>NC_088395.1:121420000-126420000 GCF_037993035.2 Macaca fascicularis | reverse complement strand
TTTATAACTTTAGTTCAGCTCAATCTGATTGATTGCCAGCCAGGTCTTCGTTTGCATAGAAGTACAACTTCGTGACTTCACTTTAGCCTCTGATTGATTGCTTTCTGCAACCACCAGATGTTTGCATAGGAATGTGACCTTTGTAAGTTCACTTCAGCCTCTGATTGGTTGCTTTCCACAACCATTCAGACTGATTGCAGGCCACCACTTTATTTACATGAGGTGAGCACCAAGTGGCCAATGGGAAACCTCTAGGGGGTATTTGGACCCAGGAAGATTCGGTATCTGGGCCCTTGAGCCACTGCTCAGGCCTGCTGCCCCCCTGTGGAGTGTACTTTCGATTTCAGTAAATCTCTGCTTTTGTTGCTTCACTCTTTCCTTGCTTTTCTTTGTGCATTTTGTCCAATTCTTTGTTCAAAACGCCAAGAACCTGGACACCTTCCACCAGTAACACCTAGACTGAAAGCTTATCTAAATATATGTTTGCTTTGAAGTGTCAGGGACCAAATCTCAAAACAAAACAGGCACTCTCTGGAATTCCCCACCAGGAGATTGTCTCAAGACAACAATTAATTCACAATCCAATTGCATCCATGATGGTGCAGACCAGACCATCACATGGCATCACTCAATATAAGTCATCCAAGTGAGTTACGTAGACCCCGCACCTCCTCGCCCCTCCTCCATGCCATTCACACCAACTTTCCCTTTTTAAGCCCTTGCTTTCTGCCCTGAAAGTTAAAGCAGTTCCCTTAAGGCAGGAGCCTGTTGTTTCCCCACTGCTAAGCTCTGGAATAAAAGTCACTTTCTTTTTACCACCCTCATCCTTGTTATTCAATTTTGCAAGCAATGAGCAGCTGAGCTTGCATTTGGTTACAGTAAGAGGAGGAAAGAGGAGAGAAACCAATGGGAAGAGAGAAGTCTTAGAGACACCAGTTTGGGGAGATCATAAGTTTCCCAAAAAGACCAGTGAAGTTCCAAATTATCCTCAGCAAAATCACGTCAACAAGAAGGAGTTGGACAGTGTAGGTGGAGCATATAGTCAGTAGGAATTCAAGAATGGTGTTTCAGTTGACTCAGAAGTTCCCATGGGAAAAACAGGATCAAATAGAACAGAGAGACCTCACAAAATAATAAGGAAAAAAATTTCCAGCTTGGGCAACATAGTGAGACCCTGTCTCTACAAAAAAAAAAAAAAAAAATTAAAATTAGCCAGGCATGGTGGCGTGTGCCTGTACTCCTAGCTACTCAGGGGTGCTGAGGTGGGAGGATTGCTTAAGCCTGGGAGGTTAAGGCTGCAGTGAGCCATGATCACACCACTGCACTCCAGTCTGGACAACAGAGGAAGACCCTGTCTCAAAAAAAAAAAAAAAAATTCCAGCCCAAAGAATCAATGAATAATTCCCACTCAAAATAGAAAGCCAGAAAGAAAAACTTACAGCCCAGGGAGCCAGAGTAATCCCCACTCAAGACAGAGATCCAGGAAGGAGACCGTCCAGCCTAGGAGACACCTTTCAAAAGAAGCCTAGTACTCTAACCTGCTTCAGAGAGTATACTCAGAATCTTAAGAATCAAATCAGTCCTTACCAGCTTTAACAGAAGTTTGCCTGGAACAATGGTTCAAAAGTCTGACTTAGCAGTGGATCCCAAATCCATCAGTCAGGAGTGAAGGAAAGGGCTTAAAAGGTGCACGTTTGAGGTCCGCAGTGATAGGTCCAGGGGTCCAGTGATGAATCTGATCCTATAAAAGTCACAGCATCATTACTGTTCAACTTTTTTTTTAAACGACACGTGTTAAAGATGGTGAGAAAGACTGTGTTCAAAGGGGAAATATCAAGATAAGTATAGGAACCACTGCAATGGCATCTTACAATGGGGGAGATAGATTTAGATCAGCTAAAATAGTGTAAGCAAGTGGGAATTTGGAGCCAAGGAACAAGGTGGGAGTCAATGGACGGAAATTTACTAAGAGGAAACATCAGGCATAATGGAAGATTTGGGCTAAACCGACCTAACAGAATTTTTACTGAAGGCAGCCCAGGGTGATCAAACATCACCTGGGACATGATGGAGGATGAGGAACCAGATAAGATATTGAGAGTGGTTGGATACGGGGAATGGCTAAATAGACTTAGCAGGACTTAGCAATTTCCTTGCTGAAACTGGACAGTGCAGAGACAAACTCAGAAATCCAAAAATCCAGGCCTAGTTGAAAAAGAGCTCAAGGGAACCTGAGTAGAATTTGGTCAATAAGAGAATCTTTGTCAGCACTAGAATTCTGGGATGAAAAAAAGAGGTCCTTCCTTCCAGGAGCTCAGTGTAGTGGGGAATAAAAACATGCTCTCTAATCCCAGCTGCTTGGGAGGCTGAGGTGAGAAGATCGCTTGAGGCCAGGAGTTCCAGACCAGCTTGGGCAAGGTAGCGAGACCTCATCACTAAAAAATATACATTTTTATTACATAATATATATACTATATATTAATATATTAACATATATAATATATAACATATATATTACATATATTTCTCTCTAATGATAACATAAGACAAGGAAATTCCAGTGAGTATGAGGTGTTTGGCCATGTGTGCTCCAGCAGGAGGCGAAAGGTAGAGGAAGGAGACCAGGGCACCTTGTGAAGGGACGTGATGAAGAATAAGAATGTAAGGGGGTAGGTAGGATATATAAGGGATCCATCAGCTAGCTGGATTGAACGGGTGAAAACGCAAGGCAGGCAGAGAGGAAATGTGAATAGTCAGAAGATATCAGGGACTCTGCAGGCAGGTGAGCTCACTCACTTCTCCTCCCTCTCTTTGTTGAGAAGGCCAGGCC
The DNA here is from genome assembly GCF_037993035.2 of Macaca fascicularis. NCBI lineage: Eukaryota > Metazoa > Chordata > Mammalia > Primates > Cercopithecidae > Macaca > Macaca fascicularis. The sequence continues at coordinate 126,417,170 of NC_088395.1, read as the reverse complement.
ACAGCTTGTCACACCCATAGGGGTGTGGGTAGCTGTTATTGGCAGACCAGAAGGCAGAAACTAATGGGATGCCATGTGGGGCAGAGGGCCACCCTAGAAAGCAAGACCACTAGTGTGAGCAGTAGGACTGGTTTCAAGAGCCTTGGTGGAGGCCATCCAGCTGGTGGCTGAGGCCATTCCAGTCCCTAGGCCATGGGCAAGATTGAAAGTGAAAGCAGCAGTCCTGCAGGGAGTGGGCAGATTTGCTGGGCTCGGGGCTCTTCCACCAACTTTGACATTTCCTCCAGAGCCCAGGGCCTCCCAGATACCTCACTGCTGCTGTGGGATAAGGGGATAAATAAAAAAGCCAGTAGGGCAACTGGGTCCCTGCCTCCTTCCAGTTCCACATGACATTCAAGTCTAAGCTAAACAGGAGACCTTGTCCTTTCTCTGCCTCATTCCGAAATGACCCAAGGGAAGTCTTACCAAAACACCAAGGCTACAGTCAGTTCTGCTGCTCACTGCACAGAAAGCCAATCACTGAGACAGTCAGTACTGCCAAGGAAGAAGGCTATAATCAGATGCTGCAGCTGAGATGGAAGCTCAGTCTCAAATCCATCCCCCGGACCAACTAAAACTAGGGGTTTAATAGCAGGGAAGAAATTTAACAATGTGTAAGAAAACAGGAACTAGGGAGGGGCAAGGAAGCAATCAAGATGAAAGAGGGGTCTAGCATTTCACTGTCTAGATGTGATGATCTGGTGAGTTTCAGTTCTTTGATCCCTTTTTTTTTTTTTTTTTGAAAGGCCTGAAGATTGCTTCCTGAGGAAGGAACTCAGATAAAACAAATGTAAGGTTCAAACTTTAAGACCAGAAGGGTTCATTTCTATTTTTATCAAAAGAACAGTCCATGGCAGGGCTCCCCAACCCCTGGGCCACAGAGCAGTACTGGTCTGTGGCCTGTTAGTAAATGGGCTGAGCAGCAGCAGGTGAATAGCAGGCGAACAAACATTACTGCCTGAGCTCTGCCTCCTGTCGGATCAGTGGTGGCATTTTATTGTCATAGGAGTGCGAACCCTACTGTAAACCACACATGTAAGGGATCTAGGTTGCACGCTCCTTATGAGAATCTAACTAATGCCTGACGATCTGAGGTGGAACAGTTTCATCTCGAAACCATTGCCCCGCCCACCAAGTCCATGGAAAAATTGTCTTCCACGAAACCAGTCCCTGGTGCCAATAAGGCTGGGGACCACTGGTCTATAGAACTGTCGGGTCAGTTTCAGAAGGACCACCGGCCACAAGACATATTTCACTGAGCAGCTGTTTCAACAATACAGTCAGTTCAGTCTGTGTTTCATGTGTGTTTATATCAGGTATTATATAGAGCACACTGTCATACATATCTGTATATAGATAATATATATATATGAGTGTATATAATATATGCATCTGTATAATTATAGAGATGGCTCAAATCAAAGTACCTAATGTTTTCCTTAATCTCTCCTAAGTGGAAAGAAAAATATAAACGGGATGAATGGATGGGGAAAAAAGGACAAAGTATTCAAAGCATTTCCTACGAAAATGACAATATGTTTATATGAGAGTTGCAATAAAAACACGGAGCGCTGAGTCAAACCACTGATAAACAACAAATATTTTTGGATAACTGTGTCTCATGCAATATTTGGGACATGCTCTATACAAAAATATTTGTTGTTTATTTGAAACTCAAATATGAGTGTCCTGCAGTTTACCTGACAATGCAAGATTATTTCCTATACTTCAACATCAACAAGATTTGATTGCATTTAAATGTTTCTGTCCATTTGTTCTTCTATGTAATACTTTTAAAGTAATTGGCATAAAAATTCAATCAATTCATAGAAGTCCAAAGCAAAAAAAAAAAAAAAAAACAAATCTACTGACATCTCATGAGGAAGAAAGGATCAGGATTGACATTAATGAACCCTCTCACAGAGACCACTCCACACACAAAAACAAAGAAGGCTGGGTAAATGGATGCAGAGAGAATTTAATAAGACTGAAATGATGCCATACATGCTTTTAAAAAATAAAAGTATTAAATTTTAAATTTTACTTCAATATAAGAAGAAAAAGAACAACACGGAGATTGAAAGAACTGCTGAACTTCAGGAAGTTTTACTTGATCACAAATAGATACTAGTTTTATAAAATTCCCTTTTTCTTCTCAAGGGTGCCCTGCCCTTCCAGCCTGGTACCTTGCCCCTTGAGGCATAATATTTCTGAAAACTGTCCAAAGGACCTACATATTGTTAAGAAGAGCTGCAAAATGTACCAGAGAGAAAGATCAGGTGAGCTGGTGCCTGATTCATTACTGTGAGGTCTCCTCTCTCGGACACTTGTGAAGTCTTAGTCATCAGTGCTCTGAACCTTAAGATCAGAACCAAATAAAGAGAATAAAAGATAAAGTTAGAGGCCGGGCGCGGTGGCTCAAGCCTGTAATCCCAGCACTTTGGGAGGCCGAGACGGGCGGATCACGAGGTCAGGAGATCGAGACCATCCTGGCTAACACGGTGAAACCCCGTCTCTACTAAAAATACAAGAAAATTAGCCGGGCGAGGTGGCGGGCGCCTGTAGTCCCAGCTACTCGGGAGGCTGAGGCAGGAGAATGGCGGGAACCCAGGGGGGCGGAGTTTGCAGTGAGCCGAGATCGTGCTACTGCACTCCAGCCTGGGGCACAGAGCAAGACTCCGTCTCAAAAAAAAAAAAAAAAAAAAGATAGAGAAACTTCAGGCAGGGATGGAAGGCAGAGAGCAAAGCATATATGGGCACGGGACTTATAATAAGGAACAGCAGGACAGCACAATGGCATTCTTGGATTGTCGGCTTTAGAAATGCTGTCAATTATATTCTACTGCTCCAGAGAATGAAAATTGCTTAAAATTGGCTTCTTAGGCAGAGTTTACAAACTAGCAGCTCCAGCCTGAGTCTGTTCTGCAGACCTGATTTAGATGGCCCCCATACTTTTCAATAAAACATATTTCAGTTAGTTACCAACATTTAAAGAACTGAAGGTTTCATATCAACATTTTAATTTGGGGCCAATCTTGAAAAACTGAAAAATCTGGCAGTCCTGGCCCAACATTGCCAGCCAGCAACACTAAGCTGGAGCTGAATACTGGCTGCCCCTTTGGAAGACACATATTCTTTCCCAGTTTGCCACAGTCCCTACTCTGCTTGCTTCTTTCTTTTATGTTACCTGTCTGGCCTTGTCAACATTTGAATTTACAACTCTGATTATTACAATTTTTCTATTATGCAAACTATCAGACATATATAAAAGCAGAGAGAATGGTAAAGATGAACCCTATTTATACCCATTACCCAGTTTCAACAATTATTCATAGACAACCTTGTTTCATGAATACCCTAACCAATTCTCAAACACACTTGGATCTCCCCCTGGATTTTTGTGATGCACATCTAGACATCACATCATTTCACCAGTAAATATTTCAGTGTGTATCTCCAAAAGAACCAAATGTATGACTCCTAACCAGGCTTCTTCTGTTGTGTCACATATGCCATGAGTTATACTGTAGTGAGAGGATATATTACAGAGTAATAGTAATAAATATTTCTGAGGTTTTACTCTGTGACTAGGTATTGTGCTAGGTATTTACATATATTGTCATTTATTCCTCTCAATTCTATGGCATAGACAATGCTTTTATTCCCATCTTATAGATAATCTTCACATAGATGTCCTCTCTAACATATATACACGTGTGTGTGTGTGTATATACACACACACATATATGCAAATACACTGCATATTGTTTATATTTATATACAATATAACATATTGTATATACTTCATACTGATACTATTCACATATATATTTAATTGTATTAATATATAAACTAGAAAAGTAGTCTGGTTCTATTTTCTTTGGTCTTTTTTGAAATCATGTCAACTCTGATAATGGGAAATTTCCATAAGCTGAGGTTTACTTATCCCATTTTCTATTCACAAAAACTCAAAGTATGAACTTATTTCCCAAACCTGGAAAAGGCAACAAAATCACACAAACTTCAGAATATCTGGGGCAATGGTATCTACGTCTTGAAGCAGGTTTTAGAATGGCTGCCCTGCCAAATAAGTTTTTTCAGGTATAGTGACCTGCACACTGGTTTCAGTCATGCTCATGCATCTTACAGGTTCCTTTCTGGAAGGAGAAAACCACAAATGTTCAGTATTTAGAGTTGTGGATGAAACAAAATTTATGTTGTTCATTTCAAGCTTGCTTTTAAATACTTATCCCCTAACACCTCTCCCCGAGTACACTATTTTGTAATATCCAGATTAAGGCTGTCTTTAGGAATGATTTTCCCCCATACTGAATGTAAGGGGGCACAAAAAAGTTCAGGATTCCAGAAAAATAACACTTTTTGCACTACTCTGAAAAATCAAAAATATTATGAGCAAATTATCAAATATTTAAATAAAAGCAGAATTTGCCCATCCACTTGCACGACCATGCCTTACTCTCCTCACCCTGATCATGGTTCTGGTTCCAATAAAATTCTACTTATACAAACCTAGTTATCAAGCCAGAGTTTCCCCACTTGATTCATTTAAATGTTGTTTGAAAATATTTACCTTGATGTCCAGGAGGCATTGCCTCCACCCTGAAGTTCAAGGGCAAACAGGCCCCAGCAGCCTTGAAACCCCTAGGTAGCCTTTGGCTCAGAAAGGTTTGGAAGGGGCCTGGGGAAAGAGAATAAGCCCTAAGCCCAGCCCCTGCTCCGTGAAAAGTGGGTGCCGCCTGAGCTTGCCACTTACCTAACACGTCCGGGTATGGAACGAGTTGGAAAATGTTCTTCAGCTCCTGTAGTTGCACCAATGTGAAAGTGATGAGCCAGAGGAGCTGCTGAATGTCCTCAGGCTTTCTGAGTTCGTGGCCACTGCCACTGTGGAGTTTCTCTTTGTCCTTGGGGCCAGGGCCTGCCGAACTACCGCGGCATTCTGCTGCTGCTGCTGGTGTGGCTGCTCCTTGTTTACATTTGGACGGTATTTTGCCCTTCTCGTTTTCGCCTGATACAGCCACTGAGATCACGGAAGGAATCCCATCTGGAAAGGCGGAAAGGCAAAGAGAAAGATCAGAACACTGGAGGCCTGGGTTTGCGGGCTGGAGGAGGTTAGGGGCCGCAAACGGAAAGCTGCACAAAGATAATCGGCTGTCGCAGGAAAAGGTAGTTTGCCCGAGTACACTGGAGCACCTGGCACCATCCAGGCACTAACCATTAAGTTCTTCCCGGTCCTCGATTCCCCGGGTGCGATATCGGTGCCATCTTGGCTTCTCCTGGGCTGAAGGTTCAGTCCCTGCTGTCGATGAAACGGCGCGCCTCCGCAGACTCTGAGCTGCGACCTGCGGTAATCCCCGGTAGGGACAAGAAGTGCAACGCCTCTTGAGAAAAGTCCAAGTACTCCAAAATTTTAGCAATGACTCCACCACCTCAGAGTGCAAGTGTAGACCGCAGCCCAGTGCTTAGTGCATCCAAGAATGTTAATGTTTACACTGCATGGGCTCTGGCCGCGACAGTGGCTCTGCTGTGCTCCACCTCGGGGCTTCTGGTTACAAGTACTCTACACAAGCTTAAGTGTTCCCTGTGTTGGGCTCCTGCTGTGGGCCTGGGCAAGTTTCCACCTTTTCCCTGCCTCCTCCTTCTTCCACATTTTCTCCCATTTTCTAGAAATAAAATCGTAATCTTGTGCTCAGAAATAAATAAAACTTTATTGTTAAATAAAAGAGGCAGGCCAGAATGAGGACTTTATGGTTCTCCCTTCAAGATGTGTTTTGCAGACGCTCCAGAAGATGTTAATATCCTGAGCATTGGAAATAGCTTCCAATAATAGGCCCTATGCTTGGTATCGTACTATGATATTGGTCTATCCTATTTTTCCCTTTGCAACTATCATTATCTTCAGCACCATTTTATGAAAGAAATTTTCATGGGCCGCTAAGGGTGTCTGTCATGGGGCTTAGGTACCTTACCTACTGTATCTAATGGATAAGTGCCCCTGCCTCATATTTCTGCAAGATGGCTAAGAAATCAGCTAAAAAAAAAAAAAAAAAGGTGATTAAACAATTCACTTTCAAAAAGATGTCAAGGGATGGCAATCTCACAGCCGCTCTCTGACTTCAACCAAAATGTTGCCTCCTCCATCTGACTTTTGTTGGAGTCTGCACCCCTCTCCTTCTCTTGCCTAATCAGTTCATGATCAATTTTCAGCCTTGGATCAAATGCTGCATGAGAGACATGTAAGAGTTTTAATCATGGGGTGCAGTAGACTAGCTGAGACATCTGTGACAGCTCGATGTTCTTCCACATCTCAGATTTCCACAGTGTACCCCAGTGTTTTCTCACCTCCAGTCACTCATAGGCACCTTAGGTGAGTGTTGTTGCCCTATGTGGGCACCAGAAAAGCTAGTGTTTACTTAAATGTTTTATTTTAAATATAATTTAGTTTTTAATTTTTGATTCACTCTTGAAAACCTTAGGTACCCAATGGAACCCTCGTCCTAAGCAAAAATAGCCACAAATCACGGCCTGATGTAACAGATTTATGTGAGCAGCGACCCTAGAACCAGACTGGATATCTGAATCATGGCTTCACTCACCACCTGCTAGCTGGCTAATCTGGTGAGCAGTTTATTCTCATTTTGCCTTGGTTTAATAATTTTTTAAATGGAGATAACAGTCATCCTTAAATCATAGAGGTGTTTTGAGGATTAATTGAGGTGCTTAATTATACAATTTCACAAATGACCAGACCATGTAGCCTCACATTTCCTACTTGACTCACTTTCATATTTTTTTATTCACAAGGGAAAGAGAGAGAGTGATTGTTATCCTCCGGGAGCATGTAATGAAGATAGAGCATCTTCTTGTGAAAACAATACATGTACCACGTTTCTATGTACGTATATGTGCTTCCGTCAGTAAGCCTATGTTGGCTGCTGCATGTATGAGCCCTGGGCCAGGAAATGTGCCAGAAGACTGTGTCTTTCACTCAGCAGATCGATTTTCTTTCTTGGCCTAATATATTTTATTCTTAGATACCAGATAATGTAATAAACATTACCATGTATTAAGTACCTACTCTGGACCCAACCCAAGAACAAGCCTTATGAAAGTGATATAAGCAGGGGCACGATGGTGTAATTCACATTTTCATCATCAGATCACTCTGGCTGCTGGGTGGAGAATGTTTATAGGAGAAAAAAAGGTGAAAGCAGGGAGACAGGACATTAATGCATTATCCCAGGTTTAAGATGACAGTGATTATCTTAGGCATGTCAGAGAAAAAAATTAAAGGTTTGGGAATGGGTTTCTAAGGTGGGGTCAACAGGATTTGCTGATAAATTGACTATTTGGAGTTGAAGAAAAAGAATAAAACAGTCTATATGTAACCAAGTACCTCTTTTTTAAAGACTCAAATGAATTATTTTTTCCTTTTTCCTTTCCTCACACCTCCTACTTAGCTCTTTGGGAATGCCATTATAACCTTTACCTTCTCTCCACCAGACACTCCCTACACAGCAAGCTTATCTAACTACGTGTTTACTTAGAAGTTACAGAGACTGAACCTTAAAGCAAACCAGGAACCTCCAGAACTCTCTCCTACCAGGAGGCAAATTGAGATTGCCTCAATTTACAACCTAGCTCTGCCCATGACGGTGCCAGCCAGACCACCTGATAGATAAGACATCCGAAGCAAGTCACACAGACTCCGCACTCCATCGCCCTCTCCCCTGCATGTCGTTCATGCCAAGCCCCCCTTTCAAAGCTCCTGCCTTCTGCCCCAAAGGCTGTAGTGGCTTCCTTAAGGCAGCCTGTACTAATCCCCTCAGCTAGCTCTGGAATAAAGCCACTTTCTTTTACCAGACGTCATTCTTGTTCATTGGACTTTGCAAGTGGCGAGCAGTTAGAGCTGTGTTCAGTTACACGTATGCTTTGCCTCATTGAACTCTCATGAAAACCCAATGATCGAGACACTGTTGTTATCTCCATTTTATAGGTGAAGAAGCTAAGAACCAGATAGATTCATCCAGTGTCCCAGGACACACAGTGAGTCATGCTTCGGATCTGTGCTCCTAGCTGATGCCTCCCATTACTAGTAGTCCTTTCCTGCTCCCTACAATGTACATTTCTTCATCTCTTTTTCAATTTTCTTATTATCTATTTTTCTTCTTCTTCTTCTCTCTTTTTCACTAGGGATAGAATGCAAGGATCTCACTTAGCCCAGTGGATGGCAGTCAATTAATGGGGCGAGTGGCTTAGTCTTGCCATACTGGTTCCCTGCATGCTGCCAAGTGCAAGGGCCTTTCCATGCTCAGAATCACCATGAAGACCAGAGCTCTCTCTCGGTAGGCTACAGACTCAACGGGTCTGAATCTTTATATATGCTGCCAAAAAACCCTCAAATAACCAATATTTGTAAATAGATACAGAAAGTTTTTAAAAGAACATTTAAAAATAATAAAAATTTTAAAAAATATTTTTAAAAAACAAAATAAAGTATATACCATCACTTAACAGCACACACACAATCTCTAGAAAAATTAAGGATTCATGAGTTGTCCACCCTCAGAAAACGTCTCCATGCCCTTCCTCGTGACAGACTCTCTAGCATTTTCCTTTCTTTCATTTTCATTTTATTTCTTATTTTATTATTTATTTTAGAGAAAAGGGGCCTCTATCTGTTGCCCAGACTGGAGTGCTGCCACATGATTCTAGCTCACCGCAGCCTCAAACTCCTGGGTTCAAGTGATCCTCCCATCTCAGCCTCCTGAGTAGCTGGGACTAGTGCAGGAGCCACTGCACCAGGCTCTTCAGGGTTTTTCTTCGTGATTGGGCTTATTGGGGTGGGGTGGCCAAAACACAGGGGCAGTAGTAGGGAGGCTGTGTAGTTATGAGGCTCTGCGGAGCAGAAGTGGCTCCACATCCAGTAAGCTGCACATCCATAGATCCCAAATCTCCATACCAAGAGTGGAGATTTTTGGCAGGTATGCCCTTACTAGGATTCTTCCTATACCATCCCCGATTTTTAGGTATTTATTTATTTATTTACTGCTTGTCCTAATAGCACTCCATTTTGCCATGAGTACAGGTTTCTCTTGCACAGCCAAAGATATTCAGTCTCAGGCTAACAGATTCAGCCTCGTGTTTATTCTGTGTTGACTTTCTCAAAGGGTGCATGGGATTTCTTACAGAGCACATCTTACCACCCAGAATGCTCTGCATGCCTATCTCCCAGATCCCAATCCCAGCACTGAAGAGAGCATGGCAGCTCTGCTTTCAGTGCCTTTGCTGGAACTCTGAACAAGCAGCCCCCTAGCCAATCGTTTCAGCTTAATTACTAGCCCGTGCCCCGTGTAGGCTGCCAAATATGGAGGGTCAGGCCATGAGATATTCTCCAAACTTGCTCAAGCAGTCCTATGGTCACTGTGAGATCTCACCTCCCCCTTAAGCACCCAAATCAGCTTTCCTCGGGGTAATAACTAGGCCCGAGTAGGGTGTAGTCAGCTAAGCTGCAAGCTGGGGCCCCATGTTGCATACATATATGCCTCCTGTTGGCCCTTCTCCACACTGCCCCTATGTTTTGGCTACCCCATTCCACCCTCAACCGCCACCCCCACCCACGACCCATACCACACTCCTCACCCCACCCACAACCCCTACCCCCACCACGCACCCCCCACTCACAGCCCCCACCCTCCACCCACACCCCCACCACGTACCCCCACCCCCAACCCACAACCCCCACCCTCACTGTGCACCCCCCACCCTCCACCCATACCCCATCCCCACCTGCAACCCCCACCTTCATTGTGCACCCCCACCCAGCTTCCCACCCCCCAACCACACCCCACCCCCACTTGCAACCCCCACCCTCACCGTGCACACCCCCACCCCCCACTTGCACCCCCTCTCCCCCACCCACACCCCACCCCCACACTCACACCTCCCACTACCACCTGCAACCCCCCACTCCTCACCCCCACCCGCACCCCCACCTTCCCATCCCCCCACTCCTCTCCATTCCCTCTCTTGCTTGTGCGCATAAGCAAGTCCCCCTGATTGCAACTGTAACCAATACCAAGCATGAGAACAGGAACTAGCTCCACCCTCTGACCCCCCGCTCCAGCTGCAGACGCCACGGGGTTTGTGTAAGGGGCGCAGCGCTCCAGCCATGGCACGTTCGCTCGTCCATGACACCAAGTTCTACTGCCTGAATGTATACCAGGTAAAAATAAGCTCCACACCTGAGCTGGGGGCAGCATCAAGGGTAGAAGGCCATGTTGGCCAAGGAGCTCCAGGCCTCATGGGTAATATGAACCCTGAGGGCGGCGTGAACCACGAGAATTACATGAACCGCTATGGCGGCATGATCCACGAGGGCGGCGGTGGAAACCAGGGGCCTAGGCAGCTGCAGCAGCCCCTGGAGGAGCCGGCCCAGGCGGCCATGGAGGATCCGCAGCCCGAGAACATGCAGCCACGAATTCGGCGCAAGAAGTTCACGCCGTTGCAGGTGCAGGAGCTGGAAAGTGTTTTCCAACGCACTCAATACCCTGATGTGCCCACAAGGTAAGTGTCCTGCTCCAGGAGCCGCAAGATCCAAGTTCGTTTTGAGGTATCTTTTTCTCTCCCTTGCCCCACCCAGTCATGAGGAAAAAGCCACTGGGGGTCCTTGCCTGCCTTTGTGCTGGTGTGGAGGGGAATGTTCACCTCCTGGGCATCAAGGTAAATATTTTATTGCAAGGTTTATGTGAATGAAACCTGGAAACTAGTTCGTGCCTCCCTTTTTTAAAGATGTGGTAAAATACACAGACGTGAAATTTACCGTCTAAACCACTTTTTAAGTATAGAGTTCAGTTGTGTTAAGTATGTTCACACTGTTGTGCAATAGAGCTCTAGAATTCTTCTCATGTTGCCAAGCTAAATCTCTATACCAGTTAAGCAACTCCCCTTTTCTGCCTTTCCCCAACCCCTGGCAACCACCATTCTACTGTTTTATTTTATGTCTCTATTATTTTGACTACTCTAGGTACCTCATGTAAGTAGAATCATACAGTATTTGCATTTTTGTCACTGACTTATTTCACTTAGCATAAGGTCTTCAAGGTTCATCCATATTGCAGCATATATTACAATTTCTTTCCTTTTTAAGGCTAAATAATATTCAATTTTATAGATATAGGTGCATACACACCAACAGTACATGGGGGTTCCAGTTTCTCCACATCCTCACCAACACTTGTTATTTTCTGGGGTTTTTTACATAGCCATCCTAATGGGTGTGAGGTGATACTTCATTATAGTTTCGATTTGCATTTCCCTAATGATTGGTGATGTTGTGCATCCTTTCATGTGCTTAGTGGCCATTTGTATACCTTCTTTGGAGAAATGTCTCTTTAAGTCCTTTACCCATTTTAAAATCTGAGTGGCTTTTTCTTTTTTTCTTTCTTTCTTTTCTTTTTTTTTTCTTTTTTTGGTTATTGGGTTATAGGAGCTCTTTATATATTCTGGATATTAACCCCTTATCAGATGTGATTTGCAAATATTTCGTTCCATTCTATGAGTTGTGTTTTTACTCGGTTCATTGTACCTTTTGATATACAGAAGTTTTACATTTGATATAGTCCAGTTTATCTATTTTTTCTTTTATTACCCGTGATGATGGCCTGTTTTTGTTTTTGTTGTTGTTGTTGTTTTTGAGTGGGGGATCTGTCACCCAAGCTGAACTCCTGGCCTCAAGCAATCCTCCCACCTCAGCCTCCTAAGTTGCTGGGATTACAGGAGTGAGCCACCATACCCAACTCTGGTCTGTTTTTATAAATAAAATTTTGTTGAAATTGGGGGGCCGGGCGCGGTGGCTCAAGCCTGTAATCCCAGCACTTTGGGAGGCCGAGACGGGCGGATCATGAGGTCAGGAGATCGAGACCATCCTGGATAACCCAGTGAAACCCCGTCTCTACTAAAAAATACAAAAAATTAGCCGGGCGAGGTGGCGGGCGCCTGTAGTCCCAGCTACTCAGGAGGCTGAGGCAGGAGAATGGCATGAACCCAGGAGGCGGAGCTTGCAGTGAGCTGAGATCCGGCCACTGTACTCCAGCCTGGGCGACAGAGCCAGACTCCGTCTCAAAAAAAAAAAAAAAGAAATTGGGGTAAGGAGAATGAGGTACTGTCATGCAACTACAGTGCTAGATCCTTTATTTAAAATTTTGATAATTTGTTCATCATAGTTTTTTTGTTGTTGTTGTTTGGTTGGTTTTTTTTTTTTTTCTGTTTTTTTTGTTTTGTTTTGTTTTGAGACAGAGTCTCTCTCTGTGGCCCAGGTTGGAGTGCAGCAGTGCCATTTCAGCTCTCTGCAGCCTTTGCTTCCTGGGTTCAAGCCATCCTCCCGTGTCAGCCTCCTGAGTAGCTGGGACTGCAGGCACAGGCCACCACACCTGGCTAATTTTTGTATTTTTTTGTGTAGAGATAGTTTCACCATGTTGCCCAGGCTGGTCTCAAACTTCTGGGCCCAAGCAGTCTGCCCACCTCGGCCTCCCAAACTGCTGGGATTACAGGCCTGAGCCACCGCGCCTGGCCCTCATCACAGATTTTTGCATTAATTGTTATTTGTTAAAATAGTGCATTAGGGCCAGGCACGGTGGCTCAGGCCTGTAATCCCAGCACTTTTGGGAGGCCGAGGTGGGAAGATTGCTTGAATCCAGGAGTTCAAGAACAGCCTGGGCAACATGGTGAAACCCCGTCTCTAAATAAAACTTTAAAAATTAGCCGGGTGGGTGTGGTGATGCGTGCCTGTACTCTCCCAGATACTTGGAAGACTGAGGCAGGAGGATCGTTCGAGCCCAGGACATGGAGGCTGTAGTGAACAGTGATCCTGCCACTGCACTCCAGCCTAGACGACAGTGAGACCCTGTCTCAAATAATAATAATAATAATAATGCATTAAAATTATTCATCTTGGCGGGGTGCCGTGGTTCATGCCCCAAATCCCAGGACTTTGGGAGGCTGAGATAGGCGGATCACCTGAGGTCACGAGTTCGAGACCAGCCTGGTCAACATGACAAAACCCCATCTCTACTAAAAATACAAAAATCAACTGGGCATGGTGGTATGTGCCTGTAATCGCAGCTACTCTAGAGGCCCAGGCATGAGAATCGCTTGAACCCTGGAGGCGGAGGTTGCAGTGAGCTGAAATCACGCCACAGAACTCCAGCCTAGGAGACAGAGTTGAGACCTTGTCTCAATTTAAAAAAGAACAAAAAAAAATTTCTCTTGATTACTGAGTTGTTAACATCACCTTAAATTTTGTGATGAGGGTGAACCATTTCTAAAGCAACCATGGACCTGGAAATTAGAGAAAAGTATGTGTTTGGGGGAGGTGTGAGGGGAGATTATAAATTGTAAAACAAGCATGAAGTATATAGTACATCCACAACCTTGAATACTAACCATGTGTGATTTTCTCTCCACAGAAGGGAACTTGCCGAAAACTTAGGTGTGACTGAAGACAAAGTGCGGGTCAGTACACTTGAAAAAGCAATTTGAGAGGGCAGCCATTCTAAAACCTGCTTCAGGGCATTCAAGGCTTTGTCCTGAACATTCTAAAGTTGTTGTTTTTATTATTGTCTTTTTTATGTTGGCAAATAAGTTTTGAAGTTTGGGTTCTTTGTCGGTAGAAAAGGGAGTAAGCTCCAGCTTATGGTTCTTTCCTCTTTCCTGTTCCCATTAGGGAACATGATTTGACTAAAGGAAAAACAAAACAAAAAACTGCTTCTCCTAATCTGTGTACAAAATTAAACAAATACATAAGAAACACATATATGTGTTTTATATATACATATATATAATACATGTATACATATATGTATGTATCCAATAAATAAAATTCAACTCCTTCTAACACTGGTATCTTTTAGGAGCAATTTCTGTGTAGAGTCATGGTGGGGCTCAGTCTTACCTTAGAAGTATTCAAGGCCGGGCGCGGTGGCTCAAGCCTGTAATCCCAGCACTTTGGGAGGCCGAGACGGGCGGATCACGAGGTCGGGAGATCGAGACCATCCTGGTTAACACGGTGAAACCCCGTCTCTACTAAAAAATACAAAAAACTAGCCGGGCGAGGTGGCGGGCGCCTGTAGTCCCAGCTACTCGGGAGGCTGAGGCAGGAGAATGGCGTGAACCCGGGAGGCGGAGCTTGCAGTGAGCTGAGATCAGGCCACCGCACTCCAGCCTGGGTGACAGAGCGAGACTCCGTCTCAAAAAAAAAAAAAAAAAAAAAAGAAGTATTCAAGTTAATGCAGGGAGGAGCAGGGTTATAAGAGGGTTCGAGTGTACTAAATTATTTAAAGCCAGGCATAAACACTTAGCTAAATGAGTGAATTTATAAATATTGGGATGAGGGACTAATTCACCCATAGAACACGTTACATGACTAAATAATGTATATTTAGTTAAGCTGAGACTGATGGGAAGACAGCTTAAATGTCCAAGCCCCTGGTCCTCCTTCTTTTGTTTTTAAGTTATTGGTAAAGCAGTATAGACAGTGGCAGTGCTAAGTTTTAATTTTCTAAAATACTTTGATGTGTCAACCTGAAAATATTGCTAAAATAGTCACATTATTTTGGAATTGAGGAAGGTTTGTAAGGTTTCTATGCTTTGGAAAATTGTCTAAAGAATGAAACAAAATGAGTAATTGAGTAATATTGAACTCATTTCAATTGACCAAGAAGGGTGAAAAGGTTAGAGAAAAATATGGGCAAAATAGGCTTTGCACATACCATACAAATTCAACATTATCAAACTACTAAATGTGTAAGTGACTATTCTCTTGAGGAATTTCTATCCATCCAAGGATTTATATTTCTTTTTGGTGGTACTTTTTTGAAGGCGTGGGTTTTCTGGAATTTGTTTGGAGAGGTGGCCCTCATTTTAGAGTAGATTCACACCCATGTTAATTTCAAATACTTTTCATTCCTTTAAGCAGTGTTAACTAATTTGTAGGTCATAGGATTCAAATGATGACCACTTAAGACTAAAGAAAACCATACATAGTATCAAAGTGATCTTTTCAAAAAAAAGAAAAGAAAACAAAAATCAGGATGACCTTATAGCTTTTATGCAGAGTTCATGTGTGAGTGTAGTGAGGGAAATGCACTGCAGATCTGGTGGTGGGTTGTTCAAAAAAGCAGCCTAACAAAGCAGGTCACTGAGTGCTGACATCCTAATGGCAAAGGGTGGGCTCACAGTCACACCTGGTTCGGGTTGGAGAAGTTGAAAAGAGGTTGGGACCGCTGTTCTTGGGCTAGTAAGGCAAACTCAGAGGAAAAGAAAAACAAGGTTTTGGTGAGTTGTTTTTCCCCTCCCTGGGTTTACATAATGTTCTCTCCATAGTTCTCTGAAAAGAATATGAGCCACAAGATGCAAATAAGGGAAGAGACAGAATGTTCTCAAGTATCTCCAAACTATACAGCATAAATTTCCCCCAAGAAAGTAATACATAGTGTCCCCATAGCTTTTGCGGATATAATGCAACTGGTTTATGAAACCAGTATTGGGAATGTAGACCTAATATCAGAACATACCAGTTAACCCACTGTACACTTGGGTTATGTTTATAGATTTGACCAGTGGTACACTTGAAACCTCCCAAAATGAGCTCTTTTAGACTTTTAGAGACTGGCCTCATGCAGCAGAAAGACTGCAAATCCTTAAATGGGAAAGTGAAAGAGACATGTCAGGCAGAAAAAGAAGGCCCTTTGTGCCACTTACAATTTGCAGTTTGAAGGCTGGGCACGGTGGCTCAAGCCTGTAATCCCAGCACTTTGGGAGGCCGAGACGGGCGGATCACGAGGTCAGGAGATCGAGACCATCCTGGCTAACACGGTAAAACCCCGTCTCTACTAAAAAAAATACAAAAAACTAGCCGGGCGAGGTGGCGGGTGCCTGTAGTCCCAGCTACTTGGGAGGCTGAGGCAGGAGAATGGCGTAAACCCGGGAGGCGGAGCTTGCAGTGAGCTGAGATCCGGCCACTGCACTCCAGCCTGGGCAACAGAGAGAGACTCCGTCTCAAAAAAAAAAACAACAACAACAACAAAAACAACTTGCAGTTTGATAACTTTTGAAAGTAATAAATACAATATAAACTCCATTAACGAGGACGCTGAGAGGATAGTGACATGTAACTGACAGGTTCTCTTTGTCTGTTTGCTTTTTAATTGTTGGCAGATATTTAGGGAGGAGCCATATTTGTGACTCTTCCCCCACATTGATGTTAACCATCTTCCTAAAATGCTGGTTCCACCTTTTTGCCTTAGGATTAGGGGTGGGATTCAGATCTCCTGGTTGAGTAGCAGGGCCTAGGGTGCCCTGCCACACTGGGCTACAGCACCTCCAGTCCAGGATCCTGGAGCTGTAGCTAAAACAGAGTGAGCTGACCTTGTCCTGAGCCCAGGAAGGTTTGGAGGGTGCAGCAGGTTGGAGAACGAAGATTTGGCATTGGTGACAATGGTATGCCTCTTTCCCCTAAACTGTTGGGCGGGTAAAGATTTTTGAGCGTTTCAGTTAATTTGGGTCGAGTTGGTTTCAACTTTCCTTAATGCTACAGGCTAAAATTATCAAGACAGTGTCCAGGCCTCTCTTGCCAGAGGACAAATGATCCCTTAGACATCCTGGAAGGAAACCTGTCTAAAATTCCAGTGTGCTCTTTCCTATTATTTACTACATACCAAGATGGATTTTTTAAACAGTCCCCTGAAAACGATTTGAAATTAGGCCCACTTTTTACCATGCCGAACTTCTCCCACGAACAAGGTGAAACTCCTAGTGAGGAGGGAGCAGGCGGCAGCTGGATAGCTGATGGTCACTTGTCAGATGCACACCTTTTGTTACCCTGTTGCCAGGCATTGAATTAACAGCAAGGACCTGGAACAACTCATAAGCCAGAACTGCATCCAATACCTGGAAGTAACCATTAAAGAGTATTAAAACTGGGGCTGGGCACAGTGGCTCACGCTTGTAATCCCAACACTTTGGGAGACCAAGGTGGGAAGATCGCTTGAGGCCAGGAGCTCAAGACCAGCCTGGGCAACATAGCGAGACCCTATCTCTACAGAAAAATTAAAACAGCTGGGCATAGTGTCATGTACCTCTAGTACCAGCTACTTGGGAGGATGAGGTGGGAGGATCTCTTGAGCCCAGGGGTTCAATGTCACAGTGAGCTATGATTGCACCACTGGACCACAGCCCAGGCAAAACAGCAAGACCTTGTCTAAATAAATAAATAAATAAATAAATAAATAAATAAATGGAGAAGAGAGATACAAAGTAATAAGCTTATTCCAGGACTTGGCACAAAGCTGGTGCTCACTAAGGGTGAGCTGAAGGGCCAGGGGCTGTGTTGTTAACTTTCCTAAGGTATTTTAGCAATGAGGAAATAGCTTCTCCTGATGCAGTCTAAAATCACAATAGCATATAAAGCTGCATACTGTGTTTTTCTATTATAACATTAACTGTTCAATATACTGAACCAATCCCCTTTTCCCTCTGATTGTAGGTTTGGTTTAAGAATAAAAGGGCCAGATGTAGGCGATATCAGAGGGAATTAATGCTCGCCAATGAACTACTTGCTGACCCAGACAACTGTGTCTACATCATCTTGGACGAGCCCTAGAATGCCATCCTTCTTCAGGAGCTAGTTTGGAGATGGGTTTTTCTGGTGCCACTGACACCTGGGCTGCCCATGCCGCTCAGGCTACCCTTATCTCCTCTGAACTTATGTTATCAATAAAGAGGCAAATTCGCAATATATTTGTTTTTGTGTGCCAATTGTGGTTAGTATGGTATAGGTGCAAATTGTTTTTAAAAAGCCATTTAAGGCTGGGCACAGTGGCTCACTCCTGTAATCCTAACACTTTGGGAGGCTGAGGCGGGTGAATCACGAGGTCAGGAGTTCAAGACCAGCCTGGCCAAGATGGTGAAACCCCATCTCTATCAAAAATACAAAAAAAAAAATAGCTGGGGGTGGTGGCAGGCACCTGTAATCCTAGCTACGTGGGAGGCTTGAACCTAGGAGGCAGAGGTTGCAGTGACCCAAGATCGCACCACTGCACTTCAGCCTGGGCAACAGAGCGAGATTCCACATCAAAAAAAAAGGCCATTTAAACAAAATGACAAGGAGATCTCCTTTCATGAAATGACATCCCTGAGTTGCCATCAACAATAGGCCCTGCACATCACAGAAGTTTATCAAGTGTCATTGTGAGTTTGCACTGACCCATACGTCCTTCTCCACTCCCCCTCCCTACCCCTGCCATTATGCCATCCTCCTTACCACCTTGCCCCTTTAGGGAACACAAATATGTGCAAGAAGGGGTGAAGCAGATTCCTGGTGAGACTACAGTGTATTCCCACATAAAGCTGAGTTCCATTTATGCTGACTAGTTCCGTCCAAATTCTGAACTCTAAAGAGAAACTTCCTAGGTGGCTACTCATAGGATTTATGGGAAGGTAGCAGCTGAATATTGATCCACTATGCCCCAAATTCTGTCCTCCCTTCTTGTGGGGGACACAGGGGAATAGGAGCCATTCTGCCCCAAAGATCCTGCTGCTTCAAAAGAAACACAAGCAAAAAATTCATTAAGCCCAAAAAGAGGCTCTTCTGCCTTTTCTCCCCTACCCCCAGCCTAGGAAGCATATTGTTACACCTTCCCTAGCTCAAAAGCAGATGAACAATCCTTCAAGTTTATTTTGTCATCATCAGCATCTTCAAGATAATCCCACTTCCTGCTGATTACAAGGTGAAAGGGGACCTTTTCATTTAGTGCTGCTCAAACAAGAGTAAGAAGATGGTGCCCTGAGCAATGTTCCAGAATAACCACTCAGTGGAACGAAGCAGTCAGACTTCTGCTTTGTTCATGCTATTGTAAATCAGAAATAAAATTCGAAGCCCCCCAACTATCTGAATGGATCTCTCCTCTCAGCCAAGGGCATTCCAAAGTTAACCTGAAAAACTTGTTCAGGTCATGATGGGACGTAGGGGTCAGACATGCCTTATTATTCCCTGCTCCCTTTTGGAATTCATGTACAGCTGACCAGTATTAACATTAGAACAGAACTGAAGACTAACAGATCTGTAGCAATAAGACACCAATTTCCAGCCTAACTCTAGTACAGCATCACATGACAGATAGCAGGCCCTGAAAGAAATCAAAAGTATTTTACCCTATGTGTTTCTTTGCTGTATTTTGAAATAGTCCTGCAAAGCTGTCTCTTGTGGGGGAAAATGTACATTCTCAAGAGAATCCCCTTTCTTGTGCAGGCCTTTTCCTTGATCCAGGAGAGAATCAACTCAAGTAAGAAACATTTACAATCTATTCTCTCTGAAGCCGGCTACCTGGGGGCGTCCTCTGCATAATGGGAACCTTGGTCTCCACAACCCCTTATCTTAATGCAGACATTCTCTTGTATTGATTCTTGGTCTTTAGACAATAACGTAACTCAACCAATTGTCAATCAGAAAATCTTTGAATCTACATATGACCTAGAAGCTCCCACTTTGAGTTAACCCACCTTTCTGGACAGAACCAATGTTGTACATCTTACATATATTGATTGATGTCTTCTGTCTCCTTAAAATGTATAAAACCAAGCTGTAGCCCGACCACCTGGGGTACACATTCTCAGGATCTCTTGAGAGTTTTCATGGGTCATCGGTCACTCATATGCGACTCAGAATAAATCTTTTCAAATATTTTAAAGAGCTTTACTCTTTTCATCAACATGATCTTCTTCTTCTTTTTTTTTTTGAGACGGAGTCTTGCTCTGTCACCCAGGCTGGAGTGCAGTGGCCGGATCTCAGCTCACTGCAAGCTCCGCCTCCCGGGTTCACACCATTCTCCTGCCTCAGCCTCCCGAGTAGCTGGGACTACAGGCACCCGCCACTTCGCCCGGCTAGTTTTTTGTATTTTTTAGTAGAGACGGGGTTTCACCGTATTAGCCAGGATGGTCTCGATCTCCTGACCTCATGATCCGCCCGTCTCGGCCTCCCAAAGTGCTGGGATTACAGGCTTGAGCCACCGCGCCCGGCCAACATGATCTTCTTTGTACAAAACTTCCAGGATAGAAAGAAAACAAAAGCAAAAATAAATTAGGAAGATGAAGAGGCCCAGCCCATTTTTTGAGACAGAGTCTTGATCTTTCACACAGGCTGGAGTGCAGTGGCACGGTCTCAGCTCACTGCAAGCTCTGCCTCCTGGGTTCATGCCATTCTCCTGCCTCAACCTCCCAAGTAGCTGGGACTACAGGCACCCGCCACTACACCCAGCTAATTTTTTCTTA
Source organism: Macaca fascicularis (assembly GCF_037993035.2). Lineage (NCBI taxonomy): Eukaryota > Metazoa > Chordata > Mammalia > Primates > Cercopithecidae > Macaca > Macaca fascicularis. The sequence continues at coordinate 126,396,788 of NC_088395.1, read as the reverse complement.
TATTTTTAGTAGAGATGGGGTTTCAGACCTGTGTTAGCCAGGATGGTCTCGATCTCCTGACCTCGTGATCCACCCTCCTCGGCCTCCCAAAGTGCTGGGATTACAGGCGTGAGCCACCGTGCCCGGCCCCCATTTTCAAAGCATAAAGTTCTTCTCAGTTTAACCTTTGTTTTTGAGTAACCTTTAGCAATATGAGTCTCCTTCAACGGAGTTTTATGTTAAAAGTGATTGTGAACCCCACAGTCATATTATAAAGTGATTGCAATGACTACAGATAAGGTACCAGTTACCCCACAATTTCCTCTCATGGGTCTTAATCAAAGACCAGTTTAATAGTGCTCGTATGTTCCCAGTGTAAAGGAAGGCTCTGTTTCCTTGGAAAAGCATGCCATGGTGCCTGCTAATTTTAATTCCTTACTTCTTCCTTTTTTCCACCTATGATTGTCAAATGTCAGCAAAGTAGTATGCATAATATGTGGCTTCCACAGAGATAAGGTTGTTATTGCTACACAGAAGCCCCAGGCCCTGTTGGGAGTGTGGAAAATCCAAGAAGAATGTACCTCACCACTCTCACAGGATGATTTTCAAACCAGGTTTGTTACATGGGTGAACTTGTGTCATGGGGGTTTGTTGTACAGATTATTTCATCACCCAGGTATTAAGCCTAGTACCCATTAGTTATTTTTCATTATCCTCTCCCTCCTCCTACCCTTCAGTAGGCCCTGGTGAGTGTTATTCCCCTCCATGTGTCCATGTGTTCTCATCATTTAGCTCCCATTTATAAGTGAGAACATGCAGTATTTAGTTTTCTGTTCCTGCATTAGTTTGCTCAGGATAATGTTCCTTTATATGGCTGCATAGTATTCCATGGTGTATATGTACCACATTTTCTTTATCCAGACTATCATTGACGGGCATTTGGGTTGATTCCATGTCTTTGCTATTATGAATAGTGCTGCAATGAAATACATGTGCATGTATCTTTATGATAAAATGATTTATATTCCTCTGGGTATATACCCAGTAATGGAATTGCTGGGTCAAATGTTATTTCTGGTTCTAGGTCTTAGAGGAATCACCACATTGTCTTTCACAATGGTTAAACTAATTTACATTCCCACCAACAGTGGAAAAGCGTTCCTATTTCTCTGCAGCCTTGACAGCATCTGTTGTTTTTTTTAATAATTGTTCTTCTGACCGGCGTGAGATGGCGTCTCAGTGTGGTTTTGATTTGTATTTGTCTAATGATCAGTGATGTTGAGCTTTTTAAAATATGTTTGTTGGCTGCATAAATGTCTTCTTTTGAGAAATGTCTGTTCATTTCATTTGCCCACTTTTTTATTATACTTTAAGTTCTGGGATACATGTGCAGAACGTGCAGGTTTGTTACATAGGAACACACGTGCCATGGTGGTGTAGTGCACCCATCAACCCATCATCTACATTAGGTATTTCTCCTAATGCTATCCCTCCCCTAGCCCTCCACCCCCAACAGGCCCTGGTGGGTGATGTTCCCCTCCCTGTGTCCGTGTGTTTTCAATGTTCAACTCCCATTTATAAGTGAGAACATGCAGTGTGTGGTTTTCTGTTCCTGTGTTAGTTTTCTGAGAATGATGGTTTCCAGCTTCATCCATGTCCCCGCAAAGGACATGAACTCATTTTTTATGGCTGCACAGTATTCCATAGTGTATATGTGCCACATTTTCTTTATCCAGTCTATCATTGATGGGTATTTGGGTTGATTCTAAGTCTTTGCTATTGTGAATAGTGCTGAAATAAACACTGTGCATGTGTCTTTATAGTAGAATGATTTATAATTCTTTGGGTATATACTCAGTATTGGGATTGCTAGGTCAAATGGTATTTCTGGTTCTAGATCCTTGAGGAATCACCACACTGTCTTCCACAATGGTTGAACTAATATACACTCCCACGAACAGTGTAAAAACGTTCCTATTTCTCCACATCCTCTCCAGCACCTGTTGTTTCCTGACTTTTTAATGATTGCCATTCTAACTGGCATGAGATGGTATCTCATGGTGGCTTTGATTTGCATTTCTCTAATGGTCAGTGATGATGAGCTTGTTTTCATATGTTTGTTGGCTGCATAAATGTCTTCTTTTGAGAAATGTCTGTTCATATCCTTCAACCACTTTTTGATGGGGTTATTTTTTTCTTCTAAATTTATTTAAGTTCCTTGTAGATTCTGGATATTAGCCCTTTGTCAGATGGGTAGATTGCAAAAATTTTCTCCCATTCTGTAGGTTGCCTGTTCACTCCGATGATAGTTTCTTTTGCTGTGCAGAAGTTCTTTAGTTTAATTAGATCCCATTTGTCAATTGTGGCTTTCGTTGCCATTGCTTTTGGTGTTTTAGACATGAAGTCTTTGCCCATGCCTATGTCTTGAATGGTATTTCCTAGGTTTTCTTCTAGGGTTTTTATGGTTTTAGGTCTTACATTTAAGTCTTTAATCTATCTTGAGTTAATTTTTGTATAAAGTGTAAGGAAGCGGTTTCAGTTTTTTGCATATGGCTAGCCAGTTTTCCCAACAAAATACCTAGGAATACAACTAACAAGGGATGTGAAGGACCTCTTCAAGGAGAACTACAAACCACTGCTCAAGGAAATAAGGGGAGAAGACACAAACAAATGGAAAAAACATTCCATGCTCATGGATAGGAAGAATCAATATTGTGAAAATGGCCATACTACCCAAAGTAAAGAGAAAAAGAGTGTAGTGTTCTAGAGGGAGATTAAAAACAGATGCCAAATCAAACATAAAATTATAAAAATCTATCATAGGATTGTATAAGGGGACCAATTTTACTGATATAGGTAGTCTTAAATTTAGTCTCTTACTATTTAACTGGATCTCTGAGGTCTAGGCAGAGCCCACACTGAATTCTGAATCTCCAAAAGAGAATTTTCTTGAGCCTAGAACATGTGATGCTTTGACAATGCACTTTTTTAATGAAGACATTTCTCTAAGTGTCTAAACTATACTCTTTCTTATTTTAAACACCCAAGAATAGCCACTGTTGTAATAACTACTTTAGTCAAAACAAAAGCAGGTAACAATACGAAAGCAAGCTATTTAAGATCTGAGAGGAACTTGTCTATTTATACTCTTAAGGTTCCATAAGGAAAAACAGAGGTTTCTCCCCAAAATGGAGTCTGATACCTTGTCTGTTTTCTTTAAGAAATCTCAGGCTGTTAAAAATCATTTTAGGTCCCTCATGCAGCAGAGGGGGCCAAAAGGAAGGAGAGACAGGAAGAAAAATGGAGAAAACAGAATTCAGTCAACTGAGAAAAACAAAACTTTTTCTCCAAAAATCAAACGAAGTTCTAGGAAAGAAAAAAGCATAAAGGCCTTTTAAGTGGACACACACACACACACATACACACACATACACACACCCCCAAAATCTTCAATATTAGCTTTTTAATTAAGCAGATTTATAGCCATTGAGCTCTTTAAAAAAAAATCCTTTTAGGCCGGGTGTGGTCCCTTACACCTGTAATCCCAGCACTCTGGGAAGCCGAGGTGGGTGGGTCACTTGAGGTCAGGAGTTTGAGAACAGCCTGGCCAACATAGTGAAACCCTGTCTCTACTAAAAATACAAAAATTAGCCTGGTGTGGTGGCATATGCCTGTAATCCCAGCTATTCGGGAGGCTAAGGCAGGAGAATTGCATGAACCCAGCAGGCAGATTGCAGTGAGCTGAGAATGTGCCACTACTCCAGCCTGGGCAACAGAGCAAGACTCCGTCTCAAAAAAAAAAAAATCCTTTTAAATCTCATTGCCATATTTTAGCTGAGACAAATTGCTCATACTTCAACAGTAACATAAATATGAACCCTGAAAGGATTTGATTTAGGAACCAAACCCAGGGTGTTTTGGTGGGAAAAAAAGGGCAGAACCTTAGCTACCGAACTGCACCATGGGACAACAGCTGTTGCTCTTTCAGTTTGGCTTGGCTAGCCAAAAGTGGCCTCGTTATGTAAATAAAATCCCTCAGGTAGTTAAAATCTTTCCTTTTTTTCCCCTTTGCTGGTCATTTTTTCTTTTTCCTTCCCAGCTCCCCCAGCTGTGGGAATTTAGCCAATTCAGAGGCGTTGTTCCCCATAATTTGGAAATTTCCTTCAAATTTGATCAAGTCTGATAGAGTTTATCAAATCCAATGGAAAAAAGACCAAAAGAAGAACAAAAATAGAAACATACAAAAATAGTTAAGCAAAACAAACAAAAAAAAATTGCACAATTTATACAATTACTGAGCACTCTAAAGGTAAGGAGAAATTAAGAGCAGCTGGTTGTTAATTTGAACTTTAGTCATTAAGGAGAATTTCCAAGATAAAATCCCAATTCAGTTACTTACCTAGGAATGAAGCCCAGTCTGAAGATGGCTCTCTACCATCCTAGAAGCAGGAAACAACTTCAACTCACCTTCCCTGTTGGAAGTGAGCTCACACTCCAGAAAGGAGTTGCCTGCTTTCCATCGTCATGAAGCAGGACAATTCACCTTCCTTGTTGGAAGTGTGTAAAACTCCAGAAAAGGAGTTGTACAACAAAATAAACCTCAGATCTCAGCCAAATTTGAGGAGATCATGGATTCTCTGAAGGGGGAGTTCCCAGGCCTTCACAACTTGTCCTATTGGTTTGAACAGTAAAGATAGCTCAAACTGGTATCAAGCACCAATAGGAGATTTGTCAAGGGTTAGGGGAACCTACGCTCAGAAGCCATTCCTGGTTACCAACTTGTGAACCAAAAGTATCTGAGACAGGTTCCAATCAATTTAGAAAGTTTATTTTACCAAGGTTAAGGATACACCCATGACACAGTCTCAGGAGGTCCTAATGACATGTGCTCAAGGTGGTTGGATACAGCTTAGTTTTATACATTTTAGGGAGACATGAGACATTAATCAATATATGTAAGATGTACATTGGTTTTGTGCGGAAAGGCAGGGACAACTCAAAATGGGGAGGGGGCCTCCAGGTCATAGGTAGACAAGAGACAAATGGTTCGATTCTTTTGAGTCTTTGACCTTCCACTCAATACACAAATTATATGTGAGAAGGGGGTAGAGGAACAGTCTCTTATGCCTTAATCTGGCTCAGTGAATCTGCATTTTTACATAAACAATAGGGCAGAAGAAGCAATCAGGCACCCATTTGTCTCACGTTGTTAGCAGTGGAAGACATCCCAGTTACCTGTGTTAACGGTGGTGAATCTGTACCAGTCCACAGCAACTTCAGTCCTTGCCTCTTCAGAAAAAAGAATTCGACTGAGGGGCATAAAGCAAAAAAAGAGACCCAGGTAAGTTTCAGAACAGAAGTGGAAGTTTATTTAAAACGCTTTAGAACAGAAAGGAAAGGAAAATTTGCTTGAAAGAGACCCAAGCAGGCACCTGAAGGTACAAGAGAGAAAAGAGAGCAAAAGAAGACAGCAGAAAGGCCCTTTAATCTTGATCCTCGGACTTTATAGGCTTGCCTTTTTCCCATGATTCTTCCCTTAGGGTGGGCTTTCCGCATGCCCAGTGCTTTCCTTACCCTTTGGAATTGAGCATGCTCAGTGTGTTTAGGGAGTTACACATGCTCCTCTGAGGCTTTCTTTCCCAGTGGAGTATGCCAGTGGAAGATCATACTTCACCATTTTTGTCTCTTAACATGCATGCCCAGGAAGTTGCTTCTCCCTGGGGCCTGCATTCAATTAACAATTTGATGTTAACAGGTGTGGACCATCAGGAAACCTCTCCCTGGTGCTGCTGAATTTTCATTTTTAGAGAGGCAATGAGGTAATTGCTAAACCATCACCTGACATTTCTAGTGGGTGGGAGAAAGCCCTCTCCTGCCCTGCTCATGCCTAACTACCTGTAACAAGGTGAGCAGAGGGATGACTTTGACTTCTGACCTTTGTCCAGCACCTGTGAATATAAGCTATCAATTTACATTGCCAGGGTGAAATTTAACAGAATTGTTTTAGGGTAAAGATCGTGAGGCCCACAAGGAATTTCCCAAATTGTGAGGGAGGCATGCAGCCTTTTTAAAATCTTTGTAGCTATGTTATTTAGGAATAAAAGGAGAGGCAGGTTTGCCTGATGCAGTTCCCAGCTTGTCTCTTCCCTTTGGCTTAGTGATTTTGGTAGTTGTGCAATTTATTTTGCCTTCACAAGCCCTTCACTGGATTTCCTGATTATTTTGTCTCATTTGATGTGGGCATGGACTGGGATTCTCATACCTTAAGTGGACACCCTGTGGAGTTGGTTGCTATGATGATATAATGCTCATCACATATCCCTCATCCTAAGAATGCTGCATGACATCACTTTTACTTTAGAATTCATTTATGGGGACAAGGAGGCTGTGGACACCTGGAGGAGAAAGAAAGTCCATTTATTTCATATGTAAAGCAAAATAAAAAACAAAAGGCGAAGGTTCCATATTTAAAATGTGCACTTTGCCCTTAAAGAAACAGCAAATGAGTAGCACATTTGTCTTTTAATATCAGCACAACATTGTTGCACCCTAAATGCTCCATATAAAGAATATCAGTAAATTGGACCTAAATAATGCAAGGGCAGAGAACTATGTCTTACTTATCTTTATATCCACTGCTCCTTCCCTTTTCTTGCCTTTCATACGTGGATGTGAATTGACAGTTCAATTGCATTTAAAATCTGGCACAATGAGCCATTGGCTGTGCTGAGAGATCTGGGTTGTTGACCAAATTATGAGGCTTCCTGGTTCACAATCCCTGTCACATCCTGTTTCCCTAGGAACTTGGTGGTCAGCAGAGGATTCGAATTCTCCTTCCAAACCATGAGCTTGTATTTGTGGCTGTTCCTTCTCTCTTTTGCAGACACACGTGCATGTAGGCATGCGTGCACACACACAGGATCTTTAGCTAGAAAACACCTTTAACTACCAGGCCTGGAATGCAGCACCTGCAATGGTCACATCACTCCATTTCACCCTGTGGTTTTTTGGTCATCAGAATACCCCCCACCCCCACAAGCTGCAACATTTCTACCTGTTACAAGACACAACTGTCAAGTTGCTCCCAGTGAGATAAAACAAGAAACAATTGTCTATTTATGAGAGGATTTTCCAATTTAAAATTCCAATTGACTAATCCAGGAGTTTGGGAAATTTTCCATACATACAGTGGCCTAATATCAAACTCCTTCCTATAAAAACAGGAACAATACATCATCATAGAATAAAGCTTGTCAAGCCAGTTGTTAGTGGGACCTACAAAGCCAACTCCTCAGTTGGGTGTCAAATTCGTACAAATCTGTATTAACTAAAAATAATACCTAAATAGTTTATTCAGGAGAAAAATTAATTTTAAAAGTACCTAATTCAGATTCTTTCAAAAACACATTAGTGATTAAAAGCTTTTTTTAGTCTCGAAATCTCTTAAAAAGTTGTTGATATAATTGGGAAGGGCCTTCATGCAGAATTGAATGAACACAGACTATAATACATTCCTACACAACCCCTGCTCCCTGTTGGCTCCCCGCCTGGAGTCCTGCATGGGTGCTGTAAGTGGCAGTCATGTGCCAGTCCATACTGCAGGGTCACAGATTGGGAAGAAGGGTAATGAATGGAAACTGGATGTCCCTGAAGCTATAACATAGGCCAAGTGCAGTAGCTCACACCTGTAATCCCAGCATTTTGGGAGGCCGAGGTGTGCGGATCACCTGAGATCAGGAGTTGGAGACAGCCTGGCCAACATGGTGAAACCCTGTCTCCACTAAATATATGCCTGTAATCCCAGCTACTGGGAAGTCTGAGGCACGAGAATCACTAGAACCCGGGAGGCAGAGGTTGTAGTGAGCCGAGATCACACCACTACACACCAGCCTGGGTGACAGAGTGAGACGCCATCTCAAAAAAAAAAAAAAAAAAAAAAAAAAAAAAAAACAAGCTGTAACATAAAAACAACTTAATTATTGCAAAGAAGAGATCAGTATAGTGACATGTGACTCCGATCCCACTGCAGTGTCTACGGTGGGCATGTGTTACGGTTGTGCTCTTTCAGTTTAGCCATCCATAGGCAGCTTGTGTTTATCAACTCAATTAGACTCTCTGCCTTATCGCAAGGACAGAGGGCTTTCTGTTTCCCAGATTCTTGCCTTTATGTACCAGAAAAATCATCACATGTGGGCTTGGAGGATGGGTGCAAGGTTTTTTATTGAGTTGTGGTAGCTCTCAGTGAGGTGGATGGAGAGGCCAGAAGGGGGACGGAGTGGGAAGGTGGTTTTCCCCTGGAGTCAGGTCGCCCAGCAGCCAGGCTCTCCTCTGACCACCACAACCAAACTCAGTGTTGTTCAGCTGGTCGGCCTGCTGGCGTCTGCTGGTGTCTGCCAGTGTGCTCTTCCGCCAGTGTGTTCCTCTGGAGGGCCAGCCACTTCTGTCTGCCCATGGCCATTTGTGTCTCTGCCCGATATGGTCTCGGGGTTTTTATAGGCACAGGATGGGGGCGTGGCGGGCCAGGGTGGTCTTGGGAAATGCAACATTTGGGCATGAAAACAGAAATGCCTGTCCTCACTTCGGTCCACGGGCACAGGACCGGGGGTGGAGCCCTTGCTAGGGACTCCGCTTCTCCTCCCAGCACTTCCCTGCTTCCCTCCCCTATCACTGGTGTGCTCTGGCCTCCCCTCACTTCCCATTCAAGAAACACAGGCTGCTCTCCGGAAATGGCAAGAACATCATGCACCACCTGGAGGTGGGAGAGTTGGGAATAGGAGAGGTGGGGCTGTTCTCTCAGGACCTAAAGTCCCACCAATCAGGAGTCTGGCAAAAGAACCACAATTGCAAAATTGGCTTTTATGCGAAAGTATACATTCTGGTGCCACAAAAGTAGGGCAATTAAGATTTCCACTGAAAAGTTTCTTACTAGAAATTTCCCCAAATCACGTAACTTCTCTGACTCAATTCAGCTCTTGGACCTAACTCAAGTGAATGATTACTTTCAGTATCCAATAGTGTGGTCCAGTTTTTCCATTTAACACTATTTCAGAAATGCTTTTCAACATTTTATCATTTTCTTCGTAGTTTTCATTTTAATGTCTGCATTCATATCTTGTAATTTGCTTAAGGTTGTTTCCTGGCACATAATGAGTGATCAACAGATATCAATTGAATGAATGCACATCTTTGTACATACGGCTACTTTTCTTTTAAACTTTCTTTTGCTTCCTTTTTTGTTTTTTGTTTGTTTGTTTGAGACGGAGTCACTCTGTCACCCAGGCTGGAGTGCAGTAGTGCAATCTAGGCTCGCTGCACCCACTGCCTCCCTGGTTCAAGCAATTCTCCTGTCTCAGCCTCCCAAGTAGCTGGGATTACAGACGTGTGCCACCATGCCTGGCTAATTTTTTTGTATTTTTTAGTAGAGACGGGGTTTCACCATGTTGGCCAGGCTGGTCTCAAACCTCTGACCTCAAGTGATCTGACTACCTCGGCCTCCCAAAATGCTGAGATTACAAGTGTGAGCTACCGTGCCTGGCCTTGTTTTGTTTTTGAGGCAGTGTTTCACTCTGTCACCCAGGCTGAAGTACAGTGGCTCAATCATGGCTCACTGCAGCCTTGACCTCCTGGGCTCAAGTGATCCTCCCACCTCAGCCTGCTGCATAACTTGGGCTATAGGCATGTATCACCATGCCCAGCGAATTTTCAAATATTTTGTAGAGCCAGGGTTTTGCCATATTGCCCAGGCTGGTCTTGAACTCCTGGACTCAAGCAGTCCTCTTGCCTCAGCTTCCCAAATTGTTTGGATTACAGGCGTGAGCTACCACACTCAGCCTAAGTTAGTACTTTTGGGCTAACATGCCAGGACTGAAATACTTAAGTAAAAGAGTTTGAATCTTTTCTTTTTTTCTTGCATATTGCCACGGGAAGCAGTATCCAGTTTTGGTTTAAAACATGGTTTTTAGGCCAGGTGTGGTGACACACACCTGTAGTCCTAGCTACTCAGGAGGCTGAGGCAGGAGGATCCCTTGAGCCCAGGAGTTTGAGGCTGTAGTAAGCTATAGTTGTGCCACTGTGCTCCAGCCTGGGCCACAGAGCAAGACCCTGCCTCTAAAAAATAATCAGCAAGGCACAGTGGCTTACACCTGTAATCCCAGAGATTTGGGAGGTGAGGTAGGAGGATCACTTCAGGCCAGGAATTTGAGAACATCCTGGGCAACATAGTGAGACATCATCTCTATTTAAAAAAAAAAATGCTTCCAAATGGTTTTATGTAAAATTTAAAAAAAGGAACATAGCATTTTTAGCTTCAACAAAGCTCTATTAGGCTGGTTCTGCCCATATGTTATAGTTTGGATATTTGTCCCCAGCAAATCTCATGTCAAAATTTAATCCCCAGTGTTGGAGGTGGGACTTGGTGGGAAATGTTTGGATCATGGGGTCGAGTCCCTCATGAATGGCATGGTGCTGACCTGGTATAATGAGTGAGTTCCCACTCTATTATTTCTCCTGAGATCTGCTTGTTTAAAAAGCCTGAAACCTCCTCCCCTATCTTTCCTTCCTTCCTGTCACCATGTGATTGACATACACTTGCTCCCCTTCTACCATGAGTAGAAGCTTCCTGAAGCCCTCACCAGAAGCAGATATCGGTGTCATGCTTCTTGTACAGCCTACAGAACCATGAGCCAAATAAACCTCTTTTCTTTATAAACTACCCAGCCTCAGATGTTCCTTTATAGCAACACAAAAATGGACTAAAACACCATACTAACTGTGTGATGGGGGACTACTTATCCCTCCCTTCTGAGTCACAGTCATCTGATCTACAAAATGGGGTAAACAGTGGTTCCTCTGCACAGAAATGTGGGCAGAAGAGGAAAGTGGGCACAATATTGGTTACTGTTATTATCATTGCCATTTGCAATACATTTATTTCCCCACAGCCACACGAATACAATTTCATTGTGTTTTATCATTTTCAGCTTGTTTTTATTTATTAATTAGGTATGAAATGACACTGTTATATTTATACTAACTAGGCCAGGCTTGGTGGCTCATGCCTGTAATCCCAGCACTTTAGGACACAGAGGTGGGCAGATCACCTGAGGTCAGGGGTTTGAGACCAGCCTGGCCAACATGGTAAAACCCCATCTCTACTAAAAATACAAAAATTAGCTGGGCGTGGTGACAGGTGCCTGTAGTCCCAGCTCCTCTGGAGGCCGAGGCACAAGAATTGAACCCAGGAGACAGAGGTTGCGGCAAGCTGAGATTGCACCACTGCACTCCAGCCTGGGTGACAGAGTGACATTCTGTCTCAAAAATATAATAAAATATAAATTTAATTTAATTTAAAAATATATTTTTATTTCCTTGTGAGTTACTTGTGAGTTACTTCCTTGTTGCATAATGAAGTTAACACCTCTTTAAAGGCTCTTCTATGTGCTTTTCATTCTGTGATTTGTTTTCTTCTTCACTGAATGTTTGGACATTTGGTGGTATTCTTCCAAAGTTTAATAACTTTAAAAATACATTTAAAATAACTAATGCTTATGTTTTTCACGACAAACATTTCCCCATTCTGTTGTTTTCCTCTTCTTCTTAGTTTTGTGGTGCATATTTTTCTTTCTGATTTTTGTATTGCTTCATAACTTTAAACGTTATCCTTCTTCCAAAGTTGACATTATGCTTTATCAAATAATTGCACTGATGATTTTTAAATTCTATACTTCTACTTGATTTGATGTTACCTAAATTTAACTCCTTAAATCAGCTGAGATATATTGTGCTGCCTTAGTAGGAGATAGGCAGAAAGGTGAGAACAGGAATAACATCTACCTTACACCATTGCTGAGACAAGTGAAAGATGCAATGCATGCATGTCTAACACTGCGCCTGGCAGGTAAAGAGCAGGGACTAAGTAAGTGACCAAAGCTGTTAATTTAATTCTTATTATCAGTATCTAAAGTTGGCTATCCGTAGAAGGAACACTGAGAGGTTTGTCACATACCAATTCTAGGAGTAATATAGAAGTGTAAAAATTTTATAAATTAATTGAAAATGACAACTCTAAATTCATATGTACAACTGCACATGAACTACATACAATCATAGACATAAACATACACAGTAATACATTTACTTCTTTTTGATACTGTGAGTGATGTCAAGGGAACAGACATTCATATTTCAAAGGTTAGTTTTATGAAATTAAATATTTCAAGAATATCAGTTAAAAAAAAAACAAAAGCATAACTCAGAAGCTAAAAATGGGTAAAACCTTTGGCCAGGTTTTCATTTAAGTTTCTTTAGATTTGTGAGTTTTGTTATTGCTTATTTTTAAATTTTATTAAGTTTAATTTTTTTATTTCCATAGGTATTTGGGGAACAGGTGGTATTTGGTTACATGAGTAAGTTGTTTAGTGGTGATCTGTGGGATTTTAGGAGACCCATCACCCAAGCAGTATACGCTGAACCCAGTTTGTAGTCTTTTCTCCCCCACCCCACTCCCACCCTTTCCTCCGAGTCCCCAAAGTCCAATGTATCATTCTTATGCCTTTGCATCCTCATAGCTTAGCTCCCACTTATGAGTAAGAACATACAATGTTGGTTTTTTGTTCTTGTTTAAGCAGTGAGTTTCAAAAGTGTTTCACTTTATAAACATATACTCATAAATATGAATGTCTATTGCCTTCTTATTCCTCACACTACCACAGGAAAGCAAATATGTCATTGCAAATATATTAATGTAAGTTATGCTCTCCCCTTCTAACCAATGACATAATTCTTAATTCTGTGATTTGAAATAAAAAATTGTCTCAGCACACGCTCTCAAGAAAAGCCTTGCATAGGCTTTAGGGAAATTGATCAGGGCTTTACATATAATTACAGAATAGCAACTAAGCTAGGGAACCTTTTGTGGCCCCTTACAGCTGCACACTTTGAAAATTCAAGTGAATAAAATTAGAGTTGAAGTTACGAATAACAAGTAGTTGGTGGCATTTGGTTACAAGGTGGTATTTGGTTACATGAGTAAGTTGTTTAGTGGTGATTTGTGGGACTTTAGGGCACCCATCACCCAAGCAGTATACACTGAACTCTGTTTGTAGTCTTTTGTCCCCCACCCAGCTCCCACCCTTTCCTCCGAATCCCCAGAGTCCATTGTATCATTCTTATGTTCACTTTTTGCTACAAAAGTGAAGCATCACATTTAAAACAAGACACTTTATGCCCTTTGCCCTATCTAGCTTCAGAAATAAACTCACTTTTCTTGTACAAGGCCTTGCTCTTGTTAATTGGATTCTAAGTCCAGTTAACCTGCTTTTTGGTTACAAGAGGAGGTGGTTATAACCCAGGATGTTACCAAGCTGAGGTCCATCCTCCAACACTGAAGTCCATGGACCCTGAGTACTGTGCTGGCCAGTCCCATGTGGGCAGATCCTTGAGAGTCATGATGTCTTTTTTTTTTTTTTTTTTTTTTGAGACGGAGTCTCGCTCTGTCGCCCAGGCTGGAGTGCAGTGGCGTGATCTCAGCTCACTGCAAGCTCCGCCTCCCGGGTTTACGCCATTCTCCTGCCTCAGCCTCTCGAGTAGCTGGGACTACAGGCGCCCGCCACCTCGCCTGGCTAGTTTTTTTTTTGTATTTTTTAGTAGAGACGGGGTTTCACCGTGTTAGCCAGGATGGTCTCGATCTCCTGACCTCGTGATCCGCCCGTCTCGGCCTCCCAAAGTGCTGGGATTACAGGCTTGAGCCACCGCGCCCGGCCGAGAGTCATGATGTCTTAAGACCTCTCAGAACATTCCAGCCTCACTTGAACAGGTGTGTTTGCCACACAGTGGACTGCCTCATTGAATAGTGCCTTGTGCAGAACTAAAATACTGTGGCAAAGCTGTTCCTCTAATGGCTGAATATCTGATGGTGATATTGGTGGTGTTCTCTTTTCCAGTCAGGTCCAAGGTCATATCTACAGTGAACCACTCTTACAGGCTTAGCCTGAAAACTCTATGATTACCCTATAGACCTGATTAAGCCCACCCCAAACACCAAGGTCTATAAGGTAGAGAAAAGAGTGGGCTTCCTGGACCTGCACTGTTTTTTGGCCTCTAAAAACAAAATATATTAGCACTAGAAGGAAAATGTATATGCTAAACAAAATACTCCTTCATGTAACCATGTGGTAAGTGGTACAAAAGAAGATGCACATAATGTATCAATGAAACACTTAAATACATGGGAAATCATATTGTTTTCTTGTATAAGTAATACTGGATATTCTTATTGTTTTCCCTACCTTTTATCGACTGCCTTTGGGAATGTAATTCTTTGGGGTCATGGTAGAAATCACACACTTACTTTATCATATTATCTGAGCACTCTGTAGATCAAGTTTAATAACTGATCTCTCTGTGTTTTCTCAAAGTAAAGATAGTATCTGCCAACATACAAAACAACTGATAAAATGTCTTCAAACTAGAAAAGCAACAGGTACATGGGTTTCCACAGCTGAATATACAAGTAATATTGCCTGGCCATTTTCTCAGTATTTCCCTAAAAATAATTTGGCGTTTAACCTTGATTCAAGATTTGTAGACGTCCCAATAGCAGTCATTTGGCTTTTCCATGGAAAAGAGCCTTTGATGATAGGCAAACTATATTATAGCCAATGACATAAGACACAAGAATGCCAAAGCAACCCTTAACAATCAAAGGTTATGAAAACATAGCTTTGGGTTTATTCTACACAGAACTTTTCTTTTGCCCTTTGCCAAAAGTGCACTAAAATATGAAACTAATAACAAAGTTCTCAACCAGCTCAGTTCAGTTCAGTAATTCTCAGCAGGACAGCTGGCTATAGGCCACAAATATCTATTCCTGTATCCTTTAGAAAGAAAAGGAAGAACACATTCCAAAAGAATATTCCAGTGTATGTATGGAACAGGAATTAAAGGAAAATAAAGAGTGTGTAAGCAGAAACTCAGTTGTATGTAAGAAAACCCAATTCCCTCTGAGAAAGAGAAAGAGCTGGAGTCCTTTAAAAATTAACTGCCTATGGCCGGGCGCGGTGGCTCAAGCCTGTAATCCCAGCACTTTGGGAGGCCGAGACGGGTGGATCACGAGGTCAGGAGATCGAGACCATCCTGGCTAACACGGTGAAACCCCGTCTCTACTAAAAAATACAAAAAAAAACTAGCCGGGCGAGGTGGCGGGCGCCTGTAGTCCCAGCTACTCGGGAGGCTGAGGCAGGAAAATGGTCTAAACCCGGGAGGCGGAGCTTGCAGTGAGCTGAGATCCGGCCACTGCACCCCAGCCTGGGCGACAGAGCAAGACTCTGTCTCAAAAAAAAAAAAAAAAATTAACTGCCTGTGGCCGGGCGCAGTGGCTCAAGCCTGTAATCCCAGTACTTTGGGAGGCCGAGACGGGCGGATCACGAGGTCAGGAGATCGAGACCATCCTGGCTAACACGGTGAAACCCCGTCTTTACTAAAAAAATATATATAAAAAAAAAAAAAACTAGCCGGGCGAGGTGGCAGGCGCCTATAGTCCCAGCTACTCGGGAGGCTGAGGCAGGAGAATGGCGTGAACCCAGGAGGCGGAGCTTGCAGTGAGCTGAGATCCGGCCACTGCACTCCAGCCTGGGCGACAGAGCGAGACTCCGTCTCAAAAAAAAAAAAAAAAAAAAAAAAAAAAAAATTAACTGCCTATTTTTCTGTGGCTAGTGAGCCTTATCAAGGCATTAGTGGCTCAGGCAGTCCAACCAAAGGAAGAAAGAAAAACCAGATATAGGAACAAAGAGAGCTCAATGTATAGCTGCTGCACTAGCAGAAAGTAACCCTGAATTTGCTAGAGGGTGTGGCTGAGGCAGAGGCTGAGGAAGGGGGCAAACAAGACCAGGAGAGGAAAGCCAGTCCCAGTTGGACAGGAACCAATGTGCAACTTACAGGCAAATGGGCCACTGGAAAGATGAGTGACCCGAAAAGGAAAAGGATGGAAATGATGGTCAATGGTCTAACACCCAAGTGCAGTATTCGGATGCTAGTCATGGCGCCTCAAGGGCAGATCCTGATGTGATCGGCTTAGCAGGGGCCGAGAATTTTGAGGACTGAGACAGAGCAGGCTCCATCTTTTTAGGCCCCGGGTAGCCTATGATCTCTATGAAAGTAGGGGGCCAGTTAATTGATTTTTTTGGTCGATACTGGTGCTGATTTCTCTGTGGTAACTCACCCAATTAGCCCCCCAACAAAGAACTGTGCTACTATTGTAGGGGTTGCTGGGGCCAAAGAAAAGAGACCTTTTCCAAATCCAGGAGATGTATTACTGGGGGACAAGAAGTGCAGCATGAGTTTCTATATATGCCAAATTATCCAGTGCCCTTATTCAGGACAGAGTTACTCCAGAAACTGCAGGCACAAATTTCCTTTACACCTAAAGGGAAGATGACACTGGAGTTTGGAAAGTCCAAGGCAATGGTATGGACCCAAACTGTCCCAAGGGCTGAGGAATGGCAGCTCTATGAACTGTGTGCCATAAAGCCAACAGAGCCAGACCTACAGAATATGTGGGGGATGCTTTTCAAGGTACCAGGTGTATGGCCCGAGGATAACCCCCATGGACTTGCTGCAAACAGACAGCCAGTGGTGGTAGAGGTTAACCCTCATGCTGCCCCGGTACAAGTCCATCAGTACCCGCTACCCAGGGAGGAAATTGATAGAATAACAAAAGCATCTAAATCGGCTTTATATGCATGGGATTATAGTAAAATGCAACTCCTCATGGAATACTCCTCTGCTACCCATTCGCAAACCCAATGGGGAATACAGGACAGTGCAGGATCTCCGGGCAGTAAACAAAGCCACTGTCACTATCCATGCCATAGTATCCAACCCATACACAATGCTGGGAGAGATTCCTGCTGATGCTGCTTGGTTCACGTGTCTGGACTTAAAGGATGTCTTCTTTTGTTTGAGGCTTGCTCCCCAAAGTCAGCCTATATTTGCCTTCCAGTGGGGGCAATCGCAATATACCTGGACAAGGTTGCCATAAGGGTGTAAGAATTCTCCCACCATTTTTGAGGAGGCCTTGGCTGCAGATCTTGAGGCTTTGGTGCCACCTAGTGACAATTGTGGCTATTGCAACACATTGATGATTTGCTATTTGCTGCCCCCAGGAGGGAGGAATGACTCTAAGGAACAGAGAGGCTTCTTCACCTGCTGTGTGAAGCTGGTTACAAAGTGTCCAAGGACAAGGCAAAAGGCTGTTTTCAGGAGGTTGGATATCTAGGATTCATGGTATACCAAGGCCAGTGCAGGCTTGGAAGTGCAAGCAAGGAGGCTGTATGTGCATTGCCCACCCCAGTTACAAGGCAGCAGGTCAGGGAATTTCTAGGCGTGGCGGGATTCTGCCACATCTGGATTCCAAACTTCTCCCTTATAGCAAGGACCTTATATGAGGCTGCCAAAGGAAAGGAAAGAGAGCTCCTCCTATGAGAAAAGGAACAGGTCAAGGCTCAAGCCTTACCTTCTGAGACTTCCGCTCAGAAGGCTGAATTAATAGCATTAACCAGAGCACTGTTATTGGTCAAGGGGAAGAAAGTAAACAAAGGTACTGACTCTGAATATGCTTTTGCAACTCTGCACGCCCATGGGGCAATATACAAAGAGAGAGAATTTTGACTACCGAAGGAAAAGAAATAAAAAATAAAGAGGAAATTTTGCAATTATTAGAAGCCATATGGGCTCCAGAGAAGGTGGCTGTCATTCATTCCAAGGGACACCAAATCAGGAAAGGCTATGAGGTGCAGGGCAACAGAAAGCAGACCAAGAGGCTAGGCGGGCAGCAATGAACAAGGCTTTACCTGAAGAAAGAACTCTAGCAATGCCTCTCCTTATAGAGCCCCCTTTGCTAGAGGTACCCAATTACTCTTCAAGTGAAAAGGCTTGGTTTGGTCAGGAAACAAGGAAATATACTAAAGGTGCATGGTGACTGTTCTCTGACAGGAGGCTAGCTGTCCCAGGACAATAGCCCCAAAGTTTGTGAAGCAGATTCATCAAGGAACACACATTGGAAGGACTGCCCTGGAGAATTTGATAGGTCGACACTTCTGTGTGCCACGGCTCTCTGCCATCACCCATGCTGTTTGTGAACAATGTCTATCCTGTGCCCGGAATAAGCCAAAACAAGGACCTACTCGATCCCCAGGAGTTCAGGAAATGAGAGCTGTGCCTTGTGAGAACCTGCTTCTAGACTTTACCGAGTTGCCTTGAGCAGGAGGTTACTGGTATATGCTAGTGTTTCTTTGCACCTTCTCGGGGTGGGTTGAGGCCTTGCCCACCAGGACTGAAAAGGCACGAGAGGCGACAAAGATGCTACTAAAAGGCATCATACCAAGGTTTGAATTGCCTTTAACCCTAGGATCAGACAATGGTCCTGCATTGGTGGCAGAAGTAGTACAACAGCTGACTCAGTTTTTAAAGATCAAATGGAAACTGCACACAGCCTACCAACCAGAGAGTTCAGGGAAGGTGGAACGGATGAACCAGACACTTAAAGAGCTAATAAAAAAGTTTTGCCAGGAAACTCACTTACAATCAGATCTTGCCCATGGTCCTACTCCAAGTCAGGTGTACACCTACAAAACAAACTGGGTATTCGTGCAATAAAATATTGTTCAGAAGGCCAACCCCAATCATTAATCAAATTAGAGGGGATTTAAAGGAGTTAGGAGAGCTAACCCATATAAGACAGATGCAGGCTTTAGGAGGGGCAATGCAGGAGGTGCAAGGCTGGGTAAGGGAAAGGATACATTTAAGTCTAACAGACCCAGTGCATCCACAAAAGCCAGGGGACGCTGTCTAGGTTAAAAGGTGAAATCCAACAGCCCTGGGGCCCTTATAGGATGGGCCCCATATTGTGATCATGTCTACTCCCACTGCTGTTGAAGTTGCAGGTGTCACACCTTGGATTCATCATACCTGGCTGAAACCAGCGGCAGCAGTGACTCCCGAAGACAACCAATGGACTAGCCAATAAGACCCAGATCGCCCCACCTGAACAGTCCTATGGCAAAACCCAACTACCGGTAAGAAAGACAACTGCCCTGCTCTGACCACACCAGAGGCTGGTCAGTCTACACATGGCTGGAGCTTGAGGATCCTGCAAGCTCTGCTCTAGTCACATCCCAGAAGCTGACTAGTCTATGCACAGCTGAAGCTCAGAGGACCATCTCTGGATAAGTAAATGTGAATACAATTTATAAGCCTAGCTATAATTCTGTCAATACTGATTGTTCTGTTATGTTATTACTGCAAATGCTGCAAATATCTATGCCCAGAGGAAGGTTTGCCGTGCCCATGTGTTGTGTGAGCACGTTTCTATTACATATACTGATGTGGTTACCATTTCTGCCTATACTAAAAGGGGAGAAATCTCTAGAAGGATGCCCACACTGTGTACACACTACCTGGGTAAGGAATACCATAGTTAAAACTGTACTGTACCATACCTACTATGAATGTACAGGAACCAAGTTAGAAGCCTGCACAGACAAGCAGACCACCTACTCAGTCTGTGACCCAGGAAATAATCAGCTATATATATGTTATGACCCTAAGCTGTTACCCTATGAATTCTGGTTTGACATACATATTACATCAAAGGGAGAAAAAGAAGGGGAGCTTATAGCTCGAACCAAAGAAGCCCCTCCCTCCTATAAAGGGCCTACTTCCTTGTACTTTGCCATGCCACGTATGTTCATAATCTTTAAAAATCAGAAGCAGCCTGCAATGGTTTGACACAAGAGAGGCTTAGCAGCAGCAGTCCTAAACATCTGTACGGAGAACCACAAATTGGATGCCCAGACTGTAACATTCAGTTGTCTATGCTAACACAGCTTCAATACCTATATTCAGGAAGGACTGCTCTGCTAAGTAGTTTGTCAGCCAAACCAAATTGTAAGACAAGGACATGCAATCCTTTAAATTTTACTATCTTAAAGCCAGAGCTACCTTTTTGGTCTACAGGACAGACAGCACTATTATGAGTTGATAGATAAGAAGCAGGCCTTGGAGTTCCACTACTAATTGTCAAAAAGACTAGAAGGACTCAAATGCATCCAACCCCACAACCCCGGGTCCGTAAGTCATTCTATAAGCATTTTGCAGTACCTGATCTTCCCCAATCACCCAAAAACTTATTTGCTCAACTAGCTGAAAACATAGCTGGCAGCTTAAGAATTTCCTCATGCTATGTATGTGGAGGAACTAATATGGGGGACCAGTGGCCATGGGAGGCAAAGGAATTAATGCCACAAGATAACTTCACTTTGCTTAACCCTGCCAATGAACCAACAGCCTCAGCCAGTGTTTGGTTGTTAAAAACCTCCATAATTGGAAAGTACTGTATCACCCGATGGGGAAAGGCTTTCACAGAGGTAGTAGGAGAAACAACTTGCCTAGTGCAACAGTACTATGATGAGACTAAAAACAAAACTCCATGGAGAAATGCCCAGAACGACTCCTACTTACCAGATCCAAACCCTTTCTCTCGATTCTCTACTCTAAGCCATTCTTGGCATCAGCTAGAGTCTCCAAATGCTTGGAAGGCACCCTTTGGCCTTTACTGGATCTGTGGAGCATGGGCCTATCAGAAACTGCTGGCTAAATGGACAGGGGCATGTGTGTTAGGAACAATCAAGCCATCCTTCTTTCTAATTCCTCTAAAGCAAGGGGAACTCTTAAGATATCCAGTTTATGATGAAAATAAAAGAAGAACTAGAAGAAGCATAATCACAGAAATAGACACAAATATCAAAAAGGATGTGAACATAGGAAACTGTAAAGATAATGAATGGCCTCCTGAAAGAATCATTACTTTGGGCTAGCTACCTGGGTGCAAGACAGGTCATGGGGTTGCCGCACTCCAATCTGTATGCTCAACCACATCATAAGATTGCAGGCAGTCTTTGAAATCATAACCAATGAAACATCAAAGTCACTAGATTTATTGGTAATACAAGCAACACAAATGAGAAATGCTATATATCAAAATAGATTGGCTTTAGATTACCTCTTAACCTCAGAAGGAGGAGTATGTGGAAAATTTAACCCACTGTTGCCTAGAAATCAATGATAATGGCTGAGCTGTCATGGAAATAACAGCTAGAATGTGCAAGTTTGCCCATGTTCCAGTTCAGAGATGGTCCAGGTGGTCCCTGGATTCCTTGTTTGCAGGATGGTTCTCAACCTTTGGAGGATTCACAACCCTCATTAGTGGGTTCTTGCTTATTCTTGGCATCTGCCTCATCCTCCCTTGCCTTTTACCTCTGTTTATTAGGAGTATTCAGTCAACTATAGAGGCAATAGTAACCTGACACACTACCGCACAGTTGATGGAATTAACCAAATATCAGCCGCTGCCAGTAGAAACAACTCAGTTCCCCGAAGAGGTGGCAAATAGTGGTGCTTTCTATTAACACCTTTTTTATAAAAAGCACCAAAGGGGGGAATGGAATAGGAATTAAAAGAAATTAAAGAGTATGTAGGCAGAAACTCAGTTGTATGTAAGAAAACCCATTTCCCCCTGAGAAAGAGAAAGAGCTGGAGTCCTTTAAAAGTTAACTGCCTGTTTTTCTGTGGCTAGTGAGCCTTATCTCTCCTCCTTTCCCAGGCATTGTGAAGACCCAGTTTCCCTAGCTGTGCAGCTGCAAGGTCACTAGACAGATAAACTCAAGTTGTAAAACAAGTTTTTCCTTGAAAAGTAAGAAATGATGTAATGCATGTCTCAACTGAATAACTGCCTTTGTTTCTCACTTCTGTAGTATACTTTCCCCTGCACAGATCTCCCCCCACCCACGAAATGCTTAAAAGGTAACTTAACTCTTTGTTCAGGGCTGAGTCCTTTGGATGTTAATCTGATGGGGCCGGTGCACCTAAATAATTAATAAATATCCTCCTGTACCCCATCGGTCTCTCTGATTCCTTAAAAATCCCGCAACATGTAATCCTCAGATACTAAATATTTGACAACAGGAATGTGAATGAGGTGTGAGCAAGTTGATGGAGGTTGGGAGAGGTTGCATAAGCACATCCAGACCTAAACCAATAAACTGAAAGCCATTCTTATCGGTTATCTGGAATCCACATCTACACACTTGGGAAAGAAAAACAAAAAACTTGTAATTGTTCCATGGTGGTTTTTCTCACAGTACCACAGTGAAAGTATAACCAAGCTGCTTAGCAGCGTAACAGCTTAGCAGCCTAGCATCAAACTGCATTTTTTTTTTTTGAGACAGAGTTTCACTCTGTCACCCAGGCTGGAGTGCAGTGGCACGATCTCAGCTCACTGCAACCTCCGCCTCCCAGGATCAAGCAATTCTCCTGCCTCAGCCTCCCGAGTAACTGGGATTACAGGCACCCTCCACCATGCCTGACTAATGTTGTATTTTTAGTAGAGACAGGGTTTCACCATGTTGGCCAGGCTGGTCCTGAACTCCTCACCTCAGGTGACCTACCAGCCTCAGCCTCCCAAAGTGCTGGGATTTACAGGCATGAGCCACGGTGCCTGGCCTCAAACTGCATTTGCAAACTTTTTTTTCTTCTTTCTCCTTTCCTCTTCTCCACCTCCCAGTCTCAAGTTGCAATTTTGTGTCAAACTGCATATGTGTTACCTTTCATCTTGAAATACAGCCTCAGAACATGTTGTGAACTTCCATTTCTTTTCTTTTCCCATAATATGCTCCCACGCCTTATGTACATTTATTCACCTAGATGCTTTTTAAGCACACACCATGCTCACTAACTGAGTTTGTCAAATATAAAAACTTTAAAACCCTTGATATCATAAAATAGGATCACAGGTCATTGTAAAATAAGTCTTTCATTTAGCCAAAGTGATAACTCAAAGATATCAAAAATGAAAAGCAAAAACCTTTATTCTTTAAGAGAGATTTAATTTCTCAAACAATAAGCCCTAATAAAGACAGTATGAGGCCAATTAAATCTATCTCTCAAAATCTTATAAACAAATCTATTAAATTTTAACCATCTTGACCATGAGATATAATTTCTGTAAACTTTTTTTAACATTTTGGAATTTTTTATTTAACAGTGAGCTAATTATGTCATCCATGTAAAAATAAAATTAATTAATTAATCAAGAGTGGGTTAAAATCTTGTTAATCTAACACAAGGGCCCAAATGCTAGTCTTAAATCAGTGTGCCTTCAATATTTATGTTTAATTTATAGAGAAACTGAACTAATTTTATCTCAAAATTGGCCCTTATAATCTCATGTGCTGACCTCTTCTATCATAAACGGTCCCTGGGCCTAGAAGAGTTGATAATTTTAATTTTTGCCCTGTGTCTCACAAATGCAGTTTATTTTGGTTGTCATCGTCTACCAAGTCTGAAGATGAAGCTGCTGTCAGTGTTTAAGATTTAGCAGGATTTGGCCGGGCGTGGTGGCTCAAGCCTGTAATCCCAGCACTTTGGGAGGCCGAGACGGGCGGATCATGAGGTCAGGAGATCAAGACCATCCTGGCTGACACGGTGAAACCCCGTCTCTACTAAAAAATACAAAAAACTAGCCGGGCGTGGTGGCGGGCGCCTGTAGTCCCAGATACTCGGGAGGCTGAGGCAGGAGAATGGCGTGAACCCGGGATGTGGAGCTTGCAGTGAGCCGAGATCTGGCCACTGCACTCCAGCCTGGGCGGCAGAGCGAGACTCCGTCTCAAAAAAAAAAAAAAAAAAAAAAAAAAGATTTAGCAGGATTAAGGCCAGGCATGGTGGCTTACACCTGTAATCCTACACTTTGAGAGGGTGAGGTGGGCAGATAGTTAAGGCCAGGAGTTTGAGACCATCCTGGCCAACATGTTGAAACCCCATCTCTATGAAAAATACAAAAAAAAAAATAGCTGGGTGTGGTGGTGTGTGTGACTGTTATCCCAGCTAGTTGGGAGGCTGAGGCATGAGTCTCTTGAAACCAAGAGGTGGAGGTTGCAGTGAGCCAAGGTCATGCCACTGCACTCCAGTCTGGGTGACAGATCAAGAGTCTATCTCAAAAAAAAAAAAAAGGGATTTAGCAGGACTTGCTGTCCTTTTAAAACCCAGGAGTCAAAGCCCTGAAACTTAATGTCACAAGGTCTTTAAAAGCAATACAGAAAGTTACATAGATGCAATAGCCTCAATTTTTTAATTTTTCAAGCTCAGTTTTTCTAAGGAAATCAAAACTTAATAACAATGATATAAGTATTATTTCAATAAAATGTAAAATCTGTTTAGGCCAGTTACCAAAAGGCAAAAGAAAAGACCTTCTGCAGTGTGCTTTGTTTTTCCCTACGGGAAGTCAATTTAGATAACTTGAAAGTCAAAACTAATGAAAAGGGTACCTGAATTAGTTAGACATAGGAAGAGTGTTTCCTGGGTCATAAGTGAAAATGTTTGGATTCTTAGAATAATTTAAAGCCAAGAGCACAGAACATTATATTGGAAGAAAACATATCCTTTACACCATTAAGATAAAACATTTTTAGCATCAGGCCACAACAATACAACCTGAGGAAAAAAGTTACAGGAGCTGAAGAATTTGAAGAAGGATATTATCTCAGGCTTTCTCAAAGGGGAGAAAAAGCTGAAAACAGCAAAACACAATAAAAGTTGAAGTTTTGGGATAAAAAATTAAAATCTCTTATAATTTTACTAAGAGTAGGCTGGGCACGGTGGCTCAAGCCTGTAATCCCAGCACTTTGGGAGGCTGAGACGGGTGGATCACGAGGTCAGGAGATCGAGACCATCCTGGCTAACACGGTGAAACCCCGTCTCTACTAAAAAATACAAAAAACTAGCCGGGCGAGGTGGCGGGCGCCTGTAGTCCCAGCTACTTGGGAGACTGAGGCAGGAGAATGGCGTAAACCTGGGAGGCGGAGCTTGCAGTGAGCTGAGATCCGGCCACTGCACTCCAGCCTGGGTGACAGAGCAAGACTCCGTCTCAAAAAAAATAATTTTACTAAGAGTAAATCAATACCTTAAAACATTTTGTTGTTCTAACCAATTATTTACTGTATTGTTTTTTATATCAAAACTCAATCTCTAAAAAGATTATACATAATTTCCTTTTAATTATTGCCAACTTGATCACATAAAGTATTTTTCCTTCACAAATCCTCTTTTTTATAAACTTTATTATAGTTTTTCTCCTCATAAGTTCTCTTTTTACAAATCTTATTTTTTTTGCTTTGAGATGGAGTCTCGCTCTGTCGCCCAGGCTGGAGTGCAGTGGTGCAATCTCAGCTCACTGCAACCTCCGCCCCCTGGGCTCAAGCAATTCTTCTGCCTCAGCCTCCTGAGTAGCTGGGATTACAGGTGTGCACCACCATGCCCAGCTAAGTTTTTTTGTGTTTTTAGTAGAGATGGGGTTTCATCATTTTGGCCTGGCTGGTCTCAAACTCCTAACCTCAGGTGATCCGCCCATCTCAGCCTCCCAAAGTGCTGGGATTACAGGCGTGAGCCACTGCACCCAGCCACAAACCTTATTATGACTTATACACATCATTTACATGTTTGGACTTCCTATTTTATCCTAGACTTTCATTTTTCTTAAATAACCAGTCATATTATTTTAGGACAAAAATTTACCATGCAAGATTCTTTCTCATATAAAATTATTTTCCTTTTAACCTTTCTTACCAAAAATACCTATTTATATTTATAACTTTATTTACATCACCCTTATTTACTGGTTCCTTTTACCTTGTTTCATAAATAGCCTTTAAATAATCTTTGAATTAGATAAAAATTATTTTCCTTTAAATAAGAACACATTTTAGATAAATGTTTTCCTATAACTTTTTAAAAATTGGAAATGACCCAGACATTTAATGAGTATCTATTATTTAACTATATAACTTTAGATTATAAATTATATGACAAGGGGTTTTTTTGTTTTTGTTTGTGAGACAGAGTCTCACTCTGTCACCCAGGCTAAAGTGTAGCAGTGTGATCTTGGCTCATTGCAACCTCTGCCTCCTAGGTTCAAGCAATTCTTGTGCCTCAGCCTCCCAAGTAGCTGGAACTACAGGCATGTACCACCATGTCCAGCTAATTTTTGTATTTTTAGTAGAGATGTGGTTTTGCCATGTTGGGCAGGGTGGTCTCAAACTCCTGGCCTCAACTGATCCACCTGCCTCAGTCACCCAAAGTGCTGGGATTATAGGCGTGAGCCACCATGCCTGGCCAACAATTTTATTTATAAGCATTTATTCCATTACATTTACCTAATTAATTAACTTTTAAAAATAGTTTGCCTAGGTTACTTATGCAAACTGTGATAGTTATCATTTAATGTTATTTCCCTAATAAACATTTTTATAGCCTGTGAATTTCAGATTTTCTATGTAAGAACCTTAAGGTTAGATAAATGGGGGTTTTCTTGACTAATAACTCAGGATTTAGCTGTTTTCATTAAATGAAAAATATGAAATGTTTTGTTTATCAAAAAATTACATAAATGAAGATAATTATCTTTTGGGCTGTATCCATAGCTTTATAACTCTCATGCCAAATTTTGACACATTCTAACATCTAGCAGAGATAAATATAAAACCACTTGACCAATAAATCTATACAATAATGTATGTTGACAATTCTGAAGCCATTTCCAATTCTATTTTACCAATAATTTTAAAACCAGCTTATTTCTTAAAGATTTACTTAAGTCACACGAACTTAAAAAAGCATTTGTCTGATACAGTATTTGACTTAAGTGCTTTTTCCCTTTAAGCCAATTAATTAGATCTCTTTTATTATATTTTTAGTAGTGAAACATTACATAAAAATGACACATAAATATACACATGTATTAGTCACACAAATCAAAGTAGACCTTTTAGATTCGTAAGACTTCTTTTTTCCTATCTTAGACTCCTGATTTCTTGATAACCTGTTTCATCAGCTTTTAACTGGATCTCAAGCAGTTGTCAGATAGATAGCCCTACATTTTCATATTACAGGAACAACTTTCAGATGAAAAATCAGATAGAGAAATTAACATCTAAAAGTACAAAGAGAGTCTGGTGTGCTAGATAGAGATTAAAATTGGATGCCAAATCAAACCTAAAATTATAGAAATCTATCATAGGATTGTATAAGAATGCCAACTTTATTTATATAGATAGTTCTCAATTTAGTCTCTAGCTTTTTTTTTTTTTTTTTTTTAGATGGAGTCTTGCTTTGTAGCCCAGGCTGGAGGGCAGTGGCACAATCTCATCTCACTGCAACCTCTGCCTCCCAGGTCCCAGTTCAAGCAATTCTCCTGCCTCAGCCTCCCAAGTGGCTGGGATTACAAGCCACCATGCCCAGCTAATTTTTGTATTTTTAGTAGAAATGGGGTTTTACCATGTTGGCCAAGTTGGTCTTGAACTCCTGACCTCGTGATCTGCCCACCTTGGCCTCCCAAAGTGCTGGGATGACAGGCATGAGCCACTGCGCCCGGCCTAGTCTCTAGCTTTTAACTGGACCTCAGCTCTGGGCAGAGCCCACGCTGAGTCCCGGATCTCCAAAAGATAGAATTATCATGATTCTACACCATGTGATGCTTTTGCAGTGCACTTTGTTACAAAGACTTTTCTCTAAGTGTCTAAAGTACACCTTTTCTTATCTTAAACACCCAAAGAGTAGCCTCTGTTGTAATAACTCAGTCCAAAAATCAGGTAACAGTACAAAAGCAAGCAGTTTAAGATCCAAGAGGAACTTGTCTGTTTAGACTCTTGGGGTTCCATAAGGAAAAACAGATGTTTCTCCTGAAAAAGGAGTCTAGTGCCTTCTCTGTTTGCTTTAAGGAATTACAGGCTGTTAGAAACTATTTTAGGTCCCTCATGCAGCAGATGGGAACAAAAGAGAGATAGGCAGAAGTAAATGGAGAAAACAGAATTCATTTGACTGAAAAGGAAAAAACCTTTTTCTCAAAAAACAAGGCACTAGGAAAGAAAAAAAAAAAAAAAAACAGGCCAGGCGCAGTGGCTCACGCCTGAAATCCCAGCATATTGGGAGGCCGAAGTGAGCGGATTACCTGAGGTTGTCCGGAGTTTGAGACCAGCCTGACCAACATGGAGAAATCCCATCTCTACTAAAAGTACAAAATTAACTGGGCGTGATGTTGCATGCCTGTAATCCCAGCTATTTGGGAGGCTGAGGCAGGAGAATTGCTTGAACCCTGGAGGCGGAGGTTGCAGTGAGCCAAGACCGCACCATTGCACTCCAGCCTGGGCAACAAGAGTGAAACTCCTTCTCAAACAAACAAAACAAAACAAAACACCATAAAGGCATTTTAAATACACACACAGACACACACACGCACGCAGACATACACGCACACATCGTGGATATTGGCTTTTAATTAAGCTGACTTTTACCCATTGAGCTCTTAAAAAATTCTTTTAAATCTCTCTACCCTATTTTAGCTGGAACAAACTGCTGATATTTCAAAAATAACACAAATATCAAACCAGAAAGAACTTGATTTAGGAACCAAACCCAGGCTGTTGTGGTGAAAAAAAGGGCAAAACCTTAGCTACAGAACTGCAGCGTGGGGCACAGTTTGGCTTGGCTAGCAAAATGTGGCCTTATTACGTAAATAAAGCCCCTCAGGTACTCAAAATCTTTCTTTTTTCCTGTTGATGGCTGTTTATCCTTTTCTCTTTTTCCCCACAGCTGCAGGAATTTAGCCAATGCAGAGGCGTTGTTCTTCACAATTTGTAACTTTCCTTCACATTTGATATAGTTGGGTAGAGTTAGTCAAATCCAATGGGAAAAAGACCAAAACAACAAAAACAACAACAAACAAATAAATGAAAAAGTTTAGCCTGTAAAACAAACAAATGATCATACTATGTATACAATTCCTGAGCACTCTAATGGTAAGGAGAAATTAAGAGCAGCTGGTTGTTAATCTTCACTTTAGGTCATTAGGGAGAATTTTCAAGATAAAACCCCAATTCAGCTACTTACCTAGGAATGGAGTCCAGGCTCAACACTGCTCTCTACCAGTCTATAAGCAGGAAAAAAACTCCAACTTGCCTTCCCTGTTGGAAGTGAGCTGAAACTCCAGAAAGGAGTTGCCTGCCCTCCATCATCATCGAAACAGGAAAACTCGCCTACCTTGTTGAAAGTGAGTAAAACTCCAGAAAAGGAGTTGTACAGCAAAAAAAGCCTTAGATATCAACCAAAATTGTGCAGATCAGGCATTGTCTGGAGGGGAGAAGTTCCCAGGCCTCAGCAAATCCGCCTGTTGGTTTGAGCAATAAAGATATCTCAAGCTAGGCCAGCGCGGTGGCTCAAGCCTGTAATCCCAGCACTTTGGGAGGCCGAGGCGGGTGGATCACGAGGTCAGGAGATCGAGACTATCCTGGCTAACATGGTGAAACCCCGTCTCTACTAAAAATACAAAAAACTAGCCGGGCGTGGTGGCGGGCGCCTGTAGTTCCAGCTACTTGGGAGGCTGAGGCGGGAGAATGGCGTGAACCCGGGAGGCGGAGCTTGCAGTGAGCTGAGATCACGCCACTGCACTCCAGCCTGGGAGACACAGCGAGACTCCGTCTCAAAAAAAAAAAAAAAAAAAAAAAAAAAAAAAAAAAAAGATATCTCAAGCTGTTACCAAGCAGTAATAGAAGATTTGTCAAAGGTCAGGGGCACCTCCACTCAGAATCCCTTTGTTGTTACCAATTTGTAAACTAAAAAGTATCTGAGCTAGGTCTCAATTAACTTGGAAATTTTATTTTACGAAGGTTAAGAACAAGCACCTGGAAGGCAGGTGTATGCCTTTTTCCAAAGATTTTGGTGGACTTCAATATTTAAAGGCAAAAGGGCAGATATTGGGGGAAAAGGAAAAAAAAATAAAGGTGTGGATAGATAACAGACAAATGGTTGCATTCTTTTGAGTGTTTGATAAACATTTCACTGAATACACAATTTACATGTGAGAGAAGGGTAGAGGAATAGTCACTTATGCCTTTGTCAGCTCGGTAAATCTGCATTTTTACATTAGGAAAGCAATCAGATATGCATCTGTCTCAGATGAACAGAAGGATGACTTTGAGTTATGTTCTTTGTCTAGAACCTGTGAAGATAAGCTATCAACTTATATTGTCAGGGTAAAATTCAACAGAACCATTTTAAGGTAAACATCTTGGAGCTCAAAAGGAATGTCCCAGTGGACAAATTGTGAGGGATGTATGTAGCTTTTTTTTGTTTGTAACTATCTTATTTAAGAATAAAATGGGAGACAGGTTTGCCTGATGCAGTTCCCAGCTTGACTTTTCCCTTTGGCTTAATGATTTTGGAGTCCTGAGATTTATTTTCCTTTTACAAGACATTACCATTCCAAAAGAATGAACATGGGAGGCATAAAGTGGTTTCTTGTCCCAAGTAATTTCAAAATTTAGCATGGCACGGCCAGGTGTGATGGCTCACACCTGTAATCCCAGCACTTTGCGAGGCTGAGGTGGGTGGATCACTTGAGGTCAGGGGTTACCTCAGGAAGCTGAGGCAGGAGAATTGCTTGAACCTGGCAGGTGGAGGTTGCAGTGAGCTGAGATTGTACCACGGCACTCCAGCCTGCGTGACAGAATGAGATTCCATCTCAATAAATAAATAAATAGCATGGCTACTTCCATTAGATTTCAAGGCCTAGGAATAATCCTCTTTAGCTCAATGCTCTGCCATCTGGTCTTGCAGTGCTCCACCAGCTTCTGTGCCACCCTCATAATTCATTCTTCCTTTTTCTTGAAGGCTAATGTGTATTTGCAGTCTAGTAGCCCTGTCAGCTCATATCCTGCCTATAGAATTCCAGAAGTCCAACAGTCTTCCTTCATTTCATCCCATATCTATCTCCTTTACTCCAAGATGCCAGTGTTTCTGTTGATATAACATTCTCAAAATCCTTATCAGTCTCATGTGTGTGTTATGGGAGTCCATGCCATTAGACAAGATCCTTCATGGATAAACCCATATTTATTCCTGCCTTCAGCTGATATGGTTGATTGGATCCATGAATCACATATATAATCTCTTTAGCAAGATTGTCCAGCCATACTATTGGCCTTCTCTTCAGAGCATGCTTTTGCAACAATAAATTTTCTAATTTTGTCATCCTTCAGAATCATGATAGGCTGAGAACCTCCAAAATCAAGTGTTGGTTACTTTTTGCCTAATAGTTCTTTCCTCAATTTATCTCTTTCACATTGAAATGGGAGAGTTCACCGACCCCCCTTGCAGGGCCTGCAACAGGGGTGTGGCTTGTCTGTTTGGCCACTGCACACTCAAACCCCTTATGGGAGGGGGAGCATGCATTTGAGCCAGGGCAAGCACTATCGGGCTGCGGCCCTACAGCGGTATCCAGGGGTGTCATGATGCCCCTTTTGCCCTGCCATCCAGGGACAGCTTAAGTGTTAAACAGCTCAGTGCCCTCTTGGTACTGGGTTCTTGTCCAGCGTCCAGGAAGAATCAGGTCACACAGACAAATTGAAGGATGGTAAATATGGGGTATTTTATTGCTGGCTCTCAGCAGGATGGATGGGGAGCTGGAAAGGGAATGGACTGGGAAGATGATCTTCCCCTGGAGTTCAGTCGTCCCTTGGCCGATCTCCTCTCCTACCGTCCCCAACTGAACTCCTCTTGACATTCAGAACCTCCTTCTCTTCTCTCCTTCTCTGCCACACCACTCTTCTGTTCCTCTTCTCTTCTGCTTGTCTGCTCATCTGCTTGTGGATCCTGGGGTTTGTAGTTTATACAGGTACAGGATAGGGGGGCACGTGGCAGGCCAAAAGGCAACATTTGGGCATGAAAATAGGAACACTTGTTCCCATTTAGGGCCACGGGTTTCCAGACTTGAGGGTGAGGCCTTTGCTGGGAAACCACCCTCTTCTACCCAGTATTTCCCTGTCTCCTGTCCATATCAATATTACATTTTACTATAAGCAGCAAGGAGAAACCAGGTTATGAAGATAAGCTATCAATTTGCATTGTCAGGGTAAAATTCAACAGAAACATTTTAGGGTACAGATCTTGGGGTTCACAGAGAAAAACCTTAAGGACTTTGCCTGTACATTTCTGCCAAATATCCAAGTTCATCACTTTCAAGTTCTGCTTTCCATATGACTGAAGAACACAGTTCAGCCAAATTTTCTGTCACTGTGTAACAAGCATTGCCTTTCCTCCCATTTTCAGTAACATTTTCTTCATTTCTTTCTAAGACCTCTCTACAATCAATTTTAATATTCCTATTTCTAACAACAATCTCTTCCGGGCAATTTAGGTTTTTTCTATCATGCTTCTCAAAAATTTTTCTAGTCTCTACCCATGGCCTAATTCCAAAGCCAATTCCACATTTTAGGTCTTCAGTACAGCAACATCCCACTTCTAGTTTCAAAATCTGTATTAGTCAGGGTTCTTTCAGAAAAAAAAAAAAAAATCCAACAGGGTATATATGTATATGATTTGTTTCAAGGAATTGCCTTAGATGATTGTGGGGTCTAGCTAGGTAAGTCCAAAATCTGTAGGGAACTTGGGAAGCCTAGAAACTCTCAGGTGGACACTGAGGCTGTAGTCAGCAGGCAGAATTTCTTCTGCCTCTGGGAATATCAGTTTTGCTCTTAAGGCATTTCAGCTGATTGGATGAGGCCCACCAAGATTATCCAGGACAGTCTCCTTTACTTAAAGCAACTGATTATAGATGTTAACCACATCTATATAATACCCTCACAGCAGCATCTGGATTAGTGTTTGATTGAATAACCGGGTACCATCACTTAGCCAAGTTAACATATTAAACTAACCATATCTATTCAAATAATTAAATATAGTAATAAAACCAAATAAATGACATTTTTTTCCATGCAGTATTTCAAAATACTTAAGAGTAGGCAACATATTGGCCCAAGGCCAGTGGCTCTAAGGGTGGCTGGACCACATCAGTCAGAGCTACTGTAAAAAATAAAATAAA
Organism: Macaca fascicularis; assembly: GCF_037993035.2. Taxonomy (NCBI): domain Eukaryota; kingdom Metazoa; phylum Chordata; class Mammalia; order Primates; family Cercopithecidae; genus Macaca; species Macaca fascicularis. Next base: position 126,363,829 of record NC_088395.1, on the reverse strand, counting down.
ATAAAATAAAAAATTTTTAAAAACCCTTCTGGCTAACTGCATTTGCAAAAAATCAAGAGAAATCCAAGATACACAGCACCACTACAATCTTCTAGCTTCAAATAGTTGTAATATGATTCACTCCCAGCAGTAGAGTAAAAAGGTAAAGCTCAAGTTACAAGTTAATTGATGTTTTCCATAGTATATACCATGAAGAAAGGTGAAAAATTCAGACCCTAATGCTGATTCTGACCAACTCTCATTTTCACCGGTCATTTTGTAGTCCCTCACTATTCGGCTGTGAAATTCATCTAAGAACATAAACTTAGTGTGTAATTTCTCCTCTGCAGGCAAAGTGGAAAGATATCAGAACTACACATTAACAGATTTAGTAATAGACTTAGTAATGTTGTTAATAGTCTTCTATATCCCTGACTATCTGTAATGGAAATACAACTACTTGTTCTCTTTCTTCCTTTCCAGAGAAATGAGATCTGTGAAGCACAAAATAAAGACTAGAGGCTGTATTACATGAAGTTTGTCATGTAAAAAAGTCATTGCCTAATTAACATGGAGTGGTACAATAAAAGAGTATCACTCTCAGCATGAAAGCCACCTCCCTCCTTCTGTAAAACTTGCCTTGTATGATGAGGACAACATAAATCACACAGTGCAGGTGTGTTTAAAGTCATCATCAGAACAAATATTAAATTGGATAAAATATCAATATCAAAAACAATGTTTTCTTACTAGACCCTGATGTCATCTGTGGAAGTGCTGTATACACATGGAATATCACTATCTTTACAGTAGTTATACATTTTTGGATCTTCATATTATCTGGTTACCTTTAGCATTGAACATGCAACTCTTTATTCCAAGTGACAACTATGGTCTTTTAATAAATAAATAATGGTAACTGTTTCCGCTCTGTTGACTTACAGATTGACAAAATGACCAGAAAGAATGAGAGTTGGTCAGAATAAGCATTAGGCTCCAAATTTACCAATCAGGGAGGCCAATACTTTCCCCAGGTGGGCTTTCTTATGTGCAATGAGCTGCAGTGTTTTAGATAAAGACTATCACAAGAAAAGGGGCACTGTAGGTTGGGTGCAGTGGCTCACACCTGTAATCCCAGCACTTTGGGAGGCTGAGGCAGATGGATCATCTGAGATCGGGAGTTCAAGACCAGCCTGACCAACATGGAGAAACCCCGTCTCTACTAAAAATACAAAATTAGCCAGGCTTGGTGGTGCATGCCTGTAATCCCAGCTACTCGGTAGGCTGAGACAGGAGAATCGCTTGAACCTAGGAGTCGGAGGTTGTGGTGAGCCAAAATCGTGCCATTGCACTTCAGCCTGGGCAACAAGAGCAAAACTCCATCTCAAAAAAAAAAAAAAAAAAAAAGGAAAAGAAAAAGAAATGAATAGGGACAGTGTATTTTAATAAAGTTGAAATTAGAAGTCAAAAAATAAGTAAGTCCAGACATAGGTTAAACACTGGAGCTGGTTAATTCAGAGGCTCGGTCATGGGGTTAAGGGAGCATCCTTCTGTTCTGCTTTGCCACCATTCAGTCATCAGCAGGATGTACTCCATCCTGCCTCCCAGGCTTCAAAATATACAGGGGAATATCCGGAGGGAGCAGAGACACTACATTCCTAAGTGTCTCTCTTAGGATTGAGGGAAATTTGACAGGGCCCTCTTCTCTTCTCCCACTCTCTTACCTCCAGTGCTCCCCTTGCCCCCTCCCCTGACACCACACCATCCCATCCTATACCATAGGCAAGAACTGCATCATTCACCCACGGGTAAACCTGTCTCTGGCATCTAGCATAGGAACACCTTGCTTGTTTGAGTTTGATCATGACTTCCCTTGTGAGGACAGACATTGTAACTGACATTCTAGAGTCAATATAGTTGTCTTTTTAGCCCAGCAACTAGGCATTGAAAGGAACCCTGGACCACACAACAGCAGACCATTTATCATGTCAGGAAGTCATGATTTTGTCACTTTCTCCAAGCCACACACTGAGAGGATCATTAGCTTCTTTCTAAGGACAAGGGTCTTAGAATGATTCCAGGGCCCTCATTAAGCACATTCACCTCAGAGATAATTCTGAAAGACACAAAGAACATTACATATCCTTTACTCATTTTTTCGTTTTTGAGACAGTCTCACTCTGTCACCCAGGCTGGAGTGCAGGTTTCATGGGCTTGACCACACTACGATGGTGGGTGTGGCTGCCTGAGAGACACGTGCAATACTTGAGGCTCAAGGATCCTGGGGGAAGCCAGACATGATGGTATTCACCTGCAGTCCCAGCTACTGGGGAGGCTGAAGCGGGAGGCTCGCTTAGGCCAGGAGTTGGAGACCAGCCTGAGCCACACAGCAAAACCCTGTCTTTAAGAAAATAAAATAAAATAAAATGTCAATCACCAGGCGTGGTGGTGCATGCCTGTAGTCCCAGCTACTCTGAAGGCTGAGACGGGAGGATAGCTTGAGCCCAGGAGGTGGAGGTTGCAGTGTGTCATGATCAGGCCACTGCACTGCAGCCTGGACAACAGAGTGAGATCTTGTCTCTAAAAAAATAAAAATAAAGGATCCTGAGGAAGATGTTGAGGAGTGGTGGAGAGAGAAGTGAAGGTGCACTGATTGTCCCCAGTTGTAGTGTCAGAAGACTGCTCTGTGGCATACTTGTCTTAAGTCTAAGAATTTCAGTGTGTTCGGCTGGGAGCTATTGTTGTGAGCCATTTGGAATGCCGGCATGCAAGGACGGAGGTGAGGAAATCACTAGAAGTGAACAAAATCAGCCTTGGGTAGTGTTTGCAGTACTTTTAGAAATCCCAAGGCAATTAGGTTTAGGATAATCTTTACATGGAGTTCTTTGGTCTTTCAGTGCCTTGCTTTGACACTTTCGCCATATAACCCCAAATGTCTTTTTAGAGCAGACGTTTTAAGGCAATGCTCATAATGTGGCAATACTTAAGTGTACTTAGTGAAATAAAAACCAAGGGTCTTTATTGTTCATCGTAGAAGTCAAACTTGGTTGCTATTTGAGCTTTAGATGTTAAGTGTAAGGCTTTTGGGTTTACATACTTTGTTTAAACCTTCCATTTATTTTTTTTAAATTGTTAATGAAAATTTTCAAACATACGGAAAACTTTAAAGAATGAACAGTAATACCGGTATACTCACCAAGTAGGTTCAAACCTTGTTAACATTTTGCTATACTTTCTTTCTATATCTATGTGTGCATGTGCTTTTGCTTGTTTGCTTTTTGCTGAAACATTCACAGGTAAATTTCAGACTTTGTGACACTTCACCACCAATTCCATTATTCTCCAAAGAAAAAAAGCATGATTTCAATATAAAATAAAAAAGTATACTTTTTGGTGAATAATTACAAATGCAAGCTGGTCAAATAATTTAGTAGTTTACTTAAAGTAATTTATTAAGTATCTAAATGAAATGATTCGCTACTGTAGTCTTTTCCTCTTGCCTCCTCCCCACCTCCCCACAGGATATTAGATCAGAGGAGACTACACACATTTGCAAGAATGTTCTTTGCATACACCTGGATGGTTGTTGCTACAATCTGCTGGGAATAATAACTCTCATCTCTCTGAGAGCCTGAAGCGAAGGCAGAGACCCTTGCCTGCTGTGTTTTTTGATATATCTTAATACTCTACAAATACTAAAGAGTTAGGAGTATATATAAGAGGGGCAGGTGTAACTGCATTTTGTGGAAGGCAGCCTTGACCATTACTAGGGACCAGCAAATGGCCCTTACCCGCATGGCAAGTCTCAGACTATCTGAAGACAGAATTGTGGAGCTGCAGATTAAGATTGAGCATGTACTTGTACATTTCACTCAGACCAATAAAACATAATTTAGAATTTAAATGTAGAGAGGTTCCTAATAACATTTTCTGCATATACTATTTTTTTCTGCACATGTTGGGATTTCCATAGTAAATATGCTAAAGTTCTCCCATTTCAGCTTCTGGTCCAGCTTTGATAATTTCAGTTCCACTGACTGCATAATAAATAAAATTATCCAGGAAGTTCAAACTTTCTCGACTGAATTCCAGAGTGCAGTGTTAATATCCTTTTGTAGTTACAATTACAGCGTTATAATCTACAAGTTCTAAATTCCTAGACATTGAACACATCACCCAAGTTCAGACAGGGATTCAGCTTAAGCAAAATCATTATCATGTGATTGGAGAAATAACTTGTAAATTGGTTTTGCTATTGAACACAGTGTGAAATGGTGCCCTCCAGAGCTGGGCAGCCAGGTATTACTCCCCACTTCCTATTAAATAACTTTTTTTTTTTCCCATTTGAAATTTCTTAAGCACAATCCCAACTTTTTTTCTCACTTGGAATTTCTTATCATCTCAACTTTGATTAAAAACACAATTTATATATGCATGAAATAAAAGCAGGAAGAAGCAAAAACGTTAATAGGCAAATCTCTGCTCTTGATACTTTTATTCATTTTTCCATTTTTTAAAAAAAAACTTTAATGTATTTTTTTAATGGAGATGGGGTCTTCCTATGTTGCCCAGGCTGGTCTCAAACAGCTCCTGGACTCAAGCAGTCTTCCTGCCTCGACCTCCCAAAGTGCTGGGATTGTAGGTGTAAGCCACTGCACCCGGCCCAATTTTCCAAATTTTCAACAATGGGCATGTAATATATAATCAGGAAAAAGCAGGAAATTTTGTTTCAGTCCATTCTGAAAATTCCATCTTCTCCAGAAAGCAATGAATGATTTTTGTTTGTTTGTTTGAAACATTCTCACTCTGTCCCCTAGGCTGCAGTGCAGTGGCGCAATCTCGGCTCACTGCAACCTCTGCCTCCCGGGTTCAAGGGATTCTCCCGCCTCAGCTTCTCTAGTAACTGGGATTACAGGTGTGCAGCACCACACCTGGCTAATTTTTGTAGAGAATTCACTAAATTCACCAGGTATTTTACTCTAGAAAAGCACTCATCTAGGTATTATTGGCTATCTATAGTACTAAAATTTTATTTCAACATGAAAATGAACTTAATTAGATATTTAGTTAAATGTTTCCTAGCTTGGTGACTTCAACTCATTTTTCTGGTTTTCTTTAATTAACAAATGACCTAGATCCCCTTAGATAGCTGCACCACTAAGTTGTCATTCCAAAAAGTATATAAGAATATAGACATAGCCAGGTTTAGTGGCTCGCACCTGTAATCCAACACTTTGGGAGGCCAAGGTGGGCAGATTGCTTGAGCTCAAGAGTTTGAGACCAGCCTAGGTAACAAGGCAAAACCCTGTCTACACAAAAAATAAAAAATTAGCTGGGTATGGTGGTGCGTTCCTGTAGTCCCAGCTACTGGTGAGACTGAGGTGGGAGGATCACTTGAGCCCGGGAGGCAGAGGTTGCAGTGAGCTGAGGCTGGACCACTGCACTCCAGCCTGGGTGATAGAACTAGACTTTGTCTCAAAAATAAAAATAAAAATATAGATATAAGATGATCATGATTTTCAGCTCTTGGCTTTGATTGGTTATTCTAGTTATTAATTATCTATAGTCAACTAGCTATTTAGGTATCATTCTCTATAGATGATACTAATTTATTATTTCAACAAGAAGGAAGAATTTAGATTTGAGAAGAATGTCTTTTTCAGCTTTCTGACTTCCACCAGTGTTTCTGGTTCTCTCTAGATAATCTTCTGTAAATTACTTACTTAGCTGTAATTAGTTACCTCTAGGATTTATGAGCTATTTCAACATGTAACAAGTTATAGTGAGAGGATGTGTTTTCCAATTCATGACTGCAACTACTTATTCTAATTAATTTATTAACCAGTTATTAACTTATCCTAATTAATTAAAGTTAATTAATTACCTAAGTACTGTTTATTCATCCAGCAGAAAAAAAGAATATAGAGTCCAGAAAAACCTTCATTTCAAATCCTAATTTCAACAACTTATTGTCTAAGTAACTAGACATCTCACCTAACTGCCTTCATTTATCTATACCACCAACTTGTTATTTCCACAAAAATTAAGACATTTGAGAATAGGTTTTTAGCCTTCTGCCTTTGACTATTTATTCTGCTTTTATCCTATTATCTCTACTTAAATCTTACCCAAACAAATCTAGTTATCTACATTACAAACTAACACCATATTCAAAAAATAGGAATTGGGAATGTAGAAGAGTGTTTTCCAGCTTCTAAGGTGCAAACTGTTTTTGTAGATGTCTGGTAAGCTAGTTATCTGGTTACCACAAATTAATTCTCCATGCTGCTAATCCAGGACTTAAATGAGAATTAAGAATTCCCAGTTGTAAGGATGGTGGTTTCAAACTTCTGGCTCCAACTAGTTCTCTGTAGTTAACTAGTAATCTTGTTACCAGTAGTGAGCCATAGTACTAACCATTTATTCCCATATGAGTCAAGAATTAGGGGTGTGACAGATGGTTCTTCACCTTCTGAATTCAAATACATTTCCTGGTTATCTCTAGCTATCCCTACTAAACTAGTTACCTACTTTGTGGTGGTTAATTTTATGTGTCAACTTGACTGGGTTAAATCTGGTTACCTTTAAATAAATAAATAGTCACCACTACTTATCAATAACACTAACACTATCACAAAAAATAAATGTCAGATTTGAGAATATTTGTATTCTTGTTTGTTAGTCTTAATTCTTGTTTGTATTGCTCATTATTATTTACTAATTTTTATTAATAATATTAATTTTTATAAATAATCTTTTTATTCTTTGTAAAATTCCTGCTGTCAACTGTTTATTCTGGTTATGTCTAATGACCTAGCTACCACTACATAACCATACTATTCACTCGTTATTCCACAAGTAAAAGGAATTTACATTTGAAAAAAATGTGTTTCCAGGGTCTGGGCTTCTACAAGCTTTTCTGCTTCTCTCTACTTATTTCTAATTTTCCAGCTCCCCAGGGACACCTAGTTATTTGTAATATTCACCCATCATTCCAACAAGAAATAAGGTAATTTCCTGAATTCAACTAATTATTCTAGATATCACAAGTGATCTGCAGTTTACTCATTCCCTAGGTACCACCAATTATTAATGGCATTAACACATCATGCCAACATGAAATAACATTTTAGAGTTAAGAAGAAAATATTTCATCTTCCTGGCTTACACTAGTTATTTTAGTTACCTCCAGATGTCTCTATATATCTAGTTTTTCAGGAACCAATACTTAGCTATAGTTCTAAGACAAAATTCCAACAAGAAACAGGAAAGAACATAGACTGTATGACTTTGTTTTGCCCCTTCCAGGATTCCAAAACTTATTGTAATTATCTCCAGTTACTTCGAGTTAAGTTGTAGCAGGACAAGCCGCAGACAAAACCCCTCAGACACTGGGTTAAAGAAGGAAGAGGCTTTATTCGCCTAGGAGCATCGGCAGACTTGTGTCTCAAGAACTGAGCTCCCGAGCAGAAGAGTTCCTGGCCCTTTGAAGGGCTTACAACTCTAAGAGGTTCCACATGAAAGGGTCGTGATAGATTGAGGTCTATAGATAGCACATGTGGTTAGAGTGGGGGCGTTAATCTTTAACCTCAGGCCTCTCCTCATTACCCTGTTTGAGAACCTCACTCACTAGTGGGAGTTCTCACTCTCATCTTCACTACCCAGGTCTTCCTGAGAGACAGATCGATAATACACTTGTGCTGAGGTCTTTTGATGAACTAAGGTGGTAGTGAAGCCCCTTAGTCCTATTATAAGAGTTTTAAATCCTCCTAGAGCTGGAAACTATTTTCCAGACAGGGATCCAGGATCAAACCTATGCCAAACCTGCATGGGCACATGTGCCAGCTTTGTCATGTCTCTAACTATCCTCATGCTTTGGCCGTGCATGGACCAGTCAGCTTCTGAGTGTGACTGAAGCAGGGCTTGTCGTCTTCTTCAGAGTCACTTTGCAGGGGTTGTCCAGGCTTGGTCTCGCCTCCCAGGTTTCAGGTGCTGCAGAGTTTATGAGGCTGTGGTGGATCCAGGTTGGGATTCCCTCTACCTTTACGGCTGTGGGAGTGGTCAAGACGATGGTCTGGGGTCCTTTCCACCATGGCTGCAAGGGGGCTACGTTCCAATCCTTGATCCACACCCAATCACCTGGGGAGAAAGGGTGAACTGGGGAGAATAAGCTGATGGGGCACCTCTGATTTACCCAGACTGAAATTGTTCATGTAATTTTCCCTAAAGCCTGTAGCTGTCACTGTAATTCAATTTCACCTAGCTCTTGAGGCGTGCCTGGGAGTCCCCACAGTATGAGAGGGGGCCTATGATATAATATTTCATAAGGGGAATATCCTGTTCTTTTAGAAGGGGTACATGTAATCTTAAACAATACCACAGGGAGAGCTTATACCCACTTTAATCCTATTTCTTGACACATTTTCCCTAAACTATTTTTGATAGTCCAATTCATCTGCTCCACATTTCCAGAACTCTGTGGTCGGTAAGTGGTATGTAGTTTCCATGTGATCCCCAATACCTTTGCTGTCTTCTGTACCAAGTCAGCCACAAACGCTGCCCATTGTCCGAGCTGATTCATAAGGGCAGTCCAAACCTAGGGATGAGATCTCGGAGAAGCACATGGGTTACTTCACAAGCTTTCTCAGTTCATGTTGGATAGGCTTCCACCCACCCAGAGTATGTACACACTAGAACTAGCAAATACTTGTTACCTCCACATTTGGGCATCCTGGTGAAGTCGACTTGGAGATCTTTAAAGAGGGCTGCTCCATAAGCTTGTATGCTGGGTGGGACTGTTGGACCTTGCCTAGCATTGTGCTGCCGGCAGGTGACACAGTCTTACTGGCTGTGCCACTGTTTTGGCAAGGGCTGACAGATGCAAGATGCAGAAGTACCAGCCTAACAACTTTTCAAGTGACTCTTGGCCTAGGTGGGTGGTCTCATGCACAGCCAGTAAGACTGTGGCTCCTAGCAGTTGTGGCACAGCTATCCTTCCATCCAATAGCCAGATCCATCCCTCTTCCATCACCTGCTCTCCCTCCACCTGAAGAAAGTCCTTCTCTTCTTTAGAATAAGTAGGTACAACATCGGGTGCCTGAGGGAGCAGAGGGGCTGTGACTGATGCCCTGTAGGGGGTGGATCCTGCTTTTTGAGCCTCTGAGTCAACTCAGGAGTTCCCCAAGGCAATCAAGGTGGAAGCTCACTGGTGTCCTCTGCAATACATGACTGCCACCTTTTGGGGCTTCCATACTTCCTCTAATAATTGCAAGATCTCTTGCTGATACTTTATGTCTTTTTCCCCAGAGTTCAACAGGCCTTTTTCTTTATATAACGCCCCATGCACTTGGAGGGTTAAGAAGGCATATCGAGAGTCAGTGTAAATGTTTACAGTCTTACCTTCACTTAGCTCTAAGGCCTAAATTAAAGTAATGAGTTTGGCCTTCTGGGCTGAAGTATTCTGGGGCAATGATTTGGCTTCAGTGACAGCGTCCAGGGTTACCACTGCATATCCCGCACACCTCTCTCCTTGTGGGTTGACGAAGCTGCTCCTGTCCACGTATAGTTCCCAGTCTACTGAAGTCCAGGGATGGTCTCAGAGGTCGGGCCTGCTAGAATAAACTGAGTCCAACACCTCTACACAGTTATGTTCAACTGGGCTCTCTGATACCGGGAGTAAGGTGGTGAGGTTCAAGGTGTTGCAAACTTCAATGGTTATGCAGGGATTTTCACAGAGCAAGTTTTGGTACCTAGTTAGTCTAGCATTCATTAGCCAATGATGTCCTTTGGTATTCATTAAAGTCACCACAGCATGGGAGGCCTTTATGTTCAGGTTTTGCCCAAGAGTGAACTTATCTGCTTCTTGTGCTAGCAGGGCAGTTGCTGCCAAGGCCCTCAAACATGGGGGCCAACCTGTAGAAACTCATCTAGTTGTTTAGAGAGGTAGGCCACCAGTCTTGGCCAGGGCCCCATGGTCTGGGTCAAAACTCTAACCACCATCTTTTCTCTCTCTGACACATACAGTGTAAATGGCTTTGTCAGGTCAGACAGCCCCAAGACTGGGGGTGACATGAGTTTCTCTTTTAACTCATGAAAAGCTCGTTGCTGTTGGGACCCCCATTCTAAAGATTCCTTGTCACCTCCCCTTTGTGACTCTGTACAAGGGCTTGGCCAGTACTGTAAAATTTGGAATCCATAACCTGCAGAACCCTACAGCTCCTAAGAATTCTCTCACCTGCTTTCTGGTCTTAGGCTCCAGTAGGTTGCAAATGACCTGCTTTCTTTCTGATCCCAGGCTGCGCGCCCCCTGTCAGATAGTAAATCCCAGGTAAGGTACCTGCTGCCTGCAGATCTGAGCTTTCTTCTTGGACATCTTATACCCACAGTCCTCCAGGTGCTGGAGCAGGATATCAGTTCCTTTGGCGCACCCAACTGCCATGGGGTGTCCCAGCAGGAGGTCGTCAACATACTGGAGCAACATGCAGCCTAGGTCTCCGGTGGGAAACTTCTGGAGGTCTCAAGCCAGCACCTCCCCAAAGATGGCGGGGGAGTTGTTGAAACCTTGGGGAAGCCGGGTCCAAGTGTACTGAGTGGTGACAACTGACCCCAGATCCTCCCACTGAAAGGCAAACAGTTTCTGGCTCTCAGGAGCTAGTCTGATGCCTTTAGGTCCAGGCAGGTGAACCAGCTGTCCTCAGCTGGCAAAAACCTCAACAACGTGTATGGGTTAGGTACCACTGGGTGCAAAGTCACTGTACCTTGGTTGACCAAGTGCAAATCCTGTACCGGCCTGTAGTCCTTGGTCCCTGGCTTGGGAACAGGCAGGAGGGGAATGTTCCATGTAGACTGACAAGGGACTATAATTCCAAAGGCCCTCAGGTGCTTGAGATGGACCTGGATACCTTCAAGAGCTTCTCTGGGGTCCAGGTACTGTTTTTGTCTGACTGGCTGGGCCCCAGGCTTAACTTCTATGAGTACGCAGGGCTGGTTGATTGCCAACCCTGGATGGTTGTCTTCTGCCCACACCTTTGGCCACCACTTAGCTAGAGCTGGTCCTATCTCTTGGCCTTGCTCAGTTAGGAAGAGTCTCCATTCCTCCTCCTGAGGAACCGTAAGGGCCATGATGACTCCCGTTCCAAGTAGCTTTAGCTGTAAAGAGTCATACTTTGTAAAAGAGATGGTGGCTCTCAGCTTGCTAAGTAGGTTCCTTCCTAGCAAAGGCAAGGGGCGGTCAGGTATGTACAGAAACTGGTGAATCACTCATACCCCCCACACAGTGCAAGTCCAGGGCAAACAGAAAGCTTGCTTTGCCGAAAGCGCTGTGGCTATGATTATATCAATAGTCTTTTTGGATAAGGGGGTGACCAGGATGGTTACTACTGAATGTTCAGCACCAGTATCAACAAGAAACTCAATGCCCCGACTGTCCCTGCCCCGACTGTCATCCTGACCATGGGCTCTTTGGGGGCACATGAGCCCGGTCCCCCTCAGTCCAGTAACCCTTCTGCCAGATTGAACAAGGCCTCTTCATCATTGTCTGAGGCCTCCTGCTCAGAGTCACTTTGTTTCCCTTTCAACTGGGGGTACTTGTCCTTCCAATGTCCTATTTCCTTACAGTAAGCACACCGGTTATGCTGCAAGTGTGGACAGCCAGACTGGGTATTTTTCCTGGGGCCCCCCTTCTCTCACCCCTTCAGGGGGACCCTTCTAATAGCTGTGGCTAGCAGGTCGGCGTTTCACCGGGCTTGGTGTTCACTCTCTCTGCAGTTCTCTCTGTGGCTTACCGCATCTCTATTCACAAACACTGGTTGGCTATCTCCAATAACTGTGAAGTACTCATGCCTGCAAACCCAGCCTGTTTCTGCAATTTTCTTCTAATGTCTTCTGCACTTTGACTAACTAGAGCCGTGTTAATCATGCACTGATTCTCAGGGCTATCGGGATCAAAGGGAGTATACATAAAATAGGCCTCACATAGTCTCTTGTAGAATTGTGCCGGGCTCTCATCTTTTCCTTGAATGACCTCAGAGACTTTGTTAACATTTCTGGCCTTCTGAGCTCCCTTATTTAACCCTTCCAGAAGGGCTTCCCTGTACCAGTTTAGCCTTTGCATACCCTGTCTTTCGTTTGGGTCCCACTGGGGGTCTGTTCCTGGTAGTTCGATTCTTACATACTCTTGGGGGTTTTGGTAATCAGCTGGAATACGTTCTTCCAACCACTTAATTGCTGCTTGGAGCACTCTCCTCCTTTCATCTGTGTTAAAGAGGTACATGAGCAACTGGTGGCAATCAGCCCAGGTGGGGTTATGGGTCTGGATAATAGTTGGAGCAAATCAATCTAACTTGAGGCTTTTCGATATAGGATGGGGTATTGCTTTTCCAATTGAGGAGATCAGCAGAGGTCAAGGGTTGGTACACAAAGGCATGCCTTTCCACCATATGCCCATCCTCGTCTACTCCAGTATACCATTGCTCTTTCAGGGGCATTTGTATCCGAGTTCTAGGCCTCAAATGGGCTACCAAGGGAGGGGTTTTTCCCAAGGTTTCACATCCTTTCTTTTCTACACTGGGTGGCCTGGGGTATGTAGGCCTTGTGGAAGCTCAGGCGCAGTGGACTCAGGAGTGGGAGACCTTCCTTCTTGGTGAAAGTGGGGGGGCCACTGGCACCATTTCTTGCCATGAATCTTCTGATGTTGGGTTGGATAGGACTTTAGGAGCCGACTTCCCTCGGCAGGTAGAGCGGTCTCTCTGTCCCTTTGCCACTAGTACTACTGCTGCCTGTCCTCTTAACCACTGTGGGGGGTCTAAAACCAGCTATAACCAAGTGTCTATGTACGGAAACTGGTCTGGGTGTCCTGGATTACCAGTTACCTTGTGCCATATCTTTGAAACAAGGGACCTGTCTAGGCTTCCTTCTGATGGCCAACCCACTTCTAATGCTGGCCAGTCTACCTCACACAAAGTTCTAAGTTTTCCTGGTGTCATAGTAACTCCATAGTCTCCATTAAATCCTTTCTTGAAATTCAACATAGTTCCTAGTGGAGTGGGCTTACTTTGCATTCCACCCATCTTCCTCCTGAGACAAAACAACATTCACACCACACGTCTCAAACTCAAGTACTCACTTTCACTTTCCTTTTTGCAAACAAGTCAAGCCAAATCAAAATCAATACTGAGACCAAAGTGCCCACAAGGGCACACAGTGGGTGATCAGGCCATGCTTCCACTCAAATGGAGTGGGCAAGTTCCCAGGAGCGGTCCTACCATATTCCAGATGTCCAGAGTCCAAGTGCCAGTTCCTTCCCAGTGTTCAGCCACTGCATTGATCCTCCATGGGGGCCTGCCATGCACCACTCTGACGAGGCGTTCCACTGGGGCAAGTGCCTCTCAGGATCTGTGTTGCTCAAGCTGGCTGGAGTCCCCCACAGGGATGCTCCACAGGGTAGGCCTAAGTCACCTAAGGGGCTGCCTTGACCGTCCATTAATCACCTCACTTCCCAGTCAGGGAACCAAGATATGTAGCAGGACAAGCCACAGACAAAACCCTTCAGACACTGGGTTAAAGAAGGAAGAGGCTTTATTCGGCTGGGAGTATCGGCAGACTTGCGTCTCAAGAACTGAGCTCACTGAAGAAAGAGTTCCTGGCCCTCTTAAGGGCTTACAATTCTAAGTGGTTCCACATGAAAGGGTCATGATAGATTGAGGTCTATAGATAGCACATGTGGTTAGAATGGCCATGTTAATATTTAACCTCAGGCCTCTCTCCTCAAAGTAATGAAATAGACATCACCAGATATCTATAATACTAACTCATTATAATAATAGGAAGTAAGAAGTTGGAGTGGTAAATCATGATTTTTTAACTTCACAAATTCAAATTTTTTCTGGTTATTTCTAGTTAAATCACCAGATATCTGTAGTACAAACTCATTATTTCACACAAAAAAGAATTTGAATTTGTGAATACTGTGCTTTCAAACATCACTGCACTCCAACCTAAGCAACACAGTGAGACTATTTCTCAAAAAAGAAAGAAAAAGAAAGGAAGAAGAGAAAAAAAAGGAAACAAAGGAAACAAAAGAAAAGAAGGAAGAAAGAAAAAAGGAGGAAAGAAAAAAGAAGAAAGAAAGAAAGAAAGTTAGTTACAAGGGATGTGACAGACCTCTTCAAGGAGAACTACAAACCACTGCTCAAGGAAATAAGAGAGGACACAAACAAATGGAAAAATATTCCATGCTTATGGATAGGAAGAATCGATATTGTGAAAATGGCCAAACTGCCCAAAGTAATTTATAGATTCAGTGCCTATACCCATCAAACTACCAGTGACTTTGTTTGCAGAATTAGAATAAACTACCTTAAACTTCATATGGAACCAAAAAAAGAGCCCACATAGCGAAGACAATCCTAAGCAAAACGAACAAAGCTGGAGGGATCATGCTACCTGACTTCAAACTATACTACAAGGCTACAGTAGCTACAATAACCAAAACAGCATGGTACTGGTACCAAAACAGATATATAGACTAATGGAACTGAACGGAGGCCTCAGAAATAACACTGCACATCTATAACCATCCGATCTTCGACAAACTTGACAAAAACGAGCAATGGGGAAAGTATTCCCTATTTAATAAATGGTGATGGGAAAACTGGCTAGCCATATGCAGAAAACAGAAACTAGACCCCTTCCTTACACCTTATACAAAAATTAACTCAAGATGAAGTAAAGACTTAAATGTCAAACCCAAAACCATTAAAAACCCTAGAAGAAAGCCTAGGCAATACCATTCAGGACATAGGCATGGGCAAAGACTTCATGGCTAAAACACCAAAAGCAATGGCAACAAAAGCCAAAATTGACAAATGGGACCTAATCAAACGAAAGAGCTTCTGCACAGCAAAAGAAACTACCATCAGAGTGAACAGGCAACCTACAGAATGGGAGAACATTTTTGCAAGCTACCCATCTGACAAAGTTCTAATATACAGAATCTACGAAGAACTTAAATTTACAAGAAAAAACAACCCCATCAAAAAGTGAGCAAAGGATATGAACAGACACTTCTCAGAAGAAGACATTTATGTGGCCAACAAACATATGAAAAAAAGCTCATCATCACTGGTCATTAGAGAAATGAAAATCAAAACCACAATGAGATACCATCTCATGCCAGTTAGAATGGCAATTATTAAAAAGTCAGGAAACAATGGATGCTGGCGAGGCTGTGGAGAAATAGGAACGATTTTACACTGTTGGTGGGAGTGTAAATTAGTTCAACCATTGTGGAAGACAGTATGGCGATTCCTCAAGGATCTAGAACCAGAAATGCCATTTGACTAGCAATCCCAATACTGGGTATATACCCAAGGGATTATAAATCATTCTACTCTAAAGATACATGCACACATACGTTAATTGCAGCACTATTTACAATAGCAAAGACTTGGAACCAACCCAAATGCGCATCAATGATAGAGTAGATAAAGAAAATGTGGCACATATACACCATGGAATACTATGCAGCCATAAAAAAAGAATGAGTTCATGTCCTTTGCAGGGACATGGATGAAGCTGGAAGCCATCATTCTCAGCAAATTAACACAGGAACAGATAAGCAAACACCACATGTTTTCACTTGCAAGTGGGAGTTTAACAATGAAAACACATGGACGTAGGGAGGGGACCATCACACACTGGGGCCTGTTCAGGGGTGGGGGCCAAGGGGAGGGAGATCATGAGGACAAGTACCTAATGCATGTGTTGATAGGTGCAGCAAACCACCATGGCACATGTATACCTATGTAATAAACCTGCACATTCTGCACATGTATTCCAGAACTTAAAGTAAAATTTAAAATAAGTAAAAAGAAAGAAGGAAAGGAGAAAGAAAGAAAAAGAAAGGCAAGATAAAGAAAGAGAGAAAGAAAGAAAGAAAGAGAGAGAGAGAGAGAGAGAGAGAAAGAGAGAAAGAAAGTTATTTATGAGAATATTTTCTCAACTCCCTGTCTTTGATGAAGGACAGGCAAGCCCCAAAACTGGGATTTAGCCTGGGTGGAGGGTGAGCAAGTGGTGAGACAGAGCAACTTTTATTAAACTGGTACTGCTCCTTGCAGAACAGCACTAACCCATAGGCAGTGCACCCAGAGATAGCAGCCAATGGGCTGTTGGCAGCTGTATTTATACCCACTTTTAATTATGTGCTAATCAAGAAGCAGGTTATTCAGAACTTTCTGTAAAAGGAGAGAGGAGTTTCCAGAAAATAAAAGGTAACTTCCTGGCTATTGCCATGGCCCGTTGCCATGGCAGTTGTAAATTGTCTTTACACTGGCAGTGTCTTGATGCTAATGGACAGTGAAGACAACTAAAGGTAGCTTTGGTCGCCATCTGCTGGATGAGGCTGGCTCCTTCACTGCATCCTGGTTTTTGTTTTGTTTTGTTTTGCTTTGTTTCACTTTGTTTTGTTTTGAGAGGAAGTCTGCCTCTGTCACCCAGACTGTAGTGCAGTCGTGTGATCTCGGCTCACTACAACCTATGCCTTCTGGGTTCAAGTAATTCTCCTGCCTCAACCTCCCAAGTACCTGGGATTACAGGGGCATGCCACCAAACCCAGATAATTTTTGAATTTTTAGTAGATATGGGGTTTCACCATGTTGGCCAGGCTGGTCTCAAACTCCTGACCTCAAGTGATCCTCCCACCTTGGCCTCCCAAAGTGCTGGGATTACAGGTGTGAGCCACCGCACCAGACCCACTGCATCTTCTTTTGACCTGATCCTGCTTAGATCAGTGGGGTCATGACCTTGTCACTCGAAAACAAGTTCTGCTGGCCTCCTACCTCATCTTCATTTCCATATTAGTAGTTATATCCAATTAGCTAGTGTCCTGGGTAAAAATAGTTATCTATAGTCCTAACTTCTTATATCCACAACAGATAAGACAATAGTGGTGAGAAGAACATTTCTTCAACTTCCTGGATTGATTAACTTTTCTTCAGCAGAGAATTTAGAGTTGAAAAGATCGTGATTGGCAACTTCTTGCCTCCAACTATGTATTCTTGTTATTTCTGGTTATTTCTAAGTAAACAATTACAAAAGTACCAATTGAACATTTATAGTAGTAACTAATTATTCCAATGATAAAGAGAATTTACAATTGACATGTTTGTGTTGTGTTTTTTAGCTCTCCAGCTTTAACTACTTATTCTACTCACGTTTAGTTATCCATAGTAAAACAAATGCCTATTGATTACTAATTATTTGTAGTAATAGCATTCAAAAAATTTTATAAAAGTACAGGGTTTTTTGTTCTTTTTTAAACAGCAAGTAGTTTTCCAGTTATTTCTAGGTATATCTATGTACCACTAGTTATCTACCCTTCCAGTACCTTACGTCAAGAAGAAATGAGAAGTTGCACTTGAGAAAAGTGTTTTTTAAACATCCTGACTTCAATTAATTTTCTTTTTTTTTTTTTTTTTTTTTGAGACGGAGTCTCGCTCTGTCGCCCAGGCTGGAGTGCAGTGGCCGGATCTCAGCTCACTGCAAGCTCCACCTCCCGGGTTTGCGCCATTCTCCTGCCTCAGCCTCCCGAGTAGCTGGGACTACAGGCGCCCGCCACCTTGCCCGGCTAGTTTTTTGTATTTTTTTTAGTAGAGATGGGGTTTCACCGCGTTAGCCAGGATGGTCTCGATCTCCTGACCTCGTGATCCGCCCGTCTCGGCCTCCCAAAGTGCTGGGATTACAGGCTTGAGCCACCGCGCCCGGCCGTTTTTCAAAATTCTAAGCTTAACCAGCTTATCTAGTTACTAAGGTGTAGCTAGTTACCTATTGAGCTAACTTATTCGTTCAACAAGGTACAAGAATTCAGATGTGAGAAAAGATTGGTTTTGCATTCTCTGGTTTCAAGCCATGATTGCTTTATGCCTCCATTTAAGTAGTTACCAAGTTATCAGTAGTTATCTCTAGTATTAACTCACTTTTTCAATAAGCAATAAGAAGTTATTGTGAGAAAAATGTGTCTAAGTCTCCCTAGATTTTTTAGTCACTTTTAGTTAACTCTAATAAAGCCGTTACTTAGGTATTACTATTATCGACAGTATTAACATTGCATTCCAAGATGAAATATTAATTTAGGATTGAGAGGAAGTTTTTCTTAACTTGGTGAGTTCAACTTGTTTTTCTGGTTTTCTCTGGTTACCTCTAGTTTACAAATTACCTAGATCCCACTGGATAGCTCTTCAATTAATTCATTATTCCAACAAGGAAATAAGAATATATACATGAGACTGTCATGATTTTCAGCTTCTTGACTGACTAGTTATTCTAGTTATCACTAGTTACCTATGTTTAATTCATTATACAGATGCCACTATGTATCTATGGTACTCTTTATTTCAACAGGAAATAGCAATTTAAATCTGTGAAAAATGTCCTTTTCTGTTTCCTGACCTCAACCAATATTCCTGGTAATCTCTAGATATCACCTACAGACTAGTTATCTAGGTCCCAGTGGTGATCTCTAGGTCTTGTGAATTATTTCATCATGAAATAAGAAGTTAGACAGAAAAGATGTGTTTTCCAATTCATGGTTTCCACTAGGTATTCTAACATTCTTTTTTTTTTTTTCTTTTTGCGATGGTGTCTCGCTCTCTTTCCCAGTCTGGAGTGCAGTGGCATGATCTCGGCTCACTGCAACCTCCACCTCCCAGGTTTAAGTGATTCTCCTGCCTCAGCCTCCTGAGCATCTGGGACTGCAGGTGCACGCCACCACACCCGGTTAATTTTTGTATTTTAAGTAGAGACAGGGATTTGCCATGTTGGCCAGGCTGGTCTCAAACTCCTGGGCTCAAGTGATCCACCAGACTCGGCCTTGCAAAGTGCTGGGATTACAGGCATGAGCCACCTGCGAGCGGCTTTGTAATATTTTTTAGTTACCTAAGTATCATTATTCATCTATAGTACTAATTTAATAATCAACAGGCAAAATCAATGTAGAATCTGGAAAAAAAAACACCTTATTTCAGCTCCTAACCTCAACTGCTTATTCTAATTGGTATCTCTAGCTACTTCTATGTAAGTAACGTCTAAGTGCCAAAATTTACCTTTAGTGCCAACATCCTATTTGAACAAGAATTCAGACTAACATTTGAGGAGAATGTTAAGAGCCTTGTGACTTCAACTATGTGTTCTGCTTTTATCTGGTTATCTCTGTTTAACTTCTACCCAAGTTCATCTAGTAATCTACATTCCTAAATCCACATTCCAAAACACTAAGAATTGAGAATTAGAAAGAGTGTGTTTTTCATCTTCCTGAAGTCAAAGTTTCTCTAGACAGCTAATAAAGAGTTACCTCTGATTAACCATACTACTGATAAATTCTTTCAACCAGAGTTAAGAATTTCATGCTAAGTAGATTATGGTTCCACCTACTAGCTTCAACCAGTTCTCTGTAGTTAACTAGCTAAGACTAGGATTTAGGGTGGTAATCCCAGCACTTAGTGAGGCCGAGGTGGGTGGATTGCCTAAGCCCAAGAGTACGAGACCAGCCTAGGGAAATAGTGAGACCTTTCTACAAAAAAAAAAAAAAAAAAAAAAAAAAAAAAAAAACTAGGCCGGGCACAGTGGCTCATGCCTATAATCCCAGCACTTTGGGAGGCCGAGGCGGGCAGATCGCGAGGTCAGGAGATCGAGACCATTCTGACTAACATGGTGAAATCCCGTCTCTACTAAAAATACAAAAAATTAGCCGGGTGTGGCGGCGGGCGCCTGTAGTCCCAGCTACTCGGGAGGCTGAGGCAGGAGAATGGCGTGAACCTGGGAGGCGGAGCTTGCAGTGAGCTGAGATCGCGCCACTGCACTCCAGCCCGGGCGACAGAGCGAGACTCCATCTCAAAAAAAAAAAAAAAAAAATTAAAAAAAAAAAATAGTTACCCTGATGCAGTGGTTCGTGCCTGTGGTCCCAGCTACTCAGGAAGCTGAGGTGGGATGATGGCTTGAGCCCAGGAGGTGGAGGTGGCAGTGAGCAAAGATTGCACCAGGGCACTCTAGCCTGGGCGACAGAGCCAGATCATGTTTCAAAACAAAGAAACAAACCAAGATTTAGGGTAGTGGGAAACAGTTTTTCAACTTCTGGATGCAAACAGATTTTCTGGTTATTTCTAGCTATCCCTAATAAAGTAGTTAACTTGGTACCAGTTTTTTGTCTACAGCACTAATACGTGTGGGAACAATTAAATTTAGTGTTGAGAACAGTGGTTTTTTAGCTTCCTGGCTTCCAATTATTATTCTAGGTATATCTAATTCCCTCTAATTAAATAAATAAACAGATGTCACTATTTATCAATATTACCTCATTATTATTTTTTTTTAAATAAAAGAATTGAAAACAAAGTATTAACTTCCTGGTGTCATATATTCATACTGGTTATTTCTATTCACATTTATTTAACTGATTACCTATGTAACACTAAATAACTGTACTACTCACTCATCATTCCACTATAGTAAGAATTTAGATTTGAGAAAAATGTGTTTTTTAGATTATGGGCTACTATGTATTTCTCTATTTAACTTTACTTGTGTCTAGTTAACTAGTTATCTAGATACTCCCAGATATCCGTAGTATTAACTCCTTATCCAACACGAAATTAGAAGGTAAAGTTGAGAATAGGTTTCTCATCTGCCTGGATTCAACTAATTATTCCGCTTATCATAAGCTATCTATAGTTTACTTTTTCCTTAGGTACCATGACTTATGTATAGTATTAACACATTATGCCAACAAGAAATATGATGTCAAAGTTGGGAAGAATACTTTTTGGCTTCCTGGCTTACGCTAGTCATTCTAGTCACCTCCAGTTATCCCTAGATACCTAGGTTTTTTTTCTTTTAGGTACCATTACTTTTCTATAGTTCTAAGGCAACATTCCATCAAGGAATAATGAGATAGTGTATAAGACTGTGCATTTCAGGCAAACAAAAATAGACAAATGAGACTTAATTAAACTAAAAATCTTCTGCACAGTAAAAGAAACAATCAACGGAGTGAAGAGACAACCTGTTGAATGGGAGAAAATATGTGCAAACTATTCATCTGACAGGGGACTAATATCCAGAGTATACAAGGAACTCAAACAACTCAGGTGGAAAAAATGCAAATAATCCCATTAAAAAGTGGGCAAAAAACACGAATAGACATTTCTCAAAAGAAGACATACAAATGGTATATGAAAAATTGCTCAACATCACTCATCAGAGAAATGCAAATCAAACCACAATGAGATATTATCTTATCCTAGTCATAATGGCTATTATTAAAAAGACAAAAACAACAGATGTTAGTGAGGATGCAGAGAAAAGGAATCTCTTATATATTGTTGGTGGGAATGAAAATTAGTATAGCCACTATGAATGACAGTGTAGTGATTTCTCAAAAAACTAAAAATAGAATTATCATTCCATCCAGCAATCCCACCACTGGGTCTACTCAAAGGGAAAGAAATCGATATATCAAAGGGATACCTGCATTCGCATGTTGATTGCAGCACTGTTTACAATAGCAAAGACACGGAAGTAACCTGTGTCAATCAACAGATGAGTGGATAAAGAAAATGTGGTACATATACACAGTGAAATAGTATTCAACCATAAAAAAGTATGAAATCATGCCATTTGCAGCAACTTGGCAGGTCATTACCTTAAGTGTAATAAGCCAGACACAAAAAGACAAGTATCACATCATCTCACTTATATGTAGGAGCTAAAAAATGTGAACACATGGAGGTAGAGAGTGGAAAAATAGATAACAAAGAATGGAAAGAGTGGAGGTGGGGGGGATGATGAAGAGAAGTGGGTGGAAGGGTGCAAACATACAGTAAGAAGGAATAAATTCAATGTTTGATAGCAGAGTAGAGTGACTATACTTAGCAAAAATGCACTGGGTGATGGATACCCTAATACCCTGACCTGACACTATGCATTAAATACATGTAACAAAATTTCTTTTCTACCCCATAAATTTATACAAATAAATTGGTCCAAATACAAATGTCTCACACCTGTAATCCTAGTTATTCATGAGGCTGAGGCAGGAGGATTGCTTGGGCCCAAGAGTTCAAGACCAGATCGGGCAACATACTGAAACCCCATTTCCAAAAAAGAAAAAAATTATTAAGACTGTGCATTTCAATTTTGACTTCAAATGAATGTTCTAATTATCTTTAGTTACCTGTAGTAACCTAGTTAAATAGGTATCAACAGCTATCTATAGTATTATCTCATTATTATAACAAAGAATCAGAAGTTCAAGTGGTAAATCATGATTTTTCAGAATCATGCCTTCAAATCTTTTTTCTAATTACTTTTACATAATCCAAATTTACTCGAGACCTGTGTACCACTAGATATGTAAACTACAAACTCATTTTAACAAGGAAAGATAAGAATTCGACTTGTTGAGGATTGCTTCCCAGGTTTCAGGCTTCTCTGAGTTATTCTAGTTATCTCTAGTTATCTCCAGTTCAGTAGTTACCTATGCACCCCTGGTTATATAGAACTAACTCATTATGCTAACAAGAAATAAGAAGTTGGTTATAAGAAGAAGGTGTTCACTCTCTGACTATATTTACTATTGACTTTTTACAAGTGTGTGTTATTGAGCCACAGAGACGTTAAGTGACCTGCTCAATGTCACCCACTTGGAAAATGTCCAGAGCTGGGATTTTAACCTATCCTGAGTACTATCCATGACACAGAGGATGTTTGCTATCGTGCTATATGCTATAATATTATTTTGAAATTAGTAGCTGTAGTTATTGCTATTTAACTAGTACCTATGTTAAAGCAGTTAACTATAGGACTGGTTAACTTCCAGAATTCAACCACTTTTTTTTAGCATCCTCGTTTAAACTTGCTATTCTAGATATCATTATTTATCCCTTGGTTACTAATGATGGAGGTACCACTAGATATCTATGGCACTAATTCGATATTCAAACAAGTGAAGGAAATTTTGAGATGAATGATACTTTTATTTCTGTTTATCTCTAGTTAACTAATTACAAAAGACACTAATTATAGCATAATAGCAAAGGTTATTGAGCAAAGGTTATTCTGTGTCAGGGACAGTACTCGGAGAATGGGTTCAAATCCCAGCATCAGACATTTCCCAAGTGAGTGACTTTGAGCAGGATACTTAACATCTCCGTTACTCAATAACACCACATGTAAAATGACAATAATAACACATCCTTGTCTACAGGGTTGTTAAGAGGATTAAATGTTACTATAAACAAATCACTTAGATCATTGCCTAGAACACAGTAAGAACCACATAAGTTTGAGCTACCATTAGTACCATCTCAATCTCCACAACAGGCTCCATAAGGTAGGTATTATTATTACTCCATTTTATAGATGAGAAAATTAAAGCACAGGAAAAAAAACAACTCACCAGGTTAGCTAGCTAGCAAATGACAAGCAATGCCATAATGCAGATGCCAGCAGTCTGGCCCCAGGGTCTCTTCCTTCATAAATCTAGGACATCAAACCCGTCATTTGTGCCTATTTTTACCTGGCTGATGCTCAATTATGTATGTAACATTTGCAAGAAATGAATCAGTGTAACTAAAATTTTAAAGTAAATACCATCTTGATTGGTGCCCCGTGAGGTAACACTCACCAAAGGAGCACAGAAATGACTACTGAAGCTGAGAAAGCACTGAAGCAAGTCATGGAAATCTCCGATGTGAGACACCACACGACTCCAATTCTGACAGCTGTCCTAGCTGGGCTGAGGCACACCATGATTAAAATCATTGTAGTTCTCTCACATAATAACGGATCCCAGGCCGAAATTCATTACAGGCTGTCTGGCCACGTGAAGGGTGAGGTTTGCAGAACCCTACAAGCAGCAGCCTGGGGAGGGGACATCTTGCTTAATGTCAGGGAGAGTCTGTGGGGGTGAAATTCCTTGACAGCTTTTTCAGAGTGAATTGGTCAACAAACCATCTTGTAGCTGGTTTCCTATCTACCCTCTCAGGAACAGGAGACAGGAGAGACTTACCTGTTGGGCACAGCAGGCAAAGTGAGTGGGGTCCAGGGTGCTTTTACAGCTTATGAAAATAGTTTAATTTATTGAATGGGTCTGATGACAATGGAGGTTATGAAGGTAAAAACTGGATAAATAATCACTCTTCAGTAAACCAACTCATTCAAAGGCACAATTCTTATTTTTTTATTTTATATTTTACAGCTAGGGTCTCAGTCTGTAGTTCAGGCTGGAGTGCAGTGGTGTGATCATAGTGAGGCAGGAGAATAGAGTCTAGAGGCAGGGAATCTAAGGCCGTTTCATGCTGACTTCCTAGAACTAAATTGAAAGGAAAACCCTAACTTTCCAAGCCTAAGTAACAAAAGGACCAACGGCTACACCCTTTGCAAACTCCCACCCTTTCCGTGGGGGCAGAAGGGAAATTGAAAGACTGATTGCAGGCCAAGTCTTCCTTTGCGTAGAAGTACAACTTTGTAACTGCACTTTAGCCTCTGAGTGGTTGCTTTCAGCAACCAGTGAGATGTTTGCATAGGAGTGTGACCATTGTAACTTCACTTCAGCCTCTGATTGCTGGCCACCACTTCATTTACATAAGGCGAACAGCAAATCGCCAATGGAAAACATCTAGGGGGTATTAGGACCTGAGAAGATTCTGTATCAGGGCCCTTGAACGGTTGCTACAGCGGCTCCCACCCTGTGAAGTGTACTTTAGTTTTCACTAAATCTCTGGTTTTGTTGCTTCATTCTTTCCTTGATTTGTTTGTGCGTTTTGTCCAATTTTTGTTCCAAACGCCAAGAACCTGGACTTCCTCACCAGTAACAATAGCTCACTGCAGCCTGGAACGCCTGGGCTCAGGGGATCCTCCCACTTAAGCCTCCTGAGTAGCTTGGACTACAGGCGCGTACCACGAGGTCCGGCTACTTTTATTTTTTATTTTTTTAGTGATGGGTGTCTTGCTAGGTTGCTTAGGCTGGTCTCAAACTCCTGGGCTCAAGCGATCCTCCCGCCTCAGCCTCCCAGAGTAGCTAGGATTACAGGCGACATCACCTGGCCCAACGGCTCCGGGGCTAGATTGGGTCTCGCTCCTCCGCCCTTCCCCCTGCCCCAGATCAGCAGTAACAGTGCCTTCCTCCTGGCAGTCACACTGCTGGGAGTGGGAGTGGTCAAGGAAGCCGCAAAATGGAGCAATGGAGCAAGGGTTTCCGACACAGGCCTGCCCGGAAGCCGCACCCTGACCAGGAGCGCGCCCCTGACTTTAGGGCCATGCCCTGGCCGCGAGGGCATGCCAGCAAGGCCTTCCATCACACACACACACACACACACACACACACACACACACACACACACACACACACACCGCGACCGGAGGCGACCAGAGCAGCAGTCGGACCCAAAGTCCACCCGCCCGAACTCAGACCAGGAGCCAGAGGACCCCAGCGCAGATTCCGCGGAGGCATCTGGCTTCATCGACCGTGCTCCCAGCCAAGATCCTGCCACGAAGACACCACCGACCTCCGCCTGGGCTTCCTGTTCCATGAGCTCCAGGAAAGCGACGGTCAGTGCCTGGCTCGGGACCCCGACCTGTGCATTGGTGAATTCTTGGAAAGTAACTTTCCTGGAGAGAGGCGCGTGGACCGGCGCCTCTCTTAGGCGCTCTGTGCCCGGTCACACACACACACACACACTCTCTCTCTCTCTCATGTCTATGTCTATGTCTATGTCTATGTCTATGTCTATGTCTATGTCTATGTCTATGTCTATGTCTATCTCTATCTCTGTCTCTCCTCTCTCTCTCCCCCTCCCTTTCCCTCTCCTCCTTTCCAGATGCAAAGGCTATAGGGACTTCGGTGATTGAAGTGGGAGGAGAGGATAAGAAGAAAATAGGGTCTGAACCCGAGCAGGGAGCAGAAGCAGAAGAAAGTCACGTCTGTGCGGGAGCTCCGCGGACCCCATGTTCGGCGAGAACCAGAAGGGCGGCGGTGGAGACCAGGAGCCCTGGCAGCAGCAGCCTGAGGAGTCCGCCCAGGACTCTTCCTCCTCGGAGCTGCATCCCCAAGATCAGCAGCACCTCTTCTCCCCCAGCTCATTCAGTGGGTTGCGCCTGAAGGAGCTAGACAGCATTTTCCAACGCTCTCAATATCCCGACGTGTTTGCTAGGTAAGCGGCTTGCTCTGGAGGTGTGCAATTCTCCAGGACGCTAGGGCTCTTCCTGGGACGCCTTTGGCTCTGCCCCAGTCTCGCTCCCTCCCCTCCAGAGTCAAAAGCTACATATGGAGCTCAAGGCCACAGGAGTAGGCCACTCTTGAGCTGTGGGGTGGGGGCGATGCCTACTAGGCATTAAGGTATTTTTTCACGCATTATAGAAACAAATCAAGCCAGGCAACTTTGGCCAGACTCCTGTTTTGGAAATGTTTTATTGGAATTGCGATTGACATCAGGGTGAGGAGAGCGAGTCCTACAGGGTTGGATCTTGCCTTTACTGAACATTTTAACAATTTGGTTACTGTGGATTTTTTTCATTGGTCTTGATTTTTAAAATAATGCCTTAACATTTGTTAATCTTCAGGCTGGTTCGGTGGCTCACGCCTGTAATCCTAACACTCTGGGAGGCCGAGGCGAGAGGATCACTTGAGTTCAGGCCTTCAAGACCAGCCTGAGTAATATAATGATACTCTGTCGCTACATAAAAATTTAAAAAATTAGACAGGCATGGTGGCACACACATGTAGTCACAGCTACTCCGTAGGATTGCTTGAGCCTACGTGGGTTCGTGGGTTCAGTGAACCATGATTGTGTCACCCCTCCTCCAGCCTGGACAACAGAGCTAGACCCTATCTCTAAAATTAAATAGATAGATGGACCGTTAGATAGACAGAGATATCTTGAATCCTGAGTGTTTTAGTGCTCTCTTAAATTCTGCACACCAAGGACAGCCATCCCTAATGCAATCATGGGGTGAGGTATCACAGAAAAATATGCTGGAGCGGTTGAGAGGATAGACATTTCTAAACCGGTATGAAACGTTCATCAGTGTATTTCATTTCATTCACAATTCTGAAAAAGTTTAAATACTGAACGTTTGTGGTTTTCTGCCCAAGAAAGGAGCTTACAATATTCATGGATGTGAGTGAAGCCAAAGTGGAAGCCAGTAAGCCTGATAAAAGCAATTGGTCAGAGTAGCCACTCTGAAACATGCTTCAGTCCTTGGATAACTTTGTCCTACACATTCTCAAGTTGGCCTATTTTTGTTGCCTTTTCTATGTTTGTGAAGTGAGTTCTGAACTTTAGAGGGTGAAAAATGGGATAAGGAAACCCCAGCTTATAGAAATTACCCATTACCAGAGGGAATATGCTTTCTAATGGAAAAAGAAAACTATACATACCAAACTGCTACTTCTATTTCCTGTACAAAATTAAGAATAAATAAAGATCAATTCCTTCCAACAATGGTATCCTTTAGAGAATACTTCTGTGTGGAGGTATCTTGGGACTGAGTCTGACTTCAAAGTTTGCAAATTAATGCACCAAAGAGCTAGGATGTGAGAAGTTTCAACTGTATTTAAAATATTTAAACCAAGCTATGTTCTTGGCTCAGTGAGTGAGTTTATAAATATTTGGGCATTGGGTTAAGGGAATAAGTCACACACACAGACAACACACTATATGAGTAATTAATGTATGTTTAGTTTCACTGAGACTGATAGGGAGGAGATAGCTTAAAAGTCCAAGTGCCTGGTGGTCCTAATGTTTTTTCGAAGTGTCTGATGAAGACATGTAGAAAGTGGCTGCCTGAAATTTTAATTTTCTGGAATACTTCGATGTGTCAGCCTGAAAACACTGCTAATATACACACATTACAGTGGGGGTTGGGGGGAGACAGGTTTGCAAACTGGAAATTTGTCTGAAAATTGGAACAAACAAGAACAATTTTGAATAAGGTTCCAGTCACCTAAGAAGGATGAAAAGGTTAAAGAAGAATGGCATACACTTACATATATACCTTGAAGAAATGGCACAAAGTGAACTTTATGAGTGAATATTCTCTTGAGGAATTTCTAACAACTAAGGAATTATTTTGGTGGGACTATCTAAAGAGGTGGGTTTTATGAAATTTGTTTGGTGATGGGGGGCACACTCAATTTAAACCAGATTCTTACCTGTGCTAATTTAAAATACTTTTTCATTTTCACAGGCAGTGATGATTAATTTGTAGGTCATGGGATCAAAAGATTACTAAGATTACTTAAGTTTTATTAAGAGAGAATTTTGCAAAATGAAAACAAAATCCAGGATAAGGTTATGAGCCCCGCTCTGCAGTTTGTGTGAGTGCAGTGATGGAAAGGAGCTGCAGAGCTAGTGCGGGTGACTTTTAGTGAATTTTGAACTAGTTTTGCCCAATTTTTCAGACAGAATAGAGACCCATCCATGCTAACAGGAACATTCATGCCCAACTCTGGACTCTAGGGGAAGCTTCCTAAGTGGCTACTCAGTATTTATGGGAAGGCAACAGCTAAGCATTGATTCAACATGCTCCAGATTCTGTCCACTGCCCTCCCTTTTTGTGGGGGACACAGGGGAATAGGAGTCATTCTGGCCCAAAGGTCCTGCTGCTTCAGAAGAATCATGAGAGGAGACTCCACCAAAGCCAGAAGGAGGCTGTTCTCCCTTTTCTTCCCCATCCCCAGACCAGAAGGCATATTATTACACCTTCCCTAACTCAAAATGGACAATCACAACGTCCAATGTATTTTATTGCTCTCTTCATCCTTAAGAGATCTAGAATTCCTGCTAATTAAAAATAGAAAGGGCATATTTGGGGTTATTGGCACTCAGATCAAGGAGATGGTCCCCTGAGCAGTGATCCAGACTCATCATTCACTGGACTAGGCAGTCATTTGTTCATGGTGTCTTCTTACTGTGCAACCACCACAGTAGAAAACAACAAAAAGAAAAATGGGAGGGTGAAGGAAGCCAGGCCCATTTTTCAAGAAACATTAAGTTCTTCTCAATACAGCCTTTGCTTTTGAGCAATCTCTAGCAATGCAAGGCTTCTCGTTCGCTATTAAAAGTGCTTAATTGTGACCATCAAGGCTGTACTATGAAGTGATTGCTAAGATAAGTGCCATGGTTCAATCAGAATTTCCTCTCGCAGGGGTTACATCAAAGTCCAGTTTCACAGCACTTATGTGTTCCCAGTGTAAAGCAAGGCTCTGTTTTCTTAGGAAAGCATGCTTGCTTTTTTTTTTTTTTTTTTTTTTTTTTTTTTTTTTCCTGTATTGTCCACTATTTCACTCTGCGACCTTCACAGTTGTGGATATGAAATGTCAGGAAAGCAGTTGCACGTAATGTGGGACTTCTGCACAGAGAGGAGGTTATTGCTACCCAGTGGCCCCAGCACCTGGCTGAATTGGGAAACATCTAGGAATGCACCTGTGTATGCCCACTGCCATCCTCAACAGATAAGTTTGAAACCAACATTTATTTCCCGATGTGGCACCTGTTCTTTTTAAACATCAGCTTCCTCAATGCTATAGGTACCCTCTAAACAGAACTACAGAATCTATAGAAATGAAAGCCACAGAACACCATCAGACCGAGTTCTGACCTCTTCTGTGTCCCAGTTGAGCACATGGTTTTGCCATATTGCGATTGAAAGCCAAGAAATACTCCACACAAATCCTGCAGTAAACACTAACATTCAATTAGACACACACTAACAGAACATTTTTTTCATGCTCAGGAAAAGAATAGTGAATACCATTTCCCATAACTGATGGAGTCTTCAAGAGACATGTATGTATTTGTTTGTTTTGTTTTTGTTTTTGTTTATGACTCAGGGTCTCACTCTCTCGTCCAGGCTGGAGTGCAGTGGCCCGATCTCACCTCACTGCGACTTCCACCTCCCAGGCTCAAGGGATCCTCCCACCTCAGCCTCCTCTGTAGCTGGGACTACAGGCATGCACCACCATGCCCAGATGATTTTTGTACATTTAGTGGAGCTGGGGTTTCACCATGTTGCCCAGGCTTGTCTCAAACTCCTGGGCTCAGGCGATCCACCCCCTGGGATCGCTTGAATGGAGCCACGGCACCCTGTCGACATATATATTATTTTTAATGCCTCTCTAGTTCTTCTAAGTTCCAGAAGAATTAAGGCATGGGGCAGAGGAAATAGTCAAAAAGAATGCTTTAGATAATAGTTTCCACTCAGTCTAAGTTTCAAAACAAAGAGTTATTTTAAAAGTAATCCCACAAAACCCATGTATGTTAAAATGTACTTCAAATATTTCAACGGCAACAATCAGGCCAGGTGTGATCACCCAGGCCTGTAATCCCGGCACTTTTGGAAACTGAGGTGAGAGGATTGCTTGAGCTCAGGAGTTCAAAACCAGCCCAGACAACATATTGAGATCTCATTTCTCAAAAGGGATTAAAAAATAAACATATGAAAAGGAAAAAAGGCAAAGATGAGAAATGAATTGTTCTAATACAAGTTTAAAATTTTTATTTATTAAAAAAATTTAACACTGGTTACTAGAAAATAGGTTCACCCAAAATAGATGGTCTTCGTAAATGTTAGTTTCAGCTGAAAAGTTATGAACACAATCTTGGGAGGAGTCCAGGCACTTCTGCATTCTACAGTAATCAAAAACATTGGGGGTTTTGCTTTCTAAAGTTTCTTTTTTGTTGTTGTTTTTGAGACGGAGTCTCACTCTGTCACCCAGGCTGGAGTGCAATGGCTGGATATCCGCACACTGCAGCCCCATTTGAAAAGCTCATCTTCAGTCTGAAGTAACTACATCAATAGGAGCAGGTTGGATTTTTAATCAGGTTTCCTCAAGGATGCCTAAGGGGCCATTCATCCTCTGAAAACTCTCTTTTTTTTTTTTTTGGTCTTTTTTTTTTTGAGACAAGGGTCTTGCTCTGTCACCCAGATTGGAGTGCAGTGGCACAATCTTGGCTCACTGCAACCTCTGCCTCTCAGGTTCAAGCAATCCACCTGTCTCATGCTACCTAGTAGCTGGGACTACCCTGGTGCGCTACCAAGTCCAGGTAATTTTTTTATTTTCACCATGGAGTTTCACCATGTTGGCCAGGCTGGTCTCGAACTCCTGACAGCACGTTATCTGCCCGCCTTGGCCTCCCAAATTGCTGGGATTACAGGCGTGAGCCACTGGGCTGGCCTTCATCCTCTGAAAACTCTTGGGAGTGAAAAAGATGGTCTGAAAAAAAAGGCTTCGTCATGGCGGGGTGGGGGCATCACTGCATTCACGCAAACTGCACAGCACAGCTCATAACCTCATCCTGGATTTTCTTTTTGTTTTGAAAATATACTCGGTCAATAATAAGTAATCTTAGCAATTTCTTCATCTCATGACCTACAAATTAATCATCACTGCCTGGGAAATTGAAAAAGCATTTCAAATTAGCACAGGTAAGAACCTGGTCTAAATTGAGCGTACCCCACCCCACCACCAAACAAATTACATGAAACCCACCAGTTTAAAACAGTAACATAAAAAAAAAAAATCCTTAGTTGTCAGAAATTCCTAAAGAGAATATTCCCTCATAGAGCTCCATTTGTGCCATATCTTCAAGGTATATATTTGAGTATGCAATTTTTCTTTAACCTTTTCACCCTTCTTAGGTAAGTGAAAACTTATTCAATAATTGTTCTTTTTTATTCCAATTTTTAAACAAATATCCAGTTTGCAAACCTGCCTCCTCCCCACACCCCCACTGTAATGCCAGTATATTAGCAGTGTATTCAGGCTTACAAATCAAAGTATTCGAGAAAATCAAAATTTCGGGCTGCCACTTTCTACATGGCTTCATCAGACCCTTAAAAACAACAGCAGGACCACCAGGCACTTGGACTTTTAAGCTATGTCCTCCCCATCAGTCTCAGTGAAACTAAACATATATTAATTACTCATATAATGTGTTCTTTCTGTGTGTAACTTATTCCCTCACTCCAATGCCTGAATATTTATAAGTTCGGTCATTTAGCTAAGAACATAGCCTGGTTTAAATATTTTAAATACAGTTGAACCTTCTCACAATATAGCTCCTTGGTGCATTAATTTGCCAACTCCTCAAGTCAGACTCAGTCCCAACATAACTATACACAGAAGTGTTCTCTAAAGGATACCATTGTTAGAAGGAATGGAACTTTATTTATACTTAATCTTGTACAGGAAACAGAAGTAACAGTTTAGTTCTGTTTCGTTTTCTTTTTCCATTAGAAAGCATATTCCCTCTGGTAATGGGAAATTTCCATAGGCTAAGGTTTATGTATCCCATTACTCCCCCGCTAAAGTTCAAAACTCACTTGGCAAACATAGAAAAGGCAACAAAAA
Organism: Macaca fascicularis; assembly: GCF_037993035.2. NCBI lineage: Eukaryota > Metazoa > Chordata > Mammalia > Primates > Cercopithecidae > Macaca > Macaca fascicularis. The sequence continues at coordinate 126,331,449 of NC_088395.1, read as the reverse complement.
CAGGCCAATTTAAGAATGTGTAGGACAAAGGTATCCAAGGACTGAGGCAGGTTTCAGAGTGGCTACTCTGACCAATTGCTTTCATCAGGCTCACTGGCTTCTACTTTGGCTTCACTCATATCCATGCATATTGCAAGCTGCTTTCTGGGGAAGAAAACAACAAAAATTCAGTATTTGGGATTGTGGATGAAATGAAATACACCTATGAGCATTTCATACCAGTTTGAAAATGTCTATCCTCCCAACTGCTCCTGCACATTTTTCTGTGATACCTAGCCCCAGGCTTGCGTTAGGTAGGGATGGTTGTTCTTTGTGTGCAGAATTTAAGAGAGGGCTAAAACACTCAGGATTCAAGATTTCTCTCTCTCTATCTACCTATCTATCTATCTATCAATCATCTATTTATGTAATTTATCTATGTATCTAATTTTAGAGACAGGGTCTAGCTCTGTAGCACAGGCTGGAGGGCAGTGGCCGGATCATGGTTCACTGAAGCCTTGAACTTCAAGCTCAAGTTCGGAGTTCGGGTGTATGCTGCTAACATGCCCAGATAATTTTACAAAATTTTTTGTAGAGATGAAGTCTCACTATATTGGTCAGCCTGGTCCTGAACTCCTGGACTCAAGCGATCCTCCTGACTTGCCCTCCCAGAGTGCTGGGATTACAGCCATAAGCCACCACACCAGCCCGAAGATTAATAATTTTTAATGCAAATATTTAACTTGATTCATTTCTATACTGCGTGAAAAATACCTTGATACCCAGTTGCTATCGCCGGCATCCCACAGCTCAAGAGCGGCCCTGAGCCAGTGGCCTTGAGCCCCCTAAATAGCTCTTGGCACTGAAGGGTGGTAACAAGACATGGGTAGAGCCAAAGGCGTCCAGGGAAGTGCCCCAGCATCCTGGGAACTGGGTAGCTCCAGAGCAAGCCGCTTACCAGCGATCACGTCGGGATATTCAGAGAGTGGGAAAATGCGGTCTAGCTCCTTCAGGTGCAACCTGCTGAATGCACTGGTGCTGAAGAGACGCTGCTAATATTGAGGTTGTGGCTCCTCCTGGGCTGGAAGCCTCAGGCTGCTACTGTGAGGGCTCCTGGTCGCCACCGTCGCCCTTCTGGTTCTACTTGACCGTGGGATCGGCAGCTCCCGCGCAGACATGACTTTCTACTTCTGCTCCGGCTCCCTGCTCGGGTTCGGACCGTATTTTCTTCTCACTGTCTCCCCTCCCCCGCTTCAATCACCGAAGTCCCTACAGCCTTCGCATCTGGAAAGGAGGAAAGGCAAAGAGAGATTGAGTGAGGAGAGAGATGAGAGAGAGAGGTATCAGGGCGTTTGGCGAGGGCATAGGGCAGCACAGAACCGCAGCCTGAGAGAGGAGGCGCAGCAGCGTCCGGTCCACGCGTCCCTCTCCAGGAAAGTTCCCTTCCCAGAGTTCCCCAAAGCACCGGTCCGAGTCCCCAGACAGGCACTGACTGTCGCCTTCCTGGAGCTCATGGAACAGGAAACCCAGGCCGGGGTCACCTGTCTTCGTGGCCGGATCTGGGCTGGGACCCCATCTGGGAGCGCCCTGGATGAAGCGTTGCGCCTCCGCGCTTATGGTGTGTGTGTGGCGGAAGGCCCTACTGGCAGGCGCTCACAGCGCGAGCGTGGCCGTTAAATCAGGGACGCATTTGTGGTCAGGGCACGGGGAGGAGTGGAGGGGTCGGGCGTGTGTGGGGACCTTCGATCCATTTTGCGGCTTCGTTGACCACTCCCACTGCGGGCAGGGTGACTGCGGGAGGAAGGGGTTGAGCTGTTTGGTGCGAGTCGAAATTGAGGCAGGATCACCTTCCAGGATTACAATACTTATTTTAATTATCTCCAGTTATTTTGAGGTAAGTAATGAAGTAGACGTCACCAGATATCTATAATACTAACTCGTTATAATAAGAAGAAATAAGAAGTTGGAGTGGTAAATCATTATTTTTTCAACTTCATGACATCATATTTTTTTCTGGTTATTTCTAGTTAAATCTGTTTCACTACTGACATAGTTACCACCAGATATCTGTAGTATAAACTCATTATTTCACAAAAAAATAAGAATTTGAGTTTGTGAAGACTGTGCTTTCAAACATCACTGCACTCCAGCGTAGGCAGCACAGCGAGGTGCTGTCTCAAAAAAAGAAAGAAAGAGAAAGAAGGAAAGGAAGGAAAGAAAGGACAGAAAAGAAGGAAGAAGGAAAGAAAAGGGAAGGAAAAGGAAAAGAAGAGAAAAAAGGAAAGAAAAAAGAAAGAAAAGAAAGTATTTATGAGAATATTTTCTCACCTCCTTGTCTCTAGCGTAGGACAGGCAAGCCGCCAAATTGGGATTTTGCCCAGATGGAGGGTGAGCGGGTGGTGAGACAGAGCAACTTTTATTGAACCAATATTGCTCCTTGCAGAACAGCACTAACCCGTAGGCAGTGCACCCGGAGCCAGCAGCAGATGGGCTGTTGGCAGCTGTATTTATACCCACTTTTAATTATGTGCTAATCAATAGGTAGGTTATTGAGAACTTTCAAGAAAACGAGTGAGGAGTATCCAGAAAATACAAGGTAACTTCCTGGCTATTGCCATGGCCCCTGGCTATGGCAGTTGTGAATTGTCTTTACACTGCGACTGTCTTGCTGCTAATGGGCAGTGAAGACAACTAGAGGTAGCTTTCGTTGCCATCTGCTGGATTTGGATGGCTTCTTCCCTGCATCCTGGTTTTTCGGGTTTTTGTTGTTGTTTTTCTTTTCGTTTCTTTTCTTTTTTTTTTTTAAGGGAGTCTCACTGTGTCCCCAGGCTGGAGTGCAATGGTGTGATCTCGGCTCACTGCAACTTCTACCTCCCGGGTTCAAGCGATTCTTCTGCCTCAGCCTCCTGAGTAGCTGGGATTACAGGCACCCGTCCCCACGCCCAACTCATTTTTGTATTTTCAGTAGAGACGGGTTTTCACCATGTTGGCCAGGCTGGTCTCGAACTCCTGGCCTCAAGTGATCCGCCCACCTCGGCCTCCTAAAGTGCAGGAATTACAGGCTCGAGCCAACAGCCTGGGCCAACTGCATCCTGTTTTGACCCGATCCTGTTTCCATCAGTGGGGTCGTGACCCTGTGACTGGAAAATAAGTTCTGCGGGCCTCCTACCTCATCTTCATTTCCATATTAATAGTTATATCCAATTAGTTAGTGTCCTGGGTACAAATACTTATCTACAGCACTAACTCATTATATCCACAATAGAAACGACTGTAGTGTTGAGAAGAATATTGTTTCAACTTCCTGGATTGATCAACTTTTCTTCAGCAGAGAATTTAGAGTTGAAAAGAACATGACTGGCAACTTCCTGCCTTCAACTAGGTATTCTTGTTATTTCTGGTTATTTCTAGGTAAATAATTACAAAGGTACCAACTGAACATTTACAGTATTAACTATTCCAATGATAAGGAGAATTTACAATGGACAAGTTTGTGTTGTGTTTTTTAGTTCTCCAGCTTTAACTACTTATTCTGCTCATGTTTAGTTATCCAGAGTAAACCAAATGCCTCTTGATTACTACTTATTTATAGTAGTAGCATTCAAAAAATATAGAACAGAGAAGTGTAGTTTTTTGTTGTTGTTTTTTGGACAGCTAGTAGTTTTCCAGTTATTTCTAGATATATCTATGTATCACTAGTTGTCTACCTTTCCAGTACTTAACTTCAAGAAGAAATAATAAGTTTCACTTGAGAAAAATGTTTTCCAGCATCCTGGCTTCAATTAATTTTCTAGTTATTTCCAGTTATTTCTCTATAAGTAGTTATATAAGTAACACTAGTCATCTATATTACTAACATATTCCTTCAATGATAAGAAGTTACATTGAGAAAAATGCGTTATTTAGCTTTCTGCTTTCAACTAGTCATTCAGGTTGTATCTATTTTTTATTATTTATTTACCTTAGAGATGGCCTCACTCTATTGCCCAGGCTGGAGTACAATAAGCCCATCAAGCTCACTGCAGCCTCTAACTCCCAGGCTCTATTGACCCTCCCACCTCAGCCTCCTGAGTAGCTGGGACTACAGGCTCACACCACCACACATGGCTAATTTTTAAATATGTGGTAGAGATAGGTTCTCCCTATGTTGCCCAGACTAGGTTATATCTAGTTATCTTTATATAAAGCTTACCTTAGAGGCTGGGTGCAGTGGCTCACGCCTGTCAACCCAGTGCTTTGGGAGGCCAAGGTGGGAGGATGGCTTGAGACCAGGAGTTCCAGATCAGCCTGAGCAACATAGTGAGACCTCATCCCTACCTAAAAAAAAATAAAAAATAAAAAATAATTAACCAGGCGTGGTGGCGTATGCCTGTAGTCCTAGCTGCTTGGGAGCCTGAAGCAGAAGGATCACTTGAGCCAGGGAGTTTGATGTTACAGTGAACCATGATAGTGCCATTTCACTCCATCCTGGGTAACAGAGTGAGAACCTGTCTCAAAAAAATAAAAATAAAGCTTACCTTAGTATGCTAGGAATTTTGAGTACTAAATGCACATTCCAAAAAGAAATATTAAAAACAAATATTTTAGAGATGAAAAGCATGTATTTTTCAGCTTTATGGCTTTAAGTAGCTTTCTAGCTAATTTTAGGTATCTCTAATTTTAAAATTACATAGCTACCACTAGTTATCTATATTTCCAGTACCTTATGTCAAAAGAAATTAAATTCGGATGTAAAAAGAATGTGTTTTTCAACATCCTAGATTCAGGTATTTTTCTAGTTATTTCCAATATGTCTAAGTAAGTACTTAACTAGGAACCACATATTATCTATATTATAGCAATTTTTTTAAAATAAGAATTATGAAGTTGAATTTGAGGAAAACGTGTTTGACAGCATCCTGCCTTCACATACTCAGTCTAGTTCTAGTAATATCTAGTTATCTTTACATACGTCTTACAAAGATAACTGTGTTTATAGCACTACTTCGATATTACAAAAGATGTAAATATTTAAATGTGAGAAGGGTGGGTTGATTAAAATTCTAAATTAAATCAGTATATCTAGTTATATCTAGTTAACAAGGTGTGACTAATTACATATTGGGCTAACTCATTAATTAAACAAGATACAGGAATTCAGATGTGAGAAAAGATTGGTTTTGCATTCTCTGGCGTCAAGCCATGATTGCTTTATGCCTGCATTTAAGTAGTTACCAAGTTATCAGTAGGTATCTCTAGTATTGACTCATTTTTCCAATAAGCAGTAAGAAGTTATTGTGAGAAAAATGTGAGAAAATTATCTTCTCAAATGGAGGGATCATTCTGCTCCATATAACTGCAACTGGGGCCCACCTTATACCTTGCTCAACTATCCCCACAACCAGGGTGACACTATGAAGTGAAGGCAACAGAGGCAGCTGCTCAAGGACACCCCAATGGTCCACTGTCAGGATACTGAAATTTCTTCATTCTGTTACCAAGCATAGCATTAACAGCAGGTACTGACTGCAATGTGTCCACTAGACTCACATCTGGGAGCTGGGTAAAAACCCTTAAAGAATATTAACAATGGGAGGAGAGAGACAAAGCAATAAGCACAGTCCAAAACAGAACTGAAGGGAAGTGGGTACAGCATTAACTTTCCTAAAATATTTTTCCAATAAGGAAATAGCTTCTCCCAGTGTAGTTTAAAATGTCAATGGCATAGAGTTATATGTTGTGGGGTTTTTTTTTATGATATTAATTGTTCAATATACTAAACTAATACCTTTATAAAATCTCTGATTGAAGGTTTGCTTTAAAAATAGGTGGGTCAACTCTTCAAGGAGAACTATAAACCACTGCTCAACGAAATAAAAGAGGACACAAACAAATGGAGGTACATTCCATGCTCATGGATAGGAGGATCAATATCATGAAAATGGCCATACTGCCAAGGTAATTTATAGATTCAATGCCATCCCCATCAAGCTACCAAGGACTCTCTTCACAGAATTGGAAAAAACTACTTTAAAGTTCATATGGAACCAAAAAAGAGCCTGCATTGCCAAGACAATCCTAAGCCAAAAGAATAAAGCTGGAGGCATCATGCTACCTGACTTCAAACTATACTACAAGGCTACAGTAACCAAAACAGCACGGTCCTGGTACCAAAACAAATATACAGACCAATGGAACAGAACAGAGCTATCAGAAATAATACCACACATCTACAACCATCTGATCTTTGACAAACCTGACAAAAACAAGAAATGGGGAAAGGATACCCCATTTAATAAATGGTGCTGAGAAAACTTGCTAGCCATAAGTAGAAAGCTGAAACTGGATCCCTTCCTAACACCTTATACAAAAATTAATTCAAGATGGATTAGGCCGGGCGCGGTGGCTCAAGCCTGTAATCCCAGCACTTTGGGAGGCCGAGACGGGCGGATCACGAGGTCAGGAGATCGAGACCATCCTGGCTAACACGGTGAAACCCCGTCTCTACTAAAAAATACAAAAAACTAGCCGGGCGAGGTGGCGGGCGCCTGTAGTCCCAGCTACTCAGGAGGCTGAGGCAGGAGAATGGCGTAAACCTGGGAGGTGGAGCTTGCAGTGAGCTGAGATCCGGCCACTGCACTCCAGCCCGGGCGACAGAGCGAGACTCCGTCTCAAAAAAAAAAAAAAAAAAAAAAAAACAAGATGGATTAAAGACTTAAATGCTAGACCTAAAACCACAAAAACCCTAGAAGAAAACCTAGGTAGTACCATTCAGGACATAGGCATGGGCAAGATCTTCATGACTAAAACACAAAAAGCAATGGCAACAAAAGCCAACATTGACAAGTGGGATCTAATTAAACTAAAGAGCTTCTGCACAGCAAAAGAAACTATCATCAGAGTGAACAGGCAACCTACAGAATGGGAGAAAATTTTTGCAATCTACCCATGTGACAAAGGGCTAATATCCAGAATCTACAAAGAACTTAAACAAATTTACAAGAAAAAATCAACCCCATCAAAAAGCGGGCAAAGGATATGAACAGACACTTCTCAAAAGAAGAGATTTATGCAGCCAACAGGCACATGAATAAATGCTCATCATCACTGGCCATCAGAGAAATGCAAATCAAAACCATAATGAGATACCATCTCACACCAGTTAGAATGGCGATCATTAAAAAGTCAGGAAACAACAGGTGTTGGAGAGGATGTGGAGAAACAGGAACACTTTTACACTGTTGGTGGGACTGTCAACCATTGTAGAAGACAGTGTGGCGATCCCTCAAGTTTCTAGAACGAGAAATACCACTTGACCCAGCCATCCCATTGCTGGGTATATACCCAAAGGATTTTTGTATAAGGTGTAAGGAAGGGATCCAGTTTCAGCTTTCTACATACAGCTAGCCAGTTTTCCCAGCACCATTTATTAAATGGGGTATCCTTTCCCCATTTCTTGTTTTTGTCAAGTTTGTCAAAGATCAGATGGTTTTAGATGTGTGGTATTGTTTCTGATGGCTCTGTTCTGTTCCATTGGTCTGTGTCTCTGTTTTGGTACCAGGACCATGCTGTTTTGGTTACTGTAGCCTTGTAGTATAGTTTGAAGTCAGGTAGCATGATGCCTCCAGCTTTGTTCTTTTGGCTTAGGATTGTCTTGGCAATGCGGGCTCTTTTTTGGTTCCATATGAACTTTAAAGTAGTTTTTTCCAATTCTGTGAAGAGAGTCCTTGGTAGCTTGATGGGGATGGCATTGAATCTATAAATTAACTTGGGCAGTATGACCATTTTCACAATAATGATTCTTCCTATCCATGAGCATGGAATGTTCCTCCATTTGTTTGTGTCCTCTTTTATTTCACTGAGCAGTGGTTTGTAGTTCTACTTGAAGAGGTCCTTCACATCCCTTGTAAGTTGGATTCCTAGGTATTTTATTCTCTTTAAAGCAATTGTGAATGGGAGTTCATTCATGATTTGGCTCTCTGTTTGTCTGTTATTGGTGTATAGGAATGCTTGTGATTTTTGCACACTGATTTTGTATCCTGAGACTTTGCTGAAGTTGCTTATCAGCTTAAGGAGATTTTGGGCTGAGACGATGGGGTTTTCTAAATATACAATCGTGTCATCTGCAAACAGGGACTGCAGGGGCCCTTGAAAACAGTATGCTGAGAATAGATAGGGCTCAAGGACAGTATCTCCAATTGAACTTTTAATGAACTCCCGTAGGCGCCAAGAAGGCGGACAAATAAAGAAGAGCAGAGAGACAAGGAACTAAGCAGAAGGTTACATCTGGGTAAAGAAAGTTTGTTTTGCATTGTGTTCTTTCTGCTGACGTGGGGTTTATGGAGTATAAATAAAGTGAGGCAGAGGCTCTGGGTGCGGCCGCCATGTTCTCTGTTTGTCTTTGTCTTTTGTGTCTGTTCATTCTCCACCACCCCCGGCACGGTCCCCAATAAGGGACAATTTGACTTCTTCTTTTCCTAACTGAATACCCTTTATTTCTTTCTCTTGCCTGATTGCCCTAGTCAAAACTGCCAACACTATGTTGAATAGGAGTGGTGAGAGTGGGCATCCCTGTCTTGTGCCAGTTTTCAAAGGGAATGCTTCCAGTTTTTGCCCATTGAGTATGATATTGGCTGTGGGTTTGTCATAAATAGCTCTTATTATTTTGAGATACGTCCCATCAATACCTAGTTTATTGAGAGTTTTTAGCATGAAGGGCTGTTGAATTTTGTCGAAGGCCTTTTCAGCATCTATTGAGATAACCATGTGGTTTTTGTCTTTGGTTCTGTTTATATGATGGATTACATTTATTGATTTGCATATGTTGAACCAACCTTGCATCCCAGGGATGAAGCCAACTTGATCGTGGTGGATAAGCTTTTTGATGTGCTGCTGGATTTGGTTTGCCAGTATTTTATTGAGGATTTTTGCGTCAATGTTCATCAGGGATATTGGTCTAAAAGTCTCTTTTTTTCTTGTGTTTCTGTCAGGCTTTGGTATCAGGATGATGCTAGCCTCATAAAATGAGTTAGGAAGGATTCTCTCTTTTTCTATTGATTGGAATAGTTTCAGAAGGAATGGTACCAGCTCCTCTTTGTACCTCTGGTAGAATTCGACTGTGAATCCGTCTGGTCCTGGACATTTTTTGGTTGGTAGGCTATTAATTATTGCCTCAATTTCAGAGCCTGTTATTGGTCTATTCAGGGATTCAACTTCTTCCTGGTTTAGTCTTTGGAGGGTGTATTGTGTCCAGGAATTTATCCACTTATTCTAGATTTTCTAGTTTATTTGCATAGAGGTGTTTATAGTATTCTCTGATGGTAGTTGTATTTCTGTGGGATCGGTGGTGATATCCCCCTTTATCATTTTTTATTGCGTCTATTTGATTCTTCTCTATTAGTCTTGCTAGCAGTCTATCAAGTTTGTCAATCTTTTCAAAAAACCAGCTTCTGGATTCATTGATTTTTTGAAGGATTTTTTTATGTCTCTATCTCCTTCAATTCTGCTCTGATCTTAGTTATTTCTTGCCTTCTGCTAGATTTTGAATGTGTTTGCTCTTGCTTCTCTAGTTCTTTTAATTGTGATGTTAGGGTGTCAAATTTAGATTTCTCCTGCTTTCTCTTGTGGGCATTTAGTGCTATAAATTTCCCTCTACACAATGCTTTAAATGTGTCCCAGAGATTCTGGTATGCTGTGTCTTTGTTCTCATTGGTTTCAAAGAACATGTTTATTTCTGCCTTCATTTCGTTATGTAACCAGTAGTCATTCAGGAGCAGGTTGTTCAGTTTCCATGTAGCTGAGCGGTTTTGAGTGAGTTTCTTAATCCTGAGTTCTAGTTTGATTGCACTGTGGTCTGAGAGACAGTTTGTTATCATTTCTGTTCTTTTACATTTGCTGAGGAGTGCTTTACTTCCAACTATGTGGTCAATTTTGGAATAAGTGCGATGTGGTGCTGAGAAGAATGTATATTCTGTTGATTTGGGGTGGAGAGTTCTGTAGATGTCTATTAGGTCCACTTGGTGCAGAGCTGAGTTCAATTCCTGATATCCTTGTTAACTCTGTCTCATTGATCTGTCTAATGTTGACAATGGGGTGTTAAAGTCTCCCATTATTATTGTGTGGGGGTCTAAGTCTCTTTGTAGGTCTCTAAGGACTTGCTTTATGAACCTGGGTGCTCCTGTATTGAGTGCATATATATTCAGGATAGTTAGCTCTTCTTGTTGAATTGATCACTTTATCATTATGTAATAGCCTTGTCTCTTTTGATCTTTGTTGGTTTAAAGTCTGTTTTATCAGAGACTAGGATTGCAACCCCTACCTTTTTTCATTTTTCATTTGCTTGGTAGTTTTCCTCTATCCCTTTATTTTGAGCCTATGTGTGTCTCTGCACATGAGATGGGTCTCCTGAATATAGCACACTGATGGGTCTTGACTCTTTATCCAATTTGCCAGTCTGTGTCTTTTAATTGGGGCATTTAGCCCATTTACATTTAAGGTTAATATTGTTGTGTGAATTTGATCCTGTCATTATGATGTTAGCTGGTTATTTTGCTTGTTAGTTGATGCAGTTTCTTCCCAGCATCGATGGTCTTTACAATTTGGCATGTTTTTGCAGTGGCTGGTTCCGGTTATTCCTTTCCATGTTTAGTGCTTCCTTCAGGAGCTCTTGTAAGGCAGGCCTGGTGGTGACAAGATCTCTCAGCATTTGCTTGTCTGTAAAGGATTTTATTTCTCCTTCACTTATGAAGCTTAGTTTGGCTGGATATGAAATTCTGGGTTGAAAATTCTTTTCTTTAAGAATGTTGAATATTAGCCCCCACCCACTTCTGGCTTGTAGAGTTTCTGCTGAGAGATCTGCTGTTAGTCTTATGGGCTTCCCTTTGTGGGTAACCCAACCTTTCTCTCTGGCTGCCCTTAACATTTTTTCCTTCATTTCAACTTTGGTGAAACTGATAATTATGTGTCTTGGAGTTGCTCTTCTCGAGGAGTATCTTTGTGGCATTCTCTGTATTTCCTGAATTTGAATGTTGGCCTGCCTTGCTAGGTTGGAGAAGTTCTCCTGGATAATATCCTGAAGAGTGTTTTCCAACTTGGTTTCATTCTCCCCGTCACTTTCAGGTACACCAATCAGACGTAGATTCGGTCTTTTCACATAGTCCCATATTTCTTGGATGCTTTGTTTGCTTCTTTTTACTCTTTTTTCTCTAAACTTCTCTTCTCACTTCATTTCATTCATTTGACCTTCAATCGCTGATATCCTTTCTTCCACTTGATCGAATCTGCTACTGAAGCTTGTGCGTGCGTCACATAGTTCTTGTGCCATGGTTTTCAGCTCCATCAGGTCACTTAATGTCTTCTCTATGCTGTTTATTCTAGTTAGCCATTCATCTAATCTTTTTTCAAGGTTTTTAGCTTCTTTGCAATGGGTTCGAACATCCTCCTTTAGCTCAGAGAAGTTTGTTATTACTGATCATCTGAAGCCTTCTTCTCTCAACTTGCCAAAGTCATTCTCCATCCAGCTTTGTTCTGTTGCTGGTGAGGAGCTGTGTTCCTTTGAAGGAGAAGAGGTGCTCTGATTTTTAGAAGTTTCAGCTTTTCTGCTCTGGTTTCTCCCCATCTTTGTGGTTTTATATGCCTTTGGTCTTTGATGATAGTGACGTACAAATGGGGTTTTGGTGTGGATGTCCTTTCTGTTTGTTAGTTTTCCTTCTAACAGTCAGGACCCTCAGCTGCAGGTCTGTTGGAGTTTGCTGGAGGTCCACTCCAGACCCTGTTTACCTGGGTATCACCAGCAGAGGCTACAGAACAGTGAATATTGCAGAACAGTAAATGTTGCTGCCTGATCCTTCCTCTGGAAGCTTTGTCTCAGAGGGGCACCTAGCCATATAAGGTGTCAGTTGGCCCCTACTGGGAGGTGTCTCCCAGTTAGGCTACTCGGGGGTTAGGGACCCACTTGAGGAGGCAGTCTGTCCATTCTCAGATCTCAAACTCCATACTGGGAGATCCACTACTCTCTTCAAAGCTGTCAGACAGGGACATTTAAGTCTGCAGAAGTTTCTGCTGCCTTTTGTTCAGCTATGCCCTGTCCTCGGAGGTGGAGTCTACAGAGGTAGGCAGGCCTCCTTGAGCTGTGGTGGGCTCCACTCAGCTCAAGCTTCCCGGCCACTCTGTTTACCTACTCAAGCCTCAGCAATGGTGGACACCCCTCCCCAAGCCTCGCTGCCACCTTGCAGTTCGATCTTAGACTGCTGTGCTAGCAGTGAGCAAGGCTCCGTGGGCATGGGACCCTCCAAGCCAGGCACGGGATATAATCTTCTGGTGTGCTGCTTGCTAAGACCATTGGAAAAGCACAGTATTAGGGTAGGAGTGTCCCGATTTTCCAGGTACCTTCTGTCATGGTTTCCCTTGGCTAGGAAAGGGAATTTCCCAACCCCTTGTGCTTCCTCAGTGAGGCGATGCCCTGCCCTGCTTTGGCTCATGCTCCATGGGCTGCACCCACTGTCCGACAAGCCCCAGTGAGATGAACCCAGTATCTCAGTTGGAAATGCAGAAATCACCTGTCTTCTGCGTCACTCACACTGGGAGCTGTAGACTGGAGCTGTTTCTATTCAGCCATCTTGGAAACCTCAAATTCTCATACTTTAAACAGCAAGACAAGGACTTGCGTGTTTGCAGTCCAACATGTAAAGAGCTTGGAAATCATCATTCCTGTCCTCACAACAAGAAAAATGCTGAACAAACTAAAAATAATAATTCTTAGATATATCAGAGTATCACAGTGGAAGGCATGAAAACTAGAAATGCAGATAGGCAGATACAGAGAATTACTGTTTACCAAGAGTAGAAGGCCACCAGCAGAAACCCATAGTTGGAGCCAGCATGAGTAGGAACACTCTGTAGGAACAACTGTTACTGATGAACTTCTAGAAGCTCAGTATGGCCTATCTAGAGAGTTAAAACTTCAAGGGTGGGGGCAGCCTTAAGGGGATTTCATGAGTTTTATCTCCAGAAGCCACACCAAGTTGTCACTGTGAAGGGAGGGGGTGGGAATCCCTCCCTGCTTCCAGCAGGTGGACAAGAAAAGCAATCATTTTGAAATATGCCCAGAGTTCTCTGTTTTCCATAGCCAAGGACTACCCTGGGAGGAAACCATTTTACCAGAGCCTAACAAAGTTGGGTTTCCCCAAAGCCTGACCAACCATGGGGAAAGGAAGTACTCAACTCCAGCCCTGTCTAGCCTTCCATCTAAGCTAAAGGGATGGGTGGGGACGCTGAGAAGGACTTGCAAAGGTCACAGCCCAGGAACACAGGCTTAGTGAAAGACTGAGATCTAATCGTGGGATGATAAAATGCTTGCCCTCCTCCCAACCTTACCACCACATCAGTAAGAATCCTGCATAATAACCGCAGATTATAGGTGAATTACAGCTGAAAAGACTGCAAGCCTCAGATCCTATTTAAGAAGGAGCCTTTGGAAAAACTCAAAGACAACAAAGGAAACAAAGACAAGGGCCCTACAAGAAATTTTAGCTTCTGACACCTAAAGCTACGGCCAAAAGTAAACAGCCTAATTCCTAGCCAGATAACCATAAAACCTCACACAAAAGAACTACCTACCTCAGTGCTTTTTTGTTTTTCCTTTTTTTTTTTTTTTTGTAGTGACAGGGTCTCACTGTATTATTGTCCAGGCTGGTCTCGAATTCCTGGCCTCAAGTGAGCCTCCTGACTTGGCCTCATGAAGTGCTGGGAATAGAGAGGCACAGCCACCATGCCCAGCCTACCTCAGTTCTTTCTACCCAGTACATCACGTATGGTTTTCAACAAAAATGTAAAAGACTGCTAAAAGTCAAAAAACATATTCTAGAACCAGGTGCAGTGGCCTACACCTTTAATATCAGCACTTTAGGAGGTCAAGGCAAGTGAAACACTTGAGCCCAGAAGTTCTAGACCAGCCTGGGCAACATAGTGAGACCTTGTCTCTACAAAAAATAAGAAAAATTAGCCAGGCATGGTGGAATATGCCTGTAGACCCTAGCTACTTGGGAAACTGAGGTGGGAAGATCGCTTGAGCCCAGGAGGTTACAATGAGCCATGATCATGCCACTGCAGTTTACCCTGGGCAACAGAGTGAGACCCTGTCAAAAAAGTCATGTTCTGAAGAGACAAAGCAAGCATCAGAACCCAACTAAAATACAGCAGATATTTTAGAATGATAAGATTGGGAATTTTAAATAACTACGATTGTTATGCTAAGGGCTCTATAAACATGCAAGAACAGATGAGTAATGTATAGAGAGATAAAACCTCTAAGAAAAAATTAAAAAAGAAATGCTACAAATCACAAACATAGTAACAGAAATGAAGAATGTTCTTGATGGGCTCATGGGCTCATCGCTAGACTAGAGAAGGCAGGAAAGAAACAGTACACTAGAAGATATGACAATAGACTTCCATGTATGGGTTGGACATGGTGGCTCACACCTGTAAGCCCAGCACTTCATGGGGCTGAAGTGGGAGGATTGCTTCAGGCAAGTTTGAGACCAGCAGGGACAACATAGCAAGACCTCATCTCTTAAAAAAATTATCCAGGTGTGGTGGCTGAGGCGGGAGGACTGCATGAGCCCTGGTGTTGGGGGCTGCAGTGAGCTATGATCAATCTACTGTGCTCCAGCCTAGATGACAGACTGAGACCCTCTCTCAAAAATAAACTAAAATAAGAAAAAGAAAGGAAAAGTTCCCAATATGACAATAGAAATTTCCCAAACTGAAAAGCAAACAGAAAAAATAATGAAACAAAAAACAAACAGAGGCCGGGCGCGGTGGCTCAAGCCTGTAATCCCAGCACTTTGGGAGGCCGGGACGGGCGAATCACAAGGTCAGGAGACCGAGACCATCATGGCTAACCCGGTGAAACCCCGTCTCTACTAAAAAATACAAAAAACTAGCCGGGCGAGGTGGCGGGCGCCTGTAGTCCCAGCTACTCGCGAGGCTGAGGCAGGAGAATGGCGTAAAGCTGGGAGGCGGAGCTTGCAGTGAGCTGAGATCCGGCCACTGCACTCCAGCCTGGGCGAGACTCCGTCTCAAAAAAAAAAAAAAAACAATATCAAAGAACTGTGGACAATTACAAAGGTGTAACATATGCATAATGAGAGAAGACAGAAAGGAATGGAAAAAATAATTAACGTAATAATGGCAGAGAATTTTTCAAAGTTAATACAGAGAGCAAACCACAGATCCAATAAAGTCAAAGAACATCTAGCAGAATCAATACCAAAATAATCTATATTTAAGCATATATTCAAACTACAGAAAATCAAACACAAAGAGAAACTCTTAAAAGAAGATGGATGAAAACAATACCTTACCTGTAGAGGAGCAAGAAGAGGTATTCAAAGAAAAACACCAACAACCTAGAATTCTGTACCCAGTGATATTACCCTTCAAGAGAAGGAGAAATAAAGACTTTCTCAGACAAACAAAACTGGGAGAAATGGTCACCAGTATAACTGCTTTGCAATAGATGTTAAAAGTTTTGGGGTTGTTTGTTTGTTTTAGACAGAGTATCGCTCTGTCACCCAGACTGGAGTGCAGTGACGCGATCTCAGCTCACTGCAACCTCCACCTCCCAGGTTCAAGCGATTCTACTGCCTCAGCCTCCCGAGTAGTTGGTATTACAGGCACCTTCCCAGCACACCCAGCTAATTTTCATATTTTTAGTAGAGATGGGTTTTTGCCCTGTTGGCCAGGCTGGTCTCGAACTCCTGACCTCGTGATCCACCCACCTTGCCTCCCAAAGTGCTGGGATTATAGGCGTGAGCCACTGTGCCTAGCCAAAAGTTTTTCAAAGAATAGAAAAATGATCGGCCGGGTGCAGTGGCCCAGGCCTGTAATTCCAGCACTTTGGGAGGCCAAGGCAGGCAGATCACCTGGGGTCAGGAGTTCGAGACCAGCCTGGCTGACATGGTGAAACCCCATCTCTACTAAAAATACAAAAATTAGCTGGGCATGGTGGCGGGTGCCTGTAGTTCCAGCTACTCAGGAGGCTGAGGCAGGCGAATCACTTGAAGCCGGGAGGTGAAGCTTGCAGTGAGCCAAGATCACGCCATTGCACTCCAGCCTGGGAGACGAGAGCGAGACTCCATCTCAAAATGAAAAAAAAAAAAAAAGATAGAGGCAAAAAATTCCAATTTACATAAAGAAAGGAACATCATTAGAGAAATCATCAATGATGATAAAATAAAATAAATATCTAATTTTTCTTATTCTTATTTGATCTAATTGATAACAGTTTTCAAATTAATTATAGAAAAAAATGGGTTTAGTGATTATAGTTTACAGATAAGTGAAATGAATGACAGCAATGTTATAAAGGACAGCAATGTTATAAGGAAGGAATTGGGAATACTGTGTTATAAAATAGTTGTACTACCCATGCAATGATATAGTGTTATTTGAAAGTGAACTTAGATTAGTAGTAAATGCATATTGCAAACACTAGGGCAACACTAAAAATATTTTTTAAGAAGTATAATTAGCCATGCGTGGTGGTGTGTACCTGTACTCATAGCTACTCAGGAGGCAGAGGCAAGATGACTGCTTAAGCTCAGCAGGTCAAGGCTGCAGTGAGCTATGATCATGCCACTGTACTCCAGCCTGAGCAACAGAATAAGACCTTACCCTAAAAAAAAAGAAAAGAAAAGAAAAAGAAAACACACATACAAACCATCAAATAAAGTTTTTAAAAAGAAGTATAACTGATATACTAAGAGAGGAGAGAAAATGGAATCATAATTAAAAGCTCAATTACAACCAAAGAAGGCAGAAAAAGAGTAAAAGACAAAATGGAAACCAAGAACAAAGGCAACAAATTGAAAATAGTTACAAATATGGTAGACACTAATCCAAATATATCAATAATCACTTTAAATGTGAATGATCTAAATATACAAATTAAAAGACAGACAAATTTCATGATATGAGCATGAAGAGAAAAAAAAAGAAACACTCAGAGTGGATAAAAATACAAGACCCAAGTCTATGTTGTCTACAAAAAACCCACTTTAAATACAAAAACAGGCCAGGTGTGGTAGTTAACACCTGTAATTTCAGCACTTTGGGAGACTGAGGCAGGCAGATTACCTGAACTCAAGAGTTCAAGACCAGCCTGAGCAACATGGCAAAACCCCTGGCTAATATAAAAATTGGCCAAGCAGGATGGCTTGTGCCTGTAGTCCCAGCTACTCAGAAGGCTGAGGTGGGAGGATCACCTGAGCCCAGGGAGTTTGAGGTTGTAATGAGCCATAATCACGCCACTGCACTCCTGCCTGGGCAACAGAGTAAGACCCTGTCTCATAAATAAATAAACAAATAAAATATAAAGACATGGATCAAAAGTAAAAGAATGGTTTTTGGAGACAGGAGTTTTTTCTGAAAAGGGATGGAGAAAAATTATGCTATAGTAGCACTAATCAAAAGAAAGCTGGGCCAGGCGCCATGGATCACACCTGTAACCCCAGTGAGAGGTGAAGCCAGCTGGACTTCTGGGTCAGGTAGGGACTTGGAAAACTTTTCTGTCTAGCTAAAGGATTGTAAACGCACCAATCAGCACTCTGTAAAATGGACCAATCAGTGCTCTGTAAAATGGACCAATCAGCACTCCATAAAATGGACCAATCAGCAGGATGTAGGTGGGGCCAAATAAGAGAATAAAAGCTGGCCACCCAAGTCAGCAGTGGCAACTTGCTCAGGTGCCCTTCCACACTATGGGAGCTTTGTTCTTTTGCTCTTCACAATAAATCTTGCTGCTGCTCACTCTTTGGGTCTGCACTACCTTTATGAGCTGTAACACTCACCGTGAAGGTCTGCGGCTTCACTCCTGAAGTCAGCAAGACCACGAACCCACCAGGAGAAACAAACAACTCTGGATATATGCCACCTTTAAGAGCTATAACACTCACCACAAGGGTCTGCGGCTTCACTACTGAAGTCAGCAAGACCACGAACCCACCAGAAGGAAGAAACTCCGGACACATCTGAACATATGAAGGAACAAACTCCGGACACACTATCTTTAAGAACTGTGACACTCACCGCGAGGGTCCGTGGCTTCATTCTTGAAGTCAGTGAGACCAAGAAGCCACTGGAAGGAACAAATTCCAGACACACCAGCACTTTGGGAGGCCAAGGCGGCTAGATCACTTGAGGCCAGGAGTTTGAGACCAGCCAGGCCAACATAGTGAAACCTCCCGTCTCTACTAAAAATACAAAAATTAGCCAGGCATGGTCGCGCGCACCTGTAGTCCCAGATACTTGGGAGGCTGAGGCATGAGAATCACTTAAACCTGGAATGCTGAGATTGCAGTGAGCTGAGGTCATGCCACTGCACTCCAGTCTGGGTGACAGAGTAAGACTCTGTCTCAAAAATCAAAAAAGAAAAAGTCAGAGTAGCTATATTAATTTCAGACAAAGCAAACCTTAGAGTAAGGAAAATTATCAGGGATAAAGAGGGGCCCTTCATAAGGATAAAGGAGTTAATTCTCCAGAAAACAGAACAATCCTTAATGTGTATGTGTCTAATGAGAGAGTATCCAAATATGTGAGGCAAAAACTGACATAACTGCAAGGAGAATGAGCTAAACCCACTATTATACTTGGAGATATCAACACGTCAACATCAGTAATTGACAAATCCAGCAGGCAGAAAATCAGTAGTAAGGATATGGTTGAACTAACAGCACCATCAATAAACTGGATCTAGTTGACATTTATAGAACATTTTATCCTACAATAGTAGAATACACATTCTTCTCAAACTCACATGGAACATTCAACAAGATAGACCACTTCTGTGCCGTAAGACGCACTTGTAAAGAACACATGGATCAAAGAAGACATTTCAGGGGAATTTGAAAAATATTTTGAATTACATGAAAATGAAAATACAACTTGTCAAAATGTGTGGTAATCAATGAAAGAAATGCATAGAGGAAAATTCATAGCATTTAGTGCATGTATTAGAAAAACAGGGCCGGGGGAACGCCTGTAATCCCAGCACTTTGGAGGCTGAGGCAGGTGGATCACGAGGTCAGGAGATCAAGACCATCCTGGCTAACACGGTGAAACTCCGTCTCTGCTAAAAATACAAAAAATTAGCCGGGCATAGTGGCATGCGCCTGTAGTCCCAGGTACTCAGGAGGCTGAGGCTGGAGAATCGCTTGAACCCAGGAGGCAGAGGTTGCAGTAAGCTGAGATTGTGCCACTGCACTCCAGCCTGGGAAACAGAGTGAGACTCCGTCAAAACAGAAAAGAGGAACTAAAATTCATAATCTAAACTTTGACCTTAAGAAACTAGAGAAAGAAGAGTAAATTGAATCAAAAGAAAGCAGAAGAAAAGATAGAATAAAAAATCAGGCAAAAATCAAGGAAATTTCAAACAGAAAAACAATAGAGAAAAGCAATAAAACCAAAAGCTGGCTCTTTAAAAAGATCACAAAATCTGTAAATATCTCGTCACGGTAACCAAGGGAGAAAAGAGACAAAACACAAATTTTTTCCTCTTTTGGCAGGAGACAAAGTCTTGCTCTGTCACCCAGGCTAGAGTGCAGTGGTGCAATCATAGGCTTACTGTAACCTTGTACTCCTGTGCTCAAGGGATCTTCTGCCTCAGCCTCCCAAAGTGCTGGGATTACAGACATGAGCCACCATGCCCAGACACAAATTTCTAATATCAGAAATGAAAGAGAGGTCATTACTATTTATCTCATGGACATTAAAATGATGAGAAAGGAATATTTTGAAAAACTTTATGGCCACAAATTTAGTAACTTAGATGCAATGGACCAATTCCTTGAAAGATATTGTTGGGGTGATCAGACCCAACACCAGGTCATGGGGAAATGAAGTCCAGCGGAGTCAAAGGATTGAGGAAAAGACCATTTGAGAGAAAGTGGGGGGGGGGCGTTGCAAGTGTGGAGGCTGCAAAGGCCCTGAGCTCTGGGAGCCCATGCTGTTTATTAGTGCTCAAAGAAACAAGTGGGGGTTGAAAGGAAACAGTGTATCAAGTGAATGAAAAACATAGGGCTACTTGGGATAATGGGAGTTCTAGAAGCAAGGAACCAGCAAGTCTAGCAGACATGCAGCCCTGCTTCAGCTTCTCTTCCAACACTCAGCTTTTCTGAGTGTTTTCAACAGATACAATCTACTAAAACTTACACAAGGAGAAACAGACAATCTGAACATCTATATGTATTTTTAATTGAATCAATAATCAATAATCTTCCAGAATAGAAAGCACCTGGCCCAGATAGTTTCACTGGGGAATTCTACTAAACATTTAAGGAAGAAATTATACTGATGAGAGGTGACAACATGCTAGCAGCCCTCGCTCACTCTCGGCATCTCCTCAGCCTCGGCATCCACTCTGGCCGCACTTAAGGAGCCCTTCAACCCGCCCTTGAGATATGAGAGCTCCTCTCTGGAGCGGAAGGCTGAAGCCGGCTCCCTCTGCTCCTGGGGAAGTGTGAAGAGAGGTGCTCGCAGGCTGGCGCAGGTTCCGGGTGGGCGTGGGCTCGGAGGGCCTGCACTCGGCACAGCCGGCCGGCACCTGCTGGGCTTGATGGGGGGACAGGCTCCCTCTGGGCTGCCGGAGTGCCCAGGCTAGGTGCCACAAAGTGCCGCAGCAAGTGCCAGTGAGAGGTGAAGCCGGATGGGCTTCTGGGGCAGGTGGGGTCTTCCAGAACTTTTCTGTCTAGCTAAAGGATTGTAAATGCACCAATCAGCACTCTGTGTCTAGCTAAAGGTTTGTAAATGCACCAATCAGCGCTCCATGTCTAGCTAATCAGGTGGGGACTTGGAGAACTTTTCTGACTAGCTAAAGGATTGTAAACGCACCAATCAGCACTCTGTCTAGCTAAAGGTTTGTAAACGCACCAATCAGCACTCTGTGTCTAGCTAAAGGTTTGTAAATGCACCAATCAGCACTCTGTCAAAACGGGCCAATCAGCTCTCTGTAAAACAGACCAATCAGCTCTCTGTAAAATGAACCAATCAGCAGGATGTGGAGGGGGCAGATAAGGGAATAAAAGCAGCCACCTGAGCCGGCAGCCTCAACTGGCTCGGGTCCCTTTCCACGCTGTGGAAGGTTTATTCTTTCACTCTTTGCAATAACTCTTGCTGCTGCTCACTCTTTGGGTCTGCACCACCTTTATGAGCTATAACACTCACTGCAAAGGTCTGTAGCTTCACTCCTGAAGTCAGCAAGACCATGAACATCTGAAGGAACAAACTCCAGACACACCATCTTTAAGAACTATAACACTCACTGCGTGGGTCCACGGCTTCATTCTTGAAGTCAGTGAGACCAAGAACCCACCAATTCTGGACACACTAATTTCTCTACAATCTGTTCTAAAAAATAGAAGCATAGGAAATACGTCCTAACTCATCCTATGAGGTCAGCACTACCCAAATACCAAAATCAGACAAATGCATTACAAGCAAGGAAAACCACAAATGAACATCTCTCATGAATATAGATGTAAAATCTTCAACAAAATGTTAGCAGATCAAATTCAGCAATGTATACCAAAAAATTATATACCACAACTAAGTGGAATTTATTCCATGCATGCAAAGGTGGTTCAACATTTGAAAACCAAATAACGTAACCCATCACATTAACAAGCTAAAGAAGAAAAATAACATCATATCAACAGGTGCAGAAAAAAGCATTTGACAAAATCCAACACCCATTCATGTTAAGAACTCTCAGAGGCCGGGCGCGGTGGCTCAAGCCTGTAATCCCAGCACTTTGGGAGGCCGAGACGGGCGGATCACGAGGTCAGAAGATCGAGACCATCCTGGCTAACACCGTGAAACCCCGTCTCTACTAAAAATACAAAAAACTAGCCGGGCGAGGTGGCGGGCGCCTGTAGTCCCAGCTACTCCGGAGGCTGAGGCAGGAGAATGGCGTAAACCCGGGAGGCGGAGCTTGCAGTGAGCTGAGATCCGGCCACTGCACTCCAGCCCGGGCTACAGAGAGAGACTCCGTCTCAAAAAAAAAAAAAAAAAAAAAAAAAAGAACTCTCAGAAAACTAGGAAGAGAGAGTAAGTTCCTCACCATGATAAGGACATCTAAAAATACCTACATCACACTTAATGGTGAGAAACCAGATGCTTTCCCCTTAAGATCAGGAACAAGGCAAAGGCATCACCTCTCACCACTCCAGTTCACAATTGTACTGGAAGTCCTGCCTAATGCAATAAGAAAATAAACAGTATATGAACTGAGAAGAAAAAAATAAAATTGTCCTTAATCACAGATGACATCATTATCTGTGTAGAAAATCCCAAGGAATTAACAACAATAAAAAAATAACACTCCTGAAACTAATGGGCAATTATAGCAAGATTGTAGGACACAAGGTTAATATACAAAAGTCAATCACTTTCCTATATGTCAGCAATGAGCAATTAGAATTTGAAATTAAAAACAATACCATTTATATTAGCATCAAAAAATTAAATACTTAGGTATAACATAACAAAATACGTGTCATATCTCAATATCTGTATGTAGAAAACTATGAAACTCTGATGAAATAAATCAAAGATCTAAATAAATGGAGATCCTTTGAGCTGCAAGGTAAAAAAATTAATAAAAATAAATACATGAAGAGAGATTCTGTGTTCACGAATAGGAAGACTCAGTATTGTTTAGATGTCACTTCTTCCCAGCTTGACCTATAGATTGGATGCAATTCCAATCAAAATCCCTGCAAATCGTTTTGTGGAAATCAACTAAATGATTTTAAAGTTTATATAAAAAATCAAATGACCCAGAAATGGCCAAATTAATTCTCAAGAATAAGAATAAAGTGAGAGGGCTGACATTTCCCAACATCAAGATATTACTATTATAAGGCTACAGTACTCTAGACAGTGGGATATTGGTGAAAGAACAGATTGATGAGACATAACAGACAGCTCAGAAATAGGCCCACACAAATATAGTTAACTGATCTTTCATAAAGGAACAAAGGCAATCTAATGGGGAAAGGATAGTCTTCTCAACAAATGGTGCTGGAAACGCTCGATACTACATGCAAAAAAAATGAATCCTACACCTTTCACAAAAATTAACTCAAAATGGATCACAGATTTAAATATAAAATGTAAAACTAGGCCAGGTGCGGTGTCTCACACCTACATTCCCAGCAATTTCAGAGGCTGAGGCAGCCGGATCTCATGAATTCAGGAGTTTGAGACCAGCCTAGGTAACATGGCGAAATCCCGTCTCTACCAAAAGAAAAAAAAATTAGCCAGACATGGTGGCGCCTGCCTGTAGTCCCAGCTACACAGGAGGCTGAGGTGGAGGACTGCTTGAGCCCAGGTGCAGTGAGCCCTGATCTCGCCACTGCACTCCAGCCTTGGCAACAGAGCGAGACTTCGTCTCAAACAAACAAAAAATTAATGTAAAGATATAAAACTTCAAGAAGGTAACATACGAAAATATCTGGGTGACTTGGGGTTTGTCAATAAGTTTTTAGGTAAAAAGCAAACACAATAGTCCATGAAAAAAAAATTGATAACTTGGACTTCATTAGGATTAAAAACTTCTGCCCTACAAAAAACATCATTAAGAGAATGGGGCTGGGCGCAGTGGCTCATGCCTGCAATCCCAGCACTTTGGGTGGCCGGGGCAGGCGGATCACAAAGTCAGGAGTTTGAGACCAGCCTGGCTAATATGATGAAACCCTGTCTCTGCTAAAAATACAAAAATTAGCCCAGGCCTGGTGGCAGGCACCTGAAGTCCCTGTTACTCAGGAGGCTGAGGTAGGAGAATCGCTTGAACCCGGGAGGCAGAGGTTGCAGTGAGCCAAGATGGTGCCACTGCACTCCAGCCTGGGTGATAGAGCAAGACTCCGTCTTTAAAAAGAAAAAAAAAAGAGAGAGAGAGAGAGAGAATGAAAATACAAGCCACTGACTGAAAGGAAATATTTTCAAAACACATATAAAAGGCTTGTATCCACAATACACAAGGAACTCAACAATAAGAAAATAACCCAATTAAAAAGATGTGACCCAAAAGAAGGCATACACATGGCAAACAAGCACATGAAAAGATGTTCAACATCCTATGTACTTTGCAAATTGAAAATTAAAATGAGGCCGGGCGCGGTGGCTCAAGCCTGTAATCCCAGCACTTTGGGAGGCCGAGACGGGCGGATCACGAGGTCAGGAGATCGAGACCATCCTGGCTAATATGGTGAAACCCCGTCTCTACTAAAAATACAAAAAACTAGCCGGGCGAGGTGGTGGGCGCCTGTAGTCCCAGCTACTCGGGAGGCTGAGGCAGGAGAATGGCGTAAACCCGGGAGGCGGAGCTTGCAGTGAGCTGAGATCCGGCCACTGCACTCCAGCCTGGGCGACAAAGCGAGACTCCGTCTCAAAAAAAAAAAAAAAAGAAAATTAAAATGAGATACCACTACACAGCTATTAGAATGGCCAAAATCCACAACACTGACAGCACCAAATGCTGACAAGAATGTAGACCAACAGGAATTTTCATTCATTGCTGGTGGGAATGCCAAATGGTTCAGCCACATTCAAAGACAGTTTGGTAGTTTCTTACAAGGCTAAAGATAGTCTTAACATATGATCCAGTAATCACACCTCTAGGTATGTACCCAAGTAAGGTTAAAACATAATCTGCACAAAAACCTGCACATGAATGTTTATAGCAGATTTATTCATAATTGCCACAACTTGGAAACAATCATGATGTTCTGTAATAGGTGAACAGATATACAAACTGTGGTGTATCCATACAATAGAATATTATTCAGCACTAAAAAGAAATGAACTGTCAAGTCACAAAAAGACATGAAGGAATGTGAAATGCACATTGCTAAGTGGAAGAAGCCAGTCTGATTGCAAATATATGGCTGAAATGGTTAATACTGAGTGTCAAATTGATCACTCTAAAGAATGTTCCTAAGTATTGTTCCTAGGAGTGTCCATGAGGGTGTCGCCAAAGGATATTAACATTTGAGTCAGTGGACTGAGAGAGGCAGACCCCCCCTCAATCAGGGTGGGCTCCATCTAATCAGCTGCCAGGGGGGCCAGAATAACAGCAGGCAGAAGAACAGACTAGACTGGTTTAGTCCTCTGGCTTACATCTTTCTCCCACGCTGGATCCTTCCTACCCTTTAACATCAGACTCCAAGTTCTTCAGCTTTAGGACTTGGAGTAGGTTCCTTGCTTGTCAGCTTACAGACAGCCTACTGTGGGACCTCACCTTGTGATCATGTGAGTCAGTACTCCTTAATAAACCATATACGTGTGTGTGTGTGTGTGTGTATAAACCATATATATGTATACCTACCATTAGTTCTACTGTTAATATATATATATAATTAGTTCTGTCCCTCTAGAGAACCCTAATACTATGGCATTCTAGAAAAAGTACAACTGTAGAGACAGTAAAAAGATCAGCAGTTTCCAGAAGCTTGGCAGGGAAGAAGGGAGAGGGTAGGGAAGGAAGGATGAATAGGTAGAGCACAGAGAGATTTTAAAGGTAGTGAAACTGCTCTGTATGATACTGTAATGGTAGGTACATGACATTATGCATCTGGCAAAATCCATAGAAAGTAGACAAAGAATGAACCCTAATGTAAACTACAGACTTTAGTTAATTATCATATATTGAAATTGGTTCATCAATTAACAAATGTGCCACACCACCAGGCATGGTGGCTCACGCCTGTAATCCCAGCACTTTGGGAGGCCAAGGCAGGTATAATCCCAGCACTTTGGGAGGCCTGAGGTCAGGAGTTCAAGACCAGCCTGGCTAACATGGTAAAACCCCGTCCCTATTAATAGTACAAAAATTAGCTGGACGTGGTGCCACATGCCTGTGGTCCCAGCTACTTGGGAGGCTGAGGCAGGACAATCACTTGAACCCAGGAGGCAGAGGTTACAGTGAGCCAAGATCGCGCCATTGCACTCCAGCCTGGGCGACAAGAGCAAAACTCCGCCAAAAAAAAAAAAAAAAAATGTGCCACACCAAAACAAAATGTTCATAATAGAGGAAACTGGAGGTGGAGTGGGGCAGGGAAGGGAGAGTATATGGGAACTCTGTACTTTCTGCTCAATTTTTCTGTAAACCTAAAACTGCTCTTAAAAATAAACTCTATTAATTAAAAAAAAAAAAACAGGCAAGATCAAAACATGACTATGGCTAGCATCTCTGTTCACTGAATCCAATGTTTTCATAGTGTGCCTATTTTCAGGTTTTCAGTTTATTGGCATGGCTCATCCGATAATAGATAAGAGTACTTCATGTAGTGTTTAGTTAAATTTTGCAAAACTGCATTCTAAGGAAGTCCTGTTCTTTCATTTTTAAAGCTAGAGGAAGAGAGGGGGAAGGGACAGAAGAGAAGGAGGAGGAAAAGAAGCAGGGAGCATGAGGGAATCAAATGCCACAGTCCCATATTTAACATTTGCCCTTACAGGAATAGCGAATGTGCGGCACGTTGATTTTTCACTATCAGCACCAAAGTTTTGTACTCTAGATACTGCAAATAAGGAATGTCAGTTAATTGGAGTTAAGCAACACAGGAACAGAGGGTTATATCTTACTTCTCTCTTAATCAACCCTCTTTCCCTTTTTTGCCCCTTCTCACATAGATGCAAACTGGAAGCTGTTCAATTGTATTTGGAATCTGTGACACAAATATTGTGTCTAGTTTGTCATTATTGGCTGCACTTTAGGATATCAGTTGTTTGGCCAAGTTTTGGGGTGGCCTTGCCCCCTGGCTAACATCCTAGTCCCCTAGGGACCCAGTGGGCAGTAGAGCACTCAAATTCTCCATCCATGTCTAGCACTGAGCTCTGCTTCATTCAGTGTTTCCTCTATCTTTTGTGTGCACATGAGCACACATGATCTTTAGCTTGAATATATCCTAGAATGGTCACATCACTTATTTAACCTGTGCTTTTGGTCCTCAGAACACACCTGTAAGTTCCAGCCATATTTCTACCTGTTGGTAGACACAGCTCCTCCTAGTGGAGTCAAATTAGAAACAATTCTCCATTTATGACAGTCTTTCCAATGTGAGATTCAAATAGGCTGACCCAAGAGTGTGAAATTTTCCATATTTAGAGGCCTAATATCATCAAATTTCTTCCTGTAGAAGTAGCAGCAATTTATTATCAGAGAAGAAATGCTGATAAGTGAGGTGTTAGAGGAACTGGCAAAGCCAGCACCCCAGTAAAGTTATCAGGGATCACAGGTCTGTATTGACTAAGAAGTATTCTAAAAGAAAATTCTTTTTAGAAATTGTGTGGTTCGGGTTTTGATCCTGTAAATTCTTTCAAAAGGGGTTAGTGTTTAAAAACTTTGTTTTAATCTCACAGTCTCTAAAACAATTGTTGGCATAATTGGAAAGCATCCTCAAATTCAAATGGACACAAACTACAAGAGTCCCCCTAACACCCACTCCTTAAATTCCATTTCCACAACCCAGATATCTGCCTCAGTCCTCTGGGTGTCAGCCATGCACCTGCCCAGACAGTTCCAGAGTCTCAGACTTTGAAGAGGAATAGTGAATGGAAGCTGAATACCTCCATATCCCATAACACACAAATGGTTTAATTCCTGTAAAGAATGGATCAGGGCCGGGCGCGGTGGCTCAAGCCTGTAATCCCAGCACTTTGGGAGGCCGAGACGGGTGGATCACAAGGTCAGGAGATCGAGACCATCCTGGCTAACCCAGTGAAACCCCGTCTCTACTAAAAAATACAAAAAACTAGCCGGGCGAGGTGGCGGGCGCCTGTAGTCCCAGCTACTCGGGAGGCTGAGGCAGGAGAATGGCGTGAACCCGGGAGGCGGAGCTTGCAGTGAGCTGAGATCTGGCCACTGCACTCCAGCCTGGGTGACAGAGCGAGACCCCGTCTCAAAAAAAAAAAAAAAAAAAAAAAAAAAGAATGGATCAGGTCGGGTGTGGTGGCTCACACCTGTGATCCCAGCACTTTAGGAGGCCGAGGCGGGTGGATCACTTGAGCTCAGGGGTTCCAGACCCCCTGGGCAACCTGGCGAAACCTTGTCTCTACCAAAAATATCAAAACTTAGCCAGGCATAGTGGCATGTGCCTGTTGTCCCCGCTACTTGGGAGGCTGAGGTGGGAAGATCGCTTGAACCCGGGAGGTGGAGGTTGCAGTGAGCCAAGATTGTGCCACTGCACTTTAGCCAAGGTGACAGAGTGAGACCCCATCTCAAAAGCAAAAAAAAAAAATTTAAAAGAAGAATAGGCCAGGAGCGGTGGCTCATGCCTGTAATCCCAGGACTTTGGGAGGCTGAGGCAGGCAGATCATGAGGTCAGGAGTTCAAAACCAGCCTGGCCAACATAGTGAAACCCCATCTCTACTAAAAATACAAAAATTAGCCAAGCATGGTGGCGCATGCCTGTAGTCCCAGCTACTTGGGAGGCTGAGGCAGGAGAATCACTTGAACCTGGGAGGCGGAGGTTGCCCAGGCTGGAGTGCAATGGCAGGACCCAAATTCTGCAAGCCTGACCCCACTGGCTGTCTGCACCTGCCTGTGTGCTCTAGCTCCCCCTCACTGCCAACTCATGAAACACAGGCTGCTCCCAGGATACCTGGCAAGAAGAGCACCATGCTGTTCAGAGGTGCTGGGGTAGGGGTTTTCTCTTCCCAACTAAAGTACATGTCCACCAGTCATGGGGCAGGTAAATTAATCACTGTTGCAGAGTTGGTTTTATAGGCAACTGAGGTGAAGGTGTACAGCCCGTTGTCACAAAAGTTAGGCAGTAGGTTTTCCACTGAAAACTTTCTTATTAGAAATTCTCCCCAATCTCCATCCCAAATCACAGAATTTCTCTTATTCAATTAAGTTTTTGGACCTGGTCCCATGACAAATTAGTTATACATAGAAGATATCCAATACTGTGGTCCACTCTTTCCATTTAACATTATTTCATACGTCTTCCCCTTAAATTCCAAAAAAAGGAGATTTCTGATCATCAATTTGCATTAATTTTCATGATCTGATAAATTACTACTTAGGAAAATTCCAGAGGCCATCATGCTACTGGCAGACTAGACTTGGAATTTCTTCAGCAAACTTATGTACCTTCAAAAATCCAAATTGAGGGCTGTGCATGGAGGCTCATGCCTGTGATCCCAGCACTTTAGGAGGCAGAGGTTGGCAGATCACTTGAGGTCAGGAGTTTGAGACCAGCCTGGCTTACAGGATAAAACCCAGACTCTACCAAAAATACAAAAATTACCTGGGTGTGGTGGTGGGCACCTGTAATCCCAGCTACTTGGAAGACTGAGGCACGAGGATTGCTTGAACCCAGGAGGCAGAGGTTGCAGTGAGCCAAGATCCTGCCACTGCACTCCAGCCTGGGCAATAGAGCAAGACTCCGTCTCAAAAAAAAAAAAAAAAACCCAAATCAGTAGAATTAATGTTGGAATGCCCTTTGATTTAAAAACAGTAGAGGCCTAGGTGCAGTGGCTCAAGCCTGTAATGACAGCACATTGAGATGCCAAGGTGGAAGGATCACTTGAGTCCATGAGTTCAAGACCAGCTTGGGCAACATGGCGAAACCTCATGTCTACAAAAAAATTTAAATATTAGCCAAGCTAATGGCACATGCCAGTTACTCAGGAGGCTGAGGTGGGAGGATCCCTGGAACTAGGGAGGCGGAGGTTGCAGTGAGCCGAGATCGCACCACTGCACTCCAGTCTGGGTGAGGGAGCTAGACCCTGTTTCACAAAAGAAAAAAGAAAAGAAAAACAGTATAAAATGAATAGAAATGCTGGGCATGGTGGCTCACGCCTGTAATCCCAGCACTTTGAGAGGCTAAGGCAGGCAGATCACAAGGTCAAGAGATCAAGACCACCCTAGCCAACATGGTGAAACCCTGTCTCTACTAAAACTACAAAAATTAGCTGGGCATGGTGGCACGTGCCTGTAATCCCAGCTACTTAGGAGGCTCAGGCAGGAGAATAGCTTGAACCCAAGAGGCAGAGGTTGCAGTGAGCCAAGGTCGCGCCACTGCACTCCGGCCTGGTTACAGAGCGAGACTCCATCTAAAAAAAAGAAAAGAAAAGAAAAAGAATAGAAATATTGATCCTTAACTCTACATTGCTGGGCTGGCATACAATGAGACTAGTTTAAGGAGCTGGACAAAGAAGGGATTACAAATTCCTTTTGCTGGATAGATAACAGAGGCTGGGTAGGGTATGTGGGAGGAAGCAGAAGGATGAAGAGAAATTGGTTAAAGGGTACAAACATACAGTAAGATAGAAGAAATAAATTCAATGGTTTTTGTTGTTGTTTTAAGACCGTGTCTCGCTCTATCGCCCATGGAGTGCAGTGGATCAATCACAGCTCTCTGCAACCTCGATTTTCCAGGCTCAAGTAAGTGTTCCTCCCACCTCAGTCTCCTGAGTAGCTCACATGCACCACCACACTCAGCAAATTTTTAAATTTTTTGTAGAGACAGGGTATCCCTATATTTCCCAGGCTGGTCTCCAACTCCTGGGCTCAAGGGATCTGCCCACCTCAGCCTCCCAAAGTTCTGGAGTTACAGGCGTAAGTCACCATGCCCAGTCCCAAATTCAGTGTCTGATATTGATAGCAGGGTAGAGTGAGAGTACATTTTTTTTTTTTTTTTTGAAACAGTCTCACTCTGTTGCCCAGACTGGAGTGCAGTGGTGCAGTCTCAGCTCTCAACTCACTGCAACCTCAGCCTCCTGGGTTCAAGCGATTCCGGTGCCTCAGCCACCCTAGTAGCTGGGATTACAGGCACGTGCCACCAGGCCCAGCTAAATTTTGTATTTTTAGTAGAGACGGGGTTTCACCATGTTGGCCAGGCTGGTCTCGAACTCCTGACCTCAAGTGATCCACCCGCCTCTGCCTCCCAAAGTGCTGGGATTACAGACGTGAGCCACCACACCAGGCCAAGAGTACACATAACAAAAATGTATTGTGCTCAGATAATGGACACCTTAAATACCCTGACATCATCACTACACATTATATACATGTAACAAAATTTCACATGTATCCTATAGATTTGTACACTTTTAAAAATAATAAAAAGTTAGCTGCACGTGATGGCACATGTCTGTAATCCCAGGTACTCAGGAGACTGAGACAGGAGAATCACTTGAACCTGGGAGGCACAGGTTGCAGTGAGCCGAGATATGCCACTGCACTCCAGCCTGGGTGACAGAGTGAGCCCGTCTCAAAAATAAAAAATAAAAATAAAAAACAAAATGACACTTTTTGGAGAAAAAAAAATACAGGCCAGACGCGGTGGCTCACGCCTATAATCCCAGCACTTTGGGAGGCCGAGGCTGGCGGATCACTTGAGCCCAAGAGTTCGAGACCAGCCTGGGCAACAAGATGAAACCCTGTCTCCCCAATCCCCCTCAAAAAAAAAAAAAAAAAAAATTAGCCAGACTTGGTGTCGTACGCGCCTGTAGTCCCAGCGACTCAGGAGGCGGAGGTGGGAGGATCGCTTGAGCCCGGGAGGCAGAGGTTTCAGGGAGCCGAGATCTTGCCACTGTACTCCATCCTGGGCGACAGAGTGAGCAGAGTGAGTTCCAGTCTCAAGAAAAAAAAAAAAAAAAAAAAAAACTCCTTTTGCTGGGGCACGTTGGTGAAGACGGGTGGCTAGGGGATAAGTATACAGTTTTTCTCTAGGCGGGAAACTTAATTGGAGTTTATCAGGCGCGAGCCATTAACAAAATTTGCGCCCTCTAAGCTAACACGGCAATATGGGGCTTAGACATCATAGCTCATCCCCAGT
Source organism: Macaca fascicularis (assembly GCF_037993035.2). NCBI lineage: Eukaryota > Metazoa > Chordata > Mammalia > Primates > Cercopithecidae > Macaca > Macaca fascicularis. Next base: position 126,299,647 of record NC_088395.1, on the reverse strand, counting down.
CGCAAAAAACCCTCCTTATTTGCTTGGGATTGGAAAGAAGAAGAAAATATACATTCATACTTTCATACATGACATACACACACACACACATTTACATACGAATGCATACAGAAAGCACATGAAACACAAGCAGACTTAACTGTGTTGTTCATACGGCCACTCAGTGAAATGTATACGGTATATTGTGTTTGAAATATATATTCAGTGAAATATATACTTCCCTTCAAGTGTTTCAAATTCAAGGCTGAGAAAGGACTTGGTCTCTTGCTTAGACTTGAGGAACCTCACTCGGAACTGGAAGGATGTATGCAATCTAGTTGCCCCACCGGCTTATTTATATTGATACACACATCGCTTCCTGTCGGCGACGACCGCCTAGATCCGGGGAAGGGTTTTGCAAACGTACCCAGAACTGTTTCCAAGGTTTCCTCAGATTTGGGCTGTTCCGCAGCGGCAGGTCCCGGGAACCAAGGCAACAGATTATCTTCCTAGGCTCGCGAGAGCGCCACCTTCTCCCACTGCTGCTGGGGCCCCCCAGTAGCAATGGCTCCGGTGTCCGGCTCGCGCACCCCGGATAGGGAGGCCTCGGGCTCGGGGGGAAGACGTCGCAGTTCGTCCAAGAGTCCGAAGCCCAGCAAATCTGCCCGCTCTCCGCGGGGCCGCCGCTCTCGCTCGCGCTCTTGCTCTCGGTCCGGGGACCGGAATGGACTCAGCCATCAGTTGGGTGGCCTCAGCCAAGGCTCCCGAAACCAGTCCTACCGCTCACGCTCCCGGTCGCGTTCTCGAGAGCGGCCCTCTGCACCCCGGGGCATCCCCTTCGCTTCTGCCTCCTCGTCAGTCTATTATGGCAGCTACTCGCGCCCCTACGGGAGCGACAAGCCTTGGCCTAGCCTCCTCGACAAGGAGAGGGAGGAGAGCCTGCGGCAGAAGTGAGTGAGACGGCCGCACTTTCTCTTGTACGAGCCTACGTGCCTTTAGAGTCCGATCTATCATTCATTCCGCTTCTGACCATTCGCATTTCGCTCACTCTGCTTGCCTTGCGCCCATTTTCATCCCTTTCTTTAATCCACCCACGACAACCCTTTATTCGTCCTTTTCATTTTCCCTTACCCTCAGGCCCCTTCATATAGTGCCCTGGTCTCCCGCTACCCCCTTCTACCTCCTGTCTTGTTAGCGAATATTGCCGAGAGCCTCATACCTACCAGAATTGTAGCATTTACCTGGTGGTGTCATTATCATTCGTGAATATATTTGTATTCACCACTAGACTGAGCTCATGGAAAGGAGGAGCCAGTGAACGGAGGAGAATTCTGATCACAGAATTCTAAGTGCCTAATACTTTATAGGCGCTCAACCATTGCTTGTTGAATGAAGAAACTCACAGGTCTGAGATAACAGGATATGTATGTAGAAATGTTTTGTGGGGAATTAGGAAGGGATGAAATCAAGGGTTTAAGTTGGAGAGGAAATAAACCTTCCCCTCAGACAAGACAATTAGATGCATGTAGGAAAAGTGATCTGATAAGCTATAGATGACCCCAATTTGAGGAAGGTCTTGTTAAGTGGTCTCAGTCTTGACGTCGAAAAATGACGCCAGAATGAGACGATCTCTAATGAAAGTGAGTATTGGAGTAGAAAAATGCATAGCTTGGGGATTGTTTTGTTTTGTTTTAGAGGCAGGGTCTAGCCCTGTCGCCCAGGCTGGAGTGCAGTGGTGCAGTCTTGGCTCACTGCAGCCTCCACTTTCTTGGGCTCAAGTGATCCTCCCACCTCTGCCTTCCTCATAGCTGGCACTATAGGTGCGCACCACCACACCCGGCTTATTTTTATATTTTTTGGTAGAGACGGTTTCACCATGTTGCCCAGGCTGGTATCGAACTCCTGGTCTCAAGTGATCCTCCCACTTTGGCCTCCCAAAGTGCTGGGATTACAGGTATGCCCCACATGCCCCGCTGAACCTGTCCTTTTCATCACTATAGTTTATTACCTCCCACTGCCGAAAGAAAAAGAATCAAGACATCTCCCAGCTGTTGGAACTTTAACTTACCTCTCAATTCCTGTAATATTTCTAAGTTTCTCATCTTTTAAACATATAAGTGCACGTAAATAACTTAGTACAGTGCCTGACACATAATTTAACAATAAACGTAAGATATTAAGACTTACACAACAATAATTATGAGCCTTTTCCTTTCTCCTTAAAACTATGCATTTTTGGCCGGGCACAGAGGCTCATGCCTGTAATCCCAACACTTTAGGAGGCCAAGGCATGAGGATCACTTGAATCCAGGAGTTCAAGACCAGCCTGGGCAATAAAGGGTACCCTGTCTCTACAAAAAGTGTTTTAAAAATTAACTGGGCAAGGTGGCATGTGCTTGTAATATCAGGTACTGGGGATGCTGAAGTGGGAGGATCACTTTAGCTGGAGAGGTCAAGGCTTCAGTGAGCCATGATCTCACCACTGCACTCCAGCTTCGGTGACAGAGGGAGATCCTGTCTCAAAAACAAAAAAAAAAAAACAAGCAAAAAAAACAAAAAACAAAAAAAAAACCAAAGAGAAGAAAAGGAAGAAAGGAAAAGGACAAACTCCAGAATCAGACTGAGTATGAAGCCCTTATTTGCCACTTAATAGCTGTGTGACCTTGGTCAAGTTACTTAACCTCTCTGGGTTCCATTTCTTCATCATTAAAAAGGGGATAAAATAAATACTACGGATTTTGGGATTTTAATAATTAAGTGCCTGGAACATAGTAACTATTCCATAAGTGTTATTAATGTTTCTTGCATAGGAGTAAAAACAGTCCTGAGTTAGGTTAGAGACCCATCTCTCCAAGTTAAATTTTTCAGAAACATACCCACAGGCTATGTCAGTCAAAAAGTAAATGGTTTCTTCTTGGAGAATCCTCACCAAAAGATGTCAGAACTGCTTGGATGAAACTTGCATATGTACATTTAGAAAATAATTTATCTTTTTTTTTTTTTTTTTGAGATGGAGTCTCGCTCTGTCTCCCAGGCTGGAATGCAGTGGCGTAATCTCGGCTCACTGCAGCCTCTGCCTCCTGGGTTCAAGTGATTCTTCTGCCTCAATCTCCTGAATAGCTGGGATTATAGGCATGCACCACCACACCCAGCTAATTTTTGTGTTTTTAGTAGAGACGGGGTTTCGCCATGTTGGCCAGGCTGGTCTCGAACTCCTGACCTCAGGTGATCTACCCACCTCAGCCTCCCAAAGTGCTGGGCCCAGCCAATAATTTATCTTAACATTACAGATGAAACCAGGTGACAACAGGACTTCCTACTGTTTACAGTTTGATAGGCATTCTTCCCCCCATAATTCATAAATTCCAAGTACGGCTATAAGTATGTTACCTTCTAAATTGTTACTTCAGGTGAGAAACACTCTCAGTCTGACTCTGCATAGTTATAATACCTTTTCCCCTGGTTAAGGAAGCAAAAACAATTTATTCAAACACTCATTCCAATTATATTTATTTTGTAAGGATTTTTAAAAACAAATGGAGTCACAAGCAGCTAAACTTTGAGAGAATGAGCCTTAGTCTTTGTTTTGTTTTGTTTTTTTAGTTTATGAGGAATAACAAAAATTAGAACAAGAAACCACAGGCATAAAACAAAGGAAGAAACAAATTTTAGAAATAAATTATCCTTCAAAGAATAGATACAAAATGCAGTCCTTTTCCAAAAAGGAACTAAAAGGAAAACAGAGAGGGAACAAACCTTGTATCTCATTGAGTATAGTTTTTTTGTGTGTTTTTTTGGATTTTTATTTCAAGATAAGAGTCTCGCTGTATCACCCAGGCTATCACGTGCAGTGGCGTGACCTTGGCTCACTGCAACCTCCACCTCCGGCGTTCAAGGGATTCTCCAGCCTCAGCCTTCTGAATAGCTGGAACTACAGGCACACGCCACCGCATCCAGCTAATTTTTGTATTTTTAGTAGAGACAGGGTTTTACCATGTTGGCCAGGCTGGTCTTGAACTCCTGACCTCAAGTGATCCACCTGCCTCGGCCTCCCAAAGTGTTGGGTTTACAGGCATGAGCCACCACGCCCAGCCCCCAGTACATTTTTTGTTAAATGAAACTTTTTGACTAGGTGCAGTGGCTCATGCCTCTGATCCCAACACTTTGGGAGGCTGAGGCAAGAGGATTGCTTGAGGCCAGGAGTTCAAGATCAACCTGGGCAACAAAGCAAGACCTCTTTTTCTTTTTTTTTTTTGAGACAGAGTCTCGCTCTGTCTTCCAGGTTAGAGTGCAGTGGCGCAATCTTGGCTCACTGAAACTTCCGCCTCCTGGGTTTAAGCGATTCTCCTGCCTCAGTCTCCCTAGTAGCAGGGATTATAGGCATGCGCCACCACAACTGGCTAATTTTTCTATTTTTAGTAGAGACTGGGTTTCACCATGTTGGCCAGGCTGGTCTTGAACTCCTAATCTCAAGCGATCCGCCCACCTCAGCCTCCCAAAGTGCTGGGATTACAGGCATGTGCCACTGTGCCGGGCCACAAGACCTCATCTCTACAAAAAATAAAACACTTTTCTTTCAGGCTGGGTGTGGTGGCTCACACCTGTAATCCCAGCACCTGAGGTGGATCACCTGATTGAATTGAACCCAGGAGGTGGAGGTTGCAGTGAGCCAAGATCGTGCCACTGCACTCCAGCCTGGGCAACAGAGCAAGACTCCGTCTAAAAAAATAAATAAATAATAAAATAAAATAAAAACTTTTCTTTCATTTTCAGAACTTCAGTTGTTTTCTACGTCTAATGCATCATTTTTATTTTCTTCATTAATTCCTCGGTTTCTGAAAACTGAAGGTTGGACCAAATCAAAAGAGACTTCTCTTCACCTTTCATAAATCTGTAAACAAATGAAGTTACTTACAAATGTGAAACTGTTTCTGTCACATATTACAGATGATGAAATGAGCAATTAAGAGCTGTGTCATGCATTCAGCAGAATGGATGCACTTGACAGTCTCCCAGGCCATCATTTCTATAGTCTGTACCATTTGATAGTATCATCAGAACATCAGACTTAAGTGATGAGTTTACATTTAAACCAAGTTTTTATTCATGTTTAAAATACAAGGGGAAAAAAGGCTTAACTAGACTCCTATTGAATTTGATTATATATTTAGGAAACAACTCAGCCATTGAGTTATAATTTACATATCTTTATCTGCTAGGAGATTAAGTGAGAGAGAGAGAATTGGAGAACTGGGAGCTCCTGAAGTATGGGGACTTTCTCCAAAGAATCCTGAACCAGAGTAAGTGGTTAAAAAATATATTTTTAAATGTTATAATATGTGTTTAAATCCTGAATCTATTATCAAAATGTTTAAGTGAAGAACTTTAAATATATCTCACATTTTTCTTTCTTGTGATTTATATTCATCTACCCCTTACGTTTTAAAAACATAGAACATATCTAAAGATTAAAACATGTTGCTAGTAGATTTTAGCATAATCTAAAATAATTCGTGAAGTATAAATTTTCTATTAATAGAAGGGTTCATTGTTAAATAATACACATTATTTTGAATTATTTTTTCTTAACTCAGTGGCAGATTGCATGCCAGATATTAGCATTACAAAGAGTTTTTTGTTTTTGTTTTTGTGTTTTTGAAAGGGAGTCTTGCTCTGTCACCCAGACTGGAGTGAAATGGTGCAGTCTCAGCTCACTGCAACCTCTGCCTCCTGGGTTCAAGTGATTCTCCTGCCTCAGCCTCCTGAATAGCTGGGATTACAGGCGCCTGCCACCACACCCGGCTAATTTTTGTATTTTTAGTAGAGACGGTGGTTTCGCCATGTTGGCCAGGCTGGTCTCAAACTCCTGACCTCGTGATCCGCTTGCCTCGGCCTCCCAAAGTGCGTGAGCCACTGCACCTGGCCTGCAAAGAGATTTTTTAAAATGAATATACCAGTATGGTTTTGTTTGGTTAATATTCCTATATCCAATACTGTCTGCAGGCTTAATGCTTTTTCTTTTTGCTTATTTCTTTTCTCTTTGATGCTACTCATATGTTTCTTCTTCCCTCTCTATTTCTGTGCCAACTTTAGGATGAGTTGAGACAATGTGTGTTTGACAGGTAAACCTGTAATTTGTGACTGAATAATAAAGCATTATTATCTGAAACTTTTTCTTACAGATACCTTTAGAAAATGCTTGAAGAGGCCAGGTGCAGTGGCTCACATCTGTAATCACGGCACTTTGGGAGGCCAAGGCAGGTGGATTCCTTGAGCCCAGGAGTTCAAGACCAGCCTGGGCAAATAACGAGACCCCATCTCTATTTAAGAGGGAAAAAAAAAAGAAAATGCTTGAACCTGAATGCATTGAATTACAGTTGGAAGGAACCCTAAAAATAGTTTTCTTTCTTTCTTTTTTTTTTTTGAGACACAGTCTCACTCTGTCACCCAGGCTGGAGTGCAGTGGTGCGATCTCGGCTCGGCTCACCACAACCTCCGCCTCCCAGGTTCAAGTGATCCTCCTGCCTCAGCTTCCCGAGTACCTGGGATTACAGGTGCGCGCCACCATGCCCGGCTGATTTTTGTATTTTTAGTAGAGATGGGGTTTCACCATGTTGGTCAGGCTGGTCTTGAACTCCAGACCTCATGATCCGCCCACCTCGGCTTCCCAAAGTGCTGGGATTACAGGCGGGGGCCACCACGCCTAGCCAAAATAATTTTCTAGACGATATTTAAATTACTCCAAGTGTAATCTTCAGAGGAAAATATTATATGATGTGGAAACTCCTTTTCTAAACTATTGTAGAATTTAAATAATACTCATTTTCAGAATTCTCTGCAACAGAACAAAATCTCTTTAGACTGTAGTTTGTTAGGTTTTTGTTCTGAGGAGACAGAACAGTTACTGCTTTACCATTTGTCTTTTACATGATTAAAATAAAATTATAAAGTCTTTCTTCAGCCTTCTTATATCCTGTTTCTTTAATCTTTCCTATGGTTCCTGTTTCTCTACTTTTTCCCTGTAGTTTCTTATGAAAATATAAATCCTCCATGCTGCTTTGTTTAAATAGCACTCTGTAAACTCTAAAGTGTTATGCAGATGATAAGTTATTTTATTTTTACAAAGATGGTAGACCCTTGAACTGCACGTTTATGAAAGTAATTCAGTGCTTGCTTTGTTGTTGTTTTGTTTTTTTTTGATTCCCAAGTTCTGCCTTAGGATCTCCAACGCTTGCTTTTAATGGTTCTTGGACAATCAATGCTGTTATTGAAAAATTTGGAGTTCATATTTTTATGCTCCATGGTCTATATCTCGTCACTTTCCTAATTCTTATAACCATTTTATTTAAATTCAGTTCTGATGAACATACACCAGTGGAGGATGAAGAGCCAAAGAAAAGCACTACTTCAGCTTCCACTTCAGAAGGTATTAAAAAAAAAAAAAGGTATTTTTTAAATACAGAGCTATTTTATTGAGAAATTTTAAAAAATCAGTTTGTAAATAGTTGAACATTAGACTTTGCTTTTACTCAAATTGCCCATCGTCTGTTTCTTTTGATGTTCAGAAATACTTTTTTAGAATATAACTTTTTTATTTGTATTTTCTTAGAAGAAAAAAAGAAGAAGAAGAAGTCTAGCCATTCAAAAGAAAGGTCCAAGAAAAGGAGAAAGAAAAAATCATCGAAAAGAAAACATAAGAAGTATTCTGAAGATAGCGACAGTGACTCTGATTCTGAAACAGACTCCAGTGGTAAGAAAGCCAAGAGCATTCTGTAAGCCTTGCTTCAAAACTAGTTTTACTTCTTAAAACTTATTTTAGAAGAAGGTTCCTAGAAACAATAATAATACTGAAGATTTTTTGAACACTTGCTAACCTTGTGCCAGGTACCCCAATAAGCACTTTATATTCATTATTGCCATTTAATCCATACAATAACTGTAGGGTACATCTTATAGATGAAGAAAAGGAGACAGAGCAGGTTACAAGTACTATCCCTAAGGTCACACAGTTTGGATTCAAACCTAAGCAATCTGACTCCATATTGGGATTGGTTGTGCAAAGTTTTACAAGGCACATGGCACCAGACCAAGTCAGGGGGTTGGGCTGTACCAAAGTAAGCCTTACAGGGCTGCATCAGCCCAGTGGAAGGGCTCTTTTGTTTAATTCTCGTGCCCAGTGAGCACCTCTGTACAGTTTTCAAAAAGGTATGCCATAAAGTGCCTACTTCATGCTGGCTGCCTATTTGTGGAAGGCACCCTATCTGCGGTAGTGCATCACAAAAAGTCTCTTTTTTGTACTCTCTCCTGTCTGATGATTGACCAGAAGGTGATTCCTCTGAGGTTAACACATTACACAAAGATTCACCGTCCTCTGATATCGCCCAAGTTTCCTGGCCCTCCCTGTCACTTCTCTTCCTCAATGCTGGCAGACAGAACTTTCAAATATTTCTGTATGCATCCCTTAAAAAGAGGCATTTTTTTACACCTAACTACAACACTATCTCATACAATAAAATTAATAATAATACCCTATATCACGAAATACCTACTTAAAATCCTTCAATAGCACTCCATAGCCTTCAGGGTGAAGTTCAGACCCTGACTCACTTCTCTCTAATCACACATACCCTGTTACACTCTCTTGCAGCATCCTCTGTAATCTGAAAACTACTTTCTGTCTCCTCAGTATTCCGTGTTCTTTCTCTTAATTGTTACTTGGTAGAGAGGCCCTCTGCCTACAATGCCAGTCTCTCCCTCCATCCAGCTTGGTTTACTCATTGCACCAATGGGCATGCGTTACTTTTGTAATCAAAGAACTACTTTAAGAGTCACCTTTCCTTATCAACCATTCCTCAGCCACCCTCCCCAAATCAGTCTGATTTTGAGACTCCTCTGTATGTCCAGGTTCCCCAAGCTTCCTTCTATCACTCCAGATTGTATTGATCTCTTTACCTGTCTCCTCCATTAGACTGAGCTCCGGGAAAGTATTCTCTCTCCCCTTCTCCAACACACACATAGTTTTCTTTCCCTTTTTATTATGAAAATATTTAAATATTCAGAAAAGCGAAGAGAATAGTATAATTAATACCATATACTTATCACCTAGATTTGGCAGTTGTTAGTATTTTTACATATTTGCTTCAAATACGGGCTTTTCACTGAGATAGTCAAAGTTAATTACAAATATTCTCACACTTTCACCCTAAATATTTCTGTATGTGTCCCGTACAAAGAGGCATTTTCCTACTTAGCCACCACACTATCTCACACAATAAAATTAATAATAATACCCTATATCACCAAATACCTAGTGACTTTAATTTCTATGTTCACAGTACCTCCTACAGTTCCTGACAAATAGCAATAAATGTTTCAATGAGGTAATTTCTTTGTAACAATAAATGGGACAGCAGTAGGGTAGTTACCTACTCAAAAGTACTACAATTTTAGAGTTAAATTTTTTCTTAATTGTAATGTGCTTTAATTTGCAGATGAAGATAACAAAAGGAGAGCAAAGAAAGCCAAGAAAAAGGAAAAGAAGAAGAAACACAGATCGTCAGTTTTTTAAGTTTTATTATGGAAAATTTCTTTTCTTTTTTTTTTTTTTGGAGACAGAGTCTCACTCTGTTGCTCAGGCTGGAGTGCAGTGGTTCGATCTCGGCTCACTGCAACCTCTGCCTCCCAGGTTCAAGCGATTCTCATGTCTCAATCTCCCGAGTAGCTGGGATTGTAGGCACCCACCACCATGCCCGGCTAATTTTTGTGTTTTTCAGTAGAGATGGGATTTCACCATGTTGGCCAGGCTGGTTTCAAACTCCTGACCTCAAGTGATCCTCCCACTTTGGCCTCCCAAAGTGCTGGGATTACAGGTGTGAGCCACCACACCCGGCCAGAAAATTTCAAATGTATATAAAATTACATAAAATAGTATAATGATGCCTCCTGCACCTGTCATGCAGTCTAAATAATTATCAACTCATGGTCAGTATCTGCCATCCATCATTTATTTTGGAACCAATCTCAGATATCATTCCATCCATAAGCAATTCAGTACCTTTCTCTAAAAGATAGGCATTCTTTAAAACAAAACAAAACAAAACAAAACAAAGCAAAAAACTGGCCAGACACAGTGGCACATATCTGTAATCCCTGCACTTTGGGAGGCCAGGCAGGAGGATCGCTTGAGCCCAGGAATTCAAGACCAGCCTGGGCAACATAGCTAGACCCTGTCTCTGTATTTAAAAAAAAAAAAAAAACAACCCATAACCAGAATGCTACTATTGTGCCTAAAACATTTAATAATAATTCCTCAATTCTCAGCCGTTTTTTCTGTAGTTTATTCCAATCAGGATCCAAATAATGTCCCTAAATTGCAATGACTGTATTCTTACGGTTTTTTTGGCATGTTCTGTCCTCTGTATTTCTAATAGATTGATAGGTCTAGAGGCCTGACAAGGTTCAGATTTGAGTTTGGGGCAAGAATACTTCATAGGTGGTGCTGTGTACTGTCAGTAGGCAAATAATGTCTGGTTGTCTCTTTTTATCATATTAACAACCATTGATGGTCATTATCTCGATCGATTATTTCATTAGGGGTTGTAAAATGATGATAGTAATCCTAGCTTTATCCTTCGTTTATTAGGCAAATAATTCTTTAAGAGAAACTTACCCTCATCAACTATTTAGATACCCTGAAATATAGTTATATAGTAAGAGCAGGATAATTGCTTGATTGTTTTTGTTTTATTACTTTTCAAATAATGAATTGAATTTTTTAAAAGTTTTATGAACCCAAGGATTTAAACATATTTGACATTTTAATCCATTACACATAAAATTGTTTATAATGTTCAAATTGTCGGAACTTCTTAGGCTGTTTTATTTCTGTTGTCTTTCTACAACATCAGAACTGTATTTCATTATTCCCTTTAGTGAATTTTTTTTTTTTTTTTTTTTGAGACCGTGTCTCACCCTGTCACCCAGGCTGGAGTGCAGTGGCACGATCACAGCTCACTATAACCTCAACCTTCCAGGATCAAGCCATCCTCCCACCTCTGACCCCACCTTCCCCATACCTGGGACTACAGACGTGTGCCACCACACCTGGCTAATTTTTATATTTTTTGTAGGGACACAGTTTTGTCATGTTGCCCAGGGCTAGTTTCTAACCCCTGGGCTCAAGTGACCTACCCGCCTCAGCCTCCCAATGTGCTGGGATTACAGGGGTGAAACACTACACCCAGCCTCCTTTAGTGATAATTTTTATAGCAAAAGATGATTTGGTTAAATAAGAATAGTTTTTTTAAAAATTGTTTAGAGACAATGTCTCGCTCTGTTGCCCAGGCTGGAATGCAGTGGCTAATCATAGCTCATTGCAGCCTTGAACTCCTGGGCTCAAGTGATCCTCCCTCCTCAGCCTCCTGAATAGCTTAGACTACAGGTGTGTGTGCCATCACACCCAGCTACTTTTTTTTTTTTTTTTAATAGAGACGAGGTCTTGCTATGTTTCCAAGGATAAGTTAGAAGCAGATTTTTTTAAGTAAAATTATCTTGCAAATTTGAATACTCTGGGAACTCAGATCATTTTATTGTCACCTTTCTTTGCCTTGAAAAATTAAGATATATAGTTACCAGTTCAAAATTTAGAAAGAAAAAGAAAAATTAAGATGCCCTCTAACATAGGAAGATTAAGTGAATTTGCATCAAATTATAATCCCTATAGGAAGAAATATAAGAAAAAGAAGTCTAAGAAGAGCAGAAAAGAGTCCAGTGATTCAAGCTCTAAAGAATCCCAAGAAGAGTTTCTGGAAAATCCCTGGAAGGATCGAACAAGTAGGTTCTTCTGATAGACTTTAACTCAGAACAGATGAAACATTAAAGTAACCAATTAGTCAGAATGTGAATGTGTTTCTTAATATCTTTCATGCAGAGGCTGAAGAACCCTCAGATTTAATTGGCCCAGAGGCTCCAAAAACACTTACCTCTCAAGATGATAAACCTTTGAAGTAAGTAGCAGTGTGTTTATAATATCTAAAGTACCTTCCAAAAAGTCTGGGCCTAACTTACCTTGCCAAGCTTATCTAACTCTGTTCCCTTATATCTACTTCGGGTTCTGGCTGAGCTTGACATACTAAATATTCCCTATGCTTAATGTGTACTTTGCAACTTCTATGCAGTGTTCAGCTTATTTCTTCATCCAGTATGCCTTCCCTTCTTTTCCCTGCCCTTTGTTCTCTTCCTTATCCCCAGTTTCTTCCTGTTAAAATCCTTACTATCCTTCGAAGCACTTTTCAAAAGGAGATGCATATGCTGATTCCCAATACTTCCCCTCCACAAGTAGGTGTGATTTCTATTTCTCTTTGATCCTCACAGAATTTTTTATTCCTTTTTTTCTCTTATTTTTTTTTTTACCAGCAGAATTTTTTTTTTCTTTTTTTGAGACGGAGTCTCGCTCTGTCGCCCAGGCTGGAGTTTAGTGGCGTGATCTTGTCTTGCTGTAACCCCTGCCTCCCAGGTTCAAGCGATTCTCCTGCCTCAGCCTCCTGAGCAACTGGGATTACAGGCATGCGCCACCACACCCGGCTAATTTTTTTGTATTTTCAGTAGAGACGAGGTTTTACCATGTTGGTCAGGCTGGTTTCAAATTCCTGACCTCATGATCCACCTGCCTCAGCCTCCCAAAGTGCTGGGATTACAGGCGTGAGCCACCACACCTGGCCTAGAATTTTTTGTTTGTTTGTTTTGTTTTGTTTTTTTGAGATGGTGTCTCACTCTGTCTCCCAGGCTGAAGCACAGTGGCGTGATTGAGTTTCACTCTGTTGCCCAGACTGGAGTGCAGTGGCATGATCTTCGCTCACTGCAACCTCCGCCTCCCAGGTTCAAGTGATTCTCCTGCCTCAGCCTCCCAAGTAGCCAGGGTTACAGGCGCCTGCCACCACGCTCAGGCTAATTTTTGTATTTTTAGTAGAGATGGGGTTTCACCATGTTGGCCAGGATAGTCTCGAACTCCTGACCTCAAGTGATCTGCCTGCTTCAGCCTCCCAAAATGCTGAGATTACAGGCATCAGTCACTATACTCAGCCTACTTTGGATTTTTTTTTTTTTTTTTTTTTTTTTTTGAGACAAAGTCTCGCTCTGTCACCCAGGCTGGAGTGCAGTGACACGATCTCGGCTCACTGCAACCTCCACCTCCTGGGTTCAAGTGATTCTCCTGCCTCAGCCTCCTGAGTAGCTGGGACTACAAGCATGCACCACCATGCCCGGCTAATTTTGTATTTTTAGTAGAGACGGGGTTTCGCCATGTTGGCCAGGCTGGTCTCGAGCTCCTGACCTCAGGTGATCCGCCCGCCTCAGCCTCCCAAAGTGCTCGGATTATAGGCATGAGACACTGTGCCTGGCATACTTTGGATTTTTTAAGGGAAAAAGGGAAAGGGAATCAGCTGGAGCCAGAACCAGTAATGACAATACCTGTAGGGATAAATTAATCCATAATTGTAAACTGTGAATCTATACTCACATCAGTTCTTTTTTTCAAAATATTTCTGCATTTCTGGGTTAGTTGTATAGGTCATAGTGCAATGCAATATTTAATACACTAATTAGGATAAAGCAATTCACATTGAGCTTCCTAGCGCACTACTGCTGAGCATTGTTACTCCTACTCTTGTCTGAGAGAAAATGTGGGGTTTTTTGGTGCTCTCTTTAGATTATGAGTTTTTAATATTAAGATGATTTAATGGACGTTTTCTGAATTCTGAATTACTTTGTAGCTATGGCCATGCTCTGTTACCTGGTGAAGGCGCAGCTATGGCTGAATATGTAAAAGCTGGAAAACGTATCCCACGAAGAGGTGAAATTGGCTTGACAAGTGAAGAAATTGCATCATTTGAATGCTCAGGTTATGTAATGAGTGGTAGCAGGTATGTTATTGGCATTAAGCTCAGTTTCCATGACTAGATCTTCTTTTTTACTACCAGAATTATATTTTCGTAATTGATTCTCATTAAGTGACTGTTTCTTATTAAAAGTAGAGTATAAATATTGGTTTGATATTAGTTTTGTTAGTATAACATGGTTTTCTGCAATTCCAAGTATATATGCAACTCAGCCTCAAACTCAGCTATATCTCTGACTTCAAAGAATCAGTCTTTCTAATGTCCTTTCCTAGTTGGTATTTGGGTACAGATATTTTATCCACTGGAGGATATAGTTAAATTCAGCTATTTATCACTGTCCCGTGAGGAATGTGGCAATTAGGGAAATATTTTCGCAAGACAGTGTTTCCTGGTTACAAGTTTGTCTCCAGTTCTTTATGGGCCCAGATTTCTGAGACTGAATAACAGAAAAAGATGATAAAAGACATTGGTCAGCTGAGAACATGTCCTGGCTAATAAATAAATGAATAAATATATAAATTTTAAAAAGACACTGGATTCAGCATGGGGAAACAAATATAAAATTAGGAAAGGGAAAAGTTCCAGGAAGAACCAGGAGAATGAGCTAATAGGGCAGGAGTATTTAGATCAAATTGAATTTTGGATTCTTTAAAACTTGATAAACTTTTTAAAGTAGATAACTATTTTTAAATGATATTGAAGGCAAATATTTGCAGAAACCCTGAAGCACCTCCAGAATCTTGTAATTCTGAGGACCAATATTTGAAGTATTACATTGGAGGACCCATGCAGTAAGGCAAGAAAAAGAAATTAGAGACACAAGGATTGGAAAGGAAGGCCGGGCACAGTGGCTCATGCCTGTAATCCCAGCACTTTGGGAGGCCAAGGCAGGCAGATCACTTGAGCCCAGGAGTTCAAGACTAGCCTGGGCAACATGGTGAAACCCATCTCTACTAAAAACACAAAAATTAGCCAGACGTGGTGGTACGCAGCTGTAATCCCAGCTGCTCAGGAGGCTGAAGCAGGAGAATCGCTTGAACCCAGAAGGCAATGAACCAAGATCACACCACTGCATGCCAGCCTGGAGAGCAAGACTCAGCCTGAAAAAACAATAATAATAATAATAATATAATAAGGATTGGAAAGGACAATATAACAATGTCATTTTTTATCCAGGTGCGGTGGCTCACGCCTGTAATCCCAGCACTTTGGGAGGCATAGTTGGGTGGATCACCTGAGGTCAGGAATTCAAGACCAGCCTGGCCAACATGGTGAAACCCCGTCTTTACCAAAAATACAAAAATTAGCTGGGCATGGTGGCGGACGCCTGTAGTCCCAGCTACTCAGGAGGCTGAGGCAGGAGAATCACTTGAATCCAGGAGGCAGTTGCAGTGAGCCAAGATCATGCCATTGCACTCCAGCCTGGGTGACAAGAGTGAAACTCCACCTCAAAAAATAAAATGTCATTTTTTTGTGAATGACATTGTGAATGATTTGATTGTTTACATAGAAAATCCCAAAGAATCTCCAGATAAATTATAAATAAGAGGAGTGTTTAACAAATGGTTGGATATAAGGTTAATACACAAAAATCCATTGCATTTCTATTTACCAGCAACAGATAACTAGAAAATGTAACTAAATAAGAAGAAAACAACATTTGTAATAGTATCAGAGAATATGAAGGACTTCAGAATAAATCTTAACAAAAGATGCCCAACACTCTGTGAGGAAAACTATAAAACATTATTAAGAGATTGTATATTCAATACAGTTCCAATAAAAATGAATTTCATTTCTATTTACCAACAGCAGAAACCTAGAAAGTTTATAACAGTGTCAGAATATGAAGGACTTAAGAATAAATCTTAACAAAAGATGCCCCAGGTTCTATGGAGAAAAATGTAAGACTTTAAGAATCTGTCTATTCAACAGTTCCAATCAAAATCACAACATAGTTTTTCATGAGACTTATTCAGCTGGTTCTAAAATGTATATATTACACTAAAAGGACAAGAATAGCCAGGTCACTTCTGAAGAAGAAGAGCAAGAAGGTAAGATTAAAGAA
This sequence comes from Macaca fascicularis, assembly GCF_037993035.2. Classification (NCBI taxonomy): domain Eukaryota; kingdom Metazoa; phylum Chordata; class Mammalia; order Primates; family Cercopithecidae; genus Macaca; species Macaca fascicularis. The sequence goes on along the minus strand of NC_088395.1, from coordinate 126,283,705 downwards.
AACTTAAATAACTGGAGAGATACCAGGTTCATGGATAGGAAATCAATATTGTAAAGTTGTCAGTTCTTCCCAAATTGATCTTTATATAGAATACAGTCCCAATCAAAATCACAACACAGTTTTTCATGAAACTTAATAAGCCAGTTCTAAAATTTATATGTTAGACTAAAAGGACAAGAATAGCCAAGTCACTCCTGAAAAAGAAGAGCAGAAAGGTAAGATTTCCCCTACAAGATAGGAGGATTTATTATGAAGCTCACAGCACTTTAGAAAGCATGGGAGAACAACTGAATTGTTCAATGGAATAAAATTCAGGCTGGGCGCAGTGGCTCACGCCTGTAATCCCAGCACTTTGGGAAGCTGCGGCGGGTGGATCACCTGAGGTCAGGATTTCAAGACCAGCCTGGCCAACGTGGTGAAACCTCGTCTCTACTAAAAATACAAAAATTAGCTGGGTGTGGTGGCGGGTGCCTGTAGTCCCAGCTACTTGGGAGGCTGAGGCAGGAGAATCACTTGAACCCATGAGGCAGAGGTTGTAGTGAGCTGACACCTCGCCATTGTACTCCAGCCTGGGCAACAAGAGCAAAACACTATCTCAAAAAATAAAAATAAAAATAAAATTCAGAGCCCAAAGATACATGTTTGGAACTTCAGTGTATGAAAGAGATAGCATGTCGGATCAATGGGGAAAGAAAGAACCATTCAGTACGTGAAATAGGAAAGAAATGGTTTTTCATATGAAAAAAGATGAAAGTAGGACCCTGTATTACCAAATATAAAAAACACTGCAGCAGCCAGGCACGGTGGCTCACACCTGTAATCCCAGCACTTTGGGAGGCCGAGGCAGACGATTCACTTGAGGCCAGGAGTTCAAGACCAGCCTGGCCAACATGGTGAAACCCTGTCTCTACTAAAAATATAAAAAGGAGCTGGACGTGGTAGCGGGTGCCTGTAATCCCAGCTACTCAGGAGGCTGAGGCAGGAGAATCGGTTGAACCTGGGAGGCAGAGGTTGCAATAAGCCGAGATGATGCCACTGCACTCCAGCCTGAGTGACAGAGGGAGACTCAGAAGTTAAATCCACTGACAAAAACTGCTCTTCAATTATAGATTTAGACTTGGTTTTTTCTTTTTTTTTTTTTTCTTTTTTGACCTAGTTTCACTCTTGTCCCCCAGGCTGGAGTGCAGTGGCGCGATCTCAGCTCACTGCAACTTCCGCCTCCTGGGTTCAAACGATTCTCCTGCCTCAGCCTCCCGAGTAGCTGGGATTACAGGCACCCGCCACCACAGCCAACTAATTTTTGTATTTTTAGTAGAAACGAGGTTTCACCACGTTGGCCAGGCTGGTCTTGAACTCCTGACCTCAAGTGATCTGCCCGCCTCAGCCTCCCAAAGTGCTGGGATTACAGGCGTGAGCCACCGTGCCCAGCCTAGACCTGGTTCTTTTGGTTGTATGGTAAAGTAGAACCTTGAAGGAAGTTCCATCTGATTAATGACTAGTTAAATGTTTTATCTGTCCTGCTATCAATTCCACAAAGGCAAATGGATATATCACCTAGGAAGTTTAATAATTTGCCCATTTCTGGTTGTTTTACTGGAAACAAATTAGACGTATACCCTTACTATTTGAAATTAATGATAGTGGCCGGGCACGGTGGCTCACATCTGTAATCCCAGCACTTTGGGAGCCAAGGCAGGTGGATCACCTGAGGTCAGGAGTTCGAAACCAGCCTGGCCAACATGGCGAAACCCCATCTCTACTAAAAATAGAAAAATTAGTCAGGCGTGGTGGCACACACCTGTAGTCCTGGCTACTCGGGAGGCTGAGGCAGGGGAATCACTTGAGCCTGGGAGGCAGAGGTCGCAGTGAACCAAGATTGCGCCACTGCACTCCAGCCTGGGTGACAGAGCCAGACTACATCTCAAAAAAAAGAAAAAAAAAAAGGATAACATGTACTATGTTGACAGGATATCAGAGATCATTATTTGAATAGTGGAAATGAATCAAAGACATATCAGGGCCAGGCACGATGGCTCACGCCTGTAATCTCAGCACTTTGGGAGGCTGACACAGGTGGATTACTTGAGTTCAGGAGTTCGAGATCATCCTAGCCAACATGGTGAAACCCCGTCTCTACTAAAAATACAAAAATTAGCCGGACCTGTAATCCCAGCTACTCAGGAGGCTGAGATAGGGGAATTGCTTGAGCCAGGGAGGTGGAAGTTGCAGTGAGCCGAGATTGCACCACTGCACTCTAGCCTGGGCAACAGAGCAGGACTCCGTCTCAAAACAAAACAAAACAAAAAGGACGTGTCAGGCAGCTAAAATATTAATAAATTATCTTTTGGAAACTTAACCCATTTCAAAAACAGTTTTTATTTGTCAGCTGTTAAATAGACCACTCTGGGTAAGAAAAGATTAATGAGGATGTACTATGAAAATAATTACTGAGAAATTAAGCCAAAAATAAAATTCTCTCCAGGCATCGCCGAATGGAGGCTGTGCGACTGCGAAAAGAGAACCAGATCTATAGTGCTGATGAGAAGAGAGCCCTTGCATCCTTTAACCAAGAAGAGAGACGAAAGAGAGAGAACAAGATTCTGGCCAGTTTTCGGGAAATGGTTTACAGAAAGACCAAAGGGAAGGATGACAAATAAGGATTTTCTGATTGTCCAGAAGACATTTTTAACAACAAAAAAGAAAGTCTGGGTTCCACACATACATAGAAAAAGATTATTATGTTCTGAGAAAGCTTTACAGTGCTACTGTGCCTTCTATTTAATTCTTTCAGTCCTTCAATAAAAAGCTACTTATTGATATAACTTCAGCAAGTTCTTTGGGTTATTTTGGATTGACCATAATAACTTTCTGGTTTAAAAATTCAAATTATGGGCTGGGCATGGTGGCTCACGCCTGTAATCCCAGCACTTTGGGAGGCCAAGGCAGGGGGATCACTTGAGGACAGGAGTTCGAGACCAGCCTGGCCAACATGGTGAAACCCTGTCCCTACTAAAAATACAAAATCAGCCAGGAGTAGTGGCGCACACCTGTAGTCCCAGCTACTCAAGAGGATGAGGCAGGAGAATCACTTGAACCTAGGAGGTGGAGGTTGCAGTGAGCCGAGATTGTGCCACTACACTGCAGCCTGGGCAACAGAGCAAGACTCTGTCTCAAAAAAAAAAAAAAAAATGCCGGGCACGGTGGCTCACGCCTGTAACCCCAGCACTTTGGGAGGCCAAAGTGGGTGGATCACCTGAGGTCAGGAGTCGAGACCAGCCTGGCCAACATGGTGAAACCCTGTCCCTACCAAAAAATACAAAATTTAGTCGGGCATGGTGGTGGGCGCCTGTAATCCCAGCTACTTGGGAGGCTGAGGCAGGAGAATTGCTTGAATCCAGGAGGCGGAGGTTGCAGTGAGCCAAGATTGTGCCATTGCACTCCAGCCTGAGCAAGAAGGGTGAAACTCTGCCTCAAAAAAAAAAAAAAAAATCCAAATTATGATTAAAATCCTACTGTATTGGAAGAGGTGGCATGAAAAAAAGTGTTAGTGAGATGAGAAACTTCAATCTCACACCATGAGACAGTGCTACTATTAGCTCTTATGTGGTGCCTGCCCCACCCCCACCTCTACCCAACTGAACTTTTAGGAAATTATCACTCCTCTGTGTTGAATGTGTTACAAATGGACTTGATAGAAACATATAGGAGGCCACTTTTGTTAACAAAATGAAGGCATTGCTGCGAAAAGCAAATCTAGAATTTGAAAACTGATTTGTGTACTATAATATATGATCTGCCCTGGAAATAATGGGTTTTGATTTAAGTCCCTGCCTCCACTCTAAAACCAACAAACAAACCAAAAAGCAAACTAACCCACAGATTTGTTGAATTGAAAATACGAACATTAGATATTTTAAATTGTTTCTTTTTTGAGATGGAGTTTCGCTCTTGTTGCCCAGGCTGGAGTGCAGTGGGGCGATTTCGGCTCACCACAACCTCCACCTCCTGGGTGCGAACAATTCTCCTGCCTCAGCCTCCTGAGTAGCTGGGATTACAGGTATGCGCCACCATGCCCAGCTAATTTCGTATTTTTAGTAGAGATGGGGTTTCTCCATGTTGGTCAGGCTGGTCTAGAACTCCCAACCTCAGGTGATCTGCCCGCCTCGGCCTCCCAAAGTGTTGGGATTACAGGCGTGAGCCACCGCGTCTGGCCTAAATTCTTAATAAGTTACTTAAAAATGGTTCTTTCAAATATAAAGTCTTAAGAAGTCTACTCTTTATGCCCATGTAAGTACTTTATTTCAATCTGAGCTGATATGAGCTTGAGGATAGGATGACATCCAAAAGAATAGGAGTTCTGATAAGGAAAAATATAATGAGTCAGTATTTTAGTTTAATTGTTTCATAAGAGAAACTAAAATGATATTAAATATTTTTAACTGTCTTTCATATACTAAGTAGATTTCATTTTATACACTGTTAAACCTTTCTGTTTATTTTTAAGTTGGGGAGAAATGGAAAATTGTGGGACTCTGATATCATGATATTGTTCCTTCGTTTATTTTGTTCAATTTTGTTTAGGTCAGAAGAGTGAATGGGGGAGGGAACCCTGAAAGTTTTGGCTGTTTTCGTTAAAGTTGGTTTTGTTTTCTGTTTTTTGTTTTTTGAGATAGAGTCTCACTCTGTCACTCAGGCTGGAGCCCAGTGGTGCGATCTTGGTTCACTGTAACTTCAGCCTCCTGGGTTCAAGTGATCCTCCCACCTCAGCCTCCCGAGTAGCTGGGATTACAGGCACTCACCACCCCACCTAGCTTATTTTTGTATTTTCAATAGAGATGGGGTTTCGCCATCTTGGCCAAGCTGGTCTCGAACTCCTGACCTCAAGTCATCTGCCCGCCTCAGCCTCCCGAAATGCTAGGATTACAGGTGTGAGCAACCGTGCCTGGCTGTTTTTGTTAAGGTTGTTTGATCTGCATTATTATTACATGCCTGTGATAAATTTAAATTACCTGGGTGATAAGGACATTCTGATTATACTATTGTAAAATGCCCTCTTGCCTTATATTTTTAAGTGGTTGTTTTTCAAGTGTTTAAATAAGGCAGTCATATTTCAAAGTATAGAGCAAAAGTTTTTTTATTATTATTTTTGAGACAGGGTCTCCCTCTGTCACCCAGGCTAGAGTTCAGTGGTGCAATCTCAGCTCACTGCAACCTCTGCCTCCTGGGCTCAAGCAATCTTCCACCTCAGCCTCCTGAGCAGCTGGCACTACCAGTGTGCACCACCACGCCTAGCTAATTTTTGTATATTTAGTAGAGACGGGGTTTCACCTTGTTGCCCAGGCTGGTCTTGAACTCCTGACCTCAAACAGTCCACCGCCTCGGCCTCCCAAAGTGCTGGGCATGAGCCACCACACCCAGCCAAAAGTTTTATTATTAAATAGTATTAACAGTCATAAATACTATTAAATATATGTTCCAGGAAATGTCTACTTTTAACCCGCAACTACTGAAATAAAGAGCACGTAGCAACATTAATGACCCCTGAATTTTTGTTTATTTATACCTAATCATAGTTGCTGCCTAGCCTAATAAATCTGTAGTTTTCAAAAGTTAAAAAGAAACTAGTTCCCAAAGTTTTGAATCTCAATCCATCTACTTCCCTGAATAATAAAACCTGAATTTTATAATACCCACTTAAAAATTTTATTCTCAGCCGGGCGTGGTGGCTCACGCCTGTAATCCCAGCACTTTGGGAGGCCAAGGTGGGTGGGTCATGAGGTCAGGAGATCAAGACCATCCTGGCTAACACGGTGAAACCCCATCTCTACTAAAAATACAAAGAATTTAGCTGGGCGTGGTGGCACGTGCCTGTAGTCCCAGCTACTCAGGGGGCTGAGGCAGGAGAATCACTTGAACCTGGGAGGTGGAGGTTGCAGTGAGCTGAGATCACGCCACTGTACTCCGGCTTGGGAGACAGAGCGAGACTACGTCTCTAAATAAATAAATAAATAAATAAATAATCTCTAAGGACTTTTTTTTTTTTTTTTTTTTGGTTACTGGTTCCTAGAGATGAAATGATTATGTTCTCCTATTTTCAGTAGGCAAGGTAGTTTAAATGCAGAAATTTTGTTATATATGAATATTGTGACATCAAGAACAGCTTCATTGGCATATTCTTTGGGAAAGAGGCAGGAAGAATAAAACAGCTAAAACTATTTTATTTTCAGCTCATGAGTGTTGTTACTGCTTCAAATTGTGTTTAGTCACCTGAGCCATAAATCAGTTATAGTAGGGCTATTGTATTTTAAATATATTTTTTATTCTCCAAGGAGACTTACCTAGTTTGCCACCTCCTTGCCTGTTGCTCTGATATGGTTTTCCCTCCTTTTTTATTTATTGCACAAATTTCTTACAGTTAAAAAAAAAAGAAAAATTTCAGTACCATATCAATTGTCTTTCATATTTTGTGTTCTTCCTTTCCAGTGCTTTTCTATGTAAATAAGTATTCTGATGTACTTGTAAGTAATCACTCAGAGCATAATGTAATTTTGTCTTTGGTGTCTTAAAATTTTGCAGCCAGGCAAGAGAGGTTCACAGGGAAGGTAGGAACAAGTGATTATTCAGTGTGAGGATGGGAAGATCAAAGATAAGTAAGGGCAATGACTGAATCCTTCCCGTGTCATTGCCCCTAGTCCCCAAGCCACCCTCCTGCCATCATGAGTATAGTGGTGTATTGTGGAAGGCAGCATGCCCGGTTTTCCAGTTTCAAAATAAATTATTTAGCAGTGAGGCTTAACTCCCAGTAAATGAAGGAGTCTGTGAGTAGGGGAACCCTTCAGACTGGTTATATTATGAGCTGTAGAACTGTTGCCATTTTGTTGTTCCCCAGTTGTGTCCATAAAGAGATGTGTCTGAGCTCGAGACTTAGGCTCAGATGGGGAACAAACAGCCAAGGACCAACCTTAGTTTGGTCCAATAGGTGAATTTTAGCAACTCTCTAAACTCAGCTCTATACCTGTAAGACTCAGAAGTGATGCATATAGTGATGGAAAAAAATATTTTAGAAAATAGAAAACAACTTACTGGTTATTCTGCTAATGTGATAGAGGTTGCAGAATGGAAAATGAATGAATGCAAAAAAATACAGCTGGATTGTGTGCCACAAGTTTATTACTTAATAAATATTCTGTGGTTTGATGTGCTGTATTGTATTTTTAATATATCCTGATGAGAAAAACAATCCTAAGACATCCTGTAAGAATCAGACACGATTGAATAAGAAGGAGAACGACTCCATGAAACTGTATTTGGCATCAGTAAGATTCTTCTGCCAGTTTTCTCGAAAGCGAACCATTCCTGGTCTACAGAGGAAGAAAAACAAACACTTTTAAAGTATTTTTAAATCAAAAGCTTTTAAAATCAAACAAAGGGGATTTCCTGTTTACTCTTTTATATTCTTAGTAAGCAAGAAGCCTCTTTTATTGGCGGGGGAGGGGAGGTAGCTAGGGTTCTCTATATCCTTTACTGTTTCTTAAGCCCAGTCAATGAAAGGATTAATGAGCTTATATGTAAAGATACTTTAAGAGAGCTGCTATAAAAGGAATTATTATACATAAGTTAATTTTATGTGATATTGAAATTTTCCATAGAAACAATAGACATGACCCAGTTTGTCCCCACCCCACTGCAGCAACTAATCCTCAAGCTTATAATGAATGAAAAACCAGACACTAAGAAAAATAATTTTCCAGAACAATTTCAGCCCATTCTAATGGGGTTGGTGGTCCAAAGAAGAAAAGTGACCATTACATGAACTATCTGTTGTTGTGCAACTGATGGATTCCTGGAGTGTAATGACCTTTCTCCCATCCTTTTAAAACAAACCTCCAAATGTTCATTACCTGTGAACTAATGCTTGGTGGTCACCTACATAAAAAACACCAATGGGTGCATCCTAAAAAAGAGAAGGACAACTGTTAGCGCAGACCAGTCATACCAACTCTTTTTGCTTTTTTCGAGACGGAGTCTTGCTCTGTCTCCAAGGCGTAAGTGCAGTGGCATGATCTCAGCTCATTGCAACCTCCGCCTCCTAGGTTCAAGTGATTCTCCTGCCTCAGCCTCCCGAGTAGCTGGGTTCGTAGATGCCCACCACCATGCCCAGTTAATTTTTTTATTTTTAGTAGAGCCAGAGTTTTACCTTGTTACCCAGGCTGGTCTCGAATTCCTGACCTCAGGTGATGCGCCTGCCTCAGCCTCCCAAACTGCTGGGATTACAGGCATAAGCCACCGCGCCCAGCCCAATCATACCAACTCTTAATTCCTTCCGTACACTTGCCCATATGCATACTCTTGAATTTCTAGAATTCATCTTGCTTATGAATTGGGATTCTATAGGTGATAGTTTTTTGTCACTTTAAACCTCTGTTCCCCAAAATATCTTTTTGACAACAAATACCTTAAGAATCTTTACATAAATTGGAAATAAGTTGGGACAGGCTTGTGCTCCTCATTAATAGGAGTGTAAGTCATTAACCTTCTTTACATGCTCCACTTTACTCAACTGACAATCTCTACCTCTTAGGAATGGCGTGAGAATGAATTAATATAGATGAAAAGGTTTGAAACATTTTTAAAGCAGCATAATCATGTAGGTTGTACTATTATCTCAGTAGTCCCTCCCATCCTTGCCTCCAAAATTATACTTGGAATTTTGAGCAAGAGCCATTCTCCCAAGACTTCTCTCTGTGTGGTCTCTGGTGTAGTCTTGTTCCCCTCCACCAATCTCACTTCCTGACCTCTGACCTGGCCAGTTAGCAAGACAGCTGGTAGAGGGATATATGACCAGAAGTAAGATCTCCACATACCGCACCTCTTTAGGTTACCGCAGGATCCAAACGCTCTGAATAGGCGTTTCTACTAGGATAGGATGCATATAGGACATAGATGGCTCACTGACTGTGGTCATATACAAAGCCTTAACATCAGGCCAAGGTGCAAATAACTTTTGGGAAAGGATGGGAAGGCAAAGAGGAAATAAAATGTTTATGTCTGTTGTGTTTCAGGCATGCTTGGTACCAGCCCTGCTCCTCTGATGACCATTCCCCTAGATTCATGGATGTTATTTTGGCTCTTTTCACACCAGCTATCAAGTTAACATATTTCTTATTCATGGTCTACCTAGTGGATACCAGCAATCATTCTCTCAAGTATTTATTGAGTGCCTACTATTTGCCAGGCCTTGTTTTACAGGAAGACAAAAATCCCAGCCTTCATGGAGCTTACATTCTGGTGGAGGGAATAGACAATAATCAAACAATTATAGGGCTAGGTGTGGTGGCTCATGCCTATAATCCCAGCACTTTGGGAGGCCGAGGCAGGCAAATCACCTGAGGTCAGGAGTTCGAGACCAGCCTGGCCAACATGGCGATACCCCATCTCTACTAAAAATACACAAATTAGCTGGTTTTGGTGGCATATGCCTGTAGTCCCAGCTACCCAGGAGGCTGAGGCAGGAGAATCACTCGAATGCAGGAAGCAGAAGTTGCAGTGAGCCAAGATCACGCCACTACACTCCAGCCTAGAAGACAGAACGAGACTCCATCTAAAAACAAAAACAAAAGCAAAAAACAATTATATAGAATATGAAAAGGTGGTAAGTGCTATGGAGAAAAAGCATAGGAAAGTGAGTGAAAGAGGAGGTGAGGGAGCAGGCAATTCACATGCCTGGGGAGAGTGTTCTCGTCAAAAGAAACAGCAAGTGCAAAGGCCCTGAGGCAGGACTATACCTGACTTATTTGAGGAGAAGCAAGATCAGAATGGCCAGAGCACAGTGAGAGGGAAGGAGTAGTGGGAAAGCATAAGTAACAAGGGACCAGATCACACAAGGCCTTGTAGGCCCTTACTACTGAAAGCTGGTCTCTAGGCCTGCAGCCTCAGCATGGCCTGCCAGCTTGTTAGTTCTGCACTCCAGCCTAGGAGACAGAACGAGACTCCATCTAAAAACAAAAACAAAAGCAAAAAACAATCTCAAGCCCTACCCCAGACCTGCTGAATCAGAATCTTCATTTTAACAAGATCCCTAAGTAATTTGTACAAACTTTGAATTAATTTCCTTCTTTTTTTTTTTTTTTTTTGAGACAGAGTCTCACTCTGTCACCCACGTTGGAGTGCAATGGCACCAGCTCAGTCACTGCAACCTCCACCTCCTGGGTTCAAGCCATTCTCCTGCCTCAGCCTCCCAAGTAGCTGGGACTACAGGCATGAGCCACCAGGCCCGGCTATATTTTTGTGTTTTTCTTTTCTTTTTTTTTTGAAATGGTGTTTCACTCTTGGTGCACAGGCTGGAGGGCAATGGTGCGATCTCGGCTCACCACAACCTCCGCCTCCTGGGTTCAAGCGATTCTCCTGCCTTAGCCTCCCAAGTTGTTGGGATTACAGGTGTGAGCCACCATGCCTGGCTAAGTTTGTACTTTTAGTAGTGATGGGGTTTCTCCGTGTTGGTCAGGCTGGTCTGGAACTCCCGACCTCAGGTGATCCACCCGCCTCAGCCTCCCAAAGTGCTGGGATTACAGGTGTGAGCCACTGCGCCCGGCCTAATTTTTGTATTTTTAGTAGAGACGAGGTTTCACCATGTTGGCCAGGCTGGTCTTGAACTCCTGACCTCAAGTTGATCTGTCCACCTTGGCCTCCCAGAGTGCTGGGATTACACACATGAGCTACCATGCCCTGCCAGCACTTTAAATTTTGAGAAGCACTTTTGGAAAGTTTTTTTTTTGTTTTTTTTTTGTTTTTTTTTCCCCTTGGAGACGGAGTCTCGCTCTCTCGCCCAGGCTGGAGTGCAGTGGTGCAATCTCAGCTCACTGCGACCTCCGCCTTTTGGGTTCAAGCAATTCTGCTGCCTCAGCCTCCTGAGTAGCTGGGATTACAGGCATGCACCACCATGCCTGGCTAATTTTTGTATTTTTAGTAGAGATGGGGTTTCCCCATGTTGGTCAGGCTGGTCTCGAACTCCTGACCTCGTGATCCGCCCACGTCAGCCTCCCCAAGTGCTGGGATTACAAGCATGAGCCACCGCGCCTGCACTTGGAAAGTTTTAAACAGAGGAATGGGCCAGGTGTGGTGGCTCACACCTGTAATCCCAACACTTTGGGAGGCTGAGCCAGGTGGATCACTTGAGCTCAGGAGTTCAAGACCAGCCTGTGCAACACAGCAAGACCTTGTCTCTACGAAAACTAAAAAAAAAAAGCCAGGCGTGGTGGTGCATGCCTGTAGTCCCAGCTACTTGAGGGGCTGAGGCAGGAGGATCGCTTGAGCCCAGGAAGTAGAGGCTGCAGTGAACCCTGATCATGCCACTGCCCACCAGCCAGGGTGAGAAAGTGAGACCCTGTCTCAATAAGTAGATAGATAAATAGATAGATAGATAGATAGATAGATAGATAGATAGATAGATAGATAGATAGACAGACAGACAGACAGACAGACAGACAGATGTAGATAAAACAGGAATGACAGAAATTTGTTTTACAGCCAGGTGTGGTGTCTCATGCCTGTAATCCCAGCACAAAGTTTGCTGGGCATGGTGGTGTGCACCTGTAGTCCCAGCTACAAGGAAGGCTGATGTGGGAGGATCACTTGAGCCTGGGATGTCAAGGCTTCAGTGAGCTCTGATTGTACCACTCTACAACCTGGATGACAGAGCGACTCTGTCTTTAAAAAAAAAAAAGAGAGAGAAGTTTGAGAAGCACTTTTGGAAAATTTTAAACACAAAAGTGACAAATTTGTTTTACAGCTGGGCCAGTGGTTCACACCTGTAAGTCCAGCACTTTGAGAGGCTGAGGCAGGATAGCCTGAGGCCAGGAATTCAAGACCAGCCTGGGTAACAAAGCAAGATACCATCTCTTAAAAAGAAAAAGGAAAAAGAAAAAAATTTGCTTTACAAGACTCACTCAGGCTGGCTGCAACATTGAAAAGAGACATGATGAGGGCAAGGGTGGAAGCAGAGAGACTGATTAGGAGGCTACTGACATAATCTTGGTGAGAGAGGATGGTGTCTTGGACCAGAATGATAGGAGTGGAGTAGTAAGAAATAGTTAGGGGGCCAGGCGCGGTGGCTCACGCCTGTAATCCCAGCACTTTGGGAGGCCGAGGTGGGTGGATCACTTGAGATCAGGAGTTCGAGACCAGCCTGGCCAACATGGTGAAAACCCATCTCTACTAAAAATACAGAAATTAGCCAGGCATTGTGGTGCACGACTGTCATCCCAGCTACTTGGGAGGTTGAGACAGGAGAATCACTTGAACCCAGGAGGTGGAGGTTGCAGTGAGCCAAGATTGCAACACTGCACTCCAGCCTGGGCAATAAGAGTGAAACTCTATCTCAAAAAAAAAAAAAAAATTGTTGGATTCTGGATATATTTTTGAAAGTAGAGCCAATAGGATTTCCTAATAGATTAGATGAGGGATATGAGAGAAGAGTCAAGGATGACATCAAGGATTTTGGCCATTAACTAAGATGAAGACTGCAACTAGATAGGCTTGGAAGGGAAAATCAGAAGTTCAGTTTTACATGCAATACATTGGATGTTTATTAAACATTCACGTGGGACGGGTCTGTGCTAGAGATACAAATTTGGGGATCATAAGCTCTAGGTGGCATTTAAAGCTATGAGACTGGATGAGATAACCACAGAACAGAGTATAGAGAAGAGGTCCAAGGTCTGAGTTTCAGGACATTCCAACATGAAGAGGTTGGTATGAGGCAGGGAAACTACCAGTAGAGGCAGACTGTGAAGGAATGGTCAGTGAGGCAGGAGGAAAATCAGGAAAGTATGTTGTTCTAGAAGCCAAATGGAAAGTTTCATGGAGCGGGGAGTGATCAGCTATGGCAAGTGCTGTGCATAGGCCAGTGAGATAAGGACAGAAGTATGACTATTAAATTTTGCAAAAATGGGGTTGTTGATGACCTTGACAAGAGAAGTTTCCATTCTCACTGAAGCCTCACTGAAGGGAGAAAAAGAAGAACTTACCGGCGGTTTGGTTTTGGAGACCTTCATGGTGAAGTAGGTACCAGCAGAGATTCGTGCTACAGGTAGCCCAGCAGTTGAGATACTCCAGTGTACATAGTAGATGTATAGGAAGCTGTGAATTAAGTCTTTCCTCTCTATAAACTCTACGCCGTGTGCCCAGCATTTTTTAGAAACACACTTCTGTTTCATAGAAAAAAGAAAAAGCACACAGAAAAAGAAAAGCCTTCTGTTCAAGTCCTGTAGATAAATGCAGCATGGCTGGGTGCAGTGGCTCATGCCTGTAATCCCAGCACTTTGGGAGGCCGAGGCAGGAGGATTACTTGAGGCCAGGAGTTCCAGACCAGCCCGGGCAATGTAGCAAGACCCTATCTCTACAAAACAAATTTAAAAATTAGCCAGGCATGGTGGTACGCAACCTTAATCCCAGCTACTGGGGAGGCTGAGGCAATAGGATTACCCGAGTCCAGGAGTTTGAGGCTGCAGTGAGCTGTGATTGCACCACTACACTCCAGTCTGGGTGACAGAGCAAGACCCTATCCCTAAAAAAACGAATAAATAAAAATAAAGGATAAGTGTGGCATATAACAATTGGGGTTACAGCTCTGTTCTGGAGTCTGCTCCTTTTTTTTTTTTTTTTTTTTAGGAGATGGAGTCTCTGTTGCCCAGGCTAGAGGGCAGTGGCATAATCTCGGCTCATTGCAACCTCTGCCTCCTGGGTTCAAGCGATTCTCCTGCCTCAGCCTCCCAAGTAACTGGGATGACAGGCATGCGCCACCATGCCCAGCTAATTTTTGTATTTTTGATAGAGATGGGGTTTCGCCATGTTGCCCAGGCTGGTCTCAAACTCCTGAGTTCAAGTCTTCCACCTGCCTTGGCCTCCCAAAATGCTGGGATTACAGGCATGAGCCACCACGCCAGCAAGGACACACACTTCGATGTCTAAGTGTACATACACACAGATGTTGCTTCAGACCCCCTTACAGGAGGCAGGTTCAATTAATTGGAAAATAATTAGAAAGTGATTAGAACACTTGTTCTGCTCACCCCAGGAGACCTAAATGTGTGACTGGAAAGTAACGAGGCTGACTTTAGCCATTTGTGAAAATCCAACTCACTTAATTGTAGCCATAGGTGGTATATAAAGTAAGTTCAGGAAGGCAATAGAATAATCCACATCCTACAGACAGGAGGGATTCCTTGTTTGCACCCTTAGAGAAGCTTCCCCCTTTTCTTTTTAAAATTTTATTTTATGTATTTATTTATTTTAGAGACCAGGTCTTGCTATGTTGTCCAGGCTGGCCTTGAACTCCTGGGCTCGAGCAATCCGCCTGCCTCAGCCTACCAGAGTGCTGGGATTACAGACATGAGCCACCACTGCTGGGCGCTTCCCCATTTCAAGGCACAAATCTTCGCAGTGATGAGAGTTGAGAAACAAAGTATTCCTTGGGATGTCTCCTTTGGGCCTATTCTTGGAGTTGAGATGGGAATACAGTCCCACCGCTGCGGATTCTAATACATAGGGCCAAACTTTTCGATCCACAGTTGGTTAAATCCATGGATGGGGGACCGACTAAGGGACTTGAGCACACGTGGATTTTGATATGCATGGGGGGATCCAAAAACGTATTCCCCTGCAGATATGGAGAGCCAACTGTACACAACTAAAGTTAACTACATTATTGAATGTAGCATTTAGGCTGGGCACAGTGACTCATGCCTGTAATGCCAGCACTTTGGGAGGCCGAGGTGAGCGGATCACTTGAGGTCAGGAGGTTGCGGTGAGCCAAGATCATGCCATTGCACTCCAGCCTGGGCAACAAGAGTGAAATTCCGTCTCAAAAAAAAAAAAAAAAAAGTAGCATTCATTCAGTTCTTCATTCCTTCCTTCCTTAATTAATTCATCTATTTTTTATTAACCTTCAATCATATCTATACTACCTGAAATGTGTCTCAAATCTATCCATTCTTCTCCAGTCCCACTGCCACTGCTCTACTTCAGCTCTCAGTGTTTCTCACCTGGACTTAGGCAATAACCTCTCTAGACTCTGTTGTCCTCAACCTCACTTCTCCAATCCCCCACCCACAATGAAGCCAGAGTTACTTTCCTTAAGCACAGCTTCAGTCATATCTGCTCGGCTCAAAAACCTCCCTGGGCTGGGCGCAAGCTTGGTGGCTCATGCCTGTAATCCCAGCACTTTGGGAGGCTGAGGCAGGCAGATCACCTAAGGTTAGGAGTTCGAGACCAGCCTGGCCAACACGGTGAAACCCTGTCTCTACTGACAGTGCAAAAATGAGCCAGGCGTGGTGGTGGGGGCCTGTAGTCCCAGCTACTTCTCTACATTCTCAGAGGCTGAGGCATGAGAATCCCTTGAACCCAGGAGGCAGAGGTTGCAGCGAGCTGAGATCACACCATTGCACTTTGGCCTGGGCGACAAGAGCAAAACTCCAACTCAGAAAAAAAAAAAAAAAAAAAAAAAGCAACCTCCTGCAGCTCCCCATTGCCTGCCAAACAAAATGAAAATGTTTCACTGTGTCATTTAAGACCTCCCACAATGGCCAGGCATAATGTAATCCCAGCACTTTGGGAGGCTGAGGCAGGAAGATCGCTTGAGCCCAGGAATTTGAGACTGCAGTGAGCTATGATTGTGCCACTGCACTCCAGGCTGGGCAACTCCTTGTCTCAAAAAAAAAAAAACAACAAAAAACAGTTTCATGTCACACTTTTCTCAACAAAATGCTCATATTCCCATCAAACTATAACTAGCACTATTCCCCATGTTTACACCATGCTTTTGATCCGGCTGTTGTAATTTCTTGAGAAGCTTCTCTCTATCACCTACTTGATAAATTCTGTTTTCAAAACTACCACCTCCAAGAAGTCTTTCTGATCCCTCTTCCAACCAGATGTGACTTCACACCCTTTCCCTTTGAACGCTGGTGGAACTTGTTTTCTGCCTCTCTTATGGCACTTGAGACTTCCCCCCCATAGTACAGCCATAAGGAACTGTCTGCGTTGTAGTCTCCATATTAAAAATTTTCTTTTCTTTTGTTTTGAGACGGAGTCTCACTCTGTCACCCAGGCTGGACTGCAATGGCACCATCTCGGCTCACTGCAACCTTTGCCTTCCAAGTTCAAGCAATTCTCCTGCCTCAGCCTCCCTGAGTAGCTGGGATTACAGGCACCCACCAGCACACCCAGCTAATTTTTGTATTTTTAGTAGAGACAGGGTTTCACCATGTTGGTCAGGCTGGTCTTGAACTCCTGACCTCAAGTGATCTGCCCACCTCGGCCTCCCAAAGTGCTGGCATTACAGGCGTGAGCCACCGTTCCCGGCCAATATTAAAACATTTCTAACAGGGCTGACTTATCTGTAAGGCATAGTAGGCTCAATACCTAGGGCCCACAAAAAAATGTGTTCATTTCTTTTAAAATTAGAAGAAAAAGGCCGGGCACAGTGGCTCATGCCTGTAATCCCAGCACTTTGGGAGGCCGAGGAGGGCGAATCACCTGAGGTCGGGAGTTCGAGACCAGCCTGACCAACGTGGAGAAACCCAGTCTCTACTAAAAATACAAAATTAGCCCAGCGTGGTGGCACATGCCTGTAATCCCAGCTACTCGGGAGGCTGAGGCAGGAGAATCGTTTGAACCCGGGAGGTGGAGATTGTGGTGAACCGAGATCGCACCATTGCACACCAGCCTGGGCAACAAGAGCAAAACTCTGTCTCAAAAAAAAAGAAGCAGAAAATATGAATTTTAGGGTCATGATTATATTCATCTTTATACCAGTGCTGTCTTGAGTTTTTCCATATTTTGAGGGAGAAAGGGGCCTACAAAGGGAAGAGTGCCTAGGGCCCACAGAAGTCAAAATGCATCCCTGATTCCTGGCACAGGGCCTTGGATTTCACAGGTATTCAACAAATTCAATTCAACTGAACCTCCTTGGGCTGGCTCTCAGGGCACCAGCAGCTTCTGAATCAAAGAATAGCCTGAATTAAGATGAAGGCTTACAGAAGGAAGGAATTGGGAGAGTCTAACAAATCCCAATAATGTGGAGAGGGAGTACAGGAGGAGACATCAAAAAGATTTCAGGCCCTCCTTTAAAAAAAAATGTAGGCTGGCCTTTTGCCTCAGCTTATTTCAAACTTGTACCCAATTGGCTGTTTCTGTCCAGAGAGGAGCACTGAACTCGAGATTCCTTGAGATCAGGAGCTGTGTATTCTTTCATGCATCATTATTCCTTTTTTCTGAGACAGGGTCTTACCCTGTCACCTAGACTGGAGTGCAGTGGCACGATCATGGCTCATTGCAACCTCCCCAGGTTTAAGTGATCCTCCCACCTCAGCCTCCCAAGTAACTGAGACTACATACAGGCATGCACCACCACACCTGGCTAATTTTTGTATTTTTTGTAGAGATGGGGGTCTCCCTATATTGCCCAGGCTGGTCTCGAACTCCTGGGCTCAAGTGATCCACTGGCCTCGGCCTCCCAAAGTCATTATTCCTTCCTTTTTTTTTTTTTTTTTTTTTTTTTTTGAGACAGAGTCTGTCTGTCTTCCAGGCTGGAGTGCAATGATGTGATCTCAGCACACTGCAACCTCCGCCTCCTGGGTTCAAGCGATTCTCCTTCCTCAGCCTCCCGAGTAGCTGGGATTACAGTTGCTCACCACCACGCCCAGCTAATTTTTGTATTTTTACTAGAGATTCAGGCTGGTCTCGAACTCCTGACCTCAGGTAATCTGCATGCCTCGGCCTCCCAAAGTGCTGGGATTATAGGCATGAGCCACCACGCCTAGCCCTTCATTATTCCTTTTAATGAAGGGGCCCAACAGTCAACCTCTTATGGCTCATTGGAGCACGCCCCCCTTTTTTTTTTTTTTCTAGATGAAGTCTCGCTCTGTCATCCAGGCTGGAGTACAGTGGCGTGATCTCAGCTCACTGCAACCTCCACCTCCTGGGTTCAAGTGATTCTTCTGCCTCAGCCTCTTGAGTAGCTGGGATTACAAGTGTGTACCACCACATTTGGCTAATTTTTGTATTTTTAGTAGAGGTGGGGTTTCACCATGTTGGCCAGGCTGGTCATGAACTCCAGACCACAGGTGATCCACCTGCATCAGCCTTCCAAAGTTATGGGATTACAGGCATGAGCCACTGCACCCAGCCAGAGCATGCCTTTTTTTTTTTTTTTTTCAGCTGTTCTATATTACTCAATATACTTTTCTAGCCCTAATGTTTAATCTGTCACACAATCACAGACTTTATAACATTGAATTGGTCCCTAGAGATAATCTAATGCAGCCCTTCACTTTGCGGATGAGGATACCAGGGCCTAGAAGTGGGTAGGGACAGTCTAACACAATAAACTGGGACTGGTACCCAGGACTCCTGAGCAGCGTGCTCAGTGCTTTCTCTACCCCACCAGAAGCCTCAGTTCTAAGAGTCTCTTCTTCTCAGCTTGGCTCTTAATGGATTTTCCCCCCCTTTTGTGAATGAAGGCAGTCTTACACATGACATTAAATTTAACTATTTTCATCAGGCGAATCTCCTCCCATTTTTATCCGTGTGCAGGCAGCAGACTTTTATGTAGCAGCAGTGAGTGTGTTTTGTGATTTTTACATAATACTGCTTCATATACTCACTTCTAGGAAACAGTATCTCACTGTACTACTCGATCATGGATGGCTTAGCCAGCTACATACTACTGGACACTCAAAATCAATAGACACATAGAAGTACATGCACAAGGCAAAAAACAATGAAAAAAAAAAGTCTGCACAAAACTGTTATCCATGGTAAGTCACCTTTGGGGTAATAGAAATGGGTATTATGGGTAATTTCATTTTCTAATTTGTATCTTTTTGATCACTGGGCATTTTTTTCCACTGGGCATTTTTTATAGTGATTTTTTTTTATTATAAAAGTAATTTTAATTGTGTGAGGTGATGGGCATTCTCTGATTTTTCTTTTATAAGGAACCCATTTGTATATTCCTGTTGCCAGACTGTGTTCCTGAAGAGAATGAACCAACTTGGCCATTGGCAATGTGTAAGTGTTCCCTCCCCACAACTATACCATCCTTCTTCTTTTTTTTTTTTTTTTTTTCTCCGATGGAGTCTTACTCTGTTACCCAGGCTGGAGTGCAGAGGCGCGATCTCAGCTCACTGCAACATCCGCCTCCCAGGTTCAAGTGATTCTGCCTCAGCCTCCCAAGCATCTGGGATTACAGGTGCATACCACCACACCCAGTTAATTTTTTTGTATTTTTGTAGAGACAGGGTTTCACCATGTTGACCAGGCTGGTCTCAAACTCCAGACCTCAAGTGATCCGCCTGCCTCGGCCTCCCAAAGTGCTGGGATTACAGGCGTGAGCTACCGCGCCCAGCCTGTACCAGCCTTCTGATACCAGGTTTAATTATTCATATTCACATTGTAGTATCTTAAAATCATTTGAATTTGTATTTTTAAATAATAATAAAAGTCTGCATTATTTTTGTCATCCAAAGTACTTTTCCTGGGTCAGTAGAAGCTGATGAGAAAAAACAAATAAGAAAAAAAAAGTACTTTTCCTACTATGGTGGAAAGAATATATCAGATAGAACTGGCTGGGTGCAGTGGCTCACACCGGGTGCAGTGGCCACTGCCAGTGACTGGCAGTAATCCCAGCACTTTAGGAGGCCGAGGCAGGAGGACCACTTGAGGCCAGGAGTTCAAGACCAGTCTGAGCAACAAAGTGAAACCTCATCTCTACAAAAAACTAAAAAATTTACTCAGCCATGGTGCTATGTACCCATAGTCCTAGCTACTCAGGAGGCTGAGGCAGGAGGATCACTTGATCCCAGGGGTTTGAGGCTGCAGTGAGCCGAGATTGTGCCACTGCACTCCAGCTTGGGCGACAGAGCAAGACTCTGTCTCAATAAATAAATAAATAAATATTTTTTTAAAAGAATATATCAGGCCGGGCGCGGTGGCTCATGCTTGTAATCCCAGTACTTTGGGAGGCCGAGGTGTGCGGATCACTTGAGGTCAGGAGTTCAAGACCAGATTGGCCAACATGGTGAAACCCCATCTCTACTAAAAATGCAGAAATTAGCCAGGCATGGTGGCAGGCACCTGTAGTCCCAGCTACTCGGGAGCCTGAGGCAGGAGAATCCCTTGAACCCAGGAGGCAGAGGTTGCAGTGAGCCAAGATGGAGCCACTGCACTGCAGCCCTGGGTGACAGAGAAACGCTCTGTCTCACAAAAAAAAAAAAAAAAGTATATCAGACAGACATGTGATCATAACTTCATTTTGCTGCTCAATCAGAGAGAGGTTGGGCAATTTGTGCAAAGTTCTCATCTTTTAAATGGGTACACTGATATACCCACACACAGTTTTGTTGTGAGGATTAAATGAGATAATGCATGATGATGTGCACTGCAGTGCTTAACATATAGCAGTACTCAGTAAATGGCAACTCTTAATTTACCATCCCCTGATGTGTAGTGGACCCTGGGAAGTTGGCAATAAGCTTGAGAAAGCTCTCTATCAGAAATGCCTCACACTTTGGCCGGGTGCGGTGGCTCACGCCTGTAATCCCAACACTTTGGGAGGCTGAGGTGGGTGGATCACCTGAGGTCAGGAGTTCAAGACCAGCCTGGCCAACATGGTGAAGCCCTGTCTCTACTAAAAATAAAAAATAAATTAGCCTGGCATGGTGGCAGGTGCCTGTAATTCCGGCTACTCGGGAGGCTGAGGCAGGAGAATCACCTGAACCCAGGAGGTGGAGGTTGTAGTAGGCCGAGATCGCACCATTACACTCCAGCCTGGGTGACAAGAGTGAAACTCCGTCTCAAAAAAAAAAAGGGCTGGGTGCGGTGGCTTATGCCTGTAATTCTAGCACTTTGGAAGGCTGAGGCAGGTGGATCACGAGGTCAGGAGATCGAGACCATCCTGGCTAACACGGTGAAACCCCGTCTCTACTAAAAATACAAAATATTGCCCAGCGTGGTGGCACGCGCCTGTAGTCCCAGCTACCCGGGAGGCCGAGATAGGAGAATCACTTGAACCTAGGAGGCAGAGAGTGCAGTGAGCCAAGATCGCGCCACTGCACTCCAGTCTGGGTGACAGAGTGCGACTCCATCTCAAAAAAAAAAAAAAAAAGAAAGAAAGAAATGCCAGGCATGCTGCATTAGTGGGGCTGGGAACAGGGCGATTTTACATCATGAGCTAATATAACATATTTAGCTTTTCAGTCATTTACTTTTTAATTGTCTCTATCCTCACAACAGCCCTACAAAATAGGTAAGACAAATCCTTTGACCTGGCTCTTCATCTGTGAAGAAATATGGTAATGCGATAATAAATCCCTTCATGTATTCAACACAGAGTTATTGAGCATCTGTGTACCTGACATTGCTAGGGGCTGGGAACAGAGCAGTGAACAGAAACCTGCCCTCATAGACCATATGGTCTGGTGGTGGAAGACAGGCAGTAGTACAAGTAAATAGACTCTAGTATCTTAGGCAGAAAGAAGTGCGGAGGGAAAATGAGTCAGAGAAGTGGAGAGGGTTGTGATTTTAGATGAAGTGGCCAAGAAAAGCCTCAATGAGCAGGTGATATTTTTTAACAAAGATCTGAAGGGAGGTAAAGCAGTGAGCCATGGGTATATATCTTAGGGGAGAGGGTTCCAGGCAGAAGGAACAGCAAGAGCAAGGGTCCTGACAGGGGAACATGCCTGGCAGTCGAGGAACAGCAAGGAGGCAAGTGTGGCCGAGGGAAGAAGGTGAGAGTGGGGAAGGAGTGATGGGAGCTGAACCATAAGTTGGAAGGGGAAAGGGAACTCAGATCATATTGGGCCTGATAGACCATTGTCACGACTTAATTTTGCCTTTTACTCAGAATGACCAATGGGATTTGCAAGGGAAATTTTTCCTACTTGCTATGTGTTCCATTCTAGTTTGATTCAGGAACCCTGAGTGCAGTAGGCGGGGGCCTTTGCCCAACCCCAAATGGAGATGTGCTCCACAGCAGGAAGGCTCAAGAATAACTTGCACCATTCATCTTCACTATGCTCAAGATACCCCTCCTAATGAGAACGGTGAGTGGTGTCCGCTGGAGCATAGAGGGAGTGGAGCCAGAAATCCCTGACTTTTCCTCCTTCACACCTGACCAGGCCTTCCTAAGGCCTGGGAAACTGCCCTGAGGGCTGTAGGCTTTGAGGGGCTGGCCTGGGGAACAGAGACAGCTGGAACTTTTCCCAGGGGTAGAGGAGTTCGCCTCCACCAATTTCAACTGGTCTCTGTTCCATAGAAGCACAATGAGAAGGATTTCAAGCCATTCTTTCTTTCTTTTTTTTTTTTTTCTGAGACAGGGTCTTACTCTGTCACTCAGGCTGACTGCAGTGGCGCAACACAGCTTACTGCAGCCTCGACCTCCTGGGCTCAAGTGATCCTCCCACCTCAGCCTCATGAGTAGCTAGAACTATAGGTGCATACTACCACGCCTGGCTATTTTTTTTTTTTTTTTTTTTTTTGAGACGGAGTCTTGCTCTGTTGCCCAGGATGGAGAGTGCAGTGGTGTAATCTCGGCTCACTGCAACCTCTGCCTCCTGGGTTCCAACGATTCTCCTGCCTCAGCCTCCCAAACAGCTGGGATTACAGGCACCCACCACCATGCCCAGCTAATTTTTGTATTTTTAATAGAGACGGGGTTTCACCATATTGGCCAGGCTGGACTTGAACTCCTGACCTTGTGATCTGCCTGCCTCAGCCTCCCAAAGTGTCAGGCTTACAGGCATGAGTCACTACGCCCGGCCTAATTTTTTAGTTTTATAGAGATGGAGTCCCACTATGTTGCCCAGGCTGTCTCAAACTCTTAGCCTCAAGTGATTGATTCTCCCGTCTTGGTCTTCCAAAGTGCTGGGATTACAGATGTGAACCACTGCACCTGGCCTAAGCCATTCTCCTTTATTCACTCACCAGTTACGCAAAGTAATCCAGGGCCTTCTCAGCAAAGCTGCCAGGATGAGCCACACAAAGAAGTCAGAGTCAGACACAGGCAGAAAAACAAAGGAATTCATGGGATTGTACATCTTACTATGCAGGCAATATATTCCAAAGCCAAATTAAAAAGTCTTTTGATCCATCTGCATGCCCTCTGTTAACAGGAGCATTCTAAAGTTGGTGGTGGAGGCCAGGTGCAATGGCTCACACCTGTAATCTCAGTACTTTGGGAAGCCAAGGCAGGAGGATCCCTTGAGGCCAGGAGTTTGAGGCCAGCCTGGGCAACATAGCGAGACCCTGTCTCTACAAAAAATTAAAAATTAGCCAGGTGTGGTGACACACGCCTATCTACTCGGAAGGCTGAGGTGGGAAGATTGCTTGAGCCCAGGAGTTCAAAGCTGCAGTGAGCTAGGATCGAGCCCCTGCACTACAGCCTCGGTGACAGAGTGAGACCCTGTCTCTAAAAAAAAATAAAATAATGGTGGTGGAGAACTCCTATTTTGGATGAGCATCTCCCTTAGGCCACTAGGCCCCCATTTAATGCACTAGCATGGACAAATTACTTAAGTAGGAAGAGCAGATTTTCCCAGGGAAATGTAAGGTTAGAATGATACAGACACAGGGAAAATGATTGTGATTGTGCATTTCACCTTCAAAGGCTATCCCACCTTGATTTTGGAACTGAGATAGAGACGATGTTTACTTATTCTAGTCACCCCCTTTGATACCATCTCCTAGATTTTCCAGACTTCAAACTTTTGATCTGCTGAGAGTCTCTTTATTGTTCTTCACACTGGTGTACCATGCTGGAGTGGTCGGCCTAACTTACCGAAAAATATTCGTCAATTTGTTTACGACCCTTTTCCACAGTGAATTCACCGTGAGTCATCCACTTGATGTTTTTCAAAGGGTTTTGCTCCTCTGCAAAAAAAAAAAAAAAAAAAAAGGTGTGAATTTGTTAGTTGCCCCGTAGTATGGTGCTATATGAGACAGTTATTTAGGCATCCAAACAAACAGGATTTCTACCTTCCACAATCTTAACAGCATAATTGATGACATCCTCAACCAAAGCTAGAGCTACTTGAGTCAATTTATCCTCGTAGTCCTTATCTTGTGTATTCGGCATTGTTTGGCTTGCGGCTTTGTTATCCTCATCCATTGCTTTCTGACTTGTTGAATTTTGAGTCTCACTCATTTGCTTTTTCCTGGGGAAGAAAAGAAGTTACTCACTGCGTGCATGTGTGTGTACACACATGTGAATGCACTCATATAAGTACAGACCATCTCTTGAAGAATCACAAGAGACAGTAAGCAGTAATTGCCTCTAGGGAGGGGATTGGGGGTTTAAGGGTAGGAGTCAGACCTGTGCCTGGCTGCTGAGATCTACTTTTCCTGAAAACCAAGGATTCTCACATTCTCAAAACCATAATGAGGCCCGACATGGTGGCTCACGCCTATAACCCCAGCACTTTGGGAGCCCAAGGCGGGTGGATCACCTGAGGTTGGGAGTTCAAGACCAGTCTGACCAACATAGTGAAACCTGGTCTCTACTAAAAATACAAAATTAACTGGGCGTGGTGGCGGGTGCCTGTAATCCCAGCTACTCGGGAGGCTGAGGCAGGAGAATGGCGTAAACCCGGGAGGCGGAGCTTGCAGTGAGCTACTGCACTCCAGCCTGGGCGACAGAGCGAAACTCCGTCTCAAAAAAAAAAAAAAAAAACAAAGAAAGTTGAAATAATGAGCATCCTCCTATTGTATCTGACTTTAATGGCCTTGCTTTCTGTTGTTCCACCATTAGTATGATGCTGGTTTATGGTTTGAGATGTATCACATCAAGAAAACATTCGTCTGTTCCTGTTCTAGTAAGATTTTTATCATAAATGATAGCTATAATCTTCCAGATGCCTTTAACATGTATTGACAATGTGAAATTTTGTGTTCCTAGGGCTGTAAACATGGGTCCATCACAGAGCTAGAAGTCTTTGCTCATTTTCAATTTTTTTTACATCTTTTCCCTTGAGTCTTAAATCCTTTCTTTTCTTGCTACTGTTTAAGTCTTTTTCCTTATTAAAAAATTGCTTATTTCCAGCACAGCTTTAAATTCCTTACAGGTGGCCGGGTACAGTGGCTCAAGCCTGTAATCCCAACACTTTGGGAGGCCAAAGTGGGAGGATTGTTTAAGTGCAGGAGATTGAGATCAGCCTGGACAACATACCAAGGCCCCATCTCTACAAAAGTTTAAAAAATTAGCCAGGCATGGTGATGTGTGCCTGTAGTCCCAGCTTTCTACTCACAAGGCTGATGTGGGAGAATCACTTGAGCCTGGGAGGTTGAGGCTGCAGGGAGCTGTGATCTCACCACTGAACTCCAGTCTGGGTGACAGAGCGAGACCCTGTCTCAGAAAAAATTAAAAATATGGCCAGGCACGGTGGCACATGCCTGTAATCCCAGCAATTTGGGAGGCCGAGGCAGGCGGATCACCTGAGGTCAGGAGTTCAAGACCCACCTGGCCAACATGGCGAAACCCCATCTCTACTAAAAATACAAAAATTGGCCTGGGCCAGGTGTAGTGGCTCATGCCTGTAATCCCAGCACTTTGGGAGGCCGAGGCAGGCGGATCACCTGAGGTCAGGAGTTCAAGACCCACCTGGCCAACATGGTGAAACCCCATCTCTACTAAAAATACAAAAATTAGCCAGGCATGGTGGTGGACACCTGTAATCCCAGCTACTCAGGAGGCTGAGGCAGGAGAATCACTTGAACCCAGGAGGCAGAGGTTGTGGTGAGCCGAGATCGTGCCACTGCACTCCAGCCTGGGTGACAGAGCGAGACTCTGTCTCAAAAAATAAAAAATAAGTATGTTGCAAGCAATCCTTCCATTGGGTGGAAGGGCTACATGAAAGTGGATATCTCTCTCCAAAGGGAGCTATTTTTCTATAAATAACAGCTCCCAATTTGGGGGTGTTTAATGTGCTATGTTTCATTTAACTGTCATCACAGCCCTATGAAAGAGTGCGCTGGGCACCTTCCATT
Source organism: Macaca fascicularis (assembly GCF_037993035.2). Lineage (NCBI taxonomy): Eukaryota > Metazoa > Chordata > Mammalia > Primates > Cercopithecidae > Macaca > Macaca fascicularis. The sequence continues at coordinate 126,257,668 of NC_088395.1, read as the reverse complement.
TGCCCTTCCAAATCCACTGTCCTTGCATCTCCCCCTGTTTCCTGCCCTGGAAAACTAACCTGACTGCACCCATAAATGGTGCCCTCTGGCTTCTAGGGGGTTCCACACAATAAGGAGATCAGGAAGTCAAAATATATGTTCCTGGTGGTTTTCCCCCTGCAAGTTGGCTGATGGCTGGCTGCATGAAGTCCCCAGTGTCTTTCAGGGCAGCGCTCTCCCAGCTTCTAAGTGTGGTAAGGGTAAGCATTCTCTCCCCTCAACCTTTTAGGCCCACTGTTACTAGCCCCAGCGAGCTGCACCTTCCTCTGTTGCCCTGCACTCTGGCCACACTTTTGTAAATAGTCCCTTACTTAACCCTTCTGCAGCTGTCTTCATTTTAATACACCAACAGTTTCCTACAGGAACCCTGAGTCACAGATAGAGGGCCTATTGCTGCCATGTAAAAATGAGGAAACTGAGCTGTACACCCACACTGTCTGGCTCCACAGCCCATGCTCTCAACTGTGCTGCTCTTCTCCCTCCAAGATTCAGAAAGAGTAGTAGGGCCCTATTTGCATATTTTCTTTCTTTCTTTCTCTTTCTTTCTTTCTCTTTCTTTCTTTCTTTCTTTTTTTCTTTTTTTTCTTTTTTTTTTTTTTTTTGACAGAGTCTTGCTCTGTCGCCCAGGCTGGAGGGCAGTGGCAACCTCTTCCTCCCGGGTTCAAGCGATTCTGCTGCCTCAGCCTCCCGAGTAGCTGGGATTACAGGCGCCCGCCACCATGCCCAGCTGATTTTTGTATTTTTAGTAGAGATGGGGTTTCACCATCTTGGTCAGGCTGGTCTTGAACTCCTGACCTCCTGATCCACCCGCCTCAGTCTCCCAAAGTGCTGTGATTACAGGCGTGAGCCACCACGCCCGACCTTATTCTCACATTTTCATCTAGAGTCCAGTGACCCACTCTCTCTCTCTGGGAGCCTCTTTCACAAAAGGCAACTTTTTCTTTGTTTTTTTTTTTTTTTTTTGAGACAGAGTTTTCACTCTTGTTGCCCAGGCTGGAGTGCAATGGCGAAATCTCGGCTCACTGCAACCTCTGCCTCCCAGGTTCAAGCAATTCTCCTGCCTCAGCCTCCCGAGTAGCTGGGATTATAGGTGTCCGCCACCATGCCCGGCTAATTTTTGTATTTTTAGTAGAGACGGGGTTTCACCATGTTGGCCAGGCTGGTCTTGAACTCCTGACTTCAGGTGATCCACCTGCCTCGGCCTCCCAAAGTGCTGGGATTACAGGTGTGAGCTACTGTGCCCGGACAAAGGGCAACTCTGTTTCCTTTATTGACATAATCACTGGTCCCAGGGGGTAGTAGATACCACAAAAGGCAACCTGGCTCCCACAGCCATCAGTTCAAGAACCATGGGGACAGCCTTTGAACATCCCTGAAATAATGTTGGCCATTGTTCATTTAAGCTTTTTTTTTTTTTGTCTTTTTTTTTTTTTCCTGTTTTTTCTCTTGAGATAGGGTCTTGCTCTGTCACCTGGGCTGGAGTGCAGTGGTGCAATCACAGGTAGCTGCAGCCTCAACTTCCTAGGCTCAAGTGATCCTCCCACCTCAGCCTCCTGAGTAGTTGGGACTAAAGGCCTATACCACCACACCTGGCTATTTTTTTTTTTCTTTTGAGACAGAGTCTTACTCTGTCACCCAGACTGGAGTGTGGTGACACAATCTCGGCTCACTGCAACCTCTGCCTCCTGGGTTCAAGAGATTCTCCTGCCTCAGCCTCCTGAGTAGCTGGGATTATAGGTGGGTAAATACAAAATACACGTGTTGTAAATACAAAAATATGCCCAGCTAATTTCTGTATTTTTAGTAGAGATGGGGTTTCACCATATTGGCCAGGCTGGTCTTGAACCCCTGACCTTGGGTGATTTGCCCACCTCAGCCTCCCACCGTGTCCTGCCTACACCAGGCTATTTATTTTATAGTTCTCAGTATGTTGCCCAGATTGATATTAGCATTTTTAAGCTCAGTTTGCCTCTGCCCCAGTTCCCTGTTGCTGCAGCTGGAGGTAGACAGGATCATCTGCTGGAGGACACAGAGCATTTCCAGGCTGCCCACTCCAGAGCAGCCAGAGGCTAAAGGGTGGGCAGTGAGGAGCCTAAAGACCCTTAACACTAGAGAACTGACTCTCCCTAGCCCTTACTTAGGCCATGCCAATTTGGCCAGAGCAACCTGCTATAAACTCTGTAAAGACAACTGCACAAAGGTTTTTGGGTAAATTGGTAATTTCAATAGACTTTGGTAAGGTAGCCATATATTAACTTGATCCTTTAGAAAATTGTCCATTTGCGCCGGCTGCAGTGGTTCACACCTGTAATCCCAGCACTTTGGGAGGCCAAGGTGGGTGGATGACCTGAGGTCGGGAGTTCAAGACCAGCCTGATCAACATGGAGAAGCTCCGTCTCTACTAAAAATACAAAAAATTAGCCGGGTATGGCCAGGTGCGGTGGGTCACACCTGTAATCCCAGCACTTTGGGAGGCCAAGGTGGGCGGATCACGAGATCAGGAGCTCGAGACCATCCTGGCTAACATGGTGAAACCCCGTCTCTACTAAAAATACAAAAAATTAGCTGGGCGTGGTGGTGAGCACCTGTAGTCCCAGCTACTTGGGAGGCTGAGGCAGGAGAATGGCATGAACCCGGGAGGCAGAGTTTGCTGTGAGCTGAGATCTCGCCACTGCACTCCAGCCTGGGCAACAGAACGAGACTCCACCTCAAGAAAGAAAGAAAAAGAAAGAAAGAAGGAAAGAAAATTGTCCATTTGGGGCCGGGCGCGGTGGCTCACACCTGTAATCCCAGCACTTTGGGAGGCCAATGTGGGAGGATTACCTGAGGTCAGGAGTTTGAAACCAGCCTGGCCAACATGGCAAAACCCCGTCTCTACTAAAAATACAAAAATTAGCCGGGCATGGTGGTGCATGCCTGTAGTCCCTGCTACTCGGGAGGCTGAGGCAGCAGAATGGCGTGAACCCAGGAGGTGGAGCTTGCAGTGAGCTGAGATCGCGCCACTGTACTCCAGCCTGGGCGACAGAGCGAGACTCTGTCTCAAAAAAAAAAAAAAAAAAAAAAAAAGGAAAGGAAAGAAAATTGGTAACTTGGACATTCAGTAACTTTGCTTTCAGCAAATTGCCTATTGATAAATTGATGAGAAGTCAAATCTGTGACCTCCAACACGAAGCACATGGGGTGTGTGCTTTATGCATGGAAGGACCTCCTTAAGACTTTCCCTGGGGAGCCCGTGCTCCAACAGGAGAGGGAAGATGGGGAGCAGTGCCCAGGAAGAAGCTCAATTTTTACCCTCACACATCTGTGGGCACACACCATTCTTAAGCCACCCTCCCACTGGCCTCTCTTAGTTATTTTTCTTCCCTTCCCTCCCCTCCTCTCCCCTCCCCTCCCCCTCCCCTCTCCTCCCCTCTCCTCCCCTGCCCTCCCCCTCCCTCTCCCCTCTCCTCCCCTGCCCTCCCCTCCCCTTCTCAGAGGCCAAATAGGCAGGGTGGGTGGAAAGAGAAGGGGGAATGGTAATGTTTGGGATCTGGGTGATGAATAGGGAGAACCACTGCAAGTCCTTTCTGTGGACTCCCCCATCCCGGAGAAACCCCAGTACCGGAGTGAGCAGATCTTCTTTGCTTGGAACAGGAGCAGTGGTAGGTAGCTGGGGATGTCTCAGGATTCTCTCAGTAGCTTCTCTCAGATTGCCAGATGGAATGTTTGCAAGTGCTGCCAAGGAAACAACAATTTCAACCAATGGGAAGCATAGCCTACATGTTTCTGACTGCTTATGTTAATAACGGAGGGTAAGATGGGAGGGGGTGAGGGAAGGAGGGGAGAGCCAATCACAGCAACTGTCTGACCGCAATAATAGGACCAAACTGTGGTAGCTATACCTAGCTTCTCTTCAGCTGAAGATGAGCTTGCAGGGCCATGCCAGGAAGAACAGTGATGATAAGCCTCACAGCTGGTATGTATTGGGCATCCCTATGATATGCCAGTCACTGTGTTAAGCCTTCAGTATCTGAAGTCATTTACTCCTCACAATAGCATTATGAGGTAAGTATTAGTATTTGCATATTACAGTTGAACAGACTGAGGCACAGCAAGTACTGTCCCAAACTCAAACCCAAAGCTGTCTGACTTCATTGGCTGAGCTTTTACTTTTTCATTTCCAAATTCTGAGGTTAGGACTTCCCATGTGTACTTCATTGCTTTGCAAACCAAAAAGTTGTCTGAAACAGGTCTCAATTTACCAGTTTATTTTGCCAAGGTTAAGGATGTGTCTGGGAGACAGGTCTGTGCCTTTCTCCAAAGATGACTTTGAGGGCTTCAGTATTTATTTATTTATTTATTTGTTTATTTAAAGACAGGATCTCACTGTCACCCAGGCTGAAATGCAGTGGCACAGTCATGGCTCACCCCAGCCTCGACTGCCTGGGCTCAAGTGATTCTCCCACCTCAGCCTCCCAGGTAACTGGGACTATAGGTGTGCCACCACCACACCTGGCCAATTTTTAAATTATTTATAGAGACAAGGTCTCACTCTGTTGCCCAGACTGGTCTCGAACTCCTGGGTTCAAGCTATTCTCCTGCTCCAGCCTCCCAAAGTACTGGGATTACAGCCATGAGCCACCTCACCCGACCAGGCTTCAGGTTTTGTTTGTTTGTTTTGAGACGGAGTCTCGCTCTTGTTGCCCAGGTTGGAGTGCAGTGGCGCGATCTCGGCTCACTGCAACCTCTGCCTCCCGGGTTCAAGCGATTCTCCTGCCTCAGCCTCCCAAGTAGCTGGGATTACAGGCACCCACCACCATGCCCAGCTAGTTTTTGTATTTTTAATAGAGACGGGGTTTCACCATGTTGGTCAGGCTGGTCTTGAACTCCTGACCTTAGGCGATCCATGTGCCTCGGCCTCCCAAAGTGCTGGGATTACAGGTCTGAGCCACCACGCCCAGCCCAGGCTTCAGTATTTAAAGGAGAAATGCAAGGGCAGGTGCAGTGGCTCACGCTTATAATCCCAGCACTTTGGGAGACCAAGGCAGATCACTTGAGATCAGGAGTTGGAGACCAGCCTGGCCAATATGGTGAAACCCCGTCTCTACTAAAAATACAAAAATTAGCTGGGCATGGTGGCGGGCACCTGTAATCCCAGCTACTCGGGAGGCTGAGGCAGGAGAATCGCTTGAACACGGGAGGCAGAGGTTGCAGTGAGCCGAGATCGCGCCACTGCACTCCAACCTGGGCAACTAGAGCGAGACTCCATCTCAAAAAATAATAATAATAAATAATAATAAAGGGGAAATGCAAGCTTGAGGGAAGAGAGGGAAGGTATGGTCACATTATTGAATCCACATGTTGCAAGAGAAAAAGAGCAGGTAGGGGAATCAATTACGTATCCCTCTCCTGCTCATTAAATCAGCACTTTACATAAGATAAAGTAAACATAGAGTAGCTACAGGTGAAGATATTTAACCTGTTATTTGTAGCTGTCTGCTCAGGAACAAAAGGAAAGGCAGCTTCTTGCATGACTCAGCTTTCAGTTTAATTTTTTTTCCTTTTGGCAGAGTGAATTGGGGTCCCAAGTTTTTATTTTCCTTTCACAGCTTTCAAAGATGTCTTTTATGAATCAAAGATGAAAGAGATATAGTGCTTATCAGCTTACACTCAGGAACAATTTAACATTTTTCTTTCTCAGTTCCCTTGCCTATAAAATGGGGTTAATAACAACGCCTACAGAATAGGGGTTTTATGGGGATCAAACCAGATAATTCACGTGAAGACCAAGAACAATGCCTGCTACATCATAATCTCGCTCTATAATGATTAGATAGCCTTTCTTTTTTTTTTTTTTTTTTTTTTTTTTTTTTTTTTTTTGAGATGGAGTTTTGCTCTTGTTGCCCAGGCTGGAGTGCAGTGGCACTATCTCGGCTCACTGCAACCTCTGCCTCCCAGGTTCAAGTGATTCTCCTGCCTCAGCCTCCTGAGTAGCTGGGATTATAGATGCCCGCCACCACGCCCAGCTAATTTTTGTATTTTTTTGTGGGGACGGGTTTTTGCTATGTTTCCCAGGCTGGTCTTGAACTCCTGAGTTCAAGGGATCCGCCAGCCCCAGCCTCCCAAAGTGCCGGGATTACAGGTGCGAGCTACCACACCGGGCCAGGATTTTTTTTTCCCCCTTGTTTTGTTTTCATTTTTCTTTTGGTTGGGGGAGGGGAGAGATGGGGTCTCACTGTCACCCAGGCTGGAGTGCAGTGGTGCGATTACGGCTCACTGCAGCCTCCACCTCCTGGACTCAAGTGATCCTCCCGCCTCAGCCTCCCAAGTAGCAGAGACCACAGGCACACACCACCACGGTCAGCTAATTTTTTGTAGAGGCTAGGTCTCACTATGTTACCCAGGTTGGTCTCGAACTCCTGACCTCAAGCGATCCTCCTGCCTCAGCCTCCCAAAGTGCTAGGATTACAGGGGTAAGCCACCCCAACGGGCTGGGAGTAGGATTCCTTATTGCCCAGAGGAGGCAAAATGCTTTCATGGAAGGAACCTGGAGAGATTTCCCAGCAGATTAGAAAGGCTCCTTCTTTGAAGCAGAAGCTTAACTTCTGTGTCCAGAACTTTACCTCTTACCCGCAGCCAAGCCCCTTACTGAAATGCACAAATTTTGGTTTCCAGGGCTCTATAGGTCGAGAGGTCTTTTGAATCCTCACGCAGCGCGGAGGACAGGTTCTTCCACACTACTCCCTGCTCAGATGCTAGTGCAGGTATGAGTGGAGAAAATGGCTTGCAAGCCGCGATGGAGGGGAGAGCTGGGAGGAGCAGGTGGGGCAGAGCAGGAGAAGCTGGCTAGAGGCTTGCCAAGCTCAGCCCCTCCCTCCTCGGGAAGAAAACAGACTTGGCTGCTTGGGAAGCCGTAACTCCCACCCGACTCCCCACACCCCGCGCCACACCCCAGCCACGGGCCTCTGGAAGCATCCGGACTACGGGGGGGCAGGGAGGCGGCGCCGGCTGGCGCGTGGTCCAGCGATGCGCCCGCGTTGTTCTGAAAGAACGTGGAGACTGCACCAAGACGCGCCGCCCCAATAACAAAAATGAGCCGAGCGTGGCGGCGCACTTCTGTGGTCTCAGGTACTTGCGAGGCTGAGATGGACGATCACTTGAGCCCGGGAGGTCGAGGCTACAGTGAGCCATGATCGTACCACCGCATTACAGCCTGGGCGACAGAGCCAGAGCCTGATGCAGGCCTGGCCACGTGGAGTGCGTCCTCTCCGTTCCCCAGGAGCCGATGGGCGGGGCGGGTCGCAAGTACACTGACCTACTGTCCTGGGCTTTCCGAGGCTGCCGGGAGCTAGACAGACCGCCAGGGGGCGAGAGGGCCAGCGCCTCCCTAGTCCTGCCTGTGGGGAGTGGGGGGGGGGGAATTTGTATCAAGGATGTCGTGCTCATTAGAGAGAACTGCTTTGGAGAGCCTTGCAGATCCACACACTCTACTCTTTTTTTTTTTTTTTTTTTTTTTTTAGTTGGAGTCTCACTGTGTCGCCCGGGCTGGGGTGCAGTGGCGTGATCTCGGCTCACTGCAACCTCCGCCTCCTGGGTTCAAGCGATTCTCTTGTCTCAGCCTCCCAACCGCACTCAGCTAATTTTTGTATTTTCAGTAGAGACGGGATTTCACTATGTTTGTCAAATTGGTCTCGAACTCCTGACCACAAGTGATCCGCCCGCCTCAGCCTCCCAAAGTGCTGGGATTACAGGCATGAGCCATCGCACCTGGCCCACACTCTCTTAGCTGCTTCTTTTTTCTTCTTCTTTCTTCTTTCTCCTTCCCCTTCTTTTTTTATTTTATTTTATTTTATTTTATTTTTTTTTTTTTTGAGACAGAGTCTTATTCTTGTCGCCCAGGCTGGAGTGCAATGACACGATCCTGGCTCACTGCAACCTCCCCCTCCCGGGTTCAAGCGATTTTCCTACTTCAGCCTCCCGAGTAGCTGGGATTACAGGCACGCACCACCACACCCTGCTAATTTTTGTATTTTTAGTAGAGACAGGGTTTCGCCATGTTGGCCAGGCTGATCTCGAACTCCCGTCCTCAACTGATCTGCCCACCTTAGCCTCCCAAAGTGCTGGGATTACAGGTGTGAGCCACCGCACCTGGCCTAGTTTCTTCTTGAACTGAAGAAAATCCAGGGAGATGCCCTAGGCAGGGGTAGTCTACATCACAGGACAAGGAAGAGAGGACAGAGCCCTCTCTTGGGACTCCACACCCTGGGCCTTGAATTATACTCTTTTCCACCTATGCCTCATTTTCATTCCCTCTCAGTTTCTTTCCTCTCCTCCCCTTATACTCTCATGCTCACCCTTTCACCCCTTCCCTTATTTTTTCCCCTTCTTTCTCTTCTACCAATCTCTAGCAAGGCTGATGCCACTTAGCCACAAACCTAAGCTAAACGCTGACATTCTCTGCTTGTCAAATGAACCCAGTTGGCCACCATGTATCTTTTAAGGGACTGTAAAGTGCGCAGGTGGCAGGAATTGTGAGAAGTAAAACTGACTTAAGACGAGGTTCCCACCCTCGATGCACTTACAATGTAGTTGGGAAGACAAAGTGTGTTCACATGAAAAAATAGCAAGTAAGTCGAAGCAGGGGACAATGAAATGCTTTCTTACCCAAAACATGAGGCATGTTGGATTTGGGCAGGTTCTGTTACCAGTAGAGGGTCTTTACTGCAAATTGTCCAGGTTCTTGGCGTTTTGAACAAAGAATTGGACGAAACGCACAGCAAAGCCAGGAAAGAAAGAAGCAAGGAAAGCAGAGATTTATTGAAAGTGAAAGTATACTCCACAGTGTGAGAACGGGCGGAGCAGTGGCTGAAGGGCCCTGATACACAATCTTCTGGGGTCCAAATACCCGCTAGAGGTTTACCATTGGTCCCCCTATGTTCATGAAGTTGCAGCCCACAATCAGAGCCTGAAGTGAAGTTACAAAGGTCACACTCCTATGCAAACATCTTATTGGTTGTGAAAAGCAGCCAATCAGAGGCTAGAGTGAAGTTACAAAGTTGCCCTTCTATACAAGCGAAGACTTGGCCCCCAATCCGTCTGATTGGTTAGGATAGCAACCAATCAGAGGTTGAAGTGAAGTTACAAAGTTACACTCCTATGCAAACGTCTGATTGGTTGCAAAAAGCAACCAATCAGAGGTACTTTCAATTTCCCCTCTGCTTTTTTCAACCAATCAGAGGTAGTTCCCATCTGCCACACAGAAAGGTGGGGGTTTGCAAGGGGAGCAACCTCTGGTTCTTTTGTTACTTAGGCGTGGAAAGTTAGGGCTTTCCTTTCAATTTAGTTATAGGAAGTCAGCGTGAAATGGCCTTAGGTTCCCTGCCTCCAGACCCTATTCACCTGCCTCAGTTCTAAGCAAGTGACTTTGCTTCACGTCTCAAAGGCCACCAGACTGCCCTAGTGGGAGTGAAGAAAGAGGGAGGAGGTGGTAGGAAACCAGGGCCTTTCCCAAGCAGAGGGCCATCCTCTAACAGTAAAGGCCACAGACCTGAGTACTGTGGTAGTCAGGCCTAGGTGGGTGGGTCCTTGAGAGTCATGATGTCACAAAAACCTCTCAGAATATCCTGGCCATCCTTGAGCATGAGTACCTCATTGAATAGTGCCTCCCTCAGAACAAAAGTACTATGGCAAAACTGTTCCTGATGGCTGGATTAAAAAACATTTTTTTATTATACTTTAAGTTCTAGGGTACATGTGCACAACAAGCAGGTTTGTTACATATGTGTACATGTGCCATGTTGGTGTGCTGCACCCATTAACTCGTCATTTACATTAGGTATATCTCCTAATGCTATTCCTCCCCCTCTTCCCCCACCCCACGACAGGCCCCCGTGTGTGATGTTCCCCACCCTGTGTCCAAGTGTTCTCATTGTTCAATTCCCACCTATGAGTGAGAACATGCGGTGTTCGGTTTTCTGTCCTTGTGGTAGTTTGCTCAGAATGATGGTTTCCAGCTTCATCCATGTCCCTACAAAGGACATGAAGTCATCTTCTTTTATGGCCGCATAGTATTCCATGGTGTATATGTGCCACATTTTCTTTTTTTTTTTTTTTTTTTTTTTTTTTTTTTTTTTTGAGACGGAGTCTTGCTCTGTGCCCCAGGCTGGAGTGCAGTGGCGCGATCTCGGCTCACTGCAAGCTCCGCCTCCCCGGGTTCACGCCATTCTCCTGCCTCAGCCTCCCGAGTAGCTGGGACTACAGGCGCCCGCCACCTCGCCCAGCTAATTTTCTTGTATTTTTAGTAGAGACGGGGTTTCACCGTGTTAGCCAGGATGGTCTCGATCTCCTGACCTCGTGATCCGCCCGTCTCGGCCTCCCAAAGTGCTGGGATTACAGGCTTGAGCCACCGCGCCCGGCCTGTGCCACATTTTCTTAATCCAGTCTATCATTGATGGACATTTGGGTTGGTTCCAAGTCTTTGCTATTGTGAATAGTGCCGCAATAAACATTCGTGTGCATGTGTCTTTATAGCAGCATGATTTATAATCCGATGGCTGGATTTTTGATAGTGATGTCTTGAGGTTGAGATCCACGGTCATAACTAGAGTGGGCTGCTCTTATAGGCACTGTATGAAAACTCCAGGGTTTCCCTAGAGACCAGACCAACCCCACCCCAAATACTAAGTTCTTAGATGTAAGAGAGAAGAGGAAGCTTCTGGTAGCCGGGGTGACTTCTGGCCTCTAAAAACGAAGTTTATTAGGCTTAGAGGGAAAAATCTATCTGCTGAATGAAACACTCCCCAGCAACATGGCAGGTGGTACAGAGTGGATAGGCACAGTATACCAGAGAAACTCTGTTTTTTTGTTTGGTTGGGTTTTTTTGTTTTGTCTTGTTTGTTTTGTTTTTTGAGATCGAGTCTCACTCTTGTTGCCCAGGCTGGAGTGCAATGGCATGATCTCAGCTCACCACAATCTCCGCCTCCCAAGTTCAAGCGATTCTCCTGCCTCAGCCTACCCAGTAGCTGGGATTACAGGCATGCACCACCATGCCTGGGCTAATTGTGTATTTTTAGTAGAGACAGGGTTTCTCCATGTTGGTCAGGCTGGTCTCGAACTCCTGACCTCAGGTGATCCGCCTGCCTCGGCCTCTCAAAGTGCTGGGATTACAGGCGTGAGCTGCCGCACCTGGCCACCAAAGAAACTCTTAACCACATGGAAAATATCTTTGTTTTCTTGGGGCAGTAATGCTCAGTGTTCCCAGTGTTCTCCCTACCTTCTTTCTGTTGCCTTTGGGATTATAGTTATTTGGGGTCATAATTCAAATTGCATGGTTGTTTATAAATTTTATTGCCTGACCACTCTCCAGCCCAAATATAATAATTGGTCTCTCCATGTTTGCTAGAACTGAGGAAGGCACCTAGCAAGAACCAAAACAACAGATGATACCAAATGTGTTCAAACTAATAAAGCAAGAGTTACTTGAGTTTATACAAGTAATATCTGCTGGGCCATTTTCTCAGTGGTGCCCTGTAAAGAACAATTATGTGTCTAATGGTGAATCAAGATTTGTGGAAATCCTAAAAGCAATTATTTGGATTTTTGTTGCAGAAGAGTCTTTGGGGTTGGACGAAGGAGTATTACAGACAACAGCATAAGACATATAGGGTACAGAAATATGCCAAAAAACTTAACAATTAAAGATTATGTAAACATAACATAGGATTTATTCTTTATAGGAATTTTTTTCTCTGCCTTTTATCAAAACTGCATCAAAATGTGACAATTGGCCATATGCGGTGGCTCACATTAGTAACCCTAGCACTTTGGGAGGCCGAGACGGGTTGATCACTTGAGGTCAGGAGTTCAAGACCAGCTTGGCCAACATGGTGAAACCCCGTCTCTACTAAAAATACAAAATTAGCCAGGCGTGGTTGGGTGCCTGTAATCCCAGCTACTTGGAGGCTGAGGCAGGAGAATCACTTGAACCCAGGAGGCGGAGGTTGCAGTGAGCCAAGTACTCCACCACTCATGCCATTGCACTCCAGCTTGGGTGACAGAGTGAGATTCCATCTCAAAAAAAAAAAAAAAGGAACATTCTAGAGTATTCAAACCTCAGAGATAAAATATTTGGTCCGGAGGGTATGGATGAGGTGACAGAGGGAGCATTACACAAGCACACACAGACCCAAACCAATAAGCTGAATGACAGTCTTTCGATATCTAAAATCCACATCTATACACTTGGTATAGAAAAAAAAAAAAAAAAAACAAAACCCTAAAATTGTACCATGAGCCTTGTTTCCCACAGAAGTACAGGAGAATAATTTCTCAGTTCACAGAAGTATCAGAGTGATATGGAATCTTGAAAACCAACTGATGTTTAACTCTCATCCTCCATCCCTTACCCTCAACCAGAAGCTTCTTGGTAAGAATGGTCAGCTTCAGTCCTAAGTCCATTCAGCACCTTCCCTTAGAGCAGAGCAAGTAGCAAGAGTTTAGAGGGGTAACTAGGCACTCAGTTCTCACAGTGGCATGAAACTGCGTTTTTAGCTCTGCTTTCAGAAAACACCTTCAGCCTGCCTCGACCTCTCAAAGTGCTGGGATTACAGACATGTGCCACCACGCCTAGCCTAATTTTTGTATTTTTAGTAGAGATGAGGTTTCACCATGTTGGCCAGGCTGGTCTCAAACTCCTGGCCTCAAGTGGTCCACCCACTTTGGCCTCCCAAAGTGCTGGGATTACAGGTTTGAACCACTGTGCCTGGACTCTTTAATACTTTTTTCAAAACAGATAAGGAGTTTTGCTGTTGCCCAGGCTGGTCTTGAACTCTTGGGCTCAAGCAGTTCTCCTGTCTCAACCACCCAAAGTGCTGGGATTACAAGTGTGAGCCACTGTGCCCAGGCAGAATTTTTTAAAAAATACTTCCTACTGTGTTCCTTAATGGAGACCCTGCTACTGTTTTCAGAGTTTCTCAACCTTGGCACTATTGACACTTAAGGCTACCGGAAACTGTCACGTGGGACTGTCCTGTACAACTTAGGATGTTTAGAAGCATCTCTGGCTTCTACCCACTAGATGTCAGCAACACCTCCCGACCCATACCTCCTGTTGCCTCAAGGAATAATGTCTGCAAACGTTGCAATACGCCCTGGGAGGCAAACTCACCCAGCTGAGAACCACTGCTTTAAACCCACCCTGTGCAGAGCAGCCAGGCAGATGTGCACAAGTCGCATCACGCTCCTGCTTCCTGCCAGACTCCCCAGTCGCCCTCAGGAGGAATTCCAACACCCAGTGGTAGACATTCACGTTCTGGCCCCTGCCAACCTCTCTAGTCCCTCTCTTCTGCCTCGCACTCTTTGCTCTACAGAACTGCTTGTAGAGTTTCCCACATAGCCATGCTATTTGTGTCCCCACCCTCATGCTGTTCTCTCTGCTTGGAATGTCCTCCCCTCAGTTGTTTGTCTCATAAATCCTATCCAGCCTTCCAGACAGCTTAGTGTAGACATCCTCTGGAAACGTATCCCTAAGCTCTTTCCTTTCCCCTCAACCCAAGGCTGGGTTGCCCCACCTCTGCGCTCCCACAGCACCTTCTGCAAACTTCTGTCACAGCACTTATCCTTCACATAATTGTCTGTCACTGCCACTGACTAAGTTCCCGCAGAGCAGTTCTGTGTCACATTCATTTATTTTAAGTCGTTTTATTATTTGGTAGAGATGGAGTTTCACTATGTTGGCCAGGCTGGTCTCGAACTCCTGGCCTCGTGATCTGCCCACCTCAGCCTCCCAAAGTGTTGGGATTACAGGTGTGAACCACCGCACCCGGCCTGTGGTGTCATATTCAAATCTGAGGTACAGCACCTGGCATGTAGCATTTAGTCAATCAGTGTTTAGTGAAGTAAGCCACAAAGAACAATACACTAGGTTGGGAGTAAAAACATCAGGATTCTAGTCCCAGCTCTGCCACTGGCTAAATGATCATTTGGATCCCAAACAAAAGGTAGCGCCATTCTCTTCCTCTTCCTTCTGAATATGTATGGCTTCCTCTCTTTTTTTTCAGTCCTTTCCTATTGACTACTTTATTTGACCCTACAAGTAACAACCTGGTAGATGTAATTTCAAACAAGAACCATTCTTCTAAACTTCCAAAGAAGTTAATAGTATGTGTCAGACACTACCATTGCATACAAGACAGAAGAGCCCATCTGTATTTGTATGTGCATAAAGAAACCCTATTGGCCAGGTGTGGTCGGCTCATACCTGGCCGAGGCTGGCGGATCTCTCGAGCCCAGGAGTTCGAAACCAGCCTGGGCAATATGGCAAAACCATGTCTCTACGAAAAATACAATTAGCCAGCTGTGGAGTAAGCGCTTGTGGTCCCAGCTACTCAGGAGGCTGAAGTGGGAGGATCACTTGAGCCCAGGAAGCAGTGGTTGCAGTGACCTAAGATCTCGCCACTGCACTCCAGCCTGGGTGACAGAGTGAGACCCTGTCTCAAAAAAAGAGAAAAAGAAAGAAAAAGAAACACTATTGAGCATTTTTGGTTTGGGTTTAATAAAAAAGGATTTTTTTTTTTTTTTTGAGCCACCACACCTGGTCAAAAAGGATTATTTTTAAAGTAAAAAGAAACCCACACCAGACGCAGTGGCTCACACCTGTAATCCTAGCACTTTGGGAGGCCAAGGCAGGTGGATCACCTGAGGTCTGGAGTTCGAGTTCATGGCCAACATGGTGAAACCCCGTATCTATTAAAAATACAAAAACTAGCTGGGCGTGGTGACAGGCACCTGTAATCCCAGCTACTCAGGAGGCTGACGCAGGAGAATCGCTTGAACCCAGGAGGCAGAGGTTGCCAGTGAGCCGAGATCACGCCACTGCACTCCAGCCTGGGTGACAAGAGTGAAAACACCATCTCAAAAAAAATAAAGTAAAAAGAAACCCTTTGGGGTGGTGTGACAATTGGCAGGTGCTGGGCAGGTGCTGGGCAGGGGATTAGAGCAACTATTTTCACTGCATACCTCATATTGTTGGATTTAGAGCTAGATGAATATAACATCTATTTTTAAAAAACTTAATGATAGTAAATAAAACTGAGCAAATGGGATTGTTTCCTAAAGCAGCATTTTAACAGGCCTTAAAAACTGGTGACAGATGGATCTGAGATCAGCAGCTGTACCACATCAGTTAGAGCTGCTGTAAGAAAACCCTTCTAAATTGCACTTGCAAAAAAAAAAAGAAAGAAAAGAAATCTAGACTACACACCACCGTTAAATCTTCTATCTTCAAAGTGCTTTAATCTGGCTCACCCCCTAGCAGTAGAGTACAAAAATAAAGCTCAATTTCACAGCAGACGCTAAAAAAAGGGCAGTGAAGAATATGGACTCTAACCGTGAACCTGACCAACTCCACCTGTTATTTTGTAGCCCCTCACTATACAGCTGTGCAATTGTGACAGACATCTAAGGACATAAAAATTTAGGAGATGATCCCTGCCCACAGGCAAAATGGAAAAATAGCAGACCTAAAAATCAATAAAAGTAATAATAAATCAGTCATGTTTTCAACACATCTGTATCCACAACTCCCTATGTGTACTACCTGTCCTCTTTCGTACTTTCGAGGCATAGCTTTTTTTTTTTTTTTTTGAGACAGAGTTTCGCTCTGTCGCCCAGGCTGGAGTGCGGTGGTGCAATCTTGGCTCACTGCAACCTCTGCCTCCTAGGTTCAAGCAGTTCTCCTGCCTCAGCCTCCAGAGTAGCTGGGATTACAGGCATGTGCCACCACGCCCAGCTAATTTTGTATTTTTAGTAGGGACGGGGTTTCTCTATGTTGATCCCTCACGTCTTGAACTCCCGATGTCAGGTGATCCACCCGCCTCGGCCTCCCAAAGTGCTGGGATTACAGGTGTGAGCCACCGCCTGGCCAGGGATAGTTCTTCTAACAGTCAATTACCCAAGGCCTGTGAAGCACTAAATGATAATACAGGTTGTATTAAATTTGTTATCATGACCAGGCTTTCCTTATACAGTAAAAAGTAAAGGTCATTGCCGATCAAGGGATGGCACAATCTAGCCACCACTGTAAGTTTAACCGCCACTTCCTTCTATAAGCTCCGCCCTATAAAATGAGATCAATGGCAATCACACAGCGCAGATGTGTTCAGATCAAATGTTTAACTGGATAAGCGATGAAAAGCAACTTAGTATTCTCACCTGGAAGTGTCATCTGTGGTATTGCTTTATACACCTGGAGTTATCACCATCTTTAGTTCTATCTTTTCAGATCTTCATCTTTGGTTACCTTTAACGTTGAACATGCATCTCTATTTCAAGTGCTCAGTACACTCTCATTTTAATAAACCAAATGATTGCTGTTGCTGTATACTAAAATGAAAATTAACTTAAGCATATACTATTTGTTAGATACTATACATAATGCATGAAGATTGAAGGTGCAATCTGTTTTAAACATGTCCCAGCTGGGTTTTTTTTTTTTTTTTGGAGACAGTGTCTCACTCTGTCACCCAGGCTGGGGTGCAGTGGCACAATCTCAGCTCACGGTAACCTCTGCCTCCCGGGTTCAAACCATTCTCCTGTCTCACACCGCGACTGTGCCCAACCTGGAATTATTTTCTTACACCCCTCTCAGCTCAAACCTAACCAACTGGAATTTTAAACATTGTAGGATCCACTCAGAAAAGGAACTAGAAAAAAAACACTTTTTCTTTTTTTTTTTTTTTTTTTTTGAGACGGAGTCTCGCTCTGTCGCCCAGGCTGGAGTGCAGTGGCCGGATCTCAGCTCACTGCAAGCTCCGCCTCCCGGGTTCACGCCATTCTCCGGCCTCAGCCTCCCGAGTAGCTGGGACTACAGGCGCCCGCCACCTCGCCCGGCTAGTTTTTTGTATTTCTTAGTAGAGACGGGGTTTCACCGTGTTATCCAGGATGGTCTCGGCCTCCCAAAGTGCTGGGATTACAGGCTTGAGCCACCGCGCCCGGCCAAAACAACACTTTTTCTGTATTCCCCTAGTCATCTCTGAAGAAACTATGTTTGTAAAATTTACTAGTGTCAGCCGGGCGCAATGGCTCACACCTGTAATCAAAGCACTTTGGGATGCCAAGGCGGGTGGATCACTTGAGGTCAGGAATTCGAGACCAGCCTGGCCAACGTGGTGAAACCCCATCTCTACTAAAAACATAAAAGCTGGCCAGGCACGGTGGCTCACACCTGTAATCCCAGCACTTTGAGAGGCTGAGGCAGGTGGATCATAGGGTCAGGAGTTCAAGACCAGCCTGACCAACATGGTGAAACCCCGTCTCTACTAAAAATACAAAAATTAGCCAGATGCAGTGGCAGGTGCCTGTAATCCCAGCTACTCAGGAGGCTGAGGCAGGAGAATCACTTGAACTTGGGAGGCGGAGATTGCAATGAGCCAAGATTGAGCCACTGCACTCCAGCCTGGGCAAGAGAGCAAGAGTCTGTCTAAAAAATAAATAAAGTTAAATAAAATATACTAGTGTCTACTACAGTAGTAGCAACTACAATTTATGAAGTATTAGGTGCTAGGCACAGAGACAGATGCTTGAGGTACATTATGGATGTACATTACGTCTATACAAGCCTCACAATTGCCTTCCAGTTTTTTTCAGTGATAAAGATTACATTGGGTAGATTGCTTGATTTTGTGTAACATATTTAAAAAAAAAGAAATGCATTTTTTTCATTTTATTTTTATTAAGCACTACATAACACATTGCATGTTACATAATACACTGTATAACCTTCTAGCAGGGGTAGATGGCCATAACTGAGTTATTTTTTTCATCAATCAGGAAAATGCTTCCTTAATCAATGTTCTCCAAACCCTGAAAAACAGTTTAAAAAGGAGAATGTGACAAGTCTGTTCCCATCAAAGACATGCCATGTACTTTTATTTCCAGTGTCACTAAATGGCATTCTGTTATTTAAAAGAATGCTTCCACATCCCACATTTCTCTAACTGCAATAATACATTGGATTAAATTTTATAATCACTAAAGAATAACCTGTAATGAATTCTAGTTTTCATTTGCTGACAGCAGCATATTGCTTTATATGAAACAAACCTTCCCCCACCCCCAATCAGAACTACAGTCAAGCAACTCTTTACCACCTGGATCCTTTTTTTTTTTTTTTTTTTTGAGATGGAGTCTCGCTCCCGTCACACAGGCTGGAGTGCAGTGACGCGATCTCGCCTCACTGCAACCTCCACCTCCCGGGTTCAAGTGATTCTCCTTCCTCAGCCTCCCAAGTAGCTGGGATTAAAGGCGTGCGCCACCATGCCCAGATGATTTTTGTATTTTTAGTAGAGAAGGGGTTTCGCCATGTTGGCCAGGCTGATCTCGAACTCCTGACCTCAGGTGATCCACCTGCCTCGGCCTCCCAAAGTGCTAGGATTACAGGCGTGAGTCACTGTGCCCAGCCTCCACCTGGATCCTTTTACAAAGCACCTCAGTGAGTCAGAGGACAAGCTAAAATCTGTTTTAAAAAATAACAGCCAACGTGAGGTAGATACTATTATTCTCATTCCATTTTTTTTTTACAAACGAGGAAATGGAGGCTCAGAGAGGTTAAAAGTCACCTGCTTAAGTCCATAAGGAATGAGCAGAGCCAGAATTCAAGTCCAGGGACCCCAACTCCAGAACCCTTCTCCAACAAGCACTACACTATCTATTCAAAATACCTACTGGATCTCACTAAGTTGACAACCAAATACTTCAGAAGCTATAAATTAAAAGATGAGGCTGGGCACGGTGGCTCACGCCTGTAACCCTAGCACTCTGGCAGGCCGAGGCAGGTGGATCACGAGGTCAGGAGTTCAAGACCAGCTTGGCCAAGATGGTGAAACCCCGTCTCTACTAAAAGTACAAAAATTACAGCATGCCTGTAATCCCAGCTACTCGGGAGGCTGAGGCAGGAGAATCGCTTGAGCCTGGCGAGTGGAGCTTGCAGTGTGCCGAGCTCGTGCCACTGCACTCCAGCCTGGGCAACAGAGCAAGACTTCATCTCAAAAAAAAAAAAAAAAAAAAAAAAAGACTAATCAGTGATGACACTTCTTCTAGGTATTAAAAGGTATTAAATAACATAGTCCAGGTATTTGGTTTACTATTACAGGAAGAACTGCCTTAAGAGAAGTTAAAATTGCATCTTCTTGGAGCCATCTCTTAGAAATCCTAATTCTGCCTCACATGCCAGGTGATTCTGATGGTTATTCTTGGACCATACTTTGAGAAATATGGCTCCAGATAAGTAGATATCTATTACCATGTGCATTAGATTAGATTCTCAACTACCCCTCCACTGAGAGGCGTATCACCCAGGTTGAGTCCCTATAATATTATTTAATCACTCTGACCCTTGTCTATAAAATGGAAATACTATTTACTTAGGTTTGCTGTGAGGAATAAATGAGCAAGGAGAAAATATTAAAAAGTAAACATTTTGGCTGGGCACGGTGGCTCACGCCTGTAATCCCAGCACTTTGGGAGGCCGAGGCGGGCGGATCACGAGGTCAGGAGATTGAGATCATCCTGGCTAACACGGTAAACCCCGTCTCTACCAAAAATACAAAAAATTAGCCGGGCGTGGTGCTGCGCGCCTGTAGTCCCAGCTACTCGGAGGCTGAGGCAGGAGAATGGCGTGAACCTGGGAGGCAGAGCTTGCAGTGAGCCGAGATCGCACCACTGCACTCCAGCGTGGGTGACAAAGCAAGACTCCGTCTCAAAAAAAAAAAAAGTAAACATTTTAAAAGAATTATGAGAATGAACTACTCCTACAAAATATAAAAACATACTATTAGGGCCAGGAATAGGGGCTCACACCTGTAATCCTAACACTTTGAAAGGCTGAGGTGGGTGGATCACTTGAGGTCAGGAGTTAGGAAACCAGCCTGACCAATATGGTGAAACTCTGTCTCTACCAAAAAATACAAAAAAAAAAAAAAAAAAAAAGCTGGGCATGGTGGCGGGTGCCTGTAATCCCAGCTACTCAGGAGGCTGAGGCACAAGAATCGCTTGAACCTGGCAGGTGGGGGTTGCAGTGAGCCAAGATTGCACCACTGCACTCCAGACTGGGTGACAGAGTGAGACCTTGTCTCAAAAAAAAAAAAGAAAAAAAAAAACATACGATTAGGTCAAACCTTATGAAAATGCTACTGCTTGATCGTTTTTGACCTACAAAAATGGCAATGCCATAACTGAATCAAATATAAAAGTATAGTAATTCTTTAAATGAGGTCTTGTTGCAGGAATAGGCAGACCTAGAGTACAGAAAAGCACATCTGTGAAACAGGCCCATGTGTATATGGAAATTTAGTATACCAGAGTGGTATTACAAATAAAAATGAACTGGGTGTTTGGTGGGGGTTTTTTTTTTTTTTGAAACAGGCTCTCATTCTCTCACCCAGGCTGGAGTGCAGTGGTACGATCCTACCACACTGCAGCCTCGAACCCCTGGGCTCAGGCTATCCTCCTGCCTCAGCCTTCTGAGTAGCTAGGACTACTAAATTGTTCTATAAATGGGTAATTGCGATAACTAGCTACCTCTTGAAAAAAAGTAAAGTTAATCCTCCCTTCACATTATACTCCAAAATGACCTGTAGATGGGACCAAATAACTAATTTTTTTTAAAGAAACAATATTAGGAGAAATTATTTTTTAAAACTAATTTTATGAGCCAGGTATAGTGGCACACCTGTAGTCCCAGCTCCTCTGAAGGCTGAGGCAAGATCACTTGAGCCTATGAGTTTGAGGCCAGCCAGGGCAACACAGCAAGACTGTCTCTATTTTATTTTTTGAACGTATTTTTATAACCTTAGGTAGAAAAGGCCTTTGTATGGGAGACATAAAAACTCAGAATGCAGAGCAACAAAACATGATAAATTGAATATCAAAATTTAAAACTACCTGATGAAAAACATCATAAAGTGAAAAAGACAAACAGCAGACTGGGAAAAATGTTTGTCATATATAAAATAGACAAAAAATTAAAAGTCTAGAATATATAAAGAACTATAGATTGAAAAGAAAAAAGACAAAACAATAGAACAGGCAAAGGATATAGGCAACAATCCACAGAATAAGAAATATATGACAGTAAGAAAAACTAAAAAAAATAAGAAACATAAAAGATTAAATATGTAAAAAGATGCCAACCTCACTAGTAGACAAGAAAATGCTAGTTATATATTAGCATTGTATGACCCTTGGCAAGGCATTACCAGAACCCACCTCAACCCTGGCAGAAGGCTGGCATCAGAGTGGCTTCTTACCTTTGACACATAGTGACGATTAACTCCAGAGATGCGCCTATCTCTTTCCATCAGATTCCAGTGATACCCAAAATGAGCAATCCTTTTTTCCTTCAAATAAGAGACAATTATTGTTGCAGTTTATAAAAGTGAGTGACCCAGTTGATGGATATTACAATTTTTAGAAGGGACATTCTAGAGAAATGGAATCATCATTCAAATAAAAATGCAAATTAGTAGTACAAGAACAGAATCTCCTAAATAAAATCAGACCACTACACTTTAGGATTAAGTTGGTGACCGTGACTTCTTACACTATTTTAACCAACATGAATTTTTTTTCCTTTTTAAAAAAAAGAAAAAAAAAAGAAATATCTAGTTGTTGCCTTTTGGGACACTAAGAAACAACAGCTGTAGATCACACGTGGACAATCACAAATTCAAAAAGTAAGTAAATTTATACTCTGTACTCTAGAGATGATGTGAAGGGCTAAGAGGGGAAAATGAATCCTGATGTAAAACACAAGACCTTGCAGTAAATTCCTAAACGCTTGCAAGAGAAAGTGGGGAATAAAAAAGTCAAGGGTGGCCGGGAGCGGCGGCTCACGCCTGTAATCCCAGCACTTTGGGAGGTCAAGGCGGGTGGATCACCTGAGGTCAGAAGTTCGAGACCAGCCTCGCCAACATGATGAAACCCCCGTCTCTACCAAAATAAATAAATAAATAGCCGGGCGTGGTCCCGGCTACTCAGGAGGGTGAGGCAGGA
The DNA here is from genome assembly GCF_037993035.2 of Macaca fascicularis. Taxonomy (NCBI): domain Eukaryota; kingdom Metazoa; phylum Chordata; class Mammalia; order Primates; family Cercopithecidae; genus Macaca; species Macaca fascicularis. The sequence continues at coordinate 126,235,603 of NC_088395.1, read as the reverse complement.
AAAATTTTTTTTTTTTTTTTTGAGACGGAGTTTCGCCCTTGTTGCCCAGGCTGGAGTGCAGTGTCGCGATCTCGGCTCACTGCAACCTCCGCCTCCTGGGTTCAAGCGATTCTCCTGCCTCAGCCTCCCGAGTAGCTGGGATTACAGGCATGCGCCACCACGCCCCACTAATTTTGTATTTTTAGTAGAGATGGGGTTTCCCCATGTTGGTCAGGCTGGTATCGAACTCCCGACCTCAGGTGATCCGCCCGCCTCGGTCTCCCAAAGTGCTGGGATTACAGGCGTGAGCCACCGCGCTCAGCCAGGAGAATCTCTTGAACCCGGAAGGCGGAGGTTGCAGTGAGGGATTCTCAGGCTTGAGCCACCTCTTCTAATCTACCTTTCCGGCCCCCGCGTCGCTACTCTGCCCTAAGGCCCACTTTGATACACCCAGAAACGCTGTTTTTCACCAGAGCAGGATGTGGTTTCTACCGCGCTTCGTTTCGCAAGCCTCGGCTTCTAGGCAACCGGAAGAAAGTAGAGGGCCGGCCTCGGAGAGAGGGTCCGCAGGCTGACGGCCTCTCTGCCCACCATCCTTTTCAGAAATCAGCCAGTGGAGTCAGCCCCCGGGCCCAGGAAGCCGCCTTACCTTGCCCCCGTTAGTGAACCTCTGGATGTACGCAGTAGCCAGTCCTGGAATAAGCAAGCACACGCCCATGGCGGCGAGTCCGGGGAGAATCTCGAACCACATCTCTGCCCCGTTATCTAGGCCAAAACCCTACTTCTGGGTCCTTGAAAGGTGACCGGGCTTCGGCTCCCTTCCCAGTAAGCCCCGCGGCCGCCCGCGAGCGGGGCGGTGCCACGTACGGCTCCGGAGGAAGCGACGGGATCTGCCAGGGCTCAAGAGAGGCTGGCGCTCGCGCTCTCGCAGTTCTCTTCCGTCAGTGTCTTTTGCTTCGACTCCCGGCGGAGCGCGCGACGTGGAGTAACGCGCAGAGGCCAAGTGCAACCCAGGCAGCGACGGCCGTTTCGGAGCTCGGGACTCTAAAATGGCAGAGCAGTTTTCTCCAGGGAAGACGGCGGATCAGGTGTGCACCTTCCTTTTCAAAAAGCCTGGGCGGAAAGGGGCTGCTGGACGCAGAAAGCGCCCGGCCTGCGACCCAGAGCCCGGAGACAGCGGCAGCAGTAGCGACGAAGGCTGCACTGTGGTTCGACCGGAAAAGAAGCGGGCGACTCACAATCCAATGATACAGAAGACTCGTGACAGTGGTAAACAGAAGGCAGCTTACGGCGACTTGAGCAGCGAGGAGGAGGAGGAAAATGAGCCCGAGAGTCTCGGCGTGGTTTATAAATCCACCCGCTCGGCGAAACCCGTGGGACCAGAGGATATGGGGGCGACAGCTGTCTATGAGCTGGACACAGAGAAAGAGCGCGATGCACAAGCCATCTTTGAGCGCAGCCAGAAGATCCAGGAGGAGCTGAGGGGCAAGGAGGATGACAAGATCTATCGGGGAATCAACAATTATCAGAAATACATGAAGCCCAAGGATACGTCTATGGGCAATGCCTCTTCCGGGATGGTGAGGAAGGGCCCCATCCGAGCGCCCGAGCATCTACGTGCCACCGTGCGCTGGGATTACCAGCCCGACATCTGTAAGGACTACAAAGAGACTGGCTTCTGCGGCTTCGGAGACAGCTGCAAATTCCTCCATGACCGTTCAGATTACAAGCATGGGTGGCAGATCGAACGTGAGCTTGATGAGGGTCGCTATGGTGTCTATGAGGATGAAAACTATGAAGTGGGAAGCGATGATGAGGAAATACCATTCAAGTGTTTCATCTGTCGCCAGAGCTTCCAAAACCCAGTTGTCACCAAGTGCAGGCATTATTTCTGCGAGAGCTGTGCACTGCAGCATTTCCGCACCACCCCGCGCTGTTATGTCTGTGACCAGCAGACCAATGGCGTCTTCAATCCAGCGAAAGAATTGATTGCTAAACTAGAGAAGCATCGAGCTACAGGAGAGGGTGGTGGTGCTTCCGACTTGCCAGAAGACCCCGATGAGGATCCAATTCCCGTTACTTAGCTGTCTGATAATTCTTAAATTTAAATAATAAATATTTTGTTCTTTTGGAAGTCTTAATTCGTGTCCTTCCTTTGTAGAGACAGTGACAGAGAAGGCGGGTGGTGAAGTAGGGTCCTGGATTAAAAACCTCAAGGTAGGTATAATCAGGATTTTTAGCCCTAGGATAACCATTTTGCCTGTGTTTCTTTTCAGAACACTTTGGCATCAATTATAGGGGTGGGAGTAGTTTGAGAAAAGAGCTATAATTTGCTTGAAGTAGCCAAAGCTATGACGAAAGTAAGAACTCTGAGCCTGTTTATCATATCACATTTCTGTATCACTTAATAGTTTACAAAGTACTTTCATGCATTCTTTCTCTTGGGAGCCTGTACTACAAAATATACCGGAGCCAAGGTGTTGGGGAGAGGGGTTGCGTTTGGGGAATTGGTAGCTAGTACCACAGGCTTCACATATGGGAAATGTTCCTTGCTGTCTGGGTTATTTATTTATTTATTTATTTATGAGACGGAGTCTCGCTCTGTTGTCCAGGCTGGAGTGCAATGGCGCGATCTCAGCTCACTGCAACCTCCGCCTCCCGGGTTCAAGCGATTCCCCTGCCTCAGCCTCCCGCGTAGCTGAGACTACAGGCGCTTGCCACCACGCCCAGCTAACTTTTTGTATTTTTAGTAGAGACGGGGTTTCACCATATTAGCCAGGATGGTCTTCATCGCCTGAACTCGTGATCCGCCCACCTCGGCATCCGCCCACCTAGGCCTCCCAAAGTGCTGGGATCACAGGCGTGAGCCACCGCACCCGGCTCCCTTGCTGTCTTGGAAGCAGCTATAGTTAACCCCCTCTTCCATGGATGATAAAAGTATCTGTGCTCAGCTATCCAAGTGTGATAGACACTAGCCTCATGTGACTGTTGAGTACTTGAAATGTGGCTGACCACTGTATTGGACATTGCTATTGTAGACTGAACTTGTGAACCTGCAAAGGGCAAAAACATAGTATTTTATCATCCATTACCTGAAACTATCTGTGTTCTCACAGTCTCTGTAATAGTGTTGATCACACCTTATTAAAATTAGTGGATGTACCTGTCTTTCCAACTGGTTTATGAACTCGGTGACTAGCCTAGTGCTTGGCATATAATAAGCACTTAATAAATAAGCCTGGAGAGGTTTAAAAAGGGAGATTGGGGCCAAAGCCTTGAATCCAAGCTGAGGAGCACTGACTGTATTCTGTAGGCAGTGGGGGAGATAGCAGAGGTTTGGGAAGAGAACACAATCAGACGGGGTTTTTTGTTTGTTTTAGTGTTACTGTGGTTGCGGCTATAGGATGGATCACAAGGGAGATGGAAGACAAGAGGCAGGGAGGCCAGTTAGGCCAAATGATTAGTAAATTTTTATTGATATGGCTAGAATTTGGGCTAATCCCAAGAAACAGATGCAAGAATAAATTCTGGGTTAGTGGTTTTTATTCACATTCATTAATCCGTTTAAAGACATCCTTTTTTTTTTTTTTTTTTTTTAAGACAGAGTCTTGCTCTGTCATCCAGGCTGGAGTGCAGTGGTGCAATCTCGGCTCATTGCAACCTCTGCCTCCCAGGTTCAAGCGATTCTCCTGCCTCAGCCTCCTGAGTAGCTGGGACTATAGAAGTGCATCACCACACCCAGATAATTTTTGTATTTTTAGTAGAGACAGGGTTTCACCATATTGGTCAGGCTGGTCTTGAACTCCTGACCTCGTGATCCGCCCGCCTCGGCCTCCCAAAGTGCTGGGATTACATGCATGAGCCACCGCACCCAGCTTAAAGATATTATTTGAGTAGCTACTCTATCAGGCACTGTGCTTGGCATGGGGGATATTAGCAGTGAACAAGACAGACACAGCCCCTGCCCTCATGGAGCTGGACATTCAATAATGACTTTGTTTGTTTTTGAGACAGTCTCGCTGTGCCACCCAGGCTGGAGTGCAGTGGCATGATCTCAGCTCACTGTAACCTCCGCCTCCCAGGTTCAAGCAATTCTGCCTCAGCCTCCCGAGCTGATCTCGAACTCCTGACCTCATGTGATCCGCCTGCCTGGGCCTCCCAAAGTGCTGGGATTACAGGGGTGAGCCACCGCACCCTGCCTGTTTTGTTTCTTTTAATTTCAAATAGAATCTCCCTATGTTGCCCAAGCCCATCTCAAACTCCTGGCTTCAAGCAATCCTCCCACCTCAGCTTCCCAGCATGCTGGGATTACAGGTGTGAGCCACCATACCTGGCCTAGGAAAGCATTTTGAAAAGTGTCATGTCCTACACAAAACTTCAGATGAAAATGAAATAAATGAAGTGTCGTGGAGGCAAGGCACAGTGGCTCACACCTGTAATCCCAGCACATTTAAAAGCTGAGATGGGAGGATCACTTGAGGCCAGGAGTTGGAGACCAGCCTGAGCAACATAGGGAAACCCCCGTCTCTATAAAAAAAAAAAGCAAAAATTTTAGCTAGGTGTGGTGATGTGCACCTATAGTCCCAGCTACTCAGGAGGCTGACGTGGGAGGATCCCTCGAGCCCAGATCAAGGCTGCAGTGAGCCATGATTGCACTACTACACTCCAACCTGGGTGACAGGAGTGAGACCCTGTCTCAAAAAAAAGAAAAGAAAAAAGAAATATGGCAGTGAGTAGCAAAAGAACCAGAAAAATTGTTCTTTTTTTTTTTTTTTTTTTACTATTTCTGATAATTTATACTAAAAAAAGTTATTCAGGGTTGGACACAGTGGCTCATGCCTGTAATCCCAGGGCTTCATGAGGCCAAGATTAGAGGATCACTTGAGCTCAGGAGTTTGACAATAGCCTGGGCAACATAGCGAGACTCCCATCTCTAAAAAATAAAAATAGTTATTCAAAAGTAGAATAAAGCATTATGGAAAAAGATATACTTTGAGTTGTTATCTTTTTTTTTTTTTTTTTTTTTTTTGAGACGGAGTCTCGCTCTGTCACCCAGGCTGGAGTACAGTGGCCGGATCTCAGCTCACTGCAAGCTCCGCCTCCCGGGTTTACGCCATTCTCCTGCCTCAGCCTCCCGAGTAGCTGGGACTACAGGCGCCTGCCACCACGCCCGGCTAATTTTTTGTATTTTTAGTAGAGACGGGGTTTCACCGTGTTAGCCCGGATGGTCTTGATCTCCTGACCTCGTGATCCGCCCGTCTCGGCCTCCCAAAGTGCTGGGATTACAGGCTTGAGCCACCGCGCCCGGCCTTGAGTTGTTATCTATTATATAAGCTCAGAGAAAAGGTCCAGGAGAAAACACAGATGATAAAAGATGAAAGAATGCTGCTGATGACTAAATTCTAGGAGGTAGAACAGAGAAGCGACAGAATTAAGAGCATAAATCAGTCTTAAAGAGTTGAGAGGGCAAGAGAAAGATGACATTTGTACACTACTCTCCACATGACATTTTTGAATACTTGAATACTTGTCTGTGAATTTTTTTTCTTTTTTTTTTTTTTTTTTTTGGTTTTGAGACAGGGTCTCACTCTGTCGCCCAGGCTGGAGTGCAGTGGCGCGATCTTGGCTCACTGCAACCTCTGCCTCCCAGGTTCAAGCGATCCTCCTGCCTTAGCCTCCCAAGTAGCTGGAATTACAGGCATGCACCACCACGTCCAGCTAATTTTTTGTATTTTTTAGAAGGGATGGGGTTTCACTATGTTGGCCAGGCTGGTCTGGAACTCCTGGCCCCAAGTGATCTGCCTGCATTGGCCTCCCAACATGCTGGGATTACAGATGTGAGCCACCGCACCCGGCCTTGTCTGTGAATTTTGAAAAAGTATACAAAGTATTTGCAAATGAGCATTATTCGGGAGTCTGTAGCATTCAGCAGATTCTTAAAAGGGGCCATAACTCCATAAAAGCACCTAAATCAATAGTGTACTCAAAGTACTTTTCATGTTTACAAGCTTACGATTACATTTTCTACAGGTCAGGAATATTTTCATCACCTTTAATTAAATGGTACAACTTCATTTCATAGGTGGGAACTAAATAGTTATTCTTACAATTTAAGGGAAACTAAATACGTAGAGGGAAACAAGCGCTCCAGCAGAGAGGAGGTTGCAGCTGGACCCTAAAGGAGCTTACCTAGTTTGAGAGGTCAGGGCACCTACGTCTCCCCTAGGAAATGAGCCTCAAACTGAGACCCGAGAGGTGAGTTGGAGAAAGAGTATCTCAGGTAGAGGGACAAGTATATACTAAGGCCCTAATATGAGAGACTGCCGCCATCTAAAAACTCAAGGCAGTCTAAGGTGGCTGGAGAAAAGAGACAAAGTAGTCAGGGCCAAAGAGCAGACACCTTGCAAGTCATGTTAAGGACTTTGGACTTTATCCGAAGGGCAAAAATGCTCCATCAAAGCATTTTAAGGGCCGGACGCAGTGGCTCACACCTGTAATCCCAGCACTTTGGGAGGCCGAGGTGGGCAGATCACTTGAGGTCAGGAGTTTGCGACCTGCCTGGCCAACATGGTGAAACCCCGTATCTAGTAAAAATACAAAAAATTAGCCAGGCGTGGTGGCAGGCACCTTTAATCCCAGCTACTCGGGAGGCTGAGGCAGGAGAATCCCTTGAACCTGGGAGGCGGAGGTTGCAGTGAGCCGAGATTGCGCCACTGCACTCCAGACTGGGAAACAGGGCAAGACTCTGTCTCAAAAAAAAAAAAAAAAAAAGTGGGGAGCTGGGTGCAGTGGCTCACACCTGTAATCCCAGCACTTTGAGAGTCTGAGGCAGGCAGATCATAAGGTCAGGAATTCAAGACCAGCCTGACCAACATGATGAAACCCCGTCTATACTAAAGATACAAAAATTAGCCAGGCGTGGTGGTGCGCGCCTGTAATTCCAGCTACTCAGAAGGCTGAGGCAGAAGAATTGCTTGAACCTGGGGCAGGGGGTGGGGCGGAGGTTGCAGTGAGCCAAGATCACGCCACTGCACTCCAGCCTGGGTGACAGAGCGAGACTTCGTCCCAAAACAAAATTTTTTAATGGTTTTAAGAAGGAAAATGAAATGATCAGATCTGAATTTCAAAAAGATAATTCTGAAGAGTGGGGAATGGATTGAAGGCAGCCAGACATGAAACAGGGAGATCAGTTATGGGGGTGGTGCACTGGTCCAAGTGAGATGATGGTAGGCTGGACTAGACTGGTAGCTGTGAACATTAATTTAATAAATTTGTATTGATCACCCACTACATGACAGGCATTAAGCACCGGGGATACAGCCATGACAAAAGCACACAGGTCCCTGCTCTCATAGAACTTACATGAAGTGAGCACAGTGGCTCACACTTGTAATCCCAGCACTTTAGGAGGCTGAGGCAGGAGGATCACTTGAGGCCAGGAGTTGGAGACCAGCCTGGACAACAAAGTGAGACCCCATCTCTACAAAAAATAAAAAATAAAAAACTTAGCAAGGGATGGTGGCATTTGCCTGTAGTCCCAGATAATCAGGAGGCTTAGACAGGAAGATCCCTTCAGCCTGAGAGTTTGAGGTTGCAGTGAGATGTGATCATGCCACTGCACTCTAGCCTGGGTGACAGATAACCCATCTCAAAAAAAAAAAAAAATTTACATGAGAGACTGTGACACAAATATATATCAGATTGCGATGAGCGCTATGAAAAACAATAAAGCAAGGTAAAGGGCTAAGAGTGCAGGGGTGTAGTGGAATGCTATTTAATATATGGTAGTCAGGGAGGGGCCTCTTCTGATAAGGTGACATTTGGGCAAAGACCTACATGAAACAGATATGGGGAGAAGAGCATTCCAGAGAGAGAACACCTAGTACAAAGGCCTGAGGCAGGAAAGTGCGTAAAACACAACTTTGTAATAGAACCAATAATTATAGAAGAACACTTGCATAACCACTACCTGGGTCAAGAACTACAAAACTGAAAACACTGAAGAAGCCCCTCAAGGATCCCCTTCAGATCACACCCTCAGGTAATCACTGTATTGACTTTTTTTTTTTTTTGGAGATGCAGTCTCACTCTGTCACCCAGGCTGGAGTGCAGTGGTGCGATCTCAGCTCGCTGCAACCTCCGCCTCCCAGATTCAAGCAATCCTCCCACCTCAGCCTCCTGAGTAGCTGGAACTACAGGTGTGGGCCATCACACCTGGCTTTTGCTTTTTTTTTTTTTTGGTAGAGATGGGGGTCTCCCTACGTTGCCTAGGCTGCTCTGGAACTCCTGGGCTCAAGCAATCCTCATCCCTCAGCCTCCCAAAGTGCTGGGATTACAGATGTGAGCTACCACGCCTGGCTGTTGAACCTTTCTGTAAACACTTTTTTATTTGCTAAGGTGAAATTTACATAACATAAAATTAACCAGTTTAAAGCAAACAATTTGGTGGTATTTAACACATTTCCAGTGTTGTGCAACTACCACCTCTGTATAGTTCCAAAACATCGTTTTCATCACCCTAAAAGAAAACCCCATGCCCATTAAGCAACTGTTCCTCATTCCCTCCTCCCCTCTGCCAACCCCCCCAATCCCTGGCAACCACCAATCTGCATTCTCTGTGGATTTAATTATGTTATATATTTCTTTTTTTTTTTTTTTTTCCTGAGACAGAGTCTTGCTCTGTCACCTAGGCTGGAGTACAGTGGAGTGATCTCAGCTCATTGCAAACTCCGCCCCCCAGGTTCAAGCAATTCTCCTGCCTCAGCCTCCCAAGTAGCTGGGATTACAGGCACGTGCCACCACGCCCTGCTAATTTTTGTATTTTTAGTAGAGACAGGTTTTCACCATGTTGACCAGGCTAGTCTCGAACTCCTGACCTTATGATCTGCCCGTCTCGGCCTCTCAAAGTGCTGGGATTACAGGCGTAAGTCACCGCGCCCAGCCTATGTTAGATATTTAATATAAATTGAATCGCAATATGTAATCTTTTGTGTCTGGATTCTTTCATTTCGTTTTCAAGGTTCATCCACATTGTAGTATGTATCAGTACTTCCTTTCTATGGCTAAACAGTATTTCATTGTATGCATAGAACACAGTTTGCACAATCATCTGTTGATGGATATTTGTGCATTTACCTTTTAGCTGTGACTATGGGTGTACATGTATTTGTTTGAATGTCTGTTTTCCATTCCTTTGGGTATATACTTAGGAGTGTAGTTGCTGGGTCATATGGTAAGTCTATGCTTAACTTTATATATATATATATATATAGAGAGAGAGAGAGAGAAAGAGAGAGAGAGAGAGAGAGAGAGAGAGAGAGGGTCTTGCTCTGTCACTCAGGCTAGAGTGCAGTGGCCAGATCATAGTTCACTGAAGCCTCACACTCTTGGACTCAAATGATCCTCCTACCTCAGCCTCCCGAGGAGCTAGAACTACAGGTGCACAATGCCGTGCCTGGCTAATTATTATTTTTTTTCTTTTTTTTTTTTTTTTTTTTGTTGAGATGGAGTCTGGCTCTGTCACCCAGGCTGGAGTGCAGTGGTATGATCTCGGCTCACCGCAACCTCTGCCTCCCTGGTTCAAGGGATTCTCCTGCCTCAGCCTCCTAAGTAGCTGGGATTACAAGCACCTGCCACCACGCCTGGCTAGTTTTTGTATTTTTAGTAGAGACAGGGTTTCATCTTGTTGGCCAGTCTGGTCTTGAACTCCTGGCCTCAAGTGATCCGCCCACCTCAGCTTCCCAAAGTGCTGGGATTACAGGCATGAGCCACTGTGCCCAGCTAAATCTTTTACTTCTTTTGACAATGTTTTATAGTATTTACAGAATAAGTATTGCGCTTCCTTTGTTAAATGTATTCCTAATATTTTGTTCTTGATGCTATTGCAAATAGAATAATTTTCTTAATTCCATTTTTAGATTATTCATCAACAGTATATAGAAATAAAACTGATTTTTTCCCAATATTGATCTTATATACTGGAACCATGCTGAACTCATTTATTGGTCCTAGCAGGTTGTTTTTTACCGGATTCCTTAGGGTTTTCTTTCTTTCTTTTTTTTTTTTTTTTTTTTTTTTTTTTTTAGGACAACTTTTTATTGCTACCAGAGGCTTTTATCATCAGTACACGGTTCTGACTGCAATACCTTTTTCAGACTGCAAAGGGAGCTCAGGATCCAGAAGTCATTAAGAGAACTATATGTAGGCTGGGGAGGCAGCAGGGGAGTAAGTTCTATTAGAAAATCCTAATAGCTTAACAAAACTAGGGTACTAAATTCAGTTATACCATGTTACAGACTCAAATCACAGAGCTGCCCCAACATCTAGACAGTCTCTCCTACTGATTATAAATGAGTGAAAACTATCAGTTAGAAAAATCTAATTTCAGTTGTTACATACATGTTTCTTTGGTGAGCACCTGGATATATTAACTTTATCACAAATTCTTTTATACAAATGTCAAAAATGCTTTCAACAAATCTAAGTGTCCTAATTACATACCACTTTTAAGCATCACTGTAAGGTAAACAAAAATGAAAACCATAATTTTAAATTAAAATTTGAAATGAGACACAAAATCAACCTGGTAATATGAGAACTTTTTCTGTTGCTGTCTCTGATTAATATGGGACAATTCCAAAGTACTTTCATACTAATTGGAACTTGCATCATGGCTGTCACACTGAAATAATTTGTTCGACTGCTAAAAAATAATTTTGGGGTTTCCTATTCAGTGAGAATCAATACAGATCAGCATGCATAAAGTTCAGTAACTTAAATGGAGAAGCAAGCAAAAGCAACAGGAAAATTAAATCAGGATGCTGAGGGGGAACAGGTTTGCTGGCTATGAATTTTAACTGAATTTTTGATGGGGCAAGCTACGTTACATTATGGCAGAAAAAAAGTGCAACTGGCATACTACAAAGAGATTTTTTAAGTTTAAAAAAAGTTTGGATCTTTTGGATTTTTTTTTTTTTTTTTTTTTTTTTTTTTGGTCCTTATGTGTTTAAATAACACTGAATTATAATTAGCCACACAAATAATGAGAGTAGTTTTTTTTTTTTTTTTTTTTCCTGGCTCACTCCAAATCAGCCTGTTAAGGTATATATCCTTCTACAGCCTTTCCTGATTTTGCGTGTTCTCATTCCCAGAGTAGTCTACCTTAGTTTACACTCAAAGGTAACACTTGTTGAAACTACATGACAGAAACAGGCTGCAAAGGTGGACAAGGGGAAGCATGTCCCTCTTGTCTTGATAAGTCAGTGCCACACACAGAACCCACATTTTCTGAGACATTATCTTCATTATAGAGCCGTTTGATTCCATCATAGAAGTCATCCCCTTCCATTTCCTCTACTTTGCGTTTAGCAGAGGTCTGCTTGCACCCACTGGCAGCTGGGAGATGATGGTAAAAGGCTGCTGTACCTCTGACTGGCACTTCTGGCTTGCTGTTGTCCTTGGAGAAGTCTGGGCCTGGGACAGAGGAGGGATGTAATCTGAACACTCCTTTGTCACAGGTCACCAGGGTGTGCTTGAGGGGACGGTAGACATAAACGGAATTTAGAGGCAGGGAAGACTACAGAGTAGAAAGGTGATGTGCCACAAGCTCCTGACAGTGGATCAACTGGGAGCTATCCATCTGTGCTTTCCGAAGCAGTTCAATTGTAAGAGAAAGCCAATCAGGAATAAGTTTCTCCATTTCCAGACTAACCATGGCCAGAGCAAGCATGGATCCTCTGAATTGCAGAAGTTGGTTGCAGGCCATACAGTGAAGTAGTTGCTTGGTAAGGACTGCCAAATGTTGAGATGGGCTCAATTTGGGCAAACTGAAAAGTAACTGAGGCCTAGTTGACACCGCAATAGCATGGAAAATATGAAGACAATCCAATGGTGTGGCTGTGTGAAGATCCCAATTCAACTTATCCAGAATAATTCTCTCCATTCTCAAAATTTCAGATGAGGAACATCCACAGAAACTGTCTCTTGCCAATACCTTTAGTACTGGAATTCTCTCATCTTCCTCAACAGTCTTGGCAGCTAGGAAAAAACAGCTGATTGCAATACAACTCAAGTATATCGGATGAGCCTTTACGGTAGCTAAAAACCTGTCCAAAAGACTGCCAGCCAGAGCAAATGTTTCTGGGTAAAGGTTGAATTGGTACTTGAGTTTGGCCAGCCATTGAATTACTTCATCTCTCTGGGATGGAGAAATACTCTGATTTGAAGGCATTTTCCGCACATTCACTTTCCACATCTGCGCTTCCCTAGTGATTGCCTTTTCCAACAGGAAAGACAATCTCTGGTTTTCCAAAGGCCCTGGAAACTTCATGATATCCTTTGGATCTGCCTGCTAGCCAGCTTGATGTAGCTACTTCTCCTCCTCTTCCTCCTCCTCCTCCTCCTCCTCCCCGGCTGAGCTGTAGGCCTCACAGTGGTGACGCGAGGTCATCCGGGGGCCCGTTACCACCTCATTCTCATCCGCGCGCGGCGGCGGTGCGCGCAGGACTACGGGGCCCATTGAGGAGGGAGAAGAGGGGGAAGCGGTCGGGGGGCGCGGTCGGTCAGCGAATTAGTTCCATGATGACCCCCGGCCTGAGGCCGCCGCCGCTCGAGCCCGGGTGGGGAGGAGGCTCCCTCTCGCCATAGGGCGGCAGGGGCCGGGGAGAGGCGGGGGGGTGAGACCGGCTCTGTCCCTGCCCGGGGAAAGCGCCTCCGAGAGGAAATGGTGAAAGGGGAGGAGGGGGGAAAAGAAAAGAAAAAAAAAAAAAAGAAGAAGAAGAAGAAAGGGGAAAAGGGGTAAAAAATAAGAAAAAGCGAGACAGAGGCGCTGCCGCGTCCGCTCGCGGGGAAGGCTGAGGAGGGAGGGCTGGATTCCTTAGGGTTTTCTATGTACATGACCATAATATTCTATGTACACGAAATCCATGACTATGTCATCTGCCAATAAAGTTTTAGTTCTTCCTTTCCAATCTGAATACATTTTATTTCATTGTCTTGCCCAATTGCCATCGATGGAGCTTCCAGGACAATGTTGAATAGAGGTGGTGAGATTAAACATTCTTCTCTAGTTCCTGATCTTAGGAGGAAAACATCCAGTCTATCACCACTAAGTATGTTATTAGCTGAGAGTTTTTGTAGATGCTCTTTTTTGAGTTGAGAAAAGTTCCCTGTATTCCTAGTTTGTTGAGTGTTGTTATCATGAAAAGGAGTTGGATTTGGGGCAAATGCTTTTTCTGCATCTATTAAGATGATTATGTGGTTTTTGCTTTTTATTCTACTGACATGGTCTATTACAGTAACTGATTTTTGGATGTTTTAAAGACAAAACAAAACAAAGTGTTTTTCCTACTCTCACACTCAAGGAAACACAGAACACTTCACCTGTGGTCACCAAAATGTGTGGGGAAATACACACATACACCAACCAAGCAATTCTCCAGCTGACGTCAGCTGGATCGCCTCCAAATCAATTCAATTCCACCACCGACCTGCAGATAGCATCAGATCCCATAGATCCTATACAGAGATTTGGGGCTCAGTCCTACGAGGCTGCCCCACACCTCAAATGCCAATAGTAAGTAGTAGGTTGTCATCTATACTTCTGACCCACCAGCTATAAATCAGGAGTTCCCACTACCCTCTCCTCAGGTTCCATTTATTTGCTGGAGTAGCTCACAGAATTCAGGGAAACACTTTACTTAAATTTACTGATTTATTATAAAGGATATTACTAAGCATATAGATGAATAGTCAGAAGAGCTGCACAGGGCAAGGCATGTGAGAAGGGGCCCAGAGCTTCCATGCTCTCTCTCTCAGAGAACCACCCTCAAGGTAACTCATGTCCAGCTAGCCAGAAGCTCTCAGAACCCAGTCCTTCTGGACTTTTATGGAGGCTTCATTACACAGGCATGATTGATGACGTCACTGGCCATTGGTGATCAACTCAACCTTCAGCCCTTCTCCCCTCCCCAGAGGTCTAGGTTTGTGGGGCGATGTGGGATTGAAAGTTCCAACCCTCTAATTACATGATTGGTTCCCCTGGCAATCAGCCCCCATCCTGAGGCTATCCAGGATCCCACCAAGAGTCACCTCATTAAAACAAAAGATGCTACCATGACCCAGGAAATTCTGAGGGATTTAAGAGCTCTATATATCAGAGCTTTCTTTAATCTAATTCGTTTCTTTTGTTTTAATTTTTTTTTTTTAAGACGAAGTCTCACTCTGTCACCCAGGCTGAAGTGCAATGGCAAGACCTCGGCTCACTGCAACCTATGCCTCCCGGGTTCAAGCAATTCTCCTGTCTCAGCCTCCCTCGTAGCTGGGATTCCAGGCGTGCACCACGACACCTGGCTTTTTTTTTTTTAGATGGAGTCTTGCTCCGTTGCCCAGGCTAGAATGCAGTGGCATGATCTCAGCTCACTGCAACCTCCACCTCCCGGGTTCGAGTGATTCTCCGGCCTCAGCCTCCCGAGTAGTTGGGACTACAGGTGTGCGCCACCATGCCCAGCTAATTTTTTTTGTATTTTTAGTAGAGACGGGGTTTCACTATGTTGGCCAGGCTGGTCTTGAATTCCTGACCTTGTGATCCACCCACCTCGGCCTCCCAAAGTGCTGGGATTACAGGCGTGAGCCACTGCACCTGGCCAGTTTTTTGTATTTTTAGTAGAGATGGGGTTTCACCATGTTGGCCAGGCTGGTCTTGAACTCCTGACCTCAAGTGATTCACCTGCCTCGGCCTCCCAAAGTGCTGGGATTACAGGCATGAGCCACCGTGCCTGGCATTATTTTTATTTATTTAATTAATTTTTTGAGACCGAGTCTCACTCTGTCACCCAGGCTGGAGTGCAGTGGTGCGATCTGCACTCACTGCAACCTCCACCTCCTGGGTCCAAGTCATTCTCCTGCCTCAGCCTCCCAAGTAGCTGGGACTACAAGTATGCACCACCACACCCGGCTAATTTTTTTGTACTTTTAGTAGAGACGGGGTTTCACCATGTTGGTCAGGCTGGTCTCAAACTCCTGATCTCAAATGATCCGCCCGCCTTAGTCTCCCAAAGTGCTGGGATTACAGGCGTCATCCACCGTGCCTGGCCACAACTGATTTTTCTGTGCTGATTTTGTATTCTACATCTTTACTGAATTAGGGTTACAAGAATAAACAATGGGGAAAGGATAGTCTCGTCAATAAGTGGTTTTGGGCTGGACAAGGTGGCTCATGCCTATAATCCCAGCACTTCGAGAGGCTGAGGCCAGAGGATCGCTCAAGCCCAGGAGTTCAAGACCAGACCGGGCAACACAATGAGATCTCGTCTCTATTAAAAATTAAAAAATTAACTAGGTGTGGTGGTGTGCATTTGTGATCCCAGCTACTTAGGAGGCTGAGGCAGGAAGATTGCTCGAGCTCAGGAAGTCAAGGCTGCTGTGAGTTGTGATGGCACCACTGCACTCCAGCCTGGGTGACAGAGCAAGACATTGTCTCAAAAAAAAGTAAAAAAAATTTAGCTGGGTATGTTGGCACACACCTGTGCACTAGTGCACACCTGTGGTCCCAGCTACTCCAGAGGCTGAGGTGGGAAGATCACTTGAGCTCAGGCATTCAAAGCTGCAGTGAGCTGTGTTCATGCCTCTTAAAAAAAAAAAAAAAATCAGGAGTATATATAATTTATTTATTTTATTTGTTTATTTATTTTGAGATGGAGTCTTGCTCTGTTGCCCAGGCTGGAGTGTAGTGGCGTGATCTCTGCTCACTGCAAGCTCCGCCTCCCAGGTTCACACCATTCTCCTGCCTCAGCCTCCCGAGTAGCTGGGACTACAGGCACCCGCCACTATGCCCGCCTAATTTTTTGTATTTTCAGTAGAGACGAGGTTTCACCGTGTTAGCCAGGATGGTCTCGATCTCCTGACCTCATGATTCCACCGCCTCAGCCTCCCAAAGTGCTGGGATTACAGGTGTGAGCCACCGCCCCCAGCCAAAAATATTTTTAAAGGAGACATAACTACAGATTCAATTTTAATTTTTTTTTTGAGAGATAGGGTTTCACTCTGTTACCCAGGCTGGAGTGCGGTGGTGTGATCACGGTTCACTGCAGCTTCAACCTCCTGGGCTCAAGCAATCCTCCTGAGTTAGCCTCCCAAGTAGCTGGGACTACAGGCACGTGCCACCACACCTGGCTAATTTTCTTGATTTTCTTTTTCTTTTTTTTTTTGAAGTAGAGTCTCACTCTGTTGCCTGGGCTGGAGTGCAGTGGCACGATCTCGGCTCACTGCAACCTCCACCTCCCAGGTTCAAGGGATTCTCCTGTCTCAGCCTCTTGAGTAGCTGGGATCACAGGCGCACGCCACCACGCTCGGCTAATTTTTTGTATTTTTAGTAGAGACCGGGTTTCACCATATTGGCCAGCCTAGTCTAGAACTCCTGACCTTAGGTGATCTGCGCACCTTGGCCTCCCAAAGTGCTGAGGTTACATGCGTGAGCCACTGCGCCCGGCCGAACATAATTTCATCTCCACAACACCCTGAAATCCCATTAAAGTGATAATACAGAATTATAAAAGATATGGACCCAGAAAGATGTAAAGCTTGGTTAGCTGAATGGAGAAACTGTGAAACCTAAACACATGCACAAGGGGAAGCCAACAGGACACAAGCCAATTTGTGCTGCAGAAACCTAGAAAAGCTCAGGAACTGAAGGCATCAACATTACCAGTATTTCACATTATCTGCAACAACCGTAATGTGCTAAGAAAATATCTATTATTTCCATCAGTCAAAATCGCAAGTACTGATAATACTGGTATGGTGTATTGCCTACATTCGTTATAGAAGGAAATGCTAGGCCGGGCGCGGTGGCTCAAGCCTGTAATCCCAGCACTTTGGGAGGCCGAGGCGGGCGGATCACAAGGTCAGGAGATCGAGACCACGGTGAAACCCCGTCTCTACTAAAAATACAAAAAATTAGCCGGGTGCGGTTGTGGGCGCCTGTAGTCCCAGCTACTCGGGAGGCTGAGGCAGGAGAATGGCGTGAACCCGGGAGGCGGAGCTTGCAGTGAGCCGAGATCGCACCGCTGCACTCCAGCCTGGGCGACAGAGCGAGACTCCGTCTCAAAAAAAAAAAAAAAAAAAAAAAAAAAAAAAAAAAAAAAAAAAAAAAGAAGGAAATGCTAAATTTCAGTTAATGGTTAGTAAAAATAGAAATGTAGTTTTTTCCATCCAAGTTCACATGTTAAACATATGCTCAACTTCTTTCCTTTTTTGAGAGAGAGAGAGTCTTGCTCTGTTGTCCTGGCTGGAGTGCAGTGGTGCAACCTTGGCTCACTGCAACCTCTGCCTCCCAAGCTCAAAGTGCTGGGATTACAGGCATGAGCCACCATGCCCAGCCCATATGCACAACTTCTGACCCAGCAATTCTACCTTTAGGTATATATCCAACAGAAATGCACACATGGAGAAGCATGCACAAGAATGTACATAGCAATATTATATATTAGTCCAAAATTAGAAACAACCAAAATGGTCAAAAATGGTAGAATGACATCCAGTAAACAGGGGAATCCAAGAAAGGCAAAGTGAATTCCCAGGACAACACCTGTGTAGCAGGCCGATCAAGCAAGCAGTTGAGGAGTAGGAGGGGAGGTGGCAGGAGGAAAAAGATGCCTCCAAACAGAACAATAAATTAATAAATTACCTGATACATCTGACCTTATAGAGTAGGGTTTTACATCTCTGGAGGAGTATTTATTTATTTATGTATTTATGTATGTATGTATTTATTTATTTATTGAAATGGGGTCTTCCTATGCTGCCCAGGCTGGATTCAAACTCCTGGGCTCACGGGAAACTCCCACCTCAGCCTCTCAAGTAGTTGGGACTACAGGTGCACATCACCACCACGTCCACTTCTTTGGAGGAGTTTGATGGAGTAAATCGTAATAGGTAAAAGGAAACAAATCAATAAAACAAATAAAATAACCAAAGTAATTATTAACTCCAGGAGAAAAAAAAAATGTCATATAAGAAGAAAGCATAAAGGCCGGGTGCAGTGGCTCATGCCTGTAATCCCAGCACTTTGGGAGGCCAACGTGGGTGGATCTCTTGAGCCAAGGAGTTCAAGACCAGCCAGGGCAACATGGCTAGACCTCATCTCCACAAAAAATATTTTTAAAAATTAGCCAGGCGGGGTGTCACACACTTGTAGTCCCAGCTACTCAGGAGGCTAAGGTGGGAGAATCTCTTGAGCCCAGAAAATCAAGGCTGCAGTGAGCCATGATTGCACCACTGCACTCCATCCTGGGCAACAAAGCAAGACACTGTGTCAAAAAAAAAAAAAAAAGGCCGGGCGTGGTGGCTCAAGCCTGTAATCCCAGCACTTTGGGAGGCCGAGATGGGCGGATCACGAGGTCAGGAGATCGAGACCATCCTGGCTAACACGGTGAAACCCCGTCTCTACTAAAAAATACAAAAAACTAGCCGGGCGAGGTGGTAGGCGCCTGTAGTCCCAGCTACTCGGGAGGCTGAGGCAAGAGAATGGCGTAAATCCGGGAGGCAGAGCTTGCAGTGAGCTGAGATCTGGCCACTGCACTCTAGCCTGGGCAACAGAGCAAGACTCCGTCTCAAAAAAAAAAAAAAAAAAGGAAGGAAGCATAATAACGGTATAAATGTATGTGTTTCAGCTATGAACAATATGTAAGTCATAATGTTAACACTGAATTATGATTTAATTTAAAAATATAACTAGGCCAGGCACGGTGGCTCATGCCTATAATCCCAGCACTTTGGAAGGCCAAGGCAGGCAGATTACCTGAGGTCGGGAGTTTGAGACCAGCCTAGCCAACATGGAGAAACCCCATCTCTACTAAAAACAAAACAAAACAAAACAAAAAATTACAAAATTAGCCGAGAGTGGTGGCGCATGCCTGTAATCCCAGCTACTCTGGAGGCTGAGGCAGGAGAATCACTTGAACCCAGGAGGTGGAGGTTGCGGTGAGCCGAGATTGCACCACTGTACTCCAGCCTGGGCAACAAGAGCAAAACTCCATTTCAAAAAAATAACAACCAAAAAAAACCCTAAATAATAAAGTTGGAGTAAGGGAAACTATATGGGAGAGCAAGAGTTTGCACTGCAAATAAATCCTGTTAGAAGCACAATTTTTATTTACTTGTGGTTTGCCAGCCCGTTGCAACTTAAGTAATTAAAAACAGACACAATTTCCGAGCTAGCACTATTTTTTTAAATCAGCATTTATTGTTTATCATTATTATTATTATTTTGAGGCAGGGTCTCCCTCTGTCGCCCAGGGTGGAGTGCAGTAGTGCGATCTCGGCTCACTGCAGCCTCTTCTGGGTTCAAGCGATTCTCCTGTCTCAGCCTCCCAAGTAGCTGGGATTACAGGCGCCTGCCACCAGGCCCGGCTAATTTTTGTATTTTTTATTTTTAGTAGAGACAGGTTTTCACCATGTTGGCCAGGCTAGCCTCAAACTCCTGAGCTCGAGCCATCAGCCTGCCTAGGCCTCCCAAAGTGTTGGGGTTACAGGCGTGAGCCACCATGCCCAGCCGCTAGCACTATTTTCTATAGTAGACCTGTTTTTGATGTCTCAAAATTCTACAAAACATGTTTTACAAGCTATTGGAGTTAATACAAGGCTTAACACTGGATAGGTAAAGACAGGTTCTTTGGTAAAAACATTATGGTAAGAGTCCTTGGCTCCTTATACTGAAAACTGGGAAAGCATAATAGAGAGGACCGCTGTAGCTAATGATAAAGAATAAAGCATAGTCCAATTTAATCCTCCTCAGAAACATGTAAAAAAAGTTTCTTACATAGCTAACTGGGTCTTAAATATTCTCTAACTTCAGGGGTTTTTTTTTTGTTTGTTTGTTTGTTTTTTGAGACAGAGTCTGGCTCTGTCGCCCAGGCTGGAGTGCAATGGTACAATCTCGGCTTACTGCAACCTCCACCTCCTGGGTTCAAGTGATTCTCGTGGCTCAACCTCCCAAGTAGCTGGGACTACAGGCATGCGCCACCACACCCGGCTAATTTTTGTATTTTTAGTAGAGATGGGGTTTCGCCATGTTGGCCAGGCTGGTCTTGAACTCCTGACCTCAAGTGATCTACCCACCTTGGCCTCCCAAAGTGCTGGGATTACAGGCATGAGCCACTACGCCGGACCAAAAGTATTCATTTTGCACCATTTTTTCCCTTTAGCCTTATAAGTTGCTGTTTCGTTGTTTACCAGCTGGGTGCAGCAGCATGAGGCTGAGGCAGAAGGAGTTCAAGGATGCAGTGAGCTATGATCACATCCAGCCTGGCCCACAGAGCAAGACCCTGTCTCAAAAAAAAAAAAAGAAAATTATTTGCCATACATAAAGGAGAAATGTTTCTGATTTCAATCTCTTTTCTTATATATTCTTCTTTGATGTGTTTTCTTTTTTTGTTGTTGTTTGATTGTTTGTTTTGAGATGGAGTCTTCCTCTCATCTGGAGTGCAGTGGCGCAATCTCGGCTCACTGCAACCTCTGCCTCACGGGTTCAAGTGATTCTCATGCCTCAGCCTCCCGAGTAGCTGGGACCACCACACCTGACTAATTTTTGTATTTTTAGCACAGACGAGGTTTCGCCATGTTGGTCAGGCTGGTCTTGAACTCCTGACCTCAGGTAATCCACCTGCCTTGGCCTCCCAAAGTGCTGGGATTACAGGTGTGAGCCAGCACACCCGGTCTGATGTGCTTTTTCTTTGGAGGCTTTTTATAGCCCGAAATTCCTCAAACTTGAATGTCTAAAAGTTCCATTATTTCTCTAATTATCTTCCATTACTTTCTTTTTTCTTTTTTCTTTTTTTTTCTTTTTTTTTTTCTTTTGAGATGGAATCTCAATCTGTCACCCAGGCTGGAGTGCAATGGCATGGTCTTGGCTCACTGCAACCTCCGCCTCCTAGGTTTAAGCAATTCTCCTGCCTCAGCCTACCGAGTAGCTGGGATTACACGTGCATGCCACCACATCTGGCTAATTTTTGTATTTTTAGTAGAGATGGGGTTTCACTCTGTTGGCCAGGCTGGTCCTGAACTCCTGACCTCAAGTGATCCACCCGCCTCATCCTCCCAAAGTGCTGGGATTACAGGCATGAGCCACCACGCCCGGCCTCCTTACTTTCATATCCGTATAATGTGTTACTGCATTTAACATTTGACATAAATAATCTCTTCATATTTTTGTAATGTAACAAACATTTTATTAATTTTATTAACATTACTTTTACATCTGAGAATTTACCAGTATTTTTAAGATAACTCTATAATTTTTTCTAGTTTTTTTTTTTTAATAGCCCCTACACAAACTCACAGGATTTAGCGTTTTTGTTTTGTTTTGTTTTGTTTTTTTAACTACCAGCCTTGGAGATGTAATTTAGGTTTAGGAATCAGCTGTATTACTTTCTAGCCATGTAATTTTGGGTTGAGCCACCAAATGTCTTCATTTCACTCACTGCGAAATAGGGAAAACAACAGTACCCAATTCATAGGGCTGGTGTGAGGACCAACCAAGTTAACGCACACAAAGTGCCCGGCACAGGGCAAAAATAAGCTTTGATCATGATTATTTCGTTGTTGTGAAAGTCTGTAAGTCTCCTTTTGTCCAAATTTCATCTCACTCTCAGTACGTAGGATTTTTCTAAGTCTACATTACAGAAATAGAATTAACTGATAATTTTCTACTCTGATACCTGTAAAATTATTCCCAAGAAAATTACACATCTTCAGGATTTTTAAAGCTTACTGGATTTACTTACAAGTTTACATGGGTGCGGCTGGGTGCAGTGGCTCGTGCCTGTAATCCCAGCACTTTGGGAGGCCAAAGCGGGAGAATCACTTGAGCTTAGGAGTCTGAGAACAGCCTGACCAACATGGTGAAATCCCATCTCTACTAAAAATACAAAAATTAGCCCCATGCCCGGCGCCTGTAATCCCAGCTACTTGGGAGGCTGAGGCAGGAGAATAGCTTGAACCTGGGAGTTGGAGGCTGCAGTGAGCCGAGATCATGCCACTGCACTCCAGCCTGGGTAACAGAGCGAGACTCTATCTCAAAAATAAATAAGTGAATAAATAAAGTTTACATGTGTGGTACAGTTTGAGCATCTGAAACCTGAAATGCTCCAAAATCTGAAACTTTTTGAGCATTGATATGATATCACAAGTGGAAAATTCCACACCTGACCTTGTGTGACAGGCCACAGTCAAAACACAGGCACACGACACGCAGTTTATTCAGTGTCTCCAAGGAAAAAAATAAAATTACCTTCAGGCTCTGTGTATAAGGGGCATATGAAACATAAATGAATTTCATGTTGAGACTTGGGTACCATCCCCAAGTTATCTCATTACATATATGCAAATGTTCCAAAATTCGAAACACTTCTGAAATCCAAAACACTTCTGGCCTGAAGCATTTCAGATAAGGCATACTCAACTTGTATTCTCCCTCAGAATCTAATGTCACTCCTCCAAGGCTCAGCTACCGATTTTAAACTAAAAACTTTTCTTAATTGAGAAATTCATCTGTTTCCCATGTGACTGAATTTCTTATATTGTTCATTACCTCCTCCTGTTTTGAGACGGAGTCTCACTCTGTCACCCAGGCTGGAGTGCAGTGGCGCAGTCTTGCTCACTACAACCTCCGCCTCCTGGGTTCAGGTGATTCTCCTGCCTCAGCCTCCCAAGTAGCTGGGATAACAGGCACTCGCCACCACTTCCAGCTAATTTTTGTACTTTTAGTAGAGACAGGGTTTCACCATGTTGGCCAGGCTGGTCTCAAACTCCTGACCTCAAGTGATCTGCCCGCCTTGGTCTCCCAAAGTGCTGGGATTATTAAGCCACTGTGCCCGGCCAACTCCTCCTGTTTTATGTCATCAGTAGACATTGGGAATAGTTGGTTAACATCTTTCGTTATAATCCTTAAACTGTGGGAAGGTACTTCAAATGATTATACTATGTAAGCCTCCTTTATGCACTGACTGGGAAGGAGTCCAACGTTCTCATACATATTTTTCACTTGGCTAATTCATAAAATATTATCCTTTCTTTCATAGGTAATATTAGGATCAGCAGGCGCTCATGTGAAATAATTTTTTGTACTGTACAAATTATCCAACTCCTTTCCTAATTGTCTGTTTAGAATTTGGATAATTTCAGAGCTGATCTGGGTCAAGAATTAATTAAAAACAACAATGAATACAACATTTAAATAAAAGTCAATTTGATCTTGAAATTGGATGTTAAACCACCTTTAAGCGAGGTGGAGCTGAACACCAGCCAGTTCCACAAGATTTCCACAAGGAGTTTTATTTGTGAAAGGAATGAATAAAAAAGGGGCAAGACAATTTATTAAAAGTAGCCTGTTCAATGCAGGGCAGGGAAGATGTTTTAAAGTAAGGTTCTTCCATTTGTGTATAGATATTTTCTTTCTGGGTTTTTGTTTTTGTTTTGTTTTGCGACAGGGTATTGTTCTGTCGCCCAGGTTGGAGTGCAGTGGCGCGATCACAGCTCACTGCAGCCTAACCCCCGGGCTCAAGCTATCCTCCCGCCTCAGCCTCCTGAGTAGCTGAGACCACAGGTGTGTGCCACCACACTCGGCTCATTTTTTGTGGAGATGGGTTTCGCCATGTTACCCAGGCTGATTTCGAACTCCTGGGCTCAAGTAATCCTCCCACCTCAGTCTCTCAAAGTGTTGGGATTACAGGCAGAGCCTCCTTCTGTTTTTCTAAAGTGGGGTCCCAAACATGATACTGCTCATCATCGGAAGTGGGAAGAGGAAACTTGGAGCCCCTAAGAGAATCAGTGGTGCGAGGAACTTTAGGGACAGCTCTCTTTCTCCCTCTCTCTCACACACACGCACGCACACACTCTTGCTCTGCCCCTTACTTGGTGGAAAGGAGCCATATCACCATCCCTGTTTTGTTTTGTTTCTTTTGCTCTGGAATAAATAATACAATAACATGGTGCAATTACCAAAAGAATAGAAAGGCACACAGTGAAAAAATGTATGAAAAGGTGCTCAACTTAATCAGAGAAATGCAAAGTGAAACTACAATAAGCTACCCCTACACACCTACCAGACAATACCAGATGTTGGGAAGAGTATGAAGCAATCTCACACACTGCTGATAAGTGTAAATTGGTACAACCCTGTTGGAAAACTCTATGGTAGTATCTACTAAAGTTGAGCATATGCTTACTCTGTGATCCAGCAATTCCACTCCTAGGTATGTATCTGACATGAATCACCAAACAATATGTTCTAAAATGTTCCCAGTAGCACTATGAGTATTAGCCCCTAAGAGTGGAATAAATTGTAGTAGACTCATACAATGGAATAATATGTAACAGTGAAAAGGAATAATCCACAGCTACATATAACATAAATGAGTTGGGCGTGGTGGCTCACACCTGTAATCCCAGCACTTCGGGAGGCCGAGGCAGGTGGATCACAAGGTCAGGAGTTCAAGACCAGCTTGGCCAATGTTAGAAACAAAATGCTTGTTCCTCGGTGCCACAAAGAAACAGCACTTTTTTTTTAATTTAAATTAAACATAAATTTAATTTTCTCAGCAAGACAATTTTTACTTCTATAGAAGGGTGCAACTCGTGAATGGAGTAACGGCAAGAGCTCACCTGAACAAGGGAGGGGAAGGGGTTCTTATTCCTGACACAGGTAGCCCCTACTGCTGTGTCGTTCCCCTATTGGCTAGGGTTGGACTGCACAATCTAAGCTAATTCCGATTGGCTACTTTAAAGAGAGCAGGGGTATGAGACAGAGTGGCGGGGTAAGTAGTTTGGCGGGAAGGACGGTTAGGAACAGGTAACTAAAGGTGGCTTAGGTCAGAGCAAGTGACCAGGGGTGACTCAGGTCAAAGCAGATGACCAGGGTGAGTCAGGACCGAGCAGGTGATCAGGGGAACAGATGTGAACTACTGATTAAAACTGGTGGAAAAGGTTGTTTACTGAAACTACGAGGAAGTTAAACTTTACAATGGAAGACAAAGAACTGAACATACTGACATACCGATTCTTTGAAGAGAAATCTAGAACTCCCTGTATCCAACAGTCAATATGGTGAAACCCCGTCTCTACTGAAAATACAAAAATTAGCCAGGTGTGGTGGCACATGCCTGTAGTCCCAGCTACTGGGGAGGCTGAGGCAGAAGAATTGCTTGAACCCGGGAGGTGGAGGTTGCAGTGAGTCAAGATGTAAGCCAAGATGGTGCCACTGCACTTCAGCCTGGGTGATAGAGCAAGATTCCGTCTCTAAATAAATAAATACATAAATCTCATTCATAAATGTTGAGAGAAAGGAGACTAACATAAAAGAATACATGCTGTATGATTCAGTTTACGTAAAGTTCAAAGCAGACAAACTCAATAGTATTAGAAGTCATTCATAGAAGGATGTAGCTGCTAAAAAAGAAAAAGCAAAATGGATAGTGATATTCTTGGTGGTGAAAATGACTGGGAACAAGCAGGAAGAGAGCATCTGGAGTGCTGGCAATGTTTTGTTTCTTGATCTGCATGCTGGTTACATAAGTGTGTTCACTTTGTGAAAATTCAGCAAGCTGGATACTTTTAGTGCACTTGTCTGTACACGTGTTATACTGCAATTAAAAGTTTCATTAAAAAGGAAGTCTACAGTATGTGTTAGGCAGAATAATATCTCCTCCAAAGTTGTACACATCCTAATCCCCAGAACCCAAGACTATGTTAGGTTATACAGCAAAAGGAAATTAAGGTTGCTAATCAGCTGTCCTTAAAATAGGGAGATTATCCTGGATTTTACAGGTGGACACAATGTAAACACAGGAGTCCTTAAAAGTGAAAGGGGAAAGTGGGGAGGCCGGGAGTTGGAGACCAGCCTGGGCAACACAGTGAGACCCTTTCTCTACAAAAATAAAAATAAATTAGCTGGGCATGATGGCATGCACCTGTAGTCCCAGCTATTTGGGAGGCTAAGGCAGGAGGATCACTTCAGCTCAGGAGTTTAAGGCTTCAGTGAGCTGTGACCCTGAAAAAACAAAACAAAACTTGGAATGGCAAGGCAGAGAGTAAAAGAGATACAGACAATAGACAGAAGTAGGGGCAGGGTCAAAGAGAGACGCTATGCTGCTGGCTTTGAAGACAAAGGGTTCACAAGCCAAGAAATACGGGCTGCCTCAAGAGTCTGAAAAAGACAAGGAAATCAATTATCTCCTAGAGCCTCCAGGAAGGAACTCAGTCCTGCCAACACTTTGATTTTAGCCTAGTGAGACCCATATTGGACTGCTTATTTATTTATTTATTTATTTATTTATTTATTTTTACTTTTTTTTTTTTTTTTTGAGATGGAGTTTTGCTCTGTCACCCAGGTTGGAGTGCAGTGGTGCAATCTCACTGCAAGCTCCACTTCCTGGATTCACGCCATTCTCCTGCCTCAGCCTCCCGAGTAGCTGGGACTACAGGTGCCCACCACCACGCCTGGCTAATTTTTTGTATTTCTCGTAGAGACGGGGTTTCACTGTGTTAGCCAGGATGGTCTTGATCTCCTGACCTCGTGATCCCCCACCTCGGCCTCCCAAAGTGCTGGGATTACAGGTGTGAGCCACCGCGCTCAGCCTTACTATATTTTTTGCCCCCTCACAGGACAAACTTAAAACCTTGTTGGACTTTTAACCTACAGAACTGTAAGATAATACACTTGCATTATTTAAACCCACTAAATTTGTGGTAATGTTACAGCAGGAATAGGAAGCTAATACAGTTGGTGTGGGGGAAGATCAAGTGTTCGGTTTTGGATGCATTCAGTGGCTGAACACGTTAGACGTCTTAAGTGGAGATGTTAAATAGGCAGTTGGATACATGACTCTGATGATTTCCAAGGCTCATAAGAATGGCCAGGTACTGAAAGAAAGAGTAACAGATCCCAAATACAGGGAAACAGTTTTGGCCACAGGAATAGGAATCCAAAAATAGGCTGGACATTTAGAGTGAAAAAATTTAAGTGCAGAGTCAGGGGAATATATTCTAGAGGTCAGCAAAAATGGGAGTTGGCCCTGAGGCAGCTTTCTGCCTTGGGCTCCTATTGCATCTTTACTTTGGTTTTTGTCCTCTATGGGTGTCTGTCTGTCTCTCTCTCTCTCTCTTTTTTTTTTGAGATGGAGTCTCACTCTGTCACCCAGGTTGGAGTCCAGTGGTTCTACCTCGGCTCACTGCAATCTCCGCCTCCCAGGTTCAAGTGACTCTCCTGATTCAGCCTCCCAAATAGCTGGGACTACAGGCGCCCGCCACCATGCCCAGCTAATTTTTGTATTTTAGTAGAGACAGGGTTTCACCAAGTTGGTCAGGCTGGTCTTGAACTCCTGATCTCAGGTGATCTGCCTGCCTCGGCCTCCCAAAGTGCTGGGATTACAGGCATGAGCCACCACGCCCAGCTAATTTTTTGTGTTTTTAGTAGAGACGGGGTTTCGCCAAGTTAGCCAGGCTGGTCTCGAACTCCTGACTTCAGGTGATCCATCCGCCTTGGCCTCCTAAATTGCTGGGATTATAGGCGTGAGCCACCACGTCCGGCCGACTGAAGTGCTTTCTATCATTGTGGTTTTACCTTTTCTAAAATTTCATATAAATGGAATTGTACAACATGTACTCTCTTGGTGTCTGGATTCTGTCACTCAACATAATCACTGTGAGATTCACTTATGTTGATGCGTATATCAATAGTTAATTTTTATTGCTGAGTGGCATTTCATTCTATGGCTGTACCATATTTTGTTTTATCCCTTTGCCTATTGAGAACATTTGGATTGTTTCCAGTTTGGAGTTATTATAAATAATGTAAAATTGGCCCTTTTTAAGTGAAGAGGGTGATCACAACTAAATCAAATTGGGTTTTATTTTTATTCCCTTCCCTGTGGGACATCAGTACCTGGGGAGAATGATCCTTTTGTAAAATAAGGTGATGAAAACAAATCTCGTATATTTTGGTCATATTACTCCTTTAAATATCAGTATCTTGTGTTTATTTATTATTATCCTTCTTTTTTAGATACAGGGTCTCGCTCTGTCGCCCAAGCTGGAGTGCAGTGGCGCGATCATGGCTCACTGCAGCCTCGAATTCCTGGGCTCAAGATCCTCCCTTCTCAGCCTTCCCTAGCAGCTGGGAATACAGGCGCGCGCCACTGAACTCGGCTAATATTGTAGTGTTTACTAAGTATCTGTAAATCCTAATCAATATAAGGAAAATAAATTTTTTTTAATGTTAGGCTCTTTCTTTGAGTTGTAGGAAAATAAATTCTAAAGCCTCTGAATTCAAAGACAAAATATACAAGTCGCTCCCCTAGTGAGGCAAAATTTGGACGGCATTGAGTTTATCCGATGGAAACTAAGCGTGCAGAACGTATCTTTCGACCTGAAAAACTCTGAAGATGAAAGGATTCGATTTACTTACAAACAGGGACCCTGAGATACCTCTGGCTCCTGAACGCCCAACAAAAGCGGGCAGCTGCTTTGCATGCCGGGACTTGTAGTCCCCGACAGAGTCACTTCAAGATGGCGGAGTTGCTAATGACGCGCGAAGGGGCGGGCCCAGAGGGAGTCTGCGCCGCGAGGGGATTGGGTGGCACAGGAACTTGGCGGGCGGGAAGTAAAAACCAGGTGTTAAAACCTTTGCACTGGGAAAGGCCCAAGTCTCGCGAGAGCTTGGCAGGCCCCAGTGGAACGTGGGGCCCGACTTATCATAAGGGGCATTTGTTGGGGGCGGAGCTTTGACGGGAGCTTCCCTGGAGCCGTTGGTGACCGGGGTAGCCCCGTTCCGGCCGAGCCGCTTCAGCGGGGGACGTAGCCATGAAGGAAGAGAAGGAGCACAGGCCTAAGGAGAAGCGAGTAACCTTGTTAACCCCCGCCGGGGCCACAGGCAGCGGTGGTGGGACCTCGGGGGACAGCTCCAAGGGGGAAGATAAGCAGGATCGCAACAAGGAGAAGAAAGAAGCGCTGAGCAAGGTGCCCGGTCGGCCGCTGGCCCGGGAGAGGGCGGGACGGGTCCGCAGCGCGGGGAGGATGGCTGGGAATGGGGCCGGCCCCTTTCTCTCTCAGGTTCCCCTTCTTCTCTTCGCCTGAATGGAAGTCGCACCATCCTGGTTTATCCTTTCTCCCGAAATGGGGAGAGCCCCTCCCGGCCAAATCCTGGGTAGGGGTGAGGAAAAGGGGGGACTCCCCAAACGGGAAGGGTTTAGGTCAGAGCTGTGAGGTGATAATGGGAAGAGAGAGCGACGGTATAAAGAATGAGGAACTAAAGGTGTAATTGGGGAGAAATATTAAATACTGAAGGAGACATCAGGGATGGGAATATTATTCATGGAGGCGAGTTGGGGGAGAGTTCAGGGTGATTAATGGTACGGGAGGGTAGATCGAGAGCATCCTATTTTGAGAGCAATGGGTGGATTTTTTGTATTCGTTAGAGTTTTGAATTCTTAAGTTCAATGGGCAAGGATTTTGTTTTAAGATGTGTTGGACGTGGGAGAAACTTGTTACTAAATCAAGATTTCGTGGCACCCACAAAGACCAGGGTTGGCTTACTAATTTCTTGCCACTAGATCTGTTAAAAAATGGGTGATCGAAAATGATGCACAAACCTGGTAAACTGCAGGGCTGCTGTAAAGAGCAAAACCTGAGATTTTTCCCTGCTCCAGGTGGTTCTCATTTCCAAGCGTTTTTTTTTTAAAACCGCGTTACTATTATCTTTGACTACTTCTGAGCATTGGGCTGCAGAATATTTTCTCCTGGGTTTTTACAAGTGATCTCATATTTTAAAAAGCCCAGTCTTCTTCAGGAACTGTGATTCTTTCAGGTATGAGAGAAAATTGATTTTTACTAATTTTATTTTCCTTATGCATTTCTTAAGGTGGTAATTCGAAGATTACCTCCCACTTTGACCAAGGAGCAGCTTCAGGAACATCTTCAACCTATGCCTGAGCATGATTATTTTGAGTTTTTTTCTAATGATACGAGGTAAAAAAAAAAAAAAAAAAAAAAAAAAAAGGAAAGGGGTAAATGAAAAAGGTTTCTTTCACTCTTTTTATCCTACTGTTTTCCATTTAATTTTTGAGCTTGTCTTTAATATATGCATACTTGTAATTGGGCCAGACACCTGCAAATACATTTACATAATTGCTTTCCTCTCTGCAGTTTGTATCCTCATATGTATGCCAGAGCATACATCAACTTTAAAAACCAAGAGGACATTATTTTGTTCAGGGATCGCTTTGATGGTTATGTATTCCTTGACAATAAAGGTGAGTTCTGGTAACTGAAATAAAAAGGGAATTTCTTTGTCATTCTTTGTCATTTGTATGTTTAAGACAGTGTGTGCATTGCGTTGCTTCCTGGGTGATAAAATGTGCAACATTTAAGTAAAGAGTTTTACACATTTGATAAGCTTGTTGCAGTCTTATAAATAGACATGTGACTTTTCACAGTCCTTGGTTACTTTTATTAACTTACTATTTTTTTAATTTGATCAACTGAGTGAAATTGCAACTGTTTTCTCCTCGTGTGACAAATTTTTTGCCCTGGCTTAAACCTGCTGTTTTGACTATAGAGTTTCAGCTGCAGTACTGATAAGTGACTCTTAAACTTGTTTGATAAGTTTTAAATATTTACTTCTTATTTTGCTTCAAAGACAAACATTTATTTAATTCAAATCCATTAAGCCAACAGTTCCCAGTTGGGATACTGTTGAACATTCTCACAAAGTTGTATATAATTAAAACATGAAACTTGATACATTGGCCGAGCACGGTGGCTCACGCCTGTAATCCCAGCACTTTGGGAGGCCGAGGCGGGCAGATCACGAGGTCAGGAAATCGAGACCATCCTGGCTAACACAGTGAAACCCCGTCTCTACTAAAAATACAAGAAATTAGCCGGGCATGGTGGCGGGTGCCTGTAGTCCCAGCTACTCGGGAGGCTGAGGCAGGAGAATGGCGTGAACCCAGGAGGCGGAGCTTGCAGTGAGCGGAGATCGCACCACTGCACTCCAGCCTGGGCGACAGAGCAAGACTCCGTTCCAAAAAAAAAAAAAAAAACTTGATACATCTCGGCCCGGTGCGTGGCTCTCGCCTGTAATCCTGTAATCCCAGCACTTTGGGATGCCGAGGCAAGTGGATCACGAGGTCAGGAGATCGAGACCAGCCTGGCCAACATGGTGAAACCCCGTCTCTACTAAAAATACTAAAAAAAATTAGCCAAATGCGGCGCCTGTAATCCCAGCTACTCAGGAGGCTGAGGCAGAAGAATCGCTTGAACCCGGGAGGCAGAGGTTGCAGTGAGCCGAGATCACGCCACTGCACTCCAGCCTGGCGACAGAGCCAGACTCTGTCTCAAAAAAAAACAAAAACAAAAACAAAAAAAACCTTGATACTTCTCTTACTTTATATCTAGAAAGGTCCAGTCTATAGGCAAGACACATTTCTGCTTTAACACTCTATTATATGCTACCTACAACATTTAGCCAGAGAATGTCTAAGCTGCCATTTGCCACTTTTCTTTTTGGTTTGCAATTATAGGTAAATAGTGTGTCTTCTTGTTTAGTTTTGTTTTTTTCAATATTCCTTCAAAGTTGGTAAAAATTAAATTTTTGTCAGGGACTATGCCAGTAAAAATTGAAGGATTGCCAGTGTTTATCCAACTTTTATTAATCTCCCCAAGCCAGCTATTTTTCCACTCCAACTATTTTATTCCAGTAGATATTTAACTAGATTCTAGTTACTTAGCCTGGAAATCTGAGTTGTGTTTAATTTTTTCCTTTTTTAAAATCTCTTACATGTAAGTTATGAATCTTGTCAATTTATTGTTTATCTTTTGAGACAGGGTCTCCACCCAGGTTGGAGTGCTGTGCCGCAATCATAGCCCACTGCAGCCTGGAATTCCTGGACTCAAGCAACCCTCCCACCTCAGCCTCCTGAGTAGCTGGGACTACAGACGCGTGTCACCATGCCTGGCTAATTTGCTTTAAATTTTTTTATAGAGCTGGGGTCTTGCTATGTTACCCAGGCTGGTCTTGAACTCCTGGGTTCAAGTGATCCCCCCACCTCAGCCTCCCAAAGTGCTGGGATTACAGGTGCAGGCCACCGTACCGAGCCCAACACCACTTATTAAAGAGACTATCCTTTCCCCATTGTGGTTTTTGTTTGTTCGTTTGTTTTGTTTTGTTTTTAAATCTTAAAGACAAGGTCTACTTATATTGCCCAGGCTGGATTTTATTGTTTTTTTAATATCTTGTTCACCTAGACTTTCAGTCACACTTTATGTTCTCATCATTTAATGTCTAGACAACCACTGTCTCTAAACTTACAGGATTTTCCATTTTTCCCATTCTTGTATAATTCAGTCTATTATATTGCCATGAAATTAATCTTTTTGAAAATAATGATTTAAACTAACGGTTGGGGGAAAAAAGTCCAAACTCCTTAGCCTGGTAGTCAGGGTCCTCCATATTCTGGCCTCACTTCTGTTTCTTCAGCCTGTCTTCCACAATTTCCCTCTGTTTCAGTCTGGTTTATCTATTCCTTCTCAAATATATTTTGGTTTTTGGTTTGTATTTTTGTTTTTATCATTTTCTTTCCTTTTTTCTTTTCTTTTTTTTTTTTTTTTTTTTTTTTTTTTTTGAGACAGACCATTACTCTGTCACCCAGGCTAGAGTACAGTGGCACAATCTTGGCTCATTACAACCTCCACCTCCTGGGTTCAAGCAATTCTCGTTCCTCAACCTGTCGACTTAGCTGGGATTACAGGTATGTGCCACCACGCCCAGCTAATTTTTGTAATTTTAGTAGGGATGGGGTTTTACCATGTTGACCAGGCTGGTCTCGAACTCCTGGCCTCAAGCAATCCACTCGCCTCAGCCTCCCAAAGTGCTGGAATTACAGGCATGAGCCACCATGCCTGGCCTAATATATCACAGTTTTGAAGCTAATCTGATTCTGTACTCACTGGGATTCCCAACATAATTTTTCCTTTATGACTGCTTTGCAGTGCCTTCTGGTCAATTCTATTTATTTTTATTTTTTTTCTTATGTCTATATGCCAGTGATTTAAGGATAGGATACCTTGTTTTTGACATTCTGTGACAGGGTGCTTGTGAATTTTTTTCCCATTAGTCACTTGAGGGTTTTGTATTGAAATATAACTCACCTATAGTAAAATTTATCCTCTTAAAGCGTACAATTCAGTGGTTTCTGGTATATTCACAAAGTAGTACAACCATCAGTACTAATTCCAGAATGTTTTCATCCCTCCAAAAAGAAACCCATATCTATTAGTAGTTACCTCCCATTCTCTCCCTCCAGCCCCTGGCAACCACTAATCTACTTTATATATCTATGATTTCCCTCCATTTCATATAAATGTAATCATACAATATGTGGTCTTTTCTGACTGGCTTTTTTTACCTAGCACGATGTTTTCAAGGTCCATCCATGTTGTAACATATAACATGTCATTATCTCATTCCTTCTGCTTTTTTTTTTTTTTAACGGAGTCTCGCTCTGTAGCCCAGGCTGGAGTGCAGTGGCACGATCTCGGCTCCCTGCAAGCTCCGCCCCCCGGGTTCACGCCATTCTCCTGCCTCAGCCTCCCGTGTAGCTGGGACTACAGGCACTCGCCACCACGCCCGGCTAATTTTCTTTCTTTTTTTTTTTTTTGTATTTTTAGTAGAGACGGGGTTTCACCGTGTTAGCCAGGATGGTCTCGATCTCCTGACCTCGTGATCCGCCCGCCTCGGCCTCCCAAAGTGCTGGGATTACAGGCATCAGCCACCGCGCCCAGCCTTCCTTCTGCGTTTTTAAAAATTGTAAAATACACATAACATAAAATTTACCATCTTAACCATTTTAAGTGTACAGTTCAGTAGCATTAAGGTATATTCACACTGTTGTGCAACAATCTTGGGAACTTTTTCATCTTGCAAAACTGAAACTCTTTACCCATTAAACAACTTATTTCCTTTCCTGCAGCCCCTGGCAACCACCATTATACTTTGTGTCTCTATGAGTTTGACTACTCTAGGTACCACATATAGGTGGAAACATACAGTGTCTGCCTGGCTTATTTCATTTAGCATAATATTCTCAAGGTGTATCCATGTTGTAGCATGTGTCAGAATTTTCTTTCTTTCTTTTTTTTTTTTTTTTTTTTTGAGATGGAGTCTTGCTCTGTTGCCCAGGCTGGAGTGCAGTGGCACGATCTCAGTTCACTGCAACCTCCGCCTCCTGGGTTCAAGCAATTCTCCAGCCTCAGCCTCCCAAGTAACTGGGATTACTGGTGCCCACCACCACGCCTGGCTAATTTTTTTTGTATTTTTGGTAAATACGGGGTTTCACTGTGTTGGGCAGGCTTGTTTCAAACTCCTGACCTCAAGTGATCTACCTGCCTCAGCCTCCCAAAATGCTAGGAATTACAGGCATGAGCCACTGCCCCCAGCCTCATTTTTAAGACTAATATTCCATTATATGTATATACCACATTTTGTGTATCCATTCGTCTGTCAAGGGGTATTCGAGTTGCTTCCACTCTTGGCTATTGTGAACAATATTGTTATGAACACAGATGTGCAAATATTCGAGTCCCTGCTCTCACTTCTTTTGGATATATACCAAGAAGTGGAATTTCTGGGGTCATTTGATAATTCTATTTTTATTTTATTATTTATTGTTTATTTTGAGACGGAGTCTATCTGTGTCACACAAGCTGGAATACAGTGGCATGATCTCGGCTCATTGCAACCTCCGCCTCCCAGGTTCAAGCAATTCTCCTGCCTCAGCCTTCTGAGTATCTGGGATTACAGGCACGGGCCACCACACCCTGCTAATTTTTTATATTTGTGGTAGAGATGGAGTTTCACCATGTTGGCCAGGCTGGTCTCAAACTCCTGACCTCATGTGATCCCCCCACCTCGGCCTCCCAAAGTGCTGGGATTACAGGTGTGAGCCTCTGCGCCCCGCCGGTAATTTTTTTTTGTTTTTTGTTTTGTTTTTTGTTTTTTTGAGATGGAGTTTCACCCTTGTTGCCCAGGCTGGAGTAAGTACAATGGTGCGATCTTCCCTCATTGCAACCTCTACCTCCTGGGTTCAAGCGATTGTCCTGCCTCAGCCTCCTGAGTAGCTGGAATTACAGGTGCCCACCACCACACCCAGCTCATTTTTGTACTTTTAGTAGAGATGGGGTTTTACCATGTTGGTCAGGCTGGCCCGGTAATTCTGTTTTTAATGTTTTATGGAACTGCCATACTGTTTTCCATGGCAGCTGCATCATTATACATTCCCACCAATACATGAGTGTTCCAGTTTCTGCACATCTTTGCCAACACTTGTTATTTCGTGCTTTTTTGATAGTAGTCCTCCTAATAGGCGTGAGATGATACCTCATTGTGGTTTTGATTTGCATTTCCCTAATGACTAGTAATGTTGAACGTATTTCCATATGCTTGTTAGCCATCTGTATACTGTCTTTGAAGAAATGTCATTCAAGTGTCTTGACCATTTTTTAAATTGGGTTATTTGGTTTTTTGTTGTTGAGTTATAGTAGTTCTTTATATATTCTAGATATTACCCCTTATCAGATAATATGGTTTACAAATATTTCTCCCATTCCATGAGTAGTGAAAAGGCAACCCATGGAAGACATGGAAACAATCTGTTGATTGTGTCTTTTGATGCACAGAAGTTTCTAATTTTGACATAGTCCAATTTATCTATTTTTTACTTTTTTTAAATAAGAGATATACTTTATCTTTTTGTTTTATTGTGGTAAGAACACTTAATATGAGATTT
Source organism: Macaca fascicularis (assembly GCF_037993035.2). Lineage (NCBI taxonomy): Eukaryota > Metazoa > Chordata > Mammalia > Primates > Cercopithecidae > Macaca > Macaca fascicularis. The sequence goes on along the minus strand of NC_088395.1, from coordinate 126,199,790 downwards.
GCCCTCTGGATTTTTACTTTTGTTGCCTGTGCTTTTGGTGACCTGGTGTATTTTTTTTTAAGTGTTAATAGATTTTTTTTCCCCAGCTTTATTGAGCTATAATTGACAAATAAAATAATATATATTTAAATTTTACTGTGTGATAATTGGTTTGTTTTTTTGGGTTTTTTTTGTTTTTTTTTCTACCAGGCTGGAGTACAGTGGCACAATCTCAGCTTACTGCAACCTCCACCTCCCAGGTTCAAACGATTCTCCTGCTTCAGCCTCCCAAGTAGCTGGGATTACAGGCATGCACTACCACGCCTGGCTAATTTTTGTATTTTTATTTACTTATTTTTTTGAGACGGAATCTCACTCTGTCGCCCAGGCTGGAGTGCAGTGGCGTGATCTTGGCTCACTGCAATCTTTGCCTCCCGAGTTCAAGCAGTTGTCATGCCTCAGCCTCCGGAGTAGCTGGGATTACAGATGCATGCCACCACGCCCAGCTAATTTTTGTGTTTTTAGTAGAGACAGTGTTTCACCATGTTGGCCAGGCTGGTCTCAAACTCCTGACCTCAAGTGATCATCCTGTCACCTCGGCCTCCCAAAATGCTGGGATTGTAGGCGTGAGCCACCGTGCCTGGCCCAACGTGATTATTTTATATATGTATACATTGTGAAATGATTACCACAATCAAGTTAACACATTCATCACCTCACATAACACATCACCTCACATAGTTAAACTTTTTAAAAATAACAGCTTTATTGAGATATAATTCACATGCCTGAAATATTCACCCTTTAAAGTATACAGTTCAGTGAATTTTAGTATATCCATAGACTTGTGAGCCTATTACCACAATCTAGATTTAGAACATGTTCATCACCCCTCAGAGAAACCCTACCCATTAGTTGTCACTCCTCATTCTTCTCACCACTTCTACCCCAAACTCCAGGCAGTTACTAATCTACGTTCCATCTCTATAGATTTGCCTATTTTGGAGATTTCTAACATTTTTAAATGAAAATTAGTTTGTAGGGTCTTTTTCACATTAAAATATCACATTTTATAAGTTGAATTTAAATGAATATTTTACTTCCATGCCGTATTGTTTCATTATGTTATCAGTGTGAATTTGTGGCTCCTTTTTTACTGTGTTGATTATGGTTGTGCCAGTGTGCTTTATGCCTTTAGGAGACCCTCTTCAGAAGACTGCCATCAAAAAAGTCCTAGAAAGCAATGGATTGATTCCCTTATATCCACTTTTGACATTTTCTTTGTTATAGCAAGTGTGGTATTTTTTTTCTAAACAGGTCAGGAATATCCCGCTATAGTAGAATTTGCACCTTTTCAAAAAGCTGCAAAAAAGAAGACTAAGAAAAGAGATACCAAAGTCGGGACTATCGATGATGGTATAGTAGAGCTCTAATTATATAATGCTATTGCTGTGGGGTTTTTAAAAATAATATCTTTGCAAGAGTTAATTCGACCCCAAAATTTTAAATTAGAAAATATACAAAATAAAGTAAGTGAGAAATGTTATTTGCCAATGGAAGCTTTGCTTAATTGTTAGAATAGAGAGGGTTTCTTGCAAAGAATTTCTGCTCTCTTTGGCTAGGGCGTTTCATTCTTCAACCATTGAACAATATAATGTTGACTATTGAGTAACAAATCACCATAGGTTTATTGATTAGAAAATAGTGGAAAGGCCAGACGTGGTGGCTCATGCCTGTAATCCCAATACTTTGGGAGGCCAAGGCAGACGGATCACCTGAGGTCAGGAGTTCAAGATCAGCCTGACCAACATGGAGAAACCCTGTCTCTACTAAAAATATAAAATTAGCCGGGTATGGTGGCACATGCCTGTAATCCCAGCTATTCAGGAGGCTGAGGCAGGAAAATTGCTTGAACCCGGGAGGCAGAGGTTGCAGTGAGCCGAGATCGTGCCTTTGAACTCCAGCCCGGGCAACAAGAGTGAAACTCCATCTCAAAAAAAAAAAAGAAAAAGAAAATAGTGGACAAAAAAATAGGTTTCAAAGTTTAACAGGTGCTTCTTGAGGCCTCACCATTTTTATGATTATTTATTTGACTTTTGGTTTCCATTTATAAAGAAGAAGGTTTGAAGTGTCGTAGGAAAATTTCCATACCCAGGTAACTTTATATAAAGTAGCTGAAGTTGTCCCTCCTATTTTCTGGTCTTTGAATATACAGTTAGCTACACACATAGTATTAGGCTGAACAGGAATAGAAGAACTGAGACCAGGTGCGGTTGCTCACACCTGTAATCCCAGCACTTTGGGAGGCCAAAGCGGGCAGATTAGCTGAGGTCAGGAGTTTGAGACCAGCCTGGCCAACATGGTGACACACCCCATCTCTACTAAAAACACAAAAATTATCTAGGCATGGTGGCAGGCACCTGTAATCCCAGCAACTTGGGAGGCTGCTGAGGAAGAAGAATTGCTTGAACCCAGGAGGCGGAGGTTGCAGTGAGCCGAGACCACGCCATTGCACTCCAGTCTGGGCAACAAGAGCAAAACTCCGTCTCAAAAAAAAAAAAAAAAGAAAGAAATACAATAACTGAAAAACCAAAATAATTGCCATTTAAGGTATACTGGCTCCAGGTTTTGAGACCTTTGTAATGTTATGTTAGATAGCTGTTACACAACTCTTTATGTTGGATAAGGACTTAGGCCCATATTTTATATCAGATTGATGTTTTAGAATCATCTAGTTTAATTTCCATCATTTGTTACTATTACAGGTATTTTATAAAAAAAAAAACACAGTAAAGACTCAATAACACATAGCTGTGATATTGGTTTTATTATAGATTTAGATCTGGAAGACTTGATCAAGTGACATATAGAAACAAGCAATATAGTGCCTTAGATGTGTCACCCTTTCTGATGTCAGAGGTCAGAGGTCTAGGAGAGAACTCCAGGAATTATAGTCACCTCAAGTGCCACACCTAGGACTTCTCTCTAATTTATCTTTTTGGAACACCTAACTTAGTTTAGTAGGACAGTGACTTTTAAAAGCAAACTATGTAATACCCCTAGTGGTTCTGTTATAATGCATGGTGTCTCATTTTTCCTGACCTCCGTGTTATACCAGATTCCTATAGTGAGTATCAGTTATAGGAGTTCTGAGAGCAAATGACCAATTAAGCTCTAAATAGTCTACCTTGTGGGTATGGTTTGGTTTTTTTTTAATCTTCCATGAAGTAAAAAATTATTTGATAAATCAGTATCCTAGATAATGTCTTCTTTTTTGCTTAAAGTCTATTATGTTTTCTGTTTCCTTAAATGATTATTTAGATCCAGAATATAGAAAGTTTTTGGAAAGTTATGCCACAGATAACGAGAAAATGACATCTACTCCGGAAACACTGCTAGAGGAAATAGAAGCAAAAAATAGAGAATTAATAGGTAAGTGGGCAAAAGGAATTAGGGCAACAGCCTTTTCATCACAGTACCTAAGTCTGTCTCCTACCTCCCTCAGTTGCTAGCTGTGTGACTTCGGGGAAGTTACTAGCTTCTCTGAGACTGTTACTGTAAAATGCAGATGGTAATACCTGCCTCACAGCATTATGAGAATCCATTAATAAGGTGGGAAAAATTCCTCGACCTATTTAGTGTCACACAAATGTAATATCAATACAAAAAGTTTGATGGCTGATAAGGAACGTTTAGACAGTGGTAAGCCTTTGAAGGTCAATTGGTATTTCCTAGGAATAAGTTCATATTCCTGAAAAAATTTTGATTTATCCTAAGGAATATGTGGGGTTTTTTTGTGTTTTGTTGTTGTTGTTGTTGTTGTTGTTTGCTCTCTCTCTCTTTTTCTCTTTCCCTCTCTCTCTGTGTCTCTCTCTCTCTCTCTCTCTCTCTGTGTGTGTGTGTGTGTGTGTGTGTGTGTGTGTGTGATGAGTCTTGCTCTGTCGCCCAGGCTGGAGTGCAGTGGCGCAATCTCGGCTCACTGCAACTTCCGCCTCCCGGGTTCAGGCGATTCTGCTGCAGTATCTGGATTCTCCCAAGTAGCTGGAAGTACAGGCACCCACCACTACGCCCGGCCAATTTTGTGTTTTTAGTAGAGCCGGGGTTTTCACCATGTTGGCCAGGCTGATCTTGAACTCCTGACCTCAAGTGATCTGCCTACCTTGGCCTCCAAAAGTGCTGGGATTACAGGCATGAGCCACTGTGCCCGGCCAGGAATACGTGTTTTAAAAAATGGCTGTAAGGCTAATAGCTTATTCAGAATGTTGAAAATGAAAAATATTCTTCCAAAACTTGACTTTTATTAATAGGTGCATAGTATAAGCACATTTCCGGTAACTTTCTTAGAATAAATTCCCAGAAGTGAAATTATGGGGTCAAAAGGATTAGATATTTTTAGCCCCTTCCCCCCAACTTCTTCCAGTTGAACAAGTTTACACTCAGTAAAACAAGAGAATGTCCTAAGTACTTAATTCTCATCAATTGGGAATAACTCTTTTAAGAAATTATTTTGTTGTTTTAATTTGAATTTCTTCACTTTTTAAAAGGTATTTTAATCCCATATTGTTGAAATCGAATGCTGTAAAACTTTCTGATATTACAATTGTGATCTTTCCACATAAGGGGTGTACACATTTTCCCACCTTGGGTGGTTGGCAGGGAATGTCAGAAATGGAATCCTTTCTAGGGATTGATAAGTATTATTAATAATCTGTTTACATTTATGTAGCTAAAAAGACAACCCCACTTTTGAGCTTCCTGAAAAACAAGCAGGTAAATCTTTTGTCTTTATAGTTCTCTCAATACTTTAATTTCATTGCTTTGCATTCTATAGACATTTTAAGAGCATTGGGTTTCTAGAGGATAAATAGCTTCTTTTTCCACCATTACTCTTTAAGGATTTGTCTTGTTGGTCTCACTTTCTGGCCCTCTCTTTCACTCTGGTTGTTGGACCAGGAGTTCACTCTACAAACCTGGAATGTTCTTAGGTTGTCCCAGAGACACTCTTTTGATATTCTGAAAGCCTCTGGAGAGATAGTAAGGCAGCAGTGGAGGACTAATATTAGCAGGTCCTGGTCTTCATTTCCTTTTGTTTTCTGGGTGGAGTGGGGGTAACGGTGGTAGAATGCCACTTTGTAGAAAGTAGGAAGGAAAGATTATTTAGTCGGGGTCTACCATGCCTTCGGGATTGATTAGGGTTTTGGTGATGATTATTTTATTTGAAGACTTGTGTTGATGTTTCTTTCTAGAGAATGAGAGAAGAAAAGAGAGAAGAAAGAAGGAGGAGAGAAATAGAAAGAAAAAGACAAAGAGAAGAAGAGAGGAGGAAATGGAAAGAAGAAGAGAAACGAAAAAGGAAAGATATAGAAAAGTTAAAGAAGATAGACAGAATTCCAGAAAGGGACAAATTAAAGGATGAACCAAAGATTAAGGTATGAGAGTACTGAAGCTGACTGCATGTTGCTAAAAATTGCATGTATCTACTTCTTTAAATATGCATGTGTCTTGTGTTGGTGTAAATGAATTTTTTGTTTTGTTTTTGCTCTTTTGGGGGGAAGTGATCCAATAAAAATCTTTCCTGTAATGCTAATAGTATTCGTTTTTAAATTTAAGATCATTTAAAAGGATTTAGTAGTATGTTATTTCTTCGGTGCAGATCTGTGCCATTTTTGTCATTGAAAATGTTTGATTTGTAGACTACTGTCCTCTAAATTCATAGTAAATGAGGGCTTAGGGCTGGCTGGCATGATTTATGGGTTTTATTCAGCTTTTCCTTCATAATTGATACATGAAGTTACCTCATTTGTTTGTTTTCCACTGTCTTCAGGTACACAGGTTTCTGTTACAAGCTGTGAATCAGAAAAATGTAAGGACCAAGTACATGATACAGAGCATCTAGTATCATGTCACACACACAGGTCTTAGCTAATAAGTCCTTTTGGTGGTGGTGGTGGTAGTGTTACTTGTTGAAAACCCCTTCAGATTGACTTGAGTCTTCTTAAAAGATGAACTATTTTATTATAAATTTCTGCTTTAAAAGGAAGCCCAGGTGACTTCCTGATGCTCTGCTGTGTTCCCAGAAGCTTCATTGACATACAGCCGGAGGACAACCATGCCTCATCTTCTTATACGCTTCTCATAACTGGCTGCCTTGTGAGAGGACTAGGGATAAATACCCTGCATTATGTGCCTTTCCCTCTCACATGACTCCCATAGTATCTTCCTGCATATAGCTGGGAACCTGTGAGCAGCAGATTCGGATTCATGCATTGCATTTGGGAAGAAGAAAATCTGCAGAAAGATCCCAACCTTGCCACTTCCCTTCTGAGGGCATGGCTTGGGTAGCCCTTGTTTCAACATATTTCCTGGGGAAGTACTAGTACCTAGTACTTCAGATAAAGTCAAAGAAAATCTCACAGAGAGGGTGGCAGGGTCTCCTTATTTTACTTCCTGAAAACTCAGCAGTTTATGTAGTAAGGGTTCCCTAAGTCTCTACGGGGCTCATTACTGGTGATGAGGGGCTTGGGGGAGGATGGAGTTTCTCATCTTAATTCTTTCCAGCAATCTCTCTGTCTGCTATGCCACAAGTGACTTGACTTGCTATTCCTAACAATCAGCAAGGCAGAAGGTAGAGCCAGCCATGCTAGAGACATTCATTAATGTTCTTATTAGAGTAATGAACACCTTGGTTTCTAATAAGGATGTTCATTGGAGAAATAAGAGCACTTCCAATGAAACCTGTACATGGTATCCTCACTTCACACTGGTGCTTCTCAGTGTGCATTTTGGACTCACCATTTGCAGTGGCTGTCTGCGTGCCAAAGTGCTTCGTGCTTATGTCTTGTGGTGCTTTGCCTTTTGCTTAGTAATTTACATGATGCCTTCACCCTGAGATGAACCTTGTGTGATGCCTTTACTCTGAGACTTGAAATTCTTCTATTTTGCCTAAGAATCTCTCTGATTATCCAACACTTGGAGGTATTCTCGAGAGATTTATAGCAGGGATGTGAGAAACAATGGCATTTTTGAACATGTGTCAGTATCTATGGCATTGAATACAGAGTTCCTACTCAGTAGAGATGGAACTTCACTATTTGGTTGTATAAGGCATTTAGATTTTTAAATCAAATGCCAAATAATAATTGTTATTCATCTCTAATGGCAAGATAATTGTACCATCATAAGTATGTTATTCTCAGGCTCAAGGCAAAATTATTCCTGCAATGGATCTCTCCTTTGGTGACCAAGATATTTGTCATTCCAAGCACTACATAAAAACAGTCCCAACAGAAATGATCTGCCTAGCACTTAAAATTTGTGGGCTGTTTCCCATCAAGTTATATCAAAATGCTGGTTTGCTGCAGAAGCATACTTCGAAGTATGCATTGGTTCACTTAAAGGTTGACCCACTTAAAGCCAAAGGCGGCCGGGCACAGTGGCTCACACCTGTAATCCCAGCACTGTGGGAGGCGGAGACAGAAGGATGGTGTGAGCCCAGGAGTTTGAGACCAACCTGGGCAACATGGTGAGACCCTGTCTCTACAAAAAAATTTAAAAATTAGCCAGATGTAGTGGCGTGCACCTGTTGTCCCAGCTACTCAAGAGGCTGAGGCAGGAGGATCACTTGAGCCCAGGAGGTCAAGGTTGTGGTGAGCCATGTTCACGCCACTGCACTCCAGCATGGGCAACAGAGCGAGACCCTGCCTCACAATAAAAGCCAAAGGAGTCTTGATCCTATTGCCACAAAGTGATTAAACCACTTCGTTCAAGTGGATAACACTTTAATAGCATCCTTTTAGTAAATTACTGCTCTCGTGCACTAGTTGTTCACCTAAAAGGTTAAGCGCACCTGCAGAGATAGGGGGCCTTGTCTAGTCTAAATTTTAAATATTTGGTATACTGGGTTTTTAATAGAATCAGAAGATAGTGTCCCAGCCTTCAAAATAAAAATAAACATTTTCTTTTTAAAGCTGCTCAAGAAGCCAGAAAAAGGAGATGAAAAAGAATTGGACAAAAGAGAAAAAGCCAAGAACTTGGACAAAGAGAATCTCAGTGATGAAAGAGCCAGTGGGCAAAGTTGTACATTGCCCAAGCGTTCTGATAGTGAACCTAAAGATGAAAAACCAAAGAGGTCAGTAGTCAAGGACTCTTTGTTATGTTTGATTTATACATGCTAGTTTTGCTGCTATGTCCTAGACATATACCTGAATTAAGATAAGCTGTTTTATGCAGGGCAGGGGGATGAGGAGGAACGGTTTCAGATATATCCTTGTATTTTAATCTGGGTGAATGGTTTTGGGGTTTTGTTCCTTTTTAAAACGCTAGTATTTTTCACTCTGCTCTAAAAGTGCAACCTCATTGCAGGGGCCAAATCAGAATCACAGTGTTCTGCATTTGTGATTACAAGATCTTTCAGGGTTCTGTCTCAGAGTTGTTTTTCATGCAGACCTGAAGATGAGAGTGGCAGAGACTACAGGGAGAGAGAACGGGAATATGAACGAGATCAGGAGCGCATTCTTCGAGAAAGAGAGAGGCTGAAGCGGCAAGAAGAAGAGCGCCGTAGGCAGAAGGAGCGCTATGAGAAAGAGAAGACTTTTAAGAGAAAAGAAGAAGAAATGAAAAAAGAGAAAGACACACTTCGGGATAAAGGAAAGAAGGCTGAAAGTACAGAATCAATAGGCAGCTCAGAAAAAACTGAAAAGAAAGAAGAAGTGGTCAAGAGAGATCGAATAAGAAACAAGGTACTGATTGTCATTAAACTTGTTTATGAGGGTTTTTTTTTTCCCCTTTCCTGCAAGTGTAAAGAAAGGGCTAGTTCACCGTTATTATAGAATTTTTTAAAGGGGAACTTTAATAATCTGCAAGTTTTTGTTTTTCTTTTTTTTTTTTTTTGAGACGGAGTCTTGCTGTGTCGCCCAAGGTGGACTGCAGTGGCGCAATCTCACTCACTGCAAGCTCCGCCTCCTGGGTTCACACCATTCTCCTGCTTCAGCCTCCCGAGTAGCTGGGACTACAGGCACCTACCACCATGCCTGGCTAATTTTTTTGTGTTTGTAGTAGAGTCGGGGTTTCACCGTGTTAGCCAGGATGGTCTTGATCTCCTGACCTCGTGATCTGCCTGCCTCAGCCTCCCAAAGTGCTGGAATTACAGCATGAGCCACCATGCCCGGCCAACTTTTTTTCAGTCTTGGCTGGGCTTTTATTAACTTACTATAGAAATTGTAAACATACACAAAAGTAGAATAGAGAATAGTATGATGGGCCAGGCGCAGTGGCTTACACTTGTAATCCCAGCACTTTGGGAGGCTGAGGTGGGTGGATTGCTAGAGCCTAGGAGTTCTAGACCAGACTGGCCAACATGGTGAAACCCCGTCTCTACTAAAAATACAAACATCAGCTGGTTGTGGTGGTGCACACCTGTAATCTCAGCTCATCCAGGCTGGAGTACAGTGGCATGATCTTGGCTCACCACAACCTCCACCTCCTGGGTTCAGGTGATTCTCCTGCCTCAGCCTCCCGAATAGCTGGGACTACAGGTGCGAGCCACCATGCCTGGCTAATTTTTGTATTTTTAGTAGAGACCGGGTTTCACCATGTTGGCCAGGCTGGTCTCGAACTCCTGACCTCAGGTGATCCTCCTGTCTTAGCCTCCCAAAGTGCTGGGATTATAGGCGTGAGCCACCGTGCCCAGCCTAATGTCTTTTTTTAATAGGAGCTAAACAAATTCCACAAATTATACTTGCTTGAAATGTCTCCTTCAGTTCTTTTTTGTTTTTAATGTATTTTTTGAGACAGTCTTGCTGTGTCACCCAGGCTGGAGTGCAGTGGCATAATCTCAGCTCGCTGTAGCCTCAACCTCCTGGGCTTAAGCGATCCCCCCCATCTCAGCTTCCAGAGTACCTGGGACTACAGGCATGCATCACCACGCCCAGCTAATTTTTAATTTTTTTTGTAGAGATGAAGTCTCCCTATGTTGCTCAGGCTGGTGTTAAACTTTTGAGCTCAACCGATCCTCCCAAAGTATTGGGAATACAGGTGTGAGCCCTGCACCCAGCCAAGTTTTCTTTTAATTTAAACAATTTCCCCTTCTCTTGTTTTCCTACCATTTGTTGCAGAAACCAATTTGTCTTGTAGGGCTTTTCCTGTTCTGAATTGGCAGATTACATCCCCGTAGTGTTAACATGTTCCTCTATCTTCTGTGCTTCCTTTAAAACTGGCACTTAGGGCCAGGCATGATGGCTTATGCCTATAATCCCAACAGTTTGGGAGGCCAAGTCAGGAGGATCACTTGAGCCCAAGAGTTGGAAACCAGCCAGGGCAACATAGGGAGAACCCGTTTGTACTAACAATGTAAGAACAGCCCAGCGTGGTAGCGCGTGCCTATAATCCCAACTACTAGGGACCTGAGGTGGGAGGATCATTTGAGTGTGGAATGTCGAGGCTGCAATAAGCCATGATCGTCCCACTTGCTCTTCAGCCCGGGTGACAGGGTAAGGCCCTATCTCCAAAAAATAATTTACCCAAGCATATAAAATAGTAGTTACAAAATGGTTGCTTTTCTTTGGAGATGGAGAGAGGAAGTAGGCAAGTTGTCATTTACCATGCCCTCACATTTTTGGTCTTAAATGACTTCACTTGAGTATTACATAACTATGACTCTTAAAAATCCCATATAAAAGCTTAATAGCATTGTTGTAACAGTAACATATTTTATTGTACTTCAGGATCGTCCAGCAATGCAGCTTTATCAACCAGGAGCTCGAAGCCGAAATCGACTCTGTCCCCCTGATGACAGCACCAAGTCTGGAGATTCAGCAGCAGAAAGGAAGCAGGAAAGTGGTATTAGCCATAGAAAAGAAGGAGGAGAGGAGTGATAAGTCCAGATCGCCTTAGGTGTCCTGACTGTCTAGGCAGCCAAAGAGCACACGTTAAGCAATCCAGAAGTGCCTTCAGGGCAAAGGAATAGAGAGAAAGGGAGTCGCTGTGCTGGTGGGGTACACTGCAGAGGAGTAAGTCTTGTGTCAAAGCAGGAATCTGATCTGAGGTTCAGAATTGGAAGAACAATTTGATTGCTTTTGCAATTTCTACAGTTAATTTTAAAGTGTCAGAAAAAGGTGACGGCGAGGACATGCATTGCAATTTGCAGGGGGAATTGTCAAGGAAGACTTCATCACATATGACACGAGAGAAAAGTAAGAGCTGGTTCTAAAATCAAAAGCTGTTGTTCATCCTGAATTGAATTTTCTGAGTTTGGGTAGAGCAGAGTCGCTTTGAAGCCTTGTTCCGATCTAGTTCTATTGCATTGTTTATGATAAGTGTTGACTTTGGGTAGTGTAGAAGCAACAAGCATGTCCTTGTAGTACAAGTACAGTGAAGGATAGATCACACTTTCATTGATGCAAAAATTTAAATAGTTATGTTACTTCTGTATCCAGTGTCCTAAAGTTTTAGGATTAGTTTTAGTTTTTTGTTTGCTTATGAGCTTAGCATAAAGAATATTTTTAAACATCATGTTTTGTCTTCAGCATTTTTTCTATTAAGAGGTGAAATGTAGTCCTTGTTTGATTCTTGACAATCCAGTGTGTGTTTGATCTTAGGTCTCATGATCTGAGTGCATACCCTCTCCAGGAAGGAAACTGCACCAATGTCTATTCCTGTTAAATAGCAACTTTTAGTCTCAGCTTGTTTTGTTTTGATGTCAATAAATAGTAACAGCATTCAAGTGTGAAGCTAAGTGTGTTTATTAACTTTACTAAATAGCTATGAGTTTTAAGAAATTAAATTTTTGACATCTGACATCACTCACCTTCTGGCGAGGCTGAAGGGAGCTTTAACTCATGGCAGAAGGTGAAGCAGGAGCAGTCATCTCACCCAAAACTTCTCTACAAATAAAAGTCTATTAATTTAAACAAAATAGGCTGGACGCAGTGGCTCACGCCTATAATCACAGCATTTTGGGAGGCCTAGGTGGGCGGATCACTTGAGGTCAGGAGTTCGAGACCACCCTGGCCAACATGGTGAAACCCCATCTCTACTAAAAGTATAAAATTATCTGGGCGTGGTGGCGGGCACCTGTAATCCCAGCTACTCGGGAGGCTGAGGCACGAGAATTGCTTGAGCCTGGGAGGTGGAGGTTGCAGTGAGTCAAGATCGTGCCTCTGCACTCCAGCCAGGGCAACAGAGCAAGACCCCATCTCTAATTTTTAAAAATTAACTGGGCATGGTAGTGTGCACCTGTAGCCCCAGCTACTCAGGAGGCTGAAACTGGAGGATCACTTCAGTCTGGGAAGTCAAGGTTGCAGTGAGCCATGATCACACCAGTGCACTCCGGCCTTGGTTACAGAGTGAGACCCTGCCTCAAAAAATTTTTAAAAATAATAATTTAAAAATAAATATAAACTGTTAGAAACAATAGGAAAGCAAGTGTTTGTTCATTTTCTGCCTCCTTTTCTTCAGATACATGTTTGATTTCTTTGGAAATAAAGGTAGGATGGAGACAACTCAAACCCTGGCTATCTAAACAATAATTGAGCACCTCAGTATGTGTTGGCATTGACACTATGGTAGTGAACACAACGTGGTTGCTTTCTCACAATGCTTATAGCCATGGGGAGTTAGCTGCTCTGGTGGAGAGAAGTGATGCTAAGGGAAGGAGGCAGGAAAAATTGAAAGAGTGAGGGCAGTGGGGGTAAGTAGTTCCAGGGCAGTGAAAAAGGATGACTTGGGCATTCATGAAGCTTTAATGCCTTCAAAATCTGGAGGAACTGGAACTGGACCACCCTCCACAGCATGCATGCATAAGGTAGTCCGGAGATAGTAATTAAGCTTTGATTATAAAATTAAGATGTAACTTTCTATGCTATTCACAGATGTTATCTTTAATTCCATAGGGGAAAGGTTAATTAAGGAGGTTTTGTAACTTTTTGTTGGTATAAAGAGTCCTGTATGTTACATGTTTTTGATGGCAGGGTAGAGGCAGGCTGCCTAGATTTTTCTTTACTGCCTCTGGGCTGTCCTTTATACAACAAAAATTTATTATACCAATTGTATCATTATTCAAGGTAGCCAAGATTACACTTGGTGAATTCTTGGAAAGTATATGCTGACAGCTATATACATGGGATTAGTCGTCCTTAGAAATCTCACAAAAGGCCAGGCATGGTGGCTCACGCATGTAATCCCAGCACTTAGGAAAGCCATGGTGGGTGGATCACATGGGGTCAGGAGTTTGAGGCCAGTCTGGCCAACATGGCAAAACCCCATCTCTACTAAAAATACAAAAATCCAGGTGTAGTGGTGGGCACCTGTTATCCCAGCTACTCGGGAGGCTGAGGCATGAGAATCGCTTGAACCTGGGAGGCAGAGATTGCAGTGAGCCAAGATCGTGCCACTGCAATCCAGCCTGGGCAGCAGAGCGAGACTCCCTCTCAAAAAAAGGAATGAAATGGGCCAGGTGTGATGCCTCATACAGGTAATCCTAGCATTTAGGAGGCCAAGGCAAGAGGATCACTTAACTTCAGGAATTTGAGACCAGGCTGGGCAACATAGGGAGACCCCATCTCTACTAAAAAATTTTAAAACTTAGCCCAGTGTGGGAGAGTGTGCCTGCAATCCCAGCTATTAGGGAGCTGAGGTGGGAGGATCACCAGTATCTGGAATGTCGAGGCTGCAGTGAGCCGCAATTGTGCTACTTGCACTTCAACCTGGGTGACACAGTGAGACCCTGTAAAAGAAATCTACCTAGGCTTATAAAATAGTAATTACAAAATGGTTGCTTTCGTTGGAGATGGAAAGAAGAAGTAGAGAAGTTGTCATTTACCATGCCCTCATATTTATGGTCTTAAATAACTGGGCTTTAGGATATATTAATATATAACTTATGATTCAGAAAATCCCATGTAAAAGCTTAGTAGCATTGTTGTAACAGTAACATATTTCATTGTACTTCAGGATCGTCCAGGGATGCAGTCTTACCATCCAGGAGCTCAAAGCCACTATCAACACTATTTTCCTGATGACAGCACCAACTATAGATACTCACCAGTAGAAGAAAAGCAGGAAAGTAGTATTAGCCATAGAAAAGAAGGAGGAGGCCAGGTGCGATGGCTCACACCTGTAATCCCAGCACTTTGGGAGGCGGAGGCGGGCAGATCGCTTGAGGTCAGGACTTTGAGACCAGCCTGGCCAACATGGTGAAACCCAGTCTCTACTAAAAATACAAAAATCTGTCAGGTGTTGGGGCAGGTGCCTGTAGTCCCAGCTACTGGGGAGGCTGCGGCAGAATTGCTTGAACCCAGGAGGTGGAGGTTGCAGTGAGCCAAGATTGCGCCATTGCACTCCAGCCTAAGCAACAAAGTAAGACTCCATCTCAAACAAACAAACCAAAAAAAAGGAGGAGGAGAGGTGTGTGATAAGTCCTGATGACATAGGTGTCCTGACTGTCTAGGCAGCCAAAGGACACATGGTAAGCCATCCAAAAGTGCCTTCAGGGCAAAAGAATAGAGAGAAAAGGGGTCACTGTGCTGGTGGGGTACACTGCAGAGGATTAAATTTTATGTCAAAGCAGGAATCTGGTCAGAGGTTCCGAATTGGGAGTATAATTTCATTGTTTTTACAATTTCTACAAATTAACTTTATTGTCAGAAAAAGCTGATGGTGAGGACATGCATTGCAGTTTGCAGGAGGGAAATGTCAAATGAGGACTTTATCACATATGACATGAGAGAAAAGTAAAAGCTATTTCTAAAATCAAAAGCTGTTGTTCATCCTGAATTGAATTTTCTTTTTTTTTTTTTTGAGACGGAGTCTCGCTCTGTCACCCAGGCTGGAGTGCAGTGGCCGGATCTCAGCTCACTGCAAGCTCCGCCTCCCGGGTTCACGCCATTCTCCTGCCTCAGCCTCCCGAGTAGCTGGGACTACAGGCGCCCGCCACCTCGCCCGGCTAAGTTTTTGTATTTTTAGTAGAGATGGGGTTTCACTGTGTTAGCCAGGATGGTCTCGATCTCCTGACCTCGTGATCCGCCCGTCTCGGCCTCCCAAAGTGCTGGGATTACAGGCTTGAGCCACCTCGCCCGGCCTTGAATTTTCTTAATTTGGGTGGTATAGAGTCTCTTTGAAGTCTTATTCCAATCTCCTTCTGTTGCATTGTTGATGGTAACTGTTGACTTTGTGTAGTGTAGAAGCAAGAAGCATGTCCTCATAGTACAAGTGCAGGGAAGGATAGAACAAACTTTCGTTGATGCAAACATTTATTATTTATTTATTTATTTATTTATTTATTTATTTATTTTTGAGACAGAGTACTGAATTCACCTCTTGGAAGTATTGAAAGGAGATGAACAATATTAGTTTCTGCCTTCACTAGCTTACCTTGGTTTTTTTCCACCAGGGAAAAATCAATTCATGGTTCACTACTGTATTAGGCCATTCTTGCATTGCTATAAAGAAATGTGTAAGACTGGGTAGTTTATAAGAAAATAGATTTAATTGGTTCACAGTTCTGCAGGCTGTACAAGCATGGCATCTGACATCTCTCAGCTTCTAGGAGGCCTCAGGGAGCTTTTACTCATGGCGGAAGGTGAAGCAGGAGCAGGCATCTCACGTCACAGAGTGAGCAAGAGAGTGAGTGCGGGGAGGAGATGCCACACTTTACAACAACCAGCTCTGTAAGCACTCACTATGGAGAGGACAGCACCAAGCCATGAGGGATCTGCCCCATAACCCAAACACCCCACCAGGTCCCACCTGCAACACTGGGGATTATATTTCCATGAGATTTAGGTGGGAACAAATATTCAAACCACATCAACTATTCTGGTCCCATAAGAACAAAATGTTTAGACAACATCCTTGAGCTTTTGCCTGATTTTCATTCATTCTGCCAGCCCTTCCTAACATGGCATCAGTTTGCCTTTACTTTCTAAATCACCACTTTATGTTTCCTCAGCTTTTAGAAACAAGTAGCCCAAGAGGCATGTAGAAGAGCCCCCAATAATGATTGAAAGTGAATGACTCAACTGGGAGAGAGGATTAAGGGAAGGGAAAATTTCAAGGAGATTGGCTGACAGTGTCCCATGCCACAGAGAGGTTAAGGAAGACGAGAAATGGAAGTGTTCATTGGATTTGGCAGTCGTGATTTCATTAGTGAACTAATGAAACTGATGACCTAAAAGAGACAGAAACCATGTTTACAGTGAGGGGTGAATGGCAGGTGGGAAATGGATGTATAGATTTGAAATTCATCCATTTTTATTTAGGTGATCATTGAGGTCTTGGCTATGGATTCTGTCACTTTAGGGGGAGAGAGAAAAGAACAGAAGCAGACCTAGGCCCCAGTCTTGAATAATGCTAACGTTACATAGAGGTAAGAAAATATATCTACAAAGACAGAGAAGGACTAGCCAGAGAATAGGAAAAAAACCCAGAAGACTCTGGGTTACTTAATCCAAAGTAACCCAGAGAAAAGTTTCAAGGAAGAGGACTGGCCAGCAGGGTTGGATGCTGCTGAATGGTCAAATACGATGCCTGACAAAGGCCATGGCATTCAGTGACTTGCAAATCATTGATGACCTACAATTATGGGACAGGGAAGCCAGACTGGGTTGAGAAAGGAAACAATATATACAACTTTTTAGAGAAGTACAAGGGAACTTCAAAAGTCTGTGGACCCTTAGTTCTACTCTGAGGCCTCCTTCACATTCTTCTGAACATATCAAAGTATAATTATAAGAAAGAATTGCCAGGCAGGGCGGCTGACGCCTGTAATCCCAGCACTTTGGGAGGCCAAGGCGGGCAGATCACAAGGTCAGGAGTTCAAGGCCAGCCTGGCCAATATGGTGAAACCCTGTCTCTACTAAAAATACAAAAATTAGCCAAGCGTGGTGGCGCACGCCTGTAGTCCCAGCTACTTGGCAGCTGAGGCAGAAAAATCACTTGAACCGGGGAGGCGGATGTTGCAGTAAACTGAGATTACGCCACTGCACTCCAGCCTGGGAGACAGAGCGAGACTCCATCTCAGAAAAAAAAGAATTGGCTAGGCATGGTGGCTCACGCCTGTAATCCCAGCACTTTGGGAGGCAGAGGCAGATGTATCACCTGAAGTCAGGAGTTCAAGACCAGAATGGCCAACATGGTGAAACCCTGTCTCTACTAAAAATACAAAAATTAGCTAGGTGTGGTGGTGGGCACCTGTAATTCCAGCTACTCGGGAGGCTGAGGCAGGAAAATTGCTTAAACCCAGGAGGCAGAGGTTGCAGTGAGCCGAGATTGCACCACTGAACTCCAGCCCAGGTGACAAGAGCAAAACTCCGTCTCAAAAAAAGGAGGAAAGAATCATGATATGCAGTAAGTTCCTATGAGGATTTTTTTTTTTTTAAAGTAAGGACTCCCTCTGTTACCCAAGCTGGAGTGCAATGGCACAATCGCGGCTCACTGCAGCCTTGACATTCAGGGCTCAGATGATTCTCCCACCTCAGCCTCTTGAGTAGCTGAGATTACAGGCATGTGACACCACACTCAGCTACTTTTTGTATTTTTTGTAGAGAGAGGGTTTTCCCATGTTGCCCAGGCTGGTCTGAAACTCCTGGGATCAAGCAATCTGCCCACCTTAGCCTCCCAAAGTGCTGGGATTACAGGCATGAGCCACTGTGCCTGGCTTCATATGGATTTTCAAAAGAACAGAGGCCAGGCGTGATGGCTCATGCCTGTAATCATAGTCCTTTGGGAGGCCAAGGGAGGTGGATCACCTGAGGTAAGGAGTTCGAGACCAGCCTGGCCAACATAGTGAAACCTGGTCTCTACTAAAAACTACAAAAAAAAATTTAGTGAGGCATGGTGGCGTGTGCCTTTCCTTCCAACTCCAACTATTTGGAAGGCTGAATCAGGAGAATCGCTTGAACCTGGGAGGCAGAAGTTGCAGTGAGCCAATATTGAGCCACTGCACTCTAGCCTGGGCAACAGAGCAAGACTCTGTCTCGAAAAAAGAAGAAGACAAAATGTGAAAAAAGAAAGAAAAGGTTGGGCACGGTGTCACGCCTGTAATCCCAGAACTTTGGGAGGCTGAGGCAGGCGGATCATCTGAGGTCAGGAGTTCCAGACCAACCTGGCCAACATGGTGAAACCTCGTCTCTACTAAAATACAAAAAAAAAAAAAAAGTAGCCGAGCATGATGGTGGGTGCCTGTAATCCCAGCTACTTGGGAGGCTGAGATGGGAGAATCGCTTGAACACAGGAGGTGAAGTTTGCAGTGAACTGAGATCGCACTGCTGCACTCCAGCCTGGGTGATACTGTGAGACTCCGTCTCAAAAAAAAAAAAAAAAGAAAAGAAAAACCCAAGAGTGTGTGGAAAATAGAACTAAAAGGCCGAGAGCGGTGGTTTGTGCCTATAATCCCAGCACTTTGGGAGGCCGAGGCATACGGATCACGAGGTCGAAAGATCGAGACTATCCTGGCCAACGTGGTGAAACCCCGTCTCTATTAAAAATACAGAAATTAGCTGGGCGTGGTGGCACACCTGTAGTCCCAGCTACTCAGGAGGCTGAGGCAGGAGAGTCGCTTGAACCCAGCCACTGCACTCCAGCCTGGGTGACAGAGTGAGAGTCCGTCTCGAAAATATATATATGTGTGTGTGTGTGTGTGTGTGTGTGTATGTATATATGTGTATATATATATGTGTGTGTGTGTATATGTGTGTGTGTGTGTGTGTGTGTGTGTGTGTGTATATATATATATATATATATATATATATATATATATATTTCTCATCATAAGCTCCACCAAGGTCAAGACACTTTGTAAGCAATGATACTAGCCATTTATCTATTTATTTATTTTTGTCTCTTGCTTGCAGCACCTAGATACTAGCCATTTCATCCATCCCCAAGGAATTGGAGATCGTGGTAATTTAACCACATCAATGCAATCTTTTTTTGCATTATTTACTGAAGAGAAATGGGTGCCCTTTGCAGATTTTTTAAGATTAGGAAACAAAAAGAAGTCAGAGGGTACTAAATCCTGACTGTAAGGTGGATGCCTAATGGGTTTCCATGGAAACTCTCAAAATTGCTCTTGTTTGGTGAGAGGCACAAGCAGGAGAATTGCCATGGTAGAAAAGGACTCTCTGGTGAAACTTTCCTGGGCATTTTTCTGCTAAAGAGTTAGCTAACTTTCTCAAGACACTCTCATAATAAGCAGATATTATTATCTGGCCCTCCAGAAAGTCAACAAGCAAAATTTCTTAAGCAGTTCAAAAAGCTATTGCCATGACCTTTGCTCTTGGCCAGTCCATTTCACTTTGACTGGATCACTTTAACCTTTTTGGAGTCATTGCCTTGATTGTGCTTTGTTTTCAGAGTCATACTGGGAAAGCCACGTATCACTTCTCATTACACTTTCCCAATAGATGGCTTCATGATCTATCGGTTGGAGCAAAAGTCATTGCTGTTTTTGACATTCCTTTCGATGGCAAATATAATAATTAATTTTGCAGCAACCTGATAGATCCCACTTGTTTACAATTTCCATTGAAATCTCTGTTCTTTCCAGCTGATCTGGTTTCAGCACCCATCAAGTGGAAAGTTTGCTCAGCTTTTACTTTTTCAGTCAGAATTGTGTAAGCTGAACCCATTGAGATGTCTGTGGTGTTGGCTGTTGTTTCTGCTGCTTTTTTTTTTTTTTTTTTTTTTTTTTTTGAGACAAGGTTGCGCCCTGTTGCCCAGGCTGGAGTGCAGTGGGTAAATCTCTACTCACTGCGACCTCTGCCTCCCGGGTTCAAGCTATTCTCCTGCCTCAGCATCCCCTAGTACCTGGGATTACAGGGACGCACCACCACTCCTGGCTAGTTTTTGTATTTTCAGTAGAGACGGGGTTTCGCCATGTTGGCGAGGCTGGTCTCGAACTCCTGACCTCAGTTGTTCCACCCTCCTCGGCCTCCCAAAGTGCTGGGATTACAGGCGTGAGCCACCGCACCTGGCCGTGTTTCTGCTGTTAATCATTGGTCCTTTTCTTTTTTTGAGACAGTCTCACTCTGTTATCCAAGCTGGAGTGCAGTGGCACGATTTCGGCTCACTGCAAGCTCCGCCTCCCGGACACAAACAGATTCTCCTGCCTCAGCCTCCCGAGTAGCTGGGACTATAGGTGCGCACCACCATGCGTGGCTAATTTTTGTATTTTTTCAGTAGAAAAGGGATTTCACCAGCTTGGCCGGGCTGGTCTCAAACTCTGGACCTCAAGGGATCCACTTGCCTTGACCTCCCAAAGTGCGGTTATTACAGGCATGAGCTACCACACCTGGCTGATTCTTTTCAGTTAGGGCACAAAGAGGATTAATTTTTTTCCTTGCAAATTGATGTCCTGCTGCTGCAGCCTTCATCTTTAATGTCATCTTTTCCCTTGTTACAATTATCCATTTGTAAACTGCTGATTTTTTAAGGTGCATTGTCCCCATAAACTTTTGGTAAAGCATCAGTGATTTTACCATTCTTCCACCCAAGCTTCACCCTAAATTTGATGTTTGTTCTTGCTTCAATTTTAGTAGAATTCATGTTGCTCTGATAGGGGCTCTTTTCAAACTGATGACTTCTCCTTTTTTAGTGCCTCAAACTAGATCCTGTCAAGATGTTTTATAATGAGTTAGTACCAGTTTATTTTGGTGCAAAAAGATCTTGAAATCCATGCATAGTTTTTCATAATACACAATTTCCATGAACTTTTAAAGACTTCTGATATGGCTGTTGATACAGTTTGGCTCTGTATACCCACCCAAATCTCATCTTGAATTGTAATCTTCATGTGTCTAGGGAGGAATCTGGATTATGGGGATAGTCTCCTACATGCTGATCTCATGATAGTAAGTCTCACAAGATCTGATGGTTTCATATGAGGCAGTTTTTCCTATGCTCGCACTTCACCTCTAGTCTGCTGCCATGTAAGACATGCCCGCTTCCCCTTTTGCCATGATTATATGTTTCCTGAGGATCCCCCAGCCATGTGGAACTGTGAGTCAGTTAAACCTCTTTTCTTTATAAATTACCCACGCTCAGGTATCTCTTTCTACCAGTGTGAAAACGGACTAATACAGCTGTGAAAGAAATGGCGATACAGCCGGGCGAAGTGACTCACACCTGTAATCCTAGCACTTTGGGAAGCCAAGGCTGGTGGGTCACCTGAGGTCAGGAGTTTGAGACCAGAACGGCCAACATGGTGAAACTCCATCTCCACCAAAAATAGAAAAATTAGCTGGGCGTGGTGGTGCACACCTGTAGTCCCAGCTACTCAAGGGGCTGACGCAGGAGAACCGCTGGAACCCAGGAGGCGGAGGTTGCAGTGAGCGGAGATCACGCTATTGCACTTCAGCCTGGGTGACAGAGCAAGACTCTTTCAAAAAAAAAGAAAAAATAAATAAATGGAGATACATAGGTTAATGGTGCTAATGAAGCTTTATTTTAAATATGAGAAAGTATGTTTAGAAGCCAAAAGGAAAGCTCTAGAAGGATAAACACACAAGAGAAAGAGACAACGAATACTGTAGGCTTCTTGTAAAGGCAGGTGTAAATGGAAGCCAAGGTAGAGGTTAGAGGAGTTGGCCCTAGGAGAAGCAACGCTCCTGAACCACTAGGCATGAGTTGACATCCCTTGCCTCTTTGTCTAGCCTGTTGCCAGCCATCTCAAGGCAGTTTTCATATCAGCACCTCCCTCTTTTGTTCTACTTGCCTTGCCTGTCCAACTCTGGATAAACCATCCATCCCCACCCCACCCTCTTAAATTTCTTCCATTTGCTCATTCATTTAGTAAACATGTACCAATCACTGACTGTGTGCCAGGCCCTGGGGTCAAGGATTCAAATAAGTCCTTGTCTGTGTTGAACTCATGGTTCAGTATTGGCAAGAGACAAATAGCCATAATCAGATCATGATGCACAATGTCAGAAGGGCTGTAGTAGCACAGGGTGGTGTGGGAGCCTCCTGTCCCTAAGCTGCAAGTGTTGCTGGAGAAAATCCCTCAGCCAGATCAACTGGTGAAACCACAGGAGGGCCCTCCCTCCTGCTAAGCAATTTTTTAAATCCATCTTTAATTGGTATCCTTTCCCCCAATACCACATTTCTTCTTCTAGTTTGCCCCCTTCCTCTCCTTTCTTGTGTTGTAGGCAGCGAGGGTGAGGACCAGTTCATCATAAAGTGTAATTTCATGTCCTTAATAACTATAGGCCCGGCACCGTTACTCATGCTTGTAATCCTAGCACTTTGGGAAGCCAAGACGAGAGGATCACTTTGAGGCCAGGAATTCAAGACAAGCCTGGGGCCAGTGTTGGTGGCTCATGCCTATAATCCCAGCACTTTGGGAGGTCAATGCGAGCAGATCACTTGAGGTCAGGAGTGTGAGATCAGCCTGAAAAACATGGTAAAACCCTGTCTCAACTAAAAATACAAAAATTAGCCAGGTATGGTGGTGCATGCCTGTAGTCCCAGCTACTTGGGAGGCTGAGGCTGGAGAATCACTTGAACTGGGGAGGCAGAAGTTGCAGCAAGCTGAGATCACACCACTGTACTCCAGTCTGGTCGACAAAGCAAGACTCTATCTCAGACAAGAAAAAATAAAAAGGAAAAAAAAAAGAAAAGAAGTGGGCCAAGCGTGATGGCTCCTGCAGGTAACCCAGCATTTGGGAGGCCAAGGTAGGAGGATCACTTAACTTCAGGAGTTCAAGAACAGCCTGGGCAACATAGGGCAACCCCGTCTCAGCTAAAATTTAAAAACTTAACCCAATGTGGCAGCACAGGCCTGCAATCCCAGCTACTAGGGAGCTGAGGTGGTAGGATTCCTTGAGTCTGGAATGTCGAGGCTGGATCATGCCACTTGCACTGCAGCCTGGCTGACACAGTGAGACCCTATCTCCAAAGAAACCATATAAAATAATAATTATGAAATGGTTGCTTTTCTTTGGAGATGGAGAGAAGTGGTGGGCAAGTTGTCATTTACCATGCCCTCATATATTTGGTCTTAAATGACTGGGCTTTAGTATATATTAATATATAAGGTATAACCTGAAAATCTCATGTAAAAGCTTAGTAGCATTGTTGTAACAGTAACATATTTCATTGTACTTCAGGATTGTCCATGGATGCAGCGTTACCATCAAGGAGCTCGAGGCCGAGGTCGACTCTGGCACCCTGTTGACAAGTCTAGAGATTCAGCAGTAGAAAGAAACCAGGAAAGTGGTATTAATCTTAGAAAAGAAGGAGGAGAAGAGTGATAAGTCCAGATGGCCTTAGGTGTCCTGACTGTCTAGGCAGCCAAAGAGCATGTTAGGCAATCCAGAGGGCAAAGGAATAGAGATAAAGGGGGTTGCTGTGCTGGTGGGGTACACTGCAGAGAAGTTTTGTGTCAAAGCGGGAATCTGATCAGAGGTTCAGAATTGGAAGTACTATTTCATTGTTTTTGCAATTTTACAATTTAATATTTATTTATTTATTTATGTTGAGGCAGTTTCGCTCTTGTTGCACAGGCTGGAGTGCAATGGCATGATCTCAGCTCACCGCAATCTCTGCCTCCTGGGTTCAAGCGATTCTCCTGCCTCAGCCTTCTGAGTAGCTGGGATTACAGGCATGCACCACCACGCCCGGCTAATTTTATATTTTTTAGTAAAGATGAGGTTTCTCCATGTTGGTCAGGCTGGTCTTGGACTCCCAACCTCAGATGATCCACCCGCCTTAGCCTCCCAAAGTGCTGGGATTACAGGCATGAGCCACTGATCCCGGCCGGTCTACAATTTAAAGTGTCAGAAAAAACTGATGGCGAGGACATGCATTGCAATTTGCAAGGGGAAATGTCAAGTGAGGACTTCATCACATATGACCGAGAGAAAAGTAAGAGCTGGTTCTAAAATCAAAAGCTCTTGTTCATCCTGAATTGAATTTTCTAAATTTGGGTGGAGTAGAGTCGCTTTGAAGCCTTGTTCCAATCTTGTTATATTGCATTGTTGATGATAACTGTTGACTTTGTTTAGTGTAGAAGCAACAAGCATGTCATTGTAGTACAAGTACGGTGAAGGATAGAACAAATTTTTGTTAATGCAAACATTCATTTATTCATTCATTTATATATTGAGATGGAGTTTCACTCTTGTCACCCAGGCTGGAGTGCAGTGGCGCAATCTCGGCTCACTGCAACCTCTGCCTCCCGGGTTCAAGCAATTCTCCTGTCTCAGTCTCCCAAGTAACTGGGATTACAGGCACCTGCCACCATACCCAGATAATTTTTATATTTTTAGTAGAGTTGGGGTTTCACCATGTTGGCCAGGCTGGTCTCAAACTCCTGACCTTAGGTGATCCGCCCGCCTAGGCCTCCCAAAATGCTGAGATTACAGGCGTGAGCCACCACGCCCGCCTGATACAAACATTTAAATAGTCATGGTACTTCTGTGTCCAATATCCTAAAGTTTCTGGATTAGTTTTAGTTTTTTGTTTACTTACATGAGTTTAAGATAAAAATATTGTGAAATATCTCATTTTATCTTCAGGATTTTTTCTGTTAAGAGGTAAAATGTAGTCCTTGTTTGACTGTTGACAATCCAGTTTGTTTTATCTCAGGGCTCATGATCTGAATGCCTACCCTCTCCAGGAAGGAAACTGCACCCATGTCTGTTGCTGTTAAATAGCAACTTTTAGTCTCAGCTTGTTTTGTTTTGATGTCAATAAATAGTAACAGCATTCGGCCATGCGCAGTGGCTCACGCCTGTTATCCCAACACTTTGGGAGGCCAAGGCGGGCAGGTCACAAGGTCAGGAGTTCAAAACCAACCTGGCCAATATGGTGAAACCCCATCTCTACTAAAAATATTTAAAAAAAAAAAAAAAAACAACAACACCAGGCATGTTGGTGCGTGCCTGTAGTCCCAGCTACTCGGGAGGCTTAGGCAGGAGAATTGCTTGAACCCAGGAGGCAGAGGTTGCAGTGAGCCGAAATTATGCCACTGCACTCCATCCTGGGCAACAGAGGAAGATGCCACCTCAAAAAAAAAAATAGTAACAGCATTCAAGTATGAGGCTAAGTGTAACGAATACTAAATAGCTGTGAGTTTTGAGAAATGTTTGTTACTGAATTAACCTCTTTGGAGTTTGGATAGCAGATAAATGATATTAGTTTCTGCCTTCACTAGCATGCCTTTGTTTTGTCTACCAGGGAATGACCAGTTCATGGTTCACTCCTATATTAGGTCGTTCTTGCATTGCTATTATGAAATACCCGAGACTGGGTAATATATAAGAAAAGAGGTTTAATTGGTTCACAGTTCTGCAGGCTATACAAGCAAGACATCTGACATTGTTCATCTTTTGAGAGACCTCAAGGAGCTTTTACTCATGGCAGAAGGTGAAGCAGGAGCAGGCATCCCACATCACAGAGTAACCAAGGGAGTGAATGCGGGGAGGAGATGCCACACTTTACAACAACCAGCTCTGTAAGAACTCACTATGGAGAGGACAGCACCAAGCCATGAGGGATCTGCCCCATAACCCAAACACCCCACCAGGCCCCACCTGCAACACTGGGGATTATATTTCCATGAGATTTGGGTGGGGACAAATATCCAAACCACATCAACTATTCTGGTCCCATAAGAACAAAATGTTTAGACAACATCCTTGAGCTTTTGCCTGATTTTCATGCATCCTGCCAGCCCTTCCTGAGCCGCCGTGTCCAGCCTTATATGGATTTTTAAAAGAACAGAGGCCAGGCACGGTGGCTTCCACCTGTAATCCCAACACTTTGGGAGGCCGAGGCAGATGGATCACCTGAGGTCAGGAGTGTGAGACCAGCCTGGCCAATATGGCAAAACCC
Organism: Macaca fascicularis; assembly: GCF_037993035.2. Classification (NCBI taxonomy): domain Eukaryota; kingdom Metazoa; phylum Chordata; class Mammalia; order Primates; family Cercopithecidae; genus Macaca; species Macaca fascicularis. The sequence goes on along the minus strand of NC_088395.1, from coordinate 126,173,984 downwards.
CATCTCAACCAAAAAATACAAAAAAAAATTTAGCCAGGCGTGGTGGCATGCACCTGTAGTCCAAATTTCTCAGGAGGCTCAGGCAGCAGAATGGCATGAACCCAGGAGGCAGAGGTTGCAGTGAGCAGAGATCACACCATTGCACTCCTGCCTAGGCGACAGAGCAAGACTCAGCACCCCCCAATGCCCCCACCCCCGGCAAAAAAAAAAAAAAGTCCGATCGTGATGGCACACAACTGTAGTCACAGCACTTTGGGAGGCCAAGGTGGGCACTTCACTTGAGGTCAGGGGTTTGAGACCAGCCTCTCCAACATGGCAAAACCCCGTCTCTACTAAAAATGCAAAAATTAGTCGGGCACAGTGGCAAGGGCTGTAATCTGAGCTACTTGGGAGGCTGAGGCAGAAGAATTACTTGAACCCGGCAGGCGGAGGTTGAGTGAGCCAAGATTATGCCACTGCACTCCTGCCTGGGCGACAGAGCCAGACTCCATCTCAAAAAAAAAAAAAAAGAAAAAGAAAAAAGAAAAGTTCCTGGAAAATAGAAATCAAAGAAACAAATATAAACTTCTCATTGTAACATGTAACATCCACCAAGGTAAAGACACTTTCGTAAGCAATGATACTTTCTATCTATTTATTTATTTATTTTTGTCTCTTGCTCACAATAATTACATTCTAACCATTTCATCCATCCCCTAAGAAGTGGAGGTCCTGGGAATTTAACCACATCAATGAAATATTTTTTACATTTATTAGCTGAAGAGAAATGGGTGCCCTTTACAGACTTTTTAAGATTAGGAAACAAAAAGGAGTCAGAAGGAGCTAAATCCCGACTGTAAGGTGGATGCCTAATGGTTTCCCATTGAAACTCTCAAAATTGCCCTTGTTTGATGAGAGGCATGAGCAGAAGCATTGCCGTGGTAGAAAAGGGCTCTCTGGTGAAGCTTTCCTGGGCATTTTGCTGCTAAAGCTTTGGCTTTCTCAAAACACTCTCATAATAAGCAGACATTATTTTTCTTCGGCCCTCCAGAAAGTCAACAAGGAAGGTTCCTCAAGCAGCTCCAAAAACTATTGCCATGACCTTTGCTCTTGGCCAGTCCAGTTTTGCTTTGACTGGACCACTTCCACCTCTTCGGAGCCATTATTTTGATTGTGCTTTGTCTTCAGAGTCATACTGAGAAAGCCATGTTTAACCTCCTATTACACTTTCCAAATAGATGCTTCATGATCTATTGGTTGGTGCAAACATAATTGCAGCTTTTGACATTCCATACCATAAACTGCAATTAATATGCAGCAACCTAATATATCTCACTTGTTTAAAATTTCCATTGAAATCTCTGTTCTTGTCTGCAGCTGATCTGGTTTCGGCACCCATCAAGTAGAAAGTTTGCTCAACTTTTAATTGTGTAAGCTGAACCTATTGAAATGTGTATGGTGTTGTTGGCTGTTGTTTCTGCTGTTAATTGTTGGTCCTTTTCTTTTGTTGTTGTTTTTTTGTTTGTTTGTTTTTTTTTGAGACAGAGTCTCGCTCTGTCACCCAGGCTGGAGTGCAGTGGCGCGATCTCGGCTCACTGCAAGCTCCGCCTCCTGGGTTCACGCCATTCTCCTGCCTCAGCCTCCCGAGTAGCTGGGACTACAGGCGCCCGCCACCACACCCGGCTAATTTTTTGTATTTTTAGTAGAGATGGGGTTTCACCGTGCTAGCAAGGATGGTCTCGATCTCCTGACCTCGTGATCCGCCCATCTCAGCCTCCCAAAGTGCTGGGATTATAGGTGTGAGCCACCGCGCCCGGCCTTTTTTTTTTTTTTTTTTTTTGAGACAGAACCTGACTCTGTCACCCAAGCTGGAGGCCAGTGGCACGATCTTGGCTCACTGCAACCCCTACCTCCAGGTCCAATGATTCTTCTGCCTCAGCTTCCCAAGTAGCTGGGATTATAGGCACCCTCCACTGCACCCAACTAATTTCTATATTTTTCTTAGATATGGAGTTTCACCATGTTGGCCAGGCTGGTCTCGAACTCCTGACCACAAGTGATCTGCCCACCTTGGCCTCCCAGAGTGCTGGGATTACAGGGGTGCCATGCGTCTGGCTGAAGCTTTCCAGTTAGAGCACAAACAGGATTAATTTTTTTCCTTGCAGATTGATGTGGATGACCTGCTGCTGCAGGCTTCATATTCAACATCATCTTGTCCCTTCTTACAAGTTATCCATTTGTAAACTGCTGATCTCTTTAGGGGCACTGTCCTCATAAACTCTGGGTAAAGCATCAGTGATTTTACCGTTCTTCCACCCAAGCTTCATCTTAAATTTTGTGTTTGTTCTTCCTTCAATTTTAGCAGAATCTATTTTGCTCTGATAGGGGCTCTTTTCAAACTGATGACTTCTCCTTTTTAATGCCACAAGGTAGATCCTGTCGAGATATTTTTTAACGAGTTAGTAGCAGTTTATTTTAGTGCCAAAAGATTTTGCAATCCATGCATAGTTTCTTGATAATACACATTTTCCGTGGACTTTTTGAAGACTTCTCATATGGCTGTTGATAAGATTGGGCTCTGCGCCCACACCCAAATCTCATCTTAAATTGTAATTCTCATGTGTCAAGGGAGGAGCTTGGTGGGAGGTGATTGGATTCAGGGTCGGCGGGCAGTTTCCCACATGCTTATTTCGTGATAGTGAGTAAGTCTCACAAGGTCTGATGGTTTTAAACAAGGCAGTTTTTCCTATGCTCGCACTTCACCTCTAGTCTGCTGCCATATAAGACGTGCCCACTTCCCCTTCTACCATGATTGTAAATTTCCTGAGGCTCCCCCAGCCATGGGAAACAGTGAGTTAATTAAACCTTTTCTCTTTATATATTACCCATTTTCAGGCATTTCTTTCTACCAGTGGGGAAAACAGCTAATACAGCTATGAAAGAAATGGAGATACATAGGTTAATGGTTTTACTGAAGCATCATTTTAAGTATGAGAAAGTAAGTTTAGAAGCCAAAAGGAAAGCTCTAGAAGGATGAAGAGCCAAGAGAAAGAGGCAGTGAATACTGTAGACTTCCTCCAAAGGCAGGTGAAAATGGTAGCCAAGGTAGAGGTTAGAGGAGAAACAGTGCTCCTGAACCATGAGGTGTGAGCTGACATTGCCTGTTTGTCTAGCCTGTTGCTAGCCATCTCAAGGCCATTTTCATGTCAGCAACTCCCTCTTTTGTTCTACTTGCCTTGCCTGTCCAGCTCTGGGTAAACCACCCATCCCCACCCCACCCTCTTAAATTTCTTCCACCCTCTGATTCATTTAGCAAACATGTACCAATCACTGACTATGTGCCAGGCCCTGGAGGTCAAGGATTCAAATAAATCCTTGTGCATATGGAACTCATGTTTCAGTGTTGGCAAGAGACAAATAGCAATAATCAGATCATGATGCACAATGTCAGAAGGGTTGTAGTAGTACAGGGTGGTGTGGGAGCCTCCTGCCCCTAAGCTGCAAGTGATCCTGGAGAAAACCCTTCAAGGAGATCAACTGGTGAAACCACAGGAGGGCCCTCCCTCCTGCTAAGCAATTTCTAAAATCCATCTTGAATTAATATCCTTTCCTCAGCGCTACTTTTCTTCTTCTAATTTGCTGCCTTGTTCTCCTTTCTTGTGTTGCAGGCAAGAGGGGTGAGGACCACTTCCTCATAAAGCATAATTTCATGTCCTTAATAACTATAGACTAGGCACAGTGGCTCATGCCTATAATCCCAGCACTTTGGGAGGCCGAGGCGGGTGGATCACTTGAGGTCAGCAGTTGGAGACGAACCTGGCCTAAATGGTGAAACCCTGTCTCTACTAAAAATATAAAAATTAGTCCAGCATGGTGGCATGCACCTGTAGTCCTAGCTGCTTGGGAGACTAAGGCAGGAGAATTGCTTGAACCCAGGAGGCAGAGGTTGCAATGAGCCAAGATGGCACCACTGCACTCTAGCCTGGGCAGCAAGAGTGAAACTTACCTCAAAAAAAAAAAAAAAAGAAAAGAAAAGAAAAGAAAGAAATAGGCCAGGCCGGGCGCGGTGGCTCAAGCCTGTAATCCCAGCACTTTGGGAGGCCGAGACGGGTGGATCACGAGGTCAGGAGATCGAGACCATCCTGGCGAACACCGTGAAACCCCGTCTCTACTAAAAAAAATACAAAAAACTAGCCGGGCGAGGTGGCGGGCGCCTGTAGTCCCAGCTACTCGGGAGGCTGAGGCAGGAGAATGGCGTAAACCTGGGAGGCGGAGCTTGCAGTGAGCTGAGATCCGGCCACTGCACTCCAGCCCGGGCTACAGAGCGAGACTCCGTCTCAAAAAAAAAAAAAAAAGAAAGAAAGAAATAGGCCAGGGATGAGGGCTCATGCAGGTAATCCTAACTTTTGGGAGGCCAAGGCAGATCATTTAACTTCAGGAGTTCGAGACCAGCCTGGATAACATAGGGAGACCCCATTTCTATTAAAAAATTTAAAACTTAGCCCAGTGTGGTACAGCGTGCCTGCAATCCCAACTACTAGGGAGCTGAGGTGGGAGGATCGCTTGAGTCTAGAATGTCAAGACTGCAGTGAGCCCCGATCTTGCCACTGGCACTTCAGCCTGGGTGACACAATGAGACCAAGTCGCCAAAAAAAAAAAAAAAAAAGTGATACCAGCCTTATAAAATAATAATGAGGAAATGATTACTTTTCTTTGGAGATGGAGAGAGGAAGTGGGCAAGTTGTCATTTACCGTGCCCTCACATTTTTGGTCTTAAATGATTGGGCTTTAGTATATATTAATATATAAAGTAAAACCCGAAAATCCCATGTAAAAGCTTAGTAGCATTGTTGTAACAGTATCATATTTCATTGTACTTCAGGATCATCCACGGATGCAGCGTTACCATCCAGGAGCTCGAAGCCGAGGTCGACTCTGGCACCCTGATGACAAGTCTGGAGATTCAGCAGTAGAAAGAAAGCAGGAAAGTGGTATTAGCCATAGAAAAGAAGAGGAGAGGCCGGGCGTGGTGGCTCACGCCTGTAATCCCAGCATTTTAGGAGGCCAAGATGGGTGGATCACCTGAGGTCAGGACTTTGAGACCAGTCTGGTCAACATGGTGAAACCCCATCTCTACTAAAAATACAAAAATTAGCTGGGCTTAGTTGCAGGCACCTGTAGTCCCAGCTACTCGGGAGGCTGAGGCAGGAGAATTGATTAAACTCGGGAGGTGGAAGTTGCAGTGAGCCATGATCATGCAACTGCACTCCAGCCTGGATGACACTAGGGTGGCTCTATCTCCCCCGCCCCAAAAAAAAGAATGAAAGAAAAGAAGAGGAGAGGAGTACGCAACAGAAGAGTAAGTTTTGTCTCAAAGCAGGAATCCGATCAGAGGTTCAGAATTGGAAGTACAATTTTATTGTTTTTGCAATTCCTATAAATTAAAGTGTCAGAAAATGCTGATGGCGAGGACATGCATTGCAATTTGCAGGGGGAAATGTCAAGTGAGGACTTCATCACATATGACACAAGAGAAAAGTAAGAGCTGGTTTTAAAATCAAAAGCTGTTGTTCATCCTGAATTGAATTTCTAAATTTTGGTGGAGCAGAGTCGCTTTGAAGCCTTATTCCCATCTATTTCTATTGCATTGCTAATGTAACTGTTGACTTTGGGTAGTGTAGAAGCAACAAGCATGTCCTTGTAGTATAAGTACAGGGAAGGATAGAACAAACTTTCATTGATGCAAACATTTAGTAATGTTACTTCTGTATCCAATGTCCTAAAGTACTTTAGTTTTTTTATTTGCTTACATAAGCTTAGCATGAAGAATATTTTTAAACATCTCATTTTGTCTCCAGCATTTTTTCTATTAAGGGGTAAAATGTAGTCTTTTTTTTTTTTTTTTTTTTTTTTTGAGATGGAGTCTCGCTCTGCCGCCCAGGCTGGAGTGCAGTGGCCGGATCTCAGCTCACTGCAAGCTCCGCCTCCCAGGTTTACGCCATTCTCCTGCCTCAGCCTCCCGAGTAGCTGGGACCACAGGCGCCCGCCACCTTGCCCGGCTAGTTTTTTGTATTTTTTAGTAGAGACGGGGTTTCACCGTGTTAGCCAGGATGGTCTCGATCTCCTGACCTCGTGATCCACCCGTCTCGGCCTCCCAAAGTGCTGGGATTACAGGCTTGAGCCACCGCGCCCGGCCTGGGGTAAAATGTAGTCCTTGTTGGATTCTTGACAATCTAGTTTGTTTCATCTCAGGTCTCATGATCTGAGTGCTTCCTCTCCAGGAAGGAAACTGCACCAATGTCTCTTGTTGTTACATATCAGCTTTTAGTTTCAGGTGTTTTGTTTTGATGTCAATACATAGTAACAGCATTCAACTATGAAGCTAAGTATAGTGAGTAACTTTAGTAAATAGCTGTGAGTTTTGAGAAATTAAATTTTTTGATACTGAATTAGCCTCTTGGAAGTATTGAAAGCAGATGAATGATATTAGTTTCGGCCTTCACAGGCATTGTCTTTGTTTTGTCTACCAGAGAAAGATCAGTTCATGGTTCACTCCTGTATTCTTGCATTGCTATAAAGAAATGCCTGAGACTGGGTAGTTTATAAGAAAAGAGGTTTAATTGGTTCACAGTTCTGCAGGCTGTACAAGCATGGCATCTGACATCTCTCAGCTTCTGGGAGGCCTCAGGGAGCTTTTACTCATGGTGGAAGGTGAAGCAGGAGCAGGCATCTCACATCACAGAGTGAGCAAGAGAGTGAGTGCGGGGAGGAGATGCCACACTTTACAACAACCAGCTCTGTAAGCACTCACTATGGAGAGGACAGCACCAAGCCATGAGGGATCTGCCCCATAACCCAAACACCCCACCAGGCCCCACCTGCAACACTGGGGATTATATTTCCATGAGATTTAGGTGGGGACAAATTTCAAAACTACATCAACTATTCTGGTCCCATAAGAACAAAATGTTTAGACAACATCCTTGAGCTTTTGCCTGATTTTCATTCATCTTGCCAGCCCTTCCTAACATGGCATCTGTTTGCCAGATGCCTAGGCTCAAACAATCTGTCCACTGTAGCCTCGAAAAGTGCTGGGATTACACGGTGGCATAAGCCACCGTGTCCAGCTTTATATAGATTTTTAAAAGAACAGAGGCCAGGGGCAGTGGATCATGCCTGTAATCCCAGCACTTTGGGAGGCTGAGGCGGTTGGATCACCTGAGGTCAGGAGTTCGAGACCAGACTGGCCAGCATGGTGAAACTCCATCTCTACCAAAAAATAAAAATAAATTTTAAAAAAATTGGCCGGGCTTGGTGGAGTGCACCTGTAGTCCAAACTCCTCGGGAGGCTCAGGCAGGAGAATCACTTGAACTCAAGAAGCAGAGGTTCCAGTGAGCAGAGATCTCACCACTGCACTCCTGCCTGAGCGACAGAGTTAGACTTCATCTGCACCCCCACCCCCCACCACACTCAAAAAAAGACCAGGTATGGTGGCACATGCCTTGTAGTCCCAGCACTTTGGGAGGCCAAGGTGGGTGGATCACCTGAGGTCAGGAGTTTGAGAACAGCCTGGCCAACATGGTAAAACCCCATCTCTACCAAAAAATACAAAAAAAAATTGGGCTGGGCTTGGTGGAGCACACCTGTAGTCCAAACTTCTCGGGAGGCTCAGGCAGGAGAATCACTTCAACTCGGGAGGCAGAGGTTGTAGTGAACCTAGATCTCACCACTGCACTCCTGTCTGAGCGACAGAGGGAGACTCCATCCCCACCAACAAAAAGGCTGGGCATGCTGGCACATGCCTGTAGTCCCAGCACTTTGGGAGGCCGAGGCGGGCACTTCACCTGAGGTCAGGAGTTCAAGACCAACCTTGCCAACGTGGTGAAACCCAGTCTGTACTAAAAATACAAAAATTAGCCAGGCACAGTGGAGGGCTCCTGTAATCCCAGCTAGTCAGGAGGCTGAGGCTGGAGAATCACTTGAACCCGAGAGGTGGAGATTGCAGTGAGCCAAGATCGCACCACTGCACTCCTGCCTGGGCAACAGAACCAGACTCCATCTCAAAAAAAAAAAAAGTAAAAACAGAAAAGTTTGTGGAAAATAGAAATAAAAGAAAAAAATATAAACTTCTCATCATAAGATCCACCAAGGTCAAGACACTTTTGTAAGCAATGATACTAGCCATTTATGTATGTATGTATGTATGTATGTATGTATGTATGTATGTATGTCTCTTGTTCACAACAATTACATACTAGCCATTTCATCCATCCCCTAAGAAGTGGGAATTTAACCACTTCAGTGAAATCTTTTTTACATTATTAACTGAAGAGAAATGGTTGCCCTTTATAGACTTTTTAAAATTAGGAAACAAAAAAAGTGTCAGAAGGAGCTAAATCCTGACTGTAAGGTGGATGCCTAATGGTTTCCCATTGAAACTCTCAAAATTGCCCTTGTTTGATGAGAGGCATGAGCGGAAGCATTGCCGTGGTAGAAAAGGACTCTCTGGTGAAGCTTTCCTGGGCATTTTGCTGCTAAAGCTTTGGCTTTCTCAAAACACTCTCATAATAAGCAGGTGTTGCTCGGGCACGGTGGCTCACGCCTGTAATCCCAGCACTCTGGGAGGCTGAGACAGGAGGATCACGAAGTCAGCAGTTCGAGACAAGCCTGACCAACATGGTGAAACCTTGTTTCTACTAAAAATACAAAAATTAGCCAGGCATAGTGGTGCATGCCTATAATCCCAGCTACTCAGGAGGCTGAGGCAGGAGAATAGCTTGAACCTGGGAGGCAGAGGTTGCAGTGAGCCGAGATTGTGCCACTGCAGTCTAGCCTGGGTGACAGAGCGAGACTTGGTCTCAAAAAAAAAAAAAAAAAAAAAAAAAAAGCAGGTGTTATTATTCTTCGACCCTCCAGAAAGTCAATAAGGAAAGTTGCTCAAGCAGCTCAAAAAACTATTGCCATGACCTTTGCTCTTGACCAGTCCAGTTTTGTTTTGACTGGATTACTTCCACCTCTTCAGAGTCATTGCTTTGATAGTGCTTTGTCTTCAGTGTTATACTGGGAAACCCACATATCACCTCCTATTACACTTTCCCAATAGATGCTTCATGATCTATTGGTTGGTGCAAACATAATTGCGGCTTTTGACATTCCATGGCATAAACCGTAATTAATATGCAGCAACCTAATGTCACTTGTTTAAAATTTCCATTGCAACCTCTGTTCTTGTCTGCAGCTGATCTGGTTTTGGCACCCATCGAGTGGAAAGTTTGCTCAACTTTGAATTTTTCAGTCAGAATTTTGTAAGCTGAACCAATTGTGATGTCTATGGTGATGGCTGTTGTTTTTGCTGTTAATCATTGGTCTCAGTCTGTCACGAAGGCTGGAGGCCAGTGGCACAATCTTGGCTCACTGCAACCTCTGCTTCCCGGGTTCAATGATTCTCCTGCCTCGGTCTCCCGAGTAGTTGGGATTACAGACACCTGCCACCACACCCAGTTAATTTTTGTATTTTTATTACAGACAGGGTTTCACCATGTGGGCTAGGTTGGTCTGAAACTCCTGACCTCAGGTGACCTGCCCACCGTGGCCTCCCAGAGTGCTGGAATTACAGGGGTGGCCCGCCATGCCCGGCTGATGCTTTTCAGTTAAAGCACAAAGAGGATTTTTTTGTTGTTGTTTTTTGAGAAGGAATCTCACTCTGTTGCCCAGGCTGGAGTGCAGTGGCATGATCTCAGCTCACCACAACCTCCGCCTCCTGGGTTCAAGCGATTCTCCTGCATCAGCCTCCCGAGTAGCTGGGACTACAGGCACATGCCACCAAGCCTGATTAATTTTTGTATTTTTAGTAGAGATGGAGTTTCGCTATGTTGGTCAGGCTGATCTTGAACTCCTGAACTTGTGATCCGCCCACCTCAGCCTCCCAAAGTGCTGGGATTACAGTAGTGAGCCACTGCGCCCAGCCTGATTTTTTCCCTTGCATATTGATGTGGATGGCCTGCTGCTGCAGGCTTCATCGTCAACATCGTCTTGTCCCTTCTTACAAGTTATCCATTTGCAAACTGCTGATCTCTTTAGGGGCATTGTCCTCATAAACTTGTGGTAAATCATCAGTGATTTCACCATTCTTCCACCCAAGCTTCATCTTAAATTTTATGTTTGTTCTTCCTTCAATTTTAGCAGAATTCATTTTTCACTGATAGGGGCTCTTTTCAAACTGATTCCTTCTCCTTTTTAATGCCTCAAACTAGATCCTGTCAAGATATTTTTTGACGAGTTAGTACCAGTTTATTTTGGTGCCAAAAGATTTTGCAATCCATGCATAGTTTCTTCATAATACACATTTTCCATGGACTTTTTGAAGACTTCTTATATGGCTGTTGATATGAGCTCTGTTCCCGCACCCAAATTTCATCTTAAATTGTAATCCTTGTGTGTCAAGGGAGGAGCTTGGTGGGAGGTGATTGGATTGTGGGGGCAGTCTCCCACATGCTGATCTTGTGATAGTAAGTCTCACGAGATACGACAGTTTTAAACAAGGCAGTTTTTCCTATGCTCGCACTTCACCTCTAGTCTGCTGCCATGTAGCATGTGTCCACTTCCCTTTCTGCCATGATTGTAAGTTTCCTGAGGTTCCCCCAGCCATGCGGAACTGTGAGTCAATTAAACCTCTTCGGCTGGGCTTAGTGGCTCACCCCTGTAATCCCAGCTTTGGGAAGCCAAGGCCGGTGGATCACCTGAGGTCAGGAGTTCCAGACCAGCCTGGCAAACATGGAGAAACCCCGTCTCTACTAAAAATACAAAAATTAGCTGGGTGTGCTTATGCCCACCTTTAATTCCAGCTACTCAGGAGGCTGAGGCAGCAGAAGCACTTAAACCTGGAAGGCGGAGGTTGTGGTCAGCTGAGATTACACCATTGCACTCCAGCCTGGGTGACAAGAGCGAGTCTACATCTCATTAAAATAAATAAATAAATAAAATAAAATAAAATAATTAAACCTCTTATCTTTATATATTACCCAGCCTTGGGTATTTTTTCTACTAGTGTGAAAACCGATTAATATAGCTGTGAAAGAAATGGAGATACATAGGTTAATGGTGTTAATAAAGCTTTATTTTAAATACGAGAAAGTAAGTAAGTTTAGAAGCCAAAAGGTAAGCTCTAGAAGGATGAGTACTCAAGAGAAAGAGACAGTGAATACTGTAGGCTTCCTGCAAAGGCAGGTGAAAATGGAAGCCAAGATAGAGGTTAGAAGAGTTGGCCTTAGGAGAAGCAACGCTTCTGAACCACCAGGCATGAGTTGACATTCCTTGCCTCTTTGTCTAGCCTGTTGCCAGCCATCTCAAGGCAGTTTTCATATCAGCACCTCCCTCTTTTGTTCTACTTGCCTTCCCTGTCCAGCTCTGGATAAACCACCCATCCCCACCCCACCCTCTTAGATTTCTTCCATTTGCTCATTCATTTAGCAAACATGTACCAATCATTGATTCTGTGCCAGGCCCTGGGGTCAAGGATTCAAATAAGTCCTTGTGCATGTGGAACTCATGTTTCAGTGTTGGCAAGAAACAAATAGCAATAATCACATCATGATGGACAATGTCAGAAGGGTCGTAGTAGCACAGGGTGTTGTGGGAGCCTCCTGCCCCTAAGCTGCAAGTGTCGCTGGAGAAAATCCCTCAACCAGATCAACTGGTGAAACCACAGGAGGCCCTCCCTCCTGTAAAGCAATTTTTACCATCAGTCTTGAATTGATATCCTTTTCCCAGCGCCACCTTTCTTCTACTTTGTTCCGTTGCTCTCCTTTCTTGTGTTGCAGGCAAGGGGGGTGAGGACCACTTCCTCATAAAGCATAATTTCATGTCCTTAGTAACTATAGGCCAGGCACAGTGGCTCATGCCTGTAATCCCAGCACTTTGGGAGGCTGAGATGGTGGCTCACTTGAGGTCAGCAGTTGGAGACGAACCTGGCCCCCATGGTGAAACCCCGTCTCTACTAAAAATACAAAAATTAGCCGGGCTTGGTGGTGTGCACCTGTAGTCCCAGCTACTCAGCAGACTAAGGCAGGAGAATCGCTTGAACCTGGGAGGCAGAGGTTGCAGTGAGCCGAGATTGCACCACTGCACTCCAGCCTGGACAACCAGAGCGAAACTTCCTCTAAAAAAAAAAAAAAGGCCAGGCGTGGTGGCTCACACCTGTAATCCCAGCACTTTGGGATGCCGAGGCAGGCAGATCATAAGGTCAGGAGTTTGAGACCAGCCTGACCAACATGGTGAAACCCCGTCTCTACTAAAAATACAAAAAATTAGCCAGGCATAGTGGCGGGCACCTGTAATCCCAGCTACTCAGGAGGCTGAGGCAGGAGAATCACTTGAACCCAGGAGGCGGAGGTTGCAATGAGCTGAGATTGCGGCACCGCACTCCAGCCTGGGCGACAGAGCGAGACTCTGTCTCAAATTAATTAATTAATTAATTAATTAAGAAAAAGAAATGGGCCGGGCATGATGGCTCATGCAGGTAATCCTAGCATTTGGGAGGCCAAGGCGGGAGAATCATTTAACTTCAGGAGTTCGAAGTCAGCCTGGATAACCTAGGGAGACCCCATCTCTATTCAAAATTTTAAGTTAGCCCAGTGTGGTAAAGCATGCCTGCAATCCCAGCTAGTAGGGAGCTGAGGTGGGAGGATCGCTTGAGTCTGGAATGTCGAGGCTGCTGTGAGCCACGATCTTGCCATTTGCACTTCAGCCTGAGTGACAAAATGAGACCATGTCTCTAAGAAAAATAAGTTGTACCAGGCTTATAAAATAATAATTAGGAAATGGTTGCTTTTCTCTGGAGATGGAGAGAGGAAGTAAGCAGGTTATCATTTACCACACCCTCATATATTTGGTCTTAAATGACTGGACTTTAGTATATATTAATATATAAGTTATGACTTGAAAATCCCATGTAAAAGCTTAGCAGCATTGTTGTAACAGTATCATATTTCATTGTACTTCAGGATCATCCAGGGATGCAGCGTTACCATCCAGGAGCTCGAAGCCAAGGTCGACTCTGGCATCCTGATGACATAACCAAGTCTGGAGATTCAGCAGTAGAAAGAAAGCAGGAAAGTGGTATTAGCCATACAAAAGAAGAGGAGAGGCCAGGTGTGATGGTTCACGCCTGTAATCCCAGCACCTTGGGAGGCTGAGGCGGGTGAATCACCTGAGGTCAGGAGTTCGAGACCAGCCTGGCCAATATGGTGAAACCCCGTCTCTACTGAAAATATAGGCATGGTGGCAGGTGTCTGTAGTCCCAGGTACTTGGGAGGCTGAGGCAGGAGAATCGCTTGAACTCAGGAGGCAGAGGTTGCAGTAAGCCGTGATCTTGTCACTGCACTCCAGCCTGGGCAACAGAGCAAGACTGTCTCAAAAAAAAGAGAAGAAGAGTAGAGGACTGTGCAGCAAGGAGTAAGTTTTGCCTCAAAGCAGGAATCTGATCAGAGGTTCAGAATTGGAAGTACAATTTCATTGTTTTTGCAATTTCTATAAATTAAAGTGTCAGAAAAAAGGTGACAGTGAGGACATGCATTGCAATTTGCAGGGGGAAGTGTCAAGTGAGGACTTCGTCACATATGACATGAGAGAAAAGTAAGAGCTGGTTCTAAAATCAAAAGCTGTTGTTCATCCGAGATTGAGTTTCTAAATTTCGGTGGAGCAGAGTCGCTTTGAAGTCTTGTTCCAATCTATTTCTACTGAATTGTTAATGATAACTGTTGACTTTGGGTAGTATAGAAGCAATAAGCATGTCCTTATAGTACAAGTACAGGGAAGGATAGAACAAACTTTCATTGATGCAAACATTTAAATAGTCATGTTACTTCCGTATCCAATATCCTCAAGTTTTAGGATTAGTTTTAGTTTTTTATTTGCTTATCTAAGCTTGGCATGAAGAATATTTTTAAACATCATGTTTTGTCTTCAGCATTTTTTCTATTAAGAGGTGAAATGTAGTCCTTGTTTGATTCTTGACAATCCAGTGTGTGTTTGATCTTAGGTCTCATGATCTGAGTGCATACCCTCTCCAGGAAGGAAACTGCACCAATGTCTGTTCCTGTTAAATAGCAACTTTTGGCCGGGCGCGGTGGCTCAAGCCTGTAATCCCAGCACTTTGGGAGGCCGAGACGGGCGGATCACGAGGTCAGGAGATCAAGACCATCCTGGCTAACACGGTGAAACCCCGTCTCTACTAAAAAATACAAAAAAACTAGCCGGGCGAGGTGGCGGGCGCCTGTAGTCCCAGCTACTCGGGAGGCTGAGGCAGGAGAATGGTGTAAACTCGGGCGGCGGAGCTTGCAGTGAGCTGAGATCCGGCCACTGCACTCCAGCTTGGGCGACAGAGCGAGACTCCGTCTCAAAAAAAAAAAAAAATAGCAACTTTTAGTCTCAGCTTGTTTTGTTTTGATGTCAATAAATAGTAACAGCATTCAAGTCTGAAGCTAAGTGTAGTGAGTAACTTTAGTAAATAGCTGTGAATTTTGAGAAATTAATTTTTTGATACTGAATTAACCTCTTTGGAGTTTGGAAAGCAGATGAATGATATTAGTTTCTGCCTTCACTAGCATGCCTTTGTTTTGTCCACCAGGGAATGATCAGTTCATGGTTCACTCCTGTATTAGGCCGTCCTTGCATTGCTAAAAAGAAACACCTGAGACTGGGTAGTTGATAAGAAAAGAGTTTTGGCCAGGCACGGTGGCTCATGCCTGTCATCCCAGCACTTTGTAAGGCGGAGGTGGGATGACTACTTGATGTCAGGAGTTCAAGACCAGCCTGGCTAATATGGTGAAACCCCGTCTCTACTAAAAATACAAAAAAAAAATAACCGGGCATAGTGGCACGCTCCTGTAATCCAAGCTGTTCGGGAGGCCAAGGCAAGAGAATCGCTTGAACCCAGGAGGCAGAAGTTGCAGTGAGCCAAGATCGCACCACTGCACTCCAGCCTGGGGGACAGAGTGAGACTCCATCTCAAAAAAAAAAAAAAAAAAGGAAAAGAAGTTTAATTAGTTCACAGTTCTGCAGGCTGTACAAGCATGGCATCTCACATTGCTCAGCTTCTGGGAGGCCTCAGGGAGCTTTTACTCATGGCAGAAGGTGAAGCAGGAGCAGGCATCTCACATCACGGAGTGAGCAAGGGAGTGCAGGGAGGAGATGCCACACTTTACAACAACCAGCTCTGTAAGAACTCACTGTGGAGAGGACAGCACCAAGCCATGAGGGATCTGCCCCATAACCCAAACACCCCACCAGGCCCCACCTGCAACACTGGGGATTATATTTCCATGAGATTTGGGTGGGGACAAATATCCAAACCACATCAACTATTCTGGTCCCATAAGAACAAAATGTTTAGACAACATCCTTGAGCTTTTGCCTGATTTTCATTCATTCTGCCAGCCCTTCCTAACATGGCGTCAGTTTGCCTTTACTTTCTAAATCACCACTTTATGTTTGTCCAGGTTTTAGAAACAAATAGCTGAAGAGGCAGGTACAAGAGCCACCAATAATGACTGAAAGTGAATGATTGTCAACTGGGCAAGAGTACTAAGGGAAGGGAAAATTTCAAGAAGGAAATTGGCTGACAATGTCCCATGCCACAGAGAGATTAAGGAAGACAAGAAATAGAAGTGTTCATTGGATTTGGCAGTCGTGATTTCATTAGTGAACTAATGAAACTGATGTCCTACAAGAGACAGAAACCATGTTACAGTGAGGGGTGAATGGCAGGTGGGAAATGGATGTATGTTTGGAACTCATCTGTTTTTCGGTGGTCATTGAAGTCATGGCCATGGATTCTGTCACTTAAGAGGGAGAGTGAAGTAGGAACAGAAGCAGACACCTAGGGCCCAACCTCGAAAAACTAACATTACATAGAGGTAAGGAAATGTATCTACAAAGGCAGAGAAGGACTAGCCAGAGAGTAGGAGAAAAACCAGAAGACTCTGGGTTACTTAATCCAAGAGAAAACTGTTTCAAGGAAGAGGAGTGGCCAGCAGGGTTGGATGCTGTGGAATGGTCAATTATGATGCCTGACAAAGGCCATGGCATTCAGTGACTTGCAAATCACTGATGCCCTAGAATTATGGGGCAGGGAAGTCAGATTGGGTTGAGAATAGAAAAGATATACACAACTTTTTAGAGAGGTCTGAGGGATCTTCAAAAGTTTGTGGACGCTTAGTTCTACTCTGAGGCCTCCTTCACATTCTCCTGAACATATCAATGTGTAATTATCAGAAAGAATCATGGCTTGCAATTAGTTCCTAGGTGGATTTTTTCTTTTTCTTTAAGACGGATTCTTGCTCTGTCACCCAGGCTGGAGTGCAGTGGTGGCATCTTGGCTCACTGCAACCTCCACCTCCTGAGTTGAAGAAATTCTCCTGCTTCTGCCTCCCAAGTAGCTGGATTATAGACACCTGGCACCACACATGGCTAATTTTTGTATTTTTTGTAGAGACAGGGTTTCACCATGTTGGCCAGGCTGGTCTCCAATTCCTGACCTCAAGTGATGTGCACACCTAAACCTCTCAATGGGCTGGGAGTACAGGCATGAGCCACTGGGCCCAGCCTGGATATATATTTTTTTCTTTTGAGGTAAGGTTTCTATCTGTCACCACCACTGGAGTACCATGGCACAATCACGGCTCACTGCAGCCTTGACCTTCTGGGTTCAGTTGACCCTCCCACATCAGCCTCCTGAGTAGCTGGGAATATAGGCAAAGGCCACCATGCCCAACTAACTTTTGTATTTTTTGTCAAGACAGGGTTTTCCCATGTTGCCCAGGCTATCTCAAACTCTTGGGCTCAAGCAGTCCGCCCCCCTTAGCCTCGCAAAGTGCTGGGATTACAGGTATGAGCCACTGTGTCCAGCCTGATGGATTTTTTTTTTTTGAGACTGAGTCTCCCTCTGTCACCAGACTGGAGTGCAGTGGCGCAATCTCGGCCCACTGCAACCTCCGCCTCAGGGTTTCAAGTGATTCTCCTGCCTCAGCCTCCCGAGTAGCTGTGGAACTTCAAGCATGCACCACCATGCCCAGCTAATTTTTGTATTTTTAATAGAGACAGGGTTTCACCATGTTGGCCAGGATGGTCTCGATCTCTTGACCTTGTGATTCGTCCACCTCAGCCTCCCAAAGTGCTGATATTACAGGTGTGAGCCACCACGCCCGGCCATGGACTTTTAAAAGAACAGACAATGGGTGCAGTGACTCACGCCTGTAATCCCAGCATTTTGGGAGGCCAAGGCAGGTGGACCACCTGAGGTCAGGAGTTCAAGACCAGCCTGGCCAACATGGTGAAACCCCATCTCTACTAAAAAATAGAACAAAAAAAATAGCCGTGTGTGGTGGTATGCACCTGTAGTACAAACTACTCAGGAGGCTCAGGCAGGAGAATCGCTTGACGCCAGGAGGCAGAGGTTGCAGTGAGCAGAGATCACATCACTGCACTCCAGCCTGGGCAACAGAGCCAGACTCTGTCTCAAAAAAAAAAAAAGTTTGGCCGGGCGCGGTGGCTCAAGCCTGTAATCCCAGCACTTTGGGAGGCCGAGACGGGCGGATCACGAGGTCAGGAGATCGAGACCATCCTGGTTAACATGGTGAAACCCCGTCTCTACTAAAAAATACAAAAAACTAGCCGGGCGAGGTGGCGGACGCCTGTAGTCCCAGCTACTCGGGAGGCTGAGGCAGGAGAATGGTGTGAACCCGGGAGGCGGAGCTTGCAGTGAGCTGAGATCTGGCCACTGCACTCCAGCCTGGGTGACAGAGCGAGACTCCGTCTCAAAAAATAAATAAATAAATAAATAAATAAATAAATAAAGTTTGTGGAAAATAGACATTAAAAGATAAAAAATATAAACTTACCATAAAATCCACCAAGGTCAAGACACTTTTGTAAGCAATGATACTAGCTATTTATTTATTTTTTTTTTCTTTTGCTCACAGCAATTAGATACTAGCCATTTTATCCATCCCCAAAGAACTGGCGTTCCTGGGGATTTACATTATTAACTGGAAAAAAAATGGTACCCTTTACAGATGTTTTATCATTAGGAAACCAAAAGAAGTTGGAAGGGGCTAAACCCCGACTGTAGGGTGAATGCCTACTGGTTTCCCATTGAAACTCTCTCAAAATTTCCCCCGTTTGATGAGAGGTAGGAGCAGAAGCTTTGCTGTGGTAGAAAAGGACTCTCTGGTGAAGTTTTCCTGGGCATTTTTCTGCTAAAGCTTTGGCTTTCTCAAAACACTCTCATAATAAGCAGATGTTATTTTTCTTTGGCCCTCCAGAAAGTCAACAAGCAAAATTTCTCAAGCAGCTCAAAAAACTATTGCCATGACCTTTGCTCTTGACCAGACCACTTTTGCTTGGACTGGACCACTTCCACCTCTTCGGAGCCATTGCTTCAATTGTACTTTGTCTCCATAGTTGGAAAGCCACGTTTTACGTCCTGTTACACTTTCCCAATAGATGCTTCATGATCTGTTGGTTGGGGCAAAAGTAATTGTGGTTTTTGACATTCCTTTCAATGGCAAAAACTGCAATTAATTTTGTAGCAACCAATAGATCCTACTTGTTTACAATTTCCATTGAAAGCTCTGTTCTTTGCAGCTGATCTGGTTTTGGCACCCATCAAGTGGAAAGTTTGCTCAACTTTTAATTATTCATTCAGAATTCTGTAAGCTGAACCAGTTGTGATGTCTATGGTGATGGCTGTTGTTTCTGCTGTTAATCATTGGTCCTTCCAAATTAGGACACAAAGATTATTTTTTTTCCTCACAAATTGATGTGGATAACCTGCTGCTGCAGGCTTCATCTTCAGCATTGTCTGGTCCTTTCTTACAAGTTAACTATTTATAAACTGCTGATTTATTTAGGTGCATTATCCCCATAAACTTTTGGTAAAGCATCAGTGATTTTACCATTCTTCCACCCTAACTTCACCCTAAATTTGATGTTTGTTGTTCCTTCAATTTTAGCAGAATTCATTTTGCTCTGATTGGAGCTCTTTTCAAACTGATGACTTCTCCTTTTTAATGACTCAAACTAGATCCTGTTGAGACATTTTATAACGCGTTAGTACCAGTTTGTTTTGGTGCAAAAAGATTTTATTTTTGAGATGGAGTCTCACTCTGTCACCCAGGCTGGAGTGCTGTGGTGCGATCTCAGCTCACTGCAACCTCACCTCCCGAGTTCAAGCTATTCTCCTCCCTCAGCCTCCTGAGGAGCTGAGAACACAAGTGTGAACCATCATGCCTGGCTGATTTTTCTGTTTTTCAGTAGAGACGAGGTTTCACCATGTTGGCCAGGCTGGTATTGAACTCCTGACCTCAAGTGATCCACCAGTCTCAGCTTCCCAAAGTGCTGGGATTACAGGGGTGAGTCGCCACGCCCAGCCCTCAAAAAGATTTTGCAATCCATGCATAGTTTCTTGATAATACACATTTTCCATGGACTTTCTGAAGACTTCTCATATGGCTGTTGATATGGTTGGGCTCTGTGTCCCCACCCAAATCTTCTCTTGAATTATAATCCTTATGTGTCAAGGGAGGAAGTTGGTGGGAGGTGATTGGATTAGAAGGCCAGTTTCCCCCATGCTGTCCTCCTGATAGTGAGTGAGTCACACCAGATCTGATGGTCTTAAAAGTGGCAGTTTTTCCTATGCTCGCAATTCACCTCTTGCCTGCTGTCAAATGTAAGACATGCCTGCTTCACCTTCTGCCATAATTGTAAATTTCCTGAGGCCTCCCAAGTCATTCGAAACTGTGAGTCAATTAAACCTCTTCTCTTTATATACTACCCAGTCTTGGGTATTTCTTTCTACCACTGTGAAAACAGACTAACACAGCTGTGAAAGAAATGGTGTTAATGAAGCATTATTTTAAATATGAGAAAGTAAGTATGTTTAGAAGCCAAAGGGAAAGCTTTAAAAGGATGAATACCCAAGAGAAAGAGACTACTAATAGTGTAGGCTTCCTGCAAAGGTAGGTGAAAATGGAAGCCAAGATAGAGATTAGAGGAGTTGGCCTTAAGAGAAGCAATTCTCCTGAACCACCAGGCGTGAGTTGACATTCCTTGCCTCCTTGTCTAGCCTGTTGCCAGCCATCTCAAGGCAGTTTTCATATCAGCACCTCCCTCTTTTGTTCTACTTGCCTTGCCTGTCCAACTCTGGATAAACCATCCATCCCCACCCCACCCTCTTAAATTTCTTCCACTCGCTCATTCCTTTAGCAAACATGTACCAATCACTGACTGTGTGCCAGGCCCTGGGGTCAAGGATTCAAATAAGTCCTTGTGCGTGTGGAACTCATGTTTCAGTATTGGCAAGAGACAAATAGCTATAATTAGATCATGATGCACAATGTCAGAAGGGTTGTAGTAGCACAGGGTGATGTGGGAGCCTCCTGCCCCTAAGCTGCAAGTGTTGCTGGAGAAAATCCCTCAGCCAGATCAACTGGTGAAACCACAGGAGGGCCCTCCCTCCTGCTAAGCAATTTTTACCATCAGTCTGGAATTGCTGTCCTTTCCCCAGCGCCACCTTTCTTCTACTTTGCTCCCTTGCTCTCCTTTCTTATGTTGCAGGCAAGGGGGGTGAGGACCACTACCTCATAAAGCATAATTTCATGTCCTTAATAACTATAGGCCAGGCACAGTGGCTCAACCCTATAAGCCCAGCACTTTGGTAGGCTGAGGCAGGCAGATGACTTGAGGTCAGCAGTTGGAGACCAGCTGGGCCTACATGGCGAAACCCTGTCTCCCAGCATTTCGGAGGCCAAGGTGGGAGGATCACTTAATGTCAGGAGTTTGAGACCAGCCTGGATAACATAGGGAGACCCCATCTCTACTAAAAATTTAAAAACTTAGCCCAGTGTGGTAGTGCCTGCCTGGAATCCCAGCTACTAGGGAGCTGAGGTGGGAGGATCGCTTGAGTTTGGAATGTCGAGACTGCAGTGAGCCACAATTGTGCCACTTGCACTTCAGCCTGGGTGACACAGTGAGATGATGTCTCTTAAAAAAAAGAAGTTGAACCAGGTTTATAAAATAATAATTATAAAATGGTTGCTTTTCTTTGGAGATGGAGAGAGGAAATGGGCAAGTTGTCATTTACCAGGTCCTCACATTTTTGGTCTTAAATTACTGGGCGTTAGTATATATTAATATATATAAGATATGACCTGAAAATCCCATTTAAAGCTTAGTAGCATTGTTGTAATAGTAACATATTTCATTATACTTCAGGATCATCCAGAGACGCAGCTTTACCATCCAGGAGCTCGAAGCCGAGGTCGATTCTGGTGCCCTGATGGCAGCACCAATCTGGAGATTCAGCAGTAGAAAGAAAGCAAGCAGGAAAGTGGTATTAGCCATAGAAAAGAAGGAGGAGAGGAGGGATAAGTCCAGATGGCCTTAGGTGTCCTGACTGTCTAGGCAGCCAAAGAGCACATGTTAAGCAACCCAGAAGTGCCTTCAGGGCAAAGAATAGAGAGAAAGGGGGTCGCTGTGCTGGTGGGGTACACTGCAGAGGAGTAAGTTTTGCGTCAAAGCAGGAATCTGATCAGAGGTTCGAATTGGAAGTACAGTTTCATTGCTTTTGCAATTTCTACAAATTAATTTTAGTCTCAGAAAAAGCTAATGGCAAGGACATGCATTGCAGTTTGCAGGGGGAAATGTCAAGTGAGGACTTCATCACATATGACACGAGAGAAAAGTAAGAGCTGGTTCTAAAATCAAAAGCTGTTGTTCATCCTGAATTGAATTTTCTTTTCATTTTTTTTCTTTTTTTGAGACAGGGTATCACTCTGTTGCCCAGCCTGGAGTACAGTGGCACAATGTTGGTTCACTGCAACCTCCACCTCCTGGGTTCAAGTGATTCTTCTGCCTCAGCCTCCCGAGTAGCTGGGATTACGGTGCCCGCCACCATGCCTGGCTAATTTTTGTATTTTAGTAGAGATGGGGTTTCACCACATTGGCCATGCTAGTCTTGAACTCCTGACCTCAGGTGATCCCCCCACTTCGGCCTTCCAAAGTGCTGGGATTACAGGTATGAGCCACCGTGCCCGTCTGTTCCAATCTAGTTCTATTGCATTGTTGATGATAACTGATGACTTTGGGAAGTGTAGAAGCAACAAGCATGTCCTTGTAGTATAAGTACAGTGACAGATAGAACAAACTTTTGTTGGTGCAGAAATTTAAATAGTCATGTCACTTCTGCATCTAATGTCCTAAAGTTTAAGAATTAGTTTTAGTTTTTTGTTTGCTTACATGAGCTTAGCATGAAGAATATTTTGAAACATCTGCTTTATCTTCAGCTTTTTTTCTATTAAGAGGTAAAATGTAGTCCTTGTTTGATTCTTGACAATCCAGTGTGTGTTTGATCTTAGGTCTCATGATCTGAGTGCATACCCTCTCCAGGAAGGAAACTGCACCAATGTCTGTTCCTGTTAAATAGCAACTTTTAGTTTCAGCTTGTTTTGTTTTGATGTCAATAAATAGTAACAGCATTCAAGTATGAAGCTAAGTGTGTTTATTAACTTCACTAAATAGCTGTTATATTTGAGAAATTAAATTTTTGATACTGAATTAACCTCTGGGGAATTTCAAAAGTGCATGAATGATATTAGTTTCTGCTTTCACTGGCATGCCTTTGTTTTGTCCACCAGGGAAAAATCAGTTCATGGTTCGCTCCTATATTAAGCCTGATATTGTTTGGCTGTGTCCCCACCCAAATCTCATTTTGAATTCATACATGTTGTGTGAGGGACCCAGTGGGAGGTAATTGAATAATGGGGGCAGGTCTTTCCTGTGCTGTTCCCATGGTAGTGAAGAAGTCTCACAAGATCTGATTGTTTCATAAAGAGGAGTTCCCCTGCACAAGCTCTTTTTGTCCTGCTGCCATCCATGTAAGACATGACTTGCTCCTCCTTGCCTTCTGCCATGATTGTGGGGCCTCCCTACCCATGGGGAACTGTGAATCCATTAAAGCCTCTTTTTCATTCCAGTTTCAGATATGTCTTTTTGTTTTGTTTTGTTTTGTTTTGTTTGAGACAAGGTCTTACTCCGTCACCCAGGCTGGAATGCAGTGGTGCGATCTCGACTCACTGAAACCTCCGCCTCCCAGATTTAAGCACTTCTCCTGCCTCAGCCTCCCTAGTAACTGAGATTACAGCCATCTGCCACCACACCTGGCCAAATTTTGTATTTTTAGTAGAGACGGGGATTCACCATGTTGGCCAGGCTGGTCTTGAACTCCTGACCTCAGGTGATCCACTGCCTCAGCCTCCCAAAGTGCTGCGATTACAGGCTTGAGCCACTGCACCCAGCCTCGGGTATGTCTTTATCAGCACTGTGAAAACTAATAATACAGGCTGTTCTTGCATTGTTATAAATACCTGGCCGGGGCCAGGGGCAGTGGCACATGCCTGTAATCCCAGCACTTTGGGAGGCCGAGGCGGGCGGATCACAAGGTTAGGAGTTCGAGACCAGCCTGGTCAACATGGTGAAACCACGTCTCTACTAAAAATACAAAAAATTAGCTGGGCATGGTGGCACATACCTGTAGTCCCCAGCTACTCAGAAGGTGGAGGCAGAATAATCACTTGAACCCAGGAGGTGGAGGTTGCAGTGAGCCAAGATGGTGTCACTGTACTCCAGCCTGGGTGACAGAGTGAGACTTCATCTCAAAATAAATAAATAAATAAATAAATAAATAAAGGAGAAATACCTGGCCAGGCACAGTGGCTCCCGCCTGTAATCCCAACTCTTTGGAAGGCTGAGATGGGCGGATCACTTGAGGTCAGGAGTTTGAGAAGAGGCTGGCCAAAATGGTGAAATCCTGTCTCTACTAAAAATATAAAAATTAGCCGGGCATGGTGGCAGGCGCCTGTAATCCCAGCGACTCAGGAGGCTGAGGCTGGAGAATCACTTGAACCCGGGAGGTGGAGGCTGCAATGAGCCAAGATCGCACCACTGCACTCCAGCCTGGGCAACAGAATGAGACTCTGTCTCAGAAAAAAATAAATAAATAAATGAATACCTGAGACTGGGTAATTTATAAGAAAAGAGATTTAATTGGCTCCCAGTTCTGCAGGCTGTATAGGAAGTGTGGCACTGGTATCTGCTCAGGTTTTGGGAAAGCCTCAGGGAGCTTTTACTCATGGCGGAAGGTGAAGCAGGAGCAGACATCCCACATCACAGAGTGAGCAAGGGAGTGAGTGCGGGGAGGAGATGCCACACTTTACAACAACCAGCTCTGTAAGCACTCACTATGGAGAGGACAGCACCAAGCCATGAGGGATCTGCCCCATAACCCAAACACCCCACCAGGCCCCACCTCCAACACGGGATTATATTTCCATGAGATTTAGGTGGGAACAAATATCCAAACCACATCAACTATTCTGGTCCCATAAGAACAAAATGTTGACCCGGCACAGTGGCTCATGCCTGTGATCCCAGCACTTTGGGAGGCCAAGGCAGGTGGATCACCTGAGGTCAGGAGTTCAAGATCAGCCTGGCCAACATGGTGAAACCCTGTCTATACTAAAAATACAAAAAATTAGCCAGGCGTGGTAGTGGGCGCCAGTAATCTCAGCTACTCGGGAGGCTGAGGCAGGAGAATCACTTGAACCCAGAGGGTGGAGGTTGCAGTGAGCCGAGATCATGCCATTGCACTCCAGCCTGGGCAACAGAGTGAGACTCTGTAAAAAAAAAAAAAAAAAAAAGCCCAGGCGTGGTGGCTCGTGCCTGCAATCCCGGCACTTTGGGAGGCTGAGGCGGGTGGATCACCTGAGGTCAGGAGTTCAAAACCACCCTGGCCGACGTGTCAAAACCCCATCTCTACTAAAAATACAAAAATTAGCTGGGCATGGTGGCAGGCGCCTGTAATCCCAGCTACTCGGGAGGCTGAGGCAGGGAAATCTCTTGAACCCGGGAGGTGGAAGTTGCAGTGAGCCAAGATCACGCCACTGCACTCCAGCCTGGGCAGCAAGAGTGAAACTGTGTCAAGAAAAGAAAGGAAGGAAGGAAGGAAGGGAGGGAGGGAGGGAGGGAGGGAGGGAAGGGAGGGAGGGAGGGAGGGAGGGAGGGAGGGAGGGAGGAAGGAAGGAAGGAAGGAAGGAAGGAAGGAAGGAAGGAAGGAAGGGTTGTGGGGCAGCATTAAGGGCCCACTTTAAGTTAATGGTCATGAACTTGAAGCAAGACTAGTTGGTTTCCTCCAGCCTCATTCGGCTGCCAGAGGTACAAGTTGTTGAGTAAGAGAAGAATTGGACTTACCAGGGTTAGGGCTTCACCAATTGAGTACAAGTAAAGGCAAAGTGTGTATGGACAAGGTGAATGTTTGATGCAATTTAAGCTAAGTAAGGAGGGAAGAGTTGTCACAAAGGGGTGGCAGAGAGAAAAGAGAAAAGGTGATAGGGATTGATGGCTCATCAATGGATGAATGGCCCCAGCGAGGTGGAAATAGCCTTAGTGTCAGGGCACTAGAGGAAGTGAACTGCAAGGAAAGGAGGTGGTGATAAGAGAATGGGAGAATGCCCTGGTCAAAGGTTTGACAGGAGCAGGTGGCTGGGGTGTGGTGGACAAGATCACTGGAGGAGAGAAGGCCAAGGTTCTGGAAGTATCTACATGAATATTGAAATCACCAAGAACTGTGACAGAAGTAGTGTTTGAGAGAGTGACAGTGAGCCAGGAGCTAAATTTGCAAGGAATGAGAGGGAGAGACTCAAAGGACTGGTAGGTGACTGCAACAACAACAACAAAAGAGCATCACTGGCCGGGCACGGTGGCTCGTGCCTGTAATCCCAGCACTTTGGGCGGCTGAGGCGGGCAGATCACCTGAGGTCAGGAGTTGGAGACCAGCCTGGGCAACATGGCAAAACCCCGTCTCTACTAAAAATACAAAAATTAGCTGGACATGGTGGTGGGTGTCTGTAATCCCAGCTACTCAGGAGGCTGAGACAGGAGAATTGCTCGAACCTGGGAGGCGGAGGTTACAGTGAGCCGAGATTGTGCCATTGCACCCCAGCCTAGGCGACAAGAGCAAGACTCTGTTTCCAAAAAAAAAAAAAAAGCATAATTGTAACAGCCCCCACAAGTCTTCTTGTTTCCACTATTGTCCCCATCCCCCCTCTACTATCCATACAGCTGGCCAAAGGATCTTTCTAAAATACTTACATAATTGGCCAGGGGCGGTGGCTCATGCCTGTAATCCCAGCACTTTGGAAGGCCGAGGTGAGATCGCTTGAAGTTAGGAGTTCAAGACCAGCCTGGACAATATAGTGAGACCCCGTCTCTACAAAAAATGCAAAAAATTAGGCGTGTCAGCACGCGCCTGTAGTCCCAGCTACTTGGGGGCCTGAGGTTGGAGGATGGCTTGAGCTGGGGAGGTGGGGGTTGCAGGGAACTGACAATACACCACTGCACTCCAGCCGGGGTGATAGAGCAAGACCCTGCCTCCAAAAACAACAACAAATATATAATTGCCACTTATTCTTACCCTTTTAAAAGCTTTCAAGGCTCCCAATTGCCTTTAGCAGTAATTTTGAAAATCCACCCTCAAACAAGAAGTGTCAGGCCAAACAATGAAGATGTAAACTGCCCTGTGAATCTGTTCTTTGATGTTGTCTCTTTGATGTATTAGCGTTTGTTCATTCATTCACCAAATATTTACTGAGCATGTACTATGTGTCAGGCACTGTTCCAGGCTCAGGGAATACAGCAGTGAACAAAATACACAATCCATGACCTCATGGAGCTTACATTCTAGGGAGGGAGTCAAACAATACATAAATAAAATATATGTTATCTCAGGTAAATAATATGGAGAAAAATAAAGCAGTAGTAGGGGCAGGGAGTGCTGTGTGGGGGTCAGGGGTTGCAATTTTCTTTTTAGATAGAGTCTCACTCTGTCACCCAGGCTGGAGTGTAGTGGCTCAATCACTGCTGACTGCAGCCTCAAACTCCCCAGTCTCAGGTGAGCCTCCCACCTCAGCCCCCTGAGTAGCTGGGACTATAGGCATGTGCTACCACACCCGGCTAATTTTTGTATTTTTCTTGTAGAGGCAGAGGTCTCACCATGTTGCCCAGGCTGGTCTCAAACTCCTGGGCTCAAGCGATCTGCCTGCCTTGGCCTCCCAAAATGCTGGGATTATAGGTATGAGCCACTGTGCCTGACCTGGGGGTTGCAATTTTACTTTATTTTATTTTATTGTTGAGATGGAGTGTCCCTCTGTCGCCCAGACTGGAGTGGAGTGGTGTGATCTTGGCTCACTGCAACCTCCACCTCCCGAGTACCGGTTCAAGCAATTCTCCTGCCTAAACCTCCCAAGTAGCTAGGATTACAGGCACGCACCACCATGCCCAGCTAATTTTTTGTATTTTTAGTAGAGACGGGGTTTCACCATGTTGGCCAGGTTGGTCTTGAACTCCTCACCTCGTGATCTGCACCCCCCCCCCCCCCCCGGCCTCCCAAACTGCTGGGATTACAGGCGCGAGCCATCGCACCCGGCCAAGTTGCAATTTTTTTTTTTTTTTTTTTTTTTTTTTTTTTTTTGAGACGGAGTCTCGCTCTGTCACCCAGGCTGGAGTGCAGTGGCCGGATCTCAGCTCACTGCAAGCTCCGCCTCCCGGGTTCACGCCATTCTCCTGCCTCAGCCTCCCGAGTAGCTGGGACTACAGGCGCCTGCCACCTCGCCCGGCTAAGTTTTTGTATTTTTTAGTAGAGACGGGGTTTCACTGTGTTACCCAGGATGGTCTCGATCTCCTGACCTCGTGATCCACCCGTCTCGGCCTCCCAAAGTGCTGGGATTACAGGCTTGAGCCACCGCGCCCGGCCCAAGTTGCAATTTTAAATAGATAGAGTGATTAGGGAAAGCCTCACTGAGAAGGTGACATTGGAAAAAAGACCTGAGACTGATGAAGGAAGCCATGAAGGCGTGGGGACATCTAGGGGAAGAGCTTCCAGGTAGAGAGAAGAGCAAGTGCAAAGGCCCTGAGCTGAAAACTGCCCAGTATGGCCGAAGCCCAGTGAACTGATGGTGAAAGCAGTGGGGGATGAGGTCGCAGTGGGGGATGAGGTCACAGATGTGAGGTGGAAGAGGCTGATGTGGAAGCATATGCCTGTTGTGAGAACTTGGATCTTTAATTTTTTTCTTCTTTTTACATGTTTTTGGAGATAGAGTCTTGCTCTGTTGCTCAGGCTGGAGTGCAGTGGTGTGATCTCACCTTACTGCAGCCTTGACCTTCCGAGCTCAAGCAATCCTCCCACCTCAGCCTCCTGAGTAGCTGAGACCACAGGTGTGTGCCCCGACATCCAGCTAACTTTTTAACTTTTTGTAGAGACAGGGTCTCCCTATGTTGCCCAGGCTGGGGCACTTAGATATTTACTGGAGTGAAATGAGCCATTAAGAACCACTAAGTAGGCCAGGCACAGTGGCTCATGCCTGTAATCCCAGCACTTCGGGAGGCAGAAGGGGGCAGATCCCTTGAGCTCAGGAGTTCAAGACCAACATGGCCAACATACACCCCCATCTCTATTAAAAACACAAAAATTAGCCAGGTGTGGTGGCATGCACCTGTAGTCCCGGCCACTTGAGAGGCTGAGGGAGGAGAATCACTTGAACTCAGGAGGTGGAGGTTGCAGTGACCTGAGATCATGCCACTGTGCTCCAGCCTAGGTGATAAAGCAAGACTTAGTCTCAAAAAGGTAAAAAAATAAAAAGGAGCCACTAAATACAGTGACATGAGGCTGGGCGCAGTGGCTCATGCCTGTAATCCCAGCACTTTGGGAGGCTGAGGCGGGGAGATCATAAGGTCAGGAATTCGAGACCAGCCTGGCCAACATGATGAAACCCCATCTCTACTAAAAAAAAAAAAACAAAACAACAACAACAACAAAAAAACACACAAAAAATTAGCTGGGTGTGGTGGCGTGTGCCTGTAATCCCAATTACTCAGGAGGCTGAGGCAGGAGAATTGCTTGAACCCGGGAGGTGGAGGTTGCAGTAAGCCAAGATCACGCCATTGCACTCCAGCCTGGGCGACAGGGCAAGACTCGGTCTCAAAAAAAACAAAACAAAACAAAAACACAGTGACATGATCAGGCTTAGGTTTTTTTTTTTTTGAGACGGAGTCTCGCTCTGTCGCCCAGGCTGGAGTGCAGTGGCGCGATCTCGGCTCACTGCAAGCTCCGCCTCCCGGGTTCACGCCATTCTCCTGCCTCAGCCTCCCGAGTAGCTGGGACTACAGGCGCCCACAACCGCGCCCGGCTAATTTTTTGTATTTTTAGTAGAGACGGGGTTTCACCATGGTCTGGATCTCCTGACCTTGTGGTCCGCCCGCCTCGGCCTCCCAAAGTGCTGGGATTACAGGCGTGAGCCACCGCGCCCGGCCAGGCTTAGGTTTTAACAGGGACATTGACTGCTGTGTTGAGAAGAAACTGTAGAGGGGCAGGGCCAGACGAAGGGGGAAGAGTTTGGAGGATTTTGCAGTAATCCAAGTGAGAGATGAACCACGGTGGGGGAAATGAGAAGCACTGAATTCGAGATATATTTTTGAGAGCTTACAGGATTTGCTAAGAGATTGGATTAAGGGTGTAACAGAAAGAGAAGAGTCAAGGGTGGGTTTCTATATAAAATGGCCTTTAAAACAAAGAGCCATTCTGTTAAAGAAGTCTGCAAATTACACTGGGCGCGGTGGCTCATGCCTGTAATCCCAGCACTTTGGGAGGCTGAGGCGGGTGGATCACTTGAGGTCAGGAGTTTGAGACCAGCCTGGCCAACATGGTGAAACCCGTCTCTACTAAAAATACAAAAATTAGCCAGGCGTGGTAGCATGTGCCTGTAATCCCAGCCACTTGGGAGGCTGAGGCAGGAGAATCACTTGAACCCAGGAGGTGGAGGTTGCAGTGAGTGGAGATAACGCCATTGCACTCCAGCCTAGGCGACAGAGTGAGACTCCATCTCAAAAATAAATAAATAAATACATACATAAAAAGAAGTCTGCAAATTGTTGGTCCCCAGGATAAATCTCAGACTCCTCGGCTGGCTCTGGGAGGCCCTGGATACCTGTTCTCAGCATCTACACCTTTGTAAATATAATCGTCTCTCAGTATACATGAAGGATTGGTTCCAGGATCCCTTTAACACCAAAATCCACTGATGTCCAAGACCTTTATATAAAATGATGTAATATTTGCATATAACCTACACACATCCTCCTCTATACTTTAAATCATCTCTTGTTTACTTATAATACCTAATGTAGTGTAAATGCTATGTAAATAATTGTTATACTGTACTGTTTTTCATTTGTATTTATTTTTAGAGATAGGATCTCACTACATTGCCCAGGCTTGGCTTGCACCCCTGGGATCGAGCAATCCTCCTGCCGCAGCCTCCCAAGTAGCTAGGACTACAGGTGCATGCTGCCACACCTGTCTGTATTTGTATTATTTTTTTATTGCTGCATTATTTTTTTCCAACTTTTTTTTTTTGAGACAGGGTCTCACTGTATTGCCCAGGCTGGAGTGCAGTGGCACAATCATGGCTCACTGTAGCCTCGAACTCCTGGGCTCAAGTGATCCTCCCTTCTCACCTTCCAAGTAGCCAGAGCTACGGGCACATGCCACCACACCCGGTGGCTAAATTTTGTATTTTTTGTAGAGATAGAGTCTCACTATGTTGTCCAGGCTGATCTAAAACTCCTGGCCTCAACTCTTTCTCCTTCCTCAGCCTCCCAAAATGCTGGGATTACAGGTGTTAGCCACTGCACCTGGCCCCTGCTTTGCTTTTCTTGATGACACATCCTTCTGATGTGCCATGTAATTTATATATTTGTGTCTAACATGTCACTATAATTAAACTCAATGAGGGCAGAGTTTTTTTTTTTAGGCTTGTATTTTGAAATAATAATAGATTCACAAGCAAAGAAAGGGTCTGAGAGGCCCTGTGTACCCTTTATCTAGTTTTCCCCAGTGTTTGCATCTCACATAACTATAGTACAATATCACAACCAGGAAATTCACTTTGGCACAGTCCACAGAGCTTATTCAGATTTCACCAGTTATACATCTATTCATCGGGGCAGGGTAGGCAGGGGGGAGTTGTATAGAATTCTTTTTTTTTTTTTTTTTTTTTTTTTTTTGAGAGAGAGTCCCGCTCTGTCACCCAGGCTGGGGTGCAGTGTCACAATCTCGGCTCACTGCAACCTCCACCTCCTGGGTTCAAGTAATTCTCCCTGTCTCAGCCTCCTGAGTAGCTTAGACTACAGGCACGTACCACTATGCCCAGCTAAATTTCTTTGTTTGTTTTTGTTTTGTTTTGAGACAGAGTCTCGCTCTGTCACCCAGGCTGGAGTGTAGTGGTGCGATCTCGGCTCTCTGCAGCTTCTGCCTCCTGGGTTCAAGCCATTCTCCTGCCTCAGCCTCCTGAGTAGCTGGGATTACAGGCGCACGCCACCACGCCTGGTTAATTTTTTTGTATTTTTAGTAGAGACGGGGTTTCACCATGTGGGCCAGGCTGGTCTTGAACACCTGACCTCAGGTGATCCACTCGCCTCAGCCTCCCAAAGTGCTGGAATTACAGACATAAGTCACCACACCTGGCAAATTCTATCACATGTGTAGCTTTGTGTAATCCCCACCACAAAAAATCCAGAACCATACCATTGCCACCAGATTCCAAGAGGGCAGGGATATTTGGTCAGATGTGTTTGCTCCTGTACCCCCAGCACGAAGACCCGAACCAGACAGAGTAGGTTCTCAAAATGTGTGGAGTTGAAAAGGCAGTAGAAGGTAGTGGTGACAGCACAGACTCTGAAGCCTGAACTACCTGAGTCTGGGCATACAACTTAATCTGTCCCTGCTGCACTTCCCTCTTCTGTAAAATGAGGATAAATAGGCCGGGCGCGGTGGCTCAAGCCTGTAATCCCAGCACTTTGGGAGGCCGAGACGGGCGGATCACGAGGTCAGGAGATCAAGACCATCCTGGCTAACACGGTGAAACCCCGTCTCTACTAAAAAATACAAAAAACTAGCCGGGCGCGGTGGCGGGCGCCTGTAGTCCCAACTACTCGGGAGGCTGAGGCAGGAGAATGGCGTGAACCCGGGAGGCGGAGCTTGCAGTGAGCTGAGATCCGGCCACTGCACTCCAGCCTGGGCGGCAGAGCGAGACTCCGTCTCAAAAAAAAAAAAAAAAAAAAAAAAATGAGGATAAATAACCGTACTTACCTTGTAGTGTTCTGGTGAGGATTCAAAGGGTCACTGGTAAGACATGGTAAGCTCATAGTGAGGCTTGAATTAATACATGCAGGCACATAGTAACTATCAAGCCCCATAAGCAACATTCACTGTTACTGTCATCCTTTTGTATCACAACAGAACAGATAGTGCTAGGAGCCACAAGAAAGATACAAATAAACTATTAGAACAATGTTGAAGGGGTGGTGATTTCCAGCTAAGGGGAAGAGACAGCATTTGAATTCGGCCTTAGAAGGTGACTGGTGGTTTCATGAGCTAAATTATGTTTCCCCAAAATTCATGTGTTGAAGCCCTAATCCCCAGGGCCTCAGAATGTGAATTTAGGCCGGGCACGGTAGCTCACTCCAGTAATCCCAGCACTTTGGGAGGCCGAGGCGGGTGGATCACTTGAGGTCAGCAGTTCGAGACCGGCTTAGCCAACATGGTGAAAACTCAGTCTCTACTAAAAATGCAAAAATTAGCTGGGCGTGGTAGGGCGTGCCTATAATCCCAGCCACTCAGAAGGCTGAGGCAGGAGAATCACTTGAACCCAGGAGGCGGAGGTTGCAGTGAGCCAAGATTGTGCTATTGCACTCCAGCCTGGGCAATAAAAGGAGACTCAGTCTTGGAAAAAAAAAAAAAAAGAAAAGAAAAGAAAGAAATCTGTGCTATAGTAATATATGGGCTTCTTAACATAGTTCTACTTGTGAACTTAATAAGTAATATAATTTAAAGGAAGTGTGTGTAAATAATGTCTGGAGACATCTGCATCAACTGTAATGTAATATGAAGCCATCTATGATTTCTATTAGTGACCAAGTCACAAGTACTGCTAATGCCACTGTGGTCTGTTGCCTACATTCGTAAATAAAGAAAGCATTAAATTTCATTAAATTTGGTGGAAATAAAGTTGTATTTTCCCATTCAAGTTCATGGGATCCTCTGAATTCTATACATGGACTCTTGTGGACTCCAGGTTAAAAACCCTTTCTGTGATCCATTGGTGCAAAAATGCTTGAGGTGACTGCAAATATACGTGGAGGTTTTTGCTTTTATTTATTTACTTTTTCCTTTTTGAAATGGAGTTTTGCTCTTGTTGCCCAGGCTGGAGTGCAGTGGCGCCCAGCTCACTGCAACCTCCGCCTCCCGGGTTCAAGCAATTCTCCTGTCTCAGCCTCCCGAGTAGCTGAGATTACAGGCGCCGACCACCACGCCTGGTTAAATTTTTTGTATTTTTAGTAGAGACAGGGTTTCACCATGTTGGCCAGGCTGGTCTTCAACTCCTGACTTCAAGTAATCCGCCCGCCTAGGTCTCCCAAAGTGCTGGGATTACAAGCGTGAGCCACCACGCCCGGCTTATTTTTATATTTATTTTATTTATTCATCAAAAATGAAAGGTTTTTGCTTTTAAACGGGGAAAAGGATTAAAACGGGGAACACTAGCATCCCAAACGCATGTCATTAATTATTGTACAGCTTGCCAAAGGCGGGATACAATGTCAGGCTGGACTTCTTAGCAGCCAAGGAAGAGGTTCTGTCCCTAACTTTCTGAGTTGAAAACTTTGATTGGCAACCTTTTGCCTAGTCGAAAACCCCAAGTGTCTAGGCTTACATAAGCGTCCACGTGGTCCAACCCCCTCTAACTTCTCCTGCTTCCTCCGACACGACTGTCCCTTCCCACACCTTCCAGCCAGGCCGGAATGACTCGTAGCCCTCCGGGAAAATGGCACTTGCTCTTCGCCTGCCCAGCTCCGATCCGGCGTTCCCAGTCCCAGGCGCCCGGAGGTGACGGTCGCTTCCCCTGCCCTCTCTTAGGGTTAGTCCCGCCCAATCGACTCCTTAGGTTTTCGGAAGGGCTTCTACTTTGGCATTTATCACGGGCTGTCTGCCTCACTTGCAAAGCAGGGTGCCCCTAGCACACTGCCGGGCCTCTCGGGGAACCCACTTAGGGAAGCGAAGCAAAGCGAATTGCATTTGGCAGGAACCAGCGCTCTTTCCCACGGCGCCATGGGAGCGCACCGGTGGGCACAGAAGGCACTAGGAAGAGGCGGTCGGCGAATAGCGTCACCTCCTAAGCTCCGCCCATCAGAAGCGCCTTCTAAGCTCGTTCTTCCGCCTGCTTCCCCCCTCTTTTCCTTTCTCCGCCATCGTGGTGTGTTCTTGCCTCCACTTCTCGCCATGGTAAGTCCATCGGTCCCCATCGGTCCCCATCGGCCCCCATCGGCCCCAGGGTGGCTTCCCAAACACCCGAGGCCGCTGCCACGAAATGCCTGGGCCGCGCGGGGCGTCGAGGCGCTGGTGTCTTTTAAAGGCTTTTTCAAGAAAAGCTCCATTTCGGCCACTGTTGTCTTCCTCGGCCTGGAGGGAAGCTAATGAGCCAGCGAGCAACCTGGAGAGGGGCGGGCTGCGCTGCGGCCGCGGATTCAAGGGGACTCTTTCTTTGCCGGGCCGCTGCCGAGTCGGGCAGGGATTCCGGTTTCCCTTCGCTTGTAGCGAACTCTGGTTCTGGAGGCGAGGGTTGGGAGGTAGCAGCCACCCCCGAAATCGTGACCTGACTGTGGGCTGCCTGTGGCACGCGCAACGTGGAGGGCAATCAGGAGGGTAATGTGGGCTACTGGTTTTCGAAAAGGGTTTAAGCTTGGCGTGGAGAAGCGAACCACATTTTTAGATCCCAGGACTTTTGTTTAGAGGACGTTTATTCAGAGACTTGAGCGTCACCCCGTGGAAGCGCCTAGAACAAGGGGTGTTTTGTGAACCCGTATGTCATTCTGGCCTTCTTAGTAAATAGCAGTAGCGAACTAGTCACTCTTTACTGGGAAATGTGAAATGTTGATTTACAGATGTGGAGGCGATAAGTACTGATATTTTGTCACTTGTCAAGTAATAGTTTATTACTTGACAAGATTTACAACTGCTACTGTGGGGGGGGGGGGCGTGTAATCTTTGCCTTCTTTGTATTGGCTCCCATTATTATGCAAGGGTATGTTCTTTCAGGTTGGCCAGGCATTCAACCTGCATCCGTGCCCTTTTTGCGAGATTATTCTGTAGATTTGGGGGAGTATTGGGGTTGGCCTTAGATGACTGAAGTTCTTTATGAAAGCCAAAAGATGCAACTAGAAACTGAGACAGTCATCCTCGGAAAAGTGACATTTCATTTCTTTTTAAATTTAAAAGTTTATTTTTGTAGCAGTGAAAATTAGCAGTAGGGATAGAGTTACGATTAATACCGAAATGGTGAGTAGATCCTCTGAACGTCAGCAGGGACTTTCCCTAAGTCTTAATTACCCTCCCAATGACACTTGAAAAGTATGTACCCCTATTTTACAAAGTAGAGCACTGAGATTCGTTGACTTGCAAATGGTAGATGGTTCTGTTTGACTCAAAGCTGTGTTCTTCCCAGGAAGCCAAGTTCCCTCGCCATTCCCAGTGTGGTCGTCTGAGTCCTTGGGGGACCGCAGGGTAAACTGAAAGGTAGCCTCTGGCTGTGGAGCAGAGAGGACCTGGGTTTCAATTCTGGTTCTGCACATTGATGCTCTGATTTTGTGCATGTTTCTTAACCTCCTGATTCCACTTATTTAATTTGAACAATAGAAACTGTGGTATCTGCCTCCAGAGAAGTTGTGAGGGTCAGAGACTTGCTTGGTTTGATGGCTTAGCATTGAGAAGATTTTGGGGCTGGGGTATGTGTTAAGCACTCAAATGTTGGTTTGAAGGAGTTCTTGACTTTGAATCATTCAGGCAGTCTCTAATATCAATGTCTAAATTGATTGCATTTTCTTCCCAGTCTTCTCACAAGACTTTCAGGATTAAGCGATTCCTGGCCAAGAAACAAAAGCAAAATCGTCCCATTCCCCAGTGGATTCGGATGAAAACTGGAAATAAAATAAGGTAAGACCTCCATCATACTGCTTGTATTTTGCTAAATGTAAGAGCCACTGTACCTGGCCAAGGTTACTTTTTGAGTATAAATACATGATTAAAATTGCTTGCAGTCCAATCCACCCTCTGACAGCATTCTCAAATTCCTTTCTAAAAACATGCCTCCTTTGTTTCTGCACTGCATCCAGGCCACAGCTGGGCTTATGGGCAGTTTTCCAATACTTGTTAATTGCCTGGTTATCTTCAGTCTGAGCTAGGTCATAAGGTGGAAGGCTGCCTTATACACATCCTGGTGGAGAAGGCCCAGTCAGTGTTTTTAGGCTTTTTGTTTTTGTATTTTGTTTTTTTCGAGATGGATGGAGTCTCGCTCTGTTTCCCAGGCTGGAATGCAGTGGCACAATCTTGACTCACTGCAACCTCTGCCTCCCAGGTTCAAGTGATTCTTCTGCCTCAGCCTTCGGAGTAGCTGGGACTATAGGCATGTACCCAGCTAAGTTTTGTGTTTTTAGTAGAGATGGGGTTTCACCATATTGGCCAGGCTGGTCTCGAACTCCTGAGCTCAAGTGATCTGCCCCTCTCGGCTTCCCAAAGTGTTGGGATTACAGGCATAAGCCATTGCGCCCGGCCTTTGTTTTTGTTTTTTGAGACAGGATCTTGTTATGTTTTACATGCTTCATTGACACTATCACTGCAGCCTCTACACCACCAGGCTCAAGTGACCCACCCGCCTCATCTCTCTGAGTAGCTGGGACTACAGGCACACGCCACCACACCTGGCTAATTTTTAAATTTTTTGTAGGGATGGGGTCTGTCTGTGTTGCCCAGGCTGGTCTTGAACTCCTGAGCTCAAGCAATCCTCCTGTCTCACCCTACCAAAGTGCAGAGATTATAGGCGTGAACCATCGCACCTAGCCCAGTTTTTTAGATGTTTCTCTTTTCTAAAGAGAGACTAGAAAAGATTGGAAAACTGCCCTGAACTGCAGAAGTAGTTGATCTCAAAGGAAAAACATTACTAGAATTGCTATGAAGGACCTCCAAGGTCATCTAGCCTAACTCCAGGGAAAGCTAGGCCTGAAACTCAATGACTCGTGCATGGCTTTTTCAGCCTGTCGCTCTTTGGACCTGATGGGCCTTGAGACGGGTTTTGAAGGGAGGAAACATAAGTATCAAGAATCAGCAAGAGCTGCCCAAGGTTCAGCAGTTGCTCTCTCACCCAGGCTGAGTGCAGTGGTGCCACCCTCCCACCTCAGCCTCCTTCTGAGTAGCTGGGACTACAGGCGTTCACCACCATGCCTGGCTAATTTGTGTACCTGTTGTAGAGATGGGGTTTTGCCATGTTGCCCAGGCTAGTCAAAGCACTTTTTTTTTTTGAGACAGAGTGTTGCTGTCATTGCCCAGGGTGGAGTACAGTGGTGTGATCTTGGCTCACCGCAACCTCCGCCTCCCGGGTTCAAGCAATTCTGCTGCCTCAGCCTCCCAAGTAGCTGGAATTACAGGCGCCTGCCACCACACTCGGCTAATTTTTGTATTTTTAGTAGAGACGGGGTTTCACCATCTTGGCCAGACTGGTCTTGAACTCCTGACTTCGTGACCCACCCGCCTCCCAAAGTGCTGGGATTACAGGCGTGAGCCACCGCGCTCAGCCAGAACTTGATTCGAGTTGCATGGCAAAGCTAGTGGGATTGGTTTGCTAAGAAGACTTAAAAGTGTAGCTTCTTAGGGCTAAAGTTGAGGGCCCATTTCCTTGGATCATTTAGCCAGTTAGATGTGAAAATTGCCACCCATTGTAATGTTATGGGCTAGTTAATTGCTTACCATTTGATTACTGGATACTAGACACTGTCCTTTATTGTTTGATACATCTACAGGAACGTCGGGTTTCTCTGTGTCCTGCCTGATGGTGGGACCTGCTTGTGAAGAATGAAAGAAGTATATATAAGCCAGGCACAGTGCCTCATACCTATAATCCAAGCACTTTGGGAGAGGCCAAGGCAAGAGGATTGCTTGAGGCCAGGAATTTGAGACCAGCCTGGGCAACATAGGGAGACACCCCCCACCCCCATCTCTACCGAAAAAAAAAAATTAGCTGGACTTGGTGGCACATGCTTGTAATCCTAACTATTTGGGAGGCTGAAGTGAGAGGATCACTTGAGCCCAGGAGTTCACAGGCTGCAGTGAGCTGTGATCCGGCCACTGCATTGCAGCCTGGACAACAGTGTGACCCTGTCTCAAAAAAAAGAAAAATGTATGTAACACTCAATGCCTAGTTCAATAAATAACTTGCTATTAAACTCTGTGGTCTCCTAGAATTGAGAAGGTATTTTGTACGTAAGATTATATACCTTTGACCCAGATGATTGACCTGATGGAATGATTTTCATTGTCTTAGCTATCTTCCAGTTTTAAAAATGTTTTGAAAGCAGGTTGCAATTACAGTGCTTCATTTTGTGGAAGTACTGCCATTATCCTGCTGAGAGAAAAGCCGCGTTAATCATTTTTGATTTTGCCTTTATGAGGGTAAAATCATGACAGATTGACATGGACAATTCAGGGATTGCTGTTTCCCTGTACTAGACGTGAATGGGGGAGTTGATTGATTGTAAAGATCACGCGAGGCCAGGTGCAGTGGCTCACGCCTGTAATCCCAACACTTTGGGAGACAGAAGCGGGTGGATCTCAAGGTCAGGAGTTTGAGACCAGCCTGGCCAACATGGTGAAACCCCGTCTCTACTAAAAATACCAAAATTAGCTGGGCGTGGTGCGGGGGGGAGGACTCCATCTCAAAAAAAAAGTATCATGGGGGAGCTTTTATGTGTTTGTGACCCATTATGAAGGGGTTCAGAATATGTGTGTACCTCCAGGTCCATTGAATCAAAAGTGGGTGCAGGTACACTTGGAGAGAGCGGGCTTCCCCACTGCTGTGATCCCAGTTAAGAGCCTAGCCTTGAATTATTTTGAGAGGATAAAACTTGACTTGGCTAGTTTTTAAACACATAGGGAATCTTTTTTTTTTTTTTTTTTTTTTTTTTACTCTCCAGAAAGAACTCCAAACTTGTTAAAGGAGAGAAAAGTGGTACCCTTTGTATTTTGTGGTACCTAAAAGGTTGTGTGAATGGGAACGGCTAAATTGCTGTCGGACTGCCTTTGTAACTTGACATGTTTTTCTGTGTAGGTACAACTCCAAAAGGAGACACTGGAGAAGAACCAAGCTGGGTCTATAAGGAATTGCACATGAGATGGCACATATATTTGTGCTGTCTGAAGGTCACGATCACATTACTATATCAAACTGAAAATGTCACCACTCTCTGGAGAGTTCGATGTATTTTCCTCTCTGAATCTATTATGAATGCGTTGGTTGGCTGGGTTCAGTAATAAATATGTGAGGCCTTTCATTTCAATTGCTGTTGTATTGTGGTTTGTCAAGTACTGAATTCTCCCTTCCCTGCCAAACCTAACAACAGTATCCAGTAGACCTTTCTGCAGTGATAGAAACGTTCTCTGGCTACCATATGCTTGAAGTGTGTTTAGTGTAAGGGACTGATTCTGCAAATTTTATTTTATTTTATATATATTTTGAGACGAGTCTGGCTCTGTTGCCTAGGCTGGAGTGCAGTGGTGCGATCTCGGTTCACTGCAACCTCCGCCTCCCGGGTTCACGCAGTTCTCCTGCCTCAGCCTCCTGAGTAGGTGGGATTACGGGTGCCCCACACCACGCCCGGCTAGTTTTTGTATTTTTAGTAGAGACAGGGTTTCACCATATTGGCCAGGCTGGTCTCAAATTCCTGACCTTCAGATCCACCTGCCTCAGCCTCCCAAAGTGCTGGGATTACAGGCGTGAGCCACCATGCCTGACCTCTCATGGTTTTTACAATCGATCACCTCCCCCATTCACGTCTAGTGCAGGGAAACAGCAATCCCAGAATTTTATTTTTAGTAGAGACGGGCTTTCACCATGTTGGCCAGGCTGGTCTCGACCTCCTGACCTCAGGTGATACACCACCTCTGCCTCTCAAAGTGCTGGGATTACAGGCATGAGCCACTGCCTGTTTTTGTACAGTCTGAACGATACAGTTCCTACATTTTTAAATAGTTAAGAATATTTTATGCCATCTGAAAATTGAAATAAAAATTTCTGTCCATGTAAAATGTTCTTGTTTCACAGCCATGTGCATAACTTACGTGTATAAATGCACCCTTGTGCACAGAGATAATGTGGCCTGCAAAGCCTAAAATACTTACTACTTTGCTCTTTATGGAAAAAGATTGCCAACCCCTGTTCCTGCATTCAAGAGAGTTCACTTTTGTTTTTTAAAAAATCTAGGCTAATTGTTGACATTGTAACAGGTAATGCCATTGCCTGACTTATTGAAGAGCTATAGCTGAGTGAATGTACACGGAAATCTTGTGGGTTTGAGCTTTTACCGGGTTAGTGCAGCTTCTTTGGTACCCCTTGCAGTTTCCCTGGCTGACGAATCACCAGGGAATTATGTTTAACATCTCAAAGAACCAGTAGCAACTTCATATTTAGAGAGATGGTTAGCAAATTATTGGCCACCTTTGTGTCAGGCACTGTTCTAGGTACTTGGGATTCATTGGTTGATAGACAAATTATGTGGCATGTTAAGTGGTGACAACGAATAGGCCAATATACAAGCCTTAACAGATCTTTTCTGTAGAAAAGGTGAGAGGGAACAAAGCTCCCCCAATTACCAGTGGAATTAGGATTGAAATTGCAGCAACAAGGGAAAGAACAGGGTTTGGCTGTAACTCCCTGCCCAGTCGATAGGGGGCCTGTGCTGCCTGGACATAGCTGAGAAGGCAGGTGGCAGGAGATGTGGGCTGCTGCATAAAGTGTGCAAGTGATATAGGCGGGATTGCACAGCAAAGGATTCCTGCCTACAACCACACTAGGAGGTTCAGATGAAAACAATTCCGGCCGGGCACAGCGGCTCACGCCTGTGATCCCAGCACTTTGGGAGGCTGAGGCAGACGGATCACCTGAGGTCAGGAGTTCGAGACCAGCCTCGCCAACGTGGTGACGCCTCGTCTCTACTAAGTAAAGTACAAAAATTAGCCGGGCATGGTGGGCACGCGCCTGCAGTCCCAGCTACTCAGGAGGCTGAGGCAGGAGAATTGCTCAGACCCGGGAGGTGGAGGTTGCAGTGAGCCGAGATCACCCCACTGCACTGTAGCCTGGGCAACAGAGCAAGACTCTTGTCTCAAAAAAAAAAAAAAAGAAAAAAGCAATTCCTAAGTGCATGGCACTCACCAGAAGTGTGAAGAGTGAGCTCCAGAATACCAAGGAACTTAGGAGCTTTAAAGGATCTTTGGAATCTACCTCCTGAATCCCTAGACTGCAAATACTTTTTTCTTTTTTCTTTTTTCTTTTTTTTTTTTTTGAGACGGAGTCTCACTCCTGTCGCCCAGGCTGGAGTGCAGCGGCATGATCTGGGCTCACTGCAAGCTCCGCCTCCCGGGTTCACGCCATTCTCCTGCTTCAGCCTCCCAAGTAGTTGGGATTACAGGTGCCCACCACCATGCCTGGCTAATTTTTGTATTTTTTTTTTTTTTTAGTAGAGATGGGGTTTCACCATGTTGGCCAGGCTGGTTTCAAACTCCTGACCTCAGGTAATCCGCCTGCCTTGGCCTCCCAAAGTGCTGGGATTACAGGTGTGAGCCACTGTGCCCGGCCTGACTGCAAATGTTTTCTCTTATTGCATCAGTGATGACTTCATATTCAAAGAAAGCTGCCACTGTGAACAGCAGTTGGTAAATATTAACATACTTAAAAATGTTACTCAAGGCCGAGTGCAGTGGCTTGCCTGTAATCCCAGCACTTTGAGGGGCCTAGGCAGGTAGATCGCTTGAGCCCAGGTATTCGAGACCAGCCTGCACAATATGGCAAAACAAAAAATTAGCCGGCCAGGGTGTAGCGCACCTGTAGTCCTAGCTACTTGGGAGGCTGAAGTGGGAGGATCACCTGAGCCTGGAAGGCCGAGGCTACAGTGAGCCGTGATCATGCCACTGCACTCCAGCCTGGGTGACAGAGTGAGACCCTGTCTCAAAAAACTCAAAATACTCAAGTCCAAAGGAGAGGGACTTGATAAAATTAACTGACAGTCACAAGACAGGGAAATTTCTAACCATTTCAGACCATTAGAAAGCAGTCTTGTGCTTCAGAGTAGGTTGGGTGTTTGCTAACAGAGCCCAAGGAGGTTAAGTGACAAGGCTAAGATCTAATTAATGGCATAGCCGGCTTTCTCTACAGACCTCGAATAGTTGGGATTACAGGCGCCCAACAGTTGCACCTGTACCCAACTACTCAGATAGGTAGGATTAGGATTTGGAGAAAAGGAAAATGATGTGGACAAGGGGTTAGCTGTGTGTGAGGGGTTTATTTGGAGCCTGGGAGTTGAAAGCTGTGGGGTCTGGATCCAGTGGCCCCTCGCTATCTTGTACAATTGCCAGTACCTGTTTCCCCATCTATGAAGGGAAATTGGATTAGATCAGTGCATCTTGAAGGGAGGAATGGGAACTTGCGATATATTTTAAGATTTCAAAAAGGTACTGAAATAGTAAAGAAGTGAAGCATTAGATGACAGGTTTTGAAAGACAGGAAGTCACCCCTGTGGTGACACTGCCCATCCCTTGACCTACTGAGAAGCAGGCAGCAGACTGGTGGTTGAGTTTGCTGCTGTCTGTGTATCACCAGACTATAGTCTGGATTCATCAAACCCTGCTCCCAGGCCAGGCGTGGTGGCTCATGCCTGTAATCCCAGCAGTTTGGGAAGTCGAGATGAGTGGATGATTTGAGGTCAGGAGTTGGAGACCAGCCTGGCCAACATGGTGAAACCCTGTCTCTAAATACAAAAAAACCCTGTCTCTAAAATACAAAAATTAGCCGGGCGTGGTGGTGCAGGCCTGTGTTCCCAGCTATTTGGGAGGCTGAGGCAGGAGAATCGCATGAACCCAAGAAATGCAGGCTGCAGTGAGCCGAGATCACGCCATTGCACTCCAGCCTGGGCCACAGAGTGAAACTCCATCTCAAAACAAAACAAAACCCTGCTCTCCACCACTCACCAGTTGTAAGCCCTCAGCATCCTCATCTGCGAAATGGAGTCTCCCTCAGAAGGTTGTGAGGATGAAATTTAATAATTCACCAAAGCACTTGGTTCAGTTGCCTGACTAGGAAAAGGAGATGAGGAGTAGGGAGTGAGCAGGAAGAAAGTTTTGGTGTCAGTCCCCAGCACAGATGCGCCATATGTTGGCACAGGGAGATGGAGGAGGTTGTGATGGGAGGCTGAGATAAAGTCAGGCAGAGCTGCCATGGAGTTGGTGCTCAACATCAGCTGCTAGATTGATGTCAGTTCTCTTCCAACTCTGGGGTTTTAATTTGGAGGGACAGAGTAACCCCTCAAGGTCTTGCAGTCAAGCCTAGGGTTGAATCCCAGCTTCATCACTGAACCAATTGTGGGACTTTCCTCTCTTAGAAGACTTTTATATCCAGAGTCATACCTGACTACCTCAGGTTTGTAAGGATTGATTGATGTCTGTAAAAGATTAGTTCCAGGAGTGTATATTCAAGGTAAATTCAGTCTATGCTCCCAAGTAAAAAGGTTTTGTTTGTTTTGAGACAGAGTCTCGCTCTGTCGCCAGGCTGGAGTGCAGTGGCACGATCTCGGCTCACTGCAATCTCCGCCTCCCGGGTTCGAGTGATTCCTCTGCCTCAGCCTCCTGAGTAGCTGAGACTACAGGCACGCACCACCACACCTGGCTAATTGTTTTGTATTTTAGTAGAGACAGGGTTTCACCATCTTGGCCAGGATGGTCTTGGTTGGACTCCTGAACTCGTGATCCGCCTGTCTCAGCCTCCCAAAGTATTGGGATTACAGGCGTGAGCCACCGCGCCTGGCCTTGTTTGTTTTTTTAAGACAGAGTTTTGCTCTTGTTGCCCAGGCTGGAGTGCAATGGCCCGATCTCAGCTTACTGCAACCTCCGCCTCAGGGGTTCAAGCAATTCTCCTGCCTCAGCCTCGCAAGTAGCTGGGATTACAGGCCTGCACTACCATGCCCGGCTAATTTTTTTGTATTTTTAGTAGATACGGGGTTTCACCATGTTGGCCAGGCTGGTCTCAAACTCCTGAC
Source organism: Macaca fascicularis (assembly GCF_037993035.2). Taxonomy (NCBI): domain Eukaryota; kingdom Metazoa; phylum Chordata; class Mammalia; order Primates; family Cercopithecidae; genus Macaca; species Macaca fascicularis. Next base: position 126,129,715 of record NC_088395.1, on the reverse strand, counting down.
CTCAAGTGATCCACCCGCCTCAGCCTTCTAAAGTGCTGGGATTACAGGTGTGAGCCACCATGCCTGGCTGTAGAAAGTTTTTAAGAAGAGAAAAGGATCAGTTCCACCAGATATTCTTCCATTTTACAGGTGAGGAAAAGGTAGGCTGGACATGGTGGTTCATGCCTGTAATCCCAGCAGTTTGGGAGGCCGAGGTGGGCGGATCGCCTGAGCTCAAAAGTTCGAGACCAGCCTGGGCAACATAGTGAAACCCCGTCTCTACTACAAATACAAAAAATTAGCTGGGCATGCTGGTGCACAACTGTAATCCCAGCTACTCAGGAGGCTGAGGCAGGAGAATCACTTGAACTGGGGAGGCAGAGGTAGCAGTAAGCCAAGATTGCGCCACTGCACTCCAGGCTGGGCAACAAGACTGAAACTCCCCGTCAAAAAATATATAAATAAAAATAAGGCCGGGCACGGTGGCTCACGCCTGTAATCCCAGCACTTTGGGAGGGCAAGACGGGATGATCACCTGAGGTCAGGAGTTCGAGACTAGCTTGGCCAACATGGTGAAACCCCATCTCTACTAAAAATACAAAAAATTAGCCAGGCATGGTGGTGTGTGCCTGTAATCCCAGCTACTCGGGAGGCTGAGGCAAGAGAATTGCTTGAACCCAGGAGGCAGAGGTTGCAGTGAGCAAAGATCATGCCATTGCATTCCAGCCTGGGCAACAAGAGTGAAACTCTGTCTCAAAACAAATTAATTAATTAATTAAAGTAAAAAATATTGATAGTAGCGAGGCTGAGAAACCCTGGTCTAGTAGCACTGCAGCCAGCCACAGTGACCCTTTATTAATTTTTTAAGACAAGGTCTTGCTCTGTTGCCCAGGCTGAAGTACCCTTTATTTATTTTTTTAGGCAAGATCTTGGACTGTTGCCCAGGCCGAAGTGCAGTGGCATGATCATGGTTCACTGCAGTCTCAACCTCCCAAGCTCAAGTGATCCTCCCACCTCAGCCTCCTGAGTAGCAGGGACTACAGGCATGTGCCACCATGCCTAGCTAATTTTTATAAAAAATTATTGTAGAGACGGGGTTTTGCTCTGTTGTCCAGGCTGGTCTTGAACTCCTGGGCTTAAGTGATCCTCTTTTCCTCTGTCTCCCAAAGAGCTGAGGTTACAGGCATGAGCCACCATACCCAGCAGTGGCACAATCTCAGTTCACTGCAACCTCCACCTCCCAGATTCAGGCAATTCTCCTGCCTCAGCTTCCAAAGTAGCTGGGATTACAGGCTCGCACCACCACGCTCAGCCAATTTTTGTATTTGTAGTAGAGACGGGGTTTCACCATGTTGGCCAAGCTGGTCTCGAACTCCTGACCTCAGGTGATTCACCAACCTTGGCCTCCCAAAGTGCTAGGATTACAGGCATAAGCCACCGTGCCCGGCCACCTGGCTATATTTTTAATGTTTTTGAAATATAACATTCATAAAGAAGAGTGCACTTTTTTTTTTTTTTTTTTGACAGAGTCTTGCTCTGTCGTCCAGGCTGGAGTGCAGTGGCGCAACCTCGGCTCACTGCAGCCTCTGCCTCCTGGGTTCAAGCGATTCTCCTGCCTCAGCCTCCCGAGTAGCTGGGATTACAAGTGCCCACCACCATGCCTGGCTAATTTTTGTATTTTCAGTAGAGACAGGGTTTCGCCATGTTGGCCAGGCTGGTCTCCAACTCCTGACCTCAGGTGATCCGACTGCCTCGGCCTCCCAAACTGCTGGGATTACAGGCATGAGCCACCATGCCTGGCAGAAGAGTGCACTTATATGCGTAGATAGCTTGATGAATTTTCACGGGGTGAATCCAGTCGTGTCACCAGCACCCAGATCAAGAAACAAAATATGATCAGCATCCTAGATGTTCCTCCTTGAGCTACCTTTAGTCACTGTCACCCCCCCAAGTGTAACCACTGTCCTAGCATCTAACAGCATACCTTAGTTCTGCCTGTATTTGTGTTATTTATGAATGGAATAATGAACTTGGCCCTTCTGTATCTTGCTTCTTTTGCTCACTATCACATAACATTGATCCATATTGTTGCACGCAATTGTAGATAATTCTGTATCATGTTCCAGTGTGTGAATCCCCCCTGATTTATTTTTCCACTTTCCTGTTGGCAGGCATTTGGACAATTTCCAGTTTGGGGACTTTATGAATAGTACTGCTGTGAACATTCGTGTACATATCTTTTGTCCAACATGTGTACACATTTCATTACAGGTGATTTGGTTTTCATTCTGTGCTTCTCAGGATATATAAACATAACGAAAATGTGTGTCATAATGAGACGAAAGCTAATTAAAACTTCCACAATGAGCATGTATTTACAATCAGGCGAGATTAGGCAAATTCAGGGTGGCATGACCACAGACTGTACTTATAATCAGAAAAAGATTTCTTTAAGAACAGGAAAATTGGCCGGGCGCGGTGGCTCAAGCCTGTAATCCCAGCACTTTGGGAGGCCGAGACGGGCGGATCACGAGGTCAGGAGATCGAGACCATCCTGGCTAACACGGTGAAACCCCGTCTCTACTAAAAAAAAAAAAATACAAAAAAACTAGCCGGGCGAGGTGGCGGACGCCTGTAGTCCCAGCTACTCGGGAGGCTGAGGCAGGAGAATGGCGTGAACCCGGGAGGCAGAGCTTGCAGTGAGCTGAGATCCGGCCACTGCACTCCAGCCTGGGCGACAGAGCGAGACTCCGTTTCAAAAAAAAAAAAAAAAAAGAAAGCCACTGAGAAGTCAGGCAGGCTGCTCTCGCTCTCTGGGCCTCAGTCTTCTACTCAGCTTCTTTCTGTGTGTTTGTCTCACTCTTGTTCTTGGCCGACCTGCCTCCTCTGCTTCTCTGAACACAAGGCAAAAGATGGCCTCCTCTCTGTCCTCAGGTCAGGCCACCAGTGGAAATGGATGGTAATCGCTGAATCCCAACAGCAAGATCATGAGAGGGAGAGGCCAGTTGGCTCAACTTGGGTCATGAATCCAGTCAAGAGTCAGTAACTATGGACCAGGCGCGGTGGCTCACGCCTGTAATCCCAGAACTTTGGGAGGCCGAGGCAGGTGGATCACCTGAGGTCAGGAGTTCAAGACCAGCCCTGCCAACAAGGTGAAACCCAGTCTCTACTAAAAATACAAAAATTAGCCAGGCACGGTGGTGTGTGCCTGTAGTCCCAGCTATTCAGGAGGCTGAGGTGGGAGAATCGCTTGAACCCAGGAGGTGGAGGTTGCCAGTGAGCCGAGATCGTGCAGCTGCACTCCAGCCTGGGCAACAAAGCGAGACTCCATCTCAACAAAAAAAGAGTCAATAACTGTGGCTGAGAGGACAGGGTTATGCATAGGCTTGACTGCCCTGTGAGTGAGCTGGTGCCCGGAGAAAGCAGTATGGGCTTAGCAGATATCCCCAAGAGCACCTACTCCAAGGGAACTCTGAACGAGAGACCTGTGTGTGTGCTAGTCCTGGCGGCGTTGCCTCAAGTAATCCCTTACCTCTCTGGGATTTTGTCTTCATCTGTTTGCTCCTGTTCTCTTGGTGCTTCCTACAGTACTATATGTTGATTTTTATTTAAGTTTGCTTTTCTGTGGGTAAATTTTCAGGGGCTCCCAAGAATACTAAGACCTGGGAAAGATGGCATATCAAACAAACAAAGGATAATTCTGAAAGAAATTCGACAAGCTTATGAATTGTGGGATTTGAAAAAAGACATACCCTTTGGACCCAAGACCAAATTCTTGGGTTTGGGCTGCAGGCCAGTTAGCAGTCCAAGCTGGAATAAAATATTACCTCTCTCCGGAAACTCGGGATAAGATGTTACCTCTCTCCGGAGACTCGGGATGACTCCCACTTTCTTATCTGAAGCCGCTAGTTTCAGAGGAAGTCTTTGTAACTGCCTTATGCCTTACAGCCTGGCACCTGTCTCTGAGTATTCTCTGAGACACATATATTGATGTATTCCAAACAGCACAGGGTAGAGGCAACTTTTTCTATTGTTAGTAATTCATTATCGCAGTTACGATTTAAAATATTTAAAAATAGGCCAGGCGCGGTGGCTCGTGCCTGTAATCCCAGCACTTTGGGAGGCTGAGGCAGGCATATCACGAGGTTAAGACAGCGAGACCATCCTGGCCAACATGGTGAAACCCCGTCTCTACTAAAAATACAAAAAATAGCCGGGCGTGTTGGCACACACCTGTAGTCCCAGCTACTCGGGAGGCTGAGGCAGGAGAATGGCCTGAATCCGGGAGGCGGAGGTTACAGCGAGCCGAGGTGGCGCCACTGCACTCCAGCCTGCCAACAGAGCGAGACTCCATCTCAAAAAAAGTAATAATAATAAAAAATAAAAATAAAGAAAATATTTAAAAATAAAGTAACCATAGGAAAAGTGGGTGCAGGCTATACAGGAACTCTCTGATATTCTTGCAACTTTTCTGTAAATCTAAAACTATTCTAAAATATAACTTTATGACTTTATTTTGGAAGACCGAGGCAGGAGGATCACTTGAGCCCACCAGGAACTTGAGACCAGCCTGGGAAACATAGTGAGGCCCCATCTCTACAAAAAAAAAAAAAAAAAAATGCTTTTAATGAGCCAGGTGTGGTGTCACACACCTGTAGTCCTTCTACTTGGGAGGCTGAGGTGGGAGGATCGCCTGAGCCCAGGAGTTTGAGGCTGCAATGAGCTAGGATTATGCCACTGCACCCAGGCTGGGTGACAGAGTAAGACCCTGTCTCAAAATAAATGAATGAATATTCATTTATGAAAATAACCAAGCAAACACCTATACCTGAAGTGAAATTGATGAAATATGCATTTTAAAGTGTGGCACTCAAGGAGGAATGCTGATGGGAGACTGAGTTCCTGGTTTATTTACAAATCACCAAAAGTTGATGAACTCCACTGATGATGTCTGCATCATAAACACTTACTTTAAATTGTGTCTACGTAGGTCGGTTCCGCATAGATTGATGGAGAAAATGTCTTCCTATTTGCAGGATGTCTTGTCTTAGCAAAACCCTTCATGTAGGTGCTTTGGTTAACTGCATGGGGGCAGCAGAGTGACATGGAGCACTCACAAAGCTATGGAGCTGACCAGGCCTAAGTTCACATCAAATACATACCTCTCACTTACTAGTTGGGCGACTTTATTTTCATTTATTTATTTCTTTATTTATTTTGAGACAGAGTTTTACTCTTATTGCCCAGGCTGGAGTACAATGGCGCGACCTCAGCTCACCCCACAACCTCCACCTCCCGGGTTCAAGTGATTCTACTGCCTCAGTCTCCTGAGTAGCTGGGATTACAGGCATGTGCCACCATGCCTGGCTAATTTTGTATTTTTTGGTAGAGACGGGGTTTCTCCATGTTGGTCAGGCTGGTCTCAAACTCCCGACCTCAGGTGATCCGCCCGCCTCGGCCTCCCAAAGTGTTGGGATTACAGGTGTGAGCCACCACGCCCGGCCTAGGCAACTTTCGAGGTGTTACTTAACCTCCCTGAGCATGTGTAAAATGGGATAGATGTTGTGCTATAACTTGCTTTGGCAATTAAATGAGATGGTGTGTTAAAATTGCCTGGCCTATTGTATGATAGCAATCTTTAAGAGTGTCTGGTATAGGCCCAGCACAGTGGCTGATGCCTGTAATCCCAGCACCTCGGGAGGCCAAGATGGGAGAATCACTTGAGCCCAGGAGTTGGAGACCAGCCTGGGCAACACAGTGAGACCCCATCTCTATTTTTAAAAAAATATATAAAATAGAAAAAAAAGAGTTTCTGATATAAACCTATAACTGATATTTTTTTCTTCCCTCCCTGCCTCCCTCCTTTCTTTCCTTCCTTTCTTTCTTCCTTCTTTCCTTCCTTCCCTTCCTCTCTCCCTCCTTTCTTTTTTACTTTTGACATATTTGGGGAGGGAGTAGATAGTTTCTGTTCTGGCAGGCAGTTAACAGAAAGTTCACACTGGTGTAGATATGTAGGCCCAAACTGAAAACTGAAAATGGATGAATAATAAATACATTGCTGTAAGACTCCTTGAAATACAAGTCTCAGCTGGGCTGAAATGCAAGCCCAGCACTATTCTTGGGAAAGGGTGAAGGGTCCCAAGAAGACAAGGATATTCATCTCCTAATAGGAGCATTCAAGAATAAATTTCATTCATTTAACACGTATTTACAGAACACCTACATGTGCCAAACAGTGTACTGGCTGCTGGGGATGCAGTGGTGAATAGGCTAGGCAAGGACACTGCCCTTAGGATCTCACAATCTATTCCAGTGGCTACAACACACACACACACACACACACACACACACACACACAATCCTGCAATCCTGCAAGTTTCTTGATGTGCAATGCAAACTTATATTTTTATTTTATCCCATTTCATTGAAAAAATGGATTTCATGCCCCACTAATAGGTTGCTTGTTTAGTTTGAAAGGCATAGATCCAGTCGAGAAAATAAATACATAGACAATTAATTATCATACATTGTTACAAGCACAATGATAGAGAAGTATTCACAGAGGCCAAGGAAAATATTCTGAACTTACATATTTTAAATAAAAACAGTCTGATAAGGCTGATGCCAAAACAATCTGTGTTCGTAGTGTGAAGTGCATATTTATATTTTATTTTATTTATTAATTTATTAATTAATTTATTTATTTTTGAGACAGAGTATCGCTCTGTTGCCCAGGCTGGCGTGCACTGGTGAGATCTCAGCTCACTGCAACTTCCGCCTCCCAGGTTCAAGCGATTCTCGTGCCTCAGCCTCCCAAGTAGCTGGGACTACAGGCGTGTGCCACCACACCCTGCTAATTTTTGTATTTTTAGTAGGGATGAGGTTTTACCATGTTGCCCAGGCTGGTCTCGAACTCCTAACCTCAAGTGATCCACCCACCTCGGCCTCCCAAAGTGCTGGGATTACAGGCATGAGCCACCTTGCCCGACCACATTTATACATTTTTATCACCAAAGTGACATTCATATGCTTGCAATATGCATACACATATATTTAGTATGTAATTTGGGAATCACAGAATGATGACACTTTATACAAACAGAACTTTGTGCTTCAAAAGACAGCATTTCACTGCCATTTTGAAGAATGCTAGAGATAGTATGTGTTCCTGTTATCTATTGCTGTGTAACAAACTATCCCAAAACCTAGTGGCCTAAAAAGAGCATTTTGTTTCCATTCCCAGGTTGGGAAGCATTTTGTTTCCATTCTCAGGAAGTTGGGAAGACCTTGGCTTGTTACTTTTTTTCTGATCTAGTGGGGGTAGCCTGGGCTGGAGGATTCACTTCCAAGATACCTTTTCCACTCACATGCTGGGTGCCCTAGTGCTCCTTGGCCTTTCACTCCCTCTCCTTACATGGCATCTCATCCTACAGGGCCGCTTTATGTGGCTTGGCCTTCTCACAGCATGATGCTCTTGGGGTAGATGACTGCTTATGTGGTGACTGGCCTGATCATGTGTTCCAAGAGACAGGAACTGGAAGCTGCCAGTCTCTTAAGACCTGGGCCCTGAAACTGGCAGCACCAGGATCAGCTTCCTGGGGGTGGTCGTGCAGTTGCACAGGGCTCTGCGCTTAGCTTGATACTCTGATTTTGCGATCTTGAAATTTCTTTTTTTTTTTTTTTTTTTGAGATGGAGCCTCATTGTGTCGCTCAGGCTGGAGAGCAATGGTGCCATCTCGGCTCACTGCAACCTCCGCCTCCTGGGTTCAAGCTATTCTCCTGCCTCAGCTTCCCAAGTAGCTGGGATTACAGATGCATACCACTATGTCCGGCTAATTTTTTGTATTTTTAGTAGAGACAGGATTTCACCATGTTGGCCAGGCTGGTCTCAAACTCCTGACCTCAAGTGATCCACCCGCCTCGGCCTCCCAAAGTGCTGGGATTATAGGCGTGAGCCACCACGCCCGGTCTTTCTTGAAATTCTTAATTTCTTTTTTTTTTTTTTTTTTTTTTTTTTGAGACGGAGTCTTGCTCTGTAGCCCGGGCTGGAGTGCAGTGGCCGGATCTCAGCTCACTGCAAGCTCCGCCTCCCGGGTTTAGGCCATTCTCCTGCCTCAGCCTCCTGAGTAGCTGGGACTACAGGCGCCCGCCACCTCGCCCGGCTAGTTTTTTGTATTTTTAGTAGAGACGGGGTTTCACGGTGTTAGCCAGGATGGTCTCGATCTCTTGACCTCGTGATCCGCCCGTCTCGGCCTCCCAAAGTGCTGGGATTACAGGCTTGAGCCACCGCGCCCGGCCGAAATTCTTAATTTCTTAAAAGGGGTCTCACATTTTCAGTTTGGGCTCCACAAATTACGTAGCTGGTCCCACCCAGACTGGGTTATCTCTTTTCCTATACTTTTTTGGTCTAAGCAGTTCCAGAACCCATCCAGATTCAAGGGAAAGTGTGATAGAGGCCACCTCTCAATGGGAAGAGTATCAAAGGACTCGTGGTCATCTTTAATCCATCACAGCATGGTATGGGATAGGAGAAAGAGCACTGGAATCAAGAAGTCTGAGGCTTAGTCCCAGTTTTACAGCTATAACTAGCCTGCCACTAACAAGCCACCACAGCTTTGGGGACCTGTTTACTTCCGTTTGAAATGAGGAAGTTGGACTTGATCGCTAACCTCTAAAATCATGAACCTATAATGCCACATTTGTAACTGTCTAATGTAGGTCTAACATGGTGTTCATTAGAAAAACTGTTTCCAGGCCGGGGGCGGTGGCTCAGGCCTGTAATCCCAGCACTTTGGAAGACCGAGGTGGGTGGATCGCTTGAGGTCAGGAGTTGGAGACCAGCCTGATCAACATGGTGAAACCCCGTCTCTACTAAAATTATAAAACTTAGCCAGGCATGGTGGCAGGCGCCTGTAATCCCAGCTACTTGGGAGGCTGAGGCAGAAGAATCGCTTGAACCCAGGAAATAGAGGTTGCAGTGAGCTGAGATCACTCCACCGCATTCTAGCCTGGTGACAAAGTGAGACTCTGTCTCAAAAAAAAAAGGAAAGAAAAAAGAAAAATTGTTTCCACAGGGTTCTCCAGAGGAAGAAGGGCATGGGAAAACGGAAGGCAAATGAATACAAAAAACACAACTATTAGTTAAATCAGAAAGCCTGCGGATCTAAATTCAAGGTCAGCTGCCTCCAACTCCCACTTGTTCATTCTCAAACACCCGTTTCAGACTATGAGGCAGATACACAGTGTTGGCTACTGGGTGCTGGGTGCTGGGCTGCAGCAGTGAACCACATCCACAGGCCCACATCTTCTTGGACTCCCAGCCTACAGGGAGGCAGATGACAGTGCAGACACAGCTCCTAGTGCGGAGGGCCGTGGCAAGGAAGGCACTAGGGTCTTGGGAACCTGTCCCGAACACAGGAGGGGCTGAGGAAGAGCAAGCTGAGCCCTGGAGGCCCACAAGGAGTTAGGTTTTGTGGCTGAGGCTGCCGGGTGGAACGTTCATGTCCTATGCAGAGGAAACAGACTGTGAAAAGGCCCAGTCAAGAGAAAGCTGGGAGATCGGGAACTGAAAGTTACTGCATGGCAGGAGTGTAGAAAGGGGATGTATTCATGGGTGAGGAAAGAGGATGCGAACAGGAAGTAGTGATGAGTAATGAGGCTGGAGAGGTAAGCAGATGCCAGATCACGAGGAGCCTCTTAAGTATTGAGTGAGAGCTTCAATTCTATCCTGAGGTCAAGAGAAACATTAAAGAGTTCAAAGGTAAACAGTGGCCTATCAGGTTTGGGTTTAAGAAATCGTCAAGATTTGTAGGCTGGGCGTGGTAGCTCATGCCAGTAATCCCAGCACTTTGGGAGGCTGAGGCAGGCAGATCACCTGAGGTCAGGAGTTCAAGACCAGCCTGGCCAACATGGTGAAACCCCATCTCTACTAAAAACACAAAAATTAGCTGGGCTTGGTGGCACATGCCCGTAATCCCAGCTATTCAGGAGGCTGAGGCAAGAGAATCACTTGAACCTGGGAGGCGGAGGTTGCAGTGAGCCAAGATCCTGCCACTGCACTGCAGCCTGGGTGACAGAGCAATACGAAAGACAGAGGAGTCAACGCGGGTAGCTGGATCACAGGTATGTACCACCACGCCCAGCTAATTTTTGTATCATTAGTAGAGACGGGGTTTCGCCACGTTGGCCAAGCTGGTCTCGAACTCCTGACCTCAGGTGATCCCCCCGCCTTGACCTCCCAAAGTCCTGGGATTACAGGTGTGAGCCACCACACCCTTTCTGGAAGCAATTGCTCTGGGATGATGGAGGCAGAAGCCAGAATACAGAAAGTTAAAGACTGAAGAAAAGGTAAGGAAATTGAAATGATGTGGTGAGGAGACCCCTCAGTAGACAGGCTTTACTGTGAAGAGAAGAGGCACAAGTTTGAGCCAGAAGGTTAGGGAAGACTTGTGCTCTTTTGTCACCCAAAGTGACACTCCTATTAATGACTTACTAAATGTCTGTTGTACATGGACACATATAGGGGAACAACACACACTGGGGCTTATCAGAGAGTGGAGGGTGGGAGGAGGGAGAGGATCAGGAAAAATAAATAATGGGGGCCAGGCACAGTGGTTCACATCTGCAATCCCAGCACTTTGGGAGGCCGAGGCAGGGAGATCACTGGAGGTCAGCTGTTCGAGACCAGCCTGGCCAACATGGTGAAACCCCATCTCCACTAAAAATACAAAAATTAGCCGGGAATAGTTCCAGCTACTCGGGGAGGCTGAGGCAGGAGAATCACTTGAACCTGGGAGGCGGAGGTTGCAGTTGAGCTGAGATAGAGCCACTGCACTCCAGCCTGGGTGACAGAACAAGACTCCGTCTCTAAATAAATAATGGGTACTAGGCTTAATACCTGAGTGATGAAATAATCTGTACAACAAACCCCCATGACACGTTTACCTGTGTAACAAACCCACACATGTACACCTGAACTTAAAAGTTAAAATAGGCCAGGCACGGTGGCTCATGCCTGTAATCCCAGCACTTTCAGAGGCCGAGGCGGGTGGATCATGAGGTCAACAGATTGAGACCACCCTGGTCAAATGGTGAAATGTGTCTTTACTAAAAATACAAAAATTAGCTGGGCGTAGTGGCACACGCCTGTAGCCCCGTGTGTCCAGAATTTATTCCTTCTGGTGGGTTCTTGGCCTTGCTGACTTCAAGAATGAAGCCACAGACTCTCCGGTGAGTGTTACAGCTCTTAAAGATGGCGTGTCCCAGAGTTTGTTCCTTCAGATGTTCAGCTGTGTCCAGTTTCTTCCTTCCAGTGGGTTCGTGGTCTTGCTGACTTCAGGAATGAAGCCACAGACCCTTATGGTGAGCGTTACAGCTCATAAAGGTAGTGTGGACCCAAAGAGTGAGCAGCAGCAAGATATATTGTGAAGAGTGAAGGAACAAAGCTCCCACTGCACGGAAGAGGACCCCACGGGGTTGTTGCTGCTGGCGCCAGTGGCCAGCTTTTATTCCCTTATTTGGCCCCACCCACATCCTGCTGATTGGTCCATTTTACAGAGTGTTGATTGGTCCGTTTTTACAGAGTGCTGACTGGTGCATTTACAAACCTTTAGCTAGACACAGAGTGCTAACTGATGCGTTTACAAACTTTTAGCTAGACACAGAGTGCTGATTGGTACATTTACAAACCCTTAGCTAGACAGAAAAGTTCTGCAAATCCCCACTCCACCCGGGAAGTCCAGCTGGCTTCACCTCACACTAGCTACTGGGGAGGCTGAGGCAGGAGAATCGCTTGAACCCTGGAGGCGGAGGTTGCTGGGAGCCAAGCTGAGATCACACCACTACACTCCAGCCTGGCAACAGAGCGAGACTCCATCTCAAAAAAAAAAAAAAAGATACCGGAGAAGACAATTGATGTCAGTAAACCCTGAGAGGAGAGGGGGTTGAGAGCATGAGCGATATCCTGAAAGAGGACAGGCATGCTCCTTTGTCAGAACGAAGGGAAGGAGGGAAGATGGGGAGTCTTGGTGTGGAATATTTGTTATGTTGGCTGGGGTTAGGGGGCATTCCTATAGATGAATAGGGCCGGGAGATGAAGGACTCCTTTGATTCTCTTCAGAGGATTTCAGGTTTAGCTCTGGCTCCAGTTTATGACTTTATCTGAAAACAGTATCTAACATATTTAATATTTGGTGGGCACTTACTAAGTTGCTGCTTTTACTTCCCTGAGTGAAGAACAAGGTACCTTTGCTGATTGCAATTATGTCTGTCTTAGTCCATTTTTGTGTTGCTATAAAGAAATACTTGTAGGCCAGGCGTGGTGACTCACGCCTGTAATGCCAGCACTTTGGGAGTCCGAGGCGGGTGGATCACTTGAGGTCAGGAATTCGAGACCAGCCTGGCCAACATGGTGAAACCCCGTCTCTACTAAAAATACAAAAATTAGCCAGGCATGGTGGTGCAAGCCTGAAATCCCAGCTACTCGGGAGGCTGAGGCAGGAGAATCCCTTGAACCCGGGAGGCAGAGGTTGCAGTGAGCTGAGATCACACCACTGCACTCCATCCTGGGCAACAGAGCAAGACTCTGTCTCAAAAATTAATAAATACTTGGGGGGCCAGGCACAGTGGCTCATGCCTGCAATCCCAGCACTTTGGGAGGCCAAGGGAAGAGGATTGCTTGAGCCCAGGAGTTCGTGACCAGGCTGGGCAATATAGGGAGACAATGTTTCTATTAAAAAAAAAAAAATTTTTTTTTGAAAGAAATATCTCATCTTTGGCCACATTTAAAAAAAAGAAAAGAAAAGAAAGAAAGAATTGGGGGAAAAGAAATACGTGAGGCTAGATAACTTACAAAGGAAAGAGGTTTATTTAGCTCATGGTTCTGCAGGCTGTACAAGAAGCACGGCACCAGTATCTGCTTCTGGTGAAGGCCTCAGGCTGCTTCCAGTCATGGTGGAAGGCACAGGGGAACAGGCATCACATGGTGATACAGGAAGGAAGATAGAAAGGAGGGAGGTGTCAGGTTTTTTTTCAACAATCAGTTCTCAGCCGGCCACAGTGGCTCACGCTTGTGAGGTGGGTGGATCACCTGAGGTCAGGAGTTCGAGACCAGCCTGACCAACATGGTGATACCCTGTCTCTACTGAAAATACAGAAATTAGCCAGGCATGGTGACACGTGCCTGTAATCCTAGCTACTCAGGGGGCTGAGGCAGGAGGATCGCTTGAACCCAGGAAGCGGAGGTTGCAGTGAGCCGAGATTTTGCCACTGCCCTCCAGCCTGGGTGACAGAGCGAGACTCCGTCTCAAAAAGAAAAAAAACAAAACAAAACAAAAATCAGTTCTCACAGGGACTAATAGAGTGAGAACTCACCCTTTACTGTAAAGATGGCACCAAGCCCTTGGTGAGGGGTTCACCCCGATGACCCAGAAACCTCCTTTTAGGCCCCACCTCCAACATTGTGAGTCAAATTTCAACATGAGGTTTAGAGGGGACAAATATCCAAACTCTATCATTCTGCTCCTGGCCCCCCAAATCTTATGTCCTTCTCTCATGCAAAATACAATCATCCCCCCGAATAGTTCCCAAGTCCAGCATTAACTCCAAAAGTCCGAAGTCTCATCTGAGACTCAGGACAAGTTCCTTCCCACTGTGAGCCTGTAAAATCAAAAAATCAGGCTGGGCGCAGTGGCTCACGCCTGTAATCTCAGCACTTTGGGAGTCTGAGGCGGGTGAATCACCTGAGGTCGGGAGTTCAAGACCAGCCTGGCCAACATGGTGAAACTCCGTCTCTACTAAAAATACAAAAATTAGCTGGGCATTGTGGCGCGTGCCTGTTATCCCAGCCACTGGGGAAGCAGAGGCAGGAGAATCGCTTGAACCCGGGAGACGCAGGTTGCAGTGAGCTGAGATCGCGCCACTGCACTCCAGCCTGGGCGACAGGGTGAGACTCCATCTCAAAAAAAAATAAAAAAATCAAAATCAAGGTATTTACTTCTGAGACACAGTGGTAGAACAGACATTGGGTAAATACTCCCATTCCAAAAGGGAAATATCCCCAAAAGCAAGGGGTAACAGACCCCACACAAGTTCAAAACACAGTAGGGTAGACATAAGTCTTTTTTTTTTTTTTTTTTTTTTTTTTTTTTTTGAGACAAGGTCTTGCTCTGTCACTCAGTCTGGAGTGCAGTGGTATGATCATGGCTCATTGCAGCCTCAACCTCCTGGGCTCAAGCAATCCGCCCGCCTCACCTCCTGAGTACATGAGACTACGGTCTTGCACCACCATGCCAGGCTAATCTTCTAATTTTGTATAGAGACGAGGTCTCACTGTGTTGCCCAGGCTGCTCTCAAACTCCTGGGCTCCCGCAACCGTCCTGCCTTGGCCAGCCATTAAATCTTCAAGTTCCAAAATGATCTCCCTTGACTCCATGTCCCCTCATCCTGGGCACATTGGTACAAGGGGTGGGCCGCCAAGGCCTTGAGCAGCCCCATCCCCATGGCTATGCTGGGAGCAGCCCATGTAGCTGCTCTCATGGATTAGAGTCCAATGCCACAGGCTTTTCGAGGTTGAGGATGCGTGCTGCTGGTGGCTGCACTATTCTGTGGTCTCGAGGGTGGTGGCCCTGCTTCCACAGCTCAACTAGCCCCTGGTAGGGATTCTTGTGGGGGCACTACCCCTGCAGCACACTTCTACCTGGGCATCTAGGCTTTCCCATACTTCCTCTGTAATCTAGGTGGAAGTTGCCAAGCCTTCAATTACTCTCACATTCTGCAAGTCTGCAGACTTAGCACCATGTGGAAGCCCCAAGGCTTATGGCCTTGGGAGCAGCAGCCAGAGCAGTACCTGAGGCCCTTTGAGACTGGGCTGGAGCTAGAGCAGTAGGGATGCAGGTCAGTGGTACCCCAGGCCTGGCACCCTATTTCCTTCCCTTCCATGCCCCCCCCAAAAAAAAAACAAAACCCATTCTGTCCTCCTATGCCTGTGGCCTTAGTGAACTTTTTTTTTTTTTTTTTTTTTTGAGATGGAGTCTCGCTCTGTCGCCCAGGCTGGAGTGCAGTGGTGCTATCTTGGCTCACTGCAACCTCTGCCTCCCAGATTCAAGCAATTCTCATGCCTCAGAGCCTCCCAAGTAACTGAGACTACAGGCACACACCACCACGCCTAATTTTTTTTATATTTTTAGTAGAGACGGGATTTCACCATGTTGGCCAGGCTGGTCTCAAACTCCTGACCTCAGGCGATCCACCTTTTGAGACAGAGTCTTGCTCTGTCACCCAGGCTGGAGTGCAGTGGTGCAATCTCAGCTCACTGCAACCTCTGCCTCCCGGGTTCAAGAGATCCTCCTGCCTAAGCCTCCTGAGTCGCTGAGATTACAGGAACCCGTCACCATGCCCAAATAATATTTGCATTTTTAGTAGCGACGAAGTTTCACCATGTTGGCCAGGCTGGTCTTGAACCTCTGACTCCAGATGATCTGCCCACCTCAGCCTCCCAGAGTGCAGGGATTACACACGTGAGCCACTGCGCCGGCCTGCCCTTAGTGATCTATAAAATGCCTTCAGGGCCTTTTCCCATCCTCTTGACTATTAGCACTTGGATCCCTTTTAGCCATGCTAAGCACTTCAGCAAGTGGTTGTTATGTCAAAAGTAAAAATATATAGCTTGTGAAGAACATCAGCAGAGGAACCAACATCTCCTTTGAGGAACAGTCACTCCTCTGGCACAGATGGAAAATAACTTGCAATAAATGCAAACTCATTTTAAAGCTGACATAATGCAGGTAAACCACAAGATACCTCCTGGACTACCCTAGCAGATAATGTAGTTTCACCACAAGAACCTGCTGAGCCCCTTAGGATTCTTTCAAACAGCCGTTATTTCCTATTCCCTGTGTGTCACCCAGTGTGCCAGATGTTGCACATACATTATCTTGAATGCTCAGAACAAACCTGCAAAAAAGATTCTGTTGGTCCCATTTCACAGATGAGGAAATTGCCACTCAGAGAGGCCAGCACGTAGCTCAAGGTCATGAATCGGGAGCTAGGATTTGAACCCAGGCAAGGCTGAGAGCTTTCCACCACACCAGTGGCTTTGAATTTTACTCCAGGGGCCATGGTGTAGGACTGTCTGTCTAGAAAAGAGGCAGGGGGTGGGGAGATTTACACACGAGGATTCTAGGTGAGCTTCATTAGAACAAAGACTTTGGAGGAGAAAAAAAAGAGAAGTTTCAAAGGCACTGCCCTCACAGGGATCTTTGAACTTCTTGGGGTGAAGAATGACTATTTTTCTTAGAGACAGGGTCTTGCTCTGTTGCCCAGGCTGTAGTGCCATGACACCACCATGGTTCACTGCAGCCTCTACTTCCTGGGCTCAGGTGACCCTCCCACCTCAGACTCCCAAGTAGCTGGGACTACAGGCAAACAGCAACTATAGGCATACAGCCTTGCTAGTATGACTTTTCTGAAAGCATTGCTCTAGAAGTGTTTTGCTTTTGCGATGCATTTGCCCCCAGTTTTCTCCCCTGGCACATTCATCCTCCAGGTGACTGCCAGAGTGATCTTCCAAAATCTCATCATGCTACTCCTCTGCTTAGAAACCTTCCATGACTCCCAACTACCTTTTGGCTAAACTTCATGAACCTCTTTTAGCATGACCTTCAAGACTCTTGGTGATCTGGACCCCCTTCCACTTCTCCAGCCTTGCCATTAACCTCTCCCCAGCTTCCACCCTCCTGCCAAACCCGCTGCCTTTATAGTGTCTGGTACTTGCCACACTCAACGGTCAACTCGCACTCAGCCCTCCAGCCTCAGATCAGGCACCACCTTCCTCCACGAAAGCCTTTTCTATTCCTCTCGACTTGGATCCGGCCCTGCCTCCTGTGCTCCCTCAGCACCCCCTCCCCCTGATCCATCACAGCCCTGCTTCTGTCTCCTCTTCTTGCTTGGCTCCCCTGCTAGAATGAAGTCTTGCATCATCTGCTGAACTCCACTTTGCTCCCCTGGAAAGAGGTTTCTCGGGGAATTTGCTCTTTCTCTTGGGGTAAGCATACCAGTCTTGCCTCAAAAAGCATACCAGAAATGCCAACGGCTTGATGTGAGGCACGGAGAGCTTTCAGCATGGGAGTTTGTCCCCTGCAGCCAAACCTCAATTTTACATGGAGGAGGTAGGCTAGGCAGTATCACATGATGAGAAAAATCTGTGGGGAAGAGTAGCTGACTACAGGAAAACTATGGAAAACCGTTTTCGAATCTTCCAGCTAACTTGGTTTTCATTTTGGAAGGAGGAGGGTGAACGCTTGTCTCAGGCCCCCAGATCTGCTAACAGTTAAGATGCTTAGGTTCATACTTTTCCTATAAAGAGGGGACTAATGTTATAAGTGGCCTGTGAATGCTCAGCACACACCAATCTTCCTTCCAAGCCAGGAGCCTGCAGAATCAGCAGAAAGCCCTGCCCTGACAGCCTTCCCCAAGCCCAGCCCACCTTGGCAGCTGTCAAGGGGGAGGTTGTGGAACAGAAACCACGGTCCTGCATCAGTTGGCCTCTTCGCATCTATAAAATGGGCACAGGGGTGGAGAGGGTTAATGCCAGATGCCAATGCCAATTGCCAGAATTTAGGAACTGTTAGCCCTCCCTCCTTCAATTACTAAAGAAGTTCATTTAGAAAAGACAAAGGAAGGCCAGGCACAGTGGCTCATGCCTGTAATCCCAGCACTTTGGGAGGCCAAGGTCGGGGGATGACTTGAACCCAGGAGTTCAAGAACAGCTTAAGAAACATAGCAAGACCCTGTCTGTACAGACAAAAAAAAAAAAAAGTAGCTGAGCATGGCGACATGTGCCTGTAGTCCCAACTACTTGGGAGGCTGAGGCAGGAGGTTCACCGAAGCCCAGGTGTTTGAGGCTGCAGTGAGCTATGATCGTGCCACTGTACTCCAGACTGGATAAGAGTGAGAGATGCCATCTCAAAAATAAAAAATAAAGGAAAGTAGGAAAGTTTTGAGCATAGAGGCAACAGGGCCACCAGGCAGAGATGGAAACATGGATGGATGGGCTCAGGGTGGCGTTTCTGGGCTGTTTGTTAGTGGTGACTTTTTCTCCCTGGTGTTCACGGACTGGGATGAGAGGGCTGGGGAATGCGACAGTCCATTGCAAGGGCTACCCAAACCGTCAGGGATACAGTGCTATTTTTAAAATGCACTGTTCTCCAAGGCAGCATGGGTCTGTAGCCAGCAACTGCTTTCCTGGCCTTTCAGGCTGAGTCAACCCTCCTGTAGTCTTATTTAATTCATGCCATTTCTGAATGGGAGCAATTTTGCAAGCTACAATTTATGCATTAAACTTAACTTTTTAAAAAGAATTTTTACGTGTGAAATATATATATATATATAGAGAGAGAGATAGGGTCCTACTCTTGTCACCCAGGCTGGAGTGCAGTGGAATGCTTTACTCACTGCAGCCTCCACCTCCCAGGCTCAAGCAATCCTTCCACCTCAGCCTCCCTAGTAGCTGGGACTACAGGCCTGCACCACTACACCTGGCTAATTTTTGTATATTTTTGTAGAGACGGGGTCTCCCTATATTGCCCAGGCTGGTCCAGAACTCCTGGGCCCAAAGGATACTCCCGCCTCAACCTCCCAATATGCTGGGATTACAGGCATGAGCCACTGTGCCCAGCCTTAAACTTAATTTTTTAAATGCTGCTGAGCAGGCGCGATGGCTCATGTCTGTAATCCCAGCACTTTGGGAGGCCGAGGCAGGGGAGCACTTGAGGTTAGGAGTTTGAGATCAGCCTGGCCAACATGGCGAAACCCCGTCATTACTACAAATACAAAAATTAGCCAGGCGTGGTGGTGCACGTTTGTAATCCCAGCTACTTTGGAGGCTGGGGTAGGAAAATCGCTTGAACCCAGGAGGCAGAGGTTGCAGTGAGCCTAGATCACACCATTGCACTCCAGCCTGGGCGACAGAGCGAGACTCTGTCTCAAAAAACAATAATAGTGGCCGGGCACGGTGGCTCACACCTGTAATCCCAGCACTTTGGGAGGCCGAGGCGGGTGGATCACGAGGTCAGGAGATCGAGAACATCCTGGCAAACATGGTGAAACCCCGTCTCTATTAAAAATACAAAAAATTAGCCAGGCGTGGTGGCGGGCGCCTGTAGTTCCAGCTATTCAGGAGGCTGAGGCAGGAGAATGGCGCGAACCTGGGAGGCGGAGCTTGCAGTGAGCCGAGATCGCGCCCCTGCACTCCAGCCTGGGCGACAGAGTGAGACTCCGTCTCAAAAAATAATAATAATAATAGTAACAATAAATACATGCTGCTGGCCAGGCGTGGTGGCTCATGCCTGTAATCCCAGCACTTTGGGAGGCTGAGGCAGGTGGATCACTAGGTCAGGAGTTCGAGACCAGCCCAGCCAACATAGTGAAACCCCATCTCTACTAAAAATACAAAAAAAAAAAAAAAAAATCGCTGGGCGTGGTGGTGGACGCCTGTAGCTATTTGGGAGGCTGAGGCAGGAGAATTGCTTGAACCCAGGAGGCAAAGGTTGCAATGAATCAAGATTGCATCACTGCACTCCATTTCATAAATAAATAAATAAATAAATAAATAAATAAATAAATAAATGCTGCTGAAAAGCTGAAGAAAGCCCCATCTTGGAAAAAAAAAAGTGCCCATGGGTGTGTCTCATTAGAGGCCACAAATCAAGGTAAATTACATGACTCATCGTGGAAATATCAGAAATGTAAATTTGGAAACTTTTGCCTTTTACCCCCTAACCCAAGGCCCCTATAGGACAACTCTTCTAGGATGAGGCTGGTGCCTGAGGCCAGACCATCAAGGAGCTCAGGACAGAGGTGAACTGTGTGTTTCTCCTCAGATCCAAGGGGGAAATAGCTTCTTCCCTGCACAGCTCTGGCCATTTGTTCTGAGAAGGAGGCCCAAAGCCTGCCCTGGAGCACGAGATCATGGCCACGGGTGGGTGACCTCTACCCTGCAAACATATGCAGCTTCTTCCTTTGTGGTTAGTAAGGGAGGTGGGGGAAAACACTAAAAGGACAGCCTTGTCATGTGAAAAGAACACATATTCCACTTTAATATACATAAGAAGTCACCTGTGATACATGAGAAAAAGTACCAGTTAAGGCTTGGTCGTCTCAGGAGGAGGTTGTCAGAGGCTGACTCTACCCGCACCCCAAGACCCCATTAATGGCCGAGCCAGGCCGGCAGAGTGAGGCATTTTCTCTGCATTGGTGGTATGCAATTTTAACTCATTCTTCTAGAGAATGTTTCCTAATAAACCCTGCGCGTCGGCCTGCCCAGAAATGGCCACTGGAAGCTTAACTTGCCCTCTCCCAAGCAAGACCACGATCCCTTCTCCCAACTCCTTAGTCGTGTAGCTTTGGAACTCGGAGCCAGGCCAGCTTGGTCCTTCACTCTCTCTTGGTGAGGTGGTGCCCAAGTCCCCAGGTCCTCCAGGCCGGTGGTTACAGGAGACCTGAGACAAGTACCTGAGTTGGACCCCGACATGTTCTGTTCCTTGCAGGCCCAAGCAGCGTCCAAGGCGCCTCTCCTTCGGTGGAACCCGGGACAACCCAGGACCTAGCCATCGCCACAGCGTCGCGGCCCCTCCTAGCTCTCCAGTCTCTGTCCCTGTCAACGGTCCTGGAATGAGGGGAACAGATGGCGGAAAAGGACATGCATTTGCGCCACCCGGCTGCCCGCGGTGTCCTTCGCCTTGGTCCGCGACGCCGCCGCTCTTCTGCTTGTCTCCACAGCCGTCGCGCCCACTGCGCTCGCGGCCCTCCACGCAGTGGTGCCGCTGCTGTTGTTGTTCAGGTTGGTGCACCCGCTGCCGCTCTCCATCTCCCATTCCTCAGCTCCCGACAGCTCCCGCAACCTCCAAGGCGCGTCGGGCCGCAGGTAGTGGCAGGCCCGGTGGCCGCTGTGGTCGCGGCGCGTAGCGTCGGCACCCAGGGCGCCCACCAGCACCTTGATGACCATGTCGTGGCCCTGAAGGGCCGCCAGGTGGAGGGGCGTGAGGCCGCCGCTGCCTGGGGCGCTCACGTCGAGCCGCAGCCCCCGGCGTAGGGCGAAGTCGTGTACTAGAATGAGCTCCTCGTGGCGCCCGTGCTTGGCCAGCCAGTGCAGAACCGAGTAGCCGGTGATCGGGTCGCCCCGCAGCAGCAGCTCCGGCTCAGCCTCCAGCAGCTCCCGCAGCACCTCATAGCGGCCCTCGGCGGCCGCCAGAATCCACGCGTGCTCCCGCGGTTCCAGGCACAGCCTGCTGCTGCCCGGCCCGCTGGGCCCGCCCAGCTCCTCGGCGCGCTCCTCCGACAGCCACCCGGCAGGAGCCGCCCGCTGCAGCCCCAGCAGTTCCCGCAGCGCTACCCGCCGGCGCCCTGAGCCCGCTCCAGAGTGCATCAGCGTGCCTGGGAAGGGGGGCTCCCGGGAAGCAGTGGCTGCGGCTTTGCCCCAGTACCTGCCCAGGCTACCAGTGTCCGCTCTCGAGGGGCGGGGCTGCGGGGCGCACCGCAGGCTCTGCGCGGTCGGCGCGAGAGAGGCCGTGGGTGCCCGGTTCGTGGCCCCTCCGGGCTGGGCCATGGTCTTGCAAGCTGCCGCCGCGGACGTCCCAGTGTCCAGTGTTCGCTGCCCTTCTCGGGCCCCAACGGGAGAGGAACTGGCGCTGGCGTTGGGGAAGGAAGCGGCTTGAGCAAGTGGGTTCAGAGGGAGGGAGCAAAGGAGAGGAGGAGGAGGAGGGAGGGAGCTAGGGGAGGGCCCCCGCTCAGGCCTTGGGGGCCGTGGAGGGGTTTGAGCTCCAGCCAAGCCCCCAGGGCAAGCTCAGCTCCAGCGCCCTGGGTACCGCCGCCTCTGCAGCTCCCCCGGGTCGTGGGCGGTCCCACCCCAAACGGCCAGGTGAGCTCTGCAGCCCCGCCTCCAGCACCGAGGGGCGGGCGCGAGGACGGGCTGGGAGCTCGCCTGTGGCCCTGGAAGCCCCGGTTCTCAGCAT
Organism: Macaca fascicularis; assembly: GCF_037993035.2. Classification (NCBI taxonomy): domain Eukaryota; kingdom Metazoa; phylum Chordata; class Mammalia; order Primates; family Cercopithecidae; genus Macaca; species Macaca fascicularis. Next base: position 126,107,729 of record NC_088395.1, on the reverse strand, counting down.
CCCAGCCGCTGCTAGGGTGTAGAGGCTCGAGGGCGCCCCTTCCGCAGCGGGCCGAGCTCGGCTTCCAGCCATGGCCTCCCAAAGCGCGGTCCTGGAGCTCCGAGGCTCTGGCTCCCCGCCCCCTTCCTTCGCCCTTCCCTCTTATCTCTTCAGGAGTCTCCCTGCACTTTGTCCCGGAGTTGCCTTTGTCCCGCGCCTAGCATTCACGCAGGCAGCTCGACTGCCCCTTGTGACTGGCTCGTCTGCCTGCCTTGCGCTTTTTGCGGCCTTGACCTTCCCCGCGGCGCCCGGGGCTGCCCAGGATTCCAGCAGAGAAGCCCAAGACCGGGGTCCAGGCTGACGCTCTTCCAGGGAACTGGGGTGGGATATTCCCCTTCTGCACCGCCCTCTCTGTCCAGCTCTCCACCCTCTTCCCTCCCGTCAATTTTCCCAGGTTGGCTTGGAGAAGCAGCTACAGGTGAATCTGAGCTGGAGCCACGGGAGCGCCCTGTTCTCTTTAGAGATGCATCCCTGCTGTCTCCCCAGGACCCCGCTTTCTGCAAATTCAAAGCTTAGGAGCTTTTTAAAAAAAGGATATTTTTTTCTTTTTTACTGCTAATACCAGCGTACTCTTTGCTCTTCCCTTCCCTTAGTAAATGGTAGTTCTTGCCTCCACACCCCCACCATGTTAAAGAGCTCAGTCAGTGAGCAACGGGGAGCCAGAGAAGATTGTTGAGCCAGGGAGAGACACAGCCATGATGGAGGTTGTGTTAAAAAGGTGATTTGGGAGGTGCAGAGGCAGGAAGTCGGAAGACTGTTCCAGCAGTCTAGGCCAAGGGGGATGGAGGCTCAGGCCAAGTCAGCCCACTCCCCCGGGGCTACCTGTGGCAGCAGTGACAGAAGGTGTCAGAAGCTTTTCTTTCTTGGCCCTCACGTGTTTGGAACAAGTCCTAAATATCTAGAGCTTTCCTTCAGAACAGCTTATACATTTGTAATTTGGTTTTGAACATTTACTATGTGCCAGGCACTGTGCTCGTTGCGTTATATATGTTAACTCTTTTAATCCTCCCAATGACCTCAAGTGCTAGGAGTCATTACTGTCCCCAGTTTGCAGAGAGGTTAGGCTACTTGCTCAAGGTCACCCAGCAGGAAGTGGCAGAGCAGGTCTGTGCGACACCATAGCCTTTGTTCTGGTACACAGGAACTGGCATTCAAGCCTGGCTTATCAACTGCAAATCACATACAAGCCCCAAATTCCAGCCAAAAGGATAGACTTGTAACGTGAGCGTACCTATAACTTACACTCCTTTGCCTGGAAGAGCTTCTGTGTAGTGAAGTTCTTTTCTTTCAAGGTTGCGCTTAGTTTCCACCTCCAGCAAGCCTCCTCTGATTATCCCAGCCCGAAGTGATCCCTCTCTTTCCCCAGCCCTGTGTTTCTGCTACTTCTTTGGCACCCAGACTGCCATGTGTTACATCTCTCTCCCATTGCTCTCACATGCCAATCAAACTAGAAACTCTTGGACAGCTATGTCATACTGTCCTTGTGCACCTAGTAGTTACCCAAGAAATATTTGTTACCTTGTTCTGGTTTGGCAGCCTGGGAAAACGTGATTGTGTGTGTGTATGTTGGGGGTGGGGGACGTGTATCCACAGCCAGCACCTCAGTGCCTGCTCCCACATCCCTGCCCCAGACTCCAATCTGCAGGACATCAAAAGCAACTCATAGATTTGGTCAATTCATTTTTTAAAAAAGGGATTCAGTGGCTTATTCACTGAGTTGACTGGCCAAAGCCACCACCTCCTGGCCTCCGGTGACTTCTCAGAGACCAGGCCTAGGCCCAGAATGGGCCCCAAGCTTTCAGGCTTTCATTTTCAAAATGAATCCTGACTGACAAGCAGCTACTTCCGTTGCTCTGGAGACTCCTCTCCGCAACCCCAAATCTGTAAACACCAAACCGCACACATGCACACACACTTCCAGAATATGCAAACAGCTGCAGCAATATTTTTTTTTAGTCAAAATGCCAGCATGGAGAATGCAGGATGGAAGAATGGTTGGACTATTAATTTTCCTCACCACTAAGCAGGCAACTCTCTTCCCTATCAGCATGAATAATATCTCTGTTTCCAGTTCAAAGATTGCAAAGGCAGCCGCCTGACCAGTGCCACAGACCCATGATACATGTGCCCTTGCTTAACTCTGCTGCTAGAGACCAAAGCCATGGTGCCTCCTTTGCAACTTGTTTCATCTTTAATTAGCAAGTGCTTTCTACCCTAGGTCACCAGCTGCACACACCACTCCCCAGAACCGCAACACCCATCTCTATTTTAGTAGAGAGGATATCTGGAATTTGGTAGCAGGGAGTAGGGTAGAAGGAGTGGAAGACAGAAGGGAGAGTACCCACCCACCTAAAATTAACACGCCAGTTATGTGAAACATCTGCTACCCCTCCAAGGGAGTGGGGCAAAACCCCTCAAGCTCTGGGAAATGACTTTCCAAAAAGCTGGAGGTAGAGTAGATATTTGCATTGCAAATTGTAGTAATACTGATGCCTTTTCCAAATAGCAGCCTCTCTAATATATTTGCGGGTTTATTTACTAGATCTTGGACTATTAGAACTAGAAGGGATCAGCCGGTCGCGGTGGCTCATGCCTGTAATCCCAGCACTCTGGGAGGCCGAGGTGGGTGGATCATGAAGTCAGGAGATCGAGACCATCCTGGCTAACATGGTGAAACCCCGTCTCTACTAAAAATACAAAAAAAATTAGCCAGGCGCAGTGGCGCCTGTAGTCCCAGCTACTTGGGAGGCGGAGGCAGGAGAATGGCGTGAACCCGGGAGGCGGAGCTTGCAGTGAGCCAAGATCGCGCCACTGCACTCCAGCCTGGGTGACAGAGCAAGACTCTGTCTCAAAAAAAAAAAAAAAAAAAAAAAAAGAACTAGAAGAGATCTTAATGTTTCATTGGCCTTTATTTTCCAGATGAGGTTTAACTAACTCAGGGAGCATGGCAGAAGGCAGAGGAACAGAGAAGCTGATGTGTTAGGCATACGTTGAAAATCTTTCTTGATGAAGAGAGCAGCTCAGAAATCTTAGTGGATGTCAGCAGGAAATCATAGTTGATCTGCAAAAATTTAATTTACATGCAACTTCTCAGAAACATGCCCCTTGGGTGAAGTCAAAGGCTCGTGTATCCTTGGGCTCTCAGTGGAGTTTGCCAGGGGGGCTTATGGATTCAGAAAAATCCAGAAGTGCAAAACAGTTGAGAGGCAGATGTGTGGAATATGGGAAGTAAAGTTCCTCAGGCGTCCATAACCCTTGGTCATGGAGGGAATGGGGAACATTCTTTTTTTTTTTTTTTATCCTTTCTTTTATTTTTTTGAGACGGAGTCTCCATCTATTGCCTAGGCTGGAGTGCAGTGTGGTGTGATCTCGGCTCACTGCAACCTTCGCCTCTCCAGTTCAAGCGATTCTAATGCCTCAGCCTCCTGAGTAGCTGGGATTACAGACGTGCACCACCAAGCTCAGTTAAATTTTGTATTTTCAGTAGAGACGGGGTTTTACCATGTTGACCAGGCTGGTCTCGAACTTCCGGCCCCAAGTTATCCACCCACCTTGGCCTCCCACCACACCCAGTGGCGTGAGCCACCACACCCAGCTGGAACATTGTTGAGGTTCCAGATATAGAATGTAAATTTCCTTTCCTCCAAAGACCTGTGCTGATATCATCATGGTTCTCAATGAAAAAGCCGTGAGAGAGAGAGAGAGCTCCTTTCTCTCTATTTGCATGGAATGTGTGTGCAAGAATGGATGTTTGAGTGGTATGTGTGTGTACCCGGCATCACTGTCTCTGGTTGTGTGTATCAGTGTATGTGTCTGTGTGTATGTACACTGCCAAACATCACTTTCCCCTTCCCAAATGTCAGACCTTTACACGAGATCTCATTTTGAATCCCTTTTCCTTAGACTATGGAACAAGTCATATTTGGTAAACACTTTAAAAATTATTTCCTAGTACTTTGGAATTACCCACACCGTTCCACCCCCCGCCCAATCCTGCAGTAAGACCTGATGTAACCAGTTAAAAAAAAGAACTTACAATCTTATTTTGAGAGCTTACTGAGCTTGGAAGAGTAGAAAGTGGTAGAACCGAGTTGACATGTGTGAGCCATGAGACCAGGGCTTCTAAAAATGACCAAGGAGAAAGGGGGTGGGCAGGGAGCAGGAAGAAATCTGTAGGCCTGAGTGGAAGCAGGAAACCTGCCTAAACTCAAGCTGGAATGGCTTAATTGGAGCCCGAGAGTCAAGCATGGGCTTTGAAGTGTGAAGGGAAAAAAATTTCCATTACACATTTTATTGATACTGAGATTAAAAGAATGCCACATCCTGTAACAGACTTAGGGTATTACCATATGGAGACACATGAGGGCGCTCTGACCAACTAGCAACTGAGAAAAGTAGAAAGGCTGTGTCTGTTTCAACCTGTAGGCAAGGAAAGAGGCACGGCAGGCCTTTTAATTTTTTTTTTTTTAAGGACAGGGTCTTGCTATGTTGCCCAGGCTGGTCTTGAACTCCTAGGGTCAAGCGATCCTCCCACCTCAGCCTCCCAAAGTGTTGGGATTATAGGTGTGAGCTACCATGCCCAGCAACAGGCCCTTTTATTTTGTTTTGAGACAGTCTCTGTCACCCAGGCTGGAATGCAGTGGCACGATCTCGGCTCACTGCAACCTCTGCCTCCCAGGTTCAAGCGATTCTTGTGCCTCAGCCTCCCGAATAGCTGGGACTACAGGTAGGTACCACCACACCCGGCTAATTTTTGTATTTTTAGTAGAGACAGCATTCCCCTGGTTTGGCCAGGCTGGTCTTGAACTCCTGGCCTCAAGTGATCCACCCACCTCGGCCTCCCAAAGTGCTGGAGTTACAGGCTTGAGCTACCTCCTACCTCGCCCAGCAATAAACCCTTTGTTTATATGAATTAAGGCTTGTACCTTGCAGCAGGCCCTTGGCCCTTAAGTAGTTCCTGGGAAGAAGGTACTAGCCCTAGGGGTGAGGGGGCTGGCGTCATCTTGAAAGGAATGTGAACCATCAGGAGAGAGAGGGAGGCCAGTGAGCAGTACAAAGTGGTTCCTTCCTTACTTTATCAGTTGGCTTCTGTCATATGTAAGGCTTGGAATCATAATCTCTTAGTTTTCAGAGTGCTTTCATATTTTTAGTTATCTCTTTGACCCAGACAGCAAGTTTGTGAGATATGTAGAAAAGACAGTATTTATATGCAATTCACACACAAGGCTGAGGGAGGTTAAGTGGCCTGCCCAGAGTCCCACGGCTCGAAAGTGGTAGAGCAGGGTCTGTGCTCATGCCTGTTTCATGCTGCCATACTGTACATTTGGATACAGCGGACAGGAACAGCTCTTAATAAAATTGTGCAGTGGGTAAATGTCCTTGGTGCCTTCGGCCATCCATTTCTGACATCCAGGCATCCTGTACCCCAGATCACCTATCGTAGCACTCTCTAATAACAGTGATTACAGCTGCCTACTGCTCATTAAGCACTTAGGTGACTGGTGACTTATGTCCTGTGCCAAGCATTAAATATGCATTTTCATACATGAATGGTCACAGCAGAACTATTTACAATAGCCAAAAGGTGGAAACAATCCCTATGTCCATAGTATATCCATACCATGGAATGTTATTTGGCCATACAAAGGAATGAAATAAGCCGGGCACAGTGGCTCACGCCTGTAATCCCAGCACTTTGAGAGGCCGAGTTGGGCAGATCACCTGAGATCAGGAGTTCGAGACCAGCCTGGCCAACATGGTGAAACCCTGTCTTTACTAAAAAAAAAAAATTAAAAAAAAAATACAAAAATTGCCAGACGCGGTGGCTCACACTGGTAATCCCAGCACTTTGGGAGGCCGAGGTGGGTGGATCACCTGAGGTCAGGAGTTTGAGACCAGCCTGGCCAATACGGTAAAACACTGTCTCTACTAAAACTACAAAAATTAGCCGGGCGTGGTGATGTGTGCCTGTAGTCCCAGCCACTCCGGAGGCTGAGACAGGAGAATTGCTTGAACCTGGGAGGCGAAGGTTGCAGTGAGCCAAGATTGTACCACTGCATTCCAGCCTCGCAACAGAACGAGACTCTGTCTCTAAAACAACAACAACAACAAAACCCAAAAATTAGCTGGGCGTGGTGGTGGGCACCTGTAATCCCACCTACTTGGGAGGCTGAGGCATGAGAATTGCTTGAACCCTGGAGGCGGAGGTTGCAGTCAGCCGAGATTGTGCCACTGCCCTCCAGCCTGGGCGATAAAGCGAAACTCAGTCTCAAAAAAAAAAAAAAAAAAAAACAAGGAACGAAATAACTGACACATGCTACAACATGGAGGAACATGGAAAATATTATGCTAAGTGAAAGAAGCCAGACACAAAAGACTCTTCTGATTCCTATATGAGATGTCCAGATGAGGCAAAACCATACAAACAGAAAGTAGGTCAGTGGTTGTCAAGGCAGGCATAAGGGGAGAGGGAGAATTAGACAGGGATTGCTAATGGGTATGGGTTTCTTTGGGGGTGTTGAAAATATTCTGGAATTAGATAGTGGTGATGGTTGCACAGGCTTGTGAATATACTAAAAACCACTGAAATGTACACTTTAAAATGGTGAATTGCTGGGCATGGTGGCTCATGACTGTAATCCCAGCATGTTGGGAGGCCGAAGCGGGCAGATCACCTGAGGTCAGGAGTTCAAGAGCAGCCTGGCCAACATGATAAAGCCCCGTCTCTACTAAAAATACAAAATTAGCCGGGCATGGTGGTGCATGCCTCTAATCCCAGCTACTCGGGAGGCTGAGGCAGGAGAATTGCTTGAACCCAAGAGGTGGAGGTAGCTGTGGGCCAAGATCGTACCACTGCACTCCAGCCTGGGCAACAAGAGTGAAACTTAGTCTCAAAAAAAAAAAAAAAAAAGGTGAATTATATGGTATGTGAATTATATCTCAGTAAAGCTGTTGCCAAAAAGTGCATTATCTCCCTTGATCTTTACAACAACTCTAAGAGACTAATGAGAAACTGAGGCCCAATGAAGTTAATTGACCACGTTCACACAGCTATTAATTGGCAGGAAACCCAACCAGCTTCAACTGATTCCAAGGCTCATACTTTTAACCATCATGTTACACTGGGTCTAATGCATCCCTCATTTACATAGAGGATGTTGTAAAAGCCAACACTCATTGAGGGCTTAATATGTGCCAAACACTATGCTAATCATATCACATTCATGATGCTTAACATTATGGTAGATACTATTAAAGCAATGATCTCTAATGTTTTTGTTGTTGTTGTTTTTTGTTTTTTTGTTTTTTTGTTTTTTTTTTGAGATGGGAATCTGGCTGCATCACCCAGGCTGGACTGCAGTGGCACCATCATAGCTCACTGCAGCTTCTAACTCCTGGGCTCAAGCCATCCTCCCACCTCAGCCTCCTGAGTAGCTGGGACTACAGGCATGTGCCACCATGCCCAACTAATTGTTTCTGTTTTTGTTTTTGTTTTTGTTTTTTTGAGACAATTTCGCTCTTATTGCCCAGGCTGGAGTGCCATGGCGCCATCTCGGCTCACTGTAACCTCTGCCCTCTGGGTTCAAGCGATTCTCCTGCCTCAGCCTCCCGAGTAGCTGGGATTACAGGTGCCCACCACCACACCCAGCTAATTTTTTTGATTTTTAGTAGAGACAGGGTTTCACCATGTTGGGCAGGCTGGTCTAAAACTCCTGACCTCAGGTGATTCACCCGCCTTGGCCTCCCAAAGTGCTGGGATTACAGGTGTGAGCCACTGCACCCAGTCCCAGCTAATTTTTTAAAAATTGTTTTAGAGATGGGATCTCACCATGTTGCCAAGGCTGGTGTCCCAACGTTTTAAATTGCACGCCCATATAATAAAAATATTTTGAGCAGATATTCTCAACATTTGTGAATATTTTGTAATTTCAAAATGATGTATGTGTATTACTCTACTAAATATGTGTATTATAAAGCATACACAAAAAGGAAATTTTACAAGGATAGGACAAAGATAAAATATAGTTTAAAATAATTTATAATTTTATAATGCTTCTAGTACAAAACTATTTGGATATTCATTAAAATTTTATTATTAATTTTTTTCACAAGAGAATGTGATTGCATATGCTTCATTTTTAAAACATCTTTTTTTTTTCTTTTTTTTTTTTTTGAGACAGGGTCTCACTCTGTCGCCCAGGCTGGAGTGCAGTGTTGAGAATACAGCTCACTGCAACCGCAGCCTCTTGGGCTCAAGTGATCCTCCCCACCAGCCCCGCAAGTATCTGGGACTACAGACGTGTGTCACCATGCCAGGCTAATTTTTGTATTTTTTGTAGAGATGAGTTTCATCATGTTGCCCAGGCTGGTCTCGAACTCCTGGGCTCAAGCAATCTATTCACCTTGGCCTCCCAAAGTACTGGAATTACAGGGGTGAGCCACTGTGCGTAGCCATCTTTAAAAAATCTAACATTGGCCGGGCGCGGTGGCTCAAGCCTGTAATCCCAGCACTTTGGGAGGCCGAGGCGGGCGGATCACGAGGTCAGGAGATCGAGACCATCCTGGCTGACACGGTGAAACCCCGTCTCTACTAAAAAAAAAAACAAAAAAAAAAACTAGCCGGGCGAGGTGGCGGGCGCCTGTAGTCCCAGCTACTGGGGAGGCTGAGGCAGGAGAATTGCGTGAACCCGGGAGGCGGAGCCTGCAGTGAGCTGAGATCCGGCCACTGCACTCCAGCCTGGGCAGCAGAGCGAGACTCCGTCTCAAAAAAAAAAAAAAAAAAAAAAATCTAACATCATTGTTATTAGAAAGTGCTGGCTGGGTGCGGTGGGTCATGCCTGTAATCCCAGCACTTTGGGAAGCCGAGGCAGGTGAATCACCTGAGGTCAGAAGTTCCAGACCAGCCTGGCCAACATGTTGAAACACTGTCTCTACTAAAAATACAAAAATTAGCTGGGTGTGGTGGCACACGCCTGTGGTCCCAGCTACTCGGGAGGCTGAGGCAGGAGAATCCCTTGAACTCAGGAGGCGGAGGTTCAGTGAGCCAAGATCTTGCCACTGCACTCCAGCCTGGGCAACAGAGCAAGACTCTGTCTCAAAAAAAAAAAAAAAAAAAAAGAGTGCTAGGCTGCTATGACCATTCTTGGGTTAACACTATAATGCAGCTCTTTGAAGGTGCGGATCTTACTTTATTGCAGCACTCGGTTTTAGTGGATGTCACACATAAGCAAGATGTCTCACAAAGATACACAGTTCCAAATGAAAGAAAAATTTAATTGGCTGGGCTTAGTACATCATACTTCTTGTTTTTCAATTTCACCCACCAATTATGCAAAGGTTTCTGATGAAATTCAGCTGGTAAATGGTCATTTTTGCTGATGGCAATCATTTGTTCTTGCAAACCAATAAGTACTTGTTGCACCTTTGTGTTTTTAACACGTGTCGAAAACCCACAAAAAACTCTACATTTGAAACATGTTTAAAAGCAGGTTAGGAATTTTTATTCCAAAGTTTTAAAATGTGCAGATATGATAGGTTTTCTAGGTATGCTACTTACATCATTTTTGTAAGTAGCCACAAAATTGCATAACAATGAAAACAAAAACATCCATTTTCCAAATGTTCTCTGCCTGTTCTGCATTTCCTTCCAAAGCAGTTACTTTCTCACTCATTGTTAAAATCTCAACTTTATCTTGAAGAACTGGATGGAGTGTGTTTATTATGATTTTTTTTTAAGTCTCCTGGCTGGACGCGGTGGCTCACGCCTGTAATCCCAGCACTTTGGGAGGCCGAGGCTGGTGGATCACCTGAGACCAGGAGTTCAAGACCAGCCTGGCCAACATGGTGAAACCCCATCTCTACTAAAAATACAAAAAAATTAGCCGGGCATGGTGGCAGGCACCTGTAATCCCAGCTACTCAGGAGGCTGAGGCAGGAGAATCGCTTGAACCTGGGAGGCGGAGGTTGCAGTGAGCTGAGATCACTCCATTGCACTCCAGCCCGGACAACAAGAGCAAAACCCCATCTCAAAAAAAAAAAAAAAGTCTTCTGACTACTCTAGGACACCCCTGAAAATGTCAGTAAATTTGAAATGTATGTGAAAAAAAGTACATCTTTTAGTTTGAAAACTCTTTTAAGGACTTACACAATAGAATTCTGTAAAGATTTTACTGGTCTATTGGCTGGGCACTGTGGCTCACACCTGTAATCCCAGCACTTTGGGAGGCCGAGGAGGGGGGATCCCCTGAGGTCAGGAGTTTGAGAGCAGCCTGGCCAACATGGTGAAACCCCATCTCTACTAAAAATACAAAAAAAAAAAAAAAAAAAAAAAAAAAAAAGCCAGGTGTGGTGACACACACCTGTAGTCCCAGCTACTTGGGAGGCTGAGGCAGGAGAATCGCATGAGCCTGGGAGGTGGAAGTTGCAGTGAGCTGAGATCACACCACTGCACTCTAACCTGGGCGAAAGAGTGAGACTGTCTTAAAAAAAAAAAAAAAAATTACTGTATTATCAAGTCTTATTTTGCCAGGCACGGTGGCTCATACCTGTAACCCTAGCACTTTGGGAGGCCGATGTGGGTGGATCATCTGAGGTCGGGAGTTTGAGACCAGCCTGGCCAACAAGGTGAAACCCTGTCTCAACTAAAAATACAAAAATTAGCTGGGCATGGTGGCACGTGCCTGTAATTTCAGCTACTTGGTAGGCTGAGGCAGGAGAATCGCTTGAACCCAGGAGACAGAGGTTGCAGTGACCCGACATTGTGCTACTGTACCCCAGCCTTGGCAACAGAGTGAGACCCTGTCTCCAAAAAAAAAAAAAAAGAAAGAAAGAAAGAAAAAGTCTTACTTTTATACTGTTAACCAGATTAATGAATCCTATAGCACTTTGTACATTTCAGGCTTCAATGTCTTTGCTGTGATAGCTCGCCAACTTTCTCAGTAAGGTTACCTTGAAATCCACCCCCAGTTTTGGAAAGTTTCCTGTCAGAGTAGCACTTCATCAGTATAAAAATCTTTATTTCCAGTTTTCCTATAAGATGTTACAAAAATAAACAAGTCACTTCCTATTCATAATATATCTTCTCCTTTACATTTTCCCTTTGGTAGACCACACAGAAAAAAAGTAGTTTTTTGGCTGGGCATGGTGACTCACACCTGTAATCCCACAGGTGTGGGAGCACTTTGGGAGGCTGGGGTGGGAGTATCGCTTGAGGCCAGGAGTTTGAGACCAGCCTGGGCAACAAAACGAGACCCTGTCACTACAAAAAATTAAAAAATAAAAATAGCCTGGAGTGGTGGCATGGGCCTGTGGTCCCAGCTACTCAGAAGGCTCAGGTGGGAGAATCGCCTGAGCCCAGGATTTAAAGGCTGCAGTGAGCTAAAATGCTGCCACTATACTCCAGCCTGGATGACGGAGGGAGATTCTTATCTCAAAATAAATAAATAAATTCTTTGTGGATTTCATTATTGAAATAGCATCTAGCAAATACAAAGCTGAAAATGCTGAAAACGTTTCGTCCAACTGTACAGAAAACTTCCTACACTGTATCATTTACTCATACTGTTTGTTCAAATCTTCAACAATGTTATCTAGATGCCTTCCAATGGTATTTACTGACAAATAAATGTGTTTTAGTTTGTTACCGCTTTGTTTCAAATGAACTATTTTGACCTTGTTTACTAAGATAGGAAAAGCAACTGCTTCCTCAAGGGGATCTATGAACTTTTGTTTTTTGTTATTAAGTAACAAACTTCGAATGAAGCTTCTAAACATGTATCTTTCCGTTCGGTGAGATCTAATAAAGTACTGTTTTGAAAATCATATGACTTTTGGCATTGCTGAAAAAATAGTAGAGACGTGTCTTTATGTTCTGTATATCCAGGGTTTGTTAATGTAAAGTTTTAAAATATGGTGAAGTGCATACAAAAAAAAAAATGCACAAATAAGGGTATAGTTTGACACGGTTTTTTGTTTTGTTTTGTTTTGAGACAGAGTTTTGCTCTTGTCACCCAGGCTGGAGTGCAATGGTGGTCTCGGCTCACTGCAACCTCTGCCTCCTGGGTTCAAGCGATTCTCCTACCTCAGCCTTCTGAGTAGCTGGGATCACAAGCACCCGCCACCACGCCCAGCTAATTTTCGTATTTTTAGTAGAGACGAGGTTTCACCATGTTGGCCAAGCTGGTCGTTACAAATTGAACACACCTGTGTAACTAGCACCCAGATCAAGAAATAGAATATCACAGCACCCGGAAGCCTCTTTTGTGGCCCCTGTTTGCCATTACCCTTCTAGTTCCTACTGCTGTGTAACAAATCATCCTAAAACTTGTTTTTCTTTTTCTTTTTTTTTTTTTTTGAGACAGAATCTTGCTCTGTTGCCCAGGATGGAGTGCAGTGGCAAAATCTCGGCTCACTGCAACCTCCACTTCCCAGGCTCAAGCGATCCTCCCCACCTCAGCCCTGCAAGTAACTGGGACCACAGGTGCGTGCCACCACACCCAGCTAATTTTTGCATTTTTAGTAGACATGAGATTTCACCATGTCTCAAAACTGGTGTTGAACTCCTGAGTTGAACTCCTGACTTCAGGTGATCCACATGCCTCGGCCTCCCAAAGTGCTGGGATTATAGGATTATAGCCGTGAGCCACTGCACCCGGCCTCATCCCAAAACTTAGTGGTGAAAAATAACTATTTTCTTATGCTCATGGATTCTGGAAGTCAAGAATTCAGACACGGCACATGGGGATGACTGGCATCCGCTCCATGATGTCTGGCACATTGGGAAAATGTGAGAGCTGGGGGTGACTTGACACCGGTTGGGGTGGGATCTTCTGGAGATGTCTTTCCTCACATGTCTGTCATTTGCTGCTGGCTGCTGGCTGGGACCTCAGCTAAGAGCTGCTGGCCAGCACACTTGAGGCAGCCGCTGCCCGCGGTTTATGACATAGCTTTGGAAGTTAGGCAGCATCTCCTCTACCATACTCTGTTGGCTGCTCACATTCAAGGGAATGGCACATAGATTCCTCCTCTCAAAAGGAGGAGTGTCAAATAATTTGTGGATATGCTTCCAAACTGCTACGAAAAGCAGCCATCATCTGGACGTCTCCCACTGTCGATTAGTGATGCATCCACCTTGTGGAAGCTTAGATTTTAAAGCTCTCGCTAATCCTAATGGCTTCGTACTATTATTAGCTAATCTCTCAAGGCAAATTATCCACTAAGAGTGCATTTATTATTAACAAAAGTGAATGGGGCCGGGCACGGTGGCTCACGCCTGTAATCCCAGCACTTTGGGAGGCCGAGGCTGGTGGATCACTAGGTCAGGAGACCGAGACCATCCTGGCTAACACAGTGAAACCCTGTCTCTACTAAAAATACAAAAAAAAAAAAAAAGCCAGATGTGTTGGCGGGTGCCTGTAGTCTCAGCTACTCAGGAGGTTGAGGCAGGAGAATGGTGTGAACCCAGGAGGCCGAGCTTGCAATGAGCCCAGATCAGGCCACTGCACTCCAACCTGGGCAACAGAGCGAGACTCCGTCTCAAAAAGAAAAAACAAAAAACAATAGTGAATGGGAATCATACTTTAAGTAGGCTTTTGTGGTATTTGCTTTCTTTTTCTTTCTTTCTTTTTTTTTTTTGGTGGGGGGATGGTGCTGATTTCTTTTTTCTTTTTTTGAGACAGGGTATTTCTCTGTCACACAGGCTGGAGTGCAGTGGCACATCATGGCTCACTGCAGCCTCAACCTCCTGGGTTCAAGCAATCCTCAAATCTCAGCCTCCTGAGTAGCTGGGTCTATTCTATAGGCTTGAGCTACCAGGCCCGGCTAATTTTTAAATTGTTTTGTAGAGATGAGGGTCTCACTATGTCACCCAGGGTGGTCTTAAACTCCTGGGCTCAAGGGATCCTCCTGCCTTGGCCTCCACAAGTGCTAGGATTACAGACGTGAGCCACTACTGCACCCGGCCTGATTTATTTTTCTTTTCTTTTTCCTTTTTTTTTTTTTTTTTTGAGATGGAGTCTCGCTCTGTCACCCAGGCTTGAGTGCAGTGGTGTGATCTCGGCTCACTGCAAGCTCTGCCTCCCGGTTTCACTCCATTTTCTTGCCTCAGCCTCCAGAGTAGCTGGGACTACAGGCCACCACGTCTGGCTATTTTTTTTTTTTAAGTAGAGACAGAGTTTCACCATGTTAGCCAGGATGGTCTCAATCTTCTGACCTCGTGATTCGCCCACCTCGGCCTCCCAAAGTGCTGGGATTACAAGCGTGAGCCACCGCGCCCAGCCGTCTTTTCTTTTTCTTTTTTATTTTTTTGAGACAGGGTCTCGCTCTGTCACCCAGGCTGTAGTGCACCGGCACAATCTCGGCTCACTGCAACCTCTACTTCCCAGGTTCAAGCAATTCTCATGCCTCAGCCTCCTGAGTAACTGGGATTACAGGCATGTGCCACTACACCCAGCTAATTTTTTGTATTTTTAGTAAAGAGGAGGTTTCCCCATGTTGACCAAGGTGGTCTCCATCTCTTGACCTCGTGATCTGCCTGCCTCACCCTCCCAAAGTGCTGAGATTACAGGCGTGAGCCACTGTGCCCGGCCTGATAACAGCTTTCTATGTGCCAGCTACTGCTCCAAGTTTATATGTATTATGTGTATTAATTCATTAACTCATTTGTATTTATATGTATTAACTCATTAATTCCTTTTATTAGTCCATTTTCATGCTGCTGATAAAGACATACTGAGAGGTGACAATGTGCTAGCAGCCCTCACTCTCAGCGCCTCCTCGGCCTTGGCGTCCACTCCGGCGGCGCTTGAGGAGCCCTTCAGCCCCCCACGGGACCGTGGGAGCCCCTCTTTGGGCTGGCTGAGGCCGGAGCCGCCTCCCTCTGCTTGCGGGGAGGTGTGGAGGGAGAGGCATGGGCGGGAACTGGGGCTGCGCCCAGCGCTCGCGGGCCAGTGTGAGTTCCAGCGCGCGCGGGCGCGGGCGCGGGCGCGGACTCGGCGGCCCCAGCACACGGAGTGGCCAGCCGGCGCCGCCGGCCCAGGGCAGCGAGGGGCTTTGCACCTGGGCCAGCAGCTGCGCAGGTTGCACCGGGTCCCCCAGCAGTGCCGGCCCAATGGCGCTGCACTCAAATTCTCGCCGGGCCTTAGCTGCTTCCCCGCGGGCAGGGCTCGGGACCTGCAGCCAGCCATGTCTGAGCCCCGCCCCCCGCCGTGGGCTCCCGCACGACCCAGCCTCCCCGACGAGTGCCGCCCCCTGCTCCGTGGCGCCCGGTCCCATCGGTTCCATCGACAGCCCAAAGGCTGAGGAGTGCAAGCGTGGCTCGGGACTGGCGGGCAGCTCTGCCTGCAGCCCTGGTGCAGGATCCACTGGGTGAACCTAGCTGGGTTCCTGAACCGAATGGGGACTTGGAGAACTTTTATATCTAGCCTGAGGATTGTAAGTGCACCCATCAGCACTCTGTGTCTAGCTCAGGGTTTGTAAATACACCAATTGGTACTCTGTATCTAGCTAACTCTGTAGCTAGTAGCTAACTAGCACTCTGTGACTGTCTAGCTCAAGGATTGTAAACGCACCAATCAGCACTCTGTCAAAATGGGCCAATCAGCTCTCTGTAAAATGGACCAGTCAGCTCTCTGTAAAACAGACCAATCAGCTCTCTGTAAAATGGCCCAATCGGCAGGATGTGGGTGGGGTCAGATAAGGGAATAAAAGCAGGCTGCCGGAGCCGGATGGCAGCAAGCTGCTCGCGTCCCTTTCTCCTCTGTGAAAGCTTTGTGCTTTCGCTCTTTGCAGTAAATCTTGCTGCTGCTGCTTAGTCTTTGGGTCCACACTGCCTTTATGAGCTGTAACACGCACCACCGAGGTCTGCAGCTTCACTCCTGAAGCCAGTAAAACCATGAACCCACTGGGAAGAACAAACACCTCCAGACGCACTGCCTTTAAGAACTGTAGCACTCACTGTGAAGGTCTGCAGCTTCACCCCAGACAGTGAGACCACGAAGCCACCAGAAGGAAGAAGCTGCAGACATATCTGCATGTCTGAAGGAACAAATTCTGGACACACCATCTTTAAGAACTGTAACACTCACCGCGAGGGTCCGTGGCTCCGTTCTTGAAGTCAGTGAGACCAAGAACCCACCAATTCCGGCCACAATACTTGAGACTGAGAAGAAAAAGATGTTTAGGCCAGGCGTGGTGGCTCACACCTGTAATCCCAGAACTTTGGGATGCCAAGGTGGGGGGATCACCTGAGATTAGGAGTTTGAGGTCACCCTGGCCAACATGGCAAAACCCCATCTCTACTAAAAATACAAAAATTAATAGGGTGTGGGGGTACATGCCTGTGATCCCAGCTACTTGGGAGGCTGAAGCAGGAGAATCGCTTGAACCTGGGAGGTGGAGGTTGTAGTGAGCCAACATCACGCAACTGCACTCCAGCCTGGGTATCAGAGTGAAACTCCATCTAAAAAAAAAAAAATTTTAATGAACCTACAGTTCCACATGTCTGGGGAGGCCTCAATCATGGCGGAAGGTGAAAAGCATGTGTCACATGGCAGCAGACGAGAAGAGAGCTTGTGCATGGAAACTCCTTTTTTTTTTTTTTTTTTTGAGACAGTCTCGCTCTGTCACCCAGGCTATAGTGCGGTGGCTTGATCTCGGCTCACTGCCAGCTCCACCTCCCGGGTTCATGCCATTCTCCTGCCTCAGCCTCCCGAGTGGCTGGGACTACAGATGCCCACCACCACTCCGGGCTAATTTTTTGTATTTTTGGTAGAGACGGGGTTTCACTGTGTTAGCCAGGATGGGCTGGATCTAATGACCTTGTGATCCACCCGCCTCGGCCTCCCAAAGTGCTGGGATTACAGACATGAGCCACTGCGCCCAGCCGAAACTCCCGTTTTTAAAACCATCAGATCTCATGAGACTTATTCACGGTCATGAGAACAGCACAGGAAAGACCTGCCCCTATGATTCAATTACCTCCCACCAGGTTCTTCCCCCAACACATGGGAATTGTGGGAGGTACAATTCAAGATGAGATTTGGGTGGGAACACACCCAAACCATATCACTCCTCAAAATAGCCTTATGGGTAGGTTCCGTTATTACCTGTGTTTTACAGATGAGAAAATTAAGGCTCAGAGAATTTGAGAGGTTAAGTGACTTGCTCAAGATTACACAACTAGCATCTGGTAGAGTTGGGATTCAACCCCAGGTAGTGTGGCTCAAGAGTCATGTGTTGAGCCAATAGCTCATACACTGAAATATCTGTCTTGTGACTGGGGCCTTCAATGCCTTAATCCAAAGGAGTGGTTCTAATGGTAGGGATCTCAGACATGAGGGAGCCTGATAATAGTGAGGATTCTTGTCTTGGAGACTTTTCCTGGTGGCAAACTCAACTCTGCCATCCGAGCCTTACGTTTTATGGTGGCCCCTCTTGTGTGAAATAAACAAGGGAAAATATCTTTTTTTTTTTTTTTTTGAGATGGAGTCTCAGTCTGTCGCCCAGGCTGGAGTGCAGTGATGTGATCTCGGCTCACCACAACCTCCGCCTCCCAGGTTCAAGCGATTCTCCTGCCTCAGCCTCCCTAGTAGCTGGGACTACAGGTGTGCACCACCATACCAGGCTAATGTTTATATTTTTAGTAGAGACGGGGGTTACACTATGTTGGCCAGGCTGGTCTCGAACTCCTGACCTTGTGATCTACCTCTCAAAGTGCTGAGATTACAGGTGTGAGCCACCATACCCAGCCTTTTTTTTTTTTTTTAAATTTTATTTTATTTTATTTTTGAGATGGAGTTTCACTCTGTTGCCCAGGCTGGAGTGCAGTGGTGCGATCTCGGCTTGCTGCAACCTCCACCTCCCGGGTTCAAGTGATTCTCCTGCCTCAGCCTCCCAAGTAGCTGTGACTACAGGCACCTGCCACCACGCCCAGCTAATTTTTTTTTTTTTTAATAATAGAGATGGGGTTTCGCCATGTTGACCAGGCTGGTCTCAAACTCCTGACCTCAGGTGATCTGCCTGCCTCGGCCTCCCAAGGTGCTGGGATTATAGGCGTGAACCACCGCCCCCAGCCAGGAAAATAGCCTTCTAACTGGGCTTGTGGCATCTCTCTAAATGACCTGAAGCCTCCAGGCTGGTGCTATTTGTCAATTGTCAGCCTCCATATTTGAGAGGCTCTTATATGGGCTGGGTTCAGGTGAACATTGTTCGCACTTAAAATGGGCAGAGTCTGGAGAGATTTCAATATGAAACGTTGTCGGTTGTATTTTCTTTTTTTCTTTTTTCTAAAGCAGAGTCTTGCTCTGTTGCCTAGGCTGAAGTGCAGTGGTTCGATCTCAGCTAACTACAAGCTCCGCCTGCTGGGTTCACGCCATTCTCCTGCCTCAGCCTCCTGAGTAGCTGGGACTACAGGCGCCCGCCTCCACTCCAGGCTAATTTTTTTTGTATTTTTAGTAGAGATGGGGTTTCACCGTGTTAGCCAGGATGGTCTTGATCTCCTGACCTCGTGATCCGCCCGCCTCGGCCTCCCAAAGTGCTGGGATTACAGGTGTGAGTCACTGCGCCCAGCCGTTGGTTGTATTTTTGTGTTGCACTTTGTTGTCATCTGGAAATCAAGAAAAAAGGGCCTGTGCCTTTTGTAGCACTGAGTCTTTCATTGTCACCTGTGCATTCTGTGGCCAAACCCTGTTTCTGTTTCCACTTACCAAGGCAGGTGTGGGCAGTCTCTCACAATTAGTTTGCTAAGAGTGTGGTCCCTTTGATGTGCTGGGGGTTTTGTGCAGCTTGGTAGAGGGCACAAGGGGGACCTCAAGCTGAGCACGGGCTCTCAAGAGAAGACACTATCCAGGCCGGGCGCGGTGGCCCACGCCTGTAATCCCAGCACTTTGGATCACCTGATTTTGAGACCAGCCTGACCAATATGATGAAACCCTGTCTCTACCAAAAATACAAAAATTAGCCGGGCGTGGTGGCATGCACCTGTAATCCCGGCTACTCGGGAGGCTGAGACAGGAGACTCGCTTGAACCTGGGAGGTGGAGGTTGCAGTGAGCCGAGATCGCGCCACTGCATTCCAGCCTGGGCAATGAGATTGAAACTCCGTCTCAAAAAAAAGAAGACACTATCCATGGGTCAGCTCATTCAGCGGGTGGCCAATGTGCCCACAAACAGCAGGGAGAGAGAGCATTGCAGCTGGTCCTGGTGCCATTGCTAATGGATTTGCACACCATCTCTGCATGATAGCCCTGCCTGGCCTCGCCAGGACAGTTGAGCTGCCTACTGGGTATACTAAGACCCTGAAACCTGCTGCTCAGCAGTACCTATCACAAGGTGGTTCCCATTTTTTTTGGAAGTTTGGCATCTCCCTTAAGGTGCAGGGAAGAATCTACCCTAGCTCGGCCACTGTTTCACTTGGCCAGCTGGCATCGTCAGGAGTTCTGTTCCTAGGGCCCGTGACAGCCAGTTTGGCAAGAGCGGTCTGGGAAGGAGAGTCACTTGATTTGTTTCCTGTCTGCCAGACGCTCGGAGCTGCTGGAAATCCACGCGGATGCAATAACTCAACTTGGTTTCATTCATCGAGATCCAGAGGGAGGATGCACTCCTTCCAAAGACAGACAGGGCCCACATGCCTGATCTAGCAAGCTGGGTAGGTTTCACACTTCTCCACACATTTCAAAGTATAATTAAGTGTCCGGGCTGCCTCATGCATCTCCTTCTGTGCTCATGTAACCCTTGTTTATCAGGGCTCCTGGGGACTGAAGATTTTGCAAAGGAACAAAAGAGACCAAACTTACATGCAAATTATTCATATTTATGAGTGAAAAGTCAACAGATTGATGAGACTTTGTTACCAACACAGGAATTTGATTCCTACCAACACAGGCTGCAGAAATGGCAGTACAGTGTCCAGAGCAAAGGGGAGAGGGCACAAGAGGCCTGCTCTGCACGGGACCAGCCAGACTCCACCTGGAATATTGTGCTCAGTTTCTGGAGCCCATCCAGCTTTTGGAGTGATGGGACTCCTGATGAGAAATGGTTGAAAGCCCTGGGAATGTTTAGCTGAGGAGGAGAAGACTCATGAGGAACATGACAGCTACCTTTAAAAAACTGAAGAGGCCGGGCGCGGTGGCTCACGCCTGTAATCCCAGCACTTTGGGAGGCCGAGACGGGCGGATCACGAGGTCAGGAGATCGAGACCATCCTGGCTAACACGGTGAAACCCCGTCTCTACTAAAAAATACAAAAAACTAGCCGGGCGAGGTGGCGGGCGCCTATAGTCCCAGCTACTCGGGAGGCTGAGGCAGGAGAATGGCGTGAACCCGGGAGGCGGAGCTTGCAGTGAGCTGAGATCCTGCCACTGCACTCCAGCCTGGGCTACAGAGCGAGACTCCGTCTCAAAAAAAAAAAAAATAAATAAAATAAAAATAAAAATAAAAAATAAAAAATAAAAAACTGAAGAGCTGGCCCATGGGAGAGAGGGAGAGGACTCAAGGAAGAGTGGAGGTGTAGAAAGAGTGTGGGCTTTGAACTCAGGAACCCTCAGCTGAATTCACAGTTCTGCACCTTACTAGGCCTGCTCCCTTTGGTAAGTCATCTCATCTCCCTGAGCCTCAATTTCTTCATTGGTGCAGTGGGGAGGACAATACCTTCCTCACTGTGTTGTGAGGTCAGTGGTGGTGGGGGGTGGTCTGTAAAATAGTGCTTGAAATTTTCAAAGCACTTGACAATTGATATTACTATGAGTCTCTGTGGTCCCACAGCACAGAGCCTGGTCCCCTGGGTGAAATTGACAAGGAAGCAGATTTTGGCGCAGTTCCATTAAGAGCTATCTAACCATGATAGGGGTCTTAAAATGTAAATGACTGCTTTGGGAAATAGTAAGTTCATCATCACTGGAGATATTTAAGCAGCAACTGGACCAGTATTTTCTGGGAGGCTGCATGGAGGAATTCCTGCATACAAAAGAGGGTTGGAGTACATCACTTCTAGGGGCTTTTCCAACTTTTAGGTTAGAAGATTCTTTTTTTTTTGTTTTGTTTTGTTTTTGAGACGGAGTGTCGATCTTGTTGTCCAGGCTGGAGTGCAATGGCACGATCTGGGCTCACAGCAACCTCTGCCTCCCAGATTCAAGTGATTCTCCTGCCTCAGCCTCCCGAGTAGCTAGGATTACAGGCGCATGCCACCATGCCTGGCTAATTTTTCTATTTTTAGTAGAGACAGGGTTTCTCCGTGTTGGTCAGGCTTGTCTTGAACTCCCGATCTCAGGTGATCTGCCCGCCTCGGCCTCCCAAAGTGCTGGGATTACAGGCATGAGCCACTACGCCCTGCCTTTTTTTTTTTTTTTTTTTTTTGAGATGGAGTATCACTCTGTCACCCAGGCTGGAGTGCAGTGGAGTGGCATAATCTCGGCTCACTGCAGCCTCCACCTCCCGGGTTCAAGGGATTCTCCTGCCTCAGCCTCCTGAGTAGCTGAGATTACAGGCGCCCGTGACCACACCCAGATAATTTTTATATTTTTAGTAGAGACGGGGTTTCGCCATGTTACCCAGGCTGGTCTCGAACTCCTGGCCCCAAGTGATCTGCCCGCCTCAGCCTCCCAAAGTGCTGGGATTACAGACGCGAGCCACTGCACCTGGCCCATTTCTTTCTTTTCTTTCTTTCTTTTTTTTTTTTTTTTTTTTTGAGATGGAGTCTTGCTCCGTCGCTTAGGCTGGAATGCAGTGGCGTGATCTCGGCCCACTGCAACCTCCGCCTCCTGGGTCAAGCACTTCTCCTGCCTCAGCCTCCCAAGTAGCTGGGACTACAGGCGCCTGCCACCACTCCCAGCTAATTTTTGTATTTTTAGTAGAGATGGAGTTTCACCATGT
This sequence comes from Macaca fascicularis, assembly GCF_037993035.2. Taxonomy (NCBI): domain Eukaryota; kingdom Metazoa; phylum Chordata; class Mammalia; order Primates; family Cercopithecidae; genus Macaca; species Macaca fascicularis. Next base: position 126,085,828 of record NC_088395.1, on the reverse strand, counting down.
TGGCCAGGCTGGCCTCGAACTCCTGACTTCAGGGGATCCACCCACCTCAGCCTCCCAAAGTGCTGGGATTATAGGCGTAAGCCACCTTGCCTGGCCCACCTGGCCCATTTCTTTTTTTTTTTTTTTTTTTTTGAGACGGAGTCTCGCTGTGTCTCCCAGGCTGGAGTGCAGTGGCGTGATCTCGGCTCACTGCAAGCTCCGCCTCCCGGGTTCATGCCATTCTCCCGCCTCAGCCTCCCGAGTAGCTGAGACTACAGGCGCCCGCCACCACGCCCGGCTAGTTTTTTGTATTTTTAGTAGAGACGGGGTTTCACCGTGTTAGCCAGGATAGTCTCGATCTCCTGACCTCGTGATCCACCCGCCTCGGCCTCCCAAAGTGCTGGGATTACAGGCTTGAGCCACCGCGCCCGGCCTTTTTTTTTTTTTTTTTTTTTTTTTTGGGGCCCATTTCTTTTAGCACAAAAATATGCTGTTTATTCTCCAGTTGAAGAAAAACAAAAGTGGTTTCCTCTCTCCTTCCCTTTTTCTAAACTTTTCAAAAGAGTTAGCTGTACTGGCTGCCTCCTGTCTTCCCCTCCTACCTTCTCTTTTGCATACTGCAGTCAGGCTTTTGCCCTCCCCCTCACTCCACCAAAGTTGTTGTTCTTAAGGTCATCAAAAACTTACAGGCTGCCAATGCCACGATCAATTTTCTCCATCCTCTCCTCACTTGTCCCATCTGCATAATTGATAAAGTTGACCTCTCCCTGCTCCTCCAAGACACCACACTCTCCTGGCTTTCTTCCTACCTCACTGGCTCTCAGTCTCTTTGGTGGGTTCCTCCTCATCTCCTGACTTGTAAATGGTGGGGTGCTTCAAGGCAGTGTCTCAGACCTCTTTTTCCTAGTGTTTCCTAGCAGTCTCACCCAGACCTGTGGCTTTTTTTTTTCTTTTCTTTTTTTTTTTTTTTTTTTTTTTTGAGACGGAGTCTAGCTCTGTTGCCCAGGCTGGAGTGCAGTGGCCGGATCTCAGCTCACTGCAAGCCCCGCCTCCCAGGTTCACGCCATTCTCCTGCCTCAGCCTCCCGAGTAGCTGGGAGTACAGGCGCCCGCCACCTCGCCCGGCTAATTTTTTTTGTATTTTAGTGGAGACGGGGTTTCACCGTGTTAGCCAGGATGGTCTCGATCTCCTGACCTCGTGATCCGCCCGTCTCGGCCTCCCAAAGTGCTGGGATTACAGGCTTGAGCCACCGCGCCCGGCCTTTTTTTTTTTTCTTTTGAGATGGAGTCTTACTCTGTCACTCAAGCTGGAGTGCAGTGGTACGGTCTTGGCTCACTGCAACCTCTGCCTCCCAGGTTCAAGCGATTCTCCTACCTCAGCCTCCCAAGTAGCTGGGATCACAGGCATGTACCACCATGCCTGGCTAATTTTTGTATTTTAGTAGAGATGGGGTTTCACCATGTTGGCCAGGCTGGTCTCGAACTCCTGACCTCAAGTGATCCATCTGCCTTGGCCCCCCAAAGTGCTGGTATTACAGGAGTGAGCTGCCGAGCCCAGCCAGACCTGTGGTTGTAAATATATACTGGATGTGGTTATTGCCTCTGAATACTGGACAACTCTCACATTCATATCTCCAGTTGGGACCTCTATCCTGAACTCCAGACTCGTACAACCAATGACCTCCTTGATTTAACAGGAACACCAAATCCCTGATGTCAAAACCTGCTCCTCCCACAATCTTCGTCATTTCAGAAATGGTGACTCCATACTTTTAGTCACTCAGACCAAAACCTTAGGGTCATCTCATACTCCACATCCAGTTCATCAGCAAATCCTGTCAGCTCTGTCTTCAATATGTACCTAGAGCCCAACCACTTCTGCTCTTCTTTACTCCTCTCATGCTGATCCAAGCCACCATTATCTTGCACCTGAGTAACTCCATAGCCTCCCAAATAGACTGATTTCACAGGCGGTCATGTTAAAGCATAAATCAGGGCCAGGCACAGTGGCTCATGCCGGTAATCCCAGCACTTTGGGAGCCTGAGGTGGGCAGATCACGAGGTCAGGAGATCGAGACCATCCTGGCCAACATGGTGAAACCCCGTCTCTACTAAAATACAAAAAATTAGCTGGGCATGGTGGCACGCTCCTGTAGTCTCCGCTACTCAGGAGGCTGAGGCCGGGGAATCGCTTGAACCTGGGAGGTTGCAGTGACCCGACTGCACTCCAGCCTGGTAACAAAGCGAGACTCTGTCTCAAAAAAAATCAATCAATCAATCAAATCTTATCACTTATCTGCTAAAAATTGCCCAATGGCTCCATCTTCCTCAAAGCAAAAGCCCAAGTCCTCATCACCAGTTACTCTCATCATGCACTCTGCTCCAGGCATTGGCTAACCTCCTTGCTATGCCTCCAGCACACCAGGCAAGCTCCTGGCTGAGAACGCTCTTTCCCTAGACATCTGATTGGCTCACTTCCTTACTCAGTTCAGGTCTTCTTGGTGAGGCCTTCCCTGACTGCCCTGTTTAAAGTTGCAACTCCCCTTCCATCCTGTTTCCTATTTTCCCTTTCCTGCTTTATTTTTCTCATTGAGACTCATCACCACCTAACAAACTATATGTTTTGCTCATTTTGTTTGTTACCAAACATAAGCTGCATGAGGAAAGGGATTTTTGTCTGTGTTGTTTGCTGAGGTCTCTCCAGCTCTTAGAACAGTGTCTGACATAGGATGGGTGCTCAATAAATGCTTGTTGGCCGAGTGTGGTGGCTCATGTCTGCAATCCCAGCCCTTTGGGAGGTTGAGGCAGGCGGATCACCTGAGGTCAGGAGTTCGAGACCAGCCCGACCAATATGATGAAACACCATCTATACTAAAACTACAAAAATTAGCTGGGGGTGGTGGCACGGGCCTGTAATCCCAGCTACTCGGGAGGCCGAGACAGAAGAATCGCTTGAACCCGGGGGGCGTAGGTTACAGTGAGCCAAGATGGCGCCATTGCACTCCAGCCTGGACAACAAGAACGAAACTCTGTCTCAGAAAAAAATAATAACCAACCCCAACTAAATACATAAAGGTTTGTTAATCTCCAAGACAGACTGGTAAGTGACAACTGCAAATTGCAGAACAACGGAATACTGTGATCTAATTTATGTTAGGCCAGACGCTCACATCTGCAATCCCAGCACTTTGGGAGGCCAAGGTGAGCAGATCACCTGAGGTCAGGAGTTCGAGTCCAGCCTGGCCAACACGATGAAACCCCGTCTCTACCAAAAATGCAAAAATTAGCCGGGTCTGGTGGCACATGCCTGTAATCCCAGCTACTCTGGAGGCTGAGGCAGGAGAATCGCTTGAACTCGGGAGGTGGAGATTGCAGTGAGCTGAGATCCCTCCACTGTACTCCAGCCTGGTGACAGAGCAAGAATCTATCTAAAAAATAAAATAAAACAATAATAATAATTTATTTTAAAGAACACCCACAAAGCACCACTCTGTATCTGTATATACATATGCATATCTTGTAAAGTGCATGTACTAGGGATGTAAATGCAAGAACTAGGGTTTAGAAGGATCATACCGGCCGGGCACGGCGACTCATGCCTGTAATCCCAGCATTTTGGGAGGCCGAGGTGGGCGGATCACGAGGTCGAGAGACGGAAATAATTCTGGCCAACATGGTAAAACCCCATCTCTACCAAAAATACAAAAATTAGCTGGGCATGGTGCCGCGCGCCTGTAGTCCCAGCTACTTGGGAGTCTGAGGCAGGAGAATCGCTTGAACACGGGAGGCAGAGGTTGCAGTGAGCCGAGATCACACCACTGCACTCCAGCCTGGCGACAGAGTGAGACTCCCCGTCTCAAAAAAAAAAAAATAGTAAAAATAATAATAATAGAAGGATCATACCAAAGCTGTAACAGTGGTCACAACCAGGGTTATTCCCAGTGGACCTGGGAATGGGGTAAGGTTGGGGGGCGGTGCCAAAGGAGACTAGTCATATCTGTAATGTTTTCATTACAATGAATTCCTGTATTATTTTTGTGGAATTTAAAAGAAATAAAAATGAATCCATTAAAAATTATATGTTGTGGCCGGGTGCAGTGGCTCACTCGTGTAATACCAGCACTTTGGGAGGCCAAGGCGGGCGGATCACTTGTGGTCTGGAGTTCAAGACCAGTCTGGCCAACATGGTGAAACCCCGTCTCTACTAAAAATACAACAGTTAGCTGGGTTTGGTGGCATAAGCCTGTAATCCCAGCTATTCGGGAGGCTGAGGCAGGAGAATTGCTTGGCCCAGGAGGCAGAGGTTGCAGTGAGCCAAGATCATGCCACTGCACTCCAGCCTGGGCGACGGAGCGAGACTCCATCTCCTAAATAAATAAATAAAATTACATGTTGTAACAATTTCTGGAAAATGAACAGGAGAAGTTGGAAGGACTCGGTAAGTGCTAAAAGCCATTCTTAGGGCTGGGGCCTGCCGAAGCCTCCAGGAATGCTCTCCCCAACCCCACCTGTTCCAGGCCCTGTTCTAAGAGCTGGGGATATAGCAATGCACTAGACAGAGGGAGCCCTCTTCCTTGTGGAGCTGGCTTTCTGGTGGGAGAACCAGAGCCCTCCAGCTTCTCAGCCAGACCTCCACAATACGAAGGTTTAGATTCTGCAGCTGCAGGAATAGCATCCCTGAGGGCTGATATCCAACCCGGGCTGCCTCAGGCCACTTGGCCTTGTCCCGGAAATCCTGCCTTCTAGAGACTAGCAGGAGCCACCTCCTTCTCACCTGGCTAGGGTTGGGGGATAGAATATCACTGATCAGTTAACATATATTGAATATGTAAGGAGCCTTTCTGCACCATTCCCCAACCCACCCACCCCTCAGGCCTCAGGCCTAGTCTGTGGCAGAGGATGACACATCTGGCCTCTGGCTGGTCCTTTGCCTCTAGTTCTCATCAGTGGGGCCAAGGCTGCCCAAGAGAAGGCCCCCTACCTTCTCTCCAACTCTCTCAGCTGGAGGCCAGGAAATGACAATTCCATTCACTGTCACGAGGGACAGATACATGAGCTATTTTATCCAGAGCCTAGACTGCCCTCTTCCACTCTTGTCACTTTCTTCCTTCAATCTGGTCAAACCACTGCCCTGGGTAGTACCCTTTGATGGAGTCCATTGAAAGGCCTTTAGCAAAGCTGATGGAGGGGAGGAGTCGTGTCCTGATTCTCTCTCTCCCACCAGCCTGGCTCAGCCCTAGGCCTTGCCCTTGTGCCCCATATCTTGCTGCATGCTGCTGGCTGCACTGGGTTCCTGTCCTGGCCCTTTAGCTTAGTGCAAAGAGAGTTGCTCCTCCAGTCGGGAACAGGCTTCTGTGAGCAGAGCTAGTTTAGAAGCTCAGCCCCCTTGTCCTGCACTGACTCTCTGGGGAGCCTTGTGTCCCAGACGTGCTGTTCCTCAGTTCCTGTTAATGGAGAGAGAATACTGACAGGGCCTGTGCATCTGCAGGATGGGGACTAGTGCTTAAGGATATAGGCCCTGGAGCCACCTGCTTGGGTTCATTTTTCAGCTTTCCTAGCTGGATGACCTTAGAAAATTTGCAAAAATTGTGCTTGCTTGCCTTATTCTACACAAATGAGATTCCTCATTTGTAGAAGGTGAGGAATCGATCATATTCATAATATCTACTTCACGGGGTTGTAGTAACAATTAAATGTGTGTTATTGCCTGTAAAAGCTCTTAGAACAACGCCTGGCACACAGTAGGCACTCAGTACAAGAAGGCCGTTATTTTCACTATTTTTATTTATTTATTTATTTATTTATTTATTTATTTATTTATTTATTGAGATGGAGTCTCGTTCTGTCGCCCAGGCTGGAGTGCAGTGGCGTGATCTCAGCTCACTGCAAGCTCCGCCTCCCAGGTTCACGCCATTCTCCTGCCTCAGCCTCCCTAGTAGCTGGGACTACAGGCGCCTGCCACCACACCCAGCTAAACTTTTGTACTTTTAGTAGAGATGGGATTTCACCGTGTTAGCCAGTATGGTCTCGATCTCCTGACCTTGTGATCCATCCACCTGGGCCTCCCAAAGTGCTGGGATTACAGGCAGGAGCCACCGCGCCCAGCTGCCTTATTATTATTATTTTGATACAGGGTCTTGGTCTGTCACCCAGGCTGGAGGGCAGTGGCGAGATCTCAGCTCACGGCAACCTCTGCCTCCAATGCTGAAGCAACTCACCTACCTTAGCCTCCTGAGTAGCTGGGACTACAGGTGCACACCACTATGCTCGGCTAATTTTTGCATTTTTTTTTTTTATAGAGACAGTGTTTTACCATGTTGCCCGGGCAGGCCTCGAACTCCTGAGCTCCAGCAATCAGCCTGCCTTGGCCTCCCAAAATGCTGAGATTACAGGCATGAGCCACCACGCCGTGCCTTCACTATTATTAATATAATATAATATTTTATTTTATTGTATTTTATTTCTTTGGAGACAGGTTCTCACTCTGTTGCCCAGGCTGGAGGGCAGTGGCATGATATCGGCTCACTGCAACCTCCGCCTCCCCGGTTCAAGCGATTCTCCTACCTTAGCCTCCCGAGTAGCTGGGACTACAGGCGTGTGCCACCAAGCCCACTTAAGTTATGTATTTTTAGTAGAGATGGGGTTTCACCATGTTGGCCAGGTTGGTCTCGAGCTCCTGACCTCAAATGATCCACCTGCCTCAGCCTCCCAAAGTGCTGAGATTATACTTGTGAAGCACCGCACCTGGCCTTCACTATTATTTATGTATTTATTATTTATTTATTTATTTGAGACAGAGTCTTGCTCTGTCGCCAGGCTGGAGTGCAATGGTGCGATACTGGCTCACTGCAACCTCCGCCTCCCAGGTTCAAGCGATTCCCTTGCCTCACTCAGCCTCCTGAGTGGCTGGGACTACAGGCCTGTGCCACCATGCCCAGCTAACTTTTTTTTTTTTTGTATTTTAGTGGAGATGGGGTTTCACCATGTTGGCCAGGATGATCTCGATCTCCTGACTTCGTGACCCATCTAGGCCTACCAAAGTGCTGGGATTAAGGCATGAGCCAACGCACCCGGCTGCCTTCACTATTATTAATATCATATTTTATTTCATGTAATGGTTATAATAGCCCTGCCAGGGAGAGTGAACAAAACAGGCTTTAAAGTTAGACAGACCTGGTTTGAATCTCAGCCTGAAGACTTAACTACATGACTTATATAAGGCACTTTACTTCTTTGTACCTGAGCTTCCCCATCTATAAAGTGGAGGTCATGATAATGACACCTGCCCCCTCATCTGCCCCTGCCCAGCAACCGCTCCTAGGATTACAGTGCTTCTAGAGAAGCTGTGGCTGCTGTCTCTCCCAGCGCTGTCGTCTTCTCTAGGCCCGAAGCACACATAGCCTGAATTTGCTGGACCTCACGCCCCTGCTGTGCCCTCTGCAGGGCTCTCAGCTCCAAGTGGGTTCTGTCTAATAATTACATAATAAGGTGTAATTACATAATAATTACACTTTAGCTATCCTACGAATTAAGGCAGCTCTTCCAAAGGCAACACATCACACAATGCCCAGCATGTGCCAAGCTTCAATTAATGAGAGCTGGGTTTGCTTTGTTTTGTTTTGTGATCCGACTGGGCTGTGACCTCCTTGGCTGGCTCTGGGTTCATCTGTCCCTCTCCCAGATGAGCAGTCTACAGCCCTCCCCTCCAGCAAATGGGGCTGCGTAGCCTCCACACTCCTCTTGGTTGCTGCTCAGTGGGCTGTTGCAGATGTCCTGATGGGCAGCTGCTGGCCCTGCCCATCCTGTGGCCCCCTTTCTAGCATCTGGGCTCCTCAGCTCCTTGGGGGGATGGGACTTTGGGGCTCCTGGTCTTGACTTTGATGGCTAAACACTGAGTGCCAAGTCTATTTGTTCCCAAGTAGTTGAGATGGCACAAGTCTGGCCACCTTGCCCTGGACGCCCAGCTCCTGGTTGAGGAGAAGCCCCCTGCAGGAGTCACTATTATGCCTCCCTGGCCATTTCCAGGCCTGAAAGTGATATTTCTCTGCTCAGTTCACTGTCACTAAAGATGGGTTCATGTGCTGTTTTCTCCAGAGCCTGGTCTGCCGTCTCATCCATGGCTGTCACTCAGCCCAGCTTGTCACTTCCCTCCTTCAGCAACACCTCAAACTGCCACCCCGATGCAGCCTGGGCACTCTTCCATCTGTCTGCCTTGTCTGCCCCTGCCCGGCAGCCGCTCCTAGGATTCCAGTGCTTCTTGGGAAGCTGTGGCTGCTGTCTGTCCCAGCGCCGTTGTCTTCTCTGGGGCAGAAGCACACACAGCCTGAGCTTGTTGGACCTCATGCCCCTGCTGTGTCCTCTGTGGGGCTCTCAGCTCCAAGTGGGTTCGCTCTATGAGACTGGCCGGTTGCCAGCTGGCTGGCTCTGCAGCCGACTCTGGGGAGGGAGTCCTGCCAACGGCTGGCCTGGATCACTGTTGCTAGAGGAGCAGCCACCTCCCCACCACCACCCCCCATAGAAACACAGGGTTCCACATTCGTAAGCGGACATGCCCAAGAATTTGCTACCCCCACTTGTTGTATGTCAAAAGCTGGCTAAAGGCTGAGTGAGGTGGCTCACGCCTGTAATCCCAGCACTTTTGGAGGCCGAGGTGGGCAGATCACTTGAAGCCAAAAGTTCCAGCCTGGCCAACATAGCAAAATCCCGTCTCTACTAAAAATACAAAAATTAGCTGGGTGTGACGGTGTGTGCCTGTAATCCCAGCTACTAAGGAGGCTGAGGCACAAGAATCTCTTGAACCCAGGAGGCAGAGGTTGCGGTGAACTGAGGTTATGCCACTGCACTCCTGCCTGGGCTACAGAGTGAGACTCCCATCTAAAAAAAAAAAAAGCTGGCTAAAATGGGCAGCCATGAAGAGGGGGAAAGACCTTATTGTGACTGGAGTTCTAAGTCTGTGGGTCACTGGCTGTGTGACCTTGAGTGATTACTTAATCTCTCTGAACCTCCATTTTGTCATCTGAAAAATGGACATGAAAGGAATTACTTTATTACCTCATAGGCCTTTTGTGAGGATCAAATGAGATCTTGGATGTGAACACTCTTTTTTTTTTTTGAAACGGAGTCTCACTCTGTCACCCAGGCTGGAGTGCAGTGGCGCGATCTCGGCTCACTGCAAGCTCCGCCTCCCAGATTCACGCCATTCTCCTGCCTCAGCCTCCCGAGTAGCTGGGACTACAGGCGCCACCACGCCTGGCTAATTTTTTTTGTATTTTTAGTAGAGACGGAGTTTCACCATGTTAGCCAGGATGGTCTCGATCTCCTGACCTCATGATCCGCCCGCCTCGGCCTCCCAAAGTGCTGGGATTATAGGAGTGAGCCACTGCACCCAGCTTTTTTTTTTTTTGAGACAGAATCTGTCTCTCTCACCCAGGCTGGAGTGCAATGGCACGGTCTCCGCTCACTGCAACCTCCGCCTCCCAGGTTCTAACGATTCTCCTGCCACAGCGTCCTGAGTAGCTGGGATTACAGGCATATGCCATTATGCCTGGCTAATTTTTGTATTTTTAGTAAAGACAGGGTTTCACCATATTGGCCAGGCTGGCCTCGAAATCATGACCTCAAGTGATCCACCCGCTTTGGCCTCCCAAAGTGCTGGGATTACAGGCATGAGCCACCGTGCCTCCTTTCAAGCTTCTGATGGCTGCAGGCAATCCTTCGTGCTCCGTGGCTTGTAGATGCATCACTCCAATCTCTGCCTCTTTTTTTTTTTTTTTTTGATTTGAGACAAAGTCTCAGTCTGTCCCTCAGGCTGGAGTGCAGTGGTGCACTCTCAGTTCACTGCAACCTTCACCTCCAGGGTTCAAGTGATTCTCCTGTCTCAGCCCAGCAGCTGTGATTACAGGTGTGTGCCACCATGCCCAGCTAATTTTTGTTGTTGTTGTTGTTGTTTGTTTTTGAGACAGAGTCTGGCTCTGTCGCCCAGGCTATAGTGCAGTGGCGCGATCTTGGCTCACTGCAAGCTCTGCCTCCCGGGTTCACTCCATTCTCCTGCCTCAGCCTCCCGAGTAGCTGGGACTACAGGCACCCGCCACCATGCCTGGCTAAGTTTTTGTATTTTTAGTAGAGACGGAGTTTCACCGTGTTAGCCAGGATGGTCTCAATCTCCTGACCTCAGATGATCCGCCCGTCTCGGCCTCCCAAAGTGCTGGGATTACAGGTGTGAGCCACCGCACCTGGCCTCTGCCTATGTCTTTATGTCACCTCTCTGTGTCTTTTCCCCTTCTCTTCACTTATTAGGACACTTGTCATTGGATTTAGGGCTCACCCTAATCCCATACAATCTCGTCATAAGATTTTTACCTTAATTACATCTGCAAAGACCCCTTTTCCAAGTAAGGTCACATTCTGGATGGATATAAGTTTTGAGAGAGGTTCCATATTCAGCTCACGGCAGAAAGGTATTAAGAATTTCAGGCCGGGTATGGTGGCTCACGCCTGTAATCCCAGCACTTTGGGAGGACAAGGCGGGTGGATCACGAAGTCAAGAGATCGAGTCCAGCCTGGCTAACATGGTGAAACCCCGTCTCTACTAAAAATACAAGAAATTAGCTGGGCGCAGTGGTTGGCGCCTGTAGTCCCAGCTACTTGGGAGGCTGAGGCAGGAGAATGGCGTGAACCCAGGAGATGGAGCTCGCAGTGAGCCGAGATAGCACCACTGCACTCCAGCCTGGGTGAAAGAACGAGACTCCGTCTCAAAAAAAAAAAAATAATTTCAACAGAGCCAGGTGCGGTGGCTCACGCCTGTAATCCCAGCACTTTGGCAGGCCGAGGCAGGTGGATCACAAGGTCAAGAGTTCAAGATCAGACTGGCCAAGATAGTGAAACCCTGTCTTTACTAAAAATAGAAAAATTACCCGGATCTGGTGGCACATGCCTATAATCCCAGCTACTTGGGAGGCTGAGGCAGGAGAATTGCTTGAACTCGGGAGGCGGAGGTTGCAGTGAGCTGAGATGGCACCACTGCACTCCAGCCTGGGCGACAGAGTGAGACTCCATCTCAAAAAAAAAAAAAAAAAATCAACAGAGTCTCAGAAGGGCATTAGACCAGTTGCAAGACCCTGCTGAGAGTGGGGCTGTGTCCCACTACACAGGTCACATGCCCATGAAGCTAGAGTGTACTGAGGTCATCCATGCCCTCCCTTTCTGCTGTCAAATCCAGCAGTTGGGTCTGAGTCCTTACCTTACTGGACCCTCTCAGCAGCATTGGACATCATCGATCACCCCATCCTCCTTGCAACTCCTGCTTCCCTTGGTTTCTGGGATACCCAGCTCTCCCGGTTTTCCTTTGAGCTCCCTAGCCAGTCAGTCATTCCTCAGTGCCTTCCTTCTGCTGGTCCTGCTGGCTCCATCCTCTAGAGTCTGGAGATTGGAGAGCCACGGGTCTCGGACCTCGTCCACTTATCTCTATGTACTCGCTCCCTTGAGAATCTCATCTCATGCAGGTCTTTCAATGACCCCTCTGCACAGACGCCTGCTGTTCCGATCCCTCCTCTGAGTTCCAGACACACAGATCCAGCTGCTGTCCAGCAGCCTACTGACAGCTCCCCTTGGAGCTCTAATAAGCTTCTCAAACTTAGCCCATCCATAGTGAAGTCTTCCTAGTTGCTTGGGTGAAAATCTGCCAGCCATCTACATTCCTCTCTTTCCTCTCACATTTCAACACGATCTCAGCAAATGCTTTCTGCCCTTCCTAGAATGAGATCCCCACTCCTTGCCATGGCCCACGAGGTCCTCCATGAAAACATGACTGAGTCTTCTGCTACCTCACCTCCTCCATGCCTACCAACTTCATCCCCACCCCGACCTGCACTGAGGATGCTCCGGTCCTCCACCACCCCACCTCTGGCTCCTTGATCGAAACAAACACTCCCCCACCTCAGGGCCTCTGCACCTGTAGTTCCCTCTGCCTTGTGTGATCTTTCCTCATTCACTCATGAAGCAGGCTCCCCCACTTCATTCAGTCCTGCTCCAATGTCACCTGCTCAGGGAAGACCTCCCTGACCACCCCGTTGAAAAGAACACCCTCTGGTCCCTCTCTGTTCCCATCCCCTGCTTTGTTTTTATCCAGAGGCATCTCGTACTTGCATTTGCTTCACATCTACCTCCCCAACTAGAAAGTAAGCTCCATGATTTTAGGGACTTGGTGTTTTTCACTACTGTCATCGTCACCACCCAGCACAGTATGTGACACATACGTGTTGAATCAGAGAATGAATGAATCTAAGCATGTTGCTCTCCTCGCTTAAAATTCCATGATGCTCCATAACATCTCGGTGCTTTTGCCCATGCTGTTCCCTCTGCTCAGAATGCCCTTCCCCCTCCTAGCCTGCCTGGAAAACTTTTAGTCATCCCTCAAGACCAGAGCCCACTGTTGCCACCTTTGTGAAGCCCCTAGTCGCTGTAAGAGACACCTATATTTAGGCCGGGCACAGTGGCTCATGCCTGTAATCCCAGCACTTTCGGAGGCCAAGGTGGGTGGATCACCTGAGGTCGGGAGTTTGAGACCAGCCTGACCAACATGGAGAAAGCCCCTCTCTACTGAAAATACAAAATTAGCTGGGTATGGTGGTGGGAGCCTGTGATCCCAGCTACTCAGGAGGCTGAGGCAGGAGAATTGCTTGAACCTGGGAGGCGGAGGTTGCAGTGAGCCAAGATCGTGCCATTGCACTCCAGCCTGTGCAACAAGAGCAAAACTCTGTCTCCAAAAAAAAAAAAAAAAAAAAGAGAGAGAGAGAGAGACACCTATATTTCCTCCTCTATATCAACAACAACAACAACAACAACCAAATTCAACTCCAATCATCTGTTTCCCTTGCCTCCCCCAGGCAACGCCTCAACACCTTTTCTGGAGGGAAATTATTGTACCAGAAAAGATAGTTAATTAAAAAAAAATTTTTTTTTTGAGATAGTCTCGCTCTGTCACCAGGGCTGGAGTGCAGTGGTGCAATCTCAGCTCACTGCAACCTCCACCTCCCGGTTCAAGCGATTCTCCTGCCTCAGCCTTTCAAGTAGCTGGGACTACAGGTGCGTGTCACCACGCCCAGCTAATTTTTGTATTTTTATTAGAGACAGGGTTTCACTATGTTGGCCAGGCTGGTCTTGAACTCCTGACCTCATGATCTGCCCGCCTCTGCTTCCCAAAGTGCTGGGATTACAGGCGTGAGTCTCAGCACCCCGCCTTTTATTTATTTATTTATTTTTCAAATAACGTGGAACCTGGAGGCAGAAACTTGGTGAGTCACAAGGGGGCAGCAAAGTGTTCCCACTCGGAGGAAGACTACAAAGTCATCATCAGTTAGCAGCAAAAATCAGTTTTAAACCATGTAGCAATAAAGGATTAGCCACTGGATTTTGTAACAACTGGTCCTTGCCCGCTCCAGTGTCAGTATTTGAAAAAGAAATAGGATTATAAAATCTCAGCGCAGCCATTTCGTATATGCCCTTGGGCCGGTTGCAATCTGTTTGACCCTGGTTTCCTCATCTGTAAAATAGGGATACCTGCTTCCCAAAGTCACTTCCTCATATGGTTGTCTTGATAATTAACTAGGATATTGAAGGTAATAGATGAGATGCCTGGAGTGTAGTAAGTGTTCATATGTAAAATACTATTATTACCATATAAAGAACCAAGGGAACTGAATGTTGCTGAATACCTAGTATGGGCAAAGGCCCTTTGAATCCTTAATCAAGTGATGAATGATGAGAAGTTAAATGAGAGGTTGAATGACAAAGTGAGAGGTTAAATGACATGCCCAAGGCCACATAGCTAGCAACAACAATAGCGGCTCACACCTAGCAGGTACTTACTATGTGCCCTGCCAGGCAGTCGCAGTTCTAAGTACTTTGCATGAGCTGTCTCTCTTTTTTTTTTTTTTTTTTTTGAGACAGGGTCTCCCTCTGTCGCCAGGCTGGCGTGCAGGGGTGCGATCTCAGATCACTGCAATCTCTGCCTCCTGGGCTCAAGTAATCCTCCCACCTCAGCCTCCCGAGTAGCTGGGACCACAGATACTTGCCGCTATGTCTGGCTCATTTTTTAGTTGTTTGTTTGTTTGTTTGTTTTTGAGACGGAATCTTGCTCTGTCACCCAGGCTGGAGTACAGTGGCGCTATCTCAGCTCACTTCAGGCTCTGCCTCCTGGGTTCACGCCATTCTCCTGCCTCAGCCTCCTGAGTAGCTGGGACTACAGGCGCCCGCCACCACGCCTGGCTAATTTTTTGTATTTTTAGTAGAGACGGGGTTTCACCATGTTCACCAGGATGGTCTTGATCTCCTGACCTCGTGATCCGCCCACTTCAGCCTCCCAAAGTGCTGTGATTACAAGCATGAGCCACTGCGCCCGGCCTAGTATTTTTTGTAGGGACAGCGTTTCACCATGTTGCCCAGGCTGGGAGCTATCTCCCTTCTTACAATGATCCTGAGAAAAGAACTTTTATCTGAGGAATGCAAGTCAGGCCAGGAGAGACATTAAAATGAGACTGAAATCAGGCCCTACTCCCCACTTTGAACTGTGCATTCATCTCTTGAAATTGCTTGCTATTGCACAAATAGCTATAAGTTAACCCAATAATGCCATACCAGACACTACAGCCCACAGCCTATAGCTTAACAATGTTATTTCTGTAAACCAATGAGAATTCCTGACAAACAACTTCGCGTCAGTCCACTCCCTGTCCCCCACTTTTGCTTTCAAAACGCCACCTGTAACTGCTACTAGTTGAAGTGTACATTCAGGGCAACTTGACTTTCTGCTCTCAGGTTGCAATCTTTAAGCTTGGCCCACATAAATTCTCTACTTACGTTAATTTTGCCCAAGCTGCTTATTTTTAGGTCGACAATCCTATGGAGTAGGTACCCTTATTATGCTCATTTGAAAGAAAAGAAGACTGAGGCACAAATAACTGGGCTAAAGTCACACTGTGGAGTGTGGAACTGGGCTAAGAGCGGAGGCAGTCTGGCTCCTGAGCCAGGGCTCTCACTGCCCTGCCACCTGGCAGAGATGAGATCAAGCTGAGGAAAAGCTTGTCACGGTCAAGCTGAGGAAAAACTCAAGCCCTTTCCACCAACCTAGGCTGCTTCCAAACTAGCTTGCCTCAAAGCCTGCTCCAGGCTGTTGAAAAACAAAACCAACACTCCCCCACCTCAACCCCACTACGCCCCTCTTCAGCCACTGGTTTCTCCCTCTTCCCCATCAAAACTGCACCTTCTTCTTGGCTCACTGCAATCTCCGCCTCGCGGTTCAAGCGATTCTTGTGTCTCAGCCTCCCACGTAGCTGGGATTACAGGTGAGTGCCACCACGCCCAGCTAATTCTTGTATTTTTAGTAGAGACGGATTTTTGCTGTGTTAACCAGGCTGGTCTCGAACTCCTGACCTCAGGTGATCTGCTCCTCTTGGCTTCCCAAAGTGCTGGGATTACAGATGTGGGCCACTGTGCCCAACCAAGAATAAGAAATTGATTGTAAGGCCAGGCACGGTGGCTCACGCCTGTAATCCCAGCACTTTGGGAGGCCGAGGTGGGTGAATCACAAGGTCAGGAGTTCGAGACCAGCCTGGCCAATATGGCGAAACCTTGTCTCTACTAAAAATACAAAAATTAGCTGGGCGTGGTGGCATGTGCCTGTAGTCTCAGCTTACTTGGGAGGCTGAGGCAGGAGAATTGCTTGAACCCGGGAGGCAGAGGTTGTAGTGAGCCAAGATCACGCTAGTGCACTCTAGCCTGGACAACAGAGCAAGACTCTGTCTCAAAATAAATAAATAAATAAATAGGCCGGGCGCGGTGGCTCAAGCCTGTAATCCCAGCACTTTGGGAGGCCGAGACGGGCGGATCACGAGGTCAGGAGATCGAGACCATCCTGGGTAACACAGTGAAACCCCGTCTCTACTAAAAATACAAAAACTTAGCCGGGCGAGGTGGCAGGCGCCTGTAGTCCCAGCTACTGGGGAGGCTGAGGCAGGAGAATGGCGTGAACCCGGGAGGCGGAGCTTGCAGTGAGCTGAGATCTGGCCACTGCACTCCAGCCTGGGTGACAGAGCGAGACTCCGTCTCAAAAAAAAAAAAAATAAATAAATAAATAAATAAATAAATAAATAAAGAATTGATTGCAAGTTATCTGAAAGTTATAAGCTAAAGAAAAAATATGTCTGTCTGAAGGAGGATGGTTAACATCAGACACAGAGAAACAGGAATTCAAGAGAAAAAGTAAAGCGTTGCCACGGCCTACCAGTGCAATTGAGTCCAAGAGCCTCACCCAGCTTACTGAATTGTCTGAAGTTAGCTTTGTCAGGTGTCTAAGTCTGAATCCCCACGTCCTACCCCTGCCCAGCAGTGGAATAAGGAGAGGCAGGGCCCCTACCCGGGCTCCTGCAACTAGAGGAGCTTAGCAGGATGAGTCAAGGAGCAAGTCCAGACTGAAATTCATTAGAGAGAAGCTGCAAATTAAGCCTCAAGGAGACCAAGGGCAAATGCTAAAACAGAGAGTCAGGCACCAGACCACAAATGGATGCAAAGCTGGGCTATGAAGCTGAGAGTTTATAGTCAGTCAGAGACACAGTCAGGCGAATATAAATCATACACAAGAGAGGAAGGTCCAGAGCAATGCGATCAAACAATCTTAAGGTGGGTTCTTGGAGCTCTAGGTGTGTGGGGGTGTTTTAAAGTCTGCAATCAGGGCAGGCAGTTTAGCACTGCAGTAGAGATGATACATCACACTATCATTGCTTGCTGTCTTTCGACATTACAGCCATCCAGCTAGGCACTTTGCTCTGGTTCTATGGTCACTAAGCAACTTCTTGATTAAAATGTGGCCTCTCATGTGGATGTGCTTTACCAAGAGATAATGGGCTGGCTAGCCAGCATGAGTAGTCCTTCTCTCCTGGCCATTATTTCTCACTGTAATATTTTCTCAAAATGAAATATACTTGATTACATTCTCTTATTACAAAAGTAATATATGCTAATTATAGAAAATATAGACAGGCAAAGAGGGAGCATAAAGATCATCCATAAACCTCCAATCCACCAGAACAACTACTGTTAAGAGCTTCATATTAGTTTTTTTTGTTTTTTTTTTTTCTGAGACAGGATCTTGCTGTCACCCAGGCTGGCATGCAGTGGTGTGATCTCAGGTAACTGCAACCTCTGCTTCCCGGGTTCAAGTGATTCTCCTGCCTCAGCCTCCAGAGTAGCTGGGACTATAGGCACGTACCACCATGCTTGGCTAACTTCTTTTGTATTTTTAGTAGACACAAAGTCTCACCATGTTGGCCAGGCACGTCTTCAACTCCTGGCCTCAAGTGATCCGCCCGCCTCAGCCTCCCAAAGTGCTGGGATTACAGGCGTGAGCCACTGAGCCCAGCTCATGAGCACATTTTTGTAAAATACTTTAAAAAATATTTTAATGAAGAGGGGGTGGGTCTTGCTATTGTTGCCCAGACTGGTTTCGAACTCCTGGGCTCAAGCAATCCTCCTACCTTAGCTTCCCAAGCAGCTGGGATTTCAGGTGTGTATCACCATGGCCTGGCAAAAATTTTAACACTATATAGAATCACGTAGAGTAAAATATTAAGGACCTCCAAAACAACTCCTAGTAAATAGCTTTGTATTTATTCTTGCAGTTTTTAAATGCATTTATATATCAATATTACATACTATTAAAACAGAAGACCTAATATCTTACCACCATACTTAAAAAAATTTTTTGTTTGTTTGTTTTGTTTTTGAGATGGAGTCTTACTCTGCTGCCAGGCTGGAGTGTAATGGTGCGATCTTGGCTCACTGCAACCTCCCCCTCCTGGGTTCAAGCGATTCTCCTGCCTCAGCCACCCGAGTAACTGGGATTACAGGTGCCCACCATCATACCTCGCTAATTTTTGTATTTTTAGTAGAGACGGGGTTTCACCGTGTTGGCCAGGCTGGTTTTGAACTCTTGACCTCAGATGATCTGCCCGCCTCGGCCTCCGAAAATGCTGGGATTACTGGTGTGAGCCACTGTACCTGTCCCATCATACTTTTTAGTAACTGCCTATTTTTACTAAAGATTCTTTCATGAACATCTAATCACATCAATAAATACAATTTACATTATCATTTTTAAAGGCCACACAGTATTCTATTGTATGAATGCACTATGATTTATTTATTTATTTATTTATTTATTTATTGAGATGGAGTCCCCGCTCTGTCACCAGGCTGGAGTGCAGTGGCATGATCTCGGCTCACTGCATCAACCTCTGCCTCCAAGTTTCAAGCGATTTCCCTGCCTCAGCCTCCCGAGTAGCTGGGACTACAGGCACGTGCCACCACGTCCGGCTCACGTTTTGTATTTTTAGTAGACACAGGGTTTCACCATTTCGGCCAGGATGGTCTCGAACTCCAGACCTCATGATCCGCCCGCCTCAGCCTCCCGAAGTGCTGGGATTACAGGCGTGAGCCACCATGCCCTGCCCTGATTTATTTAATTAATGATGTAGTTTGGAAATTTGTCTCCACCCAAATCTTATGTTGAACTGTAATCCCCAGTGTTGGAGGTGGGGCCTGGTGGGGTGTTTGGGTTATGGGGTGGATCCTTCATGGCTTGGTGCTGTCCTCACGACAGTGAGTTCTCACAAGATCTGGTTGTTGTAAAGTATGGCACCTCCCCCTGCCCTTTCTCTTTCCTCACTCCTGCTCCCGCTATGTGAGACACCTGCTCCCACTTTGCCTTCTTCCATGAGTTAAAAAGCTCCCTGAAGCTTTCCCAAAAGCCTAACAGATGCCAGTGCCACACTTCCTGTACAGCCTGCAGAATTGTGAGCCAGTAAGACCTCTTTTTTTTCATATATATAAATTACCCAGTTTCAGGTATTTCTTTTTTTTTTTTTTTTTTTTTTGAGACGGAGTCTGGCTCTGTCGCCGGGGCTAGAGTGCAGTGGCCGGATCTCAGCTCACTGCAAGCTCCGCCCCCCGGGTTTACGCCATTCTCCTGCCTCAGCCTCCCGAGTAGCTAGGACTACAGGCGCCCGCCGCCTCGCCCGGCTAGTTTTTTGTATTTTTTAGTAGAGACGGGGTTTCACCGTGTTAGCCAGGATGGTCTCGATCTCCTGACCTCGTGATCCGCCCGTCTCGGCCTCCCAAAGTGCTGGGATTACAGGCTTGAGCCACCGCGCCTGGCCAGGTATTTCTTTATAGCAACACAAGAATGGCCTAATACAACTAATATCCTATTTATTTATTTATTTATTTATTTATTTATTTATTTATTTTTTGAGACAAGGTCTTGTTCTGCCACTCAGGCTGGAGTGCAGTGGCACAATCGTGGCTCTCACTGCAGTCTTGAACTCCTGGGCTCAAGCGATCCTCCTGCTTCAGCCTCCCGAGGAGCTACGACTACAGGCACATGCCACCACGCCCAGCTAATTTTTTTTTGACACAGTATTTCAGTCTGTTTCCCAGGCTAAAGTGCAGTGGCGTCATCTCGGCTCACTGCAACCTCCGCCTCCCGAATTCAAGTGATTCTCCTGCCTCAGCCTCCTGAGTAGCTGGGATTACAGGCACCCACCAGCATGTCTGGCTAATTTTTTTTTTTTTTTTTTTTTTTTTGAGACGGAGTCTCGCTCTGCCGCCCAGGCTGGAGTGCAGTGGCCGGATCTCAGCTCACTGCAAGCTCCGCCTCCCGGGTTTACGCCATTCTCCTGCCTCAGCCTCCCGAGTAGCTGGGACCACAGGCGCCCGCCACTTCGCCCGGCTAGTTTTTTGTATTTTTTAGTAGAGATGGGGTTTCACCGTGTTAGCCAGGATGGTCTCGATCTCCTGACCTCGTGATCCGCCCGTCTCGGCCTCCCAAAGTGCTGGGATTACAGGCTTGAGCCACCGCACCCGGCCTAGTTTTTTGTATTTTTTAGTAGAGACAGGGTTTCACTGTGTTAGTCAGGATGGTCTCGATCTCCTGACCTCGTGATCTGCCCGTCTCGGCCTCCCGCTAATTTTTTTAGTTTTAGTAGAGACAGGGTTTCACCATGTTGGCCAGGCTGATCTCGAACTTTTGGCTTTAGACGATCCACTCTTCTCAGCCTCCCAAAGTGCTGGGATTACAGTCGTGAGCCACTGAGCTCAGCCCTAGCTAATTAAAAAAAAAAAAAAAAAAAAGTGTAGGCCAGGCACCTGTAATCCCAGCTACTTGGGAGGCTGAGGCAGGAGAATCACTTGAACCCAGGAAGCAGAGACTGCAGTGAGCTGAGATTGTGTCACTGTACTCCAGCCTGGGTGACACAGCGAGACTCTGTATCAAAAAAAAAAAAAAAAAAAACATAGGGGAACTTGAGCCATCAGGGAAGGCTTCCAGGAAGAAGTGATGATTGAGGTGATGACTGAAAGAAGAGTTGGAGTCAACAGGTGAAACAGAGATGGAAGCATTCCATAGAGAGGACAGCATGTGCAAAGATCCTGTGGTAGCTGAAGCATTTGAAAGCAGTGCAGTGTACTTAGAGCACAGAGAGTAAGGGAGAGGTAAGAGAGGTAGACAGGGGCCAGGACATACAGGGATGGTTAAGTGGGTCAAGAATTTTGGTCTTTCTTCTAGGTGCAAAGGGAAATCATCGAAGAGTTTAAAGCACGGGAAGGACATGATCAGACTTACAGTACGGAAAGACCACTGTGGCTCCAGTGTAGAGAATAGATTGGCAGGGAACATGAGTCAATGCAGGCAGATCATCCAAAAGGGCAGTAGTTGACATGAGTGATGACAATGGCTTGGACTAGTGCAATAGTTGTGGAGACGGAGAGCAGTGCATGGATACAGACTCTGGTAGTATCAGGACAGCCACTATGTGCTGTGGTTTTTATGGTTTGTTTGTCCCCACCAAAACGCACATTGAAATTTGATTCCCAACGTGGTGGTGTTGGGAGGTGGAGCCTCGTGGGAGGTGTTTGAGTCATGGGGGCGGATTGCTCAAGAATGGCTTGGTGCCATTTTCGGGACAGTGAGTTCTCACTCTGGCAAAACAGGATTAGTTCCCACACGAGTGGCTTGTTATAAAGCCAGGATGCCCCTCAGGTTTCTCTCTTTCCCCACATGTCTGTTTCCCTTTTGACCTTCTCTGCCATGTTTTGACCTAGCACAAGGCCATCACCAGAAACCCAGCAGATGCTGACACCATGCTTCTCATACTTCCCAGCCTGCAGAGCCATGAGCTAAATAAACCTCTTTTCTTTTTCTTTTTTTCTTTTTTGTTTTAGAGACAGAGTCTTGCTCTGTCGCCCAGGCTGGAGTGCAGTGGCAAGATCTCAGCTCACTGCAAACTCTGCCTCCCGGGTTCACGCCATTCTCCTGCCTCAGCCTCCTGAGTAGCTGGAACTACAGGTGCCCGCCACCATGCCCAGCTAATTTTTTGTATTTTTAGCAGAGATGGGATTTGACCGTGTTAGCCAGGATGGTCTCAATCTCCTGACCTTGCGATCCACCTGCCTCGGCCTCCCAAAGTGCTGGGATTACAGGTGTGAGCCACCACACCCGGCAAATAAATCTCTTTTCTTTATAAATTACCCAGGCTCAGGTGTTTTTTTTTTTTCTTCTTCTTTTTCTTTTTTTTTTTTTTTGTGAGACAGAGTCTTGCTCTGTTGCCCAGGCTGGAGTGCAGTGGTAAGATCTCAGCCCACTGCAACCTCTGCCTCCGGGGTTCAAGCGATTCTCCTGACTCAGCCTCCTGTTTAGGTGGGATTACAAGTTCATGCCACCATGCCTAGCTAATTTGTTCTAATTTTGTTAGTACAGATGGGGTTTCACCATTTTGGTCAGGTTGATCTTGAATGCCTGGCCTCCCAAAGTGCTGGGATTATAGGCGTGAGCCTCTGTGCCTGGCCAGGTATTTCTTGATAGCAACACAAAATGGATCAAGACACTGTGGAACCAGGAATCAAGCCAAAAATGAATTGACACCAAGTGTTGGCCTACCTCTATCCTGAGTCTCTCTTGGATCCAGTCCACAAACCCTGTTCCAATTCAGGCCTCATCTTCTCCTGCTTGGACCATGCACCAGTCACTTCTGTGACCTCCAGTTTCACCTCCTCCAGTTTCTTTTCCATACCAGCCACCACAAAGATTTATTTATAAAAGTTTTATTATCATATCATTCACGTATCTTTCAATTGACTTTTTTTTTTTTTTTTTGAGACAGAGTTTCGCTCTTGTTGCCCAGGCTGGAGTGCAATGGCACAATCTTGGCTCACTGCAACCTCCACCTCCCAGGTTTAAGCGATTCTTCTGCCTCAGGCTCCCAAGTAGCTGGAATTACAGGCATGCGCCACCACGCCCAGCTAATTTTGTATTTTTAGTAGAGACGGGGTTTCTCCATGTTGATCAGGCTGGTCTCAAACTCTTAACCTCAGGTGATCCTCCCACCTCAGCCTCCCAAAATGCTGGGATTACAGGTGTGAGCCGCTGCGCTGGGCCACAATTGACATTTTTAAAATGTTCAATTCAATGGCTGTCAGTATTTCACAGGTATGTGCAACTATCACAACTATCTAATTTTAGAACATTTTCACTGCCTCAGAAAGAAACTCCATACCCATTAGTGGTCACTTTTCATTTCCTTCCTAATTCTTCCAGCCCTAGGCCAGTACTAAATCTACTTTCCGTCTCTATAGATTTCTCTGTTCTGAACATTTCATAAAATTAGAATCATACGATATGTATTTTTTTGTGACAGGCTTCCTTCACTTAGCATCATGTTTTCAAGGTTAATCCATGTTGTAGCATGTATCAGAACTTCATTCCTTTATATTTATTTATTTATTTTATAAGACAGAGTCTTGCTCTGTCACCCAGGCTGGAGTGCAGTGGTGCGATCTCAGCTCACTGCAACCTCTGCTTCCTGGGTTCAAGAGATTCTCTTGTCTCAGCCTTCTGAGTAGCTGGGATTACAGATGCATGCCACCATGCCCGGCTAATTTTTGTATTTTTAGTAGAGATGGGGATTCAACATGTTGGCCAGGCTGGTCTCGAACTCCTGACCTCAGGTGATCCACCTGCCTCAGCCTCCCAGAGTGCTAAGATTACAGGTGTGAGCCACTGTGCCCAGGCCTTCATTCCTTTATATTGCAGAATAATATTCCCTTGTATGGATATACTACATTTTATTTATTCATTTATCCATTGATGGATATTTGGGTATTTCCACTCTTTGACTATTATGATTAGTGCTGCTGTGAGCATTCATGTACAAGGTTTTCTGTGGATATATACTTTCATTTCTCTTGGGTCGGTACCTAGTTTGAGAGGGGTGGAATTGCTGGGTCATATGGTAACTATTTTTAACATTTGGGTAACTGCCATACTAGTTTCCTAAATGGTTGCACCATTTTACATTACCAGCAGCTGTGAATGAGTGTTCTAATGCCTCTACCTTCTTGCCAACTCTTGTTATTATATTTCTTTTTTTTTATTATAGCCATTCTAGTGGGTATAAAGTGGTATCTCACTGTAGTTTTGATTTGCATTTCCCTGAGGTCCCAATGGTATTGAGCATCTTTTCATAAGCTTATTGGCCACTTGCCTATCTTCCTTGGAGAAAGGTCTATTCAGATCTTTTGCCCGTTTTAAAAATTGAGTTATTTTGCTTTTTATTTTTGAGTTGTAAGTGTTTTTCATATATTTTCATTTATAAGTCTCTTATTAGATAAATGATTTGTAAATATTTCTCCCCAACTCTGTGGGATGCCTTCTCACTTTATTGCTGGTATCCTGTAAGGAACAAAAATTCTAATGAAGTCCAATTTGTCTGTTTTTTCTTTTCTTGCTGGTGCCTTTGGTGTCACATCTAATAATTCATTGCTTAATACATGGTCATGAAGGTTTACTCTTGTTTACTTCTAAGAGTTTTCAAATTTTAGTTCTTACATTAAGGTCTTTGATTCATTTTAATTTTTTTTTTTTTTTTTAAGAGACAGGGTCTCACTCTATCAGAGTGAGTGCAGTGGTGCAGTCATGGCTTACAGCAGCCTCAACCTCCTGGGCTCAAGTGATCCTCTCACCTCACCCTCCCAAGTAGCTGGAACTACAGGTGTGCACCACCACATCTGGTTAATTTGTACAATTTTTTGTAGAGACCAAGTCTCACTATGTTGCCTAGGCTGGTCTTGAACTCCTGAGCTCAGGCAATCCTCCTGCCTTGGCCTCCCAAAGTTCTGGGATTATAGGCATGAACCATCAAGCCCGTTCATTGACATTTTTATTAATTTTTATTTTGGAGGTGGGGGGATGAGTTATCTCACTCTGTTGCCCAGGCTAGAGTGTAGTGGCGTGATCAAAGCTCACTGCAGCCTCTAACTCCTGGGCTTAAGCAATCCTCCCACCTCACCCTCCCGAGTAGCTAAGACTAAGACCACAAGTGTGTGCCACCACACCTGGCTACTTTTTATTATCATTTTTTGTAGAGATGGGGTCTAGCTATGTTGTGCAGGCTGGTCTTGAACTCCTGGGCCTAAGCGATCCTTCCACTTTGGCCTCCCAAAGCACTGGGATTACAGGCATGAGTCACCCACTGTGCCTGGCCCATTTTCATTTTTTTTTATGGTATGTAGTAGGGGTCCAGCTTCCTTCTTTTGCATGTGAATATCTAGTTGTCCCAGCATAATTTGTTGAAAAGACTATTTTTTCCCCATTGAATTGTCTTGATACCGGCTATGGTCTGAATATTCATTTCTCCTTCTTCCCCAAGCCATATGTTAAAATCCTAACAAAGTGATAGTATTCGGAGGTAAGACATTTGAGAGTTTAGTGCTCTTATAAAAGAGACCCCAGAAAGGTAGCTAGACCCTTCCACATGAGAACATAGTGAGAAAGCGCCATTTGTGAACCAGAAAGTGGGTTCTGACAAATCTACCAGCACCTTCACTGTGGACTTCCTAGCCTTTAGAACTGTGAGAAATAAATTTTTGTTGTTTATAAGCTACCCAGTTTATGGCATTTTGTAATAGCAGCCTGAATGGAGTAAGACAACAGTCTTGTTGAAAATCAATTGACTGTACACTACAAGGTTTATTTCTGGACAGTTAAATCTATTCCATTGATCTATGTCTATCCTTATGCTAGGACCACACTGTCTTGATTACTGTAGCTTTGTAGTAAGTTTTGAAATGGGGAAATGTGAGTCCTCCAACTTTGTTTTTCGAGACTATTCTGGGTCATTTGAATTTCCATATTAATTTTAGGATCAGCTTGTCAATTTCTGGAAATAAAAGGTTCCTTGGATTTTGATAGAGATTGCATTGAATCTCTAGATTAGTTTGGAGATTATTGTCATTTTAACAGTATGAGTCTTCCAATTCATGAACACAGAATGTCTTTCCTGTGCTTCTTTCAACAATGTTTTGTTGGCCGGGCGCGGTGGCTCACGCCTGTAATCCCAGCACTTTGGGAGGCCGAGGCGGGCGGATCACAAGGTCAGGAGATCAAGACCACGGTGAAACCCCGTTTCTACTAAAAATACAAAAAATTAGCCGGGTGCGGTGGCGGGCGCCTGTAGTCCCAGCTACTCAGGAGGCTGAGGCAGGAGAATGGCGTGAACCCGGGAGGCGGAGCTTGCAGTGAGCCGAGATTGCGCCACTGCACTCCAGCCTGGGCGACAGAGCGAGACTCTGTCTCAAAAAAAAAAAAACAAAACAATGTTTTGTTTTTAGTGTATAAATCTTGCACTCCTTTTGTTAAGTTTATTGCTAAATATATTGTTCTTTTTTTATTATTTTTTTAATTTTATTATTTTTTTTAGACAGTGTCTTGCTCTGTTGCTCAGGCCAGATTGCGGTGGTGCGATCTTAGCTCACTGCAACCTTTCGCCTCCTGGGTTCAAAGAATTCTCCTGCCTCAGCCTCCCGAGTAGCTGGTATTACAGGTTTGTGCCACCATGCCCAGCTAATTTTTGCATTTTCAGTAGAGACAGGGTTTTACCACGTTGGCCAGGCTGGTCTCGAACTCCTGACTTCAAGTGATCCACCCGCCTCGGCCTTGCAAAGTGCTGAGATTACAGTCTTGGGCCACCGTGCCCAGCCTCTTTTATTTGTTCTAATAGTTTTAAGTAAATTCCTTAGGATTTTCTGTGTATGAAATCATGTCACCTGCAAATATAGTTTTTCTTTTTCTTTTCCAATCTGTATGTGTTTTATTTCATTTCATTGCTTACTTGCCCTGGCTAGAACTTCCAGTACAATGTTGAAGAGAAGTGTTGGGAGTGGACGTCTTTGCCTTTTTCTTGATCTTAAGAGAAAAGCATTCAGTTTTTCACTTTTTTTTTTTTTTTTTTTTTGAGACGGAGTCTCGCTCTGTCACCCAGGCTGGAGTGCAGTGGTGTGATCTCGGCTCACTGCAAGCTCCGCCTCCTGTGTTCAAGTGATTCTCCTGCCTCAGCCTCCTGAGTAGCTGGGACTACAGGCGCCTGCCACCACACCCGGCTAATTTTTTTTTTTTTTTTTTTTTTCATTTTTTAGTAGAGACGGGGTTTCACTGTGCTAGCCAGGACGGTCTCGCTCTCTTGACCTCATGATCCACCTACCTCGGCCTCCCAAAGTGCTGGGATTACAGGCGTGAGCCACCACGCCCAGCCAGTTTTTCACTATTAAGTATGATGTTAGCTGTGGAGTTTTTCATAGACACTCCTTGTCAGGATGAGGATGTTTCCTTCTAAGTTTATTTATTTATTTTATCATGAGGAGGTGTTGAATTTTGTCAAATGCTTTTTTCTGCATCTGTTGAAATGATTGTTTTGCTCTTTGTTTTTTATTCTATTGATATAGTGTATCGCATTATTGATTTTTCAGATGTTAAGCCAACTTTGCATCCCTGGGATAAATTCCATTTTGTAATGGAGAATAATCTTTTTATATACTGACAGATTCAGTTTGCTAGTATTTTGTTGAGGATTTTTACGCTTATGTTCATATAAGATATGATTTTCTTTTCCTTTTTCTTTTTCTTTTTGTAGAGACGAGGTCTTGCTATGTTACCCAGGCCGGTTACGAACTTTCAGGTTGAAACAGTTCTCCCACCTCTGCCTCCCAAAGTGCTGGGATTACAGGCACGAGCCATTGCGCCTGGCCGGTTTTCTTTTTTATATCTTCATCTGGTTTTATTATCAAATACTTTGTTAACGTGATGCATTAAATTGATTGATTTTCATGTGTTGAGTCATCCTTGCATTCCAGGAATAAATCACTTGGTCATGGTGTATAATCCTTTTAATATGCTGTTGAATTCAGCTGCTGGTATTTTGTTGAAGATTTTTGCATCAATATGCATAAGGAATATTGGGCTGTACTTTTCTTTCCTTGTAGTATCTTTGGCTTTGGTATTAGGGGAATGCTCATCTCACAGAATGAGTTTGGAAGTGTTACATCCTCTTCTATTTTTTGGAAGAATTTGAGAAGGATTGGTGTTAATTCCTCTTTAAGTGTTGGTGTAATTCACCAGTGATACCATCTAGTCCTGGGCTTTTCTTAGTTGGAAGTTACTGACTACTGGCACAAACTATTTGTTACATGTCTCTTCAGAGTTCCTATTTCTTCTTGAGTCAATTCCTGTAGTTTGTGCCTTTCTAAGAATTTTTCCATTTCATCCAAATTTTCTAATTTGTTGATATGCAGTTTTTCATTGTATTCTCTCATAATCCTTTTTATTTCTGTAAAGTCAGTCCTTATTTCCCTTCTTTCATTTTTGATTTTAGTAATTTGAGTGCTTTCTCTTTTTTCTTAGTCCGTTTAGGTAAATGTTCATCAATTTTGTTGATTTATTTTTTCAAAGAACCAACTTTTGGTTTCATTGATTTTCTCTATTGTTTTTCTGTTCCCCACTTCATTAATTTTTGCTCTAATGTTTGTTAATCCTTGCTTTGATGGCTTTGGGTTTAATTTTCTTCTTTTTTTCTTTTAGGTGTCTACAGCTATATGTTTCCTTTTAAGCACTGCTTTAGTTTCTATTTTATTTTTATTTACTTAAAAAAATTTTTTTAAAGACAGGGTCTCACTATGCTGCCCAGGCTCGTCTCAAACTCCTGGGCTCAAGCAATCCTTCTGCCTCAGCCTCCCAGATTGCTGAGATTATAGGCATGAGCCACTGCACCCAGCCTAGTTTCATCCCATAAACTGGGGTATATTAGTATATTGGCATATTTCGGTATATGGTGTCATAATTTTCATTCATCTCAAAGCGTTTTCTAAGTTATCTCGTGATTTCTTCTTTGACTCATTGGTTATATGTAAGTATGTTCAATTTCTTTTTTTTTTCCTACAGGATAGCCAACTCCATGTCTAATTTCTACATATTTGCAAAATTCGCAAAATTTTGCCTAACTTATTCACTCCATTGTGGTTGGAGAACATACTTTGTATGATTTCAATACTTTTAAATTTATTAAGGCTTCTTTTATGGCCTGGCATGTGGCCTATCCTGTAGAATGATCCATGGGCACTTGAGAAGAATATGCATTCTGTTACTGTTGGATAGAGTGTTCTATAGATGTCTTTAGGCCTAGTTAGTTTATAATGCTGTTCAAATCTTGTATTTCTTTTTAAATGTCTTTTTCCTATTCATTCTAACCCTTGGGGGTTTTCTGTTAGGTACACACAGATATCCTTTTAACATTCATATCTGACTGTGTTTATCATCTGTTTGAATATTTTGGATTCTCATTCACCACAGTATGGAGAAAGCTCCTCAATATGGCACCCAAGGCAATGGTATGGCTACCAGCAATTTCCAGTATCTTCAAACTCTAACTTCTAGTCACACAATATCTTAGAGTTCCTTAAACATACCATGTTCTTTCTTCCTTCTTATCTTTGTACATGCTATTCCTTTTGCCTAGACTGTATCCAATCTCGACTTCCCCTTCCCCTTCCCCAGCTAACTCGTACTCATCCTTCAAGGCCTAGGAAGTCTTTCCAAACCCACATCTGGTTAACTTGCTGTTCTGTGGTCTTTCAGTACCCTGAGCTTACTGCATAGCACTTCTCCCCTTAAAAGGAACTGGAGTAGGGCATGGTGGCTCACACCTGTAATCCCAGCACTTTGGGAGGTTGAGGTAGGAGGATCACTTGAGGCCAAGAGTTCAAGACCAGCATGGGCAACACACTGAGACCCTTATCTCTACAAAAAAAAAAAAAAAAAAAAAAAAAAAAGCTAGGAATGGTAGCATGCCTCTGTGGTCCCAGCTACTCTGGAGCCTGAGGCAGGAGGATCGCTTAAGCCTGGGAGGTCCAGGCTGCAGTCAGCTGTGACTGTGCAACTACACTCCAGTCTGGGTGAGAGAATGAAACCCTGCCTTAGTAAAAAGGAATTGAAAATGTATCTGTTGGCTGGGTGCGGTGGCTCATGCCTGTAATCCCAGCACTTTGGGAGGCCGAGGTGGGTGGATCATGAGGTCAGGAGATCGAGACCATCCTGGCCAACATGGTGAAACCTCGTCTCTACTAAAATACAAAAAATTAGCTGGACGTGGTGGTGCGCGCCTGTAGTCCCAGCTACTCGGGAGGTTGAGACAGGGGAGTTGCTTGAACCCAGGAGGCTGAGGTTGCAGTGAGCCAAGATCAGGTCACTGCACTCCAGCCTGGCAACAGAGTGAGACTTCGTCTCAAAAAGAAAAAAAAAAAAAAAGAAAGAAAAATAAAATGTATTTGTCTCCACTACCAGACTGAGAGCTACCTGAAGGAATGAACAGATTTGGGTCATCTCTATTTCCCCAGCACCCATCGTAGGGCTGAGCAAAGAGGGGAATTGGTAGGCAAACAAGACTTTAACAACATATTCAAGCCAAGAGAAATTTAGTGGGCCCCGCTGTCATTGCCTCATGCTTCATCTCATGGACTTTGCAAGTCCAGTTTATCACATACTGTTGATGGAGAAAGCAGTGAAAATTATTAATTTTCTCTGTGTTCATGCCTTTAACCATGACCAGTTTACGGGCTATTTAGAAGAGACTGATCGGCCGGGCGCAGTGGCTCACGCCTGTAATCCCAGCACTTTGGGAGGCCGAGACGGGCGGATCACGAGGTCAGGAGATCGAGACCATCCTGGCTAACACGGTGAAACCCCGTCTCTACTAAAAAATACAAAAAACTAGCCGGGCGAGGTGGCGGGCGCCTATAGTCCCAGCTACTCGGGAGGCTGAGGCAGGAGAATGGCGTGAACCTGGGAGGCGGAGCTTGCAGTGAGCCGAGATCCGGCCACTGCACTCCAGCCTGGGTGACAGAGCGAGACTCCGTCTCAAAAAAAAAAAAAAAAAAAAAAAAAAGAAGAGACTGATCACAAGTATGTAGATTTACCGAGCTGTCACCTCCAATCAAGGACTTTTTGCAATAAAGGAGTCATCAAATCTAATTTGTTAGACCTTCCATGATTCACAAGATTGTATTTTCTTACGGATGTGACAAGACATCTGAACACATTGAACTTGAAACTGCAAGAGACAAATAAAAGCTCTGTTGATTTGTTCATGGAAATGCAGACCTCCAGCTGGACATGTGGATTGGGCAGATGATGACTGGAAACCTCTCATTTTCCATTGCCAGGCTGTCTTGAGTTCAATGCACTCACAGATTTTGAAGAATGCTGCACTATATTTGGTAGGAAATAAGTCACAACTGCATAAGGATTCTTTTCCCTGGATGCAGGAGGAGGGGTGCAGAAGAGAGTTTCAACCACAGGGCCCCGAGAGCCTAGGACGTGAGGAAGGAGCCTCTCTCACCTTAGGCTAAATATGCAGAGCCAAGAACCTACAAGCTGAAAAGACCAAAGCAATAACAGGAGGTCAGAGCCAATCCTCAGGATTGGGCCAGGCTTGGTAGATGCCAAGCATAGTTGATTTCCTTGCGTTTCCTGTAGCAGCCTTGGTATGGTGCAGAGGGCCCACGTGAGTTTAAGGCACAGTGATAGGATGGTCAGAAGAGACTCATAGGTTTTTTTTCTTTCTCTCTCTCTTTCTTTCTTTCTTTCTTTTCTTTCTTTCTTTCTTCTTTCTTTCTTTCTCTCTTTCTCTCTCTCTCTTTCTTTTTTTTTTTTGAGACGGGGTCTTGCTCTGTTGCCCTGGCTAGAGTGCAATGGCATGGGCCCAGCTCACTGCAACCTCTGCCTGCCAGGTTCAAGCAATTCTCCTGCCTCAGTCTCCCGAGTAGCTGGGATTACAGATGTGTACTGCCACACTCAGCTAATTTTTGTATTTTTAGTAGAGACGGGGTTTCACTATGTTGGCCAGGCTGGTGTTGAACTCCTGACCTCGTGATATGCCCTCCTCAGCCTCCCAAAATGCTAGGATTACAGGCGTGAGCCATCGCACCCAGACCTTTTTTTTTTTCTTTTTATAAAACAGCTTATTGAGTTATAGTCCACATACCACTAAATTCACCTCATTCATAGGTTTTGATGAGTATAAACAATGTTTTATTTTCATAAACAAAAGAATATAATTTAAAAGACATTTTTATGATTGACTTGGAAGTACAGATCTTCGTTTGTTTGTTTGTTTGTTTGTTTGTTTTCAGAGGGAGTCTTGCTCTGTCGCCCAGGCTGGAGTGCAGTGGTACAATCTCGGCTCACTGCAACCTCCGCCTCCCGGGTTCAAGCGATTCTCCTGCCTCAGCCTCCTGAGTAGCTGGGATCACAGGTGTGTGCCACCATGCCCGGCTAATTTTTGTACTTGGTCTTGTGATCTGCCCGCCTCAGCCTCCCAAAGTGCTGGGATTACAGGTGTGAGCCACTGCACCTGGCCCTTTATTTATACCCTGCCTGCAACTAAATTATCAAACCGACTACTAGTGTGTGTCAACATTCAGCTCAGTGAACTGGAGCAACCAAAAAGTACACCATCCCCCAGGGTTTTTTTTGTTTTGTTTTGTTTTTTTCTTTTTTGAGATGGACTCTTGCTCTGTCACCCAGGCTGGAGTGCAGTGGCTTGATCTTCGCTCGCTGCAAGCTCCTCCTCCCGGGTTCAAGTGATTCTCCTGCCTCAGCCTCCCGAGTAGCTGGGACTACAGGCACCCGCCGCCACGCCCGGCTAAGTTTTTGTATTTTTAGTAGAGACGGGGTTTCACCATGTCAGCCAGGATGGCCTCTATCTCCTGACCTCGTGATCCACCCGCCTCAGCCTCCCAAAGTGTTGGGATTACAGGCGTGAGCCACCACGCCCGGCCACCATCCCCCAGGTTTTGCAGGTGAACATTATCCCAATTGCTCAGGCTAGATGGCCAAACTCTAGACGAGATTAGGGTCTTCGTGATGCAGCTGAAAGTGCATTCTCCTGACAACTTCCAGAATGAAGCTTCCATCAGGAATCTGCCTCCAGAGCCAGCATGAGACAAGCCCAGGCTGAATAGCTCCCGCTTATTTGGTTAAATATCAGTTTATTTTGTTAAATACCAATGTTCTATTTCTTATTATTGGATCAGTCAGATTTCACCAATGACCAACAGTAGGCGTATAAATAAGGATTTTTGAGTGAATACAATTGATAAAATTTTTGGGGATGCTTTTGTATTACTGTCCCCACAATACATATTGTTAAATAAACAACAAGCTATATTTCACCATTATTATTGATTTATGTGGCCTGTACATATCTACACCTTTTATTATGTAACCTACAATGGAGAAACATTGCCTTAAACAAACTTCTCTAAAATTTCAAGTCTCATGGCTAGGTTTGTGATCAGAACTCCGTGGTAGGTTATTTAAACCTGTAATCTCTGACAAGGGCTTAGAGAGCTAGTATTTTATCTCTAAATTAAAAATGTTTATTGAGGGCTAATGCGTATATTTTGGAAACCAATAGCAGGGGTGCTTTGTAGATGTTCTATTACAAATGTTGAGAAGCTTGACCTCTGGTCTTGCCTGAATGGGAGGTCGTAGGACCTCTCATGGAGGTGGGCCATGAAGCTATTTGCAGTGAAGCCCAGATCTTTCTCGGGAAACAGTTTTGGCCCTTTGCCAACATGTCAAAAAAAAATGCACCATTGAGTCCCCACATTCCATAATACGGAGCAGAGCATTAATCAGTCACTTTCCATGGTCATAGAAAAACCTCAACACTATTGCAGCACTGCAAAGGCCACATGAAGGACCACTTTGAGAAGCTGGGGTGGTGCATATCATTCAAAAGCAAGCTTAGGCTGGGCATGGTGGCTCATGCCTGTAGAGGCTGAGGCTGGTGGATCACAAGGTCAGGAGTTCAAGACCAGCGTGACCAACATGGTGAAACCCTGTCTCTACTAAAAATACAAAAATTAGCCGGGCGTGGTGGTGCCCGCCTGTAATCCCAGCTACTCAGGAGGCTGAGGCAGGAGAATCGCTTGAACCCGGGAGACAGAGGTTGCAGTGAGCCGAGATCACACCATTGCACTGCAGCCTGGGTGACAGAGCGAGATTTTGTCTCAAACAAAAAAACCCACAAAAAAACAAAGCGAGCTTAGATGAAGGGTGTTTTATCCTTTCTGACAAGATCCCATCCACACTTAAGCCAACACATTTCTGCCTTGCTTTAGAGCTGTCTTCAAAACCCCCATGTCCCATGTCTCCACAGAAAGAACTAAAGATTCTTAGTTTTGAAACCTACCCCTTCCTCCCCCACATACACATCCTTACTCACCCTCAGTTTTGACTCCAGTTCAAGATAATAGATTCACACTATTGGAATCCACCCCCGTGCTTTTGTTGACCATCTGGCATTTCCCAATCCATTTCTGGTTACCAGCGTTTTATTCTTAGACCTCATTCTAATAATTTGATAATTTCCTTTGCCTATTTTACCCAGCCACCTCCTACTGCCATTCAGGCATCAACTTAGGTATCAACACATCTGTAAAGTCTTCCTTAATTACCTGAGTCTCAATTAGGTACCCATCCTGAGGACCCCATTCTTTTCTTCACCAATCTATTATAATAACCTATGTGGCTTTTCATCCCCCGACTCCCACCCAGACTGTAAATTCCATAATGCACTTGTTCACCACTGTTTCCCAATGTCATGTACAGGTTTCAGCACACACAAAATGTTCTATAAATCTCTATTGAATAAATGAAAGAATGAATGTATTCCACCAGTTTACTTACCCCTTTAAACCCTGACTGTATCCTTGACTTCATCTCTCAGCTGAAGGCTGACACTATGGAATGTCTGATTTTCAGTAACATGACTTCTCCATGAGTCTGCTTCGTTGAATTAGCTGCAAGTCAATATGCCCTCAGGTGACTGAATCTACTTTATAAAGTTATTTAATATTGACCAATTGAGTTACAGAAAATATATGCCAAAGTCAAGGGTTACGATTTTATCTTGATTACTTCTAACAGGAGTAAAATACCATGACTGATTATCTTTTGAGGTCTCTCTTGGCAGGTAATGATGAAACCTTGTCACCAGCTTCCTAAAAGTCCCTGAATGTGTATTTGCCATGGCAGGGAAAATATCTGTCCAGGTGATTGAAACACACATTCAAATCACTGGAGTAGAAATTTAAAAAGAAGGGCGGGGAGTGGTGGCTCACGCCTGAAATCCCAGCACTTTGGGAGGCCAAGATGAGAGGACTGCTTGAGGCCAGGAGTTAGACACCAGCCTGGGCAACATAGAGAGACCCCTGTCTATACAAAAAACTAGCTGGGCATAGTGGCGTGAGCCTGTAGTCTCAGATACTGGAGAGGCTGAGATGGGAGGATCATTTGAACCCAGGAGGTCAAGGCTACAGTGAGCTGTGATCATTGCTCCACTGCACTACAGCGGCAGTGTCTCACACTTGTAATCCCAGCACTTTGAGAGGTGGAGGTGGGTGGATCACTTGAGGCCAGGAGTTCAAG
Organism: Macaca fascicularis; assembly: GCF_037993035.2. NCBI lineage: Eukaryota > Metazoa > Chordata > Mammalia > Primates > Cercopithecidae > Macaca > Macaca fascicularis. The sequence continues at coordinate 126,050,986 of NC_088395.1, read as the reverse complement.
ACCAGCCTGAGCACCATAGAGAGACTGTCTTTACAAAAAATAAACAGAAAAACTTAGCCAGGCATGGTGGTGTGTGCCTGCGGTCCCAGCTACTTGGGAGGCTGAGGTGGGAGGATCAGCTGAGCCCAGGAAGTTGAGGCTGCAGTGAGCCATGATTGAACCACTGCACTCCAGCCTGTCTCCAAAAGAAAAGAAAGCAAAAGAAAAGAAAAGAAAAAAGAAGGGAGCAGGCCCTTTGCAAGTATTTTCTGTCCTATTATGATATTTTAATTACTTAGTTGAAAAGAAGAAATTGGCCAGGCACGGTGGCTCACGCCTGTAATCCCAGCACTTTGTGAAGCCGAGGCAGGTGGATCACAAGGTCAGGAGTTCGAGACCAGCCTGGCCAACATGGTGAAACCCTGTCTCTATTAAAAATACAAAAGTTAGCCGGGCATGGTGGCACATGCCTGTAATCCTAGCTACTCAGGAGGCTGAGGCAGGAGAATCGCTTGAACCTGGGAGGCAGAGGTTGCACTGAGCCGAGATCATGCCACTGCACTCCAGCCTGGGAGACAGAGTGAGATTCCATCTCAAGAAAAAAAAAAAAAGATGAAATTAGGAGTGTTACCTGGCCACCGAGAGACCACACAGGATGCTAATACCTTGGTGAATATACTAAGATCTACAGTTTGTTCCTCATCTTTGCAATTTAAAATACCTCAACTTCCAAAAGGCAATTCATGCTAGCCAAATTCACAATAATCAAAGCAGAGTGACAATTTAGTAATTTACAGTAAAATGCAGAACACTAAGGGCAAATATCATAAAGGGAAATATTGACAGATTTGACTGCATAAATATTTTAAACCTCTTATACAAAAATCCACCATAAATAAATGAGAAAGGATTAATATTCATATGTATATAAAGACCTCATGTGAATTCCCAAGAGAAAGATAAATGTTTCAATATAAAAGTGGGTTAAGGACATGTACAGGACATTTATAAAAGAGAAGATACAATTGGCTATAACTACGAATTTCAATTATTTCTCCTGTCAGCGGTGTGCTAGAGCCTGCTTGTGGGGCTTGAAGCGTCGCATCGATAGCTTGAAATCAGTCATAGTGAGAGTATTTACACCGTGGAAATCAGCAAATGATGCACAGCAGGGTTGTTGTTTGTTTTTTTCTTGGAAAGCCATTTACTAAACATTTACCAGCACAGTATTCTGTGTATTCAATCACTACCTTTCACCGGAATCCTTTCCAACTACATTTTACATTCTCGTGTCTTCTCTGCCATCTTTCTTCTATTATTATTATTGTTTATTTATTTTTTTTTTTGTTTTTTTTTTTGTTTGTTTGTTTTTGAGACGGAGTCTCGCTCTGTCACCCAGGCTGGAGTGCAGTGGCCGGATCTCAGCTCACTGCAAGCTCCGCCTCCCGGGTTCACGCCATTCTCCTGCCTCAGCCTCCCGAGTAGCTGGGACTACAGGCGCCTGCCACCTCGCCCGGCTAAGTTTTTGTATTTTTAGTAGAGACGGGGTTTCACTGTGTTAGCCAGGATGGTCTCGATCTCCTGACCTCGTGATCCGCCCGTCTCGGCCTCCCAAAGTGCTGGGATTACAGGCTTGAGCCACCGCGCCCGGCTATTGTTTATTTTTTGAAACAGGGTCTCACTCTGTCACTCAGGCTGGAGTGCTGTGGCGCGATCTCGGATCACTGCAACCTCTGCCTCCCGGTTTCAAGCAATTCTCCTGCCTCAGCCTCCCAAGTAGCTGGGATTACAGGTGCCCACCAACACGCCTGGCTACTTTTCGTGGTTTTAGTAGAAATGGGGTTTCACCAGGTTGGCCAGGCTGGTCTCAAACTTCTGACCTCAAGTGATCTGTCTGCCTTAGCCTCTCAATGTGCTGGGATTACGGGTGTGAGCCACTGTGCCCTGCCTGCCATCTTTAAAGAAACTCTGACCTCTACATCCTTCTCCAGCTACCATGCCATCTCTGTTTTCCTTTACAGCCATTTTGTTTTTTCAAATTGGCTATATAGTGCTTGCTGAATCCATTTGCTCATTTCCCAATCATTCTTCAGCATACTTAAGACATTTTTTTTGCCACCGTCACACTCCCAAAACAGCTCTTGATTAGCTCAATGAGCTCCATGAACCCTAAATTCTATGGACAGTTTTCCCTTATCTCCCTTGACCTCTTGGCAGTTGGCAGTATTCAGCTCCTTTTTTGTTTGTTTGTTTGTTTAAAGAGATGGGGTCTTTCTATGTTGCCCAGGCTGGTTTCAAACTCCTGGGCTCAAGTGATCCTCCTGTCTTGGCCTCCCAAAGTGCTGGGATCACAGGCATGAGCCAATGCACCCAGCCAGGATTCAGTTCTATTGACCATTACCTTCTTGAAATCCTCTTGTCCTTGGGTTTCAGTGGCACGTGGCGGTCTGCATTTTCCTCATTTTCTCCAACCTCTCTGGCTTCTCCTTTTCAGGTTCTTCCTCCTATTTTCCATCTCTTAATGTCGAGGTTTTCCAGGGATTAGTCTTGAGTCCTCTAGGTCATTTCCTCTATTCCCATGGGTTTAAATACCACCTGCAAACCAATGACTCCTATACTTTTATCTCTCCTCTGAGCTGCAGTTGCCGACTTGACATCTTCCCCTTCAATGCCTCAAAAGCTTCCCAAACTCAACATGTCCCAAACTGGTGCCAAAGACTTTCTCCTTCCTCCCCAAATCAGAGGTTCTCCAGTGCTCCCATCTCAACAAAATGTACCACCACATAAGCCAGAAACCTCAGAGTTGTCCTTGGCATCTCTGTCTTCCTCATCCTCCACCTCCCATCACCGAGTCTGGGTTGTCTTTCCCTCCTAATTATCTCCCAAAGAAGTTCTCTTCTCTCCATCTCCACTTCCAACACCCTAGTACAAGCCCGCATGATCTCTCAGCTGGACCACCGCAATAGCCTCCTAACTGACCTTCCTGCCTCCACTCTTTCTGCCTTTCAATACACTGTCCACACTGAAGACAAGGGAGCTTTTCAGAACATGGATCTGATTATGTCACACTCCTGTCTTAAGACTCTCAGTGGCTTCCTGTTGCTTCCCGTTTGCTTTTTATATTGTCAGATAAAAATATCCCCCTTATGTTGGTCTAGGGCCCTGTGTGATCTTGCTCTATTCTCACCTCTCCAATCTCATTTCATCCCGCTCTGGTCCCTGTGCACTGCAGCCATATCAGCTTTCTTTTTGTTTCTTTCTCGCTCTTTCTTTCTTTCTTTCTTTCTTTCTTTCTTTCTTTCTTTCTTTCTTTCTGTCTGTCTCTCTCTCTCTCTCTCTCTCTCTCTCTCTCTCTCTTTGAGATGGCGTTTCACTCTGTTGCCCAGGCCAGAGTGCAATGGTGCAATCACAGTTCACTGCAGCCTCCACCTCCAGACTCAAGCAGTCCTCCCACTTCAGCCTCCCAAGTAGCTGGGACTACAGGTATGTGCCATTATGCCTGGCTAGTTTTTTAACCTTTTTTTTTTTTTTTTTTTGGTAGAGATGAGGTCTCACTATGTTGCTCAGGCTGGTCTCGAACTCCTGGCCCCAAGCAACCCTCCTGCCTTGGCCTCCCAAAGTACTAGGATTACAGGTGTGCGTCACCACTCCCAGCCTCTGTTTCTTGCATAGAGTCTTCATACTTGCTCTTCCTTTGCCTGGAATGCTCTTCCTACTCCCATCCTCCCTTTACCTTGCTCATTCCCTTTTAATCTTCTGATCTGAATTAAAACATCACTTCCTCCATGAAGCGTTGTAGATGGACACACCAGACTGCTAGACTAAGTCAAATCTGTCCCCATCCCACTCCTCCACCATTATAGGCTCTCAGGGCACCATGAGTATCTCCTAGGTGCTCTTATTGCAGTTTTATTTTTGCATTTATGTGTGTGATATTGTTTGTTATCTGTCTTCTCTATTAGACTGTAAGCTCCATGAAGTCAGGGACCAAGTTTGCTTTTGCTCACTGTTAATCTCCAGCACTTAGTCTAAGACTTGACACACGGTAGGTACTCAATAAATGTTTGTGGGATTAATGAATCACATGGTGATCTTTGTATATAGGAAATACATAAAACTATGCAAGCTAGTATTTTTCCTTTTGCTATGCCTTCCAGAAAGCTAAAAAGCATATTTAAAGCTTGTGATGGCTAATTTTACATGTCAACTTGACTGGGCCAAGGGATTCCCAGAAATAGGATGTGTCTGTGAACATGTTTCTGGAAGAGATTAGCATTTGAACTGGTAGATTGAGTAAAGCAGATGGCCTTCCCCAATGTGGGCATCATCTAATCTGTTGAGGGCCTGAATAGAAGGAAAAAACAGATGAAGCTGGGCCCAGTGACTTATGCCTGTAATCCCAGTGTTTTGGGAGGCTGAGGCGGGAGGATTGTTTCAGACCAGGGGTTCAAGATCAGCCTGCACAACAAAGCGAGACCCTGTCACTACTAAAAATAAAAAAAATTAGCTGGGCGTGGTGGCAAGTGCCTGTAGTTCCAGCTACTTGGGAGCCTGAGGCAGAAGGAGTTATTGAGCTCATGAGATCAGGATTTTGAGACTGCAGTCAGTAAGCCATGATTGTGCCACTGCACTCCAGCCTTGGGGACAGAGTAAGATCCCATCTCTTAAAAAAAATGCAGTAGAGGCCGGGCACGGTGGCTCAAGCCTGTAATCCCAGTACTTTGGGAGGCCAAGACAGGGGGATCACGAGGTCAGGAGATCGAGACCATCCTGGATAACACGGTGAAACCCCGTCTCTACTAAAAAATACAAAAAAACTAGCCGGGCGAGGTGGCGGGCGCCTGTAGTCCCAGCTACTCGGGAGGCGGAGGCAGGAGAATGGCGTAAACCCGGGAGGCAGAGCTTGCAGTGAGCTGAGATCCGGCCACTGCACTCCAGCCTGGGCGACAGAGCGAGACTCCGTCTCAAAAAAAAAAATGCAATAGAAGATTGAGTTGCCTTTCTCTCCCTGACTGTTGAGCTGAGGCATTTCTCTTCTCCTGTTCATGGACTCTTTTTTTTTTTTTTTAAAAGACAGAATCTCACTCTGTGGCCCACGCTAGAGTGCAGTGGCATGATCTCAGCTCACTGCAACCTCCGCCTCCTGGGTTCAAGTGATTCTCCTGCCTTAGCCTCCTGAGTAGCTGGGATTACAGGCACCTGCCATCACGCCGGCTAATTTTTGTATTTTTAGTAGAGATGGGGTTTCACCATGTTGGCCAGGCTGGTCTCGAACTCCTGGCCTCATGTGATCCACCCGCCTCGGCCTCCCAAAGTGCTGGGATTACAGGCGTGAGGCACCATGCCTGGCCTCCTTGGACTCTTGGACTGGCATTTACACCATCAGATCCCCTGGTTCTCAGGCCTTTGGATTCGAACTGGAATTTTGTGCCCCTGGCTTTACTGGTCTCCAGGTTGCAGATGGTAAATCGTAGGGCTTCTCAGACTCCATAATCGTGTGGGCCAATTCTTTATAATAAATATCATATATGTTAATATAGTAAGTATATAACATTAATATAAATATATTCTGTTTCTCTGGAGACTCCAGTGTAATACAAAGCTGAATCATAGCAATTATATCAACCCACTAGAAATAGCATATTTGAATTCTCTGTTTTGATCCTGATGTACCCATAAAATCTGTTTTGGAATGAGATGGCTGTGTGTGTCTGTGTGTGTGTGTGCATGGGTGTGCACATGTATCTGTGTGTACACGGTGTATGGGTACAAGGAGAAATCAGTATATAAATGCAAAGTATTGAGAGCTTGATATAAAATGGATACCTCATCTTGATCAATGACTAATGGTGGTGATGGTGAAGTCAGTATCTCACCAAGGTGTCATTACCATCTTTTTCTTTCTTCCTTTTTCTTTCTTTCTTTCTTTTTTTCTTTCTTTCTTTCTTTCTTTTTTTTTTTTTTTTTTTTTTTTGAGACAGAGTCTTACTCTGTCACCAGGCTGGAGTGTAGTGGCGCGATCTTGGCTCACTGCAACCTCCGCCTCCTGGGTTCAAGCAATTCTCCTGCCTCAGCCTCCTGAGTAGCTGGGACTACAAGTGAGTGCCACCACGCCCAGCTAATTTTTGTACTTTTAGTAGAGACAGGGTTTCACCGTGTTGGCCAGAATGGTCTTGATCTCTTGACCTCGTAACCTCGTAATCCACCCGTCTCGGCCTCCCAAAGTGCTGGGATTACAGGCGTGAGCCACCGCTCCTGGCCTCTTTTTTTTTTTTTTTTAGACGGAGTCTCGCTCTGTCGCCCAGGCTGGAGTGCAATGGTGTGATCTCGGCTCACTGCAACCTCTGCCTCCCGGGTTCAAGCGATTCTCCTGCCTCAGCTTCCCAAGTAGCTGGGATTACAGGCATGCGCCATGCCCAGCTAATTTTTTGTATTTTTAGTAGAGACGGGGTTTCACCGTGTTAGCCAGGATGGTCTCAATCTCCTGACCTGATGTTCCACCTGCCTCAGCCTCCCAAAGTGCTGGGATCACAGGTGTGAGCCACCATGCCCGGCCTCCTGCCTCTAGTCTTACCCTCATTCAATCAGTTCTTCATGTGGTGACTCAAGTGATCTGCATAAACATAGATCTCACTCTGTCATTCCACTGCTCAAGAACCATTCACGCAGTAGTTCTCCAACTTTGATGTGCCTCAGAGCCGCCTGGAGTGCTTGGTAGAAATCCACATTCTTTCTCCCATACAGAGATTCTGATTCAGCAGATCTGAGGCGGGCTCTAGGCCCCTGCATCTGTTAGGAACAGTATAGGTGATTCTGATGCAGCTGGTTGGGTACCACCCATTAAGAAACAGGGATTCAAAGGCTCTTTTATTCCCTACACCTTGAAACTTCAGCATCCTTAGAATGGCACACAAGACCTTTAATGGGTGACCCCTTTAAATGCTGAGTCTATTCCTTCCATGCCACTCCACTCTCATGTCGATGTCACCAGCATTTCTTGCTTGAACTGCTACAGCAGTGTACTCACTCCCAAGTCTTGCATGTTTTTCTTTTTTAGAGATGGGGTCTCGCTCTGTTACCCAGGCAGTGCAGTGGTGCAATCATAGCTCACTGCAGCCTTGAACGTCTGAGCTCAAGTGATCCTCCTGCGTCAGCCTCCCAAAGTGCTGGGATTATAGGCATGAACCACTTTGCACCTGGCCCCTAACTGCTTTAATCACCTTCTGCTCCAATCTTTTTCCCAAGCTGGAGCCAGAGTGACCTTTCAAAATTGCAAATATGGGCCAGGCACGGTGGCTCACACCTGTAATCCCAGCACTTTGGGAGGCCAAGGCGGGTGGATCACCTGAGGTCAGGAGTTCGAGACCAGCCTAACCAACTTGGTGAAACCCCATCTCTACTAAAAATACAAAAATTAGCTGGACATGGTGGCACAAGCCTGTAGTCCCAGCTACTTGGGAGGCTGAGGCAGGAGAATAGATTGAACCCAGGAGGCGGAAGTTGCAATGAGTAGAGATTGTGCAACTGCACTCCAGTCTGGGTGAGAGAGTGAGACTCCATCTCAAAAAACAACAACAACAACAAAAAAATTGCAAATATGTTCAAGTCACTCCCCTGCTCAAAACTCTTCGGCGACTCCTCACTAAGGGATAGTTTCTCCAACTGGTTCAGGTGGCACAGCATCTGGATGTGGTGGTGCTCTTTCCAGAATGTCATGAAATAATTGATAGATTAAATCATGCCATATGAAATAAAATGTTTTTCAAAAGAACACTTCTGCTAGCTGAAAATATGTCCACATTATGTGTGTGCAATATAAAATCATAGCCACAAGTACAGATGTCCATGAAAAAATAAACTGTTGAATTAAGCATGATTAGTACCACGTTTGTCTGTTTTGTATTCGTTGGCAACTTGTTCATTCGTTTTGTTACTTGCTAGCAGATAAGTAGGAGCATCTGTCAAAGATTTAGGAAAATTTATGGTTAAAAAAAAGTTAAAATAGAGATATTTCTATCCATTAACTGATTTTTTTTTTTTCACTGTGGGCATCCCATTTACATTGGGCGTAGTTCCAGGCGTTGTCTGGAGAGCAGAGCTTGAGAACCCCTATTCTGGAGCGAAAAGTGTAGCAACTTGGTATGACCAGCGTGACCCTTCCAGATCTGGCCCCATCTTATCTTCCAGTCTCATTTATAGCCACTGTCCCCTCCTCCTACCACTCCCTCTGGCCAAGACTTAAAATTCCTGAAATGCTCTCTGCCCTTTCTTTCTGGTTTTACTCGTTCTATTCTCTCTGCTGTCCCCCCTTGACTAACAGATAAACCACCACTCATTCTTCAAGATTCAATCCAAATGGCTCTTCTTTGAGATACCTTCCCTCACCTCTCTGGGTCTCTTCCTCCCCAGGGTGTTGCTCCTGACCAATTATATCACTTACCACATTACTGGTTGTTTATAGAGCTATCTGGCAACTGTCCTGGGAGTGCCTTAAGGTGAAGGTAGGAGTTCTTGTCACTCATTCTTTCTTGAGTCCTCTGGCACTTAGCAATTGGCAGTTGAGATTCAGTGAATATTTGTGGAATGAATGAAAATTGCAAAGGATGTGTATTAGTCATTTTCATACTGCTATAAAGAACTGCCTGAGACTGAGTAATTTATAAAGGAAAGAGGTTTAATGCAGTTCAGCATGGCTGGGGAAGCCTCAGGAAACTTACAGTCATGGCGAAAAGCCAATGGGAAGCAAGGCACATTCTTTACAAGGCATCAGGAAGGAGAAGGGCCAGGCAAAGGGGGAAGAGTCCCTTATAAAACCATGAGGTCTGGCTGGGCACAGTGGCTTATACCTATAATTCCAGCACTTTGGGAAGCTGAGGTGGGCGGATCACTTGAGGTCAGGAGTTCGAGACCAGCCTGATCAACATGGTGAAACACTCTTTCTACTAAAAATACAAAAATTAGCTGGGCGTGATGACTCTCGTCTGTAATCCCAGCTACTCGAGAGGCTGAAACATGAGAATCGCTTGAACCTGGGAGGTGGAGTTTGCAGTGAGCCAAGATTGTGCCACTGCACTCTACCCTGGGTGACAGGGTGAGACTCCATCTCAAAAACAAAAACAAAAACAAAAACCATCAGATCTCATAAGAACTCACTCACTATCACGATAACACGTGGGGGAAACCATCTCATGATTCAATTATCTCCACCTGGTCTCTCCCTTGACACAAAGGGATTATGGGGATTACAATTCAAGATGAGATTTGGGTGGGGACACAAAGCCTAACCATACCAGGAGGCAGTTTATCTTTCTAACTCTTCTAGTGAGCTGGCTCCTGCTGGGTTCCCTTCTATTACTTTTTTGTCACCCCCTTTCCCATACCCTCACTCCTCCCACCATAGAAATCCAACAGGATCTACAATTACTGGCAATGGCCCAGGCTTCAAACTTTTCCTTCAATATCCTACCAAACCTTACCAGTCCTGTATCTTATCCCATCAGGGCTAGATTTTCAAGATAAACCAGAGGTCTTCAAACTTCAGCATGAATCAGAATCCCCTGGAGCACTTGTTAAAACACAGATTCCTGGGTCCCATCTTAGAAGTTCTGATTCAGTAGGTCTAGGGTGGGGCCCGATAATTTGCATTTTTTATAACTTCCCATATGCTGCAAAGGCCACATTTTAAGAACCACTGGAAAGAAACTAACGCAAAACCAGGGGCAGCAGGTGATAATACTGAATTGATGAAAGGGATCCTCAGTTCATTTTGACTCAGCCCCTTCACAGAGTTTCTGATTCAATTGGTGCTGTTGGGATTTGAGGAATCCCGTATCAATTTCCTTCTGCTTCACCTTGTCTTCCTCCTCCAACTTTCTTTTTTTTTTTTGAGACGGCGTGTCGCCCTGTCACCCAGGCTGGAGTGCAGTGGCACAATCTTGGCTCATTGCACCCCCTCACCTCCCAGGTTCAAGCAATTCTCCTGCCTCAAGTAGGTGGGACTACAGGCATGCGCCACTACGCCCAGCTAATTTTTGTATTTTTAGTAGAGATGGGGTTTCACGATGTTGGCTAGGCTGGTCTTGAACTCCTGACCTCAGGTGATCCACCTGCCTCAGCCTCCCAAAAAGCTGGGATTACAGGTGTGAGCCACCATGCCTGGCCCCTCCTCCAATTTTTTTTTTTTTTTTTTTTTTGAGACAGAGTCGCTCTGTCGCCCAGGCTGGAGTGCAGTGGCCAGATCTCAGCTCACTGCAAGCTCCGTCTCCCGGGTTTACGCCATTCTCCTGCCTCAGCCTCCCAAGTAGCCGGGACTACAGGTGCCCGCTACCTCGCCCGGCTAGTTTTTTTGTATTTTTTAGTAGAGACGGGGTTTCACCGTGTTAGCCAGGATGGTCTCGATCTCCTGACCTCGTGATCTGCCCATCTCGGCCTCCCAAAGTGCTGGGATTACAGGTGTGAGCCACTGCGCCCGGCTGATCCTCCAACTTTCTGATCTTATTTTTCAGATAGTTCTCAGGGCTTCTCCACTTGAGACTGACTCTACCATCGTTCTCGTTCTCCTATCACAAAGCCACAGTTTCAGGACAAAGCCGTTTCCTGATCTCTTAGCTCCATTTCAGTGCCCTCTTCTCCCTCCCTGCCCCTGAGTTGCTTGCTGCTCCTCTATCCAGTATTAGCACCCCCCACTCCAGCAGTCAGTGACCTGTGGAAAGCTGGGCTCCAATTATCTAGCAGGGGTAGCCATTTGTGCTCCCAGGCTGTAGAGTCTGGCTCCACAAACATTGGCATGCTAATGACAGTCACCTGCTCACCCCTGGGAAATCTCTGTTTCAGCTTCTTTAAGGATGTGGAAATACTGAAGCCACCTCATTTACATGCTTCTGTTCATTCCTTTACTCAACATTGATTGAACACCTGCCAGACACCATGCTGGGCCCAAGGGACCCCACAAGGACACATCAAACATGAGCACATACATGTTCACAGCAGCACCCGGGAGTCCCAAATGATTCTTCATAAAGGGGAATCTTTTGGCCTCACTCATCAATGAGGACAGACATTCAAGGAAGAAAACCCACGAACTGACCACTCATGAGCCCTCTTGCCTCCTCAACCCTTCCATCTCCCCTGTTCCTGAGAAGGTGGCTCAGGACAAAGACCGAAAGGCAAGCTCTCAGGCCTGGCACGGTGGCTCACGCCTGTAATCCCAGCACTTTGCGAGGCCGAGGCGGGTGGATCACGAGATCAGAAGTTCAAGACCAGCCTGGCCAAGATGGTGAAACCCTGTCTCTACTGAAAAAAAAAAAAAAATAGCCGGGCGTGGTGGTGGGTGCCTGCAGTCCCAGCTGCGGCAGAGAATTGCTTGAACCTGGGAGGTGGAGGTTGCAGTGAGTAGAGATCGTGCCACTGCACTGCAGCCTGGGCAACAGAGCAAGACTCCATCTCAAAAAAAAAAAAAAAAAAAAAAAAGAAAGGCATAATCCCAGAGAGTTTCCAAATCTCTTTATTGAAATGAGTGCTCTGATTCACACGTCTCAGTCGTTGGCCCACTGCACTGAGATAAGGTATGTAAAGCTAGTGAGCTAACACCGCTCTACACATTGACACACATACACTCACCATGCATTGAAATACACTGACACACCAACACATGCCAAAACACACACTGACACACTGAAACACCGCAAAACACACCAACATGCACACATGGACACACACCGGCAGACACAACCACAAATACAAACACAAGTAAACCCATGCCAACACACACATTGACACACAGATGTACAGACACACAGCTAGCACACACTGACAATACACACGAACACACCGACACATCTACTCACACATCAAGACCAACACACACACTGACCCACACCCCATCGAAGGAGGCTGGAGGCCCAGGCCCCAGGAGGGGCTTGTAGTCACACAGGACAGGTATTGGAGGAAACAAAGGGTCCCAGAAGACTTGAATTAAGCACTTGGTTCAGGTCTTCGAGGTTCAGCGTTTTGGAAGAGGAGGCCGCAGTGAGGTTCTGGTAGGCTCCAGGAACCGGAGGGCCGAATGGGGCATATGGATGAGACACCAAGGATTCCGTGCTCAGGTGCCCCCCAGCGCTGGGCCGGTAAATTCGGAGCTTCAATCCGTGAGGAGTGCTAAGGCGGGCGGGGCAGCGCGTGGGGGATTCCTGGGGAGCCCCGCAGCCCGCCAGTCCCCTCCCGCTCCGCTCCGGCAGCAGCTTTCTGCTCTGGCTTCCAAGTTCTCCCCTTTTGTCCCACCACCACCCCAAACCCCAAGTCCAGATCGGGGCTAGTGACCTCGGGCCCTTTCAGTCCAACTCGCCCTAGCCTTTGCCAGGGAAGAGCCCTGTCCCAGACACCCAGCCTGGAAGCCGCCAGTCACCTCTGACTCCCCGCCCCCATCCGGTTGGGGCCCAAGCCTTACCGTAGTTCCTCAGATATAGCCCTGGTCCCACGTGTCACTGCCAACCCAATCCAGGGCTCAGGCCCTGCCCCAAAGCTCCAGAGGGTCTGAAAGACTCCAGCTGCCCCTCTTCCTTGCCACCGCCATCCGCCCTGTGGCCTACGCCTTCTGTCTCACGGAGCTCCCCTGCACTGAACCCTGATTGTGCCAGGCTTTTTTCTTTAGGCCGCTCCTGGGTCTCCAGCACAATGAAGGCGCACAGTGGCGCTCCCTGAATACTTGGCTCTTCATGACTGTCCTTACTGCTATTCCCTCACTGTGTCTCTACCTCCTTATCCCCGCCCCCCACGCACGCTTCCGAATTCTCTGCCCTCAGCTTAATGGAGAGCCTCCTGGCTGCGAGGCCCTACACTCGGCCCCGGGATGCGTTCGCTGAGCCCTTGTTCTCCAGGCGCACAGGGTACATACATAAAGGGCTTCCCGAGAGAATGTGAGAAGCTCCATCCAGCAGGTGGAACCAAGTGCCAGGCATGCTCTTCTTTGGCCACTCCATTTTCTTGTCTTCCCTGACTTCTCCGAGACCAGGGCCTCTGGGTCTTCCTCTCTCTCCCTGGTTCCTACTTTTCTTTTTTCCTCTCTCCTGCCTCCCCCTCAGCTGCTCCAGCCTTGGGCCTTTAAGGGGTCATCTCCCATGCTCCACTGGGGCCCCCTCTTGGGCCGGGGTTTCCTCCATAGGCTTGTCATCCCCTCCCCCATCTGGGGTCCCTCTGGCGGGCCCAGGTCTCTCTCCCACAGCAGGGAACCTGCCCTTTTGAGGAGTGGAATGTACTGTCCCTCCCGCTGGGGCCTCGGGCATGCCAAATCTGCCAGCGTGCTCCAGTGACAGGGAGCTAGCAAGAGGCCAGCCCCAGGAGAGAGGAGAGGGCGCCAGAGCCGGAGAAGTGGAGAGGTGCCCACGAGAGAGGACCCGCGGAGGTGGGCCAGGGGGATAAGGAGGGCGGGCGGGCACACTCCTGCCTTCGGAAGTTCTCTCCTCTGCGCCCTATTGGCCGCCTTGTCCCGGGCTGAATGAGGGTCAAGGAGAAATCAGGGGGCGGGACAGAGTGACTGGAGGCCGCTCCCCGTCACCCGCCCCTCCATCTCGCTCCATAGAGCTGGCAACCTTCATCCCCAGCCCCTCCTCTGGTACTAGAAGGGGTGGGTAGTCCGAGTCTCTGGTCTTGCTGAGCGTCTAGGGCTGGGTCGGAGAGAGGAGGCGTGGGTTCCGTCTGTACTACGTACCCAAAGGTGGTGAGCTTTGCTCCACGAAATTACAGCCCACAGCACCCAAGGCTTGGAAACCCCTGGGCAGAAGCAGCATCTCAAGACCTCTAGCCTCGGACCCCACATGCCACAGCTCAGCTCAGTTGCGGGACTGCAGTGCGGCTCCCCGCACCGGCCCCCTTGCTAAGCTCTACTGTGGAGCGGCAGGTGCCGCAGGCCTCCCCTGTACCTCGGCCTCAGCTGCGCTCCCGGGCCATGGGGGGAGGGAGACACGACAGTGGGGCATCGAGACTCCAGCGGCCAAGGCGCACCCATCTAAGCACCCTGGGATCTCGGTGGAAAGGAAGGGGGCTTCCGGGGGCCGGGAGGAGAACTGCAGAGCTTGGCCGCTGAGCTTAGCATGGGAGGGGGGAGGGGCGGGGGCTCCCTTCCAGCCTCCGGGGTCTGGGGACTTAGGGATGTAAAGGAGAGCAGGGGGTTGTGACAATTCAGCAGAGGTCGGGACGTACCACGGAGCCAAGTGGCGGGGGGGGCAGAGGACGTGGTCACCGAGGGGAGCCCCCGCCCCCCTTCGCAGAAGCCTGCGGCTGGGGTTGCAGGAAGAACTGGAACTGGGCTGGCCGAAGTGGGAAGCGGCGCGTTAAATCCGCCCCCTCTCCATACCCTACTTTCAAGGAGTGGGCGGTAGAGGGGAGGTTGGGGTTGGAGCAGCGGCGAGGGGGCCCCTCCCTTGCACCTCCCCCCACCGGACTTGGTCGCGCCCGAAGTGTAACACTTTCTCTTTGTCGGAGGAGCTCCTCTGTTTCCTGTGCAGTAGCTCCCGTTGCGGCTGCACCCGTGGCAGCCCTGGCGGACGCAGGAGCGATGGCAGCGACCGATATAGCTCGCCAGGTGGTAAGTGCAGAGCTTGGGTGCCAGGGCCAGGGCCCAGGGCCTGGGGAGGGTCAAGGAGACCTGGCCGCCGCCCCCACATCGCGAGGAGGGCAGTAGGCAGCATCCAGGAGCCGAGGGCACGGTGGGACTTCTGCTCCCGGGGTCAGCAGCTCAGTCCCCCAGCCAGTCCCGGAAAACGGTGGTGGCGCGCGGGGGTCGGGGGGCGGCAGGGGGGCTGGCAAAGCCTGTGGGCCGGCGGCTGAACTTGCATTGCCCAAGAGCCGCAGTGAGTGCGGCCGCCTCCCTCGCTGCAGCTGCGGCCCCACGGCTGGGGCGTTGCCGAATGAATGGCCGTAGGAGCCGCCGAGCCCTCCAGGTCCCTGGCACCCTGGCCTTGCCGCGCCCCTGCGCACGGCTGCCCGTTGTGACCCGGGACGGCATAGGCAAAGAGGCGCGGGGCTGGGGTTAGCCTGGGGCAGAAGGCTGTGAGTGGCGAGGGGGGCGGGGAAGTGACTGGCTGGGATAAGGTTTCTCTATATGCATTACATATGTGACTGCGTCTGTGTGTGTATCGGTGTGCGCGTATGTGTGCACGCGCGCGCGCTCGTGTCTTCCCGGGCGGGCGGCGGCGGCGCCAGGGTTCTGTCTGTGACCCAAAGAAGTCCGCCTGTTTCTCTGAGTGTGCTCACCTCTGTGGTGTGTGTCCGAACGCCTCTCTGTCTGCTTGTGCTGTGTGCCTCTGGGTCTCATTTGTGCGTCAGTGTAGGGTGCAGTTGGCTGGCCTGTAGGTGGCTGGCTGCGTATTTTGGCATGTTTTGGAGCGGGCCTCTGAGGATCTGTCTCGGGTGCATGTTCAGTGTAACTGGGCTTGTGTGCCAAAACCTGTGGAGCTGGCTTCTTTCTATGGAGACTCAGGAAAATAAGTGTGAGACTCGCAAAAGCGGTGCCGTCTCTTTTTTTGTTGGCGACCGACTCGGGGAAAAAAAAAAAAAAAAAAATCTTCATTTAAAGAACTGAAGTTTTCCAGCCTGCGATGTGCAGAGAAACCATGTTGAAGTGACCTGAGGCTCCATGTTTGTTTTTTAGACCAGAAGTTTGGTTGCAAAGGGCGATGAATTCCATTTGGGGGGGACACCCTAGCTTGTCTATTCATCCATGGGTATCTGGGACTTTAAGAAGCCCACCAGCACCCCGAGGTGAGGAAGGAGTGGGAGACAGAGGTAGGTCAAATCCCATGACACCAAATGCTACTTGACGAAAATCTCTGAACCACATAAAAATGTTTTTCAACCTTGTAGCTTACTTGTTTAGGAAAATAGTTCATGCAATGCAATTACAGTACCAAAAAAAAAAAAAAAAAAGCCTCTAGGTATTTGGTGTAATTGAAATTGATTTTTCAAAATCTGAAGCCAGAATCTGATAGTATTTTCTCTACAGAATATGTATTAATGTATTCCTCTCTTTTGCCCCTGTTTGGAAAGGCAGGATCATTTCTTCAGAACCTCCTCCACCCCCTGCACACCCTAGCACAGTGCACTTTATGCAGTCATGATGTGGAAGGACCAGGAGTAGACAGGAGACATTCTCTGTGATGATGGAATTTGAGAGAATTTTCTTCCCCCAAGATTGGCACTCTCATTGTTTATTGCTTTAGTGTTTTGAGGGCTCCCTCTTTTCTGCTGTGGCTTTTCTGCTCCTGGTTACCTGCATGTCAGAGATGGTATATGAAGTAGAGGAATTAATCTCTGGGATTACACTTGCTCCATCCAAAAATGAGGCTAATGATTTTTCATGTCAGCTAATGAATTTGCATTGACCTGTCCTCCATATTCTCACCAGTTTCTCTTGCCTGGATTAGGATTGCAGGGCAGATGTTGCAAAGGGGAACATTCCAGAAGATTGTGTGTGTTTCACCTCAGGCACAACTCAGGCAACCCAGAGATGCCCTTTGTTCTGCAAATGGGGGTGAGGGGGTGGTTTAGGGCCACTTGGTTTGCTTTGCATGGCTCCAGTTTGCTCTGGCTGGCCTTGCCATACTGTATGATGAAGAACATAATTGTACGCCAGATTCTGAAGCTGAAAGAGCAGCCTAAGCACTCGAGACCTTGTTATCGTGATAAATGGGTTTCTGGGAAAACTGACGTCACTCTCCATGCCCCCCTCCCCCAGCCAGTGAAGCTCCTGTTTATGTGTCATTTGTCTCTCTGTTCTCCTTTGTGTCTGCAAGAAGTTGTAATTCACCAGGGAAGATGGAATTAACTCAGGAGACCTTGGACATCTGGTTGCTGCTTGTTTCCTCCAAGGAACATGTATTCAGGGTTTGGGAACAGAAGACTAGAGAATAAACCTAAGTGTGGCTAGCTTAGGATTCTTTTTTTTTTTTTTTTGAGACGGAGTCTTGCTCTGTTGCCCAGGCTGGAGTGCAGTGGCACAACCTCTGCTCACTGCCAACCTCAGCCTCCCGGGTTCAAGTGATTCTCCTGCCTCAGCCTCCCGAGTAGCTGGGATTACAGGTGCCCGCCACCACACCTGGCTAGTTTTTGTATTTTTAGTAGAGACAGGTTTTCACCATGTTGGCCAGGCTTGTCTCGAACTCCTGACCTTGTGATCTGCCCACCTCAGCCTCCCAAAGTGTTGGGATTACAGGCGTGAGCCACTGCTCCCAGCCAAGAATTCTTTTTAATGAGCTCTGAGATGTGGTACCATACGAGTAAGTGCCCTAGTGTGTGTGTGTGTGTGTGTGTGTGTGTGTGTGTGTGTGTGTGTGTGTAAGCAGTGGTTGTGTTCTTTCTAGAGTCAGTTGAGAGTCACTGTGGGTAAACATCCTTAGTGATTAAAACAAGCCTTGTTGGGTAAGGCTTGTTGGGTAGGGCTTATATTGCATGCAGCCAACTTTGGAAGCTCAATTCTGGTGCACATAATACAAGTCCATCCCATTTGAATGCACACCACAAAGGGTTTGGTGTGACAACACCATTTCTCCACTGTGTCCATATTTATTTGATTGAATGATATGTGGCCAGCACTATGGTTAGCCCTTGTCAACTGGACAAAAAAAGGTAGTAGGCTTTAAAAAATGTTCGTGATTGGACTGGGCTCAGTGGCTCACACCTGTAATCCCAGCGCTTTGGGAGGCTGAGGTGGGCAGATCATGAGGTCAGGAGTTCAAGACCAGCCTGACCAACATGGTGAAACTCCGTATCTACTAAAAATACGAAAAATAGCCGGCTGTAGTGGCGCGTGCCTATAATCCTAGCTACTCAGGAGGCTGAGGCAGGGGAATCACTTGAACCCTGGAGGCAGAGGTTGCAGTGAGCCGAGATTGCACCACTGCACTCCAGCCTGGGCAAAAGAGCAAGACTTCGTCTCAAAACAGAAAAAAAAGAGGCCGAGGGGGGCGGATCACGAGGTCAGGAGATTGAGACCAGCCTGGCTAACACGGTTAAACTCTACTAAAAATACAAAAAAATTAGCCGGGCGTGGTGGTGGGCATCTGTAGTCCCAGCTACTCCGGAGGCTGAGGGGGTGAACCTGGGAGGCGGTGCTTGCAGTGAGCCAAGATCACGCCACTACACTCCAGCCTGGGCGACAGAGCGAGACTCCGTCTCAAAAAACAAGACCAAAACAAAACAAAACAAAACGTTCGTGGCTTTTAAGCTTATAGTCTAGTTGGAGTGACAAATTGTGGACACTGTGAAATAATTAAAGAACTATAGAAGATCTTTGGGATGCCCCACCTCACCTCCTGCCTATGAGGTGGCTTGGGCTGCTATTGATATATACTTCGAGAAGTTCCATGACTTGTCCAAGGTAACCAAGGCACAGGGCAGGCCCCAAAAGCTGCATGTGCTGGCTCTTTTAATAAGCTGTTCCTTTCAGTGTTGCATTCTGGGATCCAGACTGTAAATGCTGGCCCATACAAAGAGTATCTGGATGATTCTGGCTTGAACTAGTCCCGTAGTGTGAACAATGGAGCTTTCTTCAGTGGCAATCTAGGTAGTGGTCGTTCTCCCAAATGAACTTGCAGGGGCTAACTTTGCTCTACAAAGTTAGCTGGGGTTGGTCTGGGTCAACTGTCTCAGAGCAACTGTCTTCAGGTGGGGAAAAGATTGCTGCTGCACTCTGGTTTTGCTATCATCACGTGGCAGTTACTCTTTGATTCCCTTTGAGGTCTCTGCTTCAGGCGTTCCTACCACCACCCACTAAAGATAGTATCGTACCTCAAACACAGAAAACAAAACCCTATTACCTAGCTCTATTGGTGATACAACACGGAAGAAAGTTTACATGGCCCCAAATATTTAAAAATGTTGATTCTAAATTTGAGGGTTTTTTGAACAGTCATTGCATTATTTTCTAACTTTTCTGTGGGTTTGGGATGTCTCTTTTTTCTTTTCTTTTTTTTTTTTTTCCTGAGACGGAGTCTTGCTCTGTCGCCCAGGCTGGAATGCAGTGGCGCGATCTCAGCTCACTGCAACCTCCGCCTCCGGGGTTCAAGCAATTATCTTTTTTTTTTTTTTTTTTTGAGATGGAGTCTCACTCTGTCGCCCGGGCTGGAATGCAGTGGTGGGATCTCAGCTTACTGCAAGCTCTGCCTCCCGGGTTTACACCATTCTCCTGCCTCAGCTCCCGCCACCTCACCCAGCTAGTTTTTTGTATTTTTTAGTAGAGATGGGGTTTCACTGTGTTAGCCAGGATGGTCTCCATCTCCTGACCTCGTGATCCGCCTGTCTCGGCCTCCCAAAGTGCTGGGATTACAGGCTTGAGCCACCGTGCCCGGCCCAAGCAATTATCTTGCCTCAGCCTCCCGAGTAGCTGGGATTACAGGTGTGCACCACCATGCCCGGCTAATTTTTGTATTTTTAGTAGAGACAGGGTTTCACCATGTTGGCCAGGCTGGTCTCGAACTCCTGACTTTGTGATCTGCCCGCCTTGGTCTCTCAAAGTCCTGGGATTACAGGTGTGAGCCACAGCACCCAGCCTGGGATTTTTCAAAATAAAAAGTGGGCAGAATGACAATGTCCCCGAAATGCGCATGGTCCCTTCTTTCAAGGAACTGGTGGAGGCAGACACAAATCACTATCTAATTATCTTTGTGATAAGTGCTACACAGGAGAGTGACTGCCTGCCATGAGATTTCATTACTAAGAGAACCTAACTCAGCAGTGAATGGAGGCAGAGGATGACAGGAAGGGCTTCCTGAGGGCTTCAAATAGGAAATGGGTAGGTGTGAAGGTGGGTGAGATCTCACATCTGCTACTGGGTTGGGAACATTTCATTTGCCAATTCACCCACTTTTATTTTCATTCGTTCCTTCAGCACATATTCACTGGGCACTAATCGGCCAGGCCCTGTGCCAGGTGCTGGGGATATAGTGGTGGCCAAGGCACACAGGAACTCTGTCCTCTCAGAGCTTCCAGATGAAAGGCAGGAATAAGCCCTGTTTCCTCTTCCTATCCTAAATCCTGGAAATGTGAGTGTTAGTGGTGTTCTTAATACAAAACTACATTACAGCAGAGTGATTTGTCTGTATCGTCTAATGAGATTTTGATCTGCAGTCGTGTGCATAGCATTTACTTTGTGGAGTCTCTGCTGTAAATTTTCTATTAATTGCTGGCTTTGTTACCAGGCATGGCCCCTGCCTTTGTGTGCTATAAGGGAGCAAACCCATTGCATTAGCCTGAGCAAAACTAATTAGGAAGATAAGTACTCCGGAAAAAGGTATTCCCAAACTAAGTAGGGCTGATTTCTGGACTTGCCTGGGTTTTTGGATGATCAGAGCCATGGTTTAACATTAGCATAAACAATTGAGAAGGGCTTTTAGTTGCACGTACATTAAAACTACATTCAAGACAGGTGAGGCCGGGTGCGGTGGCTCACGCCTGTAATCCCAGCACTTTGGGAGGCTGAGGAGGGCAGATCATGAGGTCAGGATATGGAGACCATCCTGGCTAACACGGTGAAACCCCGTCTCTACTAAAAATCAAAAAATTAGCCGGGCATGGTGGCGGGCGCCTGTAGTCCCAGCTACCCGGGAGGCTGAGGCAGGAGAATGGTGTGAACCCGAGAGGCGGAGGTTGCAGTGAGCCGAGATTGCGCCATTGCACTCCAGCCTGGGCGACACAGCAAGACTCCATCTCAAAAAAGAAAGAAAGAAAAAAAAAAAAAAAGACAGATGAAAGAAAGAAGGAAAGCCATGGATAGATGTAACATGTTTCTTTCAGCTATCTCAAAATGCTTCCATCTGTATGATTTCATTTTCCCCAATGGCTTCCTGGACAAGTATTACTGTTCTCTTTATTTAATGGGTGTAGGGAGACCAAGTTACTTAGTCCGAAGTGCTATTGCTGGTCAGTGGGTGATACAATTAAACACCCACCAGATGACACAGATTCCTTGTTTAAAAACACTGGTCTTTTCATGATGTTTCTAAGAAATCAAAATCCTGCCATGGCCTCTCTTCCCCCTCTTTCACTACACTCCCTCAGCACCCCCATAGGACCCAGGGAAGAGTATACTAGGGTGATTTGGAGACTCTCTGATATTAAAAAGATTCTCAGCTTAAATCCAATATAGCACAGTCACGGGTTGTGTGGGTTTTCTTTTTTCTTTCTTTTTTTTTTTCTTCTCCATATTGCTTTAAATAAAAATCTTGGAGCCACCAGCCATGTAATGATGGATTATTTTAAGTAACAACTGGAGGGGGGGCGCAGAATAAATTAGAAACACAGACCCTTCCTCCTCGGTTTGGCAGGAGGAGGCTTCTGCTGCTGGGATTTGAAACCGTGGGTTTCTCTGCTGCCTGCACAGAGGAAGGAGGCCACATGCTCAGGAGGGTGAGAAATAATGTTATCCTCTTCTTCAGTGTCTTCTCATTAGAGGCAGCCATCTGTTGAATTATGCAGCGGGCTCTCAACTGGCCCTGGAGTTGGGTCATCCGTTCCACTCACTTAAAGGTGACCAGGGAAAAGATCTGCAGGTCTTCTCAGCGACAGGCCTCAGGGCTCAGGTTTCCCCTGCCATGGCCCTCTCTGACCCGGAATGAAGGCCCTGGGGTAACAGGGGCAGAACTCTGTTTTCCTGGCCTTGATGAGGTGTGAGGTCGTGTTTGGTTTCCTTTCACATTGGAGGCCCCCAGCTCTGAACACTGGCGCGGAGGCAGGAACTGGGTTTTTTCAGATCCCCATTAAACAAGACCAGATGGAGGCAGAGGCAAATTCAGGCTCCCCAGAGGGCAGTTGGGCATTCACCCAGAGGCCTGTGGGTAAACCTTTTCTTTTTTAGCAGATTGAAGGTAACAATAGCCAGAACACCTAGAAAACTCTCTTTCAACTGCCTGGCTTCCAGAGAATCTGGCTGGCTTTTGTGGGAAAGTTTCACTCACCCTGAGCAGGGGTCACCCCTGGCCTGAGGTGGGGATATTTGACCTAGACTTAGGCTTGTGTGTTAGCCTTGGGGTTCTTAAACAGAACTGGGCAGCTGGCCAGGCTGAGGCTTAGGCCGCAGTCAAACGAGAGGGAAATGAGAGGGAAACGGGAGGGAAAAGTGGGGAAGTGAGTAGAGAGCAGGAACACACAATGAACGCCTTGCACCGTATTGACTGCTTCAGTTACCTTCTGTGGGCCAGAACCACCTTGGGGAGCTCACGGGTTTCCAGGTTCGGTTCCTTGACCCTTCTGCCGCTGACCAGCATCAAGCCAGAAGCTCAGTGTCCCGGAATTTTACCAGCATAAAGAAACACATGTGCCACTTGAGTCAGCTTTTCCATTTGAGAGTGGCCGTCGGCTCGACAGGGGCCTGGATCCTAGCACTATTCTGTCACTAAATCAGTCTGTGACGTGGGCCAAGTCACTTCCTCTCTGTGAGTCTCTGTTTCCCCTTTTGTGAAACTAAAGGGCTGGATTAGGTGATCTTTAAGGGCGTTTCCAGCTCTAACATCGTGTGGTGCTTATGTTTCCTTTTTCTCCAGCCTCATTTCTTTTTTTTTTTTTTTTTTTGAGAGGGAGTCTGGCTCTGTCGCCCAGGCTGGAGTGCAGTGGCCGGATCTCAGCTCACTGCAAGCTCCGCCTCCCGGGTTTACGCCATTCTCCTGCCTCAGCCTCCCGAGTAGCTGGGACTACAGGCGCCCGCCACCTCGCCGGGCTAGTTTTTTTGTATTTTTTAGTAGAGATGGGGTTTCACCGTGTTAGCCAGGATGGTCTTGATCTCCTGACCTCGTGATCCGCCCGTCTCGGCCTCCCAAAGTGCTGGGATTACAGGCTTGAGCCACTGCGCCCGGCCCTCATTTCTTTTAGGTCCTTGCCTGCGTCTGCTTCCAAATGAGGTGGCAGAATTGAACCCCACCCCTTCCCTGCTTTGACCCCTTGAGCTGGGTGGGGAGAGAGTTGTAGGGAAGGTCGGTCTATGCTTTTAGTTCAGCAGGCTCTCAGTAAGTGGAACAGAAACAACCCTTCAGATATTGCCTGTCCATCTAGGTGTAGATAGCTATTGTCTTCCTATAAAGGTACATGACAGCTGAATGTTTGTCTATTGAATCCTGCTTTCATTGCAGTAGGAGAGCCGGCTATTTAATGGAATCCTGCTGTGAATCCTTTTATAGAATGAAAAGCCACTCTGGAATTTATCTTGTGTATTAAAATCAGTTTAATCTATTGGATTTGCCAAAAATGGGCCTCCTCCTCTGTCTGGTAAGGATAGTCTGTCTTGTACTTCTTCAGCACAACTGCTCCCCAACTGAAGGGCATTTCTGAGGCCCCTTGGGGGTGCTGCCAGCTTTTGCAGGCCTTATTTCTCCTTAGAACAGCCCTGACATTTCTCTTTCCCAGGATAGGGCATTGCTACTACTCAGTTTCCTCTTAGCCTGGCTTAATTAGTATGAGGGACATTCTGATATTTGATGTGTTGGATGCATTTGAGAATTGTTTTTAAACCTGTGGGAACTTGGCCGTGCGCGGTGGTTCACGCCTGTAATCCCAGTACTTTAGGAGGTTGAGGTGGGCGGATCACCTGAGGTCAGGAGTTCGAGACCAGCCTGGCCAACATGACGAAACCCTGTCTCTACTAAAAGTACCAAAATTAGCTGGCTGTGGTGGCGGGTGCTTGTAATCCCAGCTACTCGGGAGGCTGAGGTAGGAGAATCAGTCGAACCCTGGAGACGGAGGTTGCAATGAGCTGAGATCGCACCACTGCACTCCAGCCTGGGAGACAGAGTGAGACTCCATCTTAGGAAAAAAAAAAAAAAAACAAAACCTCTGGGAACTTATCAGTGCTTTTATGGTTCTTATGACCATATGGTTCTTCTGACTGATAATACAGCGGCATCCTTGGCAGCATTGGAGGCAGCAGAGGAAGCTATCAGCTACCTGATTGTTTCATCAAGACTGTTTGCTACATGTTTCAGGATATATTATTTGACTTCTGGTTCACATGAATCATTATAATAAGAAATTATACTGTATGACTATCAGTTATGTATGTATTATATATAATAACAAGTTATAATAAGGGGACTGGGCACAGTGGCTCACGCCTGTAATCCCAGAACTTTGGGAGGCCGAGGTGAGTGGATCACCTGAAGTCAGGAGTTACAGACCAGCCTGGCCAACATGGTGAAACCCCGTCTCTACCAAAAATACAAAAATTAGCTGGGTGTGGTGACACACACCTGTAATCCCAGCTACTCAGGAGGCTGAGGCAGGAGAATCGCTTGAACCCAGGAGGGGGAGGTTTCAGTGATCGTGCCACTGCACTCCAGCCTGGGTGACAGAGTGAGACACTGTCTCAAAAGAAAAAAAAAATAAATAAATAAAAAGGCAGTTATAATAAGAAGACTAAGAGGGTTTTATTGTATTGCTGGTAAAATAAATGTTTTATATACAATAAAACTGCCTGAAAGCTAAATGCTCTGATGAGCCAAATTGTCAAGCACCTTTTGGTTGTAGTTCAAGATTTTTCTAAAATATCTGAGGCCACTTTCCTACCCAGGAAAGTATCATCATAGAATCTTTTTTAAAAAAATAACATTTTCCCTGTTTATAAAAGTAAAATATGCCTATTGTAGGACATTTGGAAAACCCAGAAAAGCAACATCACCTACAATCTCTCTACCCAAAAGAAATCACTGACATTATTTTGGCATGTGTTCTTCTAATCTTTTAAAAAATGCGTACTTTTCCCCCATCATTGGGATGACCCCTGTGCATACAGGTTGGTTTCCCTGTTGTTGTTTGCCTTTGGTGAGCATTTCCTTTTGTCATTAAATATTCTTAGAAAACATTTTTCTCGGCTGCTTAATATTCCATCGTGTATCACTGAAGCGATGAAACGGGTTTCATAGCCTTGGAGATTTGCAGGGTCATTCAGAGATCAGTGTTCAGGGCTGGGAGTGGAAATGGAGAAAGGGAAGGTGTGAGAGCTTGGGCCCACCAGTAGGTGACTGAAGAGAGTCCAATTTCAGTGTTTCTTTCCTTTCCTAGCATTTTTGTTGTTGTTGGTTGGTTGTTTGTTTGTTTTGAGACAGTCTCCCTCTGAGTGCAGTGGTGCGATCTCAGCTCATTGCAACCTCCGCCTCCCGGGTTCAAGCGATTCTCCTGCCTCAGCCTCCCAACTGGCTGGGACTACAGGCATGAGCCACCAAGCCTGGCTAATTTTTGTATTTTTAGTAGAGACGGGTTTTCCCAATATTGGCCAGGCTGGTTTCGAACTCCTGGCCTCAAGTAATCTGCCCACCTTGGCCTCCCAAAGTGCTGGGATTACAGGCATGAGCCACTGCACCTGGCCACTTTCCTAGCATTTGGATGGGAATGGCCAAAGGAGAAAGTTTAGGGACAGCCTAGTCATCAGCAATGAGTTTCAAACTTTTTGCTATCATTCTTTAGAATGACAGCTACTAACTGAGCCACCCTGGTTTGAAACAGAGGCAGGAAATTCTCCATTGACACAGATGCACCCTCAGTTCCCAGGGGCCTCAAATACGGCTTGCTTACTATCACAGAGGTTGGAAGAGGGGCCGAGGGGAGTGGGGGACAGAGGTGGCCTACTTGGGTGCTTAAAGGACTCTTTATCTTCAGTAACAGCCATGAGAGAAAGATGCGCAGCTGGAACCGCCGTAACTTGTTCTTGATAATATGAACTTTACGAATATTCAATTAAAAGACAAAATTGGTGTGTCCTCAGGAGAGGAAGCAGAAGAAAAAGAGAGCAGTGTTTCTGCCTGTGATACGAAACGTGGTATAACGTATTTCAAAACCACAGGTGACTGCAGATGAGGAGAAAACAGGAAATGTAATTGGGGAGGGGAGTGGGGCGCTCTCCCAGTTCTCAGGAGCACTCTTTCATTTTGCCTTCCTTTTAGCTCCTCTCAGACTCTGCATCCTAATTACCCCTGCTGCAAAGTTGAGTGAGAACTCTTCTTTCTTATATTAAAAATGTTTAAAAATTACATGGGTAACGTGCGAATACATTCGTGCTATAAAAGAGTCAAACAATAGGGAAGCACACTGACTACTCCCTTGACTGAGCCCCTATTTCCATCCCCCTCCCCTGAGGTAGCCACGACTGTGGGTTTGGTGGCTGTATTTTCTTTTTTTTTTTTTTTTTTTTTTTGAGACGGAGTCTCGCTCTGTCACCCAGGCTGGAGTGCAGTGGCCGGATCTCAGCTCACTGCAAGCTCCGCCTCCCGGGTTCACGCCATTCTCCTGCCTCAGCCTCCCGAGTAGCTGGGACTACAGGCGCCCGCCACCTCGCCCGGCTAAGTTTTTGTATTTTTAGTAGAGACGGGGTTTCACTGTGTTAGCCAGGATGGTCTCGATCTCCTGACCTCGTGATCCGCCCGTCTCGGCCTCCCAAAGTGCTGGGATTACAGGCTTGAGCCACCGCGCCCAGCCTGTGGCTGTATTTTCAGTCCTCTTTCTATGTATCCACATACATTTACATGCAAATACACATATACAGGGCTTCTGGGGTATATATGGGCTCATATTGTGCTTATGGTTTACAATTTATATTTTCTTTTCTTTTCTTTTTTTTTTTTTTTTGAGACAGAGTCTCACTCTGTTGCCCAGACTGGAGTGCAGTTGCACAATCTTGGCCTACTACATCCTCGACCTACTGGGCTCAAGCAGGCCTCCCACATCAGCCTCCTGGGTAGCTGGGACTACAGGTGTGTGCTAACACACCTGGCTAAGTTTTGTATTTTTTTGTAGAGACGGGATTCTGCTGTGTTGCCCAGGCTGGTCTCGAACTCCTGGGCTCAAGCGAGCCACCTGCCTCGACCTCCCAAAATGCTGGGATTACAGTCATGTAATAACTTCCGTTTTCTTCTATTTTATTACAGTCTCCCTATAACTTCTGTTTTCTGTTTTATAATATGTCTTGGAGATATTCACATCAGTACATACAGAACTACCACATTCTTCTTAATGGATGTAGAATATTCCAGAATATCCATGTACCATAATTTGGTTAAATATTTTCCTATTGTTGGACATTTAGGTTGGCTTTTGTTTGTTTGTTTGTTTTTAGTTTTTCAGCATTATAAACTGTGCTATAATAAATTTCCTTGTAATAGATCTTTGTACAGATTCTGAGAGGAGGTTGCAGGGTTAAGAGAGAAGTGCAATTTAAAATGGTGACTTTGGCCAATCCAGCATCTCAGTTCAGGCCTTCGGTATGGTAATATGGAACTACCTGCTACTACAGATGAAAATTTGAGATTTAGTGTCGGACATGCTGGGCCAACTTGCCGATTCCATCTCCTCTTGGGCACACTGTAGTCAAGGAGCATTCAATTAACTGCAGTCAAAGTAATCAGGCCCTCAATTAATCAGGCCACCTTAAGGAGAAAAAGGAAAGAGATAAGATATCAGAGATTTAGTGAGAGAGGAGGGGAGAAACTTCCAGGGGCTGTGCTGGGGTCAGTGTACATTCAGTTCAATGTCGTGTCCTTTCTACCTTTGCGTATTAAACTCTGAACAATGCGGACTGATATTCATAATGATGACCTTGACATCTTATAAGATTCATCAAAGCACGGGTGCATAGTGTTTGCCAGACAGGATTTCCTAAAGTAGGAACTATACAAATACATTTTTTTTTTTTTTTTGAGACAGAGCCTCACTCTGTCGCCCAGCCTGGAGTGCAGTGGCGTGATCCCGGCTCACTGCAAGCTCCGCCTCCTGGGTTCACACCATTCTCCTGCCTCAGCCTCCCGAATAGCTGGGACTATAGGCATCTGCCACCATGCCCAGCCAATTTTTGTATTTTTAGTAGAGATGGGGTTTCACCATGTTGGCCAGGCTGGTCTTGAACTCCTGACCTCATGATCCACCCGCCTCGGCCCCCCAAAGTGCTGGGATTACAGGCATGAGCCATCGCGTCTGGCCACAAATACATTTTTGAAGCTCTCTTAGCTACAGGGATTGAGACAAAAAGTTTACTGCTTAAATCCCAGTTAGCAAGAAAAACACACTGACCAGGTTCCATGTCCCTTCTTTCCCAAACTCCTCAGTTAATTTAGGTGTATTGGACCCTGGGTAACAGATACAAAAGAAATAAGGATTCCAAGAGTCACCAGTGGCTGGGCATGGTGGCTCACTCCTGTAATCCCAGCACTTTGGAAGGCCGAGGTGACTAGATCATTTGAGGTCAGGAGTTCAAGACCAGCCTGGCCAACACGGTGAAACCCCATATCTACTAAAAATACAAAAATGAGCTGGGCGTGCTGGTGCACGCCTGTAGTCCCAGCTACTCTGGAGGCTGAGGCAGGAGAATCGCTTGAACCCGTGGGCCGAGATTGTGCCACTGCACTCCAGCCTGGACAACAACAGTGAAACTCCGTCTTGAAAAAAATAAATAAATAAAATTAACAGTGTTTATCTCTGGAGAGTGATACTATGGTTGATTTTTATTTTCTCCTTTATTATTATCTGTATATTCTAAAATTTCTACAGAGAACATTGATTACTTCCACAAAATAAAAAATCTGATAAATGTAATTTTTTTTTAGTAACAGCTAATTTAAAACCAGACTCCTTGTCATCCCCACTAAACAAGCGTCTTTTCCTGGCTTTCCTGTGTCTCTCCATAGTGCTGTCAGTCTGAGCTCCCGGGCTTAGACCCCTGCGATTGCTCCCTTTGCCCAATCACTCCTTGAGGTTCATTCCTTCTTTTTTAGTTAATTAATTAATTTATTTTTGAGACAGAGTCTCTCTCTGTCCCCCAGGCTGGCTGGAGTGCAGTGGTACAATCTCGGCTCACTGCAAACTCCGCCTCCTGGGTTTGAGGATTTTCCTGCCTCAGCTTCCTGAGTGGCTGGGATTACAGGCTCCCGCCACCACGCCCGGCTAATTTTTGCATTTTTAGTAGAGATGGGGTTTCACCATGTTGGCCAGGCTGGTTTTGAACTCCTGACCTCGTGATCTGCCCTCCTCAGCCTCCCAAAGTGCTGGGATTACAGGTGTGAGCCACCGTGCCCGGCACAGGCTCATCCCTTCTTTAAGACATCTCTCAAATTTGTTCCTTCTCTTTGAGCCCCAAGTCAGGTCCGTTCACACCAACAAGCATTTATTGTCACAATGCCTGGATGTCACTCTGCTGGCTCAACATTATTGGAGTCATCTCCTCCTATGTCTTCCTGCTCCTAGTCTCTCTGTCCGTCCAATCAAGCAAACACCCTGCAGCTGGAGTGATCTTTTAAAAACACTCCCTGTATCATGGCCCTCCCTGCTCAAATCACTCAAAATCCTCCAAATCCCATTGCTTAGGAAATGAAGTCCATACTACTGCTTCTTAGGGCTTAGAAAATTCTTTCTTTTGGGTCAGGCATGGTGGCTCACGCCTGTAATCCCAGCGCTTTGGTAGGCCAAGGTGGGTTGATCACCTGAGGTCAGTAGTTCAAGACCAGCCTGGCCAACATGGCGAAACCCTGTCTCTACTAAAATATACAAAAAATTAGCCAGATGTGGTGGTGGGCACCCAGCTACTCGGGAGGCTGAGGCAGGAGAATCGCTTGAACCTGGGAGGCAGGGCTTGCAGTGAGCCGAGATCGCGCCACTGCACTCCAGCCTGGGCGACAGGGAGAGACTCCTCAAAAAAAAAAAAAAAAAAAAAGATTCTTTCTTCTGCCTTTTAGGGCTCTTTACAGCACTGTGCTAGGTGGGAGATAATGGCGGGACATGGGAGGTGTTTGGTAAGTTGTTGGCAATGGAGTAAATCTTTAGGAATAAGGTGTGAAGCTCTTTCCACTACCTTCCACTGTCTTCAGTTTGAAAATTCATTTCCTCTGCTTTTGGCTTTGGAGCACTTGAAGCTTCATGGTGCTGAATTTGTTGGAGGCCGGAAGAGGCAGCCAGGGATGATAACAATTGGCTCAGGAAACCTCAACTCTGAGTCCACCTCAATTTCCGATGCCTGCTACATTGGAGGCTCCGTTAAGAAAGCGTGTTAGTTCTCATGTCCCTGACTCCCCTGCAGCATTGGGGACCAAGAACTAGCAGTGGGAATCTTGCATCTTACTTTGTTTGCTTTAATAAAGAGAAGGGGAAATGGGAAGAAGAAGCAGAAAGGGGTGAATGTAGAACAAAGCCTTGAGTGATGTGAACCACTCATGAGGCTCAGCTTTTTTAAAATTTTTATTTATTTATTTATTTTTTTGAGACGGAGTCTCGCTCTGTCGCCCAGGCTGGAGTGCAGTGGCGCGATCTCAGCTCACTGCAAGCCCCGCCTCCTGGGTTCCCGCCATTCTCCTGCCTCAGCCTCCCAAGTAGCTGGGACTACAGGCGCCTGCCACCACTCCTGGCTAATTTTTGGAATTTTTAGTAGAGACGGAGTTTCACCGTGTTAACCAGGATGGTCTCCATCTCCTGACCTCGTGATCCGCCCGCCTCGGCCTCCCAAAGTGGTGGGATTACAGGCGTGAGCCACCGCGCCGGCCAAGATAGGGTCTTGCTCTGTTACCCAGGCTGGAGTGCAATGGCGAGATCATGGCTGACTGCAGCCTCGACCTCCTGGGCTCAGGTGATCCTCCCACCTCAGCCTGCTGAGTAGCTGAGACCACAGGCTGACGCCACCATGCCGGGCTCATTTTTGTATTTTTCTTGTTGTTGAGGTGGGGTTTTGCCATGTTGCTCAGTCTGGTCTCAAACTCCTGGGCTCAAGAGAGCCGCCCACTTCGGCCTCCCAAAGTGCTGCGATTGCAGGTGTGAACCACTGCACCCAGCCTCAGCTGTCTTCAGGGGGCCCCCTGGGGCAGAAAATATGCCCACTCTCACTGAATGATGGCGTATGGGCTGTCTGTTAAGAGTTCTCCACTGGGAGTGTGTGGGGTGAGATGTGTGAGGGTAATGAACTTGCCACATGGCATTCACCGGCACCAGCCCTGTTGCTTGCCCTCAGAGGATCCAATGACACTGATGGGAGTGAGAGCTAAAGCTGTGTGAAGGGGCTATCTGGGAGCCAGTTCTGACAAAGTGGGCTGCTGAGAGGCTCCTCCACCCTCACAGCCCACCCCTTTCAGTGTGAAAATGTGCTCTTATTATGGACCTAGTCTAAAAACTGGTCCAGCCCAACAGAAGAGCTGTCTGCTTAGTGCAGCCTGGGATTCTGGGCTGGGCCTCCTGGCACTAACCATGTCCTTCTTGGATTGCTCTTGGCATCTTTCTAGTTATGGAAAGCTTGGTGCAGCCCCACCCAACAGAAACTAACTCCTTACATAGTACTCAATTCTTGTCAACTTAGCTGTCTCCAGCTTCCCTTCTCTCCTGTCCCCTCCCCTCCCCTGTGGCCGTTGGTTGGTAGTTGGCACATTTCTTGAGTCCATGCAGGCCCCTTTTATGCTTCCCCCTGGCTCCTTGGAATCCTGTCCCAGTTTGAGGTTCCTCCTGTTTTTTAAAATCATTAACTATAAGCAGCTTTGGGTCTTGCAGGCAAAGCAAAGGCCCTCTGCTTTCCAGGGCTGGGAGTGGCTTGGCTGACCCTTAGGGAGTCAAGGGACCCAGAGGAAGCACGGAGGCAGCTTCTTGTAGCCATAAGGAGCCACAGTGTTCCATGCAGTACCCTTTAGGCTGGGGGTGTAACGATAACCCCACAGTGAATAACAGCAGCAACTACTGCTGATTGAATGCTCACCACATGCTAGGCACTGCGCTAAGGGCTTGAGGAGCGTGATCCTGTATAATCCTCACACTCCTACTCAATAGTTTCCAATTTTATGGATGGGGAAAACTTGAGAAGTTTACGTAACTTGTCTGAGGGTGACACAGCCAGGAGGTGGCGGAGATGGGGCTGTAACTCACACCTGCCAGATTTCAAAGCCTCTGCTCTTAACCTCTACACTACGCTGCCTTTGTAGATCCTCAAAGTGTCCTAGAGAGAGGAACAATTGCCTTTTTTTTTTTTTTTTTAAAAGACAAGATCTTGCTCTGTCGCCTGGGCAGGAGTGCAGTGGTGCCATCATAGCACACTGCAGCCTCTACCTCCTGGACACAAGCAGTCCTCCCACCTCAGCCTCCCAAGTAGCTGGGACTACACAGGCACATGCCACCACGCTCAGCTAATTTTTGATTTTTTGTAGAGACGTTGTCTCACTGTGTTGCCCAGGCTGGTCTCAAATTCTTCGCCTCAAGTGATCCACCCACCTTGGCCTCCCAAAGTGTTGGGATTACAGGTGTAAGACATTTTGCCAGTCAATAATTGATTTTTTTTTTTTTTTTTTTTTTTTGAGACAGAGTTTCGCTTTTGTTGCCCAGGCTGGAGTGCAGTGGCATGATCTCAGCTCACTGCAACCTCCACCTCCAGGGTTCAAGCAATTCTCCTGCCTCAGCCTCCCAAGTAGCTGGGGCTACAGGCACCCGCCACCATGCCCGGCTACTTTTTGTTTTTTTGGTAGAGACAGGGTTTCGCCATGTTGGCCAGGCTGGTGTCGGACTCCTGACCTCAAGTGATCCACCTGCCTCGGGCTCCCAAAGTGCTGGGATTACAGGTGTGAGCCACCGCACCCGGCCCAGTAATTGCTTTTTAAACCCTTTTTGTAATACTTACTGAACACTTCTGCATGTACTAAGATCGTTACATGTATTAGCGCTTCTGAGGCTCCCAGTCACCTCTAAGATATGCCATATTATCTCAGATGGCAGATGTGGAAGGAAACAGTCTCAGCAAGTTACTCAGCTTGTAAATGACTGAGTGGAGATTTAACCTGAGTCTGTGAACCTCCGGTGCCAGCATTCTCCTCCCCTGACTCCACTCTCCTGCCCCTAATAAGCTCCTCTGTAATTTTCTCTGGAGCTGTGGCGACATTCACTATTGAGCCTAGAGGATGCCTGTCTCCAAGAATCTGTGATTTCCAAGCTGACGGGCCATTTTGCTTTGGAGCAGGGAGTAGCTGAGGGAAGACATGACACACTGGACCTGGGCGGGTGTGACTTCCTTGCACGGCGAACATTTGGATGGAGAAGTGAGACTCAGACTGCTTTTAAGCACATTTTCATTTTCTCCCCCATTCCTTCCAAATTAGGGTGAAGGTTGCCGAACTGTCCCCCTGGCTGGACATGTGGGGTTTGACAGCTTGCCTGACCAGCTGGTGAATAAGTCCGTCAGCCAGGGCTTCTGCTTCAACATCCTGTGCGTGGGTGAGTATTTCCATAGCAGGAAATTCTATTACAGAATATGGATCCTTAATGGCTGGATACGGCTTTGCAGGTAATTAGGTTAAATAGTGTGTCATTCTGATTTAGTTGTGAGAGTGTCTCTCCCCTCTTCTTTTATCTCTCTGCCTTTTTTTTGTAAGCAGATGGCTGTAATTACTTTTTTCCCCTGGCCAGACCAGAGTATAGGGCCATATCTTGGGGGGAAACTGAGCTATGTGAGACCCAGTGGAAATTCTGTAAGGGAGCTGGCTGGCTCAGGACGGCTGCAGAGTTCATTTTGACTACAGAAGACAGGAGCCAGGGCAGAATTGGGAGGGAGGGGATAGCTGAGGAAAAACGCCTGCCCACCAGCTGTGGGCAGTGGGTTGGGTCTGTTTCCTCTGTAGTTTTGCTGTGCTTGGTTTAGTTTGAGCTCATAGAGGCACCACACAGCTGTATGCAACATTCTTTTATTCCCTTTACCTATCTCTTTACCTAGACTTTTTTTTTTTTTTTTGAGACGGGGTCTTACTATGTTGCCCAGGCTGGTCTCGAACTCCTGAGCTCAAGTAATCCACCCATCTTGGCCTCCCAAAGTGCTAGGATTACAGGTGTGAGCCACTGTGCCTGGCTTCTACCTACACATTTAATCTCAACAGTGGGAACTGGTCTTAGCCCCCTCTATCTGCTAATCACAGCATAAGCAGAGTGCGGTAATATCTGTGAAATGAATGAATGAGTGAATGCCACAGGAACCATTCATTATACTTTTCACTTTCTCACATTAGCTCTTTGGACATTACCAGGACTCCTCGAAGTGAGCAGAGCAAGTAGCATTTGTATCCTCATGAAACAGGTGGAGACACACAGTCTTGGGGAGGATAAGGGACTTAACTGAGGCAACACAGAAGAAGTGGCACCACAATGAGGACTCAGGCCTGGTTGACCCCTTGTTCCTCCCCCTGCTTCTCTTAACTGCTGCCAGCAACATCTCTTGAGCACATGAAAGCACTTTGGAAACCCACTGAGCACCAATCAAACAAATATGAGGGATAACAGTTCCTTCTTTAAGAATGTCTTTGGCTGGGCACGGTGGCTCATGCCTGTAATCCCAGCACTTTGGGAGGCTGAGGCAGGAGGATCACGAGGTCAGGAAATCGAGACCATCCTGGCTAACATGGTGAAACCCCGTCTCTACTAAAAATACAAAAAAAAAATTAGCCAGACGTGGTGGCGGGTGCCTGTAGTCCCAGCTACTTGGGAGGCTGAGGTGGGAGAATGGCGTGAACCCGGGAGGCGGAGCTTGCAGTGAGCCGAGATCGCGCCACTGCACTCCATCCTGGGCAACAGAGCGAGACTCTGTCTCAAAAAAAAAAAAAAAAAAAAAAAAAAAATTTTTTTTCTTAGATCTTAAATATCCCAAATTTGCAAACATGATCATAGCATATAATTTTCACCCTGTAGCATGGGAAAGCATACCTGCATATTTTCAGTGACCTTCTGAACCTTAATGATTAGATAAATACCAGAATAAAGTCGGTTTTTGTACTGGCTGAAACACTCAAACACTTTTGCTAATTGCCTTTTATTTTTGTATAGAGTGTATGGGGAACTTGTTCATGTAGTAGATCTGAACTACTACTAAATTGGTTATTTTACTCTTTAATGTATTCAGAATTTCTGTTTTTTCTTTCTTTTTTTTCTTTCCTTTTTTTTTTTTTGAGACAGAGTCTTGCACTGTCACCTGGACTGGAGTGCAGTGGCGCGATATCAACTCACTGCAACCTCCACCTCCCGGGTTCAAGTGATTCTCCTGCCTCAGCCTCCTGAGTAGCTGGGACTACAGGTGCATGCCACTACACCCAGCTAATTTCTGTACTTTTAGTAGAGACTGAGTTTCACCCTGTTGGCCAAGATGGTCTCAAATTCATGACCTCAAGTGATCCGCCCGCCTTGGCCTCCCAAACTTCTGGGATTACAGGCATGAGCCACTGCGCCCGGCCTAGAAATTCTGTTTTCTCACTAAGGTCATTCATTTTCTTGGGCTCTTTATCTTTTTTTTCCCCTCTATCCCCAGCATTCTTTTTCCGATCACTTTTTGTAAGAGAGTTACTCCACATTCAAGGACAAGTGGAGAACAACAGATGATGGGCAGTTGTTCCCACAAGCTAGGCTCACTCCCTAGCTAAATGGCTCACTCCCACACACCTTTGGTTTTGTTGTTGTTGTTGTTTGAGACAAAGTGTCCTTGTGTCACCCAGGCTGTAGTGCAGAGGCTCACTGCAGCCTCAACCTCCCAGGCTCAAGCATCCCTCCCACCTCAGCCTCCAAAGTAGCTAGGATTACAGGCATGTGACCGGGCTCATTTTTTTGTAGAGATGAGGTGAGGTCTCACTGTGTTGCCCAGGCTGGTCTCGAACTCCTAAGCTCAAGGAATCCACTTGCCTCGGCCTACCAAAGTGCTGGGATTATAGGCATGAGCCACCGTGCCTGGCCCACATCAACTTTGGAACCTATCAGCTGAAAATATGTGCTTCAGTTTCAATCAACAGATTTATACTCAAACTTATTTTTAAGATGTGACTTCTACTATGCATGTCCTTGTTCACAGGGAGAGAAATATACCTGGAGGCGTTAGCGAACAAAGCAGTACATTAAAAAAGAAAGAAAGAAAATATGTGCTTCACAGAATTACACATCGAGGGCCTTAGAGTCCAGATCTAGGCTGTTAATTCTTCAAATGCTGAAAGTCTAACTAATGGTTATCATTAGGTGCTATTTGGAGAAAAATGTAAAATAACTAGAAGTCATAGTAATCGACATCAAGTGCAAAGACTATCACATCCAATATTAGCACTGCCAAATCTCTGTTTAACTAACAAGAGCTCCAATCTTTGGCTGATGGCCAACTTATTTCACATAATATTTGATTACCACAATATTTCAGCACAAACATATCAGAGTGCCTTGGCATTCTTCCCAGAACTCCATATGACCTGTACTGAAGTTGAGATGAGAAGAGAAAATGACAGACCCACTCTAAGCAACCTTGCAACCAGTGCGATTGCGTGGACTAGTAAAGCTTTAGGAGGGAGGCCATGTGAATTGAAATGGATCTCTGAGGGTGGCAGTGTAGGGTGATTTGATATGTGGAGCACAGGCTCCCCTAGGGCCCAGAGGCAGCCAAGCTCAAGGCAAAGTGAGTGGGAGAAATAGTAATCCCCCATCCTCTAGTTTCCACCTAGACATTGTACAGCTACAACTGCTTCTACTTGCACCTACTGGGATGGAATTGCTCAAGTGTCCAGCACAAACCCTCCAAGAGGGGAGGAGTAGGAAGGAGATGCTCTCATCCTCAAGGAGTCACAGATTCTCTTTTGCTCCCCACTTGTCAAGTTTCAGGAAATGGCTGCCTCTGTAGCTCCTGTCTTAGACCTGCAGGTGCAACCACTGGATAGGCCAGCTCCGACTGGGTTAATTTCATCCCTGTTCCAAAAAACCCTGCAATGCATGCATCCTGCCCTCTTGCTATGCTCACCACCCTGTCCTTGCTCAGAGAACCCACAATTTGGGCCAAGGTTATGAGTAGCTTAGAGTAACTCTGAAGCTGCAATGTCAGCCCAGCCATGAGGCTGGATCCAGTCGCTGACTAGGCAAAGGGTCCATAGCTTAGCTGCTGAAGGTGATCTTTTATCTTGCAGAGCTATTTGTGACCATAGTTCATGCCTACTGCCTGTGTACATTTACTCCCTTAATGACTGTTATAAAAAGATGCTGTTTGGGCATAGAATATATTTCCCCAAAGTATTTTCTTTTCTTTTCTTTTGAGACACAGTCTTACTCTGTTGCCCAGGCTGGAGTGCTGTGGCGTGATCACAGCTCACTGCAGCCTCAACCTCCCAGGCTCAAGCAATCCTCCCACCTCAGCCTCCTGAGTAGCTGGGACTACAGGCACATGCCACCATGCCTGGCTAATTTTTTTTTAATTAAAATTATTGTGTAGAAACAAGGTCTCACGATGTTGCCCAGGCTGATCTCGAACTCCTGGGCTCAAGCAATCCTCCCTGCTTGGCCTCTCCCAAAGTCCTGGAATTACAGGCATGAGCCACTGTACCCAGACTTTTCTTTTTCTTGATAGGGCATTTTTGGTGTAAAATTATGGTAGCACTAGCTTCAATTATTAACAGAGACCTAGGATATTTTTTCACACTATTGTTTATCTTGGTGCTGGGCTGCTGATCATAGGCCTACGTCCAGCAAAGTATCCTATATGCTTGTGCATATGTGTGTACATCTGTGCACATATATGTGTTGCAACTGAGAGAGAGAGAATTTTGTGTGTGTGTGTGTGTGTGTGTGTGTGAGATGGAGTTTTGCTCTTGTTGCCCAGGCTGGAGTGCAGTTGCATGATCTTGGCTCACCGCATCCTCTGCCTCCCGGGTTCAAACAATTCTTCTGCCTCAGCCTCCTAAGTAGCTGGGATTGCAGGCGTGCACCACCATGCCCAACTAATTTTGTATTTTTAGTAGAGACGGGGTTTCTCCATGTTGATCAGGCTGGTCTCAAACTCCCGACCTCAGGTGATCTACCTGCCTCGGCCTCCCAAAATGCTGGGATTATAGGCGTGAGCTACTGCGCCCAGCCGAGAATTTTTAATAATCCAGAACCTAATTTATAGTAAGGATACCAATAAACGGCACCTACAATTATTATTATTATTATTATTATTTTTGAGACAGAGTCTCACTCTGTCACCCAGGCTGGAGTGGAGTGGCACTATCTCTGCTTACTGCAACCTGCATCTCCCAGGTTCAAGTGATTCTCATGCCTCAGCCTCCATAGTACTTGGGATCACAGGTGTGCACCACCATTCCCAGCTATTTGATTTTGTATTTTTAGTAGAGACAGGATCTCACCATGTTGGCCAGGCTGGTCTCGAACTCTTGACCTCAAGTGATCCGCCCACCCTGACCTCCCAAAGTGCTGGGATTATAGGCATAAGCCACTGCACCTGGCCTATTATTCTTTTTAGAGGACTAGGCACATGAGTGTGAGCATATTATGATTCCTCTCCAATATATTCTCTAGGGTTGACCGTAATTACCATAGAGGTGAGGTTCCTCTTTCTCCCCATGAAAACACATATACTAGTCCCTTAGCTTTGGAAATTTCAAGGATCCTTTGATCCTAGATACAGTACAGAAAGCCTCAGAGGAACCACCAGAGCCAACAGTACAAATATTCTGGGGCCCGTTACTTTGCACTCCTGGGAACAAGCCCCAAAGAGACTCATCCATCCAAATGCCCCAGTAGCAGTCATGGCTGTGAGGAGCACAAAGGGTCATAATGATAATATTTACTTTGAAGCTGCTCAGGATTCCAGGCTCAACTGGGCTCTGTTGAACATGGAAAAAAACAGTCACACAAGAGAAGCAGGATTGAGGCTTGCTGCAGGAGGAGGGAAAGGGCAGCTAGCATTCTATCAAGGCCAAGGATCAATTGTTTCATACCTTCATCTCTGGGAAAGGCCAGCTGCTCACTTGTCTAAAACAGGCCGCCAGCAGTGGTGTGCTGGTCAACGTCACAGCCCATCTCAGGAGAAAAACTGTTGTGGTTTGAAGCATCTGCCCATTTCCTTGGTGTCATTACTCCTGCCATGGCTGCTGTTAAGCTACCAACATGACATCACTGCACGTGGGCTTGGGAAGAGATGCAGGAAGCGGACAAGCTGGCACCAGCACACCACTGCATGCGGGGCCTCTGCAAGATCAGGAAGGAGAAAGGACAAGGTCACAGAACCAGGCATGACCTTGTCCCTTTCCATAGGCTTCCTTAGCCAACCAGAGTTCCTGGAGTGTTTCCTTTTGGGCACCTCCCTGTTAAACTCAGAGACATTTCTCTGGGTTCAACATTCAGAACTGGAAGAGACTTTAGGTCCACAAGAACAGGGATTGTGGCTATCTTGTTCCTTGCTGTATCTGCAGCTCCTGTAACGGTGCCTGGCTCCTATTAGAGGCTTCGTAAATACTCATTGAATGACTGAATGAACAAACATATCACACCTATGCGTCTCGCTAGAGCACATTGGTTAAAAGCATGGACTCCAGCATCAGCCTGCCTGGATTCAAATGCTGGCTCTGCCACTTACTAGTTTGTGACCTTGGACTAGTTACTTCCTCCACATTTTATTATTACTAGTTTCTAAAATAGATCTATTATTCTAAGTGAAGTAACTCAGGAATGGAAAGCCAAACATTGTATGTTCTCGTAAGTGGGAGCTAAGCTATGAGGATGCAAAGGCATAAGAATAACACAATGGACTTTGGGGACTCAGGGGGAAAGGGTGGGAAGGGGGTAAAGAATAAAAGACTACAAACTGGGTTCAGTGTATACTGCTCAGGAGATGGGTGCATCGAAATCTCACACATCACCACTAAATAACTTACTCATGTAACCAAACACCACCTGTCCCCCCAAAAACCTGTGGAAATAAAAAGTAAAACAGAGACGGGGTCTATGTTGGTCAGGCTGGTCTCGAACTCCTGGCCTCAACTGATCCTCCTGCTTCAGTCTCCCAAAGTGCTGGGATTACAGGCATAAGCCACCGTGCCAGGCCCCTCCACATTTTATAGATGAGGAAAGTAAGGAGCAGAGATGCTGAGGAACTGGTGCAAATTTACAGAGCTAGTAAGTGGCTTGGTTAACCCATCTATAAATTGAGGACAAATAGTAACATCTACCTCATAGGCTTGCTGTGAGGAATAAACAAGAAAATATATGTAAAAAACTTACAGCAGTGACTATAAACAATAGCCGTTATTACCAACCCTCTCATTTTATAGAAAAAGAGACTGGGACCCAGAGAGGGGAAAGGGCTCAGTTCATGTCACACAGTAACTTAGCAATAACCTGGCTAGAAGTCTTTTCTTTTTCTCTCTCTTTCTGTCTCTCTCTCTTGCTCTCGCTCTCGCTCTCTCTCTCTTTCCTTTCTTTCTTAGATGGGGTCTCGCTCTGTCACCCAGACTGGAGTGTAGTGGTGAGATCTTGGCTCACTGCAACCTCTGCTTCTCGGGTTCTAACGATTCTCCACCCTCAGCCTCCCGAGTAGCTGGGATTACAGGAGCCCGCCACCATGCCCGGCTAATTTTTGTATTTTTAGTAGAGCCAGGGTTTCACCATGTTGGCCAGGCTGGTCTCCAACTCCTGACCTCAGGTGATCTACCCGCCTCGACTTCGCAAAGTGCTGGGATTACAGGCCTGAGCCACCGTGCCCTGCAAGAG
The DNA here is from genome assembly GCF_037993035.2 of Macaca fascicularis. Taxonomy (NCBI): domain Eukaryota; kingdom Metazoa; phylum Chordata; class Mammalia; order Primates; family Cercopithecidae; genus Macaca; species Macaca fascicularis. Next base: position 126,010,543 of record NC_088395.1, on the reverse strand, counting down.
TATAGTTTGAAAAAAACATATTTCATAGTACTCATATATGTTTAAAAATGTTTTTAAAACTGTTGTTTCTAGAATACTATCTACATTAAGCAAAGTGAGATGAAAGCCTCTTGGCTGGTGGAGCATGCATTAAAAACCTTACTGTCCACTCGGAGGAGTTCTGGGAGGGCTGGGGGAAGAGGAGTGAGAAATTGACCCCTCGGGACTCCTCAGGTTTCCTGCTGGAATCTAATTGCCAAGTCCCCACCTTCCTGCAGGGGCGTGGAATCTGCTGACCCGATCCCAGTTAGGTCATGTGTGCCTCCCCCTCACAACACACTCACACTCAGTACTGGACCCAGGGCAGCTGTGGGAGGGGCAGCATCCTCGGCTCAGGCTGGGTCTGTGCCAGTCATTGAGAGGAAGGCTCCCCGACCCCCAGGCTCCACACTGATGGAAAACTGGAACAGGAGCTCTCGATAGCCATAGGACGAGCTCGCTTGGTTTTCTGCCCTCTCTACTATTGCATTTATCTCAGTTCCCTAGACACCCGGGTGTTCTTTTCTTCCAGACGTTCGTTATTTGGCATCTAATTTCCACAGCCCTTTTGTGCCAGCAGGCGTTTGGGTGGTCATTTCTCCTGCTGTTCCTCCCAGCTCCCTGTCCTGCCCTGCCCGGCCCCCATTCCTCCAGCTGTGCAAACAGGGTGGGTCCCTCACGCTGCGCTGCTGCCCCTGAGGCCTTCGGTGTGAACCTTGGGTTAAGCACTCCCGGGGGTACTGGAAGATGCCCCATCTCCTGCTCTCTGAGAATTCTTAGGATCGGGGAGTCAGGGTGCCCACTCTGGGTGCTAGGGAAACAGGACCCCCACTCCCTAGGAGCTACAGGGCATTCGGCAGGGAGCTCATGGAACAGAAGGGTTTGGGAGTTGGGGGTAAGGATGGTTCTGTTCCATGAGCTCCCTTCTGTTCCATGGGAGGGAGTTGGGGGTAAGGATGTACATGGAAAATTCATCAGGCACACAAGAAGATGAGTTAAACTGTAGCTCAAACCTCAGTGCCCTTGAGAGGGGAGGTGAGTTAGGATGTGAGAGCCACACTGTGCTCCTACCTCTAAGGTGCTGGCCCCGTTTGCAGTTAAGGTGCACCCCAAATTTGGGTGAGGTGGGGTGTGATACATTCCACTGCTTGGCCAAGTCTGCCACCTCCCATGGCAAAGGCCCCACCTCATAAAATTCTTCTTGGGACCCAAATACTTCCTGTTTCTTTAGGGGAGGAAAAAGGGGGCCTCTTCTTCAAGAGTCTTTGCTGCTAATGGATATAGCAGACCCTGGTTTGAAACATGATCTGTGTGAGGAACCATTTCCCCAGACTCTGGCAATTTACCAAGTTAGTCAGACCTGGCTATGAAATTGGGCTGGGGGGCCGGGTAGCCAGACTGAATTGAATGTTCTGCTTGTTCTCCCTTCCTCTCCCTGTCTCCCTCCTGTCTCTTATCTCTTCTCTCTTTCTCTCCCTTCTCTCTGTCCACACACAGAAAACTCTCATCATACACAGATATTTTAAAAGGCACCTCCTGCATTCATAGCTCATTATTTGGGATAAAAGAAGCAGGCTAGGCCGGGCGCGGTGGCTCACGCCTGTAATCCCAACACTTTGGGAGGCCGAGACGGGCAGATCACGAGGTCAGGGGATCAAGACCATCCTGGCTAACACGGTGAAACCCCATCTCTACTAAAAATACAAAAAATTAGCTGGGCGTGGTGGCGGGCGCCTGTAGTCCCAGCTACTCGGGAGGCTGAGGCAGGAGAATGGCGTGAACCCGGGAGGCAGAGCTTGCAGTGATGCGAGATCACGCCACTGTACTCCAGCCTGGGTGACAGAGCAAGACTCCGTCTCAAAAAAAAAAAAAAAAGGCCGGGCGCGGTGGCTCAAGCCTGTAATCCCAGCACTTTGGGAGGCCGAGGCGGGCGGATCACAAGGTCAGGAGATCGAGACCACAGTGAAACCCCGTCTCTACTAAAAATACAAAAAATTAGCCGGGCGCCGTGGCGGGCGCCTGTAGTCCCAGCTACTCAGGAGGCTGAGGCAGGAGAATGGCGGGAACCCGGGAGGCGGAGCTTGCAGTGAGCCGAGATCGCGCCACTGCACTCCAGCCTGGGCAACAGCGTGAGACTCCGTCTAAAAAAAAAAAAAAAAAAAAAAAAAAACAGGCTAGACACACCCAGAGGGGGAGGGAAGATGGAGCATTTTCAGTTCTACATCATGTAGCTCTAACCCTAGCCCTGAACCACCCTGCAGATGTGTGCTTTTGGTCCCAAGGTGGGATTTGGCAGGCCACAATTTGCCCAATGCAAACCCAGTCCCGACTGTGAAGAGAAGTCGAGGCTCACACCCCCCCTGGGCTGGGGAGAGGAGAGGGAAAAACAGGGATGATGATAGCAGAATAAACGGGAGGGTAGTCTTTGTCTTCAAAGGGCAGGCCAGAGTAATTAATGATATCCTCTTTTCGTAGTGCCCGCCTCTCTACTGACTCTTTAATTCCTGGTATTCCTGAGTCACTTGGGGTGGGCTCAGGGGTCAAATACAGCCTGGATCTGTAGAGATTATAAGCAGTTTTAGTGCCCAGCCCAGTTTGTGGCCTCATATCAGATTCCTGTTTAGCTCCCTTGTCACCAACTCCAGACTTCTTGTGATGTCCCATTCCCTGAAGTCTCGTTGGCTCCTGACAGTGGCTTGCTATCCCTTGATCTCCCAGGAATAAGCTCCCAAAACCTTCACCAGTCTGCCACAGCCCTTCCCCTACTTGTTTCCCCAGTGTGAAGTTCAAGACTTTAAAAATTCCAATGGTTTGATTTATTAGTATCTCGCAGCCTAGTAGTTAAACAAATAAATGGCTAGTTTGTTTAAAATTTAAGGATAAGGGTCAGGCGCGGTGGCTCATGCCTGTAATCCCAGCACTTTGGGAGGCTGAGGCGGGTGGGTCACCAGAGGTCAGGAGCTTGAGACCAGCCGAGCCAACATGGTGAAACCTCATCTCGACTAAAAATACAAACATTAGCCAGGCATGGTGGCCGGCGCCTGTAATCCCAGCTACTTGGGAGGCTGAGGCAGGAGAATCACTTGAACCCGGGAGACAGGGACTGCAGTGAGCCGAGACTGCGCCACTGCACTCAGCCTGGGTGACAGAGCAAGACGCTCTATCAAAAAAAAAAAAAAAGAAAAAAAAGAAGAAGAATTTTTGTGGCCTGCTAAGTCTCCCCACCCCACCCCTCTTAGTTAAAAATGGTCTCACCGAAAGTTCAACCATTCAACCAGGATGGGAGGATAAGCCAGGAGCCTGCATAGTTTTCACCACTGGGAGGCACATCTGGGCATCCCCAGAGGGCTGTTTAGGCTTGGCAGGGAGGAGAGGCGGGGACTGGAATGAGAGGATATTTGTTTGACAAGGGACCACTGTTTTTTTTTTTTTTTTGAGATGGAGTCTCACTCTGTTGCCCAGGCTGGAGTGCAATGGCATGATCTCAGCTCACTGCAATCTCCGCCTCCCCTGGTTCAAGTAATTCTCCTGCCTCAGCCTTTCAGTAGCTAGGATTACAGGCGTCTGCCACCATGCCTGGCTAAATTGTGTATGTATAATATATTTTTTTGGTAGAGACAGGGTTTCACAATGTTGGCCAGGCTGGTCTTGAACTCCTGACCTCAAGTGATCTGCCTGCTTCAGGCTTCCAAAGTGCTGGGATTATAGGCGTGAGCCACCACGCCTGGCCACTGCTGTCCTTTTTTAAAAAAAATTAAAATACTCCTTTAATTTTTATGACAAAATCTATACATATTCCATTTAGAAAACTTGGGAAATATAGAAAAGCATAAAGAAAGGGATGAAAACCACACATAAGGTCACCACTCAGAGATAGCCATTGATAAGAGTATATTGTATTTCCTTCCAGTCTTTTTTTTCTAGGCATAGCTATACCTCTCCATCACTGCCTATAACAATTTCTTTTTCTGACTATAAAAGCAACGTATACTCGGCCAGGTGCAGTGGCTAACGCTTGTAATCCCAGCACTTTGGGAAGCCGAGGCGGGTGGATCACAAGGTCAGGAGCTTGAGACCAGCCTGGCCAAGATGGTGAAACCCCATCTCTACTAAAAACACAAAAATTAGCTGGGCATGGTGGTGGGCGCCTGTAATCCCAGCTACTTGGGAGGCTGAGGCAGGAGAATCACTTGAACCCGGGAGGTAGAGGTTGCAGTGAGCCAAGATCGCGCCATTGCGCTCTAGCCTGGGTGACAGAGCAAGATTCCATCTCAAAAAAAAAAAAAAAGCAGTGTATACTCAAGGTAAAATTTCCAAATGACAGAAAAAAAATTGGAAGAATAAAATGAAAACTACCTCAATTCTACTATCTGAGATAACTACTACTGATCCATCTGTATCGTTCCTGTTAGTCTTTTTCATTTAACTGAGATCATACAGTTCATCTGCTTCTATCTGCTTTTTGCTTTATGTTTTATCATGTTCATTTTCCCATGTCAACAAATGTGTATCTGAGACATGATGTGTAAGGGCTGAATAGTCACTATGTGAACAGACCATAATTTATCCTTTTGCTTTTCAGGAGAGACAGGTTTGGGCAAGTCCACCCTCATGGACACCCTGTTCAACACCAAGTTCGAAGGGGAGCCAGCCACCCACACACAGCCGGGCGTCCAGCTCCAGTCTAATACCTATGACCTCCAAGAGAGCAACGTGAGGCTAAAGCTCACGATCGTTAGCACAGTTGGCTTTGGGGACCAGATCAACAAAGAGGACAGGTAAGGAAGGCGGTGGGGTGGCAAAGGTGGAGAGGTTGGTAGAGGGCCGCACAGAGGAACTCACCATGTGGGTCTTGAAGACAGCACAGTTACCAGGCCCGGGCCTGTCCTCCCAGAATGGTGTGGGCAGCAGCAGGTACCTCCCAAGCATCGGCCCCGTCCAGTGTCCCTGTCTACAGCAACTGTTCCACTCCACTCACTTTGCCAAAAGAAGGGTGTCTTTCTAATATACATGGGTCAGGTCTCAATTCCACGCGGCAAACTTTTATTGAGCTCCCACCTTGCGCCAGGTACTGTGGAGTTCTGACCATCTAAAAAGGAATGGCTTAGTCTCTGCCCTTGAGGCACTCACAGGCAAAACCAGTTTTAAGCAAATAATTTCCATAGAGTTTAAGATGTTCTGTAAAGGACAGGGTACAAAGAGATAAACGACAAGTTACAACGAGAACACAAAGGCGAGAACAGTCAATTCTACGTAGGGAGGTCAGGGAAGCCTTCACAAAGGATGTGCCTCCGGAGCTGATTCTTGAAGGACGAACTGTTTTGCCAGACAGACAAGGGAAGGGAGAGAGGGGCATCTCAGGCAGAATTAACTGCCTGTATAAAGGCAAAGTGATGTGCAGGATTCTGGTACGTTCTAGGGAAGTGCAGCTTGCTCTCTTTGGCTAGACAGAGGGCAGAGTCACTGTGAAGCTAATGAAGATTGCACAGGCCCCTTCCAAAGCTCTGTAACTAATGTTCAATCACAACGTTGTATTATTTTCCTTAGAGAGTCTTTCAAATTGCATAAGCATAAGGGCTGGAAAAACCTGGTTGTGCCCCTGGGCTAGCATTTGGAGTAAGCTTGGGGAAAAAACGGGGGGAGATGAGGCTGAAGAGGTACGCAGGTGCCAGATCACAGAAGATTTTATGATCGAGGCAAGAGGTAAAATAGGTGCTGAGATAGGGAAGAGGAGACAGATTTGCTGAATACTGAGTAGGTAAATATCAACAAGACTTGATAGAGACTTGGTGTGAGGTTGTGAAGTGTAAAGAGAAATCTAGAATGAGGCCCAAATTTCTGGCTTTGTAGAGTGGGCATTGGTGATGGCATTCCATAAGAGAACCAGGGTTCAAAATAATCAGCTCTGTTTTGGACATGTCAAGTTTGATCTGTCTGAGGAATACTGAGATACGCAATGACCTTCAGCAGTAGGCAGTTGAACACACAGAGATGGAGATCAGAAGAGGCTAGAAATATAGATTGGGTTATCAAGGTAGAGGTGATATGTTCCAACCATGGACACATGTAAAATCACCCAGGGATCAGAGTAAAGTAAGAAGAACACTGGGCTAAAGACAAAAACCTCAGGATGTTAAGTCAATAGATGGAGGAAAAGACATCCTGAAAAGGGACTGAACAGGAATAAGCAGACAGGTAGGAGGGGTCCAGGAAAGATGTTGGGGTGCCAGGCAAGGTGGCTTGCACCTGTAATCCCAGCACTTTGGGAGGCTGAGGCGGGCAGATCCCTTGAAGTCAGGTGTGCGAGACCAGCCTGGCCAACATCATGAAACCCCATCTCTACTAAAAATACAAAAATCAGCTGGGTGTGGTGGTGGGTGCCTGTAATTCCAGCTGCTCGGGTGGCTGAGGCGGGAGAATCACTTGAACCTGGGAAGCAGAGGTTGCAGTGAGCTGAGATTGCACCACTGTACTCCAGGCTGGGCGGCGGAGCAAGACTCTGTCTCAAAACAAAACAAAAAGATGTGGGGGGTTGAGAATGTATGTTAGTGAAGACTAGGTGAGGCTCAGAGATGGGGACGTGATAAGGGGTAGGTCAGGTACCATCTGCATTTAACCAGAAGTCACATGGTTATCACATGTGCTTATCTCAGAAAGGGCCATTCATCATTTTAAGCAGAGGGTCTTCTCATCCTTTCAGGATTCTCTTGCTGCTTAGATGAACTTTATGTCAAATTCTTTTATTTCCCCCTTAAAGCTACTACAACAGCCACACTCACTTCCTTATAATGAATAAATATATGTAGCTTCTTAATAATGGAACTGAGTTCTGTTTTGCATTTGAAAATCTAGAAAAAAGAAAAAAGACATCTCTTCTTTTTTTTTTTTTTTTGAGCTGGAGTCACACACTCTCACCCAGGCTAGAGTGCAGTGGCACAATCTCAGCTCACTACAATCTCCACCTCCAGGGTTCAAGTGATTCTCCTGCCTCAGCCTCCCGAGAGTAGCTGGACTCAGTTGCACACCACCACACCCTGCTAATTTTTCTGTATTTTTAATAGAGACCGGGTTTCACCATGTTGGCCAGGCTGGTCTCGAACTCCTGACCTCAAGTGATTTCCCCCCCCCCCCCCAGCCTCAGCCTCCTAAATTGCTGGGATTACAGGCATGAGCCACTGGGCCTGGCCACCTCTGCTTTTTATAGGCGTGCTTATTGTGCTAATCTTGTTTGGTTGAGAATAAATTAAACTTTGGAGAAAGGATATTTGGGCCACATTATGAGTGCTTAATCTCAGCTGCAGATGGCTCAGAAACTTCAATTACATTTCTTACAATTCTTTCAGTTACATACATTCAACATATCTAACATTGGACAATGCCTTGATAATAATGGCTTGGGAGGACTGAACAGATACTGCCCCTCAGAGGCAAATCTCCTTCCGTTATATTTTTAAGATATCCCTATTGTTTCTTCCTGATTATAAATGTGATGCATACTTATAATAAATCAAATGAAATGAAAAGCCTCCTTGAAACTGCACTAGGAGCAAGGGTGGAGTGAGCTCCAGGGATGTATAATAAAAAGCAATGTTTTCTTCATGCTGTTAGGGCCATATTAGCATAGATATGTCAGTGAAACTGCATTGAAACAGGGCATTAGAATATCCCGCTTTACAAGGGCACATGCATAAACTGGGAAGAGGAATGACTAAGCCCGGATACTGCGGAAAGCTACAATTTAAATGATGCTGGAGGCAGGGCACAGTGGCTTAAGCCTGTAATTCCAGCACTTTGGAAGGCCGAGGTGGGTGGATCACTTGAGGCCAGGAGTTCAAGACCAGCCTGGCCAACATGGTGAAACCCCCGTCTCTACTAGAAATACAAAAAATTAGCCGGGCATGGTGGTGTGTGCCTGTAATCCCAGCTACTCAGGAGGCTAAGGCACAAGAATTGCTTGAACCCAGAAGGCGGAGGTTGCAGTGAACTGAGATCATGCCATGTCTCTCCAGCCTAGACGACAGAGTGAGACTCCATCTCGAAAAATAAAAATAAAAAAGGATGCTGGAGAAAAGGGGATTTAAGGGAGAGACTGAGAAGGACAGGCTGGAGAGGGGAGTGCTTAGGAACCTAGGCTTTGGTCTCAGACCTGGCTTGAAATTTCATCTTGCTGTCTTTTTAGCCCAGGGATCTTGAACAAGGTACTTACATTTTCTATGCCTCAGTTTTCTCATCTGTAAAATGGGGATGATGATGATGGTAATAATAATAATAACACCTACCTTAGAGAGTTGTGGTGAAGCACATTTGACGTGTGTGGAATGTGAAATGCTCAAACACCTGGCACAGAGTTACTGCCTCATAAACTGAAGATATTATGATCATGATTTTTATTGATTGAAGAATCAAGGGACAGCTAAATCATGTAGCATATGGGAGGGAATGATACGTGGTATCCAGGAAGACCAGAACTGAAAAATATTCATTGGGTTTGGTGATATGAAGGTCAGTAATACATTTCAGAATAATAGTTCGAGGGGAACTGTGGGTAGAAGCCAGATTACTGTGATTGCTGAGTGAATGGAAAGTAAGGATGTAAAGGCATCAGAACAGCTAAAAGAGCAGTGGAACAGAAAAGTCAGTCTAAGACCAGATTCCTGCTCATATGGAAATTTAGCATATGTAAGTCAGCAGGGGAAGAATGGACTATTCAAGAGATGATGCTGGGAAAATAGGCCATCTATTTAGGAAAAAAATAAAACGAGACCCTCTCACACAAACACCATTCACAAAAATAGATTCCCATTGGACTAAAAACAGATTTCTAAAAATACAAGGAGAAAACATCAGAGAATATTTTTATAACTTTGGGGGTAGAGAAGGCTTTTCCAATCGTGACGCAAAATTCAAAAGTCATAGAAGAAAAGACTGATGGATTTAAATTCATTAAAATAAAAAACCATTTTATATTGAAAGATACCATAAACAAAAGTAAAAACAAGCTACAGATGGGGAGAAGATATTTGCAGCCTAAATAATAGACAAAGGATTCTTCTAAAATGGAAAAAGAGCTTCTACAATTTAATAAGAAATAAATAGTTTACAGAAGGGGAAATACTAATGTACAATCAACATAGGAAATGATGGTCATGCAACTTCCCCAGTAATTAGAGAAATGCAAAATGAAACAATGAAATATTTTTTATCCATCAGATCTGCAAAAACAAAAAGATGGTATATTATCCACTAACACGAGGTAATTTCATTCATGTTGATGGGACTGAAACTTGATGTAGACTTTTTGGAGGGCAAACTTGGCAGTATCTATTAAAATTTTAGATGTGAATGATTTATGACCCAGCAGTTCCACCTTTAAGTATGCAGCCTAGAGAAGCAGCTGCGCATGCTCCTGAGAAGCATACAGAAAGCATGTTCACTGCAGCTTTGGTTATGGAATGAAAAACAACTTAAACAGTCTAAATTTCTACAAACAGAGCAATTAAATAAACTGTGGAATTACCATACCATGGAATTGTGTTTACCAGTTTAATAGAATGAGGTAGATCCATATATACTCACATGGCTAGATCTCCAGGATATGTTGTTAAGTGAAAAAAAGAAGTTGCAGAATGATCATGATGCCATGTGTGTAAATCTGCCCCATTCCCTCCAATAAAACCACAAACATTTCTCTCTATTTGTGTGTGTAGATGCATAGAAAAAGGTCTGGAAAAGTAATCAGCAAACTGAAAATAGAGGTTATCTGTGAGAAAGGAAGAATTGGTATTCTTTTATTTTATTTTATTTATTTATTTATTTTTGAGCGGGAGTCTTGCACTGTCTCCCAGGCTGGAGTGCAGTGGCGTGATCTCGCCTCACTGCAAGCTGGGCCTCACGGGTTCACGCCATTCTCCTGCCTCAGCCTCCCGAGTAGCTGGGACTACAGGCGCCTGCCACCCCGCACGGCTAATTTTTTTTTTATTTTTTTTGTATTTTTAGTAGAGAGGGAGTTTCACCACGTTAGCCAGGATGGTCTCAATCTCCTGACCTCATGATCTGCACGCCTCGGCCTCCCAAAGTGCTGGGATTACAGACGTGAGCCATCGAGCCCGGCTGAGAATAGGTGTTATTGCATGAATAAATTTAGGTCAAGCGTGGTGGCTTTTACCTGTAATCCCAACACTTTGTGGGGCCAAGGTAGGAGGATCACTTGAGCCCAAAAGTTCAGGACAAGCCTGGGGTAACATAAAGAAACCCCGTCTCTACAAAAAAATAAAAAATTAGCCAGGCGTGGTGGTGTACACCTGTAGTCCCAGATACTCAGAAGGCTGAGGCAGAAGAATCACTTGAGCCCATGAGTTCAAGGTCACAGTGAGCTATGATCATGCCATTGTTCCCCCACATGGGCAACAGAGCGAGGCCTCATCTCTGAAAAAGAGATAAAAAAGAAAACTTGTCTGAGCCGGGAGAAATACACAAGGCCAGTCTAGAGGGGGACAAGGAGGTCAGGGGCAACTCTTGAGGATGGGAGAGATGATGAGGGTTTAAACAGGAAGAGAAGCTTTGAGGATAGAGAGGAGGGGCAGATTTGAGAGAATTCACAAGACTGAGAACCAAGTTGCTGTGGTAACCTAGTCCACTTTATAAACTTTTTTATTTTATTTTTATTTTTTGAGATGGAGTCTCGCTCTGTCACCCAGACTGGAGTGCAGTGGTGCAATCTCGGCTCACTGCAACCTCCGCCTCCTGGGTTCACGCCATTCTCCTGCCTCAGCCTCCCAAGTAGCTGGGACTACAGACGCCCACCACCAGGCCTGGCTAATTACCCACTTTATAAACTTAAATGTCTACTATGTGACAAGTACAGTGTGAGGTGTCAGAGATACTAAGAAATAAGGCACAGTCTTTTTTTTTTTTTTTTTGAGACGGAATCTCGCTCTGTGGCCAGGCTGGAGTGCAGTGGTGCAATCTTGGCTCACTGCAACCTCCACCTCCCAGGTTCAAGCAAGTGTCCTGCCTCAGCCTCGCACATAGCTGGGACTACAGGTGCCCACCACCATGCCTGGCTAATTTTTGTATTTTTAGTAGAGGTGGGGTTTCACCATGTTGGCAGGGCTGGTCTTGAACTCCTGACATCAGGTAATCCGTCTGCTTCGGTCTCCCAAAGTGCTGGAATTACGGGTGTGAGCCACCGCACCTGGCCTCCACATTTTCTTTATTTTATTTATTTATTTATTTATTTATTTATTGAGATGGAGTCTCGCTCTGTTGCCCAGGCTGGAGTGCAGTGGCTCAATCACAGCTCACCGCAACCTCCGCCTCCTGGGTTCAAGCAATTCTCCTGCCTCAGCCTCTTGAGTAGCTGGGATTACAGGCACCCGCCACCATGCCTGGCTAATTATTGTATTTTCAGTAGAGACGGGGTTTCACCCTGTTGGTCAGGCTGGTTTGGAACTCCTGACCTCGTGATCTGCCCGTCTCGGCCTCCCAAAGTGCTGGGATTACAGGCGTGAGCCACAGCGCCCGGCCTCCACATTTTCTTTATCCGGTCATCAGTTGATGGACATTTGGGTTGTTTCTACCTTTGGGCTACTGTGAATAATTTACTCAAGCTGGGTTCACCAAGTCCCACCTCCCTGGCCTTTTTCCCATTGCTCAAACCTGTCAGACTGGCTTCTGCCTCAGGACCATCCTCACATTTGCTCTTCCCTCTGCCTGGAATGCTCTTCGCCCAGATCTCTCCATGGCTCTCTCATCCTCATCCTTGCGGCTCAAATGTCACACCCTTAGAGAAGCCTTCCCTGATCACTGTATTTAAAGTAGTTGAACCCTCAATCACATGTATATCCCATTATCCTATTGGAGTATCTTCATAGTACATATCATTATCCAAAATGAATAAGAATTATTGTCTAGACCAGGGGTTATTTTGTGCCATTGGCCCCGTTAGCAATCTAGTGAGGCCTGTGGGCTCATTCTCAAAATAATGTTTTTAAATGCCTAAAATATACCAAGTATACTAAAAATACAGTTATTAAAATATTTAAAAATTGTGACTTAGTAATCTATGTGCTTCTCTATCAATTCTGGAAGTAATAATATCTATATGCAGGCTTAATAATTATCAGAATTTGGATGTAATGAGTATAAATGCCATTTTGAGCTATTTGCAACAACTGGAATGGGAAATGATGGTATCAGTGATTTCTATTGGTTATGAAATCACAGGTACTGCTAACATTACTATAGATTGTTACCTATGTCTGTAGCTGAAGAAACTGCTAAACTTCAGTTAGAGATTAGTGAAAAAGATGTATTTTTTTCCTATCCAAGTTCACAGATCCTCTGAATTCTATTCACAGAACCTAGGAGGTCCATGAACCCTGTGTTAAGAACGGCTGTCTTGAAATGTCAAAGATTATCAGTAGTGATGGGGAGGGATGGAGTCTGTTGGAGCTGGTTTTGGTCGAAGATGGAGGAGATGAGGAGATCACAGTGAGCAAGGGAATCAAGAGCTAGAAGAAAGCTGCGCTCTCTGCCCATCCATGGGACTTTGGTGTGGAGATGAAGAAATTTCCAGTTGAGAAGGACATGAGAAAAGCAGCATCTCTGAAGGATAGTCAGGTGTCATTTAGAGGAAGGAAGCAGTTTGGGAGGAGGTAGCCTATAAGAATAAAAGATTTAGTTTACCACCCACTGGAGTCCAGTGAGCAGCACAACAGAGTGTGGGAGAGAGGTGGCCACCGTGGGAAGATGAGTCACTAAGGCCGGGGGTGGAGGGAACGCAGAGCAGCAGGGGAAACTTTACTATGTTCCAGACAGCAGGCTAGACGTGGAGGATACAGAGATGAATAAGACGAAGAGAAATCACCCATTTAGGATTCGTCTGCACCAAATCCTGGTGGCTGATTGGCTGATTTGGCTGGTCTGATCCATGTACATTTTGGGAGCTTCCGAGAGCCAGAGGCAATTGCAGTAAGACAGGCACAGGGTATCACTACAGATTCCGGGGTGGGGCGGGGGGAGCTAAAAAATGTACTTTTTAGCTTTATTTTCTTTCCTCCTTTGATTCCTTCTGCAAAGCAAAAAATGAAGTTAAAAAAAAAAGTAATGTAATTGAGAAAAAAAATGAAGCAGTGCCATCATCAACTATTTCAAATCAGCAAAACATCCAAAAATTAATTAGATAAGCCTAGGGGATACATCCCCCACCCTCACTCCAAATTCGTCAGGAACCTTCTAAGGATCTTTGCAACCAAGAGATTCTTTGATGCGATTACCCTTCAGAACAGTGGCTCAGAGGGATCAAAGGAATAAAGAAAGGACTGTGTTTTTAGAGTTTTCTCTGGGGCTCAGGAGGTGGAGGTTGCAGTGAGCGGAGATCGCGCCACCGCAGTCCTGCCTGGGCTACGGAGCGAAACTCCATCTAAAATAAAAGATTTTTCTCTGGGGCTCCAGAGATAGCCTGAACCTGGATCTCAGCTCTGGCTGCAGCTCTCAGAATCTAGGATCCTGTGATTCTTTTTTAAAAGGCTATTTCCCCCTTCTCTACTAGGGGGATCTTTCAAAAAGGCTCAGCCTGGGAGCTGCTGCAGGTAGGAGGCATTGGCTGGACCCAGCTCCTCCTTTGATCATCATGTTCTGTTCTGGCAGCGGTATCTGAAAACTCCCTGCCCTGGGCCCACATGACCAGCCTCTTCTAGCCTGAAGGGAGGCAGCCCCTCAGCCAGAGAGGCAGCAGACAGATAGGAGAGATGAGAACAAGAGGCAGAGCTGAGTTAAGCTGACCTAGTTAAAGCAGAAGGAGGCTGTAGGGGTGACAGGGATGACGTGGGAGGGGACTGGGAAAGGGAGAGAGGGAAGTTTCCCAGGGAGGCCCAGGACAGAGAGACATAGAGGGCTGACTGTTGTTTAAGAAGCCTTGGCAAGACTTGGGGGCCACCTAGAGGAGCCGTGTGTGGAGACTCAGTGAGCTGGCAGGCCTGTGTCCACGTGTGCAGGGTGTGCAGGGGGGAGTAGCTTTACCAGATTTTGCCTGGATACTTAGTTTTGTTTGTTTGTTTGTTTGTTTGTTTGTTTTTGGAGACGAGGTCTCACTCTGTTGCCCAGGCTGGAGTGCAGTGGCGTGATCTCCGCTCACTACAACCCCTGCTTCGCGGGTTCAAGCGATTCTCCTGCCTCATCCTCCTGAGTAGCTGGGACTACAGGCATGAGCCACCACACCTGGCTAATTTTTGTATTTTTAGTAGAGACGAGGTTTTGCCATGTTGCCCAGGCTGGTCTCGAACTCCTGACCTCAGGAGATATGCCCGCCTCAGCCTCCCAAAGTGCTGGGATTACAGCCATGATCCACTGTGCCTGGCCTGAATACTTAGATTTTAAAGTCACCACCTTGGCAGAAATGAGAATCAGAAAAATATCTTGACCTTGGGGGAGCCAAGTGGGGAGCTCCACTAAACCTAGCAAGAATGAGCAAAAGCCTTGAATGTGCTCACAAGATTGCCCAGCAGTGGGCCAAAGAGAGGTCTCGTTACCCACTGTGTACCCAGCTCTCATCTAGGCACTGTAGGGCAACATAAAGGAAGCAAAGACATGAGCCCAGCTTGGAGGAAAATCAGCCCCTCTACAGATACGGCCAGTGAGCTCCATGCTGTGTTGGGACCCTCTGAGGGACAGAGAAGTGCCCTTCACAGGCCCTGCCCTTTAGGAAGACAATCTAGTTGAGAGAATCTTTGTGAAGCAACAATAAGTAATTGAATGCCATTTCTTGTTATGCCCCTGACTCGCAGAAGGGATTTCTGGCATAAGTGGGGAAGGCCGTAGGAAGGAGGAGGGCATTAAGCTGAGCCCTGAGGTCTGGGAGGGCAGAATTGGGATGAGGAGAGAGAAAGGGGCGTTCTAGTGAAGGTGCACAGATGGGCATATGTTTGGCTCACGTAGAGACCAAGAAGGTGGCCACGCTGACAAGATCGGAGGCCCACTGAAGGGAGATGGAGAAATGCAGCTGGATGGGAGAGAGTCAGGATTACAGAGGGCATTTGAAACTTCCAAAAGGGACAGGGTCAAAATCCAAGTTTTTGACGGGGTTCACCTCTGTCCTTTTTAGCTACAAGCCCATCGTGGAATTCATTGACGCACAATTCGAGGCCTACCTGCAGGAAGAGCTGAAGATCCGAAGAGTGCTGCACACCTACCATGACTCCCGGATCCATGTCTGCTTGTATTTCATTGCCCCCACGGGTCATTCCCTGAAGTCTCTGGACCTAGTGACTATGAAGAAGCTGGACAGTAAGGTATAGGAGGCAGGGGCGGGGGCGCTGGGGGCTCACCCTTACTGATCTCTTGTGCAAAGTAGATGTGGGATTCCGGGAGAGATTTGTGGCATCCTCATCCTCTCCCTCATTCCCTGTCCCTCCATAAAGATGGTGTTATGGATCCAGCACCAGCATCATACACTTTGTGATCTGTTTTCCCAGCACTAGGGATGGGCTTGCCCTGAGCTGTCTTTCTGCCCTGATCCGTCTTGGAGACTAGCAAGACGGCTCCCTGGGTCTAAGGGCAAAGGCTTTGGCAATGGAAAGCTGTTTTTTCTTTGTCCCATTGTTAACTGGCTAGAATCAAACATGCAAACTTGACTTTGAAAGTTACCATTCTTACTATCAATAATTACTTTTATGATTGCAGTTAACATTAAAACCCTCATTATATGCCCACCCCATGAAGTACACATTATTGTTAGCCTCATTTTACAGAAGAGAAAACTGAAGCTCTGAGAGGTTAAGTGACTTGCTCATTGTCATATTGCTAGCTACTGGTAGAGTGCAGATTCTGTGACACTCAGATCTGTGACCCCATGTTATAATGCTTCTATGCCCGAGAAAGATGGCTGTGGGAATCAGGCATCGTCTTGCTTTAAGAAAAACTTGGCTGGGCGTGGTAGCTCACGCCTGTAATCCCAGCACTGTGGGAGGCCGAGGTGGGTGGATCACGAGGTCAGGAGATCGAGACCATCCTGGCTAACACAATGAAACCCCGTCTCTACTAAAAATACAAAAAAAGGCCAGGCGTGGTGGCGGGCGCCTGTAGTCCCAGCTACTTGGGAGGCTGAGGCAGGAGAATGGCATGAACCTGGGAGGTGGAGCTTGCAGTGAGCCAAGATTGGGCCATTGCACTCCAGCCTGGGTGAGAGAGCAAGACTCCGTCTCAAAAAAAAAAAAAAAAAATACCATGGCCGGGCGCGGTGGCTCAAGCCTGTAATCCCAGCACTTTGGGAGGCCGAGACGGGCGGATCACAAGGTCAGGAGATCGAGGCCATCCTGGCTAACACGGTGAAAACCCGTCTCTACTAAAAAATACAAAAAACTAGCCGGGCGAGGTGACGGGCGCCTGTAGTCCCATCTCGGGACTGAGGCAGGAGAATGGCGTAAACCCGGGAGGTGGAGCTTGCAGTGAGCTGAGATCCGGCCACTGCACTCCAGCCTGGGCGACAGAGCGAGACTCTGTCTCAAAAAAAAAAAAAAAAAAAAAAAAGCCAAAACAAAACAAAAAACTTAAAAATGCAAATTCTATACCATGTATAAATTATACAATGATTCTTCATGTTAGAGGATTATTTGCTTTACAAAAGAATTGATCACGGGATTCTTCAGAAAGCCTAATTACATTTTCACCTACCATTTAATGTGTGCCAGATGCTGTGATGAGTACTTTATATGCATTATTTTATTTTTTCCTTCCAATAATCCAGCAGTGAGTACTATTATTATTCCCATTTCACTCATGATGAAATTGAGGGGCAGAAAGTCAAGTCACTTGCTCAACCTCAGACAACTTGAAATGGGTCTGGGATTTGGACCTAGCTCTGACTCCATGGTCTTTTATTTTACAAAAACTGAATTTAGGCTGGGCTTGGTGGCTCATGCCTATAATCCCACACTTTGGGAGGCCAAGGTGGGCGGATCATCTGAGGTCAGGAGTTCGAGACCAGCCTGGCCAAGCCAACATGGCGAAACCCCGTCTCTACTAAAAATACAAAAATTATCTGGGCATGGTGTTGCACACCTGTAATCCCAGCTACTGGGGAGGCTCAGGCAGGAGAATCACTTGAACCTGGAAGTGGAGGTTGCAGTGAGCCGGAATCATGCCACTGCACTCCAGCCTGGGTGACAGAGCAAGACTATATACCAAACAATAATAATCGAATTTACATGCAGCCATTTAGTAGCACATCCACTCTAAAACTGAATTTCAGCTCTCATCAGAATAGGAACGGTTTTTCATTTTTTGCAGCAATGGGCTCATGGCCCATAAATAAAAGGCTGCTCTTGAAATGTGGCCATGCCCTGCATGTCCTGTATAGGGGCATTGGTGAGCCACATGGCTGCAGGCCTGGTGGATGGGCTGAGTTAAACCTTTGATATATATGTGTGTGTCTGTATATATATATATATTTTTAAATTAATTAATTAATTTTTTTTGAGATGGAATTTCACTCTTATTGTCCAGGCTGGAATGCAATGGCACGATCTTAGCTCACCGCAACCTCCGCCTCCCGGGTTCAAGCAATTCTCCTGCCTCAGCCTCCCGAGTAGCTGGGATCATAGGCATGCGCTACCACACCCGGATACTTTTTATTTTTAGTAGAGACAGGATTTCACCATGTTGGCCAGGCTGGTCTCAAACTCCCGACCTCAGGTGATCCACCCCTCGGCCTCCCAAAGTGCTGGGATTATAGGCATGAGCCACTGCTCCCGGCCTGATATATGTTTATGGTGTGTCAATGGGGACCTGGCGAAAGTGCCAAGGAGAATAGGCTCTGCCTGCTGTTTCATCTTGGCAAGGGCATTGACCCCTCTGCCCGCGAAAGACTTCAAGGGAGGTGCCTCCAAGGTTCAGTCTTTCTTTGACCCACCACCTGTGTGGTATCAGCCTTCAGAGGCACTCCTAAGCCAAAGTGCAAAGGAGGCAGGATTTATCTTTCACGTCTGGTGCTCCCAGACTCCCCTTTCAGAGCCCGGGGCCTGAGTGCCACCTATGCCCCCCACTCCCCCACCCCCCCACCCCCCTGTTGGAGTCTCCTGGCAGGAATGATTATGCTCTCCATGTCAACTTGACCTTAGTGTGCTCTGTCTCACAAACACGCGTGCATTTCAAGTTTCTTTACCTTCTGACAGTAAAAGCCTTGTCCCTTCTTGGAGCAATTTCAAGGATTAGGGTTCAGGTGGACTGAACTTTTGGTTGGCATTAGGCCTTTCTCCTGATGCCTGAAATTGGGCATTTATACTGCTTTTCTTACTCAGAAATTAACCATGAGACTCAGGCAGTATAATTCTTTTTGCATAAGTCTCAGATCAAATTGTAACTAGAGGTTCTTCCTCACCTAACCGAGTTGGTTATTCAGTGTCTCTTGCCAGAAAGAGAGCCAGGTGTACATCCTCGCTGAGCACTGTCCTGCCTCCTTTCCCTGCCATCTCTCATGTGGGTCCATATCACGCCCGGCTGGGGCTAGCCCGGACTCGATGGGTTGGAACAATTTACTGTTAGCAAGAAGAGGCCACCTCTCCCCTGTCAGCCACAGATTCCCAGCTATCACCTTTCTGCTTCATATCTCCCAAGCAGTAACCTTGATACCAAGATATCATACAGCTCATCAGTTTGGATCTGAACTGGTAGACAGCTCATGCTTAAGACTATGGACTTAGGAATAAGGCTGAGTTTGGATTCGAATCCCAGTTCTGCTACTTACCTGCTCCATGGCCTTGGACAAGTTACTTAACCTCCCTATGCCTTAATTTCTCATTGGCAAAATAGTAATAATACCTCCTGGAAAGAAGGGTTATTGTCAGGATTAATTGTGCTAATTCATGTAAAGCACTTAGTTCAGTGCCTAGCACAGTTAGTACTTGTCGTTTATTGTATTGTCATTTGGCTACAGAAGCGGCCAGTCCTTGACCACTGGGCTGAGCGGCTCCCTCTGGCAGCTGGTGGAAGTCTTAGGTGATGCTGCTATCAGTTGCAGGTTACCAACAATGACCCCGCTTTGCCCTCCTCTCCCTAGGTGAACATCATCCCCATCATTGCCAAAGCAGATGCCATTTCGAAGAGTGAGCTAACGAAGTTCAAAATCAAAATCACCAGCGAGCTTGTCAGCAACGGAGTCCAGATCTATCAGTTTCCTACAGATGATGAGTCAGTAGCAGAGATCAATGGAACCATGAATGTGAGTGGGAGCAATTTCCTGACCATTTGCTTTTTATGATGATTATCATTATTTTAATTTGTTTTAGAGACAGAGTCTTGCTCTGTTGCCCAGGCTGGAGTGCAGTGGTGTGATCACAACTCATTGCAGCCTTGAACTCCTGGGCTCAAGGGATCCTCCTGCCTCAGCCTCCCAAGTAGCTGAGATTACAGGTGTACTCACCACACCTGGCTAATGTTTTAATGTTTTGTAGAGACAGGGTCTTGCTATGTTACTCAGGCTGGTCTTGAACCCCTGGGCTCAAGCAGTCCTCCTGCCTCAGCCTCCCAAAGTACTGGGATTACAAGTGTGAGCCACCACGCTGACCCCTTTATTATTATTATTTTACCAAAGAGCAGCAAAACATCTTCATCATCCATCTTAGTGTAGTTAACTCTTTTTTTTTTTCTTTTACTCTTTTTTTTTTTTTTTTTTGAGACAGGATCTCATTCCATTGCCCAAGCTGGAGTACAGTGGCACAATCTCAGCTCACTGCAACCGAGAGATGTTATTTTTAAATATCAGGGTGTGCTGGGCATGGTGGCTCAGGCCTGTAATCCCAGCACTTTGGGAGGCTGAGGCGGGTGGATCACCTGAGGTCAGGAGTTTGAGACCAACCTGACCAACATGGCAAAACCCCGTCTCTACTAAAAAATACAAAAATTATCCAGGCGTGGTGGTGTGCGCCTGTAATCCCAGCTACTCTGGAGGCTGAGGCAGAGGTTGCAGTGAGCCAAGATTACGTCATTGCCCTCCAGCCTGGGCGACAGAGCGAGACTGATCTCAAAAAAAAAAAAAAAAAAAAAAAAAAAATCAGGGTTATGTTTTGCTTTATTAAGTGTGAATGAATTTAAAAAAAAAAAAAGAAACCTTGCCATCTTTCCTCTCCTCCCCCACTTTTCCCTACTAGAGGAATGACTAATAAAGAAGGCAGAGAGGCAAACATCTCCTAATGCTTCCTTACAATGTGTTGCTGTTGCTGTGAAATCTTCAATGTTGTGATTTCAAGCAGACAGCTAATAGCTTTCAGAAAGCGTCTGCTTTGGGAACAGATTTCTTTTTCTCTATTGAGTGGCATCAGTTTTTCCTAATGACATAATGCCTGGGTATAGCCAAACTCAGGAAAGCCTTGTAATAAAAGCCATTTTTAGAAAACTTTCCTGCTGCCACTGCCCTCTAAGTTATCATTACAACATCAGCTGCCACCTCCTATGAATTGGCCAACAAATTAGCATAGCAGGGCAGCAAGTCATTGTCTCGCCTGACTTCCTGTCCATCAGTACACCCGAGATGTGTTTGTTATCACCATCACCACCTTAGACAAATCTGGTTCAAGGGTAAGGTTCTCTGGAGCGTGGCAGGTGGAGATAGGTCTTCTCTGACCGGCCATGGGCATGGAAAAATTAAAAAAGATTAGTGCTTGTCCTCTCGAGAAGTCAGGGCATTTTGATGGAAACTAGGCTCTGTTATGAAGAGACAGCCTAGTCTGCAGAAAAACGGGAGCCTCGTGAGAAGTGTTGTCTAGGTGCCACCGGCACTGATGTCTGGAAGCGTCTAGTCACCTCAGGACATCAGTCGCCATAGAGACCTTCCGAACACTGATGCCCTAAGTCACCAAGCAGCTTTCAGGCTTGTGGTTTGCTTTGCTAAGAATAAATAGGGACTGAGAGTTGTCAGCCATCTCAAGATGTCACACAGAACCACATCTTTGTACCTCGTGGATTAGGAGTGACAGTCATCCTGGGCTCTGTTCTCAGCTCAGCTCTGGCCTCCTACTGAGCCTAGGGTAGGCTCAACCTCAAGGCTGGAAACCCCCAAGCTAGGCAACAGCAGTTGTCAAGCATGCTGTTATGGCTGAGAAGGAATTTTGGGTCCTTTATTACTCATAATTGTGTTCCACTTTGAAAAACAAAATTCGAGGCTGAACAACATAGCAAGACCTCATCTCTACTGAAATTAAAAAAAAAAAATTAACTGGTGGCCAGGCGCAGTGGCTCACGCCTGTAATTCCAGCACTTTGGGAGGCCGAGGTGGGTGGATCACCTGAGGTCAAGAGTTCGAGACCAGCCTGACCAACATGGAGAAACCCCGTCTCTACTAAAAAGACAAAATTAGCTGGGTGTGGTGGTGCATGCCTGTAATCCCAGCTACTTGGAAGGCTGAGGCAGGAGAATCGCTTGAACCTAGGGAGGCAGAGGTTGCAGTGAGCTGAGATTGCACCTTTGCACTCCAGCCTGGGCAACAAGAGCAAAACTCCATCTCAAAAAAAAAAAATTAACTAGTGCTGTGGCATACACCTGTAGTCTCAGCTACTTGGTCGGTGGGCGGCCTAAAGCGGGAGGATTACTTGAGCCCGGGAAGTTGAGGCTGCGGTGAACCCTGATCGTGCCACTGCACTACTCCAGGCTGGGTGACAGAGCAACACCCTGTCTCACCAAAAAAAAAATAATCCAGAAAGAGAGAGAAAGGAAAGAAAAGAAAAAAGAAAAAAAAAAACTAAATAGAAAGAAAGAAACAAAAAGGAAGGAAGGAGGAGAGGGAAGAGGGAGGGAAGGAGGGAATTCCAGTGGAAGGAAGGAAGGTAGGAAGGAGAAAGAGGGAGGGAGGGAGGGAATTCCAATGGATTCAGGATTATCCCTATTATAAATCACTCACCACTTACTCCCTTGCATCCCACTGTGCTTTTTTTTTCTTTCTTTTTCTTTTTTTCTTTTTTTTTTGAGACAGGCTCTCGCTCTGTCGCCCAGGCTGGAGTGCAGTGATGTAATCAATCTCAGCTCACTGTAGCCTCCACCTCCTGGGTTCAAGTAATCCTCCTGCCTCAGCCTCCTGAGTAGCTGGGACCACAGGCATGCACCACCTTGCTCGGCTAATCCACGTGGTTTTTTTGAGTGGGAAAGAGAGGAGTGGCCCCACATCTAGTGTGCCTGGAATTGGCATGCCTGTGAGAGGAGCTTGCATGTGAGTGCTTTGTGTTACATGCGCTGTGATGGGAAAGAGGGTGCTATCAAATATACACAGACGATTGCTTAGCCTGCCTGCCACCGAACAACTACGTCAAAAGTCCCCAGAGTCTTCACACAAGCCGTGGTGTATGAAACTGCATCCTCAGGACCTAGGCTTGGGTGGTAGGAGGAATTGGTGCTGGTCTTTCATTTTGGATTTGACTCCAACCCCACAGCCTCAGCCATCCCAGCCAATTGTCATAGGAGCTGGATTGGAAGAAGTGGAAGAAGGCTGTTGCCTGAGTGGAGAAGACTGGACAATGTCCTGTCTGTCACCATGAGGGATTTTTATGGCAGGAAATGAGAGTAATGAGGTCCCAGCCACCACCTTGGATTATGGGTGACTCCAGAAAACCTTATTTTAGATTGAGGGGGAAGGGAAGGGAGAGCGAGGTCTTGTTGCATGCTATTTTCAACTCATACTCTGATATCTCTCAAGGTTGTAGACTTTAATACTGAAAATTGCTATGTTGTTTTAAATTTAATGATGTTCTTTGCATGGCTCAAACCATGACCAGGACCAGCAAAAAGGCCCAGTTACTTATTTGACTAAGCTCCATTAGTTGTCCATTTGTGAGGTCTGGGGTTTGGTTCCCACAAAGGCAGTTGACATTTGGGTCCAGTGAGAGCACATGGCTGAACAGTAGGGTCACAGGGAGACCCATAGACACAAGTCCATCCCTTCCTCTGAGACAGCAGTGGTATTTCCATTGTTTCCATGTACTTTTGCAGGAATCACCAGTGGTTGACTTGAGAGCAAATCAGCCAATGGTCTTGTTCAGTCACCAGCAGAAGCCTGAAATGGGGACTAACATAACTGGGAAACACTGTCCACTCTGGGAGGGAAGCAAGCCCAATCAGAATATTATCATTAGATGAGGAATAAAGAGTTCTGACATTGTCTATTTCACTGGGTTAAGGAAGACAGTCACCTAGCCTCCCAAGTATAATGGATGTGGTGAAATAAGAATAAAGTAACTCATGCCAATTGGATTATTAAGTACTTTACAATGTACCAAGAAGAATTTAAGTTAGACACAAGTCAGTAAAGGTGGTGCTATGGTTTGATTGTGTCCCCTCCAAAATTCAAATGTGGCCAGTGTGATAGTATTAAGAGGTGGGGGCCGGGCACAGTGGCTCACACCTGTAATCCCAGCACTTTGGGAGGCCAAGGTGGGCAAATCAAGGGGTCAAGAGATCGAGACCATCCTGGCCAACATGGTGAAACCCCATCTCTACTAAAAATACAAAAAATTGCCAGGCACGGTGGCTCATGTCTGTAATCCCAGCTACTCGAGAGGCTGAGGCAGGCGGATCACCTGAGGTCGGGAGTTTGGGACCAGCCTAACCAACATGGAGAAACCCCATCTCTACTAAAAATGCAAAATTAGCTGGGCATGGTGGTGCATGCCTATAATCCCAGCTACTCAGGAGGCTGAGGCAGGAGAATTGCTTGAACCCAGGAGGTGGAGGTTGTGGTGAGCTGAGATCACGCAATTGCACTCCAGCCTGGGCAACAAGAGCGAAACTCCATTGCAAAAAAAAAGAAAAAGATAAATTAGCTGGGCATGGTGCCACACGCCTGTAGTCCCAGCTACTCGAGAGGCTGAGGCAGGTGGATCACTTGAATCCGGGAGGTGGAGGTTGCAGTGAGCCAAGATCACGCCACTGCACTCCAGCCTGGTAACCGAGTGAGACTGTCTCAAAAACAAAAAACAAAAAAAGAAAAAACAAAAAAAGGGCCCTTAAGAAGTGATTGGGCCTGGCTGGGCGCGGTGGCTCATGCCTGTAATCCCAGCACTTTGGGAGGCTGAGGCAGGTGGATCACCCAAGTTCAAGAACAGCTTGGCCAACATGGCGAGATCCCGTCACTACTGAAAATACTAAAATTAGCTGGGCGTGGTGGCAGGCGCCTGTAATCCCAGCTACTCGGAAGACTGAGGCAGGGGAATCACCTGAACCCTGGAGGCGGAGGTTGCAGCAGTGAGCTGAGATTGTGCCATTGCACTCCAGCCTAGGCAACAAGAGTGAAACTCCGTCTTTAAAAAAAAAAAAAAAAAAGTGATTGGGCCATGAGGGGCTCCTCCCTTGTTAATGGGATGAAGGCCTTTTTTTTTTTTTTTTGAGATGCAGTCTTGCTCTGTCGGCCAGGCTGCAGTGTAGTGGTGTGATCTTGGCTCACCACAACCTCTGCCTCCCAGGTTCAAGCAATTCTCTGCCTCAGCCTCCGGAGTAGCTGAGATTACAGGCGTCCACCACCACGCCCAGCTAATTTTTGTATTTTTAGTAGAGATGGGGGTTTCACCATCTTGGCCAGGCTGGTCTTGAACTCCTGACCTCGTGATCCACCTGCCTCGGCCTCCCAAAGTGCTGGAATTATAGGCATGAGCCACCACGCCTGGCCGAAGACCCTTTTTAAAGAGACATCATGCAGTGTTGGGCTAGCTGGTCCTTCTGCTGTGTGAGGATGTGGCAAGAAGGTCCTCACCAGACCAGATGCTGGTGCCTTGATCTTGGACCTCCCAGCCTCCAGAACTATGAGGAATAAATTTCTATTGTTGATAAATTACTCAGTCTCAAGTAGTTTATTGTAGCAAGACAAAATGCACTAAGACAGATAGTGAATCTAGGAATGGACTCCCAAGAGAGGCTTGAGACTATCTCTTGTTGGAGTTTTCTGACACTGGGAAATCTGACATCCGAGGGCGCCTCATTGGAAGTCTGAGTGAGAGATTTACACAGACTCCCCTGAGAGGGCTGTTTGTGTTTCAGCAGCAACACTGCCCTGCATCTAACAGAGTCTCCTCCCTGGGTCCACACATAGAAAATGTCACCCCTGTCTGTCAGTTTCCTACAGAGACCTGGGAAAAATAGCAGAAAGCCCAGCCTCAGATTTGGATCCCACTGGTAGGACCTAGGAGTATGGTCGGTGGTGGTGCGGGGGGAGGGTGGGTATCTGCTCTCTGCTCCGCTCGACTCCATTCTGGTTGTCAAAGCCATCTGTCTCTCAAAAGCAGTGGAACAGAGGGCCAGAGCCTGGTCCCCATGATTTCCTGCTTGTCATGGTTTGCTTCCTTCTAGCGGATGCCATGTAGCCAGGAGGCAGAGTGCGGGCCACCCTAGGTGGCTGGGAGAGGTTGGCAGCCAAAGCTCGGTGGCCTTGCTGCTGCTTCAGAGGATCTGGGCATGCGGGTTAGGGACTTAGGCAACTCGTTTAACCTCCCTGTATCCCAGTTCCCCCAACTCATGAATGGATCTTTTAATCATTGCCATAGAAGGATGCTGTGAAAGTCAAACGAAAGGAGAGCGCTGGGAAATGCCTACCTTGCATATACTTATCAAAACAGACTGAGGCCAGCTGCAAAGGAGTGTGCCGTGGGAGGGCTGGGGCTATATTTTTGAGCTAGAAGAATAAAATGACAGCAGTTTGAGAAAGAGGGGGAAGCAAGTCACCCTATCATTCTGACAGTGTCTCTTGATGATAAAAATGGAACAGGCCCGAGGGAATACTGACATTTTTGTATGCCTTTGTTTTCTTCTTCTTTTTTTTTTTTTTTCTCGAGCTCGGAGAAGCACCTCCCACTTCACATGCCTTCCTCCTCCATCACTTACAGCTGAGAGCCCAGGATGAGGGAGTGCTACAACGTGGTTTTTCTTTATCACCTCCTCCCTCAGTCTAGCTCTCTGCATTCGCCGCCCCTTGGCTCTTCTGTGTCATGTGGCTGAAGCTGTGGGGTCTCTGCAGGGGAAATGTTTTCCCAGAAAGTGTTTAGGGGTGGATTCGAGGCTCCCGATATGTCTTAGGTCCCTGAGTGGGAATGAATTGTGGCCAGATCAACCCTCCTGGCAAAGACTGGAGATGCTTAGGCCCTTGGGCAGCATTTTCACGAATTCAGTGCTTCCCAAATGCCCTGTGTGTCACTTGCCCAGTTACTCTTCTGGTCATTCCCCTCCCAGAATGGATGAAACATTTTTCACCTCCACCCCACACCCACCTTCCATATCCATAACCTCCTCTTTCCCATGTCCAGATTTAAGGGACAGTCAGTGGAGTGGGGAGGGGTTGGAGAGAGGCTGAGATGATCATCTGATAGCAGCTGAGAGGCGAGAAGGTGAAAGAAGAGCAGCTTCAGCTGGCAGCCAAGCAGTTGAAGGGATTGGTGGAGGTCCTGGAGCTGAGCTCCTGATGAAAGTCTGTGTTCTTCTGCTCTGAAGGACATTTTTGGGGTCCAGAGCTAGAGGAGAATGGAGAGGAAGGATTGGCTGTGACATCAGCCTGTGGATTAAACAAACAAGCAACAGATTTGCTGTGGGTTTCCCTGAATTGAATTGCCTCTGATAATCTGGTCTTGAACAACTAGTTCCCCCAGGGTTTAGAGTACGCACCTCATCTACTGCTTGAACCCCCTAAACGGAAGTAGCAGACCAGCAAGGGGTGGGCTTTGAAGTCAGAGAGACCAGGATTCCATACCTCGTTCTGTTCCTTACTATTGTGTGCCTGCTGGCAAGTCCCTTAGCCCTTCCAGACCTCAGTTTCCCCATCTAAAGAGGAGAATAATAAGGCAACTTACCATATAGTGTTGTCGTAGAGATTCAGTGAGACAATACCATGTAAAGCAGCTGGTATCCAGTGCATAGGGCTTAACAAATTATTGCTAATGCTAACGCTGTTAGTATGATTGCCACTACCTACTCTGAAACGACTTATTTGACTTCCCACGAAGTTAATTGCTCCCTCTTCTGTGTTACTCCAGCCCTGTTTACGACCTTGATCTTTTTTTTTTTTTTTTTTTTTTTGAGACAGGGTCTTGCTCTGTCACACAGGCTGGGGTGCAGTGGTGCGATCTCGGCTCACTGCAACCTCCACTTCTGGCACAACCCTCATCCTGCTGTCTGATCATTGTCGGGATGGCTTTCTCCCTGGGCACACTGTGCAGTCTCCGGGGCCAGGCTCTGTGCTTTTTTGCCATTACGTTGTTCTTAATCCCTAGCATATATCACAGGAGCTAGGGTGAGTGGGCAAATGGGTCAAAATATCTGAGATCATGGTCTGTTTCTGCAAGCAGGCTAAGAAACTTTCCCCATAGGCTCTTTACCTGTTGGTGTAAAGCCCTTTTGGGCAAAGCCCCGCCTGGGCTCACCTGGTCGGTAAACATTGATTCCGTAGTTCCATTTGGCTGTGGTGACTCAGCACTGACAGGCTGGCCAGCTCCTTGTGGACTGGGGCTCTGTGAGTGTTTCCCAGGCCCCACACTACCAAGTCGGGACAGCTCTCTCTTCTCTGACCCATAAAGCCAGGCCAAGCTCCTCATTCCCCCTGTGAGCACCAAACTCATAAACCTATTTGTCCTTTGCCTTTCTTTCCTCTTTCCCTAGCCTTACCACAGCCATTCAGGAAGTAGTTGTTAAGCACCTGCTATGTACAGGGCACCAGACCATATACTTGAGCCCTTGATCACATACTATCTTATATGACTTGAGTTATGTAATTTGGGCTCCCTCAACTAGACTGTAAGCTCCTAGAGGGCGAGGGAGCATGTCTTCTGCTGCTTCTATCTGCCTTATAGCACCTACAGCAGCACCCAGCACGGTCATGTGAGTAAATCCTTAGTGACTTGCCTTCTAGGCTCACGAGTTCAGTGTCAGCTCTTTCTCCAGGGAAGGATGAGAACAAGGACAATACAGCTCAGTCAGCTTTGTGGTCTCAGTATGGACCTAGTCTTGGGGCTCTTGCACGCCAGGGAGGGAGAAGGGCCAGTGATCTGAGACCCTTCGGTACTCCTTTATCCTCTCTATCCACACAGAACCCCCCTCATTCCACTCCCCCATCTTCCAAAGGCTCTTGCCGTCAGCAGTAACTATGAATAGCGAATAGCTTGGTAATCTGTGTGTCTGCGTATTATTCTGCTTATTTTCTCTCTTTGTTCCCTATGCATTCAGCCATGTCATTGTTACCCTCTATTGTGAATTTCTGAACAGCAGAAGCTTGGACTAGGCCTCTTATCCGCACATAGTTTGGGAACTTAATAAATGCTTGTTGGTGATGATGACAGTGAGGGACATTGCAGGGTGAGGGTCTGGGGCCCCAGAGACCAACAGCAGTTGGGTTGTGTAACACTCAGTGCCTTTCCTCTGCAGTTCTCAGCTTTCGTTTGCCTTCGGTTTCAGGCCCACCTGCCGTTTGCTGTCATCGGCAGCACAGAAGAACTGAAGATAGGCAACAAGATGATGAGGGCGCGGCAGTATCCTTGGGGCACTGTGCAGGGTGAGTGAGTCTCCAGGAGAGGGGCTACATGCAGGAAACCCCTTTTGTCTGCCTCTTTGTTTGCCCCCAGCCACTATATGACAAGTTTCTAAACTGTCCCAAGTCTCTGCTCATTTGGCATGGGTCCCAAATAGCCATAGGGGTCACTAGGAAGCTAACTCTGGCTCCATACTGGGATGCCCTGATGGGAGCAAGCTTCCTCTGTCTCTCATGGGAAAAGTATTCCTAAACACAAAGACTTGCAAGGTAGGAAGGAGTGTGCGAGAAAGCCTGTGTTCTTGCCCAAGTGCACCAGGAAATGCACAAGAATGTTCACAGTAGTGTTGTTTGTAATGACAAATAATTACAAACAATCCAGATATTCATTAAAATAGACTGGATAGGCCGGACGTGGTGGCTCACGCCTGTAATCCCAGCATTTTGGGAGGCCGGGGCAGGCGGATCACGAGGTCAGGAGATCGAGACCATCCTGGTCAACATGGTGAAACCCCATCTCTACTAAAAGTACAAAAAAAAAAAAAAAAAAAGACTGGATAATGGGAGGGTGGGAAGGGGGTAAGGGATTTTAAAAAACTACATATTGGGGCTGGGCGCAGTGGCTCACTCCTGTAATCCTAGCACTCTGGGAGGCCGTAGCGGATAGATCACCTGAAGTCAGGAGTTCAAGACCAACCTGGCCAACGTGGTGAAACCCCGTCTCTACTAAAAATACAAAAAAAAAAAAAAAAAAATCAGGCATGGTGGCATGTGCCTGTAGTCCCAGCTACTCAGGAGGCTGAGGCAAGAGAATCGCTTGAACCCAGGAGGCAGAGATTGCCGTGAGCTGAGATTTCGCCACTGCACTCCAGCCTGGGCGACAGAGCGAGATTGAAAAAAAAAAGAAAGACACATACCATTGGATTCCCTTTGTATGAATTCCAAAAGGAGGCAAAACTAAACAAGATATATATTTTTAGGAATGCATACATGAGAGGTAAAACTGTAAAGAAAACAAAGGAATGATAGTCTCCAAAGTCAGGAGAGGGGTTAAGTCTCTGCCAGGGGAGTGGGGGGATAAAGGAGGATGAGATTGGAAAAGGGCACTCAGGGGCTTCCAAGATACTGGTAATGTTTAACCTGAGTTGTGGAGACATTGGTGTTAATTTTTCAAAAATTCTTTAAATTGCACATACATATTTCATGCTCTCTTTTGAATGTATGATTATTTCACAATTGAAAAGCAATCAGACATATTGTATTACACTCAGGAAAGTTCCTTCTGGGATCTGTCTGACATATGTTAACTTACCCTCAGGGCTAGTCAGTTCAGTGCATAAGACAAGGCCAAGGACAGTGCTGTGGGTAGAAGAGGTCTTTGGTCCTGAGAGTCTACAGCTAGAAACGGGCCGTGGCTGATAGGGGCATCGTGTGAAAGAGTGGCTGGTTCTCTGTAACCTCATCCCTACCACTGGGGAAACACCTGAAAGTGGGTGGCGAGTTGTCTGCATCACATATGAAGGCTGGCATGTTTTAGAACACCCCGCAGACCCACTGACAATAGCTGGATTTTCTATAGGTAGGACAAGACTGGTTATCAGAGCTGTGCTAAGTTCTGGTCTTCTCTGCTGTTCGGAGCGGGGGTTGCTCCACTAGGAACGTTTGCAAATGGTTTCTGGACCCACAGTCCCACCCTGGGAATGGACTTGTGGTCTGAGAAACAGGAACCTGAAGTGAGATGAGGAGAAGCCAGTAGACATGGTTCCAATGACTTACTTCATCTGACGTGGACTACCCTGAACCTAAACAATAAAGGGGGCTTTGAAAGTTTTTCTTGTAAGTCTAAGTTGACTGCTCTGCTTGAATGAGGAAGAAGTTGTATATTGCTTAGGTAGCCTGCAGGGGCCTTGGAGGCACTCCTTCTGACTCACCATCAGAGATCACTGTCCAGAGATGGAGGAGGAGATGGCATATAGCATAGTACTGAGAAGTTGCATATAGCATAGTCCTGAGAAGTTGTCTTACTGATGTCATCTTTAATATTAGCCTATGTTCTATGACAGCAGGGGGCTTTATTCCTAATTCAGTGGGTCTTAAGCAGAAGGATTATGTGAGCTGATTCGGGCTTTGGAAAGACTGATGACCACAAGGCAGTCTGCTTCAACTACAGCTGACCCACTTATCCCAGGCCCCTCTCTGCCCCCACTACCCTCTTCCAGACTCTGCAAGACAGAATCTGGGGTGACTGCCTGCTCATCACTTCAGACACCATTTTTCCTACTTGTTCAGGCCAAATACCACCATCCGACACAGTGAAGCCATACCTGTAGCCACCTTGACAAAGTACTGCTTGTGACCTGGTCTAGCCAGAAATCGATTTTGCTATGACTCGGTCCACATCTGTCATTCTTGACCACTGCCCAAAATTGCAGACCTTTGCTTGCACTCTTTTGAAGAGGGGACTTGTTCACACAGGCCAGAAAGTGGGGTCCCCTTGCTCCTAGTCACCATTGCTACTGTCAGGCCATTATCTACCCTCTAAAGAAACCACCTCCTTTGAAGCTTCTACCATCCAGGTGGGCCATGCCTGCAGTCCACACCCCTCCTTGTCACTGTCATCTATCAATATCCTAGTTCTTTCCCCTTATTATTTGGAGACTTTGTCACCTCCCCTACATTGCCTGGGTTTGAGCCCTAACTCTGCAACTTACTAGCTACATAACCTTGCCTAACCTCATTGACACCTTGCAAACACCATTCCCTTCTCTGGCTGATAAATTACTATTCTTCCTTCCAGAGTCATCTTAGGGATATTCTCTTCGGTGAAGTCTTCACTTTCCCAGGAGCTCTTAGGCCCCCCTCTTCTGAGCTTTATTGCCACTTGGCTATCCCTCTGTTTTTGTAGTTTTGCACTGAATTGTATTTGTCTATTTGCATCTATTCTTCCTCTAAACTGTAAGCTCCTGACAGCAAGATTCCATGACTTCGTTTCTGAATTCCCAGTGCCTCACACAATAATGGGAACAGAGATTCCACAAATATTGATTGGATGGATGGATAGATGGATGGATGAATGGGTGGATGGATGGATGGATGGATGGATGGATGGATAGATGGATGGATGGATGGATGGATGGATGGATAGATGCATATGTGCTGTTGTCCTACAAGTGGTATAGACCAAACATTCTTTTGAAGGTCTGACTGCTGAATTTAGATTGTGGTGCTACTGACTGTCTTAACAAGTATTTTTATGGTATCACCATTTTTCATTACTGGCATTTTTGTAACCTTTCATTTACATTTTCAGTAAAAAAGAGAGGAAGTAAATTTGCAGGATCTAAATACACAGATTGCAAGGCAACGTCACTGTTAGACATTTTGCCTCTCGTTTCATCCATTTCTGCTTCCGCTGGCCTTCCTTTCAACATACTTTCAATACCCCAAACCCTGCTATGCAGTTGAAAACGAGGCCCACTGCGACTTTGTGAAGCTGCGGGAGATGCTGATTCGGGTCAACATGGAGGATCTGCGGGAGCAGACCCACACCCGGCACTATGAGCTGTATCGCCGCTGTAAGCTGGAGGAGATGGGCTTCAAGGACACCGACCCTGACAGCAAACCCTTCAGGTACCACTCCTGCCAGCCCAGTCCAGCCCAGCTCAGCTCAGCCCACCCAGGTGGTGTGGAAGCCTTCCCCTGGAGAATTCACAGGGGAGGCGAGACACGGGTGCTAAGACCTCGAGGAGCAGGGGTGGCTCACTTGCCAGTTCTGCTTGCCTGTTCACCCTTCGCCACTGCACACCTGCCAGGAGAGCTGTGGGGCGCAGGCTTGGGAAGTACTGCTGCCTTGCTTTGAAGGGCAAGGGAAGGGAGGAGGCCCAGAGGACCAGCAAGGCGGATCACCACACACACATGCACGCATCTGTGACAGCTCCAAGCAGCTGCGCTGGAGGGGATCCCCAAGCTGGGGCCCTGTTCCACGGGGTGGCAGTTGGTAACTGTCCTCTGCCCCTCTTTCTTCATCAGGCTCCTGGCACTCAGACAGGTTCTTTACCCATTTCCCCATTCTGAAACCCAGATAGGACCAGGTAGCGATCCCTTGCCATGCATCGATGAACTGCAGGCTCTTCAATTGCTGTTCTTAGTGTCTGCATTCAAGTGCAAGTTCTGTTTTGACCGCAGGATGTTAATCATCATTGGCATATTTCTTAAATCAGAATGCTTTTAGAGAAGGGAAATGTTTTTGAAAGCAGGTTATTATGCAGAGAGGAGTGATGCACCAAGTAGAAGTGTCTGATCTATATGTATGATGTGTGAAATAAGCTCCACAGTTGAAATTACCACGTGGTGCCCTTTATGGTGGTCAAGCACTAATAAGCAAGTGAGGGAGATGTCTACCGGTTAAAAAGGCTTTCAAAGAGCCTCTGAGATCTTACACTACCTGTTCACAGCCTAAAGCTGGCCTGGAGTCAGAGCCTGACCAGTCCCTTGGGGATACTTGCTTCAGGAAGGATAGGCTCATGCCCTATACTGACAGGTGGGGCCAGGGGCCACTGGAGCACGTGGGGCTGGGGGAAGCCCTGCTTGTCTCTTTCTGGTGGGAGCCCCCTGGCTCTCTTCCCCACCTGCAGCTTTCATCTGCATTTGTAGAGGAGTAGGTGTGCCTCCACCTGGTCATTTTGTCTCCTTCCCTCCTCCTTCACTCCATCCTGAATACTCTGTTTCCTGTGTCTTCGCCTTCTTCACTCCTTCTCTGCCAGCTCCTTCTCGTGCTACACGTAAGCATTCTTGTGCTGAAGAAACTTCCCCTTAACCCTGCTCTTTCTTACCAGCCTCTGCCCTGTCAAGAAGTCCTTGACAGGATGAGAAGGAGAAAGAGTTGTTCTATATTTGCTGTTTCCTCTTCTCCATCTCTCATTCATTCCTCAACCCACTGCAGTCTGGCTTCTGCCCCCAGCATAACCACTCAAATGCCTCTCTCCAAGGCCGGGAATCGCAAACTTGTGGCTAAGTTCAATGTTGCCTTTGGGTTCCATCTTATTTGATATCAACGCAGCACTTTATGCCATTCCTCACTGCCTCGTTGAAATGCTCTCTGCCTTTGGCTTTTCCAGCAATGTCCTGGCTGATTCTATTCCTATCTCTCCTACTATTTCTTCTCAGCCTCCTTTGCAGGCTCATTTTCTTCACCTTACTCCTTTAAATGTTGATATACACCCCCCGGGATTCTTTCCTAGGGCCTCTGCTTCTTTCACTTTCTGTTCTCTTTGCCGCTGGTTCTTTCTACTCTCACAGCCCTAATTACCACCTAGAAGTAGATGGCTCCCAAGCTAGTCTTACTTCTGAAGTCTAAACCCATTAATCCAACTGCATCCTGGACATTTCCACTCTGACATCCCATAGAGGACATCCCCGAAAATCAAGCTTAGTACAAATTCATCTTCTTCCCTCTTAAGCATGCGTCTCCAACATTCCCTGTTGCTATTCATGATACCACCATCCACCTGGTTGCCCAGGGATAATCAGAATTACCTTTGACTCCTCCCAAGTCCTGGGAGTTCTGCTTTTCTTACCACTCCCTCCATTCCCTCCCAGCCCTTAACATTTAAGATCCTATCACTTCTTTTTTTTTCTTTTCTTTTTTTTTTTTTTTTTTGAGACAGAGTCTTGCTCCCTCGCCCAGGCTGGAGTGCAATGGCACAATCTCGGCTCACTGCAACCTTGGTCTCCGGGGTTCAAGTGATTCTCCTGCCTCAGCTTCCCAAGTAGCTGGGATTACAGGCACCCACCACCTTGCCCGGCTAATTTTTGTATTTTTATTAGAGACGGGGTTTCACCATATTGGCCAGGCTGGTCTTGAACTCCTGACCTCAAGTGATCCACCCACCTTGGCCTTCCAAAGTGCTGGGATTACAAGCATGAGCCACCACGCCCAGCCAAGATCCTGTCACTTCTTACTTGGATTGATGGAAAGTCTATCCTTCTCACAACACAGCCAGAGTGGTCCTTCTCATTTTCAAATTGGATCTAGTACTACTTCCTGCTTTAAAACCATGCAGTGCATACACGTCCAATTTTTAAATATGTCATTCAAAGCCTGTTCTCTTCCACCAGGCTCAGGAACTTCGTCTGCCTCTACTCCAGCATTGCCATGGTGCTCTCTGGCCATGTTGAACCACACCTGGCTCCCTAAGAATGTCATTCTCTCTCCACACGAGCTTTCTTACATGCTGCCCTCTTTGGATCACAGTTCCACCTCTTCTTCACCAGGCTATTGCCTTTTTTTTTTTTTTTTTTTTTTTTTGAGATGGAGTCTCACTCTGTCACACAGGCTGGAGTGCAGTGGCGCGATCTTGGCTCACTTCAACCTTCGCCTAGCAGGCTCAAGCGATTCTCCTGCCTCAGCCTCCCAAGTAGCTGGGATTACAGGCATCCACCACAACGCCCGGCTAATTTTTTATATTTTTTGGTAGAGATGGGGGTTTCACCATGTTGGCCAGGCTGGTCTCGAACTCCTGACCTCAGGTGATCCACCGGCCTTGGCCTCCACAGTGCTGGAATTACAGGTGTGAGCCACCGCACCCAGCCTATCATCTCCTATTTCTTTAAAAATAAGCTTAGGCCAGGGGCATTTCCCACTAGACCATGAGTTCCTTGATGGCAAGTATGATGGCTGTTGGCTGTAGAGGCTGAGTGACTAGCATCATGTCAATTAGTACTGAGTCTAGCACATATGGAGTCTCCTCAAGCATTTGTTGAAATAGTTCATTCATGTGGTCGGTTTCAGAGCTAGGGCCTGGCAGCATTGTGCAAGGGAAAACCCAGATGAAGAGACGGGAGACTTAGCTTCTGGTCAAAGGTCTCCCTCTAACTAGCCATGGAGCCTTGAGCAAGACACCTCACCTCTCTGGGCCTCAGTTTTCTCATCCGTAGAACAAGAGTATAGAATCAGATATTCTAAGTCTCTCCAGTTCACTAGGGTTGCCCCATCCCTCTTCGGAAGCCCTGTGGGCATGCTGTCATGGGCCAAGCCAGGTGCCCACAGCTTTGTGGTTCTATTTTTGTACCTGGCTCACAACTGGGGAAGGGAGGACAGAGGAACCCAGTGAGGATCTTTGGGGCCAGTTTTATCAAACAGGAGCCATTCCAAAGGAAGAAGAATTAACCTGACCATGTTCGCAGTTTACAGGAGACGTATGAGGCCAAAAGAAATGAGTTCCTAGGGGAACTCCAGAAAAAAGAAGAGGAGATGAGACAGATGTTCGTCCAGAGAGTCAAAGAGAAAGAAGCAGAGCTCAAAGAGGCAGAGAAAGAGGTAAATGTGAGCCTGGTGATTATTAAAATGTCAAGAAACAACAGCTGCTGGTCAGGCTGTGGAAAAATAGGAACGCTTTTACACTGTTGGTGTGAATGTAGATTACTTCAACCATTGTGGAAGACAGTGTGGTGATTCCTCAAAGACCTAGAATCAGAAATACCATTCGACCCAGCAATCCTATAGATCATTTTATTATAAAGATACATGCACACATATGTTCACTGCAATACTATTCACAATAGGAAAGACATGGACTCAACCCAAATGCCCATCAATGATAGACTGGGTAAAGAAAATGTGGTACATATACACCATGGAATACTATAGAGCCATGAAAAGGAATGAGAGGATGTTCTTTACAGGGATGTGAATGGAGCTGGGAGCCATTATCCTCAGCAAACTAACACAGGAACAGAAATCCAAACATCGGGCTGGGCATTGTGGCTCACGCCTGTAATCCCAACACTTTGGAAGGCCGAGGTGGTTGGATCACCTGAAGTCAGGAGTTCGAGAACAGCCTGACCAACATGGTGAAACCCTGTCTCTACTAAAAATACAACAATTAGTGGAGTGTGGCGGCACATGCCTATAGTCCCAGCTACTTGGGAGGATGAGGCAGGAGAATCACTTGAATCTGGGAGGCGGAGGTTACAGTAAGCTGAGATCGTGCCACTGCACTCCAGCCTGGGTGACAGAGCAAGACTCTATCTCAAAAAGAAAAAAAAGAAAGGAAACACTTAATTACTTCACAAATCTCTTCCACATTTAACCTGTCGCACTCTCAAGGGTTCTCACCAAAGCCCATGACAAGGGCATTGGTTTTTGTTTTTGTTTTTTTTTTTTTCCAGTTTCACTTAAAAAGAAAAAAAAGTCAGACAGGTGCCTTGGCTCAGGTCTGTAATCCCAGCACTTTGGGAGGCTAAAGCGGGTGGATTGCTTGAGCCCAGGAGTTCAAGACCAGCCTGGGTAACATACTGAGGCTCCGTCTCTATTAAAAATACAAAACATTGGCCGGGCGCGGTTGCTCACACCTGTAATCCCAGCACTTTGGGAGGCCGAGGTGGGCGGATCACGAGTTCAGGAGTTCGAGGCCAGCCTGGCTAATATGGTGAATCCCCGTCTCTACTAAAATTACAAAAAATTAGCCAGGTATGGTGGTACGCACCTGTAGTCCCAGCTACTTGGGAGGCTGAGGCAGAAGAATTGCTTGAACCCAGGAGGTGGAGGTTGCAGTGAGCCGAGATTGTGCCACTGGACTCCAGCCTGGGCGACAGAGTGAGACTCCATCTCAAAAAATAATAATAATAAAAATAAAAAAGTACAAATACAAAAAATTAGCCAGGCATGGTGGGATGTGCCTGTAGTCCCAGCTACCCAGGAAGCTAAGGTGGGAGGAATGCTTGAGCCGAGAGATCGAGGCCACTGCACTCCAGCCTGCATGACAAAGTGAGACTGTCTCAATAAAAAAAAAGAAAAAAAGATGTCACCCATCACTTGTAGGAGAATTGAGGGGATCTCAAAGACAAATTAATAAAAGTACAACAAACAAAAGCCAGGTTAAGGCAACTGATAGGCAGCCCTAGTGACTAAGAGATGCTTTAGGCCAGTTGCGGTGGCTCACGCCTGTAATCCCAGCACTTTGGGAGGCCGAGGCAGGCGGATCACGAGGTCAGGAGATTGAGACCATCCTGGCTAACTTGGTGAAACCCTGTCTCTATTAAAAATACAAAAAAAATTAGCCAGGAGTGGTAGCATGCGCCTGTAGTCCCAGCTACTCGGGAGGCTGAGGCAGGAGAATCACTTGAACCCGGGAGGCAGAGGTTGCAGCCGAGATCGTGCCACTGCACTCCAGCCTGGGCGACAGAGCAATACTCTGTCTCAAAAAAAAAAAAAAAAAGAAAGAAAGAAAGAAAAAAGAAAAGAGCTGGTTTATACAGCAAGTCTATCACTCACCTACCTAAGTGACAGTGTCAAATACCCCCAGGACCCAGAGAACCAACTTTCTTCATGGTATGCTGCAAGTGCTACAGAATCCTAAACTCTTTTCCGAATCCATGAAAGAAAGTGCAATTCAGCTTGCTCTGCTCTTACTATTCAGGGTAGTTTATTGCATTTTAGTTTGTGACTGTCTGTGCCTCTTGTTCTTTGATCCACCTACCACAATGGCATAGCAGAATATTCTTTTTTTTTTTTTTTTTTTTTTCCGAGACAGAGTCTCGCTCTGTTGCCCAGGCTGGAGTACAGTGGTGCGATCTTGGCTCACTGCAAGCTCCGCCTCCCAGGTTCAAGCGATTCTCCTGCCTCAGCCTCCCGAGTAGCTGGGATTATAGGCACGTGTCACCACGCCCAGCTGATTTTTGTACTTTTAGTAGAGACGAGGTTTCATCATGTTGGGCAGGCTGGTCTAGAACGCCTGACTTCGTACCACCCACCTTGGCTGGGATTGAGCTGACTACCGGGATTACAGCACTCCCAAAGTGCTGGTACTACAGGCATGAGCCACTGTGCCTGGCCCAGAATATTATTCTTGTTCTTTGGGTTTCTGGTTCTATTCAGGACTAATGAAGCCTCCCTTTAGTTAAGGCTGAGGTGTCTGTACTCATTCCATGTTATAAAATCCTTTTTATTTCCTTCCATGCCCAAAGCCAAGCATTTCCATTGACTGACTTTCCCATTACTGAAGTTTTCTCTGTGATCCGTGGTGATCCTTCCTGATTGTGGGGTTAAGAAAAGACAGGGGTTCCTTACACATAAGAGGTCCCGTTATATAATGCTCTAAATACTGGGTTGACCATAGTCAAATTCCTTACTTCTTAGACCTTCTGTTTCCTCATAAAATAGAGATAATAAAGAACCTACCTCATAGGAATGTGGTAACAATTAAATAAGTTAATATACATAAAGGGCTTATAAAAGTTAGTGCTTAGCCTATAATAATTTCTCAGTAATTTTTTTTTTTTTTTGAGACGGAGTCTTGCTGTGTTGCCCAGGCTGGAGTGCAGTGGTGTGGTCTCCGCTTAGTACAACCTCTGCCTCCCAGATTCAGGTGATTCTCCTCCCTCAGCCTGCTGAGTAGCTGGGACTACAGGCACATGCCACAATGCCTGGCTAATTCTCGTATTTTTAGTAGAGACGGGGTTTCCCCATGTTGGCCAGGCTGGTGTTGAACACCTGACCTCAAGTAATCTGCCCACCTCGGCCTCCCAAAGTGCTGGGATTACAGGCCTGAGCCCGGCCAGCACTCAGTAAATGTTATATTATTATCATTGATGTTATTATTGAACATGTGTGGTAACTATGGGGACTCTTTTTAACAAAATGTCTGACTAAACACAATGCAGTGTTCCTTTACCATATTCAGGAGCAGAGACTTGGAGATAAAATGACAGGAGGAGAGAATGATCCAGAGCATGGTGCCTTTGGTGCCATCATGGCAATCCCTGACAGAAATGCCCCCTGAGGTTCCAGGGTCCTGCAGGGTCACAGCCCTACTGGTCCCCACCCATCTGGGCTTGGCCAGGCTGGGGACTGCTCACAGGGGACTCTCTCCAATCTCCCTGTGCTTCCCTGCCAGCTGCACGAGAAGTTTGACCGTCTGAAGAAACTGCACCAGGACGAGAAGAAGAAACTGGAGGATAAGAAGAAATCCCTGGATGATGAAGTGAATGCTTTCAAGCAAAGAAAGACAGCAGCCGAGCTGCTCCAGTCCCAGGGCTCCCAGGCTGGAGGCTCACAGACTCTGAAGAGAGACAAAGAGAAGAAAAAGTAAGTAGCAGTCTGCTCTCGGGTGGTGCCTTCTCTTTCCTGCTGCTCATCCTCCCGGGGCAGGACGTGGCACCTGAAGGGGCTGAGGACTGGTGACCAGAGGTGAGCTGCGGGCTGTCAGACTGGTTGAGGTACCTATAACTGGTCCCAGCATCCCTGTGGGACCTTTTGATTCCCTGAGCTTGGGGAGTTGAGAATAGGGGAGGGGTGTGGTCCCAGAGGCCCAGCCCATCTGTCCAGCTTGCTCAGGAAAGCCCTGCAAACTCAAGGTCCATGGGAGAGGAAGAGAAAAGAGGAAAAGCAAAGGGAGAGTGAGAGAGCAGAAGGGAGGAAAAAAATTAGAGGTGCAGCAATATAAGAGAGGAACAAGGCCTCTCAATATAAGAGAGGAACAAGGTGGCTCACGCCTGTAATCTCAGCAGTTTGGGAGGCCAAGGCAGGAGGAACACTTGAGGTCAGGAGTTCGAGACCAGCCTGGCCTATATGGCAAGACCCCATCTCTACTTAAAAAAAAAAAAAAAAAAAATAGGCTGGGCGCAGTGGCTCATGCCTATAATCCCAGCACTTTGGGAGGCCGAGGCGGGTGGATCACGAGGTCAGGAGATCAAGACAATCCTGGTTAACATGGTGAAACCCCATCTCTACTAAAAATACAAAAAAATTAGCTGGGTTTGGTGGTGGGCGCCTGTAATTCCAGCTACTTGGGAGGCTGAGGCAGGAGAATGGCATGAACCCGGGAGGTGGAGCTTGCAGTGAGCCAAGATCGCGCCACTGCACTCCAGCCTGGGCTACAGAGCGAGACTCCATCTCAAAAAATAAAAAATAAAAAAAAAAGAGTTAGAGACCAGCCTGACCAACATGGTGAAACCCTGTCTCTACTAAAACCACAAAAATTAGCCAGGCGTGGTGGCGTGAGCTTGTAATCCCAGCTACTCAGGAGGCTGAGGCAGGAGAATCACTTGAACCCAGGAGGCGGAGGTTGCAGTGAGTTGAGATCATACCACTGCCCTCCAGGTTGGGCGACAGAGCGAGACTCCATCTAAAAAAGTAAAAATAAAAATACAGAAATTAGCTGGGTGTGGTGATGCACACCTATAGTCCCAACTACTCAGGAGGCTGAGGCAGGCGGATCACTTGAACCTGGGAGGTGTAGGTTACAGTGAGCCGAGATCACACCACGGCACTCCAGCCTGGGCAATGGAGTGAGACTCCATCTGAAAAAAAAAAAAATAGAAAAGAAAGAGAGGAACAAAAAGAACTGCAGATATGGTATAATCCCAGCACTTTGGGAGGCCAAGGCGGGTGGATCACTTGAGTTCAGGAGTTCGAGACCAGCCTGGCCTACATGATGAAACCTTGTCTCCACTAACAATACAAAAAATTAGCCAGGCGTGGTGGCGTGCGCCTGTAATCCCAGCTACTTGGGAGGCTGTGCAGGAGAATTGCCTGAACCGAGGAGGCGGAGGTTGCAGTGAGCTAAGATCGCACCACTGCACTCCAGCCTGGGCAACAGATTGAGACTCTGTCTCGAAAAGAAAAAAAAAAAAGAAGTGCAGATACAGGGTAGTGGAAGAAAGAGAGAGCCTTTAGCAGAAACTCAGTGCACTCTCTCCCCACCCCTGCCTTATATCTGAGGTTGCTCATCTCTCCTTGGCCGTAGTCCCACCCTCACCCTGCCTCAGTTCTTACTCGCTGCAGCCAACAGAATTTAACTGCTGCCACTGAAGGCTGCAGCCCAGCCCTGATTTCCTACCTCTTTGTGATCCCTCCCTGCTGGCTTAGTTCTGCCCAGCCTGGGGTGCTGAGAACTTAACAGGGGAGCCCTCAGATGTCAGTGTATGCTGCATGTGCCCCATCCTCAATCTGTGGAATGATTTTAAGACTTCTCATCTCCCCTGGTATTAGAACAGTGACTCCTAGATACCATGTGGGTCAATAATCCTCACCCAACCCCAGTCTCTGCTTGCTGAAGTTATCAATTCCTCATCCTAGAACCAGAGAAAAGTATTTCAACGGGATCTAGAAAAACTCCTGTGGTGCCCTTGTGCCCTGCAGTTGTTTGTGCAGTGTGGGTTGAGGTGTTCCCAGGTGGACTGTTTAGCAGTGTCTTTACTAAAGGGTACTGAGGATCCAAAAGGTGTCCATGGTCATTGCCTTCTGTTTCCAGCCATTTGTTCCTGGACTTAACTATGGGATATTTTTGCCAGAAGGAAGAAACACCTTCCTTTTCTCTGGCTTATCACTTAGGAATAACATGGTAACTTTTGCTTAACAGTAAAATAGTTATATTTGAAGGCACTCAGCTTTGCAATCCAATTACTCTTTATTCAAATGCGTAATTTAAACATCTTGGCTGGGTACAGTGGCTCACGCCTGTAATCCCAGCACTTGGGGAAGCTGAGGCAGGCAGATCACCTGAGGTCAGGAGTTTGAGACCAGCCTGGGCAACATGGCGAAACCCCGTCTCTACTAAAAATACAAAAATTAGCTGGGTGTGATGGCCCACACCTGTAGTCCCAGCTACTCAGGAGGCTAAGGCAGGAGAATCACTTGAGCCTGGGAGGTGGAGGTCGCACAGCCAAGATCGTGCCACTGCACTCCAGCCTGGGTGACAGAGTGAGACTTTGTCTAAAAAAAAAAAAAAAAAAAAAAAAAAAAAAGAACATCTTCACCAATTAGTCCAGAAATTTTTCTTACTGAATCTTAATACTATATGTCAAATTCACTGATGAATGAACTTTTTTGGTATTACCTGATGGATAAAGTTCAACTAGCCAGAAAAAAAGTCTCTTTGGACACACCCTGTACTGTATTAACTTATCTGTCGTGGTGTATTAGTTGCACCAGCAGGAATGAATTCCTATTTTTAAGATCAGAAAAATCTAAATTTGTCATCCAGCTATAACTGCTGCCTTCATGGTCCTGTGGTATTTGTTAACTCAGTACCTGGGGCAGTTTCATAGCCTGCTTGTGGGAGTTAGGAATTGGTTTGTTCAGGCTACATTGAAACTATAAATATTCCCTATTCAGATGTTCAGTAAAAGTTCTTCTCACATCAAGCTTTCCCCTTGTTGCCCTTACTGACTGACTTCTCCGACCCCAGGCAGGAGACCCCAAGAGGGAGATACCCCTCTCTACTCTCCAGGAATATTTGGGGTTGGTGACAGTGCTCCTTTCCAATTCTGAAATGGGTGAAAACCCTGCTGGCATGTGGCACCTCATATTAGCAATAAGGGCCTGACAGAATGACCTGTCTTCTTCCGTACTTCCAGATGCAGAAGTGGCCCTGGGTTTTGGCTTCTTATGTAATTTCATGAGCAATTGGTTAACTTCTGGAAGAGCCACCGTTAGACCTGTGCCACCCTCCTCCCATAGTCATGGTAGTGAGTTTTGAGGGCAGAAATGGTGGTAGTAGTATTTCTTCTTGAGAGATGGTGGTTGGATCTAAGAGTCACATATTCAGAATTTCCTTTAGCTGCCCCTAAAGAGATTAAGAAAGTATTGGCCAGCCGCGGTGGCTCACGCTTGTAATCCCAATACTTTGGGAGGCCAACGCAAAGGATTGCTTGAGTCTAGGAGTTTGAGATTAGCCTGGGCAACATAGTGAAGCCCGTCTCTACAAAAAAAAAAAAATTAAACATTAGCTGGGCCTGGTGGCACTTGCGTATCATCCCAGCTACTCAGGAGGCTGAGGTGGGAGAATTGCTTGAACCTGGGAGGTTGAGGCTGCAGTGAGCCGTGATTGCACCACTGCACTCCAGTCTGGGCAACAGAGGGAGACCCTGACTTAAAAAAAAAAAAAAAAAAAGAGTATCAGTGTTTCAGGGGTTCCTACCAGTCCACCCTTCCCACTTCCCCTTCCTGCTACTCCTAATCACCTTTGACCTCTAACCCTTCATTGTTTGTGTCAAGTCATAATATTTGATTTCTCCTCATGCTCACTCCATCTTCATCAGCTCTTACTGTTTTACAGTTAACTCTGCTGTTTGCTGCATGCTGCATGAGACCCAGGGTCCTGGTAAGCTTGATTAACTCTAAATAGAACTGGCAGTGGCTTCTAGAACATATCTCCCCCAATCCCGCACCCCCAACACAAGCATCTAATCATAGAAGAAGCTGCTTCATTGGTCTAGCTGGTTTTCTCTCGTGACTTATAATATGCAGAAATAGTCTAGTGTGGTTTCAAGTGTACATGTGGAATGCCTGCCTGCCTGATTAAAATGAGGGGTCGTTTTCAGACTTTTGCTGCTAGAACAGCTGGGTAACACAGGTGGATCCTGTGATCAGTATTTGAGGTTTCAGTGTGGGCAGTTTTTTTCTTAAAGAGCCATAATCGGGCCGGGCACTGTGGCTCACAGACCTGTAATCCCAGCACTTTCGGAGGCCGAGGAGGGCAGATCACCTGAGATCGGAAGATTGAGACCATCCCGGCTAACATGGTGAAGCCCCATCTCTACTAAAAATACAAAAAAAATTAGCCGGGCGTGGAGGCACAGGCCTGTAATCCTAGCTACTTGGGAGGCCGAGACAGGAGAATCACTTGAACCCGGGAGGCGGAGGTTGCAGTGAGCCGAGATCACGCCATTGTACTCCAGCCTGGGCAACAAGAGTGAAACTCCATCTCAAAAACAAAAGGAGCTATAACCATCATTTTCAAAATTAATTAAACCATAGTGATGAGAGAAACTTTGGGTTTCACAAGCCCTGTCCTGCAGTGTCACAGTCAGCATCAACCCTCTCCCATCTCCCTGCATCAGGTTTGAGAATGTCCAGAGTCAATGGAAACTCACTTCTCTGTTTCCTGCTGGTGGCAGTTTCTTATCTGAGGGGTTCAAGTTCTCAAATTTCCTTTGACTGTACCCCTCAAAACCATAATAAGGCTGAGAGCAGTGGCTCACGCCTATAATCCTAGCACTTTGGGAGGCCGAGGCGGGTGGATCACCTGAGGTCGGGAGTTCGAGACCAGCCTGACCAACATGGAGAAACCCTGTCTCTAGTAAAAATACAAAATTAGCCAAGCGTGGTGGTGCATGCCTGTAATCCCAGCTACTCGGGAGGCTGAGGCAGGAGAATCGCTTGAACCTGGGAGGCAGAGGTTGCGGTGAGCCAAGATCACGCAATTGCACTCCAGCCTGGGCAACAAGAGTGAAACTCCGTCTCAAAAAAACAAAACAAAAACCTATAATAAAAGTGGAGGAAAATGAAGAGATCT
This sequence comes from Macaca fascicularis, assembly GCF_037993035.2. Lineage (NCBI taxonomy): Eukaryota > Metazoa > Chordata > Mammalia > Primates > Cercopithecidae > Macaca > Macaca fascicularis. The sequence goes on along the minus strand of NC_088395.1, from coordinate 125,965,747 downwards.
TAGAAATTACAGAGAATTCCTTACATTTAATCCTACAAGTACTGGCCTCATGAAAACCTCTTATAAGGAGATCAGCAGGTAAGGATTCCTCAGTGCTAGATGTTGTATTAATAAAAGTTTATAAAGTATCACATAGTTTATAGAGAGACTGAAAGCAGGGATTAAGGACCTTCTATCTCCTCTACTAGACTCAGGTAGTGGATGGAAAGGAAATACAAACATTTTTAATTTAACATAATTAGGGTTATTTCCGTTTGTTTCTTTTTTTGAGACAGAGTCTCACTCTGTCGCCAAGGCTAGAGTGCAGTGGCACAATCCCAGCTCCCTGCAACCTCCGCCTCCTGGGTTCAAGCAATTCTCATGCCTCAGCCTCCCAAGTAGCTGGGATTATAGGCATGTGCCACTATTCCTGGCTAATTTTTGTATTTTTAGTAGAGACCAGGTTTTACCATGTTGGCCAGGCTGGTCTCAAACTCCTGACCTCAGGTGATCTGCCTACCTTGGCTTCCCAAAGTGCTGAGATTACAGGCGTGAGCCACTGCACCCAACTAAGGGTTATTTTTTTTTTTTTAAACTTTACCATGGAAACTTTAAAACATGAGCAAAATAAGAGAGGATAATACAGTTCAGCCCAGAGCCCAGCCCCCAAACAACCATAAACGTATGCCCAGTCTTGTTTCATCAATTACCACAGACCTGCTGAATTATTATAAAGCAAAACTATATCCTTTTATCTGTGAATACTTTAGTATATATCTCCAAGAGATAACGATTCTTTAAAAAAAACATAACCACAACCCCACCATTATCACACCTACACAATGAACAATAATTCATTAACATGAAATGTCTAGTCAGTGTTTGAAACATCCCGGTTGTCTCATAAATGCCCTTTTACATTTGGTTTGTTTGGATCGGGGAATATAAAATATAGAAAAGACTTTTCCCCACTCACCCATGTAGTTTATGATTTAAATGGAGAACCTGCTGTTAGTCACCAAACTGATTGCCGCAGCTATTGCACTGGGGACTCAGGGCAGCTGGCAAAACATCCTGCTTGGAAGCAAATCCTGAAGAGGAAGTCCATAGAGGTTTCTGCAACATAAGGCCCATGAAACCGGGCCAAAGGAAACAATCTTAAAAGAACAATGACTTGATTTACTGTCTGGCTTAACAGCAAGTCTTGGAGCCCCTGCTAGTTGATTGGAATTAAACAGCAGATTTCCATTTAGGAAGACAGTTCCTAGAATGTCTGTCCATTCCTTGCACTGTATGTAGTTCCAGTGCCTAGCGAAGTGTCTGACATGTAATAAGAACTTGGTTCATGTGTTATGTTCTTTGTTCCCCCATTTTTAATGAGGTGAGCAGGAAATATGTATTTTAGTTAATGAGATTTCAGTTAATTCAGGTTTCACGGCACATGGCTTGACACAATTGCATACAGGTTTCCCCAAGTAAATCAGTGTTAGTGGCCATTCCTAAAATGAATTCTGGCAAAACTATAATTAAAGCTACACTTTACAAGTGAGAGGCAATTGGTAAACAGCTGGAACAGCCAACCCCAACCCCAAGTAGGTTGGCTCTTCCTGGCAGGCTTCTCCCTGGCAGACCACGAAAGCAGTTCCAGACCAACTGCTTGGTCACAGGAGGCTTTGGGCCCCCCAGGATCTGAAAGCAGCAAAGGCAACCCGCCCCCTCCTCAAAGCCCTCATTCAAGGGGTGGATCACAAAGGCCACCTAGAATGCAGGCAGAGTGAGGCTTACTGTGCCTCCACATTTTGAAATTGCTTGAGGCGCTACTTATAGCTCTCTGCATTTGTAAAAGCGATTCATTTGTGACCCCCCACATAGTTGCAGATACTCTATCTCAGTCGTTATTGGTCCTTAGGAGTGCACAGTATATGGACAGTATACACACATCAAAATATATCAGCCTTCCCATGAAACCTAGAACATAGGCCATTGCAGTGTTTTTTAGGTTACTCTTCCCCTAGGAAGTAGACAAAGAATAAAAATAAGATATGAGCATTTGTATAGCTTTTATTACTTTCCAAAGTGGTTTTGTTGTTGTTGTTGTTGTTGTTTTTGGTTTTGGGGGTTTTTTGATATGGTATCTCATTTTATACTTACAACAGGTCTGTGAGGTAGAGAAGGAATAATCCCCAGTTTGCAGGATGAGTAAATGGAGGCTGGGTGAGGTGGCTCACTCCTGTAATCCTAGCGCTTTGGGAGGCTGAGGTGGGAGGATCACTAGAGCCCAGGAGTTGGAGACCAGCCTGGGCAACATGGTGAAACCCCGTCTCTATTTTTTTGTTTTGTTTTGTTTTAAAGAGAGTTGGCCGGGCATGGTGGCTCACGCCTGTAATCCCAGCACTTTGGGAGGCCAAGGCGGGCAGATCACCTGAGGTCAGGAGTTTGAGACCAGCCTGGCCAACATGGTGAAACCCCATCTCTACTAAAAATATAAAAATTAGCTGGGCGTGGTGGCAGGTGCCTGTAATACCAGCTACTCTAGAGACTGAGGCAGGAGAATCGCTTGAACCCGGGAGGTGGAGGTTGCAGTGAGCTGAGACCACACCATTGCACTCCAGCCTGGGCAACAGACCAAGACTCCATCTCAAAAAAAAAAAAAAAAGAGAGAGAGAGAGAGTAAAGAGAGTAAATGGAGGAGCAGAGAATTTAAGGAATTTACCAAGGACCACACGGTGAGTTGGTGGCAGAACTCCTAATTTCTGATATAAATGACCATTCACCTCAGCGTGTGTATACCTTCAAAGTGTATGTATGGGAGTATATTCCCTTTGAGGAAGTGACTGTAAAACATACTCATTTATGCCCATACTTCTATCCCTGACAGATATCTAATAGTCTTTATTTAATGGGATAAATTTATTCTTCGGGTAATAAATAGGGGCTTAGATCTATAGCCAAGGAATTCTCAGGGACATTGCATGTGATAGTCTTAAATAAACAACAGCTCTGGCGCCGGGCGCAGAGGCTCGTGCCTATAATCCTAGCACTTTGGAAGGCCGAGGCAGGCGGATCACCCGAAGTCAGGAGTTCGAGACCAGCCTGGCCAACATGGTGAAACCCCGTCTCTACTAAAAATACAAAATTAGACGGGCATGGTGGTGGGCGCCCGTAATCCCAGCTACTTGGGAGGCTGAGGCAGGAGAATCGCTTGATCCTGGGAGGCGGAGGTTGCAGTGAACCAAGATCGCACCATTGCACTCCAGCCTGGGTGACAGAGCAAGACTCCGTCCCAAAAGAAATAAAAATAAAAATACACAGACACACATACACACATACACACACACACACACACACACACACACACACACACACACACACACCAGCTCTGGGCCCAGCTGTGACTCTTTTGCGGCCACAGGCAAGTCTATTGACTTATCTTGTGTTTCTCGGTCTACTCATATGTATAATGGGGATCAGTCCTACTTGTCGTATATTTGTCACAGGAATGAAACTTACATGGAAGAGAGGTGAAAGTATTATTTAAGCACAAACCAATGATGGGTTTCCATAGTTCATGTTTTCAGTTAACTGTGGTCTGGACCCTAGAGCAGAGTTCAGCAACCAGCAACCATCCTCATATGCTCTGCAAACAGGTCTTGCCCCAGAGTACCAGTTAGCTGACTAGGACAGCTCTGAGGGCCTCCTGCTGTGAAACCTCAGCCTCCTCTGCTTTCCTTATGGGACAGGAAATGCAGTGGCTAGAGCCTGGGGCTCTATCCGGTGGCCTGAGGCCACTTAGAGATTTGCAGAAGGTATTCCTGTACAAGGTATTAGGTGGTGGTGTGGGGGGCGGGGGAGGGGAGACATTAGTCAGGACCTAGTCATTAAGAAGAGATAGGGCGGGCTCAGTGCCTCACACCAGTAATCCCGGCACTTTGGGAGGCTGAGGCGGGCGGATCACTTGAGGTCAGGAGTTCGAGACCAGCCTGGCCAACATGGTGAAACCCCGTCTCTACTGAAAATACAAAAATTAGCTGGGCATGGTGGCAAGTGCCTGTAATCCCACCTACTCAGGAGGCTGAGGCAGGAGAATCGCTTGAAGTTGGAAGATGGAGGTGGCAGTGAGCCAAGATCGTGCCACTGCACTCCAGCCTGGGTGAAAGACTGAAACTCCATCTCAAAAAAAAAAAAAGAGATAAAATGTATTTTTGTGGTTGTTGATCATTATTTTGCTGGCTAATGCCACTGCTGCCATCATGTGGGAGTGTGTGTGGAGTGTATTAGAAAGCATGTTCCCTGGAGCCAATGCAATAAGACCTTAAGACCATCTAACATAGCTAAATTCTAATTTAGCCATTAGTCCTCATGACTTAATTTTCTTCTGACTATTTTTTTCTTTTTTTTTCTTTTTTTTTTTTGGTACATTAATCTATCCATTCATTAACTCAGCTTCTCTTTTCATTTTCAGTTTGGGCTTCCTGTAGACACCCTTTTCCTGCGCAACAGAGCTGGGCCTCCCTTTCTCTAACTTCCCCCTTAACATGCCTGGGGGGCATACAGTCCAACCCAGGCCCTCTCCTCTCTTCCTGCCAAGGTTTATAGAAACCTGAGAATCTGAGGGCGATGTCTGGCCGCTGGTCAAGAAGCCAACAGTCATGTGGCTCGCAGATGCATCCTGCATCCCAGTCCCCCTCCCAGCACCCCCAGCCATCCCCCCTGTCTTCCCCCACATCTTTGCCAGAGGTGTGACATGGTCAGGGGGCCCATCTGCTACTCTTCCCCAGCAGCTCCCCTGTTCCAGTTCTGGTTGCTGTTAGTTTTCCCTGAGGTATTTGCATCCACCATGGCTGGGTAAGCACCAATAAGCACAGCTGCCCCCTTGGTCTCCTGTATCCCAGTCACTAGTCTTCCCTGGCCCACCCCACCCTCATCCTCAGGAGCCGCAGCCACTTCTTAGAGAGTTTCAAAAGGAGAGCCTTTGGCGCCTTTTCCGTCTAACCTTTGAGTCCAGCCCTTTCCAGTTTTCCTTCACTCGAAGTAACTGCACTCAAGCTGTGCTCAAAATCTGTAAACGCATTTATTTACACCAAGCCCTTCCCATAAAACACAACTGCTGGAGAAAATAGCAGACGTTTCCCCTCTCTCTAACTCTGGGTATCCCACAGATGCAAAAGGGAGAATAAACCTACATATTATTACCAGCCTAGAGTCTTGAATGATAGCCTTACTGAGTTCTTCTTGTGAGGTATTTCAGCATCTCAGGGGTAATTTCCGGAAGGGCTCCACACTGTCCCAGTAGGGTGAGGCCAGTAGCAGGAATAATAAATCCCACTTTGTAGACTGGAAAACTGAGCTGTCAAAAGAATCAAGTGTTTGGGGGTTTGCTCTGATGAGTCTTGTAGTTCATTTGGTGAACGTCATGATGATTTTTAACATGCATTTTGCATGCATCCCTCAATAAGAAGAGATGAGACTATCGGCTGGAGAGAAGAAAAGAGGTGTTACGCCTTGGAAGGCCCTTGACTTGCTTTCCAATTTAAGGAGTTGAGAGTTTAAAAATATTCCAGCCCTAGTTTTTATCATGGGTCCCATCTGATAGTGGCTTTGGGAACCTCTGTGAAGTAGAGAGCCCTCCCTTGTTAGGGTTATGAGGCACAGTGGCCTTTGGTGTTTGGCCAGTGACAGTGTGAGAGAGGGAGTTGACCTGGCAATGATCTGTGGCTAACGTGCCGTCTCTCTGCCCTTCCTTTGCAGTAATCCATGGCTGTGTACTGAATAGTATTCCCCGCTACAGCTGGACTGGACTCCATTTAGCCTTTTAAGCCGAGGTTTCTATTTTAACTGACAGCTTTCCTTTGGGGTGCCAGGCAGCCAGGCCCCCCACCCCTACCCTGCCATGTACTTCAAGCTCACCTCTTTTTGAGTTCCGCAACTTGCTCCTGCCTCCCAGCCCCACTGGCACTGACCATGACCACCTTCTATTTTTTTTTTTTTTTTTAGAGTTTCTTTTTTTGATCACTTACTTTCAAAGCACACAGTCAAACAAGGTTATGCCAAATTTCCAGGCCTTTTTGAAGTATTGAGAAGGGGAAGGGGATTTCTCGCTTCGATTATAGATCATAGTAGGAAGCAAAAAGAAAAAAATGAAAAGCAAACATATGCACGTACTTCCTTTTTTTTGTTGGCAAAGCAAAAGTGTAGGTTTGCTGTGTACCGTCTGGTGCTCTACTGATTGGTGAGTGACCAGAGCAAGTATAAAGGTGATGCTGCCAAAGCACAAGCCAGTTTCTTGGGAAAATTCAAGTTACGGTGGAGTATTGTTTTGAAGACCATATGCTTGGAGGTAGAAACAAACCAACAACAACAACAAAAAATCTGCTCAGATACTCAGCCAGTAGCTCAGAGAGATGCTGAGTTAGGCCTGTCAGGTCTCCCTGGGAAAGGCTTCGTATTTGCAACTTTGATGATTCTATGTCCAGCTTCAGAGCTGCTTTCCCAGAAATTCACGCTTAAAAAACCAACTGGTAATTACCACCCCTGACCCCGCCGCCCGGTAATTATTTGCATTACAAACCGGAGGCGCCCTCATTTGCATTTCTGTACAGATTAACTACTTAAGGCTTGAGAAGCTCTGAATACTTCGAAAGTATTAGACCCACACAGCCTTGGAGAGACCTTCAGAAACTAAAGAGGAGTTTTATATTAAGGGAGACATTTTAGTCAGTAAGACGATATAACCTAGTTACTCCGTAAGGGGAAATGAAGGCCCAGAGAAGGGAAGGGACTTGAGCAAGGTCCCAGTGCTGTTTCCAGGCAGAAGCCAGACTAATTTTCATGCCTCCTGACTCCCAATCCATTTCACAAAGGGATTCAGTCTGTTTATATACGTTCCTGGATACGAGGCCTTTTGATGTTCAGAGTAACTGAATAGTTAGTATTAGAAGACCCTCGAGGTTTTTTCCCACAGAAAAACATCTGAAGATGGATTGGGTGAGGGCTGGCAAAATGAAGGCATGCTGGGCCAGCTCCTTAACCCAGTGATGCTGCAAGGCTGGAACGGGGTCCAGGAGACTGTGTGTAACAGGTGCCCTAGGTGACCATTATAATCAGGGAAGTTTGGTAAACAAAAATCAAACCCATGAGTGAACATAAAAAGTTGATCAAGCCCATTAAAATGGGTATTTCATTGGGTGGCTTTATTCACTGTAGACAGAAAGATTTTTTCCTTCTTCAATGAAAAGGTGTTTTAATTAGTACAACTAGGCCGGGCGCGGTGGCTCAAGCCTGTAATCCCAGCACTTTGGGAGGCCGAGAGGGGCGGATCACGAGGTCAGGAGATCGAGACCATTCTGGCTAACACAGTGAAACCCCATCTCTACTAAAAAAATACAAAAAAACTAGCCAGGTGAGGTGGTGGGCGCCTGTAATCCCAGCTACTCTGGAGGCTGAGGCAGGAGAATGGCGTAAACCCAGGAGGCGGAGCTTGCAGTGAGCTGAGATCCGGCCACTGCACTCCAGCCTGGGCGACAGAGTGAGACTCCGTCTCAACAACAACAACAAAAAATTAGTACAACTGTTACTATTTAAAAAAAAAATACCCTAAGTACTCTGTTTACTTCTGGTGAAACAAAACCAGTCATTAGCAATGGTCTGTGCTTTTATTTTCCCAGACTGGAGTGGCTTTTCTGAAATACACACACACACACACACACGTACACACATCCCTCACTTCTCCTAAGCCAAGAAGTTTGCTTTCCCTAGCTGCAGTGTAGATGGCTCTTGTTTTTGTTTTTATGTTTTAATCATTTGGCATTCACATGTGGCTGTTAATAATGTGCTTGTTTTTAATTAAAACAAGAAGCTTTAAACTGGTGTGTGGTGTTCTTAAAACCTTCTCAGCAGATTTCCCTGTGGTGATGGCCCAACAGTGACCCCCATTTCTAACCTGTCTTCTCAAACTATAATCTGTGCTACCTCAGTACTGCCCATTCCCCTCCCCCTGTCTTACTTTGAATGTCCTCTTTCTTTGGCTAATCTCATGTTTTCTTTCTCTTTCTCTCTCCCTCTCCAGCTTTTTTTAATCTTGTCTTCAGCAGCTGCACTAAGTCTAAAGGAGAAGACTGCCATTATAGAAGAGTTAGGGTTCCATATTGTCTCAAATCAGAAATCAACCAATTCCCTCTCCCCTCAAACTGCAAGCACACACACATACGCCACACCACCCAACAAGTGTTCATGTGTCCCTGTGTCCAGGCAAGAAGCTCTCTTCCCGACTCACATGGTATTTTAAATGGAAGTGTCTTGTCCTAACTAACAAGGCAGGAAAAGAACCATCAGAGCTGGAAAATGGACCAAATGTAACCTCAGAGAAACAACTACAGGACCACTCACCCAAGTGTAAGTGACTGGGGCAGGACACTTCAGCTGTGGGTGTGGAAGTACTGTTCTGTTCACAAGGTTTTGTTTGCGTTTTGTGTTTTTCTTTTAAACATTTCTCTGGTTCGATGGGTTGACTGTCTACGGCCACTGTTAAAATATTTCTGAATATGGAAGAGAAAGTCAAGTGACATTTTTATCTTCTTCAGCATTTACAGACCTTCTATAGATTCCAGCAAAGGGGAAAAATGTGTCCACTATCTAACACTCAGGTGGAGAAGGGAGAGAAGGGAGAGAAGGGAGGGGGTTTAAGCTTAGTGAGGGCAAAATTACTCCATTCCACCTTCTGAGACCAGTTGGGGTTTTGAGAGAGGTTTCTGCTCAACCTGGGATCTGGAGGGAGAGCTTTGATGTTGGTAAATCTGCCTTGAATTCATTGGTTTAACTTGCATCAAAATACCATGTGAGTGTGCTCATTCTCATAGATCCCTACCATCATCACCACCATTCTGCTGTTCAGTGTCTCTTGAGAGAGCCTCTTTGCATGTTTTCCAGAATCTGTGTGTGCTTTTCCTTTCTTCTCCTTTGTTCTTTTTGCTCAAAGGTGTGACCAGTCACTGCCCCTCTGGGGCTTTCATTCTCCAGGAGAAACATCCCAGAACCAGCACTGTTTAGCTTACTACCTTTCTAATGTCCATGTCAATTTTCAATAAAATTCAAAGAAATGCTGAATGGCTGTGTGGTCTGATCTTAAGTCACTGGGTGATGCGGCCCACCACGGTTTGCCTGAGGAGGAGTGGGTGGCTGCCTTCTGAATGGGTGATTTGAAGGGCTCAGGGAGGCACCGTCAGCCTATGAAATCTTCCTAGGTGGGTTGCCATCCCCTGTGCCCGCCCCCTCTAACTTTCTTCCATCTGGGCCTGAAATTCCCACCACCTGGGGTGGAGGTGTGCAGGAAGTCCTCTACTTTTTCTTTATTAGCATGGATTTAACTAAGTTGAGCTGATTATCATCTAGTATATTAGATGGAGAAAGTAGAGTGCCAGAGCCTACGGAACAAGATTCAGGTGAGTTTTAATTCTGGCAGGAAAAGAACTTTGCACCACGTGTCTTCTCTCATTTACTCCTGTGATGTGAGCATCCCCCCAAATTCATGGATATGACTATTCTTCATCACTCAAAAAGCATTCTATAGATACTAGGGAGTATTTTGTGTCCTGGGTCTACTAGAGAGCGGAGCCTCCCATCCTCCCAAGCATTAAAGTGGGCAAGAGAGAGAGTTGTCACTTTAAAGAACTCTGGTGGCCCTTAGGAAAACAAACTTTCCTCAACTTTGCTTGCCTAAGGGCCAGGGTGCGGACATCAGGGCACGCATCCTTTCCTTACGGAGGCCTGGAGGCTTCAGAAAGTACCCACGTATATTCCACGTATATAGGCCTGGCTCTGCGTATATAGGCCTGGCTCTCTGCAGCTCACACGCTAGGGGACAACCGAGTGAGACAATACGTCTGTGACGTTTGTGATGTCACTGAGCAGAGGCAGGCACTGAGGTGTTATGGAAAATTACAAGCCCTGGAGTCCTACAGACTTGAGAGCTGTGGGCAAGACGGGCAGATCACCTGAGGTCAGGAGTTCGAAACCAGCCTGACCGACCTAGAGAAACCCTGTCTCCACTAAAAATACAAAATTAGCTGGGTGTGGTAGTGCACGCCGGTAATCCCAGCTACTTCGGAGGATGAGGCAGGAGAATCGCTTGAACCTGGGAGGCGGAGGTTGCCGTGAGCTGAAATCGCGCCATTGCACTCCAGCCTGGGCGACAGAGTGAGACTCTGTCTCAAAAATAAATAAATAAAATAAAAATTTAATAAAACGTCTCCGGAAAAGGAGGACATCAGTGATTGCCTTACCATGGTCATTGTGAAGGCTTCCTGAGCTAATGTAAGTTAAAGACCTGGGCGTTCAGTCAATGGGCTCCCTTGTTAAGGACTGAGTTTTCCCTGTACTAGAAAGTACTCATCTGGCAGGGCGTGGTGGCTCACGCCTGTAATCCTAGCGCTTTGGAAGGCCGAGGCAGGTGGATCACTTGAGGCCAGGAGTTCGAGACCAGCCTGGCCAACATGGCGAAACCCTGTCTCTACTAAAAATACAAAAATTAGCCAGGGGTGGTGGCACATACCTGTAATCCTAGCTGCTGGGGAAGCTGGGGCAGGAGAATTGCTTGAACCTGGAAGGCGGAGGTTGCAGTGAGCCAAGATTGTGCCATTGCACTCCAACCTGGGCAACAGAGCAAAACTCTGTCTCAAAAAGAAAAAAAAAAAAAGAAAGTACTCACCTTAGAGTCCTATAATCCAGAGTTTCTCAACCACAGTACTATGGACATTTGGGACCAGACATCTGGAGAGCTGTCATGTGCATTAAAGAATATTTAGGGTTGGGCGCGGTGGCTCACGCTTGTAATCCCAGCACTTTGGGAGGCTGAGGTGGGTGGATCACCAGGTCAGGAGTTCGAGACCAGCCTGACCAAGAAGGTGAACCCCTGTCTCTACTAAAAATACAAAAATTAGCTGGGTGTGGTGGCACGTGCCTGTAATTCCAGCTACTCAGGAGGCTGAGGCAGGAGAATTGCTTGACCCCGGGAAGCGGAGGTTGCAGTGAGCCAACATCACGCCACTGCACTCCAGCCTGGGCCACAGAGCGAGACTCCATCTCAAAAAAAAAAGAATATTTAGCACCATCCCTGGCTTCTACTAACTAGATATCAGTAGGATGCCCTCCCCACCCTCCACAGTTGTGACAACCAGAAATGTTTCCAAGCATTGCCAAAATATTCCCTGTGCACAATCGCCCCATGTGGACAACCATCACTTTAGGTCAGGAGTGAGCAAACTTTTTTTTTTTTTTCCTTGAGACTGGATCTCACTGTGTTGCTCAGGCTGGAACGTGGTAGTGCAATCACAGCTTACTGCAGCCTCGAAATCCTGAGCTCAGGCGATCCTCCCACCTCAGCCTCCTGAGTATCTGGGACTACAGGCTCGTGCCACCACGCCCAGATTATTTTTAATTTTTTTTTTGGAGGGGGTGAGTAGAGACTGGGGTATGGCTGTTGCTCAGTCTGGTCTTAAACTCCTGGGCTCAAGTGATCCTTCCACCGCGGCCCCCCAAAGAGCTGGGATTATAGGCGTGAGCCACCGTGCCCAGCTGCAAACTTCTGTAAAGCGCCAGCTGATAAATGTTTTAGGCTTTGCAGGCCATATGATCTCTGCAACTATTCAACTGTTACTGTAGCACAAAAGCAGCCATAGATAATATGTAAGAGGTTGAGCATGGCTCTGCTCACTAAAACTTCACTTATGGATGCATGATTTGAATTTCACATATCCTGAATTATTCTTTTTATTTTTATTTTATTTTATTTTATTTTTGGAGACAGGGTCTCACTCTTCATCCAGGCTGGAGTGCAGTGGCATAGTCATAGCTCATTGCAGCCTCGAGCTCCTGGGCCCAAGCAATCCTCTTGCCTCAGCCTCCCAAGTAGCTGGGACTACAGGAGCGCGCCCCAATGCCCCGCTAATTCTTGTATCTTTTGTAAACAGGTTTCCTCATGTTGCCCAGGCTGGTCTCGAACTTTTGAGCTCAAGCAATTCACCCACCTCGGCCTCCCAAACTGCTGGGATTATAGTCGTGAGCCACTGCACCCAGCAATTTTTTCCCAGCCATTAAGAAACGTAACCAAAACTAGCCTGGTGTCGCGGGCCTGTAGTCTCTGGCCCGCCACCACACCCGGCTAATTTTTGTATTATTAGTAGAGACGGATTTTGCCATGTTGGCCAGGCTAGTCTCTAACCCCTGACCTCAAATGATCCTCCCGCCTCGGCCTCCCAAAGTGCTGGGATTACAGGGGTGAGCCACTGCGCCCGGGCTTAATTAAATCTTTTTCATGAGATCTAGTTAGATGCTGCCCTTGCGGAACTTGCAGACTGGCCCCTTGTATCTACTCAACCATGTTTGCCAACACTTCCCAATATTCGTTCTCTGTCCAGTCTATTCCATCTCTGCACAAACCTCTCCCTGAGTTACACAAACTGTTCATTGACTCTGTCTGAAATATCCTCTACTGATTTAAATCCTACCTTCAAGGCTCAGGTCCTACTTTGAAGACTTCCTTGATCTCATCCACCTATCCTGATTCCTGATCTCTTCTCCATTTTCAAACTTCCCAGTTGAACCTTTTTTTTTTTTTTTTTAAACTGTCTCACTCCATCGCCCAGGCTGGAATGCAGTGGCATGATCACGGCTCACTGCCACCACTACCTCCTGGGCTCAAGCGATCCTCCCACCTCAACCTCCTGAGTAGCTAAGACTACAAGTGCGCACCACCACACTCAGCTATGTTTTGTATTTTTTTGTAGAGACAAGATTTCGCCAAATTGCCAGGCTGGTCTCCAACTCCTGAGCTCGAGATCCACCCACCTCGGCCTCCCATGGTGCTGAGATTATAGGCATGAGCCACCGAGTCCGGCCCCTAGTTGAATTTACATAATCTTCTCTGCTGCTTATTGGGGGACTTCCCTCCTCAAGAGATGTTAAACTTCATAAGAGTAGGGGCATCATTTATAAGCTCTCCAGAGGTCCCAGTAAAGTGTGACCTCAAGATAAGTGATTAAGAGGTAGCTAGAGGCTGGGCATGGTTGTTCACACCTGTAATGCCAGCACTTTGGGAAGCTGAGGCAGGCGGATCACTTGAGGTCACAAGTTCAAGACCAGCCTGGCCAACACAGTGAAAACCCGTCTCTTCTAAAAACACAAAAAATCAGCCAGGTGCGGTGGCACACGCCTGTAGTCCCGGCTACTTGGGAGGCTGAAGCAGGAGAATCGCTTGAACCCAGGAGGTGGAGGCTGCAGTGAGTTGAGATTGTGCAACTGCACTAGATTTATATTCTTCACCAATGTCGGGAGCTATCGCACTTTTTTTTTTTTTTTGAGATGGAGTCACGCTGTGTCGCCCAGGATGGAGTGCAGTGGCACTATCTCTCATTGCAGCCTCTGCCTCTCAGGTTCAAGTGATTCTTCTGCCTCAGCCTCCCGAGTAGCCAGGACTACAGGCAAGCGCCAACATACCCAGCTAATTTTTGTATTTTTAGTAGAGACGGGTTTCACCATGTTGGCCAGGATGGTCTTGGTCTCTTGACCTCGTGATCTGCCCACCTTGGCCTCCCAAAATGCTAGGATTGCAGGCGTGAACCACCGCGCCTGACCCACTATTGCACTTTTCAAACAATATATTTTGAAATTAAATTACAAGAATAGTACAACCTGGTTGGGCATGGTAGCTCACGCCTGTAATCCCAGCACTTTGGGAGGCCGAGGCAGGAGGATCACCTGAGGTCAGGAGTTCGACTAACATGGAGAAACCCTGTCTCTACTAAAAATACAAAATTAGCCAGGCGTGGTGGCGCATGCCTATAATCTCAGCTACTCAGGAGGCTGAGGCAGGAGGATCGCTTGAACCCAGGAGGCAGAGGTTACGGTGAGCTGAGATCACGCCATTGCACTCCAGCCTGGGCATCAAGAGTGAAACTGTCTCAAAAAAAAAAGAATAGTGCAGCATATACTCGCATACTCTTGACCCAAATTCACCAGTTGATAACATTTTGCCCTATTGCTTTATCATTTTTGTGCCCCATATATATGTATCTACACCATATATACAGATAATATTTTCTTACATAACCACAGACAGTTATCAACTTTGGTAAATTTCACATTCTAACACTAATCTATCAAACAATATCCTTTATACCATTTTTTTTCTTGCAGTACAGGATCTAGTCTATGTTTATGCATTGTACCCTGTCTTTTTACTCTCCTTTCGTTTGGAATAGCCCTTCTTTGTCTTTCATGACATTGATATTTTTGAAGTCCTATTTTTAAAATAGGATGTTCTCATTTTGGGTCAAGGTGTTGCCCAATTTCTCCAGGATATAATTACTTTTTTTTTTTTATTGCTACTAATAAACAATCTTTGGAGAGAAACTGTTAAATTCCTGGAAATATCTTACTCATCAAAAATTTATCCTTGGATTGAGCATCTATTGATAATGTTTGCCTGGACCAATCTATATAAAATGATGATTTTCCAACTCCAGCACTCCCTCCATATTTACCAGTCAGCACATGGTATTCGACTGAAAGCAAAGCCCCTCCCTGCAAAGGCCCTCCCTTGTCTCTCATTTATTTATCTATTTGGTATCACTGTGGACTTATGGCTCCCTAGTTTTCAATGGTTTATAATTCATTACTGTCTTTAATAATATTGGTGCTCACATTACTCAGAATTGGCCAGTGAGAACTCCTAGTTACGCTTTCAATCCGTTAGTAAACATTCCTCAAGAGCACATGGTGGTGCAGAATTCTCGGGTCAAGAACTTTCAGTGATCTGATTTTTGGGATAGTTTATGGGAGTGGTGCTGCATCAGGTTTCAAGTTTCTGTCTTTCCATTACATACCGACTCCCCCTATAGGCAAAAGCAGGGAAGGAAGCTCAAAGCAGTCAAAATGGGGGTTTATGTGTCTTAAGACAGTGATCAGGGCTGGGCGCGGTGGCTCACACCTGTAATCCCAGCACTTTGGGAGGCTGAGGCGAGTGGATCACGAGGTCAGGAGTTCAAGACCAGCCTGGCCAAGATGGTGACACCCCTGTCTCTACTAAAAATACAAAAATTAGCAGGGTGTGGTGACGAGAGCCTGTAATCCCAGCTACCGGGGAGGCTGAGGCAGAGAACTGCTTGAACCCGGGAGGCGGAGGTTGTAGCAAGTTGGGATCATACCACTGCACTCCAGCCACTGCATTCCAACCACTGCACTCCAGCCTGGGCAACCGTGGAATAGAGGAGACTCCGTCTCAAAAAAAAAAAAAAAGAAAGAAAGAAAAAAAAAAAGCAGTGACAGACACCTGCAATAGAGGGGAAGAGGATGGATGATTACAGGAGGTGTCTGGATTATTTTTGTTTTTGTTTTCTTTTTTGAGATGGAGTCTTGCTCTGTTGCCCGGGCTGGAATGCAGTGGCACAATCTCAGCTCACTGCAACCTCCACCTCCCAGGTTCAAGCAATTCTCCTGCCTCAGCCTCCTGAGTAGCTGGGACTACAGGCATATGCCACCATGCCCGGATAATTTTTGTATTTTTAGTAGAGATGGGGTTTCACCATGTTGGCCAGGTTGGTCTCAAACTCTTGACCTCAAGTGACCTGCCCGCCTCGGCCTCCCAAAGTGCTGGGATTACAGGCGTGAGCCACCATGCCCGGCCTTCTGGCTTGTTTAGGATTGTAATGGCGACCTTTATTATCTACACCTACACGTCTCTTCAACTAATGTATTTCTGCTCAGGGGTTTCAACTCCTGCTTACTGAGAAACCATCTGTAGCTGTGAGAAAGGAATGGGCTAAAATAGATTGGCTGATGGATTTTTTGTAATCAGAAGGATACCAGGGAGAGAAGGACATGGAGAATCCTGGAAATTTGTGTTCCATGGATGAAACTGCTTATTCCTTAGTGGGATTTACAAATGGAATCCTATTATGGTTGTTCCAGAGCAGATGGCCTCTTACATCAGTTCCAACACCTTTTATTTTGTAATCCAAGTTCAGAAGTCAGATTACAATTATTTGTTTCTATATAATGGAAACGTTTTAATTCAGGCTGAGAGGAAGTAATTTATCTTTTCACAGATTGTTTTCTAGGAAAGATGTATATTTATTACAGTGCTGATTTTGGTGAAAGTTGGCAACTTAGGCTGTGTCTTAGTCCATTTATACTGCTATAACAAGATACTGAGACTTGAGACTTATAAAGAATATACATT
This sequence comes from Macaca fascicularis, assembly GCF_037993035.2. Taxonomy (NCBI): domain Eukaryota; kingdom Metazoa; phylum Chordata; class Mammalia; order Primates; family Cercopithecidae; genus Macaca; species Macaca fascicularis. Next base: position 125,949,537 of record NC_088395.1, on the reverse strand, counting down.
TATTTCTCAGAGTTCCAGAACCTGGGAAATCCAAGATTAAGGCACCAGAAGGTTCAGTTGTCTGGTGGGGGCAGCTCTCTGCTCTCTGCTTCCAGGATGGTGCCTTGTTGCTGCATCTTCCAGCAACAAGGGGAGAAGAGTGTTATATCCTCACATGGCAGAAGGCAAAGGGCGAGTGACCAAACACTGTGTAAAGCCTCTTTCATCAGGGCCTTAATCCCATTCCTGAGGGAGGAGCTCTCATGGCTTAATGACCTCTCAAAGGCCCCACCTTTTAATACCATCACATTAGCCATTAAGTTTCAACGCTTGAATTTTGAAGAGGACACACTCAAACCATAGCAGGCTGAATTTAATCTAATTATAAAATAACAAATCAGCTTAAAATGTAGGCTCCAAGGAAATGATTTTCACTAGGTTAGGACAAAAGGAAGAGCTTCATTCATTTATGCATTTAATTCAACAAATATATCTGGAGGACCTACAGGATCAAGGTGTAGGTGCTAAGAGCAAGCCAGATGAGTTCCCTGCTTTCATGTAGCTGACATTCCAGTGGAATACAGCAAGAATACGAAAAGGAAAGAAAGTGGTTTTTCTCTGTTGTCCTGGAATTGATTACAAGCTGGGTGGGGAGAAATAGCCCTATATAAAACTAAATGTGCCACCAGCAGTAGGACCACCGGATGAGGTGGCTTTGACTCAGTGCCCTCTTTAACTCTCTAATGACATATTTCTAACTATATGACACCTTATGCGTAGGGGTGTATTGGACTGAGAAGAGCAGAAGATAACAGCACTTTTCAGTTTCAGAATTCTTTATTTCTATGTCTGTCTTTCTCTATGGTGGGCATTCATGTTTATTGAGGTAATGTTAGTCTCTGAACCACTAAATCAAAGAACATAGTACTACGAAGGAAGGTTAGAGATAATAAATTCAAGTAATGATTGTATGAGTGAGAAAAACAAGGCCACAGAGGTGAAATGACTTGCCGAAGGTTGTAGAGATAGTTGTTGGCAACGATGAGATGAGAATTTAGGTCACCTGACTCCTCTCATCTAGTGTTCCCCCAGTCATTTGCCTTTGCACTGCCCTTTTTTCTTTTCTTTCTCTTTTTTTTTTTTTTTTTGAAACGGAGTCTCACTCTATTGCCCAGGCTGGAGTGTAGTGGTGCAATATTGGCTCACTGCACCCTCTGCCTCCCAGGTTCAAGCGATTCTCCTGACTCAGCCTCCTGACTAGCTGGGATTACAGGCGCCTGCCACCATGCCCAGCTAATTTTTGTATTTTTAGTGGAGACGGGGTTTCACCATGTTGGCCAGGCTGGTCTCCAACTCCTGACCTCAAGTAATCCTCCTGCCTCGGCCTCCCAAAGTGCTGGGATTACAGGCGTGAGCCACCGCACCCAGCCTGTTTTATTTTCTTCACAGCATGTATCATCTTGTGAACTTTTTAAAAACAGTCTGATTGTTATCCCAATAAACATGAATGCCCACCATGGAGAAAGACGTGGAAATACATTATGAAAGTGTGTAAAGTGCTGTTATCTTCTCCTATCAGTCTACTACACCCCTACACATAAAGTGTCATATAATTAGAAATACTTTAAAGAGTTAAAGATGGTAGTGCGTCAAAGCCACCTCATCCAATGCTCCGGCTCCTGGTGGAACATTTAGTTTTATGCAGGGCTATTTCTCTCCCCAAAGATTGTAGTCAATTCCAGGACAACAGAGAAAACCCACTTTCTTTCCTTCTTTTGTGTATTCTTGCTGTATTGAGCACACAGTAGGTGCTGTGTAAATTCCCGCCGCCAAACACTCATTAACTGCTTTCGTGAAGCGACTGAAGTTATTGAGTGAAGCTGACTCCGGGTGGAGTGATACATTTGGCTACAGTGATTGAGCGGGCCCCTCTTCTCTGGGCCCCTTTTGTATCTTGTAATCTGTTGCACTTAAGTTGATACGTGAAATACACTTATTTGCAGTTGTGATCAGAACTGTGTAAACAGTGTCTGTGTTCGTAATTGGGATGCAGTAGGGACTTGAAAGTGGCTAACTTGAGAAGCGGCGCTGTGGATGATTTTCTTTGCAAGTGTTTCATTTTTAGTACGTTTTCGCAGTAAGCTATTACACAGAGCTAATGATGCATGATGCACAGAGCATTTCAAGCTACTCTGAAGAAAAGGCACCTCGGGGAGCTGCCTGTTTTGTTTTGTTTTAATGTAAAGTCCATTGCAGACCTAAAGCCCTTACAAGGAACATGGTCTCACTGTCGCGCCGCTTAGAAATCCAGGGAAAAGCGTCAGACGAGCCGTGGGCTAACAACGGCTACCTGAGGGCACCTTCTAACCATATTCTCGAACCTCAGAGAACCTTCCTAAATTCCCTTTCTAGAGTCCCCGCCCTCTGCTTGTCACCGTAGTGCGTCAAAGGCCCGTAGTCGTCACTGGAGGGAAAAAAGTACGTCGCGCGAGATTCTGCGACGGGATTTGGAAGTTAGGGAACAGCCGCGGCGCAAGCGCACTGGCCTCACAACCCCGGACGGCACGCGGGTAGGTAGGCTAGAACCTAGAGGAGGGGAGCAGAGCGTGCTGGGGTCTTTTATCGCTCTCCGCGCAGTGCGTGGGTCTGCGGATCCGTGGAGGTGCGGAGCCTCACTCGGCCTCCCCGGCTCGCGCGTGAGTGCGGCGGAAGCCCTTCTGCTCCTCCACGAGTTGGAGGAGTGCAGCGGACGTGCACCCCGGTGTCGGGACGCGCACCCCGGTGTCGGGACGCGAGCTCGTGCTCCTCTTTTCCTCCTAACGGTGGCCCCCACGCACACACTCCAGTCCCCCCGAGAGTTGATCTTTGCCCTTCAGCGCGCGCCTCCTTACCCGGCCCCTCCCACAGGCCCCCCGTTTCCGCCCGCTTGCTAGCTACCTAGCTCGCGGTCCGTAGTCGGCTTCGTCCCTGGGGTCCCTGCTTGGGGGCGGAGAAGATGGCTGGAGGACGTCTGCTGTTGGGGGGCGACTTCCTGTCGCCGCCGCCGCTGCCCCCCCTCCCGCCGCCGCCGCTGCCGCCCCTCCCGCCGCCCCCGCCCGAGCCAGTGCTGGAGCAGTGGCGCTATAGCCACGAAAGTGACTGGCAGTGGGCTCTGCGGCGCAGCTTCATCTGTCGGCACCTGCACAGCTATCCCGGGGCTGCCCTCGACCAGCTCCTCGCCCTCTCCGCCGCCTGGACCAACCACGTCTTCCTGGGCTGCAGGTGAGTAAGGTGTGGGTGTCGGGTTAGGGACGGGGGTGAGAGATGGGTGATGGGGGATCGGGTTAGGGACTGCGGTGGGGAGGGATCGATGATGGTGGTTGGGATAGGGACGGGGGCGGGATGCGTAGGATAGCTTGGAGGCTGGATACTTGGAGGTGCTGGAGGGCACTAGAGGGATCACTCTTGCCCTGGGGGTGGGGTGGCCGACTGTGGTGGCTGGGCATGACATAACAGCTAGTAGGGCGCAGAGATCGCGGAAGCGGCCTCTCCAGGACCAGGGATGGAGATGAAGCAGCGCCTAGAAGAGGATTATTGAGAGATGGTCGTTGTAGTTGGTGGCGGTATTAGAGGACGTGGGAAATGATGAATAGCAGCATCTCGGACCTGCGTAGGGCCTTCCAAGCATGCAGTATCCGCAGAGAATATATTCGACAGTTGGGGTTGTGGGGGAAGGGCGAGGGGACCCCACTGTTCTAGTCTCCTCCTGACCACTCTCTTTTTCCATTCCCCTTAAATAAAACACCCGCCTCTACTTGCAGCCCCTAGCAGGGTCTTACTGTCTTCTCCTGGGGAGGCGGTACGTATCAGCTCTCAGAGCCGCAGCAGCGTCAGCCTTGCTTGTAGATTTGCGCATAATGTGTCTGGACTCAAACAAAGAAATGGATATATCTACTGTAAAAATGGATTGCCCTCTTTTTACCCTAAATGGGATCAGAAGGATTAACATTTGGCTCTGAGTGAGGTTTTAGGGGTGTGTGTGTGTGTGTGTGTGTGTGTGGTTTTAGTGGTGTGTGTGTGTGTGTGGTGGGTGTGTGTGTGTGTGTGTGTGTGTGTGTGTGTGTGTGGTGGGGGTGTGTGTTTGTTTGTTTTTCCCCCCTTTCCTAGAACCTGGTGACGTTTTGAACAGGCCTCTTTGAAAGCTCTTTGCATTGAATGGAGACTGCAGTATGGTTCCAACGCAGTTCTTTTTTTTTTTTTTTTTTGAGCAGGCTGCTTGGACCTCTGTCCTTCAGAACCCCTAAATCGGCCCTATACTACTCATTCCTTTGATAGACTGGGAGACTGGGAGACGACTTCTTTCGACATTCCTGCAATCATTGTTTGTTTGTTTGTTTTTTATCAGGAAGGGTGAGAAATTCTGGAATATGATCGTGTCAGTTTTGGCCAGTTCAGTTCCAGGAGTGACTGTAACAGATGCAGAAAAAGGATTGTCTACTCCTGCCCTTAATTATTGAACATGGCATTCAGTGTGATATACTTTGCTCTCATCACATAAATTTTTTTTGTCTTCTGTAGGTTAGCATAATTTCTACCACCAGAGATAATGATTAGGAGGAACTGGTTACAACTGAGGAAGCCTTAGTTATTAAACAAGTCAGATAAATCTACTTGACCTTTGCCTAACAATGTTGTTCTTGAGTTCAAAAGTTACCTTTATCCTATAATCATAAGTCTCCATCATATCACAGAAGGCCGTCGGGAATCTGAATCCTTAAAATACAATAAAAACAAAAACTTGAATGAGGGTAACCGTCCTTTGTGTTAATAAATCTTCCCACTAGAATGGAAGCTTCCTTAGGGATAGGGAGTTTGCTTTCTTGTTTACACCTTTATCCTCAGTGCCTAGAAGATTGCCTGCTAAATAATAGCTGCTCAATAAATGTGTGTGGAGTGAATGGATGTATACAGCTTTATGATGTATAACACATTTTAAATATTTATTTCATTTCCTACAACAACCTGGGGGATCAGGTGGCGTCTCATTTTTACTGCTAAATCAGTGGAGGCCAAGAAGTTAAGTGACGTGTCCAAGGTCTTACAGCTGGGGCTAGGACCCAGGTCTTCTGATGCCCAGACTGATGCTCTTTCCACTGAGCCACAGCTGCCATATTTGGGAAGGATGGATCATGAGTGAAAGCAAGTAACTGACATAAGCCACATCACTATATCTCAGGATTTAATTCCAAGAACAACACCCTTGTACATAAGCAGGGCATTAAAAACACAAAGTAGGCCAATGGTAGTTGGTGTTAAAGGCTCAAGCATTGCAGGCTGTTGTGTGTGCACTCAGGTGCATCTGTGGATACTATGTATGCTATAGTCACCATGTTACATTGTAGCTAAGTCAGTTTAGTTAATACAAGAATTGCCATTACATTATCAAATAGCTTAACTGAAAAGTAATGTTTGCATTATATCTGATAGCTTCCATATAGGAGAAAGGGAAGGGCCAATGAAGAATCTTGGAAGCTAGGGACCAAGTGCAGTCTTCCACTTTAGATGGGCTTTATGTTACCTCTCATCTTCAGGTGGGTAAAACTTGTGTTCCAATACTTGTTGATGTTAATGTAGATGTTGGCAGAGTTCTTGTTTTCTGTGACAGAATACTCTTCTCTCAAGTGAACTGCAGAATACATGGTGAAATAGCTCTTTCTAAACTTAAATTGTTAATTCTTTTTCTTTTCTTTTTTTTTTTTTTTTTTGAGACAGAGTCTTGCTCTGTCGCCCAGGCAGGAGTGCGGTGGCATGATCTCGGCTCACTGCAACCCCCACCTCCTGTGTTCAATCTATTCTCATGTCTCAGTCTCCTGAGTAGCTGGGATTGCGGGCATGCACCACTACACCTGGCTCATTTTTGTATTTTTGGTAGAGACGGGGTTTCGCCATTTTGGCCAGGCTGGTCTCGAACTCCTGGACTCAGGTGATCCGCCTGCCTTGGCTTCCCAAAGTGCTGGGATTACAGCAGTGAGTCACTGCACCTGGCCTTAAATTGTTGATTTGTTCCTCAAGGTTTATCACTTGACTTTTGGAACAGGCTGTGAACCAATAGCAAAGAGGAATTTCCTTGCTCTTTTTTCCCTCTGGCAAAATGTTTTGTGTTCCATTTTACTTGGGGCTGAAATAAACTTCTAGGTCAAATAAATCTTTGAAAATTCCTTCATCATAAGACCAAGCCAGGAGGAACTCAAATGTGCAGGGAAACAGAACATACTTCATTCCTTTTGGTGATGGTGGCAATTTCCACAGAACAAATTTGGGTATCTTCTTGACTCTGTAACTGGGGTTTTCAAACTTAAGTACACATCAAAATCACCTGTTAGGCTTGTTGAAACAGATTGCTGGGTCCCAGCCCCAGGGTGTCTGACTTGGTAGGTCTGAGGTGGGACCTCACAATTTGTATTTTTGACAAGTTCCCAGGTGATGCCGATGTTGCTGATCCAGAGAACAGCACTCTCAGAACCACTGCTTTTTAGGATAAAATAAAAATGTTTCTATTCTGTTTTTTAATCATTTTCTCCCTCATTGTCCAGGCAACCAGAAAGCTCAAATGGCTAAAATTGTTTCACTTCGTTTTTTCATTTGTCTGTTCCATTCAAGTAAACAACTTAACCAAGAATTTTTTCTGCAAGCAATTTCTAAGATTTGTGGCTAGTGAAAAATTAGTTCAGTTTTCTGACCAACTACACCTGCAGCACTTAAATAATTGTACATATGAATGCCTAAAGAACTGTGTGATTTTTACTTAAAATTGTAGATAGTGTCTTTATATTTAATAAAGCAGTTTGATTAACTGGGGCATTTATTTTTCCAGTCGTTGAGCAATAAGATTAGAAGGAGAATCCTGGCCTACTATTTACCTTTGATGAGACATTAATTAATAGATAAAATATACCTTAAAATGAAACCAGCTTTGCTCCCTTATTTGTCTCTTCCTGGTTGATACAAGACTGGTGTTTGGAAGGTAGATGCTGGCTGGGCTCATGTTGCAAAACTGTGCACATAGTAGGGAGAGTGCAGCAATCACTAGCTAATTAAATGGGTGTGGGAGCTTTTGAAAGATTATCAGTAATCTGGGTATATGTTATTCACTTATGATGTCAGGAGTCTCATTAATTGTTGTTATTGTTGTTGTTGTTGTTTTAATAAAGATGGGGTTTCCCTGTGTGGCTCAGGCTGATCTTGAACTCCTGAGCTCAAGTGATCCACCTGCCTTGGCCTCCCAAAGTGCTGGGATTACAGGAGTGAGCCACCGTGCCTGGTCTGAGTCTTTTTTTCTTTTTATTTTCTCTTCTCTTTTCTTTCCTTTTCTTTCCTTTTCTTTCTTTCTTTCTTTTTTTTTTTTGTGACAGTATTTCGCTCTTGTTTCCCAGGCTGGAGTGCAATGGCGCGATCTCAGCTCACCACAACCTCCACCTCCTGAGTTCAAGTGATTCTCCTGCCTCAGCCTCCCTAGTAGCTGGGATTACAGGCGTGCACCACCACACCTGACTAATTTTGTATTTTAGTGGAGACAGGGTTTCTCCATGTTGGTCAGGCTGGTCTGGAACTCCTGACCTCAGTTGATCCCGCCCACCTTGGCCTCCCAGAGTGCTGGGATTACAGGCATGAGCCACTGTGGCCAGCGTTTTTTTTGTTTTTTGTTTTTTGTTTTTTGTTTTGAGAGAGCCTTGCTCTGTCACCCAGGCTGAAGTGCAATGGCGTGATCTCAGCTCAGTGCAGCCTCCGCCTCCCAAGTTCAAGCCATTCTCCTGCCTCCACCTTCCAAGTAGCTGGGATTACAGGCGTGCACCACCACACCCAGCTAATTTTGTTTGTATTTTCAGTAGAGACAGGGTTTCACCATGTTGGCCAGGCTGGTCCTGACCTCAGGTGATCCGCCCACCTGGGTCTTCCAAAGCACTGGGATTACAGGCATGAGCCATTCCACCAGGCTCCGGCCCAAGTCTTATGAATAGTTTTTTTTTTTTTTTTAATTAGTTTTCCTTATGAATAGTTTTGAATAAACAATTTTATACTTGGAAACCTTAATCTTTGCTTAATTTTCAAATCTCAGCTTTTTTATTTGAACTTAGTAGAACAGTTTAATATATTTTTTTAAAGTTTTATAAAAAGGCTGTGCCTGGTGGCCCATGCCTGTAATCCCAGCACTTTGGGAGCCTGAGGCGGGCAGATCACGTGAGGTCAGGAGTTTGAGACCAGCCTGGCCAATGTGGTAAAACTCCATCTCTTATCAGGCGTGATGATGGGTGCTTGTAGTCCCAGCTACTCGGGAGGCTGAGTTGGGAGAATCACTTGAACCTGGGAGGCAGGGGTTACAATGAGCCGAGATAGCATCACTGCACTTCAGCCTGGGCGCCAGATCGAGAGTCCATCTCAAAAAAAAAAAAAAAAAAGTTTGTAAGCATCTATTGCTGAATATTTATTAAATTTCACCTGCCATTGTATATTATAGTGGTTTATGTTATTCATAGGTATGCATATATATGCACCTGTTTTGTGTCCAGAGATGTAAAACTTACGAAGACAGATGTTTTTGTTCATTAGAAGTCATCTTTTTATGTGCTAGATATGGTGGGATAGTTGAGTCACATCCTGGTTTCCAAAAGCTTGGTATACTATCAGCTACTTTTGAGAACCATAGACCTCAGAATTTTGGGATTCTTTTTTTTTCTTTTTCTTTTGAGACAGTCTTGCTCTGTCACCCAGGCTGGAGTGCAGCCTGTGATATCAGCTCACTGCAACCTCCGCCTCCCGGGTTCAAGCGATTCTCTTGCCTCAGCCTCCTGTGTAGCTGGGTCTACAGGCGCACGCCACCACGACTGGCTAATTTTTGTATTTTTAATAGAGACAGGGTTTCACCATGTTGTCCAGGCTGGTCTTGAACTCCTAGCCTCAAGTGATCTGCCTGCCTCGGCCTCCCAAAGTGCTGGGATTACAGGCATGAGCCCCCATGCCCGGCCTGGTTTTCTTTTTTAAGCATTTATAATCTAAAGGGTAACTTAGCAGACTTAAAAATATAGTACGTGTGCATCTTAAAAAATTACTATATTAGACTTGCCTTAATGATATCTTACATTTTATTCAATAATACGAATAGTGTATAACCATTAAAACTCACGTGGTAATGATGTGGAGAAAAGGCTTATGGTACAGTAAATTAACAGAAAACCCCACCAGATTTCAAATCAACATAGATGACCTGATAGTGATGGGGAGTTATGGAAAACACAGAAAAAACATTAAAAAATAAACCTCAACATGGCCGGGACGCGGTGGCTCACACCTGTAATCCCAGCACCAAATTGGGAGGCTGAGGCAGGCAGATCACGAGGTCAGGAGTTCGAGACCAGCATGGCCAACATGGTGAAACCCAGTCTCTACTAAAAATACAAAAATTAGCTGGGTGTGATGGTGTGCTCCTGTAATCCCAGCTACTTGGGAGGCTGAGACAGGAGAATCCCTTGAACTGAGGAGGCGGAGGCTGCAGTGAGCCGAGATCACGCCATTGCCTGGGCAATAGAGTGAGACTCAGTCTCAAAAAAAAAAAAAGATTAATTTAAAAAAAAAACCCAACATGTTGATGAAGTTATCAGTAGTTGGAGTTATTATTACTATTTTTGAGATAGGTTCTCACTCTGTCACCCAGGCTGGAGTGCAGTGGTGTGATCACAGCTCACTGTAGCCTCAACTTCCTAGGCTCAAGTGATTTGAGTAGTTGGGATTACAGGTGTATGCCACCATGTCCAGCTTTTTTTTTTTTTCCCTTTGTAGAGACAGGGTCTTGCCATGTTGCCCAGGCTGATCTCGAACTCCTGGGCTTAAGTGATCCTCTTGCCTTGGTCTCCCAGAGTGTTAGGATTACAGGTGTGAGCCACCGCTCCCGGCCAGTGGTTGGGAATGTAGGTGCTTTTCTTGGTGGATTTTCTAAAATTCCTGGTGTTAAACGTGTTACTTTAAAACATACTATTAAAAAATAGACTCTGGAGAAACTGAATAATAAAAGCTTTACTGCCTTGGCTTACTTTAAATATGTGGCACCACTTCTTTATCTTTGGATAGCTACTCTGAATAATTGTAGAAGCCTCGTGGTCTTACTAAACACTCCAGATTCATATTTACATTGTTCTTTGAATAGTGAAGTGTTTGTTAGGTACTATATAGTCTTTTTCATTATTGTTCAAGCTGGCTGGGCTTCTTCAGTATTATGACTTCATAGCAAAGGACAGAGAACTGTATCAGCAACCTATGCAAAGACTTATTTTTATGGCCTATGGGTGAAGTTGAATTTTGTGGCAGATGTAATGAATAGGGTATAGTAAGTAGGTAGAGTAATTACTAATGCTGGAAGAAACCTGAGAAAAGTGAGCATGAATGAGTGAGCCCTAAGTGCATCACACCGTAAGACATATATGCCATTCGCAGTTGTACACTGTACTTGGAATCAGGCTCTAACTGAAGGTCTGGAGAATATTGACTGGAATTCAAGGTAAGTTGCCTGGTTGTAGGGCCACTTTTGGTAACAGGCGTGGGATTAGTAGTTTAAGATGTATAGACTCATCTCATTTTCGTGGTGTTTTTTTTTTTTTGTTTTTGAGATGGAGTTTTACTCTTGCTGCCCAGGCTGGAGTGCAATGGCGTAATCTCGGCTCACTGCAACCTCTGCCTCCCGGGTTCAAGCGATTCTCCTGTCTCAGCCTCCCAAGTAGCTGGGATTACAGGCATGTGCCATCACACCCGGCTAATTTTTGTATTTTTAGTAGAGACAGGATTTGTCTATGTTGGTCAGGCTGGTCTCGAATTCCCGACCTCAGGTGATCCACCTGCCTTGGCCTCCCAGAGTGTTGGGATTACAGGTGTGAGCCACATGTGCCCGGCTTTTGTTTTTATCTCATATTTTGGAAATGGGACTCCCCAGTTTGAATGGAAGTGATATGTAGAATGTATTGTGTTTATTTTATTTTATTTTAATTATTTTTGAGACAGAGTCTCGCTCTTGTCATCCAGACTGGAGTGCAGTGGTGCCATCTCAGCTCACTGCAACCTCCGCCTCCCAGGTTCAAGTGATTCTCCTGCCTCAGCCTCCCAAGTAGCTGGGATTACAGGCACCTGCCACCATGCCTGGCTAATTTTTGTGTTTTTAGTAGAGACGGGGTTTCACCATGTTGGCCAGGCTGGTCTTGAACTCCTGACCTCAGGTGATCTGCCCACCCCAGCCTCCCAAAGCATTGGGATTATAGGTGTGAGCCACCCTGCCCAGCCATATTGTGTTTTAGACTGTGCTTTCTGATGTTCAGATAAGAGTCAATGAAGATAAAATTACTCTTGGTATTTAAATACTCGTGCTAGCTTTAGCAGCAACAGTTGTCAATAGAAAGTGCAGGTTACAACTGAGCTAGCTTCCAGCAATCTGTCGGGGAGGCCACCGTGCCTTGACTTCTGTTTTGCGTGGAATGATACGTGATGGGTGTGCAACCTGTTCTGCTGAAAATGGAAAATGTTACCCTCCTTCTGGTTTAGAACTGATTCATGTAAAGGTGTGATAGTTACTCATTTTCAGAACTTTCTTCCCAAATGCTACCAGAAATCTCTTTTTTGGTCCTAGGCTGGGGAAGGCTCTGAAGGTAGGAAGGGAGAACAGGTAACCGTGATAACAAACACTTCACTTGAGCTCCTGTTTCTCTTTCTCTGTAGTAAAATGTTATTCTATCAAGCAGTCAATCTTCATAAGGAGCCTTTTTTAAAAAAAAAAAAAAAAAAGAGTCGGTCTCAGCCAGGTGCAGTTGCTCATGCTGTAATCCTAGCACTTTGGGAAGGTTGAGGCGGGTGGATTACCTGAGGTCAGGAGTTCAAGATCAGCCTGGCCAGCATGGCAAAACCCCGTCTCTACTAAAAAAATACAAAAATTAGCTAGGCATGATGGCGCATGCCTGTAATCCCAGCTACTTGGGAGGCTGAGGCAGGAGAATTGCTTGAACCCAGGAGGTGGTGGTTGCAGTGAGCTGATATTGTGTCACTGCACTCCAGCCTGGGAGACAGAGCAAGACTCCCTCTCAAAAAAAAAAAAAAAGAGAGAGAGAGAGAGAGAGGGTCTCACTCTGTCACCCAGGCTGGAGCACAGTGGTGCTATCACAGCTCACTGCAGCCTTGACCTTCCCTGCTCAAGTGATCCTCCCACCTCAGCCTCCCAAGTAGCTGGGACTCCAGGCATGGGTCACCATGCCTGGCTATGTTTTTCGTTTGTTTTTTTATTTTTGAAATGATGGTGTTTTGCCATGTTGTCCAGGCTGGTCTTGAATTCCTGGCTTCAAGTGATCTGCCCACCTCCACCTCTCAATGTGCTGGGATTACAGGCATGAACCACTGTGCCCAGCCAGGAGACATTTTTTAATTGTATATTTTAAAGCTTTGTCTTAAAATTTCAAACACACAAAAATAGAAAAGAGTTTAATGAATCCCATGTACCCATCACTCAGCAATCATCAGCAGTCTGCCATACTACCCTTCTTCCTTCATCTATTCTGCCCTAGCTTTTTGTGGGCACTAGTCTGGAGTATATTTTTTAAAATCCTGACATCATTTCACCTGTACATTCTTCAGTACACATCTGTATCAGATAAGAATTTTTAAAAATAGAGTTACGATTGCATTATTCATGTTCAACAAAATTAACAGTAATTTCTTAAAAATCACCCAATGCCTCTTTCATGTCGTTTTCTTCATTTGTCTCAAATGTCTTTTTACAGTTTGATTCATTCATGATACAAAGTCTATACAGTGTATTTGATCCATCTCCTTTAACCTATAGCCACTCCCTCCTACAGTATTTATTTGATGACTGGGCTGTCACATACTGTTCCCTCATTCTGGAGTTGGATAGTTCCATTCTTGTGGTGTTTCACATGTTTCTGGGAGTCAGGAACTTGATTAGGTTCAGGTTTAATTCTCTGGAGAGCCATAATGCTTTCTAGATAGTGCCATGATGTCCTATTGTATCACATCTTGGGGTACATGTTTCATTGTCCCACTTTTAGTGATATTAAGATGATAAAGTCCCCAATCAGCTTTTTAAACTGAAATTTTTCTTGAGATAATTATAGATTCACATGCAAGTGTAAGAAATAATACAAAGAGATGGCCGGGTGCGGTGACTCATGCCTGTAATCCCAGCACTTTGGAAGGCTGAGGCTGGCGGAGAGGTCAGGAGGTTGACACCAGCCTGGCCAACATGGTGAGACATGTTGAGTCTCACATGTCTTAGTGAGACAGGTATCTTACTAAAAATACAAAAATTAGCCCCGCATGGTGATGCATGCTTATAGTCCCAGCTACTTGGGCAACTGAATCAGGAGAATCACTTGAACCCAGGAGACGGAGGTTGCGGTGAGCTGAGATCACACCATTGCATTCCAGCATGGGTGACAGAGCGAGACTCTGTCTCAAAAAAAAAGTTCCTTTTTGTCTCAAGTAGTGTTCCATAGTGTATTTGTACCAGAATCTAACTATTCACCTGTTGAAGGACATCTGGGTTGATTGTAGTTTTGGGCTGTTACAAATAAAGCAGGTTTTTGTGTGAACATAAGTTCTCATTTCTCTGCAATAAATGTCCAAGAGTGTAATTGCAATTGCTGGATCAAGTGGTAACTGATTTTTTTTTTTTTTTGGAGGCGGAGTTTCATTCTTGTTGCCCAGGCTGGAGTGCAATGGTTCAATCTTGGCTCACTGCAACGTCCGCCTCCTGGGTTCAAGCGATTCTGCCTCAGCCTCCCGAGTAGCTGGGATTACAGGCATGTGCCACCACGTCCGACTAGTTTTGTCTTTTTAGTAGAGACGGGGTTTCTCTATGTTGGTCAGGCTGGTCTCAAACTCCCGACCTCAGGTAATCCGCCCACCTTGGCCTCCCAAAGTGCTGGGATTACAAGCGTGAGCCACCGCACCCAGTCTGATGTTTGGTTTTATAAGCAGCTACCAAACTGTTTTCCAGAGTGACTGTATAATTTTACATTCCCAGCAGCAATGTCTGAGTGATCCAGTTTCTTCTCATTTTTGCCAGCATTTGGTATTGTCACTTTTTTTTTTTTTTGGAGACGGAGTCTTGCTGTGTCACCCAGGCTGCAGTGCAGTGACACAATCCCGGCTCTCTACAACCTCTGCCTCCCAGGTTCAAGCGATTCTCTTGCCTCATACTCCTGAGGAGCTGTGATTATAGGCACATGCCACCACGCCAAGCTAATTTTTGTATTTTTAGTAGAGACGGGATTTCACCTTGTTGGTCAGGCTGGTCTTGAACTCCTGACCTCGTGAATCACCCGTCTTGGCCTCCCAAAGTGCTGGGATTACAGGCGTGAGCTACCGTGCCCAGCCATTGTCACTTTTTTATTTTGGCCATTCTAATAAGTGTATAGTGATACCTCATTGTGATTTTTAAATTGCATTTCCCTGCTGGCTAGTGATGAACATCTTTTCATGTGCTTATTTGCAATCTGTCTATCCTCTTTGGTGAAATATTTTGTTTATGTCTTTTGTTCATTTTTTAATTTGATTTTTTTTTTACTGTTGAGTTTTAGGTACTAGTCTTTTGTCAAGTGTGTGGTTTACAACTGTTTTCTCCCAGTCTTCAGCTTGACTTTTCATCCTCTTCACAGTCTTTCAAGAGCAAAAATTTTTACTTTTTTTTTTTTTTTTTTTGAGACGGAGTCTCGCTCTGTCACCCAGACCCAGACTGGAGTGCAGTGGCGCGATCTCGGCTCACTGCAACCTCCACCTCCCGGGTTCGAGTGATTCTCCTGCCTCAGTCTTCCAAGTAGCTTGGACTGCAGGTGTGTAGCACCATGCCCAGCTATTTTTTTTTTCTATTTTTGTAGAGAGAGGGTGTTGCCATGTTGGCCAGGCTGGTCCTGAACTCCTGACCTCAAGTAATCCACCTGCCTTGGCCTCCCAAAGTGCTGGGATTATGGGAGTGAGCCACCGCACCCAGCCAAAACTTTTTAATTTCAGTGAGGTCCGTTTTATCACCAGTTTCTTTATGGATGGATCATGCTTGCTATCAAGCCTAAGAACTGTTTGCCTAGCTCTAGATCCCACAGATTTTCTCTTGTGTTTTTTTCAATAAAAGTTTCAGGCCGGGCGCGGTGGCTCAAGCCTGTAATCCCAGCACTTTGGGAGGCCGAGACGGGCGGATCACGAGGTCAGGAGTTCGAGACCATCCTGGCTAACACGGTGAAACCCCGTCTCTACTAAAAAATACAAAAAACTAGCCGGGCGAGGTGGCGGGCGCCTGTAGTCCCGGCTACTCGGGAGGCTGAGGCAGGAGAATGGCGTAAAAACCCGGGAGGCAGAGCTTGCAGTGAGCTGAGATCTGGCCACTGCACTCCAGCCTGGGCGACACAGCGAGACTCCGTCTCAAAAAAAAAAAAAAAAAAAGTTTCATAGTTTTACATTTAGGTTTATGATGCATTTTGAGTTAGTTTTTTGTAAGGTGTGAGGTTTAGGTTGTAGAGTTTTGTTTTTTGTTTGTTTGTTTGTTTTTTGTTTTGCCTATGGATGCCCACTTGTTGCGGTGCCATTTGTTGAGAAGGCTATCCTTCCTCCATTGAATTGCCTTGGCACCTTTGTCAGTAATCAGTTGAGAATATTTGCTTGGGTCTGACTGTGAGTTCTTCCTCCATTAGCTTTTCACCTAATAGGTTTAGCAGCCATTGATTGATTGATTGGTTGGTTGATTTTTTTTTTTTTTTGAGATGGAGTCTAGCTCTGTCGCCCAGGCTGGAGTGCAGTGGCATAATCTCGGCTCGCTGCAGCCTCTGCCTCCCAGGTTCAAGCAGTTTTCCTGCCTCAGCCTCCTGAGTAGCTGGTATTACAGGTGTCCACCACCATGCCCGGGTAATTTTTGTGTTTTTAGTAGAGATGGAGTTTCACTATGTTGGCCAGGCTGTTCTCGAACTCCTGACCTCAAGTGATCCACCTGCTTCGGCCTTCCAAAGTGCCGAGATTACAGGTGTGAGCCACCATACCCGCCTGATGATCGTTTTTTATTTTATTATAGGTTACGAAATGGTAGTAGTCCATCGTTCCTTCATTTATTAGCTGGAATGCTTCTCTAAAAGATATTTTCCTCATCATCTCTTTGGTTGCTCTAAGTACAGTTTATACAGGAAAATGCAGGATAAATGTTTGCTTTCTTCCTTTCATATTTACCTGTTTGCAGAATAATGACATGGTTCCTTCCATCCTTCAAAGGTGACCAATAATAGTTTGTAAGTATCATTATGAACTAATGGATTTTCAACATATTTGATGTGTTTCAATCCATTGCCATCATTGTTCTTATCGATATTTTAGTTGGCTCACTTTGCCAGTATGAGTTTATTCAGATTGGCTTCTGAGTCCATTTGACACAACCCCTTTGATCTTTGACAGATTCCTTGGTTTTAGGTGCTAGAAGATTTCTCAGGCTCACCTTAGACATTTCCTGCCACAGACTTAGAATCAGCCACTTCTCTAAGGACCCTGATTCCATTTCAAGAGAAGTGGTAGAGACCACAATCAAAACAAATCATGAATTTATACTGATATTTTCAATTCAAATTAAGGTTTTTGCTAAAAATTTTTTGAGTTTATATTTGTATGTCTTATGCTGAAAAAATCTTGATTTCCTAATTAGTAACATAATTATTCATTTGATGGGTAAATATTTTAGGGCCGATTCTTTGGTTTTATAGCCAAAATACCCTGTTGATAAAGTCTTGTGGGAGCAATTATGAGACTGGCTTATTTTGAAGCTTTTTTGAAAAGACATCCTTACCTGTTTTAACTCTAGATTATATTAACTTAAATAGGTACAGCCCACGCCTGATGGAAAAAATTCTCCAAATGGCTGAAGGTATTGATATTGGGGAGATGCCTTCATATGATCTGGTGCTGTCCAAGCCTTCCAAAGGTCAAAAACGCCACCTCTCAACATGTGATGGTGAGTATACTTGTTTCTGAAAGGTGGGATTTGAAGAAACATGGCTTTCAAAAATGGTATGAGTGTGGTATATGATTTCAAATAACATTGGTAATATTAGTTCTTACGGGTAAAAGAGTTTTAGCTTTTAGTTATATACACTTTTTTGAGTATGCTAAATAGAATTGAAAACTAAGAATATCGAAATCATATTATTATGCAGTCCTTGAAATTTATGCCATGGAACCGCCCTCTAAATAAAATCTTATCCTGTGATCACTTGAGCATCTAAATCCCTAAATCCTCTTGGATGGGTCCGGGATGGACGAGCTTTCTACTGAGCAGTGTTACAGGGAGGAAGCTCTAGTGTCTAGTATAGCCTCATCAGAGTTCATCTATAGCTTTAAATTTGGCATCTCACATAAATCATTAGTTTCCAGCTGTTGTTTGTTCTAGAAAGAAAATAGAGCAAACACCCTTTTGTGATGAATGGGTCAGAGCTGAGGTTTTGAAGTTGAAAACTTTTGATCATTCTTTTTCTTTGATTTTTAGTCACAACTATGTAAAGCACCATCACAGAGTCACTCACCTCTGATACAAAAGAGAAAGGCTTTGTAACTGCCTCTGCTCATCATCTGCCTTGCATTAGAACCATCTTTCCCATTTTCAATCCTTAAGTGAGCTTTTCAGCATGGGTGGTATGAGATTGTACTGGAACAATCTTCCAGTCCACTTCACCTTCCAGCACAAGTGAAGAGTACACTTCACCTGTGCTTTAGCTCATTTGATGCAAAAGCAGCTACCAGTAATGTGTGGTGGTGACCTGCATACTTGACTCAATGGTATATTTTCTATCAAGGGTCTTCCCATACATGTGGAAAGACAGGGAACATCCCTCCTTATGCTGGAATCTTACATTGATAATTGAGTCCCTTCACCCAAATGATGTGAAGTTTTTGTGATGGAAGTATCTTGTACCAACAATGCAGCTTGCAAATAATATGGTTGGTACTATTTTCCTGTTTGGTTCTTTTGAAATATTCCCATTTTAATGAATTGTAAATTTCACTCATTCTATAGGTCAAAATCCTCCTAAAAAGCAAGCCGGTTCCAAATTCCATGCGAGACCTCGTTTTGAGCCTGTACATTTTGTAGCTAGTAGTTCAAAAGATGAAAGACAGGAAGATCCTTATGGCCCTCAAACAAAAGAGGTAAATGAACAAACACATTTTGCCAGCTTGCCAAGAGACATCTACCAAGATTATACTCAAGACTCTTTCAGTATACAAGATGGGAATTCTCAGTATTGTGATTCATCAGGATTCATTCTCACAAAAGACCAGCCTGTAGCAGCCAACATGTATTTTGACAGTGGGAACCCTGCCCCAAGCAGCACATCACAGCAGGCAAACTCTCAGTCAACACCTGAGCCTTCACCATCACAGACATTTCCCGAGTCCGTGGTAGCCGAGAAGCAGTATTTTATTGAAAAGTTAACGGCGACAATCTGGAAGAACCTTTCTAATCCAGAGATGACTTCTGGATCTGATAAAATTAATTATACATATATGTTAACTCGTTGTATTCAGGCATGTAAGACAAATCCTGAGTATATATATGCTCCTTTAAAGGAAATTCCTCCTGCTGACATCCCCAAAAATAAAAAACTTCTAACTGATGGCTATGCTTGTGAAGTTAGATGCCAAAATATCTACTTAACTACAGGTTATGCTGGCAGCAAGAATGGGTCCAGGGATCGAGCTACAGAACTAGCTGTAAAACTCTTGCAGAAACGTATTGAAGTTAGAGTTGTCCGGCGGAAATTCAAACATACGTTTGGAGAGGACCTCGTGGTGTGTCAGATTGGCATGTCCTCCTATGAATTTCCTCCAGCTCTGAAACCACCAGAAGACCTGGTGGTACTGGGTAAAGATGCTTCCGGGCAGCCAGTTTTTAATGCTTCCGCCAAACACTGGACCAATTTTGTCATTACAGAAAATGCAAATGATGCAATTGGTATCCTTAACAATTCTGCCTCATTCAACAAGATGTCAATTGAATACAAATATGAGATGATGCCAAATCGCACATGGCGTTGTCGAGTGTTTTTACAAGATCACTGCTTAGCTGAAGGTTATGGAACCAAGAAAACAAGTAAACATGCAGCTGCCGACGAGGCTTTGAAAATTCTTCAAAAAACACAGCCCACTTATCCATCTGTCAAAAGTTCACAATGCCATACAGGCTCTTCACCCAGAGGATCTGGAAAGAAGAAAGATATAAAGGATCTTGTAGTTTATGAGAATTCTTCAAATCCCGTGTGCACGCTGAATGACACAGCTCAGTTTAACCGAATGACAGTTGAGTATGTCTATGAAAGGATGACAGGCCTCCGCTGGAAATGCAAAGTGATTCTAGAGAGTGAAGTAATTGCAGAAGCAGTTGGGGTGAAGAAAACTGTCAAATATGAAGCTGCTGGGGAAGCTGTGAAAACCCTCAAAAAGACCCAGCCAACTGTCATTAACAACTTGAAGAAAGGAGCTGTTGAAGATGTGATTTCAAGAAATGAAATTCAGGGCCGCTCAGCAGAGGAGGCTTACAAACAACAAATCAAAGAAGATAACATTGGAAATCAGCTTCTGAGAAAGATGGGTTGGACTGGTGGTGGTTTAGGTAAATCTGGTGAGGGCATACGGGAGCCTATCTCAGTCAAAGAGCAGCATAAGCGGGAAGGGCTTGGTCTGGATGTAGAGAGGGTGAATAAAATTGCCAAGAGAGATATTGAACAGATCATCAGAAACTATGCCCGCTCTGAGAGCCACACAGATTTGACTTTCTCTAGAGAGCTGACTAATGACGAACGGAAGCAAATACATCAGATTGCCCAGAAGTATGGTCTTAAGAGTAAGTCTCATGGGGTGGGCCATGATAGGTACCTGGTGGTAGGTAGAAAAAGACGGAAGGAAGACCTACTAGATCAGCTCAAACAGGAAGGCCAAGTGGGCCATTACGAGCTTGTTATGCCTCAAGCAAATTGAGATCTTACTAATTTATTTTGTAAATGCCTAATGAGGCAGATTTTTGAATTAAAGAGATGCTACATGTTCCGGTTGCAGAGTATATTCATAAGATGTCTCACCTTGTTCATTTCACATAGTGGTTTATTAGATATTGGAACCTAAAGAATTCTGTCTACTTGTATTAGCTTAATCCAGCAGATGATATTGTGCAGTTACTGTTTGTGTCTTTGATATTGCTGTGTCCCTCAGATTTTAGTAGTTTGACAAGCAAGAACACATATCCAAATGGAATTTTACCCCGAGAAATTCTCATTTTAAAGGGCATAGCACAGCAACCTGCAACAATATGTAAAGTTGATATTGACTACAATAAAAAAAACAGTCTTAATTCCAGATTTACTGAAAATGTCAGATCATTTTGTATTAATCTATTTTCATCTTTGTGTGAAGCCAGTTATAGAATGTTTAACAATAAATTGTGCTGTACACGTAAATGTCCTTACCAACTAAATGATGTAAAAGTTTCTTAAAGTAATTTTAGTGTTCATTTATTTATAACTTCTACCATGTGATTTCCAGAATATTGGAAGTGATTTACTGTATCTTGTGATATATGGGTTTTAACAAATTCTAGTCTTCACGCTGAGAGAGCACTACTTGAGAGAGCAGTTGAAAGTTTCAAAAACTTTGGTTCAATCTGAAGAAAGGAAGCTTGAACTGTTTGTTCTTGGTGCCTTGCAGAGAGACTCACAGCAACTCTCCATTATAGCTTTCACACGGTTTGGATGTGCAGCACATCCAAGGCAACCACAGCTGTGGTAGAGCTTGGTAAAAGACTGAAGATACATTGGTGCTTTGATGAAAAGGTCAGTTGGCTGGTCCCTCTCTCAAAAAGCTTATTAAGCCTGAAAAGCCAACTTTGTAACATATTTAAAACTGCTATTTTCGCTTATTTCTGGAATGTAAAAAAAAAAAAAAATGTATAAAAAGAATTAGTGTATGCTTCCTGAATAAAAAGGAGCCAAAGTTGATCAGAATGGTGGCGTGCTCATTTCCGGGCAGCAGCCTTGTAGCAGCACTGGGTCTCTGGAGAACGGAAGTGGTGTTTGCACAGAATAGTTCAGCACCCAGAGCACATGTGGATGAATGTCCGGATTTAACAGATAGGAATCAGTCAACTATCACTTTTTTCCTGTGGGCCAACATGCTGGCTTCAACCAAGTCTTAGGCCGCTCCCTTTTATGTGATTTTGTTTTTGTATCTCAGGTAAATCAAGTATAACCTCATAAAAGCACAGGGGAATTTACCATTGATCATTAGACACCTCTAATGAAATGATGTTCGGGACAATTAGGTGGTTTACAGTGCTTGAAAACATTTAGCACCATGCTTGACATGTAATTGGCCAACAAGAAATCGTAATTTCCTTTCCCCTGTTTTGTTTGTTTGTTTTTGAGATGGAGTTTCGCTCTTCTTGCCCAGGCTGGAGTGCAATGGTGTGGTCTCGACTCACTGCAGCCTGCACCTCTTGGATTCAAATGATTCTCCTGTGTCAACCTCCCAAGTAGCTGGGATTACAGGCACCCGCTGCCACGCCTGGCTGATTTTTGTATTTTTAGTAGAGACGGGATTTCACCATGTTGACCAGGCTGGTCTTGAAGTCCTGACCCTCAGGCAATCTGCCCACCTCGGCCTCCCAAAGTGCTGGGATTACAGGTTTGAGCCAACGCGCCCGGCCCTGTTTTTTATATTTTACATTAAGCGGCTGCCCACTGTGGTTAAATTAATGCTTAAAAAACATAAAAGGATTAGCCTTTATACCTGGATCTCTGTAACTGGTAATCATCTACAGTAACTAACCAGTGTGATAATGGTTTTCCATTAACGGTCTTTCTACAGTGCATAGCCTTTCTTAATGTAGGTAGGAAGAGAAATGAGGTGTACATTTTATTTTGGCACTTCATATTAACATTGGCAAAAAGAACTAAGCAATATATTTATAGATATTATAGGATTACAATTTTTTTTTTTTTTTTTTTTTTTTTTGAGACAGAGTCCCACTCCGGTTACCCAGTCTGGAGTGCAGTGGCGCAATCTCAGCTCATTGCAACTTCCGCCTCCGGAGTAGCTGGGACTACAGGTGCACACCACCTGGCCTGGCTAATTTTTTGTATTTTTAGTGGAAATGGGATTCTGGTCTCAAGCTCCTGGAGTTACACAGCCCACCCTCTTCAGCCTCCCAAAGTGCTAGGATTACAGGCATGAGCCACTACACCTGGACTACAATTTTGTTCTGTTTTTCATTTACAAGGTTCATACCAGCCTTCAGAAGCTATGGTTGAATTTGTGAGTTAGAAAAAACCTGCCTTCAATTCTCTGAGTAAGAGTGGCTTTGGGATTAAGGGATATGAAAAGTGGACTGATTACTCTCTTTAGATTTCTTTCTTCTTCCCCAAATGATTTTGAGGCGGGGAAAGGTAGGGGAATGTTAAATGTGAATCTGGTTTGTCTAGGTGAGTCCTACAGAACAGAATATTAAGGTAATTACAGTTAGGAAGGCTCCCAAATAATTGCGCCAAGTAGATACAAATTTGGTTACTGGATTTGAGGGGCCAGATTGCCTAACTTCTTAGGATCTGTGATACTGATACAGAATTAGAGCAAAATCACCTAAAACTTGCTTGAGGATAAAATAATGTTGAGAATGGCGTTGGCATGAATGAGCTGCTGACAAGCTTGCTGTTGTTCCATTTTGTCCCCTTTCAGTTGGTTACTGTATTTTCCCTTTCTTTGAAATGTAGTCATTCTTAACCCAGAAACCTTCTATAAAATCTGCACAGGTACATGAGCAATTTCAAATTTTATTTGGATTACTTGTTTTTTATACTGAAGAACTAACTGTGCTTTCCATTTTATATCTAGCTTTTAGTGTCACAGATGTACTTTTTGGATTTTTTTCCTCCCCTTTGATTGCAAAATGAATGGAAATATCATGCCTTTTGTTGGGATTCTTTTTTAGTAGTATACAATGCATTCTCTTTGCTATGAGTAACCCCTGAGCTGGAGATGGGTCCTAAATAAAGGATTCTAATTGCAGCTTTGGTTCTTCATCATACCTCCTTCCCCACATCAGCACATGCAGAATTGAAAAGTTCAAACCTGACTGCCATTTGAAAAAGGGACCGTGCAAATTTGTTTTCATTAACTTTGTTATCAATACATGTAGCCTGTGGTGTTTAAAGGGAAAAAGAGGCAATTAGCATAAAATGTTCAAATGAATGGTTTGTGGTGCCTTTGACCATGCATATGTTGTTTTTGGGAGGTCAGCTTGTTGGCTCTGTTGTAAGGTTTTAAACGGATTATCCTATGAAAGAGATTGGGTATAGTGTTTCTCAGGAGGTGTACAAAAGAAAAAAGTTATTAAACCTGACCATTCTGAGTCTCGCCTTACATTTTTTCAGGTATGATTAACAGTGTCAATATTTAAAGCACTCAGCCACATAGCAGGATGAAAAAGTTAATGCAAAACTAATCCACCAAATAGAAAAATTTAATGTGGTTCTACTTTGAAGCAGAAATGGACTTGAGGGAAAATATTAAGCAAATTGAAGGACATTGCTCCTAGGTGAAACAATCCAAGTAATGTGGTAATTAGTGCAGATTGTACTTCTCCATACTGAGGCTTCAAGTACCATGTCTTAAAAGATGAATGGGATACATGCATCCTAAGGACTTAACTTCATTTAGCACCATCCACCCAACCAAACAAGTACGAAGAGGTGGTAGTTTTTACAGTCATTGTCCTTGCCTCTTTAAAATGAGATGGGTTGCTCCTCAGAAGAAAGCAGAGTTTTGTTTAATCAAAGTGATTGAGGATATCTGTACTCCCAAATTTTACATAGGATTTAAAATACCATCTAGACTGGGCGCGGTGGCTCACACTTGTAATCCCAGCACTTTGGGAGGCTGAGGCAGGTGGATCATGAGGTCAGGAGTTCAAGACCAGCCTGGCCAACACAGTGAAACCCCATCTCTACTAAAAATACAAAAATCAGCTGGGCGTGGTGGCGGGCACCTGTAATCCCAGCTACTCGGGAGGCTGAGGCAGGAGAATCACTTGAACCCCGGAGGCAGAGGTGGCAGTGAGCCAAAATTGCACCACTGTACTCCAGTCTGGACGACAGAGCTAGATTCCATCTCAAAAAAAAAAAAATCTAGTAGTTTGGTACTGTTTTTTTTGAGCTAGGGCTTTTAAAGAGGTGGAATGTCAGGATCAACAAGTTAGATCTTGGTCTCTGAGGGTGCGTCTCGTTCTGTCACCAGGCTGGAGTGCAGTAGCACAATCTTGCCTCACTGCAACCTCCGCCTCCCGGGTTCAAGCGATTCTCCTGCCCTCAGCCTCCCAAGCAGCTGGGACTACAGGGGCGTGCCACCACGCCTGGCTAATTTTTTTGTATTTTTAGTAGAGACAGGGTTTCACCGTGTTAGCCAGGATGGTCTTGATCTTCTGACCTCGTGATCTGCCCGCCTCGGCCTCCCAAAGTGTTGGGATTACCGGCATGAACCACTGCGCCCAGCTCTGTATTGTTAATGTTTAAAAAGCATTACCACTTATGACTGGAAAGAAAAAAAAAGGTTCTCTCCAGAAGTATCTGTCTTTTCTTTTCCATTCCCAGAATGAGTATTTTTGCTTTTACCTTAATGTTTGAGGGGGGAAATGAGTAGATATGAGATCCCAATAAGAAACCAATACAAAAAGTTTATACTGAGCTAAAAAAACCAAACCAAAACAAACAAACCAGAAAAAAACAATGATACCTTGACTATGAAATTTTAAGGTTATTTTTATTTACAACTTTGAAAAATGTACATTTTTTTTACATGGGTTACTTGTGCAAAGTTAGATTTGGAAGTGATAAATGCATAAAAGGTGACAATAGAACATTAGACAAAACATTTACAAGCCTTGTCCCATACTGCTACTTAAAGGTACTATATATCTAAAAGTATAAATATCGAAAAACAGATTGCAGACGTTGGCTTTAAGGTTCTCAGATGCTGAAAGGGAAGAAATTAAAGCATGCAGCAATAACTCAGGATTTGAGTGGAAAACAGTTGGCCACAGATATGCTGTGTTCCCTTCCTTGAATTCATTAAAACTCTAAAATAAAGATGGACAATTGAGTTTATTCATCTAGGGCAGCACTGATCCTTTAAAAAGATTAAAGTATCTCCAACTTTCCCTAGCTCAAAAACTCATGCATGTTTCCATTCCTCTGCTCCCACACCTCTTTTAAAAAGCAAAAACCCAGAAGACCAATATTCTGAAACTTAGCATGAGTGTGCCCTGTCAGTAGCTTGCAAAGAGAGGATGTGTCAGTTACTACAATTGCTGTACTCCTTTAGCTGAGTCCTTCAACATTCTCCTTGCCAGTAAATACTATCTTGTAATTCATATGACTGAGATCTTAGTATCACAGGATTTTTAGCTCCCATTCCTCTTTCAAAATTGTTTACATGGATTTGTTTCTATTCTCTGTAGGCCATATTCCAAACACATTCACTTCTAAATCCAACACAAGTGAAGGACCAGCCAGGATGAAACACTCAGCAATCATTTCATTAAAAATAACATCCTGGTCATCAAGCTAAGCATAAGCACCTCTTGTATAACAATTCATCTTAAAAGCTTAAAGTACAGTAATAAAAATAACTGCTTGAAAACTGGAAATGAAATACAACAGAAAAACTGAAGCATTAGTAATTTTTGCAAGTAACCCAGGTACAGTACATTTGATTTCATAGAGGGTGTTTTCTGATGTTTAAGGAGAGGGTAGAAGGGGTAGGAAAACTTGGCAAGGAAGATGGAAACAGCACAACAGCTATTTTGCTTTTAATAAAGTAAATGTAATGACAGGAGTAGGGAGTGACAAACACATCAATATATATTTTTCTTATGGCCAGCTTCTTCTTTAAACTGTACCCGGGGTCAACAATCACGCCAGCTTTGTTCTACTATTGCAGAAACACGCTTTTCATATTCCCGTTTGTTCTCCTGGTACAGCTGAGCAGCCTGGCTGTTTGCTGGACTATTGGGATTGGGTTCATCCAATAGAGACTAAAGAGACAATTTTTAAAATGTCAGTTACTTAATGCAAAACAGCTATTTTATAAGGTAGTGACACTCAATTGAATTGTCCTAAGTACAGCTACATTTCTTTTTTTTTTTTTTTTTTTTTTTTTTTGAGACGGAGTCTTGCTCTGTCACCCAGGCTGGAGTGCAGTGGCCGGATCTCAGCTCATTGCAAGCTCCGCCTCCCGGGTTTATGCCATTCTCCTGCCTCAGCCTCCCGAGTAGCTGGGACTACAGGCGCCCACCACCGCGCCCGGCTAATTTTTTGTATTTTTTAGTAGAGACGGGGTTTCACCGTATTAGCCAGGATGGTCTCGATCTCCTGACCTCGTGATCCGCCCGTCTCGGCCTCCCAAAGTGCTGGGATTACAGGCTTGAGCCACCGCGCCCGGCCACATTTCTTGTCTTTAGCACGCAAACCCAGAGTTACATGAATCTGCTAGTAGCTAGGAAAACACATGTGGCTTGGGTCTTTTTTTTTTTTTTTTTTTTTTAAAAGAGAGATGGGGTCTCACTATGTTGCCCAGGCTGGTCTCAAACTCCTGAGCTCAAGCAATCCTCCCACCTTGGCCTGCCTAAGTGCTGAGGTTACAGGTGTGAGCGACTGCACCCAGCTGACTTGGGTCTTAATGGTCTACTTTTCATCTATAAAACAAACAAGCTTTGACCAAAAATAAAAAGGTCTATTACATTATGACTTTCAAAAACAATTCAATTGCTAATATAAACATATTAAAAGTTATAGTTCGTCACATTAAGGAAAAATTCACCTGTATGGATGTTAGAATGGAAGACACATCATAGGTTGGACTCCAACGGTTCTGAAGTATGTCCAGACATATACTACCATCTGCATAGACTAAGAACAAAGAAGTAGGTACATTAAACGTAACAAGACCACTAAGGTTTTAACATTATAGACAAAACAAAAATAGTCAAGAATACTTTGCTTTTGAAGTTTTAAAAAGATTCCTAGGTTGCTTCCCAGTTAACTGCCTAAAAAGATGAGTCATAACCACCACTAGTGAAATAATCAGGATGATCAGAGAATGTCAGATGTGATCAGCATAAAACTGGAAGATACTTAGTGTTCATCCTTTGGAAAAGACTGCCCTATTATCCAGGAAATCAAACATTTTTGAACAGGGTCCCTAGCTATCCCCAGACATGTGGGAAATTCATTCCACCAAATTTGTAGGCTGTATCGCCTATCTGAAATAACAAAAGATCGCTCAGAGTTCACAAGATTTCATTTTGACAAAAAGATAAAAATATCTGATACCCTGAAAAATACTTCATTAACCTAAATAAAAGGCAAGCTGTTCTAGGCTTACTACTATTTTAAAAAGTGCAAAGCGGTAAGTTAGAATCACCTGTGGTGCTTTTCTGACATACCGTATGCCTGGCCCTCAACAACAGAATCCTATTCAGTAGGTTTGGAGTGAGGCGAAGGCATCTGCATTTTTAAAATGTTCCACAGTAATTCTGATATGCATCCAATGAAAACTACTTTTCTAAACGCTAATGAAAATAATTACAACACAAGACTATCCCAATCTGGCCTAGCATTAAAAGGAAACCTCAAGAGCATCCTTCGTTTTGTTTAATAAGTAAATGACAAAGATCATCAAAATCAGGAGGCTCCCAGACTCCAAGCAAAGGGAAAATAACTCCACTGCTTCAGTTCTAGGACAAGACAGCCACAGAAAACCAAGAACAAGTTCAGCTTTCAGGAAGCAGCAAGCTGCCTAAACAAATACTCAGGCACCACAAAATACACAGGAAATGTGGAATACTCCATAATAAACACTATAGTAGTTTAAAACACTGTACTAAAAGTGATACTTGCCATTTGGATGGAACATCTTAGAGACAAATCTAACTGTAGGTGGTTTATTTGGATATTCTTCAGTGAATTCTATTGTAAGTTTAAATGTTCCTGTAGTTAGAAAAGAAAGATTTAAGAAAATGTATTTATCACTTTGTTCAGTTGTACTTTGTTTTTAATGCTATGTGGGTTTTTCCAAGTATTAAATAATGCAAAGATACAGGGTAGAGAGGAGAGGCCAGGTAAGAAATACATCTCTAGGAATTGCTCTAAGAACTACTCAAATGTGATTTTTTGTTTTGCCATTATTTTCCCCCAAACTTGAAGACAGCCATCATAAACACAAAATTACTGCATACAAGATAACTTTAGCCACTGTACATTTTGAAAACATCCTTAAAATAAGAAACTGGGCCCAAAATTTGGCCTTCCTCCTTTAGAAGACCAAAAGACCTCAAAGGCCTATTTTAGTCAGCTGCCATCTTCAACTATCCAGTGATTTTTAAACAGACTGGAAAGAATGAAGGCACAAAGGTTCAAAAACCAATGCCAGAATACAAATCCATAATCAAGCTATTTTTAAAATAGAAGAGAGTAAGTATAAAAGTGTTCACTCTGGTTCCTTTTCATGTCATAGTGATCCTATAATGAAAACTTAATTGAATTTAAGCCAGGAAAAACTTCATAGTCCTTCTCAGAAACCCTTAAGTATGGCTCATAAGGTACTTCACTATAAAATCAACTCAATTATTCACACATATGGAAGGAATTAATGGCAGAAATAATTTTAAAATCATATTTTGTTTAAATTGCATTCACGTTTCCAGCAAATTTATTTTTCTAATGTTTGTTTACACTACTATGGAAATGAAATTATTTTTCTTAAATATATGTCAACCTAAGGTAGCAGGAGGCCCTAAAGCATAGTAGGTTATAAACTTACTTACAAGGCATGGACAAACTGGATCTCATTCAAGAATTTTAAGATGTGATCTGAGGAGATTATGTCCTTTAAAATATTATTTTCAGGCCGGGCGCGGTGGCTCAAGCCTGTAATCCCAGCACTTTGGGAGGCCGAGACGGGCGGATCACGAGGTCAGGAGATCGAGACCATCCTGGCGAACACGGTGAAACCCCGTCTCTACTAAAAAAATACAAAAAACTAGCCGGGCGAGGTGGCGGGCGCCTGTAGTCCCAGCTACACAGGAGGCTGAGGCAGGAGAATGGCGTAAACCCGGGAGGCGGAGCTTGCAGTGAGCTGAGATCCGGCCACTGCGCTCCAGCCCCGGCCACAGAGCGAGACTCCGTCTCAAAAAAAAAAAAAAAAAAAAAAAATATATATATATATATATATATTATTTTCAATTGTTTGTTGAATAAATTCAAGAAAACAATTGAGCAATGTTTTTTCCTGACTGAAATCTGTTCAAGTAAACTTAAAAGAATCAGTTACTATATGGTATAAGGTGATGCATGTTCCACTGTATTACTCTGGTCCATTTAACAAATTATTCTAAAACAACAGACCACACTTCGGTGTATTTCTTACTGGTTCCTTCAGAGTTAGCAATTTATTTCCTTTTTGTTCTCATTAAAAGGTTTATCACTGCTTAAGAAAAAGAGAGAAGACTATAATCATTCTAGGACTAGATCCGTGACAAAGCAATATCAAAAAGTTTGTTTTTAGCAAGCTCATTGGAAACGATTTGCTAACAAAGCTGCCCTTAGTATGAACAAGTGTCTCAAAGCTTCATAGTAATATAAAATGCAACATATAGAGACATTATATTCCTCAAACTATTGTTACTCCCTATTTTCTTTTCAAAGCCAGACCTGAAGATACTATGTATTATAACTAAGGAAAGAAAGTAAAATCTTATGGAATGGACAAACATATGCCCTTTAGAAGTATGGAAGTATGTCCATCAGAATATACTTCACCTTTATCACCACCTGGTCATAAATCGTCCTCTTTCTGAGGAAGAAAGCACAGTTCTTCCTTTTCAGTATTTATTGACATTATAATATGCAAGAAAAAGCGGGAACGTGTTAGAGTTCCAAACTTTGAGTTTCCTTATGTATTATGATCTCAAGTGTAAACACACTTGGATCGATGTTGCAATCTGACCAAATTATGAGTAAGAGACGCTGCTCTAAAACTGGGAAGATGTAATAGCACATGGACATCCCAGCTACTTTAAAGCCATCACTAAATATGATATCTAAAGGTAGTAAAGCAAGACACAGGGAAGCCATAAGCAAAAACAGTACAACATACTGGCTAAGAGCGTGAGCTCTGCAGTCAGACAGGTCTGGGCCCAAGTCCTTGCTTTGGTACTTACTAGCTGTGAGACTTCGGGGAAGGTGTGCTCCTTGACTAAACCTTAAGTTCCTCATTTGTAAAATGAGATTAATAATAGTACCCACCACACAGCATTGTTGTGAGGTTTAAATGAGAGAAATATGCATAGTGCCACAAAGTTAAGTGCTCCAAAACCATGAGCAACTATTTTTGCTATAATAATTCTAAAGTTTCACATCTCTAGACTCAGCTGAAAGAGGCAAAACCCAAAAATCAGAACTTAACTATCAGTAAGAAATATACAATGAAGGCATTCAGATATTAAACAGTACTTTTAGGTCTACATCAAACACTCACAGTGCAAAGCAAGTTGAGTACCTATGTTGGTGGCTCACAAGTTCCTTGACTTGAGCTTTCTGCATACACTTGCCCAGAAGTTCAACTAGGTGATTACCTAGCTACCAAAGAAGTTAATCACAAGTCTTTTAAAACAGTTCACTTAATATCTTGAGAAGTGAAGCAACCTATTTATGTCTACTTGAATATAAATTAAGACTTCACCCAAATCTTATTCAAGGTACACATTAAAAAGAGGGTGAAAACTTCACTGCACTTTTAGTCACATTAATCAGAGCCTGTTTAGTATAACCTTCGATGTAATTTCTAAGCTCTAAACAAATGTTAAGGGAATTTAAAATCCCAGAATTAGTAGTATGCAGTCTGAGACTAGAGCTTACTCTCTGAATATTTAGAAGGCTAGGCTTTAAAATAACTGAAAATGTATGCCTCACCATGGTTGTACATAATGTATACTAATTTTGTTCATCTTCCCGAGGCTAAAACATCGTAAGGAAAGTATCCATTAATCCATCTATACAGGGAGACCACCAAAATTACATAAACGTGTTAAGTTTATATAATTTTGGTGTATGGCAATAAGGAGTGATAAGGTTGAACTAGAGGGAGTATATGTTCTGCCTGAAGACATTGACAAAGTCCAGTTTTGGAAAATACTGTGTTGGCCAAAGAAAACACACCCGCAGGTGTTTTCTGCTATTTGGCCACCAGTTTGTGACTCCTGAGAAGAAAGCAAAATACATGTAACTTCAAAATTATTTTTGATGACTGAAACTCCGTTTTTCAAGTAATATCCAAAACTCTTCATCATAGGATTTATTTATCTTTAAAATACTCTTAGTGGACTTTAGAGATTCATTTTGAAAACGATTTTATGACTCAGAAATATTTCCAAAAATTAAAAAAAATAAAAAAGATGTATACCCCAATTCTAAAGAACACATCTATTATGAAAAGCAAATACCAGTACCTTACCATGTCTATTAACAATTTTTAGATTATGTGATGAAGACTATATTCCATAACCTTTGTATTTAGCATGTATACCAAGATATTCTGATGAGGAAGCATTTCTCCCCAGTGTTTTGGTAGTGTAAGCTCTTAAGAATATATTCCTCTTATTGTGTGAAGTTAAACCAAAATACCCTTAAGTGTTGCTTTTCTTAAGATTTCATCACTCTAACTAGGATCTGACTGTTCCAGAAACTTCCATAACGAACAGTTTACAACGAAGAAGCAAAAGTAGTTTTGGGGTTCTTAATTAACATAATACATTGGAAACAGCAAAATCAACTATGCCACTTATCCCTAATCAGTCTTTTCTCTAACTGTAAAGTCCCCAACTGTAAATAAAGGGCATTCAAAAAATGGTTAAGGCCGGGCACAGCAGCTCATGCTCGTAATCCTAGCACTTTGCGAGGCCAAGGTGGGCGGATCACCTCAGGTCAGGAGTTCGAGACCAGCCTGGTCAACATAGTGAAACCTCCCTCTACTAAAAATACAAAAATTAGCTGGGCGTGGTGGCGGGTGCCTGTAATCCCAGCTACTCGGGAGGCTGAGGCAGGAGAATTGCTTGAACCTGGAAGGCAGAGGTTGCAGTGAGCTGAGCTCATGCCATTGCACTCCAGCCTGGGTGACAAGAGCAAAACTCCATCTCAAAACCACAGTGTTCCAGATACCTGAGGAAGCATCCATGGGTAGCAGACTGTTCAACAGAACAAATCAGCCTGAGTAATTCCTTTCAGTAATGCTAGGATGGAGATACACATCATCAAAAATAGTACCAGTAATGTCAAAGGTGACAGTCCTGGTAGATAATGGACTCCATAAGTACCTTTTCAATTCATACCACTTAAGAGAAGCACCCTTGAAATATTTAGGTAGCCAATCCCCAGCAAAGCGATGTACTATTAATAAAGCTGTGCCCAGCATAAAACAGAGTAAAACGAGGAAAAAAGAAGCCAATGAAAACAAAGCCTACTAGAGCTAAAGCAAATACACAGTTAATCTGTACATTTAAATCTCAGGTATAAAGAACTAGTGCTGGCTGAGTACGGTGGCTCAAGCCTGTAGTCCCAGCACTTTGGGAGGCCAAGGCGGGTGGATCCTAAGGTCAGGAGTTTGAGACCAGCCTGGCCAACATGGTGAAACCCCATCTCTACTAAAGATACAAAAAATTAGCCGGGCGTGGTGTCGTGCACCTGTAATCCCAGCTACTCAGGAGGCTGAGGCAGGAGAATCACTTGAACCCAGGAGGTGGAGGTTGCAGTGAGCTGAGATCGCGCCATCGCACTCCAGCCTGGGTGACAGGGCACGACTCCGTCTCAAAAATAAATAAATAAATAAATAAATAAATAAATAACTAGTGCCAATCTGGTAGAGGAAAATTTAAGTCTAGCTATAGTTTCTTGCTACAAATCAGCTCAAATGATTAACTGCACCAAAGTAGTATGCCCTTACAATCACTGTCTCCTGCTGTCATTTCTTTTCATTGCAGCCCTGAAGAACAATGATATTTACCCAGGGGGTAAAGGTAGAGAGGAAGCTAAAAATATTCAGGTGACTGTCCACAGTTTCCTGGAGAAATCTAACTACTTGAGATGAATTATAGACTTAGTTGATATTGACTTACCTCACAACATTTTGCGGACTGGTAGCATCAAAAAGCAATCCGGCTCAGCAACATAAGTATGTATTAAGTAGTTTGCAGAAATGTTTTTGTTCCCACCTTCAAACTGAAGTGTGTGTGTGTGTATAAATGCTATGTGACCGAATGAAGATAAATCATTGAGGAAAAAAAATAACAGAAACATCCTTTTCCTTTTTTTAAAAACCTCAAATATTAAAGAATTTCATAAGTTCAAATACTTTAATCATCCTTTAAATGTATTAAACTTTCAAAAAACAACAACACACACACACCACACACACAACTGAGTGCAGAACTATCAATGTCATTTTTCTGGTTGTGATAGGGTCTAGTCATTCAAGATGTTACCAAACGGGAGGGTTTGGGGAGAGGACTGGGTTAAGGGTATAAAGGGTGTCTCTCTTAATTTCTTGCAACTGCATATGAATCTATAATTATCTAAAATCATAAAGTTTTAAAAAAGCAATTTACACATGTGTTTTTAAAAGTTAAACCTAAATCACTTAAAAATTATGTACCTACTGGTACATGTAGTACTTTCAAGTAGGCGGGACACTGATCAAAAGGGTACAGTGAGGCTAACTTCAATTGTGAAGCTGCTTTGAAATTACTGATCATAACGTCTTGATGAAAGCACACACTGTAAATTCACTTAAAAATAAGAAACAATACTGTACTCAAATGAGGCATTTAAGACCATCTTAGAGAAGTGAGGCTGACAGGCATTCAATGTCAGATTGTAGAAACCAGACAGTTGAATGGAAGGGACGCTTGCATCCACTCAACATCCAACACACATCTACCAAGCACCTGCTGACCACAATTCCTGCCCTTGGGGTAGAATTCTGAACCAGATGGTCTCTGGTGTTTCTGCTGACTATCAGCAACTGGTTGGGTTTATACTAATTCAGTGATGGAGGGCTGAATTTAGCAGAATCACAGCCCAAGCCTCAAAAATCCTTAATATCAGTGCTATGATTGCTCCTTTTAAAAAGTGACTGCCTTCCCCAGATTTTTTTTTAAGAAAACAAGAAGAAAGGTGCAGTTCTAGTCAAGCATACAATATCCAGAACGACCAGCTACACACTGCATTCCACTCAAGCCTTTAGCAGACAGAGACTAGGCACAGCCAGGTTCCTAAGCAGGAGACACTTCCAGGATGAGTGGGAACCCATTCCCCAGATGATCAGGCTCCTGAAAAGTGGGTAAAGAAACTCTCTCTTACCATCCTCAAACGGGGTCCCTTCAGGCCTGCAACACAGAGAAAAATGGTCAGTTCCCACTTAAGGGGCCCCCTTCTCCCTGCTTCATCTGAGATGGCTATCCCGAGCTCTGCCACCTCCCGCACCGCTGCCGGAGTCGAAAGCCACTACAAATAGATGTCCCGGGCTCAGAGACACAGGGCAGGCCGCCGCGCCTAACCGCCACCACTCCCCGCCCCGCCCCCCTAGAACCCCAAGCGGTTCCCCCTGGCAGCGGGAACTGAGCTAATCGAGGCACAGGCTCCGGGGAGGCGCCTAGGCCCAGCCAGACCCAAACATTTTCCCCTACCCCCTCGGCCTCCACGGGGGGCCCGCCTTGGAGCGCAGACCGAGAGGGCTCGCGTACCCGGTTCTCTCGCCACCGCCACGAACGCAGACTCACCCGAAAATGACCGCGTTCCACACCATTATGTTGTTCTCGGACGGAGCCCCGCTGACTCCGGCTGGAGGATCCTCCTGCAACCTTCGGGAAGACAGACAGGGGTCCCCCTAGGCCGGCACTGGCGCCCGCTCCCGGCCGCTCCCCAGCCCTCCCCGCCCGGCGCGCCTCGGGACCCGCCCTGTGCCCCGGCTCGCAACCCCCGGCCTCGGCCGTCCCCTCGGTTTACCTCTTGAAGTCCCGCATGAGGCGCCGCCGAGCCGGAGTGGACATGTCGCGAGCGGGGTCAGGGGTGGGGCATACACTGGGGTCTCGGGTTCCCGCGGCGGGCGACGAGGCCGAGGACGCTGGAGAAGCCGGAGAAGGGGAGGCGGAAGCACCCAGAGGCACCGCGCTGCCTCTCCGAAGTCGAGGGTCGGTCTGGCGCCGGCTAAGCACCACCCCAGTGTAGACGGGGGCTGAACCAACCTGAGAGCAGAGAGAGGGGGGTGGAACGTCGAGCGCCGGACAGGCCGTACCAAGACGGGGCGGGGGGTGCGCGAGGAAAGTTGCTTATGTCATTAAAGCCCCGCAGGAGGCCGGGGGCGGGGCCGCGAGCTCAGAGGCGTGGGGTACGCTGGAGCCCGGGGCGCTGGAGGACCTCGTGGTGGAACGGGGTCCATCCCCACCTGCTAATTCTAAGGCAAACCCTGGGAAGTTTTCGGCTTTTTTTCTTTTTCTCTTTTTTTCTTCCTTTTTTTCTTTTTCTCTTCTTTTTTGTTTTGTGACCAGATCATTCATGAGAGCGCGCACTATGCCCGGGGAGGAGGGGGGAGAAGTTTGGAAGTCCCAAACTAGAGGACGAAGGAGTGGGCGGAGGTAAAACCGGTTCTCAAAAAGCGGCAACTCTAGGGTGCCCAATCCCTGCGGACACCGGAGATTGGGGTCGGAGGGGTGCGGAGCAGAGTGATTGGTTAAAATCACGAAAAATCAAAAGAATAAATTGGCCTTGACTATGACCGGCGGGCGGGGCGGGGCTGTGGGATTGAATGCAGGATTGGGCGCTCAACGTTTAGGCCAATGATCACCCCTGGGCAGAATGAAATGGTGTTGTATGTCCTGTGGGAGGGAATGGGAGCTTAAGGCAGGCAGAGTAGGGTTTTGTTTTGTTTTGTTTTGCTTTGGGCACTCACAATTTGGCTCTGGAACCACATTTTCCCTTGGTAGTTCAACAAGCCGAGCGGCTATTATATGTTCAGAAGAGTCCACAGTATGAGACTATCCGACTGCAGGGAGTTGCAAGGACAGTGGGTCTGAAGTAAAAGGAACGTGGAAAAGCTGCAGGTTGCGGGAAGAGTCACAGTCCGTGGACCTGCAAAAGCAGTAACAGTTTTAAAGGATAATTTTTAAAGGTCAACCCAAAATAACTTAGAAGATAGGCATAATACACATTTAAAAATTATTGAAAATAGGAGAAAGGTAGGTTTGGGTTAAGTCATCAAGAGTTTTGAATGCCAAGCTAATGGATTCCTTGGAAGTCCATTAAGCAGGGAAGTGACATCATTAGAGCTGTGCTTATCAGAGATTGGTCTCAAGAGAGCAGGCAGGAGACTCTTGCAGTATCTAGGTGTGAGATACTGAACCAGGCAGTGACAGTAAAGGCAAGTAGGATATGAATGAATGGGGAGGACTTGGCAACAGGTTGAATATGGAGGCAAGAGAGAGGAAGGAGTCAACAGAGGCTGAAACTCTAAGCCCCAAGATAACTGGGGATTTGAAGGTGCCATTAACAGAATTACAGAATAGAGAGAGAGGGACAAGTTTGGGAGAGGAAATTTTGGGTGGGACTTACTGAGTTCATGGGACTGGTGAGACATCCCCGTGAAGATGTCCAGAAGATATCAGATGTGCAGGAATTTGTTTCTAACATGAGAAGCAGGAGGCACTTGACAATGGTAGTAATTCTAGCTGCTGTTTAATAACAGGTACTTTCATGGTCAAGGATTTCTATCTCCCATTAACTCCAATATATCAGTTAAGGCAAGTCTCCCTAATAGCATCACATTATGGCTGTAGTAGGAAGGGGGTACAAAAATTTTTTAAAAAACTTTTTTTCCTCTCATCTAGGAACTTGCAGTCTACTAACACACACATACACACATATGAAATCAACAAAAGCAAGATCTACAAAAGCAAGCATATTCGTTTTCATCACTGCTTAACAAATTATAAGTTGCTGGCCAAGCCCGGTTCATTGCAGTTGTAGGACTTTGGTCCCTATTTCCTTACCAGCTGCCACCTGGGAACTACTCTCAGCTCCTAGAGGCCACCTGCATTCCTTGCCACGTGGCTTACTCCATCTTCAAAGTCATCAACAGAGAATTTCTCTCCTACCACATCCCTCTCACTCTTTGAATCTTGTTTTCAGGAAGAGCACAGTCTACTTTAAAGGCTTACCAGATTATGTCATACCCATCCTGTGGATGATCTCCCTATCTTAAAAACATCTAATTTGGGACCTTTATTGCATCTGCTAAATTTTGCCACTGCAGAACCTAGATTACTATTTCATTTAATAACTGGGAGAAAGTGTGCGTATATACCAAGGACCAAGAATCTTAGGGGAGGGCAGCATCTTAGAAGTCTGCCTATAACAGCAACAGCAGAACCAGAACGGTTTCAGATTTCCAGTTTTTTGTTTGTTTGTTTGTTTTGTTTTTTCAGATTTTGGAATTCTTTGCATTATAAAAGTTTCAGGTTTTGAAGCATTTGGGATTTTGGATTTTCAGATTTGGGATCCTCAACTTGTAGAAGTATATGAAACTACAGATGCTGAGAGACTGCACAGCAGAGGAATCGTCATTCTGGTGGGATCAGGACAAGCTTCCTGAAATGGGTGTATTTCAATTTTGTTTCAAAAGAGATGAAAGCAGAGCTTGAGAGAGAAGAACTTAAGCAGTTTCTGTGAGGGCAATGGCACAGACAAGGGCATAGAGCTAAACCATATTCTGGGAATAGTGGGCAGATGAGCTCGGCTAATGGAGAGATTCTTGGCTGGGGAATGATGAGAACTCAACTAGGAAAAGTGAGAGTGACAGAAGTTGATTAAATGCCCTCAAATGCGAGGTTGGGGAATTTAGGCAGCTTTTTATAGGTGTTTGAGCATGAGAGAGATGCATTGAAAATATCCTTTTAATGCCGGGCGCGGTGGCTCAAGCCTGTAATCCCAGCACTTTGGGAGGCCGAGGCGGCCGGATCACGAGGTCAGGAGATCGAGACCATCCTGGCTAACACAGTGAAACCCCGTCTCTACTAAAAAATACAAAAAACAGCCGGGCGAAGTGGCGGGCGCCTGTAGTCCCAGCTACTCGGGAGGCTGAGGCAGGAGAATGGCGCAAACCCAGGAGGCAGAGCTTGCAGTGAGCTGAGATCCGGCCACTGCACTCCAGCCTGGGCGACAGCGCGAGACTCCGTCTCAAAAAAAAAAAAAAAAGAAAAGAAAATATCCTTTTGAGGCCAGTCACAGTGGCTCATGCCTGTAATCCCAGTACTAGGGAGGCTGAGGCAGGTAGATCACCTGAGGTCAGGAGTTCAAGATTAGACTTGCCAACATGGGGTAACCCCATCTCTATTAAAAATACAAAAAAATTAGCTGGGTGTGGTGGCGAGGACCTGTAGTCCAACCTACTCGGGAGGCTGAGGCAGAAGAATCGCTGGAACCCAGGAGGCAGAGGTTGCAGCTAGCCGAGATCATGCCACTACACTCCAGCCTGGGCGACAGAACCAGACCAAAAAAAAAGAGAGAGAGAGAAAATACCCTATTAAGAAATGGCATGTACCATACTGGAGAGTATGAAAGGGACTGAGAAGCTCCTGTTACTGGATATACGTGTCTGAAATTTATTGAAGGATATAGATGTATGTAAGTTTGTTGTGAGCTTGTCTGTTTTTTGAAACCCCCTTTCTCTTCCTTCCTTGGACTACATAATCGAGAAAACTAACGGCTGGGCGCAGTGGCTCAAGCCTGCAATCCCAGCACTTGGGGAGGCCAAGGTGGGTGGATCACCTGAGGTCAGGAGTTTGAGACCAGCCTGACCAACATGGAGAAACCTCGTCTCTACTAAAAATACAAAATTAGCCGGGCATGGTGGTGCGTGCCTGTAATCCCAGCTATTCCGGAGGCTGAGGCAGGAGAATTGCTTGAACCCGGGAGGTGGAGGTTACAGGGAGCCGAGATCACACCATTGCACTCTAGCCTGGGCAACAAGAGCGAAACTCCATCTCAGAAAACAAAAAACAAACAAACAAACAAAAACTCAGGAGCATGACCCAAATGGTTGGAAGCCCCGGGCACCTGCATGGGAATAGCATTCTCTGACTAAGGAATGAAACTGCATTGCAGGAACACCGTGCCCCCACATTCCTCAGCAGAAGCAGGGTTGTCATAGCAAGCAGCGATACAGAAGATTGTTTTCCAGCATGATGATTATCAGGCTAGAACATACTAACTATAGCGCAGTTTGGCCAAGCATTCTTTCTACCCTCTTTTGACCTTGACATCTTGAAGAAATACCCTCTTCACAGCCAAGCACCACCCCTACCCAAGAGCAGAGGTCCGGAAAGGACAAGTCTCCTCAATTTAAAGAAAAGTGGGCTGGGCACAGTGGCTCATGCCTGTAATCCCAGCATTTTGGGAGGCAGAGGTGGGAGGATCACTTGAAGTGAGGAGTTTGAGATCAGTCTGGGCAAAAATGCAAGACTTGTCTCAAAAAAAAAAAAACCAAAAAAATTGTGAAATTTCATTCATGAAGATTTCAACATGAAAAATAGATTTTTATTTTCCTGAACTATTTTGGGTTAGGAGACGAAATTAAAGATCGTTTCTTGCCTTATCAGGCTGTAAGTTTGTATTTCTGTTATCCAGTGAAGGCAAATGAATTTTATTTTCCTACGGTTTTCACCTCTGTTGATAAAATTTAGCACAAACAGCAACAAAGCACAAACAGAAAATAAAAATCGAAAGGTCTTTCTTGACTCAAATAATCTCAGAAAATATTTCAAGAGAATCACTTTTAGGAAGCAACAGTTAGCAAAGTGTGTGCTTTTGCTCTTGACAACTTGTAGTATGTTGTTCATCTTCAGCCTCTAGGACATAAGTGGGAGCAGAGGGGAGAGAGAGAGAGAGAGACAAAGAGGTTAGGATGGAGGGAGGGGAATATCAAAGTTGAGGGAAATGGAGACATTAAGGCCTTGAAAATGCGATTTCAGGCAAGGCACAGTGGCTCACGCCTGTAATCCTAGCACTCTGGGTGGCCGAGGGGGGCAGATCACCTGAGGTCAGGAGTTCGAGACTAGCCTGGCCAACATGGTGAAACCCCGTCTCTACTAAAAATACGAAAAAATTAGCTAGGCATGGTGGTGCGTGCCTGTGATCCCAGCTACCTGGAAGGCTGAGGCAGAGAATCTCTGGAACCTGGGAGGCAGAGGCTGCAGTGAGCTGAGATCACGCCACTGCACTCCAGCCTGGGTGACAGAGCCAGACTCCGTCTCAAAAAAAAAAAAAAGGATTTCACTACCTGCTAAATTACTGAATCAAAGAAAACAGGCCGGGCGCGGTGGCTCAAGCCTGTAATCCCAGCACTTTGGGAGGCCGAGACGGGCGGATCACGAGGTCAGGAGATCGAGACCATCCTGGCTAACACGGTGAAACCCCGTCTCTACTAAAAAATACAAAAAACTAGCCGGGCGCGGTGGCGGGCGCCTGTAGTCCCAACTACTCGGGAGGCTGAGGCAGGAGAATGGCGTGAACCCGGGAGGCGGAGCTTGCAGTGAGCTGAGATCCGGCCACTGCACTCCAGCCTGGGCAGCAGAGCGAGACTCCGTCTCAAAAAAAAAAAAAAAAAAAAAAAAAAAAAAAAAAAAAAGAAAAAGAAAACAAAGACATGATGTCGTATGCCGAATAATGCACAACCCTGCCCCCTCCGCCCCCCCACCCAGATCTCCATTTCCTTATCTCTGTAACTGGTGAATATGTTACCTTACATGGCAAAAGGGACTTTGCAGATGTGATTAAATTAAGACTCTTGACATGAGGATGTTATCCTGGATTAAAGGGGTGGACCTGAGGCAATCACACCAGTCCTTATACGAGGGATGATGTAGGAGTAAAAGAGGAGGCCATGTGATGACTGAAGCAGAGACTGGAGTGATGTGGCCATCAGTGAAGGAGCCAAAGTATGTCTGCAGTAGGAGTAGGAAGAGGCAAAAGATGGAAGCCTGAAGCCCCCAGAAGCAATCAGACCTGCTGACACCTTGACTTTAGACCGCTGATACTGGTTTTGGACTTCTGATGTCCAAAACTCTAAGGTAATAAATTTGTGTTGTCTTAAGTCACCAAGTTTGTGGTAACTTGTTACAGCAGTAATATGAAACTAATACACATGTCTACCATGTTGTATATGGGAATTCAGTCAAACCAGCCACATCCACCAGACCAGGGCTCAGCAAACTACAGCCAAATCTAACCTGCCATTATTTGTCTATGGCCTACAAACTAAGAATGGTTTTCTATATTCTTAAACGGTTGAAAAAAGTCAAAAGATTTAATAATATTTTGTAACACATGAAAATTACATGGAATTTGGCCGGGCTCGGTGGCTCATGCCTGTAATCCCAGCACTTTGAGAGGCCGAGGTGGGCGGATCACGAGGTCAGGAGATTGAGACCATCCTGACTAACACAGTGAAACCCCATCTCTACTAAAGATACAAAAGATTAGCCGGGCGTGGTGGCGGGCGCCTGTAGTCCCAGCTACTCGGGAGGCTGAGGCAGGAGAATGGCATGAACTTGGGAGGCAGAGCTTGCAGTGAGCAGAGATCGGGCCGCTGCACTCCAGACTGGGAGACAGCGAGACTCCATCTCTAAATAAATAAATAAATAAATAAAAGAAAATTACATGAAATTCAAATTTCAATGCCCATAAATAAAGTTTCACTGGGACACAGCCATTTTCTTTCATTTATGCACAGTCATCCCTTGGTATCCACAGGGGATTGGTTCCAGGGTCTGTCTCAGA
This sequence comes from Macaca fascicularis, assembly GCF_037993035.2. NCBI lineage: Eukaryota > Metazoa > Chordata > Mammalia > Primates > Cercopithecidae > Macaca > Macaca fascicularis. The sequence goes on along the minus strand of NC_088395.1, from coordinate 125,907,586 downwards.
TACCAAAATCCACAGATGCTAAAGTCCCCCATTTGGCCCTCCGTATCTGTGAGTCCTGCATCCACAGATGTGGAGGGCCTACTGTATTGGCTGTGGCTGCATCTGTGCTACAATGGCAGAGGTGAGTGACAGAGGCTGTGTGTGGTGCTCTCATCACCTCATACTGCTGCTCCAAGTACTACAAATTGCAGGAATGCAGCATAACTCCACAGTGTATTGAATACCACATGTATCTACCATGGCATTTAAAAAAGTTACAAGTGCATACCTATTGTGTCAAAAGTAAAGAAAGTGGGCTTTGAAGGTCTTGCTTTTAAGGTACAATGGAGTGTAGATTACTTAATTGCCAAATTAGATGTGGGAGCATTGTGTTTATTACACAATGACACCATCACATTGCTACAATATTATAATGTACATCAACGTTACCAGACTAAGCATTCATCACAATATTCCCAACTCAGAGGAGAGCAATGGCCAGTACAATTTAAATTTTTAAGTAGAATATCTTATTTTAGCAAAATTCATTATAGAACTAAAAAATAGGCCAGGCGCATTGGTTCATGCCTGTAATCCCAGCACTTTGGGAGGCTGAGGTGTGCGGATCACAAGGTCACGAGTTGGAGGTCAGCTTGGCCAACATGGTAAAACCCCATCTCTACTAAAATTACAAAAATTAGCTGGGTGCGGTGCCACACGTCTATAATCCCAGCTACTCAGGAGGCTGAGGCAGGAGAATTGCTTGAACCTGGGAGGTGGAGGTTGCAGTGAGCCAAGATCACGCCACTGCACTCTAGCCTGGGCAACAGAGGGAGACTCCATCTAAAAAAAAAAAAAAAAGTAAAAAATAAAAATAAGCCTGTAGCCAAAGTAAGTTTCTGAGTGGCTCCTTTGTTAGCCAAGCAAGGAAAGTCATTTACTGATATTGAGCTAAACTGTGTTCGGTTGCAGAAGTCAAAGAAATATGCTCAAGAAAAATAAAACCTGTTGAAGACTATTCACCTTTCAGCAAGAACAGTGGCTCCAAGAGTTGAGGACATTGAAAGCAACATCAAAACAAAACAGAAACAAAAACAAACAAACAAAAAAAGGGCAAGGCACGGTGGGGCACACCTGTAATCTCAGCACTTTGAAAGCCTGCAGCAGAAGGATTGCTTGAGCGCAAGAGTTCAAGAACAGCCTGGGCAACATAGAAATACCTTGCTTCTATAAATAAATAAATAAATAAATAGATAAATAAATAAAGCTGGTGTGGTGGTGTGCACCTGTGGTCCCAGCTACTAGGGAGTCTAAGGTGGGAGGATCACTTGAGCCCAGGAGTTTGAGACTGCAGTGAGCTGTGATCATGCCACTGCACTCTAGCCTGGGTGACAGAGCAAGACTCTGTCTCAAAAACAAAAACAAAAACAAAGCAAATTATTTCAAGTGATTTTCCTTGGTTCCTAACGAATTGAATGTTTGCCAGTATTGCTTAGTTTTTGTTTTTTACTCAAGGAGTCAATGTTGAGTTTAAAGTGACTGAAGAATTGGACCGGGCACGGTGGCTCACGCCTGTAATCTCAGCACTTTGGGAGGCCAATGTGGGCAGATCACTTGAGGTCAGGAGTTTGAGATCAGCCTGGCCAACATGGTGAAACCCTGTCTCTACTGAAAATACAAAATTAGCTGGGTGTGGTGGTGAGTACCTGTAATCCCAGCTACTAGGGAGGCTGAGGCAGAGGAATCACTTGAACTTGGGAGGCAGAGGTCGCAGTGAGCCGAGGTCACACCATTGCACTCCAGCTGGGCAACAAGAGCAAAACTCCAACTCAAAAAACAAAACAAAAAAACAGAAATTTAGTTCTGGAGGCTGGGAAGTCCAAGTTTAAGGTGCCGGCTGATTCTGCTCCTGGTGAGGACTTGCTCACGCCTGTAATCCCAGCACTTTGGGAGGTCGAGGCAGGCAGATTAGTTGAGGCCAGGAGTTCAAGACCAGCCTGGCCAACATGGCAAAACCCCATCTATAAATAGCTGGGTGTGGTGCTGCGTGCCTGTAATCCTAGCTACTTGGGAGGCTAAAATTTTAGAAAATTTTCTAAATGAGAAGAACCCCACCTTTGACCACTATTATTGAACATGAATAGTTTTTAAAAATGGCTTTTGCCATAGACTTAGTAATGTTCCTTAATGAATTTAACCTAAAATTATAAGGCAGAACAGTGTTTATACCTGAAACTTGTACCGCAGTAAAGTCACTCAATGACATTTAACATTGTTTGAATCACAATGTCAAGGTGCTTTAATCACTTCTCGTGCTGTCAAAAGTTAAAAATCCAGAGTTATATTCCCACACAAATTTGCGGCGGAAGTATTCTTGTACATGAATGTTCATAGCAGCATTATCTATATAATAACCAAAAAGTGAAAACATCCCCGTTGTCCGACAATTGATGAATGGATTAACAAAATGTATCCATATGTATCCAAAATGTATCCATCATATCCATATGATGAAATATTATTCAGCCATAAAAAGGAAAGCAGTACTGTAACATGGATGAACCTTGAAAACATTATGGTAAATGAAAGAAGCCGGACAAATGGCCACATATTGTAGGATTCCATTTATATGAAATGTCCAGAATAGGCAAATCCACAGAGATAAAAAGTAGATTAGTGGTTGCCGCAGGCTGGGAAGTTGGGGGGTAGGGGTGGTGGTGACTACTCATGGGTATAAGATTTCTTTTTGAGATGATGGAAATGTTCTGGAATTAGTGGTGATGGTTACACAACTTTGTGAATACACTAAAAACCACTCAATAACACATTTTAAAAGGTGAATTTTATGTTATGTGAATGATATCAACTAAAAAAATAAGATACCTAAAAAATTAGGTACTCATCCGGAATAGTCATTAAAATCAAAATCATATTTAGAAACACACCTAAGTCAGTATCATATATATATAATATAGACTATATAATGATAGTTCTTTATTTAGCTGGTCTTATACATACATATGTGTATATATACATATAAATTCATGCGTTATAGAAATGTGAATAATTTATATAATATTAAGGGTGCCCACCAATGTTCATTGAGAAGCGACTCCCAGATCACAGGAGTCCCAGCTAACTTGGCCAAGACAAAGTAGGTTCTGGGAAGCTCCACGCGCACCCCTGTATATCTTATCCTGATAGGACAGCCCGGAAGTTTATAAGACTTCTACTAACACGTGACCAGCGCAGCCACAGGGAAAAGGTTCAAGGCGCGCTTGTGACGTCATTTCGGCGCGACCCTCTTCTTGGCGTAGAGTCTTCAGATTGCTCCTGGGAACCATGCCGAAAGTAGTGTCTCGGTCAGTAGTCTGCTCTGACACTCGGGACCGGGAGGAATATGACGACGGCGAGAAGCCCCTCCATGTTTACTACTGTTTGTGCGGCCAGATGGTCCTAGTGCTGGGTGAGTAGCTGGGAACTGCGGGGGCGTCTGCCAGGAGCCAGACTTCGGGTTCTTGAAGGCGAATTTCCTCTGACTGATCTGGGAACCACTTCTCAACGAAGATTGGTGGGTTTTCTCTTTCCGACGAAATCCTCCCTACACATCCCCGCCCGACTCCAGGGCATTTTTTTTTCCTGTTTTTTGTTTAGCCTTGTGACTCTGTATCCAGACCTTCCTCAAAACTAAACTCCTTCAGGAAAACAAAAATAGAAACACAAACATATTGTATTTCCCTCTTAATCCACTGTCTTCAAAAACTACTGCCTCTAGAAACTTTATAATGTTTCTGCTGGATACCAAGATGCTGCAGTTGCTCTTACGTTACAGCAAACAAAAATAAAACCCTCCCTTGATCCTGTATTCCCCTCCAGCTATAACCCCATTTCGTTGCTTCTTTTATAGCAAAGTTTCTCAAAAGAGTTGCCTATATTGGCTGTCTCTGCATCCTGACTTCTCATTCTCTCCTGGCCTCACTTCAGGTAGGCTTTCCTTCCCACCTCATCATCTTAACCGTATTTGGCAGAATTACTAACTGAACTCCGTGTTAACAGTTCTAGTGGTCAGTTATCAATGTTCATTTTAATTCTTCTCTCAGTGGCATTTAACAGAGGTAATCATTTCATTCTTTTTGCAACACGTTTTTTATTTGCTTCCAAGACTCCATACTCACCTGATTTTCCTCCTACCTCAGATTTTTCCCCTTCTTCTTCTTCTTTTTTTTTTTTCTTCCTTTTTTTTTGAGATGGAGTCTCACTCTGCCGCCCAGGCTGGAGTGCAGTGGCGCAGTCTCGGCTCACTGAAACCTCTGCCTGCCGGATTCAAGTGATTCTCCAGCCTCAGCCTCACGAGTAGCTGGGATTACAGGCGCCCGCCACCACGCCTGGCTAATTTTTGTATTTTTAGTAGAGAGGGTTTCACTACGTTGGCCAGACTGGTCTCGAACTCCTGACCTTAGGTGACCCACCCGCCTTGGCCTCCCAAAGTGCTGGGATTACAGGCGTGAGCCACCACGCCTGGCCTTAGATTTTTCCCCTTCTTGTCTGGCTCCCTTTTCTCTCTCAGATTTTTAGGCATTCCAAGGCCATATAGCTCAGTACTCTCACCTATTCTCACTCTGTACCCACCCCCTAGGTGATCTCATTCATTCCTAAGCTTTAAATACAACCGACGTGCTGGTAACTCCCAGATGTTCATCTTTAACCTGCACCTCTCCTCAGACTTCAATTGCCTATTCAACATCTCCACTTGAATGTCTAATGGGCCTCTCAAACATATCGTGCTGAAAATTGAATTCATGACCCTCTACACCCGCTCTCCAATTGTTTCTCTTACAGTCATCCCTATTGCAGTCAGTAGTATCACTATTCATCCAGTATCTCAGACCAAAACCTGGAATCAGTCTTGACTTCTCTCTGTCACATACCTTACATCTGTCCAGTCCATAAGGAAATCCTACAGGTGCTTTCATGAAAATTATGCAGAATCTGACTGCTTCTTTTCACCTCCATTCTTTTTTTTTTTCTGAGACAGAGTCTCAACTCTGTCACCCAGGCTGGAGTGCTGTGGCGCGGTCTCAGCTCACTGCAACCTCCGCCTCCCGGGTTCAAGCGATTCTCCTGCCTCAGCCTCTCAGGTAGTACGGGCCACCAGGCCTGGCTAAATTTTTTTTTTTTTTGAGACGGAGTTTCACTCTTCTTGCCCAGGCTGGAGTGCAATGGCGCGATCTCAGCTCACTGCAACTTCCGCCTCCCAGGTTCAAGTGATTCTCCTGCCTTAGCCTCCCTACTGGCTGGGATTACAGGCATGTGCCACCACGCCCGGCTAATTTGGTATTTTTAGTAGAGATGGGGTTTCACCATGTTGGCCAGGCTGGTCTTGAACTCCTGACCTCAAGTGATCCACCCACCTAGGCCTCCCAAAGTGTTGGGATTACAGGTGTGAGCCACCGTGGCCAGCCTACCACCTCCACTTCTAACACTGTAGTCCAAGCTACTACCATCTTTCACCTGGATTGGCACCATAGTCTCTTGCTCTCGTTGCTTCCACTGTTTTCTACATAGTAGCCAGAGTCCTGTTCAAAACCAATGGTTTCATATAAGACTGAGAATAAAACCAAAGTCCATCCATACCAAGACCCTTGATCAGGCCTGTGGCTACCTCTCAGGCTTCATCCCCTAACAGTCTTCCCCTTGCTCATTGCACTTCAGCCACAGTGGCCTTTTTGCTTTTTCTCCATCATGTCAAAAGTGTTCCGGCCCCCCAGTGCCTTTGGAATTGGTATTTCTTCTGCCCCAAAAACTTTTCCCTCAGTCCCTCCTTACTTCATTCAGGTCTCTGCTGAAATGTCATTTCCTTAGAGAACCCTTCCCTGATTACCTTATCTAAAACAGCATCCCTGTCACTTTGTCCTCTTACCCTGCTTAATATTTAGCACTTAACCATTGCCCAAGATCATATTATAATTATTTTAAAATATGTTGCCTCTTCCACTAGAATGGAAGCTGCATCAGGGCCGGGACTTTTTTGTTGTTGTTGAAACAGTGTCTAGCTCTTGTAGCCCAGGCTGGAGTGCAGTGGCGTGATCTCAGCTCACTGTAACCTCCATCTTCCGGATTCAAGCGATTCTCCTGCCTCAGCCTCCCAAGTAGCTGGGATTACAGGCATACACCACCATGCCCAGCTAATTTTGTATTTTTTTAGTGGAGACGGGATTTCTCCATGTTGGTCAGGCCAGTCTTGGAACTCCTGACCTCAGGTGATCTGCCGGCCTCGGCCTCCCAAAGTGCTGGGATTACAGGCGTGAGCCACCGTGCCTGGCCAGGGGGGAGACTTTATCTGCTTTGTTGTTTGCTGAATCTTCAGCACAGTGTTAGAATAGTGCCTGCTACCTAGAGGGCCCTCACATATTTATCCAAGAAATTAATTCTTGGTAAGGAGGTGTGGTGAAAACAGCATGGGCTTTTGAATCACTTAGAGTTGGATCTGAATTCTTGTTCTGCTTCTTATTAGATGCATGGTGTATCTCTTACCCTTTTTAACTTCAGTTCCTTCATCTTTAAAACAGAAACAACAAATCTCTACTTTAACCATTCATTGTGAAGAGTAAATGAGCTGACACGTAAACTGTGTAACGTTCTCTAACTCCTCTCTTCATCTCCTCTATTCATCTTGAATTACTCTGACCACTTGACTTTCTCTGTTATCCTTTAGGTATTTAATTTGCGTTACATAAATTTTCTTTTTTTTCTTTTTTTTTTTTGAGCGACGGAGTCTTGCTCTGTTGCCCAGGCAGGAGTACAGTGGTGTGATCCCAGCTCACTGCAACCCTCTGCCTCCCGGGTTCAAGTGATTCTTCTGCCTCAGCTTCCCAAGTAGCTGAGACTACAGGTGTGTGCCACCATGCCCCGCTAATTTTTGTATGTTTTAGTAGAGACAGGGTTTCACTATATATTGGTCAGGCTGGTCTCGAGCTCCTGACCTCAGGTGATCCACTGCCACCTCGGCCTCCCAAAGTGCTGGATTACAGGCGTGAGCCACCGCGCCTGACCCATTATATCAATTTTCAATCTGTTTTACAACTGTACCTAATTTGTTTACTGTGTTTTCATTGTTTTCAGATTAAAATTCCTCCAACTAGGATGGATCATTTGTATACTATATAATCACTTACCCTCTCTCTCCCCCACCTTTTTTTTTTTGGACGGAGTCTCGCTCTGTTGCCCAGGCTGGAGTGCAATGGCGTGATATTGGCTCACAGCAACCTCTGCCTCCTGGGTTCAAGCGATTCTCTTGCCTCAGCCTCCCAAGTAGCTGTGCCAGGCTGGTCTTGAACTACTGACCTCAGGTGATCTGCCCGTCTTGGCCTCCCAAAGTGCTGGGATTACAGGTGTGAGCCACCTTGCCTGGCCTCTTTTTTTTTTTTTTTTAAACAGAGACAGGGTCTCGCTGTGTTGCCCAGGCAGGAGTACAGTGGCTATTCACAGGCAGAATCATGGGACATGACAGCATTGCACCCCTGGTCTCAAGTAATTGCCCTGCCTCATTCTTCTCAGTAGCTGGGACTGTAGGTGCATGCCACCACGCCCAGCCTCTCTCCTTTTCTTAGCACACACCCACTTTTCCCAGTGCTTCCTCGTAGGCATTCCAGTATGCTTGATTGTGTCTTCTGATTCTAATGCATTATAACACAAACCAAGTGTACTATGATCACAGAAATCCTCATAGAAACCTGAATTGCAGTACTGGGAAGGACTTTTGAGATAATATCATCTACTCATCTTTCAAATGAGGCAAAAGTCTCTGAAGGAGGAAGTGATTTGCCAAAGATCACCAGGGTAGTAGCAGAGCTGGGACCAAATACCAAGGTCTCCTGACAGAAAGTCAGTTTTAGTCGGAACATTCAGTAATAGGTTTCAATAAGCATAGTAATTGCAGTAGAAAATTCTAGTGCTAGAGACCCCATTCAAAACTTCTCAGGATATTTTGCGGTGACTCATTTGCTATATTTTGCTGTGACTCTAGTGACCAAATCTCTCCATTCCTTCAGACTGCCAGTTAGAGAAATTGCCCATGAGGCCCCGGGACCGGTCCCGTGTGATTGATGCTGCCAAACATGCCCATAAGTTTTGTAACACAGAAGACGAGGAGACTATGTATCTGCGGAGGTAAGAGGTTGATGCTCCCTGTTTAGGATTTCCCTATTGTGTTGGAGTCTGTTTCTGAATAATATAAATATCACATCTATTGTTGAACAGGTCAGTTGGGCCCAATACTTTGACATTTGTGGTGGTTTTCTAACTTCTGTTAATGTAGTAATATCTTTATTGTGCTTTGTTGAAATGGTGCTCAGATGTGATTCCATTGCTTTTTTTTTTTTTTTTTTTTTTTTTGAGATAGAGTCTCGCTCACTCTGTTGCTCAGGCTGGAGTGCAGTGGTGTGACCTCGGTTTACCGCAACCTCCACCTCCCAGATTCAAGCAACTCTGTTACCTCAGCCTCCCTGATAGCTGGAATGACAGGCGTGCACCACCACGCCCAGCTAATTTTTGTATTTTTAGTAGAGACGAGGTGTCACCATGTTGGCCAGGCTGGTCTCGAACTCTTGTCCTCAAGTGATCCTCCTTCCTTGGCCTCCCAAAGTGCTGGGTTTACAGGCGTAAGCCACTGTGCCCGGCCCCTCCATTGCCATTTGATAGTTGTAGTTTGTTTACAATGTACAGGTTTGAATGAGTTCATTCAACCTGTAATCTTGTGGAGCATACCATGTGCCAGGCACTGAGCTAGGTACTGGATCTGTGAAGATGAATAAGGTATGATTTTTACCATTAAAGAGCTCGTGACTTTGAGGGAATGACTCCTGTTGTGATGGTCTTCTGAACACAAGGAAAAACAGGTGGGAGTGGGTCATTTGTCCTGAATGGTGGCCAGGAAAGTCTTCAAAAGATGATGGCATTTGTGTTTAGCCTGAACTAGGATTTCACCAAGTAGATGAAGGGAATGAAGAGCATTCCGGGTGGAAGGAATATGGAAGCATTAAAAACATCAAACATGATGTGCTTTAGAAACCTGAATTGTCCTTTGTGACTGGAGCACAGGTTACTTTACAGGAAGGGGTTGATGCATACTAGGGTGAGGACAGAGTAAAGTACTGAAGTGGTCAAGTTTGGCCTTAATCTGTAAGCAATGAAGAGCCATCTCCGTTTTTGTTTTTTTTTTTTTTGGACAGAGTTTTGCTCTTGTTGCCCAGGCTGGAGTGCAATGGTGTGATCTTGGCTCACTGCAACCTCCACCTCCCAGGTTCAAGTGATTCTCCTGCCTCAGCCTCCCGAGTAGCTGGGATTACAGGCACCTGCCACCACGCCTGGCTAATTTTTTGTATTTTTAGTAGAGATGGGGTTTCACTATGTTGGCCAGGCTGGTCTCGAAATTCTGACCTCAGACGATGCACCTGCCTCTGCCTCCCAGAGTGCTGGGATTAGAGGCGTGAACCACCGCACCCGGCCCATCTCTGTTTTTTAAGCAGCAGTGTGATGTGGTTAGCTCTGTTTTAGATTTGGGAGTCCTTGGTATATATGGGAAATTGAAACCTGGGAAGGGATAAAATTACAGAGTGTGGAGCAAGCAGAGAGGACTGAATATTTAAAAGGCAGACAAAAGAATTGGAACAGAACCAGAAGAACCTGGTGATGTGGAAAACAGAGGAGAGAGTATCAAGAAGTGTGTGCGGGTGTGACTAGGGAATGGTTACCAGCAGGTGCTAGAAGTCATGGAAAGGTCAATCCTAGGAATTAAAATATCCATCTATTCATGCAACAAATATTTCATTTACTGAGTTCCTACTGTGTTCCAGATACTATCCTAGAAGTCTGGAATATTCCAGTGTATTAGTTTTCTAGAGCTGCCATAATAAAGTACTACAGCCTGGGTGTGGTGGCTCATGCCTGTAATCCCAGCACTTTGGGAGGCTGAGGTGGGTGGATCACTTGAGACCGGGAGTTCGTAGTGAACTCCCATCTCTACTAGAAATACAAAATTTAGTTGGGCATGGTGGTGCGTGTGCCTGTAATCCCAGTTACTCGGGATGCTGGGATAGGAGGATTGCTTGAATGGGGAGGCAGAGGTTGCAGTGAGCTGAGATTGTGCCACTGTACTCCAGCCTGGGTGACAGAGTAAGACTCTGTCTCAAAAAATAAAAAAAATAAAGTACTACAAACTGGGTGGCCTAAAACAATAGAAATTGTTTAATAGTTGTAGAGGCTAGAAGTCTGAAATCAAGGTGTTGGTAAGTCCATGCTGTCTCTCAAGATTGTAGGGGAGAATCCTTCCTTGCCTCATTCCTGGTTTTTGGCGTTTACCAGCAATCCTTGGCATTCCTTGGCTTGTAATGTAAATGCATCACTCCAGTCAGTGCTTGTATCATCACATGGTATTGTCCCTTTGCCTATTCTTTTCTTAGAAGGGCACCAATCATATTGGATTAAGGGCCCATCCTCCTCCAGTATGACATCATTTTAACTTAACTAACTGTATCTGCAACATCACTATTTCCAAATAAGGTCACATTCCGAGGTTCCTGGATGGATGTGAATTTTTTTTCTTTTTTCTTTCTTTTTTTTTTTTTGAGATGGTGCATGCTACCATGCCTGGCTAGTTTTTGTATTTTTAGTAGATACGGGTTTTCACCATGTTGGCCAGGCTGGTCTCAAACTCTTGGACCCAAGTGATCCTCCCACCTCGGTCTCCCAAAGTGCTGGGATCACAGGCATGAGACACTGTGCTCGGCCAGAATGTGAATTTTTAAGGGTCACTATCTAATCCAGTACAACCAGTAAACAGCAAAGAATCCTGCCCTTATGAAACTTTAGTGTTGAACCAGAAAAAGCTATAGGCTGACATCTAGCTACGTGTTTTCTTTCCTTCTTTCTTTTTTTTTTGAGATGGAGTCTCGCTCTGTCGCCCAAGCTGGAGTGCAGTGACGCGATCTCAGCTCACTGCAACCTCTGCCTCCTGGATTCAAGTAATCCTCCTGCCTCAGCCACCCATGTAGCTAGGATTACGGTTGTGTACCACCATGCCTGGCTACTTTTTGTATTTTTAGTAGAGACAGGGTTTCACCATGTGAAACTGCTCTTGTGAGCCTCCTTCTCCTTCTTTGGCCTTCTCAATCCTTTGGATTCTTTTTCTTCTGCCTGCCCCTCAAGTATTGGTATTCCACACGGTTCTGATCTTGCTTTTGTCCCTGCTCTCTTTATGCCTTCCTTGGGCATTCTTGTCACCTTACATGGCATTAGTTACACTTATGCTGATGATAAAATCTAAATCTGCCTACTGTGCCTTCCTGTATCCCAGAACTGTATAGCCAGTTGCCTACTCTACCTCTTTACCTGATGTCCTACCTTTCAGATCCAACATGATGAAGGCCAAACTCATCATTTCTCTACTGTGGACAATACCACAGATTGATTCACTCAGCACCACTCTGACACTCTTCTGCTACACCCTCCTATACATGAGTGTCTGTAAAGTTAGGGTGCATATTCCAGTCCCCTTCCCCACAACAACTAAGATTCTGAATATGACTTAGCTTTGGCCAAGCAAAAGAGATGGAAGTAGATGTCAGTTGATGGGTGACCTCAAGCCTTTTTTACCCTTTTATCCTTATTCCATCCTGCTTCTTAGGAAATGGACATGATAATTGGAGTACTAGCAGCCAGTCTGAGACTGGGAAGGAGAGGCCACAAGAATTGCAGAGCCTTTGCCCTGCTATCCTTGGGTCTCAACCAGTGCTCAGAACTGCCTTCCTCCTGATGTCTTTTACATGAGAGAACAAGCTCTTTTGTTGAAGCCATTGCAGTCAGGTCTCTGTTACTATTAGCCAAATACTAGTCCTTCTTTTCCTTCTTCTTATGATGACACAAGGATTCGTGCAGTGGCCCCAGCGAGAAATCTAGGAGTCAGTCTCTCTTTGTCTCACCTGTCCCCACCATCCCACCATCCCCTGCATACATCTAGTCACTCACCACGTACTGTCGATTCTGCCTTCTAGTCTCTTTTGTGGCTGCCTCCTCCTGTTCAGCCCTGCTGCACTGCCGTTATTCCAGTACCCAGAATCACTTGCTTAGACTACTGAAGTGGCCTCTTACCTGGTCTTTTGGTCTATAGTTTTGCTCTTCTTCAGTCTATCCTCTACTGCTTGAATTATCTGAAATACACATTATGTCAAGTCACCTGCTTCAAATCTGTTAGTGACTCTTCATCACTTATAGCAATGCCTTTCAAACATTTTTAGATGAAAAATCCTTTCTTTAATTAAATTCTTACCCAGAAGTATAAATAAATAAGACTGATAAGCAGAAAGCTGTTCTGAGTAGGGAGGAGTCTAGCCCAATCCATTAAGGACTCCTCCTTCCTCCCCATCTGATTTCATTTAGGGGTCATTGTGGAGTACAAGGAAAACACTCCTAGTTGGCTGGATAAAAATCTAAGCCTGAATGCACTCTATGATCTGTCCATCCTCATCTTCTAGTACTCTCTTGATTTTTTTTTTTTTTTAAAGAACAAACATTTATCATTTTATATCTTTTCAGCAATTCAAGAGCAAGTTTAGCTAGGTTGTTCTGGTCTCATGAAGCTGCGATTAAGAAGATGACCATGTAAACAGTCATCTGAAGTCTTTTTTTTTTTTTTTGAGACAGGGTCTCACTCTGTCACCCAGGCTAGAGTGCAGTGGCACAATCACAGCTCACTGCAGCCTCGATCTCCTGGGCTCAAGTGATCCTCCCACCTCAGCCTCCTGAGTAGCTGGGACTATGGGCATGTGCCACCATGCCTGGCTAATTTTTAATTTTTTTTGTAAAGACAGGGTCTTCCTATGTTGCCCAGGCTGTTCCTGAACTCCTAGGCTCAAGCAATCCCCCTGCCTTGTCCTCCCACAATGCTGGGATTACAGGTGTGAGCCACCATGCCTGGCCTGAAATCTTGATTAGGGCTGGAGATTCCTCTTCCTACCATGGTAGGCAGCTGAGTGCTAACTGTTGGCAAGAAGCCTCAGTTTCTTACCACAGGGATCTTTCCATAAGGCTGCTTGAGTATCCTCATGATATGGAAGCTGGATTCCCACAATGTAAGTAATTCAGGAGAGCAAGGCAAAAGCCGCAGTGTGTTTTATGGCTATGACTCAGAAGGCATGCACAGTTGTTTCTGTGATGTCCTTTTGGTGTCACAAGTCAGCGCTATTCATTGTGGGAGGTGACTGTACAAGGGTGTTAGTACCAGGGACAAGGATCATTGGGGGCCACCTTAGAGGCTAGCTACCACAGCCAGAATGGAGAATTTGTTTTTTCTTGAGATGAAGTCTCACTCTGTTGCCCAGGCTGGAGTGCAGTGGTGCAATCTCGGTTCACTGCAACCTCCACCTCCTGGGTTGAAGTGATTCTCCTGCCTCAGCCTCCTGAGTAGCTGGGATTATAGGCACGCACCACCATACCTGGCTAATTTTTGTATTTTCAGTAGAGACGGGGTTTCACCATGTTGGCCAGGCTGATCTTGAACTCCTGACCTCAAATGATCCACCCGCTTTGGCCTCCCAAAGTGCTGGGATTACAGGCGTGAGCCACTGTGCCCAGCCGAGAATGTTTTGTTTTGTTTTGTTTTTGGTCACTGAGTCTTCCCTATCTCATATATTCCTTGAGATTCAGGATAGGAAAGAAAATCAAGGTCAATTATCCCAAACATCTAGCTCATGTTAATCACTTCTTTATAGTCCTACCACTTGAAATTCTTACCTCATTTACATTAAAGTCTCATTTCAATAAGATGAACTTTTTGAGAGCAGGAACCCTGCCTATTTTTCTGAAACCCATAGTACAGACATCTTGCCTGCTTCTTGGCACATAGTTAGAAATAGATACATTTTTATAAACTTGACAAAATCCAGTTTGTCATTGGTACTTGAAGATTAACTCATTGAGAAATATGCAGCCCCATTTATTTGATATTTCTATGCGTTTTGAAAGCTTGAACTTATGGGATTGGCTGACTTCAGGATTCTAGGAGAAGTTCATTCTCCGTGTGGTGAATCTCTCCCTTTAGTATGGGGTTGAATTTAGTCCCAGTGGGACCAGACAGGGTATACAGAACCAATAATATTGTTAGTGCCCTGGTCCCGTGATATCAGTGAATTGGAGCACCTTCGACATAAGTAATACTTGTAAATGGAGAGGCAGAATGTTAAAGATGATGGTCAGCACAGTCTGTATAGTTATATCCCAAGCAGTACCACTTTGTGACTTTGGGCGAGTAATCTTTTAGGCCCCCAATTTCCTTATCCTTCAATTGGGAAAATAATACCCATGTGTTGTCAAAGAGCAACTGGAAGTCTCCTACAGTACCAGAAAGACCGTAAATAGTTATAATGACTTTGGAGAGCACTTTGGCAACATCCAGTATAGCTAAAGATGCATATAATGTATGCCTTAGCAACTCTACTTTTCATGTACACCTTAGCAAAGTGATTCTCAACCTTCGCTGTGTGCCAGAATCATCTGGAGGAGTTTTTGTTTTGTTTTGTTTTGTTTTTGTTGGTTTTTTTGTTTTGTTTTTTTTTTTTTTTTTTTTTGAGACGGGGTCTCGCTCTGTCACCCAGGCTGGAGTGCAGTGGCCGGATCTCAGCTCACTGCAAGCTCCGCCTCCCGGGTTTACGCCATTCTCCTGCCTCAGCCTCCCGAGTAGCTGGGACTATAGGCGCCCGCCACCTCGCCCGGCTAGTTTTTTGTATTTTTTAGTAGAGACGGGGTTTCACCGGGTTAGCCAGGATGGTCTCGATCTCCTGACCTTGTGATCCACCCGTCTCGGCCTCCCAAAGTGCTGGGATTACAGGCTTGAGCCACCGCGCCCGGCCTTGTTTTGTTTTTTAATTCGGATGCCTCAGCTTTACCCTCAGAGACTCAGAGATTTCGTTTCTGTTTTCGTTTTTTTTTTCTGAGACAGAATCTTACTCTATTACCCAGGCTGGAATACAATGGCACGATCTCTGTTCACTGCAACCTCCGCCTCCCGGGTTCAAGCAATTCTTCCACTTCAGCCTCCTGAGTAGCTGGGATTACAGGCACCCACCGTCATGCCTGGTTAATTTTTGTAGAGACAGGGTTTCACCATGTTGGCCAGGCTGGTCTTGAACTCCTGACCTCAGGTGATCTGCCTACCTCAGCCTCCCAAAGTGCTGGGATTACTGGCGTGAGCCACTGCACCCAGCTGAGATTTAGTTTCTTTTAAATTGAGTTATAATCTACATACCATAAAAGTCACCATTTTAAAGTGTATGATTCAGTGGTTTTAGTATGTTTGCAAGGTTGTGCAAAAGATTGGACACCTCTGCCCCAGAGAAAGGAATGCTGCACAGAGGCCAAGAAAAGTCTGAACAGACAGGCCTTGCTGGGTTTAGATCATGTGCTTTTCATCCAATCACATTTCTACATGGTTGTCAATCATGTCTCTAACAAAGCTACCATAAAACCCAGGAGGGCAGGGTTTAGGAAGCTTCTGGGTGGCTGAATACGTGGAGGTTCCTGAAGGGTGGTGTGCCCAGGGAGGGCATGGAAGCTCCAAACCACTTGCCCCTTACCTCACCCTGCACATCTCTTCTCTGTGTCCTTTGTGATATCCTCTATAGTTAACTGATAAACATTAACTATTTCCCTGAGTTCTGTGAGCCACACTAGCAAATTAATCGAACCCAAAGAGGGGGTCGTGAGAACCCCAACTTGAAGCTAGTTGGTCAGAAGTTCTGGAGGCCTGGCTTGGCATGGCAGCTCATGCCAGTAATCCCAGAACTTTGGGAGGCTGAAGGGGGCAGATCACTTGAGGTCAGGGGTTCAAGACCAGCCTGGCCAACATGGCGAAACCCTGTCCCTACAAAAAAAATTACAAAAATTAGTCAGGCGGCTGGGTGCGGTGGCTTATGCCTGTAATCCCAGCACTTTGGGAGGCTGAGGCAGGTGGATCATGAGGTCTGGAGATTGAGACAATCCTGACTAACACGGTGAAACCTCGTCTCTACTAAAAATAAAAAAAATTAGCCGGGTGTGGTGGCACACACCTGGAGTCCCAGCTACTCGGGAGGCTGAGGCAGGAGAATCGCTTGAACCTGGGAGGCAGAGGTTGCAATTTGCCGAGATGTGCCGTTGCACTCCAACCTGGGTCACAGAGCGAGACTCAGTCTTAAAAAAAAAAAAAAAAAAAAGTTTTGGAAGCCTGGACTTGCGACTGGTATCTGGTTGGTGGCCGGTCTTGGGGTCCAAGCCCTCAACCTGTGGCATCTGACACTGTCCGAGTAGACAGTGTCAGAACTGAATTGGAGGACACCTAGCTGGCATCCATTTATTGGAGTGTGGGGTTTTCCCCACACACATTTGGTCACAGAAGTCGTCTTCTGTGTTGAGGGTTGTTGTGGTATGAGATCAGAGGAAAAACCCAATTTGATAGAGTTTTTCCCAAACAGCTGGCATTCACCAATAGACCATCTGCCTCAGTTGTACTGCCTGCCTGCCTGCTTCATCGTTCCTCCCTCCTCTCTGCCCTGGCCAGTCAAGTTGGAAGGGAACCTTAGGAAGGACGGGGAAACAGAGGAAGTAGATAGAAATTCTTTTTTTTTTTTTTTTTTGAGACGGAGTTTTACTCTTGTTGCCCAGGCTGGAATGCAGTGTTGCAATCTCGGCTCACTGCAATCTCCGCCTCCTGGGTTCAAGCGATTCTCCTGCCTCAGCCTCCTGAGTAGCTGGGAGTACAGGCACGTACCACCATGCCTGGCTAATTTTTTGTATTTGGTAGAGATGGGGTTTCACCATGTTGGTCAGACTGGTCTCGAGCTCCTGACCTCAGTGATTCACCCGCCTTGGCCTCCCAGAGTGCTGGGATTATAGTGTGAGCCACCGCGCCCGGCCCCCATTTTTAAATTGGTGTATTTGTCTTTCTGTTGTTTAGTTGTAAGAATTCTATATTACGCATACTAGTCCCTTATCATATATATGATTTGTAAATATTTTATTTCATTCTGTGAATTGTTTTCTCACTTTTTTGATGATATTCTTTGAAGCACACAAGTTTTAAATTTTTATCATCCTGTTTATCTGATTTTTTTCTTCCATTGTTTGTGCTTTGGGCGTCATGTCTAAGAAATGGCCAGGCATGGCCGGGCGTGGTGGCTCACGCCTGTAATCCCAGCACTTTGGGAGGCCGAGGTGGGCGGATCACAAGGTCAGGAGATCGAGACCATGGTGAAACCCCGTCTCTACTAAAAATAGAAAAAATTAGCCGGGCGCAGGGGCGGGCGCCTGTAGTCCCAGCTACTCGGGAGGCTGAGGCAGGAGAATGGCGTGAACCCGGGAGGCGGAGCTTGCAGTGAGCCGAGATTGCGCCACTGCACTCCAGCCTGGGCGACAGAGCGAGACTCCGTCTCAAAAAAAAAAAAAAAAAAAAAAAAAAAAGAAATGGCCAGGCATGGTGGCTCACGCTTGTAATCCCAGCACTTTCGGAGGCCGAGGTGGGTGAATCATTTGAGGCCAGGAGTTTGAAACTAGCCTGGCCAACATGGCGAAACCCCATCTCTACTAAAAATACAAAAATTAACTAGGCGTGGTGGTGCACACCTGTAGTCTCAGCTACTTGGGGCTGAGGTAGAAGAGAATCGCTTGAACCCGGTAGGTAGGTGGAGGTTGTAGTGAGCCAGCCGAGATCGTACCACTGTACTCCAGACTGGGTGACACAGCCTGAATCTATTTCAAAAATAAAGAAGAAATGTTTGCCTAATCCAAGCATATGAAGATTTGCAGCTGTGTTTTCTTCTAAGAGTTTTATAATTTTACTACTTACATGTAGGTCTTTCATTCATTTTGAGTTAATTTTTGTGTATAGTAGGGGGCTAAATTCATCCTTTTGCATGTGGCTATCTAGTTGTCCCAGGACCTTTTGTTAAAAAGACTGGGTTTTTCTCCCTTAATGGTCTTGGCACCCTTGTTGAAAATCAGTTAACCGGCCGGGCGCGGTGGCTCAAGCCTGTAATCCCAGCACTTTGGGAGGCCGAGACGGGCGGATCACGAGGTCGGGAGATCGAGACCATCCTGGCTAACATGGTGAAACCCCGTCTCTACTAAAAAATACAAAAAACTAGCCGGGCGAGGTGGCGGGCGCCTGTAGTCCCAGCTACTCGGGAGGCTGAGGCAGGAGAATGGCGTAAACCCGGGAGGCGGAGCTTGCAGTGAGCTGAGATCCGGCCACTGCACTCCAGCCTGGGCGGCAGAGCGAGACTCCGTCTCAAAAAAAAAAAAAAAAAAAAAAAAAAAAAAAAAAAAAAAAAAGAAAATCAGTTAACCATATATGTATGGGTTTATTTTAGACTCTCAGTTTCTATTCCATTGACCTGTATGTCTGTCCTTATGCCAGTACCACCCTGTCTTTATTACTATAGCTTTTTAGTCAGTTTTGAAATTGGGAAGTGTGAGTTCTCCAACTTTGTTTTTGTTTTTCAAGATTGCTTTGGCTGTACTGGATTTCTTCCAATTCCATATTAATTTTAGGATCAGCTTAAATTTCTGTGAAAAAGCCAGCTGGGATTTTGAAAGGGACTGTGTTGAATCTGGAAATTCTTTCGAGG
Organism: Macaca fascicularis; assembly: GCF_037993035.2. Lineage (NCBI taxonomy): Eukaryota > Metazoa > Chordata > Mammalia > Primates > Cercopithecidae > Macaca > Macaca fascicularis. The sequence goes on along the minus strand of NC_088395.1, from coordinate 125,888,954 downwards.
AATATTGCCACCTTAACAATATTAAGTCTTCCAATCCATGAACATCAAAATGTGTTTACATTTATTTAGGTCTTCTTTAATTTCTTTTGGTAATACTTTTTAGTTTTCAGTGTACATTTCTTGCACTTCTTTTTTTTTTTTTTTTTTTTTTTTTTTGAGACGGAGCCTCGCTCTGCCGCCCAGGCTGGAGTGCAGTGGCCGGATCTCAGCTCACTGCAAGCTCCGCCTCCCGGGTTCACGCCATTCTCCTGCCTCAGCCTCCCGAGCAGCTGGGACTACAGGCGCCTGCCACCACGCCCGGCTAGTTTTTTGTATTTTTAAAGTAGAGACGGGGTTTCACCGTGTCAGCCAGGATGGTCTCAATCTCCTGACCTCATGATCCGCCCGTCTCGGCCTCCCAAAGTGCTGGGATTACAGGCTTGAGCCACCGCGCCCGGCCTCTTGCACTTCTTTTGTTAAATTTATTCTAAGTGTTGAATAGAAGTAGTGAGAGTGGCATATTTATCTTGTTCCTGATTTTAGGGGGAAAGCTTTCAGTCTTTCACCATAAAGTATGATGTTAGTTTATGTGGTGTTATGATTTGAATGTGTTCCCCAAAAGTTCATGTGTTGGAAACTTAATCTGTCTGCCCTATGAATGAATTAATGAGGCTCTGCTCTTATGCATGGATTAATGTTGCTGGCATGTGAGTAGGTCTGTTATTGCAGGAGCGGCTTTGTTTTAAAACCAAGCTTTCTCACACTCACTTGCCCTTCCGCCATGTTATGATGCAGCATGAAGGCCCTTGCCCAATGCTGGAGCCATGCCCTTATGCTTCCCAGCTTTCAGAACTGTGAGAAATCAATTTCTTTTATTTATAAATTATCCAGTCTGTGGTATTATCTTACAGCAACAGAAAATGCACTAAGACGTGGGTAAACAGATGTGGGTTTTTCAGAGATGTCCTTTATTAGGTAGAGGAAGTTCCTTTCTATTCTTAGTATATTGAAGGGATTTTGAATTTTGTCAAGCATTTTCTCTATGTGTCTGTTGAAATGATTATGTTTTTCTCTTTCATTCTATCAATATGATGTGTTAAATTCTTTTTAGCTTTATTGAGGTATAATTGACAAAAATTGTATGTGTTTAAGGGATACAGCTTGATATTTTGATATACATGTACATTGTGAAATATCACTACAATTAAGCTAATTCATGTATCTGTCACCTCACAGTTACCATTTTCTTTGTGTGTGTAGGTAGTGAGAATACTTAAAAAATTTAGAATGTACAATACAGCATTGTTAACTATAGTTATGATGCTGTACATTAGATCTCCAAAACTTACTTATCTTGTATAACAGAAACTTTATACCTGTTGAACAACAACCTCCCATTTCCTTCACCTTCAGCCCCTGGCAACACCATTCTACTCTCTGCTTCTATTGAGTTTGACTATTTTAGATTCCACAAACAAGTGAGGTCATGCAGTATTTGTCGTTCTGTGTTTTGCTTATTTCACTTAGCATAATGTCCTCCAAGTCCATCCATATTATCACAAATGGCAGGATTTCCTTTTCGTAAGGCTGAATAATGTTCTGTTGTGTGTGCATGTGTGCGTGCGTGCCACCTTTTCTTTATCCACTTAGCCATTGATAGACATTTAGGTTGCTTCCATATCTTGGCTATTGTGAATAATGCTGCAATGAGCATGGGAATGCACATATCTCTTTGAGATACTGAACTCATTTCCTTTGGATGTATACCAAGAAGTGGGATTGCTGGATCATAGGGTAGTTCTATAATTTTCTGAGGAATCTCCCATACTGTGTTCTATAATGGCTGTACTAATTTACGTTTTCACCAGCACACCAGCAGTGTGTAAGGGTTCCCTTTTCTCCACATCCTCCCTAACACTTAACTTTTGTCTTTTTTTTTTTTTCTGAGACGGAGTCTTACTCTGTCACCAGGCTGGAGTGCAGTGGTGCAATCTCGGCTCACTGCAACCTCCACCTCCCGGGTTCACGTGATTCCCCTGCCTCATCCTCCCTAGTAGCTGGGACTACAGGCGCATGCCAACATGCCTGGCTAATTTTTTGTATTTTAGTAGAGACGGAGTTTCACCATGTTGGCCAGGATGGTCTCGATCTCCTGACCTTGTGATCCGCCTGCTTTGGCCTCCCACAGTGCTGGGATTACAGGCATGAGCCACTGCGCCCAGCCTTGTCTTTTTGATAATAGCCATTCTAACTACTGGAGTGAAGGGATATCTCATTATGTTTTTTTTTTTTTTTTTTTTTTTGAGACAGGGTCTCACTCTGTTGCCCAGGCTGAAGTGCAGTGGTGCAAGCTTGGCTCACTGCAACCTCTGCTTCCCAGGTTCAAGTGATTCTCCTGCCTCAGCCTCCCAAGTAGCTGGGATTACAGGCGTGTGCCACAACACCCGGCTAATTTTTGTATTTTGAGTAGAGACAGGGTTTCACCATGTTGACCAGGCTGGTCTCGAACTCCTGGCCTCAAGTGATCTGCCCATCTTGGCCTCTGAAAGTGCTGGCATTCCAGGCGTGAGCCACCACGTCCAGCCCTCATTATGGTTTTGATTTGCATTTCCCTGATGATTAGTCTTTTCATATACCTGTTGGCCATTTATATGTCTTGGAGAAATGTCTATTCAGGTCATTGCCCATTTAAAAAATCAGGTTAATTATTTATTTGCTATTGAGTTGTATGAATTATTATGTGAGAAAAGAAGATTGGTTTGACCACAGAAAAACCTAAAATTTCCACATAGTGGAAAAAGTCAAAGACAAATGACAAACTAGAGAATAACCAAGGCCCCTTCATTATTTACAAGTTTCCTTAATGTAAAATTAAAAGGTAGCTGAATAAACAAAGGACATGAACTAACAGTTCGAAACAAAGAAAATGCAAATGACTATTAAATATATGAAAAGATGTGTAACTTTACTCCTAAAAAAAGAAATACAAATTAAAAGATTCCATTTTTCACATGTGAGAATGGCAGTGATGCAATTTAATGGCATACAGTGTTGGTGAGACTGTAAGGAAACAGGAACTCTCAGTATATTGGTAGTGTGAGTCTAAATTGGTTCAACTTCTATAGAGAGAAATTTGGCAGCATCTACCAGAATTTAAAATGTACACACTTCTAGGAATTCATCCAACACGTAAAAAACATTTTGGTTCATCTATACAAAGGAATACAATGTGGTCCTTGTAAAGAATGAAGTAGCTCTTTATCTATTGATAGGAATATATATATACACATATATATATATTTTTTTAACCAAGTTATATTTTTAAGTGAACGAAAGTAGAGAACACTGTATATTTGTTTAAAAAAGGAAAAAAAAATATTTTCTTTATGTACCATTCAGAGTTCTTTGCTTATATATGCATCAGCTATCTCTAGGATGAGCAGAAAAAACCAGAAACAGTATTTGCCTCTGGGGAAGGGAACTGGGTGGGTGGAGGATGAGTGGGGAAGATATTTTTTGTTTTATACTCTTATGTATACCATATGCATATATTGCCTATTACAAAGTTGAAACAAGGGGAGGGGAAGTGAGGAGACCAGTCAGGACGAGCTGTTACAGTCGTCCAGGGAGTTGATAATGGTGGTGTAGGCTAAGATAGTGGCAGGAACGTGGAGACAAGCAGACAGATTCAAGGTCTTTTCTTGGAGATAAAGTCCGTAGGATTTGCTGATGAAGTAGGTGTGGGAGATGAGGGGAAGAGAAGAATCAAGGATGAGTCCCAGGTTTCTGTTAAGCAGCCGTGTGGGTGGAATTGAGTCCTTGTGTATATGACTTGGTGTCTAAGGTGGTATTGTGTGGGCTCTTGAGCTTGACTGCCTGGGCTTAAATTCAACCTCTGCTTCCTAGCTCCACAACTTTGGGCAAGCCATGTAATGCTCTGTGGGCCTAGGTTCCTCATTTGTAAAGTGGGAATAATAATATGACCTACCTCACAGAGTTGTTGTAAGGATTAAATGAGTTAATACATGTATCCTTTTTTTTTTTTTTTGAGATGGAACCTTGTTCTGTCACCCAGGCTGGAGTGCAGTGGCGTGAACTCGGCTCACTGCAACCTCTGCCTTCCAGGTTCAGGTGATTCTCCTGCCTCAGCCTCCTGAGTAGCTGGGATTACAGGCACTCACCACCATGCCCGGCTAATTTTTATATTTTTAGTAGAGACGGGGTTTCCCCATGTTGGCCAGGCTGGTCTCAAACTCAAGTGATCCACCTACCTGGGCCTCCCAAAGTGCTAGGATTGCAGGCGTGAGCCACCGTGCCCAGCCAAGTTAATACATGTATGCTTTAGAATAGCTCTTGGCACATAGTAAAGGGTTTATAAATGGTTGCTGCTATTATTGTTGTTGTTATTACTGCAACTACTATTGCTACCTGTGATTATGACTATGCTGCTCCTCCTCTTCCTCTTCCTTTGTCAGGGAGATACCTGACCCATTTCAGGGGCTTCCATAAATGTTACAGGAAGGGAGGAATGTTGAACCAATGAGTTGACCTATAAAATGAAAACCTTTTAAAGGCCCTCTTAGCGTTTGAAGAAATGGGATAGTAAAGTTGATACATTATGAGATTTGTTCATATCTTTTTATTTTTTAACTTCCATTTTCTGTGCAGACCTGAAGGCATTGAACGACAGTACAGGAAGAAATGTGCAAAGTAAGTATTAACAATGTGGGTTTCTCCAAGCATAGGCAAGTAGAGGCATAATGTGTTAGGAAAATAATTATTTGGATACAACTCTCCATTATGTCTTTTTTTTTTTTTTGAGATGGAGTCTTGCTCTGTCACCCGGGCTGCAGTGCAGTGGTGCCATCTCGGGTCACCGCAACCTCTGCCTCCTGTGTTTAAGTGATTATCCTGCCTCAGCCTCTCTAGTAGCCGGGATTACAGTCACGTGCCACCATGCCTGGCTAATTTTTATATTTTTAGTAGAGACAGGGTTTTGACATGTTGGTCAGGCTGGTCTCGAACTCCTGACCTCGGTTGATCCGCCCACCTCGGCCTCCAAAACTGCTGGGATTACAGGCCTGAGCCACCTCGCCCGGCCCCCATTGTGTCTTTATCCTTATAATCTCAACTGCCTTCAGACTTCAACTAAGCACAAATACCAATATGTTCCCCAAAGAGGCTAGTCAAAGTTATATCTTTGACCAGATGACCAGAAAAAGGAATTTTTTTTTTTTTTTTTTGTTTTGAGACAGAGTCTTGCTCTTGTTGCCCAGGCTGGAGTGCAGTGGCACGACCTCCACTCACTGCAACCTCCACCTCCCAGGTTCAAGCAATTCTCCTGTGTCAGCCTCCCAAGTAGCTGGGATTACAGGCACCCGCCACCACGCCTGGCTAATTTTTGTATTTTGAGTAGAGACGGGGTTTTGCCATGTTGGCCAGGCTGGTCTCGAACTCCTGATCTCAGGTGATCCACCCGCCTCAGCCTCCCAAAGTGCTGAGATTACAGGCGTGAGCCAACACGCCTGGCCTAAGTGATTCTTATCAGGTAGAGGTGGTTTTAGGAAACACTGAGAAGAGCCAATCATTAGTTTATGCCACCAACAGAAATATTCCCAGAGTCTAAGCACACTTTGCAAATTGCTGTTTTGGGAATTTGGATTATGAGACTTCGCAGAAATTCACTGTGCCATTGCAGGTGTGGACTGCCGCTCTTCTACCAATCCCAGCCGAAGAATGCTCCCGTTACCTTCATTGTGGATGGAGCGGTAGTCAAGTTTGGCCAGGGCTTTGGGAAGACGAACATATATACTCAGAAACAAGAGCCTCCTAAGAAGGTAATTAACCATTGAAAGAGAGACTGCTTAATATAGCTCTAGATTTAGCTGATGTTTTGAAATAAGATTATAGTGCATGAGAAACTGCTCTTTATGGATGTATTCTTTTTATTTCTTTTTTTTGTCTTTTTCTTGCTTTTATTTCTTTTTCTTTTTTCTTTATGGATATATTCTTATACTTTATTTTTATTTTTTAAAAGTTAAAAACAATTTGAGGGGTGCATAGATGCACATATTTATGGGGTACATGAGATATTTTGATACGGGTATGCAGTGTGTAATCACATCATGGAAAATGGGGTATTCGTCCCCTCAAGCATGTATATGGATGCATTCTTTATTAATCGGGTGCCATTTTTGTGTATAAACAGACGCTATGTAATTGTAACACCTGTTATGTGTTTTCTGTTTTCTACAGTTGCCTCATGAGTAAGGTTAGAAATTGTATGGTTTTGGCCGGGCGCGGTGGCTCAAGCCTGTAATCCCAGCACTTTGGGAGGCCGAGACGGGCGGATCACGAGGTCAGGAGATCGAGACCATCCTGGCTAACACGGTGAAACCCCGTCTCTACTAAAAAATACAAAAAACTAGCCGGGCAAGGTGGCGGGCGCCTGTAGTCCCAGCTACTCGGGAGGCTGAGGCAGGAGAATGGTCTAAACCCGGGAGGCGGAGCTTGCAGTGAGCTGAGATCCGGCCATTGCACCCCAGCCTGGGCGACAGAGCAAGACTCTGTCTCAAAAAAAAAAAAAAAAAAAAAAAGAAATTGTATGGTTTTTACTCACATTATTTTCCTTCAAATTTTCCTCTTCTTATGGAGAGATGTCATCTGTTATTTTACATATGGTTTTTTTGAACAATTAAAAACAGTGAATTAGGCTAATTAAAAACTATGTTCCAAGCTGGGCATGGTGGCTCATGCCTGTAATCCCAGCACTTTGGGAGGCAGAAGTGGGAGGATCACTTGAGGCCAGGAGTTTGAGACCAGCCTGGGCAGCATGGCGAGACCCTATCTCTACAAAAAATAGAAAGTAAATTGGCTAGGTGTGATGGTGTTCACCTATAGTTCTAGCTACTCAGGAGACTGAGGTGGGAGGATCACTTTAGCCCAGGAGTTTGAGGTTACCTTCAGTTATGATTGTGCCACTGCACTCCAGCCTGGGTGACAGTAAGACCCTGTCTCTTAAAAAAAAATTAATTGCCGGGCACGGTGGCTCAAGCCTGTAATCCCAGCACTTTGGGAGGCCGAGACAGGCGGATCATGAGGTCAGGAGATCGAGACCATCCTGGCTAACCCGGTGAAACCCCATCTCTACTAAAAAATATAAAAAACTAGCCGGGCGAGGTGGCGGGCGCCTGTAGTCCCAGCTACTCGGGAGGCTGAGGCAGGAGAATGGCGTAAACCCGGGAGGCGGAGCTTGCAGTGAGCTGAGATCCGGCCACTGCACTCCAGCCTGGGTGACAGAGCGAGACTCCGTCTCAAAAAAAAAAAAAAAAAAAAAAATTGGATGGGTGCAGTGGCTCACGCCTGTAATCCCAGCACTCTGAGAGGCCAAGGCGGGCAGATCGCCTGAGGTCAGGAGTTTGAGACCAGCCTGACCAACATGGAGAAACCCCGTCTCTACTAAAAAATGCAGAATTAGCTGGGCGTGGTGGTGCATGCCTGTAATCCCAGCTACTTAGGAGGCTGAGGCAGGAGAATCGCTTGAACCCAGGAAGTGGAGGTTACGGAGCTGAGATCGCGCCATTGCACTCCAGGCTGGGCAACAAGAGTGAGACTCCATCTCAAAAAAAAAAAATAATAATTAAAAATAAATTTTAAGAACCCATGATGGACCATGCATAGTGTCTCTTGCCTGTAATCCTAGCACTTTGGGAGGCTGAGGCAGCAGGATTGCCTGAGGCCAGGAGTTGGATACAAGCTTGAGACATTAAGCGTTAAGGATGCTTTTTTATACCTTCCGTACTTTTTTTTTTTTTTTTTTTTTTTTATGCGAGACCCAGTCTCTACAAAAAATGTAAAATTAGCCAGGTGTGGTGGCATATGCCTGTAATCCTAGCTAAGTGTGAGGCTGAGGCAGGAAGATCACTTGAGCCCAGGAGTTTGAGGTTGCAGTGAGCTATGATTGCACCACTGTATTCCAGCCTGGGCAACAGAGTGAGACCCTGTTTCAAAAAAATAAAGTAAGTAATAATAAAAAAAAGAGCCTTTGATGGCAAATGTTAGAAAAATATGTAAATAAAAACATTGGCACTTTTAAATAGGTCAGCCTGTCCCAAAGAGGTAGTGTTTCCCCCAGTACCCACAGCCCCTCATGCAGGCGTGTGCGCACACACTCACGGCTCATGGATCCTGTTTTGATGAACCGGACTGACTTCTTGCCTGCCACTCCAGGTGATGATGACCAAACGGACCAAAGACATGGGCAAGTTCAGTTCTGTCACTGTGTCTACCATTGATGAAGAGGAAGAGGAGATTGAGGCCGTAAGTGTCTCTGGTCTTAAGGAAACTGGAATTTGGGGGGGAAGGGTGCGAGGAAAGGGGACTCTGGAGTTGGAGCCTTGGAGTAATGGAAATATTAGAGACTTCACTTTGAGACCCTGCTTTGCTGATAAGAAACTGTGGGCTGGGCGCGGTGGCTGACATCTGTAATCCCAGCAGTTTGGGAGGCTGAGACGGGTGGATCATGAGGTCAGGAGATCAAGACCAGCCTGGCCAGCATGGTGAAACTCCGTTTCTACTAAAAATACAAAAAAATTAGCTGGGCGTGGTGGTGCGTGACTGTAATCCAAGCTACTCAGGAGGCTGAGGCATGAGAATCGCTTGATCCCAGGAGGTGGAGGCTGCAGTGAGCCGAGATTGCGCCACTGCACTCCAGCCTGGGGACAGAGCAGGTCTCTGTCTCAAAAAAAAAAAAAAAAAAAAAAAAAGGAAGAGAAACTATGACAGTGAGCTCATTCCTGTTTCCTTGAATCTCAGAGACATCTGTAAAATGAAAACGAAGGAGTTGGATGAGATCAGTGATTTTTTTTCCCACATACTATTTTTAGAGACGCCTTAGAGGGCAAAGTCCTCATCCCTCTTAATTTGAGAAACTACTGGACTGAATGATTTCAGGTTCCTTCCAGTCCAACTCTGATGGTTTGTGAGTCTGTCCTCAGTAGTAGTAGCAATTACCTTCATGGTTCTTCAGTATAATATTGATGGCGAGATGTCATCTGCTGTTTTACAAATGTTTCGGTTAAAATGTAAATGCTACTGAAGAATTACTTGAACCCAGGAAGTGGAGGTTGCAGTGAGCTGAGATTGTGTCACTGCACTCCATCCTGGGCAACAGAGTCAGTTTCCGTCTCAAAAAAAATAAAAACAAAAAACAAAATAACCAAATCCGCCTCCCTCCCCCCAAAAAAATACCCTAAATGCTCCTGGATTACTGAAAAGATGGAGAATGGAAAAGGAACAGAGTCCTGCCATTTTAGTCATGATTTCATGATTTGAGTAGTATACATTATGACTTAAGGTCTTTGTTGTTATTCCTTGGTGAGACTTCTGGTTTAAGGATGCTCCTTTTTTCCTTCAGAGGGAAGTTGCTGACTCATATGCACAGAATGCCAAAGTGATTGAAAAACAGCTGGAGCGCAAAGGCATGAGCAAGAGGCGACTGCAAGAGCTGGTGAGTAGCAGGGGGTAGCAAGGTGCTGGGGCCCAGTCGTTTGGATGTCTTGGTCTGAAAGACCTTCCAGCAGGCAGGGAAATCTTTTAGGAAATCTGTTGGGAGTTTCTAGAGTAGTTGGCTGCCAGTTTTATAACCCTGGTCTGTGACTGTCAGTGTACCCTACTCTGTAGTAGTGACCCCAGGATCTGGGCCCTAAATCATGATACTTGTTATGGCCCTAACTAGGATGATATTTTATTTTATTTATTTTATTTTATTTTATATATTTTGGAGATGGAATCTCACTGTCGCCCGGGCTGGAATGCCGTGGCGCAGTCTGAGCTGTGCTGATTTCCTATGGCCACAGCCTTGTCTTTTTGCCCATTTTGCCTACAAATAGCATTTTTTGTGTGTGTGCTATAACATCAGAAAGGTTGGAAGGTAGATGTTAGAGGTATATAATGATTTGGGAACTGTGATTCTAGTTTGTACACTAAATAAACATTAAGGGAAAGTGTTTGGGTTGGTTAGAATAAGGAAGGAAGATAATTTTGTGTCATGTATCAAGACATACACTTTTTTTTTTCTTTCTAGGCTGAACTGGAAGCCAAGAAAGCGAAAATGAAGGGGACCTTGATTGACAACCAGTTCAAATAACCAGGCCTTTTTCTGAGCCCTAGACTGGAGGCAAGCATTTAGATCAGGAGGCAAAGTAATTTCTTGATTATATAGATGGACTCTTATTTGTGTCCTAGCAGAAGGCTTTACGTTGTTTCCCATTGGTTCTCCTACATTCAGTGAGGTCTTTAACTGAGTCCATTTGACTTTCTTTCTTTTTTTTTGAGACAGAGTCTTGCTCTGTCGCCCAGGCTGGAGTGCAGCGGCACGATTTCGGCTCACTGCAACCTCCGCCTCCTGGGTTCAAGCGATTCTTCTGCCTTAGCTTCCCGAGTAGCTGGGATTACAGGCGTGTGCTACCACACCTGGCTAATTTTTGTATTTTTAATAGAGACAGGGTTTCACCATGTTGGTCAGGCTGGTCTTGAACTCCTCACCTCGTGATCCGCCCTCCTCGGCCTCCCAAAGTGCTGGGATTACAGACGTGAACCACTGCCCCGGCCACAAATCCATTCTCTTGTGTAATTTCCCTTTTGTTGTTGTTGTTATTTCATTTTAGTTTAGTTTTTGAGATGGAGTCTCACTCGGCCCCCCAATCTGGAGTGCAGTGGCATGATCTCGGCTCACTGCAACCTCTGCCTCCTGGGTTCAAGAGATTCTCTTGCCTCAACCTCCCGAGTAGCTGGGACTACAGGCACCTGCCACCACACCCGGCTACTTTTTGTATTTTTAGTAGAGACGGGTTTCACCATGTTGGCCAGACTGGTCTCGAACTCCTGACCTCAAATGATCCACCCACCTTAGCCTCCCAAAGTGCTGGGATTACAGGCGTGAGCCACCATGCCCAGCCTTGACCTGCTTTCTAGGAGATGGAGTTTTCTGAATTTTTCTGTATTTAGGTTTTCTGTACTATTTTTTGTCCATTTGATGCAAACTTCTTAAGCTGTGTAGAAACTTTATGAATAGATCAGTGCTTTAGTGTCTCCAGATGATTTTTGGAAAAAATATTATGGTGTGTCATAGAAAAAGCACCATGAATTATATTTAGGTATAGCAAGTCAGATCCTTTGAAGTGACTCTGTCTCTGTTCTTAGAAGGGTTCTTGGAATTGGCTGTGGTTTGAATCTTTCTACTGTCAGAGGAACCCCATTAAAAGCCAAAGTCTTCATAAGGCTTTCTTTACTTCAAACACTGAAGCTGTAGGTGAGCCATCCCATATCGATTGTATACTCAAAGAAGGAAAAGCCAGATTGCAGTGAGCGGGTAGGACAGCTCAGATCCAAATGAAAGTAGGGTCTCAAGTAACCCAAGACCGGGTGGCTCACACCTGTAATCCTAGCACTTTGGGAGGCCGAGGCGGGCAGATTGCCTGAGCTCAGGAGTTCGAGACCAGCCTGGGCAACATGGTGAAACCCTGTCTCTACTGAACTACAAAAGAAATTAGCCAGGTGTGGCAGCATGCGCCTGTAGTCCCGGCTACTCGGGAGGCTGAGGCAGGAGAATTGCTTGAACTCGGGAGGTGGAGGTTGCAGTGAGCTGAGATTGCGCCACTGTACTCCAGCACTCCAGCCTGGACGACACAGTGAGACTCTGTCTCTACAAAAAAAAAAAAAAGTAACCCAAGGGAGGGAGCTACCATCTAGTCGGGCAGCTAGTACTGCTGCTTTGCATGGATACATGGGAGGGAGATGTTATAGATTAAGAAATGATAGCGAGATAAACAAAATGATCTGTTGGGTATCTTTTACTTTACGTTTGCTGTTTGCAGAGGAGTGTTGTATATATAGATATTATTTTATGTCACACTGCTTCAGTGATACCTATATCCATGTTTGTATCCATGTTTGTATCCATTCAACTGTATTAAAAGGTGTTGGGACAGGAGTTGTGTTAACCTTCTTGTGTTATCTACAAAAAGTTGCACTTAGTAGGTGCCCAAGGCGGTTTGTGAGGTGCTACGGGGAGATAATAGTAGGATAGTAGGTCAGGTTTTTGTTGTTGTTGTTGTTTGTTTTGCTTTTTTTCTGATCTTATTTGCAAGGCAAAGTAGGTTAGATGTAAGCTAGCAAGAACTGGGAAAAAGAGGGGTGGGGGTCCCGGGAAGGCCCAGGATAGGGCTGTGTTACCATCTTCCCGGTTATTTTCCTGTATCCAATGAAGTCTTTGCAACAAATTCTTCCTCTTCACCTTGTTTCCTGTCCTCATTCTGAGAGATAATTAACCGTCATATGGATGACAAACCATAACCTCCTTACAGTTCCTTAACCTCTACTCCAGACAGTGACCTTTACCTTTCCTGCACTTTAGCCACAAACTCCCATACCACAGCCTGGATGTCATCCATTCCGCCTCCGAAATCCAGTACTCTGCTCTCTGACCACAACCTATCCTTGCTCTCATGTGCTCACTTCCTCTAAACCTATTTTATTTTGTTTTTAGATTTGAAGGGTGATTATTTTATTAACAGTAATAATGAAAAAATAGTAGTAAGAATAGCAACAATAATACTAGCTACCTTTTATTGAGCACTTACTATGTGTTGGATGCCATGGAAAGCACTTTACAGGTATTATCTTAGTCTAAACAACGCGACATCCTATGAGACAGGATTAACTGTTACCATCCTTGTTTTAGAAATGAGTGCTCCCAGGCTTAGAGAGTTTAAGTTTCTCAAGACCCCATAGCCAGTAAGAAATAAAGCCAAAAATCTGACTCTAAAACCTGAGCTCTTAACTATGCTGAACTCCCTCTGTGAATTTAAAACATACACATTATTCAGAACAGATTATAATTTCATTTTGAAAAATCAAGTGAAGTGCAAAGACAAGACACTTGCTTAGAGGAACGCCTGTAGCAAACATGTGATTACCTTTCTACATATTTTCTGAAATACTTGTCTTTAGATACTAATCGTAAACCATTTCAACATCTGGTTGAAATTATGCATGTTGCTTCATCTATAGGACTGTAAAACGTCATTAGCACCAAGCAAGCGTATGCTCTTCATTATGTTTTACTATTTCATATTGAAATAGTTATTAAAATAACATGATATGTTAGTCTTTAGTTTCTCTATTTTCTTTATTAACTTGTATTTTAACAGGAAATACAGCATTTTACTGTTGATATGAAGAGCCATGTTGACATTTGGGAGAGTCTTATTCTTTTTTTTTTGTTTTTGCAAATTATCAACTATGACAAAACATTAAAATGTTGCAAAATGTTCTCTATTAATTAGTGGCATTTGGAATTGTCACTTTATTGTTTAAAATAAATTGAAAAGCTTTTTAAAAAACTAGGTTGCCTGGGCCATTTTAGGTTCCTTGTCACTCTGCCCATGTCTCCTCAGTCTCTAATTTGTAAGTTTCTTCATGGCATCTCGTAATTTTAATTTGCATTTCCCTAATGGCAGATGGTGTTGAACATATTGTTTTCCTTTTTTTTTTTTTTTAACTGTGGTAAAAAGCACATAAGGTTTACCATCTTAACCTTTTTTTTTTTTTTTTTTTTTGAGACGGAGTTTTGTTCTCGTAGTCCAGGCTGGAGTAAAATGGTGCAATCTCGGCTCACTGCAACCTCTGCCTCCCGGGTTCAAGTGATTCTCCTGCCTCAGCCTCCCAAGTAGCTGGGACTACAGGCGCCTGCCACTATGCCCGGCTAATTTTTGTATTTTTAGTAGAGATGGTGTTTCACCATGTTGGCCAGGCTGGTCTCCAACTCCTGACCCTGTGATCTGCCTGCCTCGGCCTCCCAAAGTGCTGGGATCACAGGCATGAGCCACTGTGCTTGGCCCATCTTAACCATTTTTAATTGTGCAGTTCAATAGTGTTAAGTATATTTGCATTATTGTGATACAGATTTCCGGAACTTTTTCATGTTGTAAATCTGAAACTCTATACCTATTAAGTAACAGCTCTCCCTTTCTCTCTCCCCACAACCCCTGGTAACCACCATTCTACTCTGTGTTTTTATGAGTTTGACTACTTTAGATATCTCATATAAGGGGAATCATATAACATTTATCTTTTTGTGACTGGCTTATTTCACTTAGCATAATGTCCTCAATGTTAAATCATGTTGTATGTGACAAGAACGCCTTCCTTTCTAAGGCTGAGTAATGTTCCCTTGTATGTATATACCACATTTTGTTTATCCATTCATCCGTCACTGGACATTGGGATTGCTTCCACCCCTTGCTATTGTGGAATAGTAGCACTATGAACATGAGTGTGCAAATATCTCTGAGACCCTGCTTTCAATTCTGATATATACCCAAAAGTGAAATTGTTGGTAGTTCTATTTTTAATTTTTTGAGGTGCCTCCATACATACTCTTTTCCACAGCACTTGTACCATTTTACAATCTTTTTTTGTTTGTTTTTGAGACAGAGTCTCACTCTATCACCCAAGCTGGAGTGCAGTGGTGCAATCTCAGCTCACTGAAACCTCTGCCTCCTGGGCTCAAGTGATTCTCTCACCTCAGCCTCCCAAGTAGCTGGGATTACAGGGGTGTGCCACCATGCCCAGCTCATTTTTGTATTTTTAGTAGAGATGGAGTTTCACCATGTTGGCCAGGCTGGTCTCAGACTCCTGACCTCAAGTGATCTGCCGGCCTCAGCCTCCCAGAGTGCTGGGATTACAGGCATGAACCACTGTGCCCGGCCACATTTTACAATGTTATCAGCAATACACAAAGGCTCTAATTTCTCCACATCCTCACCAACACTTGTTGTTTTTTTTTATTTTTAATTTTTTAGTAGTAATCATCCTAATGGATGTGAGGTGATATCTCATTGTAGGTTCTTTTTTTTTTTTTTTCATTTCTCTAATGATTAGTGCTGTTGAGCATTTTTTCATATGTTTGTTGGCCATTTGTATATCATCTTTAGAGAAATGTCTATTCAAGTTCTTTTGATCATTTTAAAATTGGATTATTTGATTTTTTGTGGTGGTTAATTTTTTTTTTTTTTTTTGAGACAGAGTCTCACTCTGTCACCCAGGCTGGAGTGCAGTGGCATGATCTTGGCTCACTACAATGTCTGCCTGCCAGGTTCAAGCGATTCTTCTGCCTCAGCCTCCCGAGTAGCTGGGACTACAGGTGTATGCTACCACACCTGGCTAATTTTTATAGTTTTAGTAGAGACGGAGTTTCACCATGTTGGCCAGGCTGGTCTCGAACTGACCTCAAGTGATCCACCCACCTCAGCCTCCCAAAGTGCTGGGATTACATGTGTGAGCCACTGCTCCCGGCCTCCAGTATAAATTTTAGAATTGGCTTGTTGGTATCTCCAGTATTCTTTCTGGGATTTTGATTGGGATTGTGTAAAATCTAAAAATCACGTTGGGGAGAACTGACATCTTAATAATATTACATTTTCCAACCCATGAGCAAAGTGTGTCTTTCCATTTGTTTAGATCTTTGATTTCTTTCATCAGTGTTTTTTTTTCGTGTATAGATCCTGCAGATATTTTGTTTAAATTTATACCTAAGTACTTCATTTTTCCAGTGCTATTGTAAATCTTACCTTCTTTTAAAACTATAACATCTGTCCTACAAACTCTCTATTTAGAATCAGTCCTACAATATGTTTTGTCTGATCTCTTACCCAAATAGTTGAGTGTTCATGTCTTGTCAATGAGTGGATATTTGGCACCGTGAATTTATGGTTCCAATGTCAGATGGGTTCTCACCACAGCTAGTCAATCCTTCTGTATGTTTTGGGTCAGCAACTCTCCTGTTTCCCTAAGGAACAGTTTACAGCTGCTTTGTTCAAGCCTCTCCCTGCAAGCTCTCTCTCTTGGCAGATGATCAGAGAGAGATCTCCAAAGCACCAACAACTTAAGGGCACACTTAGTTGCATCTGCCTCCATCTTTTTCTCTTTCAAATCTCAGAGGAGGGGATCCCCCTCTTCCTACTTAAGGCGAATCTACTACCTTTTAGTCATTCAACTAGTATACATTGAGTATCTATTATATGCCAGATATTGCACTAGGAGCTGGGGGCATAGTAGAGAACAAAGCAGCTCACATTCTGAGGGCAGGGGTGACAGATGAACAAGTGAACAAGAAAATTATCCATGAAAATAGTGTGATATGATAGAGAGTGATGAGTAATCAAGGATGGGCTCTGAGGAAGGGATACATGAGCCATATAAGACCTGAAGGATCTGAATGAACCAGCCATATAAGGATCAGGGGAAAGCATTCCAGGTGATGATGGCATTAGAAAGGACAAAGGCCCTACAAAGGGAATAAGTTTACATGTTGGAGGAACAGAAATGAGGCCAGTGTGACTAGGTTGTAGTGAGTAAGAGAAAGCAAGCAAGTGCAAGGAGGCAAAGTCAGAGGAGTGAGCAGAAACCAGGCCATGAAGGGCCTTGCAGGCCTGAATAAGGATTTTGGATCTTAAAAATACAGTGAGAAGTTATTGATTCAAGGCTTTTAAGCAGAGGAGTAACATGATATGATTTATGGTTTTTTTTTTCTTTTTTTTTTGAGATAGGGTCTCTGTTGCCCAGGCTGGAGTACAGTGGCA
This sequence comes from Macaca fascicularis, assembly GCF_037993035.2. Classification (NCBI taxonomy): domain Eukaryota; kingdom Metazoa; phylum Chordata; class Mammalia; order Primates; family Cercopithecidae; genus Macaca; species Macaca fascicularis. Next base: position 125,872,332 of record NC_088395.1, on the reverse strand, counting down.
CCATCATAGCTCACTGTACCCCCAACTTCCTGGGCTCAAGCAATCCTCCTGCCTCAGCCTCCCAAGTAGTAGCTGGGACTACAGGCTCGTGCTTCCATGCCTGGCTAATTTTTTCTATTTTTTGTAGAAAGAAATTCCTCCTTTCCTTTTTCTTTTTCCTGTCCTTTCCTTTTTCCTGTCGTGTCCTGTCCTCTCCTGTCCTTTTTTTCTCACTAGGTTACCCTGACTGGTCTTGAACTCCTGGGCTCAAGTGATCCTCCTGCCTTGGCCTCTCAAAGTGCTGGATTATAGACATATGCCACCGTGCCCAGCCAATTTATGTTTTAAAGTCTTTCTAGGCTGGGTGCGGTGGCTCACACCTGTAATCCCAGCACTTTGGAAGGTTGAGGCAGGCAGATCACTTGAGGTCAGGAGTTCAAGACCAGCCTGGGCAACATGGTGAAACCCCGCCTCTACTAAAAATACAAAAATTAGCCGGGTGTGGTGGCACACTCCTGTATGTAGTCCTACCTACTCTGGGGCTGAGGCACGAGAATCGCTTGAACCCGGGAGGCAGAGGCTGCAGTGAGTCAACATTGTGCCACTGCACTCCAGCCTGGGCAACAGAGCAAGGCTCTGTCTCAAAAAAACAAAACAAACAAACAAAAAGTAGCACTTAAAGCCATTCTAGCTACTACATGGAGAGTGGCTTGTTGGGAGGAAGAATGGAAGCAGAGAGACCAATTAGGAGACCATGGCAGTAGTCCAGGTGAGAGGTGAGAGTGGTTGGATCAGGGTAGTAAAAGAAGAATTGGAGAAAGTGAATGGATTTGAGATGTGTTTTGGAGGTTTTCTTATCAGGACTGGCTGATAGATTTGGTGTGGGAAGTGAAGGGAAGAGGGGAATCAAGGATAACTCCTCAATTGTGGCTAGAATAACTGGGCAAATTGACGTGTCATTTACTGAGATGGGGAAGAACAGCTTTCAAGGGAAAGCTAAGTACCATTTTGAACATGTTATGTTTGAAATGTCTGTTGACTAAGTGGAGTCGTCAGGTAGGCAGTTGGATATGTAGTCAGCTCAACTGGGAAGGTCTAGCTAGAAATAGAAATTTGGGAGTTGTCAGTATATAGATGTTACTTAAAGCCATGAGACAGGATGAAATTGCCAAAGATCTAAATACAGATAGCAAAGGGAATAAGTCCAGGGATTGAGTCCTGGGGCATCATTTAATGGTCAAGAGAGGAAGAGAATTCAGCAGAAAAGACTGCAAAGGAATGGCTACTAAGGCTGGATGAAGACAGAGTAAAACTGAGAGCGAAGAGAAGCAATTGTTTTACATGACTCAAGATCCAGTTAAGAAAACAGAAAACAACTTCGGGAGGCCAAGGCAGGTGGATCACCTGAGGTCGGGAGTTCGAGACCAGCCTGACCAACATGGAGAAACCCCGTCTCTACTAAAAATACAAAATTAGCCGGGCGTGGTAGAGCATGCCTGTAATCCCAGCTACTCGGGAGGATGAGGCAGGAGAATTGCTTGAACCCGGGAGGCGGAGTTTGTAGTGAGCCAAGATCAAGCCATTGCACTCCAGCCTGGGCAACAAGAGCAAATGACCATCTCAGAAAAGAAAAAAAAGAAAAGAAAACAAAACATACTCAGAACTGTCAACAGAATTTAACATGAGGAACTGGTACTCAGGGATGAAAGACCTTAGAATCCCAGGAAGGGATGATGAATTGATCCAGAGATTTAACAACAGCAGGAAGCTACTTCACCTCTAGGGCTGGAGGGACAAAAGCAGAAGGTGGTATTACCCAAGTCTGGGATCAAGGACCACCCAGCAAAAGCAGGAACGCCAGCCCAGCAGGAGCTTGGTCCATGGAGGGAGTGACTCTCCAGTGGGAGACACAGAAGAGATAACAGTCCGTGCTGGAGATGACACTCAAAACGGAGAGAAAGGGAGGAAATACCCTGGCTTCTCCGAACCCTTCTCTTGCTCTCCAATCTTCTGCCAAAGATTCCCATCTATAGGCCAAACCTCTCAGGAAGTCAGGAGGGAAAGTAGCCTGGGAAATGTTGTCTGCTGCACATAACAGAGCAGGGAAGAGTGGAATGGGGCCAGGCACGGTGGCTCACGCCTGTAATCCCAGCAACTTTGGGAGGCCGAGGCAAGTGGATCACTTGAGGTCGGGAGTTTGAGAAGCGGGGAATGGGTCTGAGAGCAAATAGACAAATGACCAGCCTGTGTTTAAAGGAGGAGGAGATGATCATGCGCCCAATGCCACATACAAGGTGAGGACTTGGAAATGACCAGTGCATTTAGCAATGGGGAGGTCATTGGTGACTTTTACAAGCTGTTTGAATGGAGTGGCGTAAGTGAAAGCCTAGCAGGACTGAGTTCAAGAGACAATGAGAGAAGAGGAATTGGAGGCAGTGAATACTTTTTGTTGGAGTTTTGCTATGAAAGGGAAGAAGAAAAAGGGGGAGGTATTTGGAGGGGGAAGTAAAATTAACAGTATTTTCAAGATAGGAGAAATAATAGCATATTTGAATGCTGATGAGGAAAAATCCAAGAGAGAAGTAAAAACTGAGAATGCAGGAGAGAGAAAATAACTGAAGCAATATACTTGAGTAGGCAGGACAATAATAGGATTTTTTTTTTTTTTTTTTTTTTTGGAGACGGAGTCTCACTCTCACCCAGGCTGGAGTGCAGTGGCACGATCTTGGCTCACCACAACCTCCGCCTCCTGAGTATAAGTGATTCTCCTGCCTCACCCTTCCGAGTAACTGGGATTACAGGTGCGTGCCACCACCCCCGGCTAATTTTTGTATTTTTAGTAGACATGGGGTTTCACCATGTTGGCCAGGCTGGTCTCAAACTCCTGACCTCAGGTGATTTGCCTGCCTCGGCCTCCCAAAGTGCTGGGATTACAGGCATGAGTTACTGTGCCCGGCCCAATAATAGGATTTATAGAAACTCAGAGTCACAGGATCTTCATCACTCAAGTTTAGAAAAGACCTTAAATGTCATACCCTCTAACTTTCTCTTGTGTGCAGGAATTTCCTGTGTAGCTTCCGAGACACATATTGGTCCAGCCTTTGCTTTAAAGTCTCTAGGGATGGTAAACTTAGAGTTTCCCAAAACAGTCATTTTCATTTTAAGAGAAATACAATTAATTTTTCCTTTTGAAAACAACCAGATGGAATCGGTGCTTTTCTTTTCTTTTCTATTTTTTTATTTTTATTTTTGACAGTTTCACTCTGTCTCCCGTGCTGGAGTGCATTGGTGCGATCTCAGCTCACCGCAACCTCTGCCTCCCAGGCTGAAGAAACTCTCAAGTTTTAGCCTCCCGAGTAGCTGGGATTACAGGGGTGTGCCACCATGCCCAGCTAATTTGTGTATTTTTAGTAGAGACAGGGTTTCACCATGTTGGCTAGGCTGGTCTTGAACCCCTGACCTCAGGTGATCTGCCTGCCTCGGCCTTTCAAAGTGCTGGGATTACAGGTATGAGCCACCACGCCCAGCCTAGAATCAGTGCTTTGTTCTGAATTGGGTTATGGTTTGAACAAGCCAACTGTGAGGGTCATTTTAGGGTCAATTGGAAAAATATAAATATAGGTTATTAGATGAGATGAAAATTTTTTAAAATTGTAGAGATTGTTCACTGAATAAAGCAGTTTGCAGGACAGTGTGTAGAGTTATTTATTATATGTCTATTTGTGTGTATATATACATACATGGGGGTGGGGAGAGAGATACGGGTGGATGTGCATTAATGGGTTAAAAGCAGTGATCTCTGGGTAGTGGGAATGTGGCATTGAGTTCTAGCAGAACTTTAATGAACAGGTAGTTCTTAAACTGTTTCAGAGAATAGAAAAAAGATAACTTTCCCTAATTCTTTATATGAAAATATGGCAACTGATACCAAAACCTAATGGTGATGGCAGGAAAAGGAAATACATGGACCAGTCAACCAAATTTATATATAAAAATACTGAATATAGATGTAAAAGTGTTAAACAGAATTCGGATGTAATTCTAGGTCAGGCACAGTGGCTCACACCTGTAATCGCAGCACTTTGGGAGACTCAGGTGGGAGGATCGCTTGAGCCCAGGAGTTTGAGACCAGTCTGGGCAACATAGTAAGACCCCATCTCTACAGAAAAACAAAAAATTAGCTGGGCATGGTGGTGTGTGTCTGTAGTCCCAGCTACTAGGGAGGCTGAGGTGGGAAGATCACTTGAGCCCAGAGGGTTGAGGCTGTAATGAGCTATGATTGTGCCACTGTACTCCAGCCTCAGAAACAGGGCAAGGTCTTGTTTCAATAAAAACTTTTTAGAAAAAATTCTAGAGACATTTTCATTTCCTGGGAAGGCCTCAGGAAACTTACACTCATGTTGGAAGGGGAAATAGGCACCTTCTTCACAAGGTGGCAAGAGAGAGAAGAGTGAGCATGTGAAAGGGGAACTGTCAAACACTTATAAAACCATCTGATGTCGTGAGAACTCACTATCATGAGAATAGCATGGGAGAAACCACCCCCATGATCCAATCACCTCCCTCCCTCAACATGTAGGAATTACAATTTGAGATGAGATTTGGGTGGGGACACAGAGCCAAACCATATCACTACCTGATTTCAAGTATACTACAAAAGTATTGTAACCAAAACAGCATGGTACTGGCATAAAAACAGATGCATTGATCAATGAAACAGAATAGTGAGCCCAGAAATAAATCCACGCATCTATAGCCAACAGATTTTCAACAAAAGCACTAATAACACATATTAGGGAAAGGACAGTCTCTTCAATAAATGATACTGGGAAAACTGCATATCTATATGCAGAAGAATAAAACCAGACCCCTCTCCCTCACCATATACAAAAACTAACTCAATGGATTAAAGACTTAAATGTAGGATATGAAACTGAAACAACTAGAAGAAAAGGGAAATGCTTTATGACATTGGGGTTTTTTTTTTTTTCATATGAACTCAAAAGCACAGGCAACAAAAGCAAAAATAGACAAGTGGGATTACATCAAACTAAAAAGCTGTCCACCAAAGGAAACAGTCCACAGAGTGAAGATACAACCTACAGAATGGGAGAAAATATTTGCAAATTCTACATCTGACAAGGGGTTAATATCCAGACTGTATAAGGAATTCAAACAACTCAATAGCAAAAACTCAATCTGATTTTTGTTTTTGTTTTTTTTTTGAGATGGAGTTTTATACTTGTTGCCCAGGCTGGAGTGCAATGGCATGGTCTCGGCTCACTGCAACCTCACCCTCCCAGGTTCAAGTGATTCTCCTGCCTCAGCCTCCCAAGTAGCTGGGATTACGGGTGCCCGTCACCACGCCCAGCTAATTTTTCTATTTTTAATAGAGACAGGGTTTCACCATGTTGGCCAGGCTGGTCTTGAACTCCTGAGCTCAGGTGATCTGCCTGCCTGGGCCTCCCAAAGTACTGGGATTACAGGCGTGAGCCACCGTGCTTGGCCTCAATCTGGTTTATTTATTTATTTATTTTTTGAGACAGGGTCTCACTCTGTCACCCAGACTGGAGTGCAGTGGTGTGATCTCAGCTCACCACAACCTGCACCACCCAGGCTCAAGTGATTCTCAGGCCTCAGCCTCCCAAGTAGCTGGGATTACAGGTGCATACCACCACTGCCTGGCTAATTTTTGTATTTTTAGTAGGGATAGGATATGTTGGCCAGGCTGGTCTTGAACTTCTGACCTCAAACGATCCATCTGCCTCAGCCTCCCAAAGTACTGGGATTACAGGCATGAGCCACTGTACCCGGCCTCAATCTGATTTTTAAACGGGCAAAATACCTGTATAGACATTTCTGAAAAGAAGGCATACAGAATGGCCAACAGGTACATGAAAAAATGCTGAACATCACTAATCAGGAAAATGCAAATCAAAGTGAGGTGATGTGAGGGAGTTATCACCTCACTTTAGTTAGAATGGCTATTATCAAAAAGACAAAAGGTAAGCGTTGGCGAGGATGTGGAGAAAAGGGAACCCTTACACACTGCTGGTGGAAATGTAAATTACTACAGCCATTATGGAACACAGTATGGGATGTTCCTCAGAAAATTAAAAATAGAACTACCATAAGATACAGCAATCCTAGTTCATATATATATATATAATATATGTGTGTATATATGTATCTATATACATATACATGTATATGCACATATATACATACACACGCACATACATATACATATACACAATGGAAAATTATTCAACCATAAAAAGAAATGAAATCCCATCATTTGTAACATGGATGAACCTAGAGGACATTATGTTAAGTGAAATTAGCCAGATGCAAGAAGGGAAATACCCCATAATCTCACTCATATGTTGAATGTAAATAAGGTTGATTTTATAGAAGTAGAGGATAGAACAGTGGTTACTATTGCCTGGGGAGGGGGAAGGAGGGATGGCAGAGGTTGGTCAATAGGTACAAAGTTACAATTAGGAGGAATAAGTTCTGATGTTCTATTACACAGTAGGATGATTATTGTTAACAATAACGTATATTTCAAAATAGCTAGAAGAAAGGATTTTGAGTGTTATCACATACAAATGATAAATATTTGAGGTGATGGATATGTTCACTACCCTGATTTGATCATTAACACATGGTATACATATATCAGAATATCACATTGTATCCCATAATATGTACAATTATTATAATGTGTCGATTAAAAATTAAGAAAAGTGTGGGAGCCAGGCAGGCTGGTTCATACCTGTAATCCTAGCACTTTGGGAGGCCAAGGCAGGAGGATCACTTGAGCCCAGGAGTTCGAGACCAGCCTTGGCAACACGGGGAGACCCTGTCTCTATTAAAAAAATGTTTTTTTAAAAAAAAATATGAGGTACTAATATTTAAAAGAAAGTGACACATTTATCATTGTTTTAATTAGGCTCTTTTGAATGTTACAAACAATACTCACGTTACCTTGAGTATTAAATGAGAGGGATTAATTGTAAGGATACACATGGAAATGAACTAGGAGTAGAAGAAAACTTTTAAATTATGACTAATGGCATCTATTAAAAAATCCTACAGCAAGCATACTTAAAAGCTTGCCTCCTGAAATTGGAAATGAGACAAAGATTCCTTTTATTACCATGGTACTGGGAATCCTAGCCAGTGCAATGAAAAGACAAGGAAACAAAAAGTTTAAAGACTTGGATGAAATAACGCCATCATTATTTGTAGAAAACATGATTGTGTATATAGAATATCCAAAATAACTGAAGAATACATATTTGAATTGATAAATGAATTTAGAAAAGTTGGCTGGTTTCGGTGGCTCACGCCTGTAATCCCAGCAGTTGGGAAGCCGAGGTGGGTGGATCACGAGGTCAGGAGTTCGAGACCAGCCTGACCACTACTAAACTCCGTCTCTACTAAAAATACAAAAATTAGATGGGCGTAGTAGTGCGTGCCTGTAGTCTCAGCTACTCGGAAGGCTGAGGCAGGAGAATCGCTTGAACCTGGGAGGAGGAGGTTGCAGTGAGCCGAGATTGCGCCACTGCACTCCAGCCAGCCTGGGTGACAGAGCAAGACTCCGTCTCAAGAAAAAAAAAAAAAAAAAAAAAAAAGCACCTGCTCATCAAAAGATGCTACCGAGGGTAGAAAAGCTACAGAGAAGGTGAAGATACTTGTAAGACAAAAATCGTGAAGGGCTTGTGTCCAAAGCGTCTAAAGAGTTCCTTCTAACCATTTTTTTTTTTTTTTAATTGAGATGGAGTCTTGCTCTGTCGCCCAGGCTGGAGTGCAGTGGCGCGATCTCAACTCACTGCAACCTCTGCCACCCGATTCAAGCGATTCTCCTGCCTCAGCCTCCCGAGTAGCTGGGACTACAGGTACCCACCACCACGCCTGGCTAATTTTTTATTTTTAGTAGAGACGGAGTTTCACCATGTTGGCCAGGCTGGTCTTGAATTCCTGACCTCAGGCAATCTGCCCACCTCAGCCTCCCAAAGTGCTGGGGTTACAGGCGTGAGCCACCGTGCTCGGCCCAAACCATCTTTTAGATAACCGAGGGTTTGACTTTGGGCTCTTTGAGGCCAGTGCAGGCCCACATCCTTGGACTCAGGGATCCCGAAAGGAGGGCAGTGCCAGTGACTCTTTTTGTCTCTGGTGGTGGGGCCAGAGTGAGGGAGGAAGGTGGAAAAGTGGAACTTTCAAAGAAATGTGCTGTCTAAAGACTCTAATTGAAGGTGTTTTTTGTTTTTGTGACAAGGTCTCACTCTGTTGCCCACACTAGGGTGCAGTGGCGTGATGCTGGCTCACAGCAGCCTCCACCTCCTGGGCTCAAGTGATCCTTCCAACCTCAGCCTCCCAAGTAGCTGGGACAACCGGCATGTGCCACCATGTCTGGCTTTTATATATTTAAGTATAAACATTATATATATAATTATATTTATATTAATTATATTAAGTTGGTACAAAAGTGATTGTGGCTTTTGCCATCACTTTACAAAAACCGCAATTACTTTTGCACCAATCTTATATATACAGTATCTATAGTATATACAATATATACAGTATCTATAGTATATACAATATATACAGTATCTATAGTGTATATATAATATATATAGTATAGTGTATATATAATATATACAGTATCTATAGTATAGATACTGAGTATAGTAGATATTGTGTATAGTATACTGTATATAGTATATAGTATATAGCATATGGTATTTATAGTATCTATAGTATATACTATAGATACTATATATTATATAGTATATATTATATATGTATATAGTTTATATATTATTTATTGTATATAGTTTATATATTATATAGTATATATTATATATGTTATATAGTATATAGTATATATAGTATCTATAGTATCTATACTATAGATAGTATATGTACTATATACTACAGATACTTTATATGTATAGTATCTATAGTATATATGCAGTATAGTATGGTGAATATATTTATATACTAGATATAATATATATATAGTATGGTGAATATATATATATTTTTTGTAGTGACAGGGTTTCTCCATGTTGCCCATGCTGGTCTTAAACTCCAGGCCTCAAGTGATCCTTTTCAGCCTCCCAACGTGCTGGGATTACAGGCGTGAGCCACGGTGCCTGGTCTGAAAGTGTTTTCTTTCAGAAGGACCAGAGGGAACAGATGGCCAGAGCCCATCATGCCCTCCGTCATGCTGTCTCCAAGGACAAATGGAATATTCTGGAGGAAGGGTGGACTGTGTTAGCTCTACAGGTCAATTCTCAATCTCAGCTTGTTCTTGCCAGCTCAGCCCTTATTCCTAATTGAGGAGAAAGAGGAGGTTCAAGGAATACCCTGCTTTTTTTCCAGGAGTCTTAGGGCTGGGCATGGGGTAGGGACTCAAGTCATGCCTTTGGAATGGAGCTGGAGGAGTGTGAGTTAATAGGCACTCTTGTGGGGGCTCTCCTCTCCCTTTCCCCGTGGGGCCAGTTAGGACTTGGAGGGCTTCTGGCTGTGGAACTGGTTTGGTTCTCCTGCTTCTTGGTACCATGCCCAATCTCTACTTGTTCATTCATTCTGACCTCAACTCCTACTCCAGTCCCTATCAGCTCACTCTGCTCCAGCCACAGTGGTCTCCTCCCTGGCCCTCAGACATGCCAGGCACGTTCCTGCCTTGACATTTTTTCCTCGGGTATCTGCAAACATCCTGCCCTCTCACATCCTTCAGGTCTTGATTTTGCTGACCTTTGTATCTAAAATTTCATCACCTCCCATACTTCCTATCCCCCTCTCCTTCTATAGTTTTCCGCTAAAACCCTATATAAATATTTGCTCATTTTGCTTATTGTCTGGTGCTTCCACTATAAGCTAAAAGTTTAGTGGGGACAGGGATTTTTTCTGTTGTTGTTCACTGTTATACCCCAGAGTCTATTAGAGTTCTGGGTCGGGCATGGTGGCTCACGCTTGTAATCCCAGCACTTTGGGAGGCTGAGATGGGTGAATCACTTGAGGTCAGGAGTTCGAGACCAGCCTGGCCAATATGGTAAAACCTTGTCTCTACTAAACATACAAAAAATTAGCCGGGTGTGGTGGCGCATGCCTGTAGTCCCAGCTACTCAGGAGGCTGAGGCACGAGAATCACTTGAACCTGGGAGGCAGAGGTTGCAGTGAGCCGAGATCATGCTACTGCACTCCAGCCTGGGTGATAGAGTGAGACTCTGCCTCAAAAAATAAATAAATAAATAAAATATAATAATAATAGTAAAGTTCTGGGTAACAGTAGATTAAATGTTTATTTAATCCATTCATCCAACTAATATTTATTGAGCATCTACTGTGTTTACTGAGTGTTGATTAGGTGCCAACCTTGTGCTGGGCACTGAGAGAATGATGGAGAAAGGCAGGCCTAGGTCTTACCCTCAGTGAGCTTACAGTCTCTGCAAGGAGAGATTGATGAGGAAACAGGTCTGTAGGATCTACTGTTCTGATACCCCTGGCAGGAGTGACCACGCTTGTTTGGTTCCTGTGCTTCTGCTGTTCCTGATGTGAGACTCACTCACAGTTGTTTGGTTTCCCAGCTTCAGAATGGGAGCTGAAAGGCAGGCCCCACAATCAGAAATGGCTCCCCTACTCCTATTTGGCCTTTTTGATCCTGAACCCAAGAAAGGTGTCCCTACAACCTGTTGGCTTCTGCTCTGGAGCCCGGAACCCAGCCCGATATGGAGCCCATTCACAGCCTCCCGGACCCCCATCATGGAACTCATCATAACTTGATGGAATTGCCTGTTCACTACTCAGGGGCCACTCTAGAATGTAAACACCTTGAAGGCAGAGACCATTTCTGGCCTGTTCACTGCTCTATTGCCAGTAACTAGCCAAGCTTCTGGATCACAGTAGCTGTAGAGGATGGTGGTTCAGGGCATGGGTGCTATAGGCCAGACTGCCTGAGTTTGAGTCCCAGCTCTGCCGATGAAAAAAGAAGGGTTAGGAATCACAGATCTGGTCCTGAAAATGTGGGAGGCATCATAGCATTATGGGAAATGTACATCCTTACTATCAGATCACCTAGGTTTGTGTTCTGGCTCTGTCACTTACTAGCTGTGTAACTCTGGCCAAGTCACTTAATCTCTCTTGTGCTTCAGGTTCCCTGTGTCTAAAATGGAGACAATAGTAGTACTCATCTCATTGTGGTTTTATGAAAATTAAGTGAGTTTATATTTGTAAAGTGCTAACTCAGTACAGTGCCTGGCAGATGATAACCTCTTGGTAAGGAAACAAATGCTAAATACTGTCCAGGCGCGGTGGCTCACACCTATAATCCCAGCACTTTGGGAGGCCAAGGCGGGTGGATCACCTGAGGTCAGGAGTTGGAGACCAGACTGGCCAACATGGTGAAACCCTGTCTGTACGAAAAATACAAAAATTAGCCGGGTGTGGTGGCGGGTGCCTGTGATCCCAGCTACTCGGGAGTCTGAGGCACAAGAATCGCTTGAACTTGGGAGGCAGAGGTTGCAGTGAGATAAGACCACACCTCTGCACTCCAGCCTGGGCAACAGAATGAGACTTGGTCTCAAAAACAACGACAACAACAATAGCAAAAAAACACGCCGGGCACGGTGGCTCACGGCTGTAATCCCAGCACTTTGGGAGGCCGAGGCAGGCGGATCACGAGGTCAGGAGTTCGAAACCAGCCTGGCCAACATAGTGAAACCCCGTCTCTACGAAAAATACAAAAATTAGCCAGGCATGGTGGCGCACGCCTGTAGTCCCAGCTACTCAGGAGACTGAGGCAGGAGAATTGCTTGAATCCGGCAGGTGGAGGTTGTGGTGAGCCGAGATCATGCCCCTCCACTCCAGCCTGGACAACAAAGCAAGACTCCATCTCAAAAAACAAAACAAAACAAAACAAAAACCAGCAACAAAAAACAAATGCTAAATACCATCTGTTGACAGAATGAATTAACTGCAAATGTGGTTGCCCCCAACCTGTTCTGAGTTCAGATGTGAATCTCACATATCTTTCCTGCTGAGCACTCTGGAGCAGCTCAAACCTACTGAATGTCTGGTGGGGGAGGCCAAACCACAGCACCCACAGAGCACGTTTCCACCTGTGTCCACTTGTATCCTTTCCTGACTGTACTTCCAGTTCTGGCCATTGTTTGGGGAGCCCTTGGCATCACTAGTTTTCTTTTTATTTTTGTGGGTACATAGTAGGTGTATGTATTTATGGGGCATATGGGATATTTTGATATAGGCATACAATGTATAATAATCACATCAGGGTAAATAGGGTCTCCATTACCTCAAGCGTTTATCCTTTGTGTTACAATCTAATGACACTCTTAGTTATTTTAAAATGTACAATTAAATTATTGGCTATAGTCACACTGTTGTGCTATCAAATACTAGATCTTATTCTATTTTTTGTACTCATTAACCATCCACACTTCCCCCCCCACAACTCCCCACTACCATTCCCAGCCTCTGGTAACTATCCTGTTACTGTCTCTCTCTCCATGGATTCATTTCTAGCTCCTACAAATGAGTGAGAACATGTAAAATTTGTCTTTCTGTGCCTGGCTTATTTCACTTAACATAATGCCCTCCAGTTCCATCATGTTATTGAACTGACAGGATCTCACTCTTTTATGGCCGCATAGTACTCCATTGTGTATATGTACCACATTTTCTTTATCCATTCGCCTGCTGATGGACACTTAGGTTGCTTCCAAATCTTGGCTGTTGGGCATTACCAGTTTTCATTTGCTCTGCCAGGGAACCTGATTTCCCTCCCTCTCTGTTTCTGGAGTTGAAGCACTATGCCCTGCTCTCTTTGTGAATAATCTTTGAGTTTATCTTCTCTGGACCAGGGCTGGGCTAGCCCGGTAGGGACCTCATCCTGTTGCAGCAGGAGATGGCATGGACATAGTACGTTGGGGCAAATGTGAGGTCACAAATGTCAGGTTACAAAGCCCTAGAGCATTCTGAACTTCAGCTATGAGTAGCCTAAAGCACAGGGGGTGAGCTGTCCCAGAGGAAGCAAGGGGTATGATGAGCTGGGTGGGGTCTAGGCCAAGCTGCTTCCCGGGAGTGGACTAGCCTACACAATAGAAGCTCTTAACCTGGGCTCCACGGGCTTCAGGGATGAGCTTCAGGGATTCCCCAGGCTCCTTGACATTAAATATGTTCTGTGTGCTTGTGAACAGATGGGCATTTTTCTGGGGAGAGGATTCATTGATTTCACCCACTTTTCAGTGGGACCAATGAAAAAAGAATGGTTAGGAATCACTGGTCTAGTCCTCAAAATGTGGGAGGCATCATAGCATTATGGGAAATGTACAGCCTTACTATCAGATCGCCTAGGTTTGTGTCCTGGCTCTGTCACTTACTGGCTGCGATCTTAAGTAAGTCATGTTACCTCTTTGTGCATCCATGTCCTCATCTATAAAATGGGGATAATAGAAGTACCTGCTTTATAGAATTCTTGAGAGGAAGAAAGGGGGGTAATATGAGCACAAAGCCCTTAGTAGATTGTCTGGAACATGGTAAGGTAGGTATCCTTGGAGATTCAGAAGATCACCAAGCTCATCAGTACTTTTTCTGTGCATGTGTACTGTGAAAGTTGTCAGAATCAAAATGGAGTCACTTTTATATTTTTTAAAAAGCCCTGACACATAAGCTAGGGAAGGCTATGAAGAGAGGATTCTCACACGTGTATGATAACAAGACTATCACAAAAACTTCACAAAAACCACAACCTTGCACAATGGCCATTGCAACCTTACATAAAAAATACTTGTGGCCGGGCGCGGTGGCTCACGCCTGTAATTCCAGCATTTTGGGAGGCTTAGGCAGGTGGATCACCTGAGGTCGGGAGTTCGAGACCAGGCTGAACAACATGGAGAAACCCCGTCTCTACTAAAAATACAAAATTAGCCGGGCATGGTGGCGCATGCCTGTAATCCCAGCTACTCAGGAGGCTGAGGCAGGAGAATCACTTGAACTGGGAGGTGGAAGTTGCAGCGAGCCGAGCTCATGCCATTGTACTCTAGCCTGGGCAACAAGAGCAAAACTCCATCTCAAAAAAAACAAAAACAAAAACAAAACACACACACCCCAAAAAAACTTCTGCAAGGACATCTGCCCAGCAACTGCCTGTCCAGCCTCAGACTGGCATCACCCTTGTTATTGATCTTTGTAGCCAAGGATAATAATTTCAAAAACAATTATATAATCCTCATTTTTCCTTTTTTTTTTTTTTTGAGATGGAGTGTTGCTCTTGTTGTCCAGGCTGGAGTACAATGGCGTGATCTTGGCTCATCGCAACCTCCGCCTCCTGGATTTAAGCGATTCTCCTGCCTCAGCCTCCCGAGTAGCTGGGATTACAAGCATGTGCCACCAGGCCCTGCTAATTTTGTATTTTTAGTAGACACGGGGTTTCTCCATGTTGGTCAGGCTGGTCTTGAACTCCTGACCTCAGGTGATCCGCCTGCCTTGGCCTCCCAAAGTGTTGGGATTACAGGCGTGAGCCATCACGCCTGGCCCATTTTTCCTTTAAAAGCCTTTGTCTTCCTTTACCTCCCTGAATATGCACATAGTTTACTATGGCATTATTATTCCCAATGCAATGCCCTATTCTCGAATAAATGTCATTTTCTATTAGTCTCTCTCTGTTATTTAAGTTGACAGTACGTGTGTGTCTTTCTGAGATTAGGGGGTATAGGATTGGGGAACAGTAGATGGAGCTCCTGGGATTAGTGCCTAGTGGTCAGGCAGGCTGGTAGAAAGAGCTATAAGATTATACTTGCTGGGAGTGTTCCACCCTTGGAGGCTGTGGGTATCTCCAGCTCTTCTCTAAAGTTGGGCTGGAAAGACTACTGACTCTCCTCATATCTAGAGTGATTTTTTTTTTTTTTTGAGACAGTCTCACTCTGTAGTCCAGGCTGGAGTGCAGTAGCATGATTTTTATTATTATTATTATCATACTTTAAGTTCTAGGGTACATGTGCACAACCTGCAGGTTTGTTACATATGTATACATATGCCATGTTGCTGTGCTGCACCCATTAACTCGTCATTTACATTAGGTATATCTCCTAATGAGTAGCATGATTTTGACTCACTGCAACCTCTGCCTTCTGGGTTCAAGCGATTCTCCTGCTTCAGCCTCCTGAGTAAACCACCACGCCTGGCTGATTTTTATAGTTTTAGTAGAGATGGAGTTTCGCCATGTTGGCCAGGCTGGTCTTAAACTCCTGGCCTCAAGTGATCTGCCCGTGTCGGCCTCCCAAAGTGTTGGAATTACAGGCGTGAGCCACCGCGCCCGGCCCTAGACTGATTTTAAGGTACATCTGGTTAATTCCTCCTAAAGAGTTTCCCTATGGGTCTCCCATCTTTTATGTCCTAAAATTTCTACTATTGGAGTCGCTTGGGCACCAAAGCCTTTGTTGCAATGTATGTTCGGTGACAAATCTGTGCAGGGAGGCTGAGTGAGGCCCCATCATGAATGTTGATTTTATTCTTGAACTGGACATTTCATTTTTTCCCCTAAGAACTGTATTGCTGGCTGGGCGTGGTGGCTTATGCCTGTAATCCCAGCACTTTGGGAGGCTGAGGCAGGCAGATCATCTGAGGTCAGGAGTTCGAGACCAGCCTGGCCAACATGCTGAAACCCTGTCTCTGCTAAAAATACAAAACTTAGCTGGGCGTGGTGGCAGACACCTGAAATCCAGGCTTCTCGGGAGGCTGAGGCACGAGAATTGCTTGAACCCAGGAGGCGGAGGTTGCAGTGAGCCAAGATCGCGCCATTGCACTCCAGCCTGGGTGGCAAGAGTGAAACTCCGTCTCAAAAAAACAAAACGAAAGAACCGTATTGCTACTGCTACTATGAACATGTTTGTTGCTTGCTCATAGTTACTCAGGAATAACAAGCTGGTTTTGTGAGCAAGTCACGGTTGTTTACCTAGCCTACACTTTAGGCCTAGTGAATTCTCATTGTAACTGCTCCCCCTCATGTAAGGGACCCTTTCTTCACAGAACAGCGAGACATTGTTTTTGAATGATCATCCACATAATTCCTGTATGGATTTTAAAAGCTGATTGTTTAATTGGACGGTGTACTTGGCTATTGTCACTTTAGTACCTGATGAACCACCTGTTCCATATTTTGTTATTATAGCAGCGTTTTTTTCTTGAAGCTTCAAATTTGGTTTTCCTTTGTAATTTTCTACATTTTGTATTTGTCTACTAATTAGATTTAATCCTGATTTTTTATTCATCTACTTGTAGACAAATGTTTATCTTCTTTATTGTCAGGCCTGAAGTCGTTTTCTAATTGGTTTATAATATTTTAATATCCATACAGTTTTGTTTGCCACTAGCAAGATTAGCATCAGCAAAGATTGTTGTAGCGAAAATTATAATTATATACTGAAGGCCTTGAATTTAGGCCTGGTTCAGGAAGTAGTTTAGGTAAAAAGTTGCAGAATTTAGGAACAGATTCTCACAAACTGTTCTCTTCTAAATAATATAGACATTTCCTCATAAAAACTAACAAAATCCACAGGAGGAAGGACAGATATCCAAGTGACCAAGAATGACAGAGCCTTGAAATCGCAACACTGTTAGGGCCTGCTAAAATGATTTTTGTAGTTTCAACTAAGACCCTAACATCGCTTGGCAATCCTATTGTATGTCCCTGGCCAGCACATCTTCAGTGTCTTGAAGCAGCCATTTCATCATCATTTCACTCTCCTCTAGCCCCCAACCCAAGCTAGCCCCCTTTTCATCCGAAAGATTGATTTCCATTTTCACGGAGCAAAATTCAAGCCAACAGCATGAACTTCAGCTTCACACCAACTGGGCTGCAGATTCAACTCAAATGCAATAGCGCCCTCTTCCTCTCTGTAAGAGACACTGCAATGTGCTTCCCTGATCACAACGGAAAGACTCAGTGCCTAAGAGTAGACAGCCCTCAGCTGGTGGACCCCTTTGGGGACAGCCTCAGCTGAAGAGACCCACTTTGCCCAAGGGCATGCCTCCTTCCCAGGGCAGCCTGTGTCCATTGAATGACTGATGCGGGGATATAAAGGCCTGGCCCGCTTGTCCCCACTCTCAGCTTCAGAGCTTCCCATAGGTCTGGCTGAGGGCTTTGTTGAATCTGCACTGCAGCCCAATGTCTCCTTTCTCCGATCCTGCTTCCATTTCTTCCTTTCCACGCTTGATGATCCCAAGAGCACTCCCTAAGAAACCTCCTGCATGCTAATCTCCATCTCAGAGTCTGCTCAGCAAATCCAACCTGCACCATCCTCTCCCCCTCCCCTAACTCCCTCCTCCTGCCCCAGGCTGACACCCACCTCACCTATGTGTTCAGTTCAGTCCTCCTCACTTCCCCTTGGACTTAGCTCTATTACTTACCTCTTCTCTTTCCTGCAGCCTCAACCTTTCCCTCTTCATCTCTCCTCCTCAGCATGTACATTTGAACTAATGCCTTCAACAAAAACCTCTTTTGACACAGAGCCTACTTCTAGCTTTCATTCTTTCCTCCCCTTCACAGTCTAAGCTTCTTGAAGAAGCCCACTGCGGTCTTGCTTCAGTCTCCATCACTGCTGAAATGGTTCTCCTTTTTCAGCCCTGTCTTATTTGACTTCTGTGTGAGTGTGGCTCTGATGTCCATCCCCTCTTCCCTTCATTTCTAGGACACTTGGCCCTCTCCCACTTTCTTTTTCTTTCTTTCCCTCCTTCCTTCCTTCCATCCTTCCTTCCTTCCTTCCTTCCTTCCTTCCTTCCTTCCTTCCTTCCTTCCTTCCTTCCTTCCTTCCTTCCTTCCTCCCTCCCTCCCTCCCTCCCTCCCTCCCTCCCTCCCTCCCTTTCTCTCTTTTCTTTTCTCTTTCTTTCTTGTCTCCTCACTCTATTGTCCAGGCTGGAGTGCAGTGGCGCAATCTCGGCTCATTGCAGCCTCCACCTCCTAGGTTCAAGTGCTTCTCCTGCCTCAGCCTCCTGAGTAGCTGGGACTACAGGCATCCGTCACCACACCTGGCCAATTTTTGTATTTTTTGGTAGAGATGGGGTTTCGCCATATTGGCCATGCTGGTCTCAAACTCCTGACCTCAGGTGATCCACCTGCCTTGGCCTCCCAAAGTGCTGGGATTACAGGAGTGAACCACTGCATCTGGCCCTCTCCCACTTTATTTTTTAATTTTACTTACTTTATTTATTTATGTATTTAAGACAGGGTCTCGCTCTGTTGCTCAGGTTGGAGCGCAGAGGCTGGAGTGCAGTGGTGTGATCATTGCCCACTACCGCCTCAAACTTCTGGCTTCAAGCAATCCTCCCCGCTCTGCCTCCCAAAGCACTGGGATTACAGGTGTGAGCCACTGTGTCTACCCATGAAACACTTTTATATCCAAGTGACCATTAGAAGCCCCTACGTTCATGTCTTCCGGTATCTCAAACCTAATGTATTCACAATGATTCTTGTCTTCATTCCCTGCTTCGAACTGGATCCTCCCTATGTTCCCAGATTCAGTGAATGCTACTGTGTATCTGGTTACTCAAGTGAGAAAACATTTGCCTCAGCACAGTCTCTCTCCCTTAGTACTTACTTCCCAACAACCAGAGTAATTTGGTGGCACGTGCCTGTAATTCCAGCTACTCAGGAGGCTGAGGCAGGAGGATCTCTTGAGCCCAGGAGGCCAAGGCCAACCTGAGCAACATAGCAAGACTCCATCTCAAACAAAATGTAAGGCCGGGCGCGGTGGCTCACGCCTGTAATCCCAGCACTTTGGGAGGCCGAGATGGGCAGATCACGAGGTCAGGAGATGGAGACCATCCTGGCTTACACGGTGAAACCCCGTCTCTACTAAAAATACAAAAAATTAGCCGGGCGTGGTGGCAGGTGCCTGTAGTCCCAGCTACTCGGGAGCCTGAGGCAGGAGAATGGCCTGAACCCAGGAGGCGGAGCCTGCAGTGAGCAGAGGTTGCGCCACTGCACTCCAGCCTGGGCGACAGAGCAGACTCCGTCTCAAAAAAACAAACAAAAAAATTTAATTTGGATCATGGCACTCTTCTGTTTAAGATGCCCCAGTGGCCCCCTATTGCCTTTATTTATTTATTTATCTATCTATCTATCTATCTATCTATCTATCTATCTATCTATCTATCTATTTATTTATTTTTGAGATGGAGTCTCACTTCGTTGCCCAGGCTGGAGTGCAGTGGTGCGATCTCGGCTCACTGCAACCTCTGTCTCCCGGGTTCAAGTGATTCACGTGCGTCAGCCACCTGAGTAGCTGGGACGACAGGAGCCCACCACCATGCCCCGATAATTTTTGTATTTTTGTAGGGAGTCGTTTCGCCATGTTGACCAGGCTGCTCTCAAACTCCTGGCCTCAGACGATCCACTCACCTCAGCCTCCCAAAGTGCTGGTATTACAGGCATAAGCCACCGTGCCTGTGGCTGAACTATTTAATAAATGATGAAGTATTGAATAAAAACCCCTTCAACTGGCACCCCTCTCATGTGGCCCTTGCCTGTCTGGTTCCATCGCCCCTGCCCCATCTAGCACTTTATATTCTAGCACAACTGGGCTACTTGAAGTGCTTTGAACATGCTTCATTCTGTCATGTCTTGGGGCCTCCTTTGCACATGTTCTCTCTGCAAAGCTGCCTTGTTCCTCCCTGGTTACTCTTCCCTCCCCCACCCCTTATTTAATCTTCAGGTGTCTTCACAAGTGTCCCCGACTCTCTGAGGTTGACTTAGGCCCTTGCACGTCCTCTCCTCTTTACAGACATCCACTGGACCTCTTGCAGCCTACCCAGTGCCTCTCTTTCTGTGTCTTTCTTTCTACGAGACTGAGTTCCTTGAAGGCAACAGTTTCATCCTGTAATCCCATGACCGGGCACAGGGTTTGGCTCTTGGTTGCCACTCATTAAGTGCTTGTCGGATGAATGAGTCAATGAAGTGCAAGTAGGCAGCAGGAGAAAAGGAAACGAGGTTTGAGGGGAGGCAGGAGGCTCTTTGGTCTCTGACAGACCTAGATTATCCCAAAATGCAATCTGCTGTGATCTCTTAATTTCTCTGCATTACAAAAGAAGCACAAAGGATGCAGAGCCTGCGGAACCCTGCCTTGTGCCTGGGCCAGGCATATAAGACCCTTGCCCAACTGTGCAATGACGATTCCTACCTGTGTCTATGGACTCTGTGGGTGTCTAAGAGGCAGGGCCACCCACCCAAACGTTTTGCTAACTGACTTATATGGAAAGAGGAGAAAGAGAATCCTGACAAGGCTCACTGCTTCTGCAGCTGCTTGTATAATACAGTCACATCTGTCAACCCCACGGGCTGCAAAAGGATTCCAGGAATCCTGAGATGTTGCGGCTCTCAGCCTTTGGGGAAGCTGGGCTGACCCTGGGGCAGCTCTGGCCACAAGAAGGCTCCTTCTTTGTGCAAGACAAATATCATTTTCTATGTGTGCTGCAAACTGAAAAAGGTTAATGAGCACTGTTGGATAATATCTAATCATTCTGGTCAGGTACTGCAATTTTGTGAGTGTCCACCTGGGACCTTGGCATCTTGAATTTACTCATATATTTCCCTCCTTTAAATTAAAGCCTTTTCTTGGCCAGGCACAGTGGCTCACACCTGTAATCCCAGCACTTTGGGAGGCTGAGGCGGGTGGATCACGAGGTCAGGAGTTCGAGACCAGCCTGACCAGCATGGTGAAACCCCCGCCTCTACTAAAAATACAAAAATTAGCTGGTAATGGTGGCGCATGCCTGTAGTCCCAGCTATTCAGGAGGCTGAGGTAGGAGAATCGCTTGAACCCAGGAGGCGGAGGTTGCTGTGAGCCAAGATCGCGCCACTGCACTCCAGCCTGGGCAACAGAGCGAGACTCTGTCTCAAAAAAAAAAAAAAAAAAAAAGTATTTTTCTCATGTTTTCAGGTAGGACAGGGATCTTTGTTTATCCCCATTGTACAGGTGAGGAAACCAAGGCGTAGCGAGGTCAAGAGACCAGCACACTCCAGCATTGTCAGAGATAAATCAAACCGAGGAGCTGGCTGAAGCCGGCACCCTCTGAGGCTGTCCAGCTGCAGCGCATTTACACTCTGCCCACAAGAGGTCAGCAGGTTCCACAGGAACAGAGCTGGCTACAGGGAGGCCCGCACAGTGAAAGGTGGAGCCATCCTCCCTGAGAGCAGCCCTGGTTACTGGCTGCACAGCAGCTCCCTAGAAGGAAATCCTTCTACCACCAGGTTTTCCGAGAAGTCCTTCTTCCAGGGGTGGACCAGCGGTTGGGGCTGGCCAACGGTGTGTTTATCCTGGGAAGGCTGTGGGAGTTCCCAGGGGCAGCTGCTTTATTATATGGCAATCCTCAGAGTATGATTTGTGGAGGGCGGTGTCTAGATGGGGCAGCTGGCGTGCTTCCGTCTGCCTGGAAAGCTGCGACCATCTCCACGGTAATAACTGGAACCAAAAATATCACAGGGCTGTGTCTGCTAGGCCAGAACGTTCCTGTCTGCCTGCTCTCTGGAGGCTGAGGGTGAAGACTTAAAAAGCCATGTATGACCGGGCACTGTGGCTCACGCCTGTAATCCCAGCACTTTGGGAGGCCGAAGTGGGTGGATCAGTTGAGGCCAGGAGTTTGAGACCAGCCTAGGCAACATGGTGAAACCCCATCGCTACCAAAAAAGACAAAAATTAGCTGGGTGTGGTGATGCACGCCTGTAGTTTCAGCTACTAGGGAGGCTGAGGCACGAAAATCACTTGAACCTGGGAGGCAGAGGTTGCAGTGAGCAGAGATTGTGCCACTGACTCCAGCCTGGGTGACAGAGCAAGACTCCATCTCACAATAAAATAAAATAAAAAGATCTATATATATAGCATCCCCAAGATTTAGAATCAGACAGACCTGGGTTTGAATCTTGATTTTTCTTCTTATTAACTGTGACCTCAGGCAAATGGCTTAACTTCTCTAGGCCTCAGTCTTCTCATTAATAGAATGGGGAATCATAATACCTGCTTTTCTGGCTGTTCTGAGGATTTGCTCACTCATTTGAAAGACAGTGGCATACCTGTCCTATAGTTGTTACTAGGTTCAGGGGATACAAGAGATTCAACGTCTGGCACATAGTAAGTGCTGAATTAATGATAACATGTTTTTGAAGGTCATGCCATGAATTTGGACTCAAAATAGCAGCCAGTTGAAAGCATTCTGAAAAGAGAAGTAGTAAGAAAAAAACACTACATTGTTTTTTTTTTTTTTCTTTTTCAGGCAGGGTCTCACGCTGTTGCCCAGGCTGGAGTGCAATGGAACAATCATGGCTCACTGCAGCTTTGACCTCTTAGGTTCAAGCAATCCTCCTGCCTCAGCCTTCCGAAGTGCTAGGATTACAGGCATGAGCCACCATGCCCAGCAGGAAAACACTATTGAAGAGGCTTCACCCCTACCTGCAGTGCAGAGGCAGGATTGAAAAATGCCAGCCTTATCATTTTCATAGAGTTGTTCTGAACATCATAAAATACAGGCAGAGCAAGAGGCCTAAGACTAACAAATCGTTGGGAGTTGAACCCATACTGCAACTGGGGACAGGGACTGCTCCTAAAAATCATAGGGCCACAGCCTGTGTCTCCCCTGGGAAGTAGCAAGGGGAAGGAGGGGCTGAGAAGTAGCCTTCTGTCTGCTCACTGGAAGCTGAGAGGCTTCATTTTGCCGATCACCTGGCCTGTCTTCGGGCAGTGGTTTCAGGATGTGTGAAGAAGGTGTGGGTGTGCATATGCAGCAGTGAGGACGTTTGAAGGATGTGAGAACACAAGAACATAAAATGCCACCCTGTGGCTGAGCCATGGATTCCTCTGACTCAGACAAGGTCATCATGGGACATGAAGACCCAAATGTCATCTTTGAGTCTTTTGGTAAACTATCAGGTGTGAATTAATCCAAAGCTTTCAGAAATTGCAGTATTTCTTTTCAGTCCGACTCACCAATTGGGATGTTTTCTACACGTTTTTGCTTCCATTTAAAGATAAGTTATTTTATTAAAAACATACCTCTCTGGAAGAACTCTAGCAGGAGAACTACAAAACACTGCTGAAAGAAATCATAGATGACACAAACAAATGGAAACACATTCCATGCTCATGGATGGGTAGAGTCAATATCGTGAAAATGACCATACTGCCAAAAGCAATCTACAGATTCAATGCAATTCCTATCAAAATACCAACATCATTTTTCACAGAATCAGAAAAAAAAAAAATCCTAAAATTCATATGGAACTAAAAAAGAGCCAGAATAGCCAAAGCAATCCTAAGCAAAAAGAACAAATCTGGAGGTATCACATTACCGGACTTGAAATTATACTACAAGGCTATAGTTACCAAAACAAAATAGTACTGATATAAAAGTAGCTACATTAGCTGGGCACAGTGGCTCACATCTGTAATCCCACCACTTTGGGAGGCCGAGGCGTGTGGATCACCTGAGATCAGGAGTTCGAGACTAGGCTGGTCAACATGGTGAAACCTCATCTCTACTGAAAATATGAAAATTAGCCGGGCGTGGTGGTGCGTGCCTGTAATCCCAGCTACTCAGGAGGCTGAGGCAGGAGAATCACTTGAGCCTGGGAGGCGGAGGTTGCGGTGGGTCGAGATCACGCCGCTGCACTCCAGCCTGGGCGACAGGGAGAGACTCTGTCTCAAATAATAAACATAAAATAAAAGTAGTTATATTAGACCAATGGAACAGAATAGAGAACCCAGAAATAAAGCCAAATACTTATAACCAACTGATCTTTGACAAAGCATACGAAAACATGAGTTGGGGAAAGGATACGCTATTCAGTAAATGGTGCTGGGCAAACTGGCTAATCCCATGTAGAAGAATGAAACTGGATCCCTATCTCTCACCTTATGCAAAAATCAACTTGAGATGGATCAAAGACTTAAATCTAAGACCTGAAATCATAAAATATTATAGAAGAAAACCTAGGAAAAACTCTTCTGGACATTCTTTGCCTAGGCAGGCAAAGAATTTATGACTAAGACCCCAAAAGCAAATGCCACAAAAACAAAAATAAATGGGACCTAATTAAACTAAAAAGCTTCTTGCACAGCAAAAGAAATAATCATCAGAGTAAACAGAACCCACAAAATGGAAGAAAATATTTGCAAACTATGCATCCAACAAACGAGTAATATCCAGAATCTACAAGGAACTCAAATCAGCAAGAAAAAACGAACAAACAAATAATCCCATTAAAAAGGGGGCGGCCGGGCGCGGTGGCTCAAGCCTGTAATCCCAGCACTTTGGGAGGCCGAGATGGGCGGATCACTAGGTCAGGAGATCGAGACCATCCTGGCTAACACGGTGAAACCCCGTCTCTACTAAAAAATACAAAAAACTAGCCGGGCGAGGTGGCGGGCGCCTGTAGTCCCAGCTACTCAGGAGGCTGAGACAGGAGAATGGCCCGAACCCGGGAGGCGGAGCTTGCAGTGAGCTGAGATCCGGCCACTGCACTCCAGCCTGGGCGACAGAGCGAGACTCCGTCTCAAAAAAAAAAAAAAAAATAAAAAAAAAATAAAAAAAAAAAAAATAAAAAGGGGGCAAATGACATGAAGAGATATTTCTTAAAAGAAGATATACAAACGGCCAACACACACATAAAAAATGCTCAACATCACTAATCATCAGGGAAATGCAAATTAAAACCAGAATGAGATACCACCTTACCCCAGCCAGAATGGCCATTATTATTATTATTATTATTATTATTATTATTGAGATAGAGTTTTGCTCTTGTCCTCCAGGCTGGAGTGCAGTGGCATGATCTCGGCTCAGTGCACCCTCCGCCTCCCGGGTTCAAGCGATTCTCCCGAGGCTGAGGTGTGTGGATCACCTGAGGTCAGGAGTTCGAGACCAGCCTGGCCAATGTGGTGAAACCCCATCTCTACTAATAATACAAAAATTAGCCAGGCGTGGTGGCAAGCATGTGTAATCCCAGCTACTTGGGAGGCTGAGGCAGGAGAATCACTTGAACCTGGGAGGTGGAGGTTGCAGTGAGCTGAGATCGAGCCATTGCACTCCAACTTGGGCGACAAGAGCAAAACTCCATCTCCAAACAAAAAAAAGAAAAAGAATGAAATTATGTCTTTTGCAGCAACTTGGATGGAGCTGGAGGCTATGATTCTAAGTAAAGTAACTCAGGAATGGAAAACCAAATACTGTATGTTCTCAGAAGTGAGAGCTAAGCTATCAGTACACAAAGGCATACGGAGCGGTATGATGGACACTAGAGACTCAGAAAGGGAGGGTGGGAGTGGGTGAAGGATAAAAAAACTGTAAAATGGATACAATGTACACTACTTGGGTGATGGGTGCACTAAAATCTCAGAATTCACCACTATATAATCCATCCATGTAGCCAAAAACCACTTGTACGCCAAAAGCCACTGAAATAAAAAGAATTAAAAAAATTAAAAAATGTGAAAAAATGAAAATAAAACCACACCTGTCCAAGCTAGGTGTGGTGGTGCATGCCTATAGTCCTAGATACTCAGGAGGCTGAGGGTGGAGGATTATTTGAGCCCAGGAGTTCGAGGTCAACCTAGGCGACATAGCGAGACCCCATCTCTAAAAAATAAACCAATCAACAAACAACCTCTTTCCAACTTACCGCAAAACACACCTTTCCCAAACGTCAAGTGATGCCCTCCTTCTGGTATATAAGAATTCCCGGCCGGGCGCGGTGGCTCACGCCTGTAATCCCAGCACTTTGGGAGACTGAGGTGGGTGGATCATTTGAGGTCAGGAGTTTGAGACCAGCCTGGCCAATCACCCCTAGAGATGGGGTGAAACCCCATCTCTACCAAAAATACAAAAATTAGCCGGGTGTGGTGGTGCACACCTGTAATCCCAGCTACTCAGGAGGCTGAGGCGGGAGGATTGTTGGAACCTGTGAGGCAGAGGTTGCAGTGAGCTGAGATCACACCACTGCACTCCAGCCTGGGTGACAGAGTGGGAGTCTGTCTCAAAAACAAAAACTGTCCGGGCACGGTGGCTTACGCCTGTAATCCCAGCACTTTGGGAGGCCAAGGTGGGTGGATCACATGAGCCCAGGAGTTGGAGACCAGCCTGGCCAACATGGCAAAACCCCGTCTCTACCAAAAATAGAGAAAAAAAAAAAAAAAAAAAAAAAGGTTAGACGGGCATGGTGGCATGCGCCTGTAATCCCAGCTACTCAGGAGGCTGAGGCAGGAGAATCAATTGAACCTGGGAGGCGGAGGTTGCAGTGAGCCAAGATTGCATCACTGCACTCCAGCCTGGGCAATAGAGTGAGACTCTGTTTCAAAAACAAAACAAAACAAAACAAAACCAAAAAGCAAAAAAACAGTAATGGGCTTTTGGCTGGGCGCGGTGTCTCACGCCTGTAATCCCAGCACTTTGGGAGGCCGAGGCAGGTGGATCACGAGGTCAGGAGTTCGAGACCAGCCTGGCCAACATAGTGAAACCCCTTTCTTTACTAAAAAACACAAAAATTAGCTGGGCATGGTGGCGCATGCCTGTAACCCCAGCTACTCTGGAGGCTGAGGCAGGAGAATTGTTTCAACCTGGGAGGCGGAGGTTATGGTGAGCCGAGATCAGGCCACTGTATTCCAGCCTGGGCAACAGAGTGAGACGCCATCTCAAACAAAACAAAACAAAACACACCAAAAAAAAAACCAAAAAACAAAAACTGATTGAGCTGACTAGGTACCAAAGATACCACTATGAATGACAGAGATGAAGTTCCTACCTTCATGGAGTTTATGGCCTAGTGAGAGAAAAAAAAAAAAAAGTTTTTGTTTGCTTTGCTTTTTTAACACGTAGATGTTTTCTAGCCACGTTGTCTGTACTCCATCATGTTCTGGTCAGGGTTGGAGTACCTCTGGGACCTTTGAACCTTGTGTTTCTGGTGCCAAAGTAGTTGTGAACCTTGGGCTTAACCAGTGGTGTGTTTGTAAATGTTTAATGACCAGCTCTCTGGGTGGGGTAAGGTATGTGTATGTTTGTGTATGTTTATGTACATAAGCTAATTAATTACAAATTTTACTGATGTAAAGGATATGTAGTACACGAATTATCCATAACAATAAAATATACAATATTATTTGTTGTAAATACAATATAGCCAAGTGATTCTCACAGAATGCTTTCATCGATTGTTGCCCAACTCTTGTTGCACTTGAACAAATGTAGTTCTTTTTTGTTCTTTTTTTTTTTTTTTTTTTTTTTGAGACAGAATTTTTGCTCTTGTTGCCCAGGCTGGAGTGCAGTGGCACGATCTCGGCTCACTGTAACCTCCGCCTCCTGGGTTCAAGCAATTCTCCTGCCTCAGCCCCCTGAGCAGCTATTACAGGTTGGCACCTAATCAACACTCAGTAAACATAGTAGATGCTCAATAAATATTAGTTGGATGAATGGATTAAATAAACATTTAATCTACTGTTACCCAGAACTTTACTATTATTATTATTATTATTTTATTTTTTTGAGACAGAGTCTCACTCTGTTGCCCAGGCTGGAGTGCAGTAGCATGATCTCGGCTCACTGCAACCTCTGCCTCCCAGGTTCAAGCGATTCTCGTGCCTTAGCCTCCCGAGTAGCTGGGATTACAGGGGTGTGCCACCATGCCCAGCTAATTTTTTGTATGTTTAGTAGAGACGAAGTTTCACCATGTTGGCCAGCCTAACGAACTCCTGACCTCAAATTATCCAACCGCCTTGGCCTCCCAAAGTGCTGGGATTACAAACATGAGCCACCGTGCCTGGCTGAACAAATGTAATTCTGACATGAATGTTGGTTGATATTTTCATTTAAGTGAGAAACAATGATGTCAGAACTGCATTCATTTGTCCACAATGTGAGTGATTTCTATTTTTTTTTTAATGGCGTCTCACTCTGTTTGCCCAGGCTGGAGTGCAGGGGTGTGATCTCGGCTCACTGCAACCTCCACCTCCCGGGTTCAGGTGATTCTCATGCCTAAGTGTCCTGAGTAGCTGGGATTACAGGCGCACGGCACCACACCTGGCTGTTTTGTATTTTTAGTAGAGACAGGGTTTGGCCATGTTGGCCAGACTGGTCTTGAACTCCTGGCCTCAAGTGATCCGCCAGCCTCGGCCTCCCAAAGTGCTGGGATTACAGATGTGAGCCACCGTGCGTGGCCGATTTCTTTGCTGAATAGGTTAGTGGTTTTCAAACTCTGGAAGACTGTTTTCTCATTTTTTGGTATG
Source organism: Macaca fascicularis (assembly GCF_037993035.2). Taxonomy (NCBI): domain Eukaryota; kingdom Metazoa; phylum Chordata; class Mammalia; order Primates; family Cercopithecidae; genus Macaca; species Macaca fascicularis. The sequence continues at coordinate 125,844,061 of NC_088395.1, read as the reverse complement.
ACTCACAATCTAACAGCTATAGATATGGCACACCTTTGAGTTTTATCTGCATTATTAACATTGTTTCTATTGCTTTCTTTCCTGTAGATAGACAACAAAAGAATAGATCAAGCCTGATTTATAGCATTTGCTGATTTCTGAGTTGTAAGTGTTCCCACCATGGCTGATTTCAAGCACTTAACTTCAATGTGATGTTGGGAAGAGACGCAACTGCACACTATTATACAGTATTTCAACTCTACAGATACTGTAGACATAAATAATCTGAAGAGCACAGGTAATAGTAAAATGAAGGCTGGTCGCGGTGGCTCACGCCTGTAATTTCAGCACTTTGGGAGGCCGAGGCGGGAGGATCACCAGAGGCTGGGAGTTCGAGATCAGCCTGACCAACATGGAGAAACCCCGTCTCTACTAAAAATACAAAAAAATTAGCCGGGCGTGGTGGCACATGCCTGTAATCCTAGCTACTTGGGAAGCTGAGGCAGGAGAATCGCTTGAACCCGGGAGGCAGAGGTTGTGGTGAACTGAGATCGTGCCACTGCACTCCAGCCTGGCCAACAAGAGCGAAACTCTGTCTCAAACAAAAACAAAAACAAAAACAAAAACGAAAATGATTAGGATATGATGAGTTTTGGGACATTGATTACCTTAGTTTTCAATATATTTATTTAATTGTAATTTTATATATTTTAAAATAAGTGCTATGCTTAATGACTGACTCACAAAACTTCTGAAAATATAGCATCTGGTGCTAATGGGCCAGAAGGAGCCAGCTCCAGCGCATACCCGGGGCCAACTATATTTCCAAGTCCTGAACGACCCTTATCGCTACTCCCATGCCCCTCTGCCATTCATTCAGGGCCCCATAGCCCACCACCTTTGATGGGAGCTCCCGGATTCCAAAGCAAACCCTGGCTGGCACCAAAGCCTCACTGCCACCTTGAGCAAGAGTTCTGGGGACAGATTGACAACAGTGGCTTTTCCATGGGTGGGTGGCCTCTTTTTGCCTGGGAAGGGATGAAAGAGAGCCAGGGACACTTGCACTGACTCTGGAATGCACACCTGGCAAGCACTCAAGTCTAAGAGGAAGAGAAAAATAAAGGTGTGAGTGCACGGGAGCTCTGGCTCAGCCCTCTGTCAACTTGGCCCTGCTCCTGGCTGGGCTGAAATTGATTTTGGAAGGCTTTCCAGAAAGGCTGGTGATGCTGGAGACTGTGGGCTGGGGGGCAGGGCAAACCTTTCTCTTCTGCCTCCAGGATGTTACCCAGAGCTCTGGAAGCTACTCCCAAGGGTGATCCAGTGTTTGCCCTTGAAGTCTACATTTTCGGTCCTATTTCCTTTTCAGCAGCAGAAGTGGCTGGCAGTGGGATTTGGGTCTGGGCCTCATGCTGACTGGCTTAGTCAGCTTTGGAATCTGACCCTCCCTGGTGAAGAAAGCTGGGCCAGCATTTGGGGCGGTCCTCAGCGTGCAGGCCCTATATGCTGTCTCCTTTGGGCCGCACACACTTGTCTTTGCTCCTCAGGTAACCCCTGGGAAACTTATCAGGTGCAACTGCTCTGATGCAGTTGGGGCAGTGTTGTGATGGGCTGCTCTGATGTCATTGCATGAATGAAGGTTCTGTGTTTGCACCTAGGCTGGCAGCTCTCCAGGGGCACGGTCCTCAGCCCCACCCTAGGCAGCACTCAGTAGAAGGACCAGCCCTCAGAGACTGGCTGAATGAATTGATGAGTACAAGCCTGGCTGACATTCAGGATTTCTTCCTGGTGAAACAGAAGCACAGCGTGGAATCCTGTGTGGAAGTGCTCGTGTTGGCGTCTTGTACAAAGAGTGTCCTTCATTACTGCTAACACTTGGGGGGAGGGGAACCTCACTAATCCCCCCGTGCCCAACACATACACACACACAAAGGTTTCTACTAGCCAAATGTTCTGTAACCAGGAAGTTCAGATGCCATTTTTTTCTCCCAATCTATGAGAAAAGTCACCTCTGTCCCCACTCACACGTGCACCACTACGCGCTGTGCCTACCAGGGCTGGCAGAAGTGTGCTGGCTGGTAGCGATTTGCTCTTGGCACCAGCCTGAGAACATCCTGTGCGACTAAGAGGGTGGTGCTGCCCTCCCTGCAACACAGGGATTGGGAATTGATTGGGGCGAGGGTGCAGACACTAAGAACTCAATGCGCTCTGAAAGGGGAGGGCTCCAACCTCAACAGAATTACAAGTGTGCCACTCCCTGCCATGCCGCCTGCATCCCAGCATTCACACACATCCTCCAGCAGATGCTGTCTGACACTATTCACAGGGGTTTGGAAAAAAGGGAAGGCCTGCCATAAAGTCTGCAAAGAGGTGTGACTATGGAGTTTCAGTAGGAAAAAAATCTCTGGGGGACCACAATTCCTGTTGTCCTTATGGCTATGGGTCATGGTTATGGTTACGGACAATTAAGGAGGCGATGTAAAAACCACTGTCCAGGAACCCTCCCTGCATGTCCCCGAGGATTACACCTCCACACCCTTGTCAACATGTCCTGGGCTTTATGACCCTCTGAGTGCACCCAGCTTTGAAAGTTCTGGTGTTTGCACGTGTGTGTGTGTGTGTGTGTGTGTGTGTGTGTGTGTGTGTGTGAAGGAAAGAGAGAGAGACAGTGAGAGACAGAGAAAATTAATACTCTTGTTTCCAGACCAGACTTTGCTCCTGTGCTCGAAACACACACACTTCCATCCAAGGGCCTCCTGGACAGCCCCACTTACATGTCCTATAGGCAACTCAGATTGAATCTACCCAACACAACTTGTCATCCTTTCCTTGCCCCTCAAACTCACAGTTTGTCCTGCCTGATGATCCCTTTCTCAATGAGTGGCACTGCCACTCACCCATCTGGCCAAGCAGGAAATCTGGGCACACACTCGTCTCACACCCCCATAGGCCTAGTCTTCAGGTCAGGCCCCCATCTATGTAGAAGTGCAGCAACGCCTCCTGATGAGCTTTCCTGCCTCCAGTTCCCCCGGTATCCCCACCCCACCCTCCAATCCATTCTCAACCAACCAGTCCCAAAGGAAGTGCCCAAGGCAGCAGGAAGCAGACCTGCCTGACAAACAAGTCTTTCTCTCCAGATTGTAGGTGCCTGATGTTCCCCCTTATTCCAGTAGTTTCTGGGGACAGCGCTGCCGTATTAGCTAGCTCACCACTCTAGGTTATCTGATTCACCCTACTGGCATTGGCATTGGCAGAAAGGAAGGAATGTGAACTGAGAAGAAAGTTTTGAGACTGGGCGCGGTGGCTCATGCCTGTAATCCCAGCACTTTGGGAGGCTGAAGCGGGCGGAATACCTGAGGTCAGGAGTTTGAGACCAGCCTGACCAACATGGTGAAACCCCGTCTCTACTAAAAATACAAAATTAGCTGGGCATGGTGGTGCGTGCCTCCCAGCTACTCAGGAGTAGTCCCAGCTACTCAGGAGGCTGAGGCAGGAGAATTGCTTGAACCCAAGAGGTGGAGGTTGCAGTGAGCCGAGATCGTGCCACTGCACTCCAGCCTGGGCAACAAGAGCGAGACTCCATCTCAAAAAAAAAAAAAAAAGTTTTGACACCAATGAGGAAGTCAGGGGAAGGCCCAGAGAAGGATATGCGCATGTTCATAGGACCAGAGGGGATTTTTGGGGAGTGGCTTCCTGAAAAGGTGTGGGCTGGGTTCTGAAGGGACAGCCCATGAGGAAGCCCAACCCCGAAGAAGGCAGGGCCGGTGGAAGGGAGAGGTCTCAGCTTGCCAGCTCCTGCCACGACAGGTGACTGTGCTTCCCTCCCAAGGTCTTTCTGTGGGGAGAGCCAGCAAATAGCTCTCTGAAAAACTGACAGAGCCACACATTTCTTCCTTTGGGTGGGCAGATCCTGATCCTCCTCAGAGTCTGAGGGAGGCTTTTTCTCTTACAAAACTCAAGTCTCTTCTTAACCCCCATCCTCTAGGCCAGCTGGAGAGACAGCCCCCTATAAGATATAGCTTGCACCAACCCCTCTCCAGTCCTGCAAGGTGACATTGACGCCCACGCTCTTCCGTGGCTGCCTCTGACATCTCCAGGACACTGCCCCAACCAGTCCTCCAGGATGTGACACCACCAGACTTCTTGGGAAGAGCCCACCGTGCCTCATTCATCTTTGTGTCTGTACTGTGATGTGTTGCTCAAACATAACCAGAGCTAAGAAGATGACCACCATGCATCCTGCTACTCAGCCTGCAAAATGCCCATCTTTTCTGCATCCTGGTACTTCCTCCAAGGTCAACCCCTTTCCCTACACCCTTTTTGTTTTTTGTCTTGTGTTTGCTTTTTGGAGACAGGGTCTTGCTCTGTTGTCCAGACTGGAGTGCAGTGGTGTGATCATGGCTCACTGAAACTTGACCTCCTGGGCTCAGTTGATCCTCTCACCTCAGCCTCCTGAGTAGCTGGGACTACAGGTGCGTGCCACCACACCTGGCTAATTTTTGTATTTTTTTGTAGGGACGGGGGGGGGGGGTCTCTCTATGTTGCCCAGGCTGGTCTTGAACTCATGGCCTCAAGAGCTCTTCCTACCTCGGCCTCCCAAAATGCTGGGATTACAGGCATGAGCCACCATGCCTGACCCCTTTCACTCCTTTGAGAATACACCTTTTATTGCCCCAAAGTCCGATTCTGACCATGGTGAGCAGGTCTCTTCAAGATCTAGCTTCTGCTTTCATTTCTCACCGCTCCCTCCCTAATCCTTGGTACTCTGTGTCTTGCCATACTTTTATTTATTTATTTATTTATTTTTATTTTGGGACAGAGTCTCACCCTATCACCAGGCTGGAGTACAGTGGCATGATCTTGGCTCACTTCAACCTCTGCCTCCCGGGTTCAAGCGACTCTCCTGCCTCAGCCTCCTGAGTAGCTGGGACTACAGGCGCGTGCCGCCATGCCCAGCTAATTTTTGCATTTTTAGTAGAGATGGGGTTTCACCATGTTGGCCAGGATGGTCTCGATCTCTTGACCTTGTGATCCCCCCGCCCGGGCCTCCCAAAGTGCTGAGACTACAGGTGTGAGCCACCACTCCCGTCCTATACTTAAAAAACTCCTTATTTGGAAGTAATTTCAGGCCGGGTGCAGTGGTTCACGTCTGTAATCCCAGCACTTTGGGAGGCCGAGGCGGGTGGATCACCTTAGCTCAGTAGTTCAAGGCCAGCCTGGCCAACATGGTGAAACCCCGTCTCTACTAAAAATGCCAAAAAAAAAAAAAAAAAGGAGCCAGCAGGAGGATCACTTGAACCTGAGAGGTGGAGGTTGCAGTGAGCTAAGATTGCACCACTGCACTCCAGCCTGGGCAAGAGTGAAACTCCGTCAAAAAAAATAATAATAATTCAAATTTATAAAATGTGCAAAAATAAAAAGAGCACGAGGAACATTTGTATACTCTTTACCCAGATTCATCTGCTTTTAACATTTTATCTCATTTCCTTTATCATTTGTGTTCTCTCTCTTTCTCGCTCTTTCTCCATACAGATACACACACACATTATGTATATACATTTTATACATGCACACTATGTATACACGTATACACATACACACATAATATATACGCATTATGTATATACATTTTATATGCATACTATAAACACACACACTTTTTCTGAACCATTTGAGAATAAGTTGTATATATCATGGTCCTTTACTACTACACTTCAGTGTACATTTCGTAACAATAGAGATATCCTGTTCCAGATTTAAAAAAAGCTAAATGAAATACCTGACCCTAGAGTAGCTCCTGTACTTGAGAGGAAAAAAATGTTCTAAAGAACATTCCCACAGCATTTTTTTTTTTATGGAGTCTCGCTCTGTCACACAGGCTGGAGCGCAACGGCACGGTCTTGGTTCACTGCAGCCTCTGCCTCCCACGTTCAAGCAATTCTTCTCCCTCAGCCTCACAAGTAGCTGGGATTACAGGCGTCCGCTACCATGCCCAGCTAATCTTTTTTTTTTTTTTTTTGTATTTTTAGTAGTGACGGGGTTTCACCATGTTGGCCAGGCTGGTCTCAAACTCCTGACCTCAGGTGATCCAACCGTCTCGGCCTCCCAAAGTGCTGGGATTACAGGCATAAACCGCCACGCCTGGCCCACAGCATTTTTGTGTGTGTGTGTGTGTGTGTGTGTGTGTGTGTGTGTGTGTGTGTGTTTTATGACCTTGATAGTTTTGAAGAATACAGTTCTTTCTCCTGCTAGCATTTTTTAACAGAGCATTGCCTGATATTTCCTCCTGATTAGATTGGGGACATGCATGTCTGCTGGCACACTGCACAGGTAATACGATATCTTATCTACAGGTACTTGATATACATCTGTCTTTCATCAGTGATGTTAATTTTGATCACTAAAGGTGGTGCCCAATTTCTCTACTGTATGGCTACATCTTTTCCTCCCTTGCAGGTAATAAGCAGGCTGTGGGAGATGCTTTAAAATCATGCACATATTCTGCTTCTCATTTAAAATCCCTCCTAGACGTTGCAGTGAGCCGAGATTGCACCACTGCACTCCAGCCTGGGTGACAGAGTAAGATTCCGTCTCAGAACAAAACAAAACAAAATCCCTCCTAGATCTAGCATCCATTGATAATTCCTGTCTGATTCAAATTTTTTTTAACAAAGGTGACTATTTATTTGAATAAGAAAATATATCACAACAAATTACAACCTGAAAAACTGACATATATCACAAACATCTCAAAAATCTACACACATAAGGTTTTTATTGACTGCCTGATATACTGCTATGCTTTTGCTATTCTGTTTTGTTCTTTATTCTTTGAAATTCTCTTCATACCATAATAATTTGTAGACCATTTCCTACGAAAAGAATAGAAAGATGATTTAGCATTTCCTTTAGCATAATCTGTATGGGAAAAGTTAGTTGCATGGTAAGAGTTAGTTTCATTCCCAGGAGCCTCAGTATCACTTCCGGTAATCTTCTTTTATCTGCAGCCATGGGAGTTTACTTGTACTCACCCTACTGAGCCCATCTCAGGCATAAATTCATGTCCTAAGGAATGCATTCATTATTCCTAGGGGTTTAATTTGTATCTCAGGTAAAGTGCTGAGCTTCCTTCGTAGATGTCTAGGTGGGCATCCTTGCCATATCCTTCACGTACACCTCATTCTCTGAGAGGTTTTAGAGTCTCCCAGAAAGAAAAAGTATTTCCCTTTTTTGTTTTGTTTTTTTGAGACAGGGTCTCACTCTGTCGCCCAGACTGGAGTGCAGCGGCATGATCTCGGCTCACTGCAACCTCCACCTCCCGGGCTCAAGTGATTCTCCTGCCTCAGCCTCCTGATAGCTAGGATTACAGGCATGCGCCACTACCGCCCGACTATTTTTTTTTTTTTAAGTAGTGACGGGGTTTCACCATGTTGGCCAGGCTGGTCCCGAACTCCTGACCTCAAGTGATCCACCCACCTCAGCCTCCCAAAGTGCTGGGATTACAGGCGTGAGCCACCGCGCCCGGCCGCTTTTCTAGTTTTCTGAGATGCCTCGTTAGGTTGTTTATTTGAAATCATTATACTTTTTTGATATAGTTGCTTATTGGTATAAACTTGGCATGTTGTGTTTCACCTGATATTTTTGTCTTTTCGAGACAGGGTCTCATTATGTCCCCCAGGATGGAGTGCAGTGGCACAATCATAGCTCACTGCAGCCTCTGACTCCTGGGCTCAAGTGATCCTCCCACCTCAGCCTCCTGCGTAGCTAGGACTACAGGCTTGCACCGCCTTGCCCAGCTTATCTTTTTAATTTTCTGTAGAGACAGAGTCTCGCTGTGTTGCCCAGGCTGGTCTTGAAACCCCCGGCCTCAAGTGATCCTCCCACCTAAGCTTCCTAAATCTCATGCCTGGGATTACAGGCGTGAGCCACCACATCTGGCTCATCTGATCTTTATAATATTTGCAAAATGATGTGTTTCTAACTCTCATGCTCCCTCCATCCACATTTGCCAGTTGGCCCTTGCACTCTAGCCATATTGAATCATTTTTGGTTCTCCACACCTGCTAAGTACTATTGGCTAACTCCTATTTATCCTTCAGCCTGGACTGTTACAATTGGTAATGCACAACATTCACATTGTAGCCATGCCACATGGCAGCTGTGGTTGAGATGGCACTTCCTTTTTTTTTTTTTTCTTTTTTTTTTTTTTGAGACGGAGTCTCGCTGTGTCTCCCAGGCTGGAGTGCAGTGGCGTGATCTCGGCTCACTGCAAGCTCCGCCTCCTGGGTTCACGCCATTCTCCCGCCTCAGCCTCCCAAGTAGCTGAGACTACAGGCGCCCGCCACCACGCCCGGCTAGTTTTTTGTATTTTTAGTAGAGACGGGGTTTCACCATGTTAGCCAGGATGGTCTCGATCTCCTGACCTCGTGATCCACCCGCCTCGGCCTCCCAAAGTGCTGGGATTACAGGCTTGAGCCACCGCGCCCGGCCGGCACTTCCTTTTTTTCTTGAGACACAGTCTTGCTCTGTCAACCAGACTAGAGTACAATAGTGAGATCTTGACTCACTGCCACCTCCGCTTCCCAGGTTCTAGCAATTCTCCTGTCTCAGCCTCCCGAGTAGCTGGGATTACAGGTGTGTGCCACCACACCCAGCTAATTTCTGTATTTTTAGTAGAGACAGGGTTTTGCCATGTTGCCCAGGCTGGTCTCGAACTCCTGGCCTCAAGTGATCTGCCCGCTTTGGCGTCTGAAAGTGCTGGGATTACAGGCATGAGCCACCGCGCCCGGCCGAGATGGAGCTTCCTCTCGGAAGTGTTCCCAGATTCCCCAGATGTCAGTTAGTTAAACATTCTTCCTTCTTTGCTCTGAAATCTCAGACTGCTGACCCCTCTTAACACTCTTGTCACACTATATTGTAATTATTTTTTGTTTGTTTGTTTGTTTTTTGAGATAGAGTCTTGCTCTGTCGCCCAGGTTGGAGTGCAGTGGTGCAATCTTGGCTCACTGCAACCTCCGCCTCCTGGGTTCACGCCATTCTCCTGCCTCAGCCTCCTGAGTAGCTGGGACTATAGGCGCTCGCCATTAACCCCGGCTAATTTTTTGTATTCTTTAGTATACAAAATTTCACTGTGTTAGCCAGGATGGTCTCAATCTCCTGACCTCGTAATCCGCCCGCCTCGGCCTCCTAAAGTGCTGGGATTACAGGCGTGAGCCACCGCGCCCGGCCAACACTGTATTTTAATTCTTACTTCTCTGCCTGCTTCACTGGGATATAAGCTCCACAAGGGTAGGATTTTTTCTCTCTTCTTTGCTGTGTATCCCTTGCTCCTAGTACAGTGCCTGGCCCACATTATCTGTTCAGCAAATGTCAAGTCAATAAATAGTTTGATCTTATGGTACAGCTCGTTTTAATTCCACTTCATTAAACTAATAAACGAATTCCATTTATATATGTGTGACGGGCTTCTCTGGCAGAGGACAAAGTCCTTAAGGGAAAGGACTATACTTAAATCGACTTTGCATCCTCTTCCCCTCCCCTTGGTACTTGGTACAGGACCTTGTTCATAAGGTACAGGAACTCAACAAATGTTTACTGAATGAGTCTGTATGTGCATATTGGTTGTTAAGGGTACACTTTTTTTTCCTTTGCATAGAACTGCACTGAACTGTTAGTGAGCAAGATCTGAGAAGCAGGCGATGTGCTCTTTGAACTCCTGCTGTTCTGGCATGCCAGGGCCCAACCCTGACTGAGCCCGAGGCACAGGAAGGAAATGCAGTTGCAATGTGATTAGGGTCAGGAGGGTTTCCGTAATTGAGGCACACCAAAACCTGAGTGAGTCTCTGAGGGTGATCAGGGGTTGCCCAGGACCTATTCTGAAGTTCTGAAGCTTTCCTAGATGACAGTTTCTGGCTCCTCCTACGGAATCCCTCATAGGAGCCCCTGGCAAAGCTAGATCCCTAGGCTAGGTGAGCTGACTTTGGAAGTCTTTCTGGTGCAATGTCACTTGCAAGTCAAGCTGTTTGTGTTGGGATAATGTACAAAGAAGAAGGCTGGAGAGAAGGCCTAGGAGGGGCTGGGCTGACAATCCAGCCCTTTGAAGAACAGAGGCCACCTCTGTGGTCTAGGGCACAGCCTGCCAATCTGGCAGAATGACCTCAGATGATGGCTGAGACAACAGCTGGATTCTGGATCGTTGTCTTGCTCTGCAACCCCGGGGCCCCGTATCCTCAGGCCCATTGCCACAGCAGCACATGCTTCTCTGTGGAGGCTGAGACCTTTGATCAGCTCAGTAGCCACAGCAACTCTTCCTAGACGGCCCGGGCGGGGGAAGCTCCCCTGTGGACTCTTACCAGCCCTCTCGGGGCAGAGTGGGGGCCCCAAGAGCAGCACCAGGAAAAAGTGTAGTAAGAACTTTGGATGACACAATCTTGCCTTTACACAGGAATTTTAGCCTAGATACAGGCTATTTTTTAGTTTTTCCTTTCTGTGTAAGAAATGCACCATACAAGACAACATTTAGCTTTTTCCCAATAGGAAAAAAAAACGCACCAAAGGGCCCAAGATCAGTAAGTGAAAACCTTGAAACTTATAGCCAGGGAATAGAGGGACATGCATCTAACACAGGAACCACTGACATGGACATTTTTCGTTTTGTTTAAAAAGCATGTGTAGGCCGGGCGCAGTGGCTCATGCCTGTCATCCCAGCACTTTAGGAGGCCGAGGCAGATAGATCAACTGAGGTCAGGAGTTTTTGGCCAACATGGTGAAACCCTGTCTCTACTAAAAATGCAAAAATTAGCCAGGCATGGTGGTGGGCACCTGTAGTCCCAGCTACTTGGGAGGCTGAGGCAGGAGAATTGCTTGAACCCAGGAGGTGGAGGTTGCAGTGAGCTGAGATTGCACCATTGCACTCCACCCTGGACAACAGAGTGAGACACCATCTCAAAAATAAAATAAAATAAAATAAAATGAAAATAATAAATAAATAAATAGCATGTATATGGCACTTACCACATGCCCAGGCACCGTTCTAAATGCATTACAGTCTGTTAACTCACCAACTCCTCATAACAAGTCTTTTAAAGTAGGTACAGTTATCCCCATTTTACGGTGGAAGAAATGGAAGCAGAGAGAGGTTAAATAACTTGTCCAAAGTTGTAACTGCCCAATGGGTTCACCTTGCTCACTGCCTAGATGGAGACGATTTATCAAGACAGGGGAATTGCAATGGAGAGTTCGGCCTATGCCCAGCAATGAACAAGGACAGCTTAAAGGTTAGAAGCAAGACGGAATCGGTTAGGTCTGATTTCTTGCACTATCATAACTTCCTCAGTTATAATTTTGCAAAGGTGGTTTCAAAGTCACACAGGTGATAAATGGCAGAGTCAGGATTCCAGCCCAGGCAGCCTCTGTTTGCTTCGGCACTCTGCCCTGCTGCCTCTTTAAGTTTACAAGCCTCGTGATCATAGAACAGGACAGGGAGTGGCCCTCTTACTCCTCCCTTTTTCTTTCCTCCTTAGGTTCTTTTATATGGATTAAGTGCAGGAGTCCAGCCTGTCCCCTAGCCACATCAGGGAGAAAAAAGTGTGTGTGTGTGTGTGTGTGTATGTGTGTGTGTGTGTATGAGAAAGAGAGAGAGAGAGAGAGAGAGAGAGAGAGAATATGAGAGAATATGAAGGTGGCACTGCTGTCTGGATGCTTCTGGAAAACCCAGGTCTGTCAAGGACTGAGGAATACTGCAGTGGAAACTCCTGCATTTTATTTCCTGAGCCAGAATTCTGAGATGAGTATGCATAGAGACTCCCCTAAGATGAGCAGCATCAAAGTCTCTTTAACCCTTGCCTCAGGGAACAGTCACCTAACAAAGAGGAGCTGGGGCTAAGCTTCAGTTTTACACTGAGCAGAGCAGGGAAGAAAATCCATGCATTAGGGTGCTCTTTAGAATTCTATTGTGAAAGAGAATAACTTGTTTATATTAAGCAAGGCCCCGGTAGCCTCTTTGTAAATTTCAGTCTGGAGAAAATAAAGCCAGAGCTGCAAGTCCAAACAGGTAAAAAAAAATTTTTTTTGTTTGTTTGTTTTGAGACAGAGTCTCACACTCTTGCCTGGGCTGGAGTGCAATGGCGCAATCTCAGCTCACTGCAACCTCTGCCTCCCAGGTTCAAGAGATTCTCCTTGCCTCAGCCTCTCAAGTAGCTGGGATTACAGGCACCCGCCACGACGCCCAGCTAATTTTTAATTTCAGTAGATCCGGGGTTTCACCATGTTGACCAGGCTGATCCGCCTGCCTTGGCCTCCCAAAGTGCTGGGATTAGAGGCGTGAGCCACCACGCTTGGCCCCAGGTAAAATTTTGATAAGCTTGTGGAAATTTTAACTAGAGAGTTCAGGCACCCATGGCTGGGATGAGGGCAACAAATCTGGAGCAACAAACATGCAACCAACAAGATTTTTTTGACAGCACACTTGTTTGGCACTTCTCTAGGCACTGGGATACAAATATGAGAAAGAACGCTACCACCTAAAATAATAGATGCCTGGATAGGCATAGCTTATCTCTGGAAGAGAACACCAGAATGTGGTCATGGAGATTACCTGTGGGTGGCAAGGGAACATGGGTGGGAGGGAAACTAACTTGTTACTGTAAACCCTTTATACCTTGTCAATTTGGTATCTGAGGATATATTACCAATATATTACCCATTCAAAAGATAAATGTGATAACAGGGAGACACAAATATGTAAATGTGTAATAGAGAAGTAAATAGCAGCATGAGCTCACAAAAGCATGTTTACAGTGCTAGAGTTACTGACAACAATGGAGGAGCCATGATATAAAGACTGAATTTACTAGTCCAGGCATGATGGCTCAGCAGATCATCTGCGGTCAGGAGTTCAAGACCAGCCTGACCAACATGGTGAAACCCTGTCTCTACTAAAAATACAAAAATTAGCTGGGCATGGTAGCTCATGCCTGTAATTCCAGCTACTTTAGGGGCTGAGGTGGGAGGATCACTTGAGCCTGGGCTATCGAGGCTGCAGTGAGCTGAGACTGTGCCACTGCACTCCAGCCTGGGAGACAGGAGTGAGACCCTGTCAAAAAAAAAAAAAAAAGAGCGAATTTACCAATTTGGCTTCCTGGCTTAGGACAGAATTGAGGCTTCAGCCATGACAGTGACTTCTAAGAAGTCCCTCTACCTCTAGCCAGAGGTCCTGGCTAGAAGAAGGAAAAAAAAAAAAAAAAAAAAAGGGTGTTTTCTTGTCTTTTTCCAAACACATCACAAGAGCAATATATAATCTGACAAGAATGCAGAGACAGGTAAGACCCGCCTAAGGCAGAAGGAGTTTTGTCCTTCCATAGGCAATGGCCTCCTCCTCCCCTCACAAAGGTGACTGTGTCAGTAACAACTATTTACCTTGCAAGCACATACCTGTGCGTAGCCAGACCTACTCCCTGGCATAGAGAAGTGATTCCTGACACACTGCATCCAACTGGGCTTGGGGCAACGCCACCTGCTCACTCTAGCCTAAACCTGCTGAGGAGCTAGCACAGTCCTGAGAAAAAGGGCCAAGAAATCACATTCTGGCCGTGAGTGGTGGTTCACTCCTGTAATCCAAACACTTTGGGAAACTGAGGCAGGAGGCTCACTTGAGGCCAGGAGTTTGAGACTGCAGTGAGCTCTGATCACACCACTGCACTCCAGCCTGGGCAACAGTGAGACCCTGTTTCAAAAAAAAAAAAAAAAGAATAACAAGTGGATAATGCAATTATCCACAGGTGGATTGTTTTTTTTCTGGATTATAGGCTGACAATTTTTTTTTTTTTTTTTTTTTTTTTTTTTGCGAGACAGAGTCTCACTCTGTCACACAGGTATGATCTTGGCTCACGGCAACCTTTGCCTCTTGGGTTCAAACAATTCTTCTGCCTCAACCTTCCAAGTAGCTGGGACTACAGGCACCTGCCACGACACTCGGCTAATTTTTGTATTTTTTAGTAGAGACAGGGTTTTGCCATGTTGGCCAGGCTAGTCTCAAACTCCTGACCTCAAGTGATCCACCTGCCTCCGCCTCCCAAAGTGGTACGATTACAGATGTGAGCTACCGTGCCGGGCCGATGCTGACAGTTTTTAATCCTGGCCTGACTTTTCCCTCATATACCCCTCCCCCAGGCTACCTTTAGACTTCCTTTATCCAAAGCCCAGTGGGTCTGCTAGGGAAATAATGTCGTGATAACTATGACTGCCTCTGTTTATTGAATGCTTCCAGGGGCCAGACATCAGGCTGTGTTACATGTATTAGTCTTCATGCAATCCTCACAAATACCCAAAGAGAAAGGTATTCTGGCTATATCTGTGTTTTGCAGATGAAGAAACTCAGGGAGATAAACAGCTAGCAAAAGGTGGTGACTAGACTGAAAACCAGATTGTGTGGCTGAGCGCCCATACCGCTGGTCTATAAAGGCTCTTAACCACTCTTCTATTCTGCATCCCATAAAGTTAATTTTAATTAGCCCCATCCAACTCTATTTAGGAAGAGAAATATGCTGCCAAAAATCACTTACAATATCCTAAAGCTAAATATAAAAGGCTTTTCTATTATCACTTGTTTGGGGCTATTTAGTCCGAGGCTTCCTTCCAAGGGCCTGTGTAACCAAGGGTTATATGGCAGCTTAGCATCTGGGCAAACAGGAAATGAGCCCAGCTCTGCTGGCTCTGTCAGGGCCCTAAAAAGATCTACTCACAGGGGAAGTTAAACTTAGAGAACCAGGATGGACCAGGTGCGGTGGCTCACACCTGTAATCCCAACACTTTGGGAGGCTGAAGGGGGGCAGATCACTTGAGGTCAGGAGTTCGAGACCAGCTTGGCCAACAGGGCAAAAACCTGTCTCTACTAAAAATACAAAAATTTAGCTGGGTGTGGTCGCACATGCCTGTAGTCCCAGCTACTTGGGAGGCTGAAGCAGGAGAATCGCTTGAACCCGGGAGGTTGAGGTTGTACTGAGCTCACGCCACTGCACTCCAGCTTGGGTGACAGAGCAAGACTCTGTCTAAAAAAACAAACAAAACAAGAAAACAAAACCCAGCATGGAAATGAAAACCTTAGACCAGGCCCTGGGATCAGAAATGTCAAGAATAGCCTTCCAGTTTACTGTCCCTGGGGTGGGGAGTTTGGGGGTCGGGGGACACAGGCCTGGGATGAGCATTTTGCAGTTGATAGCTGATGGTTTTGTGGGCTGGCTTCTGGGTCCCATTGGGTCATGTTCTTGGAATTCTAGATAGATGTTCAGGCCCAGAAGAAAGAAACTTGCAAAGTCGCTTATCCCATATTATCAGCTTCTCTGCACCTGCAGAGGGAGATTGGGCCTCATCTTCCGTAGCTTGCTGTCATGGATTTGCCTTCCTCTTCTAAAACGCTGTGGCTGGAGACCGAGAGACTTCTCTAACAATCATCCGAGACACTCTTTCCCTCATATTACTTCTTTGTTTTTACTTTTGTTTTTGAGACCGAGTCTCGCTCTGTCACCCAGGCTGAAGTGCAGCGGCATGATCTCGGCTCACTGCAACCTACACCTCCCAGGTTCAAGTGATTCTCTTGCCTCCGCCTCCCAAGTAGCTGGGATTACAGGCACCTGCCACCACGCCTGACTAATATTTGTGTTTTTTGTAGAGACGGAGTTTCACCATGTTGGCCAGGCTTGTCTTGAACCCTTGACTTCAGGCGATACACCAGCCTTGGCCTCCGAAGTGCTGGGATTACACGCATGAGCCACCGCACCCGGCCCCTCATATTACTTCTTCACTGACTTCTTAATGCACAGTCAGGGAGCTGAGCAGCTGCCTGTACCTGGCTGGGCTGGGCCTGAAACCACTCAGCCCTATCACAGCAGCCTCCGTCCTTGCTGATGCAGACCCATGGCGCCAGCCCTGAACACATCCTCTCTTTCCCTCTTTCTGGAATGCCCTCTCTGCTCCGTTCTCACACCTCCTGCCCCCCTTCACCTTCAATCACTCAGGGAAAAACCCACTTCCCAGCTGCCGGTTGTGTCTTCCAGGGTTTTTCTGTACTCAATATAGTCAGTGCTACCACCTTGCTTTGTTGTTACTGGAACGATAACATGGATTCCAGCTACCATTTCCTGAGTACTACCTGTGAGCCAGGCTGTATCTCATTTATGCAGTATCTCACTGAAACCCCACAACCACCCTGTGAGGTGGGTACTGTTTTTACCCTCCCCATTTTACAGATGAGGTAACTGAGGTTCAGGAAGTTAAGCAGCTTGACTTATAACATAGTGCTAAGAAGTGATGGGGCCGAGATCTGAACCCAGGTCTCTGTGATCTCTGAACCAGTGTGGGCTTGCCTTTTCTCTTCCATCAGATTGGGTTTAGTGAAGGAGTCTTTGATTTCTCCTGGATTTCCACCTCCCCACACGCAATCCTGGGCTCAGCTTGCAGTGGGCACTTGCCCGACTGATCTCAGTTTGCAGGGGTCTTCCTAGCACCATCAGGCCCACTGGGCCTCACACTCTGCTCCTTCCTGGAGATGCAAATGGTGAGGTGTCCAGGAGCTAGAAGCTGGAGGAAGTGTCAAGTTTGGCCAATAACCAATGTCCCCTGTAGGAGACATTGGCTCTTTGGCTTCCCAGGGCTCGCCTCATTGCCACATGGCAACACGCACACCTCTGATGTTGCAGCTCCTGCTAATAGGGCCGGGGAAATGAATGGCATTGATATCCTCTTTGAGCTTGTTCAGATAGCTGAAGCACCTGTGAGGGGAGATTGCCTCTTTTTTTTTTTTCTGAGATGGAGTCTCGCTGCGACACCCAGGCTACAGTGCAATGGAACGATCTCGGCTCACTGCAACCTCCGCCTCCTGGGTTCAAGCCATTCTCCTGGCTCAGCCTCCCGAGTAGCTGGGATTACAGGCACGTGCCACCACGC
The DNA here is from genome assembly GCF_037993035.2 of Macaca fascicularis. Lineage (NCBI taxonomy): Eukaryota > Metazoa > Chordata > Mammalia > Primates > Cercopithecidae > Macaca > Macaca fascicularis. The sequence continues at coordinate 125,827,144 of NC_088395.1, read as the reverse complement.
CCAGCTAATTTTTGTATTTTTAGTAGAGATGGGGTTTCACCATATTGGCCAGGCTGGTCTTGAACTCCTGACCTCAAGTGATCCGCCCACCTTAGACTCCCAAAGTGCTGGGATTACAGGCGTGAGCCACAGCGCCCAGCCGGGAGATTGTCTTTTAATTTCACCAGTATTGCCATCATAATTGGACTTTGCCAGATATAATCTGCCCCCTTGTGGACTGTGCTGTCCTGACAATTTGAAGGAAGAGAGGGAAAAAAAAAAATACAGGCAGTCTCTAAAATTCCTGGGAAAATGTCATTGCCCGAAAAATTTGCAGCGTCTGGGAATTGGTCATTCCGACTTTCACTGACCAGGGCCAGCAGAACCCCCTGTGAGTCTTCTGGGTTATTTTACACTGTTGCAGACAGGCTCAGCTCTGTGCTTTTTGGCAGTAAAACACACGCAGCAGGTCTCCGCACCTTTCTCAGCTCATACCTATCTCTCTTTTCTAATTTACGTCATCTCTCCACAGTTTCCTTTCAAAAATAACGAGTTCTGGCCAGGCGTGGTGGCTCACGCCTGTAATCCCAGCACTTTGGGAGGCTGAGGCGGGTGGATCATGAGGTCAGCAGTACGAGACCAGCCTGACCAACATGGTCTCGTACTGCTGACCAACATGGTGAAAACCTGTCTGTACTAAAAATACAAAAATTAGCCGGGTGTGGTGGCACGCGCCTGTAATCGAATCCCAGCTACTCAGGAGGCTGAGGCAGGAGAATCACTTGAACCCGGGAGGCGGAGGTTGCAATGAGCCAAGACTGCGCCATTGCACTCCAGCCTGGGAGACAGAGTGAGACTCCGTCTCAAAAACAACAACAACAAAAACAAAACAACACAAAAACAAACAAACAAACAAAAACAAGTTCTGTTACTCTGCTTTCTCTGCCATACCTATCCTTTCACTCCCATTGCCATCACCCTAGCCTGTCCCTAATCCCTTTGCTGTTGCAACAACCATGGACACCTGTGTCTCCTCTTCTCCTCCACTTCAACCCACACCTCACACCACATCTGTATTCATCGTCCAACACCCATCCTACTTTGTGTGTGAGCAAACACATATTGAGAGCCTACTATGTGTCAGGGACTGTGCTAGGCACTGAGGGTAGAGCAGAGGCAGAGGGCCCTGTCCTCCGGCACTTGGCATTCCCAATCATTCATATCTTCCTGCTTCTGTGCCCTTAGTGCATGCCCTTCCCTCTGTCTGGATTGTCTTCCCCATACCTCTTCACCACAGATCAATGCAGTCATCAGGGCCCAACTCAAATCTCACCTCCACCGTGCAGCCCTGACCACCCGCCCCCAGTGATTGCTCTCTAAGCGAATCCATTAAATACTTATCATCTGGACAGCTCATTTGGCACATGTCAGATGTTCTGGCATTCTTAACTCTCATATTTATAAATGGATCCTATCACTCAGGAAACATTTCCATTCTCCTCAAGGAACATTAACTGGGTGCCTCCTATATATTTTAGCAGTGGTAAACATAATGAAGCTTTGTGGTACCTCTTTCAGTTACTAACAGCTTTCACAAGTATTTTATCATTTGGTTTTCACAAAACACCATCACTTCCATTTTATGTTTCAACTTAAAAAATATAATGTATATCCCAGCTAGAACAGCTATTGTCAGAAAGACCAAAAAAAAAAAAAAAAAAATAAATAAATAAATAAATAAATAAAAAGGTGCTGGGGAGGATGCAGAGAAAAGGGGACTTGTACATTGTTGATGAGAATATAAGTTAGTACAGCCATATGGAAAATGATATGGAGGTTTCTAAAAAAAATAAAAAATAAAAACCTACAAATAGGACTACCATATGATACAGCAATTCCACTCACTACTGGATATTTACCCCCAAAAAGGAAATCCATGTATTGAAGAGATACCTGCCTCTCCATGTTTATTGCAGCATTATTTACAATAGCTAAGATATGGAATCAATCTTAGTGTCCATCAATGGATGAATGGATAGAGAAAATGTGGTACATATACACAGCAGAATATTATTCAGCCATAAAAAAGAATGAGATCTTGTCATTCATGACAAGATGGATGAGCCTGGAGGACATTATGTTAAGTGAAATAAGTCGGGCATGTTCTGCATGTTCTCACTTATATGTGGGAGCTAAAAAAATCCCTGAGCTCATAGAAGTAGAGAGTAGAATTATGATTATTAGAGGCTGGGAAAGGTAGAGGGGAGGGGAGGATAGGGAGAGGTTGGTTACAAAGTTGCAGCTAAATGGAAGGAATAAGGCTGGGTGCAGTGGCTCATGCCTGTAATCCCAGCACTTTGGGAAGCTGAGGTAGGAAGATCACTTGAGGTCAGGAGTTCGAGACCATCCTGGCCAACCTGGTGAAATCCCATCTCTACTAAAAATACAAAATTAGCTGGGTGTGGTGGTGAGCGCCTACAATCCCAGCTACTCACGAGGCTGAGGCATGAGAATCCCTTGAACCCAGGAGGTAGAGGTTGTAGTGAGCAGAGATCCCACCACTGTGCTCCAGCGTGGGCGGCAGAATGAAACTCTGTCTCAAAAATAGGCCGGGCGCGGTGGCTCAAGCCTGTTATCCCAGCACTTTGGGAGGCCGAGACGGGCGGATCACGAGGTCAGGAGATCGAGACCATCCTGGCTAACACGGTGAAACCCCGTCTCTACTAAAAAATACAAAAAAAAACTAGCCGGGCGAGGTGGCGGGCGCCTGTAGTCCCAGCTACTTGGGAGGCTGAGGCAGGAGAATGGCGTAAACCCGGGAGGCGGAGCTTGCAGTGAGCTGAGATCCGGCCACTGCACTCCAGCCCGGGCGACAGAGCGAGACTCCGTCTCAAAAAAAAAAAAAAAAAAAAAAAAAAAAAAAAAAAATAAATAAATAAATAAGCCGGGCGCAGTGGCTCACACCTGTAATCCCAGCACTTTGGGAGGCCAAGGCGGGTGGATCACGAGGTCAGGAGATAGAGGCCATCCTGGCTAACGTGGTGAAACCCCATCTCTACTAAAATACAAAAAATTAGCCAGGCGTGGAGGGGGGCGCCTGTAGTCCGAGCTACTTGGGAGGCTGAAGCAGGAGAATGGCGTGAACCCGGGAGGCGGAGCTTGCAGTGAGCCGAGATCGTGCCACTGCACTCCAGCATGGGCGACAGAGCAAGACTCCGTCTCAAAAGAAAAAATAACCAACTAACTAACTAACTAAATAAATAAATAAAATAAATAAATGGAAGGAATAAATTCTCGAGTACTGTAGCACTGTAGAGTGGCTAGGGTTAACAACAATATATTGTACATTTCAAAATAGCTAGAAGATTTGAAATGGTCCCAACACAAAGATGATAAATGCTCAAGGTGATGGATATGCTAAATAGGTGGATTTGTTCATTACACACTGCATGCATATATGAAAATATGACAGGTATCCCATAAATATGTACAAATATTATGTATCGATTAAAAAATGAAAACATGTGGCTGGGTACAGTGGCTCACACCTGTAATCCTAGCACTTTGGGAGGCCGTGGTGGGCGGATCACTTGAGGTCAGGAGTTCGACCAGCCTGACCAACATGGTGAAACCCTGCTTCTACTAAAAATACAAAAAATTAGCCGAGCATGGTGATGCGTGCCTGTAATCCCAGCTACTCGGGAGGCTGAGGCTGGAGAATCGCTTGAACCTAGAAGGCGGAGGTTGCAGTGAGCTGAGATCACGCCACTGCACTCCAGCCTGGGTAACAGAGCGAGACTCCATCTCAAAAAATATAAATAAAAAAATAAATAAAATAAATAAAAATGTGTACTGTTAAAAATGTAATTTAAACTACTTACTTTAGGGCTAAATATGTTCTCATGAAAATTAAAACATTATAAATCTGGCTATCATTATAGATCTGACCACCCCTACCCTACTCCAGACTCCCTTAGAGATACAGAAGAGGAAACTGAGACTCAAAGAAGTGACATGATGTGCCCAAGGCCACAGAGCTAGTGCCTGTGGGGCATTTTCTGATTCTAAATCTCTCTCTCTCTCTTTCTTTTCTTTTTTGAGACGGAGTCTCACTCAGTCGCCCAGGTTGAAGTGCAGTGGTGCAATCTTGGCTCACTGCAACCTCCACTTCCCAGGGTTCAAGCGATTCTCCTGCCTCAGCCTCCCGAGTAGCTGAGACTACAGGCATGCGCCACCACGCCCGGCTAATTTATTTATTTATTTTTTTGTATTTTTAGTAGAGACAGGCTTTCACCATGTTGGTCAAGCTGGTCTCGAACTCCAGACCTCAAATAATCTGCCTCCCTTGGCCTCCCAAAGTGCTGGGATTAGAGGCGTGAGCCACCGCGCCCAGCCTGACTCTAAATCTCTTGCCATTCTCATTTTTCTACACTGCCTCCCATCACCACAAGAATCCTGTTTATTCCTCACTGTGTCCCTGGTGCCCAGCACAGGGCTCTGCACCAAAGCTGGGGTTCAGCAAATGTTTCCATATCAATGGATTCCCCGGCAGAGGGTTTCCTTTGCACGAAGGCATTACCTTCTGATGTGGGCTACACCGACCTCATCTGGTCAGTGAAGGCTTGAAGTGGCAACTGAAGCCATGCAGGCATCCTCCCAGGTGTCCCTTGTGCCACCCCAGAGCTTGGCGACATCAGGGATCCTGAGAGTCTCCTTTGGGAGCCAATACAGTGAGATCTAGTAGAGGTACACCAGGTGTTTGCTGGGCACACGCTTTGCGGCTGCCGGTATGCCAAGGGCCGTGTGTGACTCGGGGGAGAAATGCAAAGTGTGATATTGTTGAGCCAAGATTTGTACGATACGTAGGACACAGTGACCAGCCAGCACATATCCAAGTTCTAAATTATGCAGTGCTGATGATGCTTTGGGGGTTCGGAGGAGGAAGAGTTTGGCTGGAGCGGCCAGGGGAGGCTTCTTAGAAGGCGGTGGGTTTAGCTGAGCTTGGTGGAAAGCGGCCTGCGTAGAGGACACAGCTCTCCCAGCGGGATCGGCCGCGGTGCCCAGGCCGAGGCGAGAAGCAGCGCGCCCTCTGCAGGCAGCTGCGAGAGGCGGCCGGAGACCCGCCTGGGCGCGTGGACTGGAAAAGGAAGGAGTTGGCCATCGGCCGCTGCCGCTGCAGCTGCGCTGCGACTTTCTCAGCCAACCTTGCACTTCCGCGACTTTCAACCGCCATTAGGCCCGCAATAGCAGCGTTTTTCGCTCTGTGTGTGTCCAGCCCTCCTCGCTCCTAGTTGTCTGCAGCTCCCCGCCTGGCGGGCGGGGGCATTTCCTTCTGCTGCTACTCCGCACAGTCCTAGCGGACTGTTTCAGCCACCGCGCTGAGAGCGCTCTTTACAAAGTTTGCCAGATTACAAAACCGGCGCTTAAAGGGAAGGGGCGGACTCTGAGAGAGCCCGTAGTCATTTAACAAACACTTAAGCGCATATTATATGCTAGGCTTTGTGCCAAGCGCCTCGCAAATACTAATTTATTTCATCCTCACTACAGTGCCAGGCAGGTGGTGTTCTTGACCCCATTTTCCGGCTGAGCAAGCTGAGGCAGTGAGACTTAGAATCTTGCTCACCATTTCACAGCTGGAAAGGGGCGGAACCATGCTCTTAACCACTGCACCAAGCGCCTCTCCAGGGGCTCCTCACATGGAGTAGGTCCCCAGACAGGCTGATGGTCCCCAAAGAGCCTGAACCTCTCCCCTTCCTCTGGGTCTGCGTGCTTATTTTCCAGGCACGGCACCATTAAGTGCTGCTTCCTGACTCTCTCTAAGTTGGGGGAGGGGTTCCCTTTGTTTTCAGCTGCAGGTGTTACACGTGGCTTGCCAGGTGCCTCAGTTTCCTCATCTGGGAAATGGTAATGCTAGCACCTGCATCAGAAGGCCACTGAAAGGATTAAATGGGTACCCAGACACAATGAAAAGAGTGCCTGGCCCACAGTCAAAGCTCAAGAAATGACAAGGGATGTTACTCCTGAGCAAGTCTGCTGCTGCACTCCTGGAGGCCTCCCACTCACAAGTGAGAGAGAACAAACTGCCTGCTTCCTGAGCAGGTCAAAGAGGGCCACATTCACTCAAGGGTTCTCGAGGGCTTTTAGTGGCTGAAATTGTCTTAGAAGCTGGGAACATTAGGCCCAGGTCTGGGAGCAGGTCTGGCCTAATCAGCCCTAATCAGTCACATGGGTGTGCAGTTGGTACAGCTTTATTCACGGCGTCCTTAAGTGCCCCAGGAACATGTCTGTTCCTGTCTCCTTGGAGTGGCCTGAGTCATGTTTTGTGACAAGCCACTGTTCAATATTGTCATCATCACAACCAGACATCCATCAGGCACTTACTATGTGGAGGGCTCTGTGTTAGGGGCTCATGACAAAACGGCCAGCACATGTGTGGCACAGGCCAGCACCCCATGAACACAGTATGGTAGAAGCCCTGGATGTGGTTCTTCAGCTGTTTTTCACACAGATTTCAGGAGGGGAGGGGTGTGTGCCAAGGTCCTGCCTCTCGGATTCTCTAGCATGGACAACATAGCAGCAGTACAGGAACTAGTTGGTTTCCCAACCCCTGCAGTGTCCAGAGATCTTCCCTGTAAGCCTGGGGGCTGGAAAAACAATAGCGGCAAGTCAAAAGGCCCTGGACATTTGCTGAATTATGATGTAAGAAAATGAAAAAGAAAGAAAGACCCTGTACATTTATTGCTACAGAATTGTTCCCAGGTATCAAGTGGCTGGATTGAGCCAAAATTCATTCATGCCAATCAATAACCAATGCACAAACCCTACAACATGCCATTCATTCATTCTCTATTTATTTTGTAATATATATATATTTATTTATTTATTTTTGAGACAGGGTCTCTCTCTGTTGCCCAGGCTGGAGTGCAGTGGCTCGATCTTGGCTCACTGCAACCTCCATCTCTCAGGTTCAAGCGATTCTTCTGCCTCAGCTTCCCTAGTAGCTGGGACTACAGGCGCATGCCACCACACCTAGCTAATTTTTGTATTTTTAGTAGAGATGGGTTTTCACTGTGTTGGCCAGGCTGGTCTCAAACTCCCAACCTCAAGTGATTCGACTGCCTCAGCTTCCCAAAGTGCTGGGATTACAGGCATGAGCCACTGCGCCTGGTTATTTTATTCATTTCTTTATTAAGAGACAGAGTCTCTGTTGCCCTGGCTGGAGTGCAGTGGTGCGATCTCAGTTCACTGCAACTTCTACCTCCTGGGCTCAAGCGATTCTCCGGCCTCAGCCTCCTGAGTAGCTGGCATTACAGGCATGTGCCACCGCGCCCAGCTAATTTTTTGTATTTTTAGTAGTGACAGTGTTTCACTATGTTGGCCAAGCTGGTCTCGAACTCCTGACCTCAAATGACCACCCTCCTTGGCCTTCCAAAGTGCTGGGATGACAGGCGTGAGCCACCGTGCCTGGCCCATTTTCTCATTTATCTCCTCCTTCAGCAAACATTTACCACACGTTCACTATGTGTTAGGTTCTATCCTGAGCTTTAGGAATGTAAAGAGATACGAGACATAGCCCTTAATGAGGACAGACAAGTCAACACTTGGCTGTGATACCATGAAATAAACATTATAATTCATTCACTTAACAAATATTTCTTGAACATCTACTATGTGCTAGGCACTGTTCTAGGCACTGGGGACACATGAATGAAACAGACAAAATATCTGCCTGTGTGGAGCTGACAGAGATAGATTACTTTAGAAGTGCAGAGGAGAGAGCAATGAGTACGGGCAGGTGGAGTCTGGGAAGGCTCCCAGAGGTGGTGCAATCTGAGCTGGGTCTTGAAGGATAATGCCCTGGCAGAGGGGCAGGTAAGGGCATGCTGGGAAAAAATAATAGTACAGCCAAGCTTGGAAATATGGAAGTGAATGGCATAGGTAGGAAATGGCAAGTGGAACTGCAGATCATGTGCAGGAGGAGGAACAGAACATGAGGCGCACAGTACTGTCTCTCAATATAAGGTGCAATCAGATAAATAGCCCAAAGCCCAACTCACTGCCTTTTTCTTTTTCTTTTATTCTTTTTTTTTTCTTTTTTTTGAGGCAGAGTCTCACTCTGTCACCCAGGCTGAAGTGCAATGGTGTGATCTCAGCTCACTGCAGCCTCCGCCTCCTGGGTTCAAGCGATTCTCCTGCCTCAGTCTCCTGAGTAGCTGGGATTATGGGTGCCCGCCACCACACCCGGCTAATTTTTGTATTTTTAGCAGAGATGGGGTTTCACCGTGTTGGCCAGGCTGGTCTCGAACTCCTGACCTCAGGTGATCTGCCTGCCTAGGCTTCCCAAAGTGCTGGGATTACAGGCATGAGCCACTGCGCCCAGCCTCACTGCATTTTTCTGAGAGCCAACCCTGGCTAGAGGTAAGGGTGCGGCCAACACCACCTCCTCCTGTGGTTGTGTTAGTTGGTATGGGCCTTACCCAGAGTCCTAATGACTTCAGCCTCAGGCTTGTAACCTTAGAGAGAGGCTCAGTATTCCTTGCGAAGAGCCGTCATTTAAAAGGAAGATCTGTCTTGGAAAAGCCATAGAAATGTGAATGAAATAGAATTTAACTCTGGAGCTTTAGGGTCAAGTAGTTTTTAATGACCGTAATTCTTAAATTGGCCAAAAATAGAAAATAACCCATACTCTAAAAATGGACTTTATAAACAGTGCTTTGGTTATTATAATTTATTTTTTTCTTTTGTCATCTCTTTTTTTTTAATCCAACTGAGGTTATTATAATTTCTATTTAATATTTGTCAGATGGATTTTGTCCGTTGGTATTGAAACTACTCGGCTTTCATATTTTTATTATTATTATTATTATTATTATTTTTGAGACGGAGTCTTGCTCTGTCGCCCAGGCTGGAGTGCAGTGGCCGGATTTCAGCTCACTGCAAGCTCCGCCTCCCGGGTTCCCGCCATTCTCCTGCCTCAGCCTCCCGAGTAGCTGGGACTACAGGCGCCGCTACCACGCCCGGCTAATTTTATTTTATTTTTATTTTTTTGTATTTTTTAGTAGAGATAGTAGAGACGGTGTTTCACTGTGTTAGCCAGGATGCTGTCGATCTCCTGACCTCATGATTCGCCCGCCTCGGCCTCCCAGAGTGCTGGGATTACAGGCGTGAGCCACCGCGCCTGGCCGGCTTTCATATTTTAATACAGTTCATGACCCCAAATAAATAGTTGGACAGGGTCACCTTGAAGTTCTCTTTGAAACCTTTTGCCGAGTCAGATAGCTCAGAGGACATTACCTCACCTCTCTAAGCTTCAGTTTCACAGCTGTGAAATGGAGTGAATAATAATACCTGCCTCTCAGGACTGTTGAGACAATCGGGAGAGTTAATCCGTGTAAAGTGTGTAGCACAACATCTGGCATATAAGATGTCAAAATAATGAGCTATGATCTTGATTCTGTAGTTTTAGAGAAATTACTGTTACCTGTTTGTATCGATTGTTTAATCTGAAGATGCAGGCTTAACTTAATTAAATCTGTCTAGCCCTAGAAACTCCAAAAAGAACCACAGCCCACAGTAGATTTGAGAAATTATATTGTAGCTTAAACAAGGAAAGTCGATTTCCAGGTTTCCTGGTAGACAAACTGAGCCACTAACAAGTGACGGGATGTGATATGACCGAAGACAAAGAAGCATGGAGCCAAAGTGGGATTACAATTTCAGTAGTCAAACTCCTAGCTTTCTGTCTTAATTGGCAAACAGCATGCTTTTACCCAGAAGCCCAAGCGCCTTTACCCCCTGATCTTGACTTCCGGGGTAAAGCCACTATGAGGCTCAATTTTTGTAATAAATGGACTCCTGAACCCTGGACTTAGTTGTAAAAGTGAAAGGAGATCCTTTGCTTCTAAAGGTCTCGGTAAATTTTCTCCTCCCTGCAGCTTCTTTCCCTAGGGAGTGAAATCATATGGTTGGGTAATCAGGCTGGGACCTCACGGATTCCTTGAAATACTACAAGAGCAAAGGAAGCTGTGAGAAGAATCTTGGTGATCACACAGTGGCCCCTGGGTCAGGTGAGCAATGCAGTCTGGTTGTGAGGCATTGATTTATTAATCTGGTTGATTTATCTTTGATCTTTGGTCTCTTTCATAATCAGTGTTGTAAAATAAGGGCTCTGAGTTAGAGCTCAGGATTATCACCATAAGCACATGTTTCTATTCATTCAGTCCATTCCAAAAATGTCCTTTTCTTTCTTTACAACCTTCTCTCTCTCTCTCTCTCTCTCTCTCTCTCTCTCTCTCTCTCTGTGTGTGTGTGAGATCCACTTTCTATAGTATATATAGCATTTTCTTGAGACTGTTTTAGAAAATCTGCAGGTCAAGGAAAAATCCATTAAACCATTCTCCCATGAATGAAGTGAAAATAATTTAAAGCATTTCAATAAAACAATAACAGTTGGGCCAGGTGCAGTGGCTCCTACCTGTAATCCCAACACTTTGGGAGGCTGAGGCGGTTGGATCACTTGAGGCCAGGAGTTCGAGACAACCTGGCCAACATGGTGAAACCCCGTCTCTACTAAAAATACAAAAATTAGCCAGGTGTGGTGGCATGCACCTGTTGTCCCAGCTACTCGGGAGACTAAGGCAGGATAATCGCTGGAACCCAGTGGGTGGAGGTTGCAGTGAGCCAAGTTCACACCACTGAACTCCAGCCTGGGCGTCAGAGCAAGACTCTGTCTCAAAAACAAAATCAGTAATAGTCATAATAAGAGCAAAATTGTGTAAAGCAGGTGCCTAGCATTGTTCTAAGCACTTTACATATATTAACTCCTTTAATCTTCACACTATTCCTATGAGGTAGGTACTAATGTTATCCCCATATTCCACATGGGGAAACTAAGGCACAAAACAGTTAAGTAAAAGTTGAATTGTTGTCAAGTAAGAAAGTTTGGTATTTGAAAATGAGACCTCTAGCCTCAAAGCTTCTCATGAGCGAGTCCTGAGCAGAAAGAAGAGGAGTGGTGTGCTCTGAGGGAGGTCAGGTGGTGAGGAAACCCCAGACTGATGTACAGGGCTGCCTCCAAATTCCTTCATCTACTCCAGTTCCACGGGCAGGAGTGCATCTGGGTTTTGTGGAAGTGTCAGCTTATATGATTTTGGCTCCCTCTTTCTAAAAACACAAAATTTATCTTTTGAAAATGTTGCCAAACCATATGACCAAATGAATACGTGGTTAGGGCTTGGGAGGGGCCCATGCAAAGGGTGGCTTCAAAGGGGAAGCATCCTTAGCTCCACAGTACATCTGCCTTTGCCTCTGCCCATGAGATGTCTGTTTCTTGCCGAACCGGGTATTGGAGCTCATTTAGACAGAAGAGTTTTCCTTTTCATTCCCAAACACGAGGCCCTCAGAAGTTACCAGTCAACAGCTATTTAACTGATACTTTATTCTGGTTATGTCTTTGCAACCATAACCATCTCCATTCCGGGACTGAAAACGTTAGAGACAGTGTAACATGCCATGTGATCAAATTCGGCATGTTCTCTAAAATCTCAACAGTGCTAAATTGCCTCCCCATGTTACGAAAGTTGCCCAAGGAAATGAAATCCCAGGATGGATGCTCGCCATCAAAATAACCCCCTCCTTTCACTGTCCCCTTCCCTGATAGTCATGGAAAAGCCAAGGATTAATAGACTCCTTTAATTTAACTCAGTTTTGTCTCTGATGAGGGTCCAGTGAAAGCAACTGCCCAATCTGTCGCTTGAATACTGTTTATATTTGTTGCCGGGATACCAAAGGCTCTCTTAAGCCTTTGGCTAAGAAGAGCACCATGCATCTGACCTTGTTCACCTGCACATAAAGCAAATAATGGCTGAAATGATAGGAAAGCTCCTCCAAACATTTGGAGTGGAACACAAGGCAAAATTGCAGCGCCTAATATTTGTTGTTCAAATAAATCTCAACCTGCATACGGAAGTGCACATTACACATAATAAGATGAGGCTTTGAGAAGACAGATGTTAATTATTTTGAGGTAAATCAGAGCACCTCTGACCCAAACACTGAGCTGTAATTTGTTGCTCAGCTTCTTGGTCCTGAAATTAATGTAAATCTTTACATTCGTAATTTTACTTGCCAATGCCAACCCACTCACACAGTCTGTAAATGACTGCTCTGAGTCAGAGACTATTCATTTATGACTGTGTTAGATATTTTAAAATGTTCTCTGAAAGGATTAAATCACCTAATCCCAGTCTTTTCACCAGCTCTGCTTTCCGTAAAAATGATGGAGCTGGAGGACGTCTAAACTAGAAGGGACTTTAGAGTTTGTCTGTTCCCCAAATTTCTCCATTCAAGGATAAGAAACCAAGACCCTGATGTTAGAAGTGACTTGTCCCCAGGTCACTCAGCGGCCAAAACTAACCTCCCTCCGGCAAAACAAAAACAAACAAACAAACAAACAAACAAAATACCCAGGTTAGGATTTTAATAAATGGCGACACTTAGAAATCCTTGCTCAGAGTCCGGAAGCTACCCTTTCCCTGCCCTCCTGCCTCCGACAGCTTCTGTTAGTCCTGGTACTCCACAGTCTGACTCGGTTCTAAAAGAATCATGCCATTTTGAATCCAAGTGGTCAGAATACGATTCCGATAAAACAAATCAGCGGCCGTTACAGCAATATGCATTCGTTTTGGGGGGATGGATAGCCAAGAAATTGCTAATAACGGTGACTTTTGAGGAGGGGACTAGTGATGGGAAACGCAGGACAGGAAGATGTTTACTTTTCATTTTACATATTTTCTTTACTATTTGACTTTTATTACCATGTACAGATGTTAACTATTAAAAACCTCAAAAGCAAATTAGAAATACTACGTTCACAAACTTCAAAGGAGAAATAGAATTTACCCCAGTAACACGGATGCTTGAAAATCTATGATACAGTACAGCAGTACTTTAAAAAATTTTTCTCCTGAAGTATCTATAATGGCAGAGGAGACTGAATTGGTTTCCCCAGGAGTCTGGGGGCAGTGCCAGAAATGGCTCTTGTATACCACAACTCTCTTTGCAGTTTGTTTTTAAAATGCATTCAAATTAATAGACTGTCTAGCATCTCTGCATCTCTTTTGATACAAAAATGACGGTTTAAGTGACTTACCATTCACGAAAACTGCCCGTCTGGGAAGACACCCCTCGTTTCTTTCTCCGGCGTTCCGGAGCGCCCGTAGCACGCTGCTTCCAGTCACTGAGTGCAGAGGGCCTTGGAATAGGAAGCACGGCTGTGCACAAGCTGACCTGTGTTCTGGCTCTCTCACCTGGAATCAGGCTTCACGGATCCTGTTATGCATTGAATAGTAACAAAACAACGGCATAAATTAGGGTGTTGCTAAGATTGTGTACCATCAACGTTCGCATGAGCATAATGGACATAATGAATTCTATAGCACTATCGTGCACAGCTTGGCGAGATTAAAACCACTTTGTCTTTAAATTAAATTTCAAAAATCATTGAACAAGAATAGAAAGAACAACAACAAAAAAACCCCCCACCTCATCTATGTCAGCTACCCAATTGCAGGAGGCACCACTTCTTGCTTTCTGATCATTAATGCCTGGTCCTAGGTTTATTTTAATAGCTGCCAGCTCAGTGAGTCTACATCTATTGTAATAACCATAAAGGGGCTTGGGTCCTCTTGCATCGTGTATGCAGCCCTTACTGGAGAGCCTCTTATCCCCTTTCAGGAACAAAATCTACAGCTGAAAAACATCTAAGCTGAAGTTTATTTTGTATAAATGCTACACAATATAGTATGTCTAGTCTGTTGCAGAAAAAGAAAGGTGAGCTTGAATTCATTCTTAAGCAATGCTGTACTTGGGCAAATCTTCACTCAACAAACCTGGGTGCCATATTACGGGAAAGTTCACATCGGAGTGCTTGCTAAATGCTAGGCACCATAATTCTGGCTCTACATGCTTGCTTGTGCTTAACCCTCACTCACAACACCCCTAAGAAATATATGAGCAGGCCAGGCACGGTGGCTCACGCCTGTAATCCCAGCACTTTGGGAGGCCAAGGCAGGCAGATCACCTGAGGTCAGGAGTTTGAGACCAGCCTGGCCAACATGGCGAAAACCAATCTCTACTAAAAATACAAAAATTAGCTGGGTATGGTGGTGCATGCCTGTAATCCCAGCTACTTGGGAGGCTGAGGCAGGAGAATTGCTTGAACCTGGGAGGCGGAGGTTGCAGTGAGCTGAGCTCGCATCACTGCATTCCAGCTGTTAAAGATGTCATAATCTTTAACAGCACTGCAATCTCAGCACTATGTAACTGTGCCAGCTCTAATCCTCTACGCTGAATGGGTGACAGAGCGAGACTCCGTGTCAAGAAAAAAAGAAAGAAAGAAGGAAAGAAATATATGAGCGCTATTATATTCCCACTTCACAGACGAGGAAACTGAGGCTCCTGGGGATTAAGTGATTTGCCCAAAGTTACACAGTTATCAGCAGAGCCAGAATTAAAATCGAGGTACGTCTGATTGATTCTAGAGCCCCTGAAATCTGCCTCCTAGGAATTGTCAGTCACCATTTATGTAATACTTATTATGTTCTATGGTAGATGCTTTGCATAAATTATTTAATCTTTGTAACAATCCTCTGAGACAGTCATTATTAATAGCCTCATTTTATAGGTAAGGAAAACCAAGGTTTAGAGAAATTAAGTAACTTGGCCTAACACAACTGAGCATCAGAGTCCAGATCTTCAGCCTAGGCCTCTTTGATACCAGAACAGAATTCTTAACAACTAAGCTATACTATGATTCAGGTGCCTGGCCAGAGGATAAACATAAACTCTGGGATCTTTGGGCATTCATCCATGCCGTGCACACCTCTCTGTGAATAGCTCTTATACATGCCAGTGTGTGGCATGTTCCTCCGGAATGAGCTTTACATGTGCACATGGAGCACCCATCCTATCATTTTTTTTTTTTTTTGAGATGGAGTCTCGTTCTGTCGCCCAGGCTGGAGTGCAGTGGCGCAATCTTGGCTCACTGCAAGCTCTGCCTCCCGGGTTCACGCCATTCTCCTGCCTCAGCCTCCAGAGTAGCTGGGACTACAGGCGCCCGCCACCACGCCTGGCTAATTTTTTGTATTTTTAGTAGAGACGGGGTTTCACCGTGTTAGCCAGGATGGTCTCGATCTCCCGACCTCGTGATCCGCCCGCCCTGGCCTCCCAAAGTGCTGGGATTACAGGCGTCAGCCACCGCGCCCGGCCCCTATCATTTTTAATGTTGTGGCTTGACAGACATAATGCTTTATTCTTAGTACAAATCTCATGGCAAAATCCACTGGATTTGAGCCCTAATCAAGAGATACAGAAATTCCAAACACTGTCACATGGATGCCAAATAAGGGTTTATTGAAAATAAACATAAATGCCCTCCATTGACTGGGCTTATTAGCATGAAGCAAAATGCAGATGCTATTTCCTCTTTGTGAGTTTTGAGGTCGTGGTCGATGTCTGGCCCTCTTTATAATCTTTAACAGCACTGCAATCTCAGTACTATGTAACTGTGCCAGCTCTAATCCTCTACTCTGAATGGGATTAAAAATGGCTTGAGACCGGGCGCAGTGGCTCACACCTGTAATCTCAGTACTTTGGGGGGCCGAAATGGGCAGATCGCGAGGTTAGGAGTTCAAGACCAGCCTGGCCAACATGGTGAAACCCTGTCTCTACTAAAAATACAAAAATTAGCCCGGCATGGTGGCAGGTGTCTGTAATCCCAGCTACTCAAAAGGCTGAGGTAGAATTGCTTGAAACTGGAAGGGGGAGGTTGCAGTGAACCGAGATTGCATCATTGCACTCCAGCCTGGGCAAAATAAATTCCATCTCAAAAGATAGATACATAAATGAATTTTTAAAAATGGCTTGAGCCGGCCGGGTGCGGTGGCTCATGCCTGTAATCCTAGCACTTTGGGAGGCCGAGTGGGTGGATCATGAGGTCAAGAGATTGAGACCATCCTGGCCAACATGGTGAAACCATCTCTACTAAAAATACAAAAATTAGTTGGGCGTGGTGGTGTACACCTGTAGTCCCACCTACTCAGGATGCTGAGGCAGAATTGCTTGAACACATGAGGCAGAGGTTGCAATAGGCCAATATTGCACCATTGCACTCCAGCCTGGCAACACAGCAAGACTCCATCTCAAAAAAAAAAAAAAAAAAAAGGCTTGAGCCAGGTGAAAATGGATGAAGGCAACTGGATGAAATTGGTATTGATTCTAAAAATTTTTGTTTAAATGAGGTGATAGTCATAAAACAAATGTAACCATTTTAAAGTGGACAATTCAGCTCACGGTTCATGATTAATAACCATAGGACTACCAAAGGTGGGTTCATAGTATTTCTTGGAGAAAGCTCATTCAGCTATGGCCATCCATAGGAAATGGAACAATGTTTTTTGGATGCACTGGGCCTGAATTCCTTTGCTAATGTGTTGGAAATGTTGGTAGGTGGCACAACCAAGTTATTCTTTGTTAAGTGGATGGCTGACAATTTTTTTTTTTTTTGAGACGGAGTCTCGCTCTGTTGCCCAGGCTGGAGTGCAGTGGCCGGATCTCAGCTCACTGCAAGCTCCGCCTCCCGGGTTTACGCCATTCTCCTGCCTCAGCCTCCCGAGTAGCTGGGACTACAGGCGCCCGCCACCTCGCCCGGCTAGTTTTTTGTATTTTTTAGTAGAGACGGGGTTTCACCGGGTTAGCCAGGATGGTCTTGATCTCCTGACCTCGTGATCTGCCTGCCTCGGCCTCCCAAAGTGCTGGGATTACAGGCTTGAGCCACCAGACAATTGGTTTTAAAAAGACAGTTCTTCATCTCCAGAGATATTGTAGCATTTATTAAAATGTAGCATTCACTAAAAAGGTAGTATTTATTCAAATGTAGCACTCAAATATAAAATATATTTTTATATGAAAATAAACTGCAGACAAACAAAATTTATTTTAGATATTTTTATTTCTCCAAATTTGTTATTTATCAGGAGTGACTGAAATAAAAAATACAATTGAGTCCCATCATCATCATGGAAATGGCTTTAAGAGAAAACTGGTCAGATGAATATTATTGCTTCCCATTTTCAACCAGTAAATAGTTGCCACTGAGAAACTGACAGCCAGGAGTCTGTCAAGAATGTTCAAGATATGTTATATAATACAACATGCCTGTTCACAGGGGGAAAAATCCTAGGAAATAACTTATGTGTACTTCTTGATTTCATCATACAAGACAAGCACAAAAGCACCACCCATGCCCCTGAGAACATTGGACCATGCACCCTTGAAAAAAGCTTTGCCTCCTTCATCACGAGCTATCTTCCTCCAGCAGTCAAGCGTGCCTGTGTACATGATGTCAGCTGCAAAGAATAAAGACAGAGTTGGTGACTGAAGGCCGATGAAAAATCCTAAGATTCACTAGGCTAAATAAAGCAGAGCCCTACCTCTAAGAACATCAGCTTTAAACCCAACATTCACACATTAGCATGGGCAACACTGAAATATTAATGCTGTGACCACAGGAATACACAGACTACCCACTGGTCTTAATCTCTAATACCAGTTAAGCACCCTCATTCATAGGCATCTGAAGGGCCGGATCAAAGGCAGCTGTGGAATAGACACAGATGCTATCAACCCCATCCCTTGACTTGGACAGCCAGCCATTTCTAAAGGTGGGCATCACTAGTTTGTGGCCGCAGCTTGCCCCACGCCTACAATTTTATCTTCCGGTCAAGGGGAACTTACTTCCTTTGCGCCCTGACTGCATCATCATGCGGCGGCGAACAGTATCAAATGGATAGGAAGTCAACCCAGCAACAGCAGTGACAGTCTGTGCGATCATCCAGCTGATGACGATGTGAGTGTTTTTGGGATCCGGAAGCATTCCTGGGAATAGGAAAGAGATGCTTTTACCAAAAAGTAGAGTTTTACTGACTTCCTTTCCCCACATCCCCTAAACATGTCATCTGTGCATGAGGGTCGCACTGGATGATCTTGGCTTCCTTCAGCAATTAAAAAAACTCTCTAGCTCTTGGAATATTAGGTTGGTACAACGCTCTTTTAAATTGTCTCCTAAGAACACAACTTTAAAGCCCACAGCAAACTTACCCTTTGCAGTGTCATAGATACCGAAGTAGGCGGCTCGGTAGATGATAATACCCTGCACAGACACGTTAAAGCCTTGGTACAGGCCCTTAATCCCATCAGATTTGTAGATCTTAACCAGGCAGTCACCGAGGCCTCGGAATTCCCTTTCAGCTCCAGCTTTACCCACATCAGCTGCTAGACGGGTACGGGCAAAATCAAGAGGGTACACAAAACACAGGGATGTGGCCCCTGCGGCACCACCTGATGCCAGATTCCCTGCAAAGTAGCGCCAAAACTGGGTCCTCTTGTCCACACCACCTAGGAAGATCTGCTTGTATTTATCTTTGAAGGCGAAGTTAAGAGCCTGGGTGGGGAAGTATCTGATGACATTGGCCAGGTTACCGCGCCAGAAGGACAGAACTCCCTGCTCCTTGGGAATACGGACCACGCAGTCTATAATGCCTTTGTATTGCTTATCTGCAGTGATCTGCTTGCTGGCATGCTGCACCTAACAGACAGGAAGAAGCCAACAGGGACAGTTATAACCATGCGGAAGGGAAAGAGAAGGGCATATGCCATATGGATCAATACCCTTTAAGGCTGGCTCCCCTCTCCCAAATCTAGTCTTCGTATATCATACTGGCTGGAGCCTCCCAACCATATGAGGCTGTCACAGGGGAAGAGGTGATCGGCACCAGAGGTATTAAGCCTCCACCCCTCTGAGTGGGGAGGGGGCATCCTCCAGCGGACTCGTGACCTTTAAACCTGAGATAAAGGTCATTACCTCAAACCCAGGTTCAGAGGCATTAGGGCGAGTCCCACATAGGGCGCGGTCACCTTGGGGACCGCAGCCTACGCCTCCGGTCTCCTGAGCTGCTTCCGTCTCGCTCCGCCCCCACTCCGCTTCCAGAGGTGACCCGAGCGCCGCCGCCGGCACCCCTACACGCTCGCCCAGGGGCGCCCTCTAGAGCCAGCACTGGAGAGCGCGCGGCGCAGGGAGGCAGGCGGAGGGGACACGGCGGCCGCGGCTGCGCGGAGGCGGACGTAAAAGGAACACGCGCTTCCCGGCGCCGGCTTCCGGCCCGGCGAGGTTTGAGCGCGTCCGCGGGCTGGGAGGCCGCCGGACCCGGGCGCATGGCCTTCCCCGGGCAGTTATCTCCTTGCCGCGACCTTGAGGTCTTCGTTAAGAACTGGCGTTCCTCTTTCTAACGCCGGCTTTCGGCCTTCGCCCTTGACGCCCAGGCCCGGGGAGGCCGTCACTCAGGGACTGCTCCATCCGAGTCGGCCGCCTCGGGGATGCCGAGAGCCTGGTCCTGCTCTCCGCCCCTGGCCCCTTTCTAGACTCACAACTTCAGGTCACTAAAGGCGCCTCCCACCAGTTTGCCTTCTGCTCTGCCTCTGCGCCCGGCTCTGGCCTCTCCTAGCCGCTTCCCTGGCCATGTCTTTAGAGTTCGCTCCCCGCCACCCCTCGGGCACCCGCCTTCTGTGCGACCCTTCCCCCCACTTCCTGGTTGGGCTCCTGGATCCCAGGACGTACCTGCAGCAGCAGCTTGACCCGCTCGATAGGCGCTACCGCCGTCTTGGAGATGGCTGCGGCCACTCCACCTGCCAGGAAGTCCTTGGCGAAGGACACAGCGGCATCTGTCATGTTGAAAGGAAAGAGGCGGCAGGCTGCTGCGGGACGGGACTGGGCCGGGAACCGGCTTTGACTCCGGCGCTGCGGGGCGGAGCGAAGCAAATGGCCGATTTATATAGGGGGAGCCGGCGCCGGAGCGGCAGGCGTCGGAGGCGGGGCCGGGGCGGGGTCTGGGCCCCGGCGCGCTGGGCGGCAGAGCAGCTGAGTGGCCCAGCGCGCAGGGGGAGGAGTCGTGGAGGGCTGGCCGGGACCGCTCTCCGCGCCGCCCGGGCTCGCCCTCGGCACCTGACCCGGCAGGAGGAAGGGGCGGGTCCAGAGGACACCCGGGACTTGAACGCTGAACCCTGACAGAGGCCTCGGAGTGGGTAGGAACGGTGAGGTCACGGTGTGCCTGGACAAAAACCCTTGGAGCAGAACTAGGGTGAGACGCATTTGTTACAGGGATGCCAAAAGAACCCTTCAGTCATCGAGATAAACAGTAGTTAATGTGATACTTTAAAAAAGTCGTATGGGCAAACATTCCTGCTGGCCGGCCCCCTTGTTTTGTAAATAAAGTTTAATTGAAGTGTCAAGGCTGAATTCAGGGTGAGGCAAGCGAGACAAAGTCATGCAAGTGCAGGTTGGGATCCTGTCTGTATTTCAAATGCTGATCATTTGTTCATCATGAATTTTTGCATTGCTTTTGATTTTTTTTTAAATAGTGCATTAAAAATCATTCGTCTTAATTACTGAGTTGTGTTTCACCAAGGTGAGTGCCTCACTCTTCCCACCCTAGGCCGGGCACTGTCCTGGAGCCAGTGAAACCAGACGAAATTAAGGGAACAACAGACGAAGGAACTGCCACCGTGCCCCAGACCCTGGTTTGCAAATACAGTTCAACAAAGACCTTGCCAGGAATTGGCCTGGGAGAGTCCAAAGGACTGGGCTGGGGGTGGGGAAATGATTTTAGCCAGAAGGTAAATATAGAGGTTGTACCCAGAAGGTTAAGAGGCTTAGGAAGGTTAAGAACTACGTTGACATTTGGCTTCCAGGACCCCAGGTAAAGTGCCCTTGGATCGAATAGATTTCTGAACTCCAGAAACATTTAGAGGAATCAATAGAATTAGATTGGCAGCCATTGCGCCAATGGACAAGTGCTTACTGAGCCCCTTAATCCCTTCACTGGGTAAGCATTTGCCACACATGTCCTCAAAAACCTACTTGTTAGCTTAAGTGGACTCCCTCAGGTTCAGAACAGGAGCAGAGAGTGTAATCACAAATTCCGTGTCTGAATAATCATAACAATGTTTATAAAAATAAGGATGACTGTTGAAAACGGCAACTGTGGCTGAACCTTATGTGCCCAGACTTCAGAATTCCCAAAGGCAAAATGCCAGCAGGCCTTTGCACGCTGAACACATAGTGGTCATATCCTTCACTTTCCTTTCCTGCCCTCTCCCATCTTCTCCAGATCTGCCTGTGAAAGGACCCAATTCTAGGACCCTCCAGGATGGTTAGGCCCTTCCTCTGAAAGTACACTTTGCAATTTGTTAGTCACCTCAAGAACCCCAGCGATCCAAACTGATACAGGCAAATTGCAGGTGTTCAAAGGAGCAATTTTGAATCTAGCTTTGTAGATCCTGGGAGAAATCTTTGACCTGCGTTAGTGAAAGGCTACAGTGTTTCTCAGCTGACTATAATAGTGAGGTAGCTGGATGCAAGAAAACAGCTTCAGAGAATGGTAGAGTATATCCTCCAAAGGCGATGTTCACTTCTCTATTCTGGTGAGAGAAACAAGAGCTAAGGCAAAATTCTACAGAGGGCTTTATTGGAGAGAGGTGGATTTTATTTATAGTGCATTTAAAAATAAAATTCAAAACCTTTCTAGTTTGAACTCTTGACATTCTGATGAATGCATTTTTATTCAACTGTTAATTATTCCTCAGTACACCTCGCCATCACTTGTGTATCCCTTTTCTTCATGTGACCTTGCCCTGGCCACATCTGCTACTCTCTTTGAGCATGATGCCTCTACTGCATTCTATTCCAGAGCTCATTGTTTTGTCAGTTTTTTTCTCTCCACAAAAAAAGGTGATCAAATAATTACATAGAATTTTTCCCTTCTCAGTCTTTGGGTAACTAAGTGTGGTTTTATTGACGATGAAATACAAGATGGGTCATTTAAAAGCAACTTCATGCCATCACTTGGTATTTTGCTAAATCCACAGTGAGCTGGAGCTCCCCTAGTCGCCTATCACCGTGTATATTTTAAGGAGTCAGATATTCTCGAAACTGTTAAGGCCATGAAAGACAAAGAGAGTAAGGAACTGTCATAGATTAAAGGAGACTAAAGAGACTTGACAACTGAATGTAATATATGACACTCAACTGGCTCCTGGACCAGAAAAAGGACATTGGTTATATTGGTGAAGTTCGAATATCTGTAGATTACCAATACTATTCTTGGTTATGGTGGTTATGTAAGATTTAGAGAAGTTGAATAAATGATATAAGGACATTTTTGTACTGTTTTTGCAGCATTTTAAAAAGTCTGAAAGTTTAAAAACTTTTTAAAGAAAAAAGAAGGAAAAAGAAACAAGGAGCAAGCATCCAGGAAAATAGAGAATAGAGTCTCATTCTGTCACCCAGGCTGGAGTGCAGCGGCACGGTCATAGCTTACTGCAGCCTCGAACTCCTCGGCTCAAGTGATCCTCCTGCCTTGGCCTTCCAAATTGCTGGGATTACAGGTATGAGCCACTGCACCCAGCCGAGAAGAATATTCATGATGATGATAATGATGATGTTGATAATGATATATGGCTGGTCAGTTAATCAAAACTAATTCCTCCATTGAGACATAGTGCTGTGTTAGAATTATTGTGTTTCTGGGAGGTATGTAAAATATAAGTCTAATAAAGAGGAACTAAAGCTAAGGCAATGCCTAGTAATTCTCAAGGAAAAACAAGGAAGAGAGTCAGAGATGACACTTTTAAGACCTCAGATATCTATGTACCAACACCCAGAATATGGGTAATAAAGGTAATGTAAAATTTTTTTTTTTTTTTGAGACAGAATTTTTCTCTTGTCGCCCAGGCTGGAGTGCAATGGTGCGATCTCCGCTCGCTGCAACCTCTACCTCCTGGGTTCAAGCGATTCTCCAGCCTCAGCCTCCCAAGTAGCTGGGATTACAGGCATGCCAACCACCACACCTGGCTAATTTTTGTATTTTTAGTAGATACGGGGTTTCACCATGTTGGCCAGGCTACTCTCAAACTCCTGACCTCAGGTGATCTGCCTGCCTCAGCCTCCCAAAGTGCTGGGATTACAGGCGTGAGCCACAGTGCCCGGCCGGGAATGTAAAATTTTAATACACTCAGGAAAATGCAGTTTTATAGGTATTGTTTAGATTTGATAGGGTGGAACTTCTGGCTAGCATCTGGAAAACTTGGTTCAGAGATACCATACAGAAGAAGAGGAGAGCAGTAATAAATCAAGAAGGTATAACTAGTAATTCTGGAGGGTGAAAAGCATTCAATGAGAATGAAACAGATAAATGAAAGTGATTATAGTTGTAGAAGTATACAAGAGACTGCTCAGATTAAAAGTATGAATGGGGCCGGGCGCAGTGACTCACGCCTGTAATCCCAGCACTTTGGGAGGCTGAGGCAGGTGGATCACCTGAGGTCAGGAGTTTGAGATCAGCCTGGTCAACATGGTAAAACCCCGTCTCTACTAAAAATACAAAAATCAGCCACGTGTGGTGACTCACACCTGTAATCCTAGCTACTCAGGAGGCTGAGGCAGGAGAATCGTTTGAACCCGGGAGGCGGAGGTTGCAGTGAGCCCAGATCACACCACTGCACTCCAGCCTGGGTGACAGAGTGAGACTCTGTCTCAAAATAAAAATAAAAAATAAAATAAATAAAAGTATGAATGGCACTTCATAAAACTGTCACACAGACGAACAAGAAAGGGTGATCAGAGACATAGAACATCTGAATATCTGCTGGAAGTTATTCTGATAGCAACATATCTGATACATTCTTTTTTCTTATTTTTAAGACCATCTTAAAGTGAAGAAAACATCTGACAGATTCTTGGCTCTCTTGCTGATACAGTGTCATTACAGTTCTCAAAAGAATGAAGAAGCAATGAAAGAAGCAATGAGGTAAATTGCTAAGCTGGGCTTAATCCTGATAATAAATAAGGAAGATTTGGTTAGCGAAGTGAAAGTGACAAGAATCTTGGGGAAAGTGATCCTGTCATCTGGATATCTGTTAAGCAAAAAAAACTAAAAAAAAAAAAAAAAAAAAATTGCTGGGCATGGTCACATAGGTTAATTAACGTGTGTGTGTGTGTGTGTGTGTGTGCGTGTGCGCGTGTGGTGTATGTATGTGTATGTGTAAGGTAGACTTCAAAAGGATCAGAGAAAAGATAAGTATGATCTCCTGGCCTAACACCAAAAAAGAAAGATAGCTCAAGAGGGAGAGGGATCCAGTTGAAAATTCAGAACTGTAGAATTTGGAAAAGTTCCAATGATAAATTAAAAAGGAAGAGATTTCTAATAAACTACAGTGTCCTTATAGATTATTCTCTGATGAGCTCAGATCTTAAAAGTACATGTATATATGACAGAAGGAGGACTATGCTTCCAAGGACAAAGCCCAAAGAATGTCACAAACCTCTAGGAACTGAGTCATAAGGGCTAAAGTCCAGAATAAACCCAGGCTTATAAAATGGGACGCACCGCAATAAAGGGTTTTAATGCCCTATTTAATGCAAGACATTTAAGGATGAGGAGATAGAGCTTAATGGTAGCATGTGTGAAGAAGAGAAGTAGGTCCTAGTTCACTGTGGGTTGGCAATGCCAAAAAATACCAATGAGTCTTGAGTTGCACTAAGAGAATGGTAGTGACCAGATCAGAGGGACTTTCCGTTCCACTTGGGTTTCTGTTGGCCAGCCCATAGAGTTTTACATTTAATTCTGGATGCTACATTTAAGAGGACATTAACAAACTGGAGCATATTCAAACAAGGCAATCAGGAAAGTGAAGTGTCTATAAGTCATGTATTATGAGAAATGGCTGAATGAATGAGAGATATTTAACTGGGAAAGAGATTTGGGTGAAAGAAGGACATCATAACTGTCTTCATAAATTAAACATTCTATGTGGAATTAACACCCACTGGTAGAAGTTTCATGAAGGTAGACTTCAGCTCAAAAAGACATTACTTTGTAAAATGTGAGCTACTTAAAGGTAGAATGGGTTGCCGTATGATGGGGTGAACTTTTTGTTACTGGGAAGGCTAAAGGTTGAGGCAGAATAGCCACTTGTTAGGGATGCTATGGAGGAGATCACTGGGTTGGTCTGGAAAACAGTTCTACACCCTTTCCAATTCTAAGATTCTATGGCTCTATCCTTTTGTGTCTATAAGATTGAGTGGATTTGAGCATCTGGGTCTGGGAATCTGGGGCAAATAAGAAGAGAAAGGTAATTTAGCCCAGTGGTTAAGAGGGTGGGCCCTGCAACCAGGTTGCTTAAGTTTAAATTCTGGCTCTGCCACTTGCTAGCTGTCAGGTCTTGGGTAAATTGCTTTACCTCTCCAAACTGCAATTTCTTCAGGTGTAAAATGAGAATGATAGTAGTACCTATACCTCAGAGGACTGTAGGCACATGCAAATGAGATAATATATGCATAGAACATCACTTAATATGTGTTAGATTTTATTAATTTTAAGAAAAATACAGCTGGGCATAGTGGCTCACATCTGTAATCCCAGCACTTTGGGAGGCTAAAGCGAGAGGATCGCTTGAGCCCAGGAGTTTGAGACCAGCCAGGGCAACACGGTGAAACCCCATCTCTATGAAAAAATTAAACAGTTAACTGGGCGTGGTGGCACATGCCTATAGTCGCAGCTACTCGGGAGTCTGAGGCAGGAGGGTCACCTGAGCCAGGGAGGTGGAGGTTGCAGTGGGCCATGATTGCACCGCTGCACTACAGCATGGGTGGCAGAGTGAGACTCTGTCTCAAACAAAACAAAACAAAACAAAACAAAACAACAGTCGGTGGATTCCAGCCCATGGGTGACTGCTTAAAACAACAGTCTTATTGAGATGTAATCGTCAGACAATAAGACTGTACATATTTATAGAGCACAATTTGCCAAGTTTTTTCACATGTATACACGTGTTAAGCCGTCACCACAAGATCACGAACATATCCATTACCACATAAAATTTTATTGTGCCCCTTTGTAATCTCTCCATCCCCAAGCAACCTTTGATATGCTTTCTGTCACTATAGATTAGTTTCCTAGAATTTTGCATTTCCTAGAATTTTGTATAAATGAGATCATATATTATGTACTCTTCTTTCTGGGGTCTAGCTTCTCTCACTTTGCATGTTACTTTTTGAGATTCATTCATGTTGTGTGTATCAATAGTTATTTACTTTCTGTTGCTAAGTAGTATTCCATTGTGCAGATATGCCACCTTTTATTTTTATTTTTATTTTTTGAGATGGAGTTTCACTCTTGTTGCCCAGGCTGGAGTGCAATGGCATGATCTTGGCTCACTGCAAACTCCGCCTCCTGAGCTCAAGCGATTCTCCTGCCTCAGCTGCCCAAGTAGCTGGGATTACAGGCATGCGCCACCACGCCTGGCTAATTTTTGTATTTTTAGTAGAGACAGGTTTTCACAATGTTGGTCAGGCTGGTCTTGAACTCCTGGACCTCAGGTGATCCACCCGCCTTGGCCTCCCAAAGTGCTGGGATTACAGGCATGAGCCACTATGCCTGGCCCACGTTTTGTTTATTCATCATTTGATGGACGTTGGCTAATTTCCACTTTTTGCCTATTATGAATGACACTGCTATAAACTTTCCTATACAAGTTTCTGTGTGGACATATGGTTTTATTTCTGGAGTTGTCACCTAGAAGTGGAATGGCTGGGTCACGTGGTAACTCTATGTTGAACGATTTGAGGACCTGCCCAAGTTTTTTCCAGAGTGATTGTACCATTTTACATTCTCAACAGCAGGGTACGAGAGTTCCAGTTCCTCCACATCAGTCACTGCAACCTTGACCTCCTGGGCTCAAGTGACCCTCCCACCTCAGCCTCTCAATTAGCTGGGACCACAGGCGCCTGCCACCACCCCTGGCTAATTTTTAAATTTTTTGTAGAGACAGGGTCTCCCTATATTGCCCAATGGGGGTGGTTAGTTACCATTTAAATGCAATTGTATATAAATAATTTTTTTTTAGACAGTCTTGCTCTGTTGCCCAAGCTAGAGTGCAGTGGCGTGATCTTGGCTCACTGCAACCTCTGCTTCCCGGGTTCAAGCAATTCTCCTGCCTCAGCCTCCCAAGTAGCTGGGATTATAGGCGTGCACCACCACACCTGGCTAATTTTTGTATTTTTAGTAGAGATGGGGTTTCACCATCTTGGCCGTGCTGGTCTTGAACTCCTGACCTCAAGTGATCCACCAGCCTCGGCCTCCCAAAGTGCTGGGATTACAGGCGTGAGCCACTGCACGTGGCCCAATTGCATAGAAATAATTTAACTCAGAAAAATTTAACTTAGAAATATTTATATATTTTAATAAATTTTATAAGCTGTGACTATCTTCTAAACCTGTGCAGGGTAAAATGTACATTATTCAGGTGATGGTTACACGAAGACGAGACCTCTCCACTAAGCATTATATTCATATAACAAAATTGTACGCATACCCCTAAATTTACACAAAACACCCCCTGCACATATACATTTTGCTTTATGGATCTCCAACTTTAGTCTGAATAAGACTAAATAACTTTATGGGGAAAATTACATATTGCATCTATATAATTAAATGTAATTTGATATATATAAAATCAGGCACCTTGGCATAACAATCAGGATCCCCAGGTGAGCTTATTGAAAATGGAGCACAGATTCATCTTTGATAAAGATGTATAATTTCTTCTAATTCCAAAGTAAACATAATGAGCACACAAAATTTTATTTCAAGTTTCCTTTTAGAAATGTGAGCAAAAATATTTGTTTCAGGATCTGTGATATTTATCTTCTGATGACTACTCTAGCTGTATGTGCTTTGCTGTATGTCAAACACACCCCCCTCATTTCCATCATCCTATTGTAATATTTTATTTATTTATTTATATTTATTTTTGAGATAGGGTTTCACTCTGTTGCCCAGGCTGGAGTGCAGTGGCATGATCATGGCTCACTGTCACTGCAATCTTGACCTCCTGGGCTCAAGTGACCCTCCCACCTCAGCCTCTTGATTAGCTGGGACCACAGGCGCCTGCCACCACCCCTGGATAATTTTTAAATTTTTTTGTAGAGACAGGGTCTCCCTGTGTTGCCCAAGCTTGTCTTGAACTCCTTGGGCTCAAGCAGTCCTCCCACCTTGGCCTCCCAAAGTGCTGAGATTATAGGCCTGAGCCACTGTGCCTGGCCCCATTGGAATATTTTAGACAGTTCCTAAGTAACAGCTGTCAAATGGACCTGAATATTATATCAATTAGTTTGGATATTACTTTCATATTTGGCTAGCAGTGACAACAAAAGGGAGAGATGCAAATGACTGAATAATTTATTTTTGCTTTCTGCTAGTACACGACTTTCCCCGTGTCTATCCCTTCTCCAGTCTTCTATTGTTGTTATACTTGTTTTTTTCCTCCTCATTGTCTTTGTGATTAGATTAGGGGCACCTGCATCACAATAGAATGTATTAGGGCTTCAAGTCAGCATGCCCGGTTCAAGTCGCATCTTTTTTTTTTTTTTTTTTGAGATAGAGTCTTGCTCTGTTGCCCAGGCTGGAGTGCAGTGGTGTGAGCTCAACTCACGGCAACCTCCGCCTCCCGGGCTGAAGCAATTCTCCTGCCTCAGCCTCCCGAGTATCTGGGATTACACGTGCCCGCCACCACACCCAGGTAATTTTTGTATTTTTGTAGAGATGGGGTTTCACCATGTTGGCCAGGCTGGTCTCGAACTCCTGACCTCAAGAGATTCACGCACCTCGGCCTCCCAAAGTGCGGGGATTATAGGCGTGAGCCACCGTGCCTGGCCTCAAGTCACATCTTGAGGCCTTTCTTTAGCCACCATCTTCAGTGTCAGTTTTTGTTGCTTCCCACTCCCCCGGAAGTTTCTTCCCATCCACTCCTTTGCTGCTCTTACTCAGTCCCTTGCCATCTATTTGCTGATGACACTCAAATTCCTATCTCCAGTCATCACTCTTCCCCACACTCTAGACTTGTCCCTATTATCCTGAAATAATTATCAATAATGTTCTGATATACTAGTTTCCTATGGCTGCTATAACAAATTACCACAAATACATTGGCTTGAACAACACAAATTTATTAGCTTGTAGTTCTGTAGTCACAAGTCTGATGTGAGTCTCACTGGGCCAAAATTGAAGTGTCGACAGGCCTGCGTGCCTCTCTGGAGGCTCCAGAGGCAAATCTGTTAGTTTGCACATTCAGGTTCTTGGCTGAGTTCAGTTCATTGTGACTGTAGGGTTGAAGTCCTTTATTTCCTTGCTGGCTGTCAGCTGAGGGTCATGCTCAGCTTCTAGAGGCCATACCCATTTCTTGGCACCCCGAAACCTTTGTCTTCAAAGCCAGCAATGGCGAGTCCAGTTCTTCTCAGGCCTCATTTCTCCTGCCTCTTCTTCCATCCTTGCATCTCCCTGACCCATTCTTCTGTCTTCCTCTTCCACTTGTGATTTTTTTTTTTTTTTGAGACAAAGTCTCGCTCTGTTGCCCAGGCTGGATTGCAGTGGTGTGATCTTGGCTCACTGCAACCTCCACCTCCCAGGTTCAAGTGATGCTCCTGCCTCAGCCTCCTGAGTAGCTGGGATTACAGGTGTGTGCCACCACATCTGGCTAATTTTTGTATTTTTAGTAGAGGTGGGGTTTCACCATGTTGGCCAGGCTGGTCTCAAACCCCTGACCTCAAATGATCCGCCTGCCTTAACCGCCCAAAGTGCTGGGATTACAGCCGTGAGCCACCGTGCCTGGCCCCACTTGTGATTTTAAGGATTGTGATTAGATGGGGCCCACCCAACGAATCCAGGAGAATCCCTCCATCGCAATGTCTGTAACAGTAATCACATCTGCAAAGTCTCTTTTGTCATGAAAGGTAACATATTCACAAGTTCTGGGGGTTAAGGTGTGGACATCTTTGGCAGGGGCCATTATTCTGCTTACCATGACTGGTTTGGACAATTACACAGACAGCATGTGGTCCAGCCCACTGTCTACTTGACTTCTCTACTTGCATGTCTCATGGGCATTTTGAATTTAACATGTCCAAAACAGAACTTTTAATTCCTCCCCACCAAAACTCTGTCCCTCCTCAGTCTTCCTCACATCAGCAAATGGCAAGATCATCTACCTGTTCTTAAGTCAAAGGGCAAAAACCAGCCAGGCTCAGTGGCTCACATCTGTAATCCCAGCACTTTGGGAGGCTGAGGCAGGCCTTGATCACTTGAGCTCAGAAGTTCGAGACCAGCCTGGGCAACATGGTGAAATCCCATGTCTACAAAAAATACAAAAATTAGCCAGGCATGGTGGTGCATGCCTATAATCCCAGCTACTCAAGAGGCTGAGGTGGGAGGATTGCTTGAACCTGGGAGGCGGAGGTTGCAGTGAGCCGAGATTGCGCCACTGCACCACTGCACTCCATCCTGGGGGAGCAGAGTGATATCCTGTCTCATGAAAACAAACAAAAACCAAAAACCTAGGTGCCACCCTTGATTCCTTTTCTTTGACTCCCTCCATTCAATCCTTCAGCAAATCATGCTGAGTCCACCTCCAAAAGACATCTTGAACTCATTCATTCCTCTCCATCTTTATTGCCACCATTCTAGTCCATGCCATCCTTTCTTGCTTGGACTTCCGAAATTGCTTCTTAACTGGTCTCTCTCACTTACAGCCTTGCTTCCCTCCAATCCATGCTCCACTCCAATCCATGCTCCACACAGCAACTGAATAATCTTTTAAAAAATCAATTAGATTATGTCGCTTTTCTGCTTAAAAACCTTCAATGCCTCCCCACAGCATTTAGAATAAAATTTGACTTCTTGTTCTGGCCCACGTGGCCACATAAGATCTGGCGCTCTCTCTCCAATCTCATGTCATCCCACTCTCTCACCACACTCTGGCTACCCTTGCCTCCTTTCTGTTCACAAAGGCTTTCCCACTGCCACACTTCTGCACTTGTTCTTCCCTCTGCCAGGAATGCTCTTCTCCCTCGTTCTTTTTTCTTTCTTTCTTTTTTCTTTTCTTTTCTTTCTTTCTTTTTTCTTTTCTTTTCTTTCTTTTTTTTTTTTTGAGACAGAGTCTTGCTCTGTCACCCAGGCTGGAGTGCAGTGGTGCGATCTTGGCTCACTGCAACCTCCACCTCCTGGGTTCAAGAGATTCTCCTGCCTCAGCCTCCTGAGTAGCTGGGATTACAAGCGTGTGCTACCACGCCTGGCTAAGTTTTGTGTTTTTAGTAGAGATGGGGTTACACCATGTTGGCCAGGCTGGTGTCAAATTTCTGACCTCAAGGGATCCGCCTGCCTTGGCCTCCCAAAGTGCTGGGATTACAGGCGTGAGTCACCGCGCCGGCCCCTTTTTTTTTTTTTTTTCTTTTTTGTAGGGCAAGTCAAGTGAAGCAGTGGGAGTGGGAAGAACAAAGAAATCTGTAGCTGGTTGTGGTCAATTACTTGTAAACACCGCTGCACTTTGACCAGCCCTCCCTAGTTCTTTGCATAGTTGGCTCATTCTCATCCTTCAGGTCTCATCTCAAATGTCACCTGTCAGAGTGGCCTTCTCTGGCTCTGTGATTTAAAATATTCCCCTGTGGCTTCAGCCGGGGAGGCAGAGGTTGCAGTGAGCTGAAATCGTGCCACTGCACTCCAGCCTAGGTGACAGAGCGAGACCCTGTCTCAAACAAAACAAAACAAAAACCAAAAATAAAATATTCCCCTTACCTCCACATAATTCTCTAATAAAGCACCCTGTATATAAGCACCCTCGTAACATTACAGTCCATGATTACCTAAATTATTGATTAGTTTACTTGTTTATTGACTGCCACTCTCACTAGAATATAAGCTCCTTGAGGGCAAGGACCTTATCTGCCTTTTGTGCCACTGTGTCTGTAGTATCTAACAGTTATTGAATAAATGCACAAAGCTACTCTTCTTGCTCTGACCCACTTTTGCTTGCTTCCATCTCTGTGACACTGCATATGCCCTGCCTTTAACCTGCAATGTCTTCCTACTCGTGACCAATACATATCCCTTAACTTCCTTCAAAACTTAGCTCAAGACTCATGGTTGAGTGCGGTAGGCCATGCCTGTAATCCCAGCACTTTGGGAGGCTGAGGCAGGTAGATCACCTGAGGTCGCGAGTTCAAGACCAGCCTGGCCAACATGGTGAAACCCCGTCTCTACCAAGAAAATACAAACATTAGCCGGGCATGGTGGCAGGTGCCTGTAGTCCCAGCCACTCAGGAGGCTGAGGCATTAGAATCACTTGAACTGCGAGGTGGAGGTTGCAGTAAGCCAAGATTGCATCTCTGCACTCCAGGCTGGGTGACAGAACGAGACTCTGTTTAAAAAAAAAAAAAAAAAAGACTCACAACCTCCCCAAATCCCTGTTGATCACTAGTCTCTCTCCCATGTGATGATCCCTTTAGTTTTTTATTCACTAAGTTTGTATAGAGCTCCTTGGCAATCTTATGAACAGTTGATACTACATTATCATGCCTTTGCTTGTATTTGCTTTGTAATCAGTCATTTCATATATGTAGGTATGTTTTGTTCTTTAAGACCATAAATTCCTCCTGAGTCAATATTACATCACACATCTTTATAATCCTTCTCAAGTACTTAGTTCAGTGTGGTGCTCACTGTCAGCCACACAGCAGAAAGGCAGAACTCTCTTTTCGTACTCCCAAGAAAATGAAATTAGCTGGTAGTTTATTTTAGAAACAGAACAAAAGTTTTAGAGTTCTTCTGATATTAGAAAAATCAGGAATATTATTTTTTCCACTTAATTTAATGAAGAAAAAATCAAAACTGCAGCTCAGAAAACATTTCTGTGCATGACAACTGCAAGAGCTTAGCTATCTATTTAATAATACTTGTGGAAGGGCGGGGTGCCGTGGCTCACACCTGTAATCCCAGCACTTTGGGAGGCCAACGTGGGCAGATCACCTAAGGTAAGGAGTTCGCGACCAGCCTGGCCAACATGGTGAAACCCCGTTTCTACTAAAAATACAAAAATTAGCCAGGCATGGTGGTGGGTGCCTGTAATCCCAGCTACTCGGGAGGCTGAAGCTGGAGAATTTCTCGAACCCGGGAGGAGGTTGCAGTGAGCTGAGATTATGCCATTGGACTCCAGCCTGGGTGACAATTAAAAAAAAAAAAAAATTACTTGTGGAAGAATACACAAGATATTATCATGAAATAATGTGAGGTTAGGATTTTAGAGTTAGTTAAAAAAAAGGAAAAAATATTTTTGCAGCTTTCATAACTGTTTGAAAAGTTGTCTGTTTCAAGGAAAATAAAGAGTAATAAACATGAACTGTTCACTCTGGGTAAAGAATCTGCCACCCTCCAAACTCTAACAGATTGAGCTACAGATGAGATTTCCATGTGTGTGTGTTAACTGCCATTCTCCATAAAACAGAATGCCGCAGCAGTTGGAAAAGTGAATTATTTTGGTATACTTAAATAGGATAAGGCTCTGAGAGTTTACAGATTTGGCCAGTATGTATTTGACCATAGTTTTATAACTCAGACTAGCAATAAATGACCAACACATCGTTTTTTCTTTGGAAAATACATTTAATCAGAAAAAATACTTGCAACATACTGAAAATCTCTGTGTAGGAGTGTATGTCTGTGTATAAATTAACAATTTAATGTTGGATATTAATGCATTTTTAAGTGCATAGATAGGTGCTATTTGAAAAATATTGTTATTTAAACTTTACATAGAATCTCTAAGGTGGAACAATCCTGAAATTTGATTTTTAGGAAGTTTGATACAGATGATTAGGTTAAAGTGTTTATAGTCAGTTACATTTTTTTGGGTATGTGTGTCAAATGTTCCATTTGATCCTTTCTAGGCAACTGGGACATCTTTGAGAATAACTTGACTAAATAATTTATTTTCAGGGTAGGCTTGCAAAGCAAGTTAAAAAGGCAGAGAATTTAGGCCACTGAACTGTACATGACTTCAATCAGAAGTTCTTCGGGGGGATAATTAAGCAGTCATGGTATAAACTGTCTTTGTGAAACACAAGATTTATAAGCCTGGGATGCTTCAAATGTCAAAAAATAAGGATGACTCTACTACAATGGTGATCGCTTTTAAATGTTTGCTATTTCCATTTAGTTTCTGATAAGGCATAATTTACACTGTGGTGTGTGTACTCAGAAGTCAGCAAAAATTTGAGTTCAAGAAAGATTGTACTGGGGCAGGGTGCAGTGGCTCACACCTGTAATCCTAGGGCTTTGGGAGGCCAAGGCAGGAGGACTGCATGAGCCCAGGAGTTCAAGACCAGTCTGGGCAACATAGCAAGACCCCGCCCACCCCCCCCCACAGAAAAATAAAATTAGCTAGGTGTGGTGGTGTGCACCTATGGTCCCAACTCTCAGGAGGCTGAAGCAGGAGGATGTCTTGAGCCCAGGAGTTCGAGGCTGCAGTGAGCTATGATTGTGTCATTGTACTCCAGCTTGGGTGACAGAGCAAGACCCTATCTCTAAAAACAAAACAACAACAGACTGTATTGGGAAGTCTCTGGTCAAACTGAGTGAAACTAGGCTGACGTTGGTTTGTGCAAGCTTTGCATGGACTACAAGTGACCCAGTGGCTGACCTCACAACGTGGTATCCACTCAGCCACTTCAATTACCTGTTGCTTTGAGATGTCATGGCAATGCCCCTTCTTTGGTGTCACATTTCTATTCAGAGCATAAATTGTACATTTTGTCACTGCTAGACTCTAGTTATAAAATCTCGTGGAATGCTATCATGATACACTCTTGTTGGGAAACCTTCTCATGGTGCGGGTGTTCACAGGGACATCAGTTTGGAGATTTGAGGTGGTGCATGGCCAAACCGTCTCATTTCCCAGAGCAGCAGATAACAGTAGCTTCTCATCCCTCCTCAGGTGTACAGTTATGAGGCTACATTTATCTGTGATTGCAACACGCTGTCAGTCGGTGCACTTCTAGTTCCATTCCATTTTATAGAGTTGGTTTTTTAGACTTCAGTTTTCTCGTTTTGAAGAACTTCTTTAATTCTCGTAATTCCTGTGGCTGCAAACTCTGATCGACTCCTGGGGTCAATTTATAGCTCAGTGGAGACAGAATGTAACCATTTTGATAAAGACAGATTCTCTTGCAGAACTCAAAGGTGCTAAACATAATTCCAAAATACGGAGCTATCTGTTAAAACCGAAAATGAAGATCAAGTTAAATTCTTAAAAAGAAAACATCAATGTGTCTGCAGTCAACTTGGATCAGAGTAAATTATCTTGTAAAGTGAGATAATGGTGGTGGCAACACAAATGGTAACTCTTTTTGGAATCAGGGAAGATGGCAAAAGGAAAGCTGGTTCAGTGTGGGTTGGGAGAGGAATGACAGTGATTGAAGGGCATGACCCGCCTGGGAGGCGCTGGATCTGGGTCATATGCACGCAGACTATCTGATACTGCCTGGCACTATATGCTGACCTTGACTGGAATCATTTACATGCCAGCTAGTGCAAGGTTAGTCCAGAGCGCTTAACGTTTTTTTTTGGTCATGGAGTTCTTTGGGAATATGATGCACATATGCATATACACATATATTTTTGCATAGAATTTTAGGATGAGGGGTTAGGTTCCCCTTAGGGGCCCATGAACCTCCATATTAGGTATCTCTGCACTAAATGCTCAGCTCCTCTGGAATGGGGTATAAGATACTCCACCACTGCACAGGTTCCCTTCTCTACAGGGCTGACAGACAGTGTGCATTCATGGGCCTTGTGCTACCCATTAGTGCTAGAGGGGGTTTTCCAAGCAAACTGTGGTGGGGGTTGGGGGTGACAAAAGAAGAGGGTAGAATTGGAAGAGGCAGAGGAGCAGCAGAGACTGGTGGCTCTTCTCACCTTCAGTAAATTGGCTGTCAATCCATTCCAGAGCCCCAGGATCCCCTGGGCCTTCACTATCTGCCGGAAGCAGTCCACTGCTCCTGAGAAATGGACATCTACTCCTCCGCTGTGTGGGAGGTAGGGGCTCTGAGCCTGGCAGGGAACAGAAGCTGGGATGAGGTGATTGAAACACTAGGAAATAAATGTCCTAGCAGAAGGAGCCAGGGTCTCAAGTCTACACTCTGGACGCTGGGCTCCTGGCCAAGATGATGGCAAAGAATGGCTGCTGTGGGGTTCTTCTTGTTCTATGGGCTTAGAATGGATATTAACATGCAATACAATCATGATACCCTGTCCATATATTTGTGGTTTATTTTGCCTGGATGGAAGCAGACATTAGGGACAGATTCAATTTCATACTTACATTCCCTCCCAACCTATGCCTTCTGGACATGATAAACATAATCCCATGCCCTTAGCCTTTTTAGTCTTCTTCTGTTTCCTTGTCTTTACTGGTCCTTCCCCTGTAGAGCTCCCAAGTGGAGGCTGTTCATTTCTCCACCTCATAGATGTGACAGGGTGGGGAGCAGAGCGATGGTGGCATTCTTCTCGCTCTCTGTTGCTGTTCCCAAACCCTTCCTCCTTCACTCTCATGACAGAAGCACTTAGCTGGGGCTGATGTCACTGAACCGTACTCCTTGGCCTGCTATTATCTACTAATCTGGCCACTCTCCCACATTCATTAAAGACTGTGACACCTGGTGGCTCACCCTCTCCTAGCCTCGCCATCATCTTAGGTAACTTTGGCATCTATAAAGATGACCCAGCCCATGACCAGTTTCTGGCCTTTGGCTTCAGTGATCCTCACCTTTATACCATTTTGGCCACCCCTTGGATATCATCACCACCTCCAGAGCCATCCTGACCGAACCCTATTATTACCAAAATGCTCCATCTCTGAAAGGAACATTTTATCCTTTAATAATATTATTTTTTTGAGACAGAATCTCACTCTGTTGCCCAGGCTGATGTGCAGTGGCATGATCTCGGCTCACTGCAGCCTCCACCTCCCAGGTTCAAGTGATTCTCCTGTGGCAGCCTCCACCTCCCAGGTTCAAGTGATTCTCCTGTCACAGCCTCCCGAGTATCTGGGACTACAGGTGCACAACACCACACCTGGCTAATTTTTATATTTTTAGTACAGACAGAGTTTCACGATGTTGACCAGGCTGGTCTGAAACTCCCGGCCTCAAGTGATCCGCCTGCCTCGGCCTCCCAAAGTGCTAGGATTACAGGCATGAGCTACTGCATCCAGCCATCCTCTTGGAAAAATAATTTTACGATCAGATGAAATGACTTTTCAATATACCATCTACATATAAAACTGGTACTACCTGTCCACTATGAAGGGGATGTCCCCTCATACCTGGCTTTCAGAAATGGTGTTGAGTTTAGATTAAGCTATGCATGTACTTTGGTTTGTTTCTGAAACATTTAGTTGGGGCGGTATGGCATTCTGTGGCAATGGAAAGAAGACTATCAATGTGGGAGAGGAGGTGTGGTACAACACTAAGAAGAGCACAACTCTGGAGTTGAGCAGGTTCATTTCGAGTCCTAGTTTCTTCACTTACTTGGCCCTGTGACCCGAGGCAGCTTATCTAACCTTCAGAGCATTCACTGCCTTTTAATACTTGGGATAATTTACTTATTTATTTCCTTTATTTACCTGCTCCTTCCCTGCAACTAGAATTTCAGCTACATGTAAGGAGGGATTTTTTGGTCTGTTTTATTGACTTCTGTATCCTTAGTATCCTTAACACACAGAAGATATTTAATAAACATTTGAATAAATGAAATGCATTCCATTGTCGACCTCCAGGTTGCCAAATCCAGTGGCTCTTTTTGGCTATATTATTACTGGATTTTTTTTTTTTTTTTTTTTTGAGACGGAGTCTCGCTCTGTCGCCCAGGCTGGAGTGCAGTGACTGGATCTCAGCTCACTGCAAGCTCCGCCTCCCGGGTTCACGCCATTCTCCTGCCTCAGCCTCCCAAGTAGCTGGGACTACAGGCGCCCGCCACCTCACCCGGGTAGTTTTTTGTTTTGTTTTTTTTTTTAGTAGAGACGGGGTTTCACCGTGTTAGCCAGGATGGTCTCGATCTCCTGACCTCGTGATCCGCCCGTCTCGGCCTCCCAAAGTGCTGGGATTATAGGCTTGAGCCACCACACCTGGCCTATTACTGGATTTTTTAGGGGGCAATATTTGGCACTGATATCCAGCAACTCTTTTGGTCCTCCTCAATTTATATACCTTTTCTGGGAAATTCTACCATAGCTTTTGCTTTAAACACCTCCCACAGGCAGATGGCTCCCAAATCTTTATCTTTGGCTCTGACCTCCCACTGACCTCCAAAACCAAGCACCCAACTGCCTACTGGGCAGCTCTACCTGGATAGTACACAAGTACTCAAAACTCGACACACCTAGAACCCATTGTTGCCTTTCTCCTTGACAGTGTCAGATTTATTCTTTCTTCTGTATTTCTTATCTCAGTGATGAACGGCCCAACTGTTTAACAAGCTACCTCAAACCAGAAACCTGAGATTCCTTCATTTTGCCCACCCTTACTGCCCTATCCAAGCAATCATCAAGTCCTATCAATCTCGTCTTCTAAATAGAGCATTTCTCAAATGCAGCTCCTCCTCTCCATCCCCACTGGCACTCCCATAATTCAGGCTACCAAAATCTCATGTGGGCATTACTGCAGCAGTCTGTTACTGGCCTCTTGGACCCACTCTTGTCCTTTTCAATTATTTTCTTTTTTCTTTTCTTTTCTTTCCTTTTCTTTTTCTTTTCTTTTCTTTTTTTTTGAGACAGAGTCTCGCTCTGTTTCCCAGGTTGGAGTGCAATGGTGCAATCACGGCTTACTGCAGCTTCAACCTCCTGGGCTCAGGTGATCCTCCCACCTTAGCCTCCCTGGTAGCTGGGACTACTGGCATGTGCCACCATGCCCTGCTACTTTTTGTATTTTTTGTAGAGACAGGGTTTCCCTATGTTGCCCAGGCTGGTCTCGAATTCCTGGGCTCACATGATCCTCCCACCTTGGCCTCCCAAAGTGCTAGGATTACAGGTGTAAGCCACCACACCCAGCCTCCAATTCATTCTTCTTCCTTTTTTTTTTTTTTTTTTTTTTGAGACGGAGTCTCACTCTGTTGTTCAGGCTGGAGTGCAGTCACATGATCTCAGCTCACTGCAACCTCTGCCTCCTGGGTTCAAGCGATTCTCCTACCTCAGCCTCCTGAGTAGCTGGGATTACAGGTGCATGCCATCACACCTGCCTAATTTTTGTATTTTTAGTAGAGACAGGGTTTCCCTGTGTTGGGCAGGCTGGTCTTGAACTCCTGACCTCAGGCGATCCACCTGCCTCAGCCTCCCAAAGTGCTGGGATTACAGGTGTGAGCCACCATGCCCGGCCTCATTCTTTATACTACAGCCAGAACGCATTTCTAAGATTCCAGTTCAGACCACTGACTCCTTTGCTGACTTTTTACTGCTATAGGATAAAATCTAAGCTCCTTAGAATGACATGCAAGGCCCTTCATGACAACTTTTCCAGCATGAAAAGCATCACTCACCCCAATCATACTGACTGCACTCCTTAGCTCTTTTTTATACTCCCATTATCCCCTCTAAAGACTATTTATTTATTTGCATATTTCTTGATACTTACTATATGCCAGACACTCAGGATACATTAGTGAACCAAACAGACAAAAGTCCCTGTTCCTATAAAGCTGAAATTCTAATTGCAGGGGAAGAGTAGACAAAGAAAGAAAATAAATAAGCAAATTATGCCAAATACTAAGAGGAGGTGAGTGCTCTGGATAAAATAAAAGCAGGGGGAACACTCTGGCCTGAGTGACGGGATAGATGGAAGTGCCATGAACTGAGATGGAGGACGCTATGGGAGAAGCAGGTTGGCTTTTTGTTTTTGTTTGTTTTTTGAGGGTGGGTGAAAACATCAAGAGTTCAACTGTGCAATGCCTGTTAGCCATTCAAATGGAGACGGGGAGTTGGCCATTCAAATGGAGATGGGGAGTCTGGAGTTCAGGGGAGAGGTCAGGGCTGGAGACATAATTAGGGAGTCATCAGTACACAGATGGTATTTAAAGCAAGGAGACCAGATGAGATCAGTTAGGGTTTGAGCCTGGGGATACTTCCACATTTAGAGGTCAAGGGAATAGTAGGCCCAGAAAAGAAGACTGAGAAGGAGCAGTCAGTGAAGAAGGAAAAAGGAAAGTGTGGTGTCCAGGAAGCTGAGTGAAGGTGGTATGTCAAGGAGGAGGGAGTGGTGAGCTGCTGAGGGCCCAGTAAGATGAAGACTGAGAAGTGACCATTGGATCTAAACACATGGAGGTCACCGGTTATCATAAATAGAGAAGTTCTGGCTGGGTGCGGTGGCCCACATGTGCAATCCCAGCACTTTGGGAGGCCGTGGTGGGAGGATTGCTTGAACCCAGGAGTTCAAGACCAGCCTGGGCAACATAGTGGGACCCCCATCTCTGCACAAAATATAAAAATTAGCTGGGTGTGGTGGTGCACACCTGTAGTCCCAGTTACTTGGGGGGCTGAGGTGGGAGGGTTGCTTGAGCCTGTGAGGTTGAGGGTGCAGTGAGCCACGATTGTGCCACTGTACTCCAGCCTGGGCGACAGAGTGAGTCCCTGTCTCAAAAAATAAAAGAGAAGTTTATTGGGTGGTGGAGCAAAAGTCTGACTGGAATGGATTCAAGAGAGAATGGGGCTGGGCACGGTGGCTCACGCCTGTAATTCTAGCACTTTGGGAGGCCAAGGCAAGTGGATCACCTGAGGTCAGGAGTTCGAGACCAGCCTGGCCAATATGGCGAAACCCTGTCTCTGCTAAAAATACAAAAACTAGCGGGGCATGGTGGTGGGCACCTGTAATCCCAGCTACTCAGGAGGCTGAGTCATGAGAATTGCTTGAATCTGGGAGGTGGAGGTTGCAGTGAGCCAAGATCACGCCACTGCACTCCAGCCTAGGCAACCGAATGAGACTCTGTCTCAAAAAAAAAAAAAAAAAAAAAAAAAAAAAAAGTGGGAAGAGAAAGATTGGAGACGATGATTATAGACAACTCTTTCAAAGAGGCCTCTTTCACAATTGTACTGTAATCATGTCCAATTTACATGTCTGTTTGTCATAGTGTTCTGTGAACTCTATGAGGTCTGGGTCTTTTTAATTTCCGTGTCTCTAGTGCCTTAACCAGCAGTTGATATTTGCGGAAAACAAATATCAAAATTCATTTCATTTCTCTCTTCACAAGACAGATGGTTCTATTTTACTAAGATGTAATGAAATAGTACAGAATATCACACATGTAGTCCATATTACTATTGCCACTACTGATACATAGCTGCTGACATTTATTGACTGCTTATGTGTCTGTTGCAGTTGAGGAAACTGAGGCTCAGGGACAGGTTAAGTGATTTGACCAAGGTCATACAGCAGGTAATGAACACATTTCATTGTTAGTTGTTTCCTGTCTCTTTCCCTCAGGACACTATGAGACCTGTGATGGCTAGGACCACATTTTACTTAGCTTTTCTCTCTTTCACCCTCCTTAAAAATCTGTAGAAGAATGAATTACAATCAGAGAAGCAGTGTGAAAACTCGATTTTACTGATTCAAACCAGGCTTTCTGGACTTCTTTTTTTTTTTTTTTGAGACGGAGTCCCACTCTGTCACTCAGGCTAGAGAGTAGTGATGTGATCTCAGCTCACTGCAACCTCTGCCTCCCAGATGCAAGCAATTCTCCTGCCTCGGCCTCTCGAGTAGTTGGGACTGCAGGTGCATGCCACCACACCCAGCTAATTTTTGTACTTTTAGTAGAGGTGGGGTTTCGCCATGTTGGCCAGGCTGGCCTCAAACTCCTGACCTCAGGTGATCCTCCTGCCTCGGCCTCCCAAAGTGCTGGGATTACGGGCATGAGCCACCTCTTTGTTGCCCCTGACCATGAAAGCTGGCTTTTTCTTGCTCTCCTTCTGATTACTAGATCTCCAAGGCCTTGATTACTTTAGGCTCTGATAATGCAGATCCCTAAACCAGAGATCCAAATCTGAAAGGGACCCTAAGATCTTCCCTTCCAATTATTCGTTTCACAAACGAAAACCTACAACCTGGAGAAGCAGAGCAACTTAACCAAAGCCCCCAGCTGGTGCGTAGCAGAGGCAGGCCTAGAGGTCAGATGCTCTGCCTACTGGGCCACTGCAATCTGCACTCCAGGATCCTGCCTCCTGGTGACTCTGTGACCTTGGCCTCTAGGCTCCAAGGCTTTGTACTACAACTTATGCCACACCTGATAGTCACCTAACTCATGCCCTTGCAGGACACCCCACCCCACTACTGTTGCTGCACAACCCTGACAATGCCAGTCATCATCTTGTCCAAGTTAGACTTCAGCTTCTCTCATGATCCCCAACTATACGGACATTCAATACAGCATATAGTAAAAGGCCAATTCCAACTAGTGGGTATGTATAGATGGGGAGTCGGCCTAAATGAGTGAAATCTAAATTATGAAATTTTGGAAAGACACTCCATTTTATTATATATGACTGGAACTAGATTAATGAAGGGCAACCTAGTAGAGACACTTTTCAGGCCTTACTTTCATGCATGGTTGAGTGATCTGTGGAAGCCTAGGTAGAGCACGAATGTTCTGCATGTGGGTTTTAGCATCACACACACCTGGATTGGAACCCTTGTCTCTCTACTCACTAGCTATTTGATCTTAAGCAAGTTCCTTAACTTTTCTTTTTTTTTTGGAGACAGGGTCTTACTCTGTCACTCAGGCTGGAGTGCAGTGGCATGATCTTGGCTCACTGCAACCTCTGCCTCCTGGGTTCAAGCGAATCTCCTGCCTCAGCCTCCTGAGTAGCTGGGATTACAGGCACGCACCACCACACCTGGCTAATTTTTGTATTTTTAGTAGAGACAGGGTTTTGCCATGTTGGCCAAGCTGGTCTTGAACTCCTGACCTCAAGTGATCCACCCACTCGGCCTCCCAAGGTGCTGGGATTACAGGCGTGAGCCACTGCACCCAGTGAGTTCCTTAACTTCTCTGAGCTTCAATTTCCTTATTTCAAAAATGGGAGTGATAATACCTAGCTCTTAGAGTTGCTGTAAAAATTAAATAAGACAATGAAGAGTGCCAGCAACATTGTAAGTGTCAATAATGTTAGCCATTATTAGTAATAAATAGGTACTTCAGCAGGCTTTAAAAGCAGCTTCTTTCGGTTAACAGTTTAAATATCCCTATAATTATGCTATTTATATGACTAATTTGCTTACTAAGCCCTGGGTTATTAGAATTTTAGGTTGGTGGCATGCAAATCAATGCGATTTCACAATTCTTTATTTTATTTTAATGATTGTTATATCTTTCCTCATTAATCCAGCTCAAAGGATCAATATTCTATGCTTTAAAAATATAGAATGCCTGGGCGCGGTGGCTCATGCCTATAATTCCAGCACTTTGGGAGGCTGAGGCTGGCAGATCGCTTGATCTCAAGAGTTCAAGACCAGCTTGGGCAACATGATGAAACCTCATCTCTACAAAAGAAAAAAAAATTAGCCGGGCATGGTGGCATGTACCTGTAGTCCCAGCTACTCAGGAGGGAGTAGCTCCTGAGGTAGGAGGATAGACTGAGCCCAGGAGGTTGAGGCTGCAGTGAGCCAAGATTGTACCACAGCACTCCAGCCTGGGCAACAGAGCAAGACCCTGTCTGAAAAAAAAAAAAAAAGAATTCTCTATCAAGGTGAGGGGTGAAACTTGAGTTATGCCTTCTCTTTAAGGTGCAGTGACAAGCAAACACAGATGATTGTGAGAAACAGAATATGAAATGGACAAGCTGAATCTCCCAGCCTGGTCGTAATCCCAGCTACTTGGGAGGCTGAGGCAGGAGAATTGCTTGAACCCGGGAGGCAGAGGTTGCAGTAAGCTGAGATTGTGCCACTGCATTCCAGCCTGGGTGACAGAGTGAGACTCTGTCTCAAAAAAAAAAAAAAAAAAAAAAAAGAGAGAATGGGAAGAGAAAGAGTAGAGATGGTACATAAATACAGACAACTCTTTCAAAGAGTTCTCTTTCAAAATTGTACTGTAATCATGTCCAATTTACATGTCTGTTTTTCCTAGTGTTCTGTGAACTCTGTGAGGACTGGGTCTTTTTAATTTCCATATCTCTAGTGCCTTAACCAGCAGCTGACACATGACCGGTGCTCAATGAATGGTTTGCTGAATGAGTACATAAAATGCTCAGTATAAGAGTGGGCTG
Organism: Macaca fascicularis; assembly: GCF_037993035.2. NCBI lineage: Eukaryota > Metazoa > Chordata > Mammalia > Primates > Cercopithecidae > Macaca > Macaca fascicularis. Next base: position 125,782,924 of record NC_088395.1, on the reverse strand, counting down.
GAATTTTTAAAGCATTTTCACATAATTTTATGCATGAGTTATAAAAATGGTGGATCAAGACTTACACAGTGTAATGTAGAATCTTTGTAGAAGACAAATATCAAAATTCATTTCATTTCTCTCTTCACAAGACACTGTAGATGGTTCTATTTTACAGTAGGCAAAATGGCTAGGGGTCTTCAAAATGGCTGGATGTCTTACTTTAAAGTGTTTCCTTTAGCATTGTTCAGACTCAACCTCCTTTCTTTTTTTTTTTTTTTTTTTTTTGAGACGGAGTCTCGCTCTGTCGCCCAGGCTGGAGTGCAGTGGCGCAATCTCGGCTCACTGCAAGCTCCGCCTCCCGGGTTCACGCCATTCTCCTGCCTCAGCCTCCCGAGTAGCTGGGACTACAGGCGCCCGCCCCTGCGCCCGGCTAATTTTTTCTATTTTTAGTAGAGACGGGGTTTCACCATGGTCTCGATCTCCTGACCTTGTGATCCGCCCACCTCGGCCTCCCAAAGTGCTGGGATTACAGGCGTGAGCCACCACGCCCGGCCAACCTCCTTTCTTTATTACCCTCTCAGTAAAGAACTGTTACCAAAGGGATACTAAGCCTCCTTTTCCCTTACAAAGAATCTGCCTAATCACAAGCCTTCAAGTTCCTCCTGCTAATGTAAGACTGAAATATTGAAAAGAGGAAATTATGTTCATGCAGGAAAGTAACCTCCTTATTTTGCTACCAAATAAGATGATTGATTTATCATCTGCCAGTTTCTGGTAAGAACTGTAAAAAGCCCCGAGTCATGAGTCAAGGGAATCATTCTATAATCTAGTGCTCCCCACAGCTAAAACAAAAAGACACTAAGTAACACGAATTACATAACAGGTGAATTATAATCAACTTGTGATAAATCAAGGCCCATCTATATCCAGTCTTAGGACCTTAACAATCTTTCAAATTTCTTGACTGAACTCTACCTGCACTGCCAAGGCACCAGTGTGTATGTGGATTGTTGCAGCAGTTTTCCTAGCAATCTTGCCTTCTCCCGCTGAGAGTCCATTCTTGTACAGTGATTAATTAATTTTTTTTTTTTTTTTGAGATGGAGTCTTGCTCTGTCACCCAGGCTGGAGTGCAGTGGCGCAATCTCAGCTCATTGCAACCTCTGTCTCCTGGGTTCAAGCGATTCTCCTGCCTCAGCCTCCTGAGTTGCTGGGATTACAGGTGTGCACCACCACGCCCGGCTAATTTTTTTGTATTTTAGTAGAGACGGGGTTTTACCATGTTGCCCAGCTGGTCTTGAACTCCTGACTTCATGTGATCCACCTGCCTCGGCCTCCCAAAGTGCTGGGATTACAGGCGTGAGGCACTGCGCCTGGCCACGTACAGTGATTTTTAAAAATCAGATCCTTTTACTCACCTGCTTAAAACGTTTTAATGACTTTACATCACTCTTAGAATAAAATCTAAATTTCTTACTGGAGCCTACAAGCCATAGTACTAATATGGTAGTAAAGTTTAACAACTGGTTCTCTGGGGGAAAATAAAGAAAAAGGGCTGAATTGTAGCATTTACCAATTTCAACAGCGTCAGTACCCCTACTGTGGCTGATTTCAGGCTGCCAAATGTGAAGTCAACCAGCTCCCAAATTTCCTGAAATTTAACAGTCAGTTTTCCTGAGCCAGTAGGAAGTGGTTCCAGCATGCTTGTAGGCTACAAGGTCCTATATGATCTGCTCTGCCCACCTTTTTTTTTTCTTTTTAAATATTTTTTAGGTTGGGTGCGGTGGCTCACACCTGTAATCCCAGCACTTTGGGAAGCCAAGGTGGGCGGATCACTTGAGGTTGGGAGTTTGAGACCAGCCTGGCCAATATAGTGAAACACCATCTCTACTAAAAACACAAAAATTAGCCAGGTGTGGTGGTGCATGCCTGTAGTCCCAGCTACTTGGGAGGCTGAGGCATGAGAATGGCTTGAACCCAGGAAGCAGAGGTTGTAGTGAGCCAAGATCGCACCATTGCACTCCAGCCTGGACGTCGCAGCAGACTCTGTCTCAAAAAAAAAAAAAAAAAAAAAAAAAAAAATTTTTTTTTAGCAGAGATGTGGTGTCACTATGTTGCCCAGGCTGGAGTGGGCAACACAGGCTATTCACAGGTGCAATCCCACCTACTGATCAGCACAGGAGTTTTGATCTGCTGTTTCCAACCTGGGCTGGTTCACCCCTCCTTTGGCAACCTCGTGGTCCCCCACTCCCAAGAGGTCACCATAGTGATGCTGAACTTAATGTGGATATCTCATTAGCTTAGTGCTCTACAGTCCAGAACTCTTGGGCTCAAGTGATCCTCTTGCCTCAGCCTTCCTAGTAGCTGGGACCACAGGCATGCACCACCATGCCTGACCCTCCCACCTTTTCAACTTTATCTTGGGTCACTCTTTTGTTACCCAAGGGTCACAAAACCCTTCAACTGTGCTGGCCTTCTTTCTGTTCTCCTCTGCTTGATGATTTCCAAATTTCTATCTGTATCTCTCCTCTGAGTGACTGGATCATGTTGTCAACTACCTACTTGACATTGCCACTCAGAAGTCTACTGAACATCTGAAACTTTTTATGTCCTAATCAGAACTCTTGATTTTGCTCCACTCCAATCTTGACTGTCCTCTAGTTTTCCTCATGTCAACAAATGGCACTGTCATCAACCTACTTGCTCAGGCCCAAAACCTGAGTTACCTTTAAGTTTTCTCTGTCTCTCACCTTTCTCTGATCTAATCCATCACTAGCCAAGTTCCAGTGACTCTAAATTTGTTTACTTTTCTTCCGTTCCACTCTCACCCTAGTCCGAGCCACCATCATCTTTTGCCCATACTACTACAACTGTTACTAGCTGGTCTACCTGCCCTTATCCCCCATCTAGCAGTCAGAGTGATTTAATCAGTTTACTCCCTTGACTTCAACTCTTCAGTGGGTCCCCCATTATCGTCAGGATAAACTCCAGGCTGTTTAATCTGGCTTACCAGGTGCTCCATGACCTGGCCTCTGCCTACTGCTCAGTCTGATCTCTTGCTGCTACCTGCATTATAATCTGTGCGTTGGATACTTTTCAAGTCTACTCCCAGTACCTCACATCGTCTCTCTTGAGGGTCAGTTTCCTTACCCATCGTTTGATCTTCAGTCTCTGCCCTCTCCAACTCATCCTCCACATTGCAGGCAAGTACCCTTCCAAACTCATCAGATGCCACCATTGCTTTGCTCAGAAGCCTTCAATAATTCCCAATTTTCTAAAGAAAACATTTTGAGAAGACAAATTCTCCAAAGAAGTTTACTAAAGACAATTTTAACAGAATTCAAAACCCTTTACAATTTGGCCCCTACCGGTTTTCCTAGTATCATTTCCCACTGCCATCCTGTGATGATTAATTTCATATGTCAACTTGGTTAGGCCACAGTACCCAGCTATTTGGGAAAACACTAGTCTAGATGTTGCTGTAAAGGCATTTTTTTTTTTTTTTTTTTTTTTTGAGACGGAGTCTTGCTCTGCCGCCCAGGCTGGGGAGCAGTGGCCGGATCCCAGCTCACTGCAAGCTCCGCCTCCCAGGTTTACGCCATTCTCCCGCCTCAGCCTCCCGAGTAGCTGGGACCACAGGCGCCCGCCACCTCACCCGGCTACTTTTTTGTATTTTTTAGTAGAGACGGGGTTTCACCATGTTAGCCAGGATGGTCTCGATCTCCTGACCTCGTGATCCGCCCGTCTCGGCCTCCCAAAGTGCTGGGATTACAGGCTTGAGCCACCGCGCCTGGCCTGTAAAGGCATTTTTAAGATGAGTCTGACATTTAAATCAGTAGACTTTAAGTAAAACAAATTCCTGTCCATAATGTGAGTGGCCCTCATCCAATCAGTGAGGGCCTTAAAAGAAAAAAGACTGAAGCCCCTCAAGGAAGAGGAGATTCTGCCAGCAGACTCCCTTCAGATTTAAACTGCAACATCAACTCACCCTAGTCACCCATGCCCAAGTCTGATGCTACCTCATCCTGAAATTTTTCCTGATTCCACAATTGTGTACTGCTTGTTTTCTTCCTCTTCTTCAACTTTACCTCTCTCTCTATTTATTTTTTATTTTTTGAGACGGGGTCTCACTGTGTTGCCCAGGCTGGAGTGCAATGGCACGATCTCAGCTCACTGCAACCTCTGCCTCCCAGGTTCAAGCAATTCTCTGCCTCAGCCTCCCGAGTAGCTGGGATTACAGACACCCGGCTAATTTTTGTTGTATTTTTAGTAGAGATGGGCATTCACCATCTTGGCCAGGCTGGTCTCGAAATCCTGACCTCGTGATCCACCTGCCTCGGCCTCCCAAAGTGCTGGGATTACAGGCATGAGCCACTGCACCCGGCCGCAACTTTACCTCTTTTTAAAACTTTTTTTTTTTTTTTTTTTTTGACGGAGTCTCACTCTGTCACTGAGGCTGGAGTGCAGTGGCACGATTTTGGCTCACTGCAACCTCTGCCTCCTAGGTTCAAGTGATTCTCCTGCCCCAGCCTCCCGAGTAGCTGGGATTACAGGTGTGTGCCACCACGCTCAGCTAATTTTTGTATTTTTAGTAGAGACGGGGTTTCACCACGTTGGCCAGGCTGGTCTCGAAATCCTGGCCTCAAGTGATATGCCCGCCTTGGCCTCCCAAAGTGCTAGCATTATAGTCATGAGCCACTGTGCCCGGCCCTCTTTTTAAAACTTTTTATTATGAAAAATCTCAACCATATATAAAAGTAGAGAGGCCAGTAAAATGAACACAAAGTTCTATCACCCAACTTCAACAATTAGCTATACGTGGCCAATCTTCTTTCATCTCTACCCCCATGAGACATCATTTCAATTCATCTGACTTACATATTATTAATTAGAATTATGTTTATCTAAACTATAATTGCTCCTTAAAAATATATGTATAATAATACTGCTATCACACCTAAAAATTTTTAATTCCTTAATATAATCATATATTGAGTTCAGTTAGTATTCATATTTCCTTGGTTATTTTATAATTGTTTTCCAGCTTCTGTTTGAATTGGGGCTCTCTCTCTCCATATCCTGTGCTCCCTTAGCTTTTTTTTTTTTTTTTTTGAGATGGAGTCTCACTCTTGTCACTCAGGCTGGAGTGCAATGGAGCGATCTCGGCTCACTACAACCTCCCCATTTCCCAGGTTCAAGTGATTCTCCTGCCTTAGCCTCCCAAGTAGCTGGGACTATAGGTGCCCGCCACCATGTCCAGCTGTTTTGTATTTTCAGTAGAGACGGGATTTCACCATGCTGGTCAGGCTGGTCTCGAATTCCTAACCTCAAGTGATCCACCTGCCTCAGCCTCCCAAAGCGCTGGGATTACAAGCATGAGCCACCACACCTGGCCTCCCTTAGCTTCTCATTTAGACCTCTGCTGTGGCACACTCTACCTTATATGAGTTATCTGGGTGTAAGTCTTTATGCTCCCTCCCAGCCAGCAAGCCAATCAGCAGGCACGGGGCCTTCCTAGTCATCCTAGCTCTTCAGGATCTTTCACTCTCCATCGTACATACCAGGCACTCATTAAATGTCAAGTCAAATTCCTGTCAATATCAGTGTCACTAGTAGCTTTTCCCAAACACAGCTGTTTACTCACATAAGCTACATGGATAGTCATGAAATAAAAAAATGGCCTAGCACTGAGTGCTTTCTTTTTTTTTTTTTCTTTTCTCTTTCTTTCTTTCTTTTTTTTTTTTTTTTTTGTTGGAGACAGAGTCTCACTGTCTTCTGGGCTGAAGTGCAGTGGCGCAATCTTGGCTCACTGCAACCTCCGCCTCCCAGGTTCAAGCGATTCTCTTGCCTCAGCCTCTTGAGTAGCTGGGATTAAAAGTGACTGCCATCAAGCCTGGCTAATTTTTCTATTTTTTAGTAGAGACAGGGTTTCACCATGTTGGCCAGGCTGGTCTCGGACTCCTGACCACAGGTGATCCGCCTACCTCGGCCTCCCAAAGTGCTGGGATTACAGGCATGAGCCACTGCGCCTGGCCCACTGATTGCTTTCTATATACTATCTCATTTAATCCTCACAAAAGCCTCATGAAAGAGGTAGTATTATCGTATTAGCTTGATTATATAGATGACAAAATGGAGTTGGTGAGAGGATAAACACCAGTCTCTAAAATCACAGACCATGACACAAAGCATCAACTTGAATCTGGGTCTGTTTGACTCAGAGCCAAGCTCCACTCCACTAAGCTCCACTGTCTCCTGATGCTCAGGACTGAAAATACTCTCTCAGCCCTTTACAGACTTGTTGCCACACATCATTGGTGGATGTGGCTGCCACAGCATGTACACTGAATGAGTTCTTTATGCCGAGACAGGAGCCTGTGCTGTGGTATGAATAAGTGCCTCTACAAGTGTCCTACTAATTGGGTGTCCAAAATACAAAGGCAAGTATGGGCTGCTGGTTGCTCCCAAAGGGCAAAGGAATGGCAAGGCTAGATCCCAGTACATCTAAACCCTTAGCCGCATTAGGCTGACCACGGAAGCTTTTAAAAACCCTCAGTGACTGGGATCCATCCCTAGAGATCGCAATTTAACTGAACAGGGATGAGGGCCTGGACACTAGCACTTTTTACGAGTTCCCCAGCTGATTCTGATGTGCAGCCAGCGTTGAGAGCCACTGATGTGGACCTTCCATGGCACAAGGCAGCTCTGGGCTCAAACTCGAGTTCATCAACCTGCTGCTGACACTGAGGGTGCCTGGGAGACAAAGCACATGAGTCCTGAAGCCAGACTGTTTGGACTGAGTCCCCCCGCTTTGCCACTCACTAGCTCTGTGATGGTCGGCAAGTGCCTTTACCTTCTGGAGCTTCAATTTCCTCATCTGTAAAATGGGGTAAAAATAATAACACCTACCTTACAGAACTGCTGTCAAATGATTTAATACATGTAAATTGCTTAGAACTGTATTTGACATAGAGCAAGCGCTAAAGAATTAACCATCATTGTTGTTATTATTATTCAAACTTGTAAGAAAGACAAGTATGCTGAAGACCAAACCAACCCGTTAGATTGGAATGGCCATTCATCCAAACTGTATCTTACTAGTAAAGAGAAATGAAACATGTCAGGCAGCTTGTCACAAGAACCTGAACTTAAGTCCTCCTACACAAATCCAGGCAACTATCCCATAGCTGTCTAGTTCAGACCCACAGCTCCCAGGATGAGCACACTGGATTCTGCAACCTGGCATCATCTGAAACTATCAGAGCAGCCCGGCCTGACTTTGTTACTATCTGTGTAACCCTGGTCAAGTCATTTAGCTCCCTAAACTTTAGTCTTCTCACATGTCAAATGAGGAGACTGAAACACAATGACCTTGAAGACCCTTTCCAGATCCTGTAATCCATGCTGCTAGCCAGAATCCGTGCTCCTTCCTTCCTCTAGGACTTCAAACCTGCCATTTCTTCAGCCTTGCTAAGTCTGTCTTATTGATCAGAATAAACATCATTTCCCCAGGGAAGTCTTCTGAGACCTCCACACGAAGTCAGGAGCCTATTGAACACTTGCAGTCACCCTGTGCTTCTCCTTCATGACACTTAACACAGTTTGTAATGACTCAGTGTATGATTATTTCGTTCATGTGTACTCCTGCCCCCAACTGCTCCATCTCATAGACTGTAAATACCGTGGGGGCAGCAACCACATTTGTTGTGTTTATGGTTTTGGCTTCAAAGCTTACCTGGTGCACAGTAGAGGTGTTTAATACATATTGAAGGAAAGAAAGAACAAACTTGCAGTAGATACAAATAAAGAACAAAGACTTAAAAGCAAAGCACTTGATTATTCCTGTGATAAATTCCTCAGAGGTCTTCCAACAGAGGCAGCATTTTTGTTGTTCAACCTTTCTATGTGTACTGAAATAACTGAACAATATTCATAAAGATGTAAAACACAGCTGGGCGCGGCGGCTCATGCCTGTAATCCCAACACTTTGGGAGGCTGAGGCGGGCAGATCATGAGGTCAGGAGATGGAGACCATCCTGGCCATCATGGTGAAACTCCATCTCTACTGAAAATACAAAAATTAGCTGTGCATGGTGGCATGTGCCTGTAGTCCCAGCTACTTGGGAGGCTGAGGCAGGAGAATTGCTTGAACTCAGGAGGTGGAGGTTGCAGTGAGCTGAGATTCTGTCACTGCACTCCAGCCTGGCGACTCTGTCTCAAAAAAATAAAAATAAGAAAAAGATGCAAGACACATATGCCCTTTGACCAAAGCAAAAATTCTAGGAATTTAGCCCAACAGTCCCTAACCTTTTTGGCACCAGGGACTGGTTTCACGGAGGACCATTTTTCCACGGACAAGGGGTTGGGGGGAATGGTTTTGGGATGAAACTGTTCCATCTCAGATCATCAGGCATTAGATTCTCATAAAGAGTATGCAACCCAGGTCCCTTGCACACACAGCTCACAATAGGGTTTACACTCCTATGAGAATCTAATGTCACCACTGATCTGACAGGAGGCAGGGCTCAGGCCGTAATGCTCACTTGCTGGCTGCTTACTTCACGCTGTGTGGGCCAGCCTGGTTCCTAACAGGCCATGGACCAGGGGTTGGGGACCCCTGTTTATCCTACAGATCTATTTGCATGTGCGTGAAAAATGTATGTAACAAGGAGATTTGTTACAGCATTGTCAGTAATAGCAGAAGACTGGAAATAATCCATATGTCCATCAATCCAGGACTAGTTAAATAAACAGTGTATCATACTGTGGAATACTATGTCATAAATGAAAAATATGTGGCAGCTCTATCTGGATCGATGTGATATCATTTCCAAGATTTTTTTTTTTTTTTTTTTTTTTTTGAGACGGAGTCTCGCTCTGTCGCCCAGCCTGGAGTGCAGTGGCCGGATCTCGGCTCACTGCAAGCTCCGCCTCCCGGGTTTACCCCATTCTCCTGCCTCAGCCTCCCGAGTAGCTGGGACTACAGATGCTCGCCACCTCGCCCGGCTCTTTTTTTTTTTTTTTTTTTGAGGCGGAGTCTTCACTCTGTCGCCCAGGCTGGAGTGCAGTGGCACCATCTCGGCTCACTGCAAGCTCCGCCTCCCGGGTTCGCGCCATTCTCCTGCCTCAGCCTCCCGAGTAGCTGGGACTACAGGTGCCCGCCACCGCGCCCGGCTAATTTTTTGTATTTTAGTAGAGACAGGGTTTCACCGTGTTAGCCAGGATGGTCTCGATCTACTGACCTCGTGATCCGCCCGCCTCGGCCTCCCAAAGTGCAGGGATTACAGGCGTGAGCCACCGCGCCCGGCCAGTATTCCGGCTATTTTTTTGTATTTTTTTACTAGAGACGGGGTTTCACCGTGTTAGCCAGGATGGTCTCGATCTCCTGACCTCGTGATCCGCCCGTCTCGGCCTCCCAAAGTGCTGGGATTACAGGCTTGAGCCACCGCGCCCGGCCTAATTTTTTTTTTTTTTTTTTGAGACGGAGTTTCAATCTTATCACCCAGGCTGAAGTGCAATGGTGTGATCTCGGCTCGCTGCAACCTCTGCCTCCCAGGTTCAAGTGATTTCCCTGCCTCAGCCTCCCGAGTAGCTAGAATTACAGGTGCCTGCCACCACGCTCAGCTAATTTTTGTATTTTTAGTAGAGACGGGGTTTCACCATGTTGGCCAGGCTGGTCTTGAACTCCTGACCTCAAGTGATCCACCTGCCTCAACCTCCCAAAGTGCTGGGATTGCAGGTGTGAGCTACTGTGCCTAGCCAAGATACATTTTTAGGTGGACAAAAACAGGGCACAGAAGAGTGTATGTAGTGTGCTGCTGCTGATCTAAAAACAGAACATAAATATACAAGTTTATGTGGATCTTTGTATAGATCATCTTTGGGAAGATACAGGTAAGAAACTGCTAACAACAATATTGACTCACAGGAGAGCTGGGTGGCTAAGGACAAAGGTTAGAGAGGTTGACTTTTCAGCATATACTTGTTGCACCTTTTGGATTTTGTATCATGTGTATGTGTTACCCACTCAAAAGACAGAATACTTAATTTTAAAAGGGCATGAAGAAGGAAAGACCAGAGAAAGAAAAGGAAAAAAATTCATAGGGAAAGGAAAAGAGTCTTCGAGTTGGAGCGCACAGGAAGGAGCTCAGAACCTTCTGCATGTTATCTGGAAACAACTTGTATCTTCTGTGGATGTGGAGGACACGACCTGATGACTAAGCTGCCCAATTCACAAACCATCTGAGGACATATATGTGGGGGAGGCGGTTGTGGCAGAAGGCTCCAGTCTTTTGGCAAATCTCCAATAATCAAACAAAAAAAAAAACCATGCCAATCATATTGGAGTAAACGAACCTTTCTGTCCTGTGAACCACATGACCCATGTTTCTCTTGGCATAGCCGGGACCCAAATAGTTGTCCTTGTACATCTGGGAAGCACCTGGGCTCTGCAGCGGGGACACTGGTATGAGTGGGTGTAGGTGGCTGCCCACCAGCAAGGCAAGCCTACAAGCTCCCCTTGATCCCCTATAGCGTGAATGCCTCCCGATTCAGTGGCAGGCTAGAGGGCTGACTAGCTGCTCAGAAAGCCTGCGATCACGATGGGGGAAGCAAGCAAACCACAGTAGGTTAGTATTCAGCTTGGACGGAGAGAAGAGAAACAGCCAGTTCCTGTGTGGTGATTGGGGGTGGGGGTGGGGAAACCCAAAGAGCAGCTGGGCCCGACTGCAGAAAGCAATTGCCATGCAAGTGAGCAGAGCTGCTGAGGCCCGGGTCACAGACCTGGCATGTGCTGCCTGCTGTGCCAACTTTGAGAGTGTCACCTTGCCTGGGGTTGAGATAGGGTGGGGAGGGTGAAGGAAAAGATTTGCCAGTGACAGTTCTCAGAAGGCTGGGAACATACAGATGTGTGCAGTGCTTGCGCATGGAGCCTCTCTGTAAAGCCTGTTGTTACACTAACCAAACCAAAAAATTCTGTACGAACTCTCGATTCCTGTTGCTGCTCATCATTAGCTATACATATTGAGGGTCTATTGAGGTTCTGTGACCCCAGCTCATTTGTGTGTTTACAGTAATCATAGGAAGCATGGAAACGCATCTGGACTGGGTTGTTTTTTGAGATGGAGTTTCACTCTGTCGCCCAGGCTGGAGTACAGTGGCGTGATCTTGGCTCACTGTAACCTCTACCTCCGTGGTTCAAGTGGTTATCATGCCTCAGCCTACTGAATAGGTGGGACTCCAGGCACATGCCACCATGCCCAGCTAATTTTTAAATTTTTATTAGAGACGGGGTTTCGCCATGTTGGCCAGGCTGGTCTGAAACTCCTGGCCTCAAGTGATCCGCCCACCTCGGCCTCCCAAAGTGCTGGGATTACAGGCGTGAGGGGCAAGGATGGGATCCAAAGCCCACACTGCTACCCACTGAGCTAGTCTGCCCATTACAGCCTCAAGAGGAACACAGCCATCATAGGCAAATGAGCGACAGTTCTGCAGAAAAAAGGTGAAAATTGGTGCTTCACCAATTTTGAATTGAATTGAATGCTCCCAGCCAGCTGCGGGTCCTCCCTGTTGACAGCAGACCTTTCCTGGGACCTTTCTCTCCCTTTCCCTTACCTCCCTCTTCACCTCCACTTTGAAGTGGGGAGTGAGGGTGGGAAGATCCTATCTTAGGTGCTGTTACTGTTTAGCTGGAGTTCAAAGAAGCCCGCTCAGCACAGGGTGGTCATTTTGACTCCCAGATCTTTATCTGTTCCAAGGAATAAGCCAGCTCCGGTCAGGTGAAGAGGACAGAGTGATTTTACACTCAGTGGAGTTAGGAAGGCTCTTCCCCATGCCTTCCTTGCCTTCCCTCCAGGGACTAGTCTTGTTTCCATGCTCTACAGCTGCCATCCCTAAAGTATTTCGGGCACTCTTTATCTTCTGAAAAAAGAAAAAAAAGGGTGGGGGGGGGAGACTTTTCCTTTCCTTTCCCTTTAATAGTGATGCTCATACAGAGCCACCTTGCCTAGATATCTACCTATATTTGAAAAGCATCCTTTTTTTTTTTTTTTTTTTCCTGACTGCTAACGCAATGCTACTCAGTTAGAAGAATTTGGTTCACAAAGGGGCCAGACCTAAAAGTAAGATGACAGCAGGGACAGTTGAAAATACAACAAACTAAAGGTAAGGCTGCCCTCCTCTCCCACTACCCTGAAGGCTCAGAACCTAGCAGTGTTTGTACCTCTGGACAGGTAATTTGACTCTGTTAGGAAAACAGAACTCTGTTCCTACTGAGAGTAGATGCTATGCCAACCGGGAAATACTGAAGTAGGCAGAAAACCTGGAACTTTGTTAGCACCTCCTCGCAGGGATAGTTACAACAATTTACTCTCCCATTCTGGGGCTTTGCTTCTGCTCCCTGCCCTGCCCGCTGTGGTAGGCGGGCTTTCTTCCCAGTCCCTCTGAGCAGTTGTCGTTCAAGGCTGGCCAAAGGCCTGTGGCTACTGAATGGTCTATGCCTGTGGCTCACTGCTCATTATGGCTTCTCAAGTCAAAACCACAAGTAGGGCTTTCCATTGCCAGACTGCCAGGGACTAAAGCAGGCCCCAGGACAGCCCAGTTTTCCAAAGATTTTTTTTCTCTCTCTAACTCGAGTTAACCATTCCCTGGCCAAAGCCAGGCTCATTATGCTCTGAGTGTTTGTGTCCTCCCAAAATTCATCTGCTGAAATCCTCACTCCCAGGGTGATGGTTTTAGGAGGCAGGGCCTTTGGGAGGTGATTAGGCCATGGAAGCAAAGCCCTCATTGAATGGGATTAGGGTCCTTTTAAAAGAGATGCAAGAAAGCTAGCTCCCCCTTCCACCATGTGAGGGCAAAGCAAGAAGGCTCCAGGAAGCTGGCCTTCACCAGGTATCAAATCTGCCTTGACCTTGGACTTCTCAGTCTCCAGAACGGTGAGAAATACATTTTGGTTGTTTATAAGCCCTCTAGTTTATGATATTTTGTTATTGCAGCCTGAACGGAATAAGACAAGACTCTGGCCTGTCAGTTTCTGAGCTTGCAAAGTATTGATTTTCTCAACTCCTCTTGCACTGAGGCTGTGGACTCCCAATATCAAGGTTTGCTTTCCTGCTCCCTCATCCTCTAGTCCGGCACCTGGGGCAAGGGAACTGAAGTCGAAATGATCCGATTATCTCGCCTACAGGATTAGGCTCCTGTACTCTTGGTGAATAAGGAAGGGCCTGAGGAAGGAGAGACATAGGTTCAAGTCCCAGCTCCGCCACTTACTTACTAGCTATGTGATGGTTGGGTAAGTGACTTACACCTTGTGCCTTGTTTCCTCATCTATAAAACAGGAGTACTAAGAGTACTTATTTCATAGGGTCAATAAAGACAGTTAAATGGAATAAACGGCCTTGTACACATTAAATGACCAATAAGTGGTAGTTATTATTATATTATTTTCTTTCTTTTTTTTTTCCCTCAGAGGAAAGCATGAATGCAGTCCTCCACTACCACAAATTATGCAGTCGAGTTTCCCACATTTGGGGAAATCGCAGGGGTCAGCACATCTGGAGTGCAATGGATAAGCCTCGCCCTGGGAAAATCACCTTCATGATCATGGTATCTCGCCTGCCAGGTAAGTATATATTATTATAATTTCTTAATCGCAGGGAAGGCTTTCTTGTCATCACTTCCCTTAACATAGTTTGCCCCCATCCTTATCCCTGACAAAAACCTCCCCAACAAAGTACAGCATAGATTTACATGCATTCATTCAGATCTGGTCACATTTACAGAAAGCAATCAACTAACAAAATACAGTTGACCTTTGTTTTTCTTTTCTTTTCTTTTTTTTTTTTTTTTTTTTGAGATGGAGTCTTGCTCTGTTGCCCAGGCTGGAGTTCAGTGGTGCAATCTCAGCTCACTGCAACCTCCACCTTCCGGGTTCAAGTTATTCTCCTGTCTCAGCCTCCTGAGTAGCTGGGATTACAGGCAAGGGCCACCATGCTGGGATAATTTTGTGTTTTTCGTAGAGATGGGGGTTTCACCATGTTGGCCAGGCTGGTCTCGAACTCCTGACCTCTGGTGATTGGCCTGCCTCGGCCTCCCAAAGTGTTGGAATTACAGACAGGAGCCACCATGCCTGGCCTACAGTTGACCTTTGAACAACATGGATTTCAGTTGTCCTGGTTCACTTATATGTGGATTTTTTTCAATAAATACAGTCGGCCCTCTGTTTCTGTGGGTTCTGCATCCACAACCAAATTTGGGATGTGGGACTTTTGTATAAGGAGGGCCAACTTTTTGTGTCCACAGGTTTCACAGGGCCGACTTCAGGGCTGAGAAATGAGTGGATTTTGGTATCAGAGAGGGGTTCTGCAACCAATGGCCTGCAGATACCCAGGGATGACTGTATAAATTTGATGGTGCTATGATTTGTCAAGCACTTCCAGCCACCATACAAAGCGCCAGGAGGCTGGAATGAAGAGGAAGTGTAAATCAAGATGGTGTCAAGAATTTTTCCTTCTGTCCTTTTAGCATATTTGTCTATCCTGAAACGTTAACGGCTGTTTGCACTGAGATGCATAGAACCTGATTGCTAGGGCAGGAGATGGAAGACAGTGCATTCTCAGAGTGAAGTGCATAGACAGTTTTAGACAGGGGACATGCAGAGGTTTTCTTAGGGCAGCAGGTTGAGCAGGAGGCAGGCTTGGGTGTTCTTACTTTCATCTTGGGTAGGTACAACCACACGGACTTGGGACTCACCCAGCAGACAGTGAGATCTCCTAAGCTGTCCCTAAACTTCATTCATTTTTAAACAAGTATTAGGTGTCTGCTACATGAGGCTGTATGTTGTGAGGATATACAAATGTGTAAGACATACTTCCCACAGGCAAAGAGTTTGCAATCTAGAGGAAATAAGGGACACAAAAGATTATAACAAAAGGAAGCATGTAGCATGGGTCATAAGACAGCTCTAGCAAGAGTGAGCTATTCAGGAGCGGGAGACTACTGCTTGGGGAGATGGGAGAAGACTTCAAGAGGCGGCTTTTATAGTGATGGGACACCAGGGCAATAGTGTTAAGATGGGAAGAGGTAGGGCATGGAGAGAAATGCCACGGAAAAGAAACTGGCTGGATCAGAGGGCACATATAGGCTAAAAGCATCATTTAAAAGGGGTTATTGGGCCGGGCACGGTGGCTCATGCCTGTAATCCCGGTACATTGGGAGGCTGAGGTGGATGGCTCACCTGAGGTCAGGAGTTCAAGACCAGCCTGGCCAACATGGTGAAACCCCGTTTCTACTGAAAATACAAAATTAGCTGGGCGTGGTGGCATGTGCCTGTAGTCCCAGCTACTCGGGAGGCTGAGGCAGGAGAATCACTTGAACCCAGGAGGCGGAGGTTGCAGTGAGCCAAGATTGCACCACTGCACTCCAGCCTGGGCAACAAAGTGAGACTCTGTTTAAAAAAAAAAAAGGGGTGGGGGGTGGTATTCACCCACAAAGCTCTTAGAACAAAATAACCATGCCCTTGGGGGTTGGGTGGGGGACAGTGAAAATACAGCATCTGTAGTTATTAACTGAGTAGATTGTTAGTTAACTCAGCTTCTCTTGCCCCAGAATCCCCTCCGAAGTGGGCTGAAGCACCTCCATTGTGGTTCTACAAAGGCAAAACATCTACCTTGATCCATCAAGATAGGACAGCTGTTTTAGGGGTTGGAAAAGCCAACTCATTTCTTAAACAACAGGTATGTGCTATAGTAGGTCAGAAAAGACAGCCATCACTGAGACAAACCTCAGCTGAGCCTTTAAGAAAATTGGGACAGATGTTCCAAGACAGAGGTAACCTCATGAACAAAGGCCTGGTGACTGGAATGTGAAATGCACTTAGTCTTCAGGGCTTGGGAGAAGGGGCTAAGAAGATTAGTTTGATGAACTTGGAGGCTTGAATAGAGCAGAGGTCAAACAAATGTGTGTTTTGTTTAGCCCAGCCAGTACCTAACAATTTTCATTTGCCGGCCGTGAAAAACTGGGAGATTTTACATAAAAATCTGGATTTTAGACTCCTTTGAAAACTGGGCCTACATTTCTAAATGGCATCCGTCCTTTGGAGGAGAGGAACTGGCCACAGCCTCTACTGGCTCTCTTTATTCCTTTCTGCTATCCATATTTAGATGCAAATCACATTTTGTGAGCACACTGAAGTTTAGCTCTTCAGAATGCTTTTGAAAGCCATGATGGCTCAGAATGCATTTGAAGGCTTTTTTTTTTTTTTTTTTTTTTTGAGATGAAGTCTCGCTCTGTCACTGAGGCTGGAGTGCAGTGGCACAATCTCAACTCACTGCAACCTCCACCTCCTAGGTTCAACTTATCCTCCTGCCTCAGCCTCCTGAGTATCTGGGACTACAGGCACCTGCCACGATGCCCAGCTAATTTTGTGTGTGTGTTTTAGTAGAGACGGGGTTTCATTATGTTGGCTAGGCTGGTCTTGAACTCCTGACCTCAAGTGATCCACCCACTTCGGCTTCCCAAAGTGGTGGGATTACAGACGTGGACCACCAGGCCCAGCCTGAAGGCTTTATTCTTTACAGGGTAAGTATATGTTATCTGGGATTCCCTACATTCTCTTTTTCATGTTACTTCCAAGTTTCTGCAGGCATTTGTTTTTGTAACTTCTTATATAAAGGGCCTCTGTGCAACGAGGATCGCAGAGTTGGTAAGGGAAACATGCCAAGCCAAGGGGCTCAGCCTTTTTTCTCTGGGGACAATCAAGAAGGACACAATAGGCTGAGTACAGTGGCTCATGCCTGCAATCCCACCACTCTGGGAGGTCAAAGCGGGAGGATGGCTTGAGCCCAGGAGTTTGAGACCAGCCTGGTCAACATAAGGAGACCAGGAGACCCGATCTCTACAAAACATTTAAAAAATTAGTCAGGCATAGGTGGCGCATGCCTGTGGTCCCAGCCACTTGGGAGGCTGAGGTGGAAGGATTGCTTAGGCCCAGGAGGTTGGGGCTGCAATGAGCTGTGATTGTGGCACTGCACTCCAGCCTGGGAGAGACAGCAAGACCCTGTCTCATAAAGAAAAAAAAAAAGGATATAATACAGACAGATCTGAGAAAGACTCATCTGCCAGAATCCCATATGGGCTGGGCTGGAGAGGACTGAAATGAGCACTGACTCTGGAGACAAGTTTCCTGGGCTTATATCCCAGCTCAATGAGTGCATGGGTGAACTTGCAGGCTATAGAACCTTTCGGTGCCTCAGTTTTCTCATTTGTAAAATGGACTTAATAACAGTGCCCACCTTATAGGGCTGTTGTAAGGATTAAATGAGATAATGAACATGAAGCACTTAGCACAGTACCTGGTACATATTAATATTCAATGCTTAAGGTCATTTTTAGAATTAATCCTGGAGACCAATGAGGAGATTACTGTCATAGCCTAGATAGGAGCTGGTAAGGTCCAAGATTAGGGCAAGAGGCAGTGACAGAAAGAAAGACCAGCATGGGAACATTAGGAATGAAGAAGCAACTGGGCTCAAGGTTGACTGCGTGAGGGGAAGGGGAAGAGTCAAACACAAGTTGTGGATTTCTAGCCTGAGTCATTAGGGCAATGATGGAATTGAAATGGAAAACTCTGGGATGACAGTGTTAGGAAAAGAAGAAGTCAGCTTGATGCATATTAAGTTAGAGGTAACAGTGGGGATACAATAGCCCAATAGTGATGTCGAGCAGGCTGTGGGAAATGTGGGACCATGGCTTAGAAGGGAGGTCAGGGTTGAAGATGTAGATATGAAAACGAAAAACTGCAAGAGGGGATGAGCGCCCTGAGAGGGAATGAATGAAGTGACTGTGTCCAATTCAGCAAAGGTAACCCGAGGTGTCGAGCATCTCTATTTGAGTAGGCTGGGGCCTCTGTTTATTCACTGACCATGTGTATTCTGCTCAGTCAGCTGTACCACTCAGATACCACCTTTGTCCTTCATCTTATGTGCTTTCAGTTCAAATGCTGACCTGGCCCAATCCTGCTTACCTTGTGAGCTGTGATGGGGTCAAAGTCCACTGGGGTATAAAGCAACAGGCTCATACTTGGTTTTATATTTGATGAAATGGAGACACCTAATATGGGCAATAGGGGAGGGTGTCAGGCAGAGTTGTGGGGGAACCAAGCATGTGTCTGTTGCCTCCCTCCTGATCCTTTCAGAAGGCCTGCCAGATTCCAAGGCTCCTACATTCTCAGCTGCTCCCTGGATTTTCAGGGCAGTATTCCCCAGCCTACCTCCCTCTCTTTTCCATATGCACCTGTGCAGAGAGCCATTTTCTCAGGACTCCCTGCTTCTTATTCGCGGTATACAGATTGATCAGATGAATTCATCTCTGTCAATATTTTACCCCTCCTACCTTTCTCTGAATACACTAAGTTCTGCCATCTCTTCTGGCCCAGGCCCTGGGCTAGGTGTGGGAAATAGACGAAAAGGCCAGGCTATACCTGGAAGGGCTTGAGCTAAGATGCACTGAAGCGTGAAGAAGGGGATTTCAGGCAGGGTGGTTGGGGTTCATGAAAGCACACCAAGTTGGGGGCACCTCATTCCATGTCTGCACAGGCCTGCCCCACCCCCCTTCCCACCAGAAGTCATTCTATCAAGACATGCACATGCATATTTATTTACCTCTCCATTCTCTAGCATGCCAGCCAGGAGCCAAGGCAAGAAAAGGAAAAAGGGATAAAATGAGTGTAAGCATGATGAAGGAAGGGCTCAGCTGGTTAAACAAGACTTCTGATTACTGTCATTATGTTCAAAGGAGTTCCAACCTGATGTGCCATTAAATGGGCTGTGTGTGTCTAGAGAAAAGCATATTAAGAGAAAGAGACATCCAGACAAAGGGGCCAGTCAGTGCAGGGATTGAGAAAAATTCCCTGTGTAGCGCATTATCCAACAGACACCTGCCATTGATTTGCTTCATGACAGGCAGTGCAATGGGGAAAGCCAATGGAATGCAAATGTTGCCATTAAGTGCGCTCAGGTCAGAGCAGCCCAGTGGCCCTGCAAAGGTCCCTTGTTACTTATTCTGCTGGCAAACCCTGCCTGCTCCAGCGGGGACAGACTGTTTTTAAAGCCCTCTCTTCTCGGTAAATTTGGAGTGTGTGCTTTGTAGGACAAATAACAATAACAACAAAACCAACAAGTTTAGCATTAGCCTGTGGTTTCTAGGCCTCTTAGTCTGCAAACCGAAGATGGATTTCAAGTGGGGATTATGAAGTTTTTAACTCGACAGAGATCACTGAACTTCAGGCTCCAATCAGGTGGTGCTCAGCTACTCTCTATTTACTGCAGTGACATCTAATGGCCAGAAAAGCCCAATGCCATGTTTGCATTTAAAAGCAGTGTGCAGTTCTGTCTTGGGGGTGATATTTTTTTAATATAGGGTGGACAAAGTATTAGTATGTTACTAACACACTAAAAAAGTGCAAAATAACACTTTCACTGAAACCCTAAAAGTTCACTTCCTATATCTTTGGATGACATTTATATTGTTATTCATAATTACATGCTGATCCTATTTTGTGAAAACGGTGCAATTACCTCTTCAGATTTTTTTTTTTTTATACAATCATCGTGACTTTGCATCTATTTAAAAACTTCTTCTGGCCGGGCGCGGTGGCTCAAGCCTGTAATCCCAGCACTTTGGGAGGCCGAGACGGGCGGATCACTAGGTCAGGAGATCGAGACCATCCTGGCGAACACGGTGAAACCCCGTCTCTACTAAAAAATACAAAAAACTAGCCGGGCGAGGCGGCGGGCGCCTGTAGTCCCAGCTACTCGGGAGGCTGAGGCAGGAGAATGGCGTAAACCCGGGGGGCGGAGCTTGCAGTGAGCTGAGATCCGGCCACTGCACTCCAGCCCGGGCGACAGAGCCAGACTCCGTCTCAAAAAAAAAAAAAAAAAAAACTTCTTCTTATGTTCTATATATGCATTATCTGGAAGGCTCCCATACAAGGAAAAAGATGATCAGGATTACCCCCAAATACCCACTTCTAGTGTATCTTACCCCAGTTTATAGTGGGTTGTTGTGGTAGGGGTATAGCATGCAGATGGTGTAGAAAGCAGTGTTGGCTGGATTCTCCCAGATGAGGTCACTGTTCTAGCTCCCAGGAAGAGAAAGCAAAACTAAGGTTTATGGGGAAGACTGGGATCCTTCCCCCCTCCCATTTAGATGTCATTGGACTTCATCTGAAACCGTTTTTCTTTCTTTCTTTTTTTTTTTTGAGACAGAGTTTCACTCTGTCGCCCAGGCTGGAATGCGGTGGCATGATCTCAGCTCACTGCAACCTCCACCTCTGAGGTTTAAGCGATTCTTCTGTCTCAGCCTCCCAAGTAGCTGGGACTACAGGCACATGCCAACACACCTGGGTAATTTTTTTTTTTTTTTTGTATTTTTAGTAGAGATGGGGTTTCGTTATGTTGGTCAGGCTGGTTTTGAACTCCTGACCTCAGGTGATCCACCTGCCTCGGCCTCCCAAAGTGCTGGGATTACAGATGTGAGCCACTGCATTGGCCTGAAACCCTTTTTCACTGACTAGCCCTACCCCTTGAGGCTCAAGGCCCTGGTTTTGGACTGGCCCACTATGGGGAGGAAGCTAAGCTTGAGAAGCCTTGAACTATGCATGAAGTGGCAGAAAGTGCTGGAGAGATGCCACTGGCAGTGAGAAATTCTTAGGACCAGGATTAAAAAAAAAATGAATAAAACACTTAAAGTATATCATACTTCTTTCCCACCCTACTTCTCCCTAGATTTTTAAAGAGAAACTATTTTTTTGTTTGTTTGTTTGGAGAGAGCATAATTACGCTGTGAAGAAAACAACTTTTCTAAGGTTTGAACTAGATGAAATTGCTGTTTGAATGATGTCAACAAAGTTGAATATTGGCAATTTCATCTGGTTCAAGCTAAAGAAAGAAGACTGAAAGTAAAGGAGAGACATACTGTGTCTCTGAATAAAAGATGAAATATTTTACATAAATTACTCCAAGTGTATGGGTTTTACATAATTGCAATCATAATCACAAGGTAATTCTAAAGTTATCAGGAAGAACAAACGCCTGAAAATAATCAAGGAAATGTTGAAAAGAAAAACAATGCGGAGGGCTATATTCCACTAGACATTAAAAGGTGTTTTTCGGCCAGGGGTGGGGGCTCATGCCTGTAATCCCAGCACTTTGGGAGGCCAAGGTGGGCAGATCATGAGGTCAGGAGTTCGAGACCAGCCTGGGTAACATGGTGAAACCTCATCTCTACTAAAAATACAAAAAATTAGCCAGGCATAGTGGTGGCACACGCCTGCAGTCCTAGCTACTCGGGAGGCTGAGGCAGGAGAATCGTTTTAACCCAGGTGGCGGAGGTTATAGTGAGCTGAGATCGCGCCACTGTACTCCAGTGTGGGCGGCAGAGCAACACTCCATCTCAAAAACAACAACAACAAAAAAAGGCATTTTTCTAAAGTTATGGTCATTAAGATAGACAGAGACCCTAGTATGTGGCGAAAGTTGCAGCACAAAGTAGTGGAGAAAAGAATAATTATTTTAAAAATGGTGCTTAAACAATTTTATTTATTTATTTATTTATTTATTTATTTATTTTGTATTTTTAGCAGAGACGGGGTTTCACCATGTTGGCCAGGATGGTCTCGACCTTTTGACCTCGTGATCCACCCACCTCAGTCTCCCAAAGTGCTGGGATTACAGGCGTAATCAAGTGATTCTACCTATCTCAAACTCCCAAAGTGTTGTGATTACAGGCAGGAGCCACAGCACCTGTGCACCAGTAAATTTTGTTGTTGTTGTTGTTGAGACTGAGTCTTGCTCCGTCGCCCAGGCTGGAGTGCAGTGGGACGATCTCAGCTCACTGCAACCTCTGCCTCCTGAGTTCATATGATTCTCCTGCCTCAGCCTCCTGAGTAGCTGGGACTATAGGCATGCATCACCACGCCCGGCTACTTTTTGTATTTTTAGTAGAGACAGGGTTTCACCATGTTGGCCAGGCTGGTCTCGAACTCCTGACCTCAGGTGATTCGCCCACCTCGGCCTCCCAAAGTGCTGGGATAACAGGCACAAGCCACTGCACCCTGACACACCAGGTAAATTCTTAATGTATTAAAATGTTAAGTATAAGGCCGGGCACAGTGGCTCACGCCTGTAATCCCAGCACTTTGGGAGTTTGAGATGAGTAGGATTGCTTGAGTCCAGGAGTTTGATACCAGTCTGGGCAACATGGCAAGACTCTGTCTCTACAAAAAGTAGAAAAATTAGCTGAGTATGATGGCCAGGCATGGCGGCTCATGCCTGTAATCCCAGCACTTTGGGAGACTGAGGTGGGTGGATCACGAGGTCAAAAGGTCGAGACCATCCTGGCCAACATGGTGAAACCCCGTCTCTGCTAAAAATACAAAATAAATAAATAAATAAATAAATAAAATAAAATAAATTAGCTGGGCATGGTGGCACGTGCCTGTAGTCCCAGCTACTCAGGAGGCTCAGGCAAGAGAATTGCTTGAACCAGGGAGGCGGAGGTTGCAGTGAGCCGAGATGGCACAACTGCACCTCAGCCTGGCAACAGAGCCTGACTCTGTCTCAAAAAAAAAAAATTGACTGGGTATGGTGGCGCATGTCTGTAGTCCCAGCTACTCGGGAGGCTGAGGTGGGAGAATCACCTGAGCCTAGGAAGTCGAGGCTGCAGTGAGCCGAGATCACACCACTGCACTCCAGCCTGGGCAGTAGTGAGACCCTGTCTCAAAAAAATAAAAAATAAAAAATAAAAAAGAAGCCAAGTGTAAAAATCACAACTAAAAAAGTATTTAAAGAACATATAAGTGAACGGTCATAGGATTATGGGATAGAATAGGCCTTTTAAGCAAAAAAGCAAAATCAGAAACAAAAAATAATACTAATAGATATAATTAGATAAATTTCTAAAAATATGTACAACATAACATCACCACTCCAGCCTGGCCAACATAGTGAAACCGTCTCTATAAAAAAATACAAAAATTAGCCAGGCATGGTGGCAGGTGCTTGTAATCCCAGCTACTTGGGAGGTTGAGGCAGGAGAATCGCTTGAACTGCTACTGCACTCCAGCCTGGGCGACATAGCGAGACCCTGTCTAAACAAAACAAAACAAAACAACAAAACCCACCACCACCACCACCACCACATAAACAGCATTAGAAGCCAAATGTCAAACTGAGAAAAATACATGAAATGTATGACAAAGGGTTAATATCTTTAATATATAAAGACTTCTTACCAATGAAGAGAAAAAGTTGAATATTCTAGAAAAATAGGGCAAGGACTATATAAATACAAAATTTACAAAGAAATACAAAGGGCCAATGCAACCCTGCTTATAATCAATCAAATTAAAATTAAAATGATGAGATACTACTTTTCAGCTATTAGGTTCACAATGCTTTAAAAAGTGACAATATTGATAATTAATATCAATTAATATTTAGAGTTTAGAAGTTGAACCACTCCTTTAGTGCTGGTGAAATTATAAACTTACAACCTTTCTGGAGTGCATATTTCATGAACAGTCTTAGAATTGTTCATATTTTGTGACCTGTAAGTCAATTTCTAGGAATATAGCCTAAGGATATCATCACAGATACGAAAAGAATATAAAGGTTTTCATTACAATGTTATCATAACTCAAGAATTAGAAAAAGCCTAAATATTAAAAAAATGAGAAATTGTTACATATTTTTGGCACATCCATATGGTGGAATATTATTTGATAATTAAATACTTAATGGCCCAGGGAAATACCCATTATATAATAAGTGAAAAAAGGATACTAATTTTTTTTTTTGAGATGGAGTCTCGCTCTGTTGCCCAGGCTGGAGTGCAGTAGTGCAATCTCGGCTCACTGCAACCTCCATCTCGCAGGTTCAGGGAATTATCTTACCTCAGCCTCCCAAGTAGCTGGGATTACAGGGACGTGCCACCATGCCCAGCTAATTTTTGTATTTTTTAGTAGAGACGGGGTTTCGCCATGTTGGCCAGGCTGGTCTGGAACTCCTGACCTCAGGTGATCCACCTGCCTCGGCCTCCCAAAGTGCTGGGATTACAGCTGTGAGCCACCGCGCCTGGCCTAAGGATACTACTTTTTATATACAGTGTGAACACAATTTTGTAAAAGAAATAACCTTACATATATTTATATGTGTGTGTGTGTATATGTATATGTATGAAGATCCATAGAAGGAAAACTATTAATCATTATAATCCATGGGTGTTGGACTATGGGTAATTTATTTTCCTTTTTGCATTTTTCTGTATCTCCCAAATTTTCTACGACTTATGTGTATTACTTTTTTTTTTTACTGTAGTCAAATATACATAAAATGAACCATTTTTAACCATTTTAAAGTATATGTGCATTCCTTTTTTTTTTTTTTCTTTGAGACAGGGTCTCTCTCTGTCACCCAGGCTGGAATGCGGTGGCAGGATTATAGCTCACTGTGACCTCGACCTCTTGGGCCCAAGTAATCTTCCTGCCTCAGTCTCCCAAGTAGCTGGGGCCACAGGTACACACCACCATGCCCAGGTAATTTTTTATTTTTAGTAGAGACAAGGTCTCGCTATGTTGCTAAGGCTGGTCTCAAACTACTGGGCTCAAGTGATCCTCCCATCTTGGCCTTCCAAATGTGCATTATTTTTAAAATTAGAAATACTAAAAAAAAAAAAAAGATAAGCATGCACTAAGCAGACTTTACATTTATGCAGAAAAGCAAAGTCAAACAAAAAAAAAGTAATAGATATAATTAGATAAAATTCTACAAATATATACAACAAAACACCACCACCACCAACACATAAACAGCACTAGAAGCCAAATGTCAGCCGGGCACGGTGGTTCATGCCTGTAATCCCAGCACTTTGGGAGGCTGAGGCAGGTGGATCTCTTGAGCTCAGGAGTTCGAGACCAGCCTGGTCAACATATAGTGAAATCCCGTCTCTACCAAAAATACAAAAATTAGTTGGGTGTAGTGGCACATGCCTGTAGTGCTAGCTCTTGGGAAGCTGAGGCAGGAGAATCGCTTGAACCCAGGAGGAGGAGGTTGCAGTGAGCTGAGATTGTGCCACTGCACTCCAGCCTGGGTGTCAGAGTAAGACTCTGTCTCTCAAAAAAAAAAAAAAAAAAAGTGAAGCCAAATGTCAAACTGGGAAAAATGTGTGAGATGTATGACAAAGGATTAATATCTTTAATATATAAAGACTTCTTACCAACGAATAGAAAAACTTTGCACCTATACTACCATTACAATGATGTGACAATTATCTGTTTGGACAAGGACAGGAAAGGAATGCAACCCAGACAGATAAAGTTTCAGGGAGTGGAGTGGCATTATTGAGTGTAATCATAGTGTGTATTTGTCTGAAGGCAGTTTTGATAAGCACCTTCAGGCTGTTTAGTGCTGAGGTAAGCGATGGCCCCGGGCAGCCGGGAATACTACAGAAGGAAAGCAGAGCGGGGAGGGGCATTGAGCAAGCGAGGACAAGTTAGAGTCCCAGGGGGAAAACCAAACTTGGTTGGGACTGATCATTTAAACTTGGATTCAGCTGACCCCAAATTAATTTCTATAGAGTTCTTCAGGAATATATTACTTGTATAAATCAGGGTTTGCCCAGAAGAGGCCATGGAGACAGGCTAGCCCATGGAAGTGGAATATTTTTTTTAATTTTAATTTTAATTTTTAGTTCTGTGATACATGTGCAGGATGTGCAGGTTTGTTACATAGGTGAACACGTGCCATGGTGGTTTGCTACACCTATCAACCCATCACCTAGGTATTAAGTCCAGCATGCATTAGCTATTTTTGAATTTTAAGGGCCTGAGCAGGGCTAAGAGAAGATACAGCACCTCAGCCCTGCTAGGATTCTGGGCCTGCTGCCACTGTACAGATATAACTGTTACCCATCCAACCTTATTTGAACTAGTCTGATTTTTCTTTGATCAAAATGGGCTTATTCTAGGCTAAGTCAATTACTCACTTTGGAACCTCTGATTCTAGGATTTTGCCTCAGTGGTCTCACTAAGGTGCCACCCTTTTTTTCTTTTTTCTTTTTTTTGAGACGGAGTTTCACTCTTGTTGTCCAGGCTGGAGTGCTATGGCGCAATTGCTCACTGCAATCTCTGCCTCTCGGGTTCAAGCGATTCTCCTGCCTCAACCTCCCGAGTAGCTGGGTTTACAGGCAAGTGCCACCACACCCAGATAATTTTGTATTTTTAGTAGAGACAGGGTTTCTCCATGTTGGTCAGGCTGGTCTCAAACTCCTGACCTCAGGTGATCCACCCTCCTGGGCCTCCCAAAGTGCTGGGATTACAGGTATAAGCCACTGCGCCCGGCCCAATGCTGCCCCATTTTAAATGCAGTTCCTTCCTCAGCGAGGGAGTCAGGGATGCTGGACCCTTGTTAGCTATAGTTCCTAGCTTATGTTGGTCCTATCCAGTCTGCTTCACTGAGGTAAGGCACAGTGTGGAAAGCAAGAGTGGCATCCTTGCTGTGGAGGCAGGAAGGACAGGGAGCATTATTAGCAGGCTGCATTTAATATTCTACTCTCTGCTGGTCTTGGAGGAAGAGAGCCACAAGTGATATAATCAGGAAGTCAGGAAAGAAAAGGGAAGCCTCATCTGGAGGCTTTTTTCTTTTTTACTTTTTTTTTTTTTGACAGAGTCTTTCTGTGTCACCCAGGCTGGAGTGCAGTGGCGTGATCTCAGCTCACTAAAACCTCTGCCTCCCAAGTTCAAGTGATCCTCCTGCCTCAGCCTTCCGAGTAGCTGGGATTACAGGCACCTGCCACCACGCCCAGCTAGTTTTTGTATTTTTAGTAGAGGCGGGGTTTCACCATTGACCAAGCTGGTCTTGGACTCCTGACCTCAAGTGATCCACCCACCTCAGCCCTCCCAAAGTGCTGGGATTACAGGCGTGAATCACTGCACCTGGCCTGGAGGCTTCTTAAAAGACCAAAAAACAGGATGGGAATGAGGAGGCAGCCTGGGCTCAAGCCAACAGCTCTGAGGCTAGCAGCAGAAATGCCACAGCGTGGGGGTTTGTGCACAGTATTTGTGTGAGCAGTCGGAAGCTCCTTGGAAACCTGGCATCACTTGGGGTCGGTGTTTTTTGCTGTTGTTACCCACCCACAAACACTGCAAAGCATTCCACCCCCCATCCCGCTCGGATAACTCCTCACCTGCATCTTTCTCTTCACGGTCTCAAAGGGAAAGGAGAGGGTCTGGGTCACTGCAGCAGCCAGACAGACATTAGCAAAGTTCTGTGGGAGAGAAAACTGATCTCGGGGTCCATTCCAGATTTTCTCCAGGTTCATGTGAACAAGAAGGGAGCCAGCAGAGAACGGGAGAGCACCTGTGAAACAAGGCCAGGGAGAGGTTGCTGCTGTGTTGGGAAAACACTGGCTTGAGAACATAAATTCCTGGGAGGATTCCGGGGAAAGAAAACAGGAGGGGCTCTGGGGTTGCTAAAATCCCTCCAACTCAAGGAGCATGGGGGAACTTTCTTGAGTGACGATAATGTGCTATATTTTGGTAGGGGTTGTGTCATTTGTCAAAATGCATCAAATGGTTCACTAAAAGTTTGTCCACTTTACTGGATGTAAATTGTACTTTAAAAAAGAACCATACGGCTGGGTGTGGTGGCTCCTGCCTGTAATCCCAGCACTTTGGGAGGCCGAGGTGGGTGGATCATGAGGTCAGGAGATTGAGACTACCCTGGCCAACATGGTGAAACCCCATCTCTACTAAAAATACAAAAAGTAACTGGGTGTGGTGGTGGGTGCCTGTAATCCCAACTACTTGGGAGACTGAGATAGGAGAATCACTTGAACCCGGGAGGTGGAGGTTGCAGTGAGCCGAGATCGCTCCACTGCACTCTAGCATGGGTGACAAGAGACAAACTCCATCTCAAAAAAAAAAAACAACCATACACAAATATTGAACTCTAGTTAATAACATACATGTTGAAGGGTTTAGGGGTGAAGTATACTGATATTTGCAAGTTACACTGAAATCATTAAAAAAAAAAAAAAAGTGGACTGGCTGAGCACAGTAGCGCATGCCTATAATCCCAGCACTTTGGGAGGCCGAGGTGGGCAGATCACTTGAAGTCTGGAGTTCGAGACCAGCCTGACCTCGTCTCTACTAAACTCCATCTCTACTAAAACGGAAACTCTGTCTCTACTAAAAATACAGAAAGTAACTGGGTGTGGTGGTGCATGCCTGTAATCTCAGCTACTTGGGAGGCTGAGGCATGAGAATCGCTTAAAGCTGGGAGGCAGAGGTTGCGGTGAGCCGAGATTGCACCACTGCACTCCAGCCCGGGTGACAGGGATGAGTAGCAAAATGTTAATTGTAGCATCTAGATGGTCCATGGATGTGTACTCTATATTTCTTTTAATTTTTCTAAATATTTGAAGCTTTTTTTTAATGTTTGGGGAAAAATCACTCAGGTAAAAAAAGTCAGTGGGCAGCCCCTCATTATGTTTTGGAGGACAGGAGGGACTGCTCTCTAGCTGAGAAGGAAACATTCTGTGAAAACTGGAAAGTGAGAGACTCTCGGTGGTGAGGGAGGTCACCTGACCTCACCTTTGGGAATTACGTGGTCATATCATGGCCCAGTGGGCACCCTACACTGTGTGGCTTCCTCACCTTTCTAAGAACTGAGATGGTAAGTAATATAGTAGGTGGCACTTTCACAAACTTCTAGAAACTTTAGGAGCCATCTTTAGTTTACAGAGGGACTACATTTCTCCCTCAAAATGAAATTTAAAATAGGGGATAATACAAGTGAGATTGCTTATCTTTAGAAAAATGTAATGTTTATTTAATTGGCTCACCAACCTTCCATTTACCTTCATTCAGAAAACATCTGGAAAGCTTAGGTTATGTGCCGGGCCCTGTGCCAGGCACTGGGAATCCAAAGAGCAACAGGCTAATTTCTGGAGATGCTCATCATCGAGGAGAAGAGACAGTCAGGGAAAAGTAAGTATAACGCCCCTGATGTGTGCCACAACAGGGGGGCTATATGAAATGCATTAGGTACACAAGGATCAAAGGGATTAATTTTGCCTGGGGGTTCAGGAGGGACTTGATGGAAGAGAGAACTTTTGAACTGGATCTTTAGGAATGAGTAGGAGTTCATCAGACTTTGACAGAGTGGAAAGGCAAAGGGAACAGCATGTTTAAAGGGAGTCATATTTCCAGGAAATCCAGGTTTTTCTGAATGGCTGGAGGATGAATGCAGGTGGAGGTGTGGCAGGAGATGAGGTAGGACAGACTGGCAGGGGCCAGGTCTGAAGGATCTGGAATGTCCTAAGGAATTTGGGCTTTCTCCTGTAGCTCAGGAGTCGCTGAACACTTTTAAGGACAGCAGTGAAATGAGGGCCATGAAACGATGAAATTGCATGTGGAGAGATCACCTCAGCCGGGCAGCAGTGCACGGGGAAGACTGGGGCAGGAGACACCAAGAGTGGAAGCAGGTAGGAGCCGGAGTCTGCGGGAGACCCTGAGAGTGTGAGTCGTAAGGATCTGTGGGAAAGAGGATGAGTCAAATCGACAGAGCTTGGTGATTCAAGTGGGGGTGGAGTGAGAGAAGAAGTTGAAGTGATCCCTAGGTTTTTTTTCTGGCTTGGGCCATGGGGTGAAAGGAAGGTAGTCTCATTCATTAGGGAACACAGGAGGAAGAGCTAGTTTGAGACCAATGAGGACATCAGGGTTAATCTTGAATTTGATGTGCCTAGGGAGCATGGGGTGAAGGTGTCCAACAGCAGGGACTCATACTACCATTGGGAATTGGTATCAGTCAGGGGCTAACAGAGGGCTCTGGAGTTCTATGGCTAGTTTCTCCCACTTTCTATCTATGTGGACTTGGGCAGGTCACTTAGCTTCCTGAAGCATCTATCTCCTCATCTGTAAAGTAAGGCCTCATGAGAAAGTGCATGCAATGCTTTTGGCACAGTACCCAGCATGTGGTAAGTACTTCCCCCCAAAAGTTGGTCATTGTTACTAAAGAGGTAGAGAATGAGGGTCACAGAGTACACTGACGCTTGTTTAAGCCACTAGCACAGATGAGGCCACCTAGGGAGGGTTTGGAGGATGAGAAGCAAGCTAAAGGGGAGGCTAAAATGAAAGCTAAGGAAGGAGCCCAGGGGAAGAGCAACATGTCGGGGCTGGCAGTATCAGATGAGCCAGATGGGCCGGATAAGTCAGATAAGAAAGAGCTGCCAGAGAGATGGGAAGACACCCAGGACTTGGACGGGTCCTCGAAGCCAAGTTTCCAGAAGAAGGGGTGGTCAACCTTATCAAATTCAGACAAAGGGCAAAAGTCTGCTGGATTTTGCAATTGGGCCATAAATGTGTAGCTCTGGCAAAGGTTACAAAGACCCCGGAAGACACAGTTGTTACCCTAGTTGCCCTCATGGCATATCAATGCGTATGTACACTGAAGACTCCTTCTGCAGTCAGATGGAGAGTGGGCAGAATTGCATTCTTACCGGTTTGCTGAGTCACCTCCACTTTCCGTTCTACTCCCCTCCCGGGGATGTAACTGGCCACAGTTTAGGAGTGAAGCGTATGGCTATGGAATAGAATGAAGCTAATTGGCTCTATGTAGGTTGAACCCATATAACCTTGACCTCAGTAAAACTGATTTAGTGGCTCACAAAGGTATACAATACATTTGTAATTTCAGAGGACATAGCCTTTTCTTGGACAAGGTGAAAATGTCCATCTTACCTACAACAGTGAGGGAAACCCCTCGATAAAGGGCAAGGAACCCTTCCTGTTGGTAAATAGTAGAAAAAGCATGGAGGAGCCCCCTGTACGATGGTTCCAGCATGTTCTGCACGATCAACCGGGTTTTGATGAGGTCTGTAGGATATGTTACAATGGTGGAAACCATGCCTGCGAGACTCCCAGCCATGATGGAGCTCCACTGGGAAATGTGGCCCAGGTCATCTGTGAACATCACAACAAACCTGGGAGAAAATAGGGGGAAAGGCCAGAGGAATCAGCTATGGATTGTGCTAGAGTTCTCTCCACTAGTTCTTGAAATATTTTCCAGCATTTCAAAGAACTTCACAAAGTGAGAAGTTACTATAGTACTATATAAGCATTCATGAATAACACATTTACATTTTTCTATATTTATATGACGCTAGTTGGCTATAAGAGATGCCTAAGTTTCTTATTTACATCTATCCCAAGTCCTTCCCACTTAAAGCATTTTCTTTTTTTTTTTTTCTTTTTTTTGAGACGGAGTCTCGCTCTGTTGCCCAGGCTGGAGTGCAGTGGCGGGATCTCAGCTCACTGCAAGCTCCGCCTCCCGGGTTCATGCCATTCTCCTGCCTCAGCCTCCCAAGTAGCTGGGACTACAGGCGCCCGCCACCGCGCCCAGCTAGTTTTTTGTATTTTTTAGTAGAGACGGGGTTTCACCATGTTAGCCAGGATGGTCTCGATCTCCTGACCTCGTGATCTGCCCGTCTCGGCCTCCCAAAGTGCTGGGATTACAGGCTTGAGCCACCGCGCCCGGCCAGCATTTTCTACTTTTAGCTACGTAATTGTCGATCCTGGCTTGCCTATAGGGTGTAAATGCACAGAAGTACCTGGTAAATACCAACTGGAATGCAGTCTTTTAGTTCAGCTGAAACTTAAAAGGAACAAAATTTCTTGAAATGATAACTTTGAGCATCTCAGTAATTCCGTTGTTTTTTCTTTCTTTCTTTTTTTTTTTTTTGAGGCAGAGTCTCACTTTGTCGCCCAGGCTAGAGTGCAGTGGCACAATCTCAGCTCACTGCAACTTCTGCTCCCCAGGTTCAACCAGTTCTCATGCCTCAGCCTCACAAGTAGCTGGGACAACAGGCACACATCACCATGCCCAGCTAATTTTTGTAGTTTTAGTAGAGATGGAGTTTCACCATGTTGGCCAGACTGGTCTCGAACTTCTGACCTCAGGTGATCCACCCCCGCTCGGCCTCCCAAAGTGCTGGGATTACAGGCATGAGCCACTGTACCTGGCCCAGAACTGGGCACTTTGGGAGGCCGAGGCAGGTGGATCACCTGAGGTCAGGAGTTCGAGACCAGTCTGGCCGACATGGTGAAACCCCATCTCTACTAAAAAATACAAAAAAATTAGCCAGGCATGATGGCATGTGCCTGTAATCCCAGCTACTCGGGAGGCTGAGGCAGGGGAATTGCTTGAACCAGGGAGGTGCAGGTTGCAGTGAGCCGAGATTGTGCCACTGCACTCCAGCCTGGGCAACAGAGCAAGACTCGTCTGAAAAAAAAAAAAAACAGATAAAATACTTTTATTCTAGCCCAGCTCTGTTCACTTACCTTTGATTCCAAACTCTCTATATCCTTCTCCCTCTCTCCCTAGCCCCACTCTCTGGTAGAAAAAAAAATTTTTTTTTTTTGAGACAGGGTCTCACTCTGTTGCCCAGGCAGGAGTACAGTGGCACAATCTGGGCTCCCCAGGCTCAAGAGATTCTCCCACCTCAGCCTCCTGAGTAGCTGGAACTACAGATGTGTGCCACTATGCCTGGCTAATTTTTTTTTTTGTAGAGATAGGGTTTTGCCATATTGGCTAGCCTGGTCTCAAACTCCTGGGCTCAAGTGATCTGCCCGCCTCAGCCTCTCAAAGCGCCGGGATTACAGGTGTGAGCCACTGTGCCTGGCCTATCTTTTTAAAATGAGAGCATCCCCAGTTACTTAGCCTTCAAACCTCCAGTGAAGAGGTACATTTCCTGTTCTTTCAGTTGCCCGTAGGCCAGGGGCATCTCCTTCAAGCTGTACAAGTCTTGACTTCATTTTGTCAACCTATCTTAGCCACATTAACTGAAATAGTCATTTGAGTTAATCAGTTGCTTTTAAACATACAGGTAAGTAAAGGTGATGTGGTGCTATGATACATACATTGGTTTTCACCCATGGTTCCTGGCTCCTAACTTCCGTAGTCCTTGTTATAATGTTGGGGCACTTTACGTCTCAGGAAACAGAATCTTTCTCTCTTTGACCTTCTCCTGCCCTCCTTTTACCTGCCCAAGGTAGGACTCTAATCTGATTGTGGGTTAAAAGATCCTCATTCCAGAGAGGGTCCTGCCCCATACCCTAGAGCAAACTTTTCCAACCCACAGCCCACAGGCCGCACGTGGCCCAGGATGGCTTTGAATGTGGCCCAATACCAATTTGTAAACTTTCTTAAAACATTATGAGATTTTTTTGCGACTTTTTTTGTTTTTGTTTTAGCTCATCAGCTATCGTTAGTGTATTTCATGTGTGGCCCAAGACAATTCTTCTTCTTCCAGTGTGACCCAGGGAAACCAAAAGATTGGACACCTCTGTCCCAGAGAAAGGAATGCTGCACAGAGGCCAAGAAAAGTCTGAACAGACAGGCCTTGCTGGGTTTAGATCATGTGCTTTTCATCCAATCACATTTCTACATGGTTGTCAATCATGTCTCTAACAAAGCTACCATAAAACCCAGGAGGGCAGGGTTTAGGAAGCTTCTGGGTGGCTGAATACGTGGAGGTTCCTGAAGGGTGGTGTGCCCAGGGAGGGCATGGAAGCTCCATGCCTCTTGCCCCTTACCTCACCCTGCACATCTCTTCTCTGTGTCCTTTGTGGTATCCTCTATAGTTAACTGATAAACATTAACTATTTCCCTGAGTTCTGTGAGCCACACTAGCAAATTAATCGAATCCAAAGAGGGGGTCGTGGGAACTCCAACTTGAAGCTGGTTGGTCAGAAGTTCTGGAGGCCTGGCTTGGCATGGCAGCTCACGCCAGTAATCCCAGCACTTTGGGAGGCCGAGGCGGGCAGATCACTTGAGGTCAGGGGTTCGAGACAAGCCTGGCCAACATGGCGAAACCCCATCTCTACTAAAAAAATTATAAAAATTAGCCAGGGATGGTGGCGGGCACCTGTAATCCCAGCTACTCAGGAGGCTGAGGTAGGAAAATAGTTTGAATCCGGGAGGCAGAGGTTGCAGTGAGCCGAGATCATGCACTGCACTCCAGTCCAGGTCACGGAGTGAGACTCAGTCTTAAAAAAAAAAAAAGTTCTGGAGGTTGGACTGTGACTAGTGCCTGGTTGGGGGCCATTCTGGGAGACCAGGCCCTTAACCTGTGGTGTCCGACATTGTCTGGGTAGACAGTGTCAGAACTGAATCAGAGGACACCTAGTTGGTGTCCATTTATCAGAGTGTGGGGAAAACCCCACACACATTTGGTCACAGAAGTCTTCTTCTGTGTTGAGGGTTGTTGTGGTATGAGAGCAGAGGAAAAACCCAGTTTGACAGAGGGTTTTCTCAAACAGGTGGCATTCACCAATAGACTATCTGCCTCAGTTGTACTGCCTGCCTGCCCACTTCCTCGTTCCTCCCTCTTCTATACCCTGGTCAAGTTGGAGGGGGACCTCAGGAAGGACAGGGGAAACAGAGGAAGTAGAAATTTTTGACTGGGGCTGGGCGCGGTGGCTCACGCCTGTAATCCCAGCACTTTCGGAGGCCAAGGCAGGTGGATCACGAGGTCAGGAGTTCGAGAGCAGCCTGGCCAAAATAGTGAAATCCCGTCTCTACTAAAAATACAAAAATTAGCCAGGCATGGTGGTGCGCACCTGTAATCCCAGCTACTCAGGAGGCTGAGGCGGGAGAATCGCTTGAACCTGGGAGGCAGAGGTTGCAGTGAGCCGAGATTGCGCCACTGCACTCCAACTTGGGCGACAGAGCGATACTTCTTCCAAAAAAAAAAAGAAATTTTTGACTGGAGGGGCGGTCTGCAGCAAGCTGGAACCACCTAGAAGGTGGAGTTTGAAATGCCCAAAGAAACACCATTCATTCTCCTTGTCCCACTCTTATTCCCCATCCCACTTGGTCACTTCTAGGGCATAGTTAATTCACTACCCATTTATTGAAGATCTACAATGTATCAGACCCTGTGTTAGTCCTCAGCATAGAGCCTAAGGGAGTTCAACACTTCTGATAAGGAAATGACTGGTAGGGGCAAGCGGAGAGGAAACAGGCCCTTAATTCACTGAACGACTTGATGAACAAAGGAGAGGAGCCGTATTTTATATCAGTTTCTTTTATAGAGTCTCAATATCAAATATACACAATTAAAAAGAAGAACCATAGGAAGTCCTTTTTTTCTCAGACTTCTCCCATTTGATACAGAGATAAGGCCTACCAATTGTTTCCCCTAGAATCTCAGAGTCAGGGCAGGCAACCCTGATAATCCGCCAGTGACGTCATCCTGGTCCATGCATCTTAAACTCTTGATTGGCTAGGTAGGGCGGCACTGTTCCCTTTTCTGTTCTTCCTCCCACCCCCACACATACATGTACAGAAGCTTTTTCTAGTGAGACTAGTGAACTGCAGCAACCCCTTTCAGCCAGCACAGATAAAACACACAGCCTGGATATGTATAATGAGAACTGCCAATACTTCAACCTAACAGGTTAGCAGCCAATGCAGCCAAACATAAGCTCATGAAGTGCTTATTCAATAAAGAAATAGTGTTGGTTACGAACAATTTCAGAGTTGCAGGGACCCAAACTAATATTTATTAGACAAGATAGACAAGCGGTTGTGAAGTTACAGGGGAGGAGGGGGGGTCTTCTATTTGATACATCTGAAAGCCACCCATTACAATAACCTAGCTCCCAATAGACTACTGAGTGGACTCTTGATCGTAAATCCAACTAAGCAGATATTTCTGCTGTGCGATGGTAGACAGAGACCTGAACTAAGGAGCCAGAAGACTTGGCTTCAAGTTCCAGCTCTTCCATTAATCATGTTTGTGGACAAGTCACTTAACCACCCCATTTCCTGAACATTCTGGATGTTTATGTTTTGTTCAAACCCATGATCACAGGCCCCCAGCCAACTGTTTTGCAAATTCATGGTCAGAAAAGAGTAGAAATGAATCAGTATAATGATGAATCAAGAGTATCATGTTGATGCAGGAAGGACGGCATCGTGATTAATCAACCACTTTGCTTTCCAACTATGCCTTGCCATTCAACAACATACTTCCTTTTAGTTTTCAGAAAGAAAATAATCCTGTAGGGAAAAAAAAAATTCCTAGCAAACCTAGCCCATGTAAGTCTCTGTTCTCGTTCTCCCACACATCTCCTCCTCTCTGCTCCCATGGTCACCTATTGCCGGTGCCCTCAGCTGCTATGTGGACTAGTGCGACAGGTTCCTAACTGGCCCTGCTGTCTCCACTCTTCCTCCTCTCTAGTCATCTTTGCCACGATGTGACAATCATTTCCATTGAATTGCTTTAATCACAACACGCCTCCCCCCACCCCCCACAAAAACCTCCCATGGCTACCCTTGGATACCAAGTCAAGTCCAAATTCCTTAATCCAACCCTCTAATATCTCATTCCAACCTGCTTTTCTGGTTGGGTTTCCTGTTGTGCTGCTTGCCTTCCCACCTCTGTGCCTTTGCTGACATCAACTGCAGTATCTTTCTCCCCATCTCTGCCCAGCAGACTCCTACTCATTCTCCCAGTGCCAAACTGAATTTTTTTTCTCCTCTATGAAGTCTTCACATTTTCTCCTCCTCATCGCTTATCAGAAGGGTACATTTCTAGAGCACATTACTCATGACAATCACATGCTACCTTGTGTGTTATGGTCATGGACATATTAGTCTTACTCTTTTATTACTCTGTAAGCTCCTGGGGCACAGGGACCATGCCCCTTCCATCCTGGTATTGTTCTCAGCATCGTGCACACAGTGGGGACTTAATGTAGCCTAACTAAATTAGTGTCAAATGGTTGCAGGGAGGCAGCAAGATATAACAGAAAGACTATGAGATTTGGAGTCAGAAGGCCAGGTAGTGGAGCTCAGCTCTGTCACTGATAAGAGGTGTGATCACTCTGAGCCCAAATTCTGCATCTGTAAAACAGGCACAATGCTTCCTGTCCTATGGACCTTACAGGGCAAGAGGCATGAGCTATAAAAATCTAATGATGTGCATATACTAGGTGGTTAGCAGAAGAGCCACAATACTTAAACCAGCCTTTGAAGTTCCGCCCCCCACTGCTCTGGACATATTTTATCCCATCCAAAGGAAGATTTCCACACTACTTTGTAGAGAAGAGGGTGAAATGGGGGAGAAACTGAGTCATTAAGACTCAGAGGAGAACTGTTTACAGACTGCAGGCCAGATGTTGATGAGGGCAAGCAGGGATGGGGAGGAAAAAGGGCCTTAACTAAATGTCATGATCCTACCCACGAGTCCCTCTGCAGAGGAAGAGAAGAGAACTCTACTTCCAGGCAGAGGCAAAATGAGTGCTGGCCTAGAGGCCTAGGTGATAAGGATCATTCCATTTGGCTTGTCAGCTGCCAGGTGAGCCTTCCAGCTCTGGCCTCCCAAGTGAGTGACACTGTCAACGCAAAATCCTTTGACTATTAGCCGCCAAGGCTAAACTATGTGGCCAAGACCGACCCTCCCAATTGTGGGCTGTTTGTCTAATTCAGAGCCAAGGCGATGTCAAAGATGCCACTGTGCCCACTGAATGAGGAACACAGGGACCATGCCCCCAATACAGAAACATCTCTGCTTCCTGAAATGCCATCACTACCAATTCATTCTTTTAGGCTTGGTTTCCAGTTCAAATGCAGGTACCTCTGAGCTCGGTGGAAGCTTTAAGGCTGCATTTACACCTTAAGATCTTTTCCTAAGGAGGAGCTGTTGATGTGGCAAAAGGCGGAAAAGGCCGAAAAAATGAGGCCAGTGGGGTGAAGCAGTAGGCTGAAGGGGCCGTTCTCAGCTTGGGGCGGGGAAGCTGCAGCCTCTGTTGGAGCCTGAAGTCAAGCTTCATTTAAGTTGGGGAGATGTGTGGGCAGAAATCTGCGGTCTTTTCGTATCAATGGATTGGGTCCTTTCCTCACACCAAGCACTTTCTTCTCGGGGCTTGGACCACACAGACAAAAACACCTTTAAAAGGGTCTCTCTCCTCCTACACCAGCCAAAGCAGAAGTTTCCAAATTGGAGGACGGTGGAAATGGTTAGGACTCATCTCTCTAGAGAGCTTTTTATTCCTTTCCTCCAAACCCTTTGCTGCATTCCACCTCCTCGCCTGGTCCAATCCGGAAAGCCTCTTGGACCAGGGCTGCGGACCACAAAACTGCATCTTGCAGGGCGGTAACCCCAAGAGAACGTGAAAAACATTGGGACTGCACGCTGGGGACCACAGAGGTGGCCCACTGCCCCGAGGGGCCCACATGGGATCGACAAGGGGGCCGTCCCTATTCCAGGGCCCCGAGTCCAGGCAGCAGGGCGGCGTCGGGCCGCGGCTCCCCGCCCCCCCACCCCCGTCAGGCCTCCGGGTTCCCAGGCCCCGCCCGGCTCTTACTTGCGGTAGGCGGCGAGCTGCACGACGCTGCAGGGGAAGAGGCGCAGGCACGCCACCGCGTTCCCCTTCCACAAGGCCCGGGGCCCCTCTGCCCGCCACACGCGGTGCCCCGTGGCCCACGGCCCCCGGGCGTGGCCTCGCACGACGCCAACCTGGGCCAGCACGGTGGCGAGCTCCAGGGGCGCGGTGAGGCTGAGGCTGAGCGCCCCCGCCAGCCCAGCACACAGCAGCCTTTGGCCGCCTGTCAGTCGGCCGTCCCGCCTCCACGTCGCCATCGAGCCCCGGCCCGGGCCCGGGAGACCGCGTGGCTCGGGCCTGGGGCTCTCCGGCCACGGGCGGAGGGGGCGGAGGGGGCGGGCCCCAGGCCCCGCCCGGCATGGGGCGGACCCGCGTGAGGGACGGGAAGCCCCGTCCACGCCCTAGCCCGGCCCGAGGCTGGTGGGGGTTGGGGCGCGAGGGCCCGGAGGGTCTGGGCTCCGAGGCCGCGGATATTATGGGCATAGTCTCCCCAGTTGGCAAGGCTCGAGTAGCGACTTTCAGTTGCGAAACAGTCACTGTTCTTTCAAGGCCCGGCCTGCTAGACATCTTGCTTCCTAAATGTTCAGTGCGTCCCCGCCGCCCCTCCCTGCCTCTCCTCTGGTTTGCCCCTTTTCTCCCTTTCACATCCCACTTCTCTGTCTTCCTCACCTGGCTCTTCCCTCCTCCTCCTCCTCTTCCTTCCAACCTCTTTTTTTTTTTTTTTTTCCTGCCTGACCAAAAAGCCTTGATGGTTTCCCAGTGCAGAAGGTAAAAAATTCTAACAACCACAGCTATCTCTCAAGCACTTGTCAAGTACTGGGCTTTACAGATGTTCTCATGTAATCCTCAAAACGGCCCTACGTACCTATGTCCTCATTGACAGAGGCTATGTGGGTGTGGGGATTTGAATCTGGACTCTTGAAACTGCTAAGATTCTTGGCTCTGCAGCTTACCAGCTGTGGAACCTTGGGGAAGTCACTCAACCTCTCTGTGCGTCAGTTGCTTTATAAAATAGAGATTATAATTTTTTTCTCCTAGGGGCTGTTGTAAGGGTTAATGAACAATGACTGGTACGAGTAAGCAGTTTATATGTGTTAGTTCTAATTAGATATTCTTTTACAGGAGAGGAAACCAAGACACAGAGAGGACTTGCTCAGGCTCACACAGCTACCTACAAAGCAGAGACTGGTTTGAAATCTAGGTCGGTTTATGTCAATTTCCATTAACGGCTACACTATGCGTCTACTAGGACTGCACAGTTAACTCCAGTAGGGACATTTTCAGTGGTTCTGTAAGCTAAGAGAATAGAGGCAAAGAATGGCTAAGAGAGGCTCGGCCAGAATCCAAGCATTCTTTAATCAGTTCAAAAATTTCAGAATTTCAGAATTTCTGTCTCTTTTTTTCTAAAAAAGCCATGTCACTAATAATTACAAGGAAAGGAACAGTCAGCAGTCTGTTGGTGTGAGCAAGATGTTCCGCATACATAGTTGCTTTTAGGCTTGTATAGTTGTTTATGTTTACTAACACACAATGCTGTAGGAACGTTTTCTAAAAGGCATTGCAGGGTTTCTCCTGTTTTATTTTTCACTGTTAGTCTCACTTGAGATTACAAGGTTTTGACTGTGAGAACTTGTTCTAGTTGCAGAAGCCTTGCTCTGCTCTCAACAATTGGGGAATGCTTATTTTCATGTTTTGTGAATTCTCCTGTCTTGCTGTAAGCTAATTTCATGGCTGGGGGAAGCTTGAGAAAGATGTATGACTCTGAAGACCCGAGGACCCTGACTTTAAAAGGGCTTGAATTGGAATTTGGGGATTACAATAAGGAAACCTTCGGGTACTGGTACTTCCTAAAGCACTTTGTTGGACAACAGGACAAGATTCTAAAGCTCCTTCAGGAAGTTCCTGGGTCTGGAACATTTCATGTGATAACCCCATTGCATGGAGATTGGGTCAGCCAAGTTATGTTTTTTTTGAGACAGAGTCTTGCTCTGTCGCCCAGGGTGGAGTGCAGTGGCGTGGTCTCGGCTCACTGTAACCTCTGCCTCCCAGGTTCAAGTGATTCTCCTGCCTCAGCCTCCTAAGTAGCGTAGCTGGGACTACAGGTGCGTGCCACCTTGCCCGGCTAATTTTTTTTGTATTTTTAGTAGAGACAGGGTTCGCCATGTTGGCCAGGCTGGTCTCGAACTCCTGACCTCAGATGATCCACCTGCCTTGGCCTCTCAAAGTGCTGGAATTACAGGCATGAGCCACCGTGCCTGGCCTATTTTAACCTTGAAAGTAAAATGTGTATTTTTCACTACAGGTACACTGAACCGTAAAATGAATAACACCAAACTGTATATTGGATGCCTTCTGTCTTTTCATGATCATGTGCTAACCAGGTGTTCATATTTTATTCAGCCAGAGTCTCATTCATCTGCTTAGCATTGGGCACCTTATGTATATTGATCCTAAACATAAATAAATCTCTGAGGATATCCTATTTTGGATTGTGACTTGTAGACTCAGGCCAACCTTGCTGCCTCTTTTTCACACTTGTTGAAAAGTCTGTGGAGAGCAAAGTAGGTTAACAATCTCCAACTTTGGAAAATGTACATGATGTGAAATTGGGGTGCTATGCTAAAAATCAATGTGTGGTAACTGAAAAAAAGGGAAGAGGCAGTGAGTAAAAAAAAAAAAAAAAAAAATCTTAGAAGTTATATTGTAATGTAAGGAGAAAGGTGGCCAGCTGAGAGTTAAGCCATAGGCAGCTTCCTGTTGCCCCAGTCAGGGCTTGGGAGATGCTAGCAGGTTTTTAAATTCTCCAGCTTTCATTTTTCAGTTTGTCTTCTCACCAACTGAAATCTCTCAGTACATTACTTTAGTTTAACTTGCTAGTATTTCTTAAAATATAATTTATCTTGTTATATTTATACTAATGTTGATTGATTCCCACTCTCCTAATTTTCTTTTATTTTTTACTTTTTTGGAAATTTGTAAATTATAAAGTAGTATATACCTGTTGTAACAAGACAAATAGTCCAGAAGTGTATTAAAGAAAGTTAAGTTCCCCTGCCCATGCCCTGAGGTAACCACAGTTAAGAGCTTGGTGTGTGTGTGTGAATGTTCTTCCTCATATTTGTTTTCATGCTCAGACTAATAAATATTATATGGGGTTGCTTTCTCCTCCTTTCCGCTCTTCCTTCCTTCTTACCTTCCTTCTTTCCTTCCTTTGAAACAGAAATGAAATAATTCCTCTGGAAGGATACCCAAAAAACTGATAATCAGGTTATGTTTGGGGAAGGAAACTGGGAGACTTGGGAACAGAGGTGGAAGGGAGATTGAGTTTTGACTGTGTGCCTTTTTATTTTCTTTTATTGTTTATTTATTTAGTTAGTTTTGAGACAGAGTCTCGCTCTGTCACCCAGGCTGGAGTACAGTGGCACTATCTCAGCTCACTGCAACCTCTGTCTCCCAGGTTCAAGCGATTCTCGTGCCTCCCCAGTAGCTGGGACTACAGGCACCCACCACCTCACCCATTTAATTTTTGTATTTTTAGTAGAGACAGAATTTCACCATGTTGGCCAGGCTGGTCTCAAACTCCTGACCTCAAGTGATCTGCCCCCTTTAGCCTCCCAAGGTACCGGGATTACAGGCGCGAGCCACCGCACCCAAGCCTGTGTGCCTTTTTATACTGTTTGCCTTTTTCTCCTGTTTTTTTTTTTTTTTTTGCCATGGCCATGTATCATTAATTTAAAAAATTCTCTTCTCTATCAATTTTCTCTGAGGGTGCAGTGTTTTCTGTGACATTGCCTTGCCATTGGTGAGATTTTTTTTTTTCCTTTTAATGACACATCTTTATTTCCTTGGCAATTTTTTTTTTTTTTTTTTTGAGATGGAGTCTCACTCTGTTGTGTGGGCTGGAGTGCAGTAGCACGATCTTGGTTTACTGCAACCTCCGCCTCTTGGGTTCCAGCGATTCTCCTACCTCAGCCTCCTAAGTAGCTGGGGTTACAGGCACCTGCCACCACACCCGGCAAATGGCTAATTTTTGTATTTTTAGTAGAGATGGGTTTTCATCATGTAGGACAGGCTGGTCTTGAACTCCTGATTTCAGGTGATCCGCCTGCCTCGCCCTTCCAAAGTGCTGGGATTACAGGCGTGAGCCGGCAACTTTTTTTTTTTTTAAATGTTAAAAAACTCTTGATGAAGTTCCGAAAG
This sequence comes from Macaca fascicularis, assembly GCF_037993035.2. Taxonomy (NCBI): domain Eukaryota; kingdom Metazoa; phylum Chordata; class Mammalia; order Primates; family Cercopithecidae; genus Macaca; species Macaca fascicularis. The sequence goes on along the minus strand of NC_088395.1, from coordinate 125,740,301 downwards.
AAGCAAACAAGATACAACCTTCCTTCTATTTACATGGTACTTGCGATCCTGGAAAATGCCATGTACAAAAATACTGTGCAAAAAAATGTTTTATCTTTAGGAGTAAAGCAAAGTTAAGTTCTCAACACAGATAATTGTAAACAGGTTTTCCACCTGCATGAATGTCTGATGGGATCTTTGAGAGCCATGAAGGATGCAGGACTGTCTTGTGCCTTGCAGATGTGCAGCTTCCCTGGCCTTTCTCCAGTAAATGCCAGCAGAATACCCCAATCACTGTGGTACTCTTCCCCGCAAATTTCCAAAATGCTTCCTAGGAAGTGGTGCTATTCTTGCTGAGAACCACTGCTCTAGCTGCTTCCTTTGATTGGAATGTTCTTTTCCCAGTTTGCAGAGTTGATTTCTTTTTGTCATTCAGAGCTCAACTTAAATGTTACCTCCTCTCAGAGGGCTTTGCCTGACTGCCCAATCTATAGGGCCCTCAGTCTACCACATTGTCCCATTTCAATTGTCTGTATAGCATTTATCCCTGTCTGCTGTTTTCCTTTCCTGTCATTTTATTGTCTGTTTCCACCTACCAGAATGTAAGATCCATGAGGGAAGGGATCTTGTCTCTTGTTCACAGCAATGTCCTTGTTACCTGGAATGGTGGCTGGCACATTAGTGCCCAGCAATCATTAGTTAGATGAAAGGAAGGAAGGAAGGAAGGAAGGGAGGGAGGGAGGAAGGGAGGGAGGAAGGGAGGGAGGGAGGGAGGGAGAGAGGGAGGGAGGGAGGGAGGGAGGGAAGGAAATCTCTTCTTCAGTTGTACAAGTTGCAGAAGATTGACAGAACATGTCTTCATGAAATGGTTTAAGTTAAATATGATAAATACCAAAATATTAGCTTAATTCACAAGATCAGTAGACTCATCAATTTGCAGCAAATAATATCAACCTCCTCAGAAGTTGGGTATTTGCTATTTTAAGTTCCCAGCCACATCTGTAATTTTAAAAAGAACTGTGATATTTGACAAAGACACTTGCTTTGTTCCCAGTCATCATTTTCACTCTGTCTTTGGCAGCAGTTTTGGTAAGTGTGTGAACAATGAATTCAGCAGATCTAACCTTTGCAATTCAGTACAACCTTATAAAATGTGGTTTCCACAGCTTTTGTCTTTGGCCTGTTGTGTTTAGCTTTAGGTGATGATGAAATGTCCTTCTATTCTGCTTCAAAATTTTTGATGATATTTGAAGCAGGAAGATTTTGTATCAAAGTATATGAGCCTTTTCATTTATTCACTCACTCATTCACTCATTTATTCATTTACTCATTCTGCAAATGTTTATTGAATACTTACTCTATATCAGGAACTGTGCAAGTGATACATATGTCACATAATGGAGTTTAATTTTCTCTCATTACCAGGTGATATGGTTTGGCTGTGTTCCCACCCAAATCTCATCTTGAATTGTAACTCCAACAATTCCCTCATGTTGTGGGAGGAACCCACTAGAAGGTAATTGAATCATGGGGGTGGCTCTTTCCTGTGCTGTTCTCTTGATAGTGGATAAGTCTCACAAGTTCTGATGGTTTTAAAAATGGGAGTTTCCCTGCACAAGCTCTCTCTTTGCCTGCTGCCATCCATGTAAGATGTGACTTGCTCCTCCTTGCCTTCCAACACGATCATGAGGCCTCCCCAGCCATGTGGAATTGTAAGTCCATTAAACCTCTTTCTTTTGTAAGTTGCACAGTCTCAGGTATGTCTTTATCAGCGGTGTGAAAATGAACTAATACACCAGGCCATGGTAATCCAAATTTCAGTTATTTTTCATGGGAGTTGCATGATACTTTTGGTTTCTTTGCTGCTGTTTTGTTTTTGTTTTCAGAGACAGGGTCTCGCTCTGTCACCCAGGTGGGACTGCAATGGCATGATCATAACTCACTGCTGCCTCCAACTCCTGGGTTTGAGTGATACTCTCACCTCAGCCTCTGCAGTAGCTAGGACTACAGGCATATGCCACCACGCCCAGCTAATTTTCAAAATTTTTTTGTAGAGATGAGGTCTCACTGTGTTGCCCAGGCCGGTCTTGAACTCTTGGGCTCAAGCAATCCTCCTCCTGCCTTGGCCTCCCAAAATGTTGGGATTGCAGGCATGAGCCACTGTGCCTGGCACTGCTGGTTTTTTTTTTTTTTTTTTGAGATGGAGTATCGCTCTTGTTGCCCAGGCTGGAGTGCAGTGGTGCGATCTTGACTCACTGCAACCTCTGCCTCCCGGGTTCAAGCGATTCTCCTGCCTTAGCCTCCTGAGTAGCTGGGATTACAGGCATGCACCACCACACCTGGATAATATTTTTTTTTTTTTTTTTTTTTTTAGTAGAGATGAGATTTCTCCATGTTGGTCAGGCTAGTCTCGAACTCCTGACCTCAGATGATCTGCCCACCTCAGCCTCCCAAAGTGCTGGGATTATAGGCATGAGCCACCATGCCTGGCCAGTATTTTTTTTTTTACACCAGTAGATGGTCCAAGTGTTGGAATGATACATCTCTAATAACTATCTGAAGACCTACAATTAAAGTCGTAACATTTTTACCACACAGATTCCACCACTATACTTTGTGTAATTGATATACAGCATAATCACCATGTTTTGTTGTAGAGTCCTAGGAATTTGGGCACATGTATAGACTGGTGTGACCACTACCACAATAAGGATCCAGAACTGTTCCCAACTTCTCATGTGCTGTCCTTTTGTAGTCAAGCCCTCCCCAACCCCCACCTGGGCAACCACAGATTTGTTCTCTATCCCTATCGTGTTGCCTTCTGAGAATGTCATATAAATGGAAGCATATAGCATGTAACCTTTTGAGACTGGCTTTTTCTTTTTCTTTTTTCTTTTTTATTATTATTATACTTTAAGTTCTAGGGTACATGTGCATAACGTGCAGGTTTGTTACATATGTATACTTGTGCCATGTTGCTGTGCTGCACCCATCAACTCGTCAGCACCCATTAACTCGTCACAATACCTTTAAGATTTATCCATGTTGTGTTCATCAATAGTTTCTTCCTTTTGATTGCTGGATAGTATTCCATAGTATGGATGTACCACAATTTGTTTATCCATTGTTTTAGTTTGTGCTGCTACCACAAAATACCTGTGACTCGGTAACTTACAAAGAACAAAAATTTATTGCTTACAAATCTGGAAGCTGGAAAGTCCGTAACAAAGGTGCTGGCATCTGGTATGGTGAGTCCTTCTTGCTGCACCACCTCATGGCAAAAGGTGGAATAGCAAACTAACCAAATGCAACTTGAAGCCTCTTTTATAAGGGCCTTAGTCCCTTCTATGAAGGAGAAGCCCTAATGGCTTAATCACCTGTTAAAGGCACCACGTCTGGATGCCATCACATTGGCAACACCTTTATTTTGGAGGGGACACATTCAAATGATAGCATCCCTTCATCTGTTGATGGACATTTGGTCTGATTCTGGTTTTTGGCTATTATGAATAATGCTGCTGTGAACATTCATGTACAGGTGTTTGTATTAAAATGCTTCCTTTTATTTACTACCTAAAAGGTAGCATTCTATAGACATATCTTTGGCACTTTGCTTTTTCACTGTAACTTTATTTTAGAAGTCACTCCACTTCAGTTTGTAGAGACTTTTCTCACTTTTTTTTTTTTACAGCCACATAGTATTCTATTGTATGGAGGTACCATAGCTTATTCAGCTATAAACCTATGTATGGACATTTATATTATTTCCAATATTTTACAATTATAAGCAATGTTGTGATGAATGACCTTGTGCATATGTCTCTTTGGATTGTTAGGGGTTTATCTTCATCTACTGTGACACTTAAAAATCCTATTTATAGGCTGGGCATGGTGACTCAGCCTATGATCCCAGCACTTTGGGAGGCCAAGGCAGGAGGATCACTTGAGGCCAGGAGTTTGAGACCAGCCTGGGCAACATAGTGAGATGTCGTCTTTACAAAAAATTTTAAAAATTAGCTGAGTGTGGTGGTGTGCACCTGTAGCCCTAGCTATTGTGCAGGCTGAGGTGGGAGACTCCCTTGATCCCAGGAGTTTGAGGCCCTAGTGAGCTATGCTCTCCAGCCTGAGTGACAGAGCAAGACCTCATCTCTAAAAAATAAAAATAAAATAAAATCCCATTTGTAATCACTGACCCACGGTGAGTTTAACAGAAAACAAAACAGAAAAAATGAAGCACAGGCCCAACTTCTAGTAAAAACAATACACACTTTTACCTATTTCCTGTACTAAGGAGTTGTCAACTTTTATAAACCATGTGCTGGTGCACCAGTGAAAAAAATGCATTGAAGTAGTATATGAACCTTCAAGATACAAGGCCCCATCTTGCTGCTCTGGGTTGTGAAGTATGTCCCAAAATGGCAGTGGTCATTTGCAATGGGCAGATCAAGGAAACATGAGGTGTGCATGCTGGGTTATTGGCCATATGAATATTGAAATCACTGAGAATGGCAAGGGAAGTTGGAACAAAGAGGACAGAGAGACTGTGAGTGCAGAACTAAATTCTTCACAAATGAGGGTAGTGACTGGGAAGGTGATAGAAGACTGCCACCAGGAATGGGAGAGGATGATACAAGTGGATAGCATGAGCCAAGGAAGAGCTAGAGATTTCTCAGGAGGGAGGAGGAACGAAGATCAGAAAGTGGTCTTGGGGAGCGAGGAGAGCTGGAGCTCCACCTCCTGGCACTCCCTGAGGCATTTAGCTGTTGCGGGGATGAGAAAATAAACAACTTGCGCTTGAAAGGGGTCAGCAGACAGCCAAGGTTTCGATTACAGCAGGGATGGGGGAAGAATATCTTGAGAGATTTGAGGCTTTGGAATTTAACCCATCCTAGACTTGGAGTGCTAACCTTAACTAAAATCTCTCTCAACCTAACCTGCTGATAAGGTCCAGCTGTTGGAGTGTGAAGTGTTCTTTTACTTCTAGGTCAGTTGGTATTTGTGGCAGCAATGAAAGGGGGTGCAGTGAGTCACTAGCCTTTTGCTACCGGGGCACTGGTGTTATCAGTAGAGGGTCTTGACTGCAAGCTGTCCAGATTCTTGAAGTTTTGAACAAGTAATTGGACAAAATGCACAGCAAAGCAAGGAAAGAATGAAGCAACGAAAGAATGAAAGCAGGGATTTATTTACAATGAAAGTGTACTCCACTCTGTGGGAGCGGCAGAGCAGCGCTCAAGACCCCCGATACAGAAACTTCTTGGGTCCAAATAACCCCTAGAGGGTTCCCATTGGCCACTTGGTGTTCACCCCATGTAAATGAAGTGGTGGCCCACAATCAGAGGCTGAAGTGAAGTTACAAAGGTCATTCTCCTATGCAAACTTCTGATTGGTGCAACCAATCAGAGGCTAAAGTGAAGTTACAAAGTTACACTCCTTTGCCTTTTGCAACCAGTGAGAGGTACTTTCAATTTCCCATCTGCCATCCAGAAAAGGTGGGGATTTGGAAAGGGAGTAGCCTCTGGTCCTTTTGTTACTTAGGCATGGAAAGTTAGGGTTTTCCTTTCAATTTAGTTCTAGGAAGTCAGCGTGAAATGGCCTTAGAGTCCATAACTCCAGTCCCTATTCTCCTGCCTCACTGGGAGTGGTTTTCAGTGTCTCTGCTGGGTGTTCTCCAAGGTTGACCTGAGGGCCTGGTTGGAGTGTCACAGGGTGGAGCTCCTCCTACCAGTGTGGCATGCATGGTTCTGGGGTTTAATGTCTGTCCCTAAACCACAGACTAGCCATATCTACCACAATATTGCCATCCTGTTGCTTTGCATATAATTTGCATGAGATTGTGTTACATTTAAAAGATATCAAAGGAAAACGCTGACTGACTACTTAGCTAGACTTCACCAGACAGCAGTCCCTGCTGTTGACTTCTTAGCTCTGCAGGTCCAGAAATTCAGCTTTATCAGGGTACCCTGCAGCAAGCAGGCTCAGAAGGCTGACTCTTAATAACTACCAGTCACTCCTTGTTCTCCTTTGTTGGTTTTTCCTCATCTCCATGACCTCTAAAATATTCAAGTGCTCCAGGCTCACTCCTTGAGCTTTTTCTCCATTTAAACCGATTTCCATGCTGATCTCATCTAGTCTCATGGGTTTAAATGTCATCTATGTCCTGATGACTCCCAAATATATACTGTAGTGTTCCCTCATCTGAAGTTTCATGTTCCTCAGTTTCAGTTACCTGTGGTGAACTACAGTTTGCGAATATTAAATGGAAAATTCCAGAAATAAACAATTCGTAAGTTTTAAATTATGCACCATTCTGAGTAGTGTGATGAAATCTTGCTTTGTCCCACCTGGGATGTGAATCATCCCTCTGTCCAGTGTATCCAAGTTGTCCATGATACCTGCCTGTTGGTCTCTTAGTAGCTCTCTCGGTTATCAGGTGGAAAAAACAGTATATATGTTGGGTTCAATACTATCCATGTTTTCAGGCGTCCACTGGGGATCTTGGAACAGTTCTGCAGATAAGAGAGGACTACTGTATCTCCAGTTTGGACTTCTCCCCGAACTCTGGATTCCCATGTCCAGATACCCCCTTAATAGCTCCACTTTTATATTTCATACACATCTCAATCATAAAGTGTCTCAAATGAGACCCCTGATCTACCCCATCAAATCTGTCCCTCCCTAACCTTCCCCATCTTGGCAAATGGAAACCTCATTTTTTTTTTTTTTTTTTTTGAGACACAGTCTTACTCTGTCATCCAGGTTGGAGTGCAGTTGTGCGATCTTGGCTCACTGCACACTCTGCCTCCTGGGCACAAGCAATTCTTGTGCCTCAGCCTCCTGAGTAGCTGGGACTACACGTGCGCGCCACCATGCCTGACAAATTTTTGTATTATTAGTAGAGACAGGGTTTCACCATGTTGACCAGGCTGGTCTTGAACTCCTGACCTCAGGTGATCCACCCACCTCGGCCTCCCAAATTGCTGGGATTACAGGCATGAGCCACCGCACCTGGCAGAAACTTCATTCTTTTGGTAACTCAGGCCAAAAATCTTGTAGTCATGCTTGACACCCCTTTTTCTCTTTAAAAACTATCATCCGTCACCTGCACTATTGGGATTATCTCTTAATGGATCTTTCTGCTTCACCATTGCCCTCTTACACTGTATTCTCAAATCTGCAATTAGAATGATTGATCCTTTTAATTTTTTTTTTTAATCAAGACAGAGTCTTACTCTGTGGCCCAGGCTGAAGTGCAGTGGCATGATCTTGGCTCACTGCCACCTCCACCTCCTGAAAGCAATTCTCCTGCCTCAGCCTCCCGAGTATCTGGATTACAGGCACCTACCACCACGCCCAGCTAATTTTTGTATTTTTAGTAGAAACGGAGTTACACCATGTTGGCCAGGCTGGTCTCGCACTCCTGACCTCGTGATCCTCCCACTTCGGCCCAAAGTGCTGGGATTACAGGCGTGAGCCACCGCATACGGCCAACTGATCCTTTCAGCATGAAAGTCAGATGGTGTCACTTCACTGTTCGGAACCCTCCGATGACTCTACGTCTCAAAGTAAAATCCAAAATCCTAACATTGCTCTGAAAGGCCCTACACAATCTTTCCCTCGTTCCCCCCACTGTCCCCACATTATCTCTCTGACTCCTCACCACTACTCTCCCCTGCATTCACTCCACTTCAGTCACACTGGCCTTTCTGCTGATCCGCAAACAAGCCAGGCACTCCCTACCTCAGGCCTCTGCAGTTGGTGTCTCTTCTGCCTGGAATGTTTTTCCATAGCCATCTGAATGGCTACTTTCTTCACCTCCTTCAGAGATTTTCTCAAATGTCTTCTTCTCAGTGAGGCCTGAATACTCTGTTTAAAATTGTAACCCCCACCTTGGTACATCCTATCCCCCTTCCCTGCTTTCTTGTTCTCTATAGAATTTACCACTATCCATCTGACACACTGTATATTTTTCTTCAAAAACCTCTCTCTCTCTTTTTTTTTTTTTTGAGATGGAGTCTTGCTCTGTTGCCCAGGCTGGAGTGCAGTGGCACGATCTTGGCTCACTGCAACCTCTGCCTCCCGGGGTCAAGTGATTCTCTTGCCTCAGCCTCCTGAGTAGTTGGGATTACAGGCATGCGCCACCACATCTGGCTAATTTTTTGTATTTTTAGTAGAAATGGGGTTTCGCCATGTTGTCCAGGTTGGTCTCAAACTCCTGACCTCAAGTCATCTGCCCACCTCACCCTCCCAAAGTTCTGGGATTACAGGCATGATCCACCACTCTGGGCCAAAATCTGTCTCTCTTTAGTCTACTAAGATGTAAGCTCTACGAGGGCAGAGGTTTCATCTGGTATACTTCCATATTTTTGGCATTTAAAACTGTAGCCTACTAGGCACTCAATAAATATTTATTAAATATATGAATGAATGAATGATTCTACTCATAAGATACAGATATATATGAACCAAAATGACAGTGAGAACTATAACTGTTAAGCAGACCTGAATACTCACATAGGATATTCAGGGAACCCTCTTCGCTTTAGGGAAGTCTTAAGGGGCTATCACACTGCAATAAGAAGTTAGTATAAAACACAACCTTAGAGCAAAGGGAAATATTAAAATACTCTTCATAGGTCTTCTATTTTATTTTCTTTTTTTAAATGGACCTGACATTGTGAGCATATCTTCACAGGTAATTCTACCAATCCATCTTCACTTTAGGAATATTCCTTCCAATTAGAATTGTAATATCCATAGAAGCTGCTCTGGGATCACTCCTGCACAGGGCTTTTTGGCTTTCTTTTATCCAGTTTCTTTTTTTTTTTTTTTTTTTTGAGATGGGGTTTTGCTCTTGTTGCCCAGGCTGGAGTGCACTGGTGGGATCTTGGCTCACTGCAACCTCTGCCTCCTGGGTTCAAGTGATTCTCCTGTCTCAGTCACCCGAGTAGCTGGGATTACAGGCGCCCACCACCATGCCCAGCTAATTTTTGTATTTTTCATAGAGACAGGGTTTTACCATGTTGGTCAGACTAGTTTCGAACTCCTGACCTCAGATGATCTGCCCACCTCGGCCTCCCAAAGTAATGGGATTACAGGCGTGAGCCACCGTGCCCGGCTCTTTTATCCAGTTTCTATGTAGCAGAAACACGGATAACTTTTAAGTTTTGCACTTGAGCAAATGGGTGGATGGTGATGTAATTAATTGAGATAGAGAAGGAATTTAAGCTTATTGATGACTTTATGTGAATAACTTAGACTGAAGGTGATGTGTCAGGATAAACTATAAAGAGTAAAAGCTTAGGTAAATCCAACTTTAGAGCTTGTTTCATGTTTTCAAACTGTTATATCAAAAGAAAAGTCTATTATGCCAGAGACTATCCACCAATATCCACATGCTCCCTTACATTTCCAGGCTTTCTTTTTGCCTAAGTGGAACCATGTGGTTTTGTTTTGGTGAGGGAACATGTGTAGGATTGATAACTGCCACTTCTAGGCCTGACCCATGTAATACCCTTAATGATTTTTCATGCTATTAATAAATCTCTTTGCTGTTGTACAGCAGGAAGCAAAGGACTCTGAAATGGTGAAAAACAATGCAAGGAACCTGTATCCTTGGGTTTCCCCTCAGAGGAAAACCACCCTGGACAGTTGCTCATACAGGAACCATCTCATGGGACTTTGTGTGAGTGAAAAATCAACCTTTGGGTAAGCCAATGAAATTTCAGCGTTTCTTTGTTACCACAGCAGATTCTAGTCTACCTGACTGTCTCTGTTTGTGTTGGTATACAGAAATCTCTGGCTGGGCACAGTGGCTCATGCCTGTAATCCCAGAACTTTGGGAGGCCAAGGCGGGCAGATCACTTGAGGCCAAGAGTTGGAGACCAGCCTGGCCAACATAGTAAAACCCTGTCTTTACTAAAAATACAAAAAATTAGCGAGGTATGGTGGTGCGTGCCTGTTGTCCCAGCTACTTGGGAGTCTGAGGCACAAGAATCACCTGAGCCCAGGAGGCAGAGGTTGCAGTGAGCCAAGATCATGCCACTGCACTCCAGCCTGGGTGACAGAGTCAGACTCTGTCTCAAAAACAAAAACAAAAACAAACGAAAAGACCAGCCTGGCCATCGTGGCGAAACCCCATCTCTACTAAAAATACAAAAAATTGGCTTGATATGGTAGTGCACACCTGTAGTCTCAGCTACTCGGGAGACTGAGGTACAAGAAACGCTTGAGTCTGGGAGGCAGTGGTTGATTGCAGTGAGTTGAGATTGTGCCACTGCACTCCAGCCTGGGTGACAGAGTGAGACTCTGTCAAACAAACAAACAAAAAAAAAAAAAAAAGAGAGAGAAAGAAAGGAAAGAAAGAAAAAGAAATATCTGAGCTAATAAAGAAAAGAGGTTTGTTTGGCTCATGGTTCCACGGGCTGGAATGTTGGGCCTCTTGGTAAAAGCCTCAGGCTGCTTCCACTCATGGCAGAAGGCAAAGGGGAGCCAGTGTGTGCAGAGATCACATGGAGAGAGAGGAAGCAAGGGAGAGAAGGGGGAGGTATCAGTCTCTTTATAACAACCAGCTCTCATGAGAAGTAATAGAGTGAGAACTCACTCACCACTTCCCTCCCTAGGGCATTAATCTATTCATGAGGGATTTGCCCCATTACCCAAAGATCTCCTAATAGGCCCCATCTCCAACACTGGGGATCAAATTTCCACATGAGTTTTGGGGGAACAAACATCCAAATGGCAGCACTAACTAATACATCTACACACTGTTGACCACAAGAAAGCCCCCTCTACCTGAGCTACACATGAAGATTATGAGAAGCACTTAATGCTTGACAGTTATGTTAAAGGTTTTTTTTCCCAGCTTTGTTATGAGCTTAGGGTAATGACCATATATAACTACTTTTGCTCAAGGAAGTCACTGACTTCCCTAAGGAAAATTCATCACTTGACTGAGTTTCAAGAAAAATCTTGTGTCTTTCTGGAACAAAAACCCTTAATCTGAATGATCATAAGCATGATTAGGATTAACTTTACGCAGCCCAAATGTATGCTTATATGATAAGCTTCATCAGTGTTCTATCCTGCCAGATAAACTGAATGCAATGATTACAAAAACTGTAGCTGCAGCACACATACCTTTTTTTTTTTTTTTTGAGACGGAGTCTTGCCCTGTCGCCCAGGCTGGAGTGCAGTGGCACGATCTCCGCTCACTGCAACCTCCGCCTCCCGGGTTCACGCCATTCTCCTGCCTCAGCTTCCGGAGTAGCTGGGACTACAGGCACGTGCCACCATGCCTGGCTAATTTTTTGTATTTTTAGTAGAGACGGGGTTTCACCATTGTTAGCCAGGATGGTCTCGATCTCCTGACCTTGTGATCTGCCCGCCTCGTCCTCCCAAAGTGCTGGGATTACAGGCGTGAGCCACCGCGTCCGGCAGCACACATGCCTTGATGAAGATTGTGAGGCTGTGGTATTAAATGGTTTTCATTATCTGATTTTCCTAGTTGTGAATTAAACTGAAGAACTTGCTGAAAACATTTTGATCATAATGAAGAGACTCTTGAAATGCTTGATTAAGTGCATTCTAAAGAATTTCCCTAACGTGGATGGCAGTGGTGAGTGACTAATTGTGTCTATTTGGGTCTTCTAGGAAGCAGATGCTAATAAGGAGTTAGGAATGCAGGATGTTGATTGTGGCTAATACCTGTGAAAGATAAAAGGGCAGAGAGCAAGATTGGGTAGGAAAGGCATTCAAACTACGATGCATTATCTGACACATGTGAAAGGATAAGGGGTGGAAACAGAATTGGGCAGAGTTGCCTTAGATTTTAAGGCAGATATGACAAAGTCTTGGTCTCAACCCAGTGGGGAGTTCTGGAGGAAAGACTGCCTCTTAAAAGAGTCTCACATTGGGCAGAAGTGGCCAGGCCCTAGAACTGCCACCTTGCTTAGTTATTGACTGGAGGCTGCCCAGGGAAAGCATGGTTTTGTCAAGAATACTGCAGCCAGTCTTGGAAGGTCCTGCAACCTGAGGCTGTAAGCTAACTTCACTCCTCATAGTTCCACGGCAAAGTCTTTCTTGATGGGAGCTCTGAGCTATGCAGCTCCATGCTTGCCACAGTCCACCCTTGGTGTTGCCTGGATTAACTTCAGAGTTTCTGTTCAGAATTCCTGTGAACCTCAGAAGGTCTTCCTGAGGGAAGACTTAGAAGAGGAGGTTAGTGGGAAGAACTACAGCTCATCTTGCTGCAGTTGGTCTCAGGGCTGCCACTAGGTTTCATTTTCTTCCTTCTCTACAATCCATTCTATATTTGTACTGATTTTCTGCCTGCTTAATCTATCCATTGTTGACAGAGGGGTGTTGAAATCTCCAATGATAATAGTAGATGTATCTAGTTCTTCTTGCAGTTCTATCAGTTTTTGTCTCATTTATTTTGATGCTTTGTTGTTAGGTGCATACACGTTTTAAGATTGTAGTTTTCTTGAGACTTGACCCCCATAATGCCCCATTTTATTTTTTTTTTTTCAGAATTGTAAAATTTTATTTTCCACACGTCAACATTCTTATTAATACAGCTTGATCGAAAAAAACTCTGACCATAAGCATGTTGATGATTTCCCTTTGGAACTGGTTAAGTCAGAAAAATAAAATATTTATTTTGAATATATAGCATCCAAAATATTCACTTAATGTGGCCTTATCTGTTTATATTCAAAGGCTTTCTTCCCTCAAAATAAAGGTTCTAAGATAAATTCAAGATTCCTTTGAATGAAGAAAAGAAAACCGGCTGGGCACAGTGGCTGAGGCCTGTAATCCCAGCACTTTGGGAGGCCAGTGTGAGCGTTTCACTCCCAGGAGTTCAAGACCAGCCTGGGCAACTTAGGGAGACCCTGTCTCCACAAAATTGACAAAAAATTAGCCAGGTGTAGTGGCACGCTCCTGTGCTCCCAGCTACTCAGAAGGCTGGGGTGGAAAGATTGCTGGAGCCAGGGAGGTTGAGGCTGCAGTAAGCCAAGATTGATTGCACCACTGCACTCCAGCCTGGGTGACAAAGTGAGACCCTGTCTCGAAAAACAAAAACAAAACCTTCTAAAACAGTGAGCTTACAAAATACAACAGACTGCTAGACACACTTAGTGGTAACGTGAAAGTATGTTCACTGAAAAGAAAATTTGAAGCATGACCATAAACCTTTGTGAAAAGCCATAATATGCCCTTTACTTCATTTAACTATTTTATAAATACCAAGAGAAATTGGACACAGTTTGTGATGAAACTTAGAAAAATTTCTTTTTCCATAAAATAAGCATGTAAGTCTTTCCCTTTGGCTTCTTCTTCCATTCCTCCTTCCCTGTGCTGAAGAGATATTGAGTTCTTCCAGATTTTTGCTTAGCTGGGTGGTTTCCGAACTCAATGGACTCTCCAGGTAGGTAGTTCCTGCACAGGGTTTTCCTGTCACTGGATCTATGACTTTTCCAACGTTGAAAACTATCTCAGCCTGTTCATGTTTCACATGCTTTGTTCGTGGAACAGGTAAAGCCTTGAGAAGCACAATATCCCCAGTTGTGCACTGCTGAAGGGCATTGTGAGCAAAGTAGGTTTTTCTCTTATTATAATGCTTTAATAAATAGGGATCCAGAACAAGCCTGGTCACTCTCACTTTAGCAGTCATTTGCATTTTTGTCCAAGTCACCTTCCCCACAATCCATTTGGTATGGACGGATGAACGAACCATGGACATTCTGTGGCTATGGTCACCTCCGCTACTACTGTGCAGCCACCTGACCTGTGGAGTGCCAGTCACAGCATGATCCCCATTTTGTTCTTGATGACATTCCTTGTTCTGAAACCTACTTTATCTGATAGAAATATAACTACCCCAACTTTCTTTTGGTTAGTGTTTTTTTTTTCTTTTTGTATATCTGTGGCTATCATTTTACTTTGTTTTTAATTTTTTTGTAGAGATGGAGTCTCACTGTGTTGCCCAGGCTGGTCTCAAACTCCTGGGCTCAAGCAATCCTCCCGCCTCAGGCTCTCAAAGAGCTGGGATTACAGGTATGAGCCACCATACCTTTGACTTTTAATATGTCTCTGTCTTTATATTAAATGTGGGTTTCTTATAAACAGTATGTAATTGGGTCTTTTTTTCTTATCCACTATGACAATCTCTGTCTTTTAATTGGTGCATTTAAACCATTCACATTTAAGGTGACTTTGATATAGTCAGACTAATATCTACCATTTTTATAACTATTTTCTTTTGTATATTTATTTAAATTGATACATATTAGATGTACATATTTTTGGGATACATGTGATAATTTGATGCATTTACATAATCGGATCAGGGTAATTGGAATATCCATCACCTTAAACATAAATCTTTTTGTTGAATTATTCTCCTCTAGCTATTTTCTTTTTTTTTATTATTATTTTTTATTATACTTTAAGTTCTAGGGTACATGTACACAACGTGCAGGTTTGTTACATATGTATACATGTGCCATGTTGGTGTGCTGCACCCATTAACTCGTCATTTACATTAGGTATATCTCCCAATGCTATCCCTCCCCCCTACCCCCATCCCACGACCGGCCCCAGTGTGTGATGTTCCCCTTCCTGTGAGCAAGTGTTCTCATTGTTCAGTTCCCACCTATGAGTGAGAACATGCGGTGTTTGGTTTTCTGTTCTTGCGATAGTTTGCTGAGAATGATGGTTTCCAGCTACATCTATGTCCCTACAAAGGATATGAACTCATCCTTTTTTATGGCTGCATAGTATTCCATGGTATATATGTGCCACATTTTCTTAATCCAGTCTGTCATTGATGGACATTTGGGTTGTTTCCAAGTCTTTGCTATTGTGAATAGTGCTGCAATAAACATACATGTGCATGTGTCTTTATAGCAGCATGATTTATAATCCTTTGGGTATATACCCAGTAAGGGGATGGCTGGGTCAAATGGCATTTCTAGTTCCAGATCCTTTTTTTTTTTTTTTTTTTATACTTTAATTTCTAGGGTACATGTGCACAACGTGCAGGTTTGTTACATATATATACATGTGCCATGTTGGTGTGCTGCACTCCTTAACTCATCATTTACATTAGGTATATCTCCTAATGCTATCCTTACCCCCTCCCCTCTCCCCACAATAGGACCCAGTGTGTGATGCTCCCCTTCCTGTGTCCAAGTGATCTCATTGTTCAATTCCCACCTATGAATGAGAACATGTGGTATTTGGTTTTCTGTTCTTGCGATAGTTTGCTGAGAATGATGGTTTCCAGCTGCATCCATGTCCCTACAAAGGACACGAACTCATCCTTTTTTATGGCTGCATAGTATTCCATGGTATATATGTGCCACATTTTCTTAATCCAGTCATGACTCATTGATGGACATTTGGGTTGGTTCCAAGTCTTTGCTATTGTGAATAGTGCCACAGTAAACATACATGTGCATGTGTCTTTATAGCAGCATGATTTATAATCCTTTGGGTATATAACCAGTAAGGGGATGGCTGGGTCAAATGGCATTTCTAGTTCTAGATCCTTGAGGAATCGCCACACTGTTTTCCACAATGGTTGAACTAGTTTACAGTCCCGCCAACAGTGTAAAAATGTTCCTATTTCTCCACATCCTCTCCAGCACCTGTTGTATCCTGACTTTTTAATGATCGCCATTCTAACTGGTGTGAGATGGTATCTCATTGTGTTTTTGATTTGCATTTCTCTGATGGCGAGTGATGATGAGCATTTTTTCATGTGTCTGTTGGCCGCATAAATGTCTTCTTTTGAGAAGTGTCTGTTCATATCCTTTGCCCACTTTTTAATGGGGTTGTTTGCTTTTTCTTGTAAATTTGTTTGAGTTCTTTGTAGGTTCTGGATATTAGCCCTTTGTCAGATGAGTAGATTGCAAAAATTTTCTCCCATTCTGTAGGTTGCCTGTTCACTCTGATGGTAGTTTCTTTTGCTGTGCAGAAGCTCTTTAGTTTAATTAGATCCCATTTGTCAATTTTGGCTTTTGTTGCCATTGCTTTTGGTGTTTTAGACATGAAGTCCTTGCCCATGCCTATGTCCTGAATGACGTTGTCTAGGTT
Organism: Macaca fascicularis; assembly: GCF_037993035.2. NCBI lineage: Eukaryota > Metazoa > Chordata > Mammalia > Primates > Cercopithecidae > Macaca > Macaca fascicularis. The sequence continues at coordinate 125,724,224 of NC_088395.1, read as the reverse complement.
TTCTTCATCTCTTTTTGAGATGGAGTCTTGCTCTGTCATCCAAGCTGGAGTGCAGTGGTGCAATCTCAGCTTACTGCAACCTCTGCCTCCCGGGTTCAAGCAATTCTCCTGTCTCAGCCTCCCGAGTAGCTGGGACTACAGGTGCATGCTACCACACCTGGCTAATTTTTGTATTTTTAGTAGAGATGGAGTTTCACCACATTGGTTGGGCTGGTCTTGAACTCCTGACCTCAGGTGATCCACCTGCCTCGGCCTCCCAAAGTGCTGGGATTACTGGCGTGAGCCACCGCACCTGGCCTCTTCTAGGTATTTTGGAATGTACAGTTGATTCACATTAACTTTAGTCACTGTACTGATTATTGAAAACCAGGTCTTATTTCTTCTAAGTGTGTATTTGTGCCCATTTTTATAACTGTTTTCTATTTATTGCTCTTGTTCTTTGTTTTTTCCCCATCGTCTTTTTCTGCCTTTCCTGGTTTAAATTGAGCTTTTTAAATGATTCCATTTTATCTCCTCTCCTAATGTATCAGTTGCAATGGTTGCTCTATAGCTTATAATATACATTTTAATGAATTTATTTATTTTTGAGACCGGGTCTCACTTTGCCACCCAGGCTGGAGTGCAGTGGCTCGATCTTGGCTCACTGCAGCCTCGACCTCCTGGACTCAAGTGATCCTCCTACCTCAGCCCCCCAAGTAGCTGGGACTACAGATGCGTGCCATGGTGCCCGGCTAATTTTTGTATTTTTTTGTAGAGACAAGTTTTCGCTGTGTTGGCCAGGCTGGTCTCAAACCCCTGAGCTCAAGCGATCCTCCTGCCTCAGCTTCCCAGTGTCAGGATTACAGACATGAGCTACCATGCTCAGCCTATAACGTACATTTTTAACTAATGTAAGTCAACCTTCAACTAACACTATAAGGCTTCATGAGTAGTTCAGGCACCTTATAACAGAGTATTTCTAATTCTTACTTACCATGTCCCTAACCTCCAAAATGCTTTGGTGACAGCTGTAGCGTATAGTTCAATGGGACTCCTGCTACGACCCTGGCAAGAGTGTGCCCACCTCTTACACTGTAGAGCCCCAGATTGTGGAGACTGAAAACACAATGTCTTGCTACTAGTAGGTTATTGAGAATGATGGTACTCTTGCTTTCACCCCTTGGTTCCTGCACCCATGTATTTTTCCTCTTGGTGAGATGGTGCCATATAGAGGTCTCTAATTTAGTGCTTACACTGCATCCTGGAGGATGCTACCACATCTTTGCAGCATGTTGCTTCTGAGCTGGTGCTTCAGCTGCTCCTTGCCATTCCATTGCTCTGTCAGGCCAGCTACTTATGAATGGTGTGGAATGTGACATGCCTAGGGGATCCTATGGTCACAGGCACACTCCCAAACTTCCTTTGCTATGAAATAAATTCCCTGTTTGGATGCTGTGCTGTGTTGGATTCCATGGTGTGGATCAGGTACTCCTTAAGCCCCTGTATGGTGGTGCTGGATGAGGTTCTGTGGGCAGGAAAGGCAAAACCATATTCAGAATGAATGTCCATCCTGTGAGAATGAATTGCTGGCCCTTCCAGGATGGAAGAGGCCCCATCATCCCCGTTGCTAGTTATGAGCCCAACTCTGTGATTGCCCCACTTACCATCCATTCTGGCCTGCAGAGGAGAGCCACATTGAATTTACTGGTGATGCTGGCATCCCTCTCTCCAGCACATTCCTTATGGCCTGGGTGAACTGGATGTTCCCTGAGTCCTTCTGTACAAGAGAATTCTCCAGTGGGTCTTCTGGCCCGACATAACATACGCACTCCAGCATGTCCACCTCCCCAAGCCTTCTCATTCGTTTCTTTACTATCTGCCAGGGCAATATAGGCATTTCTACTGCACTTAGTGTCAGACAACATGTTTTTCATGCTACTAGGATCTATCCTAGAATTGTGTTTGTGCTGTCTTCCAGGGTCCTTCCCTGGGTGTATACCAGGAGAGTACTCCTATATTGGTAAACTAACTTGTATCCAAATTTGTGTTCTACCTCATTGCTTATTACCTGGAATCCCTTGTTAGAGAGACTTTTTGGGTCTCTAGACATCAATTTCCAGTAGTCTCTAAATGTCTGTCCTTCGTGTAGAGTCATTTAAGTCTTAGGTCCTTTTAGGAGAAGGACTCAAACTATGGTTTAAAATTGCCATGGTGATGTAGGGTTCTTCTTCCAGGGGACCTAGCCACCTCTTCAGTCAGTGAGTCCTAGGTCTGATAACTGACTCAGATCCAGGAACTAAGCAGGAGATCATGGCTTTTTATAGGGGTGCTGATCCTCAACCTTCTGTTCATCTATTGCCACTTAAAAAATTATGTAATTAAATGATATTCTTGTTGGCAGTCCACCTATTTTGCCTCTAGGGACAATATGCACTATTAATCCTCTTGACTCCTCGAGGGTCAAGCGTCCTTGGCTGCTCCTCGGATTGCTAATCATTATGGTAAGTGTAGCCTTCTGACTTCAGCCACTTGGCCCTTATAACTTTGGCTTCCATTAACAAGCCCAGCTCTGTGATTGCCTCTCCTGTAGTCCACCTTGGCTTGCAGAGGAACAATACCGTGGAACATCTTGGTGATGCTGGCACCCCTTTCACCAGGACATTCCACATGGCATTGGTAAATGGTGCATCTCCTGAGCCCTCCTGTGCAACATAATTCTCTGGCTGGTCTTCTGGACTCAGTTTATATAACCACTCCAGCATGCTCACCTTCCTGCGCTACTTAGTTCCTTTCATAACCATCTGCCCTGGCAATTTAGGCATTTCATCCTCACTCAATGTGGGTTATCACTTTCCCCAGGGTTCTATGGGCCACCCTAACTGCCAGTTCCCACCAACTCCTAGGGTCCTTGTCACAGTGTTAAATCCTGTATTCCTAGACAGTGCTGCCAAATCAATAAACTATTCCTTACCTAGTCTTATGTTCTGGCCCCATTGCTCAAATACTCTAAATCCAGTCCATGGGACCTCTCTTGACTCCTAGTATCTGTTGGCTAGGTCTTACAGCTCCTTTGGGGTATAGATCTTTTCCTTTCTTACCAGGCCCAGCACATCCCTGGCTGGCTTACACCCTGATTTAACCCTAGTTACTGGTCTTATAGCCAGGAGAAAAGGTGGAGGCAGAACTTGGTGCCTTACAAGGGAAAGGCCTTTGTGCTGTCTTTCCACAAAGGATGGGGTGAATGCCAGCCCTTAATAGGGAGAGATGAGTTACTGCTGCAGGCTCTGAAGGTTTAGAGCAGTCTGAAGAGTCAAAATCTTTGGGAGCACCCACTTAGACGTTCCCATGCTGTTTGCCACGATCCTGGGTTTGCCTAACTGGAGTGCTGACTTGGGTATCGTGGACCTGCCTTGGATGAGTTTTCAGTCATCTTTGGAGCTTGGTCATCCTGAGTTTGATCTCTAGGTTTTTCTGCTCTCTCACTGAAGGAGATAAGAACATCTTTATGAGCTACCAAAGAGGTCCTCTGGCTTTCATGCTTAGTTTTCAATTGTTAACTGCCCTCAGCCACTTAATTTTCCCTTCATATGGTATCCATGAACCTTAATGACAGCCAGCCAAGTCCACTGTCCTTCATTGCACCTGCCAGAGCATTTTCTTTTTACCAGAACATTCTCCCAAGTTACTACCAGTAACAGTTTTAGCAGTTGGGCCACCATCTTGTACCAGGGACTATCCGTGGTCCACATACTACTTGGGAAGAAGTCCTCATTTCATTTCATTAAGTGATCCAATGCCAAAACCCCAATCATCTCCTGCTTTCTCAGACCAATCCTGGTACCAATTGTGTCAGTTCAGGTCCTCTGGGAAGCAGACACTGAGACAGAATTAACATTGTAAGAAGTTTATTGGTGTCTTGCTTGTGAATTACAAAAGGGGAGGAAGCAAGATTGGTCAGGAAATGCCTCAGACCATGACATAGACTTGACACTTGTGAATAGAAAGGGGAAAGGTAGTATAGTTGAGAAGGGAGAGTCTCAGATGACAATGCAGATCTGACAAAGCCAAATCTCTGAGTCAGGATTCCCCAGGACTCAGTCCTTGGCCCTTCTCCCTTCTCTAGCCCCACTTACTCCCTTGCTGATAATACTTTCCAGTTCCAGGGCTATAAATACCACCTATACTGATGAATCCCAAATTTCTATCTCCAGCCCATGCCTTCCTCCTGAGCTCTAAGCTTATATATTCAGTTTCCCACTTGAAGATTTACTGATTCCCAACCTAACATGTCTAAAACTGAGCTTTTGCTTCCTACCCTGACTCATTTCATTCTTCCTAGATTCTTCCACACCTCAGTCAATAGCTCCCACTATTCACTCAGTTTCCTAGTCATCTTTGACTTTTTTCCTCTCTCTTATATCCCATGCATATCAAGTTCTAAGAGCCCTTCTGTTCTTCACCCATGCCAACATATTTCTATGTCAAGACCCTTTCAAGTGTAGTTTCCTCTGCCTGAAATGAGCTTCCCTGTCTTCACATAGAGATCCTTCTCTTCCTTCAACTTTGCAGTATAAATATTGTCTCTCCAGAGAGGATGTCTGTGAATACTCTCTCCTAGCCACCCTGTATTTTCTTTTCTTTTCTTTCTTTCTTTTTTTGAGACAGAGTTTCACTCTTGTCACCTAGGCTGGAGTGCAATGGCGCTTTCTCAGCATACTGCAACCTCCGCCTCCCAAGTTCAAGTGATTCTTCTGCCTCAGCCTCCAGAGTAGCTGGGACCACAGGCATGCACCACCGCGCCTGGCTAATTTTTGTATTTTTAGTAGAGACAAGGTTTTACCATGTTGGCCAGCCTGGTCTTGAACTCCTGACCTCAGGTGATCCACCCGCTTCGGCCTCCCAAAGTGCTGGGATTACAGGTGTAAGCCACCATGCCCAGCCAAACCTTGTATTTTCTTAATATTACTTAACAAGTTTGTGGCTATGTATTTATCTTTTTTTATGTCTGTCTCCTTCATTAGCATGTAAGTGTGCCATGTAGTGTTTTCAAAGAATATTTATTTATTTATTTATTTTATTTTTTAAGACGGAGTCTTGCTCTGTCGCCCAGGCTGGAGTGCAGTGGCGCAATCTCGGCTCACTGCAAGCTCTGCCTCCTGGGTTCACGCCATTCTCCTGCCTCAGCCTCCCAGGTAGCTGGGACTGCAGGTGCCCACTGCCATGCCTGGCTAAATTTTTTTTTTTTTTGTATTTTTAGTAGAGATGGGGTTTCACCATGTTAGCCAGGATGGTCTTGATCTCCTGACCTCGTGATCTACCCACCTCGGCCTCCCAAAGTGCTGGGATTATGGGCGTGAGCCACTGCACCTGGCCTCAAAGAATATTTATTGAATGAATAAATGAATTAAGCATATTTCCAACAGTTTATTGTCTTCTGTCATTGAATTGAACCATTTAAAAAATTGTGTATTAGAGAAGTAAAGAAGTGCCCTTAAGGACATCTAGTCCAGTATTATGCTGGACAATGTCAGTGCTTCATTAACTAATGCTGCATTTGTTACCTAAGGCTGTTAAAACATGGTGGCACAAACAATGTAGAAATGTATTGTCTCACAGATCTAGGTAATAGAAGTCTGAAAACAAGGTGTCAGCAAGGTTGGTTTCTTATGAAGACTGTGAAAGAGAATCTTTTCCATGCCTCTTTCATTGCTTCTGGGGGTTTGCAGCCAATCTTTGGCATTTCTTGGCTTGTAGATGCATTTCTTCAATCTCTGCCTTCATCTTTTTTCATATGGCTTTCTCCCCGTGTCTCGGTCTCTGTCCCAGCATTCCATTAAAAAAGAAAATTTATGGTCAGGCACAGTGGCTCACACCTGTAACCCCAGCACTTTAGGAGGCTGAGGTGGGTGGATCACCTGAGATCAGGAGTTTGAGACCAGCCTGACCAATATGGTGAAACCCCATCTCTACTAAAAATACAAAAATTAGGTGGCACGCGTCTGTAGTCCCAGCTACTTGGGAGGCTGAGGCAGAAGAATCGCTTGAACCTGGGAGGTGGAGGTTGCAGTGAGCTGAGATCGTACCACTGCACTCCAGCCTGGGTGACAGAGCAAGACTCCGTCTCAAAAAAAAAAAAAATTAAAAAATATTTTAAGTTCTGGGATACATGTGCAGGACGTACAGGTTTGTTACATAGATAAATGTGTGCCATAGTGGTTTGCTGCACAGATCAACCTATTAGCTAGATGTTAAGCCCCACATGCATTAGCTGTTTATCCTGATGCTCTCCCTCCCCCAAGAAGATTCTGTATCCAGGGCCCTTGAGCCACTGCTCCGCCCACTCCCACACTGTGGAGTGTCCTTTCATTTTCAGTAAATCTCTGCTTTCCTTGCTTCATTCCTTTCTTGCTTTATTTGCGCGTTTTGTCCAATTCTTTGTTCAAAATGCCAAGAACCTGGACACCCTCCACCTGTAACAGAACAGAATAGAGAACCCAGAAATAAAACTGCATACCTCCAGCCATCTGATCTTTGACAAATCTGACAAAAACAAGCAATGAGGAAAGGACTCCCTATTCAATAAATAGTACTGGAATAACTGGCTAGCAATATGCAGAAGACTGAAACTAAACCGCTTCCTTATACCATATCATACAAAAATTAACTCAAGATGAATCAAAGACTTAAATGTAAAACCCAAAACTATAAAATCCCTGGAAGACAACCTAGGCAATACCACTCAGGACATAGGCACAGGGAAAGATTTCATGACAAAGACACCAAAAGCGATTGCAACACAAGCAAACATTGACAAAGGGGATCTAATTAAATGAAAGCATTTCTTTTTTTTTTTTTTTTTTTTTTGAGACGGAGTCTCGCTCTGTCGCCCAGGCTGGAGTGCAGTGGCGCGATCTCGGCTCACTGCAAGCTCCGCCTCCCGGGTTCACGCCATTCTCCTGCCTCAGCCTCCCGAGTAGCTGGGACTACAGGCGCCCACAACCGCGCCCGGCTAATTTTTTGTATTTTTAGTAGAGACGGGGTTTCACCGTGGTCTCGATCTCCTGACCTTGTGATCCGCCCGCCTCGGCCTCCCAAAGTGCTGGGATTACAGGCGTGAGCCACCGCGCCCGGCCAAATGAAAGCATTTCTGCACAGCAAAAGAAACTATCAACAGAGTAAACAGACAACCTACAGAATGTGAGAACATTTTTGCAAACTATGCATCTGATGAAGGTCTAATATCCAGAATCTATAAGAAACTTAAACAAATTTACAAGAAAAAACTAAACGACCCCATTGAAAAGTGGGTAAAGGACATGAACAGACATTTTTCAGAAGAAGACGTACGTATGGCCAACAAGCATATGAGGAAAAGCTCAATATCACTGATCATTAGAGAAATGCAAACCAAAACCACAATGAGATACCATCTCACACCAGTCTGTATGGCTATGATAAAAAGGGGAAAAAAAAAAAAAGCAGATGCTGGCAAGGTTGCAGAGAAAAGGGAACACTTGTACACTATTGGTGGGAGTGTAAATTAGTTCATCCATTGTGGAAAGCAGTATGGTGATTCCTGAAAGAGCTAAAAGTAGAACTACCATTCAACCCAGCAATCCCATTACTGGGAATATACCCAAAGGAATATAAATCATTCTGTTATAAAGACACGTGCACATGTATGTTCATTGCAGCACTATTCACAATAGCAAAGACATGGAGTCAACCTAAATACCCATCAGTGATAGACTGAGTAAAGAAAATGTGGTACATATACACTATGGAATACTATGCAGCTATAAAAAGTAACAAGAGCATGTCCTTTGCAGGGACATGGATGGAGCTGGAGGCCAGTATCCTTAGCAAACTAACGCAGGAACAGAAAACCAAATACTTCATGTCCTCACTTATAAGTGGGAACTAAAATGAGAACATATGGACACATAGAGGGGCCTTTCACACACTGGGGCCTTTCAGAGGGTGGAGGGTGGGAGGAGGGAGGGGATCAGGAAAAGTAACTAATGGGTACTAGGCTTAACACCTGGTGATGAAATAATCTGTACGGCAAACCCTCATGACACACATTTACCTATGTAACAAGCCTACACATGTACACTTGAACTTAAAATAAAAGTTTTTAAAATAGAATAAATAGGGTTACTATACACAAAAATAAAGTCTTTTTTTAAAAAGGCCATTTTCAAGAGCAACAAAAAATAAAGTATTTATGAATAAACTTGTAAAGCTTCATTGAAAGACATTAAAGATCTGAATAAATCATGAGATAAGCGATAAAAAAAAATCACCTACTTATCAATAAATTCAGGGCCATCAATGAGTAAAAAAAGAAAATGGGGCCGGGCGCGGTGGCTCACACCTATAATCCCAGCACTTTGGGAGGCCAAGGCGAGTGAATCACCTGAGGTCATAAGTTCGAGACCAGCCTGGTCAACATAGCGAACCCTATCTCTACTAAAAATACAAAAATTAGCTGGGCATGGTGGCGCATGCCTGTAGTCCCAGCTGCTCAGTAGCCTGAGGCAGGAGAATCGCTTGAACTGGGAAGTGGATGTTGCAGTGAGCTGAGATCGTGCCACTGCCCTGCAGCTTGGGTAACATCTAAAAAAAAAAAAAAAACCATCTTAAAAAAAAAAAACCAAACCAAAATGGATGTAAAGTAAATAACAGTAGACAGGATATTGAAACAAAAGTAAGATAACTTTGTGAACATCTTTATGCCATTAAATTTGAAAACTTAAATGAAATGGATAATTTTATATAAGGCTAAAATTTACCAAAATTGACTCAAGATAAAATGGAGAAAACTGAACAGACTTACATTTGTGAACTAAATTGAAGCAGTGGTTAAAATCTATCAACCAACAAACAACCACCACCTACCCGCTAGGTAGTTGGTTGTATAGGTGAGTTCTATCAGATATGCAAGGTACAGATAATCTCAATACTATATAAACTGTTGCATTAAATCTCCCCCAACTCATTTTATAAGGCTAGCATAACCTCTATGCTAAACCAGGCAAAGATATTATGAGAAAGGAAAATTATATGCGAACTTCACTTATGAACATACATGCCAAAATCTAAAACAAAATACTAGCAATCAGAATGAATAATGCATTGAAAATACCTATGACCAAGGTGGGTTTATCTCAGCAATAAAAGAGTGATCTAACTTAAGAAAACTATTAATTTACTTCACCATAATAATACAAAGGAGCAAAACTAGCACTTCTATTCAACCTTGTACTGTAGGTCCCAATTGGTGTAGTAAGAAAAGGAAAATAAATAAAAAGTAAGGATCAAAAAAGGAGAAACAAAGCTTATTATTTGTAGATGACATGACTGTCCATATAGAAAATACAAAAGTATATGTAAAATATTGAAGCAAGGTTTTATAAAAGCTATATATATATATATATATATATATATATATATATAAATAAAATAGTATACCAATTAGAGCTTACAGTAGAAACAAAAACTAAAAGACTCCCAGGAATAAATCTAACAAAATATGTACAAGACTTATATGCAAAGAAGTATAAATCTTTATTGAGTAACATTAAAGAAAATCTAAGTTAATAGATAAAATACGTTTATGTATAGGAAGACTTAATAATGTAATGATGCAAAGTCTCCCTAAATTCATTTAGAGATTGAATGCAATTCCAATTAAAATTCTAAATAGAACCAAGAATAACCAAGACAATATTAAAGCAGTACAATATACCCTACCTGACGGCAGCACTTCTTATAAGCTATAGTAATTAAGACAGTACAGAGAAAAACAGACCAGTGGGACAGAATACAGAGAGCCCAGAAACCACATGTAAAGAAAATCTTAATACAGGATCAGTGTGGAAATGAATTATTTAATAAATGTTGCTGGAACCATTGGTTATTATTTTGAAAAAAATAAAATTTCACCCAGACATTGTATACAGAAAGAAACTCAAAGTGGTTTTATTTTATTTTATTATTTTTTTGAGATGGAGTCTCACTCTGTCACCCAGGCTGGAGTGCAGTGGCGTGATCCTGGCTCACTGCAACCTCTGCCTCCCGGGTTCAAGGGATTCTCCTGCCTCAGCTTCCCAAGTAGCTGGGAGTACAGGCACGGCATGTACCACCACACTCAGCTAATTTTTTTTATTTTTAGTAGAGATGAGGTTTCACTGTGTTAGTCAGGATGGTCTCGATCTCTTGACCTTGTGATCTGCCCGCCTCAGCCTCCCAAAGTGCTGGGATTACAGGGGTGAGCCACCGCGCCCTGCCCAAAGTGATTTTATGACCTAAATGTGACAAGTAGTTACAAACTTTTAGAAGACAGCATGGGCAAATATCTTCTTTTTTGAGACGGAGTTTGGCTCTTTCGCCTAGGCTGGAGTGAAGTGGCACGATTTCAGCTCACTGCAACCTCTGCCCCCCGGGTTCAAGCGATTCTCCTGCCTTAGCCTCCCAGGTAGCTGGGATTCTAGGCACCCACCACCACGCCTGGCTAATTTTTGTATTTTTAGTATAGACGGGGTTTCGCCATGTTGGCAAGGCTGGTCTCGAACTCCTGACCTCAGATGATCCACCCGCCTAGGCCTCCCAAAGTGTTAGGATTACAAGCGTGAGCCACCGTGCCTGGCCAGGGCAAATATGTTTATGACTGTGTAGTAAGGAAGGCTTTCATAAACAAAATACAGCTAGATAAGCCATAAATAAAGTAAAATCTGGATAAATTATACTACATTAAAAATTTAAAACTTGCGTACAAGAAGACAAGTCATAAACAAAATGAAAAAACAAGCTTCAGTCTAGGAAAAGATAATTGCAACGTGCTTGCTTTTATCTCAGACCCTTGGCCATTGATTTTTCTCTGCCTGGAAGAATACTCTTCATTCAAATATACGTCTGGCTCTCTTCTTCAATTAATTAATGTGTCTGTCCAAATGTCACCTCCTCAAAGGGGCCTTCTTTGACCACCGTATTGAAAATAAAACCATTGTCACTTCATCTTCTCCGTTTACTTTATCTTCATAGCACTTATTACTACCTGATATTCTATATCTATTTGCTCTTTGTTGCCTGTCTCCCCACTAGAATTCAAACTCCTTGAGACCAAGGACTTTGCCTTGCTGACTGCCACATCCTTCCGTCCTCAAATAATGTGTGGCATATAGTATATACTTAATAAATACTTGTTGAATGAATGAATAAATGAATATAAGTGATAAAGGGTTAGTATTAGAATATGTAGAGACTACAGATTAGTTAAAAACCAACAAATGGCCCGATAGGAAAATTGTCAAGGGCTATGAACAGGCAGGTCACAGAAGAAGAAATCTGAAGATACAGTAAAAATACGGAAAGCTAATCGGCTGGGCGCGGTGGCTCAAGCCTGTAATCCCAGCACTTTGGGAGGCCGAGACGGGCGGATCACGAGGTCAGGAGATCGAGACCATCCTGGCTAACACGGTGAAACCCCGTCTCTACTAAAAATACAAAAAACTAGCCGGGCGAGGTGGCGGGCGCCTGTAGTCCCAGCTACTCAGGAGGCTGAGGCAGGAGAATGGCGCAAACCCGGGAGGCGGAGCTTGCAGTGAGCTGAGATCCGGCCACTGCACTCCAGCCCGGGCTACAGAGCAAGACTCCGTCTCAAAAAAAAAAAAAAAAAAAAAAAAAAAATACGGAAAGCTATTTTATATAATTTGTAATCAGGAAAATACAAAATTAAACAATAATGAAACCACCACATCATACCCAGAGACTGGCAAAAATTAAAAGTTTGATGATATTAATTATTGGTAAGGGCTTGGGGAAAGGAACTGTTTACTGTTAGTTGGAGTATAAATTGGCACAGACATTTTAGAGAATAATTTTTTTTTTTTTTTTTTTTGAGACAGAGTCTCACTCTGTCACTCTGTCGCCCAGGCTGGAGTGCAGTGGCGCAATCTCGGCTCACTGCAGCCTCCGCCTCCTGGGTTCAAGCAATTCTCCTGCCTCAGCCTCCTGAGTAGCTGGGACTCGAGGCGCGTGCCACACCATGCCCGGCTATTTTTTTTTTTTTTTTTGTATTTTTAGTAGAGATGGGGTTTCACCATGTTGGCCAGGATGGTCTCGATCTCCTGACCTTGTGATCTGCCTGCCTCAGCCTCCCAAAGTACTGGGTTTACAGGCGTGAACAACTGCTCCCGGCCAAGAATTTGATAATATCTAATAAAGATAAACATATGCATACCCTAATTTCCCAGAAATTCTACTCTCAGGTAATATGCTAGAGATACTTTTTCTTTTTTTTTCTCTTTCTTTCTTTTTTTTTTTTTTTTTCTGAGACGGAGTCTCTGTCTGTCGCCCACACTGAAGTGCAGTGGCACGATCTCGGCTCACTGCAACCTCCACCTCCTGGATTCAAGCGATTCTCCTGCCTCAGCCTCCCGAGTAGCTGGGATTACAGGCATGCACCATCATGCCTGGCTAATTTTTTGTATTTTTAGTAGAGATAGGTTTCATTCACCATGTTGGCGAGGCTGGTCTGGAACTCCTGATCCCACGTGATCTGCCCGCCTCGGCCTCCCAAAGTGTTGGGATTACAAGCGTGAGCCGCCGCACCCAGCCAGAGATATTTTTTCATATCTGAGTCAGGAGACTACACAAGAATGTTCATAGCAGCGTTGTTTGTAATAGTAAATGACTGCATGTAACCCAAATATACACCACCAGTTGAATAGAAAAATAAACCATGGTATACTTATACAATGGGATACTATTGTCAGTAAAAATGAACAAATTTTAGCTATACACATTGATGGGAATAAATTTCATAAACACACTAAGCAAGAGAAGGAAATTGCAGAATACATGCTATATAGTTTGATTTCTGTAAAGTTCAAAAGATGACAAATTGGAATATGTTTTCTATGGATAGATGAATAGGTGGAAGGCACAGTGTTTACCTCTGAAGGTGGAGGGAGTGGCATGAGATCAGAGGAGGCTACAGTGTTACGGCTTTTTTTTTTTTTTTGAGACGGAGTCTCGCTCTGTCGCCCAGGCTGGAGTGCAGTGGCCGGATCTCAGCTCACTGCAAGCTCCGCCTCCCGGGTTTTTGCCATTCTCCTGCCTCAGCCTCCCAAATAGCTGGGACTACAGGCGCCCGCCACCGCGCCCGGCTAGTTTTTTGTCTTTTTAGTAGAGACGGGGTTTCACCGTGTTAGCCAGGATGGTCTCGATCTCCTGACCTCGTGATCCACCCGTCTCGGCCTCCCAAAGTGCTGGGATTACAGGCTTGAGCCACCGCGCCCGGCCTGTGTTATAGCTTTTATTACTTTATTTATTTATTTGAGACAAAGTCTCACTCTGTCACCCAGGCTGGAGTGCAGTGGCGCCATCTCCGCTCACTGCAGCCATGACCTCCTAGGCTTAAGTGATTCTCCCACCTCAGCCTCCTGAGTAGCTGGAATTACAGGCATGCACCACCACACCCAGTTAATTTTTTTGTATTTTTAGTAGAGACAGGATTTCACCATGTTGGCCAGGCTGGTCTCAAACTCCTGGACTCATGTAATCCACCCACCTTGGCCTCCCAGAGTGCTGGGATTACAGGCATGAGCCACCGAGCCTGGCCAGTTTTTAAAAAGAAGCAAACATGTTAAGATTTGACAAAGATGGGCAGTGATAATATTATGACGTGAGTTATCATTTTGTTAGTCCCCTAGTGTGTGCTTGAAAAGACTCATTTGAAAGAGTATCGGCCAGGCGCAGTGGCTCACGCCTGTAATCCGAGCACTTTGGGAGGCCGAGGCAGGTGGGTTGCCTGAGGTCAGGAGTTCGAGACCAGCCTGGCTAACATGGTGAAACCCCGTCTCTACTAAAAATACAAAAATTAGCCGGGCGTGGTGGTGCACACCTGCAGTCCCAGCTACTCGGGAGGCTGAGGTAGGAGAATCGCTTGAACCCAGTGGGTGGAGGTTGTGGTGAGCTGAGATTGCACCACTGCACTCCAGCCTGGGTTGACAGAGCAAGATTCCATCTCCAAAAAAAAAAAAGAAAAAAAGGAAAGAGAAAAGAAAAAGTACCACCAGTTCGGTACCATCGGTATTTGTATTTGTGTATATATGTGAGTTGAAAAGGTGAAACAGTTTGGTAATGCTACTATTGTCTCACTCTCATGGCCTCTTCCTTCTGTTTACATTGTCCCAGATTTAGGGTTATTTGCTGGACAGAGATCATGCAGTTTTCAAGTTTGAAACTCAGCTTAATTTGGGACAGGGATCAGCAAACTTTTTCTGTTTGGGCCAATTAGTAAGTAATTTGGGGCCGTATGGTCTCTGGGCCAAATATTAAGCTTTGCTGGCCATGTGGTCTCTGTTGCAACTACTGAAGTTTCCCATCATAGCATGGCAACAGTGTGGTAGGCAGAATTCTAAGATGGCTCCTGAGATTCCTGGCCCCTGATGCATAAAAACTTTATCTCAGTTATTTAATCAAACACTAACCTAGGTGCTGCTGTGAAGGGATTTTGGAGACGTACTTAATGTCCCAAATCAGTTGACCTTAAAATAGGGAGATTATGCATGGTAGGTTTCACCTAATCAGGTGGGCCTTTAAAAGGGATAGGGCTCTTCCTAGTAAGAGAGATTCAAAATGTTAAAGAGGTTTAATGTGAGGGAGACTCTCTATTGCTTACTTTGAAGATGGAGGGGGCCATGTGGCAAGGTATCTAACCAGCCTCTAGGAGCTGAAGGTAGCCCTTGGCTGGTGGCCAGCATAAGAATGGGAGTCTCAGTTCTACAACTGCAAAGAATTAAATTCTGCCAGCTAGGTGAGCTTGAAAGAGGACCTTGAGCCTCAAATGAGACTACCATCCCAGCCAGCGCCTTGATTTCAGCCTGGTGAGACCCTGAACAAACAGCCCAGTCCTGCCGGGACTGCTGACCAGTGGAAACTGTAAGATAATAAATTTGTGTTTTAAGCCACTAACATTGTGGTAATTTGTTATACAGCAATAGGAAAGTGATGCAAACAGCCATAGACAATATGTAAGTGAATGAGTGAGGCAGGATGTGTTCCCAGAAAACTTTATTTATTAACACTGAAATTTGAATTTCATGGAAATTTCGTGAGTTACAAAATATTTTTCTTCTTTCAATTTTTAAGTGTTATATATATATATAAAACTATCTATCTATCTATCTATCTATCTATCTATCTATCTATCTATCTATCTATAGTTAGCTCATAGGCTGTACAAAAAACCAGTGAGGGGATGGATTTGGCCTGTGGGTTACAATTTGGCAAACCCCATATTTAGAAAATTGGTGCATTTTTTGGTCAAACCCTCTGAACTTTGGAGAAGTTTTCAGGTCTCATAGGAATACGGACATCAGTCTCTAAAACACCCTTTTATTCATGATTTTAAATGAGTTGTAGCTCATTTTCTTCACATAGCATCGTAAGCGTCATAGCATTTTTCAAACACGCAATACATTTTAAAATAATTTGCACTAATGGTGTAAATCTCTTCTAGATATCAAATCTAAACTATAAAACCATTTAATTTATACATCAATTTCTAGCACTCAGATAGGTTCAAAGGAACATTGCCAACTTTAATGAAAATATTGTAGTTATTTATTTATTTTATATCCCCCAAGGAAGTACTCTTTATTCTTTTGATTGTATGATTCTAATTAGATGATAAACATGCATGGCCTTTCTTAAGACATGTTAATTAGTATGGATGTTGCTATAACAATCTTCTGGCAATTTATGTTTTCCGAATATCTGGTATATCATGCATTAATTTTTATCATTTAATGAAATTGCTAAATCAGGAATTTAGAATGCTGTGTTTAAACTTTCTTTAATTAGAAATGGAGATATGAAAGCAGGTAGGACTCTTGGAAACAACAGTTTGATAGCACAAGATAGACATGTTTTGGGGACACTTTCTGGATTAGTTTCCTGGGGCTACTGTAACAAAGTAGTACAAACTGAATGGTTTAAAATAACAGAAATGTATTTTCTCACAGTTCTGGACACTAGAAGTCTGAAATCAAGGTGTCTTCAGGGCCTGCCCCTCTGACACCTGGAGGGGAGAATCCTTCCTTGCCTCCTTCTAGCTTCTGTTGTTTTCTGGTAATCATGGGTGTTCCTTGGCTTGTAGATGGATCACTCCAGTTGTTGCCTGTGTCATCACATGGCCGTCTTCTCGCCCCTGTCTCTGTGCATCTTCTACTCTTAGAAAGACACCAGCCATATTGGATTAGGGCCCACCCTAATAAACGAACTTAACTTGATTACATCTTTGATTATTTCCAAATAAGGTCTCATTTTCAGGTGAGGTAGGAGAATAGGGTCTGGAGGTAGGGAACCTGAGGCTGATTCACACTGACTTCCTAGAATGAAGTGGAAAGGAAAACCTAACTTTCCTTTTTTTTTTTTTTTCTCCCAGAAGCAATCATGAAAGCCGCGGGGGTTTATTTATTTAATTTTTTTCCCCCTAGACGGGGTCTCTCTCTGTCACCCAGACTGGAGTGCAATGGCGTGATCTTGGCTCACTGCAACCTCTACCTCCTGAGTTCAAGTGATCCTCCTGCCACAGCCTCCTGAGTAGCTGGGATTACAGGTGCCCGCCACCACACCCAGCTGGAAAACCTAACTTTCCACACCTAAGTA
This sequence comes from Macaca fascicularis, assembly GCF_037993035.2. Lineage (NCBI taxonomy): Eukaryota > Metazoa > Chordata > Mammalia > Primates > Cercopithecidae > Macaca > Macaca fascicularis. The sequence goes on along the minus strand of NC_088395.1, from coordinate 125,707,565 downwards.
ACAAAAGGACCAGAGGCTTTTTGTTTCCCTTTGCAAACCCCCACCTTTTCTGTGGGGCAGATGGGAAATTGAAAATACCTCTTTTTTTGCATAGAATTGTAACTTTGTAACTTCCCTTCAGCCTCTGACTGCGGGCCAAGCCTTTGTTTGCACAGAAGTGCAACTTTGTAACTTCCCTTTAGCCTCTGATTGTGGGCCACCACTTCATTTACATAAGTTGAACACCAAGTGGCCAATGGGAAACCTCTAGGGAGTATTTGTATGCAAGAAGATTCTGTGTCGGGGCCCATGAGCAGCTGCTTCAGCCCACTCCTACCCTGTGGTGTGTAATTTCGTTTTCAATAAATCTCTGCTTTCCTTGCTTCATTCTTTCCTTGCTTCATTCTTTCCTTGCTTTGTCCAATTCTTTGTTCAAAATGCCAAGAACCTGGACACCCTCCACTGGTAACAGAGCAGAATAGAGAACCCAGAAATAAAACTGCACACCTACAGCCATCTGACCTTTGAAAAACCTGTGGGTTTTATCCAATTCTTTGTTCAAAATGCCAAGAACCTGGACACCCTCCACCGGTAACAACAGGTACTGGGGCTTAAGACTTCAATATATCCTTCTGAGGACATAATTCAACACATAACCCTTTCACAAAGAAAATGACAAGAATTTAAGATAGAATAAGAATGTTAGAATAGAAATGGTCTTAACAGTTTTCTACAATAACCACCTACTTGTATTTTTGAAGAAACAGGCATGGAGTGATTAGGAGATTTACCCATGGTCACACACAGATAAAAAAGGACAGAGCTGGAATTGGAAATTGGTAGTGACAGGGAAATTTACAAATCATGCAAATACATTTCTGGTTAAACACCTAAAACAGTCAAGGCTGGCCCTCGGAAAAAAGTGGGAATTAGGCAGCTCATCTGAGTCTTTCTCATCTCCCTTCATTTATTTCTGCTTTCTTCCCTGTTGGAACCTCCTTGGCCTCACTCTCTCCTCTAGGAGCAGGTGGCATATACTGAGCGCTTCCTATGTGCTGGACATTGTGCTAAGTCTTCCTCATTTAATTCTCATAACATAGTGGTAAACACTATTATGATCCCATTTTACAAATGAGGAAACTGGACTTCAGATATTATGATTCTGTTTTATAAATGAGGAAACTGGACTGAGATGCAAACACAGGCAGAGCTCACATTTGTCTTAAAAATTATTGTATACATCTAAAAGGTACAAATGTAATTTTGTTCTATGGATGTATTGCACAGTCTGAAATCTAGGCTTTTAGTGTATCCATGACTCAAATAATGTGCATTGTATCTATTAAGTAATTCTCAGCACCCACCCTCTCCCATCCACATTCTTTTTTTTTTTTTTTTAACTGTTCTCTTATTCTATTCCTCCTTCTTGCCATTGCCCCCCACTGCCATACACCTACACACAGTTTATGCTTTGCTCACAGTCCCTTCCTGGAGGCCCTCTTTAAGCCTGCCTTCCTAGACAGGGTTCTATATTTCAGAATCGTCTCTTGTACTCTGCCTGTTTCAGTGACGAGGTGGTACAGAAAGAAACCAGTTGGCTGTATGAGCAGGTCCTTCCAGGGGCGGAGGGTCTGTTTTGCAAATTTGAGGATTCAGAAACTTTGTCAGCTCTCCCAGAAGTGTTCGGGTCTAGGGATGGGATTGCCCTACCTAAATTTACAATTGGTTGATTGCAAATCCAGAATACCAATTTGTGGATTTACACTGAGAAAGATGCCTGCGAAGTGCTGCAACCAGAAAGCAATATTGAAAAGGGAGAGCTGCCCAGACAGGGCCTTGCCAGGGGTCTGATAGCGAGATTCTAATGCCCATGAGTAGGGTGCTGGTCTCTCTGCCACTGAAGGGAACAGGACAGATGGGCTGGGAGTGCAGGCCATGGGCTTGACTCCTGGGTAGCACGGTCCCAGGGGCTAGGTTGTCTCAGGGCTTTTCCTCAGGCAACCTGAGGCAGAAAGTCAGATACTTATGTGGAGAAGGGCCAAGGCTCTAGCAGGAAAGCCAGTGCCAGGACTTGAATTCAGAGGACAGAAAGGGGAACACGAGGAGGGAATTCAGTAGCTCAGGAAGATGTGGGCAGGCAAACAGTGCTGGATTCTTTGCTCAGTCTGAGCCTTGTCTTGGACTCTTTGGATTTAGGCCTGCACAAGGTCATCCTGGTGATCAAACCCCAGCTTTCTCCTGAGGGCTTTGACTTGACCTGACCTTCAGGGCCTTGGCAGACTGTGCTGCCTCTGGCAGAAGCTTCATACTCTGGCTCTGACCACATAAATCCCAGTCCTCCCCAGGATGGGAGGATTCAGGTATTTAGCCACAAATCTACGGTTCCTGAGGTCCCCATTAGCTGCCCTGGCAATGCCCGCCACCCTCCACTCCCTGAGTCTGTCATGGTCCAAGAAGGAAAATGCAAAGTTCCATGGGTAGGTTTCTACTTTGGCAGACCAGAAAGTACAGGTGAGGGCAGAGTTGATTCCATGGCTGGTTCAGAGAGCAAGAAAGCTTTAGGTAAAAGTCTTACAACAGACATGTTGGATTTTTCCACTGTTGCTTGCCTTTCTCTTTTTGCATCATTGGATCCAGAAATCGTTAGGTTTTTTGCCTCTGTCATGTTATCTCTCACTTGCGGACATTATTGCAACAGGTATTAACTTCTTATTTTATTAGTAGCCATTAACCATACACAATTGATCTACGTGGCTTCTAAAGAGCCACATCAATTGCACCTGTGTTCCAGTCACCTCCACTGACAGCTGGCTTCAGCAGTCACCCAGCTGGATGAGCTGCCCTGGATCAGAGCATTGTCTGTTAATCACTAGTGAGTACCAAGTACCTAGCACTCAGCAGTAAATATTTGTTGAATAAATGAAGAAATATGTGATTGAATGTAAACTTTTGAATGTGGTCCAGTTTGTCCCAACATTCACAGAGAAGCAGACTGTGGTAACTGCTCTTACTTTTTGTTATTTATTTATTTATTGAGACAGAGTTTCACTCTGTCACCCAGGCTGGAGTGCAATGGTGCGATCTCGGCTCACTTCAACCTCCACCTCCTAGGTTCAAGCGATTCTTGTGCCTCAGCCTCCTGAATAGCTGGGATTACAGGCATGCACCACCATGCATTTTTGTGTTTTTAGTAGAGAAAGGATTTCACCACGTTGGTCAGGACGGTCTTGAACTCCAGACCTTAAGTGATCCACCTGCCTCGGCCTCCCAAAGTGCTGGGATTGCAGACACTTTTTGTCTTTTAAAAAGTACACAGGTGAGCAGGCTGGGCACAGTGGCTCATGCCTGTAATCCCACCACTTTGGGAGGCCGAGGCGGGCAGATCACGAGGTCAGGAGATGGAGACCATCCTGGTGAACACGGTGAAATCCCGTCTCCACTAAAAAGACAAAAAATTAGCCGGGCCTGGTGGTGGGCGCCTGTAGTCCCAGCTACTTGGGAGGCTGAGGCAGGAGAATGGTGTGAACCCGGGAGGCGGAGCTTGCAGTGAGCCAAGATCGCGCCACTGCATTCCAGCCTGGGTGACAGAGCGAGACTCCATCTCAAAAAAAAAAAAAAAAAGTACACAGGTGATACAGGAATCATTCTCATAAAAGATTCAAACATTATAGAAGCATACAGAACAAAATCCTTACTACTCTCCCTCCCACCACCCATACCCTGAATCCCAGTCTTCTCCTTGAAGGTAACCACTGTTACCAGTTCAGTGGGCATAATTTCTGTCTACTTTCCATGTATTTACATACATGTAATGTACGTGTGTTCATATATATATGTGCCTTTCTTTCATAAATAGGATTACATTATATTTATTGTTTTGCAACTTGCTTTATTGTATTTAGCAATATATCATGGGCATCTTTCCACACCAATACATCTACATCATTGTCAATAATTGCATAGTATTGCACAACATGGACATATCATATTTTATTTAACTAGTCCTATATTGGTAGGTATTTTAGTGGTCTACGGTTGGTCTCTAATATAAACACTGCTGTAATAAATATCCTTGCTATCCATATTTATTATATACACTTTAATAAGACAAGTTCCTCCTGTCCCATTATTCTTCCTTTTCAGCATTTTTCTGGTTATTCTTTCTTATTTTCCATATGAACATCAAACAAGCTTCTCTAGTCCCTAGAATAGGCAGTTTTACTGGGATCATGTTAGATTTATAATTTAAATTAAAGAGAATTGACCTATTTTGATGTTAAGTCTTATTATTTATTTATTTATTTTAAATTAAATTTTATTATTTTGTTGTTGTTGATGTTGAGACGGATTCTTGCTTTTGTTACCGAGGCTGGAGTGCAATGGTGCGATCTCGGCTCACTGCAACCTCCACCTGCCTCCCGGGTTCAAGCAATTCTCCTACCTCAGCCTCCTGAGTAGCTGGGATTACAGGTGCGTGCCACCATGCCCGGCTAATTTCTGTATTTTTAGTAGACATGGGGTTTCACCACATTGGCCAGGCTGGTCTCAAACTCCTGACTTCAGGCGATCCGCCTCCCTCGGCCTCCCAAAGTGTTGGGATTACAGGCATGAGCCACCGCACCCAGCCATCTTTTCATTTTTGACTGAAGTTTCTAAAAACATTTTATTTTAAAATCATTACAAAATTAATAAATGTCTGTTGTAGAAGCTTTAGAACACTTAGAACTGTACGCATTAAAAATTACCAGCTTTCTGCGCGCCCCCCCCCCCCCCCCAATTCCTATTGCCCACAGGTAACCACTGTTATCAGGTCATGGTCTCCCTCACTTCTTCAAAAATAAAATCATGCTATTCCTGTGATCTGCAACTTGCTTTTTTCTTAAAGTATTTTCCAAGTAGCTTTCCATGTCAGTACATACAATGCTGCCTCAATATTTTTAGACTGCTGCAGTTTATTACCCTCTGTGGATATGCTAGATTTTAAAAAATGCAATGCCTTGTGATAGACATTTGTGTATGTCCAAATTTTATTATTATAAACCATTTTATAATAAACAACCTTATTATATAGTATCATGCACATTATGTGATTTTCTGTAGGATAAATTCCTAGCAGTGGAATTACCCGTGTCAAAAGTTATTGTGCATTTAAAATTTTAGTTGATATTGCCAAATCACATTCCCAAAAGTTTTTAACAATAGTTAAAAGAGAGTATATGTTTTTCTAAAACCTTGTCCTCACTAGGGCTATTAACCTTTTTAATATCTGCCAATCTGTAGTTTTCGTTTCTATTTCTTAAATAAGTGTCAGGTTGAACATCTTTTCATATACTATGTTTGCTGGTAATTTGTAATTTGCCTTCTATGATTTCTCAATTTTCATCCTTTGTCGATTTGCCTGCCTTTTTAATCTTATTAATTTTTTTTTTTGAGACGAAGTCTCGTTCTTGTCCCCCAGACTAGAGTGCAATGGTGCGATCTCGGCTCACTGCAACCTCCACCTCCCGGCTTCAAGCAATTCTCCTGCCTCAGCCTCCCGAGTAGCTGGGATTACAAGCGCCTGCCACCACGGGACGGGATTTCACCATGTTGGCCAGGCTGGTCTCGAACTCCTGACCTCAGGCGATCCACCCGCCTCAGCCTCCCAAGTGCTGGGATTACAGGCGTGAGCCACTGTGCCCGGCCAATCTTATTAATTTATAACAGTCCTTTGTGTATTACCAATACTAGTCTTTTACTTTGCATATTTGTTACAAATACTTTCCCTATTTTTATGCCTCTTGGCTTTGTTTATGATGTGTTTTGGCTGTTTATAAGTATTCAAATGTCATACAGGCAAATGTTTAAATCTTTTTTATTTTTGATTCTAGATTCCACGATTATAAAAGATATTCTCCTGGCTGGGGCATGGTGGCTCACAACTGTAACCCCAACACTTTGGGAGGCTGAGGTGATTGGCTCACTTGAGGCCAGGAGTTCGAGACCAGTCTAGGCAACATGGCGAAACCCCATTGCTACTAAAAATACAAAAATTAGCCAGTCTTATAACCTGGTCTCAAATAAATAAATAAAAATATTCTCCTATATTTGATTTTACTCACTATATTGTTTTATTTTGAAATTGAAATCTTAATCCCATCTGGAATATATTTTTGGGCAGGCGGTGAGGTAGTGATCTAGCTCTATATGTTTCTACATGGCTAGTGAGTTAAGGATATTTAGGTGCTAGTAAAGGTGCTAACTCAAGCTAGCTTGATGGGGGAAAAAAGGGAATTTATTATAAGAATATGGAGTATTTCTCTGGAACCCAGATCTTGGATGGAGCTTAATTTCCCAAACGGCTGGAATCAGAGAAGGAAATGGTGTCAGGAATGCAAAGAGTAGCTTGTTGCCATTTCTCAGCTCTGCTGCCCTCTGAGCCTTGGCTTCATTCATCTCTGTGGGTGGGCTTTCTCGGCTACTTGGTCTTGTTGGTGGAAGCTGTGTATACCAAAGCTCAACCCCTGAGCTTTTAGGTCTCCTCCCTTAAAGATGTCAACCCTTCAGACTGGAAGAGACTCTTCTCAGTCTAGCTTGGGTCAGGAGTTCACCTCTGATCCGACCAGCTTTGACTAGGGAACTTGGGTCACTTAATGTGTACGTGGCTGTTGTGGACCCACTCCTGAAACCTTATGAATTGGAAAGGAGAAGATAGAAGATAGAAGTTCTCTGAGAAGAATCACTGTGACCTGGGCAGACACATCTACTACACTATTTGTCCCAGCACCATTTTTGAACAATGTGTATCCCCACTAATAATCTCTTCCACTCTCCTGGATGACTTTTCCACGCTGCATTAGCTATGGCAAGTGAACAGGGTTCCATTGCTAAAGGAGACTTAGAGGACTCAAATGGCATTACTCACAAATACATAGTTTATTACAGGAAAAGGATACAACCAGGGGTCTGGAGTGGTCAGGGACAGGATCCTATTGTCGTCCTCTCTAAGAGCCATGATAGCAGGACCCACTTTATCACTTGGACCACTGACATGTGCACAGAACACACTGACATGTGCACAGAACACCTCAGAACCAGGGAGTCCAAAATGGACTCCCAGATGGGCCAGTCACACAGGCATATTTTAACCTCAACAGTAGAGCCCTTTGAGGGAGGGACAGATGTCACACAGAGACCAGGTACAAATAATCAGTCTCACTGTTACCAATACATAATGTCGACAAGCTCGGACAAACCACTGTGAATCTCAAGACTCATGGCTACAAAACAACACCATTAACCAGTATGTTTTGTGTCTTGATGGGGGGTCAGTGTCACGCTAGAACTTCAGTAAAACAACTAGGGCTAATTCTGGACATGCTGGAATTAACCTCACAACCCACACTTCTTCCTTTCTCCTCTGTTTTTGGGTTCTGGTGTTTTAACAATTTCTTGTGATCTGAAAAATTTTTGTAAGTCTTTTTTGCAGTGATTGAAGTCTGAATGTTCGATTTGATTTTTCTTACTTTGGACATTTACTTCAAATTTACTTCAAAATTTACCTCTAAAACATCTGGACTACTTTGGAAAACAACAAGGATTGATAACTCTGTATTCTATAGGTAGTGGCTAGCATTTGTTTTTTTGAGTCGACTTCCTAATCATTAAGAAAATTACTTTAATAATTCAGTTTACATCAAAATTCTCTTCTGCCTGCTTTTAGATTGAAAGTAAGTTCAACTTGCAGTATTCAAATACTGTGGAAACCCACTTAATTTAATGGTTTCTAAATCATGCAAGGCAAAAACATCTTACCTAAAGAGCTTTCAAAAACTCATGATTAAAACATATTTTGGAATAGAATTACTTTATTTCAATTTTGCTTTATAAACGGAATGAGCAGAAATGCATTAAACCCCAGAAACCTGCGTTACCACCATTTGGTGTAATTCACATGCTGAAAATGTAATATTTTTAAAAGGCCCCAGAAAGCCCATAATAGGCTGTCTTACTCATGTTTGTGCTCTCATCTTTGTTAAAGAGAGCACACGGTCCCATTAGCCTCTGGGCATTGTCAGGCCAAATGCACAGAAGCATTAACTGAATACACAGAAGTCTCAATTAGGCAGTGGTTTTTTTGCCAGTAACATAAGGAGAAAAACATTTTGATTAAAATTGGGAATGGAGAGGGGCAATTTTGTTTCCATTGCAGATACCTGATTAGCTATGAAAAGGGAACGTGCTTTCTTTAAGCTTTGGGTTAATAATCTGAAAACCTATTTCTCTGGCTTTTGTTAAAAAAAAAAAACCCAATCAGATGTGATGCTGGAGGCAGAAACCATTAAAAGAAAAGAATGAAAACATAGACCACATTTTAAAACTCTATTAAAATACCATAAATAATGTTGAAATTCAAACAATATATCTAGAAAAAAAATATTTGCAACCTATATGAGATGATTCTAACTAATTGACTAACGTAAAAAGATACATGCTTAAATAGAAAAAAATGGCAAAGGACCCAGCTGTGACACAAAGCAAGAAATACAAATGGAAATAAAGATTAAAATGTGTTCTGCTTCACTGGTGATCAAAGTCATGCAAATTAATATCACATTGCTATTTTTACAAACCTACCAGGGTGGCAAAGATTAGAAGATTATTAGTATCCGGTGCTTAAAATGGTGTGTGGAAAGGGCATTCTGAAATATTACTGATGAGAAAAGTCAATTGAGTGCAATTTGGTAATGTGTCAAAACTCAAAATGTGCATACTTGTTATTTAACAATTCCAGAAATCACAAATCTGTATTTTGCACATGCATAAAATATGTTCAAAGATATTAATTGCAGCATTATTTATGATTGCCAAGGAGATAACAACCAAAATGTCCATCAAAGGGAATTGGGTAAATAAATATGGTACCACTTAACTAAGCAACTTCAAAAATTAATGAAGTAGATCTATATGCACCGATAGGAAAAAAATCCCAAGAACTATTACTGAGAAAAGCAAGTTCCAAACCACAAAGTATCATCACTGTCTCTGGTACTTTTTGATGTTTATTTTTAAAAAGCCTTTACCTGGGGTATATTTTATATAAAATAATCATCACATATTTCAACTGTACAATTCCCAGCTTTTTAGTATATTTATAGAGCTATGCAACCATAATTACAACCTAACTTTAGATTATTTCTATCTTTCTTTTATTTCAATAGCTTTAGGGGTTGATATGGTTTGGATATTTGTCCCTTCCTAATCTCACTTTGAAATACAATCCCCAGTGTTGGAGATAGTTCCTGGTCGGAGGTATTGGATCATGGGGGTGAATGCCTCATGAATGGCTTTGGTGCCATCCTCTAGGTGATAAGTGAGTTCTTGCTCTGAGTTTATGCAAGATCTGGTTGTTTAAATGTCTCCAACGTTAGCACCTCTCCACCTTCTCTCTCTTGCTCCTATTCTCACCATGTGATATGCTCGCTCCTCTTCACCTTCTCCTATGATTGGAAGCTCCCTGAAACCCTCACCAGGAGCTGAGCAGATGTTGGTGCCATGCCTGTACAGCCTGCAGAACCATGAGACAAATTAAACCTCCTTTCTTTATAAATTAGCCAGTCTCAGGTATTTCTTTATAGCAATGCAAGGATGACCTAACACAGGGCGTATAAGTGGTTTTTAGCTACATGGATGAATTGTATAGTGGTGAAGTCTGGTTTTTCAGTGTACCTGTCACCCAAATAGTGTACATTGTACCCAATAGGTAATTTTTTTCCTTCTTTACCCTCTCCCACCCTCCTCCCTTTCTGAGTCTCCAGTGTCCATTATACTACTCTGTATGCCTTTGCATACCCATAGCTTAGCTCCCGCTTATAAGGGCGAACATGCGGTTTTTGGTTTTCCATTGCTAAGTTACTTCACTTAGGATAATGGCCTCCAGTTTCGTCCAAGTTACTGCAAAATACATTATTTTGTTATTTTTTGATAGCTGAGTGGTTTGTACTCCATGGTGTATATATACCACATTTTCTTTTTTAAAAAAATTATTTTAAGTTCAGGGGTACATGTGCAAATTTGTTACACAGATAAACTTGTGTTTTGGGAGTTTATTGTGCAAATTATTTCATCACCCAGGTATTGAGCCTAGTACCCATTAGTTAATTTTCCTGATCTTCTCCTACCTCCTACCCTTCATCCTCCAATAAGCCCGTGTATACCATTCCCCTCTATGTGACCATGTGTTCTCCTCATTTAGCTCCCACTTATAAGTGAGAACATGTGGTATTTGGTTTTCTTTTCCTGTGTTAGGATAATGGCCTCCAGTTCCATCCATATCCCTGCAGAGGACATGATCTTACTCCTTTTTTATGGCCGCATAGTATTCCATGGTGTATATGTACCACATTTTCTTTATCCAGTCTATCATTGATGGGCATTTAGGTGGATTCCATGTCTTTGCTATTGTGACTAGACAACATTTTCTTTATTCACTCATCAGTTGATGGGCGCTTAGGTTGATTCCACATCTTTACAATTGTGAATAATGCTGTGATAAACACATGTGTGCTAGTGTCTTTTTAATATAATGACTTCTTTTCTGTTGAGTAGATACCCAATAGTGGGATTGCTGGATCGAATGGTAGAGCTACTTTTAGTTCTCTGAGAAATCTCCATACTATTTTCCATAGAGGTTGTACTAATTCACATTCCCACCAGCAGTGTAAAAGTGTTCCCTTTTACTGCATCCATACCAACATCTATTGTTTTTTGACTTTTTAATAATGGCCATTCTGGCTGGGTTTTTCTCACTGTGTTTTTATCTCACTGTGGTTTTAATTTGCATCTCCCTGATGATTAGTATTGTTGAACATTTTTTAATATACCTGTTGGACATTTGTGTATCTTCTTTTGAGAAGTGTCTGTTTATGTCATTTGTCCACTTTTTAATGGGATTATTTGCTTTTTCTTGATTTGAGTTCCTTGTGGATTCTGGATATTAGTCCTTTGTTGGATATATAGTTTGCAAATATTTTCTCCCATTCTGTAGGTTGTTTATTCTGTCCACTCTCTTTGACTCACTCCAACCATCTCTTGTCAGTCCTAACATTACTTGAAATAGTTGATCACTCCGACTTTGAAGCACTTTTTCAGTTGGCTTCCAGGACCTCACGCTCTCCTGGTTTCTTTTGACCACATTGGTTCCTTTCTTTGTCTCTTTTATTCATCCCTCTTCTTTTCCCCAACTTCTCCAACATTAGAATTTCCCAAGGGCTTGGTCTTGGTCCACCTATTTTCTCTCACTCTCCTTGCTCCATATCTAATCTCATGGCTTCAAATATAATCCACGTGTTGCTGTCTGCCTAATTCACTTCTTCAGCCAATCCTTTCTCCTGAACTCCAGATTCATACATCCAACTGCCTACTTGACATGGCTTAGCTGTGTTATAGACATCTTAAACTACTTTTCCTGTTCCAGACTGAACCTTCAGATGTTCATCCCCATAACTTATCTTCTTTTAGTCTTCTACATCTCAGTAAATGACAATTTCACTCATCCAGTTGCTCAGACCAAAAACCTTGGCATCATCGTTGACCCCTCTCTCATACACTCCACATCTAGTACCAAATTTCCTGTGAAGCTAATGAAGCTTAAGCATCAGAGCCGCTCACTTGCAGGAGCGCCTTACAAGACACAAGGCTCCTTATGGTGGGATAACATAGTCATATGCTTTTGTAAAATTTACAAAAGTAAAATATTTTAATTACAATCAGTTAAGACAGCTGTCTCTTTTCACTCTTACTTCCCCCTGTATCACTCTTCCTTCATGGCGGGATTGGCATTGGGTGGCTGTGAACGTTGTTGGGATCATGCAGAGGAGAAATTTAATTGGGTTTACATTTATTTTTGATTTGATCAGATATATTTACATGGCTGGCAGTTATCTCTATATCACTGTTAACCATCTCAGCGTAAGGAGTGGCTTCCAGAAATACTCTCACCTCAATTACCTTACTATGCTGGCTAGTGGTGCAGGGCCAAAGAGCATATCTCAAATACTAACACCTTCTATAGCACCCAGCATTGGGAGTATGTGTAGTTGAGGAGAAATAGATTTGGAATGTACAGAGCCAGAAACTAGTCTGTGGAAAATTATTCACTGGACATGTAAAACTATATATGGAGGACTCGGTTCCGCCTAGTCAGAATGGGAGTTTTCTTCTGTCACTAATATACTCAATAATGCAGCATGTGTAACTATAAACACAGCGTATGTTTTTTTATTGTGGTAATAACAATTAACATAAGATCTACCCTCTTAATATATTTTAAACTAAACAATACAGTATTGCTAGCTGGAGGGACAATGTTTTGCAGCAGAGCTCTAGAAAATCTTCATCTTGAAGAACTGAAACTTCATACCTGTTGAACAACAACTCCCCACTTCCCTTTCCCATAAGCCCCGGGCAACCACCATTCAACTCTGCTTCTATGAGTTTAACTCTTTTATTTTATTAGAGATAGGGTCTCACTCTGTCACTCAGGCTAGAGTGCAATGGTGCAATCCTAGCTTACTGTAGCCTCGAACTCCCGGGCTTAAGGGATCCTCCTGCCTCAGGTTCCTGAGTAGCTAGGACTACAGGTGTATGCCACCATGCTCAGATTTTTTTTTCTTTTTTTTGTAGACATGGGGTCTCACTATGTCCCCCACGATGGTCTTGAACTCCTAGGCTGAATCAATCCTCCTGCCTCAGCCTCCCAAAGTGCCACAGGTATGAGCCACCATGCCCAGCCAAGTTTGATAATTTTAGATACCACATATAAGTGGAATCACGCAGTATTTGTGCTTCTATGCCTGGCTTATTTCCTTTAGCATAATGCCCTACAGGTTCATCCATGTTGTCACATATGGCAGGATTTCCTTCTTTTTCAGGCTGGTTAATATTCCATTGTATTTATATCTCATTTTCTTCATCCATTCATCTACTGATGGACATTTAGGTTGTTTCCACATCTTGGCTATTGTGAATAATGCTGCAGTCAAAATGGGAGAGGTAATATCTCTTTGAGACCCCAATTTTAATTCTTTTGGATAAATATTCAGAAGTAGGATTGTTGGATCACATGGTAATTCTGTTTTCTGAGGAACTGCCATACTGTTTTCCATAGTGGCCACATCATTTTATATGGAAATCTTGTGACACAGAATTTATCAGAAATGCTTTGTTTTCAGAGCATAAGCCTGTAGCAGTATTACAAATCATGATTTTTGTCTATGTATGAATTTGCATGTTTTATGCATTTTAACATATTGGATCATGTTTTAGTGTATCTGACTCATCTTATTCTGATGAAGACTGGCAGTTTCAGATGAAATGGCATATGCAATTGTCACGAACATGGGAAAATAACCTGAAGAAACAAGTGTTCCAATCACAAAAAGCCTAAACATATTAATCAGTAACTCAATGTATGCAGTATTAAAAGTGATTTGATTATATAATTACATAACTCAATACAATGCAGTGTCCATTTTTCAATACACTGCAATTGTTCTTATAAATGCTTTATTTTCAGATGAATTTTGTGGTGTTCTTCAGATTTTTGATGAACCTGAATTTAAATATGATAAGAAGGAAGAAAGCCAAATATCTAAACTGAAAGAAAGAAGACTAGCCTGTCAAAACTTGTCTTATTATTATTACAATGGCAATTAAAAACTTTATTAAAGCAAAATAAAAGTCCAATAAAATACAAATTTTGGTTAATAATGTTAAAGGAAAGACAAAGTTATCTTTCTCTTCTTTTTATAGAAAATGTTATAAAATCATCATGTGGCAGGGAAACAAATGGTATGCAACCTACAATATGAGAAAGTTACAGGGAGTGTGTCAGGAGGTTAATATTAAATTATTTTTCTAGATTTTCTGATGTTTGTAGTATTTGTAAGCTTTTATAAATTCATAATATATTGTGATTTCTCAGTTTAAAGAAATATTCACTTTTGTACCAAATTTTTTATTGTTCTTCTTAACAGAGAACCCCCCAAATTGTATGTTAGGCCACACAAGCCTAGGTCAATTCTCCTTATATCCAGTCTTTTAGCAAATACTATTGACTCTACCTTCAATATCTGTACAGAATCTGAGTACTTCTCGCCATCTCCACTCCCACCACTCTGGTCTCAGCCACCCTCATTTTCTGCCTGGATTATTGCAATAGCCTCCTAATTTTTCTTCTTGCTTCTTCCCTTGTCCTCTTGTAGTCTAATGTGAACAGAATAGCTAGAGCGATTATTTTAAAGCCAAGTCCTATCTGGTCTCTCCTCTACTCAGAACTCTCCAGTGGTTTCCATCGTCACTCAGAGTAAAATCCAAAGTCCTTTTTTTGTGCCCTTCAGAGACCTATGTGACCTGTGCTCCCACAAATCTCTCTGACTTCTTTTCCTACTCCTCTCTCCTAACCTGCTCCATTCTAGCCTCTTTGGAATGGAGTAAACATACTTCTATCTTGGAGCATTGGCATTGGCTATTCCCCCTATCCGGAATGCTCTTCTTTCAGATATCTGCATGACTTACCCCCTCAGTTCTTTCAGGTCTCTGCTCACATGTCACCTTATCAGTGAGACCTTCCTTATATAAAATTACAGGCTCCCCATCACTCATTATCTCCCTTCTCTGCCTTATTTTTCTCTATATCACTTATCACATCTGATATAATACATATTTCCCTGTATATTTATATATTTTCTTTCTCTCCCATAAGAAGTAAGTTCCACAAGGGAGAGGACCTTAATTTGTTCACTAAGGTATCCACAGCATCTAGACACGTGCTTGGCACATAGCAGACATCCAATAAATATCTACTGAATGAATGAAGGACAAATCCTATATGCCCATTTAGGCAGTGGAATTAGAGGATCTTCTTCTCTTTCTCCTTCTTCTTCTTCTTTTTGACGGAGTTTAGCCCTTGTCACCCAGGTTGGAGTGCAATGGCACCGTCTTGGCTCACTGCAACCTCCGCTTCCTAGGTTCAAATAATTCTCATGCCTCACGAGTAGCTGAGATTACAGGCGCACGCCACCATGCCCAGCTAATTTTGTATTTTTAGTAGAGATGGGGTTTCACTATGTTGCCCAGGCTGATCTCGAGCTCCTGACCTCAAGTGATCCACCCGCCTTGGCCTCCCAAAGTGCTGGGATTACAGGCGTGAGCCTCCACGCCCGGCCCCTTCTCTTCTTTTTTAAAAAAGGTACTTTAAAAAAAAAAAAGTGTGGTAAAATATACACAGCATAAAATTTTTCATTTTAACAATTTGTAAATGTACAGTTTGCTGGCATCAACTATATTCACACTGTAGTATAGCCACCACCTCCATGCATCCCACAGAACAGTTCTTTTCTTGCAACATTGCAACTCTGTACCCTGTTTCTTCTTTATACACTAAGTTAATGCCTGAATTTCTTATAACAAACATTTATTACTATAATGTCAAAAGGCCATTTCCATTTTGGGAACAGACTAATCATAAATTTATATTCCTTTCATAAGACAATAATTGAGAAAAGACTGTGTTTCTATTCCTTGAACAGATTAAATGTGAAACTGTCCAGTTTTTTAAATGATTCATTAATGTGTTCCTCTGGGAGCCTGAATATTCAGTACCAGCTGTTTCCCTCAGTAATATCTGAATTTAATATTTTACCTTAAGAAATATGATGCCAAAGAAATAGTAAATATTTAACTACATATGGTATTATTTTAATATGTTAACATGTTTTCTTTACTTGGAGTTTGTTTAATTAGCAATACTGTCACAGTTCTGCAACATCATAATATAGAGAAGGGAGAGAGGTAAGTGGCACCTACTCAGAGCCTCCTAGGTGTCAGGTGCTTTGCAGATATTAGGAGTGGCCTCCATGTCCTCAGACCTCACTCACTTGGCATTACACTCCAGATTGACTTTCACCATCTCCATTTTGTGGCAAATGCTCTTGACAAGATCACCAATTATTTCCCTGTCACTAAATCCCAATAGACAATTTTCAGTCTTTATTCTCTTAACCTTATAGCTGCAGTTAGCACAGATTATCATCCCCTTCTTATCAAAACCCCTTCTTCCTTTGGTTCATATTCAGAGCTTTTTTATTTCACTTCCTCAATACTTTTATTATTTTTCAATTTCTCTCCATATCCACTGTCGCCACCCAAACTGATCTGACACTGTATACTCTTGCCTGGACTACTCTTCTAGCCTCCTAACTGGTCTCTCTGCCTCCAGTCTGCCCACCCTCAATCTGTTTCCTACACAACTGCCAATGGCCTCTCCAAACTACGATCACACCACTCCCTTGTTTATGACTCCTTGATGGATTTTCTTTGCTCTAAAATTCAGTATCTTTATTCTGGTCTACAGAGCCCTTCATCCTCTTGTTCCTGCCTGTCTCGCCAGACTCAGCTTGAGCCACTCTCATTTTTGATCTTTCTACTTGAGGATTCTTTAAGTTTCTTGAATAAGCCAAACACTCTTTCATCTCTGGATCTTTGCACACGCTCCTCCCTCTGCCTGGACAACTCTTTATTCATTTATTTATCCACTCAACAAATACTTATTGAGTGCCTACCTGGTGCCGGGCACTGTTCTAAGTATTGGGGATATAGCACTGAACAAAATAGAGATTCCTATGCTTGTGGAGCTTGCATTCTAGCCAGAGGAGAGAGAGAAAAATTAATGAAGGCAATAAATAAGTAAACCGCATGGTATTTTAGACGGTAATAAGTACTATGGAAAAAAGAAAAGGTAGAGAGCAAGGTAAGCAGGATCTACAGTACAGAAGAGGGTGGGTTGGTGAAATTTTCAATGGCAAGCTCAAGGTAAGCCTCCTTGAGAGGGTGATATTTAAGCAAAGACTCGAAGAAGGTGAGAGAATAAGCCATGTGGATATCCGAGGGAAGAACATTCTAGGGAGAGGAAGTCGTCATTGCAAACTTATGAGGGGGACTCTTGCATGCTGTGTTAGAGGAATGGCAAAGAAGATGGTATGGCTGAAGTGGAGTAAGCAAGGCCAAGTACAGTAAGAGATGGTACTGAAGAGACAGCCGGAGCCTAGACTGTGAAGGGGCTGGGAGGCCACTTTATGGAGTATGGCTTTTTTTCTCCGAGTGAATTGTGAAGCTATTGGTGGGGTTTGAGCAGAATCGTTATATAATCTAATTAATTTTATTCAAACATCCCTCTATGCAATGTTGAGAGTAGACTCACAGGAAGATGTGGGTAGGGGAAGATGAAGCAGGAAGACTGTTCGGGAGGATAGTACAGTAATCCAAGTGAGAGGTGATGGTGGCTTGGGCCAGAGCAGTAGCATTCGAGGTGGTGAGAAGGGGCTGGATTATGGACATATTTTGACAGTATAACCATCTTGACTTGCTGGTTAGATATAAAATGTGAGCAGGGCCATATCCTATATGTAGGATCTTATCCCGGCCCGCGGGATAGTCGAAGCAGGCCCTGGAGGAGGGGGTGGGAATTTGGGGAACAAGAGATACGAGAAATGGAGACAAGACAGTGCTCTGATCAAGTCTCGTTTAATGGCGGTAATGCAGTGCCTTATATACACTTGGAGGCCAAGGCGAAAATGATCTCATAGTGGAGGCGTGGCCAGATAGGTATTGGTTTCTCTGGTCGAACGTCATGTTGCACCTGCGCTGTCAGGTAGTAATTTTCGCGGGCGCGGGAAAAATGGGTGAAGAAGAAGCAGGAAGAGCGCCATCTTTTATGAGGTATTAATACAGGGAAAAAGGTAAATCTAGGGAGGAGGTAGAAGGTGGAAATGAATAGAGCTCAGGCGTTTTTAATCGTCAGTTATTATTCGCTATGGCCGGGGCGTGCAGCTCCGGACAGGATCTGAAACTTATCTAGTTTGTGGGCCTTGTTTAAAAAACATACAAAATAAAGTACAAATAGAGTATGTATATAAAATAAGAAAAATTATGCCAACCAGGTAGACTTTGTCAGGACAAGATGAGTCAGGTACTCTAACATGTGATTTGATATGCTGGGATTCATAAAACCCGTGACTTCACACACATACTCATTGGTTGTAGTACTGCCTCAGGTCTGTGTCCTATAAACATAGGAATTCAGATCAATTCTATTTAATGATATTCCCATAAAAAAAAGAGTATGCTGCACTTATAATTCTGTATGCTGCATTGTCCAGTATATTCTTAACCGTTAATAAATCCCTTTTTTGGAGACAGGGTCTTGCTCTGTTGCCCAGGCTGGAGTGCAGTGGCACAATCACAGCTCACTGCAGCCTTGACCTCCCAGGCTCAAGCAATCCTCCCACCTCAGCCTCTCGACTAGCTGGGACTACAATACAGGTTCACGCCACCAAGACTGGTTAATTTTTATATTTTTTTTGTAGAGACGGAGTTTTGCCATGTTGCCCAGGCTCATCTCGAACACCTGAGCTCAAGTGATCCGCCTGCCTTGGCATGAAAAATCCCATTTTAATCTAGGCATCAGTAAGAACCAAATCTTCTGCATACAAGTCTATGTTTTAGAAGGATTTTCCACAGTCTAGCTTCTGGCTGTGTACATTTCAAACCTTGTGTCACCTCCACTACCTCCATGCTTCCAGTGTCAAGTACCATAGGACAGATTCATATCACAATGTGACTTCTGGTTCTCTACTGTTCTGTCACTACACCAGGTGAGTCAGCACATTGGCTGTGAGCGGTGTTCCAGGAAGCCAACCTTTTACTGGGACAGCAGTATGCAGTATGCAAGGAAGTGACTGCAAACGACATAAATGTATCTTGCCAAAGCCCAGCTAAATGTATCCCTAACTCAACTTTACCTAAGCAGGATCCCAAAAATGTCCTTGGTCACTCCAACAGCACCTAATACAAGGGGAAACATGATGGAATGAAATTTGGATTGGAAAGAGACAGTGGTCTTAACTGACTGCAGTAAGAATATCTTACTGTCCCAAATTTTACAAAAGTATATGACAATGTGAACACATTCCTAGGGGCCTTTCTAGGGCCTTGGAATGTGAGGGTTTCTGAGGCTAAAACTTCATTAGCTTCAGGTGAAGCTGGCACTGCATATGGGGTGTGACAGGAAGGGAGACATTAAGGATGATTCTGGAGGTTTTAGCCTGAGGAATGAATAGGATGAAGTTGCCATTCCTGAGATGGTGAACACCTCAGGAGGAGAAGGTGGATGAAGTGGAGAGGGCGGGGAGGGGGAAGATCAAGAGTTCAGTGTGACCACGATAAGTTGAGATGTCTATTAGGCAGCCAAATGGAGATGCCAAGTAACTCTTACCATTCCGTTGGTGGACTAGTTCTACTTGTCTTTCACAGTTCAGCTAAGTCTCATCTCCTCATTTTGGACTCACTGGGTAAGGTTGAGTCCATTGTTATATACTCTGCAGCATGCTGTACCTCTCTTTTTGTAAGAATTAACACCCCCGTGACGATTTTTTTTTTTTTTTTTTTTTTTTTTTTGAGACAGAGTTTCACTCTTGTTGCCCAGGCTGGAGTGCAATGGTGCAATCTCAGCTCACTGCAACCTCTGCCTCCCGGGTTCAAACGATTCTCCTGCCTCAGCCTCCCGAGTAGCTGGGATTACAGGCATGTTCCACCATGCCTGGCTAATTTTGTATTTTTGGTAGAGACGGGGTTTCTCCATGTTGGTCAGGCTGGTCTCGAACTCCTGACCTCAGGTGATCCACCTGCCTTGGCCTCCCAAAGTGCTGGGATTATGGGCGTGAGCCACTGTGCCCGGCCGTGATATTTTTAATGGTTGTTGCTATGGTTTGGATATGTGTCCCCACCAAAGCTCATGTTGAAATTCGATCCGCAGTTTGATCATGTTGGGAGGTTCAGCCCAATGGGAGAAATTTAGGTCATGGGGGTGGGTCCCTCAGGGATAGATTAATGCCTTCCCTGGGGTGGGTGAGTGAGTTCTTGCTTAGTTACCTGAGAACTAGTTGTTAAAAAGAGCCTGAGACCTCCCCTCACTCTCTCTGGCTTCCTCTCTTGCCATGGAATATCTGCACAGTCTAGCTTCCCTGCGCCTTCCACCATGAATGGAAGCAGCCTGAAGACCTCACCAGAAGCTAAGTAGATGCTATGGCCATGCTTCTTGTACAGTCTGCAGAACCGTGAGTCAAATTTTTAAAATAAATTACCCAGCCTCAGGTATTCCTTTATAGCAACACAAAGTGGGCTAAGATAATTGTCTGTCTTGCGCTGCACTAGATAAACCTGGGACTGTGCATTACATACTGCTGCTATCTGTAATGTATAACACAGTACACAGCACTGGATAGATCTTCAAGAAATGTTGAAATGTTTGTTGAATAAATGATACACAGTCAAGTAATTTTTCCAACTCATGGCTAGAAAATGGCAGAGCTAAGACTTGCAGGGGCATATTTTTTCAATGTTTAAAAAACAAAGCAAATGACGCATAACAGAAAAGTGCACTTAACACCAATGAATTTTCACAAATTGAGCATACTTTTTAAATTAGCACTCAGGCCAAGGAATAGAACATTGGCAGCATCTCAGAAATCCCGTCATGCTTCCTTTCTAAATTACTACCCCTCTTTCTTACCCCAATGTAACCAACATCCTGATTTCTAACATCATAAGTTAGTTTTTCCTGTTTTTGAACTTTATATAAGTGGGATATAATAGTATATACGCTTTTGTGTCTGGCTTCTTTTGCTCTATGTTTGTGAAATTTAGAAATGTTGTGAGTAGCAGTCATTGCTCATTTTTATTTATTTTTATTGAGAATTACACAGCAGTTTTCAAACTTTTTGGTCTCAGGATCCCTTTAAACGTATACCAATTATTGAGGAACCAAATAAATTTTGCTTATATGGGTTATAGCTATTGATATTTACTGTATTAGAAATTAGACTGGGCGCGGTGGCTCACGCCTATAATCCCAGCACTTTGGGAGGTTGAGGCGGGCGGATCACCTGAGGTCAGGAGTTCAAAACCAGCCTGGCCAACATGGCGAAACCCCGTCTCTACTAAAAGTACAAAAATTAGCCGGGTGTCGTGGCGAGCGCCTGCAATCCCAGCTACTCAGGAGGCTGAGGCAGGAGAATCACTTGAACCCAGGAGGTGGAGGCGGAGGTTGCAGTGAGCCGAGATCACGCCACTGCACTCCAGCCTGGGAAAAATTTTAAAATATTTATTAATTAAATAACTAATTACATGTTAACATAAATAAATAACATATTTTAGTGAATATAATTATATTCTCCAGAAGAAAAATATTAGTGAGAAATATGGCATTGAGTATAAACTAGGGTCCTGGCAAGTATGTTAGAATATTGACCCTGTATGCAGTGGCTGACTTCCAGAGGTCTTAGCCAAACCCCAGAAGAGCACAGGAATGATGGCAGTGGGAGGCACTAGGATGGAGACCATGCACAGTTCCATTGTCTCTGGGTTTCATGCTTCAACAAGCAGCGGGTACAAATGGGTGTTTCAAGGAGACATGACATTGGTACACGGAAGGGACCCAGTCAGTTTGGTAAATGTGTAAATGCATGATGTGGTGGAAAAAAGAAAAAAAAAAAAAAAAAAAAAGTTGATCACTTTGGGTAGGAAATGAAGATAATGGGAGGGCACAGACCAGACAAGTAGGGAAGGGAGTGGTGGCAGAAAATAATATGTTTGTTTGGGAGGCAGAAGACCTACTTTTCAGGGTACGTGGCAGACCCTTTAGTGTGGTATTTATGGCGTCAATCTGCTTTCTAGACCCATCTGCTACTCTGTCCCATGGTCCAGCCATTTCATTCCCCCGATAGGCATGCACGTGCACACACACACACACACACATCTCTCTGCCACTATTCGTGCTATGTCCTTTACCTGCAATGGCCTCTCTTTGTCTCTCCTTTACTGCCCAGTTAAATTTCTGATGATTCTTCAGGACCCAGTTGAAATGCCTGCTCCTGAGCACCCGCCCAGACACTGACCTACTTCTTCGTCTTTGCATCTTAGCTCATCATTCTCTTTTATGTTCCCAGAGCACTTTGTACTTACTCCTATTTCAGAATTTGACCTGTGTCATTATTGTCCAAGTGTCTGTCTTCCCCTCTAGACCAAGAACTAGATAAAGCAAGCCACGGATCTGAGACACCTGTGAGTACCCAACCCTGAACATAATTCCAGGCATATAGTAGGTGCTCAATATATGCCCACTGAATTATTAAAATGACTTGGGTCTGTAGTGTTTGTCCTGCAGCTTCAAGTGGACAGCCCAGCTCTTCGTGACCTGGTAAGACACTTGCATATATATATATATATATATATATATATATATATGTATATATTTTTTTTTGTTTGTTAGTTTGTAACATGTTATGTCCTCTGAAGTGAATAGCAATGGTCCTGTTAAAAGTTATGAAGCAAGAATGGGTGGAAACAGACAGGAAAAAGATAAAGAAAGCAGGAATACTCTGTTCTTATATTTTAAAAAATCTACTTGGTAGTATATGTTTTTGCTAAGAAAGAGTAGAGGCAGCCCTGGTCATAGCACTGCAGTAGGAGACGGGGATGCCCCATGACGCATCTTCCTCACCACAAGACTTCCATCAAATCCCTTAGTCTGCCCTCTGGTTAGGGACAATATCACCTTCTTCTCTTATCTCAAGGCTTAGGCTTTTCACATAGCCAAAGACCCTCTGAAGTTATGAGTATATTTTTAACAAGAGCCATATGGCGATAACGTCCTGCCTTCACTGTCCTCCTCAGTAAGGGCATATCACCCATCTTCTGATTCCAAGTCCTCCCTCCTTTGGGAAGCCTTTCCTGAGAAAAGCCCACAAATTACGATGCCTCTTGACTCTTTTGGCTGGGGAGTTGAGTGACACAGTATATGAGAGTGTAAAGATGGAAATGTTTCGCATGCAAGCTTTTTCCCAACTAGACTTGAGACCTTGTCCGCAGAGATAGTGGCGCATCATTTTCTGTCCCCAGCAATGTCTCACATGAGGCATTCCACATCGGTGCACAATAAATATTTGCTGATTGATCAAGGATGGGTGGGCAGGCTGGTCTGTACCTTTCAGAGACTGTAGGTCATGCATATTTACTTTGTCTGTGGCCGATTAATTAACCTTCTGTTGTCAAGCCATCTCTGAAGCTGGAAAGATAAGAAACAGCCCTGTCTCAGCTTCAGATTTAGAGGTCAGGAGACCTCTAAATTTCTCTCTGTGGCTTCTTCATTAACTGGTACAAACTTGGGCAAGCCAATTTGTTGCTCTGGGTCTCAGTTTCCTGGACTGAAAAAAGAATGGGAGACTTAGGTTTCATGGCCAAGATAGAGTAACAGAACCCAGGCATACCCTCCTGTGTGAAACAATAAATAAAAACAGACAAAATACATGAAACAATGGGTTTTGAGACATTGAACATTAGGCAATGAAGGACAGTAATCCCAGAGAGATGGGAACAAACAAGGGGAGCCCTATGATAACCTTAGCCTGTTTCCTTCAGAAATTTTCAGAAAGTGACATAGGGAAGGGTACTGAAGTAGAGCCTGGTGGACCTCCTTGAATTAAGGAGACAGAACTGAGGGTCCAGGGAGACCAAGAAAAGAAAGCTCATAGGAAAGAAGGCAAGAGAGGAAAGAGCTACTCTAAGAAAGACCTAGAGTACTCAGTAGAGTACTGATCAGCATGTATGTGTGAGAAAGCTACTCAAAGGTGGCAAATAACCATCTGACATGATTAGAGGGAACTGTGCCTTGTGCTCACATAGGGCCAGAAATAGTGCTTCTTCCTGCCAGGCAGACTGGAGAAACTCATAATTCATGGGACATTGAGTAGTCAGGAGGTCTTGCCTCAGTAATGGGAAATAACTAGCCAAGACTAAGTGCTGTTGCAGACCCACCTAACCAACCACAAAAGCAAAGCCAAAAGAATCAAACTGTTTCCAAGTGATTTAACTGACCATACCAAGTGTTGATGAGGATGTGGAGCAAATGGAACTCTTATTCACTGCTGGTGAGACTGCAAAATGGCACAACGCATTTGGAAATCATTTTGGCAGTTTCTAAAAATGTTAAACATACACCTGCCATATGACCCAGCCATTCTATTTAGGTATTTACTGAAGAGAAATGAAAGCCTATGTACATTCAGAGACTTGTACGTGAATGTTCAAGGCATCTTTATTTATAATAGCCAACAACTAGAAACAAACCAAATACCCATCAGTAGGTGAATGGATAAATTGTGCTGTATCCATGCAGTGAAATACTACATGCAACAATATGGATAAATCTTAAAATGATTATGCTGAGTAAAAGAAGCTAGACAAAAAGCACATACTATATGATTCTTTTTTTTTTTTTGAGACGGAGTCTCACTGTGTTGCCCAGGCTGGAGTGCAGTGGCACAATCTTGGCTCACTGCAAGCTCTGCCTCGTGGGTTCAGGCCATTCTCCTGCCTCAGCCTCCGGAGCAGCTGGGACCACAGACACCTGCCACCATGCCTGGCTAATTTTTTGTATTTTTCAGTAGAGACAGGGTTTCCAATCTCCTGACCTCGTGATCTGCCCACCTCAGCCTCCCAAAGTGCTGGGATTACAGGCGTGAGCCACCACGCCTGGCCTATGTGATTCCATTTTTATAAAATTGTAGAAAATGCAAACTAATCTATAGGGACAGGAAACAGATCAGGGTTTGCCTGGGGATGGTTTGGAGAGGAGAAACAAGTGGGCAAGTGAGAGAATACAAAGGAGCATGAGCTAACTTTTGAGTTTTTAGATGTGCTCATTATCTTTGTTATGATGCTGGTTTCACAGGTATCCACATATATCAAAACTTATCAGATCATACACTTTAAATATGTGCAGTTTATTGTATGTTAATTATTCCTTAATATAGTTGTTTTAAAAATCCATTAATTTATCACATACTTTGAATTAATCTTTTACCCATCCATGCTTAATTTTGTAACAACACGCATTAGTCTTTTGGAAAATGTTGTTTTACTGAGGTATGCAGGCAGACCTTCCAAATATTCACAGATTTTGCCATATATTATTTAAAAAGTCACATTTGTTACTAGTACCACAGACCTCATCAGGACAGTCTTTAAGCATGGGGACACTGTCAAGCTCATACAGATTTTCCAAAATTCTATTTTTTACTTGAAAGCTCCCATATATTTTATTTATTTATGTATTTTTTAGAGATGGGATCTCACCGTATTACTGGGGCTGGTCTTGAACTCCTGGGCTCAAGCAATCCTCCCACATCAGCCTGCCGAAGTGCTGGGATTACAGGCGTGAGGCACTGTGCCTGGAGAAAGCTCCAATATTATCATTGGTAGCAAATACTGCTAGTTAAGTGACAGACTCACTTTGTTCATTTTCCAGGAAGTGTCTGCCAAAAGCCTAAATCTGAATAACTGTAGTTTGTCTGTTAGCCATTCTTTCAAGTAAAAATAGGGTTCCATGACAAAATTGTCTAGTTCAGCTCACAACTCTAACAAGTACTTTTCCTCGAGACAACCATTATACATTGGTGTGTAACAGATGTGCCTTATGCATGCTTTCTAGTTCATCATATGGAAAATGTACCCAATGATCAGATTTGATATAATTGATTTTTACTGCTTCATCAAGGACTTTGTTTACTGTGAGTGTGTAGGGTGAAGAATGCCATGAATACCAGTACAGTTGGTACTACTGCCTTGATTTGTGCTGAGGTGCTGGCAATATATATATACCTTTGCTTTTGCACCATCAGTACAAATGTCAATGTGTCAATGTAGTGAAGAAGGCAAATATCCTTTTAGTGTTATCAAAATGATTTTGACCTTGAGGACCCCTTGTAAAGGTTTTGGGGACTCCTCAGAGATCCACAGATCACATTTTTGAGAAAAGGTTCTATGCAGCATTATATTGTCAGAATATACTACAATATATTGATTTTTACTATTGTCAGACGTTTGGAATATTCTGTTTTGAGCTATTACAAATAGAAGTGATAAGAATATCTTTGGACACTTCTCTGAGTTATACATGTGCATGTATTTGTGTTGAATATGCTTAGAAGTAAATTTGCTGGCTCACAGTGTATATGTATGCTCAAGTTTAGTAAATTATGCCAAATGGTTTTCCAAAGTGGATGCATTATTTCACACTCCCACCAGCAGTGTCTGAGTTTTAGAGGATTTGAATTCAGATGCATCTGATTGTAAAGCTCAAGCTCTATACAGTGATAGATTTTGCTTTTTAAAATAAAATTAATAGTTGTTCATGATAAAAATTCACAGTATAGACGAGTTTAAGTTGAAAAGTACTACAGAAATGAGAACACTACTATAAAAGGATATGTGTACAAGGATGTTAGTGATAGCTCAGTTTGCAGTGGCAAAAAAGGAAAACAGTTAATGCCCATCAACATTTAATAATACATCAATAGTATTGAATATTAACCATTAAAAAGGAAGAATTAGGGCTGGGTGTGGGCTCACGCCTGTAATCCCAATACTTTGGGAGGCCAAGGTGGAAGGATCTCTTAAGGCCGGGAGTTCAAGACCAGTCTGGGCAATATAGTAAGACCCCGTCTCTACAAATAAAAAGTAAAAAAAATTATCTAGGTGTGGTGGCATACACCTTTACTCCCAGCTACTCAGGAGGCTGAAATAGGATCGCTGGAACCCAGGACTTCAAAGCTGCAGTAGGCTATGATTGCACTACTGCACTCCAGCCTGTTCAACAGAGCAAGATCCTGTCTCTAAAAAACCAAAAACAAAAAAGGAGGAATTAAGTCTATGCCAGCAGACTTAGAGGAATTCCTCAAAGTTTCATTAAGTGGCAAAGAGACAATGCTGAGAATCATACATAGTATGATCCCGTTTTGTTATTTGTAAAGCAAATAACAAGAACAGCCTATGCATATATGAATAGGTTTGTGTATGAATAACTGGACATGACTAAAGGTGCTAAAGGTCACATAACAGGCTGTTAATTATGTTTAGGGATTGGGCAAAAAAAAAAAAAAAAAAAAAGCGTGGATAAACATGCCCGTGATAAAAACAGCATGTATGAGATCCCATCTTTGTAAAAGTGTGTGTGTGTGTGTGTGTGTGTGTTTGTGCGTGTGTGTATGAATAGGGAAAGGTAGGGAAGTATGGTCATTGTCTTAATCTGTTTCCTGTTGCTATAACTGAGTACCAGAGACTGGGTAATTTACAAAGAAAAGAAATTTATTTCTTACAGTTCTGGAGGCTGGTTGTCCAAGGTTGAGGGACCACTTCTGGTAAGGGACTTCTTACTGCATCGTAATATGGCAGAGGGCGTCACATGGTGAGGGGACAAGAGCTTGCCAAACTGGCTTTTATAACAGACCCAGTCACATGATTACCCATGAATCCATGAATCCATGAATAGATTAATCCATTCATGAGGGCACAGCCCTCATGACCCAATCACCTCTTAGAAGACTCACCTCTTAATATTGTTACATTGGTGAGTACGTTTCAACATGAGTTTCAGAGGGGTCAAATATTTAAGCCAGAGCAGTCTACCAAAGCATAATTTGTGGTTATCTCTGAGTAGGATTTGTTTGTGATTTTTTTCCTTCCTTAAACTTCTATCTATCACCAGAATTTTTAAAGAATAAATATATGTTACTGGGACAAAGATTTGTAAAAGATGCTGGGTATACTGACTAGTTATCTGGAAAAATATAAAATGAGATCCAATCTGTACACCATACACAGGAATCAACTCTAAATGGATCAAGGATCCAAGTGTAATACATGAAACTATACAGATATTAAAAGAGGCTGGGCGCAGTGGCTCACTCCTGTAATCCCAACACTTTGGGGGACTGAGACAGGTGGATTGTTTGAGCCAGGAGTTCGAGACCAACCTGGGCAACATGGCAAAACCCTGCCTCTACTAAAAATACACACACACAAAAATAGCCGGGAGTGGCGGTGCACACCTGTGGTCCCAGCTACTTGGGAGGCTGAGGTGGGAAGATCATTTGAGCCTGGTGGGTGGAGGTTGCAGTGAACTGAGATCATGCCACTGCACTCCAGCCTGGGTGACAGAGTGAGACCCTGTCTCAAAAAAAGAAAAAAAGAAGAATATATGAACAAATTCCCTTTTACCCTTGGTGTAGGGAAAGACTCTTTAATCATGACTCAAAATCTTGAAGCAATAAAAGAAAAAAATGGATAAACTTGACTACATTTAAAAATTCCATGGCAAAAAAGCCTCATCATAATCAACATCAAAAAACAACTCAGAAACTGGAAGCAAATATGTGCAATATGTATCACAGATAAAGGGGCTGGAATTGTGACTATACAAATAATGCTTCAAAATTGATGGGCATAGGTCCCCAAAACTCAATAGAAAAATGGAGAAATACATAAACAGACAATTATCTGTCTATCATCTGTAAATAGCCCCTTAACCTTGTAACCTCACATATAATTAGGTAAATGCAAATTAAACCAACACCAGGATATCATTTGCCCCCATCAGATCAGCAAAAATTAAAAAGTATGACAGTATGTTCTGTTGGCAAGTCCATAGTTACATAAAGAAATAATGGAATTCATACCTAGGGAGAAGGGAAAGCACTTTCTCACAGAAGAATGCCAGTTAATAAATGTAGAAGGAATGACGGAAATAGAAAATCACCATCTGACAAATATCACAGTAATAATTGTGTTAGGCAAGAATCATCAAAGGATTAGTGGGCAAAGCATGATGAGAAACAGGATGTTCATATAGTCTCAAACTACCTCTCCACAAACTATAAACTAATTTGGAAAAGAAAAGGAGTAAATTTACAGTGGAGCAACCCAACAGATACCCCTTAACCAGGTGGTCAAAGTTAACACAACCAGTAATTAGACATATGCGTTGTGTGTCTCCGAATAGGATGCAGCAAAAAGGGCCTTGCATTAATTTTGTGGTTTTCTTTTCCCAAATGCATAACCTGTACTTAGTCATAAGAAAACATGAGACAAACCTAAATTGAGAGACATTCTGCAGAATAACTAGCCGTTACTTTTCGAAAGTGTCCAGGTCATGAGAAACAAAGACAGACCGAGAAGCTGTACCAGACTGCAGGAGACCGAGGAAATATAACAACTAAATACAGTGTGGGATCCTGTATTGGATCTTAGACCAGAAAAAGAGCAGTAGTGAGCCAATTGACGACTTCTGCATAAAGCCTCTAGATTAGTCAATAGTATCATATCGATGTTAATTTCCTAGGTTTGATAATTGCATGTAGTTATATAAGATGTTAACTTTTGGGAAGCTAGTAGGGGGCAGATATTTGAATTATTTGTACTGTGTTTGCAAGTTTTTTTATAAGTCTGAAATTATTTCCAAATCAAAAGTTAAAATATGAAAAAAGAATAAACATATATTGCTTATATAATCAGAAAAAACACACACAAAAAACCTAATTTTATTGTGTAAGCCAAATAAAACTAGTTTTATTGTGTAAGCCAAAATAAAAATAAACCCCCAAAATTCAAGTGAAATCTCCTTTCCCTTTACCCTCATCTGCAGCTCCATTCCACAGGGGTAACCACTGTTACCATTTTCTTGTTTATCTACCCAGGAGTTTTTGCTGTTTATATAAGCATATGGGGTGTGTGTGTGTGTGTGCGTGTGTGTGTCTAAAAGGGATATACACACACACACACCCACACACACCCCACAGAGATTGAGGCAGGAGAATAACGTCTGGAGGCAGGGAACCTAAGGCTGTTTCACGCTGACTTCCTAGAACTAAATTGAAAGGAAAACCCTAACTTTCCACGCCTAAGTAACAAAAGGACCAGTGGCTACTGCCTTTGCAAACCCCCACCTTTTCTGCACCACAGATGGGAAATTGAAAGTACCTCTGATTGGTTGCTTTTTGCATAGGAGGGCAACTCTGTAACTTCACTTCAGCCCCTGATTGGTTGCTGCAACCAATACTGATTGGGTGTAATTTTGTAACTTCACTTCAGCCTCTGATTGGAATCAGACTGATGGTGGGCCACCACTTTATTTACATGAGGTGAGCACAAAGTGGCCAATGGGAAACTCTAGGGGGTATTTGGACCGAGAGGATTCTGTATCCAGAGCTCTTGAGCCTCTACTCAGCCTGCTCCCACACTGTGGAATGTACCTTCGTTTTAAATAAATCTCTGCTTTTGTTACTTCATTCTTTCCTTGCTTTGTTTATGTGTTTTGTCCAATTCTTTGTTCAAAATGCCAAGAATCTGGACACCCTCCACTGGTAACAAGATGATATTTATTCATACTATTCTGCTTCTATTTTCTTCATGAAATGGTATATTTTGGCTACTTATCAGTGCACATCCACATACATGCACCTCTTTCTTTCTTTTTTTTTGGTTTAATCTTTATCAGTTGGCCAGTCCCTGTTAGTTGTCATTTTCATTGGCTCCTGTTTTTCACTATTGCAAGAAATGCTGCAGTGAACACCCTTGTTGATGTATGTTTGTGCATATGTGCAAGAGTATTTCAAAAAGGAAATTCTTTTTCACTTGGGGTTGGAATCACCGTCCTGCTTTGTATTCTGGCTGGACGGGAAACAAATCTGCATTAGACCACAGTGGAGTCTGGTCCTCTGTGGGAAAATAAGCTTAACATGGAAAGCAGTGGAGCCCTGGCCCCCTGCTGCATATTGGAGTACACATTCTCGTGGCCAGAATACTTGTGTCTTTCTCCTGAAGAGGAAAAAGCAATTTTTACTGCCCAGCTCTGCATTTTCAATATATCATTTATCAGTCACTCCACACTTCTGTCAGTTGAACTTTAATTTTATTTAACAAACACTTCTAATATGGTTAATGTGTGCTGGTCACTGAAATATTTTGCAAATGTTAACTAATTTCATTCTCATAACAGTCTTATGTGCTAGGTACTGCTATCATTATCCTCATTTTTCAGATGAGGAAACTGAGGCACCAGGATGTTAAGTAACACACCCAAAGATACACAATAGCTCCAATGTCATCCCGCTGTTCCTCCTTTACCATTTTCTTCTAGTATACATATCACAAAGTAGAGGGTTAGGCCCATGTCCTTCCCTGAGCCATTCGTCTGGTAGCTACTCTCCTCTGCTGTTCCATGGACCAACACTCAATTTTCTGCTGATCTCCTCCAGAAATCCAGCACTCAAGTCCCCTTCTAAGAAGGATAAACAGACACTGGTGAGTGAATGAAGGGACACCACACATTCCTATACTGTCCTCTCATTTATACTTCCCAAAATCACCACCAGGGTTGTACAGATTTTGCAGAAGGCCTGTGAATAACTGAAAGGAGTTTCAAGTATGGGGACTTTAAAAAAATGATCTACTGTCCATGTCCATGTCTGTAGACCAAGAGAAAATCACCAGAGAGGCCCATTACAGAGAGAACCCTCATGCCCTTCTTCTTTGAATTCAGCTTTACCTTTTTCCTCTTCTTTCAACCCATCAAATGAAACTCCACCCACCCCCTACTCCCAGGATTTGGTCTTGCCCCAGGTCCCACCTCTATCTCCCCTAAAGCCCATTGGCCCACATCTTAGTTATTCAGCCTGGCATATGGCTCTGAGCCTTCCAAATGGACAGGTTAGGGTAGGCTCTGGCATTCCAGGTGTCATCCCTTTCCAAAGGTCTCCATCAGTAGGGGTCACAGAGAGATAAATGCTTTTTTGTTTTTCCTGGTATCCAGTGGGTAACGGTTGGATGAAACACAGACACGCACGTCTATCTCTTCAGGCAAAACAACAGATTCTCGGAGAGAATGCTGTCTAACTCCAAATGGAAGAAAAGAAACCTTCTCCCAACTTTCCCAGATCGCAAGGGCGATGGTGCCTTACGTGATTATGCAGAGCAGTGCCCCTTTCCTTCTCATTTTCAAGGAATGAGAAATAGACTCAGAATGGAATAATAATCACTAAGATTTAGTAAACGTTTACTGTAGGTGAGGTTGTGGATGGTCTCATTTAAGCCTCATAACAATCCTGTGATGTTACAGGAAGTATAACTATCATCTTAAAGATGAGGAGACTGAGGCACAGTATATCATAAAGGCCACACAGCTGGTAAGTGGGACAGCAGGAATTTACACTTGGCAGCAAAGTGTCCAGAGCCTGTGTACTTTCTGTAACACCATACAGCTTCCTTATAGTTCAGATTGTAAGTGGTAGAGGTGAGATTTGAACCCAGATCATTTGACTCAGGAGCCTGAGCTCCCAGCACCTTAAGGCTCCGGCAAAGGCAGCTACTTACATACACAAAGAACTGGCTTTGGGATGACTGCATGGTATTGCTTTAAATTGCCAGATGAGGCCCTTCCCTCTCACTGATCTGTCAGCAGAAAAAAGGCAATGTAAATGTTTATGCTCCTCTAGTACAAGCAAACCCCTAGGGATCCTTTCATGATGGACACACTTATGAAATCATCTAGATTTAGAGCAGATGAAAGACTGCTGGGGTTTCTGTTGTTTTGCTTGGTTTGGTTTTAGCATTTCTTCCTGCGGCTCTGAGCAGAGAATCTGGAATTTGCCTTGGGTCAAACCTGCCCTTTCTCTGGGAGAGACCACTTCATTGAGGCCTCTTAGTAAGTTACCTATCTGCCAGTGTTCCTCGATGGTGGTGGAAAAGGGGAAGGCAGATGCCGTAGACTGGGGTTTTATGTATTCTGCTAAAATTAACGGTAAAGGTGGTCTTCACTGGGTTTTGCTTCAGCTGGCACAATCTGGGAATGAGGTACGAAGAACACAGTGTTTGGCCAAGGCAGAGGGATGTGAAGGCCCCTCTCAATAGAGGTTGGCCATCTGTTTGAGGGTGACTTGATCAGCCTAAGTAAAAGCAGGATTGGACATGTCCCCTCCTGCCTTTCACTTCCTCCCTGCTAAATGGGGTGAGGTAAGATCAGTACTGGAGGTAGTGCCTTGCTCCAAATTTTCCCATATCATGTCTTTTGGGTTTCTTTTTGTGCAACATTGGATCCTATGGGTATAAAGTACACAGTGAGGTGCTGGGTGGAGTTGAGGCCAGCTGAGTCTAGTGAGGAATGGTGAATGGTGAGGTGGGTATACATGAAAAAGGGGAAGCTGAAGGCAAAGGTGACAGGGTTCATAATCTCCAGATATATAACTGGGCCCTGGGAGTGGTCCTTGGGTATGTAATAGCAGCAGGTGGAGCAGACACTGTAGTAGGAGAGCTTGATAAAATATTTGGAAAATGCAGATGTCCCTTTGGCCTTCCTGGGGGAATCTAGAATGCTTCCAGTTAGTGACAAGACTTTTATTGTCAAATCCCCATAGGCCTGCTGGGTACAATTGTTCACTGTACAAGGGAATCTGGTTGAGAGGGTCAGTAAGGATTGAAATCCAGTCTTCACTGTACTCACCAATTCATGCAACCTGGTGCAGAGGTGTACATCTGGAGAGCCTTTTTCAAATTTGCATGCAGGCACCTCATGGCCTATGGGCAGCCATGACCCTCACATCCAGTACAGTGTCTGGTGCATAATAGGTAATTGACATCTGTTGACCGATACAAAAGATGGTGATGCAGCTGGTTGGTATGAGAAAGAAAGCTGCAATGACTGTGAAAAGAGGTGCTCTAATAGATGAGTGCAGAGTGTGGAAGGCAAATTTAGCATTTGGGAGGTGTGTGGCCCAGTTATCTTATTGGTTGAAGGTGAGTGACAACCAGAATCTCCCCCAAAATCTGTTTTACTTGTTCTATCTGGCTGTTGTTCAGTTTGGTTGTTGTGGGCAATGGACAAGTGGATTTGGACATGGTGGATCAGAAGTGTGCTCTATAGAAACTTTACACAAATTGGGCTCCCCAGTCAGATGTTACAGGGTAGGCTGTGTTAGAAGTGGAACAATTATGTCTCTGAAGAATAAGGTAGAGATAACTGGGGAGGAAAGTGGTCCAGCTGAAGAAAGAAAGTGGGCTGTTCTCATGAAGGTGTTGATTTCAATGATTATTATGCTATGACCACAGTTGGCAGAGAATTGGTGAGGAAGGTAAAGAATGGCTCCTGGGAACACTTGGTGATTGAGGGAGGGTGGGGTAGCTCTGTTGAGCTTCTTTAGCCTTTTTTGTTTTCCTGTGGCCAAAAACATGCCTCAGTGTAGTACAGGATGTTGAGTAAGTCAAGGTGCTTCATGCTGTGTGTTTCAAAAGAGCATTGGTAACGAGCTACAATAGCATCATAGCACAGACTTAGGACCTACATATGGGGCTTTGCTGTCAGGGATGAACAGGCAGTTCTGCTTATGTAGTAGGTCTCCCTTCAGTATGCTTCTCTGGAGAACCCGCCTTGAGATGATCCTGGATCTCTTCGTGGTGCTGCTGGACACAGGTTAGGGAATCATTAGGGAAAGAAAGTGCTACTTGAACATTTTCCAACAAGTCACTTTGCAGCATGTCTTCCTTGTTCTGGGAACAATCACTTGGAAAGGCTCTCTGGGTAAATCTGAGGCAGGTAGGTAATCATTGCTCTGGGCTAAGGGTGTAACAAGATTTTTTGTGGTTTGACAAATGCTGCCTTTCCGCAAATTCCTTGGTTTGTTGAGCTGGTTGCTGGGGAGGAAGTATGTAAATTTGCACAGGGGCCACGGAGCCTCCTTGGAAGAAAGGGATTATGATCCTATACCTTTCTCATATAAAAAAGTATTTTAGCTCAAATTTTACTTCTTCAGAGAGGCCTTCCCTGATCACTCAAGTTATTATCACTTTATTTTGTTTTATAATTTTCATTGCACTTAATATTTGTACCTATCTTTTTGGGAAAAAGATTTACTTGTTTATTGTATACCTTTGCCCACTAGAATATGAGTTCCTTGAGGGCAGGAATATTCTCTGCCTTGTCTATCCTGTATCACTGTGCTTTGAATCATGCCTGGTACAATAGTAATGTTCTATAAGTATTTGCTGAAGGAATGAATGAATGAATGAATGGAATAGCTATGTGGGAGGTTACAAAATTAAAAGTACAAAGATTCTTCCTGCTTTTACCCTCAGTCTTACTAATCAGAGTATCATTTGATACCTTTGAGCCTCTTTTGACCATTTCTGGGATTGTTTTCTTCTGTTGGTTATTTCCATAATTCTTAATAAGATGCTTTTACTTTGAAATCTTGATTTATTTCCTTTAAGCAGTATTGACTTTCCTCTTTCCTTTTCTCTTTTTTGTTAGCTCCTCAATTGTTTACCGTTAACACTTTGCATAACATACTTAAGCTTCCATTTATACTTACTTCTTGAGGCTTACTCTGTCAAATGAAGAAATTACTCCCCATTCCTCCTGGTTATTTGAGTACTTTTACATTGTTAAAGTTTAAACCATTTTCATATTTACATTCCATTCTATAACTATATTTGTCTTTCATGCTTTGTCTATAGGTTGATTCTGAAAGCCAATAAACATCACTTGCAAAATTATAATTTTGTAAATGTTATTAGTTGCAGAAAAGAGAATGTGTGATTTGATCACTGGAGGAGATGTCATCCTATATCTCTATACCTAGGCCACTTGAAGGGAAATAGTACAAATTTCCAGTTCAAATGGTTTCTCTTTTCTTACACTCCAATTGCTGAGTTATGCCACATTTTAGATTGTTTGATATATGGATCATGACTTTTTGAGGAAGTTTTCCTTTCTTAGAATTTCTAATTATTTTTTGGCAGAAGATATAGGTGCCTTTGTCACCCATATTACTGATACCTTCACATAGTCGTTCACATAGATGACTTGTTAAATGCTCTAACATTTACCCACTTTTTCTATGCCTCCCTCCTTCACAGCTACCATTTTAGGATTTTTTTTTTTTTCATTGCATTCCTGGGTTATCATCTCTGTTTCTTAGATCCCAGGTCTTTCTCTTTCTTGGATCTCTTTTTTTGATTGTTAGAGTACATCCTCAAGTAATTTTTTTCAGAGAAGAGAGCTGGGGGGTAAAATTTCTGAGTTCTTTCATGCCTAAACATGTCTTTTTATTTTTATTCTTATATTTGACTAATATAGAATTCTAGGTTCAAAGTCATTTTCCCTCAAAATTCACAGGTATTATTTTGTTTTGCTTTGTTTTGTTTGCATCTATTGCTGTTAATGAAGATTTCCATTTCTTTGTACATAATTTTTTCCCTCTTTCTGGAAGCCTTAAGTATCTTCCCTTTATTCGTGATATTTTAGAATTTCATAAGGCTGTCTTTAGGTGTGAGGCTTTTTCTTTCATCCTAATTCCCACTCAGTGATCTTTCAAACTGAAATTTTTCTTCAGTTATGAGACATTTTTTTCTGTTTTTAAAATTATCTCTTTTCCTCTCTTGTTTTTGCTTTCTTTCTGGAATTTCATGTAAACGGATGTTAGGCCTCTTACATGGATATTTTGTATATTTTTAAGCTTTTCTCTCAAATTTTGCTGTTGTTGAGGCTGGATCCAGACACACTAGCACGGAAGGCATGCTTTGGAAAGGAAGACTCAAGGCGTCTTTTAAACACTGGAAGCCAAAGCCTGAGTTATGTGAACCCCAAATATCTGAGACAGGTCTCAGTTAATTTAGAAAGTTTATTTTGCCAAGGCTGAGGACATGTGCCCATGACACAGCCTCAGGAGGTCCTGATGACATGTGCCCAAGGTGGTCAGAGCGCAGTTTGGTTTTATACATTTTAGGGAGACATGAGACATCAATCAACATATGTAGGATGAACATTGGTTTGGTCTAGAAAGGGGGAATGACAATTCGAAGCAAAGGTGGGACAACTTGAAGTGGGGAGGGGGCTTCCAGATCCTAGGTGGATAAGAGACAAATGGTTGCATTCTTTTGAGTTTCTGATGAGCCTCTCCAAAGGAGGCAATCAGATATGCATTTATCTCAGTGAGCAGAGGGGTGACTTTGAATAGAATGGGAGGCAGGTTTGCCCTAAGCAGTTCCCAGCTTGACTTTTCCCTTTAGCTTAGTGATTTTGGGGTCCCAAGATTTATTTCCTTTCACATTCCCCCCCCTTTTCTTTTTCAAAATCTTTTGGAGAAAGCATTTCAGAAGAAAATGAGTCTCTGGTCTCAGGTTTCGTCTGATCTCTCATGGCTAGGTTGGTTTATTTCTAGATGGTTAGATCCTGAATTATTAGGAAAGTTCATTTTTAGCAGGTTGTGAAGTTTCATGTCCTATGAAGTGAACATAGGGAGAAGAAGGGAGAAAAACAACAGGCTGGGCGTGGTCGCTCACGCCTGTAATCCCAGCACTTTGGGAGGCCAAGGCGGGCAGATCACCTGAAGTCAGGAGTTCAAGACCAGCCTGGACAACATGGTGAAACTCTGTCTCTATTAAAAACACAAAAAATTAGCTGGGCATGGTGGTGGGCACCTGTAGTCCCAGTTACTCAGGAGGCTGAGGCAGGCGAATTGCTTGAACGCAGGAGCAGAGGCTGCAGTGAGCCGAGATCGTGCCACTGCACTCCAGTCTGGGTGGCAGAGTAAAACTCCGTCTCAAAAAAACAAAAACAAAATGAACAACAACAACAACAAACAAAAGAACAATCCTGGAAAATTGGTATAAGCCATATTAGTCTGAAATCCATACATCAGTAGGCAGGTATGAAAGTGGTTTATGTATGTAAATAGGTTGCTGTTATTTTCTTCTAAAGTTTAAGTTGTCTGGCTTCAGTTCACAGGGCTTTATGAAAGCACAGCTTAGTTTTCAGTGACTCCTAATTAGGAAAAATGGGGGAAAAAAGAAGGAAAAAAATGGAAAACATTATTTCGAAGACTTGTAACCAAGAAAAAATAGAATTTGGTCCAGACTGTAGAAAATAATAAAAACTGAAAAACATTAGGCAAGACTAGAATCTAACAACAGGTGTACTATAGTTTTTGAAACATAATTTTTCTCTCTCCAGTTTTCCATCTTTACTAAAGATAAATCATGGTAGGACTGATTTGCTTTATTATACTTGGCCTGATTATTTGTATACAGTGCAGCAAGAGTTATTATTTTTTACACAGGTTTTTAAATTGGCGTTGATGGAACTTTGTTCCATAGAAGGAATCTCAGATAAGACTTTTTTAA
Source organism: Macaca fascicularis (assembly GCF_037993035.2). Classification (NCBI taxonomy): domain Eukaryota; kingdom Metazoa; phylum Chordata; class Mammalia; order Primates; family Cercopithecidae; genus Macaca; species Macaca fascicularis. The sequence continues at coordinate 125,669,483 of NC_088395.1, read as the reverse complement.
AGCCAAGCCCAGCCATGAATTTGTACCATCAAATACCTATGAGTTGGGGCCAGACACAGTGACTGATGCCTGTAATCCCAGCAATCTCGGGGGCCAATGCAGGCGGATCACTTGAGGTTAGGAGTTCGAGACTAGCCAGGGCAACATGGTGAAATCCTGTCTCTACAAAAATACAAAAAATATTTAGCAGGGTGTTGTGGCACATGCCTGTAATTCCAGCTACTTGGGAAGCTAAGACAGGCGAATTGCTTGGACCTGGGAAGCGGAGGTTGCAGTGAGCTGAGATCACACCACTGTACTCCAGCCTGGGCAACAGATCGAGACTCTGCCAAACAAAACAAAACACCTATGAACTGGGTGAATTCCTCCCCTCTTGAGGTTCCAAGATAAACTGAGGGCTCCTGCACCTGTCAGAAAGTGGCATTCATTACTTAGCACAGGTCAGGAACCCTGTACAGGGACTGTTAGACAATGTATAAGGCCAGTTTTCCCATGGGGCTTTTATTGGCGCCACAAGTCAAGTTTGATTCCTTATAGGAAAGCACACCATTCCAGTCAAAGCTTTGGTAAAATAACCAGTTTCTCCAATTGTGTCCTGTTATAAATGAAAACAGATTCTTTTTTTTTTTTTTTTTTTAATTATACTTTAAGTTCTAGGGTACATGTGCACAACGTGCAGGTTTGTTACATATATATACATGTGCCATGTTGGTGTGCTGCACCCATTAACTCGTCATTTACATTAGATATATCTCCTAATGCTATCCCTCCCCCCACCCCCTCCCCACAATAGGACCCGGTGTGTGATGTTCCCCTTCCTGTGTCCAAGTGATCTCATTGTTCAATTCCCACCTGTGAGTGAGAACATGCGGTGTTTGGTTTTCTGTTCTTGGGATGGTTTGCTGAGAATGATGGTTTCCAGCTTCATCCATGTCCCTACAAAGGACACGAACTCATCCTTTTTTATGGCTGCATAGTATTCCATGGTGTATATGTGCCACATTTTCTTAATCCAGTCTGTCACTGATGGACATTTGGGTTGATTCCAAGTCTTTGCTATTGTGAATAGTGCTGCAATAAACATACATGTGCATGTGTCTTTATAGCAGCATGACTTATAATCCTTTGGGTATATCCCCAGTAATGGGATGGCTGGGTCAAATGGTATTTCTAGTTTTAGATCCTTCAGGAATCACCACACTGTTTTCCACAATGGTTGAACTAGTTTACAGTCCCACCAACAGTGTAAAAGTGTTCCTATTTCTCCACATCCTCTCCAGCACCTGTTGTTTCCTGATTTTTTAATGATTGCCATTCTAACTGGTGTGAAATGGTATCTCATTGTGGTTTTGATTTACATTTCTCTGATGGCGAGTGATGATGAGCATTTTTTCATATGTCTGTTGGCTGTATGAATGTCTTCTTTTGAGAAGTGTCTGTTCATATCCTTTGCCCACTTTTTGATGGGGTTGTTTTTTTCTTGTAAATTTGATTGAGTTCTTTGTAGGTTCTGGATATTAGCCCTTTGTCAGATGAGTAAATTGCAAAAATTTTCTCCCATTCTGTAGGTTGCCTGTTCACTCTGATGGTAGTTTCTTTTGCTGTGCAGAAGCTCTTTAGTTTAATTAGATCCCATTTGTCAATTTTGGCTTTTGTTGCCATTGCTTTTGGTGTTTTAGACATGAAGTCCTTGCCCATGCCTATGTTCTGAATGGTATTACCTAGGTTTTCTTCTAGGGTTTTTATGGTTGTAGTTCTAACATTTAAGTCTCTAATTCATCTTGAATTAATTTTCGTATAAGGAGTAAGGAAAGGATCCAGTTTCAACTTTCTACTTATGGCTAGCCAATTTTCCCAGCACCATTTATTAAGTAGGGAGTCCTTTCCCCATTTCTTGTTTTTGTCAGGTTTGTCAAAGATCAGATGGCTGTAGATATGTGGTATTATTTCTGAGGGCTCTGTTCTGTTCCATTGGTCTATATCTCTGTTTTCATACCAGTACCATGCTGTATCGGTTACTGTAGCCTTGTAGTATAGTTTGAAGTCAGGTAGTGTGATGCCTCCAGCTTTGTTCTTTTGGCTTAGGATTGTCTTGGCAATGCGGGGTCTTTTTTGGTTCCATATGAACTTTAAAGCGGTTTTTTTCCAATTCTGTGAAGAAACTCATTGGTAGCTTAATGGGGATGGCACTGAATCTATAAATTACCTGGGGCAGTATGATCATTTTCACAATATTGATTCTTCCTATCCATGAGCATGGTATGTTCTTCCATTTGTTTGTGTCCTCTTTTATTTCACTGAGCAGTGGTTTGTAGTTCTCCTTGAAGAGGTCCTTTACATCCCTTGTAAGTTGGATTCCTAGGTATTTTATTCTCTTTGAAGCTATTGTGAATGGAAGTTCATTCATGATTTGGCTCTGTGTTTGTCTGTTACTGGTGTATAAGAATGCTTGTGATTTCTGCTCATTGATTTTGTATCCTGAGAGTTTGCTGAAGTTGCTTATCAGCTTAAGGAGATTTTGGGCTGAGACCATGGGGTTTTCTAAATATACAATCATGTCATCTGCAAACAGGGACAATTTGACTTCTTCTTTTCCTAACTGAATACCCTTGATTTCTTTCTCTTGCCTGATTGCCCTGGCCAGAACTTCCAACACTATGTTGAATAGGAGTGGTGAGAGAGGGCATCCCTGTCTTGTGCCAATTTTCAAAGGGAATGCTTCCAGTTTTTGCCCATTCAGTATGATATTGGCTGTGGATTTGTCATAAATAGCTCTTATTATTTTGAGATACATTCCATAAATACCGAATTCATTGAGAGTTTTTAGCATGAAGGGCTGTTGAATTTTGTCAAAGGCCTTTTCTGCATCTATTGAGATAATCATGTGGTTTTTGTCTTTGGTTCTGTTTATATGCTGGATTACATTTATTGATTTGCGTATGTTGAACCAGCCTTGCATCCCAGGGATGAAGCCCACTTTCTCATGGTGGATAAGCTTTTTGATGTGCTGCTGGATTCGGTTTGCCAGTATTTTATTGAGTATTTTTGCATTGATGTTCATCAGGGATATTGGTCTAAAATTCTTTTTTGTTGTATCTCTGCCAGGCTTTGGTATCAGGATGATGTTGGCCTCATAAAATGAGTTAGGGAGGATTCCCTCTTTTTCTATTGATTGGAATAGTTTCAGAAGAAATGGTACCCCTCCTCCTTGTACCTCTGGTAGAATTCAGCTGTGAATTCGTCTGGTCCTGGACTTTTTTTGGTTGGTAGGCTATTAATTATTGCCTCAATTTCAGAGCCTGCTATTGGTCTCTTCAGGGATTCGACTTCTTCCTGGTTTAGTCTTGGGAGAGTGTAAGTGTCCAGGAAATTATCTATTTCTTCTAGGTTTTCTAGTTTATTTGCGTAGAGGTGTTTATAGTATTCTCTGATGGTAGTTTGTATTTCTGTGGGGTCAGTGGTGATATCCCCTTTATCATTTTTCATTGCGTCTATTTGATTCTTCTCTCTTTTCTTCTTTATTAGTCTTGCTAGCGGTCTATCAATTTTGTTGATCTTTTCACAAAACCAACTCCTGGATTCATTGATTTTTTGGAGGGTTTTTTGTGTCTCTATCTCCTTCAGTTCTGCTCTGATCTTAGTTATTTCTTGCCTTCTGCTAGCTTTTGAATGTGTTTGCTCTTGCTTCTCTACTTCTTTTAATTGTGATGTTAGGGTGTCAATTTTAGATCTTTCCAGCTTTCTCTTGTGGGCATTTAGTGCTATAAATTTCCCTCTACACACTGCTTTAAATGTGTCCCAGAGATTCTGGTATGTTGTATCTTTGTTCTCATTGGTTTCAGAGAACATCTTTGTTTCTGCCTTCATTTCCTAAGAAAACAGATTCTTATTGTACTTATGCATGTCAGTCCATGTAGTTAATTCCTGTTCTGCTTGATATTCACGAACATTTCAGTTCTCCATGAGTCCTGAAAGTTTTTCTTTTATTCTGATGTCACAATCTCCAAAATTTTCAGAAACTTGTATTCAAGAGCATCTGTTAGAATTTTATAGCTGATTGTAAAACTACCTTCTAAAGAGGACGAAAACAAGACAGAAATTGTCCATGGATGACAAAAAGTTTTAGGGCAGCCATAGTCAAAGACACAATAGACAAGGAAATTTGTTGTCTCTGTGGCACACAATAATTTAAGGAAACAATTATAATTATGACTGATTATGTACAGTAAGCCATACCAGAATTATAGGACTTTCCCATAATTTTGGAACACATACCAATAACATTTATATAGATACAGCTCAGAGAAAACCAAACACCATTTCACACTTGACAATGTTTCCTGTATGATGTTTATACCAAATAGGCCAAATTATGTCATTTTTGGACTTTAGGGAACCTAATATCTTAAAGGATTAATTAGATCAGGAAAAGACATAATTTATAATTTGATTTTGGAAGGTGTCAAATATCAAAGGTTTAAAACATTTGATATCACAGGTCATTGTAAAATATCATTGTAAAATAAGTCATTCATTTCACCAAACTGATAACTCAAGAATTTCAAAAAAAGGCAAAAACCTTCATTCTTTGAGAGAGGAGACTTTATTTTCCAAACAATAAGCCCTAATAAAAACAGCATGACGCCAATTAAATTTGTTTTTCAAAATTTTATAAACAATCTATAAAATTTTAATCGAACATAAGATATAACTTCAATAAGCCTTTTTTAACCTTTATAACCTTTATTAAGGAGTGGGTTAATGCTTCAAGAAAACCTTATTAATCTGACACAGGGGCCCATATGCTGGTCTTACAGCAGTGTGCCTTTGACATTAATGATTAATTTATAGATAAACTGAACTTATTTTATCTCTTAACATTGGCCCTTACAATCTCATGCCCACCTCTTCTGCAATAGTCCCTGGACCTTGAGGAGTTAGATAGCTTTAATTTCTGGCCTGTGTCTCAGGAATGCAGTTTATTTTGATTGGCATCTTCTACTGCGCCTGAAGATGAGGCTTTAATTGCTGTGAGTGTTTAAGATTATGGAGGAATTGGTGTCCTTTTTAGACCCAGGAGCCAAAGCCCTGTAACTCTTTGTCACAATGACTTTACAAGCCCATACAGAAAGATACATGAATGTAATAACCTTAATTTAAAAAAATTTTTTGATCTCAGTTTTTTTCCTAAGTAACCCAAAACTTAATAATAATAGCATAGGAATTGTTTCAATAAACCATAAAATCTGTTAGGCCAGTTACCAAAAGGCAAAAGAGAAGACCTTCGGCACTGCACAGAATATTATGTTGGAAGAAAGCATTTCCTTTAGACTTTTAAGAAAACGTTAGCATCAGGCCACAACAAACAAAACTCAAGAAGAAAAACTTATATGAGTTGAAAAATGAGTTGGAGAGCCTTACTATTTCTTGCCTTTTAAAAGGGGAGAGAAAACCAAAAACAGCAAGATGCAATAAAAATTGAACTTTGGGTTAAAAAGTTAAAATCTCTTATAATTTATTAAGAATAAATCAATCCCTTAAGAAAATTTCACTGTTCTAACCAATTATTTAGTGTGTAAGTGTTTTTTTTTTTTAACATCAAGCCCAATCTCTAGAAAGACCATTATAATTTCCCTTTAATTAATATACAACTTGATCATATGAAAGTTTTTTTAAAATAAATCTTCTTTTTTTTTTTTTGAGGTAGGGTCTTGCTTTCTCATCCAGGCTGGAGTGCAGTGATGCAAACCTTGGCTTACTGCAAACTCTGCCTCCCAGGTTCGAGCGATTCTCCCACCTCAGCCTCCCGAGTAGCTGGGATTAGAGGCACATGCCACCACACCTGGCTAATTTTTGTATTTTTAGTATTTTAAACATCTATTATTTAATATAATATAACTTTAGAGTCTAAATTATGATGAGTTTGTCTATAAGTATTCATCCCATTACATTTACCTAATTATTTCATTTTAATTGTTTACCTAGATTATTTATGAAAACTGCAATAGTCATGATTTAAAGTTATGGAACCGCCACTGCAAAATTATATCTGAGACAGTTGAAAAGATCTGACCTAACTGACTCCATCTTGCTTCTAACCTCCAAGCAGTCCTTGTTCATTCCTGAGCACAGGCCAAACTAACTTTGGGAGGAACTCAGTTTACAGTTTGGCTTTGAAACAAAGATGGTAACAGTCCCTTCCCAAAACAAACCTTACTGCCTGTGGACTGGACTGCATAAAGCCAGAAGATTAGAAGTTATGGTAATCTTACTAAATTCAAGATGTCACTATTTTCATTAAACTAATATCAATGTCTCATTTATCAAAGATTACACAACAAAGATCATTCTGTTTTGGGCTAGGTTTATGGTTTCGTAACCCCTATGCCAAATTTTGACACCTTGTAGTATTTGGCAGGGATAAGTATGAAACTGCTTGATTAACAAATGCAAACAAAAATGTATGCTGGAAATTCTTAAGACATTTTTAATATTACTTTACCAATAATTTTAAAGCCAGCTTACTTATTAAAGATTTTACTTAACTTATGTAAACTAGAAAAAGAATTTGACAAGTCTTTTGTTTTTTCCTGATAAAGTATTTGATTCGAGTGCTTTTATTTTCTTAAGCCAATTAATTAGAGCTCTTGCATATATTTTCAGTAGTGAAACATTGGGTACATAAATACATAGACAAATTAGGCATGCTGATGCAATGTACATCTTATAGATTCATAAAATCCTTTTATTTTTCCCTATCTTAGGCTTTCAAATTCTTGATAACCTGTTTCACTACCCTAGGCAGTTGTCAGCTAAATAGACTTAAATTTGCATATTAAAGGAAACAACTCAGGTGAAAATCAAATAGCAAGATATACATCATAAGGTATGGAGAGAAATATTTTGGTGTGCTAGAGGGAAATTAAAATGGATTTAATTGCCAATTAAACATAAAATCATAGAAATTATAAAGGCCTTTAAAATACACACACACACACACACACACACACACACGCACGCACGCACACAAAGATCCTATAGCTTTTACTTCAGAACCTTAGTCATGAGGTAAATACAAATTCACCAGCTTGCAAAAAAAACCGTGTTGGATCCAAACAGTGGTTTTTATCTTAATAGAAAAATAACAGCAGATTTGACTGGGGGCCACGTGGAAGTATCTGGGGGACTGACCCCTCGAAACGTTCAGTGGCCCTACAGGGAAATCCCCAACAAAAATTAATTTAAAAAAAAAAGGCTTATCCATAAAATGCACCCGGTGGTGCCTTTTGGCTGGGAGGAGCAAAATGCCCTTTCTCTTCAGAGCTGAGGAAACTCAGTCCTTCATTTATCTATGAAAACAACAGTTCAGTTCCTCAAGCAAATGCACATAGACAAGCTGAATCGAGATTAATTTTGGGAGAAAAAACAATAGAGAAGACCCTTTAGAATACATCTCTGAGCTAGAATTAAGATCCTTAAATAACAACTTCCTAGGAGGGAAACAATAACAACAGTCAAGACGACTTCCTGTAAACTGTGCTCAGCCACCCCTAATTTTGTAGCTCTCGTCCGCCATTACATATGGGGCAAGGTCAAATCCTCTCACAGTACAAGGTTATTTCTGGTACTCCCAAAGCCAAAAAGGTCAGGTCATGCAATACAGGAAAACAGAGCTTTAGACCTAAGAAAAATCTGTCCATGGCTCTTGAAACTCCTCAAGGAAAACAGAACACCCCAAAAGGGGTGAGTGGTGTCTTTGTTCTGAATTCTTGAAAGGGGCTCAAGTCACTGGAAGCCTTCTCTAGATTTTTTGGTACTGCAGATGGCAGAAGAAAAGTAAACGAAAGAACATTTGTTTTTTAAGACAGGAAGCAAACACAAAATCCAAGCACATGGCTTTTTGTTCTGTTTTTTCCTCTTTTGTAGCTGCAGAGGAATTTTAGCCAAATTAGAGAGGCTTTGTTACCCATAATTTGGAGTTCTCACTCAGATTTGACCAAGTCAGGTAGAGTTGGTCAAATCTGATGGGAGGAAGACCAGAACAAACAACAACAACAAAAACCCCAACAATATGATCACTGACCGCTCTAATGGTAAGGAGAAATTAAGACTAGCTGGTTGTTAACTTACCTAGGAGTGAGTCTCAGGTTGAAGACTGCTTGTAGAAGCAGGAAAAAAACTCAAACTTGTCTTTCTTATTGGGAGTGAGCTCAAATTCCATAAAGGAGTTACTTGCTTTCCATCATAATGGAAGCAGGGAATCTTGCCTTCTGTGTTAGAAGCAAGTAAAACTCCAAAAAACGGGAGTTGTACAGCAAAATAAACTTTACATCTCTATCACATTTAGGGATATCAGGGATTCTTTGGAGGGGGTGCTCCCAGACTTCAGCAAATTGTCCTATTGGTTTGAGCCATAAAGTTGCTCATGCTGCTACCAAGCACCACTATGAGATTTGTCAAAGGTCAGGGGTACCTCCACTCAGAATCCCTTCATGGTTACCGAAATTTGAACACTGAATATCTAAGATAGGTCTCAGATAATTTAGAAAGTTTATTTTGGCAAGGTTGGGGACATGTGCCCGTGACACAGCCTCAGGAGGGCCTGATGACATGTACACAAGGTAATCCGAGCACAGTTTGACTTTATACATTTAGCAAGACATGAGACATCAATCAACATATGTAAGATGAACATTGGTTTGTGGTTTGGGCCAGAAAGGTGGGACAACTTGAAGTGGGGAGGGGACTTCCAGGTCATAGGTAGATAAGAGACAAATGGTTGCATTCTTGTGAGTTTCTGATGAGCCTCTCCAAAAGAGACAATCAGATGGGCGTCTGTCTCAGTGAGCAGAGGGGTGACTCTGAATAGAATGGCAGGCAGATTTGCCCTAAGCAGTTCCCACCTTGACTTTTTCCTTTAGCTTAGTGATTTTGGGGTCCCAAGATTTATTTTCCTTTCACAGGTGCATATGGAGATCTATCAGCAAAGTTGTCACTGAAGTCTTTTCTATACAATTGTACCATGGGGTAGTAAAAAATTTGTTGATGGGGAGTTTCTTTTCATAGGAGTATTCCAGTTAATGAGTGAAGAAAGAATGATAGAATATTGCCATTTGACAATTCCAGTGAAACAATGGACTAGGCAATGGTCATCAATGTCTGCCAGCATCACAAGAAGAGAGACAAGCAGATATTACGTACCTCTGATGAAAGTACACAGCACCACTTATGAAACTGTCTTGCTAAAAAATCAAACCTGAATCTGAACAAACCCCTAGATCTAACTACCAGTTTACTTGAAATATATTACTAGGATGCAATCAGCAAAATCCATAGACAGTGGGAAACTCTATAGGAAAAATTAGTATCTTTACTAATCAATTCTAATGGGAAAAAAAGAAATAGTGGAGGAACCTATAGATGAAAAGAGACTTAAAAGACATACCAACCAATTGTGATATGTGGATCTTATTTGCATGCTGATATGACCAAAAAATGTATGAAACTCTCAGGAACATTTTTTTGTTTTTGTTTTTGTTTTTGTTTTTGAGACAGAGTCTGACTCAGTCACCCAGGCTGGCATTGGCAATGCTGTGAGTAATATGGGCTCAGATAGCTAACCATTCTAGTTTCCCAGGACTGATGGGGTTCCTGAAACAAGGCTTTTTCTGGAAAGTTCCACTCAAAGCAGAATGAGTTGGTGGCTCTAAATGGCAAACATAAGACCTAAATACAATACAACAATTTGAGGGTATTGTGTACAATACCCAAGGAAATTTTCCTTGGCTTCTCAGCCTGAAGACATCTCCATAAGTATTTTCTGGGGAAGACTCACAGAGGAACAGGGTTAGGACCAGTGTGGTAGCGGTTGAAGTACGATAAACATTGACATTTCACATATGACAACTTGCCTTCCAACTGAAACTTAAAGTCCTTAGGAAAAAGAGCTGGGTTTTGCCTTCTCTTTTATTTCTCATAACCCCTAGCACAGTGTTGAAAAGTCGTTCTTTATACAATGACCACATTTTGCATAGGTAACTCTGCACCCCTTTTCATCCACATACGCACAACAGCTGTTGGGAGATGAGTGACTATTTCATTTATGCCTTTCCTTCTGTATTAGTCAGGCAGGGTTCTCTAGAGGGACAGGACTAATATGATAGATGTATATATGAATGGGAGTTTATTAGGAGAATTGACTCACACGATCACAAGGTGAAGTCCCACGATAGGCCGTCTGCAAGCTGAAGAGCAAGGAAGCCAGTCCGAGTCGCTAAATCTTAAAAGTAGGGAAGCTAACAGTGAAGCCTTCAGTCTGTGGCCAAAGGCCCAAGAGCCCCTGGCAAATCACTGGTGTAAGTCCAAGAGCCCAAAAGCTGAGTCTGATGTTCGAGGGCAGGAAAGATCCAACACGAGTGAAAGGTGAAGGCCGGAAGACTCAGCAAGTCTACTCTTCTGCCTTCTCCTGCCTGCTTTATTCTAGTCACGCTGGCAGCTGATTAGATGGCGCCCACCCAGATTAAGAGTGGGTCTGCCTCTCCCAGTTCACTGACTCAAATATTCATCTCCTTTGGCAACACCCTCACAGACATACCCAGGAACAATATTTTGCATGCTTCAATCCAATCAAGTTGACACTCAGTATTAACCATCACACCCTCCAAATGCAGGGATGATTTGAACATGATGGAGAAATGAGCATCAGATTTACCTTCTTGCTGTAAACAAATATAAATAAAATATATGGAACAAATATTTTTAGACATTAGATAAGTAATAGCCTGCCAGAAAAAAATTCAATGTCCCCCAAAGCTCAACACTCTTTAAAGGAAGACAAAACATTCTAGAAAGATAAGATATAGTCAATTCTTATTATTCAAATTATTTATTTACAAATTCACCTACTTGCTACGATTTATTTATAACCCCAAATCAATTCTCATGGTACTTTCACCAGCTTTCAGGGACACATAGAGAGCAGCAAAAAATTTGAATTGCCTAAAGTGCATGTTCCCAGCTGAGGCCAAACAAGGCAATGTTCTGCATTCTTGCTTCAGTTCTCATACTGTAAAAAAGTGTCATTTCCATGGTCTATTTAGTGTCACATTTTCCACATTTTTATTAGTAATTTCACGATCTTAAACGGTCCCAAAGTGTAGTACTGAAGTGATGTTTAGCATTCCTAAGTACAACAAGGCTGTGATGTGCCTAATGGAAAAAAAATATGTGTTATTTAAGTTTTATTCAAGAATAAATTAAAGTGTCATTGGCCTTGAGTTAAATGTTAATGAATCACCAGTATATAATATAGAAGATATCTTCAAACAGAAACACATATAACACACGGCTACATATTGATCAGTTGATGAAACTGTTGTGACCAGAGGCTTGTAGGAACCTGTGTTTCCCCTAGGATCAGTGGCTCAGTATTTCTTAACTCAGTGTGTGTGATGACTTTATAGATCCCCAAATAATGAGAATCAATTATAATTCATCCCAAGCAGGCTTACTCTATGAGAAATGTTAAAGGAAATTCTGCAGGCTTGAGTGAAATTATGCCAGTTGGAAATTCAAAGCTACATGTAGAAATGAAAATGGTAAACACTTGAGTAAATATTTAAAAACTTGATTTTTGAATTTCTTAATGTACTAGAAAAGACAATGGACTATGTAAAGCAAAAAGACTAACAATGTATTATGGGATCTATAAACTATATAGAAGTAAATATGCATGAAAACTATAGTACAATGGAAAAGGGAGGAGTAAAAGGAAATATACTGTTATAAGGTTTTTACATTATGTGTGAATTGGTACAATATTAATTCAAAGTACTCTGTCATAAGTTATTGGCCAAGTGCAGTGGCTCATGCCTGTAATCTCAGAACTTTGAGAGGCCAAGATGCATGGAGTGCTTGAGCCAGGAGTTAAGAGACCAGCCTGGGCTACATGGCAAAACCTCGTGTCTACCAATAATGCAAAAATTAACCGGGCGTGGTGGTTCACACCTGAAGTCCCAGCTACTTGGGAGGCTGAGATGGGAGAATTGCTTGAGCCTGGGAGGTGGAGGTTGCAGTGAGCTGAGATAGCGCTGCTACACTCCAGCCTGGGCAACAGAGAGAGACCCTATCTCAAAAAAAAAGTACACTGTAGTAAATTATGGATGCATATTGTAATCCCTAGATTAGGACAAGTTGATTGATGGTATCTTAATGACTATCAACTTGTATTGATTACTGAGAAAGGAGTGTTACTATCTCCAAATATAATTGTGGATTTGTCTATTTCTCCTTTAAATGCTACCAGTTTTTGCTTCAAATGTTTTGCACCTTTGTTATCAGGTACATAACGTTTTAGAATTCTGTCTTCGTATGAATTAACCCTTTAATTCATAAAATACTACTACTAAAGATAAAAAAATCAAATAAGAAATATGACTAAGAAGTCAAAATAGAATACTAAAAATATTCAAGTAATGTCAAGGAAGGGAGAAGAGGAGGAAAAAAAGAACAAAGAAAATATGGGACAAATGGAAAAAAAATACCAAGATGGAAGACTTAGAAACAATCATATCAATAATTACATTAAACATAGGAAACACCCCAAATGAAGGCATAAGTTGTTCAGGCTGCCTATAAGAAACCTACTGTAAATATAAAGATAGGTTAAAGTAAAAAGATGGAAAAATATACTATGCACATACTAATAATAAGAAATCTACTGACAATATTATCATCAGACAAAGTAGACTTTAAGACAGGAGGACTACCAGAGACACAGAGGGATATTTCATACTGATAAAATGGTTCAATCATAAGAAGACAAAATTCTAAAAGTGTGTGTACCTGGTAACAGAGCTGCAAAACTTTTGAAGCAAAATCTGGTATAATTTAAAGGAGAAAAAGACAAATTCACAATGATATTTGGAGACTTTAACACTCCTTGCTCAGTAATCAATTGAACAAGTTGAAGTCATTAAGACACCATCAATCAACTTGTCCTAATTGACATTTATAGTTCACTCCTCCCCACTCTCCCAAAACAACAGAACACATTCTTTTCAAGTGCATGAAAAACACTCACCATGAGAAACCATATGCTGGGCTGTAAAGGAAGTATCAATAAATATAAAATGATAAAAATAATAAAAGATATGTTTACTAACCATAAAGGAATTAAAGTAGAAATCAATCCTTAGAAAGATATCTGGGGAAAACAAAAATGAAACAAACACAAAACACAAAAACAACAACAAAAATGAAAGATATCTGGGAAATTCCCTAAATGTTTAAAAATTAATCAAATGCAGTGATAACTGGGCACTTTTGATGGACTGAACTGGAGTCCAGTCACTACTAAAGTATACAGTCTCTCTTCTTTCTTCCTGTTTCCTAAACACACATCAGTGTCTATTTGCATTCGCTCATATATGTGGGGTCCTTTGCTTTGTAACCATGATGTAAGACAAGAGCTTTTCGTGATGAGAAGGGCTAGAAGAGGATAAGAAGAGCTCTAAGGGGATAATATGGCATCAATTTTCTTTCCGAACCTTTAACTTCCATGATTAAACAAATGAGCACAATAAGTTGCTGGACCTGCCTAAGGGAGATTTTAAGAGGCTGAGTAAAACCTGAGCTGTTTCAAAGCCCCAGTGACAGAGTGTGGCACAGAGCTGGGGAGGATACCCTTCTAATCCAAACCATCTGGGGATCTCAAAGATTGAAAGCTTTGGGAGAAGTGATAGAAAGCACTGTTAGCATGTACATTGGCATTTCATGATGGACACGAAGCAGTTAGATTTCTACAGGTAACCTTGGAGATAGAAGACATGGAGAAGCTGAAACTGGAACAGCAGAAACATAGTGGGACTCCCAGAAATAAGTGGTATGGGCCGGGTGCAGTGGCCCACGCCTGTAATCCCAGCACTTTGGGAGGCTGAGGCGGGTGGATCACCTGAGGTCAGGAGTTCAAGACCAGCCTGACCAACATGGTGAAACCCCGTCTCTACTAAAAATACAAAATTAGTTGGGCGTGATGGCGCATGCCTGTAATCTCAGCTACTTGGGAGGCTGAGGCAGGAGAATCGCTTGAACCTGAGAGGTGGAAGTTGCAGTGAGCTGAGATCACACTGTTGTATTCCGGCCTGGGCAACTTTGTCTCAAGAAAAAAAAAAAAAAAAGAAAAGAAAAGAAAAAGAAATAAGTGGTACGGGTTGGGGCACCCTCAAAGTGGGTTGTGGTTTTACTGTTACACAGATGCTTACCTAATAGGCATATACAAATTACTAAGAGCAAAAGGTAAAATAGTCTACTTTTCTGGAATAAGTAACAGTGCCAGTGTTAGGGACCGTCTCGATAATTTAGAGTTGAGATTCTATGCAGAGAGAGGGATAAGGCAACTCCTCTGAGCAATCTCTTTTCAGGACTCCAGTAGATTCCACTATACAGAGAATTACTATGCCTTGTTGATTCTTGACCATGAAAGATCCCTTACTTTAGTTCTTAGCAGGTTAAATTTGGAAAGGACCCCCACAAAACCAATGATAAATGCAGGAGGCTGGTGTAGACCTACATAAACAGTGTTCAGAAGGCTAAACACCAGATGTAGACCTGAGGTTTTCAAGAAATGATAAAAGCAACATAAAGAATTTTTACAAAGTTACATAAAGAATTATTATAAAGCTATGTTAAGAGCCAGAAGACAATTGAGAAAGGGGTACAATTGGTATTGACATACTGATGGATGATAAAGATAGAGCAGAACTCCTCTGTTCTCACTTTGCACCTATATTTTTTGTCAAGGAGAAATTTACATACTGAACAGTCTAGCCCAGTGCTTTCCGAGCTTTAACATGCAAATACATCACCTAGGGATTTTGTCAAAATGAGATTGTGATTTGGTAGGGGCCCAATAATTTGCACTTCTAACAGGCTCCCAGGTAATGCTACTGTTGGTCCTCGAACCACACTTTGAATAGCAAGAGTTTAGACCAAATACTGATAAAAGAAGAAAAGTCCAGGGTATGTAAAATGGTTGTCAAAAGAGTATTTCATTGCTTTAACCAGGTTCAGGTGTCTGGACAAATTATATTTCTCAGCGTATTGGAAGAACTAGCAAATGAGGCCTCTAAACCACTTTTGGGGATAATTTTATTTCATCAATTTGGAGAATATGCAGGGGGGTTGCTAGAAGCCTAAAGACATGCAAATGTGATCATGGATTTCAAAAAGGAAATAATAGAGGAAGTGTAAATGGACAGAACAATAAGCTTGATGTTGATTCCAGGAGACAATCTAAAGTGGATTATTTTAAAAGGATGGTTTATGTTCACTGGATCCAGTGTAATTTCACTGGGAATGAAACCTGTCAGACTAGTTTCATTATTTTTTAATTTTTTAATTTAATTTAATTTAATTTAATTTTGAGATGGAGTAGACTAGTTTCATTATTTTTTATTTTTATTTTATTTTATTATTATTTTTTTGAGATGGAGTCTCACTCTGTTGCCCAGGCTGGAGTGCAATGGCATGATCTCGGCTAACTGCAACCTCCGCCTCCCTGGTTCGAGCAATTCTCCTGCCTCAGCCTCCTGAGTAGCTGGGACTACAGGCGCCCGCCACCACACCTGGCTAATTTTTTGTATTTTTTTAGTAGAGACGGGTTTTCACTGTGTTAGCCAGGATGGTCTTGATCTCCTGACCTGGTGATCAGCCCCCCTTGGCCTCCCAAAGTGCTGGGATTACAGGCGTGAGCCACTGCACCCAGCCTAGTTTCATTATCTGTAATAGGTTTACTAGAATGATGGGTCAGAGCAGTGCAGCAGATAAAACAAGTGAAATTTGGCAAAGCACTACCTGAGGATTTTCATGATATTTGCAAAGTAGCACAATAAGGACTTGCTGTGAGAATAATAAGGGGGATTAGTAGCTGGTTGACCAAGTCTACCCCGAGGGCCCTGATAAACGATTAATAGCTCTGCAAGGGCAGTCTCCAGGCCTGTTACAAGTCTTTATTATTGGCCTGATCTACTTCAGAAATTTTATCGTGGCTTAAATCAGAGGTTCTCATACCTTGGGGGCAGGAGATGATTGTTAAAATATAGTTTCCAAATCTTCAATCCTGGCCTCTAATTTAGCAGGTCTAGATCAGGACATAGTAATCTATGTCTTAAATTATTTCAAGATAATACTGAGGAAGGTACTCTGCGGAGCTCAATTTGGAAAACAAAAAACAAAAAACCTGATGAATAGGAATGAACACAAGCAGCTCAAAACACAAGGGACTCTTTTAAAAGTGTGTATTTAGAGTTTCCCTATTGCTTAAGGGATAGTAAAGCCGAGGGTAATATTTCCTTAGAGACAGAGCCCCATACCCTGAGGCTACTCATTTTCTTGATTTGAATGAGACTAAGAGTGTGAACATATTTTTGTCTTTGATCTCTATCGTTTGAATTAATTATTTTTTAAAGCCTAGGACTTCTGCTTTTGGGAAAGTGGAGTACACATACCTTTTGCTAAAAACTCTTGTCATTGTATATAAAGCAAACATAAGAAGACTCTGAAAGGTGAAGAGAAGGCAGACCGCCTAAGGATCTTGGGACCCAAGAAATGATATAGTGATGAGTTTCTTGGGTGGTTATTTTTATTTTATTTTTTTGCCTCATATATCCTAGACTTGGGCTAAAGAAGGCAGCAATCCAGAACTGCAGAGGTTGGCAATCCAGAACTGCCAATGAGTAGACAAAAAAGGCCCCAAGGAAAATCTGTTTTCTCTAGCCCAAAGACCAAAATGGGGCAGTCTGGCAGTAACTACGCTGCTCTCGTCAAACAGTACAGAAAAACTGCAGCAACACCCCTATCCATGCCAGCAAAGGCCTAGTGGAGAGCCTAGACTTCCACCCACACGAGGTTATATAAGAAGGCCTCCTAACCCTCCTGCCTGGTGCTGTCAGAGGAGGCCTGGAAGAGAGTCAGGACTTTAGCCACTTCCCGGGAATAACAGAGCCTCCTCCACTTATGTCAGTAGAAGCCACGTGGAGAACATTAAGAAGCCTCCCTGTACCTCTCGGCCAGGTATCAGTGGAGCCTGAGTGGGGAGCTGGAACTCCTACCCCCACTCAGCAGCCCCTCTTCAGGTATGAAAGGAGGCCAAGGGTGTAACTTGCACTTTCACTACCACCTGGCAGTAACGTGGCAGCCATCTCTTTTCCCCAACAGCACAGTGTCATAGGAAGCTAGGAAAAACGGAAAGTTTAACATCTAGGGTCATATAGTATACCCAGAATGTCAAGGTTTCAATACGAAATCATACCAAGAACCAGGAAAATCTCAAACTGATTGAATAAATACAATGAATAGATTCTGTATTAGTTTCTGAAGGCTGCCATAGCAAAGTACCACAAACTGAGTGGCTTAAAAACAACAGAATGTATTGTTTCACAATTTTGGGGCCTAGAAATCTAAAATCAAGGTGTTGGTTGGTCCATGCTACCTCTAAAACCCACAGTGAAGAGTTCTTACTTGCCTCTTCCTAGCTTTCAGTAACGGTCATCAATCCTTGGCATTCTTTGGCTCACAGCTGTATCACTCCAAACTCTCTTCTGTCATGGCATGTCTTTCTCCCTATGTGTCTCTGTCTCAATTACCTTTTCTTATACCTCTTCTTCTTCTGATGTCAATAAAGACACATCAGTCATATTGGATCAGGACCATCCTAATGACTTCATCTTAACTTGATTACATCTGCAAAGATCCTATTTCCAAATAAAGTCACATTCACAGGAACTGACATTAGATCAACATCTTTTTATTTGAGGGAAACAACTCTTAATAGATATTAATACTGAGATGGCAGAAATGTTAGAATTATCTGACAAATATTTTAAGGCCACCATGATAAAAACGATTCAACAAGAAAATGTGAACATGCTTGAAACAAATGAAAAAATAGAAAGTATCAGGCTGGGCACAGTGGCTCACACCTGTAATCCCAGCACTCTGGGAGACCAAGGTGGGCGGATCACAAGGTCAGGAGATCGAGACCATCCTGGCTAACATGGTGAAACCCCGTCTCTACTAAAAATATAAAAATTAGCCGGGCGTGGTGGCGGGCACCTGTAGTCCCAGCTACTTGGGAGGCTGAGGCAGGAGAATGGCGTGAACCCGGGAGGTGTAGCTTGCAGTGAGCCGAGATTGCGCCACTACACTCCAGCCTGGGTGACAGAGCGAGACTCCATCTCAAAAAAAAATAATAATAATAAATTAAAATAAATAAATAAAATAGAAATAAAAAATAGAAAGTATCATGAAAGAAATAGAAAATATAAAGAAAAGCAAAATAGATATATCAGAGTTAAAAAATACAGTCACTACATAGAAAAGTTAGTGGATAGGCTTAACGGCAGAGTGGATGTGACAAAGGGGAACAATCAATGAACTGGAAGACAGGACAATAGAAATTACCCAATCTGAGAAACAGAGAGAGGAAATAGATTTAAAAAAATAAACCTCAGGGACCTGTGAGACCATAACAAAAGGACTAACATTTATGTTGTCTCAGAAGGAGAGCAGAAAGAGAGTTGGGATTGAAAAGTACTCAGAAATAATAACTGAAAGCTTTCCAAATTTGGCAAGAGATATAAACCTACAGATTCATGAAGCTGAGTAAATCTCAAAAAGGATACACCCAAAGAAATCCATGACAAGACACATTGTAATTAAACTTCTGAAAACTGAAGACAAAGAAAAAAATTCCTGAAAACAGCTGGAAAAAATGACACTTTACCTATAGGGGGAGAACTATTTGAATGACAGAAGATTTCACATCAGATGCCATGGAAGGCAGAAGAAAGTGGCACAATATTTTTATTTATTTTTATTTTTATTATACTTTAAGTTCTAGGGTACATGTGCACAACGTGCAGGTTTGATACAGAGGTATACATGTGCCATGTTTGTTTGCGGCACCCATCAACTCGTCATTTACATTAGGTATTTCTCCTAATGCTAACCCTCCCCCAGGCCCCACCCCCCGACAGGCCCTGGTATGTGATGTTCCCTGCCCTGTGTCCAAGTGATCTCATTGTTCAATTCCCACATATGAGTGAGAACATGCGGTGTTTGGTTTTCTGTCCTTGTAACAGTTTGCTGAGAATGATGGTTTCCAGCTTCATCTATGTCCCTGCAAAGGACAGGAACTCATCCTTTTTTATGACTGCATAGTATTCCATGGTGTATATGTGCCACATTTTCTTAATCCAGTCTATCATTGATGGACATTTGGGTTGGTTCCAAGTCTTTGCTATTGTGAATAAGTGGCACAATATTTTTAAAGTGCTGAAAGAAAAGAACTGTCAAGCTAGCATCCTCTACCTAGCAAAAGCATCCTTCAGGAATGAAGGGAAAATTGAGACACACTCAGATAAAGGAAAACTAAGAATTTGTTAGCAGCAGACCAGTCATAAAAGAATGGCTAATGGAATTGCTTTAAACAGAAAGGAGGTGATGGAGGAAACCCTGGAGTATCAGGAAGGAAGAAAGAAAACAGTAAGAAAAAATATGGGTAAATAAAATTGACTTTTCCTCTTGAGTTTTCTAAATTATGTTTGATAGTTGAAGCCATAATTGTGCACTGTCTGACATGGTTCTAAATTTATGTACAGGAAATATTTAAGGCAATTATAAGTGGGAGAGGGAAAAGGAATGTAAAGGGAGGCAAGGTTCTTACACTTCGCACAAACTGGTAAACTGATGATAACAGTAGATGGTCATAAGTTGTATATATATAATAGAATACATAGAGCAATCACTAAAAAATATGTGAAGAAATATACTCAAAAACATGACTACAGTTAAATCAGAATGGATTTCTAAAACATATTCAAGTAACCCCCAGGAAGGCAATAAAAAGAAAATAAGACATGAAAAACAGAAAGAACAAACAGAATTTAAAAAATTAAATGGCAGGCTTAAGCTCTAACATATCAATAATTACATTAAATGTAAACACTCTAAATATAACAACTAAGAGACAGACAGAGATGGGCAAAGTGGACTAAAAAATATGGCCAGAGCAAGATATCAGAATAGGACTTTCTAGCACTCATCCCCCACAGAGAACCATCAATTGAACAATTATCCACACCCAAAAATACCTTCACATGAGCTAAGGAAACCAGATGAGAGATTACTGCATCTAGGTCTAGCATAGAAATAAAGACAAGACATACAAAGGGAGTAGAAAAGACAATTTTACATCATCTGTGTCATCTCTCCCCCTACCTCAAGCAGCACAGCGTGAAGAGAGAGATTCTCCATGTGGGAGAAGGAAAGGAAAGTGAACACAGGACTTTGCCTTGGGCCCTAAAACCAGGCCCATTCCAGTAAAACCCAGCATGGAACAGACCCCCATGTCCCCACATTCCAGGCTGGTACCAGCAGAATGTGCTCTAAGCCCACCCTGGTGCCAGGTAGGATCCCACAGCCCCAAACTCCAGGCCTGCCTGGTGGAATTGGTCAACCCCAGCAGTCCCAGACCTCAGACTGGCCCCAACACTAGGCCTTCCCCAGCACCAGGTCTTAGACTCTAGACCTGCTCCAGGGCTAGGCCAGCCCCAGCAGCCCTGGGCTTCAGACCACCCCCAGCCCTGGGCTAGCCCCTATAGCCCTAGTCATCATGCCAGTACTCACAGACAGAACCAGTCTCTAGACTGGCCCCTGAAGATACTGGATCAGGCCCACTCAGCCTCAGGACAGACCCTGCGGCTTTAGGCTCCAGGCCTGCCCCAGGTCTCAGACCGACCCAGAGTCAGGTTAGCTGTCATAAGTCCAGACTTTAAATCCACCCTAATGACAAGTTAGCACCCCTGGCCTCAGGTACCAGACTGGTACCCAAGGACGTAGGCTCCAGCAGCAGAATATACACAGGTGCACATGGAGCATTTTCCAGGAGAGATCATGCTAGGCCACAAAACAAGTCTTAACAAACTTAAGAAGATTGAGATCATATCAAGTGTCTTTTCTGACCACAGTGGCATAAAACTAGAAATTAATCACAGGAGGAATTTTGGAAAATTTACTAATACATGGAAATTAAACAACATGCTCATGAATGTCCAGTGGGTCAAAGGAGAAAGTAAATGGGAAATTTTAAAATATATTGAGACAAACAAAACTGGACCAAAACTTATGGAATACAGCAAAGGCAGTTCTAAGGGGGAAGTTTATTGCAATAAACACCTATATCAGCAAAGAATAAAGATCTCAAATAAACAACCTAGTGTTACACCTCAAAGAACTAGAAAAAGAAGAGCAAACTAGCCCCAAAGTCAGTAGAAGGAAGGAAATAATAAAAATCAGAGCAGAAATAAATGGAATAGAGGCTAGACAAGCAATAGAAAAGTACAATGATGAATAGACAATTCTGAAAAGAAGATATACAAGTGGCCAACATACATATGGAAAATGCTCAACATCACTAATGATCAGGGAAATGCAAATCAAAACCACAATGTGATACCACCTTATTCCTGCAAGAATGGCCGTAATGAAAATATTAAAAAAATGGTAGATGTTGGCACGGATGTGGTGAACAGGGAACACTTCTACACTGCTGGTGGGAATGTAAACTAGTACAACCACTACGGAAAACAGCGTGGAGATTCCTTAAAGAACTAAAAATAGAACTAACATTTGATCCAGCAATCCCACTACTGGGTATCTACCCAGAGGAAGAGAAGTCATTATTTGGAAAAGAGTTGCACAGGCATGTTTATAGCAGCACAATTCACAATTTCAAAATCATGGAACAAACCCAAATGCCCATCAATCAACAGGTGGAAACTGTAATGTACATATATATAATATATACATCAAATATAATGTATATTATATATATATGATGGAATACTATGAAGCCATAAAAAGGAATGATTTAACAGCATTTGCAGTGACCTGGATGAGATTGGAGTCTAGATGTAACTCAGGAATGGAAAACCAAACATTGTATGTTCTCACTGATATGTGGGAGCTAAGCTATACACAAAGGCATAAGAATGATACAATGGACTTTGGGGACTTAGGGGGAAGAGTGGGAGGGGGGCGAGGGATAAAAGACTACAAATATGTTGCAGTGTATACTGCTCAGGTGATGGGTGCACCAAAATATCACATATCACCACTAAAGAACTTACTCATGTAACCAAATACCATCTGTACCCCAATAACTTATGGAAAAATAAAATAAAATAAATAAAAAGAGAAGCACAATGAAATTAAGAGTCTGTTTTTTGAAAAGATAAAATTCACAAACCTTTATATCACAAACTTTTATATAGACTAAGAAAAAAAGTGTTAAGACTCAAATAAAATCAGAAATGAAAGAGACGTTACAACTAATAATACAGAAATACAAAAGGTCATAAGAGAGTATGATAAACAGTTATATACCAACAAATTGGATGACCTACAATAAATGGATAAATTCTTAGACACATACAACCTATCAAGACTGAATCATGAGGAAACAGAAAATTTGAACAGGCCAATAATGAGAAATAAGATTGAATCAGTAATTTAAAACACTCCTATCAAAGAAAAGCTCAGAACCTGATAGTTTGACTGCTGAATTATACAAAATATTGAAAGAATTAACATCAATTTTCGTCAAACTCTTCCAAAAATTTGAAGAACACAAACTACTTCTAAGCTCATTTGATGAGGCCAGCATTACCCTGATACCAAAGCCTGAGGAGGCTACTATAAGAAAAGAAAATTCTGAGCCAGTATCCTTGATGAACACAGATGCAAACATCTTCAACAAAATACTAGCAAACCAAATTCAACAGCACATTGAAAATATCATTTACCATGATCAGTGGGATTTATCCCAGGGATGCAAGGATAGTTCAACATACACAAACCTATAAATGTGATACACCACATTAACAGAAGGAAGTACAAAAACCATATGATATCTCAATAGATTCAGAAAAGCATTTAACAAAATTGCTTGAAAATATCCTTTCATGATAAAAAAAAAAACTCTCAAAAAATTAGATATAGAGGTGCTGGAGAGGATGTGGAGAAATAGGAACACTTTTACACTGTTGGTGGGATTGTAAACTAGTTCAACCATTATGGAAAACAGTATGGCGATTCCTCAAGGATCTAGAACTAGATGTACCATATGACCCAGCCATCCCATTACTGGGGATATACCCAAAGGATTATAAATCATGCTGCTATAAAGACACATGCACACGTATGTTCATTGCGGCACTATTCACAATAGCAAAGACTTGGAATCAACCCAAATGTCCATCAGTGACAGACTGGATTAAGAAAATGTGGCACATATACACCATGGAATACTATGCAGCCATAAAAAAGGATGAGTTTGTGTCCTTTGTAGGGACATGGATGCAGCTGGAAACCATCATTCTTAGCAAACTATCACAAGAACAGAAAACCAAACACCGCATGTTCTCACTCATAGGTGGGAACTGAACAATGAGATCACTTGGACTCCGGAAGGGGGACATCACACACCGGGGCCTATCATGGGGAGGGGGGAGGGGGGAGGGATTGCATTGGGAGTTATACCTGATGTAAATGATGAGTTGTTGGGTGCTGACGAGTTGATGGGTGCAGCACAGCAACATGGCACAAGTATACATATGTAACAAACCTGCACGTTATGCACATGTACCCCAGAACTTAAAGTATAATAATAAAAAAAAATTAGATATAGAAGAAATGTACCTTAACATAATAAAGGCCACGAATGACAAACCCACAGGTAACATCATACTCAATAGTGGGTATATACCCAGTAGTGGGATAGCTAGATCATATGGTAAAAATTTTACTTTTAATTATTTGAAAAATCTCCATACTGTTTTCAATAATAGCTGTACTAATTTACATTCCCAATAACAATGTACACGGTTCCCTTTCTCCACATCCTCACAAACACTTGTTTTTATTTTATTTTATTTTTTAGACAAGGTCTCACTATGTTGCAAAAATAATTGCCCAGACCAATGTCATGGATATTTCCCCTGTTTTCTTCTAGTAGTTTCATAGTATCAGTTCTTACATTTAACACTTTACTCCATTCTGAGTTGATTTTGTATATAGCGTGAGACAAGGATCTAATTTCATTCTTTTGTACATAAATATCCAGTTGTTCAAACACCAATTATTCAAAAAACAGGCAATAACGAATATCGGCAATGATGTGGAGAAAAGGGAGCCATTGTATACTGTTGGTGGGAATGTAAATTAGCACCATCACTATGGAGGTTCCTCAAAAACTAAAAATAGAACTTCCATGTGATTCAACAGTCCCACTACTAGGTATATACCCAGAAGAAAGGAAATCAGTTTATCAAAGAGATATCTGCACTCTCATGTTTATTGCAGCAGTATTCACAATAAGCCAAGATTTGGAAGCAACCTAACTGTCCATCAATAGATGAATGGATACAGAAAATGTGGTGCTTATACACAATGGAGTAATGTTCAGCCATAAGAAAGAATGAGATCCTGTCATTTGCAACAACATGGATGGAACTGGAGGACATTATGTTAAGTGCAATAAGCCAGGTACACAAAGACAAATCTCACATATTCTCACTTATGTGTCGGAGCTAAAAATTAAACCAATTGAACTCATGGAGATAGAAGGTAGAAGGATGATCACCAGAGGCTGGGAAGGTTAATGTTGGAGGGGAAGTGGGAATGGTTAATGGGTACAAAAAGATAAATAGATAGAATGAATGAGATCTAGTATTTGATAGCACAACAGGGTGACTACAGTCAACAATAATTGTATATTTTAAAATAACTAAAAGAGAATAATTGGATTGTTTGTAAGACAAAGAAAGGATAAATGCTTGAGGGGATGGTTACTCCTTTTACCCTGGTGTGATTATTACACATGGCATGCCTGTATCATAATATCTCACGTACCCCATAAATATATATACCTATTATCTAACCACAAAATTAAAAATAATTTTTTTTGTTTTTGTTTTTTTTTTTTTGAGACAGAGTCTCGCTCTGTCGCCCGGGCTGGAGTGCAGTGGCCGGATCTCAGCTCACTGCAAGCTCCGCCTCCCGGGTTCACGCCATTCTCCTGCCTCAGCCTCCCGAGTAGCTGGGACTACAGGCGCCCACCACCGTGCCCGGCTAATTTTTTGTATTTTTTAGTAGAGACGGGGTTTCATCGTGTTAACCAGAATGGTCTCGATCTCCTGACCTCGTGATCCGCCCGTCTCGGCCTCCCAAAGTGCTGGGATTACAGGCTTGAGCCACCGCGCCCGGCCAAAAATAATTTTTTTAAAAAGATGTTAGCAAATACAATTCAGAATGTATAAAAGGTATTACACATAATGACAAAATGGTACTTATTTCAGAGATGCAAAGCTAGTTCAACATTAAAAACTCAATCAATGTAATCTGTGATACTAAAAGGCCACTGAAGAAAACTTATATGATCATATAAATTGATGCAGAAAAGTGACTTGAGAAAATACAACACCCATTCGGAATTTAAAAAACTCGGTTTTCTAGGAATAGAGGGAACTTCCTCAATTTGATAAAAGGCATATACAAAAACCAAGGTGATGACAAGAATGCCCTCTCTTGCCACTCTTTTATTTTATTTTATTTTATTTTATTTTATTTTATTTTTAAGACAAGGTCTCACTATGTTGCCCAGGATGGTCTCCAACTTCTGGCCTCAAGTGATCCTCATGCCTTGGCCTCCCAAAGTGTTGGGATTACAGGCATGAGCTACCACGCCCAGCTGCCACTCTTTTTTTTTTTCTTTTCTTTTCTTTTTTTTTTTGAGACGGAGTGTTGCTCTGTCGCCCAGGCTGGAGTGCAGTGGCGCAATGTCGGCTCACTGCAAGCTCTGCCTCCCGGGTTCATGCCTTTCTCCTGCCTCAGCCTCCCGAGTAGCTGGGACAACACGCGCCTGCCACCACGCCCGGCTAATTTTTTGTATTTTTAGTAGAAACGGGGTTTCACCGTGTTAACCAGGATGGTCTCAATCTCCTGACTTCGTGATCTGCCCACCTTGGCCTCCCAAAGTGCTGGGATTACAGGCGTGAGCCACCACGCCCAGCCAGCTGCCACTGTTATTCAACAAAGTGCTGGAAGTTTTAGTCAGTGCAATAAGATGAGAAAAGGAAATAAAAGGCATACAAAATAGAAAGGCATAAATAAAACTGCCTCTATTTGCAAATGACATAATTGTCTACACAGTAAATCTCAGGAATCTTTAAAAAACCTTCTAGAACTAATAAATGCATTCAGCAAGGTTGTCAGATACTAGATCAACAATGTGGACACTAAAATGAAAAATACAATACATTTACAATAGCTAAAAAAATGTAATACTTCAGTGCAAATCTAACAAAACATGTAAAGCACTTGTATGCTGAAGACTACAAAATTCTGATGAAGAAAATCAAAGATCTCTATAAATGGAGAGACATACCATAGATGGAAAACTGAACACAGTAAAGACATCAATTCTCTCCAAATTGATATACAAGTTTAATGCAATAATTATCAGAATCATAGCAAGAACTTTTGTAGACAAAGACATGTTTATTTTAAAATTTATATGTAAGGCAACAGGCCCCAGAATAGTTAAAATGTAGTGAAAATAAGATAATAAGATTAAAGTATATGGAATCATTTGTGTTATGACTTACTATGATGCTATGGTAGTCAAGATAGTTTGGTATTGGTGGAGGGATAAACACAGATTGGAGGGACAGAAGAGAGAATCCAAGACAGACTCTTAAAAACAAATATGGCAAGCTGATTTTTGACAAATGCACAAAAGAATGCCAATGGAGGAAATATAGCTTTTTCAACAAATGATGCTAAAGCAATTTGATATCCACAGGCAAAAAACAGAAACAAAAACAAAAACAAAAAACAAACAAAAAAAACCACACCTTGACCTATATATCACATCTTACACAAAAATTAACCCAAAATGGATCATGAACTTAAGTGTAAAATGCAAAACTATAAAGGTTTTAGGAAAAAAACACAGGAGAAAATCTTTGGGATCTAGGGCTATGTGAATAGTTCTTATGCCTGACACCAAAGGCATTAGCCATAAAAGGAAAAATTTATAAATTGAAATTAATCAAAATGAAAAACTTTTGCTCTGTGAAAGAGGATGAAAAGGCAAGCTATAAGCTTGGAGAAAATATTTGCAAACCGCATATCTAACAAAGGACCAGTATACAGAATATTTAAAGAACTCCCCAAAACTTAACAGTTAAAAAAAACAAAACAATCAATTCAATCAGAAAATGGACAAAAGGCATGAAGAGGCATTCCATGACTGAGGAGATATAGATAGCAAATAAGCATAGTAAATGATGTTCATTGTAAGGGAAATGCAAATTAAAACCACATTGAAGTATCACTATGTATTTGTCAGAATAAATAAAATTAATATTAGAGACAACATCAAATGCTAGTAAGGATGTGGAGAGATGGAATCACTTATGTACATTGTTGTTTGGAATGTAAAATGATACCATCATACTGGAAGGGGGTAGAGCAGTTTCTTTCTTTCTCTCTCTCTCTCTCTCTCTCTCTCTCTCTCTCTCTCTCTCTCCCCCCCTCCCCTTTCTTTCTCTCTCTCTTTCTTTCATCTCCCTCTGTCACCCAGGCTGGAGTGAAGTGGTGTGATCATGGCTCACTGCGGCCTCAAACTCCTGGGCTCAATCGATCCTCCCACCTCAGCCTCCCAAGTAGCTGGGATCACAGGCACGGGCCACCATGTTGGCTAATATTTTGTATTTTTTGTAGAGATGGGGTTTTGCCATATTGCCCAGGCTGGTTTCGAACTCCTGGGCTCAAGTGATCCACCTGCCTCGGTCTCCCAAAGTGCTGGGATTACAGGCATGAGCCACTGCCTGACTGCGGTTTCTTAAAATACTAAACATGCAGCTACTACATGACCCAGCAATTTCACAGAATAGTTCCTGTTCCCAGAGTTGTTTTACAAGGCATAACTGACTGAAAAATACTGCCCATAAGACATTAAGTCACATGAGTGGACTATACATGGACATTGAGAATTACTAGACCTGAAAATTATGGACCCCCCATCTTCTTGGGCTTTTTTATTTCCATGGTGGCCAAGCTCTGTCTCTCCCCTTGGCTAGTCTTTGAAATTCAGGAGCTGATAGCTCCTCTGCTGCCATCCGTCTAGCTTGCCTGGCATTGTGCTGAAGAAGTTGACTTTGGCTCCCTCTGAAACCCCAAGTGTGTTATGTAGCTTTCTCCTCCAGATCTAACCAGCTACCTAATGCAGGAATTACCAAACTCTTGAGGCAAGCAGGAAACATCCCTTTTGCATTCCTGCCAGTCAGACTGGCTAGGATGGGAGTGGGAGTCAGGATGCCGGATGGGACCCTCAGCTGGGATCCAACCTGCTCTACTTCCAAGGGCCATGTAGTGATTTGTGGCTTCACTCACTCCTGCATAGGCCTCCTGGCTTGCTTTCAAGATAAGAGTCAAAGGTTATGAGCCCTCACCAATTTTTCCTGGGTAAGGAAAACTCATTTCCTTTCCTTGGCATTTGTCCCCTTTCCTCTCTTTCTCATTCAAAGTATCACTTTTACAGTCTTTTCTGGGAACTTCCTCTCTCCAATCTGTGACACCTTCTATAATTCCTGCCCTTCTATTTTCATTTTATGTTGATGCCTGTACGGTCATATGTGAAAGCCTTTTAGAAACTCCAACATATTATGCAATTGCAAAGCATCATTGCTGCTTGCCTGTTAGATGGGCAAGGTCCTGTGCTATAGGCTAACTGAATCTGCCCACAATTAGCTTACATCTAATGGGAAGATAACTAATATTAATACAGAGAAACATATGCCAAGAGCCACAAGAACAATAAAGAAAATATGCTATGAATTCAGATGTTTCACTCCCATCTTCCAGAAATCAACAGGGCAGACAGGAGGCTTTGCCAGAGAACCTTTTCAAACCTCGCATTCTAAGTTGCCATCGTGTCTGTATTAATTTCTTATTGCCACTCTAATAAACGAACACAAATTCAGTGGCTTAAAATAATGCAGACTTACTATCTGACAGTTCTAGAGGCGAAAAGTTTTACAATCAAGGTGTCAGTATGTATTAGTCCATTCTCACATTGCTATAAAGAACTACCTGAGGTTTTATAAAGAAAAGAGGTTTAATTGACTCACAGTTCTGCAGGCTATACAGGAGCCATGGCTGGGTAGGCCTCAGGAAACTTATAATCATGGTGAAAGATGAAGGGGAAACAAGCACATCTTCATGTGGTGACAGGAGAGAGAGTGAAGGGGGAGGTGCTACACAGTTTTAAACAACCAGATCTCGTGATAACTCACTATCATGAGAACAGCAAGGGGGAAACCCAAACCCATGATCCAATCACCTCCCACCAGGTCCCTCCCCCAGTACTGGGGATTACAATTCAACATGAGATTTGAGTAGAGACACAGAGCCAAACCCATATCACAGCAGGACTGTGTTCCTTCTAGAGGCCCTAAGGGAGAATTTGTTTTCTTGCCTTTTCCAGAGGCCGTCTGAATTTCTTGCTTGTGACTGTATTCTCCATCTACAGAGCACATCACTGCAACCTTTGCTTCTGTCATCACATCTTCCCTGACTTTGATCCTCCTGCTTCCCTCTTACAGGGACCCCTGTGATTATGCTGGGCCCATCTGGATAATCCAGGATAATCTTCCCATCTCAGGATCCTTAACTAATCCCATCTGCAAAGTCCTTTTTGCCATGTAAGGTAACATATTCGCAGGTTCCAGGGGATTAAGACAGACATCTTCGAGGATTCATTATTCTGTCTACCACAATTTCCTATCTCTCTACCTGGAGAAGCCCTTTTTCTGAATCATCTACAGACTCCTTTCCCTGTGGCATCTGCCATAATGCAGGGCTCTAGGCTTTCTGTTTACATTCACTCTATGGTTACATAAGAAACTTTTGGCTTTTCGATTTGTTGTATTTTTGTTTTGCTTTTAGTCAGAGGCCCCTCAGGATGAAAGAAACTGTCTCCATCTTCAGTGATATAGAGTTCTCTATCCTTGAATGTAAACTAGCAGATCCTGGGGGGATTCCTTTCAGTCCTGAGAAGTCTCAGTCTCACTCACAGTAGAATTTCAGGAATTAAGCTGACTAAATGTGTTATCTCAGAGACGTCTGCTCTTAAAGAGGGACTCCAACAGATCCAATGCTTAAGACATTCTCTCAAGGGTCAGTTATTCACAACTGACTAAAAGTTTTGCTATATCCCTTCAACCTCTTCTGTACTTTAGCTCACACTTTTCTTTTGTTTACATTTTAAAATTGCAATTATATCTGAAAAATCATGCATTAGGTGTACTAGTTACCTTCTTCAAATAAATGTTAAACACAAAGCTACTAAAATCCCCTCTTAAGTGGTACAAGTGGTACGTAAACTGTGTCTGTTTTGGGGGAACACCTGAAAGTAATCTCATGCTGACACTTTAGGCAGTGTGGGAGAATGCAGGAGACACTTTCGATTTGCCCTAAAAGTCAGAGTATCAGAGGACAATTGCCGCAGACCCTCAAAATGCATCTACCCATCTACCTGCATTTTTGCCTGTATTCTGCCTTCCATCACATTTCTGTGGATGACCTATCTGTGCAACCCATCCACTTGTACTCTGGATCCCATTCTTTCTTACTACTTCAAGGTCATTGCTCCAGCAAGCCCCCTCCCCCGTACACATAATCAAACTTTCCTTCTTACTGGGCAATTCCCACCGGCATATAAGCATGTTTTTCTTCCATAATAAAAAATTCTCTTGACCCCAATTTTTTTTTTTTTTTTTTTGAGATGGAGTTTTGCTCTTGTTGCCCAGGCTGGAGTGCAATAGCATGATCTCAGCTCACCGCAACCTCCACCTCCCGGGTTCAAGCGATTCTCCTGCCTCAGCCTCCCGAGTAGCTGGGATTACTGGTGTGTGCCACCACACCAGACTAATTTTGTATTTTTAGTAGAGACGGGGTTTCTCCATGTTGGTCAGGCTGGTCTTGAACTTCCGACCTCAGGTGATCCGCCCACCTAGGCCTCCCAAAGTACTGGGATTACAGGTGTGAGCCACTGCACCCGGCCTTGACCCCACTTTCTGTTCTAGCTAATGCACCCATTTCTTCACTCCTGCCTACAGCCAAGTTCTTTGAAAGGATTGCCTACACTTGCCAACTGCAATTTCTCGCTCCTCTTTCTCTCTTGAACAAATTCAAATTAGGCTATCACTCCAACCACTCCACCTAAACTGCTTTTGTCAGAACCACCATCATGTTACTAAATTCAATGGACTATCCTCTCATCATCTTACCATCTTACCAAGCAGGAGCACTTGACATAGTTGATCACTCCCTCCTCCTTGAAACACCTTCTTCATCTGGCTTCCAGGACAAGATACTCTCCTGGTTTGCCTCCTACCTCACTAGCTCCTCCTTCTCTGTCTCCACTGTTGTTTCCTTTTCATCTCCCCAACCTCTAAACATTCATGTTCTCCAGGGCTCATACCTCAGATCTCTTATCTATCAATATTACTTTTTTTGGTGTCCCCATGCAATCTCATAGCTTTAAATACCATCTCTGTGTTGATGACATCATAACATACATCTCCAATTCAGACCTCAGCCCTGAGCTCCAGACTCATATATCCAACTGCCCAATTGACATCTGCTCTTAGATGTTGAGGTAGACAGAATTTTAACGTGGACCCCAGGATTCCTGCCCCCTGGTGTACATGCCATGAATAATCCCCTTCTTTTGAGTGAGGGTGAGACCTGTGAATATGATGGATGTCACTCTGGTGATTAGATTGTTATGTGGTAAAGGTAAAGAAATTTTTGTAGATGTAATTAAGGTCCCTAGTTAGAAGTTAACTTTGAGTTAATCAAATGGAAAATTACCCAGGGCAAGCCTGACCTAATCAGGTGAGCTCTCTAAAACAAAGTCTAGAGATCACAGATCTACTCTCTTGTTAGCCTGAAAGAAGTAAGTTTTCATGAATTCTATAGCTGCAAGGAAGCAAATTCCGCTAACAACTATGTGAACTTGAAAGGATATCCCTTTATAACACTATTCGCCATCTCACATGTTATTTTTATATGTAATTTGTTTATTGTCTGCTTCAGCCCCCTCCCCCCATGTACATTTCCAAGGGAAGGGATTTTTCTGTTTTATTCATTGACGAATCCTTCAATGCTTTAAAGAGTACCTGTTACATAATACATGCTAATAAATATTTGTTAGATGAATGAATAAATGAATTTTATTTATTGAGTTTTTCATGTTTCCCCACAACCCTTTTCCACCACTAACTATTCTCTCACCAAATTCCAGCATTACAAACTTCTGTCTCTTTCATTGAGACATGAATTGACTTTGCACTCTTAAAAATGACATCCTGAAAGATTAGTCCCACCTCTACTGAGGGAGTTTCAAGTACTCTAACCAGAAAGTCGTCATCCTTGGCAGATATCTTGGTTCGGGGTACCAGATGGACCTGGATTGGAATACTGGCTCTGCCATTTGGTAACTGTGTAAGACCTAAAGTACATTGCTTCATTTCTCTGAGCCCCAGCTTCCCCTCTGGAGAGTAAGAATATTGTCTGCAGTCATAGGGTTTCTGGGAGGACTAAAAGTAGACATGCATTTTTAATGTCAAGAACAGTTACTGGCATAAAGATGCTATCATACTACACACACGGCTCTGTAACTTGCTATTCCTGTGGTTTTGTACATCTATCTTTACATCCTGGTATTTTAATTTCTGTAGGATAAATTCCCAAAGTGGGATTCCTGGCCCCAATGGTATGTGCTTTAAAAAAGTTAAATGGTGCTGGATTATTTTCCAAAAAGGTTTTAACAATTCATACTCTTTTTGTGTGGGTGTAGTAGGGTCTTACTCTGTTGCCCAGGCTGTAGTGCAGTTGTGCGATCTCGACTCACTGCAACCTCTGCCTCCTGGGTTCAAGAGATTCTCCTGCATCAGCCTCCCAAGTAGCTGGGATTACTGGCGTGTGCCACCACGCCTGGCTAATTTTTGTATTTTTGGTAGAGACGGGGTTTCACCATGTTGGCCAGAATGGTCTCAAACTCCTGGCCTCAAGTGATCTGTTCGCCTCGGCCTCCGAAAGTGCTGGGATTACAGGAGTGAACCACTGCACCCGGCCAATACTCTTAACAACTATGTATGAGAATGCCTGTTTCCCCGATGCTTACCAGTAGTGGATGTTATCAGTGTTTCTCATTTTTGCTGATGAAAATAGTAAATGGAAAAATGGTATCTCGCTGTGTTTATTTCCATTTCCTTTATCATTTGTAAATATAAATATATTTAAATATTTATATTCATTTGCATGTCTCCTTCTGTGACTTACTTTCCTTTGTCCAGTCTTCTTTTGGATCATTTGTATTGTTCTTATCAATTTATAGGTTGAGGGTGTGAGGAGTGACTGCTAAGGTGTACAAATTCTCTTTTGGGGTCAATAAAAATGTTCTAAAATTAGATTGTGGTGATAGTTTAATAATTCTGTAAATGTACTGAAAACCTTTGAATTTTGCACTTTAAGTTAGTGAATTTTATGGTATACAAATTATTATCTCAGAAAACTGTTGCAAATGAAAAAAATTTTTGAAAAGATGATTTTTTTTAAACGGTGATTTTTCATGGCTGCATACAATTCCCTTTTATGGAGTTATTGTGTTTTATTTAAGCATCCTCAATTGTTTCTAATTATTTCCAATGTTTTATTCTTATAAAAATTGTGATGGGGGCCAGGTGTGGTGGCTCATGCCTGTAATCTCAACACTTTGGGAGACTGAGGTGGGAGGATTACTTAAGGCTCAGAGTTTGAGACCAGTGTGGGTAACATAGCAAGACCCTGTTGCTACCCCCTAAAATTTTTTTAACTGGCCAGGCATGGCGACGTGTGCCTGTAGTCCCAGCTACTCAGGAAGGCTGAGGCGGGAGGATCTCTTGAGCCCAGGAGTTTGAGATCACAGTGATCACTCCACTGCGCCACAGTCTGGGAGACAGAGTGGGGCTTTGTCTCTAAAAAAAAAAAAAAAAAAAAAAGAAAGGAAAAAAAGTGATGAATTTCTTTGTACATGAATCTCTGCTTTTTCTTAGGATATATTCTTAGAATAGAAATTACTGGGGTGGGGGGGGAAGATGGTTTTTAAGGGGGAAATATGAAGATGGTTTTTAAGGAGGAGATATGACTTTCTTTTCTTTTCTTTTCTTTTCTTCCTTCTTCTTTCTTTCTCTCTCTTTTTTTTTCTGGTGTTGTTCCCAAAAGGGAGGTATGATTTCTAATAAAAAATGTAAAAGTAGTTGACAATGATTTCATGTCAATCTGAGTATTTTGGAGTTTTCTCATTAAGTTTAGAATGCCACATTCAGCATCTCAAAATTGTTGTTGGCCTGGTCCCTCCTACTATGGTACACCAAGTAACACTATAGTTGGTGACAGAGAGCGTTTTTAGTTCTCATCACACAAATATATAAAATTTATTTCTCTCTTTATCATCAGTTGTTTAACTTACAACTGCCTAGCAACTTACTGATTGCTAGAAAAACAAGATGAGAAGCTACATTGCTTTCCCTGGCTCAAATCCGTGGGGGATTAGGGGCTAATTTTAGCACAGTTGTAGGCAAAAGCAGGAAGCAGTGCTTATGTGGTTTCTTTACTACAGTTTCATACCACCTTCACATCTTGCTAACATACACTGGAGAAAATACAATAATAATAAGAGTAATAATAATGATAGGTACTATTGACAGATAATCATAAGGTCCTTCTTTAGACAGAAAGGAACCTATCTTCTCCGTTAGTTGTCCTAAATACTAAGAAAGAAATTCATCCAGAAGGAATGTGAAGGAAAAGAGTTTATATCTCCTACCTGTTCTCTAGACTCACCCTCAAGCCAAGCCCTTTTTCCATCATCAAATCTTCAGATTTAGCCAGGAAAATTGATTAATGATGGTTGATTCACTGATTTCCAGAACATTAGCAATGCTTGAGAGAAGCATTGGTGCACGCCTATAATCCCAGCTACTCTGGAGGCTGAGGCAGGAGAATCGCTTGAACCTGGGGGGCAGAGGTTGCAGTGAGCAGAGATTGTACCACTGCACTCCATCCTAGGTGACAAAAAAAAAAAAAAAAAAAAAAAAAAGAATTATTCCTGGGTTTTAGTTCTGACTCTGCCATTAACCTGTTATATATCTCTGGGTAAATCATACATCCTATCTGGATCTAAGTTTCCTATCTGTAGTCGATTTCTAAGGGCTACCAAGTCCCACATGCTATAGTTTTAAGGAAACAGTATAATTAGGTGTCTTCCATTGAAAAGTAAGGCAGGGAACACACTTGAGTTGAAGTCAGAGGAAAGAAACTGAGTCATATCAGAAACCTATTATAATCTAGATTATTTTAAGTTAGATTCTTAAGATTATCATGAAAAAATATGCATTTGAGGTTGTACAACTCTTTGCATTTACTAAAAATCATAGAACTGTACATGTACAATGGTGGATTTTGTGGTATGTAAATTATACCTCCATAAAGCCATTAAAATATAAATTTGATTGTCATTTTATCACCAAATAATCATTGGCAGGGTGTATGAAATCGTGAATTGAGAATCTGCTGATTTATACACAGGCATGAAGATGAGTGAGAGCAAAGGGATATGTTAATAATCTTGGGGCTTTGTTGGCTCAGGTAAGCTACTGGGCTCCAGGGAGATTGATGGAGCTAAAATGTCATTGTCACATGGGAGGTAACTATTGATTTCACTGACAAGCCCTGTAATTATGGAACACAATGCCTAGTTACATTAATTAGAAGTGAGTAAGAGAGTGGAGCTGGAGGCCATGCTGGCAAGGGGAGAGGGAAAGTGGAGATCAATCTTCTCTAAGATGTGGCTGGAGCATACAGGGAGTGAAGCGAGGGGAAGCTGAAAAGTAGGGTGGAGGTTGGAACCAGTTTGAAGATCTCTGAGAAAGGCATAATACTTACTACTTTGGATTGTATATATATTCAATAAAATTATATATTAAAAATTATTTTAAAATTGTAAAGCACTATTCAACTAAAATTATTTTTAATAGGCAATACTGGTCCTTGGTAAAAATGCAAATGCTACAAAAGCATGATATAAAGGGACAGACAGTGACAAGTATGTTTCTTCCCCACCTTTGTCACCCATTTACTCTCTACAGAAGTATCCACTATTTCATCTTTTGTGTGCATCCCTCTGGAGAAATTCTATTATTCTATCCACACACAAATTCATGTATATATGTGTACATATAAACGTATTTTACAAATGACAAGATACTGTTCACATTGTTTTTTATTTGTATTTGTATTTACTTAACAATGTAGCTAGGAAAGCACTCCTTATCAGCTTATATTGATCTGCCTCATTCTTTTTTTTTTTGAGACAGAGTCTCCCTCTGTTGCCCAGGCTGGAGTGCAGTGGCACAATCTCGGCTCACTTCAACTTCTGCCTCCTGGGTTCAAGCGATTCTCCTGGCTCAGTCTCCCAAGTAGCTGGGATTACAGGTGAGCACCACCACACCCAGGAAATTTTTTATATTTTTGGTAGAGATGAGGTTTCACCATGTTGGCCAGGCTGGTCTCGAACCTCTGACCTCAAGTGATCTGCCCACCTCAGCTTCCTAAAGTGCTGGGATTAAAGGCTTGAGCCACTGCGCCCAGCCTGATCTGCCTCATTCTTTTCAAACACCTATAAAGTATTTCCTTGTACTGCTATTTATTTAACCAGTCTTCTTTGGAGGACATTTAATTTATTTCATTGGCATTTGTTTTATCTTCTTCAATTAAACTTGACCACTTAACAGCAAAACCAGTTCTCAACATAGTGATGAAGGTATTGGGTTTTTTTGCTTAATATGTCAATTTATTGCTATTTTAATTTTTTCAGCAAGAGTAATAATCTTAATATCCCCCAAGACTTTAAAAAAATCATTTTGATGATGCAATAAAGAGCTGCAGGGAAATTCAAGCGCAATTCACTTGTAAAGAGCTGATTTGGCCT
Organism: Macaca fascicularis; assembly: GCF_037993035.2. Taxonomy (NCBI): domain Eukaryota; kingdom Metazoa; phylum Chordata; class Mammalia; order Primates; family Cercopithecidae; genus Macaca; species Macaca fascicularis. The sequence continues at coordinate 125,632,324 of NC_088395.1, read as the reverse complement.
GGCTAAATATAGTCTACCAGGCAGCTTGGGCAGGGTTTCAACATATGCACACTCCAATTTGGAAGGGGAACTTAAGCCTTCAAGAAGACTTCTTTGAAAGAGAAGAACCCAGAGAGGCAGTAGAATAAAGTGGAAAGATTTCTGGGCTGGGTTTGGTGGCTCACACCTGTAATCCCAGCACTTTGGGAGGCCGAGGCAGGCGGATCACTTGAGGTAAGAAGTTCCAGACCAGCCTGGCCAACATGGTGAAACCCTGTCTCTACTGAAAATATAAAAATTAGCTGGGTGTGGTGGCAGGTGCCACCTGTAATCCCAGCTACTCGGAGGCTGAGGCAGGAGAATCTCTTGAACCCGGGAGACAGAGGTTGCAATGAGCTGAGATTGTGCCACTGTACTCCAGCCTAAATGACAGAGAGAGATTCTGTCTCAAAATAATAATATAATATTATTATTATTATTATTATTATTATTCCTGGGGCTGGAGTCAGAAGACTTGAGTTTCAGCCCCAGTTTTGTTACTAACTGGCTATGTGACCTTGGGTAAATCACCCCCTTAGGGGTTCAGTTTTCCCTCATGTGTTAAATAGGGGCAGAAATAGCAAACTCCTAATGCTATTATACGGACTGGATGAGTTAAGACAGTCACATAAAGTACCTTATAAATGTTAAGTATAAATATTACCCTAAGGGACAGAGAGACATAAAGCCAAAATAGCTTGAGCTCTGGGTAGAATAAATACACATATGAGCACAGATTGTAACCTGAAAGCTAAGAAATGGGCTAAGAAAGAAACGACCCCTTCTCAGTTAGATTTTTATGAATCTGGAACTTAACAAAGAGCAAAGTAACCCTTTTTGGAAGAGTTCCTGTAGGTCTACAGTTTAAATGCCCATCTTTTTCATAAGCTGTTGTAAAGCATATTCCTATAGATACTTCCTTTTTTTCCTCTTTATAGTTCTCTATATTACAACTCACTGACCAAGGATGTAAGTCCCTAACTGTCAGTGAGAGTGAAAGAGAATATTTGCATTTTAAAGGTGGAAATGCTCCCTATTTAGATATGCCAGTTTAGAGAAACCCAACTGATTATATATTTTATTTATTTATTTATTATTTTTATTTTATTTTTTTAGATTGAGTTTCACTCTTGTCACCTAGGCTGGAGTGCAATGGCGCAGTCTCAGCTCACTGCAACCTCTGCCTCCCAGGTTCAAGCAATTCTCCAGCCTCAGCCCCCCGAGTAGCTGGGATTACAGGTGCCCGCCACCACGGCCGGCTGTTTTTTGTATTTTTAGTAGAAATGGGGTTTCACCATGTTGGCCAGGCTGGTCTCGAACTCCGACCTCAGGTAATCCACCCACCTCGGCCTCCCAAAGTGCTGAGATTACAGGCGTGAGCCACCGTGCCGAGCCGATTTTTTTTTTTGAAAAGAATTGGACCATTTGACTTTTCATTGGTAGGAGACCTAGAAATAGTGAAGGAAAAGCCAACCAGCACCCTGTGAGAGAAGAAAGAAAATGGAGAGGGAGGCCGGGCACAGTGGCTCACACCTGTAATCCCAGCACTTTAGGAGGCTGAGGCAGGCGGATCACCTGAGGTCAGGAATTCGAAAGCAGCTTGGCCAACATGGTGAAACCCCATCTCTACTAAAAATACAAAAATTAGCTGGGCGTGCTGGTGCATGCCTGTAATCCCACCTACTTGGGAGGCTGAGGCAGTGGAATTGATTGAACCCAGAAGGTGGAGGTTGTAGTGAGCTGAGATCGTGCCACTGCACTCCAGCCTGGGAGACAGAGCAAGACTCCGTCTCAAAAAAAAAAATAAATAAATAAAAAAAATAAAAAAAAAGGAGAGGGAGACAGAGATAAACTAAGTGTAAATTGACGCAAGATTTTTGGAGGGCAATTTGGCAAGGTGTGTGTGTGTAGAAGACAGCCTGCTATGAGGGATCAGAGTCAAGCAAGTTGGTGAAGGCATCCCTGTGGAGGGGCAGCCTGGTGTGGGAAGTCAGAGCCTGAGAGGGCTAACAAGGACATCCCCATGATGGAGTGGCATGGCATGGGCTGTTGGAGCCTGAGTGGAATGAAGAGGTCATACACATGGGGGAGAGGTAATGTAGCGAGCCAGAGTCTGAGCAGGCTGCAGAGGGAATCCATGAGTCAGGGGAGGCTGGTTATGGAGAATCAGAGGCACCCAGGCAGGGAGAACAGAGCTGTCAGGGAGGGGTGGCAATGGACATAGGAGATTGATGATTATTTTAGTATCTATTTCTTTGCTTTTTTTTTCTCTTTTTTTTCTGAGGAGAGGTCTCTGTCCCCCAGGCTGGAGTGCAGTGGTATGATGATCTCGGCTCACTGCATCCTCTGCCTCCCAGGTTCAAGCGATCCTCCTACCTCACCCTCCAGAGTAGCTGAGACCACAGGCGCACACCACCATGCCCAACTAATTATTTTATTTTTGGTAGAGACAGGATTTCACCATGTTGCCCAGGCTGGTCTCAAACTCCTGAGCTCAAGTGATCCACCTGCCTTGGCCTCCCAAAGTGTTAGGATTACAGGCATGAGCCACCACGCCTAGCCAAGTGTTAGTATATGTTTCAGTGTGACAATTTACCCCAAAACTCAGCAGCTTAACACAATGCACATCTATTATCTCAGTTTTTATGTGGCAGGAATCTGGGCATGGCTTAGCTGGGTGCCTCTGGCTCACAGTCTCTCACAAAGCTAAAATCTGAGGCTTCAACTGAGGGAGGCTCTGCTTCCAAGCACATTCATGTGGTTGTTGGTGGGATTTATTTCTTCAAGGGGTGTTGACTGAAGACCTCAGTTGCTCAATGGCTGTGGCCAGAAGCCTCCCTCAGCTCCTTGCCATGTGGGTCTCTCCATAGGGCAGCTAGCTTCCCTCGGCTAGTGAGAGGGAGGATGGGAGGGGGAGAGAGAGAGAGAGAGAAAGGGAGGAGTGGGTAGGGCGAGGGGAGGGAGAAAGAGAAAGAAAGAGAGAGACTAGAAGCCAGAGTCATCTTATAACCTAATCTTGGAAGTAACACCCCATAACTTTTGCTGTATTCTGTCATTAGAAGTGATTCACTAAATCCAACTCACACTGCAGGGGAGGTGATTCCACAAGTGGTTGAATACCAGGAGGCAGGGATCACTGAGCACTATCTTAGAAACCTCCCAGCACAGTTACATAAAGGAGTATTGACAAAAATGAGTAAATATATTAAGAATGATGTAAGCTATCTTCTCATTGTCATAAATTATGACTAATGCAGAAAGAAAGAAAATTAGAGGCCGGGCGCGGTGGCTCAAGCCTGTAATCCCAGCACTCTGGGAGGCCGAGACGGGCGGATCACGAGGTCAGGAGATCGAGACCATCCTGGCTAACACGGTGAAACCCCGTCTCTACTAAAAAAAAATACAAAAAACTAGCCGGGCGAGGTGGCGGGCGCCTGTAGTCCCAGCTATTCGGGAGGCTGAGGCAGGAGAATGGCGTGAACCCGGGAGGCGGAGCTTGCAGTGAGCTGAGATCCGGCCACTGCACTCCAGCCCGGGCGACAGAGCGAGACTCCGTCTCAAAAAAAAAAAAAAAAAAAGAAAATTAGAATGAACCCTGTGGTGTTGGATTGGATATATCAGAGTAAACTCATGGTTAGATAAATGACGGATGGATAGATAGATAGATAGATAGATAGATAGATAGATAGATAGATAGATGAAAATGTGTGTGTGTGTGTGTGTGTGTGTGTGTGTGTAAGTGTATATAAGTGAGGCCTCTGAGAGGCTCAGGGAGCAGCAACACACCAACAGCAATATATACACCTGGTGCTCAGATTTGGCTTCTAGATACCATTTCCACTAAGAGGAATCAGGGCTTCTCCAGGCTGATTTTGGGACTGCAGAAGGCAAAGTACAAGATGAGCCTGGAATATTTTGTGCCAGAAACTAAGGAGGTGCTTGAAAAATGATGGGGTCATGTCAAACGGACATAGAAACCAGCTTAAAGGGGCTCCCAGTGGCCAAATCCAGGACAATTTGAGCGTCAAAGTAAACAATGATAATAATGGATTATAATCCATTGAATAAAAATAGGAAACTATAAGTCTATATTGGTATAAATAAATAAATGAATAAATCGAAAGTTTGATGAGGAATGGAATATTTACACAGTTTCAACATACTTCCCCAGAAGGTATGTATTAATTACAAAGAATAACTTCACAGTGGAGAAGCCTAGCACTTACCATCTTAGTCAAGAGATCAAAACGACCATCATGAGTAGTAATAGGACACATTGAAATTACGCTCCGCTTGACAGAATGCAATTAGAGCCTAGCGTCACTTCTGTGATAGCCCTGCCAAAAATAAGTAACCTAAATCTAATCATTGGGAAACATCAGATAAACTCAAAATGAGGGATGTTTTCCAAAATAACTGGCCCGTAGTCTCCAAAAGTGCCTGAGTCTTAAAAGTCAACAGAAGACCAAGGAACTCTTTCAGACTGAAGGAGGTGAAGGACATATGACAACTAAAAGCACTGCACGATTCTGAACTGGATCCTTTTGCTGTAATAGATCATTTCGAGACATCTGATGAAACTTAAATGGTACCTGGGGATTCAATGCTAGTAATCTATTAATGTTAATTTCCTGATTTTGATGGTTATTTCATTCATGGTTAGATAGGAAAGTATCCTTGTCATTAAAAAAATAAAAAGGTACACACTAAATTATTCAGGGGAAATGGGGCATCAGGGTGGCAAATCACTTTCAAATGGTTCAGGAAACAAACAAACAACAACAACAAAAAAAAACAGAACAGCCTGTATTACACTTCCAACTTTTCTATAAGTTTATGATCGGTTTAAAATGATAATAGTAGTAGTAATAGTAATTTAAAAATAACGAAAAGAATGTCATAATCATGAAAGTCAAAGACAGTCTGAAGAACTGTTTCAAGATGAAAGAAGGCTAGATATAAATGAAAAATGCAATATATGACCCTGAATTACATCTCAGACTCCCTCCCCCCAATTTTTTTGCTACAAAGAACATTATCTGCACAATTGGAGTATTATGAGTAAGGCCTGTAGGGTAGATAATAGAACTTTATCAATATTAACTTCCTGATGTTAATATTTGCACTGTTCTTATGTAAGGAAATTTTTTCGGCCAGGCACAGTAGCTCACACATCTAATCCCAACACTTTGAGAGGATGAGGTGGGCGGATCACCTGAGGTCGGGTCGAGATCAGCCTGACCAACATGGAGAAACCCCGTCTGTACTAAAAATACAAAATTAGCCGGTCATGGTGGCGCATCCCTGTAATCCCAACTACTCAGGAGGTTGAGGCAAGAGAATCACTTGAACCCGGGAGGCAGAGGTTGCGGTGAGCCAAGATTGCACCATTGCACTCCAGCCTGGGCAACAAGAGCAAAACTCTGTCTCAAAGGAAAAAAAAAAGAGAGGGAGAGAGAGATTTTTTTCTTTTTTCATAAATGCATCTAGGACAGAAAGAGAAATATTTTGTTCTAAGAAATACATACTGAAGTATTAAAGTTAAATGGACATCATAACTAAAATTTACTCCCAAATGGTTCAGAAAAAAGGTAATATGCATATATAGAGAAAATATGATAAAAAAACTGATAGACTGTTAACAATTGGGGAAATACGTGTGTTCCTGCAACTTCTCTGTAAGTCTGAAATTATATTACAATAAAAAGTCACAAAAATGTACATATCTTTGTTCTCACAATTATCTTTCAAAAGGTATCCAACATGTATATAAAGATATTCATATATGGATGTTCACTGCAGTATTGTTTGAAATAGCTGAAGATCAGGCTCAAACAAATTGTTCATTGATAGTGGATTTTTCATACTATGAAACACTATGTAAGAGAATTGGGTATATACCTGGGCTAAAAATAAGGAACAAATCACCTTACATTGAATAGAATGGCTGCTATAAAAATAAACAGAAAATAAGCATTGGCAAGGATGTGGAGAAATTAGAACTTTTGTGTACTGTTGGGGGAATGTAAAATAGTACAACCGCTATAGAAAACAGCATGGAGGTTCCAAAAAACAAACAAACAACAACAACAAGCACACACACACAAAACCCAGAGCTATCATATGATCCAGCAATTCCACTTGTGGGTATATATCCAAAAGAATTGAAAGCTCAAATAAATGAGCTGCCTTGTTTCAAAACAATACATTTTCTACTAGTTTCTGCTATATTCACTGATTCAACCAAGTTTTAAATATAAAGATAACAGAGTTACATTCCACAGTGACATAAATATATTAAAGTAAACTAAAATTTCCACAAAAGTCTTTTCTTTTGTTTTTTTTTTCTGAGACAGAGTCTTGCTCTGTCGCCCAGGCTGTAGTGCAGTTGTGCGATCTGGGCTCACTGCAACCCCCACCTCCCGGGTTCAAGTGATTCTCCTGTCTCAGCCTCCCAAGTAGCTGGAATTACAGGCGCGTGCCACCATGCCCGACTAATTTTTGTATTTTTTAGTAGAGACGATGTTTCACCATGTTGGCCAGACCGGTGTCCAACTCCTGACCTCAAGTGATCCATCCCGCTCGACCTCCCAAAGTGCTGGTATTACAGGTGTGAGCCACCGTGCCTGGCCTTTTTTTTTTTTTTTTTTTTGAGATGGAGTCTCCCTCTGTTGCCCAGAGTGAGGCAGGGGTGTGATCTCAGTTCACTGCAACCTCTGCCTCCTGGGTTCAAGTGATCCTCCTGCCTCAGCCTCCTGAGTAGCTGGGACCACCCAAGTAGCTGGGACCACAGGCATGCACCACAACACCTGGCTAATTTTTGTATTTTTTGGTAGAGACAGGGTTTTGCCATGGTGGCCAGGCTGGTCTCGAACTCCTGACCTCAAGCGATCCACCCACTTCAGTCTCACAAAGTGCTGGGAGCGAGCCACAGTGTTGTGCAGAAATTTCCACAAATAGTTTTAAAAGGCAAGAGGGTCAAATGAATTGAGTGGGTTTCATCGCTGCCTTTCAATACAATTCTGTGCCTTCAGGTTGTACCCACGGCTAATGATTTTATCCAAAGGACAATAGGCCAGGCACAGTGGCTCATGCCTGTAAGCCCAGCACTTTGGGAGGCCAAGGCAGGCGAATTGCTTGAGGCCAGGAGTTTGAGACCAGCCTGGACAACATGAAAAACAACAATTAAAAAATGTGTTTCCTTTCTCTACTTAAAAAAAAAAAAAGAAAAAAGAAAAGAAAAGAAATTAGCTGGGCGTGATGGCCTGTGATCCCAGCTACTCAGGAGTCTGAGACAGAATTGCTTGAATTTGGAAGGCGGAGGTTGCAGTGAGCTGAGATCGCACCATTGCACTCCAGCCTGGGTGACTGAGCTACACTGTGTCTCAAAAACGAACAAACAAACAAACAAAAAAACCCAAAGTACAACATTTGGAGACTGCACTTTTTGCTGTTTCTCAGGTAAGGTAAGTTGATTTTTTTTTTTCAGTGCTATCAATAACATAGTAAATCAATGCTACATGACAGTTTTCCAGTGCTACATAACATAACTCTTATTTTGTCTAGACTCAGAAGGAAGCTTACAGTAGATGAATCCCTTGCAAACTGATTCATTTCTCGTGTTGATTTTCAAAGGTCTAGAATAGGATGGCAGCATTTCAAATTATTGAACACTTGAATAATCTCCTTGATATTTTTTATTCACCTTAAAACTCGATAGTAAACAGGCATTACTGATTTGGGGGTTATAAAGGATTTATGACAGCAAAAGTTAAAAATTTGTTTTCTTTCTAATATTTTGATTCTGTTGTCACTTTGTTCAAAAACTAATGATAATTTTCTGCCCTGTGTATGTATATGGACCATAATAATATAATTGGGTATCTGCTATCAAATTTATAGTCTTCAAGAAAAAGTCACATCAAATAACAGAAACTGCTTAAGCCCCTTTTATTTTTATTTTGCAATGCTAGAAGGAATTCTAAGCCATATTTCTTACTGCTCTTTAGGTTTTACTTTTCTAAATTTTAATGGTATCTTACACTTATGATGTATTTAACTTACATTAAAATGTAGATGTTTTAAGAATTTTAGTTTTGTTAAGGCCTTTCTAAATATAATTTAAGTAATAAAGGATTATTATAAGAGTAACAACTAGGATTAGGAATTTTTTTAGGTTCGTCTGTGCTATGTTTACTGATTACATCACTTAGAGTGACATTGTACTTTGAAAATATATATCAAATGATAGCATAACAGGGTAGTTCTGTTACTAAATATTTTGTGCAAATCTTAAAAAAAAAGACTAATTTTTCTGATAATCTCTTCTTGTAACTGGTAAATTCAAGGGTTTTGTCTCACCCAGGAAAGGCTTTTCATTAAAAGATGAGATCGAAGCATTATGCCACTGACATTTATTAAATGCTCACAATGTGCCACTCTCTGGGGTAAGTCCAGATACCAACGTTCAAAATAACATTGCAAAGGATTATTCTCATTACACAAATGAAAAAAGAGTGGCCCAGAAAATTAAGTCACTTGCCCAAGCTGTGTTATAAAGCTAATAAGTGGGAATAACTGGATTTTGAACCATGATTTTTTTTTCCCAGACATTGGTAGTAATAGGTTTTCAAGTCAGTTTTCTTGGTGTTATTTCTATTTTTGCTTTTATTTTTAAGTTTTGTTGCTTATGCCCCAAAATGAAATGAATGACATGCATTCTTCATGTACATTGTTTGAAACAAAAGTCCTGGAAATACACTAACAGGAATATAATTTATTGATAAGCTGAATTCTGTTTTACTTTTTCCCAGTAGTCTATGCATTAGAAAAGAAAATATTTCACTAAAGTAATTAAAGCACAAAATCTTTAAGATTCAACAACAACAACAAAAAGCTTTAGATGACAAGAGAAGCAATTTTTCCTTTGTTATTACTTTAATATATCCCATTTGGAGCATTGGTTAACCTAAAATACAAATCAACGTAATGATTAGCAGCATAGCATCTAGAACTAAATTGCTCAGGTTAGAATCTCAGCTCTTGTTACCTAATCGCTCATGTAGGGCTGTAGCTCAAACCTTCTATGCCTCAGTTTCCTCATTTAAAAAATAGGGACAAAAATGGAATTTCGGTCATAGTTTTTTTTTTGTTAGTACTAAATACCTTTATACAGTTTGTATATGTAAAACCCTTTTCATGGTTCTTAACACAATAAGGAATAGCTATTAAATTTTCAGGTCAATTTATTTAACTGAAATGATTATGTGTATTGCATCAGTGTACACAGATTTGTTTTATATTGGATGGAATATAACTTAAGAGATTAAACAATACAAAATGTTATACTAGATTTTATTTTAAAGCATAAGAATATTCAAAATATTATAACTATATTAAGCTATATTCTGTATTTTAATTATATATTAAAACTGTATTCTATAGAATGGGCCTTGTGATATGGAAGTCAAGAAAGTGAATGCTACCTGAGGGAGCTCCACCAGAGAAGCCAAATGTCTATATAAGGGACGTGGCCATCGTGGTCTCCTCTGTGCTGAAGGGTCTATACTTTGGGGTGGGGTGGGGTGTAAAGGATAGACTCAGTTCCTGTATTCCACTTTCAAAAGATATAAAGGAATTAAATTCAGAGACGAGCCTTGAACCCAGCTCTTTAGAGCAACAGAGCCTGGAGGAACGTGGCCGGAATTGTGTTCAAATTGTTGGACCACCATGGGCAGGATGGACAAGACTGGCTTTACATGTCCTCAAACGTGCAGAAGTTACCAGGGGACCGGTTTCCCTCACCCTCAAACCAGGAGGTCGGAGACCCAAACGGTGGTACGCGGAGTCAGTGAGTCCTGGTCGCTGGAAGTTGGCCAGCCTCAGAAAGCAGGCCCCAGAAACAGAAAAAACAATGCGGGGATAGTCAGTCGATGGCTTTTGTGGTTCTTGCTCACTCCATGATGTGTAATTTTGGCCAAGCGCGTGGCCACTTCCCAGCAGTCCCACTTCAGGGATGAGGTGAACAACATCACCTCTTGTTGTATACACCTCTAGTTGTATACTCGTTTTTTCAAAGGAAATAGGTCGCGTGGGGGTTGGTAGGCCAAGTGAGTTGCAGCTTCTAAATCACTGTAACTTCGTGGCGGCTGGGGGTGAGTAGCCTGGTCAAAGCCTCGAAATCTTCGGGAGCAGCGGCGCATTGGGATAAACTTCGGCTCGGCCTTTGCAGCATGAGAGGGGTGGGGTTACTTGAAGGGCTCCTCAGGAGAAGGCGATTGGCCCTGGGGAAATCAGGGGGCGGGACGAGTCCATCATTGCCACTAGTCTTGCCGGCAAGTTCAGGGCAAGCGGCGAGGGCGGCCGAGCCCCGAGGGCAGCCAGCGCGCGGGCAGAAGAACCAGCAGTCGCGAGCCACTAGGCAGCCGCGGTGAGCTCGCCAGAGCCGCAGGGGATCGAGGAGGTCACGGGGCGTTGGCACTGGCGTTGCCCTCTTAGATAAGGCGAGGACGCTTCTGCGCGCGGTAAGCTCGACGCGAGCCATTCAACAGCTGGCTTCGCGAGCGACAGTCGCACGGGGTGACTGGGACCGCTGACGGTTGCGACTGCGGCGGTTGGAGGGAGGCGACGACGGCGGCGTAGGCGTTGGCGGCAGCGGCAGCGGCGTCGGCGGCGTCGGCGTCGGCGGCGTCGGCGGCGGCGGGGGCGGTAGTCCCGTTATCCCAGCGGATCGTGAAGTAGAGACGAACGGTTCCTGAAGCTCCTGGTAAATGCCCTCCGCTCTGTCCTCAGAGAAGGCAGCCACGCTGGGCCCTCGGTGGGGATTGGGGAGGGGCTGCACAAGAGACCCGAGTTGCCCCGCTTGCCTCAGCAGAGTCACGTTTTCCAGAGTAACGCCGAGGCTCTTCCAGGTCCACTCTCCCCTCACCCCAGACCCCGCTGCGCCAGGGAGCGCACCGGAACCCACTCGAGGGCTCACCCAACCGCTGCTCCGGCGAAGGTCGAGGCATTCCCCTGGGGCACGTTGACAGTGATATCCTGCTAATGGGAACTGAAGGTGCCCTCTCCTGCTCGACCGGTACGCCAAGTGCCCATCATTAGCAGGTCTCTGCCGCCGCCGCCCCCTGATGACCCTCATCCTTGGCTTTAGGGACTTCTCAAGAGATTCTGAGTCTCGGCTTGAGGTTTCCAGCGGGGTGGATTAAGACCGTTTTAATCTGACCGTGACTTGCTCACCCACAAGTCTTTCGGGATGCAAGATCCTGAGCTTGGGTTGGTGGGCAGAGAGGCGAGGGGAAGAATCAAGTTGGGGAGGCCCATGCTATAGGATATGCATGCCATACCCGCACTTAGGGGAAATCATAGTCGTGGTCCTTGGGACAAGTGCCGCCTTTTGGTCTCCTGCTTTTTGTGTTTTTATTTAAAGTCGACCATTACAAGAGGCAGAATTTTCTAGTGCTGCTAACTCTGAGGGATAACAAACGTGTACTGGAACGCTGGGTTCCGGTATGGGAAACAGGTTAGCTTTTGGGCCTCTTCTTGGTGTCTTTTCTAGATTGAGAATATGGTCTCTTGGCCGGGCGCGGTGGCTCAAGCCTGTAATCCCAGCACTTTGGGAGGCCGAGACGGGCGGATCACGAGGTCAGGAGATAAAGAGACCACCTGGCTAATACGGTGAAACCCCGTCTCTACTAAAAAATACAAAAAAACTAGCCGGGCGAGGTGGCGGGCGCCTGTAGTCCCAGCTACTCGGGAGGCTGAGGCAGGAGAATGGCGTAAACCCTGGAGGCGGAGCTTGCAGTGAGCTGAGATCCGGCCACTGCACTCCAGCCTGGGTGACAGAGCGAGACTCCGTCTCAAAAAAAAAAAAAAAAAAAAAAAAAAAAGAATATGGTCTCAAAGATCATGCCCATTTTGCCCTGTTTTCCTGCCTACCTTTGATCTAACCTTGGAACCTCATGCTGTTGAGAGTGTAAACTTGTGCAGTGCTATTGGTAGTGCTCACTCTTCATGCTGAGAAAACCATTTTTTGGAAAAATATGTTGGGACTTCTCAAATTCTGTTTTGTTGTTTGTTTGCCTTTTGAAGCATGTGACATTCCAGCAGTTACATTTTTCTGTGCTCTGGTTTTTTTGGGGGAGGGGAGAGAGGCCAGGGGAGGCCTTCAAAACATGGAGTAACTTCCATGAAGGCATTTTTCCTTCAACCATTGTGGAGCACAGAGGAAAGCGACTAGTGGAATAGGCCTGCTGGCGAAGGTGCCAAGAGGATCCCAGCTGCCACACACGTTAGGATGGATGGGGCTGACTTGAGGTGGAGTAACATTGGGTGGGAGGGGGGCAGGGCCTGCAGAGTCCACCGTGGCTTTTGTAGTTGCTTTCCATTTTGTTCCAGCCAAAGAGTATACCTGCAGTGCAGCCTGTTTGTCCAAGTTCCCATCATACACTTACGTGAAGAGAGTGGCCTTTGCTGGCTTTATGTGTCATCTCTACCCACAGTAAGAAAGGCGAGGTATAGAGATTAGAGAACATGGAGATGGCAATGGTGGTGGTGCTGATGTGTGTGTGAGAGAGAGACTTATTCCAAACAGTGAAGCAGTTTATCTTCCCAGCATGCATTCCTACCTTTGCTAGAGACAGAGACTTTCGCTGAGTTATTTCAGATCCAGGGCGCTGGTAGTTGTCCAACTCTCTGATTCAGTGTACACTTGGGTCTGTGGGTTCTATGTTGTATCCAACATGCTCCTGGCACTTTAAGAAGCTATAAAACCAAGCTGTGGGCTGAGGCAAGCTAATGCCTGGGGTGCAGTTAGAGCAAATGTGGACATCATGGAATCCAGTTGCCCTTTGCTCAGAAGAGACAAAGGGCTGGAGCACTTGCAGAAGAAGAGGAAGGTCAGTGAAAATTTAGTAGTCATAATAATAATGAAAATTTACTGAACACTCACTGGAAGTTAAGTACTTTACTTGGATCTTTTTTTTTTTAATACTTTCCAAAGTGTTGTCTTTTATTTATTTATTTATTTTTATTATACTTTAAGTTCTAGGGTACAAGTGCACAACGTGCAGGTTTGTTACATATGTATATGTGTGCCATGTTGGCGTGCTGCACCCATTAACTCGTCATTTACATTAGGTATATCTCCTAATGCTATCCCTCCCCCCTCCCCACTCACTCCCCACAACAGGACCCGGTGTGTGATGTTCCCCTTCCTGTGTCCAAGTGTTCTCATTGTTCAATTCCCACCTGTGAGTGAGAACATGCGGTGTTTGGTTTTCTGTTCTTGGCATAGTTTGCAGAGAATGATGGTTTCCAGCTGCATCCATGTCCCTACAAAGGACACAAACTCATCCTTTTTTATGGCTGCATAGTATTCCATGGTGTATATGTGCCACATTTTCTTAATCCAGTCTGTCATTGATGGACATTTGGGTTGTTTCTAAGTCTTTGCTATTGTGAATAGTGCCACAATAAACATACGTGTGCATATGTCTTTATAGCAGCATGATTTATAATCCTTTGGGTAGATACCCAAAGATGGCTGGGTCAAATGGCATTTCTAGTTCTAGTGGATTATTTTAATTAATTAATTTATTTGGAGATGGAGTTTCACTCTTGTTGCCCAGGCTGGAGTGCAGTGCACAATCCCAGGTCACTGCAGCCTCCATCTCCCGGGTTCAAATGATTCTCCTGCCTCAGCCTCCCAAGTAGCTGGGATTAAAGATGCACGCCACTGCACCTGGCTAATTTTTGTATTTTTGGTAGACACAGGGTTTCACCATGTTGGCCAGGGTGGTCTCAAATTCCTGACTTCGAATGATCCACCTGCCTCAGCCTCCCAAAGTGCTGGGATTACAGGCGTGAGCCACTGCACCAGGCCGCATCATTTTATTTAATCCCACCTGTAAGATAGGCACTATTATCGTCTTCTGAAGCTCAAAGAGGTTAGGTAGCATGCCCAAGGATGTCACCAAGCTGGTCAGTGGCAGAGGCGGGATTTGAACCCGAATCTGCTTGACACCAGACCTTGAGCTCAAAAGCATTTTGGTTTTTACTGTCACAGGGAAGGTTACATAAAAGAGGTGAAATGGAGCAAGGTTTTGAAGGGTGAGTAGGCTTTAGATGAGGAGAGGGGATATTTGGCTGAGGGGATCAACATCTTTAAAGGAACTCAAGGAAGATTGGCCCAACTAGAATGGGGGATGGACACAGGGGCGTGGTGAAAATAGGACTGGCAAGGTAGGCCCTGGGCCACTGCTCAAGGGAAACAAGCCCCCACTTGGGAAGTTTCACACTCAGGATTAGCTTCTTGTCTTATTGTGTAATTAGGAAATTGTCAGACATGCAGTGAAACTGTCTCTGTGAAGGGTGAGTAATCTTAACACACAGGAATGCTGTGGACCTTATTGTGAAGCATTATCCATAGATGGTAGCTTTCCTCAGGCCTGGGGTTGAAAGCCCGCTGTGCTAGGGCCCCAAAGAGACATTCTGGTGGGCCTTGCTGTTCTTCATCCTTTGCTTGCACTCAGGTTTTCTGTTTGCTGAATAGTTGATGTGTATAGGATCTGGGTCAAAATGATTAAAAGAAAAATCAGGGAGAATAAAAACAACTCAGAAGTGACTTCCTAAAAGATAGCATGTTAAGAATATTAATCTGGAGTCCCAGAAAGTGCTCCATATGTTTTAGACGGGCAGGTATAAGCCGCTCTGTGTTGGCATTTGAGATGGGGAGTTCTTTGTTGTGCAGGTCTGTTTAGGAACTGCAGGGCAGTTAGCATCGCTGGCCCCCTGCTAACCAAATGGCAGTGGTGTCCTCCCCATGCTAGTTATTGTGACAGATACAACTATTTTTATGCATGTCCCAACACTCTTGAAGGGAGCAATACTCACACACTTAAACATGACTGGAGCCTATTCTCAGGAATTCTAACACTCATTTCATGTGAAAGAATGTTAAAACCATTATTGCTTGTCTGTAGCCCAAAGTACCAAATGTCTCTCCTGACATTCACCATTTTCTTCCTTAGATTCCAGTTAATTGTCTCAATTTCTTTCTCTTTCTAGACTCAGTTGTTTGAGGGTGACTCTTCCCTGTGGTCCCCAAAGTGTCTTAAAGGTGCTTGGTAGGTACACTTAAATTAATCTCAATGTTCACTGATTAATGTTAATAGGTCTAGGAGTCAAAATGAACAAGCAAGTCTGCATTATCATTTCACTATGGGTCTTTAGGTGCTGTTATTAGTATTTTAAGTATGGAAATATACTTTTTTTTTTTTTTGAGACAGAGTCTCACTCTGTCACCCATGCTGGAGTGCAGTGGTGCGATCTCGGCTCACTGCAACCTCTGCCTCCTGGGTTCAAGCACTTCTCCTGCCTCAGCCTCCTGAGTAGCTGGAATTACAGGCGTGCATCACCACGCCCGGCTAATTTTTGTATTTTTTAGTAGAGACAGAGTTTCACCATGTTGGCCAGGCTGGTCTCGATCTCCTGACCTTGTGATCTGCCCACCTCAGCCTCCCAAAATGCTGAGATTACAGTCGCGAGCCAGTGTGCCCAGCCGGAAGTAACACCTTTTAAATGTGGTTATTGAGCAAAGTCTCTGTTTTACATAAGATTTAGCATTATTAAGTTCCTACTGTGTGTTAAGTACTGTTCTAGGCTCTAAAGATATAATGGTGAACCAGACAGATGCAGATTAAAAAAAAAAAAAGGTTAGCAATGACACACGATGATCAGATGGTTTCTGTGTTATAGTGAAAATAAAATGGGGTGATAGACTACCAAGTCACAGGGGTGAGAACAGTGCTATTTCAGAGAGTGTTCAGGGCAGGCTTCTCTAAGCAGGTGACATCCAAGTCAAATGAGAGCAAAGAGAAAGCACCAGCCATGAGAAAATCTTGGAGGATAGCCCTTCAGGCAGAGGGAACCACAAGAGCAAAGTCCTGAGGAGTGAACCTGATGCATTTGAGGGGCAGTAAAAAGGCCAGCGGGGTGGGATGGAGAAAACTAGGGTAATAAGGGAGAAGGGTACAAAGCTGAGTTGAAAGAGGTGGGCAGGGGCCATGTTTTGAAGGTAAGTAGTTTGGATTTCATTCAAAACATGATGGAATGCCGCTGGAAGGTTTTGAACAGAGGAGTGACATGATCTGACTTAGGTTTTTAAAAATACGACCTTGGCTGTTGTGTAGAGTAGACTCTGTAGGGGCAAGGATGGAAGAAGAAGGACCAGTTAGGAGGCTGTTGCAGTAATCCAGGTGAGAGATGACAGTGGCCTGGACTGGGGGGTAGCAGTGAAGATGGGGATGAATTTGGGATTTGTGGTAAAGGTGGAGTCAAAAAGACTTTGGAAGGATTAACTCCTAGGTTTTGAGTCTAAGCGCCTGGGTGCAGGGTGGCTCTACTTAGGGAGCTGGAAATCACTGGGAGTCAGGGGAGCAAGTGTGAGGTGGAGGACAGGTTTAGGAGATGCAAATTAAGGGCTCTGATGCACTTGTTAGGTTGAGATGCCAATGATACATTCAACTGGAGACATTGAATAGGCAGTTGAATATCAATATAAAGGTTGGCTGGAACTACAGCCTACATAAAATTAAATGCAGATTAAAGCTGCTTTAAGTTGTCATTTTATACTAATAAAGGTAGCAGAAAGAAAAATGATAATGATCCAATGTGATCAGGACTGCAGGGGAATCAAGTATGTTAATGCTGCTGATGGCCTAATAAATTGGCTTTTAAAAATATTTACATAAGACCTGGAACGGTGGTTCACACCTGTAATCCCAGCACTTTGGGAGGCCGAGGCGGGCGAATCGCTTGAAGTCAGGAGTTCGAGACAAGCCTGGCCAACATGGCGAAACCTCGTCTCCACAAAAAAAATACAAAAATTACCCGAGTGTGGTGGCATGTGCCTGTAATCCAGCTACTCAGGAGACTGAGGCATGAGAATCACCTGAACCCGAGAGGCAAAGGCTGCAGTGAGCTGAGATCGTGCCCCTGCACTCCAGCCTGTGAGACAGAGTGAGACTCTGTCACATACACACAAAAATAATAATAATAATGATGATAAAAAATTTACACAAAGATTTCCATAGTAGCACTCATTCTCATAATAGTAGTGTAGAGCAGTGGCAGTACTCTTTTGGAAAGAGTTATGCTCTTTCAAAAATAATTGAAGACACAAATCCCCAGGGAGAATATCCAACTAAATATATAGTAAGTATAGAATTTCTATGTAATTTTTCTCTATATAGAATTTCTTTTTTAACAACCTTTAATTTTTATCGACACATTGTAATTGTACAAAATTTCTAGAGAAACTCTCTATAGGCATGAAAAATGAGGAATTGTGATGACCATATCAATATCTGGAATTGTTAATAAAACAGGTGCAAAAATCAGATCATGATGGCATGTAAGTACAATGGCGTAAATCTTACTTGCTGTTCGTGCTGAATATTGTTAATATACAGTTGTCTTAATTTTAAAACAATTTCATTCACTTTTGACTTTGTACCTGTTTCTCTCTGGCAGTGTTCCCTGGTTAGGATGCCATAACTTCATTTTGGTCCACTGTGAAGGGTTCAAGTGAATTGTGGCTTCTCCAATCTTTCTTCCCTTGATCACATTTTCAGCACGAGGTATTGGGTAATATCCTATTCTGTGGGACTTGTAGTCAAATAAGTTTACCTTGGGATTTTTAAAAGGTTGGGAAATACTGTTACTCTTAAAAACTGGGTAATAGTGCAAAGCAGGGTCCCATGTGAAGGTTGCTTTTGACCTGTAGGTGGCGATTGGTGGGCAGGAATTTTGTTGGTAATTTTCAGATTGTGGAAATACAACTGAGAAGCAAAACACTGGCAACTTCATGATATGCATTTCCCACAAATAATACTCTGATTATTCAGTGATTGAGGCAAAAGCATGGAAGATAGCCACATTCCTTTAATTCCCTGATAGCTTTTTTTTTTTTTTTTTTCATGAGAAGAGAAAGCAGTGAGTCTTCTTCAGTAGCATTGTTTATTAATCTAAGGTATAAAGTAGCATTCCTGGCTGGAGGTGTCTGGAGAGAGGTGTTCTTCAATAAAAATGTTCCTGGTGCAGACGAAGGAGCAAAAGACCAAAAGACTGGTCAGATAGGTCTGCTTACTGCTCTGTGCAGGTTTTTAAAAACAGCTTCTTCCCTTGTTATCTTGGAATGACTCCTGTACACACTTGCTTAGAGTTAGTTATGTGAACACATTTGCACAGAAAGGCCAACACAAGACTTTTCTTCAGGTTAATTTATTTTCTATGAGCCTCAGAAACACTCAGAACACGTTGCTTTCACAAACGTTACCACATACAGGAAACTTTAGGATGATGTTTTAACACAAGGAAGAGAAAACAGGAAATTGAGTTGCTCAGAGTTAAATGAATATGAATCCAGCTTTCTTCATTTCAGGATCGAAATTCCACATACTAAACTCTACCTTAGAGCTGATTTTCTCTGAATGGTGGTAGAAGAGATTCTCTCTCAGTAGGACTCTAATATTTCGTTGTTGCAAATTTATCATTGCCGAATGGCTGTGGATCTCCAAAAATCCCTTCCATTCTGCCCAGAAAGCCCCCAGTGCCCCCATAAGCCCAGACCATTTTAATTTGGGAATTCGGTCATTTGTTGGGTCATATATTGGCTATATTCTTATTATTGCAAAACTGAATGCCACTCATTTTAATGATGTGATTTTTAAATTATTCAAGATCAGAGCATATGGTCAGTCTCAGTTTTAAAATGTTGTTGACTTATTGACGTGTCAGAACACTTGAACGTCCATGTATGGCATCTTGACTGAAGAACCATGGAATGTTTTTATTTGGTCAATACATACTGGGGTTCTGTAGTAGCCAGAAAATTGAAAATTGACTAGGTTAATTTGACCCGAATAAATTCTGGCTTCCCTGCTATTTCCATAAATATGTTGTATAATTGTATACATCTTAAATGTTTTCAAAATGACTAACTTTAAGATTCAAAAGCCTGGAGAAAAAAGAAAGGTAGCAAAGAGCTACTTTGAAAGAGGATATTGCATAGATGGTCCTATTTTTTCCACTGTTTTTTTTTAAAGTACCTCATTCAAATGGCCTTTCTAATACTGTGTCAGCAAATATTTATGAGAGTGAGAACAAGCAAGAGAGAATGAATAGGTGGCTACTTTGCTGATTACTCAAGTGCTTTTAAAGTTTCAAGTTATATTTCTGATCTAAAAACCCTGAGATGTATTAGGTGAATCTCTCCAGTATCTCCTGAAATGGGAGAAGATATTGGAATGTCTTAGGATGCAGACTGTGCAGAATTTATTGAGGTTTCACTGCTGGTTAAAACGAACATTTTAGGCTTGTGACAACATCTCCAGTCTATTTCCTTTTCTCTATTCCCTTATCCTACTGTTATTCAATCAGCTTTGCTACGAGATATAGAGGCAAGGAAGATGAGGTGACCGTGTTCCCTGATAATCTCTTAGAAATGTTTTGGCATTGTGAACATGTTGAGTGAAATGTTTTAGTAAAGCTACATACACAAGATACTGCTAGAATGCACACTGTGTAAACATTATTAAATAACTATAATTTTTAAGGTTGGAGGAGCTCCCATTTGCTTATGCAAAGATATTAAAGAATAAGTCATCTCAGCAGGGTTGCTTTTAATCATAAGGCTAAAGGAAAGATATGTGCATGTGGGTGGGGAGGATTGGGGAGGTCATGGTGAGCACAATAGAATATGGGAATACTAGAAATATTTATTAAAATTTGACTTTTTGATAATTTGTGAATATCATGATTCTGGCATTTCTTGCCATCAAGGTTTGGTTTATCTAGGCTCCTAAAACTTTGTTTAATAAATTAATCTATGCATATAATAGCGATTGGTGAAAATGATGGGAAAGTTATTAATGAATTCTACCATTACTGTCAATTGAAGCACAGGCTTATTAGAAGGGAAATTAGAGACAAATTAGGTTGTTCTAAAGAGTCAGTTTTAAGTCAAAGCCTAATAATTTGATCTTAGTGATTCCACACATTTTAGTATGTATATTTTGATGAATATATAAATATGCATAAAATACATAACTATATCTACAGTATAATAACTAAGCATAGATTGTATTTTTGTATATTTGGCTTAAACAGGGTTAAAACCAAGGATTGTGTTGGGGAGAAAATCACAAACCCTTTTTTTTTTTGAGATAGAGTCTCGCTCTGACTCCCAGGCTGGAGTGCAGTGGCACGATCTCAGCTCACTGAAACATCCGCCTCCCAGGTTCAAGTGATTCTCCTGCCTCAGCCTCCTGAGTAGCTGGCATTACAGGCGCCCACCACCACACCATGCCCAGCTAATGTTTATATTTTTAGTAGAGACGGGGTTTCACCATGTTGGCCAGGCTGATCTCGAACTCCTGACCTCAGGTGATCCATCTGCCTCAGCCTCCCAAAGTGCCAGGATTACAGGCGTGAGCCACCATGCCTGAACTAGTTGAGTATTTTCCAAAAACATCTGTTTGCTTTTGCTGTGTTATAAATTATCATTTATGAGTTAAACGCTCTGCAGCTAAGCCAGGAGTGGTGGCTCACGCCTGTAATTCCAGCACTTTGGGAGGCTGAGGTGAGAGAGGTGAGAGGATTGCTTGAACCCAGGAGTTTGAGACCAGCCTCAGTAACATAGAGAGACCCGTCTCTACAAAAAATAAAAAATTAGCTGGGCATGGTGACATGTGCCTGTAGTTCCAGCTACTCAGGAGGCTGAGGTGGGAAGATGGCTTAAGCCCAGGAAGTCGAGGCTGCAGTGAGCCTTGATTGCACAACTACAGTCTAGCATGGGGGACAGAACAAGGCCCTGTCTCAAAACAAAATATTTTGCAGCTAGATCAGTGATTCATGAGGGTAGGGAGGAAATGTGGAGGGACAATGGGTATTTTGACTACCTTGATTGCAGTGATAGTTTCATAGGTGTGTATACACATGTCAAAATTTACCAAAACATACAGTTTTGATACATGTGTAGTTTATGTTATGAAATGTGTAGTTTATTATATATCAATTTTGCCTCAATAAAGCAGTTCTAAAAGATAAGTTCTGCAGCCCATTGTGTAGCTAGTATTGCAATTGCCAAGTGAGCCTGTGATATTCAAAGTCCTGCTCTGGTCTCCCGGGCTTCCATTATGACTCACACAAACTTTGACTATGGGTTCAAATGCCTATAGGCATTTACAGTGATGGCAGAAAGAGGGGTGCTTTTGGTGGGTGAATGGAGTTGCTATTGTATTAATCTGTTTTTTTTACTATTTTCTGGACAAGTTGGTGTCAGCAGTTATAAATTGCTTCCTTTTAATAGCTTGTTATTATCATCCGAAGTTCCTCTTTTTAATTAAAAACAAAGTACAAAATTAATACATTCTTATTATAAACATTAAAAAATTGAAGCATTAAGAAATGTACAACATGGGCATATAGAGTAAAATAATGGATTGGAGACTCCAAAAGGTGGGAGGGTGGGAGGGAGGTGAGGATTGAAAAATTACCTGTTGGGTACAATATACACTATTCAGGTGATGGGTGCACTAAAAGCCCAGATTTCACCACTGCACAATACATGCATGTAAGAAATCTGCACTTGTACTCACTAAATATCTAAAAATAAAATTACTCCCTTCCTCTCTTCCCTTCCTTCTCCTCCTCCTCTTCCTCCTCCTTTTTCTCCTCCACTTCCTCCTCCTTCTTCTCCTATATTTTTTATTAGTTTTCGACTTGAGGTCACCTTAAGGAAGAAGCATCACAACGGGAGTTGGTTGTTGTGCACCTATGTCCCAGTCACTATGCTAGTTAATTTTTAGTGACTTAGAAGAAGTTGCCAATGACACTGCTATAGCAATGAAGCCATGCCATATATAAAAAGCTTACTTCTTAGTTCATACTAGGTCCTCAATATATTTTAAAAGTAAGATTAGATAATTAGCCCTCTATTTTGGGAGAGTAATTTAAGATGAAATATTTATTGACATTCAATTTTAAGATCTAAAGCCTGTGAACAACTATGAAAGATATGAGAAGAACAAATGCCTTAGTTTGTTGTCATTTTTGTCCTTGGGAAACAGGAATTTAAGTTGTGAGGATTTTAAAGGAGGTCAGCTTTTTTTTATTTTCAAAAACAATTGGGTCTTCTTGGGAAAATCAGTTTGTTCTTGTAGTCATCCATTTTACCCAACATTCTTGATTATACGTAATTTGTGATAATTTCTAAATATCAAATCCATTATAAAGAAATTTAGAAATTGGCCTCCATGAAGCTACTTAAAATAATGTAACCCAGGCTTTGAAATCAATCCAAGAGAAGCATTCTACAGTGTTTTAAACAAAGGCAGTATCACTGGAGCAAATGGAAAGCTTGACAAGCCTGATTACTTTGAAGAGAGTAACTCTGTTTTGGGTGTATATTTTCTGGAATGTTTTTAAAAAACTGTTGCTTTATATTAGGTTGTGTAAATAAATACCTAATGGTTATAAATAAATGTTAGAGTTCAGTGTATCTTAATTGAATATCACATTAATTTTTCTCCTAGAGGGGCCTTAGTGTTGACCCTTATTGCAAATTACAGCAAACTAACTGGAGTTTTTCCATTTTGCTATTTAGATAATGCTTCTGGAGAAAGAAAACATGTTTATTTTCATATCATCCCATTTCAGTGTTGCTGTCATAAGGATTTCTAGAACATAGTATCTTAGATACTGCTTTTGATGACCTTTTATAAAATCAGTCTATACAAACCTTGTCTTCTAAAGGAAGTTAACTTGGATTGTCCTTTAGGGGTAGTTATTAAATAATTATGTACCTATGAAGTTAGCCAAGACTTCGCAGTAAATTTTGTGTTAGAATTTCTGTCATCTGGCCATATATGTTTGGGTCTAAATTTCCCTAAAGTTGACATTAATGAGAAACTCTGGTGACATAGAGTCTGGATATATCCACTCAGAAAAAACTCCTTTATTGGGAAGTGCTATTTAAATTAAGCAAATAGAAGCTTAAATCTTTAATTCCCAGCATTAGTGATCTTGTTCACCTTAGTACTGCTTCAAATAGTTTGTTAATATGAAGTAAACAGCAAGCACTCATGTTTTGGGATTTTTCCAGTCCCAAAGTAGAGGACAAATTCACTTTGTCACTCATTAGAAAAGGCTGTCTCTTCTTAACTTTAACTTAGAGATCAATTTAGTTAAAGTCAACAGACTGGAGGAATAAGAGTAGATATGTCCGTTTTAGACTTGGAAACCAACCTGGACAAGGGATGCTAAGTCAGGTGCATGGGTTAGAACTATAAGTTCTATGCATGTTCGGTGCATGTTCATTAATGTGCCACCCTTGCCGTGTTTGTGTACCATCCCCAGCAGGTTTTTAATGGGACTTTACATTTAAGATCAATTGTATAATAGATTAGAGATTTAGAATCTTGGCTTCTCAATGTATGGGCAAGTGATTTAATTTTCCTGAAACTGTCTGAATTTCTCCATCTGTAAAACAGGTAGGCAAATACCTACTCACAGGTTGCTTCATAAATCAAATGAGATAACGTAAGACTACTACCACTAATAGATAATATTATAGCTTATGTTTATTGAGAACTTCCTTTGTGCCAGGCACATTCTAAGGATTTCGCCTGTACTCACTCATTTAATCCTCCCCCAAATCTTATTATCTCTATTTTATGGTTAAGGAAACTGAGACACAGTATATACTCTTTGAAAGCTCTAAAAACATTAAACAAATATTATTAAATAAAGATTACATATTATTATTATTATTCACTTATAGAACAGATATTATTATTTTAATAGGCTTTATTATTTAGAGAAGTTTTAGGTTCACAAGAAACTTGAGCAGAAGGGGCCTGGTGTGGTGGCTTATGCCTGTAATCCCAGCACTTTGGGAGGCTGAGGTGGGTGGGTCACCTGAGGTCAGGAGTTCGAGACCAGCCTGGCCAACATGGTGAAACCCTGTCTCTACTAAAAACACGAAATTAGCCGGGTGTGGTGGTGCACGCCTGTAATCCAAGCTACTCAGGAGGCTGAGGCAGGAGAATCACTGGAACCTGGGTTGCGGAGGTTACAGTGAGCCAAGATCAGGCCACTGCACTCCAGCCTAGGTGACAGAGCAAGACTACGTCTCAGAAAAAAAAAAAAAAAAAAAAAAGAAGAAAATTGAGCAGAAAATATAGAGGTCCCACATACTCGTGCTCCTACACGTGCCTAGCCTCCCCCGTGATTAACATCGTCCACCAGAGTGGTTATATGTGTGACAATCAGTGAACCTACATTGACACATCATCATAACCCAAAGTCCATAGTTTACATTAGAGTTCAATCTTGGTGTTGAACATTCTGTGGTTTTGGACAAATGTTAATGACATGTATCTATCATTACAGTATCATACAACATAGCTCCAACTGCCCTAAAAATCCTCTGTGCTCAGCCTATTCATCCTTCCCTGCCCTCTAATTCATGGCAGCCACAGATCTTTTTACTGTTTCCATAGTTTTGCCTTTTACAAAATGTTATGTAATAGGAATCATATAGTATGTTGCCTTTTCAGATTGGCTTCTTTCACTTAGGAAGATGCACTTAAGTTTCTTCCACATATTTTCATGGCTTGATAGCTCATTTCTTTTTGGGGCTGAATAATAATCCATTGTCTGGATGTACCATGGTTTATTTATCCATTCACCTACTGAAGAACATCTTGGTTCCTTCCAGGTTTTGACAATTATGAATAAAGCTGCTATAAACATTATATGCAAGTTTTTGTTTGGACATAAATTTTCAATTCCTTTGGAGAAATAACAAGGAGTGCGCATTGCTGGATCATATGGCAAGAGTATGTTTAGTTTTGTGAGAAACTGCCAAATCGTCTTCTGAAATGACTGTACCATTTTGCATTTCCACCAGCAATGAATGAGAGTTTCTGTTGTACCACATGCTCATTGTGATACTTCTTCCTTAAGGAGACCTCATTTGGTGTGGTCAGTGTTCTGGATTTTGGCCATTCTAATAGGTGTGTGGTGGTATCTCATTGTTGTTTTAATTTGCATTTTCCTGATGACATATGATGTGAAGCATCTTTTCATATGCTTTTTTGCCATCTGGTGTATCTTCTTTGGGGAGGTGTCTGTTAGGGCTTTGGTCCATTTTTAAATCAGATTGTACTCTTATTGTTGAGTTTTAAGAGTTCTTTGTATATTTTGGATAACCATTCTTTATCTGACATATCTTTTGCAAATATTTTCTCCCGGTCTGTGGCTTGTCTTTTTATTCTCTTGACAGTGTGTTTTGCAGAGCAGAAATTTTAAAATTTAATGAAATCCAACTTATCAATTATTTCTTTTCTAGAATGTGCCTTTGGTGTTACATCTAAAAAGTCATTGCCATATGCAAGGTCTTGTGGATGTCTAAATGTTCCAGCACCATTTTTTGAAAAGACTATCTTTGCTCTGTTATATTGTCTTTGCTCCTCTTTTTTAAAGATCAGTTGACTGTATTTATGTGGGCCTCTCTGGACTTTCTATTCTGTTCTATTGGTGTATTTGTCTTTTCTTTTACCAAATCACTATCTTGATTACTATAGCTTTATAGTAAGTCTTGATGTTGGATAGTGTCAGTTCTCCAACTTTGTTTTTTTCAATATTGAGTTAGCTATTCTGGATCTTTTGCCTCTCCATATAAACTTTAGAATCAGTTTGCCAATATCCACAAAATAACTCACTGGGATTTTGATTGGGATTACATTGAATCTATTGATCAAGTTGGCAAGAACTGACATCTTGAGTCTTCTTATTCGTGGACCACATAGTTAGTTTTTCTTTACCTTGTATAGATCTTGTACGTATTTTGTAAGATTTCTAACTAAGTATCTCATTGTTTTGTGTGCTAATGTAAATGGTATTGAGTTTTAAATTTCAAATTCTACCTGTTCGTTGCTGTTATATAGGAAGGCTATTGGCTTTTTTGTATTAACCTTATATTCGGAAGCCCTGCTGAAATAACTTATTATTTCCAGGCATCAGAAGATATTATTTTAATTCTACTTGTAGTATAGTTTTTCTTATCAATTTGTTCTAAGTCCAGCAATGCCAACACCATTTCACAATCCAAATCTGTATATTACTCCGTCTGTATCAAAATTTTCTCTTTCGCTCTCTAAGGTGGTCTGAGGACACCATGACAGTCACAGCGGTGTATGATAACTCTGAGGCAACAGAGCTCTGTGCAGCTCAGCACCTCTACCTCAAGCCCATAGCAAAATTGTTGATCAGCATATTGCTTCCAGGGAGTCTAGAACCTGTGAGGCCCTTCTCTAACTGGGAAGTTCTTGACCAGCTGAAGAGCCTGATTTGCCCTGACCAGTTCACCACAGTTTGGCTTTCCAATAGTACAGAGGACTTCATTCGATTTGAGGGTGAGGCTGAGACCCGAAGTTTGGTTCAGATCCTGAAGGCAAAGTTACATGGGAAGATTATCAAGTTAAATGGTTTGAAAAAAGACTTAAAAGTAGTGGCTACAGATGCCCAGGGAGAATGGGAGCACTTCCCCAAGGGAAGAGAGCCCTTGTTGAGTGACGGGGCTGAAGGACCATGAGAAGAGCCCAGATTCCATATATTTTGAAGACTTGCCCTGTAAATGGTTTGCACCTAAAGGTTCTAGCAAGGAGAAGCCATGTGAAGAGATCCTTTGGGTAGTCTTTGAAAGTTTTGGGAAGATCAAGAATGTGGATATCCTTATGCTTGGCCCCTACAGAGAAGTGATGACTGACAGGAGCTTTGGGGGTTTTAGCTTTGGCTTACAGACATTTGAGGCCTTCATACAGTACCAGGAGGCAACTGACTTTGTAAAAGCCATGCAGTCCCTTCGAAGAATGAAACTGATGCTTAAAGGAGATGATGGGAAAGCTCTGGCATGTAACGTTAAGGTAAGAAGTAGCCAGAGTTTCTTTTATTTTCCACTGTTCAGGTGATCCTGAGTAAAAGCTGGAAGGAAGCATCTAGAATAAATTTTCTTAGACCCTACCAGGCTCTGATCAATAGTTGATATATAAAGACTTTTATTATTTTTAATACATGGATGTTTAGGAAGAAAAACAATCCTGATTTGAACACTCATTCTTGTGCTATCAGGCATGCTGCCAGCTGTGACTTTAAAGTGATGGTTCTTATAATCTGAGGCTCTGTCTCAACTACTTGAGGGCATTAAAGAATTCTTCATGGCCCCTGTGGAATTATCTCATATGCTTATTATATTTGACAAGTTGCTGAGAGAGAGGAAGAGAGGAATACATACAATTTGAAACCACATGGAGGTCGGTTGTGGTGACTCACGCCTGTAATCCCAGCATTTTGGGAGGCCGAGGCAGGCAGGTTGCTTGAGGTCAGGAGTTCGAGACTGGCCTGGCCAACATGGCAAAACCCCGTCTCTACTAAAAATAGAAAAATTAGCCAGGCGTGGTGGCATGCACCTGTAATCACAGCTACTTGGGAAGCTGAGGCATGAGAATTGCTTGAACCTGGGAGGTGGAGGTTGTAGTGAGCCGAGATCACGCCATTGCATGCCAGCCTGGATGACAGAGTGAGACTCTGTCTCAAAGAAAAAAAAAAAAAAAAAAAAGAAACCACATGGAGAGCAGTTTTTTCCCTCTTTATTCCTGGGTCACAACTTAAATTTTCAGGATGTCTGTTAGGTAAACTGCTAAAACATAATCCTAACAAACTTGGATTCTTTACTTTCAAAATCAGCCTGTCTACTCCATCATGTCATCTCATTGATGTCTACATGTTTCGTCATCTCCTTCTTGAAGTCTTAACCCAGCAGTGGAAAAGATGCAACTAGACTCTCCTTTTTCTGTAAATCAGTCTTTAGCATGAATTTGGACTTTCAGCTTCCAGTGTATGAGTATGTGTATGTGTGCGCACACACGTGTGTATATGTAGCTAGTTATGTTAAAATGTGTATTTTAAAATTATGAGCTATTCAGCCAGGCAAATGATATAGCAAATACTGTCATGACCACCCATGTACCACTGCTCAGCTTAAAAAATAAAAAATTAGGCTCCGTGCGGTAGCTTGCACCTGTAATCCTAGCACTTTGGGAGGCCAAGGCGGGTGGATCATGTTGAGCTCCAAGACAACATAGCAAAACCTCGTCTCTACAAAAAATACAAAATGAGTCAGGTGTGGTGGCTTTTGCCTGTGGTCCCAGCTACTTGGGAGGCTGAGGCTGGAAGATCGCTTGAGCCGGGAAGCAGAGGTTGCAGTGAGCCAAGATCATGCCACTGCACTCCAGCCTGGGCGACAGAGCAAGAACCTCTCAAAAAACAAACAAATAAACAAAAATAAATAAATAAGTAATAAATAAATAAAACATTACCACAAGATGAGAGACCACTTCCCGCTGTCCAGTGTCTGGTTTTAATTTTCTTGTGATTTGGTTAACCAAAAAATTTAACCTATTTTATACTATTTTGTAGTATCTCAGTCTGATTTTCACTTTATTTCAAGATTTGAAAAGTTGTTTACTAATCATGATAGATCTTCTCTCTCATCAGGTTAGTTTTTGTGCATCTTTGTTCTCCCTGCACCACAGACACTTCTGATTATTTTTGTTCCCGATGATTAAAAAAAAAGCTTTAACTCATTTGATCTTTTTAATGAACCAGAAGTAACAGACTGACATTTCTCAGCCTGTGCCTATGATGGCACTGTGATGGTGTCTATGACCATAATGTAAAGTAAGCTCCTCAGGGTTGTTTTTTTTTTTTTTTTTTTAAACAGCTTTATTGAGGTATGACTGACAAGTAAAATTGTGTAAAGTTAAGGTGATGATTTGATATACTTATTCAAGGGTTCTGCCAAAGAAAATCCTCAAGCTTACAAGTACTGTTTGGCTGGTGGCTGAGAAGCAGTAGGAATATGAGTACTGGGACGCAGAGAGGACATTTTGAATTGAATTGATTTTGAATTACCATGTACCATCTTAGTTTTATCTTTCTGACCTGGGACGTGCTCAGCCAGCTGGCAAACTTTTCTAATGAAACTTTGAATTGTTTTGGAGCAGGTTACGTCTGATACGACCAAACACTTTGGGGAAGGAGCTGTAAGGAGGAGAAATCAGGAAAGGCTAAAATTACAAGAACTAGAAGAAGAAAGGAAAAAAGAAAAGAAAAGAGAAGAGAAGAGGAAGTAGCTGAAAGGTGTGTAGACCAACTTTAATGAAGATTTTTTTCTTTGATTTAGGGATTAATCCTTTTGGATGAACAGCTAGACTTGGTAGATAACATTGAGATGGGGGGCAAGGATTGGAGCAGATTGGAAAATGCCATTGAAAGCTACAGTCTTTCAACTGTGCTGTTACAAAACCAAAATAGCAAAACTGTTGAAAACAAGAGACTTCAAAAAAATATGTTTGTCAAGGAGGACAAATAATGAGGAATAATAGAACTAGCTAAATTAAGATGTCTGGAAATAAATGATTTTTTTAAAAAGGGACCAGAAATTTTGTAGTAAAAATCCTAGCCTGCCAACTTAGGAATTTTACCAGTTTACCAAATATTATCAAAATTTCCTAGCCTACTAATTTAAAATTCTCAAGAATTTAGGGCTGGGATGGAATTTCTTCTATAAAATGTTCAGTAATCAAGCTAACTTGTACGCAAGAAAGCATGGATTGATTGGGAGTATTTTTCTTGTTGGCCTAAATTCTATCTGTGAATTTAAGAAGCCTCCATATATATTCTTTCTTTCTTTCTTTCTCTCTCTCTTTTTCCTTCCTTCCTTCTTTTTCTTTCTTCTTTTTTTCCTTCCTTCCTTTCTTCCTTCCTTTCTTCCTTCCTTCCTTTCTTCCTTCCTTTCTTCCTTTCTTTCCTTCTTCCCTTCTTTCCTTCCTTCCTTCCTTCCTTCCTTCCTTCCTTCCTTCGTTCCTTCGTTCCTTCCTTCCTTTCCTTCCTTTTCTCTCTCTCTCTCTCTCTCTCTCCCTTTCTCATTCTGTTGCCCAGGCTGGAGTGCAGTAGCACAATCTCGGTTCACTGCAACCTCTGCCTCAGCCTCCCGAGTAGCTGGGACTACAGGCTCAAGCCACTATGCCTGGCTAATTTTTGTATTTTGAGTAGAGACGGGGTTTCACCATGTTGGCCAGATTGGTCTTGAACTCCTGACCTCAGGTGATCTGTCCGCCGTGGCCTTCCAAAGTGCTGGGATTACAGGCGTGAGCCACTGCACCTGGCCTCTTTGTATTTCTTTCTTTGAGCTTATTGTTGATGTCCAGTTCAGGAGTTTGAGTCTAGAAGGGGCTATTGGATTGCCAAAGGTTGCCAGTCGAGTACAGATGAGCCAAAACTATGGAGCTTTGAAAATTAATTTTACTTCCTGGCCCTTCCTCATGCATGTTTATTCTTTTATTCTTTCATATAAATTGTAGCCATTCAGAAAAGGAGATAAGCAGGCTCACACCTGTAATCCCAGCACTTTGGGTGGCTGAGGTGGGAGGATCACTTGAGGCCAGGAGTTCAAGACCAGCCTAGGCAACACGGGGAAACCCTGTCTCTACAAAAATTAAAAAAAAAAAAAAAATAGCCAGGCATGGTGGCACACACCTGTAGTCCCAGCTACTCGGGAGGGCGAGGTGGGAGAATCACTTAAGCCCAGGAGTCTGAGGCTACAGTGAGCTATGATTGTGCCACCGCACTCTAACTTGGGTGACAGAGCAAGACTCTGTCTCAACAAAAAGGAGATAAAGAATACCCTTCCATGTGTCCCTTTCTTTTTTTACCAGTGGAATGATAGGAATTACTTGAGGTCATGTCTGTGAAACTTGGCCAGAGCTTGAGCCTAATAAATATAACTAGTCCCCCCCAAATCCAGGCTGAACATCCAATTTAGATAATCCTCTGACTTTTGGCTAAGTTCTGACTTAGGTAATTGTCCCTTCTTTCCCTTTCCCCACATTCCCATAAGGGCCTAACTGAGACAGTTCTAATTTTCAGGAAACAGAAGCCCAAAGCCAAAGCTGAGGCACCTCAAGAGCCGGACTCTTCAGAAGAGTGGGAGAAGAGGCAGTACCTAGTGTCTCAGAGGCGAGTTGAGGCACTTCGGTTCCTAAGTGTACTCCTGAGGAACATTTCAGGAAGGCTATTGCCAAATTGTTCTTCAAGTTTGGTAGGTACTCGCCTTTCTGAGACATTACCTTTGCATTTGAGCAGTGGTCTCTTGAAAATTCACTCCATGGAAGACTCATTGCATCCACTGGGGCTTATTTTAATAGGCTGACCTCTAACAACCCAATAGTAGTTTACAAAAGGGATATCCACATTCTCTAAAGGAGTTGCGTCCCAACTCTTCCATTTGACTCTCTCTCTCTCTCATTCTCTCTCTCTTTCTGTTTCTAAACTTCAGGACAGTATTACCCAGAACATTTAGCTAGTGTGTCTACTTTTCTAAGTTCCTAATGGATGTAACAGAAAAATGCCAGAGGGAAGAAACGGATGGGGGGTGGATGTTAGGTGTTATTAACCTTACTTTTCCACTCATCTGCAGTAGGTTTGGTAGAGTCTTGAGACTTGTAACAAGCTCATGATAGTCTAGTTTTAAACTATTTGATAAGAAATTACTCACCCCACAGAGCAATTGTTATGTTTGGAGAGTTTCATTTTTGGAAGGTGTTTCTCCCCCTTCCTGACCTCTTAAAGATAGCCAGATTCTGCAGATGTCCTGGATTAAAAGCCAGAAAAGCTGCCAAAGTGTTCATTTAAAAATCCATATTCAGTGTTTTAAAATATGAATAGTAAATGCCATTAGGATTACATAAATTTTATGTATATTTGCAATCTCGACCTTTTTCTCATTAGTGTGGACAATCAAACTTAGTGAAATCAGGATCAGAAAAATGTCACATTTACATTGATAATAAGGCTAGCTGGATCTCTTTTCATTTTCCTTAATGACCTCTGAGGGTGACTCCTCCTAAAGAATCTATCTCTATGTGTGTGGTGTCTGATTTCTTGGCCTCGTAAATACCAATATCCATTATGCAGTCCCAGGTTCTAATCCCAGGTAGTGTGTAGGCACTGTGCTCTGATGTGTGTCAGGTGTCAGTGGGAGCACAGTACAAAGCCTCCAGCAGGATGGGGCCTGTGGGCAGCACCTTTCACCTGCTGTGCGGTTATGGAGAGCAGATAGCACTGCAGACATGATTGCAGATAGAACCATGATCACGGCCACATTTGCTACTTGCTGCCTTGCTTTTTACTGAGCACAGGGAGATGGGGAGGAAACTCAGAGACAGCTTTACCTGCAGTCCATAGTAAGAGGCTGGTATGAAAAGAAAGACAGTTTATCTTTTAAGCTAGTGGACCCTTTTAGATATACATTTCACCCGTCAGTCTTTTCTTGTACTGGGATTTTTCTGGGAGGGCTATAGGTCATTTCTTATTCCTCTTTGTATCTCCAGCTCCTAGCACAATACCCGGAACATCAGGCACACTGATTTTCAAACAAGTGAGAAAAGAGTCATGTGCTTTGAAGGCTATGTAAAGTGTGGTGCCTTCTCACATAAGCATGGGCATAGACCTACTCAAAACAGTTCATATTAGACTAAGACATTTAATTTTGCCTTCTATTTCCTCAGTGCAATACTGTTCCTAATTTGGATCTATCCCAGGTATTAGAAGTCTCTTCAGAACAATGTCAGAAAGCACAATTTTTCTTTGGAATTTTTTAATCTGTTTAGTTTTTCATGAGAGATTTTTAATCTTTTTCTTTGAAGGGATCCACACAGTTTAACCCACAGGAGGTCGACATTATTGGCACCAAAGCTAATGCTTCTCGAGGGAACACATTGAAAACTCTGGAGGAAGAAGAGCTAAACACTCTGCATCTTCAAAATCAAGAGGAAATATCAAAATATCAGGTTGCCAAGTCAGACAATAAGCAAAAACAAAAAATGGAGAAAATAACTAGGGATCACTTACAGAAATCTTCCCACTGCCTTGGGGAAGAAAATTTAAGGTATTCCCCTAGAAAACAGAGAACTGGAATATTATTAGGTGATGAAGAATATGAATACGGTTTGTTTTTTGAGCATAACTCCTTGGAGATTACGATAATTAAAGGCCAGTCTCTTGAAAATGAAGATCACCACGGTTCTAGTGAATCCTGTTCCAAATTATCTGGGGGAGGCCAAGGCAGGAAACCTAAGATCCATGAAACAGATGCATTTTTTGACTATCTTTTCAATTATTATGAAGCTCCACAATATACTCGTATCTGCCTAGAAACAAGTCAGGTAGCAGGCACATGTCAGTGGCAGAGGGATGTCCAAACTAAGGGAGATGGATTTCAGATTAGTTTGAGAAAGCGTAGGCATCACTCAATCAATTCGAGCCAAGGGGAAAACCTGGAAAGGAAAGAACAGGTTCAAGAAAATGATTACTCATCAAACGTTTGTACTCAGGATCCTGAGCATAAACGAGGAAAAGTAGATTATGCCAAAGAATGTACTAATGGGTTTAAAACTCATTGCCAGGAGACAGCCCATAAAGCTGGTGGTCAGCTGTCCCCAACTGATGGAAACAGCTGTCTGTTGGAAAAGACTCATACTTATATTGAAGATTCCAAATCCACAAGGAAAAGCCAAGTGTCCACACCCCACGAGTCAATAGGCTTAGATTTACAGTTGACAGATTTCTTAGAGGAAATTAGTAGTGATTCTGAATGCTTCAGTGAAACCCTTAGTATAAACAAAGAGGAGAAAGAGAAATCTGTGGCCACATTTAATAGTTTCTCAGAAAAAGAACCTCTTGACACTGACAAAATGATCACACGCAAACAAAATACAAGGTTGAGTCAGCAGACATTTTTTTCAAAGTGGAGGAGTGATGGTGAGGAAAAATACTCTAATTACAGGTTTAGGACACCAGGCAGGAAGTCTGAGTATGAACCGAAATGGATATGTTCATGGCGTAGGGGTGAAAGTCATTTCATTACACATGAAAACAACAATGACCAAATGAAGGAACAGATAGCTCCCAAATACTTGTTTGACAAAGATTACTACCAGGAACCCAGTTCCAGTTATCTAGAGGGGAGGTTTAGTGATAGTGCATTGGATCAGAAAGTGAACTATGGGCCCTCTCAGGTGCCCGTAACGTCATCAAGAAGGGCTAGGTCTTTCTATTTTGGTAATTTTCACAGAAGAAGAGGGACTCCTTGGAAGTCAGAATATAACCAGAATTCAAGAAGGTTTAGAGGATGTAATTATAACTATTTCAAATTCAATTCTGATTATCACTATAGTAGACAAAATGGTCAGGAGTATATTGACTATGGAAGCTATTCAGGAAATAACTGCACTGGTTCTTTAAATTTTAAATGTTTTGATGGCCACTTAGATCAGGAGTATCTTTTTTCACAGTAAACATGTTACAAGAAGAAAATTTAAAACCAAATGTAGCCATGTAATTAACAACTACACAGCAAGACAGCAGCATTTAAAAGCTTCAGAACCTGTGTGTTTTATATTTCCAAAGCTTGCCAATACACATGGAGTCATTTTGACCTATGCTTTCAACTTTGGCAAGAGAAATAATATTTTGTATTTGACCCTGCTCAAGCTTTTAAATGCTACTTGATCCAAGGATAGACATTTCTATAGTTCAACTAAAACTTTAATTCTATGCCAGTGAAGGAGCAGATTAACATCGAGAGGGGTTGAGATGGCCCTCTATGGCTCCTTAGGTGTCACAACATCATCATTCAGTGTCATTTATCTCCAAAGATGACAACAGTGAATGAATAATGATCCTTTTACATGTTCTTTGATTTGGTCAGAAACACCACGTGCAGCAACAAACTTTCCTGAGTTTTATTTAGAAATAATTGTAGAAAAAAGAGACAACAGTTAGAACATAGACTTCTTCATGACATTAAAGGGTTGCATGAGCATCCACCAGGAGCAAATTCATCTTACTACTACATTTAAATGCTCAAAGAGTTGTCTTTTTCAAGACAGAGTCTTGGAAGAAGAATCTAAAAGTGGTCTAGATTGTCCTTTGAGGTTTAAGTGGATAGTATTTAAACCCATTAGCAGAGTTTTTTTTTTTTTTTTTTTTTAAGAACCCCATATCTTTCCATTTTAGAAAAATAGCATGATTGAAGTAATAAAACCAGTGGAATTTGCAAAAGGAAATACTGAAAAATTGTGGGGCACCAATAATGTCACTTGAAAAGAGAGGATGTGACTATTCCACTTCAGGTTATGTAATCCTTTCACTCAGGGCTGGGTTACATCAGTCTGTAAAAAGTCACTGAATATCCCCAAACTGAACTTTATTAAACAGTAACAAGTGCCTCTCTTCTCAATCCTTAGTGATGCCACTGAGTTTTTAAAAAGAGTCAAGAGAAAAGCCTACAGTTTTGTAGCTGGAGAAAAATGTGTATGTGTAGGATTTGTAAACTCTCAACATAAGCAATTGATCTTTTTACCTACTAGTTTTTGACTTCATAAATGTTTTTAAATTGGGATATTTTATGGATTCTTGAAGACTTACATTTTAGTGCAGTGCATGTTCTATAGAAAGCTCAGCTGATTCATTCTGCCTTACCTTGCATTTAGGACCTCAGGGGCAATAGATTGCTTTTTTTTTTCCTCCAACAAAACTATGCCTGACCTGGTAATTGAAGACATTAACGAGATTAGAGACTGTTGGCAACAGGAAAAAGTGATTTTAAATCCACAGAAGCAGTAAAGGGCAACACTTTGATATGACATGATTCATTCATACACCCTTAATTTGATATTCTGTAGTAAAGTACCAGCTGGTAGAGCCAGGTAGAATGCCAGTCATTGTAGCTGCCCAGATTATCACAATGTGTGCATATAATCAGCCTTTTGAGCAACCTGGTATGTGAAAGGGCTACAAAATCTTATTTATCTGAAGGAAGAGCCACAAGTTGTTTCATCGATCTCTTCTAATCATAGAGCTATGTTAGTACATTCAAGAAGTCAGAAATGAATGTACCATAGCAGATGCTGTTTATTATTAATAATATAATAACCAGTGGATGATTTGTTGGCTCCCTTGGGTTCAATTCCACTTTCAAGCCAGTGACTCTTCATCAAAACTAGATTTGGCTTGTCAAATCTGAAAAACACCGCTCATGGGGCAAGTGCCTTGACTTAATGTTCAAAGTACTGTTGTCCAGAGTAGCCTTTTAAACTACTAACAGCTTGTATTTTGTCAGGCAACTTTCAGTAACCAGGTATTATTTTCCTTTGACGAAAACCTGCCTCTTAATTTTTCATGTGTCATGCCATTAAAACAAAGAATATTATGGGTTTGTAATGAGAAGCAGCTATGCTTGTTTTGAAAAAAACTCATTGTCATTTGATTTTTCTTTGCAGAGATTTTGGACATGAAAACAGTTTGCTGCTCAGTAGTCAGACATAAAAATAAATTGCAGAGTACAGCATGTGCAATTTTTATGTGTATTAGAACTGGTGCTAAGTCATTTCTATATAACATTTTTGTCTCTTTTTTTTTCTAAATACCATCCTGGGACTTCGAAGAAAGTAAAAATACTGGTTTTATGTTTACATTCTGAATAACCCTAGACTTTTATATGTCTTATAAAAGAGTCAGCCTTTTTGGTGTGTAGGCCCTAAATGAGGAAGACAACTTATCCTGTACTTTTTAATTGAATGGCTTAGTAAGGAGTAAAATAGAACTAAAATATTGTAACCACCTTCTTAATGAACACTGCTATTTTTTGTTGTGCTAAGTAGTGAATAAGTGTTTTCTCATATCTTTTTCTATGTCCTGTTAAGGGTCTGAACTTTAATCTTTGTCTTAAGGTATTTTCATGTTTTTCGTTGTATGGGTTGCTGGTAGTAATGCAAAAAGACTAAAAATATGTCAATGTGCTTACAATTTGTTTAAATTTCTCAGGTAGAAAGCCATGTAACCTGGTAATTTTGAAAATAAGAACCAAATAAACATATTTTTACTTGTTGCAAAATTGTTTAAAATACTCATTTTTAAATAAATGCTGATAAGTCCACCTTTGGGGGAAAGTTTCTACTTACAGTATGCTGCTTTGTGCTATTGTTGATGATCTCTTTTCTCATTTGCATTGTTAGAGAAGTAATACATATTCCATTGTCAGATATATTAAAAATAAAATTATCATAGTGAATATTGTTCATTTATCACATGTATTGGCTAGCATGTTGCACATCCACAATAACATTTTCTGTGGAAATACAGATGCCTGATTTTAATATCGTTTCTATGTCACTTTTCCTGTTTTGTGGAAACTGACATTGTCAGAGTTCATGGGACTAAAGACCATACTTTTCATTTTGGACAAACTGAAATCATATTTAGATTTAAGATGATCCTCCCTTTAGCACATTTTATCAGTGCTAATAAGAGGTAGCAAAATTGACTCCATGGAATTTCACCTAATTCCTTCAGCCCTGGGTGTCTTGGGCCACACATAAAATACACTAACATTAATGAGAGCTGATGAGCTAAAAAAAAAAAAAAAAAATTGTAAAATAAAATCTCATGTTTTAAGAAAGTTTACAAATTTGTGTTGGGCTACATTAAAAGCTGTCCTGGGCTGCATGCAGCCCATGGGCCATGGGTTGGACAAGCTTGCTCTAGATATTTTCCTCTTGGCCTGTTTAACTTAGCCTAATCTTCACATGCACATGAGATTTCAGGCTGCAAAGGTGGGCCCAACTTGTCTCCCCCACTCCCTCTCCAAAGCATAAGGCATAATATGTTACATGGCACAAAACAGGCACTCAAACATTTGGTGAATGAAACCAAGTGGGAAAAAAAAGAGCACATTAAAAAAACTCACAAGTACCTGCAATGTGGTTTGATAACATGAAAAATTGAAATTTCTTTGGTTCAGGGAGTATATCTCTTGTAAGAAAACTCTGCCAATGTTAACATTAAAATGACAAAACACTAATGGGTTGTCTTTGTTTATACAACTGACTGCATATGCAAATCTGTTATTCTTGATATGAGGTGAATTAACTTTGCTACTGTAAGGATTCTGATACTTTCCTGATCAGAAAATTCATTAACATAAAAAAACCCAAAACCCTTCCTTAGTACTTGGCAATGACAAAGTCTTCAGTAATACTACTTCTTAAGAACCTGGCTATAGACTTCAAGGTGGAGATCTGCCATTTACAGTTTAGAAAGTTCTGATTTAGGCAAAACTTTGACAAGTCACAGAAAAAGCAATTCAATTCACTATGTCTTAACAGGACAAGCTGGTATTTGGTTTTTGGTGTGGGGTCTCCGTGAAATTTTGCCGCTTGTTTCTTTTGGAATACAAAAACTCTGCACTCAAAAGTGAAACTGAATTTTAAGCCAAAGTAAAATGTCTGAATCAGATTCCCTAGAATAAGGTTTTTTAAAAAATTTAAATAAGTCACCACACTATAGTGGGTAAAACCATTTTTATTAACTGACCAAAGCATATCATTTTGTTTTCTGATTTGAGGTAAAATCATTAAACACAGTTCACAAGAAAATACAACGACTATTTAACCACAATTACAAGAGTTTGAAATCTCACTAGCTGTTCATATAATACTTTTACAAATTCATACAACTGTATAGTCTACTTAAGCTTAGTGTTAACCAAAAGAGCAATATCAAAGACCTAGACACTTGACTACTACTTTTGCAGTGGGTATAGTTTTATAACAACAGAATAACTGTTATGTTATGAATATACTTTACTTTAAAATCCACTTGGTTAGTGACTGTACTGTTTCCTCGTGGTTCAGGCGTGCGCATGAAGGCTCTTAGGAGAGCAAACACCTGTTCCTATTCTGTATGTCCCTCCCTCATTTCAAATGAGAATAACCAATTGAGGAAAATAACCAAATAACCATTGCCCCACCATGAACATGGGGCTTGGGAAGACAGTCCTACAATCTTCACCATATATTTAGGTTTTTAGGCCAGCCAGCTGTTTTTTTTCAAAGCTTTCTTTTGAATGTTCAGATCCTATTTTAATCCTAACTATAGACTACTGTGTTTGTGAAGGTGTCTGAGTGTCTATGTGAGGGCAAGGACAACAATGCAGTCCAGAAACACAGAAAATATGCTTTTTTGCAGCTGAGCTCTGTTTTGAGATTTCATTACTGGACAGTGCTTTAATCAATACCAAAGTCTTTGGAACACTGCAGATTTGCTTTAGAGGTAGATAAAACAGAAATCATGCAGTTAAGTCAATTGAGAAAAAAAAAAAAGGATTTGTTATCTTTAGAGAACATCATGACTAAAAGTTGATCCTTTGTTCTTGGTGCACATTTAAGATTTTTTGGGAAATACCCAAGTCTTCCTTGTCTCTCAGGAAAAACACATTTAAATTCATCCTGTACTAACTACAGATAGAAGAAAAACAGTATTAACATGTGTATTACAGCACTGCAGTTCACTTTCTGGATTTGTGACACACAAACACATCATGCATTCTAAGACAGAAGTTAATTTTATTAGTGTCACTAGTGATGTTAATTAAAAAACTTACAGCAAGTGCTCAAAATTTTTCTAAATATTGTAATCACTACGTTTTAAAGACAGAGTGGACTGTTACAAATGATTTTGCAAAATACAAAAATAGATATACTTCCACTGAATGCTTTAATCATTTTTCCGAGCACTCTCATCTTTTGGTTCTTCCTCATCTGAGTACACAGTGGGCTCCTCCCCCTCCTTCAGCAGTTTGCCCACGTGATGATACTTGACTGGAGGTGGAGAAGAAAACACAAATGGTCATTCTCATTCTTTCTAAAACATCATTACCACATTTCAATTTAAAGCATTTATTAGAGGCCTACAATATACTCAGCAATGTGTTGGGCTTCTTGAAGGATACAAAGGTGGTTTATACCACTGTCCTTGCTAACAGGGAATTCGTTTTATTCAGAAGATAGACATATAAAACAGGTGGCAATGTCTGGCAATGAGTGTGCAAGGTAATGTCAAAATGAATTGTTTGTGTGTAGGGAATGTTTAGAAGAACAAGGGCAAGTTATGAGTTCATCAGAAGGGTTACAGAATACTTCATGGAAGGAGGATATATTTTGGAAAAAATGTATACAAGGATTTAGGGAGGGAGTTCCAGAAAATGAAAACGTCATGTACAAATGCATACAGGTGAGACAATGTATCTGGGAAGCAGTAAAGAGACCAAGTTGGCAGGAGTAGTTAACATTTAGAAGTTAGTAGGAGATAAGATTGGCTAAGTAGTGTGGGGAAATATTATGAAAGATCTGAAAAGCCAGCCTGAGGAGACTGGACTTATAGGTGGCAAAGGGCACTGAAGGTTTACAAGCGAAGGAATGACACAGTAAAATAGTGTTTTAACAACAATATTATCAATGTGGTGCATAGGGCAGATTTCAGTAAGGAGAGACTGGGGACAGGGCGATCCGGAGGCTAGCGTGCAGATCCAGATGCAAAGGAACCAGAGGCAGGAGTAGGGTGGTGTCCAGGGGAATGGAAAAGGACAGAATGAGAAGTACTTTGAAAGAAAACTGGAAGCATGAATTAAGTGAAAATTGGAGTTCCCATGGACCAAAATGGAAACTCTGTGGAGGGAGCCATTCTGGAGGCTCACATGACAGGACATCTACAACATGGAATGGACAAGTGAAGTCAGGATTGGCAAGAAAAAAAAAGGTTTCCCTGAAAATCTTTCAGAAAGAGAGTTCAATCCAATTGTGGGGATAGAAGCCATACTGTAGGGAGGAAGAAGGTATAGAGAGGAAATGAAGCAGTGGTTAGGAGCAAAAACTTGTAAGAAGTTTGACAGTGAAAGGAAGGAATAACAGTCTCATAGATGAAGAGGATAGCAGGAGACAGAATGTTTTTCCCATCACAGAGAAAAACCTACAGGTGGTTAAAGGAAGTGGTAAAGGAGCCAGGAGATGACTGGAGGTGTTGGGGAAAACAGATGTTAGGGTGAAAACCAGAATGCAAAAGACTTGAGAAGAGATGGCATCAGCAAACCACCACATCACTGTAGCCAAACTAATGCAGGGTCGATCATCTGAATGTCCGCAGCCAAGAGTCTCCTCTTCCTGAATATGAGTAGGAATTAGAGGAGTAACCAACCTGTCTAACAAGGTAACTAAAGCTGCTTTTGTGTGAAATAACTGTTGGGAACAATTGGAACTGTGGGAGACAAATAAAAGCTGGGTGGCACCTGGGAAACCTGCCTTAAGGGGAATCCACACCAGCTTTGAGTATAGCTGAGGTGTCACAACAGTATCTGGGGCTAGCCTTAAAGTGGGAAAAAAAAAAATCACACTTTTTCTCCCATTGATGAAGGCAAGCCCTAGAAAATAGAGCTCTGTAAGTTACACACTACAATTCATTGGTTTCACATAGAAAACTAATTACAAAGGCATCCTTATGATGCCAAAAATTAGGGACTCTATTAGGTAACTGAACTATGTTTTCCAAAGTATAAAGACTTGCCTCTACACTTGGAAGTTATATGTAGCCTGCTTGAGACCCAAACTCAGAGGCAGAGACACATCTGGCTAATTATTAATCCAGAACTCTCTCTGAAGTCAGCATTATTTTCAAAGAAAATGGTTGGATAGAGCCAAGAGAACATGTAATATTTAACTGATTATAGAGAACACACATAGAAAACTACATTTTAAATGGAAGATCTTCAAATAATGCTCATGGTCTTTATATACTGTTTCATAAAAGCAGGGAAAGACTCTTACTCAAATTCTCGGCAGTGAAATATTGCTAGAGTGATAATTAAACAGTTAGATTTGACAGAAGCCAATTCCTGAATTCTCAAAATCTGAACTTAACCCCTCATTCCTACTTCTCCCTAAAGACCTCAGCCCATAGCATAAGCCAGAAACAAGCATCTCCTTTTACTTTCTTTTTAAAAATGCAGACACCATTGTTCCTGGGCACATTATAAGCATCATTTGTAGATGAGGCCTATAGTTAGGCTCAATTAGATTCAAAGAGAAGCTGTTTCACAGAATACAAGTCTCCCATTCTTCAACAGAGATGTGGGCTGCTTTTAAACGGCAAGCTCTACAAGAGAGGGCTTATGAAAATCCCTTTCTGTAGCCAAGATGGCCACTGTCCTTTCCCTGACACACCAAGCACCAAATCCTCATTTGGAATCTGTGCAAATCTCTCAAAAATTTTAAAATCAAAACCAGAAACCCAAGTTTCCATAGAGAACTGGCTAAAAATTGGTATGTAATCATAGTAAGTGACTCAGCACTGCTACAATTACTTCAAGCCATGAACTTGATCCGTCCAAGATTAAGGAGCCTATCAAAATGCACCCAAGTTTCAGGCTGCTTAGTAATAACTATTGTCCTGCCACGAATCCCCATTACTGGTAGAAATTTGACCCAGGCACAATTTTAAAAATGCTTACAAGTGAACTGAGACTCCCAGTCACTCAGAGTCTCCTGCTGGGCAGCAGTGAGGTCAGAAAGGTCATCATACTCATCCTTCAGTGCTTCCTTATCCAGGCAAAATGTGGCAAGGCCCCTGGATGCATCTCTTCCAGCAAAGACCCCGTACGGCCCCTCTTCAAAAACAAAACCAAAGATCAATTCTTTATTAGACAGTCAATTGCTCTGTGATTTACACACAGAAAATGGCTTCCCTATTCATCAACATAGCCCCATTTTTGAATATCAAATTCTATTCGGAAACCATAGTAATGCCGATATTCTGAACATTACGTAGGAGACGTAGAAAGCCCTGTTGCCATTTAACTTTTAAATAACTAAAAGTAAATCAAACTGCTATACATTTGCATCAGTCTCCTGTGGTTTCCAAATAGCTAGTAAAAAAGGCATACGTGGTTAGTGATCTCTTGGGGTAGTGGTAGTAGGGAATCATACAAGATAATACTGAGTCCATGGGTTAGAATTCAACTTTAGAACATTGAACTGGGAGCCTGACGGTTCTAGGCACTTAGGGCTACACCAATGAGAGTTATGGTTTCTTAAGACAATAAGCACTGATGTGTACATGGAAACACATTTCCTTATAAATATATTCTGATA
This sequence comes from Macaca fascicularis, assembly GCF_037993035.2. NCBI lineage: Eukaryota > Metazoa > Chordata > Mammalia > Primates > Cercopithecidae > Macaca > Macaca fascicularis. Next base: position 125,589,143 of record NC_088395.1, on the reverse strand, counting down.
TGTCTTAATGAAACAAAGATATCTTACAGCGATCTTTGGTTCCAAGGCTCAATTAAACATTAACTCATGGCATCTGCAGGAGAACCATTTTATAACAGTATCAGTGGTTAAAAAATCTATCCACATTACATAACCTTCACTGTCAATAAATAAGAGATAACACAGAGATCAGTCTTCATTATCTGTTTTTGGTGGGCTTGAGACGACTGTGAAAATACTAAAATTTTCATGGAAAAGAGACTGAATCAATACTGCAAAACAACTCTATAAAATGTGATTATCTGTGATATTACACTGAACTTTTGTCTAAGAGAGCAGAGAATCATTCTGTGGGTACAAAAAGTGGATATTTAGAATTATTTAAATATTGCACAACTAAATGAAGAGAATCCAGTGTGGGTACAAAAAGTGGATATTCAGAATTATTTAAATATTGCACAACTAAATGAAGAGAATCCAGTGTACTTTAAACAATGTGTTGTTTCCCCCAAGGCAGATTGAATAGCAGCCCTGACATTAAAATGTTTGTAGGTAACCACCATGCCAAGTATGAGAATAGATCAAGTTTCAACATGGCCTGGTCACCTGAAACCACAATACGCTCAGAAATTTTTTACAAATTTTATGACTTTTAAATGCAATTAAAATTCCAAAGAAAAATGCTTATTTTTAATCATCATTACATGCTGCCACATCCACTAAAGGTAAAAAAAAATGCCCACATTTTTCATAAATGTACACCTCTAGTGGAAATGGCAGCACCTAGTGCTTGAGAATCGGCAAATGTAATGGTTTGAACCTCACTCGCCATTTCAGAAATTATGGTCATGGGCTTGGTAGAGTGAGTCTTTACCAAGCAAACCTCATAGAATATTTAAACAAGGCCTAGTGGGAACATTAAAAGTCTTTAAAAAATACATATTATTCAATGCAATGTATATTCACTAGAATGTAAGCTCTATAGGCAGAGATTTGTGTCTGTTTTGCTCACTGCTATATTCCCACATCTACAACAGTGCCTTGCACAGAGTTAACAGGCACTAGAATGACTAATTTTTAGGAATCTTTTACAACATGAAGCATCACTTTCTACCATGATGTCACGTAGTCATGGGCTCACTGAATGACAGTGCAAGATAGAGACACAGGTCTCACAATAGGCCATCTTTATCACTTTTCAGAGGGAAAACTAAGGCTCAGAGAGAACAATACTTTGCACAAGGTCACACAGCTAGTCATGACCCAATCAGGACTAGAACGCAGGTTGCCTGACTCCCAGTTTTGTGCTCTATGCGCAGGCTGACATCCTCTCAATGACTCTGCAAACTACAGTCATGATGATGCCTCATGCACATGTTTTCACTCCTTTAATATTGAGCTCAATATTAACAGGTATTTACATGATTATTTTTATTGATAAAGCATCTATGTGTGCTACTCTAAGGGACAAATAATGTGTGTGGTTTTCAAATGATTTTGACAGTTACATGCCCACAGAAAGCAGGTATTCTAAAATATCCGCAGGCCCGGTGCAGTGGCTCATGCCTGTAATCCCAGCACTTGGGAAGTGGAGGTGGAAGGACTGCTTGAGCCCAGGAGTTCAAGACCAGCCTGGGCAACACAGGAGCGAGACCCTGTCTCTGAAAAACGAATAAAATGTCTGCAAGAAAAAACTGAGTTCCTTAACCTTAGCACATCTGATTTTGATCAGTTGGACTGGGAGATTAAAACGAACGCCTGAGTCTGACCTGTGTACCGCCTTCTGTACTTTTCCCTCTCTCAGGCCAGTGTGGAATGAGCACCGTCCATGTGGACACCCTCTAAGCTCCCTGTGTTTAGAGGAGTCCATATTGGAGGAGCGAAAACCTCCTCTTCCTCATCTCCAAGTATTCTATAAAGCAGGACTTCGCAAGCCTGGCTGCTTTTCAAATTCGCCTGGGAAGCATGTTAAAATACAGACTCCCCGACCACCTGAGACTCATTTGCAGCTCTGGCGATTAGGCTGGGAATCTGTAATTTTCCTCAGATGCATCAGGTGATTCTGATACGCAACCAGGTTTGCAAAAACCTCGACTCTAAGGAACCCATCAGGTCTGCCTCCTCCAACAGCTCAGCAGTGCAGCAGTCATCCATTCTTCATTTCCCTCTGGTTGGCTTTTTCTGATATCCCCCCCACCCAGCAGTCTTCAGAGCGCTACTCCTTTTGTTTCTTGGTATCCTCCCACTTCTCCCTCCCTCCATTTTAATTTTTTTTTCGGCTTCTAATCCTTTCTCACCTGCTATAGACTAAATACCACATTACCTTAAAAGCTTGCCACGTTACCATTGTCCACCACATTCAGCCTTTATTCCTCCCTCAAACAGCCCCCTTCCTCCTTGTTCACCTTCCAGCCTTTCCCCATCTGCCACACACAGCACAAGCGCACACATACCAAACACATGCCACACACATACCTGACGCATGACCCATTTCAAGCGCGCATGCACACACCACACACACACACACATACCCGATAAATCACATACACTAAACGCGCACACACCGCGCATGCACACACACATCACTATCCACCGGGCACAATGCTTTTACCTGCTGCTAATCCCGTCTCGGCGTTTTCTCCCATAGCCTCACATTTCAAAGCTACTCCCGGCGTCATTGGCCTTCCCCTCTTCTCTAGGTCTGGACCTTTTCTCTCTTTCGCCCTCCCCCATGCCTCCCTCGGAACACCCTCATTTCCTTCCTAGAACCCGACACTACCCCCTCCTCCTTCCAGGAATCCCCAAGCCCAGGTCCTTCGAAAACTCCCTCAACAGCCTGGGCTTTGATGTGTCCCCCCGCAACGCCTTCGAGCTTCGTGGTCCCACCCATCCCCGGCTTAAGCGCCTCAGCCTTTCTTCTCTAACCCCCTTCCAGCGCTGTCAGCGCGGGCCAGGGATCCGCGTCCCCGACTGGCTCGCAGCCCCTCTAGAGCGCCTCTTGTCCCCTGCCCACCTACCCTAGCTCGCCGCCATTCCTCCCTGCACTCAGGGTCGCCCCGCTCCCGCCTCGCCTCTCTCCCGCCCAGCCCCGTGCCGGGGGCCCCCTTCTTTTGTCTCCGAGCCCCCCTCGCCGGCCGCGTACCGGGCCCGTAGAATTTGCGGCCTTTGGTCACGTCGAACACCTTGCCGTTGATGGCCATGAGTATGCGGGGGTCCTGGACGCCGTCGAAGCGCCGCAGCTCGGCGGGGGTGAAGTCGCGCCGCTTGAGGCGGGGCAGAGGGGGCGGCTCGTCGTCGTCGCTGTCGCCGCTGGCCGCCGGCTGGTCCCCGCGCACGATCTTGTAGAGCAGGAAGATGCAGAGGCCAAGCAGCAGCAGGTTGAGCGGCGACGTGAAAATCTCGTGCAGCAGCCCGCCGCTCTCCAGCTCGCTCGGGTCGGCGCCAGTCGCCACCGCATCCTCGGCAGCCATGATCTCTGAAGTAAAGGTTGGGCCGCGCTAGGCAGGGCTCCGGAACTCGCCGCTTTCTCCTCCCTCTGAGCGAGCGAGTGGCGCGCGGGGTTCGGCGGCCAAAGACTAGCCGGGGAGGAGGCGGGGCAGGAGGGGCGGAGCCTCCGAGCCCCGCCTACCCCGAGGCCACCTAAGCGCCCCGCCCTGCTCGGTCTGGTTAGGCAGCCCTCAGGCCCCCCACAAAGCCTCTGGAGTCCGGCGCCGCGCCCCCGCGGCCGCGCAGTGCCCCCCTCAGTTCTACCTGGGAGGCCCCAGCCCAGCCTCACGCCATCCTCGCGCCATCCTATAGCTGAGCGCGACGCACGCGCTGCCCTCCTCTGCGCCCCTGTTTTGCTCCTCGCAGACCGACCCGCTGGGAGAGCCTCGGCATTGCCGGGCTCTGTGCAAGCGCCCCTCCACCACCTGATGCGCGCCAGACACCGACTCCCTTTCTCTTGCTGCAGGCTTTTCCCTGCCTCCCGTTCCGAAGCCCCTCATCTTCCCCCGGCAGTTCCCGGGCCCTCCAAGCTGTCTTAGGAGACAGGAAACTCGTTCTTCGAACTCCATTTTCTGTGTTAGAGCCCTACACGACTCATTTTCACCTTGGGAACCCCCATTCGCTCTCCTTGATGGCCCTTCCCCAATTCTCCCCCAGATGCTGTAGGACCGACACCGCCGGGATTGCTAAAGTCAGTGCACAACTCTCCCTATTATCTGGGGAAACGAATCGGAACGCCCAGTTAACTTTGAATTTTTTCTCCGAAAAACCCTTTTGCAATTACTGATTTGCTCAGTCACCAGGCATTAACAAGCAACGTTCTCTTGTTGCTCTTTTTTCCCCCTCAGAATAATGTGAAAGTTTCTTTGTTTGGCAGCGTTCTTCCATTTGGAGTCTTTCAGGCTACCCTTGGCAGTCACAATAACCCTGAGCTGGAGCCCAGACAAAGGCGGGAGTTTGGAAGGATCCTAGGCCTGGTCCCTTCCTTTCCTAGGTATTTCATCCGGCCTTTGATGTGCTAACAGACTGCACAGAAGCAGGCCTCCACGGAGGAAGGGGTTGCCTCGTCCTAATCTGGCCCTTTTTCTGGTGGCAGGGGGAGGGGAGCAGAAGAAAGGATAGAGAGGGAAACAAATAATTAAAACCAAGCTGTGCACGCATCTGCAGCCCAGAGCAGTACTTTTCCACCAAGCGTTCTGTTGGCTTGCACATAATTTACTCCTCCCAACATGCAAGAGACTTGAGTAAAGATTGGCTTCCTACCTCAGAATTCTAAAAATTTCTGGCAAAAACTGCTTCCATCCCTGCCCCCCACATCTTCTTAAAGCATTATAAAGTGTAATGAGCCAAACAATCTTTGTATCTATCGGGCCCACGCATTTTTCTCAGAGCTAAATTTGGGATTAGCTGAACCGGCCCCTCCAGATCTTTTGTCAAAACTCTTCAATTTAATCATGGGGAAACAGGCTCAAACTGAGGGCACTTGGCTATAGTTAGAATCTCTCTCTTTTAACATGTATGACCAAGAAAATTTAGAAAGCTAATAAACTTACGAAAAACATTTTCATTTGCAACTAATATGACAAAGGGTTAATATTTCTTTGAGAGCTCATTTGGATTGATAAAATGTATAAGATTCTAGTCAATAAATGGGAAAAGATAGGAACAGGTAGTTCACAAAAGAGAGCACGCCAGTGGTGAATAAGCATATGAAACATGTTCAGTCTCATTAGTAACAAAAAGAAAAGCATGGAGATGCCACTATCACCTACTACTTTTCTACAGGAAAGATAAAAGGGAAAAAAAGGATAACACAGTATTGGCAAGAGATTGGTGAAACTCTCATACGCTGTTGGTTATAACCTTTCATTATCCATAAAAATATTTTCTATGCATTAATCCCACTTCTAGAAATCTGTTCTTTGACCTAGTAATTCCATTTTTAGGAATCCATCCCAAGGAGACAGAAATGCAGACAAATATTTCATTACTAAGATGCTCAGCAGAGATTCATTTTTAATACAGAAAAACTGGAAACAACCTAAATGTCCGACTTCAAATAAAATGACTAATTAATGCACTTGAATTGTGACAAAACCATTAAAAGGCCATTCAAATATCATCATTGTGGAGTCCTAATTAGGGAAAGGGAATCAGGCTGGTGGGAGCATGAAATAGCAAAAAGAAAAAAGCAAATAAGCTACAAATCTCCCTTTCTTCATGATCCAAAATGCAGCCCTCCTGCGCAAATAACTCACAGTCTTCCCGTGCCCAGCTATCGCCAGACACCTGTAAGTTAGCTCATTGCAACCTTGGCATTATCAATATTACACAAAGACCTCTTCAACAGACAGCATAAACACCATCCTATAAAATTTCCAGCAAGCCTTCATCTCCTGGCAGTTGGCTCCTCTCTTGCAGGCTGCCCTTTGTCTCTCTGGCAACATATATTTTCCTACTTTCTCTAATAAATCTACCTTCTTTTAACTAAAGCTGTCTTGATAAATTCTGTTACCCCTGTGCCACCGGCCCAGTCATCTCTCCCCCACAACAATCATGACATGGCAAAATGCTTGTGTTTTAATCTTGAGGGAAAAACAGGATACAACACTATACGCAGTATGAATTCAACTATGTCAAAACATTCATAAAAGGAAGTGTGGAAGGAAACATGCTAAAATGTTAACTGTTGTGATTGTTGGTTTCTTCTTTATACCTTTCTACATCATCCACAATGGGCGCATGTCACTTTTAACCTCAGGGGGAAAAAATGGTTTATTATTTATTTTCTGAAAAAAATGTAGAATGATAATACATGTTCACTATAACAAACTTAAACAATACGTGAGCGTATAAAGTAAAAAATGAAACTCCTTTCTCCCTCTCCCAGTTCCCCAAACAGTACTTAAATCAGGCCCATACATTAGCCGTTTGGCTTATATTCTTGCAGATATGCAACACACACACACACACACACACACGTTTTGTTTTATAAAACTGGGGGAAATTTTATATAATAAAAGTTTTATCATTTTTTTCCCCAATAAAGAGAGACACAGAGTAAAAAACAAAACAAAAACCAAGCCGTTAGCTCCCCACCCAGATAAAGCCTGCTGGAATGTTTTTTTCAAAGTAATATTTGTCTAAAGTTAGAAACTTCAAACTATGGGAAGATACAGAAGACAACTGTAGTCCCTCTCCTCACTCTTGATTCTCTTTCCTCAAAGGTAACCACTATTAAATCTGGGGAAAGTGTTTTCATGGAGGGATGGCGACGATTTATTATTCTCATTTATCATAGTCCAGTGTCTCTTCTGCTACACCTCTGTGTCCCCTTGGAGGATAATGGATTAAAGGAAGTCCTGCTTCACATGGAGGGTAGAAAACTTGTGCAACTTAAGACCTCAAGAAGTGATACAGTTTAAAAATATAAATGCTTGCAAACCAGATTTGATGTTCAATAAAGTGGGCTATTAGCTAACACTGCGATGTAGAGATTGTTGAAGAAAAGCATCCCATCATTCAGGCTCATGTCAGAATCAATGCTGAGTGGAATGGTCTCCTCCAGGGTGGCAGTTCTCAAGTTATCTGGAAATAAGCAAGAGTGCTCCTGAATAAAAAGCCCCCTTCAGAACATGAGGGTTGCCTTAATATGCTCTTTGGCTCCAAATCAGTTACTTGACCCAAGGACTACTTGTTTCCCAAGATACATGTTAAGTCTTTTAGTGTTTTCAAACTTTCTGTCTCCTTTTAATTATTTTCAAAGGTTTTAAAGAGCTTTTAAAGAAAAATAGAACAATTGGCTGATTAGCTAGAAAATGTTTGGGAAATAATTCAGCCTTACTAGGAAGCAAATAAATCCAAAGGAACATAATAACAACGCACCATTTCTCATCATTCAAATGACTGGAGTGTTCTTTTTTCTCTTTTGTTTCTTGGAGCTTTTTAAGAATGGTAATACTTGGTGTTGGCAAGCACAGAGCAAAACAAGCACTCTGACACAATTGGCAAGAGTAAAATTGCTAGAATGCAAGATTCATTTTGTTCACCAATATATTTCAAGCCCCGACACCATGTCTGGCACATAGTAGGCACGCAATAAATATTTGTTGAACTTAATTATGTTGTAAAAGGGTTTAGGCTTTCTAGAAAGCCCTTTGGCAATATGCATTAAAAGCCTCAAACTATTCCTAGTCTGTGGCCAAGAAATCTAACTTCCAGGAATTTCCCCTAAAGAAGTGTTCAGAGACGTGAACATAGATTTGTGTAGAAGAACCACAAAGCATGATACATGATAGCAAAATCTGGAAACAGCCTAAGTATCCAAAGATGCTCCCCATCTCACTCAGAGTAAAAGCCCAAGTCCTTACAGCACCTACAAGGCCCTACAGGATCTGCAGTACTCTACCCACCCTTACCTTTAAGACATTAGGATCTCACCACTTTCTTCCCTGGTCACTCTACTCCAGCCACAGTGGCCTCTTTGCTGCCCTTTAAACAAGCAGCCATATTTCCAATTCAGGGCCTCTGTACTTGTCATTCCATTTGTCTGGAATGCCCTTCCCTAGACATTCTCATGGGTCATTCCCTCACTGCTTTCAAATCTCACAACACCTTCTTCCTACTCCTCATCCTCCTTCCCTGCTTCATTTCCCTCATTGCATTTACTGCTTCCTAATATACAGTATCTTTTCTCATTTTTTAAATCTCTTCCAACTTGAACATAAGGTACACAAGAACAGAGGCTTTTGTCTATATTCTTCACTGTTATATTCCTTGTGCTTAGAATAGTGCCTGGCATGTAGTAGGTGCTCAATAAGTATCTGTGGACCTGAGTTTGAGTATGGAAACCCATTATGTTAAATTCTCATGCACGGAAAAAAAAATCTGAAGGAAACGCACCTAAAAGTTAAGAGTTATCTCTGGGTTGTGAGATTATAGGTAATTTTAGGTAATTTTTGCTATCTTCTTTATCCAGTGAATATAAACTCCTTTTATTATTGTAACAAGCAATAAAAAGTTAAAAAAATTAAAGACTAGAAAACAAAATTCTACAGTTGCCAACTATGTCTTGAGTGATAGTGTATGGATCCACATTCCCAATTTCAGAGACTGGAGACTTCGTGCTGAGATTTTAAAGAGACCCCAAAGGAACCTGCCCATCTGCATCCACTCAGCCAACCTTGATTGAGCTCTAGCTCTATGCTAAACTCTGTGGTGAGCCTACGGATGCAAAGTACTTTCCCTCAAAGAAGGAGCTCACAGTCTAGCAAGGGGAGACAGATGGTCAAAAGGTTACAGATGCTGCGGTTGAGGTCTCCACATGGTAAGGGGGAGGTTGGCAAGGGATGGTGGGAGGTGTGATCTAGGAAGGTTTCATACAGGAAATGACACTGAGCTGAGTCTTAAAAATGTTCATGGCACCAGTTAGGCCTATCAGTAAAAAAAAAAAAAAAAAAAAAAAAAGAAAAAGAAAAAGAAAAAAATTTCACCAAGTGGACAAGGAAGGGGATAAATTTTCTGAGGAACCAGTAGTTCTCAAACTTTAGTGAAGATCAGCATAATCTGGAGAAGGGGAGGGCACTTATTGAAATGTCCACTCCTAGGACCAGCCACCAAAGATTCTAATCTAGTAGGTCCAAGGGAAAGCCTGAGAATCTTTAGTAATAGCTGACACTGTTTGAGCACTTATTACTTGCCAGGCAATGTTCTAAGCCCTTTTGTGGATTAACTCGAGTACTCTTCCTAAAACACTGTGAGGCAGTTGGTTATATTATCCCATTTCACGGCTGAGGAAACAGGTACAGAAAAGTTAAGGAACTTGTCCACTGTCACACAGCTAGTAAGTGGAATGTCAGAATTCAAATACAGTCAGTCTGGTTCCAACCTTGGCTGTTTACCATTAAGCTATTTGACCTGCATTCTAATATGTGAACAAGCACCCCAGGTGATTCCAATCCAGGTCAGAAACACTGGGATAGAAGAAACAATCTGGGGCCGGGTGCGGTGGCTCACGCCTGTAATCCCAGTGCTTTGGGAGTCTGAGGTTGGTGGACTGCTTGAGCCCAGGAGTTTGAGACCAGCCTGGGCAACACTGTGAGACCCTGTCTCTACAAAAAAAAAAAAAAAATGCAAAAACGTAGTCGGTTGTGGTGGTACATGCCTGTAGTCCCAGCTATGTGGGAGGATCACCTGATCCCAGGAGGTCAAGGCTGCAGTGAGCCATGATCATGCCACTGCACTCCAGCCTGGGCAACAGAGCGAGACCCTGTCTCAAAAAAAAAAAAATTCTGAACAAAGGTACAGAGGTGCAAAACACCATGTCCCATTCTAGGAAAACCCTCTAATGACCCCCCATTGTCAGTGAAATCAAGTCCAGAGTCTTTGGCATGGTTTACCCAACTGTGGTGTGATACCTACCCAGATTTCACCTCCCACCCCCATTTCAGGACCCACGCACTCATTCTCCCAGGTCCCCAACTGCTGAAAGTGTTGGTGACTGACAGCTTGCAACGAAATCCTCTTCCTGAGATTGCACTGGGCTAACGAGAGCTTTCTAGCCCAAAGTCACAGATCCTTCTTAGTGCAGCCTGCAGGTAATGAATGGCCAATACAGGGATATAAAGGCCTGTCTCCCTTTCTCCATCTAAGGAAAACTCTGAAGAGTCATACCAGGCTCAGAACTCCCTGTGGGATTGATGGAAGCTGCATTGTGACTGCACTGAAGCTCAGCTTCTCCCTCCGCCCTATCCTACTCCCTTGTCTTATATTTCAGGTGTCGATTCCAAGAGCACTCTTCAGTCAATTTTCTACATGGCAAACTCCATCACAGAGTCTCTTTCCCAGGCAACCCAGCCTTCCATGATCTGGCCTCAGATTACTTGTCCAGCTTTATCTCTTTATCTCTTTCTACTTTCTCCTTACCCTCAACACTCTAACCATAATGAAACTAGGAATGATGTGGCCAATGTCGCAGCTAATGTGAGTGCTATGAACATTTTACATGTGATTCCATTTGTCTAGAATGCTCTTCCCCAGATGTTCTCATGGGTCATTCCCCTTCCTGCTTCAAATCTCGTTTATCTTACAAGCGAGGTTCTATTATCATCCTCTTTTCATAGATGAGAAAAACCAATACATAGATAGGTTAAGCTACTTGTCCAAAGTCACACAATTAGTAAGAGGCAGTGCTGGGATTTAAACCCAGCAGTCTGGCCCCAGAGCCCATGCTTTACATGAGATCATTTTGCTTTTTCGAAGTGTCATGCTCATAGGAACATGGAGGTTGCAATTGGAGAGGTGGAGACTGGAGCAGGGACACCAGCCTTACCGCAGGAGAAAATGAAGACTTAAATCAGTGTTGGGATAGTGAGGACACAAATGCAAGGATACATGTGATAAATGTTAAGGAGTTGGATGGGACAGGACTTTGGATTCCTCCTCTATTTCTCCCATTCCTTCTACATCTGACTTATGCCCCCAATTTTTGTATGGGTGGATGGCATATCATTCATCAAAAGAAGATATATAGCAGGAGGAGCAAACTTGCAAAAAGGACATTGTATGCAAATGGGGGTTGTGTTTTAAAGTGTGGTTCATAAACCAGCAGCTTTGGCATCCGCTGGGAGCTTGTTGGAAATGCACGATCTTGGGCAGTATGCCAGATGTACTGAATCAGAATCTCCATTTTAACAAGTCCTCCAGATGATTCACATGCACATTAATGTTTGAAAAGCACGGGCATAAGGAACATTCTGATGGTGCTATCCAGTAATATCTCCAATCGGGTATTTGGGTTCGGGGCTCAGGATGGAGGTCTGGACTGGAGGGGTAAAGACAGGAGGTATCAGACTATGGGTGGTAGCTGAAACCACTGGCATTGAATTAGATCCCAAGGAGAATATAGGGCAGAGGTCTCTCTCTCTTCAAGGCTCATTGCACAATGTTCTAAGCCAAGGTTGAAAATTGTTAGCCTTGGTGACTACAGCTGGCTCGAACACATGTTTATTTGACCCTCACATTATTTTAATTTTTAAAATATTAGATGTAAGCACTTAACCAATAGATTTTTACATAAAACCTGCATTTCTGACATAAAAATCTTCTCTTAAAAAATGAGAAGATCACTTTGGGAGGCCAAGGTGGGCAGATCACTTGAGGCCAGGAGTTCGAAACCAGCCTGGCCAACATCGTGAAACCCTGTCTTTACTAAAAATACAAAAATTAACTGGGTGTGGCACGAGAATCACTTAAACCCAGGAGGCGGAGGTGGCAGTGAGCTGAGGTTGCGCCACTGCACTCCAGCCCCAGCCTGGGCGACACAGCAAGACTTTGTCTCCAAAAAAAAAAAAAAAAAAAGAGAGAGAGAGAGAGATCTGACATTATATCTCTGATTAGCAGCTGCCTCCTTTAGCAGGTACACCTAAAGAAGCCCCATTTCTCCCTGCTGTATCCCCAATGCTGAGAACAAGTATCAACTGTCTTTTATCACATTTACTCTGTTTTTGTTAAAGCAGAATTAAGTGGATAATCAAAATTTCTTTGTACCTATGACTCTATCAAAAGTGGAAAATGAAAGAGAACAGGGTTACTATTTCAAAATAAAAACAGGGCAAGAACACATTTCTTCGTGATTTCTGGCATATACTACATTGCCACACATCAACCAGACTTGCATTACTTACTCATATTACTGGCCTGGCATTTATAGGCAGGTTGCAGAGAGAAAAAGAGGGCCAAGATAGAGTCTTGGGGAAGATTAACATTGTAGGAATAAGTAGAGGAAGAGAAACCCACCAAGGAGATTGAGAATAAAAACCACAAGTGGTAGGAAAATGGCAGAATAGTGTGGTCCAATAGAAGCAAAGGGAGGAGACAGGGTTTCCAGGAGGGAGAGGTTTACAGTGCCAAGGGCTGTAAATGGATCAAGAAAGATGAAAACTAAGGTGTAAGTTGGACTAGACAGTTAGGAAGTCCTGGGTTACCTATGCCAGACTCTTTATTGTGGCATGAGAATGGTGAAAGTCTGGTTCCAGTGGCCTAGGGAGTGAGTGGAACATGAGGATTGAGGAGATCTATCTCTCAAAAAAGAACTTTGAGAAGCTTGACTAAGGCAAAGGAGGTAGGGAAAAGAGAGAATTGGATTCCTTGGTTTGATTTTTGTTGTTCTGAAAACTGTCATAGACTTCAGTTGCAGCAAGGTAGGTAGTAATGCTTAGAGGTTGAAAGTACAGGACAGAGTAGGTACTTTTTTTTTTTTTTTTTGAGATGGAGTTTTGCTCTTGTTGCCCAGGCTGGAGTGCAGTGGTGTGATCTCAGCTCACTGCAACCTCTGTCTCCTGGGTTCAAGCGATTCTTATGCCTCAGCCTCCGGAGTAGCTGGGATTACAGGTGCCCAGCACCACTCCTGGCTAATTTTTGCAAATTCTTTAGTAGAGATGGGATTCCGCCATATTGGCCAGGCTGGTCTTGAACTCTTGACCTCAAGTGATCCACCCACCTTGGCCTCCCAAAGTGCAGGGATTACAGGCGTGAGCCACCTCGCTCTGCCCAGAGTGGGTATTAATCAACCCTGTGGCATGGAATGAGACAAGAGAGGATGAAATCGAAAGAACAGGTGGAAGGATCATAGCTTCTCCTTTAAGAGGAGAGGGAGAGGGAATTCAAACCTGACAGTTTCAATGTTTTCCATGAAGTAGGAGGCAAGGTCAACTGTGAGGGGAACAGAATGGGGAGAGAGGGGAAACAGCAAGGGCTTGAGTATTGGCCAAGGCTAATATTTTTACCATTCCCTCCATAGGGGCTTTTGGAAACAGGAAGAAACAGGAGAAATACAGGCATTATGTTGCCTAGGAAACACAGTGGTTTGCTAAAGCAATAGTATGTTCTTTCGAATCTTATTAACCCTTTCGTATCCATTGTAACCTCAAAGAGAGCTAACTGGTGAATAGGGATGGAAGTAGAGAGAATTTTGCTCCATAGAACACACAGTGGACATCCTCTTTAGCCTGAGGAAAATATGAGGGTATGAGTAGCCCTGGGACAGGAGACTTAAATAAAATAGGAGAGACCATTAAAGAAGTGGCAGGCAGTAAGGTGTCAAAGACATTCCCCTATTTCCTTGTGCTGGTATGTGACCCACACACACACACACACACACACACACACACACACACACACACACTCCATCCCTTTGCATGTATACAGGCATGATCCCACTTTCCCACCAATCAGAAATATCTAGAGTTAATACGTGGGAATTATCCTTTCCTTGGTTTTTTTTTTGTGTGTGGTAAGATAATCTAATTGAAAATGAATTGTCTTCTGTTTTTTCTGCTATATAAGTTCATCGCTAAACAAAATTTATCTTTCTCTCTCTTACTCTTGCCACAGAGGATGGCCAGGGCTTTGTGACAAGGAGATCTGAGCTTTACATATGCCAGGAAGAAAGTAGAGAGGACCTTGTTTCCAAAAAGTCTCTAGGTTATTGAGAGCTTTGAGCTGAACCGAGAGTTCGGTTCAAAGGTCTCTGAGGGTGGGGAGGAGTGGAGTGTGGATCAGCTACATGCCCCAGCCTAGGCACATATTGTGGTTGGGAGGCAGTGTCCCAGAGTGTCCAGGATCCATGTCCTGGTCCACACACCCGCACCCATGACTCCCCAGGAGGGTGTAAATTCTATTGAGGAAGTCTTTCCCTCCAGACTCAGTTGTCCTCCCCAAGCTGATGCTGGTCCATCATTTTTAGTGACTTTAACATCAATGTGGATGACCCATCCCACACCATGACCTTCCACTTCCTTGACTTTCTTCACCTCCAACACTTTTTCCTCTACTCCACATTAGCCACCCTCTCTTGGTCATACACTAGACCTTTTCAAAAGGCCAGCTCTGATTAAACCCAGCTGTTCCCCCATTTCCTAACTGCACATAAACAACTGAACATCGTAGTAGAAAGCACAGTACTATACTTGCTGGTCTCCCTTGAAAAAAAACTTTGGAAAAGAATCAAAACTGTTTTATTCACAGATGACATGATCATCTATGTAGAAAATCCAACAAATTCTACAAATAAGCTACTAGAACGAATGAGTAAGTTAGCAAGGCTAAAGGATACAAGATTGACATATAAATACCAATTTTATTTCTATATTCTAAATATTCAATAGCAACGAACAATCAGAAATCAAAATGAAGAAAGAGACAATAACATCCACAACAACGTTAAAACATCCACAACAACATATTAAACATGAAATAATTTGGGACAAAAACTATATGATTCTCTCTATGTAAATGCCCAGAAAATACAATCTAACATATAGTGACAGAAAGCAGGTCAGTGGCTACCAGGGGATAATGAATGAGGAAGAGCCCACCTCTCTATTCTTGCTTTCAGCTGATGATATTGCATTTCATTTCTTTAAGAAAATAGAAACAATTAGATGTAAACTATCATCTCCCTGCCACCAAACCCACCAAACCCTACCTGCAGCTGTATTCTCTGTATTCCTTCTCGGTACTGTGCAGAGAGTGTCTTTACTCCTATCAAGGGCCTTCCCCTTGAACTCTGCATCTATTTGCCTAATTCTCAAAACCCTGGCTCCCATAGTTTATCTTCTTCTCTCCTTGATCGTACTTATGAGCAGATAAACATGCTTTAGTGTTTCTTCTCTTTTAAGACACCTTCCCCCGGGCCAGGCGCCGTGGCTCATGCCTGTAATCCCCGCACTTTGGGAGGCCGAGACAGGCAGATCACTTGAGGTCAGGAATTTGAGACCAGCCTGGCCAACATGGTGAAAGCCTGTTCTCTACTAAAAATACAAAAATTAGCTGGGTGTGGTGGCACATGCCTGTAATCCCAGCTACTTGGGAGGCTGAGGCAGGAGGATTGCTTGAGCCTGGTAGGTGGAGGTTGTAGTGAAGCAAGAGTGTACCACTGCACTACAGCCTGGGCGATGGGAGAGAAACCCTGTTTCAAAAAAAACATAACAAAACAAAAACAAACAAACAAAAAAACCAAAACCAAAACCAAAAACCTTTCCCTAACCCCAAATCTTCCTAGTAGCTACTCCCCTGCATTTTCTGTTCCCTGTGTATCCAAACTTCTACAAAGGGTCGTCTATATGTATCATCTCCACATCCTTGCCTCCCATTCTCTCTTCCACTTACTCTACTGGGCTTTTGTCTGCATCACTCCTTCAATGCCATTCTTATTTATGTTCTGATTCCATGGACATTTTTGTAACTTTATCTTTGGACTCTGTCTCTCAAAGTACGCTCAGAGCACTTTGTACACAGAGTACAACATTTGATGGAGTTGATCACTACACCCTGAAATACTTTCCTTACTTAGTTCCTGAGATACATCCCACATCCTTTGATGGTTTTTCTCCTTTCTTATTCACTGCTCATTCTCAGCTGCCCATACCATTTACACCTCCTTTGCCAGACTTTTAAATGTTGGAGTGCCCCAGATACGTCCTGGGCCAGCATCTGTTCTCATTCTCTGCTCAGGTGATTTCATTCAGTCCTAATGTTTTTCATATACTTAAGACTCACATATTTAAACTTTATATGAAAGACAAAAGGAAGGAGAAAAAAGCATAAAATAAACTTTTTACCCTGGTCTTACCCCTGGACTCCAGATCCTGTATACATTAGGCATACTTGACATCAATAGGTATCAGAATATTTACATGTCCTAAATATAACTTTTAATTTCATCCTTGTATTAGACGCTGTACAGTGGTGAGAAACAGAAACTGCTTAGTTATTTAGAGGAGAAAAGGATGGGACACAGGGAATTAAGAGCTTACAAAAATCAGTGAAAGGGTTGGAAGAACAGGCTATAGCCTCGGGCTGTAGGAATGACTACCAGGACTCTATCACTAAACAGGCCCATTGGGGTACTGTGACCTCTGCCCTCAGACAGAAAAGTGGGTCATCAGGAAGCCTCCGCTAG
Source organism: Macaca fascicularis (assembly GCF_037993035.2). Classification (NCBI taxonomy): domain Eukaryota; kingdom Metazoa; phylum Chordata; class Mammalia; order Primates; family Cercopithecidae; genus Macaca; species Macaca fascicularis. Next base: position 125,572,717 of record NC_088395.1, on the reverse strand, counting down.
GATGATTGGCTTCAAGAATAGAGCAACGCCCAGGACCTCCCCGCCCGGGTCCTGCGCCAGAGCCCGGCCTCGCCCTTGAGCTGCAGCCGGGCCTGGCGCCTGCTGCGCCCGCTTGCGCCCAGGCCTCGCGCCACTTCCTGCGGCTGTGAGCGCACCTCGGCTGCACGCCCGACATCTGGGCGCTGCACCACTGGAGCGTCTGGCTCACCCCTTTCTCGCGTGGCGCAACTCGTCTCTTCGAAGCTTCCTTCTTCCTATGCTGCCTGCGCCAGCCGCTGCCAGTCTACCCCGACTTGGCGGAGGTGGTGGGCTGTCACTGGTCATTGCCATCAAAGGCAACTGAAAGTTTCTTATCAAAAGAAATTTGGCTGGCACCCCCACAGTTCTACGAAATGAGAAGACTTGAAAACTTTGCCTCTCTGATTTGCACAAATTTTGTTTGGATCTGGCATTAGAAGGACTGAAAAGGTGGCTGTCGATCACCTTGTTAACTGCTGATGGGATGCTCTAGCTTTTACCAGTGATGAGCTATACTTAGAAGATTCAGACTTTTTAGAAAATCTTTTCTCTGCTGAAAAAAAGACTGAAGAAATCATGAAGGAAGGCAAGCAATTTCACTGGATAGTAATAATACAATCGCCAGCTTTACGATACTCACGTGACTGTTCAAAGTGCAAACACGTTTATCCTAAGAGCTCTGTAGTAAGAGTTATTTGTAGGGTGCTCATGCTTGTTTGTAAACTGGCCTACTTGAAGTCCTCGTGAATAACAAGGGTTGAATTTAAACTTGCTTGAAACTTAAGGAAGTGTGTGCCTATAAAAGTTATACGGCCGGGCGCGGTGGCTCACGCCTGTAATCCTAGCACTTTGGGAGGCCGAGGCGGGTGGATCACTTGAAGTCAAGAGTTTCAGACCACCCTGGCCAACATGGTGAAACCCCATCTCTACTAAAAATACAGAAATAAGTGGGGCGTCGTGGCGCACGCCTGTAATCCCAGCTACTTGGGAGGCCGAGGCAGGAGAATCGCTTGAATCCGCGAGACTGAGGTTGCAGTGAGCCGAGATTGCACCACTGCACTCCAGCCTGGGCGACAGAGGGAGATTCCATCTCAAAAAAAAAAAAAAAAAAAAAAAAAAAAAAAAATATATATATATATATATATATATATAATGCAGTGTTTCTTATTTCAGGGAGCTCTCTTGCTTGTTTTATTTATTTTTTTAAAAGACATTTATTCAGCATCAGGATAAGACTATTATAATTAGCAATCAACAGCATAGGTGCAAAAAAAAAATCTACGTTAAAACCCTTTGTTAGAATGCTTTACACTTTCCACAGAACAGAAACTAAAATAACCTGTTATACAATTATTCACAAATACAGTTCTCGAGTTTTTTCCCATATTCATGAGTATTTGTCTAAAACATGTCTTCTTTGTAGCAGCTAGGCCCTGCCACCACTGTGCTTGGCTGAGTTCACAAATCTGTTGTAACCTGTAGCTTCCCTGTCACTTCTCTGGCTCTCCTCTCCTGCTAAGCTCTGTTTCCTAATTAAAATCTTCTGCCACTGCCATAGCTACTGCTGCTACTGGAACCGCCATAGCCACCTTGGTTTCATGGTTTGGCAAAGTATTGGCCTCCACCATCATAGGGGCCAGAGCTTCTGCCTCCAAAATTTCCTCCCTTCATGGGTCCAAAATTTGAAGACTGATTGTTGTAATTGCCAAAATCAATGTAGCTTCCACCACCTGCAAAATTGCTTCCATCATTACCAAATCCATTATACTCATCCCCACTGCCATCATATCCACCACCACCATGGCTGCCACCAAAGCCACCATGACCACTGAAGTTTCTTCCATGACTAAAGTTGTCATTTCCACCAAAACCACCTCCACGACCACCACCAAAGTTTCCAGAACCACTTCGTCCTCTTTGGCTGGATGAAGCACTCGCCATCTCTTGCTTTGACAGGACTTTCCTAACTTCACAGTTGTGGCCATTCACAGCATGGTATTTCTGAACCACAAGCTTATCCACGGAGTCATGGTCGTCAAAGGTTACAAAGGCAAAGCCCCTTTTCTTGCCACTGCCTCGGTCAGTCATGATTTCAGTCACTTCGATTTTTCCATACTGTTCAAAATAATCTATTAGGTGATGATGTTCTTCAGTGTCTTCTTTAATGCCACCAACAAATATATTTTTCACAGTTAAGTGGGCACCTGGTCTTTGAGAATCTTCTCTTGAGACAGCTCTCTTTGGTTCCACAACTCTTCCATCCACCTTGTGTGGCCTTGCATTCATGGCTGCATCTACCTCCTCCACAGTGGCATATGCAAAAAACCCAAAGACCCTGGAGTGCTTGGTGTTTGGAACTCTCATTACCACACCGTCCAGGAGCGTTCCCCATTGCTCAAAATGACTCCTCAGGCTCTCATTGGTTGTTTCAAAGCTCAACACTCCAATGAAAAGCTTCCTCTGCCGGTTGGGCTCTTTAGGAGACTCTGACTTAGACATGAGGGCAGGGAAAAGAGAGACTTTAACGATGCTTCTTCAGCGGCGTCCAAGGGCAGAAAGGCCCTTATTTTATTCTTTAAACCTTACAGTGTGCGACATGTATGAAGTTTGTAAAGTATTAAAGATCTTGTTAACCAAAACAAGAAAAAAAAATTCACAAGGGTTCCCACTTCTGTATTGTTTTATTATTTCAAAAGTTTAAATAAGATGTTCTGCTGCTGTTGTTCTCAATGTCCACTGTTTTAGCATCTTCCCTGATGTGCTTTGGAAGTTGATCGATGAATTTCTTAGACTTTCTGTTGGAATTACTTTAAGGGTGTCTTATTAGATGGTGAAAATTAGACTGAGACACACTTCAAGTGACCATGTCATTGTTTTGTTGCTATGTCTTTTGCTTGATGATTAAGATACAATTCTTTTTAAAACCAAATGGCATTAGTCATATTTCCCAAATTAGAAATCTATTTTAGTTAATATTTTAAAGAAACACGAAGCCATAACAAAAATCTTTATTGTTTTTACTCCTGAGTGTTAATGAATGTAAAGAGGTTACAGATGTAGTGTTTAATTAATGATGTTTATTTTTTCTATATTTAACATGAGTAATTTTTCATTGTCTTTAAAGAGGAATAATGTTTATTGATTAAAGGTGAAAAATGATAGTTAAGACACCAGTTCTGTGTCAAGATCTTTGACTGTATTATACATTGTACAATTGACTTCCTTTTTCATGAAATGCCTTAGTTTTCCTACTATAAAATAAAGACAATGATGAATTAAAAGAAAACAAAACAAAGGAATAGAACACCATAGCTGCAGCCCAGTGAAGCTGAGCCACTACCACTGCCACCATAAACTGACTCTCAACAACCATGAAACTAGAGACTGAGACATGGAAACACTGACTTAGGTTGCTACAATTATTGCAAAAGTCCCTTGACTACCATTTCTTTCTCCTCTGTCCCCTCCTCAAACATGCACACACACACACACACATACACACACACACACACACACACACACACACACACACACTCCAGCCAACACATAACACTATTCCAAGTTCCATTCTTATTACTATTACTATACCATTTCACAGAGGAGTAAACTGAGATAGAGAGAGGTTAAGTAGCCTAAGATTACAGTTAGTGAGTTGTACGTGCTATTATCTGCCCTGCTCTTATCTCTGAACATTTCCTTGTCAGTTTTCACGTATCTAGAATTCTTCATGAACATATTTTTAATGACTGTATAGGATGCTATCATATGTATTTATCACAATTTATTTGGCCATTCTCCTATCTTGCATATTTAGATTTATTTCCAATTTTTCTTTATGAACAGCAACTGCAATGAGCACTCTGCATACAAATTATTTTGCCTATTTTTGATCATTTTCTTATGATACACTCCTTAAAATTCAACTATTGGGTCACAGGCTATGAAGATTCCTAAAAACAGTATTTGAGGGTTAGTAGTTGTGAATATTTTTAATCCACTTGAATATATTAATAGGCATACCAACCGGTAATATGCAAGAGTGCTCGTCTCATTGTGACCTCCACACTTAAACCGGGCATTTTCATCTTTCCAAGTTTTTGCTATAAGTATGCTGCATGCAATATTGGCATGCTCATACTAAAAATGTGTTCATTGTTTTTCTGAAATGCCAACTTAACTGTGTATCCTGTATTTTATCCAGCAACCCTACTTGAGGTGGATGTCCAAACTCTCTTCTTTTTTGAGGTATTCCTCCATTGTGAGCCTGGAAAACAAGGCGGAGGCCTCCTACTGTGGAAACTAAGGGAAGCACATATTCCCTCTCCACAAGCCCTGAGTGGTTAGGGAGCCCAATGGGAATCCAGGCTCTTACTGAAGACTTTGGATCTTGAGAGGTTTATACAAAGAGTGGCCATTTTGAATTCATTCATAGAAACTGCATCTAGCACACCAGAATGTCAAATCAGTGGAGTCCAGATGTAGCAGTGTTTTGTGGTGGTGGTGTGTAGAGGTGGTGAAGGTGGTTGTTGCCAGGAGTGACATACCAACCGAGCTGGTCCTATGGCAAATCTTGACTGGGGTCCTCCCATGATTCCTGACCATTTCTTTATCCTGGTTTACCTGCCTTTCTGTTGATTCCGTGAAATGCCCAATAATTTGCTAAATTCAGCCAGAGTCAGTTTCTGTCATTTGCAACCAAGAGCCCTGACATTTATAAATACAAGCCCAGATGGGCTGGAGAAAATTTGAAATCATGATATTTCCAAACTCCTTTTGTATTCCTAAAATTGGAATTTTAAAAATTCTCCTCACCGAATGACTGTTGTTCAAGGGAAAGGGATTTGGCATTTTCCAAAATAAGCACTAGATGGCGCTGTGAGGTAATATGTTCTTGATTATGTCGTTGCCCAAATAATAAGGATTAAGATCATCAATAACACCATCACCAAGGATACTGTCAACAAGAATAGCTAAAATTAATTGAGTGCCTCATATGTGCCAGAAACTCTTCTACATGTTTTATGGAGTTGTAAACCAAAAATAAAATTCTAACCCCTCAACCAACTGATGGGCCCTCCCCGTGGCAAAGTGCATTCCAGAGTTAAGTTGAAAAACTAGTTCGGGCCATGACGGGAAGTGGATGTCAGACATGCTTCGTTATACCCTTCTCCGTTTTGGAATTCAGGCACAGCTGACCAGCATTAATATCAACACAGAGACCTTAAGACTGATAGAGGCCAGGCGCAGTGGCTCACGCCTGTAATCCCAGCACTTTGGGAGTCCAAGGCAGGTGGATTACCTGCGGTCAGGAGTTCGAGACCAGCCTAACCAACATGGTGAAATCCCATCTCTTCTAAATACAAAAAATTAGCTGGTGGAGTATGCTTGTAATCCTCCCAGGTAGCTGGATTACAGGTGGAGCATGCCTGTAATCCCAGCTACTTGGGAGGCTGAGGCAGGAGAATCACTTGAACCCGGAGGCGGAGGTTGCAGTGAGCCAAGATTGTGCCACTGCACTTCAGCCTGGGAGACAAGAGTGAAACTCTGTCAAAAAAAAAAAAAAAAAAAAAGATTGATAGAGCAGACTCTTGAAGTTTGATAAGAAACATTTACAATTTATTCTATCTGAAGCCTGCTACCTGGAGGCTCCATCTACATGACAAAACCTTGGTCTCCACAATCCCTTATAGTAACCTAGACATTCCTTTATATTGACTTCAGGTCTTTAGATAATAACTCTTTCAACCAACTGGCAATCAGAAAATCTTTGAATCCGTCTATGACTTAGAAGCAACCCCCTCACCTCTGCCCCTGCTGCCAGATGTCCCCACTTTTCCAGATAGAACCGATGTACGTCTTACATGTATTAATTGATACGTCTCCTTAAAATGTATAAAACCAAGCTGTAGCCCAACCACCTTGGGCACATGTTCTTAGGTTCTCATGGGGCTTGTGTCATGGGCCATTGGCCACTCATATCTGGCTCAGAATGCTACTCTTCAAATATTTTACAGTTTGACTCTTCATTGACAGAGTGAACTCATTTCTTACAACCAATAAAGCAAGTAATTTTATTACCACATTTTACAGAAGAAGAAATCAAGGCACATTCAGGTTAGCTAACTTATCCAAGATCAGAAAATCATTTACTGATGAACATAAAATTTGAACCAAAGAAGCCTGACTCCAGAGGCGGTGCTCTGAACCAAAATGCTCTACTACCTGTCATAATTATATAAGATAGCCAACATTTACTGATGGCCAACTGTGAGCCAGGCACTTTGCACAATGGAGTCATTATTGCCATTTTCCATATGAGGGAACTCAGGCTCCAAAAGGCTAAGTAATTCATGTTTCCATAGACACAGAGACAAAGCTGAGAGCATTTGTAAATGTAATTCCATGATGTTAGTAATGAAACGAAAATAAATACATAGATAAAATACTAATGTTTGTCACTTTAGAGAGTAATTCCACTTTGGGTAGAGGGAAAAATATACCTTGAAAATGATTGATTTACATTCCAATTGTTCTGTGATAAAATAAATAAAATACGATTGGCATGGTAAACAATTCTTTTCATTTCAGCTCTTCAGTGTGGACAAAATATTTTCCCTCTTTTGATTTTTCCCTTTAGGAGCCAAAGACGGTATGAAAGCTAAAGGTAGAATTAGAGTCTGGCATATTTGGGCTTTTGCATTTCTCATTATGAGGATGAGTGTGTCTCGTGATCAAAGTAGATGAATTAGGCAGCACCCAAAACATGTGACTTAGGTAGTCTCTGGGGAGGAACCGGCCCTTCTAACAAAATGATTGCAATATTTGTCTGGAAATGTGAACTAAGTTAAATAGCTAAGCAAAGTCTGAGGCAGAGGAGTAATGCTATCAAAATGTATTATAAAACTGCAACATTTAAAACAGTGATAGTGATGCAAGAAGAGACAGATCAATGGGTCAGAATAGAGCCTAGAAACAAAATAAAGCAAAAATATGTGTGTATATGTACACGTGTATACATATATATATATATGAATTTATAAGGTAAAGAAAAGATCACAATTCAATGGGAAAGGGAAGGATTATTCGGTAAGTGGTACAGGGATGATTTGTAATCTGGGTAAAAACAATCACATCATTTACTGAAATAAGTTACCATTTATTTCTCCCAACTGAAACCTCCTTTGCGAAAAATATATCAGTGAGAAAATTATGGCAACGTGGTGGGGGACTGGAGATCTGATCTGGCCAACCTCCCTTTTGCCTTTAGCCTTCAAGCTGCTTTTAATTAATCCTGGGCTTCAGTCAAGCTAACTTTGGGAGGCATTTAGTTTATAGCTTAAATGATAATAGTCTTTCATCATAACTCAACCGATTTTGTAAAGCTAAGGAGAGACCACCAGGCTAAGAGGATAAGAGGAGGCTGAATTCTGCTAAGGTGCAGACATAAACAATTACCCACCATTATTCCTGGGATCACAAGATATGCAACTTTCCCAATTACTGCTGATGACACCCCTATTGCAGAACTTAAGATTGGCCTTTTGAAATGTCTTTTCAGGTTCGTTGCATGTCTGACATCGATGGTTCCACCTGGATCTGTCAACCACTACTGTGGCCCTACCCAGAAGCAACTCAAGGCAAGAAGACAGCTTCGACTCCCTGTGACTTAATCTCTGATCCAACCAAACTGCACTCCCCATCCCTAGCCCCCTGCCCATCAAATTATCTTTGAAAAATCCCTAAACTCCAACACTTCCGCCTCTGGTCAATTAAACTCTTTCTTTAATGCAATGTCATGAATTTACTTTGTTTTTGCACTGGGCAGGAAGAACCCTTAGGTCAGTTACATAACTGCAATTTTGTACCTTTTGACAAACATCTCCCCATTCTCAACCCCCACCGCTACCCCCAGCCTCTGGTAACCACCATTCTATTCTTGCCTCTATGAGTTAGATTGTTTTAGATTCCACACATAAGTGAGAACATGTGGTATTTGTCTTTCTGTGCCTGGCAGCAAAGATGTTTTAAAAATCATGACCCTCAACATTATAAAGCTCTTTCATGTACTGGTGAGGAGGAAACATTGCTCTGGCCTTTCTGGGTGGCAATTTGGCAAGATGAAAGAACCTTAAGAAATTTTGGGTCTTTTGTCCTAAAAATGTCATGTCTAGCAATTTTTCTGAAGGAAATAATGGTAGTACAGATAAAGATTTTGGTACAAAGATATTATTCATGTCGGCCTTGTGAATAACTAGAGGAGAACCATTAAGAGAATAGTTACATTATGGGACAACCGTGTGATGGAATGTCATGCAGCCATCGGAAATGATGTTTACAAAGATTTTTTTAATGACACAGGAAACCATAGATAATAAATTAGATAATCCAGAGAAACAAATTTCAAACATTCATCAGACCTACAAACAGGTAAACAGATTTATTCAGTGATCAAAAACCTCCATAACACCCATACTCCCTGCCTGCACCTTTTATAAAGAAGAGTCATTTTGTGATGCAACAAACTATAGAAAGTTTGAGGTTCAGGTTCTGGACCAACAGAACCCTGGAAGTGGGTAAGGTTTGTCTTCCCCTTCCCCTTTATATGCTTTTGATTATCTCGGGGCACGATTTTCTCTTTCCAGTGGCCTCCTGATATTGCTTTCCCCTCTAACAAATTTTTTTCTAAGACAAAGAGGAAGTAAACTAATTTATACACATTTATACTTTGCTGATAATATACACTTTTTCCCAGGAATATTTGCATGCTAATAGAGGCCAAAGCCTAAGCTAATAGAATGAATCCCTGATAGCCTGGCATTCAAAGCCATTCACTACATCCCCCTACCAGTCTTCTCACTCCTCCCCTATGTAAACTACACTACAGAAACAGTCTCTTGCTCTTCCAGACCAAGGGATCTACTTACTGCACCCTGTTCGCTGTACCTTCCACCACCAAGTGCTGGAGTTTCCCAGGATTCCCTTCCATTTAGAAGCTTTCTTGCCTACCAACTCAACTCTTGCTCATCCTTCAGGTCCACCTACATCCCACATCATTCCTGAATTCTTCTTTCATTTATTCTTTAACTCAGGTTCATTTATTTTTTAATTCTTTAATTGAGCACCTACCATCTTCCTGGCACCGTTCTAGGTACAGGATGCATGGTGGTGGTTAAAACATACATGGACCCTGGCATCACGAAACTTAGTTTATTGGGAAACATCAACATCAAATAAGTAATCAAACACATGTAATAATTGTACATTGTGATAAATGCACTGAAGGAAAAAACAGGGTGCAGTGAGAGAATAATGAGGTCAGGGGAACAGCTGCCTTGAGTAGCCCAATTGTCCCTGACTTCTCCCTAAGTTAATCCCCTAAAGACTTCCTATGTTCAGATACCCACTCGAATATGCATTTGGCATCCTCTATGCACCAAGCTCTGTGCAATAATAATACCGGGTACCACTGATGGAGCAGTTGCTGTATGTCAGACATTGTGTTGTGCACTTCATATATTTCATCTCATTTAGTCCTTAAAATGACTCTCTGAGAGGAGTATTATTATTATCATCTCCATTTTACAGTTGAGATGACTGAGTCAGAGTGGTTCAAGCACTTTCCCAAGGGTCATTCATTGAGTTAGTGACAAAGCCTGGACTTAAACCTAGGTTGTCCGGATCCCGAGTTCACTCGCTTAACTGCAATACTCTATTGTACTCTGTAAGATGTGTACATGTGGTATATGTGTGTTTTGGAGAGGATACACAGTTGAAGAGAGCAGCCTAATTGCTGGTTTGCCATACACGCACTGACCATATCATGCCATACCCGAATGCTCTCCTTGGTGCCCGAGGGAAGAAGAAAGAAATCCACTCTTCTGGAAGTCGAGGGTGGGGTGCGTGGGCAGTGGGGTTCACAAGATGGACCTTGGCTGAATTTGTATTTGTTTGACAGAGAAGGGAAGGAGATTGAGAGGCTTTGAGAACAGCCTGTCCAAAGGCACAGAGATGGAAAGAACATGATACGTTTGAAGAATGAGCAATCTGCTGTGACCATGCTTGGGGCTAGGGCTAGGGGCAGTGGAGGCGGGAGGCCGGGGGGTGCAGAGTTAGATTCTTCCTTCCATTTTTGGAAATATATGTCCTCTTTCCCCAGGGAAGGTGTCCATTTTTTTCATGTTGAAGGCAAAGCCGGGCATTTGAGGAAGGTACAGAGACAGAAGGTCACATACCACCCCTCTGCTTTCCAGAGAGTGAAAGATGGTAATCGTAGGAAACACGATAAAACTGTTAAAGGCACACTACATAAATTGTGAGATGAGTCGTGGCTGTGTTTTTTAGGGGACAGTCTAAAAACTGAAAATTTGTCCTTAAGCTAGAAAATTAAAGCTTTCCACTAGCAAGCAATCTGTGCTCTCCCTTGGCTCCTGCAAATCCTTTCAATGACTTTATCCTGGGTAACTGACATGGTTTTTGTTAATAGAACTATTCCAGATTTTAGGGAATGTACTGTCCCATGCTTCTCCTTTCTGGTATCCCCCTTAGTTTCCACAAACGCACCGAGCACAGACTGGTGCCTCAATTTCCTCAACTGCAGAAAAAGCGCAGTAATAGTCCCTATCTCACAGAGTTGTTGGGAGGATTAAATGAGATATTGGAAGGAAATAAAGTTCTTAGCACAGAGCCTGGCCCACAGTAAGCATACCCCATCAATGTTAATATAATTACCGAGCTTTGTTGGTTGAGTGTTGGTTTTGTTTTGTTTTGTTTTGCTTTTTTATTGTTTGTTTTTGGTTTGGTTTGCAAATGGTAAACTGGGAAAAGAGCCATTTGATGAGGGACAAAGGAATCTTTTTGTTCTTAATAGTCCTAAACACAGACAACTTCTAAGGTCAACCTCACTGGGGTTATTGCAATCATTATGAACTTAAGAAAGATTCCTAACCAGTCACTAAAACAATTCCCATCTCCACTGGCTTGCTTCTTTATCAAGGGCTAGCACAAAACCCAAAGAGATCACCTGCCTGTTTCTCCATGGAAATCAGCCCATATAAACTTCAAACTGAACAGTCCATACCTTCTTGCTTCTTGCCTCTTTTTTCTTGGCCTCGGGAAGTATCCCACTGATTCTCAATCCTGGTCTCAGCACTCACCTCCTCCTATCTCTGCTCTTCTAAGTTGATACACTTCGTTACCCATGGTTACATAAACTATAAGATGGCCAAACTGGAAAGAGCCTTTGATAAAAATTAGTCACACTCCTTTCCCTCATTTTAGAAAGGAGAATGCACTAGAAATGGGGGACGGCTAATTTAGCCAAGGTCACACATTGAGTTTGTGGCAGAGCCCTGTTTAGGGCCTGGAGGCTTTGCAAATACAGCACTGCATTAGTTCTCTAGGTTCATGAGGCAGACAGCCCTCAGTGTTGACAGCAATGTCAAAATGATTTGCCAGACATGTCTCGTAGGTATAAATTAATATCAATTCATGAGAGTGTCCAAGCACGACTATGAACTATTATTCCACTATGACTATCCCACAGAAGTGTTTCAGGACTCCCAGCCTGACCTAGCAGCAGAGCTAGCCTTGGACAGGAGTAAAGCCTGATTTTGGTGTGTGCTCATCACACCTTTCTCTTTCCCTGGAGTAATTTGGCACCCATTCTGGAGAGCAATTACACAGCCAGGAGAAGAAGAGAGCCTGAAGAGCTGTTTTGTTCTTCTATGGTGCCTTGTGCATGGTAGGCACTAGATAAATAGTTATTGAACTGAATTTCATTTAGCTCTGAGGGGACGTATTCACCACAGTGTACATGAAGATGTGTGCTGAACTGCACATTGAGAACACCCTTGATAGCTCATTCAAAATGGGGAGGTGAATTAAATGTATGCCAGATGTTAAGGAAAGACATGCTCATGCTTAGAATCTCAGGAAAATAAGGGGAACATAGTTCATCCTTATGTCAATGCTCCTCAGAAGTCCTGCCAAGTCCAGTGAAAAACCTAACATTCTCTGAAAGGTGTGTACCAACCACTTTCATGGAATTTGTTGGGCTTTTGGTTTTGTTTTGATAGATTTAGTTGAAACCTTCTTTTTTTCACCCTATAGCCTCATCATCAGAGAAAATAGCCCGCCATCCACATTCCTTTACCCCATCTCCAGGCTTTCTTAGTTTGAGCAAAAGAGGATTTAGAAAACTTAAAAGCTATTGCTAAATATCAATATAGTAATATCAACTCTTAAGAGCAATTTGACCGTGAAAATGCAGCTACCCCCAGTGTGTATACATATTTAAGTGTATGAGACACGAATGCACAAATCTACCTGATTTTTTTATATAACAGTTTTATTGAGCTATAATTCACATATCATAAAATTCACTCCTTTAAAGTGTGTAATTTATGTTTTTTTTTTTTTTTGTATATTCACAGAGTTGGCCAACCACCACCATCACTATCCAATTTCAGAATGTTTTAATCACCCCAAAAGAAAACCCTGTACCTATTAGCTGTCACTCTTCATTTCCTCCTCTCCTAGACCCTGGCAACCACTAATCTGCTTTCCATCTTTATGAATTTGCCTATTCTGGAAAATATGTAGTCTTTTTTATCTGAATATCATGTTCCAGTAATGAGCTCTCTATGTTGTCCTCTGAGCACTTTTGTCTACATCATCTTCTAGGCAACAAGCATAAAAGAAGAGGCCACCAGGACAGGGGAGTTAGGAATGTACCCAGAATAATGAGCACTTGAAAAGTTGGTATCACAAAGGTCATCACTCTGTCACCCAGTCTAGGCTTCAGTGACCAGGCAGACCTGAGATGATGCAATCACGGGACAGACCTCAGGGTTAGTGCAGTGTAGGGTAGCTGAGGCCTTCTGAATCTATCTCCACATCCTGTCAGGGTGCAGTCCTGGGTCTATTCCTTGCCCAATTCAGACTAGTGGGCAAACAGAGCTGCTGCTCACAACCTTCGTTAGCAGGCAGTATAAAGGAACACAACTGGAAGATATGCTTGATGGTAAAAGCATCACATTTCTTGTCCTGGTCACCATGGCAATCTAGACAGCCCCTAATCTCAAGTCAACATAGTCACATTCTGCTTCTCCCTCTCTCCTTTAAGGCAGATTTCTTCTGTTGCGAATGCTGGAGGGATAAGGAAATTGGGGAGCTGGCCAATCTTAGGATCCCCCTAAGACATGAAACCTTTCCAGTTGCATTCCTTCTATTTGCAGGGATCAGTCTCAAGCTACCTATTCCAGTGGAATGTCGTGTTTCATTTAGTTGCCTTGCTGTCCCCAGGACACATGCTGCCCTTTCTTTCCCCTCCAAACTGAGCTCCCCTCTCTTGTTCTTTCTCTTAAAGGCAGTGTCATAGATCCAGTTCCTCTGGCTGGAAACTCTATGGTCACCTTTAACTCACCCATTTCTGTCATACCCAACAAAGCATCAGTTTTGAGAATCTGTCACCTCGATGACAGTCTTTACTGGACTCCCTGCCTCTATTTCTGCCTCTTTACATATCAGCCTCCACACCACTCCCAGATGAATCCTGTCAGACATTACTTTTGGCATGTCATGATCAGGCTCAGAAGCTGTTAAAGATACCCCATCCCATTCCTGCCTTAGCAGTCAACTGGGAAGCTCAGCCCCATGGATTCGGCATCAGCTGCCATGCATCAGCAGAGCTTCCATCTGGTCCTTCTCCCTGCCTCTGTCTTGCTCATGTGTCTTAGAGCTCATAGACTTAATTGTCAATACCTCTCCTCCCCTCGCCCACACACAAATGGACACAAATGCACATGTATGCATGGTGTCCTAATGGCCCCAAATTTCATGTAGTTTCTCCTGCAAAAAGCACAATCAACCCACTTACTGAGCACCCATTTTATGCCAGGTGCCGTATCTTCATCATCTCCTCCAATCCATGGTAGTAAATGATACTCTTACATATAACAGAGGAAAAATGGGCTCAGAGAGCTTAAGAGAATTGATCGAGCACCAGAGCTGGCATTGGAGCCAAGATTCACTCTGACTCCAAAAACATTTAACCACATGGTTAAAAGACCAACAGTATCAAAGCCAAACTTCCTCCTGGCATTTAAAGTTTTCAAAAAACCAGTCCCATGAGTCAGCAATGCACTCCATCTGCTCCTGTCATTTGTTTCAGATGGGTAGTCTTGTCTCCCCAACTAACAAAGAAGTTCCTTAGGGCAGTGACAAAGGCTTTACTTGTCTTGGGGTCCCTCACAGGGGTTAGAGAAGGATGCAAAGCATTAGTTCTTGTGGGATGGAATAAAAATGCTTAAAATGCAGTACATGAGATGGTAAGCTTTGCAGAGCAGGCTGTGACCTGTTCTGTGACCTATTATTACAAGTGAAGCACAAACACTTCCATGTTTGCAGAAACAAACTAGAAATGCTGCCCAAAAATCCCAATCCAAACTTTGAGAGGAGGTAATAAAACAGAGAAAGACATAGACTATCAATGGAAGGATATAGAAGGAACTGATAATAGTGCTTGCCTCTGGTAAGGGAACTTGGGTGGGAACAGACATAGGAAGGAGGTTTTTCCCTGAATGTCTTTTGTACTTTTTGAGTTTTGAAACGTAGAAATACCCTAATAATTTAAAAAGTAAAAAATAAAAATAAAAAATTTTAAAAGGAAAATTGTATAGCTGAATGAGATATAGTATGGTATTGTTTTCACTTTTGTCCTGAAATGGTTTTATTTACTGTACTACTCTATAAAACAGATTCAATTGCGCTTTATCTGGCTCTAAGGTCTGAGGTCAGTACCCTAAGATGCAAGAAATATGTTTCAAGCATTTCAGGGCATCACAATATTTAACTGCTCCCCTCAACTTGACCATAGTCTTTGTTTATCCTTTAGAGTCACCAGAGCACAGACGTCTGCATGTGATGGAAATAGATGGGAAGGAAACTGACACGGTATTCAATAAATCTGCAGGAAGATGGATTCTTCTGTTGCCTTCAGAAGTACCTCCCAGCCTCAGGAGCTGGAGTTACTTGCATATGACTCTTTGGGAGTCTGGGCCTGAGCGGCAGCCTCACGTCTAGAACAACAGTGCTGAATGATTTGGACATGGCAATGGGAAGAAATAAGTGCAAATCAAGTTGACTTAGCCACAGTCCTCGGGATCTCCCTGAAAAAACGCTTACCAGACTGACATATGAGATAGAGGAGGATGGCCAAGTCAATTTTTTTTTGCCTAACAAAATAATCGAAATAATTTTGTTGGTTGAGAGAACCTGAGATTTAGTAGTTTAAAAGTACACAGTAAGTAACATCATAAAATGATGCAAGATGCTTTTTGATCTTGGGCCTTACTACATAAATAATTTTTTTTTTTACTTTTTGGGGTAAATAAAAATTAACAGGGATTCAGACACCCCACCAAACCTTCCAAGCCCAATATTTGTGTAAGTTTTTAAAGTTCCCTTGGTGCTGCAACCAAGTTCAAGCGTGCGGCACCCTTTTCACCCGTTACTCCCTATATCTCACTTTGCACAAATCTGCAGTCACCCAAGATACCCTAGTCATTACACTCTGTCTGTAGACATAATGATATCCAGAAAAATCAACCCCCACAAACAGCCCAAATGGCTAGGGACTGGAAGCACAAATCAATGAGATCAAATGTGGGCTAAAGGACATGAAACTAAGAGAATCATTCTTTGGTGATTAAGTTCTAGGTTAATAGCTAGTGCTACAGCCTTACTATCTGGCTATTGTCTTTTGCCTTTGAATATAACAATAAGAAGTAATCTTGCATTCAAGAAGATAGAGGTGATGCTTTGTGAATTAGACAGAAAGGAGGCTTTCTGCCATCCGAAGGGGAAGAGGGACAGATCGGTTGCCACTTCCTCTAATCCAGAGGTTCTTAAAGTGGGCCCCAAGTACTACTCCTCAGGAGATTACAAACACTCCTAAAAATGAAGGCATGACTGTGGGTCCATCCCAAGGGCATTGTTTTTCTGGGAAGAAAGTCCAAAACTATTTTATCAAATTTCCCAAAGACTCTGGGATCCATTGATCATTAAGAACTACTGTCTTTGACTACTTTTTCTTCTGCACCTAACCCCACCCAAACAGCCCCCTTGGAAGTCCTTACCTGTGCTCCAGCCATAATTTGGGAAGAAGGCAGAGAGAGGAAGAGTGGGAAGATATAGCTAAGAGAATATGGGGTTCTCCACACATCCCCCTACCCAATTTTTCATGCCTTCACTCCCATCCCCCTGCTCAGAGGGAAAACTGTGACTGGAGGCGCATGTTTGGGGGTGTACAAGGCCCATGTGTAGGCGCTGGTGGGAGGAGAGGGCAGTATGCCTCTTGGTGCTGGAGCAAATAAATGTGAGTAGGGAATGGTGGCTCTTACTGACACTGCCCCAGAGAAGAAAGAAAGGAAGATGCCATCTTTCAGATGGGTTATCTTCTGGTCTTCCCAACCCACAGGAACTGTGCCCAAATGAGCATGGGCATGGGGCTGGGCAGGACCAACCCTGGGCAAGCCCCTGGACCACATCAGTCAAGGAACATCAAGGTTTCCTTTATTCTCATGTGTTCTATGGGAGCTGCCAGTATTCTAAGGGCCTTCATGCTAGGCCTCACAGGCTCACAGAGCCAGGGGCTGGCTCAAGGCAAAGCTGTGATAGAGACAAATATAAAAGAAACTCCAACGTAGTGCTTCCCCTGCTTGTGTCCCACCTCCCATCAAAATTCTCTTGCAGGCCAGGCGCTGTGGCTCACGCCTGTAATCCCTGCACTTTGGGAGGCCGAGGAGGGCGGATCACCTGAGGTCAGGAGTTCAAGACCAGCCTGGCTAACATGGTGAAACCCCATCTCTACAAAAATACAAAAATTAGCTGGGCATGATGACCTGCGCCTGTAATCCCAGCTACTCGGGAGACTGAGGCAGGAGAATCACTTGAAACTGGGAGGCAGAGGTTGCAGTGAGCCAAGATTGCGCCATTGTGTTCCAGCCTGGGCGACAGAGTGAGACTTTGTCTCAAAAACAAAAAACAAAAAACACAAAACAAAAAACAAACTCTCTTGCAGGCCAACCTGTCTAAATATTCTGCTGTGTGTATGGAAAAGACTTAATCAGAGAAATGTATCTAATTTCAGGGGCCTCCTCCTGGAGAAGAAGCTTTAGGTCGGTGAACATCATCAAATTCTGCACCTGCGTGTGAGAGAAACTTGAAGTCAGGGAGACCTTTTGTCCTGGCACCCCTTAAATCAGATTTTCACCATTCCCCATTCAATCCCCAGAGCAGCAGGCATCAAGTGAGGACTGCACTTCACTTCCCTAAATCTGGGTAAAAATATAGATGACTAAGACAAAGTCAGCAAGGATTATAGATGAACTCAACATCATCAACCAAGTAAGATCTAATTGACATTCTTTTCAAGTGCACATGGGACATTCACCAAGATAAGTCATAGCCTGAGTCATCGTCGTAGGCTGTTCTGTGCTGTTATAACAGAATATCTGAGACTGGGTAATTTATAAAGAACAGAAGTTTATTTATCAGAGTTCTGGTTACTAGGAAGTCCAAGATCAAGGCGCTGGCAGGTTTGGTGTCTGGTAAGAACCTGATCCCGCAATGGTGCCTTGAATGCTGCACCCTCTGGAGGGGAGGAATGCTATTACTCACATAGCAGAAGAACAAAGACGAAGAAGCAAGAGGGGGCCAAACCTGCCCTTTCATAAGGGCATTAATTCCATCATGAAGGGATAGCCCTCGTGATCTCATTACCTCTTAAAAGTTTTACCTTTTAATATTGTTACAATGGCAATGAAATTTCAACATGAATTTTGGAAGGAACAAACATCCAAACCCTAGCAGTGATAAAATAATTCTCAGCAAATGTAAAAGAGTTAAGAACCGGATGTGATGACAATGCCTATAGTCCCAGCTACTTGTCCCAGCTACTTGGGAGGCTGAGGCAGGAGGACCGCTGGAGCCCAGGAATTCAAGTCCTCCCTGGGCAACATAGCAAAATCTTACCTTAAAACATTTTTTTAGGCCGGGCGCGGTGGCTCAAGCCTGTAATCCCAGCACTTTGGGAGGCCGAGGCGGGCGGATCACAAGGTCAGGAGATCGAGACCACAGTGAAACCCCATCTCTACTAAAAATACAAAAAATTAGCCGGGCGCGGTGGCGGGCGCCTGTAGTCCCAGCTACTCAGGAGGCTGAGGCAGGAGAATGGCGGGAACCCGGGAGGCGGAGCTTGCAGTGAGCCGAGATCGCGCCACTGCACTCCAGCTTGGGCAACAGCGTGAGACTCCGTCTCAAAAAAAAAACAAAACAAAACATTTTTTTAGGCTGGGTGCAGTGGCTCATGCCTGTAATCCCAGCACTTTGGGAGGCCGAGGCGGGCAGATCACCTGAGGTCAGGAGTTTGAGACCAGCCTGCCCAACATGGTGAAACCCCATCTCTACTAAAAATATATGAATTAGCTGGGCGTGGTGGCACATGCCTCTAATCCCAGCTACTTGGGAGGCTGAGGCAGGAGAATCACTTGAACCCGGGAGGTGGAGGTTGCAGTGAGCCAAGATCGCACCAATGCACTACAGCCTGGGCAACAGAGCAAGACTCCATCTCAACAACAACAGCAGCAAGAACATAAAAATAAAATAAAAATTAAAAAATTAAATAATTTGTTTTTAAATAATTGAAATTACAGAATATGTTCTTTGACTGCAATGAAATCAAGCTAGAAATCAATAACGGAGAGATAAAAAGAAAATCTCCAAATACTTGGAAAGTAAACCACATAATTCTAAGTAACCCATGGGTCAAAGAGAAAGATTAAAGGAAAATTAGAAGATATTTTGAATGAAGATGAAAATACAACATATCAATTTTGTGGGTTGTGGTTAATGCAAAGCTGAGATGGAAATTTATAGTGTTGGGGTGCAGAAAAAATCCCCCAAAACATAGCTCTTTGGCATGCTGAGTGCTTTGAAAATTAAAAGGCCTCACAAATAAGCCTCATAGCCAAGGTCTGTCTCTGACCAACTCCTGCTCACCATCCCCCCAAATTCCTTGTTTCTCTGATCCTTTTCCCAAGCACAGGGAAGGACTGTCTCTCTCTCTGGAATTTCCTTGTCTGCTTAAGAAAGCCTTTTTCCAAAAGAAATGCAATTGTCTCAGGACCTCCACCCTAGGGATCTCATGAAATAACCAGGAAAGATCAACCACCAGAGAAGAGAAGAGACTGGGAGTCATCACCATGCCCAGACAAACCTTTATGGATTCTTCTAAGGACAGCTCCCAGAGATTATGTGGGAGACTTTATTTGCATAATAAGACAACTGTGGTTCCCGTGCAGTTCTGCCCCTCATCTTCCCAAGGAGAATCATTAACAAACTGTTGTCTGAGCATTGGGCCTATTTATTTATTTATTTTTATTTGTATTTATTTTTATTATACTTTATGTTCTAGGGTACATGTGCACAACATGCAGGTTTGTTACATATGTACACATGTGCCATGTTGGCATGCTGCACCCATTAACTCATCATCTACATTAGGTATATCTCCTAATGCTATCCCTCCCCCCTCCCCCCTCTCCCCACCCCACAACAGGCCCCGGTGTGTGATGTTCCCCTTCCTGTGTCCAAGTGTTCTCATTGTTCAATACCCACCTATGAGTGAGAACATGCAGTGTTTGGTTTTCTGTTCTTGCAGTAGTTTGCTCAGAATGATGGTTTCCAGCTGCATCCATGTCCCTACAAAGGACACAAACTCATCCTTTTTTATGGCTGCATAGTATTCCATGGTGTATATGTGCCACATTTTCTTAATCCAGTCTGTCATTGATGGACATTTGGGTTGTTTCTAAGTCTTTGCTATTGTGAATAGTGCCACAATAAACATACATGTGCATGTGTCTTTATAGCAGCATGATTTATAATCCTTTGGGTATATACCCAGTAATAGGATGGCTGGATCAAATGGTATTTCTAGTTATGGATCCTTGAGGAATCACCACACTGTCTTCCACAATGGTTGAACTAGTTTACAGTCCCACCAACAGTGTAAAAGTGTTCCTATTTCTCCACATCCTCTCCAGCACCTGTTGTTTCCTGACTTTTTAATGATTGCCATTCTAACTGGTGTGAGATGGTATCTCATTGTGGTTTTGATTTGCATTTCTCTGATGACCAGTGATGATGAACATTTTTTCATGTGTTTGTTGGCTGTATGAATGTCTTCTTTTGAGAAGTGTCTGTTCATATGCTTTGCCCACTTTTTGATGGGGTTGTTTGTTTTTTTCTTGTAAATTTGTTTGAGTTCTTTGTAGGTTCTGGATATTAGCCCTTTGTCAGACGAGTAGATTGCAAACATTTTCTCCCATTCTGTAGGTTGCCTGTTCACTCTGATGGTAGTTTCTATTGCTGTGCAGAAGCTCTTTAATTAGATCCCATTTGTCAATGTTGGCTTTTGTTGTCATTGCTTTTGGTGTTTTAGACATGAAGTCCTTGCCAATGCCTATGCCCTGAATGATATTGCCTAGGTTTTCATGTAGGGTTCTTATGGCTTTAGGTCTAACATTTAAATCTCTAATCCATCTTGAATTAATTTTTGTATAAGGTGTAAGGAAGGGATCCAGTTTCAGCTTTCTACTTATGGCTAGCCAGTTTTCCCAGCACCATTTATTAAATAGGGAATCCTTTCCCCATTTCTTGTTTTTGTCAGGTTTGTCAAAGATCAGATGGTTGTAGATGTGTGGTATTATTTCTGAGGGCTCTGTTCTGTTCCATGGGTCTATATCTCTGTTTCGGTACCAGTACCATGCTGTTTTGGTTACTGTAGCCTTGTAGTATAGTTTGAAGTCAGGTAGCGTGATGCCTCCAGCTTTGTTCTTTTGGCTTAGGATTGTCTTGGCAATGTGGGGTCTTTTTTGGTTCCATATTAACTTTAAAGTAGTTTTTTCCAGTTCTGTGAAGAAAGTCATTGGTAGCTTAATGGGGATGGCGTTGAATCTATAAATTACCTTGGGCAGTAAGGCCATTTTCAAGATATCGATTCTTCCTATCCATAAGCATGGAATGTTCTTCCATTTGTTTGTGTCCTCTTTTATTTCATTGAGCAGTGGTTTGTAGTTGTCCTTGAAGAGGTCCTTCACATCCCTTGTAAGTTGGATTCCTTGGTATTTTATTCTCTTTGAAGCAATTGTGAATGGGAGTTCACTCATGATTTGGCTCTCTGTTTGTCTGTTACTGGTGTATAAGAATGCTTCTGATTTTTGCACATTGATTTTGCATCCTGAGACTTTGAAGTTGCTTATCAGTGTAAGGAGATTTTGGGCTGAGATGATGGGATTTTCTAAATATACAATCATGTCATCTGCAAACAGGGACAATTTGACGTCCTCTTTTCCTAATTGAATACACTTTATTTCTTTCTCTTGCTTGATTGCCCTGGTCAGAACTTCCAACACTACGTTGAATAGGAGTGGTGAGAGAAGGCATCCCTGTCTTGTGCCAGTTTTCAAGGGGAATGCTTCCAGTTTTTGCCCATTCAGTATGATATTGGCTGTAGGTTTGTCATAAATAGTTCTTATTATTTTGAGATATGTTTCATCAATACCGAATTCATTGAGAGTTTTTAGCATGAAAGACTGTTGAATTTTGTCAAAGGCCTTTTCTGCATCTATTGAGATAATCATGTGGTTTTTGTCTTTGGTTCTGTTTATATGCTGGATTACGTTTATTGATTTGCGTATATTGAACCAGCCTTGCATCCCAGGGATGAAGCCCACTTTCTCATGGTGGATAAGCTTTTTGATGTGCTGCTGGATTTGGTTTGCCAGTATTTTATTGAGGATTTTTGCATCGATGTTCATCAGGGATATTGGTCTAAAATTCCCTTTTTTTGTTGTGTCTCTGCCAGGCTTTGGTATCAGGATGATATTGGCCTCATAAAATGAGTTAGGGAGGACTCTCTCTTCTTCTATTGATTGGAATAGTTTCAGAAGGAATGGTACCAACTCCTCCTTGTAATTCTGGTAGAATTCAGCTGTGAATCCGTCTGGTCCTGGACTTTTTTTGGTTGGTAGGCTATTAATTATTGCCTCAATTTCAGAGCCTGCTATTGGTCTATTCAGGGATTCAACTTCTTCCTGGTTTAGTCTTGGGAGAGTGTATGTGTCCAGGAATTTATCCATTTCTTCTAGGTTTTCTTGTTTATTTGTGTAGAGGTGTTTATAGTATTCTCTGATGGTAGTTTGTATTTCTGTGGGGTTGGTGGTGATATCCCCTTTATCATTTTTTATTGTGTCTATTTGATTCTTTTCTCTTTTCTTCTTACTAGTCTTGCTAGCGGTCTATCAATTTTGTTGATCTTTTCAAAAAACCAGCTCCTGGATTCATTGATTTTTTTTGTGATATTAGCTGGTTATTTTGCTCGTTAGTTGATGCAGTTTCTTCCTGGCATCGATGGTCTTTACATTTTGGCATGTTTTTGCAGTGGATGGTGCCAGTTGTTCCTTTCCATGTTTGTTGCTTCTTTCAGGAGCTCTTGTAGGGCAGGCCTGGTGGTGACAGAATCTCTCAGCATTTGTTTGTCTGTAAAGGATTTTATTTCTGCTTCACTTATGAAACTTAGTTTGGCTGGATATGAAATTCTGGGTTGAAAATTCTTTTCTTTAAGAATGTTGAATATTGGCCTCCACTCTCTTCTGGTTTGTAGAGTTTCTGCTAAGAGATCTGCTGTTAGTCTTATGGGCTTCCCTTTGTGGGTAACCTGACCTTTCTCTCTGGCTGCCCTTAACATTTTTTCCTTCATTTCAACTTTGGTGAATCTGACAATTATGTGTCTTGGAGTTGCTCTTCTCGAGGAGTATCTTAGTGGCATTCTCTGCATTTCCTGAATTTGAATGTTGGCCTGCCTTGCTAGGTTGAGGGAGTTCTCCTGGATGATATCCTGCAGAGTGTTTTCCAACTTTGTTCCATTCTCCCTGTCACTTTCAGGTACACCAATCAGACATAGATTTGGTCTTTTCACATAATCCCATATTTCTTGGAGGCTTTGTTCATTTCTTTTTACTCTGTTTTCTCTAAATTTCTCTTCTCGCTTCATTTCATTCATTTGATCTTCAATCACTGATATCCTTTCTTCCAGTTGATTGAGTTGGTTACTGAAGCTTGTGCATTTGTCACGTAGTTCTCATGTCACGGTTTTCAGCTCTATCAGGTCATTTAAGGACTTCTCTATATTGGTTATTCTAGTTAGCCATTTGTCAAATCTTTTTTCAAGGTTTTTAGCTTCTTTGTGATGGGTTTGAACTTCCTCCTTTAGCTCTGAGAAGTTTGATTGTCTGAAGCCTTCTTCTCTCAACTCATGAAAGTCATTCTCCATCCAGCTTTGTTCCATTGCTGGTGAGGAGCTGTGCTCCTTTGGAGGGGGAGAGGCACTCTGATTTTTAGAATTTTCAGCTTTTCTGCACTGCTTTTTCCCCATCTTTGTGGTTTTATCTACCTTTGGTCTTTGATGATGGTGATGTACAGATGGGTTTTTGGTGTGGATGTCCTTTCTATTTGTTAGTTTTCCTTCTAACAGTCAGGACTCTCAGCTGCAGGTCTGTTGGCGTTTGCTCGAGGTCCACTCCAGACCCTGTTTGCCTGGGTATCAGCAGTGGAGGCTGCAGAAGAGTGAATATTGTTGAACAGTAAATGTTGCTGCCTGATTGTTCCTCTGGAAGCTTCATCTCAGAGGGGTACCCGGTCATGTGAGGTGTGAGGTGTCAGTCTGCCCCGAGTGGGGGGTGTCTCCCAGTTAGGCTACTCAGGGGTCAGGGACCCACTTGAGCAGGCAATCTGTCCGTTTTCAGATCTCAAACTATGTGCTGGGAGAACCACTACTCTCTTCAAAGCTGTCAGACAGGGACATTTACATCTGCAGAGGTTTCTGCTGCCTTTTGTTTGGCTATGCCCTGTCCCCAGAGGTGGAGTCTACAGAGGCAGGCAGGCCTCCTTGAGCTGCAGTGGGCTCCACCCAGTTCGAGCTTCCTGGCCACTTTGTTTACCTACGCAAGCCTCAGCAATGGCGGGTGCCTCTCTGGCAGCCTCGCTGCTGCCTTGCAGTTAGATCTCAGACTGCTGTCCTAGCAATGAGGGAGGCTCCATGGGCATGGGACCCTCCGAGCCAGGCGTGGTATATAATCTCCTGGTGTGCTGTTTGTTAAGACCCTTGGTAAAGTGCAGTATTAGAGTGAGAGTGACCCAATTTTCCAGGTGTTGTGTGTCACGGTTTCCCTTGGCTAGGAAAGGGAATTCCCTTCCCCCTTGCACTTCCTGGGTGAGGCAATACCTCACCCTGCTTCGGCTCTCACTTGGTGGGCTGCACCCACTGTCCTGCACCCACTGTCCGACACGCCCCAGTGAGATGAACCCGGTACCTCAGCTGGAAATGCAGATATCACTTGCCTTCTGTGTCGCTCATGCTGGGAGCTAGAGGCTGGAGCTATTCCTATTCGGCCATCTTGGAACCTGAATCCTGGGCCTATTTATTCATCCATTTCCCATTCCCTTATGAAGAGAGCATTTAAGTCTCAACCATCTGGTACCTCTTTGAGTTCATGTTTTGTATGATTTTCATGCACACATGTGCATGTAATAAATTTGTTATGCTTTTCTCTCATTAACCTGTTTTTTGTTATAGGGGTGTTGGCTATGACCTTTTATAAATGGGGAGAAAAGGAATCACCCCCTTTCTGCCTCTACAATGGCATTGAAGGCTTATATAAGAAGAAAGATCTCAAATCAATAATCTAAGCTTCTACCTGAAAATCCTACAGAGTAAAATAAACCCAAAGCAAACCAAAAGAAGGAAATAATAAGGAGCAGACATCAATGAAATTGAAAACAGAAAAACAATAGAAAAAACAATGAAACCAAAATCAGGTTATTTGAAAAGATCAATGAAAATAACAAATCTCTAGCAACACAGACAAAGAAAAAAAAAAGACACAAATGATCAGTACCAGGAATGAAACAGGGGATGCCAACACAGGCACTGAAGACCTTAAAGGAATAATAAGGAAGTACTTCCAACAACTGTACACATAAATTTGACAATTAAGATGAAATGGGGGGACCTGGCACGGTGACTCTCACCTGTAATCCCAGCACTTTGGGAGGCCGAGGCAGGTGGATCATTTGAGACCAGGAGTTTGAGACCAGCCTGGCCAACGTGGTGAAACCCTGTCTCTAAAAAATATACAAAAACTAGCCGGGCGTGCTGGTGCATGTCTGCAGTTCCAGCTACTCGAGAGGCTGAGGCACAAGGATTGCTTGAACCCAGGAGGTGGAAGTTTCAGTGAGCCAAGATTGCGCTGCTGCACTCCAGCCTGGGCAACAGAGACAGACTATCTCAAAAAAAAAAAAAAAAAAAAAAAAAAAAAAGGATGAAATGGATCAATTCCTTGAAAACTACAAACTACTAAAACTACCCAAGATGAATTAGATAGCCTGAATAGCTCTATAATTATTAAAGAAATTGGATTAATGATTTAAGACATTCCACAAAGAAAAGCCCAGGCCCAGAAAATAACAGCAGTTCTACATAATTTCTTTCAGAAAATTGAACTCACCTTATGAGGCCAGCAACACTCTGATACCAAAAACAGACAAAGCTAGTCCAAAAATCAATCAAGCAGTCAATCAGTCAGTCAGTTAATCAAACTACAGACCAATATCCCTAATGAATATAGACTCAGAAATCCTCAACAATATATTATCAGATGGGATTCAGCAACTTACAAAAAGAATAACGCACTATGACTAAGTGGAGTTTATCCAGTAACATTTCTAGGAGTTCTTCAATATCTGCAACTCTTCAGGATAAAGAATGCCATTCTGACCTTGGCATACAAGGCTTTTTGTGAGCAAGCCCCTGCCTACCACTCCATTGCTGCTGCTCCATCTCTCATTGCTCCTGTTCAAGTTAGGGCAGTATCCAACAACTTGGAGTTACCACTGCCCTCCACACACAGACAATGCGATCCCATCTATCCGTTTTAAACCCCTCTCTGGCCCTATCCCAGACCAGCTCAGCCCAGTGCAGTCTTTGCCTTGATAATTCTCATTCTTCTTTCCTAACTTGGCTTAAATGTCACCTCCTCCAAGTTCCCTTCCCTGACTTTCCAGGCTAGGCCAGATCCCCTTCTTGGGGATCCCACAGTCTCCTGAGGCTTTTCTCTCTCTCAGATCCCTGGTCAAACTGTATTGGGATTGTCTGTCACTTGTTTGCCTTACCTATCTCTTTAACCCAGGGCCAACACAGAGTAGGTTTCTAGCACTGAGTACTTAAACAGCTGGGAGGCGAGGGATCCCTTCTATAATTGTAGAGGGGGAAGATGGTTAAACAAGGGGAACCACTGGAGTCCCCTCAAAGACAAAGGGGCCAGTGACAGACAGACACCTGGAAATCCTCCTCTATTCCAGGAGGCTGTTTGGGGGGTTATCTGAGCCTCATCTCTCCAACTGTGCCCTGGTTGTATGCTGCCCTTGCATCTGTGTGGAGGCAGCAAAAAGCCTAGCGTCAAGACTCCAAATGACTCTCTGTTATCTGTTTTAAGTAAGTGTGTGTGTGTGCGTGGGCGGGGGTGGGGGGTGGTTGTATTAGTCTGTTCTTATGCTGCTAATAAAGACATACCTGAGACTGGGTAATTTATAAAGGAAAAAGGTTTTAATGGACTCACAGTTCCACATGACTGGGGAGGCCTCACAATCATGTTGGAAGGCAAATGAGGAGCAAAGTCATGTCTTACATAGTGGTAGGCAAGAGAGAGCTTGTGCGAGGGAACTCCCATTTATAAAACCATCAGATCTTGTGAGACTTATTCACTACCATGAGAACAGTATGGGGGAAACTGCTTCCATGATTCAATTATCTCCACCTGGCTCCGCCCTTGACATGTGAGTATAATTACAATTGATTCAAGATGAGATTTGGGTGGGGATGCAGACAAACCATATGGGGGGTTGCTGGTCTGGGGGTGGTCAAAAGAGAGTAGAAGTGCAAGCCACTCAGCAAAACTAGGGGATTCTAACAATGATTCTCAACTGGGTTATTTTGCCCCTGAGGGACATTTGGCAAAATCTGGGGGCAATTTTAATTATTGTGACTAGGAGAGGGTTGTGCTACTAGTATCTAGTGGGTAGAGGGCTAGGGATGCTGCTAAACATCCTATAATGAATATTCATATTGTGGGGACAGCCTCTTAGATAAATGAAAACCTGGCACTGAAAAAATGATGAAAAAGAAGAACATTAAGTTAACTGTAATTGACTCGGGGTTGTGGGAATATGGATGTATATATACACACACACATATATACACACATACATATATATGTAATATATGTATATATGTATATATACACACATATATTACATATTATATGTAATATATGTATATATGTATATATACACACATATATTACATATTATATGTAATATATGTATATATGTATATATACACACATATATTACATATTATATGTAATATATGTATATATGTATATATACACACATATATTACATATTATATGTAATATATGTATATATGTATATATACACACATATATTACATATAATATGTAATATATGTATATATGTATATATACACACATATATTACATATAATATGTAATATATGTATATATGTATATATACACACATATATTACATATAATATGTAATATATGTATATATGTATATATACACACATATATTACATATAATATGTAATATATGTATATATGTATATATACACACATATATTACATATAATATGTAATATATGTATATATGTATATATACACACACATTTACATATATGTGTGTGTGTATATATACATCCATGTGTAAATATGGACGTATATATACACATATGTATATATATACATATGTAAATGTGTGTATATATGAATATAATACAGTACAGTAAAATGTACATATACATATGTAAATGTGTGTGTATATATGAATATAATATAGTACAGTAAAATGTACATCTTGTGTTCTGTGATTTTGGGAAGGTTTAAGGAAACTAGGGGTTGCTGTAGATTGGATGCTATCAGGAAGCAGGGTCAATTTTATGACTAGGTATTTCAATAAATCTTATCTAGAGAGAGGGCAAGCTAGTGAGGCTAAAGCTGTAATTGGCAGAAAAGTAATCCTCCACAACAAAGAATTATCCCCCCCAAAATAATAACGCTGAAGTTGAGAAACCATGGATTAGTGAGGAGTGAAGAATGCGGCCCGAAATGCCCTGAATGGTGAAGAGATGTGCAATGGTCTGAACGTGTCCCCCAAAATTTATGCATTGAAACTTAATCCCCAATGTGATAATATTATGAGGTGGGATCTTTAGGAGGTGAATGGGATTAGGGACCTTATAAAAGATGTTGAAGGGTCTGGGTGGGTGTGGTGGCTCAGACCTCTAATTCTAGTGCTTTGGGAGTGCGAGGCAGGAGGATCACTTGGGGCCAGAAATTCAAGACCAGCCTGGGCAACATAGTGAGACACCATTTCTACAAAATTTAAAATAAAACAAATTAGTCATACATGGTGGTTCTTGCCTATAGTTCCAGCTACTTGGGAGAGCTGAGTTGTGAGGATTGCTCGAGCCCAGGATGCAGTGAGCTATGATCACACCACACTCAAGGCTGAGTGACAAGGTGAGACCCCATATTTAAAAATAAAAAAAAACTTTAAGGGAGAGCCCTAGCTGCCTTTTGTCCCCTTTACCCTTCTGCCATGTGAGGACACGGTGTTTGCCTTTTCCACGTTGTGAGGACACCATGGGAAGATGCCCTTACAAGACACCATGCTGGTGTCATAATCTTGGACTTACCAGACTCCAGAACTGTGAGAAAATACATTTCTCTTCTTTATAAATTACCAGGTCTCAAGTATTTTGTTATAGCAGCACAAACAGACTGAGACAAGATGGCAAATTACTTTGCTGAAATGGCTGGAGTAACTGTATTGACTCAGTGTGACTTTGCCCCATGAATCAACTGGAGACCCCTGATGCTATGTGATGGGTAGTTGGCCTTGCTGATTCAAAATAATTTAGTAGGTAAAGGGCCCCTGCAATAGTAAGAAGTCTGATTTATAGACTTTTTGTTTTCAAGTAAAACAGTAACCTCAACTAACACCTAACAGGATGTAACTAAGTTTAGGTTCCCTTGACCTTTGTTAATGAATAAAGTAATTAGCACATAATTAGCATGCAAATTGATTCTAGCATGCAAATTGATTCTACTTTTAAACTAGCTGAACTGTCTCACAGCCACTTTTATTCAGATGATTAATTTTAATAGCTTGCTCTTCATTTTTTATAGTTGGGGCAAAGGTAAACCTCAGTTGCCTGTTATAGTACTCATCAAGTATTGTGAGTTACGGCTCTTTCAATTAATGAGACTTCACTCTGTTGTTTTTTTTCAACTTTTATTTTAGATTCAAGGGGTACATGTGGAGGTTTGTTACAAAGGTATATTGTAAGATGCTGAGGTTTGGAGTACAACTGAACCTGTCACCCAGATAGTGAGCATAGTACCCAACATGTAGTTTTTTCAACCCTTACCCACCTCCCTTCCCCCCTGCTTTTATTCCCCAGTGTCTGTTGTTCCTATCTTTAGGTCCATGTGTACCCAGTGCTTAGCCCCCACTTATAAGTGAGAATATGTGGTATTTGGTTTTCTATTTCTGTGTTGGTTTGCTTAGGATAATGGCCTCCATCTCCATCTATGTTGCTGCAAAGGACAGGATTTCATCCTTTTTATGGCTGCACAGTATTCTGTAGTGTATATGTACCACATTTTCTTTATCCAATCCACCATTGATGGGAACCTGGGTTGATCCCTTGTCTTTGCTAATGACTTCATTCTGTTTTTCAGAAGTCAAACCAAGGCTCCATTGTAATGTTAAATGAAGAGTTTAAAACTAAGACCAAATCATGTAGAAAAAAAATGCATGTGTGAAATACATTTATGTATTCATCTATCTATCTATCTATCTATCTATCTATCTATCTATCTATCTATCTATCCATCCATCCTATCTGTCTATCACGCACACATACTCCATACTCTCCAGCAGCAAGGAATAATACACACTATGGGAAACCATGGCCATCTCAAGAAGAGAGTGTTAGAAAGCACTTATAGGACTTGGGCTTGTGTTCTGTGATTTTGGGAGGATTTAAGGAAGCTGGGGTTGGCTCTAGATTGGATGCTATCAGGAAGCGGGGCCAATTCTGTGACTAGGTATTCTTATCTAGAGAGTATCTAGAGAGAGGGCAAGCTAGTGAGGCTAAAGCTGCAATTGGCAAAGAAGCAGCAAAGAAGCAGCAATCACTCTTATTAGCCAGGAGAGGGGGACATTTGATTCTTTATGTGACTTGGACAATGTTCATGTTTAGTCTTTGTTAAGACATAATTATGGTGTGGTCTGGTTTTTCCCTTGGTTGATCATTGTCACAGAGTGGCCTTGTCTGATGTTGCTGTTCTGTGAGATTGTTCACGCTCAACAGAAGATCACCATGGTCCAGCTGTAAGTGCAAGGACAGCTACCACCAACACCAAGACCTAGCTGATGGTACCAGGCCAGCTCCTGGATGCCAAGGGACACCTCTCTTTCTTGATGTACATATTACTGTACTATATTATATTAATGTGTGTACACACACAGATTATATATATATATATGTGTGTGTGTATATATATATGTGTGTGTGTGTGTATATATATATATCTCCATATTCCCATAACCCAGAGTCAACTACAATTAACTTAATGTTCTTCTTTCTTGTCATTTTTTCACTACCAGGTTTCATTTATTGGTTTTCTTTGCATCAAGACTTTAAGCCTGTTGTTTGGCTACCTTAGGAGACACTGGTTTTCCCTTCTGAAACATTCACAAAGTTAGTATATTCAACTTCACTCCTTCCCCAACATCATTCTTCAATTCTCCCCACATTCTATTATGGTCTTTCTCCCTGCTAACTTATTTATCTCTCTTTATCTCCACATCCATCAGAAGCTTCTATCCTACTTGGGATTCACTTGGAATTCACTGTGAAGCCACCATGGCATGCGGTCTCTCCCGGAGAGGTTTGCATGTCGACAGCTTAGAGGACCTAGTGGGTCCCTACCCGACATGGGAGAAAAGAGGGCTAGGCTAAAGGAAGGCTGCAAGTTCAGGTATAGCAAATGAGGGGAGGGGTAGACACTCTGAAATTACACTGTGCAGATTTTAGGCCTCCTCGGTTTTCAGGTGGGGTTGGGGGTGCCCAACTCGATGGAACAGAAGATTTGAATCCAAACACGTGACCAAATTGGGGTTCTGATCATCCTCTGGCTCTTTATCTGATCTTCATCTTACTCCCTGTCACCAGGGAAATGGGAGCCTAACAGCCATGTGTGAGCAAGTTCTGACTGACTCCTAAGGAAGGAGAGGGCGTCCGGAGAAGAGGCCTTTGGACACTTCTTCAGGAAGGCCTTTCCTGACTCCTCTATCAGATGAAGTCCTCCCTATTATGGTCTCCTTCAAAGTAGACATCTGGGACAAGACTAGACCTGGGTTCTTAATCTGACTCTGCCAAACTTTTCGACCTATCTGAAGTGGTTTCTACATCTTTTAAAAGGTGCTAACAGTACTACCTTCTTTGTAAGATTTGTTGTGAAAATTAGAGAAAATGCATGCATAGTTTCTGGCACATAGTAGGTACCTGAAACATGGTAGCTCATGTCATCTTTCTCTTTCTACTCCTCCTCATCATCATGGGCCTGCTTGCTCTGCCCTACTGAACTGAGCTCTCAGCAATGAATAAGAAGGGTGAAGGATGCTCCCTGACAGGATAAGTTGTCCACACAGGCCCTGGCAGACTTATACAGGAAAGAGAAGACTTCTCCCTCTTCTTACCCATATTCCCTGTTCCCTTCTTCTCTCCCCTGAGAGATGTTGTAGTCTCCCCCTGTGACAATCTACTCTTAGGTAAGATTAGGAATGTAACAGGGAGTCTGGCCTTAAGCTAAAGGACAGAAAATCTATGGGGAAACTATTATATAGTTATATATATTATTCCTATATATTACTATATATCTAAAATTATTCTATATATCTAAAAGTAGTCTATTTCTTTTAAAAGATGAGTTTTGGTCAGGAGGGAGTTATTAAAGAAGTAACATGTCCCTAGTAGGACACAGTTATTTCCACTGACATGCCATTAAGGGGGCTCCCAATGCTGAAGTTTCCCTGACATTTACTCCTCAGACTTTCAGTTAAAGAGTTAATAACCTGTGAACACATTAATAAATGCAGGCTGGTCTTTCAAAGACTTTTAAGGTATTCCTTCTGTAACCTCAACTTCTAATTTGCCTAAGTACTCTTAGTTTTTTCTTTAAAATGTCCTTATGGTTTCCCTTACCCTCTCCGTTCTTTTCCCACCCCCTTTATTTAACACAATATGAGTCTCCCAGACTCATGAATGTCACCCTAGGCACAGGTTCGTTTATTTCCCTGTCCACAGGGCTGAATTGGAGGCTTCCTGAAAACAGGGGGCAGTACCTGGTTTTAATAGTAGCTTCATTTTGTTGAATGCTTTCTTTTATTTTCCTCTTTTTTTTTTTTTTTTCTTTGAGACGGGGTCTTACTCTGTCACCCAGGCTGGAGTGCAGTGGCGTGATCACATTCACTTAATTCCCTTCACCTGGTAGGAATACCACTTATCTGATAGCCACTAATCCATTCTCCATCTCTATAGTTCTATCACTTCAAAGATGTTATATAAATGGAATCATATAGTATGCAATCTTTGGAGGTCAGCTTTTTTTTTTTTTTTTTTTTTCTTTTTTTACGGAGTCTCGCTCTGTCGCCCAGTCGCCCAGGCTGGAGTGCAGTGGCATGATCTCAGCTCACCACAACCTCCACCTCCCAGGTTCAAGCGATTCTCCTGCCTCAGCCTCCGGAGTAGCTGGGACTACTGTGTGTGTCACCATGCCAGCTAATTTTTTGTAT
This sequence comes from Macaca fascicularis, assembly GCF_037993035.2. NCBI lineage: Eukaryota > Metazoa > Chordata > Mammalia > Primates > Cercopithecidae > Macaca > Macaca fascicularis. The sequence goes on along the minus strand of NC_088395.1, from coordinate 125,539,633 downwards.
CTTCAGTAGAGACAGGGTTTCACTGTGTTAGCCAGGATGGTCTGGGTCTCCTGACCCTGTGATCTGCCCATCTCAGCCTCCCAATGTGCTGGGATTACAGGTGCAAGCCACTGCGCCCAGCCCGAAGGTCAGCTTTTTTCACTCAGCATAATGCCTGTGACATCCAATCAAGTCTTTACCAAGCCCTTGGTTTTGAAGATTTTCTCCTATGTGTCCTCAGCCCTTGGTTTTGAAGATTTTCTCCTATGTGTCCTTAGCCCCACTCTAGAGAATGGGAATGAAGGCTCCCTTCATTGAAGCTCCATAGGCAATCCATCACAATGTCCTGTTGATTCCGTTTCCTAAATATATCCAGACTCTGTCCATTGCTCTCCATCTCTACCATGCCACACTAATCAAAGCTCCTGTCATAATCTCCCACCTGGATGACTGTGGCAGCCTTCCAGCTGTCTCTGCACTTTGACTATGGCTGCCCTCCCCCCCGCCGCAGTGCAAACTTGATTTGGCCTCCTGCCCAAAGCCCTTCAGTGGCTCCCCAAATTTCTTATGATTAAACCCAAATCCTTATCAAGGCATGTGACGCTCTGCCTGTCTGGTCCCTCCTTGCCTATTTCCCAGAACTCATCTTGAGCCTCTCTTCCTACCTCACTCAGTCTCAGCCTGTGTGTTCTTTCAAAGTACCACACTGTCTGGCTTCTGGGATTCCACATTCCTCCACATGTTTATAAGACAACACTTCTTCCTCTGTTACCTCCTCACCTGGCCAAATCCCGCTTATCCCTCAGGCCTCAGCTGCAGAAGTCACCTCCTTAGGAACACCTTCCCTGACTCCTCCATTGAATGAGATTCTCCCTATTATAGTCTCTTTTAAAGCACTTAGCACAATTGTTATTAATTATTCATGCAATTAATTAATCTCTGTCTCTCCCATGGGCTAGACTGTAAGCTCCCAGAGAGGCCATGGCCATCTAGTTCACCCCTGAATCTCCAGACTCTAGAGAAGTATCAGCTCTTTGTGGATGTTTAGTAGATTCTTCTTGAACACATGAATGAAGGAAAGTAAAGCCGACTGGTCCTAAGTTACTGTGCCTTTAAGACAGGGAGGAACTTTTTGGAGCTATAGGGAGTAAGCCAATACTAAATGACACACTGACCGAACAGCTGGATGTTCGGGAGCCTCATTGCAAGGCCCTTTCTCCTTCCCTGCTCAAACCTCCCTGTATGCTGGTGAGAGGCCTTGCAAGGGGGAAGGTTTCTACGAGGTGCTAGGGACCCATTTTTGAGTCTTGTATGTCTGCAAAATGTTGGCAGGTTCTTCAGGATGCTGTTCGATTTCAGGTTTGGCAGCGCTTGCTGGAAAGCATCTGTGGATCTTTAAGGGGTAACTCTTAAAGTGTGACTTCATGGTAATGAGAGGTCTCTTTTAACACCCTATCTAAAGGAGCTCCACCCCCTCCCCACTCCCTTCCTTTGTCTTTTCCCCCATTAGGCTGTAAGCTCCAGAAGGGCACCGCTGTATCTCCAGTGCCCAGCACATAATAAGCACTCCATGAGTACTTATTCAGTGAAGGAATGGTTAATGCGTGAATGAATGCATGAGCAAATGAATGGTTAGGCCAGTTGCCAAAGGTCCCACAAGATGACTGGAAGCCAAAACTGACTGGCCTGAGCATATGCTCTTTTCTTCATACCTCTTGCCTCATGTCTCCCCTGGGAGTTCTGCTCCTTCATTCTAGATTGAGGGCAATAGGAGGGCAGAAACAGTGGCCCCTGGGACACAGCATGGGGCCAGACACAGGACAGGCACTCAGTAAGGGATTGCTGAATAGATTGCTGACTGAAAAGCTGGATGCTCAGGAGCCCTCACTGCAACCTCAAATCCCGCTCCTCTGCCATTCATCTCGTCCTGGCCTCAGCACTCCTCTCTGCTTTCCAAGTTGGCAACCTACAAATGGATGAACTAATCCAAGCAAATGGCTTCTGACACTTCCCCTCCCAAGCAGCATTTACATTTTCACATTTCCCTTTCAGTTTCATCCTGGAGCTTTGGTGGAGGCAGCAGTGAAGAAATAGGGCCCCTGGGAAAAGTATCCAGACCCTGGCCAGGGCACGGGGAGGGGAGCTGCTACCTTCTCCTTAGCCTGCCTTCCAGGGAGGTCCTGACTTGGTTCTTTTTAGTTCCTGGGGAGCCTCTTTAGGACATTCTGGGCCTTCAGGGACAGATGAGAAGTGAGCTTCCCTGCCCACCCCACCCCCAGCTGTCATTGCCGAGGAGAAGTTGGAAGAAGTGCCTGGGAAGGCTCTGGAGAGCCATCTGTGAGAGGCACCGCCTGCTCAGGAGAAACCCAAACCCCAGACTGATTTCTCTGCCTTTAAGTAGGTCACTGAAAGCTCAGAGCTTGGAAGGAGGGAAGCCGTCTCAGGCAGCATCCCAACACTGCCAGGCCTGCAGCAATAGCAGCTTCTTTAGATGGGAGGTTGTGTGGAGAGGCCTGCGAAGGCCTAGCCACAATTCTCTGGGGAGAGGCTCCGAGTTGGGGTGGGGAAGGCCTGCATTTTCTTTGCCTTAGCTTTTCTATTTGGTAACCATCTGTGCTGTGGAAAATATCTGGCCCATGACACAGCCCCAGCTGTGTCACTGATTCATTTGCTGTGTGAACCTTGGACAAGTCACAGTCCTGTTTAGCTTCAGTGTTTGCAAATGGTAGAATAGGGATGATCTATGCTATGCCTGCCTCAGGAGGATGGTGAGGAGCAAAGGAGATAATGGGTAGGAAAGTTCTTGGTCAAAGTGAGAAGCTTTTTCTTCTAGCCATTACCTCTCTGGTTCCCCAAAATGGCAGCTGGCCAGTTCCATGGGCTCTGACTCTCCTTCCCTTGATGTCTGTGAGTAAAGCTTTGCCCAGGGCAGGGCACTGTCTATCTGGGATGCTATGAAAGGCTCTTCAAATTCTCACCACTAGGAGCTGAACCACTTTAATCTGTTAGAGCCAAACCCTGCTTTAAGCATTCTGCAATTATCAGCATTAACCAGCACTTATGAAACACGTCCTAGAGCAGACACTTAAGCTAAGCCATGCGGATACAAGAAGACCTAGGACATGATCCCTTCCTTCAGCTGAATTAATGAGGACAGGAAAGGAGGAAGAGAGGGAAGAAGGCCTTCCTTTTGTATACTGTTTTATAATTTACCAAGATTTACTAAGTGTTTTCACTTAATCCTCAAAGACTTTTTATTTATTTTATTTTATTTCTTTTACAGATGATGAAATAGAATTTCAGAGAGGCTAAGCAGTTTGCCCAGTGTCGCAAAGCATATTAAGACCAAGCCTCAATGTATCTTGATTTTAATTTAAAGGTAGTTTTTTCTGCAAAATGTTGGCCTTCTACAATTTCCAGAAAGCCCTGTTGAGATGTAAGTGAGAGGTGGGATAATATCAATGCCTTTACTACCCACTGACACCTCAGCAAGAATTATCATAGCAGAGTTCAAGAGAAGAGGATAAACAGAAAGGCCATTTCTTTATAAATTAAACTTTTATTTTGAGATAGATTCATATGCAGTTGTAAGAAGTAATACAGAAAGATTCCACGTACTCTTTACCCAGTTTTCCCCAATGATAAAATCATGCAAAACTATAGTACATTATGATAAGTAGGATATTGACATTAATGCAATCAACATGCAGAACATCCCATCACTACAAGGATCTCTCATGTTGCCCTTTTATAACTACACTTACTTCCCTCCCACACCAATCCCCTCCTTAACCTCTGCCAACTACTAATCTGTTCTCCATTTCTGAATATCTTTTTAATTTTTAATTTTTGTGGGTATATAGTAGGTGTAATAATTTTGTCATTTCAAGAATGTTACAAAACTAGAATCATACAGTATGTAACCTTTTGGAATTGGCCTTTTCCACACAACATAACTCCATGGAAATTCATCCAGGTTGTTGCAGGTATCCATAAATTTTATTTTATTTTTAAATTGCTGAGTAGTAGTCTATGGTATGGATGTGTCACAGTTTGCTTAACCATTCACCAGTTTGAGACCATCTGGGCTGATTTCAGTTTTTGTTACCGGTAGAGGGTCTTGACTGCAAGTTGTCCAGGTTCTTGGCATTTTGAACAAAAACTTGGACAAAACACACAGCAAAGCAAGGAAAGAAACAAGCAATGAAAGCAGAGATTTATTGAAAATGAAAGTACACCCCTCAGGGCCAGGCATGGTGGCTCACACTTGTAATCCCAGGACTTTTGGAGGCGGAGGCGGGTGGATCACCTGAGGTCAGGAGTTTGAGACCAGCCTGGCCAACATGGCTAAACTCCATCTCTACTAAAAACAAAAAACTAAAAACAAAACAAACAAAAAAACATAAAAATTGGCTGGGCATGGTGGCAGGTGCCTGTAATCGCAGCTATTTGGGAGGCTGAGGCAGGAGAATCACTTGAACTTGGGAGGCAGAGGTTGCAGTGAGCCGAGATAATGCCATTGCATTCCAGCCTGGGTGACAAGAGCAAAACTCTGTCTAAACACACACACACACACACACACACATACACACACACACACACAAATAACCACACACACACACAAAGAAAGAAAGAAAGTACACTCCATAGTGTGGGAGCTGTGGAGCAGTGACTCAAGGGCCCCAGATATAGAATCTTCTCAGGTCCAAATACCCTCTAAAGGTTTCTCATTGGCCACTTGATGTTTACCTCATGTAAATGAAGTGGTGGTCCGCAATCAGTCTGATTGATTGCCAAAAGCTTTCCTCAACCAATCAGAGGCTGAAGTGAAGTTACGAAGGTCACACTCCTATGCAAACATCTGATTAGTTGTGGAAAGCAACCAATCAGAGGCTAAAGCGAAGTTACAAAGTTGCGCTTCTATTTAAATAAAGACTTGGCCGCACAAAGCAACCAATCAGAGGCTAAAGTGAAGTTACAAAGTTGCACTTCTATGCAAACAAAGACTTGGTCGCAAAAAGCAAACAATCAGAGATACTTTCAATTTCCCATCTGCTGGTGGGGGTTTGCAAAGGGAGTAGCCTCTGATCCTTTTTACTTAGATATGGAAAGTTAGGGCTTTCCTTTCAATTTTGTTATAGGAATTCAGCGTGAAATGGCCTTAAGTTCCCTGCCTCCAGACCTTATTCTCCTGTCTCATTCTGAGCTATTATGAATAAAGTTGCTATGAACATTAGTGAGCAGGTTTGTATGTGAACATAAGTTTTCATTTCTCTGGGAGAGATGTCCAAGAAGTGTAATTGCTGGATCATATAGTAGTTGTATGATATAGGAAGAATGTTGAACTTTTTAAAGATGTGGCCTACATGGAGCTGCCCAGAGCGCCTTGGGGAGGATGGTGACCCTCGAGGCTCATGGCTGACAACAAGATGGCTACATGCTTGAGCTAGGAGAGGAGGAGCCGCAGCAGCAGAGGCGGAGACTCCGGCGCAGCTCTCTCCTCCCACTTAGCCTGAGACAGGGGCGGCCAGGCAGTCCAGGGGGATTGGAGGGGAGTTTGCTGTCTGAGAGTGGGAATTTTCTTCACCAAACGTGGAGACTGTTCAGTCACCAAGAGCACAAAGTTATTATCGTGGGGCTGGATAACGCAGGGAAAACTATCATTCTTTTCAAACTTTCTGTGAGTGAAGTCGTACATAACTCCCACACAACAGGAAGTAATGGAAAGGAGATAGTGATTAATAATACACGTTTCTTACTGTGGAATATTGGTGGTCAAGAGTCTCTTCTTTCTTTCTGGAATGTTTACTATACTAACACGGAGTTTGTAATAGTTGTGTGGACGGTACAGACAGGATTTCTGTAACTAGAGAAGAACTCTATAAAACGTTAGCACATGAGGACTTAAGAAAAACTGGATTGCTGATTGTTGCTAATTAACAAGATGTTAAAGAATGCATGACTATAGAGGAAAACTCCCAGGTTTTTGAAGCTAACTTCTGTTAAAGGTAGGATTTGAATGGATGATGTCACCATTTAAGATCAAATGATTTTTGCTGATGTCTTCTCATAGACTTGGTATGTACGAAGTGCTGACCTTTATGAAAGCTGCAAAAATTAATGGTTTAAATATATTTAATAATAAACCAATGTAAGCTTTTTCTATAAGAAGAAAAATTAAGACCACTTACTTGAAAGCAGATGAAGTCTCACCTTCCAATTTGCTTTCTCATTAGTTCCCTCAAAAGTAAGTTATTAAAGCTGTGATTGACATTTTTCTCATAATAAATCCTCTCAGGATATTGTGTAGCCTGTGGTAAATACAAAGGGAGAGGAAGACATTTTGAATTTTAAGAGCTTTATTGTCAGCATAGCCTTCTTTAATTGAATGTTGTTCTCTTCTTGTTCTATTAAGTCAAAATACAGATCAGCACAGATAGCGTTTCCAATATTTTAAAATGTAATGCTACTTATGAAAAGCATTTTACTCATTATCACTGGTCATTAGAGAAATGCAAATCAAAACCACAATGAGATACCATCTCACTCCAGTTAGAATGGCAGTCATTAAAATGTCAGGAAACAACAGATGCTGGAGGGGATGTGGAGAAATAGGAACACTTTTACACTGTTGGTGGGAGAGTAAATTAGTTCAACCATTGTGGAAGATAGTGTGGCGATTACTCAAGGATCTAGAACTAGAAATACCATTTGACCCAGCCATCCCATTACTGGGTATATACCCAAAGGATTATAAATCTTGCTACTGTAAAGATATATGCACACTTATGTTTATCGTGGCACTATTCACAATAGCAAAGACTTGGAACCGACCCAAATGTCCATCAATGACAGACTGGATTAAGAAGATGTGGCACATATACACCATGGAATACTATGCAGCCATATAAAAGGATGAGTTCATGTCCTTTGTAGCGACATGGATGAAGCTGGAAACCATCATTCTCAGCAAACTAACACAGGAACAGAAAACCAAACACTGCATGTTCTCACTCATAAGTGGGAGTTGAACATTGAGAACACATGGACACAGGGAGGGGGAACATCACACATCAGGGCCTGTCAGGGGGTGGGGGGGTTAGGGGAGGGAGAGCATTAGGAGAAATACCTAATGTAGGTGACGGGTTGATGGGTGCAGTAAACCACCATGGCAAATGTATACCTAAGTAACAAAACTGCACGTTCTGCACATGTACCCCAGAACTTAAAGTATAATAATTTAAAAAAAGAAAAAAGTATTTTGCATACAATTGCATATGTATTGTGTATATACCTCAAATTCAAGTTAATGACTTTGTTTTATGTTTTAAAGAAGAAAAGAACATAAAAATTAATAATACCCTTAGTTAAAACCATAATGGGACAAGTACTGGCACTGGTGTTATGTGACATTTTGTATTTTTCTGCTATGTTCCTACATTGTACTAACCACCTCCTTAAATCATTGACCTGCTGTTAAAACAAAAAAGGAAAAAGGAAAAAGCTTAACATTGTGTAACTATTTTTTTTTGTTGATCAATCTTTCACATAGAAATATGTAATTCAACTGAGTGGAATATCTATTAAATTCTCAGCTCAGTATTAATGGGCAGAATTGCACAATGAGCAATTACTGGATTATTCCTTTTATTGGTGTTTGTTGCATCTAAATTACTGAATAAATTATTAATTCCTTAATCAATCTTAAATTATGATTAAAATTATCAAGTGAATTCCTCTCAGCAGTTGAAAACTGTTTGTGAAACTTGTCTGTCCAGAGAAGTAATACTCTATAAATATTATTAAATAACTTAGATACAGTCTTTTTAAGTATTAAATTGTATGTCAAACACTTAATGTATGTAAAGCAGTTAATGGTATGTCATGCAGTTAATTGTACATCAAGCAGTTGAGAGTAAAAGTAAGGCATATTTTCCAACAAACATCAATAATTTCTTATTTTGCAAATTTCTTATCTTTGAACTTGGAAAAGTTCGAGAGTTTTTGATTCTATAAGCTTTACTTGTATCTTCTTCCACTACATAAACGCATTGTTTGACAATTATAAAATACAAATGTTTTCTAAATACTTTTGAGAATTTGATTTAAAAATTGATTGACACAATATATTATTTGCATTAAAAAGTAACTTGACCCAAATACTTTTATGTTTGCTTAGGATTTTTTTTTATATCTAAAAGTTGAAGATATTTTTGTCACAACTGTAAACAAACTTACCCTAAATGTCCTAAAACCCATTCTTGAGTTCTCTATTTGCATATCGATCATGCCCTGAAAATCTGAAGGTTAATCCAAACTGGTTTTAAAATATTCAAGAAAAAAACTTTTAATACCAGTCTTTTAAATTTCATGACAATTTTGGTGAGGAATAATGATATATACTATAAGTACATACATTAACAAAACTTTTAAAGTTCCTTTCTATAAAATATAAAATACTCAATATCTAAATCCAAGTCAGGCAGGGCAGATCAGTGTTTAACATTGGATGTTTTGTGTTTCATGTTATTATTACAGTGTTCAAAATGCAAGTATAACATTTGTTCAGGCATGGTGACTCACACCTGTAATCCCAGCACTTTGGGAGGCTGAGGCAGGAGGATTTCTTGAGGCCACAGGTTTGGAACCATCCTGGGCAACATAGCAAGACCCTATCTCTATAGAAAAAAATGCAAGTATAAGATTTAATATTTGTCAACATGCTTTTACAAAGTAAATCTGAAATTACTAAACTTTCTCCATATGGTCTCATACTTTTTCAAATCACTGTGAGGAACTACTTGTATATTAAAAATTCCCTTAAACTCTCCCCTCCCCCAAAAAAGCACAAATGGCCAAGCTGTTTTCCAGAGTGGCTGTATCATTTGACATCCCCACCAGCAATGTATGAATGATCCAATTCCTCCAAATCCTCACCAGCATTTGTGTTGTCACTATTTTTTTTTTTTCATTTTAACCTTTCTGATAGGTATCTCATTGTGGTTTTATTTGTTATTTCCCTAATGGCTAGCAATATTGAACTCATTTTCATATACTAATTTGCCATCTGTATATGTGTATATGTTCATGTCATTTGGTCGTCTTCTAATTGGATTGTTTTTCTACTGTTAAGTTTGAGAATTCTTTATATATTCTAGATACTAGTCCTTTATTGGCTATTTTCTCCTAGTCTTTTCATCCTCTTAACAGGGTCTTTCACAGAGAAAAAGGTTTTATTTTGATAAAGTCCAACTTATGAATTTTTCCTTTCATGGATTGTGCTTTTGGTGTCACATCCAAGAACTTTTGCCTACACCTGGATCCTGAAAATTTTCTCCTATGTTTTTTTCTAAAAGTCTTCTAGTTTTACATGTTGTATTTAAATCCATCATCCATTTTGCGTTATTTTATCTTTTTTGGCCTATTGATGCCCATTTGTTCCAACACCGTTTGTTGAAAGGGCCATCTTTTCTACATTGAATTTCTTTTGCACCTTTGTCAACAATCGATTGGGCATATTTGTGTGGGTCTAGTTCTGGCTTCTCTATTTTATTCATTAATCAAAGTGTCCACTCCCCTGCTAATACCACATTGTATTGATTACTGTAGCTATGTAGTGAGTCCTGAAATCAGATAGAATGATTCCTCCCAGTTTGTCCTTTATTGAAATTGTTTTGTCTATTCTACTTCCTCTGGCTCTTCATATACATTTTGAATAAGCTCAATGGGATTCTGCATTAAATGTATACATAATTTGGGGGAGAATTGACATCTTTAACTATGCTGAATATTCCAATCCATGAACACCTGTATTTCTCTCCATTTATTGAGCTCTTTGATTTCTTTCATCAGCATTTTTGTAGTTTTCAGCAAGGAAGTTCTGTACATGTTTTGTTAGCTTTGTTTTAGTATTTTCAGTTTTTGCAAGATTGTAAAGAGTATTGTATTTTTAATTTTTGTATCCATGCATTCATTGCCAATATACAGAAATATAATTGATTTTTCTCTGTTGATCTTATATTCTGTGGCCTTGCTGAACTCTCTTATTAGTTCTAGGAGAATTTTTGCAGTTTGCTTGGGAATTTTTATGTAGATAGTCACGCTATTTGCAAATGGGCACAGCTTTATTTCTTCCTTATACATCGGTCTGCATTCTCATGTGGCTTCCATTGACACCACGGTATGGGGAGACCTTATTACTGCTGAGCTGCAGTAAAATTCCTCATTTTCCACCAGGACTCCTCAGGTGGGAGGTATGAGGTGAGAAGTGAGAAGTAGGAGCACCTCTTACATAGCTTGATGAGGGTGGAAGTCTAGGCACCCCTCTAGGCCTCTGCTGGCATGGGTGGGGTTAAAGCCACAGTTCTTCTGTTGTGTTTGGCTGGAATAGGGCAAGTAGAGCAGTTTTTTTTCAAATTGTGTTATAGTCTCCCCCTTTTCTTGTCTTTTGGCGAGAGAGAGAGAGAGAGAGAGAGAGAGAAAGCGGGCTTTTCATAGGGCTTGTTTTATTTATTTATTTTTTTGGATGGCATCGCTTGTCCTTTCTCAGTTGTTGGCTTCTTTAGCCCAAAGTCTGAGATATATGAGGCACAAAGAAAACCCAGGGACCCCGTGGTGATGAGGAGGAAGACCTCTGCCAGCCCTCTGAGGAGCAGGCTCAAGAGCCTGAGCACCCGCATCTGCCACGGCCACCCACATGCCTGTTGCAGAACACCATCAACGAGCAGGGCTCTCCCAATGCCTGGAGCAGCAGCTCCCCCAGCTAGAGCAGGCCCTGCCAGCACCCAAGAACTTGGCAAAGCAACCAAAGTAGGGGAGAACCACAAAAGAAGCATAAAATGACTTTCACAGAAAGCAGTCCAGCCACTTGGTTCCTTCTTTTTTTTTTTCCCAAGATGGGGTTTCACTCTTGTTGCCCAGGCTGGAGTGTAATAGTGCGATCTCGGTTCACTGCAACCTCTGCCTCCTGGGTTCAAGCAAGTCTCCTGTCTCAGCTTCCCGAGTAGCTGGGATTACAGGCGCCCACCACTATACCTGGCTAATTTTTGGTATTTTTAAGTAGAGACTGGATTTCACCATGTTGGCCAGGCTGGTCTCAAAGGTTCGGGTTTTTTGTTTTGTTTTGTTTTGTTTTTTGTTTTCCCCTTCTCTCCTGCATTTTCCTCCATCTCCAGGTACAGTTCGGGATGTGAATGCCTCTCCCCCTACAAAGGCACAGTGTTGTGGAGGGCTGAGAAGTTGGTTCTGTGACTTATTCCTCATAACTCATCAGCATCCCCTTTTTTCTGCCTTTAAAGTCCTATCTCACCTATCTGTTTGGGTCAGAGAGACGTTTTCAAAGCCCCAAAGGAAAGAGGCTGGGACTGTGCCCTGAGATGATTCTTGGTGACGGAGTGGATTTGTGCTCTGAGTTTAGTTTAAGGGAATGTTGTTGTGTCTCGGTCCAGGAGAGGCAGCTTATCTTGGCCCTGGGTGAAGAAGGAAGCCCACAGAGGCCCGGGGTTTGTCACCTGTGGCTGACAGTGTCTGCAGAGCCAGCATCGAACTAATCCTGTGTGTGGGAGGATGAGAGCTGCTGGGCAGTTGTATAAGTTGATAGGGGCTTGTTGATCTGTGAAATTCAGCGTGACCAGATCGATATGCACCCCGTGCATCCCTGAGGGGCCCCTTCCCAGCAGGCTCTGGCTGGCTGCAGGCTGGTTCTGGTGTGAAAGATTATACAGCCTTTTCTTTCTTTTTTTTTTTCTTTTAAAAACAAACAACAGCTGAAAACAAGACCTTCACCAGTGGGCAAGTAATGACACTTGTGGCTCTTTCCCAGAGAGCCTGGCTGCAGTTGAGCTGGAAGGAGATGTCTTGTGTGAACGCTGGGGTGGAGGCTGTCTTGGAACCTCTAGTGAGCAGGAGGCCCTGAACCGCGGTGGTGGATAGAGGTGCAGCTTTCTGCGTCTCTGCCTTTTGATCTGTGTCCACAGGTGAGCAGCATCAGCCTCCATCCCCAGCACACGCTCTGTGGGCCTTCAGGTCTCACTGTTCCGTATGAAGAAACAGACAGCAGACTGAGGAAGCGATGGCCCCTGAGAAAGGGCCCCTATAGACTGGCTGTCACACAGTATTTTGTCTTTGATTCTGAATAAATATATTTTGAGGGCTTTCTGTTGTTGTTGTTGGGGGGTAGTGGTTGTTTGTTTTAAGCTGACCACTTGGAAGAAATACCTTGGTTGTCTGTGGTTTTCATGCCTTGTCCCTGCCTCTGCCCCCACCCCTTATGAGTGGGGTGACTCACTTTTCTGTATAGAGACTCAATGACCCAGGTAGGAGGTGAATGCAGCTGTCAGGAAGGCCCATAGGATCCTTGTACCTGTTGCTTGGCTTCAGTTCACCAACTGATCTTTGATAGGAAACTCTGAATAGAGGCAGCAAACAGCTGAAACAAACATTCCCCACCCGGCCCAGTTCATATGAAGAGTCTGGTTCTTCCCCCTACTCTTGAATGATGATGATATTCAGACAAAGCATTGACGTTATGGAAGAAAGAAAGAAAAAAATATATATATATATATAAATACACACACACATATACACCCAGCAGACAATCCAATCCAACGCTGTGAGGTAAATGAGTGTCTGCATTTGGATTCCACAAAACCAAAATCCATGTTGAACAAAGTGAAGTCTGCATGCAGTGAGATTTTGGGTGAGCTGTGTGTATCTGTCTGTTGTGCGTGAGCCCGAGCCCTGTTTTCCTGTGGAGCTACTTTGAGTGGCATTCTCCCCATGTGAACCATATGCCTGGAGCACAGATAGCCCTCTCTAGGTAACTGATCTTACACATTTACTGTTTACGGAACAAATGTCTGACTGTGTACTTGGGTGTATTCCACAGCATTGTCAACTGCAGGCTCCTGTGTTTGCCAGAGATACTGTGCTCAAAGTAGAGGATTTTCTTTCTTTCTTCCATAACGCCAATGCTTTCTCTGAATATCATCATCATTCAAGAGTGGGGAGAAGAACCAGACTCTTCATATGAACCAGGTGGGGAATGTTCGTTTCAGCTGTTTGCTGCCTCCATTCAGTTTCCTATAAAAATTCAGCTGGTGACCTGAAGCTGAGCAACAGGCACAAGGATCCCGTGGGCCTTCCTGACAGCTGCCTTCCCCTCCTACCTGGGCCATTGAGTCTCTACACAGAAAAGTGAGTCACCCCACTCAAAAAGGGTGGGGGCGGAGGCAGGGACAAGGCATGAAAATCACAGATAATCAAGGTAGTTCTTCTAAGTGGTCAGTTTAAAACACAACCACCACCACCACCACAACCCACAAAAAAATATTTATTCAGAATCACTGCGATTTGCATGCTGCTACGTGGTCACATGGAGACCTGTGTTCTGTTCCCTGTAAATGGAAACATGCTCTGAGCCTGTCTGCCTCCTTTGCCTGCTCCTAGTCCTCGGTACCAGCCCCCGGGGGTATCCACAACCTTTTGGACAGAAGAAAGTGGAATTTCAGACAAGAGTTTGATTGGATCTTCAATGACAGGCTTGCACTAGCTGTGGCCCAGATGTCGGCCCTGCCCAGAATTGCCAGGAGGAGGCTTTGCGGGCACTGGAGGTACCGCAGGGCTTGCCTCCCCCTGCTGAGTCCAATGGGTGCAAGAAAGCTGGCATGTGGCCAGAGATGGCCGGAGTGTGCCACAGCCCTCAAATGCCTTTCCTTCCACCTGTTTTAAAGAATCCCAAATAACTCATTGAAGTTTTACCAGAATGAATCCTTTTTCAGTTAACTGATCAAATGGATGAACTCTGACCCTCTTGAATGTCTTTCCCCAGTTAGAGTGGTCGAGTGTTAACTGTGGGATCACTGCAGCGTCCTACCCTAAATGCATGAGAACAAAATTGAAACCTAGGGAGCGGAGCTTGATTCCCAATCACAGTCTAGCCCCCACTACAGGAGGGTACCCTGCTCAGAGGCAGATTTAATAGGGAATTGAAGGAATCGTTAGGGGGCCAGGGAGATGTGATAGAGACTGGTTTTCCAGGTGAATGAGATGGAAGGGGTTGGTGGAAGGTTTATGTCACCCTTTGTCCTTTATTGTGAATATGTGTGTTTTAAGCAATGAGATTAGGCTGTTCAGACTTATCTGGGTAGTCTCGGTGACACATTTCCTATGCTGAGATTGTTTTGAAGACAGAGTGACTCTAACCACTGTGAGAAACCCGAATAAAAATCCACCCCCCCACTACCCCCAAAAAAGAAAACCCAGGGAATTCATCACTATTGTTACTTGTGTCCTAAGGACCCTAGTCTGCCTTCTTCTCTCCACCTTTGTTTTTGTTGTTGTCGTTTTTGTTTGTTTGTGTTTTGAGTCAGGGCCTCGAAATATCACCCAGGCTGGAGTGCAATGGTGCAATCACGGCTCACTGCAGCCTTGGCCTCCCTGGCTTAAGCTATCCTCCCATTTCAGCCTCCTGAGTAACTGGGACTACAGGCACGACCACACCTGGATAATTATTATTATTTTTGTGTGTGTGTGTAGACAGGGTCTCCCTTTGTTGCTCAGGCTGGTCTGGAACTCCTGGGCTCAAGGGATCCCCCTGCCGTGGCCTCCCAAAATGCTAGGATTACAGGTGTGACCCCACATGTCTGGCGCCTGTCTCCACCTTTGAATCTTCTTCTTTTTTCTTTCTCTTTTAAAAAGTATATAATGTATGTAATGTATATACAGTCTAGCATTCTTATTTGTATTTAGTGGGAGGAATGGGGAAAAGTAGTACATTTATTCCGTCTTCCCAGAAGTAGGAGCCTCCACAGGAAGGCTTTGTTTGGGAAAGGAAGCAGGAGGGAGAGGAAGAGATCTGGAGTGTAGATTTTATAACCCTGCCTATGTATGGCACCAGGTACCAACACTGGTCCAGGTTAAAGTTGTCCCACGTGGTCCTGGCTGCCTGAGGTAAGAGGTGTTGGGAGAGATGCATAAAGGGACAGGAGAGAGGCCCCAAAACATGACCCAGACCCTTGTTACCCAATTGGATCATGCAGAGATTCCACGAGGCTTGGGCAGGCCAGACAGCAGCCCTGGCCAGGATTCCTGAGTGAATAGGCCAGGCTCCCAGCAGCCTCTAGGTGGCACCTGGCATCAAGAAATTCTGATGTGGGCCTTCTAAGGAGCCCAGTTGGCTGTGGCCACAGCTGGTTGATGTCAATTGTGAGCTCAGCTGATTCAATCAGTTCTTATTCTTGTAAGCCCACAGGGCTCCGCAGTGAGACTGAGCTCCTACCTCGGAACGCAGTGACTACCATGGATATGGCTGCTCGGAAAGTGGGAGATACTCACAATTTTCTTAATCCAGTCTATCATTGATGGACATTTGAGTTGTTTCCAAGTCTTTGCTATTGTGAATACTGCCACAATAAACATACGTGTGCATGTGTCTTTACAGAAGCATGATTTATAATCTTCTGGGTATATACCCAGCAATGGGATGGCTGGGTCAAATGGTATTTCTAGTTCTAGATCCTTCAGGAATCGCCACACTGTCTTCCACAATGGTTGAACTAGTTTACAGTCCCACCAACAGTGTAAAAGTGTTCCTATTTCTCCACATCCTCTGCAGCACCTGTTGTTTCCTGACTTTTTAATGATTGCCATTCTAACTGGTGTAAGATGGTATCTCATTGTGTTTTTGATATGCATTTCTCTGATGGCGAGTGATGATGAGCATTTTTTCATGTGTCTGTTGGCTGCGTAAATGTCTTCTTTTGAGAAGTGTCTGTTCATATGCTTTGCCCACTTTTTGATGGGGTTGTTTGATTTTTTCTTGTAAATTTGTTTAAGTTCTTTGTAGATTTTGGATATTAACCCTTTGTCAGATGGGTAGATCGTAAAAATTTTCTCCCATTCTGTAGGTTGCCTGTTCACTCTGATGGTAGTTTCTTTTGCTGTGCTGAAGCTCTTTAGTTTAGTTAGATCACATTTGTCAATTCTGGCTTTTGAGAAAGTTTTTTATTTCACTTCTTATGAAGGTTTGTTTAAGAAAAATTCTGGTTCTTTGAAAATGAACTCATCAAGCATCAGGAGATTTTTCAGTGCTGGCTGTCATTCATTCATCAGATATTACTGTGTACCAGGCATAATTCTCGGAAATCTTTCCCTTTTCAGTAAATAGCACTTAGCACCGGTTTGCTGATTGGGGTGATAGTTCAACCCTCAGGGTCAGGGTCCTGAATCACTGTCTATTCTAGGGATTTTCAACCAGGCTTGTATCTCAGAATCACTTGGAGGAGGAGGGCACTTGTTGAAAATGCAGCTTCTTGGACCTCTCTGGGCTTTCTGTCTCTGGTTCTTTTTTTTTAAAATTTTATTATTACTACTTTTTTTATTATTATTATTTGTGTGTGTGTGTGTGTGTGTGTGTGTGTGTGTGTGTGTGTAGACAGGGTCTCCCTTTGTTGCTCAGGCTGGTCTGGAACTCCTGGGCTCAAGGGATCCTCCTGCCGTGGCATCCCAAAATGCTAGGATTACAGGTGTGACCCCACATGTCTGGCGCCTGTTTCCACCTTTGAATCTTCTTCTTTTTTCTTTCTCTTTTAAAAAGTATATAATGTACGTAATGTATATACAGTCTAGCATTCTTATTTGTATTTAGTGGGAGGAATGGAGAAAAGTAGTACATTTATTCCGTCTTCCCAGAAGTAGAAGCCTCCACAGGAAGGCTTTGTTTGGGAAAGGAAGCAGGAGGGAGAGGAAGAGATCTGGAGTGTAGATTTTATAACCCTGCCTACGTATGGCACCAGGTGCCAACACTGGTTCAGGTTAAAGTTGCCCCACGTGGTCCTGGCTGCCTGAGGTAAGAGGCATTGGGAGAGATGCATAAAGGGACAGGAGAGAGGCCCCAAAACATGACCCAGACTCTGGTTACCCAATTGGATCATGCAGAGATTCCACGAGGCTTGGGCAGGCCAGACAGCAGCCCTGGCCAGGATTCCTGAGTGAATAGGCCAGGCTCCCAGCAGCCTCTAGGTGGCACCTGGCATCAAGAAATTCTGATGTGGGCCTTCCAAAGAGCCCAGTTGGCTGTGGCCACAGCTGGTTGATGTCAATTGTGAGCTCAGCTGATTCAATCAGTTCTTATTCTTGTAAGCCCACAGGGCTCCACAGTGAGACTGAGCTCCTACCTCAGAATGCAGTGACTACCCTGGACATGGCTGCTCAGAAAGTGGGAGATTCCCCCAATGCTTTCTTGGGTAACTAGTGGGCAAGAAGAAACAGTTTTTTATTTTTTAATTTTTTATTATACTTTATGGTCTAGGGCACATGTGCACAACATGCAGGTTTGTTACATAGGTATACATGTGCCATGTTGGTGTGCTGAACCCATTAACTCATCATTTACATTAGGTATATCTCCTAAAGCTATCCCTCACCCCTCCTCCCACCCCACTACAGGCCCTGGTGTGTGTTGTTCCCCACTGTGTGTCCAAGTGTTCTCATTTTCCAATTCCCACATATGAGTAAGAACATGTGGTGTTTGGTTTTCTATCCTTGCAATAGTTTGCTGAGAATGATGGTTTCCAGCTGCATCCATGTCCCTACAAAGGACATGAACTCGTCCTTTTTTATGACTGCATAGTATTCCATGGTGTATATGTGCCACATTTTCTTAATCCAGTCTGTCACTGATGGACATTTGGGTTGATTCCAAGTCTTTGCTATTGTGAATAGTGCTGCAATAAACATACGTGTGTGTGTGTCTTTATAGCAACATGATTTATAATCCTTTGGGTAGATGCCCAGCAATGGGATGGCTGGGTCAATTGGTATTTCTAGTTCTAGATCCTTGAGGAATCACCACACTGTCTTCCACAATGGTTGAACTAGTTTACAGTCCCACCAACAGTTTAAAAGTGTTCCTATTTCTCCACATCCTCTTCAGCACCTGTTGTTTCCTGACTTTTTAATGACTACCATTCTAACTGTTGTGAGATGGTATCTCACTGTGGTTTTGATTTGCATTTCTCTGATGGCCAGTGATGATGAGTACTTTTTCATGTGTCTGTTGGCTGCATAAATGTTTTCTTTTGAGAAGTGTCTGTTCATATCCTTTGTCCACTTTTTGATGGGGTTGTTTGATTTTTTCTTGTAAATTTGTTTAAGTTCTTTGTAGATTTTGGATATTAGCCCTTTGTCAGATGGGTAGATTGTAAAAATTTTCTCCCATTCTGTAGCTTGCCTGTTCACTCTGATGGTAGTTTCTTTTGCTGTGCAGTAGCTCTTTAGTTTAGTTAGATCCCATTTGTCAATTCTGGCTTTTGAGAATGTTTTTTATTTCACTTCTTATGAAGGTTTGTTTAAGAAAAATTCTGGTTCTTTGAAATTGAACTCATCAAGCATCAGGAGATTTTTCAGTGCTGGCTGTCATTCATTCATCAGATATTACTGTGTACCAGGCATAATTCTCGGAAATCTTTCCCTTTTCAGTAAATAACATTTAGCACAGGTTTGCTGATTGGGGTGATATTTCAAGCCTCAGAGTCAGGGTTCTGAATGACTGTCTATTCTAGGGATTTTCAACTGGGCCTGTATCTCAGAATCACCTAGAGGAGAAGGGCACTTGTTGAAAATGCAGCTTCTTGGACCTCTCTGGGCTTTCTGTCTCTAGTTCTTTTTTTTTTAAATTTATTATTATTATTATTATTATTATTTGTGGAGACAGGGTCTCCCTTTGTTGCTCAGGCTGGTCTGGAACTCCTGGGCTCAAGGGATCCTCCTGCCGTGGCCTCCCAAAATACTAGGATTACAGGTGTGATCCCACATGTCTGGCCCCTGTCTCCACCTTTGAATCTTCTTCTTTTTTCTTTCTCTTTTAAAAAGTATATAATGTACGTAATGTATATACAGTCTAGCATTCTTATTTGTATTTAGTGGGAGGAATGGGGAAAAGTAGTACATTTATTCCGTCTTCCCAGAAGTAGAAGCCTCCACAGGAAGGCTTTGTTTGGGAAAGGAAGCAGGAGGGAGAGGAAGAGATCTGGAGTGTAGATTTTATAACCCTGCCTATGTATGGCACCAGGTACCAACACTGGTTCAGGTTAAAGTTGCCCCACGTGGTCCTGGCTGCCTGAGGTAAGAGGCATTGGGAGAGATGCATAAAGGGACAGGAGAGAGGCCCCAAAACATGACCCAGACTCTGGTTACCCAATTGGATCATGCAGAGATTCCACGAGGCTTGGGCAGGCCAGACAGCAGCCCTGGCCAGGATTCCTGAGTGAATAGGCCAGGCTCCCAGCAGCCTCTAGGTGGCACCTGGCATCAAGAAATTCTGATGTGGGCCTTCCAAAGAGCCCAGTTGGCAGTAGTCACAGCTGGTTGATGTCAATTGTGAGCTCAGCTGATTCAATCAGTTCTTATTCTTGTAAGCCCACAGAGCTCCACGGTGAGACTGAGCTCCTACCTCAGAATGCAGTGACTACCCTGGACATGGCTGCTCAGAAAGTGGGAGATTCTCACAATGCTTTCTTGGGTAACTAGTGGGCAAGAAGAAACAGTTTTTTATTTCACTTTTTATGAAGGTTTGTTTGAGAAAATTCTAGTTCTTTGAAAATGAACTCATCAAGCATCAGGATATTTTTCGTGCTGGCTGTCATTCATTCATCAGATATTACTGTGTACCAGGCATAATTCTGGGAAATATTTCCCTTTTCAGTAAATAGCACTTAGCACAGGTTTGCTGATTGGGGTGATGTTTCAACCCTCAGGGTTAGGGTTCTGAATGACTGTCAATTCTAGGAATTTTCAACTGGGCCTCTATCTCAGAATCACCTGGAGAAGGAGGGCGCTTGTTGAAAATGTACCTTCTTGGACCCCTCTGGGATTTGTGTCTCTGTTTTGTTTTTGTTTTTGTTTTTTTTGTTTTTTTGTTTTTTTGTTTTTTTTAATAGCAAGGTCTCACTCTGTCACTCTGTTGTCCTGGCTGGAGCCCACCCTGGGCTCAAGGGATCCTCCCACCTCAGTCTACCAAGTAGAAGGGACTACAAGCATGCACCACCATGCCCGGTTAATTTTGTTCATATTTTTTAGAGACAAGTTCTCACTTTGTTGCCCAGGCTGGTCTCATACGCTTGGGATCAAGTGATCCTTCCGCTTCGGCCTCCCAAAGTGCTAAGATTACAGGCGTGAGTGACTGCACCTGGCCCTGTCTGTCCTTCTGCACTTGAATGGACCAAGCGTATTTTTATCACAGCAGGATCTCTGCACTTGCTCGTTCTTCTGATATAATGCCTTTTCCATGGCTGACTCCTTCTATCCATTCAGGCGTCAGCAGAATGTCACCTCCTCAAAGACGCCTGTCCTGATCACCCTATCTAAAACCGTAACCCCACCCTAGTCTCTCCATATCACCTCCATGTTTTATCTACTTCATAGCACTCATAGATGCCTGCTATTACCTTCTTTCTTTCTTGCCTGTTTGTTCACTAAATTGTAAGCTTCTTGGGGACAGGGACTCTTTCTTCTTCGGTGTTGGATCCCTGGTGCCTACCATGGTGCCTGGCATATAGCAGGTGTTTTCTGGATATTAGTTGATGCTCCAATTGAATGACTGAAAGTGAGTTTGAGACCCTTTTTGTTAAGCAAGCACTCCAGATGATTTTGGTGCCCACTCAAATTTGACAACAAATGACCAAGTGCCAGAGATAGAGAAATAGAGACTGGGCTGAATGTGATGTGCTGAAAATGTTCCCCACTTCAATTTTTTTTTTCCCACTCTCTTGTGATATCACAAGAGATAGTTCATTTTCCTATAAAGGGTTGAGGCAAGCCAGGAGAAAATTGCTGGTTATTTGAAGTCACTGGTCAAGAAGGTTCTAGTTCATTGAGGTTCAGGTCCGGCTCCAAGGGAATTAAAATATTTTTGTATTCCAGTCTGAGAGTTTATTACAGCACATCTATGACTTTTCAATCCATTCCTGACTTACACTCATCACAAAAACTGGTGCGATTTCCCTGTGTGCACAGCAGTTAGCGGTAGAGATTTGGCAATCAGAGTGAACCCAATCTAAAATTGTTTTAAAAATTTGTCACAACAGGCTAGGTGTGGTGGCTCACTCCTGTAATCCCAGCATTTTGGGAGGCTGAGGGGGGTGGATTATTTGAGGTCAGGAGTTTAAGACCAGCTTGGGTCACATGGTGAAACCCCATCTCTACTAAAAATACAAAAAAATTAGCCGGGCGATAGTGTCACATGCCTGTAATCCCAGGCTACTCGTTAGGCTGAGGCATGAGAATCACTTGAGCCTGGGAGGCAGAGGTTGTGGTGAGCTGAGATTGCACCACTGCACTCCAGTCTGGGTGACAGAGTGAGACCCTGTCTCAAAAGAAAAAAAAAATGTTACAGCAATCAGCAAAGCATATGATTTCCACATGCCTAAGGAAAAGTGGACTTGCTGCATTTCTTCCCCAGCTCTGTGCTCTTCCTCGTGACCGCCATATTTATAGCTGGATCCAGATTGCCTGGAAGAACCAGCTGCTTTGCTAACACATGGGTTCCTGGTTTGGCCCCACAAGAGTGGCTATTGACTTGGCATCTGGCACCAGGCTGGGGATGGAAAGGCAGTGACATAAAAAGAAATCCAGAGGATCACAGGACTGCTCGGTGATAAGTTGGTGACAGAGGGGCTCCTTGGAGAGTTGTTCAAGAGGCAGGGTCCTGCTCTGCTCCTGCAGTGGCCAGATGGCTGGGTGCTGAATATCCCTGCTGTAATGGCCTCTGTAAGTGTGGCCCAGAGTGTATATGCCACCATTTCCCATCTGTGGTTTCTCACAACTGAGTCTTGTCATCAAAAGCAGCTGGAGCCTGCCCTTGAAACCCTGGGTCCTGGGCAGAACAATGGGACCAAGAGAAAAATGGGGCCAGTGTCCTCCAGAAGGGCCATTGTTGGAGAGATGTTAACTGGCTCTTTGGGCTCTGGGTCCCACACAATTTGTCATCTGTTGACCCTTGCTCACCAGGCCCCAAAAACCTGTGACTCTTTGCAGATATAGTCTCCAGGGTCCCAGAGGAATGTGGCTGTGACCAGTGGCAGTGGAGTCTGTTTTGTGGGGGTAGCTGGACTTGTTCTGAGCATGCTGGTTACTGTCTCCTTACGGTTTTTGTTATATCCACTAAATAAGGATTTGCTTTTATTTTTTATTTTAAAAATTTCCGTCCAAGAGACACTCAAGATTCGACTTAGAGAAATCAGATGTTCTGTTTGTTTTTTTTACCAGGAATTGTGGAGGTTTCTTTTGGTCTTATTTGTTTGGGGCTACTCAGTTGGCATCCTTATTAAGTACCACTTACAGAATATCAAAATAAGGATCAGGGTGTATTTTGAAGAGCAGATTACAGGGCTCCCCTCACAGTGTCATTGACTGGCTGGACTTCAGAGAGCATCCTTTAGAGGGTTGGGCTGGTTAAAAATGCCTTCATGGCCTTCTGCATAGAAAAATCGTTTAAAGAAATAACCAAAGTTATTGTAAACAAAACTAATTGAAATAAGAGAATAAAGAAGGAGTAGGTTTTGGGAAGGATGGCTACCACTTCTCCATTTGCTGCTAACGTGGTGCTAAAGTAGGATTTCCATTTGGAGAATCTGAGAGTGGGAACAATTATCATTTGAATGGTGAAGCACTGATTCAGTGCACTCAATTAGAGGTGACGTCATCACACTTGTGGGATTGGCAAATTGATGGCCAGTCCTGTGTGAAGATTAGAAGCGGGTATCACACTCTGTGGTCATTTCCTTCTGGCCTAGTGCACATCCAGATGAAATTTGGGGAAAATGCACATCAAGGACAGTCATAAAGGGAAAAAAGAAGGCGTGGAGATATCACTAATGCAGATTAAAGAAAAGAAAGAGGATGGGCAACTTACACCAGTGTGTGCGATTGGACAGAGCAGACTTCTAGGTCTTTCTAAGCCCAGCTAAGACTCCACTGTCTTTTTATCTCCACCTCCCTTCTACTTCCTCCTCCCAACCTGCTGCCCCCTGGATAGCTTAAGCAGCCTGGTCTTATGTAAGTCCACTAGAGAGGAAGGGGCCAGATGGATGCTCTCGGCTATCACTCTGCTATATCCAAGGAATGGCTTGGCTTGTTCTGCAGTGAGTCAAAGAAAACAGCATGAATAAGAATAACTAACATTTATTGAGAGTTTGTGGTGTGCCCAGGCCTCATTCTGAGGTCTTCGCCCGGAAAATCTCATTTAAACCTCACATCAACCCTCTGAGTCAGGGACCATTGTCATCCTGTTTTATAAAGAAGTTGCAGTGGTAGAGGAACATATGCTATAAAAAAATGAAGATGTGGTTAAGCCAACTCTGCAGATGGCCATAGGTTTATTTACCTCCCAAGCAAGAACCAGAGTGTTTTTTTTGTTTTGTTTTGTTTTGTTTTGTTTTTTGTTGTCTTTTTGGGGGGGGATGGGGCGGAGCTTATGGTGGGAAGGTCCCTGCAGCATTTCAGGACAAGAAGGGAGAGGAGGGAGCCTCTTTGCAGATGGTTGCACACAGGTAGGGATGTCACTCTTCACCCTCCACCCCCATATCCTCCTGCATAGAAAACCTGTTTGATTATTATGGGAACTTGCTAAGGATTGCTAGCTTTAAGAACGTTGAAATCCACTAAGGAAACATCTTTTTCATTCCAAGCTTTAAACAGCAGAGAATTAGGCCTGTTAATGGAATCTCTGCTATTTTTTTTTTTTGCTTCTGGAGAGGGTATTGGTAGCTCTCAGTTTCATGTCTCTTTTACAAAGTGCTCTAACCATGGAATGTAAATGATGATTATCATTATTGTGCTACTAGCAGAGTAATGTCTATTATTAGAAGCAAGTAGCCCTCGTGCATGTAGCCCTTCATATACAGCAACTGGTCTTCTCAGTTCCCTAATGAGGCCTGCTTGGTGTGGTTCTGCCATCTTAGCAAGATCAAGAGGTTTTGATTAACTGTTGTGACTTTAAAGAACAGCAAGCAGGAAATTAAATGGTTCTCTCTTGGCCTTTAGTACATGTCCACTGACAGATTTAGATGGATCAGATAAGGAGTTTAATTTTTTTTAAAAGCAGTCTTATGAAGATATTAAATAAAATTTATAGGAGCCCATTGATTTGGACTGAGCTCCTGCACTAGACCCAACAGACCAAACCAAAACAGAACCACTCATGCCAAGGTTGCATTTCACCAAGCTGAAACTAAGTTGTTTATCTGATCTGAGAAATCAAAAGAGTGAGAGGGAATAGCCAAATACCACAAGCCAGTTTTAGCCAGCATGAAAAGTCCCCTCTGCTTTAACCTTTACAAGGAAAGTAACTTTGGAATTTGCTTTTTGTTCTCTGTTTCTGCTCTCCTCAGCCCTTTTCTGTCTATAAAACCAACCTCCTCTGCTCAGTTCATGTGAACACTTATTCTGTTTTACAGGATGAGGTGCTGCTAGATTCTAGAATCACAATTAAAGCCAATTCATATCTTTAAACTGAATTTGTTGCAACTTTGTCTTTTGACAGAGATATAATTCACATTACACATGCCATGTCACTCACTCTAATTTTTTTTATATAACTTTTGATTATGGACATTGCTAAGCATACACAACAGTAGAGAGACCAGTGGAATGGATTCCCATGTACCCATCTCCCAGCTTCTACAATGAGCATCTTATGGGCAACCTTGTTGGAGCTATCTTTCTGCTCCCCATGCCCCTCATCCCCTCATAGCTGGGTGTATTTGCAAACAAATCTCAGACAACAGATCATATCATCTATAATACTCCAGTATGCATCTCTAACATAGAAAAGATTCTAAAACAACATGCCCACTGGACCCAGTCTGTGTTCACATTTCTAGATCGGAAGTCTCTGTGATGTAGGGTCCTTGAGCTGCAGAGTGGCTCATGAAGGGGCCTCAGAAGATCTATATGTACTCCCTGAAAATATATTCAAAGGCTTATGTGTGTATTTTGTCAGGGGAGGCCACCAAAGGAGTGTGGGCCTCTGTGTGTATGTGCCTGTGTGGGAAACAGGAGATACCCAGAGTTTTCAACAAATTCCCAAAGGAGTATATGATCCCATAAGGGCTAAGAGTCCCTGTTCTAGATGAAGGGGCTCGGCTGTCCTGGCCTGATAAAATACTTTCAGTGACCATTCCCAGGTGGTACATTTGCTGGGAAAACTGCTGAGCAGTGTCAGGCTTGGCATGGAAGCTTTACCCATTCTTGCCTGTACTGTATGGCAAATGCAGGAGGCCATATAGTGTCACCAGGGCCCTAAAACTTCTGAATGTAGAAGAGCCCCTGATGTGGTGTTAAACGTGTGGATTCCCAGGCCCCACCTTTCGGGATTCTGAGTTGACAGATCTGGGGTGGGGCCTGGGAATCTGTTCATGTTTACCAAAATCCTGCTTTGAGATACACAGGTGCAGTGGTTAAGAGCATGGGCTTTGGGATTCAATAGACCTGAGTTCGAATCTAGGTTCTGCCTCAGATTAGCTGTGTGACCTTGGGCAAGTCATTAAACCTTTCTGTGAAGTGGACCTACTTATAGCACCTCTGCCCTAGGGCTGTTGTAAGAATTAGTTCAGGTAATGTAGGTAAAGCACTTCTACATACTGCCTCGCATGAAGAATAACGCTCCATTGGATGGGAATTCTTTATTTATGTATTTATTTCTAGAGATGGGGTCTTGCTCTGCCGTCCAGGGCTGGAGTACAGTGATGCAATCATAGCTCACTGCAGCCTTTAACTCCTCGACTCAAACAATCCTCCTCCCTCAGCTTCCTGGTAGCTGGGATTACAGGTGTGAGCCACCAAGCCTAGCTCAGTAGTTCTTATTCTTGTTAAAAATGTCCCAGAGTGAAAGACGATGCAATGGCTCCCCTTCCTTCCACCAGGATTATAAGGGTTTATTGTCCTTTTCATGGAATTGTAGAGATTCAAAAGGTATCAGAAAATCAGAAAGTTCATATGATTCATGGGTCCTTGGGCCTCCACTGATTTCAGCTAATAAGAATAAAGCCCAGAAAATGGATGAGCTTAGTGCTTATCAAGCTGCATAGGCCAGGGTGAAACTGGAATGTTTCTTTCCTTAGGTGCCTTCAGGGATTGGTGGTCACGTTATATCAGTTTTTAGGAACATAGTGCATCAGTCAGGAAACCCTTGATAACGAAGCGAGCCTGATTTGGCAAATATATTTCTTTAGCTACACTGAAAACTCCATGAGAGAATGTGGCCAAGTCAGGGCCAGTCCATCTCACATGTAGCAAAACAACTCAAAACCACTGCAGGAGTGGGGAGTAGTGACACCTTCCTACACAGAGGAGGGCCAACCATCATGCCAATGACTTTTTCTAGCTTCAACATTTTGGTGGCCTTTAGGGACCCAAGGCTAGGAGGTACTGCCGTTTCTTCTTTAAGTACAGAAAGGTCCTGCTACACTTCAGACTCCCTGAGGGCAAAGTCCTGTTGAAGCCCCACTAGAAAACCTTAGTATCCATCCAGGACCTGGAGCTTTAACTCAGAATGATCTGCTCATGACCTTGAGACCTATAGTTATGTCTCAATTTCCTACCCGACTCCCACTTCTGCCATCCCCAGTGTAATTGGGCTTTCTCACTTTGCCCACATCCTTGTTTTTCAATCCTGCCTCCACTGTAGTGTCTACCTGGTGCCTGACATTTCAGGTCTTATCTCTTGTTTCTCGCTCTGCACTTGCCCTTGGAAATTAACAACATAACATAGCCTTCCCCACACTGACCCTCTGGCGTCCCAGGAAATATCTTGTACTTTTTTGGAGACTTGAGGTAATTGTCTTGTCTGAGTATATTCAACTCCTAGGCATCCTTCTCAGGGGAACTTGCCTGGTCACCCCTCTACTCCCAAAGGGGTAACCAGAGAAGCTCTGGATGCACATGAGTGTTAATGGGTTCTAGAGAGGACTTGCTGGCCACATTTCAGTGGATGGGATGACTAGTGATACAAGTGAATGAGTGAGCTCCCTTTCTTCCTCTAACCAGGGTTCCTGCCTATCCAACTGTGCCCAATGGCCCAGGGACAGGGCAATGGCTTTTTAGTATGAGAAAGAACCTTTGAGGTCAGGCTGGGGCTGATCCTGTGTCTATTTTCTGATGGGTGACAAGCATGTAGACCACTTTTCTTCCCAGAGGCAGGGTCAGTGGAGTCAGTGGGGGCCTAGGCCTGAGGTCTAGATAACTCTGGCCTTCTTCTCAGCCAAGTAGAACCTTACCTGGTCAGAATCCTGGGGAAGGGGCTCAGTGGGAATTTCTGAGAAACTGAGGCTCAAACAGAAAGCCTATTTTGTCACCCTCCTTGTCAGAAGAGTTACCACAATGTCTGAGGCTACCTTCCTGCCTTAATGTGCTCAGCCTAGTGACTGTAACGAACCTTTGTGAGGTGGTTCATCTTGATTATCTGGAATCATTGCCCAGGCTAGTGATAGAAATCAACAAAGTATAAAACTGTGGCCTCAAGCTGGGTGCCGTGGCTCATGCCTGTAATTCCAGCACTTTGAAAGGCCAAGGTGGGAGGATCGCGTGAGCTTAGCTTAGAAGTGCCTGGGAAACATGGCGAAATCCTGTCTCTACAAAAAAATACGAAAATTAACCAGGCATGGTGGCACATGCCTGTAGTTCCAGCTACTCAGGAGGCTGAGGCATGAGAATCGCTTGAACTCTGGGGAGTTTGAGGCTGCAGTGAGCCGCAATCGCACCCCTGCACACTAAGATTACAGCGAGACCTTGTCTCAAAAAAAAGGACTGTGATCTCAGTGTATGTCCAGGTATTCATGCATTGGTGTGTTCATTTGTTTGTTTTGGAATGTTCATTTTTCTTCCCAAAAGAGAGTTGAGAAAAATGTCTGAGGGGGTCCAAGTAAATGACCCTTTATCATCCTAAGAAATAGGACCTTCCAACATGGAATAATTTTGGTTAAGGATAACCTTGGCACTTAGAAAATCAGACAGACAGCAGCATCTGAGGAAGGCTGCCACAGTCAAGGCCAGCTTTTCCTTGGTGCCCTCAGACTAACTTTAAGTTGGGTTTCTTTATTCATTTTAATTTTCTCATGGGGAAGCAGCCCAAGGGTTAGTCAATGAAGAAAGCTTTGTAGTTTGGGGTTATGGAGGACACAGATAACTAAGAAGGACACAAGTATGTCCTTGAGGAGGACACAAATATGAGGCTATGGAGGACACAGAGAACTAAGAAGAGAGAGCCTCTGCCATTAGCCCCTGGTAAGCCAGTTGAGGAGACACAACATAGACGTAGCATGAGATAGTTTAGTGCTTTTCACTATTCCTTATTCTGATTTCATAGGTCTAGGGTCTGGTGCAGGAATCTATTTTGATCACATTCCCCAGGAGACTTGGGGTCTATGGCAAGTCGCTTCTCTTTCTGAACCTCAATGTCTCAGACTTGCCCAGGCAATGAACTTTACAGAAATTCAGAGGAGAAGGAATCCCTTCCCGGACTCAGGTGAGAATGTTCTTTCTTCATGGAAAAGCTCCACACTAGACCTTGAGGGTTGGAGGGAGGTTTTGAAGGGGGCAGAGGAATTATGTGACCAGAGGATCAAGACTATGATAGTGTCACTGCCCTGTTTCTCTGTGTGCTGCTTCTCTGGGGAGTGGAGATGGAACAGTTGGGCCTGGGACAAAAAGTCATTCACATTGAGTACCAGCCAGGGCCAGACCTCAAGTCCCTTGAAATTTCTCAGATTCCATCCCTGCCAAAGTCTGGGAGCTCTCATTAGACACTGACCTGTTGTTATTGGGAATAGGGACTTAGTGAGGCCGTGAATTCATTCCACAAACCTTTTCAAATGCCTTCTTTGGTCTCAGTCTTGTGTTGAGTGCTAAAGATAGAGATCAATAAAATATGGTCCCTGCCCAGGAGGGGCCTCAGTTTGAGCAGATAATTACAGTACGAGGAGCATGTTCAAGGCCTTATATGGAACATTAGCATGAAAAGGAGAGATGGTAGTGAAAGGAGAACATACAAAGAGGAGGTGAGGTTTGAGTAAAATTTGAAAAGTGAGTAAGATTCACCAGGTCAAAGGAGGGGAAGGAAGAGGAGCACTTTTTGGATACAGGTGGCATACAAGAGTAAAATAACATAGCATACCAATAATGAATTAGGGCAGCTCATAGACCTATAATCTGTCCCTCCTCTTGTTGATGCAAACTGTCTGAGGCCCCCATGAGAAGAAAGAGTGTTGGAAACAATTTAGCTGGGGCCAGGGCTCATGTCTCTCCAAGTATTTTCACTTCACTACAAAGGGTCTGGGAAGACAGGGAGGTGTTTTGAAAGCAAGAGATTGACCTGGGCAGATTAGACTTTTACAATGTTTCCTCTGGTGGTTTTGTAGATGGCAGGGGGATGGAATTAACTGAGTAATAGCAAAGGGGGTATTGAGAAGAATATTGTTCTGGTCCAAGAAGAGTTGATAAATTGGGGGCAGTGCAGTGGAGGAGGACAAGCCATAAGTGCATTAGGGAGCTATTTACGAATTCAGATCCACACAGCTTGTGGATTAGTTGACAGTCGTGCGCTGAGACAGAAGGTAGTGCTGAGGATGACCTTCCATTTCTTAATTTGGAAAATTGGGTGATAAGGAGAGGCTTAAGAGATTATGAATAAAGGGGAGAGAAGGAGCTCAACTTTGGACAAGTTGAGTTTGAAATGCCCATGGGACATCCAGGTGGAGATGTCCAATAGGCAGCTTGATAACAAGAGAGAGGCCCAGCTTTGAGGTGTTTCTGAGTAGGGATTTCTGGATTCTGTGTGAATTCCCTCCTTATGTGTCCTTTTGCACTCTTAATACACTTCGAAGAACAGAGTTTGCTGATATCCCCAAATCTATATTTTCCCTTCCCCAATGGTCCTATGTCCACCATTTGTAACAGGTCACATATGTTTCCTTGAATTTCCATGATTCCTAAAGACTTTTCCTTAAATTATGAGGACAAGTAAAAGAAGACCTCAATTACCACTTCCTGACTCCTTGAAGTCAAGTGTGGATATTCCAATGGCAACCGAGCATTTATTCAAGATTCTAGAAATCACATCTACTTTTTTAGGAGTGGGGAGGAAGAAACAGTGGGCCAAGCCTGTGGACATTCTGCCTTGAGATCAGCCCTCCTGGGATGGGTTCACATCACCATCATCAACATAAAAGAGTTAACATTTCTTGGAGCATTTCTTATATGCCAGGTACTATGCTGCAGACTTTTCATTCATGATCTCACTGAAACTTGGTAACAACCCTAAGGTAGGACTATTATTATCCCTGTTTTTATAGATGAGAAAACTAAGGCACATGGAGTGTGAGTGACTTGCTCAAGAACCCACAGTTAATACTCAGTAAAGCTGGGTTTTAAGCCTGCAGCTGACTGACTCTAGAATCCCTGTTTTTAACCATACTTGATGCCATTTAATTCTCGTTTTTATTGATTTTCTTTCAAAAATTCTTCTAATTTTCTTTAATCTTCAGTAAGTAACCACCTGATTACTCAGCTAGTCAGTCAGCAGCCTGAATTGCATACTAGTTTTACAAGAAAACTCCACTACATGTTGAAGATGGGGTGTGAGACAAAAGAACTAGAAACCATGGTTTCTGTATCCAAGGACCTATCTGGCTTTTGCACCCATGAAATGACTTGAATGTGGTTATGCAGTGTAGGGCCAGGTAGAATTTATAAGGCGGCAAGGCTTCCTGGAAGAGATGCTAGCTGTTTACCCACCTAGAAGAAAGAGAGACAGATGGGGTGAGGAATTGGAGGCACCAGAGAGAATATCTGGTTACTAGATTCTGGTCCGAACTTCTAACTTCCTAGATGAAGAAACATAGCAAAAGAAAAGTGGGGACCTGCCCAGGTTAGGGTCCCTGACATCCCAGTTAGTGGGGCAGGAGAGGCTGAAGACCAGCATGAGCAAAGTCCTAAAGGTGCTGACTGAGAGGTCAAGCGCAGAGAAGAATCAGGCCAGGCACAGTCACAAAGCCACCTTATCCAAGGCACACTTCAGCAAAGTTTGGGAAGTTTTGTTTTGATTTCCACCTACTCTGTGGGCTTCCTCTGACTCTAGCAACAATGTGCAGCTTGCTCTTGCCGTGTGCCTCTGTAGCCCAGGCTGACAGTGTACATTTCATTAGCTTGCCCATGCTGAAGTCATACGTCAGTGGAACATGCTTCTGGCTTCTCTTTACCCAACACAGAATATTTCCAATAAAGAACCAAAGCTGCTTTATTCCAACAACAACTTACATATTTTCAAACAAAGGAACCATAGAGTCTTCATTTATAAACTTCTGGCTGCCCTGGTGTTGGGTCAGGAAATACCAGTTTTTTACATGGTGTCAAAAATTAATTTACTTTGCATTTCCTCCCACAAAAATGTTGCTCTCCAGACGTAAGGACATGGGGGTTGGAATCCCACCTCTCCTGGCTCCCACACTACCTTGTCATAAAGTCCTCATAAATCAGGAGGCAACCCTTTCTGCTAGGTCTGTGTTAATCTCTGCAGATGAACAGAGGTGCCAAGTTCTGGAAGAAAAATATCTTTCTGACTCCCATCTGGAATCTGTTGACAGTTCCTTCCTGACTCCAGTTAGGCAGGGTTTAGGGGATAGGTGGATAGCAGCAGTTATGTATTCTTTGACTCGACTCCAGAGTGGGCAACTGGGTGCTTCTTTCCCTCCTCACCAGCCCTGAGTCTTTGCCCGTCACCCTGAGCTTTTTGCATTCCAGGTACCCAGGACTTCGCCATCCACCCCTGACCTCTAGCCTGTTAGCCCTTAGTGGGGTGCTCAAAGGAACTGCCATCCTCTTGCTGTAGCTACACTGATGCTGGGTCATGCATTATGCCTACTGGGTTAAGGGGGTGGCGAACAGGGCTGGATGGGCATCAGCAGAATGTACCTCTCATGCATGGAGCTGGTGCACTCGAGAGCTATAAAACTGGCAGGCAAGTTGGGATATGGAGGGAGGGAAATAGATACAGTTCCTACGAACCTGTCCCGTTTAATCTGAAAATAATCATTTTAAGAGAAGGGGCTTTGAGGAGCTTCAAGACCCAGAGAAACACCCCACTACTTTTATTAGGGATTTTTAAGATTAGACATCTCTGTACTTTGGAAACTTGACTGTCTATCAGTTTCATTTTAAAAATTATTTCTTTTTGTTTGCAATTAATTCCTTAATTCATTCAACAAATACTTATTAAGCACTCTACTATGGCCAGGCACTGTGCTGGCCCTAGTGATGAACAAAACCACACATGGTCCCGGCCCCCATGGAACGTATAGACTAGTTGGTGAGTAATACATTAAGTACATTATCAAGAAATGAATGTTAAAATACAATTGTGAAAAAATCTAGAAAGGAGAGGTAAATGCTATGAGAACACATAATAGGGATGTTCTGACTTTTCAGGAGATCAGGGAGGGTTTCCTCGAGGCAGTGAGGATTTTGCTGAGACCTGAAGGATGACTAGACTTTAACTAGGCAAAGGGCGGAGGGAAGGGTATTTCTGGCAGAGTGAACAGTATGTGCAAAGGCTCCATGGAGGGTCTGCAAGAAGACCAATGTGGTAGAACAGAGGATCAAGGAAAAAGTAGGGTGATAGCTGAGGCTGGCAAAGTCAGCAGGCTTCCAAGGCCAGATCATGACAGACCTTTAAGGAGTCTGCTAAGAAGTTTGGTCTTAACCTTAAAAGCTATGGGATCTATTGAGATATTCATGTGGTTTTTGTCTTTGGTTTTGTTTATATGCTGGATTATGTTTATTGATTTGCGTATGTTAAACCAGCCTTGCATCCCAGGGATGAAGCCCACTTGATCATGGTGGATAAGTTTTTTGATGTGTTGCTGGATTCGGTTTGCCAGTATTTTATTGAGGATTTTTGCATTGATGTTCATCAGGGATATTGGTCTAAAATTCTCTTTTTTTGTTGTATCTCTGTCAGGCTTTGGTATCAGGATGATGTTGGCCTCGTAAAATGAGTTAGGGAGGATTCCCTCTTTTTCTATTGATTGGAATAGTTTCAGAAGGAATGGTACCAACTCCTCCTTGTACCTCTGGTAGAATTCGCCTGTGAATCCATCTGGTCCTGGACGTTTTTTGGTTGGTAGGCTATTAATTATTGCCTCAATTTCAGAGCCTGCTATTGGTCTATTCAGGAATTCAGCTTCTTCCTGGTTTAGTCTTGGGAGAGTGTGGCGATTCCTCAAGGATCTAGAACTAGAAATACCGTTTGACCCAGCCATCCCATTACTGGGGATATACCCAAAGGATTGTAAGTCATGCTGCTATAAAGACACATGCACATGTATGTTTATTGCAGCACTATTCACAATAACAAAGACTTGGAATCAACCCAAATGTCCATCAGTGACAGACTGGATTAAGAAAATGTGGCACATATACACCATGGAATACTACGCAGCCATAAAAAAGGATGAGTTCGTGTCCTTTGTAGGGACATGGATGCAGCTGGAAACAATCATTCTCAGCAAACTATCGCAAGAACAGAAAACCAAATAACGCATGTTCTTACTCATAGGTGGGAATTGAACAATGAGATCACTTGGACACAGGAAGGGGAACATCACACACCGGGTCCTTTTGTGGGGAGGGGGAGGGGGGAGGGATAGCATTAGGAGATATACCTAATGTAAATGACGAGTTAATGGGTGCAGCACACCAACATGGCACATGTATACATTTGTAACAAACCTGCACGTTGTACACATGTACCCTAGAACTTAAAGCATTAAAAAAAAAAAAAAAAAAAAGCTATGGGAAGTTCTTGATCAAGTTCCTTTTGAAAATGTCATACCGTTAGAGGAGCAATTTACTACTTAGGAAAGAAAAGAGTTGTTTTCCTTCTTTGAACGTATGTGGTGTATTAATACATAAGTAAACCTCATTTCCTACTTTCTTGGATTCCAAAGGAAAAAGTCCTTCTGAAATTGACAGAAATCATTTGGCTGGAAAGAGCCTAACAAGATGATGAAAACTGTGGCATGCTGGGAAAGGGTCTGGCACTGTTCCTCTAACAGCATTTTCCCAATTCTGATCTTCCTTTTATACCATGTGTCTATATTCTCTCCAGGCACTGTACTAGTTTTAAAATTTAAACAAATTTAAGCCTGTGGTAAAATGCATATAACATAATGTTTACCATCTTAACCATTTAAAAGTGTACAGTTTAGTGGCATTAACTACATTCACATTGTTGGCCTACCATCATTGCCATCCATTGAACTGATTTCATCTTGCAAAACTGAAACTCCGTAACATTAAATGGTAACTCCACATTCCCCCTGACCCCTACAACCCCTGGCAACCACCATTCTACTTGCTGTGTCTATGAATCTGAGCACTTTAGGTACCTCAAACAAGTGGATTCATACAATATTTGTCTTTTTGTGACTGGCTTATTTCACTTAGCATGCTTTCAAGGTTCATTGATTTTGTAGTATGTGTCAGAATTTCCTTCTCAGGACTGAATAATATTCTATCATATGTATATACTGCATTTGTTTATCCATTTTTCCATTGATGAACATTTCAGTTGCTATTGTGAATAATGCTGTGAACATGGGTGCACAAATATCCCTTCAAGACCCTGCTTTCCATTCTTTTTTTTTTTTTTTGAGACAGAGTCTCGCTCTGTCACCCAGGCTGGAGTGCAGTGTCGCAATCTCAGCTCACTGCATGCTCCGCCTCCCAGGTTCACGCCATTCTCCTGCCTCAGCCTCCCTAGTAGCTGGGACTACAGGTGCCCGCCACCACGCCTGGCTAATTTTTTTGTATTTTTAGTAGAAACGGGGTTTCACCGTGTTTGCCAGGATGGTCTTGATCTCCTGACCTCGTGATCTGCCCGCCTCGGCCTCCCAAAGTGCTGGGTTACAGGCGTGATCCACCGTGCCCGGCCTCAATTCTTTAGAGTATATGCCCAGAATTAGAATTCTGGATTGTGAAGTGATTCTATATTTAATTTTTTAGGAACCACTGTATTGCTCTTGATAGTGGTTGCACCATTTTACATTCCCACTAACAGTGCACAAGGGTTCCAATTTTTCCACATCCTCACCAATACTTAATATTTTCCGTTTTTAAAACAGTATCTATCCTAATGGGTGTGAGTAATATCTCATTGTGGTTTTCATTTGCATTTCCCTGATGATTAGTGATTGTTATCTTTTCATTTGTATATTCTTTGGGGAAATGACTATTCAGGTTTTTTGCCCATTTTTTAATTGAGTTGTTTTGTTGTTGAATTTTTCTTCATATATTCTAATATGAATCCCTTATCAGATATATGGTTTGCAAATATTAGTATTTTCTTGTATTCCTTGAGTGCCCTCAATTTTATAGAATGACTTTTCTTAAGGCTGGGCACAGTGACTGAAGCCTGTAATCCCAGCACTTTGGGAAGTCGAGGCGGGTGGATCGCCTGAGCCTAGGAGTTCAAGACCAGCCTGGACAACATGGTGAAACCTCGTCTCTACAAAAAATTAGCCTGACATGGTGGCGTGTGTCTGTGATCTCAGCTACTTGGGAGGCTGAGGTGGAGAGATTGCTTGAGTCCAGGAGGTCAAGGCTGCAGTGAACTGTGATTGTACCACTGCACTCCAGCCTGGGCGATAGAGTGACAAAAAAAAAAAAAAAAAAAGAATGACTTTTCTTAGAATAAGGGTCCCAGTTTTGATCCTACTTCTACAGTTGACTAAAATGGGGATAGCATACCCTGCCCTGCCCGAAAATAACAGTAACTAACATTTATCGAGCACCTACTAAGTGCCAGGCACTGTTAAGTGTTTATACATAGTAGCTCACTTAATCTTCCCGACAATACCGTGAAGTAGGTACTATTTTATTTTCATGTTTATTGTACAAATGGAGAAACTGGGTTACAGAGAGTACGTAATTTGCCTAAGTTCATACAGGCAGCATGTGCCAGAACAGAGATGTTACCAAACAACCCAGCTTTAAAACCCGCTTCTGTGAGGAGCCAGGGTAGGAGGAAGACCTGTAGACTGTTAAGTGCCGTATATGAGAGACGCAAGAGAGGGTTTTCATTTCTGAGCATACTCTAAAAAGGATGAGGGCTCATTGACATGGAAAAGCCACTTCTGGGGCACTCTAGGATCATGAGGAGTCAGGGAGAGGCCTTTGCAAGGGGCAGGGACCTTAGGGTTGAACTTGGAGCCCAGCTCCAAAACCTGAAGAACCTTCGCCTTCCTCATTTGGCCTCTGTTTGCCAAGACTCCCATTGTAAATATATGTCCCCTAAGAATCGTTACTTGCAATGGTATAACACTTAACAAATTAAACACATACATTATTCCATCACATCTTCATAATGATCTAGTCATTCAGGAAGGGTGGAGGTTATTTTACTACTTTACAGATGGGGAAACTGAGACTCAGGAAGATTAAGTGGCTTCCCAAAAGCCCCCATGTGTGGCTAAATCAGAAGAAAACAAAGACTCCTGGACCTTTTCATTCGTTCCTCAATATATCTTTTCACAATCCCATCACAAGAATAGGCATTCTTTTCCCTGGCCATGGGCCAGAAGATCAGGAAAAGCCAGGTATGCTAACTTCTCGGTGACCTGGGCCAGAGCCTGATCCATACTTCCCACATGAAGGTTTTGAGAATTGTTAAGTTTTCCCTTCTTATCCCACTGCTTAGCAGTGGGCGCTTGGCTAAAACCATTGCTTTGAGGGACAGGGACTCAAACATTTAGATACCTCTCTAGGTCAAGGCTGCCTCCCTCCAAGATGCAGCAACAGTTCTACAAAAGAGATCCAGAGGGCATAATTCCCTCCACCTGACAGATGTGGTAATGAGGGTAAGTAACATGCCTGAAGTCATGCAGCTAATAAGTGCTGGAGTTTCTGGCCTCAATATTAATATTTTTTATCACTACACCAAGCTACCAAGTTGCCAAAAGGCAGGGTGCGGACAGTACTTAACCATGAAAGTGCTCGATTACAATGTGGTTGAAACAGTTCAAGTGTGCCGGTGTGGACATTGTGGGCAGCCCTGGCCAGTGGCAGGTAGCAGGCTGGAGCAAGCACCCAGCTATGTGGTAGGACATTGTAGAATAAACCAAGATCACCCAAACAAGAACAAAAGAGGTTATTTATCGAGAGCTTGCTATAGCAAGGGGGTCAATCACCACGATTTGGGTTGGCAGAGACTCAAAGGCAGGCAGGGGGTGGCAAAGCTTTATAGTGAACAAGGGGAATGCTAAACATATGCCCTGATTGGAGGCTGTTGGCAAGGGAAAGCTGGACCAGTTTAACTAGAAACGAGGTATCCTACACGATTGGTGTGCGGGACCTATTTCACTCTCTGTGGTTATTCCTGATTTGGAAGTGGAAGGGACAGTGGCAAAGATAGTGAATCTGGCCGCATGGTCAATCATGAGATTGACCATGTCCTGACTGCTCTGGAGTGATTGCTGAGAGACTGTGGTTTGGTTGCCTGGCTGGTGCCTGTAGAGGTTGTGGGTCAGAATCTTACTGTCATAGATGGTCCTGGCCATTGTCCAGTCAAACTGTCCTAACTGAGAAATACACTGCTGTGGCTGAAATGTCCATTATCAACATTAGAAAAAAATGAAAGGATTTCCTGAGGTCCTTATGTCTTTCCCCACAGGTTGATGGTACTGTGTTTCTGGAGATTTTTCACACCGGCTCCAACAGGGTTTTCATAATCTGACTGATTCTGATTGACCCCTATATGCCTTTCGTCATCATGCATCAGAAAACAGTTTCCTGCATGTGGGAGCAGAGTCCAGATAAAACATTGTGTTTGGAGGGGACAGGGGGCACAGTGTCTGAGGTCCTGAGGCTATGTTCAGTCTACTGAGACTAAGTTGGGGGTCAGAGGAGGGCATTAAAGAGTGGGTGCCCCCAAAATTAAGTGGGGTGGGGCTGCACACAGTGGTTCAAATTGTAACACTAGCAATTTGGGAAGCTTAGGTGAGAAGATTGCTTGAGGCCAGGAGCTCAAGACCAGCCTGGACACCATCACGAGACCTTGTCTCTACAAAACATTTAAAAAAGAAAATTAGCTGGATGTGGTAGCGTGCACCTGTAGTCCTAGCTACTCTGGAGGCTGAGGTGGGAGGATCGCTTCAACCCAGGAGGTTGAGGCTGCAGTGAGCTAAGGTCGCACCACTACACTGTAGCCTGGGAAACAGAGCAAGACCTTGTTTCTAAGATAGATAGATAGATAGATAGATAGATAGATAGATAGATAGATAAATCACACGTTCCCACTTATTTGTGGGATCTAAAAATCAAAACGAAGTCAGGGACATGGAGAGTAGAAGGATTGTTACCAGATGCTGGGAAGAGTAGTGAGGAGCTAGGGGAGAGGAGTGGATGGTTAATGGATACCAACAAAATAGAAAGAATGAATAAGACCTAGTATTCGATAGCACAACAGGGCGACCACAGTCAATAATAATTTAATTGACATTTAAAAATAACAAGAATATAATTGGATTGTTAGTAACACAAAGGATAAATGCTTGAGACTCCGTCTCAAAAAAATAAAAATAAAATAAAAAAAGTAGGAGTGAAGGAATGCCCAAGACATTTTTCAACTTGGACCCTCCATTCAGAACGCCTTTGCAGTTGTTTTCATTCCCCTGTGCCACACCCTACCATGACTTTTTAAAATTACTTTTTTCTATGATGACAAAAGTAGAATATATACTCATTGTGGGAAAAAACGATCTGGTTCAGAAGTACATTAATTTAAAAAGGAAAGATCCCGCCCACCCCGAATTCTCATTCCAGAGGTAACCACTGTTGAGAGAAACCATATAGGCCCTATAGGCCCTATAGGAAGTCATTTAGGAGTGAGTCCTCCTCCTGCATCTTGCCCAAAAGGTCAGAAAAAAAAATATGCAAGAGATTTCAGATTTGGCAGAAGTTCTGCTCCCCCACTCCCTGGGATATGGTTGCCATTTCATTTCTTTAGTTGCTTTGAAGTCAGATTCAAGTTTCTGAATAAGACTGCCTGCTTCCTTCCCATACCCCTTTATCAAAGCACCCATTAGTCTCAGTGCCCTGCTGGGCAGAAGCAAGGCCCAGAGCTTTGGGTGAACTGTCAGTTTTTGAGCCTCAGCAGGCTGTGGGCACATAGCTGCTATGTGTGCTCTTGGGCTCTGCTTTCACCTTGGATACCGGGAGGTTTGACATTCTTTTCATGAATTTTCAAGGAAATATATCTCCCATCTGGATGTAGACTGGCTGAAAAGAACTCAGCTGTGCCTCATTGGTGAATGGTTAAGCACACTGTGATACATCCATATCATGGACATTCAACGACAAAATAAGAATGAAGTATTGATACATAGAATGATGTGGATTAATCTCCAGAGAATTATGTTAAGTGAAAAAAAGCCAATCCAAAAAGTTTACATATTACATGATTCCATTATAAAACATGTCAAATGAAAATGAAAAAATTACAGAAATGAAGATTAGTCACTTCCAGGGGTTAAGGAAAAGGAAGGAGGGAAACAGGTATGGCTATAAAAGAGCAGCATGAGGGATCCCTGTAGTGATGAAACGTTCTGCATCTTGACTGCATTGATGTTAATATTCTGATTTTAATATTATACCATGTTTTATATTAATGATATGTTACCATTGGGGGAAACTGGGTAAAGGGTATGTGGGATCTCTCTTACAACTTGTGATAACTTACAACTTACACGTGAACTAACTGCTTGTGAACCTACCTCAAAATAAGTTTAATTTAAAAAGAAAAGCCCTTTCTGTTCCTCTGTTTATCCCCTTTTCTTGGGTCCCTTGTGTAGGTGAACATTGAAGTACAAATGCTAAGTCATCTTGAGGATGGCAGTAATTCAGGAGGGCAGTTCAGTTCTGTAGTTGAGTAGGTGGCATATAGGAGGTGGCCTGAAAATCTACACCTTCCTTTCCCCCACCCCACTTCAACTCAAATAGCCTCTGCACTGTACTCAGCATGATACTCGAACCTCCTCCCATTAACACCTCTTTTGGGGACCCTCTCCGCAGGCCTACGCTCTTTGTGTTTGGAAACAAGTAATGCATCGATTGGTTGGCTTGATTACTATTACCAGCTGTTGTCACCAGGCACACAGCAAGGCTCTGAGATGCTAAGGAAAAAGGATAGAGACTTTGGGCCTGAGTATAAGAGAGAAGCCAGTGTATCTGTTCTCAAATTTTCCTTCCCAAGGATCATTCAAGAGCCTGTAGTTATCAAAGTATGAAGAACACCTTGGCCTGTGAGAAAGAGATTGCTAAGATAACAAAGAAATATATATATATTGTGATAACTTATATATATATACACACACACAGTTAACATATATATACCTTTACATGCACACATATGTATATGTATGTACATACATACGTATATATACATATATGTGTGTGTATATATGTACATATAGGTATACACACACACACACGGCTCTTTTGTTTCCTGGAAGGAAACCAAGAGGCAGATAGGGACATGGTGGTGGTGAAGGGTAAAGATGGGCTTTCATGTTTCATCATTTTATACCTTGTCTACCATTAGAATTTTCCAGCCATTTTTTTCTTTGTCTTTTGGGGAAGTTTTTGGAGGCCAGCTACCCTGGCTACATGCCTCTGCTTGTCCCATTGACCAGTCACTCAGCTCAGGATGTC
This sequence comes from Macaca fascicularis, assembly GCF_037993035.2. Classification (NCBI taxonomy): domain Eukaryota; kingdom Metazoa; phylum Chordata; class Mammalia; order Primates; family Cercopithecidae; genus Macaca; species Macaca fascicularis. The sequence goes on along the minus strand of NC_088395.1, from coordinate 125,498,899 downwards.
AGCAGCCCAGGAGGAAGCACTGAAAACTCCTTCTCCAGGATATTAAGGAAGGAAGGAAAGAAAATGACAGCAAGAGGCTGTTTGGGTAGGCCTGTGTGAATCACTGATTCCAGACCCGGGGGGTTGCTTTCCTCTTAGCTGCCTGGCCAAGGAAGCCACAACAATTCTCTGCCCGGCTAGGGGGTAAAAATGCCATTTACTATGCCAAACCAGTGTCCCTCCTCCAGTGGGGGTGACATCCCTGGCTGGGCCCTTGCTCCCCAGGCTGATGGTCGTGGAGAGGGGACGCGTGCAGGTTTTGGATAAGGCTGCCTGTGGGGGCAGTGCCTCACCCCTCCAAGCTCTGGGCTAAGTGAAGTGTGAGTGATAAATGTGTGTGTTTTCTCCCTGCTGGGGATTTTCAGGTTGGAGACTATGACTTTGGCTATGGCTGGAGGTGAGGAAAAAAATTGGATTCTTCCTCCTTCCTGAGCACTGTTCCAATCTCAGGCTCCTGAGGACCAGAGAGCTGGAGGGAGTGGAGGGAATTATTTTAGAGTTTCGTGCAGCCAGGAGAAAGGAGATGAAGGCATCCAGCAAGAAACTGGCAAGGGCCTTCCACATCCTTGCACCTTTACTCATAGCATCATTGACCCCATCTGAGTTCCAGTTTCCACTCCTGAATGGGACAATCTGAAATACAGGCAAACAAGCAGCCAGGTGGATGGACAGGTGTGTGTTTAGAGACATTGCGCAATGTCTAGTTACAAACTCCACTCATCTCTGCTCAGTCAGGCAGATCCCCTAGGACCACACCTAGAGCCAAGTTTGTGTTATGTTATTGGATATATAGCCCGAAAGTAATAAAACTGCATTGTAGACATTCTATACTATACAGACTTCCTCTAAATCTCCTCCACTACAAGAACGAGCCAGGAGTGTGGTGAGTGATGGCGACTTTTCCTCCCCCGCTACTCCAACCCCAGCCAGGAGATTTCCAATGACTCTGAATACCGCCTGATGGGAGAGGAGGAGGAATGGGAAGAGGGGGAGGAAGAAATAGTCAGGACTGATAACTGCCATTAGCAAATGTCTATATAAGCATCATTATGTAAGCATTCCTCCCTAGGAGGCATCCTGTCCTCCCCCTAACCCACCATAGTATCTTGCTGGCTCTCCCCCACCCCATTCCTACTTTTTTGCCCATAATGTGAATTTATATCAGACTTGGCCTGTTTACAAATGTTGGGGGAGGGTTGATGAAGGTCCCTGCCCTACCAAGTGTACTTTCTTCCAGTCTAGCTCCCTTAAGGACAACTCTGGATCTGGTGGTCCCACTTGCCCCCAGCCTCCCTAGAGTGTTGTGAGGGCAGATATTTTCAAGGCACTCTGAGAAGCCTGGTGAAATGGCTCCATAGAAGCCATAACTCAGATCTCTAGCTCATCCTCCTGGACTTTGTGAGATGTCACTCCATTTGAGATGCTCTAATCAGCAGGGTCACACGGATGTAGACACTAAACCGCTTTGTCACTCTCATTTCTCACCCTTAAATCCACCCACACCTTTGCCAGCCTTTAGTAGGAGCTCATTCAGTGAGCCTCAGGAGGTGGGCTGAGGGGATTGGGAAAGAGAAAGCAGGGAGACATGAACCAAAGGAAGGGGAGGAGAGACAGAGAGTGAGAGGGACCTTCTGGAATGGTTTGCACCTGTTTGGAAGTAAGGATGTTTCACTATTCTCCATTTCTGGATCTACTGATTATAGAGATTTTTCTTTTCTTTTCTTTTCTTTTCTTTCTAGACAGAGTCTTGCTCTGTCACCCAGGCTAGAGTGCAGGAGTGCAGTCTCTGCTCACTGCAACCTCCGCCTCCCAGGTTCAAGCGATTCTCGTGCCTCAGCCTCCCAAGTACCTGGGACTACAGGTGCCAGCCACCATGCCTGGCTAATTTTTTGTACTTTTAGTAGAGACGGGGTTTCACCATGTTGACCAGTCTGGTCTCGAACTCCTGACCTCAAGTGATCCACCCGCCTCAGCCTCCCAAAGTGCTGGGGTTACGGGCATGAGCTGCTGCACCCGGCCGATTATAGAGATTTTTCCAGAGCCGCATGTTTAAAAAGCCTGGTCAGTCCTGAAGGTTTGAGTCAGTCCTGAAGGTTTCAGTTAAATTTGTCCTGCATGTTTTAGAGTCACTGGAATCATTGGTTAGAGCCAGGAAGATCAGATTCCCCCCAAAGCAATGGAGGCATTTATCTAGGAACTGGGGTTTGGAGGGAGTCATCATGGTGTTTGTACTTTATCTTTTGCTGGAAGCAAGTGGCTGAGCTATGTTGCACCTGGAAATCTACGTTATTGGCCCGGCATCTTAAGAATGTGCCCAATTTTCTTAGTAGAGGTTATTCCCATCCGGAATGCCAAGTAATGGAATGTATGCCCTCTTGGGATTTACAAAGGATGAACACTTTCCAAAATCCAGAGCTAAAAAAAAAACAAAAAAACAAAAAAAAACTCTTCCCCAAATAGTTGTTTTTGTAGTCCTATCTTCTTATCCAGCCTTATCCAGCTCCTACCATGTTATTCTAACATTTTCTACTGGTCTGTTCTAATGATGGGCTTTTGGGCATGTGGTCATTTTCAAGTCAATGCTATGACCACAGATCCCACAGAATAGTAACCACAAAGTCCCTCAACAAGGTGTTTTATTCACTACCTATGATTCACTCAGCACTGTACCATGGCAAATATAAGAAAAAAATGTGCAGTTTGGGAGGCCGAGGCAGGTGCATCACTTGAGGCCAGGAGTTCAAGACCAGCCTGGTCAACATGGTGAAACTCCGTCCCTACAAAAAATACAAAAATTAGCCAGGTGTGGTGGTGCACACCTGTAATCCCAATTACTTGGAAGGCTGAGGCACAAGAATCACTTGAACCCTGGAGGCAGAGGTTGCAGTGAGTGGAGATCACACCACTGCACTCCAGTCTGGGTGACAGAGCGAAACTCCATCTCAAAAAAAAAAAAAAAAAAAAAAAAAAAAAAAGAAAAGAAAGAAAGAAAAAAGAAAAAAAGAAAATGTAAGAAATGTGTGTTTTTTTTTTTTCCTCCAGAGACTTCTAATCTAAGTTAAGGAGAAAAGTTATATGCATTTGAAACACCACGAGGACAACAAAAGACAGTATATAATAAAATGTGGAATGGAAATGGTATGATAATAGCAATTCCTATCAGTTATTGAGGTCTTCCTAAGGGCCAGGCACTATGCTAAAGGCATCACGCTTATTATCTCATTTTAATCCTCATAACAAAACAACCCTTTGAGATGGGTTCTGTTAATATCTCCACTTTTGAGCCAAGGGAACTCAGGTTTACAAAAAGTAAATAATTTGCTGTAAGGCAGCTGGTAAATGCAGGCAGAGCAAACATCCCACTCCCAACTTTTTATTTTGAAAACACTTCAAAATTACAGGTAAGTTGAAGAATACTGTAATGAAGACCCATATATGCCTCACCTACATTCACCAACTATTAACATTTTACCACATTTGCTTTATCATTCTCTCTCTCTCTCTTTCACCATACACACACACACACACACACACACACACACACACACACACACAAACTCCTATGCATTTTTTTCTGACCTAATTGAGCATAAATTGCAGATATCATTACACTTCCTTTCTAAATACTTCAGCATGTATTTCCTTTTTTTTTTTTTTTTTTGAGACAGAGTCTCGCTCTATCGCCCAGGCTGGAGTGCAGTGGCACGATGTCGGCTCACTGCAAACTCCGCCTCCCGGGTTCACGCCATTCTCCTGGCTCAATTTTTTGTATTTTTAGTAGAGATGGGGTTTCACCGTGTTAACCAGGATGGTCTCGATCTCCTGACCTTGTGATCCACCCGCCTCGGCCTCCCAAAGTGCTGGGATTATAGGCGTGAGCCACCGCGCCCGGCCAGCATGTATTTCCTAAGAACAAAGACATTTTCCTACACAATCACAATGCAGTTACCACACCTCAGAAACTTAAACAGTGTCAGAATTTGAACACAACTCTGACACCAGAGCCTTGACCACAGGTGCTATGAGATTTCAGTAGAAGGAGCCATCAATGCAGTTTGGGGATTATAAGATGGATTTTCTGTGGACTCTCTACTTCTGATTATTTGAAGTAATGGAAGGAAGGAGTTACACAGAGAATCACAAAGCATGCATTATCCAAACGCTAAATTAAAGCTCATCGTTTTCAGAGTGTGTTCTATTTGGGTGGGAGGGGAATGATACAGATTTGCCCTTCTAATTAGCTTCTTTTCTGGTCAATATTAAAATTGGTCTTTCTTAACTGCCTGCTGACATTACAACTGGGGTAGGTATTCCAGAAGTTATTCTTTGATTAACAACACAATTACAGGAAATGTACTAAGTGGGTAAGCAACAGCCACATATGAATAATGGAGAACTAACCACAAATTTGAGTTAGAAAGGAATTCTAGTTAGAAATTCTAGCCACAGGTCAGAATTTAGCATCTACAACATAAATTTAGTACTTGCTAAGTTATGTGTCTTTTCCCCGAAGTTAACAAGAGAGGGTCGCATGTACTGCCCTGTCCAGAGACCCCAGCCTACCCACCCAGTGAAATTCCAGAAGCAGGGTGTTGGCTATTTCAGGCTGAAAGGAAGAAAAGGCCTCTGCTACCAGACTTGCCAAGATCCCCTGAAGGGACCCCAGCCTAAATTTCTTCTTTCTTCTTATTCTTATTTGGGCAAACCCAATTGGGAAAGCCTGTCAGATTAGGCCCAGCTGGACAGTGTTTAATGCCCCTCGTGAATACATGCACAGGAGAAATCACGACCTTTTGAAACTCTTGATTCCTCTAAGTCATTTTAAAAAGCCAGAATCCTGCATCTGCATTTGTTTCGCGTGTCGCACTCCCACTAGGCACTTTTAAAAAATCAAAATACACTTTTAAAAAATCAAAATATTGCAGATCTCTGCATCTCAGAGGCCAAGGTAGGGACACACGCCTCTTTATGGGACTGAGACTGGGAAAAGTGCCCTACTGGGTCTTCCAGGCAGTCAACGTTAGGTCACACTTTTGCTCGCTGTCTCTCTCTCTCTCTCTCCAGTTCTTTTGGTTTTCTGTGGACACAATCTGATCTTCAACATCTCTGAATCCATGTAGTGTAAGCCATGTTATAACTGGGGTTCCCTGTGTACACACAACCTTTGGTAGGGACCTTCATCTCAAGAGCAGAAAATATTTCACAATTTTACGGAAATTCTTGCTTTTTTGGTTCATGGCCCCAGACTGGCTAAGGGAGTAAATAGTTTTCCTTAGGACTGAACAAGAACAGCTTAGAACACCTCAAAAACAGTGTTCACATCTAGATGGGAATGCTTGCAGCTATGCTACTTAAATTTTCTTTCTTCCCTGTCTTCTCTCTTCTCCCCTCTGCTCCCCTCTCCCTCCAGCCTGCACCACCTAAAATGCCAGAAAGCGACTTATTTACATCTCCTTCCCAAAGCCCTTGAGTGTCCTTTACCGCTCGGATAAAAGCCTCTACTCTTTCCTTAGAGTTTCATCTCCAAATTACTTCTCACACTCAGCCCTGCAGGGATACAGAGAGGCTAAGAAAGAGCATCTGGTATTTTGCACTAAGGATGCAGTAGTGGCGGGAAGATGGAGACAGAGGAAAAAGGGGAGTTAACAGTTCCCAGCCATGTAAGGAACAAGCCCAGCCCTTTTTGGAATGAGATCAGAAGACAGCGAGAGGCCTTGGAGAAGAAATTTTATCTGGCTGGTTATTGCTTCGGCCTGCGGGTCTGGGGCTGCGTGCGTGTGGGCGCTTGAAGTGCCGAGCTGCCCCCACGTGGCAGCCTCTAAGGGCATGCCCACAGCGCGGGCTCCCATGCACCTCAGCAGGCAAGGCACGTAACCGGCCAGCGGCTCCCTCAGCAGCACCATGGCTAGCTTTCATGCTTGCCTCAAGATTTCAGAGTAAGTGGCGGGCGCAGCCGACCTACTCCCCCTAGACACCACGGAGTGGAGGGTGGCAGAACGCCAGCCGGCCTTGCAGCGGCTCCTACCCGCCCAAGTGGTGCGCTAGCCGCAGAGACGGGCGGCGAGGTGACCCGGGGGTGGGCGGCGGGCAGCGAGACACCTCTGGGCTCGAACTTGCAACATCATTCCCCTGTGCAGCCCGCCGGTTGGGGGCGGTGTCCTCCTGGGAGAGCTCGCGCAGGTGTGCGTGTGTGTGGGAAAGCTCAGCAGCGGGAGAGCCCTCCACCCAGCTTCCGGGACTCGGCAGGTCGGGGGACACAGAGACAGGTCAACTCTACGTGGGGAAATGAGGGCCGGCTGGACGCCTTGAGGCTTCTCTGCGTTTCACGCTTCCTCTCCTTCCTGCCCGGCACCCCTACCTTGCTCACCTGGGCCCCAGGGACCCAGGGGCCAGGATGGGAAGTCGAACGTATTCCCAAGGCTGTTGCAGTTGTGGTTGGTTGACTTGCAAAGGCAAGACGGAGGGAAGCACCAAAGGGGAACTTGGCCCAGCTGCAGTGACTGACCTGGAAATACCTAGTTATTTCCGGGGTTTCCTGTCCCGCACACCGCGATTCCCTACTTCTTGGTGCAGGGGTACTTTGTGGCACTCCTACAGTCTTGGCTTTGCCAGGGTTTGTAAGAAATGGCTCAAGTATGAGAAGGGAGATCTGCACAAGGGTGATGTTTATATAACAGACAGACCAGGGAGAGAGACTGGACAAAGCTATAGATTCTCTATGTGTCAAGAAACCTAGCCAACACTATCTCAAGGTAAAGCATCCCACAAACCTGAATTTTACAAGGCTCATTTCATTGATTAGTAACACCATTCAAGTAACTGACGGCAATAATTCTGTCAAATAATGTGGCTCAATTACATCGGAACATGATGTTTTGGCACTAGTAAGCAGCCAGCAAGCAGCTAGCATGACTGACAATAAATGATCTTGTAGGGAGATAAGGGAGATGGGGGACTGGGGCCAAGAAGTGGAAGAGAGAAGAGAGGAAGGCAAAGAGAGAGGTGGAAAGAGAGAGGGGAACACGGATGAGTAGAGAGGAATTACCTTAAATTTTCTGAGTTGTCTTAATTTTCTAAATTTGTTCCAAGCTGTACAATATGCAGTCTCCCAGTTACTCGATGGGGTATTATCTCCAATAAGTATATTCTTATTATGTGTCCACAGTGTTGTTTTTGGATGTTGTGTGTGCATATGTTTACATATTGCAAGCAATTCCAAAAGGAAGAAGATATTAACCAAAATGGATTTAGTCATATGGTTAATTAGTGGGTATGTGATTGTACATGATTATTGCCAATTTTCAATCATGGAGTGAACACTCTTCTTTTCCCTTAACTATTCCAACTTGGAATCACAGCCAGAAACCCATTTCACTCATTGCAAGTCTCCAGTCATTGGGAGTTGCATGGGTTCATCTCGCCCTGCAATTCTCTCCCTACATGGAAACACACTGCATGAACAAGAACTGGCAGCCTCTAGCCTGCAGGCCCAAAGTAGAATTCCATGTGATTTCTAATGGTACTCCACCTGGAATGCTAAAGTGAAGTGCTTCAGGTATGGACGTGTGGGTAGATTGGCTGCCCATTTCCGCTTCTTCCCCAAGATCAGTACCATAACATGCTCCCATTTTTCTGCTGGTGAGTGGGCCTGGACTCTTGAAATGCTGCTGATCCCCATAAAAAAGTGTCCTTGGCAACTATTGTAAAACCCTGTCTCCAGGGCTATCATCTCACTGTTGTGCCCTCAATCTATGGCCTTGAATGGATGCTGTGGATGTTACAAGGCTTTCTCTGTGTAATTCATGGTAGCACCAGATGACAGAGACATTGTCAGTGAGTGCTTTGGGAGGGCCAAGGGAGATGATAACAGCAAGCATTTTACTCCCAGGTGAGCTTCCAAGCCCTTTCTCCCTGGGGCTCAGTGCTAGCTTATGTTAGATTTTCCTACTTGTAAACGAGCAAGGGGCCTTTCTTGGGGCCCCTTCACCCTAACGTCTACTTTCTGTGGAGGGAATTTGGAGCAACCTGAGGTCTTTAGGTTGGAAGAGGAAAATCAGTGGACAAAATGGCTTGCTCTTATGGCCTCAGGTGAAGAAGTCTCAGTCCGAGCTCATGTTTATTGAATCTGGGCTGAAGGTACAGGAGAAATGATAAGAGGGCATTTGAGATTAAGGAGCCAGGGCCTTTACAAATAAGTGGCATAGAGTGTTTCACAGGACCTAAAAGGGAAAAGAAACTTGGTGTACATTTAAAAACAGTGTGTACCTACACTGTAGCTAGCTTGGTGCCGAGCCCTCTGGGAGAAACTTTTCCTTTCCCCTCCCGGAGCCAAGCAAGCACAGTGCCTGGCACAAGTATTTGTTGAAGGAATCTTGTTAACTGAACCAAGATGCACTTAAGGAGCTTGCCTTCTTAGGGGGTGACCAGGCCAGTAAACAACAGTTTGCAAGAGGTGGAGGGTGGGGACATAAGCTCAGTAGGAGAGAATGTAAAGGAGAGTAGGAGCACTTGGAAGCGAGCACATGGAGGAACTCTCGGGTCCTCTTCTTTGAGCTTTTTCCTAGGCTCCACGTGTTGTGGGAGAGGAAGACTGGGAAGGAAATGGTGCTGGCTCAAACATTCACTGCTCCCCCTGTAAACCTTGGGCACTCTCACACTCTCCATCCCCCTAACACTCCCACCTCCCCGCAACACAAGGAGATTTCCTAGGATCACAACTTGGCCAAATCAGTAGGGTTGCACTTTCTCAACGAAGCCCAATAGGCCTTGAAATTCAAATTTGGGCAAAACACAGGATTGGTTCACAGTCTCCTCTCCCGCATACAATCGCAGTCTAGATTTTATATATAAATATATACATTTATCATAGTGGAGATGTTTGAAATGTCTGGCCGGTGGTGGAATGGGTATGTTCAGAGCAGCCATCCATATTCTTGTGGGTCTTGACTCCATGGCAAGAGCCTCAGTGGCACTTTGCTCTAATCAAATGAGTCTGTAGTTTAAAAACCCAGTTTGGGTTTTTAAATTCCTAACCAGTTACTGTAGATATAGATCTTGCTCAAGATAAGTAGTTATTAAGTTCTGTTACTATTTTCATAGAGATGGAAGGACAGCAGGTTACAGGAGAATTATCAAGAGTGGTGAATATGCTTATTGGAAGAAGGGAGAAAAGAGCAGTAGACTTGAATTATGTGACACCATATTGCACAAGTATAAAAGGAGATGAAGGCAAAGCAAAATAACTTTTTAAATCTGACAAGACCCTGTAATGGTGGGATGGGTGACAATGTCTTCACTTTAAGGGTAAACAAAGTGGGCCCCAGAGGTTTTAAGGTATTCTCTTTGGGTCATACAGTCAGTGGCAATACCAAGATTAGACTCCCAAGTACCCTGACTCCCAGCATAGAGCTGTCTAGCTTGGATAGATGAAAGATCGTCATCTGAGTAGTAGACCAAAATCATACATTGTGGGATACTGTGGCCTCTCTCTGGGACTGCTGCAGAGGTCAATTCAGCCTAAGGCAAAATGGTGAGCTCAGGCAACTTTTTGTTGTTGTTTCTGAACAGGGTCTCTTACTCTGTCACCCAGGCTGGAGTGCAGTGGAACAATCATAGCTCCCTGCAGCCTTGAACTCCTGGGCTCAAGTGAAACTCCTGCCTCAGCCTCCCAAGTAGATGGGACTACAGGTGTCTACCACCATGTCTGGTTAATTTTTAAAAAATCTTTTTATAGAGACAGGGTCTTGCTATGTTGCCCAGACTGGTCTCAAACTCCTGGGCTCAAGTGATCCTCTCACCTCAGCCTGGGATTACAGGCATGAACCACTGTGCCTAGCCCAGGGCAACTTTGTTTTTAGCAACCCCAGTCTCTCCTGTTACAACCCATTTCCGATTTCAGTACGCCTTCCACTCCACGTGTTCTGGGCCTGAACTTTGCCCTTCTCTCCAAGCCTGTCTTCTCCAGGCCTTTGGCCTTCTAGGCCGTGGATTTCCTCTTGGCCAACACATTGCCATCTTGTGGCCCAGGGGCTAGCTCTTAGCCAACTGACCTGTGATGACAGGTTAGTAGACATTAATGATTAACTCCTGATAATGTGTATTTCAACAGGACCTGGATGCTTTTGTGTCACTCCAGTGATTGCTGGTAATCTTGGGGATCTAGCCAGGATAGTGAGCCCCTCACATCATGCTAGTCAGCTTCTCCTACTCCAAGAACAGGATTCAGGAAAGCGAGACTGAGAGCTTCTGCAACAGGTACTTGACACCTGACCAGGGAATTACTATTGTAAATTATGTGTCAGTCTGCTCCCCTTGGCTGCAAAACTTCCCTGATGCCCCTGGAAGCAGTGTGGGTTGCAATTTGCGATTAGAAGCCATAAATATTGACTTGTAATGCGGTCCAGTTGCTGGTATTCTGGGGATCCATGCATTCTCTTTTGGCCCTGAGTAGCCCCCTGGAATTCAGATGCTAGAAGACAGCCAACCCTGAAGTGCCCTCTACTGACCTGGGCCCATCTCCCCATAGCATCTGCAACCAGTTCTCCAGAACCCAAGACCTTGTGGCATACCTAGCTGCATGGAGAGAACAATGATGAACATGAAATTTGACTCTATGTGACATTCCAGTTGGGGAAGGCAAATTTAGGCCCTTCGAAAGCACCAAAAATGTGTAGCTGCAGCTTAGCCTGCCAGATCAGACCCAACTTCCACTCCTCACTATAATTAGGAGTGTTTAATGTGGTCATTAGAGATCACTGTGGCACTTCACTTCCTTCTCTCCCTCCCTTCTTTCCTGTTTTTTTTTTTCCCCCTAGTTTTAGAAGAAAGATTGTTAACTCCCCTGGCAAGGGGCTCAGTCTGGGCGTCGCATTTTGCTAGCTTGCATTCACTCAGTTGCATTTTTCATTCATGAGAGCAATAGGAGGATTGATAGGTGCCATTGGAGTGGCAGGTACCAGTGTAGGGGTCGGAGGGAGGAGGTACTGTCCCAGGCCCCTGGCCTCACCCTCTGTAGGGAATTAGGGGGAAACTGGCTCTTGGGTAATTTCTTGAATATATTATTTGCCATATTTACCAGTTTACCTAAAGTTTTTTCTTTCAGTTATTTAGAACATAAAGTATTTAAGTCTCTGCAAAAATTCATTTAGAAGAAAATGATTTTAAAAGCTTTTGGAGATTTCTCTAAACATGTAGTCAACAGGTTTCATTTGGTCTTTAGCAGCATTCTAAGGGATGTTCCATTTGTTATAGGGAGGTTTGGTTTCCTTGGGAACATATGAAAAATGCGGAAAAGTATATTATTTCATCAGGAGCCAAAATTTCAGCATATTATATGGGAATGCTTATATTTGTTTCTTTTAAAAAATTTATGTATTTTCTTGATTGACAATGGAATATTTGTGTATATTTATGGTGTACAACCTGATGTTTTGATATATGTATACATTGTGGAATGATTAAATCAAGGCAACTAACATATCCATCACCTCATATACTTATTTTTTGTACACTAGCTTCTTTTGAATCCTTTGAAAGTGCATTTTCAGTTGTATCAACTTTAGCATTTTTAGAATTCTTTCCTCAGTTTCTCATATAGCACAATTTTTTGTTGTGTGTTATTTCTGGAAATTAGTAACCAAAATGTAAAATGCGATGTGATTGCCCCTGTCATTTCCTAATTGATTTTCTATTTTAGCATTCTTTTAGCTTTTTAAACCAATCTGCTTCTTATCCTTCCTTCACAGTTTCATAGTTATGGTCAATGGATAGCAAATTTGAGGAATGAATCCTACAATGTATTATAGTAATCCTTTCTTGGCATCTTTACTCTCCTTCTACTGCTTTACTCTTTCATGAAATCTTCAATAGGTATCAAAACCGCCCATTCAATTCAAATTGCTATAAACTTTATAATTCGCTAGAAGAAATTAGTTTTAGTGAATTGGATTGCTTTCAGAAGATCAAGTTAAGTTAGTGAAGGCTTGCCATTTGATTACTTCAAATACATATATAGTAAATACATATATAGTACTTACCTTGACCCAGTACCTCAGGGTCAAGGTAGGTACTTGTTCTCCTACCAGCTGGATGAGCTCACCTCACCTGCCACTCACCTCCTGCTGTGTGGCCCAGTTCCTAACAGGCTACAGACCAGTAGTGGTCTGTGGCTTGGGGGTTGCGGGCCCCTGTTGTATGCTATTACTTCAAATGCATGTATAGTACTTACCCTCAACTGGAGGGTGACAGGGGCATGTGGGGGATAATTTTGCTCCCCAGGGGACATTTGGCAATGTCTGGAGACATTTTTGGGGCCAAGGTATGCTACTGACATCTAGTGGTTAGAGACCCAGGGATGCTGCTAAACATCCAAGGATGAGCAGGAAGAGCCATCCCCTACCTCCCACCAAAGAATTTTGCAGCCCCAAATGTCAATCATCCCTAGATTATGAGATTCTACCTTAAACTAATAACAGTTTCCCAAAGTAGAAGTCTGAGGAGGACCCACCTTAAGAGCATTTAGACCAGCACTGTCCACTCGAAGTTTCTGTGATAATGGAAATGACCTCTATCTCTGCTGTCCAATAAGATAGTCACTGGCCACGTGTGGCTACTGAACCCTTGCAGGGTGGTTAGCATAACTGAAAAACTGAGTATTTAATTTTATTTTATTTCAAGTAATTTAAAATTAAACAACCACATGTGGCTAGTGGCTTTCATATTGGATTCAGTGTTAGAGGCATTATGATCTAGTGGAGCATAGTCCTGGGTTCATGTCCACAGTCTACCACTTTCTAGCTTTATGGTCTTGAGTATGTCATCTAGGCCTTCTGAGCCTCGGTTTTCTCATCTGCAAAACAAGAAGTAACAATGGTACCTACTTTTCAGGATAGTGAGTATCAAATTCAATTATGCCTGAGAAATAAAACATGTAGCAGTATCCAGCACAGTAAGAATTTGAGAGATGTTAGCAATTATTGCTAGAGATTTGTGATAAGTATAGTAATTGTCATCATGTAAGTGAGTCTTGTGCAGGGCTTAAAAACAAGACCTCCCCTGCAACATTATTTAAAGGTCACTTCAGAGGCAGAGCTCCAACTCTCTGCCCTCACAGGATTCCTCTAGGCATGTTCCCATGCCTCTCTGGCCACATCTGCAAAGTGGGAATAATAAAATGCTTCTCTCCTAGCTGTCTATGCTACAGCATCGTTGGGATGTGCTCTGAAGAGTACAAAGCCCTCTGGAAGTATAAGGTTTGTGCCATAAGTTTGCACATTGCAGCTGTGCTTTCATCCAGATTCAGTACAAAATTCCTGCCTTGGTAAAACTGTCTTAAATTTGGAATGTAAGTGTCTGAATTGGGAAGGCTGTACCGGAGAGCAGCAGGAAACCGGGAGTTCCTCACGATGTTAGGCCCTGCTCTGTTGGTCACCTGACCAGAGTATGGCAGGACAGCCCATGCACCATTTTAAGGATGCATTGAAGCTTGGCATTTGGGGCTGGGAAGCCAGAGCACTATATGGACAAAGCTGTCTCCCAGGCTCCTAATGAAGGAGCAAGGCATCTGGTTCAAGGGGAAAGAAGAAAGTATACAAGGGGAAAGTATAGTGTGCCATCAAAGGCCATACTGCCCAAGGGTTCAGCCTCTTAGGCAGAGTGTCTGGACTGACAGATATATATGTACACATGTGGAAAATATTTTGGTACCATATAGTAGAAAGTGCATGGGGCTTTGGAGTCCAGTATGGGTTTGAATCCTCACAATGCTACTTACTAGCCATGTGGCCATAGGTGAATGCCTTAACCTTTCTGAGCCTTAATTTTCTCATCTGTAAAATGGAGATGATTCCTACCTCACAGTGTTGTCACAAAGATTAAATCAGGTAACTGGCGGGCACAAGTAGGTTGCCCTCAGTAAATATGAGTTCCCTTGTCACCTTATGTTGACAAACAAAGAGCGACCATTAACCAATTAGCTAGTCATGATCCCATTTCTGTTCCTTTGGGATAGCCAAAGGAAATGAAAGTTTCTGCTGTTGGTATAGGAAAGCCATTTAGTCCTTTCTGGAGAAGAGGAAAGGGGAAGGATTTTCCTTGCTGTGCCACTGCAGTGTCCAAAAAAGCAGTCTGAACTGTTTAGGAACAGACTCGGGTGAAAGGTTAAAAGCACAGGGCCTGGGTGGTCACAAATACAGTTAATGAGGAGCCTGAGCGGCCTCACCTGGGCTTGATACTTGCCCCAAAGAAGTCACTACATTCTGTGAACCCAGAGAGAGGCTTTCTGGGGACAATCAGTTTCCCAGGAGTCTGGGATTGAAACTCAAGCCATATCTGTGGCCTATTGATCCAATGGTGGCTAATGGGCCAAGGGCACAGGTTGGATCCAGTTGGCTTTGCCCTCACACACCCATGGGCCCCAACCCCCAATACAGGTAACCGTTGGACAAACCTGCTGGTTACTGGGGGGCTGATGGAGAGAGTATGGGTAACTGCAGAAAGTCTCATCCCCTATTTTCGGGAAACTGATGAAGAGCAGGGAACATAGGTCATTAACACCATGGGGAGGAAAGCCTTCTGGTGGAGAAGAGAGAGTAATACCAATAATAGTGAACATGTATTGAGTGCTTACTGTGTTTTATGCCTCATGCCAAGAGCTTTATATGAGTGATATAGTTTAGATACTTGTACCCTCCAAGTCCCATGTCGAAACCTGATCCCCAATGTTGGAGGTGAAGCCTAGTGGGAGGTGTGTGGGTCACGGGAATGGATCCCGCATGAATGGCTTGGTGCTCTACCAGTGGTAATGAGTGAGTTCTCACTCTATTACTTCACATGAGATCTGATTGTTGAAAAGAGCCTGGAACCTCCTCCCCTCTCTTTTCTCTTTCTTTTCTTTATTCTTTTTTTTTTTTTTTTTTGAGATGGAGTCTCACTTTGCTGCCCAGGCTGGAGTGCAGTGGCATGATCTCGGCTCACTGCAACCTCCGCCTCCTGGGTTCAAGTGATTCTCCTGCCTCAGCCTCCTGTAGCTGGGATTACAGGCATGCGCCACCATGCCCAGCTAATTTTGTATTTTTAGTAGAGATGGGGTTTCATCATGTTGGCCAGGCTGGTCTTGAACTCCTGACCTCAGGTGATTCACCCACCTCGGCCTCCCAAGGTGCTGGGATTACAGGCGTGAGGCACTGTGCCCACCTCCTTCCTTTCTTTCACCATGTAATCTTCACAAACCAGCTCCACTTCTGCCATGATTAGAAGCTTCCTGAGGCCCTCACCAGAAGCAGATGCTGGCAGTCTTATATAGGTTGCAGAACGATGAGCCAAATCAAAGTCTTTTCTTTATAAATTACCCAGCCTCAGATATTCCCTTATAGCAATGCAAAATGGACTAATGCAGTGAGTTAGTTCACCATGCTGTCTGTGAGAGCAGGGCCCTTCTCTTTATTGAGCACTGCTCTGAGCTCTTCTTAGCACATACCAGGAGCTCAATGAACAATTATTAAATGAATGAATCTTCACAGTTAGCCTATGATGAGAGTACTACACTTAGCCCCACTTATCAGCTAAGGAAATTTAGGTTTTGAGCAGTTCAGTGTCTTGCCCAAGATCACACACCTAGTAACTGACAAGAACTAGGATTCAAACCTAGATTTGTCCAGCTTCATAGCCTAAGCCTTTCACAATTATGTTATGCTTCCTCCTCAGAAGGTCAAAGTGCCAGATTTCTCTTTCTGTGACAAAAGCACATCTGCTTAGAAACTACTGGATCAGAGTCAAGAGCACTACACAAAGACTTATTATGATGTTCATACTTCTTTCATTCTACCTATTCCCTTCATCTCCTAAATTCTGTCCCCAGACCCTTCTATTATCATGTTCATTCTGTAAATCAGGAAACTGAGGCATGAAGGGATTATATGACTTACCTTAGGCCACACAGCTTGTCAAGATCTGCATTAGTCTGAGGTTCTGGTCCTCAAAAATTTCCCAGCCTCATAGGAAGAGGGAGAGTTTCATCTAATGAGGCCAAGGCCCCAGGAGAAAAAATTAACAAAGGGCCCCATATTGTTAAATCAACTTGCTTGAACTTTTAAAAGTAGAAAAAAAATACTTTACCCATCTAATTTGAACATTTTGAACCATATTTCTTGCTACAAACACAAAAACTTAGAACAATATAATTCAGTTATCTACTATAACATATAAGGGAGATGTTCAAAATGAGAAATAGAAACAAGAGAACAAGAAAAGAAGAGATATGGACCTGGGAAAGTCCAGATATGAGTAAGAAAAGAGCAACAGCACAGGAGGCAGTGTATTTCAGAAAAATATTGCTACAGAAAGTTGATAAAGTCATGTTGCATTTTTACATTAATGAGGTCTTTATTTCTTATTTCCTGGCCTGTGAACTTCATGAGCTAAGGACTAACTAGCCCATCCTATGAACTAAGGATCGTGATACTTCTTCCTTGCTGCATTTAGATCTTCCCTTTCCATAAGCCCAACTGTCCTGGGAAAATGGAGAGGAAAGTAAGTCAAAGGGAGAGTCTTCTGAGCCAATGGGAGAAAGGAAAGGGTCCTGGGAGCACAGGCGCATCTGCCTCCTCAGATTTGCAACAGAACCCAGTAGATCAGGCACGGAAAGTTTCCTCTCTAGAGTTTGCCATCAAGCATGTGAACAGAGGTTTCTGCTTTAGTTCACTGTTCATTTATGATAGTTGGAGGGGTATCCAGAAACCTGTTAAGGGAAAGAGAAGGGGGAAAATCCTCACTAAACCTCCAAAACCTTTTTTTTTTTTTTTAATGCGGTCTTGCTGTGTTGCCCAAGCTGGCCTCGAACTCCTGGGCTCAAGCAATCCTTTTGCCTTAGCCTCTCCAGTAGCTGGGACTACAGGAATGTGCCACCATGCCCAGCCATGCCCTATTTTTGAAGGACATAATTTTAAGTTCACATGTGAAGAATGTTTGTTCCTTTTGTCCTTGTGGCTCCAGAAGCCAAACATCAATGATCCTGAGACTTATTTTATACAGAAATGGCTTATGTTTGCTTCTTCAGAGTTAGAGGAAGGAGGAAACTCTTTGGGATGAGGTAGTTCTCTTTAGAAGTGGAGGAAATAATGAGTGGGGAATTTTTAGTTAAATCTGCAACCTGTGCTTTTTTTTTTTTTTTTGGAAAGAGTCTGGCTCTGTTGCCCAGGCTGGAGTGCAGTGGCACAATCTCAGCTCACTGCAATCTCTGCCTCCCAGGTTCAAGCAATTCTCCTGCCTCAGCCTCCTGAATAGCTGGAATTACAGACATGTGCCACCACGCCCGGCTAATTTTCGTATTTTTAGTAGAGATGGGGTTTTACCATGTTGGCCAGGCTGATCTCAAACTCCTGACCTCAGTTAATCCACCCACCTCGGCCTCCCAAGGTGCTGGGATTACAGGTGTGAGCCACCACACCCAGCCTGTGCATTTTTTAATGACAAATATAGCTTAGGTTTCTAAACAATCTGAAAGTAAGACAGTGTTCTGCAATATTGAAAGGCTTCTAAAAGGCTTGCTGTGAAGGCTGGGCCACCATTGGCCAACTCAGGGAGGACTTATAGTGAGCCTCTGCAAAATCTGGCTA
The DNA here is from genome assembly GCF_037993035.2 of Macaca fascicularis. NCBI lineage: Eukaryota > Metazoa > Chordata > Mammalia > Primates > Cercopithecidae > Macaca > Macaca fascicularis. The sequence goes on along the minus strand of NC_088395.1, from coordinate 125,481,248 downwards.
CTCTAGGATGAACTGGGAACTTTGAAAGATCATCTCAGGAAATAATGGAATCCAAGAATGCCTGGGCTAAAAATAACCCTAGACTTCAAGTCTAGTTCAACCACTTAGTCCTTAGGGGAGTAAACGGAGGCTCCAAGAAAGGACTCCATGTGCCCCAGGCCTCACAGCTAGTTAATTGCAGAGCTGGGGTTTGAACTGTCCAAAAATTGCTGGAGGCCTCATTGGAGGCTCACACCTTAGAAGTGTTTATTAGAAGAAAAATACCTCCATCTGTGGTCACGATTCTCTCTAGATATCATTCAAATTGCTTTTTCTTCACCACGCTTGCCTTACCATCCATTTCTTTTTATTATTTATTATTCAAGATGTAGATGTAGGAGGTACAAGTGCAGTTGCATTACATGGACATATTGCAGGTAACTGCAGAATGTCTCATCTCCTACTTTAGGGAAACTGATGAAGAGCAGGGAACACAGGTCATTAACACCGTGGGGAGGACAGCCTTCTTGTGCAGAAGGGAGAGTAATACCAGTAACAGTGAACATGTATCGAGTGCTTACTATGTGTTATGCTTCTTGCCAAGAGCTTTATATGAGTGATACAGTGTGGATACTTGGTGAAGTTTAGGCTTCTAGTGCACCCAACACCCTAGTAGTATACACTGTACCCAATAGGTAATTTCTCACCATCCACTCCCCTCCCACCTTCCCACTTTCCTGAGGTTCCAATGTCTATTAATCCACACTCTAGCTGCCATCCATTTCTTATGGCTTCCCAATTCAGGTTTTCTGTTTCAGCCATGCCCTGTACCCAAGGTGATTTACAGCAGAGTTTCCTTAAAGCGAGGTATTTGGAGCCCTCACCTCCCAGGAGTCACTTGGAAGGTTCTGGACTTGCAGGTTCCTGGGCCCCACTCCAACTGAAGAAGCAGCATCCCTGCGAGTGAGTGCCAAGGAATCAGTGATTGTTACACATGCTCTTGACTTACAGCCTTCCTCCTTGAACCTTGTACTCACAGTTCGCCTTTATCTGTCATGGAAGTTTTGAAAATCCCACTATTTATTGAGCACTTTCTTTGTACTACTTTCTATGCATCTCATTTATTCCTCACATGCTGGTGTATACTTTTCTCTCATGCTCAAGTGGACAACTGGGCAGTGTCCAGCTGGGTCAGGGGCCAGCCACCTGCCACCCCCATTTAGGAGCTTCTCTCGGTCACTGTGAGGACAGATGCTACCCCCAGTGTGGCTTTTTCTTTTTCCTAGGTCATTCTGACTAGGGATTCTTGTGCCTGAAGTTTAGAGAAGCCCAACAGATTTCTGCTCTCCTGGCGTTCACTGCCACTTTTCTTTTCCTTCCAGGTAGCATACTGTAGGAGGAAGAGCTTGGGCACATTATTCACTCCTTCCTGGTCACTAGGGTTTGTGGATGTCACCTGCTCTCTCTGTCCTCATCCGTAACTCATCTGTGCTGTCTCTCAGTGCCTCAGTGCTCAAGCTGTCAGCAAACTTTTCTGCCTAGCACCTGGAGCATCTTAAGTTCTGCCTTCTTGGCCGGGTGCGGTGGCTCATGCCTGTAATCCCAGCACTTTTGGAGGCCAAGGCAGGCAGATCACCTGAGGTCAGGAGTTTGAGACCAGCCTGGCCAACATGGTGAAACCCCGTCTCTACTAAAAATACAAAAATTAGCCAAATGTGGTGGCACATGTCTGTAATCCCAGCTACTCAGGAAGCTGAGGCATGAGAATTGCTTGAACCTGGGAGGCAGAGGTTGCAGTGAGCCGAGATTGCACCATTGCACTCCAGCCTGGGTGACAGAGCGAGACACCATCTCAAAAACAAAAACAAAAACAAAAACAAAAACAAACAAAAAAAAACCCAACAACAACAACAACAAAAACTTCTGCCTTCTCTATTGAGCCTTTCATGGTGACTTCAGCCTGCATTGAGAGGTCCCTTTTAGTCCCTTCTGCTGTAGATGGAGCCACCCGTACAGGCACCTTCTGGTCACTTCTGTAGCTTGACGGCCTCCTATGTTGTTCCCCTTCATTCTCACCTTCTCTTGTTCTTTGACCTCATTTACATCTAAATCTCAGCATACTAGCCTTGCTTTGCTGTTCCTTGCCATTCTCAGCTTTGCCATGTGTTATGGACACCATTTTCTGGCTTGATCTTACCCCTCTGCCTCATTTCTGGCATCTAGCCCTCTGTACCACACATGTAAGTAAAGTACACTCCAGCTTTTTGTTCCACAACTCTTGGGGCCTACAGACTCCTCCTATATGTAGCCAGTGCCCTAGAGCAGGGGCAGCCAATATTTTGGCTTCCCTGGGCCACATTGGAAGAATAATTGTCTTGGGCCACACATAAAATACACTAATTATAGCTGATGAGCTAAAAAAAAAAAAAATCGCAAAAAAAAAAATCATGATGTTTTAGGAAAGTTGGCGAATTTGTGTTGGGCCACATTCAAAGCCATCCTGGGCCTCATGCAGCACAGTAGCCATGGGTTGGACAAGCTTGCCGTAGAGTTTAACCCTGAGAATCCTTGTCCTAACACATGATAATTTTGCCTCATCTTATTTTACAAATGTGAGAACTGAGGTCCAAAGAGGGGCTATGACTCGGGCAGGGCTGCAAAGACAACTTTTTGGAACAGCAGATTTCAGGACACAGGCTTTCTGATTCCCAATGTAGTTCTATTCTCAGTTGTTTCATGTCTATTCTTTCTCTTTGTCATCAGAGAATCGGTCACTTTCTGTAGCACTTATTGGCTCTGGAGTCAAATTGCCTAGATTCAAATCCTACCTTCAGAATTCGAAGTTGTCATGTGCCCTGGGCAGTTACTTAGCCTTTCTGTTTCCTCATCTACAAAATGGGGGAGAAGTGAAGATAACTAGTACCTACCTCATAGGATTGCTCTGAGGATTAAATGAGATGATGCATCCAAAGCACTTCGAACAGCATTTGCACATATTCATTGTCAAGTAAATGTTAACGATTTTATTTTGTCATTGCCTACATAGCGCCTGAAACAGGTCTGAGCACATAGTAGCTGTGCATAAAGACCTTGGGGTTACTAATGAGACAGGCTCTGGGAAATAACGTTCTGACTTTGTTGTCTGATTCAAGGGGAATGATTCCGATGGTGGATATTTTAGGCCAGGTAGAAAGAGAGGGTGGTGCCGTGGCTGGGGTAAAAGGAAAGATTTGGGGCTAGAGAACCTTCGGATAACTCTTTCCATAACTCCAGGTAGGGAGCTGCCTTTGCCAAGCTGCAGGGCTGTCCATGGGATTAGGGTTAAAGAAATCTGAGGTCCTAAAGGCTCAGATGTCACCTTGACTGAGAATGTCCAGTGATCTCAGATTCTTGGAGGCGTTTTTATTTCTTTTCTAAAAAATTTTTAGAAATGTTCTAAAGTTTTAGAATTTTTTTTTTTAGAAATAGGGTCTTGCTATGTTGCCCAGGCTGCTCTTGAACTCCTGGGCTCAAGTGATCCTCTGGCCTCGGCCTCCCAAAGTGCTGGGATTGCAGGCATGAGGCACTGCACCTGGCCGTGGCATTTTTATTTCTGTGGGTATGTGCCCTCCGGGTACAACGACATCAGCATCACCCCTCCTTATGCCCATTCCCTTCCTGCTAAGATGAAATTCACTCAGAGACTTCTATATCCCTCCAGAACTGGGAGACCAAAGGCTACTTCTCATAACCATGGGGTGATGCTGAGATTGCTTTCCCCAACCTCCACCCCGTGGGCCAAAATGCTGCAAGATGAAACCAGAAAGTTACAATGTGCCTGCACAAAGAACACAGATAGTTCAGCTTGGGCTGGGAACACATTCCAGAGGACTGGTTGTTCTTTCTCCCTTATCTCCCCTTCCTCCCCTGGCCAGAGAATGACTCCTGGTGTCTCCACTCCTTGATGGCTTTTGAATTCTAAGGGCAGGAGATGTCTATATCAAATCCCACATAATCCAATGAGCTATGTAAAATTCACATCCTCCACTAGCAACCCCCTTTTCTTCTACTTTTTTTTTTTGAGATGGAATCTCGCTCTGTTGCCAGGCTGGAGTGCAGTGGCATGATCTTGGCTCACTGCAACCTCTGCCTCCCAGGTTCAAGCGATTCTCCTGTCTCAGCCTCCCGAGTAGCTGGGACTACAGGCATCCGCCCCCACACCCAGTTAATTTTTGTATTTTTAGTAGAGACGGGGTTTCACCATGTTGTCCGGGATGGTTTCAATCTGTTGACCTCAGGTGATCCGCCCACCTTGGCCTCCCAAAGTGCTGGGATTACAGGCGTGAGCCACCACCCCCGGCCTTCTTCTACTTTTACTTTTTTTTCCTCTTTGGAGATTTTTACCTCCTCCCTCAACTGGTATGTTATTGACGGTTAGAAGCAGTAATAACAGCTACTGCAGTAACTCAACAATAAGATCAAAAGCCTTAGACACATTCTGCTGGGATGGGCTTGAGAACTGGCAGAGCATTTGGGGGCAGAGCTCTTGGCACCCAACACATGCTCAAAGCTGTGAAGTCCATCCTTAGGGCCCCTCAATTCTGACTTTTCTCTTGAGTCTTCTAGTATTCTCATGCTTTCCTGTCCCCCCCTCCCCAGTGCTGGAACAGTACTTCAGCCTGACCACCCAAGGGTCCCCATGCCGCAGACCTATCTCCTTTAAGATCCCTCATCACAATATACGTATCTAGTGGGTCATTTTTGGCAGGACTCTGTGCACTGTTAAAATGTCAACAAATATCTGCAAAGGTGTTAGGGGCTGCTAATGGCCTGGTGAGTTATTCTATTTTCAGGTGATATAATAGACCAGTAAGGAAGATTCTTTAGGGCAGCAGTGAGTGGGCATTTCAAATTGACCAGATTTTGCCAAGTGAGGAAGGAGAAGAGTATAGTGGTCGAATCATGGGCTTTAAAATCCAGAACTGGGTTTGAGTCCTAACTCTATTACTCATAACATGCATGACCTTGCACAGACTGCCTAATTTCAGCAAGACTCAGTTTCCTCATCTGGGAAATGGGGGTGAAAAGAATAAAAGCAAAATAACCATGCCTACTACATAGGACTCTTGTGAGGACTCAATTAGATAATGCACATAAAATAATTTTTTACAGTGCCTGCCTGGCACAGACTGAGGACTCAGAAATTTCATTAGTTGGATTAGTTGTATAATATTAATTGCCCCTCACTGCACAAGAACAGAGCCTTTGATCATAGCATTTGTGGATTGAAAGACGGAATAGGACTCCCTGTCTGCTAGGCTTTGAGGCCGCTAGAGAGATCTCAGAAAGGACCTTTTAGGCCACGTTCTTTGCATGTTCGCTGGATGACAATCAGGGTGCTCAGAGGTATTTCTGAAATGGGCTTCCTCGTGATGACGAGGTGGAGAGGGTAGATTCCATTATTCTCTGGCCTCCTAGTGTGTAAGAAAGGCCTCAGTGACAATTGCCCTGCAGCAAGTATCTGAGGCAGGCATCCCCTAGAGCCCATTTGGGCATCTGTTTGATGATCCAGATGTTCAAATACCCACAGGTGAGGGTGTGGGATGTAGAGGGGTGACCTTCTCTCCCTGGTGTGTCTTGCTACTGACATCCATGGACATTTGGAGGGTTGACTTTGCAGAATTTGCTGAAGATGTCATTTCAAGCAGTGTGCCATTGCAGTAGTGAAGATATGGAATCAATCTAACTGTCCATCAATAGATGAATGGATAAAGGAAATGCAGTATATATACACAATGGAGTACTACTTGGCTATGTAAAAGAATTAAATCCTGTCATTCACAGCAACGTGAATAAGCCTGGAGGACATTATGTTAAGTGAAATAAGACAGACACAGAAAGGCAAATAATGCATGTTCTCATTCATATGTGGAAGGTGAAAAAGTTGATCTCATGGCAGTAGAGAGTAGAATGATAGTTACCACAGACTGGGAAGGGTGTATGGGTGGCAGGGATGAATGAAGAGAGGTTGGTTAATACAAACATACAGTTAGATAGAAGGAATCAGTCCTAATGTTCCATAGCAGAGTAGAATGACTATAATTAATAATATATTGTATATTTCTTTTTTTTAAAATTTATTTATTATTATTATACTTTAAGTTGTAGGGTACATGTGCATAACGTGCAGGTTTGTTACATATGTATACTTGTGCCATGTTGGTGTGCTGCACCCATCAACTCGTCATTTACATCAGGTATAACTCCCAATGCAATCCCTCCCCCCTCCCCCCTCCCCATGATAGGCCCTGGTGTGTGATGTTCCCCTTCCTGAGTCCAAGTGATCTCATTGTTCAGTTCCCACCTATGAGTGAGAACACGTATATTTCAAAATAGCCAGAAAAGAGGTCTTGAAATGTTCCCAACACAAATGATAAATATTTGAGGCGATGAATATCTACTAAATACCCTGACTTGATGATTATACATTCTATGCATGTAACAAAATATGACATGTACCCCATAAATATGTACAAATATAATGCATCAATACAAAATTTCCAAATTAAAAAATATAATAATGTGCCACCAAAGCCATGCATCAGTTTCTGCTTTGGGTAGATATCTACCCAGAGCTCTCAGAGCCAGCATAAATGGCCATCAAGATTGTTCTCCACCACTACACTCCAGCCTGGCAACTGAGACACAGTCTGAAAAAAAAAAGAAAAAAAAAGAAAAAAAGATTGTTCTCCTCTTCTACCCAGGTTCCCATGAGGGTGTTCACACCTGCTCCTAGGAGCACAAACAAACAGAAGTTCAAGGCTAGCTAGCTGGCCCTGGGCTTGCTGAGAACTGCTGCTGCTCTTGGCCCTTGCTGGGCAAATGCCAATCGTTTTGTCTACATCCCACAGCCCTGATTTGTGCATGGATGTAGTTGTATCCTGGGTGGAACTTGGTATCAAACCCCTACCCACCAAGTGAACTCTGCCAATCAGTGGGGTGACTTTCCACAGTGGAACCATGACTACTGGTGGACTCGTGGAGTAGGACTTCTGGGGCTCATTGTGTGATCAGAAGGGCAGCCATCTTCATTATGGAGTGTCCAAGGGCTGCATTTCAGGAGCTGGCTGGACCTCTGGTGCTCTCCTGCCAACCTCCTGCAAGAAAAGAGGAAGCTGTGGGATGATTATAGCCTCCTTTCCCCTGGAGGATACTTTATTTTTCAATTAAGGGGTATAAGGGCCCTTTCTGATACTTTCATTTAAGGTGGTTCCTGGTTCCTCGATGAGTTGGCATCCTGCCATCAGACACTCCCTCTAGAAGAATCCAATCACCACCATTCTCTCCTCTTACCACGCCTCAGAATGTTCAAACTCCAGGGCTCTTTAGCCACTGCTTGGTGGATGCACATTCTTGATTGAGGGCACAAAGAATAGCAATAGTTTGAAAGGGTGGGTGCAGTGGCTCATGCCTGTAATCCCAGCACTTTGGGAGGCAGAGGCAAGAGGACTACTTGAGCCCAGTAATTTGAGACCAGCCTGGCCAACATAGCAAGACCCCCCACCACGACAAGAAAAGTTTTTTTAAAAATTAGCTGGGTATAGTGGCACATGCCTGTAAGTCCTAGCTACTCAAGAGGCTCAGGCAGAAGGCTTGCTTGAGCTCAGTTCAAGGTTACAGTGAACTACGATTATGCCATTCCACTCTAGCCTGGGCAACAGAGTGAAACCCTGTCTCAAATAAAATAGTTTGAAAGGGGTTAAAGACATTGTCCTGGGGGTAGGGAAAGCCATCTCAAACAAGCTGAGTCTTTAAAGGGATTTTGCATGTTCTAACATTTTGGCAGGGTCTAATCAGTCCAGCTGACAATTCGCTTGAGAGAGTAGCAACTTAAGTTCTTCGTAAAGAAGTGTTTGCAGTGGGGTGTACTGGGGGAAGGGAGCATATAATCCCCTTGGGTGCTTCTATACCAGGTCTGTGTTGCAGTTTACATGGCTCCAAACCTACCCTGGTTTTGGTTTCAACTGCAATTAGAGCTAGAGCCTCTAGGACTCTATTCGTCTTCTATTGTTGTGTTACAAATGACAAAAAAATACTGTCTTATGACAACACAAATTTACTATCTCTTGGTTTCTATGAGTCAAGACTCCAGACTGGGCTTAGCTGAGTCCTCTGCTCAGGGTCTCACAAGGCTCAATCACTGTTAGGGCTGAGATCTCCTCTGAGGTACAGGGTTATCTTTTAAACTGAATGGTTGTTGGCAGAATTCAGTTTTTTGAGGCTATAGGGCTGAGGTTCCTGGTTTCCTTTTGTTCCCCCTCTGAGGCAGGGTCTCACTCTGTCACCCAGGCTGGAGTGGAGCAATCACGGCTCACTGCAGCCTCTACCTCGTGGGCTCAATCAATTCTCCCACCTCAGCCTTAACTGGGACTACAGGCGTGCGCCACCATGCCTGGCTACGTTTTATATCTTTAGTAGAGATGGGTCTTCCTGTGTTGCCCAGGCTGGTGTCAAACTCCTGAGCTCAAGTGATCCTTTGCCTCGGCCTCCCAAAGTGCTGGAATTATAGGCGTGAGCCACTGTGCCCTGCCCGAGGTCCTTGGTTTCTTGATGACTGTTAGCTAAGGGGTTCTCTCAGCTACTAGAGGCCACATGTCATGCCCTGCCATGTGGCCTTTGACAACATGGCAGTTGGTTACTTCACGGCCAACAGGACAGCATCTGCTGCAGCTTTGACTGTCTCTGGCTTCTATTATCTGATCTCTAAACCCTCCTTTTTTTTTTTTTTTTTTTTTTTACTTATGTTCAAGTTTGTGTTTTGTTTATTTTTTCAACTTTTATTTTAGGTTCGGGGGTACTTGGGCAGGTTTGTTACATGGGTAAATTGCATGTTACTGAGGTTTGGGGTATGGTTGATCCTATCACCCAGGAAGTGAGCATAGTACCCTATAGGTAGTTTTCCAACTCTGCTCCCTCCCACCCTTTCCACTCTAGTAGTCCCCAGTGTCCAGTATCTGTCATTCCCGTCTTTATGTCCATGCACACGCAATGTTTAGCTCCCACGTATAAGTGAGAGCATGTGGTATTTGTAAACCCTCCGTTTTAGAGGCCCACCTGATTAGGTTAGGTCCCCCCACGCTGAAGGAGAGGGGATTTACAGGACATGCATACCAGGGGGTGGGAATCTTGTAGGTCATCTTAGAATTCTGTTTACCACAGACTCCGTGAAATACATTTCATCCTATTACATTGTTTAAAGAAAACCAACAACATGAGGCCAGCTGCTTCCCATTAGCATTATCCATTCTGGGAGGGCAACAGAGCTGTCAGGAAAAGTCTTCTGAATCCCTGAAGCTGAATCAGGCTGTGGTTTAAAAAATTCAACAACCTTGGAAGAAGGGCCTTTTTCCCTTTTTTCCCCCTCTTTTTCCCCCTCTTTTTCCCCCAGAGCCCTTGTTCAAGTCTCCAATGAGTCAGTTTGAGAAGGAAAAGGCAGCTCTGGGCCCTAAGCATCTGGGGTCGGCCTAGAGAAGCAAACAAAGCACTTTAATAATGACTTGATAATGAGACTCCATACCTCTGCTCTGCCAGGTTCCCTGATAACCATTATTACATGACTATGTTTGGTCCTTGGAAGTGGTTCTGAAAGCCTGTCATAATTTACTGGATAAAAACATATAGTTCCTCTTCCCTTATTCAGTTTGCCAGCTTTTTCAAGGGACTTCATGCAGAAGGGTCTTTTACTGAGAGTGTGTCTCAGTGTGTCCCCATATGTTTAAAAAAGACCACTTTTCCCACTGACTTCTGTTTGCCACTGCAAGACCCTCTCCACCCCCTGCATTTATCCATCCATAAACATATACAGTGAGCACCTCCTGCGTACCTGGTATTGCGCTAGGTGCTGGTAATACTCAGATAATCAAAACAAGGTCCCTGTTCTCAAGGTGATATCAGCTATGACAAGAGGTATGTGCAAAGGGCTGAGAGCATGGGGCATGGGTGGCCAGTGCGTTTGAGTTGGGTCTTGAAGCATATGTGTAATTTCAAGGATGTAGGAATTACAGGGATGATGTTCCAAGCCAAGTGCACAACCTGTGCGGAACACAGAGAAAACAAAAGAACATGGTGATTCTGGGAGGTCAGAGCATGGGGGTGTGAGTCGGGGTGGGCTGCTGGGAGACTGGACCCCCTCCAGCGGGCAGAGAACACCAGATTGCAGAGGGCCTTGAGTGTTAAGAACTTGGCTTTTATCTTGCAGGCAGCAGGAAGCTGGTGGACAAGTTTAAGCAGGGGAGGCTCATGGTTATATTTCAGAGAGAACACTGTGCCTTTTTTGAGATTGTGAGGTGACTGTAGCTTTTTCTAAATATCATAAATAAAAGTATAGCTCAGAGAAGGCAGCCCCAAGGTCACCACCAATGAATCATGGTATGATTAAGGAATAAATTTATTTTAAATTGATATTAGCCATAATGAGGCACATGAAAGAAATATACAGTGATGCCTCTAAAAGGAGATACTTGGGAAGGAAAGCTTTGTTTAATAAGATCAGCTTGTGGGGGCAAAAGGACAGAAAAGGTGGTGGCTGGAAAGCAGGAAGAGGCAGCGTTTCTTTTACTGAAACCTCTTTCTCCGTGAGGGTCCAGACCTAGCCCAGCTGAATGGGGCTCCACATTCAGGGTTCACCTGGCTGGGATATCTAGGAATGGGCTCTGTGTATCAAGGGAAAGAGGGGTCCAAGAGTGCTTGGTTCTGTACAGGTGAATAATCCAGGGCTGGGCGGGAAGACAGGTCTTGCTAAACTGGAAAACAAGGGGGTTCTTCTTCTAAGACAAGTCTTCCTCTGCCCCCTATAGCATGCCTCTGTGTCTGAAGAAATTTCTGACCACGAAGGTGGTTCTTTTATAGGAACCACTTTTATTTTAATAATATATTTTACTTAACCCAATATAGCCACCATATTATGATTACTTCAACATATAATCACTATAAAAATGATATCAATGGTATATTTTACATTCTTTTTGTTCACAGTAAGCTGCCACATCAGCTGCATCAGTCTCCTGCTCCAAAGCCCCGAGTGACTTGCCATCAAGCTCAGAGTAAAATCCACAAAGGTGGATTTTATTGAATTTTTCAATAAAAAATTGAAGAATTTTTTTCTTTTATTGAATTTATGCATTAATTCAACAAATGTTTATTGAGTGCCTGCTATTCCCCTGACACACCACATCTGATTCAACAGTGAATCCTTTGCCTCTTTCATTGTAGGTACCATTCTGGGTCCTGGGAGATTCAATGATGACCAAAATAGACAAGGACCCTGACCTTATGGAATTTACATTCAAGTTGAGAAGATAGACAAGAAACTAGTAATTAACATAGAATATAATTTTAGGCAGCAGTGAGGGTTATGAAGATGTTAATAAAGAATAATTGGCCTGGCGCAGTGGTTCACGCCGGTAATCCTAGCACTTTGGGAGGCCAAGGTGGGCGGATCACCTGAGGTCGGGAGTTTGAGACCAGCCTGACCAACATGAAGAAGCCCCATCTCTACTAAAAATACACAATTAGCCGAGCATGGTGGCTGATGCCTGTAATCCCAGTTACTCAGGAGGCTGCAGGAGAGTCACTTGAGCCCGGAAGGCGGAGGTTTCAGTGAGCCAAGATCACGCCATTGCACTGCAGCCTGGGCACAAAGAGGGAAACTCTGTCTCAAAAAGTAAATAAAAAATAAATTAAAAAAAATAATGGGATGGAGAGAGAGTGGGAACATTTTAACTAGGATGATCATGGACATGCTCTCTGGGGGGAAGTAACATTGGATGCTTGAATGCTGCAAAAAAGCCAACCATGCAACTATCTGGGGAAAGAGTCCTCCAAGCAGAGAAAGCAGCAAATGCAAAGATCCTGAGATTGAAAGGCGGCATTACCAGGAGGGCCAGTGAGGCTAGGTGAAGGGATGAAGTAGGGGGGTAGCGGGTTTGGTGATCAGTGGAGCATGGGGTGGGCTTGCATCACATGAGGCCCATGGTAAGGGGCTGGGATTTTACTCTGCGCTTAATGGCAAGCCACTGGGGGGTTTGGAGCAGGAGGCTGATGCAGCTGATGTGGCAGCTTACTGTGAACAAAAATAATGTAAAATATACCATTAATATTATTTTTATAGTGACTATATGTTGAAATAATCACAATATGGTGGTTATATTGGGTTAAATAAAATATGTTATTAAAAGCAGTCTCATTTGTTTCTTTTTTCTTGTTAAAAATGTAGCTACTAGAAAATTCAAAATACGTGGCTTGCAATTCTGCTCACGTTAACATTTCTATTTAATGGTGAGGGTCTAGGAAGTGACTGTAGTCAAAGAAGAGAGCCAAGGACAGAGCCCTGCAGTGCTACATTTCAAAATCAGGGAGAGGAGAGAGATCCAGCAAGGGCGACCCAGAAGGAACAGCCAATAAGGTAGGAGGAAAATTAAGGGAGTGTGGTGTTCCAGAAGACAAGTGATAAAATTATTCAAAAAGAAGGGCGTGGCCAATCACATCAGATGCTGCTGAAAGTTAAAGAAACTGGTGGATTCAGCAAGCGCAGTGTTGGTGGACTGGCTTGGAAACAGTTCAGTTTGGAAGCCTGATTGGAGAGCTCATGAGAATAGAAAGTGAGGACATAAAGGCAGTAAGTATAGATAACTCTTTAAAGAGTTTTACTTTAAAGAGATGCAGAGGAATGGGATGGTAACAGCAAGAGAATTTGAACTCAAGGGGAGATTTGTGTTTTGCTGTCGTTGCTGGGTTGTTTAGGAGGGGAGACAGTTTTATATGTCCAGTTGGATTGGCTGATGGTGGCGTTGTCAACAGAGTGCCTGCTAAAAGCCTCAGGGTTTTTAAGATTTGGTTGGGGAAGTAAGGCAAGTATGCCGCAAAGAATTTCAGACAGGACAGTCTAAGCTCAAGGGTTAAATGCGATGATTCTATTAGTGCTCTAAAAATTCAGATGCAGCCAAGATGCCCTCTTTCTTTGTTCTCCCTCAACTTTCATATTTTTCTCTTTAGTGTTTTTTTTCCCTTTCTATCTTCTACACTTGACAGAGGTAGGTCAATGACAATGTTAGCCTACCATGGCTTCACATTTTGGTTAACGGGCTTTTTTCCCCACAGGCTTCTCTAAGATAGTTTATTTCCCCAATGTCTAAAAAGGCTTCTATAGCGGCAGGGGTGGGGGTACTGCTGTGTTTATTAAGATGGCCAGGAACTTACCAGTGACACAAATTCCTCCTGTTCTCCCTCTGAATTTCCTAAGAGCTTTTGAATTATTATTATTATTATTTTTCGAGACAGGTTCTCACCCTGTCACCCTGGCTGGAGTGCAGTGGCGTGATCATGGCTCACTGTAGCCTCGACTTCCCAGGCTCAAGTGATCCTCCCACCTCAGCTTCCTGAGTAGCTGGGACTACAGGCATGCACCACCATGTTTGGCTAATTTGTTTTGTATTTTTTCTAGAGATGTGGTTTTGCCATGTTTCCCGGGCTGGTCTCAAAGCCCTGGGCTCAAGCAATCCACCCACCTTGGCCTTCCAAAGTGTTGAGATTGCAGGTGTGAGCCACTGTGTCCAGTCAGATGTTGAATTTTCATTCCTCTTTGCTCCTGCCAGATCTCCAGATCTTGGAAAACTAGCAGAGACAGTAATGCCAAGGGTAAAGTCATTCTTTCTAGGACAATGCATTGGTGTGTAAATCCATTGATGTGGGCTCTCTTGAAGGTCTGTATATGATAAGAAAGGCGCTGTGGTTATGGAGTAGACGGGGTGTGTGTGTGCATGTGTCCCCATGTGTGTGTGTGTTGAGGGGGGTAATTATTGATCACTGTGAGGGCCTGGGACTCAGTCATCTTCAGGCAGAATTGTAATATTAACTCATAAAAGTTGAGTGACTTAAAGTATCAATACCTTTCAGCCAGGAATGTACCTGTCATTGAACAAATTGGATTTATTACTTGTGGCAGTGAGGGGGAATTGTGGGGAACCATAGGGCATCTTAATAAGTGGGTCTGAAGCAATCTTGACACCACAGCCCTGTCAGTTCTCATGGCGACTTGGAACCTTTTGTTCTCTAAGGCTTCAGTCACTCTGGCTATGTGAACTCTCAAGTTCTCCTTAGCCTTACAGCCTGTGGCCACCACTCCCGCCCTCCCACCCCCCAACTCTGGAGATGCATCAGGGATTTACAGCTAGAAAGCAGGACAGGGTGGGCCTGAAGCCCACCCATGAAAGAGCAATGGCAGCGTAGCTGTCTGGGAACAGAGCAGATCTGGAGTGGCAAGGGAATTCTAGAATCTACTTAACCCCACTTTACAATAGTTCATTCAGTTACAGCAATACCTCAAGGAGAGTTATCATAGGGGCAAAGTCTCTGCTTGCCTTTCTACGGCCTTCTGGCGCGGATGAATATAGCACCCTTTCTCTGGATTATGGTGCTCATCAGATCCCCCACCCCTCACACACACACACAAACTTACTTTCTTTTTTTTTTTTTTAGTTTTACAATTTTTAAATTATACTTTATGTTCTAGGGTACATGTGCACAACGTGGTTTGTTACATATGTATACATGTGTCATGTTGGTGTGCTGCATCCATTAACTCGTCATTTACATTAGGTATATCTCCTAATGCTATCCCTCGCTCTTGTCCCCACCCCACAACAGGCCCCGGTGTGTGATGTTCCCCTTCCTGTGTCCAAGTGATCTCATTGTTCAATTCCCACCTATGAGTGAGAACATGCGGTGTTTGGTTTTCTGTTCTTGTGATAGTTTGCTGAGAATGATGGTTTCCAGCTTCATCCATGTCCCTACAAAGGGCACGAACTCATCTTTTTTTATGGCTGCATAGTATTCCATGGTGTATATGTGCCACATTTTCTTAATCCAGTCTGTCATTGATGGACATTTGGGTTGGTTCCAAGTCTTTGCTATTGTGAATAGTGCCGCAATAAATATGTGTGGATGTGCCTTTATAGTAGCATGATTTATAATCCTTTGGATATATACCCAGTAATGGGATGGCTGGGTCAAATGGTATTTCTAGTTCTAGATCCTTGAGGAATCGCCACACTGTCTTCCACAATGGTTGACCTAGTTTACAGTCCCACCAACAGTGTAAAAGTGTTCCTATTTCTCCACATCTTCTCCAGTACCTGTTGTTTCCTGACTTTTTAATGATTGCCATTCTAACTGGTGTGAGATGGTATCTGGTATCTCATTGTGGTTTTGATTTGCATTTCTCTGATGGCTAGTGATGCTGAGCATTTTTTCATATGTCTGTTGGCTGCATAAAAGTCTTCTTTCAAGAAGTGTCTGTTCATATCCTTTGCCCACTTTTAGGACAGGCACAGTGGCTCATGCTTGTAATCCCAGCACTCTGGGACGCCAAGGCAGGGGAATCACTTGAGTTCAAGACTAGCCTGGGCACATAGTGAGACCCTGTTTCTCCATAAAATAAAATAAAATAAAATAAAATAAAATAAAATAAAATAAGCTGGGCATGGAGGAGCACGCCTGTAGTCCCAGCTGCTATGATGGCTGAGGTGGGAGGACCTCTTCAGCCAAGGAGGTTGAGGATGCAGTGAGCTATGATTGCACCACTGCACTGCAGCCTGGGCAACAGAGCAAGGCCTTGTCTCTAAAACTGTTGTCAACATTGATTTCTAAAAGTTTGATTATCAACTGGCATGCTTCCTTAGAAGCATGACATAGAGTCATGGGAGAATTATCCTTTTCATGATCCCTTTGGTTGTTTCCCGTTTTTAACTATTTGAAACAATGCTGTAACACACATTCTTGTATGTATATTGTTGTATGCAAGTGTGACTATCTATAAGGTAATGTTCGAGAAGTGATGTTCCTGGATCAAAAGGTATGTGCATTTTAAATTTTGATAGATATTGCCAAATTGCTCTTTAGAGAGTTAGAACTATACTCCAGAGTGTATGAGAGTCCCTATTTTTTCCCACCTTCGTCAGCAATGCAATATCATCCAAATTAAGGATTTTGACAATCTGATAGATGACAATACTCATTTGATATGTTGATTTCTATCTCTTTCATTATTGGTAGGATGGAGCCTCTTCATATGTGGTTATTTGTATTTCTTTTTCTGCTAACTGCTTTGTATTCTTTGTCCCTTTTAGACCAAGTTGTTTGTCTTTTATTGATTTATATGAGTTATTTATAAATTAAGAAATTTGGCCCCTGTATCTGTCATATTTGTTGCTAGTATTGTTTTCCAGTTTGTCATTCTTTTATTGCCTTATTTTTTTTCCATAAGTTTTACTTTTCTTTTTGAGGCAGGGTCTTGCTCTGTCACTCAGGCTGGAGTGCAGTGGCATGATCATGGCTGACTATAGCCTCAATCTCCTGGGTTCAAGTCATCCTCCCACCTCAGCTTCTGCAGTAGCTGGGACTACAGGTAAATGCCACAATGCCCAGCTATTTAAAAAAAAAAATGTTTGTATAGATGAGGTCTTGCTATGTTGCCCAGCCTCAACTCAAACTCCTGGGCTCAAGTGATCCTCCTGCCTTTGCCTCCCAAAGTGCTGGGATTACAGGAAAGAGCCACTGTACCCGGCCTGAAATTTTCATGTAGCCAGATGTTTCAGTCTTTTGTTTGTGGCTCTGCGTATTTATCAAAACAATTTTGTCTCCCTGAGCACACCATGAATAGTAATAGGCATCCAAAGTTAATGGGCCCCAACTCACAAAACAATAGATCAGGTTTTTGCATTTGTCTTTTTTTGGTAACAGCTTTATTGAGCTATAATTCACATACCATACAAGTCACCTATTTAAAGTATACAATTCAATGCTTCTTAATACAGTCACAGATTTTTGCAACCATCACCACAATCAATTTTAGAACATTTTCGTCATCTCCAAAAGAAACCCTATCCGGGCACAGTGGCTCATGCCTGTAATCCCAGGACTTTGGGATGGCAAGGCAGGAGAATTGCTTGAGCTCAGGAGTTCTAGTTCAACATAGCAAGACCCTGTCCATACTAAAACTTCAAAAATTAGTTGGGTGTGGTGGCATGTGCCTATAGTCCCAACTACTTGGGGGACTGAGGTGGCAGTTTTGCCTGAGCCTGGGAGGTCAAGGCTGCAGTAAGCTGTGATCGCACCACTGCACTCCAGCCTGAGTAACAGAGCAAGATACTGTCAAAAAAAAAAAAAAAAAAAAAAAAAAAAAAAGAAAAAGAAAGAAAGAAAGAAAAGAAAAGAAAAGAAAAAGAAAAAAAAAAGAAATCTTGTACTCTTTACCAACCCCCCTGGCCCCCCCCCCCCCACCAAAAAAAAAAAAACCCTCTCAGCCCTAAGCAAGACATTCTCTGTGTCTATGTATTTGCTTATTCTGGACATTTTATGTAAATGGAATCATTCGGAATCATTGTCTTTTTTAAAGGAAGGATAACTCTCTGTAATGGCAATTCCATTTGTATATGTTTTCTAGGCTATTTTAAGAATATAACTGAAGGATAAGGGGTAGGGTGAAAGGATTGCAATACGCCCTGACTATCAAATGATGATCTTTTGCTTTTTATTTTATTTTAGTCATCCTACAATGGCTGAATCACTAAGTGAAATTTGTGACAGTCTGGATGTTCTGGAGGCCAGTGATGAGGGTAAGTAACCCAATAAAACTTTGATAACCAGAATTAGATTTGTTCACTGTGTTTATTTAGCTCCTAGGACAAAGAAGCAAGGCACAAGAAAACAAGCTCAGATCATTAGACTAAGTCACGACGTTTACTTTTCAGTTTTCTAATTTCTTCTTTGTCACCTCCAACACTGATGGTCAAAGATTTGCCTGAGGTCCTGCAATCTTCTTTGAAAATGGTTACCAGATTTTACTTACTAAGGCCTTTTCTGCTTCATCAGAAAAAAAAAGCAATCAGAACAGACCATGATCTGACAAATTCAACTGAGGTTTTACTGTAGATAGTAATTCAGATCTAAGCAAGAGATTAATTTGTTGAGGAGCAAAAGGAGGTAGAAACAAAAGATGCCTCCACAGGCTTCTGTTAAATAGGATTCAATTGACAAAAATTCTCTTTGGCAAAACTTACTTGTGTATCCCTTGCCTAAACTGTGGCGCAATCTGTGAGTGATAGGTGATCGTGCATGGAACAATTAGAAAGGGAGGCAAATGTCACTAAACAATGATAAGCTTTACACACACACACACACAAAATAAAAAAGAAATCATAAGATGTAATGTGAGACATTGAGCGTAAAGACATAATTGAATTGAACAGTTTATTGGGTTGTTCTTCCATTCTTTTGCCGAGTTTTCTTTAGTGGTGTATGGTACAGAAAACTTTGTCTGGAAGAACAAAGGGGAATCTCCTTGTGGCTTCCTGGGGGCCTGGCTTCACACATGATGTGGGGCAGGGGATGCTGAGAGCCTGATCACGGATTCTTAATGGCAGTGCTAGGGTCTTCTTCATCTCTGTGTTATCACTGTTTAGTATTGTGTCAGAGAGAGACAGACAGAGAGAGAGAGAGAGAGAGAGATTAGGTGTTCCAAAATATTAAATAAATGAATGAATGAATAAATGAGTGAAAGGCCTTCTCACCAAAGCAGACCCAACTACCAAACCAACTGACCTATCTTTTTGGATATGAACTAAACAGATGCCTACAAAAGAAGATGGCAGCACAGTACATCTTGATGAAGAGTGGTAGTAAAGAAATGCCTTTTCTCTGTTCTCAAGTTTTTTTGTTTTGTTTTGTTTTGTTTTGTTTTTGTAAGACCAAATATTTGAGTACAATTTTAGAAGTTTTAGAACTAGTCAGGGCTGGCCAGAGAATAAGGTGGCTGTTGGGAGGTTAAAGGGAGGAGAGCTTAGTTAGAAATGTTTTCTTTCCAGCTAGGCGTGGTGGCTCACACCTGTAGTATTAGCACTTTGGGAGGCCGAGGTGTGTGGATCACTTGGGGTCAGGAGTTCAAGACCAGCCTGGCCAACATGGAGAAACCCTGTCTCTACTAAAAATATGTTTAAAATTAGCTGGGTGTGGTTGCAGGACTGTGTAGTTCCAGCTACTTGGGAGGCTGGTTCCAGCTACTTGGGAGGCTGAGGCAAAAGAATCACTTGAACCTGGGAGGTGGAGGTGGCAGTGAGCCAAGATCACACCACTGTACTCCAGCCTGGGCAACAGAGCAAGACTCCATCTCAAAAAAAAAAAAAATTGCCAGGCGTGGTGGCTCATGCCTGTAATCCCAGCACTCGGGGAGGACGAGGCGGGCAGATCACGAGGTCAGGAGATTGAGACCATCCTGTCTAACACATTGAAACCCCGTCTCTACTAAAAATACAAAAAATTAGCTGGGCATGGTGGCAGGCATCTGTAGTCCCAGCTTCTTGGGAGGCTGAGACAGCAGAATGGTGTGAACCCAGGAGGCAGAGGTTGCAGTGAGCCGAGATTGCGCCACTGCACTCCAGCCTGAATGACAGTGCGAGACTCCGTCTCAAAAAAAAAAAAAAAAAAAAAAAGTTTTATTTCCAAGCAGCAATGCAGCAATGCAGCAATGCAAGAGAACAAGGTCATCATTATGCGATGCATTTTAAAAGCTCATTCAGTTCAATTCAGATGGGTTCCCTGTATGCATGGTGGATAAGCAAATATACAACTTAGAGGCAACCATTTCTCATTCGATTTAGCTGTGTTTTCTTCTCTGGAGAAAAAACAGTCTTCAATGAGCTGTTTTCTGGTATGTGACACACTGCAGACCCTGACTGGATGAGTATATTGAAAGCTACTTGCTGTTTGGGAATGCAGTCTTTGGGCTTGGATGGGGAAATCAATGGCTTTGTTATAGAAGTCCAGACAGCTGTCACCTCTCAGCTGTCAGCTCACTGACTGCAGCTGCTGTACCCTGTGATGACATAAGTTACCCAGTGTATAGGTGACCTATATAAACATTGCTGGGTACAAATGTGAGTTTTTACCCATACCTGCTGTCTAGATCTCTCTACCCTTTGTGCTTTTCGTAGATTTTGAAAAACAGCCTGTGGAGGGCTCAGCTGCTGGTGATTTAAAGATGCCCCCACCACACTTTAAAAAATAAAGCTTCAAAGGCCAAATTTATAGACTTGAATATATGGCAACAATCTCAGATTCCATTAGAGTTTCAAAAGAAGCATAGCATGTAGACAGTATCCAGCTTTGTATCTCACTCCCAGGGCTGAGACCAGGGCTTGTCTCCATACATGGGATAGCGGGGGTGGGGGGTGTTGGATACAGTTAGGGGTAGGGCGGTTTCCTAATGGAAAGTAGGCTGAAGACATAGACCCTTGCTGCTGACATTGTATGTCTGGCAGTGGGTTGTCACAAAGGCCGTATCCAGTCACTGACCTAGAACAACAGCAGCCAACTTACCATGTTTGGCAGTTACCATCTCTCCGTGTCTCCCCAGCTCCCTGCTAACAAAGCTATACCACCACTACACTCAGAGCCACACTACAGGATGGAATGGAAACATTCTTTTCCTTCTGGGGTCCATAGTTAAAAGAGACACCCATTGCTTTAGCTGTTGTTGAATCCTTGCTGGAAAATAAGTTGTTGTTTCTGCCCAGAAAAGAATGGAAAATTGGGGGGAAATTGGACTATATGCATACTTAACTTTTAGCACTTGTTATAGTTCCAAAGTCACTAGTCATTTTGTTAATTTAGGAACATAAAAATGTGTTAATGTATAATTTTGTCCGCTCATACAATGATTATGTTTGTTGAATTCATTATTACAGCCTAAATAGTTTATTAGACATGTTTTTATCCAGTTATTCAGTGTTTATAGATTGTGTCACAAATGGAGCTACTAGCTGCTGACTCTCTTCTCCCTGTCTTTGCTGGATTATTAGAAGCAGGTTTGCAACTCAAATTCCCTAGCTTTGCTTTCCTCTCTTCCACTGTGGGATTTTGAAGCAAGAGGGGCAACAATTGCTGTGTTTCTAAATCTTCTGAGTATAAAGTTGTTCCCCTTTCAGAAGGCCAGAATGAGATCCACCTGTCAAGAATCAATAAATCGTCTGGGCACAGTAGCTCATACCTGTAATCCAGGCACCTTGGGAGGCAGAGGTGGAAGGATCTCACTTTGTTGCCCAGGAGAGAGTACAGTGGCATTGTCATAGCTCACTGCAGCTTCAACCTCCTGGGCTCGAGCAATCCCCCTGTTTCAGCCTCCTGAGTAGCTGGGCATACAGGCACTAACCACCACCCCCAGATAATTTTTTAAATTTTCAATAGAGATGAGGTCTGGCTATGTTGATCAAACTGGTCTTGAACTCCTGAGCTCAAGCAATCCTCCTGCCTTGGCTTCCCAAAGTATGGGATTACAGGCGTGAGCCACCGTGCCCAGCCTTAAATATTTTATTATTGTAGAAATTAATTTTTTCTGAAAACATTTTTAAAAGGGATCTTGGAGAAAATATACATTTCCTATTTCATTTTCATTTTTTATTCTTTCTCTCTTTAGGTAGAATTGCGAAGTTTTCCCAACCATGCCCCTATATAGGCACATTCTAGTAGATAAGAAATTGCCGAAGTCATCCAAAACAGAAATTACTTAAGCAGCAATTATCAAGCAAATAGTCCTATAATCTTTCGTTGCTCTATTCCATGCTGGCTTCTGCCTCCAATTTTGCATATTGTACAGTTCACTATTCAGTTATAGATATGGGTCTGCTTCTAATGAACACAGAATTGAATCCAGCCTTGATAAACAAGTAATTACTGAGTCCCTAACACTAGCTCACATTTACTGAGCACTTACTACATGCCAGATCATATGCTAAGCTCTTTACCTATGTCATTTATAATTTGCATCAACTCCTATAAGGGCCAGTGTTTAAATTATAGTATGCTGAAAGATGACTCTGTTCAGTGGTCTCAAGTCAAGGGAAGTAACAAGCTGTGTTGGTATTCTGCGCCCCCACGTGGACACAGCTGTTACTGCATGCCTTGCACTGTGCTGGATGCTAAGGAGGGCTTGCCTGCAGCCTTGATGTGGGGGTAGTAGCCAAGACATAGGGAACTATAACTTATTTCTTTCTCACGGATACCCAGAACATGATAAGTACTTGACCTTAATAAATATTTGTTGAATAGATGAATGAACGAATGAATGAGTAAGCTAAGAACATTCAGATGCAAAACTTGTGATGCTAACAGCCAAGTTTTAGGTGTTCAGAGGACAGAGAGAAGCATGAGTTTCACTGATTGGTGGGAAACTGGACTTAAGGCAGGCCTTGAAGTTTAGGAACCTTTACCCTGGCAGGCTCAGGAGCAATCGGTGCACAAATAGGTCATAGCGTTTCAGAGCTAAAGGAACTCTAGTTCAGCATTTCTCAAAGTGTGTTTTGCCAGACATTCTGCTGACACACATTGGGAGATAATATTGTTGCCTGGTTTCTTGGAACTTCACCATATACATAACCATTTTGAAGTTTCAGAAAAGTTTTGTTGAAAAGAAGACTACTGAACTTTGTCTAATCCAGAATTTTCCAGATTGACTGGACTACAGATCCCTGTCTCATGCAACAAACCTTATGAGCATCCCTCTGAACACACTTTGGGAGATGCTGATCAGATGGATTCCTTTAATTTTCCTGCTGAGTCCCAGAGAGGTTGAGTGACCTACTCAAGGTCACAAAGCTAATTGATAGTGAATTTAAGCCTAGGATTCCAGAATTTTCTGACACTTGGATGGTGCTTTCCATTACACCATTAAGCCTTTCATGATGGCTGCTGCATTGGCAACTCCCTTGTCTGGACCCTTCATTGCCAGCACAGAATTGCTGTGCTGATGAGACCTTCTGGAGACCAGACAGTTGGGACTTGGAATGAGACAACTTAGTTGGCACTTTTTGCATGTGAAATCAATAAGAGCTAATTCCTTCCCTCTGAAGAATGCAGCACGAGCCCTCTCCCCCTTCTCCCCTTTAGTTTCTTAATAAGCACAATAAAAACATGTGCTTATTAAGAAACCAAAGAGGCCCAGCGTGGTGGCTCATGCCTGTAATCATAGCACTTTGGGAGGCCAAGGCAGGTGGATCACTTGAACCCAAGAATTCAAGTTCGAGACTAGCCTGGGCAACATGGTGAAGTGTCATCTCTACAAAAAATACAAAAATTAGCCAGGTGTGGTGGTGCATGCCTATAGCCCCAGCTACTGGGGACGCTGAGGTACGAGGATCGCTTGAGCCCAGGAGGTGGAAGTTGCAGTGGGCCGTGATCACGCCATCACACTCCAGCCTGGGTGATAGAGTAAGGCTCTGTCTCAAAATAAATAAATAAATAAATAAAGCCCAAACAGAGAACCTTAAGAGCATTTAAAGCTCACATTCCTCACTGCTGCCCTGGTAATTATTATAGATAGAGCAAACTCTCATTTATCTGCATGTGCAAAGGGCAGCAGCCCTGTAGATAATCCAAACCAATTGGCAAGAGTTGAAGAACACACACAATGATCATCTCACACACACACACACACACACACACACACACTCCTTGAAAAACTCTTTGGTATCTGATTTTGACATGCCTTTTACACAGGCAGCTTCTTCGCCTGGGCAGCTTTTTCTTCTTTCTGATTCCCAGCCATCTCCCTTGCTCATAAATTCCTTCCTCAAGGAAGTGTTCCTGGACTGCACTAATCAACCGCACTCACTCTTTGGGTCTGCATCCTTTGAGCACGCAGGCTGGGAAGTATCAACTCCCACTTAGACTTGGATTTCTAAGGGTTCTGAAGTGTTTTTCTCATGTGGGAGCTTGGCTCTCCTATTGGATTGCAATGACTCCAGCCATTGGGGTAGAGTCAGGGGAGTACCAAGTGCTTTCATTGGCTCAATCATTGCTTCACATGAATGAACTTCTTAGGACAAAGAAAGAGGTGTATATGTTAATAGCTGAAATTGAGAGGCAAGTGAATTCCTAGTGAGTTTGGCCTGAATAGAGGCTGCCCAGAGATCACAAGCTGTGGCCTGGGCTTCTCCTTTCACCAGTAACTCAGACACTTTGTTACTGAGTTATTAATGAATGTTGAAGGGTGCTGTCAGCATTGGGGTTGAGTCCAAGCTCTGCAGGCTACCTGGGTGGGATCACGGTCCTCGTTCCTGTCATGAAGGCCCTATTTCCTCTCCTGTCTTCCCTTCTACCATCACACTCTGTCTCATTTTCATTTTTCACTTCCAGGAAAGAAGAAATGCAAATTTAAAGCCCTTAAGAGCTTTTTTGGTAAGAAGAAGAAAAAAGAAGCTGAAGATACCCAGGAAGAAGAAATGCTAGAACTGAGCTCGTCCAGCAGCAACATTAACATCTCTTCTCTGGAGCCTGCTCGAGAAAATCAACCAACTAAGGCCAGGTCAGCTCAGATGGGGTGGAGAGTGATGGGGAGACAGGAGAAGAGGCAGACAGTTGGATCTAGGTCGCCTTTCGGCAGCCAAATCACCAGGGACACCAAGAGACCCCACCTGTGGGGGCCAGGCTTGCAGCCATTGCCAATGCAGTCATGTCTGGGGTAGGGAGTGGTGCTTTTCTCTCTGTGCATATGCATGTTTGTTGTCTGAGCTGCACAGCTCAGTGGGTTGGAGCATGGCAAATGCATACCCCACTTCCCAAGAGCACTGAGTAAGAGGGTGCAGATATTCTGGGAAGCCCTGACTGTCACAACAAAAATAACTTGAGATGTGGGGCCTGCAGCCAATGAGGACCTGAAGGCCTGTTTGATTTGGTAAGAAGGGCCTACATCATTCAGGAGGCTTGGTCTGGTTTGCTTGCCTGGCTCTCAGACTACAGATCTGGCCAAGATCTCATAACGAGTGATGAAAGCCTCATATAGTAAAGCTATCTAGCTGTGAGTGGGGTGGGTCATGAGCATGAAATCACTGTGTTGCTGTAAAAACACACACGCAAGCAAACAACCCAGATCCCTTTCTCCTTCCATCCCAGGAGACTAGGGGAAATGCTATAGTCACAGAGGGCATGGTGAAGACTGTTTCCAGCTACCACTGCCACCGCTATTCAGATATTCATTTGCAGCGCCCAAATTTCCACATCCTGTTGTGCAATCTGGACACCTAGGATCCCCAGCTGTCTCCCGATCAATCAAATCTCCCCCTATGAAGTTCTACTTAGGACTGTTCTCCTGGACTTAAATACCAGACTTATCTGGACTCCTCACAGAGCTCACCGGTCCTCCTGCCCATTCCAACCAGGCAAAACCTTCATGAGGCAGTTAGCTGACATGTTATACTGTCCCCAATACCTCCCCCAATACGTTCTATAACATAATGGCCTCATAGTTATCATATACGGTTCCTTAAGAACAACCTTCATGAGTGCCTCCAGTGTGAGGAAGTTCAGATAGTCTTGCTGGAAGTAGGGGAGACGGTTTTGAAAGAGGGGCTTATGTAGTACCTCACAAGTAACACTATTATAGCCCATCGCCTTGCAGTGTTCAGTAAGTCTAAGACTAGCCCTGCTAAAACCTGGAGGTCGGTCAGGGAGGGGCATTCAGGTTTACTATCTCTGCTAAAGTTCTACATTTCTCCCTCTTACTTGTTCCTTCCTTTCCAGAAGTGTGTGTACACGTGAACGAGAGAGAGAGAGAGAGATAGAGAGAGAAGGTGGGGATTTAACTTAGGGGGTCTGAAGATCACCCCGATCTCAGTCTTTTGCTTAATGTGCTAGGGGAAGAAACCCTGGAAAATGTCACTCTGGAGAAGGGATATCAGCTTTCTTCATTCACTGAAGCAATCAATCATAACAAAACTTATGACCAGCCTTCCCCTGGCCTGTACCATAGGGCCAGCATCTGTTTCCAAGACTGTATTAAGCTGTATCTGATGGAATGGACAAATCCCGTTCCTTCATTTGATTTCTTAATGAGTGATGTTATAATAATATACTTTACTGCCCTTAAAGGCTGAGATTTTGTTTGCGATTTTTAATTTATTTTTTCTTTTCACCTCCAGGGAACAGATCGATGAGCACTAGATATGTTAAGTGGATAAGAGTTTTCATTTCTGACAAACTTGGCCACAATTGGTGCTAATTTAATCTTTTGATCAGGGAGGGCTTGGCACGATAGAGCCAATTCAACAGCTTCACTCTGGTTAATGCACAGCATGGAAATGAGAGACATTTCTAAGCCCACTCACAGCCCAAGATTTCCTCTCAGTTTTTTTGCACAAAGCAGAGGAGGCAAGGTAGTCACAGATGCTACACTGGTTCTGAACCTCTGAGCCAGTAGATCATAGAGCAGCAGTGAATGAAAGCATGTTATGTGTGCATACTGAGCATATGCGTGTATATAGAGATGTCTGGAAACATTACTCTCTCAATGCTGAGTCAATCATATATATGCCCATTAAGTGTTTATCTAGAGAGTCACAGTAATTTTCTGCTGGACTGCTGTTTTATAAAGCAGACTATGTTGCTTCCAACACCAGGGCCACCCGGATAGCAGAGTTTTATAGGGAAAAGGTAAATAGGAGTTTAGTAAAAAGTAGCAGACATCTCTCTCCTCTCCTCTCTTGTTGGCCCACAAGCCATCTTAGAGTGGGTTCTGTTTTGATCCCCATAACATGAGATTATCCTTATAGTGTGTCATTATCAAATATATCCATATGAAGGCCCCATTGGCTCATAAAGACAGGGCGGTGCTAGCTCCACAATGCCCAAGCTGCTACTCTAGTTACCATTTAAAGATATTTTTTAAGTGCCAACATATATGTATTGTTTTGTAATAAAGACAATAAGTACAAAAAGGGCATTTAAACATTTTAAAGTTTATTTTATCTGTTTTTAAACATGGCTATCCCTCCCTAAAAGAAATCCTGTACCAATTAACAGTTTTCCCCCTGAATAACCACTAATCTACTTTTTGTCTCTATAAATTTGTTTATTCTGGATATTTCATGTAAGTAGAATCATACAAAGGTTGTTTCACTTAGCATGTTTTAACTTAGCATATTTTCAAGAGTCATTCATGTTGTAGCATGTATGAGCTTACTTGCTTTTTTAATTCTTTTCTTCCTTTATTTTTTTGTATCTAATCTCATCTCTTATATAAATATACACATTTTTTCCTACCTAACAGGAATAACTTTGTTATTTAAAATTTTTATGTTTCTATATAACAGCTTTCTTGAAATGTCATTCACATACTACAAAGTTCTACCTTTTAGAGTGTGCAGCTATCACTATTACCCAATTTTAGGATATTTCATCACCCTAAAAAGAAACCCTGCACCCACTAGCAGTAATTTTCCATTCCCCTCTCCTCTTTCAAACCACTGATCTGCTTTCTGCCTCTATGGATTTGCCTATTGTGAACATTTCACATGAATGGAATTATACAATATGTGGCTATTTTTGACTGGCTTCCCTTCACTTAGTATGTTTTCAAGGGTCATTCATTTAAAATCATGCATCAAGAACTTGATTTCTTTTTTTGGTAGCAGTTTTATTGAGATATAATTCATATATTATACAATTAAACCACTTAAATGGTAAAATTCAACATTTTTTTTTGTAAATCCACAGAGTTGTACAATCATCATCATAATAAATTTTAGAACTTTTCCATCACCTCAAAAATAAACTCCTGTACCCATTGACCAGTCCTCCCTATTCAACCTTCCCCCGACGCCCGCCAGGCCCTAGAAATCATTAATCTGCTTTCTGTCTCTGTGGAGTTACCTATGCTGGACATTTCACATGAATGGAATGTGGTCTTTTCTTACTGACTTCTTGTACTCAGTATAATGTTTTTAAGGTTCATTAATGTTGTAGCATGTATCAGAATTTCATCCTTTTTGCTATTGAATAGTAGTCCGTTGCATGACTATACCACATTTTATCCATTCATCAGTTAATGGATATTTGAGTTGTTCCACCTTTTGGATATTGTGAATAATACTGCTATGAACATTTGTGTACAAGTTTTGGGGCAGATATGTGTTTTTATTTCTCTGGGGTATATGCCTAGGAGTGGAATTGTTGAGTCAAATGGTCGTTATATATTTAACCTTTTGAGGCACTGCTAGACTGTTTTCCAAAGTGGCTGGACCATTTTAACACCAGCAATGTATGGGGGCACCACCAGCACTGTATGGGTGTTCCAATTTCTCCACAGCCTTGCCAATGCTTGTTATTATCTGAGCTGAATTTTCAATTCTAGCCATTCTACTGGGTGTGAAATGGCATCTCATTATGGTGTTGATTTGTTTTTCCCTGCCAGTTGGTGATGTTGAGGATCTTTTCATGTACTTGTTGGCCATTTGTATATCTTTGGAAAAGATATTTGTATATCTTTCTTGTTTGGAGAAATGTCTATTCATATCATTTTTTTCATTTTCTAATTGGGTTATTTAAATTTTTATTATTGAATTCCTTAAGAATTCAATAAAAAGAATTCCTATTAGTAAGAAAGAGTTCTTTATATGTTTCAGATCCAAGACTCTTATCAGATATATAATTTGCAAATATATTCTTCCATTATGTGGGTCATCTTTTCATTTTCTTGCTAGTAACCTTTGATGCACGAACATTTTTAATTTTGATGAAATCCATTTGTATTAGTCCGTTCTCACTGCTATAAAGAACTACTTGAGACTGGGTAATTTATAAAGAAAAGAGGTTTAATTGACTCACAGTTCAATCATGGCAGAGGGTAAAGGGGAAGCAAGGCACATCTTACATGGTGGCAGTAGAGACAGAGTGCAAGCAGGGAACTGCCACACACTTTTAAGCCATTAGCTCTCATGATAACTCACTCACTATCACGAGAACAGCATGGGGGAAACTGCCCCCATGATCCAATCACCTTCCACCAAGTCCCTCCTTCAACATGTGGGGATTACAATTTGACATGAAATTTGGGTGGGGACACAGAGCCAAACCATGTCACTATTTATCTATTTTTTTTTCTTTTGTTACTTGAGCTTTTGGTGTCATATCTAAAAATCCGTTGCCAAATCAAGATCACAAAGATTTAATCCTATGTTTTTTCTAAGAATGTTATAGTTTTAGCTCTCATATTTAGGCCTTTAATCCATTTTGAGTTAATTTTTAAAATTACACTTTAAGTTCTGGGATACATGTGCAGAACATGCAGGTTTGTTACACAGGTATACATGTGCCATGGTGGTTTGCTGTACACATGAACCCATCATCTACATTAGGTATTTCTCCTAATGCTATCCCTTCCCTAGCCCTCCACTCCCCAACAGGCCCCAGTGTATGATGTACCCCTCCCTGTGTCCATGTGTTCTCATTGTTCAGCTCCCACTTATGAGTGATAACATGCGGTGTTTGGTTTTCTATTCCTGTGTTAGTCTGCTGAGAATGATGGTTTCCAGCTTCATCCATGTCCCTGCAAAAGACATGAGCTCATTCTTGTTTATGACTGCATAGTATTCCATGGTGTATATGTGCCACATTTTCTCTATCCAGTCTATCATTGATAAGCACTTGGGTTGGTTCCAAGTCTTTGCTATTGTGAATAGTGCTGCAATAAACATACATGTGCATGTGTCTTTATAGTATTTTTATATATGGTGTGAGATAAAGGTCCAACTTAATTCTTTTGCATGTGGATACCCAGTTGCTCTAGCACCATATGTTGAAGAGACTATTCTTTTTTCATTGAATAGTCTTGGTACCCTTGTTGAAAATCAACCATAGACGTATAGGTCCATTTCTGAACTCTCAACTCTATTCCATTGATCTATATGTCTACCTTTATGCTAGTGCTACACTGTCTTGATTACTGTAGTTTTACAGTAAGCTTTGAAATTGAAGTATAAGTTATCCAACTGTGTTCCTCTTGTTCAAGATTATTTTGGCTAATTTGTGGTCCCTTGCATTTCACTATGAATTTTAAGATCAATTTTCCGGAAAAAAAAAAAGCCAGCAGGAATTTCAATAGGAATTGCACTGAATCTGTAGATCATTTTGTGAAGTACTGCCATCTTAATAAGTTTAAGTCTTCCAATGAATGAACATGGGATTTCCTTTCATTTATTCAGGCCTTTGCCATTTTTCTCATCAGTGTCTTACAGTTTTCAGATTATGAGTTTTGCACATCTTTTGTTAAATTTACTTTCATGTTTTTATTCTTTTGTTGCTATTGTAAATGGAAGTGTTTTCTTAATTTCATTTTCAAGTTGTTCATTGCAAATGTATAGAAATACAATTTTTGTATATCATTCTTGTATCCTTCAACTTAGATGAATTCGTTTATTATTTCTAGTCATTTTTAGTGTGTTCATTAAGAGTTTTATATACACAATTACGTCATCTGTGAATAGAGATAATTTCACTTCTTCCTTTCCATTCTGGATGGCATTAATTTCACTTTCTTACCTAATTTCCCTGTCTATAATCTCCCATACACTGTTGAATAGAAATGATAAAAGCAGTCATCCTTGTCTTGTTCCTGATCTTAGGGGGAATACATCCAGCCTTTCACCATGATATTAGCCGTGATTTGTCACAGATATCTTCTATCAAGATTGAGTGCATTTATCATGGAAGGGTGCTGAATTTTATGAATTTTTTTTCTGCATCTATTGAAATGGTCATATAGTTTTTGTTTCTATTCTATTGATATAGTGTTTGGCATTCACTGCTTTTCACACATTAAGCCGATCATTCCTTGTAAATCCTACTTTGTCGTGGTATATAATTCTTTTTATATGCTATTGGATTCAATTCGTGAGTGTTTTATTGAGGATTTTTGCATCTATGTTCATAAGAGATATTGGTCTGTAGTTTGCTCTTCCTGTGATGTCTTTGGTTGAAATTTTTAAAAGGTAAAATACATTACCACACTCCAAAAAGGAGTCTTTCATGTCTTTAGCCTTTCATTTGTTTTTCTCTTTCTTCTGATTTTTCTTAACATGTAATTATCATCAACCTGGTACCATTCCCAATCAGAAGGTATTTTCATCTGGATTTAGTAAGCTTGGGGAAGGGAGGGGCAGGTGGTACATAGGATGACTTTGAAAATAGGATAGATATATTGCAGAGCTCTTGTGTGAAAGAGGAAAGGATCTGATGAATGAAAGCCTCCTGTATCTGAGAAGATCTTTTATATTTTTTAAAATCAAAACAAAAACACTAGAGAAAAATTTGGGTGTGAAAGATCTTTTATAATTCTCACTGTAATAATAGCAAAACTCATGGCCTTTCCTCCCATTCCCCAGAATTGCCACTATTGAATTATATACTTTAAATGGGCAAAATGTATGATATATAAACCATATCTCAGTAAGACTGTTATGTAAAAAGGATATATGCTCATAATGTAAAAAGTAAAATTATACAGAAGGACATGAAGTGGAAAATGAACATTTCCTTCCTGTCCCTAATGTGTCATTCCTCAGAGGGAACCACCTCTAACAATTTGTGGATATCCTTCTAGATTTTTTTCTTTGAATATGAACTATATATGTGTGTATATATTAAATGGGGCCATACCATTATTTTTTTTCACTTACTATCTCATGAGCCGCTTTCTATGTCAGCACATATGCATCCCTGCTCTCCTTCTGAGGTATCTATGGTAGGGCCATATTACGAACATACATTTGTCTTCAGTTCCCATGGCCCTTGGGTTGCTTTTACAAGACCTTTCCTTTCTGTCCAGGGTCAAGAGCAGCATGGGGAGCAAAGCCCTATCCCATGATAGCATCTTCATGTTGGGTCCTGAGCCTGAAAGATCAGCAAGTAAAATGTGTCCTTCTATGGATCCCCAGAGAGGCAGACCTCGGCAGGTAATAGTGGACTCGAGCATCAGTGTCTAATTGAACTACTTCTCTTCTGTTCCCTACTCTAACCCTGCCAAAATTAAAAGGAGTGGGAACTTGATTCTGCTTCTCAGCTGATCCTGCCCCCACAGGGCTGTTGTAAGCCTTGAGTGACAGAATGTATAAATATATAATGTGCCTAATACCTGGCACACAGTGTTGATTAGTGTTGCCATATTCACTTCTTTTTTATTTTATTTTATTTTAATTTTTTGAAACAGATCTCACCCTGTCACCTAGGCTGGAGTGCAATGGCATGATCATGGCTCACTGCAGCCTCAACTTCCCAGGCTCAGGTGATCCTCGCACCTCAGCTTCCCGAGTAGTTGGGACTACAGGCCTGTAATGCCTGGATGATTTTTTGGTACTTTTTGTGGAGACAGGGTTTCACCATGTTGCCCAGGCTGGTCTCAAACTCCTGGGCCCAAGCAACCCTCCCGCCTTGGCCTCCCAAAGTGCTGGGATTACACGCGTGAGCCACCGTGCCTGGCCTATATTCACTTATCTTAACATACCATAAGAATAATTATTTTGACAGCAACATTCCACTGTTTATATGCTGGCATACCAATCCTCAAGTTTTTCTCTCTCTCTTACACAGAGATCCCGTATTTCCAGAACTCTGCCTAAACCTAGGAGTAGTGTGCCTGGAGTTGTGTCTGGAGCCATGTTAGGAGCTGTGCTTCAAAATGTGCCTACAAGTGCATTCTGGGTTACTGGCCCCAAGATCACTGAGGTAACAAAGTGGAATTGTTCTGAGCATGGGCAGCTCAGTCAGAAATCAGAAATGGACAGATCTATGCTTGAATTCTTACTCTGCTGCTTACTGGCTGTGTGACCCCTGGACTAGTTGATTAACTTCTCTGAGCCTTCTTTTCCTCATCTACAGTGGTTATAATATTAACATCTACCTCAAAGGGTTGCTTGTGAGGATTGAATGAAGACTCAGAGAAGTTAAAGATAGTGCTCAAGCTCACCCTGGTAGTAAGTTGTAGACTTGGAAATCTGACCCAGGTGTATTAAACTCAAACCCCATGATCTTTCCATTACCCCAAGATACTCAACTTCTTTATACCTGCCTGGAGAGAAAGAAGGGTACACCTTAGTGCCTACGTAATGTAGCATCTTGCCTCCAGCTAATCCTAAATTTATGGTAGGGATCCATTACTCAGTCAGACTATATCTGTGATCCAGAAATGCTTCAGGGGGAGCTGGAGATATTGTCAAGGAGACAACCCTTAACAGCTGTCTTCCCCATCTCAGCCTGAGGGTGGAATTATGCCCAAGGGTCCCTGTGTAAGTGGGAAAGCCACACAAGGAGGAGACCCTTCTCCACTGGAGATATGATTATTTTCCATTTGGCAAAAGGTAAGTGGGGCTTATTTCTGACATGCCTGCTAAGATCCCACATCTCTCACTCTGGTTTCCTTTCTTCTGGATCCATTAGCTATACAGGAGAAAACACTGAGATAGACACTAATAGTGTTGACCCTAAAGTTGTTAAGCAGCCCCTAGGGTCAGAAGACTGTTGCCCTCTTGTACTACAGCAGGAAAAGTCACTTCCATGAACTATTCAATCTTCAGTTTTAAACATCAACACAAGCTTTCACTCACCGCCATAGTTACACTCCCTGCAGCCTCACGACCATGACCAAGTGGCACAGGGTTCTCACATTCAGAAAGAGGAAACTAGTTGCTTGGACTCCTCCATCTTTCCCCTCCTCTCTTAGTCCCAGCAACAGAGAGACTCATATAGCAGAGATATTCCATTTTTTTAAAAAAATTATTTTTTTGTGTGAAAGTTAAAGGAAAATATTCTAGGGGCATTACTTCTCACAAGGAAGTGGTTGGGGAAGGCCACAATAGCCTAAAGGCAAGCTTTCTTAAATGTTTGGTTTGGGCCTACACCTCACACTTTTGGCCTGATCCCTTAGTTGATACCCTGTAAAACAAGGTTGAAGACAGCATAGGGTATTAATAGGACCTAAGTAATCAACAACCAACCTGACCTTTGCATGGGAAACTTCCCTTAAGTACCAAAATGACAACTCCAAATGGAAGGATGGTTGATAGCATTAAGTCAAGGGTCCTGACACCCAGTGCTACATAAAAGCTGGGGCAAGCATGGAATTGGCCAGTGGGATCAATTCCCTTGAAGGGGCAGGATTCTAATGGATTAAGTGACATTCAGAACAACTAGGAGATTGTGAAAGAAGAAATCCAGGTATACAGTTATGTCAGAAATACTGACACTGAACCAATTTTATTTCCTGCCAGATTTTTACCTGATGTCCCATCTGAAGTGTTAGGAATGTGGATGCCTACATTACTCTGCAAGACATTTTCTGTTCCCTTTATTTGAGTACAAATAGTTAAAAAGATACAATGGCAGATTATTAGCATCTTGCTGTTGTTGAATCAAATTGAATTTAGTCATTTAAGAAACTGAGACTTCAAAACAATTTTTCTTACTGCTCGCGGTCTTGACTGTCCCTCAGCCCTTCTTAAGGAAGCAGGCACACCATCTATTCCGGTTGTTGCCTTTAAACGTCTTGAACTTGGCCTTCAGTATGGGCTCTCCCTTTTCTGGCCCTTATAATTAGGAGACACCAGTTCATAGTGATCAAGAACAAGGGTTATCAAGCTGGACAGACCTTTCAAATGCTTGATCTGCCACTGGGAGAATTAGGGGAAGTTACATCATCTCTCAAACTTCGTTTTCCCCATCCGTAAAACGGAGCCCACAATAGCAAATGCTTTAAAGAATTGTTGTGAGGCTTCAGTGAGATGTATCTATGGAGAGCATTCCCTGCTTAGCACACCGTAAGCCCTTAGTAAAAGTTAGTTGTCATTATTGTAGTTATTATTAATAAAGCTGGGCTTGGAGTTGGTTGATATGGCCTCTCCCCAAGAGCTCCCAATGGGGCCTGGTAGTAATAAGGAAGCACTGGAGAACCTGGCCAGGAGCACCCCAGGAGCATAACCTTGGTAAGCTTCACTGTGGCCCCTTCTTTGGCTATAGTGTCTGAAGGCTGTCTGCCCTGAGCTGAGCAGAGTCTACAACAGAAGCAAGCATGTCAGCTTCATGACAGCAAGAATTTGTTTTGTTTATTGTTGTAGGCCCGTTTCCTGGAATGGGATGTAATGCATTGTAGATGCTTAGCCAGTGTTTGTTAAACATAAAAAGCAGGGATTCTGACCCACATCAAGAGGACCATGGCAGGGACCACTGCCTCAAATTCAAGTGTACCATTTTCTTCAAAATGGAATCAACTAAACTGTCTGCTGAATCCCAAGGAAAATCCAAATGATCAATTTTTGTCCCTTTAGGAAACCATTCCGTAGATTTTCTTTAAAATCTATAGATTTTAAAATTCTGTAGATTTTCTTTAAAATCCCAGAAAGTCATTCTTGACAGGATTAAGATAAGCAACGAACACAGTCAAGATTCTATCCAAATAATTCATGGAATAATAGGAGCAAAGAGTGTAGTTTGGATGCCAATTCCAGGTCATAACTCAAAGATTCGCCTCTACGAGAACTGGACTTCCAAAGTCAAATTCAGACATTAAAAGAAAGATCAGAACTAAATAAGATTTGTATTTAACATCAGTAAGGAGATAACATCAGGATTCTGATTTTTCACGAACAAGCAATTTGAAGTTTCTGTCTTTGGGGATTGGCAAAAGTGTGCAGCACCCCAGAGGGAAAATCAAGGCTAGTAGTCTTTGGTTTGAGTAGGTATTAGAAATGAAGACAGGAAGGTAGGAAATTCTTCCCTGGGCTTATTTTTTTCACTTTGGATTCTTAGTTCTTCAACCAACTTTGGATTCCTTTCTCTTATTAAAGAATAAGAGAAAACCACTAATTTGAGGGAGAGCGCACAGGTTTTAACTTGTTCCTTCTATTCTCCCTCTTGACAGAACCCACCATCACGCCAACGCCGACTCAGCATCATCCCACCTGTTATCCAACCTGACATAATTTCTAAGAACTTGGTAGAAATCTCTCTCGATGATGAGTCACCCAAGAATCCACAAAAGAAGGCTTTACCACATGAGAGTTTGACAGCCACTCAGGTGAGTATATATTAAGGGGCAGGTTGAGGGGGCTCACAGATCAGAGGCATAATTTCTTCTTGTGTCATCTATTCTCCCGCTGGAGCTCAACACTAGGGGGATGATTGGGGAAGGAGCTGACATTCTTGGCTTTTGATTTGCATGGTGGTTTTCCATCCAATTCTACAAACCAAATAATCACCTTTTTAATGTATAAGCAAGAGAAGATAGTATTTTGGAAAAAATAAGTTTGCAGATGTTTTGAGTTATTTCATGAAGATAAAAATAGAGACTTTTACTGAAGCATAGTCTCTACACTTTGAAATCCATAAAATATCAGAGGTTAGGGCATATAATATTGTTTGACACATATCCATGTGAAAAATCAGCTGACACATGAGAGGGTGATGTGTCTATTTCATACGACTAGATTTGTCAACCAGATAATATCAATCAGCGTATAGTAGTGCGTGCCCGTATCAACACTTCCATTCTCAAACTAATGTGTGTTTAATTGAATTGGTTGTTGGTGAACTTGAAAGGGCTCTGAGAGTGAAGTAGAGTTTAGAATGATTAACCTTTGGAAATAAAAAGTAAACAGAAACCTAATTTTTAAGGAAGAGAATTGACCAGTCAGAACAAAACTCTATTTTGATGTTAAAAGATCCTATGAAGTGAAGCAGCCCTCAGTTAGATATGTCAACAAAGAAACAAATTAGGTTAAAACCAAAGTTAAAGCACAGACTGGTAGTAGGTGGATGGATGCTTATTGTTTTATGGATCTGGGTTACGACTACAAGTATTTTCTGCAGGATGCCACTAAATCAGATTAATTGGGATGCATAATCTGAGTTAGTGGAAGAATTGAATTAGATACCATTTTTTATTGTGGTAAAATACAGATCACATAAAATTTATCATTTTAACCATTTTAAAGTATACAATTCAGTGACAGTACATACATTCACAATGTGATGCAATCATCACCACTATCAAAGTCCAGAACCTGTTTGGTTCTCCCAAATGCAAGCCCAGTTCCTATTGAGCAGTCATTCACCATTCGTATCTCCCACCAGCCCCTGACAACAACTATTCTGCTTTCTATCTCTGTACTTGCCTACTCTGGATATTTCATGTAAATGGAATCATACAATATGTGGCTTTTGTGTTAACTTCTTCCACTTAGCATAATGTGTTTGAGGTTCATCCATGTCATGACATTTATCAGTACTTCATTTCTATTTATGATTAAATAATATTTCATTATATGGATGTACCACATTTTGTTTAGCCATTCATCCATTGATAGACACTTGTGTCCTATCTACCTTTTGGTTATTGTGTATAGTGCTATTATGAACATTCGTGTACGAATTTTTGTTTGAATACCTGTTTTCAATTCTTTTGGGTATATACCTGGAGTGGAATTGCTGGGTTATATGGTAATTCTATGTTTAATCAAACTGTTTTCCCCAACAGCAGTACCGCTTTACATTACACTTGTTAGGTTCCTGTTTTAAAAAAATTATAGTCATGCTAGTGGGTGTGAAATAGTATCTCATTGTGGTTTTGATTTGCATTTCTCTAGTAAATAATGATGTTAAGTATCTTTTCATGTGCTTGTTAGCCATTTGTATATCTTCTTTGGAGAAATATCGATTTCTCCTTTGCCCATTTATTAATTGGGTTATTTATCTTTTTGTTGTTGAGTTTGTAAACCAGAAAAGTACCTAAGACAAATTGTCAGAAACAATTTGAAAATTTTATTTTGCCATGGTTAAGGATGCGCACCTGGGAGGCAGGTCTGTACCTTTCTCTAAAGATGATTTTGAGGACTTCAGTGTTTAAAGGGGAAAAGGTGGATATTGGGGAAAGATGAACACAATTTTAAAAGGTGTGGGAAGATAAGAGACAAATAGTTGCGTTTGAGTCTTTGATCAGTCTTTCACTGAATACACAATTTACATATGAGAGGGGATAGAGAAATGGTCACTTATGCCTTCATCTTCCTCAGTGAATCTGCATTTTTACATCAGAAGAAGCAATCAAATATGCATTTGTCTCAGGTGAGCAGAGGGATGAGTTTGAGTTTTGTCCTTTGTTCCACACCTGTGAAGATAAGCTGTCAATATACCTTGTCAGGGTAAAATTCTTAAAGCTTAAAGTTTGGGCTGATTAAATTCCCTGGCCTCAGTCACATTGCAGGGTAAATGCTAGTAGTTAACATTTGGGGGTTAAGTTATTCCACTGAATTGGCTAATAAGGAGTTAATTTAGAGTGCTACAAGTTTGCCTCTTTTTGTAATGTCTCATGCTTTACCTGGATGACTTACACCATAATTCCACAGCATTGTATACAAATAAGTCTCCGAAGCACAGAGCCATCTTTTTTTTTAAGCAATCCTCTGCTGCGTATGCCTGTAGTCTCAGATACTCAGGAGACTGAGGCAGGAAGATCACTTGAGGTTAGGAACTTGAGGCTGTAGTGCGCTATGATCATGCCTGTGTGTAGTCACCATACTTCCACCTGGGCAGTGTAGTGAGACTCTGTCTCTAAAATAAAATAAAATTTTAGTTTTAAAATCCTCTAATACATCAAAGGAGAACATAATGCTCCTTCCCCCATGATTGCACAAAAATTTACAACTTTCAAAGTGATTTTCCATATATAGTTACATTCAATTCTCTCAATAACTCTGTAAAGCAGATAGGAAAGACTCTCATTGTAGATGAAAAAAAATTGAGGTTCAGTGAGGTGAAGTGACTTGGCCAAGGCCACAGAGCCAATCAAAGATAGAGCTGGGGCTTGATCCCAGGACTCCTGACCAAATCCATAGCACTTTTCACTGAACTATGTGGCCTCTAGCAGTCATCTAACTTTGTATAACCAATGCCCAGCAATAGCAACAACAGCTAACATTTATCAAGACTTTCTTAAGTAACGGGCACTATGTTAAGCACTTTCCTTGTATAATTTTATTTAATCTTTACAACAACAAACCAAAGTATATATTACAATTATTCCCATTTTACAGACATGAAAACTGAGGCTCAAAAGGGCTAGGGAACCTGCTCAAGGTCAGACAGCCAATAAATTGTAGAGCTAGGATGTCATATTCAGGCCTATTTGGTTTCAAAGTCCATGTTCTTATTCTCTATACTAGTTAAGAAATTGAAGAGATTGTGACAGAAAGGGGAGGGGGCTGCAGGGAATATCAGAAATTCCACCTTCAAGATCTTTCAAGTTGGCAAAAATATTGACCACAACAACTTTAAGTAACACAGATTTTGAATGAAGCAGCAGCTGTGCAGGAACTCTCAGGAATGGGCACTTTGCCACACCCAGGAAGTTAAAATCCCTACAGTCATTACTGGGTCTCACACTCTGTGCCAGTACCTCTTGGTGCAGAAGTTTCCCACCAAGAACCACTTTTCCCACCAAGAATTGCTTATTCTTGTGGAGATAGACACATGCTTTTAGTTTTGACTCACATAGAACCCAACTCTCCAACATCCCAGTGTCAGTTTCAGAATGTATTTTTTCCCAGAGTGACAGCTTTATGGGCCAAATGCTTGACGAAATCTGGGCCTAAACAGCCACCTGGTAATCCCCTTATTTAAGACATTACAATCAGAGCTTTCCTTTGTCTCAAGAAGATAGTCAACCTTCTCTCTGTCCCTGCTCAAAAGGGGAAAACCCTAGCATCATACAACAGAAAAATAAATCATTAAAAAGTACTACCAAAATGTGCATTATTGACTAAACTCCTTTGCACTGGGTCTAGAAACTTGACAGAAGGGAAAAAAGAAGTGAAAATGTGTTATTATTTTCCAAAGAGAAGCTCTTATCCCAGCTAACAGCAAATAAATGTCCAGCTCTCTAACAACCAGTGCTGAAGAATCCTTTCCCCTGGCCTGAGGTCCAACCCAGGTTCCTTATCTAAGATGATTCTGGATTAGTAGGTACCAGGCCGGGCACGTCTCCCAGATGTTGAGGCACGAGAAGCCCATTTAATTCCAGATATTAATCTGAAGATGTCTGTGCTAAACTCTCTCTAAAACACAGGAGAAGAAATGAAAACATCTCAGCCGTACTTAATAATACGCATAATGGACCAAATGTTTTCCCTTATAAGTGGGAGCTAAATAATGTGTACACAGTGGACATAGAGTGTGGAAAATAAACGTCAGAGATTTGGAAGGGTGGGAGTGAGGGAGGAGGGTGAGGGATGATAAATTGCTTCATGGGCACAATGTATATTATTTGGGTGATGGTTACAGTAAAAGTAAAAGCTCAGACTTCACCTCTATGCGACATATCCATGTAACAAACTACGCTTCTACCCCTTACATTTATACAAACGAAAAAATAATATGCAGATTGGGTTCGGACAGGGTATGTCGGCTGTCAGAGTGCATGGAAGGAGAAGTAGGGTTGGAGGGGAGTGAGGATGGAAAAGTAGAGAAAGGTGTCCCACTTTCTCCACTTGTTTTTCTTTCAGAATTCTGCCAGGAAGGGATTCTATTTGCTTTTCTTGGGTAACTCATAAAATCCTGTAGTTGGCTCCTGTGGTAACTTTTTTTTTTTTAAAGACAGTCTCGCTCTGTCGCCCAGGCTGGAATGCAGTGGCGCAATCTCAGCTCACTGCAACCTCCGCCTCCCGGGTTCCAGCAATTCTCCTGCTTCGGCCCCCCCGAGTAGCTGGGACTACAGGTGTGCACCACCATGCCTGGCTATTTGTGTGTGTGTGTGTATTTTTAGTAGAGACGGGGTTTCACTGTGTTAGCCAGGATGGTGTCCATCTCCTGACCTTGTGATCTGCCCTCCTAGGCCTCCCAATGTGTTAGGATTACAGGCATGAGCCGCCGTGTGGTAACTTTTCTAGGTTGCTGCTAACCAATAGGACTGAGGGAAAGAGGACTTAAGAAGGCCTAAGAAGAAGCCACACTTCCCAAAAGGAGTCCATATATTTCTGACTCCTGTTCTAAGGCAACTGACAGAATTATTCCTGAACTTGCTGTACTCATATTTGAAAATGGGAGCCTTTCTCGTCATGCTAGAGGACTAGGCAGTGGTTCTCAACTTTGGCTCCTGGAAGACTCATTTGGAAACCCTGATAAAGCTCTTCTAAAGCCTTTCCTCTGATTCTTACTCATTAGGCCTTAATATGTCCCCAAAACGTGCTTTTTCAACATTGGTTCCAGGTGATTTTGGTGCTGGGGGATTCCAGACCATACATTGAGAAATACTGCATAGACTTCCAGAGAGTGTATAGTTTATTTAACTCACTGGTGAGTTAAGGGAAGTCATAACATACACATAATCTATACTCACATAACATACTCTAAACCTAACAACAGACATCCTCTTAAGACTGTTTTATTTATTTATTTATTTATTTATTTATTTATTTATTTATTATTATACTTTAAGTTCTAGGGTACATGTGCACAACGTTCAGGTTTGTTACATATGTATACATGCGCCATGTTGGTGTGCTGCACCCATGAACTTGTCATTTACATTAGGTATATCTCCTAATGCTATCCCTCCCTGCTACCCTCACCCCACGATAGGCCCCAGTGTGTGATGTTCCCCTTCCTGTGTCCAAGTGATCTCACTGTTCAATTCCCACCTATGAGTGAGAACATGCAGTGTTTGGTTTTCTGTTCTTGCGATAGTTTGCTGAGAATGA
This sequence comes from Macaca fascicularis, assembly GCF_037993035.2. NCBI lineage: Eukaryota > Metazoa > Chordata > Mammalia > Primates > Cercopithecidae > Macaca > Macaca fascicularis. The sequence goes on along the minus strand of NC_088395.1, from coordinate 125,439,672 downwards.
TGGTTTCCAGCTGCATCCATGTCCCCACAAAGGACACGAACTCATCTTTTTTATGGCTGCATAGTATTCCATGGTGTATATGTGCCACATTTTCTTAATCCAGTCTGTCACTGATGGACATTTGGGTTGATTCCAAGTCTTTGCTATTGTGAATAGTGCTGCAATAAACATACGTGTGCATGTGTCTTTATAGCAGCATGATTTATAATCCTTTGGGTATATCCCCAGTAATGGGATGGCTGGGCCAAATGGTATTTCTAGTTCTAGATCCTTGAGGAATCGCCACACTGTTTTCCATAATGGTTGAATTTGTTTACAGTCCCACCAACAGTGTAAAAGTGTTCCTGTTTCTCCACATCCTCTCCAGCACCTGTTGTTTCCTGATTTTTTAATGATTGCCATTCTAACCAGTGTGAGATGGTATCTCATTGTGGTTTTGATTTGCATTTCTCTGATGACCACTGATGATGAGCATTTTTTCATGTGTCTGTTGGCTGTATGAATGTCTTCTTTTGAGAAGTATCTGTTCATATCCTTTGCCCACTTTTTGATGGAGTTGTTTGTTTTTTTCTTGTAAATTTGTTTGAGTTCTTTGTAGGTTCTGGATATTAGCCCTTTGTCAGATGAGTAGATTGCAAAAATTGTTCTCCCATTCTGTAGGTTGCTTGTTCACTCTGATTGTAGTTTCTTTTGCTGTGCAGAAGCTCTTTAGTTTAATTAGATCCCATTTGTCAATTTTGGCTTTTGTTGCCGTTGCTTTTGGTGTTTTAGACATGAAGTCCTTGCCCATGCCTATGTCGTGAATGGTATTACCTAGGTTTTCTTCTAGGGTTTTTATGGTTTTAGGTCTAATATTTAAGTCTCTAATCCATCTTGAATTAATTTTCGTATAAGGAGTAAGGAAAGGATCCAGTTTCAGCTTTCTACTTATGGCTAGCCAATTTTCCCAGCACCATTTATTAAATAGGGAATCCTTTCCCCATTTCTTGTTTCTCTCAGGTTTGTCAAAGATCAGATGGCTATAGATGTGTGGTATTATTTCTGAGGGCTCTGTTCTGTTCCATTGGTCTATAGCTCTGTTTTGGTACCAGTACCATGCTGTTTTGGTTACTGTAGCCCTGTAGTATAGTTTGAAGTCAGGTAGCGTGATGCCTCCAGCTTTGTTCTTTTGGCTTAGGATCGTCTTGGCAATGTGGGGTCTTTTTTGGTTCCATATGAACTTTAAAGCAGTTTTTTCCAATTCTGTGAAGAAACTCATTGGTAGCTTGATGGGGATGGCATTGAATCTATAAATTACCTTGGGCAGTATGGCCATTTTCACAATATTGATTCTTCCTATCCATGAGCATGGTATATTCTTCCATTTGTTTGTGTCCTCTTTTATGTCACTGAGCAGTGGTTGCAGTTGTCCTTGAAGAGGTCCTTTACATCCCTTGTAAGTTGGATTCCTAGGTATTTTATTCTCTTTGAAGCTATTGTGAATGGAAGTTCATTCATGATTTGGCTCTCTGTTTGTCTGTTACTGGTATATAAGAATGCTTGTGGTTTTTGCACATTTATTTTGTATCCTGAGACTTTGCTGAAGTTGCTTATCAGCTTAAGGAGATTTTGGGCTGAGACAATGGGGTTTTCTAAATATACAATCATGTCATCTGCAAACAGGGACAATTTGACTTCTTCTTTTCCTAACTGAATACGCTTTATTTCTTTCTCCTGCCTGATTGCCCTAGCCAGAACTTCCAACACTATGTTGAATAGGAGTGATGAGAGAGGGCATCCCTGTCTTGTGCCAGTTTTCAAAGGGAATGCTTCCAGTTTTTGCCCATTCAGTATGATATTGGCTGTGGGTTTGTCATAAATAGCTCTTATTATTTTGAGATACATTCCATCAATAGTGAATTTATTGAGAGTTTTTAGCATGAAGGGCTGTTGAATTTTGTCAAAGGCCTTTTCTGCATCTGTTGAGATAATCATATGGTTTTTGTCTTTGGTTCTGTTTATATGCTGGATTACGTTTAGTGATTTGCATATGTTGAACCAGCCTTGCATCCCAGGGATGAAGCCCACTTTCTCATGGTGGATAAGCTTTTTGATGTGCTGCTGGATTCAGTTTGCCAGTATCTTACTGAGGATTTTTGCATCGATGTTCATCAGGGATATTGGTCTAAAATTCCCTTTTTTTGTTGTGTCTCTGCCACGCTTTGGTATCAGGATGATGTTGGCCTCATAAAAGGAGTTAGGGAGGATTCCCTCTTTTTCTATTGATTGGAATAGTTTCAGAAGGAATGGTAGCAGCTCCTCCTTGTAACTCTGGTAGAATTCGGCTGTGAATCCGTCTGGTCCTGGACTTTTTTTGGTTGGTAGGCCATTAATTATTGCCTCAATTTCAGAGCCTGCTATTGGTCTATTCAGGGATTCAACTTCTTCCTGGTTTAGTCTTGGGAGAGTGTATGTGTCCAGGAAATTATCCATTTCTTCTAGGTTTTCTAGTTTATTTGTGTAGAGGTGTTTATAGTATTCTCTGATGGTAGTTTGTATTTCTGTGGGATTGGTGGTGATATCCCCTTTATCATTTTTCATTGCATCTATTTGATTCTTCTCTCTTTTCTTCTTTATTAGTCTTGCTAGTGGTCTATCAATTTTGTTGATCTTTTCAAAAAACCAGCTCCTGGATTCATTGATTTTTTTTGGAGGGTTTTTTATGTCTCTATCTCCTTCAGTTCTGCTCTGATCTTAGTTATTTCTTGCCTTCTGCTAGCTTTTGAATGTGTTTGCTCTTGCTTCTCTAGTTCTTTTAATTGTGATGTTATGGTGTCAATTTTGGATCTTTCCAGCTTTCTCTTGTGGGCATTTAGTGGTATAAATTTCCCTCTACACACTGCTTTAAATGTGTCCCAGAGATTCTGGTATGTTGTATCTTTGTTCTCATTGGTTTCAAAGAACATCTTTATTTCTGCCTTCATTTCGTTATGTACCCAGTAGTCATTCAGGAGCAGGTTGTTCAGTTTCCATGTAGTTGAGTGGTTTTGAGTGAGTTTCTTCATCCTGAGTTCTAGTTTGATTGCACTGTGGTCTGAGAGACAGTTTGTTATAATTTCTGTTCTTGTACATTTCCTGAGGAGTGCTTTACCTCCAACTATGTGGCCAATTTTGGAATAAGTGTGATGTGGTGCTGAGAAGAATGTATATTCTGTTGATTTGGTGTGGAGAGTTCTGTAGATGTCTATTAGGTCTGTTTGGTGCAGAGCTGAGTTCAATTCCTGGATATTCTTGTTAACTTTATGTCTTGTTGATCTGTCTAATATTACAGTGGGATGTTAAAGTCTCCCATTTTTATTGTATGAGAATCTAAGTCTCTTTGTAAGTCTCTAAGGACTTGCTTTATGAATCCGGGTGCTCCTGTATTGGGTGCATGTATATTTAGGATAGTTAGCTCTTCCTGATGAATTGATCCCTTTACCATTATGTAATGGCCTTCTTTGTCTCTTTTGATCTTTGATGGTTTAAAGCCTGTTTTATCAGAGACTAGGATTGCAATCTTTGCTTTTTTTGTCTTCCATTTGCTTGGTAGATCTTCCTCCATCCCTTTATTTTGAGCCTATGTGTGTCTCTGCATGTGAGATGGGTCTCCTGAATACATCAAACTGATGGGTCTTGACTCTTTATCCAATATGCCAGTCTGTGTCTTTTAATTGGATGATTTAGTCCATTTACATTGAAGACTAATATTGTTATGTGTGAACTTGATCCTGTCATTATGATATCAGCTGGTTATTTTGCTCGTTAGTTGATGCAGTTTCTTCCTAGCATTGATGGACTTTACATTTTGGCATGTTTTTGCAATGGCTGGTACCAGTTGTTCCTTTCCATGTTTAGTGCTTCCTTCAGGATCTCTTTTAAGGCAGGCCTGGTGGTGACAAAATCTCTAAGCATTTGCTTGTCTGTAAAGGATTTTATTTCTCCTTCACATATGAAACTTAGTTTGGCTGGATATGAAATTCTGGTTTGAAAATTCTTTTCTTTAAGAATGTTGAATATTGGCCCCCACTCTCTTCTGGCTTAGAGAGTTTCTGCTGAGAGATCCGTTAGTCTGATGGGCTTCCCTTTGTGGGTAACCTGACCTTTCTCTCTGGCTGCCCTTAACATTTTTTCCTTCATTTCAACTTTGGTGAATCTGACAGTTATGTGTCTTGGAGTTGCTCTTCTCAAGGAGTATCTTTGTGGTGTTCTCTGTATTTCCTGAATTTGAATGTTGGCCTTCCTTACTATGTTGGGGACATTCTCCTGGATGATATCCTGCAGAAAGTTTTCCAACTTGGTTCCATTTTCCCAGTCACTTTCAGGCACACCAATCAGACGTAGATTTGGTCTTTTCACATAATCCCATATTTCTTGGAGGCTTTGTTCATTTCTTTTTACTCTTTTTTCTCTACACTTCTCGTCTTGCTTCATTTCATTCATTTGATCTTCAATCACTGATACTCTTTCTTCCAGTTGATTGAGTTGGTTACTGAAGCTTGTGCATTTGTCACGTAGTTCTCATGTTATGGTTTTCATCTCTATCAGTTCTTTTAAGGTCTTCTCTGCATTGATTATTCTAGTCATCCATTCATCCATTCTTTTTTCAAGGTTTTTAGTTTCTTTGCGTTGGGTACATAGTTCCTCCTTTAGCTCTGAGAAGTTTGATCGACTGAAGACTTCTTCTCTCAACTCATCAAAGTCATTCTCTGTCTAGCTTTGTTCCATTGCTGGCGATGAGTTGTGTCCCTTTGGAGAGGGAGATGCGCTCTGATTTTTTGAATTTCCAGCTTTTCTGCACTACTTTTTCCCCATCTTTGTGGTTTTATCTGCCTTTGGTCTTTGATGATGGTGACATACTGATGGGGTTTTGGTGTGGGTGTCCTTTCTGTTTGTTAGTTTTCCTTCTAACAGTCAGAACCCTCAGCTGCAGGTCTGTTGGAGTTTCCTTGAGGTCCACTGCAGACCCTGTTTGCCTGGGTGTCAGCAGCAGAGGCTGCAGAAGATAGAATATTGCTGAACAGCGAGTGTACCTGTCTGATTCTTGCTTTGGAGGCTTCCTCTCAGGGGTGTACTCCACCCTGTGTGGTGTGGGGTGTCAGACTGCCCCTAGTGGGGGATGTCTCCCAGTTAGGCTACTCAAGGGTCAGGGACCCACTTGAGCAGACAGTCTGTCCGTTCTCAGATCTCAACCTCCATGCTGGGAGAACCACTCCTCTCTTCAAAGCTGTCAGACAGGGACATTTACATCTGCAGAGGTTTCTGCTGCTTTTCGTTAAGCTATGCCCTGTCCCCAGAGGTGGAGTCTACAGAGGAAGGCAGGTCTCCTTGAGCTGCGGTGGGCTACACCCAATTCGAGCTTTCCAGCGGCTTCTTTACCTACTTAAGCCTCAGCAATGGTGGGCACCCCTCTGGCAGCCTCGCTGCCACCTTGCAGTTAGATCTCAGACTGCTGTGCTAGCAATGAGGGAGGCTCCGTGGGTGTGGGACCCTCCAGTCTAGGTGTGGGATATAATCTTCTGGTGTGCCGTTTGCTAAGACCCTTGTTAAAGCGCAGTATTAGGGTGGGAGTTACCCGATTTTCCAGGTGTTGTGTGTCTCAGTTTCCCTTGGCTAGGAAAAGGGATTCCCTTCCCCCTTGTGCTTCCCAGGTGAGGCGGTGCCTCACCCTGCTTCAGCTCTTACTGGTTGGGCTGCACCCGCTGACCAGCACCAACTGTCCAATACGCCCCAGTGAGATGAACCCAGTACCTCAGTTGAAAATGCAGAAATCACCCGTCTTCTGTGTCGCTCACGCTGGGAGCTGGAGGCTGGAGCTGTTCCTATTCGGCCATCTTGGGCGCCCCCCTCAAGACTGTTTTAAATCACATGTCTGAGCTTGAGCTCCATAGTCAGATGAGGAGAATGCTTGATGGTTTTGCTCTTTAATTTTTATCTCTGGTTTGAGAATGGATGTGGGTCTGTGTTTAAACTGATGTCTATAGATTCCTTAGTGAGAGTCGAGCTAACACAAAGAGATCAGTGGCTGTTATTAAGTTTGATGGACTCTTGGCTTAGGCTGTGATTAGAAACAGATAAACTCTGTCCTGCACATACCCAATCTAGAAATTGCCATATTTTTGCTGAGCATGATTTTTCTGTTACGCTATAGAATGAGTTTCACTAAAGTAAACTAAGTATCTTTAGTGTTTATACCACAAGGTTTGGGATGCCAACTGAATTGAAAGGTCTTTATATTTATTAAATATGTGTTTACTTGCCATGTGGGCATTGTAAGTTGGCTTTCATGCAAAGCAAGTTGTATGGTGTTCTTTTAGGGTTTCCAGATTCAGAGGCCTCCTTGTTTTTCTCCTTCTACCTTTGGCTGGAGCTAGTGAGGCCTCAGAAAGAATAACTAAAATAATACAGGGAACAGAGGAGCTTGCTCTGATGACATCTCAGAAAAGCAACTTCTGGTGGAAGCCTTTAACATAATCAAGTCACCAGTTCTAAAAACATGTTTTGAGCAACTACTATGTAGTGCTTGTGCAACTACTACAAGCACAGTTGGAGGTGCTGTATCCCCAATACAGTAGTACATAGAACAGATAAAAACCCTTCTTCATGGAGTTTATATTGTAATGGGGGACATGGACAATAAGCAAGCTAAATAAGGAAAATGTATAGTATGTCAGACAGTGAGAAAAGTGACAGGGAGAAAAACAATGCAGGGAAGGGGAAACGAAGTGGCTCAAACATTTTAAATAGATTGGCCAGGGAAGACATCACTGAAAAGGTGCCTTTTTTTTTTTTAGACAGAGTCTCTCACTTTGTCGGTCAGGCTGGAGTGCAGTGGGGTGATCTCAGCTCACTGAAAGCTCCGCCTCCCAGGTTGAAGTGATTCTCCTGCCTCAGCCTCCCAAGTAGCTGGGATTACAGGCGCCTGCCACCACACCGGCTAAGTTTTGTATTTTTTGTAGAGACGGAGTTTCACCACGTTGGCCAAGCTGATCTCAAACTCCTGACCTCAGGTGATCTGTGTACCTCAGCCTCCCGAAAGTGCTGAGATTACAGGCATGAGCCCACCACATCCAGCCATGAAAAGGTGGCTTTTGAATCAAAACCTGAAGGAAGTAGGGGAGCTAGCCACATGGACATGGGGGAAGAGCATGCCCAGCAGAGGGAACAGCAGGCACAATGGCCCTAAGGGGAGAGCATGCCTGAAGTGCTTGAAGAACAGCAGACCAGCAGTGTGTCTGCAGCAGGAAATGGCTGGTAATGTGGTCAGGGATAAAAGGAAGACAGATCATGTGAGGTTAGTGGGAGCATAGATGTTATCCTCCAGCCCCAAAAGACCAGAACTATGACACCACTCTGAAGTATGAAAGATGTTCAGAACAATAAAAGAAGAGCTTTTACTCTATACACTGATACCAAATTTATATTTCCAGTACATAACATAATCTAACTAGACGATATCAGGAAGAGGCAGTATATAAATTCATAGATGAAAGTTGCACAAAGAAGTAAAGGAAATCTTGGGATCAATCCTACTTTTGTGTGATTGATCCCACAAAAGGCAACTGTACTATTTCTCTGCCTTCTCCCTGAATCCAGAGCAGACTGGTCTGCAGGATTTATCATCAGCCTGACCAATTAGCACTGTGTTAAGTCCCCATGTACTGGAATGACAGTGTCATCTTCATAACCAAGGTAGTAGCTAAGATTATCATTGCATCAACATACAATGGTGGTGGGAACCATGAAGGCATGTGAAAGCTGCAAGTACCAAGGGGATCCCTGGCACTGTGCAAAACTAGCCTGAAGAGAATTTGGTGGGTAACACAAGTGGAAATTCTGTCTACTTGCTAAATTATAATATATCGTTTGCTACTAGTATCTAGCAGAGACAGTTTACCAGCTGATCTTCAAAGGGCCTTCTGCTAACAGAAATTGAAATCTTCTTAGGAATGGAAAGAGGTCTGGGGAGGCTCTTTGAGATATGGAAAATGCTATGTCCAGAAGCCCAGAGGAGACTATTTTGAAGGTCCTACAGAGGAATTCAACTAGGTGTCCCAGAACCAAATTGTATGGAGATATGGAGGCCAGCCATAATGAGGACGGGGTTACAGGCTCCATCACTATCCCACTGGAAGTTGGAGCATTCAGTTCCCGAGGGTCCTCCCATCAGTCTTGCACCCATGAATTGTCAATATAAATAAAAGGTAGTGTGCTGTCTATGAAAATGCACCTTGCAGACAGGCCCTCTTCCAACCTAATTTCCTCCCTCCACCCAACCCTCCAATATAGAAATCCCAGAGCTCTGCTGGGTTTCACTGATAACTGATTGTGCCTCTCACCCCAGCCAGATGTCCTGTTGATAAGAAGGGGATCTAGGACAAGAGAACAGGCAATCTCTCTGACTTTGCAAACTCAATTAAGTGGTTGTATTCCCATCCCGAGGACAAGGGGGTGCCCCTGAAAGTTTTCTAAGCAGAGGAGTAACCCAAACTTCTTCCTGTTTCTTGTTTTCATCTGCAAGGAAACCAGCAAAATTATGGAGCTTACCTCTAATGAATAAGCCTATTGACAGGAAATGTAAGAAAAAGGGACAGTAGTTCATGAAGGATTTCTTCTTTAGGAATTCTTCAGCCAGAAGAATATCCAACTTTTGAGACCAATAACAGCATACGATTGACTCGTCTATTTTCTCCCACCTTCTCCAGAGCTTCTCTGAGTTATCATCCGGACCTGATTGCTCACAGTCCTTGACTGCATTTGCCACGCTTGCCTCTACCAGCAGCACCCAGCTGCCCATTGGTTTCAGCACCCCAGCCACCACCGAGGGCTGTTTGGATTCTTCAGCTGCTCGCCACAAGATGACTTTAAATCCCCGCAAACAAAAGAAGAACCTTCAAGTGATTGTAAGTCCTTCAAGAGACAGGGCACTAAACTCCTGTATAAGAAAAGATGAGTTCCAACCTTTGCAAACTACTACTAGGGAAATAGTATGGTGTAGGAGACTCATGCCCTAAGTAAGCTTGGCAAGGTCAAGGGTGCTGTCCTGAGCTTGACACCCGCAGAGGGGTGAGCAAGCTTGCATCTATTGGGTGTGGTTTCCTATCTATGTGGAACTCATATTAGAAGGGACTAAAATGAAGCAGAAACAGTGAATGATTTAAACCCCCATAAACTGCTTATTGGGTTAACATCTGGGAGTTCACTCAGCCCTATTTGTAGAGAATATTCAACCCTAGCCCAGATTAGGATTCTTTCCGTTATTAATCAGATGAGACCCATGAGTTACAAATTGCAGCACTATTCCACTTATTTGGAGGTCAAACTTTCAGCAACCCTAAACATACAGAACTTAGTTGTTAACCCATCCAAAGATCTCCAAATAGATGCCACATGACTTTCTAGGAAGCAGATCTACTGTGTTAAAAACATGGCCACAGATCAGACTCAGACCTGACAGCAAAGAGAAGTGACAGCTGATAGCAGAGAGAATGACGGAAATAATCTGGGGCCCTTTAATATAGGGGCTCAAGAACTTTGCCCACCTCAATATGTCCTTCAGGGTCACACTATATCATAGTCCAATGTAATAGATCATTTCGTTATTTGTCCAAGTCATCTAGAAAAAGTAGATTATTTTCCGTGATCCCCGTTTAAAAAGATAGAGAAATAATGCTTTTGGAAAAGGCTTTTAGTAAAAGTTAAGGATTAGGGCCAGGTGTAATGGCTCATGCCTGTAATCCCAGCACTTTGGGAGGCCAAGGTGGGTGGATCACCTGAGGTCGGGAGTGCGAGACCAGCCTGACCAACATGGAGAAACCCCATCTCTACTAAAAATACAAAATTAGCCAGGTGTGGTGGCGCATGCCTGTAATCCCAGCTACTCAGGAGGCTGAGGCAGGAGAATCACTTCAACCTGGGAGGCGGAGGTTGTGGTGAGCCAAGATCACGCCATTGCACTATAGCCTGAACAACAAGAGCGAAGTTCCGTTTTTGTTTTGTTTTGTTTTGTTTGTTTGTTTGTTTGTTTTTAAAGTTAAGGATTAAAAAGTGTTAGTGTTTAGTGTTTAAAAGGATGTGTCAGTTGGCTATAAAACTCACTTTGATAAAAAACTGAATTCGCCAGTGATTCTGGGCTGAAGGGAAGAGACTGTAAATCAGAGGTGAAGAGACTAAAAGATTGTATAGTACAAACATTTTACAGGGGAGGGCGTTAAAGCACAAATAATTTCAGATACTTACCCAAAGTCAAACACCCAGGTGGTGGCAGAGCTAGGGCCAGAATTCAGTCTTCTGACTTCCAGCTCAGCACTTTTTTCATCCCACCATCTTGCCTCTAGCTTAGGCATCTCAATTTCACTTTAGGTTGTAGAAAAAATACGAGTTGAAAGAACAGGTGGAGGAGCAGAGGGGCAGAGGGAAGCCCTCTGGTGGCCTTGAGAGTACCTTCTTAGTTTGGTGTCAAAGAAGGGGTGACCAATTATGAGGTGCCAAACCCTATACATGCATTATGCCCTGAATACCTCACAATAAACCTGGGAGATGGGGAAGGTTGGCTGAGGGAAGCAGTATGACCCTTCTAACTTTCTTCTTTCTGTATAGCCTAGTTGAGAAAAAGCCTGGGCATTACCCTCTGAGAAGGCCAGAACATCCGCTTCTTCCCTGTGACTCTCTCCCTGTCATGTAGATGAATATAAAAAAGATCCAGGATCATTTATGACACAGGGACTACTACCACTTTCTCCCTGCTCTGTAATTTCTTAGATCTGCAAGTCCCACAGGAGGTTTCTCCTGGTCTCTTATTTATCGATGTAGACACAGTGATTCAGAGAATAACTTGCCCAAGGTCACACAGCAAGTAAATGATGAAGAGATTTTGAATCCAGCCCAATCTGACTACATTTTCTCAAAAATAAATTATTATGAGCTGTGTCTGTTTGCACAGGTACTTTGAGTGGGAGTGTAAAGAGTTGTATGTTTGTCTTTACATGTATGACATAAAGGCTTACACTAAGCAAATTCCGGACACTGTTCAGTGCAGTGCTACACTGACATTTCCAGAGCTGTATTGTAATCATCAGAAAACCTTGTTTATGCTAAACCAACTTCAGCCCATCCAGTGTAAGGGCTGAACCTTTCAGCTTTTTCTCCTTTCCCTCCCAACAAAACCCCAATTCTTTTTCTTCTTTTGATCTGGAAAGAGATAATTCATGCTTTCATTAAATTCCCTGAAAAGAAGCCAAAATGGATTTGAATTTAGCTCACAGGTCTGGTGAAGCAAATCTGAGAATCCCAATATGGCCGAGGGCATGACTGTTGTCAGACCCAACGACCCCATTTTCAGATTCGTGACCTTCCAATGTGGTTCAGTCATTTCCAGGGTATTTTAGAGAGATCCCTGCAGTGTGTCACTCTGACATTAGAAACTCCAAAACTGGATGAACCACTTACAATAGGTAAAATGATCCCCAAGGATCTCTTGGTGGAAACAATTCCATTAAGAAATCCCTGGAAATATCTCCATTGAAATAACGTCCATCTTTAATGGTATTGTTACACGCCCAGCATCAAGAACTATTTTTCCTGATGCTTTTTCTTTGGCAACCATGCAGAAGTGGTTGGAAAGCACTTCAGTAGGATTCAAGCTCTTTCTTTTCCTGTTTCAGGTGGAACCAAAGCAGGAGGAGCCAAACCTTCCATTGGTTTCTGAAGAAGAAAAGAGTATAACCAAACCAAAAGAAACCAACCAAAAGAAGCTGGGAACGGACAGTGCAGGTTAGCATATCTTCACCCTCACTCAGAAACATGTATGACAGACTTCATTACACAGTGCTACGTTGATAGGAGCTGTACCCAAGAATTACCTAAGACTGCTGCCCTTGGTCTTCAGAGAGCTTTCAATTTTATATGCAGAAAATGTGGTCCAGGCTTCTCCATCTAAACTGCCAAAGTAATACAATTGCCACTTGTGTGGGGTTCAGGTAAAGGATCATACCTGGATTCTTATTTTATCTAAATGAATTTCCAACAAGAGAGGTGTTTTGTTTGTGAATTTGTTTCATCCTCTCTGAGGCTAACGTACATGCTGAGTTCCTCAGTGAGCCCAGATACGGGAGGACAGTCACTGATTTCCCTTCAGCATTCTTCCTCAGCAAAAGAACCAGAAAGGAATAACATAATTGGCCAAAAAATCATTTTTTAAAAGTTGCCTTTCTCTTCCTGTAGAGAGAAAATGACTTTCTTAATAATGATACTATTGCCCACATCCATGGACAAAGAGGGGTTATGCAGCTGCAGACAGATGTCCTTGGCAGCCAATACCTATTAAATCGCCAAACAACAAATATCACCAGAGTGAAAATCTCTCTGTATGTTTATGCGTGTGCATATGTTGATGCTGGCTCCAGCTGATGGCAAGCTGATTTCAAGCAATATTTGATAAAAAATGCAGTTCCTCAAATTAAGTTGAACAGTTATGTTACGTTTTTGCCACAAAAGATTTCACATGTGGGTTCAAAGACAGGATATTCCTAAACACATTTTCCCATGAAAACTAAGAAAACCACAAAACTCTCCAGAAAAAAAAAAAGAAAGAAAAAGGAAGATTAGATGAGTACTTTAAAAAAAATCTTTTTGAGCTTTATTTTTATTTATTTATTTACTTATTTTTTTGAGATGGAGTCTCACTCTGTCACCCAAGCTGGAGTGCAGTGGCGCGATCTCAGCTCACTGCAACCTCCGCCTCCCTGGTTCAAGCAATTCTCCTGACTCAGTCTCCCTAGTAGCTGGGACTACAGGCACCCGTCACCACACCTGGTTAATTTTTTTGTATTTTTAGTAGAGACGGGGTTTCACCGTGTTAGCCAGGATGATCTCGATCTCCTGAACTCGTGATCCACCCGCCTCGGCCTCCCAAAGTGCTGGGATTACAGGCGTGAGCCACTGCACCCAGCCTTTGAGCTTTATTTTTTAATAGTTGTCTCTTTTACACACAGAGGATAGAACTGAGTCAGTATCCATGGGGGCAGATACTTTAGTTGATTTTCCATATCATGGAAGTTGTTTGGAGCACAGTCAGCTATTCTCAGCGCTGTATGCTGGATATGAAACTACCAGATGGAGCTAGGGATGCAGCAGATAGTGAGGGAAGAAAGGCAGCGAGGGGCCCTTCCATCTGGGGATCAAAGAGAGTTCCTTAGAACTAGAAGAAAGGAGAGGAGTAATCTGTACGACTACTACCTTGTGCTTGACCTGAAGCCTGTGGACCAATGCAATTGTTAAGGCATTCCAAGAATTTCTTTGCATGTATATTACATATGATTGGTTTAAAAATGTTTTCATTTCAATAGCTTTGGGGGTACAAGTGGTTTTTGGTTACATGGATAAATTGTATAGTGGCGAAGTCTAGGATTTTAGTGCACCTGTCACTCGAGTAATGTACGTTGTATACATTATGTAGTTTTTCATCCCTCACCCCCTCCTACCCTTCCCACTTTCTGAGTCTCCAGTGTCCATTATACCATTCTGTATGCCTTTGCATACCCATAGCTTAGCTCCCATTTATAAGGGAGAACATGTGGTATTTGGTTTTCAATTCCTGGGTTACTTCACTTAGAATATTGGCCTCCAGTTTCATCCAAGTTGCTACAAAAGACATTATTTCATTCTTTGTTATGCCTGAGTAGTATCACATTTTCTTTAGTTGATTTTCCATATCATGGAAGTGGTTTGGAGTGCAGTCAGCTATTCTCAGCGCCATATGCTGGGTATGAAACCACTAGATGGAGCTAGGGATGCAGCAGATAGTGAGGGAAGAAAGGCAGCGAGGGGCCCTTCCATCTGGGGATCAAAGTGAGTTCCTTAGAAAAGTACTAGAAGAAAGGAGAGGAGTAATCTGTACAACTACTACCTTGTGCTTGACATTTTCTTTATCTACTCATAGGATGATGGGCACTTAGGTTGATTCCATATCCTTGCAATTGTGAATTGTGCTTCAATAAACATATGTGTGCAGGTGTCTTTTTGATATAATGACTTCTTTTCCTTTGGGTAGATACTCAGTAGTGGGATTGCTGGATTGAATCATAGATCTATTTTTAGTTCTTTGGGAAATTTCCATACTGTTTTCCACAGAGTTTGCACTAATTGACATTCCCACCAGCAGTGTGTAAGTATTCTCTTTTTATCACATTCATCCCACCATCTATTGTTTTTTGACTTTTTCATAATGGCCATTCTGGCTGAGGTAAGATGATATCGCATTGTGTTTCAATTTGCATTTCCCTAGTGATTAGTGATATTGAGCATTTTTCATATGTTTGTTGTCCATTTGTATATCTTCTTTTGAGAACTGTTTATTCATGTCCTTTGCCCACTTTTTAATGGATTATTATAGTTTATTGTCACCTGGCTTCACTCTTTCTGTTAAGTTCCTGTGTTGCTTCTTGGAAAAAGCTCACAGCAAGAATATCTACATACTATTTTGTCTTTCCAAGTGGGAGAGACACGCTAACAATGTCTCCAATCTGCATCTTGGAAATAAAAACAACTAGGATTGTTTTAATATGAGGGTAGAAAAAAAGAAGAAAAAGGGGCCATAATCTTGCCTCCCAGATAACTCCTATTGACCCCTTCTTAAAAGCAAAGCAATATGGCCGGGCACAGTGGCTCATGCCTGTAATCCCAGCACATTGGGAGGCTGAGGCAGGCGGGTCACAAGGTCAGGAGTTTGAGACCAGCCTGACCAACATGGTGAAACACCGTCTCTACTAAAAATACAAAAGTTATCCGGACGTGGTGTCATGTGTCTGTAATCCCAGCTACTCAGGAGGCTGAGGCAGGAGAATTGCTTGAACCTGAGAGTCAGAGGTTGCAGTGAGCCAAGATCGTGCCACTGCAGCCTGGTATGAGGTATGAATTCAAAGTGTGAAATTTGTCTTTTGGGTAGAGTATAAAATAGAGCCATAATTAATTTTCAATTTCACTCCAGCCTGGGCGACAGAACAAGATTCCGTCTAAAAAAACAAAACAAAACAAAACAAAAAAACAGAAAAAACCCCAAAAAACCCAAAGCAATACATGCACATGATATGAAATTTCAAGTAGTTCAGATAAATATTATGTAGAAAATAGAAATGCTAATTAGAAAGTAAAAAATTCCATTCCTCCTTCCCTAGTCAGTTTCTCCAAAGGTAGTCATTGTTACAGGTTCAAAATTTGCCTTCTGATGTTTCTCACACTGAATGGTGGACCAGACTATTGGTAAAAAGGTGATAAGCCAACCCTGGAATCAGTTTCTAGAGCTAGGATTTCTCTTTGGCTTAAAAATGTCCAATTGCAGAAACCTAATAGTGACCAAGTTGCCCTCTGTCTTCCGAATAGCTGCTTCCTCATACTAGGAAATTCAGTAGCAAATAGGTACCATTGGGCCAGGGCACAGTATTCTTATTTTAGGAAGTCAAAGTCACATGTATTTCTCCTTTCCTTATTTCTGTTTGGTGCAGATTCCTCAAGCCAGGAACAGAACAACAAAACTGAGATGTATGATAAGAAGACAACAGACCAGGCTCCAAACACTGATGCTTCTGGGAGTCAGAGCTATCCAATGTCAGCAGCATATGGAAGAAGACAGAGAAGAAAAGGAGCAAGTATTTCAGGATTGAGTGAGTGTGAATTCAAAGGAAGAAGCCTTAAACAATCCAGTGAAGGGTATGGCCTGGGCGATAGAGCTGGGTCTTCGCCTACCAATAAGACTGCCAGGAATGTCCCATTCTTGCACTTGTCCTTGGAGAAGGACAACATGGAGCAGCCTACAACTCCACAACCAGAAACCACTACCCCTCAGGGGTTGCTTTCAGATAAAGATGACATGGGAAGGAGAAATGATGGCGTAGATTTCGGATCCAGAAAAGCATCAGCAGCACAGCCCATACCTGAAAATATGGACAATTCCATGGTTAGTGATCCACAACCATACCATGAAGATGTGGCTTCTGGAGCTGAGAAGACAGAAGCCAGAGCTTCTCCTTCACTGATGGTAGAAAGTCTTTCTACAACCCAAGAGGAAGCCATTCTCTCAGTAGCAGCAGAGGCTCAGGTGTCTATGAATCCTTCTCATATCCAGTTAGAAGATAAAGAAGCTTTCAGCTTTGATTCACGGAAGGCCCAATCCAAAATGGAGTCAGCCCAGGATGTTCAAACTACCTGCAAAGAAAAGCCTTCTGGAAATGTTCACCAGGCCTTTACAGCAAGTGTTTTGGGTATGACAAGTATTACAGCCAAAGGAGATGTTTATGCCAAGACTCTGCCTCCCAGAAACCTTTTTCAGTCCTCAAGGAAGCCTGATGCTGAAGAAGTCTCCTCAGATTCAGAGAATATTCTTGAGGAGGGGGATGGTTCTGAAGAACTGGCTCATGGTCACTCTTCCCAGTCCTTGGGGAAGTTTGAAGATGAACAAGAAGTCTTCTCAGAATCAAAAAGTTTTGTTGAGGACTTGAGCAGCTCTGAGGAGGAGCTGGACCCCAGATGCCCCTCCCAGGCTTTAGAAGAGCCTGAAGATGAAGAAGTCTTCACAGAATCAAGCAGTTATGTTGAAAAGTACAACAGTTCTGAGGATTGCAGCAGCTCAGAGGAAGACCTGCCTCTCAGACACCCTGCTCAGGCCTTGGGAAAGCCCAAAGACCAACAAGAAGTCTCCTCTGCTTCAAATAATACTCCTGAAGAGCAGAATGCTTCCACACAGCAGCTGCCTTCCAGATGCCCTTCTCAGCCCATTATGAGTCCTACTGTTCAGCAACAAGTCCCCACCAGTTCAGTGGGCACTTCTGTAAAACAGAGTGGTTCCATGGAGCCAATCCCTCCAAGACACCCTTTCCAGCCATGGGTGAACCCTAAAGTGGAGCAAGAAGTTTCCTCATCTCCAAAGAGCATGGCTGTTGAAGAGAGCATTTCTGTGAAGCTTCTGCCTCCTAAACTTCTTTGCCAGCCCTTGATGAATCCTAAAGTTCAACAAAACATATTCTCAGGTTCAGAGGATGTTGCTGTTGAGAGAGTCATTTCTGTGGAGCCACTGCTCCCCAGATATTCTCCTCAGTCCTTGACAGATCCTCAAATCCGGCAAATCTCAGAAAGCACAGCTGTTGAGGAAGGCACTTATGTGGAGTCGCTGCCTCCCAGATGCCTTTCCCAGCCCTCGGAGAGGCCTAAGTTCCTAGACTCAATGAGTACTTCTGCAGAATGCAGCAGTCCTGTGGCGCCAACACCTTCCAAATACACTTCCCAGCCATGGGTGACCCCTAAATTTGAGGAACTGTATCAACTCCCTGCACATCCAGAAAGCACTACTGTTGAAGAGGACATTTCTAAGGAGCAGCTGCTTCCCAGATATCTTTCCTGGTTTACTGTGGGAAATAAAGTCCAGCAACTGTCCTCAGATTTCGAGAGGGCTGCTGTTGAGGCAGGCATTTCTGGGAGCCCAGTGCCTCCCCAATACGCTACCCAGTTCTTAAAGAGGTCTAAAGTTCAGGAAATGACCTCATATCTAGAGAAAATGGCTGTTGAAGGCATTTCTAAGAAATCACGGATTCCCAGGCGTCCAACCCAGTCATTCGTGAAATTTATGGCACAGCAAATCTTTTCAGAGAGCTCTGCTCTTAAGAGGGGCAGTGAAGTGGCACCTCTGCCTCCCAATCTTCCTTCCAAATTTTTGTCGAAGCCTAAAATCAAGCACCAAGTTTTCTCAGATTCAGGGAGTGCTAATCCTAAGGGAGGCATTTCTTCAAAGATGCTACCTATGAAGCACCCTTTACAGTCCTTGGGGAGGCCTGAAGACCCACAGAAAGTTTTCTCACGTTCAGAGAAAGCTCCTGGGAAGTGCAGCAGTTTTAAAGAGCAGCTGTCTCCCAGACAGCTTTCCCAGGCCTTGAGGAAACCTGAGTATGAGCAAAAAGTCTCCTCTGCTTCTGCCAGCTCTCCTAAAGAGTGGAGGAATTCTAAAAAGCAGCTGCCTCCCAAACATTCTTCCCAAGCCTCAGATAGGTCTAAATTCCAGCCACAGATGTCATCAAAGGGCCCAGCAAATGTACCTGTAAAGCAGAGCAGCGGTGAGAAGCACCTGCCTCCAAGTAGCCCTTTCCAGCAACAGGTTCATTCAAGTTCTGTGAATGCTGCTGCTAGGCGGTCTATTTTTGAGAGCAATTCTGACAACTGGTTCCTACGAAGAGATCAAGCTTTTGCAAACAAAACCAATAAATTCAGCCAAGGTTCCAAACACCCCATAAAGAGCATCCCGGCCCCTGCTACCAAACCTGGGAAGCTCACCACCGCCCCTGCTGGGCAAACATCCACTTCTGGGGACATTTGCTCTAAGAAAGAAGATCTTGAGAGTGGTGATGGTAATAATAACGAGCATGCAAACCTATCCAACCAGGATGATGTTGAAAAGCTTTTTGGGGTTCGACTGAAAAGAGCCCCTTCCTCACAGAAGTATAAGAGTGAGAAACAAGATAACTTCAACCAGCTTGCTTCAGTGCCCTCGGGCCCAATTTCATCCTCTGTAGGCAGGGGGCATAAAATCACAACAAGCACTTCCCAGGGGCTCCTGGAGGCTGCAGGGAACCTCACCAAAATATCTAATGTTGCAGAGAAGCAACAGAGCAGGCCCAAATCTGAAAGCATGGCCAAGAAGCAACCTGCTTGCAAGATCCCAGGTAAGGCTTTTATCTCTCCAGATGGCAAGTAGATATCACGTGGAAAGAAGAACTGGAAAGCAAAGCCTTGAATGGGCATTAAAGTCTATTCTAGCCTTGCTTACTGAATTGTGGCTTTGACAGGGCTGGCTTATGGGTTTGGGAGCAAAATAGTGCCCCATTCTAGATTTAATAGATTTGGAGGTAGTTAATTTTGAGTTTTCCCTTTCCCAATGGGGTCCCCCTCTGGACATCCATCTACATTCCACAGTAGACACATGACCATCTCCCCATTCCCTCTTCCTCACCCTCTGCACACCTTACGTTTGGATGGAATTTTATGCTTTTCTCAAAATACGTTTACATGCATTAAGCCCCTCCGTAACACCATGTGGATTTTTAAAGCCAACTCATTAGTAGAACATTATATTCAGTCTCTCAGCCTGAAATCTTAATTTGCCATAAATGTCTCTTCGCTCACCTGAAATATCTAAGAATTCAGAGCTAGGCGATCTTTTGGGCACTAATGTCTCCCAAAACCTTTGGACTTTCACACTCCATCCTTGGGAAAGTCTTTTATATTCCTGTAACCACACTTACGTAACCACACACTTGTACGAGGGACTATGAAGTAACAAATACTCTAAGATTTTTCTAGGAGTTAGAGGAATGGCATCAATGGCCTGAGCCTCTGGCATCCTTGGGATTTTCCCAGCCCACCCCTGGCAAGTGTTTCCTACCCTGATTTGCAGATGAGATGAGGGATGGACAAGGGAAGGGTCCAGTAAAGGGACAGGATGCCCACTTTTAAGTACAGCTTCTTTACTACCCAAGGAATTCCTGCCTTGCCAAGTTGTAGGGAGGGCCCAAAAAAAGGGGGGCCTTCTCTGGTTGATATCTGTTTATTTTCCTTTGGCAATTAACAAGGGTCCCATTTGGGATATTATTGTGGGTAAGCCCCAGCCAGGCTCAAGACCCTGCCTGCCTTGCTTCAGTTCTAACTCCTTTCATTTCTTTCTCAGGAAAGCCTGATGGTCAACAGTCAGATTATGCTGTCTCAGAGCCAGTTTGGATAAATATGGCAAAGCAGAAGCAGAGGAGTTTCAAGGCCCACATTCCTATGAAAGAGCTGAAAACTAAGAGCAGAGCTGGAGCCAATGCTGAGCCTAAGGAGCCTAAATATGGGGTAGGACCTGGGGTAGCCAAGAAAACACTCCAAAAAGTTTGCTGGAATCACTGATTAGGCTTCTATTGGGAACTTTGTGGACATGCAGCTCCCCCTCTCTTTGGGAGCATTAATCAAGGCAGGAGGAGTCTTTAGGGAAAGACTTGCTTTGCATTTATACAAATATGCCCTGCTTTTATGCTCTTAAAGGGTTTGTGCAGGCCAGGTGTGGTGGCTGATGCTTATAATCCCAGCACTCCGGGAGGCCAAGGCAGGTGGATTCCTTGAGCTCAGGAGTTCAAGACCAGCTTGAGCAACATGCTGAAACTCCATCTTTACTAAAAATACAAAAACATAGCTGGGTGTGGTGGCATGCACTGACATTCCCAGCTACTGAGGTGGGAGGCTGAGGTGGGAGGATTGCTTGATCCCAGGCATGGAGGCTGTAGTGAGTCAAGATCACGCCACTACACTCTAGCCTGGGTGACAGAGCGAGATCCTTTCTCAAAAGTGCATGTGCGTGTGGGGGGGTGTTGTGTAAAGTCATGAATATAGAGAGATCTACAAAACAAATCCTGCCCTCAATATTCTAAAGCAAGGTTCCACAAAATTGGTTGAGAAATAAGGAGTAAGTCATTTTATTTTATTTTTTATTTCCATAAAAAAGGAAATTCTTTATTTCCATAAAAAAAAGGTTTGGGGGGAACAGGTGGTATTTGTTTACATGAGTAAGTTATTTGATGGTGATTTGTGAGATTTTGGTGCACTGTAACCCAATTCATAGTATTTTAACTCAATTCATAGTATTTTAACCCAATTCATAGTATTTTCCCTCACTGCCTTCTCACCCTTTCCTTCAGAGTCCCCAAAGTCCATTGTAACATTCTTATGCCTTTGCATCCTCATAGCTTAAAAAAATACCTAAAGGTAATAACTGGGGTAAGAGTTGAGTGATTACCTTTACAGATATTTTATGCCTATCTATCTATCTATACACATGTTTATAAATGGAATCAAACTATAAATACTGGTTTTTTTTTTCATTTAACATTTTATTTCTGGGCACTTTTCCATATTAGTACAAAACAAGTTCCCTTTCTGTGTTTGATGTTTGGATTTCTACATATTGATTTGGTTTGGTGTGGCACCTACCTGTAAGTTATAAAATGTGATGTGGTAAACTAGGCTAACTACCACATGTGGGTAAGAGCTGATGGGATGATGCCTTTCTCCTCTTATCAAACCTGCAGAAAACTGACTCAAGGAAACATACCAGATTCGCATATCAAGAGATATGTCTAAGCTCCTATACTTTTAAGTGCTTACTAAATTTGTTGAAGGACCATGCAAGGACCTGTGTAACTCTTTGCTTTAAAGGTCTTTTCTTTTTCATTGTTAGTATTTACACGGGGACAGGATCACACAGGGGTAAAGTCCACCTTTATTAAAGCTTTTTTTTTTTTTTGAGACAGGTTCTCACTCTGTCATCCTAGCTGGAGTGCAGTGGCACAATCACAACTTACTGCAGTGTCAACCTCCCAGGCTCAATTATCCTTCCCCTTCATCCCCGCCATAGTAGCTGCGACTATAGGCACTATAGGTATGCGCCACCATGCCCAGCTAATTTTTAATATTTTTGTAAATATGGGTCTCACTATGTTGCTCAGGTTGGTCTTGAACTCCTGGGCTCAAGTGGTCCTCCTGCCTGAGCCTCACAAAGTGTTGGGATTATAGTCCACTGCTCTCAGCCTGATTAAAGCTTTTGTCAGGAGAGATAGATTAGTGTATATAAACTCACTAATTTAGACCAATTATGAAGAGGTTAATTTGAAAAGAATAAACTGCAGAATTTTGGAAAGACCTACAGGTATATTACTTTCTAATGTGAGAAATGCTTCAAGTCATATGTCAGCTAGTTTTGAAAAGTAGAAATCTTATGGAACTCACTTGAATGAATTGATCAGATTTGTTTGCAACTACCATGTTCTGTTAGCTTGCTGTTAAGTGTTGGTAAAGTGCTAAGGAAAAGGTTGTTCTCAAGTTAAATAATTCTCTTGTTAACCTGCTTTCACTATTTGTAAAATTAAACAGCTCTTTCTTTCTGGTCTGAAAGGTGGTAAACTTGAGCCAGCTTAGGTTTTGTGAACCTAAATTTCAAGCCAAAAGTCTCAATGCTATTTCTCTCCTTATCTATCTATATATCTCTAATCTTTCCTTTTGGATACTGTTAAACTCATAGTACCCAGGACAGGGCTTGCACTCTATGGTCCTCTGAATAAGCAATCTGCCATTTTAATGTCAGAACTTACAAGCTTTCTGTTTTCATTTTTGTATTAAAGGGAGCTGGCCCTGAAAATGAAAACCAACCTAAAAAGATTTTCACTTCCAGTGTCCATAAACAGGAGAAGAGAGCACAGATGAAGCCACCTAAGCCTACAAAATCAGGTAAAAGCATACATCCCGACCACTCGGAAAACAGCCCCGGCAAAATGTTGTGAAACTTTTGCAATTTCAAGCTCAGGTAATACTTGTCTCTTACCTCCCAAGTCAGCTTAATGATTTCTCGCGTGGCTCTTTAATTAGATACAGCTTATTTTAGAAAAATCTAATTATTTTGACTAATACAAGTCCAGTGTATAACTTTCATAGGGTCTTCCAGTCTTTTGCCTCGTCAGAGAAGCTGTCTAGGCACAAAACTGTGGTCACTCACTGAAACATTCTTCTGATTGGGTATGCAAGAGGAAAGTACCGAGTCACTTTCCAGTTCATAGCAAAGCGGTGTTTTCTCACTTTCTACATCTCCAACGAAACTGTTGAAAATAATTCACTCTAAAGGCCCAATGATATTCAATTGTTTTTAATTATTTAGAAGGCTTGTTTAAGCCTCTCTGTATTCTGAGCAGGGATGTGTAAGTGGTGAGGAAATGTTGACAGCTGAGAGGAATACTCTGCTGGGATATAATAAAATGTGATCTCACCAGAAAGAGTTGTGTGCTAGAGAGAATTTTTTCAGCAGGAGCAGGGGAGTGGAGGATGGATTTATATTGAACCATCTTTGTCCTCTCCCTTAATCCCGCTCATGAAGAAATTAGACCAGGAATTCAGGAACCCATTTTCTGGCCATGAAATAGCAGCAGCTGACTTGCTCACAGCTTTTAATGGCCTCATGGGCACTATTCTCCTATCAAGTGAATCACAACTGTCACTGTGCACCAGAATCACCTGGTGAGTTTTTTAAAAAATTACAGATGGTCCTGGCTCCATCCTTAGAGATTCTAATTCATTTGCTTCAGGAAACGGCACGGGTATTGGCGTTTTTTAAAAGAGCCCTAGGTGATTCTAATGTGTAGCCAGGATTGAGAACCACTGGTTGAGTCTAAGTCACTAAGTCAATTGACGATAAGCAGGATGAGGGAGGGAGTGGAATTAGGAGTAGGGAGGTAGTCTGCTTGGCTGGGGTAGTTGGGTTAGTACAATATTATTTACCATCAACTTTTACTGGGTGCATCTATTGAGTCATCAATCAATTCATTTCACATGAAATCATGGATTGGCAAACACAAATAACATTACCTTATTTGAAATTTTAGAAACTAAGCAGATACAGTATGTTTCCCTCTGGTCTCAGTTCAAAGATGTAAGACAATCCAGTAATAACCACCCAAAGATTGGCAGTTATAGGCACAGGTATTACCTCCCAGGCCTTCCCATGCCCAGGGCCCTGTGGCTATAGCCATGTTGATTTTACACCTTTGACATATCACACATGGCATCACACAGGCCCTAACTTTTAGAAGTCTGGCACCAAAGGGAGAAGGGTTTAGAAAGCACTAGAGCAGGGGGATCAGAGGAAGCCTGAAAGGAGGAAACATTTTGGCATTCCATAAACAACATACCCCAATATCTCTGGGATTCCTTATTGCTTGTGTGTTATTTGCTTTGGTTCCAGTTGGATTTGAAGCTCAGAAGATACTGCAAGTGCCTGCCATGGAAAAAGAAACCAAACGATCTTCAATTCTCCCAGCCAAGTTCCAGAAGCCAGTAGAGCCAGTTGAGCCTGTCTGGTTCTCCCTGGCCAGGAAGAAAGCCAAAGCATGGAGCCACATGGCAGAGATGATGCAATAAAGAGCCCTTGTGTGGAGCATCAGCATTTTTTAAAAAATTTTTATTTTTTTGAGACGGAGTCTCGCTGTGTTACCCAGACTGGAATGCAGTGGCGCGATCTCCGCTCACTGCAAGCTCCGCCTCCTGGGTTCACGCCATTCTCCCGCCTCAGCCTCCCCAGTAGCTGGGACTATAGGCAGCCGCCATCATGCCCGGCTAATTTTGTTTTCGTATTTTTAGTAGAGACGGGGTTTCACCATGTTGGCCAGGATGGTCTCGATCTCCTGACCTTGTAATCCGCCCACCTCAGCCTCCCAAAGTGCTGGGATTATAGGTGTGAGCCACCGCGCCTGGCCAAGCATCAGCATTTTAAATGATAATTGCTAATAGCTGTATTAATTCTATGTAGTGATCTTTTTACTGTGACCAGTTTTATTAAGCAAAATAAGTATTAAGCAAAATAAGAATTTATTAAGCAAAATAGCCTTAGAAATGTGAATTAAAACATAATTGTTTGAATGAAATAAATGCCATGAATGCTTAACCTTCCATATAGCCACTGCCAGCACCCAGAAACCCAGCATTTCCTCTATTAAAACTATGGAAAACATTTGCACTGCTGTAGAATTGCAAAATCTTTAACTTTGGAATGGAAACATTCAGATGATTTGACCCAAAGATTGGCCTTTAGGTTTTATGAGCCTAGATAGATGCTGCAATTATTTGGTTGTTGCTCCAAACTTTGCAAAGACTCCTAAAAGAGATGGTGGAAGTGAAAATTCTGGGTCTCCAAGAAAATTTCTGCACAGCCTATCACCCCTTGACACATCTTCCCTGTGTCCCTGGGGGCCCCTGATGCTTTCTCCTTGGGTGATAGTAACACGCAGAGCACTTACACAAAACTCCCTCTTTGGACATGCCTCACGTCAACCTGTCACAGGCCTGGCTGCAGCGAGCACCTCCCTATGACGCAGAATGCTTCTTGGGAATTATCTTACTCCTCTGGATAGTGAGTCCATCAGTGTTTTGCTTCTTGTCCCAATACTACCGTGACCCTCTCTGATCGCACAGAAATCACTGTCTATCACATATATCCTGTTAAGCACTGAAGACCCTATTGAAATTAGAGTTCTACAGATGCCAAAAGCTGTACTTTCCATCAGGCATATGGCAAGCTTACTGCCTCAATGCACATCTGGGGCCACTGGAACTCCTTCCTCTCTGGTTCCAGCCTTAAGGTGGAGAACTCCATGTAGCTTCTTGTCCTTTTCCCTCAGCTATCTTTGCTTCACAAGGTTTTAGCCCAAAGCAAGAGCGCAATCCCAAAGCCACTGAGAAATGAACTTTCTGCTACCTGGAAGCGTTAAGTGAGTAAATCAGCTTTTCCGCACCCTCATTCCTAGGGGCACACACCTCAAAAGTTACTAGGCTGGAGAGACACTACCTTCCAGTAACCCACTCATCTCCCAGCCATGGAGAAGAGGGAAGACCAAAAAGGGAGAGTGAGAAAGAGAATGAGAGGGATGGTCAGCTATGAGGGGTGGGGGCAAGTAGCCTGCAAATGTTGATGCCTCCTTTCCCATCTTGCCACACAGTCTTTTTCTTTTGTAGCACAGCCTCCGTTAAGAACTCCTCGGCTAAGAATGAAGATGTAGGCACCTTTACCCCCAGAGCCAGTTCCTTAATTGGCTGGCTTTCTGAGATGCAGACCACCCTAGAATCTCATCTAGGTTCACTAGAAGTTGGTTAAATCTTCCTTTCTATGTCTTTCCCTTCATTCCATCCCCCAAACCCACCAAACACTAAGGGAGAGCTCCCTTTGGATGTCTGGGGGGTAAACCTAGCTCGTTTTTCTAGGAGACCCAGAAGTGACTTCTCAGTATAGTTATCACTGTGTCTGCCTCTGTTACACTGTGTTGCTTTGCTTAAACAGAAATGAAGACCTGGACATCTGACTGTGCCTTTATATTCTGAGTGGGGTGCTGCCCCATGCAAAAAAATCCAGAGAGGTAGTGAGGTGTCGGAGCTAAACACTTGGTGCTGGGTTTTGCTGATGCTGGTATAATGTGACACAGTACAATTACATGCTAAATGTTGCATTTTCTCTATATAACATCTATTTTTCCTGATACCGTGCCTTTGCCATTTTGATAATGCTATTTTGATTGAGTGAATTTTATTTCCTTTGTATTCCCATAGTGAACAATATATTAAGGTAGATGCCCTTTATCTGGGTACTCCTGGTAGATTAGCTGTTACATCTCCCTTCCCTTTTTCACAATGAACCTGTATTCAGTTATTCTCACTCTGAGAACTCTCCAATAACAATTTCTTTTCCACAATTAACAACACAGCTGTTACACCTCCCTTCCTTTTTTTCACAGTGAACCTGTATTCAGTTATTCTCACTCTGAGAACTCTCCAATAACAATTTCTTTTCCACAATTAACAACACAGCTGTTACACCTCTCTTCCTTTTTTCACAGTGAACCTGTATTCAGTTATTGTCACTCTGAGAACTCTTCAATAACAATTTCTTTTCCACAGTTAACAACAAAGCTCTGTTTTTAAATGAAGAGATTAAGTTCTTTATAAATGCCTAAAGGCACATTCTGACAAGTTTTCTACTTCTTTAGCTTTTTTGATTTATGATATATGCAAAGCAAATAAATTTAATAAAGCCTATTCTGTAGTCCATCTCTGTCTGTGACATGGGACGGGAAATCAAATAGGATATTGACAATTCAGAGCTGAAGGTTGTCAGAGAAGTAAAATGTTCTTAAGAGGTGGTGCTGAGAATAAAGGGAGTCCACGCAGGTGTGCCTGACCAAGCTGATGGCTTTCAGGTGCGCACTGATATTTGGTATGGGGGAGAAGGGCCATTGAAGAGGTTTTGGGTTTGAACACCTGGAGAATAAAGAGGGGGTGTGGTTGGGGTGGGGAGCAGAAGAGACAAGGTGATTGGTGGTTGCACTCTAACCTGCGTCAGGGACAAAGTCCAAGTCCTATAGCAAGATGGGCTACTGGAACAAGCACTTTTCAGAAGCAAGGGGCCCTACTGTGCTCAGGTAACAAAGTGGCATGGAGAGAGAAAGGGAAAGGGGTTATAGGCCAGCTATTGACCCTGGTTCATCTGTAACATGTTCAGGGTTTAGAACAAGAGTTCAACTTGGGATCCACATACCATATGTCTAAGTATTTGAAATATTTAAATGAACAAATATAGCATGTTTTATTTAATGGTTTATCTCCTTCCATGACAAATGTACGTTCATAATGACCTCAAAGGCCAGGTTGGGTTCTAGAATTCTCAGCCTCCTGTAAGTCCTGCCCCAGTGATGTGGGAAGAACTACTCCCCTTTCCCCTCCCGCTTTAGAAATATTTCACACCTACACAAAATTGTAGAAAACATTACTATAAACATCCATGCATCTACTATTCAGCTTAAGAAATGTAACATTACAAATATAGTTGATGCCTGCTGTGGAGCCTTCTCTACTAGAATGCCCCTCCCTTTCTTTCCCTGAGAGGTAACTACCATCTCAAATGTACTTGTCTTTCTGTATGCTACACTTGTATGCATCTCTTACATGCACACCTTTTAGTCTCTCTATATGTACCCACAATCAATTTATGGTGATCATTTGTATGTTTTCTTCGAAGTCATACACATGGTATCATGTTTGTATCCTTTTGGACCCAACTTTTTTCTTTATGCATTTTTCCCCCTCGGCCTCAGCCCCTGTGAATTCTAGTCTCCTCCCCAGCCCATCCCTTGCTGTCCCTTTCAGTTTACCTGAAACAGCCCCGAGCCAGTGAATTAACCCTGGCTCTACAGGAGGTGCTGAACTTCTTCCTCTGTTGCCTGAAACCAGTGGTTCTCAAACCTTAGTGTTCATCAGAAGTCCCTGGGGGTCTTGTTAAAACACAGATTGCTGACTCCACCCTAGATTTTCAGATTCCGTAGGTCTTGGGTGGAGTCTGAGAATTCCCAGGTAATGCTGATGACGCTGCTTGGGGGCCAAACTTTGAGAACCACTGCTCCAAATCAAAGTCTGGGCCCAAGCTCAGCAATACCATGTGGCTTCTAGGTAACCTGGGCCATCCATGAAGTTTTCTTCAAAACCGTGCTCTAGAGCAGTATTGTCCAATAGACATATAATGTGATCTACATGGGTAATTCTAAATGTTCTAGTAGCCACATTAGAAAATAAAAAGAAACCAACAAAAACTTTAATATTTCATTTTAATTCAAGTATTATCATCTCAACCTGTAATCAGTATGAAAATCATTAGTAAGATATGCAATATTATTTTCACACTTACAGACATATTAATAAGACTAGCCATATTACAAGCGCTCAGCGGCCACAACGTTACTAGTGACTAAGGTAGTAGACAGCACAGCTCTAAAGACTTGAGCCCCATCTCTCTCTTTTCAAAAATGGTTTTAAACTTGACATTTTAATTGACTTTTGGCTGCAGTAAAATAATTTAAAACAATCTTACCAAATGGTGGAAAGTAATATCTTTCAGTGAAGGTATGGTGGGCCAAAACAAAGAGGTAAAAGAGAGATTTGAGTCAGAATTATTTATTGAAAAATCTCCCCATGTTTCAATTTATTCATTTAAAACAAACTCTTATTTTTAACTTGAACAAACACTGTCAAATATATTTGTGAAAGATAAAAGTTAGATGTCACTAGATACCACGTTTGAGGTAAAGAACTTTGGAATGATATGTGTTAAAATTCTCGCAGGCATCTGAATAAAATAAAATAAAAACAATGAACAGCAGAGTCTTCTTTCTTCATCTTCTTACTATTCTTCCCAACTACAGAATGAAATGAGAAAAAAATAAACAATGGTACATTAAGCAGCACCAGTGACTTTCTAAATAGAAGAAAATGGCCAGCTCTGTGTATATCTGCAACATTTGTGTGCTATATCTTAAACAAGCAGAGAAGAACACCTTTTCCTTTTGTAACTCGCAAGCTTAGATATCAGGGTGCTTGTGGAACTGATGGTTCCAGTCAAATGATCACACCAACCTTGTCTCCCTAGCACCAGAAAAGCTTGTTGTTGTTATTTTTACATGAGAGGCAATTCTGGGATTTAAATAAATCTCTCGAGCTTTAACAGCCTGTGCTAGTTCCACAAATGATACTCCCTTACCCTCCCAGACCCTTGGTTTCCATATCTACCATATGAGAAAGAAGCTGTTATGAAATATACAGCTGTGAAAATGCAAAAAAAAAAAAAAGAAAAAATATTAACCATTTAAATATACTCAAAGACAGATATGCCTTAACACTTAATTACACACATTCTTTTCATTTGTCACATAAAATACAAAGATATATAGCTAAACAAATATTTAGGTATTAGTCATTAAATGTGGTCCTACTTGAAATTCTTAGCTTTTTGCTATTTGTAAGTAGTCACTTTGTAAAAGGCATTGAGTTGCCTCCTAGTTACTATGGGAGCCTGCATTTCTGTGGCTAAGTAATGAAGGCCCAACTAATGTGTGGCCCAACAAAGTTAGATGCTGCGTCTGGCAACTGTTTTCTACACAAATATTGGTCTTAGGTAGTAGGTCTGATACATTTGACACTTGTTAGTAGTCCTGCAG
Organism: Macaca fascicularis; assembly: GCF_037993035.2. Taxonomy (NCBI): domain Eukaryota; kingdom Metazoa; phylum Chordata; class Mammalia; order Primates; family Cercopithecidae; genus Macaca; species Macaca fascicularis. The sequence goes on along the minus strand of NC_088395.1, from coordinate 125,410,069 downwards.
CTAGAGGACAAAAGACCTCAACATGAACAAATGAGTAGCCATGAAGTATATTTCAGAACACACTGCAGTTCATATTACTAGGTACATGAATATTCTAGTAACATTTTAAGTAAGTTAAATTGAAGTTTTAAACTAAAACATTTTCTTAATTAATTTACTGGGATTTTTTTAAAAATAAAACTGTCAGTAACAGGTAAATGCCAGGAATAGTCGAGTGATCCTCAAAGCTATACACAGATACCTGGATTTTCTCAGCTTCCGCTCTGCTGCGTCTAGGTCCCTTTGGAGTTCTTCACCTTGTTTTTCTCATCCTTCTCTTTTTCTTGTTCTTTCTCTTCCTCGCCTGCAGAATCTTGGGCCTTTTCATCCCACTTTTCATGCTGATATTTAGTGACTTCTTTAGTGGAGAATAATAGAGACGTTGGGACCAGACATTCGCAGAAAATATAGCCCAATTTATAACTAGCAGCGGCATCCCGTACTCCACCCTCAGGAGAAGCAGGAGGATAGACTTAACTAAGGAAGGAATAGCTGGCCATCTTCCTAGTGGTTTTCACAACAGTTCCATGGACCTCACGTTGCTGCTGCTTGATCATTTCCACAGTGACACTATTTCCCTTTTGTCCAGTAAATATCCCACCCAAAGCTGCTGATTATTTCTAGTTCTTTGGAGAAGAAGAGATTAGAATCATTGTGTCTGATCTCATTCCAAGTGTTTTGGTCAGAACTTTGTTGGGAAAATATTTGTTACCTCAAAAGACAAATTCTATGGTGAAGCTCATTGGTTCCTCACCCCCCTGAATGTTTCATTTTTACCAAGGGCCAATATATCACTTCATCATTTGGGGATCAACTTTCTAAGAATCTTTACACTTTGAAAAGCCATGAACCAAAAAGGATGTCTGCCATTTGCCTGTTCTTTTCTTTCCGGCGTCCCTTCTGTTTCCTGCCGACCTCCCTCTTGAACTCCTATCTACCCGGCCATTCATCTGTGGGCCCCCCAAATGGCATCGATGATCTCAGATCTCCTATCAAATACAGGTTGGTAGAGGGCAGCATGTTTTCTCAAAATCATAGAGGTCGTTAGAGAATTGGGCTTCGACTCATTGGGACACATTTGGCCTTAAGTTTCAGGAGGGCCCTGACCCAAACTTCACCACCCGAGGCCCCGACCCCCGCTTCACCACCCTCTTCACCAGCTATGCGCGCACCGCGGCCCTGCCTGGAACCCTCGGATGCACGGGTCCCTGCCTCCCCGCCACTGCAGGTAGCCCGTTCCTCACCCTCGGGAGCAGCAGCCTCCTCTGTGGCCGGTTCCTCTGCGGCCTCCTCTGCAAGCTCCTCCTCTGCGGCCTCCTCTGCGTGCTCCTCTGAGGCCTCCTCTGCGGACTCTTCTGCAGGCTCCCTGGTCATCTCAGCCTGATCTGCTGGCACCTCAGGTTCTGGGACCGACGCGGCCTCCTGGAGCAGGCCCAGGCCCTCGCCCTCAGGGCCCATGGCCCCCACGCCCAGCCTCTCACGCACCAGCAACAGTGCGGGCTCATTTGAGCCACTGGGCGCCGCAGTGCGGGGCCTCCGCATCAGGCGGCCGCCACGCATCCCGATCAGGATGTGGTCGTTGTGATAGATGCGGTGGAGAAGGGAGTGGACCATGTCCAGAAACTCCACGCGAAAGCCTATTATGGGGTAGCGACGGGTGGCCGCGACCAAGTCAAAGTTGCCCGCCTCATTCCTCTCTTCCTCCTCCTCCTCCTCCTCCTCCTCCTCCTCTTCCTCCTCCTCCTCTTCCTCCTCCTCCTCCTCCACCATCTCCACTACTATCCTGATCTCTGAGTCTTCCTCGGGGTTCCTGACCACAGGGGCTGCGGCCAAGCCTGCCGCCTGCTCACCCTCCTCCTCCCCGAGGCCTCTCGTGGGCCCTGTGACTCCGGCCACCTCAGCCACAGGCACCATGTCGCCACTGTCGGGGCCAGAGTCACCAGCCTCCCGGTCACCTCCCGCCTCGGCCTGTGCTCTCTCCTGGCTCACTGGGGCCTTCCGGTCCTCTTGGATCGGGTCTTGATCCCCTGTGGCAGACATGACGCCAGTCAGTGCCTCAACTGGAGTGGCGACTAGGCTGAGGCGACGATGGTGAAGTCGGTGGCCTCTGAGGTGGTTGTGGCTGAGGGGAGGTGAGGGTCTGGCTGCTGAGAGAATAAGAGTCTGTCTCCTTACTGAGGGAATAAGAGTCTGTCTCAGAGGACACCCTAAGGTGGGAAGGGCAGGGAGCCAATCCCAGGAGCCTCCTTCCAAGGCTGGCCTGAGAGGACTTAGACAAGGCGGGAAAGATTCCGGTTGGCAAGTGACAGGGGGCGGGACCGGGGAGGGTCAACCAGGGGTTCTCAGTGAGCTCTAAGCTCATTTGCTGAAAACTTCAGATTGACATGCTCTGCGTCCAATGAAGATCAAGGCCCTTAAGCTCTAGGACAACTCAGAATCCAGAACTCCACCTTTTCTTTGAGACCTTAGTGTCCAGGGCTAGCCTTTAGGTCCACACAAGTCCTGTCCTTTTAATTTTACGATTATTAGCAACACTATAGTGGTCCAATGTGGAGGCACCCTGGATTGGGGAAACTTCTGTAAAGGGCAGAGAGGAAAAATTTTAGGTTCTGCAAGGCCCGGAAGCAATATGGAGACTATTATGTAATTACTATCACTAAGTAGGTTTCCTGCCTTCCATAGGACACATACTCCTCTTTGTACCACGAATTTTTTTTTTTTTTTTTTTTTTTTTTTTTTTTTTTTTTTTTTAGACAGAGTCTTGCTTTGTCGCCCAGGCTGGAGTGCAGTGGCGTGATCTCGGCTCACTGCAAGCTCCACCTCCCAGGTTCACGCCATTCTCCTGCCTCAGTCTCCCGAGTAGCTGGGGCTACAGGTGCCCGCCACCATGCCTGGCTATTTTTTTTTTTTTTTTTGTATTTTTAGTAGAGACTGGGTTTCACTGTGTTAGCCAGGATGGTCTCAATCTCCTGACCTCATGATCTGCCAGCCTCAGCCTTCCAAAGTGCTGGGATTACAGGCGTGAGCCACCGTGCCTGGCCTGTACCACCATTCTTTTCTGTATTTGCCTGGTCAGTGCCCTCCGATCTTCTTCACCTCCTACCTAAAGTGATCAACCTTATTCATTAAACCATTTATTTATTCATTTACCAAATGTATCGAGTGTCTTCCATGTACCAATGCCACGCCTCCTTACAACTGTTATTTGTACCTCTTGCTTGTTTGACTGATGAAATCCAAAGATGACAGACTGCTCATGGTTTACATCCTAGTACCTCTTCCCCCATCATTCCTATGCCCCTCTTTGGGGTGGAGGTTAGCTCAGACCTCTGGAAGCTGAGCCCTCTCAGCTGCATAGTGTCAACGTTCCAATATATTTGCCGAGACTCCAGTTTATACTAAATCATTCCCTCTTCAGTTTCCTTGTCCACTTATCAATGAGTGTGAAACACAATGTGATGACTGCTGTCAATTTTGAGGTCTCTAGTGCACAGCAGTAGCTGCTTCTTTCTGCAGGGAGATAGGACTGGGCACTGGGCTTGTTATGGAGCAAGTTGTTGTCAAGGAGTGAGGCAGATCCTGGAGGAGATGGTTCTGTTGCAGTGGCAGTAAGCTATCTTAACGGTTGTTTCCAAGTCCCTGGGAGGGGAAACTAGTTAGCACCAGCAAACAGAAGAGAAAGGAAAAAGCTGAGCAGGTGTGCTTTCAAGAAGTGAAGTGAAACTACCTGAAGTGAAACTGAGGGAGAGTGTCCTCCCAGCTCCTGCATTGGGGCTCTCTTCATGGCAAGTACGTGAGCCAGAAGTCCATGGAACAATCTCCATAGCCTTGGTTATCTGCCTGAGGCTGTTGCCTGCAGATGCAGACCCATCCAGGATGTCACATTCCCTTATCTCTGGTGTGTAGTTGCTACCTTTCCTTTATTTCCAGCTATCCCACCAATGACATCTGATCTTTGCCAAGTCAGGTAGTTGGCACAACCCAGGATTTCAGATTTTCTTAGGGAAAGGTGCTCTCTTTCCCCACCCCACCTCCGTCTATCAGTCAACAGAAGTGGCCAAGTCCTTTCCATTTGCAGACCCACCATCAGGGTCAAAGTGGGCCAGAGGGAGAGACCTAAAGCCACAACAACCCTCAGAGATTTCCACTTAATGTTGGGATGACCAGCCCAAAGATCTCCTTTACAGGCTGGCTCAAAACTCATCGCCTCCAGGCAGCCTACTTTTCTATATCTGTCCCCCACCACCCTCACCAGACACGATCCTGAATGACAGTGATATGCATGGACATGGTTTAGCTCCTCTAAGAAAGCACAGGCCCTTTAGGGTGAACGTCCAGGCCTGCCTCAAGTTTGTAACACCCACAGTGCCTGCCACAGGGCTCTGCACCAGGTCAGTGTTTGATAAATGTTTGCTAAATGAAGCAAAGGGCTTTGGAATCACTATCACCATGAATGGTGTTCCTCTTCTACCTGCCTAGGGCTTGACCGTCTACAAAGGGCCTTGCTATCCCCCCTTCCTTTCTCTCTTGGGATCGTCTCCCTGGCCTCGTGTGAGATTTCTGCTTTTGCAACCTAGTGTGATTCTGCTGTGAGGCTGAGGACAATGAGGGATCTCACTCCTCAGGGGAGACCCTGCCCCCGTCCCCCACATACAAGGAGTGAGTTGGTCCCTTGCTTGCCTCCTAGTCTACTGTGTCACAGCCAGAGTAGGCTGTGGGTGCCTACTCTGTGCCTACTCTGGCACAAGAGTCCCATCTCCCTGCAGGCGGGGGAGAGCCCACAGTCCTCAAGTCCAGCACTTCTTGCTGCTCGTGGAAGCCACGAGAGGGGTGGGGGACAGTCTGGAATGCTGGTCTCTCTTGGGATTTGACCTTGACCCCCCACATCCCAAGGGGTCATTGCACAGACTCTGTGACTTTGAGCTCAGCCCCTGGGAGTGGAGTTGCATGTCAGGGCTCCATTCTTCCAATTCTAGGCAAGTCTGCACCACCACAGGCTCCTTTTCACTTACAGGCTCATCTAGCTTGTGGGGTTTATGCCTTTCCTTGCATCCTCAGTCTTCTTCCCTACACTGAAGTTTGTTCATCATTCTTGGTGACTTTAAACAGGGATGACTCATCCCACGCCCTGGAATTCCACTTCCATGACCTCCTCATCTGATCTTTTCTCCAACCTTACATCAGATGCTTACCCCCATGGTCCTACACTAGCCTTTTCCATTTTCCATTACCAGAAATGGCACCATTTAGAAAATTTTTTCTCTACTGCTACAATGTTTCAATTCCATCAGATTATTTCCCCAATCTGCTGACCTAACCACTTTTTCACTCTACCTTCCTACCATCTTCTTCATTTGCCTACTTACATAAATTCCATCCATTATGTGTTGTTATTATCACAGGCAGAATGCTGGCCTCCCCAAAGATGCCCGTGTCCTAATCCCCAGAACCCTGTGGGTCTGTTAGGTTACCTGGCAGAGGGGAATTAAGGTTGCAGATAGAGTTAATGTTGCTAATCAGTTGACTTTAGGATAGGGAGATTATTCTGGATTAGCCAGATAGGCCCAATGCAATCACAAGCGTCCTTAAAAGTGGGAGAGGGAATTAGAAGAGAGAACCAAAGAGGTGGCAGCATGAGAAAGACTTGGCCTGATGTTGCTGGCTTTAAAGATGGAGGAAGTTCGGAACTATAAGCCAGTGAATGTGGGCAGGCTGTAGAAGCTGGAAAAGTCAAAGAAACAGATTCTCCTCTAGAGTCTCCAGAAGGAATACAGCTCTGCCCACACCTTGATTTCAGCTCAATGATACTTCCGACCTCTGCAACTCTAATATTGTAAGTCTGTATTTTAAGCCACAAAGTTTGTGGTGATTTGTTACAGCAGCAATAGGAAAACAATACCTACTCACGTTAAAGTCACTCCATTCCCTTTCTCCTCTTAGCTGTCTATCATATCTACTAGGCAAAACCCCAACTCTAGTTGAATTGCATTCTATTACTTTTTCCTTGCCACTAAATGAAGCAGATAAAAATATTGAAAATTGGTTGACTAAGTTGATTAAAAATTTGTGGTCATGAGTACGTTCAAGACTGCTTGGCAACCACAGTTTCACTACACTTTCTCTCCACTTCAAATTGTTGACAATTTTGCCATTGAACACACAAACATTTTTGTTTCTTAACTTCTACATTTCCAATGATTTGCCATCTACCCTATCTCATCCACTTACTCTCAGGACCATGCCAAGGATCCTATACCTTTCTTAATGAAAATATGCATCACTCCCCAAATCTCAAGATTAAAAAATCTTAAGAATTCCACACTCTGACCACCACTTCTTATTTTGGGTGCCCTTGCTCCGATTATGGTCCCCAATGACCACCATGTGGTCAAAGCCATCAGTCTCTTTCTATTCTCAGTTTTCTTGATCTTTCAGCAGCAGCTACCCACATTACTCTTCCTTAAACAGCCTCTTTCAGGATTTCTGTGGCATTACAGTTTTCTGAGTTTTCTCCTCTTTGGCCACTCTTTACCTCATTCCCCCAAAACTAGAGTTTCTCTGGGCTCTGTTCTGGGACTTTGCCTCTCTATACTCCCTTCCCTCAGTGATCTAATCTTTGTTTCAAGGCCTTGAATATAACCCAATGATTATAATTTCCAAATTGATATCTGTGTCTCAAACCCCTCTTCCAAGTTTATAACAAATTTGACTTGGTATCTCCACTTGAGTATCTCACAGATCTCTCCAACCTGAAGTAGCTAAAATGTCATTCTTGATTTGCTCCTCCTCTCTGCTTGTTCTTCCTTCTTAAGAAATGGCACTTCTACCCACCAAGATGCTTTAATCGGAAACCTGGTTGCCCTCTTTAATTCCTTTCTACATCCATTCCATCTGTCAGTTTACCTCCTAAACGTCTCTCACATCTGTCCATTTCTCACCTCTTCAACTATTAATACTCTCATTCTAATGTAAACCATTAGAATTTCTGATTCGACTACTCAATAGCCTCCTAATTGGTTTTTCCCCTTCCGGTGGATTCTCTGCACATTTTAAAGAATATAATTCATATCCTTTCAGTCGTCCTGTTTAAAAACCTTCACTGACTTCTTGTGAATTAAATAAGATACAAACTCCTTACCTTACCCCATAAGACCCTGTGTGATCTAGTCTTTGCCTGGCACTGTTCTCGTAATTTCTAGAATACATGTTCTTTCCTACACATGAAATTCCATCTGCTGGAACAATCCCCTTACCCCTTACTCTCTTGTAAGATTATGCAGATTGTTCTCTACGCAAAGGTATCCAGCTGAGGTGTAGGGTGGGCCAAAATCTAGCCTGCAGTCTGCTTGTCAAGCTTGCTCCTTGGTGTGCAAGACCTTGCTTCTACTCTTCCCATGGCTGGCTTCTTCTCAACCTTCAAGTCTTGGCTTCAATGTCAACTCCTCAAAGAGGCCTTCTCTAACCTCAGTTATTTTCTGTCTCAGTGCTATATCTGTCTACTACCTTCATAGAACCTATCACCATCTGTAAGTATAGATTTGCTGTCTTTCTCCCTGTAAGCCCCACAAGAACAGACATCTCGTTTGTCTTGTGCCATGCTATATCACCACAGCACCTAATACATAATCACGCACTGAGAAGTGATAGTTGATGAGAAAGAAGGAAACTCCTGAGAAGAGAATGCAAAGAGCAAAGAGAGGGTCTAGGTTCTGCTTTGCCCAGGTGCCTCCTGCCACACTGATTGGCATCAGAAAAAGCCTTCATGTCATAGAGAAACCACACAAGTTTGGCCAGAAATTCTCAAATGTGGCAGCACATCAGGATCTCGTGGGGATTAAATTAAAAAGTCCTCATGTCATAGAGAAAGCACAAGTTTGGCCTGAAATTCTCAAATGTTGTATCATATCAAAACCTCGTGGGGATTAAATAAAATAACATAATCGCCTCTCCTCTGTCTTTCGGGGTTCTGATTCATTGGGTCTGGGTGGCTGCTGCAGACACTCTCGGTGCACTACCTAGAGACTGCCACTGAGTGGAGCTGTATGACTCTGTTTCAGAGTAGAGGTCGCGCTTCGCTCCAAGAGAAGGCAAAAGTTATAGAAGGATTTTTTTTTTTTTTTTTTTTTTTTTTTTTTTTCCAGCTACCCTGACCTCAGATCTTCATTCCAGGAGGGTGGCCCAGGCAGTGTCTCCAGAAATGTTTAAGTTTTGGTTTCTTTTTGCCCAAAACTTCCTGTACTTTTCCTTCTCTTATCTTTTACGTCTCTATCTTGTCTTCCTCTTCTTTTTCTGGGAATCACTCTTCCTCAGTTTCCTTACTTGTAACAGGAGGATAAGGGTGGCATTGTGAGGATCTAAGGAGATACCACATACCAAATTGCATTGATCTAACTTGGCATGTAGATGTAGTATCTTCATAGATTTTTTACACCAATGACATTCTAATCCACACAGTGATGGTAGCTTCTCTATTCAAGCAAACACAATTTTATTAATGCATAATAAATTCCAGAAGACTCTGTGCTTTTAAATTCCAGAAGACTCTGGAGGTCAGTGGGCTGGTGAGGCAACCTGTTGCCAAACAGTGCCAAATGGTCATTTGACCATTTGGTTTCAAGAACATGTATTATACAAAGTGAAATACGTTTCAAGAACACGTATTATACAAAGTTTCAAGAACACGTATTATACAAAGTGAAATATGTCCGAAGAGTATTTAGAGAGAAGATTTGTATGCGCTACTACCCTGCTTTTTGCGATGGGTCATGAACCAACCTCTGAGTCAACTGGAGGAGAAGGCACGGAAGAGGTAACAGAAGGGGCTAGGAAAAAGATTCTTCCAGGGCCTTAATCAGCCTGAAATGTTTTGAAACCAGCTGACCTAATAATTCTTCAGAGACTGTCAGTGCACTGGTGCCCCATGAATGCCTCCATACAAAGCTGCAAGCCCATTATCTATGGCTGTCTAGGACTGGGAAATAACCAAGCAAGGTTATAACTGAGCGGACCTCAGTTCAAAGAAATGAGAACAAAAATCAGGTCGCTCTTGGCCATATTGATTTATACATATATACATATATATACATATATACATATACACACATATATACATATATACACACACACACATATACACACATACATACACACACATACATATATATATATGATTTTTCCCCTTCCTCTATATTCCAAATGGCTTGCAGAAGGGATTCTTGTTTCTCATGGCAGGGCTATCGATGGGGCAATTGAAGGAGCTACTGTAAATGACTGTAACTAAAGAACATTTCAAGACAGCTCCATGGGCTGTTTGACAGGTCTAGTTCAGGAAGCCCCATGCCAACAACCAAACAACTCTATTTGCAGTATGACCCACAGGCTCATCCTCTGGGCTGGTTCAGCTTCTATTGTCCATTTGGCACTGTTTGGCAACAGGTTGCCTCACCAGCCCACTGACCTCCAGAGTCTTCTGCAATTTAAAAGCACACATTCACTACCATAAGTTCTAAAAACCTATAGCAGTTTCCACTCAAGCCACTCCACTGACAGTTGGAGAGGGTGGGGAGAGATGGGGGAGGGCTGAAAGGGAAATGTTGCAGATAGAGAGCTTGTTTGAAATGCATTAGGGGCCGGGCGCGGTGGCTCAAGCCTGTAATCCCAGCACTTTGGGAGGCCGAGACGGGCGGATCACGAGGTCAGGAGATCGAGACCATCCTGGCTAACACAATGAAACCCCGTCTCCACTAAAAATACAAAAAAAATTAGCCGGGCGTGGTGGCGGCGCCTGTAGTCCCAGCTACTCGGGAGGCTGAGGCAGGAGAATGGCGGGAACCCGGGAGGCGGAGCTTGCAGTGAGCCGAGATCGCGCCACTGCACTCCAGCCTGGGCGACAGAGCGAGACTCCGCCTCAAAAAAAAAAAAAAAAAAAAAAAAAAAAAAGAAATGCATTAGGGTACTTTCTCTTTGAAGGAATTTGTAGGGAAGGGTTTTGTAAAGGAAAAAGTGCTTTAGTATGCGGGTAATATGCAGTCATTTATCTGTGTACTAAGCTTAGATCTTATCCATCACTTTATTATTTTTTTTTATTTTTATTTTTTTTACCCTTGAGCTCATCTCTATTAGGGAGATTCTGATTTCTCCAACTCCTTGAGAGACACCTCAGGTCCAGGGAAAAAAAAGAATAAGGATGCCTTTCTCCAGAGGATGGTACTTTTTAATTCCAGATGTTCCTGCTGTGAATATAAAAAAAGAATTTGTCAAACTCGGGGGCTGAACTGCCACTTAGTACCTGCGTGATCTTGGGTAGTTATTTAGCCTCCCTGCACTTCAGTGGTTTTTTTAAAATATGAAAAATGTAGATAATAAGAGCACTTATCACATAGGCTTGTTGTGAGTATTAAATGAACTAATAGATGTAAAATCTTAGAACAAAGCCTGGCACATAAGTAACATATGGGTCCTCAGCATATAATTCCTGCCCTCAACTAGCTTAGAGTTCAGTTGGGGGGATAAAACCCATGCATTAAAGATTAAATAGCAGTACATGCTACCACTTCACTAGACCGTATGTAGTGTTAGGCCTTAGGATATGATAGTGAGCCGGAGAGTCTTGGTATTACCAGAAAATGTCAAAGAAACAGAACAAACAATAAAGGCACTGAGATCAGAGTAGTGAGAAAGTCTTTTGGTGTGGAGTGGTCAGAGATGTCTTCATATAAGAGGTAGGACTTGGCCCAGAAATAGAGCAGGGGTTGGACAGACAGAAACAGAACAATTCATTGGGGTCAGAGAATAGGGCTTTGGAGGTAGAACACCTGTGGGATGGACGGAGGTGTTCAGGAGCCTATTTGAAATGCACTTAGGGTAGCTCCCTGTGCATGCCCTTCTGGTAAAATACTGATATGAGAAAGAGAAAAGCATCTCCTAACATCCGGGAGTTGGACTAGTACCATCAGCTAGGCCTTGCTGTTGCTAGGAGCTGGCCTAGCACTAGTAGCAACACCAAACTAGGTCTTGTTCTGTTGAACATAAATCCACAGAATGCCAATATCAGACAAGGCAACTCTGTGACTATGGTGGATCAAGGCAGAAGCAAGATCATTCTGTAACGGCTGAACCCAGACAAAATGTGAACACTGTCCAAACCCCAGAAATGACCAAACATCCCTCTCCCAGCTAAAATGAATGACTGCTATTCTTTACTAACTAGAGCTGTAGCTTCCCTCTACTCTACCCTCCCTCTAGCTAAAACTTATTGAAATACTTGATCACAGAATTGTTCTACTGTCCGACAGCATACAATTTAGGGCAAACCACAGCTTTTTTTGACCTTCCCCCAAGTCATCTAGCCAATGCCCAAATCCTATAACAAATCTTTTCTAACACACTATTCTTGAGATGCCTCACAGTTCTTCATGGTGTACATGCCCCCTCACTTCAACAAGTGATAAACCCAGGTTGATCAACATGTGTGTGCCTAGTGATCTTTGGCCAAAGGATATTGACAGTATCACTAAAATGATTGAGGGGTATGGATGCATCCTTCTTCCTAGGGTTCATGTAAAAAATTCCAAGAAACAAAGAAATGTCTGAAATAAGTGCAGTCCCACCTCATACAACACAGCATGGTAAGTAAAATGACAGAGGCAATTACAGAGCACTGTAGGGATAGAAGAGGGACTTCTTTCAGCAACCTTTTCTTAACAACCGTTGCCAGGCACTGGGGATACAACAGGGAACAAGATAGACAGATAAAAGAAAGAAAAAGGCTGGGAGCAGTGATTCATGCCTCTAATCTCAGCACTTTGGGAGGCCGAAGCAGGTGGATCACTCTAGGTCAGGAGTTCGAGACCAGCCTGGCCAACATGGTGAAACCCTGTCTCTACTAAAAAATACAAAATTAGCCAGGTGTGGTGATGCACGCCTGTAATACCAGCTACTCAGGAGGCTGGGGCAGGAGAATTGCTTGAACCCGGGAGGTGGAGTTTGCAGTGAGTGGAGACTGCGCCATTGCACTCCAGCCTGGGCAACAGGGCAAGACTCCATCTCAAAAAAAAGATAGATAGATAGATAGATGATAGACAGATAAAAGATAGATTGGACAGATAGGGAGAGAGAGAGAGAGAGTCCCTGCTCAATGAACGAAGGAAGAGTACTTGCAAATGTTTAAAAACCAGAAATAGCAAGTATGTTCATTAACAGGGAACCATCGTCAGAGGCAGTGTAACCTAGTGGTTGAGAGCACAGCTTGTGGATCCAACCTGCCTTGGTTTCTATCTCAGCACTATCACTCAGCAGCTGCCAATAGGGCACAATCTCACAATCTACCGTGGACAGTAATTTCCTTTTTTACTGATCACCCCCCAGTTAGGGAGGTAGCTCAGCTCCTATCTGCTGCTATTCCTACACCAACACTTGAACAAGGTCTTTCCACTTCCAACCAAGACATTCACCCAAGGCTGCTTTTTCTCTGTGGTCTCTGGCTGAGGGCCCAAGGAAAATAAGTCCAGACTTCAGCCTGGTTAAATACAGAGCCCAACATAATGTACGCATGGTTTTAGCATCCAGGAGAAAATTGCAATAGGTGTTCATGCAAGGAGCTCTCTTGAAGCTATTTTTAAGTGCTTTACAGGGACACAGACTTTATGTCATCCCCATCCCCTTTCTTGGTTGCATGTTTTTGAACAGACGTTTGGTTCTAAACTATGCTAACCCAGTGAGGGGGCTTGGGGAGGCAGTATGACTAAGGTATCTGACACCAACCTTGTTCTCAAGGAGTAGACAACCTGATTGGGGAGAGAGTCAATTGCTGACAAACAGAGCAAGAACATAGACCCAGAAGAATGTGCTAAATTACATGGCCGTCTGAAAGGCCACCTGAACTTGTATCATAAATACAGGAGGAATTCTCACAGGAAGAGCTCACTGCGGGCCAAGTGAGTCTACGAAGGCTTTGTGGAGGAAGAACCAGGGATAAAATACAATTTAGATAGAAGGATTTTCAGAGGGTATTTCCTGCCTTAAATTATCTTTGGTATAAAATGAATTGGGAAAATTAATTTTGAGAAAATTGTGCAAAAATGTTCCTTTGAAACCACTGAAGCCAATCTAGGGTGTTCCAAAAACAGTGCCAGAAATGGTCCCTTTTTACTGCAATCCCGGCTCTCCTGGGAAATGTTGCCAAGCAGCTGGCTGCACATTTAGCCAAATATAAATTTTCCCACATATGGAAAAATCATAGAATTACAAGTGTATAAAGGCCTGCTACCTCTGATTTGAAGAGTCTCCAGGGAGAGTTCCTGAACTACCACCATTAGCAAACCCCCACCTTTCACAGGTGCCAGGTATTCATCCTCACCAACATGCATTGTGATCATTATTTCTTATTTTAGCCATTCTGATAGGTGCATAGTTATATACTCATTTATTCTCCAGCTTTATTAAGGTATAATTGACAAATAAAATAATTATATATATTTACAGTATACAACATGATGTTGTTATATATATAATATATATGTATATGTATATACACATACATATTGTGAAATGATTAAATCAAGCTAATGTACCCATCAACTCACTTATTTTTTTTTTTGTGGTAAGAATACTAAAGATTCAGTCTCGGCCGGGCGCGGTGGCTCAAGCCTGTAATCCCAGCACTTTGGGAGGCCGAGACGGGCGGATCACGAGGTCAGGAGATCAAGACCATCCTGGCTAACATGGTGAAACCCCGTCTCTACTAAAAGGTACAAAAAACTAGCCGGGCGTGGTGGCGGGCGCCTGTAGTCCCAGCTACTCAGGAGGCTGAGGCAGGAGAATGGCGGGAACCCGGGAGGCGGAACTTGCAGTGAGCTGAGATCTGGCCACTGCACCCCAGCCTGGGCGACAGAGCGAGACTCCGTCTCAAAAAAAAAAAAAAAAAAAAAAAAAAAAAGATTCAGTCTCTTAGCATTTTCAAGGACACAACACCATAACTGTAGTCACCGTGCTGTACAGTAGATTTCCAGAATTTATTCATCCTACATAACTGAAACTTTGTTCCATTTTAACAACATATTTCCACTGCCCCCACTCCCAGGCCCTGGCCACCATCATTCTACTCTCTGCCTTTATGAGTTCAACCTTTTTGGATTTCACATGTAAGTGAGACCACGTAGTGTTGGTCTTTTCTGTACCTGCCTGGCTTCTTCCATTTAGCATAATGTCCTCCAGGTTTATCCACATTATCACAAATGACAGGATCTCATTCTTTCTTAAGGCTGAATAGTATTCCATTGTATATATATACCACATTTGCTTTATCCATTCATTCATCAATGGACACTTAGCGGACTTAGGTTAATTTCACATCTTAGCTATTGTGAATAATGCTGCGACAAACATGGGACTGTAGATATCTCTTTGACATACTGATTTCATTTCTTTTGAATATATACCCAAAGGTGAGATTGCTAGATCATATGGTAGTTCTATTTTTAATTTTTTTAGGAACGTCTACACTGTTTTCCACAATGGCTGTACCAATTTACATTCCCACAAACAATATACAAGGGTTCCTTTCTCTTCAGATCCTTGCCAGCACTTTTCTTTCATATTTCTGATAACAGCCATTCTAACAAGTGTGAAGTGATCTCATTGTGGTGTTAATTTGTATTTTCCTGATGATTAAGCATGTTGAGCATTTTTTTATATACCTGTTGGCCATATTGATGTTCAGAAATGTCTATTAGGTCCCTTGCTCATTTTTTACTGGGTTATTTGTTTTCTCGCCTTTGAGTGTTTGAGTTCCTTATATATTTTGGATATTAACCCCTTATCAGATGCATGGCTTGCAAATATTTTTTTCCATTCTGTAGGTTGTCTTTTCACTCTGTTGATTGTTTCCTTGGCTGTGCAGAAGCTTTTCAGTTTGTGCAATCCCAAACATTTATTTTTGCTTTTGTTGCCTATGATTTGAAAGTCATATTCCAAAAATCATTGCCCTGACTGATGTCAAGAAGTTATTTCCCCCATGTTTTCTTCTAGTAGTTTTAAATTTCAGGTTTTATATTTAAGTCTTTAATCTCTTTTATTTTTGTATATGGTGTGAGTAAAAGGTCTAATTTCATTCTTTTTCAAAGGAGACATGTGGATATCCAGTTTTCCAGTGCACTTTATTGAAGAAACTGTCCTTTCCTCATTGTGTGTTCTTGGCACTTTTTCAAAGATCAATTGACTATAAATGTGTTGACTTATTTGAGGGCTATCTATTCTGTTCTGTTTGTCTGAATGTCTATTTTTATGCCAGTACCATGCTGTTTTGATTACTGTAGTTCGTAGTATATTTTGATATCAGGTAGTGTGTTGCTTCCAGCTTTGTTGCTTTTGGTCAAGATTGTTTTGGCCATTTGGGGTCTTTTGAGGTTCCATACACATTTTAGGAATTTTTTTTCCATTTTTGTGAAAAACTCTTGTCATTTGAATTTTGACAAGGATTGCATTAAAACTGTTGATTTCTTTGGGTAGTCTGTACATTTTAATAATATTAATTCTTCCAACCTATGAACACAGGATATCGTTTTATTTATGTCTTCTTCAGTTTCATCAATATTTTATAGTTCTCAGTGTGTCATATTCTTATTTTTATGTATAATGTCTCATTTGCTTTTTTTCTGTTTATTTTTTCATGGTTTCATTTCTCAATTTATTGTGTGCAGGATTCAATACAGTATAAAGTTTCACATTGTATTTCCAATTGGAGTATAATTTTCTTTAGTTATGCTAATGACACATCTTTAGTGAAACAAAAATGAAATATTTAGTTTCCAGCATGGTTGTTGGGATCATTCTTGATTCGTGTTTTTATTTTTAGTTTATTGGCTTAGATCCTGATGAGAAAGAGAAAAAAGAAATGTGTTTGTTACTTTAATTATAGATGTCCAGGTTTTTTTCAGAATATTTCAACTGTTTTGCATGTCCACCAATTGTGAAAAGAAATTTTTGTTTGACCAAACAGTTAACAAAACGTATTCGGTTTTTTAATTTATTGCTGAAAGGCACATTAATTTCTGGTGTTAACGTTTTGCTATTCCTGTAGGTGTAGAATGGTTAAATTACATCTGTTTTTTGCATGCTTGTTATTTTATTTTTTAAATGGTTATAAATATATATGCACAGAAAAAATGAAAAGAGAAAAGTCAATAGTGGTTTCTGGGTGGTAAGATTGTGGGTTATGTTAAGTTTCTTTATACCTTCGTATATTTAATTTTCTACAATAAGTATATATTGCCTTTTTTAATAGAGTTTATTTTTTAGAGAAGTTTTAGGTTCACCAAAAAATTGAGCAGAAAGTACAGAGAGTTCCCATATATACCTTGCCTCCATGCATGCACATATATTGCTTTTTCTAAAGACAGGATCTTGCTCTGTTGCCCAGGCTGGAGTGCAGTGGCACCATCTCAGATCACTGCAATCTCCACCTCCTGGGCTCAAGTGATACTCCCACTTCAGCCTCTTGAGTAGCTAGGACTACAGAGGCACGCCACTACACTTAACTGATTTTTTAATTTCTTGTGGAGATGGGGGTCTCACTATGTTTCCCAGGCTGGTCTTGAACTCCTGGCCTCAGGCAATCCTCCTGCCTCAGTCTCCCAAAGTGCTGGAATTATGGGCATGGGCCATTGTGCCCAGTCTACTTTTTAAAATCAGTAAAAATGTTATCAAGGAAATCCAATATAATGTATGTGGAAAAGCATATCATATAGGAAGTATAAATAAGTGTTTACTGAACCTAAAAGATAAAGCTTTTGCATATTTTATAGATTTCATTTCTTTTGTTATAAAAATAGTGTTAATTTATTTCTCTTTTCATGCATGTAGATCCTAGGTTTGGCTATTCAATTTATTTTATTTCATGTGATTTGTTTTCAATACAATACCAGTAGTCTTTTCGGTTGGTTTTCAGCTTCTATTATTGTCCCATTTGTTTTTTTCCTCATACTTATCACATCTCATCAGTGTTACTAGCACCAAAATAATATATGCTGCAGAAAATAAAAAGTGGATATGAAATGACTGTTGACAAGGTGTTCCCGCATAGAAATATTTTAGTTTTATTTTTTATAACTACTCTACATTGAAGGATAATGCTTACATACTAAATATCCAAGTCTTTTTCTTAAATGTACCTATTAAAATATCCCTTGTAGACCGGGCACGGTAGCTCATGCCTGTAATCCCAACAATTTGGGAGGCTGAGGCTGGAGGATCACTTGAGGCCAGAAGTTTGAGAGCAGCCTGGGCAACACAGTGAGACCCTGTCTCTACAAATACATATATATTTTCAATTAACCAGGCATTGTGGCACATGCCTGTGTTCCCAGCAATTCAAGAGGCTGAGATAGGAGGGTTATCTGAGCCTGGGAGATTAAAGCTGCAGTGAGCTGTGATCATGCCACTGTACTCAAGCCTGGGTGACAGAGTGAGATCCTGTCTCAAAACCAAATATGTATATATACATATATATCCCTTATAAAACAAAAGCTAAACTCTTACCCACTCTTTTACAAATAGTAATTTTAAATATCTGAACCACAGTTTCAGAAATAATTAAACTATGAAACTGAGGCTGGGTGTGGTGGCTCAAACTTATAATCCCCACACTTAGGGAGGTCAAGGCGAAAGGATAGCTTGAGGCCGGGAGTTCAAGACCAGCCTGGGTAATATCTCTGCAAAAAAAAAAAAAAAAAAAAAAAAGTTAGCTGGGCAGAGTGGTGTATGGTTGTAGTCCCAGCTACTCGGGAGGCTGAGGCAGGAGGATCACTTGAGCCCAGGAGTTCAAGGTTGCAGTAAGCTATGATTGGGCCACTGCACTCTAGCCTGGGCAACAGAGTGAAATCCTGATTCAAATAAAATAAATGATTAAATAAGCAAAGAGTAAAACTAAAATAACAGTTCTGTGTGTGAACTGGCATTTCTATGTTTAAACCAAAAATACTCAATTTCAGCTGTATTACATTTTAAAATTTTAAAGCAAGTTGACTCTGATTACAACTATTAAACATATTTTGCTTTTTATGTATTTATTTATTTTTTTTGAGACGGAGTCTTGCTCCGTCATCCAGGCTGGAGTGCAGTGGCATGACCTCAACTCACTGCAACCTCCTCCTCCCAGTTTCAAGCGATTCACCTGCCTCAGCCTCCTGAGTAGCTGGGATTACAGGCGACTGCTACCACACTCAGCTAATTTTTCTATTTTTAGTAGAGATGAGGTTTCATCATGCTGGCCAGGCTGGTCTCGCACTCCTGACCTCAGGTGATCCACCCTCCTCAGCCTCCCAAAGTGTTGGGATTATAGGCGTGAGCCACGGGCACCTGGCCATATTTTTTTTTAGAAAATGTTTTTAGCTTTTTGATACATTATCTTTTCAATGAAAAACGTGCTGGCAACATTTTTCTAAAATTTAATAAAGTATTTCTTTTTTCTTTTTTTATCCATATTTTACAGATGATCATATTTCTTTAATTATGAATGAATCACAGACCCACAATAACAAACTCAAATTCATACTCCTGAGCCGATTATCTCAGAAACTTTAAATTTAAATTTCTACTTGCACAGGAGCAACCCACTCACTAACATAGAGAAGAACAATATGGAGACTGTCTGTGTGCCACGATTTTAGACGCTTTTGAAATACTTACAATATTCTTAGTAAAATGTTCGGTCCCATTATCTTTGTCTCATCGAATGAGCTAATAATGGAAACCAGTACTGAAGGACTCCAGTCTCTGGCTATGGAATCTTTTCAATTACTTAACATTGTTTCCCATGTTTTTCTTTTCTCCCATAGTCTTGTCCCTTGATGAGTTGCTCTGGGTGACACAATCTAGATGGGAAACTGTAACTTGGCAACGTGTATCTTTCCTACTCCATCAAATCCATACTTTCTTTCCAAGTGAAGCCCTGAGCAGTAGAGACCTAACAGCCTTAGAAGTACTGAAAAACGGCCAGGCGCGGTGGCTCAAGCCTGTAATCCCAGCACTTTGGGAGGCCGAGACGGGCGGATCACGAGGTCAGGAGATTGAGACCATCCTGGCTAACACGGTGAAACCCCGTCTCTACTAAAAAATATGAAAAACTAGCGGGGCGAGGTGGCGGGGGCCTGTAATCCCAGCTACTCGGGAGGCTGAGGCAGGAGAATGGCGAAACCCGGGAGGCGGAGCTTGCAGTGAGCCGAGATCCGGCCACTGCACTCCAGCCTGGGCGACAGAGTGAGACTCCGTCTCAAAAAAAAAAAAAAAAAAAAAGAAGTAATGAAAAACCTGTTAGGATCATTAACACGGAAAGGTTACACAGCACGTGTTTCTAGATTTGGTGGGCTAAGTTTGAGATGATAACGAAGACAATGTTATGTTAAAACTACTTGAAGTTTATGAACCTATAGGTGTTGCAGTTTCATTTGAAGAATTCTCAAGCCATTTGAAAAATAGAGGCCCTCCAGGATGATTCTCTTCTTCATAGCGGACATAATGAATTTTTTTTCCACCAAGAAAGTTTTAAAACAAGAAGTATGGCTGAGGAGTAAATTACTACACTTTATCTCTTTTTGGCCACAGCTCAGTCAGTTTTTGTGACTATATATATATATATATGTATTTTTTTTTTCCAGAAACAGAAGCAGGCTTGTCACACAACTTGACAAATCCAATTGGCATTTTGCCTCAGTCATTAGAATATTTCAATCTTTAAAATAAACTACTCATGTCATGGAATACAGAGCCACAGGATTTCCATTTGTCTGCCTCTAACAAAGCTTATCTGAGCAATGGATTTGGAATTTCTCTCCATTGTTCTCCCTGTTTGGCTCCTGTGTCTCATGCTTACCCTTAGACTTCTACATGTGAGAGATAAAGCTGCAGCAAACCCCTTATTCATGCCACGCAAGAGAGTCTTCTGTCACTTTACCTCTATTCCTAACCCCCCACAAAGTCCCTTTGTTAGAGTAGGCAGATAGCCAGGAACGAGTAGGCAAAGGAGGCTCTGGGAAAAGAAGTCGCGGAGATGTTGCCCACTGACAGCAAAAAAGACAGGCTACACTGGCTACTTCTGACCTTGTGGTTGGGCTCCTCCAGCCCTGAAGGAGACTTATCAGGCCCTAGCCAGAGATAACCATGGTAGGGACTTCCCGGGCAGATGTGCATACACACTCCTCCAATAGCTTGCCCTAGAGTACCCTTTTGCTCATTATAATAGCAAAAAACAGACCCTTGAGTGGGGATTTTAAATGTTAATGAGACATGTGTCATGCATACTAACATGTACAATCATCCAGCACGTGTGCCCAAGGGGACCACCTAAAACATGATTGCAAGTGACACCTCGTTATGCCCCTTCATGAATAATCATGTAAGATTCTCTTAGAGTCCCCTAGCACCAGCTGCTGCTAGCCCATTCTTTTGAGCAGCCTGCTCTGACTCGTGCTTCCAAGTGTACTGTCCGTGTAAATAAACCTTGCTGCTACTGCTGCTGCTTTCCAGCCAGACCAGCCCAGAGCTGTTTTGCAGCCAAGTTAACTGGCTCCTCTCTTGGGTTGTACTCTTATCTCTTTAACAAACCTTTGACTTGCATTATTAATTGTCCCTTGGCCAAATTCTTTCTCCCAAATTAGACAAGAACCAAGGATTCCTGTACTTCCCAGTAACACCTTCACTTTTTCCATCTTCTCACTTCCACCCTCTTGAACGGGGCTAGAAATGGGGATGTTATAGAAGAGCAAAATTGAATCATACAGAGCTAGGGTCACTTGTGGGCCTACTTCATAGTTTTCTCAGACCTGGCCCTAACTCTTCTGAGATGTGGCACTTGCTTTTCCTGGCTTGCTCACCAGTTTTTCTCATCTTAATAATCCAGAGTCACCTTTAACCAGCAAGCAGGCCATGCTCCTTCTTCCATGAACAGAAAGTAGATGACCTTAGAATAAGAGTTATGCCTGAACAGAGGGATCTTGTACCATTCTCCTGTCACACTCATCTTTTCCTTAGTATGTTAACACAATGAGGATTTCTTGATTGTTCATTTTTAATGACGTAGAGCATAAATTAGACAAGGTAATATTTTATGGACAAGAATGCTCATAGTAAGAGAGATTTTCTTTAATCACACAATCAATCCATGTTCAATGTAGAAAATTTAAAACTGCACATGATTCAATAACACAAAGAAAATTAGTGTATGGCTGGCCACAGTGGCTCATGTCTGTAATCCCAGCATTTTGAGAGGCCAAGGTGGGCAGATCACTTCAGCCCAGGAGTTCGAGACCAGCCTGGACAACATGGAGAGACCCTATCTCTTAAAAAAATACAAAAATTAGCCAGATGTAGTGGCACGTGCCTGTAATCCCAGCTACTTGGGAGACTGAGGTGGGAGGAACACTTGTGCCTGGGAGGTTGAGACTGCAGTGAGCTGACTCACGCCACTGCACTCCAACCTGGGTGACAGAGTGAGAGGTAAGAGCCTAAGGGACTTCTAAAACGACATTGAAAACTATCACTTGAGTTTTAAAAATCATCTCACTTTTAAAATATTAATATATGCACAGAAAGACAATCAGTGAAAAGCAAGATTTCCTCCTGCCTTTCCCTTAAACCATCCTCCTGAGATAAACAAGGTTACTGATTTCCTTGCGTACATTAAGAGATGTTGCACACTTACACAGTCTGTAACATGTTTTTCTTAGAAATGTTGCATACTAGACACTGTTGTGTGCTTTATTTTTCCCTTAACACTACATCTTGGAGATCCTTCAGTATCAAATTACGGAGAGCTGCCTCATTTTTTAAAGGCTGCATAGTATTCTATTGTATATATATATATCGTATTTTGTAGAATCAGTCTTAATTGAAGGACACAGTTTTCAATTTTTTGCTATTATGAATAATGATACAATGAGTGAATATTGATAGATGTGTGTGTGTGAGAAGGGTAAGTGCATTTTTGGTTTTAATAGACATTGCCAAATCACTTTCCAGCTTGATAGTATTGTCAGTTTACACTCTTGCCAGCAATGCATGAGGGTACTTATTTTCCCACATCTTGAATCACACAAGGTGTAAACTTTTTGTGTTTGCCAACATAACAGGTAAAAATGGTATCTGAGTGTGGTTTCATTTTGCATTTCTTTTGTTACTACTATTGATGGGCATCTTTCATGAACTGATGTAGCTCTTATATTTCCTGTGAATTTTTTATTTATTCCTTTGCAAACTTGAGTTGAATTGATGGCTTTTGTTGTTGTTGTTGTATCAATTTGTAGGAGTTCTTTATGTATAATAAGAAAATTACCCTTTTGTCTATGATACATGTAATAAGTATTATTCCCAGTCTGTCATTTTTATTTTTTACTTTTTTCTTGGTTTATAGTGTATTTTGAAACACAGAAGCTGTTTTACTTATATGAGGTCAAATTTATCAATGCTTCCTTTTATGGCTTCTGGATTTCTGTCATACTTAAAAAGGCTTTCTCAACTGCAAAATTATATATAAAACTTATCCTGTGTTTTCTTCCATTTCTTCATGATTTTGGTTGTAAAATCCTCGACCCATTTGGAATTCATTTTGGTGTAAGGGACACTCAGGTTTCTTAAAATAAGTGATATTTCCTGGATTGACCCAAGCTACCAAGTCTTCCAATCACTAGGTCTTAAATTCCTCTTAAAATGTCATCTAATTTTCTCTTGCTATTTCAGCAAGCTGAATATCCAACAAATATAAATATAAAATAATATGGTATGTAAGTATCAGTATTTATAGTCCAAAAAGATTTTATGGATCATAATGTATGGACTAGTCACCCAAGAAACCTGCTGAGGCCATCTTGCAATGAGTAAGAACTTCAAAATTTTTTACAGTTAACGTAAAGAAAACAGGAACACAATGTATAACCGAGACCAACAATTTCAAAATTAATCCACTCACTCTACAAAAATTAATTGGGTGTTTCAATAAATGGTGCTGGAACAACTGGGCATCCATATACAAAAAAAAGAGAATCTCAACACACACTTCACACCTTACACAAAATTAACCCAAAATGAATCATAGAGCTAAATGGAAAATGCAAAACTACAAAAGGTCTATAAGAAAACATAGGAGAAAACTTTATGATTTGGAGTTTGGCAATGTATTTTTAGATATAACACCAAAAGGCTAATCTGTGAAAGAAAAAATTGATATGTTTGACTTTATTACTGTTAAAAACTGCTCTTCAAAAGATTCTATTAAGTGAATGAAAAGGCAAGCCACAGGCTGGGAGAATATGAAGAGGCTGATGGGATGTTTTGAAAGCAAATCTAGGACTATTTGGACTCAGGAGACAGTAAATCCAATCTCAGCAGCCATTTTCAGTTCCAGATGAAGACGGCCCATGTTCAGAATGATGATCCTGAGGACCTCCTCTTCTCAGAGCATTAGTGTTAGGACTCAGGCATGAAAGTGGATTCACCCATTTTGGATAAAAATTTTAAGGGCCAAAAACGTGGTAAACTATACGTTCTATCAAACCCTCCATTAATCAGAAGACTGATCCCTTTGGCATTTTAGTGGTTGGTTTTCCACCAGGCACAAGGATGGACTGTATGTCTTTTGACTGAGGTTCTTCACTTGGGTTCCTTTCCCAGACACTTACGTTGACACCAAGTAAACAAAAACAAAAACAAAAAAACAAAAGAAGAAGAGGAAGAAGAAGGAAGAAGAAGAAGAAGAAGAAGAAGAAGAAGAAGAAGAAGAAGAAGAAGAAGAAGAAGAAGAAGAAGAATTATTGCAGGAATATAAGGAAAGCTGTGGTTACTTCAAACTATTTTATTATTTTTTAAAACTTTTATTTATTGTAGCTTTAAGAAAGTAATTAAATGTGACTATTAAAAGTGTTGGATAGCTCTTGAGTTAGGAAATCAGTGTTTTGGTTGACTTTACTCCTAAGAGCATCCGTGGCCCATATTCACCCATTGGTGAAAGCATCCTTAAAACTGATTAGATGAAGCCAGTGATAATAAAATGGATATTGTCTATTTATTTGAGTTATTGATGGAATGTGGTATAACTTGATTAAATGGCTAGATATATTTTACATTAAGAAATTACAAGCTTCAACATATTAGTTCTCAAATTTTAGAAAAGGGGCAACAAAAATTCTAAAATAGGTCAACAAACAAAATCTGTTTAAGGACAAGTTAATACATAATAAGAAAACAATAAATAAGACACTTGAAAAGCAATATGGTTGAAAATTAAGCAAGCAAATCTGTAAATTAAGACATGGCCTCAAATGACACTCGGGCAGTTAAAAAGACTTAGGTACTTTGCAGAGTTGGGGGGAGGTAAGTTGAAGAGAACAGCACTGGCACTCAGTAGTCTCTCACTGCAAGATTTCCTCTGTGCACTTCCAAATCTAGAAGTTTCATTATGTCTGTATATGCCCACCTTCATTTCCACCTGCAAAGACTCTTAACTATGACTTTTATGTCTTGCTATCTTCCCAGTATCTGGCATATAATACATTCTTTTTCTCTCAATATGTATGTGTTTGTATTTATCTTTATATATTTATGTATATATGTACCATATGTGCATGTACACATATATTTCATGTCATACATATATTGAATTAAAGAGTAGTGAAGGATCAGAAGTCTCAGCATTCCATGACCATATGGCTAACAAAGGGCTAAAAACTCAGCAGGAATTCAGAGATGGCTATAAAACTGTTGAGTCTAAATAACTAAAAAGCATAGTATTTAAAAGTTTTAAAAGAGCAAAAGGGAAATCTTATTGTGGAGCACTCTTAGTTCAAGGTGAATTCATTTCAGTTCCTAATTGTTGCTGAGCTACATTCTGCAGGAATGTAGCAAAACAGACATGAATTGTGACCTCAAGGGATTCCAGCCTAATTATGGGCATAAGACAACAACCAATAACTACAATACAAGTTAGAATATGTGGTCAGTGACAAATGAATGGAAATGAGTCTTGGAGGATGGATGAGATTTCCACAGGAAGAAATGAGAGGGAATTAGTTGAGGTCAAAGAAATGCACAGACGCAGAAAAGTGTGGATGCTAATTGGGGAATGGAGTTAACCGAGATTTGGCTGAAGGCCGCAATATAGGTAGAACAGTGGTGAGAGACAAGGCAAGCAGGAAGAGGCATGGACAAAATAAAAAATAACTTTTTTTATTTTTTGACATCTTTATTGACATATAATTCACATATCATACAATTCACCTATTTTAAGTGGATAAGTCAATGTTTTATAGTATAGTCACAGAGTTGTACATTCTTCACCACAATCTAATTTTATACTGAAAACTACAAAACATTACTGAGAGAAATTAGAGACCTCAATAAATTTTTTAAGAAGTGTAAAATCTAATTTTTCTGTTTCTTTTTATTTATTTTTTATTTTTTGAAAGGGAGTCTCGCTCTGTTGCCCAGGCTGGAGTACAGTGGCGTGATCTCAGCTCACTGCAACCTCCGCCTCCCAGGTTCAAGTGATTCTCCTGCCTCAGCCTCCTGAGTAACTGGGATTACAGGTGCATGCCACCATGCCAAGCTAATTTTTATATTTT
The DNA here is from genome assembly GCF_037993035.2 of Macaca fascicularis. Lineage (NCBI taxonomy): Eukaryota > Metazoa > Chordata > Mammalia > Primates > Cercopithecidae > Macaca > Macaca fascicularis. Next base: position 125,384,426 of record NC_088395.1, on the reverse strand, counting down.
AGTAGAGACAGGGTTTCACCATGTTGGCCAGGCTGGTCTCGAACTCCTGACCTCAAGTGATCTGCCCACCTCGGCCTCCCAAAGTGCTGGGATTACAGGCATGAGCCACTGCACCCGGCCTAATTTTTCATTTTTGTTCCCCTTAAAGAAACCTATAGGCATTAGCCATCAATACCCATTATCCTTTACCCACCCTACCACCATCTCCCCCTACCCCCAGCCCTAGGAAACTACTAATCTACTTTCTTTCTTTTTTAAAATTTGTCATTCCTTTTATTTCATTTGTCAAGTTTCATATATGTGTGGTTATTTCTTGGATTCTCTATTGTTTCTTTGGACTATTTGTCTATCTTTGCTCTGTTACCACATTGTTTGTTTTTTTTTTTTTTTCCAGCTTTTATTTTAGGTTCAGGGGGTACATGTGCAGGTTTGTTACATGAGCAAATGTCCTGAAGTTTTCTTCTTTCATTATGTCTCTGCCAGGTTTTGGTATCAGTTTTGTTCAGGCAAAAATCCTCTCTAGGGAGGTTGGGAAATTTTCCTTGGACAATATCCTCAAATATGTCTCCCAAGTTGCTTACTCTCTCTCCCTCTCTTTCAGGGATGCCAATGAGCCATAGGTTTGGTGTCTTTACATAATCCCACATTTCTCAAAAGTTTTATTCATTCTTTTTTATTCTTTTTTATTTTTGTCTGACTAGTTGATTTGAAGAACCTGTATTCAAGCTCTGAGATTCTTTCCTCAGCTTAGTCTATTCTGCTGTTAATAATTCTGATTGTATTACGAAATTCTTATAGTGAGTTTTTCAACTCTACCAGATCAGTTTAGTTCTTTCTTAAAGTGGTGATTTCACCTTTCACTCTTGTATCATTTTGCTGAATTCCTTAGTTTCCTTGGACTGGGTTTCAACTTTCTCCTGAATCTCAATGATCTTCAGTGCCATACACATTCTGAATTTTATTTCTGTCATTCCAGCCATTTCAGTCTGGTTAACAACCATTGCTGGAAAGCTGCTGCATTGTTTGGAGTTAAGAAGACACTCCGGCTTTTTGAGTTGCCAGATTTCTTGCACTGGTTCTTTCTTATCTGTGTGGGATGTTCCTTTAATTTTTGAAGTTGTTGTCTTTTGGATGAGGCTTTTTGCTTTTATATTATTTGATGTCTTTGAAGGTTTGACTGTGGTATAAATTGAATGTAGTTGACTGGCTTTGTTTCTGGATGATTTCAGGAGGCCAAGGCTCAGCTCAGCACTCCTGGACTGCATGGTCATACACTGGGGGTTGGGATTAGGCGCACAGCTTTGTTCTCTGGCCCCTCAAGGGAACTTGCTGTGCTGGAGGGGCTGAAGTGTCACTGGTCCGCTGGCAACAACACTCCAATGGGGGATACCAACAAAAGTACCTCACTGGGGCAGTGGCAGCAGGGTCTGCGCTGGCACACACATGCTAGCAGCAGCAGGGCAGCCGTACAGTGGGTCTATGTGCACGCCAGTGGCAGCAGGGCAGCAGCGTTAAGGTCCACACACACACACATACATGCCAATGCGAATCTACTTTCCTGGTTTTCTGTTTGTTTGTTTGTTTGTTTGTTTGTTTGTTTTTTGAGACAAAGTCTTGCACTGCCCCCCGGGGCTGTAGTGCAGTGGCGTGAATTCGGATCACTGCAACCTCCGCCTCCCAGGTTCAAGTGATTCTCCTGCCTCAGCCTCCCAAGTAGCTGGGATTACAGGCACCCGCCACCACGCCCTGCTATTTTTTTGTATTTTTAGTAGAGACGGAGTTTCATGAAGTTTGGCCAGGCTGGTCTCAAACTCCTGACCTTGTGATCTGCCCACCTCAGCCTCCCAAAGTGCTGGGATTACAGGTGTGAGTCACCACACCCAGCCAATCTACTTTCTATTTTTTTTTTTTTTTTTTTTTTTTTGAGACGGAGTCTCGCTCTGTCGCCCGGGCTGGAGTGCAGTGGCCGGATCTCAGCTCACTGCAAGCTCCGCCTCCCGGGTTTACGCCATTCTCCAGCCTCAGCCTCCCGAGTAGCTGAGACTACAGGCGCCCGCCACCTCGCCCGGCTAGTTTTTTGTATTTTTTTAGTAGAGACAGGGTTTCACCATGTTAGCCAGGATGGTCTCGATCTCCTGACCTCGTGATCCGCCCGTCTCGGCCTCCCAAAGTGCTGGGATTACAGGCTTGAGCCACCACGCCCGGCCTCTACTTTCTATTTCTAAGGATTTACCTATTCTGGACATTTCATATAAGTGGAATCATATAAAATGATTTTGTGACTGGCTTCTTTCTTTAGCAGAATACTTTCAAGGTTCATCGTGTTGTAAGGTACTTCATTTTTTTTTTTTTTTTTTTTACTGTATGGATATGCTGCACTTTATCCATTCATCAGTTCATGGACATTTGGGTTTTATGAATACCCAAATGTGTTTGGCCATTATGAATAACGCTGCTATGAATATTTATGTACAAGATTTTGTGTGGAAATGTGTTCTCAGTTTATTTAGGATATATACTTAGGAGTGGAATTGCTGGGTCATACGGTAATTCTAAGTTTAATTTTTTTTTTTTTTTTTTTGAGACAGGGTCTCACTCTGTTGCCCAGGCTAGAGTGCAGTGGTGCAATCATGGTTCACTGCAGCCTCAATCTCCTGGGTTTAAGTGATCCTCCCACCTGATTCAGCCTCCCAAAGTGCTGGGATTATGGGTTTGATACACTGTGCCCAGCCTTTGTTTAACCTTTTGAAGAACTGCCGAACTGTTTTCCAAAGCAGCTGTACCATTTTACCTTTCTACCACCAATGTATGAGGGTTCCAATTTTTCCACATCCTTGTCAACACTTATGATTGTCTTTTTTATTATAGCCATCTAGTGAGTGTGAAGTGATATTTCATGGTAGTTTTGTTTTCATTTCCCTGATGGCTAATGATGTTGAGCATTTTTTGTGTACTTATTGCTCATTTACATATCTTTTTTGAAAAAATGTCAACTCACATCCTTTGCTAATTTTTAATTGGGTTACTTCTCTTTTTATTGCTTAGTTGTAATTGTGCTTCATATGTTCTGGACACAAGTACCTTAACAGGTATATGATTTTCAAATATTTTCTCCTATTCCTTGGATTGTCTTTTCACTTTCTTGATGGTGTTCTTTAAAGCACAAAATATTTTAATTGTGATAATGTACAATTCATCTAATTTTTCTTTGGTTGCTTGTGTATTTGGTCATGTCTAAGAAACCATTGCCTAGCTAAGATCACAAAAATTTAAGCCTATATTTTATTTTAAGACGGTTAGACTTTTAGCTCTAATGTTTAGGTCTTGGGTTCATTTTGAGTTTATTTTTATATATGGTGTGAGGCAGGTAAAAGCCCAACTTAATTCTTTTGCATGTGGATATGGTTGTCCCAGCATCATTTCTTGAAGAGAATATTCTTTTCCCATTGAATCGTCTCGACACCCTTGTTGAAAATCAATGGACTATAGATGCATGGGCGTATATCAGGACCCTAGATTGTTCTGTTGGCCTATATGTCTATCTTTATGCCCAGTACCACACTGTCAAGATTATGGTAGCTTTGTAGCAAGCTTTAAAATCAGGCAGTTTGAGTCTTCCAACTATGTTCTTTTAAACATTTATCTTGGCTATTCAGGATTCCTTGTCCTTCCCTGTGAATTTTAGGATCAAATTGTATGTTTCTTCGAAAATTCCAGCTGGCATTTTGATAGGGATCATGGTGAATCTGTAGATAAACTTAAGGAATATGCCATCAAACAACATTAAGTCTTCCAATCTGTAAATATGATATGTCTGTCCATTTAGTTAGGTCTTCTTTAATTTCTTTCAGCAATGTTTTGTAATTTTCAGTGTGTAAGTCATGAACCTCCTTGGCTAAATTTACCCCTAAGTATTTTATTATTTGTTATGCTATTATAAGTAGAATTGTTTTCTTAATTTCATTTTTGTAATATTCATTGCTAGTAGAGATAAATACAACTGCTTTTTGTGTATTAATCTTATTTCTGCCATGGAAAGCTTTTCACTAGGGGCATGACTTGCTTAATATTTAATTCAGGAACCATTATATTAGAGCTTAGTCTGGGTAATCTCTAACTTTTTTTCCAAGCTCTGTGCTTTTAGAGATGATGAGGTCCTGAAATAGGAACAATTGAAATGTAGAGGAAGAAGTATTTATGAGAGAAGAGAACTTTGGTTTTACTTTTTAGAGATTTTCTGTGTGTATCTTCTCCTCTCCACCATCACTATCACTGCCTCAGTCCAGGCCCTTGTGATCTTTCTCTTGTAGTTGCATTAACAATGATCATTTAACTGTTACCACCTTGTTACCATTCTTGCCACCACCTCCCACCCACACAAACCCTTTCTGCATGCAGTTATTAGAGTGATCTTTTGGACATAGATCTGATATGATGCAAAATCTAGTGTCCATTTTTCTATGTGTTTCCTTCACTTTTTAGCAACATTCAAGATGCTTTACCACACTCTCCTTCATGAAACACTTTCCTCTCTAGACTTCTGGGGAACCACTCGATGGATTTTTCTTCCTATTTCACCAATCTCTTCTAAGTTTCCTTTGCTGCATCCTACCCATCTGTTTAATCTTTAAGTCTTAGAATGACCAAGGCTCTGCCCTGGGACTCTTGCTCTCCATCCCCTCTCTCTCTAGCAATCCTATCCAGTCCCATGGCTTTAAATATTGTCAATCATGTTGACACCCTTTTTTCATCTCCAGACTTGACTTTTTCCAAGAACTCCAGACATATATCCAGCTCTCCACTTGTATGGAATCTTAAATTTAATATATCCCAAATGGTACTCTTGATTTTTTCCCACCTCCAATTACAGTGTTTCCCACCTCAGTTCTTAGTTGCTCAAGCCAAAAACCTAAAGTTCATGTTTAATTGTTTTTATTTTTTTATCACTCACCTGAAATATCTTAAGAAGTAGTATTTTCTGTAGCTCCAAAACTTATCCCAAATCCATCCATCTCAATCACCACCACCTTAGGCCAAGCCTAAGGTTATTATATTATTAAAATGTATTCTATTATTTCTTTGCCAGATGACTACAAACACATACATACACACACACTTTATTCTCTATACAGTGACCAGAGTGAACTTTTAAAACTTAATTAATTTATTTATTTATTGAGACAAAGTCTCACTTTCTTGCCCAGGCTGGAGTGCAGTGGTGCAATCTCTACTCGCTGCAACCTTCACTTCCTGGGTTCAACTGATTCTACTGCCTCAGCCTCCCAAATAGCTGGAATTACAGGTGTGCACCACCACGCCCAGTTAATTTTTGTATTTTTAGTAGAGACGGCGTTTCAACATGTTGGCTAGACTGGTCTTGAACTTCTGACCTCAAGTGATCTGCTCACCTTGGCCTCCCAAAGTGCTGGGATCACAGGCCTGAGCCACTGTGCCTGGCCTGCCTTCTTCTTCTCCTTCTCCTCCTCCTCCTCCTCCTCCTCCTTCTCCTTCTCCTCCTCCTCCTCCTTCTCCTTCTTCCTCTTCTTCTTCTTCCTTTCTTCTTCTTCTTCTTTTTTTTTTTTTGACAGAGTCTCACTCTGTCGCCCAGGCTGGAGTGCAGTGGCACGATCTTGGCTCACTGCAACCTCCGCCTCCTGGGTTCAAGCAATTCTCCTGTCTCAGCCTCCCAAGTAGCTGGGACTACAGGCACATGTCACGATGCCTGGCTAATTTTTTTTGCATTTTCAGTAGAGACGGGGTTTCACCATATTGGTCAGGCTGGTCTCAAACTCCTGACCTCAGGTGACCTGCCCACCTCAGCCTCCCAAAGTGCTGGGATTACAGGTGTGGGCCACCACACCCGCCTTTTTTCTTTTCTTTTTTTTCTTTTCTTTTCTTTTCTTTTCTTTTTAAGAGACAAGGTCTTGCTGTGCTGTCCAGGCCAGTCTTAAACTCAAGTGATCCTCCCACCTCAGCCTCCTGAGTAGCTGGGACTACAGGTGAGCACCACCACACCCAGCTCAAGTGATCTTTTAAAGACATAAATCAGATCGTGGTACTCTTTTACCTATAATTTATCAATGGCTTTTTCTGGCACATAAATCTATCATGCCCTACATGCTTTATATGATATGGTTTCTGCTTATGTCTGTGACCTCTTGTTGTACTAATTTCTTATTCACTATGCTCTAGCCTCTCTATCTCTGTTTCTATTTCTTGAACACACCAAGTTCAACACAACCATAGAGTCTTGCTGCAACTCTTTTCTGTTTCCCCCCATATCTTCCCATGGTTGGCTCTTTTCTGTCATTCAGTTCTTCCTTTAGAAGTCATCACCTCAGGAAAGCCTGATCATTTAATCTAAATTAGCCTGTTTACTCAATTCAATCACTATCACATATCTCTGTTTGATTTTGATCAAATAATTTATCATTGCTGGATATTTTCTTCTGTATTTACTGTTTTGTTTATTTTCTCTTTCTTCTTCATTAGAATATAAGCTCTATGAGAACAGAGACCTTGTTTATCTTATTTAGCACCTCATCTACAGCACCTAAACAAGCATTCAATAAATATTTATTGCATAAATGAACTCTTAAGTTTGGAGCAAAAGTGAGAGGTTAGAGCTAAAGAGTAAGAAAAGAGAGAGGCTGGGCGCAGTGGCTCACGCCTGTAATCCCAGCACTTTGGGAGGCCGAGGTGGGCGGATCACGAGGTCAGTAGATCGAGACCATCCTGGCTAACACGGTAAAAACCCGTCTCCACTAAAAATACAAAAAATTAGCTGGGCGTGGTGGTGGGCGCCTGTAGTCCCAGCTACTTGGGAGGCTGAGGCAGGAGAATGGTGTGAACCTGGGAGGCGGAGCTTGCAGTGAGCTGAGATCGTGACACTGTACTACAGCCTGGGCGACAGAGCGAGACTCCGTCTAAAAAAAAGAAAAGAAAAGAAAAGAGAGAGAGAGAGAAATTATAAGAAATTGGCCCACATGATTATGGAGACAGAAACATCCCAAGATCTGCAGGATGAGTTGGCAAGGTGAAGACCCAGAGGAGTGATGGTGTAGTTCCAGTCTGAGTCAGAACAACTGAAACCCAGAAGAACCAACAGTGTAGTTCCAGTCCAAAGGCTGGCAGGCTTGTAACTCAAAGAAGAGCCAGTTTGAAGAGTATCAGGTAGGAGGAGTTCCCAGTTACTAGAAGGAGGGTCAGCCTTTTTTGTTCTATTCAGGCCTTCAACTAATTCATGAGGCCCACCCCCATCCACGTTAGAGAGAACAATCTGCTTTACTCAGTATATTGATTATAATGGAGTTTTGTTTTATTTTGTTTTGTGTTGCTTTCTTTTTTGAGACAAGTTCTCACTCTGTCACCCAGGCTGGAGTGCAGTGGCACAATCATGGCTCGCTGCAGCCTCTGCTTCCTGGGCTCAAGTGATCCTCTCATTTCAGATTATAGGCATGCACCACCATGCCAGGCTATTTTATTATTATTATTATTATTATTTGTAGAGATGGGGTCTCACTATTTTGCCCAGGTTGGGCTTGAACTTTTGAGCTCAAGCAGTCCTCCCACCTCAGCCTCCCAAAGTACTGGGATTACAGGTGTGAGCTGCTACACAGCCCCTAAATGTTAATCTCATCCAGAAACACCCTCACAGACACACCCAGAATAATGCTTGACCAAATATCTAGGCCTAGTCTGGTTGACACACAAAATTAGCCATCACAAATGATAATTTGCATTTGTATAACTTGTAACTTTTCAAAGAACATTCACATATTTTCTTATGTTGTCTTTATAATCACTGTGTATGTTGAAAAAGTGGGTATTACACTTTGGGGAAACTGAGTTTCTGAGGGGATGGCTGACACTATAATCCAATTCTCCAAATTACTAACTCTGTCTATTAGTTCAAACTCTACTTCCAATGAAGGGTGGAATGTTTGGACAATGCTATGGTTTGAATGTATCCCCCTAAAGTTCATGCGTTGGAAACTTAATTCCTCTGCCTTCATGAATAGATTAATGTCAGCTCTGGCCTCATGAATGAATTAATGTTGTTATCATGGAAATGGGTTCATTATCTCAGGAGTGGCTTTGTTATAAAAGCAAAGTCTCTCTGACTCTTTTGACCTCTCGCTATGTGATACCCTCCACCATGTTATGATGTAGCAAGAAGGCTCTCACCAGATGCCTGCAAGGCTTGGCATCTTAGACTTCCCAGCCTTCAGAACTGTGAGCTAAATAAATTTCTTTATAAATTACCCAGTCTATGGCATTCTGTTATTGCAACAGAAAACAGACTAAGACATAGTCTTGTGGAAATCATAGAGACCCAAGTGATTTGAATGGAAACTGAAGAAGACATTTGCTAAATAACCCCACAGGTTCTCATAACCTGTACATTCTAGCATAGTTTCTCTTGTGTTTTTCTGCCCATTTGTGGTAATAAATGAGTGGCTTCAAAGTGTTGTTTTATGGTTACCTGAGTGATATAAAGGACACCTGGTGCTCAACTGCAGAGGAGCAGAGTGGGAAATGCATATGAAGAAATCTTGTGGGGGGAAAAAAAGAGAATAAAACAGAAGATAGCTCTATTACCTCAAGTAGTTTTTATTTAAGTGGCTTTATTCTACCAAAAATCAACAGAAGATTTATGAAGAGTTGGAAATGACAAATGGAATAAATAAATGTATCTTTTCTGAGCAGCTGAGAATACTCAATCTGTTTGATCAATATTTTAATTCTCGGCCGGGTTTGGTGGCTCACACCTGTAATCCCAGCACCCTGGGAGGCCAAGGTGGGAGGATTGCTTGAGGCCAGGAGTCCGAGACCAGCCCGGCCAACATGGTGAAACCCCATCTCTATGAAAAAAAAAAAAATTCAGATGTGGTGGCACGCTTCTGTAATCCCAGTTACTCAGTCACTTGAACCTGGAAAGTGGAGGTTGCAGTGAGTCGAGATCATGCCACTGCACTCCAGCCTGGGTGACAGAGTAAGACTGTCTTAAAAAATATGTATATTTTAATTCTCAAATCTCTACCTGCCCACTCTTAATTCCAACTTGTGCACATTTGTAAAGGCTCATCCTGTTCCCAATCCTAAACATAGTGGTGAATGTCAATGAGAGCATTCACAAGGGGGAAGAATCTCCCAGAAATAGACTTGTAAGTGTTAACACAGGAAGTTATCTTTTCAGGATAAAAATTTTAAAAAATGTACACAGAATTCTGACATTCTGCCTTGTAGATTCTGGTCAATGTAAGTATCTTCTCTAGTCTGAGTAGTCTTCTTGGATTGGATTGGTTAGCTTAGTAAGGTAAATATTAAAAGAGTTGTGCAGTGTGATGTGCAATTTTGGTTCAGTTACTTGGCCTGTCTAAACCTCCATCTCTTCATCTATAAAGTGGAGAAAATAAAAGTTCCTACCTCCTAGCATTTGTTTTGTGCTTAGCGCAATTCTGGGAAATAGGGAGTAATCAATAAGTATTAGCTGTTATTATTTAAGGTAAAACATATGATATTACAGTGGAAAGTTGCATGCTATCCTGGAAAGGGCACTGAATTGGGTATCAGGGGTCCTGGATTCTAGTCCTGATTCTGCCACTAAATAAACATAATGGCCTTGGGTAAATGACAAAACCTCTCTAGAACTTAGTTTATTCACTTGTTAAAAATGTGGACATACGAGCCCTTCCAAAGTTAAATATCATTCCACGACAATTCCATAACTCCCTTATTACTGAAAAGTCCACTCTATCTGACTTCTACTACTCCAAATGTCAGGAAACAGAAATGTTTTCCCATAAATTATTGGATTAAATGTCCATGAGGTTATCAGAGGAAAATACAGGCTCCTCACCAGTACTGTAGCACATTTCTCCCCATAGCAGTAGTCTGTTGTGAGGGGTAAAGTACAACAGGAGCCCTGGAATAACCTGTTGGAGAAGGTTGGCACAGCCTGTATGTCATTAGCATGCCCAATGAGGCTGTCAAGGCCACACCTTATTGTCAACATTTCAGTGCCTCTACTCTTTGCATTTGGAACACATGGGAGTGCTTCAGGGGTGCCCACATGATAGTTCTTTGATGACTGTGTCTTGGACAATTAAAATACCTGCACAGATCTTGCCTTTGGTTTTGTGTGTGTATACCATTACTGAAGCTTTGTTTCTGGGGGGGAAAAAAAGTTGCCTCTGGAGGTTGGAATCCTATCTATTTCCTATGACTACAATCTGATATCGAAAAGCTATGTAGTGAATTGGTCTTCACTGATTTTGGGGTGGGGGGGAGGTATTAAAAGCACTCCCTGCCCTGAAATTAGATCTCTGAATCTGTCATGGAAAATACTTAGTAACACTTCACAGAAGCTCACTTCCAGAGTTTCCTTTCTCTTGAGGGAAAAACAAAAAAACAAATTAAACATAAAGAAATTTGTTAGAAAACATCTTGATTAGGCCAGGCGCAGTGGCTCATGCCTGTAATCCCAGCACTTCGGGACGCCGAGGTGGGTGGATCATGAGGTCAGGAGTTCAAGACTAGCCTGACCAATATGGTGAAACCCCGTCTCTACTAAAAATACAAAAATTAACCAGGTGTGGTGGTGTGCGCCAGTAGTCCCAGCTACTCCAGAGGCTGAGGCAGGAGAATCGCTTCAACCCAGGAGGCAGAGGTTGGAGTGAGCCAAGATTGTGCCACTGCACTCCACCCTTGGCGATAGAGCGAGACTCTGTCTCAAAAAATATATATGTATTGATTAATGTGCTGTTTCCAGAGAATGAAACTCGCTAAATAGCCTTCAACTTGAGAGCTGGTCAGTTCCATTGAGAGCTGAGTATGATGTTAGGGCATCTAAGGGATGCCTAAAAGGTCAAGTGTGCAGAAGAACCCAGGGAGCACCCAAGTGGTCAAAGGCCAAGTTATACTGACAGTGATGAACAACGACATCATCTTCTATATGGGCTGGACAAATCATTCCATTAGTATGAACACAGAGAACCTTGGGATAGACTCTAGCAGAAGTCTAACAAGGTAGTTAACAGAAGATAGTCACTACATTCATGGTAGAAGGTAGTTAATGCATTCATACACTCCTTACCAAGCACCAGGGAAGCTCAGAGAGAAGCCCATGTGTTGTTTCATGCCTAGCTTTTTGGGATATGTGGCCTTCAATTGGGTCAACATGTGCTGAGGGTCGATCCTCAGCTTTTAGGATGCAGAAATTAGATTGGATCACTGCCTCCTCTTCCAGGGTGATGAGGTTCTGGGGAGATAATTCTCACTAATCAAACTCATAATAAATGGATTTTAAACACACATGGCCAATGTAGTGATTTACAGTGGAGATAACCTTCTATTGACCTCTATACAGCAGTGACTCCAAGATGAGATTTCATCAACTAATTTAACTTCCAAAATGATTTGGGGGAGTAATGTAATAATGATTCACACTCTTCGAGCACTTACTGTATGACAGGGACTTTGAGACATTTTTCACATGATTTATCTTATTTAAACTTCATGATAATTCTGTGACATATTATAAAGCACCATTTTATCTCCTCATTGTAGATGAGGAAATTAAGTCTCAGACAAAGGAAGTAATCTACAGGTGGTAAATGACAAATCTGTATGACTCTGAAGCCATAAAATGTCATAATAATAATAGAAGACACAGCTCCTTCCTCAATTAACTGGGAAGAGTATGGGAGGGAATGAGGAAGGAGGCCTATAAGCGGAAAACATAGCTTGTCTCCCACTGCCTATGACTCAGCTGCAGCTGTGACTCATAGAGGACTGAAGGTCACTCAGCAAGCTGGAAATGACCCTGGACTTTAGTATTAGAGCCAACGCATGAGTGCTGTAGCTCTGGTTGTTATCCCCAACTGACCTCTCTCACTACCACTCCCCCCGAGTTATACATTCTTCAGTCCTGCACTCCTACCTTCTCTCAGACAAACGTGATCAAAGGTAACGAATAAGCCACCTGGGTGTGCTGTTTGGGAAATGGGGAGGTCAGAGGTGGGTTCTGAGACAGCGAGGATGTTGACAAGAAAGCAATTTTCAGGGCTAAGGAGTTGAGCGGCATCCCAGACTGGTCTTTTAGCATTTACATGATTGGTGAGAATGGGGACCCTGACCCCTGTGATAGGACTGATGTGGATCAGGCGACAGGCTTTCCTGCCACAGGATGCTGAGAAAAGAGAATCCATCTCTCTCTCCTTCAATGTGTGACCCAGGCTGGAAACAATTTTTTTCTAAGTCAACCCTCGTTCTCTTCAGCAGATGCAAAAGAAAACAGTTGCCTTGTATAATGCTCTGCAATTCCCACATTAAATGAAACTGGGTTGATTAATCTATTTGCATCTGGTTTGCAGAGGGGTTGCTAAGATAAAAGAGCCTAACCATGGGTATTCATTTCCAGCAGTCTCTGTATTAAGCACCAGGTTTTTATCTGCAACTTGTAGGCATAATGGGAACTTACAGTGGTTGGAATAGGTTGTGGGATAGGGAAGAATGAAGACTGAAAGGAATGTGTCTCTTGGATAGCTCAGCCTTCCTAATGTTGGCAAACCTTCAGGTTCCCAAGCCTAGGTTTTTTGTAACTGCCAGCAAGCCCATCCTGGTCGTCCTGTTTTCTTGTCCTCATATCGCTTTACTCCCAAGTCCAGCTGGCTATAGGGAGATAACAGTAGGGCCTCCCCGCTGACCCTTCTCCCCCATCAAAAAGAGGCCTGCCCACTCTTACCAGATTAACAGGAACAGCAGGGATCATCTAGACTGGGTAGTGCCAGACTTCTAACTCAAACCTTAAGCGTTCTGTTTTCTCAGGTTTTTTTTTTTTTTCCCCTTCTTTAATGCATTCCCCCACCACCTTCCATCCTGAAAACATAGGAACAACATGTTTCTGTTAAGCTGTCTGTTTTCTTAGGTTTTGTTTTTTCATTCTTTAATGCACTTCCCTACCACTTCCCATCCTGAAAACATAGGCACACACTTTGTCTCTCACCCCAGGTGAAGGCCCTCCTGATAATAGGGAAGAATGATGCAACCTGGGGCCTTTATAAAGACCTACTTGCTTCCTCCTGGGTGAGTGGGCTGTGACCTTCACTTATTCCAATTATATAATCATTGGTCAGCCGATTCCCATAAAGCTCTTCTCTGACCTAGTTGCACCTCTCAACTTAATGATTTCATAGGTTACAAGAGGTGCGGCTGCCAGGTTGCTATGGAAACCTTTGCTCTACTGACCCTTTTTTCCCCCAATAAAAAGTTAAATTAAAAAAAAGTTAAATCAACTATTCAATGAATAATTGGGTATATTTTAAGTATAATGCTCTCTTTCACAGTGGGGAGTACTTCAAAGCCTTCTACCTTAGACAAATATAATTTGTCTCCTGGGGTATTTTTGTTTTGTTTCTTATTTTCACATTTCCAATCACATAATCCTGGCCAGGCATGGTGGCTCACATTTGTAATCCCAGCACTTTGGGAGGCCAAAGCAGGTGGATCGCCCGAGGTCAGGAGTTCGAGACCAGCCTGGCTAACATGGTGAAACCCTGTCTCTACTAAAAATACAAAAATTAGCTGGGTGTGGTGGCGGTCACCTGTAATCCCAGCTACTCGGGAGGCTGAGGCAGGAGAATCGCTTGAACCCGGGAGGCAGAGGTTGCAGTGAGCCAAGATCATGCCGTTGCACTCCCGCTGGGCGACAAGAGTAACACTCTGTCTCAAATAATAATAATCCTATTGAGTTCTCAAAAAGGATAGACAATAACCTGGAAGTTGTACATGCTATTGCTAAAGGACCAAATTCATTGTCATGCCTGGGCTGTAAAGGCTTGAAAGGAGTGGGGAAGGGCTGATGCACATGAGAGCTCTGATGAGAGAGTTCAGGCAAGGACAGAGTACAGGTGGCATTGATCTTACCCAGAGGACATTTTCTCAGGTCACTTTAATTCCTTTATGAGATGACAAAGGACACCTGCCAATCTGAACTGTGGAAATCTGAACTAAAAGATCAGCCTCCCCTCAAAGACTGGTAGTTGTGTTTATAATAATGGCAAAGAAGAGTTGGAAGTACCAGAAACCGGGCAAGCCTGAGGTTGCATTTTTCAAAGGTCAGCTAAGGATTATGCTCCACACCCAAGAGATGGAGCCACGAAAGCCATGAATCCTGTGCTTGGGGGACTATTGAGTGAAGAGTTAGTTGCCTTGGCAACCAGACGTCAGGCCCCTCCCATCATCTTATCTAATACCAGCTACTTTTTCTTCTCTATCAATCAGTTCTTTGTTAATGTCCTAGCAGCCTTGTAGCTGCACTCACCTAAATTAAAACATCTGGAGTTCTTAAACCTCCTGATCTGATATCCTTCGAGATGACCTATTGGACTTCAAATTGCTCCACCTAATGGCAGCTAGTTCCTGTATAAGCATCAATTCAAGACCCAAAGCCCAGATGGGTGGAGATACCTACGGACATTTGACTATCATGTTCCTCAAGATAATCTATGGAGAAAATGATTCAGATGTGGTCCTGCTGCCCTTGAAAAGATCACAGTATACATGCACCACTGTTAATTTTAAAAGGTTAGGTACAGTTGTCATGTTTCATTATCAGAAATGCACTATTTTGTTTTTTCAATATACTTCTAGGTCACTGAGGAGCATTACCCCAAGAGTTTCTCTATCTAGCTCTCATTTAAAATTTTTCCATAATCCTGTTTTGTAAATTGATAGTCATTAATTTTCCCCCAATAGATGGCTGTTCGTAGAAGTGACCTAGCTAAAATTCTGTTGTAAAAGAGTGAAATGAGGTGGTTTTGTTTATGAGCCCCTACGTGTACATCTCTGGGCTCAATCTGATGACCTTTTTTCTTTAGCTAAATAGAATGTTCTATCCTTTAGCCCCACAGCTAAGAGAGGTGGGGATAGGTGGAATGCCACTGCTGGCAAGCGAGGGGTTTTGAATAGTAAAAGCCAATGGAGAATAGAAAAATAATCAGAACTAGACTTTTGAAAAATATATTAACATGGTTTCCTGAGTTGTGGGGTTTTGTCTATTTGTTTTTTGCAAAGCAGAAATCTATGAGAATCATAATCAAAATGCAGTTGTATCTTATGAAGCCATATGAAGCTCTTCAGGAGAACAAGAAAAAGCCCATCAGTGGGAGATGCTAGGACCATCAGCTGAGCCAGGCAGAGGATGACTAGGCATGTAATGTTCAGAGGCTACTTGGGGGGAAAGGGAGAAAAAAACGGTGTAATGCAAGGCCTCAAAGAATTAAAAATAAAACTACATTAAATCCAGCAATCCTACTTGGAAACTACCCAAAGGAAAAGAAATAATCAAAAAGACACCTATAGGCACGTTTATCACAGCACTATTCATAACAGTAAAGCTACGGAATCAAACTAAGTGTCTATCAATGAATGATTGCATAAAGGAAATGTGATATATGTACACAATGGAATATTATTCAGCCATAAAAAGAATGGAATTATGAATTTTGCAGCAAAATGAATGGACCTGGAGACCATTAAGTGAAACAACTCAGAAACAAAAAGTCAAATACTGCATGTTCTCACTTATAATTGGAGCTAAATAATGCATTCACATGGACATAGAATGTGGAATAATCACTGGAGATGCAGAAGGGTGGGAGGGTGGAAGAGGGGTGAGGGATAAGACATTACTTAATGGGTAGAATGTACACTATTTGGGTGATGGATACACTAAAAGCCTAACCATCACCACTATGCAATGTAGCCACATAACGAAACTGCATTTGTCCTCCTTAAATTTATACAAATATAATTGTAAAATAAAAAAAAAAAGAAAGAAAAGAAAAGAAAAAGAAGAGCTAAAGGAGTCAGAAAGAAAAAGTGGCTAGAAATATAATTATGAATCCAAGATAGGAGAGCCCAAGTATGGGGAAGCCAGGACAGAAACTGCCAGACAAATGGGGAAAAAAACAAAAAATGGGAAGTGAATATCCAGTTGGCTTTAGTCAAGACTCTAGGGTCAGAGAAAAACTATTCCCAAGAAGGGCCCAGATCAGAAGCCAGAAAGCAAATAGATCAGGATGGTCCGTGGGTGTATGTCAGGGGGTCTAAGAGCCACCAAATATATCTGCCCATGGATGTGCCCTATAGTGTTTTCTCAAAGGTAGAAAAACTTAATATATTTCTGTTTCCATGGAATGGCCCCAGAAAGATTCAATGAGTATTGACATTTGCTTGTTTGCTGAGTCAATTCTAGGCTATAGCCAGATAGCCAGCATGTCTGGGAGACTAAGGCAGATGGGGTGGAGAGGGCAGTTCCCAGACTTGTCAGAATGGGAAAGTGGGAGTTTGGGATAAGTCCAAATTTAGCATGTTGTCCTAATATACTTAACCACCAACAAATATTGAAATATTATGGGGCTCTCATGTTAATGCAACCTTGGTAGTCTCAAACAATTATGGCTTAGAACTTCCTATTAAGGACTGTGGACTTTAGCGTGTAGAAAGTCTTATACACAGAGTACACATTGATTCAGGGGAGATCTGTAGACTGTATGCAAAGTGCATGCAAACACTGTGTGTGTGTGTGTGTGTGTGTGTGTGTGTGCATGCGCGCCTTTTTCTGGAGAGCAGATAGTGTTCCACATGTGTGTGGTGATAATCACTGAGATACAGCAATACTTTCACGCTTGTGCTGCCTGTCTAGAAGCTACAGTGAGAGCTGGAGCTACGAGGCCAAGTGGAGCAGACAGTACTCGTCGCAGGCCTTTTGCTGTAACAAGCTCTGTGTTGGGTGAAATGTGTGGAGGGCAGCTGGAAAAGCCATTTGATCAAGGCCTTACATTCTTTTTTTTTTTTTTTTTTTTGAGACGGAGTCTCCCTCTGTCGCCCAGTCTGGAGTGCAGTGGCGCAATCTCGGCCCACTGCAACCTCCGCCTCCCGGGTTCAAGCCATTCTCCTACTTCAGCCTCCTGAGTAGCTGGGACTACAGGTGTGCACCACCATGCCTCGCTAATTTTTGTATTTTTAGTAGAGACAGGGTTTCACCATATTGGTCAGGCTGGTCTTGAATTCCTGACCTCATGATCTGCCCTACTCAGCCTCCCAAAGTTCTGGGATTACAGGCGTGAGCCACCACACCCAGCCGGCCTTATATTCTTGAAGGGCCTCTATGTTTGAGGTTATCTCACAAAAAAAGGCCATTTTTCAATACATTCAGAGATTTATGGACAGGACTGAACAGAGACAACATTCATCATGGCCAGGCGTGGTGGCCAGGTGTGGTGGCTCACGCCCATAATTCCAGCACTTTGGGAAGCTGAGGTGGGTGGATCACTTGAGTTCAGGAGTTTGAGACCAGGCTAGGCAACATGGCGAGACCCTATCTCTACGAAAAATACAAATATTAGCTGGCTGTGGTGGCACACACCTGTAGTCTCAGCTACTTGGGAGGCTGAAGCAGGAGGATTGCTTGAGCCCACATAGAGGAGGTTGCAGTGAGCCGAGATGACACCACTGCACTCCAGCCCAGGTGACAGAGTGAGATCCTGTCTAAAACAAACAAACAAACAAAAACAAAAAAATAAAACAAATTTAAGCTTGTGTTTCCTTTCTAGACCACACTGCATATAATGCAGGACAAATTAATTTTTATATAAATCCTGGATTTATCTTGCAAAGAGCAAAGTTATACTGTATTAAACTGCTCTGTGATTAAATGTGCAAAAGTGTTACCACAATATTTGCAGCCCTACCTTTGGCATTTCCTCATTTTTTTATACTCACAAAAAGATGTTTTTAAAATTATGGTAAAAACCATGTAACATTAAATTTGCCATCATAGCCATCTTTAAATGTACTGTTCAGTTGCATTAACTATATTCACATTGTTATACAACAGATCTCTAGAACTTTATCTTGCAAAACCAAAACTGTCCCTATTGAACAACTCTCCGTTTATCTTATAAATAGAAAATTTATATTGCATTAAGCTGCTGTATATTAAATGTGTGAATATATTTCCACAAATTTTCTTTTATTATCATTATTATTATTCATTTTTGAGGCAAGATCTCACTCTCTCATGCAGGCTGGAGTGCAGTAGTGCCATCTCAGCTCATAGCAACCTCCACCTCCCGGGCTCAAGCTATCCTCCCACCTCAGCCTCTCAAAGTACCAGGAGTACAGGCATGGTATTTCCACACATTTTCGAACTTTTTCTTTGACATTTCCTCATTTTTTGTTTGTTCATTTGTCTGCTTTAATACATTAGAATGATCAAAAAATGAAAATGGCCTGGGACTTTCTCAGCTTCTGTAATTTTCTCATTTGTAACAGTCAAGTTCAGCAACCTATCAAAGTTTCCAGGTGTGCTGGCCCACAATGGACAGGGAGAGGAAATGGGCTGGTCAGAGAGAGCAGCGATGAGTCTGGGCTGAGCTATAGGAATGTTGGGGTGATCAGACCCAACACCAGATCGTGGGGGCGACAAAATCCGGCAGAGTCAAAGGAATGAGAAAAAGAGTTTGAGAGAGAAAGTGGGACCAGGGGGCCATCACAAGGGTGGAGGCTGCGAAGGCCCCAAGCTCTGGGAGCCCACCCTATTTATTGGTGATCAAACAAAGAAACAGTTGGTGAGGATGTGGGGGTTGAAAGGAAACAGTGCATCAAGTGAAAGAGAAACATATGGCTACTTGATATAATGGGAGTGCTAGAAGCAAGGAGCCAGCAAGTCTAGCAGGCATGCAAGCCCTGCCTCAGCTTCTCTCCCAACACTCAGCTTTTCTCCCAACATGGGAAGAGCCACCAGGACAACTTTAATGGGAAAAAGTTCTCTAACATGAAGAAGGAGCGCTCTGGAAGCAGACTGCCTGCATTCAGATCTCCCTCCACTGCTCGATTGCTGTGTGCCTTTAAACAAGTTCCTTAACCTCTCTGAGCCTTGGTTTCCTTTTCTATAAAATGGGGATGATAGTAGTACTTGCCCTATTGGACCGTTGTGTTAAAAAGCACTTTGCCTGTTATATAGGAAGCCATAAATATATATTAGCTGCTGCTGCTGCTGCTGCTGCTGCTGTTGTTATTTACCCGTGTCGTGGTGGTGCACAGAAACTTCTCTAGCTGGGAGTTCCTGGGCTGGGGACCTCTCAGTCCATCTTGTCATGACCTTAGTGGGATGAATGATGAGGGATTCAACTGCTTTATTCCACTGAAATCCTAGGCAGGGGAAATAATTTCCATCTTGTGGTTTGAAGGGGGTGAGCTGGAAGGATGGCCGTAAGCAAAAACGTAGGAGATTGTTGTTTATTATGCACATTTCAATAGCATATCTCTCAATCACACCATTATGAATGGTGTCTCTGGCGGATCTCTGTTAAAGTGCCAAGAAATTACCTAAGAACCAAGACCAGAAATCTGGACTCTTAGCACTTTACATATCCATGTGAATTAGTTGCGGGGGTTTCTTTTTCCTGAAAACAGCCCTATTGGTATTGGAGGTAAACATAAAGACAGAGAAAGGAAGCAGGCCCAGAGCCAGTGGTATGCTGGAAAAATGTAACAACCGGTTCTCTGTGAGGCTGTCTTCATTTCTAGTGAGATGTAAATACTCCCACCTTGCCAATTTCAGCTACCACCCTGACATCACTGAACGTGGAGCTGGGAAGAGCTGCTTAGCAGCACACCATTCTATAATAGCATTGCCACCACACAGATGCAGTAGACCTAAATACCTTCCAAAGCACAGATAACATTATAAGTAGTAAAATAATTAGGAAGCAATAGGTTTTGAGTATTTATTACTTTGTTTTTAATGCTACTTACTTAATTGTAAGTTTAGATCACTTAATTTTTTAAAATAATGACTGTGTTTAACAACTGGCTTTCAAAATTTTTGAAGTCTTAAAGATCTGCTCTTACAAGCTAGTATGAGCCAGTTCTAGCACGCCACAGGCCCCTAGTTTGTGTTTGGTTGATCAAGGTGAAGAGATTCACCTGGGTCCGTTGTCCCAAAGCCTCCAGATCATATAAATCATAATCCTCGATTCTGGTCATGCTGACTGCTTGCTTTCCTCCTCCCTTCCCAACCAGTCTCCCTACTTCTATTTTTTTTTCTTTTTTCTTGACATGGAGTTTTGCTCTTGTTTCCCAGGCTGGAGTGCAATGGCACGATCTCGGCTCACTGCAACCTCTGCCTCCCTGGTTCAAGTAATTCCCCTGCCTCAACCTCTCAAGTAGGTGGGATCACAGGCGCATGCCACCACGCCCAGCTAATTTCTGTATTTTTAGTAGAGACGGGGTTTCGCCATGTTGGCCAGGTTGGTTTCGAACTCCTGACCTCAGGTGATCTGCCCACCTCAGCCTCCAAAGTGCTGGGATTGCAGGTGTGAGCCACTGTGCGCGGCCCCCACTTCTGAACACCAATCACTCCTCAAAAATTGTCTGTATCACCAACTGCCACTTCTCTTCCTCTTGTCCAAACCCTAAGGGGCTTCCTGAGCCCAGCACCCAGCATCAGGCTGTGCCAAGGGGACTCCCTTGGTAGCTACCCATTAAACTGTGACTTGGCCAGCAAGCTGGGCTCTCATAGGCCAACCCTCTCCCCCTCACTCAAAAACCTGCTGCACAGACCTCCTTGGAGACCCCCTTGGAGACCAGATTTTAATTGGAATGAAACAAAACTGTGAGAAACCAGGCCCTGCTCCCCTGTCAGGAACTTGCATACCTTAAGCCCTGTTCGTTACCAGGCTAAACTGCTCACAACATTCCACACGACTGGTCAATTCTCTCTCTATGGATCACCAGATGTTTTTCATGAGTTGTTGCGTCTGCCTGGAGTACTCTTCCGCGCTTCTCCACTCTCTCATCTGCCTCAACCCTTCTCTACTCTCTTATGTGGAAAGTGTCTCATTCTTCTGAGTTCAGCTCCTGCATCACCTCCTTCCAAAGCCCTCCCTGAACACCTTCCCAGGCAAGATTAGGTGCCTTTTCTATGAGGTCCCACCACCATGCCCTGTGTAATGAATAAGTCTGTGTTTTCTTCCTTAGGCTGCAAACCTCTCAAGGGCAGGGATAGTATTCCTCTCTATAGCCCAATGCCTAGCACATGATATGTGTCCTGCAAATGTTTGTTCCATTAATAAATGAATAAATTAGAGATGTTAATGCCCTTTTAGGGCCTGGACTAAGAATTACCATGATAGCTGAGTCTCTATTTTCCTGGCAGTTTCTATAAGTGAACATCCTCACATTCGAACCTTGAGGTAGGCGTGAGCACTAGAATTCCCCCTTTCTCACTTTAAAAATTCCTTCATCTGTGAATTTGTAGCCCTTTAGACCTGGTAGCCAACAAAAAACCCTCCCTTTAAGGCATCTGGTCCCCAGCAGAAAGGACTAGATTGACTTGCTGCTTTTCTTTGTGAATCTACTTCACGATGGGGCTTTAAAACCATTCAGGAAAAATAGAAACAGACCAGGCACTTGGCTGGGATTGTTGAACCTGTGACCCTAGCCCTGAAATCTCTTGCTTCTTGTCTTCCTATTTAAAAAGAGAATGCATGCCTATTTGGGGTGGGAAAATTATAGGAAATATTTTGATGACCTGCCCTATGAAGTAGATACAATTGTTTTGCAGATGTGGAAACTGAGACACAGTTTCTTTATTACATAGGTGGTAAGGGATGGGGGCAAGATTCTAACGTAAACAGTCTAACTCTAGCATCTGTGATCTCAACCACTGCACTGTAGTAATATTTGATGGACAGATTAATGAATTAATAAATGCAGTGGAAAGTATTGTGGGTTGAAGGGCTGTCTATGCTGGATCAGGATCCCAAAATCTGATTTTAGTCCTAACTGGGATAGCCATTCCGACTCCTTCCATGTCACCTGAACGACTGGGGCAGAGGGTGTGTGAGTTGGCAGGCATGAGGTTCCTCCTTTTCAGCCAAAAGCAGCCTGCCTCAGTTGCATGAAACCCAAACTTCTGTGAATGGAGTGGAAGGTTTCTCCCAAGTAACAGGTCGTGTGAGAGAAAGGCTCCTAGAACAGAGAAGCAATCTAAAGAGACGACTGGGTCGGGGAGGGTCAGAGAGAGAACAATCCCCAAAGGGGCCTTTCCAAATAGGCTGTAGCTCTTTAAAAAATTATTTGTTCTTCCCAATGAAAGTTCCATCTCCAAGAAGCCACACATCAGAACACTCATGGGGTGGGGAGGGCCAGCTGTGAGCTTCTTCTAGTGTGTTGAGTGTGCATTACATTTTAGGCTCTTGTCTCATTTTGGCCACTAACTCGTGGAGTGATCTTGAACACTGCTATGCAACCATAGTTCTCTTATCTGCAAAATGGGAAAAATAATACTGGCTGAAAGCAGGAGGTTTAGCTGGGCTGAATGATTTCTTAAGGCCTCTTTCAGCACTGGGATGTATGACTCTAGAACATACATCTGTATGTATGTAGCTTTCAACATTTATCCCTTATTTTGCCTTTTGAATCTCCAAATCTATACTCCTATTTTTTCTTTGTAATAAAATGATTTATATTGCTTTGGGTATATACCCAGTAATGGGATTGCTGGGCCAAATGGTATTTCTGGTTCTAGATCTTTGAGATATCACCACACTGTCTTCTGCAATGGTTGAACTAACTTACATTCCCACCAACAGTGTAAAAGCATTCCTATTTCTCCACAGCCTCACCAGCATCTGTTGTTTCTTGACTTTTTAATAATTGCCATTCTGACTGGTGTGAGATGGTATCTCATCGTAGTTTTGATTTGCATTTATGAATTGAGTTGTTCTCTTGGGTCTGTGGCACTACACAATGGGCAGCCCATAATAGTGGGTAAAACTGTGGGCTCTGGAATCCATACAGACTCTGGCCCAGATCTTAATCAGTATGACCGTTGCCAAGTAACAAAACCACCCTGTGCCATAGTTTACTTGCCTATAACAAGTATATAACAAGATGTCTACTTCATATATTATAGTGAGCTCTACTTCAGATTATTGTGATAAGCTCTATTTCACAAATTACTATTTCTTTTTCTTTTTGAGACGAAGTCTTGCTGTGTCACCCAGGTTGGAGTACAGTGGCATAATCTCAGCTCACCGCAACCCCTGCCTCCTGGGTTCCAGTGATTCTCCCGGCTTAGTCTCCCGAGTAGCTGGGATTACAGGCGCATGCCACTAGGCCCAGCAAAAAAATTTTTTTTCAGTAGAGAAGGGGTTTCACCACGTTTACCAAGCTGGTCTCAAACTCCTGACCTCAGGTGATCCACCTACCTCGGCCTCCCAGAGTGCTGGGATTATAGGCATGAGCCACTGCACCTGGCCACAGATTGTTTCTAATAAGAATGTTAAATATTCTAGAAAAAAAACATGGCATGTAATGAACACTCAATGGACACTGGCTTGGCCTTTGGATCAGTGACCAGCTCAATGAGGAGCTGCTGATACACTGTCTGTCCTTTCTGGGATCAGCCTACAGGTGCAAGAACATGGCTCATATTTCCTGAAGACATGACTGCATTCTTAGTTTGGGCATAAGTGACTTCCCAAATCAGGATGGAAGATCAAGGCCACAGTTAATATAGGAAGAGGATACATGATGTTCTGGCCAGGAGATGAAAAGGTAGCCACTTCAGCTCTCATAATTAGCCATTTCCATAACCTTTCTCTGCCTTCATTCCTCTCTTTTCCTGCCCCCATCCTTTTCTCCCTCCAATGGGAACTCATCACTGTAGACTGCCTAAGCAGAAGGGCTTAACTCCATTTGTGGACATAATGCTCCCCCTTCCCTAATAACCACTATTATTTATTTATTTATTTATTTGAGACGGAGTCTCTCTCTGTCGCCCAGGCTGGAGTGCAGTGGCACGATCTCGGCTCACTGCAAGCTCCGCCTCCCGGGTTCATGCCATTCTCCTGCCTCAGCCTCCAGCGTAGCTGGGACTACAGGCGGCTGCCACCACACCTGGCTACTTTTTTTGTATTTTTAGTAGAGACAGGGTTTCACCGTATTAATCAGGATGGTCTCGATCTCCTGACCTCGTTATCTGCCTGCCTCAGCCTCCCAAAGTGCTGGGATTACAGGCGTGAGCCACGGTGCCCAGCCCTATCTTCTTATGAAAGTGTTCATTTCAGCTTGCAGAAGAAACACATGGTCCTGAGACTGTAAAGTTGCCTTCTATCAGTGGCAACAGACATCCTGATAGGCCAAAGGTGCAATGATCTCCCCTGGTCCCATAACTGTATTGAATATCCCCATAATGCACTTCTAAAATCCAAGAGAAGCAAGATTTCTGTAGCAAACCTGGATTTAGGGCAAGTGGGCTATTTCAGCACTTTGCAGCACTTGTAGCGTCCAGAAATTGTTGATACTGACTTACTACAAGGTAGGAAGTAGTCTGCAAAAGGGTGCAATTTGGGAGGCCGTACTTCAATAAATGGAGTAAAGAGTATTTTCAGGTCTTTGTAACGCAACGATAACATTTGATAATATGTGTGTGTAAGTGGACAGGAAATGTGGATGAACAGTCAATGTGAGTATAGGTTGAAATAGGAAAATCAGTAACCAAAAACTGGAAAGGGCGGGAAAAGGGGCCTCAGAGATACAGAGGCAGGGTTCCTCAGAACTTACACTTCTCTACCTTGCCCAGAACATACCTCTGCATTGAGCTGACCACGGACGAGTCTGGCTAGGAAATCTCTACGTTACCTGGAAGAAGTCAATAGGGAGTACTGACACCAGCCCCTTCCCATCCCACCTCAGGCCCTCCTGGGAATGAAGAAATCATGAGAATAAGGAAAAGTTTAGGCCTCTGGGAGTCTAGGGCATTTTTCCTTCCTTTCTCTTGTTCATATCTCATTTTTCAACTGGCGTTATCTTCTAGGGAGGCATCTTTGGCCCTGGAGAACTCAAAAGAGCCAGAGTGGATCCCAGAAGAGAGGATGCACAGTGTTAACTTTGGTTCTAACAAAGGCCTGGAGGACAACTGCAAACAGAACCTTCTTTTAAGGTGGTTCAATTCGGTTCTCCAGAGAAAAATTATGCAGGGATTCTGGGCAGGACTGTCTTGTGCCTTTAAGTGTACTCTATCTCTTGAGAACCAGAGAGTGGCAGACTGGGCACAGAAGGACAAAGTCCAACAGAGCCAAGCCTTTCCTCTGGGGCCTAGATGGGCAGGAGTTCTGATTTTTTTTTTCCCAATAACCCCCAAGATCCTATTACACAGAATAAGATCAAGCTCAAGTGGAATTTTCTATCATTTCATTTTTAATTGTCCCATTCTTGTGTCCTTCTTCCCTCAATGGTAAGAACTCATTTAAAAGTTACCGATGGCATAAGACTAAAATTAGTACTGTAGAGAAGATGGGATGTTGCTGAAGCTCTTCTGCTGGGGTCAGCTTGGTCAGTATCACTCATTGTCACAAATGTTACCAATTTTCCAGTTAAAAGGTTCTGTTTTGGGCCTTAGCTTTAGCCTATTGTTAATAAACTGCTTGTTTCAAGTAAAAACGTGTTATTTGTTTTCTTGAACACTTTATGATGCCAAAGAAAATAGTAGGTAGTGTGTTCTGCTTTAAGCAAACCCAATATGTGAATGCTTGGATTTACATATAAAGTAGGGGCAGATATTGACAAAATGCTTCAACATAATTCTTTATGTAACAAGCTTTTCTGGTGCATTTTGAAACAATTTATGGCCAGTTTTTCAGAACACATCAGTCACATTAATCAGTTCACACCTGCCTCACTGTCACATACATGGGAGTTTGCTGTCTGAATGCAGGTATATTTCCTTAAAGGATCCTCTGGTCAAAGGTATTACAACCAATGGGAACAAGAACAAAATAGATGTTCCTGAAGCATTCCTTTCTACTCAGCTTCCACCGAAGTGATACTGAAGCTACTTGGATAATTCTTTTCCTAAGGTAGGAATACAGTTTTGTTGGACACAAAGTGAGGCAATAGGAAACATTTTTTTAATGAACAAACAACTTTCACACAAACTGTCTGTATCACATTGTTATTACAACATAGATGAGCTGAAACGTTTTTGTACAGATTTGGAGGAAGGGAATCCTAAAAAGAAATAAAGCATATAGAGGTAGTTGAATAGCAATATGGGGGGGAAAAAAAAGCATTATCTTATATTTCCCTTCAGTTCGTTACAGTGCAAGAGTAAAATGGCTGCTTACCAAACAAATGGAAAACACACACACATTTGCCACTGTTTATGTGGCTTGCTTGATATTTTAATCCTGGCATTACTTACAACTGCATAAGATGATGGAACTAGTTTATCTAAAATAAGCCTATGGTGCCACATTGACCTATTAACTTTCCTTTTATTCCATTATTAGTGTTGCTTTAACAATAGATAAATGTTAATCGACTTTTAAAATTATGCATTAGCTACAGTGTTGCTTTGTAAACTTCTGTTAAATCACGTTTGCTGCAAAAACATTTTAAACAACAGCTACAGAGTCATGAAGCAAAAGCTTTAAAGTGACACCAGGAACAGAGATTACAGGCACTTCTCTCTGGAGGTTAACTTAGCATGTTTGGAAATACACTTTTGTAAGTGAAAATTTCTTCATTTCACCTCTGGATGTGTGTAATCCAGATTATTAAATAGTTGTACAGTGTAATAAGGTGGGAGCTATCATTCTAAGATGAATTGAATGTGTACATTTTATGTGGCTCCTTTTCCTTCCTTCTCTTTGAACTCAGAACGGGCACAAATTGAAGCCCATGCTGCCAGCTGCTTTTTAGAACTGTCTTCTATCATAAATCAAAACCTCATTTCTCAGCTTCAAGAATGGGCTGAAAATCTTCCCTTTTCCATTGTTTGGGCTGCCCTCCATTTGCATCTTTGTCACACACCACTGTTATGGTTCTGCCTTGGTGAGCAGTAATGGATGCAAAGTCAATATATTGGGAACTCAAGGAATGAGTCCTTGAATAAAATTCCCATCTTGGAAATGGAGTTGGTGTGGGGAACACAGACAGATTGCAGTCTGTCAACAGTATGCAATCTGTTTACTGTAAGAGACCTCTGGATGCTGTGAACAAGCCTTAGGAGCTGCACCGCTCCAATGGCCAGTCACAGGGGATTATCTGAGCCCAGGTCAGCTCCACAGGTAAGAGCTGGAAGCGCCACATGCGCAATGACTCGGCTTGCCCCTTGCTGCCTAGGCAGCACTGGGCTAGAAGCAGCTGGCCTTCAGAAAAGGCAAACTTTAAAAATAGTCATTCTCTGCCCCGCTAAGTCAGGGGCAGGCACTCTTTTCTCCAAGTTGTCTACAGAAAATTGGTTTTTTATTTTCTACATTTTGCTGGTTATTTGCTAGCAGCAGTAGTACAGTACAAAGCAGAAAGGCATGATGTCCGCTTGCTACCTTGTGTGTGTGTATATACACACACACACACACACGAAGACATATATACATACATACAAAAAATAACCAAAAAATAACCTACTAGGCAAAAGACTGGGTCAGTCATGACAGACAAAAAAACTAACCAAATAAGTGGCACTATCTACCGTGGGGGAAGTCTTATTTTTCTGGCCTAGATTTAGCTTTATGTCTTTCTTCTAGATATCCTTCATTCCCAAGCTGTGCAGCAAAACCAATTTCCCAGTGTAAAAATGGTCAAGACCAATTGATTACCTCGTTAAGGTACATCCCAAAGAAAGCCAAAGCTTAGCCTTGCATCCTGCCTTGCAACTAGACAAAGCATTCAACATAGTGGAGGCTCAGTTTTGTCATTCATAATATAGGGATATAACTGCTCTCGCAGGGTTGATATGAGAAATAAATGATTTAATGAGCTCAGGTATGTGAGATCACTTGGCTCAGTACCCGGTACATGGGGATCTCAGCACATTTTTTTGAATCTGTTACTTTGGGCAACATAAAGAAATACTACAACTAAGCACAGAAGTCACAGATTGTAAACTCTAATCATCTGGGATGGGTAAGGTTCTCAATATATTTTGGAGAACAGGGAGTGGTAAGTTGGTTATTCTAAATGAGCTAGAACTTAAGGCTTCCATTCTATCAGAAATCCTACACTGGGCGCGGTGGCTCACACTCACACCCGTAGTCCCAGCACTTTGGGAGGCCCAGGCAGGTGGATTACCGGAGGTCAGGAGTTTGAGACTAGCCTGGCCAACATGGTGAAACCCCATCTCTACTAAAACTACAAAAATTAGCCAGTCATGGTGGTGCGTGCCTATAATCCGAGCTACTTGGGGGGCTGAGGCAGGGGAATCACTTGAACCTGGGAGGCAGAGGTTGCAGTGAGCTGAAATCGAGCCATTGCACTCCAGCCTGGGTGACAAAGAGTGAGACTTGGACTCTCTCTCTCTCACACACACACACAAAAGAAATCCCAGACCTACAAACGGCACTACCTTTTAGCCCTTATTGAAGCGGGAAAAAAATTTCTGGTATACGATTGATCGCTATCTCTGACCCTCATTTGTTCTCCAGTCATTTCACTTTCACACAGATTTAATTCCCAAAAGAATTATCTGTAAATCATCAAATTATGGGTCCAAAAATCAGTGGTATGTATTCCCCCAAGTAAGTTTAAAGGGGTTTTAAGTGGATATTGTGTGTAAAGGCAGCGTTTTATACAAATGGAGGCCCTTGATGATATTCTATAACTATGACTAATCTAATAGTAGGTATTATTTCTTGAATGCATTCTAGGTGTGAGACACTGTGCTAACTGATTTACACGTTGTCTCATTTAATTTTTGTAACAACCCTATATGCAGAACTTATCACTATCATTTCATAGATTAGAAAACTGGGGCTTGGCAAAAGTTAAATCAATTGCCAAAAGTAATATATCTAATAAGTAGAGAAGCTCAGGGCCCTTGTCTTTGTTGCATTTACACTAGATAATAAGAAACTATTAGGATTGTGTTATGACCAGATGGTCTGAGAATCAGGGGGGAGGGGGAGTCTTTTCTGCTCCCTGAGCCTTGCAGAGTTTGCTTGGGCAGAAATCATGCCTATACTTCCATCTATTTCTGTTCTTCACCTGCCCAGACTAGCTGCAAACATCAAATCTGATAAACACAATGCTCTGGCGACAATGTCCATTAAGTGAGTGCTGCAAAGACCATCTGGTTTCTGCTTACATGTATCTTTTTTATGTCGTCTGGATCATCTCATTCTCCCTTTCCTGTTTCTAGCTACAGGTGGTGATGGGAGAAGTAAGAATTACCCTTCTCACCTTAACAGAGCAATGAGCTGTGAGTGAATGATGCAAAAATCATTCGCTATCCAAAATCACATGGTATGATTTGCATGAAAGTACTAATGGCACAATTCACTTCCTCCCTGCTCTAATCGTTTCACTCTGCCATTATAACACTCCCATACTCGTGGTACTTTACAGGCTGTCCTGCCACTGAAGGACTCAAACTAGCACTAAGCAAGCTAAATCAGGGCTTACTCTTACTTCTCACCCTGTATTCTTCCCCTACATTGAAATATTTCACCCATGCAACTAGAAGCAAAGGCAGTACTTAGATAAAATAATAGATTATCTGGCTCCCCCCAACCTTTTATTTTTTTTTTCGAGATGCAGGTTTGCTCGTCGCCCAGGCTGGAGTGCAATGGTGCAATCTTGGCTCACTGCAACTTCCATCTCCCGGGTTCATGTGGTTCTCCTGCCTCAGGCTCCCAAGTAGCTGGGATTACAGGCATGCACCACCACGCCTGGCTAATTTTGTATTTTCAGTAGAGACAGGGTTTCACCATGTTAGTCAGGCTGGTCTCGAACTCCTGACCTCAAGTGATCCGCCTGCCTCAGCCTCCCAAAGTGCTGGGATTACAGACATGAGCCACTGGGCCCGGCCGTCTGGTTCCTTTAAAAAGATTGTTTATAGGGTTCTACTCTATTTGGCTTGTTTACACTTTTAATAAGAAAAAGTCCTTCATCAAGTGTTTCTGCCCAGGTCTTGATCCTCAGAACCCTGAGGAGAGATGGGGTGTGGAGGCTAGCTGGGCATGACTGCGATGTGCTAAACTGAACGCCATTTCCTTTGAAGAGTTAGTTATGATCCTGCCTAAAATCCCATTCCTAACTGCACTAGGGAAAAATTAGATACACGTACAATTAGATTGCTGAAATAAATGCCTATAATAAAAATAATTCTTTCAGCTTTGTTCTGTATTACACACAGAAAATGAATTATTTTACTTTACCTTGGCTTACACCATAATCTAGGCCAAATCTCTTAAGTATTTTATATTGTTTAGTTCAAACTGAAAAAAAAAAGCGGACTCTGAAGACAGATTATCTTATCATCATTCTGAACTCCTTTTAAGCATCCACTTGGATAGATACAGAAATGGTCTAAGAACTAGTGTCACCGTAGTAAAAAACAGATTAAAGCAAAAACTGCACACTTCTAGTATTGTTATTTCCCCCTAGGTACACGGTAAACCACATCAATAAATAAAGCAATGAACTTTTGAGCAATATACGCTTACATAGTTACAAACATACATGTAGAAAAAAGGATACAGTAGTGCAAAAAATAAATTATTAAAACAGAAAGAAGTATGAACATTATTTTACACAATGCTCTATAAAACCTGAACCATTTGGAATGAGACCTCAAGTCAGTGAAATTATACAGCAACATTATTAGTATCTTTGTTTTCACATTTCAACCACACAGTCATTGATCTATGAAAGAAAGAATATTAAAGCAAAACCACTTTAAACTTTTGGAAATTTTAATGCTAAAATCAAATTATGTTTTTCTGGGCTCTTAAATACCTCTGCTGTTTATGTAGTTACGCAGCATGTCAAGAAGCATCTTAAGACAGAAAGTTTCAAAGAGGTCACATTCTTTTGGTCTTTCTACTCAACTTCTCTCTGTGATCAACAGCAGGCTCACGCCTCTGTTTGACACTCCCTTCTATTAAGATATTATTGCAATTAGATATATTTACAAGACTCCCCCCAACGGCAGTGGGGAAGGTGGGAGCTCCTCTTCAGCAATCCACTCACTAGTTTTGGTTTCGGGATATGAAGGCCAGGACTCGTCGAATACCATTCAGTCTGTCCTTTAAGGACCTCATTGCTAGGAAGGGGAGCTGAGCTCGGCTTTCCAAGGGAAGAACCGCTAACATCCACCAGCACCAGGCTGGGCCATTCGGGTTCATCTGCAACAGAGAAATACAATGGGGTCATTCTATTCCCATCCAAGAACATCAGTCTGCAGAGTTGCAAATGCTCAAGGTCAAGACCCAGGTAGAACAACTCCATGTGGCAGATTGCTAATTGTCCCTATATCTATTTTCCCCCTTATTTTATTTTATTTATTTATTTATTTATTTATTTATTTTTGAGACGGAGTCTCGCTCTGTCGCCCAGGCTGGAGTGCAGTGGCGCAATCTCGGCTCACTGCAAGCTCCGCCTCCCGGGTTCACGCCATTCTCCTGCCTCAGCCTCCCGAGTAGCTGGGACTACAGGCGCCCGCCCCTGTGCCCGGCTAATTTTTTCTATTTTTAGTAGAGACGGGGTTTCACCATGGTCTCGATCTCCTGACCTTGTGATCCGCCCACCTCGGCCTCCCAAAGTGCTGGGATTACAGGCATGAGCCACCACGCCCGGCCTATTTTCCCCCTTATTTTAGCAGAGCATATAGCCACCCAGAAAAAAGACTGCATTTCTGAGCTTCCCTTGCAGCTAGGTGAGGCCATGAGACAAAGTTCTGGCTAATGAGATGTAAAGGGAAGTGATATGTGTAACCTCTTGGTCATGCTCTGGGAAAGCAGCATATGCCCTCTGCCTTCCTCTTTCTCTCCCTTTCCCCTAGCTAGAACATGGATGTGGTGAGGATCAGCCTTCCTCAATCAAGAGGATGAGGGCAACATTCTAAGGATGGTAGAGTTTTGTGATGAAGGAGCCTGGGTCCCTGAATGCTCTCGTGGAATAGAGCTGCCCTAACTATCCAGGACTTAGCCCCTCCATCTTGTTTAAGCTCCGGTCATTTTTGGTTCTTGTTAAAGCAAACCAACCAATATCCTAACAGATACACCATGCTTCCTAGCCAATGTGATTTTACAAGCTAGTATCTACTACGTAGTCTCTTCCATTTCTAATATTCTGTTGAGGTCCTTTGGACTGATGCATTTAACATTCAGGCCTTCAATTCCCATGACCCCTTGACCTTTGCATGTCTTTTAAGTCCCCTCATTTCTTTGATGTGGCTGAAGGCAATAGTCCAGATATACCATGTCACTATACAGGGCCACAGCTCTCTTCTCCCCTGAAAACCAAAGGCTATGATTTACAGTACCAAAGAATCACAACCTCACTTTGCAAAAATTCCAATTAGAAAACATTCACATTAGAAATATATTCTGCCCCGGGGCTGGGAACGGTGGCTCATGCCTGTAATCCCAGCACTTTGGGAGGCCGGCGGGTGGATCACGAGGTCAGGAGATCGAGACCATCCTGGCTAACATGATTAAACCCCGTCTCTACTAAAAATACAAAAAATTAGCTGGGCGTGGTGGCGGGCGCCTGTAGTCCCAGTTACTCAGGAGGCTGAGGCAGGAGAATGGCGTGAACCTGCGAGGTGGAGCTTGCAGTGAGCCGAGATGTGCCACTGCACTCCAGCCTGGGTGACAGAGTGAGACTCGGTCTGAAAAAAAAAAAAAAAAAAAAAGAAAAAAAGAAATATATTCTGCCCCTAGATTTCCTTTTAAAATAAAGAGCTTTCCTATTCCACATAAATCCTTCCCCAAAATTCTGTTTGTAAGCAGCTTCCCTGGCACATTATTTTAGACATTGGGAACTTATTTCCTTCTAAGCCTAAAACGAGCTTTCTGCCCACAACTTTCACAAGTTTGGTTTTAGGACTACAGAGAACCATTCTGGTAAAAGTGCCTACACCTGAAATTATTTGGCTCCAAATTGGTTCCTCTGATCGTCACCACATCTCACTGCCTTCTTTGCTTCTTTGTGCCTCTAGCTTCATTTGCATTCTTTTTTGTCCCTCCCTGAAGCTGGCAACATGCTCTCCCTCCTATTATCAGTTCTGAATATTAGACTGATGTTCTGAACTTTTTTTCCAAGGATCACCAACAAAGATATTTAAGCTGGTATTAACACTTGTGGCAGTTTCTAAGAAACATCCTCCTGACAGAACATTCTTATTTGTGGGACCACTGGGGCTGCAGCATTGACTGGAGCAAACTGGGATGGGTTTGGGTTTTTCTTTTTTGCTGGTGCTGCTGCTGCCAAAGCAACATAATAACAGAACTAAGAAAAAAGGAAGTGAAAGCCAAGATTTCAACTTTCTCTGTCATTAGCCTTTATGAATCACACTGTAGCATCTGTGTTTTCCCGTTACCATTGCTGATCTATATCTTTTGCCTAAGGGAGAACGCTTCCCGGAAGGTGAAGGGGAACATTAAGCTTGATCCTGAGTTTGCTCAGAAGTATATGCTGCAGTCCTGACTCACCGTGGCCCAGAGCCAGGAGCTGGGTCACAGGAAGCACTAACTGGCCTTTCTCCCTTGAAGACTCATGATGCCTTTGCATGGGTGGGGAAGGAGCCACTTTTGTGGTCTGAGGAAAGCAAGACATTTCAGCTCGTTAGGGAACAGACTGGTGTCTTAGAACCTCAGAATGCAAGAGGAAGAGGCGGTTTTAGACCCCTCCTCATGTCAGAGATGGGACAAAAGTTGAGAAGGGGAAAGGGATCTTCCCAAGGTTATACTGCTAGAAAGGTAAGAAGGACCAGACTTTTGGTCAGAATATGCATATTTAGATATTTCTTTTGTGACAGAGTTGAGGATGAGCATAAGTAAAGAATCAAGGAAGTTCTGTGAGTGTTGATGTAGGAGAGCTAGCTCGGAGCATAGAAGAAGATGGTGATGAGGAAGTATGTGGTTAGGATATCTCCAGCCTTATCCTAGAAAGAAAGTACTCCCTGATTTATACCAGGCAAGCAAAGCTTAGTGAAAACCATCTCCACTCTCCTAGAGAGCTTCTGATCTGCAGTTTGATCTTGCAAATAGGCCTATCCCCCAGGAAGAACACTGATCAGTAGAACCTAACAAACTACTTTCTAGTATAACTCAACCAACAGTATTTAATGATGGGGTCAGTTTTCTCAGGAGCTGTTCAGCCCTGGTGAGGACAATAGCAAGGGTCTAGACTTGCAGGGCAAAGCATAGATAGACCGAGGCATGAAAAGTTTCTGTGGTCTTGCAGTTGTAATCTTATAAGGGTAGCTGGCCCTATCCCCTAGTTCCCAAAGCAATGAAGGAGAGGGTTATGAAGTTACCTAAAAGCAGCAGCTTTTGGTCTCAGCTCCCAGGATACCTTTCTCTTTAGTCCTGGCCTTTGCACGTATCTTGTCACCCTAACATTACCATGGTGTGAATCTGGACTCCCATGGAAGGTTCTTCTGTTGGTGATATCTATGTTCCCATTCTCTTATCTTACTTAGTTCTCAAAATCTTCCTTGAATCCAAGTTCCTACTGCTTTACTTTAGTTACCCCCAATTCTAACTTGGGATCTTTTTGGTCTTACTCATGACACTATGCAGCCAAACAACACCAAATTAAATCCATCTTCCTCTCTGTATTCAATGTGCTGAATGGCAACCACATACCCATCTAATCACAAACACTAGGCACTCTCTTCTAGTGGGGCAACCCGTTTAAAGTAGACATTTTTCTATACCTGAGGATCAGCGTCTTTCTCCGGCATGGGACCAAAGTGATTGAGTATCCGATTCTTTAGGGATGATTTGAGTGAATGAAACCACAATGACGCTTGCTGATAGACACAGTTATGTAATCCCATGAGCTCAGCACAATCCTCTCCCTGAACCTGAAAGTATCAAAGTGGAAGTGAAACATTCTATACCCTCTCCATCATTCCCGGAGTCACTTTTGACACCTGACTCGCTTTGAGCATCCATTCTGCCTTTTTATGGGAAGGCTCACCCATCCAGCTTTCTCCTGTGCTTGATGTGAAATTCCCCTTAGTGAAGTGCTGGACAGTGTGTAGATACTGCTGAGCATGGAGGAAGGAGAAGGGCTCAGCTGGTAGATTAGCTGAAACAGCAAAACATGCAGAAAACCAGAGATTCAAACCAGCCTGAGTGGAGGCATGTGGTTAAATCAGGTTATGCTGGTCCATGCCTTTGCCCTTTTCATTTTTACATCTGTTTTCCCATTGCTAGCTGGAAAACACACAGGAGTATGTCAGTCTTAGCATGTAACTATCTTGGTCAAACACATTTACTTAGTCATCAGATATTTATTAATCTACCATGTAACAAATGTAAATATAAATGAACACAGGATTATTTACCTCTTCTTGCACCCATTAGCTCAGAAAACCAAGGATTAACTAGATGTGTCATCTTTCTGCCTTATGGGATGATGGATTATTGGGAAGGGCTCTTAGCCAGGTTACGTACTTTAAAATACAAATGCATGTGTGGATCTATAATTGTCTCAAAAGGAAAAAGTTTAAAATATACATAAATCGATGGATAAAATATATACATATATATAGACCCACCCCAGATCTATTCCTTGGTATCTTTGACAAAGACTTAACTCCCAAGCTGAATGAGCCCCAGGGTTGATCTAGGATAGCATTTCTTACACATGAATGCAACTCAGTAGCTAAGCAGAACCAGGACAATAGGTGCCCTCACTGCCGTACTGCAACTGGATAGCAATCCAGCAGCATTCAATGCTGCTGCAGCAATTTGGTGTGAAATCCCAAGGCCCTCAAGGGTTCTGAGAAATCCTTTCGCAATTATCTTTGTGTACCAAGTTACGAGGATAGCCTGGCTTTGGGATTCTTGGCACTGGCCACCCTCACCTTTTGGTCTTCAATGTATTCAATGTCGGCTGTGTTGTAGCCATCCCGCTGGCTCTGATGGAGCACCCTGAAGCGCCTCTTTCCTATGCTGTCAACCACTGAGCGGCCATCGGCAAAGAATTGAACATTTCTGATCTCTAGGATGCAGCCATATTCTGCAAACCTGTTTATTGAGAATGGAGTCGAGAGAATAGATCCTTGATGAGTTCTGTTTCCCTGGCCTGGCACCCAGCCATTTCTGTAACCCCATGCTGTGGCTCAAGGGACTTCTGCCTATTTTCCTGTCCCTGGGTTATAGTTTCAAGTATACAACAGGCAGTGCCTGTGTGAAGAAAAACAAATCATAATGTGTTTGTGTAACTGCTACCATTTATTGAGCACATACTATGTGCCGTGCCAGTGCTATGGTTTGAATGTTTGTCTCTACAACCCATTTTGAAATTTAATTGCTATTGTAGTATTATTAAGAGGTGGGACATTTAAGAGGTGATTAGGCCTCCACCCTCATGAGTGCATTAATGCTGATATGGTGAAAGTAGAGTAGGG
The DNA here is from genome assembly GCF_037993035.2 of Macaca fascicularis. Taxonomy (NCBI): domain Eukaryota; kingdom Metazoa; phylum Chordata; class Mammalia; order Primates; family Cercopithecidae; genus Macaca; species Macaca fascicularis. Next base: position 125,347,978 of record NC_088395.1, on the reverse strand, counting down.
TTGTTATTAATACAAAAGGGCAAGTTTGACCCCCTTCTTTCTCTCTCTCTGTTGCCCTTCTGCTATGCCCTTCCACTATGTTATGACAAAGGAAGAAGGCCCTTGCCAGATGCCAGCACATTGATCTTGGACTTCCCAGCCTCCAGAACCATGAGAAATAAATTTCGATTGTTCATAAATTATTAGTCTGTGGCATTCTGTTACAGTAGCACAAAATGGACTAAGGAAGCCAGGAACTGTGCTCAGCATTTTATGTACATTATTAACTCACCAATCTTCCCAGCAAACCCAACGAGGTAGGTACTATTATTGTACCCACTTTACAGATAAGGAAACTGTGATACAGAGAGGTTAAATAGCTTGCTCAAACTCAAACTTGCTCCAAGGTTGCAACTAGATAATGAACACAGGCAGTTTGACTCCAAGGCCCACATTCTTATAAGTTTTATAACATATACCACTTGTTTAACCAAATATTAATTCTAGAGTTCTTTAAATAGACAGCCTCTCACATGGTAAACTAACCACCAAAGGGACCATGATCCTCACAAATGCTTATATTCTTCAGTTGGCTAACCTCATGAGCTAGGCCTCCCCATCTCCTAGGAGTACCCCAAAGTAAAAGAGAAATCCCTCATTACACAACCTCTTTTTGCTCGCATGGCTCCTTACTTACCCTTTGACAGGATCTCCAAGGCACATGCCAAACTGTCTCGTGCCTGTCTCAATGCATCTACGAATCATCAGGCGGTAACAAGGCTCAAAGATGTGCAGGGGACAAGGAACGGTGGGATAGGCCATAGTACACACGAAAATAGGCACATTCTTATTAAGGCTGTCAGAGAGAGCAAATGACAGGGATCTCAAAGCAATCGGACAGAACACAAAAATGCTGGTCAAATGTTAGCATGTGATACCCCTGGGGGAAGGCAAAGAGACACCAGTTTGTTTTTTGACGGTGTCACTTGCCAAAGATACATCAAGTTTTGATGGCTAATAGAAAAATATTGAAATGCAATTGATAGTGTGGGCTGAGTTCCATTATCCGATGCAGAGGTTAGCCTAAGGTCTAAGAAATTAAAATTGGCATTCTACACATTTTAATTTGGCTGAAAAAGTTCTCTAGCACCTTAATATTGTGGGTGACAGCTATAACTCATATTTTGTCTTTCTTTCTTTCACGCTCTCTACTCAAAACAATCTCTTCAGGTGTTTTTCAGGCTGCATGGGGAAGGCTGCTGATGATAGAAGTGGACTCAGCTCTCCAGAAGGGTGGTGGGAAATTCTATGTAAGGTCCCTAGGGCATCTCAAATTTGCAAGGACCCCAAAGAATCTGCAAAGTAGGCACAGCTGAAAGGAGGAAGGACCAAGAGATAGGCAAGAGTAATCCAGCCCAGTGATGCTCAAATGCTTCTTTGCATCAGAATCACCAGGGGCTCTTAAATCAAGATGACTTGGACACCACATTACCAGAGATACTGATGCATTAGCTCTGGAATTGGAACCCAAGGGTCTGCCTTTCTCTTTCTTCTTCTCCTTTTTTTTTTTTTTTTTTTAGCATAATCTTACTCTGTCACCCAGGCTGGAGTGCAATGGTGCAATCTTGGCTCACAGCAACCTCTGCCTCCTGGGTTCCAGCAATTCTCTTGCCTCAGCCTCCCTAGTAGCTGGGATTACAGGTGCATGGCACCACGCCTGGCTAATTTTTGTAATTTTATTAGAGACGGGGTTTCACCATGTTGGCCAGGCTGGTATTGAACTCCTGACCTCAAGCAATCCACCCGCCTCTGCCTCCCAAAGTACTACGATTACAGGCATGAGCCACCATGCCCGGCCCTGCCTTTCAATAACTACTCCCAGAGAGTCACACACACAACCTGTTGGGGAACCAAAACAGAGCCAGCTCCTCTGGGATCCTTGTCTTCTTATTTGTCTAGTAAATTCAACACAGGAACATCTGAACCTAAACCTATCAAGAAATACAAGACCAACTGCCCAAATCTCAAAAGGATCAAGTTTAGGATTCATTTACATAGAAAGTCCTAATACATCTCAGTATTTGTTAATAAGACCTTAAATGAGATTTGAGATGAGGGCTCAAGAGGCTCAATGCTAATTTACAGATCAGAAATAAAGATAAAGATCCCCTGAGTAGTTCCAATGTAAATTAGTGAGAAAAAAAATGATTTCTAGTTTCTGAGAAAAACATATTCAAAGTGAGGAGTGCATTCAAACAAGTCACTGGCAGAGTTTACGAATGTTCTCTACACAGTGGGCATGAAACCAGAACCATTTTTGCTGTCAGGAACCTTGCCTCTGGAATGCTGTTAGGATTCTACTGCGGATCGGGGGAGGGGAGGGCAGAAGCAAGACAGGCAGAAATTAGTGATTGCCTCCTGCTTTTTCTGCGAAGGGAGCTGTTCTCACAGCTAGGCGGAGGGCTGAGAGCCTCACTGACACCTCTGACCCTCCCCTTCACCTTTCACATTACCTATGCACGGCAGAGAAAGCACTTAACAAGTATTAGTATTATTACCATTAATTAAGTGCTTACTATGCACAAGGTCATTTGATTTTCATAAGAAGTTCATGAGGTGGCCAGGCATGGTGGCTCACGCCTGTAATCCTAGCACTTTGGGAGATCCAAGTGGGAGGATCATTTGAGGTCAGGAGCTCAAGACAAGCCTGTCCAACATGGTGAAGCCCTGTCTCCATTAAAAAATACAAAAATTAGCTGGGCATGGTGGTGCATGCCTGTAATCTCAGCTACTTGGGTGGCTGAGGCAGGAGAATCGCTTGAACCCAGAAGGCGGAGGTTGCAGTGAGCCAAGATCACACCACTGCACTCCAGCCTGGGTGACAGAGTGAGGCTCAATCTCAAAAAATAAGTCCATGAAGTAAGAACTCAAATTATTAAATTATTCTCAAGCTACAGATAAGGAAACTAAGGCCCAGAAAGGTTAAGTGACCTGCCTAGGGTTGTGAAGTAGACTCACTTTGAGGTAGAACTGGGTCTTAAGCCCGGTTCTGGTTGATACCAAAGTTCTTAACTTCATAGCAACTCCTTATGTATCTGAAAACAATCTTTTGGCCATTTCGTTAAGTTCCCCTGATTAAGCTACTCCAATTTACTCTCGCCAACAAATACCCTGTTACTGGGGGCAGGGTGTACCCTCATCACTGGTTTCGCTTATGCTTCTTCAGTGGTATGCTGGTATGTTTAACAACTGGCTCTCTGGGTGCAGGGGAAGCCATGGTTTGTAGCACTTGCCAATTTCCATGGTGTAAATATTCTCACCATAGCCAATTTCAAGCAGCTGGCAGGACATCACTAAGTCGGAAGCTGGGAACTAATGTGCACATTCAGCTCTCATGAGCTGGTATGAGGGAAACAAAACAGAAATATGCATATACATACTTAGAAAGTTCTTCCATTTCCTCTTCGTAAAGCTTCCTTCGTTCCTTCAGTTCTTCTGGAAGGAATTTAGCTATGAGCTCCTCCATTATTACATTTTTGCTGTATTTTCTTGATGCCAAGCACTATATGGGGGGAGGCAATTAGATAATATGCAGTTAGGTAATATGCAGTCATCAGCAAAACACTTCTGATGTAATCACTGGACAAGTCACATGACCCACATATTGGAGTAGTCTGGACCCACAAATCAGCAGATGATACCATCATAATATATGTATTTTCTGGATGTTAGTTTCATTTAAAAAACCACACATGCAATTGATTATCTTTATAATTAGAATAAAAATATTTTAACAAGGGGGTAAAACCTGCATTGAAGTTTTAAAACTCTCACAATTTTTCTGAAATACTGAAATCAAGATCATGTTCTTGTCCAAAAAGTGGTGTGGGGGGAATCCTTCCCTTTCCATTTCCTGTTGATCATGTTTACAAGCACACAGAAATGGTCTCCATCTGGGATATGCTCAAAGTTAGTGGCCAAAAGGTTCAGGGAACTAAAAAGCATTTTTCAATCACTGATCCTTTCCTGCCCTGTCCCACTCCCAGCCTAACCCAATGCTTGGGCTTCTGGATATTGCCAAATCTACCTATTTTTTCTCTTTTAATTTTAGTTTTAAAAAACACAAACAGCTAAATATTGATTTGTCTATTTGCCTTTCTAATATACCATCTAGGTATCACTGAGATTAAAAGTCATGATTTCAAGAACTGGACTCAGGCTCAATTGTCACTGTTACTCTTCTCCCAAACACCTCTGACCGATGCACACCCAGGGATGTTTAAGTAGTGGGTATTTAACGGTGTGAATCAAACAACTGATGTTAAAACATCTGCGGAGAATTGCTTGCTATGGAAACTACCCCTACAGTCCCAGCAAGGAGAGCGCCTGAGTATAAAACTGTTGGCTTCAAACAATTTTGTTCCTTTCTCAGTATGGGCTGTGTCTCTATTCTGCAGTGAACATGATTGGAATATTTAATCCTATGTAAAATAGTGCAAGTGTGACCCTATGTGAATACACAGAGATAGATGAGAATATCTTCTAGACCCCAAGTCCTGAACCGTATAGCATCTGTCTCCAGGATGCCTTATCTGCCACTGTCACTGCCATTGCCTGGCTATGGGAAAATCAACTGCACTTCCCAGTCCCAGTTTTGGGGGATAAGCAGTGATTGAGGAGGTAGTCGGTCCAAAAAGTAGGTGACTCCTCTGCTGATGCTAAAACAAAAAGCCAGAAAAGGCACATACTAAAATGTTAACTAACAGTGATTTTCTCTAGGTACTGAGCATATGGGTAGATTTTTCTTCTTTCCACTTAATCTGAATTTTCCAGTGTTACAACAACACAGATGTATTATTTAAGTATAAGGATTATGGACTTCTCACCTACAATCAGGCCTGCAAATCCTACAACTTTTATCTAGGGAAAGGTATGACATTGGCCCTCATCCCAATCCCAACACATACCCTGAGGGCTACCAGCGATGATTATTTCACTCTATTCCCTTAATTTAAATACTGGGGTGATGGTAAAGCTCAACATGTGACTTCTCTTGACCTGTAGTCACCTAGAGATAGCCTTGCATCTCCAACCTCTCCTCAGGAATGACAGGGGTCAAGGAATATTAACACCAATCATAAAATGTGGCACATAAGTCCCTGAGGGAGGGAAAACAAGATGGATTCTCAGGTCTTCTTTTTCTATAGGAAATTCCTTCAGGTTCACTTGAAAAACAAAGGTGGGAGTCTGTGTGATTAGTTTTAGAGAACCTGGAAGTCCTAAAGGGCTGCTGTCTGCTAAATTGGCTTACTGCAAAAGCTCTAGGGCTTCCAGGTACAGTGGCTCCTGAGGGGTTGGACAAGGATCACTCTGAAGTTCTGTGAGGTTCTCCTGGGGCCTTTGGAGCTGTTATCTTCAAGCCACAGAATAAACATTGATGATAAGGGAACATCAGGGCTTACCTAGTCCAATCCTAGAGGGGACAAAAGATTTACTCAAGATCACAGCATATCAGGTGCCATGATGAGATCAGAACCAGGATCCAAGTTTATCATCTATTTAACACTTTTGTTTCCAACACAAATTGATTTCCCTACTTACACCACATAAAAAACTGCATGTTGCCTCATTTTCCTGAAGGACTTTATGGAGATGGGAACAGTGGCTATAAGACAGGAGAAATAGGCTGGGCACGGTGGCTCACGCCTGTAATCCCAGTACTTTGGGAGACTGAGGTGGGTGGATCACCTGAAGTCAGGAGTTCGAGACCAGCCTGACCAATATGGTGAAACCCCATTTCTACTAAAAATACAAAACTTAGACCAGGCGCGGTGGCTCACGTCTGTAATCCCAGTACTTTGGGAGGCCGAGGCAGGCGGATCACGAGGTCAGGAGATCGAGACCAGCCTGGCTAACACGGTGAAACCCCATCTCCACTAAAAATACAAAAAAATTAGCCAGGCATGGTGGCAGGCGCCTGTAGTCCCAGTTACTTGGGAGACTGAGGCAGGAGAATGGCGTGAACCCGGGAGGGGGAGTTTGCAGTGAGCGAAGATTGCGCCACTGCACTCCAGCCTGGGTGACAGAGCAAGACTCTGTTTCAAAAAAAAAAAAAATTAGCTGAGCGTGGTGGCATGTGCCTGTAATCCCAGCTCCTTGGGAGGCTGAGGCAGGAGAATTGCTGGAACCCAGGAGGTGGAGGTTGCAGTGACCCGAGATCGCGCCACTGCACTCCAGCCTGGGTGACAGAGTGGAGACTCCATCTAAAAAAAAAAAAAAAAGACAGGAGAAATAGATGGTTTGAGGGAGTAATGTGCCCTACCACAGTGCAGTGGCTTGGGGTCCAGTTGAACACTGTCTTAGTGCCCAATTCCAAATAAGCTAAACCTAACAAGAAAGAAATACTGATTTAAACCAAACAAAGAAATATTGATTTACCTGTGAAAGACCGTCTTTGCACAATGGACACTTGGCGTTGTGATCTAGGCATCTTTCTAGGCATTTTAAGCAAAAAGTATGCCCACAAGGTGTTGTGACTGGCTCATAGAATAATCTGAAATTTAGGAATCAAAATGGAAGAAAACTTCAGTAAGACCAAAAATAAAAGAGCAACTCAAAGCTAAGGTTTTAAAGCATTATTTAGACTATTTTAGGGTGGGGGAGGAGTTCTTTTTTAAAAGTCGCTATTGTTGCACTTCAGATAAACATTTGCCTTTCGTTTTTGAGCTGGATTAAAATACATTTATTAAAGTTTAGGGCATAGCTAGATCATTTTGTAACATCAATTCTAGTCTATCTCTTCTGGGGAATTCAGATTTTTTGCCCTGTCTGGTCCAAGAAAAATAGAGATTAATGCACAGTGTCTGGATAAAATTCTATTCTGAAAATATTAGCCAACCTGTTCACCTGAGTATATGTAAACACACACAGACACACACAGACACGCAGACACACACACTCTCTCTCCCTTACACATTTACCCACTTAAGCACTTTACATCATATTACCATGGAAAAAAACTTTGTTTGCTAACCTTGATTCCTCTTTTCGTCTAAGCAATGTCAATGCCTGAAGGATATCAAAACTGTACCTCTAACAAACATAACTGCCTTTTATATAGATAGATAATTTTCATAGGGGGAGAATAGTATTGTTAGTGTGCTTACTGATATAGACCAGATATGGATCTATATTGATGCATATACACATATACATACATTTACATGTGTACATACATATGTATACATACATATACTTCAATTTGGTACTATTTTAATTGCTTGGGGAGAGTAGGATATTTTCAAAGCAATGTGGGAATCCTTTTATAAAGCTGTTCTGTACCTTCAGAAATTCATGGATTTGCTTTGCTTAAAAAAAGGCTCACCTGCAGCGAGATCAGTGAGTGAGGGTAGTTGAAGATGACCGTTGAGGAGTGGGGCTTGCATTCACCAAGAGGAGAAGCACAGGAAGAATGGAAAGACCCCTCCCTGCCTGACCAGCCTATTTTCACCTCACAAGAGTGTTCAGTGGAAAGTCAGAGGCTGCCAGCTGTACGGCTCCCTCGTGTGGCCAGGAGGTGCACCAGCAGCCTGGCCAGCACTGCCAGGCTGAGTAGAAGAATCAACATGCCAGCTGAAAAGTACTTGTGAAGAAATTGAACCCACTAACTAGAATGAACCTGAGGTCCAGAAAGGTGGAAGTTACTTGTCTAAGTGTGCACAGCCAACTGTTGACAGATGAGAGTCTATCCAACTTCCACTTCCAGTCATGTGCCTTTTCTATTACAAGGATAATTCTCAACCATTGCTGTGCATCAGAATCACCTGGACAGCTTTATCTTTAAACTGCTTTATTGGTGCAAAATTGATATATAATAAATGGAACAGACTTAAAGTGTACAATTTGATAAGTTCTGACATATGTACACACTTATGAAACCATCGCCACGATCAAGATAGGAAACATACCCATCACTCCCAAATGTTTCCTCTCGCCCCTTTGTAAGCCCTCCTTCCTGCCTCCCCAAATCACCTGGGGAGCTTATGGAAACTCTAGATGCCCACTACAGCATCTACAGAGATTCAGATCAGTAGACCCAGTGTACAGGACAGGCATCAAGACTTTTTTTAAAGCCTCCTGGTGATTTTAATGTACAGCCAAGGTTGAGGATCACTGTGTTACACAAATCCCATTAATCTCTGCATAGGCAAACTTTCTGTATTGGTCTTCAAATATCAGTTACGTGTGGAGCAAAAAAAAAAAAAAAAAAAAACATACATCGTGAAGCTCCACTGGCTAAAGTTCCAGATTCAGCACGTCAAGGGGACTAGAAAAAATGGGATATTTTTAACAAGCCAATGGAGGTCTGGAGTAGGAGAGAGACTTTTCATATATTCATCTTTTTGGTACTTTTTGAATTTTTTGATTCTGTTTAAAAAGTAGTTAATTTGTTTAACAAATTAATTAAAATTAATAAATTTTAGTTATCCAATTGGCCAAAAAGCAAAGTTATTTTTTTAAAAAAACTATTTACTATGGAGGTCTCCGTGCACTAAGGCAAGAACAAAATATGAGAACTGGAAAGGAAAAAATCAAATCTGTCATTATTCACAAATGATATGGTGAACTTAGAAAAATCTAAAAGAATCTACAAATGATTATTAGAATAAGAATAGAATTAACAAAGTTACTAGATAAATACACACGCACACATACAATTATACTTCTATATACCAGCAATAGACATTAGAAATGTTATCATCTTAAAGATAACATTTGCAACTGCTTTTAAAAATCAAGTGTCCAGGAAGAAATCTAACAACAGTTATAGGAGACCTCTTTTGGAAAAAGCTACAAACTCCTCATTGAAAGAAAGTAAACAGCTAAGTCCCAATAAAAAACCTCAATGGGTTATTTCATTTGTTTATTTTTGTAGAACTTGACAAGTTGATTTCTAAACTTTATAAGGAAAAGCAAAGGGCCAAGATACATCTGAAGAGCAATGATGTGGGAGGACTCACTCTACCAGATAACAGAACATATAAAGCTGTGGTGATTAAAACAGTATATGACTAGCACAAGGACAAACAGACTCAGGGAATAGAATAGGAAGCCCAGAAACAGATCCAGATGTGGATTCTTGATTTATGACAAATGTGTCACTTCAAAGCAGATGGGGGAAAGATTTTCAGTACATAAATAGCCTTCTCAATAAATGGTATTAGGAGAGTTGGCTATCTATAGGGGGAAATGAAATTGGATCATCTCTCATATCATTCGCAAAAACCAATTCCATGTGGGCTGTAAAAATAAATGTGAAAAGCAAAACAATAAAACATTCAGAAGATGAAATAGCCAGGCACAGTGGCTGGCACCTCTAATCCCAGCTACTTGTTGGGGGGTGCTGAGGTAAGAGGATCGCCTGAGACAAGGAGTTTGACACCCCATGTCTTAAATAAATTAGTCAAATAAAAGAAAATAAAGATAAAAGAGGAGAATATCTTTATGACCTGAAGGTAAAAAAATGAATTATGACACAAACCCTGCCTATAAATGAAAAGATGGATAATTTTGACTGTATTAAAATGAAGCGCTTTTGGCTGAGTGCAGTGGCTCACACCTGTAATCCCAGCACTGTGAGGCCGAGGTGGGCGGATCATCTGGGGTCAGGAGTTCAAGACCAGCCTGGCCAACATGGCAAAACCCCGTAAAAATTAACAGACTGTGGTGGCGCGTGCCTGTGATCCCAGCTACGGGGGAGGCTGAGACAGGAGAATCGCTTGAACCCAGGAGGTGGAGGTTGCAGTGGGCCGAGATTGCACCACTGCACTCCAGCCTGGACGACAAAGTGAGACTCCATCTCAAAATAAAAAAGAAGAGGAAACGCTTTTAAGTTCATCAAAAATGTCATTAAGAGGGCAAAAAGGCAAGCCAGAGTAGGAGAAAGTATCTGCAACACATAACGACTAGCAAAGAACTTGTATCTAGAGCATACATAGAGCCCCTAGAAGTCAATAAGAAAAAGAGAAGGAAGCCAACAGAAAATGAACAAACACTTATATGCACCAGCAGATGTAAACAATGTTTATAGCAATGTTGCCCATGATATCCCCTAACTAGATGCAACCCAAACATCCATCCATAAGAGAACTGGTGGATTCATACAATGGAATATTATACAATAATGAAAATGAACAAACTTCACCTACATGCAATAACATGGATAAATCCTAATACTGAGTAACACAAGCCAGATTGAAAGAATAAATTCTGGATAATTCAGTTTATGCAAAGCTTTTACGTAGGCAAAACTAGATTGCATCACCTAGATATGCATATACGGGTAGTAAAGCTATAAAGAGAAACAGGATAAAAGTCAAGATAGTGGTTGGGGTAGGGAGGATACCTACCTCCCTAGGGGTATCCTCTATGATTGGGAAGAGGCATATGGGCAGCTTCTTGGGTCCTGGCAATGTTTTACTTCTTGAACTGAGAGGGGTTACATAAGTATCTTCTCTACAATATTTTGTTAAGAGAACATATTTATATTTTATGCACTTTTCCACTGTGTGTATTTCACAATTTAAAATGTTTTTCAAAAGTGTGATTTGGAACCACTGCTGTGATCTAATTATCAGAGCAGCCAAACCAAAATATCTCATTTCCTTGGTAACTTAGTCCTGTGAATCTGAATGCCTTATATTATTCGATGGTACTAATGATGATGATTGATGAATCTGTATCTACAACTAATATGCAAAACCGTTTTTCCTGAGAATTTCCCAATTGGGCCTATTATTCATTTAAGAATGTAACCTAATGCAATCTATCTAAAATAACGAAGATATAGCTGGCTAATTAATTGCAATAAATACTGACATTTAGTGAGCAGATGAATAAAACACACACAAAAGGACACAGCAATCTCTTAGCAAAAGCTGTGATTAAAATGCCCCTGACTGAGTAGTAGCAAACACAAATGCGGCCACAGATGCTGCATAATTATTGCTTTGAAATAGTTCAAGGTTCAGATGCTTAGAATACATTACACTTTTCAATACTCAATTCATTTCTATATTTAGGGCTACTCTGCTGCTCTGCACGGCCTGACTAAAATGACTGGAACAGATGGAATCTATTTCTCTGGCTATATTTCTTGGTGTGTCAATACTGAACTTTGTATATTAAGAGGTGGTAATTATGATTAGCTTCATTATACTATTGAGAAAATTTAAACCCAGACAGGTTAAAATAACTTGCTTAATATCACACAGCTAGCTGTTAAGTAGCAGGGCTTTGGGATGTGAGGTCAGATCTGACTCCCAAGCCCATCCTTCTTCTTCACTCTATGATGTGACAGCAACTATGTGCATGTATTTCTGCATCCAAATAGACATCATCCATCTACATGTAGATGCACACACTCATATGCACACTTTTCTCCCTCCCTCTCTCCTCTCTCCCTCCTTCTGAGAAAGAGAGAGACAGACGGAGAGAGAGAGAACTTGACTAGAATTCTTTTTATTTACCACTTTAGGTAACGATTTCAGAAAACACGTCCAAGAGGTATTTATAAATCAGAGCAGGGCCAGATTTTCACACAAAAAACAGTTTACATTGTTACGTGATGGAGTAAACAATAGCAATAATAAATGCTTTCAGTTTGATGTCAGCCCGGATAAAATGTTTGGCTTGTCTGGAAATAGCTATCTTTTCCCACCAGTTACATCCTTGTATTGTGTTCTTTTGCTATCAAATGAGAGCAGAGGAAAGGAGGGAGGGGAGAAGGAGAGGGAGAAATAGGGAAAGAGGGAGGAAGAGAGAGTGACAGTGTGTGTGTGTATGAGAGAGAGAGAGAGAGAGAGAGAGAGAGAGAGAGATTGAATGAGAGTGAACTGACAGGATCCTTAACACCCAGCTACTTGAGTAGCTAAAACTAGGTTAAATATAAAGCTTCTTGTTAGAATTGACAAAGAGGTTACTGGGCCATTAGATAACTGGTTCAAATATCAAACATTCTTACTGCATATCTCAAAATGTTCTTGTCACCCCAAAAGTTCTGCTCCACAGCAGCCCCAGAGGTGGCCCCCAACAGCTAAGGTATCCACATGAGGCAAATATCAAAGGAGCACTTGCGACCACTAAGGATTGAGGGGCAGAGTTCTGAAGGGTTGAAGTTAGTGGGTAACTTCCCTCAACAGAGCTCTCCCAGTTCAGCAAGGGAGACTTGGAGATTGGAATGGTCCTCACTTACACACCTCGGATTATTGTTCCACTCACTCTTTCCACCCTTTTCCCTGTAGAACTTACAACCTGCTCCTCCTAATTTTCTCTCTAGAATCTGTGTATACAAATTCACACTCTAACTTGTTTTTCTACAAATGCAGCTCCACGAAACTGGATTTCATACTAAAATCTTGCACAAATAGTACAAATGTCTAATTTCATGACCTCCACAGATTGTTTTAGACTATCTTTACTCCCAGACACTCTCCCACAAGCACACATGAGGGTAACAAGAGAACCAATCATATTCCTAACACCAAGAAAGAGAAGAAAAATACTGCAGAGGTGGAATCAAAAGCTTTTTCAATGCTAACATAATTCAAGCTGAAGCATGTGTATGAAATAGCCTCTGTCCACATCCGATGTCTAACTTACAGACAAACCCTGTTGGAAAGGGAACTACATGCTTCTGACCGATGGCTGCAGTTTTCAGAACCTCAAAATCCAGAGTTCTTTCTAGATTTAGTAGGTTTCTTATCACCATCAAGCAGCGAGAGGCCAGCTATAACTTAGCAGCTTATGCAATGGCTACTCCAGGCACAGAGGGTTTTTGTTTTGTTTTGCTTTGTTTTGTTTTGAAGTCTCACTTAGAACGGAGGGGCAGGATAAGAGAAATGGTGGCTTTTAAATTTCGAGCGAGCCAACTAGAAGGGGGTCTTATCCTCTTGGTGTTTATTTCTTGGACCAAATTGGGAGACCTCCTTCAAAGCCCCCTGTTGAGTTCAAGGACAAACAAGATGAAAGGGAGAAAGCAGAGGAACAAAAGAACTTACACCTCAGGATTCTTAGTTTTCAGAGAAAACACAAACAGGATGAGTCTGTATGTTTGATTTCTTGTCCCCTGGATGTTGGGGGGAGTGTTAAGGATACGCACAACAAAGACCTGGTCCCTGAGCAGGCTAAGTCAATCTACTCCACAGCTCACATCATGGGCTTAGAGTCACAACGGTATTACCTACAGGAGCCCATTGCTCTGCCTGGAAGTAGGATTTCTCTATCTTCTACTTTGGCTTTGCCAGAACCCACCTGCCATTCTATCGTGAGGGAGTGAGGGAAGTAGTGAAAGGAACCTGCTCATTTAGCCCCTCCCACCCTAGCCCACTCCACCCACACCAACTCCTGACATCATGTGAGGCTTGCTTTGAGTGCTTCAATATTCCACCTGCTGAGTAGGTCTGCCAAAGCTTATGAGCAAATCTGGCATCCAAAATTTTTTTTTAAGAGAAAGAAGGTCCACATTTCAGGTAATGGCTATGTTACTCATTTTTAGTCATCCGACAACAGTCATTCAGAATACAAATGCAGGTGATCAATATGAGAAGCATATGTGCCCATTAAAGGGCACATATCTGAGCAGTTTCTGCTGGCTGGATCCCACCATGTAGTGTATGAAAATACTTTTTTAGGGCCAGGCACAGTGGTTCACGCCTGTAATCCCAGCACTTTGGAAGGCCAGGGTGGGTGGATCACCTGAGTTAGGAGTTCAGGACCAGCCTGACCAACACGGTGAAACCTCATTTCTACTAAAAATACAAAAATTTGCCAGGCAGGAGGCTGAATTGCCTGAACCGGGAGGTGGAGGACGCAGTGAGATGAAATCACACCACTGCACTCCAGCCCGGGTGACAAAGTGAGACTCTGTCTCAAAACCAAAATTAATTTAACTTAATTTTTAAAAATTAAATAAAAAGACTTTTTGTTATATTTTCTCTTGGGTCGATCATCTTAAAATAAAAAAAGAAATTATTTTTCCGTAAGTTATTGGGGTACCGGAGGTATCTGGTTACATGAGTAAGTTCTTTAGTGGTGATTTCTGAGATTTTGGTGTGCCATCACCCGAGCAGTATACACCGCACCATGTTTGTAGTCTTTTATCCCTCACCCTCCTCCCACTTTTCCTCCCAAGTCCCCAAAGTCCATTGTATCATTCTTATGCCTTTGCATCCTTATAGCTTAGCTCCCACATATCAGTGAGAACATACAATGTTTTGTTTTCCATTCCTGAGTTACATCACTTAGAATAATCTCCAATCTCATCCAGGTCACTGCAAATGCTGTTAATTTATTCCTCTTTATGGCTGCATAGTATTTCATTGTATATATATACCAGAGTTTCTTTATCCACTCGTTGATTGATGAGCATTTGGGTTGGTTCCACGATTTTGCAATTGTGAATTGTGTTGCCATAAACATGCATGTGCAAGTATCTTTTTTGAATAATGGTTTATTTTTCTCTGGGTAGATACCCAGTGGGATTGCTGCGTCAAATGGCAGTTCTACTTTTAGTTCTTTAAGCAATCTCCACACTGTTTTCCATAGTGGCTGTACTAGTTTACATTCCCACTAGCAGTATAGAAGTGTTCTCTGCTCACCACATCCACGCCAACATCTACTGTTTTTTGAGTTTTTTATTATGGTCATTCTTGCAGGAGCAAGGTGGTATCTCAATGTGGTTTTGATTTACATTTCCCTGCTCATTAGTGATGCTGAGCATTTTTTTATGTTTGTTGGCCATTTGTGTATCTTCTTTTGAGAACTATCTATTCATATCATTAGCCCACTTTTTGATGGGATTGTTTTTTTCTTACTGATTTAAGTTTGTTGTAGATTCTGGATATTAGTCCTTTGTCAGATGTATAGATTCTGAAGATTTTCTCCCACTCTGTGGGTTGTCTGTTTACTCTGCTGACTGTTCCTTTTGCTGTGCAAAAGCTCTTTAGTTTAATTAGGTCCCAGCTATTTATCTTTGTTTTCATTGCATTTGCTTTTTGGTTCTTGGTCATGAAATCCTTGCCTAAGCCAATGTCTAGAAGGATTTTTCCAATGTTATCTTCTGGAGTTTTTATAGTTTCAGGTCTTAGGCTTAAGTCCTTAATCCATCTTGAGTTGATTTTGTATAAAGAGATGAGGATCCAGTTTCATTCTCCTACATGTGGCTAGCCAATTATCCCAGCACCATTTGTTGAAAAGGGTGTCCTTTCCCCACTTTGTGCTTTTGTTTGCTTTGTTGAAGATCAGTTGGCTGTAAGTATTTGGGTTTATTTCTGGGTTCTCTATTTTGTTCCATTGGTCTATGTGCCTATTTTTACAACAGTACCATGCTGTTTTGGTGACTATGGCCTTATAGTATAGTTTGAAATCAGATAGTGTGATGCCTCCAGATTTGTTCTTTTTGCTTAGTCTTGCTTTGGCTATGCAAGCTCTTTTTTGGTTCCATATGAATTTCAGAATTGTTTTCTTCTAATTCTATGAAGAATGATGGTGGTATTCTGATAGGGATTGCATTGAATTTGTAGATTGCTTTTGGCAGCATGGTCGATTTCACAATATTGATTCTACCCATGAGCATGGGATGTGTTTCCATTTGTTTGTGTCATCTCTGATTTCTTTCGGCAGTGTTTTGTAGTTTTTTTTGTTTTGCTTTGTTTTTTTGACGCAGTATCCCTGTCGCCTGGGCTGGAGTGCAGTGGTGCAATCTCTGCTCACTGCAAACTCCGCCTCCTGGGTTCACGCCATTCTCCTGCATCAGCCTCCCAAGTAGCTGGGACTACAGGCACCCGCCACCAGGCCCAGCTAATTTTTTGTATTTTTAGTAGAGATGGGGTTTCATCATGTTAGCCAGGATGGTCTCAATCTCCTGACCTCATGATCCACCCGCCTCGGCCTCCCAAAGTGCTGGGATTACACGCATGAGCCACTGTGCCCGGCTTGTGTTTTGTAGTTTTCCTGTAGAGGTCTTTCGACTCCATGGTTAGGTAAGTATTTTATTTTTTTACAGCTATTGTAAAGGGGATGCTTGATTTGACTCTCTGCTTGGTCGCTGTTGGTGTATAGAAGAGCTCCTGATTTGTGTACATTAATCTTGTATCCAGAAACTTTACTGAATTCTTTTATCAGTTCTAGGAGCTTTCTAGAGGAGTCCTTAGGGTTTTCAAGGTAAACAATCATATCATCGGCAAACAGTGACAGTTTGACTTCCTCTTTACTGACTTGGATCCCTTTATTTCTTTCTCTTGTCTGATTGCTCTGGCTAGGACTTTCAGTACTCTGTTGAAAAAGAGTGGTGAGAGTGGGCATCCTTGTCTTGTTCCAGTTCTCAGAGGGAATGCTTTCAACTTTTTGCCGTTCAGTATTATGTTGGTTGTGGGTCTATCACAGATGACTTTTATTACATTAAGGTATGTCCCTTGTATGCTGATTTTGCTGAGAGTTTTAATCATAAAGGGATGCTAGATTTTGTTGAAGGCTTTTTCTGCATCTATTGAGATGATCATGTGATTTTTGTTTTGATTTCTGTTTATGTGGTTTATCACATTTACTGACTTGCATGTTAAACCATCCCTGCATTCCTGGTATGAAACCCACTTGATCATGGTGGATTATCTTTTTTTTTTTTTTTTTTTTTTTTTTGAGATGAAGTCTCATACTGTCGCCCAGGCTGGAGTGCAGTGGTGTGATCTCAGTTCACTGCAAGTTCCACCTCCCAGGTTCACGCCATTCTCCTGCCTCAGCCCTTCTACTACCTGGGACTACAGATGCCCGCCACCACGCCCAGCTAACTTTTTTTGTATTTTTAGTAGAGACCAGGTTTCACCATGTTGGCCAGGATGATCTTGCTCTCCTGACCTTGTGATCCACCCACCTTGGCCCAAAGAGCTGGGATTACAGGCGTGAGCCACTGCACCCAGCCCAGATTATCTTTTTAATATGTTGTTGGATTTGGTTAGCTAGTATTTTGTTAAGGATTTTAGCATCTGAGTTCATCAAGGATATCAGTCTGTGGTTTTCTTTTTTTGGTTGTCCTTTCCTGGTTTTGGTATTAGGGTGATACTGGCTTCATAGAATGAATTAGGGAGGGTTCCTTCTCTATCTTGTGGAATAGTGTCAAAAAGATTGTTACCAATTCTTCTTTGAATGTCTGGTAGAATTCTGCTGTTAATCCGTCTGGTCCTGGACTTTTTTTTTTTGCTAGCAATTTTTAAGTTACCATTTCAACCTTGCTGCTTGTTACTGGTCTATTCAGGGTATCTCATCCTTCTTGATTTAAGCTAGGAGGGTTGTATTTTTCCAGGAATTTATCATTCTCTTCTAGGTTTTCTAGTTTATGTGCATAAAAGTGTTCATAGTAGCCTTCACTAATCTTTTGTATTTCAGTGGTGTCATTGTAGTATCTCCTGTTTCATTTCTTAGTGAGGTTATTTGAATTTTCTCTCTTCTTTCCTTGGTGAATCTTGCTAATGGTCTATCAATTTTACTTATCTTTTCAAAGAACAGGCTTTTTGTCTCATTTATCTTTGGTATTGTTGTTGTATCAATTTAATTTAGTTCTGCTCTGATCTTGGTTATTTCCTTTCTTCTGCTGGGTTTGAGTTTGGTTTGTTCTTGTTTCTCTAGTTCTTTGAGGTGTGACCTTAGATTGTCTGTTTGTGCTCTTTCAGACTTTGATGTAGGTGCTTAGGGCTATGAACTATCCTCTTAGCACTGCCTTTTCTGTATTCCAGAGGTTTTGATAGGTTGTGTCATTATTGTCATTCAGTT
Organism: Macaca fascicularis; assembly: GCF_037993035.2. Taxonomy (NCBI): domain Eukaryota; kingdom Metazoa; phylum Chordata; class Mammalia; order Primates; family Cercopithecidae; genus Macaca; species Macaca fascicularis. Next base: position 125,330,176 of record NC_088395.1, on the reverse strand, counting down.
TGAAGAATTTTTTAAATTTCCATTTTGATTTTGTTTTTGACCCAATGCTCATTCAGGAGCAAGTTGTTTAATTTCCATGTATTTGCACAGTTTTATTCCACTGTGGTCTCAGAGAGTACTTGATATCATTTTAATTTTCTTAAATTTATTAAGGCTCATTTTATGGTCTATCATATAGTCTATCTTGGAGAAAGTTTCATACACTGTTGAATAGAACGTGTATTCTGCAGTTGTTGGATAAAATGTTTTGTATGTATCTGTTAAGTCCATTTGTTCCAAGGCATAGTTTAAATCCATTGCTTCTTTGTTGACTTTCTGTCTTGATGACCTGTCTAGTGCTGTTAGTGGAGCATTGAAGTCCCCCACTATTATTGTGTTGCTGTCTATCTCATTTCTTAGGTCTATTATGAATTGTTTTATAAATTTGGGACTTCCAGTGTTAAGTGCATATATGTTTAGGATTGTGATATTTTCCTGTTGGACAAAGCCTTTTACAATTATATACTGTCCCTTTTTGTCTCTTTTAACTGCTGTGGCTTTACAGTTTGTTTTGGGCCGGATGCAGTGACTCACGCCTGTAATCCCAGCACTTTGGGAGGCCAAGGCAGGTGGATCATGATGTCAGGAGTTCAAGACCAGCCTGACCAACATGGTGAAACCTGGTCTGTACTAAAAATACAAAAATCAGCCAGGCGTGGTGGTGCATGCCTGTAATCTCAGCTACTCAGGAGGCTGAGGCAGGAGAATCACTTGAACCTGGGGGCAAAGGTTGCAGTGAGCCGAGATCACACCATTGCACTCCAGCCTGGGTCTCAGAAGGAGACTCTGTCTCAAAAAAAAAAAAAAATTGTTTTGTTTGATATAAAACTAGCTACTCCTGCTCACTTTGGGTGTTCAATTGCATGAAACGCCTTTTCCCACCCCTTTACTTCAAGTTTATGTGAGTCTTTATGTGTTAGGTGAGTCTCCTGAAGGCAGCAGATGGTTGGTGAGTTCTTATCCATTCTGCGGTTCTGTATCTTTTAAGTGGGGCATTTAGGCCATTTACATTGTTAGTATTGAAATGTGGTGTACCGTTGCATTCATCACGCTCTTTGTTGCATGTGTACTTTGTTTTATGTTTTTGCTTTTTAACTTGTAGTTTTGTTTTATAGGTCCTATGTGATTTATGCTTTAAAGAGGTTCTCTTTTGATGTGTCTCCAGCATTTACTTCAAGATTTAGAGCTCCTTTTAGCAGTTCTTGTAGTGGTAGCTTGGTAATGGCAAATTCTCTCAGCATTTGTTTGTCTGAAAACGACTGTATCTTTCCTTCATAAGTGATGCTTAGTTTCACCGGATACAAAATTCTTGGTTGGTAATTGTTTTGTTTGAGGAGGCTGAAGATAGGTCCCCAGTCCCTTCTAGGTTTTAGGGTTTCTGCTGAGAAATATGCTGTTAATCTAATAGGTTTTCCTTTATAGGTTAGCCGGTTGCTGTCTCAGTTCTTAAGACTTTTTCTTTCATCTTAACTTTGGATTATCTGATGACAATGTGCTTAGGTGAGGATCTGCTTGTGATGAATTTCCCAGGTGTTCTTTGTGCTTCTTGTATTTGGCTATCTAGGTCTCTTACAAGGCCAGGGAAATTTTCCTCAATGACTCCCCCACATACATTTTCCAGACTTTTAGAATTTTCTTCTTCCACAAGTACACCAATTATTATTAAGTTTGGTCATTTAACATAATCCCAGACTTCTTGGAGGCTTTGCTCATATTTTCTTATTTGTTCATATTTTCTTATTCTTTTTTCTTTTTTTCTTATTTATTTATTTATTTATTTTTAGTGAGACGAAGTCTCGCTCTGTCACCCAGGCTGGAGTGCAGTGGCTGGATCTCAGCTCACTGCAAGCTCCGCCTCCCGGGTTTACACCATTCTCCTGCCTCAGCCTCCCGAGTAGCTGGGACTACAGGTGCCTGCCACCTCACCTGGCTAGTTTTTTGTATTTTTTTAGTAGAGACAGGGTTTCACCATGTTAGCCAGGATGCTCTCGATCTCCTGACCTCATGATCTGCCCGTCTCGGCCTCCCAAAGTGCTGGGATTACAGGCTTGAGCCACCACGCCTGGCCTTTAATTTATTTTTTATTATACTTTAAGTTCTAGGGCACATGCGCACAACGTGCAGGTTTGTTACTTTTTTCTTTGTCGGATTGGATTAATTTGAAGACCTTGTCTTCGAGTTCTGAATTTCTTTCTTTCTTTCTTTTTTTTTTTTTTTTGAGATGGAGTCTCGCTCTGTAGCCCAGGCTGGAGTGCAGTGGCTGGATCTCAGCTCACTGCAAGCTCCGCCTCCCGAGTTTACGCCATTCTCCTGCTTCAGCCCCCCGAGTAGCTGGGACTACAGGCGCCCGCCACCTCGCCCGGTTAGTTTTTTTTGTGTGTGTATTTTTTAGTAGCGACAGGGTTTCACCGTGTTAGCCAGGGTGGTCTCGATCTCCTGATCTCATGATCTGCCCGTCTCGCCCTCCCAAAGTGCTGGGATTACAGGCTTGAACCACCGCGCCTGGCCTGAATTTCTTTCTTCTACTTGTTCAATTATATTGCTGAGACTTTCCAGAGCATTTTGCATTTTTAAAAGTGTCCAAAATTTCCTGATTTTTTTTTCTTTAAGCTATCTATTTCCATGATATCTCTCCCTTCACTTTTTTTTTTTTTTTTTTTTTGAGATGGAGTCTCACTCTGTCACCCAGGCTGCAGTGCAGTGGCGTGATCTCAGCTTACTGCAAGTTCCGCCTCCTGGGTTCATGCCATTCTCCTGCCTCAGCCTCCCGAGTAGCTGGAACTACAGGCACCCGCCACCACGCCTGGCTAATTTTTTTGTATTTTTAGTAGAGACAGGGTTTCACTGTGTTAACCAGGGTGGTCTAGATCTCCTGACCTCATGATCCACCTGCCTTGGCCTCCCAAAGTGCTGGGGTTACAGGTGTGAGCCACTGCGCCCAGCCTCTCCCTTCACTTCTTGTACCAGTTTTTGGATTGCCTTGCATTGGGCTTTGCCTTTCTCTGGTCTACCCCTGAGTAGCTTAATAACTAACCTCCTGAATTCTTTTTCAGGTAAATCAGGGATTTCTTCTTGGTTTGGATCCATTGCTGGTGAACTAGTGTGTATTTTTGGGGGTGCTGAAGAACTTTGTTTTATCATATTACCAGGGTTGGTTTTCTGGTTCCTTCTCATTTGGGTAGGCTCTGTCAGAGGGAAGGTCTAGGGCTGAAGGCTGTTGTTCAGATTCTTCTGTCCCACGGGGTGTTCCCTTGATGTAGTACTCTCCCCCTTTTCTTATGGATGTGGCTTCCTGTGAGCCAAACTGCAGTGATTACTGTCTCTCTTCTGGGTCTAACCACCCAGAGTCTACCTGGCTCCGGGCTGGTACTGGGGACTGTCTGCAGAGTCCTGTGATGTGAACCATCTATGGGTCTCTCAGCCATAGATACCAGTGCCTGTTCTGGTGGAGGCAGTCAAGGGTGCAACGGACTCTATGAGGGTCCTTAGCTTTGGTGGTTTAATGCTCTATATTTGTGCTGGTTGGCCTCCTGCTTGGAGGTGGTGCTTTCCAGAAAACATCAGCTGTGGTAGTGTGGAGAGGGAGCAGCAGTGGGCAGGGCCTTAGAAATCCTAAGATTATAGGATGTCTTCCACTTTGTCTTCCACTACCAGGGTGGGTAGGGAAGGACCATCAGGTGGGGGCAGGGCTAGGTATGCATGAGTTCAGATTCTCCTTAGGCGGGTCTTGCTGCAGTTGCTGTGGGGGATGGGGGTGAGATTCCCAGGTCACTGGAGTTGTGTACCTAGGAGGATTATGGCTGCCTTTGATGAGTCATGCAGGTTGCCAGGGAAGTTGGGGAAATACAGCAGTCACAGGCCTCACCCAGCTCCCACGCAAACTGAAGGGCCAGTCTCACTTCCACCGTGACCCCCTCCAACAGCCCCAAGTCTGTTTCCAGTCGGAGAGTGAGAGGGGCTTGAGAACTTGCCCGAGGCTATTTGCCTTCCAGAGTATTTAGGGTGTCTCCTGGGTCCTGCAGAAGCAACCCACTTCCTTCAGAGGGACTGTGGGTCCTCCCGGGATTGCTGGTTTGTTCTTGTAGTCAATCTGGAGCTCCATAGTCCTCCCTGCAGGACCCACCAGCACAACAAAGAGCAGCCTGCCAACCATCTTAATATTTGTGCGGATATCTCAGCCTCCTTTTAGTGCTCTTTTGGAAAACAAACACATTTGTGAATCTGCTAAAGGATGTGGACCTTATACTTGAAAACCCATATACTTTAACACACAACTTCGAGACATTCATACATCTATTAGAATCCATATATAGAACATCCTCAGAGGTCCATAGACCCAAAGTTTCCTTCTGGACCTCTGGTCTAGAAGGAAAAAAAAAGTTAACATTTACTGAGTATCTATTATATGCCAGACACTATTCCAGGTGTTAAATAGATTTTTCTCAATTAATCATGACAACCCCATGGAGTAGGTACACTGTTCTCTATTTTACTGACAAGAAAACAGTAGCAGAGAAGGTCACTTGCTCCATCCAGGTAAACAGCCAGTAAATGACAGCACCAGGGAGCCCCTCCTCTAAGCTACTAAGTCACAGCTGTGAAATCAAAGACATGTAAGCAATTTAAAAAAAAATTGTATATGGTTACACACACCATAACCATAGCTTCTTTTTTGGGGGGTGGGGAAGCATGTGGATAATCTGCCTCTCCAGAGATCTGAGGAAGTAGAGATAATGTGGCACTGGTTGGTGGGGAGATACTTGGCTAAGTATCTCAGGCCCACCACTAATATTCATGGCACAACACAAAACAAAAGCTAGTCAGGCCCACCACTTGGCTTCCCAAGAATAGATCTGTGGCAGTGACAGTAGTCCTTGAACTTGAGTTCTTGACGGTGTAACTGAGATTAGTGCTGGGGTCCAAAATTTAAATTATCTCTAGGGGTTGGAATGTAATGCAATTGTGACACCAGGTTGGAATAAGGCATTTGGGCGGCAGGGGGCATGGTCAACTGGAGAGTACACGTCCTGTCTCAAGACATTCACATTTAAGAAAAACAACCCCCATGAGGGCCAAACAAAAGACATATTCAGACCAGGTGCAGTGGCCTGTAATCCCAGGACTTTGGGAGCCCCAGGCAGGCAGATCCCTTGAGCTCAGGAGTTTGAGACCAGCCTGGGCAACATTGTGAAACCCTGTCTCTACTAAAAATACAAAACCTAGCCAAGCGTGGTGGCGCAGGCCTGTAATCCCAGCTACTTAAGAGGCTGAGGCACATGAATCACTTCAACTGGGGAGACAGAGTTTGCAGTGAGCTGAAATTGTACCACTGCACTCCAGCCTGGGCAACAGAGCAAGACTCTGTCTCCAAAAAAAGATACACACACACACACACACACACACACACACACACACACAAGACATATTCAGACATATTCAGCCCAGTGGGCCATCAGTTTGTGACCTGCGAATAGACCGTTCCCCTTCCCACTCCAGGTTTTTCCCACGTCAAGAGTCAGGAATGCAGTCTGTGGGAAGGGGACACAAGCTGACCCACGTGACAATCAACGTTGTGATTTCCATTCCGTTAGAGCTATGCTTTTTACATGCTAACCAACCCAGCAGTAGGTCACTAGCAGAAAGGTCCAGACACCAGAGATGAAGAAACATCAGGAAGTAAATGATAGTACACAGGACGTACCTCATACATAGAGCGCATTCAAGGTCAGATGCGTCGAAAGATGCAAGTGGTAAACTGAGAGCAGGTTTGTCCCCCTGATCAGTGGGAGGATCTGTGATTTAGAAAGCAAGAAGTCAGCAGTGGAGTAACCTCGGTTTCATAGATAGTACTTCTGAGGCAAAAGAATCCAATGCGTTTTTCACTTTGCCACTCTCACCACCACCTCCCAGAGAGTTGATTTAGTGGACTCCTGAGCCATTGAGAGTGGGACACTCAGAAGTAGGTTCTCAGAGGTTTCCAGCAGCCCCAACAGAAAGAGAAATGCAAGTCAAAGAATGTCCAGGAGCCCTGGGGACTTCATTCAAATGCAACAGGCACCTCTCTCAACAGCAGAAGCTACAGCAACTCAATGGATTGAGCCAGGCCTTCAAAGCTAAAACTGAATCTTGGCACTGCCAAACTCTCGTGGAAAGATAGCAAGCCACAGCTGCAGCTTCTCACATGCCTACCTATGGGAACACAGCTGGGAATGAGCAGGGTGAGGCCTGACCTCACTTTCCTCATCCTGCATTCCTAGAATGGGGATGAGGGTAGCGAGAGGTTGCCCTAGAAGGAAGTGGCATCCCCATGGGTATGGGATGCCATTAGTTGATACTGTGCTTGACCTAATGCCTTGGCGTTCCATTATATTAATAATTAGTATCAAACACTTACTACAGTGTGCTACGCACAGTGCATGCTCTCACAGAAGCCTCATAGGAATCTTTGAGGCCACACAGCTCATAAATGCCAAAGCTGGGTCACACACCCAGAGACTAAGGAGCCCCCGGACAGAGGTAAGTAACTTGTATATACTGGTGAGCCCAGGGATCTCCTCCAAGCTACCTTCTCCTTGGGTAGAGCCAGTACCTTGCTTGGAGGCTTTATTAGGCATCCCTGTGTCTTCTTGGGATTCAATTTGGCAATGTTTCCTTTTCTTTTCCTGGCATTTTCCAGTCTTGCTGGAAGCAGCTTTTGGAGAGGTAGCATCCCACTTCTCCTCCTCTTCTTCCTGGTCTTTCATGTGGTGCTGCTGACCATCCCCCTTCACTTTAGCTGGATCCATCAGACTGCTGCCATCTCCCCTGGCTGCTGCTTCCTCCTGACTAGAACAATGTGGGAGCTCCAGATTGTCCTGGATGAAGAAAGAGCCACATATCAGAATCTTCTTAGGACCAATATTGTCCTCTGATATTCTTACCCAGAGGGACAAAGGGAAACTATAGAGTCCTGATCCCCACCCCAATTGCAGAGTGAACACAGAGCTCAGCTGGGGGGCCGTCATAAGGTATTATTTCCTACTTCTTGTTCACACAGCATCTGCAACCAAGGCATGCCCAGCTTGGGTGGAGTTAGGGAACTTCCCTAGGCAAGGACAGGAAGGTATGTAGGAGGAGAGGCTCCTTGAGCAGGTCCAAAAAGGGGAAATGCCAGGGCTAGCAACAGTTCCCCTTCCCATCAAATCCTTCCCCAGTAACCACTTTAGCAAAACCAAGGCAGGCAGTGAGGGCAGATCCTGTCACTCAGTAGTTCCTCTGGCCCTCACTGCCATTCACGGCCGTCTGTGATCCCCAAACTCCAGCTCCAAAAGGACTTTTGGTAGGGCTTTGGCACAGGTCTGCTCACAGGCCTGCCAAGTTACCTCATGCTGCAGGGCTGTATGCTACGCTAGTCAAATGAACAAGGTACAAACTATTCCTTTGACTAGATTTGGGGTGAAAAGCATTAAAAAAAAAAAAAGACAAAATCACCTGGCAAAAAAAAAAAAAAAAAAAAAAAAAAAAAAAAAACAATGTCTCTAGGCTTTTAAAGAATATTTTCCCAGGAGATGGATATTTGAAAAAGGATTTAGAAATAAGTGCAATAACAACATGTTTATGCAGATTTACATGGAGAACCCCTCTCTAATCTAAACCCATAGTCCACAGGTCAAGATATTCATCTTGTTGTTTCCCTCTAACCCTACCAAAAGAAAATTGGTAGACAGGTGAAAAAGGGGAGCATACAGCTGGGAGAAAACGATGAGGTGAGGAGAAAAATAGTGTGGGTTTTCTGTCTCTAACTTGGGGAGTTGGGGTTTTCTCCAGCACAACAGCAGTACTACAACCTTGACTTTCGATGAACCGAAGGCATTGGCCACTCAGGAGTATACTGCTTTGCAAAGCAAAGTTTGGGTGGAAATCCAATCCTTGTTCCCCAGCTAGTTCACACTGGAAAGCCAAGGCTGCTATTTTTCTTCTTTTCAGATGGAGCTGCAATCAGAAGTCACTCCAGGCATTTGGGTTCAGTATTAGCATCCTCAATCATGTAATAGTGATCTTAATGATTGAAATCACTGGGGGTTCTCTGATTTCAGGAGCTCCTCTAAGTTCTGCTGTTTTTTAACAAAAGCGGGGCACACCTGCATTTCAGTCCTTTTTTGAGAGTCCAGGGCTTACACACAGAAGAACATGGGGCATGAATGGAGGGAAAACTGCCCCCTAAAGGTGCCCAGGCATTCAGTGCTAAACTCTCCCCTGGAGTCTGCGCTTCTGATCCTCAACTTCTGATCACTTACCCTCTGCCGGGAAAGCCAGGGCCTGGAGCCCATCTCTCTTGTGTTCTGTTTTCTGGTTTTCAAAGAAAGGTACAAATACCTGTCCTCCTCCCAGGTCCTTCAACTCAACATTCTTTCCAACATCTCTTTCCTCTTTCTCTGTTACAAATATGTATTGGAAGCTTACTTATGTATAAGGCATAGTGCAAGAATATAAAATTACGTCCATTTGAGAATCAAACAGAGTTGTCTTTGCACAGGGTAAGTGCTGGCACTCAAAGGCCAGCAGTTTGAACAGACAAAAGCTCCAAAGGAGGGAGAAAGGAGGGATCCTCAGGCCCTCTTCCCAGACTCCTCCCCAAAGCCTATAAACCCACTCAAATTGTACAGCCCAGGGGCAGTGAGCCAATTCCTTTCTAGTTCTGTCAAATCTCTCTTGGCTGGATCTAACCAAGAACTGAAAAAAAAAAAAAATGTATCCTAGCACTTTGGAAGGCCAAGGCGGGAGGATCACTTGAGGCCAGGAGTTTGAGACCAGCCTAGGCAAAAATGGTGAAACCCCGTCTCTACCAAAACAACAACAACAACAACAACAACAAAAAAAAAAAAAACAGCCAGGCATGGTGGCTCATGCCTGTAGTCCCAGCTACTCGGGAGGCTGAGGTGGGAGGATCTCTTGAGGCCAGGAGTCTGAGGCTGCAGTGAGCCATGATCATATGACTGCCCTCCAGCCTGGGTGACAGAAAGACACCCTGTCTCAAAATTTTTTTTCAACGTTATGAATAATTCTGGGACCATGCCTGAAATTCACAACTGCATCTTTAAGAGGTTCTTTGCAAAGAACAGAACCACTAGTGACTCAATTTCTTCTTTCTCAGGAACCAAAATAGGAGAGGGAGGGCTCACTCCCCATGTTTGCCCACAAAACAGCCAAACGAAGTGTCACGAGCGAGCTGGGTGAGTTGAGTTTTACCTGTAACAACCTTGGCAGATTATGGCTGGTAACTTCAGTAGTCATTGACTCTACGTTTTCCTTTAATCTAGGGTGAGGTGCCAACAGCTTCAGGATATCGGGAGAATGTTCCTGAGAATCCCCCGGGACTGATGGTGAAAAGAAACTAAGGAGAAGCTGTGACATAAAACAGAAGACTTCACTACTTAAGTTTCTACAGGTGCCCAGGTGAAGGGGAGAAGGGCGGGGGTGAGGGAGCCAGCTTTTAGGGGAGAACTCCAGAGAGGAAGCCTTGGACCAGTGTCCCCAACACACCACACTGGGGCAGGGGTCCTCGCTTCAGCAGCCATCAGAATCAACTGAGGAACTTATGAAAAATCTAGGTCTCTACTTTCTACTACCATCTCCCCCAGGTCTGAAGTGTGGCCGAGGAATCTGGATTTTGAGAAGGCACTACAGATGCCTCTGTTGCCTAGCCAAGGTTAAGAGCCACGATGCTGGTGCTAACACTCCGCAGAAATATCTGCAGTGGGATTTTAAAACTCATCTAGGAGGAAAGAGACAGAGAGGTGAAGTCAGGAGAGAAACCTCAGTTGGAGAACTTGAAGTTCATAATACCTCAGTGAGTAGAAGTCTACAAATGTCTTCTAGGATCCTCACTGTTTCTTTTCTCCATCATCCATTTTGCTTCCTCCTCTCCCCACCATCACCCCTGGATCTTTAATCCCTTCAAAGCTGGGAACCTGAGCAGTTAACCGTTAGGAAAAACAGAACACCAGCTTCCTCCCTCTTCTCCCAGCCTTGCCTCCCCTATTCTGGCCTTTGCCTCCCAGAGGATGTTAGGTTAAGTTAAAGTACTAGGTGCAAGGAGGTTCCAGTCTCTTGCTCTTTTCCCTTGCAATTGGATAAGCTGGGAGGGTAGATGTGCGTTCTAATGTAGCTTGCACCATTCACTGTCCACATTCTTGCCCCAAGTTTCCCCTGTACCGGCAAGGATTGTGTGAGTGTGTGTGTCTGTGTGTGTGTGTGTGTGTGTGTGTGTGTATGTGTGTTTCCATATACTGAAACATGTAACACAAGGAGAGCAGGTGACTTTGCTTCTAAAACCTACTCCAGTGCTTATCACCCAGCAGCTCCTGCAGTATTTGGAGACCCACTAAGGGATGCTCCAGTCCTGTGCTGAGGATACATAGTTAGGGTATTAATTCATCAGTGAAATTTGACAGAGCACCAAACTCCAGTTTGATTCATTCTCTGGCCTCCAGCAGTCTCTTCATGATGTTCCTTCAGATGCCAGCACTTGCCATGAAGCCAAACCCTGCTCAGCCTTCAAAGCTCAGCTCAAGTGCTACCTTCTCTCACTATTCCAGTCCTGTCCTATGCAGTAGAGAGTACACCATAATATAGCATCTTGAACACCACGTTGTTATCCTAGAAATGTGTCACAGATGTAAGCCTTTCTCTCCCGCCAGATGGCCAGCTTCTAGAGGGCACATAACAGATACCCAATAAATACTCATCCTACGGGATGGAATTGAATTAAGACACTTATCCACCCCAGGGCCCAGGGAGAGGCCTCGCATTCAGGCCCAAAGTCCTCAGATTGATCCTTATGTTTCCTTTCAGCTCTGAGAAACCCACTTTCCAGTTATGAGTTGGCAAAGGAGTTAAATGGGGAGGTACTCACAGCACCCTGGGCCATAAATGCCAGCTGTCAGAGGTCCCTCTTCCACAGGAGCCAAGGTTGGCCCTCTGAAGCCCTAATGAGTGACCCAACAGGACCAAGCCAGTTCTGAGGAGGCAGTATCCTTGGACTTCTCCCAAAAAGAGCATAATATTCTTCAATGGCAGCCACACAACATCACAAGGTACAAGGATGAAAGGGCAGAGGGTGGTGGGAAGGAAAAGGGAGAAATCAAAGGAAACAAAGCAGAAATAACAACAGCAGTTCCCTTCTTCATTTTACTACTTGCGATCTCTCTCTGTGCCTTCTCAATGGCATTGGAAAACAAAGGTTAGGGTCAATTCTCAGTGAGAATGATCACTCCACATGAATGAAAGTCAACTACACTTCAGCCTCAGCCTTAGAAAGGCCCAAATAGGTCAAGAAGGAGGAAAAAGAATCTGCAGTAAAAACAAACATTAAAAAGAAACACAAGCCTGTGAGTTCAAAGGCAGCTTATTAATGTCAACTCAACCTGCATCATCTCTGTCAAATCTTTAGCCCTAAAACTGGAATGATCTAGTAAATAAACACAACTGAGGACTCTCGACGTTCTTAATCGCTGCCATGGCCACATCACACTCAGTGGAAATTCGCCTCTAAATTCTTGCCCTCACTTCAGAACTCTGTAACACTCATCATGGGCATACACTCGCTTGCATCATCTGGCATTTATGTTAACAAATGCAAGACTGTAAATTCCTTGAAGACTAAAACTGTGACTTACACCTCTTTGGGTCTCCAGAGCTTCACACAATGCCTTGCCTCAAACCATTAGGCAGCTGTGGAAATGACAACAGTTTGTCTATGAAAGCAGACTGGAGAGACAGGTCAGCCCAACTGATGACACCAAAAACATCTCAGGCCAACTGGGAAATGGACAAACAGGAGTCAAGAAACCATTCCTCCTTGGGTCTAAGACCTGCCTCTGTTGGCCTTTGCACGCTCTGTTCCCAAAGACAAGTTTCTTCTAACTGCCTTTGTTCATCACGGAACTGGAAAGTTCCATTGCTACTATTGACCCAGCATCACCAGTGAGTGCTGAGGCTGTGGCCATGTCCTCATGGGAAGCAGGATGGCAGAGCAGCTAAGATGCCAGGCTTTGGAAGCAGATAGACTTGGGTTTGAATACTTTCCCACCAATCACCAGCTGCATGACCTTGGGAAAGTCAGCAAGCCCGAGCTTCATCTGTCTCATCTGTAACCTGAGGATAAATAACCAAACCTAGCCTCAGGAATGTAGTGGGGTTTAAATAATCTACTCTACATAAAACGCCTAGCACAGTGTCTAATGTAGAAGAAATTCTCAACAAATGTTAGCTATTATTATTATCATTACATCATGGACTACACTTAAGATTTGGAGAAGGGTCCACAGCTTGAAGCAATTCTCCCCGAACCATGCTCCTCTCAAGCACACCTTTTTCACATACTCAAACCAATTCAAAGCAACTTCCCAGAAAGGAGATCCTTTGTGAGAGACAGAAAATCCAGGGCCAGTTCCCTTAGTTCATCGATTTTGCTAACCATTCCTTTCTAGAGCCTTCAGAAACCAGTTCTGTCTCTTGCTCAATTTCTTTATCCAATTCTCTGCCAAACCACACTGGGACAGAAACCATAAGGCTCGGCAGTGAATAGCGGGTGGGGCACAAGGAGAGCAGAGACAACCTCCAACTGTCAGAATCCAACTCACAGGCCAATTACCCAGACACCAGCAGAGTAAACTGTAAAACAATAAACAACAAAGTCAACGAATTGAAGATGCCTGAGCCTTCACTCATGCTCTCGGTATTTCACACCATTTTTCTTTTATAACTACCACATTCTCCTGGGACCCAGGAGTTGGAATGACTGTTTGCATTCCATTGTAACGGTCTCTGACTAGCATTTGTGAGGCAGTGTGTTTTATTTCTAGCAAAGGAGCTGAAGGTTGGAGTTCTGTGTATGGTGACAGGAGAGGTGGGGACCACCAACGTCCCTTCCCAGGGGCTGGTTATCATGTGTGGATGGTGAAAACTGTGATTCAGCCAAAGAAAAGTTATGTAACAGTAGGTAGCCCCACACCCTGGATCTCTCATCAACAGCCAGAATGTCCTCAGTGAGCCTCAATCCCCATGTTAATGTACTTGATTTTGGTTTTTCTCCCACTGACAATCCAGACCCTGAGTCAAAGAAGCAAGAACATTCCTCACAGGCTCCTACAAAAATGTAGGAACTGCCCAATCTGATCATACACACCAGAAGGACGGTGTTTCTGGGCAATCAATTAGCACTCCCTTCTCCCTTTTGTCCCCTTAACCCAGGGAACCACCCACTCAGGACCCCAAATGCCAGGGAGGACAGCACCCTCACTCCCCTTCCTAGAGAAGACAGAGAGGTGAGGGTCCAATAGGCAGCTGGACCTGATGTCATTTCAACTCACTCTTTGGGCTTCACATCTTGCTCTCTTGTTCTTTCCATCAAGGGATACACAGTAGAGAAACTCCCTTAGTGCCTCCTCCACCTTGCCTAGGGTGGCTAAGGCTTGGGCTTTTCTGAAATGTGCCTGGAAGGAAACATTAGCATTCAATCCCATTTTATTCAGCCTATTAACACTACTGCTCTAACAATAACTAACCCAGAGCACTCTCTGTTGTGTAAAACATTTTAAAAGGACTCTCTTATCTACAGCCCTAAAATGTAGGCAACTGTTCTAATGCCATTATAAAGAAGACAAAACTGAAACCCAAAAACTTTAACTTGCCCAATGTAACACAGCTGGTAAATTGTGGAATCGGTTTGAACCTGGGACTGACTGATACCAAAGCCTGTATTCTTAACCACTCTGCCACACTACCTTGTCTGTGCCCCACCATTGTACGGAGTGACCATCAAATGTAGCAAGAACCCCTATTTGACCACATGCTAACCTGCTTTCAGGGCCTGCCCAGCTATGCCTTCGTTTGAACTAGTCTCTCAAGTAAAGAACTAGTCCTCAGTAGTGGCTTGAAAGAGCACCTAAACTAACTGATCAATTTTCAGAAGAAGCCCGGGAGAAGAGATCTGACCTACCCAAGACCTCAAAGGTAGCTAATGGCAAAGCTGGAACTAGAACTGCAGTCTCAGGACTCCCAGGATGCTCTTCTCCACAAAGCAGACTGCCCTTCAGAGGGCTAACCAGGGGCTGAGCAGATGCTTACTCTCCTAGGGGCTTGGATCACTGCTGCTCCCTCACCACATACTTTAAAAAGTATGAAGAAGTTTATGGTTCCTCAGGGCCCAAGCCCAACTGCTCTGGGAAAGACACTCTAGGGAGAGCAGAGAAACATCCTGGGAAAGAAGGAAGAAAAAATAGTAGTTGGGGGAGAGGGCTGCCCTCTGTGTGTGTCTTGAGACAGGTGGACACTAGCAACTTGGCTTGAAGAGCATTTCACTTGAGTCATCTAGGACGTCCCTCCACCTAGTGGCCTGCTCCCTTGCCTCCTCCATTGGCAGCACTAAGCCTAACTTAGTGAATGAAGTGATCCAGGTTGTGGCTGCTGGATACTCCCCTGCCTTCCTTTCTAACATGCCTCTTTGCAGGCCCCAGAGCTCTCAGGCTATGGCCTGGCTGCAGGGGCTGCCCTGAAGCTGCCTTCTTGAGCAGTGGCCCCTGCTCCAAACCTCTCGAGAACCTTTCTGCATTCCCCCAGCTCCTTCTGAAGCCTTGTCTTGGCTGATACATGGATGTTGATGGCCTCCCTTGTTGCTTCTCCCAGCAGTGTTTACCAAGGGCCTTTGGGAAAGGCTTGCATGACATCACAGGGCAGCTAGAGGGGAGAAGTGTTGGGAGACTGGAAAGGCCTCTGTGTGATCCCACTAATCATATCAAGTAGCAATCCATATACTCTTTTTTTTTTTTTTTTTTTTTTTTTTTTGAGACAGAATCTTGCTCTGTCACCCAGGCTGGAGTGCAGTGGTGGATCTCGGCTCACTACAACCTCCGCCTCTTGGGTTCAAGCGATTCTCTTGCCTCAGCCTCCTGAGTAGCTGGGACTACATGCATGCGTCACCATGCCCGGCTAATTTTTGTATTTTTAGTAGAGATGGGGTTTTACCATGTTGGCCAGGCTGGTCTCAAACTCCTAACCTCAAGTTATCCACCTGCCTCAGCCTCCCAAAGTGCTGGGATTACAGGCGTGAGCCACCGCGCCTGGCCAACCCATAAACTCTACCTGCTCAGGGCAACCAGCTCACACCACTGAGAGCTGTATCACCTGCAGGATGTGCAGAGTACCACACACTCTGTCTGGATGGCTGGAATAGAGAATAGGGCTGCCAGATTAAACCCCTACACTTGGGGCATTTTACACAGAAATGTTGGGAAATATGCAAATCAGGGTGGGAGGTGGTTTTGAATTATATGCATCACTTCCAGTCTTCTCTTAACCCCCAAGACAATAAATTATCTCATCACTGCCCCCACCTATCACTTCATCACTATGGGGAAATGAAACTCCTATTTAATACTTTCATCAACTCTTCCGTCACTGGGGAAGTCACTTTTCCCATTTCACACCCAAAATGCTTCATTGCTTCTCAGTTCTGCTTCTCACCACACTATCAAGGTTCTTAGCCGTAAGATCTAGGCTTAGGGTGGAGGTGGAAAGAGCTGCAAGTCCTCTTACTCCTAGGCAGCTCCCTGACTTGCACTACTGGGAGGCTGAAAGTGCCCCCACTAAAGCTCCTTTGGGTTAAGACACTGGTGCCTTGTATTAAACACTAAATGTGTTCCTTGGGGAAAAAAAACATACTAATTCATCATCACTCATGAAAACCTTCTCAGGAAAGAACATACAATATTCAACTGACATTCATGGCAGAGTACACAGGTCCACATGCTTTATCTGGTTTCCAGATCCAAAAAAGTTCTGATAATCCATTGTTTTCATAAACTCGACATCAAAATTCATTAGATGGCAAAACCTGACCTCAACTGATATAAAGTGTTTAAAAATATTTAGCCCACTGGTGTGAATTTTCACAGAATCTGCTGGATAGTGTGTTTGATTACAGGAAGCTATCCAGAGCTCACTGAGACCTAATATATGGTCCTTGCAAAATATAAAACATTCTGGATTCTGAACACTTCTGATCTTATAAGATTCAGATAAGGGATCATGGACTTGAACTTGGATACATTGGTTTTCTGAGGAAGGCATCCTTGGGTTGTGTAGAGAGCGAGCATTGCACCCAGCAATCTTTATAGCTTGCAGAATGTCCTCTTGGCCACGTTCACTTTTGACCCTCACTGCATCATTGCGAGGCAGTCAGGGCAGATACCAATAGCTTCATTTTGCAAACAAGGATACTTGGGGTTCAGAGAGTGAAGTCACCTCCCCATGGTTTCCAAGTAGTAGAGCACAGGCTCAAATCTAATCTTCTAAACAAAGTACTGACATATGGCTGAGGGCCAGTCCTGAAGCCAGGCAAAGATACGGAAAGTGACACTTTGCATCCTGGCATCCTGAGAGGTGTCCAGGCTGTTTTTCTTCTCACCCCCCATCTGACCTAAATCCTTGGGGACACTGGCAGGCTGACTGACTATATTAAGGACTTGAAATGGCACAACCATTGTGTGAGTGTGAGGATCCCTTCAGAGAAAACTGGTTAAGCTGCCAAGGAGCCTGGCTATCAGTAGAGGTTCAGGAGCACCAGGCCAGCAACACCACTCTCACCTTCCTCTTTCTAATGTCCCTGGAAAATGATGATAATGATGGCGATAGAAAACATTTATGTAGGCCGGACACGGTGGCTCACGCCTGTAATCCCAGCACTTTGGGAGACTGAGGCAGGTGGATTGCTTGAGGCCAGGAGTTTGAGACCAGCCAACATGGCAAAACCCCGTCTCTACTAAAAATACAAAAATTAGCCGGGCATGGTGGCACACGCCTATGATCCCAGCTACTTGGGAGGCTGAGGTGGGAGACTCACTTGAACCTGGGAGGTGGAGGTTGCAGTGAGCTGAGATCACGCCACTGCACTCCAGTGTGGGAGGCAGAATAAGACTCCGTCTCAATAAAAAAAAAAAAAAAAAAAAAAAAAAAGCCAGCGCAGTGGCTCACACCTGTAATCCCAGCACTTTGGGAAGCCGAGGCGGGCAGATCACACAGTCAGGAGATCGAGACCATCCTGGCTAACATGGTGAAAACCTGTCTCTACTAAAAAAATACAAAAAAATTAGCCAGGCACGGTGGCGGGCACCTGTAGTCCCAGCTACTCGGGAGGCTGAGGTAGGAGAATGGCGTGAACCTGGGAGGAGGAGGTTGCAGTGAGCCGAGATCGTACCATTGCGCTCCAGCCTGGTCATGAGAGGGAGACTCCATCTCAAAAAAAAAGAAAACAGAGAGAGAAAGAGAAGAGAGAAAGAGAGAAAGAAAGAGAAAGAAAGAAAGAAAGAAAGAAAGAAAGAAAGAAAGAAAGAAAGAAAGAAAGAAAGAAAGAAAGAAAGAAAGAAAGAAAGAAAGAGGAAGAAAGAAAGAAAGAAAACGTTTATATAGTGCTACATGCCAGACACTGTTCTAAGCACCTTACATTATTAGCTTATGTAATCCTCACAACAGCCCTATTTAGTAGCTGCTTTGAATATCCCCCATTTTACAGATGAGGTGATGATAAACTACTGGGAAGTTAAGTCATTTGTCCAAGGCCACGAAGGTCATAAAAGTAGCAGTTGGGACACAAACCCAGGCAGTCTGGCTCCCAAGTGCATATTCTAGAGAGTCACTGTGCCCAGGCTGTTCTGAAGGTCATCAGTTGAAGACTGAATTGGGGAAGAATCCAGTTCCTTTGCTGACCTGAGTCACCCTTTGCCCAGGGATCTTTACCCTGGCTCTTTTGCAAAGCCTTCTTCCTGTTCTGCTTGAGCTCTAGAGCCCCTACGCTCCAGGGAGGCAGCCCTTCCTGCCAATTCCTGTCTACAGTACAACCCCTTCCCACCTCTCCCATCCCACACTCACCTTAAAACCCATTGGGCGGAGCTTACATGCTATTTCTGCATCATGCAGTGCGTTCTCATGAGACTCCAAGGTGAAATAAATCTGAGACCGATTGCTATAAAGCAAGTGGTCATTCGGAGCTGCGAAAATAAGAAAGAAAAACCCTTATTAACAGCCCCCAGTGCAAGCAGGTGTTAAGTCCTGTATGAGTATGGATCTTGAGAAATGACAAGTTTTCTAGGACTTTTCTACTGGAGATCAAAAGGGTTAGGCTCTATTTCTAGTCCTAATATTGTCCTGCTTTCTACACCCCCAGCCAGTCTGGGCCTGAGGTTCCCCAGCTGCAAAGTCATTTTTGCCCCCGCTCACAAGCAGTTCATTAGAGGCCCCGTGGTGTCAGTGATGCATTAGACACTTTGACATAGATGAGATGTGGCTACACACAGCTAGGGCCTGGCAGCCTGGTTTATGAGTACAGTATTACCAACAAGAAAACAGGCCAGGTAGGAAGGAGAGAGAGGTGGGCAGATGTGACCCCTATCTGAACCACCAAGAAGACAAATCCAAGTTAGTTTTCCAGGTGGCAATGACTGATGACATTAACAACATCTTAGTCTACAAAGCCCAGCACATATGAAGATTCCCTGAAGAAAATGGAAATACATTTACATGGTCCCATCCTCTCATTTCACATGGTCAAATGTAAATGAACTTGGACAAGGTTTCTGGGAATAAGGTGAGGCTGGCGCTCACCAAAAACTCCGAATTACTAGATGTCAGAGCTGGACAGGCTATTAGAGATTATCTGGCTCAATCAACCCATTCTTCAGATGGGGAAAATCAAGCCCAGAGAAGGGAAGGCATCTTCTCAAGGTCACACAGCTAGCTGGGCAGTCACTGATAACTGGTCAGACTTCGAAGCTTTGAAGCTGGGATGTGGGGAGCAGGTAGGTTCCTTTTACTGAAGGTGTGTACAGTACTTGGAATAATGCGGACACAATAGCCATCTTCCAGAACAGAGAGCCTCCTTTCCTCTTAGAAGGGTAAAGCTGGCCTTGACATTTTCACCCTGACTTCTCTAAGGGGATTAACAAAGATGCAAGGAAGAACCTCCAGGGGAATGTGGTGGCAATAGGAGGGTGAGGGCAGGAAGGGGCTTTCCTGGCCCTTGCGGGGTGGCTAAGAGGTATGAAACCTGCCTTAGAGATCTGGAGTTAAGTGGCCTCCACCTGCCTCATTCGTATTGCCCTGCTCTTCCCCAAGATCTGGGCTCTAGCTTCCTCTGTGGCAACAGGCTTTGATGGTTTTTTCCCCAGGGGTGTGCTGAGGGCTTGCTTGGGTGCCCATTACTTGCTCTTAAGACATTAGCAAATTGTTTACAGTCTTTTCTCTTCTGCAGCACACTCCAGCCTGGTGGCAGCTCACAGTCCGCCTTGCTTGTGCACAGACAGGAGCTAGAGGGGTCCCCTTCTCTAGCTGCCAGCTTTGCCCTGTCCGTCCTCATTCCTCCTCCTCCTCCTCTCCCCATTACCTGTTGCAAGCTTGAGTGGAGATTCAACACGTGGAGACTCCGGCCCACACCCCTCCTCCACTCCAGAGTCAGGTCCAGGACACCCGCGGATCCCAGGGCCCTGCCTGCCCAGCCCTGCTGCCTCCTCCCCGGCATGCTTCGCCAGACACCGCGCCCCGCGACCGAGCTCCTGGCAGACTGCCCGAGCTGGGCAACACCGGCTGGCGGCTCAGCTGCCACTTCCTGGGTCCAGGCACGGTGGCTCGGAGAGAGCGTCTCCCTGGTGAAATTCGGGTGCCCTAGTCTAGCTGGATATGTGGGACTGCCCACGTTGCCCTTGAAGCTGCAAAGCCCACCCAACCCTCCCAGGTGGCACTGGAAAGCGGGACAGAGGCGTGTCCCATTCGTAGCCAGCCCACGGTCCCCGGGGATCCCCAAGCAGTTGCCGGGCCCGGCCTCCCGCCGGGCTGGCCAGGTTAAAGGGGTTCAAGGCGAGGGCACAGGCTACGGGTTGGCGGGGCGGGCGGGGAGGGGGGACATCTATTTCGGCCGAGGATCGTGTGATAGGAAGCGGTGACAATGAGTCACAGGGCAGCGGGGCGCAAGCGCTCCCCCTCCCCCCGCACACGCTCGTGGGATGGTTTCCGAAGCGAGCGTGGTGGCCCACTTCAGTTACCTCAGCGGTTACACAATCCCGCCCGCTCGCGCGGGGGAGGGGCGCCCGACCCGGGCCGCTCGCGGCCCTTATGCAACCAGTGCTCTCCTGACCTAATTCCACGCCGGACCCACCCCACAGGGAGCCGCGGCCCCGGAAGGGGCAACACCCGGTGTCGCGAGCGGTGGACGCAGGCGCCGACCGGACATCTCGGGCTGGCTACAGCCCGGAGGACCAGGCGCGAGTGCGAGGAGCGCGCGAAGTTCCTCTCCTCGCTGGGAAGGTGCGAGCAGGTGTAAGAGGAGGCCAGGAGTGCAGCGGGAGAAGGAGAGTCAGAAAAACAGAGACAGTGACACCGAGCAAGAAACAGTGACAAAGATGCAAAGAGACGGAGAAAAAGAACCAAAAGCAAAGAATGGGGACTGAGAAACAGGAACACAAAAGCTAACAGAAGTAGCAGGAAAAGACAAAAAGCAACGGAGATCAACACAAACACAGTGAAAGGCAGCTAAAGCAGTGAAAACAGGACAAACTCAGAGACCCAGTCCCAGAACCACCCCTCCCCCACCCCGGCCACAGTCCATAGGTCCCCCGCCCCCTTTTCTGCCCTGGTCCAAATCCCATCTCGCTAGGGGGTTTGTTCTCCCGCTCCCTCGTGTAGCCACCGAGCCCCAGCCCCAGCCCGGCAGCGCGTTGAACTCACCCAACTTAACTGCCTCGTTGTACTTGAGCAGCGCCGCCTCCACCTGGCGCTCGCGGTACAGCCGGTTGCCCTCGTGCCGGAGTTGCGACGCCCGCGCCGGGCCTGGGAACAACTTGCCGAGGAGGCCGCTGAGCACCACGTTGACTCGCAGCGGCGGCGGCGGCTGCTGCCCAGCCCGCCGGGATCCACGCGCCCGCCCAGTGGCCACCATCAACGCAGAGAGCTTGACCCCGCACAGCGCACAGCGCCGGTCGGCGGCCCGCCCACGTTCCAGGCACAGTTTACAAAAGGTGTGGCCACACGACAAGGACACGGGGTCTGATAGAAACCCATGACATTTCCGGCACTTAAAGCCGTCCCACACCTCGGTGGCCGCCGCGGCTGCGGCGGCCCCAGTCTCTTCCGCCGCCACGGCGCCGCTTGCAGTGCTACCCTCGCCCGGGGGCGCTGGCGCCAGCGCCTCGCCTTGCGGGACTTTCTCCGCCAGGCAGCGCACCAGCTGCTCCAGCTGCTCAGCCACCAGCTGCTGCCGCTCGGAGAGCTGTCTATACACCTCGAGGGCTTCCCGGATTCTCCCCCGGGACGCCAAGGCGTCTGCCTGCGTGAGCAGGACTTTGCTCTCCGGCGTTGAGGTTCCCGGAGACTGCTCTTGCTCTGGCTCCCGCGTCGGTAGAGGTGCCGGGCTCTCTGCAGCCGCCTCTCGGTGGGGGCCCATGTCTACTTGGGCCGCTGATGCCCCTCGCTCCGCCGGCTCCAAGTTGTTGCTGCTGACCTCGGCGGGCAAGCTCAGCATCTGTTCGGTCCGTAAGGACTCCATAGGAAGAGGGACACGGGAGGGGAAGAGGCGTCTAGGGACTGGGGACACGAAGCAAAGAGTGGCAGCTGGAGGAAATCGGGGCAGCCACCGCCGCCGTGCCACCGAGCTCCGGACCCTGCCGCGCCTCCGGGAGCTCCATGCCGGGCGCCCCGCGCCGCCTAATAACTGTCTTGTCTCAGCAAAGTGTTATATAAAACGGTACCACGTGACCTGCCGCCACGCTGCTCATTGGCCGGCGGCGGGGAAATTGTTACAAAACCAGACAGTTTTGTAACAGTGTTGCTCTTGCTTCTTTGGGCTTCGCTTTTCTTGGCTTCTTTTTGAGGTTGTTTGTGTTTACACGTCGCCTTATTCCTCCTCGCCACCTGGTTCTTTATCGGAAGTGGAGTTGGGGGGTGGGGAGAAACTCAGTGTCTTCTCTTGAGCTTCTCAGTCTCCAAACCCCACCCCATCCCACGTCCAAACGGGCCAGCAAACAGGTCCCCTCTGCCAGCCGCTGACCAGCGGCCCCCTACTCCTCCTAGGAGAGGCTGGTACCTCGAGGTGCACAGTCCGCGGGGTCTTCCGGGACGCCTAAGGCTTTCCCTTTGGGGGAGATGGCTGCTGTCAGGGAAAGGAAGCAGGTTGGGAGGGGTATCCATGAAGCCCTCCCGCCCCCTACCCAACACACACACACAACCCAGCTCCAGCCCGAGAGCCCTGGGAGCCCCGCCTGGGTTTCTTGCCTTCTCTCAGGAGCCTCACAAACGTGGTAAATGCGGTTTCTGAGGGTGCTTGGTCTTCCGTGCCAAGAGCTACTCAGAGCAGCGGGTCCCACCGGCGCAGAAGTTGGGCAGCGCTCGCTGGACAGTGAGGAACTCGCAGAGAAGATGCACTTGCCAGCTCAGCCCTGGGAGGGAGATGCCCCGCCAACTCCCCTCCTTACCTCTCTCCCCTCAACGCCAGAACTAGCGCTGGGGCGGGCGGCGGGCGCCCAGCTGGAGACATACCAGGCCCGCCCCTGGAGCCACTGGCCGGATGCGCGCGGCCGGGAGTACCCGGCCTGCTGGGGTCGGTGGGTACTCTGGGGGCGTGCGAGAGTGGCAGGCGGAAGACGCTAACTGAGAGCGCTGCTCAGGAGAAAGTCCGCGAATCCTGGCACAGCCCAGTGACTGACTGAATAGCCTCCAGGTTTGTCGCTCCTGAGCGCTGCGCGGGAGGGGTACAACTGGGCACGAGCCTCAGTGCCTGGTTTACAATGGCTAGGGGGCCTCGACGGTGTCCCACACACTTCCTGAAGGCGAGCAGGGTGGCCAACTGCACACTCTTTGCCTCCCTTGAATCCCCGCATTTAGGATGGGAACTAAGTTCACAAATGAGCCAACAGAAAACGGTATGGTGGCACTGCTCCAAGCAGGGAGGCAGCGACTAGGCTTGCCGCTGGCTCAGTTGGCCTTCAGAGCCTGCAGGCTCTTGGGCAGTGCCAGGGTGCCGCCCCAGGGGCCTGAAGACCTATTGTTGCCTCCTGCTGCAGCCATCTCTTAGCTGGATGACCTTGGAGAAGCCAAACTTTGGAATCCATCATTTTTCCTTCTGAACAAATGTCAGAGCTTATCTTACTTGGGATTAAGTCATGTTTCAGAGCTGGGTTATGGCAGGCCCCCTCAGGGCTCTGCTTCTCTTTAGGTAGTTAAACCAGCCTTAGATCAACACCAAGGTCCCAGAGAATAGGTACTATGCAGCTAGCTGTAGAGCCTCTCTCTAATAAGACAGGACAGGGGGAGAGGGTCACAGGGCAGAAAGGAAGCATCATATAGGGGGAAAAAGACACACACACAGAAGAAGAAGGAGAAGGAGAAGGAGAAGGAGAAGAAAGAGGGAGAGGGAGAGGGAGAGGAAGAAGAAGAAATAGAGAAACTAGTTGTAGCCAGGAAAGCATGAGGAACACATTGGAAAAATTGGCTTGAAGCCTTGGATCTGTCACATATTTGCTATGAAACCTTAGGTGGGTTCTCCAAACCTTAGTTTCTCTTAATCTCCAAGGTTTCCTCCAGCTCTAACCTTGAGTGGCTTTGATCCTAAGACCAAATTTCGTGTTACTTAAGTACAAATGACTAGTACTCAGTTACTTAAGTACAAATGACTAGTCCAAATGCTGTAGATGGTGGCTTTAACGGGGGTTGAGGGGATAGGAAGTCAATGGAAGGCTATCCATTTAGTCGGGTCAGACCTGAGCTAGATTTTTTTTTTTTTTTTAGACGGAGTTTCATTATTGTTGCCCAGGCTGGAATACAATGGCACGATCTCAGCTCACCGCAACCTTCGCCTCCTGGGTTCAAGGGACTCCTCTGCCTCAGCATTCCAAGTAGCTGGGATTACAGGCATGCGCCACCACACCTAGCTAATGTTTTTGTATTTTAGTAGAGACGGGGTTTCTCCATGTTGGTCAGGCTGGTCTTGAACTCAGGTCCCGACCTCAGGTGATCCGCCCACCTCGGCCTCCCAAAGTGCTAGGATTACAGGTGTGAGCCACCACGCCCAGCCCCTGAGCTACGTTTTTAAGATGTAGAAGTTGGAGGACTGGCTAAGAGGCGGAGGAGGTGGCCGTGCCACACAGTAGGGGAGAAGTTGGGGTTCCTGGTGACTTGCTATCTAATTGAGGGGAGCTCTTTTCACTTCTCAGTTTCCCCTACTATCAAATGAGATCCCCAGCACTAATTATCTGCCTGCCCCTTCAGGCACCTGTGAAGAAGGACACTCGATGGGGAAGGTAGAGATTCATGAGATAGATAATGATGAAACCATCTTAATTAAAGAGCTTTACCCCTTTGACATATCTAAAAAATATACATATGTCTGTTACCCAAAATTGTTTCCTAGATGCAAATCTGGGATGTGCTTTGCTCCGCGGAAGACCTTGACAAGGGAATATCCCCTGGGTTGATTCCCCTCCCTTGCCCTGTTATGGTAGGGAGGCTAGGAGAGGGCCAGGTCAGGTAGAGAGTCACAGTCTTGCAGGCATGGAGAAGAGAAGCTCCCTCTAGGCAGGCTGCCGGTGCACAAGGTTGACCGTGAGCTTGGTCAGGAATGTTAATAGCGTTCTGGATAATGCAAGGTACTCTGGTGTAAATGGCAGTACCAGCTACTCACTGACCAGACTCCATAGGGAATTTTACATTGTAATCAAGACTGCCCGTAGGACAACACCAAGTGGGTTTCTATTGAATGCTGAAAAACATTATCACAGTGGTTTTCTTTCTTTCTTTAAGTTAAACAAGTATTACCATTATATTGATATACATTTGTGAACCAATTCAGAAATCTCCTACTTAGAACTTCCTTCCCTCTGCTCTTACTAATTGGAGACTCCCTGGAATGAGGGGAAGGGGGAGATTAACACCATCTTTTTCAGGTGCACATATTCCCTTTGGAGTGTCAGATTCTCTAAACCTCCATTTATTTTGCTAGGCTCACCTTGTGGCTGAGGTTAACCAAGAAGAGAGAGCAAGGATTGAGCTGCCCCTCATTTTCAACTAGTAGTTTCCCAACTGGGCTCTTAAGAATCTCTCTGGGGCTCAGAGGAGACAAGCAGGCAGGCTTTGATCCTAGCTCCCTTCAAGCAGGGCAGTATTGTATCCATCTGTTTCACAAAAGTGAGCCTCCAGGTATGATTTCATTGAAGAAAAACTGTCCCTTACAATATCAAGTTTGAAAACCATAACAATTTTTACACGTTTTCATGTATTTGTTGGGCATCTTCCACATACCAAGGACTGTTCTAGATACTGGAGACACATCAAAGCAGCAGCCAGGTGTGGAGCCTCATGCCTGTAATCCCAGCACGTTGAGAGGCTGAGGCAGGTGGATCACGGCAAAACCCCGTCTCTACTAAAAATACAAAAAAAAAAAAAAATTAGCAGGGCATCATGGTGCACGCCTGTAATCCCAGCTACTTGGGAGGCTGAGGCAGGAGAATCATTTGAACCCAGGAAGCAGTGAACCCAGGTTGAGGCAGGAGAAGCATTTGAACCCAGGTTGCAGTGAGCCAAGATCACACCACTGCACTCCAGCCTGGGTGAAAAAGAAAAGCAGCACATAACTCCCAGGCTCTCCCTCACATATGATAGTGCATCTTTCCCCACATACACACATCCTCGTACTGGCTTCCCATGTAGGCTAGAAGCTTCAGAGGGCAAGGACTAGTATATCTCCTCCAGTGACATAAGCAGGACAGTGCTTGAACAGATCTTACTGAACATGCCAGTGAACATTCTGGCCCTAGGAGTGTGCAGAGGGACAAGAGGAAACAGTTGGAATGCCATGCACTGTGGTCATTCACAAAGCAGAGACTGGGCACACAAATAACAAATGGTTGACAGTCTTGTACTTGGAAAGGACTGCTGAGCAACTCTGGGAGGAAAGAGTCCATTCAAAGCCAGAGACCTGTGGTAAGGTGTAAGCAACCCCGTGCACACATACACATGCACACACTCTATGCCTGGAAGCTTGGCCAAAGCATGCATTTGTTCTGTATTTGATAGTCTCATTTTATAAACTGGGGTGACCCATAAATCTGCAGTCCTTACGGGGGAAAAAAAGGAACCATGAACATTAATGGTATCGATATGGAAAGCAAGACCTCCCCTTGCTATACAGAGTAGCCAAAATCCACAACTGAAAGAAAGTTTAGCCGGGCATGGTGGCTCACGCCTGTAATTTCAGAACTTTGGGAGGCTGAGGTGGGTGGATCAGTTGAGGCCAGGAGTTCAGGACCAGCCTGATCAACATGGTGAACCCCCATCTCTACTAAGAATTTTTTTTATAAAAAAATAGCTGGGCGTGGTGGCGCGTGCCTGTAATCCCAGCTACTGAGGAGTCTGAGGCAGAATTGCTTGAACCCAGGAAGTGGAGGTTACAGTGAGCCAAGATTGCACCATTGCACTCCAGCCTGGGCAACAGAGCAAGACTCTGTCAAAAAAAAAAAAAAAAGGAAAGAAAAGGAAGGAAAGAAGGAAGAAAGGAAAGAAGGAAGGAAGGAAGAAGGAAGGAAGGAAGGAAGGAAAGTTAGCTTACATGTCAGCTCTGGTTTCACAAATGAGGCAACTGAACACTAGAGAAGGCAAGTGACTTGCCACAGGTCATAATGAATTTGATACGGCCAAATTGGAAGTTAGGGTTCATATCTCTTTGTCTCTTTGTTTATAGAATTTTTTCCATGTGATCTGAAAGCTAAAGAGCACAGAACATCTCCTTCTTTTTTTTTTTTTTTTTTTTTAAGACACAGTTTCACTCTTTTGCTCATGCTGGAGTGCAATGGTGCGATCTTGGCTCACTGCAACCTCCACCTCCTGGATTCAAGTGATTCTCCTGCCTCAGCCTCCCGAGTAGCTGGGATTACAGGCATGCACCACTGCGCCCAGCTAATTTTGTGTTTTTTTAGTAGAGACGAGGTTTCTCCATGTTGGTCAGGCTGGTTTCGAACTCCCGCATCTCCTTCTTCTTACTTATTGTAAGAAATTATTTCAGATTTCCCACCTACAAGATTTTCATCGGTTCAACAAATATTTATTGAACATATATTATGTGCTAATGGAGCTGCCATTTGTAGGGCAATAATAGGATATGACACAGTCCTTATCCTCTAGTAGCTAACTGAGGAAACAAGAGACAAAGATTTAAAAACTAACAGGCGGTCTGTAAGAAGTGCCAAAATTAAGGGAACAGTGTGTCCACGGAAGCCCTCAAAGGGGACAGACTGCAATGCAGTCTCATGGAAAAGGTGCCTTTAAGCTAGGTTGGAGAGGATTTAAATAGAGAAGTGAAAGACCACCCTGAGGCTCAATACCAGGGGACTTCCTTTATATTGGGGGATAGGTGGCCCAGGAAAAAGAGAATTCCAAGTAAGCTGGACTGGTCAAGTGCAGTGACAGGATCTCAGCTCACTGCAACCTCTGCCTCTCAGGTTCAAGCGATTCTCCTGCCTCAGCCTCCTGAGTAGATGGGATTACAGGCATGCACCACCACACCCGGCTAATTTTTGTATTTTTAGTAGAGACGAGGTTTTGCCATGTTGGCCAGGCTAGTCTCAAACTCCTGACCTCAGGTGATCCACCCGCCTCAGCCTCCCAAAGTGCTGGGATTACAGGCGTGAGCTACCACACCCAGCCAGGAATTTGTATTCTTAAAGGCTATCCATGTGATTGTGATGCTCAGTTAAATTTGATGTTCACCCATGTAAAGGATGATGCAGAATACATTGGAGGAGTTTACCCCAATTCTTCCCTCCCTACTTCATCCTCAGTTCCTCTGGTGGTGGCATTAATAATTCTTCCCTACATTTTACTGAAGGGTAAACTGAGAGTCCAGAGACTATCAATGATGCGCACAAGGTCATTCAGCAAGTAGTGGAGATGCTGGCCTGTCAACCACTAAAAACAGAAAGATGGCAAGATACTATCCCAAGGAAGATTTTGCTTAATTTCTCTGCAAGACAAGTTAGACCCACTTGGTAAGCCAGGGAGTCTGTCACCCAGAGTACAGAAAGGAGCAAGTCTTGAGCTGCCAGATGTGTGGGACAGAGCCCAGGGCAAAGTTAGTCGCCAGGAGGTTGGAGTTCTAACTTTGCTGTGTGACTCAGCCCAAGCCACTTCCCCTCTCTCTTTATGTCTGTTCTTCACCGATGAATAACAATGCCCAACGTCACTGTTGGAATTAGCTACCAGTGATGGAAAATGCACAGTGCAGTTAGTCCCGATGTGAAATGTGATTCCTGGGAACAGAAGGGATGCACAGCCATCTGTTAATTGTTATGAGTAAAATTTGTGCTGGCTGCTCTCAGAGTAAGCATTTTCTTCCCAAGAGGAGAGTGGGCAGGAGGCTTGAGCCTGGGCCCTGCCCTCTTCAGAGACACTCACTAATGTGGAGGCTCTAGAGGACCAGACAGAGCAGTCTGGTCATGGGAGGAAAAAGAAATAAAAGGCAGGTTATCTGGAGGGAAAGCAGCAAACATTCATCAGGAGCAAATTATCTGAAGGCTTTGGCAGGATTGGGAAATAGTTAGAATCAGGGCTTAGATCTTTTTATTAAATTGTAGTAAAATATACATAACATAAAATTTATCATTTTAACCACTTTTAAGTGCATGGTCAGTGGCATTAAATACATTCACATTGTTGTGCAACCATCGTCATCATTCATCTCCAGAACTTTTTTCATCTTGTAAAACCAAAATTCTATACCCGTTCAATATTAATTCCCCATTCCGTTTTCCCCCAATCCCCTAGTAAGCCACCATTCTACTTTCTGTCTGTATCAGTTGGACTACTCTAAGCAGTTCAAAGAAGTAGATTCATACAATATGTGTCTTTTTCCAACTGGCTTATTTCACTTAGCATAATGTCCTCAAGGTTCATCCATGTTGTAGCATATGAGAATTTCCTTTTATTTTTTCTTGGAGATGCAGTCTCACTGTATCACCCAGTCTGGAGTGCAATGGTGCAGTCTCAGTTCACTGCAACTTCTGCTTCCTGGGTTTAAGCCATTCTCCTGCCTTAGCCTCCAGAGTAGCTGGGATTACAGGCGCATGCTGCCATGCCTGGCTAATGTTTTGTATTTTTTAGTAGAGACGGAGTTTCACCATGTTGCCCAGACTGGTCTCGAACTCCTGAGCTCAGGCAATCTGCCTGCCTTGGCCTCCCAAAGTGCTGGGATTACAGGCATGAGCCGCGTCACCCGGCGGCAAGAATTTCCTTCCTTTTTAAGGCTGAGTAATATTCCATTGCATGTAAATCTCACATTTTGTTTATTAATTCATCTGTTGATGGACACAGGTTACTTCTGCCTTCTGGCTATTGTGAATACTGCTGCTATGAACATGACTATACAAATATGTCTTTGAGACCTTGATTTTAATTCTTTTGGGTACATACCCAACAGTGGAATTGCTGGTTCACACTGTCCTTCTATTTTTTTTTATTTTTTATTTTTTGAGGAACCAGCATACTGCTTTCTACAGTATGCACCATTCTGCATTCCCACCAGCAATGCTTACGTAAGGGTTCCAGTTTCTCCATATGCTGGCCAACTCTTGTTATTTTCTGTTTTTTGTTTTGTTTTGTTTTGTTTATAGTAGCCATCATAATGAGTGTGAGTAGTATCTCATTGTGGTTTTGATTTACATCTCCCTAATGATTAGTGATGTTAAACATATTTTCATGTGCTTTTTGGCCATTTTCATATCTTCTTTGGAGAAAGGTCTATTCAAGCCTTTTCCCATTTTTCAATCAGTTTGTTTTTTTAAGAAAACAATTGCTGGCCGGGTGCGGTGGCTCATGCCTGTAATCCCAGCGCTTTGGGAGGCCAAGGTGGGCGGATCACAAAGTCAGGAGATCAAGACCATCCTGGCTAACACGGTGAAACCCTGTCTCTACTAAAAATACAAAACATTAGCTGGGTGTGGTGGTGGGCACCTGTAGTCCCAGCTACTCTGGAGGCTGAGGCAGGAGAATGGCGTGAACCCGGGAGGCAGAGCTTGCAGTGAGCCAAGATCGCGTCACTGCACTCCAACCTGGGCAACAGAGTGAGACTCCGTCTCGAAAAAAAGAAATCAATTGCTGCTGAGTTTTAGGAGTTCTCTATATATTCTGGATATTGATCCGTTACTGGCTATGTGGTTTGCAAATATTATCTCCCATTCTGTGGGCTGCCTTTTCACTTTGTTGATAGTTCCCTTATCTGAAGACTTTGGCAGGGCATGGATCTTGAACTTGAGAAATCTGGATTCAAAATCTGGCTGTGTAACATTGGGCAAGCTATGTTTTCATCTGAAAAATAGGGATGATGCTTATAATAGAACCTTGCTTATAAGATTGCTATAATGATAAGTAAATGAGATTGTACATGTAAAATCTTACCGCAGAGCCTAGACCAGGTTAAGTGCTCAATAAGTAGTAACCTTTGTTACTATTGGGCTTAAGAAGGAGCCAGAATAATGTACTTGAAATACTATATTCTTTATTATCAAATGGATGAGTATGCCAACAATAACTAAGCAAGCAATCTGAACACAATAACGTTACATAATACTTAACACTTGTGTAGCAAGTTGCAGTATACAAAGCATTTAAACATGCATCATTCATTCAACGAGCTCCACTGGGGGCATAATGATGAGTAAGACACAGTGCTGCAGAAGTGAGTAGGAGAAATCAACAAGGAAAAAAAGGCCGTTTAATCAGGCTGATGAGTGTTAAGAAGACAGAAGCATAGGGTGCTGCGGGGGTGTGACGGGGGAGACACAGAGGAAGAGCAGTTCAGACTGGGGGAGGGTTTCCCAGGTGGGTAATATAGATACAGAATATTACAGCGTTAGAAGAAGAAAAGGGGGAGTGGGAGCTGCAAGGCACTGAGTGTTCTGGGAACAACAAGAAGCTAGTGCAAAGGCTGGAGGTGAGAGAAGCTGGCTCACTCAGGAACAGCTGTTAATTACCGCTAGAGCTTAGAATTTAAGAGGGAGTAGTAGTGTGGGATGAGTCCAGAGAAACCAGCAGGTGCCAGATCATGAAAGGCCTTGTAGACCAGGGTAAGGAACTGGGATTTTTATTATAATAACAGAGACCTATTGAAGGGTTTTGAGCAGATGAGCTACGTAACTGGGTTTGCCTTTTCAAAGGATCTCTTTGGCTACAGTGTAGAGAGCAAAATGAAGAGGACTCAGTTAAGGAGAGAACAGAGGATGGAGAGAAGAGGCATTTAGGGATAAGAGCAGATGTGGAGACTGACTGGATGACCTCAATTGATTCTCTTTGGTAGTAACTTAGATATTAGCATCAATGGAAGTTGAGGAAGGCTAAGTGATTTGTACGAGGTCTTACAGCTTAAAGAATTCAATTAGGACTCTGGCTTTCCCCCTTGACATCTTTTGTTCGCTTCATCAGAAGATGCCATTAGACGGGGTGCTAGGTCTTTGTATGTAAAGCCACTTCACGGAATTCAAGTCCCATTTCCCCATTGACTTCTATGCAGGAAATATTCATTTCAGAGGTATAGTACTTTATCTAAATGTTGAACTGGTCACCAATGTACTATGTTTTGGAACACTTGAGCTTCAAGTCACTCTTTTATCTTCTATTCTACTTTTAGTGTTTAATGGGCAGCAAACCCTTCCATTCCAGGGAGGCTCATATAAACAGGCCAAGGCTCAGGAAAGAAAAATGGGCTTGCGTCCTAGTCCAGACCACTAATTAACTGTGGGATGTAACTAGTCACTTTCTTTTTATAAACTTATATCAGAAAACCCCGGGGAATAAACAAGTGCTTATTCACTCAAATTCAATAGCTTTATGAATGTCTTTTAAAATAACTGCCCTTTCAAACTGTGACTAGCAACTCTCTCATCAATCTATTTGGTAAATTGGGTCTCTGACCTCATAATACACTTATACTTGATAGCGATTTTCCCTGAACGCTACTGTTTGCTCACCAGGGAGTGTGTCCCTGCCCTGTAATTGCTGAGCATGGTGTTATCAGACTCAAAGTGTCAACCAAGATATATGGGTATGTTTGTTTTTTCTGAGATACTTGTACTGCTAATATACTTTTGGAGGGGGAGGGCCACTCACTGAGTTAGAAAACCAGTAAGAAGAGAAAAAATGACTGAGGAAGGAGTTCAAATTATAGTTTATGAAAAACCCAACTGATATGCCCATCCTGAGACATCAATAAGATGATGAAGTGTCTCTGTGAATGACAAGGCCCTGCACACACAGAGGATATTAATGATAATAATCTTTCTTCGAATCCCACAAGGTAGCTGAGTCTGTAAGTGAAAAGGAGCCTGTGGTGGTGCAGACTTGCCCAGAATCAGGGCCCAGTGGGGCTGCAGTTCCTGCTCAACAGGAAGGATGGAGCCCTGACATGTAACTCCAATCCCAGGGGCTGAGCTCAAGGTCACAGAGCCTGTGCAGTGACCCCCATGGAATGTGGGAGTGAAGGTCAAATCCCAAGAGAGACCAGCATTCCAGACTGTCCCCTACCCCTCCCGTGGCTTCCAGGAGCAGCAGGAAGTGCTGGGCTTGAGGACTGTGGGCCTTACCTGGCCTGGAGGGAGATGGCACTCCTGCACTGGTGTTTGTCTTTGGAGAGCACCCGCAGCCTGCTCCGGCTGTGACACAGTAGACTAGGAGGCCAGCAAGGGACCAAGTCACTCCCTGTATGTGGGGGGCAGGGGCAGGGTCTCCCCTGAGGGGTGAGATCCCTCGTTGTCCCCAGCCTCACAGCAGAATCACACTAGGCCGGAAGAGCAGAAACCTCACGCGAGGCCAGGGAAACGATCCCAAGAAAAAGGAAGAGGGGATAGCAAGGCCCTTTGTAGGCAGTCAAGCCCTAGGCAGGTAGAAGAGAAACACCATTCATGGTGATAGTGATTCCAAAGCCTTTTGAGTCATTCAGCAAACATTTACCAAACACCGATCTGGTGCAGAGCCCTGTGGCAGGCTCTGTGGGTGTTACAAACTTGAGGCAGGCGTAGGCGTTCCCCCCAAAGGGCCTTCTTAGAGGAGCTAAACCATGTCCACACATATCACTGTCATTCAGGATGGCCTCTGGTGAGGGTGGTGGGGGACAGATATAGAAAAGTAGGCTGCCTGGAGGCGATGAGTTTTGAGCCAGGCTGTAAAGGAGATCTTTGGGCTGGTCTTCCAGGGGTGTTCCCTACCATCCCAACATTAAGCGGAAACCTCTGCGGGTTGTTGTGCCTTTAAGTCTCTCCCTCTGTTCCACCCTGACCCTGATATTGGGTCTGCAAATGGAAAGGACTTGGCCACTTCTGTTGACTGACAGAGGGAGTAGGGTGGGGAAACAGAGCACCTTTCCCTAAGGAAAATTGTCATCATCATCCAAATGTCTGTCTTCTCATCTAGACTAAACTGGGGCAAGCCACAAGTCTTAGGCAACTGTGAGTCCCCAGCCCCTAACACAACTTCAGGTGCATGGTAGATGTTCAATAAATGCTCACTGCATGATTGAATGAGTAGAGTCTAGAGTGTTTGTCTTGCAGCTTTGAGTGGACAGCCCTGCTCTTCATGACCTGGGAAGACACTTTCTGCTTTCTATGAAAACTGTCTACCTAGGAGGATTTGATTTTGCAGTAGGCATAAAGACACCTTATTCGTCATCCTCCTCACCATAGAACTTCCATTAAATCTTCTATATCTGTCCTGTAGGTCTTTCCTCTAGACAGGACAACATCCCCTTCCTTCCTCCCTACCACAAGGCTCAAGTGTTGTGTTTTTGTTGTTGTTGTTGTTTTTCAGCCAAGAACCCTCTGAGGCTTCATGTACATTTTGACATAAGTCCTGTGGAGACAATGTCCTGCCTCTACTGCCCTACCCAGTCAGGGGCTGCCTATCTTTTGAAGCCCAAGTCCCTCCTCCTCTGGGAAGCCTTTCTTGAGAAAAGGCCACACACTGTGACCCTTCCTGACTCTCTTGACTGCACAGTTGAGTAAGTCATCATATTATAGGTAAACATGGTTGAGTCATTTGAGTCATAGAGATGTTTCATGTGTAGCTTTTTCTCCCAAATAGATGGTGATCCCCCTGTTGCCAGATATGGTAGCACTGACTTCTCTATCCCCGGTAGTGTCTCCCAAAAGACATTCTGCATAGGTATGTGGCAAATACTTGCTTGATTGAGGGGAAGGCAGATAACTGATCTGAACCTTTCAGGGATTGTCAAGTCACACATATTTCCTTTTTCTATGCCTGATTAATCAACCTTCTGCTATCAAGTTGTGCCGGACGTTAGACATGAAACAATTCTGTCTCAACTGCAGATTAGAAATCAGGAAATCTTTGGTTATAGTCCTGACTGATGTGAATTTTGGCAAGCCAGTTAGCTGCCTCAGTTTCTTCAATTAAGAAATAGGGAGACGGCCGGGCGCGGTGGCTCAAGCCTGTAATCCCAGCACTTTGGGAGGCCGAGACGGGCGGATCACGAGGTCAGGAGATCGAGACCATCCTGGCTAACAAGGTGAAACCCCGTCTCTACTAAAAATACAAAAAACTAGCCGGGCGAGGTGGCGGCGCCTGTAGTCCCAGCTACTCGGGAGGCTGAGGCAGGAGAATGGCGGGAACCCGGGAGGCGGAGCTTGCAGTGAGCTGAGATCCGGCCACTGCACTCCAGCCCGGGCGGCAGAGCGAGACTCCGTCTCAAAAAAAAAAAAAAAAAAAAAGAAATAGGGAGACTTCCACTTCTGGCTAAGATGGAGCAACAGGGTTTGCATTTACCCTCCTGAATGAAACAACCAAATAGAATCAAATAAAGACAGACGACATGAAGTAAGTTTTCAAGGCACTAGATATTAATAGTAGGTGATGAAGGATGGTGATCCCAGGAAGATGGGAAACAAACAAGGTGAGCCCTATGAATGCCCCAGGTTATTTTTTAACAGCTTTATTGTACTATAAGTCGCATACCATACAATTCACCCACTTAAAATGTAGAATTCAGTGGTTTTAGTATGTTCACAGATACTGCAACCATTACCAATTTTGGAACATTTTCATCACCTCAAAAGGAAATCCCATGCCCTTTGGCTATCCCTGTTCTATTCCCTATTTCCTTCAGCCCTAAGCAACAATCTACTTTCTGTCTGTATAGATTTCCCTATTCTGGACTTTCAAATTAATAGAATCATACAATATGTGGTTTTTGTAACTGGGTTCTTTTACTCCCAGTTTTCAAGGTTTATCCATGTCGTAGCATGTATCAGCAAGTACTTTATTCCTTTTTATGGCCAAATAATATACCACTGTACGGAGATACCACATTGTGTCTATTGATTCATCAGTTGATGGACATTTGTGTTGTTTTCACCTTTTGGTTATTATGAAGGATGCTGCTATAAACATTCCTGTACAATTTCTGTATAAGTTTTTGTGTGGACGTATATTTTCCTTACTCTTGGGTGTATACCTAGAAGGGGAATTGCTGGGTCATATGAGAACTTTCTGTTTAAACTTTTCACGAACTGCCAGACTGTCTTCCAAAGTGGCTGCATCAATTAACCTTCCTGTCAACGATGTAGGACGATTCCAATTTCTCCACACCCTTGCCCATACTTGTTATCTGACTTTTTAATTATAGTCATCCTCATGGGTATGAAGTGGTGTCTCATTGTAATTTTGCCTTGCATCTCCCTGATGATGTTGAGCAACTTTTCATGTGTTTATTGTCCATTTGTACATCCTCCCCAAAGAAATGTCTATTCAGATCTCTTGCCCATTTTTAATTGGTTTGTCTTTTTATTATTGGGTTTTTATATAGTCTAGATACCACTCCCTTATAATATTAATGAACTGAAAATATTTCCCCCATTCTGTGGGTTGACTTTTCACTTTCATGATGGTGTCCTTGTTTTACATTTTGATGAGCTCAAATTTATCTATTTTTTTATTTTGTTGCTTGTCCTTTTGGTATCATAAATAGCAATTCCTTGCCAAAGCTGAGGTCATGAACGTTTAATCTTATGGGTTTTTTTGTTTGTTTGTTTTATTTTTTTACGGAGTTTCACTTTTTGTTGCCCAGGCTAGAGTGCAATGGCACCGTCTCGGCTCACTGCAACCTCCACCTCCCAGATTCAAGCGATTCTCCTGCCTCAACCTCCTGGGTAGCTGGAATTACAGGCGCCTGCCACCATACTCGGCTAATTTTTGTAATTTTAGTAGAGATGGGGTTTCACCATGTTGGCCAGGTGGGTCTCAAACTCTTGACCTCCGGTGATTCACCCTTCTTGGCCACTCAAAGTGTTGGGATTACAGGCGTGAGCCACCGTGCCTGGCCATATTTAGGTTTTTGATCCATTTGAGTTCATTTTTATATATAGTGTGGGGCATGATCCAATGTCATTCTTTTCTGTGTGGCTATACAGTTGTTCCAGCACTATTTGTTGAAAACACTATTCTTTCCTCATTGAATGGTCTTGGCACTCTTGTCAAAATCAGTTGACCATAGACACATGGTTTTATTTCTAGACTCTCAATTCTATGCCATTGGTGTATATGTCTATCCTTATACCACTACTGCACTGTCTTGATTACCATTTGTTGTAAAATTTGAAGTCAGGAAGTGCGAGTCCTCTTACTTTGTTCTTCTTTTTCAAGATTGTTTTAAGTATTCTGGGTCACTTGCAATTTCATATGAATTTTGGAATCAGCTTGCCAAATTCTTTCTTTTCTTTTTTTTTCTTTTCTTTCTTTCTTTCTTTTTCTTTCTTTCTTTCTTTCTTTCTTTCTTTCTTTCTTTTTCTTTCTTCTTTCTTTCTTTCTTTCTTTTTCTTTCTTTTCTTTCTTTCTCTCTCTTTCTTGCTTTCTTGCTTTCTTTCTTCTTTCTTTCTTGCTTTCTTTTCTTTCTTTCTTTTTTTTTTTTTGACGGAGTCTCACTTTGTAGCCAGGCTGGAGTGCAGTGGCACAACCTTGGCTCACTGCAACCTCTGCCTCCCAGGTTCAAGCGATTCTCCTGCCTCAGCCTCCCGAGTAGCTGGGATTACAGGCACGTGCCGCCATGCACAGCTAATTTTTGTATTTTTAGTAGAGACGGGGTTTCACTGTGTTGGACAGGATGGTCTCAATCTCTTGACCTTGTGATCCACCTGCCTCGGCCTCCCAAAGTTCTGGGATTACAGGTGTGAGCCACTGCACCCAGCCAGCTTGCCAATTTCTAAAGAAAAGCTAGCTGGGATCTTATAAAGACTGCATTGAATCTGTAGATTACTTTGGGAAGTATTACCATTTTAACAATATTAAGTCTCCTGACCCATGAACATAGAATGTGTTTTCATTTATTTATACCTTCTTTAATTTCTTTCAACATTGCCTTGTAGTTTTCAGAGTATAATTTTTGTATTCTTTTTCTTAAATTTATTCCTAAATATTTTATTCTTTTTGATATTGTAAATGGGATTGTTTTCCTTAATCTCATTTTTGACTGTTTATTGCAAGTATATAGATAAACAATTGATTTTTATATATTGATCTTATTTCCTGCAACCTTGATTGACCTTTTTGTGGATTCCTTAGGATTTTCTACATACAAGATCGTGTTATCTGCAAACAGAGATACTTTTACTTTTTTCTTTTCCAGTTCAGATGGCTCGTATTTCTTTTTCTTGCCTAATTGCCCTGGATAGAACTCCCAATACAATATTGAGATGCTGACATCCTTGTTTTGTTCCTAATCTTAAGAGTAAGTCATTCACTCTTTCATCATTAAGTATAGTGTCAGCTGTGATTTTTCCTAGTTGCCCTTTATCAAGTTGAGGGAGTTCCCTTCTGTTGCTAGTTTGTTGAATATTTTTATCATGAAAGGGTATTGGGTATTGGATTTTGTCAAATGCTTTTTTTTTTTTTTTTTTTTTTTGATGGAGTCTCACTCTGTCACCCAGGCTGGAGTGCTGCAGTGGTGCGATCTCGGCTCACTGCAGCCTCCGCCTCCCGGGTTTGAGCAATTCTCCTGCTTCAGCCTCCAGAGTAGCTGGGATTACAGGGGCCCACCACCACGACTGGCTAATTTTTGTATTTTTTAGTAGCGACAGGGTTTCACTGTGTTTGTCAGGCTGGTCTGAAACTCCTGACCTCAAGTGATCCACCGGCCTTGGCCTCCCAAAGTGCTGGGATTACACGTGTGAGCCACTGCGCCCAGCCTGTCAAATGCTTTTTCTGCATCTACTGAGGTGATCATGCGAATTTTAGTTTTTATTCAATTGCTGTGGTATATTGATTTTCAGATGTTAAACCAACTTTATGTTCCTGGGATAAATCCCACTTTTCTTCTTTCTTTCTTTCTTCTTCTTTTTCTTTTTTTTTCTTTTTTTTTTTTTTTTGAGACGGAGTCTCACTCTGCCACCTAGACTGGAGGGCAGTGATGTGATCTCAGCTTACTGCAACCTCTGCCTCCCAGGTTCAAGCAATTCTCCTGCCGCAGCCTCCCAAGTAGCTGGGACTACAGGTGTGCGTCAACACGACCAGCTAATTTTTGTATTTATAGTACATTTTGTATTTTTAGTACATTTCACCATGTTGGACAGGCTGGTCTTGAACTCCTGACCTCAAGTGATCTGCCCGCCTCAGCCACCCAAAGTGCTGGGATTACAGGCGTGAGCCATCGTGCCCAGCCAAATCCCACTTTTTATACTGCATTGTTTTCTTTGTGTTGTTGGTTTCAGTTTTCTAGTATTTTTTTTTTTTTTTGGATTTTTGCATCCATGTTCATAAAAGTTATTGATCTTTAGTTTTCTTTTCCTGTGATATCTTTATCTGATTTTGGTATCAGGGTAATATTGGTCTCATAGAATGAGTTGGGAAGGGTTCCATCATCATCTATTTTGGGATACTTTGTGATGATGAACTGGTGTTAAATTAACCTTTTTTTTTTTTTTTTTTTTTTTTTTTTTTGAGAGGGAGTCTCGTACTGACTCCCGGGCTGGAGTGCAGTGGCAGGGTCTCGGCTCACTGCAACCTCTGCCTCCCGGGTTCAAGCAATTCTCCTGCTTCAGCCTCCTGAGTAGGTGGGATTACAGGCTTACAGGCGCCTGCCACCATGTCCAGCTAATTTTTTATTGTCTCTGAGACAGAGTCTCACTCTGTCGCCCAGACTGGAGTGCAGTGGTGCCATCTCGGCTCACTGCAAGCTCCACCTCCCGGGCTCACGCCATTCTCTGGCCTCAGCCTCCTGAGTAGCTGGAACTATAGGCGCCTGCCACTACGCCCAGCTAAGTTTTTTTATATATATATATTTTTAGTAAAGATGGGGTTTCACTGTGTTACCCAGGATGGTCTCGATCTCCTGACCTCATGATCTGCCCACCTCGGCCTCCCAAAGTGCTGGGATTACTGGCGTGAGCCACTACACCCGGCCAATTTTTTGTATTTTTAGTAGAGATGGGGTTTCACCATGTTGGCCTGGCTGGTCTTGAACTCCTGACCTCATGATTCGCCTGCCTTGGCTTCCCAAAGTGCTGGGATTACAGGCATGAGCCATTGCGCCCAGCTAAATTAACTCTTCTTTAAATGTTTGTTAGAACTCAGTGGTGAACTATCTGGGCCTAGAGTTTTCTTTGTGGTTAGTTTTTTAAAATTACTAATTCAATCTCTTCACTTGTGATAGGTCTATTGATATTCGTTTTTTCTTTTTGAGTCAGTCAGTTTCAGTAGTTTTCATCTTTCTAGGAATTTGTTCATTTTATCTAATTATTGATGTCCAGTTGTTAATAGTATTTCTTTATAATCTATTTTATTTCTGTAAAGTCAGTAGTAATGTTCCCTCTTTAATTTGTAATTCTATCAGTGAAATCAACCCAATAGTCCCAGAGACAGTTTTTGTAGATAAACATAGAAATTGATCCTTTTGTCCTTAAAGCTTGAAACTTTCGTTTGTTTCATTTGCGTTCCTTCCTCAGGAAAAGACCCTCAGGCCTCTCAAAAAGTATCAAACAGCTGAAACTCAACAGATCACCACATCCAGACAATGAGGTGCCAAACCACTCGTTCCTCATGATTGCTTCCTTACCCCTCCCTAGTTCCTGATTTCCCACACAGTTACATTTCTTCCCCACTAAATAAACCCCTAATATTAGTCAGCCAGGAAGATGGAATTGAGACTGATCTCCCAACTCCTCAACTGCAGCACCCCCCCACCCCCACCTTATTAAAGCCTTCTTCCTTGGTTATATTCATTGTCTCAGTGAGTGGCTTTCTGTGCCAGGAGCAGCAGGATCTAGACCGAACCTCGGGTGTTTTGGTAACAGTAATTTGAGTCTTCTCTCTTTTCTTCTTGGTCAATGTAGCTAAAGGTTTGACAATTTTGTTAATTTTTTTCAAAGCAGCAGCTTTTAGTTTCATTGATTTTTCTCTATTGTTTTTCTATTATCTAGTCTGTTAATTTTCACTCTAATTATTCTCTTCTTTTCACTTGCTTTAGGTAAATAACACTGAGTAAAATGTTTCCTTACATTATTTGTTTTTGTTTCGGCCTACCTTCCCTTCTTTGAAAGCTATCACATTCAATCATTGGGTAAGCTTATGTTAAGTTCCTTTATTGCTGCACTATATAAATTAAAATGTCAAGTTAAAACAATTTCTGTAAAGACAGAGATGGATGTCTAGCTTCTAGAACCTTGCTACTAAATATGTGGTCCATGTATCAACAGCATCAGCAACACCTGAAAGTGTTTTGGAACTACAGCGTCTCAGGGCCTCTGCGGACCTAGCATCAGCAACACCTGAAAGTGTTTTGGAAATGCAGAGTCTCAGGGCCTCTGCGGACCTAGTGAATCACAATTGCACTTTAACAAGATCCACAAGTAATTCCTGCACACATTAAACTTTAACATGCACACTGCTATTGAAAGCAGCATTATCAAAGAAAACCAAAGTGATGATCTAGATAAGCCTAGAAGCCCATGTAATATTAAAGAGCCTAGGCCCAGATTTTGGTTTAGAGAGCAATATGGGAAGAAGCTGAGCTTCGTTTAAGGTAGGACCAGGCTTAATTCAATGGCTTGAGACTGTTGCACGTAAACTGAATAGAACACCAAAGGCTGGGCTGGGGAAGGAGACTAGAAGTCATAGGGGCTGTGAGAGAAAGACCTCTTGGAAGAGCAAAGATTGAGTGGTGGCAGTAGAAAAATGAATAAGGGAAAACCTAGTTCCGGAGGGATACAAATATTGTAATGGCACTTATATGGATTTTTAAAACACTTAATACAACTTATATATGCTTATTCCATGGCAGACTGGAATAAAAACATTTAATCAATTTATAT
This sequence comes from Macaca fascicularis, assembly GCF_037993035.2. NCBI lineage: Eukaryota > Metazoa > Chordata > Mammalia > Primates > Cercopithecidae > Macaca > Macaca fascicularis. The sequence continues at coordinate 125,288,768 of NC_088395.1, read as the reverse complement.
ATATACACATGCATGGGAATGATCATACATACATACATATATATATATAGAGAGAGAGAGAAAGAGAGAGATGTGTGAGAATGATAAACAGCACATTTAGGACAGTGGTTACCTCTTGGAAGGTATATTAGTTCATACTGCATAACAAATTAACAAATTACCCCAAAATTCAGGAGCTCAAAACATAATCCAGACATGGCTTCTCTGAGTCTTTTGCTTCAGGGTTTCTTCCAAGGCTGCAATCAAGGTGTCAGCCGGGGGTTCAGTCTTACCTGAAGACTTCACCAGGAGGATCTGCTTCCAAGTTCACTCACATGGTTGTTGTCAGGATTTGGCTCTTCGTGGGCTGTTGGACGAAGGACTCGGCTCTTCACAAGGTGTTGGCTAGAGGCTTCCCTTGATTCCTTGCCATGTGGAGGAATCAAGAGCGTAGAGCATCTCACAACATGGCAGCAGGCTTCATCAGAATGAGCGAGGGACAGTGCTAGCAGGATGGAAGTCAGTCTTTTGTAACCTAATTACAGAACTGACATCCCACAACTTTTGTCATATTCTGTTCATTAGAAGCAAGTCACTAAGTCCAGCCCACAGTCAGGGGGAGAGGATGATACAAGGGCACGAATACCAGAAGACAGGGTTCACTGAGGGTCATCTTTCAGAGCTGCTAGTAAAAGCAGAGGATGGTGGGGCATGGCGGCTCACACCCGCAATCCCAGCACTTTGGGAGGCCGAGAGAGGTGGGTCACTTCAGATCAGGAGTTCGAGACAGCCTGGCCAACATGGTGAAACCCCGTCTCTACTAAAAATACAAAAATTAGCTGGGTGTGGTGGCAAGCAGTAATCCCAGCTACTTGGGAGGCTGAGGCAGGAGAATTGCTTGAACCTGGGAGGTGGAGGTTGCAGTGAGCCAAGATGGTGCCACTGCACTCCAGCCTGGGTGACAGAGTGAGACTCCATTAAAAAAAAAAAATTTAAATAAGAGCAGAGGATGTTAGTAAAAGAATTGTAGTTGTAGTTGTGTGGGTACTTCAACTATGTCTGTAACATTTTCTTGCTTAAGTGAGCACATGGGTATTTATGATGGTTTTTATAGACCATTTGCAGGTCTGAAATATTTCCTAATAAAGAAAAAAGAGAAAAAATTAAAGTTCAGTGGACCTATCTCTGAATCTGTTGAAGATAGTTGTTCAGAGAAGGGGAAGGGTCCAGGGATTTGAGGGTTGGTAGCCTTGTTTCTACTTTTAGTTAAGGCTTCCTAGGTACTCTCTAGTTAGCATCAATGCCTTCTCCCATATTATGCAATACTATATCTCACAGTCTGTCTTACATTACTGTTATTTACATATATATGTGTGTGTACTGTTGTGTGTGTGTGTGTGTGTGTCTGTCTATCCCCCTCCTAGGGATTGTCAGGTTCTGGAAGGTCCCAAGTAGCTACAGGCGTCCGCCACCACTCCCGGCTAATTTTTTTTGTATTTTTAGTAGAGGCAGGGTTTCACCATGTTAGCCAGGATGGTCTCGATCTCCTGACCTCGTGATCTGCCCGCCTCAGCCTCCCAGAGTGTTGGGATTACAGGCGTGAGCCACCGCGCCCGGTCTAGGTGGGGCATTTCAACACGAAAAGGACCCAGGCAGCCCTAAAGTAGCAATCATGACTGAAAGTGCATGCTTGGATTTTTTTTTTTTAATCTTGATATTAGAAGGACAACAGAAATTATAGTAGTTTTAGTTGGTGAAAATTTCATTTTCTGAAACTTTAGGAAGTTCTCGGTGAGGTTGGAAACACTAGGCATCATTATTCATGTCCAGAAACGGTGTTAATCGTGTACATACTCAGAATGCAGTTTCCTCACAATATTAATACGCTTTATGATTGCACTACACATGATCCATGTAGCAGAATAAAATCCATCACTTTAGGATAAACTGTTAATAGCCGTTGAGGGGAAATAAAGATGACAGCTGTGTACTAGCTCTGTACAACTTACAGTGGCATCTTCCCCATTTCCAAAGTAGTAATTCCAAACTTTAAGCAGAAAATTCAGTTTAACTAAGTAGACCTGGAACAAATGCCAAATATAGTACATGGCCCCAATTACCATTGCCATATTCTGTTTCTCTTTCAGAAGAAAACACATCTAGGGCTCCACTACAGATCTCTTCTTAAGAATTGATATAGTAACCGGCCGGGCGCGGTGGCTCATGCCTGTAATCCCAGCACTTTGGGAGGCCAAGGCAGGTGGAGCACCTGAGGTCAGGAGTTCAAGAACAGCCTGGCCAACATGGTGAAACCCCGTCTCTACTAAAAATATATATTTAAAAAAATTAGCCAAGTGTGGTGGCGGGCACCTGTAATCCCAGCTACTTGGGAGGCTGAGGCAGGAGAATTGCTCGAACCCGGGAGGCGGAGGTTGCAGTGAGCTGAGATCGCTCCATTGCACTCCAGCCTGGGCGACGAGAGCAAAACTCAGTCTCAAAAAAAGAAAATAAAGAATTGATATAGTAACCTTACCTTCTTCTCTTGTGAAAGAGAAATCTTTCAACAAACACCCTACCTCCTGCTTGCCCCTTGGGCCCAGAGCACAGAGCATGTCATTTTGGAAGGGTTGCTGGCCCACACTGTTTCTCTTTGCAATTACTTTAATTCCCCCAAATAATCCCTTGACTTCTTTGAACTTCTCAGAAGACAAACTGAAAAGGTAAGTGTGCAGGAACATATGTGTAACCACATTGTTTCATACTACACTTACTACTTCAAGTCCATTTTCTTCACAAAGTGAAGCCTTTGCAGAATTCATAAAGGAGGGCCTGAAATAAGCCCTGAAAGGGTTTTAAAGTTCTTAAAAGTTCACAGTCTAGTGCAGTGGCTCATGCCTGTAATTCCAGCACTTTGGGAGGCCAAAGTGGGAAGATCGCTTAAAACCAAGAGTTGGAGACCAGCCTGGGCAACATAGCAAGACCCCATCTCTACAAAAAAAGTAAAAAATAGCCAGGCATAGTGGTACAGGCCTGTGGTCCAAGCTACTCAGGACGCTGAGGTAGAAGAATACCTTGAGCCCAGGAGGTCAAGGCTGCAGTGAACAATGATTGCACTACTGCACTCCAGCCTTGGCAACAGAGCGAGACCCAAGTCTCAAGAAAAAAAAGTTCACAGAAATAAGATTTACCAAATGTTCAAAAATAATTATGATGAATCACAATCGTGAAGAAACAGTTTTCTGTCTTTATTACAAAGTTATTTTTAAAGTGTTTCTTCATGAATCATACCAAATAACTGATTGCAATATATATTGTCATCATCATAACTACTTCTGAGAGAGAAAAACTCTTAATTACAAAAAGGAAACCAATATTTTAATTGAAAAATATTTTCTGGGCCGGGCGCGGTGGATCACACCTGTAATCCCAGCACTTTGGGAGGCCGAGGCAGGCGGATCACAAGGTCAGGAGATCAAGACCATCCTGGCTAACATGATGAAACCCCGTCTCTACTAAAAATACAAAAAATTAGCCAGGCATGGTGGCAGGTGCCTGTAGTCCCAGCTACTCGGGAGGCTGAGGCAGGAGAATGGTGTGAACCCGGGAGGCGGAGGTTGCAATGAGCCGAGATCGCAACACTGCACTCCAGCCTGGGCGATAGAGCAAGACTCCGTCTCAAACAAAAAAAAAAAGGAAAAATATTTTCTGCACATTAAAATAAATGACACAGTAATGAAAGAAACAATATACTTCCCAAATGTAGATTATGTCATTATTAAATAATACTCTTCTTAAATTTTGATTCAATTTTATTCCATAGTAGAGCTGTAAGCTATTTTGGTAAACTGGCAAGCCCTTCTAGATTATTCACTTCAAGGATCAGAGCAGCACTATATCTTTGTTCTTGAAAGTGGGATTGGTTTTTTGTTAAAGATAGAGACATATTAATGATAGAATCTGTGAATTACCTGTCCGGAATGGATTCTATTCAGAGTGATGCGTGGTACATTGAATACTTTCACAGGTATTAACATCACATACTATTACTTTGTTTAAAAAACAAATGGGGCCAGGCGTGGTGGCTCACACCTGTAATCCCAGCACTTTAGGAGACCAAGGCAGGCAGATCACAAGGTCAAGTGATCGAGACCATCCTGGCCAACATGGTGAAACTCCGTCTCTACTACAGATACAAAAATCAGCTGGGCGTGGTGGCATGCGCCTGCAGTCCCAGCTAGTCGGGAGGCTGAGGCAGGAGAATTGCTTCAACTGGGGAGGCGCAGGTTGCAGTGAGCCGAGATCACGCCACTGAACTCCAGCCTAGCAACAGAGCGAGACTCCGTCTCAAAAAAAAAAAAAAAAAAAAAAAAAAAAAAAAAAAAAAATTTAGTCAGGTCTTTCTGCTCCTATCACTGTCATGAATATCAGGTATCTGGTTGTACTGACACTCATATTCCTGAGACACAATGTTTTGAATTGAGGGCATTCAGTGCTTGTAGAACTCTACTGAGATGTTACCACTACTAGATCCCTCCCTACAATGACAGTTGGCTTTTCTAAGAGCACCCATCAAGTTGTATTATAAGATAAATCACATGTATATGTTTTTCATAAGATTGTGAACTTACTGAGGGAAGGAACTTTCTTTTTTTTTTTTTTTTTTTGAGACAGAGTTGCCAGGCTGCAGTGTAGTGGCATAATCATGGCTCACTGCAGCCTCTGCCTCTCGGGCTCAAGCAATTCTCTAACTTCAGCCTCCCAAGTAGTTGGAATTACAGGTATGCCACCATGCCTGACTAATTTTTGTATTTTTTGTAGAGACAGTGGTTTTGCTATGTTGCTCAGGCTGGTCTCGAACTCCTGAGCTCAAGGAATCTGCGTGTGTCTACCTACCAAAGTGTTGGGATTACAGGCATGTGTGACTGCACCTGGCCCCTTTTATGAATATTTAGTATTACTAACACAATGCCTCAAACATAGTAATAATGATAAAGGTAATGATGAAAACAATAATAACCTGTACTGAATACTTTCTATGTACCAGGCCCTGTTTCTAAGTATATTACATGATTAACTCAATTAATCTCACAACAATCTTAGGAGGGAAGTACTGTTTAATCTACATTTTACAAATGAGGAAACAGAGGTACCCACTGGTTGAATAACTTGTCCAAGGCTATACAGCTAAATAAACTGCACAACCAGGACTTGAATCCAAGCAGTCCAGCTCCAGAGTAATGCTCTTAACATCTAAAGGTATGCTCTGCTGCCTAGAGTATGTATTCGATAATTATCATCGCAAATATTTGTTTATTTGACTATTCTCTAAACACATGTTGTAACTTAAACATGTAAATGAATGTAGTCCTTCAAAGATGTTGCCCGGGTCGGGCATGGTGGCTCACGCCTGTAGTCCCAGCACTTTGGGAGGTTGAGGTGGGTGGATCACGAGGTCAGGAGATCGAGACCATCCTGACTAACACGGTGAAACCCCATCTCTACTAAAAATACAAAAAATTAGCCGGGCATGTTGGCGGGCACCTGTAGTCCCAGCTACTCTGGAGGCTGAGGCAGGAGAATGGCGTAAACCCGGGAGGCGGAGCTTGCAGTGAGCTGAGATGGCCCCACTGCACTCCAGCCTGGGCGACAGAGCGAGTCTCCGTCTCAAAAAAAAAAAAAAGATGTTGCCCTGGGAAGCTACAATTGTTCAGAACCTTTTGTAATTCCTTCTTTGGAGTTGTTCTCAGAGCCAGTCTATAAATCAGAGAAGAAAATTGGTCAATATATTATGATCATAACTAATTTTTAAATAAGCTAGATGAGTACCTTATGTGCCCAACTTGTTTCTGAATAACATTTGTTTTCCAAAAATCATTCTCCATTAAAAGAATGAAAATTTGCTGTTGTTGAAGATGGTCCAAAAATGTGATACAGAGATATTTTTCAATCAACTAACAAACATTTACTGAGCAACTAGTCCTGTACATGCTTGGCCCCAGGGGTACAAAAACCACACAAGACATCCTCCCTATCTTCAGGGAGCACTCAGCCAGGTGAAGGAGAGAGATAATCCAGTGTGACAAGTGCTTTGACTGATGCAAGCACAGGAGCCCAGAAGAGGGGCATGAAACCCAGCTTTAGGAGTGAGGGCCAGCTTCCTGAAAGAAGGAAGTGATGTCTAATTTTAGTCCCAAAAGACAAGCAGTTGTTGCCATACCAGTAGAACAAAGGCATGGACTCTCATGGTGGCTACATTAAAGGAGAGATTATATCTTTGAGTGGGTACACCCTATTTTTTTTTTTTATGTTTGTTGTCAAAAGATAATAATCACTTTATTTTGTAGTCACACCTGGTACTCAAGTTGTTTTTGCCTTTAAACTGAAAATATTTGCAGATAGTGGTTTAAAAGCTACATGAGTTTTAAGTATGTTTGAGTGTTGTTTGCTTTTGTTACTGAACCAGTTACATAAGTTTCCCTAAAGAATTTTGCTGAAAGAGTAAACAGAAAACAAAATGATACATTAAGAAGTTAATTATATCAGAATCTACCACAGTGGGTTAATAGGTTTAGTATATAGCAGGCACATGATGACCATCTGTTTGAAAAACTAAAGGAGTAACTCCTTAGTACTGATTCTCCATATTTTTTTTTTTTTTTTTGAGACGGAGTTTTGCTCTTGTTGCCCAGGCTGGAGTGCAATGGCACGATCTCTGCTCACTGCAACCTCCACCTCCCTGGTTCAAGTGATTCTCCTACCTCAGTCTCCCAAGTAGCTGGGATTATAGGCATGTACTACCACCCAGCTAATTTTTGTATTTTTAGTAGAGACAGGGTTTTACCCTGTTGACCAGTCTGGTCTCAAACTCCTGACGTCACGTGATCCACTTGCCTCAGCCTCCCAAAGTGCTGAGACTACAGGTGTGAGCCACCGCACCCAGCCTGATTCTCGATAATTTAAACAAGCAACTTGTTTCCTTCACTCCTGTGAGCCAAAGTAGGCCAGGATAACCACACACCGGGAGAGAAATGACTGCTCTGGCAGCAGCTCATGCTTTTCTCAATATATCGATTTGAAGGACAGTAACTTTGAGCCATGAGGGGTGGGAGATATGATAACCCAAGAAAGGGATGCCCTATGTTTTTGTAGCTTACCTGCCTTTAAAAATCAAATGACGCTGGGATCACCCAAAACTGTCCTTGGAGGAAAAAAGGTCTCAGGAGGTAGGTAAGTGTTATTCAACATGGGTGGGGTTAAGTGCTTAGATACAATGAGCGATGGTGGGCAGTGTTCTATTCTAGTTGCATTCAGAGACAAGAGTTTGAAGGCTCTCTTCTCTATAATCTTCATCCTCTAGGTGGCCTGATGCTAACTCTGTAAAATGGTTATAGACAGCAAGAAGTAGAACTCATAACAAGGAAGCCTAGAGGTCCTAGAGCCTCTCCTAGAGGATTAGGAAAGGTCTGAGGCATGAGATACTATATCGGAAGATAGCCCTTTCTGGGATTTGAGAGTGAAATGACCCTGGGTAGGAGAATACACTGGGCACTTGGGAGAAAGGAATGCCTGCTAAAGCAAAGGGTGCCAAAGATAAACTTGACCTCATTGTCTAGAGCCGAGCCCAGTGAGTTTAAAGAGTAGGGGACAAGAGATAATAGGAAGGAAAAGAATTTTCCTGCTCTGTCTTCCTACCATTTATTGACTCATTTGCACATGAAATATTTAAAGAATCATGACAGGGAGCTGAAGGAGCTACAGAAAAGAAGGAGCTACAGAAAAGAGTTTCTGCCCTCAAGTAATTTGTAATCCTGAGGGACTCTGATGCTGTACTGAAGTTACATCTTGTTGCTAAGGCATAAAACAGCGAAATAATACAATGTCCTTCCCCAGATCTGCCCCACCCCCTCCCCAACACTACCCTTAAAGGCTGTTCATCCTACACACTCTTAATTATTTCAGACTCATGAAAATCCACAGATATGGATTTTACAAAGAATGCAGCAATAGTTTTTCAAATTATTTCCCTATGTGTTCCCAGTGCACAGAGAAATAAAAAGTTATATTTATATTCACATGTTCAATCACTTACCTATTATATAAAGCAGGGCTGTTCAAATATGTTTTTTCTTCTTAGCAGTTGAACTTCTTTTCAAACAAATTTCGCAGAGAATAGCCACACATAACATACGAAAACAAAGCAATTCTGACTAAGATAGCGTGGGGGTCAAAACTTTGACTTCTCAGCTCTTTTTTCATCCATTTTCTAATGAGACCCATGAAATACCTCTGTCAGTGTGTCGGGGTGGCTGTAACGAAATACTTGAGACTAGGTGGCCTATAAACAACAGAATTTTATAATTCACAGTTCTGGAAGCTGGCAAGTCCACAACCAAGGCAATAGCAGATTGGTGTCTGGTGAGGGCTTGCTTCCTGGTTCACAGATGGCAGCTTCTCACTGTGTCCTCACATGGTAGAAGGGGTGAGCTAACTCCCTGAGACCTCTTTTATGAGGGCACCAATCCCATTCAGGAGGGCTCTGCCTGCATGGTCTAATCACCTCCCAAAGTTTCACCTCCTAATACTATCACCCTGGGAGTTAGAATGTCAACATATGAAATTTTAGAGGACATGAACATTCAGTCCACTGAAACTGCATTCTGCAGAATGCAGTTCACAAGCATCAGTGTAAAATATTTTGTGTAAAATCATTGATTTATCAGGTTAACAGAAAACAAAGTGGAAACCTTAAAACAAACAAACAAAAAAACTCGGCTGCTCTGGATTACATTTAAGAATATTTCCACCACATAGTCAACCTTCAAGTTTCCATCCAAAAAAAGTGGAAACAATAGCATGTGAAATCCAAAAGTCAATAGTATCAAACCCTGGAAAGCATGGTATTATGTTCTGGGGCTGCAGAGCAGATTTACATTTCCCTTTGAGCTCAGATTAGGCCAGTGATTCTCAACCTTAGCACTACTGACATTTAAGGGCTGATAACTTATTTTATTTTATTTTATTTTATTTATTTATTTATTTATTTATTTTGAGACGGAGTCTCTCTCTGTCGCCCAGGCTGGAGTGCAGTGGCGCGATCTCGGCTCACTGCAAGCTCCGCCTCCCAGGTTTATGCCATTCTCCTGCCTCAGCCTCCCAAGTAGCTGGGACTACAGGCACCCGCCACCACGCCCGGCTAGTTTTTGTATTTTTAGTAGAGACTGGGTTTCACTGTATTAGCCAGGATGGTGTCAATCTCCTGACCTCGTGATCCACCCACCTCAGCCTCCCAAAGTGCTGGGATTACAGGCGTGAGCCACCGCGCCCGGCTTAAGGCCTGATAACTCTTTGTTGTGTGAAGCTGTCCTATGCCTTGTAGAGATGTTTAGCAGTAGCATCCCTGGCCTCTACTCGCGAGATATGACAACCCCCTCCCCAAATTGTGACAACAGAAATTGTCTCCAAACATTGCCAAATGTCCTCTGGAAGGCAAAATTGCCTCTAGTTGAGAACCATTGATAAAAATATGTGCCTGACTGGGTACACAAACATATCTTTTGTTGCAGGTGGCATATATGATGCAGGGGGCATTTAAATGATGATGAGGATAATTTATACCCAGATAATAAAAAGTTGGCCATATCAGGTGTTAGAGCTGATAATGATTTCACGGCACCAAAAAAAAAAAGTCAGTTTTAACATCCTTCAGCTTGGTTCCATGCAGAAGCCACTCTGTCAGCTAGGCTGGGGCAATCAGAAGTTTGCCTCCATCACTAATATCTCCTTTATTGACCCCACCATGGTACCTAAATATATTACTTCCTCTGGTTTTCTGGGAAAGGGAACATTCTAAGCCATCATAATTTGTGTACAATGAACTATAATTACTTTTTTTCCATTTTTAAAAATTGTAGTGAAATACATATAACAAAATTTACCATCTTAACCATTTTAAGTGTGTAGGTATTCACCACATTCATAATGTGCAACCATCACCACCCTCCATGTCTCCAATTCTTTTCATCTTGTAAAACTGGAATTTTATACCCATTATCAACTTTATTTATTTATTTATTTATTTATTTATTTATTTATTTATTGAGACAGAGTTTTATTCTCGTTGCCCAAGTTGGAGTGCGGTGGCATGATCTCTGCTCACTGCAACCTCCACTTCTGGGGTTCAAGCAGTTCTCTTGCTTCAGCCTCCTGAGTAGCTGGGATTACAAGTGCCCGCCACCACACCCAGCTAATTTTTGTATTTTTAGTAGATATGGGGTTTCACCATGCTTGCCAGGCTGGTCTCGAATTCCTGACATCAGGTGATTCACCCACCTCAGCCTCCCAAAGTGCAGGGATTACAGGCGTGAGCCACCACATCAGGCCACCCATTATCAACCTTAAAGAAAGATACCAGGTGGCCGGGCATGGTGGCTCATGCCTGTAATCCCAGCACTTTGGAAGGCCAAGGTGGGCAGATCACGAGGTCAGGAGATCAAGACCATCCTGGCCAACATGGTGAAACCCCGTCTCTACTGAAATACAAAAAAATTAGCTGGGCGTGGTGGTGGGCGCCTGTAGTTCCAGCTTACTCAGGAGGCTGAGGCAGGAGAGTCGCTTGAACCTGGGAGGTAGAGGTTGAAGAGCTGATATTGTGCCATTGCACTCCAGCCTGGGTAACAAGAGCAAAATTCCGTCTCAAAAAAAAAAAAAAATAATAATAATAATAATAAAAGAAAGATACCAGGAAAAAAATCTCCTAATTTGAAGCATTTATTTAGTAGTAAGCAAAGAGGATTATAATCTGGAATGTACAGCTATGGCAAGCCAGAGATGCATCTGAAGAAGGGAGGGGAAGCGGGGCCAGGCACGGTGGCTCACGCCTGTAATCCCAGCACTTTGGGAGGCCAAGGCGGGTGGATCACGAGGTCAGGAAATCGAGACCATCCTGGCTAACACGGTGAAACCCCGTCTGTACTAAAAATACAAAAAATTAGCCGGGTGTGGTGGCGGGCGCCTGTATTTCCAGCTACTCAGGAGGCTGAGGCAGGAGATCGCGTGAACCGAGGAGGTGGAGCTTGCAGTGAGCGGAGATCACACCACTGCATTCCAGGAAGGGGAAGCTTTTATTGGCGAAAATAAGTTCACATAAGCTGTAGGACACGAAGTTCATTGGTTCAGGAGGTTCGAAATCAGAGTTGGCATCAGTTCACTGATGGAGATGCTGTGCTAGGCAAGTGTACTTTCCAGACCATCTTATCTGAATTGCTGCAGTCCTATAAAAGGAATATCTTGTGGGGCTATTTTAGAAGGTCCTTGAGACACAGTCTTTATCTCATACAGGCAGGCATGAACTCTCCTCCTTCCTGCTTTCCTGGCTCCAATTTGTTTGGGTTTGACAAAAGTGAATTTATCTTGGTATCTGCAACATTTAAACCATTAAACATTAACTCCCCATTGCCCCTTTCCTCTGGCCCATGGGAACCACCATTCTACCTTCTCTATCTATTGTTTTGACTGCTCTATGCATCTCATACAAGTGGAATCATATACTCTTTTTGTGACTGGTTTATTTCGCTCAGCATAATATCGTCAAGGTTAATCCATGTTGTAGCATGTATCAGAATTTCCTTCTTTTATAAGGTTAATAATATTCAATTGTATGTATATACCACATTTTACTTATCCATTCATCTTGGGTTGCTTCCATGTTTTATCTATTATGAATAATGATGCTATGAACACGGGCATACAAATATCTTTTTGAGGCTCTTAGAGAAAATAATTGAATTGCTTTTTCTGTTTTGAGACAAGGTCCCCCCTCTGTCACACAGGCTGGAATGCAGTGGCATGATCGCAGCTCACTGCAGCCTCAACTTCCCGGGCTCAAGCGACCCTCCCACCTCAGCCTCCTGAGTAGCTGGGACTACAGGCCCATGCCACCATGCCCCACTAATTTTTGTATTTCTTTTTATAGAGATGGGGTCCCACTATGTTGCCCAGGCTGGTCTTGAACCCCGGGACTTAAGCGATCCACCCTCCTCAGCCTCCAAACATGCTAGGATTACAGGTGTGAGTCACCACATCCAGCCTGCATTGCTTTCAATTCTTTTGAGTATATACCCAGAAGTGGAAGTGCTGGATCATATAGTATTATTTCTTCTTCTTTGGATCATATAGTATTATGTCATCATCGTCGTCATCGTCGTCGTCGTCGTCTTCTTCTTCTTCTTCTTCCTCCTCCTCCTCTTCTCTCCTCCTCCTCTTTTCTTCTCCTTCTCCTCCTTATTCTCTTTTCCTCCTTCTCCTCCTCCTCCCCCTCCTCCCTCTCCTCCTCCTCCTCCTTCCTCCTCCTTTCTCCTCCTTCCTCCTCCTTCCTCTTTCTTCCTCCTTTTCTTTCTGAGATGGAATCTTGCTCTGTTGCCCAGGTTGGAGTGCAGTGGCACAATCTCAGCTCACTGCAACCTCCACTTCCAGGGATCAAGCTATTCTCCTGCCTCAGCCTCCTGCATAGCTGGGACTACAGGTGCACGCCACCACACCCAGCTAACTTTTGTATTTTTAGTAGAGACAGGGTTTCACCATTTTGGCCAGGCTGGTCTCAAACCCGTGACCTCACGTGATCCACCCACCTTGGCTCCCAAAGTGTTGGAATTACAGGTGTGAGACACCATGCCGGGCCTCATATAGTATTTCTATTTTTAATTTTTTGAGGAACCATCATACTGTTTTCAATAGCAGCTGTATCATTTTACATTCCCACCAACAGTGCACAGGGGTTCAAATTTCTCCGCATCCTCACCAACACTTGTATTTTCTGTGTGTGTGTGTGTGTCTTATAGTAGCCATCCTAATGGATGTGAAGTGGTATCTCATTGTGCTTTTGACTTGCATTTCTCTAATGATTAGTAATGTTGAGCATCTTTCCCTGTGCTTTTTGGCCATTTGTATATCTTTGGAGAAATGTCTATTCAAGTCCTTTGCCCACTTTTGAATTGACTTGTTTGTTTTGTCGTCGTTGTGCTTAAGTTTTAGGAGTTCTCCACATGTATTCTGAATATGAATCTCTTATCAGATACATGATTTGCAAATATTTTCTTCCATTCTGTAGGTTAGCTTTTTACTTTGCTGATACTGTTTCTTGCTGCTGCTTCTTCTGCTGCTTCTTCTTCTTCTTCTTCTTCTTTTTTTTTTTTTGAGACAGGGTCTCACTTTGTTGCCCAGGCAAGAGTGCAGTGGCATGATCATGGTTCACAGCAGCCTTAGCCTCCCAGGCTCAAGTGACCCTCCCAAGTACCTGGGGTTACATGGATGAACCACCACACCCAGTTAATTTTTAATTGTTTTCTTTTTTTTTTTTTTTGTAGAGATGAGGTCTCACTATGTTGCCCAGGCTGGTCTCAAACTCCTGAGCTCAGCTGGGTGCAGTGGCTCACACCTGTAATCCCAGCACTTTGGGAGGCCGAGGCAGGCAGATCACGAGGTCAGGAGATCGAGACCATCCTGGCTAACATGATGAAACCCCGTCTCTACTAAAAATACAAAAAAATTAGCTGGGCATGGTGGGGGGGCACCTGTAGTCCCAGCTACTCGGGAGGCTGAGGCAGGAGAATGGCGTCAACCCAGGAGGCAGAGCTTGCAGTGAGCCGAGATCGCGCCGAGACTGCACTCCAGCCTGGGTGACAGAGCGAGACTCCGTCTCAAAAAAAAAAAAAAAAAAAAAAAGAATTTTATACTTTTAGGTCTTCTATTTATGTATTTAATTTCATTTTTAGTTAATTTTTGTGTATAATGTTAGGTAAGGGTCCAACTTCATTCTTTTAACGTGTAGATGGATATACAGTTTTCTTAGCATCATTTGTTGAAAAGACTGTACTCTCACCATTGAATAGTTCTTGGCACCCTTGTCAAAAATCATTTGACCATATATGTGACAGTTTATTTCTGGGCTGTCTATTCTATTCCGTTGGTCAATATGTCTGTCTTTTGCAGTACCACACTGTTTTTACTGTAGCTTTATAGTAAGTTTTGAAATCAGGAAGTATTAGTCCTCTAGCTTTGTTCTGCCATGATTGCTTTTTTTTTTTTTAATCAGAAGAAAAAGCTTCGTGTTTTCCATTTGCATAATCTTATCATAGACCCGTACAAGAAAAAGGTACCATTCATGCCTGAATTTCTTTTTATGAAAATGCAGCTAACATATCATGAAGAACTCAAAATAAGTCAGTCACATTAGAAAAAAAAATATATATATATATATAAATATATATATATATATACACACACACATTTTTTTAGACGGAGTCTTGCTCTTGTTGCCCAGGCTGGAGTGCAGTGGCACAATCTCGGCTCACTGCAACCTCTGCCTCTCAGGTTCAAGTGGTTCTCCTGCCTCAGCCTCCGGAATGGCTGGGACTACAGGCCTGCACCACCATGCCCGGTTAATTTTGTATTTTTAGTAGAGACGGGTTTTCACCATGTTGGCCATGGTTGCTCTCGAACTCCTGACCTCAGGTGATCCTCCTGCCTCAGCCTCCCAAACTGCTGGGATTACAGGCGTGAGGCACTGTGCCCAGCCTTTTCTGATGCGTTGTCTTGCACAGGTGGCCCTGAACCCGGAGGAGGAGGGGCTCGGTGTTTCTTCGTCTCTGACTTCATGGACACCTCTGAGATGCTGCCCAGCAAGAGGGATGGACCCAGCGTAATGGAATGTCAGTGCATGGATGGAGAGTTGGGAGAGCCATTCAAACCCCTTTCCAGGGCAGCCTGGAGGTGTCCTCATCACTGTCTGCACCCGAGAGCAAGAGCTGCTCAGCCTTACTATTGCTTCTTTTATTAACTTTGAAAAATCCCAGAAAGTTTTTCTTCTCTTTATTTGTCTCATCATTGCCAAGTGATGATTTTCTAAAGGTTTATCTTCTGTTGTCCCACGAGTAGAGCGCCTTTATCCCAAGCTTGTTCAGGGAGTTGGACAGCTCTAGCTCCTCCCTGGCAATGTTGTCCCTGAGGAGAACCACGTGCTCTGGGCTGACCTCACACTTTGCACAAATGACTGGGAGAATATTTTGGAGAGGAACCTCAGGGCTCACAGGCACAACAGCTTTTTGTGTCTGCAAGTAATTTACGACCAAACACACAGATTTCTCAGGCACCTTAGGGGGACCAGGCTGAATCTTCTCTTCAGGAACTTTTTCTTTCAGAAACACAGTATGCACATTCAGGGTCCCAATCAAAGTATTTGCCTTAAACCTCAAAGGTTGTTGGGTTTCTGAAGACCAAATTTCAAGGGCTTGGTGGGATGGATTCAGGTGGTTTTGAAGGCAAAGTTCAAGCCAAAGTTCAAAGGTCCATCATTGCATGGCTCCCATTGAGCACGCTCCTCTTCTCCAGCCCCCTGGGCAGGACCACGGTGACGTCCATGGTTGCTGGCCCTCAGTTCCTCCTTCATGCGGACCAGGTTCTGCTACAACCTGAGGGCCCCATTGTTGGGGTCTTCTGGTGGCTGTGCACGTGCAGAGTGGCAGCCTTTCCAGGAGGTGGGGGAGCACGGGCCTTCATCTTCCTCCTCTCCTCCCAGGCACACCTGGGATCTCAACAGCCCCCATAGGCGTACACTCAGCTCTCCATGACGTGAGGTGGGTGCCTGCAGTCACAACAGCTGCTCTTTTAGGCCCAGGGGGAGGATTACACAGGATAAAGTGTGCAAATTTCTTTTGGTGGTGCCTGGCACTGGTAAGCAATCGATCCACATAACTCTTATTATTCAGACTTGTTCACTTGCTTTTGGTGCATAGTTCCCTGAACAACTATGCAGCTAGAGTCCTGGCCCCTTGAAAAGAGCTCAAAGCAGAAACAAGAGCCAAACACCCATCATCGCGCTCTGGCAGGTATACATGTCACCGGAGCTGGGCCAAGGTGGTGCGGGGCGGCAAGTTGGGGGGCTGTTTTGAGGAGTAGGAGAGTCATGCATCTGAAGTCCTCTTCTCCAGCCAGTGTGCTGCAGTACCCATGATTGCTTTTTAAGATAAACCTTTGTGGAAAAACAGTCCCAAGGAAAACGGACAAAGTACATTGTGGTTTTGACAGGAAGATGGGAAGAAATACTCTTGGAGGCTGTTGCTGAGATGGATAACTCTAAGTGCTTGGAGAAAGATGATGAAGAAATTAATAAAAGGAAATACTATATATTGAGCATGTACTATGTGTCAGATGTTTTCATATCTCCTCACAACAAACTCTGGGAAGCAGGTAATATTATCCTCATTTTTCCTGGTAATATTCTGAGAATTAGATGAAGTAATTTGCTTGTACCACTAGTAAGTGACAACTGAACCCATGTCATTAAGATTCTAAGGCCTGTCACCATATTTCCTTGATAATGAAACTACCTGAATAAATGTATCAAGCAGGGTCTAATCAGAAGAAAGAAATCACATGAGCTATTTGATCAAAGACAATTTAATATAAATAATTATTAACTAGGTTTATAGTTGTTAACGAAGTAGCTTAAAGGGTAAAAAGATAACATTTTTACCCAGCACAGATAAGACTGTGCTGTCCAATACAATAGCTACATGCAGCTTTTGAGTGCTTGAAATATAGCTAGGACAACTGATGAACTGAATTTTAATTTTTATTTAATTTTAATTCATTTAAATTTATATTTAGAAACCATTAGTTGGTACTTCCATTTCTAGCCAGTATGAAATAATAGAGACTGAATTTACCCTCACATTTGAAACAACTGAATATTGGATCAAATATATGAAATGGTTTCCAATACACTGGACAGCAGACAAGAAGAGCAGTGATCCCTGGGACAAGAGAAATAAGTGAGCTCTAGGATTGTCCCAGATTACTGACTGAAGACAGTTTCCTGGCTGTGGCACAGAGAAGGGGAGGTAGAGCCAGGAGGACTCCCTGACTTGAAGAGACAGGACTGAGAGTTCAGGAAGCTCAAAGCAGCTAGACTGCAGGGAATAATACCTGGAAGGAGAGAAGTACACAGAAGGAGAACTCTAGAGAGCTTTGGTGGATCACCTTTAAGTACTGATAGGTGTGTACATATGAGGAAACTACCAGAAGCCAAGGAAAGGACTATACAAGAGGATTAAAAGGAACAGTATCCGGCCGGGGATGGTGGCTCACGCCTGTAATCCCAGCACTTTGGGAGGCCGAGGTGGGTGGATCACGAGGTCCGGAGATCGAGACCATCCTGGCTAAAACGGTGAAACACCATCTCTACTAAAAATACAAAAAATTAGGTGGGCGTGGTGGCAGGTGCCTGTAGTCCCAGCTACTCGGGAGGCTGAGGCAGGAGAATGCGTGAACCCGGGTGGCAGAGCCTGCAATGAGCCGAGATCGCACCACTGCACTCCTGCCTGAGTGACACAGCAAGACTCCGTCTCAAAAAAAAAAAAAAAAAAAAAAAAAAGGAACAGTACCCAAGTACCCAACATATACTCAGAACCTGGAATACTGTCTGTCCCAAATAGGCAGACTGGAAAACCTCATAATTAATTGTAAATTGATAGATTACTCAGAAGGGTCTTCCCTTGTAGTGGGAAATAATTAGCCTTAGAAAAAAAACATTGCTGTGCTCCAACCTAACAGATCTTAAAAGAAAGACTGAAAAGGATAAAACTATGTTCAAGTAATTTAAAAATCAATTAATTAAAATAGTCCCAGAAATAACATAGATGTTAGAATTAGTAGACTAGGATATTTAAAGATTTATTATAATTGTATTTTAAATGGTAAAAAAGTTATGTAGAACCATATAATATATTAAAAAATGAAAATGAAACTTAGATATGAAAATTATAGTATCTGAAATAAAATACACTGATAGGATTAACAATAGATCAGACATTTCAGTAGGAAAGATAAATGAATTTGAAAACATGTCAATAGAAACTATCCAATGAAAGAGAGAATAATAAAATAATTATTAAAAAATGAAAAGAGATTCAATGAGCTATTGAACAACTTCAAGCAGCTTAATATATGTATAATTGTAATCCCCAGAGGAGAGGAGAAGAGGGGAAACAAAACAACATTTGAAGAAATATTTGCCCATGTTTTCCAAAATTGATGAAAGCTATAAACCTACATATCACAGCATCTCAATGAACTCCCAGCACAAGAAACATGAACAGAACACTACCAAGGCAGGTCGTAATCAAATTGCTCATAACCAGTGGTAAGGAGAAAAAGTTAAAAAGCAGCCAGAGAAAAAAGGAATGTACAAAGGAACAAAGACAAGGATGATGGGCGATTTCTTGTGGGTGACAACACAACCACGAAAGCAGCGGAAAAATATATTTAAAGAGTTGAAAGAAAGAAGAAAAAGCTTCCATACCCAGTACAAACACTTTTCAAAAACAAAAGTGCTGGTCAGGTACAGTGGCTCATGCCTGTATTCCTAGCACGTTGGGAGGCCGAGGCAGATGGATAACGTGAGGCTGAGAATTCAAGACCATCCTGGCCAACATGGTGAAACAACGTCGTGACAAAAAATACAAAAATTAGCTAGGGGTGGTGGCGGTTGCCTGTCGTCCCAGCTACTCAGGAGGCTGAGGCATGAGAATCACTTGGACCTGGGTGGAGGTGGCAGTGAACTGAGATCATGCCACTGCACTCCAGCCTCAGTGACAGAGTAAGACTCTGTTAAAAAAAAAAAAAAAAAGAAGTGCCACCTCACACCCATTTGAAATACAAAAAAAAAGGTTGGTGAAGCTATGGAGCAACTAGAACCCTTGTATACTGTTGGTGGGAATGTAAAATGGTACAGTCTCTACTGTGGATAACAGTATGGCAGTTCCTTAAAACATTAAAAACAGAACTACCATATAATTCAGCAATTCCACTTCTGGGTGTATACTCAAAAGAATGGAAAGGCAGGATTTTGAAGACATATCTGTATACTCATGTTCATAGCATTATTATTCACAATAACTAAAATGTGGAAGCAACCCAAGTGTCCACTGTTGGATGAATTGATAAACAAAATGCAGTATATACATACAATGGAATATTAAGCCTTGAAAAGGAAGGAAATTCTGACGTATTTTACAACATGGATAAACCTTGAGTACATTATACTAAGTGAAATAAGCCAGTTACAAAAAGACAAATACTGTATGATTCTACTTATATGAGGTACTAGAATGAGTCAAATTCATAGGGACAGAAAGAATGCCAGGCCGGGAGCAGTGGCTCACGCCTGGAATCCTAGCCCTTTGGGAGGCCTAGGCGAGTTGATCATGAGGTCAGGAGATTGAGACCATCCTGGCTAACACAGTGAAACCCCATCTCTACTAAAAATACAAAAAATTAGCCGGCGTGGTGGCAGGGTCCTGTAGTCCCAGCTACTCAGGAGGCTGAGGCAGGAGAATGGTGTGAACCTGGGAGGTGGAGCTTGCAGTGAGCTGAGATCGCGCCACTGCACTCCAGCCTGGGCAGCAGAGTGAGACTCCGGAGAAGGAGAAGGAGAAGGAGAAGAGGAAGAGGAGGAGGAAGAGGAGGAAGAGGAGGAAGAATTCCAGCACTTAGGGAGGCCAAGGCAGGTGGATCGCCTGAGGTCAGGAGTTCAAGACCAGCCTGGGCAACATGGTGAAACCCCCAACTCCACTAAAAATAAAAAAATTAGCCAGGTGTGGTGGCAGGCACCTATAATCTCGGCTACTGGGGAGACTGAGGCAGGAGAATCGCTTGAACCCAGGAGGTGGAGCTTGCAGTGAGCTGACACCATGCCACTACGCTCCAACCTGGGTGACAGAGTCAGACCCTGAAAAAAAAAAAAAAAGAGAAAGAAAGAAGGAAGGAAGGAAGAAAAGAAAAGAAAAGAAAAGAAAGAGAAAGAAAGAAGGAAAAAAAGAAAGAAAGAAAGAAAGAAAGAGAAAAAGAAAGACAAAGAAAGAAAGAAAAAGAAAAAGAAAGAAAAGAAAGAAAGAAAGAAAAAGAAAGAAAGAAAGAAAGAAAAAGAAAGAAAGAAAGAAAGAAAGAAAGAAAGAAAGAAAGAAAGAAAGAAAGAAAAAGAAAGAAAGAAAGAAAGAAAATAGAATGCTAGTTGTCAGGGCTAGGAGTAGACGATAATGGGGAGCTGCTGTTTAATGGATATAGAATTCTAGTTTTGCAAAATAAGAGTAGTTCTGGAGATGACTGATAATGATGGTTGCACAACAATGTGAACGTAGTTAATGCCACTGAACTATACATTTGAAAATTGTTAAGATGCTAAATTTTGTGTTATGTGCAGTTTGCAACAATTTTAATTTTTTTTTCTTTTTTTCTTTTTTTTTTTTTTTTTTTTTGTGATAGAGTCTCTCTCTGTCGCCCAGGCTGGAGTGAAGTGGCACGATCTCGGCTCACTGCAACCTCCACCTCCTGGGTTCAAGTGATTCCTCTGCTTCAGCTTCACGAGTAGCTGGGACTACAGGTGCATGCCACCATGCCTGGCTAATTTTTATTTTTGTTTGTTTGTTTGGTTTTTAAACGGAGTCTCTCTCTGTCCCCCAGGCTGGAGTGCAGTGGCGTGATCTCAGCTCACAGCAAGCTCCGCCTCCCAGGTTCACGCCATTCTCCTGCCTCCGCCTCCCGAGTAGCTGGGACTACAGGCGCCCGCCACCACGCCTGGCTAATTTTTTGTATTTTTAGTAGAGGCAGGGTTTCACCATGTTAGCCAGGATGGTCTCAATCTCCTGACCTCGTGATCCGCCCACCTCAGCCTCCCAAAGTGCTGGGATTACAGGCATGAACCACCGCGCCCGACGTAGAGATGGAGTTTCACCATATTGGCCAGACTGGTCTCGAACTCCTGACCTCGTGATCTGCCCGCTTCGGCCTCACAAAGTGTTGGGATTACAGGCTTGAGCCACTGCGCCCGGCCCAAAATAAAGACTTTCTAAGCATACAAAAGGTTTAAAAAGTCATCACCAACGGACCTGAATTACAGTAAATGTTGAAAGACATCGTTTTTTTTTTTTTTTTTTTTTTTTTTTTTGAGACGGAGTTTCACTCTTGTTGCCCAGGCTGGAGTGCAATGGTGCAATCTCAGCTTGCTGCAACCTTTGCCTCCTGCCTGGGTTCAAGCAATTCTCCTTCCTTGGCCTCTCAAATAGCTGGGATTACAGGCAACCACCACCACGCCCAGCTAATTTTTTATATTTTTAGTAGAGACGGGGTTTCACCATGCTGACCAGGCTGGTCTCGAACTCCTGACCTCAGGTGATCCACCTGCCTTGGCCTCCCAAAGTGCTGGGATTACAGACGTGAGCCACCACACCTGGCCTGAAAGACATCCTTCAAGCAGAAGAAACGACCCCAGATGAAAATATGGATCTATATTAAAGCAATAAAGAACACTGGAAACAGAAACTTCATGGATAAATATATATGATATTTTTCTTATTTCATAAATATCATTAAAAGATAATTGACCAAGCAAAAATAGTAACAATGAATTGTGGGCTTTATAATTTATGTGTAAGTAAAATATATGCAAACAACAGTATAAAGGCCAGGAGAGAGTAAATGTAGGTATACTATTGGAAGGCTCTTCTTATATTATTTGTGAGGTGATATAATATCACTTGAAGGGAGACTACAGTAAGTTAAAGATATACGTGTGTGTGTGTGTGTGTGTGTGTGTGTGTGTGTGTGTGTAGCTTGAACCCAGGAGGTTGAGGCTACAGTGAGCCATGATCAGGCCACTGCACTACAACCTGAGGAACAGAACATGACCTCGTCTCAAAAAAAAAAAAAGAAAGAAAAAGAAAAAGACCATCAGACTGGATAAAGAAGCAAGACCTAAGTGTATGCTGTTCACAACAAACACACTTTAAATACACAAACCAGTGAAAAATAAAGTGATGGAGAAAGATATACCATGTGTAGTGAACTCAATAGTGGCCCCAAAGATATGTTTATGTTCTAATCCCCAGAACCTGTAAATATTACCTTACATGTCAAAATATGTGATTAACTTAAGGCTTTTGAGAGGAACTTGTCCAGGTAGGCCCTAAATGCAATCACACGTATCCTTATAGGAGAGAAAGAGAGCTAATTTAGCTACACTAACACAGAGGAGAAGGCAATATGAACGTGAAACAGAGAAAGAGATAGAGCTGTAGCCATAAGCCAGCGAATGCTGACAGACACCAGAAGCTGGAAGAGGCAAGGAATATATTCCCCCCTAGACCCTATGATGGAAGTGTGGTCTTATCTATACCTTGATTTCAGACTTCTCACCTCCAGAACCATGGGAGAAGAAATTTTTTTAAGCCACCAGCATTTCAGTAATTTGTTATAGTAGCCACGGGAAACTAATATATCTAGTTAATTAATGCTAACACCAGATACAGGAAAGACAGATGGCTTTATTAGTGACAGACAAGTAGATTTCAAAGCAGCAAATATCACGGTGGGATGATAATAACAAAGGGGTCAATCCATCGACAGTACATAACTGTCCTAAATGTTTGTGTACTTGACAAAGCTTCAAAATACATGAAGCAAAACATGTATTCAAGTCATACAAAGTATATATTCTGATGTCAATGGAATTAAATTATATTCTAAACACAGAAAGATAGCTGGAAAATACTCAAATATGTGGAAGCTAAATGGCATACTTATAAGTAAAACATGAATCCAAGAAAAAAAATCAAAAGTGGAATTGAGAGGCATATTTAACTGAATGAAAATGGAAATACAATACATCAAAATATGAGATACCATAAAGCACTATATAGTGGAAAATTTCTAACACTACATTCATATGTAAGAAAAGAAAAGATTTCAGATAAATGACATCATTTCCACATTAACAAATTGAGAAAGTAGATCAAATTAAGCAAAAAGTAAGAAGTAGAAATCAATAAAATAGAAAACAGAAAATCATTACAGAAATTTAATGAAACGAAAATCTGATTCTCTCAGATAATAAGCAAAATTGATAAAACTCTGGCTATGTGGATCAGGACAAAGAGAAGACACAAATTACCAATGTCATAAATGAGATAAAAATATTAACACAGATTATACAAATATTAAATGGTTAATAAGGGAATATTATAAACACATTTTTAGCAATAAATTTGAGGGCTTAGATGAGATAGGCTAATTGCTTGAAAGATATAAACTACTAAAGCTCATTAAAGGAGATTATATCATTATCTCTGTCTATCTATCTACCTATCTATCTGTATGTATAGAGATACATACACACACATACAGACAAACACACAAAACTGAATACCCCTAAACCTATCATAGAAATGGAATTTGTAGTTAAAAAGCTTCTCACTAGTAAACTCCAGTTTAGTAACTCCAGACCCAGATGTTTACACCGGTTATCACTACCAAAAACTTAAGGTTTGAAATAACATCAGTTTTACCCAAACTCTTCCAGAAAACTGAAAGGAAGGAATATTTCCTAACTCATTCTATGAGGACAGCATTACCATGATACTGAAGCAAGACAGATAAAATTACAAACCAATACCCTCTCATGAACATAGAAACAAAAACCTCCAAACAAAATCTTGGCAAATTGAATCTAGCAATATAAGAATATAAAAAACATAATGGGTCCAAAAAAACAGTAGAAAGAATGACTAAGACCTACTATTTGATAGCACAACAGGGTGACTATAGTCAATAATAACCGTACATTTTAAAATAAAGAGTGTAATTGAATTGTTTGCAACTCAATGGATAAATGCTTGAGGGGATGGATACCCCATTCTTCATGGTGTGCTTATTTCACATTGCATGACCATATCAAAACATCTTATGTACCTCATAAATACATACACCTACTATGTACCCACAAAAATTAAAAATTAAAAAAATAATAATACATCATGTGTAAGTGTGGTTTATATCAGGAATGCAAGGTTGGTTTACATTTGAAAATCAATCAATATAATTGACCATATTAATAAATTAACAAAGAAAAGCCATGAGCTCATCTCAATAGAGGCAGAAAAGTCATTTGACAAAACCAGTATCTATGGCTGATAACAACTCTCAGCAATATAGGAGTAGAAGGAAAGTTCCTCAACTGATTAAAGCACATACATGAAAATCCTATACATAACAAACTTTATGGTGAAAGACTGAATGCTTTCCATATACAATCAGTAACAAGTCAAGGATGTTTGTTCTCACCTCTTATATTCAGCATTGTCTTAGTCTGTTTTGTGCCATTATAACAGAATACCTGAGACTGGGTAATTTATAAAGAACAGAAATTAATTACTGACAACTCTGAAGGCTGTGAAGTCCAAGATCAAGTCACCAGCAGGTTAGAGCCTGACCTCTCTGCTGCCAAGATGATGCCTCGAACACTGCATCCTCTGGAGGAGAGGAATGCTGTGTCCTCATGTGACAGAAGTGCACAAACCCACTCCCACAAGCCCTTTTTTTATAATGGCATTAATCTATTGAGAGGGCAGAGCCCTCAAAACCTAAACATCTCCCAAAAGGCCCCATTTCCCAACACTGCTGCAACTAGGGATCAAGTTTCCAACACATGAATTTTGGGGGATGCATCCAGACCATAGCACACATTGTATTGGAGGGTCTGGACAGAGAAATTAGGCAACAAAATGCAATAAAAGCTCACAAATGATAAAGAAGTACTCTCTTTACTTGGATATAATTGCTCATATGCAGAAAACCAGTTACAATCTAAAAAAAGTTCTAGAACTAAAAGTGAGTTTAGCAAGGTTGCAGGCTACATCATTAATGTTTTTTAAAATTTCATTTATATATACTAGTAATAGACAATTGAAATTGAAATTTTAAAATACCATTTAGGTCGGGTGTGGTGGCTCATGCCTGTAATCCCAGCACTTTGGGAGGCCGAGGCAAGTGGATTGCTTGAGGTCAGGAGTTCAAGACCAGCCTGACCCACATGGTCAAAACTCATCCCTACTAAAAATACAAACATTAGTCAGGCATGGTGGCACACACCTGTAGTCCCAGCTACTCAGGAGGCTGAGGTGGGAGAATCACTT
Organism: Macaca fascicularis; assembly: GCF_037993035.2. Classification (NCBI taxonomy): domain Eukaryota; kingdom Metazoa; phylum Chordata; class Mammalia; order Primates; family Cercopithecidae; genus Macaca; species Macaca fascicularis. The sequence continues at coordinate 125,263,770 of NC_088395.1, read as the reverse complement.
GAACCCAGGAGGCGGAGGTTGCCGTGAGCCGAGATCACGACACTGCACTTCATCCTAGGGATCACACCACTGCACTTCAGTTTTATATACAAATGGCCATAGAAGCTTTATTTGCAATAGCTACAAACTGGAAAGAGCCCAAATGTGTATCAATAGGTAAATGGATAAACAAATTGTGGTATAGCCATACAGCAAAATACTACTCAGCAAAAAAAGAAAAGGACTATTGAGAGAGATATATATATAATAACATAGGTGTGGCCGGGTGTGGTGGCTTACGCCTGTAATCCCAGCACTTTGGGAGACCGAGGTGGGCAGATCACGAGGTCAAGAAATGGAGACCATCCTGGCCAACATGGTGAAACTCCTGTCTCTACTAAAAATACAAAATTAGCTGAGCGTGGTGACGTGCACCTGTAGTCCCACTTACTAGGGAGGCTGAGGCAGGAGAGTCACTTGAACCCGGAAAGGCGGAGGTTGCAGCGAGCCGAGATGGTACCACTGCACTCCAGCCTGGGCAGTAGCAAGACCTCGTCTCTAAAAAAAAAAAAAAAAAAAAAAAAAAAAAAAAAAAACTACAACAAAAAATAAAACTAACATAGGTGAATCTGAAAATAATTATGCTCAGTAAAAGAAGTCAGAAAAAAAATTGATGTATGATTCAATCAATCTATGAATCAAAACGTATAAATTCTTTTTTTGTTTTTTGTTGTTGCTGTTTCTGAGTTAGGGTCTCGCTCTGTTGCCCAGGCTGGAGTGAAATGACGCAATCTCGTCTCACTGCAACCTCCGTCTCCCAGGTTCAAAGGATTCTCCCACCTCACCAAGGTAGCTGGGACTACAGGTGTGTGCCACTATTCCTGGCTATTTTTTGTTTTTAGTAGAGACAGATTTTCACCATGTTGGCCAGGCTGATCTTGAACTCCTGACCTTGAGTCATCTGCCTTGGCCTCTCAAAGTGCTGAGATTATAGGCATGAGCCACTGTGCCCAGGCAAAACATAAATTCTTAAAAAACACAAACTAGGCCAGGCAAGGTGGCTCATGCCTGTAATCCTAGGCACTTTGGGAGGCCAATGTGGGAGGATTGCTTGAGTTCAAGAGTTTGAGACTAGCCTGGGCAACATAGTAAGACTTCGTCTGTACTAAAATTTCTTAAAAAAATTAGTCAGCCATGGTGTGAATGCCTGTAAGTCCCAGCTACTTGGGAGGCTGAGGTGGGAGGATCATTTAAGCCCAACAGGTCGAGGCTGCAGTAAGCTGTGTTTGTGCCACACCAGCCTGGGTAACAAAGTGAGACCCTTTGAGGGTCAAAGTGAGATTGTACACTTAAAATATGTGCAGTTTATTGTATGCCGATCATACTTCAGTAAAGCTGTTAGAAAGAACTGACCCACACAAATACATCCAACTGACTTCTGACAAAGATGCAAAAGTAATTTGGTGAAGTGTGAGAAAAGGCTAAGGCCTGACAGACTTCGCCAATAAAAAAGACACCATGAGCACTTTTAAGATTCAGACAGTTTATTACTTACGTGGAGAGTGAAAAGAAGAGTAGCCAAAGGTGCCAGCTCCCTGTGGTCCTTGTTTCACACACCAAAAAGGATGACATCAAAACAAAAGAGACCTCTTATCCTCTTGTATACTGAGAAGATCACAAGGAGTTCTGCCAAGATTCAGATAAACTGCAGGTCAAGTCTTTGTCTGTGTGGTCTCTGTTGTCAGGTTGCCATGACAGAGCTGTTTCTCCACACATAAAAGCCGCAGACCCCGGGATTTGAACAGGTTTCTCTGGGCAGAGTTATTCCTCACATGCTCCTGTAGTTAACTGCAAGAGAGAAAGCACATCCTGTGTGGCTTCAGATAGGGAAGTCTATGCCTGACCTCTCTGGACTCTGTCCAATGCATGCATTTTTCCTGTTGTTTTTGCTCCGTTTCCTTTTCCTAATAAACTTTAGCAGTGAGTAAAACCTGCTATATTGACTCTTGTGACTCCTTCTAGTGAATCACTAAACCTGGGGTGGTCATGGGACCCCAGAAACATGGGAATTTTCTTTTTAACAAATGGTGCTGGAAAATGTGCACATCCATAGGCAGAAATAAACAATAAACCTATGCCTAAGCCTCATACTTTATACAAAAATTAACTCAAATTTGATCTTTGATTTAAATGTAAAATTATAAAGCTTTTAGAAGAGAACACAGGAGGCTGGGCATGGTGGCTCACACCTGTAATCCCAGCACTTTGGGAGACTGTGGTGAGCCGATCATTTGAGTTCAGGAGTTTAAGACCAGCCTGGCCAAAATGGTGAAACACTGTCTCTACTAAAAATATAAACATTAGCGGAGCATCATGGTGCATGCCTCTAATCCCAGCTACTTAGGAGGTTGGGACAGGAGAATCACTTGAAACTGGGAGGTAGAGGTTGCAGTAAGCTGAGATCATGCCACTGCACTCCAGCCTGGGCAACAGAGTGAGACTCCGTCTCAAAAAAAAAAAAAAAAAAAAAAAAGGCTGGGTGCAGTGGTTCATGCCTGTAATCCCAACACTTTGGGAGGCCAAGGCGGGCAGATCACGAGGTCAAGAGATGGAGACCATCGTGGCCAACATGGCGAAACCCCCCATCTCTACTAAAAATACAAAAATTAGCTAGGCATGGTGGCACATGCCTGTAGTCCCAAGCTACTCGGGAGGCTGAGGCAGGAGAATTGCTTGAACCAGGGAGACAGAGGTTGCAGTGAGCCGAGATGGCGCCACTGCACTCCAGCCTGGTGACAAAGCAAGACACTGAAAAAAAAAAAGAAAGAAAGAAAGAAAGAAAGAAAGAAAGAAAGAAAGAAAGAAAGAAAGAAAGAAAGAAAGAAAGAAAGAAAGAAGGAAGGAAAGAAGGAAAGAAGGAAAGAAGGAAAGAAGGAAAGACGGAAAGACGGAAAGACGGAAGGAAGGAAGGAAGGAAGGAAGGAAGGAAAGAAAGAAAGAAAGAAGAAAGGTAAAGAAAAAAGAAGAGACTGGGCATGGTGGCTCACGCCTGTAATCTCAGCACTTTGGGAGGCTAAGGTGGGTGGATCACCTGAGGTCAGGAGTTCGAGACCAGCCTGGCCAACATGGTGAAACCCTTCCTGTACTAAAAATACAAAAATTAGCCAAGTGTGGTGGTGCATGCCTGTAATCCCAGCTACTGGGGAGGCTGAGGCAGGAGAATCGTTTGAGCCTGGGAGGCAGAGGTTGCAGTGAGCTGAGATCATGCCACTGCACACCATCCTGGGCAACAGAGTGAGACTCAGTCTTAAAAAAAAAAAGAAGAAGAAGAAGAAGAAAACACAGTAGAAAGAAAATCACCGTGATCTAGGAGTTGGCTGAAGGGAACTTAGACATGACACCAAAAGCACAATGCACAAAAAGAAAAAAACATAAATACATTGATGAAAAGCTCATAGAACTTCTGCTCTATGAAAGACTTCTGTTAAGATGATAAAAAGACAAGCTATGGGGCTAGGTGCAGGGCTCATGGCTGTATTCCTAGCACTTTGGAAGGCCAAGGCGGGCTGATCGCTTGAGCTTGAGACCAGCCTGGGCAACATGGCGAAACCCCGTCTCTACAAAAAATACAAAAATTAGCCAGGCATGGTGGCATGCACCCATAGTCCCAGCTACTTGGTGGCTAGGGTGGGAGGATCGCTTGAGCCCAGAAGGTCGAGGCTGCAGTAAGCCAAGGTTATGCCACTGCACTCAATCCTGGGTGACAAGATGAGACCCTGCCTCAAAAAAAATTTTTTTAACTGGCCATGCTGGCATGCACCTGTAGTCCCAGCTATTCGGGGGGCTGAGGTGGGAGGATCACTTGAGCCAGGGAGATTGAGGCTACAGTGAGCCATGATCACACGACTGCACTCCAGCCTGGGCAACAGAGTGAGGCCCTGTCTCAAAAAAAAAAAAAAAAAAAAAACCAGCTACAGTCAGGGAGAACATATTTGCAAATCACATCTCTAACAAAGAATATATATCCAGAATATATAAAGAACTCCCAAAACTCATCTGTAGTAAACCAACCACCCAGTTTTTAAATGGGTAAAATACTTGAACAGACATGTCACCAAAGACAATGTACTGGTGGCAGATATATACATGAAAAGATGTTCAGTATCACTAGCCATTAGTGATATGTGAATTAAAACCACAATGAGATGCTATTATACACCTACTCAAATGGCTGAAAAAGAAAACACTGATAACAAATGCTGATGAAGATGTCAATAAATAAGATCTTTCATATATTTTTGGTAGGGATGTAAAATGGTAGAGGCAGGCTGGACACGGTGGCTCACGCCTATAATCCCAGCAGTTTGGGAGGCTGAGGTGGGCAGATCACTTGACGTCAGGAGTTCAAGACCAGCCTGGCCAACATGGTAAAACCCCGTCTCTACTAAAAGTACAAAAATTAGCCAGGTGTGGTGGCGGGCGCCTATAATCTCAGCCACTCAGGAGTCTGAGACAGGAGAATCGCTTGAACCTGGGAGGCAGAGGTTGCAGTGAGCCAAGATCATGCCACTGCACTCTGGCCTGGGTAACAGAGCAAGACTCCATCTCAATAATAATAATAATAATAATAATAATAATAAGGTGGAGCCACTCTAGAAATCATTCTGTCAGTTTCTTAAAAAGTTAAACATAGGCTGGGCATGGTGGCTCACGCCTGTAATCCCAGCACTTTGGGAGGCCAAGGCAGGCAGATCATAAGGTCAGGAGATCAAGACCATCCTGTCTAAGATGGTAAAACCCCGTCTCTACCAAAAATACAAAAAATTAACCGGGCGTGGTGGCACAAACCTGTAGTCCAACTACTCAGGAGGCTTAGGCAGAAGACTCACTTGAACCTGGGAGGCGGAGGTTGCAGTGAGCCAAAATCACACCACTGTACTCCAGCCTGGGTGATAGAGTGAGACTCCACCTCAAAAAAAAAAAAAAGGTAAACATAGAGTTACCATATGGCCCAGCAATCACAGCAATCACATTCCTGGGCATTTATCCCAGAGAAACTAAAACTCATACCTACAGAAAAACCTATACTCAGATGTTCACAGTAGCTTTATTTGTAATAACCAAAATTTAAAAATAAGTCAAATGTCCTTCAGCAGGTGAATGGTTAAATGTACTGTGGTACATCCATACCATGGAATATTACTCAGCAATAAAAAAGGAACATATCATTGCTATGTCCAACAACCTAGATGGAGCTTATGGGCATTGTGCTGAATAAAAAGGACAGTTTCAGCTAGGCACAGTGGCTCATGCTGGTAATCCCAGCATTTTGGGAGGCCAAGGTGGGTGGATCACCTGAGGTCAGGAGTCTGAGACCAGCCTGGCCAATGTGGTGAAACCCCATCTCTACTAAAAATACAAAAATTAGCCGGGTGTGGTGGCCTGTGCCTGTAGTCCCAGCTACTCGGGAGGCTGAGGCACAAGAATCACTTGAACCTGGATGGCGGAGGTTGCAGTGAGCCGAATCACGCCACTGCACTCCAACCTGGGCAACAGAGTGCGACTTGGTCTCAAAAATAAAAAAATAAAAAAATAAAAAAAAAGCCAGTCTCAAAATGTCACATACTGTATGATTCCATTTATATAATATTCTCAAAATGACAAAATTATATAGATGGAGAATACATAAGTGGCTGCCAGGGTTAGTTGTAGGGAAGGGAGGAAGTAAAAATAAAGGGGAAGCATGAGGAACTTCCATTGTAGTAATGGAGCAGTTCTGTCTCTTCATTGTAGTGGTAGTGGTCACACAAATCTATGCACATGAGAGCTACCGTATGATTGAGCAATCCCATTACTGGGCATATACCCAAAAGAAAGGAAATCAGTATATCAAAAAGATATCCGCACTCCCATGTTTGTTGCAGCACTGTTCACAATAGCCATGATTTGGAAGCAACCTAAGTGTCCATTAACAGATGAATGGATAAAGAAATGTGGTAATTACACACAATGGTGTACTATTCAGTCATAAGAAAGAGTGAGATCTTGTCATTTGTAACATGGATGGAACTGGAGGTCATTATGTTAAATGAAGTAAGCCAGGTACAGAAAGACAATCATCACATGTTATCACTTATTTGTGGGATCTAAAACTCAAAACAATTGAACTTATGGACACAGAGAGTGGAAGGATGGTGGCCAGGTGTGGTGTCTCACACCTCTAATCCCAGCATTTTGGAGGGCCGAGGCAGGCAAATCACTTGAGGTCAGGTGTTGGAGACCAGCCTAGCCAACACGGCGAAACCACATTCTATAGTAAAAATATAAAAATTAGCCAGGCATGGTGGCACATGCCTGTAGTCCCAGCTACTCGGGAGGCTGAGGCAGGAGAATCTCTTGAACCCAGGAGGCGGAGGTTGCAGTGAGCCGAGAAAGCACCACTGCACTCCAGCCTAGGCGACAGAGTAAGACTCCTCAAAAAAAAAAAAAAAAAAGAGAGAGTAAAAGGATGCTTACCAGAGGCTAGGAAATGTAGTAGGGGGAAGGGCAGGAGTTAGGGATAGTTAATGCATACAAAAAATAAAAAGAATGAAGAAGACCTAATGTTTGATAGCACAACAGGGTGACTATAGTCAGGAACAATGTAATTGTACATTTTGAAATAACAATAAGAGTATAATTGGATTGTTTATAATACAAAGGATAAATGCTTGAGGTGATGGATATCCCATTTTACATGATGTGATTATTATGCATTACATGCCAGTATCAAAACATGTCATGAACCTCATACACCTACTATGTACGCACAAAAAATAAAATTAAACAATTTTTTAAAATCTATACACGTGAGGAAATGTTATATAATCACAAAGACATACAAAAAAACAATACGTGCATGCCAAAACTGGTGAAACCTAATTAAGACTTCCAGTCTGGTTAGTTGCATTGTGCCAGTTAATGTTCTGGTTTTGACAATACACTATAATTACAGAAAATGTCACCAATAGGAGAAGCTGTGTGATAGGTACATGGAACGTCTCTGTACTATTTATTTCAACTTCTTTTGAGTGTATAATTATCCCAAAGTAAAAAGTTACAAATTTATAATTCTGCTAATGAAAAATGTTAAGTATGCTTGGAACAACTTGAGTATGTGAATCCATATTTTCTTTCTTTCTTTCTTTTTTCTTTTTTTTTTTTTTAGACAGAGTCTCACTGTGTCACCCAGGTTGGAGCACAGTGACACAATCTTGACTCACTGTAACCTCCACCTCCCGGGTTCAATTGATTCTCCTGCCTCAGCCTCCTGAGTAGCAGGGGTTACAGGCACACGCCACCACACTTGGCTAATTTTTGTATTTTTAGTAGAGACAGAGTTTTGCCATGTTGGCCAGGCTGGTCTTGAACTCCTGACCTCAGGTGATCCACCTGCCTCGGCCTCCCAAAGTGCTGGGATTACAGGCATGAGCCACTGAGCCTGGCCAATCCATATTTTCAACTGTAAATTTTATGAAATCTAAAAACATATCAAGAAGCCTAGGAAGCCTAGGCTAGGGGGAAAAGGGAGTTGTAATTATTAAAACTTGGGGGAGGGGCTGCAAGGAGCTAAAACCTATACTTGTTTTTTTTGTTTGTTTTTGTTTTTTGTTTTTGAGACGGAGTCTCGCTCTGTTGCCCAGGCTGGAGTTCAGTGGTGCGATCTCGACTCACTGCCACCTCCGCCTCCCAGGTTCAAGTGATTCTCCTGCCTCAGCCTCTCGAATAGCTGGGACTACAGGAGCCCACCACCATGCCCGGCTAATTCTTTGTATTTTCAGTAGAGACGGGGTTTCATCGCGTTAGCCGGGACGATCTCAATCTCCTGACTTCGTGATCCGCCCGCCTCGGCCTCCTAGTGCTGGGATTACAGGCGTGAGCCACCACGCCCGGCCACTAAAACCCATACTTCAGAAAAGGGGTCATCTGCTTGCTGGTGCTGAAATCTCTGAGCTTGGAAGAGGGTCCCTGTGATGCTGGGACCCAGACTTCTAAGGAGAGGCACAGACTGTTGGTGCTGTCTGTGAGCAGGGCATGATGAGATTGGTTCTTACTTTTTTTTTTTTTTTCTTGAGAGGGAGTTTTGCTTTGTTGCCAGGCTGGAGTGCAGTGGCGCAATCTCGGCTCACTGCAACTTCCGCCGCCCGGGTGCAAGTGATTCCCCTGTCTCAGCCTCCCGAGTAGCTGGGACTACAGGCAAGTGCCACCACGTCCAGTTAATTTTTTGTATTTCAGTAGAGACGGGGTTTCACCATGTTGGCCAGGATGGTCTCCATCTCCTGACCCCGTGATCTGCCCACCTCGGCCTCCCAAAGTGTTGGGATTACAGACGTGAGCAACGGCGCCCGGCCGAGATTGGTTCTTTCAAGTGATGGAAAAACTGCAAACTGGACTCACTCAATTCTATAGAAAGGACTTGCTCTTTCCAGGGTAAAGAGGCAAGGCCAGGGTGGCGCTCATAGGAACTACAAGCAGACAGGCAACCCACAGTCAGCAAACACCTAGGAGCAAATCCTTTTCTCCTTCAGCTTTACAATCCCCCTCTATGGACCCCTATTGTCAGAAGCTAACACAAAGCCAGCAGACAAAACTGACTTGTGGTTTGCAGTGTCCTATTGCTAGCATCATGAAGTAGGGTATAGAAGAGTGGGTTTGGAACCAGGCACGGTGGCTCACTCTTGTAATCCCAGAACTTTGGGAGGCGGAGGCGGAGGCGGGCCACTTGAGGTCAGGAGTTCGAGACCAGCCTGGCCAACATGGTGAAACCCCGTCTCTACTGAAAATACAAAAACTAGCCAGACGTGGTGGCAGGCGCCTGTAATCCCAGCTACTCAGGAGGCTGAGGCAGGAGAATTGCTTGAACCCAGGAGGCGGAGGTTGCAGTGAGCCGAGATCCCGCCACTACACTCTAGCCTGGGTGATAGAGCAAGACTCAGTCTCAAAAAAAAAAAAAAAAAAAAAAAAGTGGGTTCAGAGCTGAGACAATAACCTAATAACTGACAAAATACAACTGTGGCAAAGCCACTTAACTATCCCCCAAATATCAGTACTGCCAGTACCGTCCTTTCATCATGCTAAATTGTGGCAGTGAGGTGGCTCTGCAGATCAGAACTACCATTTCTTAGTTCCTCTTGCATCTAGGTGGGACCTTATGACAGGTATGTATGACATTCAGGCCAATCTAAGAAGCCACTCTTTCTCATTTCTCATGTGTTGACTGGTTGTCAGCATCCAGGGTGACTTCTGATGCCATATGTTGAAAGTGACGGAGCTAGTGTTACCATAACAGATACATAATAATTCTCTAGACACTTTGGCACTCCTCATAGTTACCATGACATTGCCAAGGAGGTTTTAAAATTCACCAGCAGGGAGCTCACAAACGCTTATCAAAACACTACTCCCAAATACATGCCACCTTCAATATAAGAAGAAATATTCCTTTTACCTTTTGAACTTAGTTTATTTAGCTAAGAAAAATTGATACTCTTAAGAGTTTTAGAGAGTTTATTCATGCATTCTAAATTGGAGAATACTTAGTATTGATAATGCTTCTGGTGTAATGCTGCAATTATGTTATAATAGCACACTATTAAACTTGTTAAGAATTTCTGTAAAATACACTGGGTGGGGAGCGGACAATGGGGATGAATTCCAGTGCCTCTCTCTTCACCAGAACAAAAGTGCTGTTTTTTTAAAATGATGCAGTGTGAAATTACTAACAAGTGGCCATCCTCAGACTCTAATTAAAGTCACATGTTAACATACAAATTTGAACTTCCACCAGCTCCTTCATTCAACAAAGGTGTAAAAAACTGTAGGGTTTTCCTAAGGGAATGACTCTTAGGCACCAATCCTAGAAAAAACTATGTTTAAAATTCTCTCAGATATTGGGGCTAAATACAAAGGAGATAAAGGAAGAAAGATTTTTCTGGGTTAGTCAAAGAGAGCAGTTGCTTTAAAATCTCCCATCCTTTTGTAAAAAAGGAAACCTAGAACCTCTGCAACAAAGTCATACGTTTACTTAAATTCCCTTTTAGATTGTTTAAAATTTGTTTAAAGTTTAAGTTCTTTTCTGCCTTTATATTTTGAAATATCATGAAGAAATCTAGTCAAGTACGTTTTTAGAAAGGTAACTAACAACCTCTCATGAAGATCATGTTGCATGTTGGCTCAAGAGGCCAGAAAGTGAAGAGGAGGCAGCCATAGCAATGTCTCAGTGGAGTGGTCGGAAGGTCTTCCCGGACCTCAGAGTTCTGCTTCTCAAGGGAGAGATGTTCTGGAAGACTAGTGAAGATGTCTTAGAGAGGAATTTGATACTTCTTTAGCTTTCTCTTCCTCTCAGTCAAGTTTCCCTGGTAGCGGAGAAGAGGAGTGATTGACTAGACTAGAAAGAGGATTGGAGTGGCTTTGATGAATAAGGACAAGCACCAGGAGGGCTCTGACACACTTACCAGGTGTGGGAGAGCAGCAGGATTGCATGCACACGTGGGTACACGTGTGTGTGTGCGCGCCTGCTTCCTCCTCTCCTCTTGCCCCCCTCCTTCTCCTTCTACCTCCTTCTCTCCTGTCTCTCTCCCTCTCTCTCCTCTCCCTTTTTCTGCCTTCTCTGCCTCTCGTTCTTCCTCTCCGTCTACCTAGGCACATGCTGACATACCTTGATATAAACTTGAACTCCCTGAACCCTGATCCTACCAAGTGCAACTCTTTGCCATGCTCACTTTACTTTCACTTGCTTCGTTTCTCCTGAGACTTCCCTATAAAAACGTTTGCTATGTTTGCCTATGATATTACCACCTTTTTCAGTGTTATCAACTCCCAGTTCTCTCTTCTAAGTTAGGCTCAAAGGAATGATATATAGTTGTAGTTTACATAGAATAGAATCAAAATTTACAAAGTTGTGCAAAAGTACACAAAATACATTTATTTTTATTAGAATTCTGTACCAGTAGAAGTAAACAGGTTTACCTACTGAAGTTTAAGGGGCTATCAAGTCACTCAGAGATCAGTGTGGATTAAGGCACATGAAGTGATTAAACTATTTGTATCTGAGATTAGCTGCCAACCTCCAAAATACTCTCCTCAGTAACTTTCCACTTACCCTTGAAATTCTCACCAATTTCCAGCACAATCATAGCTCACCGCAGCCTCGAACTTCTGGGCTCAAGGGATCCTCCCACCATGTCTGGCAGAACCTTCCTGTAGAAGGCAGGGCCTTCCGAAGAGATACAAATAGGTTTCCAGGGTCTTGGCACAAAACAGTGAAGTAATTTACATTTATGATAAATAATTTGGCATAGTCCCTGCTTAACAACTGGGTAGCAATTAAAGCTCTTTGAGATTTGGTTTCTTCATTTGTTTAAAAAAAAATTCTCTCTCTTCTCTGTACTTGATGCTGATTTCGTGGGGTCCTTGAGCAGCTGGCATTGATTATCCAATAGGATGCAAGTTGACAAGACTGAAGGTGGTCTCTCTTCCTGTGATATCTACATTTTAATAATAGTATCTCAGTAACTTATATCTGATGGATATTTGTGAGCTCTCATATAATCCTCCCACCAGTTCTGTGTGGTAGCCTGATTATACATCTATCTTATTGACAAGGAAATGATCTAAGAGAGGTTTAAATGACCTGACCATCATTACAGAACAAGTCAGTGGTAGAATAAAGATCAGAAATCATATTTTCTGCCGGACATAGTGGGAGGATCACTTGAGCCCAGGAGTTCAATACTGCAGTGAGCTGTGGCCGTGCCTGTGAATAGCCACTGCACTCCAGCCTGGGAAATATTACAAGACATCGTCTCCAAAAAAAGAAAAGAAAAGAAAAGAAATTATACCTCCCACTCCTAGCAAGTGCTTTTCCCTAGGGGTGAACATTTTCAGCCTCTGTGTCTCTTGACCTTCCATGGTTTGTTTCCGATGATTTGGACAGAAGAGAGGGAAATCCCAGTCTTGCCCGGAGCATAAAACCACTAGCATCCACCCTAGTTTATTATGTGCACACTACGTGCTTTGCCTCACATCCAGATCCTCTTCCTCGACTCTGGAACCCCCTACCAGTCCTTCACGGTCTGGCTAGAGACCTTCTCCAGGCAGCCTCTCCTGATCAAAACCACACTAGAGTCATTCTTTCCTCAAATTAAATCCCCTCAGCACCTGTGTATCCATAACCCTCCGCTAGTTGGGCTTTTTCGTGCATGTTGGTGGTAGGTGGGAGGTTCCATATACCAGTTTTCAGGAAAAAGAGAAAAGTGACAACATAACCAACTATCAGAGGTTTAGTTGAACTGCCAGATTTTAGACAGTGACTGGGATTGACACAAATTCAGTTAAATTTCATCCACTTTCTCTCTCTACCTAAACTTCTGAGAAGTGATCACTGATGATAATGGGGTTGACCTAGAGGCTCTTCAAGATTCTCAAAGGAAGAGAAAATCAATGGTCGCATTTGGGGACATTTGTTACCACAACACTCTCCAAAGGTGACCTGGGCATGTCTGATAACTGCATTTTTCATCCATTTGACAAATAAAATTCATCGCATAAAGGATCAAAGCCCTGGGATGCTGAGAAGGAAATTTGCATAGGAATTTCAATAGTGAAAAGGTCAGAGATCCAATGAGACAAGCTAGCCCTGGGGAGTTCTGAAGCCCTTATTCTAAGGAAAGGAAATGAAATGGGGTTCTCTTTCATTTTGAATGATGATGAGATGACTTACGATAACAAGTCTCACTTCAAAGTGATGAGCTATCCCATCTGAGCTTCAGCTGCATTAAAATTGATGGCTTCAAGGACCAGAAAGATATGCTTATTAGTTGCATGACTGGAGAGTTACAGGGCTGTTTACTCTTTGGAGGTAAAACTCTTTTGGGTGCCCTAGCAAAGTGAGGTAGCACGTTCTACTTAACTACAGAGAATCATTTCTGAAATCATATATACTAAGATATGCGTCAGATATCTATGTCAGCCTAAAGTTTTCCAAAATAGTTCAGTTCAACAAATAGTTCTCAAATGTCTATTGTCCAGGCACCGTGCTGGTTGCTGGAGATGGAGAGATATTAATAATGAGTTATAAGTGTCAAGCATTACTCAGAGTTTCTTACTATGTAAGACCCTCTGCCAGGTGCTTTAGATACATCATGTCATTTCATTCTTTCCATTACCCTGTGAGGTATTCTTAGCCCCACTTTATATGGTCTCTAGCCAGATCATGAGGGATCTGTAGGGGGTTCCAGAGTGAGGAAGAGGATCTGGACATGAGTCAAAGCACACAGTGCACAAAATAAACTCAGGTCGATGCTAGTGGTTTTATGTTCAGGACAAGGCTGGAATTGTCCTCTCTTTTTCTGTCCAGATGGTCAGAAACAAACCATGGAGGGCTCAGAAATAGACTGGAAATGTTCAAGCCTAGGGAAAAGCACCAGCTAGGAATGAGAAGATACCCACGTTACAGGTGAAAAAAGCAAGTCATAGAAAGGTTAAATAATTTGGCCAGGCATGGTGGTGCATGCCTGCAATCCCAGCGCTTTGGGAGGCCAAGACAGGCAGATCACCTGAGGTCAGGAGTTCGAGACCAGTCTGGTCAACATGGTGAAACCCCATCTCTACTAAAAATACAAAACATTGCTGGGCATGGTGGTGCACACCTGTAGTCTCAGCTACTCGGGAGGCTGAGGTAGCAGAATCGCTTGAACCTGGGAGGCAGAAGTTGTAGTGAGCCAACATCGTGCCACTGCACTCCAGCCTGGGCAACAGAGCAAGACTCTGTCTCAAAAAAAAAAAAAAAAAAAAGAAAAAAGAAAAGAAAAGAAAAGAAAGGTTAAATAATTTGCCTAAGTTTACACACTCAATACATAGCAGAGATGGAACTTAACCCCAATTCTAACTAATTCCAAACTCCATGATCTTAACCACTATACCATACTGCCTCAGATATTAATACATTTTAAGAGCCTCATGGTAAACTAGCAGGCACATACAAAATGAAGCATTTTTGAATTATTATGCTAAATGCTAAGATACAAGCATGCCTAGGGTGCTGCCGGAATACAGAGGATGTGCCCTTGGGAAGTAGCACTGCATATGGATTAAGAGCACAGACTCCAAAGCTATAACTGCCTGATGGGTTCTTCTGCCCACAGCACAGACAAAATCAGACCACAGCATTGCAATACAGAAAGAGTTTAGGCCAGGCACAGTGGCTCATGCCTGTAGTCCCAGCACTTTTGGAGGCCAAGGCAGGTGGATCACTTGAGCCCAGGAGTTGGAGACCAGCCTTGGCAACATGGCGAGACCCTGTCTCTACAAAAAATACAAAAATTAGCAGGGTGCAGTGGCACATACCTGTGGTCCCAGCTACTCAGGAGGCTGAGATAGGAGGATCTCTTGAGCCTGGGAGTTTGAGGCTGCAGTGAGCCATGACTGCACCACTGCACTCAGCCTGGATGACAAAGTGAGACCCTCTACCCGCCCCCACCCCCCAAAAAAAGAATTTAATAGATATGAGGCTAGCCATGCCATGTGAGAGATGGAGTCATCATTGAAATCAGTCTCCCTGATAATTTAGGGGCTAGGGTCTTTCAAAGACAGTTTAGGAGAAGGGGTGGGGGTAGCTAAGCAACAGGTGCTTGCTGCTGATTGGTAGGGGTGCAAACATGGGGATGTGGGAAATGGTCCTCATGCGCACTGAGTCACTTTTGGTTGAGACCACAGGAGTGGCTGGCAGGTTCAGGTGGAGCCATCAGTCCGTCAGACACACAGAAAACCTGAAATGATATCTCAAAAAGCCAATCTTAGGTTCTACAATAGCGATGTTATCTGCAGGAGTAAATGGGGAAGTTGCATATCTGGTGATCTCTGGAATAATGGTTGGCAATCATTTATGTCTACACTTTGGCAGAATTCAGGCTCCTCTATCCTCCTAACCTGGTGGTCTCTCATTAGCTTTTAAAAGGAAGTTGAGTTTTGGGGAAGGGCTATTAGCATTTAAACTATAGGCCCAGCGTGGTAGCACACGTCTGTAATCCCAGAACTTTGGGAGGCTGAGGTGGGCAGATCGCTTGAGGCCAGGAGTTCCAGACCAGCCTGGCCAACATGGCGAAACCCTGCTTCTACTAAAAATGCGAAAATTAGACAGGTGTGGTGGTGCACGTCTGTAGTACCAGCTACTTGGGAGGCTGAGGCACAAGAATCACTTGCACATAGGAGGCAGAGTTTGCAGTGAGCCGAGATCGTACCACTGCATACCAGCCTTGGTGACAGCGCAAGACTCTGTCTCAAAATAAAAATAAAAATAAAACATAAACTAAATATCTCCCAAAGTTAGCTTGGCCTAAGCCCAGGAATAATTAAGGGTAGCTTGAAGGCTAAAGGAAAGATGGGGACTGGCTAGATCGGATCTCCCTCATTGCCATAATTTTCTCACTGTTAAAATTTTTGCAAAGGCAGTTTCAAAGCCAGATAGCCTGGATCTGAAGTGTGAATCTGTCACTTACAAATTATGTGAACATGGGCAACTTAAACCTCTATGTGCCTCAGTTTCCTCATCTGAAAATCAAGATAATAACAAAACCTAATTCATAGAGTTGTGAGGATTAAATGTGCTTAGACTAAATCCTGACACAGAGTAAGCACTATACAAGTGTTAGATAAAATGAATAAGCTTAACTCCAAATGAGGTTACGGGAAAGCTTTTTGGAAGGACTGATGCCTGGAACTGAGTCACAGAAGATGAATAGGAGTTAGCCAGGTGAGGGCCGGGCGCGGTGGCTCACGCCTGTAATCCCAGCACTTTGGGAGGCCAAGGTGGGCGGATCACGAGGTCAGGAGATTGAGACCATCCTGGCCAACATGGTGAAAACCCGTCTCTACTAAAAATACAAAAATTAGCCAGGCGTAGTGGTGTGTGTCTGTAATCCCAGCTACTCGGGAGGCTGAGGCAGGAGAATCAATTGAACCAGGGAGTTGGAGGTTGTGGTGAGCCGAGATCACACCACTACACTGCACGTCAGCCTGGGTAACAGAGCGAGCCTCTGTTTCAAAAAAAAAAAAAAAAAAAAAAAAAGAGCCAGGTGAAGATGGGAAAGGTTTACCAGGCAGGGGGAGAGCATGAGCACAAAACACAGGCATACAGCAGTATTGTTGATGGAGGCTAATTACAAGCAGTTTGGCAATTCTCCACTAGACCATAAAGCACAAGCAAGGAAGAGGTAGGGGCTGTTCTGGACAGGGGCATTCTATAGGTCACTTGAAGGAATTTGGACTTTATTTTGTAGGCAACAAGGAATCATAGAAGAAAAGAGTTTTATGTAGGGGAACCATGTAGACAGATATATATGGGAGAGTAGATTTGTTATATGACCTACAATTTACTTAAAAATACTCTGCAGAGACAGTGTGAGATACACAAACACTTATATACATGTACATGTAGATATACATATACTCTAGGGGCAGTTAATATCTGAAGTACCCCCAGTGATGAACACATTCCAGCCGCACTTAGTTTGCATATAAAGACACTAATTGTGAGTCCACACTCCAGAGGCAGCTACTGAGAAACTGCAACCAATCTACCTAAACCTACACTAGAGGGTTTGCTCATTCACATAAAAGAGTCATTCATTCATGAAATAAATGGTGTTCTAGATATATGGATGGACACGTCTCTCTACCCTCACATGAATGAAGCCTAAAAAACTGGTGATCCCAGAGTGGCGTCTTAGTTCTAGGAATCTACTAGTTTCCACATCCTGACACTTAATGGAACATTCTATTGCCTGGTCTAGCCATTGAGCAAAAATGTTGCTACCACTGGAGAACTGCTGCATGTGCTTCAAGTGAACTGTTCCTACATGGGGCTTAACGGAACTTGTGAAAACAGGCTTCCAGAATAAGTGCTAAAAAATGCATGATTGACTTATACAGACAAAATAGGCTTTAAGTCAAAACCTGTCACTAGAGACAAATAAGGTCATTATGGAATGATAAAAGGATCAACTCTGCAGGAAAATATAATAATTATACATATATATGCACCCAGCATCAGAGCACCTAAATATTTAAAACAAATATTGACAGATCTGAAGGGAGGAATGGATAGTACTATAATAGCAGTAGGAAACTTCAATACCCCACTTTTAATAATGGATAGAACATCCAGGCAGAAAATCAATTAAAAAACAGCTTACTTGAACAACACTATAGACTAAATGGACCTAACAGACATTACAGAATTCTCTACCCAAGAGCAGCAGAATACATATTCTCTTTTAGTGCACATGGAACATTCTGCAGGATAGATCACATGTTAGATCACAAAATGAGTCTTAACAAATTTAAGAATATTGAAATCATACCAAGTATCTTCTCAGACAGCAGTGGAATGAAACAGGCAATCAATAAGATAAAATTAACAAACTTACACTAAGAAAAAAAAGAAAGAAAACACAAATTAATAGAATCAGAAATGTATCTCTAGGTAGACAGTGACAGAAAAAAAAAGAGAAAGAAAAAAGAACATCAGAAATGATACTGGAGACATTACAATGGATGATGCAGAAAATGGATCATAAGGGACTATTATGAACAACCTAGGTTTCTAGGTTGAATAACCTAGAAAAAAATGAATAAATTGCTAGAAACACACAACTTACCAAGACTGAATCAAGAAGAAATAGAAAGTCTGAAGAGACCAATAAGAAACAAAGAGATAAGGCCGGGTGCAGTGGCTCACACGTGTAATCCCAGCACTTTGGGAGGACAAGGCGGGCGGATCACGAGGCCAGGAGATCGAGACCATCCTGGCTAACATGGTGAAACCCCATCTCTACCAAAAATACAAAAATATTAGCCAGGCGTGGTGGCGGGCGCCTGTAGTCCCAGCTACTCGAGAGGCTGAAGCAGGAGAATGGCGTTAACCCAGGAGGCAGAGCTTGCAATAAGCCAAGATCACACCACTGCACTCCAGTCTGGGTGACAGAGTGAGACTCTGTCTCAACAAAAAGAAAAAAAGAAAAGAAAAAGAAAGGAAACAAAGAGATAGGGTCAGTAATCAAAAAGCTTCCAACAAAGAAAAGTCCAGGACTAGACAAGCTTCTGGAAAATTCTACAAAACACTCAAAGAATAATTAATACCAAAATTTCTTAAACTCTTCCAAAAAATGGAAGAAGGAACACTTCCAAACTCATTTTATAAGGCCAGCATCACTCTGATACCATGAGCCAGACAAGACATCACAAGTAAAGAAAACTATAGGCCAATATCCCTAATGAACGTAGATGCAAAAACCTTTAATAAAATATTAGCAAACCAAATTCAATAACACATTAAAAGGATTATACACCATGATCAAGTGGGATGCAAGGACAGTTCAATACACAAATATATCAAATCAATCAATGTGATACACCACATTAATTAGATGAAAGCAGAACCATATGACCATTTCAATAGACACAAAGAAAGTATTTTACAAAATTCAACATCCCTTCATGATAAAAACCCTCAACAAAATAAGTACAGAAGGAACTTACCTTAACAAAATAAAGGCCAAATATTAAAAACCATCACAAGCATCATATAAGCAATGGAGAAAAACTGAAATTTTTTCCTCTAAGATCTGGAACAAGACAAGAATGCCCACTCTTGTCCTGCTATTCAACACAGTACTGGAAATCTTAGCCAGAATAGTTAGGCAAGAGAAAGAAATAAAAGACATCCAAATAAAAAGAGAAGTATAATGATTTATATATGCTGATGACATGATCATATATGCAGAAAACTGTACAGATGCTACCAAAATAACTGCTAGAACTAATAAATAAACTGGGTAAAGTTGCAGGATACAAAACCAATATGCAAAAATTAGTGTCATTTCTCACGTATGTTCACTGCAACACTACTCACAATAGAAAAGAGGAATCAACCTAAATGCCCATCAATGGTAGAATGGATAAAGAAAATATGGTACATACATACCATGGAAAATGTGGTACATATATACTATGGGGTACAGTCATAAAAAGAACAAGATTGGCCAGGCATGATGGCACATACCTGTAATCCCAGCACTTTGGGAGGCTGAGGCGGGCGGATCACAAGGTCAGGAGATCAAGACTATCCTGGCTAACATGGTGAAACCCCATCTCTACTAAAAATACAAAAAATTAGCCAGGCATAGTGACACACGCCTGTAGTCCCAGCTACTCTGGAGGCTGAGGTAGGAGAATCACTTGAACTTGGGAGGCAGAGGTTGCAGTGAGCCGAGATCACCCCACTGCACTTTAGCCTGGGCATCAGAGCAAGATACTGAAAAAAAAAAAAAAAATCAAGATTAGCCAGGCGCGGTGGCTCACGCCTGTAATCCAGCACTTTGGGAGGCCAAGGCAGGCAGATCACCTGAGGTCAGGAGTTCAAGACCAGCCTGTCCAACATGGTGAAACCCTGTCTCTACTAAAAATACAAAAATTAGCCAGGTGTGGTGGCAGGCGCCTGTAATCCCAGCTACTCGGGAGGCTGAGGCAGGAGAATCGCTTGAACCCGGGAGATGGAATGTGCAGTGAGCTGAGATTGTGCCACTGCACTCCACCCTGGGTGACAAGAGTGAAACCCTGTCTCAAAAACAAAACAAAACAAAAACAAAAACAGAAAACCCAAGATCATGTCCTTTGCAGCAATGTGAATGGAGCTGAAAGCCATTATCCTAAGCAAACTAATGCAGGAAGAGAAAACCAAATACTGCATGTTCTCACTTATAAGTGTGAGCTAAACATGGAGTGCACATGGACACAAAGAAGGGAACAACAGACACCAGCGTCTGTTTGAAAACGGAGGGTGGGAGGAAGGTGAGGATCAAAAAACTACCTATTAGGTACGATGTTTATTACCTAGGCAACAAAATAATCTGCACACCAAATGTCCACGACACACAATTTATCTAAATAAGAAATCTGCACATATACTCCTGGACCTAAAATAAAAGTTAAAAAATTAATGTTATTTCCATAAACTAACAACAAACTATCTGAAATGCAAATTTTAAAAAATCCCATTTATATTAGCAGCAAAAAGAATAAAATCCTTAGGAATTAACTTAGCCAAAGAGGTGAAAAATTTGTATACTAGAAATTATAAAACATTGATGGAAGAAATTTTAAAAGCACAAACAAATGGAAAGACATCCCCTGTTCACAGACTGGCAGAATTAATATTGTTAAAATGTCCATACTAGCCAAAGCAATCTACAGATTAAATGCAATCCCTACCAAAATCCCAATTATGTTTTACAGAAATAGGAAAAGGAATCCTAAAATTTGTATGGAACACCAAATAGCCAAAGCAATAATTCAAGAAGCTAGAAGCAGCATGCTTCCTGACTTCAAATTATATTACACAGCTATAGCAATCCAAACAGTATGGTACTGACAGAAAAACAGACATACAGACCAATGGAACAGAATAGAGGGCCCAGAAATAAACCCATGCATTTATGGTTAACTGATCTTCAACAAGGGTGCCAAGAACACACAATGAGGAAATGATAGTCTCTTCAACAAATGGTGTTGGGGAAACTGGATATCCACATGCAGAAGAATGAAATTGGACCCTGCTATAATTTGAATGTTCCCTCCAAAACTCATGTTGAAATTTAATTGCCATTGTCAGAGTATTAAGAGGTGGGATCTTAAGAGATGATTAGGAGGACATAAGGGCTTCACCTTCATGGATTGATTAATGCTGCTATCAATGGAGATGCAGTTATTGTGGGAGTTCAGTCCCCTTTTTTTCTCTCTGTCTTGCCCTTTTGCCATGAGATGATAGAGCATGAGGGCCATTGCCAGATGTAGGCGCCATGCTCTTTGACTTCCCAGCTTCCAGGCCGTGAGTCAAATAAACTATTGTTTATAAATTATCCAATATTTGGTATTCTGTTACAGCATCAGAAAAAGACTAAGACCCCTAGCTCACATCATATACAAAATCAACTCAAAATGGATTGCTTAAACATAAGATCTGAAACCACAAAACTCTAGAAGAAAACAGAGAAAAGTATTTTTGACATTGGTCTTGGCATGACAGCAAAAGCACAGGCAATAAAAGAAAAATAGACAAGTGAGGCTTCATCAGACTAAAAATCTCCTGCACAGCAAAGGAAATAATCAACAAAATGCAAAGCCAACATACAGAATGGGTGAAAATATTTGTGAACTATATATCCAATAAGGGATTAATACCCAGAATATATAAGGAACCCATATAGCTCAATGCCAAAAACACAAATATGCCAATTAAAAAGTGGGCAAAGGACCTAAATAGACATTTCTCAAGAGAAGAAATTCAAATTGCTAATAGATATATGAAATGATTCTGAATATCTCTAATCAGGGAAAGGAAAATCAAAACCACAATGAGATATCACTTCAAACCTGTTAGAATGAATGTCTACTATCAAAAAGAGAAAACATAAGTGTTGGTGAAGATGTGGAAAAAAGAGAACTCTTGTACGCTGCTGGTAAAAATGTATATTAGTACGGCCATTATGGAAAATAATATGAAGGCTCCTCAAAAATTAAAAATAGAACTACCAAATGATCCAGCAATCCTGCTTCTGGGTATACATCCAAAGGAAATGAAATCAGCATCTTGACGAGATAGCTACATTTCCATGTTCACTGCAGCATTATTCACAGTAGCTGTGGTGTAGAAACAACCTAAATGTCCTTTGATGAATGAATGGATACAGAAACTGTGGTGTATAGATATATAATGGAATATTATTCAACCTCAAAAAGAAGGAAAGGCTGGGTGCAGTGGCTCACACCTGCAATCCAGCACTTTGGGAGGCTGAGCTAGGAGTATTGCTTGAGCTCAGGAGTTTGAGACCAGCCTGGGCAACATAATGAGACCTTGTCTCTACAAAAAATCGAAAAATTAGCCAGGTGTGGTGGTACACACCTATAGTCCCAGCTACTCAGGAGGCTGAGGCAGGAGGATCACCTGAGCCCAGGAGACTGAGGCTGCAGAGCAAGACACTGTGAAGAAGAAGGAGAAAGAGAAGAAGAAGGGGAAGAAGGGGAAGAAGGGGAAGAAGGGGAAGGAGGAGGAGGAGGAGGAGGAGGAGGAGGAGGAGGAGGAGGAGGAGGAGGAGGAGGAGGAGGAAATTCTGCCATTTGCAACAACATGGATGGAGCTGGGAACATTATACTAAGTGAAATAAACAAGACACAGAAGAGAAAACCTGCATGATCTCACTCGTATTTGGAATAGGAGATAATCAAATTCACAAATTCATAAAGGCAAAGAATAGGATGGAAGTTGCCAGGGGGCAGGAGGGGCTAATTCAGAGTTAGACTTACTTTTGCCGGATAGACCAACCCTGAATGTAAAGCTACTCTAAATAGAAGAAAAGAGGGCCAGGGACAGAACCTAGGAGAAAGCCAGCACTTAACCAATGAAAGCTAGAGTCGACTCTGGATCTGATCGTTCAGGATTAATGTTTAATTTGGGTCTACCTTTCCCTACCATTTGTATGGCTCTGGATCTATTGTTTTTAACACCAAATTGGCTACATGTCCCAGGAATGCTAATAACCTTTACAAATCACAATTAGAAAGGAAAGTGTGTGGCAATAAAGTCATATATCATATTCTGGAAAGAGAACAGGAATGGAAATCATCAGGTTTGCCACCTTCTCTCTCTGGGTTTCTGTTTTTCCAAACATAAACGTGATGAACTGGCTTCAGTTATTTCTATGGCTCTTCCAGTTGGAACAGCCTATGATTCTTTGACATTTGGTTTATCTACACTTTTCTTGTAGCTGTATCACTTCTCTCCTACATTAATACAAATGGGTAGAAGCTGACTATATTCTTTTCAAGGTCATGACAATAGAAGAAAATTGCAAAAACCCAGTCACAAAATATGGTAAGTAAAAGGAAGTGAGAGTTATAGGGGAAAATGTGATTGACCTCTTGTTATTAATATCAGTGCTCAGCTGTACAACAATAAGGGTGTGTCCCCTTGAGATCAAATCAATGGCTCAAAAGAGGGAAACAAACCACTTTTTTTTTCCTGATCAAATCAAAGTTTACTCCCTAATTCTGCTAATTTTTGAGGTGATAGTGAATATTGTTCTCTCTTCATTACTTCTCTCACAGTTGTCATAAAGTGTTAATAATTTATTTATTTATTTATTTTTTAGACAAGGTCTTGCTCTGCTGCTCAGACTGGAGTACAGTGGCATGATCTCGGCTCACTGCAACCTCCGCATCCCAGGCCCAAGCGATTCTCCTGCTTCAGCCTCCCGAGTAGCTGGCACTACAGATGTGCACCACCACACATGACTAATTTTTTTTTTTTTTAAAGTGCGACTGCACTCTGTCACCCAGGCTGGAGTGCAGTGGCACAACCTTGGCTCATTGCAACCTCTGCCTCCCGGGTTCAAATGATTCTCCTGCCTCAACCTCCTGAGTAGCTGAGATTATAGGCGCGTGCCACCATACCTGGCTAATTTTTGTATTTTTAGTGGAGATGGGGTTTCATCATGTTGGTCAGGCTGGTCTCGAATTCCTGACATCAGGTGATTCACCCACCTCGGCCTCCCAAAGTGTTGGGATTACAGGCATGAGCCACCATGCCCAGCCTAATTTTTGTATTTTTAGTAGAGACAGGGTTTTGCCATGTTCTCACCCCCACACCCCCGACTGATCTCAAACTCCTGAGCTCAGGTGATCTGCCCACCTTGGCTTCCCAAAGTACTGGAATTACAGCTCTGAGCCACTGCCACCGTGCCCAGCCTAGAATATTTTAATATATGTAAAAGAAAGGGTGTATAACTACTGTTCTCATCTCATCAACTATTCTTACCAAACCTTCAAAGCTTAATTGGAGGGAAATTAGTCTAGAGACAGTGTGCCCTGCTCACCTTCTTCCATACTGCCAGCTTGGAATGATTTTCCAGTGTAACACCTATGTTCCTTGCTTCTATTCTGAAGTTTAAGAATACTTTTAGAGAGGGGGTGTGAATAAAGATCACACCGCCTTTCTTTTTCATTGTTTCTTTTTTTGAGATAGAGTCTTGCTTTGCCACCCAGGCTGGAGTGCAATGGCATGATCTCAGCTCACTGAAACCTCAAACTCCTGGGCTCAAGCGATCCTCGTGCCTCAGCCTCCCAAGTAGTTGGGACACAGGTATACACCACCATATCTTAATTTTTTCTTTTTTTTTTTTAGATGGAGTCTCACTCTGTCGCTAGGCTGGAGTGCAGTGGCGTCATCTCGGCCAACTGCAACCTCCACCTCCCAGATTCAAGTGATTCTCCTGCCTCAGCCTCCCGAGTAGCTGGGATTACAGGTGTGGACCACCACGCCCAGCTAATTTTTGTATTTTTAGTAGAGACAGGGTTTCGCTACGTTGGCCAGGCTGGTCTTGAAATCCTGACTTCAGGTGATCTGCCCGTCTCAGCCTCCCAAAGTGCTGGGATTACAGGTGTTAGCCACCGTGCCTGGCCATACACCTCGCTATTTTTAATCATTTTTTTTATAAATGGCATTTGCTATATTGCCCAGGCTGGGCTTGAACTCCTGGCATCAAGCAATCCTCCTGCCTCAGCCTCTCAGAATTCTGGGATTACAGGCATGAACCACTATGTTCAGCCTGTGCTGTCCTTTCTATGAAAAGATGATACAACTGATCTATGAATAAGCCATGTCCTTTCAGTTCTTTTGCTAGGGTTGAGGATGAGATTATTCTGAATCATCTATACTCTCTCACACTCTTGTGACCAAACAGCTATCATGTGTACCCAGGTGGCTACTGATAGAGGTAAAAGCAGTAGCCAAGAAATTAACTAGTTCCTTTACATCAGACCTAGGATCACAAACCTCACATGCCTGGTACTCTTATCAATTACTTTCACTGTGTCATACTGACCGTGTCATCGGGTCCACCACATAGGCAATGTATAGGTATATGCTGAGTCCCAAAACCTCAGTATGGAACCCCACAGGCAGAGGCTCCAGCTTGGAGAATGGGTTAAGTTCTAGGTTTCTGCTCCAATCTGTGAAGGTGATTCAGTCCCTGGAGCAGGGTACAGGGGTCAACACGCTGCCTTCTGTTTTTTTGTACCAGGGTAGGTAGAGGGAGGCCACAATTTTGGAAGATGGGGATTGCCCAGCTGCCAGCTTTTTCAGCAGATGGTATAACCACCATGAGATAATTAGCATGCAGTCCCACAGTGGGGCTGGGTACAGAGAAGGAGCAACTGAAATGGAAAATTAGATCAACAAAAATGGAGGAGAGGTTGTTACCCCAGTTGAAAATGTTCACACCTCATTTGTGAAAGGCTCAACATGAAAGGCTCCTGACTGCATCAGCACTAAAGATGCATTTCTTTCCCATTCTCATTTGGGTCTCAGAACACCTTACTAGCTTCCTAAGTGTATTTTATTTCTGCTGTTTCTCAAATTGCACTTCCTTTATGACTACTAATGTGAAGAGGTCTGGAATATCTTAATGCTCAGATCTCCCACTTCCTGGGCCACACCTAAACACACCAGCTTGGTGTACAGGTGTCATGGCCAGAATCCATCAGGAGTGGGACTGTGCCTGCCTCAATACCTCTGCTGGCAATCTGTCATTTTGCTTATTTAACCAAAGGCTGGTATCATTATATGGCTTGAGTCTGTTAAGAATCGAGGTGATAAATTGTGCTTTTGATTATTCTTTTGTTGTTTTAAACATCCTTTTGATGTACTAAGAGTCACTTATATATGAATAAAACAAGCAACCATCTGTTTTATGAAGCATTGGATTGTAAAAGTGTCAACTCAAGCACAATCTACTAATTTGTCAATTGTTGAGCATTGGTCAATTGACAGAAATTAGCTGTGTTGCTGGACATACACACCCTTACTTCATTAGTTGTTTATGTCTGTGGTTGGGAGGGGAGCTATAAAATAACACTGGTGATGGACGTGGTGGCTCACACCTGTAATCCCAGCACTTTGGGAGGCCGAGGCAGGCAGATCACCTGAGGTCAGGAGTTCGAGACCAGCCTGGTCAACATGGTGAAACCCCTTCTCTACTAAAAGTACAAAAATTAGCTGGGCATGGTGGTGGGCGCCTGTAATCCCAGCTACTCAGGAGGCTGAGGCAGGAGAATTGCTTGGACCCAGGAGGCGGAGGTTGCAGTGAGCCAAGATCGTGCCACCGCACTCCAGCCTTGGCGACAAGAGCAAGACTCATTCCAAAAAAAAAAAGGTGAAAAAGACCATGACCCTGGTTAATCCCAGGCAGAAGGGAAGCTTACTTTTTTTCTTTTTTTAAAGATGTATTCTCCCACTGTTTCCCCGGGTTCAAGCGCCTCATTACAGGTGCACACCACCATCCCCGGGTAATTTTTGTATTTTTCCTAGGGACAGGGTTTTGCCATGTTGACCAGGCTGGTCTTGAACTCCTGACCTCAAGTGATCTGCCCGCCTTGTCCTCCCAAAGCGCTGGGATTACAGGCATGAGCCACCGCGCCAGGCCAGAAGGGATGCTTACTTCTGGAGGCAGGGTGCAAAGATTGTCCTATTGCCTTCAGCTCCAGGTTAAATCCTCCCACCTGAGACTGACTCCCTTCCTTATAGAAACTGGCAGTTTTCGATACTTGACAATTGAGTTCCTTAGGACCTCAGTGATGGCTTGCCTTTGAGGAGAAAGGGGAAACACAGAAGAGGAAACTAAACAAAGAATAAAGCCCTCCTGCAACCAGAAGGCGTCCTCATCCCTCATTTTGGCTAAGTACACTGGATTCATAAACTCATTTTTATTGAATTCAATTTCAAAGCTTTTACTTAGGGTTTTTCTGGTAGGTAGATAAGGCAGAAGTCAACAAGCATCTAGCTACCCAACTCAATAGAGGGGCCCACCAGGGCATGATCCAGGCATATTTATGAAATAGGCAAAGTTTGTACTCAGCATGCCCCCACTCCTCCTTTGGCACTTTCCTCCCCTTCTGGCCCACCTGTCTGAGTCCCAGCATCTCCTGCTGACACCTGGCTGGGCAGGATCATTCCCTGTCCCACCTCTTAATGTAAACTGGAGTTCCTATTTCTTAGCATTGAGCACCATTTCAGACCTTTCACACAGCTCAAATCAAAAGGTATCATTCTAATCCCACAGAGCCGAACTTCATCATGGAATGTCCTCATAAGTGACACATCTGCATTTTTAGGGAGGTTTTCTGGAATTCCTTAGTCCAGACAAATGATTCTGATGCTGGAAAGTTCAGACATGATTAAACTTTAGCAAGAGACATTTTGGGGTACTCAGGAGGGCAGTTTAAGAATTCCTTAAAATATGACTTCCTGAGGCAGTTGTACCTATTTTGTGTGTGTGTGTGTGTGTGTGTGTGTGTGTGTGTGTGTGTGTGTGTGTGTAGGACTGGCTCTAGAATCACATGGAGGCTCCTGGGCAAGAACCATATATATGTACAGAAGTCAGCTGGCTTCTTCTGTCCTGGAAGTTTCCCCAATTGGTGAGAGAAGTGATCTGAGAATAGTTCAGGCAGCCCAAGATGCTGATTTCTGGTTTCAGAACTCTATAATGAGGGTGGAATAATACACATTGGAGAAGACTCCAAAAGGTAGGAGGGTGGGAGGTGGGTGAAGGATGAGAAAGTACCCATTGGGTACAATGTATACAATTCGGGTGATAGGTACACTAAAAGCCCAGACTTCATCAACTATGCAGTATAACTGATAGAGTTTGTATATTTGTCCTCACCCAAATCTCATGTTGAAATCTAATCCCCAATGTTAGAGGTGGGGCCTGGTGGGATGTGTTTGGATCATGGGGACAGATCCCTTGTGAATGGCTTGGACCACCCCCTTGGTGATAAGTGGGCTCTCACTCTGAGTTCACATGAGATCTGGTCATTTAAAATTGTGTGGTGTCTCTCTCTCTCTCTCCACACACACATACACACTTCCCTCTCTCGGTCCTGGCCACTCCATTCTCACCATGTGATATGCCTGCTCCTGCTTTGCCTTCCACCATGATCGGAAGCTTCCTGAGGCCTCCCCAGAAGCAGATGCCACTATGCTTCCTGTACAGCCTGCAGAACCATGAGCCAATTAAATCTCTTTTCTTATAAATTACCCAGCCTCAGGTATTTCTTTATAGCAATGCAAAATTGACCCTGTCAAAAAACAAACCTCTCAAAACTCAAACAATCCAATTAGAAAATGAGCAAAACATATGAATAGATATTTCACCAGAAAGGATATATAGATTGCAAACACACATGACAAGATGCTCAATCAACATCATTAGCCATAAGGGAAATACAAATTAAAATCACAATGAGATATCACTAAACACCTATCAGAATAGCTAAAAGTAAAAAATAGTTAACAACACACATGCTGGCAAATAAGTAGAAAAACTGTATCATTCATACATTGTTGGCATTCTTCAACAGATTAATGATTAAACAAATTATAATTCATCCATGCCATGGAATACTATGCAGCAATAACAAGAAATCAGGGGCCAGACACAGTGGCTCAAGCTTATAATCCAAGCACTTTGGGAGGCTGAGGAAGGAGGATTGCTTGAGCCCAGGGGTTCGAGATGAGCCTGGGCAACATAGTGAAACCCTGTCTCTACAAAAAATTTAAAAATTAGCTGGGTGTGGTAGCACATGCTTGTAGTCCCAGCTAATCAGAAGGCTGAGGTGGGAGGATTGCTTGAGTGAGTTCAAAGCTGCAGTGAGCCATGATCACATCACTGCACTCCAGCTTGGGTGACAGAATGAGACTCTGTCTCAAAAAAAGAAAAAAAGAAATCAG
The DNA here is from genome assembly GCF_037993035.2 of Macaca fascicularis. NCBI lineage: Eukaryota > Metazoa > Chordata > Mammalia > Primates > Cercopithecidae > Macaca > Macaca fascicularis. The sequence continues at coordinate 125,234,912 of NC_088395.1, read as the reverse complement.
GTATTGGTTCATGCAATAACTTGAATGAACTCCTGGGAATTTTGCTTAGTGAAACAAAAAAAAGCCAATCTTAAAAGGTTATAAACTGTATGATTATTTATATAACACTCTTGACAAAAATATAGAGATGGGGAACAGATTAGTGGGTACCAGGCATTAGGGAATGGATCATATAGGAGGTAGGCATGGCAGCCGGGTGCGGTGGCTCATGCCTGTAATCCCAGCACTTTGGGAGGCCGAGGGGGTGGATCACCTGAGATCAGGAGTTCCAGACCAGCCTGGCCAACATGGTGAACCCTGTCTCTACTAAAAATATAAAAATTAGCTGGTCATGTTGGCAGGTGCCTGTAATCCCAGCTACTCAGGAGGCTGAGGCAGGAGAATCGCTTGAACCTGGGAAGCAGAGGTTGTAGTGAGCCAAGACTGCACCACTGCACTCCAGCCTGGATGACAAGGGCAAAACTCCGTCTCAAAAAAAATGTAGGCATGGTTACAAAAGCTTCCTTGTGGTGAAAGTACACCTCTGTATTGTGTTGGTGGATACATGAACCTACACGTGATACAACTGCATAAAACTTCTAGTGAAAAAGATCTTTTATTTTAAAAAATGCATATAACGAAATACATAGAACACATAAACAGAAACAAATGATTACAAGTAAAACTTGGGAAATCTGGACAAGAGTGATAGGTTGTAGCAATGTCCTGGTTGTGATACTATAGTACAGTTTTATAAGATGTCACCACTGAGAAAAACTGGATAAAGGGTACATAATATCTCAATGTGCTCTTTCTGACTGTTGCACGTGAACCTACAGTCATCTCTAAATAGAAAGTTTAATTTTTAAAAAAAGATAAAAACAAAAATTCGGGGCCATGAACATTTTCTGGCTCATTGTGCAGGCATGAAACTCATTGGCCGTCTGGCTACCAGGTTGGATAGTTACAAAGAAGAATGACTCCCCAAACCTGAGTATGTAGCACATTAGGGCCCCTGGTAATCCAAAGAAGAATTGTTTGCCTTCTGGAATTTCTCAGTAACCAAGTTTAATTGAACATCACTTTAATGAAAAAAACAGGCCTTTGCTATATAAATCTTCATACCCGGGTACAGCACTAGGAAATCAAAATAGGGTGTCTTAATCTATCTCCACCCCAGAGGCAGGGTCGCCCAGGCTGGAGCGCAGTGGTACCTCCTGTCTCGACCTCCTGGGCTCAAGCAATTCTCCTGCCTCAGTCTCCTGAGTAGCTGGGACTACAGGCACGCGCCACCACACCCAGCTAATTTTTATATTTTTTTGTAGAGATTGTAGCTTGCCATGTTGCCCAGGCTGGTCTCCGACTCCTGGGTTCCAGTGATCTGCCTGCCTTGGCCTCCCAAAGTGCTGGGATTACAGGTATGATCCACCATGCCTGGCCCAAAAGTTCTTCATGTATCCTAGATACGAGTCCTTTGTTGGGTATGTGACTTGCAAATATTTTCTCTTAGTCTATAGCTTGTCTTTTCATTCTCTTAATAGGACCTTTCATAGATCAAAGCTTTTAATTTTTTATGAAGTCCAATTTAATGTATTTTTTCTTACATGGATAAACCTTAGTGTCAAGCCTAAGAACACTTTGCTAGGCCCTAAATCATGAAGATTTTCTCCTGTGTTTTTCTTTTTTTTCCCTCTAAAACGTTTTATAGCTGTATGCTTTACACTTAAGTCTGTGATCCATTTTGAGTTATTTTTGTATGAGGTGGGATGTTCAGGTAAAAAGTACACTTTTTTGGCCTATGGATGTCAATTGCTCCTGAACTGTTTGTTGAAAACGCTATCCTTCCTTCATTAAGTTGCTTTTATACCTTTGTCAAAAATCAGTTGAGCAAGTTTGCATTAGTATATTTCTGGGTTTTTTGTTCCATTGATCTATGTGTGTACTCTCTGCCATTACCACACTCTCTTTTCTTTTTATTTGTACAATATTGGTGTACATGTGCAATTTTATTATATGCATAGATTGCTCAGTGGCCAAGTTAGGGCTTTGAGTGTATCCATCACATGAATAACATACATTGTACCCATTAGCCAATTTCTCATCATCTTCCTCCCTTCTACCCCTCACCCTTCCAAGTATCCATGATCTATCATTTCCACTCTCTATATCCATGTACCACAGTATCTTGATTACTATAGCCATACATGGTAACCCTTTACATTGGGAAGAATGATTCCCCCCAATTTGTTCTTTATGAAAATCACTTTAACTACTCTAGGTCCTTTGCCTTTCCATGTAAATTTTAGAAGAAGCTTTTCTATGTCTATGAAAATCCTTGCTGAGATTTTGATAGGAATTTCATTTGCCTATAGATCAATTTGGAGATAACTGATATCTTTACTGTGTTGAGTCTTTTAACCCACAAACACAGTATGTCTCTGCAATTATTAAGGTCTTCTTTGAGTTCTTTCCTCAGTGTTTTATAATTTCCTACATACAGATCCTTGCATGTTTTGTTAAGTTTATACCTGCTCTTTGGCACAAGTATGAATGGTATTGTGTTCTTTATTTAGATTTCCACATCGTTAGTATATATATGTGATTGATTTTTATGTGTTTATCTGGTATCATATGACCTTGCTGAATTCAGTGAATACTTCTACGAGGTTTCTTTTTTCTTTTTTTTTTTTAAAGATTCCCTGTGATTTTCTACGTAGACAATTAAGTCTTCCACGAATCAAGACAGTTTCACTTGATCCTTTCCAATCCATATACCTTTTATTTCCTTTTCTTGCCTTGTTGTGCAAGAGCTACTTTCCCCCCTTTCTTGCCATTGTACTGGATAGAACTTACAGTACAATATTGAATAAAAGTAGTGAGAACAGCCAGGCGCGGTTGCTCATGCCTATAATCCCAGCACTCTGGGAGGCCAAGGCAGGTGGATAACCTGAGGTCACGAGTTCAAGACCAGCCTGGCCAACATGGCGAAACCCCATCTCTACTAAAAATACAAAAATTAGCTGGGTGTGGTGGTGGGCCCCTGTAGTCCCAGCTACTTGGGAGGCTGAGGCACAAGAATCGCTTGAACCCAGAAGGCAGAGGTTGCAGTGAGCTGAGATCGTGCCACTGCACCCCGGTCTGGGTGACAGAGTAAGACCTCACCTCAAGAAAAAAAAAAAAAAAAAAAAAAAAGAAGTAGTGAAAACAAACATGCTTGCCTTGTTTTGACTTGAGAAAGAACTCAATCTTTCACCATTAAGTATAATGTTAGTTGTAGGTTTTTCGTAGATGTTCTTTATGAGATTAAGGAAGTTCTCCTCTATGCCTAGTGTACTGAGAGTTTTTAATCATGAATAAATGTTGAACTTTAGGCTGGGTGTGGTGGCTTATGCCTGTAATCCCAGCAATTTTGGGAGGCTGAGGTGGGCAGATTGCCTGAGCTCAGGAGATCGAGACCAATCTGGACAACACGGTGGAATCTTGTCTCCACAAAAAAATACATTAGCTAGGCATGATGGCACACACCTACAGTACCAGTTACTGGGGGGACTGAGGAGGGAGGATCACTTGGGCCCAGGAGGTTGAGGCTGCAGTGAACCATGTTTGTGCCACTGCACTCCAGCCTGAGTAACAAAGCGAGACCCTGTCTCAAAAAAAAAAAAAAAAAAAAAAAAAAGTTGAATGTTACTATCAAATGCTTTTTCTGTGCCAGTTGATATGGTCAAATGATTTTAGTCTGCTGATATGGTGGATTACATTGATTAATTTTAAAATATTGAAATATGCATACATGGGAATAAACCCCAGAGTATAATTATTTTCTACATTGTTGGGTTCATCTGGCTATTATTTTGTGGCAGTTTCTGTGTCTAAGTCCATGAAAGATATTCATCTATAGTTTTCTTGCTTTGTACTGTCTTCGGTTTTGGTATCCTTCTGGGAATCTGATTATATGAATGTTGGATCTTTTGTTATTTCCAACAGGTCCCTGAGGCCCTATCCATCTTTTTTTTTCAGTCTATTTTCTCTCTGTTGTTCAAGCTGGGTAAATTCTATTGATCTATACACAAGCTTACTGATTTTGTCCTCTGCCATCTCCACTCCATAATTGATCCTATCCAGCAATTTTAAAAAATCTATTTTTCAGTTCTGTAATTTTCATTTGGTTCTTTAAAAAAATGTGAACAGGTGTTTTAATCATGTATAAAATGCCTGATTATGTATGAGTTTGAAGGAAGAAGAGATCAAAGGATTCCTGGAGGAAGGAGTGTCAGAAGGGGCCTTCAAGTAAAGAGGCACAGACTATCCCCGCCTAGGGCTGCTCTGAGCGTCTTCCCATTTCTTCCTCACAACAACCCAACAATGATTATAGCAATACTTACACCCATTTTACAGATGAGGAAACTGAGGTTTAGTCAGGTTAAGGTTTTTTCTTTTTCTTTTTCTTTTTTTTTAGGTTAATTTATTTAACCAAGGTCCCATTGCCAAGAAGCAAAGGAGTTGGGACTTGAATCCAAGTCTTCCTGATGCCAAAGCCCATGCTTTCACCAGTATTTGGAAGCTGAAGTTAAATACCCTGCCAAGGGGAAATCTTCCCAAACACTCCCAGAATGTGGCCACTTGTTCCTTGGGATCCCCATGTTGTTCCATCCCAGGAACTTGCTTGCCCCCCACCTGCTGTGAGCTCTAGTCACGTGTGTCTATGAAGGGTGTCATCACAGTATCACTTATACCTGTATCTGGCACAGGGCTTTGTAACTGGTAGCTACCCCAGCTGTCTACTGAGGGAACTTTAACACAATTAAACCTGACATCTCAAAACTGCCCTCAGTGGATGGCTGCTGTGAGGATTCCATGAATGGATGCTTACAAAGAGATCTAGTTCAGTGTTTGGCACACAGTGAGTACTCACTGCAAGGAAGGGTTGCCATTGGGCTGTTGATTGTTATTTGTATTTGACCAGCCTCCCTTCCTGGATTCGAAGTAGTTCCTATTCTCAGAAAGAGGCAGATGAGAGATAGTCACACAGCCACACAAAGGTCAAAACCAAGTTTCCCAATTCCTGACTCCCCAGGAAGTGCTCAATGCCCCTCAGAAAACTACTCAGTCAAGGTTCAGGTCTGTGTCCTTTGACAACATAAGAGCCCCTTGTGATGAAATAATTCAGCTGCAGCTCCATCACAGAACCACACATGTATTTCCCATCTTATCCTGTCCTTGCCCTACTCCACGTTCCTAATCAGAGACTGAATGTGCCATGTCAGGCTGGCCTGGAGTATATTTGATTCTTTTGTATAACTTCTATTGCTATGCTAAGATTTTATATTTTTTCCATTTATTTCAAGAGACTTTGCAATTACTTATTAAAGCATTTTTGTGGTGGCTACATTAAAACCCTTGTCAGATAATTTCAACATCTAATTCATCTTGGTGTTGGCATTGGTTGATTGTTTTAGGGTGATTTTTATCATATTCTGGATATGTTGACTATTATGTTAGAAGACTCTAATTCCTACTTAAATATTTGACTTTAGCAGGCAGTCAGTTTGTTTAGGTTTAGCATAAAAATAGGTTTAGGTCCTGGCCTACTTTTGAAGGCTGTGATTCCAATGACAATTTAGTTTCAGAGCCTCTGTAGTGCTATTTTGGTCTGCTTGATTCATGTGGTGCTGATGGGTCCACTCTTCCCTGCTGGTGCTGCCTGAGGAAGCAGTGTTCCTCAGATAGGGTTGCCTGGTGCCTCTAGGTGGGGGAAGTGATTTTTCTAGTCTGTGGAAACAAAGAATCTTTCTTGTCTCTGCTGGTTCTGGTGGGACTCCCCTGACTTTGCTGCTTGCCTTCCTGGTATCTCTCAGAGGAAGAGAGAAGCCTCAAGACCATGAAGACAAACAGGCTTCCTGGGCCAGGCTACTTGTCATGGTCATGTTTCCCCTTGATGGTGTGCTTGCTTGGAGAGTATCTTTCAGTGGGGTAGGGGAGTCTCCGATCTTGGTGGGAAAGGACAGCACTTCTGCTGGCTACTTATTGTCAGTGGGGCGCCTTGCTAAATCCCACTTGCTGGAGTTGCTAGGCTTACCTGTTGATGTCCCATTCAATGCAGAGGAGAAAGGAACTCACAGGAACCATTTTCTGTTGCTAGGCTGGGGTTTAAGAAATGCGGGGCCCGGGTCACATTCTTTGGTTGGCTTGAGAGTCATAAGGTACCCTGCTACTATGGTGTTCCTCCAGTTCTGGGATTCCTAATCATTCTGCCTTCCCCTTTACACCTTTTAGAATTCTCCAGGATTTCTGGTTGGGCTTACCTGGGAGAAGCAGGGAGAAATGAGTCTGTGCCATCTTGTCCAGACTGGAAGTGGAAAACCAATTCTGCATTGGTATCTGCTGCTGCTTCTCCTAGGAATGATTCAGACTTTCATTTATCATCCTTTTTGGGGGGCAAAAAGAAGCTCAGAAGACTTTGCTTTGGTTAATATATGAAGCCCCCAGTTTTTTGTTGGTGGGTGCATCCATATCAGTGTGTGTGTGTGTGTGTGTGTGTGTGTTTGAGAAGAAAAGCTGGCAGAGATTAACCCTGAAATGACTGTATTACAGTAACCAAACACTCTGATAGGATATTGAGTTAGCTGTGGATTTGTCTTGCTGATAAGATACTCCTATACCACTATACTCACAGAATCATCATATTTTGAGAGTCAGAACAATCATATTTTGGTATTTCCATATAGGCCAAAGGCAGAAAATATGAGAAACACATTCACCCATCCAAACCCAAAGAATGGACTCAGAGGCACGAAGAACAGTGGAATCAAGACTTTTAAAGGCAGTATTACAAAATCGGGTGTCTGGTAGGCAGATAAATCTGGGGCAGTTACAGCAGGTAATTTATCTCTAGCATGCAAGTCCCTCCCCCAGTTCCTCACTGGTCAAGTACTATGGGGTTACAATAGTCCCAGACATCACCTAAGTTTCATTATCTTTTATAAGATGATACCCCAGTCCCCTACCCCACTTACATTTCGATTTCCCAATAACAAAACTTTCTTCCCTTTTATGGGCTGACCCCTGCTCTACATTCTGTTTCCTTATCATGACTTTCTAGGTACATGAGCCATGTGGTTTGTCATGTCCACAGGCTGGTTGCCAGTACTTAGATTTATCATACCTTGAAAATTGACCACATAAAATGTTTTCTCACAAATTCCTTCCTCTTTTTTATTTACTTCCTCTGGTCTCATTTTCATCTAAACCCTTTTGGTCTTTGAATCACTCTAGAAGTTGTCTACTTTCTTCCTTATAGGAGAGTGAGTTTAATTTGGTTTCTAACAGTAGCAGGTTATTTTGCTGGTAAGTCATTGGTATTTGTTTATTAATAGCTGTTTCAATTAATCTCTGTGCTACTCCCTTCACACAAGGGATAATACAACATCCTACTGCAGTTAAGACTCCTGCCACAATTATGAGAAATGTAAGGATTGAAGCTATAATGTCTTTCCATTTTCCAAACCAACCTTCTAGCTAGCCTGTAAATGGGTCATCAATTCCAGCATTTTCTGCCAGTTTGTTGGCTAGAGTTGCCAGTCCTTGTAAAACTTTGGTGATGGTCCCATCTGGGGCAATACTGTTGGGAATGAAAGTACAACATTTCCCATCCAACATAACACATACGCCCCCTTTTTCTGCTAGTATCATGTCTAGCACAAGTCTGTTTCCCAGGCCATTTGGCTGGTGGCATCTAACTCGCTAGCCACCTCTTTAAGGGCGTCCTGAGTAGAATTGATGAATCTCTGTTGATTATAACAGATGTAGTTAATCCAATCCACATTCTTATTAATAGTTGATCACCAAAAGAGTGCTGACTCAAACTCAGCAGCTATTTGGCTTCGGGCCTTAAATTCATTAGGCACCCCCTTAGGGACTCCTATCGAGTCAATATATACATTGGGATCAAAAGAATTTGTCAAATCTCTCTGGTTTTGGTGGCCATGTGTATTTTCGGGTATCTTATGAAATGCCAGGGTGAAAGGAATGGCCAATTGGACTAAAGCACAAGTCCTGGTCCAATTGGACAGTAACTAACAGGTTATGGAGGTCCCTTTTCCCACAATACCACCAGACATCAGCCCAGAGTATACGGAGAGCTGAGTAATTGCCATTGCCTGACTCACCAGTGATGATTAGGATGTGGGTACAAGTATGAGAGTTCTCCCACGGGCTTATTGAACTCTGCCCCCTGCCTAGAGAGACAAGAGGAGTGCCTAGGTTCATATTCCCTGTAGAGAATGAGGGGATTGCTCTGGGATCTGACCTCTACAATGCGGGAAAGAGCAATGACAGGCTCTTACAAGTCTCATTTCCCCATGCATCTTCGTCCTGGTATACAGCCACCATGCAATGCATGCCTTCAGGATCGGTATCCCATCCTCGGGGAAATGGAACCACCTGTGCTTGAGGTCGTCCCGCAGCACACACATAGCAATTACTTCTTTTTTTGTGTGACGGACTCTCGCTCTGTCACCCAGGCTGGAGTGCAGTGGCGTGATCTCGGCTCACTATAACCTCCGCCTCCCGGGTTCAAGCGATTCTCCTGCCTCAGCCTCAGCCTCCCGAGTAGCTAGGATTACAGGCACGTGCCACTATGCCTGGCTAATTTTTTGAATTTTTAGTAGGGACAGGGTTTCACCGTGTTAGCCAGGATGGTCTCGATCTCCTGACCTTGTGACCCGCCTATCTCGGCCTCCCAAAGTGTTGAGATTACAGGCATGAGCCACCGCGCCCAGCCAGCAATTAGTCTTGTTGAGGGCTTGTACCGAAAATTTGACCCATTTGACCCAGGCATTCACATCCCTGTATGCTGTCTCAATTTCTAAAGTTTGCCTTAAATCCTTTACCTCAATTATTTCTACGCTTTTAGAGTCATTATTTGGTTAACTAAAGTATTTATTTCCATCAATAACAGCATAACTATTATGTCTCTTGCCATTTGTCACTTGGGACGACCCATCCACAAACAGCCTTATCCCACCATATAGTGGAGCTTCCTTAAGGTCTGGTCTAACTTTGACTTGGTATTCTATGATATCTAAGCAGTTATGGTCTGATGTCTCTTTGTTCTCCTCTCCTTTCCATCGGAAACTGGCTGGATTCAGGCAAGTATCTGTTGTTACAACCAAATTATCTTTTTCTAGTGATATGGCTTCATATTTTAGAATCCAAGAATCCTTTAACCACCTCCCGGCTTTTTGATTTAATATATTCCTGACTTGATGTGGGGTGCTTACTATTAGGGCCCCACCAAAGGTTAGCTTTTGACTCTACCAGCAGAGCTGTGGCAGCTACTGCTTGCACACATTCAGGCCACCCCCGAGAGACAGGCTCAAGAAGCTTGGAGACAAAAGCAACAGGTTGTCTCTTCCCTCCCCAGGTTTGAGTGAGCACCCCAAGGCCACACCCTGGTCTACTGTTACAAACAGATGGAATGGTTTCTTTAAAGATGGGAGGGCCAGGACCAGGGCTGTAATGAGGGCCTGCTTTAGCTCTTTCACTGCCTGAATTTCCTCTGGGGACCATTGCATGCGATCAGGCTCCTATTCTAGTAACTTGAGATACAGAATTTTTGTCTTTTGAGCATATGAGTCAATTCATAACCTACAGTAGCCAGTTGAACCTAAAAATTTTCGGAGTTCTCTCTGTCTTAGGCAAAGGCAGGCCCATTATTCCAGATATTCTCTCTGGGTTTATTATCTGCTTCCCTTCACTAATCAGGTGTTCTAAATATTTAACTTCTTTTTCTACAAACTGCAATTTGTTCTTAGAGACTTGCAATCCCCTTTCTCCTAGGAAATTAAGAAAGCTTATGGTGGTTTCTAATACCTTGGCCCTCCTCTCACCAGAAATTAAAAGATTATCTACATATTTTAATGACTGCATTCCCCTGGAAGGTTGGAATTCCTCCAGGACTTTTTCTATGATTTGACCAAATGCGTTTGGGGCTTCCATGAAACCTTGTGGCAGCACAGTCTAGTGGTACTGTTGTTTTCTCCCAGTTATAGGATTTTCCCATTCAAAGGCAAAGAGGTCCCTATTCCTAAAATCTAGGGGACATGCCCAGAATGCATCTTTTAGACCCACCACACTGAACCACTTATGTTCATGGTATCTTATTAAGGAGGGTGTAGGGGTTAGACGCCACAGGATGGTGGGTCTGGACAATTTGATTCATATCCCCTAGATCTTGCACCAATCTAGGGAACCCATCAGGCTTTTTGACTGGGAAAATTGGAGTATTGTATGGTGACATGCAGGATTCTAATAGTCCATCTTTAATCAATCTGTCTATTATCAGTTGGAGATCTTTTCTCCCTTCAACAGAAATGGGATATTGTTTTCTTTTTTTCTTTTTTTTTTTTTTTTAAACGGAGTCTCACTCTGTCGCCAGGCTGGAGTGTAGTGGCATGATCTCGGCTCACTGCAACCTCCTGGGTTCAGGTGATTCTCCTGCCTCAGCCTCCTGAGCAGCTGAGACTACAGGTGCGTGCCACCATGCCGAGATAATTTTTGTATTTTTAGTAGAGACGGGCTTTCACCATGTTGGTCAGGATGGTCTTGATCTCTTGACCTCATGGTCCGCCCACCTCGGCCTCCCAAAATGCTGGGATTACAGGCGTGAGCCACTGCGCATGGCCTGTTTTCTGAAAACTACTTCTCCTGGTTGTTTTAGTTTAATCTGTAAGGGTGTGATTTTTAACCATCCCCTGTTGCCTTCCCTAATCCACACAAAAGGATTAATTTTTTTTCTCTTCCTTTGTTAGGAGGCCCATCAGTACTTTTATTTGTCCTTCCTCTATTCCTAATCCTAAACCCAATCTCACAATCAGGTCTCAACCAAGGAGGTTAGTTTCTGCTTCAGGAACATGTAAGAGTGACCCCTCAATTTGTTCAGGTCTCAATCTAATTAACATTTCCTTGAATATCTGAACCTGCAATCCCTCCCCTTTTGCCCCTGATACTGTCAATTTTTCCTTAGAGAGTTCTGTACCCCTTGGTTGGTGAATTAGGGAGGAGCAAGCCACCCCAGTATCAACAAAAAGTGTCACTTCTTCTCCCTCGGGTCCCACCTTCACATTTATCAAGGGTTCCTGGAGGGTCCTACTCAGAAGGAACCCCTGACCCCTCTTGTCTTCATCAACGGTCATAAAGGGGATCACCTTTTCTTCTTTTTTCCCTTCAGGACATTCTCTCTTAAAAGGCCCTGGTTTTCCACACTTGTAACGTCCACTCATAGTCTTAGGAGCTTTTCCCTTCTTTCTCTGTGTCGAAATCTATTATTCCATTGTCTCCTTCAAGAGGGATATTGATCTAACCTTTTTCTGACTACCTCTTCCACAGCAGAAACCATGATTCTCACTTTTTGTTTCAGCTTCCCTTCCTCTCTCCTTACAAAGACCTTCTGAGCTTCCCTCAGTAATTCCTCAATTGGTTTCTCATCCCATTCATCACCCTTTTGTAATTTTTTTGTAATGTCTGGCCAGATCTTAGTTACAAAGTTAACCTTCAAAAGGCCTTGCCCGATCAGGAGCAAGGCGGCTGAATAGGAACAGCTCCAGTCTCCAGCTCCCAGCGCAAGCAACACAGAAGACGGTTGATTTCTGCATTTTCAACTGAGGTGCTGGGTTCATCTCACTAGGGAGTGCTGCAGAATCGGTGCTGGTCAGCTGCTGCAGCCTGACCAGCAAGAGCTGAAGCAGGGCGAGGCATCACCTCATCTGGGAAGCGCAAGGGGGAAGGGAATCCCTTTTCCTAGCCAGGGGAACTGAGACACACAACACCTGCAAAATTTGGTAACTCCCACCCCAATACTGCGCTTTACCAAGGGTCTTAGCAAACGGCACACCAGGAGATTATATCCCACACATGGCCGGGAGGGTCCCACGCCCGTGGAGCCTCCCTCATTGCTAGCACAGCAGTCTGCTATCTAACGGCAAGGCAGCAGCGAGGCTGGGGGAGGGGCACCCGCCATTGCTGAGGCTTCAGTAGGTAAGCAAAGCCACTGGGAAGCTCGAACTGGGTGGAGCCCACAGCAGCTCAAGGAGGTCTGCCTGTCTCTGTAGACTCCACCTCTGGGGAGAGGGCACAGCTAAACAAACAAACAAAAAAAAGCAGCAGAAACCTCTGCAGACGCAAACAACCCTGTCGTTTTGAAGTCTTTGAAGCTTTGAAGACAGCAGTGGATCTCCCAACACGGAGACTGACATCTGAGAATGGACAGACTGCCTGCTCAAGTGGGTCCCTGAACCCTGAGTAGCCTAACTGGGAGACATCCCCCACTAGGGGAAGACTGACACCCCACACCTCACACAGCAGGGTACACCCCTGAGACGAAGCTTCCAAAGCAAGAATCAGACAGGTACACTCGCTGTTCAGCAATATTCTATCTTCTGCAGCCTCTGCTGCTGATACCCAGGCAAACAGGGTCTGGAGTGGACCTCAAGTAATCTCCAACAGACCTACAGCCAAGGGTCCTGACTGTTAGAAGGAAAACTAACAAACAGGAAGGACACCCACACCAAAACCCCATCAGTACGTCACCATCATCAAAGACCAAAGGCAGATAAAACGACAAAGATGGGGAAAAAGCAGGGCAGAAAAGCTGGAAATTAAAAAAACAAGAGCTCATCTCCCCCTCCAAAGGAACACAGGTCATCACCAGCAACAAATCAAAGCTGGATAGAGAATGACTTTGATGAGTTGAGAGAAGGCTTCAGTCCATCAAACTTCTCAGAGCTAAAGGAGGAATTATGTACCCACTGCAAAGAAACTAAAAATCTTGAAAAACGAATGAAAGAATGGATAACTAGAATAATCAATGCAGAGAAGGCCATAAACGAACTGACAGAGATAAAAACTATGACACGAGAAATACGTGACAAATGCACAAGCTTCAGTAACCAACTCAATCAACTGGAAGAAAGAGTATCAGCGATTGAGGATCAAATGAATGAAATGGAGCGAGAAGAGAAGTCTAAAGAAAAAAGAGGAAAAAGAAATGAACAAAGCCTTCAAGAAGTATGGGATTATGTGAAAAGACCAAATCTACATCTGATTGGGGTGCCTGAAAGTGAGGGGGAGAAAGGAACCAAGTTGGAAAACACTCTGCAGGATATCATCCAGGAGAACGTCCCCAACCTAGTAAGGCAGGCCAACATTCAAATTCAGGAAATACAGAGAACACCACAAAGATACTCCTCGAGAAGAGCAACTCCAAGACACATAATTGTCAGATTCACCAAAGTTGAAATGAAGGAAAAACTGTTAAGGGCAGCCAGAGAGAAAGGTCGGGTTACCCACAAAGGGAAGCCCATCAGACTAACAGCAGATCTCTCGGCAGAAACTCTACAAGCCAGAAGAGAGTGGGGGCCAATATTCAACATTCTTAAAGAAAAGAATTTTCAACCCAGAATTTCATATCCAGCCAAACTAAGTTTCATAAGTGAAGGAGAAATAAAATCCTTTACAGATAAGCAAATGCTTAGAGATTTTGTCACCACCAGGCCTGCCCTACAAGAGACCCTGAAGGAAGCACTAAACATGGAAAGGAACAACCAGTACCAGCCATTGCAAAAACATACCAAAATGTAAAGACCATCGATGCTAGGAAGAAACTGCATCAACTAACGAGCAAAATAACCAGCTAATATCATAATGACAGGATCAAGTTCACACATAACAATATTAACCTTAAATGTAAATGGACTAAATGCTCCAATTAAAAGACACAGACTGGCAAACTGGATAAAGAGTCAAGACCCATCAGTTTGCTGTATTCAGGAGACCCATCTCACATGCAGAGACACACAGGCTCAAAATAAAGGGATGGAGGAAGATCTACCAAGCAAATGGAGAACAAAAAAAAGCAGGGGTTGCAATCCTAGTCTCTGATAAAACAGACTTTAAACCATCAAAGATCAAAAGAGACAAAGAAGGCCATTACATAATGGTAAAGGGATCAATTCATCAGGAAGAGCTAACTATCCTAAATATACATGCACCCAATACAGGAGCACCCAGATTCATAAAGCAAGTCCTTAGAGACTTACAAAGAGACTTAGACTCCCAAACAATAATAACGGGAGAATTCAACACTCCAGTGTCAACATTAGACAGATCAACGAGACAGAGTGTTAACAAGGATATCCAGGAATTGAACTCAGCTCTGCACCAAACAGACCTAACAGACATCTACAGAACTCTCCACCCCAAATCAACAGAATATACATTCTTCTCAGCACCACATTGCACTTATTCCAAAATTGACTGCACGATTGGAAGTAAAGTACTCCTCAGCAAATGTACAAGAGCAGAAATTATAACAAACTGTCTCGCAGACCACAGTGCAATCAAACTAGAACTCAGGACTAAGAAACTCAATCAAAACCACTCAACTACATGGAAACTGAACAATCTGCTCCTGAACGACTACTGGGTACATAATGAAATGAAGGCAGAAATAAAGATGTTCTTTGAAACCAATGAGAACAAAGATACAACATACAAGAATCTCTGGGACACATTTAAAGCAGTGTGTAGAGGAAAATTTATAGCACTAAATGCCCACAAGAGAAAGCTGGAAAGATCTAAAATTGACACTCTAACATCACAATTAAAAGAACTAGAGAAGCAAGAGCAAACACATTCAAAAGCTAGCAGAAGGCAAGAAATAACTAAGATCAGAGCAGAACTGAAGGAGATAGAGACACATAAAACCCTCCAAAAAATCAATGAATCCAGGAATTGGTTTTTTGAAAAGATCAACAAAATTGATAGACCACTAGCAAGACTAATAAAGAAGAAAAGAGAAAAGAATCAAATAGATGCAATAGAAAAATGATAAAGGGGATATCACCACCGACCCCACAGAAATACAAACTACCATCAGAGAATACTATAAACACCTCTACACAAATAAACTAGAAAATCTAGAAGAAATGGATAATTTCCTGGACACTTACACTCTCCCAAGACTAAACCAGGAAGAAGTTGAATCCCTGAATAGACCAATAGCAGGCTCTGAAACTGAGGCAATAATTAATAGCCTACCAACCAAAAAAAGTCCAGGACCAGATGGATTCACAGCTGAATTCTACCAGAGGTACAAGGAGGAGCTGCTACCATTCCTTCTGAAACTATTCCAATCAATAGAAAAAGAGGGAATCCTCGCTAACTCATTTTATGAGGCCAACATCATCCTGATACCAAAGCCTGGCAGAGACACAACGAAA
This sequence comes from Macaca fascicularis, assembly GCF_037993035.2. NCBI lineage: Eukaryota > Metazoa > Chordata > Mammalia > Primates > Cercopithecidae > Macaca > Macaca fascicularis. The sequence continues at coordinate 125,219,658 of NC_088395.1, read as the reverse complement.
AAAGAGAATTTTAGACCAATATCCATGATGAACATCAATGCAAACATTCTCAATAAAATACTGGCAAACCGAATCCAGCAGCACATCAAAAAGCTTATCCACCATGTTCAAGTGGGCTTCATCCCTGGGACGCAAGGCTGGTTCAACATACACAAATCAATAAATGTAATCCAGCATATAAACAGAACCAAAGACAAAAACCACATGATTATCTCAATAGATGCAGAAAAGGCCTTTGACAAAATTCAACAGCCCTTCATGCTAAAAACGCTCAATAAATTCGGTATTGATGGAACATATCTCAAAATCATAAGAGCTATTTATGACAAACCCACAGCCAATATCATACTGAATGGGCAAAAACTGGAAAAATTCCCTTTGAAAACTGGCACAAGACAGGGATGCCCTCTCTCACCACTCCTATTCAACATAGTGTTGGAAGTTCTGGCCAGGGCAATCAGGCAAGAGAAAGAAATCAAGGGTATTCGGTTAGGAAAAGAAGAAGTCAAATTGTCCCTGTTTGCAGATGACATGATTGTATATTTAGAAAACCCCATCATCTCAGCCCAAAATCTCCTTAAGCTGATAAGCAACTTCAGCAAAGACTCAGGATACAAAAATAATGTGCAAAAATCACAAGCATTCTTATACACCAGTAATAGACAAACAGAAAGCCAAATCATGAATGAACTTCCATTCACAATAGCTTCAAAGAGAATAAAATACCTAGGAATCCAACTTACAAGGGATGTAAAGGAGAACTACAAACTCTTCAAGGAGAACTACAAACCACTGCTCAGTGAAATAAAAGAGGACACAAACAAATGGAAGAACATACCATGCTCATGGATAGGAAGAATCAATATCGTGAAAATGGCCATACTGCCCAAGGTAATTTACAGATTCAATGCCATCCCCATCAAGCTACCAATGAATTTCTTCACAGAATTGGAAAAAACTGCTTTAAAGTTCATATGGAACCAAAAAAGACCCCGCATTGCCAAGACAATCCTAAGTCAAAAGAACAAAGCTGGAGGCATCACGCTACCTGACTTCAAACTATACTACAAGGCTACAGTAACCAAAACAGCATGGTACTGGTACCAAAACAGAGATATAGACCAATGGAACAGAACAGAGTCCTCAGAAATAATACCACACATCTACAGCCATCTGATCTTTGACAAACCTGACAAAAACAAGAAATGGGGAAAGGATTCCCTATTTAATAAATGGTGCTGGGAAAACTGGCTAGCCATAAGTAGAAAGCTGAAACTGGATCATTTCCTTACTCCTTATACAAAAATTAATTCAAGATGGATTAGAGACTTAAATGTTAGACCTAATACCATAAAAACCCTAGCAGAAAACCTAGGTAATACCATTCAGGACATAGGCATGGGCAAGGACTTCATGTCTAAAACACCAAAAGCAACGGCAACAAAAGCCAAAATTGACAAATGGGATCTCATCAAACTAAAGAGCTTCTGCACAGCAAAAGAAACTACCATCAGAGTGAACAGGCAACCTACGGAATAGGAGAAAATTTTTGCAATCTACTCATCTGACAAAGGGCTAATATCCAGAACCTATAAAGAACTCAAACAAATTTACAAGAAAAAACCAAACGACCCCTTCAAAAAGTGGGCAAAGGATATGAACAGATATTTCTCAAAAGAAGACATTCATACAGCCAACAGACACATGAAAAAATGCTCATCATCACTGGCCATCAGAGAAATGCAAAGCAAAACCACAATGAGATACCATCTCACACCAGTTAGAATGGCAATCATTAAAAAATCAGGAGACAACAGGTGCTGGAGAGGATGTGGAGAAATAGAAACACTTTTACACTGTTGGTGGGATTGTAAACTAGTTCAACCATTATGGAAAACAGTGTGGCGATTCCTCAAGGATCTAGAACTAGATGTACCATATGACTCAGCCATCCCATTACTGGGTATATACCCAAAGGATTATAAATCTTGCTGCTATAAAGACACATGCGCACATATGTTCATTGTGGCACTATTCACAATAGCAGACTTGGAATCAACCCAAATGTCCATCAGTGACAGACTGGATTAAGAAAATGTGGCACATATACACCATGGAATACTATGCAACCATAAAAAATGATGAGTTCGTGTCCTTTGTAGGGACATGGATGCAGCTGGAAACCATCATTCTTAGCAAACTATCGCAGGAACAGAAAACCAAACACTGCATGTTCTCACTCATAGGTGGGAACTGAACAATGAAATCACTTGGACTCGGGAAGGGGAACATCACACACCGGGGCCTATTATGGAGAAGGGGGAGGGGGGAGGGATTGCATTGGGAGTTATACCTGATGTAAATGACGAGTTGATGGGTGCTGATGAGTGGATGGGTGCAGCACACCAACATGGCACAAGTATACATATGTAACAAACCGGCACGTTATGCACATGTACCCTAGAACTTAAAGTATAATAATAAAAAAATAATAAATAATAATAATAATAAAAAATATAAAAAAGGCCTTGCCCTATGGAGTCCTCCAGATCTAATCTAGAGTATTTTCTCAGGAGCCTCTGCAGGAATGCAGAGGGAGTTTCCTCTTTTTCTTGTTGAATCTTGAATGCCTTTGAGACATTTTGTGTCCTAGGAGTGGACTCTTTGATCCCTTTAATTATTAGTTCCCTGAGGTCCTGCATTTGGGCCCAGTTCCTGGGATCATTATTATCCCATTTAGGATCGACATTTGGAAATTTTTGTTCGGATGGCAAGACTCCTTGCCCGGGAGGGTGTTGCCTCTCCCAGATGGTCATGGCTGCTCTCCTAATCATTCCTTTTTTCTGCTGTGAACAGGATATTCATGATAGACATCATTTCAGCCCAGGTGTAAAAGCTGGGTCCTAGGAATTTGTCCAGCTAGTCTGTTAAACCGAGGGGCTCTTCTAGGAGTGGTTTCATCTCCTTCTTGAAATTCCTAACTTCAGTACTTGTAAGAGGAGCATTTACAAAGCCAGTCTCTCCCTGTCCCATGGGAACTTCCTTAAGAGGGAGCATGCTCGATGCCTGCTGTGTGGAAAGGATAGGGAAGTTCTCAATATCCCTCTCACACTGTTCTTTTCCTTAAATTTGGATAAGGACTTAAAGGAGCAATTGGTTCAGCTCCCCCATGGTCTCCAGGTTTTTCTTCCTCTAACCCTCCTGTTGCCCTCTTGATCCTCCTGTCCCCTATTTTGTGAGCTGTATGGAAGGGCAAGCATGATAGGGGGTCCCAGGGCTTTTCACTGGGCAAGGGCTTTTTACTGGACTCTTTTTCTTCTTCTTTGATGGGGAACATGGGGGTTAATTCTTTGACCCAGCAGAGAGCATAATGTATCTCTTCTTGTGAGGATTTTTTTTTTTTTTTTTTGAGTGGAGTCTTGCTCTGTCACCCAGGCTGGAGTACAGTGGCATGATCTCAGCTCACTGCAAGCTCCGACTCCCAGGTTCACATCATTCTCCTGCCTCAGCCTCCTGAGTAGCTGGGACTACCGGCGCCCGCCACCACATCTGGCTAATTTTTTGTATTTTTAGTAGAGACGGGGTTTCACCATGTTAGCCAGGATGGTCTCAATCTCCTGATGTCATGATCCACCTGCCTCAGCCTCCCAAAGTGCTGGCATTACTGGCATGAGCCACCGCACCTGGCCTAGGATGGGGTTTTATCATTCATATAGAGAATTAAAGCTTGGCACACCCAATCCTCATCTGAGCCAAACTTAAACCAAAAGACTGAAGGCTTATGAATGGGGTCTTTGGGACAGATAAAACAGCAATACTTTATCATCTTTTGCTTTTCCTTGAGCCTGGCTCGAGGGTTGTCCCTCCAAACCTGCAGCATTCTCCCCAAAGGACTATCTGGGGGAATGTCAGAGGGAGTCTCTTTGGCTCCCTCTTTCCATCGTCCCCTAGGCCTAGAATTTCTGTTTCCCATTTTCGTCAGTCTCTGTGTCTGAGCTTTTCCCTGTGTACTCAAGCCCCCCACTGGAGGTTTCTTGCACACACCGAGAATCATTCCATCCTTCTCTGGCTGTTTCCCTTGGCAGAGAACAGAACCGTAAATTGGGTCTCCACACTTGCTTCATACCTAGGACACATCTCAGTCACACACACTCAACCTCCAAAAATGCCCAACCACCAAGGCAATACTGACAGTCCAATTTTCCTACCTTGGCTCGTACATGAGGTTGCCTGGTTGCCACGGTGCCTGCTTTTCTTCCTGTGTCACCTCCACTGCCTCCTGAATAACAGTCTCTATGGCCTCTGCAGGAAGCCGGGCTTCCCAGACAGAGCAGGCCACTTAAATCAGGTGGGACGCGTGTCCCCTCTCAGCCGGAGTCCAACTCCACGCAGGCACAGAGATCCCAGATGGGCCCCCAAGTTTGTGAGAAACACATTCATCTGTCCAAACTCAAAGAATGGACTCAGAGACACAAAGAACAGTGGAAGTGAGATTTTTAACGGTGATCTTGCAAGATTGGGTGTCTGGTAGGCAGGCACACCTGGGGCAGTTACAGCAGGTAATTTATCTCCTAGCACACAAGTCCCTCCCTCCCCCTGTTGCTCACTGGTCAAGTACTATGGGGTTACAATCTTCCTGGATGTCACCTAAGTTTCATTATCCCTTATAAGGTTATAACCCAGTCCCCTTCTCTGCCTAAGTTTCGATTTTCCAATAACTTTGGAAACTTTTTCTTCCCCTTTATAGGCTGACTCCTCCTCTACATTCTGTTTGCTTATTGTGACTTTCTAGGTGCATGAGCTGTGCGGTTTGTCACGTTTGCAGGCTGGCTGTCAGTACTTAGATTTATCAAACCTTGAAAATGGACCATTTAAAATGATTTCTCACATAAAATAAGATTTTAAAACATTATTCTCCCTTTATATAAAACCTTGGGATATCATCATACTCTGTGCATCACTAGTCCTGGAAAATAAGGACCACTGGATCACTGTCCATCACGGGAAAACAAAATGCCACTGTAGAAAACTGTCTGTGGCAGGCTGAATAGTGGTCTTCACAACATACCGGTATAACATAATGGTAAAATGCTAAAAGGGACTTGCAGGTGTTATTAAGTTAATAATCTTGAAATGAGGTGATTGCTCTGGATTAGTGAAGGGGACCTAATCTTTATTACAGACTCTTCATAAAAGAGGCAGGAAGGTCAGAGTCAGAGAAGGTCATGTGACTATGGAAGCAGAGGTCAGAGAGTCACAGAGAGACTTGAAGATGCTACACTGTAGGCTTTGAAGACGGAAGAAGGAGCTATGAACTAAGGAATGTAGGCAGCATCTAGAAGCTGGAAAATGGTTGATTTTGAACTTCAATCTCCAAAACTGTATTGCCTTAGTTGGTTTTGTGTGGCTATAAAGGAACACCTGAGACTGGGTAATTCATAAATAAAAGAGGTTTATTTGCCTCACAGTTCTGCAGGCTGTATAAGCAGCAAGCAGCATGATGCCAGCATCTGTTTCTGGTGAGAACCTCAGGAAGCTTCTATTCATGGCAGATGGCAAAGGGTGAGCAGGCATGTCACATGGGGAGAGGGGGAGTGAGAGAGAGAGGGGAGGCATGCTATGTACTTGTAAACAACCAGATCTCCTGTAAACTAATAAAGTGAGAACTCACTCATTACCATGGAGACGATACCAAGCTATTCAAGAGGGATCCACCCCCATAACCTAAATACCTCCCAATGGGCTCCACCTCCAACATTAGGGGTCACATTTCAACATGAGATTTGAAGGGGACAAATATCAAAACTATGTCATATATGATAATAAATTTATATTGTTTTAAGCCACTAAACTTGTGGTGATTTGTTATAGCAGCCATAGGAAATTAACACTAATAGAGGGCAAATGACAATGCTCAGGGGTTGGAAGTCAGAGAGTGTTGGAGAATAGTATGAGCATGGCTGCTTGTACAAGGATGCACTTAAACCATGAGACTCTAGTTTGGAAACAAGAAGCCTGAAAAGAGACTGGCTCAATGTCTAAACCATTGCTACTCTATAGAACTTTATTTGATGATGAAAATGTTCTACATCTGCACTCTCCAGTATGGTAGCCACTAGCCACATGTGACTACTAAGCACTTGAAATGTGGCTAGTACAATAAGGGAACTTTTTCTTTTTCTTTTTCTTTTTTTTTTTTTTTTTTTTTTTTGAGATGGAGTCTCGCTCTGTCACCCGGGTTGGAGTGCAGAGGTAGATTTCGACTCACTGCAAACCTCCACCTCCTGGGTTCAAGGAATTCTCCTGCCTCAGCCTCCTGAGTAGCTGGGATTATAGGTGTGTACCACCATGTCCAGCTAATTTTTGTATTTTTAGTGGAAATGGGGTTTCACCATGTTGGCCAGGCTGGTCTTGGACTCCTGACCTCAAATGATCCACTCGCCTCGGCCTTCTAAAGTGCTGGGATTACAGGGATAAGCCACCATGCCCAGCCTACTCTTAATTAATTTATATTTAAATTTTTTTCATTATACTTTAAGTTCTAGGGTACATGTGCACAGCAGGTTTGTTACATATGTATACTTGTGCCATGTTGGTGTGCTGCACCCATCAACTCATCATTTACATCAGGTATAACTCCCAATGCAATCCCTCCCCCCTCCCCCCTCCCCATAATAGGCCCCAGTGTGTGACGTTCCCCTTCCCGAGTCCAAGTGATCTCATTGTTCAGTCCACATGTAGCTAATGGCTACTGTATTCGAGAGACTGTTTTCTACCATTAAAAAGAATGTGGATAGGGTGACTATGAACCTATTCATTAAATTGTTCAATGCTAGAAAACTAGCTTGCCAAAAATAGTCTATGCCAAATTAAAGAAGTATCAACACTTCTCTGGAGATCAGATTTCTTATAATCTCTGCCATTATATAACTAAAAACCTAGATGAGAAAAAAGCATCTAAGCAGCATGTAAAATTGCTGTCATAAAACCCATGAATTTTACTTCATAGGAGATGCACGGAGTCAGTCCTTAGTCAAACAGCTACACATTAGAAGAACCAAGAATACATTGATCTCAGAACTTCTTCAAAAGCACAAAAATCCAGAACACACTTAGGGAGAAGACATAAGGAAAGACATATTCCTACATGCCTCAGAGGTCCAGGGCAAAAGCAGATGATCATAATGGCCACGCTGAGTCACAAGACAAGGTTATATTATGTTCTGAATCATCTGTTTAAGAAGGCAAAGCGGCCGGGCGCGGTGGCTCAAGCCTGTAATCCCAGCACTTTGGGAGGCCGAGACGGGCGGATCACGAGGTCAGGAGATCGAGACCATCCTGGCTAACACTGTGAAACCCCGTCTCTACTAAGAAATACAAAAAACTAGCCGGGCGAGGTGGCGGGTGCTTGTAGTCCCAGCTACTCCGGAGGCTGAGGCAGGAGAATGGCGTAAACCCGGGAGGCGGAGCTTGCAGTGAGCTGAGATCAGGCCACTGCACTCCAGCCTGGGCGACAGAGCGAGACTCCACCTCAAAAAAAAAAAAAAAAAAAAAGGCAAAGCAGGCCACCCGCAGTGGCTCAAGCCCGTAATCCCAGCACTTTGGGAGGCTGAGGTGGGCGGGTTGCTTGAGGTCAGGAGTTCGAGATTAGCCTGGCCAACATGGTGAAATCCCATCTCTAATAAAAACACAAAAATTAGCTGGGTATGGTGGTGGGCATCTATAATCCCAGCTACTCGGAAGGTTGAGGAACAAGAATCACTGGAACCCAGGAGGTGGAGGCTGCATTGAGCCGAGATTGCCACTGTACTCCAGCCCGGGCAACAGAATGAGACTCTGTCTCAAAAAAACAGAGGGCAAAGTAGTGAATAACTCAGTATTAAAAACAAAAACAAAAACAAAAAACAAACAAACAAAAAAACTCAACAGAGGGAATGGGTAAATGTAAAACAAAACAAAAAGCTATCTTTCCACTTTCATGTAAAACCCTTTCTTTTAGGGTTCTAGTCACTATGCTATGCCATCCACTCCAGTTCCTTGTTAGTCACTTACACACCAGGATTGATCTGCACCACATTGTTGATAAATTATTTCAAATCCTCTCTCACCATTACCATCCAAATCCTTCTCACCTGCCATGCAACTTCCAAATCTGGATCAATTGAATCGATCCACCACCATTGTTTCTATTTCCACGCTGCTGAGCCCTGGTGGAAGAAATAACACAATGATATCGGTAGGAATATCTTGAAAAGCATGGTTTCTGTGGAATGTTATGCAGCAGTTAAATATGTAAGATATCAGCTGGGCATGGTGGCTCATGCCTGTAATCCTAGCACTCTGGGAGGCCCAGGTGGACGGATCACCCGAGGTCAGTAGTTTGAGACCAGCCTGGCCAACACGGTAGAACCCCATCTCTACTAAAAATACAAAAATTAGCCAGGCATGGTGGCAGGAGACTGTAATCCCAGCTACTCAGGAGGCTGAGGCAGGAGAATCACTTGAACCTGGGAGGCGGAGGTTGCAGTGAGCCGAGATCATGCCACTGCATTTCAGCCTGGGCTATAGAGTGAGACTCTGTCACACACACACACACACACACACACACACACATACACACACACAAAAGTAGGATATCTATATATACTGATACAGAAAAAAATCCATACACATTAAATAAAAAAGCAAGTGATATCACAGTCCCTAGTATGGCTATAATCAAAAGGACAGATACTAACAAGTGTTGGCAAAGATGTGGAGAAACTGGAAGTCTCATATACTGCTGGTGGGAACATAAAATTGATCAGCCACTTTGAAAAACAATCCAGTAGTTCCTCAAAATGTTAAATACAGAGTTACCATATGACCCAGCAATCCCACTCCTAGATACATACCCAAAAGACATGAAAATATATGTCCACACAAAAACTGAAACATGAATACTCATAGGCATGTTATTTATAATAGCCAAAATGTAGAAACTGGCTCAGTGCAGTGGCTCACGTCGGTAATCCCAAAACTTTGGAAGGCCGAGGCAGTTGGATCATGTGGTCAGGAGATTGAGACCATCCTGGCCAAAATGGTGAAACCTCGTCGCTACTAAAAAAAAAAAAAAAAAAAAAAAAACATACAAAAATTAGCAGCTGGGTGTGGTGGTGCATCTCCCACCATAAGTGGGTCTCTAATCCCAGCTACTCAGGAGGCTGAGGCAGGAGAATCACTTGAACCAGGGAGTCAGAGTTTGCAGTGAGCCGAGATAACACCACTGCACTCCAGCCTGGTGACAGAGTGAGACTCCATCTCAGAAAAAAAAATAAAAGTAGAAACTACCCAAATGTCCAAATGACGAATAGATAAACAAAATGTAGTATATCCACACAATGGATATGCCAAGAGCAAGTTGCAAGTTTTGGGGGGTTTTTTGTTTGTTTTTTGGTTTTTTTTGAGACAGGGTCTCACTCTGTTGCCCAGGCAGGAATGCCGTAGCACAATCATGACTCACTGCAGCCTTGGCCTCCCAGGCTCAAGCAATCCTCCCACCTCAGCCTCCTGGGTAGCTGTGACTATAGGAACACACTACTACATCCAGCTAATTTTTTTGTATTTTGCAGAGAGACAGGGTTTTGCCATGTTGCCCAGGCTGGTCTTGAACTCTTGAGCTCAAGTGATCCACCCGCCTCAGCCTCCCAAAGTGCTGAAATTACAGGCGTGCACCAACATGCCTGGCCTGCAAGAGCAATTTTATTCAGCAATAAAAAGAATGAAGTTCTGATTCATGCTACAACATGGATGAACCTTGAAAACACTGTGCTAAGTAAAATAAGCCAGTCACAAAATATTACATATTCTTCCATTAATATCAAAGTCCAGAATAGGGAAATCTATAGAGACTGAAAGTGGATTAGTGGTTGCTAAGGGTTGGGGGATAAAGAGGTGATAGCTAAAGGATACAGGGTTTGTTTCTGAGGTGATGAAAATGTTCTAAAAATTGACTATGGCAGTGGTTGCACACATCCATGAATATACTAAAAACAATTGAACTGCACACTTTAAATGTGTGAATTGTGTAGTGTACGAATTATAGCTCAAAAAAGCTGTTTTTTTTTAAAAAAGCAAGTGATAGAATAATACATGTACTATGAGCTCATTTATATAAAAACCAAAACTACATATGCATATAATATAAACATTTGTGAATGTATGTAAATATATAGAACATGATTTGGAAGGATACCCACCCATCTGTTAGCATTGGTTGCTTTTGGGGAGAGAAGTAGGATTGCCTTCTGTAACATCACACTTTCCTGTTTCTCCTCCTACCACCCTGGTTTTTCCTCCAAATTGCTTTGTAGGCATTCTTTCCTCTGCTCCCTCCTTTATAATCTACATTTAACTCTTCAGGCTCTCCTTGAAGTGATCATATGATCACATATTTCCCATGGTTTCAACAACGCCGGTCCATATCCTGACTCATCTATTCAACAAATAATCCACTGAGCACCTGCTAAGTACTGAGCTAGTTGCTAGACATTCAGCAGGGCAGAGGCAAATAAGATTGCCATTCTCATGAACTTTACATTCTAGTGGTGGTGAAGATATATAATAATAAGCAAACCAATAAATGGACAGACAATTTGAGATAATGTTAAGTGGTAGGGAGAAAATAAAACAGGGTGAGGGGCAGGCACCACGCCATGCTGAGCGCCGAGTCTCGCACCATGCCCCACGCTGCGGTCCACTGCGCAGGTCGCTCCCTGCCACCCGATGCCCGCATGCTAGCCATGTCCCGTCCACCGCCAACGCAGGCCGCCTTAGGCATCCTGGCCCGGCATGCCATGGTGCTAGGCACCATGGAGATGGGGGGCCACATGGACGCATCCGCCAGTGCCACGGCCATGCGCGCTTTCCTGGAGTGCAGCCACACCAAGCTGGACATGGCCTTCACGTACAGCGATGGCCAGTCCAAAACCATCCTGGGCGGCCTGGGGCTGGGGCTGGGCAGCGGCGACTACTGAGTGAAATTTGCCACCAAGGCCAACCCTTGGGAGGGAAAATCACTAAAGCCTGACAATGTCCGGTCCCAGCTGGAGACGTCATTGAAGAGGCTGCAGTGTCCCCAAGTGGACCTCTTCTACCTACATGCACCTGACCACAGCACCCCAGTGGAAGAGACACTGTGTGCCTGCCACCAGTTGCACCAGGAGGGCAAGTTCATGGAACTTGGCCTCTCCAACTATGCCGGCTGAGAAGTGGCGGGGATCTGTATGCTCTGCAAGAGCAAAGGCTGGGCCAGGCGTGGTGGCTCACGCCTGTAATCCCAGCACTTTGGGAGGCCGAGGTGGGCGGATCACGAGGTCAGGAGATCGAGACCATCCTGGCTAACATGATGAAACCCCGTCTCTATTAAAAATACAAAAAAAAAAAAAAATAGCCAGGTGTGGTGGTGGGCACCTGTAGTCCCAGCTACTCGGGAGACTGAGGCAGGAGAATGGCGTGAACCCGGGAGGCGGAGCTTGCAGTGAGCTGAGATGGTGCCACTGCACTCCAGCCTGGGCGACAGAGTGAGACTCCGTCTCAGAAATAAATAAATAAATAAATAAATAAATAAATAAATAAAAGCAAAGGCTGGATCCTGCCCACTGTGTACCAGGGCATGTACAATGCCACCACCTGGCAGGTGGAAATGGAGCTCTTCCCCTGCCTCGGGCACTTTGGACTGAGGTTCTATGCCTACACCCTCTGGCTGGGGGCCTGCTGACCGGCAAGTACGAGGCCAGGGCAAGAAACAGCCCGGGGGCCACTTCTTTGGGAATAGCTGGGCTGAGACCTACAGGAATCGCTTCTGGAAGGAGCACCACTTCAAGGCCATTGCCCTGGTGGAGAAGGCCATGCAGGCTGTGTATGGTGCCAGTGCCCCAGTATGACCTCGGCCACCCTCTGGTGGATGTACCACCACTTACAGCTGCAGGGTGCCCATGGAGACACGGTCATCCTGGGCATGTCCAGCCTGGAGAAGCTGGAGCAGAACTTGGCAGCGATGGAGAAAGGGCCCATGGAACCGACTGCCATGGACACTTTTAATCAAACCTGGCATTTGGTTGCCCACGAATGTCCCAACTACTTCTGCTAGGCCCATCGTGGCTCAGGCTGCCCAAGGCTTTTCTGTCACCTTTTGTTCTCTCATGCCGACCAGTCTTGGCCTTGAGCTGACTTAGCAGGGTCTTTCTGGATCGTCTGGATCCATGCGTTATTTTTCTAGCTTCCTGCCTAGCTCCCTGCTCACTTTATATTGTGAAAGGTGGGGGTGAGTCCCACTTGGGCATTTCCCATTGAATAAAGCAGGCACTTGACCCAGCCATAGCCCAGGTCAACCCCCTAGCCCCGCCAAAAAAAAAAAAAAAAGAGAGAAAAAAAACCAAGGTGATGCGATGAGATACTGATCACAGTAGGGGGCTCCTGAGTTGGGATGACCAGGGAAAGCCTCTCCGAGGAGCTGACCCTAGAGCTGAGATGTGGATGATGAGAAAGATGGTGAGAGAACATTTTACGCAGGGTGCAAAGGCCCTGAAGAAAGAACAAATTATAGCTGGAAGCATCGCAAACAGCATAGTATGGGATAAGATCAGATATTTTGGTAAGGGCTACTATATCTTATTAGGTCAAAGTAAAGAGTTTGAATGTTATACAAAATGTAACTGGAAGTCCCTGGAGGGTTTTGAAATAGGCAGAGTGTCCTAGTCTGTTTTACATGGCTATAACAGAATATCACAGACTAGGTAATTTATAATAAACAGAAATTTATTTGCCTCATGGTACTGGAGGCTGGGAAGTCCAACAGCATGGAGCCAGCATCTGATAAGGGCCTTCATGCTGTGTCATGCCATAATGGAAGGCAGAAGGACAAGAGAGGGTAAGAGCAAGGGAACAGGAAGAGTCAAACTTGTTTTTATAACACAGCCACTCTTGCAATAACTAACCCACTCCTGAGATAATGACATTAATCTATTAATGAGGGTAGAGCCCTCATGACGTAATCACTTCTTATTATGTCCCACCTCCCAACACTGTTCCATTGGGAATTAAGTTTCCAACACATGAACTTTATGAGACACATTCAAACCATGGCATTCTATTCTGGTCCCCAAAATTCATGTCCTCACAATGCAAAATACATTCATTCCATTGCAGTAGCCCGAAAATTCTTAACTTGTTTCAGTGTCAACTCAAAGATCCAAAGTCCAGTCCCATCTAAAGCAAATATGGGTGGGACTCAAGGCATAATTCACCTTGAGGCAAATTTTCCTCCAGCTGTGAGGAAACAGATTAAAATTAAACAAGTTATTTATTTACAAAATACAATGCTGGGTGATGTAGTTTGGATATGTGCCCCTGCCCAAATTTCATGTTGAATCGTAAACTCCAGTGTTAGAGGTGGGGCCTGGTGGGAGGTGATTGGACCATGGGGGTGGATCCTTTATGAATGGTTTAGCACCATCCCCTCTGTGCTGTTCTCATGATGGTGAGTTCTCATGAAATCTGGTTAAGTGTGTAGCACCTCCCCGCTCTCTTCCTCCTGCTCCAGTCATGTAAGACATGCCTGCTTCCCCTTCACCTTCTGCCACGATTGAAAGTTTCCCGAGGCCTCCACAGAAGCTGAGCAGATGCCAGTAGCATGTTTCCTGCAGAACCTGCAGAATCTGCATACAGCCTGCAGAACCAGGAGCCAATTAACCTCTTCTGTTTATAAATTACCCAATCTCTGGTATTTCTTTTTTTCTTTTTCTTTTTTTTGAGATGGAATCTTGCTCTGTTGCCAGGTTGGAGTGCAGTGGCGTGATCTCAGCTCACTGCAATCTCCACCTCCCAGGTTCAAGCGATTCCCCTGCCTCAGCCTCCCAAGTAGCTGGAACTACAGGCACGCACCACCACACCTGGCTAATTTTTTGTATTTTAGTAGAGATGGGGTTTCACCATGTTGGCCAGGATGGTCTTCATCTCCTGACCTCATGATCTGCACCCCTTGACCTCCCAAAGTGCTGGGATTACAGGCGTGAGCCACCGTGCCCAGCCTGGTATTTCTGTATAGCAGTGTAAGAATGGACTAATACAGTGGGACAGACATAGGATAGATATTCCCATTCCAAGGGGGAGAAATAGGCAAGAAGAAAGGGATCCCAAGAAAGTCCAAAACCCAACACAGAAAACCACATTAAGTCTCAAAGGTGTAGAATAATCTCCTTTGATTCCATGTCCTGCATCTTGGGCACACCAAGACAGGGGCTGGACCCCCAAGGTCTCAGGCAGCCCTGCCACTATCTATGGCTTTGTTGGGCTCAGCACATGTTTCAGCTGTCTCGGATTGGAGTCTCATGCCTGAAACTTTCCCAGGTTGGCGCTGTATGCTGGTAGCTCTACGGCTCTGGGGTCCCAGTAGTGGTTCCACGCCCATGGTTCCACTAGGCACTGCCCTAGTGGAGACTCTGCAGGATCCTGCTTCCCACAGCTCCACTAGGCATTGCCCTAGTAGGGGCTCTCTGCAGTGGCTCTGCCTCTGCAACAAGTCTCTGCCTGGGCCCCCAGACTGTCTGATACATCCTTTGAAATCCAGGTAGATTCCACCATGGCCCCACAATTCATGTGCTCAGCACTTTTCCAGAGTCAGCACCAGGTGCATGCTGCCAAGGCTTACATTTGTGCCCTCCAGAACAGTGGAATGAACTGCACATGGGCTCATTTGAGCCATGGCTGGAGAAGCCAAGGAGCTCTGTACCAACACATGGGAAGCAGAGTCCTGAGGTGGCCCTGGGCAGTGAATGCTGAGGTCTGGTGGGCACCTTTCTGGAAACCCTGCCCTTAAGGCCCTGCTCTGAACTTGTAATGGGAGGGACAACCCACTCAATGATCTCTGAAATGTCTTTGGGATCTTTGTCCCATTGTTTTGGTGACTAGCAATATCACCCTTCCTATCTCCCTACTGCTCCCCTCACTTCTGCTGCTGCTTGTGATTCATCCTCATTCCCCATCCCAGTTGCCCACTCCCCTCTCCAGTTCTGTCAATGCAGAGGTCCTAGTTGTCATTCATCCACATCCTACCTCCAACTCAGATGATTGGGTGGGGGACAGACACTTTACAACCACAAGTATGAATGGCTACTCTAGAAGTAGAGACTCCTGGCTGTTGCCTGCAGCCATGTCCTATCTCACCACCTGCTACCTGCCCAGCTCTTCAGAGGAAGGGTTCACTATAACCCTGGCCCAGCTGGCCTGAGATCAGCTAGTTGCTGAGGTACAGCCTCTTGTGGCCACTATGACTACAATATGATTTTTTTCTTTACATATATTTTATATTTGTATTTTTTTTAATCGAGATGGGATCTTGTTATGTAGTCCAGGCAGGTCTCAAACTCCCAGCCTCAAGTCATCCTCTCACCTTGGCCTCCTAAAGTGCTGGGATTACAGGTGTGAACCACTGTGCCCAGCTGGTACAACAACTTTGGAAAATAATTTAGCAATACTTTGTAAAGTTTAAAGTAAGCATACTACAGGACCCAACAATTCTAATTCTAGGTATTCATTGGTCTTGGAAAACTTTTTGCCCATATGCACTGGGAGACACATAAAAGGATGTACATTGCAGCACAGCTTGCAAAATACATAAATTGGAAATAAGCTGATGTCCATCAAAAAGATAATATATAAATAATCAGGGTATGTTTACAAGATGGAATGATACAAAGTAGTTGAAATGACTTATCATGAATTAGGCTTAGTCTTTCAGTCTGTGTTTTGCTACATATATACCTATCCGTAAACAAAAGATACTCTTGTTTGTGTATTAATCCAAGGTGGGAAAAATACTAGCATCCAGTATATATCTGTCTACAACTTGCTTAAAAAAAAATAACCTCATTGCTTCCTAATGTATATTGATTGATTGATTTTTTTTTTTTTTTTTTTTTTTTTTTGAGACAGGGTCTCACTCTGTCACCCAGGCTGGAGTGCAGTGGCACAATCTCAGCTCACTGCAACCTCCCTCTCCCAGGTTCAAGTGATCCTCCCACCTTAGACTCCCAGGTAGCTGGGACTACAGGTGTGTGCCACCATGGCTGGCTATTTTTTTGTATTTTTTGTAGAGACGAGTTTTGCCATGTTGCCCAGACTTCAAATAGGACTTTGGAGCTGGTGGAAAGGACTTGGAACCTTTTTAAAAGCCCATGTTAGCACTTCCGGTTTGTTGAGACAGGGTCTTGCTTTGTTGTCCATGCTGTTGTGCAGTGGCATGATCACAGCTTACTGCAGCCTCAACCTCCCAGGCTCAAGTAGTCCTCCAGCCTGAGCTTCCCAAGTAGCTGGGACTACAGGCATGTGCCATCATGCCTGGCTATTTTTAATTAATTAATTTATTTTTTCATAGAGACGAGGTCTCGCTATGCTGCCCGAGTTGGTCTCTAACTCCTGGGTTCAAGTGATCCTCCTACCTTGGCCTTCCAAAGTGCTGGGATTACAGGGATGAGCTACCACACCTGGCCAGCACATTCGATATAAATGAAATTTGACAGGATTCTAGAAGGCAAGCTGGTTATAATCTTGTACACACAAGGACAAGTGAGGAAGAAAGGAGACACAGTGCCCAGGGATAGGGAAGCAAAATAAGATATACTCAGTTATCCATGGTCATGGAGAACAGACATGCCAGATTATTAAAACCAGTAGATAATCCAAAAGGCACTCTGGAATACATTATATGTCCTATCAACACCTTGCCTCTGAACCCCAGTAGATTTATTCCTCCAGTTAACTTTTCTCAGACTGACATTAAAACGAACATATATTTTCCAAGTTGCTTCCAGCTGATGGCTGGAGGGAGTGGGCAATAGCATGAAGATTGTGAAGGGTACGGAAGGCCTAAAATAATCCATTAGCCACAGAGAATCTCAGTGTGGGTATTTGAGAATCACCTGTACATGCCCAGCAAAGAGGTTCTGCTTGTCAAGGCAACTGAGTTGAGCCACCTAACTCTTCTCGGAGGCCCACTCCAAAGGTGTATAGTAAGTCAAGTCAGGAGTCTCAAGCTGAATGCCTCTCAGTCCATAATGCTACCAGTCGCATAACATGTGTGGCCAAACCAGAGATACTCTGTTGATTCCCAACATTCTTGTGCAGAAGCGACTTTAGTCCATATTATGCTATTTAGCAATGAATTGTAGTAGGGAAAGGAAAGGTAGGGAGGGTTCTGCCCCCCCCTGCGATATGTGGGCCATAGTTGCTCTGAAAACCCAGCTACAGAATGGGGACAGTAAACAACAAGCAGAATTCTAGTTCAGTCATGAATCATTTTCGTATGGTTATAGCAGAGTGATAATGGAGCAGGGAAAGGACAAGAGGCCAAAACACAGAGTCAGTGCTCCTGAAAGCAAGATTACTCACTGGAGACATTTATTGGTTTCTGTTTTTCCTGTGAAGGGGAGAAAGTAGGTCAGCACACTCAAAGAACTGTGACCAGGAACAGTGGCTCTGAGAGGGAGTCATTTGCTGCACCCTGTGCCAAGATGAACGAGTAATAGACACGCCTCTCAATTGAGGGCATTTGACTGAGGTCACTGGGTTTGGGAAAAACTCAGGCTGTTGATCCCTTGGTGTGCATTCTTTGCAGGCCCTAGGAGGTAGGTACAAGGGAAGGCTCACAGTTTTAAAACCAACATCTAAATGGTTGGCTAGCATGAGCTGGCAAGCACAGGAATGTTTATGAGCAAACTGTGTGCCTACTTTGGCTTTCAGACAAGGTAGACAAGGCTCAGGGCAGCTTGGCTAAAAATAGATGGCACAGAGGGGCCTAGGAAGCAGGAGAGCTAGGTTTCATTCCCAGGTCTCTGAGTTAACCTTCAGGCAAACTTGCTGAGTGTCTTTCTTTCCTATACTGATTTAGCTCTTAGTAAGCAGGAGTATTTAATAAGTTTTCCTAGGCCTAGAGAAGGGTTCACGTGGAGTCTGCTACATTTTCTTGTCTCATCTTTCCTCAAAAGATCCAGGTTTGGGGAAAGACTGGTTGTGATCAGGTGGAAGGTGGAGTAGCTGACATAAGATGGAATGGTACCAAGCTATGATGACCCACTGGAAGCCACGAGTCCTTCTGGACTAACCAAGGTGGCTGCCCAGCCAGAGCCAAAAGGAGGCTCCCTGACCCTGGGTCTGGAGGCAGAGGTGGCAGAGAAGTAAACAAGAGGCACCAAATCAGAACTCCTGATGCATAACCCATAGCTATGAGGGGGACAGTGTGAAATGCGGGGCTTTAAGTAGGAAATTTAGCAGGAAATTCAGAAAGCAGGTAGTTCTGCCCTTTGTCACTGCTCCACATGCCATTCCCTTCCTCAGCAAGATTCTACTTGCTCAGAAGCAAGGGTCCAAACCAAGGCAGCCACGTTTCTAGTCTGTAGTTGGGAGGTCATGTTCTTAGGAAAAAATTGGACTATTCACAGAGAAGGGGAAGCTGAGCACAAGAAAACTATTTTGTGCCAGGCGCAGTGGCTCACACCTGTAATCCCAACACTTTGGGAGGCCAAGGCGGGTGGATCACCTGAGGTCAGGAGTTCAAGACCATCCTGGCCAACATGGCGAAACCCCATCTCTACTAAAACTACAAAAATTAGCTGGGCATGGTGGCGCATGCCTGTAATCCCAGCTACTCGGGAAGCTGAGGTGGGAGGATCGCTTGAACCAGGAGGTGGAGGTTGCAGTGAGCCGAGATTGTGTCACTGCACTCCAGCCTGGGCGACAGAGTGAGACTCTGTCTCAAAACAATAAAAAATGAAAATTAAACAGGCTGGCTGTGGTGGCTCACTCCTGTAATCCCAGCACTTTAGGAGGCCGAGGCCAGTTGGATCACGAGGTCAGGAAATTGAGACCATCCTGGCTAACATGGTGAAACCCTGTCTCTACAAAAATTACAAAAAATTAGCCGGGCGTGGTGGCTCCTGCCTGTAATCCCAGCTACTTGGAAGGCTGAGGCAGCAGAATTGCTTGAACCTGGGAGGCAGAGGTTGCAGTGAGCTGAGATTGCACCACTGCACTCTAGCCTGGGTGACAGCTATTTTGTATTATTTCCTGCGTCAAGACCCTCGGCTCTACCCTCATCCCAGGACACTTTCTCCAGAAGTCAGCGCACCTCTGTGTGGCAAGAATATCTAGGAGGAGCTATTTTTTTTTTCTGATTACAAAAGTAATAAGTGGTTATTTTATAAAATTAAGATTTTCAAAATAACTAGAAAAGAGGATTCTAAATCCTCTCTCAACCCCCAAAAATGATACATGTTTGAGGTGATGAGTATGCTAATTACCATGACTTGATCATTTCACAATATATTCATGTGTCAAACAAAACATCACACTGTACCCCATAAATATATAGAATTATCATTTATGAATTAAAAAATAAAAAATTATAAGCATAAAGGGAAATATAGAGGCCAGGCACCGTGGCTCACACCTGTAATCCCAACACTTTGGGAGGCTGAGGTGGGAGGATCACTGGAGGTCAGGAGTTCGAGACCAGCCTGGCCAACATGGTGAAACCCCATCTTTAGTAAAAACACAAAAAATTGGCCAGGTGTGGTGGCGCACACCTGTAGTACCAGCTACTCAGGAGGTTGAGGTGGGAGGGTTGCTTGAACCCGGAAGGTGGGGGTTGCAGTGAGCCAAGATCATGCCACTGCACTTTAGCCTGGGCAACAGAGCAACACTGTCTCAAAAATAAATAAATAAATAAAATATAAAGCAGAAAACAAAAATCACTATAATCCCATCACTTAAAGATTACTAGGGTTAACAATCGTTAAGTAAATTTGGAGTATTCAGCCTTACTTACTTACCTTGGGCAAGTTACTTAAACTTTCTGAGTCTCAGTTTTGTTATTTACAAAATGAGAATAATCGTAGTACCCACCTCACAGTATTATCTCAAGGATGAGAGAATTCATGTAAAGAGGTTGCATAGTCCCTGGAAAATAGTGAGTGATCAATAAATGTTGGTCATCACCATCATTATTATATTCTATGTGTACATATTCAAAACTACTCATATTGATGGCTGTATAATATTTTGTTTTGTGACTGTACCATTTCCCTATGGTTAAACATTCATGTTGTTACAAAAATTTCACCATTACAAAACTACTGCAAGAAACATCCCTGTACATATATCTTCTTGTACACCTCTGACTGTTTCCTTAACATAAACTTCCTAGGATTGAGTTTACTGGATTAAAGTTTCCTAAAAATGAGCATTTTGGGCCCAGGTGTGGTGGCTCAGGCTTGTAATCCCAGAACTTTGGGAAGCCAAGGTGGGTGGATCACGAGGTCAGGAAATGGAGACCATCCTGGCCAACATAGTGAAACCCTGTCTCTACTAAAAATACAAAAATTATCTAGGCTTGGTGGTGCGTGCCTGTAGTCCCAGCTAGTTGGGAGGCTGAGGCAGGAGAATCACTTGAACCCAAGAGGCGGAGGTTGCAGTGAGCCAAGATTGTGCCACTGGTGACAGAGCAAGACTCCATCTCAAAAGAAAAAAAAAAAAAGAGCATTTTTAGGCCCTTGTTACAGACTTTGAAATGGCTTTATGAAAAGGTTGTAGTCGGCCGCTCACACCTGTAATTCCAGCACTTTGGGAGGCCGAGGCAGGTGAATCACCTGAGGTCAGGAGTTCAAGACCAGTCTGGCCAACATGGTGAAATCCCATCTCTACTGAAAAAAAAAAAATACAAAAATTAGCTGGGAATGGTGGCAGGCATCTGTAATCCCAGCTGCTCAGGAGGCTGAGCCAGGAGAATCATTTGAACCCAGGAGGCGGAGGTTGCAGTGGTCTAAGATTGCGCCACTGCACTCCAGCCTGGGCAACAGGCCAAGCCTCTGTCCAAAAAAAAAAAAAAAAAAAAGAGAGATTGTAGTCATTTACATTTCTGCCAGCAGGGCACATATAAGTATCCACTTCTCCAGAGTTTTATCAACATTTTATCAACACTGAGTAATAACACTTTTTAAAACGTCTTTGACAATTTCATGGGGAATAATGGTGTCTTGTTTTCACTTGTATAACTTTGATTATAAGGGATAATAAACTCTTTTTTTTTTCCAGGCTAGAGTGCAGTGATGTGATCTCAGCTCACTGCAACCTCTGCCTCCCGGGTTCGAGAGATTCTCCCGCCTCAGCCTCCCGAGTAACTGGGATTACAGGCATGCACCACCACACCTGGCTAATTTTTGCATTTTTAGTAGAGACAGGGTTTCACCATGTTGGCCAGGCTGGTCTCCAACTCCTGGCCTCAGATGATTGGCTTGCCTCTGCCTCCCAAAGTGCTGGGGTGACAGGCATGAGCCACCGCGCCCAGTCATAAGGGACAATAAACATTTTAAGTTAACTCTCCTGTTAAGCTCATACAGTAATTCACAAGTTCCCACAGACAAAAATCCATAAGAAAGTCCTCAGGGATCCTGAAATGAAAACATACAGGGGACATTTCCATAAAAATAATTCACATTTGAGTAGTTGATATACATATTTTTAACCATTTTAACTGTAAGATATAATAATAGAAAACTGCATATCTTAATAGAGTATTATAAAGTAAATACACTTTTAGATATTTACTTCTAGGTCAAGAAATAGAACTTTGCTAGCTACCTTAGAAGCCTGGCCCATGTCCCATCCCAATCCTAAAATTAACCACTATGCTGACTTCTATGGAAATCTCTTCCTCTCTTCCTTGATTTCATTATAGTTTTATCACTCAGGTTGTAACCTTAAACGTAATAGTTTAGTTTTGCCTTTTAAAGATATTTTAAGTGTTTTTCACTTAGTTGCCGATATACTTGTAATAAAAATTACACCAGGCTATAATAGCAATCAACTTAAAGAAGTAAATGCTTAAAAATGCTCATTTTTGACAATAGTGCTTTACAGATACATGAAAACATACACAATTTTTCCCATGGATGTGACTAAAGAAATTGCTTTGTCTCAAACTTAGCATGTCATTTTGATATGGTTATATGTTTTGGTTCCGTTTTGAAGTAATGCCTCCAACATCAGTATAATTTTAACACTTTCTATCAAAGTTAGATGTCAGTTACAAGTCATTATTCTGAAGTTCAACCTTGTTTTTCAACCTATTAGATAGGTCTGAGTTCTTAATTGCAAACTGCAAAATCCACTCTGACTAGTTTAAGCAGAAAGGAAATTTATTAAACAGTGTTAGACCACCCACAGGATCTTTGGAGACCCATAAAGCGAGGCCCTGAAGAGGCCAGAAACAAGATGCAGCCATACTGTGGGTGCTTCGCTGGCAAAAACTCCACTGCCACTACCCTAAAGAAGACATCAACTCTCCACGATCCTTGCTTTCCACATGAAATTTCCAAGCTTCTAGTATCTCTCTTCAAACAGCCCCCAGAAACCCCTGCCAGAGAGAATGCTGAACTGGACAGATTCCAGCTGTTTGATGTGGTCCCTCTGTTGCTTGTTGGTTTCTGCTGTCCAGAATGTTGATATGTCCTGTGTTGGATCCCGGACAACACAGAAAGGTTTTCCATCTCTTTTGGGTTTCTTTCCTACTCAACTCTTCAGTAGAACATAAACCTTTTAAGGGCAGAGACCAGTTCCTCACTTTTAAGTAATCAAACATATTTATTAATAACCTATGATATTCATTAACAAATATTTATTGGAAGCCTACTCTAAATTTGGCATAGTGCTAGGTGCTGAAGATATCATCATGAATGAGAGACAAAGGTCTTCTCTCATGAGTTTATAGTCTAGTCAGTATAGAGTGACAACAAACACATAAAAAAAACAATTATGATTTCAGGTGAGCAGAGGAGCAGGGCTACCTTAGATAGGGTGACCAGAAAAAGTCTCCATGAGGGGCTGACAGTGAAGGTGACACTTAAAGGAAAAGGATCCAGGCATTTAAAGCGTTAGAGGAAGAATAGTCCTGGAAGAAGGAATGCCATGTGAGAAGGAAACATACTCATTCACTGGGTCTCAGGCTAGAGCACAATAAGTGAGCAGGAGAGTAAAATGTTTCGGTTTTATTCCAAGCATATTAACAAGCAATTGGAGGTTGTGAGTAGCCAGAAGCGACATAGTCTGATGTACATTTTGAAGGATCACTCTTGGTGGTGAGTGGAGAACAGGCTATAGAGGAGACAAATTGAAACATTTAGGAGGCAAGTGGTCCAGATGAAAGATGATGATGGTTTACACCAGGGTGGCTGAGAGAATGAGAGATCACATTTGGGATATGCTTCAAAGTTAGAGTCAAAAGAAATTCCTGATTGGTTGTGGGAGGTGATGGGGAGAGGAGAATCAAGGAAAACACAAAGATTTGGGGGCTTGAGCAACAGGGTGAATGATGTTGACAGTTACTGAGATGGAGAAGAGTGGGGTAAGGGGGGAAATCTAGTTCATATTTGTACATGTTGAGGTGCTGATGTCTATGGGCATGAACACGAGAAGAGATAGTGAAATATATGAGTCTTGGGCTTAGAGAAGAGGACCTGTCTTTGCTAAGCACTCTGAGGGGATGCATGAAATGTCTAAGACACAGCGTTGAAGAAAGGGTTAACACAGAAGCTCTAATTGATCAGTCCTTGCACGTCTCCAGGGGAGCCTAGAATTATGATTGCCCCTAGGTCTACCTCTGGGAATACAGCCCTCAGATGTTCTTTATGTCACCAATTGATGATGTCTTGATGTCATTTTATACATCCAGAGCAATGGGGTATGCTGTATCTACTTGTCAGGACTTCTCTGGATTGTTTTTGCAAGATTCATGATGTACCTGGTTTTGATGTTGGGATCCTGAGTGTCATTTCGCAAAAGTCCTCAGAGACTCTGAGACTTGGGTGGGCTTTCCTAGACAGAGACATTTCACAGGTGTCCCTGTAGTTTGCTGTTAATTTGTTAGGTATTCCTGTGCAGCCCTGGATAAGAAAGGACTTGAAAACCTGTGCCTACTCTATGCATGTTTTTCCTGCAGCTTTTGTTCTGTATCCTTTGGTGTAATAAACCTTAGCTGTAAGTAAAACCTGCTATTGAGTCTTATGAGTCTTTCTAGTAAATCACCCAACTTGGGGTGATTGCGGGACCCCTCAAAACACAATTTGCCCTCCAAGAGCTTACAGTTTAGCTGCAGAGGAAAAAGAAACATACATGAAGCAACAGTGACCCAAGCAGGACAATATATTACTGTCAGCCCGAGGCCAGGCACTAAGTTTTTATTCATCTTTGTATCCTTAAAAGAGGGCTGGGTCTTAAAATTGGGTGGTCCTCAATAAAGGTCTGCTGAACTTAAATAGAAGAGGTGGAGTTTGCTGGATGGGTAGGACTTTGAATAAGCTAGGAGGAAAAGGAGGGCATGCCAATTGGAGAAAACTTGATATAGGCCCAAAAGCAAGAACAGGCAGGGTTTGTTTGTAGAAAGTTGTCCTTAGTCTCCCTGCCCCACAATGCCTGGCTCATTTGCCAAACAGTGGGCATTTCATAAAGTCTGCCACTTGTCTGGTATCCTTGTCCAAGTTTGCTACCACACCCTTTTCAGTCTTTCCCCTGCTTTTTCTGGGCAGTGCTAATGATGGGAGGTGATGGGATAGCATATTCCTTCTGCTCCCACCCCAGTCACTTGCAGGAGAGAACTGAGGCTGAGATGTCTAGTTCCAAATCTAACTGCATCATGGATGGTTAGCTTGGCTGCTCTCCCTGTGATTCAGTGATTAAAATTCCAGATGGGACTACAATAACTCTATTAATCTTGAATTCCATACATCGGTTTCAAAATAAAAACTCCTAGACCCTAGGCACCTCTATGCAATCTTTCCATATTCCCAGGGCAGCTTTAAAATGAAATAGGTGAATAACTGCTTCACCAAAAGAGAGGTTCTGGTGAAAAGAGACATGGATACAGAGAAAAAGAGAAGATATTCTAGGAAATGAACCAAAACATTTCTGTCTGTATGAACAGGAAAGAAAATGGAAGATTTAATGCTTAGATCTCAGAGATTGACTAGTATAACCATTGTCCCCTTGCCCCTCCAGCAGATGAGGAAGAGATTTGTCCAAGATCACACAGCAATCCACAGCTGACTCAGGACCAGAATCTGATTAGAATCAGGACCAGGCTTCCTGATTCTAAGTCCAGTACTCTACCACATTTTAGAGCCCTATTTTGTAGTTCTATAGCCACAACAATCATCCTCAAAGAAGGATGCACTAAATTTCCCAATTAGCAACTACCTCTCGGTGAAGCATGTTAAGGGCCAGGGCAGGGAAGGGTGGCAAAAGGCCAAGCCAAGACATCACAATTACAAGGGCTAAGTGAGACATGTTTCTGACTGCTTTATGGGCTCTGCAGTCTTGCTGCTTCTTTGCTTTGAGCCAAGTCAATCATACTCTCTGTCATGGAGTGGGATTGGGGGGAGGATCAGTGAGAGGAGTGAATAAAACAGACCTTCCTGCTGGCAAAGATGTGTGGCCCAACTATGAATCTACAAGCAAAAGAAGGGAGGTAATTGTAGAAGCATATGACAGCACCAGAAAG
The DNA here is from genome assembly GCF_037993035.2 of Macaca fascicularis. Classification (NCBI taxonomy): domain Eukaryota; kingdom Metazoa; phylum Chordata; class Mammalia; order Primates; family Cercopithecidae; genus Macaca; species Macaca fascicularis. Next base: position 125,194,073 of record NC_088395.1, on the reverse strand, counting down.
CTCTGGCACAACCAGCATCACCTCCCGCCCAGCGCCTGCCAGTTCACAGCAGCTGGTCAGAAAGCTTATGGCCTTGCGAACAGGACAGACCACAAGAGTAGAATCTGTATACCAGCCTCTGTGCCCTGCCCAGGCTTGACTCAGAAGCAGTGACGAATGCACTGGGCTAGTTAGTTCATTGGTACACTGAACGTGAATCCAGGTGACAACAAGGCAATGACTTTCCTGAAGATTGAAGTCACTTCCTGTTTGGGACCTCCAGTCCTGAGATGCACTCCCCCACAGCTCAGGCTTCCATGAAGGATCAAAGGCAACTCCTGGGCCGATGAAAGAAACGTGAGGAAAAGCCTAAGGGCGGTTGAGAGAGCCTTGAATGAAGGCTGAAATGTGACACTTTTTTTTTTTTTTTTGAGACGGAGTCTCGCTCTGTCGCCCAGGCTGGAGTGCAATGGCCTGATCTCAGCTCACTGCAAGCTCCGCCTCCCGGGTTCACGCCATTCTCCGGCCTCAGCCTCCCGAGTAGCTGGGACTACAGGCGCCCGCCACCTCGCCCGGCTAGTTTTTTGTATTTCTTTTTTTTTTTTTTTTTTTTTTTTTTTTGAGACGGAGTCTCGCTCTGTCACCCAGGCTGGAGTGCTGTGGCCGGATCTCAGCTCACTGCAAGCTCCGCCTCCCGGGTTCCCGCCATTCTCCTGCCTCAGCCTCCTGAGTAGCTGGGACTACAGGCGCCCGCCACCTCACCCGGCTAGTTTTTTCGTATTTTTTAGTAGAGACAGGGTTTCACCGTGTTAGCCAGGATGGTCTCGATCTCCTGACCTCGTGATCCGCCCGTCTCGGCCTCCCAAAGTGCTGGGATTACAGGCTTGAGCCACCGCGCCCGGCCTGTATTTCTTAATAGAGACGGGGTTTCACCGTGTTAGCCAGGATGGTTTCGATCTCCTGACCTCGTGATCCGCCCGTCTCGGCCTCCCAAAGTGCTGGGATTACAGGCTTGAGCCACCGCGCCCGGCCTTTTTTTTTTTTTTTGACTCAGAGTTTTGCTGTGTCACCCAGGCTGGAGTGCAGTGGTGCGATCTCGGCTCACTACAACCTCTCTGCCTCTCAGGGTCAAGCGATTCTCGTGCCTCAGCCTCCTGAGTAGCTGGGACTACAGGCGTGCACCACCACACCCAGGTAATTTTTTGTATTTTAGTAGAGACGGAGTTTCACCATGTTGCCCAGGCTGGTCTTGAACTCCTGAGTGCAGGCAATCCGCCCAATTTGGCCTCCCAAAGTGCTAGGATTACAGGCATGAGCCACTGCACCTGGCTAACACTTCTATATGAGTACCAAATCAGGGAATGAATGAATTCAGCATTTCAATCACATTCTTACCCAATGCCTGAATCACACTCACAAAACCAGGGCTTCAAATCCTTACTATAAAAAAGCATTATATTGTTGCTATAGGAAATACTCATAATTCTGGTTTCGGTGGGTTATGGCAGACTTAGAAACAATTGGATTTGTACAGATAAGGGAAACTTATCCCTTAAATGCCAAAAATTTTAAACAGTATTATCATGACTTGTGAAATATACATGTTTACATAACATGTTTGCCAGATTTCTCAGCCCACTCGAACCTTTTTCCAGCTTACTCAGGGTAATCACAATCACATCCTTCATTACGTTATGCTATTTTGTTTTCCGGTCTCCTCCCAGGATTTCAGGCCTTCAGCAAGCACTTCCTCCATCAGTTTGTCTGAGCTTCTTCCCTCCCTCTCCCACTGCAATATATCTGCCTGTTGCTTCTAATCTGTGCACCTAGGTAACCAGATTACAGGACTCTTTAGAGCTATGTTATAAACAAGGCACTAGAAAAGGTCTGGAGAATAACAGACCTGTAACGCTGTAAGGCTACCTCTGTGTGTTTGAGGGAGTTTGTGACTGTTTCTTCCATTCAGATTTGGAGCAGATTTTCAGAGAGCAGAGGGTGCCAGAGGCCTGACCTGGGGATAATGCTGTGCTGTGGAATATAAACCTGGAATCAGGCCATGCCTCATGCTCCCCTGTCCTCTACTCAACTCCCTAGAGCTCAGAGGGCTTTGAATGACAGAAAATTGGGAAGAACAATTAGGAATAAATATGAAGCCACGCCAGATTCTTCTTTCAGAAAAAGAAATAAGTGCTGACAAAGCAGGGGTAACACTAGCCTGGGGAATTTGCTCTAACCTCCACAGAGGAGCATCTCTGCATTGCACCTAGGGGAACTATAAGCGTTGAGGAAATTGAAAATGTGATTTTGGTTGGGCGCGGTGGCTCACACTTGTACTCCCAGGGCTTTGGGAGGCCGAGGCTGGTGGATCACCTGAGGTCAGGAGTTAGAGACCAGCCTGGCCAACCTGACAAATCCCTGTCTCTACTAAAAACACAAAAATTAGCTAGACCTGGTGGCGGGCACCTGTAATCCCAGATACTCAGGAGGCTGAGCTCATGATTGTAGCAATACTTGAGATCTCTGTGGTCTTCCTTACAAACATTGGGGGGAAAACAACACATGTAATTTATAATGTCACAGCAATAACCATCGTGTGTTCCATATTTTTACTACTTAGAAACCACTTTCATAGTCACTAACTCATTTGGTAAGCTATAGAGAAGGCTATTCTCCCTCCCATCCTAAGCTGTCACTTGCTACTTTAGGAAGGAACACTTGAAACTTCTCTATTTCTATTGTCTATAACATTCTTGGCAGCTAAATATTTACTGCATCCCCATACTCTGTAGGCAAGGATTACCACAGGGTTCCGCTGGGAGGGCTGGGCCAGATGCCAAAAGCCCAGCCAGACACAGGATATCAAAGGAGGATCGTTTAGATGCTGGGGTCCCTGCCTTTTAGGGATGCCTAACTACAGAGTTCTGCCTCTGCCAGATTATTCACCCCCATACAATGCACAGCAATCTCCCTCAGCCTGTCCCAGTGTCAGTTTTAGTCAAGGAGGTAATAATGCAGAATTCACAGGTCATCATTTCACCACTTTGGTCTGGACATCAAAGAACCAGCAGGATAATAATGATGGAAAAGTTATTTATCATCTCTGAATCTCGATTTGTCCATTCTTAAAATAGGAAGGGTAAAAGTCGCCCCTACTTAGTCTCCAGATATCTGAAGATGATAAATGAAGTACTACAGTAGAATAGTTTAATTTTTAAGGTGAATTTCTTTGAACTCCTTGGAAGGATCACATAAGTCTAAGGAATTCTAACTGGCTCAGAGTTATATATCTTGAGTCACTTAAAAGTTTTGCTAGAAATTGCACAAAATGACTGAAATTAAATACACAGAAAAGGGAATAAAACTTAGAATTTGATGTTGGGAAAGGAAAGAAAACTTAGCAAAGAAAGTGGCAACCAACAGCAGGGATCAAAAGAGGAAGAGGAAGACAGGAAAATGTGAAATTGAAGAATTAAAATTTTGTTACTGGGAAAGAAAGCAGAAATACAGGTATACCTTGAAGGTATTGTGGGTTGGGTTCCAGACCACTGTAATAAAGTGAATATCGTAATAAAGTGAGTCACACAATTTTTTTGGTTTCCTAGTGCATATAAAAGTCATGTTTACACTATACTATAGTGTAGTAATTGTGCAATAGCATTGTGCCTATAAAAACAATAAACATGCCTTAACTTAAGATACTTTATTGCTAAAAAATACTAATGATCATTTGAGCCTTCAGCAAGTCATAATCTTTTTGCTGATGTTGATGGCCCCTGCCTGATCAGGGTGGTGGTTGCTGAAGGTTAGGGTGGCTGGGGCAATTTCTTAAAATAAGACAACAATGAGGTTTGCCACATCAATTGACTCTCCCTTTCCAAAAGATTTCTTTCTTTCATTTTTTTTTTTTTTTTTTTTTTTTTTGAGATAGAGTTTCACAGGCTGGAGCACAGTGGCAGGATCTCAGCTCCCTGCAACTTCCACCTCCTCGGTTCACACAATTCTTATGCCTCAGCCTCCTGAATAGCTGGGATTACAGGCGCCTGCCATCACACCCGGCTGATTTTTGTATTTTAATAGAGATGGGGTTTCGCTGTGTTGCCCAGGCTGGTCTGGAACTCCTGAGCTCAGGCAATCTGCCCATCTCAACCTCCCAGAGTGCTAGGATTACAGGCATGAGCCACCACGACTGGCCCAAAAGATTATTTATTTTATTTTATTTTATTTTATTTTTTTAGACAGAATCTCACTCTGTCACTAGGCTAGGGTGCAATGGTGCAATCTTGGCTCACTGCAGCCTCCATCTCCCGGGTTCAATTGATTCTCCTGCCTCAGCTGGGACTAGAGGCATGCGCCACCATGCCCAGTTAATCTTTTTGTATTTTTAACAGAGACAGGGTTTCACCATGTTAGCCAGGATGGTCTCGATCTCTTGACCTCGTGATCTGCCCACCTCGGCTTCCCAAAGTGTTGGGATTACAGGCGTGAGCCACCGCACCCAGCCCAAAAGATTTCTTTATAGCATGCAATGCTATTTGATAGCATTTTACTCACAGTGAAACTTCTTTCAAAATTGGAGTCAGTCCTCTCAAACCCTGCCACTGCTTTATCAACTAAGTTTATGTCATTTCAACAGTGTTCACAGCAACTATTGTTGTCATTTCAACAGTGTTCACAGCATCTTCACCAGGAGTAAATTCCATCTCAAAAATCCACTTTCTTTGCTCATCCATAAGAAGCAATACCTCATCTGTTCAAGTTTTATTATAAGATTGCAGCAATTCAATCATATCTTCAGGCTTCACTTCTAATTCTAGTTCTCTTGCTATTTCCACCACATCTACAGTGACTTCCTCCACTGAAGTCTTGAACCCCTCAAAGTCATCCATGAAGGTTGGAATCAACTTTGTATTAGTCCATTCTTGCATTGCTATAAAGAAATGCCTGAGACTGGGTAATTTATAAAGAAAAGAGGTTTATTTGGCTCACAGTACTGCAGGCTGTGTAGGAAGCATGGCAGCATCAGCCTCTGGGGAGGCCTCAGGAAGCTTCCAATCATGGCAGAAGGCGAAGGAAGAGCAAGTAATTTCAGATGGCCAGAGTAGGAGAAAGAGAGCAGGGAAGAAGTGATACACACTTTTAAACAACCAGATCTCACGAGAATGTGATGACAGCAACTAAGGGGGATGGTGTTAAGCCATGAGAAACCACCCCCGTTATCCAACCACCTTCCTCCAGGCCCCAGCTCCAACACTGGGGATTACAATTTGACATGAGATTTGGGTGGGGACACAGATCTGAACCATATCAAACTTATTCCCAATTCCTGTTAATGTGGGGTTTTTTTTTGTTTGTTTTTTGCTTTGTCTTTTGTTTTGTTTTGTTTTTTTGAGATGGAGTCTCACTCCGTCGTCCAGGCTGGAGTGCAGTGGCACAATCCCAGCTCACTGCAACTTCCACCTTCTGGGTTCAAGAGATTCTCCTGCCTCAGTCTTCCAAGTAACTGGGATTACAAGCGCCCACCACCACACCCGGTTAATTTTTTATATTTTTAATAGAGACAGGATTTCAGCATGTTGGCCAGGCTGGTCTTGAACTCCTGACCTCAAGTGACTCACCCGCCTTGGCCTCCCAAAGTGCTGGGATTACAGGCCATGTTGGTATTTTGACCTCCTCCTGTTTATCACGAGTGTTCTTAATGGCATTTAGAACGGTGAATCCTTTCCATAAGGTTTTCAATTTCCTTTGCCCAGATCTGTCAAAGGAATAGCTCTATGGTAGCCTTACAAAATGTATTTTTTAAAAAAATAGGACTTGAAAGTCTAAATTACTCCTTAATTCATCTGCTACAGAATGGATGCTGTGTTAGCAGACATGAAAACAACGTTAATTTCCTTGTACATAGCCCATCAGAGCTCTTGGGTGACTAAGTGCATTGTTAATGAGCAGTAATATTTTGAAAGGAATCTTTTTTTCTGAGCAGTAGGTCTCTACAGTGGGCTTAACATATTCAGAAAACCATGCTGTAAACAGATGTGCTGTCATCCAGGCTTTGTTGTTCCATTTATAGAACACAAGCAGAATTTGGCATAATTCTTAAGGACCCTAGAATTTTCAGAATGATAAATGAATATTGGCTTCAATTTAAAGTCACCAGCTGCATTAGCTCCTAAAGAAGAGACAGCCTGTCCTTTGAAGCTTTGAAGCCAGGCACTGACTTCTCCTCTCCAGCTATTAAAATCCTAGATGCTGGCTGGGCACGGTGGCTCACGCCTGTAATCCCGGCACTTTGGGAGGCTGAGGCAGGCAGATCACTTGAGGTCAGGAGTTCAAGACCAGCCTGGCCAACATGGTAAAACCCCATCTCTGCTAAAAAATACAAAACATAGCTGGGCGTGGTGGTGGGCACCTGTAATCCCAGCTACTCGGGGAGAATTGCTTGAACCCAGGAGGCAGAGGTTGCAGTGAGCTGAGATCGCCCCACTGTACTCCAGCCTAGGCGACAGAACGAGACTCTGTCTCAAAAAAAAAACACCTAGATGTCATCTTCTTCTAATATAAGGCTGTTTTGTCTACATGGAAAATCTGTTGTTTAGTGCAGCTATTCTTATCAATTATCTTAGTTAATCTTCTGGATAACTTGCTGCAGCTTCTCCATCAGCACTTGCAGATCTTTGTACTTTTGTATTATGGAGACAGCTTCTTTCCTTAAACCTCATGAACCAACCTCTGCTAGCTTCACAATTTTCTTCTGCAGTTTCCTCATCTCTCTCAGCCTTTATAGAATTGAAGAAAGTTAGGGCCCAGTTCTGGATTAGGCAGGCTTTGGTTTAAGGGAATATCGTGACTTAAGAAAACATTTGATCTTCTATCCAGACCACTAAAACTTTCTCCATATCGGCAATAAGGCTGTTTGCTTTCTTATCATTCACATGCTCATTGGAATAGCACTTTAATTTCTTCAACAACTTTTCCTTTGCATTCACAACTTGGCTAACTGGCACAAGAGGCCTCGCTGGGCTTTTGACGTGCCTTCCTCACCTAGCTTAGTCATTTCTAACTTTTGATTTAAGGTGAAAGATATGTGTCTCTCCTTTCACTTAAACACTTAGAAATCATTGTAGGGCTATTACTTGGCTTAATATCAATATTGTTATATTTCAGGGAATAGGGAGGCCCAAGGAGAGGGAGAGAGTTTGGAGAAGGGCCAGTCAGTGGAACAGTCTGAACACATAAAACATTTATCAATTAAGTTCACTGTCTTATCTGGGCACAGTTTGTGGCACACCAAAACAAGTATAATGGTAACATCAAAGATCACTGATCACAGCTCCACATAACAGATATAATCATAATGAAAAAGTTTGAAACATTGAGAGAATTACCAAAATGTGAGACAGAGACAAAGTTAGCACATGCTGTTGAGAAAATGATGCCAACAGACTTGCTCAATACAGAGTTGCCACAAACCTTCCATTTGTGAAAAACACAGTATCTGCAAAGTACAATAAAGCCAGGCACAATAAAACGAGGCATGCCTGTATAAACAGCAACTGTCAAGTGATGTTTTCCAACTAGAATTAAAAGATTACATAAGGAATTTTTCAAAGGAATTCAATCTGGAAGAACCGAGCAACAATTAAGAATGCATTATAAAGGATATGATACTTACATATGTGAAATAAATTTAAATGGCCAATTCCAACCAGAGTGAATGCTGCAGCTGGGTGTTAAAAATCTTTTAACCATACTGAGTTTGGCAGTGATTCTGTACAAGGATATGATTTACATTCAAGGACTGACTATTTGGGTATCGCATCCAGTCTCAAGATATCAAGACCCACATGGAATACAGCAATGAAGCCAAAGGAAGGAAAGGGAGAACTAATCATCATGGCCCTATTTCAGATGCAGCCCTCCTTTACCCATCTTACATTTCTGCCCCTTTCATGCTTCTAAGCCAAGCCAGACAGTTATGCACAGAGTGGATAACTTACCTATGTCTGGCTTAACAGCCTACCCTTCAGAAAGGTACACATGTTGAAGGTAAGGAAGCTGAGCTGCAATTCTGGCAGATTTGCACTACTTGGGTTGATCTACACTGACTCCAGCCACTCCTTTTCTAAGGAAGACACTAAAGGCAGTAAGATGATAGTATTTCTTTAGTTTGCTCACCCCTGAGATTCAAAGGAAAAAGAATGACAGCAGGAAATTGTTACAAGAGCTGGGCATCCAAAGTCACCAAATACCATAGGATTGTGTGTGAATGTGTGTGTGCATGTACATACACACACACTAGTATACACTAGTAGTATGGTTCAGTTAAACACTATGAGTCAGGTCAGGAGCAGCCAACCACTTTTTATCTCCCAGGTTCCTTCTGGAAATTTGGTCTTCTAGTGAGAAATCTGGAAAAGGATCCACTGGTTATCCTCTTCTTGGGAGAAAGACCACATTAACTTTCCTTCTCTCAGGACACTGGGGAATTCTGTTCACTTAGCCTTGTTAGAGGGTTAATCATTAATTAATTTATGGTGACACAACCATGAGACATTAGGGTCCCTACATAATTAGGCACAACCTGCCTCAGCCTTATAAGGTCAACCTCATAAAGAAGAAATATCTCACTTTCTATTCAAGCACTCCTGTTTGATCTGGGGGCACTTCTTATGTTCTTATGAGTGTGACGCTTGGGACAGAAGTAGAAGGGACAATGTGTGTTTTACGGTGAGTAATGAGAGAGGGAAAGGAAAAGGACTGTAACTGACAAACAAGTGAGTACTGCCTGTGCTGCCTCCTTGCCTTAGGTAAAACAAGCACTGTCTGTTAGACTGAAGAGGTGGTCTAATATTCACAATCCAGTCTCTTACTGAATTCGAAAAATTAGCAGCAGCTATACATTCCTGGTGAGTGGGGTGGGAAGTTAGTGGTCAGTTGGTACTGAGGGGGTATAGCAGAGACTGTTAATAGACATGAAATCTACTAGGTATGCCTCTACATATCCCAGTCTTCCTTGTGGTTAAATTGGGGCTAGGTGATTAGTTCCTGCCAATGAAATGTATGCAGAAGTTCTGTGTTACCTCTGGGATGAGGCGATTAAGGCACATGGGCTTCCAGTTCTCTTTTTCTTTGCTACGGTGTCCTTGGAAGTCATCTGTTCCAGACGGCATAGCTACAAGATAGAAGAAGGCCAACCAGTCTATATCAAACATTATGTGAGCAACAAATAAACCTCTGTTATTTTCTGTATCGGTCTTGCCTATCCTGACTAATACAGGCACCAAAGCAGTGTTCATTTAGGATGCCAAAGACTTTAGTGCAAGAAATTAAGCTACTCACACCCACAATGTATAGTTCCTTTTAGAGACACAAACTCTACCAGGATGATCAGATTTCATGTTTCCCAAGACTCTCTTCAACAAAACGTTGTCTTTGAAGGAGAATGGTTTGCCATGAATTAGTAACTTCAAGTGTAGAGGCCATCTCTCCTAAGGACACACATCTTCCAAATATCAAAAAGCATCCAAAACTTATTGAATAGCTCATGAAATCTCTTCCTAGGTACCTATCATCTCCTTCTGCCACTTCCCATTTTACTGACGGCACTGGACACAAATGCTAGCTTATAGCCTTTATACACAGAACTCCCTCATATATTAGGTTCCCATTAAAAAAACAAACAAAAAAGGAGACACAACTAAGTTTCTGCTTATCAAAGACATCTGATAGTGGCAAGCACCTGTAGTCCCAGCTACCTGGGAGGCTGAAGCAGGAGGATTGCTTGAGCCCAGAAATTCAAGTCCAGCTTCCGTGACATGGCAAGATTCCATCTCAAAAAAAAAAAAAAAAAAAAAAAAAAAAAGTCTCAATTTCTTGTAGGCCCTGGCTCAGTGTATTTTTAAAGTTTAGAATAGGAGGGAGAGGAACCTCCTTCATTCACTGTCTCTAAAATGTCTAATATTTGCCTCTCTCTATGTCTCGGTGAGCCAGCAGGTCCAGTATAAGATAGGAAGCACAACACTTCATTTATTTTTTTATTTTTATTTGTTGAGACAGAGTCTCACTCTGTCACCCAGGCTGGAGTACAGTGGCACGATCTCCATTCACTGTAATCTCCATCCCCTGGGCTCAAGAGATTTTCCCGCCTTAGCTTCCCCAGTAGCTGGGATTACAGGTGCGCACCACCATGCCTGGCTAATTTTTTTTTTTTTGTATTTTTGGTAGAGACAGGGTTTCGCCATGTTGTCCAGGCTGGACTCGAACTCCTGACCTCAAATGATCCACCTGCCTCAGCCTCCCAAAGCTCTGGGATTACAGGTGTGAGCCACTGTACCTGGCCAGGAAGCACAACACTTAAAACCTTGAAAACGAAAGGGCTGGGACCACTTCCACTTGGCACTCTTCACCAATGAGGGAAGACTTCTTTTAAATGTTTTTCACTACAACCAGTTGAAGGCTCTACCTTTCAGAGCATCTACTTACTGAGCTGACAGCGACCCCATATACAACTGCTTATTGGAAAAGACCAAACTATGTCTTTAAAAATGTTTCTTTAAAAAGCAGGTCACATCACCAATGAAAATTTGTAAACTTACATACACAGAGAAATATTTTTCTTGGGTTACTGACTTGATAGAAATTTTGATATATTCTCCCCCTAAAGGAACCAGTGAAAAGGCCTGTCTGCTGATAAGGGGCTATCCAAAAGCCATGGCTTGGGTCCTGTGTACAAGCTTGCCTCTTGCTCCGCAGCTGGAATCTAGTTCTGTTGGGAGAAGACAGTCAGAGAAGTCCTTACATCTCTGACCCCGAAAACCTCTTCTGAGCATTGCCCAACACTCCTGTTATACAACATGCAAAACAAATAATCAACCTTAAAAGTCAGGCAGCCAAAGCTCTACTCGAATAATAAGCCCTTTTACAAACCGCTTGTCATCTGCCAAAATCAGCTCCAAAGGAACACCAGGAACTCAAAATTCTATTGTTCTCATTAACTACTTGGGGGAACTAGACAAGCTTCGATGGCTTTATTGGTTTTCTGAGAGACAAAAGACATTAAGATTTTTATCTATCTGCACCCTGTCTTTGATCTCAATAATTTAATTGTAGCTCCAGTCCCACCATCTCTGAGAGGCCTCTATTAAAAGGGCGAGCTAGAAAGGGGACCCCGGCCTTTGCTTAGAACATATGCTATTTTCTCTACTTCTTTCCTGCCTGATTGTTAGGGTGGGAAAAGAATCTAAATGCCAACTTTTCCTGAAAATTTATTGAGAGGGAGGGAAAGGGCAAGACAGAAGCATCTGAAATTTAGTCTTCTGCCTGTGAGGGCTCTCTGGCTGAAGTTCAAAAGGAAAGAGGAGCTTTGTCCAAGGAAAACTATTCAAAACTATGTTTGGTGCACTTGGGAAAGGCTGGTGGTGCATTGTTGACCCAGAACAGGTTCTCTGGGATTCAAAATGCAGGGTGAGACTTTTTTTTTTTTTTTTTTTTAAGATGGAGTCTTGCTTTGTCACCCAGGCTGGAGTGCAGTGGCGTGATCTCGGCTCACTGCAACCTCCGCCTCCCGTGTTCAAGCACTTCTCTACTTCAGCCTCCCGAGTAGCTGGGATTACAAGTGCCCACCACCACGCCTGGCTAATTTTTTTTTGTATTTTTAGTAGAGATGGGGTTTCACCATCTTGGCCAGGCTGGTCTTGAACTCCTGACCTTGTGATTCACCCACCTCGGCCTCCCAAAGTACTGGGAATACAGACGTGAGCCTCCGCTCCAGGCCAGGGTGAGGCTTTCTTTTTTAGGCATCAGACAAGATTTATTCACATGATAATTCCACATTTTCTGAGAAGGATTAAAAGTTTTCTTAGGTCCCCTAACTAGAAGGCAATATCCATACTGGTCTTGGTTATATGCATTTATCATAATATTCATTTAAATAGCAGATTGGGGGTCCCTGAAACAATTAGCCCTGTTTCTGTTTCCATGCAAACAGGACAGACAGAAGTCATTCAAAAATTCTTTTTCAAACCAGATATGAACACAGAACTCTCAAGTCTGGATGCAATGTTGAATCCAGTAATCATGCTCCTACAACCAGTCAGATCTCTCAGAAGGCAAGGTGAGAACGAGGAGCCACACGGCAGTACAGTCACCGTGTTTCCAAGTGAGGACAGGGGATCATCACTGTCTGGAGGGTTGTTAAGTGGTCCTATTAAGAACATCTTCCAGGTAAATGCTTTCAGTGAAACAAAAACAAACAAACAAAAAAGAAAATCTGATGGGAGAAATCTGTTATAAAACTCATCTCTGATGAACCATAAAAGAGATTTCAATGTGTACTTGACATTAATATCCCAGGCCTGCCAACTCACAGATACGAAGCTCAGGATTTCCCTCCTCTATAAAGTCTTACTACCCTGCCTTTTCCTGTTCCTGTTCCTGTTCCCGCCTGTTAAATTGATCCCTTCTTCTGCTAGGCTGCATACATACTGATTTGATCGCATTTCTTTCCTTCACTAGCTTATAGGATTTCTGAGAGCAGGGACCAAGCCTTTTTCATCTCTGCATCCCCGTTGATAGCACAATGACTGGAACATTGTAGGTGTTCATTAAGTTGTTTAATTGCTGATAAGATGAATAATACTGATAGTTAACTTTTGAGTGTTCAGAAACTCTATGTTTAATATCCTGTATTTCTCCTCATTTTCCAGGTGAGAGAGCTGAGGCACTGAGATGTTAAATATCATGCCTAACCTCATCCAGCCAATAACTGGCAAAGCAACAATACAAACTAGGTGATCAGGCTCCAGAACCTCCATTCTTAACTACTACACAGAGTGGCACACAGGAATGAATGAGTGATCTCATAAAAGGGCTATATACCTATGAAACTATTAAATAAGAACTGAAATTGGTTTCATTTAGAAACCTGGTTTATTCACACAAAAATTGATTAAGTAGATATCCAGTACTCTCTGCCAAGCCCAGTGCTAAGCATTAGTGGTACAAAGAGAAAAAATATGGTCCTATTCCTCAATAAGAAGAGAAACAAACAATGAACGGTCACTAAGCACTCACTGTTAAGTAAGTGCTTAATAGTAAGCTGGGCACTGTTCTAAGTACTTCACATTGTTAGTCTCGTTAATCTTTACAAAATCCCTATTATGAGACCCCAGTCATATTGTTATTATTAAACTGAGATGAGACAGATAAGAAACTGAGACTCAGGAAGGTTAAGCAAGTTGCAAGAGCCACCATTTGAATATAAGCAGCCTAGCTCCAGAACCCATGCTCTCATCATTATACTCTACTGCCTCATCAGTTTATAACCACACAACCATAACACAATGTGATATGTGCTAAGAGAAAGCAAGAGAAAAAAATACTATAGATGCAGAGAGGAAATGATGACTTTTGCCAGAGGGAGCTCAAAGAAGGCTCTGTAGAGCAGGTAACATATGATCTGGGCCTTGAAGTATGAGAATAGGAAAGAAATTCAGGCCAGGCACAGTGGCTCATGCCTGTAATCCCAGCACTTTGGGAGGCTGAGGCAGGCAGGTCACTTGAGGTCAGGAGTTCGAGACCAGCCTGGCCAACATGGTGAAATCCCGTCTCTACTAAAAATACAAAATTTAGCCAGGCGTGGTAGCAGGTGCCTGTAGTCCCAGCTACTCGGGAAGCTGAGGCAGGAGAACTGCTTGAACCCAGGAGGGGGAGGTTGCAGCGAGCCAAGATCACACCACTGCATTCCAGCCTGGGTGACAGAGCGACACTGTATCTCAAAAACATAAAAATAATTTTAAAAAATTCAAACCAAAACGCTACATGGAGACCAGTAAAACTTGTATGTGTCTCCAAAGCCACCACTACTAAAGTACAAAGCTAAGAAGCAAGCCCAGCACTAAACTGTCTTCTACTGCTGAGGCCACTTCTCACCAAGGAACAGGGAAATGACCAGTGAATCTGTGGCCAGAAAATTTATGTCAAGTTTCTCACTTAGTTGAAACGCTCCCTGGGGTTTTAGTCAGCTTCACAGCACCTGTAAGAACTTCTTTTCCCCTCCCTTCCATACAATAGATAATGTTTCTGGAAGGAGACCCTCAGACTCTCTTTAGTGTAACTTGAGGCCAGATCTTTCAAGGTTGGCAAAGGAGGCTGGAATCACCATGTGGGTGAGAGGGATAGCTGGACCTCACAGCCCCAATTTTTCCATACATGAAGATACTCTCTGCTCTGTTAACTGCAGAGGTTCTGAATTCAGTTGTATTACAGGGCATCCATGGGTTCCCCTTAGAGTTCATTCCACTCAAACCTATTGGCAACATCCCGTCCTGTGATTGCTACCTTCCCCGAGGATTACTGGGTGCTATCCCCAAGAAATGCAGGTGAATAAGTACAAGTGAACTCAACTCTCGCTAAGTACTCCTGGAGCAAATCTGCAATTATTTCTCCCACTCAAAACACCCTCTTTTGACCCCACATACCATTTGAGTTACTGACTCATTTCTCTGCTCACCTTTAAAACAAAAATCTTCAAAAGATTTGTCTATACTCCCTGTCTACAATGTTTCTCTTCTCTTTCCCTTTTGAACCATTCTAATCAAGCTTTTGTCCACTGAAACAGCTTTTATCAAGGCTACTAGTGACCTCTATGTTGTTAAATTCTACCAAAAATTCCCAGACCTAATCTTACTTGGCCAACCAGAAGTATTTTTCACAGTTGATCATTCTCTCTTCCTTGAAGTACCTTCTTCACTTGGCTTCCAGGATACCACTGTCTTCTGGTTTGCCTTCTACCTTCTGGCCAGTTTTTCTTAGCCTCCATTGTTTGTTCCTCTTTACGTTCCTAAACTCTAAATGTTGAGATGCCTCAGGGCTTGGTCTTCGGTCTCCTTCTCTTTAACTCTTCTCACTCCTTGGTGATTTCGTCTGTATCATACCTTAAATACTATGTAGATGTCTATGACTCAAAAATTTTTATCTCTGGCCCGGGCCACTCCCCTGAAGGCCAGGCTCATACATCCCACAGCTTATGCAACACCCTCACTTAGATGTCTAATTGGCAGCTCAAATTAAACATATCCAAAATTGAGCTTCCAATACACACTCCCAACCCTGTTCATCTGACAGTCTTCACCATTACAGTTAGTGGCAACTCTATCTTTCCGACCATTCAGGCCAAAAGCCTTGGCATCATCTTGGACAGAGATGCTATATTACAGAACTCCAGGGGGCACTAGACACTTTTTTGTCACTGCTATTAGTGTTATGCCATATGGTGACCCTGCTTTCCTTGATTCCTCTTACATCCTACATCTGATCTGTTAGCAAATCCAGTTGGCTGTACCTTCAAAATGTATCCAAAATTCAACAACTTCTCCCCAAGTCCACTGTCCTCCCCTGACCCAAGCTTGCCCCCTTAAATTTACTTTCCACAAAGCAATCACAGCAATCCTTATAAAATATAAGTCAGATCACATCACTCCCCTACTCAAAATTTCCCAGTGCTTCCCATCACATTCAAAATTCTTACACTAGCCTACAAGATGCTGGATTGCTTTTTTCTTTTATATTTATCCCTATCTAATAGACTGTATATTTTCTTTATTCATCTCACTTATTGTCCGCTGCCCATATGTGAATATAAGCTCCATAAAGTCAGGGACTTGGTCTGTTTTATTCACAGATGAAGCCCCAGCATCTACAGCAATACCTGACACAAAGTACGCACTCAATATGTATTTGTAAATGGAATGAATGAAGTAGATTGAGTAGGGGGAAATCTTGACACATGGGCCAGAATTATACCAAAACGCAATATGACAAGTGAAATGGCATTTGAGGAGCAAGCTAGTGCTGAGACCTAGTCAAGCCCCAGGAGATGTTTTTAGTTTCTACTTCCTACCATTGTTTTGACATTTTGTCTGAGGAAGTCTCCATTCTTTTGTCTCCTAAAGAGAAAGAAATTGACTATATAGCAAAGTAAGGAGCTCCCCCTAGTGGAAGTAACTCCACCAAAGCAATGGAATAGAAAATCAAAGCCTGGTGCTTGAAATTACAAAGATCACTGGGGACAAAGGAAGTGACTCCAGCATTTCACAGGAAAAATCCTCAGTGGAAACATTGGAGAACTAAAGATTAGATCTGAAGTACATGGGGGGAACTTACCAATTTATTTTATTGTTGAACCTCTTTTATTTATTTAAAGTTGAACAACAGGCCAGGCACAGTGGCTCACGCCTGTAATCCCAGCATCTTGGGAGGCCGAGGCGGGCAGATCACTTGAGGTCATGAGTTGGAGACCAGCCTGGCCAACATGAAGAAACTGCTATAAAAAAAAAAAATTAGCCAGGTGTGGTGACATACACCCATAATCCCAGCTACTCGGGAGGCTGAGGCATGAGAATTGCTTGAACCCGGGGAGTGAAGGTTGCAGTGAGCTGAGATCGTGCACTGCACTCCAGCCTGGGCAACAGAACGAGAATCTGTCTCAAAAAAAAAAGTTGAACAACATATGTACCTACCCTCAAGGAATTTAAAATCTGGTAGAGAATGTAACTCATGAATACAAATAAGCACAAAGCAATGAGTATGGATGTAAATCAGTGAATATGAGCCAAACAAGACGAATAAACTAAAAGATATGACTCACTCAGGAAAAAGAGGGATTACTTTAGGCTGAGGAAATCCAGGAAAGCATCTTGGAGGGAGTGGTTCTTGAGCGGCACCTTGAAAGACAAATAAAATTTAAATAAGCGAGTACTATATGTAAAGACCTAAATCTAGAGAAGGGCACATCATGTGAAATTCCAAGCAGACCAGTGGGGCTTTATAAAGGTCACAATTTGGGTGATAACACAGAACCTGAAACCCTCCTTGAAAAGAGCAGAGAGGGATTCCTGAGAGAAAGGTCCTTGGCAAAGGTGAACACAGGCAGGGACCAAAGAAAGTCCCTTTCTTCATTTTCCCTTGGATGAAAGGAACACTACTTAAATGTATAGGAAAAAAAAAGAAAATAATATAACTGCAAGTGGTTATTCTCTTCCATGGTAATGCCTACTGAGGCAGTTTTCTGGTGAATCTAGAGGAGGGGTCCACAAACTTTTTATTTAAAGGGCCATATAGGCTGGGCATGGTGGCTCATGCCTGTAATCCCAGCACTTTGGGAGGCTGAGGCGGGTGGATCGCTTGAGCCCAGGAGTTCAAGACCGACCTGGGCAACACAGTAAGACCCCATCCCTACAAAATATTTAAAAATTAGCTGAGCATGGGGGGGTGCACTTGTAGTCCCAGCTACTTGGGAGGATGAGGTGGGTAGATTGCTTGAGCCCAGGAGTTCGAGGCTGCAGTGAGCCGTGATCACTCCACTGCACTCCAGCCTGGGTGATAGAGCGAGACCTTGTCTCATTAATGAATAAATGAATGAATGAATGAATGAATGGACAGATAGTAAATATTTGTGGCTTTGTAGGTCATATACAGTATCTGTCACAACTACTCAACTCTTCCATCACAGGGTAATAGCAGTGATAGACAATATATAAACAAATAAACAATAAAACTTTATTTACAAAAATAGATGGCAGACCAGATTTGGTCCACATGCTGAAGTTTGCTGACTCCTGGCCTACCAATAAGAGAAGCAGTTACATGATTCAAATGCTTAATCACATCGGGCTTTGGTAGCCCAATGTGTTCATGGATGCAACAGAGATACACCTACCTCCAGTATCAGATTGGGCAAGTTCTTGGGTTGGGTTCCTTCTTTTCTGACCAGTGCTTAGATGTATACTGCCAATATTTGCCTCTCTAGTACTTCTTTTTAATTGCTGGTCACCCTAAAAACAAAACCCATCTCATTTGAAATCCTCCATTATTAGAAAGCTATTGATAGGACTATAGATAGGGCTCACAAGGCAGCGTTTATCTTGATACATTTTCTTTTTCAGGGTCTGGACTTCACCTTGGCTTTGCAAGATAAGAAATCCAATATAGGCCAGGTGCAGTGGCTCATATCTGTAATTCCAACACTTTGGGAGGCCAAGGCAGGTGGATCACCTGAGGTCAGGAGTTCAAGACCAGCCTGGCCAACATGGTGAAACCCCATCTCTACTAAAAATACAAAAATTATCCGGGCACGATGGTGGGTGCCTATAATCCCAGCTACTCGGGAGGCTGAGGCAGGAGAATCGCTTGAACCCAGGAAGTGGAGGTTGTAGTGAGCCGAGATCGTGCCACTGCACTCTAGCCTGGGTGACAGAGCAAGACTCTGTCAAAAACAAGAAAAAAGAAAAGAAAGAAAGAAAGAAGGAAGGAAGGAAGGAAGGAAGGAAGGAAGGAAGGAAGGAAGGAAGGAAGGAAGGAAGGAATTCAATCTCGAGTTGTCTGAAATTGGGAAGACTATGAAAGCTCTACTTATCAGTAAAAGTCCCAGAGGAAGGCAAGTAGCATCAGTTTACATTCAGTAGCTGTTTTACAGAGATCACCCTGATACATTGTTACCTGCGAGGGAAGGGGGAGCCTCCATTCTTAGATGTTTTCCTGCCCTGAAAAAAAAAAAAAGTGACAAATTGGCAATATGAATACTTACAAGAGGCATTAGCTATAAGCTTTGTGAAAAGAGAGATTATTTTTTAAATTAGAAATAATCTTTTATTTTTACAAAAACAGTATATATTCATTGTGAAAAATTCGAAAGCAAAAATAACTAAATAGAACATTGTGTTCCCATCACACAGAAATCACCACTGTTAACAGCTTAGTATATATCTTTTCAGATATTCTAAGTATATGTAATACATATATGCATTTTCTTCCAAAAATGAAATACTGTACAAAATGTTTTACAACTGCCCTTTTCAGTTAATGACCTCCACCATTTCATCTTAATAAGTTTTCACATCATCTAATAACCATCCATATACAAATTTCCCTAATTTTCCCAAAAATGTCCCATTAAGCAAGTTTGTTTAAATCATGATCCAGTCTCAGACCACACGCTGCATCTTAAGTCTCTTTTCATTGAAAACAGTGTCTTCTTTCAGGACAAAAATTTTGTTTCATGCTGTATCCCCAATGCATTTAACAGTTCTTGGTACATAACAGTAACTCAATAAATATTTGTATAATTAATTAATAAAAAATTTAGGGGGTGGGGGATTCATGGCAGAGTTTATCTCATCAACCCATTACCCTTTAGCTCAATTTTATAGAAAATAAAAATAAAGACCAGAGACATAAAGTGACTTCCCAAGGTCACACAGCAAGTATATGTCAATTGTTTTCCATACTTTTTTTTTTTTTTTTTTTTTTTTTTTTTGAGATGGAGTCTTGTTCTGTCGCCAGGCTGGAGTAGAGTGGTGTGATCTCAGCTCAACTGCACTCAGAGGTGCAACCTCTGCCTCCCGGGTTCAAGCAATTCTTCTGCCTCACTCTCCCAAGTAGCTGGGACTACAGTTGCACGCCACCATGCCCAGCTAATTTTTGTATTTTTAGTAGAGACAGGGTTTCACCATGTTGGCCAGGACGGTCTCAATCTCTTGACCTCGTGATCTGCCCACCTCGGCCTCCCAAAGTGCTGGGATTAAAGGCGTGAGCCACTGCGCCCAGCCCTTTTTTTTGTTTGTTTGTTTTGAGACGGAGTCGCCCAGGCTGGAATGCAGTGGCGTGATCTCGGCTCACTGCAAGCTCTGCCTCCTGGGTTCAGGCCATTCTCCTGCCTCAGTCTCCCGAGTAGCTGGGACTACAGGTGCCCGCCACCACGTCCAGCTAATTTTTTGTATTTTTAGTAGAGACGGGGTTTCACCATGTTAGCCAGGACTCGATCTCCTGACCTCATGATCCGTCCACCTCGGCCTCCCAAAGTGCTGGGATTACAGGCGTGAGCCACCACGTCCAGCCCAACTTTTTATTCTATTAAGCCAGGAGTTGGCAAGCTTTTCTGTGAAGGTCAGAGAGTTAATAATTTAGAATTTACGAACCAAGAAGCAAGATCGAGGATACTATATAAGTATTTACATAATGAGAGAAAACAAAATTGTACAAATTTTTAATTAATGAAATTTAAAATGTAATAACAATTGACTATAAGGTTTCATAATACAGTTCTACTAATGAAAAGATTAGAATAGAAAAATAACATTTTGCTTCATTGGGGTTGAAAATTAGTGTTCCCTATCATCAAATTTGTTGTCACTTTTCATCTGAAAACACATTCTTAGCTCACAAGTCATAGATTGCCAATTCCTATACTACATCATGCAGCTTGTTTGTGGTTTGCTTTTCTTTTAAAGTTTAAGTGAAAATAACATTCCTCATAATTGACAGTTACATTTGGGTGCTGGCTTATTGGAGCTATATGATAGTAAAGCACCAATGAGGAAAACAATTCCTCAGTCACTCTTTATTTTATTTTATTTTATCTTATTTTATTTTATTTTATCGCCCAGGCTGGAGTGCAGTGGTGTGATCTCAGCTCACTGCAACCTCTGCCTCCCAGGTTCAAGCGATTCTCCTGCCTCAGCCTCCCAAGTAGCTGGGACTACAGGCACACACCTGGCTAATTTTTGTGTTTTTAGTGGAGATGGGGTTTCGCCTATGGTCTCGAAACTGGTCTCTGAACTCCTGACCTCAGGTGATCCACCCACCTCGGCCTCCCAAAGTGCTGGGATTATAGGCATGAACCACCGCGCCCAGCCCACATTTTTAAAAAGTATGTATTGTGTTACTTCAGTTATTCTAGTAGCTAGCTGTTGAGCATGCCTGTCTTCTTTCATTTAGATGGACAGAAGGTAGGCTGCATTGTGACGGTCACTTTCATAATTAACCATGTGTTAATATTTAATAAGGCTGACCAATTTAAAAATCAGTGCAAGTGAGGATAGTAATTGGCCTATGTTGGGGCTTCCTTTTCTCAAATAAAAATGTGCTCTTTAAAGATATATAGGTAAATATTCAAAGAGTTAAAAGAACAGAAAGTGGTTGCTTTTGGGGGCAACATGGAACGGGAAGGAAAGCAAATGATTCCTTTTTTAAAAAAGCAAATCTTGTAGAACTATTTGATTTTTTTAAAACTACAGTATGATGCCTGTAATCCCAGCACTTTGGGAGGCTGAGGTGGGAGGATTGCTTGAGCCTAGGAGTTCAAGATCAACCTGGGCAACATGGCAAAAGCCTGTCTTTTTTTTTTTTTTTTTTTTTTTTGAGATGGAGTCTTGCTCTGTCACCCAGGCTGGAATGCAGTGACGTGATCTCAGCTCACTGCAACCTCCACCTCCTGAGTTCAAACAATTCTCCTGCCTCAGCCTCCTGAGTAGCTGGGATTACAGGTGCACACCGCCACACCTAGCTAATTTTTGTATTTTTAGCAGAGATGAGGTTTCGCCATGTTTGCCAGGCTGGTCTCGAGCTCCTGACCTCAGGGGATCCATCCACCTCGGCCTCCCAAAGTGCTGGGATTACAGGTGTGAGCCACTGCACCCAGCCGTGAAACCCTGTCTCTACACAACATTTAAAAATTAGCCAGCCGTGGTGGTGTGCACCTGTAGTCCCAGGTATTTGGGAGGCTGAGGTGAGAGGATTGCTTGAACCCAAAAGGTTGAGTCTACAGTGAGCTGTGATTGCACGCGCCACTGTACTCCAACCTGGGTGACAGAGCGAGATGCTGTTTCAAAACAAACAAAAAACCTACAGTATGTACTTGTATAATTTTGATTAAAATAAGCAAAAGAAAACCAGAGGCACATTAAGACCCCTTCTGGAAAAGGTTTCCTTAATACTTTCCTCCACCTGCCTTCAAGCAGGGTTAAGTGTTCTCTTCTCTGCTCCCCAGAGCATCTTGTCCTCAACTCCCTTCAGAGCACTTAACAAGCTGTACTGTCATTGTGCTCCTTGCAAGGAAGGACTATGTATTATTCATTTCAGCTCCTATTTTTTACAACACTAAAAAAGGCATTCGTTAAATGAAGTGAAACTAGCTAAACCAAATACAACCAAAAATCACTCAATCTAGGCAAATTAACATCACAATGAGACACCAATCAAAAAGACAGACAAGAAAGTATTGGTAAGGATGTGGAGAAATAGAAATCCTCATACATTTACCAGTGAGGAGAGAAAACAGTGCAGCCACTTTGGAAAACAGTCCAGAAGTTCCTAAAAATTTAAACATACGGTTACTTTATAAAACCCAGCAATTCCATTCCTAGGTACATACCCAAGAGAACCCAAAACATACGTCCACACAAAAACTTGTATACGAATATTCACAGAATTATTCATAACAACCAAAAAGTGGAAACAACTCAAATGTTTATTAACTGATGAGTGGAAAAACAATATGGTATATCCATCAATGTAATATTATTTAGCTAGAAAAAGGAAGGGAGTACTGATAATGTTACAAAATGGATGAACCTTGAAAACATCATGTTAAGTGAAAGAACAGAGACACAAAACGCCACATATTGCATGAATCCATTCATATGAAATGTCCAGAAAAAGCAACTATATACAGACAGAAAGCAGACAAATGATTGCCTAGGGCTAAATATGAGAGAGGAGATTAACTGCAAACAGCTTCTGGGAATTCATGGGGGATAGGGGAAATGTTCTAAAACTGTATTGTGGTGATGGTTGCATAACTCCATAAATTTATTTTTATTTATTTGTTTAGTTTTGAGACAGGGTCTTGATCTGTCACCCAGACTGGAGTGCAGTGGCACAATCACAGCTCACTGCAGCCTTGACCTCCCTGACTCAAGTGATCCTCCCACCTCAGCCTCCAAGTAGCTGGGACTACAGGTGTGCGCTACCACTTCTGGCTAAATTTATTTTTTAAATTGTACACTTAAAATCAGTGGATTTGATGGTATATAAAGAACAAGGCTGGGAAAAAAATTCCTCAATCTATTACATTATTCAGTTTCTTTACAAATTAACCATTTTTCCTCAAATAGACTACTTCTATTAAGAACCGTGGTGAGGCTGGTGGTAGTGGTTCACACCTGTAATCCCAGCACTTTGGGAGGCCGAGGCGGGTAGATCACCTGAGGTCAGGAGTTCGAGACCAGCCTAGCCAACATCTTGAAACCCCGTCTCTACTAAAAATACAAAAATTAGCCGGGCGTGGTGGTGGCATGCCTGTAATTTCAGCTACTCAGGAGGTAGAGACAGGAGAACTGATTGAACCCGGGAGGCAGAGGTTGCAGTGAGCCGAGATCGTGCCACTGCACTCCAGACTCTGTCTCAAAAAAAAAAAAAAATCGTGGTGAGGCCGGGCGCGGTGGCTCACGCCTGTAATCCCAGCACTTTGAGAGGCCCAGGTGGGCTGATTACTTGAGGTCAGGAGTTCAAGACTAGCCTGGTGATATGGTGAAACCCCATCTCTACTAAAAAATACAAAAACTAGCCGGGTCTTGTGGCCAGCTACTCAGGAGGCTGAGGCGGGAGAATTGCTTGAACCCAGGAGGCGGAGGTTGCAGTGAGCTGAGATCGCGCCATTGCACTCCAGCCTGGGCCACAGAACAAGACTCTGTCTCAAAAAAAAAAAAAAGAAAAAAAGAACCGTGGTGAATTAAGTTTCTGAGCCATTTCTGTCGGTTGGGACTTGGGGCTGTGCTGCATAGACATCACAGCCAGCATCTCAGTTTGTGAAATTGTAGGATGTCTTGAGGTGTAAAACGTGTTTCCAGTTGAGTGACGCCAGTGTGTAGTCTAGATAGTCCCTAGCCTCTCTGCCAGTTTAAGTGTGAGAGTGCCTAAGGCCTCTACACCAAGCAAGAAACTAGTCAGTTAACAAACTCAGGTCTTGAAACTGCCCAGCCCAGTTCACAACCAGGTGAATTGTTCTATTACAGCATATCTATGAAAATGATCGATCAAATTACTGATTTGATTTTTCTCCTTTTTTTGGAGGGTGGGCAACTGGGTAAGTTCTTATTGGGCAAGGATGTTTGGGCAAGGATGTCCGACCAGATCAGCCAAGAGATACAAAGTCCATCCCGTCGACCTGTCCCCTGGGGTACTACAGGGGAAAGCTCATCTCTCCAAGGCCAGTGGGGAGGCACAATGGGATTTAACAGCACCTCTCCTGGCTAGGGGAAAGGCTGGAACAAAGTCCTTCCTTTGTTGCATTGCGGGAAGGGCCAAACCTGCCACAATGTCAGGGTGAGGTGTCTGTTCCCGGGGCCTCCTGGTAACCGGTAAGCTCATGCGACTGCTCCGGAACTTCAGTCGCTTTCGCCGCTGCAGCCCCACCGTCCGGCCCGCGCACGACGAAGCGAGCAGGCGGTGGAGGGAGGAAAGCAGCCCAAGCCGGCTCGGCACTTTGCCGCTCACTCCTGGCAGCCGTCCGGGAATCCCCAGGCGGTCCCCCACGACCCTGCGCGTGACCCCCCTGTCACGTGGCCGCCGTCCCTTTCGGGACACGCCATTGCTTCTGGCGCCCCCTGGTGACCAGAAGAGAATAGAGCTGGCGCCGCGAGCGCGAGCCTGCCGGTCAGCTGGACCCTTCGCGAGCCGGCGGCGCTGTCTCGGCCTCCGCGGCGGAAATGGCCCCGTCGGTGGCACCGGGGCGCGCTCCGCGACACCTAGGGAGCTGACCCAAGCCCGAACTGTAGTGGGTGGAAGCGGCTTCCACCCTTTCCTCCCTTCCCCCGAAATGGAAAAGAACCCCTGCGAAGACAGAATGGCCAGATAATTATCTTGAACCTGGATTCCAGCTCCCTTGTGCAAAAACAGAAGAATAAGGCAGGGTTTTGGAGTTTACGTTTGTTTGTTTGATTAAGAGGGTTTTGCTGATGTTCCTGAAAACATGTATTTGTAGCCCCGAGATTGTGAACTAATTATTACTTCTGAGTCTCATTGTCCTCTTCTATAAAATAGGGACAATAATGGTGAAGTATTTGTGAGGATTCACAGGTGTTTGTGAGGATCAAATGAAATAATCCACCTGAAGGTTTTAGCAGACAGGTTAAAGCTACTTGTTTAGCTTTAAACTAGCTAGTTTAGCAACTAACTCAGGTCTCAAACACCTTCGAGAAATGAAAGGATTTTGACACTATAAAATAAACATGTGCCTAAGGTGCACTGTCCATTAAAAAATGTATGTATATGGAAATTAAAACTGTCTATCCCCAAACTCGGTCTGGACACTGAGAATCAAAAACCCCACGTTAGCATCTACATAAAAGGACTTTGCTAGTCCACTGTCTTCATTCGCATTACTTTTCCAGAACGTTCTCTGCAGGCAAATGGTTTCTGCATTACAGGATCTTCCGCAAAGACCCATCAACTTGTCAATGGACAGCACCAACAGTTTGCACTCTAAAATTTTTTGAATGCCTCTCATTAAAATCCTCCTCTTGCTGTTAACACCAATCCTAGAATGTTGGTATCTCGTGGTTCTTACCCAATCCCAGTCAAATCCCGACATTGAAAGACTCACCGCCTTAAGCCCATTTTTCATTTCTCAGTAAATTCTGATCTTTCTTTTCCTGTCTGAAGCACTGCTAAAGCTTCACGAAGTGGTGTTCTCCCATAGTGAGGGAAGCAATAAATGCAGCTTCATCATATCATTCGGTGCATTGGTGATATATGGGGAGCCAGCATTTGATTTGTATTTTTTTAGAGATGGGGTCTTGCTCTATTGCTCAGGTTGGTCTCCAACTACTGGCCTCAAGCGATCCTCCCACTAATTCAATTAATGGTGTTGGAATAATTAGCTAAGCATTTGCACGGCTGTCACCCAGGCTGGATTGCAGTGGCATGATCTTGGCTAACTGCAACCTCCGCCTCCCAGGTTCAAGCAATTCTCCTGCCTCAGCCTCCCAAGTACTTGGGATTACAGACACATGCCACCACACCTGGCTACGTTTTGTATTTTTAGTGGAGACGAGGTCTCACCATGTTGTCCAGGCTGGGCTTGAACTCGTGACCTCAAGTGATCCACCTGCCTTGGCCTCCCAAAGTGCTGGGATTACAGGCGCGAGCCACCAAGCTGGGCCTCACACTTGTTTCATTCCCAGTGAACTACTTCACATACTGAGCAAGAGGTCACTGCACTGTAATGGTGAGGTTAGCCTATGATATGGTTGGGGCCTGGATGATTTCATGGTGATATCTTCCTCTTTGCCCCAGCCACCAGGCCCACCACCCTCCAGTTAAGCTTAAGTTTTCTCCATTCATTCAAATCTTCTAACAGGTGCACTCAAAAGCGTGGTATCATTTTCTTCTCCTAAGTCGTTCACTTTTATGTTATTGTCCCTCATTGTTTTATTTTCAGCTGTGTTTCCATCTATTCTCTTGCTTTTTCTAGGAAAAGAGTCATATTTATTACAATTTATGATGGGTATTTGTCAGCCAGTAACAACACAGTGTTTATTATAGTTTTTTATTAGTATGTTTTTATATTTGCTCTGGCTTTACCCCCTTACTCCTCTTTTTTGACAAATAATCTTTAATTTTGCTCTCAATATTATCACATTTGTCATTAGAAAAAGAACAAAAACAATTTTATAAATACTTTGTATGTAAAACTCCCTTTTTAGAGAGTACAATCCCAATAAAGTAAATTATACATGTATCTACATTCACAGGGTTAGAAAAAAGATTTAAAAGAAATATGCCAGGCTAGGCATGGTGGCTCACACCTGTAATCTCAGCACTTTGGGAGGCTGAGGTGGGAGGATCTCTTGAGTCCAGGAGTTTAAGATTAGCTTGGGCAACATGGCAAAACCCCATCTCTACTAAAACTGCAAAAATTAACCAGGTGTGGTGGCACATGCCGGTAGCCCCAGCTACTTGGGAGGCTGAGTTGGGAGGATGGCTTGAGCCCAGGAGGCAGAGGTTGCAGTGAGCTGAGACGGTGCCACTACACTCCAGCCTGGGTGAGAGAGCCAGACTCTGTCTTCAAAAAATAACAAAGAAATAAAAAGAAATAAAAGAAACATGCCAAATATTCAGTGTTTACCTATGATTTATTTTTTTACTATATACTTTTATGATTATTTAAATATTAAAGATATTTTGCATACTTTTGTGACATTCTAAATATTCAACTTTTATAACAAACCTAAAACTACTTAATAAACAAAATAGTTTTACAAACATTCTGGCAAACAGAGAAGGAAAACGTTTACATGTCTTTTATTTTCTTTTTTTTTTTTTTTTTTAGAGATAGTCTCATTCTGTTGCCCAGGTTCAGACATCACAATTCACTGCAACCACGAACTCCTGGCCTCATGTAATTCTCCTGCCTGGGCCTCCCAAAGTGTTGAGATTACAAGCATGAGCCACCGCACTTGGCCAAGATTCTTTTTTTTTTTTTTTTTTTTTTTTTTTTTTGAGACATTGGTCCCATTCTGTTGCCCAGACCAAAGTGCAGTGGCATGATCTTGGCTCACTGTAGCCTTGACCTCCTGGGCTCAATCTATTCTCCTGCTTCAGCCCCTACAAGTAGCTGAGACCACAGGCATGCATCGCCATGCTGGGCTAATTTTTTTTTTTTTTTTTTTGAGACGGAGTCTCACTTTGTCGCCCAGGTTGGAGTGCAGTGGCATGATCTCAGCTCACTGCAAGCTCCACCTCCCGGGTTCACACCATTCTCCTGCCTCAGCCTCCTGAGTAGCTAGGACTATAGGCGCCCGCCACCATGCCTGGCTAATTTTTTTTGTATTTTTAGTAGAGACGAGGTTTCACCGCGTTAGCCAGGATGGTCTCGATCTCCTGACCTAGTGATCCGCCTGCCTCGGCCTCTCAAAGTGCTGGGATTACAGACGTGAGCCACCGTGCCCGGCCCATGCCGGGCTAATTTTTAAGTTTTTTTGTAGAGATGGTGTCTCACTGTATTTCACAGGCTGGCCTTGAACTCCTGGGCTCAAGCAATCCTCCTGCCTCAGCCTCCCAAAGTGCTGGGATTATAGGCATGAGCCACCATAACCAGCCCCAAGATTCTATCTTAAGTTATATTTTCCTGAGCCAAAATTAGATCTTGGTCCACCCAGGATATTTAAAACCAATCTCTGGCCAGGCGCAGTGACTCACGCCTGTAATTCCAGCACTTTGGGAGACCGAGGCAGGCGTATCACGAGGTCAGGAAATAGAGACCATCCTGGCTAACACGGTGAAACCCCAACCCTATTAAAAATACAAAAAATTAGCCATGCGTGGTGGCGGGCGCCAGTAGTCCCAACTACTGGGGAGGCTGAGGCAGGAGAATGACGTGAACCTGGGAGGCAGAGCTTGCAGTGAGCCAAGATCGTGCCACTGCACTCCAGCCTGGGCGACACAGCAAGACGGTCTCAAAAAACAAAGAAACAAACAACAAAAAAAACCTCTACCATGTTCCCACTAGTAAAATTTAAGTTCCTTTACTTACAGTTTTTCAAACAGCTTTGCCCCGTGCTTGATGAATAGGAAATTGGTCAAATATTCATATCTGCTTATTTCTCCTGCCCCAAAAACTAATCTTCCATTATGATTCAGTTTTTCTAAGCAATGTCAGTATTTTCCTTAAAATATGTGATGGAAAGCTCACAGGCTTTGGAGCTGCCCAACTTACCATTCACTTACTGACTGTATGACCTTAGTCCTGTTACTATCTTTTGCTGAGACTCATTGATCTTCTCTTAAATGGGATTAAGAATTCTTACTATATTATTGACCTGTTCAATACATAGTGATTGAAAATCATATTTATTGTTATCTTTTTTTTTTTTTTAATTGAGACGGGGTCTTAGGCTGTCACCCAGGCTGGAGTGCAGTGGTGCGATCTCAGCTCACTGCAACCTCTGCCTCCCAGGTTCAATTTATTCTCCTGCCTCAGCCTCCCAAGTAGCTAGGATTACAGGCGTACATTACCATGCCCTACTAATTTTTTTTTTTTTAATAGAGACAGGATTTCACCATGTTGGCCAGACTGGTCTCAAACTCCTGACCTCAAGTGATCTGTGTGCCTTGGCCTCCCAAATTGATGGGATTACAGGCCTGAGCCAGCCCGGTCCTATTATCTCTCTTGTTTGTTCCTTAATAGAAGGAAAATAGCACAAAGTACCCAAAACCCTCATATTTTTCAAGACAGTTATTTTCTTTTAAATTTTTCACGTAATTTTTACAACACTATGTGATTGAGACTATTATTTCCATTTGAAGAAGGTGCTAGTCCCACTATATGGATCTGATGACATCTAGAATACTCTGTATAGTACTGCTCTTTGGAAGAGAATAGTAACTGCAGGGAAATTGCAATACGTGGTGAAAATGTTCATGAAAAGGAGTTGAAGTTAGGCACATTCAAGGAGACTTCACCAAATTCTACTCCCTCGGTTAAGCATAGTCTCTTGGAGATGTCTTATGTTAAAATTTATAGAGGAAGTTGGGACTACTAGCTATGATTTTCCTTAGCTTCCCTTCTTAACCTCTTCATACTTTCCCAAAACCCCAGTCAAATGATAAAATGGGCCGGTTGCAGTGGCTCACACTTGTAATCCTAGCACTTTGGGAGGCCGAGGTGGACAGATCGCTTGAGTCCAGGAGTTTGAGACCAGCCAAGGCAACATGGTAAAACCGTGTCTCTACCCCAAAAATACAAAAATTAGTTGGGTGTGGTGGCACATGCCTGTGGTCCCAGCTACTCTGGAGGCAAAGGTGGGAGAATCACCTGAGCCCGGGAAGTCAAGGCTGCAGTGAGCCATGATTGCGCCACTGCACTCCATCCTGGGCTCCAGAGTGAGACACTGTCTCCAGAAAAAAAAAAAAAAAAAAAATGCCTTCCTGGTCAGTTACCATCCCCAAACCTGGGTACCTTCATATTTTTAAGGAATTTAGCCATTTCCTTGTCTTTCTCTCTTTAGTGGTTTTCCTTACTTAAAGCATGTGAACATATTCTAAAAATAAAGCACTAACAAAGAAATCCTTTTATAAAGTCAAATAAGACATAGCCCCAGCACTCAAGGAGCCTGGATTCTAGGATAGAGAAAAGACATGCAAAAATGAATGTTGTGGATATTATACACATGAGTAAATAACAAAACAAACATGTTTTTGTGACAGGTTTTTTTGTTTTGTTTTGTTTTGTTTTGAGATGGAGTTTCACTCTTATTGCCCAGACTGAAATGCAATGGCGCGATCTCAGCTCACGGCAACCTCCACCTCCCGGGTTCAAGCGATTCTCCTTCCTCAGCCTCCCGAGTAGCTGGGATTATAGGCACCCACTACCATGCCCAGCTAATTTTTTGTATTTTTAGTAGAGACGGGGTTTCACCATGTTGGCCAGGCTGGTCTTGAACTCCTGACCTCAGGTGATCCACCCACCTCAGCCTCCCAAAGTGCTGGGATTACAGGCATGAGCCACTGCGCCCAGCCTTTGTGACAGTTTTATATGTATTATGGTGAAAGTCTACATAGGAGCAGAAAAGGAAGGACTGGGCAACTTTCCAGGAAATGGGGATTAATAAAGGAAGTATCATGCTTGAATTGACCCCGCGGTTGTCTTTAGCTATATTAACCTGTCTCTGATCTCCCCATATTTCATGAGTTGGGTAAAGAAAAACATAAATTTAATGTCTCCACTTCCCTCTTTTTCATTCCTCAAACTCGTGCCTATAGGCATTCATATTTATTAAATGATAATGGCTTATGGTAGTTAACATTTATAGAGCTTTTGCCTGTTTCCAGGCATTGTAATATGTGTTTCACATATAGTAACTTGTTTATTTCTTACAACTACTCTCTAAGATAGGTACTGTTATTGTCCCCATTTTAGAGACAGGCAACTGAAGTACAGAGAGGGTAAACACCTTGACTGGGATCACAACTAGTAAATGCTGGGACTGGGCTTCAGATCTGGGCAGTTTAGCTTCAGAACCTATGAGTTATTATCAGGCTTATATCCCCTGTGCTAGCACAATGTTGTTGGGGCATCTTGCAAATGCCCATGGGATTACAAAACAAATTCACATGGGATGACTGGGGATTTGAAACTCTTTTTTTTTTTTTTTTTTTTTTTTTTTGAGACGGAGTCTTACTCTGTCCAGGCTGGAGTACAGTGATGCAATTTCATCTCACTGCAAGCTCCGCCTCCTGGGTTCACGCCATTCTCCTTCCTCAGCCTCCCGAGTAGCTGGGACTACAGGTGCCCGCCACACGCCTGACTAATTTTTTGTATGTTTAGTAGAGACGGGGTTTTATCGTGTTAGCCAGGATGGTCTCGATCTCCTGACCTCGTGATCCGCCCGCGTTGGCCTCCCGAAGTGCTGGGATTGCAGGCGTGAGTCACCAGGCCCGGCCTGGGGATTTGAAACTCTTAAACCCAAAGTTTGATGATGTGACATAGATGAAGCTACAAAGAAACCCATTCCCCACTTTCTGCCATGCTAGGAGTGAATGGTCCAACTAATAAGTGATACCCTGGGGGAAGTGAGAACCAAGTAATGGATATAGAATGTCTTCCAGGTTTCTGATTTCATCGGCTAGGTGGGTGGTGGCTCAGCAATGTGCACTATTCTCTCATTGACTATCTCCTCTCTGGCAGCACTTGTTCCAGGTAGGAGGCAATAACAAAGGCTGGCATTCACTGAGTGCCTACTGTGTGCCAGGCACTTTGTTCATTCCACCCACAAATATTTATTGAGAATACGCTCTGTTCCAGGGAGTGTTGCAGGAGCTGGTGATGCTGCAGTTATCTAGAATGTCTGCTGTCGTTGAGTCTGGTGGGGAGAGACACCAATGTACAATATAAGTCAGTAAATTATGCAGTATACTAGAAGAAAGGCACGTGATGGAAAAATAGAGCAGGCAAGAGAGAATTTGGAGTGCTGATGATCAGATGTGCTGTTTTAAACAGGATGTTCAGGGTCAGCTTCAATAAGAAGATGGCATTTGAGCAAGTACGGGAACATGGGGAATGATTAAGGCACAGGGCTATTTGGAGGAACAATGAGAACAACCAGTGCAAACCGGTGAGGTGGGAGCGTGCCTGAAGTCTGTGTCAAGATGCCCCAACAACATTGTACTAAGCTTAGGAGGATAAAAGCCTAGTGGAGAAGACAGCTAGTTATACAAGCAATTACAATAAAATGATAAATGCTACCTAAGATTCGGGGAATGAGTTTTAGCAGGGTCAGGGCAAGCTGGCCCAAGGGAGTGCCAGATAAGAGGATACTTGAAGTTTGACAAGGGTTTTGCCAGGTGAAAAGAGTTCCAGACTGATGGAGCAGCACACTGGGGGTCAGAGAGAACACAGATGGCCTGGTGTTTTAAGCCCATTCTTAGAGTGACCACATTTAATTTTTTCCCATTAGACTCAATGATCTGAAGGCACACTGAGAGCTGTAAATGCAGAGCATTGTCTTGCAAGTATGAAGCCTAATTTATTCACCCAAGTGTTACTTATGGTCTTTTAACTTGTTTCCTGTTTTCCACTATTACACAAAATAAACTAGGGTAAACATCTTTGTTCAAAAAAAGTTTTTACACTTGTTCAGCTATGTTCTCAGCATCAGTGTCAGCAGATCATACTGTTGGATCCAGAGATTTTTATATTTCAGCCTTCGATGCATTTCCTGGTCAGCCTTCCAGCAAGAATGCCTCAATCCTCAGTCCTACCAGCAGTGTGGGATAGAGACTGCTTGTCCACATCCTCATCAACAGTTTGTTATTTTTACTATCTTATCCCAGAAATTGTATATAAAAATAAATATGAAGAGAAGATGGTTACAGGCTCTAAGAAGGAGCTTTCCTAAACTGATCATTTTTTTTTTCTGTCTTGTTTAATAAAAGAAATGAGACCGAGGCTATGCTACTGTGCAGGCTTTTGGTTGTGAGTATGGCAATTAGAAATTGGTTGCCAGGATGCAATCGATAGAATGATCAGATATATTGTACCCATTAGGAAGGACTTTATAGTATAACTGTAAAGACTTCTGGCTCTGGAGAGAGGCAGATCTGAAGTTCAATTCCAGCCCCAACCCTTACTATCCGTGTAATCTTAGGCAAGTGACAATAACTGTGTGTGCCTCAATGTCCTTGTCTGTAAAATGGAGATGGTGAACATGTTACATATCTGGAAGGAGAATTTGTGTGAGGCCAACCTAAGTTGTCATCTCTGGTCTGCAATGAGCTGCTGCAGCTAAGGATCCATACATATTTCCTGCTAGGATGATAACTCAAGACCCAGAGACAGTCTTGCTGCCTCCTTTTATCCTGCCCCTGAGAACCCTGGCAGTGGCAGGATTTCAGGGTTACCTGAATTGTAAAGGAATCCTCAGACCTGAGGCATGCCTCCTTCCTACCATGCATGGGGGAACCTCTGTGTCACTCTGAGATCAGCACCACTCATCCCTCGCTCCCATCTGTTGCTAAGGGGAATGGTTTTGGTGGAGGAAGACGTTGCTAGTCTTAAGCTATCTGAAAAGATAGCGGTGCCTCTGACTTGTGGGGGAAAGAGAAATTCCCTGGGAACATACAAACCACGTGTAGGGGATAGGGGTGAGCTACTGTCATTCCTGTCCAAGGAATCTACTTCAACATTCACTAAGTACTCCCTTATCGTCCTATTGCCATCATTATTAAACTCTTAGGCATTTCTGAATCCACTCTTGTGCCTGTCAGGGGCCAAGTTCAGTGTAGCTCCTGAAACCAGACTGTCACATCCTTAGATTAACACTGAATAAGCACTGTATGCATGGCATGGACAGCATTTAACTTTTCCTGCCCTTAGTTCAGTAGCAGAGTAATGCATTTCAGCAGAGGCCCAGTAGCTGCCATTTCTTGAATGGAAGTCTACAATGGACCAACCCTGTGTTAATCACTCATATAAAGGGCACACCTGGAAAGGCAGGCCTTATTATCCCGAATTTACAAACCTCAATTTCGTTACATGTCACATGCAGATAATAACACCTACATGATAGAGTGCTGTGAACATGAGAGACATGTAAGATGTATAGGCTTTGGGCCCGGTGCGTTGGCTCACGCCTGTAATCCCAGCGCTTTGGGAGGCTGAGGCAGGTGAATCATGAGATCAGGAGATCGAGACCATCCTGGCTAACATGGTGAAAACCCGTCTCTACTAAAAATACAAAAAAAAAAAAATTAGCCGGGCATGGTGGCAGGCGCCTGTAGTCCCACCTGCTCAGGAGGCTGAGGCAGGAGAATGATGTAAACCTGGGAGTCGGAGCCTGCAGTGAGCCGAGATCACCCCACTGTACTCCAGCCTGGGTGACAGAGCGAGACTCCATCTCAAAGAGAGAGAGAGAGAGAGAGAGAGAGAGAGAAAGAGAGAGAGAGAGAAAGAAAGAAAGAAAGAAAGAGGAAAAGAAAGAAAGAAAGAAAGAAAGAAAGAAAGAAAGAAAGAAAGAAAGAAAGAAAGAAAGAAAGAAAGAAAGAAAGAAAGAAAGAAAGAAAGAAAGAAAAGAGAATTATAGGTTTTGGGGCCAGTCCCCAGGAATGTGACCTCTGGCTCTACCAAGAACTAGCTGCCTGACCCTAGGTGAGCTGCTTAATGTTCCAGCTTATTTCCTCATCTAAAATATGTAAAAATGGCAATACCAATATGAGGTTAAGATGAGGATTGAAGGAACCAACGCCTTCAAAGGGCCTGATACAGGATGTTTGGCACACAATAAGCTCTTAAAAATAGCAATTTTCCAGCTTGGAAAACATGGCAAAACCCTGTCTCTACTGAAAATTTAAAAATTAACCGGGCATGGTAGCATGCACCTGTGGTCCCAGCTATTCGGGAGATGGGAGAATTGCTTGAGCCGGGAAGGTCAAGGCTGCAGTGAGCCGTGATTACACCACTGCACTCCAGCTTGGGCAACAGAGCGAGACCCTGTCTCAAAAAAATAAAAATGTTAATTATGTTTATTGTATCACTATTATGGAAGGATCAGGAAGAAGAAGAAGATTCAGCAAAGGAGACCGAGAAGTGGGCATCAGAAGGTCAGGAAACAGAAACTGTGAGAGAGGGATGTCATGGAAACGGAGGGACAAGATGCCAGGAAGCGGGGAGATTGTGTAAAAGGGCACTCAGAGACTGGTTTCTTCTGACAAGATGAAATAACAATTTCTCATCTCATAGCGACCAATGAGAATGAAGGCAGAAAGGAAGAAAATAAGCCCATATCTTTAAATGAAGGCTATCTGACACAAAATTATCTAACAGCCTTTTAGGTAACTCTATTCATCTGATCTGAATGCCCAGGTATCCAATTAGGAAGAATGCATATTTCTTGAATAAACTAAAAGCCAGTGTCACACAAAGTTAAAAAAAAAAAAAAAAAAGGCGGGGGGAGGGTGAAAGAGGATGAGTCACAAAACAGGTTTTCAAAGCAGTGAAAGCAGTGGTCTGTACTAAACATCCAAGCTCACTCCAGTGAAAGGGAAGGTAGTGGTATGGATAGGATTTATTCATTTTTCTTTTCATTTTTCTACTCCCCCTGGTAATAGAAAGAAATAGCAGCATAATCTGTGCCTTTGGACAAATCACTCAACAAGTGTTTATAGAGTAAAACCAAAAAATGTGAGCAGGAAATGGAACAATATTTGAATCTGGACTAGATGAGAAGGATAGATATCACCCAGGAGTAGATTTAGGGAGGAATTAAGGGTTAAACTCTATGCAAGCTGGAGAGTGTTGGGGGCTTCTTTGGCTTTGGGGGCCTAGGTGGAGCTGCCTCCTATCTGGGGGTGCACAAAGAGTCCCTCTTGGCTCTGGAGAGACTGAGATTGCTGCCAGGGGCCCAGAGATGCCCCAGAAGGATGCAAGGAGTGGCCCTCTTGATCTTTGCTCCTGACTCAGTTTTTGTTAAGCTAAAGGGTCAGAAGCTGAGGCCTGGCACGGTGGCTCACACCTGTAATCCCAGCACTTTGGGAGGCTGAGGCGGGCGGATCACCTGAAGTTAGGAGTTCAAGACCAGCCTGGCCAACATGGCGAAACCCCATCTCTACTAAAACTACAAAAATTAGCCAGGCACAATGGCGTTCGCCTATAATACCAGCTACTTGGAGGCTGAGGCAAAAGAATCGCTTGAACCCGGGAGGCGGAGGTTGTGATGAGCCCAGATCATGCCACTGCACTCCAGCCTGGGCTACAGAGTGAGACTCCGTCTCAAATAAAAAGGATCAGAGGCAGAAGGGCCCTCCCAGTCTCCTTTTGGCCATGAGGGTAAAGGAGGCTGAGGCTTAAGGTAAACATTGAATGCTGTGGGGAGAAGGGAAGGGAGACTGGGCAGACCACAAGAGACTGAGCCTCCACATCCTCCCCCAGCAGCTGTATGTGGCTCCAGGAGGGCAGTGGGGGGGGTGGTTGTAAGGTCAAATGGTGGGGTCATGAGTGGAGCAGGGGCCATAAGCCAGGGAGTAGCTGAGAGCCTGTTACTGGAAAGAGAAGCACTTCACGCCAGGTTCTTGGCATGGCAGCCCAGGGAAGACTTCTTGTAGTGCCTGGCTACCACTCCTTCCTCGGGGCCTCAGCCTGAACCCCCTTTGTCCCCACTGAGTGGGCCATCAACTGCCAACATAATCAGAACCCCGACACCCCTCCATGGGACCTTCAACCTGAGCCAGTTCTGGTACAACACGGCCCAGAGACCGGTTTGAAACCCTAGGGTCTATGATATCTCCCAGGCTCCCTGTCCCAGTCAATGTAGTTGTGAATTGACTGGTCACAGCACTCTCTCCTCTCCCCTGCCTATCCAGCCCTGTGCTTCTCCCCGACACACCAGCACTCACTGCTGCATACTCTATCCTCTCAGCTCCGTTGAGCCCCTATTTCCGGCAGACCCTACTCCCTGAGGGTCCCAAATCTGCATATTCGTTTCACATTCGACCCCTGCCTTAAGTGCAACAATCTCCACCCCACTCCCCAGCCTCATCCTGCTCGCAAAAATGGGGACCTAGGCACCTACAAGAAACATAGGGACCTTTGGGGCCTGAGGTCACACACAAGTCCTCTTTTATCACCCTCCAGGATGAGACAAGGAGGTGGTCCCTCTTTTCTCTCCCTCTCCCATGAATGCCCTTAGCTCTGCTCACATAGAGTGCGGAGATTCCTGGCTTTCCAATTCCCATGTTCCTTCACATGCCCCAGCAAATATATTGCTTTTCGTGCCTCCCAAGCTAACTTGCAGTCCGTGGGGTGCTGGTGTCCTCTAGCACATAGCTTCAGAGTTTACAGGGGGAGGTTCTGCACCCTCAGGAGCTGAGCCTGCTAATGCTGAGCTCCCGTGAGTGGCTGCTCTCTTTTCCTTAATTGGGGAGGGGGCAGAAGGTGGTGTCAGCCCACAGGAGATTCCTTCTTGTGACCAGGACGTTGTCCAGAGGCAGCAACAGCAACAATGATCTAAGGAATCTGCCCAGATGAAGAACTGTCCATCCCCAAAGTGAACAGAAATGAAGCCCCTGGAATCCCCATATTGGGCTATTACCCCAGCACCAGACTCCCCCGTCCCCCGTCAGACACCTGAGTATATCAGAGAAGAAAGCACTGGTGTTTTGTCAACAAGTGGGTGTCACAATTTGACTCTCTGAGCGAAGGGACAGGTTAGTTGTGGTAAGGGGACTCTGTCCTTTTACCTTTGGGAAATATTCTCAGCCCATTTCTTATTTTTTTTTTCATCTGCAAAATGCGGTTGATTAAAAACTCCACCTCAGAGTACAACTCCCTTTAGTTTACTATATATTTTTTTACTTCTTCCTAAAATAACAGCACAGACACAATAAGGTAGATGCTGATATATATATTTATTGACATAGAAAGCAGCTCACAACATATATTGTTTGGTGAAAAAATACAGAGTATAGAACAGCACTTATATTTCATCACTTTTATCTATACATATATCTATCTGGGTACATAGGTATAGGGAAATATCTAGAAGGGCACTCATCAAAGGGTTGACCATGATTACATAAGGGTGGAAAGATTTGGGTAATTTGTACTTCACTTTTTGTACTTTTTTATTGTTCAAAGATTTAACAATAAATTATACCACTTTCACAAAAAATAAAGCTGTCAAGGAAGTGAGCACACACAGAAAACAGACCCGTAGGCTGCAGGGAGAAGGAGCAAGGACAGAGGTCAGGCTATCTCCCTCCAATGTGCTGGTATCCAAGACCCTTTCTCCTCCACCCCAAAAGATAGCCACTTTGTGGATTAATTCATGCAGTTAGAAGCCCCGCCCCCACCCCAACCCAGTTTTCCCACTACTGGATGCTGAATATAGGTAAGGGTTCACTGAAATCTGGGAGCTGGTTCCTTAGAGTGGCTCAGAGAAGTCAATGTATTCGCCAAGGGCCCCTCTTGACCTCTCCATCTCGGTATGGGTCAGCTCCTGCAGGGTGATGATCAAATTCTCAAAAACCTGGACCTTGTCACTCTCGTTGTCACAGGCTTCTTTTGAGTGACCCTCGTCACCACAATAGGAACAGCGGATTGCGTGTTTTCGCTTCCTGGCTCTACGCATCTCCCCGGGACCATTATTCTTATAGCCAGAACCACCACTGGTGGAAGGAAACTGAGCCCTAGAATTGTGGGGGGAATCAATGACCAGCACTTCATCCTGAAGTCTGGCCCTGTCTCTGAGGGGAGGGGCACCCCAGGATGGAAGTGGAGGGTCCTGAGACTCCACCAGGATCACATCCTCATCGGAGTCGTCGAGGGTATCATCTATCTCTATTACATTGCAGTCAGCACTGCCGATCACTATCGGTGGGGAGCCCTGAAACGCCACAGGGCTGACTGCCCTCTCCACCATTGACTCAGACCTTTTTGGCCGCTTCCGTTTAATAAAAGCATCATCCCAATCCTCTTCCTCCCTTACCATTCTGATTAACTCCAGAAAATCGGGAAGCCGCTCCTGCTCATTTGCATACATCCTGAGAAAATCCTTAAGTCTGAGTCGGAGGTCCCTACTCAGCTCACCGCCTAAAAGGAGCTGCTGCAAGCGAGTCCGGTTTGCATCTTTCTCAGCTATGATGCCTGCCTGAATAGCGTTCTGGAGCTGCACCTCTAAACGGATCACGTAAAGGGAGGTTTTCTCCCCTTGAGCTTGTAAGGTGTTAAAAAATTTACCATGGGCAGTCACACTGCTTTCAGACTCCCCAAACACCAATTTCATGGCTCGCAAGAAATCTGCCACACTTAGGTTAGGGTTGGTCGCCTGAAGCACACGCATGACCTCGCGGGCAGGGCCCCTAAGGGTTTTCATCAAGCGCTTGAGCTTTTCCTCCTCAGACATACTCCAATCTGGCAGGACCCCATTGACTTGGGTCAGCCAGTTTTCAAAGGTTTCTTCCCCCTGGGCTGGCACCACCCTCCCCGAGAACAACTTCATGTTTCTGTCTGCCATGCTGGCCATTATAGGACCGAGACTTCTCCCCAGGGACCTCAGCATGGAATGGGCCCAAGGCGGCAAGGGTGCGTTCTGCCGCCGGCTGTTACCGACACGTGCAATGATGCTAGCCATGACTGACGACGATAGGGTATCTGAATATAAGATGCCTAGACTTTTTAGAGAAGCTTAATCTGCAGGCGGGAGAGGAGAGGGGGTGGCTCTGCGTTCCTATCTCAGCAGGGGCTGTAAAAAAGAAAGGGGAGCTGGTTAATAAGGGAGCAGGCTGCAGCTGCATTCTCTCCCTACCTGAATATCCTGCAGTACATTTTATATTTGCCCACTACCCTAAAAATAATCCTGTAGGAGACTGGCACTTACAACCTCCCAGAGCTACCCGATGGCTGCGTGCTAGCAAGGTGCTTTTTGCAGCCACATCCATCCCTCCCACCAGTCCTCCAACAGGGAGGGCAACTGTTGCTTCAAATTCTAGGTGTAGCAGTGTCTGGAGCTGATATTGGGCTCTCCAAATAGAGTACAATGATCGCAGATTTGTGGAAATAAAATCTCATTAACCTCATGGTCTCTGGTCTCAACCACACCCCCTTCTCAAAGTGCCCCCCACCCCCGTCTCCCTCTTTATTTCTCAGATTCTTACACGAACTCTGAAACAAGAGCGCGCCTTTATTTCATTTCCAGCCTCTGCAACCAGTGCCCTCCGTGGGAAAGCTCCTCTCCGGGTACGGTCAACCTCTGTCCACAGGGGGTCGCAGATCCGGGTCCTCGAGGTTTCAAGATTGCGCCACAGCGGAGAAGGCCAGAGAAGGGAAGGGTTAGTAGCAGCTTCACCCATCATCCTGCTACCCACAACCTCCGCTGTTGCCAGGCGAAAAATTCTCTCTGCCCCCTCCTGACTATAAGCCAGAGACCAGCCCCCCACCCCCAGCATTACATCTCCCCCAGGAAGCCGTCGGCCTACCAGCTCTGCAATCAGCTGCACAGAATTGAAGTTCAGATGCGGCTTTGATGGCCTGCCACGGAGAAAGGGAATAGGAGTTGGACACACCCACCCACATATTCCTCCCAGAAAGAGATGAGTAGATGCAAAGGAGGTTCGAAGCAAACAGCTTGAGATTCCTACCCACCCCCCCGCCCCACCGCTACCCCTCGCCTCTGCCCCCCACCCCCAAATCCAGGCAAATCTTACCCAGTCCGCAGTATCCAGGTGAACCCCACCTCCTCCCTCAGCGCAGCCGGGCCAAGAGAGTACTCCTACCCCTGCCTCGCAGTCACCGATTCTCCAAGCGGGGCGCCGCCCAACACTGGTGGGTCTTCCCCCACCCCTCTCCCCGCCGGGCAATCGCACCCCCCTTCTTTACCTGTGCTCCGCTGGTGGGCAGCTGATGCTCCCGCGTCGCCAGCTGTAGATTCCGCCTTCTGGTCTCCTCCGCCCTGCAGGGGGCAAAGAATTGAAGCCTCCTTGGCCGCTAAGCGACCAGGGGCTGCCCGAAGGAGCTGCTTCGCACGGCCGCCCAACCAGGGGTAGCCGAGACGAGACAGCGCGGTTCCCAAGGCAGCCGCGGCGGCTTTTATCCTGGGCCAGCTGAGACAAAAGAGCGTGACGAGCGGGCCAGTGCGGCCAATCAGCGAAGTGCGGGGGCGGACGCCCGGCACAGCCTTGGGCAGAGGCGAGTTTTCGCCCGAGGGGGCGGGGGCGCAGCAGGCCCGCGGAGCGTCAAGTGCAGCTTGATTAGACCTATGGAGCCAATCTGCCTGTTACCCGGGAATTTGCGACTCTTTCTTCCTCCCCCAACCCTTCCCTTCTCCCTGGGCTCAACGCTACATCTTAGGCCAGGTGCATTAAACACGAACTGGGTCCAAAATCAAGTGAATAATAAAAGCTCTTCACCTTGGTATAGGAGAAAGAGGGGGAAGAGGGGAAGGGGCGGGAAGAGCATTAGCACGTGCATTGCGGAAACAGGCTTTCACAGACATCTCCTCTTTTATTGTGAAGGAAGTATCAGTATGTCCATTTAACAGAGCGGAGAGCTGGAGAACAAGGCTCTCAATCAATACCCATTCAAGTATGGGTGCAAGACATCAGAGTCATTTAGGGGAGCTTGTTAGAAATGCGTCTTCTGGCCCGGCGTGGTGGCTCACACCTGTAATCCCAGCACTTTGGGAGGCCGAGGCGGACGGATCACGAGGTCAAGAGATAGAGACCATCCTGGCCAACATGGTGAAACCCCGTCTCTACTAAAAATACAAAATATATATATATATATCAGCTGGGCATGTGGTGCGTGCCTGTAATCCCAGCTACTCGGGAGGCTGAGGCTAGAGAATCGCTCCAACCTGGGAGGCTGAAGTTGCAGTGAACCAAGATCGCACCTCTGCACTCCAGCCTGGCGACGGAGCAAGACTCCGTCTCAAAAAAAAAAAAGAAAAGAAAAAAGAAAGAAAAAAAAGAAATGTAGGCTCTGGGCCCCAATTCTGGTGAATTCAGATTTACTAGGACTAGGGGTTGGGGTGTGGTTTTATATTTAGTATTTTATTATTATTATTATTATTATACTTTAAGTTCTAAGGTACATGTGCACAACGTGCAGGTTTGTTACATATGTATACATGTGCCATGTTGGTGTGCTGCACCCATGAACTCGTCATTTACATTAGGTATATCTCCTAATGCTATCCCGCCCCCCCCAACAATAGGACCCGGTGTGTGATGATCCCCTTCCTGTGTCCAAGTGATCTCATTGTTCAATTCCCACCTGTGAGTGAGAACATGCGGTATTTGGTTTTCTGTTCTTGCCATAGCTTGCTGAGAATGATGGTTCCCAGCTGCATCCATGTCCTTACAAAGGACATGAGCTCATTCTTTTTCATGGCTGCATAGTATTCCACGGTGTATATGTGCCACATTTTCTTAATCCAGTCTGTCACTGATGGACATTTGGGTTGATTTAGTATTTTTAACCAGCCCTACGGTTGGTTCTGAGGTGTAGCGAGGTTTGTGAACAAGTAAATGAGCCTGTCTCCAATATCTGTCGAAAGGTATCTGTGGTGAAATGCAATTCCAGAGCAGATGTGCCTACCTGGAATCCATGATCTTCCTGAAATTGTATGCAAAGATTTTGGACTCTGTGTGAAGCTAAATAATGGCCACCCAAATGTATCAAGTCCTAATCCCTGAAACCTGTCAATGTTACCTTATAAAGTAAAACGGTCTTTGCAGGTGTGATTAAGTTAAGGCTTTTCGACTTAATTTTCCGGGCAGACTGAAATCTAAATCGCAAGTGCCCTTATAAGAGAGGGAGAGTCGGTGCACCAAGAAGAGAAGGCAATGACCAGAGATTAGTAATGTGGCCATAAGCAAAGGAATACTAGCAGCCACCAGAAACTGGAAGAGGCAAGGAATAAAGCACAGTCCTACTGACACCTTGAATTCAGCCCAGATAAACAGATGTTAAGCTTCTGGCTTCTAGAACTGTGAGAAATTAAACTTCTCTTGTTTTAAGCCAAGTTTGTGATAATTTGTTACAGTGCTGTCTTAGTCTGTTTGGGGTGCTATAGCAAAATACCATAGACTGGGTGGTTTATAAACAACAGAAATGTATTGCTTATAGTTCTGAAGGTTGGGAAGTCCAACTTCAAGGTGCCAGCAAGGTTGGTTTCTCCTGAGGCTTCTCTCCTTGGCTTGCACATGGCTGCTCTCTTGCTGAATCTTTTCATGGCCATCCTCTCTGTGCATATGTGCCCCTGGGGTCTCTCAGTGTGTCCAAATTTCCTCTTCTGATAAGGACACAAGTCAGATTGGGGCCCACCCTAAGGGCCTCATTTTTACCTTAATTACCTCCTTAAAGGCCCTGTCTTTAAATACAGTCACACTCTAAGGTACTGAGGGTTAGGACTACAGTGAATTTGGGGAGAACATAATTCAGCCTGCAGCACTCCATTTTCCCTTACTTCTGGTTCTGGGGAAGCAAGCCTTCCTTCTCTCATGTAAAGTGTGGTTAAAAGACTCCTGTGGGAACTTTGCGGGGTCAAGGCCACGTGCACTTGGACTGCCCAAGTGCAAAGGAGTTGCTTGTTCTTGACTTCTGGTGTTTGGAAGTGAGTGAACAGTCTGATGCCTTTCAGCTGCTGTTAGGTTCAGCTTCAGCCTGCCAAGGTACTTTACCTGCTTCTTTCTGCCTTCTTATTTCCAACTCCAATACCTAGAACTCCTTGGAGTAAACAATCTACATTTTAAGACAAAGCACCTTCATCTCAGGGGCATGACCTTTCTCTTGTGGATGGAACACTGGAATGGCGGTGGTGGTGGGTGGAGAATTTTGGAGGTGCAGAGAAGGCAGGTTGCTTACTTCACACAGTCGGGGGTGATGCTGGTAATAGCTTAGGGGTTTTCTTCAGACTCTTGCTTCTGCTCCCCAATACTATGACATCTGACCCTGGCCTCTAAGCAGAATCTTGTTCTGCATTTAAATTGGCTTTATCGCCAAATCAGGTGTTCTTCAGTTGGACCTGGTGGCATCAGAAAGGACGAAGACTGTATCTCAGAGCTGTGCAAAAAATTTTGATTTTGTAAAGGTGCCTGGGTTGGGTCATCAGAACCAAGCAGAAGTCTCTTCATATAGGGCTTGGAGGACCATTTGCTAAACTGGCTCCAGTTGGATACAGAGCATACCTTATCTCTGGCCTCGTATTATAGGAGAGGGGTTGGGGGTAAGGGGGCTTCCAATTACAAGAATTCTAGCTCTGGTGGTTCTAAGGAGACCACATTTCATTTTCCAATTGCCAAAAAAAAAAAAAAACCACACCAAAAAAAACCCCCTTCAAATCCTGAAGGTTCAGAGCCAATGCCTTCAGTTGAAAGAATAATAACTCCCTTTTGTTGCCTTCAACCTCTGTGCCAGGAATTTTCCATCCTTATCTCATATAAGTGCTTCATCAAACCTATTCAGATAGGCATTGTTATTCCACCAAGGTTTCTGAGAGCATATGGTCACTTCAAACTCGGGCTTTGGCTCACGGATATCAAAGACTGGATGGGGGTGCTTGTGGGAGATGCTGCACATATTAACCTGGCATTCTAAAGGCAGCATCACTCACAAAAGTTTTCAAAAAGAGGATAAAATAGTTATTTTTAGACAAACAAAACAGAGATTTTGTAACCAGCAAACCAAGCTAATGGAAATTCTTAAGTATGTTCTTCGGGAGGAACATGACCTTAAAAGAAATAAATACAGGGAGGAATGAAGAGCAAAGAAAGTGGTAGTACGTGGGCAATGTAAGAGAACATTGGTAGAAGAAGAAATCAGAAAAACATCTATTCTCCTTTTTAAAAAATAAACTTAATGTATCATACAATCAGAAAAAAATGTCAGGAGGGGCTTAAATGGATTTCAACTTTTCTAAGGGGCTGGTATCATATTGGAAGTTATTTAGGTATTTATTAAATTTACATTCTGATAAGGTAATTATATATCTAGTAATTAATAGTATGTGGCTATTAAAATAATAGCAACAGGATGTAAATTTCCAAGCTATTGATAGTAGGGAGCGGAAAAAGTTGAATAATCAACACAAAATTTTCAATTTTTTTAAAAT
Organism: Macaca fascicularis; assembly: GCF_037993035.2. NCBI lineage: Eukaryota > Metazoa > Chordata > Mammalia > Primates > Cercopithecidae > Macaca > Macaca fascicularis. The sequence continues at coordinate 125,149,161 of NC_088395.1, read as the reverse complement.
CAAAAAAGAAATATAAATGGGATGAATAAAAGCACAAAATAAAATTATAGCTTTAAACCCAAATATATGAATAATTTTATTAAATGTTTATGATCCACAACATCAAAAAACCCAAGTAATCCCATTTAAAAGTGAGCAAAGGATCTGAACAGACATTTCTCAAGCAAAGACATACAAATGGCCAAGAAATATATGAAAAAATGCTCAACTAATCATTAGGGAAATGCAAATCTAAACCACAGTGACCCCAGTTAGCATGGCTATTATCAAAAGACAAAAATTAAAAATTGTGGCAAGGATGCAGAGAAAAGAAAACTCTTATACACTGTTGCTGAGAATGTAAATTAGTACAGCCACTATGGAGAGCAGCTGGGAGGTTCCTCAGGAAACGAAAGATAGAGCTATCATACCATCCAGAAATCATATGATATATAGCCAAAGGAAATGAAATCAGCGTATTGAATGAATACCTGCACCCCCAGGTTTATTACAGCACTATTCACAATAGCCAAGATATGAAATCAACCTAAATATCCATCAGTGGATGAATGGATAAAGAAAATGGAGTGTATATACACAATGGAATACTATTCAGCCATAAAAAAGGAATAAAGTCCTATCATATGCAGCAACATGTATGGAACCGGAAGTCATTATGTTAACTGAAATAAGCCAGGCACAGAAAGATAAAAATTGCATGTTCTCATTCATCTGTGGGAGCTAAAAAAGTATATCTCACAGAGGTAGAGAGTAGAATGATTGTTACCAGAGGCTGGGAAGAGTGTGTGTGGTGGGGAGGGTTGAAGAGAGATCAGTTAATGGCTTAGATTAAAATAATATGTTATAGTGTTCAATAGCACAATAGGGTTACCATAGTTAAAAACAATATGTTATATATTTCAAAATAGCTAGAAGAGAAGATTTGAAATGTTCCCAACACAAAGAAATGACAAATGTTCAAGGTGATAGGTATCTTAATTATCCTGGATCATTAAATATTGTATTCATGTATGAAAAGATCACATGTATCCCATAAATACGTATAAATAGTATGTATCAATAAAAGGATTTTTTAAGTTACAAAACATAAAAGATTTTAAGAGCTAAATGCTCAAATTAAAAAATATTATCAAATGGGATTAATAAACACAACTAAATGCTGTTGAAAAGAGACAAATCCCAAATATAAGGGTACAGGTAGGTTGATAGTAAAAACATGGAGACAGATAAATCATGCAAATAATATATAACAGATAGAAAACTTGTATAGCTATATTCATAGCAGACACAATATACTTAAAAGCAAAAAGCATTATGAGAGATATAGAAGGTTATTTTATTATGATAAAAGTTTCAACTCACCAGGAAGTTTAGAAAATTTGAATGATTATGCACTGATAACAAAGCCTTGAAGTATATAAAGGAAAAATTAATTTGCCAAAGGAGAAATAAGCAAATATAACATTAGAATGGAAAGTGTTACCACACCTCTCTCAGTAGTTGATCAAGGAGACAAAAAATGTCTCTAAGGATATAGAATTTTTGAACAATGTTATTAATAACGAACTAATAGTCAATGTATAGAATACTGCAGCCAACAACTACAGAATACACATACAATACACTTATAAAATTTGACCATATGTTAGGCCAGAAAGCAGTCCTCAACAAATTTCTAAGAATTAAAATCTGATTGCAATGCAAGTAAGTTACAAACCAATAATAAAAAGATAACTGGAAAATGTCAGTATGTTTGGAAACCAAGATACATACTCTAAAATAACTGATGAGTCAAAGAACAATGATAGTGAAATTAAAAATATTTTTTGCTGAACAATAATGGAAATACTTATATCAAAAATTGTGGGAGCTGGGTACAGTGCTGCATGCCTGTAGTCCCAGCTACTCAAGAGGCTGAGACAGGAAGATTGCACGAACCTGGGCAACATAGCCGGACCCTGTGTCTAAAACAAAACAGAACAAAAAAACCCACCCTTGTATCTGTAAACAATGATGAAAATCCATGAGTTAATGAGTTAATGAATTAATTGTCCATCTCAAGATGTAAGAAAGCAGAGAAAATAAGCCCAATAAAATTTAAAAATGATATGATAAATAGAAATTAGTTAAATAGAAAGCAATGTTATAACACGTCAAGAATGTCCTCTCTTGCCACTTCCATTCAACACTGTACTAGGGGTTCTAGCCTGGGAAATTAGATAAGATAAAAATGAAATAAATGACATCCAGATTGGAAAGGAAGAAATAAAAGCATCTGTATTCATAGATGACATCATTTTGTACATGGAAAATTCTAAGGACACCATTGAAAAACTATGAGAACTAACAGATGAGTTCAACAAGATTGTAAAATACAAGATTGTTATACAAAATTTAATTGTATTTCTATACACTAGCAATGAACAATCTAAAATGAAATTAAGGAAACAATTCCACAATAACATCAAAAATACTTATGAATAAATTTAACAAATAAAGTGTAAAGCTTACACTAAAAATCGCAAAACATTGTGGAGGGAAATTAAAGATATAAATAAATGAAAGACATTTGATCATCCTGGTTTGGAGGGCCAAATATTGATAAAATGGCAATCTACAGATTGATCTGTAGATTCAATGTTGCATCTAGCATAATTTCAGCTGGCTTCTTTGTAGAAACTGAGAAGCTGATCCTAAAATTCATACAGAAATGCAGGGAGCCCGGTGTGGTGACTCACACCTCTAATCCCAGCACTTTGGGAGGCCGAAGTGGGCGAATCACTTGAGCCCAGGAGTTTGAGACCAGCCTGGGTAACATGGTGAAACCCTGTCTCTATTAAAAATACAAAAACTAGCCAGGCATGGTGGTGCAAGCCTGAGCCTGTAGTCCCAGCTACACAGGAGGCTGAGATGGGAGGGTGGCTTGAACCCGAGAGGTGGAGGTTGTAGTGAGCAAAGATCACACCACTGCACTCCAGCCTGGGTGACAGAGTGAGACCTTATCTCAAAAAAAAGAAAGAAAGAGAGAGAGAGAGCGAGAAAGAAAGAGAGAGAGAGAGAGAGAGAGAGAGAGAAAGAAAGAAAGAAAGAAAGAAAGAAAGAAAGAAAGAAAGAAAGAAAGAAAGAAAGAAAGAAAGAAAGAAAGAGAGAAAGACAAGAAAGGAAGAAAGAAAAAGAAATGCAGGAGACCCAGAATAGTCAAAACAATCTTGAAAAGGAAGAACAGAGTTGGAGAACTGACACTTCCCAATTTTAAAATCTACTACAAAGCTGCAGCAATCAAAACTGTGTGGTCCTGGAATAAGGATAGATATATAGATCAGTGGAATAGAATTGAGAGTCCAGAAATAAACTCATACATTTATGGTCAGCTAATTTTTGACAAGGATGACAAGACCATTCAATGGGGAAACAAAAGTCCATTCAACAAATGGTGCAGGGACAAATGGATATCACATGGAAAGAATGAATTTGGATTACCACCTCACACCATGTATAAAAATTAACTCAAAATGGATCATAGACCTAAGAATAAAAGTTAAAATTATAAAAATTCTTAGAAGTCATAGAAGTAAATCTTTGTGTCTTTGAGTTAGGTAAAGCATTCTTAAATATGACACCAAAGCATAAGCAACAACAACAACAACAACAACAACAACAAAAACAGATAAACTGGACTTCATCAAAATTTAATTTTTTTTTTTTTTTTTTTTTTTGAGACAGAATCTTGCTCTGTCACCCAGGTTGGAGTGCAGTGGCACGATCTCAGCTCACAAAATTTAAAATTTTTGTGCATCAAAAGACACTGTCAGGGCCGGGCATGGTGACTCACACTTGTAATCCCAGCAATTTGGGAGGCCAAGGCTGGGGATTGCTTGAGCTCACGAGTTCAAGACCAGCCTGGCCAACATGGTGAAAGCCGTCTCTACAAAAAATACAAAAATTAGCCAGCATGGTGGCATGTGCTTGTAATCCCAGCTACTCAGGAGGCTGAGGTGGGAGGATGACTTGAACCTGAAAGGCAGAGGTTGCAGTGAGCCGAGATCACGCCACTGCACTCCAGCTTGGGAGACAAAGCCAGACCTTGTCTCCAAAAAAAAAAAAAAAAAAAAAAAAAAAAAAAAAAAGACACTGTCAGGAAGGGGAAAAGGCAATCCACAGAATGAAAGAAAACATATGGAAATTATATATCTGATGAAGGATCTTTATCTAGAATATATAAAGTAGTTTTACAACTCAACAATAAAAAGACAATTTTAAAATGGACAAAGGATCTGAGTAAACATTTCTCCAGGGAATACGTATGATATACAAACGGCCAATGAAAAGATTCTCAACATTATTTGGTCATCAGTGAAATGCAAATGAAAACCACAATTGGATACCATTTTATACTCACTAGGATGGCTATAATGAGAAAGACAGATAATAATAAGTGTTGGCAAAGATATGGAGAAATTGGAATCCTGAAATATTGCTCACAGGAATGTGAAATGGTGCAGTCACTTTGGAAAATAGTTTGGAAATTTCCTCAAAAGGTTAAATATAGAATTACCATATGACCCAGCAATTCTATTCCCAGGTGAATATCCAAAAGAAATCAAAAACCTATATCCATACAAAAACTTGTATACTAATGTGCATAGTGTCATTATTAATAACCAAAAAGGGGAAGCCACTCAAACATCCATCAATTAATGAATGGATAAAAGGAAAGAAGTGCTGTTACACGCTACAACATGGGTGAATCTTGGAAATACTATGCTAAACGAAAGATGCTCACACAAAAGGCCACATATTGTATGATTCTATTTATATGAAATGTTCAGAAGAGACAAATCCACAGATATAGAAAGTAGATTAGAGGTTGCCAGGGGTTGGGGGGAGAAAGGAAAAGGGAGTGACTGCTAATAGGTACAGGGTTTCTTTCTGTGGTGATGATAATGTTCTAAAATTGATTGTGATGATGGTCATATAACTGAATATATTTAAAAACCATTGAATTGTACACTTTCAAAGGATGAATTTTAAAGATGCGCACTATATCACAATAAAGATTTTTTTTTTTTTTAATTTACGGGCCGGTCGCGGTGGCTCATGCCTGTAATCCCAGCACTTTGGGAGGCCGAGGTGGGCGGATCACGAGGTCAGGAGATCGAGACCATCCTGGCTAACACAGTGAAACCTCGTCTTTACTAAAACTACAAAAAATTAGCCGGGCGTGGTGGCGGGCGCCTGTAGTCCCAGCTACTCGGGAGGCTGAGGCAGAAGAATGGCGTGAACCCAGGAGGCGGAGCTTGCAGTGAGCTGAGATTGCGCCACTGCACTCCAGCCTGGGCCACAAAGTGAGACTCCGTCTCAAAAAAAAAAAAAAAAAAAATTACGGTGTGGATCCATTTATATAAAGTTCAAACAAAGGTGAGACTAAACTATATTGCTTAAATATGCATACAGAGATTATCGAAAACTAAAAGAAAGTATAGTACTATTCCTATAAAAGTCAGACTAGTGGTTCCGCCTGGGGATGAGAGAAGAGCTTTGATTAAAAAGAGAACCACAGAGGGCTTCTGTGGCATCCTAGTGTTTTATTTCTGATTTTTCTTGGTGGTTACATGGGTATTTCTTTTCTAACGATTTGTTAAAATCTACATACATGTTTTATGCACATTTCTGTATATCTGTTTTATTTTCAATAAACTGTTAAAATTAAACTCATTCACCTGAGTGTATGTGGACTACACTGAATTGTTAAAATATTGGACTGAGCCAGGCTATCAATTCCAGATATTTCAACAAAAGGGTTCCTAAATTAAGTGTCCCTAAGATTAAAAGAGAGAATAGGAGTGGAGAGAGTGTTGGGTAGAGGAGAAGGAAGATTTGACTTTCCTAAAAGACGTACTTCTTTGGTTCCTGTGCAAAGCACTAAAGATAGGGAATTAGTGATAAAGCATGCAGGCTCTACAGCCAAACCAAATAGGTTCTGCATCTACCACTTAATTTTTAGTTTCATAATCCTTCTGGGCCTCAGTTTCCATATCTGTAAGTGGAGATTATAATAGCATCTAGCTAAAATGTTACTGTGCGTATTAAAGAAGATTATCCTTGTAATACCTTGTGAATTTTTTTTTTAGATAAGGGACCTCACTGTTGCCCAGGCTGAAGTGTAGTGGCCATTCACTGTACTCATCATAGTGCACTGTGGCCTCCAACTCCTGGCCTCAAGCGATCCTCTCACCTTAGCTTCCCGAGTAGCTGGAACTATAGGTGCCTACCACCACACCCAGCTGAGTATGTTTTTTGACATGTAAGTGCTCTATAACTGGCATCTGTTATTATTTCTTCCTAAAGCGCGTTATGAGATGCATTAATTCTGAGTCCCTGTTGTATGTCTGTTATTGTCCTATTTTCCATTTATTGTAGATACAGTACATGAAAATATTACAATTGCATTTTTTTTTTTTTGAGACAGGGTCTCACTCTGTTGCCCAGACTGGAGTGCAGTGGCGTGATCTCAGCTCACTGCAACCTCCGTCTCCCAGGCTCAAGCAATTCTCCTGCCTCAGTCTCCGGACTAGCTGGGATTACAGGCATGCACCACTACCACCTGGCTAATTTTTGTATTTTTAGTAGAGATGGGGTTTCACCATGTTGGCCAGGCTGGTCTTAAACTCCTGACCTCAAATGATCCACCCCCCTTGGCCTCCTAAAGTGCTAGGATTACAGGCATGGTATGTGTAATAGAAACACACTCAGAGAGGTTAAGTAAGAAGCCTAGAGTCACACAGCTTTAAGAGGTGGAATAATGTTTTGAAAACAGATCCATCTAATTCCAAAGCCTTTGCACTTTCCATGTTTTCTTGGAGTTGAATGTAACCATCGTTCAGTGGGGAAATCAAAGAGTTTTTAACCAAATACTGTTTTATTAAGCTATTTATATGACTTAATAGGAGAAAACATGTCCAAAAGCCTGAGTGCTTTGTGTACTGGGAAAGTTTATATAGTGCCAATGTACCATTTCAGAGCAGACCTAAATCTCTCGCATTCCCTAAATAACACCTGGTAAAGAGATGTTCCTAGAAGTTGCTTAAGTTGCAATGATCTGGCAGGTTTTAAAGTCTGGCCAAACCTAAGGAATATAGCAGTAGGATTTCCAGGTCACAGGAAGTGTATTACCAACAGGAGAGCACATGCCACCAAATCTGAGGGAGTGCAGAGTCAAACTCCTAATGGGGAACCTGGCATCCAAAACTGTTTTTTGTCAATTCCTCTAATTCTGCACCAGGTATCTGAACACAGGAGAGCGTCCTCCCAGAGCACCACCATAGAGGGGCTCAGCAAACAGTCCAACCAATTCTGCATAGCTGCAACACCTCAGAAAATGTAGTCCAGCCTGCTGGTCTGGATTGATTGAGATGACTGAGACCCAAGTAGCCCTTTGGGAAATCATGGTAAAATCATGGTGCTGGATGTTTCAGAAATCCTTGGTGACTGATCAACTGGACTGCTGTGGCAGAGACAAGATCTAGAGAAAGTGGGGGAGGAGGGTGGGGTCCAGAGGCAGAAGTCAGGCTGGAAAGTCCTGGGGGCCCACTGCCAAGAGGGAGACTGGCAAGAAGTAGATCAGGATGGTGGCCATTCTGAATGTGTGTGTGGTGAAGGGAGCACTAAACTACAGCCTGGGGGCCTGGGCTCTGTCACTCTTGAGCTAATTAATTAACCTCTGGATATATCCATTCTCCCACCCATAAAATGGAAATAATAATAGTACCTATCTCATTGGATTATCGTGAGGAACAGATGAAATCATTGACATGAAAGCACTGTGAAAACTCTCATGGTATATAGAAATATGAAGCTAAGTGTTTACTTGTTTTGTTTACTTGTGTAGCCCCAGCACCTGGGACAGTGTCTGTCATATAGCAAGCACTCAATAAACATTCATTGAATGAATAATATTGCACTAGAGTTCGAGTACTGACTGTTTAGCATACTAGATGATCATGACAAGCAAAACTATGAGATGGGCGAAAGTGAGTTCTTGGCCGGCTGCAGTGGCTCATGCCTGTAATCCCAACACTTTGAGAGGCCAAGGTGCCAGGGTTGTTTGAGTCCGGGAGATCAAGGCCAGCCTGAGAAACATAGGGAGATCCAATTTCTATAAATAATAAAAAATTAGCCAGGCATGGTGATGTAGACCTGTGGTCCCAGCTACTCGAGAGGCTGAGGTGGGAGGATCATTTGAGCCCAGGAAGTGGAGGCTGCAGTGAGCCGAGATCATATCACTGCTCTCCAGCCTGGACAACAGAGCAAGATCCCATCTCAAAAAAAAAAAAAAAAAAAAGAAAAGAAAGAAAGTTCTTTCATTCTTCCATTTGGAGCCCTGTCCCCTGTCCCTTGACAGTGCCCTGGAGATATTAAATATCCAGCATCCTCAGCCGCCTCATTCTTCTTCACCCAGCCCACCTTGGTATCACTGATGAAAAGAATGATAGCTGCCATTTGTTGGAGGCATATTATGTTCTAAGTGTTAGGCTTCACATGCACATTCTCAGCTTGATCTTCAAATCCACCCCCACATTTAATGGCTATTTTTCTTGGGGAAAAAATACATGCTGATGACTCTAAAGAATCGGTCTTCTCATCTAGGTTGCAAGGCAAATCCTGTTACAGAAACTGGCATGATTCCTGTTGGAGTTTTTGTTCCCAGGACTCATCTGGGCTCAAATGAGGCCCAGGCTTGAAATTGTGTGGCAACGGACCCAACTGCCATAGCCATGCCATCAGGCATAGCTGTGATCGATGGGGGACAAGGGTCTCAATCTGCATGAAGGCACCAAGGCTCTGCTATCCTCTTTCACAACTACATGGCTAGGAAACAGCAGCTGTCATTCAAGCCCAGGCAATCTCTCTTCAATACTTTGTGACATTTAAGGAAGCAGATGGAACGACTTGACAAATGGAACGGCTTGTCCAAAGCTGCTCACCTGGGCTTAGAAATCCTTCCCCTCCGCCAAGAGATTTTTCATAAAGGAATGCTAATCTCTTTGGCACACTGCCCTTTGCACCCCTACAACCTTAAATGCTGGGGCCACTTAGTAGGTTCAGAACATTGTGGCAGGCTCTCTTATACCACCCCACCCTCCCTGATTCTTACTTCATAGCCCTATCAGAGTTAGAAATAATGCAATTACTTGTAGAATAATTTGATTACCTTTGGACTCCACCAAGTGCCCCTGAATTCCATGAGAGCCAGGTAGAATTGACTTTCTTCTCCACCACTTCCATAGTGCCCAGCTCTGGGCATAGTACAAAGCAAGTGCTCAATCAATATTTATCAAAGCATAAATGAATGAGTGAAGAGCAAACAAATGAGTGAGATAGAAAAGTAGAATAGAATAAATGTAATTGCTCTCAAACCTTTGAAGAGCTGTTCTATGAAAGAAAGAGGATTTTTATTATCTTTTCTCTCTTTTTTTTTTTTTTTTTTTTTTTTTGAGAAAGAGTCTCACTCTGTCGCTCAGGCTGGAGTGCAGTGGCACCATCTTGGCTCACTGAAACCTCTGCCTCCAGGGTTCAAGCGATTCTCCTGCCTCAGCCTCCCGAGTAGCTGGGACTACGGGTGTGCACCACCACACCTGGCTAATTTTTATATTTTTAGTAGAGATGGGGTTTAGCTGTGTTGGCCAGGCTGGTCTCAAACTCCTGGCCTCAAGTGATCCACCTGCCCCAGCCTCCCAAAGTACTGGGATTACAGGCGTGAGCCACCATGCCCAGCCCAAGATTTTTATTAACTTTTTATTTAGAAATAATTTAAAAATGGCCGGGCGCGGTGGCTCAAGCCTGTAATCCCAGCACTTTGGGAGGCCAAGACGGGCGGATCACGAGGTCAGGAGATCGAGACCATCCTGGTGAACACAGTGAAACCCCGTCTCTACTAAAAAATACAAAAAACTAGCCGGGCTAGGTGGCGGGCGCCTGTAGTCCCAGCTACTCGGGAGGCTGAGGCAGGAGAATGGCGTAAACCCGGGAGGCGGAGCTTGCAGTGAGCTGAGATCCGGCCACTGCACTCCAGCCTGGGCGACAGAGCCAGACTCCATCTCAAAAAAAAAAAAAAAAAAGAAATAATTTAAAAATTACAGAAGAGTTGTAAAAGCAGAACAAATAATTCCCATATACCATCTATGCAGATCCCACCAATTTTAAACATTTTGGCATTTGTTTTTATTAGTCTCTCTTATTACTTACATATTAATGTTCTTTTTTTTAGGAACTATTTGCAGGCAGGTCACAAGCATCATGCCACTTTACTCCCTAATGCTTCAATACATATTTCCCAGGGACACGGACATTCTTATAGAAGACCATTACCAAAATTAGGACACTTAATAGTGATGCAATATTGTAATCTATGTCCTTACTCCATTTTGCCAATTTTGAGTGAGGATTTTTTTGTTGTTGTTGTTCTGTTTGGTTCTCCAGGGCAGAAGGAAGATTAATGGGAAGATACATGACAAAAATGATTTTTCACTCTGGAAGTTGAAGATAGATCCAGAAAATTAGAACTATCAATAAATAAAATGGCCTTTCTCCAAAAATAGGCACTCCCTGTTGCTGCAAGGATTTAGGCAGAGACTAGATGATTACCTGTTAGGAATGAGGGAGGGGAGATCTCTTCTGAATATGAACTACAGAATAAGCTTTTGTGTGTACTTCTGCAAGCCAGGTGAATTATATGCTATGTACTGGGCTTGATTCTCTTTTTTTTCACTTATCATTTCTCATGTCAGGGCCGGTCCTTGGGTAGCTGAAGTAACCAACCATGGCATGAGGTTGAAGCAACCTCAACGTTCCATCAGCCTGGAAATATTTTCCCCTGACATCTTCCACAAACAGGTCAGCCCTGGAATAATAATATTAACATGTATTATGCACTTACAATGGGCTGGGCAATGGTGTAAGTGCTTTGTAAGTGTCAACTCATTAAGTCTCCAAAAGCCATAAGATATAGCTATTACTATACTACAATACCTATTTTACCGATGAGGCGTCTGAAGCTCAGGTGGGTTTTTGGTACCTTGATTTGGTTCAGGTCTGATGTGTTAAAAGATTTAAGAAATTATGATCAAGTTGTTCAAATAAGTGTATATGGAGATTTTTACAAAGCAGTTAGGCTGGGCACAGCAGCTCACGCCTGTAATCCTAGCAATTTGGGAGCCTGAGGCAGGCAGATCACTTGACCCCAGGAGTTCAAGACCAGTCTGGACAACAATGTTGAAATCCTGTATCTACTAAAAATACACACAAAAAAATTTAGTGGGTGTGGTGGTGAACACCTGTAGTCCCAGCTCCTCAGGAGGTTGAGGTGTGAGGATTGCTTCAGCCCAGGAATTGAAGGCTGCAGTGAGCTGTGATCGTGTCACTGCACCCTAGCCTGAGCAGCAGAGCAATATCGTGTCTCAAAAAATAAAAAATCGGTTCAATTATTTAAATGAAAAATAAAAAGGAAAGAAATAAACCAAATGATAGTATTTCAAGACTTCAAGAACATTAGTATTTCTTTGTTTATACCTATTCCTATTTTCATTAGGGCAGTCTAATTTGGAGGAGTTTTAGGGGGGTTTCTTTATTTCTACATTTCCTGATTTTCTGGTTGTTGTTGTAATTGATATTTTTAGACATGTTTTCACTGTAGTTGACATGCTAACTCAGAATGAAAGATTTTCCCAGAGACTGTCTTATGTAAAGCAATTGAATCTCCCTGCTGTATTGTCATTGTAGAAGACAGAGGAACAAGGAGGATGGCCCCTTTCCCAGCCTTATGGGTTTCATAGTTTTCAGAACAGTTAATTTCTGGCTAATTCCTACCAATCCTTAAAATTTCAGCTTAAATGTCACATCCTCAGAAAAGTTTTTGCTACCCTGCAAGGCTAGGTCAGAATCCCCTGTTACCTGTTCTCACAGCCTCATCAACCTTTTCTTCATCTCACCTCACTACATCTCACTGCATCATTGACCTTTCCTTCATAGCAATTATCACATTTAAAATGATTGTTTTCTGTCTTTACAGTTAGACTGTAATACAGGTTTCTGAGGGGCCCCATCTATTTTTGCTCCCTAATGTATCCTAGTACCTGACACACCATGGCCACTCAATAAATGTTTGCTGAATGAAAAATGAGTAAATGAAGATCCAGTTCCACTTAGGAAAAAGATGTTAGCAAAAGACAACACGGAAGAGTAAATTGTGCCCCTGGAGGCAAAAATGCAGTATTCTAGTATCAAAGGTCAGAACCAGGCAGTGACGAAGTCAAAATGAGGGGATTTGGGAGATCTGGCAGAGGGTGGTTCAGGCAAGAACTTTGGTCAGTTGCTAGAGTACGGTAGCAGCAGCAGCATGGAGGATCTCAATTCAGTGCTAGGATGCTGTAGCTGACTGAAAGTAGTCTGCTTTCAGGGGTTCAGCCCTTCTGGAAATATGCTACAGAACATGTGCACCCATTGTTTCCTTCACTGGGGACAGAGAAGTAGAACTAGGCTGAAAAGAATTTAAGGAAGAACTATAAAAGGCTTTTGAGAGGAAGGGTCTTGGTGGTTCCAAAATAATGTCCTCTCTCACTAAGTGGCTTTCACAAGCTGCCATTACAATTTCTACACGCAGCCCCCAGATGGCAGCAGTGTGTTACTCTTGGGCTGCCAAGTTCCTGATGAAGGCTCCGCTTTGACATCTAACCCACCATCCCATGACTGCCCCCAGAGCTAGCTTAGATTTGGGTTGTCCTCACACTGTGCTGAGAGGGCTTGCAATGTGTCTTATTTTGGGAATGACCTCATTGGTCTTTCCCTGGCAGCTGGCTCCCATAACCCTGACTCTTGAAGCTGCGCTCCTCTCATTGCCATCCATGAGTGTCCCCAACCCTGTAGGAAATCATAACCTAATGGTTCCTTCTAGCATACTACAGTGAACATGTCCAAAATGAAATTCGTATTTCTCATCTACTCCCCATTCCCCTCCCAAACTTCTGCTTCTCTATAACATTTTGAGCATCTCCCTCCCATTCATGGAGTCCTGGTGAGTCCACCTCTAAACTACTTCAAATCTGTGCCCTCCTCTCCTGTTTGCCAGGCATGGAGCAGATCCTCTCCACCTCTTGCCTAATCCCTAGGTCATCTGCTTATCTCTGTCATCTTTCTATCACAATCCATCCTTCCACTCTGCTCAAAGTCCTTCTGAGGACAGGGATGCCCCCTTTTGTTAATCTCTTCAGATCCTACTCTTGCTTTAATGTGCAGACCAACTAGCACTGCCCTCAAAAAACTTTTCTGGGTATCCTCCCAACCCTGACACCCCCATCATTTTTTCCACTGCCTATATACAGCACTTTAGTTGGACCTCCTTTCATAATTCTAATTGCTAATATTCTGCCTTGTTAATAATCCATTATTTATATACATGAATATGTCACTCTAGCCCTTAGCCAAGGTGGCAACCATGTGGCACAAGTACATCAACACCCCCCCCCAACCAGTACCCAACAAGAGACATCACTAATAGATCTTAGCCATCTTCCCACTGAGCCCAAACCCAATCTCAAAATCCTTCTGGAAACAGTATTCCAGAAGAACCGATCCACAAAATGAAACAAATTTGCCATGCCTGTGCTGGACTATCAGCAATAATAGGACAGAAAGTATGCACTGCACCTGTAGTCCCAGCTACTTGGCAGGCAAGAGGATCACTTGAGCCTAGGAGTTTGAGACTAGCCTGGGCAAAATAGTGAGACACCATCTCAATTTTTTAAAAAAGAAAAGAAAGCATGCCCTATTCTTCTTTGAATCTACTACAGCATCTTGTACAGGATCTACACTAATCAAAAGCCTTCTTGAATGAATTAATAAAAGCACAAAGTGGAATAGAGTAGACATTGATAATAGGAATGCTGCTCCCAGACTCCATGTTTCAATACTGCTGATATGAATATGGGTGTGTAAATATCCCAAGACCCTGCTTTTAATGCTTTTGCATAAATACCCAGAAGTGGGATTGCTGAGTCATATGGTAGATCTATTTCTTTTTCTTTTTCTTTTTTTTTTCTTTTTTTTGAGACGGAGTTTCATTCTTGTTGCCCAGGCTGGAGTGCAATGGCGCAATCTCAGCTCACCACAACCTCCACCTCCCAGGTTCAAGCGATTCTCCTGCCTCAGCCTCTCGAGTAGCTGGGATTACAGGCACCCGCCACCACGCCTGGCTAATTTTTGTATTTTTAGTAGAGACAGGGTTTCTCCATGTTGGTCAGGCTGGTCTAGAACTCCTGACTTCAGTTGATCCGCCCACCTTGGCCTCCCAAAGTGCTGGCACTACAGGCATGAGCCACCGCACATGGCCCAGGTAGATCTTTTTGAGGAACTACCATTCTGTTTTCCATGGCTGTTGCACCATTTCACAATCCCACAAATAGCACACAAGGATTCTCATTTCCCCACATCCCCACCAACACTTTTTATTTTATGGGTTTTTTTAATAGTGGCCATCCTAATGAGTGTGAGGTGATGTTCATTCACTTTTGTTGCTAAGTAGTATTCCACGATGTGACTATACCAAAAATTGTTCACTCATTCACCTACTCATTGATGGATATCTGAGTTTTTCTAGTTTTTGTAAATTATGAATAAAACCATTATAAACATTTCTGTAAAGGTTGTTGTGTGAACATACGTTTTTATTTTTCTGGGATAGATGCCCAAAAGTACAATTGCTGGGCCATGTGATAGCTGCATGCTTTGTTTTTAAACAAACTGCCACTCTTTCTCAGAGTAGCAGTTTAAGAAATATATGAGTGATACAATTTCTTTGCATCCTTACTATTATTGAGGTGTTGTCATTATTTTTATTTTAGACATTCTGAGAGGTCTGTAGTAATGTTACCAAAACATCAGGAGTTCCATCTAGGTCCTGTTTCTCACTGTGCAGAAAGGCAAACACTGAGACAATGAGTATTGCCAAGGAAGAAGGCTTTAATCAGGTGCAGCAGCCAAGGAGATGAGAGATCAGTCTCAAATCCATCTCCCCGACCAACTAAAATTAGGTGTTTGTATAGCAGGGAAGATGTGAAACCATGTGTGGGAAAACAGGAATTAGGGAGGGATAAGGAAGAAGAGTTGGTCAACAGGAAGCAGTTGGTTCATCAGCCAATCAAGATGGGTCAGGGATCTGGCTTCTCACTGTCCAGATGTGGTGATTTGGTGATTTTCAGATCCTTGATACTATCTGGGAGGCCTGATGGCGTATTTCCTGAGAAAGGAACTCAGATAAGACAAATGTAACATTCTCAAGTTTTAAGACTGGAAGGATCAATTTCTATGTTTATTCAAAGAGATCAGAAACATCAGCTCTGTGGGACAATTGGGTTGGTTTCATAGTCACATGGTTTGTATATTTCCCAGTGGTATTCAAGGCAGCAACTTATGGAAAACTGCATGATCAAGTGTAAACTCAGCAGATTTACAAAGCACACACTTGACCACAGCTAATTTTTCTCAACCTAACATTCAGACCCATAAGCCTATTTTTCCACCCTGCTTTAAAATTTTGAGTGCATTTTAAAATATCAAAAAAGGATTGCCCCATATTGGCCTTAATTAATCCATGCTGAAGTAATCTCTTTTAGTATCACATTTCCAATTTGTTTATATTGGTCCTTATCACGTGGGAAAAAATTATACAACACAGATATGCTCTGTACTACCATTTGCAAAAACATTCCATAGACATATTAGAAGTTGGCATTTGTGTGTGTGTGTGTGTATGCATAGCTGGTTTTTTTTTTTTTTTTTTTTTTTTCTATTTTAAGGAAGACTATGTCTTGGTTGTGTGAGAACTTCTAAGCTTCAAGGCCAAACTTGAGTTTTCACTTCTTTCACAGATGTCTGACTACACTTAATAAAGAATTTCCAGAATTCGCTGGACACCATGGTTGACGCCTGTAGTCCCAGCATTTTGGGAGGCTGATGCGGGTAGATCACTTGAGGTCAGGAGTTCGAGACCAGCCTGGCTAACGTGGTGAAACCCCATCTCTACTAAAAATACAAAAATTAGCCAGGCATGGTGGTGGGCGCCTGTAATCCCAGCTACTTGAGAGGCTGAGGCAGGAGAATTGCTTGAACCCGGGAGGCAGAGGTTGCAGTGAGCTGAGATCACACTATTGCATTCCAGCCTGGGCAACAAGAGCAAAACTCCAAAAAAAAAAAAAAAGAAAGAAAAAAGAAAAGAAAAGAGAGAGGAAGGAAGGAAGGAAGGAAGGAAGGAAGGAAGGAAGGAAGGAAGGAAGGAAGGAAGGAAGGAAGGAAGGAAGGAAGGAAGGAAGGAAAAGAGAAAACAAGAAGAATTTCCAGAATCCAATGGGATGCTAAACAAATTTTCAGTCAAAGCAATCTGGAAGGGAAAAAGAGCTACTTTGTGGCAGCAGGGCTGTATTCATTCCTAAATGTCAATGTAGTATGATTTTAAAGGCCAAACAATCATTTGTTCCCAAATTCTCACCCCTGTATATCACAAAGCATCATTATTTAAAAAACTACCACGAGCCTTATTGGATCCTGATTCAAGCAAATTGTAGGAAAAAAAAAAAAAAAGACTTATGAGACAATTGGGGAAATGTAAACACTGACTAGATAATTGAGAATATTAAGCAATTCTCATTTATTTTTAAAGTGTGATAATGGTATTGTAGTTTTTTAAAATAAAGAGGGTCCTTAGTTTGTAGAGATATATACTAAAGTATTTACCGATGAAATGATATGATGTCTGGGACTTGCTTAAAAATAATTCATTGTGTAGGAAGTAGGGAATGGGTGGTGGTATAGATGAAATAAGATTGACCATTTTGATAATTGTCGAAGCTAGTTGACGGGTATATGATCATTCACTGTAACAGATTCCTTACTTCTACATGTTTGAACTTTCCCATAATAAAATATTTTTTTAAATCCACCATAAAAATGGTAGCATGGTTTGGGGATATTGAAATATCCCCTTGTAATATTAATTTTATCCAGAAATAGTAACCCACAAACTTCTTAGCCCTCCTTGGCTACATTAGCAAAGATGAATTGATCAAACATCTTAGGAGGAGGCAGAGGCCACAAGGAACAGGAAATGAGGCAGGACAAGTCTGAAAAGAGTTAAGAAAAGCTTGGAACATGGACTCTTGCCAGAGTGGACAAGCTGTTGCCAACCACTGAACGAAAGGGTTTGGAAGTGTAGCAGCTGGAGAGAGGATGCTAAAAGAAAGTAGTAGATTTATTAGGGGGAAGGTGTCTTGTATATGCATGTTGGTGGGGGATAGTAGGGTGGAGCTTGAATGCTCAAGGCTGTAAAACAAACTCACCCCTTGATTAGAGCTATCTTTGCCTCCCTTTGGAAACATCATGAAAATAAGACATGTAGAACTGATTCTTAATCCAATTCTCAAGTCAAACAATAACTCAGAATAATTTTCTGATTTTTCCCCCATTTTCAAATCTGCAAGTCTTAGGTCAGCTGCTTTTCTATACCTGTTTCCATTATTTTCCCAAAACAATCAAAAGTTACCATTTTATTGATTGCGAATGTTAGACCTAAAGGAGCCCCTGTAGATCACTTACTCTTTTTTTTCCACAGGTGAGCAAACTGAAGCTCAGAGAAAGAAACTCGTCCTGCATCATACAGTATGTAGGTAGCACAGTGCTGGCACATGGTAGACACTCAATAAATATCTGTTGAATCCAGGGTTGATACATACCTACCAAGTAATTATAGCCAGCATCTGACCTGATTGGTTGGTGCCCATATCGCATAGCTTTAATATCGCCCCCAATTATACAGCTGAATGAACAAAAATAAAGTAGTAAAGCCAGATTGTTCTTGACTTGCAGACATTCTTTTTCTGTAATTCTAGTTCTAGTCTTCATGGGGCCCTAAGTGGGCAGGCAGGGCCACCTTTGGCTGCGAAGCTTAGAGCGAATTCAGGCCTCCTCTGGACTTGATGTTTGTTAATTATCCATTAGCCTCCTCAGTGCCCCCAGATACTAGCCAGCCTTATTTGGGGCCGCATGGCAGGCAGAGTGTATGGCAACCCTCACATGTTAAAGGTTTGATCTGCATTCTCATCCTGAGAAAGTAATTTGGGCTCCAAACTACCTATTTTACTGTCAGGGAGTGGATATCCAGCATTATTTTTCCATTTCTCATCTACCCCAGGGATGAGGGGAGAGTGGAAAGAAAGAAAAGAAAAAAGAAAAAAATACTTTTAAGTATTTCTAGAAGTATAAATAAGAGTTAATGTTGCTAACTGGATTTATACCATATAATTTTTTTCTAAAAGCAGTGTAATTGGAAAATGCCATGCCATTACAAATTCACTACAATGAAGGCAAATAGTATAGTATAATATGATATTGTAAACCAGGATTGTCACTTTCACATGAGAAGGGAGAAAAAATTGGTTCCAGAACAACAGTACGTGCAATCACAATTACCATTTATTAAAGTTCACTGTGCTAAGCATTTTATGTTTTATTTCATGGACACCTCACAACAACCCTATGTGGTAGGTCCTTTTATCAACATTTTACAGATGAGGACTGAGCCTCAGGTAGATCAAGTTAAGAAAATCTCCCAAAAAGCAGAACCAAAAGACAAATAGAGGGAATATGGGAGAAAAAAGATACGAAAATTACAGAATCAGTCCAGGATGTCCAATATACAACTAATAGGAATCCTAGAGATAAAGAAAATAGAAGAGAAGCTATTATGTGAGAAATAATAGAAAGCAATGTCTCAAAAATGAAGCATGAGATTTTATATTGAAAGGGCTCACAAAGTCCAGCCCAGTAAATGGAAGAAGATCCACAATATGGCATATTATTAAAATTTAAAACACCAAGAGAAAGAGGCCAAGAGAAAACCTTGCAGATGAAAGTTACATGTAGAAAATTAGAAATCAATCAGACATTTCTAAAGCAACACTAGAAGCAAGAACACATCGGAATAATGCTTTCAACATTCTCAGAGGAAATTGTTTCCAATTAGTAATTCTTCACCTAGTAAAAATTTTAAGCATATGTGAAGATTATATCTAGACAAAAAATGATTTTACTAAAATCACCTTGGCTGGGAGCAGTGGCTCATGCCTGTAATCCCAGCACTTTGGGAAGCCATAGTGGGAGGATCATTTGAGTCCAGGAGTTCAAGATCAGCTTGGGCAACATAGGGAGATCCCCATCTCTACAAAAAAATAAAAATTATAGCTGGGCATGGTGGCAAGTGCCTGTAGTCCCAGCTACTCGGAAGGCTGAGGTAGGAGAATCGCTTGAACCTGGGAGGCGGAGGTTGCAGTGAGCCAAGATCACACTACTGCACTCCAGCCTGCGTGATAAAGCGAGACCCTGTCTCAAAAAAATAATAATATAAAATGAATAAAACTTAGCCGGGCATAGTGGTATGTGCCCAGAGTCCGAGCTAATTGGGAGGCTGAGGTGAGAGGATCACTTGAGCCCGGAAGGTCGAGGCTGCAGTGAGCCATGATCATGCCACTGCACTGTAGCCTGGGCAACAGAATGAGACCCTGTCTAAAAAAAATAAAATAAAATCACCTCCCGTGCAGCCTTTCTAAGGAATTTAGTAAACGGTGTGGTCCAGCAAAACCAGGGCATAATCCAAGAAGGGGGACAACTGGGAATGCAGGAAACAGAAGCTGGAAGCGGAGGGAATTCCCAGGATGGCAGCTGGGTGCTTGGCCTAGAGAACAACCATTTCAGGATGGATCAGGAGGGCAGCAAACTCTAAAGAGGGCTGTCTCCCCCCCAAAATACATGAAACTCATGGATTACCTAATATGTTTGATCATATTGAGTGAAGTGTTATGGTTCTTCAGAAAAGTTTGGGATTGAACTCATGACAGGTACATAAAAAAACAAATCAAAGAAAGGGAGACAATATGGAAAAAAAAACAAAGAAAATATAATTAATGGTACAGTGCATAAGTTAACCACAAGCAGTATTTACATAAATATAATGCAAATATTGACTATTTTAACCAAAATATTTATATTTTTGGAAGAGAAGTGTGAGTATGTGTGCACGTGTATGTTAAGAGGCATAAGAGCAAGCTAATTCCTCATCTTCCACAGAAGGAAGTTAGATCATTTCTAAACCTAAATAAAGATAAGAAATTGCAATATTAGGGTATTATTGAAAAGTAAAGGGTTATATACCAAAAGAAACAGGTAAAACATGTTAAATGTAGTTTAAAATAACACAAATGTATTATATCACACTTCTGTAGGTCAGCAGTCCAGCACAGTGTGGCTGCTCTCTCTGCTGAGGGTCTCACAAAGCCCAAATTATGGTGTCTGCCAGCTTGTGCTCCTATATGGAGGCTCTGGGAGAAAATCTGCATCCAGGCCCATTCAAGTTACTGGTAGTCTCCAGTTCCTTCCCACACTTCCTACATGGCCCCTTACATCCTCAAGCCAGCAACAGCACTTTGAGCCCTTTTTGTGCTTTGACTCATTCTCCCTCTTCTGCTTTCAGCTAAAGCAGCCAATTTCTCTGCTTTTAAGGGCTTGATATTGGGCTCACCCAGACAATCCAGGAAAATCTATCTTAAGGCCTGAACCACAATTACATCTGCAAAGTTCCTTTTTCCATGCAAAGTTACATAGTCACAGGTCCCAGAATTAGGGTGTTGACATCTTTTCTAGGAGCAGGAATCAGGGGTAAGGAGGAGTGGGACAGGAGACTGCTTTTTTTAAGTGATAAGCCCTATAATACTCTTTGACTTTTAAAGTATCATACATGCATATTAATACGTATTTGTTAGACACAATCATGGCTGGGCCCTTGTGAAAATCCTGATTTGGGTGGACCACAGGTTTCATCCAATGTATTAATTCCTTTGTTCTTCCCACTGCATTAAAGGGCCTGCTCCTCTGGTTATTTTTGGCAGTTTCGCTCCATCCTGTAGTGAAAGTAAGAGGCATTTTCTTGATTTGTAAAACAAAAATCATCTTAGCCTTTATTGGATGTCAAAATTAATAGAGCTAATCTAGTCCAACCTCCTCATTTTACAGATGAGAACACTGATGCCTAGAGATGCCCAGAGCCAGTGTTGATAGCAAAAATTCTCACTTTCAAATGAACTACACAACCTATGGTCACTGTTAGGAGTCATGGATGGGATTATACATCACTGTCTAACACCTTCATTTTACAGATAGGGAAACTGACCCAGACAGAGAAAGTTATCTGCCCACATTAATTTGGAACTCCTAAATGCTAATCCAGGTTTCTTTCCCCTATACAAAGTAGCCTTCCCTTAACTACCTACCTCATACTAAGCCAAATCTTATTCACTTCTAAATTACTATTACATAGCACATTGCCTAGCTCATAGATAAATGAATGCACAAATGAATCTCTTAAAAGACACTATAGGCCAGGCACAGTGGCTCACGCCTGTAATCCCAGCACTTTGGGAGGCCGAGGTGGGCGGATCACCTGAGGCTGGGAGTTCGAGACCAGCCTGACCAACATGGAGAAACCCCATCTCTACTAAAAATGCAAACATTAGCCGGGCGTGGTGGTGGTCACCTGTAGTCTCAGCTACTTGGGAGGCTGAGGCAGGAGAATCGCTTGAACCCGGGAGGCAGAGGTTGCGGTGAGCCGAGATCACACCACTGCACTCCAGCCTAGGCAACAAGAGCAAAACTCCATCTCAAAAAAAAAAAAAAAAAGACACTATAAAATGCTCACTTTGCAATTAATGATTTAAAATCAGAAATCTTCCAGTTGATAAGCAATTTGGCAAAAATGTGAAATATTTTTTTTTCTTTAGGTAACTGCCTTTTGGGAACAAGTAAATATCCCACTGACTATATTATACAGGCTTTAAAGTCAGACTGACTTGTTTCCCAATTTTGTCTTAGTCTCTTACTAGATATGTGATCTTGCATACACAGCTAATCGTTCTATGTCTCAAGTTTCTTCCTCTGTAAAATGACGTTAACAACACAACCTATCTCATGTGACCAGCATAGAGATTATGTGAAATCACACATGTATCTTGGCGCATAGCAGCCACTCAGAAACTATTAATTTTCTCTTTTTGTATAATGGTCTACCCAATAAATGCTGAAAACCAGCAGTTAAATATTTTCCTGTTGCTAATGGTAAACTAAAAATGTGACCATTAGGAAAGATAGTGAAAGCCAAAGAACCTTCAGGAAGAAATCATCTTGGGGATTGATGTCAAAAATATCTAGCACATCCAAATGTCAGTAAAACTCCTCCCCTGCTTAAAGTAAAAGCATGCTAAGATTTAGCTACGGAATTTACAAGAAAAACTTTGCTTGACCCAACCATTAGGGTTTAAAACAGAGTCTCTGAAATAAATGTTCTTGTCCTCTGGCTTTTTAAAAAACTACTAATAAGCTAGTAGCATAATGTGCTTTTCATGTGAGCATAAGTTACACCTTTAAAAGAGCAAAAGTTCATGGAAACAAGGAAATGATAAATTACTCTGGAAAGCAAATGTGCTTAGATCATTCTGGCTCCTCTACCCCTGAGACAAAGTGATCATGTTTGTGGCTACAGGAATTTGTTTTCCATAGATATCATACAAATTTACGACCTCAAGGGGGTTCTCAATTTTAAATGTTTTCCATTATAACACTCAGTGATGATGTGTTAAAAATCAGAAAAGAGGTTTCTTACTTTAAAACAACAAGAACAACAACAAAACAGCTATACTTACCTGGAAACAGATTTTCAGAATCTTCCTGGATAATTCTAGATAGTTAAAGAAGTAACTTGACCAAGATCAGCACCCTCACTCTTACCCTAGGGTTTGGATTCTATAAAGATACAGGGTAATTAGCAAATGTGATCTGATTGAAAACATATTCCTTGAGCTTAACACAAATGAGGGGAAGAAAACCTCCATGACATTAAAACCATTTTGCAGTAGTTATAGAAAATATGAAACAGTATCACCAGCATTTAAAAGGACAGCTATTGAAAACTGATTTTCTTTCTTTTTTTTTTTTTTGAGACGGAGTCTCGCTCTGTCGCCCAGGCTGGAGTGCAGTGGCGCCATCTTGGCTCACTGCAAGCTCCACCTCCTGGGTTCACGCCATTCTCCTGCCTCAGCCTCCCGAGTAACTGGGACTACAGTCACCCGCCACTACACCCAGCTAATTTTTTTGTATTTTTAGTAGAGATGGGGTTTCACTGTGTTAGCCAGGATGGTCTGGATCTCCTGACCTCGTGATCAGCCCGCCTCGGCCTTCCAAAGTGCTGGGATTACAGGCGTGAGCCACTGCGCCCGGCCAAAAACTGGTTTTCTTAGTCTCTAATCTAACCTGCTAATCTATTACCTTGTGACTAGAGGTCCACATCATGTATATGATTAATCATATTGCACTCCACTTTAGCTTAATATTAGAAAGGACCAACCCTCCATTTCCATTAATTATCATAACTATAATTTATTGAATACTTAAGTCCCTTTAGGTGCTGCTTACAAAGGCTAAATTAATATTAAACTAAGTGTATTCATGGCCTTATCAGAAAACACAGGCACACCAGAACAGCCAGAACATCAAAGAAGCTCATGATGAATGATTATAAGATAAAATAGCTGGCTTGGAATTTTTTCATAATGTTTCTTCTTTTAACTCCCATTTTCTCTACCTCTCAGCATTTCCCCAAAATAAGACCAAAGGAAAACATTTGGGTGACATACAAAAAGACAATATTTATTTTACTCAAGCTTTCCTATAAGAAGTTAAACAGATACAATCCCTGGTTGAAGACTACCAAAAATGTTAACATTGTTTCACATATCCCTTCAGTGCCCAGATGAAGGAAAAAACTTAACTGAATGAAAGAATAAGAATTACCATCCTGACAGTGGGTTTGCTTAGGTATGTTAGGAAAAAATCCACATAGGTTAGATCTAAAATAGTAAATGAGCCTACTAGTTTCCCACGGGGGATGGGAAATCCACTGATACAGAGGCCTCCAAGAGTTCCCAAGGCCTAGGGATCACTTTTTAGTAACTGTAAAACCACCACAAGTATTCCCATAACTTCCTTTTCCCTCCCTTTTCCCTCAGCTATTTTACTGCTAAAAGAGGAGGATAGGAACAAAAGATCACTTCCCCACTCCCAGACTGCATGACTGTCAGCATCAATGTTCGTTGGGAATTTCACAGCATCCTCTTCATGGCCATCTAAATAGGATAACAGTAAAAATGGCTAGGGGGAGGCATGGGTTTTGCTTCCCAGAATTACAAAATACCTGGAAAGGAATTAATCTCATTCCTATACAGGAAAACCAAATATTCTTTCTAGAGAACAGCAGAACAAAGTAGAGCATCTACAATGGCTGTCTCCCAGCCTCAACCTGACTTCACAAGGAGGAAACAACTTTACATCTGCCGTTGTCATGAAGCCCAGCTTCCTCAGAGAAGCCAGGGCGCCATGCTTCTCCACGGCCATGGAAGCAGGCTGCCACTTGTACCCAAACCTGTAGAGAGTGAGGGTTTCTTATCTCCCCTCCCCTAGAAGCAGGAATTGCAAGTAGCATCATTGTATTAATATGATTGGTAAATGTTTGAACAGCTTGTGAAATAAAGTTCTCAAGTTCCTACCAGTAATATAAGTCTGTGTGTGAGGAGAGAAATAGAGTGGGGGAAATGCCTCTCATTTCCCATACTTCTTTAAATTTGGGGGAAGTAAGAGTAGAGGGGATATATACGGATATGTTGTGGGGATAAGTGAGAATGGAACCCAACATATGCCCCCAGAAAGCATAAACAGAGCCTTGGCTGGCTGGCTACCAATGTAAGACACAAAAGCTATTTAATTAATCATTTATGGCAGAGAAAAGAGGAATCCTGGACCCATCTTGTAAAGAAAGAGAAATAGGTTCAACTATTCTTTTTTTCTCAAGCGAATAGCAATGTTCTAAGTGAAGATACTACCTCATCTCTGTTTAGAAAATGCACAAATATCAATGCTGAAAACCCTCACATGGAAGTTACAAAATATGCAAGAATTAGTCACTGTTTCTCGGACTACTCATATTTAACCTGAGATGCTAATTATCCTCTGCTCCTCTGGGTCTCCTGAGCAGATTTACCTCCTAATTTCCAATGAAAATCAAAAGACTACAAGAAGGGAAGGGGGGAGAATGCAAAAGGGGAAATCAGTGTGGGAGCTGTGGAGGAGTTAAAAGGTCTGAAAAATGACTGGTGGAGATTAACAAAAAAAGTGGCAAGAACTGAGGAGTCCCAAATAGACTGTAAACCCCTGAAAGGGGTCTGTGCTTCACACCTGGGGGCCTAGCACAAGCCAAAGACACAGTAAATGCTACTTGAGTAGCAGAGGTGAAGAAAATACATTGTTAGAGACTTCATGGTTGAAACTCTAATACCCAAGGAGTCATTCTACCTCCACTGCCTTTGAAAGGCTTTGAAAGGTCTGGTCAAAGCAGCTGCCTCTGGTTTTTCTGTAGTTGTCATCATCATGGCCAACACTGATTTCTGGGGCTTTCAAAGCAGAGGAAAATGCTGTCGAAGGGAATGATGACTCCAGACTATTAAGAGGTTTTTTTTGTTTTGTTTGTTTGCTTTTGAGACAGAGTCTTGCTCTGTCACCCAGGCTGGAGTACAGTGGTGTGATCTCCGCTCACTGCAAGCTCCACCTCCCAGGTTCAAGCAGTTCACCTGCCTCAGCCTCCTGAGTAGCTGGGATTACAGGCGCATGCCACCCGGTTAAAATTTGTACTTTTAGTAGAGACGAGGTTTCACCATTTTGGTCAGACTGGTCTCAGACTCCTGATCTCAAGTGATCCACTCGCCTCGGCCTCCCAAAATGCTGGGATTACAGGCGTGAGCCACCGCACCCAGCCCAGACTGTTAAAAGAGTTTTAATAGCCACAAACATGGTTCAATGGGATCCAAAATAATAGATATCAGATTTTATCAATTTTGTTTGCTACATGTTCTTTGTGACTCAAGTTTGACTTTAGCATTTGCACCCCAAATGAGTTCCCCTACAAATAAAATTTGTTCATGTTGACACAAAGAACACAAAGCAACTATAGATCCCTTAGGAAGTTGTCACGACTCTTGATAAGATTAACTCTACTGCTATTATCACTTTTTGCTTTGTCCCCTAGTTTGAAGTCTGCTGACTTTTATAATTCAATGAGAATGACTCCACACTCTTCTCCAAAGCGCCCATTATTTTTAGTTTTCCGGTGCGCGACTCAACATAAAGACCTGTGGCTCTTATGAGCTGCCTGTTTTTAAATGCTGCAGTAGTTTCAGTTTCCATTTAATAAGTCCCCAGATAACAAATGGAGAATGGGAAGAATCTTCACAAGGTCACATTGAAGGTAAAAATAAATTATCTCCATCACTGAGAGGCTTTCTTCAGGTTTTCTATCAGCACTACAGAGTCGGTTTCCTCCTTGGTTTGCTTCTCATAGATGTCATACTTCTTCCAGTGCTAGAAGGGAGGAAAAAACACACACAAAATGACATTTCTAAACAGTGTTCTTTCCCTGAGTACTTAGTGCCAATGCTTATTTTTAGGTTGGTGTGCATGGAACCATAAGTGCATGATTTCCTGTTTTTTTCTTTTTTGACCTAAGAATCTTTATCTATCTGAATGATTAATGAAACAGAACAATCAGGAATTAACATTAAATGGAGGTGGGAATCATGGGATAGTTACATGATGTACAATGACTATCTCCAGAAATAAACAAATTTGGACATTTCCAACATTGGAAATAAAATCCATTAAGAAGAATAAAACGATGTCATGCCCTTCTTACTCCAATTGTTTCGCTGAGAACTTTATTACCTTTACTTTCTTAATGTCATTGCTCCAGAGACATAACAGGTTCAAAAAGTCAAGTAGCATTGAGATGAATGGCAAAACATAAGATGTTCCAAAAGTCTTACTGCAACTGAAATTGTTGAAAGACCCTATATTAAGAGCTTCATCTAACATTATTTGCTAGAACAGGAAATTACACATAAAGCACACTTATCTTGAACCCAATTCAAGCATGTCTTTTATGGTAAAAGCCAATATCCTGGTCCTTGTCTTTTTTTTTTACTTTTACTTGTAAATCAGAGGAAAGGGTGAAACATGAGCTCGGTCCTCTCATCTGTAAAATAAAGTTGTTAGACTAAACCAGGGGTTAGCCAACTATGATCCACAGGCCAAATCTGGCTGAATGCTTGTATTTGTTTCTATATTGCCTTTGCTTGCATTCATGTTGTAATGGTAGAGTTGTGACACAGACTGAATGGCCTGCAAAAACAAAATCATTTACTATCTGGCCCTTTACAGAAAAAAGTCTGCCAAACCCTGCATTAGATTATGTCTAAGCTCGTTTTCTGCACAGATGTTCTTAGGAAAAGAAATAGAAAGAAGGAAAACAGAAACAAGAACTGCCTCAGGTTGTGCAATTGAAGATGGACTGCGCAAGTTAAGAGATGAGGGGATAAGTTGGGAAACGCTGCTGAAAATATGCAAATTATTCTAAATAAATTACATAACCCTGACACACCTACTGGAATGGCTAAAATTAAAAATACCGACAATTCCAAGTGCTCATAAGAACACAGAGAAACTGGATCTCTATGTATTGTTGGTGAAAATAAGACAGTGCAGTCATTATGGAAAACAGTCCGACACTTGGTTATAAAATAACACATACACTTACCACATGACCCAGAAATCCCACTCCCAGGTTATTTACCCAAGAGAAATGAAAACATGTCACACAAAGACTTCTACATTAATGTTTATAGCATTTTCACTAGTAATAGATAAAAACTAGATACAACTCTGATGTCCTTGAACAAGTGAATGGTTAAACTGTGTTACAACCGTATTATAGAATACTGCTCAGCAATAAAAGGAAATGAACTACTGACACACACCACAATGTGGATGTCTCTTAAACGCATTATGCTGAGTAAAAGAAGCCAACTCAAAAAGCTATGTACTGTGTGATTTCATTTATAGGTCATCTTGCAAGACTTTAGGGACAGAAAACTGATCAGTGTTTGCAAGGGTCTATGATTAACAGAGGGGGTTGACTGCAAAGGACCACAAGAGAACTTTTAGGAGATGATGGAAATATTCTATATTTTTATTGGAGCAGTGATTACAAAATTGCATATATTTGCTAACATTCTTCTAACTGAACACTCAAAAAAGAGTAACTTTTACTGTAAATTACACGTCAAACTTGATTTTAAAACGTGAAATATACAGATTTCTAATAAAAACAATCTGAAAAAAATTACATAACCTTGAAAAAATGGCTTATTTAATAAATGACACTAAGACAACTGGGTAATATAAGCATTTGAAAACAATGCTAAACCCTACCTCATAGCCTACATGAATAAATCCCTGATGGATTAAAGATCTCAATATAAAAAAAACAGAATCAAATAAGTACTAGAAAAATATGTAGAGGAACAACTATATAAATCTAAGGTGGAAAGGGCTCTTTACACCTAAAACTACAGGAAGATTTGACTGCATAAAAAAAGAAAACCGTTTTGTACATCATTAATTACCCTAAATACAACACAAAGGAAAACATGGATAAGAAGCCAAAGGGTTAATATCTAATATGTAAAGAACTTTACAAACCACCAAAAGATGAATACAACAAGGAAAAATGGAGATGGAACAAGAATTTCACAAAAGAATTAATTCAAGCCAATGAACTTGGGAAAAAGTACAAAACCTGACTATAAAATTAAGACGCTCTTTTCTCATTTATTAACTTGGCAAGAATTTTAAAATTAGATAACATCATATTGGCAAAAGTATGGTCAAACAACCAGTCGAACATACTGCTGGTAGGTACATGAACTGGCACAACTTAGTTGTAATCTATGCTTCTTATGAAAAAATTTAAGTTTGTGCATTTTAATGTCCCAGTTTCCTTAACACAAAGGAATCATACTCTCCATATGTAACCTGGGTGTTTCACCTAACAGTGTATGTTATATATTTTTATACATCAGTAAAATTATCTACCTCATTTTAACCTCTACGTAATATTTCATTGCACGAATGCACCGTAACTTATTTAGCCAGTTTCCTTAATGGGAATTTAATCTGTACAATCTTTCTGGATGACAATTTGTCAATACAGGTAGAGCATCCCTTATCCAAAATGCTTGGGACCAGAAGTATTTCAGTTTTTGGAATATTTGCACTATATACTTACTGGCTGAACATCACTAATGCAAAAATCTGAAATTCAAAATGTTGCAATGAACATTTCCTTTGAATGTCACATTAGAAAGTTTCAGATTTGGAAGCATTTCGGATTTTAGATTTTCAGATTAGGAATACTCAGTCTGTATCAAAGAGTTTAAAATATATATGCCCTCTCCCTTGATCACACAATTTGGCTTGTAACAATGTATCCTAAGACAGTAATAAAATATTAATACATATGGTTATACTTAGCTGTGAAATGATGCCTATACAATGAAATTTAGGATTCATCCAAATGCCAATTGGAATTTTTTTAAGTACATTATAATACGTGCACACAATGGAATATTATTTAGCCACTAAAAACTATATTATAGGGGACCAGGGTTGACTAACGTTTCCTGAAAATGGCTAGATAAAAAGTATTTTTGGCTTCGGGGGCCATATAGTCTCTGTGCCTATAACGCGACTCTGCTGTTGAAGCATGAAAGCAGCCACAGACAATATATAAATGAATGGGCCTGGCCAACGAAACTGTATGACATTGAAATCTTAATTTCATGTGCCATGAAACAGTATTCTTAGATTTTTTTCCCAACTATTTAATAGCACAAAAACCATTCTTAGGTTAAAGACTGTACAAAAACAAGTGGCAAGCAGGATTTGCCCCTTGGTCTATAGTTTGCAGAAAAATTCTGCGAAGAAGATGGTGGTAGCGGCATAATTTTTGAATCTTCCCAAATATCACCATAAAAAAACACAAGTGGGAAATATAAATAGGAAAGTAAATCCAAAATCTACCAACACAAGATGAAATCTACAACAAAACAAGATGAAAATGATTCCCCCATGAACCTCAAAGTAAGAGTGAGCGTGGATAAATCAGAGAGAGCTATAGGACCAAAATGGTATCAGCTGTGGAAGAGTATATAAACGGACTCAACATGGCATCCTATAGATCTGAGAACTGTAAAACAACTCAACTCAAACTTCAGCAAGCAAATTTATGAGCAACTAATAAAGGGAAGGGTTGGCATCTTTTCAAACAGTGATTGAGTGCAAGGAGTTCATTGTCTAGACTGAAAGCAGCCTGGGCCTCCAGAAACTCTCAAAACTAATCCTTGATCCCTTCCAGGGCAAAGCTGCACTCTGAGGAGAAACTGGTGGGACTGGATTACAAATTGGCCAGGACAGGGACAAGAGAGACATAAAAGAAAGCCTAGATTAAAGCAGAAAAGGTAGACAGAAAGGGCCAGGAGATTTCAGAATGTAATTCACTAGAGGATGGAGCTCTATAGCCATAAAATTAGGGGAAAAAAAAAACAACAACTTGTCTCAATCAAGCCTCCTTCTAAAAGTTCAGGAAACTGATTTCATACAAAAATGAACAACAGAAACCAGGCGTGGTTGTTCATGCCTATAATCCCAGCACTTTGGGATGCCAAGGCAGGAGGATTGCTTGAGCCCAGGAGTTTGAGACCAGCCTGGGCAATACACATGTGAAACCCCACCTCTACAAAAAAAAAAAAAATACAATGTTTTTTGTTGTTGTTGTTGTTTTAAGACGGAGTCTCACACTGTTGCTCGGGCTGGAGTGCAGTGGCATGATCTTGGCTCACTGCAACCTCTGACTCCAGGTTCAAGCGATTCTCTTTGCCTCAGCCTCCCAAGTAGCTGGGATTACAGGCGCCTGCCACCAAGCCTGGCTAATCTTTTTGTATTTTTAGTAGAGATGGGATTTTGCTACGTTGGCCAAGCTGGTCTTGAACTCCTGACCTTGTGATCCATCTGCCTCAACCTCCCAAAGTGACAATTTTTTAAAAAATAAAAAATGTTTAAAATTAAAGAATAAAATAAAAATGAGTCACAGAATAATATTTTTACAGAATTAAAACATAACAGAATGTATATCCACAAAACAGATGAAAACTATAATCTAATATTTCAAAACTAGCTGAGGTATGTTAAAAAAGTTACATGATATGAAAAAAAGTAAACAATGTAGAAGAATATATTAAAAGTCAATATAAACAACTCAGAAATGGGATGACAAAACTCACAGGAGAATTAAAAGTAAAAGAAGGCCAGGCGCAGTGGCTCATGCTTGTAATCCCAGCACTTTGGGAGATCAAGGTGGATCACTTGAGGTCAGGAGTTCGAGACCAGCCTGGCCAACACAGTGAAATCCCATCTCTAATAAAAATACAAAATTAGCCAGGCGTGGTGGCACGTGTCTGTAATCCCAGCTACTTGGGAGGCTGAGGCAGAAGAATCACTTGAATCTGAGAGGCGGAGTTAGGAATGAGTCAAGATCGCACCACTGCACTCCAGCCTGGGCAATGGAGTGAGACTCCATCTCAAAAAATAAAGTAAAATAAAATAAAAGTAAAAGAAAATAATCATTTCAAAATTGAAGACTAAGCTAGAAGAAACACAGGGCAAATAAACACAACATATCATCAGATAAGACCTTAAAGAAACAGATAAAAAGTAGGATTTTTTAACAAAAACGAAATGAAGGTGGATGAAAATTATTCAAGAGGATGTGAAAGGACTGAACGGGCTGGGTGCAGTGGCTCACACCTATAATCCCTCAACTCTGGAAGGCCCAGGTGGGGGAATAACTTGAATCCAGTAGTTCAAGACCAGATTG
Organism: Macaca fascicularis; assembly: GCF_037993035.2. Lineage (NCBI taxonomy): Eukaryota > Metazoa > Chordata > Mammalia > Primates > Cercopithecidae > Macaca > Macaca fascicularis. The sequence continues at coordinate 125,117,201 of NC_088395.1, read as the reverse complement.
GGCAATATAGCAAGATCGCGTCTCTAAAAAAAATTTTAAAATTAGCCAGGCATGATGGCACATGCCTGTCCCAGCTATTCAGGAGGCTGAGTTGGGAGGATCACTTGAGCCCAGAAGTTGGAGACTGCAATGAGCTATTATGGTGCCACCATACTCCAGCCCAGGCAACAGAGCAACACCCTGTGCCAAAACAAAAAAGAAGATGTGAAAGGTCAAAGAAAACACGGGAACAGAATAACTAAAATCTATAAGTGAAGAAACTTTTACTAAAATTTAAAAAACCAGATCTAAAATTACATACTGAGAAAGCACACTACATACTGCAGAAAATCACAACACCAACACGTATTCTGGTAAAATTATTGGACTTTGAAGAAAAAAATCCTTTGACAACCAGACAAAAAGACCAAGCGTTTTAATACAGGAGGAAAATTATATTGTCTGCTGACTCTGACAAAAACATACTATGCCAGAAGAAAATGGATGACACATTTAAGATACGCAAGGCAGGACGTATGAGCCATGGATTTTATATCTTGCCAAAATGACTTTCAATGATAAAGGTAGCCAATTCCATCAATTGGTAAATAATTCAGGAAATGCTGGTCCCATGAATCCTTCCTGAGAAAACTTTCGAGCTTCAAACAACCCAAATGACTGGAGCAATGTTGACATAAAAAATGGTAGTGAGCATCAAGTGTATCTCCACACATTGAAGTAAGACTCAATGAGGGATCTATATGAGGACACCCACAATGGAGATGCTCAACAACTTCAAAAATGGAGAGCAAATGGGGAGAGCATATGGAAAAATAGCTTTTCAAACATCATTTAAAATTATTTTATAATATATCAAAAGTTCAGAAATTCTTTTAATTCTCATTTGTTATATTCAAATACAATTCAAGATGACAGTGTTATTAAGACATATAGTAAAGGTTCCGTAAGTATGACCTATTGTTATTGTGGTTGCTATTACTCCATTTATTACTAAAGATATTTCAGTTTCCCTATGTTGTTCACATATCATTAAGATAGTTTTATCTGGGTGACAGGATTAAGAGTGATTTTGTTTTTCTCTCTTGATTATCTCTAGGTCTATACTAAATGTATATTGCTATATATATATATATATATATATATATATATATTTTTTTTTTTTTTTTTTTTTTTTTTTTTTGAGATGGAGTCTCATTCTTGTTGCCCAGGCTGGAGTGCAGTGGCTCAATCTCGGTTCATTGCAACCTCTGCCTCCCGGGCTCAAGCGATTCTCCTGCCTCAGCCTCCCAAGTAGCTGGGACTACAGGCACGCATCACCATGCCCGGCTAATTTTGTATTTTTAGTAGACGAGGTTTCGCCATGTTGGCCAGGTTGGTCTCGAACTCCTGACCTCAGGTGATTCGCTTGCCTCAGCCTCCCAAGTGATCAGAAAAAAAAAAAAAAGTTAAAAAATGCATGAAAGTATAGTGGTGAAGTATATATATATGTGTGTGTGTGTGTGTGTGTGTGTGTGTGTGTGTGACATGGATTTTTCATAAATTAAAACTGTATAACTATTAAAAATGCACCCTGAAAATTACACTTTTGCTTCTGGGCATTAGACCCAACACTTGGCTGTGCTGAACAAGAAAAAAGCAATTTGTTTTAATGAGGTGAACGCTACAACAGAAGGGGCTTTTCAGAATACATTAATCTTTCTGATTGCCTTTTTTCATCCCCAAAATTGGAATTACTCTCATTTCCACCCTTTATCAACACAGTGGCCTTTTCCTGAGTACTGCTTCTATGAATATGTCCATGTGAGGTAAAAGAAATAAATGCAATGGCTCTTTCCTGCTATTCAATTATGTGAATTATACACCTGTCTAATTTTAAAACCCTTTGAACCACTTGTAGGAAAAAATAAATAAATCCACACAATTACCAGTCCAAAATTCAATCCTTACTGCCAATTTTAAAAACAAAGTAATCAACAACAGAGTAATGGCCAAAGATGAAAAACATCATAGATGAAGAAAATCAGTGATTAGGGGGCTTACACAACTGGTTTTCAGTTGGTAATTATCTGAGCCCAGAAAAACAGCATGTTATATAGGCTTTTACATTTTAAAGGCATAAATTTGGTAGTACAACGAAACATCAAGTCTCAATTTAAGATTACTTTCAAGATTTGGAAAAGATGTTTTCCAGAGTGGATTGCCTATAGAAGTGAAGACAGCTTCATGTACCTTAGCCCCATGCAAAAACACTGGCCTTGGTATACAAGTCTACCTATTTCATGCCCCAGTCTTTAGATTACCATTCAAAACAGAAAATTATACAAAATGAATTGTAGATCTCCACACCTTAAAATCATTGCAACTTGAAAAAGAACAAGTTGAGGCTCGGCATGGTAGCTCATGCCTGTAATCCCAGAACTTTGGGAGGCCAAGGCAGGCAGATCTTTTGAGCCCAGGAGTTTCAGACTAGCCTGGGAGACATGGCAAAACCCCATCTCTACAAAAAACAAACAAACAAACAAACAAACAAAAAATAGCTGGCCGTGGTGGTGCACACCTGTAGTCCCAGCTACTTGGGAGGCTGAGGTGGGAAGATCACTTCAGCCCAGGAGGTTGAGGCTGTAGTGAACCATGATCGCACCACTGCACTCCAGCCTGGGCAACACAGTGAGATCCTGTCTCAAAAAAAAAAAAACAATAAAACAAGTTGAATGTGGTGGTATGGAGAGGAACAACTTGGTACTATCTGAGGTGTCTATTAATCTAACTCCTCACCTTAAAAATTGACAAAGGGAAATAATTAAATATGCATCTTGTCTTTTTAGTAGGAACTAAATTTCAGAACAACTAAAGAGCTCAGTTGATGACTGAAAGCAGCACTTTATAGATAAGTGCCAGCTGATAAGTGTAGAAATGGGCCAGGCATGGTGACTCATGCCTGTAGTCCCAGCACTTTGGGAGGCTGAGGAGGATCGCTTGAGCCTAGAAATTGGAGATCAGCTTGGGCAACATAGTGAGACCTCGTCTCTACAAAAGAAATTTAAAAATTAGCTGAGTGTGGTGGCACATGACTATAGTCCCAGCTATTCAGGAGGCTGAGGCAGGAAAATTGCTTGAGCTCAGGAGGTTGAGGCTACAGTGAGCAGAGGTTGCATCACTGCCCTCCAGCCCCAGTGACAGAGCAAGATCCTGTCTCAAAACAAACAAACAAACAAAAGTAAATGTAGAAATGACAGAAAGAGAAAAATTGTAATATTCAACCCAACCCCTAAGGAAATTACTGATTCAAGCAATGATATCAACTGATGTAAAAAGCATTAGCCGAAGACTTGACAAGGTGCTAGCATAACACTACACAGATTATCTGTGTTGAAGCAACAGGGGAAATAAGTGCAGATGGCAGGAGGGGACATGCTATTATCACCTTAAATATAGTGGTCAATCTCAACCACTGTGTTAGTGGTCAGTGGTGAGACGACTGGATAATATCTGTCTCCTGACAATTTGGGCAGTTGGAAATACTTGAATATGGACTGAGTATTAGATGAAATTAAGGAATTAATAATTTTTAAAGTACAGTGATGCTATTTTGACTATGTAGGAAAGCATTCTTAGTTTTTAAAGATAAACACTGAGGCTGGGCATGGTGGCTCACGCCTGTAATCCCAGCACTTTGGGAGGCCAAGGCAGGCGGATCACCTGAGGTCAGGAGTTTGAGACTAGCGTGGCCAACATGGCAAAACCCCATTTCTACTAAAAATACAAAAATTAGCCAGGCATGGTGGCACCACCTGTAGTCCCAGCTACTCGGGAGGCTGAGGCAGGAGAATCACTTGAACCTGGGAGGCGAAGTCTGCAGTTAGCCGAGATCCTGCCACTGCACTCCAGCCTGGGTGACAGAATGAGACTCCATCTCCAAAAAGAAAAAAAGATACACACTGAAGTAAAAAAATAATAATCAGCAGTATTTGGATGTTATCCCCATGTTTTAAAAAGCTCCTTTCTGATCAGGAATATAAAAATGGCACAATGCTGAAAATAAGAATTGGTTTCCAAGAAGCAGGGGGAGAATAGTTTTTTTTTTATGGATAAAAGAAATGCAGATAGAGAGGAGAAGCAATTCCCTCTGCAACTCCCCTTACCTCCCCTCAATATGGCCAACAGCCCAATTAGTCATAAGGAAAAGGCAAATAGCAAAGCAACAGAAAGAAATGCTGTTGGCCAAAACGTTACTACAGTAATGAACAAAACATCATCAAAACACGAGTAACTTTAAGGAAAACTATACTGAAGATTTAATTTATTTATGGCCATAACTAAAAAGTTGTCCTATAAGAACAACTACTAATGGTGCAGTGTGGAAGAAAAGAGTGTTTAAAAAAGAACAAAGATTATTTATTTGGATTGGAAGTTGGTAACTTTGGGCTATATGGGTTCTAGTCCAGGTTTTGCAGTTGCCTCTCTATGTGACTGATAGAGTTTGGATATATGTCCCTGTCAAATTTCATACTGAATTGTAATCCCCACTGTTGGAAGTGTGGCCTGGTGGGAAGTGTTTGGGTGATAGGGATGGATCCCTCATGGCTTAGTGCTGTCATCACAGCAGTGAGTTCTCATGAGAGCTGTTTGTTTAAAAGTGTATGGCACCTCCCACCCCCTCTTGTTCCCACTCTCACCACGTGAGATGCCTGCTCCCCTTTCACTTTCCACCATGACTGTAAGCTTCCTGAGGTACTCACCAGAAGCAGATGCTGGCACCACAGTTCCTTTGAAGCCTGCAGAACCATGAGCTAATTAAACCTCTTTCATTTATAAATTACCCAGTTTCAGGTATGTCTTTATAGCAATACAAGATTGGCTTAAAACAGTGACAGTCCTTAAGAAACTTCTCTGTGGCTCCTAATGTCCCCATCTCGGGAGATGAGTGAGAATCTCGAGTTTTGAACATTTATAATTAAAGGGAAATAGTTAAACATGTCAACATCCACCTCATTAGATGACCTCTAGGGCTATGTTCATTCAATAATTCAATGATGCTAGAAGTAAAAGAATATGCAGCATATGCCATTTGGTTAAAAGCAGACATAAAAATTTGTTCTCTTACCCTTCCCCATCTCTGGAATTTTTATTATACTTTTAGTTTTAAAGAACTGATTTTGTTTAATGGTCTGCAATGGACAAAACAAAAATACCTTGTGCTTTTAATGGCCCATATTGTCAGTATACCTGCGTCACCAAATTACAGAATTATCTGACTCATCGGGACAGAAACAACATATTATCCTCTAGACAGCAAATTGAAAAAAGCAATTTTCCCATCTCTGAGAAAGATAATTGATCTGATTTTGCTGTCAGTGTTACCATCATTCACTCTATTACTCAGACTTGAAAACTTGAAATTATTTTTTACTCTCCCTACCTCTCATCACCCACACAGACTCACCAAATCATAATGAGTTGATTTCCTTTAATAATGTCTCTTACGTCAATCTCCTCTGCTACCTCCTAAGTTCAAGTCCCTATTATCTCTCAGACCTGGATGACTACAGTGTTTTCTTTTTCCCTTAATGACTTGTACAGGGTTTCTTTTATTATAAAAGTAGTACATGCTCACTATAGGCAATCTGGAAATTTTAGAAAGGTAGAGAGAGAATAATATCAGTTACCCACAATCCCTTTGCCTAGAAATGATCATTCATTCAGACCCATTTCCTTCCCCTCATTCTATGTATATATTAAAGCATTTTTAATAAAAATTATGATTGTAATACACATGTTTATAGTCTGTTTCTTACTCCTGTATCTTGAGTATTTTGTTATAACATTAAATGCCTTGAAAACCTAATTTTAATTTTTTTAAACTAATTCTCAATTGTTATGTTTCACTGGCTTCTAATTTTTCATGTTAAAAGCAAATGCTGCATTGACCACTCTTGTGCCACTGTTGGATTATTTCCTCAAAATTGGTCCCAAAAGTATAATCATAGGCTCAAAGATTCCTGTTACATTTTACCAGTTTGCCCTCCAGAAAGGATATCTATCATTTTACAGGCCCACCAGCAGCAGTGCATGAAAAGTGCCATTAATATACACAAGACATGCCAATATCTTCCCATTTAAAGCTATTCATAATATAACCCCAAATCTTTTTCTCAGAAATCCCCTATCCCAACCCTCTACTTCTGTCATACAGACGTCTTAGAAGATGGTGAGGTTCTTCAGGACAGGCATTCTATCTTACAAGAGGCAATGCAGCCTAGTAGAAAGACCAAGAGAAGTCTAGCATAAGACAGCCCTGGGTCAAATTCTACCTTACCACCAACTAGCTGTGTGACTGCAACTAAATTGTTTAACCTCATTGGGGCTCCATTTCCTCATCTGTAAAATAATACCAACAGCATCTTCTCCACAGGGTGGTTATGAAGATTCAATAAGGTAATATAGGCAAAGCACTTAATACATAATAGTCTGACACACAGCAGACTTTCAATAGCTGGTTAAAGTTGTTAGAGTACAATTCCCAACCTCCAGCATCTATCACAGCTGGTGAAATGACGTAAGAGACAGGGGTAAATATCTTTATCAGTGATTTTCAAAGTGTGGTCTACAGACTCTCTTAGCGGGACATGGATCATCTGCGGGCTCCTGTTAAATATGCAGAGTCCTAGAACTCGTCCCTGACCTGCCAAATCAGGTCAGGTCAGGGGATTGGAAGTAGGGTCCAGAAATCTGTATTTCTTATAAGCACTCCAGTTGATTGTGACTCAACTAAAGTTGGAGAACCATAGTTATCATACTCGCTCCAGATACGGCATACAATGTCCTTATCAGGTACCTAACTTCTGGATCTACATGCCCTGACTCCCAGGGTCTGGCAGAGTTATCTACTGTCTGTGAAGATGACCTGGTGAAAAAGTGATCCAAATGAATCCTCCTCTGATAGCATATATGCCTCTCTGCCTTCCTTCCCTAACCAAATATCATCACTACCATTGAGAATTGCCCATTATTACAATAATTATTTGGGAATTAAAGACAAAAATAAATTATCATCAATAGTAATACTAATCACTAACACTTATTAAGCACTTACAATGTACCAGGTAGGCTAAGCCGTTTCCATTTAATCACCTGTTGGGTATTAAATTAACTTAATCCACATAACAACACTATGAGGCAGGTGCTATTGTTACCTCCGTTTTACTAATGAAAAAATTGAGTCACAGAGAAGCTAAAAAAATTATCCAAGGTCAAAAAGATGGTAAATGACACAGCAGGGATATGAATCCAGACAATCTGACTCCAGAAACCAGGCTATTATCTACTATGCAGTACTACTTCCCTAAATTAACTGCCCTATGCTTGTTATTATTCCTTTAAGATATACATAATGATAATAATATTTATTTCACTTAGTGTTTTTATTATTTCAGTAGGGTGGATGATAAAGTTGAAATCTAACTTTAGTTGGATTTATCACAGAAGCCTCAAACCCTTTTGTTCCCATAATGTCTTAAGTTTTCTAGCCACAAATTCTAGCATGAGAGTCTGCAGGAAACCAACTATAACAGTTGGGGTAGGGCTGCTCCATTTCTATGTCTCTGGAGTCTAGCCTTCCAAGAAACAACATGAACACAACGCATTTCAATTGCTTACCCTATGTTTATATATCCCCACATCAAGTTTTTTAAATTATCCAAGAGTCAGAAGGCCTGCTCATTAGGCTAGCTTTATAAAGGAGGCCCTCCCTCCTGCATGTTTTGATAAAATATGTCCCCTAACCAGAGAGAGAATGGAGTCCAGTCATATAAGATGAGCAAAGTATTCTGAAGACTTCTTCACTGGTATGCATGGCCTCAGATACTATATTTTAAATCAGCTCTTCTTCAAATTTCTAAAAATAAATTGTACTTTAGAAGAACCAATTTCAAAATGAAATTCTGATACATGCTACAACATGAATGAACCTTAAAAACATTATGGTAAATGAAATAAGCCAGACACAAAAGGACAAATATAGGAGGTATCTAGAATATTCAATTCATAGAGACAAAAAGTAGAATAGAGGCTACCAGGGGTGGGAGGAATGAGGGGATGGGGAATTATTGTTTAACAGGCACAGTTTCTATTTGGGATGACGAAAAAGTTCTGGAAAGAGATAGTGGTGATGGTTGCACAACTTACAAATGCATTTAATGACACTAAACTGTATACTCTTTTTTTTTTTTTTTTTTTTTTTTTTTAAGAGAGTCTCGCTCTGTCACTCAGGCTGGAATGCAGTGGCATGATCATGGCTCACTGCAATCTTGAACTCCTGGGCTCAAGGGATCCTCCCACCTCAATCTCCTAAGTAGCTGGGACTACAGATGCATGCTGCTGCACCCGGCTAATTTTTATATATTTTGTAGAAACAGGATCTTGCAAAAAAATACAGAAATTAGCTGGGTGCAGTGGCATGCTGTCCAGGCTGGTCTCAAACTGCTGGCCTCAAGTGATCCTCCTGCCTCAGCCTCCCAAAGTGTTGGGATTACAGGCGTGAGCCGCCATACCCAGCCTGTATACTTAAAAATGCTTAAAATAATAAATTTTATGTTATGGATACTTTACCACATTTTAAAAAAATCCCATAGCTTCCAAAACAAAACAAAACAAACAATTTTAAGCCCCATGAAATCTGTTCTTACCAGAGTATCATCATTCTGGTCTCCAAACATTTCTTTAAAAATCTTGCCAGGATCAGGAATTGGAGGGAATATAATGATCTTGAGCCTTTAAGAAAACAGAGACATTTTGATTCAAACCTTCCAGTCCATAGCAGTGTCCCACATAAATACCACCATATTAAAAGAAGGCACAGACAAAAGACATGGTACACAAGTCATCTTTATTGACAAGGCAGTTGTGAAGAAATTTCTAAAATAGGGTACACAAAAATCAATGTTCTAAGGTCATTAAGTTCCACTCTTGCCCATAGGTGGAGCACAGGGGCCATCAGAATAAGTGAATTACTTATACGCTATCATCTAAATAATAATGCTGCTCTACTTTTAATAGACCAGATGGGCACTTGCTGTGTATAATTTTGAAAAAAAAAAATAATCTTCTGAGAACAGGATACATTCCTGTTTCTTTTTTCTTCCAACTTTTCTCCATTTTCCAATCTTATAGCACCCTTTAATGGGCTTGCCTCCATCTCCCAGTGAGTGTCCATGGATGTGCCCCCAGGATTCAGTCTTTTGTCTTCTTGTCTATCTCATTCACTTTATGAGCACTCCCTTCAGTCTTTGGGCTTTAAATCCATTCACATGCCGAGGATTCCCAAAATTAGATTTCCAGCCCAGGCCTCTCCCTTCAACTCCAGATTCATGCACACAATCGCTTATTTAACATCTTTATTTGGATATCTAATAAGCATCTCAAACTTAACATGTGCAAAACTGAAGTCCTTATCTTTCCTCAAACCCAGCTTTCCTCACAGTCTTCTCTGTCTCAGTAAATGGCACCAGCATTCACTCAGTTGCTCAAGCCAAAAATCTAAGAGGTATCTCTGAATCCTCAATTACCCTCATACCTCCACAGACAGGCAGCTATCAGCAAGTCTTATCAATTCTACTCTCAAAATATATACTATTTCTGACCACTTCTTGCTATCTCCATTGCTAACCCCGTAGTATAGGTTATCCTCATCTTTCTGCCAAAACACTGCAATTCCTCTGAACTACTCCATCTGCCTCCACTTTTGCCCAAGTCAGTTCTTCACTCAGCAACTACAATGATCTTTATGACAGTAATTCAGATCATGTGCCAACTCTGCTCAAAACTCTCCAATGCTCCTCATCATGCTTAGAATAAAATCGCAGTTCCTTGCCATGGCCTGTGTGATCTGGTTGGCCAACCTCTGTCCTCACTCGCTGCTACTCTCCACCTTGCACTCTCCACTCCAGCCAAACAAACCAAGTGCATTTCAGCCTTGGGGACTTGGCATTTGCTGTTCCCATGGCCTGGAGTGCTCTTTCCTTGAATATCTGAATGACTCACTCCTTTACATTATTGGGAGTCTCTCCTCAAATGTCACTTCCTCAGAGAGGAGTCTTCTGGCCATCCTACGTAAAATGCACCTCCCTAGCCGTACCCCGGTACTGTCACTTATACTTCTATGTGAAATCATAGTATTTATTATTTATTTTGTGTGTCTGTGTGTATGTGCGTGTGTGTATCTTTCCCTCTAGAATGCAAATGGGGACTTTGTCCTGTTTACTGCTGTAACTTTAGCACTTAGAACACTGCCTGGTTCACAATTCGGCACTCAAAAAATATATATATATGTTGAATCAATGTTGAAATAATGATAAAATATTGGTTCTGGATCTAGCTTAATAACCTTATTCCAACCTTAGTTATTTACTGCAAGAGCAAATAACAGTCCTATAATGAGATAGAGAAAATAATACCTTCTCAAGGAATGGATACCATACATTCATGACAACTTGATGAAGTTCTCTTTCCCACAATATTAAGTAGTAGCCTGCTTTGTATTAATACTAGACAGTCATTTTATTAGTAATGGTCTCCATTTCTAAAACTTCATTCCAAGAACTACTGACTAACTTGATAGATTAGGTATTTGAAAGAGTATTAAGTGAACATAGGACCTATTCAACAATCCTAAACACATGCAAAGGGAGCCATGCTTGAGCAGGGAGCCCTGGAAAACTAATCCAACGCATTTTTCATTAGAAAGTGGGCATAGTGGCCAGGTGTAGTGGCTCATGCCTGTAATACCAGCACTTTGGGAGGCTGAGGAGGGTGGATCACTTGAGGTCAGACATTTGAGACCAGTCTGGCCAACATGGTGAAACCCTGTCTACTAAAAACACAAAAAATTAGCCGGGCGTGATGGTGGGCACCTCTAATCCCAGCTACTCGGGAGGCTGAGGCAGCAGAATTGCTTGAACCCAGGAGGCGGAGGCTGCAGTGAGCCAAGATCACACCACCGCACTGCACTCCAGCCTGGGCAACAGAGACTCCATCTCAGGGAAAAAAAAAAAAAAAAGAAAGAAAAGAAAGAAGAGAAAAGAAAAGAAAAAAGAAAAGGAAAAGAAAGTGGGCACAGTAATACTTCCTTGTCATGTCATGCTCCCAAAAGCTACTTACAGGCAACATGCTTCTTATATACTGGGCAGACATAAAACACAAGCACTGAGAGTAATAACCATAGCAAACAGGCTATCAGAAACTGCAAAACCTGCCTGGGCAGCTACCTTACCTTTTTAGGTAAAGCAGAAGTACTATGATTGCACCTGCAACGATGACTGGAACAATGAGTAACATGGTTATGTAGAGTGTGGAATTGCGCTTCTTACCTGGAGAATGAAAAGCAAACAGAAGAAAGACTTGAGAAATAAAACCCTTTTAGTAATAAACCAAGCAGCAATTCCATTAGCTAGTAAGATCACAAATATTTCTGCTCCCTCCCCCAACCTATTTTCCCAAACTCTTCAATTATCTTATCTTCTGTTAAATTAATAGTTAAAAAAAAAAAAAAAAAAAAAGTCCTCCTCTGGTGCCTGAACTTCCCTGGGTGAACAAATACCTAAAAGATTACCTGAAATCAGGATATTTTTAAAAAGACAAATATAAGCTTTATTCTCTTTCAAAAACTCAGAGACTAGGGCCTGGAACCATATTGATTAATTTAATCTGAATCAGAATCCCTTAAAATTGATGGTCTCATTTAAACTTTTGTTTGTTTGTTTTGGTTTTTTTGAGACAGAGTCTCTCACTCTGTCACCCAGGCTGGAGTGCAAGAGCACAATCTCAGCTCACTGCAACCTTTGCCTCCACGGTTCAAGCGATTCTCCTGCCTCAGTCTCCCGAGTAGCTGGGACTACAGGTGCACACCACCACACCTAGTTAATTTTTGTATTTTTAGTAGAGATGGGGTTTCCCTATTTTGGCCAGGCTGGTCTCAAACTCTTGACCTCAAGTGATCTGCCCGCCTCGGCCTCACAAAGTGCTGGGATTACAGGTATGAGTTACTGTGCCCAGCCTCATTTAAAATGTTATAGAAATAGACTAACCATTCTAAAAATGACAAAATACATGTTGTTTTCAACTACATAGTAAAAAAATGTAGTAAACTCTCTTATTCAAAATAGAGGAGGGCTGGGCTAGTGAGCTCAAACATTCATAACAAATAAAAATTTCTCTATGTACATATAATAATGTTTTCATAGCCTAAAATCACTATTCAAAAACTGATAGTAAAATTATGTAGTGTTCAGAAGTTGGAAAGCCAACACATTGGAATTATCCAAGTTTTTTTTGGCATATGTAATAATGGCATAGAATGTCTTAAATCATGATTGTCCCAGAAGATCTGAGACAGATGTCAGTGACATGCACATTGTCCATTGTTCAGTAACTTTCAAAGAACTAGAACAGACTAAACTATGTAAACTATTCAATACAATTCGATATTTCTTAACTGATTAAAAAAAAAACAACTTCAAGATCTTGCACTGCTTTAAAGGAAGGAGTATAAACGAATTAGTAGTAACTGGAAAATAGTTATAATAGACAGCAGGCACTGAATAATTCTGTCTGACAAATACCAAATAACTGCTTTTAGCAAATAAACTGGTAACATATCACAAAGGGTTTTTTTAAAAGTTCTTTTAAGCTATTTTGCCATGAAAGATTTTTTTAAATAAAAATATTCCTTCTTAGAATAACTTTAAACATTGATATTAGTCAATTGATAAAATCAATGGAATGATTTTAGCTAAGACTTTTAACATTATCTCAAAGATTCAAATAATTTTAAGATTCTAGTTTACATATAAAACTATATATGCCTTGGTATTGATTCAAATATGATTACTACAAACGTATCTCATTGGAAAACATAAAAATTTTTTTCTAGATCCAAGAGAAAAGGTATGAATGAAGCCCTTTGTAAGTGCGCACATGCGCGCGTGCACACACCCAAACACACAAATTAAATGATGAAGAAGACTGAGCCAGGAGACACAGATGTGACTAGGGAAAGTACTTTCCCTCAGAGATCCCTTCCAGCTATCTGATTCTACAGTTCCCTCTGAAATGTACAAACTGGCCTCACATTTTCAAGTTTCTACACAGGATCTGGTGAAGTTTGCCTGTTTGCTTATACTAAAATATCAAATAAATCAACACAAACCCTGTCCTACAAATCTGTACACCAACTAGTTTTCCAGAGATAGTGATTTTTTTTAATTTAATTTTTTTGAGACAGAGTCAGTCTCACTCTGTCTCCCAGGCTGGAGTGCAGGGGCGCAATCTCGGCTCACTGCAACTTCCGCCTCCCAGGTTCAAGCGATTCTCCTGCCTCAGCCTCCCGGGAGCTAGAACCACAGGCGTCTGCCACCATGCCCAGCTTATTTTTATATTTCAGTAGAGACAAGGTTTCACCATGTTGGTCAGAGTGGTCTTGAACTCCTGACCTCAAGTAATCCACCCACCTCAGCCTCCCAAAGTGATGGGATTACAGGCATGAGCCACAGCACCCAGCCCAGAGATAGTGATTTTTAAAAAATTCATTCCACAAGTCATTAGAGCGTACACAGGTCATTTAAGGCAGAGTGCCAGACCAAACCTGCAACATTATGGTGTCACTGTCCCTGGGAACAAATTACTATCTGAAAAACTGGACTCAGGTGACTGCTTCACGCTCAACCTGGTTCAGGGTAGTGATTTCCAAATTTGAGAGAATACGAGAATCTCCAGAGGAGTTTGTTAAAACACAGTTTCAAGCATCTCACCCCAGCATTATTGTGTCAGAATCTCGGGTTGGTGACTCCTCATCTATCTGCATATTTAACAAATATGTTCTCCCACACCCCTCCATGCCTCTGCAGACAGTTTGTGGGTCTCTCTCCATCCCAACCCACCCTCCCCACAAAGGAAAGAAAACCACTGTACTGTAGTGGCAAAAGCTTTAGCCTTAGCGTCAGGAACCACTTGCCAGCTGCCTGATCTTGACTGAGTTATTTCATGTTGCTAGGTCTCTCAATCTCTTCCTCTGGTAGGGGTTGAAAATGAGTCTCTATAGGGATCCTTTCCACTCTCTGACTTGGAGAACCTAACATGGCAACTCAGTATGATGAAGGAGGTGGGGAGAGTTTGCAAGGATGTTTCACTCTGCAGTCAACCCTCCACCACCAGGCAACAAGGTTTAGCAGCCCCCAAGAGTAAGCGGGTAATTCTCTCCTCTGGTACCCTCATTCACAAAGGGAGGAAAAGTGAGGAGAAGTTGGAATAGGATGAGGGGCAAAGGGGGGAGGCTGAAAGAAGCTTGCAACAGTTTTGGCAAGAAGCAGGAAGGGTCGTTGGAAAGCTGGAATCACCCCTCCTCCCCATTGTCGTCATCATTCTGGTTGGTCCTGGTAGCAAATGTAGATGATCAGCATGACAAAGCCGGTGAGGATGCAGAGGAAGCTGATGATCAGGTAGGCGATGCCCAGGAAGGGGTTCCTGCCACCCATCCACAAGATGCTGCTGAAGATGCGGAGCTTGTGGCCGCCAAATGCACGCATCAGGTAGTTGTAGGTGATGTTGACACAGTAGACACCCCGTAGTAGCCCAGCTGAGTAGTTGCCCTGGTGGATGTCCGCATACAGCTTGCGGAATGAGGGCAGCGCTGCTATGTGCATCCACACCACGAAGTCTTGGTTGATGAAGCCGGTGTTGTTGGGGATGGGGCTGAGCTCGTCGTAGACCAGCCGGTGCCAGTTGGGTGGGAGTGCCATGCCATGCAAGGCCAGTGCCAGGCTGCCGTTGACCAGTGGCGGGTTGCAGAACTTGATGGGATAGTTGTTGGTCTACCAGGCGATGCAGGTGCAGTGCGGTAGTGCGGCACCTCCACGTAGGGCCCGCCGGCCGGCGCTGGTGTCACAGCGAGGAGGAGTCGTTGAAGAGGCTGTTGGTAATGATGGTGCAGGGTGCGCAATGGGCAGGCGGCGCAGTGGATGCACTCATTGACCGGGTGGTGCAGCGTGCTGGGCAGCCTGCTCAGCTGCGTGTTGTCATGGACATTCCATACCACCGGTTGTTTTGGTAGAAGTTGGTCAGCACGTAGTAGGGGTACACGGGGCCCTGGAAGAGCTCAGGCAGTGAGAAGTACCAGGCGCATGAGCAGGTGGGCGGTGGCGCACAGCCCTGGCCAGCTGCAGTTCACACCGAGCAGTTGCTGGTGCCCGGGCTGCCAGTGTAGTTGTACTCCAGCTCCTTGATGCTGTTGGAGGAGTAATAGAAGGCCAGGCCCACGTAGAAGAGCTGCAGCGTAATGCTGGCCAACAGCAGCGGTTGCCAGGCGGGGAAGCGCTGCCGCCTGAATGTGGTGGTGTTGAGCTGGCGGGCACCCCCGGCTGTGATGCTCCAGGTCATGGCGGCTGCATGGGCTGACCAAGAGGGGCCCAGCCACGGGACGCTTCCCCTGTGCACTGGGCGAGCCCAGGGGATCCTCATGGGGCGGGTTTCCCCGCCCGCTCAGGTAAATCGGAAGATCTTAACTAGTTTTAAACACTATTAACAAAGATGCTATATTAAATATGTCATCTCATTAACAGTGACTACATATTTTACTGGTTACTTACCACTACTAAAATACCTAAAATAATCCTAACAACAACTACTATTATTCTTAAATAAGCACCTACCATACGTCTGATACCATACTGGGTGGTTTTGCATGCTTATCTCATATATATGCTATAATGATAGCATTATCTCTCATTTAAGCAGATGAGAAAGATAAGGCTCAGAGAGGTTTAGTAAGTCATCCAGAAGGATTTAGTAAATAATGGCATCAGGCCTCAAATTCCAGTTACACTGTGCAATTCCAGAGCCTGCCTTGCTACATCTAACATATAGACTGTCGTTTGTCTACATGCATATTCATTTTTCCCACTAGGTCATGAACATCTAGAAAGCATCATCAAGGCCTGGCACCATTGTTTTAGGTAGTCACGAAGATTTCTCCACATGATTCCTGCCTCCTGATATTCATACCCTGGTGTAATCTCCTCTCCTTGAGCGTGGGCTAGACGAATTGACTCACTTCTAAAAAACGGAACAGCAGCAGTAATGGGATGTCATTTCTAAGGTTAGATTATAAAAGACCATGGTTCCCATATTAGGTGTTCTCTCACACTGTTTCTTGCTTGGATTACTCACTTGGGAAAGCCAGTTTCCATGTCAGGAATTAGCTCTATGGGGAGGTCCAAGTGGCAAGGAACTAAGGGAAGCAAATTACCACAAATTGAATGGCTTAAAACAACAGAAATGTATTATCTCACAGTTTTGGAGGGCAGAAGTCCAAAATGAAGGTGTCAGCAGGGCTATGCTCCCTCTGAGGGCTCTAGAGAAGAATCCCTCCTTGCCTCTTCCTAGCTTCTGGTAGCTCCTGGGAATCCTTGGTGTTCCTTGGTTGTAGCTGCATCTCTGCAATCTCTGCCTCCATCTTCACATGGCTTTCTTCCCTGTGTGTGTGTGTGCCTCTGTGCTCTGTGTGGCTGCTCTTTTTATAAGGACACTAGGCATTAGATGAAGGGTCCACTTTAATCCAGCATGACCTCATCCTCACTTGATTATATCTGCAAAAATCCTATTTCCAAATAAGGTTACATTCACATTTACCAGGGGTTGAAACCTACGAATATATCTTTTTGGGAGATTCAATTTAACCTGCGACAGCCTCCATCCAGCAACCAGTGAGGTACTGAGGCTTTCCAACAACTGTATGAGTGAACTTGGAAATGGATTCTCTGTCCCCAGTCAAGCCTTCAGACAGATTTCAGTTCTCATTGCAGCCTGACTACAACCTCATGAGACCTCCAGCTAAGCTGTGGCTAGACTCCTGACTCCTGACTTACCGAAACTGTGAGATGGTAAATGTATGTTGGTTTAAGCCATTAAACTTTGGAGTAATTTGTTATGCAGCAATAAATAAACTAATACAACCATGCCTGGCACATAACTTGTTGAGCTTCTCAATTAATAGGGAATTGGCTACCTCAACAACCTGTTTGGCTCATATACAGCTGTTTAAAAAGTTCTTAAGTTGGTTCTGTGTTGCCCCTTGGAGACATAAAAAGTAAAGCCTATTCCTTCTTGTACCTGACAATACCTCCAATATTAGAAATCAGCAATCATGACTCCTCAAAGTTACTTTACCAATTGTTCCTTGCCAAGTTTTGAGATTCTTCAACATCCTGATTACCCTTTCAAAGATAGATTCTGGTCTGCCAAGGCAACTCCTTTAATGTGTTGCCTTGGAATGGAATACTGCACAATTCTGATGTGGCCATAGCTCTGTGCCCCAACCTGCAGCATTCCTTTCCGGGTGCTCCACTTATCACTCCTAAGATTATATTTGCCTTTTTGACACATTTAAGGTTACAATGTTGAGTCACATTGCACTTACAGTCAAATAAAGCCCTGTATCCCACCCCACCACACACACATCCATAAAGCACAGGTCTTTCCAGTCCAGTACTTGAGCCTAGCTTGCTCAGCCTTTCAATTAATAAATGATTTTTTTTTCAAACTTAGATACAGGTTTCTCTCTATTAAATGGCTCCACTCTTGTTTCTGCCAACCACTTGTAGGACAGTCTCTAGTACTGTACAATGTGCAGATTTGATTATGCCTGCCTTTTTTTTTTTTTTTTTTTTCTTAAGACAGGGTCTTACTCTGTCACCCAGGCTGGAGGGCAGTGGTACAATCTAGGCTCACTGCAACCTCCTCCTCCCAGGCTCAAGAGATCTTCCCATCTCAGCCTCTTGGGTAGCCAAGACCACAAGCGTGCACCACTATATCCGGTTAATTTTTGTATTTTTTGTGGAGATGGGGTTTCACCATGTTGCTCAGGCTGGTCTCCAACTCCTGGGCTCAAGCGATCCTCCTGCCTCAGCCTCTCAAAGTGCTGGGATCACAGGCGTGAGTCACTGTGTGCAGCCTATGCCTGCTTTCTATATTTTTGTTCAGTTTGTTAATAAAAATGGAAATGAGATAGAGAAGAACACAAAACCATTTGGATTATGGTTTTCTAAAAAACTGTATACGTAAATTAACCCTGCCTGGGTGATTTGAAAGTGATTAAAAAGAAAATAAATTTCAATTGTAAGTACTCTTTTCCTCACATCAAGAGAGCATGACAGCCCCTTTCCCCGGTCTATTTTCTGCTTCAGCTTAGTTTTTATGCATCAATGTTTTACATTTTAATAAAAATTCTGTTCTCTTACCTATACTCATTTCTTGGCTCCAATTACTCCAGAGTTTGTCATCCTCATAGCATAACTTATTTGTTTTGACTCTTATTCTGACTGTGTTCAAAGTATCAGGAAGAACACCAGGGACCATGAAACAAGATGTATTCTTAGGCATAAAATAAAAATACACAAGGAATATTACCAGCTTATTCTTTTTCACTGTTATTGAATCATAATATAATTATCTGCCAAATTCTGTCTATGATTAAGACTTGGATTGCAATTCAAATTATTTTTGACTCTTCAAAAAAATTGGCAATAACTCATGGAACAAAGTAATTTGTTTTTCTCAAAGCAGCTCATATTTATGCTATGCTCCACCCCCAACTGCTGTAAGTCTAGGCCCAAATAGTTAATGTTGAATTTACTGACCTCCACATTTCTCTCAAATTCTGGATTCTGACATTTAGCCTCTTGGACCTTGAAAATAAAAATAAATAAACAAACTAATGAGTTCTAAATGTTTAAAAACCCATTTTCCATCGCTTAGTCACTTCTAACAAGCTTTCCTTTTATCCTATTAAAAGATGATCAAGAACAGTGAAAAAAGGTTGGCCTTTAATAAATGGTGCTGGGTCAATTACATATGCATATGGAAAAACAAACGAATCTTGACCCCCTACCTCGCACTACTCACAAAATCAGTTCCTGATATACTGCAGATTTAAATGTGTAAGATAAAATAAATTAATAAATACATAACTATAGCAAGCTTTTAGATGAAAACATAGACTATCTTAATGACCTTGAAGAAGGGAAATATTTCTTAAACAAAACCAAAAAAACCTCCCATATTAACCATAAAGGGAATTTTTAAATAAAGTCATCTATATTAAAATTAAAAACTTTTGTTGATCAAATGACACCTTATTAGGGAAATAAACAGGCAGTGCATAGAGTGTGAGAACATATTTGCAATTTCTGACAAAGGACTTGCATATATATTTTTTCTTACCCTACTAACTAATAAGGCAAAGACAGAAAACCCAATTTAAAAAAATAACTGGCAAAAGACTTGAACAGGCACTTTACAAGAGGATAAGCAAGTTGTGAATAAACATCTGAAAAAGTGTTCAACATCACTGGTCATGAGAAAAATGCAAATTAAATCCACAAGATAACAATACACACACTTACCTGACAACAACAAGTGTTGTGAGAGGATATGAAGCATCTAGAACTCACAATTTCTGCTTAGTAGTGTAAACTGACACAACCATCTAGGAAAACTGTTATTATCTGTTAGAGACAATCATATGTAACCTTATGACCCGTGTATGCCTATATAAATGCCCCACACAAATGTACGCACATGTGTACCAAGAGATAAGTATGTGAATGTTCATAAAAACTCCACTCATAAAACCAAATTGGAAACTATCCAAATGTCCATCAATGGGATAATAGATAAAGTATGGTATATTCACACAATGGAATGAATGTAATGAGAACATACCATCTACAGCTATAAGAAACAACATTGGTGAATCTCATAAACATAATGTTGAGTGAAAAAAAGGGCAAACACAAAAACGTACATTCTGGGCCAGACACAGTGGCTCATCCCTGTAATCCCAGCACTTTGGGAGGCTGAGGATGGTGGATCACATGAGGCCAGGAGTTCTAGAGCCAGGAGCCTGGCTAATATGGTGAAACCCCGTCTCTACTAAAAAATTAAAAAAAAAAAAAAATAGCCGGGCGTGGTGGCGCATGCCTGTAATCCCAGCTACTCCGGACACTAAGACAGAAGAATCGCTTGAACCCGGGAGGCGGAGGTTGCAGTGAGCTGAGATTGTGCCACCACACTGCACTCCAGCCTGGGTGACAGAGCAAGACTCTGTCTCGGAAAAAAAAAAAGGAAAGAAAGTACGTTCTCTATAATTCCATTTATATAAAGTTTTAAAGTAGCAACAAAATCAATCTATGGGATTAGAAACCAGGATAGTAGCTGCTCTTCTGGAGGATAGCAACTGAAGGGGATTATGAGGGGGCTTCTGTGGTGCTGGTTACATAGGTGAAAAATCATTGAGCTATAGGTTATGATTTGTATAATTTTGATTGTGTATTGTACCTCAATAAAAACTTCTAAAAAAGAGACAGGGAGCGAGAAACCAGTGTCCCTTGTTGAGAGTATAAGATATAAAACGTGACTGGGTTGGAGAAAAGAAAGTGTAATGCAAAATTCTCCTCCACATAATAAAAGTCACTTGCTGTCTAACGTAAAGAGAATACTAATTTCCTTAAATGCAAGTATTTCCAAAATGGAGTAAAAAACACATGAAAATCTGTTTGCTTAAATAGTCAACTTCTATCAAAGAGATGTTTAAACTTGGAACCAAGACCAGAACACACAGCTATTATTTTTGACATTTAATGTCATTCACTAAATAGTTCCTACCAGCATGTGTGAAGAGCTGAGAGGCCAAGCAAATGATGAAGGGACATCCTTTCAATATTTCATACAGGGGTTGAGGAAAAAAAAACCCACTCAGGGGGCTAGTATACCCTATTACTGGCCATTTAGAATAGTAGACCTGTTGGGGAATCACAAGCGTCAACTACCAGTTGAGGGATCAAGTTGCAAATTGATGTCCCTCCTCCCCTGGACCATCTCCCATATACAGAAATTGCAAACTTGGCGAATCAACCTATAGATTTAGGTCTCTAGGTTCTTGTTCAAATGTAAATCCCCCTGCATAGTTTACTGGCTATTCAGAGACCACTAAGAGAAGGAAAGTCAGGGCACCCAGAAGATAGTTTGCTGGGAAGGTTGAGGGGTGGGGGGTGGTCAGAGACAAGTTGTTCCTTACTTCATAATTCTGTCATGAGCTACCTCTAACCATAGCCCCCATGTGATAGTGCCAGTTCATGTTCCCACTTACTTCCCCCTCTTAAGTGTAACACCAGACAAAATAATTCCTCCAAAAGGAAAAAAAAATTCTAAGCAGCAGAGCTCAAAATCTGTGAGCACACAAAAAACTGATGACATTCTACATCTGCTAGGAGAAAGAACATTAAACTCAAGTGTACAGAGTTAATTCCAAATAGAAAATAGTTCTGATATAGGTAGATAACTTCCATAGTGTATGTGTTCTCTTCAGTTCAGAAGTTTGTAAAAAAAAAAAAAAAAAAAAGTAACTCAATTCAATAATAATATATTAAATGATGATTATGCACATGATGTTATGCTAAGTATTCTTGGTCAAAGTTAAATACATGGAAACCAACCAAACTTTGAAGTGTTACTGAATTATTAGCTGTGTGGCTTGTAGCAAGTTACTTAACCTCTCTGAGCCTTAGTTTTTCAATAAAATATAGGTTAAAATAGTTTCTATTTCATGGGTTGCTATGAGCTACTGTATGAAGAAGCACATAGAAGTGCATCTTTGTAGCACTCCATAAACACTTAATGAATGACAGCTATTGCTGTTAAGAGGAAGTATTGAGGTGGTGTCTAGTGGTTAAGAATCTAAGTTTTAGAGTTACAACTTTGGTTAAATATTGATTCTACCACTTACTAGAAATGTGACCTTAGGAGTAACTAAGTTTTCTTATCTGTAAAATGGAGGCAAAATAACAGGACCTAGATCCTTAGGATTATTGTGAGGATTAAATGAAACAATTCAGATACAGTGCTTATTAAGATACCTAGCACATAGTAATCACTTAATACATGCTAGCTGCTATTTAGTAGCAGGAACAGCACAAAGTAGACAGCACTCGACTTTCCTACAGGAGTCTATATTTTCTTTCTTTCTTTTTTTTTTTTAAATACCAACTTTTAAATTCTGAGGTACATGTGCAGGGAATGCAGGTTTGTGACATAAGTAAATGTGTGCCATGGTGATTTGCTGCACAGATCAACCCATCACCCAGGTATTAAGCCCAGTATCCATTAGTTGTTCTTCCTGATGCCAACCCATCACCCAGGTATTAAGCCCAGTATCCATTAGTTGTTCTTCCTGATGCTCTCCCTCCCCCGCCATACCCCCACAGGCCCCAGTACGTGTTGTTCCCCTCCATGTGTCCATGTGTTCTCATCATCCAGCTCCCACTTATAAGCGAGAACATGTGGCATTTGGTTTTCTGTAGTTTATATTTTCAGTGGAGAGAAAATGCATACATGTGATAGGTTAAACAGCAGAAAATAATTGAGTGGCAAAATGAATACTATCTCGGGATTTCAGACATGCATCTCAGGATTTCAGAAAGGAGAGAACAGTAAAGACTGGAGTAAACAAGTGTATTTCAGTTTTCTGATAACTGCTTTTGTTGTAAATTCAAGCACCAACCCCCTTCCACATGGAAGCCCTTAGTTTTTTCCCTTTGCTGTATTTCCTGGGGCACTTAATTTCTGGTACTAATAATGATTATTATATTTCAGCAGAAGGATTCATAATGCAAATGCCCAGAAGAGCATTTGCTGTTCTGTTCTGCTGTGGACTTGGTCACTCCCTCTGGAGTTGGAATTACAGCCTGTCAACACTGGCTTATTTTAGCAAGCATTTTGAAAGTTCCATGACAAGCTGAAACAACTGGACCAAGGAATTTACCCACGTGCGAGATGCTAGGCTCCTTTAAAAGCCACTATAAAACACTTCACTTCTAACCTCCAAAGCTCAAACACACAAAGGGTCCAGGCAGGTAGCACACAAGTGAGTGGTGTAGTCTTCATGGTCCTAAGGCGCCATCTTATGGACATACACTCTTAAGGTACTATGATTTAAAATCTGGGCAAAAAAATTCAAATCTAGTAAACAAAGAAACAAACAAATCACGACTTTGTGCTCCAAACAAAAAAAGTGTGAGGCCCTAGTTTGTGACCTTTACCCTAAAGCAGAACAACTAGACTGATGTCCTGAGATTATAGGACATTCTGGTCAGTGTCCTACAGGACCTCTAATTAGCATGTTCTGCATTTGATTCTGAATAGCATACAGGCACATAATCCAACAAATATTGACTATTCAAATCTGATTACTTTAGTTGCCACAAACTCCAAGAAAACAGAATGGTATTATCAGAGCCTCCAAAGTGTCCGCATGATCTGATGTCTGCCTATTGCTTAGACATCTCTTCCTGCTACATTTTGACCACACCACCCACCCTTCTTTCTGGTCTCTCACACATGCTAAGCTCATTCTTGCCTCGGAGTCTGTATCTGCTGACCCCCTACACCCAGATCTTCACATGGCTAGTGTCTGTTCATCATTCTGGTCTCATCTCAAATGTCATTACCTCAGATGATTTCCCTACCTAATATTCTCTCTGGTTCTCCCAGTCACTCTACTACATCAGCCCATTTTATTTTCTTCACAGCACTCACGCTCTGAAATTAGCTTGCTGATTTACATACGTTTTCTATTATGTAGGATTCATGCAGAAAAAAAACTTGTCAGGTGTCACGTTCACTGCCTTACCCCAGCACACAAAAGAGTGCTTGGCATATGGTGAACATTTAATAAGAACGTGTTGAGCACATGAATTACTGTTTAATAGGCCTTTTCAACAGGCTTACAGATGAATTAATAAATGGCTTGAAACTTGCAGCTGATACTATTATACCATAAATCTTCAAATCTTCCACCATGCCTTATTTTAGACAAGAAGTTTCATTACCATCATCATCATCATAAGTTGACAAATGTAAGAGCTATGTTTCATTGATATTTCAATGTAAGAAATTCAAGTAAAAGAAAAATAGCCAAATAAAAACAATAATTTTAAAATCTTACGGAGAAAACATTATGTGTCTCGGTTTGGCTGTTATTGACTTCTACTTCATAAAATAAGCATCTGCTAATAAAATTCTGTGGATTCTCCCATTGTACATGTAGGTCACCATTGTGGAAGGAGAGGTTTTTAATATGTGGAGGATCAGGTTTCACTGAAAAACAAAAATAAAACACAAGTAAGCTTCCAAAGTTTGATTATACACACACACAGTCTATGGATTCCACATTCATGAATTCAACCAACCATGAACTGAAAATATTTTTTAAAAAAATATCATCTGTGCTGAACATGTATAGACTTTTTCCTTCTCATTTATTCCCTAGATAATATAACAACTATTTACATAGCATTTACATTGTATTAGGTATTATAAGTAATGTAGAGATGATTTAAAGTATATGAGAAAATGTGCATAGGTTGTATGCAAGTACTATGCTACTTTTTATCAGGGACTTGAGCATCCATGGATTTTGGTACCTTGGAAGTTCCTGGAAGCAATGCCCCACAAATACTGAGAGACAACTGCATATATATGTAGGGTTCATAAAGTTAAATCAAAACAGAGCTAATGCATTTAGTGGCCTTTCATGATCAGATATATAGTTTTAGAATTTCTGATTAGCCACAATTATGGAAGAAGTTTATTTAAAACTGTGTAGTAAAATGTATTTAAGGAACATATTTGGGATATCTAGCAGATGATATGAACTCTGACCTGCATCTGGTTAGAAAATGGCCAGGGTTATAATCAGGACATCTAGATGCAACATAGAGAATAAAGAAGGGCTTGGATCCAGATGTACTTCCACCTGATGAGTAATAAGGCACCAGCTACAAGGGGCTTCCCTAGTTGTCACTTACTAACGCCAATCAAAGACCACCATTAAAACATTGGCTTAGTCTCTGACACACGCTGCAACATAAATGCACCTCAAGGAAATTATGCTAGGTAAAACAAATCAGTCACAAAAGACAAATACTATATAAATCCACTCCTATGAGATATCTTAAGTAGTCAAATTCATAGAAACAGCAAGTAGAAAGGTGGTTGCCAAGGGCGGGGGGGGGAGGGGAAATTAATGTCTAATGAACAGAGTTTCGGTTTTGCAAGATGAACAAGTTCTAAAGATCTGCTGCACAACAATGTGAATATACTTAACACTACTGAACTGTACACTTAAAATGTTTATGATGGTAATTTTAATGCTGTGTGTTTATAACCACAATTAAGAATAAAACACTTTGGGAGGCCAAGGTGGGTAGATCGCTTGAGCTCAGGAGATTGAGACCAGCCTGGGAAACATGGCAAAACTCTGTCTCTACAAAAAATACAAAAATTAGCCTGGCGTGGTGGCACACGCCTATGGTCCCAGGTACTCGGGAGGCTGAGATGGGAGGATAGTTTGAGCCCGGGAGGTCAAGGCTGCAGTGAGCTGTGACCACACCACTGCATTCCAGCCTGGGCAACAGAGACCCTGTCTCAGAAAAAGAAAAAATAATTTATTTTTTAAAAAGCATTAGCCTGGTCAATTTACTTTTTCAGGAGTCAGTTATACTTAAGACCAAGCAATAGAAGATAATGGGTAATTAACAGAAAACAACTTGAAGATATCATCTTCTATTTAAGAAGGATCTTCCTTCTCCCTTTATATCACCATTAATATCCAGGGAGAAAAACAGCAAAATAAGCCTTAAAAGGTCATTTAAGATAATCTGCCAAACAAAGAAAAAGGCTCTGCTTCAGCTTACCCCACTGGGCAAAATACTCCAACCTCACTCTCTTGGCCTACAAAGTAAGCTGACTTTGGTACCCTATTAGAATTCACTTCTATGACTATCTTAGCCAGAATCTGAGCTCCCAGTTGGGATATTTCAACAAATAACCCATTACGCTTATGGAATTTGCTTTAGCAATTTACAAAATGTGTTAATACGCTTTATGTCATTTGGACCTTATGGCAATGTTTTTAGATAGAGAGAGATTATATATTCCATTTCACAGATAAGGAAATATTTGAAGGGGGTTTATATGCCTTGCCCAAAGTGGAGGAGTTAGAACCTAATCAGATATTTTGTGTTCAAGTTGAGGGTACTTTCTAACAGGCTGACATGCAGCTGGCACCCACAGTTATGGCTATACTGGTTTTTCTAACTGATCAGTTCCCATGCCATACAGAATGTTAAATATTTGGAATATCGCCCGATTACACTACCTTCAGTCTATGCCTTTTCTAAGAGACAGATTATTCAGGAACTATATATGATCATTATGAGCATCATCCTCTTTAAGTATCAAGAGACTAGATCTTAGAGTCAGACGGCCTGATTCCTGCTATGATTTGAATGTTTATCTTCTCCCAAACTCACGTTGAAACTTCATCCCCAATGTGGCAGTATGGAGAGGATGGGCCTTTAAGAGATAATTGGGTCATGAGGGTTCTGCCTTCATGGATTGATCTATTCACTGATTAATGGATTAATGGGTTATCGTGGGAGTGGGACTGGTGGATGCATACGAAGAGGAAGAGAGACCTGAGCTAGCATGCTCAACTCCCTCACCATGTGATGCCCTGTGCAGCCTTGGGACTTTGCAGAAAGTCCCCACAAACAAGAAGGCACTCACCAGATTTGGCCCCTTGACCTTCCACTTCCCTGTCTCCAGAACTGTAAGAAATAAATTCCTTTTTTTTTGATAAATTACCCGGTTTCTGGTATTCTGTTATAAACAACAGAATACCAGAAAATACGAAACAAACAATGAACTGAGACAATTCCAATGTTGATTCTACAACTAACTGTTCTAACTCTCAGTGTACTCATAAGTAAACAAGGATAAAGCATCTGGCACATGTGTTCAATAAAAAGAACTTCCAAGTTTGCTTCTTTAAAAAGGATCTATCAAAGAAAGTTATACATCAATATAGTCCCTTGTTTCAGAAGATCTTAAATCCAAAATCATCGTTTTCTATTATTTGTATTGATTGTGCAAAAGATATAACACACTTTTTATCCATATTGTTTTAGAGGACTTCTAAAACTTACCACGGGAAGTTAAAGGCACTATATTGAAGGATGGTTTAATTTTTCCTGCATAATCCTTGACCATTATTTGCACACTGTGTTGTTCAAAACTGGAATCCTTCACTTTGGTCAGATCAAAGGAACAACCAAAGTATTGGCCTTCTTTATAGATCTCTTCACATTGACGAATTTTTTCCAGGCTTCTGTGCCTACGAGAAAAAATGAGACAATCTTCTGCATTATATTCAACAAGGTATTCAAGAAATAAGAGCAGGCTGGGCGCAGTAGCTCACACCTATAATCCCAGCACTTTTGGAGGCCGAGGCAGGCGGACCACTTGAGGTCAGGAGTTGGAAACCAGCCTTGCCAACATGGTGAAACCCTGTCTCTACCAAAAATATAACAATTAGCCAGGTGTGGTGGCAGGCGCCTGTAATCCCAGCTATTCAGGAGGCTGAGGAAGGAGAATCTCTTGAACCTGGGAGGCAGAGGTTGCAGTGAACTGAGATTGCACCACTGCACTCCAGCCTGGGTGACACAGTGAGACCCACAAAAAAAAAAGGCAGAATTCTTTTTAATGACTGAAGATGTCCATGAAAAGCAATATTCGCAATAGGCAAGATAACTTTAAAAATAAACAACCCTATTTTACAATGTGACTCATTTCATATGCTAGGAAGAAAAGACTGTTTTCTGTTTTATTTATTTATTTATTTATTTATTTATTTATTTATGTATTTATTGAGACAGAGTCTTACTCTGTTTGCCCAGGCTGGAGTGCAGTGGCACAATCTCAGCTGACTGCAGCCTCTGCCTCCGGAGTTCCAGTGATTCTCATGCCTCGGCCTCCTGAGTAGCTGGGATTACAGGCACGCACTGCTACGTCCGGCTAATTTTTGTATTTTTAGTGGAGACAGGGGTTCACCATGTTGGCCAGGCTGGTCTCAAACTCCTGACCTCAAGTGATCCACCGCTTTGGCCTCCCAAAGTGCTGGGATTACAGGCGTGAGCCCCTGCGCCCAGCCTAGATTGTTCCTTTTTGATGAACACTGGTACTATCAGCAGCTATGGAGACTACAGGAGGCCTATTTCTTCTGTATAAGAGAAGACATTCTAAGGCTGGGATTAGAAGTTTCATGCTTCCTGAAAATGCCTATCTGCTGAATTCTATGATTCCTCCTCTGGTCCCTCTGCCCTGCTCCTTCCTTATTTCTTGGCTTGTTCCACTCCCTCCTCCCTCTTCCAGCAGAGAGGGAGTAGGAGGACTACTCACATTCTTCTCTCTTTCTGACTCCCTCATTCACTCACCTCCAGTTTATCACTCTCCTATCCCTCGACTACAGTTTCTATGCTGGGAATTCCTAATCCTGACATCTCACCTCAGAACTAATCTCAGATTTCCAACTGCTCCATTTGAGTGTTCTACCGTTGCCTCAAATCCAGCGTCCAAAACACATCATGCACCCTCTTCCCCACCAAACTGTTTTTTCTTCCAACCTTCCCATTTCCATCAGTCAGAGCTCATTTTCTTTGGGCTCCTAGATTAGATAATTTAAATTAAAATCACCTTTCCCCCCACCTCTGTTCCCTGTATTCTATCACCAAATTCTGTTCTTTCTTCCTTTGCAAAGCTTCCTGGATCCTCGTCTTCTATGATACTCCCATTGCCCACACCCTGAGATTCACACCCTAATGACTACAGGCTCCATTGCTTCTTCAGATTGACCTCCCTGACCTTCATTATTCGTGCCCTCCAATCACTGCCAGGTCAATGTTCTAAAACACAATGGCTTTCTAAGTGTCTCACTCCACTGTGTGGCTTTAACTGTCTTCCATAAGCAGTATTGCAGATACCTCATTTACCATTTCTCCTCTACACATACCTTTCCCCAAAGATCATCAGCATCTAGCCCAGCACAGGCAGACAATGTGTTTATTACACTTTTTTTTTTTAATCTAGGCTATCAGAGAACTGTTTTGTAGTAACTGGCAGAAGACAAGAGTCAAGTCTTACATCATCAGCCACAAAGGGAGTTGCACAAAGGTTTTGCAGAAAAGGAAGACGATTTTAAGAAAAATGAACTAAGAGTAAAGAGTCCCAAATCCCTAACCTGTTACTCAGAATCCTCTGTACTACTTTAAGATGCAGGTTCCTCAAACCTTCTCCCAGAGACTCTGATTTAGAAGGTTTTGCCAGGACCTAGGAACCAGTATTTGAACAGCAATTCTCCAGGAGATTCTGCTGCAAGTCAGTTTAAAAAACAAAAAACAAAAAAACTCAGAGCTAATGTATTTATTCCTTCAAAGGCAGCACAAAGAAATGCTTCAATATAGAAAATGCTTTTTTCCTTCAAAAGGTAGTACATGAGCTTTTCCCCCTAGTTGCAGCTCCCTCTGGTTTATGAAGAAAACAGTGTTGTAAAAATGAAGTTGTTGTCATGACTAGTTTTTGGATCAGACAGTCCTGGAATGTTTCCCGCCCACGGCCAAAAACAGAAACTGAAGAAATTTAATGACATTTTTCTTACATAACTAAAGAAAGCCATGTGTAAAATTGTTTTTTAATGATGAAAGGAACTCCTCGAATGCACAATCTTCTTGATCCCTTTTTCATTTCTGCACCCTGAGTATTCTGCATATGCTCATGGATCTCAGATATGAAATTTTAAAACAATTTTGTTGTAATTTAGAAATAGTTATAGAAGGGAAAATACTGGTTCTGAATAGATAACATTTCTTGAATGCTTGTGAAACATTAACCTAAAACAGCAGGTGATTCCTGTTAAAATTTATATACTGAATTCATCTGCAGAGTCACACTGCAGCTATGAGAAGGAAACTGACAAATTAAAGACTATTTTCCCAACTCAGAAGATGATTAATGTGGTAAAAAACATTCCCTAAAATTCATTGGTATGACTAGTCTGCAGCTCTTCAGGCTAGGGTCTGTTCAATGCCAGACTGTCCCTGCAGGAACACAAGTCATTGCCCTAGGGCTGCAATGAATTATTTTGATTTCAAAAAATGACTCCAGGCCAGGCATCACGGGTCACGCCTGTAATCCCAGCACTTTAGGAGGCCCAGGCGGGTGGATCACTTGAGGTCAGGAGTTCAAGACCAGCCTGGCCAACATGGTAAAACCCTGTCTCTAATGAAAATACAAAAATTAGCCAGGTGTGGTGGCACGCGCCTGTAATCCCAGCTACTCAGGAGAATCACTGGAACTCGGGAGGCGGAGGCTGCAGTGAGCCGAGATCGTACCACTGCACTCCAGCCTGGGCGATAAAATGAGACTCTGTCTCCAAAAAAAAAAACCTACAAAGAGAGACTGTATATTTTCTGGTTGGGGGTTAGGGAAAACAGTTTCTGGCAGTTTGTTTGATGTGATTTATACTGGTACCTGCATAAGCAACCATTTCTGGTGCTTGCTAATGGGCACTGTGTCTTGACTCCCTTTCTTTTGTGGTTTTGATTAGAAAGGATCTATCTAGAGGAGAGCAAGAAAGAAGGGAGTATGGGTTAGGTACCAATTCTGTGAGACAGGGGAAGAGGCCAGCACTGTGTACTGACTGCAACTGCAAGGGAGTGGAGATGAATAACAATAATAATTAGTTGTTGTTGTTGTTGTTGTTGTTGTTGTTGTTTTGAGATGGAGTCTTGCTCTGTCGCCCAGGCTGGAGTGCAGTGGCGCGATCTCGGCTCACTGCAAGCTCTGCCTCCCAGGTTCACGCCATTCTCCTGCCTCAGCCTCCTGAGTAGCTGAGACTACAGGTGCCCACCACCACACACCCGGCTAATTTTTTTTGTATTTTTAGTAGAGACAGGGTTTCACTATGTTAGCCAGGATAGTCTCAATCTCCTGAACTCGTGATCCACCCGCCTCGGCCTCCCAAAGTGCTGGGATTACAGGAGTGAGCCACCACGCCCAGCCAATGGTAATAAAAGCTATCATGGATTGAGTGCTTACTTTACATATGCTAGCAGCTAGTCATGGCTCTAAACACTGGCCCTCACAATAACCTTAAGAAGCAGGCACTATTATTACTATCTCCATTTCCCAGATTATAAAACTAAGGCTGAGAGAGAAGGGACTTACCCAAAATCACACTAAAGTAAGGAAGAGAGACAGGATTTCAACCCAAGCAGTGTGGCCCAGAAAGAATAAGCTGTGAGGTGGTAAGGGGATAAGATACAGAACCTATACCAGCACCATCCAACAGAACTTTCTGGCATTATGGAAATGGTTGCTATCTGTGCTGTCCAATACAAGAGCCACTCATCACTTGTGAAAGTGGCTGGTGAGACTATGCAACTGAAGTTTTAATTTGATTCAATTTTAATTAATTTAAATTAAAACGTAACTAGCCACATGTAGCCAGTGGCTCCTATACTGGATGGCACAGAACTACACTTACAGAAAGAGCCGCTGCTGATGACCAGCTCTGGGACTGTGTATGACAAGAAGTAGGCCAGGTGCGGTGGCTCACGCCTGTAATCCCAGCACTTTGGGAGGCCGAGGCAGGCTTGAGCCCAGGAGTTTGAGAGCAATCTGGGCAACATGGCAAAACCCCATCTCTACAAAAAACACAAAAATTAGCTGGGTACGGTGGTACACACCTGTGATCCCAGCTACTCAGGAGGCTGACGTGGGGGAATGGCTTGGGCCTAGAAGGTTGAAGCTGCAGTGAGCAATGATCACACCAACTGTACTTCAGCCTGGGCAACAGAGCAAGACCCTATCACCAAAAAAAAAAAAAAGTAGGATCCTTGATACCTGCCTCCCTTGGATGCTAGTGACCCACCACTATCTTGGGATTGTGGCTTGAGCCACCTCCAGTGGCTATACAGATTGTTCCCTGCAAAAAGACATCAACTGAGGGCTGAAAGCCAGCCCAAGTACCATCTGCTCTCAGCTTTGGTGACAGCCTGCTTCAGCCCAGAGGAAGAGGAATGCTTTTTCAAATTGGTCAGTCGTTTTTTTGGTAATTCATTCACCCAGAGGAAACATTCTTTTAACAATTTGCATTGAGACTGTGTTTTCGCTACTATATTCCCAAGGCACTTCCCTATTTTTGTCTTAGAAGAACCCCAAAGACTAGGCCACCATCTGCCTCCAGTGGCACCCTGATTCTAATAGCTGGGATAATTTCCTAGCCAGTCTGCCATGGAATGAGATACAGTTTTAAGACTTCTTCTCTTCTTTTCCAGCCCCTTATATAGACATAGATTCTTTAAAGGTTTTCCCTGTGGTTTTACCAATAATGACTCCAGGGAAAACAACAGGGGTTAATAGCATAATAAACACATGGATGCTACCAACTCACAAGACATCTTAAAAGCTTGTGTAACAGCTTTCCCTAAACTTTACTGCAACATCAATAGCCAGGCTACTCCTTCTTAGTAAGGTTTAGTTTTTTGGCCCCTTCTTAGCAATTCTTTAGGGATCTGGATCTACTCAATCCTTCTCTCTTTTTATTCATGAACGATAATACTCCTCAGTTGCTTATACCTCGTAAGTCATCACTGAAATCTTCTCTAGCTTGGGATCCTACCAAACATTCACAACTTGTTTATAGAATACCTACTAAATATCAGGCACCAGGAGAAACAAGACACAGCTCCTGCTCTCAAGAGAAACTGAAGCCTGGCAGGTTACCACCAAGTAACAGGAAATGACAACACAATGTGCTGGGTAGTATGACACAAGAAATTGCAAGGTGCCGTGGGACAAGAGGAAGGGGCACATGTCTAGACTTGAGAGGTCAAGGAAGGCTTTCTGGAGAGGAAATGGTGTCTGGGCTGAAATAAAGATAAAGACAAATAAGAAGCATCCAAGTGGAAAGGAAAGGCCTGGGCTACAAGAGGATGCAGAATGTTTCCACTATTCTGTGTGAATATTCTGTTTGAAATCTAGTGTTCTGTTTGAGTATTTGAAGAAAGCAGTCTGAGGAACTGAAAGAAGTTTGCTGTGGGCAAACGGTAGGCTGCAAGAGGGGTGGGGGTGCGTGGAGGCACATGCAACCGAGTCTGGAGAGGTTGACAGGGGCCAGGTCGGTCATAAAGCTATTTGTCTGTCATGCTGGAGAGTTTGGACTTTAACCTAAAGCCACCAGGGAGCCACTGAAGGGTTTTCAGTAAAGGAGAAACAACAGGTATCAAGAGTGAGCAGGTGAAACTACAAAACCTCAAATGAGATTTACATCAGGGGGAAAAAAAGAAACAAACTTCAGACACAACCACACAGAACTTCTGGCTCCACCTTCAGGACTTCCCAACTTTGCCAGGAGGATCCTTCCACCAGGGAGGAGTGCGGATGTGAATCCTGGGGCAACTTTGGAGGTTTTCATCCAAAAGTGTGTGTGTGTGTTTTGCATTCTATTCCATGGTATAGCCATGAGTGTTTTAATGTATCAAAAATGCTTTCCATCATGTCATCAGGCAAAGCAGACACTCTAGCATGAAAGGCCATGTCTATCCAGTAGCTTCACAAGTCTTGGACATGGCCCTCCACATCCCATTCTCTCAGAAGCAGTCTTAACAAATGACAGTCAGGGAACAAGGCCATGTGGAGGCAGACTGCCTATGCTAGGTCTCCCCTTCTCCACCCTGATATCACAATGATTAAATATCTCCATTTCTCAAAACGCTCTTCCTCAGAGGCCAGCCTCAGAGAAACTTCCCCATCTGGGCAGTCTGCCTCCTTCATCAAAGCCTCCCAGTCCCCTCTCCATCCACCCATCCACCTCCCCTCGACCACCAACCCAAGCTTCAACCTAACTTCCCACAGGAATCTATCCCTCTGCAACAGCCTTCAGTATACACTGTCTTCTTTAATTTAATGCAGGTCACTGTATCAGGCACTATCTTCTCTATAGTTTAAGCTTTAGGAGAGAAGAGATATGTTTCTTGTCTCTGTTGTGCATTCAGTGGGTTATCCACAAAGTGTTCTAAATAAAAGTTTACTGAATTAAATTGGATTAACCTGGTCTTTCTTCCTTGTTCTGTTGCTAATAATTCTAGGCTCTAAAGGGAATGATGGAAGACTAACTTAGAAATTTAACAAACTTTGGAGTAGATACAGTCACAAATACCAAATACTGAAGTATCAAATATCAAAATATCAAAGTTATTTTGCAGGAAGCTAAACTACTTTTTGAGGCTGGGTGTGGTGGCTCACACCTGTAATCCCAGCACTTTGGGAGGCCGAGATGGGCAGATCACTTGAGGTCAGGGATTTGAGACCAGCCTGGCCAACATGTTGAAACCTTGTTTCTACTAAAAATACAAAAATTAGCCAGGCATGGTGGTGCATGCATGTAATTCCAGCTGCTTGGGAGGCTGAGGCAGGAGAATCACTTGAACCCAGGAGACAGAGGTGAGCCGAGATCGCACCACTGCACTCCAGCCTGGGTGACAGAGCAAGACTCTATCTCAAAAACATAAACAAACAAACAAACAAACTACTTTTTGACCCCAGACATGATATCACTTTCCTTTTTAAAAGTAGATATCAATAACTCATACATTGCTAGTGGAAATGTAAGGTGAACTAGCTTCTTCAGAAAATAGTTCGGCATTTTTTAAGAAAAACTAAATACACAATTACTACATGACTCAGCAATTGCACTCTTGGGCATTTATTCCAGAGAAATGAAAAGTTATGTTCATATAAAAATCTGTATGTGAATATTTACAGTAGCTTTATTCATAATAGCAAAACACTGGAAACAACTGAGATATCCTTTAATGAATGAATGGTTTAAAAAACTGGTACATCCATATCATGGAATACTACTGAGCTATAAAAAGGAGTGGCCTCTTGATATACAACTACTTGTACAGATCTCCAGGGTATTACGCTGAGTTTTTTTTTTTTTTAAACCAGTCTTAAGTGGTTATGTACTATAGGATTCCATTTCAGTAACATTCTTGAAATAATAAAATTAAAGAGATGGAGAACAGATTAGTGGTTGCCAGAGGTTACAGGATTGGGGGAGAGGGGTGTACAAGGAGAGATGGTTTAAGATGGAGGTGAGGCTGGGCGCGGTGGCTCACTCCTGTAATCCCAGCACTTTGGGAGGCCGAGACGGGTGGATTACAAGGTCAAGAGATCGAGACCATCCTGGCTAACACGGTGAAACCCTGTCTCTACTAAAAATACAAAAAATTAGCCAGGCATGGTGGCGGGCGCCTGTAGTCCCAGCTACTTGGGAGGCTGAGGCAGAAGAATGGCATGAACCTGGGAGGCGGAGCTTGCAGTAAGCTGAGATCGTGCCACTGCACTACAGCCTGGGAGACAGAGCGAGACTCCGTCTCAATTAAAAAAAAAAAAAAAAAGATGAAGGTGAGTGTGGCTACAAAAGGGCAACTCCTCATGGTGATGGAACCATTGTATATCTTCACATGTGATAAAACTGCATACAACTATACATATACACACACACGAGTGCATGTAAAACTGTTGAAATAGGACGGAGGTTTTCGGATTGTACCAATGCCAACTTTCTGGTTTTGATAATGCACTATAGTTACACAAGATGTTACCACTGGGAGAAACTGAGTGAAGGGTATATGGGATCTCTCTGTACATTTTTTCTGGTAATATATAGGATCTATACTTGAAAATAGAAAGTTTATTTAAAAAGTAGACACCAAAGGCAGATGCATTTTTCATTGAAGCAAATTGTCCATCTTGTTGGGTTTGCAGAAGAAAATAGACCGTTCTTTTTTTTAACTAGGTTGGATCCAAAGGCTCCCAACACAATCAGTCTTCCAGTAATTGTACTGTACATACTCACCAATAGTAGAGAGTATAGTTAGTGTCGGGACTGGTATTCCTTCCAGGGAGCCAAGAACACTGCATGTAGCTCAGATTGTGCCAAATGCATTGAAGCTCAGTCACAGCGGACTCAGGATCACCTACAATAACCAGGCCAAGAGTTTAAGACCCTTCTTTCCTTGTAATGCAAAGTAGCGAATCACTCTTTGGCATGGGGGATGATGAGAGTGCTTCATGCTGCTTCGTCAGAAAGCAAACTCTTCATCTTTCACCCCATTTTACCCAGAAGTCACCCAGGATGGAGGAAACCCAAATCTAATTTGTTCACAACCTTCTCTCTTACCTCCTGATACAAAGAAAACATCTTCCCTATCCCTGAGGGACCCTAAGTAATACCCGTAACTGGAGGGAGAGATAAAAGATCAAAAACTATTTCAATCATAGACAATATCCACACAATTCCTAAATGAATGTGGATATACAAACAACCCTTATGTATACATCTGTCTTAAAAAAATTATTGAGGTACAATTTAACTTTCTGTCTTTTGGTCAATACTGACACTTTTTTTTTTTTTTAAAGAAACATTCAGCCAGGCAGGATGGCTCACGCCTGTATTCCCAGCATTTTGGAAGGCCAACAAGGGTGGATCATTTGAGGTCAGGAGTTCAACAGCCTGGCCAAATTGGCGAAACCCTGTCTCTACTAAAAATACAAAAAAATAGCCGGGTATGGTGGCACACACCTGTAGTCCCAGCTACTTGGGAGGCTGAGGCACAAGAATTGCTTAAACCGGGGGGGTGGAGGTTGCAGTAAGCCGAGATCTTGCCACTGCACTCCAGCCTGGGTGACAGAATGAGACTCTGTCTCTAAATAAATAAATAAACAAACATTCCTCCTAAAGCAATTCTGGGCAAAGGTAAGCCTAACTTAAATCTTAGTAGTTGCCTCTTACGTGTCATGACTTTAACAGCCCTAATATCTTTCTGACCTAAAATCTCTATCTTTACAAAGCCATTTTAGTTAAGGTATAATGTCTTTAAATTAAACACCTCTGTTTAAAACGTAAATCTGTTATCCCTCATGATCCCTGAAGGGGTACTACGCTGAGCCATCCTCAATCATTTTATGTCATAGCATAGTATAATAATTATTATTTTTTGAGACAGAGTCTTGTTCTGTCACCCAGACCGGAGTGGAG
This sequence comes from Macaca fascicularis, assembly GCF_037993035.2. Taxonomy (NCBI): domain Eukaryota; kingdom Metazoa; phylum Chordata; class Mammalia; order Primates; family Cercopithecidae; genus Macaca; species Macaca fascicularis. The sequence continues at coordinate 125,080,153 of NC_088395.1, read as the reverse complement.
TCGTGCGATCTTGGCTCACTGCAACCTCCACTTCCCGGGTTCAAGCAATTCTCCTGTCTCAGCCTCCTGAGTAGCTGGGACTATAAGTGTGCGCCACCACACCTGGCTAATTATTATTTTTTTCTCCATGTTGACTAGGCTGGTCTCAAACTCCTGATCTTAGGTGATTCGCCCGCCTTGGCCTCCCAAAGTGCTGGGATTACAGGCGTGAGCCACTGCATCCAGAGATACCATCATCATGCCCAGTTTACAGATGAGGAAACTAAGGTGCAGAGGGGCTAAGACATTTGCCCAAGGTTACACAGTTAATAGCTGGCAGAGCTGGGACTTAGACAGTTGGTTTCTGGTAGCCCTGCACTTAATCAGTATATGCTACTCCCTGTATGTAACATAAGAGCCAGAAGGACACTGGGTGAGCTGGGATTGGGGAACAATGATCATCCTCACTACTTGACAGCTTTTCCTAGGGTTGTCTTGTATTATCTTGTCTAGACTTGTATTGGAGCCAGGCCAGCATACTATTTTTCTCTTTAAACACCTTTTCCCAAATATATCCTGCATATCAAACTAATTATCACATATAATGGGCAAGACAGTATTTTGTTTTTCATTTTGAAAGCACTGGGACTGAAATGTGAAGACATATAGCAAGTCACTCAATTCCTTTCTTCCTCATAAAATGGATCAGGGTAATAATACATGCCTTACTCACTTCCCAAGATAAGCTTGTGAGTCTCGACCTAAGGGAGGTGTGTGTGTGTGTGTGCGCGCGTGCGCTCATGTGCACATGCATACACGTGCATGTGTATATCATTTTTTAAATTATTAAATTTTATATAACTATTAGGTATTGTTATTCAAGTTGTTTGTAAGCTTCTTCAAGACAGAGACATACTCATATTTTCATTGAGCTGCTAGCACCTAGTATAATGCCTGGCACTTATTCGACTCAGAAAATGTTTGAGAATTGAATGAATTAATGAACGATGCACAAAAGCATTGGAGTATTTGGATTTATTCTCTAAACACCAAGAGATAGTGCTTTCAGTTGTTACCTTCAGGGGGCGAGATGCATTTTTCAACCAAAATGCTAGGCTTCTCACTTTCATTGGTGCTACACTGGGACCCCACTTGCAGACAAATCTTCTCATTCAGGGGCACTTCTTTTGAACGACGAGTTTCTGGAGCTAGTTTCTAAGGTTAGAAAATTGTAAAAGGCATTGCTTCAGCAAACACACACTTAAATAATGAAACATTACATGTCCAAATGTGTTGGTTTTTGTTTGTTTGTTTTTTGTTTTTCTAATTAAAAAAGTCCTCAAATGGTATAGATCAGTGATTCTCCATTGGGGGCGATTTTGTTCTCCCTGCCTCTCTCAGGGACATTTGGCAATATTGAACATTTTTTATTGTCCTAACTTGGGAGGGGGAGGTTACCGGCGTCTAGTAAGTAGAGGTCAAGGATGCTGCTAAACATCCTACAATGCACACGACAGCCCCCCTCCTCCTACAACAAACCCTTCACCAAATGTCAGTAGTGTCACCATTGAGAAACCCTGGTGTAGATAAAATAATTTCCCACATTTTAAAGGTATAAACATGAAATTTACCTATAAATCTACAATGCTAACATATCAACTCTCTAAAGACAATTCTAAAGGAAACACAGTATGATTATCAAAATTCACTTAGAAGTAGATGCACTGTACCATGAAAATTAAGGTAAAAAAGGAATGCTTTAAGAATCCAGGAATCATGCCAGGCTCAGTGGCTCACGCCTGTAATCCCAGTACTTTGGGAGGCTTAGGCAGGCAGATCGCTTAAGCCCAGGAGTTTGAGACCAGCCTGGACAACATGGCAAAACCCCATCTGTACAAAAAAAAATATTGGCCAGGCATGGTGGCTCATGCCTGTAGTCCCAGTTACTCATGGGGCTGAGGTGGGAGGATCACTTGAGCCCGGTGGGGGAGGCTGCAGTGAGCCAAGATTGCAGCATTGCACTCTAGCCTGGACAATGCAGTGAGACCCTGTCTCAAAAAATAAAAATCCAGTAATCATGGTTACTTCTGGGTAAGGAAGTAAAGGAGGGGGACCTGACGGCTGAAGAGAGACTTTTCATTAAACCTCTTTGTCTACTGTTTGACTATTTTGACTACCTCATATATATGTATAAATTTCAAACACTGCTATACGTGCTGAGTATATACATTCTCATTCTGAAAAGTAGATATGCTTTGTGGAACCATAGGAAGCCAATTTGTAGACATCATAGAGACATAAATCACCAGCCTGGTTACTATGACTTAGAATAATGAGATTAATGGGCTGTCTGGGAAACAAACATTTCCCAAATTGACAGAGTTGGAATAATTAAGAATGGAGCTGCTTTTAATCAGAGCTCCAAGGAGAGCATTTCCTGTTTTGCAATAGCTTCTGACTCAAGTCAGAGATACTATTTCATCTACATGTTGATGGCCATGAAGGGGAAAATTTGCTACAGTTAGTTCTATCTACTACCGTAAGGAGCTATTCTGCCATGTCACATGCCTGCTGCCAGCTGAGCATGAGGGCAACTGTGAGATACCCCCAAAACCAGGACATATGGATGGCCTCTGAGAAGTAACTAGCAAGTCAACAATGAATAAATCATAGCAAGGACACAAAAACAAAATCACTTTATAGAACCAGAATAGCTCTTAGGTCCAGTCAAGACAGCACTCTGAAAAGGGAGTTGGTCAGCCCTGGAAGAACAGAAAAAGAAATGTCTGTGAGCAAAATCCTGACAGGGAAGAAAAAGGGGGTGACACAGGAATGTGGACATTGAATTTTTCTGTCCCACTGGCAAAGCTGTTTACCCTCAGTAGGGCCTCCAGCTATTCTTAGACGAGTACGTTTTTACAACTAATTTCTGATTCCTCACCAAGAAATCTACTTAACATTTGGCCTCCTATATAGGCTCTGCTGACAGGGATGAAATGCACCAGTTATGCTGACAGAAATCTTCCTAGACTGCTTCACCATTATCATTACCATTTTCACAACAAAGTAAAAAATTAGCCCTTGAGAGATGCATGTGTGCTGAGGAAATGAGGTTTCCGAGTATGTGAAGCTGAAGACCTGCCTCCAGGATCATGGTAATGGTGGCAGGAAAGCTTCGAATACAAATTTTACCAACCTCACAATTTTACTAAGCGCAAGTCCTATATATCTCTGAAGAAGCCACCTTTATCCAAGGATCCATGGCAATTCTTGTTTGGAAGCTATATTTGCCCTTTGAAGACACCAGGGGAAAATGCACAGTCAAATGTCAAATTAGACTGTACAGTCAAATATAGTCAAATTAGAATCATCATGCAAATAACCCCAGTTTTCATATTATAATGGACACTGTTCCAGTTAGAGGGTTACAGAGTTTTAACACACAAAAATTATCACAACGGAATTTTTAATTTAAAAAATGCCTTAGTGGCCAGGCGTGGTGGGTCACACCTGTAATCCCAGCACTTTGGGAGGCCAAGGTCACCTGAGGTCAGGATCACCTAAGGTCAGGAGTTTGAGACCAGCCTGGCCAACACAGCAAAACCCTATCTCTACTAAAAATACAAAAAAATTAGCTGGTCGTGGTGGCATGCACCTGTAGTTCCAGCTATTTGGGAGGCTAAGGCACAAGAATTGCTTGAACTCAGGAGACAGAGGTTGCAGTGAGCTGAGATCACACCACTACACTCCAGCCTGGGCAACAGAGCAGACTCCATTTCAAAATAAAATAACATAAAAAATTTTAAAATGCCTTAGTATCTAAATCTGAACCTTATGCTTTAGGCATATGAATAATAACACAGAAAAGGGACAGTAGAGGGAAAATTTTTTCAAATAATAATTTTTTAAAATTTCTTTCAAAGTTCAAGGTAAACAATATTAAATTGGCACTAATATAGTAGGAACCCAGATTATTAACAACTGCCAAGTCAAGCATACCTCTCTGTATCACACAAGAAACTAAATTCCTAAATTCCTTCCATTAGATTTTTTTTTTTTTTGAGACAGAGTCTTGCTCTGTTGCCCAGGCTAGAGTACAGTGGCATGATCTCGGCTCACTGTAACCACTGCCCCCTGGGTTCAAGCGATTCTCCTGCCTTGGCCTCCCAAGTAGTTGGGATTACAGGTGCACACCACCACGCCCGGCTAATTTTTGTATTTTTAGTAGAGAGGGGGTTTCACCATGTTGGCCAGGCTGGTCTTGAACTCCTGACCTCAGGTGATCCACCCAACTCGGCCTCCCAAAGTGCTGGGATTACAGGCATGAGCCACCACGCCCAGCCCTTCCATCGAATCTTGATGAGGTATGTGTGATGGCTCCCACGTGACTTTTGGCTTTGGTGAATCATTCCCACTGGTAGCTGCTGTATGACGTTATGCTCCACCCTGTAGGGAATCTGGTTCTCTTTTAAAATTTATCAAAAACCAAGGCAAGAGTCCTGAACTGATCTCCCCAGACCGATGTTCACTTGGCTGGACTGCACCTCTCTCAACTCCAGAATTCCTTTCTCAAAAAGAAAGGGAATTAGCTTCAGCATCTTCCTATTTGGATGCCTGGCCTTTTCATTTGCCTAATGGGACTTGCCCATTTCTTAGTGATGAAAGATATCTAAAATCTGATGCCAGATCCTCCTTCTACTTGCCAGCTGAGGAACTATTAGACATTACTTAAAAAATGGTGGAGGGCAGCCATTTACACTAATCTTTTCTTTTTCAAAGATCCTCTGCAAATCCCTGTCTCTCAACTTGATGAGCCTCCAATCTTAAGATTGAAAATGACCTCAAGAGTTTATCTCATTTAGCAACTTGGGACCTTTGAACACTTTCCTAAGCCCCCTAATGTATGAACTATCATAATGTCAACACTTCAATATGCCTCAGGGATAAATATACCTCAGTTTGGCCCCATGATGCTAATGCTGTACCCAAAGAACAGAAAGAGGAGAGGAAAATTACTTCTGCCATTCATTTTCAGCCTCAGGATGATAAACTTGAAAAAGGTCCAGACAGGATATCTCCTATCACTGATTGGAAGGAATAATCTGTGTTCATCACAACTGTAGGACTGATGGCCATCAATGCTGTCAAATGGCTAAAATAAATGAGCTGGCCTTAGGCAGAGGTCCCCATTTTTGGTCTCTATCTGGTTTCTTCAGGGGTAAAATGGAAGAAACAAGATTAAATGATAATATTAGGCTGAACCAAATAATACTGACAACATTCAACCATTTTGATCCATAAAAGTGGTAATTTCACATGGCTCAACCTAACAACAGTAACAATAATAAAAGCTAACAATTACCTAGCACTAACTCTGCGTCAGGTGCATTACAAACCTCATCTCCTTTAACGCACATGCCATCCATATTCAGTAGGTACTATTATTACCCACCCTGCCCCCAACAACCCCATATTTTACAAACAAGAAAATGGGAGCTCAGAGAGGTTAAGTGATTTGCCCAAAATCAAACAGCTTGAAAGGGGAAGAGATAAAATTTCAAGCACAATTCTATCTGATTCTACTGTCTCCTAAAATTACATTTAACTCTAAATTTCTGTACATACACTAAGGAAATAGCCCGATTTCTAGGCTAGAATACCAGCCTGGCTACCTGATTGATCCTTGACAACTTAAGAAAAAGGGACCTGAAAAGCAACCTCTCCTCAGGGTTTCAGTTAGACACTTGGGTGATTATAGGGTTTACATTCAGAGGCGTTTAGGGTCTCTCTCTGAATTTCTCAAGGCTCAATTACCAAAAATCACCACTAAGACTCCAAATGCCTAAGGCCCTTCCTTAGGAGGAACAAGAGGAAGCCAACAGTATGTAAAGGTGAACTCCAGTCTCACTGCTGGTAGTATCATTGGCTTCCACATTTAGAAGACCTCTTTTAAAATGCAAATGCTTCTGACAAGCCTCAATTCTTCATCAATTAACGCCTAAGCCATAAGTAATACCTCAGCAAGCCAAGGGAGAGGAAGGCAGATAGCAAATTTCCCTCCAGACGAAGAGCATGTTCCATCCTGACTATTAAACTTTTATATACATTATTTTCTGTGTTCCGGCAAGCCAGGGAAACGAGTAAAGCCATACTTTATACGTAAGGAAACAAAGGCTCAGAGAGGTTAAGCACTTTATCCTGGGCTATAGAGTCAGTTAAGAGTGACAGTGCCAACCAGAAGCTAGTTCTCCTGACTCTTCCTGCCACCAAAGCTGCCTGAACTTGGTGCTTCTACAATTCACCAATGCAAAGCACTGTTGCTAATAACTTCTCATTCTGCCTACTCAAAATCCCGGACAAATTCAACCCCAAACACCCAACCCCCTCGCCGTCGCCACCCTGCAACAAACACATACACACTGAAAGAAGGTATGAAAACATTAAAAAAAAAAAACAGTTGAATAAGATTATCATAAAGAACCTGAAATTATCCAAACCTATTAACAAAAATTCACTTATATCAGTTGACTAGAAATCTTGAAATTCTTCCTCCTTTTTTCTCAGGCATTATGGAACCCTCTATTCAAACACACCTGCCACTGACATCTTACTTTTTCACTTTCCATATGGCCATTTACTTTTACGCCACATAGTGCTTTTATATCTATTTGTCCATGTGATTAGCAAGATGGTAAATGTAAAAATTCCCTGAAAAATGAAGTGTTATAGAGATACAAGGCGATATAGCTACAGACAGGAACACAGGAACAAATTTTAACAATAACGTAATTATTTATTGAGTACCTTAGAGAAAAAGATATCTAATATTTCCTGTCAAAGCAATCTCAATTGCATTTAATTGTCAAACAATTAGGAAATATTTTTAAGTGTTCACTTGTGTCAATAGTTGCTTCTGTAATTTCTCCAACTGAAATTTAAACACACCCTAAAACATAATTTCCACTTTGATATAAGATTAGAATTTGGCTTATTCTTGGCTCCAATTCATAGTGTTCACTTTACCTCATCAATGTAACATGTTGCAGAAAACTTACCTTATCTTGTTTGTCGCCAAAATGACTAAAATACCATAGACTACAATTTGGGCTGGCTCCCTCGGGTGGATTCCATGTCCATATTACTGTGCAGAGGTTTTCAACAGAGACACTCAAATTTGTCACAGGTGGTTGAGTTTCTGTTCAAATCAAGGACAAAAAAAATGAATTTATCAACAGTATTTTTAATGGTTTGCTTAATAATTCTCCCAAGTTCTGGAGGGCAAGATAGTAATAGCTGAGTTAACAATATCTAACATATACTGGGCCAGGGACTATTCTAAATATTCTATACATATTAATCCATTTAATCCTCACAACAATCTTTGAGATAGGGACTAGTATTAGCCTCATGTTTTTTTGTTGTTGTTGTTGTTTGAGATAGAATCTTACTCTGTAACCCAGGCTGGAATGCAGTGGCACGATCTCAGCTCACTGCAGCCTCTGCCTCCTGGGGTGAAGTGATTCATCTAGCCTGTTACTGGTACTACAGGCACACGCCACCACGCCTGGCTAATTTTTGTAATTTTAGTAGAGATGGGTTTTCACCATGCTGGCTAGGCTGGTCTCGAACTCCTGAGCTCAAGTGATCCACCCGCCTCGGCCTCCCAAAGTGCTGGGATTACAGGTGTGAGCCACCGCGCCCGGCCTACTGGCCTCATGTTAAAGATGAGGCAACTAAGGCAACAGGCACGTGAAGTCATTTGTTCCATATACCATGGTTACAGTAAATGAGGCAGAGCTGGGACTGTCACTTGAAAAGTGTGGCCCCAAGGTCACATTCTTAACCACTTTCATAGAAAAGAGTGATATTCTTAAATACTAATATTTCCAAGTTGTCCTCTTCCAGGAATTTGGGGTTCCCTAACCTTGGGATACACACCTCACTCAACACAGACTGTTCAGGCTGGGCACGGTGGCTCACACCTGTAATCCTGGCACTTTGGGAGACCAAGTGGCTTGAATCCAGGAGTTTGAGACCAGCCCAGGCAACATAGCAAAATCCCGTCTATACAAAAAAAGTTACAAAAGTTAGCCAAGCATGCTGGTACATGCCTATAGTCCCAGGTACTGGGGGGCTGAAGCAAAAGAATGACTTGAGCCCGGGAGTTTGAGGCTGCAGTGAGCCAAGATCATGCCACTGCATTCTAGCCTGGGTGACAGAGCAAGACAGCGTCTCAAAAACAATGACAACAACAACAAAAAACAGATTGTTCAAAATCTCAGCAGTTCTATAAGTAAGTTTAAGAAGCTCATCTTTAATTCTGCTTGCTAACATGACCTGGTAATTGTTTTTTTATAGCTTTTTCCAAAGAAGTACTGAGAAAGAGACTTAGCAGCCCTTGTTCCCCTGAGGTCTGACACTAAACAGCTAGAGCTAGAGCTTTGACTAATCTGAAGAGGGAAGAGAAACAGGAGGAACTGTGAAACATAATTTTAAACTTTCCTGAGAACTTCTCCTGAGACCAAGACTATCAAAATCATCCCCCAGAAACTGGGTGATGGGTGTGCAGGAACCCTCTGTCCTACCTTTGCAACTTTTCTGTCAACCAAAAATTATTTCAACATAGAAGTTTATTAAAGTTATTTGAAAATAATTCCCCCAAATTTTCTAAAGTGATGAACGGAATCATTATTAATTACTTAAGGATTATAGTAATAGTAATTTACCAAATGATAAGAGTTAAATCTTGTACTCTATGCACTAATACTTTGGAGTGCGTTGGGCCTGTTACATAATCAGCAATATTTATACTGTTACCTTCCTCTCTAACTGAGCAAAAAATTCCACTTGTCCCAAAACATCAAACTCACAGGCACTCTGTAGTTGAGTTTTCTCATAGCACTGACTTGGTCAGCAGTCTACAAAGGCCCTTGACCCTCAACATTCATTCCCTGGTGATTATTTAAAAGTCAGAAAACAGATGTTGACGAGGCTGTAGAAAACAGGGAATGCTTATACCCTGTTGGTGGAAATGCAAACAGGTTCCACCACTGTGGAAAGCAGTTTAGAGATTTCTCAAAGAACTTAAAATAGGCCGGGCACGGTGGTTTACGCCTATAATCCCAGCACTTTGGGAGGCTGAGGCGGGCAGATCACTTGAGACCGTGAGCTCGGGACCAGCCTGGACAACATAACAAAACCCCACCTCTACTAAAAACACAAAAATTAACCAGGCATGGTGGTGTGCACCTGTAATACCAGAAACTCAGGGGGCTGTGGCATAAGAATCACTTGAACCCAGGAGGTGGAGGTTGCAGTGAGCCAAGATCGCACCACTGCATGCCAGCCTGAGCAACAGAGCAAGACTCTGTCTCAAAAAAAAAAAAAAAGGACTTAAAATGGAACTACCATTCAGCCCAACAATTCCATTAGCTGATATATACCCAAAGGAAAATAACTCATTCTATCATAAAGACACATGCACCTGTATGTTCACTGCGGCACTATTCACAAAAGCAAGGACACGGAATTAACCTAAGGGCCCACCAACAGTGGATTGGATAAAGATAATGTGGCACATATACATCATGGAATACTATGCAGCCACAAAAAGAATGAAACCATGCCCTTTGCAGCAACATGGATGGAGCTGGAGGCCTTTATCCTAAGTGATTTAATGCAAGAATAGAAAACCAAATACCGCATGTTCGCACTTATAAATGGGTGTTAAACACTGAATACACATGATCATAAAGATGGAAACAACAGACACTGGGGATCACTAGACAGGGGAGGGAGGGAGGTGGGTTTGGGGGCCAAAGAACCACCTGTTGGGTACTATGGTTACAGCCTGAGTGATCAGATAGTTGGGACCCCAAGTCTCAGCATCATGCAGTTTACCCATGTAGCAAATCTGCACATGTACTCTCTAATCTATAATAAAATTTGAAATTAAAAAAAAATCATTCCCTCTTCTAACTCTACTATCAATAGCTTTTCCCAAGGTCCAACTGTGAGAAGGAGCAGCCCACAGCAGGATAAGGCCTTGTGGAAGCAAAGAATTCCCATTGCACTGCATTAAAACTGAGCTAGTACCAGGAAGCACCAATGGCTCAGGCAACAGAGCTATAGTTAGGATGTTAAGTGATTAAAAGCATGTATGACTTTCCATTTTGGCCTTTCTAACACCATATCAATGATATTTTTGAAGACAAATCATTTGTCAGGTAGAGAGCCTCTAATAAAAACATTGTTCCTACTGGAGACTACTATTTACAGTAGGATTATCTGCCTTATTCTGCAGTTCCCAGACACACATCCAACATACCTAGTTTAGCACTTCCAGTGCTCTCCCTACCTGCCTACCTCCCACTCCCACACAAATATTAAAGCCCTGATAATAAAAATATACCTATTTGTGGTTCATTTCAATTGTACTCCAATTTTCAAGGTAATTTAAAACCTTTTAAAACCTACTTTAACCTCAGTTTTGAAATAAAACAATAGCCTGCCCTATATTCAACCTTTTAAATGGGATTAATATTTTCCCATCTGTTTTGAAGTGTCCTTTGGTCAGATCTTCTAACTAGTTTGCATTTTGGGCTTCTTGGAGCTATCTGCTATCCTTTTCTTTTTCTCTTCCGGTTCCCTCCATATCTTTTGATTTTTCTACTTCCTACACTTTAAACACACACACACATGGATTCTGGGAATATGGCAAGAGCAGGAAGTACCAGACATCTGTCTCCTCACCTAGATAACAATGGTAGTGGCAGAATCTGTATGATGTAACAATTTTGGAAGACTGCAGAGTTATATTAGGAAACACTTATATTGAAGGCTTGCAATCTCCAAGGAAACGCTTGAACAACAAATTGCAATAAATTTCAATCAATGTCAGCTTTTACACAGTAGTAGCTGCCCATCCTTCATCCCCAACCCGATGGCAGGCAGCTGTGCACATGTTCCTGGAGCCCTCTGCCCACAGCTTGTGGGCTCTGTGGGCAAAAGTACTCTGTCCTCCAAATATCAGGGATTTGTATTCTGATTACTGATTGCTGCTTCTGATCACAGAGGTACAGACAAAGAGGCTGGCAGCCATTGTGGTTGCACCTATCCCCATTGTTGCAAGCCCTCCCTATCTAGCTAAAGTGATTTCCAGAAGATGTAAAAGAATGGCGCTCTTCCCTTGTCACCTCATTTTTCTCCTTTTCCACTTTTGGGAGCCAGGCATTAAAGATTAGAAATTCTAAAATGACGACAGAGGCTGGGCATGGTGACTCACGCCTATAATTCCAGCACTTTGGTAGGCCAAGGCAGGAGGATTACTTGAGGCCAGCAGTCAAAGACCAGCCCTGGCAACACTGCAAGATCCCATCTCTACCAAAACAATTTTTTGGTTTGTTTGTTTAAATTAGCTAGGTGTGGTGGCATGAATCTGTAGTTCCAGCTCCTCAGGAGACTGAAGTGGGAGGATCACTTGAGCCCAGGGATTCGAGGTTACAGTGAGCTATGATCACACCACTGCACTCTAGCCTGGGCAACAGAGCGAGACTAAGTCTCTCAGAAACAAAACAAAACAAAACAAAATGAAACAAAACTACATATACAGAGAAAAATAGAAAGTGACCACACATGCTCAGGGAAAGCCCAGAAAAAAACCTGAGAAGACTAAGTTTACACTTCAGGTTGATGCTCAACACACAGCCTACAATAATCAAAAAAATAAAAACAATACATAAAACAATAACAAAAAACAGCAAATCCTGGGGGAAGGGGGGAATCTGGTTTCCAGAGAAACCAGATTTAAATGTCCAGTTTTTAACAAAAAATCACAAGGCAGACAAAAAAACAAACACACAAACAAACAAACCAGGAAACTATGGCCCATTCAAAGAAAAAAAGTTAAACAACACCAAACCTGTCCCTGAAAAAGATCTGATGGCAAATACATTAAAGAAAGATTCTGAAACAAATATCTTCAGATGTTCACAGAACTAAAGGAAGATGTGGAGAGAGTCAAGAAAATGATATGTAAGCAAAATGAAAATACCAATAAAGAGACAGAAAACCTAAAAAGAGACCGAAAAGAAACTCTGGAGCAGAAAAGCACAACAACTGAAATGAAAAATTCACTAAAAAGAATCAAAGGTAGATTTGAGCAGGCAGAAGAAAGAATCAATAAACTTGAAATTAGGGCAATAAAAATTATTGAGTCCGAGGAACAGAAAGAAAAAAAGATTGAAGAAAAGTGAACAGAGTCTAAGAGACCTGTGGTATACTATCAGCAGACCAGTGTACGCATTATGGCGGTTCCAGGAGAAGAAAGAGAAAAGGAAAGAAAGAATACTTGAAAAAATAATGAGCCAGGTGTGGTGGCTCATCCCAGCACTTGGGGAGGCCAAGGCAGGCAGATCGCCTGGGTCCAGGAGTTCAAAACCAGCCTAGCCTACATGGCAATACCCCAGTTCTACTAAGAATACAAAAATTAGCTGAGTGTGGTGGTGCACATCTGTAATCCCAGCTACTTGGGTGGCTGAGGCAGGAGAATTGCTTGAACCCGGGAGGCAGAGGTTGCAGTGAGCTGAGATCACACCACTGCACTCCAGCCTGGGTGACAGAGTGAGACTCTGTCTCAAAATTAAAAAAAAAAAAAAAAAAAAAAAGAAGAAGAAAAAGAAAAAGAAAGAAAGAAGAATGGATGATAACTTCCCAAATTTGATGAAAGGCGTAAATATAAACATTTAAAATTTAGATGATGCAGTGAAAGCAGTACTATTAGAAAAATTTTTAGCTATAAACACTTATATTAAGAAACAAGAAAGATCTCAAATCAGCAACCTTAACTTTACCACTTACGTAACTAGAAAAAGAACAAACTAATCTTTAACTATCATGAGGAAGGAAATAATGAAGATTAGACCAGAGATAAAAGAAAAAGGGAATAGAAAAATAGAGAAAATCAATGAAACTAAAAGTTTCTTGAAAAGATCAACAAAATGGACAAACCTTTAGCTAGATGGACTAATAAGAAAGAAGACTGAAATTACTAAAATCAAAAATGAAATGAGTATTTCTCTAGAATCATTACTATTGACTCTAGAGAAATATAAAGGATTATAAGAGAGTACCACGAACAATGGTACACTAACAAATTGGACAGCCTAGATGAAACAGACACATTTCCAGAAAGACAAAACCACCAATACTAAATCAGAAAGAAATAGGAAATCTCAATAGACCTATAAGTAGTAAGGAGATTGAATCAGTAATAAAAAATCTCCCAACAAAGAAAAGCCCTAGACCTGATGGCTTCACAGATAAAATTCTACCAAACATCTAAAGAACTAATACCAAATCTTCTCAAACTTCCTAACTCATTCTACGAGGCCAGCATTACCTGATACCAAAGCCAAAGATGCTACAAGAAAAGAAAACTATAGACCTATATGCCTTATGAACACTGATGTACAAATTCTCAACAAAATAGCAGTAAAGTGAATATAGGAGCATATCAAAAGGATTATAGACCATGACCAAGTGGGATTTATTCCGGGAATACAAAGATGTTTTAACATACAAAACTCGATCAATGTAATATACCACATTAACAGAATAAAGGGGAAAAAAACTACCTGATCTTCTCAATTGATACAGAAAAAGCACTAGACAAAATTTACCTCTCATGATAAAAACACTCAACAAACTAGAAGTATAAGGAAATTGACTTAAAAGTTATATATGAAAAACCCACAGCAAACATCACCCTTAATGGTGAAAGACTGAAAGCTTTTCCTTTAGGGTCAGGAATGAAACAAAGATGCCCACTTTCACCACTCCTATTCAACATAGTACTCGAAATTCCATCCAGAGCAATTAGGCAAGAAAAAGAGATAAAAGACATCCAGTTAAAATAAGGTGTAAAATTATCTCTGTTTGTAGATGATATGGAAACACATCCCATGTTCATGTATTAGAACACTTAATATTGTTAAGATGTCAATACTATCCAAAGTGATACATGGATTCACTTCAATGCATATCAAAATCTTAACGGCATAGTTTTGCAGAAATAGAAAAATCCATCCTAAAATTCTTATGAAACCTCAAGGAACTCTGAATAGCCAAACAGTCTTGAAATAGAAAAACAAAGCTGTAGGACTTAGACTTCCTGATTTCAGAACGTACTACAAAGCTGCAATAATCAAAACGGTGTGTACTGGCATAAAGATAGACATACTAATCAATGTAATAGAATAGACAGTCCAGAAATAAACCATCACATGTATGGTCAAATGATTTTTGACAAGAGTGCCAAGACCACTCAATGCGGACAATCTTTTCAACAAATGATGCTGGGAAAACTGGATATCCATATGAAAAAGAATGAAATTGGACCCTTACTTAATACCAAGTAAAAAAATAAACTGAAAATGGATCAGAGACCTAAATTGTAAGACTAAAACTATAAAACTTTTAGAAGAAAACATAAGACAAAAGCTTCACACCATTGGATTCAGTGACAATTTCTTGGATATGACACCAACAATGTAGGTAACAAAATGAAAAATTGATGAATCAGATTTCATGGAAAAAATTAAATGTGTGCATCAAAATATTCACAGAAAAAAAAATGACTCACAGCATGGAAAAATATGTGAAAATCATATATCTAATAAGGGATTAATATCCAGAATATAGAGAGGAGTCCTAAAACTCAACAATAAAAAAAAACTCAATTCAAAAATAGGCAAAGGCTTAAATAGATTTTTCACCAACAAAGATATGCAAATAGCCAATAAGCACATGAAGGTGTTCATCATCACTAATATTTAGGAAAATGCAAACCAAAACCACAATGAGATTTCACCTCACCCCCATTAGAATGGCTACTATCAAAAAATAGAAAATAAATGTTGGCAAGGATATGGAAAAATTCGAACCCCAGTGCACAGTTGGTGGAAATGTAAAATTTCACTATGGACAACAGTATGGTGGTTCCTCAAAAAAGTTAAAGATAGAATTACCATATGATACAGTAATTCCATGTCTGGGTATATACCCAAAAGAAGTGAAAACAGGGTCTCAAAAAGATATTCTACACCTGAGTTCATAACAGTATTGTGAAATCGCTGAAACATGGAAGCAACCTACGTGTCCATCGACAGATAAATGGATAAGCAAAATGTGGTATATGCATACAATGGAATATTACTCAGCTTTTAAAAAGGAAAAATTCTGACATATGATACAACATGAACCATGAGGGCATTATGCTAACAGAAATAAGCCAGTCACAAAAAAGACAAATAGTATATCATTACATTCATATGAGATACTTAGAGTAGTCAAAATCATAGAGACAGAAAGTAGAATGGTGGTTGCCAGGGGTTAGGCGCAGGGGAAAATGGGGAGTAGCTGTTTAATGGGTGCAGAGTTTCAGTTTTGCAAGATAAAAAGAGTTATGGGGATGGATGGTGGTGATGGTTGCACAGCATTATGAATGTATTTAGTAACACTGAACTGTATACTTAAAAATGGTTAAGATGGTAAATTTTATGTTATGTGTATTTTATAGCAAAAAATTGAAAAAAATACAGGCACTGAAACTTTAAATATAATCTCCAAATGTTTAAATATATACAAATACATGTGAGCTGTATGTGTGTACAACATGCCTAGACATATACACGAATAAGTGATGATTATACTACTCGTAAAGGTCTCTAACAGCTCTTCGTGGATAACTTCAACATAGTGTACTGTTTAAGAGCACAGACTCTGGAGCCTGACTGCCTGAGTTTATATCCCACCTCTACTACTTGCCAGCAGGCAAATTACTTAACCTCTCACTTTTCTTATCTCTAATATGAGGATGATAATAGTAACCTCTTGCAAAGGGTTATTATGAGGATTAAATGAGTTAATACAACCAATGTGCTTAGAACAGCGCCCACAGGCAGTAAGTGCTATGTGTTAGCTATCTGCTTTATTTCTTTAAGACAAAACAATTCTAAAGGGTTGCTTTCTTTTTTTTTTTTTTTTTTTTTTTTTTTTTTTTTTTTTTTTGAGACGGAGTCTCGCTCTGTCACCCAGGCTGGAGTGCGCTGGTGTGATCTCAGATCACTGCAAACTCTGCCTCCTGGGTTCAAGCGATTCTCCCACCTCAGCCTCCCGAGTAGCTGGGATTACAGGTGCGCACCACCATGCCTGGCTAATTTTTGTATTTTTAGTAGAGATAGGGTTTCGCCATGTTGGCCAGGCTGGTTTCGAACTCCTGACCTCAAGTGATCCACCCACCTCGGCCTCCCAAAGTGCTGGGATTACAGGCGTGAGCCACTGCGCCTGGCCAGGGTTGCTTTGGTTTTCTGTTGAATTTATATATGTCCCTGGCCTTTGAGACAGAACAAGTATCCCTTCTACCTGATAAGCTTCCCTTAGGCACCGAATTTCAACGATTTCCTGGGGATTGCACCACTGACTTCAGAAAAGGGAGTAGGAAAGGACCCAAGTATGTCTGTATCTAAACCTCAAATCCCAAGTCTGTACAGTCATGTAGCACAACATCCTATTTAAATTAAGAGTTAACACAATCTACTGTTTAATAAGAAGGCATTTTGCTTAGCTTATAGCTTTTGCTCTCGCCTGTCCAATCACAGCAGCTGGCAGAGGCATGCACATTTCGGGAAAAGTTAAGGAAATCACAAGAGTCATATATGAGTCATCTATCTCCTTCCCTTACATCCACTCAGGCATCAACTCCTGTTCGTTTTTTTTCTTGCAACATCTTTCTTAGTTACCCCAATCATGCAAATATACTCTGTTGTGCCCCACCAGGTGGGAAGATACCAGTAAGTCATGGTCCTGGACAGGAAGGGTTCACAGCACATTTTTCTAGTGGAGACCTGCAACCATAGATTCCTGTGTAGCTTCACACTCCAGGGGCTCCCCTACCCAGTCGTCTCCCTGCTTGCTTCCTCCTCCTGTGTTATTTTCCTCATGCTGTTCCGGACTCAGAGCTTTCAAGGGCAAATCAAGCTATTCTGCCTGGATTGACTTTACCAATGCACTCTCCTGCCAAGCCAGGCTCCTTCCTGACCACAAAGGAGCACCTTACCCTCATTTCTGGGTCTCTGCTCCTGCTATTCCCCCCACCCGGAATAAATTCTCCACCCACTCATCCAGAAGATTTAGCTCAAGTTTTACCTCTTCCATAAAACTACCAACCTTCAGCTTTTTCTCTTTTGAATGCCTATAGTACTAGTTGTTTGGACCACACAGCCCAGCCACTATAAAGCCAGTCTCCAATGTACTGTCATTCGCTTCTTTTTTTTGTTTTGAGACAGTCTTGCTCTGTCGCCCAGGCTGGAGTGCAGTGGCCTGATCTTCGCCCACTGCAACCTCTGCCTCCCAGGATCAAATGAGTCTCATGCTTCGGCCTCCTGAGTAGCTGGGATTACAGGGATGTAATCCCACACTCGGCTAATTTTTGTATTTTTAGTAGAGACAGGGTTTTGCCATGTTGGCCATGCTCAAACTCCTGGCCTCAAGTGATCCACCCACCTCAGTCTCCTAAAGTGCTGGGATTACAGGCATGAGCCACTGCACCTGGCCTAATATAGTATCATTAGCTTCTTAACAAATGGCTTGCACATACTTTCGTGGGTCCCAAGCAGTCCTGCCCTGCTACCCTGGGAGGTGTTCAGCTAAAGACTCGTGTCTTTTCTGCTGGGCAGAAGCACAGAGTACAGTGGTTAAGGGCGTGGCCTCTGGAATCAGGCTGCCAGGGTTGGAAACCTAGCTCTTCCACTTTGCCAGCTATGAGAATTTGGGCAAGGGTCTTGGTCGCACTGTGCCTCAACTTTTTCGTGTGCAAAATGGGACTAATAGCAGCACCTACAGGTTATATTATTGGTAAAGATTAAATGAAATGGTACAAGTAAAGCAGTTAGAAAACTGCTGGGCATACATGCCATATACATATAATTAAGACATGCCACAGTGTGGGCCATTGAGTGGGACAGGTTAAACTAAGCTAGTAATCTAATCACTTTTATAAACACTCTGAGGATTAGAGCTGGAGGAGCTCTTAGAAGTTATGCAGTTCAACCTCCTCATTTCACAGATGAGAAAACTAACTGCAGCACAACAGAGAGGAAAGGACCAGCCCAGAACCACTAAAACTCAAGTCTCACTGGAAACATCTAATTTTTTCCCACCATATCTCAATGCAATTCTATCAATACTTTTAACGGGGAGAGAAGTTACTGTTTTCTAAAGAAGCAAGTTAACAACAAACCATTGTGACAAAACTGATGAAGTTGGGAGTTGCCACTATTGTCTAGATGGCCAGCTGTTGTGTCAGGTGTGTGTGGGAGTGAGTCTGTAGGAGGGAGGGTGCTGGAGTGGCACTGTGAAAATCAGGAGACTAATGAGATGGGTAACTTTAGACAAGTCCCTTCCCTTCTCTGGACTGCAATGTCCCCGTATGATTATGGAAATCAGGTGTCCCCAACTGAACTAGAGGCCCTTGTGGGGCAAGAATTTTGCTATACACTCTCAGGTTCTAAGTCAACCTAAAGAGCCTGGCTCAGTACTAAATAAGGCAGACACCTGAATAATTATTGACTGACAAGCTTCAAGTCTCCCTCAGGTCTCTACTCAAATGCCACCTTTCAGCAACATGTTTTCTTCTCGATCCACCCTTTTTACAATGGCAAATCCCTTCCCAGCTGCTGTGTTTTTCTCTACTTAGCACCCTCCGACATATCATATTTACCCCCACCCCCCCATATGTCTGAGGGCAGGGACCTGATCTGTTTTGCTCACTGCTGCATCCTCAGCCTCTAAAACACTGCCTGGCAGCATGTATTTTATTGACTGAATCCATAGAGGGCATCAAGGTTTCCTAATCAACATTTCAAGTTGGATTTCAAAGCACATTGGTAAAAACACACTAAGCATATGTAGGTGTTTGTGTCAATGTGATAATAAAACCTATACAGTTTGGGGCTTTCACTGTCACCAGAAACATACAGAAGGCCATTCCTTCCAGGAGCTGCTCCTAAGGAAGTCATTAACTCCCAAATTTTCACAACTGTCAGGTTGATTAGAAGTTACCAAACAGGGTGAGGGATACACAGGAACTCTCTGAACTATCTTTGCAACTTTTCCATAAATCTACAATTACTCTAAAATATAAGGTTTATTAAAGAGAGTGGGGCAGGGGGAGCATCTGGTGGGGGGATCATCTGCTGGGATGCTGTTCTGGGTTTCCCAAAGGATTTCTTCCACGCCAGAGGAGGTCATGATCGTCAGGTCCTTTTTCAACAAGGACTGAGATGTTTAGAGGTTCCCTTCAACTTCCACCCGCAAGAGCCACCCTTAGACAGTGAGGATTGGCGCGGCCTCCGGTAAAGAGCCCCAGCGCGTTCTCAGCTCGCCTGGACTTCGGTCGTGGTCCCCGCCTGCTCTGGCTCCTCATTTCCTCCGGGACTCACAGACGACATTCCGGGCGCTGACCCACGGCCCTCTGACCCCGCGGGCATGTTTCGGGCCCCCCGCCCCTGCAAGCCTGGACGCCAGCCTCCTTGGCTCTTCCCGACGGCCCAAGGGAAGTGCGACGACAAGTCGCCGTCCTGCTACTTCGGTGCCGCCACCTCCGCCGCACCCGGAGTTCGGGAAAACCCCGCAGCTCCCAGGTCCCACCTCGAACCGGCCCCAGTACAGGGCCCCAGAGACCCCGCGCGGGAAGCCGCAGCCGCCAAGCGCGGGGCCTCGCGAGGGCAGCCCCCAGCACCCACCCCAGCTTCGGCCCTCCGCCCGGCGGTGACCTCCCGGGCCTTTCATTCGTGACCCTCACCGCCCTCAGCCCTCGGGCCCAGAGGGTCGCACTCACCCGTGGGCGCGGCGCCCCCGCCCCCGCCGCCGGCGCAGAGCAGCAGCGCCCACAGCCCGCAGAGCCGCGCCGGCCGCTCCATGCAGCCTCTCGCCTCGGAGCCCGGCGGGGCTGGAGCCTCGGCAGTCCCCGCCTCCTTCGCTCCCTCTTCCACTTCCCGGCTCCGCCGCCCTGGAGGCTGGGGGCCGGCGCAGACGGGAAGGGCCGCCCCGCCCACCGGCCTCAGGTAACCTGAGCTGGCGAGAGCAGCAGGACAAGGCGGGGCGGTGCGCCGGCGGCTCTGGCAGCTCCTATGGCTCCTAGGGCTCCCAAGGCTCGACACCTGGCTCACCCGCAGCTCCCGGGTCCGGTCTCTGACCGAACAAAACTTCCTCCACCACGTCGCCGCCCAGTCCGGGCGCTACCCGGGCCCCCTCCCTCCGCGCGGCGGAGCCGGCGTCGCCGCTGCCTGCACACTTGCCGGGCCTCGGAAGCGCTAGGGGCTGTGCCCTGCCGGACACCAGGACCGAGTCATCTGCGGAAAACAGCCTTGGCCTGGGAATCTGGAAACGTGGCTTCCAGCCCTTGACCTATGAGCCTTTGTTTGCTAGCGCTGACTCCAGGGTTAGTAATACCAGCCCTACTTCACTGGGTGGACTTGGGGACCCTGGCAGCACTGTGCTTTGTGAAAAGGACAAAGGGCATATTTGAAAGCTGGCAATACATATTGTTGATTTTAAAAGGAACATTCCAAACATGAGGGAGGGTACCATACGTGCGTTTTTTAAAGCACACGACCAGCTTTCTACATATTTTTCAAGGGGTTGGGAGTTGAGTCAGAAGAATACACATTGATACTTGGGCGCCTATGAGGGTCAGTGAGGCTAGGAGGAAGGAAAACAAGAGTCCTTAGGAATTTCCTGCTGCTGCTGTCACAAATGACCACAAATTTAGTTTTATTTTATTACAGTTCTGGAGGTCAGAAGTGACACTGAGCTGAAATCAAGGTGTGTGGCAGAGCTGTATTCCTTCGGGACATTCTAGGGGAGAATCTGTGTCTTCGACTTTTCCAGCTTCTAGAGGCTACCCACGTTCCTTGGCTTGTTGCGGAACCACTCAGACCTCTGCTTCCCTTGTCGTATCTGACTCTGACCCTCTTACTTCCCCTTTTCCCTTATAAAGACCCTTGTGATTAGATTAGGTCGACCAGATAATTCATAATAATCTCCCCATCTCAAAATCCTTGATTTAATCATAACTGAAAAGTCATTTTTGCTATGTGAGGTAACATATTCACAGGTGTTGGGGATCAGGATATGGAATCATGGGAGGGGGACATTATTCTATCACATTCTCCCAAAAAAGAGTCATGTCTAGATGGATGGTGAGAACCATAATGAGGTGTATTTTGGCCGAATTAAGCCAATGCATATACCTGAAAACAGTTACAAAAAGTATACCAATAAAAATGCTGATAATATACCTAGTGTGGACCCCACCCAAAGGGCACAGGGATGTTTAACCTATTCAAAACAAAGGTTCCACTCTTGAAATAAAGGCCCTCAAATTCAATAAATATTTATGAAATCGTTCCAGGAACTGTAGAAGACACTCATCAAAAGCAAGCTCTGCTAACAGAAAGCTGCAGTCAGTTTGAGGGGCTGTGATAAGGGAAAGAACAAGGAATTGTGGGATACAAAAAGGGTGCCTTTTGGGAGGGAAGGAGCAAGGGAAGCTTCCAGGAGGAGGGCCTTACTGTGCTGAATCTCAGGATGTTGATTCTTGTGGCTAATGGTTCAGAATAAATTCCAGAATGCAGGCATGGTGGCATGCACCTGTAATCCGAGCTACTCTGGAGGCTGAGGTGGAAGGATCACCTGAGCCCAGGAGTTCAAAACCAGCCTAGGTTTGTAACAGTGAGACCCTGTTCTCAAAAAAAATAATAATAAATCCTGGCTTGCATATGTTATTGAACAAAATAATGTTTATGAAAACAGTTTGTAAAGTATCAAGGCCTGTAGAACTGAGAGATAGTGTCATTATTTCTAAATCCCTCCCACAGATAGGTCAGCCACTGTGTAACCCAAGGCCTTTCCTCCCCCACCACCACAAACATATACACTTGTCGACGTTTGCTATAAACATTATACGATAAGTTTATAATAACGTTTCCAAAATGGTTATGTCATCTGCCTTTTAAGGAGTCTTTAGTTGGAACAGGAGCCCCTGGGGACTGGCTGAGTCCCATCATGGGCACTGCTTGGCATAGATTGACCAAGTGCTTAGTAAAACAGTAATGGTAGCAAATGATTAGAAAAATAGGGATTGCAACTTATCATGAGCTTCCAGAAAAGCCCTGAGAATTTGAACATTGTGAGGAAAAAAACAAAGGGCAATGTGGAGAGGGGAGAGACCTGATTTCTTTTCACCAAGACAGTTCTGGCCTGCTGGACTTAAGACTATATCATTACTTTCCCTTCTTCCCAACCCTAAAGATCATGCAACGATTTTTCAAATTTTTGGAAGGGTGTGGAAAGAGTCAGGAATGCTGTTTCTTCAACATAAAACTTTTATTTGTAATCTCCACATACTGTGATTCAAAGAGCGTCTTGGACTGAATCAGACCACTGCCCTGGTCTGCAGGAAGAATGAAGACAGATAGAAGGCTTTCCAGGAACTGCAGTAGACAAGGAGCTTTCAGTTTGGCTTTGTGTAAATCAAAATCATGATGAGTCAACATCAAGTTTAACCCTTAGAGTCCTGATGACTTGGGTGTGAGACTACCAGTGGCCTTTCTTTCACTTTGGCCCGGGGTGGCCGGAGTTCTGTGCTGCCCTGTGTACCTAGGCCACTCCACTGAACTGTTCTGACCCTTGCCCTTCTCGCTAAGGCTTCATCCTTTTCTGTAACTGGAGGCTGAAAAGGGCATATGCAAGAAAATGTCTGGCAGGAAAGAATGATGTCCCTCTTTCCAAAGTCAGGTGTCCTTCCATCCAGTTAGAGACACCTTCCTGAGTCCAAAAAGGACACAGACACCAGCATATTCCAAGGGCTTAGCTAAAAGTGCTGGTCCCTTAGACAAAAATCTCACAAAGGGTCCTCTAAGCAAAACCTCACACCACTGCGAAACAAAGAAAAAGGAGAAGTTGAAAACAGGGAATTTCCCTCCTGATTTTGGATCAGTGGCTCCCAACCAGGGCAATTTTACATCCCAGGGGACATTCAGCAATATGGAGAGATATTTTTGGTTGTCAAGACTGGAGCAGGGACGGGGGATGCTGTTCTTAATACAATGCACAGGACTGCCCCCAAAACAAAAACTTATTCTACTCAAGATGACAACAGTGCCAAAGGTGAGAGATCCTAAGCTAGAATACTCTTTGTTGTCTTTTGTATTTGCTCCCCACCCACCCACTGTCCCCCATGCCTGGCCAAAATTAGAGATGAACGCTAAAAGTACTTACTCTTGACAACTCCCTTTCCTGTATCTCATACCCCCAGTTCCCCATCCACTGTCTAGCCCTGCAGTCACTTATTAGATGGTAAAACATCTCAGATCTATTCCTCCCCGCACCAGCCAATTTCACCTCTATGGTTCTATTTCAGGCCTTTATCACCATTCCAGCAACAGTCTTCAAACTGGCCATGAGAATCTACTCTTTACAAGACAGATCTTCCCAATGAGCAAATCTGTCCATGTCATTCCTCAGCTTAAGCTTAAGTGACACCCCTCCCTTCATCAAATGCCACAAAAGGCAGTCTCAGCTCCTCTGCCTGCAGGCTTGCCTCTTCAGGATAGATTCCCCACACTCTTCCCAGCTTCACTTCCAGCCAGGCTTCCAGGTCCCAGGTGGCTGACTGGCCACCTTCAGGCTGAATCTCCCTTGTGAGCAATTGTGTTTGGTCCATATCATGTTGGAATTCATGGGAATCTAGATGCCAAAATTTTCTTTAAGACGAGATTTTGCCTAAGGCCCCAAATTTTCAGCTTCTCTTAAGAAATCAAAAGTCCTGGTAATGTTGGACCTGTTTCAGTGTGGAAACAGTCAGCAGATGTCAGATGGGCTGCCACCTTGTTAACAGGGCATGTACTTCCTGTCTGCACAGGCCCTAGGGCTCCCTATTGCTCCCTGGCCTAGTCAGTGTTTTCTCACTTACGACTTGCCCGGTTCTTGTTTGTCACCTGTGATATTTTCTCACTACAAACCTTTTCTCTTGCTGTTCCCTCTATCTAAAATGCTTTTCCATTTCTCAAGTGTCACATTTTTTAGTGGCTTCTCTAACTCCCAAATGCAAAATTCTTTGCTTCCTCCTGTGTGTGTGCTCATAGCACCAGACACCTTCCTCTATCAGATCAAATCACACAGAGGTTTGTGTGCATGACTATTTCTGCCACTGGATTCAAGCTCCTGGAGGCCAGACTGTCCAGGGTGACTCCAGGGTTTCTACCTAGGAGGAGCTTAGTGGTGGTAATCTGACTGAAAGGAACAATCCCCAGGGACCTTGTCTTGGAGCCATGTGTGTACAGCAAGAGCTCTACTCTTACTTAGATTCTGAGTGGATTGAGTCGGGGGAGCTTGGAGGAAGGCATCCTCCGGTACCACAGAGAATATAAAGATGAATGGAACATGGTTAGTGACTCATAACTCGTTCTCAGTGTTTGGGTTTAATTCAATTAAAGGTCCTTGCTCTTCAGCAAGTGGTTTTCTTCTACAGTTTTAGTGGAGTTCACTCAAGGGAGTGTTGCTTGCACAAGAGGCCACTGACAGGACCCTTTGGGTTTTGCCTGAGAGTAGGCATGCTTCTGGGTGACTGGGTCAGTGTCCTGAAACCCATAGACCTGTGGGCTTCCAAACCTTACGGCAGTTTTTGTTGTTGTTGTTGTTTTGAGACGAAGTCTCGCTCTGTTTCCCACACAGGACTGCAGTGGTGCGATCTCAGCTCACTGCAACCTCCACCTCCTGGGTTCAAGAGATTCTCCTGCCTCAGCCTCCCAAGTAGCTGGGATTACAAGTGCCTGCCACCATGCCTGGCTAATTTTTGTATTTTTAGTAGAGATGGGGATTCGCCATGTTGGCCAGGCTGGTCTCGAACTCCTGACCTCAGGTGATCCACTTGCCGTGGCCTCCCAAAGTGCTGGGATTATAGGTGTGAGCCACTGCACCCAGCCTACAGCAGTTATTAAATTGACTCTTTAATTCAACACGGCACCCTCTTTACCCAGAACTCTCCTATGCTAAAGTCCTCAAGATGGCTTCCAAGGCCCTACCCTATCTGACCCCATTATCTCTCTAACCTTCTCTCCTACTGCTGTCCTTGGCTCCCTTACTCTCTTCCAGCAACACTGACCGCCTGGCTGTTCCTCACACAAGCTAAATGCACTCCTGTCCGAGGGTCTTTGCCTTGACTTTTTCTTTGGCTATTTGCTCTCTCCCCGTCAAGATATCCTCATGCCTCACTCCCTGGCTTCTGTCAGATCTCTCACTGAGGCCTGTCCTGGCCACCCCATTGAAAACTGCAAGCCCCATGGCCACTTCCTCTCTCTCCTCCCGCTTCCTGGGTCATTTGCTCTCTACACTGGAATGTAAGCTCCATCAGGACAAGAAGTTTTTTCTGATCGGTTCCCAGCGGGATCCCCAGCACTCAAAACTACATGTGGTACATAATACACGCTCAATAAATATATTTTAATTGAATAAATAAATTATACATTTTTCTAGGTACTGTGAAGAATACCAACCAACAAGCCAAAGGTCTGCTCCTAGGAGACTCCTGGTCTAAGTTGTGGAAAGGTATAGAGAGCAATTAGAGAAAATGCAAAACGCAAACAAAAATGGTACAAATGCTCTTCTGTGGTGCAGGTTCAAAGAAAGGTGACACAGGCCTGTGTGGTTGAAATTGCTTTTGAAGGTTTCTTACAGTAGGTGGGAGTTGAACTAGACCTTGAAGGATGACCAGAATGAGAGAAGGAGGTTAAGAGGAGGGAGAGAGAGAGAGAGAGAGAGAGAGAGAGAGAGAGAGAGCAGTCAGTTTATGGCTTGACCTCATAAGCAATAAGAAGTCACAGCAGACTTTTACAAACAAGATGCTGACATAATATGTGGTGTTTAGCTTTCTAAGATGAATTACCAAGACTTCATTAATTCTTGTCTGGAGGTAAGAAGGCCCAGGAAAGACTATTTGAGGTATTGGCAGCCCGGGACAGGGCCAGCCTCCAGGCAAACTACTGGCTCCCTCAGTCAGAGCCCAGGTTCCAGGAGGCTGATTCTTCCCTGGGCAAAACTACTTGGGGTGCTGCTCTACACGGGAGCATGTTCCTGGGGCCTGGAGCCCCTACCCTCTCTTGCTCCTCTTGAAAGCATTCATTATTTCTTTCAGAAGCTCCCTGGCCTCACTTCCTCCAGGCTGCCAACCCTTCCTCTCTGGAGTTGGCCTTACTCTGTTTTCCAACACTTCAGTCTCTGAAAGAGGAAGGGCCTCTGTGTCTTAGCATCCAGGGCCCCTCCTTTAGCTTCTGGCTGTGTTGCTGTCATCACTGCCACTACCACTACCACTACCCTGGCATCTCAGCCAGGATCCCCTACAATCTTTTCACTGTACTTTCCCCGCCCTGGATCTAAAACTCTACGTAGGGCCTGTCCCCTGTTCTGGTCCAGGCAGGACAGGTCCAATCCTTGCACATTTACCAGCCTTTACCAGCTCCGTTAGTGCTTCGCCACACGGTTCCCTGGCATTAGGATCTCTCCTCGGCCTTCAGGTTCCTCAGTTTAAACGTTCACACTTTGGGAGGCTGGGGCAAGCTGATCACTTGAACACAGGAGTTCCAGACCAGCCTGGGCAACATGGCCAGACTCCATGTCTACAAAAAATACAAAAAAAAAAAAAAAAAAATTAGCCAGGCACTGTGACATGCCTGTAGTCTCAGCTACTCTGGAGGCTGAGGCTGGAGGGTGGCTTGAGTCCAGGAAGTGATTGTAGTGAGCCGAGATCACGCCACTACACTCCAACCTGGGCGACAGAGTAAGACTGGCAAAAAAGAAAGAGAGAGAGAGAGAAAGAAGGAAAGAAGGAAGGAAGGAAGGTTGGTTGATTCATATGCTCCATTTGTGTGTCAGTCACCTGCACCTTCTTGCCTTGAAAGGTCTCCATTGTTTGCTTTGAAAGTGTAGGGTAATTAGTATTTTCATTTAAACAAAGAAGCCTCTAGTCCCTCTTGCCCCAATCCACAACGCCTCTCCAAGGAAGGGACTCTTTGCATGTCTGTGACTCTACCCCAGGAATGTATGCTCTCATTTGCATATCCCAATTGCATCCCCAGAGGTCACTCTGCATATTTAGCTATTGGACAGATACAAATGCAAGCACAGAATTGAGGCCTCATTTGTGGATTGGAAAATACCAGGCTTCTGGAGGAGCAGCAAAACCCACCCCAGTTTAGTCCCTGCCTAAACCCATCTTTCCCATAGTCGTTGACCTGGACTGCATATTCCGACCCTCATTCATAGAGCAAGTTGACTACAGTGTGACCTCATTGGCATCCCTGGTGCTATACTGCACCAGCCTTGCTACTTCTCAGCCACAGAAGCAAGGACCACTCCTTAACTTCTTCTCATTCCCAGTTTCCAGGATGGTACCAGTCTTTGCGAGTGTGATGAGGTTTGCTTTATGTCACAATATATAGTTTGTTTTTGCAAATGTTCCATGAGTGTTTGAGGAAGATGCATATTCTCCAATTACTGGGCCCAGTGTTCTATACGTTCCATTAAGTCAAGTTTGTGGATTGTGTTGGTCAAATCAACATACTTGCTGGTTTTATGCTCCATTGGACCTGCTAATTACTGAGAGATGGGTGTTACAATTCTCACTACGATATTATAATGGTGCGTTTGTCAAATTCTTCTTATAATTCTGTTAATTTTTGCTTTATATATTTTTTTCGAGGCTATTTCATCGAATATATGCAAATCTAGAATTGTTATAGTTTCTTCGTGAACCAAACCACTTATCACTATGAAGTACCTTTCATCAATGAAGTACTATTCTTTGTCTTAAAGTGTATTTTGACTAATTTATTATAACATCATTAACTTTCTTTTGGTTAGTATGTACCTGGTACATTTTCTTACATCCTTATTTTCCTTTCAGTGCAATTATGTTTTAGGTCTGATCTTGGGAACAGCATAAAGTGCAAATTTGTTTTTTTCTATACAATAGGCAATTGTTGTCTTTTAACTGTAGACTTTAGTTCACTTATATTTACTTCTTTCTTTTTTCTTAATTTGGTAGAGATGGGGGTCTCCCTGTGTGGCTCCCTATGTGGTCTTGAACTCCTGAGCTCAAGTGATCCTCCCACCTTGGTCTCCCAAAGTGCTGGGATTTCAGGCGTGAACCACCATGCCCAGCCAAACTTCTAATATATTTATACTTATATCTACCATCTGATTCTGTGCTTTCTATTTGTCCCATTTTTCTGTTTCTTTTTATCTTCTTCTTTCTAGAATTCTGCTAAATGTTGTGGGCATTTGTTTTTTTGGCCTTTTTTCATAACAAGAGCATGTTTTATCTTTTGTAAACTAGGCATAATGCTATAATAGTGCCTACCACAGGGTTTATTGTAAAGATTAAATGAGATGAAGAAACTGACATAAAATGTTTAGCCAGTGCCTAGCACATAGTAATCACTAATAAATGGGAACTATTATTAGAATTTCTAGTACTCTTTCATCTTTACAGTTCCCTTGTCTCTTGCGGTTCCGCTTCTGTTGTTCTCCTTTCTGCTGACATTGTCCCATTTGTTCTTAGTCCTTTTTCTTTCATTTCTCCTTTATTGCCACTCAATTTCCTGTTTCCTCTTACCCTTTCATCCCCAGGCAAGCTACATGCACAAGCTGCAATGATGAAGCCCTTTTTGGGGAAGAGAGTCAATGTAAAGGGTCTTGGTGGCACAGCAGGGACAGGGTCAGGGAGGAGTGCCTCGTCTACTGATCCCCACTCCACAAGCTGGCAAAGGTACACATAGTCAACGCTGGGTGCCATTCCTGGCTGGCCATGGTGAAATTAGATCAGCTGGGATCACCGGTTTTTATGAATGAGTTTAAAGGCCATAGCGTTCACCAACTAGGATACAGTTGAATTCCTTAGCACCTTCACATATGAAGGATAGCCGGATCCTCACTCTCTACTCTCAAGAAAGAGCTCCGCTGTGCCACTGTGGGGGAGTGGGTCTCACCTCACTAGGAATTTGTGTATGCACAGGCCAGAGCCTGGAAAGAGGAACCATTTGTACTCAAACACATTGTGGTCAGAGGAAAATTTTGTCATCATTGTTGTGACAGAGCCACAACTAAATTTAACAAGCTGTGTATTTTTGTTTCCTTCATGATGCATGGAGAAAGCAAAACATTTTGTTTCCAAAAAAGCAAAAACTCTTCAAACAAAACAACAACAACAACAAAAAGCCTTCTTCTAATTTGGTATTTGATTGCTGTAGAGATTCCTTTCTCTAGTTGCTTTAGATTTTGCTTTTTCATGTCCTTTGTAGCATGACGTACTTTCAAGATTCATTGTGTCACTGGAGGAACATTGGCACTTGGTGGAGTTTTGGGTGCTTTTCTGTTTTCTGGTGGTTTCCACACTTGGATTGAAATAAACAGAGGTGCCGAACTTCCATATTTCAGTCGAGTCTCACGACAATTTGAGAGTCCAATATTTTGATGACAACAACTAAGCATATGCTATCATTCTTCACAGTAAAGTTTAAATAGACACTGTTGGTAATTTTTGAAATTTCTTTATTGCAAAACTACAATGTCAACTTACAATGTAGATGAAATGCAATATATTCCTGATGAAATGCAATATATTTCTGACTGCTAGCATCTACAATAACAAAATGCCTCTATATTATTCAGAAGTTCTAAGAAACAAACTATATATAATCTATCATATCTATCTTTATCAAAGACAATGATACTGCGAGCATAGAAACAGGAGCAGTTTGGTTTCTTGCAATCCACAGAAAAGATTTGAGGAGCAGAAGATGAATGAACATACATGGGAGACCAACACACAGGGATGCAGAGTGAAACACATATAGGAGGTGGACTTTTAGGAAAGAGTGGGTAAAGGAAAGGAGACGAGAGAGACAGAGAGAGAGAAAGTAGGGAATGAGAGGGGGAGAGAGATGAACAGCAGAGAGGGTCTTCCACTATTAGTAGCCAGATAAATATTTGATTTGAAGTGACTCTGAGGGGGTTTTACCTCCCCTAGTACACTGTAGACCAGTGGCTCTGAAATTTTTGATCTTGAGACCTCTTTAAAGTTTCAAAAATTATGGAAGACCTGATTCCTGCTTTCTTTCCCTCTCTCCCACAGGTATTCATCCCCAGAGCACTCCTTACTTAACCACCTGTCTCAGAGTTTTCTTCCTGGGGAACCTCAGCTGTGACAACTGTCCAGCACAATGCCTGCCGTATTAATGCTTAAATGACTGCAGCAATTAGTTTCTTCACTCGCAAATGTACTGGACTTTAAACAAACTAAGTTAAACAATTTTTAGACACGTAAGGATTATTTATTTTGTAAACACATTTTTTTAATTTAATTTTTTTTTTTTTTTTTTGAGACAGAGGCTCGCTCTGTCGCCCAGGCTGGAGTGTAGTGGCGCGATCTCGGCTCACTGCAAGCTCCGCCTCCCGGGTTCACGCCATTCTCCTGCCTCCACCTCCCAAGTAGCTGGGGCTACAGGCGCCCACCACCACGGCCGGCTAATTTTTTGTATTTTTAGTAGAGACGGGTTTTCACTGTGTTAGCCAGGATGGTCTCGATCTCTTGACCTTGTGATCTGCCCCCCTCAGTCTCCCAAAGTGCTGGGATTAAAGCCGTGAGCCACTGCGCCTGGCCGTAAATAAATTCTTGAATTCTCTCAAGGTATTTAACGGATAATATGATTTATTAAAAATAAAGTAAAACAGACCAAAAAACAAGGTATAATCATTAGGGAAATGCAAACCAAAACTACAATGAGATACCACATCGCACCATTAGGTTGGTTTGGCTATTATCAAAAAACAGAAGATAACAAGAGTCATACAGGATATAGAAATATTAGAATCTTTGTGCACTGCTGATGGGAATGTAAAATGGTACAGCTACTATGGATAACAGTATGGAGGTTCCTCGAAAAATAAGAGAGAATTGTCATATGATCCAACGACTACATTTCTAAATATATAACCAAAAGAATTGAAAGCTGGAACTTGAACAGATATCTGTACACCCATGTTCATAGCAGCACTATTCACCATAGCCACACGATGAGAACAACCCAAATGCCCATCAGTGAATGAATGCATAAACAAAATGTGGTATCCACATACAATGGAGTATTATTCAGCCTTAAGGAGAGAAATTCTGACACGTGCTACAATGTGAACTTTGCAGACATTATGCTAAGTGAAATAACCCAGTCACAAAAGGACAAATACCATATTATTCTTCTTAAATAAGGTACCTAGAATAGTCAGATACATAGACACAGAAAGTAGAATAGTGGTTACAAGGGGCTGTGAGAGGGGAAATGAGGAGTTATTTTTTAATGCATACAGAGTTTTCTTTTTCTTTTTTTGGAGACAGCGTCTCACTCTGTTGCCCAGGCTGGAGTGCAGTGGCACAACCGTAGGTCACTACAGGCTTGATCTCCTGGGCTCAATATTTCCTCCTACCTCAGTCTCCTACAGATGGGTGCTGCCACACCTGGCTAATTTTGTATTTTTTGTAGAGACGGGGTTTCACCATGTTGCCCAGGCCGGTCTCAAACTCCTGAGCTCAAGTGATCCTCCTGCGTCAGCCTCCCAAAAAGTGCTGGGGTTAGCAAGGCATGAGCCACCGGACTCAGCCACATGCAGAGTTTTCAATTTGGGATGATGAAAAAGTGCTGGAGACAGATGGTGGTGATGATTGCAGAACATATGAATGTACTTAATATCATGGAATTGTACACTTCAAAATTGTTAAAATGGCAAATTTTATGTGATGTGTGTTTTACCACAATAAAAATGTACAAAATAAAATGTATAAATATGTCTGAAATCTTGCAATACATTATAAATTGGCTGCGTTCCTTTTTCTTGCCAGTTAATAGTTCATTGTATGAATATACCACCCTGAAAACATCATGCTAAGTGAAAGAAGCCAGTCACAAAAGACCATATATTGTGATTTCATTTATATAAGATGTTCAGAAGGGGCAAGTCTATAGAGACAGAAAGTAATTTAGTAGTTGCCAGGGACTGGCGGGAAGACTGTTGGGGGAGGAATTAGGGAAGAGGAGTGACTGCCAATGGGCACATTAGCAAATGGGCACAAGTGTTTTTGGGGGGTTGATGAAAATGTCTTAAATTTCATTGAAATGTTCTAAAATTAATTGTGGTGATGGCTCTATAACTCAATGAATATACTAAAAACCAATGAATTCACTTTTTTTTTTTTTTTTTTGAGATGGGGTCTCGCTCTGTCGCCCAGGCTGGAGTGCAGTGGCGCGATCTCAGCTCACTACAAGCTCTGCCTCCCGGGTTCACACCATTCTCCTGCCTCCGCCTCCTGAGTAGCTGGGACTACAGGCGCCCGCCACCACGCCCGGCTAATTTTTTATATTTTTTAGTAGAGACGGGGTTTCACTGTGTTAGCCAGGACGATCTTGATCTCCTGACCTCGTGATCTGCCCGCCTTGGCCTCCCAGAGTGTGAATTCACTTCAAATCACTGAATTATATCTCAACAAAAAAGTTAATGAAAACTGAAATAATAGAAAAAACTCTTGGGGACTATCTTTCTTGATTGACCAAGGAAATTAAACTTTTTGCCTCTGCGTGGAAAGGTAGGTGGGCTTTCTTGTGTTTCTCTTCAATTGTTCAGTAAGTATGTTACAGTAGATAGCTAGTCAGGTATGAGCAGGGCAGGAGAGGGCTCCCCCGACACACACACCAGCAGTATCAGGCAACCATCCCGTGATGGTCAGGCAGTGAGTGGTTAACTGTCTTGCTAAAGTAATAATTGTGGCCAGCCATGGTGGCTTACACCTGTGATCCCAGCACTTTGGGAGGCCAAGATGGACGGATTACGTGAGGTCAGAAGTTTGAGACCAGCCTGGCCAACATGGTGAAACCCCGTCTCTACTAAAAATACAAAAAAAATTAGCCAGGCGTGATGGTGTGCACCTATAATCCCAGCTATTCAGGAAGCTGAGGCAGGATAATAGCTTGAATCCAGGAGGTGGAGGTTGCAGTGAGTCGAAATTGCGCCACTGCACTCCAGCCTGGGAGACGGAGGGACACTCTGTCTCAAAAAAAAAAAAAAAAAAAGAAAAAAAAGTAATACTTGGTCACAGCCGGTGCCAGGGAAAGAATTCTCTAATTCTTTTCTCCTAATAGAAAACACCTGAAACTGGTGATCAGCAACTTCCCGATAAGGTCTCAGGAGGTGGGCGAGTGAGGAGAAGTAACACAAGACCCTAGAAGTACGCCAACCTATAAAACTCTAAGTCAAAGGTCAAACTGGGCACTTGTCTCTCAAGTTGCCCGCTTGGCCCTCTTCTGAGTGTACTTTCCTTCCTTTCATTCTTGCTGTAAAGCTTTTTAATGAACTTTCACTCCTGCTCTAAAACTTCCCTCAGTCTCTCCTTCTGCCTTATGCCCATCAGTCGAGTTCTTTCTTCTGAGGAGACAAGAATTGAGGTTGCTGCTGAGCTGTATGGATACGTTCCACCGCTAACAAGCATTTATTGAAAACCTTCTCTAGGCAAATAACACTGTTGAAGGTAAATACCAGCCTACAAAAAGATATTGTCTTAAAAAAATGGTGTCTGCCTTTTATTTTATTATATTTTTTGAGACTGAGTCTTGCTCTGTCACCCAGGCTGGAGTGCAGTGGCACGATCTCGGCTTACTGCAGCCTCCGTCTCCTGGGCTCAAGCATTTCTCTGCCTCAGCCTCCCGAATAGCTGGGATTACAGGTGCCCACCACCATGCCCAGCTTTTTACTTTTTATTTTTAGTAGAGACGGGGTTTCACCATCTTGGCCAGGCTGGTCTTGAACTCCTGACCTCGTGATCCAACCGCCTCAGCCTCCCAAAGTGCTGGGATTACAGGCATGAGCCACCGTGCCTGGCGTTATTTTAGAGACGGAATCTCTGTCACTCAGGCTGGAGTGCAGAGGTACGATCTCAGCTCACTGCAACCTCCACTTCTTAGTTTCAAGTGATTCTCCTGCCTCAGCCTCCTGAGTAGCTGGGATTACACGCATGTGCCACCATGTCTGGCTAATTTTTGTATTTTTGGTAGAGACGGAGTTTCACCATGTTGGCCAGGCTGGTCTCAAACTCCTGACCCCAGGTGACCACCCACCTTGGCCTCCCAAAGTGTTGGAATTACACGCATGAGCAACCATGCCCAGCTCCTGTCTGCCTTTTAGAAGCTTGCTCTCTGATTAAGGAGATAGGCCATACACACTACATGAAATGAGATCAATTTAGGCGATGCCATATTAGAATTCAAATCTCAACTCATGCTAATGATTCCACTTGCCACACAACAATAACCAAAAGTATTATTGCCATAAAATTAGTGATTCTGAAAATAAGATTTCACAGTAGTTAAGAGCAAGAGCTTTGGAGCCAGACTGCCTGGTAGAAATCCTGGCCGCCCCTGCCCCCGAACCCGTTAGTAGCCATGTGACTTTTGCAAGTTACTTCTCTGTGCCTCAGCTTCCTTCTTTTGAAAATGGGGATGATAATGAAAACAGTGGCACCTACTTCAGAGGGTAGTTGTGAGAATTAAATGTGTCAATACATAATCCTAGCACTTTGAGAGGCCAAAGTGGGAAAATTAGTTTGAGTCCAGGAGTTCAAGACCAGCCTGGGCAACATATCAAGACCTCGTCTCTGCAAAAAAAAGTTAAAAAATTAGCCAAGCCTGGTGGCGCATGCCTATAATCCCAGCTCCCGACTGGGAGGCTGAAGCAGGAGGATCGCTTGAGCCCAGGAGTTTGAGGTTACAGTGAGCTATGATCGTGTCACTGCACTCCAACCTGGGCAACAGCAAGACCTTGTCTCGAAACAAGAAAAACAAACTGTGTTAATGCATGTAAAGCTCTCAGAATAGGGCCTGGCACATATCAAACACTTAATAAAAGTGTTGGTTATTGTTATTTCCAGAAAACAGTGGGCGGTCCCTTTGACAAATATTGACTATTAATTCAGTGAAAAATCTGAAACATACACTCTAAAGATACTTCCTTATGGAGCTGTGACCTTTTTGACAGATTTCGACAGTACCTATGGCAAGGTGTCATCCAGAAATGGCATAGTATTACTGGCTTGGGGTATCTTGAATGTCCAGTGTCCTGACTAGGCACAATGTAGTGGTTCAATAAGTACTAGAAATCGATGACACATTTTAGATCAAAATGTTAACATTTCTAAATGATGGGATTATGTAGTTCTTTGCTATTTTCTATTTTTTTCAAAATGACTGGATTACTTCTTTTATATTTTTACTGTTAATATTTCAAGTATACAGAAATGTGTAGAGACCAATGTATGAACACAGATATACCCCCTACTTGGTTTTAACCTTGTTGTTGCCTTTTAGAGTCGAGGTCTGGCTATGTAGCCCAGGCTGCAGTGCAGTGTCTATTCACAGGAACAAATATAGCTCACCATATAGCCTTGAACTCCTGGGCTCAAGCCATCTTCCCACCTCAGCCTCCCCAGTAGCTTGGACTACAGGTGCCCCACTGTGCCTGACTGTAGCTTTATCAAACTGTAACCCTATGCTATATTTCCCTGAGTTTCCTTTCTTTTTAAGAATGAAAATATAGAGTTGACACCCTTGCCAGAGTCTGTCCTACCCCATATCTCCCTAGATATTCATTATCTCAAATATTTTTATACTATTACTACAATGAGGGTGTCCATAAAGACTACAGGATTGTTACACATATTTTAAAATTATATACCAATGGTAATATGTACATATCATCTCCAAATTTGCCTTTTTCAGCATTTTGCTTGTGACACTCATCTATATTGATACATATTTCTAGTTCATTCATCTTCCTTGTAGAATAATCCAGAGTATGTATGTTGACTTATATACATTCTCCTGGTGGGGGGCATTTATATTGTTTCCTTTTTTTTTTTTTTTTTTTGTTATTACAAATAGGGCTGCATTTTTTTTTTTTTTTTTGAGATGGAGTCTCACTCTGTCACCCAGGCTGGAGTGCAATGGCGCAGTCTCAGCTGACTGCAACCTCTGCCTCCCAGGTTCAAGTGATTCTCCTGCCTCAGCCTCCTGAGTAGCTGAGATTACAGATGCCCACCACCACACCCGGCTGATTTTTTGTATTTTTAGTAGAGAGATTTTTACCATGTTGATGAGGCTGGTATCGAACTCCTAACCTCAGGTGATCCACCTGCCTTGGCCTCCCAAAGTGCTGGGATTACAGGGATTACAGGTGTGAGCTGCGGTATCCAGCCAAGGGCTGCATATTCTTGAGCACACATGCAAAACTTTCTCCAAGTATCCTTCTAGAAGTGAGTTGCCCAGGCTGGCCAACATAGTGAAACCCCGTTTCTACTAAAAATACAAAAATTAGCTGGGTGTGGTGGCACACATCTGCAGTCCCAGCTACTCGGGAGACTGAGGCAGGAGAACCTCTTGAACCCAGGAGACGGAGGTTGCAGTGAGCTGAGATGGCGTCACTGCACTCTAGCCTGGGCAACAGGGCGAGACTCCATCTCAAAAAAAAAAAAAAAAACAAAAAAAACAAAGTGAGTTGCATCTTTTTTTTTTTTGAGACGGAGTCTAGCTCTGTTGCCCAGGCTGGAGTGCAATGGCCGGATCTCAGCTCACTGCAAGCCCCGCCTCCCGGGTTCACGCCATTCTCCTGCCTCAGCCTCCCGAGTAGCTGGGAGTACAGGCGCCCACCACCTCGCCCGGCTAATTTTTTTTGTATTTTAGTAGAGACGGGGTTTCACCGTGTTAGCCAGGATGGTCTCGATCTCCTGAACTCGTGATCCGCCCGTCTCGGCCTCCCAAAGTGCTGGGATTACAGGCTTGAGCCACCGCGCCCGGCCGTGAGTTGCATCTTCAACTTCACTAGATATTGCTACATTGCCCTATAATTTGGTTGTACTCTCCCCAGCAGTGGCTGGAAGTTTCCATCGCTTCACAGCCTTGCCAAAATTGATTATTTGTTGTGCTTTAAAACGTTTTGCCAAAAAAAAAAAAGAAAGAAAGAAAGAAGAAAGAAAGAAAAAGGAAAGAAAGAGAGATAAAACAACAACAAAAAGAGAAGGAACAAGCAAAAAAGAAGACAAAAAACAGTTTTGCCAATTTGATGGATGTAAATTGATATGTACGGCACTTACAGTGTTGCCTGATGCATAGTAGGGACTCAATAACGGCAGAGTTATCATTTTAATTAACATTTCCATACTCAGTATCGAGGTTGTGCACCTTTTAATTTGGTTGTTGGTCATTCAGGTTTCCTCCTCTGCGAAACTCCTCTTTATGTTCTTTTCCCATTCGTTTTTTTTTTTTTTTAAACCAGATTGCCTGTCTTTTAACTTATTGAATTATGGGGTTCTTTATGTTTCCTTACACTAATCCCTTGTTGTTTATGTAGTCTGTGGCATTGTCTGTAACTTCATTTATGATGTATTTTGTCATTCAGAAGTGTATTTTTCATTTTAATACACTCAGATTTATCTTCTCCCTCTTTGGGTGGTGCTTTTTATATCCTGCTTTTAAAAAAATATTCTCCATTAGGGATTATGGATTCTCTATTTTTCTGCCCAGAACTCAGGCCTAGGCAGGAAACCAATGGACATGATTTTTCTTTCTTTCTTTTTTTTCTTTTCCTTTCTTTCTTTCTTTTTTTTCTTTTCCTTTCTTTCTTTTTTTTCTTTTTTTTTGAAACAGAGTCTCGCTCTGTTGCCCAGGCTGGAGTGCAGTGGCACAATCTCGGCTCACTGCAACTTCCGCCTCCTGAGTTCAAGCAATTCTCCTGCCTTGGCCTCCCAAGTAGCTGGGATTACAGGCGCCTGCCATCATGCCTGGCTACTCTTTGTATTTTTAATAGAGACAGGGTTTCACCATATTGGTCAGGCTAGTCTCAAACTCCTGACCTTAGGTGATCCACCCACCTCGGCCTCCCAAAGTGCTGGAATTACAGATGTGAGCCACCCCTCTGTCCCAAGTCTGACGTGATTTTTTTCTAATTCACCATTTCACTGAGGGAAAGGGTAATTGAAGATCCAGGCTTTATATGGGTTCTTGGTTCCAGGGCCTTGGCTTTTCTCTCTGTATATTCATCGTATTGGTTAGTATTAGGTTCAGCTGAGAGAAACAGAGCTCTAAAATAATAGTGGCATGATCAGAGAAATGCAAATCAAAACCACAATGAGATACCATCTCACACCAGTTAGAATGGCAATCATTAAAAAGTCAGGAAACAACAGGTGCTGGAGAGGATGTGGAGAAATAGGAACACTTTTACACTGTTGGTGGGATTGTAAGCTAGTTCAACCATTATGGAAAACAGTATGGCGATTCCTCAAGGATCTAGAACTAGATGTACCATATGACCCAGCCATCCCATTACTGGGTATATACCCAAAGGATTATAAATTATGCTGCTATAAAGACACATGCACACGTATGTTTATTGCAGCACTATTCACAATAGCAAAGACTTGGAATCAACCCAAATGTCCATCAGTGACAGATTGGATTAAGAAAATGTGGCACATATACACCATGGAATACTATGCAGCCATAAAAAAGGATGAGTTTGACTCCTTTGTAGGGACTTGGATGCAGCTGGAATCCATCATTCTTAGCAAACTATCACAAGAACAGAAAACCAAACACCGCATGTTCTCACTCATAGGTGGGAACTGAACAATGAGATCACTTGGACTCAGGAAGGGGAACATCACACACCGGGGCCTATCATGGGGAGGGGGGAGGGGGGAGGGATTGCATTGGGAGTTATACCTGATGTAAATGACGAGTTGATGGGTGCAGCACAGCAACATGGCACAAGTATACATATGTAACAAAACTGCACGTTATGCACATGTACCCTACAACTTAAAGTATAATAATAATAAATAAATTAAAAAAAAATAATAATAATAGTGGCATGAACAAGAGGAAAATTGATCTCTCATGAAGCAGTCCAGAGAACGGCAGTCCAAAGCCAGTGTGGACTGTTTGTCCTCATAATGCTCTCAGGCACTGCAGCCTCCTTTGATCTTGTTGTTCTACTCTATATGACCTCTATTTCTCAGGTCATCTCACGGTCCGAGATGGCTCCTCCAGCTCTAGGCTTCACTTTCACATTCCAGCCAACAGGAAAAACTAAGGAGTCAAGAAGAAAGGAACATGGCAGCTATCTTTTAAGGGAGATTCCCAGTAGCTTCCACATGAAATT
This sequence comes from Macaca fascicularis, assembly GCF_037993035.2. Taxonomy (NCBI): domain Eukaryota; kingdom Metazoa; phylum Chordata; class Mammalia; order Primates; family Cercopithecidae; genus Macaca; species Macaca fascicularis. Next base: position 125,040,802 of record NC_088395.1, on the reverse strand, counting down.
TGCTTTTACATCCCCTTGGTCAGAGGTTAGTCGCCGTGGTCATTACTCTGGGTAGCCATGTATACAGTTAAAAATCAGTAGTTCTATTTCTGTGGATGTGGAGGAGAAAGGGTGTTAGAAAATAACTAATAGTCTTGGGCTGGGTGCAGTGGCTTACACCTATAATCCCAGCACTTTGAGAGGACAAGTCAGGCAGATCACCTGAGGTCAGGAGTTGGAGACCAGCCTGGCCAACATGGCAAAACCCTGTCTCTACTAAAAAATACTAAAATGAGCCACGCATGGTGGCGTATGCTTGCAATCTTAGCTACTCAGGAGACTGAGGCAGGAGAATCGCTTGAACCCAGAAGGTGGAGGTTGCAGTGAGCTGAAATTGCACCACTGGGTGACAGAGCGAGACTCTGTCTCAAAAAGAAAGAGAGAGAGAGAGAGAGAAGGGAGGAAGGAGAGAAGGAAGGAAGGAAGGAAGGAAGGAAGGAAGGAAGGAAGGAAGGAAGGAAGGAAAGAAAGAAAGAAAGAGGCCAGGCGTGGTGGCTAATGCCTGTAATCCCAGCACCTTGGGAGGCTGAGGCGGGCGGATCATGAGGTCAGGAGATCGAGACCATCCTGGCTAACATGGTGAAACCCCATCTCTACTGAAAATACACAGAATTATCTGGGTGTGGTGGCAGACGCCTGTAGTCTTAGCTACTTGGGAGGCTGAGGCAGGAGAATGGCGTCAACCCGGGAGGCGGAGCTTGCAGTGAGCTGAGATTGGACCACTGTACTCCAGCCTGGGCGACAGAGTGAGACTCCGTCTAAGAAAGAAAGAGAGAGAGAGAGAGAGAAAGAAAGAGAGAGCAGAACTAATAGTCTTGGCCACAGGGTTTGAATCTCAAATCACCAGATCACAGTTCACCTGCATATCCCTCTAGTTTTCAGTTCCTTCATCCTTTCTGGACTCTACTTTTCTTGCACTTAGTTGTGCCTTTCATTTATCCATTAATTCAACAAATATTTATTGAGCATCTACTATGTGCTGTAAACTGTTTTAGGAGCTGAAGATACAGCAGTGAACAAGATGAAAGTCCTGCCCTCATTGAGCATACATTCTAGTTGGGGGTTTTGAAACAGACCATAATCCAGAAAATGTAATACTATGATGTCAGAGGGTGTGAACTGGTATGGAGAAAAATAAAGCAGGTTAAGTGGATGGGCGGTCCTGGGAGTGGGGTGAGTGGTTATTTTTTTTTCAGGCAAGGCCTCTATGGATGAGGCGACATGTGAGTCGAGACCTAAAATGAGGAAGAAAGGTATGGTATCATTTTGGGCAAGAGCATTCTAAATGGAGGTAAGAGCAAGTACAAATGGTCTGAGGTCAAAGTGGACATGGTGTGTACAAGGGACAATAAGGAGGCCTGAGTGACTGGAGTGGAGTGGGACAGGGATAGCAGCTGTTCTCCAGAGGCAGCAAAGTGCCAGATTAGCCAGGGCTTCATAGCCTTTTGCGATTACTTGGAATGAGAAGAGAAGCCATTGGAGGATTTGGACAAAGGCATGACTTAATCTGCCTTATGTGTTGTTGTTTTTTTAAAACTTGAGACAGGGTCTAGTTCCGTTGTCCAGGTTGCAGTGCAGTGATGCAAGCTCAGCTTACTACAACCTCCACCTCCTGGGCTCAAGCAATCCTCCCACCTCAGCCTCCCAGTAGCTGGCACTACAGGCATACCAACACACTTGGCTAATTTTATATATATATATATAGTGTGTGTGTGTGTGCGTGTGCGTGTGTGCGTGTGTGTGTGTAGAGATGGGGTCTCACCATGTTGCCTAGGCTGGTCTGGAACTGCTGAGCTCAATCAATCTGCCCAACTTGACTTCCCAAAGTGCTGGGATTACAGGTGTGAACCACTGTGCCCAGCCTGCATTATGTTTTAAATGATCACTTTGGCTGTTGAGTTAAGAATAGACTCTAAGGTAGTAAAGAGTGGATGTAGGAAGATAAGTTAGAAGGCTACTGTGGTTGGCTAGGCATGAGATAAAAAGTATATTTTGAAGGGAGAGACACAAATATTTAGTGAAGGATTAGATACAAGGTATGAGAGAAAGAGAGAGGCTGACGCAACTCCTAGGTTTCTGGTCTGAGCAATTAATTGAGTGGTGACACCATTTACTGACATGGGGAATTCTGGGAAAAGAACAGGCTTGTGGGATAGATTGTGAGTACTGTTTTCGTCAAGGTAAATTTGAGATATGCAATGGGAAAGGTCATAATACAATTGGGCATAATTTTTTTTTTTTTTTTTTTTTTTTGAGATAGAAGTATTACTCTGTCACCCAGGCTGGAGTGCAATGTCACAGTCTCAGCTCACTGTAACCTCTGCCTCCCGGGTTCAAGCAATTCTCATGCCTCAGCCTCCCAAGTAGCTGGAATTACAGGTGTGAGCCACCATGCCGAGTTCATTTTTGTGTTTCTAGTAGAGACAGGTTTTCACCGTGTTGGCCAGACTGGTCTCGAACTCCTGACCTCAAGTGATCCACCCGCCTCGGTCTCCCAAAATACTGGGATTACAGACAAGAGTTACTGCGCCTGGCCAGGCATAATATTTTTGCGTTTACAGAAATCTGGATTGGAGACTCAAATTTGGGAGCCATAAGCCTATATACATGACCATGAGATTGGATGAGATCAGGAAAGGCAGCAGGGAGGTTGGTAGATTTGGCAGTGGGAGGAGGATACTCTCTTCTGATTCCTTTTTTTTTTTTTTTTCAGTGCAATCAGAAAGAAGATCATTTGCTGACAGTGAGATGCAGGAGAGGAAACAGGGTTTGAGGAAAGGGGAGATGATATGAAATAGCTATTTGTGATGTTATATTTCACATTTCTAGGTGTTTGTTGTGGAAAGGGTTTTTGTGTTATTCATTGAGCAAGTTTTGCTGTCATAGCTGACTTTTGTAATGAAGAAAAAGGTAATTTTATTTTATTATTATTATTTTTTGGAGATGGAGTCTACCTCTGTCACCCAGACTGGAGTGCAGTGGTACGATCTTGGCTCACTGCAGCCTCGACCTTCCACACTCAGGTGATCCTCCCACCTCAGCCTCCCGAGTAACTGGGACTACAGGTGTGTGCCACCACACTCAGCTAATTTTTTTTTTTGCATTTTTGTAGAGATGGGATTTCACCATGACTGGTCTTGAACTCCTGACCTCAAGTGATCCGCCTGCCTTGGCCTCCCAAAGTGCTGGGATTACAGGTGTGAGCCACTGCACCCGGCTAGTAATTTTAAATTGAAAGATAAGTAGATATAATCATCCTGTCCAAAATCAGGCAGAAGATGCTTTATTAAGACATTGACTGGCTGGGCATGGTGGCTCACGCCTATAATCCCAGCACTTTGGGAGGCCGAGGTGGGAGGATCACCTGAGACCAGGAGTTCGAGAACAGTTCTGGGCAACATGGTAAGACCCCCATCCCCACAAAAACATTTAAAAAGTAGAACAATAAATAAATAAAATAAACTGATTAGACACCATAGAAAAAGGAAACAATCACAAATTTGAAATGCTTCTTTTCTTTCTTTCTTTTTTTTTTTTTTTTTTTTGAGATGGAGTCTCACTCTGTTGCCCAGGCTGGAGTGCAGTGGTACAATCTCAGCTCACTGGAACCTCTGCCTCCTGGGTTCAAGCCATTCTCCTGTCTCAGCCTCCCGAATAGTTGGGATTACAGGCACCCGCCACCACGCCCAGCTAATTTTTATATATTTTAGTAGAGACGGAGTTTCAACATGTTGGCCAGGCTGGTCTGGAACTCCTGGCCTCAAGTGATCCGCCTGCCTTGGACTCCCAAAGTGCTGGGATTACAGGTGTGAGCCACAGTGCCCGGCCTGAAATGTTTCTTATATTCCAGTAATTGAATAAAATAGGAACTGGATTGGATTTCCTCTTTTTCCCCTTTACACAGAAGGAGTGACGTCAAAGAGTGGTTTACCTAATGTCTCTTGCTCGCTGTCATCATGATGTGGTGACTGTCATCATGTAGGTAGCACTAGTTCCCTTGATATTTGCCCGCTGGTCATGTTTCCAGACAAGAATGCTATTGCTGTCCAATGCCTTATTAAAGGTATAGATGGGGCAGAGGACTAGAAATTGAGGAGCAAATATCTCAAATGTCCTTGGCAGATTAGCTGGGTCTTAGCCACATGCAGATGTGCGGTTCCAAGAGAAAGCAGATCTGAATATCCAGATTGGAGACCACTGGAAAGAAGGGGCCAGACATAGTCTAGCCAACCCCTGAGGTTAGAAACAACCAGCATGCTCTCAAGTCCTGTCTCCCACTCTCTGCTTTGTAGACCCTTTCACTGGGGGTAGCTGATAGAGCACCATTTGCCCTCTCCTCCCAGGCCACAGCAGAAAATGGTGGCATGCATTAACATATTATTTATCCAGTGCCAGCTGAAGGAAGGGGAAAACTAATCTGTAACTTATGCTTTACACTATAAAGAACTTGAAAAACATGGGAAGGACATGTACTTCCATGTACCACAGTTGTAGAGGATCTTTCCTTATAGTTTTCAGTTTTGCTTAACTGTCTATGTCAGAAAGCAAAATGGGCCGAGCACGGTGGCTCATGCTTGTAATCCCAGCACTTTGGGAGGCGAAGGCAGGCAGATCATTTGAGGTCAGGAGTTTGAGACCAGACTGGCCAACAGGGTGAAACCACGTCTCTACTAAAATACAAAAAAAAAAAAAAAAAATCAGCCAGGCTTGGTGTGTGCCTGCAATCCCAACCACTCTGGAGGCTGAGGCAGGAGAATCGCTTGAACCCAGGAGGCAGAGAGGTTGCAGTAAGCCAGGTTTGTGCCACTGCACTTGAGCCTGGGTGACAGAGCGAGACTGTGTCTCAAAAAAAAAAAAAAAAAAAAAAGCAAAATGGACAAGTACCTGAACTAAAATGATGTAAAGATGGATGAAGAGATTCAACAACCATTTAAAAAGTGAGATCTCCAGGCGTGGTGGTGCACACCTGTAGTCCCAGCTATTCAGGAGGCTGAGCCAGGAGGATGGCTTGAGACCAGGAGTTTGAGACCAGCCTGAGCAACATAGTAAGGACCCCTCTCAAATAAAAAAAAAAAAAAAAAGTGAGGTTGTTGGACATTTCTGATCAGATGTGGGGAAGTGAGGAGAGTGAGGATTCTAGAGCAGCAAGCTCTTCGTATACCAAATCCAGCCCACCTACTTTTGTACAACCTGTGAGCTAAGAGTGGTTTTTACATTTTTAAGTGGTTGGAAAAAACTCAAAAGAATATCTTGTAACATATGAAAATGACATGGCATCCAAATTTTAGCACTCACACAGTTTGACTGGAATACAGCCCTGCCCATTTGTTACATATTGTTCAATAGCTGTTTTCATCCTGCAGCAGCAGTTGAGTAGTTGCAGCAAAGAGTGTACGGCTTGCAAAGCTTCACATATTTCTACAAATAGTCCTTTGTAGGAAAAGCCTACTGACCACTAGTCTAGGTGACTTGTAAGTTTCTGGCCAGTGTCACTGGATAGGAAGGGGCGTCCTCAACTGAGATGGAGAACAGAGGAGGAGGAGCAGGTTGAGAGGAAAGAGGAGCACGGTGATTGTGAGGTGCCTGTGGATCACCTAAGGAGAGAAGCTCAGCAAACAGCTGGGTATTAGGCACCCGAGCTCAGAGAGAGGCCCCACTGTAGATGAGTAGGTGAATATCGCCATTCTTCCACTACTCCAGAAGTGAATTTCCAAATTTCCAGAGTCTCTTCCCATTAATTTGGTAAGGGACTTAAAGCTCCAATTTTATCTTCACTCTCAGTAGTTGGTTTAGAAATAAAGTCTTACTGTCTTATAGAATCCTCAAGACATGGCACGGGGTGGATGAGGGCTTTTAAGAATTTGAGAAGCTGGAGTTATCTACAGTTTAGTCTGCCATCTTACTAGGATGTAAGGGCTTCTGGCTGTTCAAAAGCTGCAACTTTGCCTTTTCCGGTTTAAATTATAGCTTAGTGCTGCAGAAAAGGCGTAAGTGGATCTTCTGATTTTGGTGCTCTAGGTTGCACATAGGCAGAGGGAAGAAAACTAAAACCAAAAAGGCAGCATCTTTTTTTTTTTTTTTTTTTTTTTTTTGAGACAGAGTCTTGCTCTGTTGTCAGGCTGGAGTGCAGTGGCGTGGTCTTGGCTCACTGCAACCTCCGCCTCCTGGGTTCAAGCGATTCTCCTGCCCCAGCCTGCCAAGTACCTGGGATTATAGGCACGCACCAGCATGCCCGGCTAATTTTTGCATTTTTAGTAGAGATGGGGTTTCACTATGTTGGCCAGGCTGGTCTTGAACCCCTGACCTCATGATCTACCCACCTCGGCCTCCCAAAATGCTGGGATTACAAGCGTAAGCCGTGGTGCCTGGCCAAGGCAGCATTTTTATGTTCATGAATTCACGTGGATTCCTTCTGAAAACAACCGTCGTTTGTAATATAAAAAATAATAAGGCCGGGCACGGTGGCTCATGCCTGTAATCCCAACACTTTGGGAGGCCGAGGCGGGTGGATCACATGAGGTCAGGAGTTTGAGACCAGCCTAGCCAACATGGTTAAACCCTGTCTCTACTAAAAATACAAAAATTAGCCAGGAGAGGTGGCGGGTGCCTGTAATCCCAGCTACTCGGAAGGCTGAAGCAGCAGAACCGCTTGAACCCAGGAGGTGGAGGTTGCAGTGAGCCGAGATTATGCCGTTGCACTTCAGCCTGGGTGACAGGGTGAGACTCCATCTCAATAATAATAATAATAATAATAATAAATAATATTGGGGAGAGAGTTGGAAAATTACCTATCAGGTACAGTGTTTACTATTTGGGTAGCGGCTATACTAGAAGCCCACTCCCAGTACAGAATATACTCATGTAACAGACAAGCACATGTACCCCCTGAATCTAAGATACAATAGAAGCCATATCAGGCCGGGCGCAGTGGCTCACACCTGTAATCCCAGCACTTTGGAGGCCGAGACAGGGTGAACAATTGAGGACAGGAGTTTGAGACCAGCCTGGTCAACACGGCAAAACCCTGTCTCTACTAAAAATACAAAAATTAGCTGGGTGTGGTGGCACACACCTGTAATCCCAGCTACTCGGGAGGCTGAGGCAGGAGAATCACTTGAACCTGGGAGGCAGAGGTTGCAGGGAGTGGAGATCACGCCACTGCACTCCAGCCTGGGTGACAGAGTGAGACTCCATCTCAAAAAAAAGAAAAAAAGAAACAACATCAATTCCTCTGGACACCATTTATTTTTGAAAAAAAAAAAAAATTGTTTGAACACTTACCCCCAAATCATGTCATTTTAGGAAGCTTGATAACAGAGGTAGACATGGGGATTGCAAAGACCTGGGTGTGGGCCTGAAAAGGAGGCTGGGTACCATGTAGCAAATGCCTTCAGGTGTTAGTGAACTGAGTTTTTCCTCCTCCATCCTCCCGTTTTTGTTCTCTTAGATCTCTCTTCTTTTTCCCTTGATTCCTCTCAACGTGGTGGCTTGAGTGTGAACTGTTACACCAGATTCTCTGGGTTCAAATTCCAGCACTGCCACCTATTGTGTGATCTCAAACAAGTTATCTAGCTTTGCTGTGCCTTAGTTTCCCCGTTCATAAAATAAGGGATATGTGTCATTACCTAACAAAGTTGTAGTGATCATTGAAGGAGTTAATTTCGAACAGTGCTGGGCACGTATTTAAGCGTTGTACGAGTTATTAACATCACAATTCCCTTCCACACCCTCCTTTCTTTTGTCATTATTTGCTGTCCTGTGATGAGCCCACTTGAATGACTGCCTAAGCATGATTCTTGTTTTATGAATGCCACAGTTGTTGCGGTTTGCTTAGATGTGGTTCTATGTTTGAGTTAACCAGAGTAACATAAACCTCTGTGACTCAGGGGTGAGTTCTCACCTGGACAAGTTAATTCTTTGTGTTAGCCGCCTTGGTAAAAAGGTCTGTCTCTCAAACAAACAAAAAACAAAACAAAATAACAACCAAACAAGCACACTTGAACTGGGAGGGAGAGCCTTTCTTGGCATGTCTAGTAAAGACTCTCTTTCCATCTTCACCACGATGTCAAGATGTCTAGAAGGCACCTCCTGTGGGGAGAAGTAGGTTTATGGGGAGTAAGAAGTAGAGAGAAAAAGCAAGGAACCCACTGTCTCTGAAGTTGTACCAACCTTTTTTTAGACTAGATGTCTCGGATGCTTATCATTTTGTTTCTTCTTAGAGTTTAAAAAAGATGTTTCCTCCTCCTTTGTCTAGTATTAATTTATATTTGTTTCATAATAACATTGAACATTAGTTCCTATGTTTATTGACCACTTGAATTTTTTCTTCTGCAAATTGCCTATTCATGTCCTTTACCCATTTTCTTTCCTTTTCTTTTTTCTTTTTGAGAAGGAGTATTTTTCTGTTGCCCAGGCTGAAGTGCAGTGGCATAATCTCAGCTCATTGCAACCTCTGCCTCCGGGGTTCAAGCAGTTCTCCTGCCTCAGTCTCCCAAGTAGCTGGGATTACAGGCAGGTGCCACCATGCCCAACGAATTTTTTTTTTTTTTTTTTAGATGGAGTCTTGCTCTGTCACCCAGGCTGGAGTGCAGTGGCGTGATCTCGGCTCACTGCAACCTTCGCCTCCCAGGTTCACGCCATTCTCCTGCCTCAGCCTCCTGAGTAGCTGGGACTGCAGGCACCCACCACCACACTCAGCTAAATTTTTTGTATTTTTTAGTAGAGACGAGGTTTCACCCTGTTAGCCGGGATGGTCTCAATCTCCTGACCTTGTGATCCACCCGACTCAGCCTCCCAAAGTGCTGCGATTACAGGTGTGAGCCACTGCACCCAGCCTACCCATTTTCTTATTGAGAAATTTCATCTTATTGATTTGTAAGAGCTCTTTTTATAATAGGAATATTTATCCTTACCCTATCATGTATTCTACAAATATTTTACTATTATTTTCCTTTTGACTTTATAATTTTTTTTTTTTTTTGAGACAGTCTCGCTGTCGCCCAGGTTGGAGTGTAGTGGTGCAATCTTGGCTCACTGCAAGCTCCACCTCCAGGGTTCAAGTGAATCTCCTGCCTCAGCCTCCCGAGTAGCTGGGACTACAGGCACACGCCACTATGCCCAGCTAATTTTTGTATTTTTAGTAAAGACGGGGTTTCACCATGTTGGCCAGGCTGGTGTCGAACTAGCCTCAGGTGATCCTCCCACCATAGCCTCCCAAAGGGCTGGGACTACAGGTGTGAGCCACCATGCCCAGCTTATAATCTTTTAAATTTAAATTTTATATGATCAAATTTATTAATTGCTTTTCCTTTTGACTTCTGGTTTTTAAGTCTTCTTTAGAAAGACTTTCCTCACCTTAAGACTGCACATATTGTAATCTATGCCCAGTTTTAGTTTTTAAAGGATCTTGTCTTTTACATTTAAATCTCTAATCAATTTGAAATTTATTTTTGTGTAGAGATCCCTCAAATTTTGTGCATAAGGCCGGGTGCAATGGCTCATGCCTGTAACCTCAGCACTTTGGGAGGCTGAGGTGGGTGGATCATTTGAGGTCAGGAGTTCCAGACCAGCTTGGCCAACATAGTGAAACCCCATATCTACTAAAAAATACAAAAATTAACCAAGTATGGCAGCACGCACCTGTAATCCCAGCTACTGAGGAGGCTGAGGCAGGAGACTCGCTTGAACTCAGGAGGTGGAGGTTGCAGTGAACTGAGATCACGCCACTACACTCCAGCCTGGGCAACAGCGAGACTCCGTCTCAAAAAAAAAAAAAAAAAAAAGGTGCAAATGCTTAGCTAATTATCCCAACACCATTTGTTGAATAATCTCAACACTGTTATTTCTTGAAATACAACTTTTTTTTTTTTTTTTTTTGAGACCGAGTTTTGTTCTTGTTGCCCAGGCTGGAGTGCAATGGCACGATCTTGGCTCAGTGCAACCTCCACCTCCCAGGTTCAAGCAATTCTCCTGCCTCAGCCTCCTGAGTAGCTGGGATTATAGGCTTGTGTCACCATGCCCAGCTAATTTTTAGTATTTTTAGTAGAGATGGGGTTACCCCATGTTAGCTGGTTTTGAACTCCTGACCTCAGGTGATCCACCCATCTCGGCCTCCCAAAGTGCTGGGATTACGGGTGTGAGCCACTGCGCCTGGCCGAAATACAACCTTTATCATGTATATTTTTATATACATACAGATTCTGTGTCCTATTACATCCTTCTGCCTATTTCTGTATTAGTAAATGTCTAATTTATTTTTAGTTTTAATTTTTATGGGTAAAATGTTCAATTTTAATTAGCTACATTATTCATTTTACTGTCTGCCAGGGCAAGCTTCTGCTCCTTATTCCTGTTCTTTGGTATTTTCTTAGCTATTTTTACATCTTGATTCCTTCTGATAAATTTTATTTTTTATTTTAATTTTCCTTTTTTTGAGACAGAGACTTGCTATGTTGCCCAGGCTAGTCTTGAACTCCTGGCCCCCAGCCATCCTCCCACCTCGGCCTCCTGAGTAGCTGGGACTACAGGTGCTTCTGATAAATTTTATAATCATTTTGCCAAGTTAAAAAAAAATCCTGGCCAGGTGCAGTGGCTCATGCCTGTAATCCCAGCACTTTGGGAGGCCGAGGCAGATGAATCACAAGGTCAGGAGTTCAAGACCAGCCTGGCCAACATGGTGAAACACTGTCTCTACTAAAAATACAAAAATTAGCCGGATGTGTTGGCATGCACTGTAATCCCAGTCACTGGGGAGGCTGAGGCAGGAGAATCGCTTGAAACCAGGAGTCGGAGGTTGCAGTGAGCCAAGATTGCGCCACTGCACTCCAGCCTGAGCAACAGAGCAAAACTCCATCTCAAAAAAAAATAATAATAATAATCCTTCTGGGATTTTGACTAGGGTGGCATTGAATTGACAGATATTAAGGAGAGAAGTCACATATTTATAATTCTAACAAAATATGTCTCTCCATTGATTTGGGAGTTTATGTTTTTGTCCTTCAGTAGACAAATCCTCCTGACTTACTGCTTCTCCTTCAGGGCTAATAATTTAGGTCTTAGGTTTTGTTTTATTAAATAAACTATACTGCCTCATAGGTGGTAGTAGCAATCAAATTGTAATTGTTTGGCCTAGTTAACTTGGATGGTTTCTAGTAATGAGAAAGCCTTTACTTCACCAGAAAGTGAAAGGGATAGCCACAGAGATCATGAAGCAGACCTTGAGCACCTTCAGGTTCTTGAGTATGGCCAACCTGCAGATGAAGTGCAGAGTTAGGAATGAAGGTTGAGCAGACCACCACTACCTGTGGCATGCAAACATGTGAGGGGCAGACAGTTGTAAATGAGGGTACAAACAGCTATCAGTTGGAGAGATCTCCCAGTGGATTTATTGGTGGGTTGACCAGCAAAAGCTCCTTGAGGACAAACCAACTGGTGGAGTAGCCATCACACATTCCAGTGAGGCAGGTGTTCCTTCTAAGCCATTGTTTTTCAACATCTGCACTACTGATAGCAGAGGCCAGGTGAGTTTTTGTTGTAGGAGGCTAGGTGTGCATAGTATGATGTTTAAAAGCATCCCTGGCCTCTACCCACCAGGTGTCAGTGGCAACCTCTTTGCCCCAGTTGTGACAACCAAAAATGTCTCCAGTCATTGCTAAATGTTCCCTAGGGGGTAAAATCATCCCCAGTTAAGAACCCCTCCTCTAAGATCTCAGGGATAACGGAGCAAACAACCAAAAAAGTCAGCATGTGGGGTCAGTCAGTAGGATGACAGTGGTAAGGGTGGGGAGTCTAGGTAGTTCAGTCTTGGCCAGTTGGCCTCCCAGAAAGGGGAAGTGAAAGATACCCTACCCTCATTGGGCCACATCTTGGTAGAGGGGGTGGAGTAGCTGACTTCCTAAGGATGTGCCAACATCAGAGTAGGAGGAGGAAGCAGCAGAACAGGGGCAGAAACTAACTTACTCATATTCATCTGAAGGAAGACATCCTTGCTGAGGTAAATCTTCCAGGAAGAGAGACTGAAGGTAGAGAGGGAGCCAACTCAGAGAACAATTTTAGATTTTGGGTGGAGGGAAGGAAATTACAGTAAGTTCCACCTCACAACATTTATCTAATGGAGAAGACTCATCAGATCCTAACTAAACGTGTCTTTCCAAGTTGCAGCATCTGCAGTGACTTGCTAAAATGCCCTTTGGTGAGATGAGCTGGAGTTACACGTCATGGTTGTGGAAATTGATTCAGCCAGGAAGTGGACACTGGGAAATTGTCTTGAGGTGCACAGTATAGGAATGTGAGGGTGCTCCTGGAAAGATAAAGCAACTAAGGTGTCAGGGAGGACAGGGCCTAGGAGAGTGCTGTGAGATAGTGGTCAGTGCTTTACTAGAAAGCAACGAAAAGGTAGACCTCAACTCCAAGCCCCATTACCTAAAGTGAAAATGAAATGTCTTCAAATAAGATTGGTTGGGCCAAGTTTCCCTTAAAGGATGTCTGTAGTTACAGAGAAATGGGTAGGAGGTGTGGAAGGGGAACTCCGAAAACCTTTCTGATCTACTTGAGAGCCATAAAGTAGCAATCTGTGAATGGTGACAGGGCAATCCAAACGAGGGGAATAAATTAAACTCAACTGTAGGAGGCTGTGTATGAGAGGCTCTCTATGGAGGGAATACTGAGCAAGTCCCACTAGTTGAATTTCAAATCCAGAACCACTTTCTGTGTAGTTCTGGTAGTGTAACAAAGCCAAAGGAAGTGCCAGTAAGCAGAGAATTCCTATAGTTAGGTGGCACATGGGAATCTTCATTGATCCTCAGATGCATATGAAAGCCATAAAGATAAGCCACTGGCTCTGTTCAAGAAGACAGACACAGGGCCGGATGCGGTGGCTCACACCTGTAATCCCAGCACTTTGGGAGGCTGAGGTGAGTGGATCACTTGATATCAGGAGTTTGAGACCAGCCTGGCCAACATGGTGAAACTCCATCTCTACTAAAAATACAAAAATTAGCTGGGCGTGGTGGCGCGTGCCTGTAGTCCCAACTACTTGGGAGACTGAGGCACGAGAATCACTTCAACCCGGCAGGTGGAGGTTGCAGTGAACGGAGATCATGCCACTGCACTCCAGCCTGGGCGACAGAGTGAGACTCCATATCAAAACAAAACAAAACAAAACAAACAAAAAAACAGACACAGGAGCAGGGCTGATATTCAGCCAAGATGCACCAGTATGGCAGTACTAGTTGCTAACAGCCAGCATCTGCGTATATCTGTCGGTACTTATATCACCACACAGAAAACAATGTCCCTTCATGGGAGCACAGATCTTCACCATATGGTGAGATCTACGGAGGCCAGAGGTGACCTGTAAAATATCAAGTGGCAAAAATTGCCTGACCTTGACCCATCCATTACCCCTACCTGGGTGGAGGGATGGGCCCAGAGACGCAGAGGGGATCATGGCTGGTAAAATTCTCCTATGCTGTGGGGGAAAGATTACACTTATAAATACCACATATATAGATGTAACGATTATGTAGATGTTCCAGGCACCATTCCTTTTTTAAAAAAAATTATTTTTATATTTTTAGTGACAGAGTCTCGCTTTTGTCACCCAGGCTGAAGTGCAGTGGCACGCTGGCTCACTGCAGCCTCAAACTCCTGGGCTCAAGTGATCCTTCCACCTCAGCCTTCCGGAGTGCTAGGGTTAAAGGCACACACCACCACGCCCAGTCCAGGCATCATTCTCCATACTTTATATACTTGGCTCCATGGGATCCTCACAATGTTAGAAGGTAGGGACAATTCATACCCGCATTTTACAGGTGAGGAAATGAAGACCTAGAGGGGTTAAGTAATGTGACCAAGGTCCCACAATTTGGTAAATGACAAAAGTGGGATTCTGACCGAGTCGACCTGCTTCAGAATTTGTGTACTTAACAAATGTGCTGTACAGTAGGGATGCCAAAACTCTCAAGATGAGAATAATCATTAGAGGGAGAGCAGCCAAAACATCCAGGTAGGTATGGGTACCCCTAACTACCCCCCTCCCCCAGCAGCATCCCCCCAACCCAATAGCCTCATCTAGAGTCACAGAGCGATAATGAAATAAGCCTGGAGGCCATCATGGTAGTGGCAGTTCTAATAAAAATGAGAAAAATCACAAGATGGTTAAACCAATGGGGAGAGCTGGAATTTCCCCTCCTGAAGATATTCTAGGGCTAAAACTTCAATTCTGAGTTTTGTTTCTACAACAAAGGAAGAGGTGGTGGTGGTAGAGGGGTTACTTTGTTTTAAAAAATAAAACATTCTATGTAAATATCCAAAATCATTTCCATGAAAATTTCTCTTCAGAGGGGAGGATGAAGAGAAGTGTGTTAAAGGGTACAGTTAGACAGATGGAATAAACTCAATGTTTGATAGCAGAATAGGGTGACTCTAGTTAAACAAAAATGTACTTGGGAGATGGACACCTTAAATACCCTGACTTGATCACTACGCATTACATACATGTAACAAAATTTCACATGCACTCCACAAGTTTGTACAAATAATGTGGGTACAATTTTTTAAAATTCTCTTACATGTGACCTGAACTGTATTCAACCGGCTCTGTGACTACTTGGGAGTTGCTGTGGAACAAACTGCAGCAATGCTTTCTTCTGGAAGTCTTTCATTTTCTTTATTATTATTTTTTTTGAGAAAGGGTCTTACTCTGTTGCCCACGCTGGAGTACAGTGGCACAATCTTGGCTCACTGCAACCTCTGCCTCCCAGGCTTAAGTTACCTTTCCACTTCAGCCTCCTGAGTAGCTGGGACTACAGGTGCATGCCACCACGCCTGGCTGATTTTTTGTATTTTTAGTAGAGATGGAGTTTCGCCATGTTGCCCAGGCTGGTCTCAAACTCCTGGGCTCAAATGATCCTCCCACCTTGACCTCCCACAGTGCTGGAATTACAGGAGTAAGCCACCATGCCCGGCTTCATTTTCATTTTCCTTGTTCTGATAGGGATAATTTTGTCAACTCCACCTTTTTTTCTAATCCTCTTTCACTGCATGTATATTGTGTCTAGATTTAGTTTGGGATTGGGAGGGAGGACATAGTACTATTACATGATATCATAGTGGCTCTGGAGATACCTCAAATCCTGACTACACCACAGAAGAATTCTGAAATAATCCACTGCACGAGTACTATAGGAGCTGGCCAGCTCTGCATTGAACATAACTCCACATCTATATTGGCTAAGCTTTTGCTTCTCAATCAATATATTAACTGTTCCAATATATCAGTACTAGGAACTATTACTCACATTCATCAGAGACATAAGATGTCTCTCTTCAAGAATACAGAATTTGGAAGATTATTGACAGAAGAAGACTACTTTTGAATTATCTTTTAGATTATAACATCCCATCTGCATATCTGCCTGTGAAACATTGCCTTGATCATTCATATACCTGGTTCACAGTGGGTGGTCAACAAATGCGTGATGGATGAATGAATGGTCTGCGATTTCCACACTGCAGCCTTTACCTGCTCATATGATAGTTTTCACTGATTTTCTATGAAAGGCACATGCGGTGAGCATGCAGGATGAGAATTCTAGAGCCTGTAAGACTCAATCCTAGGACAGCTACTAAAGCAGTGACTATTACAAAACACTGTGGTATATAAAGAATGAGACCTGTCGATCAGAAATGGACTGAGGTTGGCTGTAAAAGTTTTCTATCAGGAGGATGAAGAAAATTGAGCATGAGTTTTCTGGACAAAAAGAAAAAGCTGACTTAACTTGGCTTGTGTCTAAGACCAAAATAGGATGAGAGAGTCTGAGAAAAACCATATAGAGAATGTTACCTGATTTTATATGCACTTTATTATTTTTGCTTTGCATATTCTGTGTACTATGGATTGGTTTTAATTGTTGGAATTCATATAACGATAAAAATGAAGAAGTTAATTTTTTAAACTTCCTGTTAAAAACCTGGCCTAAAGTACTTCCCCAACACAGACACGCTAGTTCCTACCCATCCTTCAAGGCTCCATTCATGGCGTTTCCTCTATGAAGCCTTTTTCAGTCTACATCTAGAAAGACTCTGCCTTTTCAAGCACTTGTAACTACCACTGATTTGCTATTATCAGACTTCTTCATAACACTTTGAGACTGAGTCTCGCTCTGTTGCCCAGGCTGGAGTGCAGTTGTGCGATCTCGGCTCACTGCAACCTCCGCCTCCCGGGTTCAAGCGATTCTCCTGTCTCAGCCCTTCCCCCGCCCAACCCCCACCCCAGTAGCTGGAATTACAGGCATGCCACCACGCTCGGCTAACTTTTTGTATTTTTAGTAGAGATGGGGTTTCACCAAGTTGGCCAAGCTGGTCTCGAACTCATGACCTTAGGTGATCTACCTGCCTCGGCCTCCCAAAGTGCTGGGATTACAGGCATGGGCCACCGTGCCTGGCCCATAATATCTTTTTAATGTGACTATTTGTTATCTCCCTCAACCACAATCTCTCTGAGTTCTGGGATATTTGCCCACAATACCTTGCACATAATAAAGGCTCCAGAGGTGCTGTTTATCTAAACTGGCTTTATTTCCTTGAGATTGCTCAAGCACTCATCCTGTGCTAAGTTCTGGGAAAACAGAGGTGAAAAATTCAGATCCAGACTCTACCCATATGGAGGTTACCTTTTAAATGAAAAAGTGGAAAAGATGAACCCATTTTAGTCTCTAGAAAGTTGCGAGAAGTTGAAGCAGAAGACCAAAGGAAAAAGTAGAGTTGAAAACAATAGACTATAAATCAGGATACCGTGACCTCATCTCTAATTTCCTGTGTGTCTTGAGTGCATTTCTTAACTATTTATGCATCCATTTCTTTATATGTGATATAGGCTCACATGAAGAATTGATTCCTATATGACATATATAAGGAGGACTGAATCAGAAAATAGATGCAAATCATGTTGGAGGAAACTTCCTGAACCAGATAAAAAGCATCCATGAAAAACCCACAGATAACACCATACTGAAAGGTGAAAGACTGAAAGCTTTCTCCCAAAGATCAGGAACAAGACAAGGCTCTCTGCAATTCTGCTATTCAATATTATACAGGAAGTTCTAGCTAGGTTCTAGGTAACAAAATAAAATAAAATAAAAGACATCAAGACTTAAAAAGAAGTAAAACTATATCTGCAGATGATATGATCTTATGTGTAGAAAAACCTAAAGAAGCCACCAAAAAAAGATTAAAGCTAATACAGAAATTCAGCAAGATTTTGGGATATCAGATCAATATACAAAGACCATTTGTATGTCTATAAACTAGCAATGAACAATCCAAAATCAAAATTAAGAAAACAAATCAGGCCGGGCACAGTGACTCACGCCTGTAATCCCAGCACTTTGGGAGGCCGAGGCAGCTGGATCACGTGAGGTCAAGAGTTTGAGACCAGACTGGCTAACATGGTGAAACCCCATTTCTACTAAAAATACAAAAAAAATTAGCTGGGCATGGTGCCATGTGCCTGTGATACCAGCTACTTGGGAGGCTGAGGCAGGAGAATCGCTTGAACCTGGGAGGCGGAGGGTGCAGTGAGCCAAGATTGCACCATTGCACTCCAGTTTGGGCAACAAGAGCGAAACCCCGTCTCACTAAATAAATAAATAAATAAATAAATAAATAAATAAATAAATAGAAAATAAATCCACTTACAATAGCATTAAAAAGGATAAAATACTAAGGAATAAATTTCCTTGTGGGCATAAGGAATAAACAAAAGAAGTATAAGACTTATATACTGAAAACTGTAAAACATTGTTGAAAGAAATTAAAGATGATCTAAATAAATAGAAAAACATCCTGTGTTCATAGGCTGGAACACTTATTATTATTGAGATGGCAATACTCTCCACATTGAATTACAGATTCACAGCAAATCCTGCCAAAATCCCAGCTGCCTTTTTTTAAATAGCTATTGACTAGCTGATGCTAAAATTAATATTGGCCTGGGCACGTGGCTCATGCCTGTAATCCTAGTACTTTGAGAGGCCGAGGAGGGTGGATCACTTGAGGTCAAGAGTTCAAGACCAGCCTGGCCAACATGGTGAAACCCCACCTCTACCAAAAATACAAAAATTAGCCAGGCGTGGTGGCATGCACCTGTAATCCCAGCTACTCAGGAGGCTGAGGCAGGAGAATCACTTGAACCCAGGAGGTGGAGGTTGCAGTGACCCGAGATTGTGCAACTGCATTCCAGCCTGGGGGACAGAGTGAGACTCCGTCTCAAAAAAATAAGATAAAAT
Organism: Macaca fascicularis; assembly: GCF_037993035.2. Classification (NCBI taxonomy): domain Eukaryota; kingdom Metazoa; phylum Chordata; class Mammalia; order Primates; family Cercopithecidae; genus Macaca; species Macaca fascicularis. Next base: position 125,022,476 of record NC_088395.1, on the reverse strand, counting down.
AAAATAAAAATGGAAATGTGAGGGGCCTTGAATATACAAAACAATCTTGAAAAAGAATAAAGTTGGAGGACTCACACTTCCCAATTTCAAAATCTTACTACAAAGCTACAGTAATTAAGACTTTGTGGCACTAGCATAAGGACAGATATACGAGGTCAATAGAATAGAACTAAGAGTCCAGAATAAACCCACACATTTTTGGTCAATTGATTTTTTATAAGGGTGCCAAGGCAATTTGATGGGGGAAAGATATTCTTTCCAACAAATGGTGCAGGGAAAACTGGTTATCCGCATGCAAAAGAATGAATCTGAATCCCTACTTCACACCATATACAAAATTAGCTCAAAATGGACCAAAGACCTAAAAGTAAGAGTTAAAATTATAAACCTCTTAAGAGAAAACATAGGTGTAAATGTCTGTGAAACTGGATTATGCAAGGTCTTCTTAGATACAATGCCAAAGCACAGGCAACAAAAGAAAATATAGATATAAATTGGACTGCATCAAAATTTTAAAAAACTTGAGTGCTTCAAAGAATACCATCATGAAAGTGAAAAGGCAACACACAGAACAGGAGAAATATATTTAAATCATATACTTGCATCTAGAATAAAGAACCCTGCAACTCAACAATAATAGTAATAATAATAAAGCAACCTGATTTTAAAATGGGCTAAGGGGCCAGGAACGGTGACTTATGCCTGTAATCCCAGCACTTTGGGAAGCCAAGGTGGGTGGATTGCTTGAGGCCAGGAATTCGAGACCAGCCTGGGAAACATGGCGAAACCCCAATTCTACAAAAAATACAGAAATTAGCCAGGCATGGTGGTGTGCATCTGTAGTCCCAGCTACTTGGGAAGCTGAAAAGGGAGGATCGCTTGAGCCCGGGATGGGGAGGTTGCAGTGAGTTGAGATCGCACCACTGCACTCCAGCCTGGGCAACGAAGCAAGACCCTGTCTCAAAAAAGTAAATGGTCTAAGGACTTAAAAAAAGATTATTTCTTTGAAGAAGATACAAAAATGGCCAGTAACCACATCAAGTAATTCTCAACATCATTAGACATCAGGGAAATTCCAATGAAAACCAAAATGAGATACTACACACTTGCTAGGATGGCGATAATCAAAGAGGCAGATAATAACAAGTGTTGTCAAGAATATTGAGAAACTGGGACCCTCATACACTGCTAGTGATAATATAAAGTGGTGCAGTTGCTGTGGAAATCAGTCTGGCAATTCTTCAAAAGGTTGAACATGGAGTTACCATATGAACCAGTCACTTCACTTCTATGTACATGCCCAAGAGAACTAAAAACATGTCCACACAAAAACTTGAATGTGAGTGTTCACAGCAACATTATTCACAGTAGCCAAAAAATGGAAATAACCCACATGTCCATCAACTTATGAGAAGATAAAATATGGTGTATCTATATAATGGATTATCATTTAACCATAAAAAGGAATGAAGTACTGATACATGCTATAACATGGATGAACTTTGGAAATACGCTATGTCAAATAAACTGGATACAAAAGGCCATATATTGTATGACTGCATTTATATGAAATGTCCAGAACAGGTAAACCTTATAGGGACAAAAAGTAGATTAGTGGTTGCCAGGGGATGGAAGATGACTGGTAGGAGTGACTGCTAATGAGTACGGGGTCTCTTTCAGGTGATAAAAATGTTTTAAATTGTAGTGATACTTGCACAACTCTGTGGATGTAATTTTTAAAAACACTGAATTGTGTACTTTAAATGAGTAAATTTTATGGTACGTGAATTATATCTCAATAAAAAGGAAAAACAAAGCAAAAAAAAAAATTGGAAAAGTTTTAAAATGCCACGCACAGAGGCAAAATCTTTAAAGAACTTAGCCACGACTCCAATTAGGAGATGAACAAACATAGATACACTTTTTTTAGAGAGTGACCATTAAGTGCTTAGGGACTAGAAAAAAACAGATAAATAAAGCACTCTTACTCACCAACTCCCAGGATAGGGGTATAGCTTTGTTACACAAACCCGCTGTCCATCCACAACCAACTTTTACTCTTTTCCTCTCCTTGTCTTTTGATAGCTGAACTAGTGTACTGTTAGAACAAGACTGAGACTAAAGGTAGCCCAACATTTTGCAGATCAGAAGCCCGTGACATATGTCTAATTATTAATGTTTTGAATAGTTTGGAAATTCCTATTAATCTATTACATCACTCAGGTTCTTCATCTCAGAGAAAGCTAACATTTATAATAAAGAGCTTAGGTTTGAGTGACACGTAATTTACTCATGTAACAAACCTGCACATGTACCCCCTGAACTTAAAAGTTAGAAGAAAAAAAGATACAAAATGTGTGTTTTCTTTAAATGTGGGTTCTTATTATGATGACCTATCTAGTTTCTGTTTCTCTCTCTCTCTCTCTCTCTCTCTCTCTCTCTCTCTCTCTCTCTGATGGAGCCTTGCTCTGTTGCCCAGGCTGGAGTGCAGTGGCGCGATCTCTGCTCACCGCAAGCTCTGCCTCCAAGGTTCACGCCATTCTCCTGCCTCAGCTTCCTGGGTGGCTGGGACTACAGGTGCTTGCCACCATGCCCGGCTAATTTTTTGTATTTTTAGTAGAGATGGTGTTTCACCGTGTTAGCCAGGATGGTCTCGATCTCCTGACCTCGTGATCCACCCGCCTCAGCCTACCAAAGGCTGGGATTACAGGCGTGAGCCACTGCGCCCGGTCTCTAGTAAGAAACTAAATTAGAATCATCTCTAGTTCTAGGATGATGTGTTGTTGGTCAAGGTTCCAAGGACATTACTACCACTGATGCTTTCTGTTTCACTTTTGAAAATATGTAATATTTTGATAGGCAGCCAAATCATATAAATACAGTAACAATAACAATCCCATCTATATACATGATGCCATAGGTGACAACTGGTTACTAGGAAAATTTACATGGAATTTCTTATTTTCTCTATGGTTTTTCACCATAGTGATAAACTAACACTACCAAGGGTGACTTAATCACATTTCACAGTATGTTCAAAGCCTATCAAAACAACAACTTCCAGGGGAAATTGGACTCAAGCTTAACTGCAAAACAATCAGTATAGCAGAAATGTATTCTTTGGTGTGAATTAATTTGTAGAGGACAAATCACTTCAAGAAATAATTAAACTATATACACTTTCATGTCTAATACATGTAGTGTTTAAAAAACAGATTTACCTAGCTTTCTCTATTTGAGCCCACCCTGTTCTCTACAGCTTGCTACCTTTAGTCTGAAAGTTGGAAAAATAAATCTAGTGAACTTGTGCCATGACACGGCAAACTCACTGGTCACAGGACACAAAATTATCTTTCACATTTCTTTTTTTCCCCCCCCGCCTTGGCCATCCAACGAGTCTTATCTAGTCCTTCCACATAATGTCTCTGGGACTCGTCCTTTCTTCTCCATTCTTGCCATATCCCTCACATCTAGAGGTTTATTGAATTTAGTTCATTGCAATATCTATGTAACTGGTTTCCTAATTTCCATCTCTCTCTACCTCAAATACATCTGGCAGCAATATAAAAGATTACATTTCCAAAAATAACATTTAATTAAGTAATCTGTTTAAAAACCTTGGCTAGCTCTCCCATGCCTATTGAGTAAACTCCAAATACCATTAGCCTGGTATTCAACACCTTCCAAAATCTCCGTCCAAATGTATTTTCCTTTCTTCCTTCCTTCCCTTCCCTCTTTCCTTCCTTTCTTCCTTTCCCTCTTCCCTTCCCTTCCCTCCCTCTCTTTCTTCTCTCTCTCTTTCTTCTTTTTTTTTTTTTTGTTGTTGTTGTTGACAGAATCTCGCTCTGCTGCCCAGGCTGGAATGCAATGGCATGATCTACCTTTGCCTCCCGGGTTCAAGCGATTCTTGTGCCTCAACCTCCCAAGTAGCTGGGATTACAGGTGTGTACCACTATGCCTAGCTAACTTTTTTTTTTTTTGTATTGTTAGTAGAGATGGTGTTTTACCATGTTGGCCAAGCTGGTCTTGAACTCCTGGGCTCAAGTGATCTGCCTGTCTCAGCCTCCCAAAGTGCTGAGATTACAGGCATGAGCTACCACGCACAGCCTGTATTTTCTAGATTTATCATCTACCACCTCTTGGACAAAACTGGTCTCCTTACCATCCCCTGAACCTCCACAAATTCTTTTTGCACCTTTGCTTACGGTGTTCCTCCTGCCTAGAATTCCCCTCTCCCTCTTTGGAAGCCTGTTCAAAGCTTAACTTTTCTTCACTAAACCCTCCCTGAACATTTACAATTCACAGTGATCTCTCCTTCTTTGAATGTGATTGAGTTATGAATGCTGTCATTCATTTGGCAATACTCATATATGACTTTTCCTGTCTTACATTGTTAATTCTTGTACTATTTAATTTTGTGTATCTTGCTTTCTCAACTAGACTGCAAGATCCTTAGGAATAGGGGCCATTTATTACATTAAAAAATCTACCCACAGTGCATATTGCTGTGCTGGGGGCTGTGACAGGGACTAGTTACAGACAGAAGGGTGCTGGAGTCTCCTCAAGATGCCAAACTCTCAGATTGCAGCATTTACTAGAGGTGATAATTCCTCACACATACATACCAAATACAATCACTTTAAAGGTGAAACTAACTCTACAGGTTACTCTAAGATATTAAGGAATTATAAACTGCCTCAGAAATACTTGTGAGTCCCCTAGTAAAATACAAAATTAACTTTTAATAAATAAGTTCATGCTCTCCTGAAAGCTTAAAAATGACATATAAAGAAAAAATGGGCTGGACGTGGTGGCTCACACCTGTAATCCCAGCACTTTTGAAGGCTGAGGCGGGCGGATCACAAGGTCAGGAGTTCGAGATCAGCCTGACCAGCATGGTGAAAGCCTGTCTCTACTAAAAATACAAAAATTAGCCGGGGTGGTGGCACATACCTGTAATCCCAGCTACTCAGGAGACTGAGGCAGGAGAATCGCTTGAACCCGGGAGGTGGAGGTTGCAGTGAGCCGAGATCACGCCATTGCATTCCAGCAGCCTGGGCATTGCAGCGAGACTCCATCTCAAAAAAAAAAAAAAAAAAAAAAAGAAAGAAAGAAAGAAAGAAAGAAAGAAAAAATGGTCCCCCCAAAAAAGTAAAAAGAAAAATGGCCAGGCCAGGAGCATAACCTCTAGGATTTACTTGATCAAAAAGTGCTCAAAAAGCCAAGGCCCCGTGGAATCCATTTATATTTCAGTGACTGTTTTTTTCATCTGTAAAATAGGCTAAACCACATAAGGAAAGTAAGTGTAAGCCGGGCATGGTGGCTCATGCCTGTAAACCCAGCACTTTGGGAGGCCGAGGCAGGCAGATCATTTGAGGTCAGGAGTACGAGACCAGCCTGGCCAACATGGTGAAACACGATCTCTACTAAAAATATAAAAGTTAGCCAGGCGTGCTGGTGCACACCTATAGTCCCAGCTACTTGGGAGGCAGAGGCAGGAGAATCGCTTGAACCTGGGAAGTGGAGGTTGCAGTGAGCTGAGATCACGCCATTGCATTCCAGCCTGGGCATTGCAGCGAGACTCCATCTCAAAAAAAAAAAGTCTAGAATCTGAAGTTCCCATAGAAGGCAGCCAAAATTATATGAATTCTTCAAGCTAAAAACGTCATTCACATCTTGGTTTCTCCTGAATTATTTAGGCAATCTGAGATTTCTTCATAGATAGAAATATAATCCCAAGCTACTATGCCAAATCTGTGGTGGTTTTGTACATTGACCCAAGACATGCTGCGACCATTAAGTTCTAATCAAAATGTTTATTAATTTTATAACTGAAGAAATAATCATTACAAATTCCTACCTCAGACTGCTGTCAAAGCTTTGAAGTTCTGTGGTATGTACTGACTGTAATCTCAGGAATGTTTTGTTTAGCTTTGTAGATGGCCCCAGATGATAAAGCTTTGGCAACAAATGCTGCTTGCCCTGTATAAATCCCTTGCATGTCTTGTATGTAGAAGGGAGACCTACAAGATCACCTGGCATCATCAGATCATAACATATATATATGTTATCTCAAGCTTACTATTATATGTATGTTATATATATGGAGTCTCACTCTGTTGCCCAGACTGGAGTGCAGTGGCGTGATCTCGGCTCACTGCAACCTCCACCTCCTGGGTTCACGAGACTCTCCTGCCTCAGCCTCCTCAGTAACTGGGATTACAGGCATGCAACACCATGCCCGGCGAATTTTTGTATTTTTAGTAGAGAAGGGGTTTCACCATGTTGGTCAGGCTCGTCTTGAACTCCTGACCTCATGATCCGCCTGCCTCAGCCTCCCAAAGTGTTGGGATTATAGGTGTGAGCCACCGCGCCCAGCCTAAGCTTGGTATATTTATAAGTATATCCTTTCCTTTTGAAATTTTCCTGTTAAATAATGCTTTTAGTTCCTTTAGCCCAGCCTTGACTACTAATTGGCAAGGATTCAAATGATCTCCCCAATTTTAAATGTCCATGTATTATGGAAATGTTACCAATTTTCTTCTCCTCCTACCAAAGATTACTATGATAATGAATTGAGCTTCTTGTCAAGAAAAATGCTAAGTTCAAAGTATTATTTCTTTCACTTCTAATTACAAATAAGTTTTACCTTTTATTGTATTCCATTATACAATTTTACATAGTACCATTATTATTTTAAGCAATAATTAAGCAAATTGAACTACTGTTTTTGAGCTCTACTTTTCAGCATATAGATTTACCTAAAAAAGTACAAACCAAGCACAGTGGTGCAATTTTCCAGGCACTTTCAAGTTGCTTATTTACAAATACGTAAGCACCCTGTTGGAACACATGAAAATTTTGGTGTCAAGAAGAAACACTCCATGTATATCAAATCTTTAAATTTTAACATTTGCACAGCTCCAAATATTCCTGAGAAAGGTCAGTCTCATTGTCACGTACATCTGCATTTCCTCACACTTCAGCGTATCTTGGGGAACCATAACCTCGGTCACTCGATGTACCACTAATTGCACAAAATACATGTAATGTGTTGCTCATCCAGGGAGAATGCATCGTGTCTTCTTGTAATATCTAAAACAAAAGAAATCAGCATGGTTATCATGAAGCCATTGCCAAAAAAAGAATGTGTATATGAAATTGCAGGCATATTTCAATTTATCACTGACACTTAGTTATTTAAAAAGACAGAAAGCAGAGGGAGCAAAGAATAACATTACCGACTTAAGTCTTCACAGCTGTATTACAAAGGCAGCATATCAAAAAAGCAGAAAATACCTAGTTACTCATTAAGAAAAACAAAGACTGTAAAATGCAAAATTCAACAAAAAGCGAGGTAACACAATCTTTAAAATATTGTTTAACGGATGGTTATAACAAGAGCTCTAAACGGTAGACTCTGATATGAGTTTATGAATGATCTAACACAGTGGTTCTCAGAATCATCTATGGGACTTTTGAAACATGCAGATACCCATGTTCCTTCCCTGGAGACTTGAAAATAATAGCAAATGAAGATAAAAGTCTGAAGTGCACATTTCTAAAGACACACTATAATTGTATAAGCTAATTGATATAGAAGATTTTTCTTGGAAAGGAAGAACTTCATAAATATAAAATTTAAAGATTGTATTCCAATAAGTATATAAACATAGATATTCATACTAGTTTAAATATTTTTTAAATGATCCATTTTGTGTAATCCAAAGAAAAGGCAACAGAAATCTTGTACTTAAAGTAGATTGAGGTAAAAAACGGTAAATACATTATATCCAGTCTCTTTACCATAAAGTTCTAACTTAGGTCTCAAGCTTTCAATACTTGGTTCTCAAGTTAGTTGTGAAACTTCAGTATTAAGCCCACAGACTGATCTATAGTGGCAGTATTGAGACATATCATTTGTGTTGCTACAAATCATAAGGCTTAAATAAAATTTATAATAGAGAAATTTCCTCTTACAAAAATATTAACTTGTGACACTAATCTGAAAGCATACTAGAATATTAAGAGATGAATAATTGATTATCTATGCTGGTCAGATGTGACAGGCAAGGAGGGTACTTATTGCTAAGAAATTACGAAACATACTCAACAGATGCTACAATGACCACCCCCAACTCTATCTAAGAAAACTGCAATTTATAGCTTTATGACAATATAAATCCTTTTAAAAATCAAAAGCAGCCAGGTGCAGTGGCTCACGCCTGTAATCCCACCACTTTTGGAGGCCGAGGCAGGTGGATCACGAGGTCAGGAGATCGAGACCATCCTGGCTAACATGGTGAAACCTAATCTCTACTAAAAATACAAAATATTAGCCAGGTGTGGTGGCACGTGTCTGTAGTCCCAGCTACTCGGAAGGCTGAGGCAGAAGAATCACTTGAATCCAGGAGGCGGAGGTTGCAGTGAGCTGACATTGCGCCACTGCACTCCAGCCTGGGCGACAGAGTGAGACTCTGTCTCAAAAAAAGAAAAAAAAAAAAAATCAAAAGATTGAATTTTTTGAAAGGACTATATACTCTGGTATTCTGTAACAGATTACATTGAAAGGGGACAAGAAATATCCAGCCATGACTTTTTGTCAAGTAATCGTTTATGGAGCTCAAGAGAATATTTCAAATTTCAGTACACATTAACACTTGTCTTATTTTTCAGTATTAATATATGCCTCAAAGTGTATGACTACAAAGTGGCTCTCTCTTATATGAAACTCAATTCACTATAAAGTCAACATTTGCCAAAAGTAAGGCACACCCAAGTATGGTTCATAATGACAGGATGGCTTGCATAAATATAAGCCAATAGAAACTAAGAGTTTTCTTGGTTAGCTATCAATACATAATATTAAGAATCTAAATTATTGGTCTCTATATCTAAGAGAAATAGCCATGTTTTATAGGAATAACTGATACAGACAAGTGGGATTTGAAAAATCCATGCTTCAAAAGGAAAACAAAATTTTATAAAATGGCCACTCAGAATATCTTGATCACAGTAATAACAGTAAACTGAATAATTTGTTTTCAATTTGAATAATTTAGAGTTCAACACTAGGTCATGAAGCTGCATGCAAATGAAATAACTGTAATCTAGTAGATATTCACTTAAAATAGCATGTGCAATTGTCTTACATCTTTTGTGAAGGAGGAATTTTTGCTGCTTTTTCTGTGCATTATGAGGAATAGAAACTCATCAACTAGATAGTTTCTAAAAACAAACTATGTAGTCTATTTGATAATGGTATACCTCAGTTCAACCTCTCGCTTCTAATGACACTGGAGCACAAAAAACAAAATGGTTTCTTACTGATAATCGCATCACTAACCACTTCAGATAATTGCTGCAAATTTTATTTGTATTGTATCACTTAAATGATTAAAGATAATATGGAAAAAATTTAAAATATAGACTTTAAGGTTATGCATTTTGAACCATTATATTTTGCTAAGCAACAATTTCGGGACCCGCAGATCATGTTTTCAGTTTCAGTCACCCTAATACTTGCCTGCTCATGGATAATGTCAGATAATTCTTTTACCATGTCTCTGAAATTTGACTTTAGCCCTTCATGGTACTCAACTTGATCTTCTTTAATTAGCCGCTCATTTAGTTCAAGTGCAATGCTGCATGCTTGTATAAATTTCCTATGGATGAATATCAAAGATAAAGGTTTTGTTATTTATTCTTAGGAAGTCTCACTGACAATCCACTTGGTAACTCAGTTTAGCCATGGCTTGCCTAGAAAGAAGATCAGAATCCTCTCTTTTCTCACCATGCATTTATTAATGTCTCTTCCTAAATCTGAAATGCCTTCTTTCCTTTCCACCTTTGCCTTATGGTTTTGTTTCTTATCTCCTTCAAGACTTGGCTCAAAACACATACCCTCTGGAAAGCCTACTTGCTCAATCATTTACTTGGCATTCTATCAGCTAAAGTTGTGCTGACATTAATTTGCACCTGTAGATAATGAGTCATTCATTCAAAAAGAATTTATTTTGAGCTTACTATGTGGCTAGTATAGTGCTGGGTGGTACAGGTATGAAGGATCTTCCCTGGGCTGCTAAGGAGAACAGAGAGTTGATGACCTATCATAAAAGTATTTTTCCATTATTTCATGTGTTTATGTTTAATGTCCACAATTAGAGTGTAGGTCTTAGGGGACAAAGTACTTCACTGTCCATTTGTTTTATATCCCTGTCATAGCAACTAATAGTCTTTTGCATGTACCAGGCATTAATAAATACTGGTGAATGAATGACTACTAGTTACTCTGCACCCTGGAACAGCTGATAAAACACAGACAGGAAAAGTAAACAAAATAAGTCGGGAGCAAATGAGTGGATAGGTTATCATCTTTCTCCTTAGTCCATATTACTCAACTGTTTCTCTTCTTCTGAATGAAAACTTTTATATATTAAAGATATTTCTCTAATGTAAGAGCATTCATACATGCCTTAGCTTACAGAGCTGCTCACTGAAGACAAGATATTGCATGCCCTAGTTTGGCAGTGTCCAAGTGGAAGTAAGGACAGGGGATTGGAGTGAGCATATGCAATCTTTCCTGCCCCACTTCTATTCCTACCCCAAATGGTCTGAAATGCTGTAACAGGAGGTCAACTGGGTGAAGAAGGAAAGCACGTAAGGAACATAGGCTTGTGTTTGTGTCACTTAAAATATCCAAAGCAATATAGTAAACTGGAAGATTTAATCTCTTGGGTCACTAGGGTATTGTTAATGTCCTGCAGGATGAAACAGATCACACATTTTCTCATTACTTAAAGTGCCCTTAGGAGGTCACTTAGACATTGTAAAAGACCACAGAGAATATCCCTTTTTGGAGGGGTATCATTTGGTCAATACTTTGCTGTTTTTTAAAAGAAGAAAATAGAGAAAAAGAATACGGGTCTAACCTGAAAACTATAAACCACTTACCTAAACATGTCTTTCAACTCACTCACTTTCTTAGGTGGATACTTGCTAGCTTGGCTGTCATTTAAGAAAGCTCTTGCATATGCTAATGGACCAGCATTGACCTACATTACAATAGAAGAAAAATTAGAGTGTTTCCAGAATGCAATAATCAAAGAAGTTTTGGCATTTCTCTTTTTTATTAAAAATCCAAAAATATACAAGAAATCCATATCTGAGAAATATATGCTTATTACAAGTTTATTTCGAAAAACCATTAACTAAAGAAAATAATCTACAAAGATGATACTCTAGTAAGTGAGTGATTTCTGATATGTACATACAGGGCTTCGCTACAGTCATCAGACTTATGTTAAAGTCCTCTGACATAACACAAAACTTATAAAAATTCAATGTAATATCTTCATTAAGTGAATAAAAAATAATGCACAGGTTTTTCCACTCAGTTAGTGCCCAACACACAATTACAATTAATGCTTGCTCTGTGCCCTTATAAAAGCAAAAGAAACATCAAGAAACATTTAACACATGTTGGACGACCAGCGTACCTGCACAGAAACACAGCCTTGCAATTTAAGTTGGAGCTGAATCATGTCCACGTCAGCAGAGGAGCAAAGCTTTTGCAGCTCTGCAGTTTTGTCTTTTATTTCATCAGTGGCAACATCAATTGGTTTTAAATTAATCTGCTGTTCACAGTTAATAGGAATCCTCTTCTTCACGTAGGGAAACGAGTTTGAAGCTATTAAAATGTTAAGATTGATTTACTGTCCTTAGAAAATCATTTGTTCAAATAGCCAAATTAAAGAAAAAACTCTATTGTGCTTAACTCTCCCCATGCTTTATCTAGAAGATGACTGAGGGTCCCATATAGTACTTCAGGATTCAGAGAGAAATTCTCTTTATGAGACACCTCTGGGCAATCATAGATGACATATGGAAAAATGATGGTTTATCACATGGACGTGCTTGTGCTAACTTGTAACTGAACAGCAGAACAAATAATAATTAAAATTTCAGTTATATGGTCCAGCTGGCCAGCTGCTACTCGTGTATACTGAAAAAGACCAAGACAAATAAGAAGTTAACATGTAAAACTGTACTTACTTGTCAAGATTGTACGGCGTTTGCACTGTTCTTCTATACAGCCCTGTTTTTTGCCTGATAAAGTGTAAGGGGCCTCGAAAACAAATCTGCTGATATTATGATTTCTTTCAAACTCGGTCTTTCTTTCTGTGAGTTCTTTGTCATCAAAGTAAGGCTTCACGTAAGTAACTTGTATATGAGCATATTTTGGATCAAGCTCTTTGGCATTTACCTATAAAATAAGAAAGGTTTTTTAAAAAAATTTAATTTATTATTATTATTATTATTTTTTTTTTTTTTGAGACGGAGTCTCGCTCTGTCGCCCAGGCTGGAGTGCAGTGGCCTGATCTCAGCTCACTGCAAGCTCCGCCTCCCGGGTTCACGCCATTCTCCTGCCTCAGCCTCCCGAGTAGCTGGGACTACAGGCGCCCGCCACCTCGCCCGGCTAGTTTTTTGTAGTTTTAGTAGAGACGGGGTTTCACTGTGTTCACCAGGATGGTCTCGATCTCCTGACCTCGTGATCCACCCGTCTCGGCCTCCCAAAGTGCTGGGATTACAGGCTTGAGCCACCGCGCCCGGCCGGTTTATTATTATTTTTTTAAATCCTATTCAATGGAAGGGAAAAGGAGATAAGGTAACCTACTAACTTCTTTGAGACCAAGTGAGGAACATTGCCATTATAATTGTGTTTCCAGTAAAGGGGGGGTCTTCATTCTTTTTAAAAATCACTTACTTCTGATTATAAAGAAGTTACAGCAATCTATTTGGAGACTACAGAAACATATGGAGAAATTAAAAATTACTGTAATTGGCCGGGCACGGTGGCTCATGCCTGTAATCCCAGCATTTTAAGAGGCCGAGGCAGGCGGATCACTTGAGGTCAGGAGTTTGAGACCAGCCTGGCCAACACGGTGAAACCTCGTCTCTACTAAAAACACAAAAATTAGCTGGGCAGGGTGGCATGCGCCTGTAGTCCTAGCTACTCAGGAGGCTGAGGCAGGACAATCACTTGAGCTTGGGAAGCGGAGGTTGCAGTGAGCCGGGATTGCGCCACCGCACTCCAGTCTGGGTGACAAGGTGAGACTCCGTCTCAAAAAAAATAAATAAAAAAAAATAAAATTAAAAAAAAAAAACAACTGTAATCCTACTACCCAGCAATTCCCATTATTCACATTTTTATATATTTCCTTCTAATCTTTCTTCTATGTATATGTATTCAGAAAATTGAGGTCATACTAAACATTGTTTTGATTGTGCATTATGTGAATTACACCTCAATAAAAACACAGGTATCATAGCTTATGTATTTATTTATTTTGAGATGGAGTCTTGCTCTGTTGCCCAGGCTCAAGTGCAGTGGTGTGATCATGTCTCATTGCAGCCTCAGCCTCCTGGGCTCAAGTGATCCTCCCACTTCAGTTTCCCATGTAGCTGGGACCACAGACATGCACTATCACACCTGGCTAATTTTTAAATTTTTTTTTGTAGAGGCTGTGTTGCTGAGGCTAGCTTGGAACTCTTGGGCTCAAGTGATACTCCTGCCTCAGCCTCCTAGTGTTGAGATTATAGGCATGAGCCACCATGTCTGGCCAACAGTTTGTACAATAGTCACCTTTAATGGCTATATGGATAAATGTGACTTATTGGACCATTCTCTCATTAGTGGAGACAGGCTCTTTTCCAACTTTTTGCTATTGTAAATAAAGTTCTGATGAACATCCTTGTATTTAAAACTGTGTGCACTTTTTTCTGATTTTTTCCTTAGTATAAATTCCTAGAAAAGAAATTGCTTAGTTAAAAGATTTACATGGGGCCAGGTGCAGTGGTTCATGCCTGTAGTCCCAAGGCTTGGGAGGCCAAGACAGGAGGACTGCTTGAGCGCAGGAGATTGAGACCAGCCTGGGCAACATAGCAAGATCCTGTCTCTAAGAAACATAAAAAAGTTAGCTGAGGTATGGTGGCAACACACCCGTACTCCCACCTATTCAGGAGGCTAAGACAGGAGGATTGCTTGAACCCAGGAGTTTGAGACCAGCCTAGGCAACATAGTGAGACCCCATCGCTACAAAAAAAAAAAAAAAAAAAAAAAACATAAGAAACAAAAATTAGCCAGGTGTGGTGGTACACACCTGTAGTCCCAGCTACTCAAGAAGCTGAGGTGGGAGGATCGCTTGAGCCCAGGAGGTCAAGGCTGCGGTGAGCTGTGATCCTGCCAGAGCACTCCAGCCTGGGCGACAGAGCCAGACCCTGTCTCGAAAGAAATTAAAAGCGGCAAGGCATAGTGGCTCAGGCCTGTAATCCCAGAACTTTGGGAGGCTGAGGCGGGTGGATCACTTGAGGTTAGGAGTTCGAGACCATCCTGGCCAACATGGTGAAACCCCATCTCTACTAAAAATACAAAAATTAGCCAGGCGTGGTGGTGGGCGCCTGTAATCCCAGCTATTAGGGAGGGTGAGGCGGGAGAATTGCTTAAACCCAGGAGGCAGAGGTTGCAGTGAGCCAAGATGGCACCAATGCACTCCAGCCTGGGCAACAGAGCGAGATCCTGTCTCGAAAAAAAAAAAAAAGAAAAAGAAAAGAAAAAAATATGTATCTTGATAGGTTCATATGGACACTTACAAATCTCTCGTGCTTTTTAATGCCTAGGTGGTTATATCCATTATACGGGTAAGACCACCATTTCTTCAGCAAACGTTTAGACTGCTTCCAGGTTTTTGCTATATAAATTTTGTGGCAGTGAACAACTTAAACCATATATATTTATATGTGTACATCTACAAGATAAAATGTTAAATGTGAAATTGCTGGGTCCAAGGACACATACATTTAAAATATTGGAAGACATTGCCAAACTCCTCTTCAAATTGCCTTTGCCCTTATGCAGATTTTGTTCTTTGGCAAGGGAAAAGAGTATTTTAAATTTTCACTTTCGCACATTGAGAAAACAATAAATATATTTTAAAAGCAGGAACTGCTTATTATGCCTGTTGCCTATAGGGAACTACTAAAACATGATACATAACAAACATCCGGGGTCCAGCCACCTGATAGTGGTTTGTCACTAGCATTCTTTGGCCCAGTTTTCAGAGGCAGAATAAGGTAGAAAACTGCATGTTGCACAGAAAGTCTGACTTTTCGTTACCTTTCCATTTATACAGTAATCAATACGGTGGGAACAAGTCTAACACTATCTGGCTGCAAGGGGAGAAAATCTTCTGTTGTTTCAATGCAATGAAACAACACAAAAGAGTGAAACTGATAAGAAGTAGAGAGTGTTTGCCATATATTACGTTTGAAACTACCACCAAATCTATTTTTAGATGTCTTAGGTTTATGTTTAAGACAAAGTCATCTCCAAGAGATATATGTAAGTCTACAAAGTGAAGAGATTATTTTCATGGTAGACAATGAAGTGTCTTTACAATAGCCATGGGCTTTTTCACGATGGTGATGCTTCCCGCTAGCTTTTAAGTGTTCTGCATAGCACTGTGCATATCATAGTCACTCAGTAAATATTGCTGTGGATACAAATCTTCAATTTTATATGTCCTTCCTACCCTTAAAAATCAGCTCTAAGTCTGGGCATACCCAAGGCAACTAAGGACAGTTGGGCATTCCTACAGTGCTTCCCCCAAATCCTGTCTATAGAGAACTATGCATTTCCTAGGAAAGGGCCTCTCTTGCTATGATGTAAGCCTTCTCACTAAGCCTTGGCAGGGCCCAGAGGGATGGATAACTTTTAGAGCAAGGCTCAAGGATCTCTCCTAAACCTATTTCATTGCAAATGTTAACTACAGTCACTATTACTGAACCAAGGACATCTTAGAGTAAAATGTGTGCTCCGAGAGGATTTTAATCATGATGTAATGGAGAATCATGATGTACAATAGCATTTACGATAATATCTAACCCTTTAGTGAGCACGCTAGCTTGTTATTATTAGCGAATGCTTTTTATGTACCAGGAAAGTGATTATACTTTCCGTATATTAACTCATCTAATCCATACAACAACCTCATGAGGAAAATACTACTACTATTATCTCCACTTTATTACTAAGAACGATGAAGCACAGAGAGTTAAGTACCTTCCCCATGGTCACACAGCTAGTGCGTGGCAGAGAGTAGAGATTTGAAACCTGTTATCTCTGACTCCAAAACCCCTGTTCTTTATTATCTGGAAAGCTCTATTTTCATGCTTCTCTACCAGTTAAAAAAGGAAAAAGTCAGGAGCAATGTACAATGCCTGGAACTAGCAAATAATGATTTCAAAATGCAGGGTATGTGTTACCTTGTCTGAATCCTGAATTATTTTGACATTCTCCGTGCCAAACTTTTCACCATAAAGTTTAACAAGTCTCAAGGAAATTTCTGAGAGGCCAGTGAGCTTTGGTTCTTTATAGATGTACTCCTTTCCATCTTCTTCTTCAAAAAAAGACTATTATAAAGTTAAACAAATAATAACTTATAAATAATATGAGCAAACACAACATGTAAAGAAAATCTATTAAATAACTAGTGATAATATCTTTGAAACACATTTTGAATAATATTACTAAAAGTCCCATGCATGTATTTACCCTTTGAACTTCAAATACATGAGAATTTTCAAATTCCTGATAATTTTCAAATTTATAATCATATAAACATATGGTCTGAGGAAGATTTCCAAACTAGGTTTTTTCCTTCCCTGTACACTTACCTGTTTTTTATTTAAAAGTTTTAACTACTATATATTTAATATGTACTTTAAAAAGCTTAACAGAAAATGAAGCTGACAGAAATCAAAACCTTCTCTGTCGTATTCTGACCTGAAGGATTTAGATATGAGAACCAAAATGAACTTTATACATACAAAAGAGGCTCTCTGCTGTTGTAATAGGCACTCTATCTGGACAGAATCCTAGCTGCTACAGTAAACTAGTAATTCAAAGGTGAATGTTTAAAAAGGAAAACGTTATGAACTCAAGTACACTTACTTGGCCATAAAAGGCAACTCTGAAGAAAGTGCCTAAAAGTCTCTTTTTTGTGTGCATAACTTCCAGAATTTTTGTGTAAGCTCCATGAAGAGTTCTATAAACTTGAGTAAGTTTCTGAAAAATAAAAATATACAAATCAGCTTTGTTTTTTTGTTTAATTACTAAATGTCTTCAAGATGAATGTACAAGAATAAAAAGCACCAGTATATTCTTTTCAAAATGGTCTTGGTGGGGTCATTCCTACTCATCTCCCTTTGTAACAATTAGACAGTCCTCAACAACTTTAGGTCTAAGGGTAGAACTTAAAATGGTAAAATAACACTGTATTTCTTTTTAAAAGAAATTTCTTCTAAAAGAAAAAAGGGGGGGAGCTACATGTGCAGAAAGTGCAAGTTTGTTACATAGATATATGTGTGCCATGGTGGTTTCCTGCACCTATTGGCCCGTCCTCTAAGTTCCCTCTCCTCACCCCCCACCCCCCACCCCACAACAAGCCCTGTGTGTGTTGTTGCCCTCTCTGTGTCCATGTGTTCTCATTGTTCAACTCCCACTTATGAGTGAGAACATGCGGTATGTGGTTTTCTGTTCCTCAATAACATTGTACTTTTTAATATCATGCTTCATTTTATTCACATCTCAATGGACATTTTTAATTTTGAAATATTGTATTATCAACTACTATTTTCTACAGGGTCTCAATATTTTTAACTGAAAGGGCAGCCAAATGCTTTGGTTGAGCCCTCAGGTAGAGAGACATGAGAATAAACAATCCACGTATTTAAAGAGGAAAATAAAATGCAAATATAACAATAAGTAATGGTGTAAGCTGCAGTGAGGGCTGCTTTTATGCAAGTTCACAGATATTTCCAAAGGATATGTTTTTCTGCACTTCCAGAAAAAGAGAGCACATTGTGTAAAGAACACTATCAAAAATGTGAAAGACGACCTACAGAATGGAAAAAAATATATGCAAATCAAAGATCCGATAAGGGTTTAGTACCCAGAATATTTAAGGACTTCTTACCACTCAACAACAAAATATATGCAAACCAATTTTAAAAATGGGCAAAAGATCTGAATAGACATTGCTCCAAAGAAGATGTACAAGCAGCCAAGGACACGAAAAATCACTCAATCTCACTGTCATTAAGGAAATGCAAACCAAGACAATGAGGTGCCACTTCACATGCACTAGGATGGATTTTACAAAACAAAATAAAATGAACAGAAAATAACAAATGTTGGTGATGATATGAAGTAATAGGAATCCTAGTACACTGATGATTGAAATGTAAAATGGTACGGCCACTGTGGAAAACAGCTTCGTGGGTGTCAAAAAGTTAAACATAGAATTACCAAATGATCCAGCAATTCTACTCCCTAGTATATATTCAAGAGAATTGAAATTATATATCGACACAGAAACTTGTATGTGAATGTTTACAACAGCACTATTCATAATAGACAAAAGGTGAAACAACCCAAATGCCCATCAGTGGATGAATGGATAAACAATCTGCAGTGTATCCATACAATGGAATCTTACTCAGCCACAAAAAAGAATGAAGTTCTGATATGTGCTACAACTGATACATGAACCTCTAAATATTACACTAACAGGCCAGGTGCAGTGGATCACGCCTGTAATCCCAGCACTTTGGAAGGCTGAGACAGGTGGATCACTTGAGGTCAGGAGTTTGAGACCAGCCTGGACAACATGGTGAAACCTCATCTCTCTTAAAAATACAAAAATTAGCCAGGAGTGGTGGTGTGCGCCTCACAGCTTGGGAGGCTGAGGTGTCAGGATCACTTGAGCCCAGGAGGCAGAGGTTGCAGTGACTGAGATCGTGCCACTGTACTCCAACCTGGGTGACAGAGTGAGACTGTGTCTCAATTAAAAAAAAAAAATTGCTAACTGAAAGAAGCCAGACATAAAAGGTCACATATTATACTACAGGTTGAGTATCCCTTATCTGAAATGCTTTGGACCAGAAGTGTTTGGGATTTTGAAATATTTGCATTGGACTTACCAACTGAACATGTCTAATCTGAAAATCTGATATCCAAAATGTTCCAGTGAGTATTTCCACTGAGCATCATGACCATGCCCAAACAGTTTCAGATTTGGGAGCATTTATGATTTCGAATTTTCAGATTAGGGAGGCTCAATCTGTATTCCTTTTAAATGACACATCCAGAATAAGCAAATCCAGAAAGCAGGTTAGTGGTTATTGGAAAGTGGGAGTGGGGTGGGGAGTAATTACTTAATAGGTATGGAGTGTTTTTCTGGGGAGTTTTAAAACTAGAAAGAGGTGGTGGGTGCACAACACTGTGAATATATTAAATGCCACTGACGTCTATACTTTAAAATGGTTAATTGTATGTTATATAAATGTCACCTCAATAAAAAAGGAAGAACACACAAGCTTCTTTCTCTAAAATTCTTCCCATATTCTATTTTACAATTGAGCTCAATTGGAGGGAAATCTTCCTTACCTTGGCTGCTATCTCTGATAGTTTTCAGCTCATTCCATAGAGATACACTGGAAAAGCATAAATCAGTGTTCTATTTTTTGGTTTTGTTTTGAGATTGGATCTTGTTCTTTAGCCAAGGCTGGTGTGCAGTGTCTCAATCATAGCTCACTGCAGCCTCAATCTCCTGGACTCAAGCAATCGTCCTACCTCAGCCTCCCAAATGGCCGGGATCACAGGTGTGCACTACCACGCTCCAGCTACATCAGTCCTAAACACAATTACTTCATCTATACAGAGTGCTAGGGGATTTATACAGACCCTTACACCCCTCCAAGGAAATAGGAGTAGTTCCCCTATAGAAAACATAATTTTCTTTAATGTGTAGAGAAGATATATTTTTCTTTCTTCCCTATTGGTTGGCTAAGTAGCAAAAGGCTACCTGGGTTTCTAAAAGCCAGAACTTCCTTCATCCTAAGAGTCAGAAAATGGGGACTTTATTTTGAAATTACTACAAAGGTTCTTCAGATGTAATGCTTTGATAGGAGGGGTAATGGCAAATCTAGTTTTATCTCATAGGCTATTCTTTGCCATCTGTATGACCTATACTTAACTTCAGCTTATTACCATATTCACTTGGATTCTACTATGAGTTTTCAGGCATGCCCCATTTACACCAAATGTATGGCAGAAAGAGAGGAAGACCTAGAATCTAGGAAGAAAAAGTGAGTTTGATCAGAGCCAGTTTGGAGGAGAGACAAAAACACTGCTCAGATTATATTAAATCTATGTGTGTTCACTCTTAGAAACTGTCAACAAGGAAAGGCCTAACTGCTTTACTTAAGAGTAAATTGCCTTGCTTTTTAAAAATGGCTTGAATCCTAAATCATCCCTTCCCAGTACAGCAGCGATAGAAATTATGATATGGACTAAGAGACTTGAATATTTAAAAAATCATGTTTAGTGCTGGTACCAATTGCTGTTCATGATACTACTATTCTTTATTAACTATACTTTATCAATAGTTTATTTGGCAAGTCAAAATTTTAAAATTCTCATAATAGGGCTATTACTAGTGTATTATTACCCACCCCACTGTCATCTGCCAGCACCTTTAGTTTCTCCACTGAATTATAAAGAATACAATCATGTCTATGCCTCTTCCCTGGGTAACATGGAAATTTGACAGCTTTTTAAAGTGAAGGTTTAGTGAAAACAACACTGATTATTTTGTGCTCTGACAGAAAGAGGGGAGGGTGCTAGATGAAAATATTTTCAGGCCCATCACAGTGGCTCATGCCTGTAATCCCAGCACTTTGAGAGGCTAAGGCGGGAGGATCACTTGAGGTCAAGAGTTCGAGACAAGCCTGGCCAACATGGTGAAACCCCATCTCTACTAGCAATACAAAGATAGTGGGGCATGGTGGTGCATGCCTGTAATCCCAGCTACTTGGAAGGCTGAGGCAGGAGAATTGCTTGAACTTGGGAGGTAGAGGTTGCAGTGAGCCAAGACTGTGCCACTGCACTCCAGCCTGGGCAACACAGTGAGACTCCATCTCAAAAAAAAAAAAATTTTTTTTTTTCAGAACCACTGGTCTAATTTAAATCTCAATTTCTATTTTGGATCTTTTAGCCTTAATTTCATTCGGAAAACATAAATGAATATAAGGTAGGACTTTTTAAGTTTCACTTTATTTTCTTTTCATAAGCAGGACCAAAGGAAGTTTTATGTTGTTTTTAATTGACACACAGTAATTGTACATATTTATGGGGTACAATTTATGGGGGGAATGTTATTTCCACACATGCCAACATTGTGTAATGATCAAAACAGGGTAATTAGTAAATGTATCATCTCAAACATTTATCATTCCTTTGTGGTGAAAACATTAAAAAAATCTTAGGATTTAATAGCCTTTTTAGGGATTGTCACTTTGAAATTGGACAAATGTGTCAAAATGATAGACTATCTATATTCTATGATAAAATACAAAAGTCATAATCTAATGAACCTTATATTCTTCAGAGGACACCGAGTAGAATAATAGTAACAGAACTATATTACTGTTTTCCCTAAAACCAAAATAAAATACGTAAGTCAATGATAAAAATGTTCAAATTGTCTACCTCAAACTCACGACGTTTCTCATAAATTGGAATGATCAACTTGGAAATCTCAGAAATTATTTCATAACGTTCTGCCTTCCATAAGCCATCCACACATTGTTCTAGCAACTCCAGCAAGACTTCCTGCATTAAGAGAAAAATCCAATTAGGAATTAAAAATAGTTTTAGAGTTTTGGGCAAATAAATTCTGAAGCATTTCAAGTTGGTAGAAAACAAACAGATGGTACTAAATTCAATGAGATGCACAAAAGGAACATACTTGTGTGACAATATTTTATAAATCAAATATTTAAAGTATTTAAAGTTAAAAACATTCTTAAAAATATAAAATTGATGTTAACAATAGTAAACTATGATTATTTTGTTTATTCACATAATGAAGATGTTAACTACAGTTGCAAATGTTAACACATAGAGAAAGAATATTTTTAAAAAGGGAATATATTGTTTATTCCAAATTGAGGATGTCTGAATGTCTAACATCCATTATTTTTTATATTAAAACAATATTTACCCATATCAGTCTTAAGAAAAATTGGCAACATTTTCAAATATTGTGTTGGTGATTTAGGTGTTTATTAAAATGATTCGATGTTTTAAATTTTTTTTTAGTTTTTATTTTTGTGGGTTGGTATTAAAATGATTCAGTTTTGATAAAGAACACTTCCCAACTGATGGTTCTAAAATTACTGAGAACGATAGGATAACAGCTCAAGATAGAGATCACCAGCCCTGCCAGAATAACAGTTGCTATAAAACTCTTTTGTGAACCATCATCTCATGTTCTCAACCATGAAAACATGAAGCCAATTACTGATGCTACCCATAAGTCATAACAGCCTGTTTCTATCTTAAAGAGATGCACTTCAGACCTATAGAACTGATCGCTAAAACAGCTCTTCCCGTATGTCCTTTAGAAAATCGAATTCATCATCTAGCTCTTATACTTGTGTTTCCTATCTTGCCAGTGGCAATACCCTATAGACCCTTAGGTAGCAAACTAAGCGCAGTTTTGACTTGATCATCTGTTATGGGCTGAATTGTGTCCCCCAAAAAGGTAAGTTGAAGTTGTAACCCCAAGCACCTCAGAATGTGACCTTATTTGAAAACAGAGTCATTGCAGATATGATCGTTGAAGCAATACCGGCGTAGGGTGGGCCCCAACCCAGTATGACTGGTATCTTTATATGAAGACAGAGACACACAGGGCAAACACCATGTGACTACAGAGGCAGAGACTGGAGTGATGCAGCCACAAGTCAAGGGAAGTCAAGGAACAACTCTTACCACCAGAAGACAAGGAAGGCTTCTACCCAGAGTTTCAGAGGGAGCATGGCCCTGACAATTTGACTGCATATTTCTAGACTCTAGAACTGTGAGACAATAAATTTCTCTTGTTCTAAGCCACCTAATTTGTGGTACTTTGATGTTGCAGTCTTAATGCTACAGCCTGAATGTTTGTGTTTACTCAGAATTCATATGTTAAAATCCTAACCCCCAAGGTGATGGTGTATTAGGAGGTGGAGACTTTGGGAGATGACTAAGTCATGAGGGCAGAGCCCTCATGAATGGGATTAGTACCCTAATAAAAAGAACCCCAGATAGTTAGCTCACCCCCTTCCACCACATAAGGGTGCAGTGCGAAGATACCATGTATGAATTAGGAAGTGGATCCTCACCAGACACCAAGTCAGCCAACACCTTTATTTTCACCTACTAAGCTTCCAGTATAGTGAAAAATACATTTCTGTTGTTTATAACCTACCCAGTCTCTGGTATTTTGTTACAGAAGCCCAAATAGGCTAAGATATCTATGAAACTATCACACCCTCTTTCTTTACTCATTCTATAATGAGTTCATCACCAAGTCCTGCCAGTTTTACTTCCTAAATATTTCTCAAATCTGACCCTTTCTCTCCATTTCTCTTATTGCTAAGGTGCAAAATTTCCCTATTTTTTTTTTCTTAATTTATCTTCCTGCCTCCAGTCTTGGCCCTTTCAAATACATCTTCCACACATCTGCCATAGGGTTCTGATTAAAATGCAAACCTGAGCGTGTCACTCTCCCTTTCTTAAAATCTGGCAATGGCTGCGAATCACTCACAGAACAACGGACATGCTCCTTCATGTGGGACACAAAGCTTGCAATGATGTGGCTGATACTTCCATAATCTCATCATTCATCATACCAAACTTTGTACTTTATGTTATAACAACAGTGAACTAAGTAGTTTCCCTGAATCACAATGGTGTGTCTTAGCTTTATGTCTTTGTTCAGGCTGTGCCTTCCTCCCTTTAATCCCTTCTACTTGGTTAATCTCTTTAAAACACTTTAGGTATCACCTTTTCCAGGATCCTTCTCCTTATCAATACAGGGTAGGCAAGACACTACACATCTTTTTTTCTATTTCATTAATTTTTTGGTAAGGATTTATCACTATATTTGTACATTATTTACATATTATCTACATATCTGACTTTTCCAATAGGCTGTGATTCTTTGAGAGTAGGGACAATATTTTACTTATATTGGCTTTTCCAGTAATTATTTTAGTGTCACTGGATAGTATATGTGAAATAAATGTTGCTACTTGAATAAAATATCTATATATTAATGCCTGCTAGCCAAATTAAAATTTCCAGCAATTTTGGGACAAACATTGGGGGAATTAAATATAAGGTACACACTTAGTATGAATTATCCCAGGAATGTAAAGTTAGGTTACAATTTAAAAAAATGTAACATACAACCACATAAACTGAATCAAAGAGAAAAATCATATCTCTTTCAATAGATGCAGGAAAAAAGCATTTACAACACTTAACATCCATTCATGATATTTAAAAAGAACTCAAGAAACAAAGAACAGAAGAGATCTTCCTCAATCTGATAAAAGGCATTTACTAAAAATCTAAAGGC
This sequence comes from Macaca fascicularis, assembly GCF_037993035.2. Lineage (NCBI taxonomy): Eukaryota > Metazoa > Chordata > Mammalia > Primates > Cercopithecidae > Macaca > Macaca fascicularis. The sequence continues at coordinate 124,997,946 of NC_088395.1, read as the reverse complement.
TAGACATGTTTCTCCTAAGATTGAGAACAAGTTAGAATGTCTGCTCCCACCACTTATATCCAACATTATGCTGAAGGTTCTAGCCAGTACAATAAGGCAAGAGAAAGAGAAAAGACATACAGGATTAGAAAAAGTCAAATTGTTCTGTGCATATGGCATAATTGTGTATGTAGAAAATCCTAAAAAACATACAAACTACGGAAACTAATAAGCAGACTTAGTAAGGTTGCAGGACATAAGAGCAACATACAAAATCAATTATATTGGCCGGGTGCGGTGGCTCAAGCCTGTAATCCCAGCACTTTGGGAGGCCGAGACGGGCGGATCACGAGGTCAGGAGATGGAGACCATCCTGGCGAACACGGTGAAACCCCGTCTCTACTAAAAAATACAAAAAACTAGCCGGGCGAGGTGGCGGGCGCCTGTAGTCCCAGCTACTCGGGAGGCTGAGGCCGGAGAATGGCGTGAACCCGGGAGGCGGAGCTTGCAGTGAGCTGAGATCCGGCCACTGTGCTCCAGCCCCGGCGACAGAGCGAGACTCCGTCTCAAAAAAAAAAAAAAAAAATCAATTATATTTCTATATACTAGCAACAACATATTACAAAATGAAAATGTAAAAGCAAACAATATTATTTACAGTAGCATCAAAACATCACATATCTACCAATAAATCTAACCCAAGACTTCTACCCTAACAACTACAAAATATTATTGGCAGTTAAAGATAACCCAAATAAACGTTCATTGATTGAGAAATTCAATATTGTTAAACTCTACACTCTCAGGCTATTTTGAGGATATAGAAAAGACGATTCTAAAGATTATATGGAAATTCAAAGGATGTAGAATAGCCAAAACAACTTTGAAAAACAATAAAGCTGGACGGCTAACACTACCTGATTTCAAGACTTAAGTTATAGTAATGAAGTGTGATACTGGCATCAAGATGGGCAATGGAAGAGAACCAAGAATCCAGAAATAGCCCACACAAATATGAAGAAACGAACTTTTGACCAAGGTGCCAAAGTAAATTCAATGTGGCAAAAGGAAAGTCTTGTTTTTCCCCAAATGGTATGTACCACCTAACTGTCCAGAAAAAAAAAAAAAAAAAAAGCTTTGACCTCTATCTCATTCCATGCTCACAAATGAACTTTAAATATATTACAGACCTAAACAAAACTCGGAAACAACGTTTCTAGGAGAAAACACAGGACGACACTATCAGGATCTTGAGGTAGGCAAAGATTTTTGGGACCAGATACAAAAAGAACAAATTATTATAAAATAATAAACTGGATTTCATCAATTACAACCCAAACCACAATTTTCTGCTCAACCACAGACTCAATTAAGAAAGTGAATGGACAAGTCAGAAGCTGGTAAATAAATATACAACACACACATCTTGACAAAGGATTTATATCCAGGAAAGAACTCCCACAAAACAACAATAAAAAGTAGGCAATGTGATTTCTAAAATGGATAAAAGACAAACATTTCACAAAAGAAAATATAAAAGAGGCCAATGAACATCTGAAAAAGTGGTAGACATCATCGGTTACTAGGGAAATACAAATAAAAGCCACAATGAGATGTTGATTCACATCTAATATTAATAGAATGGCTAAAATTTAAAAAGATTAGCAATATCAGATGCTAGGGAGGATGTGGGGCAAATAGAACTCTCATCTACTACTGGCAAACAGTATAAAATGGTCCAACCACTTTGAGAAGCTCTTCGGAAATTTCTTAAAAGTTAAATATATATCTTCCCTAGGATTCAGCAATGCCACTCCTAGATATTTACCCAAGAGAAAAAAAGCATATGTCAACAATAAGTCATAGATAGGAATGTTTAAAGTAGACTTATTCATAACAACCTGAAACTGGAAACAATTCAAAATCCCATTAACTGAATGGATTTAAAATTTGTATATAAAGAAAATGGAAAAGAACAAACTTTTGATATACCCAACAATACGGATGAATCTCAAAATATTAGGTTAAACAAGAGAAGTCAGATAAAAAAAAAGGTACATATTGAATGATTCCATTTATATGCCATAAAAACTAATTCATGGTGATAGAAATCAGATGGTGAAGGTGGGGAGCCTGACTGGAAATGGGCACAAGGGAACCTTTCCCGAAGGAATGGGCATGTTCTATTTTTTTGTTTCTGATTACATGGTTACATGGGTGTATACAACTGTCAAAATTCATCAAATTGTTTAAGATTTTACTATGTATTAATTATATAATTTTTAATTTTATTTTTGAGACACAGTCTCATTCTGTTGCCCAGGCTGCAGTGCAGTGGCACGATCTTGGCTCACTGCAACCTCTGCCCCTGAGGTTCAAGAGAGTCTTGTGCCTTAGCCTCCCGAATAGCTAGTATTACAGGCCTGTGCCACCACACTCAGCTAATTTTTGTATTTTTAGTGGAGACGGGGTTTCACCATGTGGGATAGGCTGGTCTTGAACTCCTGGCCTCAAGTGATCTGCCTGCCTTGGCCTCCCAAAGTGTTGGAATTACAGGTGTGAGCCACCATGCCCAGCCCAATTATATATTAATTATATGTTTAAAATCTATTGCAGGGGCACATGTCATCAGGACCTCCTGAGGTGGTATCATGGGTAAAAAAAAAGACTGTTGCAAATCAAGTCAGAAATACATTTTTGGAAACAAGTTACAGTGCATTATTACCAGTTTAACTCACATATGTAAATACAAGCACTAAATAGACAACAGTTTATATTTTTCATTTCAATGTAACTTCTAAATCAGTGTTAGTTTTTTTTTTTTTTAATTGGCTATGGTATAAGGAAGAAGCCTTATTATGCAAACTGAAACATAAAGTGGCACTTGATAGAACATGATTCTACCTGTATATATCAAATAAAAGTATGTATAAATTACTTGTAGAACTCAAAAGATTTCCAACAAATGTGTTTATACATAAAACTAATTATGGTTTTTGATTATTAAGAAAAGTTACTGCTCTCCTTAAGAGTATAAAAAAGGGTTGAGCTCAAAGGTGTTTCTATGAATACACTGAAGCTACTGTTTAGAAGGCAAGGATATAAGTTCAATTGTACTGAACCAGTTAAGCCCCATGAAATCCTCTGAATCTTTCTGCTGTCAGCCTGTAAAACCTGCAGGTCTCTGGGAAATCATCTAACTAAGATCCAGAAACATGAATTAACTTGTCCAAGGCTACACAGTCAAAAATCGAGCTGGAATAAAAATTCAAGTATCTTGTGTCTCTGTTATGATCAATTAATTCGGCAAACATATTTTAAGTATCTATCCTTGTAGGTTCTGAGGGTAAAAGGACACCAACTTGCCTTTAAGAAATCTCACTGCCAAGTAGGTCAATGATAAAACCTGACATTATTCTCACACTTCATGACTTCTTAAGTTTTCACATGTATTGTGAAGTGACCACAATAGTATTATTGTCCTTATTTTACTGATAGGGAGAGAGACTATGTATAAATAGTAGGTAAAGCTTCTAGGTGGATCATTAAATAAACCAGAGCTAAGTTGAGATTTGTGTATTTTTAAAAATCAACTCATAAAGTATTTATGAAGTATGTCACTGTAATTTTAATCTCATTGTTTAATACAAGTTTTTTAAGAAATGTAATTTTATGGCACTATAACTGCAATCTCTGCTTTTCTGTGTTTCTTTCTTGTTTTCTATGTTCACACTCTTTGTGAACTTTCCCCCATGGTTCAGTCCTTGATTCTCTGGTCTTCACTCACTGTATTATGTCTAACATTCAGTCTGCTTTGGTTCTCATAAGGATATGACTTCCAGATGTACATTTCTAACCCTAAACTCTCTCCTTATATTCAGTTCCATATTTCTTTTTTTTTCTTTTTTGAGACACAGTCTCACTTTGTTGCCCAGGCTGGAGTACAGTAGCACAATCCTGGCTCACTGTAACCTCCACCTCCTGAATTCAAGTGATTCTCCTGCCTCAGCCTCTCCAGCAGCTGGGATTATAGCCAGGTGCCACACGCCTGGCTAATTTTTGTATTTTTAGTAGAGCTATGTTGGCCAAGCTGGTCTCGAACTCCTGACCTCAGGTGATCCACCTGCCTCGGCCTCCCAAAGTACTGGGATTACAGTCATGAGCCACTGAGCCCGGTCTCAGTTCCACATTTCTAATGGCTTGATGGTTATTTCCATATTGATAAGCTTTCACTTCAAAATCAACTCACCTATAAAATGAAATTCATCATTTTTCTTGCAAAACCATCCATCTATCATTTCTCCTTAACCTCCAAATCTGAAATCTTAGAGCTACCTTTGACCCTTCCCCTCCCACAGCCAGCAAATCATCATCTTTTCCTCACACTGTTTCCTGAATCTTTCACTACCCTGGTTTAAGCCTTAACTACTCGTATCTGGATAATTAGGGCAGCCTTCTCTCTAGCCCCTGCCTCTAGCTCCTATCCCTGTATCTTCAATACATCTCCCACATCATCACCAAATTAGCCTTCCTTCTTCCTTGCTTTCATGTAGTCATTATCCTGCTCAAAAATCTTTGAGGCCAGGCGTGGTAGCTCACGCCTGTAATCCCAGCACTTTGGGAGGCCAAGGCATGCGGATCATGAGGCCAATAGATCGAGACCATCCTGGTCAACATGGTGAAACCCCCATCTCTACTAAAAATACAAAAATTAGCTGGGCATGGTGGTGCACGCCTGTAGTTCCTGATACTCAGGAGGCTGAGGCAGGAGAATCACTTGAACCCAAGAGGCAGAGGTTGCAGTGACCCGAGACTGCTCCACTGCACTCCAGCCTGGCGACATAGCAAGACTCCTGAAAAAAAAAAAAAAAAAAAAAAAGACTTTGATACCAATTCAATATTCTACTAAATAAAGCCCAAACATTGAAAGTTTCTCAAAATCTGGCCTCAACTAATACTCTTCTCTATGGGAACCTACTGCTATAGCCAAAAGGATCCACTTACTGTGCCTCAAACATGTCTTATACTTCCCTACCTCTTAGTCATGGTCTCTGCTCTTCTCCTGTCTCTTAGAATGCCTTCAGGCTGTCCTCATTCTTCCAGTCCCTCTCTGATCATACCTCCGCTAGTCTACCTGAACTCTAAGGCATCTTTCACCTTTGACTTTGCACCATATTGTCTATATCATTCAAATATTATTCAAAAGTCTTTTTTCCATTTCATGTACATGTATTATCTCTTCAGGTGGACCTTGGAGGTCAGGGACTAGTCATATCTAATTATTTAAAGCTCCTAGGTCACCAAGTCCAGGGCCTTGCTCTTAAGTTAATGTCCAATAAATCTTTGGTGGTTGATTTGACAGCCAAAGCTGTTTTCTATCCATGTGGCATTTAGAGCAGAAATTTTCCATTTAAAAATACTTTTGGACATACTCTGTCTTAGCTGAAGAAAAAAACAATGTTAACTCTATTTTTTATGGAAAAATTTCCAACATATGTTGACTCTTATCTAGTTACTGGGATGGTGACTTGAGGATGGCAAATGCTGCATTTCTAAAACTAGACAATGGGACCAGTTCAAGAGACAGGGTCCTCTAAACAGGAACATCTTTGGCCTGGACAGTTTTAATACTTAAAGTTCACTAACCCTTAGTTACCTTCAAAATTAGGTTAGCTGTAATAATTGTTTAATATACATGAATTTTATGAAGTGAAATTTATATAACTGGCAACGCAGGCCCTGGAATCCTTACTTCACTATAATGGACATCCATCATCCCAGCATCTTCTTTCATTGCTCCTTCTTCATCTATATTGGGAGTAATTTTCTTGAAGGCTGAACATCCATTAGGAAATAATTCTGTGTGAATAAAAAAAACAGTGGAGTAAATTTATGAGAAAGCATTTAGTAAATAACAGTGAGCCTTACAGAGATGGGCTATTTAAAATAAAAACATATTTTTGTAAGAATCAAAGTCTTAAGTACAATTTTCACTTGCAAAAATTTTTAAATTTGTTTCCATCTACTACATATTTTATTAGCTTCTCCCCTACAAAGTGAGCTTAAGTTACTTATGAGTAAGTTTTATTCTTTGACTATGTATCATCTTCAATGGCTAGTATAGATGTTCACCTAGTACAATCTAAACATTTATTTAAACTTTGATCCTATATACATTTGTGTTCTATCATCTAAACAAGAGGGCAGGCACTTTTCAGGTAACCACTAAGTGATCTTTGGTAACCATGTCTAGTGCCTAATTTCACTGAGATGTGGGAGAGGAAGTGAGATGTTGGAGAAGGTCTGGCCTAGGACTTTTAAGAGTCAGGAAATAAAACAGATGGCAGGGATGAAGCATCCTAGAGAAAACAGGATGGGGCACTGAAAGAACCATTACTTTGGCGGTTACATAGACTCAGCTCTATCACTAACTGTGTGATTTTGTGCTAATGCTTATCTCCCTGGGACTATAAAAAGTTTTATCATCTATAAAACAGGAATAATAACTATGCTATAAATGAAATGTAAAGTGTTTAGAATGGAGCCTAGTACATAAGTACTCAATGAATTATTATTAGCAAATAAGCCTACCAGTAAATAAACTAGCCTTCTCAAGGTAGAATAAAATAATTGCTGCCAGCTGGACTCCTGGGAAGTAGGAAGTGAACTCAAGCTGAGAACACCTGCTGTAGGCTTCTGGACCAAATTGTCACTGTCAAGCAAGAGTCTAGGTGTAAAGGCCTCATGGTTCCCCTATAGATTCTAGACAGGGGTACATGTGTAAACATTCCTACTGTGTCTGCCTTGACCTTTATCTAAGTGGGCTGTACTTTTAGAGTTCAAGGAAAATTCTGCCTCTTTATAACATAACCATTGAAAAAGTTTCAATGAAAAAGTTTCCTTCCAATAGGAGCTAGTCTCACACACACACACACACACACACACACACACACACACACACACACACACACAAATGGCTGTCGCAATCTACTGTTCTACAATCTAACAGTGATACTTACAAATAATAACCTTTACTTACAACTAAGTACTGGTAATCTTCCTGTTAGAGGTTGGGGAAGGAAGAAGGAAGGTTTAAAAAAATCAGACCTCAAGTTGAAGAGATTTCTCAGAATTCTGGTGGAAAAGAGGTTATATATCAGGGCTTGGATTTTTCCAACTCTTCTCGTCTAAATGAAACCTAATCACTAGACATATATCTTCTGGGTAAGATGCTTGACAGAACATGGGTAGGAACCACACATAGAAGTAGGAACCACACTTCTTTGAAAGATGAAAGTCTGCTAGGGGAAGATAGGGTTATTTAGAAACACTTTTTTTTTTTTTTTGGAGACAGAGTGTTACCCCGTCGCCTAGGCTGCAGTGCAGTAGCCTGATCATAGCTCACTGCAGCCTTGACTTCCCGGACTCAAGCCATCCTTCCGCCTCAGCCTCCCCAGTAGCTGGGACTACTGGTGCAAGTCACCACAGTCGGCGAATTTTTATATATTTTGTAGAGACCAGGTCTCGTCATGTTACCCAGGATGGTCTCTAACTCCTGAGCTCAAGTGATCCAACCGATCTCGGACTCCCAAAGTGCTGAGATTACAGGCATGAGCCACTACGCCTGGCTTTGAAATACTTTTTCAAGAAGGGAGAAATACATGGGAGTAGTCAGTGAGTTTTAATTAAGGAAGAAGGAGACCCAGGAATGAAAATGATATTTACTTTGACCCACCAAGCTGTAGGACCATTTTTGTTCAAATAAAGTAGTTAATAAAAGGCATCCGGCTGGGCACAGTGGCTCACGCCTGTAATCCCAGCACTTTGGGAGGCCGAGATGGGCAGATCACAAGGTCAGGAGATCGAGACCATCCTTGCTAACAGGGTGAAACCCCATCTCTACTAAAAAAAAAAAAATACAAAAAATTAGCTGGGCGTGGTGGCAGGTGCCTGTAGTCCCAGCTACTCAGGAGGCTGAGGCAGGAGAATGGCATGAACCCGGCAGGCAGAGCTCGCAGTGAGCCGAGATCACCACTGCACTCCAGCCTTGGTGACACAGCAAGACTCCATCTCAAAATAATAATAATAATAATAATAATAAGAAGAAGAAGAAGAAGAAGAAGAAGAAATAAAAGGCACTGAGATAAAACATAGCCTGCTTCATTTCTGAAGATAAGCATGACTAAAATGGTCTGTTACAGACCTCTAGAGAGTTCTATTCAAAGTACTGGACCATAAAAAGATAAGGAACTTTCACCAGAATGTAAATCAATTCCTCATTTCCTTCTTCAACAAAGTCTATGAAAAGGAACAAGTCAGTTGGACAAACAGAGTGTTTAGTGACATGGTTCATTTACATTCAAGACGATACTCCTTATCTTGTTGTAAACATGTGATAAACAGTTCTCAGACTAGCAGCTGGTTTGTAGGATACTCTTTGTGCAGTAGTGCATTAGGAGAACTTCTTGAAATGTAGAAAAAACCATTCCACTTGATCACCACTATCAAGTCAAGAGCTCGGCTATAAAGAAGAGGGCCCAAGACTTGAGTGAAGAGACAAAGAACAAAGCCTTTTTTGAAGAAGATAGTCAAACCCTGAAGGCCTCAGGCAGCTAGGTCCATAACTGGGAAAAAAATCCCATCTGTTCAAAAGAGATTATTACTTTAAGTCATTTCCAAATGTAGGGCTTTTCTAGAATGCTGGGATTTAAGGGAGGATGAAGAAAGGCACACTCCTATGCCAGAGATGAGATGAGGCTAAAAGCATCTTGCTAGAGAGTCTTCTGGTGTATCTTAAGTAGAAGTAGGGAAAATTATGTCTTATCTCAGGAACAAAGACATAAACACCCACTTTTGAAAGTTGTGTCTGGGTTATCTAGTGCAAAGACTACTATCGTGAATTTTCAGCTTCAGAGTCCAATATTCTTATTAAATGTGTTATCTTAATGCATCTGCCTGATAATGTATCTCTACCCAGAGATGACTATATTCCTCCCCCTTTTTGCTAAAGTTATCAACACCCATCAATATCCAATTATATATCAGGACCCTTTGCTTGTTAGATTCTTTAAAATGCTTGGAGAAAATCCTGATTCCTCTTAGTTCTAGAAAGATTTTCAGATGAAACAAGTTGTTGAGTCTAGAATTGGCCAGCGTACATATCCCAACAGAAGGAGGGATCTGTTTGAGGGATCTCATGTAGACCTATGCAGCCCTGTAGAGGGTGGTCCTGGAGAGTCTGCTGTCAGTTTCTCTGGTATTTGACCAGGACTCTTGACCTTGCCGTTTATAGCTGTAACTTCTGTATTCCTGACTGCTGTCCCAGGGAAAACAAGATCGAAACTGTTCAAATAGAAACCACAATCCTGAATACAAGATATCCTGTGAAAAAAAGTGGGAAGGGGTGTGGAAGATGGGATAGCAGTGCAACCCTTGATAAAAAAGGATGGCTAGTCAGAAGAAGGATAAGAGCTAAGAGTCCTGAGGGGAGGATAAGAAGGGAAAAAGCTATGACTAGGAAAGAATGAGGGAATAAAAAGCTTCATGAAACTCAAGCTATCAGATCCTGGATAGAAAGACTTGGGAAAGAGAACAACATTACCCTATAAGGAATGAAAAAAAAAAAAACCAGACTCTATGGGAAAGGAAATTCCTTTTCCTGAGTTGATGGGTGAATCCTTGCAAGCCTGAAGCTTTGCTGAACCTAGGAGACTGTTTGGTGGTGAAAGAATGCAGAGACTTGACTCTTGTCTTCCCTGGGGAAAACATTTGTATCCTCTCTTGGGAAAAGAAAAAAGGGAGAATGTGATCTAGAAATTTTGAGGTTCTCAAACAAAAATAAGCAAATTCTGACATTTTTATTTTATATTTTTTGGGAGGGAGGAGAATAGCTGACACTCAGTATTACCACTTTGAGATGCCTTCAATAAAGGGAAGAGAATAGTGATCCTTAAGTCTAGTGATCCTTAAGTCTCTCTGGTAGAACAAGCAAGAGCTCAGGCTGCCTGAAAGAAGTTTGAGGGTAGGGTGAGAGCGGGGGCAGGGAGAACTGCATACCACCTTTCCGTTTTCCTGTCAGTTCAGTGCCTGACCCAGTGAAGAAAAGGACCTGGAAATGGTCCCTTGTGGGTGCTGTGTAGTCACCTTCGAGGGGCAAGGGCCCCTAAGCCCTTCCCTGCTTAGGCAATGATCCAATAGGACAAAGTATTTTTTCCCTTAAAAATGCTACACAGTAGAACATCTGCTTCCAATGTGTCAACTGATGAGTAGTATTTTATTCCATCTTGATTTAAAAATGTTTTATAATCTACTTCAAGAGAAACTGGTTAGGAATTAGAGAAAACAGAACATTTTTGGCAATGGATATGTAACAGATTTAAAATATATTCTAATGTTCCTTCCCTCTTGGCCTCATTATCAAAGGGCACTTAATGATAGAAAACAAAGAGTTCTAAAGGTGCCAAATTATCTTTGTCAAATACGTTGGTCTTAAGTGTAAATTCAATGATTTTTTTTCAGTTCTGCACTCAAACGTATTTTCATTGACTCTGTCAATTGCCAGGTCTTATCTAGACTTCAAACAGCTCACTAATGCTTTCTCAGAATGGATGGGAGAACAGGTTTTTTTTTTTAAAAAAAATAGTTTTGGGGGAATGGGTGATTTTTTGTTACCTGGATAAGTCCTTTAGCAGTAATTTCTGAGATTTTGGTGTACCTGTCACTTGAGCAGTATACACTGTACCTATGTGTAGTCTTTTCCTCTCTGGCCCCCACCCCCAGTCCCCCAAGTCCATTATATCATTCTTATGCCTTTGCATCCTCATAGCTTAGCTCCCACTTATAGGCAAGAACATACGATATTTGGTTTCCATTCCTGAGTTAGTTCACTTAGAATAATACTCAGTTTACGTTTTTAACTTGTGTTTTAAATCAGTAGTCGACCTTGGTATAGCTAGTATAGTTGAATCAGCTAATTAAGAAAAAAAAGGTGTTTTGGATCACTGAAACTAAGTGGGGAAAACCCTCAAGACTTTTACTACTACCACTATTTTAGAATAAGATTTTCTAATTTAGGCAAATAGTGTTCCAGGTTTAAAAATAGATGGCATCAGCAAACCACCATGGCACATGTTTACCTATGTAACAAACCGGCACGTCCTGCACATGTATCCCAGAACTTAAAATAAAATAAAATTTAATTAGAAGAAATTAAAAAATAGATGACACCTATAAACAAACATGTAAATTCTCTTAAACATTATTTTTTGTTTAACATTCAAAACAATATTTTCTTCTCATTAGCAAAGAGTGCTTTGATTTCTATGAAGGATAAATTCTAAAAAACCTTGAGTGTATTATGAAATACATAAACGGCTAGTTAAAAATATTATTCCCACTTCCTGAAACGTATCAGTTTGGTGTTTATGCTAGTTGCCTCATGATAATATCCAGAAAAACCATAGCAAGAAATTCTATTTCTAAAGCTTAAGGACTGATAATACAAATAAATAATTCTTGATTTTTCCTTAGCTTTAATGTCTTTGCACTTGTGAAAAAAACAAAAACATTCCAGGGAAATAGTTTTAATATAATTAACTATTTTCAAAATCTAAAAAGTACAGTTTTAGACATAGTGGACATAAAAATCTTCAGATTTCTACTATTATTATTATTATTTAGATGGAGTTTTGCTCTTGTTGCCCAGGCTGGAGTATAGTGGCGAGATCTTGGCTCACTGCAACTTCTGCCTCTCGGGTTCAAGCGCCCCTGCCTCAGCCTTCCAAGTAGTTGGGATCACAGGTGTGTGCCACAATGTCCAGCTAATTTTTGTATTTTTAGTAGAGACAGGGTTTCACCATGTTGTCCAGGGTGGCCTCAAACTCCTGACCTCAGGTGATCCACCTGCCCCGGCCTCTCAAAGTGCTGGGATTACAGGCGTGAGCCACCATGCCTGGCCAGATTTCTACTAATTAAAAAGATGAGATAATATTAACCTATTTCTCTGAAGACATACTTGAAATCACAGTACTCCATTTAAGATTCTCATATCTGTCAGTTTAGTTGGAATTTCAGGTGTGTAATTTCAATATTTACTTATACTGTGATTTCATATGCATACCAGTGATTTTTTTAAAAACCCTCAAATGGGGCCTCATTTTGGTAATTAATCTATTTTTCTGTTTAAAACTCACATATGTATACTAAAAGGAGAAAACTAAAGTATATCAAACACATAGATTGTTCAAAACAATTCCAGAGTCAGACAGAAAGTGTTAATTTAAAATACAAGTAAAACAAATCCACATTTTAATTATATTTGAGAAGAATATTTTTTAAATTTTATTTATTTATTTATTTATTATTTTTTGAGACAGGGTCTTGTCCTGTCACCCAGGTTGGAGTGCAGTGTCCTGGGCTCAAGCTATGGCTCCTACCTCACCCTCCTTTGTAGCTGGAACCACAGGCATGTGACACCATGCCCAGCTAATTTTTTATTTTTTGCAGAGATAGGGTTTCACCATTCCTGCCCAGGCTGGTCTCAAACTCCTGGGCTCAAGTGATCCACCTACCCATGCCTCCCAAAGTGTTGACATTACAGGTATGAGTTACCACACCCGGCCAAGAATCCTTTTAGAAAAAGATTCTCCACATGGGTGTTATGTGAAGCAATCAAACACTGAGCCTCAGTGTGAAATGACAGATATATAGTTAACTATAGGAATTCTGGAATTAAAAAATAAAACAAAATGTGGCTGTGTTCCTACAGCTGAAGCCAGAGTGATATGACTCCTTTAATAATTTGGTTTCCTTTTGCCATATTGTTACTCATTCCACTGCCTTAAAGGAAGTAGCTTGGACATTGAGATAGAGATTTCTTGGCTGCCATCTCCACTGCCAATCGATGTTTAAACCTAACTCAACTGGGTTACTATTTGAGCAGATGCAATCTGTTCAACAATATTGTTGAGCGTAGTCAACAATACTGTTTATGGAAAGGAACACTTCCAAGTAGATTTCCTGAATTAGGAATCTTAAATTAGGAATCCAGGGCTGCTGGACCTGAAACCCTTCAAGAGTATGACTCCCTTTTCGTACCCAGGTGTCACTGCACTAAAGTGGCTGGAGAGACATAGTCTATGGGTAGTCGGTGATGTTAAGACACATGAGGGGGAAACAAATAATCTGTGTTATCCTGACTTGAGCCTTGAGAAGAATTTAATTTGTGGCAGCCTTCCAGGGAGGGACAGTCTTGGAAAATAAACACTGGGCATCAGGCCTGGCCCTGTACTTTTTTTTTTTTGATATATTTTACATTTTATTTTAAAATAGGTACAGGATCTCACTCTGTTGCCCAGGCTAGTCTCAAACTCCTGGCCTCAAGCAATCCTCCAGCCTTGGCCTCCCAAAGCACTGGGATTACAGGCATGAGCCACTGCACGTGGCCACCCTGTACTATTTCACTTTTCTTGTAATCTCTAATGAAAGCAGAAGGGACAACGAACAATCCAGTCTTCTTTTGTAACAGCTTATTTTTAACACTGAATGAGGCCAAGGGTGAACATATTCTTCAGCGTTCAATTATATCACAGTTAAACTACAAAGATAAAAAACTATTATGCTAAATGAAAATCCCCCCATCTCTAAAAACAGAAATATCTTACTTTTTCGATGAAGAAACTCTGCAACTAGAGCTGCTACATGGACATAACACATCGCAGCCTGAAAAAGGATGACAGAGAAAGAACTGTCAGAACATGCTCAAGGTATTTTGAAAGGCTGTTTAGAACAAAACTTTAAGTAGTCACCTCTGAAAAATCTCCATTTTTTACATGAATTTTGGCCATGCTATCAAGCCAGGTTTTCCTGAGCTCTGGGGTGCTTGCATAGGACTTGGCTAAGCTATACTGGAGATCAATTAGCATTTCAGGATCTTTCTCATGCTCCTTCATTTGGGCAGTGGCCATAAGAACAGTGCGGATTCTCTTCGTCAAGTCTTTGACTTCTGTGGGAAAGGCAGTTGCCTAATTTCAAAACAAACAAAAAAGACATGTTTGACAACAATATTGATGTGCTCTAAGGCTTGTCATCCAATGGTGAGGACATAATATGATTTTCACTTCCTGTTACAGTTCTTGGTATATTGCATATAGTACACTGAAAGAATTTTAGATAAATTATTTTTAAAATATGTAACTAGCCCAGGCTTCAAAGGCTCTAACCTTGGTGGCAGTATATTCACAGGACATAAAAGCATTAGCTCTGGAGTCAGACTACCTGGCTTTGAATCCCAGATCCTCCATTGTGAACTCCACAGCCATGGGAGTGATCTTTGTTTGCCGATTTCTTGTAACAGTAACTAAAAACTGATAGCTTACTATGTGCCAAGCACTGGTCTGGGTTCTTTACAGGTTTTAATTTTTACAACAACCCTATGAGTGAAGTACTATTATAAAAAAGTGTTTAAATGCTTGACGAAAGTCTCAAAATTGGTAAATGTAGAGAGGATTTTCACCTAGGCAGTCTGGCCCTAGAGCTGGTGCTCTTAGCTAGCCTTCCGTTCTGATGAGCATACCTACTCCATCCACTGACTACCACATACACTAAGGTGAAAACCATACTGCAGAAATTTCTATTTACACAAATGGGAGGTCATGAATCACAGAACATTCCAGAAAGTTTAGAGAGATCATTAAGTTTTCAAAGTTTGTCTTTGGCGCCAAGAATACCAGAGTTTCCTCTTTACCCTAGCCACTGCTAAGGAAGTCCTACTGCATCCTCTTAACCCCCACAGAAGTAATCACAATTATCTATATGATTCAGAGATGATGAAGAAGAGACAGGTACAGGGGTTAGGGCGCTTGTCAATATGAACACAGTATGTGGGGGAAATGGTTTGAAAAACTGCCTTCTTGATCAGGAGCAGTGGCTCATGTCTGTAATCTCAGCACTTTGGGAGGCCGAGGCAAGTGGACCACCAGAGGTCAGGAGTTTGAGACCAGCCTGGCCAACATGGTGAAACCCCATTTCTATTAAAAATATAAAAAATTACCCAGGCGTGGTGGCAGGCGCCTGTAATCCCAGCTACTCGGGAGGCTGAGGCAGGAAAACCACTTGAACCCGGGAGGTGGAGGTTGCAGTGAGCCGAGATCGGGCCATTGCACTCCAGCCTGGGCAACAAGAGTGAAACTCCGTCTCTAAATAAATAAATAAGGAAAAATACAATAAAAATAAAAAATAAAAACTTAACCCCTTGAAAAATAATAATTATATACATAAAGTTCCTTTCTATAAATAGAGATCCCATTTACCAGGGCAAAGGCACATCTTTTTGTAATAAGGTTTGTTGGTAATGACTGCCATAATAGAATAAAACTAAGTCATTTCATAAATGAGTTATGGAAAAGAAAAAGATTTCCTAACAAGGAGAGAGTATCCAAGCCCCATTTACCCAGAAAAACTTACCAATCTACCTATATAACATAGTATTAAGGATGGTAACAACCGGTAAAAACAATTCCTTAGAGTATAGGCATAAGTGGTGTAACTTGTTTCTATGCTCACGAGATTAGCTGGAGCATATACTGATCCCCTGGGGAACTAGTAGAACTGGCTGGAAAGCAAACTTTCCCAGCCTGAGAGCGGTTGGCACTACACACTGTTATTTTTCAGTGCAAGCAACATTCCTGTGGGAATATTTTTTGGTACATAGATTCTACACATCTAAACATCAAATACGCTGTGACTATGAGCTTTTAATTTTTTTCAGATTTTACACAATATTGTCAAACTGTGCTGGAAGACGACCTTTCCCAAGAATGGGGATGATTCATTCTTCTGGGAGGAAAAGTCCTACTGGGAAAGGATTCTTCTTCCCTTGTATACATGTGTCACCGAAGATCAGAACCTGCACTCTATGCAACGAAGCAAGAGATGCATTTTTACAGTGCTTTGTAAGTTTTAAGCATATAGGAAAGAAAGCAGAACAGTGGTCAGAGTCTTGGGTTTGGCCTCAGCAAACTGGTGCTTAAGAGCAACAGCCTTGGTGTTAACAGATAATTTTCAAAACTCACAAAACCATCAAATAATGAATCCCTTCTGTGCCATTCCTCATCCATTGGCAATGGATCAGGCAACTGTTAGCTATTCTAAGTGAAATTTTGTGAAATTTCAAATTCGGTGCTTATTTGACCAATATTAAAAGTGGTGACAATTGTTAAGAAATAAAGGATCCATATATTTTCTGAGCAAGTTTGGAAATGAAGCCCAGAAAAAAAATTCAGATTCAACTTGCCATAACAACAATGAATACACAGTATATTCATTCATCCATCCACTAAACTGATATTGAATATCTGCTATGTACCAAGCAGCGTTCTAGGCACTAGAGATATAGTGAGGTACAAGACAAAGCCCTTAACACATAAAACTCACATTCCGTACATTCTATGAATCATAGAAAAGTTGTGAATCCAATGACAGTTTAAGAGTTTAGACTTCCCTGATAGTAAAGGTGGTTATAATTTATTATTTGAAATGAGAACATACCTTCATAGGTCTGTCACTATTTGCAAAATTATTGATAATGAATAAAGACTCCTGAAATCTTGATCCTCCGCTTAGTGCTACATCAGCTATCAGTTGGCTTACAGCAATTATTATCTGTGGGAAGAAGTAAACATTATTTTCCAAATACCTTTTGAACAAATGCTTCTATGCTCATCATTTTATAAGTACATAAGCACTCACATGAAATGCTTCTTTTAAATATTCTACACTGTACCAGCATAATGTATTTTCTTCATATATGAGGGGTTTACATTCTTCTGCTGAAATCGTAACTTGAAAGGCCTCATTTCAAATTTTAAAGGATCTTTCTTGGTTAGATGTAACAATTTTTCAAAACTCACAGGACAGCCAGATCTAAAACTATTTTCATAATAGTGAACTGATACAATGGTAGTCAGGTCTCCATTTTAAATATGCTTTTTAGGTTGTAGCTGTGGCAAAGGTGAGAATAAATCATGTTTTTCTTTGATGATTTCTCATTCCTTTTCATTAGTCTATTTGTTGGCTGGAATTCCAAGTCCAGTGCCTCAGCAACTTTCTTTGTTTTTGACCAAGGCTTACCTAGTTTAACAAAAGTTTATGCAATGGACTTTGATGGTACTTTTTATTTTTTGAGACAGGGTCTTACTCTGTTGCCCAGGCTGGAATGCAGTGGTATGATCTTGGCTCACTGCAGCCTCGACCTCCCAGGCTCAGGTGATCCTCCCACCTCAGCCTCCCAAGTAGCTGGGACTACAGATGTGTGCCACCACACTTAACTAATTTTTTGTATTTTTGTAGGGACAGGATTTTGCCATGTTGCCCAGGCTGGTCTCAAGCTCCTGGGCTCAAGTGGTCCACCCACTTATGCCACCCAAAGTGCTAGGATTATAGGCATGAACCACCGCCTTTGACGGGACTTTTAAATCTCTCAGTCTCTCTTGGGTGACTGCCAAAACAATTCATGCTAAGATGTTAATGGCTGGATGCTTTACCACTCGTCCTAGGAAGCAAGATACAGTAATAGCCATGGGTATGGGCTCTAGAGTTGAATGCCTTAGATACAAATCTTGACTATCAATAATTCACTGTGTGGCTTTGGGAAAGCTATTTAACCTTTCTGTGCCTCATGTTTCTCATTTGTATAGTGGCTATGATAAAAATCCCTACTTTGTAGAGGATGAAAGAGATGATAACCATTAGAGTACTAGTTAATCCTTTATTGAGCATTTATTATGTGCCAGTGTTCTAAGTCTTCACATTTATTAATTTGTCTATATTTGAATAAAAGACTTAAAGAAAACTGATGCTTTGACCCAGAAGAATGAATAACAATGGGGGAATTTCAGGTATATTGGCACACAAATTAGAACAATGCTCTGGGGGAAGGTGGGTTTCCAAGTGCCATCTCATATAAAAGCAAATAGTAAAGGAGCTAATGTGTAATGATGGCTGACTCTAACATGCAAAAGTAATTATATAGCAGACTTTTACAGGAAGCATACACAGTATTCCTATTGGATTTTCACATTATTGATGACATTTTTCAACAAGCTGCTTATGGTTGTCCCCCCATTAATAATCTTGTCTCCAGTAAACAGCTCCAATGGGACAGACCATGACAGTAAAGATATAAATAGGACCAAGGATTTCCCATATTATAATGAGGGCTACTGAGTCAAGCAGTCCCAATTGTGGTTTAGCTCAGAGCTATTTCATCCAATAAACCCAAAAGTATGGAGATGCTGAATAATAACTATCATGTAGGAAGTAGCTATCTTGTGCTACACATTGTGTCAGGCACTATAGGCACCATACACAACTTATTTTAATCCTCAGGGTAATGCTGCAAAGTGAAATACTCAGTCTCATTTTACAAATAAGGGAACAGGTTTAGCCAGATTGATTGATTTGCTTAGGGTCACCCGGCATGTAAGGATTTAAGCTATGATTTAAGCGCAGGTAGGCCTGATTCTGAAGTCCATGCTTTCCACTAAACTTTGAGACATCTCTCATTTTTAAAATAAGTGGGCATACTGGAGCATGAGAAACATAAACTGTCTTATCTGTTCTGTAAAATCTAACAAGCTTGTTATTTAATCATTTCATTTAATCCTCATAAAAATCCTATGAGCTAGGTAACAATATTTACCCTACTGCATTTGCAGAAACTGAGGCACTGAGAGGCTAAGGAAGTAACTTGTTCTAGGTCACATAGTATGTGGAAGTCCTCAAATTTGAACTAGAGACTGGGCACAGTGGCTCATGCTTGTAGTTGCAGCACTTTGGGAGGTTGAGGTGGGTGGATCACCTGAGGTCAGGAGTTTCAGACCAGCCTGGCCAACATGGTGAAACTCCGTCTCTACTAAAACCACAAAAATTAGCTGGGCATAGTGGCACATGCCTGTAATCCTACTCGGGAGGCTGAGGCAGGAGAATCACTTGAACTCGGGAGGTGGAGGTTGCAGTGAGTTGAGATCACGCCACTGCATTCCAGCCTGGGCAACAGAGTGAGACTCCATCTCAAAAAAAAAAAAAAAAAAAAAAAAAAAAAAAAAAAAAATTGAAATAGAGCCTATGGTCGTAATGTCTCTGCTCTAGAGCAGCTCTATTCTGTAGAAATATGACACATGCCACATACGTAATTATCAATTACCTAGTAGCCACACTAAAAAGAGACTTATTTTAATATACTTAACCTAATATAGGTAACATATCATTTCAACATACAATCAATATAGAACAATTTAGATATTCTATTTTTTTCATACTTAGTCTTCAAAAGCCATAGCATATTTTACACTTTCAGAACATCTAAATTTAGACTAGCCATACATCAAGTGCTAGATGGCCACACTGTATTGGACTGGGTTGGGTGGCTCTGGATCTTGATCTAGAGGTTAAAGATTGAAGAGAAGAAAGATGAAGAGGCTCTTTTATTTTCACTGACCTGTAGATGTGTCCTCAAAAAGGTTTTCCTTTTGGTGTACTCAAAGTTGTTTCTCATCAAAAGATACAAAAGTGCAGATGCTTCGTTCCTGGTTGAGCTAATCTTCGACGTGCAGCACTTTAAAACCTCATAGCAAAATGCAGCACACATGTTTACTCTTCCTTTGAAAAATGCTGAAGGAAACTAAAGAACAGGGAAAACAGAAATAAGTATTTAAAATCCAATCATAAAATCAAGAGAGTATCAAGTGCCCTCTATATCCTCACCTAAACCTATGCTGGGTGCTTTAAGGATACAAAATCAACATAAAGCAGGCTCTACTCTCCAGAGCGCCTGAACTAGTTAACATTAACACCAGCATGTGATAATAATAGAACTTAAGTCAGTATACAAGTTATTACAAAGATGTAAAAGTACTGAATATAAATGCTGTAGATCTGAGAAGAGCTCAAGAGAGTCTGCAACATATTATATTATTGTATATAATAATATAATATATATAAAAGTAATTGCGGTTTTTGCCACTATATAGTGGCAATTACTTTTGCACCACCATAATACCGTAAGCAGGTTCTCAATATGTTTTGAAAGAATGCCTGAAATGATGAATGATGGATCTCAAATGTGGGCTTAAAAATGGGAAGGTCAATCTTCATTACTTACTCTTTTGGTTTATATTTCAACAGTTCCTTTATTGTGAACATCAAAGTGCTGAGAAAATTACAGCTAAAATCTACTCAGCAAGTGAAGTTCATCTTTTAACAAAATGGGATACAGGAGATACACACATGTATCCTCTTCACATAAACACTGATAGTTAAGATACATTTTAGCATAGAAAAGGAGTACGAAAGTGACTAATTGTCCCAAGAGACTAGTGGCCTGTTCCTTTAAGAATGTATTCGGTCTGCTTTGTGGAAGACACAATAGACTTGTTACAATTTCCTGTGCTTATAGGTCTAGGCAAGCAAATAATAAGCTGCTTCAGGGTACACAATAGACGTTTTTCAGAGAGTGAAGCTAGAGGGCCATGTTTTAAAAATTATTTCTTAGGAACCTTGAATTTAGACCCACATTATAGGAATCTACCCTTTATTTCACCTTAATACCAAGTGTAATTCTATGCAGATAATGAATGCTTAATAAATGTTTTCTGATTGGCAATTGGGAAATCTCACTAATAATTTCACCAGACTAAACTAACTCTGGATGAAGCAGGTACTCTGGTATGAAAATAAACATTTAAGGGAGAGCATAGCTACAGTGTAGCTCATCACTACACTAAGTCTTCTACCCACATCACTCACTTCTCTGAGGGGGCAATGGCCAAAATCATCAATGACCTCCTAATTGCCAATTCTAACAGACCTCTTTTCCCCTTTATCTTATTTGACTACTCTGTACACGTCATGACAATGTTGGAACTCTTTCCTTCTTTGGCTTCCATGATATCCTTCTTTCTTACCTTTCTTCCGACCTCTGTGACTGCTCCCTCTCATCTCCCTTACAGATTCGTCTTTGAACCTCCCTTCTACGTTATTTCTCTCCAATGTTCTGCTTTTGATTTTTGTTGTTGTTGTTCTTCTTCTTCAATCTACTATCCAGGGAAAATCAAACCACTCTCATGGCTTCGACTACCACTTGTATGTTGATGCTCCCACTAGTTCACTATGCTCCAAAAATACCAGCCTTTTAGTTCTTAGAATATTCCAAACTGTTTCCCAACTCAGAGCCTTGGCACATGTATGTCCTTCTCCCTAGATAGTTCTTCTGTAAGCTCTTTTTACAGCTGGCCCCTTTTCAATAATTCGGGTCTCTTTGTTTTTTTTGTTTTGAGACGAAGTCTCGCTCTGTTGCCCAAGCTGGAGTGCAATGGCACAATCTCGGCTCACTGCAACCTCCGCCTCCCGGGTTCAAGTGACCCAGCCTCCCATGTAGCTGGGAGTACAGGCGCACGCCACCATGCCCGGCTAATTTTTTTTTTTTTTTTTTTTACTAGAGACAGGGTTTCACTATGCTTGCTGGCCAGGCTGGTCTTGAACTCCTGATTTTGTGATCCACCCGCCTCAGCCTCCCAAAGTGCTGGGATTACAGATTCAGGTCTCATTTTAAAAGTGACAAACCTATCTAAGATAAGATTATCTCCCACAAATCATTTACTGTCTCAGCACGCTGTTTGTTCCTCTCCTAGAACATATAATAATTACTTTTTTTTTTTTTGAGACGAAATCTTGCCCTGTCGTCCAGGCTGGAGTGCGATGGCGCCATCTTGGCTCACTGCAACCTCTGCCTCCTGAGTAGCTGGGATTACAGGCACCCGCCACCACGCCCAGCTAATTTTTGTATTTTTAGTAGAGACAGAGTTTTGCCATGTTGGTCAGGCTGGTGTCGAACTCCTGACCTCAGGTGATCTGCCCGCCTCGGCCTCCCAAAGTGCTGGGATTATAGGTGTGAGCCACCGCATCCGGCTCATAATTACTAATTCTTTTATTTATTTTTTTCTGTCTCCCCTATCCCCACTAAGACTGAATGCTTCATGAGGGCGAAGACTATTATTTATTTTGTATCTCCATTGCATCTCCAGGACCTAGTACAGCACTTGACACAGAGAAGGTCCTCAATAAATATAGTACGGATGAATGGAGAATGACTCCAAGTCTGGCTCTCCAATCTGATCCCTCTCCAGAGCAAAGATCCACACATCTTAATGTCCCATAGGCACTCAAATTCAACAGGTCTACAAAACAGGACTCATTAACTTTTACTGCAAATGTAGTCTTTCCCCTGTATTTCATATCAACTACCACACTCCACCATACTATCAGTGGACTGATGATCAAATCCTGTAAATCCTTTTTCAACATGTCTCATCTGCCTTTGACCCTTCATATATCCACTGTCACTACCTTACTTCAGGCCCTCATTTCTTATCTAGCTTACTGCAGCTAGTCTTTTTACTGCCTTTGACACTGTCACCAATCCTTCTTCAACACAACTTTTAAAGAGACTTTCCCCTGTCCTTACCAATTCTCTCTTAATACAAATATAATTGTGTTACTTCCCTGCTTAAAACCCTTCCGTGACTACCTGATGCCTGAAAGATGAAATCCAACTCTTAAGATGAGTCCACATGATCTGTACTCCATTTACATCTTTAGTTTCATCTCTTGGTGAATCCATATTAAATCCTAGCTCCATTGCTGCAGAAAAACTTTTGCTAAATTAGAGTTTTTCTCCTGCTCACCCCCACAGGTCTATACAGACTTATCTTATCCTGATGGTATTTGTTTCTGTGTACGTGTATCTTGATGTGTGTGTGCCTCCCTCTACTGGACAATAAGCCCTTAGGGACTATATCCAGTAAGTACCTACACAGTTTTTGTTAAATGAATTATTTCTGAATCTCCTTCCCTTGGTTTCTTGTAACATGCTTGTGTTGAACTCGGCTTCCCATAGATTTTTAATTCATAAATTATATTAAAGAATGGCAATAAAAAGCTTCAAATTCATCTAATTTCTGTATCTATTAAATGCAACTAGCTGCTATATAAATAATGAGGATGGCAAAAAGTTTTCAAAGCTTAGCTAGCCTATTACACAAATAACGTAACTGAATTTCTTTGTCTTACTGTAGTTACATAAACCAGTGGAAGATCTGGACTGTGCCTTTCCATAACCTTAGCTCTATCTTGGTTTATTATGTTTATTCTTAAGTTTAAAAAGCCCCTGAGCACAGAAAACAAATCTTTGCTGTCTGTTTCGGTCATATTTCTTCCTAAAAGCCAAGTCTGAGGTTATTGTTCAGCTGGGGCAAGTGGACTGCATTTAGGGCCCTTAGTTACAACTAGCATTGAAAGTCAGGATGCATCCATTTGAACATGTACTGAGTGCTTACCATTTCCAAGATATTATACAAGACCCTGGGATTACAAAAGTTGGATCCTTTCAAAGTCTTTAGACATGAGTGCACTCATGGCTTATATACCTCCAACATGACAATACTTTTAAAAAGAAGCAAAATAGAGAACTGGCAGGCTTGGTAATTTTAAAATGATACTCTTCAAAGGAGCTTAATGGAAAAGGGAAGGTATTATGGGGTGAAATAAAAAGTAGCTTCTGATTTGAGGGGGTTCATGGTCAGGCCCTCTGTGTGTGCTTTGTTGCTCTGTATTTCTATTTACAAAGGCAGTACTTAATGGCTTCATGAGCTGGCATTGTATATGTCACCACAATGACCCCCATTGTCCCATCTTTCCTTTTTGCAATGAAGACAGCCCACCAGCTGCTCCCAAGCTTCTGTCCTTACCTTACTGATGAAAGCTCTTAGTGAGGCAAATACATGTTTCAGCGACACTTCAGATTGTCCATTTTTAAGAAAAGCAAGATGTATATCAAACACTTTTTTCATTAATGGGTTATGGCCATCATTATTTAAAAGCTGGGTCTATAAAACATTAAAAAATATGGTTTATGCCCCACTGAGAATGATAGAACTGATTTCACCAGGACCTGTTTATGAAACCACTGTTTGGAAGTTTCAGGAAAATAAAAGGCTCTTACATATAATTTCAAAATATTTGTGCCATCTTTCAACTTGGAAATCTCAAACAAATACTACATACATGATATCTAGAATACTTAATCCCAACATTTTAAACAGGTGGAATTTTTTTTTCAATGCAACACAACAATATACAGGACTAGTATGGGAACAGTATTTTCTATTAACCTATACCACATTGCTTCTCAATTAAGAAATCAAAATGAATACAAGCCAATCAGCCTTTGTATTTCTGAGAGACTATTATAATGTATAAATGAAGGAAAATACCAATTCTATTTTATTAGATTATGATCTAATTTACTTTAAAAGTATGTTTACTATATGGTTAGCCATTCATGAAAAATTAAACCCTCTATGAGTAGAGATAATTAACAGGTATCACAATTGAACAGAATTATGTAAATTGTTTAAATGCCCCTTGCAAAGAAACAACAAATTGTAGATAAATACCTATTAGTTTGTCAACTTTGTTTTAATCAGCAATGGCTAATTTCTCCAGCTCTATCCTGCTACCCCTCAAGAAAGTAACCAGCAGGTTACAACCTGGCCAAAAACAACAAAACCCAAAACAACAACAATCTAATGATAATACTGACAGCCAGAATCCCTGAATAGCATTTTGATTTTTCTGGCACTTTCCTTAGTATATTTCAAAGCATGGTATAGTGGCTAGAATCATGGTCTCTCATAACTGGCCTAGATCTCAATCCTGATTCTGCCACTGCCCAGCTGTGTGGCATTAACCTCCTGTGGGCCCCAGTGTCCCCATTTTCAAAAGGGAATAACAGTATCTACATCATAAGGCTATTATGAGGATTAAAAGTAAGTTCATATTTGTATTTTTAAGTTATTGAGATATAATTTACAAACCATAAAATTCACCAGTTTCGGGTATACAATTAAATTACATTTAGTAAATTCGGCAACAGAGTTGGGTGACCACCACAATATAATTTTAGAACATTTCCATTGTTTCAAAAAAGATCACTCCCCTTTCTCATTCCCAGCCTCACAATGAAAAAGTGAGTTAATATTTGTAAAGCCCTTAGGACAGTGCCTGATATTTACCAAGAGATTATATAAATGTTTGTTAAATAAATAAGAGGTATCAGAATAGGAGGAAGGAATACAATGTACATCATGAGATCTAATGACTTCCTTATTTATTGGCACGATGAAACATGGAGTTGTGTTGCATTTTAATATAGAACAAACCTAATACTTCATAAAGGGATCTGTAACCTATTTATTAAAGGTATTCTGCAGCCTATTTTGTATTAGTATCTAATTCAATTTTCCTTTATAAGCCTCTTTGAAAAGCACAGGCCAGGTTTCCATAGAAAATCTCGAGGTCGCTGAAACAATTAACTGAATTACTCAGAGAAGAGGGGAAGAAGGAAAAAACAACAACAAAACAAACAAACAAAAAAACACATCTGTATAACTGAAATGAAAGCAAGCAAGATTTTTCACCTTTGAGTTCTTACATTATAGTCACATCATTTTTACTTTTCAAAGCACACGTCCATTATTGCATTCCCCCCTCCAATAATCCTGTTAGATAAGTGCTTTTACCTTCTTTTTAAAATCATAGCAATGATGATTTGCACTGAGAGGCAAACATCTGAGAAAAAACACTAAGTGCATGGCTAGGGAAGCCAGCCAGCCTGCCTGGACCCCATCTACCCTGACAGGACACCTCATCACAATGGGTATTTGGGCAAACAGATCCAATCATATTTTGGGCTAAAAATTGCTGGCTACTTAAAGTATGGAAACTTTGTTTTTAAACATGAAAATCTAATAGAATTTAAGAGGTAGAAGAGAGCTTAAGGGCAAGTTAGTCCATTCCCTTCCCTTTATGGATGACACAAGTGAGTCTCAGTGACTTTCAGGGTCACATGAAAACCAAACTAGAACTGCCATCCACATTTCCTGACTATTCATGCCAGCCTTTTTCACTGCACTACCCCACATTTGACTAGGTAATTTCTGTATAATGTTACTTTGCAATGGTACCAACTGGATTATAACTCTTCATTTTTACCTTGAAGCACTGAGTGAAAAATGATATGGTATCTAGTACTGTTAGGGAAACTTCAGTAGCTGTATTGCCTTCAAGAAGTGCCTGGTGGAAAATGTCTGCTTCAGTTGTTGTAGAACCTAGGATTAAAAAAGTAAATTAAACTTTTCCCAACATGAAGATGCACATAATGGTGCTGAATGACTTTCTACCCAAAGACTTAAGACAAGAAAGGGGGCTCGGCTGGGTGTGGTGGCTCATGCCTGTAATCCCAGCACTTTGGAAGGCTGAGGCGGACAGATCATGAGGTCAGTTCAAGACCAGCCTGGCTAGCATGGTGAAACCCATCTCTACTAAAAATACAAAAAATTAGCCTGGCATGGTGGCGCGCACCTGCAATCCCAGCTACTCAGGAGGCTGAGGAAGAAGAATCACTTAACTTGGGAGGCGGAGGTTGCAGTGAGCCGAGATCACGTCACTGCACTCCAACCTGGGCGACAGAGTGAGACTCTGTCTCAAAAAAAAAGAAAGGGGGCTCACAGTGTCATACTGTATTTAACTCCTTCATCAAATATAGTCTGGGTTAATCAATTTCATTAGTGTTCATTACAGTTCTGTATCAACAGCTTTGCAGGACATAATTAGGTGCCCACCTCTTTGGAGACAAGGTTTCAGTGATGAACTCTGGTGATGTAACTAGGAAATAATGTGGGAGGCCTTTTAAGTCATGCTACTAATTATGTGGGTAAAAATGAGAAACCACTAAATAGAAATTCAGCTACAGATAAACAGTAGTACCTTATGGTCAGACATTTTCAATTATGCTGATTATATGAGATTTGTTTCTTTTTTTTTTTTTTTTTGAGACGGAGTCTCGCTCTGTCGCCCAGGCTGGAGTGCAGTGGCCGGATCTCAGCTCACTGCAAGCTCCGCCTCCCGGGTTCGGGCCATTCTCCTGTCTCAGCCTCCTGAGTAGCTGGGACTACAGGCCCCCGCCACCTCGCCCGGCTAGTTTTTTGTATTTTTTAGTAGAGACGGGGTTTCACCGTGTTAGCCAGGATGGTCTCGATCTCCTGACCTAGTGATCCGCCCGTCTCGGCCTCCCAAAGTGCTGGGATTACAGGCTTGAGCCACCGGAGATTTGTTTCTAAATCAGAAGGAAAACAAGGTATCTTGGAGGCAACTGAAGGAAATAGGTTCATCATATTTTTACAAGAAGCTGAAGGCTTTAAAACATGCAGATTTAAAGGTCCTGAGTCTATTAGCTCAGCGTCTAGCAAAACATTATTTTTTATTACTAGGTCTTACCACAAAGCCAGTTTTGCTAACTTCCTTTTCTGAAACCTTCAGAGGACTGTGTGGAAACAAAACATTCTCACTCTTTGAGTTGTTATTAATATTTGCTTTTCATAGGAGAGCTTCCATTTATATAACCCTCTAGCTTCCGCAGTTGGGCAAGATTTCTCTCCTTGCCCTATTTGCCTTGTCAATACTTCAACCTGTCTGAAATACACCTTTGCCAAACTAGTATTTAGAGTTCACTGATTTCTGCAGTCATCTCAGCATGTTCATTCCCTAATCATTAAATGACCAAAAGTAACTAAACAAATATTATATATACTATTATATTAAGATGTCAATATTTGCATTAAACAGTAGGAATGAAGAACACCCAATATAAAAATATTATGAGAACAGCAATTCGTGGGAAAAATTTAATTTCTTTAACACTATGAAGAAAACACCATGACCTAAAATTGTTCAAAAATCCATGTGTATTTTATCATTTTATAGTCATGTATGATGAAATTGATTATATACATACATACATAGCAGAAAGATGCAAATACATGTATGTATGGGAAATCATTTCCAATCACATTGGCAATTTAAACCAGGACTTCTTTTCTTCATACAAATTTAAGGGATACAGGTGATATTTTGTTACATGCATAGAATGTGTAATGATCAAGGTATTTAGAGTATCCATCACCTTCAGTTTTTATTATTTAAACCAGGACTTCTTTAAGGTCAAATGGGTACCACACACACATTTTCACTTACTGTGATTGAGTGTAAATGAACTTTCTAGGCTACTAAGATGCTGAAGCCGGGCCTGCATTACTCCTGATCTGTTTCGAAGAGCAGGCATGGTTTGCGATTTTCGGTCTATTCCGAAGTGTTTTGACAGCCAGGCATCATGCACCCTAAAATAAATTTTAAAGTCAGGAACTGGAGTTCTCTAATAACATATCTCAATGTTATAATCTTTTTAACTAAAAAAAATTAGGTTTTCACATAAACGTAGTATACTCAAGGATTAAATGAAGTGTCACTAGAAATTGGATGAAGTTTTAATGTATCTTTAAAATAGCATATATGAATATAATTAAGGAATTTACAAAGAGCTTCCACTTCCCTTCTTCTCAAAAACATCAGAGATAAGTGGCCAACACTCCAATAAGATTCAATCTTTTCATGGGAGATGAGGAAGGTCAAGAGTGGGAAGAAGATAGCCAGAGGTTCACTAAAGGTTGAAATGAGAGGGGAAAATCCTAGAGTCAGATGTTCAAGAATGAATGCCAATCTAATCTGTTTCTGGACTTGAGGTAAGTTTGGATTAGAAATTTTTACTCTGTAGGTATGTCTATTGCTAAGATAAACAAGCTTTTCTTTGTTTTACTTTAATGTTGTTTCCATTTAAAAAATTACAACTGGGTCATACATGGACTAAGGAAGAAGCAGTTTATCTATCCTCTAGTAAACGCAGTGGGAGAGTTGACAGAATCCTAAAGACTGAGGTTCATGGTAACAATGGCCATACCAACTCCAAGTTATGGGAAAAGATGGTGGAAATTGGAACCCTCACCGCCCAAACTACCTATCCTTAGGATGTTCCAGAGACTGAGCAATAATCCCCCCATCCACACAGCTTCTTAAAAATTAAACATTTTTTAAAAACTATTTTTAAGCTCCTTTAATGACTATCTCTACCCCTAAAATATATCTCATTGAAATAAGCAAGTAACTGTCTTCACCTTAGAATCCCTCAAATATTTCCTTAAGTATTTATTTCACTAGGACTTACATGACAAAAAGAGGAAATAGATAATATATCATTTATGTCCCAATTGCTGTTGGGGATTTCTATTTGCCTTAGTAACTGAGGTGCGTATTGATAGTCTTCAGACAAAAGTACAGACCTTACGGTTGTCCTCACTTTATGATTTCCTGCCTTCCCCTGGACCTAGCCCCTTCTGGATTCCTTTAGAAAAGATAAGCATCTCACAAGGTAGAAACCTGTATGTCACTTTAATCATCACTCCGTGGGAAGCTTGAAAATGTAAAAGTTCCCATTCGTTTAAACTTTCAGTTGTGACATGTTAACTAAATCACGGGTATCTCAATGTTAACTCAAAATATATAACCTTGGTTTTACATGGCATGAGTAAGATTGCCCTCTGTTGGAAGAGAAGGAAAAAGTAGAAATTGCAGTGCTATGGGAATTACCTTGCTATGTTTCTTTTCCCCATATATCTAAAGTGAAACAAGCATACTCTAGAAAGAAAAACAATAGCATGTTAGTAATATATTAACATCCTCTACAGATTAACAAGTGATATTTTAAAAGTCATGAGTTACAAAGAATGGCCTATTTAAATTATATAATGATACGTGTTTTGCTACACAGAAATACATAGATAATTAATTGTGGGCTTGCCATATTCTATCTTTCTACATTTATTTGCTACAATTACATCATGTCTTCATATACAATTTTAATGACAGGTTAAAAAAAAAACCTGTCAATGCAAATCACCCTTTATGCTCGATAACTTATCATAGCAAAGGTCTCCATCAGTCATTTTTATTTTTGACACAGAATCTCGCTCTGTCACCCACGCTGGAAGGCAGTGGAATGATCATGTGCGGCTCATTGCAGCCTCGACCTCCCGGGCTCAAATGATTCCTTCACCTCAGCCTCGCAAGTACCTGGAACCACAGGTGCACATCACCATGCCCAGCTAATGTTTTATTTTTTGTAGAGATCAGGTCTCATTATGTTGCCCAGGCTGCCCTCAAGCTCCTGGGCTAAAGTGATCCTCCTGCCTCAGCTTCCCAAAGTGCTGGGATTATAGGTGTGAGCCACCATGCCTGGCCCACCAGCATAGTCAATAATATCTCTAAAAGGTTCTTCCGCACTAAAACTTGCGGCAATTTCTACATTTTAAATAATAACATTAAAATACTTTATATTATTAAAAATTTCAAACGCATATGAAAGTAGGGAGAGTACCATAGTTAACTCCCACATACCCAATCACCCCCAGATTCAACAATGATTGAACTCATGGCTATTCTTTTTTGACCTCTGCCCTGAATAGGTACCCTGATATATCCCTCCACCCTCCCTGCCCCTGTGTTTCTAAAGCAAATCCCCAACATCAGATATTTTCATTAGTAAATATTTGAGTACAATTACAGTAGTTTAAAAAAAAAATCTTAACTGTTGTTTATTATCCTGACATTTTCCGCTAAAGTTTGTAAGACTTTAATCCAAGGGTTTGTATTGATATGCTTTGTTTTTGTAGACATGCACGTACAAATCATATATGTGTACTATTTATTTAAAAATTTCTTGCATTTCATTCTATGTCTAATTTTTCTTTTAGCTTCCAATAATCATATAAAAATAGCTCAGGATGAAATGTAGGACAACTTCCCATCTCCAGACTAGGTTTTCCCCCAAGTGTCTTGGAATACATACTTATATACGTGTGTGTGTGTGTGTGTGTGTGTATACACACACAAATACACAGACACATTTCTGCAGTGGGTAGAATTACTCAGCTCTATATGAAAGTACAAATTCTAAATTCCAATCATTTACACTGCTCCACTATTCCAGCATCTGTTCCAAATGAATGATGCAGAACAGCTGATACTACTTCTAGTTTTTCAGATCACAGAAAGTCTTTTGCTGGGCTGTAAAGATGGTTTATTATTAGCTAGAGTTTTCAGCAATATAGAAAGTATTCCACGTTCACATTTTTCTTCTGTCTGCAGATAAAGAACCACTATGCCAGGCTCTATATTATCAGAATAATTTAACATTTTCTACATTATTAGCAAATAAGCCATTAAAAACAGAAAAAAATGTAACAGTTGAATTCTCCCCAAATAAGGGGAAAGTTTATGAAGATAAATTAAGATAACTTACTCTAAAAGTATAAGAATGTTTATGAGCTCCTGAGGAGATACTTTATTCCAGTAAGTTAAGAGAGTATCTGAAAATGGAATAAATAAAGTGTTAGATCTTCAAATAATTACAGAAAATAGCACAGTGAATCCCCAAGTCCTATGTAGCTTCAAGGACTATCAACTCAAGGCAAATCTTGTTTCATCTATATTCTCCTCTCCCCTCCCACTGCCCAGTACACACTCTGTATTCTTTTGAATTAATTCCAAATAAATCATTTAATTGGTAATTAGTTCAGCATCAATGATCCTTTTTATGTGTTTTGTGTATGTCCTTTTGGGTCGCTTATCCCAATCTTCGTATCATTTCTGAAGACAGAGTAAGGGAAGTTGCTGTGTTTTTACTTTAGATGAGGTATTTTTAATGAACTCCCTAAAATTTTATGCAAGATGCTGTGTTTAGGTGCATTTTTCTGAGAAGGTCAAATGCCTTTGCCTGCTACTCAGAGGGCTCTGTGAATAAAAAAGTTTAAGAATTTTAAACTTTTAGCCTAGTTGCGGTAGCTCACATCTGTAATCCAGCACTTTGGGAGGCCAAGGTGGGCGAATCACTTGAGGTCAGGATCTCAAGGCCAACCTGGAAAACATGATGAAACCCCTTCTCTACCAAAAATATAAAAATTAGCTGGGCGTGGTGGCGGGCGCCTATAATCCCAGCTACTCGGGAGACTGAGACAGGAGAATCACTTGAACCTGGGAGGTGGAGGTTGCAGTGAGCTGAGATCGTGCCGCTGCACTTCCAGCCTGGGCAACAGAGTGAGAATCCATCTCAAAAAACAAACAAACAAACAAACAAAAAAACCCCCAGAATTTTAAATTTCAGAATAAGAGACAGATAACTTTCCTTTTTCTCTTTGTCTTTGCATTATAAATTCTGATGTCCTATCTGTGGAACAACTATTTCAGACACAAAAGTCTCTTAAATCTATCACATATACTTCTCTTTCTTACCCATTTCTTCCCCAACACACCTACTTACTAAGATTTAAACAAAACAAAACAAAACAAAACAAAACAAAAACAGTGCCACCACTTGACTTTCCATTCCTTTTTTATCCTACTTTGATGGAGCTTAATGGTGTCAGCAGACCCTCCTCTAACTGTAAAAATCGCATAGGTGTCACAAAAGCAAGCAAATGACTTAATTCCCAACTGAGCTAGAACCTCTCAATGATAAAGATGGAAGACAAGACAATGTTGGCTTTATGGAGGGGCAAGGAGGATGAGGCATGCTGGGAAGTTGACTTAGTTACTTCCAATTTTTTTTTTTTTTTTTTTGAGACGGAGTCTTGCTTTGTCACCCGGGCTAGAGTGCAGTGGCCGGATCTCAGCTCACTGCAAGCTCCGCCTCCCAGGTTCACGCCATTCTCCTGCCTCAGCCTCCCACGTAGCTGGGACTACAGGCGCCTGCCACCTCGCCCGGCTAGTTTTTTGTATGTTTTAGTAGAGACGGCGTTTCACCGTGTTAGCCAGGATGGTCTCGATCTCCTGACCTTGTGATCCGCCCGTCTCGGCCTCCCAAAGTGCTGGGATTACAGGCTTGAGCCACCGCGCCCGGCCTATTTTTCCAATTGTTTTATAAGACCACGAATATTGCTAGGTTTCAATTAACACAAAATGCTAATCATCAATAATAAAACTGAAAATAGAATCAAAATGTGACTTGTTTTAAAAATTAGGCCAGGCCCAGTGGCTCACGTCTGTAATTCCAGCACTTTGGGAGGCTGAGGTGGGTGGATCATGAGGTCAGGAGTTTGAGCCAGCCTGACCAACATGGTGAAACCCTGTCTCTACTAAAAATACAAAAATTAGCTGGGCTTGGTGGCGTGCCTGTAATCCCAGTTACTCAGGAGGCTGAGGCAGGAGAATCGCTTGAACCCAGGAGGCGGAGGTTGCAGTGAGCTGAGATCGCACCACTGCACTCCAGCCTGGGCTCAACAGAGCGTGACTCCATCTAAAGAAAAAATAAAATTAAAAAAAGTATATTAAGCTAGCAGTGACTTCCGCTCTCACCTATCTGCCATTGGGTGTCTACTCACAGAAGCTTGGGTTCCCCCCAGAAGTCCCTGCGTTTCCGGCCTCCGGTCAAAGGGCAGCTTGTTGCGCCACTGCCTGAGGGTGGTGGCCTCCCTCTCCTGTGCGTTAGCTCTTCCAGCCGGAAAGTTGGTGCCTCCTTTCCAGCGAAAACCTGGGACTTTCCATCCAACCGTGAGCACCCATCTCCCTCGCCCCGTGTCCTAAGGTAGCTTCGGAGAAGGTCTGTGAAAGGGGTAGAAGGGCTCGCCCTCACAGCGAACTAGCTCCAATCCACGGCAAGTCCGCCATTTTCTTAACGGCACTGTTATCGAGCGACAAGGCCATCCCTCCCATTTCCAAATCTGTGAAACATGATGCAGGCAGGGAACGAGGGTGAAGGAGGGAGGAGAGGTTGTAAGAAATCTTCAGGAAGAGAGTCATCACAGCTTAGTGTATGTGATTTGGAATCTGACAATTTTAAAAAAGCATGGCTGACGCTGAAAGAGCTCCATGATAAAGAGCTGAGGCGTCTACAGGCAAAATTAACAAGTCTGAGGAAACAGCGATTGTCAGATGGGAGGTGGACGGGCTCCACAGCCAAAATTAAAGAGTTGACTGAACAGCAGAGAGTCCTGCAGAGCACCATTAATGACTTGAAAGATCAGTTAAAGGCAAAAACCTGTGACAACTGTTCAATGAAAGAAACATACAGGCTTGCGCTGGAGAAAGACTATTCTGAAATCCAACAACAAAATCTTTTCTTTATTGCGGAACTCACTAAAGAAACAAATAAATTACGAGAAGAAAATAAAAGGCTTTCTAAAATAATAATGAGGCAACAACAGTTTCAGACTTATGGTAGTGATGACTTGGTTTCTGGTAGTCAAATGACTATGTCAGATGTTTCAGTCAGGGAGCCTGCACAAGGAAGGCAGAGGCATGTGCCTATCAAATCAATAAGCCAGTCACAAAGTAAACAGATGAAACCTACGAGCACAAAGGAACTGCAACAAAGTTCAGAGTTTCCAGTTCCATCTTTTAGTCAAGACCTCTTTGAAGTGCCAGAGACCCCTTTTGCAAAAAGTTCCTCTAAGCCTAACACAGAAGACCCTGCTAGCCAGAAGCTACTGGCAAGTTCTCTTTTAACAACTTCACTTAGTCATCAAAAGAGGTATGGATTTCAAGATTTTCTCAATCCTCATGAAGACAAGATTGGCCAGCCAAAAGGGACACTTGAAACGAAGGTCTGCCCCCTAAAAGAAACTCAGATTGGTGTATCATGGAGCCCTTCCGCTGTCTCCCCAGGAGAATACCCAACTCATGTATCTGAAACTTTACTGGAAACTTTAGAGGATTATTCGATAACCTCATGTCACCCTCTTACAAAGGAAAAGAAAACAATCCCTTTGAATGCCTTGCCTTTAGACTCTACTTTAAAATCTAGTACAAAAAGAAGAGCAGTGGTTGCTATTCCTTGTAGCACCAAATTTGCAGCGAAAGATAGCTCTAAACTGATACCTTCCAAAGAACAGTCTGCTTCGGAGAATATTTATGAATCTACAAGTGCAGGGAATGGTGCCGATAAGCCTCAATGTGATACTGAGAGTGTCTTTTTGGGGTCTGGGCTAAAGAGAAAAGTGAAGACACAGTCACAAAGAAAGAGGAAGTAGCTTCCCCTTCCCTGTCCCCTTCCCTGTCCCCGCCCCCGCCCCCCACCCCCAAGGAAGCAACAATGTTTTACTTTTCCAACAGAACAGTCTTCTTGTCAATTCAGACTTCCTAACTGGTAACTCCTGACTCTTACTCCTTTTCTCACGATA
The DNA here is from genome assembly GCF_037993035.2 of Macaca fascicularis. NCBI lineage: Eukaryota > Metazoa > Chordata > Mammalia > Primates > Cercopithecidae > Macaca > Macaca fascicularis. The sequence continues at coordinate 124,962,790 of NC_088395.1, read as the reverse complement.
TAATAAACTAAGCAATAAGGCCTGAAAATATTTGGCAAATGAATCTAAGACTTTGAAATAGCAAATTTTCGTCAGTTAATAAAATGCAGCTACAAGTAGATAATGAAATTTATTCTCCAGAATCCATATAGAAGTATAGAGATAGAACATCTTTTCATTGATATTAAAGTTGCTACTGTTTATGACTCCATAAAAAAGAAAGCCAAGAGAGGACCTCAAGAGTGTGGACTTCAAAGAGATCAATATTTAAATGCATAAAGAGTAACTAAAACAGAATCTTTACTGGACAAGACAAATTAGAATACATCCATTGAGAAGGATCTAGAAGAAGACATTTCTTAGAACGAAATGAAATGACTTTACAGATATACAGCATGACTTTATACATATAAAAGATAAAGAGATGTGACATAGACTGTATACTAGTTATTGAAAATGTGCTTTTTAAAATCAAAAAGCAAAGACCGAATATTTGGCACAGAGTACCTGCCACTGAGCAAGCATGGTCAACATTTGCAAGAATAAGAGGAACTATCAAGTGCACAAGAAATAAAACAGTCATGGGCCAGGCACAGTGGCTCATGCCTGTAATCCCAGCACTTTGGGAGGCCAAGGCAGGCGGATCACGAGGTCAGGAGATCGAGACCATCCTGGCTAACACCGTGAAACCCCATCTCTACTAAAAATACAAAAAATTAGCCAGGCGTGGTGGCAGGTGCCTGTAGTCCCAGCTACTCCGGAGGCTGAGACAGGAAAATCGCTTGAACCTGGGAGGTGGAGGTTGCAGTGAGCTGAGATCCTGCCACTGCACTCCAGCCTGGGCAACAGAGTGAGACTCCCTCTTCAAAACAAAACGAAACAAAAAACAGTCATGGTTTTACCCATGACATTAAAATAAAACAACCAGAGACTTGTCTCTGGTTAGTACAGAATGTGATGTATGTGTGTGTATGTGTGTGTGTATGTGTGTGTGAGACCTACAGTGGAGGAGGGGAGAGAACTAGTCGGCAATGCAGCTTTTCCCCTCCTCCTACCTTCTCTCTCCCTCATTCTTTGGGCTATGGTGGTATTCAACCGCTTTTTTGTTCAGTTCCGCTTTTTTTTCTAACGTATCTCTTGGACCTTTTTTTTTTTAAGGCTAGTCAAGTGAGGCAATGGGAGTGGAGAAGAGATAAAGATTGGGCCTCTTTTTTTAAAAAAATAAATTTATTGAGCGATTCATTTACCATAAAAATGCCCACATAAATAACCCACAACAGTACAATAGTTTATAGTTTCTTCAAAGACTAGTGAAACCTTCACCAGTTTTAGAACATTTTCATTGCCTTAAGAAGAAACTCCATAAATGTTAGCAATTTCCAGATTCCACAACATAATCTTTGATGTTTATGCTAAATCGTACATTCCTAGAACTTCAATATTCCAGTTATTTTTATTTTATTAACGAACTTTAGAATTTACTCATATCTAGCTATTTATTTTAATGTTTCTATAGCTACTATATCAACTTATTTTATGTCTTTACATCCTGCATTATCATAAAATATTTAAAACAAGTAGTAATTACTGAAAATAAAAAATAGAAAATGAGTAAAACATAGCAATCACTATGATGATCCCAGGTGCTTTTATGTTTTCCATTCTTTTTTTTTTTTTTTTTTAAGCAAAAGTATTGCGAAAAGGAAGACAAAGGAGGGAACTGTCTAAGTAAATGTGGTATTTGGAAATAACCTGCTTTTACTTCCTGAGGACATGCAGTTTATGAAAGTCCTTTGGTTGTATTCCATCATACAGTATAAAGAGGAACTGGTAACACTAGTAAATATGGCTCTACACCAAGGAGAAAAGACAGAGCCTGACAACGTGATACCAGACAATATCATACAGTGTTGCTGCAAAGATAATGATGACATTCGCTACCCTTCGAGAACTCTTCCTGTTTTTTTGTTTCTTATTTGTCAAATCCTGGGTTAAATAAAGGCTGAAGTATTAAATATGAATTCTGGTGGTTATTATTTCCTTTCAGTTACATTGGTCATTTAATGAATTAAATGCTCTGCATGAAAACAAAATGTTTAGCACTTCTAAAACCATTGCCTCATTTTAGAAATTTATTTGCAAAATTATGTTAAAATTATTTCAAAGACTCGAACTTGTGTGACTGACATGAACCTATTTTGAGGTTCAATTTAAGAAACATTTTAAGGTCAGAGTCTCCAAATATCTGTTTATAATGTGCATGTGCTCTACCTCCAGATGATGATCAAATATTGTTGCATGAATTTGTGAACCTGTGAGGGTGTATGTCTAGTACAGTCCATGCTTAATATGCTGGTAACTCACCTTCTGAAATCATTTTTACTATATACAGGTAGCACATCAGGAGGCTTCTGATTTCATACTGATCCAGGCGGTTATACTGGGATACACTACTCCTTGTAGAACTCTGTCGGGTCTATAAGGACAGGATGTTTGTGAAATAGTATCTGTACCACAATTTTCCACAGCCTTTAACTCAGTAACTCTTTTTTTTATCATTAGATCAGTTTGGGAAAATTCTAAACATAAATCTAAATTTTATATCACAACTTGAAGGTGAATGGGCTGAATCTTTCTTTCCTAGTAATAGCTAGTAATATCACTAGAAATTACCTTGGGGTCTTCACAAAGATATAGCCATGAATACTGTGTGTGTTTCATTCTCATATGCCATGTGTTTTAGCGGTAAAATTTTAAAATAATCGGCCGGGCGCGGTGGCTCAAGCCTGTAATCCCAGCACTTTGGGAGGCCGAGACGGGCGAATCATGAGTTCAGGAGATCGAGACCATCCTGGCTAACACGGTGAAACCCCGTCTCTACTAAAATACAAAAAAAATTAGCCGGGCGAGGTGGCGGGCGCCTGTACTCCCAGCTACTCGGGAGGCTGAGGCAGGAGAATGGCGTGAACCCGGGAGGCGGGGCTTGCAGTGAGCTGAGATCCGGCCACTGCACTCCAGCCTGGGCAACAGAGCCAGACTCCGTCTCAAAAAAAAAAATAAAAAAAATAAAAAAAAAATAAAATAATCATGGCTATTTAAGGAAAGATAACTTTTACATGGAGTGAAAGCATAAGAAACATCTTAAACTTTTTCATTTGAATCTCTCCTTAGAGTTTATTAAAATCCAACATCAAAATCATACATTAGAAAATCTATCTTAAGAGCTAATAGAAGCCAGGCATGGTAACCCACACCTGTAGACCCAGTGCTTTGGGAAGCTCAGGTGGGAGGATCACTTGAGGCCAGGAGTTTAAGACCAGTCTGGGCAATACAGCAAAACTTGTTTCTACAAAAAAAAAAAAAAAAAAAAAAAGCTGGGCTGTGGTGGTGCATGCCTGTAGTCCTAGCTACTCGGGAGGGTGAGTTAGGAAGACTGCTTGAGCCCAGGAGTTCAAGGCTGCAGTGAGCACACTGATCTGTCACTGCATTCCAGCCTGGGTGACTAAGCAAGACCTTATTTCTAAAAAATATAAATAAATAAATAAAATGGGCTAATTATATTATGGTAATTACACTTAGGAGTACCCAGTAATACTTCAAAATTAGCACCTCTACAAAGTACTGATGTGTTCCTCTTATTTAATGACTTTTAAAAAAAATCAGAAATTAAGCATGACAAGATCTGACTTATTTGGGGATTTATATGAATAGAATAACAATAATCTCCTTACAAAATTGCAGTTGTTAAAAACTAATACTTTCAGTTGAGCTAAACTGGGGATGCACCATTGACTAAGGTGGAATTTACTAAGAAAGAACTTTTACTTGGAGCAAACAGACTGAGGTTCTGATTGCTTGCCTAGCTGCTATGTGACTACTAGCAAGTCATTCAACCTCTCTGACCTTTATTTGCCTTAGCTATGACAGTACCTGTTGTCACAATTTCTAAATGGTGTAAAAGAGAAACATTTGTGAGTAAATTACTGTTTACCCAAAGGCTCAAGGAACCAGTGGAAGTATAGTTCACTGGCTCTCAAGGGTAACAATACCCAACCAACAGCATCAACATCACCTGGGAACTTAGAAATACATGTTAGCAGGCCCTATTCCAGATGTATTGAATCTCACCCTGGGGTGAGGCCCAGACATCTATTTTTTTAAGCCCTTCAAGTGATCCTGATGCACGCTAAGAGCACCGTGATATAGGAGAAAAAGCGCTCATATTAGAAAATCTAGGTTTGAGTATGGTCCTGCCATAGCTGGTTGTTCTAAGTCATAATCCCAGTTTTCATTTGTAAATTGAGAGTTGGAATTTTTTATTTATAGACCCTTCTAATATAATTTTATACGATTCAATGATTTTACATCACATGGCAAAACTTTACTGGTCTAAAATGAGGTCTCTCTGTCTTAAGGCAGTCACATCTCAAACTTTAATGGTAGGCGTGAAACAACTTGATAGAAGAGTTGGGAGGATATATTCTGATTAAGTGATGCTGGGACCCTAAGATTATCAGTTTCGGGACCTATATTTTTTCCTCCAAAATTAATATCATTACTCTATTACAAAAGAATGAATGACTGCATTAATCCTGCCAGGATGTGCTTTGTTTTAAATAACAAGGCACATTAGATATTTTAAACTTGAATTTCCCCTCACTAAAATAGCGTACTAGGGTTAAAGGAGATATTCAGAGTTGGAACACTTGAGGATGAATGCCTCATTCTCCATAAATAGTTTAAGACACTGAAGTAGCAGCTGCCAGTATAGGAAGATACTGCTAAAATATCTAAGAATTATGGGATGCTTTTTGCAGAGCCAGGATGGACTACAGGAGAGTAGAGATGCTCACATTTATATTATTAAAAAAAAGTTGCAGCCTAATGTGTCACTAGGGTTATCCTATATATTTAAGTTCTTACATTTTCACCAGTGTTGCCCTGATCTGGAAATCCTGTTGCTCCTTCTGGGATGAGGGAACCTCTTGAATCTTCTCTCTTCATTCCATGTCCATTTTGAAAAGACCCATAAGCTGGAAAAAAAAAGTCAAGTCTTTGTTGGCAAGAGGAGGAACTGTCAGAAATATTTTTAAAAAATAAGTATTGAACTAATTTAAGTAGAGACATTAATATAGGGAATAGATCTTGGACATCTAAAATGTGAAGTTTATTATATGAAAACACCATAAGAAACCATGTAAAAGTGAAGCAACTTTTCACCTTTCAAAACACTTTAGCACGTACAAAACGACAAGAAATTCCTTGGAAGCCATAAAATAAAGCCACACAATTTAAAAGACAATTTTATAGACAAGGAAACTTGAGCCCAGAGAAGGGAGGTATCTGGCTTAAAACTGGTGACAGATAAAGAAACCAGTATTTTTCTCATTATCCTCTATTTTGTCAGCATGCCAAGCTATGTTCTAAATAAGCTTAGACAAGGAAACCTTGGCAAATAAATTTGACTGCAAATATGAGTCAGATTTTAATTAAACTTTAGTAGAAATCAAGCTACGTATGGTCTTTATTATGAAATATATCAAAAATACTAAGAAGTAGAGGGTACATTTCTAAACACCCATGCAATGTATCATCTCCAAACGGTTTAATTACCGGTGTCTTTGTCAGTGCTCAGACTCCCTCTATTGGCAGGTGAAGTAAAGCCACATGGAAACTCATCTCTGGATGTCTGTAATGAATATGATACCTGTGTCATTTAAACACATTCGTATATAGGATAAGAAACCTGAATTAACAGAACAAAATGTTACACTGATTTTAAACAAAGCTCACTGTGAAAGTCTAAATCAGATACTAGTAATTAGTATTTAGGTGACTCTTTAAAGAAAAAAAAAAGCTACTAGCATACTGTTTTAACCATGACCTCTAGCCAAGTGACATAAATTCTAGATAGCCGCAACTGGTACAGTCTTTTTTGTTTTTGTTTTTTGAGACAGGGTCTTGCTGTGTAGTCCAGGCTGGAGTGCAGTGGCGTGATCATAGTTCACTATAGCCTCAACCTCCTGGGCTCAAGCGACCCTCTCACTTCAGCCTCCAGATTAGCTAGGACTGCAGGCATACACCACCACACCCAGCTAATTTTTGCATTTTTTTTAGAGATGGGGCTTTGCTATGTTGCCTAGATTGGTCTAAAACTCCTGGACTCAAGTGATCCTCCTGCCTCGGCCTCCCAAAGTGCTGGGATTACAGGCATGCACCACGGCGCCCAGCCTGGTAAAGTCTCAACATCATTCAGTTCTCCTCCTTAGAACCAGGGCAACGCTAGAAGAAGGTGTGTGACCAGAAGCCCTAAGGAAACTTGAGCAGCAAAGAGTACAGAGAAGTGAAATATTTCCAAATAATGCTGTCAGATATATGTGGAGGGAGCATAAGCATGAGATACTGTATTTGTAAAGCGAGACCAGCCTGACGTTCAGGTAGGTGTAGTATACACATTCAGCCAGTTGACATGACTGGGAGTCACGAGCGAGCAAGCCACTAGAAAAGTTTAAAAGCAGCGTCCTCAGGAACGCAGGGCAGGCATGACAAATTGGCTGTAGCATTTCCTAGGGGGAATTTGCAGGGGAAGCTGTAAATGATGCAGTTTAACCTGCTATCCAACAATATGACATGGCCAGCCAAAGTGCACAGGTCATCTTGGGCCATATAGAACATGGATGGGGGCAGAAGTTAACAGTTCCACTGGGCAGACTATAAAGTGTATAATTTGGACACTGTATTTTAATAGGGTTACTGGTAAACTGGAGCACATTCAGAAAAGGGGTGACCAAGAAAGCAAAGGGTTTTGGGGACCGGGCACGGTGGCTCATGCCTATAATTCCAGCACTTTGGGAGGCTGAGGCAGGCAGATCACTTGAGGTCAGGATTTCAAGACCAGACTGGCCAACATGGTGAAACCCCATCTCTACTAAAAGTACAAAAAAAATTAGCTGGGCGTGGTGGCACATACCTGTAATCCCAGCTACTCAGGAGGCTGAGCAGGAGAATCACTTGAACCCAGGAGGCAGAGATTGCAGTGAGCTGAGATTGTGCCACTGCACTGCAGTCTGGGTGACAGAGTAAGACTCTGTCTCAAAAAAAAGAAAAAGAAAAAGAAAAAGAAAAAAAAAGTAAAGGATTTGGAATGACAGATTAGTGGAGATATTTAGCTTGGAGAAAAATTTAGAAGGCACATGTGGAAAGGGTACATTTGGAGATGGGAACAGATGTGTTTCATGTGTCTCTAGAAGACAAAAGTAAGACCAGTGGATAGGAAACCTTTTAGGTCTAATGTGAGAAGGAATGTTTAAATTATTACAATGGCAAAAGGTTGTTTTGCCAAATAGGAGACTGATCACCTCCAAAGTTCCTTCCAATTCTTAAAATTCTAAGGGGAGCAAAAAAAGCACAGACCAATTGTGATAAACTAAGAGTCTCACCAAGAAGTGCTGAAGGAGACTACTAAGGGAAAGGAGAAGCAAAGGAATAAGGAATACAGTTGAGTCCCCAGTGCCTAATATCTTGGAAGTAGAGAATCTTTTGTTCAGTTTAAGTTGAATAAATGTATGAAGCCATACAACAGAAAATGTTTAGAACAAAACACAGGGTTCAAAGGATTTGTGGTGTTCTCTTGGACTTTGTTATCCAAAGTGCAATCCTAGGACCAGAAGCAGTCAAAAGCTTGTTAGAAATGCATGCTCTCAAGTCCCACCCCAAGCCTATTGAATTAGAATCTGTTGGCTGGGCGTGGTGCCTCATGCCTGTAATCCCAGCACTTTGGGAGGCCGTGGTGGGTGGATCGCCTGAGGTCAGGAGTTCCAGACCAGCCTGGCTAACATGGTGAAACCCCATCTCTACTAAATATACAAAAAAATTAGCCAGGCATGGTGGCGGGCACCTGTAGTCCCACCTATTCAGGAGGCTGAGGCAGGAGAATCCCTTGAACCCAGGAGGTGGAGGCTGCAGTGAGCCGAGATCACGCTACTGCACTCCAACCTGGGTGACAGAGCGAGACTCTGTCTTGAAAAAAAAAAAAATCTGTTTTAACAAATTCCCCAGGTGATTCATATGCACATTAAAGTTTGCAAAGCACTGTATTAGGAAAAACAGTGTACATGGAGTAAAAAATGAACTCTTGGCTGGGCACAGTGGCTCATGCCTGTAATCCCAGCACTTCAGGGGGCTGAGGCGGTAGGATTCTTTGAGCTTAGGAGTTTGAGACCAGCCTGGGCTGCACAGTGAGACCTTGTCTCTGCTAAAAATTTAAAACATTAGCTGGGCGTGGTGGCGTATGCCTTTAGTCCCAGCTACTCGGGAGGCCAAAGCAGGAGGATCACTTGAGCACAGGAGTTTGAGACTACAGTGAACTATGATTGTGCCACTACACTCCAGCCTGGGTGATAGAGCGAGACTCTGGCTTAAAAAAACAAACCAAAAAAAGTGAACTCTTAAGGTTGAGATCATATAGCATATGACCCTAATTCCAAATGCATTCAATAAAACAGGATAAAACTCCAACAGAAACACGTTACTACTTACAGAATTAGGCATGGCTGCACAAGAATACAAGGTATCTCGACCTGCTAATCGCTGTATATTTTCCAAAAGTAGTCCAACAAAGGGAAGGTACAATTGTGCTATTTTGGCTTGTTGGTTCTGAAAAAATAATTATTGAAAGCTTAATAGGTATATAATATGTATATATTACAAATAAATGGAGTTGGCTTCATATATCAACTTAAAGACTAAAAAGTAGGCTAACATCCATAACAAATTACTGAAGCATGAGTCTATTTATACGAAAACTAATTACCACAGAACTTTGTTGGCATTTGGATTTATCCATGATACAGAGTCAAATTACATCCCTCAAGCATAACTACATGAAGTAAAAGGTTTTTGTAAAAAATAGAAGTTGGTATAGAAAGCAGATGATATTAGTCCTGTTTTTCAGCTCCAGTGAGGATTGAGCTTCATGAGAGCAGGGACAGTGTCTGTCTTTTTTTTTTTTTTTTTTTTGAGACGGAGTCTCGCTCTGCCGCCCAGGCTGGAGTGCAGTGGCCGGATCTCAGCTCACTGCAAGCTCCGCCTCCCGGGTTTACGCCATTCTCCTGCCTCAGCCTCCCGAGTAGCTGGGACTACAGGCGCCCGCCACCTCGCCCGGCTAGTTTTTTGTATTTTTTTAGTAGAGACGGGGTTTCACCGTGTTAGCCAGGATGGTCTCGATCTCCTGACCTCGTGATCCGCCCGTCTCGGCCTCCCAAAGTGCTGGGATTACAGGCTTGAGCCACCGCGCCCGGCCAGTGTCTGTCTTGTTCACTGCTTCATCCCCAGTACCTGGGCACATAGCAGATGGTCAATACATATTAGCTGAAGGAATGAATGAGTAAGTGGAAGAAGTGAAAAAATGGTAAGTTACTGTATTCATTCAAGAAACATTTTTTGCTTCCATTAAAGCTATAATTACAATAATACGAACTTAGTCCCCTAAGTCAATTATAAGACTTGGGAGATTGATATATTTGTAAATATGTAAATAAAACTGACCACCAGGACTCTTAATTAATGTGGTACCTCTTATACAAATTTATTTATTGCTTTCCTCAGCTTATGGACATTCCTCGCCAGATACGTATATACACTCAAATCAGAGAAAATAGTAGCTGTGGTGGCACAAGAGTTGCCCTCCATCTTTCATGACTTCAGGTTTTTCTGGAGAATTAGATAAGGCCCTCTAGGGCAAAATGGTCAACATGTAGAATATAGAAGATTACTGGTCTCTTACTATTGTTTAGTTTGCATTTACTATTGAGGTTGAACAATTTTTCATGTGTTAATTGGCCATTTGCACTTCATTTGTGAATTTCAAAAACCCTTCTTAACAGACTTTCTTCCAACATAGTACCCCATCAGTAATAGTCTCTACCACCAGAAGATTCTGATTTACCAGGTCTGGACTGGTCCAGATGATGCTGATGTGTTTCAGAACCACTAACCTAGTCCAACTTCCTGCTGAAGGCAGGAATGAATGGCCCTTACATGTATCCTTGACAAACAGTTTTTTAAACTTCTTTAAAACTCCAGCCCTTTCATGGGTTCTATTAGAAAGGTCCTTTATCTGAAATACACTCCTCATAAGTTCTACCTCCTAGGTATAGCTCTGCCCTTTGGAGTACAAGAAAAAGTCTACTTCTACTTTTGCATGGCAACCCTTTAAATATGTGAATATAGTTACCACGAATCATCTTAACTCATTCTTTTTTTTTTATTTTTTATTTTTTGAGACTGAGTCTTACTCTGTCAGCTAGGCTGGAGTGCAGAGGCACAATCTCAGCTCACTGCAACCTCCGCCTCCTGGGTTCAAGAGATTCCCCTGCCTCAGCCTCCCAAGTAGCTGGGATTACAGGTACCCACCATCACGCCTGGCTAATTTTGTATTTTTAGTAGAAACAGGGTTTTACTATGTTGGCCAGGCTGGTCTCGAACTCCCAACCTCAGGTGATCTGCCCTCCTCAGCCTCCCAAAGTGCTGGAATTACAGGAGTGAGCCACCGCGCCCGGCCTTTTAACTCTCATTACTTTCCTTTGTTCCATGGCTTTGGTGTCAAGATTTTTCACTTAGTGATTACCCTTTTTTTTTGGTGGTTTTCTAATTTTTCAATGTCCCAAGTTGAGATTTAAAAGGCAGTATAGCTAGTGGCTGACAGCACAGATTTTGCAGTTAGAGACATGCACAAAACCCAGTTCTCCCATTACTAGCTACTTGATTACAATCAAGTCATTTAACTATAGTTTTCTCTTTGGTAAAATGGGGGTAATAATAATGATGTCAATTAATGTGAGATATTTAAAATAGTGCTTGGCATATAGTGAGCCCTTAATAAATTTTAGCTGCTATTATTAATATTATGGCTTCTAAATAGGAGTCCATTTTAGTTCTGATAGTGAGTGATCTCTAGGGGAAGAGAAATTACAACTCTCTCAGGGAAGCAGGAACACAGGAAAACATAAAGTCATTGCCAAATATGTTAAAAATTTCGCCTGCACAACAAATAGAATATAACCGAAGAATCTATTAATAGAAGACTAGTTAGATAAATAAAATAAAGTATATCCATATGATAAAATACTATGCAGCTACTTTTTAAAATGCAGTAGATCTAACCTTCAGGCTGTACTTTTAAATGAAAAAAGAAAAATGTATAATGGTTTCTGTTATATTTTATACATATATATCATATAGGCTTGTGCTTGTGTAAAATAGAAGTATAAATAAACTTATAAGAGTAGTTGCTTCTGGAAAGATGAATTGGTGAGTGGAGGTAAGGAATGGGAGACAGGCATTTTGATTTTTGTTTTTCACCATGCATATGGATTACTTTTTCAAAAAAGGTAAAAAGATTTGCCCACAGCCCAACTAGAAGTAGAATCTGCAATTCTCTTGGGTATCAACATTACTTGTAGTGGGTACAAGAACTATACAGGCCCCAGGGTAAATGTTAGATATTGAACATTCTTGTTCTGAAAAGGAAAAATGTCTCATGGTAATCATAACAAGAGACATTGCTGGCTGGGCATGGTGACTCACACTTGTAATCCCAGCACTTTGGGAGGCCAAAGCAGGCGATCACGAGGTCAGGAGATTAAGACCATCCTGGCCATCATGGTGAAACCCCATCTCTACTAAAAATACAAAAAATTAGCCAGGTGTAGCGGTGCACACCTGTAACCCCAGCTACTCGGGAGGCTGAGGCAGGAGAACTACTGGAACCCGGGAGGCGGAGGCTGCAGTGAGCTGAGATCATGCTACTGCACTCCAGCTTGGGCTACAGAGCGAGACTCCGTCACAAAAAAAAAAGAGAGAGAGAGAGATTGCTAAATAGTTTATGAGTAACACATAACAGGGACCAAAATTTCCTAAGAGCAGGGGCTTAGGAGTGGCAATTGGCTGGAAAGGGTGGGAGTGATTAGGGAGTTGAGTCTCGAAGTAGGCTTTTCATAGGAAACATTCTTTTCCTTTTTTTTTTTTTTTTTGGTGTATTACTTTGGGGTCCCTTTAGAGAACTGATGGAAAATATGGGGGCTTAAGGCTCCCTCCAATCCCTCACCTTGGTGTCATCATTAATAGGAAACATGCTCTACTTGGATGTATTTGATAAATGAACTCTTACCCAGGCTGTCTGGAAACTGCACAAAACAGACAAAGGACCTTTTATTATCCTCATCCAATAATCTGGAATTGAAGCTTTGGTTAACCAAGCCCATGAAGTAAACAAACTTCTCATGGAGAAAACTCTATCGTCATTTAATGCCTGTATGAAGCCTCTGAACAAAGAGGAAAGAGCTTCAGAAGTCACTGAAGGAGTAGTAAGGCTTGGCATTTCAATCTTTCCTATAGTTTAAAACCTCAAACGCTCAGAGTGTCTAACTTATTTACAGGTAACAATACCTGCGTGTGTATACATACAGCTCTAAGAATTTAAAAAGTAAGTTAAAAGTGTCCAAATTTGTGATGTAAAATATTTAATTCCGCCTCTAGGTGGTGAGAATCCCACTGGCAAAATCCAGTTTTCTTTCACTTTCATGTGAAGAGGCAGTGGAGAAACATACAACTTTCTGCTTCAGAGAGGGGAAGTTCATTTTGTACTTTTCCAGTGAATCATTTAAAATCATGGCTAAAGACATTTTCCTCCACATGGCATAAGATCCTTTTCCCCACTCCTAGGCGTAAGCAAGTAGTTAGCCAGAACTCAGCGATAATGCATTTTTAAAGGCTTGACCAAGCTTGATTGGACTGGAGGACTTTTAAGATATATTTTTATTTGGATATATCATACCAGCTAATTTGTGTGAAGTCAATATCAACATTCACAAAAAGTGAAAATGGCATATAACTGAGTCAACTACACTAAGTGGAGGTATGTTATAATGTGTCAAAAACAAAGCAAACTGCAGTAAGCAATGAATTACATCTTAAAGCTAAGAAGTTTAAATCTACTTTAGGATACAATCACATAAAGAAAACTAGCAAGATTTACATGTATGAAAATCACTGTAATTAAAGGAATATGAGTAGATGTCACTGGCAGGCATTTTCTGTTTAAAAAGGACAAATGGGAATACTGTAGAAAAAGAATAAAAGCTCCAAGTCAGCCTTCCAAAATGACTATGATGATAAATGACATCATAATTTTATTTATATTGGAATGTAAAAAGAAAAGGATAAATTATTTATTATGAAACAATATTATGCTTCCTAGAGTGAGTTATGATACCGTGGAAGTAAATTAGAGTCTTCTAAATCCATACAGTTTGCACTCTACTTTTCCAAGCCAACAGGATTTAATATCAGTAAGATTTCAATATATATGTTAAAAGTACAGTAAATAGGCCAGGCATGATGGCTCACGCCTGTAATCCAGCACTTTGGGAGGCTGACTGGGGCGGATCATGAGGTCAGGAAATGAGGACCATCCTGGCCAACATAGTGAAACCCCATCTCTACTAAAAATACAAAAATTAGCCAGGCATGGCGGCGTGCACCTGTAGTCCCAGCTACTTAGGAGGCTGAGGCAGGAGAATTGCTTGAACCTGGGAGGCAGAGGTTGCAGTGAGCCGAGATCATACCACTGCACTCCAGCCTGGGGGACAGAGCGAGACTCCGTCTCAAAAAAAAAAAAAAAAAAAATTAGTGCAGTAAATAGAAACTGCAGCTGTGACCGTTACTCATAGAAAACAGTGTAATGTATGTAAAACTTACAGCCACACCCACAGCTATTTATAGTAACACCATCACATTAACATTTTTTTCAGTAAGAAGAAAACTTATTACATATTTTACATGATACATATTTAAAGATATATTAAAGCATATATTTTATAGAATAATTTTTAAACATTCTTAGTTGATATAATAATCATGAAGCAGTTATGTTATTCTTTAAGTATGATTTGAGAAAATAGTGTATTTCTTTAATAGTTAACTAAACTATATATATATGTATTTTTTTTTTTTTTTTGAGACAGAGTTTCACTCTTGTCACCCAGGCTGGAGTGCAGTGGCACGATCTCAGCTCACTGCAACCTCCGCCTCCTGCCTCCCCAGTTCAAGTGCTTCTCCTGCCTCAGCCTCCCAAGTAACTAAGACTACAGGTGTGTGCCACCACGCCCAGCAAATTTTTGTATTTTTAGTAGAGATGAGGTTTCACCATGTTACCCAGGCTGGTCTCAAACTCCTGGCCTCAAGCGATCCACCCACCTCAGCCTCCCAAAGTGCTGGGATTACAGGCGTGAGCCACGCTCCCAGTCCTAAATGGTATTTTTAAAAACCTAATGATTTGAGGCTGGGCACAAGAATCGCTTGAACCTGGGAGGCAGAGGTTGCAGTGAGCCGAGATCATCCCACTGCACTCCAGCCTGGGTGACAGAGTGAGACTCTGTCTCCCCCCAAAAAAAAAAAAAAAAACCTTGTGATTTGAAGCAAAAATAAATTTTCCTCAATGCTTATATAATGTTCCTTGCTAAAAAAGCTTCATCTTCTATAAAAAATCATAGTAGAACTTTACCAGTGTGATACTGATGACTGCATGGATATCCTTACCTTGTGCTGGTATCTTGTGTCAAATGCATGTTTTATCAAAAGATTCTTTATGACAGAGATAGCTGTATATCTGATCTCATAATTGTCCTGAAGAGCAATGGAAGTTTCCCTCAGAAGTAGACCAACCAGGAAGTGATGCTTGCAATACTCATCTGATAAACTGTATTCAAGATTTGAATCTGCAGTACAATGAAATTTAAAACCCATTTATGAAAATATTCAAAAAATGATTATAATTAAAATACTGTATTATTTAATAATATGTGATCATGCTAGCAAGAGCTATAATTTTTATTATGAATGATTCTGAGCAGTTCTTTTATCATCTAGAATAAGCATGCAAAATTTACAAGACAGGAGCACTCATATTTTGGGCTAGACGATAACTTTAATGATCATTTCAGTCAGGAAGAAAGTCCCTAGATTTTTTTTTTCCCTGCATTCTTTTGAACTCATAGAAATCTTATGATAGAACCTACAATAAGATAATTATATATTTTGCAACGTTTTAACAGATTTCTTTATAGCTGAAGAGATTTTGTCACAACTATACATTTGAAAAATTCTATACAATAATGCTTGACTTACTTATCCATTTATACTTATAAAGTGGGAAAAGACAAACTAAACAACTGAATAGTCTGACAGTATTGACTGTTTCAGTAAATATTATATATTGGGCTGAAAATATACATGGGACATAAGAACAATAAGGAAAACAGTCTCATTCCATTCCAATCCATCATCACTCAAAAACAAATAATTTATATCAGAAAATAATCACTTCGAACTATGTCTTTCCCTTCTTTTAAGATCCTCAGTCTATTTTATTTATTTATTTATTTATTTGAGATGGAGTCTCACTCTGTTGCCCAGGCTGGAGCTCAGTGGCACAATCTCAGCTCACTACAACCTCTGCCTCCCGGGTTCAAGCAATTCTCCTGCCTCAGCCTCTGAAGTAGCTGTGACTATAGATGAGCACCACCACGCCCAACTAATTTTTTTTTGTATTTTTAGTAGGGACGGGGTTTCACCATGTTGGCCAGAATGGTCTCGAACTCCTGAGCTCAGGTGATCTCTCTGCCTTGGCCTCCTGAAGTGCTGGGATTACAGGAATGAGCCACTGTGCCTGGCCTAGATCCTCAGTCTATTTTAAATCTCAGATGTTAATATCATGGTTGGGACTTGCTTTATAAGTACTTATAGGGGATTGTGATCAGGTTTAGTAATTTGTTTGTTTGTTTGTGACAGTCTATCTCTGTCACCCAGGCTGGAGTGCAGTGGCGCGATCTCGGCTCACTGCAACCTCTGCCTCCCAGGTTTAAGCAATTCTCCTGCCTCAGCCTCCTGAGTAGTTGGGACTACAGGCATGTGCCACCATGCCCGGCTAATTTTTTGTATTTTTAGTAGAGACGAGGTTTCACCATATTGGCCAGGCTGGTCTCTAACTCCTGACCTTGTGATCCACCCGCCTTGGCCTCCCAAAGTGCTGGGATTACAGACATTTGCCACCGCGCCCAGCCAAGTTTAGTAATTTCTATGGAAGATTTCTACTATCTTTATTTCCTCTCCAGTACTATTTAATTAGATAGGCCATGAAGCCGAAGAATATGTTTTCTATTTCTCTTTTGGCCTGTTCAGCACTTAATATAATGCTTTATATTCAGCTGGGACTTAATAAATGCTGCGAGTAGTCCAATTTAATCCTAAATCCTGATGATCTGTCCACGCCTTCTTTTTCCTGACTTCCTCATAGTTACAAATAAATATTGGGTGAAGTATATGAGCTACACATGCTCAGATTCAAGTAAGGGGGTAGTTGAATAGAAGTACTATGGTTTAAAAATATTTTTTCTCCATTTTCACTGGCTATAATTCCATCACTAAAACCACCACTCAGCAAATACTTCTACACAGACCAAGGCAGATTATTTTCTTCCTGCATTGGTCATGCTTTTTTGTGAATCCCTATCACCTTCTACGCATAAGGGCCAGGACTAACAAAGGTGGCTTTATGTGAGTAGATTTTACAAATGGTAATCAATTTGTTACTTTGGTGATTTGAATAAATCCAATCAGGTGGTTTCATCTACACCTGCAGAATTCTGGCCAAGATATCATTAAACAGCATCTAAGAGACAGAGGAAAGCCTGAGAGAGGTCACACACACACACCCACATCACACACACACACACACACACACACACACACACACACACACACACAAGTAACTTCCAGTTCCCCATTCATGACCTCTATGCTGGCTTGCAGCAGGAACTTGTGTTTTGAAGGAAGATGTTTTAAAGTTGATTTCTCTAGCAACACTCAATTTTATTTTAAAACTAAACAAACACACTGCCTCCTAGATTTTCTGGGCACTTGGCTAGGGAGGATTTGAAAAGCAAACAAAGCCCCCATCCATCTTAGCAATTCATCAAATCAATTGTTTTCTAAAACAGCAAGCTAATTTAGAGTGAACCGAGTTAAACCTACCTACTGAAGTCAAACGGTCCACCGCAAATGAAAAAAAATCTAATTAATATATGAAAAGAAAAGGGACAAATAAAAAACATAGTAACATAAGAATAGTGCTATACAACAAAGCATTCAATAAAACTAGCAATGGAGATAACTGAAGGCATTTCATAAATTTAGCACAAACATGTTACTGTTTTACTCTACCTTTACATTTTTTGATGCTTTGAGGAGAAATGCATTTACATGCCTTTTTCTTAATTTAGTCTTATACAAGATCCCAAACACTACTACAGAAAGTAATTTCACTTGTATCTGACATCTGTGTTTAAGCAGCAATCTATTAACACACCTGATTTCTTCACACTATGAATATTATTACTGATATTATGAAGGAAATGCAGAAAAACATTAAAGGACTTCAGATAGTAACAATTCTGAATTTACCTTCACGTTGACTGGTTCAACTAGAAAACATTATACTACACTAGCGCTAGCAAAACATGGAAAAAAACAAACTCAAATGATGGAAAATGCAAATACATGCCTTGAACCCGCTGCAGTTTAGGTTTTGCAAATGCCATTGGCAAGTTCAGAGGAATGTAATGTTCGTGATTGCAAATTGTTTGCAGAAATTCAAACTTGTATTCAGCCAGAACCTAAATGGAAAGAAATGATACATTAGCTCATATTTAGTAGGCATTTGCTATTTTAAGAATTTAATACAGCGCATTATTTTTCACAACAGAAGTGCTTAGTATTCTAAGCATACCTTGAGATGCGACCTGTGCAGGAAAGAGTTAACATAGCAGGTCCAAGACTGCTATCCTTTAAAAGGCCTGCTTGTTGGCTGGCATCTAAAAAATGAAATTTTGAAATGTTCCCTACATGATAAGTTGCGCCTTCTGTGTCAGCCTGCTTAGACTGTTTGTACAAACAATGTGATTTATAGTGAACACCTGCTTTGCTTTCCTTTCTGAGAGTCTGGAATTTTGACCAGCCTCCAACACATAATCAGCCCTCAATAAAACCCCTCAACTCTTGAGTTTTAAACAGGCCTTCCTTGAACAGGAATATTGCACACTTACAAGTGCATTTTCACTGCTAGAAGGAGGCTGTGCTCTGTGAGACCCTTCACAGGAGGGAAAGAGTTCAGAAAGGCTGCGTGTGGATTGCTACCCACCCCATTTGATGTCTTTTCCTTTCCCGATTCAGCTGAGTATCCTCATCATATCACGCTCATGAATCTTAGCCATCAATACAGCTATATGTTGAGTCTGTGAATCCTTAGAATGAGCTATTGAACATATGGGGGGTCCTGGGGACCCCAAAACACAGTCCAGTATTCCTTGCTTTTAAGTATGTCTATACTCCAAGTACCTAAATAAAAACAGCAGTTCCTAATCCCCTAGAAGAGAATAAATGTCACTTTTGGTCTTATGCTCAGATGTCTGACATCCACTACGATCATGTCCTCATAACTTACCTTAGGATCTTTGGGACTGAATCCAGATATATAGTCATTTATTAAATTGAAAATAAATCCTCTATCCATTAGTGTCAAACAGCGCTGTAGGAACCAAAACAAAACTAAGGGTTAGTTACACAATTCTAAAAGTCTAAATTTAAAAAATGTAAAGTTTTAAAAATTCAAAATTGGTTCCACACAAAAAGAAAGACATTTTTGTTTTTATAGATAACTGTCTGAGCTTCAGGTGACCTTAAAGAAAAAGATAAAGGTCAAGTGGCATCACTGGAATCGGGACTGAAGGGCCTCAATTATACAGTTTTCAGAATAAGATGTATATATAGCCACACACACAAATACACATTTATCTATACATATACACACATACATACACAGACACACATACATATCTGTAATCTATTCAGCTACACTTCCTCATTTTGGTCAACTCCCAAAGCCCAAGTGAGTTGACCTCATTTTGGTCAACTCCCACTTCCGAAGGGAAGTGTAAGGTAGTCTGTTAGCTGATGAAAGTGAGACTTGCCTATGTAAATATTAATAATTCAGACCAAAAGGGTTTTTGTGTTCAGTGAAGTCAAGGCCTAAAACCTCCCTTCTCTGTGACAGCCCTAAGTTATTCATATTTGCCTGCTGTCATTCTCCTAGTTAAGGCTCTCACTACCTTGCAACTGAAAAACTGTAGTTAACCTCCTCAGTCTTCATGTCTCTCATGTCTCCATCCATCTGCTTCCAGATTAACCTCTAAGTCCCAGCCCTAATCGTGTCATTTTCCTGCCCCAAAGCTTCCAATAGTTCCCTATCGTCTCTAATATAATTTCAAACTCCTTAGCTTGGCATTCAAGAACACTCACAATCTTGTCCCAACTTACTTGTCCAGCTTCATTTGCCAACAGATCTCATTGACTTCCTTTGACTGTGTCTCAAAACATAAAAAAAAAAAAAAAACAGAGAAAGAGAGACAGGCAGAGTCTTGCTCTGTCACTCAGGCTGGAGTGTAGTAGCACAGTCATAGCGCACTACAGCCTCAAACAATCCTCCTGCCTCAGTCTCCCAAGTAGCTGGGACTAAGGCGGGCACCAGCATGCTCAGCCATCATTCACTTATTATCCCCTCGAGATGCACTGTGTATTCCCACCTCTAGGTCTTTGACTCATGCCACACCTAGCAAGTCTATCGCTACTTCTATCTGATCTTGTTCATTCTTTAAGGTTCTCATGAAATCCCATCTTCCTTAACTACATTGGTCCATGGATCCCTTCAAACACTTTATTCAGTATTAGCTTGTATTTTACTATTTTCCTGTCATCTCACCTAGATTGGACAATAAGAATGATCTTTTCCTTTATATCCTTCATAGTGCCTACAATATTTCTGTGAAATCCAAATAATTCAATATTTGATTAACCAGCTACCTGCATCTTGCATCTCATACTCTCCTTTCCACTTCTGCTGCCACTGCCCAGGGTCAGACCCTCATCACCTGTCATCTGGATTACTGAGTTAGGCTCATATTTATTTATTCCAGCATCCAACAAACATTTAGAGGATCTACTATGTTTGAGACAATGTATTACATTCTAGAGAAATACAAAGTGGAATAAGGCATGGTCCATAATCATGTCTAATAGTGAAGACAATCACATATTGAAAACATAGTGTACAATAAGAAGTGCCATAGAACTATGTAAAAGACAGATGAACAACAGAAGGGGTGATCAACACTGCATGGAAAGGCCAGGGAAGAGCTGAGCCTAAAAGATAAGTGGATTGTGCCAGGCGGACAATTGGTTTTCTAATCAGTTGCCCTGACTCGGCTCGGGTCTCTTCCTCACTTCATCTATCATAACAGCAAGAAAAGTATCCTCCGAAGTATTTGGTGTTGCTCCATTGCATATGAATCAAAGTCCAAATTCCTTAACCTGACATTTAAGGCCTTCTGTTATTGGCACCAGATGGCCTTTCCAGCTCTTTCTTCATACTTCCTAAACTCATCACACAATGAGTTTTCACTCGTCCCTAAATAATTTTTGAACATGTAAATTTCATCTTTGCTCAGGGACCCTCTAACTGCAACATGCTCAACTCTTGTCCTGGGGAACTCTGCACTATGCTACTTGTTTCATGCTGCCTGGTCATAATCTCTCTCTCCCTTTCTAGTTTTTCTATAGTATTTTGTCTGTATTTCTGGTGTTACTGTTATCACCTTTATCTTGCATATATATTCAAATTTGACCACTAACACGGCCTCTCACATCTTTGAATTGCCACACAGAAGACAAGCCAATGGGCCAGGCGCAGTGGCTCACGTCTGTAATTCCAGCACTTTGGGAGGCTGAGGTGGGCGGATCACGAGGTCAGGAGGTCGAGACCATCCTGGCTAACACGGTGAAACCCTATCTCTACTAAAAAATACAAAAAATTAGCTGGGCATGGTGGCGGGCACCAGTAGTCCCAGCTACTCGGGAGGCTGAGGCAGGAGAATGGTGTGATCCCGGGAGGCGGAGCTTGAAGTGAGCTGAGATCACGCCACTGCACTCCAGCCTGGGTGACAGAGCAAGACTCAGTCTCAAAAAAAAAAAAAAGACAAGCCAATGTTTGCTGACTTGAATTAAGTAAATGCTGCTACTAAACCAAAACTGTTCTGTTCCCTTTACATAGTAAACTTCAAGTTTAAACTCCATGGAAGAAGCTAATGTTCTACATTTCAGAAAGTATGTGCTCCCATTTAAATAAGCATTTAAACTATGTTTAAAAACACTGTGTGCAACAAGCAACACTTGTCTTCTGACTAGGCCACCTGTATGTGTCCTCTGATTTCATCAATTCGTCATTTCAATGGGGGATGGGGACAAATTTGCTGTGATCAGTTAAGCTAAAAGATACGGCTTTTATCCAAAAGAGGCAATAACAAGTGTTGGTGAGGATGTGGAGAAAAGGGAACCTTCCTACCCTATTGGTGGGAATGTAAATTAGTACAACCACTATCAAGAACAGATTTGTTTGTATTTCTGGTATGACTGTTATCACCTTTATCTTGTATATATAGTTAAATTTGACTACTAAGATAGCTTCTCACATCTTTTCTTGTTTTGTTTTGAGACGGAGTCTCACTCTATTGCCCAGGCTGGAGTGCAGTGGTGTGATCTCGGCTCACTGCACCCACTACCTCCCAGGTTCAAGGGATTCTCCTGCCTCAGCATCCCAAGTAGCTAGTGGTGCCTGCCACCACACCCAACTAATTTTTGTATTTTTGGTAGAGACAGGGTTTCACCATGTTGGCCAGGCTGGTCTCGAACCCCTGACCTCATGTGATCCGCCCACCTCAGCCTCCCAAAGTGCTGGGATTACAGGTGTGAACTACTGTGCCCGGCCGGCCTCTCACATTTTTGAATCGCCACATAGAACACAAGCCAATGCCAATGTCTTCTATGGAGGTTTCTCAAATAACTGAAAATACAGCTACCATACGATCCAACATTCTACTCTTAGGTATATACCCAAAAGGAAGAAAATCAGTAGATCAAAGAGATCTCTGCACTCCCATGTTTGTTGCAGCACTGTTCACAATAGCCAACGTTTGTAAGCAACCTAAGTTTTCCAGTAGTCTTATGAAGACCTAGCTGAGTCTCTAGAAGGTGCTTAATTTTTTTCTTGGGCTTCCTGTCAATGAAGAGGAGTTCCTTACCACATTCCAGCTGCCTTTAACTCACCTTCAGGAAGCTAGCCAAACTATAGTTCACATTTCTGGACTCTTCGGGAATCTCCGCATACCGAATAGTCACATGGGGAATTATTGCAAGAAGCAGTGAATGTAAGACATGATGATATGTCTCGGGAAATCTCTGGCCTCGGGGAAGCTGAAATGAAATAGGCACAGAAAAAAGTCAGACTTCTGAAAGGTCTAAGTTGCCATTTTTACTTTCAAACACATTCTACAAATAAATATATCTTAACACTGATGTACAATTGTTCTCCCAACCTAAAAATGACATCACTAGTTCAAGATGTACTTGACTCTCTATAATTACAGGAACTCTCTGGATCTCTAATAATCTACCTGACTGAGGTTATCAGCAAGAATGGGTTGTTCTGCCCCAACTTTGGAATATCATGCTTCTGAGTTACAGACAAATCCCAGTTTTCATTCCACTTTTTTCCTGACACACAAAGTATGCATGCACTTCAATTTCAGTAAACGTATTATATAAATTCTGATAAAAAATAATTAAGTATAAGGTAAATATTTTGTACTTCACAAGTCTTAGCTTTATGATTCCTATGAATAAGAAAAATTGTTTTACCTTTCAAACAATTAAAAATTACAACAAATTGCATACATCACATTCCGGGATCATATCTAGTGCATAAAGTGTTTGTAACACTGCACGTGCATGGGCAAATGCTATGTCTGATTTAACCCAATGAGTCTTCTCAAGAGACATTTTTAAGCCATAAGACAAAGGCAAAGATTCAAAGGTAATGAGTTGTACATGGCAAATGATTATAGGAAAGAATCTATGTGGAAAAGTCTCTGCAGATTAGATGGTGAGAACATATCAACTGCAAGACCTCAGATTTACGCAATACATCCATTGTTTTTGTAAGCAACATTGAAAAAGCTAAGCACTCAGAGCCTTTAAATATAAAACAGGATTTGCATGGCATGGCTATCTGAGAGTAAGATTAGCTTTTTTTGTCTACATCAAATATTATTCTTATATATACAATTATCATTTGCCAACTGAAAGTTATTCTTTACCTTAATTTACTTACCTTAATCTTATTCTCTTCCAACAAGTATGTGGCCATCGACTTTGCAATTATTTCAAAGAAAAACCATGAGTACTAAAAAAAAAAAAAAAAAGAAAATCTTTAACTGTTACCAAATCTTTGAAGTTTAGCAAAGTTTGACAAATCAATATGGGTCTTGTCTTTGAATTTTACTAACATTTTCAAGTGATCCCAAGTCACTATCAAAGTCTCACAGAATATCTGCCAATGGTTTTAGCAAAAAGGTACTATTGTACTTCAGGGTTGACTGGTAATATACAAAGGAAGGATGGGAACCTTTGTCCCACTGGGGAGTATTTTATCCCCACCATTGTTTCTAATTGCCCACACGTGGTATTAAGAGCAAACTAACTTCTAGTTTATCTTGTTACCGCTTTTAAATGCTCAATGAATCTTATTACCACCTGCACCTAGCTTGGGCCCCAACCCTGGCTTTGATGTGACATTTGTGCAGCCTAAGTAGCCTAGATGTTTGCCTACGTCATATAACTTGAAGAGTAGAGAGAAGCCTCAATCAGATATACTCCAAGATACTCGAAATTCTACCATTAATAAAAGAAGTAATAAAAATAATGACAATAATAACAGCTATAATTTCTTGAGTGCCTACGATGTGCCAGGAACCATGTGTTGAATGCTTTACTTATATTTTAGCAATGAGGATTTGGAGGCTCAGAAATGCTAAATAACTGGCCCCAGGTCACAAAACTATTTTGTGACGGATACAGGATTCTAACTCAGGTCTATCTGATCCAAAAGTCTTTCTTTTACACATTTAAATGAGGGCAGGGGGTGGGTAGCTGGGGTGAAGAAGGTTCTGTGGAGAACTTCAGGAAAAGGATGCATGGGCAAAGTGGTGGGGAGAGGACGGGTCACATGTGAAACTGATGAAAGACTAGAAGCGAAACGGGAGGGTATCAAAAAAAAGTGTGTCTATGGCTGCTCTCGTTCCTTGTTGTGTCCTGTGTTCGCACCTTTAGCAATTTGTTTATTGATAAAAAATCTGCAGACTGTTTCAATATAGCTATCATCGTAGTAGCCAGGGTTTCATGTATCAGCTGGGCCTGAGGAGCACTCGGTTTTTCAGGTCGGAAGCTATACTACAAATAAACAAACAAAAAAATGAACTGTAAGACAAAACTGTCACATAAAACAAATTGCTCAGAAAGAAACTTTACTCCACAAACCTTTATGAATGATCTTAAATAACTATCCAAGCCTTCTTCGTGGCACTTTGATACAATATGTAAGAGAACCCTGAAACGACATTCACAAGAGTCAGCATGTCATACTATAATGAATTACCATATTTTGATTCTTAAGATTGTCATGTGTAGCCCCCAGAACATCTAACACTGCCTAAATAATTAAAAGTGAGATGACTGCATTAAATATAATGGTGATAGTTTAGGTGTACGAAAGATTTCAGCATCTATCATGCTCGGGTCTTATAAAATATATTTCCTAGTTCAAAAGAAGGATATTTAATTTGACAACCCAGATGTGACGTCTGTTTCTAAATCTCTGTATGTGCCTGAAGCATGGTGGTAGCTACTATGCAGTAAAAGACTTCAAATTAGATAAATATTGAGATACCCTCTAGTGAGAATAAAAGGAAGAGAATAGAAAGACACAATGAAGGCCCGGCACGGTGGCTCATGCTTGTAATCCCAGCACTTTGGGTGGCCAAGGCGGGTGGATCATGAGGTCAGGAGTTTGAGATCAGCCTGGCCAACACAGTGAAACCCCGCCTCTACTAAAAATACAAAAATTAGCTGGGTGTGGTGGCGGGCACCTGTAATCCCAGCTACTTGGGAGGCTGAGGTAGGAGATTCGCTTGAATCCGGGAGGCAGAGGTGGCAGTGAGCCAAGATTGCACCACAGCACTCCAGCCTGAGTGACAGAGCGAGACTCCACCTAAAAAAAAAAAAAAAAAAAAAAAAAGAGGAGAGAGAGAGAGAGAAAGACAGACAGAAAGAAAGAAAGAAAAGAAAAGAAAGACAGACAGAAAGAAAAGAAAGATAGAAAGAAAGAAAGGAAAAAAAAAAAGAAAGAAGAAAGAAAGAAAGAAAGAAAGAAAGAAAGAAAGAAAGAAAGAAAGAAAGAAAAGAAAGAAAAGAAACAAAGGCAATGAAAAGCATGTCAACAGACAGGGGGAAAAGGGAGAGCTGGGGCAGGTGTAATGATATGAACTATAATTGGGGTAAGAGACTAGCAGTGTCCTCAAAGTTCAGCACATATAAGAAGCACGTGGTGGGTCCTTTGACTCCATTGCTCAGCCCTTCTCCCAGAGTTTCTGATTTTGTAGGTCTGGAGTGAAGCTCAATGATTAACAATTTTACTAAATTCCCAGGTGATACTGATGCTACTGGTATGGGAACCATGTTTTGAAAACCACTGGCCTAAAGTTTCTTCCATTTTCAACCACACTATCCCCAACAGCAGCAATGCAAGCAAATGGTGTGCGGCTGTGGTGTGAGGTCTGGTGGAAGAGGTTGTGGCAACAGCAGAGGCAGCAAAGCAAGAAACTTCCAGCACTCAGCCCACAATTTAAGTATCCTGTTTTGATTTCAAAATTCAGGTGTATTGTGCATTCTACTCTACAATACATCCTTGTTTGTTTTCATATAAAAATAATACTTCCTTATTCTTTCAAGTAAAAATTGATGGCTTAGGGCCACATTCTGTTAAATATACATCCCTAGTCACCTGTGTCTATTTAAATTGATTAAAATTAAAATTAAACACAATTAAAAATTCGGTTCCTGCAGGGCGCAGTGGCTCACGCCCGTAATCCCAGCACTTTGGGAGGCCGAGGTGGGTGGATCGCCTGAGATCAGGAGTTTGAGACCAGCCTGGCCAACAGGGTGAAACCCCCATCTCTACTAAACATACAAAATTAGCCGGGCATGGTGGCAGGCGCCTGTAATTCCAGCTACTCGGGAAGCTGAGGCAGAAGAATCGCTTGAACCCAGGAGGCAAAGGCTGCAGTGAGCCGAGATTGCGCCATTGCACTACAGCTGGGGCAACAAGAGCGAAATTCCATCTCAAAAAAAAAAAAAAAATTCTGTTCCTCAGCTGAACCAGCCCCAGCTGAAGTGCTCAATAGCCACATGTGGCTGGTGGCTGCTATACTGAACAACACAAGTGTAGAACATTTACATAATTGGAGAAAGTTCAATTGGAACTTAGATATTTATCTTTTTAAATACATAAAGCAAATATTAATGAACATGAAAGGAGAAATATATTGCAATATAAAAATAGAGGACTTCAATATCCCACTTTCAACAACGGACAGATCAACCAGACAGAAAAGTAATAAGGAAATATTGGACTCGAACTACACTTAGACCAAATAGACCTAACAGACATATACAGAACATTCCATCCAACAGCAACAGAATATCCATTCTTTTCATGAACACACAGAATCGTCTCTAGGCTAGACCATATATGTTAGGCCACACACCAAGCGTTAAGAATTTTAAGAAGACTGAAATCATATCAAATGTTGTTTCCAACCACAATGGAATGAAACTAGAAATCAATCACAGGAGAAACCGTGGAAAATTCAAAATAGGTGGAAATTAAACATGTTCCTGAGTCAAAAAAGAAAAGGGAAAATTTATAATATCTTGAGACAAATGACAATGAAAACACAACATACCAAAACCTACGGAATGCAGCAACAGCAGTTCTAAGAGGGAAGTTTCTAGTAATGAATACCTCTATTAAAAGATAAGAAAGATTTCAAACAGCATCTTGGTATTATAACACCGAAACTCACATGGTGCAGTTGATAGGAACGTCATCTTCATGAGTCATATTTGTGAGAACTCGGAAGAGTTGCATAAGAATTACAGGCAGAAACTGTATCATGACTTGGATCTCCATGGCATGCAAACACTAAAATTAAGTCATTATTAGTTATGAAAACAAACAGAAATATGATAAAATTTGCACATGTGAAACAACAAAAAAATTAAGTAATGAGAAATACATTGACTAGCGTATAAGTTCAATTAAAAGTGAGCTTTCCATGGGATGGGGGCTTTTTGTTAATTAATCCACACCTCTATTTGGCACTCAGATTTTATTTCATGTTAAATACTAAAGGTAATAAGTATAATTTGGATAAACAGTTTTTGGAAAATTGACAACTGACTCCTGGTAAACCAACACTCAATTGCCTGGGGCAGTGGGGAGGAACAGACATGTTTGGAGATGATACTAGAGATGCATCTACTAACCCCCAGGCATTCTGTATCTTTTGCAGGGGAAGGTGGGCATCAGTTAATCTGGTGACAAGTTAAGTGGAATTCAATAAAGAGTGGTTCTATATGTAATTGGCTGTACACCATTACCACTACAAAACGGAAGCACGTTTGCAGTCTAAGAATCTTATAATACATTTCCTTCAAAGTGCTAACACTCTGTCTCCAATGATAAGTGCGCTACGAACATCAAAAAGAAGAAACGTGATCATATATACAGAGAAATTATACAAATAGTGAAAGTTGTTCAATTTCTTTCTTCTTTCTTCCCTTCTCTCCACATTCACTCACTCAACCAGTCAACCAAAAAAAGGAAACAAACCTCGCTGAGCATCTTTCTATATCAATTCAATGTGTAGTGCTAGGTGAAATAGAGAGGTGGATAAATCAAGTCTCTGTACTTAAAAAACTCATAAGTTCTCTTTCCCAGATTCCCTGACTCTTGCCACAATCTGTCTTCAAGACCTTCTAATGGATAACCAAAATAGTATAAATCATTTTCTCTTTAGCAGGTCTCTGTACCATTTCTCTTTACTCTCAATACATCCAACTCTCATTTCTAAATTAATCTTCCTCAAATACTCGTTACATTAGACCACCTCCTGCCAAGATTTTTTCGATGTCTCCCCATAGCCTATGACAGTGGTTCTCAACCAGGGGCCATTTTGTCCCCAACAGATTTGGCAATGTCTGGAAACGGTTTTGGTGGTCACAACCAGGGAGTGATACTGACATCTAGTGGTCAGAGGCCAGCAATGCTGCTAAATATCCTATAACGCACACACAGACCCTCATGTACAAAGAATTATTCTACCCCAAAATGTCAATAGTGCCAAGATTGAGAAATCCTGGCCTAGAGTATTAAGACCAAGTTATTTCAGACCTAACTGGCATTTTCAGCCTAAACAATCATCACTGTTCTCTACAAGGCCAAACTGGTATCTCTGGTTTCTTCACTGTTCTTGAATATATCATTTACTTTCCTACCTTTGTGTCTGTTCATAGTTTTTAGCCAAATCCTGGCCACTCTTTCAAGGCAAGTACAAACGACCACTTCAGGGAAACCATTCATTTTCTCATTCGACAAAGGGAAAACAAATGAACTCCCGATAGCCAAGCACACCAAAAACAAAAGTAAACCCAAACAAATAAAGGCCATGGTTTCTACCATCAAGTTGTTTGCAGTGTACAGGGGATAAAGGCATGGAACTAAATAACTGCAATATCAACAGTAAATACCATGATCATGGGATATACAAAATTCACAAAGAAGCCACTGAGTGTGCAACTGAGTGTGCAAGTGGGTGGGGAATGTCTGGTAAGGCCTTAGAGATGGGAAAGGGTGAATGATAAATAGAATAGTGCCAGGTAGAAAAGAGAGATGGGCATTCCCTGCTACCAGTAGCGGTCCTCTGTAATTTATTCTCAACATGACAGCCAGAGTGTTCTTTTTGAAATGCAAATTAGACATTGCCATCTTTCTGTTGTTAAAAACAAAACAAAACAAACTACCGCGAACAAAGAGCTGTCATAAGCTTCCATGCCTACGACATACCCTGCCTGTCCCTCCAAACCCATCACTTGCCATCCTCCCCCAACAATGCACACTGTACTATAGCTACATGGTCTTTTCTTTTATTTTTCTGTCCTTCACACATGCTGATGTAAGGTGTTTACATGGCTTTACCCCCTAAGGTTGTCTTCCTCTCATCCTTTCAGCTTGAAATGCCATTTCCCCCAGTAGGCCTTCCCTGACAACTCTATGTAGAGTGTACTTCCGGTCATGTTGGATCCCATTAACCTGCTCTTTTCTTCATGGCACTCGCTTATAATCTCTCTACCACAACTGGAAAAGGTATGCTGTCTAAACTGTTCCCCATTCAATTCATGGCATCCAGAACAATGTATGGCCCATACTACACGATCAATAAATATTTGGTGACTTACTGAATAAATGAATAAAATAATAAACTAGGCCGGGCCTGCAATCCCAGCACTTCGGGAGGCTGAGGTAGGCAGATTACTTGAGCTCAGGAGTTCGAGACCAGCCTGGCCAACATGGTGAAACCCCATCTCCACTAAAAATACAAAAATTAGCCAGGTATGGTGGCGCATGTCTGTAGTCCCAGCTACTCGGGAGGCTGAGGCAGGAGAACAGCTTGAACCCGGGAGGCAGAGGTTGCAGTGAGCTGAGTTTGCAACATTGCACTCCAGCCTGGGCAACAGAGTGAGACTCTGTCTTCCCCTTCCCCCCAAAAAAAGACAGGAGCCCTCTAGCCTACAGTAGTTCCTCAGTTCACCAAACCCTCAGCACTTGTACACCGTATCACATACTGGACATTTCATCATATATTGCTTTGAACTATTAATTGTATTATTGACAGACTGTCATTTAACTTATGTGTGTCCTGTCTCTTCAGTTAGACTATAAGTTCCCCTATGGACAATAACCCTAAATTATTCTTCTCTGTAAGCCTCAAAGAACTAGGAAAATACTAAATATATAAGAAGAGCTCAAAAAGTGGATGGTAAATGAATTCTTGAAACAATGTCATTTATAGGAACAACAGATAGCAAGGTGTAGTAGAAAGAACATGGGACTCGTCATAGTCTCACCCCAGTTCTGCTACTAACCAGTTGAATGACTACAGGCAAGTCACCTCTACTTGGGCCCCAGCTTCCTCATCTGTTAAAAAAAAAACCAAAAAAAAGCCTTGACTGGACGTGGTTGCTCACACCTGTAATGCCAGCACTTTAGGAGGCCCAGATGGGCAGATTACCTGAGGTGAGGAGTTCAAGACCAACCTGGCCAACATGGCGAAACCCCATCTCTACCAAAAATACAAAAAAAAAAAAAATATATTAGCTGGGCATGGTGGCGGGCACCTATAGTCCCAGCTACTCAGGAGGCTGAGGCAGGAGAATCACTTTAACCCAGGAGGCGGAGGTTGCAGTGAGCTGAGATTGCACCACTGCACTCCAGCCTGGGCGACAGAGCGACACTCTGTCTCAAAAAAAGAAAGAAGAAAAAAAATCTTGAGAATCCTTTTCCGCACTAAGGTTATATAGAGGAGCTTGGCTATTTCTGAAATCACAAGGTATTTCATTGACTGCCACTAGAGGGAGAGTGTAGGTCACATAAATATCAGAAATTTCACATCTTCAAAAAACCAAATACGAGCGCTTTTCCATTTTAAGAATACCCGTATATATGAAAATGATGTTCTTTTCCATTCCACTTGATCAAAACTTTTATAAAACTTTCCCATGTGAAGAACAAGCATTAACAAAGCATTCATACATATTGAGGTACTAGACATTTACCTGAGGAAAGGATTTAAAAGTTAGATGATTATCATACCTTTTTTTTTTTTTTTTTTTTTTGAGACAGGGTCTTGCTCTGTGGCCCAGGCTGGAGTGCAGTGGCATGATCACAGCTTACTGGAGACTCAACCTCCTCCCACGTCAGCCTCCCAAGTAGCTGGGATTACAGACATGTGCCACTATGCCTGGCTAATTTTTGTATTTTTTTGTACAGATGGGTTTCACCATGTTGATCAGGCTGGTCTCGAACTCCAGGGTTCAAGCAACCTGCCTGCCTGGGCCTCCCAAGGTGCTGGGATTACAGGCATGAGCCATTGTACCTGGCCTATAATACTTCTTAATGATGGTTAAGAACATATAGTCATATAGCCACCACTTACTGACTGTCTCCCTTCTACTCTTGAACAGTATGTTTTCTATATGGTAAGCAGAATGACACCTTAAAAACCAAAGTCACATCATGTCACACCTCTGTCCAAAGCTCCATAAGGCTTCCTATCTCACTCAGAGTGAATTCAAACTCCTCGCCATGGCTTATAAGGCCTTACTTGACAAGCTCCCAGCAACCTCCCCGAGGTAATGTCCTATCACTCTGTGTCCCAGCCACACTGGGATTCTTGCTGTTCCCCGAACACATCAAGCCAAGCTCCTGGGGGCCTTTGTACTTTCTGTTCCCAGCTCTCCCCGAGATATCCACATGGCTGGCACTCATTTCCTTTAGGTCTCTGTTCAAATGTGCCTTTACTAGAGAGATTTTCTCTGGCCACTTTAAAACAGGGACCCCTTGTAAATCTCTGCTCCCCTTCATTGTGCTGGTTTTCTTTATAACAGTTATTACCATATGAGATGACGTATATATTTATTCACTTATGTGTTTACTGTCTGTCTCAACAAGTAAGCTCTTTGACAATAGGGATATTATTTGTTTTCTTCACTTAAATTTCCAATGCTTAAAATGATGCCTGGCCCATAGGAAGCACTAAAGGAATAAGTGTGGCATGAACGATTACTATCTGGCAGATGCTCTAATCTTTTTTTTTTTTTTTAAACAAACAAACAAAAAAGCAGAATCTCGCTCCGTCACCCAGGCTGGCGCGATCTCAGCTCACTGCAACCTCCGCCGGCCTTCTCAGGTTCAAGCGATTCTCCTGCCTCAGCCTCCTGAGTAGCTGGGATTACAGGTACCTGCCACCACGTCTGGCTGATTTTTGTATTCTTAGCAGACACAGGGTTTCACCATGATGGCCAGGCTGGTCTTGAACTCCTGAGCTCAAGCAATCTCCCTGCCTCGGCCTCCCAAAGTGCTGGGATTACAGGTGTGAGGCACCATGCCCAGCCCCATTATCTAATTTAAGTCTCACAATCATCCTACAAGATGGGCACTATTGTTATCCCCACATGACATATGAAGAAACAAAGGCTCAGAGAAGTAACTTGGTCATGGTCAGTTACAGAGCTAGTAAGTGACATGTGGGATACAAGCTCAGTTTATTATTCCAGAACCCATATATTTGATCTCATCTCATACGACCTCTCTGAAAGAAATGAACATTTTTGTTCCTGAGTATATCATTAAGTAACAGCATATGTCCAAAGGTAAATCCTAAAGATGTGTGATTTAAAATAAAATTTCCTCAGACTTGCTATAGCTATCTTATTAAAGGAACAATTAAAAGAAGAGAGCCACTGTCAGGCAAATTATGACATGCACTGTAGTCCTAGCACACAGGCAAAAAATCACGTGTTAGGTCCTCTATACATGTGGTAAGACACAATATTCCAACATGCATAAAGTATGTGTCTTCGTTAGCCAGCCCCTTTCTTAGTCTATCACCCATGGACACAAGAACAATTTCACATTTCATTCCAAGCCAAAGTGATTCCATTCCTCTGGCCCTTTCCCCCACAGCATCCTCCACCTTTATTGGGCAGTCAGCAGGAAGACAAAGGCCCTGAAAAATCAATTTATGGACCCAAAATAAACATTTTCATGAGAGTTTCAAAAATATGATGCTGCGTTGTTGCTATTACATTTTCTTCCTAATGTCGCCACTCTGCTGTCTGGTTCTAAACAGCCACATGATGGAAAAATACATCATAGAAAGTATTCTCTTGAGGAAATACAGCCAAAAATATTTTAAACTGTCTGTTTGCTTTTTTTTCCCCACACCAAAATGTGGCAACAGAAAGATAAGAAAGACAAACCTTTCGCAGAAAGCTGCTGTTCATTTACCTTTAAATATTTAATGAGCTCCCCTGGAACTTCTTTCGAGCCTGACTGAATCAGCTGGCAGTGATGGAAGAATTTGTGCACATGCAGATCCTGGAACACAGATGGAAACAGCCATATGAAATTTGATTCATTATCCTCAAATGCAAGCTCTCTACCTTTCCCTCCTGCTGTATCTTGCAGACCTACTTATCCGGTATTTTAATGCCCGGGCTCAGCAGCTCTTGACCACCACACAAAGCAGCAAAACCAGGTAAATCTGGCATGTACATAAGCACATGGGGTAGGCCACCATTTATTTATTTATTTATTTATTTATTTATTTATTTATTTATTTTGAGATGGAGTCTTGCTCTGTCGCCCAGGCTGGAGTGCTGTGGCGCGATCTCGGCTCACTACAAGCTCCGCCTCCCGGGTTCACGCCATTCTCCTGACTCAGCCTCCCGAGTAGCTGGGACTACAGGCACCTGCCACCACGCCCGGCTAATTTTTTTTTTATATATTTTTAGTAGAGACGGGGTTTCACTGTGTTAGCCAAGATGGTCTCGATCTCCTGACCTCATGATTCGCCCGCCTCGGCCTCCCATAGTGCTGGGATTACAGGCGTGAGCCACTGCGCCCGGCCGGTAGGCCACCATTTATGCCCAACTAGCTAAACATTCATTTGATTCCGACTTTGACTAGTGTGTTCTATGAAGTTGGGCTGCTTCTCCATTTTAATGAAATAAGCAGAAATAAAGGTCTGAACTGAAAAATATACAGATAAATAAATAATAAAGATCTGAACTGATAAAGAAAAGATAGCAGCAGGAAGTTAGCAGAACAATAGTCTCAGGCATTCAATACCCAAATTTGCCATGGCACTTCACTGGCAAGGGAGTCCAACTGTCCTATGTGGAATCCATATATACTGATTTTGTAGACAGCAGGACTACATCAGGAACTAGAATAATGAAATGTGTGTTTTGACCTGATTCCCCTGATTACTACTCTGTGACCTTGGGTAAGTCACCTAACCTGCCTGAGCCTCAGTTTCCTCACCTATAAAATGGAGATGATGGCTTTCACATTCCTTTCAGAGTTCAATGAGGCTCAAATCAGTTAATGAGAATAAAAAGATAGTGTAATTTGAGAGAACTATAATATTTGAGACAGAATGACTTCTTTTTTTTTTTTAAAGAGACAGGGTCTTACTCTGTCTTCCAGGCAGGAGTGCAGTGGCGGAATCACAGTTCACTGCAGCTTTGAACTTCTGAGCTCAAGCAATCCTCCTGCCTTAGCCTCCCAAAGTACTGGGATTATAGGCATGAGCCACTGCACCTGGCCAGGTGTTATTATTAATGAGAAAATCTTGCAGGTCACATCTTCTCTAAGGCTGTAGTAATCAAATGTGGTCTATTTTAATCAAACAAACTCAAGTATAAAAATTGACAAAATTCAAACGATGCAACTTACTTGAGTGTAAATGGTAGATTCTAAGTGGCTTTTAATCTTCAGCAAAGGCTTTGCACCATCTACCCATTTAATATCCACGTTACATTGCTGTGAACAGAAAATTGAGTTTCTGTAACATAACAATGGATAGATGAACAACATATAATATCTTTATGCATTTAAATATTTTTTCAGAAATGAATGCATTAATTTCATACCAAGAGATTATTGGAGAAAATACCCTACCTTTAGAATAAATATATCATAAATCATTTTAAATTTCCAATCCTTTGCAGACTGATATTTTCATAAACTACAGTAAAATGAATTACTTAAATATTTTTTAATATTATGCACAAAATCTGAGCCCCACTAAAAAATTGTTATTAAAATCAACAGACATAAAATTACTTTGTCAAACTGCTACAAATTCTAAACATGCACATTTCATGTTTATTTCTGTTGTGGACCCGCACCGGCCCTCAGACCTCACTTTGAGTAACATTGTATTAAACAATCGAGACCAACAGAATTCTATTTTTTGCACATTTAATCATGATTACTTCAACAAATGCAGTATTTTCCTACCCTTCTTGATTCCGCATCATTCAGATTCAAGTAGCCTGGGGGAAGATTGGCGGAAACTGGCAGCTGCTGCTCAAATGTGATGATTCTACCATCTTTCAGCAAAGGTACCCAGGCAAACCCAACTGCCAAGATAATAACCAACCGTGAGAAAGGAAATAACAAATGCAATCAGTAGGGGGCAGGGCAGGGTGGTGATGTCTCCAGGGATCTATGTGTGGGAGTTCAGGTGCTGAGCAACTGAGTACTGGGGAAGGAACCATGGGGTTTGGATGAACTCTCAATCCCAGCCTGACCACTAACAAGTTATGTACTCTATTTCCTTGACCATAGAAACGGGAATAACAACACAAGAATCTTTTTCATCTTTTCATCTACAAGAATTATTGAGAAACCAAAGTGAGATTACATGAAAACACTTTAAAACGTTATAAGTGCATCAATATCATTATCTTTATGCTTTGGGAAATATTTTTGGTAGATTTATTTTTAAAAGGCTCAGATAGTTCTCATCCATTCTTACACTAAGAGTACAGAGTCTCATGGCTGAGACTATTTCAGATAACAATCACATGCTCCAGAATTTCTTATGGCAACCCTAGGGTAAGGAACTGGAAAATGAAGGTCACAAAGTCACGGTCACACTCCATATTTATACAAGGCAGTAGGCATAAATCATTTAGTTAGGCAGAGTTTTCCTGATTACAGAAGGAAGAGGTGTAGGTGGAGGTAGGAGAATGCAGCCAGGGAATAGTGTTTATGACTTGAATCTATCAAGAGACTTGAATCTATCAAGAGATTTTCCCCAATCTCTACATTTCTTAACAGTTCTCCCCAAAAGAGCCTTTTGGCTTTCAATTAGAAAACTCATCATGTTCTAGCTAAAAAAGCCAGAGCCATCTGTGTTGCTCAAGTTGAGTGGTGTCAGTATTTCCATTATACAGATTACTCTGGGATTCAAGTGTTTATAACTCAGCTGTAAAAAAGCTTGCTCTGGACTGAGTTTTGGCATATGACAGAGGGTATTGGCTGGAGAACATTTTTTAAAGCCACTGCTTTCTGATTCTTTAAAATTCTTTGTGTGACTGTGTGTGTGTGTGTGTGTGTGTGTGTGTGTGTGTGTGAGATACTGTGAACACAGAAGTCAACACAAATCTGGTTAGAATGTTTTCATTTATGTGTTTAATTTGGCAAATGCTTTAATTCTTAAAAGGAGACTAAAACATTGCTTCTTTAAGTAGACTAAATGGCTTTCTCAGACTCCGAAATGTGCCTGATGGGCATCTTTACTAGTTCAACTACACAAATGGTTTACCCAGACCTTTTCTTTTATAAAAGGCAGAGGAAAGTAACATGAGCAGAAGAACCATTAGAAATGACTCTGTCAAAGTAGTTAAACTAAAAATTTGATGAATGAGAAAAGATTTCCAGCCCTGAAAATAGGAAAATGAAAGGAAAATCTATTTCTTGTTCTTATGCAACATTTTAAAATAGAAATTTTTATTGAGACCTCACATTCAGATATACCATACAATTCATTTATTTAAAGTGTACATATAGTGGTTCTTAGTATATTTGTGAAGTTGTATCTCCATGACCACCACTTAATTCCAGAAATTTTCATCACCCCCAAAATAAATCCCATAGCCCTTATAAGTCACTCCCCATTTCCCTCTTCTCCCAGACCCTGGCAACTGATAGTCTACTTTCTGTCTCTGTGGGACTGCTTAGGCAACATTTTTGTACTGTAAATGAATCAGAGCACAACCAAGCATGTCCCCTATTCAAAACTCATAGAGAGCACTTGGAAGCTGCAAAGGCACAATGTCAAGCACACCATCTGGCTCAAAGGTGGGAAGTCACTTAAAGAATGGACAGTTCAAAGTGATGAGTGGCTCACAGAATAACCATTTCATGCTCCACTGAGCATCTTGTCCACCTCTGTCTAGGATTTGGATAACGAATCGGTAATTTAGCTTTCAGGATGTACACATGGTCATGGGTTCTTATCATTCTGCTAGTTTTCTTCTCAATCCTCAAAGCCCCTACCCTGAACTAACTGCAATTTCTATGGGGATGAAGAACAGATCCACACTACCTGCAAAGGGAACTCCCTCATTTTCAGTTCTACTGCCTGCTAGGTATCACTCCAATGTCTCACTAGCACCTAAAACTCAACTGATGTTGTCCCAAACCTGCCATCCCTACCCACAGTTTTGCTACTGGCAATGCCTTCTTTCCAACCACCCAGTTTTGAAACTTCATTGCTAACTAAATCATCTCTCTAATAGCCAATCACTTACCAGGTCCAATATGTTCTTCTTCTGCACTTCCCTTTCTCTCTGCCCACCCCACACCCACCCCACTACTGCCATAGTGCGGCCTCTTCCTTTCCTGGACCTTTGAAATAACCCTCTAACTGGTTTTCCTTTCTTCCTCTTCCTGCTCCTACTTGCCTTGCCCATTATACTGCTGCCTGATTGGTTTTCCTGAAAAACAGCTCTAATGTTTAAAACTCTCCAATAATTCCATTGTGGTGATGGAATAAAATCAAATCTATAGCCTGGTATTCAAGGCTTTCCAAAATCTGATGCCTCCTGTTCAA
Organism: Macaca fascicularis; assembly: GCF_037993035.2. Classification (NCBI taxonomy): domain Eukaryota; kingdom Metazoa; phylum Chordata; class Mammalia; order Primates; family Cercopithecidae; genus Macaca; species Macaca fascicularis. The sequence continues at coordinate 124,925,003 of NC_088395.1, read as the reverse complement.
CCTGACATCCTATGATCCCCCTCCTAGCACCCTGTGCTCCAGGATTAGTGAACTACTTGTGGTTTCCTGTCCATGCTCCTTGATACTCTGCCTCTGTACAAGCTGCTCCTTCACCTCATAATCCCCTACATTCCTGCCATCGTTGCATTATTGAACCCCACCCAACCCTTTAAGGCCTCACTCAAACACCATCTCCTAGAAGCCTTCTCTGATTCTCAGCCACTCGTCCCTCCACCAGCTGAATAATTCGCTCTTCAATAACTCGCATTATTGAACCCCACCCAACCCTTTAAGGCCTCACTCAAACACCATCTCCTAGAAGCCTTCTCTAATTCTCAGCCACTCGTCCCTCCACCAGTTGAATAACTTGCTCTTCTGAGTTCACGTTGCACTACTTTCTTAAACACCACTTTCTATCTTGTATTATAATTGTTTACGCAGGACTCATTTCCCTTACTAGATCATATCCTCACTGAAGATGAGATCTGTGTTTGATTCTCCACTATATTCTCCAAAGTGCCTACTACAGTATCTTGTACATAATACAGTTTGAGTATGCCTTATCTGAAACTTTTAGGAACAGAAGTATTTCAAATTTCTGATATTTTCAGATTTTGGAATATTTGCATTATACCAGTTGAGTATCTCAAATCCAAAAATTCAGAATATGAAATGTTCCAATGAGCATTTCCTTTGAAGATCTTGCCGGTGCTCAAAAAGTTTCCAATTTTGGAGAATTTTGGACTTGGGGATCTGGGATGCTCAACCTGTATGCAGAAATATTTGCTGAATGAATCAATGAATATTACAGACTAGCTGGGATCTGAATCTTAGGACATGCTGATGTTCATAAAGTGCTTGTGATACAAGCTGTGTTCACAAGGCCTTCTATTTCTGCTAAGGATGCTACCCATTGGTTTACCTAAAGCCTTGCTGAATGGGCCCATGACGAGAGCTTCACTACTGAAGCTTATTCAAGTTTGTTAAATCAGTTATCTTCTCATTAGAACTAGTCAACCCCCCGCCTCCCTCTGGCTCACAGATGTCCCTGGGTCTGGGCTCACTTCCCTCTTCCTCAGTGAGCAGAACTGGAAAATTCTGGTTGCTGGGCAATTCTACATAAAAGAAATAACAAAAATACTATATCGCAATATGTGTTTCTTTTTGAGAATAGCAATATTACTTTATGTTGCTTATAGTAGTCTAAGCACATTGGCAAGCATATGGACAATGATATTTGGTAGAAATGATACTAAAATGAACATATAATATGCATTTTACCAATGAGCTTTTAAAATTAGAAATGTGCTTGATATGGTTTGGCTGTGTCCCAGCCCAAATCTCAATGTGAATTGTATCTCCCAGAATTCTCAAGTGTTGTGGGAGGGACCCAGCGGGAGGTAATTGAATCATGGGGGCCAGTCTTTCCCGTGCTATTCTCGTGATAATGAATAAGTCTCATGAGATCTGATGGGTTTATCAAGGGTTTCTGCTTTAGCTTCTTCCTCATTTTTCTCTTGCCGCTGCCAAGAAGTGCCTTTCACTTCTTGCCATGATTCTGAGGCCTCCTCAGCCATGTGGAAGTGTAAGGTTCAATTAAACCTCTTTTTCTCCCCAGTCTCGGGTACGTCTTTATCAGCAGCATGAAAATGAATGAATACAGTGGTTTTTGGTCAAGGGAAGAAGTGGTCTATAGCATAATGAAAAGAGATTATATCCTGGACAATTCCATTTCAAATAACTGTAGGAGAGAGGCATTTAAAGAGTACACATACCTGGAGTTTCAACTGTGTCCTGCTTTTTGGTTGTCCCCTTTGTGTTAATTTCACAACTTACATGATAAAAAGTGAAAAGCAAATGATGTTTTTGATGTAGGTGAATGGGAAGCTCAATTTTAATCTGAAATGAAAGCAAAATTACACATGGCACTTTGTTTTCTCAAGCTGAAACTATCAGACATTTAGTTCAGTTTCATCATACTGCTCCAAAAATACTTCCTAAAGGACTGGCCAAGTGGCCAAATAGTATCATTTAAATATATTCCAAATGCTTTTCTGGTCAGTTTCAGTTTGACAGCAATATTCTGAGTTGTGAGAGTTGATTTATTACTTTTGCTGGAGAGTACAATGGATTCTCCTGGATTCAATTTTGCAGCATAATTTTCTAAAACACTAAGTCAAAACCACATCCTCACAGCCCAGGGATACTATGCAACTCAATCTGCATCAATGAATGCAACCCATTTAAAATGTACACTGAATTTGAAAGGCTACTTTTTTTCCAAGTTGTTGTTCTCTTTTGCATGAAAAAATTAAGCCATTACAAATAAATATGCAAAAAGTAACTATGGTCTTATGGTATCCACAAATTATAGTTTATAGAAATTTCTCTAGAAGAAAAACACAACTTTGCTCTTAAAGATGAAAATTATCAGCCATGACATATACATTTAGTAAAAAATTAATGGTTGTAATAAAGCATCGCAAGTAATTTTCTAATCAGATCCCAACTGAATGTTTGTGATGCCTCCTGAAAGTATGTAAGAGAGAAATTACAGATTTAAATGATTTGATGCACATGCACGTACCCACCAAGGTACACATGCAAATACTCTCTGTCTCTCTCAGTCAATATACAGTAAATGATTGAAAAGCATGTTCATTTTAGGCATCCTAAAAATAATGTGGGTTACTTACTACATGGTCAAGTTTTTTGTAGTGACTGATGTTGGTTATAGAGATACACATATTTAACAACTTGGTGATGGACATCTGGTCCAATTATCATTCATACAAGACATGGTTTTGATGTTATAACTAATGTCTGTTTTAGGTATACTTCACTACAGGACATGCCTATTCACAGCATCCAGACCATCTGGGCATGTAATGCTCTGCTGCACATAAATATGGGCATACCCCCTCCCTTGGTGGCAAAAATACAAGGCAATACTATCCCCTCCCCGTCCCCCATGAAACTAGGGACACTGGATTGAAAGAAAGTGAGCAAGGTCTAAGGCTGTGATATAAGGCTTCCAGTCAACAGCAGGTGGACATGGCAAAATCACCACAGCGGGGGGGGGTGGGGGTGGGGGTGGTTTCAGACCAAGCCAAGAATGGGGCCACGTGGACTGAGGAGCAGGGACAGTAGAGCATCTGGGCTGGGATGCCCATCCAGGTTCCATAGAGACATATAGGAATCAAAAGGAGACTACAGATTTGGATATGCCAGATACATACAGACCAGAAGTGGCTGTGACAGAGAAACTAAGAGACATGCTGGGAAGCACACAGAGACGTAGACGTGGAGAAGTAGGAAGAAGGAAAGAGGGGCAGAGACAGGGTTTCAAAGGCAGAGACACAATTTGAGAGGCTGAGTCAGGAGGAAGCACAGATACTCAGAGACCCAACCATACCCCTTTTTGTGCTTTGCACCGAAGCATGCAGGCCAGCCAGTGGGATTCTGGTGGCCCAGCTGTATCACTGTCTCTCCTAGTATTTCAGTTACAGAGAGACTGCACCCTACTATGTAAAACCGTAAGGGGAAAGAGCGAGAAAGGCATTCTGAAAACCTCTTCTGAATTTCTCATTTTAAAGCTGAGGAAATGGAGACTCTGGAGGGGGAAGTGACTTGATGTTATAGAGCCCGCACTGTCAAAGCTAGGAGGGCTAGAACCCTAGCTCCACTCTCGTGTTTGTCTCCTGCATTGTTACCTCAAGTCGAAGAGCCCCTTAAATTGGGGAGTAAATCTTCTACTACCATCAAAAGGCACCAAGCAGGCCAGTAGCACTCTGTTTCGTTGTAATCTTTTCTGTTTTCATGGAACAAAACACTCAGGGATTGAAAGTGCAGGTAAAATGATGAAAATGATTCAAAGAGAAAAAGAATTCCAACCACTGCATTTTAAAAATGTCAGGATAATATATTTTTACCTCATCATAGAACTCTGGATTTTGATTGTGATGCGAGACAACAGCGTAAGCATTTGTGGTAAAAACAGACCCTGCAGGTTTTCCATAAATACACTGCAAAAGAAGGAAACAGAGTCACCACTCCAAATGCAGGTCTGTAAATGTGATGCCATGGAACCACATATAGTTAGAGGCATCTGTCAGTACACGGCCATGGCCAAGCCCACCTGGCAGTCACCATGAGCCTGTAAATTCCCAATCATTTACACCGTCACTCCAGACACCAAATCGGACACCATGTAACTTGGCTGTACGGATGCTTCTGAATTTCCAGCCATCAAAGAAACACAATCTCAAACTACTTGATAGTAAGGAGCTGAATAGGCCTAGTCATCTGGAAGGGAAACGCTTGTCTCAAACCAGGCCTGTAAAGCTTACTTCTCTTATGCTATTTGCATTTCTTAATATGAGAGGCTCCCCATCAACCAGTTGGCAACATTTGTTAAATGCTCTTTGTGCAGTGGGCAAGGTGAAGCATGTTTAAAAAGTCCTAGCAGACACATTCCTGGCCTAAAGGAATTAAATTGAATGTGTATTAAGCTACAGACAAGCTTGCTGTTCTCTCACATTTTTAAATGTGGCACTTTATGAGCCACATTTTAAAATATCACTGGCTTTCTGTTATACCAATAAAATAAATGTAAGGCTTTCTATGGTTCCATGGAAAGATCCAATTTCATTTCTAGTGGGAGTTTTTCACTTCTATAGGCCTAATAGGCTCAAGGATGAATATGGAGTCAGCATGCCAACGCACTAATTGCCTCACTCTGTTACTTTAGAGCGAGCAATCCAGGCCAGCCAAGAAATGAAATTGAAACTCCATATGAGTGAATATCCAACTCTTCTTAAATACGGTTATGAAGGCAATTTGCGAGAACTGCTGAGAAGTAACCTAAGAGTCATTGGGTCTACAAAAGGATACTGCAAGTAGGAAATACAGCAGTTGTTCCCATCTCCACTGAACAGAGAACCAGACAAAACATATAGAATTTGAGCCAGTGAATCCTTAATTTAAGTTTCTCTGTTAAAAAAAAAAAAAATCTCTTTTCAAAGGTGGGGGCTATTATTCAATTACTTAGTCAGGAGCATTCCAGCCTGTTTCCCTAGGTGGTTTGAGTGTAAGACCCGGCATCCATCTGTCTGATTTAGGCTCATGCAAGAGAAATGGGGAGCCAGATAAACACGTCTTGCTGGCTAGATGTTCTGACTTCTCTTTCAGGTCCCTGATTGATGGGTTACAGTTATAAAGAGTAAAAATATAAAGGCACTGTGGTGTGGCAGGTATTTAAGGATTGCTGTATCAGATAGACTGAGATTCTGCTTTTCATAGACCACAATCCAAGACTGGAGGCACTATTTGGCCAGTCATGGAGTAGAAGTCCTATCTCAGATCAAAGCAGTCATGCTGCGCTTCTGTCAGCTCAAAGCCTATTCAGGTTTCAAGGAGAAAGGAGTTTATAGTCCCTTGATGGTACCATTATAAACTATCAGGTCATAAGAAAACGACCTTGCAATTGGGCATTGAAGCAATTGCAAAATCAAAAAGGAGCAAAAGCCAAAACCTGGTATTTTTAAAGCTATATATGCTCCTACTGCATTAATATTTAAACTAAGCCTTATAGTTAATATGTAAGAGTAAAAAAGAAAGTATTACATTTGTCACTTTAGAACATTTTCTTTTTGATGTTGATACAATTAAACTTGGAGCATAAGACTACTGATTACCAAAATCTCCATCTCTACTGAAAACATACGCCTATCAATATCATAAACAAACCTTTAGAGCACTAGCGTCACTTTCATCTGAATCCCGGAATTCCACACAGACTGCAATGTTCCTTGCCTAAAATGATTAATCAGTCAAAATGAGTCACACAATTAGCAGATTATAAATAACATTTTATACTCCAAAAATGTATAGTTTACACGGTTACCTTGGCAAATGTTTTCTGGCTATCATATTTTAATTGCAAGGGATATACATACAGATGGTTTTTGTAAATAGTAAATGGATAACAATATTTTGTCATTTCTGGAACAAACTCTTCAACCTCCACAGTAATATTTTGACAATTCTTTTCAAAAGGCTTCAAGGGCACATATGAAGAAGTAATACAATCTATAGTAGGGAAAAAAAACAGGCAAAGATCATTCAGTTTAATAATCATTAACACATTCCTGCATGTATAAAAATATACATGAGTTGTATTCTCAAAGAGCGATTTAAAAAATATAACTCTTAGTAAATGACCAAAAAATCACACGACAACTTTAAGAACCCAAAAGGACAAGATTGAGTAGTCTGATGCTGATTTTAGTGGAACCCTTCATACCAGACGTGGAGTGCTATTTCGTTCTCAATGTCGAGTGATTTGCCAAATATAACACATCATAATTTTGACAAATTTAAACTCTGCAAAGAAATCCATTTCATTTTCCCTCCTGTGGCAGCAATTTAGCTTTCACTGCAAATTTTTATTGGTATCAGGGAAATAACGGTAAATTTATGCTTCCAATTAATTCATGGCAAGTCACTTTTAAAAAGTTAACTTGGTGCAGGTGCAAATTTTCACCTAAGAAATAATGGAGGCCTTTTGAAACTACAGATCTTACGATGTGTTACCAATGATAAACTCAATACTCCTGACCGTGAAAAAATACTAAGCCTCAGAGAAGTTTAGCAGCATGTGTTATTGAAATTGTCACTGTAGTAAAGGTTATTCATATACTTAAGGGGCTCTAACACTGCTGGTCGTTACTGCGGAGCAGTAATGATGAAGAAGGAAGTCCCAGGGAGAGTTGGACCTGAGGATGCTGTATTTTTTGTTGGATTTGCTTTTCTGATTATTACAGTGATACATGCCTATAACAGAGCACCTGGAAGTAGAGAGTAAAGGTAGACAGGGACAGTTGCTCATTCCATTTCCCAGAGATAACTACTGTTGAGACTTTGGCATGTTTTCTTTTAGTCTTCTTTCTATGCATATTTTATATAGTAATATGAAAATCCTACTCTATGTATAGATCTTTATCCTAATTTTTTGACATTTATCTGATATCTCATTCCATGAGCTCTTTGTAAACACTGCTTTTAATGGCTGCAACAAAGTTTCATGGTATCAGTGTGGCGTCATTATCTTAACCACACTGACAGTGTTGGATTCTGATTGATTCCAATTTTCCTCCAATATAAGTAACACTGCAAAGAACATCTTTATGGATCCATTTCTGCCTAGATTTCAATTACTTCTTTAGGAAAAATATAATCCATTGTACTCTTAGATGTTTTAAAATATAAAGTGGATGCCACACCTCTGTTTACTATCCTTTACTGACTTCTCACTGCATTTAGGATAAAATTCAATTTTTTAAGGCATTACCACAGTCAATACAATTCCTTACGTGACCTGATGCTTCCTATTTTATCTCCTATCTCCATTGTTCCTATCACATACTACACTAGAGCTATACTAGATTCCCTTCTGTTCATGCAAACCCAGCTTGGTCTCACCTCAAGGTATTTACAACGTATGTGATGCCCTCAGTCTGCAAATGTACAGTCCCAATCACCACATGCTGGCACTCTTTCTCCCTCTTCAGTTCCTGAGCTTAACAGAGGTGTTCCCTGGCTACCCTTTTTACAGCTGCCCTTGTGATATGGTTAGGCTTTGTGTCTTCACCCAAATCTCATCATCAATTGTAATCCCCAGGTGTTGAGGGAGAGACCTGGTGGGAGGTGACTGTACCATGGGGTGGTTTCCCCCATGCTGTTCTTGTGATAGTAAGTTCTCATGAGATCTGATGGTTTTATAAGTGTTTGGAAGTTCCTCCTTCATTCAATATTTATCTCACCTGCCACCACAAAAGACGTGCCTGCTTCTCCTGCTACCATGATTGTAAGTTTCCTGAGGCCTCCCCAGCCATACAGAACTGTGAGTCAATTAAACCTCTTTCCTTTATAAATTACCCAGTCTTGGGTAGTATCTTTTTTTGAGACGGAGTCTCGCTCTGTCGCCCAGGCTGGAGTGCAGTGGCTGGACCTCGGCTCACTGCAAGCTCCGCCTCCCGGGTTTACGCCATCCTCCTGCCTCAGCCTCCTGAGTAGCTGGGACTACAGGCGCCTGCCACCTCACCCGGCTAGGTTTTTGTTTTTTTTGTTTTTGTTTTTGTTTTTTTTTGTATTTTTTAGTAGACACGGGGTTTCACCGTGTTAGCCAGGATGGTCTCGATCTCCTGACCTCGTGATCCGCCCGTCTCGGCCTCCCAAAGTGCTGGGATTACAAGCGTGAGCCACCGCGCCCAGCCTGGGTAGTATCTTTATAGCAGTGTGAAAAACAGACTAATACAACTTGTTTTCTTGTATACTATCTGTCACTCCTTCTAGACTTTAAACTCCCTAAGTTTAAAGCACCTAGCTGGTAGTCAATAAATGTTTACTCAATAGTTATTCAGTGAATCAATGCATAAATACACTCTCAAAATTGGAATGCCCTACTTATGAACATCTATGGATATCTATTACCAAACTGTACTCCTCCTCATGATAGGTGATAACACCTGACCAAACCTAGCCAGCATTAGGTAGCTTCACTCTAAACATTTTAATAGATTTGATGGATGAGCAAAAGCATATTGTTTAATTTGCCTTACTGGCATTGTTATTACTAAGATTGAATATTTTTCCCATATTTACTAGCTACTTCATTTTATCTCTTGCAAATTGTGTTTTGTGTCTTCTATTTTTCTCCGGGCATCCTGGATTCTTGCCCTCAGACAAGAAAAGAAATCCTCCTTTTTCATCTCTTAGTTGATGACAGAAGTAAAAGTTACCCAAGGCAAAAGGCAACAGAACCTGACTGGGACACACTCACAACTTCATATATATGAAACAGCATCTGATAAAAATCAACTCAATTCACTTCCTAATCTATAACTATTCATCATGCATACTGGGTTGAAAAGCATCCCCACCCCCACTCAAAATTCATATCCACCCGGAACCTCAGAATGTGACTTTATTTAGAAATGGGATATTTGTAGATGCAATTAGTTAAGATGAGGTCATACGAGATTAGATGGGCCTTAAATCCAATGACTGGTGTCCTTATAAGAAGGTCATGCGACGACAGAGGAGCAGTTGGAGTGACGTGGCCACAAACCAACTGATGCGAAGGTTAGCCGGGAGTTACTGGAAGGTAGGAAGAGGCAAGGAATGGCTCTTCCCTAGAGCATTCAGAGAGAGCATGGCCCTGCGAACACCTTCATTTTGGACTTTTAGCCTCTGGAACTGTGAGAGAATAAATGTTTGTTGTCTTAAGCCACCCAATTTGTAATAATATTTTGTGTTATGGCAACCCTGGGAAACTCATATGCCATGTAAACCTCAAGAAAAATATTGAAAGGATAACAACCTGACAGTCAAACATTATGCTTAAGGTTTATTTGCAATACGTTCTTACTTGATAAATCCACAGGAACGCATTCTACTGTGATGTTTAGCTGCCCAGGTATAATCTGCAGTTTGGTCTTTTCTGGCCTGGGTATAAAATAATAATATTTTAGAGTTAAAATTATGATTACTGAATGCACTGGTTACCCCTCCATCCAAACTTACAATTTTAAGCATTCTGCTTTTCCCATATATGACTCACATTCATCATTTAAAAGAACTGAGGATTCATCTATTATATTTATTTATTGCAGAAACACCAAACACTTACTTCTTATATTCTGAGAGCAACTTGAGAATGTCTTCACTTGAAAGCTTGCTACTGTCTTGTTTATACAGAGGAGAAAATCTCCCATCCAGATCGAGAGAGCCTTGAGTATCTTTGAAAATGGGTCTAAAACAGCAACAGAAGCATTTTTAAAAAAAGATATTCCATGTTGATAAATTAAGATAAAATTAGCAATGGTCGGAATGTGAAATGGTGAAACCACTTTGGAAACGGTTTGGCGGTTTCTCGTTAAGTTAATCACCCATCACTCTACAATCCTGCAATTCCACTCCTAGGCATATTTCCACATGGTACATGAAGGTTCTTAATTTGTGCAGCAGCAATTTAACAAAAATTTATATAAATACATGTTCACAGACGATTTATTTGCTATAGCTCCAAACTAGTAATAATCCAGATATTTATCAAAAAGTGAATGGGTAAGCAAACTGTTGTATATTCACACAAGGAGATGCTGCTCGAAACGAACTACTGATTCACACAACAATATGGATGAATCTCAAGAACACTGAGTACAAGAAAGCAAACATCGGAGGACATGCTGCATTATTCCATTTATATGAAGGTGCAGAAGAGATTAAAAAAGTCATCTGTAGTGAAAATCAGATCCGTGGTTGCCTGGGACAGGGATAAGATGGTTGAATAGACAAGGGACATGAGGAAATTTTCTGGGGTAATAGACATGCTCCATATCTGGTTGGGGTGATAGTTACATAACTGTATACATTCGTGAAAATTCATGAGGCTAGACATTTAAAATATGTAAATTTTATCAAAGGTGAAGTATATTTCCATAAAGTTCTTAAAAAGCATAAGGATAAATTTATATGGGGCGATTACAATATAGAGCCAGTTCTGTGTATCCATGGGCTCTGCATTTGTGGATTCAAAAAACCATGGATAAAATTATTTGGAAAAAAGAACTGTGTCTATACTGAACACAAATAGATTTTTCTTGTCATTATTCACTAAACAGTATAGTATAACAACTATTTATATAGCATTTACATTGCATTAGTAATCTACAGATGATTTAAAGTACATGGGAGGATGTGAGTAGGTTACATGCAGATACTACGCCATTTTATAGCAGAGACTTCAGCATTTGAAGATCTTGGTATCTGTGGGAGATCCTGGAACCAATGCCCCACGGATACTGAGGGATGACTATATATGTATAGTTTCTCATATGAACTTGATTATTCCCTTCCCCTCCTCTTCTCCCATTTTTAAGCAACTGTTCTACTGCTAAAATGGAAAACAATATACACGCACCCAACACACTGGAAGCAGCTATAGCCTGAAACATATTTCCCCCCTGGCAGTACCTCTGAAGATGTGGTTATAGGCATTAATTAACCCCACTGTTCCTACTTCATATATATATATACACACACACATACTTCATACATATATACTTTATACACACACACATATATGAACACACACTTTAAGTTCTGGAATACACGTGCAGAACGTGCAGATTTGTTACCCAGGTATACACGTGCCATGCTGGTTTGCTGCACCCATCAACCCATCATCTACATTAGGTATTTCTCTTAATGTTATCCCTCCCCAAGCCCCCCACCCACCAACAGGCCCCAGTGTGTGATGTTCCCTTCCCCATGTCCATATGTTCTCATTGTTCAACTCCCACCTATGAGTGAGAACATGTGGTGTTTGGTTTTCTGTTCTTGTGCTAGTGTGCTGAGAATGAAGGTTTCTAGCTTCATCCATGTCCCTGCACAGGACATGAACTCATCCTTTTTTATGGCTGCATAGTATTCCATGGTGTATATGTGCCACACTTTCTTTTTCCAGTTATCATTGATGGGCATCTGGTTTGGTCCCAAGTCTTTGCTATTATGAACAGTGCCACAATAAACATACATGTGCATGTGTCTTCAGAGTAGAATGATTTATAATCCTTTGGGTATATAACCAGTAATGGGATGGCTGGGTCAAATGGTGTTTCCGGTTCTAGATCCTTGAGGAATCGCCACACTGTCTTCCACAATGGTTGAACTAATTTACACTCCCACCAACAGTGTAAAAGCATTCCTATTTCTCCACATTCTCTCCAGCATTTGTTGTTTCCTGACTTTTTAATGATCACCATTCTAACTAACATGAGATGGTATCTCATTGTGGTTTTGATTTGCATTTCTCTAATGACCAGTGATGATGAGCTTTTTTTTCCTACGTTTGTTGGCCACATAAATGTCTTCTTTTGAGAAGTGTCTGTTCATATCCTTTGCTAAGCCTCCTTTATTTCTAGTAAACAGGGGTTTATCGTATATCTTTTAAACATCCAGCCCAGCCTTTTGAGTAAGTTTTTACTACTGCTGAGAACCAAAACAATTCAGGAGGAAAAAAATACCTTAATTCCTCATCAGAACTGGAAATCAAAGCTTCTAACTTTGAAGACTTCAAAATTATTTTTTCTACTGGTAAAACGGCATCAAGCAGCTACTGGTATGGCCCAAAGAGGGACCGTATGCCACAGTGGTCTAGAGATGACTGTGAAGGCAGGTGCCCTGGGTTCTGATCCATGTTCTGCCACATGCTGTGTGAACTTGGAAAATAATTTATATTTTTGTCTTTCTGCTTCACTTCTGGGCCTCAATTTCCTCATCTTCAAAGACAGGGATAACAGTACCCACCTTTTAAGACAATAGACATGAAGCACGTAGATAAGTGCCTTGAACAGAGTTAGCACTTGGTAAATATATATATATTTTTTTTCCCTGAGACGGAGTCTTGCTGTCGCCCAGGCTGAAGTACAGTGCTGTGATCTTGGCTCACTGCAACCTCCACCCCTCGCGTTCAAGCAAGTCTCCTGTCTCAGCCTCCCAAGTAGCTGGGATTACAGGCGCCTGCCACCACGCCCGGCTAATTTTTGTATTTTCAGTAGAGACAGGGTTTCACCATGTTGGCCAGGCTGGTCTTGAACTCCTGACCTTGTGATCCACCTGCCTCGGCCTCCCAAAGTGCTGGGATTACAGGTGTGAGCCACTGTGCCCGGCCAATAACTATTAACAATAATAATAGCAGCAGCAGCAATGGACTTTTCAGGCTGGAGCTTTAAAAATATGCTGATATTTACAAGCCATACCTCACCTTCTATAATGCCTACATACACCAACCTCTGCTACTCTTTGCGATTCACCTATCCCTAGTTATCGTTGTTTTTTTACCAGTCTGCAACACAAGGACAATAGTGATCTTTCATCTACCATCATACAATACATTTTGAGACCTTGTCCAAAATGAAATGATTATGAATAGTGACAAATAAAAGAGTTAATTAACTTAGAATCTCCTACCCTTATGCTACTCCCTAGTACCCACTGAACATAATTGATTGAATTATTCAGAACACGGTGCCCTTTCCGCAGAAGCCCTGGTGAGCTGTACAGGCTGTACCACAAACAAGTCAGTGAAACTGTACTTGAAAAAGGGGGATAAACAAGAAACCTGTTTTAAGTCATCCCTGCATGCATTTACAAACTTTGGATAAAATAATGTAACCTACCATCAGGTATGAAATATAGTTAACACATGCTGGCAGAATTTGTCATCAGGAAGAAAATCTATTAATTACACACTCACATTTAATGACTTCATTATTTGCCTCTGAATTTTCAGTATGTTTTCCAGAAATATTCTACGATAGATTTTCAAAGCATAAACCCAACCAACTCTGAAACAGGGGGCATACTGCACATAACCCTCTGTAATTTCTGCTTTTCTGAAAAAAAAAATTCCATTACTACCAAATAAACTCTGCTTTTAAATGCAGTAAAATTAAGTGGTGTCAGTCAGAACAGTAACCAAAGCCAAAGAAAACTTCCCTAAAGCAAGACATATGGAAAAAAAAAAAGAGAGACGGTGTTTGATGCACAGCAAAGTTTAAGAGAAAGCATTCTTGGCTGGGCACAGTAGCTCAGGCCTGTAATCCCAGCACTTTGGGAGGCCGAGGCGGGTGGATCACCTGAGGTCAGGAGTTCGAGACCAGCCTGATTAATATGGTGAAACCCCATCTCTACTAAAAATACAAAAATTAGTTGGGTATGGTGGTACATGCCTATAATCCCAGCTACTTGGGAGGCTGAGGCAGGAGAATCGCTTGAACCTGGGAGGCGGAGGTTGTGGTGAGCCAAGATTGCACCATTACACTCCAGCCTAGGCAACAAGAGTGAAACTTGTTGTCTCAAAAACAACAACAAAAATAGTAATTATTACATCCCAAGTGTCCCAAGATACAACTGGCCTGCCAGAAACACACTGTTGAATGCTGGTTAAGTATAACAGCCCTTAACTTCACATATGAACGTGAGTGAGCGGGTCAGGATTATATTTGTACAAACCTGGCAGCCCAAGCGAAGGGCATTCTGTATTGTCCAAGGCGGCTACACACTTGTTTAGCTGTCCTGTGCACCTTCTGGGCCGTCTAAGGTCAGAAACAAGAAGATAGGCTTGTATTTGTTCAAACTGCCATGGACCCACCCAGAATAATAATTTCCCCAACTTACCGTTATAAAACATCAAAAATCTCGGGGAGAAAAAAAAAAAAAAAAAAAAAAAAAAAAAAACATAGAAATAGCCACAAGCAGAACACCATGCATCAGCCAGCCATTTTTCAAGTCCAAAGTATTTCATAAAGGCTTTGGATTTTCTCATTAACAGAGCTTCTGTCATTTACAGCAGAAGACAGACAAAATAGATATAGGGCACACTTTGCACCAAAGACCTCTACTGGAAAAATGTTCACTGGTTTTAACATGTACTTTATTTCACATAGCAGGCAAATGCTCATCATTCTTGGGAGAAGTTTCTTATGGATACAGCTGCCCTTTCTACTCCCAAGATAAGGAGCAAGTCACCAGGAGTCAATGCAATTAGTCTAAGTGTGGGCAGGAGCTGCTGTTTGCACAGGCACGGAGAGATGACAAGGAGACAAACTGCCTATAGAGTCTAAACAGACCTCGAAATGCTGGCTGGATGCTTATCCCTAGGGATACAGAGTGCTGGAGGCTTTTATCTATATTGTTGAGACATTTTTCCTCCACAAATTAGTCCCATCACATCAGCAACTTCCACTTAATAAACAGTATTTGGGTACACAACGAAATGCCATGTACAACAGACTGATGTTTCATAAATACACAGTGGCTGGAGTGCTACTAATGAACTCAACCATGAACCGTTCCCTCCTGGGGTCTCAGTTTTCCCATTTATAAAAGGAGAGGATGAGATTAGAGCAGTGATTTCCAAACATTTGAATTTCACAATTTTCTAGAAATGTGGATGACAATATAGGGTTGCCAACTTTTAATATTGCCACTTAAGGACATTCAACAAAACAATTTTTTAAATCCCTGCCATTTAATATGCCAACATTTCATGAAAGGAAGATATGCATAACCTTTAAAAAGCAGGAAGGGCAAAGATCTCAGAATAAAGGGCAGCCCTCCGAATTAAACACATTTAGCTTCATGAAATGTTCACTGTCTTTCCTTTCCCGTTTCATCACAGACAGGAGTAAATCTGGGTATGAACTGACATTTGGGAACTATAGGACTGGATCATCTTTAATCTCCCAGCTCTGACATTCATTCTAGGGCTTTATGTAGGGCTGTAAGGAAAAGAACGGCTACTGTCAAGGACATGGTGTCAATTAGCAGATGTTGCCTAAAAGCTTTTGGCTCTTATTTTGATAATCAAGCAGAAATCAGATTATCACATTAAAAGAACATCAATGACAATAGGAAAATATGCCATGTTCAAGTTTTAGCATACATACACAGTATACAATGTTTTCAGAATATATAGCATGCTCAAAGCAATAGCATTTAAAATATCAGTAAAAGGCAAATTTTACATTAAGGTGAAATGTCGATCAACAATCTTTATAAATTACCTTTACTGGATCAGAATTTTTGATGTAGGGTTCTGCACAGTGTGTAATGTTTCCCTGCAGCACCTTTTCAATTCTTGCAACTAGAAAAATTTCAGGATGTGGATTCGTCACTGAGAAAATTCCCTGGGAAAAAAGTACTTCCGTTAGACTTTCTTACGTAACCTTGTACATATGGTTGTTTATGGTTAATGATTTTTAGTAAAGAATGTTCATATTCAACAAAGGATCGTGTCCAGGACCCTAGAAATAGATAGAATCTCCTTTCACACAGTTTTCAAAGCTTCCAACGTTCTTTTCAAAATGGATTTTATATCTTGTCACCAACCTCACATCTGTTAGCCTCCGTAGTGCAGGTGTCACTGCTGCTGCTTTGCCTCTTTGGTTTGGTTGTGTATGCAAAGTGAGTTCTTTGACCTAATTTAATACAATGTACATTGTTTGGCTTAATTGATGTGTGTTAAAATAGTGTACATTTCTCAAGTGGAACTAGATATATGTTTTTAAATGCAGCTGCATGTAACTCAAGAGCAATTAATAGTTAACTAATATTTATTTCCACTAAGAAGGAAACAGAAACTTTATTGCTCTAATATGGAAAAGCTAAATTATCCTCTAGAGGACATTCCTTTGTTGCAGTTCAAGAGCTCTTGTGCTTCCAATGCAAAGGTAGGAGACAGAGAATCCAAAACTCATTTTGTCCCCATACACTTTATTTAAACGTACTAATGCAGATGCAACCAAAGTTACATTTTTCTTTGAATGCATGTGGAACAGGAACACCTCCTGTCCAGTTTGACTCCTTCCAAACATAATATCCTCTACATAGCATGTTAGTTGGTTATGCCTGTTGTTTAAAGGGGCATCACTAATGAATTCAAGCGAAAAAATCTATCACTGAGTCTCTACTAAAATTTCGTTTTTTCCTTGGTATATTACCAACTTTGTTAATATAGTGATTTCCAGTTTCCAATGCATTTCAGACACATTATCTCCTTTGTACCAGACAGAACCCTTGAAGCTAGACAGGGCAGAATAGAAAATTGAGTGTAAAAGGCTAATAATTCCCCTCAAGTCAAACAGCTTAGAAGGGTCCCAAGTAATGGCTGACTCAGCTTTGAATTCCCAAGCAGCAAGCACGGAACAAAGTGGTTCAAATTTGCTTGAGAAAATGAACAAAGTGGTTCAAAATTGCTTGTCAAATTTCTTGGGTTCTGGCTCCAACATTTATGGGTTTAAGCAAGTCACATTCTAAGTCCCAGGTTTCTCATCTGTGAAATAGCATGATAGTAGTGACTTCATACATCTCTTGTATGGCTTAAATGAAGTAATGCACATCAGGTACCTTGTTATTACCCAGGTGGCCCACCAAAGCATCCCAAGGTCACAGAACCTGGCTTCTAGTACTGCCGGGAACATGCTGTTTGAGCTGTGAGGCTGACCGCGCTGGCAGACTGCCCGAGCTTTCCCTGCAGAAGGTATGCTGAGCAGTACGCCTTGAGTGCGGTGTTACGCTCACTGCCACATAACCATGCTAGATGGTTTTCATGCTTTATCTCATTCAGTCTTCATAAAAACCTTGAAATGTAGGCACTACTATATACACATTCTATAGATTAAGAAATGGAGATTCAGAAAGGTTTGTGCAGTGAGTAAGTGGGTGAAGAAGACTGCAGTCCAGGCTTCCAGATTATACAGCCTATGCTATATTCTCTCTCAGCCCTGAGGTCCATACACCCAACATCTCATATGATGAGGCCAGATTAGAACAGTAATACTGCTGGGTGTGGTGGTTCATGCCTGTAATCCCAGCACTTTGGGAGGCTGAGGCAGGAGGACTGCTTGAGCCCAGGAGTTTGAGAACAGTAATACTGATTATTGCTATAGCTAACATTTACTGAGCACCTATGGCTTCCCATTCCCAGTACTCTAGGCATTTCCTACTGATGCCAGCAATGAGTACTATAATTTTAAGGTAGTTGATAATTGATAAAAGCTTGCTGTTTTCACTTGCTTGAGATCACTGTTACTGCTACTACTCCTAGCTACTACGTTGCACTGACCAAACCCAGTGTGCCCATCACAGTGCTGAGTGTTTTCTTAGAACCACGCACCTTGTTTGTGCCTCCCCACAGCCCTTGGACACAGGTATGGTCACCACCTCTACTTGTAGATGAGGATGCTGAGGCACAGAGATGTCCATTTTCTAACTGCCCAGGGATTCCAATGATGGGGGACACTCTTTGGGGTTGTTTTACCTTTTGTCCCATCAGCTTCTGGTCCTCTCCCTGTCCCCAGAATGCAAAAGGTGGCCAGAGAGAGCCCAGAAATCCCACGTGGGCTGGAGGTCTGGCCGTTTAGGACAAGGTCTATGGCCCAGTCCTTGTTTCCCACCAAGGGGCATGAATATGCCTCCCCACCCCAGGGCGATTCTTATCCACTTTGCCGGCCCCTCCAGCTAGAGAATGGGTCAGGTCCTCTACCCCAGCCACCAGCACTTACAAAGCTCCCAGGGTGTGGCAGGGCGTGTGCTATGTGTTCTATATTTCAGCACTTAATTACATTCATCTACTATTCTTGATCAAATTATTTCAAACAGACCTAAATTCAAATCCTACTGTCACCACTACTAGCTGTGTAATGGTGAGCAGCTTACTTAACCTCCCTGAGCTTCAGTTTCCCCATCTGTCAAACAGTAGTGATTATATCATTTCATAAACTATTATGATTACACGAGACACTGATGGAATAATGTTGGCACACAGGAGATCTTTTTCAAATGTTGATTTTCTTCCTGTCCCAAATTACAAACTGGATGACATCTGAAATCATAATTTAAACTTCCTGCATTGAACATACAGCTGAGTGGTACACACTGAAGTAATATGGGAAATACACATTGGCTTGAAATGACTCATTTGATATTGTGCAGGAAATTTTAAACATAAAATTCAATAGCAGGTTCTCAAATATTTACAACACTTTACTTGCTCAATCCCTTTCAGAAGCATCCACCATCATTGTGGAATGTTCACAGAGGTGACAACTACAGTCTCAGTAACAAGCTAAGGGGCTATCAGGGAATAAGGGACAACTTGAGGACAAGCCACCAGAAATCCACAGCCCCAAAAAGACAGTGACAGTCCATGTAAAGAAGTCTTCCCCAATGTTTGATCATCTATATAAATCAGCATAATCTTTGACCCTAAAAATCCCAATGCTTGGAATTTATTCTAAGGAGATAATTCAACAAGTGAGCTAAGATGTGTGCACAAGAGATTCAATGCAGCATTATTTCTGACAGCAAATAATTAGAAATGTCTTAAGTAGCTAAATCAATGAAATGTCATGTTAGCCTTTAATATAAACATGACTGATCTATAGATATTGATGTAGGATGATGAACATATTAAAAGAATACAGTAGGTATAAAACAGCATGAATATAATTTTATAAGCATATACATAATGTGTATGTATTTCTATATACACAACAGAGATGTCTGAAAAGATGTTTACCAAAATGTTAATAGGTATTGTCTTTTGGTGGCGAATTTTACTTTCTTTTTTACACTTCTTATATTATTTGAATTTTCTACATAAGAATGTACTTATTATAATCAGGAAAAAAAAGAATGATATTTTTATTTAAAAAAAAATCAATCTCCTTACAACATGAACAGTTTTGTTCATATGCCTCTTTCTCCTTTTAATTCTATGCCATGCTCTCATTTCCTTTTAGCTGCAAAAGTCTAGCGAGCAGATGATCAATCCACTCCGCTAACTTCTTATGGCCTCCAGTCTGGTCAGAGGTCAGAATTCCAAGGAACAGTTAAGCTCTTTCTGAAAGGGAATCTTTGCTCCAGATAAAACAGAAGAGTATAGCATTAGAGCTATGACACAAGCAGTTCCCACTCATTGCTTTTCAAGTAAAACTCCTTGTATAAAGAGACCATACGCTCCATTCAAATGACCTACTCATACTCAGAATGGACATGAAAATTAGGGGTGGGAGAGTTAATTTAGGGTCAATTTTTCTTAAAAACCAAAACTTTCAAGCACTTATTGCCTTGCTCAGAAGTATACACATGAGTGTGGGTGCAGGTGTGTTTATGTGTGTTTGTATCAGCTTTCTTTTTGAGATGGAGTCTTGCTCTGTCACCCAGGCTGGAGTGCAGTGTGGCGTGATCTCGGCTCACTGCAACCTCCACCTCCTGGGTTCAAGCGATTCTCCTGCCTCAGCCTCAAGAGTAGCTGTTATTACAGGCGCACACCACCACGCCCGGCTAATTTCTTTTGTACCCTCAGTAGAGATTGGGTTTCACCATGTTGGCCAGGCTGGTCTCAAACTCTTGACCTCAAGTGAT
Organism: Macaca fascicularis; assembly: GCF_037993035.2. Taxonomy (NCBI): domain Eukaryota; kingdom Metazoa; phylum Chordata; class Mammalia; order Primates; family Cercopithecidae; genus Macaca; species Macaca fascicularis. The sequence continues at coordinate 124,905,008 of NC_088395.1, read as the reverse complement.
CCGCCCACCTTAGCCTCCCATAGTGCCAGGATTACAAGTGTGAGCCACTGCGCCTGGCCTGTATCAGCTTTCTATCTCGCAAAATAATTCCCTTGTATCTCACATCATGGTCCCATTAAAAATGTTCCTTTGATAACATGTTACTAGCATGTTCACTGGTTTCCATTTTTGCCCTCAAACTTCAGTCACCAGAAAAATATCTATCGAAAGACCTTATGAGAGAGAATGTCATGAAAACATTGGTCTGAAACCACGAAATAATGCAAGAATATTTCTGTTTCTTATTCTGAACGTGCTGCTAAGACTAAAGGTCATTCATTACCTGCTGTATGTAGCGTAACTGAGATTCGGCAATTCCGTGAATGTAAGATTCGGGTGAAGAGCCCTTTGGGCTACCGTCACTGGCCAGTTGGGTTGAAGAGCCCCACAGCATTTCACGGACAGATGGGGGATTCAGGTCTATATGAAAGTCTGCTGAAATCTTACAATTGTTCTTTACATCAAATAAGGCAAGATTGATAAAAAAGGGCTCAACCTGGGAATAAAAACAGTTATATTTTAAAACTGAGACTTTAGTAGGGGCATGGTGGGGAGGCGCACAAGTGCAAAATAAGTTTTTTATTCCTCCAGTTTCTGTGACTACAATTCCTTTCTGAGTTCAAAACTTAGCTAAAATTATATTATGGCTTATCTGCACAGAACAAAGAGTATTCCAAAACAACAGACTTCATCACATTTTAACTTCTGTCAGGTGTAGATAATTTCATAAGTTATAAAGTTTACAAAAAGAATTAGAAATCAAAAGCTACATTTAAATAACACGAATTGTTCTATGAATAAAATTTAATTCTTTACACGTTTACTGAAACTACCTAAAAAATAATGCCAATATTACAGTATAGAAATAAATATTCTCTTCTGTTATGTTCCAACTTACTTGACTATACATTTCATAAGAGCTAATAACAATCAACATCAAATTACTTGACAAAAGCTTTGCCCTATCAGCAATTTTGGAAGACATGATTCCTCTCTACAGATGGCATTTGAAAGATGGTCACAAAGAGAAATTTCATGCCAGATGGCATAAAGATTAACCCTTTACACACAGAAAAGTCTGCTGTACTTTTAAGCTATTTTGTAAGAGAGTCTATCATCACTGTTTTATTTTTAATAGACAAAACTAGAACCAAAAAATAAAGATGAACATAAAAAACAGTCTCTTGGAAGGTTTTACACTTACAGTTTCAAGGATTTTTAAGCAACTCAAATGATCCATGAGAGCCATCACTTAGAATTTTCTCTGTAGACCAAAATGAATCTAATGCTATAGAATAGTGACCGAGCCTAGCAGACTGCACAGCATCTGTATCCCAGCATGGTTATGGTGATCCTTACTTATTGCTACGAGCCAATTTCATAGAAGAAAACGTATTATCTAGTAGAATTTACGCATTTGAGGATTTTGCAAGTTTGGGAGACATGCTCCTCTTGAACATCAAGAGCCTACTCTATCTGCTCTTCTGAGTAGGTAAGATTTTCACGAATCCTCAAAATGAGAACATAGTCATATTTTGGCAAAAGAAAGAGATGTATAAAATTCTTGCATGTCAAATTTATCATAATATGTGGCGCTGGCATTTTCACATAGTCAATTATTAATAGTTCTCAGGCATACAAAGATGTTTCTTCATTTTTTATTGTAATAAGATTTCTTTTTTATATATATAAAACTTTCATTTTAGGTTCAGGGGTACATGTGCAGGTTTGTTATATAGGTAAATTGCATGTCACGGAGGTTTGCTTTACAAATTATTTTGAGAAAGACATTTCTTTAATGCACTCATGCAAGGAGGGTAGAAGGCAAAGTCATACATACATTTGTGGGTGGTCCTTTTGCATTGTCTCCAATTTGGCCCAAGATATTGAAAGTTAAATCATGGCAATTTACCAGGAAACGTTTGTTGCACTTTTCTTCAAATGGCTTTATATCAGGTTCAATTCCTGAAAAGTCCAACCTCTATAAAAGAGATAGTATGAATCATTTTCAAAAAAAGATAGGATTCATATTAACATAGATTTACATCAATATACCAAAAATGGCAAAAATCCAACAGTTCTCTGTCCATTCTTCATTTGAACCCTTTTAATGTTTTCATTTAACAAGCCTTTGTCGACTTTTTACACTAAGGTTAAACAGTGATGGAGAAATCCTAGAGGGAGATGATGAAACTCGGATCTAAAGGCAATGGAAAAGTCACATGTCTGTACTACGGCCTACAAAGTCCTACATGGCATGATTCCCTGTCTCTTCACACCGCTCTGACCTCATCTCCTACCACACTTGCCCTCTTCCCTCTTCAAGCCACACTGGCCTCCTTGGTTATTTTGCCAGCACACCAAGGACACTCCCACGCCAGGGCTTTTGCACTTGCTACTCTGTCAGGAACCCTCTTCCCTCAGATAGCTGCATAGCTTGCTCCCTCACTTCCAAGTCTCTGATCAACTGACTCTTCTGCAGGGAGATCTTTCCTAACTCCCTATAGAAAACTGCACACTCCCTGACCGTCTATACTCCCTTTCTCTATCTTTCTAATATTACTTTTCCTATGTGTTTATTCTCTGTGTTCCACACACAATATATGTTCCAGGACAGTCGAAATTTGGTTTCCTTTATGAGCTGTGCAGGAGGCAAAATTGACAGGAATGGGTATAGGAAGCATCAAAACTAACATGGTAGACCAAGGAGGGAAGATCGCTTGAGCCCAGGAGTTCGAGACCAGCCTAGGCAAGATAGTGAGACCCTTGCCTCTACAAAAAAATAAAAACTAGCCAGGCACGGTGGTACAGGTCTGTAGTCCCGGTTATTCGGGAGGTTGAGGTGGGACGACGGCTTGAGCCCAGGAGTTCAAGACTACAGTGAGCTATGATGGTGCCACTGCACTCCGACCTGGGTGACAGAGTCAGACCCTGTCTCAGAAAAAAAAAAAAAAAAGATTAACACAGGGATCTCTAATTTGGGAGATTCAATACATAGTGATGTTATGAACTTAGTCGTGAAATACAAATGAATGGCAGATTTGGGGGTACAGTGAGTACAAATAGTGAGTTCAGTATGGAATGTGTTGTATTCGAGGTGATGGTAGCAGTAGTTGGAAAAATGGGAGAGGCCTGACTTAGAGATCTGGATGTGGGAGTCAGCAGCATTTAGGCTGAGAGGCACAAAAGGCTGGAACCCCACGGACTACCTATGTTTAATATGAACAGAGCAAGAGGTATCTGCTTAGGAAACTGAGCAACACTGAACTCAGCTAACAGAGCTGGGCAATGGACCTGGGCTGCCACAGCAACCAATTTTTAAAAATTATTGGTATTTTGAAATAAAAACAAGTTTAAGGAGAAGATATGGGGTTTGTAAAGGAATTCCTTTCAGTAGGGGAGGAATTTGTCTCTCAAAGCAAAAGACTGCTCAGGCAATCTAAGTTCATCTGTTCATGCTGAATGTCTTAACAGACTTCTATTCTATTCACAAAGGGGCAGGAAAGTGTGGATTGTGGGGTCAATTTACTATACTTCCATTAAGGCTGTAGACATTGTAGGCAGAAAATGATTGGATGGATCTGAGCAGAATGACACTGTCAGTATGGAAAACTCAAGACAAGACACACAAAAATTTTTCTCAATTACCTAAGTAAATCAAGCCAAAACAGGTATTATGCCTGAAGAATACTGGATAATTATAGCTGTTCTAACCTACCCGGTATGACTGAAACCTCCTTAAAAGGACCCAATGCGTAAGATTTGTGCCTGAAAGCATGACATCTTCCCCTTTGAATCTATTTATCTACAAAAGGAATGTGAATGTGTGGGACTAGACAGCTCCCTCTTGAACATATATCTATCTGTGGAGGCAAGTCATTGCCATGGAAATCAAGTTTAATTTCCACCCATTTATCTGCTCTCCTTTCTGTCTTACTCAGACAGTAGAATGGAAAGAGAAACTGGACCAAACCACTCCAGCCTTCAAATCCTTTCCATTCTAAGGCCTGTGAGTACAAATATTGGGACATATGGCCTTCTTCAGCTCAAAGTTTGAGCCATCCCCTTTAGTCAGCCAGTGTTTCTTTATTCTCTAAGGTCATGTCTCTAAAGAATGAACTATGGCCAAAAGAAAAGGTGAAATTACGGGATGGCGCCTCACCTAGAAAAGGTACTTGACAGATAACAACATAGGTTTCTCTGAGGTGAGACTGCCTTCCGTAACCAACATTACATTCAATTTCTTCTCCTTAAAGCTTCATCACAACTGCGAATTTCTCCCTTACCATAGCTCACTGATAAACAACTCAGACATAAAACCAGTTCAGTTTTATTACCACAAAAATGCTACACCACAAATTTGTAAAGATACTGGCCTTAGTTTCAACCACAGTCAATTGGCTCCTTTGTATACAATGAAACAGCCTGACATGTCCAACTAGAGCCCAATCATGGGTGGGAGGATCAAAGACTCAGACATGCTTGGAACAAGTAAATTTCTGAATGAATATCTCAGAACAAACATCCCTGAGGCCCATTATACTATTACTTTTTTACAAAAAAAAAAAAAAAATCACATAACTTGCACTAAAGCAATATTTAACTCCGTGGGGGGGAAAAAGGGAAATGAAATTATTTTTTAAAATCTATTTTCTCCAAATAATTCCATTTTCTTGTATGATATTTTCATTAAGGAAAAATGTTTACATTACTTATAGCCTATATACTTTTTCCATTTTAAACTAAATTTTTAATTAGAAAACCATACGAAGCAAAAAAACAACAACGGCTGGTCCAAAGGTAGTAAGTTATCTCAATTGATTGTTCAGTCAATTACATATTGAACTTTTTGTTCTACTCTTTCTCCCCTTGTCACTACTATACTTGACTACACTTAAAAAAAAAGAAAAAGAGGCCAGGCACAGTGGCTCACGCCTGCAATCCCAGCACTTTGAGAGGCTGAGGCGGGCACATCATCTGAGGTCGGGAGTTCAAAACCAGCCTGACCGACATGGAGAAACCCCATCTCTACTAAAAATACAAAATCAGCCGGGCATGGTGGCGCATGCCTGTAATCCCAGCTACTTGGGAGGCTGAGGCAGGAGAATCGCTTGGGGAGGCGGAGGTTGCAGTGAGCCAAGATTGTGCCACTGTACTCCAGCCTGGGCAACAAGAGCGAAACTCCGTCTCAAAAAAAAAAAAAAAGAAAAGAAAAGAAAAGAAAAAGGAAAAACGACAACAACAAAATCAGACTTCCCCAAATTATTTCATATTTTCATGGAAGAAAAAACTGTAATGCACATTTTCCGATTTCAAACAAAATGAAAAATTTTCATTCGAAATCTCATGTAGGGAAAGGCAAAAGAAAGCCAAAAAATTTCATCTTCTTCAATTTCATTTTCTCAAAAAGTATTTTCCATTAGGAAAAATATTTGTAATACTTAAATACTGTAGACCTTTCCCACTTAAACAAATTAAAAACTTACTTAGAAAGTGCCATAGAATTAAATATTCACTGCGTGTATCTTAGTACAAAACACATCTAACTCTCATGAAAGAGGTTAAAATACACATCTGCATATAAACCTGCACCTTCCTGCACCACCCTCCATTTAAAGTGTGATTAAGCCAGACATGAAAATTATCCTAGTTCTACAGGCCTACATCAAATGTGAAAAACAAATGTTTCATATGACTCATGTGTTCTTTATACTGGAGATATTTTCTGCCACTAGATCACAATTGTATTTCATGGGCTAAAAGAACACTGTAACCACCTTTAATAGCGCTTTAATTTATCTATTTTAAGGAGCAAGAGGAAGAGAAAAGAATACAAGAAACTGATAAATATGTGTGTGTGTGTGTGTGTATATATATAATTCAGCTCCAAATTATCTGCATATGTGACAGTCCCCTTGAGTGAAGAGTTAATTGTTAAGTTACCTGTTCAAACTAAACAAGACAAATATAAAACAATCTGTATTCCCCACTGGTGCAAAAAACAGTGAGTTCAACATTTCAAAGATGTTGTTTATCTGAATAAGCAGTAATTCTAGGACTATTTAAAGAAACATTATCATTAATACCTGAACTTCTGAATCAAAAGAAAAGAGATTCTGTCTTCCATCTCCTCTACTGAGTTTGTTTAGTTGTTCAGTTTCTCTTCCATACTAAAATTTTAAAAAATACGTATGTTACTTCATTTCCTTCAAAACAGTGTTAAACACTATTTAAATGTATAGTTTATGTGAAACTATCAATCTGTCACAGCTTCAAAAATACACCATTCGTCCTGTAGTCAGTACAAAACAGGAATGCAAGAGACTCTGGATGCAAAGGAGAAATAAACAAAAGAGAAATCACCATAGTTTTCATAGCCATGATGTTAGCTATAGAATATTATATGTAATTCTGATTCCATCACTTTGGGAAATACCTAACGAGCTGCACAATCCAGGATGACAAAGATTGAGAGGGAATGCAACTAAAATCTATAAAATCATTTTATAAAATCCTAGATAAGGCCAGGCACAGTGGTTCATGCCGGTAATCCCAGCACTTTGGGAGACCGAAGTGGGTGGATCACTTGAGGCCAGGAGTTCGAGACCAGCCTGGCCAACAAGGTGAAACCCTGTCTCTACTAAAAATACAAAGATTAGCTGGGCGTGGTGGCGGGCGCCTGTAATCCTAGCTACTCGGGAGGCTGAGGCAGGAGAATCACTTGAACCTGGGCAACAGAGGTTGCAGTGAGCTGATCGCACCACTGCACTCTAGCCTGGGCGATAGAGTAAGACTCTGTCTCAAAAAAAAAAAAAAAAAAAAAAATCCTAGATTAGAGGATCATGAGTGTGTCTCTAAATTTTGAAAAATAGCTTTGAAGTTTATGAGGAGTAAATTTAAAACAGAAAAAAAAAAAAGTGCTTCCAAATTTGTATAACTAATTTGTCCAGGAAGATGAATAAAGTAAAAATATAAATAGGTTTGACAATGATTTAAATGAATAAATGGGTCACAACCTACTAATCTACTATAATATAGAGTCTACAGAATATAATATCTTGGTGAGATACTCAGAACAATCATCTCTACAATTTCAAAATTGGTTCATTTCAGACTTCAAACAGCAGCAAAATCTTTGTCAGATTGCATCATTCATATACACATATATTTACATATAGAGAATATGATTTTCATGTGAGATTAACATATGTTGGTCATAGATTAAATATCATGTGCATGAGCTGCATCATTATCCTTCTGAAGAATATTTTATGAATGATATACAGTAATTAAATTGAATAAGAACTAGCAGATAAAATTAATGAAGTCACAAAAGCCTGGAAGTATTTCTTGGTGTCCGGAAAAAAATAAGATTTTTTCAAACTGTCAGTTGGTACTTACAAGTAAGTCTTCAGGAGTGCAACTTTTCTTTTACAATCTCTACCTGTTTCACCAATTTGCTGTGGTTTTTAACGTGGAAATGACATTGCCAAATGGAATCCAGCATTAAAACTTTAATAGCTAATCCTGCATTATCTCAGTTGAAGGCAAGTTGCCATAGGAAAGATGTACCTTCATCAGTTCCGGATGCATGCTCCTTTCCAAACTTGCCATGATGTTCTCGGCTTTTCCTTGGCTGCTAGTTTCATCATCTGCAAATTCATTAAAAGCAGATGTTCTAAACCATACAGACCATTACTAATAACCTAAGAGGAGTATCCTAACTATCTCTCCCACCCATCCTCTCCTACTAGATTTATTGCAAAGAATTTCTATTATGAAAGCATAGGGAAAACTTTAATGGTCTTTTGAAAACCTGCCATGAATTTTCTATCTGTTTTAGTCTGGTTATATTTCATGTGTCAGAGCCCATACAGCATCAACTATTTTTAAAAAGTCTATCAACCTCCACAGTCACTTATTAATGAAGAAGCAGGTCAACTTTTAAGATTAACAGTTCTCTATTCACCCTGCACAGAGGACATTTCCATGGAATAAAGACAAGGGCTTTACTTCAATAATAAATCACTTTAAAATTCTGACCTTGTGCTGTTTCTACCGTCTCCTTTTTCTCTTGAACTAAACTGTCGGTATTGATCTGAATAATCTTTTTCAAAGTTATCAACCATTCCTCCATTTCCTGCTCAGTTTCAGCAGCCAGATAATGGCTATACTTATCTAACATCTTGAGTTCAAAAGCATGACGGCGCATTTTGGGGCACTAGAAGGGGGAAAAAAAAGCATGTGTTCAGTTAGTTTAGTTGTCCTTTTACTATTAGATTTCATTAGTTTATATTTATTTTTATCTCAGCTTAGTATATATGTGCATCAAGACTTTCATGAAATAACTGCTTCTTTCAGTAAGAAACAGACACTCTAAGACAACAAATGACTATGTTAAATATATTTTTTGTTCCCCTCAGGACTGAGCACAGTAGTATGACTATGCATAAAGTTGGCAGAAAACAATACTTGTTAAGTATTATCATTTAAGGCCTTTTGGCATCCTTCACATTTAGAAAATCAAAGTACCACCAAAAAAGTAAGCAAATATTTTACAACGTCCAGCCTGTTCAAACTTTTCCTTGAATAGTTAAGGATTTTCAAAGTCAGTACTTTAAAAAATTTAAATATGACCTGAAACAAATCTGATACTTAATTTATGTCTCACCATAAAAGGCACTATAGATCCTAACCCATTTTACCACGCATAGTATCAACTGTATCACAGTAGTATAAAAGAAGACTACAGAGTTTAGCAGCACAATAGGGCGACCATAGTTAACAATAATTTATTGTATATTTCAAAATAACTAGAAGAGTGGACTTGGAATGTTCCTAACACCATGAAATGATACACACTTGAGGTGATGAATAACCCAATTACTCTGATTCGATCATTTGCATATTGTATACTTGTATTGAACTATCACATGTACCCCCAAAATATGTAGAAATATTCCATATCCATAACAATGAAAAAGTAAAGACGGGGGCAGTGGCTCACACCTGTAGTCCTAGCACTTTGGGAGACTGAGGGAGGATTGCTTGAGCCCAGGAGTTTGAGACCAGCCTGAGTGAAGTGGTGAAACCTCATCTCTACAAAAAAGAAAAACTAGCCAGGCGTGATGGCACGTGGCTGTAGTCCCAGCTACTCGGGAGGCTGAGGTGGGAGGATCATCTAAGCCTAGGAGTTCAAGGGTGCAGTGAGCCAAGATGACACTACTACACTCTAGCCGGGGCAATACAGTGAGATCCTGCCTCAAAAAAATAATTAAAAATTAAAAAGAGAAGGCCAAGCATGGTGGTTTATGCATGTAATCCCAGCACTTTGGAGGCTAAGGTGGATTCCTTGCAGCAAGGAGTTCAAGGCTGCAAGGCTGCAGTGAGATATGATCATGCCACTGCAACTCCAGACAAGGCAAGACTCTGTTTCAAAAAAAGAAAGAAAGAGAGAGGGAGAGACAGAGAGAAAGAAGAAGAAGGGGAAGAAGGGGAAGGGGAAGGGGAAGTGAAAGGGGAAGAAGAAGAAGAAGACGAGGAAGAGGAGGAGGAGGAGGAGGAGGAAGGGCTTGGTAAAAAAAAGAAAGAAAAAGTAAGACCATACAACCATAGTTGGTTCACATTAAACTGTGACTCTGCGTAAAATACATGGAAGTAACCTGTGCTGAATACCACCACACAAGGAAAATAAGTCTCTTCCTTTTCTCAAACACGCTGATACGTTCTTTTACTTTACCACCTTCTCTGTCACGACAAAAGAAATGACATACTACCCTTTTCAAATCCCACAGCATTAATTTCAAGAAATGCTCATGAATCAATAATTTTCCACTGCATGGTCATTATTCAAGAAGGAAGCAAGAAAGTTCCTCCTTCTAATCTTCGGAGTCTAGGAAAGGATGAAATTAAACTGTTTCAAGTCATAAAGATTTATACATTTGAAAATATTTGGGAGGCGGTATCATAAATAGATGAGGGGGGCTGAGCATGGTGGCTCACACCTGTAATCCCAGCACTTTGGGTGGCTGAGGTGAGCGGATCACTTGAAGTCAGGAGTTCGAGACCAGCCTGGCCAACATGGAGAAAGCCCATCTCTGATAGAGACAGGAGACAGCCAAGGGTCCCCGGTGAAACCTTCAATCTGTGAGGTGGGAAACCTGCTAGCAGGACTCTCTCACTTTGGTGAGAGTTATTTTTCCTTTTCACCAAGTAAATTCCACTTCTTACCCTTCTATGTGTCCATAAGCCTAATCTTTCCTGGTTATGTGACAAGAACCAGTTTCAACTGAACTAAGGAGAAAGTTATACAACATCTCTACCAAAAATACAAAAATTAGCCAGGCATGGTGGCGAGTGCCTCTAATCCCACCTACTCTAGGCAGGAGAATCGCCTGAACCCAGGAGGTGGAGGTTACGCCAAGCTGAGATTGAGCCACTGCACTCCAGCCTAGGCAACACAGTGATACTCTGTCTCGAAAAAAAAAAAGAAAAAGAAAAAAATTTTCCAAATGATAATAAAAATAAATAGATGAGGAAAGCACTTCAAAGAAAGGTCAATCCAGAAATTGTGTGTGCCTTGTTCTTCCAGTAAGATATGAAAGGTCTTCTTTATATATATGAATTCATATATATGAATAGATAATATATAATCATACATATAAGCACATTTTATTCACATAGATCTTTGTACTTTTTAAAAAGTGTTTTCTCATTTATTAGAATTTTTTAACTTATCCTTTTAGAGATGAGATCTCACTGTGCTACCCAGGCTGGAGTGCAGTGGCTATTCCACAAGCATGATCATATCTCACTGCAGGGTCAAACTCCTGGGCCCAAGCAATCCTCCTGCCACAGGCTCCTGAGTAGCTGGCACTACAGGCACACAGCATCATGCCCTAAAGGTATTTTCTCATTTGATCCTCACAACAATCTTGTTTGATGGAGTATATAGATATTACTAATCCCACTTCACAGTTCTGAAGATGAAGATACAGGTAAATTGAGAGTGCTGAACTAACATCGCTTTCCTCCTAATCAGCCCATCCTTCTAGTCCACCACACCACCCTGGCTCTGTAATAATGACTTCTGTTTCACAGTCAATTGACTTCCCATTCAGATTATCTCTCTGCCCTCTACTTCCCACCCTGTTTTTGTTTTTGTCTGTGTCCCCTCAGTAATTCATATCAACAAACATTCATTAAGTCCCTACTGTGCGCGGAACCCTGGTAATTATTATAGAAGAAACAGAAATGAGTAAGAGATTGTCCCTGTAATCCCAAAAGGAACGTGTAGAATAAACCAAAATTAGAATGTGACTCAGTTGTATGACAGAAGGAAAAGCAAAATGGTTAGCACAGGAGAGGTGGAGCTTAATTCTACTTGGTAGTCATGAGGGTGAGTAAGGAAACACAAAACTTTTCATGGCAGAAGTAGTCTTTAAGCTGAGTCATAAAAGATAAGGTTCAAACAGGAATAGAAGGAGAAATTACATGCAGCAAGAAGAGGGAAAAAATGTAAGGCAAGCCATATATGTGTGAAACGCCTTAGAATGCTTAGCCTGGTGTGACCAGAGCACAGAATACACAAGGGGGTTCAGGAGGGATGAGGCTAGAAAGTACCGTGAGGCCAAATCACTATGGGCCTTCAATGTCATGGCAAAAGCTTTAGAGTTGACTCTGTAAGACAATAAATCAAGAGCCAAAAGATTTGGAGAAGGCAAATGATTGACCCAATCTATATCTTAGGAAGTTGAACTGGAGCAAGACAAGAAATCAGGAGGCATAAAAGCGCAACTTTAGGCCAGTGATGATAAAAGGGAGAACCGGAGAAAGGGCAATGAAAATCGGAGGTAAGAGGTTAAGAGGCACTTTAGAGCCAGACTCAAAGAAACCTGATAAACATTTAAATATTGGCACTGAGCAAGAACAGGGCACTGAAAAGGATTCTGAGCTTTCTAGTGTGGATGTTTCGGAGGATGGAGATGCCATCAATCAAGATAGAAAAATGCCGAGGTACATTTTCTTTCCTTTTTTTTTTTTTTTTTTTTTTTTTTTTTTGGTGAGGGTCTCACTCCATCACCCAGGCTGAAGTGTAGTGGCACCATCTTGGCTCACTGCAACCTCCACCTCCCGGGTTCAAGCGATTCTCCCAGCCTCCCATGTAGCTGGGATTACAGGTGCGTGCCACCACACCCGGCTAAGTTTTGGATTTTTAGTAGAGATGGGGTTTCGCCATGTTGCCTAGGCTGGTCTCGAACTCCTGACCTCAAGTGATCTGCCCGCCTCAGTCTCACAAAGTGCAGGGATTATACGCATGAGCCACTGCACCCAGTCACTTTTTCTTGTTTTCTCTTTTCTTTTTTGTAGACAGGGTCTTGCTCTGTCACCCAGGCTGGAGTGCAGTGGTGCAATCACAGCTCACTGCAGCCTCAACTTCCTAGACTCAAGTGATCCTCCCACCTCAGCCTCCAGAGTAGCTGGGACCACAGGAATATGCCACCATGTCTGGGTAATTTTTTATATTTTTTTGCAGAGACGGGGTCTCTTTGTTGCCCAGGCTGATGAACTCCTAGGTTCAAGTGATCCTCCTGCCTCAGCCTCTCAAAGTGCTGGGATTACAGGCATGAGCCACCATACCCAGCCATCTGGGGTTCTTAATATTGTTTATCAGTCACCCTCTTAGAAAAAGAGAAGGATTACCTCGATGGCCTTACCTGAACAACATCAATGCAGGCGTCCAAGTAGATGCAACCTTTCGATTCTTTTGAATTTTTCTCATCTTTATAGGAATTGAGAATATATGAACCATCAGGAAGTTGGGTCAAGTAAAAATATCGTCTCTTGAATACCTACGTGGGGAAAACCCAGCAATGATACATTTGTTACATATACATGGCATTTGAATAGTTTCTCTGAACTAAAAACCTCAAAGGCTTGCCAGGCATTGTGCCTGGACAATCTTCAGACAACCCTGACAAGATGTTAGGAATTATCATTATCTTCATTTTTTTAAGATAGTGAATGAAAGTCACATGATTTACCCTCAGTTAATCAAATACCTAGAGAACAGTAATTAAGATTTAACACTTTGAAATGTATAAAGCATTTTGATATCTGAATCTCCTGACCCTTTCACTATAGCATTCTTTTCCCATTTAATTGCAAACCATGATTAGATCCTTTAAATTTGGTTTCTAGGACCATGAATTCAAGAATAAATATAAAAAGCATACATATACACATATATATACATATATATTATATATACACCCACATTACATGTTTCCATCTCACCTACACTTCCTACTGCACTCATCTACACTGTACCAATGTCCTTGCTTCTGAAAGTCCAGTTTACAGGGCACTCACAGGGAAGCACAGACTCATTAGTTGCCTACCAGTTGTTGACCGCCCCAAGTGCTGACATTTAAATCAACAGTCCTAATGGAACTATGCCGTTTGTTTGGAGTTAGGGATTCACAATAGTTAAGGAGAAGCCTGTTGCTACAACTCACAGCAAAGCCCACAGGAACGGGAAAAGGTTGGGGACTGCCTGATGAGTTCATGCCGTCCCTCTATTCTCCCCTAAAAACAGACTTTGAGAGCCTGATAAAAGAGGTGAGAAAAGGGATTAGGAGCTCTCTGATGAATTGATGCTTCTTTCAGTAAGTCACAAACTGCAGGCTATGTCAAGCAATTGTCACAGTGAAAGGCAGAGCTTATTCAAGTTGCAATTTCCCAGGGTGATAGATCTGAAATCACTTCAGGGTGGGATGGGAAGAGCAGCTAGGAAATAGACTCCTGGTGATTACTGAAGAAATGCATTCCTATGCATCTTGTCTTATTTGAAGAACCTGGCTTTAAAATTTAAGCTTGTCGGCCGGGCGCGGTGGCTCACGCCTGTAATCCCAGCACTTTGGGAGGCCGAGACGGGCAGATCACGAGGTCAGGAGATCGAGACCATCCTGGCTAACACGGTGAAACCCCGTCTCTACTAAAAAATGCAAAAAACTAGCGGGGCGAGGTGGCGGGCGCCTGTAGTCCCAGCTCTTGGGAGGCTGAGGCAGGAGAATGGCGTAAACCCGGGAGGCGGAGCTTGCAGTGAGCCGAGATCCGGCCACTGCACTCCAGCCTGGGTGACAGAGCGAGACTCCATCTCAAAAAAAAAAAAAAAAAAAAAATTTTTTAAGCTTGTCACTTTTAATCACCCATCTGATTATCCAATATGATCCCTGATCATTTTGAGAACTTTAATTATGCAAAGAGTATTATTTGGCAAGGTCATTCGTGCCAACAACTTAATGTCTGGCAAAGTACCTGAAACATCAATTTATTTCTCCGTAGTATGATCAAGCAAAATATATAAAAGCCTTAAGGGGCATTTCTTTTTAGAAAAAACCAGTAAAAATTAATAACATTGATAGTTATTTTTGACTTGTATAAATATCATTGATTTTTTAATGAATGACAAAAATATATATCAGTGTAAGGAATACCCTAACAGGTTAGACTGATAAATGCTACAGTTTCTAGCTCAGGAAGGGGCCATGTAGGCTATATGCTATCAACAGAAAAAAGTCCAGGCCGGGCGCGGTGGCTCACGCCTGTAATCCCAGCACTTTGGGAGGCCGAGGCAGGTGGATCACGAGGTCAGGAGATCAAGACCATCCTGGTTAACACGGTGAAACCCTGTCTCTATTAAAAACTTCAAAAAAATTAGCTGGGCGCGGTGGTGGGCGCCTGTAGTCCCAGCTACTAAGGAGACTGAGGCAGGAGAATGGCACGAACCTGGGAGGCGGAGCTTGCAGTGAGCTGAGATCGCCCCACTGCACTCCAGCCTGGGAGACAGAGCGAGACTCCGTCTCAAAAAAAAAAAAAAAAAAAAAAAAAAAGAGTCCAAGCAGAAAACATCACCTTGTTTTGCAATTCCAGTCAATTAAATGTTATTGTATTAGTATGCAAAGGAACAGAAAGAGAATGTGTGGGCATATTTATATCTTTCACATATTTACATATCTCATATATGTGAGAATATATGCATATATTCTCATATTCAATTAATCCACATTTAAGTTTGTTGGAAGAAATCTAGATTAATATTAAAGGAAAATGTTAATCATAATGGTGATGATATATGTATATTTCCTTATTTTATTTTTATTTTTATTAGAGACAGGGTCTCCCTATGTTGCCCACACTGGTCTCAAACTCCTGAACTCAAGGGATCCTTCTGCCTCAGCTCCCCAAAGTGCTAGGATTACAGGCGTGAGCCACACTGCCCGGCCTATTTGCTCATTTTCATGACAATGGTTCACATCTATCATTAAAATCATGGGAATACAAGGCTTAAAATTACATGCTGAGGTCATTTCAAATGAATAAACATGTAATGAGCACTAACTCTGTGTAACACATTGCTTTTTAAAGTTATCACAATAATTATCTATAACAAAATTAAAATACGTCTTTCAGGCCAAAAGTAACATGAAAAAAATATGAAAAAATTTAGATTTGAATTGTTCAAATCTAAAACCGAAATTCTGCTGCTTCAGTGGGACAGCCTATAGAATCCACTTGCAGAGTCAACAGCCAGCAACAAAGAGAGAGGCAGAAGAGAAAATACAGAGCAAAACATTTGTGGCATACAGTCAAATTATAGTCTGGGAAATTTTTTTTTCACGTACAGCTGCCTCACCAAGCACAGAAATTCTGTGGCAGCCACCACTTCCAATATTAGCAAAGCACATCATTACAATGGAGATAGGGATATGAAATTACAGCAAATCACTTCCTGTAACATTGCAATTATATCTAAATGTGACACAAGGGTAGGTAGCTTATGAATCTGGGGAGAGAACATGATGCCTGAAAGAGCACTCAGAAAGAGCAGATGCCTGAAAGTCTTATGATATTGATTCTCAGCCAGTATCTCCTGCTAACCAGCAGTGAAATTGTCCTCAAGACTCTGCTTCTCTCAGTTTACTCACTTGTAAAATGATGAGATCAGACCAGATGATCTGTAAGATCACATTTTTCCACAATCTACAAATAATTTCATTCAATTTGAACAAATAACACAGCAGCCTTCCTAGCCTGGAAGCTACTCTCCCCACGTGATTTCTCATACACTGGAAACACAGAGTTTGGACAGTAAGGAATATTTTTAAAAGTCATCTCTATGTAGAAATCAGACTCTGCCCAACACATTCTAAGATCTCTTCTCATTCTAATATTTTATGATATATGTTGGGTTTCAACTTCTGAGAAGCTTTTAAGATCTCTTTTGCAAAGAAGAAAGGAATATCCTAAATCTCTCACATGGAAATCAAAGGGAAATCAGAAACATAACTTCCTGGACATTTAAAAAATTTCTACAATGCAGCTATTTAGGGTATACGTTTAGAGATTTTTTTTTACATTTCTAAAAGAAGACAGGTGTTAAAATAACGACTATACAGAATAATGGTAATTATTCTATACCATACCTGTCATTCGAAGGCTGCAAGTCTTTTGTAACCAATAGTTAATCGTTTTAATACCTCTTGGGGATAAGTATCATTACCCACATTTTACCTAACAGCAAACTGAGGGACCAAGAGCTCGTTCAAGTTCACACAGGCAGCCAGGAGCAGTGGTTCATGCCTGTAATCCCAACTCTTTGGGAAGCCGAGGCAGGTGGAACATCTGAGGTCAGAAGTTCGAGACCAGCCGGGCCAACATGGTGAAACTGTGTCTCTATTAAAAAAGCAAAATATTAGCCAGGCATGGTGGCACACCCCTGTAATTCCAGCTACTCAGGAGGCTGAGGTGAGAGAATTACTTGAACCCGGGAGGTGGAGGCTGCAGTGAGCCGAGATCACACCACTGTACTCCAGCCTGGGCGAGAGAGCAAGGCCCCGTCTCAAAAAAAAAAAAAAAAGTGCCGGGCGCGGTGGCTCAAGCCTGTAATCCCAGCACTTTGGGAGGCCGAGGCGGGTGGATCACGAGGTCAGGAGATCGAGACCATCCTGGCTAACATGGTGAAACCCCGTCTCTACTAAAAATACAAAAAACTAGCCGGGCGTGGTGGCGGGCGCCTGTAGTCCCAGCTACTGGGAGGCTGAGGCAGGAGAATGGCGTGAACCTGGGAGGCGGAGCTTGCAGTGAGCCGAGATTGCGCCACTGCACTCCAGCCTGGGTGACACAGCGCGAGACTCCGTCTCAAAAAAAAAAAAAAAAAAAAAAAGTTCACATAGGCAAGTCACTGATAGAACTGAAATCAGAATAGGATAATGGCTACAAAGAGAATCTTGCCCAAATCCTCCAATGGCTTCCCACCTTACTTTACAGTAAGATCTAAAATCCTCACCATAGCCCAGAACACTGTACAGGATCTGGCCTCAGATTACTTGTTGGATTTTATTTCTTTTCTTTTTCTTTCTTTCTTTCTTTTTTTTTCTTTTTTGAGACAGAGTCTCACTCTGTCGTCCAGGTTGGTGTGCAGTGGTGCGATCTCAGCTCACTGCAAGCTCTGCCTCCCGGGTTCACGCCATTCTCCTGCCTCAGCCTCCTGAGTAGCTGGGACTACAGGCGCCCGCCACCATGCCCGGCTAATTTTTTTGTATTTTTAGTAGAGATGGGGTTTCACCATGTTAGCCAGGATGGTCTCAATCTCCTGACCTCATGATCCACCCGCCTTGGCCTCCCAAAGTGTTGGGATTACAGGCATGAGCCACCATGCCCAGCCTTCCTTGGACTCTATTTCTAATCTTTCTGCTCCAGCTACACTGGCTTATCTGCTGTTACTCAAATATCTCAAGTGAGCTCCTTCAGGTCTCTGTACTTCCTGTTTCCTCAGCCTAGAATCCTCTTTCCTCACTATCCACACAGTTTACTTTCTTACTCCTTTCAGGTCTTTGCTTGAATCTCCCCTCCTCTGGGAGGCCTTCTGTACCACCTGCCCTCATCATAGCACCCAGTTATGTCTTTTTCATGGAGTGATCCCTACACAAATATGTTATTCATCTATCCGTTTTATTTGCCATATCTTTCTAGCCCATGAAGTTTCATGTTTCATCTACGGCTGTTATCCCCCCAGTACCTGTAACAATGCCTGGACTCAGTAAAATGCTTCAAAATGAATAAACAATGAATGAATAATCCCATTTCCAGCACAGATTCCCCAGCAGATTCTCCAGTGGTTTCATCCAACACAATTGCGTTTCTCTGTAATGCCCATACTCTTCTTTCTCCTCCTCCTTGTCTTTATTATTTTTGTTAGATGGTGAACACAGCCGAAAATGCCCCAGCTTACTCAGTGAAGAGTGGCCCATTCAGACCACCCACAAGAATAAAACAGAGAACAAGCCAAAGGATTTGATTCTATAGGATCAGGTCCTGCCAAGTCTGCTGAAGGTCCCAAGCTGTTGGAATGACGAACTGTTTTGTTTTTTTTCTGGAGACAGAGCCACGCTCTGTTGCCCAGGCTATAGTGCATTGGTATGATCTCGGCTTACTGTAACCTCCGCCTCCTAGATTCAAGCAATTCTCCTGCCTCAGCCTCCCAAGTAGCTGGGATTACAGGCGCATGCCACCACACCTAGCTAATTTTTTTTTTTTTTTTTTTTTTGCATTTTTAGTAGAGATGGGGTTTCACCATATTGGCCAGGCTGGTCTTGAACTCCCGGCCTCAAGTGATCTACCCACAGTCTCCCAAAGTGCTGGGACTACAGGTGTGAGCCACTGTGCCTGGCCAGATGACAACCTTTTTGAACTCCTTCTGGAGCAGGAACAAAGGCCTTTTGTCATTCGGCTGCATCAAAGATTAAACAAAGGAAGGAAAGTTGGAGCACTTAGTATCCTCAAAGTAGGAAAACGGCTGGGGGTGGCGGCTCACGTCTGTAATCCCAGCACTCTGGGAGGCCCATGCCGGTGGATCACCTGAGGTCAGGAGTTCGAGACCAGCATGGCCAACACGGTGAAACCCCGTCTCTACTAAAAGTACAAAACTTAGTCGGGCGTGGTGGTGTGCACCTGTAATCCCAGTTACTTGAGAGGCTGAGGCTGGAGAAGTGCTTGAACCCAGGAGGCAGAGGCTGCAGTGAGCAGAGATTGCGCCACTGCACTCCAGCCTGGGTGACAGAGCGAGATCTTGTGTCCAAAAAAAAAAAGAAAAGAAAAGAAAGTAGGAAAATCTTTTATCATTCTATACAACAAATCCCAAGAGTGTTTACCTATTGTGTGTTACCTAGAGGGGTAATTATTTACTGCTAAATTGCATGAACTAGAAACCCTTAGAAAGGATGCTTCAAAGGTTTAGAGGCGGAGTAGGTAGGCCAGGAGCAATGTAGAGATGATGTGGGGGAACTTGCCTAATGTCTCAGACAGAACACAATGGAAGAGCCAGCAAGGAAAAGGAGAAAGCAGGAGAGACAGAGACACACTGGGTCTTAGAACTGTTCTGCACAAAAATGAAAGAAACAATGAGGAAAAAAACCACAGGACTTAGAAAAGTGAGTTGCAGTAATAATACCAGAATGCCAGGAACTTCATCCTGCTGAAGATCCCCTACCACTACGTTGGTAACCCGATACATCACTCACCTCTCTCCCTCATGTCATTTACAGTCCTATCAAGTTTGTTTGTTTTGTTTTTTTCCTTTCGAGATGAAGTCTTACTCTGTCGCCCAGG
This sequence comes from Macaca fascicularis, assembly GCF_037993035.2. Taxonomy (NCBI): domain Eukaryota; kingdom Metazoa; phylum Chordata; class Mammalia; order Primates; family Cercopithecidae; genus Macaca; species Macaca fascicularis. The sequence continues at coordinate 124,885,298 of NC_088395.1, read as the reverse complement.
CTGGAGTGCAGTAGCACGATCTCAGCTCACTGCAACCTCAGCCTCCTGGGTTCAAGTGATCCTCCCACCTCAGTCTCTCAAGTGGGTGGGACTACAGGTGTGTGTCACCATACCTGGCTAAGCTTTTTGTATTTTTGGTGGAGACAGGGTTTCACCATGTTGCCCAGTCTGGTCTCGAACTCCTGACCTCAAGTGATCCTTCTGGCTTGGCCTCCCAAAGTGCTGGCATTACAGGCATGAGCCACCATACCCGGGCCCAAGTTTTAATATATGACACTGTCCTACCCACTGAGAAACTGAGTAAAAATCAAATAGCTTTTCTTAAATAATTCTACCAAATCTGGGCACTGAAGAGTTCTTCAACTATTTGATTTAAAGCAAAGTCTAGTAGGAGGGGTCTACAATCCACCTTTCTCATTAAACACAAATTATTTTATCAGATGTATTTCAGCATGGCATAACACTGCTCAAATAATCAATGACTCTCAATTACTCACATAATAAGGCACACATGCCAGATACTGGCACTCAAGGCCCTCCCACAACCCTAATAATATAAAATAACAACAATTGCTAACATCTGTGGGGTGCTTTGTGCATTATGGTCTCTGGTTAAGTGCTTTCCTTGTATTATTTCATTGAATCCTAAGTAACAATTTGTGTGGTCATTACTCTTATGCCCTCCATATTACAGAAGAGAAATGGAGGCACAAGGTGATACCAAAGGACCAAACCAACTTCATCTCCCGTGACTACTCAGCTTCACCTAACCATTCTGCCTTATACATATTACCTGGCACATTCACTTTTCTCCTTTCTGATTCACTTCCTTCAAGGTCCCGCCTTCTTCAAGAAGCCTTCTCTGACCCCAGGCCACAATGATCTAGATTCATGTAGCACTTGGTCACTGTACCATCTTTAAACAATTGTTGTTAGTGTGTGTCTCACCTCCCCAAAAAGGTGTTTTTTTGTTTTTTGTTTTTTTGGGTTTTTTTGAGACAGAGTCTCACTTGTTGCCCAGGCTGGAGTGCAGCGGTGCGATCTCAGCTCACCACAACCTCTGCCTCCCGGGTTCAAGCGATTCTCGTGCCTCAGCCTCCCGAGTAGCTGATATTACAGGTGCACGCCATCACGCCTGGCTAATTTTTGTATTTTTAGTAGAGACAGCGTTTCACTATGTTGGCCAGGCTGGTCTCGAACTTTTGATCTCAAGTTATCAGCCCACCTCGGCCTCTCAAAGTGCTAGGATTACAGGTGTGAGCCACTGTGCCCAGCCCACCGTCCCAAAAAGGTTTTAAGCTCTACATCTGACACTTCTCTCTACCCTTCACAATGCTAATACCTTGTATTAACAAGGCATTCAATATCTATTTGATAGCCAGGCGTGGTGGAATGCACCTCTGGTCCCAGGTACTTGGGAGCCTGAGGAGGAGAATCGCTTCAGCCCAGGTGTTGGAGGGTGCAAGGAGCTATGATTGTGCCACTGCACTCTAGCCAGGGCAATATAGTAAGACCTTGTCTCTGAAAAAATTAAATTAAGAAATTACCTATTTGGTCATGAATTTGTTGATACCCAATAGTGTCTGACACATAGGAAGCACCTAATAAATGGTTTTTGAGAAGTAATATGAATGAGGGAAAACAAAACATAAAAAACAAATCAGTGAAAAAATCTCTTATGCATAATAAAGGAATGCAATCCATTTGTTAGCTGTAAGAGACAGTCTGGTAGATTTGAGAATACAATTGGACTAACATATCAAAAATAAAATATTTTCTCTTCCTTTCGTTCTAATACACATAGTGACCTTGACCTCCTAGCAATTATTTTAATATCTTATGTGCTTTCTTAGGTCAAATCCTCATTTGATTTGATGTTCTCCCACTGCAGAGGAGGGAAAATCCCTCCCGGAAGAGTTAAGGAGTTAAGGACTTTTGGACTCTGGATATATAACAAATGGCTCTCTTTTGTGCCAAAAAAAATTTTAAAGGGCACTAGAAGTGAGTCATACATCAACCAGTTGAACTTGCAACCCCGATATCATATCAAGGCACTTCAACGTTTAATTGCTGAGAATGGGGAGGAGAGAGCTAGAGGAATGTGACCAAATTGAGCCAAAAAGATGCATAAAGGTGGGTGTCCCAGGAGTTGGCCAAGAATCTGCAGCAATTTTTCAAAAATGCAAAAACCACCCTGAAGATTAAATTCCTCCATATATCATTATATCTCTTAGGAAAAAATAGTTCTAAATACCAGGGGAAGGCTATGTCCAATATCACAGCTATCTAAGCCCACATTAAATTCCTTCGTTGATATGAAAAGAAGTTGAATAAAGCAGATGTCTCTAGCAGCTACTTGGGAAAGAGAGAATATAAATGAATAGCGGTCTGTTAGGATTGCGGTTTCTATCTAAAGGATCATGCATTCTCTACGATATCTTAAAACTTCTCTCTAATACTTTTCCAGGAATTGAAGAGTGGCAACAAGGTACATCCTCATTAACTAGAAACCACAAATTGAAGAAATTAATCGCTATGATAAGGCTTGTCCTGTTTTAACCTGAATACAAAGAACAGAGCAAATTATAAGTGCTAAATGTTCACTGCACCCAAACAACCAACAAAGCGTTGGTTTTGTTTGTTTGTTTGTTTCGTTTTGTTTTGTTTTTAAAGGGATGAGGTCTCGCTTTGTGCCCAGGCTGGAGTGCAGTGGCACAATCACAGCTCACTGCAGGTTCAAACTCCTGGGCTCATGTGATCCTCCTGACTCAGCCTCTTGAGTAGCTGGGATTACAGGCACATGCCACCACACCCAGCGCAACGGAGCTTTTGCAAGAACTGCATGATACCAGCATCCTCTTCAGTGAGAGGAAGTGCTTGGGCACGGAGCACTGTGACTCGTGGAGTGATGCACATTATTCGCAACTTTCCTGTAGCCCAGGCTCCTCAGGGCAAGTTTCTCAGCCAACAATGAGGTTATACTCAGCAAGCACTTCTGGGAAAATACGCCCATTTCAGAAGGTGGTGTAGATTATATCTTAACAACTGACCAGAGCAGGTGGAAAGCTATATATTGGGGAAAATATAAATTTTTATTCCATAAATATGGGGTCTTATAATCTTCCAATACGAAGAATTCAGCCTAGTTCCTCTACCAGCCTGTCTTTTACCTAGAGCCCATCGACTTGAATGCATTGCAAGTCATTGCAAGAACCATCGACTTGAATGTTCTTGCAAAACTGGCAAGCTAGCTAGGAAGGTTGAACTTTCTAAAGCAACCCATATACAAATTACTTTGGCTATATTATTTAGGTTGCATTAAAACCATGTGGTTGCCTTTCTCAAAAGATCTTATAAAGTTGGAATCTTCTAATTCCCTTTTATCAACTGCACTTTGCTGAGTCTCTTCTAATACTCTTTCCTTCGTTTTATTTTTGCACTTTCTCTCATGATACAATTCCTCCTTCTTTGCTATTAGAGTCCTCCCTCCCTCCCTCTTTTTTTTTTTTTTTTTTTTGAGACAGAGTGTCGCTCTGTCACCCAGGCTGGAGTGCAGTGGCACAATCTCGGCTCACTGCAACCTCCACCTCTTGAACTCAGGTGATCCTCCCACCTCAGCCTCCAGAGTAGCTGGGACTATAGGAGTGCACCACCACGCCTGGCTAACTACTTTTGTATTTTTTGTAGAGGCAAGGTTTCGTCATGTTGCTCAGGCTGGTCATGAACACCTGGGCAGATTCCTTTATTTCTAACAGTCAAAATGTCCAGGAAAACAACTCAGATCTATTTCTAAAATCAGTTTAAAGTTGTGCATAATTTCAAACTTTCCAAAGAACTGATTATAATTTTTTTTAAGAGACTGAGTATTGCTCTGTCACTCAGGCTGGAACACAGTCATGCAATCACAGCTCACTGTAGCTTTGACCTCCCAGGCTCAAGCAATCCTCCCACCTCAGCTTCTCAAGTAGCTGCAAATACAGGCATGCGTCACCACGCCCAGTTAATTTTTTTATTTTTTGAAGACACAGGGTCTTGCTACGTTGCCCAGGCTGGTTTCAAACTCCCGAATGCAAGCAATCCTCCTGCCTTGGCCTCCCAAAGTGCCAGGATTGCAGGCGTGAGCCACTGTGCCCTGCACATAATTTTTAAAATTTAGAAATTTCTTAATGAATAAAGACCCTTAAACGTACACCTCTCTCTAAAAGGCATCAAGATGCCTTGCTTTTTTATTCCCTAGCAATTCCAGAGGGATCTGCAGGCCAGTGTCAAGCCACAGGGCATCAAATAAGCTCAGATAAAACACAGGGAAGAAGCTTGGCTTATGGAGGCTGTTATTTGCCACTGAGTCATGATTAACAACCAGATCTGCTGCTGCTTCCCAGTTAGTCTGCCGTGAGTGTGCAGAGGCTATCAAAGCTTGGATTTTCCAAAAAGAAAAGGTTCTTTTCTCTCAACTCTGCAAGCTCTGGCCCTGAGGTGCTAGTTGCTAAATCTACCAATGCTTCTTACCAGTGTGGGCTGGAGTTCCTAGCGGGCAGGGAACTCCAGATGCTCTAAGGATAAACCTGCCTCCAGGATTGGGGAAATGACTCAGATAATAGCACACCTGAGTCATCTTCCCATTTGCTTATGAGCTTCATTAGTATTCTTCACTTCAAACATTACCATAGTAGAAAAAAATACATAGAAACTTTCCTTTCAGAGTGTCTCAAACTCTGTCAACCCTTTGTCTCAGTTCTTCTGCCTCCGCCTTTTCCAATTATCCAAGAGCTGGGTCAGCTGCTCACCCCATCTTTAGCTTTAGCCTCCTATGCCTGAAACAATCCAGACTTGACGCAGGAAAAATGTATACGATCCCCCACCCTGTAACAGAGCACTGAAAGGTACAAACCAGACTCTCCCAGTGTGCTTTGTTTCATAGGCCTGGACTTGTGCTTTGGCCCTCACTTCAAGTTCTAGCCTGGAAACTATCTAACTGCACCCCCTTTTCAATCCTCTGCCCTGTACACTCACATGCCCTGTATTGATACAGAAAGAGAACATGAAAAAAATGATGTGTCAACACTGCAGTTCCAATTAATTTCAATAACGTTGAACTAAATAACAGTTAAAACATGTTTTTTTTTTTTTTTTTTTTTTTTTTTTGAGGTAAGGTGTCACTCTGTCACCCAGGCTGGAATGCAGTGGTGCAATCTCGCTCACTACAGCCTCGACCTCCCAGGCTGAAGTGATCCTCCCTCCCACTTCAATGTCCCAAGTACCTGGGACTACAGGGGAGCACCACTTCACATGGCTAATTTTGTTTGTTTTTGTAGAGACAGGGTCTCGCTATGTTGCCTAGGCTGGTCTTAAACTCCTGGGTTCAAGTGATCCTCCCGCATTGGCCTCCCAAAGTGCTGGGATTACAGGCATGAGCCACCACGCCTGGCCCAAAATACAATTATTATAGGAAAAAGTAATATTGGCAAAACGCCTCAGAAGGTTGTAGCTGAACTTCCTCTGATTCCCATTCTAGCTGTGACAAATTCTGAAATACAACACTACTGCTATGGCTCAGGAGATGAAATCAGAAGAGTAAAGGATATATATTTAGCTCCCAGAAATCCAAAATGGAGATTCATAATCTATAATGGAAAAGAGTGGGGATAAATGAAACTCATAACCAGAAACAGTTCCCAAACCTCAATATGGCCTTTGCATTTCAAAGTATTTCCTATTAATTTTTTTAAGCTGTGCAGTAGCCAGGCATGGTGGCTGATGCCTGTAATCCCAGAATTTTGGGAGGACAAGGTGGGAGGATCACTTGAGTCCAAGAGTTTGAGACCAGCCTGCACAACATAGGGAGACCTTATCTCTACCAAAAACAAACAAACAAACAAACAAAATTAGCTGGGCATGGTGCTATGTGCCTGTGGTCCCAGCTACTTGGGAGGCTGAAGTGGGAGGACTTGAGCCTGGGAGTTTGAGACCGCAGTGAGCCGTGATCACGCCACTGCACTCCAGCCTGGGCGACACAGTGAGACTCTGTCTCAAAACCAAATAAATAAATGATAAAAATAAAGACAAAAGTTGTATAGCTTCCTATAATCAATTAACTTGGTTTATTCCTCTTTCCCTTCCTTTGCCTACTGTTTGGTAGAGGTTTTAAAAAGAAAGAAATAGGCCAAGCACAGTGGCTCACACCTGTAATCCCAGCACTTTGGGAGGCCGAGGCGGATGGATCACTTGAGATCAGGAGTTCGAGACGAGCCTGGCCAACATGGTGAGACCCCGTCTCTAATAAAAATACAAAAATTAGCCAGGCATGGTGGCGTGCGCCTGTAATCCCAGCTACACAGGAGGCTGAGGCAGGAGAGTGGCTTAAACCCGGGAGGTGGAGGTTGCAGTGAGCTGGGATTGCACCTCTGCACTCCATCCTGGTGCAACAGAGCCAGGAGCCATCTCAAAAATAATAATAATAATAAATGTTTTTATATGTTAATGATCTCTCTCTCACACACACACACACACACACACACACACACAGCCAGAATATGAGCAGCTGAGGATAAAAAGAGGCAAAGCAAAGAGTCTAGCTCAGCTACAGCAAAACAACAATTAGCTGGAGACAAGTGGCAGCTGTCCCCTTCAGCTGTGGGCTATGTGGTCACCAGGTTGCCTTGGACTCACCACACTCTCTATGAATGTATGGCTCCTGCCTGGCCACTGTTAGTGCTAGAGTTCCCAAGCTCAGGGAGATGAAACCCACAAGCTGAACAATCAACCTTTGCCTAGTTTGTGTTAGTTTCCTATTGCTGTTGTAATAAATTACCACAAATTTGATGGCTTAAAATAGCATAAATGTATTATCTTATAGTTTCACAGGTTAGAAATCTGACATGGGTCTCACGGGGCTAAAATCAAGGTGTCAGCGGGGCTATGTTCCTTTCTGGATGCATGCATCCATTTTCTTGCCTTTTCCGGCTTCTAGAAGCTGCCTGCATTTCTCGGCCTGTGACTTCTTTCTGTATCCTCAAAGCCAGCAATGCAGCATCTCTCTCTGGCCCTCCTTCTGTTCTCACATCTCTTTCTCTGACTGTCCTTTTCTGCCTCCCTCTTCCACTTACGGGGTTCTTGAAATTGCACTGGGCTCACCCACATAATTGAGGATACCCTCCCTCCTGTCGATTAGTGATTTTAATTCCTCTTTGCCATGTAGGGGACCACTGACTGTTCCAAGGATGAAGACATGGACATCTTTGAGAGGCCATCAATTCCTCCTATCACATCAATCAATCAATGTGTATTTCACAAATTATGAGAGAAAATGTAAAGCATGTGCTTTTTGCCTTATATGGACTCCTATAAAATTAGAAGTTATTTGTAAGGCAAATTAAAGTTGAAAGGTATTAAACTAAAGGAACCTGTGGCGAACTATTCTGTAAAGATATTAATTTCCTAACATCTTATCTTATGAATCCAGATTTTCACACATTTACTTAATGTGGGGCTAAGGCTTAAATGTGGGTAAAACCATTCATTCCTTCATGCATTTATTTATTTAATTTAGAGACAGCATCTTATTCTGTTGCCCAGGCTGGAGTGCAGTGGCGCGATCATAGCTCACTGCAGCCTCGAATTCCTGGGGTCCAGCGATCCTCCTGCCTTGGCCTCTCAAAGTGCTGGGATTACAGGTGTGAGCCCCCTGCCTGGCCCTATTTGAATATTTTGAGAATGTTTGGGAAGGGGAATGCAGTCAAAAACTATACAACCATTTTCTGATAATCCACACAGAAACGTAACCTTCACACGTACATTTCTGAACCTGATAACTCTGGTAGGAAATACATTGTAATAAAGCCTTGAGTCTCATTCAGCTGGTGAGCACTGACAGTATACTGGTTAAGAGCATAGGCTCTGACTACAGCCTACCTAGGTCCAAATCCTACCTCTGAAAACTTGGAGCTGTGTGACCTTTGGTTAATTATTGAATTTCTCTGAGCTTCACTTTCCAAATCTATAAACTAAGAATAGTCAGCAGTACGTATTGCATAGGGCAGCCATGAGAATTAAACAAGATACAGAATATAAAACACCCAGTATGGTGCCTGGTACATATTAAGTCCTCAATAAATGGGTTCTCTTATTATCACCACTTGCTGAGGCCCATGCTTAGGTGCAAGCGATATACAGGAAGCATCCTACAACTTGGATTCATTATTTTCAGGGCTTGAAAATGAAAGTGAGAACAGGACATGATCACCAAAGGGAAGGCAGCAGGCAAAATATTAAATTAAGATAAAATTTGAGTCTTCCCTTGGTAGATACCCATGGTTTCTACTTGCAGCCTGTGTGAAAGATAGAATGACCTTCAATACTTAATGCAAGTGTGAATCATCCTCAGAAAACCACATGATTTTATATTGAATATCTGAAAGAACAGTTATATTTGGTATCAGAGCATAATTTGTTTTTCTGCTCAGAATCCTCATGTAACTTGTTTTCTTTTTGGATTTTAACGGCTCTTTACAGCCTCCCAAATAAGTGAACCTCATGTCCAAGGTGTTCAAGGTTCTGCATAATTTTTCCTTTTTTGTAAAAAAAAAAAAAAAAAGTATCTATTTATCTTTGAGATACACTCTCTATCTGCTGCCAGGCTGGAGTGCAGTGGTGCCATCTCGGCTCACTGCAACCTCCGTCTCCCAGGCTCAAGGGATTCTCCCACCTCAGTCTCCTGAGTAGCGGGGACTACAGGTGTGTGCTATCACGCCAGCCTAATTTTTGTATCTTTCGTAGACACGGGGTTTCATCATGTTGCACAGGCTGGTCTCGAACTCCTGACCTCAAGCAATCCACCCACCTTGGCCTCCCAAAGGAGGAGGGACTACAGCTGTGAGCTACTGCACCCAGCCCAATGTTACTCTTTTCAACGTTTCAACTTTTATCTCACATAAACCCCTTATGCAAACTCACTATCCTGCCAAATTACAAAACTGTCTAGTTAGGCTGTTCTGACTGCACTAAAGGACTGCTTTGTATACTAGTTAAAATAGTATATTTCTTGTCTAGTCCGGAGGCTGAGACCAGGGACCCCATCTTAGATATCTACATATTTCCCCACAGTGACTAATATGTAATAAGCACCTAATTAATGTTTGCTAAAGAAATGGATTACTTGTCCTTCCACTCATTAAGGTCATTTCTACATATGAAACTTTGATGCCCATTTTTCAAAGCTATTTTCCTCCTTCAACTGACAGCCTCCTTTTTAAACATCCTGATTCACCAGATAATCATTACATTATATGTCTTTAAAAAAGTTACACTTCTAAATTTATCCTGATGTTTTAGATTTTTTAAATTCCATACGTCTGTGAGAATCCTCTCCTTTTTTTTTTTTTTTTTTTTTTTTTTTGCTAGGGCTCTTTGTAAAATAAATATTGTTTCCAGGTAGGCTACTTAATGCCAATATCGTTAAAATGATGGAATAATATAATAACTACTTCCTACCTTCATGGTTACTGTGATGGTGCTATTTACATTTGCTTTATGCAACCAGCCTTGTTTTATCACACCACCCTTCTGAGAACATAAAGAAGATGAGTCCTGAAATAGAACAAAAATAATCAGTAAAACAACAGCCAGCCTGCCATCTAATTAGCCAAACATTTAGGGGCACAGAATGAGGCCCTGACCGTTTCCTAATTAAAACCTAAAGTCCCCTCTTCCCCACGAGGATTTAAAATAGTTGACAGTAGAATGAAAGGCTCTGTGCTATGCACACAGTAGGCACTCAGTATTTACTGAATGGTATGGGCTCTCTTCTGGGAACTCTTCTGCATTATGTAAACAGTCGAACTGCACCTCGAAATGTCACAGACATCCGGGCCATCTGTCCCAAGAGGAATCTATCAGGCAGGAGAGTCCAGATGAATCACCACACCACATGCCCAACTCGAGAAAAGCAACTCCACAAGCATGTCCCACAGGTGGGGGAACATGTTTATGTACAAATCATAGCCCCTCTCACTTGATTTTTTTCCTACTTGCAAATACAGTAATTAAAAAAAAATTGAAAAGCACCCAGTTTGAAAGCTGGCCACAGATCATTCCAAAACAATTCTTTCCTTCATATTTTCTCAAGAAATTCCCTTTGAAATCTTTTTCAGCAAAGTAACCGTGAGAAAACTAGCACAGTTACCTCACTGTTGCCCCCATTCTTACCTCATCTTTCTCACAGTCTTCATCTATCTCAAATACATGATTAGGAATCTTTTCTGGTCTCAAAGACTTACTGCAAATATAAGAGAACTGTCTTAGAAACTAAACAGAACAGACCAAAAACAACAACAACAACAAAAACACAACAATAATGACAACAACAGTTAAATCAAGATGAGCAGATTTCTTTCTTTCACAAACAAGAAAATGCCAAGACATCCTATTCTCCTTTCCAAATTCAGATTCTCCCCTTTGAGTAAACTTACTGCAAGTTTTTATTTCTGTAAGGACTTCCACATATGTGGCCAGCAGGGAAGACATAACTAAGCCCAGAAACTTAGGGAGGGCAGAAGTTGCTAAGGATCCTGTGCCAGAGCTGTTAGTGGTGGCAGAACTTCTCCTTCCCCGGGTCAAAAAGCAACACAGGCCGGGTGTGGTGGCTCACGCCTGTAATTCCAACACTTTGGGAGGCTGAGGCGGGTGGATCACCTGAGGTCAGGAGTTCAAGACCAGCCTGGTCAACATGGTGAAACCCCGTCTCTACCAAAAATAATTTAAAAACCAATTAGCTGGGTGTGGTGGTGGGTGCCTGTAAGCCCAGCTACTCGGGAGGCCGAGGCAGGAAAATCGCTTGAACCCAGGAGGCGGAGGTTGCAGTGAGCGGAGTGGTCGTACCACTGCACTCCAGCCTGGGCGACAAAAGCGAAACTCCGTCTCAAAAAAAAAAAAAAAAAAAAAAAAGGCAACAGTGTAATTCTGGCTCTTGCATTTGTTTGTGGTATGACCTTGGACGGGTCATTTTAGGACTCTGTTTTCTTTTTCTTTTTTTTTTTCCTCAAGGACCAGGCTGTCCATATAGGACTCAGTTTTCTCCTCTTTTGGAAAGCGCTCTGAAAACTACAAAAAGCTAAACAAATGTCTTATTCCTCTGCTATTTGTTCCAAAAACATTTCCCATATGACATCCTGTGAGGAATCAGTACTAGAGATGAGAAAATGGAGAGCTCAAACAGGTTAAGTGACTGAGTCATGGTCATCCAGCTAGTAAGTGGTAGAAATAAGATTTGAGCCCCAACAGTCTGGCTCCTGGGCCAGTGTGCTCATGCCATTCCTTCAATTCAATTGAAAGAGATGTACTTTTTCCAAGGGATGGCTAGGTTCACCAAACTGAAGTAATTATCATCAAGATTTTTCACTGACACTACTAGAAAATGCTCACTACATTATCCACCATCAGCTAAATTTTAGTTTATGATCAATACAGGTTCACTAAAGCCAAAAAGTGAGCTCTCGTACATTTTGGAAAGAATTTCAAAGATGAAAGTTAAAACCTATTCAATTAACCAAAACATTGCATTTAACCAAACATGCAGGTTATTTGAATACTTGCTTTATTACAAATTATAATTGAAAGGTTTCACAAGTGATTTTTGTTTGTTTGTTTGTTTGTTTTGAGATGGAGTCTCACTCTGTTGTCCAGGCTGGAGTACAGTGGCACGATCTCCGCTCACTGCAACCTCTGCCTCCCGGGTTCATACCATTCTCCTGCCTCACCCTCCCAAGTAGCTGAGACTACAGGTGCCCGCCACCATGCCCAGCTAATTTTCTGTATTTTTAGTAGAGACAGGATTTCACCATGTTAGCCAGGATGGTTTTGATCTCCTGACCTCGTGATTCACCCGCCTCACCCTCCCAAAGTGCTGGGATTACAGGCATGAGCCACCGCGCCCGGCCTCACAAGTGGTTTTTTGTTTTGTTTTGTTTCTTTTTTTTTTTTTTTTTTGAGACGGAGTCTTGCTCTGTCGCCCAGGCTGGAGTGCAGTGGCTGGATCTCAGCTCACTGCAAGCTCCGCCTCCCGGGTTCACGCCATTCTCCTGCCTCAGCCTCCCGAGTAGCTGGGACTACAGGCGCCCGCCACCGCGCCTGGCTAGTTTTTTGTATTTTTTAGTAGAGACGGGGTTTCACCGTGTTAACCAGGATGGTCTCGAATCTCCTGACCTCGTGATCCGCCCGTCTCGGCCTCCCAAAGTGCTGGGATTACAGGCTTGAGCCACCGCGCCCGGCTGACAAGTGGTTTTAACAAGGTAAAAAAGCTTAATAATTCTCCTGTTGCATGTTTACCTGGAATGCTAAACTTACCATGGCAACATTCGAAAGTCCCCAGAGAAGTCCTCATACTTGTAGTTTACCACGTGCCAATCTGTGCTATAGGTTTTAATACACTGAAAGAAAATAGGAATCTTGAATTTGAAATATAGGAAAAGTAAATATATGTCCACCTTTTAAAAGTCTGGTACTATGTCGACAGGCTTTTTAAAACCATTTGGCAATTACTGGTACTGGGATCTTCCTTTATGGATTAACTGTGCCTCTCTTACCCAGTTGCTGGCAATAAATCCCAATTCATATGCCCTTCGAATACTCTGACTCCCAGTGCAAAGAGTATACAAATCCAAAAGGAAAACACTAAGGTCATATGCACCTTGTGGAAATGTTTAAGCTTTATCATCATATAGACTTGTTAACATCATATAGACTTGTTATTTAGGCCAGTTAATGTTAATAATTTTATTTTATCTTTACATTAAAGGAAGATTACTTTAAATATTTTACATTTATTTATTTATAAACAGGTTACAAATATATAAAGACATATAAATATTGTATATATTTTAAATATATGAAGAATATTCTTCTGTGGCCTTTGAGCCTCTTACCTCTTTGACAAATAAACTCTGGGCCCTCTTTTCAGCATCTTCTGGTACAGTAGACTGCACCGTTCTGCGCTGACGACCTATTACCGAGATCTAGAACATAAAGAACATTCTTGCTGTAAGAACTGGCTTGAAAAATAGGGGCTTTTTTCTTTAAAGAAGTGCTTGTGAACTCACAGATATATCTTCCATTGGAAACATAAGCAGATCTCGGAGGGGGTCGCTGTAAATCTGGGTTTTTCTTTGGGCAATAACATTTTCATAGTCCAGGGGCTCAACAACTTTGGCCTTTTCCTTTATAAGAGACAAAAATAAAGTTATTATGATCAAACCCACAAGAGTTAAATTCTTTTCTGTGTACTAAAGATACATTACTTCTCAAAAGAAGAGATTACTGATACTTTTAAGTACTTAATGGAGACAATTTCACAAGAGAAATATTCTTCATAGCTAGACACACACCCCAAACACATACACACACACATACAGATATTCTCTTGCTAAAGATAAAGAGTTCTGGCTGGGCATGGTGGCTCATGCCTGTAATCCCGGTACTTTGGGAGGCGGAGGAAGGTGGATGACTTGAGCCCAGGAATTAGAGATCAGCCTGGGCAATATGGGAAAACCCCATCTCAACAAAAAGTAGAAAAATTAGCTGGGTGTGATAGCTCGTGCCTATAGTCCCAGCCACTCAGGAGGCTGAGGCAGGAGGATCACTTGAGCCTGGGAGGTTGAGGTTGCAGTGATCTTTGATTGTGCCACTTATACCTGGGCGACAGAGCAAGATCCTGTCTCTCCAAAAAAAAGAAAAAAAAAGAACTGTGTTATTCTACTTAATTTGTGTGCCTTCTAAAAATTACTGAATTTTAAGTAAAACAAAAAGTGGCATACTTGGAAGTCTGCCTGTTGGTATTTACTGCATCTGCACTACTCTCTGGGCAACGCTGGGGGAGAAAGTATCAACATTCATATTCCTACTCTGTACCAGGGACACTGTCCCATGGGCGTACTAAGTTCCAGCATAGCTGGGGCAGGCATAGGTACTAGAGATGCTTGATCCCGTGGGCAGGTTACGAAAGGGTGAGGTTCAAGGTGACAAAGTCAGTGGATCCCTGCTGGACTTCTAGGCGAGCTGGCCATTGACAGTAGGGCCCAGCCTGAAGCTAAAGTAACAAGAAGCAGGGTCAGTGATGCTAAGAAAGCCAGGATGTAACATAATAAGAGTAATGGTAACAGTTCACATTTACTGAGTCCTTTCTATATGCCAGGCACTGTGCTAAGCGCTTTCTGTACATTTTTGCATGTAACACTCATAGCAATATGAAACAGATTGAATCATTATCCCCATTTTACAGATGCAAAGACTCTGGACCTAACTGAGGTTAAGTAACTTGCCTGCCTTCAGAACTGGAATTCAAACCCAGGTCTGTGACTGCAAAGGCTCTGCTTTTGTTTTTCTCCTCAGAAACACACAAAGACGGCTCCCACTTCTGCACACCCATGGCTGACCCTGCAGCTGTGTGTACACGTGCAACTGACTTCAATGTCTATCATCACTAATTTTCACTGTCACAGGTGTGCATGCCATAAGCCCCAACCCCCACAGCCATATGAGGTGATCCTGACTTCCACCACTGGCCATCACTGCTTACATGCACCCACAGCTGTCATGCATGCATACCACCAGCTCTGACCCCTGCAACTGCGGGGGGGTTAGGGGGCGGATAGAAGAAAGAAATATACCAAGATTCTCATGTGCATGGTACTGAACTGGGAATGGGATCCCACTATTTACCTTCCTATCATTTTTTTCCTTCATTGAACTTACCACAATCTGATATACCATCTATTTCACCTCTCTATTTGAGAGCAGGGATTTTCTTTTATTTGTTTACTTCTTTAATCCCAGCACTTAGAATACCTGGCACATGATAGGCATCCAGTCATTGATTGCTGATGAACTTTGAGATATTTAGATTCAACCAGAGCCATGTCTCACATGTCTCACATTCTAAACCAAGCTGGGCAGACAGTAGTAATTTTTAATGATGATGTTTCATATGAAATTATTTCCTTAAAATTTTATAATAAAAACTGTATAAAAACTCCAAATATCATTTATATTAAGACTTAATATTATAATAGCATCGGGATTATACTTGTATTTGTGTACATAGTATTTGAGGTAGTCTCTAGTATCACTATATCCATAGAAAAGTTGAGAATAGTTTTTATACATGGTTCACAACAGGTCACAGCTATACCCAATTTCCATATCTGAAGGGCATCTCAGAGTTTCCTGTAGAAGATTATTTAGAAAGATTAAAGTAAACTACTCTGACCAATGAGCTCAGTGTTCAACAAGTCTAAAAGATCCTAATCTTTATGCTTTATTTCAAGTCTTAAATTTGGATTTGTAGACCCATGTCTACAAAGATCAAAGCAAGTTGATCATCCCTCTCACGTCTGCAAATACTGCTGCAAAATGAGTTGAAATAAAAGGAAAAAATCCTATTTGAGGAATTCAGATTTTCTGACAGGAAAATCTGACCCCTTTCAGCTATACCTACCGTGTTTCCATGGACTCAAACAAAAGGAAACTGACTGTATCTTCCAGTTCTAACGCTCCCGGTCTGAGATCAATTTCTCAGAGAAGTTGAATGTATAAGCCCTATCTAAGAAAGCAAGCTTGAGGCACTAAAAATAATCTAAGTCTTGCTTTTGGTGCCAACTATTTTCCTAGTACAGATTGCAAAAACGGTCCTCAAATTTCAGTGTTTTAACCTGCTGAATCTGTCAACTTCTCTGTACAATAATTTCACAAGTACCTACTTCAGGTATATTTGAAAAAGAAAAAAAAAAAAGAAAATCCTCCTTCAGCTTTACTTTTGCTTTTCTTTCTTTCTTTTTGCTTTTATTTTATTTTATTTTATTTTGAGATGGAATGTTGCTCTTATTGCCCAGGCTGGAGTGCAATGGCGTGATCTCGGCTCACTGCAACCTCCACCTCCTGCCTCAAGCCTCCCGAGTAGGTGGGATTACAGGCGCCCGCCACCACACCCAGCTAATCTTTGTATTTTTAGTAAAGACAAGGTTTCACCATGTTGGCCAGGCTGGTCTCGAACTCCTGACCTCAGGTGATCCACCTGCCTTGACCTCCCAAAGTGTTGGGATTACAGGCGTGGTGGCTCACGCCTGATTTTTAATACAATATAGAATGATGAAATTAAGCTAGTTATATCTATCACCTCAAGTATTTAACATTCCTTGTGATGAAAACATAAGAAATTTATTCTTAGTGATAAGATGTACAGTACTCAATTATTAGGCATATTCAGCATGCTATATACTGTTGATCTCAAAAAAAACCAAACTTATTCTTCCTGTTTAACTGAGACTTTGTATCCCGCCATTGACTACCATCTCCCCTTTGCCCCCAGCCTCCGGTAACCACCATTCTACTCTCTGCTTGTATGAATTTGATTGTTTTAGATTTCATATATAAATGAGATCATGTAGTATTTGTCTTTCTTTGCGTGACATATGTCACTCAGGGTAATGTTCTCCACTTCCTGAATTACTCATTTATTTAAATGTATAGTATATACCTTCTAAAAATGAAACAGCTTACCACATGTTTTGAAGGTCATATATTTATGTTATAGAAAACAAAGTTTCACTTTTCATTTAAAACTGATTAAACTAAGCATTCTGGGTCTTCATGCCTACTTCCTTTGTCAGGGGTTGCTCAATTGTGGAAAAGTTAGGGTGGCTATTCTGGGTCCCACAAAGCTTCCCCTAATAGGAGATTTAGGCCTGTGAATCAGGATTCATCTTTCCAAGAAGAAAGATGAGAAGGGACTGAACCCTACATTTCCCTTCTAGTAGGATTCAGTTATAACTCTGAAGGCCTCAGAGACAAAGAAAATCTATGACCTATAGAATTATCATGATTTAATGGTGGCTCTGCCCAGCAGTCTCCATCATATCCCTTATCTAACTTTCCCATTCGGCTTTCTCATTCTATTACTAGACTTATACATAAAAGCTTCTACTACACTCAAAGAGGGTCTTTCTTTCAGGTTTGTAATTTATCCTTTCTGCCAGTGTGCACACTGATTAGCCCGCAAAGGTGCTTTTTCATAACTCCAAAAACCCGTTACAATAAATGGTACTTCATAAACATTCAAATAACAGCAACTTCCATACAGTTCCAGAGCAGTGCTAAGTATAAGGCGAAGGCATTTATGCAATCTGGAAAGAAGTGAGCATATGCTTCAGTCTTCTTCCCGTAAGTAGTGACAGGAAAACCGTCAACCTAAATTTGGAACCAGCTCAGTGTTCACCATGGGGAAAACGAAACAAAACAAAACGATTTGTTCTTGAAAGTTTTCATTCACTGACTCCTAAGCTTTCTTGAATAACTTGCTAGTAATACTAGTATTTTTTGCTAATTCATTTCAATGTCACTTTGCAGTCTTAAGAAAACACTTTCATATGCATTCTGTTTGTTACCAAACGCTTGTCAAGTAGACAAGGAAAATACCATCATTTCAGCTTTATACATCAAGAAACTGGCTCGGAGGTCTAAGTTCATCTGTCTACATTAGGAGCTGAACCAGGATTCAAACCCAGGTCTCCCAACTCCTGATCCTTGTTTTTATTAGTTTCCTGAACTTATTCACATGTAATCCTCATATTTGCCATACCATGTATTATCATTTACTTCATATTTTTCTTCAAATCAAATATTTTCTTAATTGAAAACGTTTATTGAAAAAGAAAGCTTCATGTCAACCCATAAAGGAGAATAAATTGCATTTTTCTATCTCTAGTAAAATAAAAATGCCAATTTTGGTACCATGGCATGGGATACAGTACACGTTTCCATTGCTTATTCAGGCCACTAAGGACCAAATCTCAGTGAGCTTTCTATGTGCAAACTCTACAAATGGGAAGAAATGCACAGCTCCATAAATTGAGATAACTTTATTTCTAATATAGGTGGAAAGGACAGATAGCAAAAAAGGAAACTCGTCAGAATAGATTCAGTTGCAGTCCACTTCCTGGTCCAAAGAGAGGAAACAATGGATCCTCACTGAGGGTCACTGATAGCATCACCACTTAGGCTTTATAATTTTGTGGTGGTTCCTGTACATTCACAGTACAGGATGACTGATCTTTCATCATCATAACTGTATGTGTGTAAGTATAAAACCAGGCTTGTAATACTAAAATAAATACATAAAAAGGTACGTGAATGTATATATTCAACCATCCAACCACTCATGTATCCAAAAGCGTATTTGACTAGCAAGCATATTTATGTTATAATTAGAAATGTGTAAGACACAAGAATAATCACACAATATTTCTCTGTAAGCAATGCAAAATGAGCCTGGGTTACTTCTGCTTAAATATCATACCAAAGGTCATTAGTTTACCGGTAAATCTTTTACTTTAGAAACTAGTTCTCCTTAAGAATTCTAAGAATGTCTCTTCTGCAAGTCTGAAGTGAACACTGGCTTCGTAGAATCGCTCCTTTATCACACTGGGAGGGATACCAGAAAGCAGGCAGAAAGCTTAGCAGTATGGCACAGGGCCAATTCAAAAACATCCCTGCGCCACCACGCCACCACAACCACCACCCCATCCTCCAAACTGAGTTTCAGCACAAGGAGGAACATGGCAACTACTGGTTTCAGAAAGAGCATGATTAGCCCAAAAGTTCTTTTTTGCAGTATTGCAGTCAGACTACAGCTTCAATGACATCTGAGCATTTTCTTATGAAAAATAACAACAGTCTTGGGTTAGAAGTGGCACACTCAAAAAGAGGTGAGTCTCTCCTTCCCATCATTTCTCCACCGCCTTCACTTAGGAATTTCTCCAGACCCCCTAGTCATTTGGCTCTCCTTTCCTCTCAGATATCTTTAAGCAGAGGCTAGAGTGCTTTCTCCAGAGAGCATCTTAAAATAACACTTTGCACTCAAAATGGCCACTGGGGGCATGCAATTTCCGGCAGCACGGAAAACAAAGTGAGTTCAGCATAAAGATGCATTTATTGAGTTCCTACTGAGGTTCTGGCCCTGTGCTAGCCCCTGGTAATGCAGAGGTGGAAAAAAATAAAACAAAACAAAAGAACCACCTTGCCCTTGAGAAGTTCACAGTCTCGCGGGGAAGGCAGATAAACCCAAGATGTGCGAGCTGATCACAGTCTGTTGTTAATTTCTGTGCATCTATCATGCCCTTTGATAGCCATATCTTCTTCCAAAAAAGGAACTGTACAAGTGTGTTTGCACACTAAAATGTGTGAGTCCATCTATTCCCCATTAGATCAATCAGAAGAATTTCACCGTATCTGTTTATGTGGTCTCAGATCATTTCATCTTGCCTTCTAGTTTTATTCATAAACCCTGTAAGATCGGAGACTAGGTAACTGTCAAGAGTGGTGTGTGAATATGAGGAGAAGCGAAAGTTGTGTTATGATTCACAGAAGTGAGAGATGCCACCACTGTAGATTAGAGACTGCTAGAGAGGAGCCCTATACAGCATGGCAATAACGGAACCATAACTGTAAGGAATTTTTTTTTTTTGACATGGTCTTACTCTGTCGCCCAGGATGGAGTGTAGTAGTTTGATCACAGCTCACGGCAGCCTCAACCTCCCTGGGCTCAGGCAATCCTCCCACCTCAGCCTCCGAGTAGCTGGGACTACAGGTGTGTGTCACCACATCAGGCTAATTTTTGTATTTTTTATAGAGACGGGGTTTCGCCATGTTGCCCAGGCTCGTCTCTAACTCCTGAGGTCAAGTGATCCACCCATCAAGCCTCCCGAAGTGCTGGAATTATAGGCATGAGCCACTGTGTCCAGCTTGTAAAAAATTTCTTCATAAGGTTCAAATAAAGAGTACTTGACTTTGTGATGACCATGACCCTGTTTGTTCTAAATCTGACCATCTTTCAGCAGCTCATCTCTTTGTCTCTTCCCCAATAGGAACTCCAATTACTGAAGGAGCTTCGCATAACTACAATCTAATGATGTGGAGGGGGGGCGGGAGGCATCTTTTTAATTAGCGGAACCCAACTTGGCAAAATAGACATGAACATCTTTTCGCAAAGATTATTTTCCGGGGAAAATCTTGGCATAAGAATCTAAATACAAACTGCATTCAGGACACTGACCTTTCTTAAAACAAACAGCTAAGGGAAAAGTCATACCTTCCATGAGACCAGTGGGTCATGTTTATTACCAACCCACACTTAGCTCACCTGATTCTTATGATAGCATAGCCCTCCTCACTCCCCAACAGCCCTTATTGTCTTTCCCATCTATTGTGGCATTTACTCATATATAACATTCCCTGGATATTTAACTGCTTTTTGGATGGTTTACTTAGTCTCCTAGGCAGGATCAAAAACACCGGGTTGGTCAGGAAACAGTGCCTTGTACTTTCTCTTACCACTTACATTGAGCATTGCTGTATACCCGGTTAAGCATTTTATACCTATGATCTCATCTGATTCGCCCCAAAATCCTGTGAGAGGTTATTTTATTATGCCCATTTTACAGATGAGGAAATTGAGGCTTAGGCATGTCCAGTGTTACATATTTGTGGAGCTGGGATTCAAATCTTTATCTGATGGACTCCCGAGCCAGTGCTCTTAACCATGATCCACATAAACATTTATGCGTTGAACTTAACAAAAGCAAATCACTTTTCTCAGCTCCTACCACATTTTATCTCCTTGAACGAACTTTGCATTTTAGAAATGTCTAAAACTGACTCAAACTACGCTATCATTCTTACCAAAGTGAGATCTTGCCTTCCCATCGCCCTGAAGATGCTGAACATGACTGGCTTAGAGAGCTTGTAATGTAATTGGATAAGGAGTTTTGCATTTCTAAGCTGTTGCTTCCAATTTAGCATTTGTCATCAATGAGTGGGGATTAGCACCTTAGGTCTTTTACTTGGGGGAAAGGAGTTGGCAGATTCATTTTCAAGTGGTTAAGAATCAAATTACAAAAAAACAACAGTACGCTATTGTCCAGGGACCATGTCTAATTCACCTCAATATCCTCCACACAACCTAGCAGAGAGCCCTGAGAACCACAAAGCCAGAAGCTTTTGTGTAGGGATAACCAGCTGAATAGTACAAAGAGACTGATCTTACACATATGCCTTCCAAGCTAAAATGGCAGCACACAAGGACAGAAGGACAAGTTGTTGCTGATGCTTTCAGAATTAAATTTTCAGTTCCTAGCTTTAATTTAGGAACAACTTAATGTTCTAAGAATCAGCAAAATATGATTTCAAAGGCCTTTAAATGTAACATAGAAACATTAAGGAAAAATAAAACCCATTTTTTCCCTTAAGAGTTTTAGCATAAGGAAGAAATTGTTTTAACTGCCAAATCATTTCCCCTTTCCAAGTATATTTAACTATTTACAAAAACTCAAGAACTATTTTTAAAAACTTACAAATAATTTACTATAAAAAATTAAGAAACAAGACTATACACTATATGATTAGTTCACACTCGGTTAACAAACGTTTTTCATTACGGCCAGTTCAAATATTATGCAAATAACCTTGATTATCTACAAATGAATAAGTATAATTTTCATGAACTTTCTACCCCAAAACTCAATGTAGCCGAAACTTTACTCGACAAACTGGCTGACAGGTAGGAAAATTGATTTGAATTCAATTTCTCCTGGCTTTTTGTGTTCACTCTGTGCTAATAAGCATTTAAACGACTCAAAAGTAAAACAAAAAGAGGTTTAAGAAATGAAAAGAGGGGCTTGAATAATTGAGAGACTAGAATGGCAAAGAGCCTTTTTAAAATTAATTTTTTTTTCTATTCTTTAGTACACCATTATTGACAGAAAAAAAAATGTGCCTTGGAGATACATAATGACTTTCTAACAAATCAAAGAATTTAACGAGTTCACAAAGACTTGCACAAATTATTGCAAATAATTCATTCCTGCAAGGAGAAATGAGATTGCACTCATTCTATGCCTATCAACTATTTTATAACCTGCCTTGGATCTTAGTGCTCACCTTAAACTTGTAACAACAACAACAACAACAAGACATCTCTTTTTCCTGAGTTATAAACAGAACTCTAACATACCTTGCATTCTTAAGCAGAAAAAAACTGTGAAGTGCACAGGCGTTCTATAGGTATGTAGATTTAGCCATCTAAATCACTTACATTCAATAAATCATAACCGCCTAGAGGTCCTGGTTGTATCATTTGAACACAGTAGCATAAACTTACTCCATTAGAGAAGCTCAGTAATCTATAAAGCAGCCACACATCATTTTCCGCACTGGATCTGACAATAGGTCTACCCATCTCATTAAATTGCTCTTGATAATCGAGTAAAGAAAACTGACAGACTCTAGTTTGAAAATCAACCTTGATAGGGGCAAAAATGCACCTTTCTACAAATATTTTAGTTTTCCACAATTCATCATATTGAATCTACCCATTAATTGAAATTCTCTCTATCTTTCTTGAGTCCACCAATATTTTAAGTTTATACAACTGCATGAGATAATATATTCTAAAAGCTCTGTAAGGCCAGGTGTGGTGTCTCACGCCTGTAATCCCAGCACTTTGGGAGGCCGTGGTGGGCGGATCACCTGAGGTCAGGAGTTAGAGACCAATCCGGCCAACATGGTGAAACCCTGTGTCTACTAAAAATATAAAAATTAGCCAAGTGTGGTGGTGGGCGCCTGTAATCCCAGCTGCTCGGGAGACTGAAGCAGGAGAATCGCTTAAACCCAGGAGGCGGAGGTTGCAGTGAGCCGAGACCATGACATTGCACTCAAGCCGGTGCAACAAGAACGAATCTCCATCTCAAAAAATAATAATAACAAACAAACAAATAAAAGCTATGTAAAGTAAATAAAGTGATAGCTCCTTCGACTTTTCTTAAGGTTACCTCTTTAAAATATCAGGAGATGCTCCACCTTGTGGTATAACATTTCAGGATACGGTGAGGTGATTTACGTTTATCCTGTCTATCCCACTCATGACTAAACAGGCACGCCTTCTTCAACTAGGTTTTCTTGGTGAGGTGAGGCAGGTGTCTACAGATGGCTGCCAAAAAGCCCTTCCTGATCATGCCCTGAATTTTACTGTTCTATTGGCCCTAACACACCCTGGTCCTCAATTGCTCTCATGTAGCTTCAGTCAAGTTCAATTAAGCTTACAGCATACTCTCCTATTAGTAAGTTGTAATTATTTTCCCAATTCTTGTCTCTCTAGAAACTCATGTCTCACTTTCCTGTCCATGTTCCTTAGCTTTATAGGGCCTCACTGTATGAAAGCTCTTATAGCTTAGCCTCTCTCTATCCTTAGAAAGGGTGTTAAGTCAGACTAGCATCCGTTAAACCATCCCTTGGGTCTTCAGTTTTTTTTTTTTTTTTTTTTTACACATCCTCCTCTGAAACAAAAAAGACTGCCCCTATCTATAATCTTTATATTCTTCTTTAAGCCAATTCCCTTCCCTATGACAAACCCCCCATCACCAGAGATACCATTTGAAAGAAGTCTTAGGAGCTGACCTGTATGAAAGGTTTTTGACTGTCTTAAACAAATAACCTTGAGGTGATGAAAATGTTCTAAAATTGTGGTGATGATTTCACATATCTTTGAATATACTAAAAATGAAAATATACACTTCAGCTGGGTGCAGTGGCTCACACCTGTAATCCCAGCACTTTGGGAGGCTGATGTGGGCAGATCACCTGAGGTCAGGAGTTCGAGACCAGCCTGACCATCATGGCGAAACCCCACTTCTACTAAAAATACAAAAAGTTAGCCAGATGTGGTGGCGGGCGCCTGTAATCCCAGCTACTCGGGAGGCTAAGGCAGGAGAATCGCTTGAACCTGGGAGACGGAGGTTGCAATGAGTCAAGATGGCACCATTGCACTCCAGCCTGGGAGACAAAGCGAGACTCTCTCTCAAAAAAACAATATATATATACACACTTCAAATGGGTGAGCTGTATAGAATGAGGATTATGTCTCAAAGGCTGTCAAGAAAAGTGAAACAAAAAATTACTCAGCTTCACTTCCCCCCCTTTTTTTTTCTTTTTTTTTAAATATATGGCTCACTGCAGCCTCGAACCTCCTGAGCTTAAGGCAACCTCCCACCTCAGTCTCCTGAGTAGCTGGGACCACAGTCATCCACCACTACACCTGGCTGGTTTTTTTTTTTTTAATTTTTGTAGAGACGAGGTCTCCCTATGTTGCCCAGACTGGTCTCAAACTCCTGGCCTCAAGCAACCCTTCTGCCTCAGCCTCCCAAAGTGCTGGGATTACCAGCATGAGCCACTGCACCCAACCTCACTTCCTTATACATCCAAAAACAAAAACAAAACAACAACAACAACAACAACAAAAAACCAATCTCCAATATTTAGTAAGAGATGAGTTCTCAGTACAGAAATCATGTTGCTTTTCATTTGAATGGTTAGGTTTCAATGTTTGAGGTTCCTACACCGTAACCATATATTTCACAGACCAGCCTCCTACAAAAGTGAGGCTTGCTGCTCTGTCATTCCCTGAGGGCTCTTCTGGAATGCTTATAAACAGAAATAGAAAACATAGAACTTAGTTCTATAGATTCACTGAGCATTAATCATGTGTCAGGCAGTGGAGCTACAAAGCTGGGAAGGCAAAAGTAGGCAAGATGTGGGCCCTGCCCTTAACAAAGTCATGGGCTAGAGGGAGAGAGAGATCCCTAAATCAAGAGCTACGATACAACAGAGTAAGGGCTAGGGTAGGGGATACAGAGAGCGCCATGCAGACATAGGGAAGGGAGTGATTCATGCCACTGGTGAAGGTAGTTCAGAGAGGAAATAGCTTTTGAGCTGAGACTTGAAGGATGAAATAAAAATCCCGTGGCAGGCAAGAAAGAGAGCATAAGTCTTAGCAAAGAAGAAGAAAGCCATGTGTTCGTTGATTCTGGGGTGGACAGAACAGGGAGGAATGGCCAAGATGAGTTGAGAAGGAACGTTTATGGAGGACCACATATGCCAAGTCAATGAGTTTAGACTGTTTCCTAGTGTAGGTGATGGGGAGCCAGAAGAGGTTTTTTAAGCAAGGGAATGACACGAACAGATGTTTTACTCATATTTATCCACTGAAAACCAGAAGGTCAACATTAATGGAAATTAATCCATAAAATGACAGCATAGGATAAAAATTTGTCCTATTGTCTATATTTTCCAGGAGTAATACACTGAATTACGGAAAACTACTCATTAGAGTTGCATACAAAACTATTGAGGACAATAAAGTGAGGGTTCTGCTTATGTGAAAAGCCTTTCTTTAAGGGAGAGAAAATGTTTGCATCATCCTTGTGTGATAGAGATTAACCAGAATATTTCATTTGGAAAAGATCAGCCGCCAATCTGTACTTAATTTGTTCCCAACACCTTTTCTATGGCTAATTTGATCCAAAATGGTCCAACTTTTGATGAGAAATATGTTGGATCACAGTATTCCTTTGTTTCAATCCCTTCAGTGGCTCACCAGAGTCTGTGGAATAAAGCTCAAACTGTTCAGCAAGGCTTATTAGATCCCTTGTGATCTGGTCTCCATCTTCAGCCTCCAGCCCCGTGCCCTCCAACCATGGTGGGCTGACCTCCTAATGGGTCATGTTATCTCATACTTGATGATCCTGACCTCTCTGCCTGGTTATGTCTACTCCCCCCACCTCAAGACCCCAAGAGGTTGCCTGATCTACCCAAGTACAGTACTCCTTCCTATTCAGTGCACCTTCTGAAACCCAGAGCTATTCTATTTCCTATGCTTCCTTCGCCATCTCAGCCCATTTCAGAGGTGCCAAGGTGCAGTGCCTGATGTTTCCTTTTCTGTCTCTCTACCCCCTTCAATGAAAGTTCTATGATTGTAGTGTCAATTGTCTTATTCACTGCTCTGTCCCCAGCTCTTCAAATGAGCAAAGTATGAATCCATGGTCAATATTTTCCTAACCTTCAGAATTAAGATTTTCTGCCTCTTATAATCTTTCCTAAATGACCACAATCTCCAAAATACTGAAATGCAAACATTAGGGTAGCTGTCCAAAGGAGCTCTGCTACTGAACACTTTTAATAGTATGAATCATCACTCACTAATTTATCTTTTGGTAAATTCACAATGCCATATATGAAGTTTCCATAGAACAAGGCACCCCACGAAGAAATGTTAGGAGGTAGAAAATAGTATTGGTGGCCGGGTGTGGTGGCTCACACCTGTAATCCCAGCATTTTGGGAGGCCAAGGCGGGTGGATCACAAGGTCAGGAGTTTGAGACCTGCCTGGCGAGCACAGTGAAACCCCATCTCTACTTAAAAAAAAAAAAAAAATTAGCTGGGCATCGTGGCACGCGCCTGTAATCCCAGCTACTTGGGAGGCTGAAGAGAGTTGCTTGAACCCAGGAGGCAGAGGTTGCAGTGATCTGAGATCGTGCCACTAAACTCCATTCTGGGCGACAGAGCGAGACTCCATCTCAAAAAAAAAAAAAAAAAAAAAAGGAAAAGAAAAGAAAAAGAAAAATAGTATCAGTTGCGCACTTGAATTAAACCTAAGAAGAAGTTGATGACTCAAGCAAAACTCCATGCGTGCTGGCAATAGCTTTCGCCTTGTCAAACTTCCTCCTAAACAACCTCTCTCTCTCTCTCTGTCTATCCCACCCACCCTCCCTTCCTTGAAACTCACATTTAGTCTGTGTGCTAAACGTGCCCACAGGAACATTGTCTTACCTCTTCCCATAAAAGTGCTCTAAAGGCCATGCAGTGTTGAACATACCCAAAAGCCTAGACTAGCTTTGGTTAGAAGAAGTAACAGCAAGAAGCACTCCCCCACACCCTTCCTTAAGCATCCCCATTTTGTAATGCTAACCAGTATCCCCTGCAAATACTACCATAAGACCTTAGACTAAGAGCAATCCTGCCTCCAGAGGCCTCTAGCTATAGTGTTTGTTATCAAGATGTCTGATACAGACAAAACGATGTCTACACCTTCTCCTGTACGTTCTCCAACTAAAATGCCATCCTCTCAATGTGACGGTGCGTTCCTGTCTTGCTTTCATTTTCAATTCAACTGGGACCTCTTCCCCCACCACCCCTTGTCGTTTTGAACCACATCCGCCCCGCCACTCTCCAGCCCTGGATCAAATCCCCTTCTCATTTATTTCTCTGCTGCTTCTCCAAGGGGCTTCCAGCCTTTGCAGCTGCTGGAGAAAATCCCAACTGGGTGCCAGGAGTGGGGCGGCTTCATTCACATAGATATAAGCCCTGGGATCAACTGGGCTCTCAGGCCTGCCCCTCAAGGTTTTGACTTACTCCTTGGCAGCTCCCCATGCCTCAGCCTATAGAATAGTACACTTGAGGTTTCATGAATGGAAAAACTCCTCTCTCTTACGATAGCAATGGTGTCCCAATTAATTTGCATAGTCCGATGTCAGGGCTGTGCCCTGAATCAGATGCCTCCACAATGATGCCAACAACATGCATATAACTCTGCTTCCTGCTACATTTATTTGTAGTCAACACCTTTTGGGGTACTGCTCTATCCACTTCCTAAAGTAGTTCCTACTCTGGGGTTTAGTCAATTATTGAATGGGCTACACAGAATCTGTGAAACTACTAAAATTATATGGAAGGCGCTGTATGTACATCTTTTTGGAAAGAGGGTTCGAAGCTTCCCAGAATCTCAAAGGAGTGTGTGGCCCAAGAAAGGTTACGATCTACTGCCTTACTAGCTTCCTATAAACAGGTTGCCTTGTCATCATATAAGACATATTGGTTTTATATAATTATAAAAGCAATACATGTTTGTTGAAGAATTTTTAATCCAAAAATATAAGGAGGAAAATATAAGTCACTTGGAAAACCACCATCCATAAATGACCACTGGTAACATTTTGATGTTCTCCATCTCTTCATTTTTTCTCCTTCCAAAATGGATTCATAATGCTGATTAAGTTGATTTCTAGCAGTTACAGTGTTCCCAGTAATATAAGAGAAATTTCTGACTACAAGGAACCTTGGACCAGAGTTCAAAAACTCCTTTGATTTCCAAGATGTATCCACCAACAAATATTTGTTGCTCCAAAAGTAAGAGAGGGAAATCTTTAACTAAGTTTTCACACAAGGTGTTTAAAAATTCTAAGGATTTCAATAGGCTATGTGAAGCCCCAGCCTAAGAAAGAACATCTTTTCACTTAAAATGACTGGATCTATAACAATTAGAAAAAAAGGCAGATGTAATTATAGTCTTGGAGAGACACAATAAAATCAGTAGAAGTTGTTTGTTTAAATGGTAGTTTTCCTTTACTATCAAAATGCAGACACTCATCTAATGATAAAAGTATATACAGTACACGAAATATGACTATATAGTAAAGGCCCTGGGTATCTCACACGACTCATAAACTTACAGATAGAAATTCCTGGGTTTTAGAGCAATGAAAACATTAGGGAGTGATTATGTGGCCTCCTGTGGTGGGTGACAATTCAAAAGACATCACTGGTATGTTTCTGGAGTCCTATCATGTTTAAGGAGGAAGACTGGTGTAATTACTTCACTGCTGCTTACATATTTCACTATTGAGAGAATTCTGGCAAAACAGGATTATTGCTTGGGTCAACTGAAGGACTTCTGGCCAGTTAAGTCCAGCCTTTCCAATGCAATTTTCATCCCATATTTAAATAATATCCCATTTTCCAGTGGGAAAACAAATAAGTCCCTTTCTAAAATTCAAGGCAGAGCCAATTGAAATGTTTAATGGTTTTCTCTATCAGTCACCCTGTCCTCTGTTAAATCAACGAGGCTTTTCCTCTTTCCTCTGACCCCTGGGAGGTTTCTCTTAGGGAGCAATCTGGGCCTAGCCCAGTAAAGTTTCCCAGAACCCAGGAATGTACTGGCACTACTGTAGAAGCTACAGCCTCTGGCCAGGTCAGGGGCTGGCCCCTGCTTTCTTATAAACACCACAACCTGAGAGCAGCCACTTACAGATTGTAAGCAAGTAGTCATCGGACAAACAGGCAAAGGCAGCCCTTGTAAAACTCCAGCATCTTTCTCTCCCTCAGGGACCCTTGGCCAGAGTTCCTTTTGAAAGGCCCTGGGGACGGTCCGTTGACAGAACAGCTAGCTGAGAAAGAACACAAGAGATAACAGCCTTCACGTCTCTGAAGCAAGAGCCATGCTCGGTATGAGGAGGACTTGATTCAATGCGGCTAAATGTGGTGTTGCTCTGCGGCTTAGTAAGGGACGTGAGAATGACCGAAGACTTGAAAGCCCTGGCTCGTATCTTTCATATGACTGGAGCTGGAAGCCAGACCTTGCTGACCCCAGGTCCTTGTGCTTGTCTCGGCAGCTGCTCCCAAGATGTGGTCATGGCCTGGGAACCACTGCCCTGCTAAGGATAGGTTTACAACAGAATGCCTAGCAGGGCAGTGATGTTTTTCACTGCTCAGGTCTTTCTTCTTTCTTTTCCGTTTGTGAATTAAGACACTGACATTTCACGGGGAATAGGTAGACACTATTTTGCCACCTATACAGGAAGTGGTAGAAAGTGACTGTCATTTTTGCTGACGAGGGGAGGGTGGTTAAAAGGAAATATGGTCAAATCAAAACATTAAAGGTTTATGTATTCCAAATGGAGGCGTTACGGATCATTCTTTTTCTTTCTTTCTTTCTTTTTTTTTTTTCCCCCTTTGCTGTTTTCCCCCAGAGTTTTCTAGCACAAACAAGTATCGCTGGTATAATCCAAAACAATCAACTTAATTTGTTTTTTTTAATTGTTGTGGTAAAAATATACATAAAATTTACCATTTTAACTATTTTAAAGTATATACTTCATTAAGTATATACTTTATATATATATATAAAGTGTCTGCATTTGGCATTAAGTACATTTACATTACTCTGCAATTTTCATCATTACCCATTTCCAAACTTCCTCATCATCCCAAAGAGAAACTCTGTACCCACTCAACTCTGCAATTCCTCCACACCGCCCCCGCCCATCCCTGGAAACCTTTATTCTATTTTCTGTCTCTATGTACTTGCTTATTCTAGGTACCTCATATATGTGGAATCACATAAAATTTGTCCTTCTGTGACTGGCTTCTTTCACTCAGCACAATGTCCTCAAGCTTCATCCATATTGTAGCATGTGTCATAATTTCCTTCCTTTTTAAGGCTGAATAATATTCCATTGGTCATCTGCTGAGGGACACTGGGCTGTGTCCACCTTTTGACAATTGTGAACAATGCTGCTATGAACAGTGGTGTGCAAGTATCTGGGTCCCTTCCTTCAATTCTTTTGGGGAGAATTTCCCAATTCCAATTCCACCTAGAAGTAGAATTGCTGGGTTATACGGTTTTCTTTGTTTGTTTGTTTGTTTGTTTGTTTTGAGACACAGTCTTGCTCTGTCACCCAGACTGGAGTGCAGTGGCGCAATCTTGGCTCACTGCAACCTCCACCTCCCGGGTTCAAGCGATTCTCCTGCCTCAGCCTCCTGAGTAGCTGGGATTACAACAGGCACACGCCACCACGCCCTGCTAATTTTCATATTTTTAGTAGAGATTGGGGTTTCACCATGTTAGCCAGGCTGGTCTCGAACTCCTGACCTCAGGTGATCTGCCCGCCTCTCCCAAAGTGCTGGGATTACAGGTGTGAGCCACCTCTCCCAGCCTATTATATGATAATTCTATATTTAACTTTCTGAGGCACCACTTAACTGTTTTCCATAGTGGCTGTACCATT
This sequence comes from Macaca fascicularis, assembly GCF_037993035.2. Classification (NCBI taxonomy): domain Eukaryota; kingdom Metazoa; phylum Chordata; class Mammalia; order Primates; family Cercopithecidae; genus Macaca; species Macaca fascicularis. Next base: position 124,854,586 of record NC_088395.1, on the reverse strand, counting down.
TTATGTTCCCCACCGCAATGCACAAGGATTCCAGGTTCCCCACATCTTCAATACTTATTTTCCAGTTTTTTGAATAACAACCATCAGAATAGGTGTGAGGTGGTATCTTGTTATGGTTTTCATTTGTATTTCCCTGATGACTAATGGTTTTGACTATCTTTTCCCATGCTTATTGGTCATTTGTTTACCATCTTCAGAGAAATGTCTATTTAAGTCCTTTGCCTGATTTAAATCGAGTTTGTTGTTGTTGTTGAGTTACAGGAGTTCTTTACCTATTCTGGATATTAATCTCTTATCAGATATATGCTTTACAAATACTTTTGCCCATTCTGTGGGTTGCCTTTTTACTCTCTTGTTAGTGTCCTCTGATTTGAGAAAAAAATCAGAGGACACTGACAAATAAAGTTAATGTAATCAACTTTATTTTTTAAAGAAGATATGGGTAGAAGTTTTAGGGAGCAAGCAGACAGCCTGAAATATGGATGGAGAAGGTACGCCTAATACCTCCTTTTCACCCTTCTGTAGGTGAAGGAACAAGAACTGAGGTATTCTCAATGAGGTCACAAACTCATCACTCCTCCCCCAACTTGGCTCCTTCTTAGGCAGCTGATGCGGTAGGGCACTTGTGTACTAATGACAGTCACAGAGAGGAAACTCATACTGGGTGTGGTTGTGAGCCCAGCAAGGGCAAACAGGCAGGGTGGGGAGGACATAGATGTCACAGGCTTATATGATTCCTCAGCCCTACCAGCTCTCTGTTTCTGGCTGGTTCTTAACTACACACTCAAAATTCCAAACTTCTCACATAGAAGATAAACATGCAGATTTGTCACTACTGAATGGAGAGGAATGTTTGAGTAATTATTGTGAAAAGTGACACCCAAGTTCAGCTCCATCTCGGAAGATCAAACTCCCCTTCTTGTCTCTCTGCCCCTTGTTTCCTTTCTCTTCAGTTCCACCTGCAAAATGGGCCTTTGAACCAACTATTTGTCACATGGGAGTTTGCTTTCTAAGTATTATTGAGTATGATCAATTTATACAGGCAATGAGAAAAAGCAATACATATTCATTTTCTTCTAGGACTAGCCCCAGAACTATACTCAAATCCTCTAGAAATGGCTGTGTCTCAGTAGCTTATGTGAATAAACTCAGGGCTTATGTGAATAAATTTCAGGACTATCGTGAGGCTGAACTGTTGACTATCCTTACTGAACATGAGAAACACAGTGTACAGTGCAGGTCCTGTAAAATGAAATTTCTCGTTCTACAAAGTCCTGATTTGTTATTGAAAGTTATTGTCAATTACAGATCACCAGCCTACCAAACTGTCTTTTCATAACAGAGTAATAACCTAAAATCTTCTTCTTACCTAGGAAAACACACCTAAAACCCCATGAACTGCCTGCTGCACATGCATTCATTTAACCAAGAATCCAATGAGAAGGATATTTCTAGAAAGGTATCCACCTAGACATACAAATGGCTTAGAAATTTCAATGTTAAACAACCTTTATGCTCAGAAAGTTCTTTTTTGTATTTAATTCAAATCCTAAGGGCAATAACTCAACTTCTTTAGCATGTGATCATATGTCCTATCCTCAAAGCCATTTCATTATGAGGGTGGGGGAATGAAAGAAAATGTAGGACGGGGCCGGGCGCGGTGGCTCAAGCCTGTAATCCCAGCACTTTGGGAGGCCGAGACGGGCGGATCACGAGGTCAGGAGATCGAGACCATCCTGGCTAACACGGTGAAACCCCATCTCTACTAAAAAATACAAAAAACTAGCCGGGCGAGGTGGCGGGCGCCTGTAGTCCCAGCTACTCGGGAGACTGAGGCAGGAGAATGGCGTGAACCCGGGAGGCGGAGCTTGCAGTGAGCTGAGATCCGGCCACTGCACTCCAGCCTGGGCGACAGAGCGAGACTCCGTCTCAAAAAAAAAAAAAAAAAAAAAAAAAAGAAAATGTAGGACGGAAGGAAGAAATGTAACTCTTTTCTATTATGCTTCTAAGATTTATTGAAAGCTTGCTAAGCACCAGGTACTATGCTAAATGCACTGCATGCGTTACCTCATTTAATTTTAGCAATGACCCTATGAGGTAGAGAATAGTATCACTACTCACATTTTATCAATGGGAAAACAGATTAAGAGAGGTCAGAAACTTCCCCAAGTGAGCAAACAGAGTCAGTGTAGTATGCCAAATTCGAAGATGCCCCTAGAATTCTTGTCCCCTGGTCTACTCACTCTGTTTAATTCTCCTCTTGAATGTAAGTGGGACCTGTGAATATTGAGAGATATCACTACCCTGATTAGGTCAGGAATCAACTGACTGTGAGTTAATCAAAACAGAGAGGACCCCAGGTGGGCTCGACCTAATCAAGTGATCTCTAGAAGAGGAACTGGGCCCATCCTGAAGAGAGAGAGATACCTGCTGGCTTTAAAGAAGTAAACTGCCATGTGATGAGAGGCCTATCTGTCCAGGACCTGAGGATGTCCTCTAGGAGGTGACAGCAACCCCTAGCTGAATGGGACCATTTCAACTACTTCAAGGAACCAAATTGTGCCATCTTGAATGAGCCTGGAAAAGCTCTGAGCTTCTGGATAAGAATGCAGTCCTGCCAACACCTGTAAAACGCTGAGTAGAGAATCCAGCTGAGCCATGCCTACACTTCTGACTGTGAAATAATAAGTGTGTTATTTTAAGCTGCTAAGTGTGTGGTAATTTGCTATGCAGCAACAGAAAACCAGTATAGTCAGGATTCAAAGTCAGGCTCTATTTAACTCTGGAGTGCATGCTTTTTTTTTTTTTTTTTTTTTTTGACAAAGTCTCACTCTGTCCCCAGGCTGGAGTGCAGTGGTGCAATATCACTCATTGCAACCTCCGCCCCCTGGGTTCAAGTGATTCTCCTGCCTCAGCCTCCTGAGTAGCTGGGACTACAGGTGCCCACCGCCACACCCGGCTAAATTTTTGTATTTTTAGTAGAGATGGGGTTTTGCTTCGTTGGCAGGGCTGGTCTCAAACTCCTGGCCTCAAGTGATCTGCCTGCCTCGGCCTCCCCAAGTGCTGGGATTACAGGCATGAGCCCGGCTAAGTGCATGCTCTTAACCACTACAGTAGATTCTGCAGCAGTTTCATGAATTCCCAAACATTTTCAATGTTTCAAAGAGTATAGATATTAATGTAAATCTCTATGTAATAGTAATGGTTATGATCTTTTCCTCTTCTAGTGCAGTTTTCAAGTTTTAGAAATGTTTTTTGTTTTTACCACATTCTAGTACAGAAACACACTTATTGATATGTTACATTTGAGATGGAAGGAGGGGAGAATACACAATCAATAGAAAACTGCTGAAGTACAATTTGATAATAGGTACATTGTGGAAAATAAGTAGGATGGAAACATAAGATTTCATTTACCAAAAACACCTTATTAGAATAGACGTGGCTTTTGCAAGAACTCCAGGGTATGCTACTTACAAATACTTTTCTTCTGACTATTGCGTGAACTACAAAGTCTGTCATGTGATGCTTCCAAGGAGATGACAACTCATTCCCTCTTTTAACAGGGCTCAACTAAAAATGTAGTGAATATGAGAAGCCAGTGAATTCTCTGCTGCAGTGAAATAAACTTAAAGAGAATTCCAAAATTCAAACACTGTGGTTGCTTTTTAGAGAGTGTCAGTGTAGAACTAATGGTTCATATTCCCCCTTCACACACAAACTACACACGGAGGTGAATTGATGAATAATAATAGCTAACACTTAGCCTATGCCAAGGGTTGACCATGGATTATGCCCTTAGGCCTCATGCTTACCTTATGCAGTAGGTATGATTATCACCATCACTCCTATTTTATAAACAAAGAAACTGGGACTTAAAGAGGTTGAGTAAGTTTCCCAATATTCCACAGCCAGAAAGTAGCATTTCAACTCAGAAGTGGACACCAGAGCTCATTCTCAGTCACTCAGCTATATGACCAAAACTTCTGTTGCTTTCCAACTAGATGTTTCTTCCATCCTTCACAGTATCTAGGAATGCTCAATAAATGTTTGCTGATAATGATAAGGAATGAGAGACCGGAACCTGAGGGAGTAGATAAGGCTTCCAAGCCATTCATCATTGTGAGAAGATGGGAGACGTGGAGAGGGCAGAAGTTGACAGAGGATAAGGAGGCAGGCTGAAGGCCGCCCCCACTTACGTGGATGTCAGTCTAAAGGAAGTGAACAGGATCGTACTTAGAACTCCAAATATATGTTGACTAACCAGGCACAAGCAGATTTAATTCTGGCCCTAAAATCATTAAAAAAAAATAATAAAACCCAGTTTTCCAGAGTGTATTTCTCTCTTTTGGAAAAGTTTCTGCTCCACATCTGGAAGTGATTTTCTAACAACACTAATTCCAATGAGTCATCTATGATATTAAGCAATGATTCCATAGGGTGAACCCTGATCATATTTTTCCATTGACTGGCAGCCACCGAGGTCAATGAAAGGCAAAGGCCAACCCAGACATGGAGAACCTCACCCTCCACAGCTCCATCTTGTATTATGAAGGACATGGGTTTTAAGAAGTACAGGAATGCAGTCTATCTCCCAGCACTAATGCAAGGCATCTTCTAATATGCTCCGTTTCTTTTCACTGATTATATGCAGAAGATGGATCCAAAGGCTGCTTGAGGGGAAAGCAACCATAAATTAAGCTGGCAGAAGAAACATTATGAGGCCATGTGTAACCATGGGGCAGTTAGAAAAGCAGGGAGTGGGCTTTCTGGACAAAAGAACAGGACGGTCTATGGTACACAGAGTATAGCCAGAGCTCAGGAGCCTTAATGCTGCCAGCAAGAATTTCCCCAAGGAATAATCTAGAAAGCACTGCCAGTCTAGCCCTTGCCCTTTCATCCTGATATAGTGGCTCCAACCATCAACTTTAAACCAATATCATATTGGTTTCCTAATATTTAAGACCTCTAGTACTGATGTTTAGAAGTGTAACTCAAGTTCATTTCCTGGTATCTTCTGACACTTGGATTTCTTTCAAGTTACAAAGAAGGAATGAGTCATGTTCTCTTAGAGACTGAGGAGCCACTTACAGAGGCTATTTTAAATTTTTCGAGTGACAAGGGTATTATTTAGTTCCCAGAAACAATAATTGACTAAATGCCTTCTTCAGGTCTGAAGGAGTTAATGCAACTTCCCAGAGTGAGCCTTCTCTCCCAGGTGTAATCTGATTTTAAATGGCAGAGGAGTGTCAGTGTGTTACAAAAACTGAAATCCCACCTCACAAAACCCTGCCTTAAAAAAGATATAAATTAGTGGGTGGTCATTTGCATTACAAAAGGATGCTTTGCCTTTCCAAAGGATTCCAATAAAGTTCATTCAAAAATCAGATTCCCATGGTATATGCGAAATGACGTGATTTGCCCAAATTTGATTTACATATGGGCCACATTGAGGAAACACAGCTGCACCAAAGCCTGAATTTGGTTAGCAGGTACCTCTTCACCATGATTTTGGTGGTTCACATACTCATTTCATCAGCACCTTGCCTCCAGGGTCACACAGTGAGGAGTAGACCTTAACATTTCTTTTCTTTTCTGAGACAGAGTCGAGCTCTGTTGCGCAGGCTGGAGTGCAGTGGCTCACTGCAACCTCCACCTCCCAGGTTCAAGCATTTCTCCTGCCTCCGCCACCCAAGTAGCTGGGATTACAGGTGTGCACCACCATGCCCGGCTAATTTTTTTTGTATTTTTAGTAGAGATGGGGTTTCGCCATGTTGGCCAGGCTGGTCTTGAACCCCTGACCTCAAGTGATCTGCCCATCTTGGCCTCCAAAAGTGCTGGGATTACACACATGAGCCACTGCGCGTGGCTGACCTTAAAATTTCTGACTCAGAATCCCCCACTCTAACAATAAAATTGCTTTGCTTTTACCTGACACCTTTCATCCAAAGCCTTCAAAGTGTTCAATTCTCATTTGCTATAAGTCTTCATAATTATGCTGAACAAGTCAGCAAGACAGCTGAGAATGTAAGCTTCCAAACTACCAGAGATGGGACAAAAGGTTTTTAAAAAAAATATTAGGACTACTGACAGGCAGAAAAATTAAAGGTCCACGGAAATGCAAAAGAAATACACTTAGGATATTTTTTGACAAAAAAAAATTTCATAGATCTTACTTTTTTTAATAGACTATTTTTCAGAGCAGTTTTAGGTTCCCAGCAAAATTAAGTAGAAATTAGAGAGTTCAGTTCCCACGGGCTCCCTGCCCCAACACAGGCTCAGCCTCCCCCACTATCAACATCAGGCAACAGATTGGTACATTTGTTACAATCGATGACCCTGCATTGACACATCATAACACACAAAGTCCATAGGATACATTAGGGCTCAATCTAGGTGCTGTACATTCTATGGGTTTTGTTTGACAAATATATAAGGGCATGTATCCACCATTGCAGTAGTATATGGAGTAGTTTCACTGCCTTAAAAATCCTCTCTGCTTCACTTATTCATCCCTTTATTCTCCCTACTTTTTCAGTTACAAAGAGGAAATATCCAAATCCCAGTTTAAATACAATAAACCATTTCTTTAAGAGAAGGGGGTCTCGCTATGTTGCCCAGGCTGGACTTGAACTCCTGGGCTCAAGGAATCCTCTTGCCTTGGTCTCCCTGGAGTAGCTGAGACTACAGGCACAGAACACCAAACATAACAAATCATTTTTATATATCTTATAAGAAAAAGAGACATATAGTGGAGAGAAGACAGAAGAACAGAAGGAAGAAAGAAATGAACTGAAGGACGTGTGTGCTGACAGAAAAAAGAGGCACACAGTACGGAGGGAAAGAGCCCCTGCCTACCAAGATGTGCATCATAATCTAATTGTTTTAAATGTCAGAGGCAAGACCTTCCATTTCAAAGCTCATAATTCATAAGTAATTCTCCCATACATTTGTTTTTAAATCCACGAAAGGTATAGATTATTTCAAATAAAAGAACAAAGATTCAGTATGTTCAAAATCAGAAAAATCATGACCAGAAATCCTTGCAATTTCAATGCAAATTAATTAGCTTTACTTGAAACTTAAGTCCCTCTAGTGATTCCTCTTCTTAATGGCAGCAAAAGAGAACTCCAGTATCAACAACCTGAGACACATTTCACATGCAACATGGCAGCTATCTTAATTTACAGTTCAGAAAATTCAGAGTAGGCAGTTATGCCTCCCCAAAATTATAAAGATAATATGAAATATATAGATATATGTGGATGTACAGGCAAATATCTAGTGTGAGAGTATATACACATATTCTTCAACACTTCGCTTTAAAGAAAACACATTATAATCAAAGTTTAGGGAATAACTAGATAGGAATGAAAAGCAAGTGGGAATTAAAGTCTCTAATCTCTAGCCCGTCCTAATTTTAATGATCTAGCAGGTAGAGAATCTGAGATATGCAAAGCACTAGGCAAGGAGCTGCAGGATTATAGGAAAAATTATCTTAATAATAATAATAGCTAATTATAGAGACCGTATGTTGTGTGTGCACACGCATGTGTGTCACATAAATCTAGAAATCCTGAAAGTATGGTTCTTATCTTGAACGCTACATTTTCTGTTTATAAAAATAATAATGTTCAGAGTAAAATAAATGAACAAATGTTTTTAAAGCAAAAATAAAATTTCCTCATAACATATTCCCACCATCCAAGATAGGCACTCATGCATTCATTTATTCATTCATTCATTCATTCATTTATTGAGATGGAGTCTCACTCTGTCGGCCAGACTGGAGTACAATGGCGCAATCTCGGCTCACTGCAAGCTCTACCTCCTGGGTTCACACCATTCTCCTGCCTCAGCCTCCTGAGTAGCTGGGACTACAGGCGCCCGCCACCATGCCTGGCTAATTTTTTGTATTTTTTTTAGTAGAGACAGGGTTTCACTGTGTTAGCCAGGATGGTCTCCATCTCCTGACCTCATAATCTGCCCGCCTCGGCCTCCCAAAGTGCTAGGATTACAGGCGTGAGTCACCGCACCCGGCCTTTTCTCTTTTTTTGAGACAGGGTCTCACTCTGTCACCCATGCTGGAGTGCAGTGGCACGATCATAGCTCACTGTAACCCCAAACTCCTGGGTTTAAGCAATCCTCTTGCCTCAGACTCACAAGTAGCTAGGACTACAGGCACGCACCACCATGCCCAGCTAATTTTATTATTGTTATTATTTTAAGAGACAGGGGTCTGGTTATGTTGCCCAGCCTGGTCTCGAACTCCTGGGCTCACATGATCCTCCTACCTTAGCCTCCTGAGTCACTAGGATTACAGGTGTGAGCCAGTGTGCCCATCCAGCACTCTTAATATTATACACACACATATATATTATATATACACATATGTTATCAACATACAACATCCTTTGGGAATGTTGTTTTGAATATAACAATAATACTAATAGCTACATTTATTTAGTGCTTCTCTATGTGCTAGGCATTGTTCTTCATGCTTCAATGTCTTATTTTACTCATACCTTACAACAACAACCCTCTGAGGTCAGGACTATCATTATATACATTTTACAGATGAAGAAAACGAGGCACAGAGCGATTAGGTAAGTAAATTCACATATATCATATATGTATTATTTTACAAAAATAGGATCACACTTTGCATGCCATTTCATAATGTAAATTTTTTACCACTGTCAATAATAAATATAGATGTCAGCCGGGTGTGGTGGCTCATGTCTGTAATCCCAGCACTTTGGGAGGCTGAGGTGGGCAGATCATTTGAGGTCAGGAGTTCGAGACCAGCCTGGCCAACATGGCAAAATCCCATCTCTACCAGAAATACAAAAATTAGCTGGGCATGGTAGTGCACTCCCAGCTACTAGGGAGGCTGAGGCAGGAGAACTGCTTGAACTCAGTGGGGGAAGGGTGCAGTGAGCAAAGATCGTGCAGCTGCACTCCCGCCTGGGCAACAGAGTGAGTGTGAGAGAGGAGGTGAGAGAAAGAAAGAAGAAGGAAAGAAAAGAGAAGAGAAGAGGCTGGGCGCAGTGGCTTACGCCTGTAATCACAGCACTTTGGAAGGCCGAGGCAGGTGGATCACGAGGTCAGGAGATCAAGACCATCCTGGCTAACATGGTGAAACCCCATCTCTACTAAAAATACAAAACAAAATTAGCCAGGTGTGGTGGCGGGCGCCTGTAGTCCCAGCTACTCGGGAGGCTGAGGCAGGAGAATGGCATGAACCCGGGAGGCGGAGCTTGCAGTGAGCTGAAATCGCGCCACTGCACTCCAGCCTGGGGGACAGAGCGAGACTCCATCTCAAAAAAAAAAGAAAGAAAGAAAAAAGTCATTTTAAGGACTGCACAGTTTTCTGGTGTAAGAATGTATATACACATAGTTGCCCAAATCCTTACTTTTGAACATTTAGGTAAACTTTTTTGGGTGTTTTTGCTATTATAAACATCTTTGCAAGGCCCACAGATGTTCATGTTATTCTTCCAATGTTTACCAATGAGCAAAAGAGATCCCCCAAAAGTCAAACAGTCTGCCCAAGGTAACACAGATTGTCAGAAGAATTGCGGGGCCCTCTGGCACTGACTACTAAGCAATAGCTTTCTAGTCTCCTACCAGCCCCTTAAGGTATTTACATTCTAATACAATAGAGAAGCTATCAACAACTATTGTTAGGAGGCCTAATGAAATCAATCCTCTTTAAAATGAAAGTACTGACATCAATCCTGTCTAAAACCTAAGAACTAATGCACAGGCTGAAAAAATGCCTCCCCCCATCCTAATCCCTGGAACCTGCAAATGGTATATGGCCAAAGGGTCTTTACAGATGTGAAATAAATTGGCTGGGCGTGGTGGCTCACGCCTATAATCCCAGCACTTTGGGAGGCTGAGGCAGGCAGATCACCTGAGGTCAGGAGTTCGAGACCCACCTGACCAACATGGAGAAATCCCGTCTCTACTAAAAATACAAAATTAGCCAGGCATGATGGTGCATGCCTGTAATCCCAGCTACTCGGGAGGCTGAGGCAGAAGAATCGCTTGAACTCGAGAGGTGGTGGTTGCAGTGAGCTGAGATTGTGCCATTGCACTTCAGCCTGGGCAACAAGAGCGAAACTCCATCTCAAAAAAAAAACAAAACAAAATGAAATAAATTAAGGATCTTGAGATGACGAGCACATCCTGGATTATTGGGGGGGACCCTAAATGCCATCACAAGTATCTCGACAAGAAAGAGGCAGCGGGAGATCTGAAACAGACCAAGGAGGAGGCAATGTGACCACAGAGGCAGAGATTGGAGTGATGCAACCACAAGCCAAGGAATGCTTATAGCTACCAGAGCTGAAAGAGGCAATAAATGATCCTTTCCTAAAATCTCCTGAAGGAGTGAGGCCTAATGATACTTATTTCAGACGTCTGGCCTCTAGATCTGTTAGAGAACAAACTTGTTTTAGGCCACCCAATTTATGGTAATTTGTTACAGCAGCCACAGGAAGCCAATGCAACTAGTAAGAGGCTGTAAGTCTGCAGAAGGAGCAATTAGCTCCAAATATGGTGGCCATGGAGAAGATGGCCATTTGACCTAAGCCGCGAAGGACAGATAGGACTCCCTTTAGCAGGGAAGGGGTTGTAAGGGCATCCCTGGATGAGGAGTCAGCATGCACAAAGGTATGTAAGTGAGAAACTATAGAATGTGTTTGAAAAAGTGTGATGGTTCAATGTGGCCAGACTACGGGGCAAAGGAAGGGATGTGGTGGGAGAAGAAACTTCAAAGGTGGGATGGGCCTTACTGGTGGACATGAAGGGCCATGAAGGCCCCTCTAGGAAATCTGGGTGTTTATGGCAACGTGAAGCCAGTGCAGACAGAGTTGGCATTTTTATGGTTTTGGGTATTTTGTTAATCTCCCCCACCCTCCCAAGAGGTAGCAGAATGGCACAGTTTCTAGATATTTCAAGACAATAACTTTTTGCTTACCATCAAGGTGGTCAACTCTGACTTGTTTCAGCCCTCAGGGATGTGTGGACAAAACTCTAGCCAACTTATTCGTATTAGTCCATTTTCATACTCCTAATAAAGAACTGTCCGAGACTGGGTAATTTATAAAGGAAAGAGGTTTAATTGACTCACAGTTCAGCATTGATGGGGAGGCCTCAGGAAACTTACAATCATGGTAGAAGGCAAAGGAGAAGCAGGCACCCTCTTCACAGGGTGGCAGGATGGAGTGAGTGCAGGCAGGGGAAAGGTCAGACGTTTATAAAACCATCAGATACACGTGAGACTCATTCACTATCACCAGAACAGCACATGGGAAACTGCCCCCATGGTCCAATTACCTCCACTTGTTCCCACCATTGACGTGGGGATTATGGGGATTACAATTCAAGATGAGATTTTTGGATTGGGACACAGCCAAACCATATCATTATTTCTCCAGGGAGGGGGCAAGAAACATGAAGGTGGGGTAGGCCTACTCAACAGCACCTGGTAACAACTGGAAGGATGCTGCTGCTCCCCCACGAGGCCCACTCCAGGTGCTCTGAAGTGTGCCTGGCCACTGCCAAATGATAACCCCAATGAAGCAAAATCATGATTAAACTGAGCTGCAAGAACTCTGACTCTCATGCAAAAGGTTTCACTTTTGAAAGATCTACTAAGTCAAAGGCCACTCTTTCCCAATTAAACCCAGCAGAAAAAAACAGTGACATAAACTGGGCTCTGGGGTTATAATTACATAATTTCAAAAACTTTTCATTTTTCTTTTAAATTTGAGACAAGGTCTCGCTCTGTCACCCAGGCTGGAGTACAATGGTGTACTCATAGTTCACCATAGCCTTGAAGTGGGTTCAAGTGATCCTCCTGCTTCAGCCTCCCGAGTAGCTGGAACCACAGGCGTGTGCCACCACACCTAGCTAACTCTTCATTCTGATTCCGTAATTCCAGATAGAACCTCCCCTTCTTTCAGATGGAACTAAATCCAAAGCCAGGACATTTTAGGGGACAACCTTGCCAGATGTGTAGCTCCACAACATTCCCTTGGCACCCAGGCCATTGGATTTCCAGAAAAGGCATCCAGCCATCACTAGCTCAGGCCTTTGGAATTTTCCATCCTTGGCTAAAGAAAAGGTTTAAAAAAAATAAACACAGTGATGGCTCTGTGCCACAAAGCACACTTCTTAGCCAAACAGAGGAGATAAAGAAGAGGTGAGAAAAAGATGAGAAGGGGAGAGAAGGAGTGTGGCCAGTCAAAGAATGGTTCCCTGGGCATGGTAGAAGGGAGAAGCCAAGGGGCTGGATCAGGCAGCCAGATCCACAGAAGAGTTCCCTGGTAGGTGGCAGTGCAGAGGCGAACACCAGGAGCAGCAGTTGAGGAACATCAGAATGAGGGGAAAGCAGCTAGAGAATAGTAGAAGGTGGAAAGGGAAAGACAGTAGCTTGCAAGAAAGAAAATGTAGTCAGTAAGAGGAAGCCAGTCCTAGTGGGGGCCGCTCTCATAGAAAGTCACAAGGGCTCAGAGTGGCAGCCTCTATGGCCACCATTCCTGTCAAGCAGGGTTTGCTGCCTTGAGAAACATGGGTCTGGCAGAGGCATGAGCTGTTGCTCCCCTTCTACCCTGGTAGAGGCTAGGATGGAAGAAAGGAGGGCAGGCAGACCTAGCACCTGAGTCCCTCTACCCTGGGCTCCCAACAGAAATCTGGCCCCTATGGGTATCTGATGGTCATGTGTCTCTGATCTCCATTGAAGTTGGAGAATGACTATGTTCCAACTATCCTATATGCTGAATGGCATACAAGTATCTTCTCAATTCCTTAACTACTGAATTATGCAAGTTGACAGTATATGCACTGTCTCCAGCCCCTGAATAAGTATCTACTCACCCCTTTGGTGCCAGACAAAACTGTTTCATTTATCAAGCACTATTTCTAAAGGACTTGATTTCCTCCTGTCTGAATCTAAAAATATACGGCTGCACTCATTAAATATTGTTAATATTTTAATCTCTGGTCTCTTGGTCTTTGTAATGGAAAAAAATACCTTCCTTTTGCCCCTTTTTAATCCTTCAGTTTCCTGAGATTAAGCCCTGGTCTTGCCTTCCACCATTCCCCCTACCTCCTTGTCCTAAGTAGGTTTGATCTGTTAAAAAGAAATCAGCGGAGCAGAGCATGGTGGCTCACGCTATAATCCCAGCATTTTGGGAGGCCAAGGCAGGTGGATTGTCTGAGCTCAGGAGTTCGTGACCAGCCTGGGCAACACAGTGAAACCCTGTCTCTACTAAAATATACGCACGGCGGCGTGCACCTATAGTCACAGCTACTCAGGAGGCTGAGGCAGGAGAATCGCTTGAATCCCGGAGGCAGTGGTTGCAGTGAGCCAAGATGGCGCCACTGCACTCCAGCCTGGGCGACAGAGTGAGACAGTGAGACTCCTTCTCAAAAAAAAAAAAAAAAAAGAAAAGAAATAAGCGGAAATAGATTCTCTGCTTCTCTTCAAGCAACAGTTCACAAGCATTTCCCTTGGGATTTGAGCATGCACTGAATGACGGTATCTGTCTTCTCCCTCAGTTAGGGGACCCATCTTTCACAGCTCAGCACAACTTTCTCTCTCTCTAGCTCACTCTCCAGCAACGCCCTCCTTTCTAGTTCCTTCTGCTGCATAACACAGCCCCAGAGGTTTCAGGGTTCCTAGGCGTCAACTCTGTCTTGAAGCTCGTTGACCTAACTTAGCACAGTACCCAGAAGCCTCAGTGAAGTTCAGCTGAGAGACAATAGAGAAAAGGAGAAACTCCAAAGCAGGAAGTAGTAAATCAGCAAAACAAAATAAGCCAGTTGAAGAGAATAAACCCACAATTTACAGAAAATGAACACCATTTTCTAAAAAAGACTTAAATAGTACTCCAGTTAATATCCTTTCACATTTAATAAGTAGTAGATATTCATTGTAGATAAGTACATTCAAAAAATGGTATAACACAATCCCATTGAAAACATCTGAATATTTACCCTGAGATGGCTTATAAGGAGAATTGAAACTCTTTTCCTATTGAGGAGGAAATAAAGAAAAAATAGAACATGAGAAAAGTGAAGATGGTGAATGTGTATTTTGTCTCTACAGATTTTCAAACAAAATCTGTGAGTTTCCCCAACCTTTTCTATAACGATTTTCAGTGCATTACAGCCAGGTCACTTAGCCAGAGGCCTGAAAAAAGATAGGCTGGGCCTGGGAGAAATATGGCTGTGGCCAATTAGAACCAATGTAAAAATAGGAAATGCAATCCACATCTACGGTAGAGTGCTTCTTCAGGACAGCAAAGCTCTGTGCCATCAGACCCATCATGGACATCATACTGGCCAGTGTGAGGAGGGCTGATGCAAATGTGACCAGCCAGGAAACTTTTGTGGTATGTGTCTCTAAGATGGCAGTGACTAGATGTGGTAGAGAGGGGAAGTTTCCATTTTTCTTTTAATTGAAATCATCATGAAACCAGAAAGAACTCAGAGACATTTTCCAGTCCTTCCTTCTGCTTCTCCAATCATGCGTTTTAGAAAGCCATTTCTGGGAAGGGATTCTGTGATTACCTTGAAAATGCAGAAGGACCATGCCCAGTCTAACTTGACCTTGAGGCTGGGCAAAGCATCTCTTTACACAGGACATATGAGAGGCATCTTGGGACTTGTCGCCAAAGAGTTATTTTATGTGATGTGAAACCATTGCTTTCTCTTTTAAACACCTCCCCGCTGACCCCCTCGCCACACACATACGTCCACACACCCCCACACATCCCTACCTTTTTGCTCTTTTCTTTAACTGAAGGTGGAAAATTCCATAGGCCTGAGCTGGCTAAATGCCCACAAAATGTCTGGCCAGCTTGTATCCTAAAACACCTCAAGTCTGAAAGCAGTGCCCACCATAAGAACTCCAGGCTCAGGGAGTCCTGTGTGAGTAAAGACATTTAGTTATGAAGAATTTAAGAAAACATGCAAATTGAAATTGCAGACTGCAGACCTGTATTGCTTTCTTTCAGCCAAAATTCGCAAAAGGGATTGTGCTTCCTCATTTGAATTCTATCAAGACTTCTGCACCTGGCTGTTTGCCAGATCCCTGTTCCTCCTCCACTGTAATGTCAGGACCTGTGTTGGGAACCCATCTGACCCCAGGATTCCATCATTCCTCAAACTTGGGTGACATCTTGCATGATAGGCAGGGTAATGGTTCCTCAATGATGGTCCCATCTTAATCTGTGGAACTTACCTGGCAAAGAGGACTTTGCAGGCATGATTAAATTAAGGGTTTGGAGACGGGGCAATTATCCTAGATTACCAAGGTGGAACCAAGGTCCTTATAAGTCAAAGAGGGAGGCAAGAGAGTTGGTGTCAGAGAAGGAGATATAATGACAGAAGCAGTGTGAGACTGATAGGATGTGAGAAAGACTCGACCAGTCATTGTTGGTTTGAGGATGGAGGAAGAGGCCATGAGCCAAGGAATGTGGACATCCTCTAGAAGCTGGAAGAGACCAGGCAATGGATTCTCCCCTACAGCTTCTGGAGGAAGTGAGGCTTTTTGGACACCTTGGCTTTAGCTCAGTGAAACAATTTTGGCCTTCTGATCTCTAGAACTGGAATAAATCTGTGTTAAGATACTAAGTTTGTGGCAATTTGTTACAGTGGCAATAGGAAACTAACAGACCATAAAGCTAGTCCAGTCCTCAACAGGGCCACCTGCTGGACTGCATCATCCCAGGCACTTTGCCTCCTTTGAGTTCTCTAAGCAGAAACTCACCCCTCCAGGCCAGGTGCAGTGGCTCACGCCTATAATCCCAGCACTTTGGGAGGCCGAGGCAGGTGGAACACTTGAGGTCAGGAGTTCGGGACCAGCCTGACCAACATGGTAAAACCCCGTCTCTACTAAAAATACAAAAAATTAGCCAGGAGTGGTGGTGCACACCTGTAGTCCCAGCTACTCGGGAGGCTGAGGCAGGAGAAACACTTGAACACGGGAGGCAGAGGTTTCAGTGAGCCGAAATTGCGCCACTGCACTCCAGCCTGGGAAGACTCTGTCTCCAGAAAAAAAAAAAAAAAGAAAGAGAGAAACTCACCCCTTCAATCCACAGTTCCACTGTGCTGGGTTCAGTCATATGGTCCTGGTGAGGGTAAGGCATCCCTCCTCAGGAAGGCCAGCAACAAGACAAGAACTCACTCCTAGAGGAACTGAGCCATTAGCCAGAAAACTGAGGCAGGGGGTTAGCTATGGACAGGCTAGGGGAGCCCAGACAGAGATATAGTGAGTGAGACAATGACACAAGGGGGCAAGGAAGAAGACCCAAATCCAGTGACCGAAAATGGATTCTAAAGGCAGGGCAGAACCAGCAGCCTATGGACTTGAAGAACCTGGGCTCTGAGTATGAGACTCCCGGATGTCTCTGAGCCTGGGGCAGTACTGAGCAAAGGAAGCAGGGCAGGCAGGGAGAGGGAGCTGGGTTTGTTATTACAGAACTGAAGCGAGAAGCCTTATGGAATTTTCTTCTGGCTCTCCCGATGAGAATTCTGCCAGATCATTTGGAAGGGACAGACGGAGGCCAAGTTCCCTTGCAAGTGGTCATGTCGGTCACTAGGAGTAGAGGAGCAAGTCTCCCCAGGGTCAAGTTAGCAGGGAGGGCTTTCTTTGCTCCACAAGCTGTAGAGCATGCCATAAACACTCGGCTGGACACAACGAGAGCTACTGGCCCCTGTGAGCTTTCAAATAACGATTCAGTTCCATGTATGCACCGGTTGATTTAGAACCTTCTTGGACTTAAGTTCTTTCTTGGTGGGAAGGTAGGTACCTTGGAAGGTGGCATTCCCTCCTTCAGATCTCTAGGAAACTATTTAATGTACTGAAGCATTAGGAACGTGTTCACCTATGAAAGTAAACTGGCCATGCCAACAGCACTCTTCCATTCACACCATGAACACTGTGACAACAGGCCCTGCAAGGAATAAAGCTGGCAGTTTCTCAAGTGGGAAAACTAAACTATTAATATAAAAGGCATGGAGAGAAATATATATGTTGTTATTTTTGGACAGCACTCACCCCCTTGAAAAAAAATCATAAAAACAGTTCCATGAAAATGATCCCAGGTACTTCTGCAGAGCCAGTGTTCTGGATATTTTTTTTCCATATAGTTATTCAAATAGCAAAGTAAGGAAGAATGGCCAATTGCAAACAGTTCTCAAAATCCTTAGGCTTACTTTGGCAAGGAGAAATCTATACTGATCTTGCCCACATTTCTCAATAACAACCCCATCCCTCTTTTTTTTTTTTTTTTTTTTTTTTTTTGCCCTCACCTCCTACTTTCCCACTAAGGAGACCTAACCTTGTTTAGAAATAAACACTGTTTCCCAGTAGAGCGAGATCATCACCAAAACCACATAGAAAGAGCTTCCTCCACCTGATCGACTGTGGAATCTGGCATCCCTCTAGTGCTGCTTCACATGGTTACTCCAAAGGAATCAGGACACCTGGAGTTTATTACCTGCTCTGTCATTTCATTAATATAAATAACCCATGGCCTGCCCCACTGAAAACCATGCCTCCGTTTCCCCACTTACAGAAGAGGGGTGATGACTATGTGATATGTGTTTAGTAGTGACCTGTAGACCTATGAGGTCACAGATAGATATAACAGCATTTTTAACTCTTCTTAAGATTTCGGCTATAAAAAATCTCAAGGTCTTGTCATCATTTAAAAAATGGGCTGGGCACGGTGGCTCATGCCTGTAATTCCAGCACCTTGGGAGGCCATGGTGGATGGATCACCTGAGGTCAGGAGTTCGAGACCAGCGTGGCCAACATGGTGAAACCCCGTCTCTACTAAAAATACAAAAATTAGCCGGGCACGGTGATGGGCTCCTGTAATCCCAGCTACTTGGGAGGCTGAAGCAGGAGGATCGCTTGAACGCAGGAGGCGGAGGTTGCAGTAAGCTGTGACTGCACCACTGTACTCCAGCCTGGGTGACAGAGCAAGACTCTGTCTCCGGGGGAAAAAAAAAAAAAGAAGTCTTATACAAAAGAATTCCCCAGCCTTCTGACACACTTCACCGAAACACTTCAAATAAAGATGTTCTGTCTCAGAGACTTGGAAGAACACTTGACTTCTCAGTTAAATCTTACCCAGTAAAATATTTCCAGTCATTAGGGAAAGCAATGCGATGGGAAAGCTGAAGTATCAGAATATCTTCTAACATTTCTTAGCAGCTTGAAACATATACACAATCCAACAGAAGTCAAAAAAGGCAAAAGCACATAACTTCCCATGAACAATAAACTCAATAGGCAATAAAAGTGGAGAAGAATGGCAGGAAATCATTAATAGCAAATTTAGGCACGATTGTGCGAGGCTGTACAGAGACAAAAGATGAACCACGTGGAGCTGGAGCAGTCGGCATGTTTTCCACTGTATTGACTCTGCTAGGAACCAGTGCGCAGTATTCTTTTTATTTTTTGGTAGAGATGGGGGTCTCACTCTGTTGCCCAGGATGGTCTTGAACTCCTGGCCTCAAACAATCCTCCTGCCTCAGTCTGCCAAAATGCTGGGATTTTAGGCACTAGCCATCATGCCCAGCCCCACACTATCCTTAACAGAACTTATGCTGCTACCACAAAACCAGAATAGCCCAATATAAAAGAATAATTTCTCAAGAGAGCTTTAAGTTTTAAAGTTTCCTATTAAAAAGTATGTTTCTGAAATATAATTTTTTTGTTCTGTTTTTTTCCGACAGCCTCACTCTGTCACCCAGGCTGGAGTGCAGTGGCAGGATCTCAGCTCACTGCAACCTCTGCCTCCCAGGTTCAAGCGATTCTCATGCCTCAGCCTCCCAAGTAGCTGGGATTACAGGCGTGCACCACCATGCCCAGCTAATTTTTATATTTTTGGTAGAGACAGGGTTTCACCATGTTGGCCAGGCTGGTCTCAAACTCCTGACCTCAAGTGATCCACCCGCCTCGGCCTCCCAAAGTGCTGGGATTACAGGTGTGAGCCAAAGCGCTCAGCCCCAAAATAGAATTTTAAAAAAGTATTTGAATTTCAATATTCACTTTACTATTAAATGTGAGGATTAAGAGTGAAACTGATATCAATAAAGGTTTTTGGGTTTTTGGGGTTTTTTGTTTGTTTTGTTTTGTTTTGTTTTGAGACAGCGTCTCAGTCTGTCACCCAAGTTGGAGTACAGTGGCACAATCAAGGCTCACTACAGCCTCGAACTCCTGGGCTGAAGGAATCCTCCCACTTCAGTCTCTCAGGTAGCTGGACTACATGCATGTGCCACCATGCCTGGCTCATTTTTGTTTTAATTCTGTAAAGATGGGGGTCTCCCTGTATTTCCCAGGCTGGCCTGGAACTCCCAGGCTCAAGCAATCCTCCCAGCTCAGCCTCCCAAAGGGCTGGGATTACAGGTGTAAGCTAACGTGCCCGGCGTCAGCGAAGGTTTGAAAGGGAAAGGTAGGCATATCCAAGCTCTGTTTTTCCACACAGATCTCAATTCTCTTCTATTCACCCCTTTGCATAAATCACACTGAACAGGCTGGCATAAAGGTAAGTGCTTCTGCCAAAGGCCACAGGTACAGTTTCCCCAGTCTGGAGAGCCTTCCGGCCCAGGCACAGGACAGAGCGCTTCTCCCCACTTGAGGACCAGCCTTCCCACTCACTCATTAAACTGGTGTGAAGGTGGAAAATGCCAAAAACCCAGAACCCTTGCTCCCATCCACTACGCTTTTCGGTATGACTAAGTCAGACTGGAACGGGTATTGGCAAGAACCTCGTGCAGAGGGGTCTGCCGGCTTGTTCTTCCACGAAGGGTATGATTCTTGGCTCAGCCATGTGGCTCACCCCTTTGGGGCATCATCTGGAGCAAGGAATTAAAGCAAGGGTATCTGCTTCCTCTCTTCCAGGTAACTTTTCTGTCTGCTGACTTGTAATACATACACAAAAGACGTATCTTGCCCACCATAAAGCCTGGGGATGATAATGCCAGCCAGCAGTCACCAGTACTTAACAATTGCCAAACCCCGCTCGAAGTGCTTTAAATAGTATACATTAATACTATAATAACTCATTCAAGGCTGGGCATGGTATCTCACGCCTGTAATCCCAGCACTTTGGGAGTCCGAGGCAAGCGGATCATTTGAGGTCAGGAGTTCGAGACCAACCTGATCAACATGGTGAAACCCTGTCTCTATACTAAAAACACAAAAATTAGCCGGGCAGTGGTGGTGCACACCTGTAGTCCCAGCTACTAGGGAGGCTGAGGTGGAAGGATCGCTTGAACCCAGAAGGCGGAGGTTACAGTGAACCAAGTTTGTGTCCCTGCACTCCAGCCTGGGTGACAGAGCGAGACCCCGTTTCAAAAAACAAAACAAAACAAAAAAAAATAACTCATTCAAGCCTTTCAACAAGCTCCTGAGGGGGGTTACCACTGCCCAGGAAGGTTAAATAATTGGCCCAAGGTCATCTGCGGCTGAACTATGAACCTGGGCAGCATGCTTCCAGAGCCTACTCTCTTAACCACTTTGCTCTGAAGCACAAGCTTACAGGCAATGACAGCTAACTGAGGCTGTCTCTTTGCTCCATTCAAGCTACTGATCTGGGAGCGTCCAGGGTGGGGTCCTGCAAGGAATCAAAAAGGCATCTGGCTGTAGGCTGATATAAACGGCA
Source organism: Macaca fascicularis (assembly GCF_037993035.2). Classification (NCBI taxonomy): domain Eukaryota; kingdom Metazoa; phylum Chordata; class Mammalia; order Primates; family Cercopithecidae; genus Macaca; species Macaca fascicularis. The sequence goes on along the minus strand of NC_088395.1, from coordinate 124,833,890 downwards.
GGCTAATGTTACCCACCAACTCCTCTGCATGTCTGATAAAAATTAAACCAAGAGGTGTAAATCTCAAAGAGAAACGTATTCTAAGTACCCTTAGGATTTACAGAAAAGAAGAAATGGCTCGCGCTATACCCTCATGTAGTTTTGGCCTCCCCTTCCATGATAAACAAATTCTTTAAAAAGACTAATAAACTTTCAACATGCCTTGCTGACAGTTCTACAGCTCAAGAGAAAGCACAATCAGGTGAATTACTCCTCTGAACTGAACAGCAAGGGTGGTTCTTGAAGTGGAGCATGGGAAAGTAGCAACCACTGCTTGCAATCCACAGAGGTCAAGTAAGAGAATGCCAAGATGAGTTAGTTACACAGGCACACTATATAGGAATTTCTCAGCCTGTTAGACATTACCATTTGCTCTCCACTTTCCATAAAAAGCCGGGGAAGCGGAGCAGGGTCTGTGGTCAAATAAATGTGGGAAATGCCACAGACAGAACAATGTTCATTAGTAAAGGCCTATTTAACCTTGTCAAACCCAAAAAGGACAAAAGTCTTGAAAAATGTTAAGGATCTCAAGAGAGAGCACTGGGGGTTGGGGTGGGGGTCGGAGATGGGGTGAAGACTGGAAACCACTGACCACTGGCCTCCTATCTGGCTTCTATCTCCTCTAGGTTATTTGCATACCTCTAGTCTCCCTTAAAAGCAGGAACTCAGTGGCTCAAGCCTGTAATCCCAGCACTTTGGGAGGCCGAGACGGGCGGATCACGAGGTCAGGAGTTCGAGACCATCCTGGCTAACACGGTGAAACCCCGTCTCTACTAAAAAATACAAAAAACTAGCCGGGCGAGGTGGCGGGCGCCTGTAGTCCCGACTACTTGGGAGGCTGAGGCAGGAGAATGGCGTAAAAACCCAGGAGACAGAGCTTGCAGTGAGCTGAGATCCGGCCACTGCACTCCAGCCTGGGCGACACAGCGAGACTCCGTCTCAAAAAAAAAAAAAAAAAAAAAAAAAAAGCAGGAACTATCCTATTAACTTCTTCCTGAGCACCTGAGCAGGAAGTCAACCCCTCATTGACCCCCTCCTCCTCTAGGGCAACTGCTGCTCAGACCCACCCCAGAGTGCGATCTGCCCAAGGAGTGAACTCACTTCCCATCCCCATTCTAACTGGAAGTCTGGGGCTGGCCTCCAGATCATTTCTCCACACCCTGCCTCCCACTTCCCTAATCACCCCCAAAGGTGCAAACCTCTTCAATCAGCTAATCTCACCTACAATCTCATCTCCGTCCACTCAGCCCTGGCCTTTTCCTGGCTCTTCCTCTCCTTCCTGAACCCACTTGAAACACTTCCCACCTCTGCCCTCAAGAACCCTAGTCCTTTGCCAAAAGACAACCTTATATGCTCAGCCACCGTCTTGCTTAACTGTAACCTGGCTTTGCCCTGACAACCCTCTCAAATAGAAGTTGCTCATTTTCTTTTCCCTTCCCCTATCAACAAACTTGCTTTTCCTTCAGTTCACCCAAGCTGAGAAACCTCAAAATTATCTTGACTCCACCTCCGCTCTTCCTGTTTCTTCCTCCCCCTTCTCCTTCCCTTTTAAGAATCACCAAATCCTGTTGATTTTCTCAGCACAATATTTCTTATGTCTTCTCCCTTATCTCCATTGTAATTGCCTCAGTTAAAAGCCTTTGTTCGCCTGGCACAGTGGCTCAGGCCTATGATCCCGGCACTTTGGGAAGCCGAGGTGGGTGGATCACCTGAGGTCAGGAGTTCGAGACCACCCTGGCCAACATGGTAAAACCCTGCCTCTACTAAAAATACAAAAAATTATCTGGGACATGGTGGCACGCACCTGTAATCCCAGCTACTTGGGAGGCTGAGGCAGGAGAATCGCTTGAACCCAGGAGGCAGAGGTTGCAGTGAGCTGAGATCAAGCCATTGCAAACCAGCCTGGGCGACAAGAGTGAAACTCCATCTCAAAAAAAAAAGCCTTTGTTATCTCTCTCCAGAACTATATTAACGTATTTTAAGTCATTTCCTGGCCTCCAGGCTCTTCTCCCAACAATGAGTCCATCGTACCCAAGGTTGGCAGTGTATTTTCACAAAATACCTAAGAATCTACTGCACTCCAGGCACTGTGTGAGGGGCTGGGCTGGGAATAAAAATGCATACACAGCCCCTGGCTTCTTGGCTCACACCCAGAATTGATACAAAACATTGCCCCCTCCCCGACTATATTCAGTGGCAGATCCTTCTGGAATACTGTTTGGTTTTTTTTCACCAGATCTCTTTTTTTAACCTTCATGAATCACTTATACATTAGAAACTTTCCATATGTTACCTTCGTTATTCCCAAGAACTCCACAAGGGAGGTACTACTATTTATCCCCATTTCACAGATAAGGAAAATGAGACCAGGTTACTTGCCTCTGTTCACAATTCAGGCAGGTGACAGATGTTGGATTCAAGACCAGATCTGATCCTCTAGCTTATGCTCTGTCTCTCACATCTTAAAGTAGGACACAGAAAACTTGGAAAAGAGCCCAAACAGGATGACCATGATATGCAGAATCTTGAAAGCAAGTCATGTGGGGAACAAAGGAAAGAAATGAAGCCTCTTTGGCCTTGTGAAGAGTGAATTTAAAAATGACATGGTGGCTGTCTCTAAATATTTGAGAGGTTGTTATGCGAAAGAGGAAGGAAGCAATCATGTGTGGCTCCAACAGCAGAGCTAGGTCTAGCCCATGGTGAAATTTACACAGTAAATTTCGACCCAAGAACCTTTTCTAACATAGCCCTCTAACAGGCAGGGGTGTTTAAGGAGAAGCTAAATAATCATTTGTCAGGGGTGGGTGGAAAGGACATTCCTGCCTTGAGTGGACAAACGGTCTAGATGAGTGTTTCTGGGCACATAAAAATTACCTGGGGTCATTTAAAAGAATACAGATGCAGGCCCCACCCCAGACGTAGCAAAACAGAATCTTGGGGGATGGAGACTGTATTGCAAGAATCACATATGAGGAAATAAGTCTGTAAGAAGATTCATTCAAGCCTCAATAGAAGAACTATGAAAGGCCAATCAACATGAAAAACTGTTCAACTTTAAGGGTAATCAAAGAAATGCAAATTAGAACAGTGATGTACCATTTATTTCCTATCAAACTGCAAAAAATTTTAAAATACTACTAACAAGCGTTGGCATGGGAGAGAGAAAATGAACACCCTCACACTCTCCTGGTAAAAAAATAAACTGAAGCTACTTTCTGTAGAGCAATTTAACAGTACATAAGAGGAATTTTTAATACTAAAAATGTATACAGTGTAATCTTTGAGCAAGCAAGTCCACTGCTAGAATTTATCCTAAGGGAACAATCTGGCAATTTTGAAAATGCCTTCTCAAAGACATTCACTCAGGTACTGATGGTAATGCTCTATATCTGCACTGTCCAATATAGTAGCCACTAGCCATATGTGGCTATTGAGCACTTGAACTGTGGCAAGTGAAATTTGGAAACTGATTATTATTATTACTTTTTTTTGAGTCGGAGTCTTGCTCTGTCACCTCGGCTGGAGTGCAGTGATGGGATCTCAGATCACCGCAACCTCTACCTCCTGGGTTCAAGCAATTCTCCTGCCTCAGCCTCCTGAATAGCTGGGACTACAGGCATGCACCATGACACTTGGCTAATTTTTGTATTTTTTTTACGTAGAGACGGGGTTGTGTCATGTTGGCCAGGCTGGTCTCGAACTCCTGTCCTCAGGTGATATGCCTGCCTAAGCCTCCCAAAGTACTGAGATTATAGGCGTGAGCCACCACACCTGGGTATGATTACTTTTAATTAATTTAAATTTAAAAGTAAAGAAAGACATATAGCTATTTACCTTTATAGTTCATGTTTATAACAGCACAAAATTAGAAAAATTATCAAAATATCAAACAATAAATGATAATTACCTGTGATACACCCATAATGAAAATGTAGGCAGTCATTAAATATGATTATATAGATTTGTATTTATTGACGTCAAAAAATGTTAATAAGATACTGATAAATGAAAAAAAATTATTTAAAGGTTGTGCGGCCAAGGGAAGTGGCTCATGCCTGTAATCCCAGCACTTTGAGAGGCCGAGGTGGGTGGATCACGAGGTCAGGAGATAGAGGCCATCCTGGCTATCACGGTGAAACCCCGTCTCTACTAAAAATACAAAAAAATTAGCCGGGTGAGGTGGCGGGCGCCTGTAGTCCCAGCTACTCGGGAGGCTGAGGCAGGAGAATGGCGTGAACCCGAGAGGTGGAGCTTGCAGTGAGCGGAGATCACCACTGCACTCCAGTCTGGGCAACAGAGGGAGCCTCCGTCTAAAAAAAAAAAAAAAAAAAGCAATGAAAGCTTAAATAACAAAGGTTCACTGACGATCAGAATAGAAAAAGACTCAATCCAGAGAATTTTTTAACATGTTAGTCTTAGAAAACAAATTTTCCTATTTGGTACTTAAACAAGGGTTCAGCAAGGAGGCCTCTCTGGCTTCACAGCAACCTGCACCGGTCTTTTGTACAGATCCTGGTGGACTGGCTTGCTCTGGGCCCTACTAACCTCCAGTAGCGAGACTATTTTATGTTTAGGTGCCAATACTCTGGTTAACTTTCCTGACCCTCAGTTTATTGAGAGCTTAGTTCACTGAGAGCCTCTGAACTGGAAAGGCTTGGTCAAGAAGCCCAAGTTGAAACCGGCTTTTATTCTGTATTGTTCTCACCTCCTTACAGATGAGGCTGTGGGTTTTGTCCTATATTACCTACTTTCCACAAATTCCCTTGGGAAGAGTGAGCAGAGGAGTGGTTCCGTTTTCAGTGCTTCCCTAAATGCAAACATAACAAACATTCCATGCTAAGGTAGTTGTGAGCAGCGGGTTGGGGGAGTCAACAGCTGCAGACGCTTTTCAGCCATTCTCAGCTTCTGGAGAGCTTTTCTCTACTGGAGCTACTGAACGAAATCTGGCTGATGCCAGCCAGGGGACGCTGCGTGCATTACGGCGCCTGCAAGGGCTACAACCCCTAATATCTAGCAACTCTTTCCCGATCCTTTGGCGCACAAGGAATTGAGGGTAAGCTCAGCAGTAAACAGTATTTAAACAGCTACTAGGCGACTCTTCCAGGCTGATAAAGTGGCTTCTCTAAAGGGCAGCCATCATACAACATGTTTAGCAAAATGCCTTTGTTCCCCTGCGGCACCAGTAGCTACATCCTGAATTACAACAAAATCAATTTAAAAATTTAAAACTCTGCATTTTAAACATGTATATATGTAAACACTTCTCTCTTAATCACAGACACTCTCAGGTTATAATGTTTCTCCCCAATCCCCTCTTGAGAAATCTCTCAATGATGATTCTGTAATTATCCCTTTCCCTGGGTTAAAACTGACCTTCGTAAAAATGCTGAACTTACAGGAAAATGCAGTAACAGTGGTACAGTCTCTCTGTCTGCTTTATTATGTAGTTAGTTAATACATTCGTGGAAGTACTAATAACTGAGTAACAGTTTGAATGTGCAACAACATGCTATATATATAGCCCAGGCCCAGCCTTCTGAATTTTTCGAACAGTGAGGAAACACTGAATGAAATTAGCAATGGGCCAATAAGGGTGTAATTCTAAAATCCTTAAAAAAAAAAAAAAAAAAAAAAACCTAAACAGGAAATACTGTATATTTGTACAGCTTGGTGGGTTTTCCACGTTCTAACAAGAGATACACCAGAGGAAAGCTTGACTTGCTGCTGTAATGGCTCTATCTCATATTGAAGCCCCAACGTGAGTATCTTGGGTTTATAGCACAAGTGTAAATCCTACCTCAGCTGTCCCTTAAAAGAATCAGAAGTTATGGCAGCAGCTGCAACATGGTCCCCTCACTCTCCAGCCACTCGTGGTTTTACTAACTTTGGTTAACAGCTCTTTGTGAGAGAGAGTCATTTAGGAGCATACACTCCATGTAAGAACTATTTCCTTATTTTTTCATTGACTAAACTGCTTACAAATAGCATTCGCTAAGGCTCTATGAAGAATCTAAAGTTGATTTGTGTGCCTAATCTGGGTGTCCTATTGACAAAGACATTCCCATACACACAACCAACCCAGATTGTAACTAATGAAAACAAATGAAGAAAAAGATCATTTGCATTCTCGTAATTATAGAGCATCTAGCATTGTATCTGGCACGTTGTAAGGGCTCAATAGATATTCATTGAGTTAGATTACTAGAATCTGTTCTGCCTCACTCCCAAAATCTCAATGTTTCACATACTAGAGTAATGAGTAAATATTCCTCTGCATTGCCTGGTGTAAATGGTAAAAATCAATGGCCTTGGTCCCAAGTAAGCTGGGCTGACAAGGGAACCATGGCCACTGCCAGCGTCTCCTAGAAGAGACTTCTGCCAGTAACAGTTTTTTTCTGCTTTGCCATAGAATCAATGGTTAGGAAGGAGCCGCTGAATCTGCAATGCACAAAATTCTTTTGAAAACCTAAAAACATGGGAAAGAACGCTAATGTTAACTTTTTGCTGCTAGGGTGGCAGGTCAAGCGCTGATCAAATCCCAGTGGAAGTTTTCTTAGTCCCATTTATTCTCTTGAGAAATCTGTCTACCTACGACTTTCTTCGCGTGTTGTGGTAGAAGGCCGCCAACCCTGCTCAAGGAAGTTTTATTGTTGTTGTTGTTGTTGTTTTGTTTTTGTTTTTTTCTCCGAATTTAGGAAAGTGTTCTCTGCTAGGTAGATTGAATCACTTGTTAACAATCGCCCAAGATGAGAGCCCTGGTATAAATGCTCTGCACACAGCTTGCCTTCCTCTCTTAACTGGCTGTGGTGACAGGCAAGGCTCCAATCTGACCTCAACAGGTCCTCACTCCAAAATCAGACTGAAACACACAATAAGCCAAGTCCATTAAAATAACATTAAAGGTCTGGATTTAGCTCCACTAAACAGCAGAATTAAACTTTCAAGGGTCCAGCCACAATAAAGAGATTTCTTTAAAGTCATTTAGGGTTGCACAGTTGTAGCTATTAGGGATCAGATCTTTATCTCAAAGGTACATAGTTTACCTTTGATTCTCCTCCAGAACTCCCACCAATGTCAACTTTCTCCACTGTTGGGATCAAGCCCCTGGCCTCCCTTTAATGTTGGGTTTTATTGCTGATTCTACAAGATCAACAGAAAAATTACAAGGAAAAGCTGTGAAGTTCCCTTCCGATGACAAGTTGTTTTAACAAAAAGAGCCCTCTCTTAAACGGTGAAACTTAAACACAGTAAACGACTCGCTGTAAAATGGAGCTGAGGGAGACAAAAACAAACAAAAACAAAAACAACAACAAAAAACAAAGTAACAAAACAAACACAAATTAATCAGTCCGATATCTTATTCAGGGTTTGTTCGCTTGTCCAGGAAACTGGCAACGAGTGTCTTGAAAACAAGAGAAGGGGCAAGTGCCAGTTAGCACCCTTTCGCCTTTCTCCGGAGTCAGACAATCCGGGTAAGGCTGAGGGTGCTCCGGGAGGGTTCCCAGGGAGTCAGCGCGCTTTCGAATCCCCATCCCCCAGTACCGAGCTGGGGAGCTCTGACCCCAGGTCCTCCATCCCTGGACTGACACACCCAGTCTCCCCCCAAATCCCCACGGCACCTTCCCCTTGCCTCTGGAGCGCTCGCGGGTCTCCGAGGGACACCCTCTCCCTGCGGTAGATGACCCCGCGCCCACTCTGTCGTGGAACCCCGTTGTTTCTAATGCCCTCCCTCCGCAGCAGCACCCCTTCAAAACCCATCGCCACCCTCTCTCTCCCCAGTTGCAGGAGGAAGTCGCTCTGCTTCCTCTGTTCTCACCGCCCGCCCGAGCTTGGGCGCCCGGGGCTTTCTGGGTGGGGTTCTTTTTTGTGTACACGGTGTGTGTGTGTGCGCGCGAGAGTGTGTGTGCCAAACGCTCATCGCATCCTTCCGCCTAGGCTGCCTCAGGTGCTCGCAGGAGGCGATCGGGATCTCGTTCTGCCCCTATCCCCGGCTCTTTGTGCGGAGTCCAGAGCAGCGTGAGGTCAGCTCTTTAGCTCACACCCCCGGCCCCGACACCGGGTGGGAGCCCCCGCCTCCCCCTCCGCCTCCTCCGCAGCCGTCCGAGCCCGGCTTTGATAGTCCGCTTCCATCCCGGCGCACGCCTCCGCCGTGCCGGGCGGCCGGAGCGCTGTCAGCGGGCGCCTGGGACTCGGACCCCGGCCGGCGGCTACCGGTGCGAAAACTTACTGGAGCGGAGAAAGAGAGCGCGCGGCGCACCGGGCGGCCGCACTGGCGCCGTTCCTGCCCCTTCCCGCGTCGCTCCCGCCTGGAGCGCGTCCCCCGGGATGCCCCGTCCCCCGGCCACTCACCAGCACCACGGAGCCCCGCACGGCCTCAGACACGCTCTGCCGGAGCTCAGCCGCCGTGCCAGGCTTGCTGAGCCGTTTGGTGAATTTGCGCACTTCGGCCATGGCAGCGGCAGCGGGCGAGTCTCGGCGGGCTGGCCGACCTCGGCTGGCGGACGAGCGGGCGGACTCACTGCCCCGGCCCGCGGCGGCCGCGGCCGCTGCTGCTCCCTCTGTTTACTCGCCGGCCGGCCAGCCACATCGCAGCTCGGCGGCGGCGCGGCTCACGCTGCTCCTCCCTCCCACCTCCCACCCGCTGCTCCTCCCTCGTTCTCTCCTTCCCTCCTTTTCTCGCTCGCTTCGCCCGCTCACTGTCCTGCCCCACCGCGTCGGCGGCGGCAGCTCCCTCCCCTAGAGGGCCCGAGCTCCGATCGCCACCAGCCGAAGCAGGAGGGTGTGTCCGATGGGGAAGGGTGTGTAGAGGGGGAGGGAGAACTGGAGGTGGGGGTGAGGGTCACGAGGGAAGAGGGGGGAAGTGGCTACCGCTCGGGCTCCGCCCGCAGCTGATGTTGCTGGTGCAGCCGCATCCGGGAGGGGAGATCTGGGCTGCTTCTTTTTTTTCCGCTTGAGTGGGGCGGGCGGGGCGGGGTGGGGTGGGGGAACAGAGAGGGGTGATGAAATGTCTCCAAGAGTGGGGCGTGCACTACCCTAGTGCTCCTCTCCCGCCTCGAAGCTGCAATTCCCGCAGGAGGGCTGGAGAACTCTCATGTCCCCCCACCCCGCAAGCCCCCAGGGCCCAGGCGGCTAGGGGCTGGAAAACAACGTGGAGCAGCCGCCTTTTGTGTGCTCTGTGGGGAAGGGTCGCACCAATGTCGAAGGACATACAGCGGCTTTCCAGCGTGAGCGGCTCGCCTGGGTCCCCCTCCTCGCCCACACCGTTTTCCTACCCAGTTAGTTCACCTAACTAGGGGCAACACTGGGGAGAGAGCATGCTTCTGGAAATGGGAACTTATTGTGGCGGCACCCCTCGCTCCGTGCCCCACGGGCGAGAGCTGGATGGTGGGGCCTGAGCCTGTGGCAGGTGGTCCCTAGGTCAGCACTGACTGCGCCAGGAGTGGGGTGGGGGTGGGGTGGCATTAGGAAGGCCATCTCCCTGGGTTTGGAGGACTTACCAATCTTCTAGTAGCTTTTACAAGTGCCCTGCACTCACCTCTCCATTTCCTATTCATCTCCTTACCCTTTTCAGCTTCCAAGAAATTGTTTTTCCAAGAATCAAAGAACATCTCATAACAGGGTATAAAAGGAACATGCTTAAGACAGAAATAGGGACGTGAATCTTGAAGTACTAGTGACCCTGTCAGACCTCCTGAAGTGCAGAGTGAAAGGCTCCACTGATGATGGCAGTTTTCTATCTGGTTATTTCATTTGTTGAGAGTTTGGAAATGGCCCTCAGTCTGGGGGATGGAGCAGCCCTTCTGAAAGCAGTCCTACCACCACCCATAGGGCACTTTCCCCACCCTCAGAGACCAAACAGCCTTTTAGGGGACTTTATTATGGAAACAAGCGCATGCGTGGTGATGGTTTCTTTGAACCCAGAAAAGGCCAAGTGTCTTCGCAGTAAGCCTATTTCAGTCATCACATCAGTCTCAATAAAGCATATGTGGAGGCTCCTAGAGGGCCTGGGACCTGGAAGTCCTCTAAAGACATTCTGTCACAAATCTTAGTTTTGCACAGTATGTGTAAAATTTGTTAATTGTTGCACGTAGGCAGATCTCCAAGAATTCATACCCTCTATTCCATAAATGCCTGTGTGGCTCATGCTGTTTGTTACTGCCACAATAGCTATAACACTTTTTGCTTGCGAAGAGAGCCCAGATTCACTTCAAGTATAGGGCAGAGCCACAGGGTTTGGGGAAGGCAGGCCCAACTCCAGGTGATGAATCATGACTGATGAAAAAACCATGATAAGCTCCCTCTTATTGACTAGTGGGATGGTCTGGACTCCCACTCAGTTTGGGCCAAGGAGATATAAGAGGGAAGTGTGAGAGGAGGGTTCCTGGGAAAGTTTTTGTACCTTAATAAAAAAAAATAAAAAGGAGAGAGGTCCAGGCCCCACTTTCTTCCTGAGAGGGATGTTTGCTTGCAATGCTTTGGCCCTTGGCAGCCATATTGCAACCATGAGGCAAGGCCAAGACAATCTCAGAGAAGCCAATCCAGAATCCAGACAGCATTGAACTGTTGAACCAGGCCTGATACTGCCTACCTCTGAGTTCCTTTTTATGTAAGAAAAATAAACCCCTGCAATTTATGCCACTTTTAGATGAATATTTTGTTACTTTCAGGCAAAAGCATTCTTAGTACTATGGGCTCTATTGTAGCCACTGAAGGTGCATCACATTAAACAAGACAGGCAAGGTCCCTCCTCTCTTGGAGCTCAATGTGAGCGCAACGAAATGAACATGTTAATTTCAGAAAGATAAATGCTATGCAGAGAATTAAGGTGAGTTGATAGAGAGTAACTGGAGTTGGGGACCTAGTTTAAAATAGATGATGAAGAAAAGCTTCTTTGAGGAGGTAAACACTGAGCTGAGTCTTGAAGAAAAAGAAGCAATCAGCAGAGAACAGCAGGTAGAGCATTCCAGGCTACAGGAATGCCAGGAACAAAGGCCTAGAGATGGGAGCAGACATTAAGTCAAAGACCAAAAAAAGGCCAGTGTGGCTGGAGCATAGAAGGAAGAGGAGTGGTACAAGATAGAGTAGGAGAAGTAAGCAATTTTTGCAGAGTCTTGTGAGCCATGGGAAACATATGTCACACTGATGGTGCACAAACACCATCTGGCCATTGTGCAGGCTCTATGCTCATTCTTGAGATTGTAGATTTCACTTCTTCTGGTTTAAGACTTCTATTTAAGTACATAAACATTGAGCATGGTGCTACGCACTGAGGGAGAATGCAGTATGAATTAAAGACACTATTTCCTTCTGGGAAAAAAAAAAAGAAAGTCTAGTACAGAATGTATTTATGGTACAAAGTAGTATGTGATACAGACCATACTCAAGGTAAAGAGGCAGGAAGGGCCAAGCACGGTGGCTCACGCCTATAATCCCAGCACTTTGGGAGGCTGAGGTGGGTGGATCACCTGAGGTCAGGAGTTCAAGACCAGCCTGACCAACATGGTGAAACCCCGTCTCTACTAAAAATACAAAAATTAGCCAGGCGTGGTGGCGGGCGCCTGTAATCCCAACTGCTTGGGAGGCTGAGGCAGGAGAATTGCTTGAACTCGGGAGGCAGAGATTTCACTGAGCCAAGATTGCACCATTGCACTCCAGCCTGGGCAAGAAGAGTGAGACTCCGTCTCAAAAAAGATTAAAAAAAAAAAAAAAGACAGGGAAGATCATACCTGCTTAGGGTCTATGAAAGGCTTTCTGAAACAGGGAGTGTTTGAGCTGGACTTTGCGGAATGGGTAGGATTTGGATATAACTACACTCACATAGTAAAGGGAAATTGTAGGTGCAATCTTACAACTTCCAATGGGGCATTTTATTGGGTGATTTCTTTTGTACATTTGTTAAATATATTAGGTTTTTATCACAAATTTAGCTGCTGCCTTAAGACTATCCTAGTTGAACCTGAGATACAAGTATTAGAAATGCCATTGAGCCCTTTGACCGAGAAATTCCACTTGTATAAATCAACGCCAAATAAAAACTCGCACATGTGAACTCAGATGCCTGTATAAGGATGGTCATTGTATCAAATGTTTGTAATAGCAAAATATTAGAAAGAACCTGAATGTCCATCTAAAAGGGACTTCTTTATGATCAGTCCCTAGACCACTGCCTGGCACAAAAAAATAGTGGGTGCTCAAAAAATAGTTGTTCAGGGAATGAATGAATACATGTGATTTATTCAAACGAAGGGACTCTCTTCAGCTATTAAAAAAAGAATGACATATATATGTATGTACTTACATTGAAAAAGCTCCAAAGGATATTCATTGATAAAGCAAGTTGCAGAATGACTCTATTTATAAAAATGTGTATGTGTGGGCCAGACACGGTGGCTCACGCCTGTAATCCCAACACTTTGGGAGGCCGAGGCAGGCAGATCACCTGAGGCCAGGAATTTGAGACCAACCTGGCCAACATGGCATGGCGAAACTCCGTCTCTACTAAAAATACAAAATTTACCCAGGCATGATGGTGTGCACCCTGTAATCTCAGCTACTTGGGAAGCTGAGGCATGAGAATCGCTTGAACCCAGGAGGTGGAGATTGGTGGAGATTGCAGTGAGCCGAGATTGCTCCACTGCACTCCAGCCTGGAGGATACAGCGGGACTCTGTCTCAAAAAAAAAAAAAAAAAAGTGTGTGTGGTGTGTGTGTGTACATGTATGTCCCTATACATGAGTTAATAGTGAGGGCCTCATGGGTGGGAAGTGTAAGTGGGGAGCAAAGAGACTTTAACATTTTATCATCTAAATGCCAAAGACTCTCAAATTTATATTTCCATCCTCAAACATCAGACTTGTATATTGAACTCAGCATCCCCACTGGGATGTCTAGTAAGTATCTCTAATTCAGCATGCCTAAAATCGAAGTCTTATTCTTTCTCCACGAATCTAGTTTTTCTATAGTTTTCTCCATCTCAGTATATGATCATTCTTTCTAGTTCCTCAGAACAAAAGCCTTAGAGTCATCTTATTTCCTACACACCCTTTATACAACCAACAGCAAAGCCTGTTGGCTCTGCCTTCAAAATACATCTGAAATCCAACCACTTCTTAATATCTCTACCAATACCACCAGCAACCCTTAGCAAGCTTACGTCAATAGCCTCTCAACTGACCTCCCTGCTTCCACCCTTACCCTCCTGTAGCCTATTTGCAACATAGCCAGTGATTCCCACCAACCCCCTGTTCAGTTTCTACTTACAGTGACCTACAATATCTAGTGTTATTTCTTGCTGTGTAACAAATTACTCCCAAGTTTAGCAGCTTAAAACAATACACATATATTATCTCACAGTTTCTGTTGTTCAGGAATCTAAGCATGACTTAGTTGGGTTGTCCAAACCAGAGTTTCTCGCTAGGCTGCCATCAAGGTATGAGTTCAGGATCTCTCACAGGCTTTGATCAAGGTGTCAGAGCAGGGACCTCACCCATCTCAAGGTTTAACTGGGGCAGAATTTGTTTTTAAGCCCATTCAGTGGTTGTGGCAGCATCCAGATCCTTACAGGTTGTTGCAGTAAGGGCCTTAGTTCCTTGCTGGCTGTCGGCCAGAGGCTGGCCTCAGTTCCTTGCCTCATGAGCTTCTCCAGAAGGCAATTAATAACATGGCAGTTTACCAAAGTGAGCAAACAGGGCCAGGCGCGGGGGCTCACACCTATAGTTCCAGCACTTTGGGAGGCCAATGCGGATGGATCACTTGATGTCAGGAGTTCAAGACCAGCCTGGCCAACATGGTGAAACCCCATCTCTACTAAGAATACTAAAGTTGGCAGGGTGTGGTGGCACGTACCTGTAATCCCAGCTACTGGAGAGGCTGAGGTGAGAGGATCACTTGAACCCAGGAGGCGGAGCTTGCAGTGAGCCAAGATCCCACCACTGCACTCCAGCCTGGGCAACAGAGTGAGATTCTGTCAAAAAAGAAAAAGAAAAAAAGTGAGCAAACAAGAGAGAGTTGAAAGAGTGAAAGATTACCTGCAATTGGAAGCCACAGTCTTTTATAACCTAAACTTGGAAGTAGCATTCCATCAATTTTACTGTATTTTATTCACTAGATCCAGCTCACATTGAAGGGGAAGATATTACACAGGGTATTAATACTAGGAGGCAGGAATCATCTGGAGCCATGTCAGGAACTGCCCATCACAATCTACCTGACCTGTCTCACCCAGCATTACAGCTTTTTTCCCCATACCTGTCTGATCTCATCTCCTATTGATCCTCTCCTTTGCACTCCATGATCTACCACAGAGGCCTCCTTGCAGGTCCCTGAATTGCCAAGGCTTTGTCCATCATGAAGGCCTCCTCACTTACTGTTCCTTCTACCCAGTGAAAGAAGCTTCATTACTTACTCTCTCAACATCTTTAGGTTTTGGGCATTCCTTGACCTTCGTATTTAAAAGTTCAACCCTGCTGGGCGCGGTGGCTCAAGCCTGTAATCCCAGCACTTTGGGAGGCCGAGACGGGCGGATCATGAGGTCAGGAGATCGAGACCATCCTGGCAAACACGGTGAAACCCCGTCTCTACTAAAAAAAATACAAAAAACTAGCCGGGTGAGGTGTCGGGCGCCTGTAGTCCCAGCTACTCGGGAGCCTGAGGCAGGAGAATGGCGTAAACCCGGGAGGCGGAGCTTGCAGTGAGCTGAGATCCAGCCACTGCACTCCAGCCTGGGCGACAGAGTGAGACTCCATCTCAAAAAAAAAAAAAAAAAAAAAAAAAAGGTTCAACCCTCCTGCCATCTCCTATCTAACTTGCTTTCTTTGTTTTTCTCCAAAGCACTTGTCACCGTTTGATATACTATATATGTTTATATATTTATTTTATCATCTGTCTTCCACACTAAAATGCACGTTCCACGAAAGCAGAATATTTTGTCTGCTTTGTTCACTGCTTTATCATCAGTGCCTAAAGCAGCACTGCCCAACAGAAATATAATATGAGCACATATGTAATTATAAATTCACTCGTAGCCACATTAAAAATTAGTAAAAAGAAGCAGGTGAAATTAATTTTGATAGTATATTTTCACTGGGTGTGGTGGCTCACACCTGTAATCCCAGCAATTTGGAGGGCCGAGGTGGGCAGATCGCTTGAGCTCAGGAGTTTGACACTAGCCTGGGCAACATGGTGAAACCCTGTCTCTACCAAAAGTACAAAAAATTAGCCAGGTGTGGTGGTGTGACACTGTGGTACTAGCTACTCTGGAGGCTGAGGTGGGAGGATCGCTTGAGCCCAAGAGGCAGAGGTTGCAGTGAACTGAGATTACACCACTGCACTCCAGCCACTGCACTCCAGCCTTTAAGATGGAGTCAGTATATTAATGAGATAATGTGCTCTCTTTTTCTCATAATAAGTCTTCAAAATTTGGAGTGTACTCTACCCTTACACTGTAATTTAGATATTAAATTTTCTTCAGAAATCTATGAGGATCTGTATTTAGACTTCATAAACTTATGAAAGAGTAGATTCACAAATTCAAGTTGTTCCAAACATACTTAAAAAGTTTTCTAGGCTGGGCATGGTGGCTCACACCTGTAATCCCACCACTTTGGGAGGCCGAGGTGGGCGAATCACCTGAGGTCAGGAGTTCGAGACAAGCCTGGCCAACATGGTGAAACCCTATCCCTACTAAAAATACCAAAAATTAGCCAGGCATAGTGGCGGGCACCTGTAATCCCAGCTACTCAGGAGGCTGAGACAGGAGAATTGCTTGAACCCAGGAGGGGGAGGTTGCAGTAAGCCGAGATCACGACATTGTATGCCAGCCTGAGCAACAAGAGTGAAACTCTATCTCAAAAAAAAAAAAAAGTTTTCTAATGGCCGGGTGCGGTGGCTCATGCCTATAATCCCAGCACTTTGGGAGGCTGAGGCAGGAGGATCATTTGAGGTCAGGAGTTTGAGACCAGCCTGACAAACATGGTGAAACCTTGTCTCCTCTAAAAATACAAAAAATTGGCCAGACATGGTGGCTCAGACCTGTAATCCCAGCCCTTTGGGAGGCTGAGGCAGGTGGATCACGAGGTCAGGAGTTTGAGACCAGCCTGGCCAATATGATGAAACCCAGTCTGTACTAAAAATACAAAAATTAGCCTGGTGTGGTGGTATGCACCTGTAGTCCCAGCTACTCTGGAGGCTGAGACAGAAGAATCACTTGAAACCGGGAGGTGCAGGTTGCAGTGAGCCATGATCATACCACTGCAGTCCAGCCTGGGCGACAGAGTGAGACTCCATGGCTAAATAAATAAATAAACCAGCCTGATCAACATAACAAGACCCCATCTTTACAAAAAATTAAAAAATTAGCTGGGCATTGTGGTACACGCCTGTAGTTCCTGCTACTCAGGAGGTTGAGACAGGTGGATCACATGAGCCCAGGAGTTTGAGGCTTCAGTGAGCCATGATTGTGCCACTGTGCATGGGTGCATGTGTGACAAAGCAAGACCCTGTCAAAAAAAAAATTCTAATAACTGTATTTCATATCAGTTTTGTATTTAAGTATAAATTAACTAAAATTACAAATGCATTTCCCCAGTCACATGAGCTACATTCATGTCCTCAATAGCCATGTGTGACTAGTGGCCACAGTGTTGCACAAGGCAGGCCTAGAACAGTGCTCAGCACTTAAGGGTCACTCAATAATTAATTATTATATACAAATTGTGTGCAGCTTCTCCGATCAGAATATATCCATGATGACTTCAATGAGATAAATAAAGCAAAACAAAAGAAATCGTGATACCATGTTCACTTCTGTGTGTTGTTGAGACATTTATTACAACCAAATTATAATTGTGAAAGGCTGTATGGTCTCCAAAGCATATTTATATCCATTATCTCATTCAGTCTTCAGAACAATCTGGAGAGGTAAACAGAGCCAAGATGATTTTTCCCCATTTTACAGATAAGTCACACAGTAGTTGGCAGGGCCAGAAACAGAAGCCAGGTCTTTTAGGTCTCTTTCAAATGCACCACATGGCATTGACTAACCTTAGGGGCCCTGGGAGAATCTCCATCTTACTTTAATTCTATGCGGCTCCATCAGTCTTGAATTTATAGTGAGATTGTCATATATATTTTAATCTGTCAGATAACTGTATATTGTTGGATACAATAATATAGGCAATATATGAGTATTTGAAAAAGTTAAAAGCCCTATTGCAATTATAAGATATTTTAAATAATATAAAACTTATTGAATATATATTAATCGCCTATGGTACCACTTGGAATAATGAGAGATTCCTTATTTCCCAAAGTCATCACCTTCTTTTTCACTTTTTTATCCTTCAAAGGGATATTTTTAAAAAATATTAAAAACATATTTTAAAAATATTTTTAAATTTTATTAAAAATATTTTTTAAGCCAGGTGCGTTGGCTCATGCCTGTAATCCCAGCACTTTGGGAGGCCAAGGCGGGCGGATCATGAGGTCAGGAGATAGAGACCATCCTGGCTATCACGGTGAAACCCCGTTTCTACTAAAGATACAAACAAACAAACAAATTAGCCAAGCGTGGTGGCGGGCGCCTGTAGTCCCAGCTACTTGGGAGGCTGAGGCAGGAGAATGGCGTGAACCTGGGAGGCAGAGCTCGCAGTGAACTGAGATCATGCCATTGCACTCCATCCTGGGCAACAGAGTGAGACTCTGTCTCAAGAAAAAAAAAAAAAATATATATATATATATATATACACACACACACACATATATATACACACACACACTCAGCTGGGCACAGTGGCTCACACCTATACTCCCAGCACTTTGAGAGGCCGAGGCAGGTGGATCACCTGAGGTCAGGATTCGAGACCAGCCTGGCTAACATGGTGAAACCCCTTCTCTACTAAAAATACAAAAATTAGCCAGGTGTGGTGGCAGAAGCCTGTAATCCCAGCTACTCGGGAGGCTGAGGCAGGAGAATCACTTGAACCCCGGAGGCGGAGGTTTCAGTGAGCCGAGATTGTGCCATTGAACTCCAGCTGGGGGGCAAGAGTGAAACTCCGTCTCAAAATAATAATAATAATAATAATAATAATAATAATAATCTTATTGAGTTCTCAAAAAGGATAAACAATAACCCGGGAGTTGTACATGCTATTGCTAAAGGACCACATTCATTGTCACACCCGGGCTGTACAGGCTTGAAAGGAGTGGGGAAGGGCTGATGCACATGAGAGCTCTGATGAGAGAGTTCAGGCAAGGACAGAGTACAGGTGGCATTGATCTTACCCAGAGGACATTTTCTCAGGTCACTTTAATTCCTTTATGAGATGACAAAGGACACCTGCCAATCTGAACTGTGGAAATCTGAACTAAAAGATCAGCCTCCCCTCAAAGACTGGTAGTTGTGTTTATAATAATGGCAAAGAAGAGTTGGAAGTACCAGAAACCGGGCAAGCCTGAGGTTGCATTTTTCAAAGGTCAGCTAAGGATTATGCTCCACACCCAAGAGATGGAGCCACGAAAGCCATGAATCCTGTGCTTGGGGGACTACTGAGTGAAGAGTTAGGTGCCTTGGCAACCAGACGTCAGGCCCCTCCCATCATCTTATCTAATACCAGCGACTTTTTCTTCTCTATCAATCAGTTCTTTGTTAATGTCCTAGCAGCCTTGTAGATGCACTCACCTAAATTAAAACATCTGGAGTTCTTAAACCTCCTGATCTGATATCCTTCGAGATGACCTACTGGACTTCAAATTGCTCTACCTAATGGCAGCTAGTTCCTGTATAAGCATCAATTCAAGACCCAAAGCCCAGATGGGTGGAGATACCTACGGACATTTGACTATCATGTTCCTCAAGATAATCTATGGAGAAAATGATTCAGATGTGGTCCTGCTGCCCTTGAAAAGATCACAGTATACATGCACCACTGTTAATTTTAAAAGGTTAGGTACAGTTGTCATGTTTCATTATCAGAAATGCACTATTTTGTTTTTTCAATATACTTCTAGGTCACTGAGGAGGATTAACCCAATAGTTTCTCTATGTAGCTCTCATTGAAAAATTTTCCATCATCCTGTTTCGTAAATTGATAGTCATTAATATTCCCCCAATAGATGGCTATTACTATAAGTGACCTAGCTAAAATTCTGTTGTAAAAGAGTGAAACGAGGTTGTTTTGTTTATGAGCCCCTACGTGTACCTCTCTGGGCTCAATCTGATGACCTTTTTTCTTTAGCCAAATAGAATGTTCTATCCTTTAGCCCCACAGCTAAGAGAGGTGGGGATAGGTGTAATGCCACTGCTGGCAAGCGAGGGGTTTTGAATAGTAAAAGCCAATAGAGAATAGAAAAATAGTCGGAACTAGACTTTTAAAAAATATATCAACGTGGTTTCCTCAGTTGTGGGGTTTTGTCTGTTTGGTTTTTGCAAAGCAGAAATCTATGAGAATCATAATCAAAATGCAGTTGTATCTTGTGAAGCCATATGAAACTCTTCAGGAGAACAAGAAAAAGCCCATCAGTGGGAGATGCTAGGACCATCAGCTGAGCCAGGCAGAGGATGACTAGGCATGTAATGCTCAGAGGCTACTTGGGGGAAAGGGGAGAAAAAAAACGGTGTAATGCAAGGCCTCAAAGAATTAAAAAGAAAACTACATTAAATCCAGCAATCCTACTTGGAAACTACCCAAAGGAAAAGAAGTAATTATATCAAAAAGACACCTATACTCACCTTTTATCACAGCACTATTCATAACAGTACAGCTATGGAATCAAAGTAGGTGTCCATCAATGAATGATTGCATAAAGGAAATGTGATATATGTACACAACGGAATATTATTCAGCCATAAAAAGAATGGAATTATGAATTTTGCAGCAAAATGAATGGACCTGGAGGCCATTAAGTGAAACAACTCAGAAACAAAAAGTCAGATACTGCATGTTCTCACTCATAAGTGGGAGCTAAATAATGCATTCACATGGACATAGAATGTGGAATAATCACTGGAGATGCAGAAGGGTGGGAGGGTGGAAGAGGGGTGAGGGATAAGACGTTACTTAATGGGTAGAATGTACACTATTTGGATGATGGATACACTAAAAGCCTAACCATCACCACTATGCAATGTAGCCACATAACGAAACTGCATTTGTCCTCCTTAAATTTATACAAATATAACTGTAAAAAAAAAAAAAGAAAATAAGAGCTAAAGAAGTCAGAAAGAAAGAGTGGCTAGAAATGTAATTATGAATCCAAGATAGGAGAGCCCAAGTATGGGGAGGCCAGGACAGAAACTGCCAGACAAATGGGGAAATAAAAAACAAAAAATGGGAAGTGAATGTCCAATTGGCTTTAGTCAAGACTCTAGGGTCAGAGAAAAACTATTCCCAAGAAGGGCCCAGATCAGAAGCCAGAAAGCAAATAGATCAGGATGGTCCGTGGGTGTATGTCAGGGGGTCTAAGAGCCACCAAATATATCTGCCCGTGGATGTGCCCTATAGTGTTTTCTCAAAGGCAGAAAAACTTAATATATTTCTGTTTCCATGGAATGGCCCCAGAAAAATTCAATGAGTATTGACATTTGCTTGTTTGCTGAGTCAATTCTAGGCTATAGCCAGATAGCCAGCATGTCTGGGAGACTAAGGCAGATGGGGTGGGGAGGGCAGTCCCCAGACTTGTCAGAATGGGTAAGTGGGAGTGTGGGATAAGTCCAAATTTAGCATGTTGTCCTAATATACTTAACCACCAACAAATATTGAAAAAACTCAGCTGGACGCAGTGGCTCACACCTGTGATCCCAGGACTTTGGCAGGCCAAGGCGGGCAGATCACCTGAGGTCAGGAGTTCAAGACAAGCCTGGCCAACATGGCGAAACCTCATCTCTACTAAAAATACAAAAATTAGTTGGGTGTGGTGGTGGGTACCTGTAGTCCCAGCTACTAGGGAGGCTGAGGGAGGAGGATTGCTTGAACTGGTAGGTGGAGGTTGCAGTGAGCTGAGATCACACCACTGCACTCCAGCTTGGGCTACAGAGGGAGACTCCCTCTCAAAAAAAAAAAAAAAAAATACTCTCCATCCATAAAGTGTTGTGGTTTTCAAAATGACCCTTTCCCTTGCAGGAAGCTAATGATATGTCTGTGAAAATGCCAATGTAAGCTTCTTAAGTATTTCAAATGTTGTAGAAAGCATTAGGTATTGCTTTCTATTATGCACATGTATATTCCTGAATATGAAACTGTTTTTTTTTGCCTTGAACTCCTGGGCTGAAGCAATTCCTCCGCTTCAGCCTCCTGAGTAGCTGGGACTACAGGTACATGCGGCTGTGCCTGGCTAATTTTTAAGGTTTGTTTTAGAGATGAGATCTCACACTATTACCCAGACTGCTGAATGGGAAACTTACTTATAAAGAGACCAAATGGTTTAGTGCTGTCTTCATATGAAAAAAAAAGAGAGACACCAAATGGTCCAGGCTGGGGAAAGGGTATGAGGATTTGGTGCTGGACAAGTCCAGTGGAAATTATTCCTGGGCACAACTGAAAAGAGCAAAGAAGGACTTTCAGGAGCCTTTAGGGACAGATAAGTTGTATCCAGAACATTGCAGGGACTAGGATCAGAGCAGGAGCAAGGACAGGGAAGGTAGATACGTGGAGTTGGATCAGACCTTAGAAATTGCCTAGTGAGGTCAGGCCCTGTGGTTCATGCCTGTAATCCCAGCACTTTGGGAGGTTGAGGCGGGCAGATCACGAGGTCAAGAGATCGAAACCATCCTGGCCAAAATGGTGAAACCCCGTCTCTACTAAAAATACAAAAATTAGCTGGGTGTGGCGGCACGTGCCTGTAGTCCCAGCTACTCAGGAGGCTGAGGCAGGAGAATCACTTGAACCCGGGAGGCAGAGGTTGCAGTGAGCTGAGATCATGCCATTGCACTCCAGCCTGGGTGACAGAGCCAGACTCTGTCTCAAAAAAAAAAAGAAAGAAAGAAAGAAAGAAAAGAAATTGCCTAGTGACTAGATTCTAGTTCACACTGCTTCTTTGTACAGAAGGCAAGACCAGGATTAATTCAGACAAAAGAAAACAAACCACTTAAGAGATGGAGCTTCCTGTGTGTGGTGGCTCACGCCTGTAATCCCAATATTTTGGGAGGCCAAGGTGGGTGGATCACTTGAGGTCAGGAGTTCGAGACCAGACTGGCCAATATGGCAAAACCCCATCTCTACTAAAAATACAAAAATTAGCCAGGCGTGGTGGCACATGCCTGTAATCCCAGCTACTCGGGAGGCTGAGGCACGAGAATGGCTTGCACCAGCAAGATGGAAGTTACAGTGAGCTGAGATCGTGCCACTGCACTCCAGTCTGGGCAACAGTGCTAGACTCTGTCTCAAAAAAAAAAAAAAAAAACCAAGAGATGAAACTGGCTAGGCATGGTGGCTCACACCTGTAATCCCAGCACTTTGAGAGACCAAGGCAGGAGGATCCCTTGAGGACAGGAGTTCAGGACCAGCTGGGCAACATAGCGAGACTCTGTCTCTACAAAAAAATACAAAAATTAGCTGGGCATGGTGGTGCATGTCTGTGGTCTCAGCTACTCAGGAGGCTGAGGTGAGAGGATCGCTTGAGCCTGGGAGGTTGAGGCTGCAGTGAGCCATGATTGTGCTGGGTGACAGAGTGAGACCCTATCTCAAAATAAATAAATGAAGTCTTTATCGATTTGAGATCAATGCTGAAGTATTTACAGATGAAACAACATGATGTCTAGGATTTGCTTTAAAATACTACAGAAAGTGTCAAGACCATACAATGGGGGAAAGAAGCGTCTCTTCCCCACCAAATGGTGCTGGGACAACTGGAAAACCACATGCGAAATAATAAAGTTGGATCCCTGTCTCACTCCATATACAAAAATTAATTGAAAATGGATCAATGATCTAAATATAATAGCTGAGGCTGAGTGTGGTGGCTCACGCCTGTAATCCCAGCACTTTGGGAGGCCAAGACAGGTGGATCACTTGAGGTCAGGAGTTTGAGACTAGCCTGTCCAACATGGTGAAATCTCTACCAAAAATACAAAAAATTATTCAGGTGTGGTGGCAGGCACCTGTGTTTCCAGCTACTCAGGAGGCTGAGGGAGGAGAATCAACTGAACCCGGGAGGCAGAGGTTGCAGTGGGCCGAGATCACACCACTGCACTCCAGCCTGGGTGACAGACCAAGACTCTGTCTCAAAAAATAAATAAATAAATAAAATAAAAATAAATAAACAAACAAATATATGATCTGAAATGATAAAACTCTTAGAGGAAAACATAGAGATATATCTTTATGACCTCAGATTTGGCAATGAATTATTAAATTTGACACCAAAAGCATAAGCAGCAAAAGAAAAAAAATAGATAAATTGGACTTCATCAAAATTTAAAACTTTTGTACATCAAAGGACATTATAAAGAAAGTGAGACGGCAACCTGCAGAATGGGAAATGTAATTCTGATAAGAGTCTAGTATTCAGAATATGTAAAGAACTCTTACAATTCAATAAGAAAAGGGCCAATCATCCAATTTAAAAATGGGTAGAGCAGCTATTCAGGAGGCTGAGGTGGAAGAATCATTTGAGTCTGGTAGATTGAGGCCGCAGTAAACTATGATCGTGCCCTTGTACTCCAGCCTGGGTGACAGAGTGAGACCCTCTCTCAAAAAAAGAAAAGAAAAGAAAGGCCGGGTGTGGTGGCTCACGCCTGTAATCCCAACACTTTGGGAGGCTGAGGCGGGTGGATCACGAGGTCAAGAGATGGAGACCATCCTGGCCAACATGGTGAAACCCTGTCTCTACCACAAATACAAAACTTATCTGGGCATGGTGGTGTGTGCCTGTAGTCCCAGCTACTCGGTAGGCTGAGGCAGGAGAATCCCTTAAACCTGGGAGGCAGAGATTGCAGTGGGCTGAGATCGCGCCAATGCACTCCAGCCTCGTGACAGACTGGGACTCTGTCTCAAAGAAAACAAAGAAAACAAAACAAAACAAAAACATAGGTAGAGAAATTGAACAGGCATTTCTCCAGAGGAGATATACAAATGACGAATAGGCACATGAAAAAAATGCTAGGCTGGGCGCAGTGGCTCACGCCTGTAATCCCAGCACTTTGGGAGGTTGAGGTGGACAGATCACTTGAGGCAAGGGGCTCGAGGCCAGCCTGGCCAACATGGCAAAATCCCTTCTCTACTAAAAATACAAAAATTAGCCTGGCGTGGTGGCATGTGCCTGTAGTCCCAGCTACTCGGGAGCCTGAGGAAGGAGAATCGCTTGAACCCGGGAGGTGGAGGTTGCAGTGAGCTGAGATGGGGCCACTGCACTCCAGCCTGGGTGACAGAGCTTCACTCTATCTCAAAAAAAAAAAAAAAAAAAAAAAAAATGCTCAGTATCTTTAGTAATTAGGTAAATGGAAATCGAAACCATGAGATACCACTTCACACCCACTAGGATGGCTATAATACACAGACACACACGCTCACACAGAAAGAGAGAGAAACACAGAGAGAAAATAACAAGTGTTGGTCACATGTACAGAAATGGGAACCCTTGTATATTGTTGGTGGGAATGTGAAATGGTGCACCTGCTGTGGAATAGAGTTTGGCAGTTCCTCAGGAAGTTAAGTATAGAATTACCATATGATTTAGCAACTTCACTCCTAGGTATATTTCCAAGAGAAATGAAAACATATGTCTGCACAGAAACTTGTACGCAAATGTTTATAGCAGGATTATTCATAATAGTCAAAAGGTGGAAGCAGCCCAAATGTCCATCAATGGATGAGTGGATAAATAAATTGTGGTTCATCTATATTTTGAAATATTATTCAGCCATAAATTGGAATGCATGACTGATACATGCTACAACTTGAATGAACCTCTAAAAAATGCTAAATGAAAAAAGCCAGAGACAAAAAGTCACATATTGTATGATTCCTTTCTTATAAAATGCCCAGAATAGGCAAATTTATAGAGACAGAAAGCGTATCAGTGGTTGCCGGGGGTCAGGGAGGGGGAAAATAAAGAGTAATTACTTAATAGGTACAGGATATTCTTCTGGGGTGATGCAAACACTTGAAACTAGAGAGAGGTAGTGGTCACACTGCATTTTCAATGCACGAAATGACACAGAACTGTGTACTTTTAAATGGTAAACTGTATATTATGCAAATTCCAGCTCAATTTAAAAACTACAATACCAGCCTGGACAACATATGGAGACCCCCTTCTCCACAAAAAGTAATTTAAAAAGAATTAGATAGGTAAGGTGGTGAGTGCCTGTAGTCCCAGCTACTTGGGAGGCTGAGGTGGGAGGATCACTTGAACCCAGGAGGTAGAGGCTGCGGTGAGCTGTGATCGCATCATTGTACTTCAGCCTGGATGACAGAGTGAGATCATGTCTCAAAAAAAGAAAGAATAAAAAGACTGTGCAGGGTGTGGCTCAAGCCTGTAATCCTGGCACCTTGGGTGGCCAAGATGGGAAGATCGCTCGAGCCCAGGAGTTCGAGACCAGCCTGGGCAACATAGGGAGACCCCTGTCTCTCCAAAAAAAAAAAAAAAAAAATTAGATGGGTGTAGGCTGGGTGCGGTGGCTCACTCCTGTAATCCCAGCACTTTGGGAGGCTGAGGCAGGTGGATCACCTAAGGTCAGGAGTTTGAGACCAGCCTGGCCAACATGATGAAACTCCGTCTCTACTAACAATACAAAAAATTAGCCAGGCGTGGTGGTGGTCACCTGTAATCCCAGCTACTTGGTAGGTTGAGGCAGGAATCGCTTGAACCCTGGAGGCGGAGATTGCAGTGAGCCAAAATCACGCCATTGCACTCCAGCCTGGGCAACAAAAGCGAAACTCTGTCTCAAAAAAAAAAAAAAAAATTAGATGGGTGCAGTGGCATGTGCCTATAGTTCCAGCTACCTGGGAGGCTGAGGTGGGAGGATTGCTTGAGCCTGGAAGGTTGAGGGTGCAATGAGCCATGATTATGCCACTGCATTCCAGCCTGGGTGACAGAGCAAGACCCGGTTAAAAAAAAAAAAAAAAAAAGGTGGGATGGTGGTAGATGAAACAACATTAGCAAAAAGCTAATAATTGCGGAAGCTGAATGATGGGTGCATGAGAATTAATTATGCCATTCTTTCTGCTTTTGTGTATGTTGTATGTTAAAGTTTCCATAATTAAGAGTAAAGAGAGAAGTTGTGCTTGTAAAACTGTAGCAATATGATATATATTGTCTGTTTCCAGAAATTTCCTTACACTAAAAGTCCAAAGGTTAATCATGCCCCAATAAACTGCCCATGTGTGCTGCTTTGGAGCGGATAAAGACGGGGGAGGGGAACGACTGCCAAGAAGCCAGAGTGTGTTGGGAATGATGAGGTCTAAGGGAATACATTTCTATAGTTATTATGTGATTATCTGCCTTTTAAAATGGTGTGCCATGGCCAAAGACTACTGAAAGTCTGTAAAAGATCACCAGGAGAATGAAAACATAATAGAAAATCAATGCAACCCTGGCGGTACATGTGTTTAGTACATAATTTGAATAATGTCACGGAAACTGCCATCACTGGGGAGGACAATATATCTCAGTATGATGTTGTATTGGTAAGTGTTGCCACATGGAACAATTCTGGAGATGCCAATCACATCATAGACTATGTGAAGGGCACTCCCCTGGAGATGTATAAAGATGTGTAGAGGCCGGGAGCGGTGGCTCATGCCTGTAATCCCAGCGCTTTGGGAGGCTGAGGTGGGCGGGTCACCTGAGGTCAGGAGTTCGAGACCAGCCTGGCCAACATGGTGAAAACCCATCTCTATTAAAAATACCAAAAATTAGCCAGGCATAGTGGCGGGCACCTATAATCCCAGCTACTCCAGAGACTGAGGCAGGAGAATTGCTTGAACCCAGGAGGCGGAGGTTGCGGTGAGCCGAGATAATGCCATTGCACTCCAGCCTGGGCAACAAGAGCAAAACTCTATTTCAAAAAAAAAAAAAAAAAAATTGTGTAGAGACAGTCTGTTGAACCCTATACAAGGGGCCCTGTGCTATATAAACTCATTATTTTCATTCCCCAGAGATGTCTGGTTGAAAGAAGAGTTATAAGTCAGGTGTGGTGGTGTGCACCTGTAGCCCCAGCTACTTGTGAGGCTGAGGTGGGAGGAATGCTTGAGCACAGGAGTTGGAGGCTGCAGTGAGCTATGATTGCACCACTGCACTCTAGCCTGGGTGACAGAGTGAGACTCTAGAGACTCTATCTCCAAAAAAATACATTAAAAATTTTTTTTTCTTTTCTTCTTTTTTTTTTTTGGTAGAGACAGAGTCTCACTCTGTCGCCCAGGCTGGAGTGCAGTGGCGGGATATTGGCTCACTGCAAGCTCCACCTCCCGGGTTCACACCATTCTCCTGCCTCAGCCTCCCGAGTAGCTGGGACTACAGGCACCTGCCACCACA
This sequence comes from Macaca fascicularis, assembly GCF_037993035.2. Lineage (NCBI taxonomy): Eukaryota > Metazoa > Chordata > Mammalia > Primates > Cercopithecidae > Macaca > Macaca fascicularis. Next base: position 124,806,384 of record NC_088395.1, on the reverse strand, counting down.
CCTGGCTAATTTTTTGTATTTTTAGTAGAGACGGGGTTTCATTGTGTTAGCCAGGATGGTCTCGATCTCCTGACCTCGCGATCCACACATACACGTATATACACACATACACATTCAACTTTATTGTGCTTTAATTGTAAAAGATAACACACATTCATTTTATATATGTATATATGTGTGTATATATATTCACACATATATATGTATATATTCATGTTATCACCACCCCACTATATTTTGTTTTAATTGCAGCTTAAAATGAGTAAACCATTTTGAATAGATTCATTGGAGCAAAGAGAGGAGCACAAATCCCCTGTTTTACAATATTTAGGCACTCTTTAATTCGGCTGTTTCAGAAATCATTATTGTTTCATTTTAGATATCTCACCTCCTGAGTTTTTAGAAATCAAAGGCTCTCATCGTTTACATTTTCTTGAAATTATTCTGACTCTGTTAGTTTCAGACACAGTTTGAGCCCCATAATAGTGGTTTTTGTTTATAACTTTTCTTGAAAATTTTTTTTGGCCGGACGCGCTGGCTCACACCTATAATCCCAGCACTTTGGGAGGCTGAGGCGGCCAGATCACTTGAGGGCAGGAGTTGAGACCAGCCTGGGCAACATGGCAAAACCCTATCTCTACTAAAAATACAAAAACAATTAGCCGGGCATGGTGGCGCATGCCTGTAATCCCAGCTACTCCAGAGGCTGAGGCACGAGAATAGCTTGAACCAGGGAGGCAGAGGTTGCAGTGAGCTGAGATCACTCCACTGCACTCCAGCCTGGGTGACGAAGTGAGACTCTGTCTCAAATATATATATATATGTGTGATATTTATAATATATATATTTTATATGTGTGTGTGTGTGTGTATAGTATGTCCAAAATGAAGCTACCCATCTTCCCCCAATAAACCTTTCAGAGGCTTACACATCTCAATTAATGACGACTCCATTTTTCAGGTTGCTCAGGCCCAAAACCTTGGAGCCGTCCCAGACTCCTCCTTCTCTCACATCCTGCATCCAATCCTTCAGCACATCCTGGTGGCCCTACCTTCAAAATATAAGACCGCTTCTCACCACTTCCATTAATACCCTGGTCCAAAGCACTATCATCTCTTACTAAGATGATGGATGGATCCTCTCTTACTAAGAATGTGCTGGCCTCCTAAATGGTCTCCTTGCTTATACCCTTGGCCCCTTCAGTGTTTAAAACACAGCAGCCAGAGTGATTCTGTTAAAATGGAAGTCAGATCACAGCAGTCTGCTCTGAACTCTCGTCTGGCTCCTCATTTCACTCCGCAAAAGCCGAAGTCCTTACAATGATTCCACACCCTCACCTCCGGTGACCTCTCCACTCTCATCTCTATTCTCCCCTCGCTCACTCACATCACGTTTACCAGCCTCCTTGCTCCTTCTCAAACATGCCAGGCATGCTTCAGCCCCAAGGCATTTGCACTTGCTGTCCCCTCTGTCTGGAATGCTGTTACCCTAGACAGAAGACTGGTTATCTTTCTCCCCTCCTTCCAGCGTTTTCTCAAATGTCACCTTTTCAGTGAGGCCTTCCCTTTCCATCCTATTTAAAATTGTAGCTCACCCCCCAGACTACCTATTTTTCTTTCTTCCCCGTTTTGTTTTCTCTCCATAGCACTTACTACATACATGTATATACATATATATATATATATATATATTTTTTTTTTTTTTTTTTTTTTTTTTTTTGAGATGGCGTTCCGCTCTCATTGCCCAGGCTGGAGTGCATGGGTGCCATCTCAGCTCACTGCAACCTCTACCTCCCAGATTCAAGCAATTCTCCTGCCTTGGCCTCCTGAGTAGCTGGGATTATAGGCATGAGCCACCATGCCCCACTAATTTTGTATTTTTAGTAGAGGCGGGGTTTCTCCATGTTGGTCAGGTTGGTCTCGAACTCCTGACCTCAGGTGATCCACCCATCTCGGCCTCCCAAATTGCTGGGATTACAGGTGTGAGCCACAGCGCCCTTATAATTTACGTATGTAAATTCCCGTATGTAGAAGTTATCACTACCTAAAGTCAAAACTATTAGTGTTTGTCTCTCCCTGTAAATTATAAGCTCTGTATGAGCAAAGCTTTTTGTGTGTTTGTTCATCACTATATATCCACAACACTTAGAACAGTGTTTGGCATATAGTAGGCACTCAGTAAATATTTGTTGAATGGCTACATTATATAACATTTTCATTCAGGACGATTGGTCATAATATTAATGAAGTATGTAATGAAAAGACATAAACACTGCTCCCTTGTTTCAACATTGCTTCATGTATGCCACATTTTATAACAAAACATAAAAATATAAGATATCTGAACTTCATATTTGTTCTCGATAAAATAAAAATATTTCGATCATTGTAATGTTATAGGTATTTTGATGTCTTATGAAATTTTTCAAGCATGTGAATCAAATTGTAACAGTTTTTTGTGGCAATTAGTTCACTAGTAAAACATTTTTGTTGTTTGTCTACTTTCTATGTATGTATGCATGTATGTATGTATGTATGTATGTATGTATTTTATTTTTTTGAGATGGAGTCTACCTCTGTTGCACAGGCTGGAGTGCAATGGCGTGATCTCAGCTCACTGCAACCTCTGCGTCCCGGGTTCAAGCGATTCTCCTGCCTCAGCCACCCAAGTAGCTGGGACTACAGATGCCTGCCACCACGCCCATCTAAATTTTGTATTTTCAGTAGAGACGGGGTTTCACCATGTTGGCCAGGATGGTTTCGAACTCCTGACCTCAGGTGATTCACCCGCCTCAGCATCCCAGAGTGCTGGGATTACAGGCATGAGTCACCATGCCGGGCTATTTATTTATTTAAGAGATGTGGTGGCAGGGGGGGCCTCCCTATGTTGCCCAGGCTGGTCTTGAACTCTTAGGCTCAAGCAATCCACCCACCTTGGCCTCCCAAAGTGGTGGGGATACAGGCATGAGCCATTGCGCCCAGCCCTGCCCTGGTTGTCTACTTTCATTCAAATGAGCATTATATCTTGAGTTCCTGGTGGAACTCCAGTCACATACGATAATTTTAAAGGTTCCTTGGTCAAATACATGTGGGAAATGCTCCTTAGTGTATTATTCTGTGGAAACTATTTCATCTTCTCAGTTCTTTACTTCATTTTCTGGACTTCCTCCAGCTCAGTGACTTCACGTCATCATTTGCTCTTTCCCTGACTTGTGCATGCAACAAAAAAGATCTCCACCTCGAGGGCTTTGCCATTGCATTGCTTTTATGCTAGTAGTTAGGGAGCAATTTTTAATGTTTCCCTCTTAAAGGGTTTGTTTCTTTTTGTTTGTTTGTTTGTTTTTGCATCTTATCCTTAAGGGCTATTGACTTTGGTTTCATCTTTCTCTTGAAATGGCTGAAAATGTCTCCTGAGCGGGTATATTTTTGACTTCTTTCCCCCTCACAGTACTCCAGGCGAGAAGCTTTCTGAGATTTTCATTTTCCACACTCATGAATGGTAGTCCATTTAAAAACTCTGTGGTGGAGATCATCCTAAATGCTTAGTTCTTTCCCGGTTCCCTCTTCACACAAGGTAAAACTGTACACAGGCATAATATACATATCTATCATTAAGTATACATCATATTGGTGCATATATATATTTGCTCACTGTGACAGATTTTGAAGTTTATGAATTGGTGTTTGTGAATGAATAAAATATGTTCCATTATGCATTTTTTTTTTTTTGAGACAGGGTCTCACTCTGTTGTCCAAGCTGGAGTGCAGTAGGGTGATCTCAGCTCACTGCGACCTCAACCTCCCAAGCTCAAGCCATCCTCCCACAACCTCCTGAGTAGCTGGGACTATAGCTGCATGCCACCATGCCCAGCTATTTTTTTTTTTTTTAAATTTCGTAGTGATGGGGTTTCAACATGTTGTTCAGGCTGGTCTCGAACTTCTGGGCTGAAGTGATCTGCCTGCCTTAACCTCCTAAGATGTTGGGATTACAGGTGAAAGCCACGGCACCCGGCCTAAGTATACATTTCATACACACATGCATGTGTGCAAATGTGCATGCATGTATGTGTATACACATACATCCATGTACATTTACATATGAAGTCAGTGTCTGTACTTCCCATTGCTGGTTTTTATACTCTTACTACCTGTATATTTATTCATAAATACTGTACAGTAGCTCCTTTCCCTTTCATTGTTCATCTCGTAAAATGAATATTCTACCACTGCTTCCCCTCCTTTTGCTACTCACTTGATCCTTTGCTGCCTGCCACTTGGCCTCTCATAACTGCTTGACAAAAATCTTCTCATCTGAAGTCAGAAGCGTTGGATCACGCCTGTAATCCTAGCACGTTGGAAGACTGAGGTTGGAGGATTGCTTGAGCCCAGGAATTAGAGACCAGCCCTGGCAACATAGCAAGACCATGTGTCTACAAAAAAATAATTTTAAGAAAATTATAAAAATTGAAAAAAAATTAGCTGGGAGTGTGCACCAGTAATCTCAGCTAGTCAGGAGGCTGTGGTGAAAGGATCCTTTGAGCCCAACAGGTTGAGGCTACAGTGAGCTATAATGGTGGCACTGTACTCCAGCCTTGGTGACAGAGTGAGACCCCATCTCTAAACAACAGCAAAAAATCTTCTCATCTGAAAGTCATCACCATACTCAGTAACCTTTCCTTGGTCCTCATTACCTGACTTCTTCATTGTTCCTCCTCCTCTCCTTCTTGGATCTCTTTTGAGATGGAGTCTCACCTGGCCTCCCCAGTTCAAGTGATTCTCCTGCCTCGGCCTCCTGATTACAGGTGTGCACCATCATCCCCAGCTAATTTTTTTTTTGTATGGGGGTTCACCATGTTGGCCAAGCTGGTCTTGAACTCCTGACCTCAAATGATCTGCCCGCCTCAGCCTCCAAAATTGCTGGGATTACAGGCGTGAGCCACCGCGCCCAGCCCTTCTTGGATCTCTTAATGAAATACTCTTTAATGTTGAAAGGGCTGGCGCCTATGAAGAGGTGAAAGGGTGGGGCTCAGGGCTAATGTCCTGCATCGCCACTCCGTCTTGACAGGCCTGTTTTCTCTCCCGACCCCCAGCTTCACACAGCCTCATGTACATTTCCAGAGGGATGTTCTGCTGTTTCCTTCAGCTTCACTTGTCTGAAATATAACTCATCATCTTCCACAAAGCCAGTTTCCGTAGCTTCTCTTTTTCTGTCACTAACGTCAGCACCAGACATAAAACCTGAGTCATCTTTGACTCCTCTCTTGACTTCACACCCACGTTCTATCCATCACCTAGTTGTGTTGATTTTTTTTAATGTTTTGAACTTTTGAAATATTTCAAAAACACAGAAAACTACAGAGAATAAATGATTTCATCACTGCTTAGATTTGACAAATCTTTATATTTTGTCATATGGACTTCAGAGTTTTTCAAGAAATAAAACAGTACATTTGAAGTCCCTCTACACCTTTCCTCAATCCTGTCCTCTACTCCCTTAGAAGTTATCACTACCTAAAGTCTATGTACTCCAAAAGCAATGTTATATACTTTTCCTACATATGCATTTATCCCTAAATAATATATAGGCCAGGCACAGTGGCTGATGCTTGTAATCTCAGCACTCTGGGAGGCCAAGGTGGGAGGTTCACTTGAGCCTGGGAGTTTGAGACCAGCCTAGGCAACATGGTGAGGCCCTATCTCTATGAAACATTAAAAAATTAGCAAGGCATGGTGGCATACACCTGTAGTCCCAGCTACTTGGGAGGCTGAGGTGGCAAGATCACTTGACCCCAGGAATTCGAGGCTGCTGTGAGCTACGATCATGCTACTGCACTCCAGCCTGGGTGGCAGAGTGAGACCCTGTCTCAAAAACAAGAATTATCAACAACAGCAACAACAACAACAATATTTTATTATAACAAAAGATTTATTTTAGAGAAAATCAAAATTATGAGAGAAATTATTCTTATTTTTTCATCTAGTTGTCTACATCTATGTAGATGTAGGTCATCTTGTTCCCAAAGATGTAATCCCATCATCATTTGAGTCACATGAATGTCAGGTATAGTTCTCAGGAGTAAACAGAGATATGTGTGTGTGTGTGTGTGTGTGTGTGTGTGTGTTTAAGAGATGGGGTCTCACTCTGTTTCCCAGGCGGGAGTGCAGTGACAAGATCATAGTGTATCCAGAGTTGGTTCCTTCTGGTGGGTTCTTGGTCTTGCTGACTTCAAGAATGAAGCCACAGACCTTCGCAGTGAGTGTTACAGCTCTTAAAGGTGGCACGGACCCAAAAAGTGAGCAGCAGCAAGATTTAGAGCAAAAGAACAAAGCTTCCACAGCATGGAAGTGAACCTGAGTGGGTTGCTGCTGCTGGCTGGGTTGGCCCGCTTTTATTCCCTTATTTGTCCATTTTACAGAGCACTGATTGGCCCATTTTACAGAGTGCTGATTGGTGCATTTACTATCCTTTAGCTAGACACAGAGCACTGATTGGTGCATTTTTACAGAGTGCTGATTGGTGCGTTTACAATCCTTTAGCTAGACACAGAGTGCTGACTGATGCATTTACAATCCTCTAGCTAGACACAGAGTGCTGATTGATGTGTTTTTACAGAGTGCTGATTGGTGCATTTACAATCCTCTAGCTAGACACAGAGTGCTGATTGGTGCATTTACAATCCTTTAGCTAGACACAGAGAGCTGATTGGTGCACTTACAATCCTTTAGTTAGACGCAGAGTGCTGATTGGTGCATTTTTACAGAGTGCTGATTGGTGCATTTACAATCCTTTAGCTAGACGCAGAGTGCTGGTTGGTGCATTTACAATCCTCTAGCTAGACACAGAGAATTGCTGATTGGTGTGTTTTTACAGAGTGCTGATTAGTGCGTTTACAATCCTTTAGCTAGACACAGAGTGCTGATTGGTGCATTTACAATCCTCTAGCTAGACACAGAGCGCTGATTGGTGCGTTTTTACAGAGTGCTGATTGGTGCGTTTACAATCCTTTAGCTAGACACAGAGTGCTGATTGGTGCATTTGCAATCCTTTAGCTAGACACAGAGCGCTGATTGGTGCGTTTTTACAGAGTGCTGATTAGTGCATTTACAATCCTCTAGCTAGACACAGAGTGCTGATTGGTGCATTTTCACAGGGTGCTGATTGGTGCATTTACAATCCTTTAGCTAGACACAGAGCGCTTATTAGTGCATGTTTACAGAGTGCCGATTGGTGTGTTTCCAATCCTCTAGCTAGACAGAAAAGTTCTCCAAGTCCCCACTCGACCCAGGAAGTCCAGCTGGCTTCACCTCTCAATAGCTCATACTCCTGGGCTCAAGCTACCCTCCCGCCTCAGCCTCTCAAGAAGCTGGGAATACAGGCATGTGCCACTGCACCTGGCTAAGAGAGAGCTTCTGAATGTCTTTGCTTATGAATCTAAATGTATAAAGTGAGTAAATATTATGGAGTCCAAATGAGATTTATGTTACTATTGGTAGGGTCATAGGAATATGCTAAAAGAAGGAATTGTAAGGGCTCAGTGCTATTAGGTAATGAAAGAGAGAAACTCACTACGTTGACAAGTGTTTTGAAAAAGATACCCCTTGGTTTGTTCAATAAACCCTACTAGGATAATTTGTTAGCTAACGATTAGGAAAAGGCCTCTTTAATCATTACCCAACCTCCATGCACATTAAAAAGTAAAATAAAGGCTGAGCATGGTGGCTCATGCTTGTAATCCCAGCACTTTGGGAGGTCGAGGTGGGTGGATCATAAGGTCAGCAGTTCAAGACCAGCCTGGCCAACATAATGAAACTCCGTCTCTACTAAAAATACAAAAAATTAGCCGGGCATGGTGGTACATGGCTGTAATCCTAGCTACTTAGGAGGCTGAGGCAGGAGAATTGCTTGAACCCAGTAAGTGGAGGTTGCAGTGAGCCAAGATCACTCCACTGCACTCCGGCTTGGGCAACAGAGTAAGACTTCGTCTAAAAAAAAATAATAAAATGAAAATATCAATCATACATAGAAAACTGAAATAAATAAACATTTATCCAATCTCTAGGTAAAATTATTCTAAACGTGGGGGGAACAGCAAGAAACTTGATCGTACAAAACCTTTGTGTGGCTGGACACAGTGGCTCATGCCTGTAATTTCAGCACTTTGGGAGGCTGAAGCAGGAGGGCTGATTGAGACCAGGAGTTTGAGACCAGCCTGGGCAACAGAGTGAGATGCTCCATCTCTACTCAAAATATTTTTAAAAAATAGGCCGGGCATGGTGGTTCATGCCTGTAATCCCAGCACTTTGGGAGGCTGAGGCAAACGGATCACCTGAGCTCAGGAACTCAAGACCAGCCTGGCCAGGAGGTCATACACACACACACACACACACACACACGCACGCACGCACACACATATACACACATATATATAATATAAATATATATATTTAAAAGTAAAATAAAACTTCTGTAAAAAAAAGGATCATGAATTAAAAGATAGACAATAAACTGTATAAAGGGATAATATATTTATTGTAAGGGGGCTAATGCTGTCTTTGATAATTAAAACAGAAAGACTCCAATAGACCAATGTATATCACATGAAAGATCTCTTCACCAAGAGGGAGATAAAAATAATGAAGATTGGAAAAACTGTTCCGCCTCACTAAAAATCAAAGAAAGGTAAATGAAAATAAATATTACTATCAGTTATTGCCTATCAAATTAGCAAATATTTTTTCTTTTTGAGACAGAGTCTCTCTCTGTCACCCAGGCTTGAGTGCAATGGCACAATCTCAACTCACTGCAGCCTTTGCCTCCTAGGTTCAAGTGATTCTCCTGGCTCAGCCTCCCGAGTAGCTGAGACTATACGTTGTGCCTGCCACCATACCCAGCTAATTTTTGTATTGGGGTTTCACCACGTTGCCCAGGCTGGTCTCGAACTCCTGGCCTCAAGTGATCTGCCCATCTCAGCCTTCCAAAATGCTGGAATTACATGCATGAGCCACCACACCCGGCCAGCAAACTTTTTTTTAAAGACTATTAGTGAATTAGAAACTTCTGTTCATTTTTGGTGCTTCATTTAGCTAAAGCAATACGATAGCGTAGTGGATGTTTGAAATATTCCTGCACAGCTGACCATAATCTTTTGAATAGCATTTCAATTAGGGTTGCCAGATTTAGCAAATAGGAACATGGATGCTTGGTTAAGTCTGAATTTCAAATAAACAAGAAATAATTTTTGACTATACGTCCCATAAATGTTTGGGATGCACTTATATTAAAAATTATTATTTGTTTATCTGAAATTCAGATTTAACCAGATATCCTGTATTTTATCTGGCAAACTTATTTCCTATATTTGTGGAAATTCCAAGTTTATAATGCTCATATCGAATTCTTAGTGTCCTTTTCAGCTAGCCTGCAAGCATGTGGTCTCGGCTTTGCTTTCAGGAAACTTATATTAGGCAGTGATGATGATGATTAAACCAGGCTCTGCATGGAGCTTCCTTTTGTGCTGACAGAGGTAATGAAAGGAGGGAGCCATCTATTTTGGGTGCTGGCAGCAGTGCCAGTGGGTTTTTTTTAGAGTGGGGTTCAGGGCTACCACATATGTATAAGTCTAGGGAGTGCTATTTACATATCTGTCGCCCAGGCCAGAGTGCAGTGGCGCGATCTCGGCTCACTGCAACCTCTGCCTCCCGGGTTAAAGCAATTCTCCTGCCTCAGTCTCCTGAGTAGCTGGGATTACAGGTGCCTGCCACCATGCCCGGCTAATTTTTTGTATTTTTAGTAGAGACGGGGTTTTACCACATTGGCCAGGCTGGTCTCGATCTCTTGACCTCAGGTGATCTGCCAGCCTCAGCCTCACAAAGTGCTGGGATTACAGGCTATAGTATCTTTTCCATCAGCTTATTCTGTGGCCTGATTTGGGGTATTTCTGGCAGCTTAGCCTTGATTATCCAGTCCCTCCAACAATTCTGTGAAAGACTCAATATCCTTTAGTAAACAACTTCTCTGCTCGGTCTCCCAAAGTCAGCTTCTGTTACTTGTGACTAAAAACCCTAACAGACAATTGTATCAAGAGTCTTAAAAATGTGCAAATCGGCTGGGCACAGTGGCTCCCAACACTTTAGGAGGCCAAGGCCGGTGGATTGCTTGAGCCCAGGAGTTTGAGATTGGCCTGGGCAACATACTGAGACCCTGTCTCTACAAAAAAAAATTTTTTTTAAAGAAAATTAGCTAGGTATGGTGGTGTGAGTCTATAGTCCCAGCTACTCTGGAGGCTGAGGAAGGAGGATCACTTGAGCCTGGGAGGCAGAGGTTGTAATGAGCCGAGATCATGCTACTGCACTTCAGTCTGGGTGACAGAGCAAGACCCTGTCTCTAAAAAAAAATGTGCAAATCCTTTGAGTCTTCAGTCTTAGATATTTACCTAAGTGTGCACTCTATAGTGCAGACAAAATTTTGTACACAAAGATGTTCATCCAGGTGTTATTTAGTTTCTGAGATGGAGTCTTGCTCTGTCACCCAGACTGGACTGCAGTGGCACAATCTCGGCTCAGTGCAGCCTCCACCTCCCGGGTTCAAACGATTCTCCTGCTTCAGCCTCCCGAGTAGCTGAGATTACAGACACATGCCACCACGCCCAACTAATTTTTGTATTTTTAGTAGAGACAGGGTTTCACCATGTTGGCCAGGCTGGTCTTGAACTCCTGACCTCAAGTGATCCACCCACCTTGGCCTCCCAAAGTAATAGGATTATAGGTGTGAGCCACCGCACCTGGCCCAGGTGTTATTTATTTATTGATTGATTTTTGAAACGGAGTCTCACCCTGTCACCCAGGCTGGAGTGCAGTTGTACAATCTCGGCTCACTGCAACCTCTACCTCCCGGGTTCAAGCAAGTCTCCTGCCTCAGCCTCCTGTGTAGCTGGGATTATAGTCGCATGTCACCATGCCCAGCTATTTTTTGTGTTTTTAGTAGAGACGGGGTTTTGTCATGTTGGCCAGGCTGGTTTCGAACTCCTGACCTCAGGTGATCCGCCCACCTTGGCCTCCCAAAGTGCTGGGATTATAGACATGAGCCACCTCACCTGGCCGGTGTTATTAATAGAAAACTGAAAAACTGGAAATAATTTAAACCTCTAACATTAAGAGAATGGTTGAGTAAATTATGATACAGCTAGATATCAGGAAACTGAATAGTCTTTAAACAGAATCATTAGAGAAGCATTTAAGGATATGGGAAATGCTGTAATATTAAAAGTGGCAATACCAAGATAAAAATTTACTTGTGTCAGCCAGGTGTCGTGGCTCACACCTGTAATCCCAGCACTTTCAGAGGCCGAGGTGGGAGGATTGCTTGAGGCCAAGAGTTTGAGACCAGCCTGGGCAACGTGGAGAAACCCAGTCTTCACCAAATACAAAAATAAGCTGGGTGTGGTGACAAGTGCCTGTGGTCCCAGCTACTGAGGAGACTGAGGTAGGAGGATTGCTTGAGCCCAGGAGGTCAAGGCTGCAGTGAGCCCTGATGATGCCACTGCCCTCCAACCTGGGTGACAGAGTGAGGACTTGCCCCCACCAAAAAAAAAAAATTATATGTATGGTACAATCGCTATTATCCTGGAAAAAAAAAAAAAAAAGCAGAAAAAAAGCTGGAAGAAAATATGCCAAAAAGGGATTTGGGTCACCAGCTTATTTTTTTTCCTGCCTTTTTATACTTTTAAATTTGTTATACAATGAATAAAAATTACTCTTGTAGTCAGAAAAAGAAGCCTCTTCTCTAATGCTATTGGATGACCTATACTCCACTGGCCAATATTTCTACTGCACAAACAGGCTGGGTGATTTATGTAGGGGTGGGGATTCCAGAAGCATAAGGTTTTAGAGTGATCGCCCAAGTTAGGCCACAGGGGCAGAATAGCAAAAGAGTTTCTAGAGAAATACTGAAATCCCTTTGGGGCAGTCTCATTCTCATTGATTCTATTTTGGTTTTCACTTGCAAAAGAGCCCCTTGATTCCCTTCTGACATCACCTTTGGAAATCTTTCCTGTATAAGGTGGCAAAATCTAGCCAGGCTGATTTAAATATTATAATACGGTTAACAGCTTCAACACAATGATAAAAAGGTCTGTTTCTCAAACAGAGGTAAGTAAACCTGGGGAAGAGAACAGGCTGGGAAAGGGGGTCGTGTGTAAAGCAACAAGGTGCATCTTCCTGGAGTTTCCATTTTACTAGACAATGAGTAATTTTATTATTATTATTATTATTATTATTTTTGAGACAGAGTATCACTGTGTTCCCCAGGCTGGAGTGCAGTGGTGTGATCTTAGCTCACTGCAACCTTCACCTCCTGGGCTTAAGCGATTCACCCACCTTAGCCTCCCGAGTAGCTGGGATTACAGGTGCATGCCACCACACTCAGATAATTTTTGTATTTTTAGTAGAGATGGGGTTTCACTATGCTGGCCAGGATGGTCTCGAATTCCTGACCTTAAGTGATACACCCATCTTGGCCTCCCAAAGTGCTAGGGTTACAGGCACGAGCCACCTTGCCTGGCTGATAATGAGTAATTTTAAATAGTATTTTTATATTAAAACGCATTTGGGTATGTTATGGAGCAGGAAGCAAACTTTGCATGGATCTTTGGAATAATACCTGTGAGTTCAACAAAATTGCGTGCTTACTGCATTCATACATTCGTGCTTTGGGATACTTCTGTGGAAAGATGTGGAAAGTGCAGAAGGGCATCCCTTTGCTTCTTTGCTAGGTAGGCATTTGATTCCTCCCAGTATCTGAATGATTGGGTTATTCCCAGAATATCTCTTTCCAATTGCTCAGGGGACCCCAGGGGGGTTAACTGAGAATAAGATCCGTTTTATTTAACAACTCAAGATTTATTCACCATGACTAAGTAAATGGGCAGTAATAATTTCTTTTTTCCTCTCAAAGCTCATGTAATCCGTTTTTCTCCTTTGCCTACTTGGTTTGTGTCCTAGAGCTTTTGTGCAAGACTGGATGATGTATTTCTATTCAACTTTATTTGATGATGCCAGAATCAAGTGTCATTAGGGAGATCTTTCTTATCAAGGCTTTCCAGATACCATCTATGATTTTAGAGTCACACCTAAATTCTAGCGTGTAGGTTCCTCTTCCCGAATCTCTTAAAAAACTTTTGTCCTTTTGTAATATTTTGTTCCAAACCCTAGTGTGACCTCTGTTCTCCAAAGTGATTGCAGGACATTTCCTTTTCCTTGTTTTTTTTTTTTTTTTTTTTTCTTCAGGCTGGAGTGCAGTGGCACGATCTCGGCTCACTGCAACCTCTGCCTCCCAGGTTCAAACGAGTCTCCTGATTGCAGGACATTTTTGACAAAACTGTGAAATGCTCTGAGATTCTCGAAAGAGAGATGAGTCATGTAATACTCTAACAGAAACAGGGATCCATTTATTCATCCATGATTTCAACAACATTTATTGAATGCCTGCTACATACTAGGCACCGTCCTAGATGCGGGGGATTCAATGATGAGCAAAACCTGACACTATCCCAGCCCTCAAGGAGCTCATATCCAGCACAAGAGATAGGTCTTAAATCAGTTAGCCACAAATGCATGAATAATTATAATCAGAATAACGTAAACAGGACTTCACAGCCACCTCAACTCTACTCTGGTGTATGGACAAGAGTTCTAGAATATTGGATTCTTATTCTCATTTCTTCCTTCTCCCTAGGGAATTATCCATCTGCACTCTCTGTTATGCAACTTTGTAGTACATGCCACCCAGCAGAGTTGGTGGAGTATATTTCCCCATTCCAGGAATTTGGGGCTTGGCCAGGTGTCCTATTTTGACCAATGGGCCAAAGTGGTAGCGTATCAGTTCTGAGCAGAGGCTTTAAGAAGCATCTTGTATTCCTGCTATCCACTAAAAGACAAGCATGCCACAGGTACCTACTTCCTTTTTGGCATGGGTCCTGAAATGAGAGATGGCATGGGTCCTGAAATGGAGCAGACCTGAACTTGAGCCTAAGAAACCAGGCTGGCCAGGCGCAGTGGCTCATGCCTGTAATCCCAGCACTTTGGGAGGCCAAGGCAGGCAGATTGCTTGAGCCCAGAAGTTTGAGACCAGCCTGGGCAACATGGTGAAATCTTGTCTCTACAAAAAAGCAAAATATTAGCCAGGCGTGCTGGTGTGTGCCTTTAGTCCCAGCTACTCAGGAAGCTGAGGTGGGAGCATCACTTGGGAGGCCGAGGCTGCAGTGAGCTGAGATCGCACCACTGCACTTCAGCCTGGGACATAGAGTGAGATCCTGTCTCAAAAAATAAAATTGAAGAAAAGAAAAGAAGAGGGCTGGACGCAGTGGCTCACCCCTGTAATCCCAGCACTTTGGGAGACCGAGGCAGGTGGATCACCTGAGGGCAGGAGTTCAAGACCAGCCTGTCCAACATGGCGAAACCGCATCTCCGGTAAAAATACACAAGATTAGTCTGGTGTGGTGGCAGGTGCCTGTAATCCCAGCTACTCGGGAGGCTGAGGCAGGAGAATCACTTGAACCCCGGAGGTGGAGGTTGCAGTGAGCTGAGTTTGCACCACTGCACTCCAGCCTGAGCAACAGAGGGAGACTCCGTCTCAAAAAACAAACAAAACAAACAAACAAACAAACAAAAACAGTACGAAGAACTCCATATACTCTCTTTACTCAGATTCAGCTATTATTACCATTATGGCTCATTTGAGCATGCTCTCTCTCTCTGTATCCATCTATTTGAGATTAAGTTTCATGATTTATGACCCCTAAAGACTTAAGTCGCCCAGGCTGGTGTGCAGTGGTGCAAACATGGCTCACTGCAGCTTTGACCTCCTGAACTCAAGCGATCCTCCTGCCTGTATATTTTGAAGACTAGCAATATTATTTTACATAACCACAGTACAGTTAACTTCAATTTAATATTGATATAATAATTTTTTCTTATCTACTGTCCATATTTCCATTTTATCAGTTGATCCAATGATGTCCTTTATAGCATCATCTCCCCCCTCCAAGATCCAATCTAGGA
The DNA here is from genome assembly GCF_037993035.2 of Macaca fascicularis. NCBI lineage: Eukaryota > Metazoa > Chordata > Mammalia > Primates > Cercopithecidae > Macaca > Macaca fascicularis. The sequence goes on along the minus strand of NC_088395.1, from coordinate 124,791,328 downwards.
TCTGGTATGCATTATCTGTCATGTTGCTTTAATCTCCTTAAATCTGGACACATTTCTACAGTCTTTGTCTTTTTGTTGTTGTTGTTTTTTGAAATGGGGTCTTAGCTGGAGTGCAGTGGTGCAATCATGGCTCACTGCAACTTTGACCTCCCAGGTTCAACTGATCCTCCTGCCTCAACATTGTGAGTAGCTGGGACCACAAGTGCGCACCACCATGCCTGGCTAATTTTTAAATTATTTGTAGAAGTCTTGCTATGTTGCCCAGGGTGGTCTCAAACTCCTGGGCTCAAGTAATCCTCCCACCTTGGCCTCCCAAAGTGCTGGGAGTACAACTATGAGCCATCATGCCCGGGCTTTGTCTTTTTTAAAATTTATTTTTAATATTATTATTATTATTATTATTATTGTAGATTAGGAATCCTGCTATGTTGTCCAGGCTGCTCCTGAACTCCTGGCCTCAAGTGATCTTCTCACTTCAGCCTCCCAAAGGGCTAGAATTACAGGCGTAAGGCACTCCACCAGGACAGCTTTGTCTTTTATAACATCACTGTTTTTTAAGAATATAGGCCAGGCACAGTGACTCACGCCTGTAATCCCAGCACTTTGGGAGGCCGAGGTGGATCACCTGAGGTCAGGAGTTCAAGATCCGCCTGGTTAACATGACAAAGCCCCATCTCTACTAAAAATACAAAAATTAGCTGGGTGCGGTGGCGGGTGCCTGTAATCGCAGCTACTCAGGAGGCTGAGGCAGGAGAATCACTTGAACCCAGGAGGCAGAGGTTGCAAGATGGCACCATTGCACTTCAGCCTAGGTGACAGAGTGAGACTCCATCTAAAAAAAAGAGAGAGAGAAAGAGAGATAGAATATAGTCCTCTTTTTTTTTTTTTTTTTTTTTTTTTAAAAATAGTGTTTCTTACTTGGAGTTTCTTTGGTGTTTCCTCCTGATTAGATTCAGGTGATGCATTCTCAGCTAGAATACTACACAAATGTTTCTGGGTCTTTCTCAGGGTGTCAAACCAGAGGCACATATTATCCATCTGTCCCACTGGTGATATTAATTTCGATCACTTGGTCAAGGTGATGTCCAGTTTCTTGACTGTATAGTTATTCCTTTTGCTATGCAATTAACAAGAAGTCAGTGGGGTAATACCTTTTTTTTTTTTTTTTTTTTTGAGACAGAGTTTCGCTCTTGTTGCCCAGGCTGGAGTGCAATGGCGTGATCTCAGCTCATTGCAACCCCTGCCTGCCCGGTTGAAGTGATACTCCTGCCTCAGCCTCCTGAGTAGCTGGGATTACAGGCACCCGCCACCACGCCTGGCCAATTTTTGTATTTTTTAGTAGAGACAGGGTTTCACCATGTTGACCAGGCTGGTCTTGAACTCCTGACCTCAGTTGATCCACCCGCCTCGGCCTCCTAAAGTGCTGGGATTACAGGCGTGAGCCACCATGCCTGGCCAGTGGGATAATACTTTAAGAACATGCAAATAGCCTATTTCTCATCTAAATCCATTGATGACTCTTGTCTGAACCAATATTTACTATGATGGTTGCAAAATATTGATTTTCCAACTCTAGCGCTTCTTCCACGTTCACAATTGAATTCTACTGTAAAGTTCTCTCCCTTCTTCATTTTATTTATTTAGCTATTTTTAAATCTATTATTGGTATGAACTTATATCTTTACTATTTTTTTAACATGTCCTAATTCATTACTGTATTTAATTATTTTGAATCTCAATTTTCCCAGATTTGGCCCATGGTCCCTTCAAGGTGGTACCTGTCCTTGTGACATACCACCATCATTTATTTTGAGCACTTCCTTAATTTCTGGCATAAAAATATGCTCCAGGCTCACCTTGTGCTTACCTTGCCCAGCCTTGGAATCAGCCATTCTCTAACAAGCTCTGGTACACTAAGATCTTTCAACTCCAGCTTACAGCTGTATCACGACACGGTAGGTCAGCCCTGAAAACACCAAGGCTACGTTTGTGGGATCTTCATGAAAAGCTGTCTTTTGGGTACAGGATATTTTCTGGGAAGTAACGGGAAACAAAATTGGTCAGAAAGTTGGCCAGAGAGCTAGAATTTTCTGTGGCAAGCAAATCGGAATCAGTGAAGGTTCCTGATCAGAATTCTTGATTGGAAATTCTAGTACAAAGAATGGGAAAAGGGTGTGCTCGAAGATTGATTTGGTAGAGACTGGATGTATTAGTTGGGGACATACAGTCTGGAGGAGGCAAGTATATACAGTTGTCCCTCGGTATCCAAAGGGAATTGTTTCTAGGACCCTCATGGGCACCAAAATGCGTGGATGCTCGTGTCTCGTATATAAAATGGTGTAGTATTTGTATAACGTATGTACATCTTCCTGTATATGTATTTTTTCCGAGGCACAGTCTCATTCTATTACCCAAGCTGGAGTGCAGTGGAATGATCTCAGCTCACTGCAACCTCTATCTTCCGGGTTCAAGCACTTCTCCTCCCTCAGCCTTCCAAGTAGCTGGGATCACAGGTGCGTACCACCACGCCCGACTAATTTTTGTATTTTTAGTAGAGACAGGGTTTCAACACGTTGGCCAGGCTGGTCTCAAAGTCCTGGCTTCAAGTGATCTGCCCACCTTGGCCTCCCAGAGTGCTGGGATTACAGGCGTGAGCCACCGGGCCCGGCCTTCCTGTATACTTTAAATCATCACTACTTATAATACCTAATACAATGTAAATGCTATGTAGATACACTCTATTGTTAAACATTTGTATTACTTTTTATTATTTATTGTCATTTTTTCCTTTTATTTTAGAATGTTTTTGATCTGAGGTTGGTTTAATCCATGGATGCAGAACCTGAGGATATGGATGGTCAACTGTGCTTGATCTCCTTATATTAATTAAAAAGAAAATTCTGTAAAACACCTCTCTCATAATTCCTATGTATAACATAGGAGCATAACAGCTAAGACAAATGAAACCAACTGAAATCCCAGTTTTATTCTTGTCCATGTAGTATCAATTTCTTCTGCCAACGTTATTTTTTGTGTTTTGCCAGCAAAGAATACAAATAGCTGGTTTGAGCCTCATCTCCTTTCCCTGGCCACCCTCTAGTGGAGGTGAAATGAAATTATACAATGGCCTACACACAGCAAGCCTAGAGGGAAAAAGAAACAGCTATAGGTAAATTAGGTGGTGAAATCACCACAGTTAGAGTTGGAGGGATTGAAATATCTTTGTGTCCAATCCCTTATTTTGCAGATAGGGAAACTGAGGCCCAGGGAGGGGGAAGCTATTTGCCCAAAGTCATAAAGCTAATGGCAGAGCCAGAACACACTCTACTCCCTGATATGCAGCATCATTTTAAAGAAATTTTTAAAAACTTTTCTATTAAAAAGCCCATTTTAATTCATAAGAATTGACTTAATTTTTGTAATATTTTTTCACCTTATATATATTTTATATATAAAGATATTTACATATATTATATATATATATTTCAGAACTTTACTTTCAGGAATAGGGATGGACAGTTAGTAGTTATTTCAAAATATCATACATCTCACTCCATTCCCAATTATTTTCAAAATTGTTGAAAGAAAAAGTGATCAACAAAAAACTGTCATCCAAAGAAATGGAAGTTGAGGGGGATAGACTTGATCCAAATGATGGTTCTGTGACTTCAAATGAATTTTTATGCAGTTCTGAATGTGGGACAGGGTTATAAGAGATAATTGCTTAACGCAGTGGTCCCTAACCTTTTTGGCACCAGGCACCAGTTTTGTGGAAGACAATTCTTCCATGGATGGTAGGGTGGGGTGGGGTGGGGTGGGGAATGATTTTGAGATGAAATTGTTCCACCTCAGATCATCAGGCATTAGATTCTCATAAGGAGTGTGCAACCTAGGTCCCTCAAATGCACAGTTCGCAATAGGGTTAATGCCCCTATGAGAACCTAATTCCACTGTTGATCTGACAGGAGGTAGCGCTCAGGCGGTAAAATGCTCACCAGCCTGCTGCTCACCTCCTGCTGTGCGGTCGGTTCCTAATGGGCCATGGACATTACCAGTCCGTGGCCCAGCAGTTGGGGAGCCCCAGCTTAAGGTCTACAATACACAGGCCCTCTAGGTGTAAATTCAGAAGTTACTGTCCTAAGTAGTGTACACCAGTTTAAATAAAAGACCTGAAATGGAGATCATGCCACTGCACTCCAGCCTGGGCAACAGCGTGAGACTCCGTCTCAAAAAAAAAAAAAAAAAAAAAAAAAGACCTGAAATGTCTTTTTACCTGCTGATGTGATGGAGCTGGGAGGATTTTGGTACCTTTTTTTTTTTTCTTTTTTTTTGTGAGACAGAGTCGCACTCTGTCGCCCAGGCTTGAGTGCAGTGGCACAATCTCAGCTCACTGCAAGCTCCGCCTCCCAGGTTTACGCCATTCTCTTGCCTCAGCCTTCCGAGTAGCTGGGACTACAGGCGCCCGCCACCACGCCCAGCTAATTTTTTTGTATTTTTTTAGTGGAGACGGGGTTTCACCATGTTAGCCAGGATAGTCTCGATCTCCTGACCTCGTGATCCTCCCGCCTCGGCCTCCCAAACTGCTGGGATTACAGGCGTGAGTCACCATGCCGGGCCGGCCGGTACCTTTTTAATGAATAATGACGACCTTCCAAATGATGTACTGCATTGTTGTTAGTGTATCTGACAGCTATCTTGTTGATTTGCAATTTGGTTTAGCAATATAAGCTGTCATATTGCTTTATGAGGTTTGTATTTAATAACAGCACTAGCAATTTCCAGTTGTGTCCCACTCAATCCTTTTCATACTCAAGATTTTATCCTCAAACTAATCCTGGGAAGGAATTGTCCTCCAACTTCTACCACTCTGGTCCAGGACACTATCATTTCTTGCGTGGATTACTGCCCATTTTCCTAGCTGCTTGCTCAGCCTCTGGTCTTACCCATTCTTGACACCCTCTGCCCACCCCACTCTTCACATGAGAGCAGCCCATTGCTCTCAGAACAATACATGAAGGCTGAGTGTGGTGGCTCACGCCTGTAATAATCCCTGCACTTTGGGAGGCCAAGGTGGGCAGATCGCCTGAGGTCAGGAGTTCGAGACCAGCCTGGCCAACATGGTGAAATCCCGTCTCTACTAAAAATACAAAAATTAGCCGGGTGTGGTGGCGGGAGTCTGTAATCCCAGCTACACGGGAGGCTGAGGCAGGAGAATCGCTTGAACCTGGGAGACGGAGGTTGCAGTGAGCCGAGATTGTGCCACTGCATTCCAGCCTAGGTGACAGAACGAGACTCCTTCTCAAAAAAAAAAAAAAAAGGAGAACAATGCGTGAAAGCTCAAAGGACCCAGACCCAGCTTACCTTATGCCAGTCCTCCTCGTCCTTCATATTCTACCCCAGTGGTCTTCAACGTTTGTTGCTCAACATAATTCCTGACATGTTTTAAAATTGACATCTAAACTTTTACATCATAAATTAAAATACTGGAGAGAATGCAATTGTGGCATTTTGTAAATATTTTAGAAGAAATCCTACATTACTTTTGGAATCTTACTGCCCTAGGAGTTTTCTTTTTAAAAATAACAACTTCATTAAGATATATTTATCATACCATAGGGCTCATATCATATCAATTTGACAGCATAATTCCTCTAAAAAACATGAAGACAAGCTCCTTAACAGTTGGAGGCTATACATCATTCCCTTTTCTTTTTGAACATGTAAGTCCATTCCTCTTCCTCCACAGATTTTTATTCTAATATTTTGTATTCTGAAAGTGATTATATAGATCATCTTGTCATACTTCCTTGCAGCAAATAATCAGATACACATGTTAAACTTGAAATGATTTTTAATTTTGTCACCACAATGCTCTAAAATGTTAACACTTTTCTTCTGAATTAAAATAGCTTTACAGATGATTTGTTTATAAGTTATATTATTAGACAATCAACAAAAATGTAACTTTTTTTTTTGAGATGGAGTCTCGCTCTGTTGCCCAGGCTGGAGTGCAGTGACGCGATCTCAGCTCACCGCAACCTCTGCCTCGTAGGTTCAAGCGATCTCCTGCTTTAGCCTCCCAAGTAGCTGGGATTACAGGTGCATATCACCACACCTGGCTAATTTTTGTATTCTTAGTAGAGACAGGGTTTCACCATGTTGGCCAGGCTGGTCTCGAACTGCTGACCTCAAGTGGTCCGCCTGCCTTGGCCTCCCAAAGTGCTGGGATTATAGGCATGAGCCACTGTACTGGCCACAACAATTTTAATCAATAATTATTAAGCATGAGGAGTACATTTTTATTGGAAACACAGCTCTAAAGTGTATGGGGCCATTTTTAGTTCATGTTTCTGTGGATTACTTTTACTGCTGGAAGACAGGGTTCGACATCAACTTTGTTCCTATTTTTCTTTTCTTTTATAGATATAAGCATTGAGGAACCTCATTCACAAATTTAAATAGATGAGAATGGAATTTTTTTATAGCAATGCCACCCATTTCTTTGAACCCTTTCCAAGTTACATATAAAAAAGTATTCTGTGATCAAAGTTATTTTTAATGATTAGCTGGCAATTAAGTCCTCCTTCAATGTTACTGAAAGCAATGAATTAGAAACCACTTGACTGGGAAAAAGACATGCTATCCCATTATCAGAGTATCACTAATTTTCTCAGCACCAACACCAATATGTTGGATTGTCCTTCTATTTATATCTCTGGAGGTTCTCACACCCTGTGGCAATGCTCCATACTAACTTTTGGGATGGGCGAGAAGTATGGTTTTCTTTATTGACAGTAGAGATAGGCAATCATGAAAGGGGAGGTGGGAAAGATTCTGCAGGTTGCCACTTCGTCAGGCAGATGGATTTTGGGAATCTGAGTACATATGAAAGTGAATGATCTGGAAATTGATTCCTTTAAAACTATCTGTGCCTACATATGCCTTGAAAAATCTTCATACACCCTCAGGGGTATGTATACTTACTTATCTTTAACTACAGCTGCTTCAACCCAGGAGTTCTTGAATTTTAGTGCTCATCAGACTTGCTTGGTGTGTTTCTAAATATGCAAATTCCAGATCAGGCTCCCAGACATTCTGATTCCGGAGGTCTGGGGTGGGGCCCGAGACTTTTTTTTTTTTTTTTTTTTGAGACATAGCCTTGCTCTGTCGCTCACGCTGGAGGGCAGTGGCGCGATCTTGGCTCACTGCAACCTCCACCCCACAGATTCAAGTGATTCTCCTGCCTCAGTCTCCTGAGTAGCAGGGACTACAGGCACGTGCCACCACGTCCAGCTAATTTTTTTGTATTTTTAGTAAAGACGGGATTTTTTTTTTTTTTTGAGACGGAGTCTCGCTCTGTCACCCAGGCTGGAGTGCAGTGGCGCAATCTCGGTTCATTGCAACCTCTGCCTCCCGGGTTCACACCATTCTCCTGCCTCAGCCTCCCGAGTAGCTGGGACTACAGGTGCCCGCCACCACGCCCGGCTAATTTTTTGTATTTTTAGTAGAGACAGGGTTTCACCATGTTACTCAGGATGGTCTCAATCTCCTGACCTCATGATCCGCCCACCTCAGCCTCTCAAAGTGCTGGGATTACAGGCGTGACTCTAGGGCAAGCCTCTGAATGAGGAGGCTAAGCTGCCTACTTGGTTCTGTGTGGCCACACAGGCCCCAGGGGAATGAACACAATAACAGCTCTTCCTGATTGTTGATTACTGGCCAAATCCATCCCTAAACAATGCCTCCCCTAACACTTCTCCTTCCTCACTTGATACATGGCAGGTTCTCTAAGCTTGCTCACGTGGGTGCTATGATGAGTCCACAGGCCAAAGGAGGGATGTGTGTCTTTTTCAAGAATGTTTTCAGGTAATGGTGAGAGGTGATCAATAAAATTTGCAAGCCATTTGTTAAACACATCCATAATTAAAATCAGTATTACAATGAAGTTATAATAAAGATACAGGTAAAAATTACTAAAAAGTCATCACTTCCTGATTATCATACTATGTTGTACTACCATTTATGATCTTGAGATTATTTATTGTTATCTTTATGGTGCAAATACTATGTAACAGTGCTACAGTGCACCATGTTAGGTGATGTCACATTGTTAGCTTAAAAATTGGCCACCGTGGGAGTATTTATACCATGGAAATTAGCAAATATTACAAATTTGTTTTTTTTTTTGGAAGGTGGACTGTGAAACATTTACTAGTACACCACTGGCTGTAGGCCTTGGGCAATTCATGTCCCTACTGTCTGTCTCTTGGCCTTTACCTGAATGAGTTAGCTGCTTAAACTTCTATTCCTAGTTCAGGGATTCTTAGTTGTTGAAAACAGATTCCTGCATCCCTTCTCCAACAGACTATGATTCAGTGCACGTTAAACTAATTCCCAGGTGCTTCTGAGGAAGGCATAGCAGACCACAATTTTAGAAGTCCCCATGGGGTTGAAAGGAGATGACCTGGAAAGGGGAAAAACGAAATATCCTGCTCTTGACATTAGTGCACAAGAGTGAAAGCTTTCATAGAATTGCTTATAAGCTTAAAATAACTCATTTCCCTAATGAAGATGCATGGAAGCTTGGCTGACTCAATGGTTTATCTAACGGTTTATTCCACTGATAAGTGAATGACTATGTTAAGGCAAAAACTGACCCAAGGAAGTCAGTTTCCAACATCTCTTCAATTACTCTTTTACATATTGTTGTATGCACTGCAGTAGACTCAATTCAGATCAAATATTTGTTGAACATTACTTACAAGGACCTGTGATTGACTTTCATACATATTCTATGGGTGAAATCAACCATAATAATCAATAAAGTGGAATGATTCTCTTCTGCATCTGCTTCAACTTCATCCCCTGTGAGTTTTGAGGCTTCCCACCACCTTCCACTCATTGCCACCTCTGTCTGTCCCAGCTGCTGCTGCCTCTCCAGTGGTCTGTACCTCTCGCCACCATACCACTTCACCATTCCTGCTCTTGCCACACACAGAGCTTCATTATGACCAAGTGTGCCTTTCTTTTTTGCCTCATGCAAAACTCACTCTAGAGAAGACTGTCCTAATTAAGGACTCTGACTTAACAAGGGTAGGTTCAATTTAAGTTCACTTTGGCCATACCTAAAATAGTTGAGTTTTTTTTTCCCCCCAGAGACAGAGTCTCACTCTGTCGCCCAGGCTGGAGTGCAGTGGCACCATCTCGGCTCACTGCACCCTCCAGAGGCCTCCTGGGTTCAAGCAATTCTCCTGCCTCAGCCTCCTGAGAAGCTGGGATTGCAGGCGCATGCCACCATGCCCAGCTGATTTTTGTATTTTTAGTAGAGACGGGTTTCACCATGTTGGACCATGGCCAACAGCCAGACTGGTCTCGAACTCATGACTTCAGGTGATCCACCTGCCTCAGCCTCCCAAAGTGCTGGGATTACGGGTGTAAGCCACAGTGTCCAGCCAATAGTTGAGTTTTATTAATGTTCAACAGGCTTAGAAAACAGATTCAGTTCTAGTTTGCACTGCTTCACTTTGTTTTGTAAACAACTTAGGTTAGTTTAATGGTTCACTGAAAACTTAATATTTGAAATCTGCTCAGAGGTTCAATAGAATAGTATAATTCTTTGTTGCTTCTTGGTCCCTTTTCTGTTTGGTTCTGGTCCTAAGAGAAGCAAAGCACTGACATCTGTTGCAATGTTCTTCCCCCTCTCCAAGTAGGGATGGTGAAAATCTAAGGCATTTCTCCTAGCAATTTTAAATTATGCCTTTGGTCTTCTTATCCAAATAATACACACTGCAATATTTTAAATGTTGGGTACCATCTAGAGGAGACAGTGTATACTGATCCAGTTGATGAACATATTTTGAGAAAAAAAAAATCAGGAAAAATGCTTCTCAATATACTGATCTTGTAATTAGATACTGTAGTAGAACTCAAGTCACTGATTGTGCCATTCTGATGCCACACAAGATCACAAGTTATAATGTCAGCAGGAATTTGAATAAATGAATGAGAAAGTGAGGAAATCCTCAGCTGCACTGTTTCTGAAGGACTGCCGGCAAGCACATAGACCATCAGAGTTAGAAATCTTAGTCCAAAGACTTCATTTTAATAGACTTGCAGAGAACTACTTATATTTCCTGAAGTCACAAGGCCACCACAACCAGGATTACAAATTGGGGTTCCCAATTTCTATGCAGGAACTTCTTGTAATTCATACATTGTTTATTCTTTTTTTCTTTGAGACAGGGTCTCACTCTGTTGTTCAGGCTAGAGCACAGTGGCGTGAACATGGCTCACTGCAGCCTTGACCCCCTGGGCTCAAGCCATTCTCCTGCTTCAGCCTCCCAATTTGCTGGGACCACAGGCATGTATCACCATGTCTGGTTATTTTTTTTTTCTTTTTTTTGTAGAGACGGAGTCTCACCATGTTGCCCAGGCTGGTGCTTACTGTTAAGAGTTCATGCTTTGTACTTTCATTTTAAGGACCACCTTCGATCAATAATTGGAAATTCTGACAAGATATATATTTCTCTATCTCTTATTGTTATTCACAGTAATAAATAACAGGTACAACCTGAATGTTTGATGGATTGCTTAAATTGTGCCCATAGGATGGACACTACCTCAGCCAGGTGTAAGAACGTACCCTCGATGTGATGTAATGAAAAGAGCAATTCACTTCCTGAAAGTCCACAACCCCAGTTGAATCATAAGAAAAACATTAGACAAACCCAACGTGAGGTACATTCAACAAAATACTTGACCAGTACTCCTCAAAACTATCAGGGTCATCAAAAGCATGGAAAGTCTGAGAAGCTGTCATAGCTAAGAGGGGTCTGAGGACACATGATGACCAAATATGGGTAAAAACTAGTGAAATCTGATTCAAAGTGTGGAGTTAATAATAATATACCAATATTGGTTCTTTAATTGAAAAATATAACATGGTATCGTAAGAAAAATAAGGGAATATAACTACTTGTTTCAAAAGTTAAGTTTATTCACTTTAATAGACTATTGGTTGCTCTAAGATTATATGATAGTGCTTGGCCTACGTTTTTAGCATTAAAATGTCTTCTCTTTTATTGGGGATAGTAGATGATGTCTGTTAAAAATGTTAAAAAATGTCGGTGCCCTATGTCAATCCCTAAAATTCTGTGTGTCCATGAAATCCCTATGTCTAGAAAGTGTTTCTTGCCGGGTGCAGTGGCTAACGCCTGTAATCCCAACACTTTGGGAGGCTGAGGCAGGTGGATCACCTGAGGTCGGGAGTTCCAGACTAGCCTGACCAACATGGAGAAACCCCACCTCTACTAAAAATACAAAATTAGCTGGGCATAGTGGCGCATACCTGTAATCCCAGCTACTCGGGAGGCTGAGGCAGGAGAATCACTTGAACCCGGGAGGCAGAGGTTGTGGTGAGCCGAGATCACGCCATTACATCCTAGCCTGGGCAACAAGAGCGAAACTCCATCTCAAAAAGAAAACGTTTCCATATATCATATTATGTTTTTTTTTTGGTCTGGGAGAGTACTCAGGGATTTGTGACAGGCAGTAAGAAATGTACATCTATTGAGTTTACCTACTGGTTAGGCACCAAGCTTTACACATACATGATTTCTTAGCAAATCTTTGCACTTTAAGTTAGGTATTCCCATATTACAGATAAGGAAGTAGTAGTAATGTAGGATAAATAACTTGCCCAAGGAATGTGCTAACGGGAAGGAAGCAAATCCAAGTTTACCTGACTCTAGAACCTGTGCTCCTTTTTTTTTTTATAATACCATATCACTTATTATAGAGAATATCTAATGCTCATTTTAAAGAGAAATAGTGTTCAACTTTTTTGTATATACTTTGATGCTACCTTTTCAAATTCAGTGTATTCATATAGCAATAACAAGTGTTGGTATTATGCTTTTTTTTTTTTTTTTTTTGAGACAGAGTTTCGCTCTTGTTGCCCAGGCTGGAGTGCAATGGCGCGATCTTGATTCACCGCAACCTCCGCCTCCTGGGTCCAAGCGATTGTCCTGCCTCAGCCTCCCGAGTAGCTGGGATTACAGCTGCTCGCCACCACGCCCAGCTAATTTTTTGTATTCTTAGTAGAGATGGGGTTTCACCATGTTGGCCAGGCTGGTCTTGAACTCCTGACCTCAGGTGATCTACCTGCCTCGGCCTCCTAAAGTGCTGGGATTATAGGCATGAGCCACCATGTCCAGCCAGCATTATGCTTTTAAGCTTGCAACCCAACTCGTTTTATCTTTTTGGTCAAGTAACCATACAAAACCTATCAGGAGATAAGTCATATAATAATACCCTGATTATATGCAGTTAAAACAATCAACACCACAGCTGACTACAAGTTCTCAGGCAGAAGTTAGTGAAAGCCAAGCTGCCTCAAAGAGCTGAAGACATCAAGTTTAAAAAAGAAACACTGGATCAATCACAATGCCACCCAGACCTTGAGACTAAACAAACTGTGCCTGGTTTTTAGAAAGCCAATAGCGTAACAATTCAGTAAGGGAGAGTACAAGAGAGTGAGGGGGCCAAAGTAACCAAAGAGAGATGAGGAGAGGGGAGGGGGAAAGGGAGAGGGAGAGAGCACAGTACTGGCAAGAAGAAAGCAACAAACAATATGTAATTTACTAGAAAGCCTAGAACACTCTAAGACCATGCTAATCAACAAGGATATGTCCGTGGCTCCCCAACTTCTCACTTACATGCTGAAAACAAATGCAGTAAAGAACACATGAGCATACAGATGAATTATTAGCAGTGTTCAATTTAAAGCTAGAATTAAAACAATTTTAAAGGCATGTAACTAATGCATTATAATTTAGGGATCTAAAATCTGGTCTTCTGTTGCTAAAATTTAAATGATTAAAACAAGAGTTTATTTTTCTTGCATTCCTTGATTTACTGAAGTCAATTAAAAATAAAGCCATGTTTAAACAAGTGTTGGAGACCAACTTTTAATAATACATATTTAATTTCAGAAACATATGCTAACCATCAACAACATGATCAGGGTTTCATTGCCCCAGATGTTATTTCATTGGTACATTATATTGATATTTACAAAGGCTTTCAAATTCAACAACACAAAACAAAACAGCTTAATTTTTAAAAACTACAATGCTTTAAAAAAATGTAAACAGTTTCATTTTTACATTATTGTAAAAAAGAAGACTCACTCCTTAATGTGGCTTAATTTTTTTTTAAGTGAGCAAAGCCTGGTGCTCATGGATAAAGAATGAAAATAATTCTTTACATAGAAACATTGTGCTCCAGTGTGGCAAAGAAAAAAAAATTATATGTACATATATAAAGAAAAGAATCTTAAGCCCACAATTTAGACCACAAAAAAATCTTGTCCCCAAATTGAGAAATTTATAAAAACCATTTACACATGGTTATTGACCTATTGGAAACCTATATAACATTTTCAAAACAATAACTCAGTCAAAAGATACTACTTTTCTTAAAAATGAAATCTTGTGCAAAAAAAAATTGTTTAAGCTAGAAACAAGACTATTCCCCCTAGTAAGAGGCCAAAAGAGCCACTGAAATAATTTAACTCTGTTAGATTTAATGCATGTAACCAAAAGGCACATACATGTGATTAATATATTAATATATTTTCATGCAGAAACTTGTGCATGTTCATAATTATACAACGAAAACACAAACATAACAAAACAATAAAGCCTAATGTTTGGCAATGTTATTCTAGCCATATTCCTTTCTACTCTATCGGCCTGGGGTTTCCTAGATCATTAACACTGCCTCTCAAAAAATATATTATATTTGAACAACTTTCAATAAAAATTTAAAAAGTATGTTAGCTTGGAACACTATATTTTTTCAGTTCTGATACATATAGAAACTTATTGATATGTTTATTTTAAATGCCATTTCAAATTAAGATACATTTTTTCTTTTATTAACAAACACTTTGATTGCTCCAGTGAAGTCAGCAGAGAGAAGAACTTCTGTGTTATCTGTCTTCATAATACCTTAAAAGCATAAAAAATAGTTTTAAGTTGATTTTTAAAGGAATATGAAGCCTGCTGCCACAATTATCACATGCCCATGACCCTCCACCTTCAGGGGAGAATATCATCTCCTGACCTTTTCAGTCTCCTTTTCTGGCTGGCTCCTGTAATTCTTTCATTCTGCTGAATCTCTCCTCTGCTCTGAGACTCACTTCCACTTACCTTGTCTTGGCTGGTCTTTCCCTGGCTTGAGGATATTACAGTCTCCTGGGGCCTGGATGCTTGGACTTATTCCTAGGCAGCCCAGGCATCTAAGTCATCTAATGCTTCATTGCATGGCAAGAAGCTAGTGTGTCATTCAACCTCAGGACTGCAGTGCTGGCAGAATGGGATCAGCTGGGCAAGTCTGTTGCTAACAGGGGTATCTAGCGAGGTTGCCAGTAAGGGTTATTGTATAGCAGACATACTGAAAGTGCCATGAAATGAAGTACACATTTGCTGTGTGAATGCTGACAGCACCTTTTGCCATATGGTCCTTACTGAAAAGCTATATAACTATGCTGAATGGCATAAATGCTTACCTCTTACATTTGCCAGTTGCATAAAAGCATTTAATAAAAAAATTCAGTGTTAACTAACTCTATTATACATAGGTGAAAATTGAGATTTTGAGATTTAAAAAAGAAGAAAATAATCCAAACTTTAACTGGAAAGTTGTGGACAGGATGAGTCACACAAAATGGTTTCCCTTAGATGTGCTAAAAACATATCCTAAGTCTTTGAACATTCCTTTACCACCCTTTTGGCATATCTCATAGCAGTACTGTGCAGTGGTAGTAGCAGCAGCAGCAAAGGACTTAGGAATATGAGAAAGGATAGAGAAGAATTCACCATACATATAAAATGCTTTGTAAGACACAATAATAATGAAAATAATAATAATGAAAATGATAACAATAATGCCTACTACATGCGAGGCATTTTGCTAAGCACTTTTACGCATACAAGTATATATATATATATTTAGATAGAGCCTCACTCTGTTGTGCAGGCAGGAATGCAGTGGCACCATCGTAGCTCACTTGGAACCTCACACTCCTGGGCTCAAAGGATCCTTCCACCTCAGCCTCCCTACAGGCATGTGCCACTGTGCCCGGCTAATTATTTAATATTTTGTGGAAACAGGGTCTTGCTATGTTGTCCAGGCTGGTTTCAAACTCCTGGCCTCAAGTGATCCTCCCGCCCTGGCCTCCCAAAATGTTGGGGTTACAGTCATGAGCCACCATGCCCAGCCTATACATATCATATCTAATTCTTATTGAAACTCTATAAACTAGGTTATCATGATTATTTTACGCATAAGGAAAATTGAGGCTCAAACTGCCAAACACGTCAGGAACAAAGAGAGAGGGCAATTGGATATATTTTGTGATCCTCCATTTCGGGTTTAAGAGAGTTTATTCTTAGACTACACCTACATGGGTACAAAATGACAAACACAAATCTGAGTACAACCCACTAAAATTTGTGCCTCTTCAAAAAGGACCCAGTTAGTTAAGTGAGCCTTGTTAATGTGGTACATTTTTGAGAAGTTAAAAAAAAACCCCTGTACCTTTTGCTTTTCCTCAAATTGTTTTAAAAGCTAGAATTTCCTGTGGAATATGCAGGGGAAGTATATAGAATGTAAAAAGGTAGTACTGGGGAAAAAAGAAAAGAAAAGAAAAAAAAAGGCCAGGTGTGATGTCTCATGCCTGTAATCCCAGCACTTGGGCCAAAGTAGAAGGACTAACCTTTTTGAGGCCAGAAGTTTGAGACCAGCCTGCGAAACATAAGGAGAACTCATTTCTACCAAAAAGAAAAAAAAAAAAAATTAGCCAGGCATGGTAGTACGTGTAGTACTAGCTACTTGATGCTGAGGCAGGAAGATTGCTTGAGCACAGAGTTCAAGGTTGCAGTGAGCTATGACTGTACCACCGCACTCCAGCCAGGGAAACAAGAGTGACACCATGTCATTCATTCATTCATAAGTAAAAAAAAAAAAAAAAAAAAAAGAAAAAACGTAAATGACCTAAGTTAGAAGAGAGAAGCTGGATTTGATTCTGAGAAGGAAAGAAAAAGAAAACAGAAAACAGTTAAACAGGCATTTAGTAAAGGTATAATCATTCTAACTTGGTTTATTTTTGTATCTTGTACTGAAAGAAATGCTAGACTCAAGTTCATCTTTGTTATCAAAATTTTTCTTCACAGACAGAAGGAATAGTGTGTAGTGAGTGGAGTAGATAGTGCAAATAATAGTACAAAAAATTACTTGAGATTAAACTATTGATAACTTTTTAGCATTCAAATACGTTAGAAGCACTCTTTGTACATTGTATCTATTCCTGTGGCTTTATGACCTGTTTGTAATCTGTAGCATGAGACAATACAGTCAATAAACTATTATGCAATCAATTTAAAAATTAAAAAAAAATATATATATATATATTTTTTGAGTTGGGTGTCCTTCTATGTTGTCTGGGCTGGTCTCGAGCTCCTGAGTTCAAACAATCCTCCTGCCTCAGCCTCCCAAGTACCCGGGATTACAGGTACACACCACAACGCCTGGCATAACTATTTTTTTTTTAGACAGAGTCTTGCTGTGTCACCCGGACTGGAGTGCAGTGGCGCGATCTCCACCCACTGAAACCTCCACCTTCCCGAGTTCAAGCACTTCTCCTGCCTCAGCATCCCAGGATTACAGGCATGCACCACCATACCTGGCTACGTTTTGTATTTTTAGTAGAGACAGGGTTTCAACATGTTGGCCAGGCTGGTCTTGAACTCCTGACCTCAAGCAATCTGCTCACCTTGGTCTTCCAAAGTGCTAGGATTATAGGTGTGAGCCACCACACTCAGCCACAACTGGTTTTAATAATACAAACTTGTTTTCACTAATAATTGATCCAAATCTGCATGGTCTTACCATACTCTTAAGGACGAGCAGGACTAGTTACAGATTTTTTTTTTTTTTTTGAGATGGAATCTCACCCTGTTGCTAGGCAGGAGTGCAGTGGCGCGATCTCAGCTCACTGCAACCTCCGCCTCCCTGGTTCAAGCGATTCTGCCTCAGCCTCCTGAGTAGCTGGGACTACAGGTGCGCACCACCATGCCCAGCTAATTTGTGCAGTTTAGTAGAGATGGGGTTTCACTACGTTGGCTAGGATGATCTCGAACTCTTGACCTCATGATCCGCCCGCCTTGGTCTCCCAAAGTGCTGGGATTTCAGGCGTGAGCCACCACAGCTGACCCAGATTTTTATATAACTGATTGGCACTCGATATTACTTGTTGACAGTTTGTTCTCCCTTCCTAATATGAGCACTTTATATAACCGGAATTAATACTCATTCTCAAAGCATATATGCTACAAATGGCAAGAAATTACAAACTTGTAAATAGCCATCTATCTCAAGAAGCTGTTAACTTGTGGCAACTAGAAAAATTAGCTCTGCTTCATTTGGGTTTAATTCATTCAGTCGGCAAATGTTCATTAAGCGCCTACTATATGAAGGTAAGCACTGTGTGAGACACTGGCAATACAGCAATAAATAAGACATGAAAAGTCTCTGTCTTCTAGAGATTACAGACTAGTAGGAGAGAGACAGATAATAAAGAAGTTTTATATTTGTATATATTGTTTGCACTTCTCTAAAGAGAATGGTTACCTATAGTTATGAACATCTAAATTTCTCTTTTTTTTTTTTTTTGGAGATGGAGTCTCGCTCTGTCACCCAGGCTGGAGTGCAGTGGCGCGATCTCGGCTCACTGCAACCTCCGCCTCCCGGGTTCATGCCATTCTCCTGTCTCAGCCTCCCGAGTAGCTGGGATTACAGGCGACTGCCACCACATCCGGCTAATTTTTGTATTTTTAGTAGAGATGGGGTTTCACCGTGTTAGCCAGGATGGTCTCGATCTCCTGACCTCGTGATCTGCCCGCCTTGGCCTTCCAAAGTGCTGGGATTACAGGCGTGAGCCACCGCGCCTGGCCCAAATTTCTCATTTTTAATTCTCAGGTGAATTTAAAACAGGTAAAACTTTGAGGAAATATATTACTGAAAAGTTCAGAAATGGGTATCTGACAACCATTAAGTTGCAAACAAGAAATATTCTTTGGTGGCTCACGCCTGTAATCCCAGTGCTTTGGGAGGCTGAGGTGGGTGGATTGCTTGAGCCTAGAAGTTTGAGACCAGCCTGGGCAACATGGTGAAATTCCATCTCTATAAAAGTTCAAAAAATTAGCCTGGCGTGGTGGCGGGTGCCTGTAGTCCCAGCTACTCAGGAGGCTGAGGCAGGAGAATGGCGTGAACCCAGGAGGCGGAGCTTGCAGTGAGACAAGATCGTACCACTGCACTCCAGCCTGGGCGACAGAGCGAGACTCCGTCACAAAAAAAAAAAAAAAAAAAAAAAAAAAAAAAAAAAAAATTAGCTGGGCATGGTGGTGTAGGCCTGTAGTCCCAGCTACTCAGGAGGCTGAGGTGGAAGGATCACCTGAGTCCAGGGTGGTTGAGGCTGCAGTGAGCTGTGACTGCATCATTGCATTCCAGCCTGGGTGACAGAGCAAGACTCTGTCTTAAGAAAAAAGAAAAAAGAAATATTCTTTATACTAGTGAAAACCTCATTATACTCATATGAGACAAATGAGGTTACTAAATGCTGACTAGAAAAAAATATAGGACAAATAAAGATTTACCAGAATGTGTGAGATCCAAAAAGTCAGCATCTTCACTTTTCTCGTTCCCTTCTGAGTTTTCAGATGGCACATCCAAA
Source organism: Macaca fascicularis (assembly GCF_037993035.2). Classification (NCBI taxonomy): domain Eukaryota; kingdom Metazoa; phylum Chordata; class Mammalia; order Primates; family Cercopithecidae; genus Macaca; species Macaca fascicularis. The sequence goes on along the minus strand of NC_088395.1, from coordinate 124,772,532 downwards.
GATAACATCAAACTTGGGTTTGGTGCAAAGATGGCTGATGTAACAACTGCATTGTGGGCTGCAGAAAAAATTTACTTCAGGATAACTGACAAATTGGATACCAAGACAAACACGATAGTGTATGTTATATGCCAAATATCCTTAAAAACTAACACAGAAGTAACTAAGAGTGATTTAAAACCCAAAAATTTTTCTAAGAAACATTACATATAAGTTCTGAAATTCCCTGACTTCTCAAATTTTAGACCAAAGTTCTTCCTTAGTATAGATAAAACAAGTAAAGCCAAATGCAAAGCAGTTTATCAGTGTCAAACTGCCTCTCTTAAAATAATGCCTACATGAATTTACTTCTTCTTTTTTTTTAGACGGAGTCTCACTCTACCACCCAGGCTAGAGTGCAGTGGCGCGATCTCGGATCACTGCAACCTTCGCCTCCTGGGTTCCAGCACTTCTACTGCCTCAGCCTCCTGAGTAGCTGGGACTACAGGTGCGTGCCACCACGTCCAGTTACTTTTTTTTTGTATTTTTAGTAGAGACAGGGTTTCACCGTGTTAGCCAGGATGGTCTCGATCTCCTGACCTCATGATATGCCAGTCTCGGCCTCCCAAAGTGCCAGGATTACAGGCGTGAGCCACTGTGCCCGGCTATGAATTTACTTCTAGCACATACCCACTTTAACTTGATTCTCTTATAAGACACACAAAAGCAAGTATTTACTTACCTTTAATACCTTCCCAGAAGTCATTACGATCTCTCCTGACTGAAGTAAACTTGCTTAGGTCATGGTAAGTACTCCAGATATAAACATACTTATCTTCTGAACCACTAACGAGGTAAGTAAAATCATGGCTGAATTTGGGGAAGAAAGGAAAAGCAAATAAAATGTGTGTGTATATGTTTAACGGTTTCCTTTATCAGTGCTTCCTACTTTGTGATACCTAAAATAACACCTGAAGGAGCTTGTTGAATATGTAGACTCAAAGTCTCACTCTAGATGTTCTAAATGTGTAGGTGTGATGTAGTGGCCTGGCACTTGTATTTGCATCAAAGCTCTAAGTAACTGTGACATTAGTTAATCCATGTTGGGAGGAATGATGATTTAAGGTGTGAAAGACAGGAGCAGAATACTTTACCAATTGAGTTAATTACTGTATAATTCAAGAAAAAAGAACTGGTAAGAAAAGGACTGAAAGAAGAGGGCTAGAAGGAAGAAAAGGTAGCTAACCTTCAGGAGAGTGTCCGGAACCCAAATTAGAAATTTAAATAATAATGATATGTAAAGTTTTGAATACAAGACACTGTGCTGTGGGGTGTTAAAATGCTTTCTTAAGAGTCCTAAAAGGTTCCTTCCTTTCCTAAAAGGTTCAAGGCAATGGGGCGGGGATGGGGGTGGTGGGATGAGCCATAAGCCCCTTCGTAAAAGGGTAAACAAAGGTACAAAAGCAAAAACTCTAGAGATGAGAGTCTTCTAATCCCAGCTCTACAACTATGACTTTAGGCCAATCACTTAACTTTCTGAGTCTTGGTTTCTTCATCTGCAGAATAGGGGCAATTCGAATTCTATATACTAGATAGGTGGACAAGGTAAGTATCGCATGATAAAATACTAGTTGCAAAAGTGAAAAAAACCCCATTAAACATAAGGCATAGACCAATGGAAAAATGAAAGTAGGGGAGAAATGTTCTGATCTCTTTTGGGAATATCTCATTGCCAATTTACCTGAAACTTGCTTTGATCTGGCTGCTGCTATTGACGTAACCCTTATACTTCATGGACAGTGACAAATCTCTCAAATCATATAGTCTGATTCTGGAGTCATTTGAGGTTACCAATATCTAAAAGCAGATCAAATGAAAAGTTAAAAATATCATGTTTTAGTACAAGCTAAGTTACAACCCAAAAAGGGTGCTACACACATACAAACAAATATACCTCAAAACCAGAAGAAAAGTGGTATTCCACAAGAAAGAGAATACATTTTTTTTTGCCAAGATATTAAGAACTTCCAAGAATCTACATATAGTATGGAGAGAGATGGTTTTGAATACTGTAGTACCTTATTTTCTCCAGGTAAAGGCTCAATGCCAGTAATTTTTCTTCCAACCTTGTTACGCCCTCTAGTAGATCGTACATGTATTTGTGTATGGTATTTCAAATGCTAAAAATAAATCATACATTTAACATATTAGAATTAGGAGCATGTGTGGTGGCTTGTATCTGTAATTCTAGCTACTCCGGCGGCTGAGGCAGGAGGATTGCTTGAGCCCAAGAGTTCGAGGCTGTAGTGAGCAACAATAATTGTACCACTATGCTCTAACTTGGGTGACAGAGTGAGGCTTTGTCTCTATAAAAAAATTCTTTTTGCTTGGGCATGGTGGCTCACGCCTGTAATCCCAGCACGTTGGGAGGCTGAGGCAGGTGAATCACTTGAAGTCAGGAGTTAGAGACCAGCCTGGCCAACATGGTAAAATCCCATCTCTACCAAAAAATACAAAAATTAGCCGAGTGTGGTGGCACATGCCTGTAGTCCCAGCTACTCAGGAGGCTGAGGCACAAGAATCACTTGAATCCAGGAGGCGGAGGTTGTAGTGAGCCGAGATCACTCCACTGCACGCCATCCTGGGCAACAGAGTGAGACTCCATCTCAAAAAAATTTTTTTAAAAATTAGAATGAGAAGACATCTTAAAAGTCATCTGCATCTGTTCCAACTCTTAAGACAGACATGGTATTATTTGTCCCTATTTAGAGAAAATGCAGTTAAAGCCCAGAGGGGATAAACAACTTGTCCAAAACCATGAAAGTGTTTACTAAGTATATAATTATATAATTTACAAAAAACAATCATTTACCTCTGTATCATAGAAAATACATCTGCCATCATATGTCCCAATCACTGCATATTTGCCATTCTGACAGAAGTTTGCAGCTGTGATCAATTTCGTCTGACCATCTACTTCATTCCACAAAGCCACTTTTTTGTCAGGTATGTTCCAAAGGCGGAGCTTTCCATCCAAAGACCCACTTAGAAAATACCTGTCATCCTAAAAAGGTGGCAAAAGAGAAAGCTTTCATTTTACCACATCAAGAAAAAACTCATTAGCAAATCAAATCAGTAAGTCTATTAGACTAGTTTAAAAATGTAGATTTCAGGGCTGGGCGCAGTGGCTCACACCTGTAGTCCTAGCACTTTGGGAGGCCAAGGCAGTGGATCACAAGGTCAAGAGATCGACACTATCCTGGCCAACATGGTGAAATCCTGTCTCTAGTAAAAACATAAAAATTAGCTGGGCATGGTGGTGTGCAGCTGTAGTCCCAGCTACTCGGAAGGCTGAAGCAGGAGAATCGCTTGAACCCGGTAGGCGGAGGTTGCAGTGAGCCAAGATCGCACCACTGTACTCCAGCCTGGCGACAGAGTGAGACTCCGTCTCAAAAAAAAAAAAAAAGATTTCATTTAAAAATTTTTATTCTTTAAGCAAGCATTATTTTATGCACTGAAAGCAGTAACAATTAGAAACCTCACTATTCACTTTGAGAAATAAAATTCTAATTATCATATCCTTAAACTGCCCTTTTGCAAGATAGGGATGTTAACAGATAACGTGTTTGAGTGTGTATTAAATGGAAGAAGGTTCTGTGGTCAAGTAAGTTTGAGAAATTCTGGGTTACAGAAAGTTAAACTCGATTCTCAGTTAACCTGCATTTTGAATCTCCAAAGAGAGGATAAAACAGGTAGCATTTTTCAACATATTTAACCACAGACTTTTTTGGGGGGGCGTGTTTAGGGGAGATGCTAGACCTTTCAGGAACATGCTATGAGAAACACTATCCTATATCATACCTTCCTCTGGGATACATGTAACACTTGGATAAAGAGAAATATCAGTTAGTGGCCCCCCAAACCAGTCATTTTTGGAACCCTAGCACCATGCCAACAGAGAATTACTTCATTATTCAAATTCTGCTCTCAGATCAGGGATTCTCAACCTGCAGCAATTTGACCCCAAAGGGGACATCTAGCATTATCTGGAGACATTTTGGTTGTAGAAACTGGTGGGAGGATCAGGATGCTACCAGTATCTAGTGGGGAGAGGCCAGGGATGCTGCTAAATATCCTATAATGCACAGCCTACTCTCCCCCGTGTAACAAAGAATATCAACAGTACTAGGCTTGAGAAACCTGCCTTAAACTAAATCAGTCCTACCACTAAGCTGGTTTTGTTTTTGGCAACATAAGAATTTTTCTTTCTTTATTTTTATTTTTTGGTGATGGGGTCTCAGTTTGTTGCCCAGGCTGGAGTACAGACGTTCGATCACAGCTTACTGCAGCCTCGATCTCCTGGGCTCAAGTGATCCTCTCACCTCAGCCTCCCAAGTAGTTGGGATCACAGAAGCACACAACCATACCTGGCTAACTTTAAAATTTTTTATAAAAATGGGGTCTCCCTATGTTGCCCAGGCTGGTCTCGAACTCCTGGCCTCAAGTGATCCTCCTGCCTCAAACTCCCAAAGTGCTGGGATTATAGGAGGGAGCCACCATACCCAGCCAAGATGATGATTCTTCTTTTTTTTTTTTCCTTCCCCACCCCCCCGCCCCCGCCCTAAGGGTTTCTGTTCCTTGCCAAAAATTATTATTCTTACCCATCTCTGAAACCTGTCAAAGACAATCTACAAATGATGGACATCTTCATGGCTATGGTATAGTAGGGTCACTCAATGTGTACCAGTAGAAGAGCTGAACAAGTAAAAACTTAGTAATTGTCACATACGTACATCTATGTGTGTGTATCTCCATTTTGTTGTTATTTTTATTTTTTATTTTTGAGATGGAATCTCACTCTGTCACCCAGGCTAGGGTACAGTGGCACAATCTTGGTTCACTGCAACCTCCACCTCCCGGGCTCAAGCAATTCTCCTGCCTCAGCTTCCTGAGTAGCTGGGATTATAGGCATGCACCACGACGGCCGGCTAATTTTTGCATTTTTATTAGAGATGGGTTTTCACCATGTTGGCCAGGCTGGTCTTGAACTCCTGACCTCAGGTGATCTACCCACCTTGGCCTCCCAAAGTGCTGGGATTACAGACATGAGCCACCAAGCCCGGCCCATTTTACTATTTCTTTTCTAACTCTGCTACCTTTCTTCCTTTAACATTATAATAAAAGTCATATTTCCTAAAAAAAAAAAAAAAAAAAAAAAAAAAAAAAAACCCAAGTCATCACTACCCTATTCTTTCCTAGCCCCTTAAAAACACTCCAGGTCAGTACGATTTTTAGAAATAGGGCTTTATAGTTTCCAAAATAAAACCAAATAAAAGCACTATAAAAAAATCATTGGCTGGGCCAGGCGCAGTAGCTCACGTCTGTAATTCCAGCACTTTGTGAGGCCAAGGCAGGCAGATCACTTGAGGTCAGGAGTTAGAGACCAGCCTGGCCAACATGGTGAAACTCCATCTCTACTAAAAATACAAAAATTAGCTGGATGTGGTGGTACATGTCTGTAATCCCAGCTATTTGGGAGGCTGAGGCAGAATTACTTGAACCTGGGAGGTGGAGGTTGCAGTGAGCTGAGATTGTGCCACTGCACTCCAGCCTGGAGACTGTCTCAAAAAAAAAAAAAAAAAAGAAAAAAGAAAAAAAAATTCATGGCTGAACAGAAAGTTTAATAAATAATAAAATACCACATGGAAAACAATCGGATGGGTGCAGTGGCTCATGCTTTTAATCCCAGCACTTTGGGAGGCCGAGGTGGGCAGATCACTTTGAGCCCAGGAGTTTGAGACCAGCCTGGGCAACATGGCAATACCCTGTCTCTACTAAAAATACAAAAATTAGCCAGGAATAGTGCAGGCACAGTGGTGCATGCCTGTAGTCCCAGCTACCTGGGGAGCTGAGGCAGGAGAATCACCTGAGCCAGGGAAGTTGAGGCTGCAGTAAGCCGAGACTGCACTACTGCACTACAGCCTGGGTGACAAAGTGAGATCCTGTCTCAAAAACAAAAAACAAAAAACAAAAAAAAAAGAAAGAAAAGAAAAGAAAAACAATGAGAAAGAAAACAATCACAACTAAATATCTCTTTCCAACCTGATACTTTATAGCTAAAACAGAGTTATGGAAAGATTCATGTATGGAAAGATTTTGCTCACAGTTGCTGATGGGGTAAATCCATCCTTTTGTTGTGTGTATAGGGGACGGGGTGGGGGTGTTATTCAGAAAGAAGACTCTAATGACTTGATCATCAAAACTGGTAAGAATTAACATAGTTTTACTGTTTGTGATAGAGGTGGAGTCTCACTGTGTTGCCCAGGCTGGTCTTGAACTCCTAGCCTCAAGCCATCCTCCCACTTAGCCTCCCAAAGTGCTGGGATTATAGGCGTGAGCCACCAAAATTCTTAACCAGGTCTTCTTCTTTTTTTTTTTTTTTGAGACAGTCTCGCTCTATTGCCCAGGCTGGTGCAATCTCGGCTCACTGCAGCCTCTGCCTCCTGGGTTCAAGTGATTCTCCTGTCTCAGCCTCCCGAGTAGCTGGGACTACAGGCACCTGCCACCACACCTGTCTAATGTTTGTATTTTTAGTAGAAACAATGTTTCACCATGTTGGCCAGGTTGGTCTCCATCTGTTGACCTCATGATCTGCCTGCCCTGCCATCCCAAAGTGCTGGGATTATAGGCATGAGCCACCGCGCCTGGCCCTTAACCAAGTCTTCAACGGTTTGGAATTATCACTGCTTATGTTATAAGCCTGCTCAGGAAAGGAAAGTATATTGAAAACAAGTCAGTCTTCTCCTTAATTTGGGGGAGATGAAGAAATGTGAATATGATTAAAATGTTACATTAAAAAGATAATGGGTGTTAAACATATAAAGATGAGGACACCACTGGAAATGTAATTATAACACCAACATAGGTAAGGGAAACTTGTTGCTAGGGTCAGCTCAAGTCCTCTGCTTAATTGAGCTAGTGCAGTCAGCACCGACATGTGATTTCCCTTTTGCTTACAGTTGTAAAAATCTGTAACTAATTTAGCCTTAAGCATTTGGTGGCCCTATCCTCTAGGGGCATACAATAGGTCTGCAATTCTATGATAGCAGATTTTTCTCATTTGGCTGAAATCATATGAAATACTTTCTTTCTGGGGGAAAGATATGAAAGGATTTTCTATACTGAAAAGGAATAAAGAAGGGATATCAAGACTAACAATACAAATTCAGTATATCTTGTAATGAATTTTCATCTTTGCCTCTTTCAGTCTTTTTCTCTGTCTCTTCCCTCCCCAATCTCACTATTTCTGTCTAGGTACTTCCCTTTCTCATTTATCCATCTGCTTCCTCTTCTTCCTCCATCTCCAATATCTGTCATCTTTAATAGGATAGTTTATTTCATTTATTTATACCTTGCATGTCTTAATAAAGATTTGAGATATAACATCCCCAGTTTTTCTAATGCAGATCAGCAGAATATTTCCTTTCTCATTTCTAAAGCAAAATGAAACACAAAATTAAATTGCTCATAACTATGTAGCTGTTAATAACTTTTTTCCTGTAGTCCAATTGCCCTCCAGAGAAACCAGGTTCTCTCACCTTCCTTAGAGGTTAACAAAAACATGTATAAATAGTTACTTACTCTTGGATGAAAAGCTATGGCAGTGACAAAATCTATATGTTGAAAACAGCAAAGGCATTCTCTTCGAGAAATGTGCCATAATCTGACTGTTTTATCCATTGAAGAAGAAAGAAGAAAGTAGTTCTACAGAGAAAATGACATTGACTATGTTATCACTATAAGAAAAAGAACCCTATTTATACAATAAAAGTGAACTTTTGTTTTTTGTATTCCAACAGTTTTGTTATTGTTAAATGCAGCACTGGAAAGAACAAAAGATTATCAAATTCACTTGGAAGATCCTATTTTCCCCTAAACAGTTAAATACCGTATTTCATTGATTCTAAAACTTTTTGACATTACCTGTTCTGAAATTCGGATGAATCTTATCAATGTCTAAAGAAATCTGCCAGGCACCAGCAGAGAACTAACGTGTGCCTTGGTTGTTATCACCTGCACATATGGGAACTTAGCTATCAGTATAAGGTATTTATTCATTTTATTGTCACTTCAGTTATTTTCACACTGATAACACTGGTGAATTTTAACTCACATAGATCTCTAATTGTCATTTAAAATGTCTTCAAAAAGATTACCCTATAATGCAGCATGGAAATGAAAAGTTATTGTGCACCTGTCATACTCTAGGCAAGAAAATTAGAGAACAAAAATTGTCAAATCTTTCAGAATAGACCACAGAATGTTCAAGGCTAGAACATGGTAGTGTAACTGACTTAGGCACTGTGATGGCCCCATCGCCCAGGAACCAAACATTTCTGTCAAAAGCTTTCAGCTGGCAGAAGCTCATTAATTCCTAAACATAATCTATTTAAGGAGGAGAACTATGAGTTATACTGAAGGAGAAAACTCAAATGACACCTCTGTATTCTTTGGTGTGCCTAAAGGTGCTAAACAAATCAAGGCAATGATGATATTTATCGCATACTTCTATGTGTTAAGCATTGTTCTTTGCATAATATAGCAACACTATGAGGTAGGTACACTGCGGTATACCTGTTTTCAAATAGATGGTATACTTTATGATTAAAAGTAAAGAATTAAAAAACAGAATTTGGAAGATATACAATAATCTTTGAAATATCTAACAACAATCATTTTTATTTTCAAGATCCACTCAGTTCCAGAAAAGTTTTGAAGAGTACATGCAGTTTGCATTATAATTTCCTGTTGATTAATAACTACTGTATAAAAACTTAACCTATGGCACACCATGAACCTATGTTCATTAAAACTGACTTTATTTGGCTGGGCACAGTGGCCCATGTCTGTAATTCCAGCACTTTGGGAGGCTGAGGCAGGTGGATCATTTGAGGTCAGGAGTTCGAGATCAGCCTGGCCACCATGGTGAAATCCCGTCTCTATTAAAAATACAAAAAAATTAGCTGGGCGTGGTGGCCCATGCCTGTAATCCCAGCTACTTGGGGAGGCTGAGGCCAGAGAATCGCTTGAACCTGGGAGATGGATGTTGCAGTGAGCTGAGATCATGCCACTGCACTCCAGCCTTGGGACAGAGCAATACTCCGTCTCAAAAAATCACAAAGCAAAACAAAACAAAAAAACCCCAAAAAACAGAAACTGACTGTATTCAATTCCTGCAATAGTTCTTTGCTTTGAGCATATGAAAGAGGTATGAAGACATCCCTAAAATATTAAGTGAAGGTGCTGAAGACATGTTAAGATTTCTTCCAAATAAGTATTCTTTAAGAAAGGCTTGTTCTTTTATAAGTATTTAATAAGTACTTCTTATTAAATAAATGAAATTAAATAACTTTCTTAAACTAAGCACTGATCTTGGAAGTCAGATAAATTAGATTAAAATCTAAGTTCTACCCATAACTAATTTTGTGATTTTAGATAGGTCACAGGGGCTCAATCTCTTCATCGAGACAAAATCAGATTGTCTACCTCACAGGGCTGTTATTGTAAGAATTAACAGGGTAATTCTTGTTACTGGCACAAAATACATCTTCAACAAATAGAAAACTCACTATACGCACTGTGAAAGACATTAAAGAGAAACAATATCTGGTTTGAGTTGGTGTTAATAATATCTGGTTCCTACCCTGGAGAGGCTTAGAATCTTGTTGCAGAAATTTTGTTGCTTTCCTCTGGATGGAGGTGGGGTGGAGGGATTGGGGTATGAGGATAGACCTTTAGGAACCATTCCTGTATGGGGCAGCACCTCACTGAAATAACTCATCTAGAGACTAGTGCTTCTCAGACTATTTCTGGTGAAGGACTGTTTTTGTTTTTTAAATTTCCAGTGAGTTGTGGACTGAAACTATTTTAAAACACAGAAAACATTTACTAGAAAAATGAAATAAAAATAAAAGGCATATAAAATATAAGCCCCATTTTGTATTATTATACAAAATAGAAGCCCAGGTTTTAAAAGACTAAACAGGTACAAACTTAATGTGAAAACTGCCATAAACACTTCTAAATAGTTTACTCTTGGTTTCTGCACTTATCTCTTCACAGACTGATATTCTATATTCATATTGTCAGGGACCAGGAAGACCAGGTGGTTTATAGGCTAGCACTAGTCCTTAAAAATGCACATTACTCACTTGAGACAATTAGGTAGCTGGATAGATACTAAATCATATTACTGCTGCCTCCTAAGAGATAGAATGGAAATAAAGTATAAAATGGAAAGAAAGTATAAAAAATTCATGATTTCTTAAATCTTTCAATGTGTCCAACATTTGTTATTTTTGTCATCCTGTTTCCTTGTAGTGATTAGCTATTGTGACACTGGAATGGGCTAGAGAGTAATGCTCCAAAGTCATGGGGTTTGAACCTAAACTCCCGTAACTCCCTAGCTATATGCCTTTAGGCATGTTCTTTAACACATATGACCCTTGTTTTTTAAAATCCTTGATAAAGAAATGTCAACAATCTCATAAGGTTGTTTTGAGGGTATGAACAGAGCACATGTAAAGTACTTAACTTTTGTCTGTGTCCCCAGTGGCTAAAATGCTACTTGGCAGATAGTGATGATGATAATGATGATGACTGCTAATATTAATTGGGCATTATTATGTTCTAGGCAAGCGTTTTATATTTACTAACTCAGTTAATCATTATCATCATTGCTAATATTAATTGAGCACTTATGTTCTAGGCAAGTGTTTTATATTTACTAACTCAGTTAATCTTTCCCTATTATAACCCTATGAGGGTTTTTCAAAAATATATTTTATATTTTTTTATATTATATATTTTTATATTTTTATTATGTCTATTTTGCAGATGAGGCATGGGGAGGTTAAATAACTTGCCCAAGGTCACACAACATAAGGGGCAGACTAGGAAGAATATATACCTTGGGAGTCTGGCTCCAGAGGTCATTTCTTCACCAGGTGGTAAAATGATCAACGGATATGTTTTGAGTGAATGAAAAGTACTTGGTACATAGCAGGTATAGTTGCACAGGTTCTCAATTTTTTTTAAACTATTAAATATTTCCTCCATGAAGCAAACAAGGGAATAGTCAGTGAGATAGGAAGTGAATCTAGAACATACAGTGCTCCAAAATCAAGTAGTTCAAGAAAGATCAATAGCATCAAATCATCAAATGCCAGAGAAAGGTTAAGGAGAATGAGTTCAAAGAAAAGGTATTAATTCTGGTAAGAAGGTGGTTATAACAGTTAATTTTATGTATCAACTTAGCTAGTACTAAATTATTTAATTATTAAGCTAGTACTCAATTATTTAATCAAACACCAATCTCGTTGTTGCTGTGAAGGTATTCTGCACATGTAATTAATCCACACTCAGTTGATTTTAAGTAAAGGCGATCACCCTTGACTATGTGGGTGGGCCTCATCCAATCAGTTGAGGTTTCCCAGAGAAGAAATTCTGCTTTAAGACTATAGTATCAGCTCCTTACACACAGAATTAATATATGATTCAAATAAGAATTTCTTACTTTAGACCATGAAAGATCAAGGAGATCAGCAGTATGCCCTTTATATTTGCAAAATGGCCGTTGCCGAAAGGGTGCGTTTTTATCATCAGGGTCTTCATCAGTTCCACTGCATACCTATTCGGATATAAAGATAAACTCTGAAACTGCAATGTAAAATTAGTTTCACATTCTTCCCACCCCATCTGTTCTCTCACCATTTTGTATGATGCCTGCTTGAAATCTTGAGTCACCAAAAGCAAGCTCCCCTTTATGCTGATTTACTACTTAGTACCTCTTCATCTTCTTGCCCTAACAAACCAGGGTCATCCCTGAAGACATTGTGCTACCACAATCTTTTCCCTCCTTAACAGAGCCCCCACTTTGTCCTTTTTCTAAGCAACTGTTCCTTCAGGAGAGGTGAGGGCCAGTACCGGGGTGAATCATGATTGGTCTAAGTTAATGAAGATTAGCTGATTTCCGTTCCCAGTGATGACTTGTTAGGCCTGTGGTACAATTTCCATTAATTAGACATTGGGCAAAGTTTATGGGGCGGGGATGAGGGGAGGCTTCTAGAGATATTTTCTCACCCTTAAAAAGGGGCATACTAATAGGACTCCTCCTTTCCTGCATCTGAACATTGCTGTCTTCATGTGACAACTAAGACTGTAGCAGCCATCTTAAGACCATGAGCATAAAAAGCCGAATGGAACAAAACAAAGAGTACAAAGCAAGGAGATAGTAGGATGATGCTACTGAGCTGCTGAATTAACCAACCCTGGAACCGCCTTACCTCCAGAGTTGCTTCCTCATTGTTTAAGCCATTTTCAGTTGGATTTCTGTTATTTGAAGTCAAAAGCATACTGACAGAGGTAGGTAGAAAATAATGCTATACATGTGTACTGTGCATCTAGTTACAACATGCTTTCATATTCATTATCTGAATAAATTCTAACAACTCTGTGAGGTAGGTGCTAACATTATAAAGATAAAGAAATTAGTATAAACAAACAAACAAAACACAAAAAAACCCCCTGAGGATCAAAGAGGTTAAAATAATATTTTAAAGGCCACACAGCCACCTGTGAACAGCAGAATCAAAGCAGTAATATAAGTCATCTAACTGTACGTCCAAAGTTTGTCCTTCAAATGTTTTACATGACGTAGCATGAGCAAGAACAGAGGGTTAGCTAAGCCTTGCATATTTAGGGAAAGGTAGTTAGGATGACGAGGACAGAGAAAACAGTATATGGAGATGTAGTTGGAAATTAGGGTAGAAAGGTACTTTGAGATCACGTTTAAAAAGGCCTCGGTGGCCGGGTGCGGTGGCTCAAGCCTGTAATCCCAGCACTTTGGGAGGCCGAGATGGGCGGATCACGAGGTCAGGAGATCGAGACCATCCTGGCTAACACGGTGAAACCCCGTCTCTACTAAAAAATACAAAAAAACTAGCCGGGCGAGGTGGCAGGCGCCTGTAGTCCCAGCTACTCGGGAGGCTGAGGCAGGAGAATGGCGTAAACCCGGGAGGCGGAGCTTGTAGTGAGCCGAGATCCGGCCACTGCACTCCAGCCTGGGCAACAGAGCGAGACTCCGTCTCAAAAAAAAAAAAAAAAAAAAAAGGCCTCGGCCAGGCACGGTGGCTCAGGCCTGTAATCCCAGCATTTTGGGAGGCCGAGACAGGCAGATCACCTGAGGTTGGTAGTTTGAGACCAGCCTGACCAACATGGAGAAACCCCGTCTCTACTGAAAACACAATATTAGCCGGGTATGGTGGCACATGCCTGTAATCCCAGCCACTTGGGAGGCTAAAGCACGAGAATCGCTTGAACCTGGGAGGCGGAGGTTGCTGTGAGCTGAGATTACGCCATTGCACTCCAGCATGGGCAACAAGAACGAAACTCTGTCTCCAAAAATAAATAAATAGATAAATAAATAAAATAATAAAAAGGCCTCAAATTTGTGGCTTAAAAGTTCAGACATGGAGAGCCAACACAGGTTTCTGAAAGGAAAAAATACACCACCATCTTACCGGTGCTTCAGAAAAAGAACTCTGGGCAGTAATGTAAAAGATGGTTTGGAGAGAGCATGGAGGCAGGAAAAGTAGTGAATAAGTTTAAGTAAGAATAATGAGGGCCTAAATTAGGACAGTGGCATGGGGATAGATTAAAAACTACCACTATTATTCATGTAGAACTTTATAGTTTATAAAAATCTTCACATCAACCATGGAGGTAGACCACCAACACAGACTCCTGTAACTTTTGCCAAGCACTTCTAATGCTAGATGACTACCATCCCCGCCCCCCTCAATTTTGCTACCAGACTAGTGAGCACTGCGGGAGACATACAGCTAAATAGGCTTCCCTCATTACATACAAATCAGATTTGGAGTTTCACTCTTGTTGCCCAGGCTGGCGAGCAATGGCATGATCTTGGCTCAATGCAACCTCTGCCTCCCAGGTTCAAGCCATTCTACTGCCTCAGCTTCCCAAGTAGCTGAGGTAACAGGCACATGCCACCACGCCTGGCTAATTTTTTATATTTTTGGTAGACACAGGGTTTCACCATGTTGGCCAGGCTGGTCTTGAACTCCTGACCTCAGGTGATCCACCCGCCTCGGCCTCCCAAAGTGCTGGGATTACAGGTGTGAGCCACCACGACCAGACTAAAGTTTTTTTTTTTTTTTTTTTCCAGACGGGGTCTCACTCTGTCGCCCAGGCCCAGGCTGGAGTGCAGCGGTGCGATCTTGGCTAACTGAACCTCCTCACCCCTGGGTTCAAGCGATTCTCCTGTCTCAGCCTCCCGAGTAGCTGGGACTACAGGAGCCCACCACCGTGCCCGGCTAATTTTTGTATTTTTAGTAGAGACGGGGTTTCACCATCTTGGCCAGGCTGGTCTCGAACTCCTGACCTCATGATCCACCCGCCTCGGCCTCCCAAAGTGCTGGGATTACAGGAGTGAGCCACCGCACCCGGCCTAAATTTTTTAAATTATAAAGTAATACATGATCAGCGTAGACAATTCGGAAAACAAAAAACAGAAAAATTAAAATCACCCCAAACCTGCTAACATTTTGTCTCTCTCTTCAACTTTTCATTTTTAAAAAATGCATTTGAAATCATATTAAACATGAAATTTACCAACCTTCCCATTATACCATGAGCATTTTCTGTATTTCATGCTTTGAAAACATTTAGTAGCTGCATAATATGGATGCATCACGATTAATTATTCTTCCTTTGTTGGTCACTTAGATATTTCCAACTTTTCTGCTAGTAAAAACAGTAATTTGGCCAGGCGTGGTGGCTCATGCCTGGGATAATCCCAGCACTTTGGGAGGCTGAGGCAGCCAGATCACCTGAGGTCAGGAGTTGGAGACCAGCCTGGCCAACATGGTGAAACTCCATCTCCACTAAAAATACAAAAATTAGCCGGGCGTGGTGTGCACCTGTAATCCCAGCTACTAGGGAGGCTGAGGCAAGAGAATCACTAGAACCCGAGCCAGACTCCACCTCAAAAACAGAAAACAAACAAACAAATAAAACCCAGCAATTCAATGAATGCCCTGGAACATGAATCTTTATCCATATTTGACTATTTCCTTATTATTATCATTATTATTATTATTATTTTGAGACTGAGTCTTGCTCTGTTGCCCAGGCTGGAGTGCAGTGGCACGATCTTGGCTCATTGCAACCTCCGCCTCCTGGGTTCAAGCAATCCTCCTGCCTCAGCCTCCCAAGAATCTGGGATTATAGGCACACGGCACCACGTCTGTCTAATTTTTGTATTTTTAGTAGAGACAGGGTTTCACTATGTTGGCCAGGCTGGTCTTGAACTCCTGATCTCAAGTGATCCACCTGCCTCAGCCTCCCAAAGTGCTGGGATTACAGGCGTGAGCCAGTGCTCCTGGCCTATTTCTTTATCTTTATATTAGGGTTATTACTGGGTCATAAAGTTCAAACCTGAAACTTTTATAGTCTCTGGTTTTTTTTTTTAATGTTTAGCGTATTTCCTTAAAGTCTTTTATCTATGAATATTTATAAGGCCAGGCATGGTAGTTTGTCCCTGTAATCCCAGTGCTTTGGGAGGCTGAGGCAGAAGCATTGCTTGAGGCCAGGAGTTTGAGACCAGCCTGGACAACATAGTGAGACTGTCTCTATAAAAATAATAATAATAATAATTTTTTTTTTGAGATGGAGTCTTGCTCTGTCACTCAGGCTGGAGTGCAGTGGTACAATCTTGGCTCTCTGCAACCTCTGCCTCCTGGGTTCAAGCAATTCTCATCCCTCAGTCTCCTAAGCAGCTGAGATTACAGGTGGCTGTCACCATACCTGGCTACATTTTGTATTTTTAGTAGAGACGGGGTTTCACGATGTTGGCCAGGCTGGTCTTGAACTCCTGATCTCAAGTGATCCACCCACCTCGACTTCCGAAGTGCTAGGATTACAAGTGTAAGCCACCGTGCCTAGCCCAAAAATTATTTTTTAATAAAAAAATAGGCCAGGCACGGTGGCTCACGCTTGTAATCCCGGCACTTTGGGAGGCCGAGGTGGGTGGATCACGAAGTCAGGAGAGGGAGACCATCCTGGCTAACATGGTGAAACCCCGTCTCTACTAAAAATACAAAAAAATTAGCCGGGCGTGGTGGCGGGCACCTGTAGTCCCAGCTACTCGGGAGGCTGAGGCGGGAGAATGACCTGAACCCGGGAGGCGGAGCTTGCAGTGAGCCAAGATCGCGCCACTGCACGTCAGCCTGGGTGACAAAGCAAGACTCCATCTCAAAAAAAAAAAAAAAAAAAAAAGCTTCCTGCCCTCCTGGAGCTTACTTCATGGTGGAGAGGATGTACTGAGATGGCTCGAGCAGTTTCTGTCAATAATATGAACTAATGAGTTAGTTACAGATGTCTGCCCATTTTGCCAGGCATGGTGGCTTATGCCTGTAATTCCAGCACTTGGGAGGCCGAGGCGGGCGGATCACGAGGTCAGGAGATCGAGAGCATCCTGGCTAACAAGGTGAAATCCTGTCTCTACTAAAAATACAAAAAATTAGCCGGGCGTGGTGGCAGGCGCCTGTAGTCCCAGCTACTCAGGAGGCTGAAGCAGGAGAATGGCGTGAACCCGGGAGGTGGAGCTTGTAGGTCACTGCACTCCAGCCTGGGGGACAGAGAGAGACCCCGTCTCAAAAAAAAAAAAAGTCAGGCATGGTGGTGCTTGCCTATAGCACAAGCTACCCAGGAGACTGAGGTGGGAGGTGCGAGGATTGCTTGAACCCAGAAGTTCGAGGTCACAATGTGCTATGACGGTACCACAGCACTCCAGCATGGGTGACAGAGGGAGATTCTTACCCCTTAAAAAATATATGTATATTTATAGGTGCTTTTTAGTCAAAATTGTGATAATATTGTATCCAATTTTACATTCTGCTTTTTTCACTTTATGTTTTATTGTGACCATTTTTAACATCATTAAATAGTCTTTGAAAACAATTTAAGGACTGCATGTATTTTACTGCATGGGTTATACCAGTTTTTATTATTTTCCAACTGTTAGAAATTAAAGTTGTTGCCGGGTGTGGTGGCTCACGCCTGCAATCCCAGCACTTTGGGAGGCCGAGGCAGGTGGATCACCTGAGGTCGGGAGTTCAAGACCAGCCTGACCAACATGGAGAAACCCCGTCTCTACTAAAAATACAAAATTAGCCAGGGTGGTGGCGCATGCCTGTAATCCCAGCTACTCAGGAGGCTGAGGCAGGAGAATTGCTTGAACCCGGGAGGCGGAGGTTGCGGTGAGCCGAGATAGCGCCATTGCACTCCAGCCTGGGCAAAAACAGTGAAACTCTGTCTCAAGAAAGAAAGAAATTAAAGTTGTTCAAATTTTAGCTATTATGAGATGAGAATCTTTTTACTAATCTTTCAGAATATCTAATAATTTTTTGGTTTCTTTTTGTTTTTTGTTCCATTTTTTGGTATTTATTTTTTCTTGATTATTCCTTTATGATAAATTATTAAAGGTAGAATTACCAAGTAAAATGTTATATACATATATTTTTCTAGTTTTCTTTCTTTCTTTTTTTTTTTGAGATAGGGTCTTGTTCTGTTGCCCAGGCTAGAGTGCAGTGGCATGGCTTCGGCTCACTGTAACCTCCGCCTCTTGGGCTCCAGCGATCCTTTCACCCCAGCCTCCTGAGTAGCTGGGACCACAGGCATGTGCCACCACACTCAGCTAATTTTTTGTGTTTGTTTGTAGAGACAGGGTCTCTCTTTGTTGCATGGGCTGGTCTTGAACTCCTGGGCTCAAGTGATCCTCCTGCCTTTGCCTCTCAAAGTGCTGGGATTACAGGGATGAGCCACCATGCCCGGCCATTGTCTATTTTTTATTATGGGCATTTTAAATATATACAAAAGTAGATGGAAGACTATAATGAACTCCATATAATATAATGAACCCCATGCATCCATCACCTGCTTTGATAATTATCAAAATTTTACCTACTTTATCAATCTTCCCATTTTTGTTTAGTTTTGCTGCAGCATTGAAAGCAAGATCTAGACACTAATAATTTTATCAGTAGACACTTCTATATATACCACCAAATGATAACCCTTCTTTTAAATATGATTACCATGCCATTCTGAGGCCTAAAAAATACCATTTATACCATCTAGTATCTAATCCATACTCAAATTTTCTAATTATCTAAAGATTTTCTTTTTGAGACAGTCTCGCTCTGTTGCCCAGGCTGGAGTGCAGTGGCGCCATCTCAGCTCACTGCAACCTCCGCCTCCCGGGTTCAAGTGATTCTCCTGCCTCAGCCTCTGGAGTAGCTGGGTCTACAGGCACACGCCACCACTCCCAGCTAATTTTTTTGTATTTTTAGTAGAGACGGGGTTTCACCATGTTGGCCAGGCTGGTCTCTAACTCCTGACCTGAGGTGATCATCTGCCTCGGCCTCCCAAAGTGCTGGGATTACAGGCGTGGGCCACCACACCTGGCCTATCTAAAGATATTATAAAGTTGGGTTGCTATGGAAAATTATAAGGCTTTTGACATTCATTAGCACATACAATATGTAGCAGATATATTGTATTGCTTATTTGGAACACCAGAATGAACAAGACATTTCTTAACTTTTTTTTTTGAGATGGAGTCTTGCTCTGTTGTCTAGGTTGGAGTGCAGTGGCACGATCTTGGCTCACTGCAACCTCCACCTCCCAGGTTCAAGTGGTTCTCCTGTCTCAGCCTCCCGAGGAGCTGGGAATACAGGTGCCTGCCACCACACCCGGCTAATTTTTGTATTTTTAGTAGAGACGGGGGTTTCACCTTGTTGGTCAGGCTGGTCTCGAACTCCTGACTTCAGGTGATCTGCCCACCTTGGCCTCCCAAAGTGCTGGGATTACAGGCATAAGCCACCATGCCTGGCCCTCATCTTCTTATAGTTTTTTCTCAGTATAGAAGTCAGAATGATCCTTTTAAAATATATCAGATTATGTCATTCTCTGTTTGAAAACCCACTAATTCCCATCTTACTCAGAGCAAA
Source organism: Macaca fascicularis (assembly GCF_037993035.2). Classification (NCBI taxonomy): domain Eukaryota; kingdom Metazoa; phylum Chordata; class Mammalia; order Primates; family Cercopithecidae; genus Macaca; species Macaca fascicularis. Next base: position 124,753,462 of record NC_088395.1, on the reverse strand, counting down.
AGCCAAAGTCCTTGCAACGGCCTGTATGTTCTGATCCCCGCATCCACACCTCTATGTTTTCCTTTTCTATTTTCCTCTCCTCCTCACTCACTGGCTCCAGCTGACCAGGCCTTGCTGCTGTTTCTTGAGCACACCAGAACTCCTGCCTTATAGCAGCTTCACTTGCTGCTCTCTGTACCTGGAATGGTCTTATCATATGATCATTTCCTTACCTCCTTCGTATTTTGCTTGAACAACAACTTTTCAGTGAAGCTTTGCTCACCCACCTTATTTACTCCCTGACATCCCACTTTGTCTGTTTTACTTTTCTTCACAATACTGATTACCTTTGGAGATACACATGCAAAATAACCCCATGAAATTGGACTCTTATATTACACCATATACAAAAATAAACTCAAAATGTATTAAATACTTAAATGTAAGGCCTGAAGCTGTAAAACTCCTAGAAGAAAACAGGAAAAAAGCTTCTTGACATTGGCCTTGGCAATGATTTCTTGGATATGACACCACAAGCACCAGCAACAAAAGTAAAAATAGACAAAGGGGACTGTATCAAACTAAAAAGCTTCTGCACAATAAAAGAAACAACCAACAACATGAAAAGGCAACTTACAGAATGGGAGAAAATATTTGCAAACCATATCTAATGAATGGTTAATATCTAAAATATATAAGAAACTCCTACAACTGAATGTCAAAAACCCCAAAATTCAAACAACCCAATTTTTAAAATAGGCAAAGGACCTAAATAGACATTTCTCCAAAGAAGACATACAAATGGCCAATGAGTATATGAAAAGGTGCTCAACATCACCAATTAATCAGGTGATTTGACTTCCAAATCAAAACCACAATGATATATCACCTCACACCTATTAGGATGACCATTATATATATATAAAAAAAAGATAACAAGCACTAGTAAAGATGTGGATAAAATGGAACCCTGCACACTGTTGACGGGAATGTAAATTGGTGCACCTACTATGAAAACCAGTATGAAAGTTCCTGAAAAAATTTAAAATAGAACTACCATATGATCCTGCAATTCCACTTCTGGGTATATATTTAAAGTAAATAAAATCAGTATGTCAGAGAGGTTTCTGAACTCCCATGTTCACTGCAGCATTATTCACAATAGCCTAGACATGGAAACAACCTAAATGTTCATTGACAGATGAATGGATAAAGAAAATGTGGCATATACACACAACAGAATAATATTCAGTCATAAAAAGAAAATCCTGGCATTTGTGATACATGAATGAAACTGGAAGACATTATGCTAAGTGAAATTAAGCCAGATACTTTTTGGACAAATACTACGTAATGCCACTTATATGATGAACCTAGAAACATCAAACTCATAGAAGCAGAGTAGAACAGTGATTGCGAGGCCCTGGGGCTGGGGAAACAGGTGGTATTAGTCAAAGGGTACAAAGTTTCACTTTCAGAATGATAAGTTCGAGAGATCTATTATATAGCACAGTGCCTACAGTTCACAATACCGTATCGTATACTTAATAAATAAGAGGATGAGAATAAACTTTTATAGGTGATGCTTGGGTTATGGCACAGATTGTGGTGATGGTTTCATGCTTATATACTTATCTCCAAACTCATTAAGTTCTATATAATAAATATATACAGCTTTTCGTATACCAATAATACCTTAATAAAGTGGTTTAAAAAATTAACTTATAGCCTGGTGCAGTGGCTCATGCCTGTAATCCCAACACTTTGGGAGGCCAAGGCGGATGGATCACCTGAGGTCAGGAGTTTGAGACCAGCCTGGCCAACATGGTGAAACCCCGTCTCTACTAAATACAAAAAATTAGCTGGGAGTGGTGGTGTGTGCCTGTAATCCCAGCTACTTGGGAGGCTGAGGCAGGAGAATCGCTTGAACCCAGGAGGCAGAGGTTGCAGTGAGCCAAGATTGTGCCACTGCATTCCAGTCCAGGCAACAAGAGTGAAACTCTGCTCAAAAAAACAAACAAAAAAAACCTTATAAAATTTACTTATTTTAATTTTCTGTCTTATTTCACTAGAATGCATGCTCCATTCTATTTTTGTCTCTTGTTCACAGATATTTTTGTCTCTTTTGTTCACTTACTATATCTCTAGCTCCTAGAACAGTGATTAATAAAAATAGTAGGCACTTAATAAACATCTGTAGACTGAATGAAGACATAGTCCCAGACCTCAAGATGTCAACTACTGGAGCATAATGGTTAAAAACATAAGCTCTAGAGACAGAGCAGGGTTCTAATTCTGATGCTATGACTGTGTGAAATTGTTGAGTTACTTAACAGCTCTAAACCTTCATTTGTAAAGTGAGGTTATGAATAGTACCAAGAAAAATCTGTATCAAATGCTGCGTACCTACATTTCACAAAAATTCTCTCTCACTCCCTTATAGTTAACTTTCTTTACCCAAGTTCTAGATTCTAATGATATACTCTCAGAATTTTTTTTTTTTTTTGAGACAGAGTTTTGCTCTTGTCACCCACGCTGGAGTGCAATGGCATGATCTTGGCTCACTGCAACCTCCGCCTCCCGGGTTCAAGCGATTCTCCTGCCCCAGTCTCCTGAGTAGCTGGGATTATAGGTACATACCACCATGCCCAGCTAATTTTTGCATTTTTAGTAGAGACGGGGTTTCACCATGTTGGCCAAGCTGGTCTTGAATACTTGCCCTCAGGTGATCTGCCTACCTCAGCCTCTCAAAGTGCTAGGATTACAGGCATGAGCCACTGTGCCTGGCCCAAAAAAATTTATTTGAGACAGGGTCTTGCTCTGTTGCCCAGGCTGGACTGCAGTGGTGATCACAGCTCACTATAACCTCAAACTCCTGAGCTCAGGTGATCCTCCTGCCTCAGCCTCCCAAGTAGCTGGGACTACAGGTACATGCCACCATGCTTGGCTTTTTTTTTTTTTTTAATGGAGACATAGTCTTGTTACGTTACCCAGGCTAGTCTCAAACTCCTGGACTCAAGCGATCCTCCTGCCTGGGCCTCCCAAAGTGCTGGGATTATAAGCATGAGCCACTGCACCTGGCCTATTCTCAAAAATTTTAAGCAGCAGTTAAATGCTATAACACCTATGCTAATGTTCCCCTAATCATGCACATTAAACATAAATTTGCAAGAAAAACATTAATTTCTAGGTAAATAGCATACTTGCAGCTTCTAGTATCAAAAAGAAATTTTATACTTATTAAAATGGATACAGTATATTCATATTTGCAATCTGACGCAATTATCAATTCTTAGAAACCATGAGGTCTAACAGTCTCTGCAAAAGCCAACTACTAAAAAAATCCCTACTTTATAAATCTCTAAGATAATGGAGTATATTAAACATGTACCTCTACCTCTTCCTGACTTTCTTACATTTGTTGAGCTAATTTTGAAAATCAACAGAAACAGAAAATAGCCAGAATTCTAGGCTTGGCATTACCAATGCATAGGTGAGCGATCTTGGGTACATCCCTCTGTATGTTCAACTGTACAATACTTTTATATATTATATTTCACACAGATGCTAAGACAAAAGACTGAAAAAGTACTTCAAAAGAGATGAAAAAGATATCACCATCATAAGAAAAAAAAGAATACACACATCAGGAACATAAATTCCATTGTGTTTACTGTGCCTCACTGTGGCTAGCACTAGGTTAAAAGATAATTCCTGGTGTCAAACTCTAATGGCATGTGAAATAGAAGCCTCTTTTAACTGTCCCCAAATAAAATGACAGAAGGGAAACAAACCCCAAATGATCTCTTCCCGAAAACAATGGATATAAATGTTATTTCTCATGTAAAAAGGCTTTGTATTCAATAAAATTTGAGTTACTAAGGTTTGTTTGGGGTTAGATGGATGTACTTAAGGATCTATAAGTAGGATTGCTGAAATAAGCACAATAAAAGATACTACAGATAGTCTCTATTTTTAATAGTAATCAATGCCTGGAAACTGTGTATGGTAAATTAAACTAATAAAAGCAAGTCTTTTTCCCTAAAGCAAAGCAGTTAAAATTATCACTGCCACATTAGTCAGTGAGGCTTTATGGAGGAAGTGGGCCATGAAGAATGGGCATGCTTTGAAAAGAAAGACGATCAAGGCATCCAAATAAGGGGAACAATAGGAATAAAGGTCCACAGGCAGGAATTCAACATGATTACAGGCCTACTACAGTCAGGAACGGAATTAGATTCCAAGGATACTAAAATCTGTGAAGTACAGTTCTTTGCCTTCAATCAGCCCAGAGCCTACCCAGGGAGACTAATAAGAAAGATGTGGTAATATCGGTATAAAAGTACCTATGATGTACTATTAGAATACAAATGAAGAACAATTTTACCTGCTGGATTCAGGGAAAATAATAAGATATTTGAGCTGAATCTTGAAGGATAAGTAGGGCTTTGCCCTGTGAAGGAAACAGAGGGCATCTGTGGCAAAGCAAACAGCAGGGACAGAGACATGAAGGTGAAAGTGTTTAGTGTACAGACCTGTATCAGGCATGGCTGGTAGGATGTACAGGCACTAGGGAATTGGAACTGAGTCAAAAGTTAAGATTAGGCAATATAGGGAAGAATCTTATTGTGAAGGCGATAAAGGGCCGTCAAAAGATTTTAAACCACAAAGCCGGGCGTGGTGGCTCACGCCTGTAATCCCAGCACTTTGCGGGGCCGAGGTGGGAGGATCACTTGAGGTCAGGAGTTTAAGACCAGCCTGGCCAACATGGTGAAACCCTATCTCTACTAAAAACACAAAAATTAGCTGGGTGTGGTGGTGAGTGCCTGTAATCCCAGTTACTTGGGAGGCTGAGGCAGGAGAACCCCTTGAACCCGGGAGGCGGAGCTTGCAAGTGAGCCGAGATCATGCCACTGCACTCCAGCCTTGGCAACAGAGCAAGACTCTGTCTCAAAAAAAAGAAAAAAAAAAAAAAATTAAACCACAAAATGGCACAGTTAATTTGTTTCGAAAAACCTGGCTGGCTGGTGGCAGTGTAGAAACTGAATTGGGTAGAGACCAGAGGCAGAAAAAACAATTAGGAGACTATGGCAAGCATTTAAATGAGCGTTAAAGTCCTAGATGATATGTGTGACAATTAGGGATGAGGGGGTAAGTTCCACAGGTATTTGTGAGTGGGGGTAGAGTGGCTAGGAATTTGTTACTAATTTGATATGTGGGTAAGGAAGAAAAAGTAATGGAGTATTTTTGATTGAGTTGAAAAGGTAACTTGTAGATAGATGTTGATGCCACTAAATAAGGTTCAGAAGTGAGGAGAAGCAGGTTTGTGGGTGAATGATGAAAATATTTCAATGAATGATCATAAAGATGACAGATTTGTTTAAAGTAGCAATAATTATATTAAGTTTAAATGGTATAAATGTACCAATTAAAAAACAGAAACTGGCAGAGTGGGTAAAAAAACATGATCTAACTATATGCTATCTATAAGAAACATTTTAAACATAATGGGATGCCATCATGGCAGACAGGAGGCAGGACTAGATTGCAGCTCCTACTCAGATGGACAGAGCAGCATGTGGAGGCTCACACCATGAATTTTAGCTGCAGATCGACTGCAAGAAAGAACCAGGAATCCCAAGAGAACCCACAGACCCTCTGAAGGAAGCAGAATGCTCCTGCAGGACCCAGGAGATACCCCGAATACTGTGAGTGCCGAAACTGCATAACTAGGAAAGGGAGATCCTCCTCTCCTGAACGCACACCCCCACTGGGGAAACTGAAGGGCTGTTTGCAGAAGTTTCTGACCTTACCTGGAGCTGAGTCAATTTAGAGAGCCCAGCGAAATATAGAAGTAGAGGAAGCAGCAGGAAAGCCCTGGGAGCTCGCCGGGTCTTCAAGCAGGCCATTCCTGTTTGGCACCACAGGGTTCCTTCGGGAGGGCACCAGAGGAGCAGGGAGAGGAAACACTATAGGGAGAAGGAAGTCTCCAGCTGAACTCTGTAACAATTTGAACTGGCAAGAAGCCTCCTGGCCAGAAGGGGGAGGGCACAAATCCGGTGTGCAGACTCCATAGGTGGGGGAAGAACCAAGCCCTTTTCTTTAGCAGCTGGGAAGTGGGTAGCCTGGGGCAAGTTCTCAGGCCGGATCCCACACTGCCTGGAAACAGACTTGGGGCTGTTGAGGAAGCATGCTGGGAGTAAGACTGGCCCTTCGGTTTGCATGGGGGCTGGGTGAGGCCTGTGACTGCCAGCTTTCCCCCACTTCCCTGACAACCTGCATGACTCAGCAGAGGTGGCCATAATCCTTCTAGGTACGCAACTTCATTGACCTGGGAACATCACATCCATCCCCCACAGCAGCCTCAGCAAAACCCAACCAAGGAGATTCTGAGCTCAGACACACCTAGCCCTGTCCCCACCTGATGGGCCTTCCTTATCCACCCTGGTAGCTGAAGACAAAGGGCATATACTCTTGAGAGTTCTAGGGCCCCACCCCCCGCCATTTCCACTCCATGCTACCATAGCTTGATGCTCTTTGGAAAGCGCCACCTCCCAGCAGGAGGCCAACCAGCACAAAAATAGAACATTAAACCACCAAAGCTAAGAACCCTCACAGAGTCCATTTCACCCCCCTGCCACTTTCACCAGTACAGGTGCTGGTGTCCATGGCTGAGAGACCCATAGACAGTAAACATCACAGGACTCTCTGCAGACAACCTCCAGTACCAGCTCAGAGCTGTGTAGACTTGCTGGGTGGTTAGACCCAGAAGAGACATAACAATAACTGCAGCTCGGCTCACAGGAAGCCACATCCATAGGAAAAGGGGGAGAGTACTGCATCAAGGGAACACCCTGTGGGACAAAAGAATGTGAACAACAGCCTTCAGCCCTAGACTCTGACAGAGCCTACCCAAATGAGAAGGAACTGGAAAACCAACTCTGGTAATATGACAAAACAAGGCTCTTTAACACCTCCCAAAAAATCACACTAGTTCATCAGCAATGGATCCAAACCAATAAGAAATCCCTGATTTAACTGAAAAAGAATTCAGGTTAGTTATTAAGTTAATCAGGGAGGCACCAGAGAAAGGCATAGCCCAATGCAGGGAAATCCAAAAAACAATACAAGAAGTGAAGGGAGAAATATTCAAAGAAATGGACAGCATAAAGAAAAAAACAATAAGAACTTCAGGAAACACTGTATACACCTATAGAAATGCAAAATGCTCTGGAAAGTTTCAGCAATAGAATTGAACAAGTAGAAGAAAGGAATTCAGAGCTCGAAGACAAGGTCTTCAAATTAACCCAATACAACAAAGACAGAAAAAAGAATAAGAGAATATGAACAAAGCCTCTACGAGGTCTGGGATTATGTTAAACAACCAAACCTAAGAATAATTGATGTTTCTGAGGAAGAAGAGATGTCTGAAAGTTTGAAAAACATATTTGGGGGAATAATCAAGGGAAATTTCCCCGGCCTTGCTCGAGACGTAGACATTCAAATACAAGAAGCACAAAGAACACCTGGGAAATTCATCACAAAACGATCATCGCCTAGGCACACTGTCATCAGGTTATCTAAAGTTAAGACAAAGGAAAGAATCTTAAGAGCTGTGAGACAAAAGCACCAGGTAATGTATAAAGGAAAACCTATCAGATTAACAGCAGATTTCTCAGCAGAAACCCTACAATCTAGAAGGGATTGGGGCCCTGTCTTCAGCCTCCTCAGACAAAACAATTATCAGCTAAGAATTCTGTATCCAGTAAAACTAAGTATCATATGTGAAGGAAAGACACAGTCGTTTTCAGACAAACAAATGCTGAGAGAATTTGCCACTACCAAGCCACCACTAAAAGAACTGCTAAAAGGAGCTCTAAATCTTGAAACAAATCCTGGAAACACATCAAAACAGAATCTCTTTAAAACGTAAATCACACAGAACCTATAAAACAAAAATGTAAGTTAAAAAGCAAAAACAAAACAAAACAAAAAAACAAGGTACACAGGAAACAAATAATACTATGAGGTATCTCACATCTCAATACTAACATTGAATGTAAGTGGTCTAAATGCTCCACTTAAAAGATACAGAGACACAGAATGGATAAGAACTCACCAACCATCTGCTGTCTTCAGGAGACATAAGGACTCAAATAAACTTAAAGTAAAGGGGTGGTAAAAGGCGCTTCATGCAAATGGACACCAAAAACGAGCAAGGGTAGCTATTCTTATATCAGACAAAACAAACTTTAAAGCAACAGCATTTAAAAGAGACAAAGAGGAACATGATATAACGGTAAAAGGCCTTGTCCAACAGGAAAATATCACAATCCTAAACATTTATGCACCTAAGACTGGAGCTCCCAAATTTATAAACCAATTACTAACAGACCTAAGAAATGAGATAGACAGCAACACAATAATAGTGGGGGAATTCAATACTCCACTGACAGCACTAGACAGGTCATCAAGGCAGAAAGTCAACAAAGAAACAGTGAATTTAAACTATACCTTGGAACAAACAGACTTAACAGATATATATACAGAACATTCCATCCAACTGCAGAATACACATTCTATTCAACAGCACATGGAACTTTCTCCAAGACGGACCACATGACAGGCCATAAAATGAGCCTCAATAAATTTAAGAAAACTGAAATTATATCAAGCACTCAGACTACAGTGGAATACAACTGGAAATCAACTCCGAAAGGAACCTTCGAAACCATGCAAATACACGGAAATAAAATAACCTACTCCTGAATGACCACTGGGTCAAAAATGAAATCAAGATGGAAATTTAAAAATTCTTTGAACTGAATGACAATAATGAAACAACCTATCAAAACCTTTGGGATACAGCAAAGGTGGTGCTAAGAGGAAAGTTCATAGCCCTATAAATACTTACATCAAAAAGACTCAAAGAGCACAAACTGACATTCTAAGGTCACACCTCAAGGAACTAGAGAAACAAGAACAAACCAAACCCAAAGCCAGCAGAAGAAAGGAAATTACCAAGATCAGAGCAGAATTAAATGAAATTGAAACAAACAAACAAAAAATACAAAAGATAAATGAAACACAAAGCGGGTTCTTTGAAAAAATAAATAAAATTGACAGACTGTTAGCAAGATTAACCAAGAAAATGAGAGAGAAAATACAAATAACCTCATTAAGAAGAGAAACAGGAGATATTATAACTGACATCACTGAAATACAAAAGATCATTCAAGGCTACTATGAACACCTTTATGCACATAAACTAGAAAACCTAGAAGAGATGGATAAATTCCTGGAAAAACACAACCCTCCCAGCTTAAATGAGGAAGAATTAGATACCCTGAACAGACCAATGACAAGCAGCAAGACTGAAATGGTAATTTAAAAATTATCAACAAAAAAAAAGTCCAGGACTGGCCGGGTGCAGTGGATCACGCCTGTAATCCCAGCACTTTGGGAGGCCAAGGCAGGCAGATCACCTGAGGCCAGGAATTCAAGACTAGCATGGCCAACATGTTGAAACCGCATCTCTACTAAAAATACAAAAATTAGCCGGACATGGGGGTGTGCGCCCGTAATCCCAGCTACCAGGAAGGCTGAGGCAGGAGAATCGCTGGAACCCAGGAGGCACAGGCTGCAGTGAGCCGAGATCGCGCCACTGCACTCCAGCCTGGGCGACAGAGTGAGACTCCATCTCAAAAAAAGTCCAGGACCAGATGGATTCACAGCAGAATTCTACCAGACATTCAAAGAAGAATTGGTAACAATTATTTTGACACTATTCCACAAGACAGAAAAAGAGGGAATCCTCCCTAATTTATTCTATGAAGCCAGCATCACCCACTAATACCAAAACCAGGAAAGGACACAACCAAAAAAGAAAACTACAGACCAATATCCCTGATGAACAAAGATGCTAAAATCCTTAACAACACACTAGCTAACCCAAACCAACAACATATTGAAAAGATAGTCCACCAAGATCAAGTGGGTTTTACAGCAGGGATGCAGGGATGGTTTAACATATGCAAGTCAATAAATGTGATACACCACATAAACAGAATTAAAAACAAAAATCACACTATCATCTCAATAGATGCAGAAAAAGCATTCAACAAAATCCAGCATCCTTTATGATTAAAACTCTCAGCAAAATCAGCATACAGGGGACATACCTCAGTGTAATAAAAGCCATCTATGACAAACCCACAGCCAACATAATACTGAATGGGGAAAAATTGAAAGCATTCCCTCTGAGAACTGGAACAAGACAAGGATGCCCACTCTTACCACTCCTCCTCAACATAGTGTTGGAAGTCCTAGCCAGAGCAATCAGAGAAGAGAAAGAAATACAGGGCATCCAAATCGGTAAAGAGAAAGTCAAACTGTCACTGTTTGCTGACGATATGATAGTTTACCTCGAAAACCCTAAAGACTCCTCCAGAAAGCTCCTAGAACTGATCAAAGAATTCAACAAAGTTTCCAGATACAAGATTAATGTACACAAATCAGTAGTATACACCAACAGCAACCAAACGAAGAATCAAATCAATAACTCAATCACTTTTACAACAGCTGCAAAAAAAAAAAAAAAAAAAAAAAAAGAATATACCTAACCAAGGAGGTGAAAGACATCTACAAGGAAAACTACAAAAGGCTGCTAAAAGAAATCATAGATGACACAAACAAATGGAAGCACATCCCATGCTCATGGATGGTTAGAGTCAATATTGTGAAAATGACCATACTTCAGAAAGCAATCTACAAGTTCAATGCAATCCCCATCAAAATACCAACATCATTCTTCACAGAATTAGAAAAAACAATTCTAAAATTCATATGGAACCAAAAAAGAGCCCACATAGCCAAAGCAAGACTAAGCAAAATAACAAATATGGAGGTGTCACACTTCCTGATTTCAAACTATAATATAAGGCCATAGTCACCAAGACAGCATGGTACTGGTATAAACATAGGCACATAGACCAATGGAAAACAATAGAGAACCCAGAAATAAACCCAAATACTTACAGCCAACTGATCTTTGACAAAGCAAACAAAAAAAATAAAAAGTGGGGAAAGGACACCCTTTTCAACAAATGGTGCTGGGATAATTGGCTAGCCACTAGCCACGTGTATGATAATGAAACTGGATCCTCATCTCTCACCTTATACAAAAATCAACTCAAGAGGGATTAAGGACTCAAATCTAAGACCTGAAAGCATAAAAATTCTAGAAGATAACATTGGAAAAATCCTTCTAGACATTGGCTTAGGCAAGGATTTCATGACCAAGAACCCAAAAGGAAATGCAATAAAAATAAATAGTTGGGACTTAATTAAACTAAAGAGCTTTTGGACAGCAAAAGGAACAGTCAACAGAGTAAACAGACAACCCACAGAGTGGGAGAAAATCTTCACAATCTATACATCCAGCTAAGGACTAACTAATAACCAGAATCAACAACAAACTCAAACAAATCAGTAAGAAAAAAACAGTCCATCAAAAAGTGGGCTATGGACATAGACAATTCTCAAAAAAATATATACAAATGGCCAACAAACATATGAAAAAATGCTCAATATCACTAATAATCAGGGAAATGCAAATCAAAACCACAATGTGATACCACCTTACTCCTGCAAGAATGACCATAATAAAAAATCAAAAACAGATGTTGGTGCGGATGCAGTGGTCAGGGAACACTTCTACACTGCCTGTGGGAATGTAAACTAGTACAGCCACTATGGAAAACAGTGTGGAGATTCCTTAAAGAATTAAAAGTAGAACTACCATTTGATCCATCAATCCCACTATTGGGTATCTACCCAGAGGAAAATAAGTCATTATTGGAAAAAAGATACTTGCACACACACCTTTATAGCAGCACAATTCGCAACTGCAAAAACATCGAACCAACCCAAATGCCCATCAATCAACGAGCGGATAAAGAAACTGGTATATATACACGATGGAATACTACTCAGGCATAAAAAGGAATGAATTAACAGAATTTGCAGCAACCTGGATTAGACTGGAGACTATGATTCTGAGAGAAGTAACTCAGGAATGGAAAACCAAACATCGTATGTTCTCACTGATATGTGGGAGCTAAACTATGAGGACGCAAAGAGGTAAGAATGATACAACGGACTTTGGGGACTTGGGAGGAAGAGTGGGAGGGGGGCAAGGAATAAAAGACTACAAATAGGTGCAGCATATACTGCTTGGGTGATGGGTGCACCAAAATCACTAAAGAACTTATGTAACTGAATACCACCTGTATCCCAATAACTTATGGAAAAATTAAAATAAAAAAATATTTCTATGAATGACCATTACCATCTAGCTAACTACTCAAGCCAGATACCTGTGATTTATCCTAGGCTACTCACTTTTACTACCCCAGCTAGTCAGTCACCAAGTCCTACAAATTAGACTTATTTTACATCTCTCAATTCAGCTTATCTTTACAGTTTCTAGATCTTCTGCTATCATAATCATCATATTTGGAAGTAACCATTTCTCTGGGTTAACAGCCTCTTACATGGTCTCCCTGTCTCTAACCTGAAGCCCCCGCCTCGTCTATCCTTCACATTACTACCAGAATACTCTTTCTAAAACAAAAATCTGAACATGGTAATTACGCCTCTAAGTGAAATCCTTCAAAACCCCACCCTGCTCCCAGTAGTTTGCAGGATAAAATTCCAATGTCTTCGTTTAACACAGAAAGTCATTTAAAATCCCACTCCTGCCTACCTCTCCCACCAATCTCACACATGCACCTTTCCCAGCCATGTGTAATTCCTTGTAGTACCTTTAACATACTAGCCTCCATGCCTTTGCACTTGCTATTCCCTGTGTCTGATATGCTCCTTCCTTTCTTCTCTCATATAGCTAAATCCTAGCTCAAATAACAAGCTTCCAGGAAACTATTCCTAATACTGTGATTTATAAGGCTAACCTATTCTTGTGTAGTACCTTCTGTAGAATATCACCATCTAATACTGTAATTGTGAGTTTACCCATTTCACTAGTCCACAAGATCCCTGAGGACAGAATATGTCTCATTTGATTTTATAGCATGTAGCAGTGTCTGCCACATATGGCAGGCACTCAGAAGACATTTGTCGAAGGAGTTTAGTTTTGGACCTATTAGTTGATGTGGCTGAATTACATGTAGGTGGAGAGATCCTATATATTGCTATGTGAAAAGGCAGCAAGCACAATAATGTTCTTGTTTAAAAATCATAAAGTTACTGAAAGTAAACAAAGAATTACAGATCTACAGTCAGTTCAGAACTAGAAGTGCATAAATATGTCTATTGAAAATGGCCAAGAACAGACCCTGATAAACAGTAAATGTAAGGAGGTGGAAGAAGAAACAGTGGGAGTATAAAAGAATAAGGGAAAACAGAACCATGGAAAGCCAGGAGAAGGGGAAAAGGTAGTGTCAAATATTGGAGCCAATGAAATCTCAGGAAAATACTGTTGCGCAGGTAGACATTTTAGGTTCTCTTGTTTATATCACCCTTACCTAATGCAATACACAAAAAGCACAGGTGACAACTTAGTACAATATTGTATATTCTGCTTTTTTAGGTTTAAAATTGGTTATATTTAACCTTCCAGCTCTAAAACCAAATGAAAATCATTAAGATACCTTATCTGAAACTGTTATAAAGTGTTTATTAAACTAAGGAGATTAGAAAATTAAAATACTTAAATATCTTTTTTCTTTCCTTAATTATCTCTTATTTGGGTATCTACTATCATTATTTAAAAAATATCTAACATGGATTTGAGGGGAGGGGCTTTTGTATTATTTAAGTTTACATTAGTGGTATAGTACCCTGAGGAATAGTATTCACTGTCTGGCAACATTTAAACATCAAAAATTTTCATTTGCTAATTGCTTCTAATTGAAGAAACTCCTGTTTGTAATGATACATCTTAATTTTAATTAAGTGTCTTCATGCAACTGTAATTTCTGATACATAAAAATACTTTATGGTAAACAAATTAAATCATACCATTTCACATAGTAACCATAAAACAATAAGCATACCCCTGTATCTGTATCCGATTTTGATGAACTTAGACTTTCCTGAGAGGGTGATGGAGACACACGTCCTAAAAACAACATAATAATTATAAAAAAGGGATGTATGTACACACACAGACCCACCAAAATACAACATTCAGAAGTAATGACACAGCAATGTCTAATAGTTAGAGAATATAGTATTCTAGAAAAACACTAACAATTGAGGCATAACCCCATAAGAGCCAAAATATTTGTTTTAATCATTTTTACATAAAAACTTCATAAAATGGCTTAACCATTTCCCTACTTTAGTAAACAAAATACCATTAAATCCTCAGTATTCAAATAGAACACATTCTTATTAATCATGACAAGTAGCAAGAGGAACAATAAAGGAGCAGAAAGGGTCAGGGCTGCAGTTAGTCTCAAGGGCCACTGAAAATAGTCTTTTCGCTTAAGGAAGGGCAGTAAAAGAAATGACAAACAGCGAGGACTAGAAAAACTCACCATATAGTAAACACAGTTTAATTTCTTGTCAAATTATTGTCATCTTCAACTAAGTATTGAAACATAATGCAAGCAATACTCACAGGATGTACTCAAGTATATGAGGCCTAGCTTGCCAGTTTAGTGAATCTCCCTAGACTTCTATGTTCCTCAAATTGGTGCTTTGACTATTCACTCTCACCCATGGCCACCTTTTTTCTCCTTCCTCCTATGCTTTACTTCTTGTTTGCAGCCTTACTTGATGGCAGGGAGTGTGTGGAAAAAACTTATTACACAGTTAAATAGTTATTAGAGAAGAATCCCATAAACTTAAAAGCCCAAATTTACATCAACTCTACATACATGTACATAGTTGAAATCAGTGTGAACATAATGTTCTGAGGCTTCTCTTTTCAACATTTTTTTCATATATCCCTTGATGTATTGACAATTCACATTCATTTTCCATGACTCTTTCCTTAATCTTTTTTACTTACTGGAGAGAGAGATATATATATGATTTTCATTCTTTTTCTAGTTAATTAGCAATTCTATTTTAACCTAGGATAGAACTGAAGGTTGCCAGAGGAAACCAAATAACATGTTCTCAATAGTTGATGAAATTAACTACACACTACACCTGGAAAGGGATAAATCAAAAGCTTTGTGGCAGCTCTTTTCATTGGGTTTAGAGACTTTTTACCACTGACGTCTGTCTTACTTTCAAGTTTTTGGCTATTATCATAAATAGTGGTTGCTGCAAATGACTGCCAGAAAAGTAGGGCATCAGTATACCTAAAATGTAAAAACTTCAGGTTTCTGTAGATTTTTAAATACATGAAAAATACCTTCAGTATTGTATTTCATTCGCATATTGTTGAAATAGTCAAAAGCATTTTTTAAAGCCCATATTCTCACTACATTGTCTTGTCCAGCTGAGGCAAGTAATCGGCCACAGTGAGAAAATTTCATGGTCCAAACAGCTCCCTATGAAAACAAAAGAAGGTTCAAAGTTAATACTTTACAACTTTAGAGACTTTACTTTTGGCCGGGCACGGTGGCTCACATCTGTAATCTCAGCACTTTGGGAGGCTGAGGCAGGTGGATCACCTAAGGTCAGGAGTTCGAGACCATTCTGGCCAACATGGTAAAACCCCATCTCTACTAAAAATACAAAAATTAGCTAGGCATGTGGTGGGCGCCTATAATCCCAGCCACTTGGGAGGCTAAGGCAGGAGGATCACTTGAACCTGGGAGGTGAAGGGTGCAGTGAGCTGAGACCGTGCCATTGCACTCCAGCCTGGGCAACAAAAGCGCAACTCCATCTAAAAATAGTAATAAATAAAATAAAATTTAGAGACAAGACTTTAAAGCCAAAGTTTAAAATTATGCCAAATAATGTATACTAAAATAATCCTCACATTGCTAACACTACTTAAGTCCAAAAGTTCAATGGTGCTTTAATACCACAAAAGTAGAATTTCAGAAGAAAGGTAGGGTAAGATAGTTGTGGTGTTCCATAATCCAAACTAACAACTTCAAGAACTCAAACCCTGTCCACATATTAACAGAAATGGGAGTTCTAAAGTGGTCAGAAATCTTCATTGGAAAAGCACAAATCGTAGTTGGGGATCTCAGTCCCCTAGCTGAACATAAAGACGGGTGGCAGAGCCCTCAGCATAGCACTAACAACTGAGCAGGATTGAGGAAGACTAAAGCCCACCTTGGCAGTGACCCTCATAGCACCAGGTACTTAGAAGTATTACAGTTTTGGAATGGGCTGGGCATGGTGGCACGTGCTTGCAATCCCAGCACTTTGGGAGGTCCAGGTGGGTGGATCACTTGAGTTCAGGAGTTCGAGACTAGCCTGGGCAACATGGTGAAACCCCATCTCTACAAAAACCACAAAAAATTAGCCAGGCATGGTGGTGCGCACCTGTGGTCCCAGCTACTCAGGAGGCTGAGGAGGGAGGACTGCTTGAGCTCAGGAGGCAGAGGCTGCAGTGAGCAGAGATCCCGCCCCTGTACTCCAGCTGGGTGACAGAGCAAGACTTTGCCACAAAAAGGAAAAAAAAAAGGTAGTAGTATTAGAATGGTGCATCCTACTTTTTTCTCTAGAAACAAGGTTTCAAAGTATATGGCCAGAATCTCTAGACACTGAAAACAGTAGGAAAGTATGTGTGTGTGGTGGGGGTAGAGGAGAAGGGAGAGAGAACACGAACCTCTTAAGTTGGAAAGACCAAATATTATTACAAGAAATACTATTATATACACATTCAGATGTATCAAAAAGATTATGCCACAGCCCATTTATTGAAATAACCATTCACTTCTACAAAATTCAAGTGTATTAAAAATGAGTCATTTGGAGCCTACTACAATGAGATTTTATTTAAAACAGGAAACAACGAGTCAATACAGTACTAGGAAATTTATCAATTTCCTTAAGGAAAATACTAAAATCAACTCAAACATTTTATCTGTAGATTGTAAGCATCAAAATTTAAATTTGAATTTGGTTGCCATCCAATATATTTATGGTTGCTTCCTTCCAGTTAAGCCAACTTTTAGACTTAAAATGTAAACAGATTCCCTAATCAAGGGTACAACATTATTCAGTTCTAAATTTTATCACTGCCTTCCTTGTGTTCCTAGCATTTTCAGGGGTTAACTGCAATACAGTTTGTGCAACTGCATCTACATTGGTACTTTTGAACTCTAAAGGAGCACTTGAACTTTTACCTCTCTCCTTGTTTTAGCTGAATATCTCACTTTACAACATATATTGAGCTTCTGATGTATTTTGTAAATTATTTAAAATATGGTTGGGAACATTTTAAACATTTTTCAAAGTTACAGACCACCCTCTAATTTAACTGCTTTAAAGTTTGGTGCCTTTGCATAGGTTTCTTAGTGATATAGGCTGAGAGTTTACTTATTCAATAACTCATTTTTTTCTTTTTCTTTTCTTTTTTCTTTTTTTTTCGAGACGGAGTCTTTTACTCTGTAGCCCAGGCTGCAGTGCAGTGGTACGATCTCGACTCACCACAACCTCTGCCTCCCGGATTCAAGCAATTCTCCTGCCTCAGCCTCTCAAGTAGCTGGGATTACAGGCACCCACCACCATGCTCGGCTAATTTTTATATTTTTCATAGAGACAGGGTTTCGTCATATTGGTCAGGCTGTCTCGAACTCCTGAACTCAAGTGATTCGCCTGTCTTGGCCTCCCAAAGTGCTGGGATTACAGGCGTGAGCCACCACACCTGGCCGATAAGTCACTTCTGGAATACTTCAGAGACAGACTCTGTATTACCTATTCATTAAATCATGTTAACATAAATTCACCGTTCTTGAGTCAGGCTAGCAAAGTTACATACATAGAGATAGTTTTGTAGAAGCCAAAGTATTTCTCTTAACAAAAACAGTATCAATCCTAAAAAATGAAAAAGTTGCTTACCATATGTTCACCACTAAGATCTTGCACCACTTTGATCTGATCAAAATCATAAGGTCCTTTGAAACCGTGTGCTGCTTTGAATTTAACTGGTCTTGTGTATGGCATTCCTTCATCATCACTTGATGAAGGATCATCTTGATCAGTATGAAACACTGAACAGAAAAGCAATAGAAATCACTACTAGCTAATATAGATATTGCTACTATCATAGTTTCATATTTCCTGCATACCAAGAAAATTCATTAAATGGAAGAGCAAAATTTATTTATTACGTAACATACTGGTTAAAAACATGGAGTCTAATGCCAGACTGCCAGGTTCAAATCCAGCTCTGTCATTTATTATCTGTGTGACCACAGGCAAGTTACTCAACTTTGGATGCCTCTTAGTTTTCTCATCTATCAAATGGGGATATGATGGTACTTACCTCATAGGGTTTCTATGGGATTAAATGAATTAATACAGGTAAAAGTGCTTAGTACAGTCCCAGGCACTGAATAAGTACTATGTAAGTTTCATTAAATAAAACAAATGAGTACAATAATGACAAAGGCATAGGAGGTCAAGATATTTGCAAATTTAGAAAATTTACCTAATTAAAAAAAATTTATTTATTTATTTTTATACAGACGGGGGTCTCACTATGTTGCCCAAGCTGGTCTCCAACTCCTGGGCTTAAGTGATCCTCCTGCCTTAGCCTTCCAAAGTGTTGGGATTACAGATATGAGCCACCATATCCAGACCTACCTAATTTTGAAAATACAGTTATTCCCCAGTATCCATGGCAAGACCTGCTATGGGTATCAAAATCTGCGAATGCTCAAATCCCTTAACATAAAATGGCACGGTATTTGCATATAACCTATGCACATCCTTTCATGTACTTTCTTTCTTTTTTAAAGACAGGGTTTCAGGTTGGAGCGCAGTGGTGCAATCATAGGTCACTACAGCCCTGAACTCTTGGGCTCAAGCAATCCTATTCCTCAGCCTTCTGAGTAGCTGGGACTGTAGGCACACTTCACTACACCAAGCTAATTTTTATTTTTTAGTAGAGACAGGGTCTCACTATGTTTGACCAGGCTAGTCTCAAACTCCTGGCCTCAAGCAGTTCTCCTGTCTTGGCCTCTCAAAGTACTGGGATTATAGGCATGAGCCACCAGACCTCGCCCTATTGTATACTTTAATCTCTAGATTACTTATAATATCTACTGCAACATAAATGCTATATAAATAGTTGTTATTTTTTCTATTGTTTTATTTTTTACGTTTTATTTATTTATTTATTTTTATTTTATATATATTTTTATTTTAAAAATAAAAATATTTTAAATATTTTTTATATTTTATTTTAATAAATTTTTATTTATTTATTATTTATTTATTTATTTTGTATTGTTATTTTTTATGTTTTTTAATATTTTTCTATCTGTGGTTGTTTGAATCCCTCCATGTGGAACCCATGGATACAGAGAACTGGCAGTATTTGTAAAAACCAAATATTTGGCCAACTGCGGTGGCTCACGCTTGTAATCCCAGAGCTTTGAGAGGCTGAGGCAGGCAGATCACCTGAGGTCATGAGTTCAAGACCAGCTTGGGCAATATGGTAAAACCCTGTCTCTACTAAAAATACAAAAATTAGCCAGGTGTGGTGGCAGGTGCCAGTAATCCCAGCTACTCAAGAGGCTGAGGCAGGAGAATTGCTTGAACCCAGGAGGCAGAGTTTGAAGTGAGCCGAGATCATGCCACTGCACTCCAGCCTGGGTGACAGAGCGAGACTCCATCTCCAAAAAAAAAAAAAAGAAAAAAAAAAGAAAAAATTAGCATTGGCCGGGCGTGGTGGCTCATGCCTGTAATTCCAGCACGTTGGGAGGTAGAAGTGGGCGGATCACCTGAGGTCAGGAGTTCGAAATCAGCCTGGTCAACATGGCGAAACCCCGTCTCTGCTAAAAATACAAAAATCAGCCAGGTGTGGTGGTGTGTGCCTATAATCCCAGCTACTTGGTAAGCTGAGGCAGGAAAATGGCTTAAACCCAGGAGACAGAGGTTGCAGTGAGCCAAGATCATGCCATTCCACTCCAGTCTGGGTGACAGAGCGAGACTGTTTCAAAAAAAAAAAAAAAAACCCAAAACCAAATAGCCTTAAAAAACTAACTTATGGCTGGGCGCAGTGGCTCACGCCTGTAATCCCAACATTTTGGGAGGCCAAGGTGGGCAGATCACGAGGTCATGAGATGGAGACCATCCTGGCTAACACGGTGAAACCCCATCTCT
Source organism: Macaca fascicularis (assembly GCF_037993035.2). NCBI lineage: Eukaryota > Metazoa > Chordata > Mammalia > Primates > Cercopithecidae > Macaca > Macaca fascicularis. The sequence goes on along the minus strand of NC_088395.1, from coordinate 124,733,215 downwards.
ACTAAAAACACAAAAAATTAGCTGGGCATGGTGGCGGGCACCTGTACTCCCAGCTACTTGGGAGGCTGAGGCAGGAGAATGGTGTGAACCTGGGAGGCGGAGCTTGCAGTGAGCTGAGATCATGCCACTGCGCTCCAGCCTGGGCGAAAGAGTGAGACTCCATCTCAAAAAACAAAAAAAAAAACAAAAAAAACCTAATTTATAACTGATTATTTAACACTCAACCCTTTCAGACTGTCAAAGTCACAAAATATGTATAAATTCATTTTTCTTCAAACTCATAAAATTAAGTGATAGAGTACCTTATTTATTGAAATACTAAGATGTCAGCTATAAAGGTTTACTATTTTAAATAGAATGCTTCTTATAAACTACAGGCTAAATTTAGACGATTACAAATTAATTGAATGTTCAGTTGAAATGTTCTGTTTTAACTCACCTTCATCTCTAACACTTTTAACTTTATTTATAGCACGTTCACCATATTCCTCAGCAAGGTGCTTTGCTCTCTTTACTGATTTTCCAAGAAACTTCTTTAGTTGAGTCCTTAACAAAAATGAAAAAAGTATCAACTCAGTTAACTGTAAAAGTTCAACAATTTGCAGACAAATGTATTAGCTGTGACTGATAAAGTACACTACTTTGAAATAACCTTTTTTAAACATAAATAATAGGTGTTTGAGTTCCAAATGCCTTATTCTATGGAATAAACATATTCAAGTCAATATGGCAAAGGAAACATACACCCTTTCCCCCAATTTACCATATTCATATATTCTAGAGCTTTGGTTTTCAATGGTGAATAAAATTGATTGGCAGAGGTAGTGTGGAGAGGGGAGTGTTTAAAGTGTAGGTACCTGGGCTCCATCCCCAGATAATCCAATTTAGAGAGTCTGGGGGTGAGGCCATGAATCTGAGGTGAGAACTGCTTTGAGAAGACTGTTTTAGCGAGCTGTTCTTAAAAACACATTTTACTAGTAAAGAGTAAAGAGATATTTCCTTACAAAATAGAATGCTTTGGTAGCTGAAGATGGTCTCTTTCAGTTTGGGTAAGTGTATGTAATAAAATTAGGCTGAGCTTTCCTGGTAGGTATTCCCAAACATGAGGTAATGTAAGTATGCATCTCAAGCTTCCATAAATAGAATTTATTTATTGCATTTTCAATTAGCTAAGTCTCAGGTTTCATATATTAAGATTATAAAAAGCAGAGCACAGTACATGAGGGACAGTATTTTTAAAAGTTGTTAAGTTATATACACAGAGAAGTTCAATGTAACCCTGTTTAGAATAGTCAAAAAGTGGAAATAAACTAAATTTTCTGTCAATCGAGGAATAGATAAATAAGTGCTGGTAGGAAATACAAGAAAATGAATGAGCAAACCTCAGCTTTTTAAATGTGCCAAGCTCTTATAGTAACCTCAGGGGCTTTGCATGTGTGGTTATTTCCGCCTGGAACACCTCTCCCTTGGCTAATACCCACTCACTTTTTAGGTCTCAGATCAAACAGCTCTCTCAAAATGGTCTTTTTAACTTTAGACGGAGTTTTTGTTATATAGTCCCCGTTTATCCAAAGTTTCACTTTACATGGTTTCGGTTACCCCAGTCAACCATGGTCCAAAAATATTAAATGGAAAATCCCAGAAATAAAACCATTTGTACGTTTTAAATTGTGTGCCATTCTGAGTAGCATGATGAAATCTCACACCATCCTGCTCCATCCTACCTGGGATGTGAATCATCCCTCTGTCCAGTGTTTCCACGCTGTAGACGACACCCACTCATTACTTAGCAGCCTTCCTGGTTATCAGATCGAAAAAACATAGTAGCAAAGTCTGGTACTATCTGTGATTTCAGGTATCCACTGGGGATCTTGGAACATATACCCCATGGATAAGAGGGAACTACTGTAATACTTCTACAGGACCTGGAGCTTTACTTTTATAGCAGTCACTACAAATGTATCTAGATTTATCTGTGCAATTATATGTTTAATGCCTATTTCTCCCATTTAACAGAAGTTCTATGAAGGCAGAGACCACAAATGTCTTTTTCTTTCAAATTTTTTAAATTGAGACAGAGTCTTGCTCTGCTGCCCAGGCTACAGTGCAGTGGTATGATTTCGGCTCATTGCAGCCTTGACCTCCCAGGTTCAATGGACCCATCTGCCTCTGCCTCCTGAGTTGCTGGGACTACAGGTGCATACCACCATGCCTGGCTAATTTTTGTATTTTTTATAGAGACGGGGTCTTGCCGTGTTGCCCAGGCTGGTCTTGAACTCCTGGACTCAAATGATCCACCCGCCTCGGCCTCCCAAAGTGCTGGGATAACAAGCATGAGCCATTGCACCCATCCTGAATGTCTTTTTTTTTTTTTGAGACAGAATTTCACTCTTGTTGCCCAGGCTGGAGTGCAATGGTATGATCTCAGCTCACTGCAATCTCTGCCTCCCGGGTTTAAGCAATGCTTCTGCCTCGGCCTCCTGAGTAGCTAGGATTACAGGTGCCCACCACCACACCCAGCTATTTTTTTGTATTTTTAGTAGAGACTGGCTTTCACCACGTTGGCCAGGCTAGTCTTGAACTTCTGACCTCAGGTGATCCACCCACCTCGGCCTCCCAAAGTTCTGGATTACAGGTGTGAGCCACCATGCCCGGCCTCTTAATGTCTTAACTGTTATATCCCAAGCACTTAACTCTCATATCTGGCTCTCAGAAAGACTGCAATATATATATTATTAGTGCTGATATAAAGACATGTCTATGATATATCTGATTTTCTTAACAAAACAAAACAAAACAGCAAGTTGACAAATTATAGACATAGAGTAGTAGCCCTGCTTTTATGAGAAACAAAAAATTCTATGGAGAATACACTATGCTATTAAAACTGATTTCTGGGTCTGAGATTATCAGAAACTTTCATTTTCTATTTTACATATTTCTGTATTTCTTTTGATAACCAGAAAACATAGATGATAAACCATTTTTAAAACCATTATAAGGTCTCTGCTACCTGTAACTCTGAAGCTGTATTTTCTGGATAAGTTTACTACCACTTTAAAAGCCAAGAAAACAGACATTTTAATTTTTTCAGATGAGAACAGTTCTAAAATATCTACTTTTATGCCTTCTTAAATGGCACTTTATGTTCCCTAAATTTCATTCCTTGATGGATAAGATCATTGCTACCATCATTTTGGTTCTTTAATACATTCAGAGCCTTTCTAATGCATTGCAGGTGGGCCATACTATTGGTTCCCCACTCAGCCTTCAAGGCAACAGGGCAGGGCCGAGGGAAGCCTGGGCCAATCTTCTCTGGCCATCAGCTACCTTATCAGCTTACCCCAGCATTCAGTGCAAATACTATTATGTTCTTTGTGTGTCATGGCATGATAAAAGGTTGAAAAGCACTGTGATATGATGATTGTGCTATATTATGAGTTCTTTTTTTGTTGGGGGGGGGCAAGGTCTTGCTCTGTCACCCAGGCTGAAGTGCAGTGGTGTGATCACGGCTCACTGCAGCCTCGACCCCTCAGGCTCAAGCAATTCTCCCATCTCAGCCTCCTGAGTAGCTGAGACCACATGTGTGTGCCACCATGCCTGTCTAATTTTTAAAATTTTTTTGTAAAGAGTGAGTCCACCTATGTTGCTCAGGCTGCTCTCAAACTCCTGGGTTCAAGTGATCTTCCTACTGTGGTATCCCAAAATGCTGGGATTACAGGCGTGAGCCACGGCACCCACCTATATTATGAGTTATTTTATCATTTTTCTGATTATCTGACATTCTTATATGTCAACTTACCTGTTGTCACAGTTCGATGCTTCTATTTTGCAGTAAGCTCAGACACTTGACCAGAGGTTTTAAAAAATGATGTAAGAAATAAGCATAATGGCTTTGAATAAACCTGAGGAACTTTTCTCTTAGAAAAATAATGAGCTTTAGTGCATGGACTATGTGACATCTCTTCTGGATGTTTATCTGTCTCTGAATAATTGTAGTAATTCCTTATTCTCAGGTTCCTGATAACTGCAACTACTAGATGGCCAAGTTCCAAATATCTAAGGTGCTACCATATGCCTGCATTTTAGGTACATGTTTCCTAAAAATTCTTTATTTGATACACACTAGGAAAATGCTTTGATACACACTAGGAAAAGGACTCAAGTGGAGAATTCCCTTTGGACCTTAGAGTTAATTATTATCAATTTAGAGACTTGTGTATAATCAAACAAAATGTATAGGCCCACCATTGATCTAGAAGTTTGTAGGGGAAACAGAAGGATGGCATAATCAGAATCCTTTTGCAACATACCCTTTGATTGTTTAACGTGTATTTGTCTGAAAACAGTTTAACTGAAAACAGTTTAAGACAATATATTGTAAAGGGAAAAAGTAAGTTATAGACTACAGGTATTCCCAAAATTGAGAAAAGAAAGAAAATTGCTATAGACTGTAGTAGTCAGGAAGAATCTCATTATAGTTGGGTTTAGAAAGACAAATAGGATTGCAGAGATGAAGAGAAAGGGAAAAGACAACTTCAAGGACAATCATGTTCTTCTACCAACACTTTTGGTACCTACCTACCAGTAGAAAAACACAGGTATGGTGCAACACTTACTGGTCATTTTCTGTGTGTCAGATGCTTTATTATTATTACCAGCGAGGGACAGGGAGGAGTGGTGGTGGGTAGACATAAAAACAATATGGAGTACAATTTAAAATAGTATGGTAGTTCTCATATTTTTTTAAATAAAAACTTGAAATGAAGAAAAGGGATGTACTGTAACTCACGTTTTCTGTTTTAACCTTCCACCATCAGTATCTGTTGGCTGAGACTGTAACTTCTCTTCATCATCTGACTGTGCTGCGTCATTACTGTAAGAAGGGGAAGTTGTTTTAAAATAAACCATTTCTTCTATTCTTCTTAAAAATCTCTGTTTATACTTACTATATAACCAGTTAATCAGAATAAGAAAAACTATGCTAATAAGCTTTACATAAATTTATTTATTTATTTAGGAGATGGGAGTCTCGCTCTGTCGCTCAGGCTGGAGTGCAGTGGCACAATCTTGGCTCACTGCAACCTCCGCCTCCCCGGTTCAAGTAATTCTCCTGCCTCAACCTCCTGAGTACTTGGGACTATATGTGCACACTGCCATGTCTGGTTAATTTTTTGTATTTTAGTAGAGACAGGGTTTCACCATGTTGCCCAGGCTGGTGTTGAACTCCTGAGCTCAGGCAATCCACCTGCCTTGGCCTCCTAAAGTGCTAGAATTACAGGTGTGAGCCACTGTGCTCAGCCCATATAATTTAATTTAAATGATGGACCTGACAACTTACAGGCTTCAGAAATTGAAGAAAAGAATCTTTAAGCAAGGTGCAATGTATAACATATAAATGAATACAATTTAGCAATTTGTGAAAAACCTACTACAAACAAGGCTTTTTGCTTGGCAAAATGTGCTGTAGTGAAATAATAAAGTAACTTGTAGGTATCTTCCTCCCCACTCATTAAGTACATCCTGCATTACATTTAATAAAATAGCTCCTGCTTTTACAGAAATGATTCCTTAGATCTACATACATCTCGCAGTAAAGTCACTCATCTCACTTTAAAGCCATTTTTTGATCCTACAAAAACAGTACAAATATTTAAACCATTTTATGACCCTTAAAGTTTCAGAAGACTAAGTGTTCATTCTACATAGTTTTTTAGCCTCAATTTTTTTTTTGTTATTTTTATTTATTTATTTTTGTGGAGATGAGGTCTCACTATGTTGCCCAGGCCCCTCTAACTCCTGAATTCAAGTGCTGCCTCAGCCTCCCAAAGTGCTGGGATTACAGGCATGTAATCCCTCACTGTTTTTATATTGTCCCAAGTATAATTTAAATAATTAAAAAAGAGAAACTAAGTGCTATGGGATTTAATATTTATACTATTCCCCCAAGTAACTGTACAGTCATAATGAAGAGCAAAGTTAAAGAATACCTACCTTATCTAACTCTATTTTAATTCCAGAATAAAGAAAAACACTGAATGAAACCAAATTAGGGATTGTCATAGTTCATTAACAGAGAAATCTTAACAACTCTGAAATACTATTAATGACAAATAACAACGTTAGGCCACACCTTACATATTCTTTTGTCCTTCTCATGATGTGTAGAGTGAGAGGATTAATGCCTGTTGGTAGTTTCTCTTCTGCAAGACTCAAAGGTATTTCTTCTCCAGTATCCAGGTTCTTAATCATTACACTGGCTAAAATTTCCTGAGGTTAAAAAGAACAATCACACCAAGATGACCTGCAATTTAATTATCTTTTTGAGTCTACAAAATCCCCTAAAATTTAAGCTAAAGGCTTTTTAGATACATTCAATACTGCACACAATAATTTCTAACATTTTTATTGAGATACAATTCACATGCCACAAAATGCACTCATTTAAAGCATATAATTCAATGGTTTTTAGTATATTCACAGAGTTGTACAGCTATCGCCACTAAGTCAGAATATTTTCTGCACCCCAAAAGGAAATTCCCTACCCATTAGCAGTCACACCTCATTTCCCTTTCTTCCTAGCCCCTGGCAAATACTAATCTACTTTCTGTCTCTATAGATTTGCCTATTCTGGACATTTCATATAAATCAAATCCTGTAATATATGGCCTTTTACATCTGGTTTCTTTAACTAAACATGATGTTTTCAAGGTTTATCCATGTTGTAGCATGTATCAGTACTTTATTCCTTCATTCCTTTTAATTGCTAAAAAATACAACATGGTATGAATATACCACATTTTATTTATCCATCCAATCAGTGATGAACATTTGGGTTGTTTCCAGTTTTTGGCTGTTATGAATAAGGATGCTGTGAATATTTGTGTACATTTTTTGTGTGAACATATGTTTTCGTTTCTCATTGGTATATACAAAGGAATGGAACTGCTGGGTCATGGTAACACTATGTTTAACATTTTGAGGAACTGCCAAACTGTCTTCCAAAGTACAATATTTTAAAAAATGTATTGTTTTAAAGAAACATAAACTAAGATTTTGCTGTAAAATTTAATTCTGAATAAGTTGGCTAATAGATGCATACTAAGTTTTAATTGTAAGAAACCATTAAAATAATAAAATTTATGTTGGTATAACATGTATTTATAATATCAAGTTCTTTTATTATTATTATCATTAAAAATTTTTTTTCTTGAGACCGAGTCTTGCTCTGTTGCCCAGGCTGGAGTGCAGTGGTGCGATCTCGGCTCACTGCAACCTCTGCCTCCTGGGTTCAAGTGATTCTTCTGCCTCAGCCTCTGGGTAACTGGGATTACAGATGCGCACCACCATGCCTGTCTAATTTTTGTATTTTTAGTAGAGACGGGGTTTTGCCATGTTGGCCAGGCTGGGTCTCGAACTCCTGACCTCAAGTGACCCACCCGCCTTGGCCTCCCAAAGTGCTGCGATTACAGGAGTGAGCCACCACACCTGGCCTCAATATCAAGTTCTTTTAAAGCCCACTTTCTATAAAATATAAACCTTGCTTTCAATATATTTATTCCACTATGCAATTGAGTGAAAGGGGAAGTTTAAATCAGAGATGCAACATCCAGCATATCAACAAAACAAAGACAATCTTCAATTTTCAGTTTTTCCTTTTTTTTTTTTTGCGTAACAGCAATAAACTTAAAAAAAAATAAATTGTGGTAAATTACACATAACATAAAATTTACAATTTTAACCATTTTTAAATGTACAGTTCTGGGTCATTAAGTACATTCACATTGTTATGCACCCATCATTACCATCCATCTCCAGAAGGTTTTCATCTTCCCATTATGTTTTTTGTACTTTATGTTTTAAGAACAAGAACAAAAAAATCTATTTCTACCTCATCAGTAAGCTCTCTCCCAGAGTTGGATCTAGGTCTCTGAGGGCCCATCACTTCACCTGCTACAGTCTGCTCATCAGGTGCTTTTCCATTTTCCTGGAAATATAATTTTATAAACAGAAATTAGACTGAATCAATTTCTATAAATGTTCAATTATTACCACACATAATTCTAAAGAATTTCATAATTCAAATAATGGAGTCTGCTGAAAATCTAAATGGAACATTACATTTCAGTCCTTCATTTTTCCCAGCATGCTGAAAAACATTAGGAACCAAAACTATTGCTGCTCATGAAATAATGTCTTAGTATTCTTGAAAACAAATAAATGTTCTATTTGAACCTAGCCAAAAAGCATTTCTCTACTAAGACTGCTATTAATCTGGACTGTATGTGGCTACCTCAAAGGTAGGGGTCAGAAAACTTCTCTCTATAAAGAGCCATATTATAAATATTTAAGGCATTTTTGTTCATATAGAGTCTCTGTTGCATATTCTTCTTCTTAAACAACCTTTAAAAATGTAAAGAACATTCTTAGCTTGGGGATCCTACCAAAGCAGGCCACTACTGACCCCTGTTCTAAGGCTACAACAAGACTATAGTGTCATATGTTGTAGTCTGGTAGCCCGGCCCACCATAGCTACCATGTAAGTAGCTCTGAGTCCCAGAATCTGGCTGTGGTAAAATTAACGTTATCAAGTCTTTTGTGTAGCCCACTTCCTAGCATATAAAGTTTTTTTATGATTAGGAAAAGGAAATTATAAAAAAAAGTCTTCAATTCTGACCAATACAGGACAAATATAGACTATAGTTGGTGTTTATTAGTACCAACAATATTACAAATAGTAGCATCGTCGTTTTTCAAATACCTATTACCTGCTAGCATCTGTCGTTTTTTGAATACCTATTACCTGCTAGATACTTGGCATATTTTAGCTCATTTCAAACCCTCAAGGAAGGATTTTTCCTCCATTTTATTGATGGGGCATCTGAGATCCAGATGCCAAACAGCTTGGTAGGCTCACCCAGTTAGTGTGTAGCAGAGCTGATCAAGGGAAGTAAGGGGGTCAGGTTTGGAGGACAAAGAAATATTTGGCCTGCAGAATATAGAACGCTCCATAATCAACAAACCAGCCACTTGCAGGCAGCTGATAAAGCCTATATGAAATAGAACACTAATTCACCAACCTGGGCAGTAACTATTTTATCTCCACTGGTAGCACTTGCCAAATCAAGAGAAGGCTGAGAATCCTTGACCGTACTCTCTGAAGCCATGCTTGTAGTTAGGAGAGAATTAGACGTAATATTCTCTTTGGGAACTGCAATGATAATAATAACAATAACAACCCTTTTTGTTTGATTCTTATAACAACCCTGTGAGGAAAGTGGTTTGATTACTCTCATTTCCTATACAGGGAAACCATGGTTCAAACAAGTTATTTAATTTCCTCAAGACTATACAGCTCATACAAAAAAAAAAGATGCAGGACTTGAATTCAGACTTTAGGTCTCCAAATCCCATGTTTTTTTCACATGCCACTCTCTCTCAGATGGCAACAGATTCGAAAGTTTGAAGTCTGCTGAAGTGTTCAATTATAGTAAAGTAACTTTCACCAGTGTAAACATTTTTATATTTTGTCTATTACTAAAGAAATAATTTTAATAACTTGGTTGCCAGTGAGTTTTATAAAGTGAAATAAAAGCAGAAAGGTAAACAGTTTCAACTCCAAAATTTCACCACAAAGGGTTATTGCTCTCTCTCTTTTTTTGAGACAAGATTTCACTCTGATCACCCAGGCTGCAGTGCAATGGCATGACCCTGGCTCTCTGCAGTCTTTGCCTCCCAGGCCCAAGCAATTCTCCTGCCTCAGCCTCCCAAGTAGCTGGGATTACAGGCGCGTGCCACCATGGCCAGCTAATTTTTGTATTATTTTTGTTGTTGTTCAGATGGGGTTTCGCCATGTTGCCCAGGCTGGTCTTGAACTGAGCTCAAGTGATCCGCCCGCCTCGGCCTCCCAAAGTGCTGGGATTACAGGCGTGAGCCACTGTGCCCAACCAACAGAGTGATTTCTCAATTAATACTTGCCATCTAGATCAGGAGTTTTCAAAGTCTCAAATTCCAATTCGCTTTTCCTTTTTCTTGGTGGTGGAGCAGGTCGAGATGGAGGTGGGGGTCTAGGAGGTGGGAAATTAGTTGGAGGAGGTGGGCGTGCTGGAACAGGCTTCTTTGTACTAGCCACTATATCAGGCTCTGGAGTAAGGTGTCTCGGGGGTTTGGCAGGGGCCACTTCTTCCACAGCAGCAAAATCTTTAGTAGATAAGGAGTCTGAGGACACAGGTCCTAGAACATCACTTCCTTTGACTTCCACTGCTTCCTTGTTCAATACTTTTGCTTCAGTTTCAAGCACATTAAGCTGCTCAGTTGAACTTGTTTGAGTTAACTTTGTGGTTTCATCTACTGGTTTCTCACAGGTTTCATCCGAAGGAAAGCATTTTTTAAATTCTAATTCAGTCTCTTCAAATGTATTCTGACTCTCTGCCTTTTGGGATTCTTCCTGCAGTACTTGATCTATGGCTAACAGTCCGGGTATATTGCTCAGATCTGTTCTAGCCACAACAGGACTGGCAGTAGCTTGATCAGAGAGTTCTTTTCCTTTGGAATCCAAAGAGTCATCTTCAAGCTGTAGTACTTTCTGACTCTCCTCAATAATACTTTCAATAATCTGATGAAAGGGTTAAAAGTAGTTTTTTAAAATGAAGCTATTTATAAGAACATAATAACAGCTAATCATTTACACAGTACTTAGTAAGTGCCAGGCAATGTTCTTAATACTTTACATATTTTAATCTTTACGACAATCTTAAGAGATTCTACTTCTACTGTCACCCTTTTATAAATGAGGGAACTAATCAAATGATTTGTCCAAGGTCACAAAGCTAGTAAGTGATAAAGCAGGTATAAACCCAGGGAGTTTGATTCCAGCATCTATACTCTTAACCCTCATAATAGGGAATTTGTGTTAACACTTAGGTACAAAAGGTCAAATAACCCTATTTATAGGGTTATTTTAATCAAGTTGTGATTGATTTTAATCAAGGGTGATTTTAATAAAGTTCAATCCTAAACTTACATTAAGACTCAATATCCTGATTCATTTACATATTTATGCCAAACTTGTTGTAATACCAGCCTACTGGTTTGAGCCCACTTAGCAAAACCATGATAATCCAAATCCCCAGGAGAAGAATTCAAGTTGTTTAGCTCTGAACTCAAGCTTATGACCCAAAAACCAGCAGGTGCAGGGAGATTAACATTCTTAAACAGACTACACCTAAACTCTACTATTTGGACTGATGGCAAGATCATGGAAAGAGTTCACCTTGTCTTTTCCCTTCCTTTCTTTCTTTTTCTTTTTTGAAATGGAGTCTCACTCTGTCACCCAGGCTGGAGTGCAGTGGCACGATCTCGGCTCACTGCAACCTCCGCCTCACAGGTTCAAGCAATTCTCCTGCCTCAGCCTCCCTAGAAGCTGAGATTACAGGTGTGTGCCCCATGCTGGGCTAATTGTTGTATTTTTAGTAGAGACAGGGTTTCACCATGTTGGCCAGGCTGGTCTTGAACTCCTGACCTCATGAGATCCACCCGCCTCGGCCTCCCGATTACAGGCATGAGTCACTGCACCCGGGCCCCTTTCTTTCTTATATGTAGCTTAAAATATAAACAGGCTTTCTATTGTCTTCTACCAACATTTAGAAGAAAAGAAAATATATTTTCTCCCCCAGTCCTGTCATTACTAACATTAAATCTCCCAGATCAGTTATCCCACCACCATGCCCAACCATGAACAACTTCTGCTTTCTCAATTCCTTGGCTTCAGAAAGTTAATGGAATGTATCACAGAACCATCCTAATCTGGTTTACTACAATTTCATGCTAACTTGAACTGGATATTACTGCTGCTCAGTAATATTCATCCCGGATTTCTTAGCATGTTCTATATGTTAGTTTTTCTCAATCTTCAAATTGTTAACCTTAGAAATTACCTTGCTTTCACCAGAACTAACCAGAGTCCAACCAATTTGTCAATTAGGTGGTTACTGAGCGTGGAGAACCTCAATGATAACAGTGATAACAGAAGTCATATTCCAGTGGATTTGAGAATGAATAAGAGGTGAAGATATAGAGACATTAGCACGGTCTGAGTTTTCAAAAAGCTTAGCTATAAATGCAAAAAGATTTCAATAAAGTGTCCCAGCACTTTTATAACCTGAAGGGAAGGAACCACTGGAAAAGAAGATAACAGAGCAATGTTCTGGAAAAGAAAGGAATGAAGGCCTACTGTGTATTAGACCTAGTATATAAATTCTCATTTAATTGCCATATAGACCTTTGGGTTAGGTAGCTGGATTACCTCCCTCCTAGAAAAGCAGGACTCTGAGGTAAAGGCTTTAAGAAATTTGCCAGTCCCACAATTAGTAAGCTACAAAGCCAAAACTGAAATCCAGATCTTTCTTAAACGTCCAGTGATCTTTGTATTATACCACACTACTTTGGACAGAAAACAAGAATACTAGATCATCAGTGATGGATGACATGAAAAAGAGGTAAGAAATGACAATAAATATGTAGGTAAAAGAAGTGAAAGATGATACAAAGGAATGGATTCAGGCTTTTTAGCCTCTAATATTTACGTGGAGTAGGAAACAAGGTTATCTCCTGAAAATGAGGGGGATGTGAGTGGGTACAGTGAGCATGAGGTGAGTATAAAGGTTTGAAATAATCATTACGCATAATGGAAATGTGTGTGTCACAAGAGGGGTCAAAATGAGGTTGAAACCCCTGTCTTCCCCAATCCCTTATCTGAGAATAATCTCTCCCTCCTCTGTACTTCTATTACTATTCTTACTGTTCAGTATAGTATGAACTATAATACAAATACAGAGCTGTATATGGGCTAGCTCTATTTATTTTCTCTACACCAGATAATTAGTACCTGGAGAGCAAGGTCCGTGTTTTCTGCCTCTTGATATGCCTCATGACACCTTCTTATGGTGCCTAGCCCTGGCATTTCTTTTCTGGATTTTAGGAAATAGTGAAAAGAGAAAGACTAAGAGAACAGTGAGAACCAAGACATACACAGAGATGATTATGCTAAAGCATTGTTTGCTTCAAAAAGCTCACTGTGTCCAGGCACAGTGGTTTAAGCTTGTAAACCCAGCACTTTGGGAGGCTGAGGTGGGCGGATCACCTGAGGTCAGGAGTTCGAAATCAGCCTGGCCAATATGGTGAAACCCCGTCTCTACTAAAAATACAAAATAAATAAATAAATAAATAAATAAAAATTAAAAATTAGCCTGGCATGGTGGTATGTGGCTGTAATCCCAGCTACTCGGGAGGCTGAGGCAGAAGAATTGCTTGAATCCAGGAGGTGGAGGTTGCAGTGAGCTGAGATCACACCACTGCACTCCAACCTGGGCAACAGAGCGAGACTCAAGTCTCAAAAAAAATAAAAAGCAGTTTAGTATGACATAAGGCATTCCTATAACCTGGCCCTAACTTTGCTCTCTAGGCTCATCCTCAAAAGTTCTGCACATTCCCCACCTCCATGCCTTCAGTAATGCCTTTTCTCTCCTATCTTAGCCAGTCCAAATGTTTTTTTTTTGAGACGGAGCAGGATAACTGATCTGGGAGATGTAATGTTAGTAATGACAGGACTGGGGAGAAAATATATTTTCTTTTCTTCTAAATGTTGGTAGAAGACAATAGAAAGCCTGTTTATATTTTAAGCTACATATAAGAAAGAAAGGGGCCCGGGTGCAGTGACTCATGCCTGTAATCGGGAGGCCGAGGCGGGTGGATCTCATGAGGTCAGGAGTTCAAGACCAGCCTGGCCAACATGGTGAAACCCTGTCTCTACTAAAAATACAACAATTAGCCCAGCATGGGGCACACACCTGTAATCTCAGCTTCTAGGGAGGCTGAGGCAGGAGAATTGCTTGAACCTGTGAGGCGGAGGTTGCAGTGAGCCGAGATCGTGCCACTGCACTCCAGCCTGGGTGACAGAGTGAGACTCCATTTCAAAAAAGAAAAAGAAAGAAAGGAAGGGAAAAGACAAGGTGAACTCTTTCCATGATCTTGCCATCAGTCCAAATAGTAGAGTTTAGGTGTAGTCTGTTTAAGAATGTTAATCTCCCTGCATCTGCTGGTTTTTGGGTCATAAGCTTGAGTTCAGAGCTAAACAACTTGAATTAATCTTCTAAACTCTCCTTAAAATCATCTTTTTCCCCATTAACTATAGATAGTTACGCATTTGTAATTTATCCTAAGAAAAACATTCTTTAAAAAGATAAGAAAAGCGATAGTGGAAAAAACAGGAATATTTTAAGTTTCAACAATAAAAATGGCTAGATACATTGTAATCCATTTACTTGATGGAAACTGATGCATCTGAGTACAGAAATAATATAGAAGTATGAGGAAAATCTAAAAATGGTAAAAGACAGAATATAAAATTCCACCTACACTACAATTAGGCAGAAAAAATGTACGCTAATGGGTGAGAACCAGAAGGAAATGCTGAAAAATCAAGACACCTGTGTGTTATAGTAGAGAATTGTAGGCAATTTCCTTTTTTAAAAAAATGGTTCAATTCCTATTATGTACACTGCTATGCAATCCACCATTTGTCCCAAAAGGGAACATTTTTCCTTTAAAGAAAAAAGTAAGATCAATATTAAAATATGTGGTCCAGCTGGGCACAGTGTTGCACACCTATAATCCCAGCACTTTGGGAGGCTGAGGTGGGTGGATTGCGTGAGCTCAGAATTTCGAGACCAGCCTGGGTAACATGGCAAAACCTTGTCTCTACAAAATATACAAAAATTATCCAGGCGTGGTGGCACACACTTGTGGTCCCAGCTACTCGAAAGGCCGAGGTGGGAGGATCACTTGAGCCCGAGAGGTGGAGGCTACAGTGAGCCATGATCGTGCCACTGCACTCTAGCTTGGGCGACAGAACAAAAAAAGAAACAAACAAAACAAAAAACAAACAAACAAAAAAACCCCCAAAAATGTAGTCCATTAAATTTCTAAATTCCATAAAGATAGAAGAGTGGTTTTCCATTAGGGGTTATTTTGTTCCATACCCCTCCCAGACATCTGAAGATATATTTGGTTGTCATAATTGGGAATTGGGGATGCTATTGGCATCCAGTAAATAGAAGTTAGGGATATTGCTAAAACATCTTACAATGCACACAACAGGCCCTCCCCTACCCTCTATTAGCCCAAAATGTCGAGTGCCACTACTGGAGAAACTCTGGGGTGAAGAATGTGTCATTTTGTTAGCCTCTGGAAACCCACTGGCTAGAAGATTGCCTAGGGCACAGAAAACACTTAAAACTTGTATAAATGAGTAAAAACACACCATCCTGTCTTTCTCTTTGAGTTTTATGTTGATACTGTGAACTGCACATTTTCAAAAGATTGATCTTGTGCTCAGTCTCTTCTAGTAAACCAACCTTTGAAGCTTCATAGCATCAGTTTTTTAAAAGGTATCAAAGGTACTATCAGAGTAAGGACTTCTCATAACTTCTGATTACTAAAGACATCAGAATGTTGCTGCACTGAGCTTTTCAATACCTGTAACTCCTGGTAGTAACCTCAAGAATAGTTAGGACTTATTCTGATAAAAATATAAGAATAAAAAATAAAAGCATTTTATAAAATACTGTTTCAAGGATAAACTACCAATTAGAATATGAAAAGGACTTCTAAAAAGACTGAAATGTCTTCAACCACAAATGTGACAGATTCATGAAACATTTACTGAACATCAATCATGTACAGAGCGCTGTCCTAAAAGAATATAAAAACTGTTTGAAATATACCATATAAATATGATGTCTGTTATAAACTAATATTGACATTGTATCTTTCCAACCTTTTTAGACACATCTTGTTTCAATTCTTGTACAGGGGACTCATTTCCAATTTTGCATGCAGTGTTCTCTGTTTCCTGTTTGAAAAAGAAAAGAAATAGAGACCAAATGATGATTTTTTTTTTTAAAAATATGCTTTAAAGGGATACAAATGAGAAAATGTAGCATTAATAAATCAAAGGTCCTTAAAGGGCTTCAAAGGTCCTTAAAGGGCTTAGATTTCTTCTTCCTCTTCTTTTTTTTTTTTTTTTTTTTGAGACAGAGCTTCACTCTGTTGCCCAGGCTGGAGTGCAGCGGCACAATCTTGGCTCACTGCAACCTCTGCTTCCCAGGTTCAAGTGATTCTCCTGCCTTAGCCTCCCGAGTAGCTGGGATTATAGGCGCGTGCCACCACACTCGGCTAATTTTTGTATTTTTAGTAGAGACAGAGTTTCACCTTGTTGGCCAGGCTGGTCTCGAACTCCTAACTTCATGTGATCTACCCGCCTCAGTCTCCCAAAGTGCTGGGATTACAGGTGTGAGCCACTGTGCCCAGCCTAAAGGGCTTAGATTTCCGAATACTGATAGATGCCCAGAAATTTTATGCCATGGTACAATGTAATTTGCATAAGAAAGTTACGCATCAGCAATATTCTATTATTCTGCAATAGGATTTACCTTTAAATGTGAAAACTTGCTCAACTTTTTAACATTAAAAAACTGTAATGGAAGATAAGAACTTCTAAGTACTTTTATAGCTAAAAAGGATTAAGGATTTAAGCAAGGGGTTGAATAAAAATTGTTATTTTTCCCAAAGCATTGCTCCATAAATATGCACAAATACAAAAGTATATAACACAGAAAACCACATTCAGGGAATAGTTTTCTTAAAATTCTACATGCTTTAGATAAAAGAAATAAAGACTTAACCAGAAGTTAAACGAAGCCCCTAAGTATGAAAAAAGATGAAAAAAATTAAACCCACCAAAAATACATATATATCTACGTATACATTTATATACACATACGTACATATATATATATATTTGGGAGGTTAGAAATGGATACTGCATTTCTGCTGGAAAAAATTAGGGTAAAATAAGACAATCACATATTTGCAAATCTCAATACAATACTCCTCTCAATCTTAAGTAAGTACAGCAATTTGAATGCTACTCGATACTGAGAAAAAAAATCATAATTATTTGTGTACATCACAGAGTTTGTTAGACGAAGGTCACTATAACCATTTTAGATAAGGGACTCAAGGCACACTAATTATTTAGGTGGCACTTATACACGTATCAGGATATGATCACAATAGGCTCAATAATAAAATTACTCCAGAGATTATTAAAATGTTAAAGATTTAACGTGCCAGTGAAATTTCTGTAGGACCTGCAATATCTTCGAGCATTGAATTCCTCCCCCAGAATTTGGGGAATACTACCAATGTTACACAGATTCTTCTAGAAAAAAATTGTTTCATGGACTCTTAAGTGTTAGATAAAATCCAAACAGTACGAAGGCCCATGAAGGCCTAAACATGACATAGCCTCTGCCTACATTTTTGATATCTTCTACACTCATCTCCCTCTCATACCACTCCCTCACAATTACACTCTGGCCAATAGGATGGTTCCTTGCCATTAGGGTCACAGCTCAAGTGCTATTTTATCAGAAAATACTTTCCTGACCATCTCAAAATAGCCTTATCTGACCCCTTAACTTTCTATCACATTATCCTATTTTTTCCTTTTTTTTTTTATTTTTTTTAAAAAAAACCTTTAAGTTCAGGGGTACATGTGCAGATTTGTTACATAGGTAAACTTGTGTCACGGGGTTTTGTTGTACAGATTATTTCATCACCCAGGTATTAAGCCTAGTACTCATTGGTCATTTTTCCTGATCCCCTCTCTCCTTCCACCCTTCACCCTGATAGGCCCCAACATGTGTTGTTCCCCTCTATGTGTTCATGTGTCCACATCATTTTGCTCCCACTTATAAGTGAGAACAGGCAGTATTTGGTTTTCTGTTCCTGCATTAGTTTGCTAAGGATGATGGCCTCCAGCTCCATCCATGTCCCTGCAAAGGACATGATCTCATTCTTTTTTATGGCTGCATAGTATTCCATAGTGTATATGTACCACATTTTCTTTACCCAGTCTATCATTGATGGGCATTTAGGTTGATTCCATGTCTTTGCTATTGTGAATAGTGCTGCAATGAACATTTGTGTGCATGTGTCTTTATAATAGAATGATGTATATTCCTTTGGGTATATACCCAGTAATTGGATTGAAGAGAGGATATCAAACTATCCCTGTTGGCAGACAACATGATCTTATATCTAGATAACCTATAGTCTCAGCCCTAAAGATTCTTAAGCTGATAAACAACTTCAACAAAGTCTCAGGATACAAAATCAATGTGCAAAAATCACTAGCATTACTACACACTAATAACAGTCAAGCCAAGAGCCAAATCAGGAATAAACTCCCACCATTCACAATTGCCACAAAAAGAATAAAATACCTAGGAATACAGCTAACTAGGGAGGTGAAAGAACTACAAACCACTGCTCAAAGAAACTAGAGATGACACAAACAAATGGAAAAACATTCCATGCTCATGGACAGGAAGAATCAATATCGTTAAAATGGCCACACTGCCCGAGGCAATTTATAGATTTAATGCCATTACTATTAAACCACCATTGAGATTCTTCACAGAACTAGAAAATTTTATTTTAAAATTCATAGGGAACCAAAAAAGAGCCTGAATAGCCAAGGCAAATCCTAAGCAAAAAGAACAAAGCTCGAGGCATCACGCTACCCGACTTCAAACTATGCTACAGGGCTACAGTTACCAAACAGCATCGTACTGGTACAAAAACAGACACATAGACCAGTAGAACAGAATAGAGAATACAGAAATAAGACTGCAGATCTACAACTATCTGACCTTCGACAAACCTGATGAAAACAAAGAATGGGGAAAGGCTTCCCTATTCAATAAATGGTGCTGGGAAAACATCATCCTATATTCCTTCACTGCACTTCTCATTCAAAATGACCTTATTTACTTGCTTATTTTCTGTCTCTTCCCTGTCCCCCTAGAATGTAAGTTCCGTGAGAACATGGACCTTGTTTGTTCTATCTACAGTTTGTTCAGTACCTAAAACAGTGTCCAACACTAAATAATCATTTGCTGAATAAATGTTGAATGATGCATGCTCTGTTTTTTCTTCAGTTAATACATACATCTTAAGTTTACATAGGCTTTAATTGGATCCTGGTTTTATGTGAAAGAAGGCCAGGCACGGGCTGAGACCTGGAGTTTAAGACCAGCCTAGGCAACATAGTGAGACTTCGCCTTTAAAAAAAAAAATAATTAGCCAAGCATGGTGGTATGTGCCTGCAGTCCCAGCTACTCTGGAGGTTGTTGTGGGAGGATTACTTGAGCCTAGAAGCCTGAGGCTGCAGTGAGCTATGATAATGCCACTGCATTCCAGCCTGGGCAAGAGAGCGAGACCCTGTCTCTAAAAAAATAAACAAACAAACAAACAAAAAAAACAAAAAAAAAAAAAGAAAGAAAAAGAAAAAAAAAAAATCTAACCAAGACCAACTGGTAAGATGACCTTGACAAGGTGGAGAGAGAATACTTGGAAGCTGATCACTATTAAGAGAATACTTGGTCCAGCCTGGGACAGAGCAAGACTCTGTCTCAAAAAAAAAAAAAAAAAAAAAAAAGAAATACTTGGAAGCTGATCACCATTAAGAATAGTTGATGCTCTCAGCAGAACAGGGTCCACAGGAAAAAATAAAAAATAAGTAACAGTTGATGCAAAATAACCTTCAACTGTCCCACTATTTTTATCCAATTATTTTCTAATAACTGTTTATCAGTAGGAAAATCAGAAGCATTGTACGACATAATTCTGTGGATATTTTCCCTAAATTAAGCTACATAAAATTACACATTAATAATCTTTGGACCTCAATTTGATTAACTGATTGATTTTTAGAGGCAGGGTCTCGCAGTTGCCCAGGCTAGAATGCAGCGATCCTCCCACCTTAGCATCCCAAAGTGTTGGGATTACAGGCGTGAGTCACTGCACTCGGCCTATGTGTCACTGCACTCGGCCTAATTTGTTTCAATTATTTACTTAAAAAGATTAACATTCCTACACTAGCCAAAACTGCCAAGCAGTGATTAGACTTCTATTTTATTTGGCTTTAACAAAACTCTCTTGGAGTCTGAACTTTTAAAAGATAGTAACTCCTAAGGTACTCTGCTGTTTTAAGTCACAAGTTTAAAGGAGTGATATGGCACCTACCAGAGGGCCTGATCTCCAGAGAAGACTTCTTAATAAAATCAGACTTAGGATATATAGTCAACTATGATTCTCTCTCAGTGATGTATAAGGTCCAGGTCCTTCTAACACCTTGATCAGGCTTTTGGGACAAAGGAATGCAAGCCAAGCATGTGTCCATAGACAACCAACGCCAACTTAGCTATACTTGAGACAGTCCATTACCTACTTCTGGTGATGTTCTGACCCATTATTAAATGCAGTACTTACTAAATCCCAGCTTCCCCACTATTAGGCAATTTCTCTAACTCCTATCTATCACAGTATCAAAAATTTGCTTCCTTAAAAGGTATGGTAGCTTATTCAATTTTCAGCAATTCACATCACAGTTACCTCCATCTGTGTTGGATATTATAGAGCTGTCTATAACCCCCCTGCAGTATTTGGTTGTAAGATTTCAGCTTTTTAATTTTAATAAGCACACCCAACAAACTATTTGTATGAAAGTGATCTACACTCACAGAAATCTTATTACCTACTAAAGAACATTAAGCTAAAAACATTAATTATAGAAAAATTCAGGTAACTTGTAATTTTTAGTAGTAAGGGAAGGGAAGTTACTAAAGTGAAATTTGTTTTAAAAAAGAAAAACTTAGAAATGTGACTTCCACTCTTTTTTTGCTGAGAAAATTGTTTTAAAAAGTAACCCTTAAATCACTGTCATATCCATACATCCATTCCTTTCAATGCTGTTTCCTTTGTCGGAGTCTCATGTCTTGACATTTTAACTGCCTCTTGACAGCTTTCTTTGCACCGAAGTCTTTTTCCTCCAAACTTTCTTCTACCCTTCCACCAGTTTTCTTAATTCCCCAGCCAAACAAAACAAAACAAACAAAACAACAACAACAAAAAACCTTGGGCAGCACAGCTGTAAGACATATAAAAATTGACTTTTTAAATATCCCACTTTAGGCCTGGCACAGTGACTCATTCATGTAATCCCAATGCTTTGGGAGGCCAAGGGAGGGGGATGGCTTGAGGCCAGGAGTTTCAGACCAGTCTGGACAACCTAGCAGGACCCTGTCTCTAAAAAATAAAAATAAAATAAAATAGCTGGGTGTGGGGTTTGAGTCTGTAGTCCTAACTACTTGGGAATCTCAGGTGGGAGGAGTCATTGAGACCAGGAGTTCAAGGTTATAGTGAGCTGTGATTGTGCCACTGCATTCTAGCCTGGGTGACAGAGTGAGACCTTCAAAAACCAAAAATATCCTAGTCAGGCCCAGTGGCTCACGCCTGTAATCCCAGCACTTTGGGATGTCGAGATGGGCAGATCACCTGAGGTCATTTGAGACCAGTGTGGCCAACATGGCGAAATTCCGTCTCTACCAAAAATACAAAAATTGGCTGGGCGTGGTGGCTGGCACCTATAATCCCAGCTACTCGGGAAGCTGAGGCAGGAGAACTGATCGAACCCAGGAGGCAGAGGTTGCAGTGAGCCAAGACTCCATCACTGTACTCCAGCCTGGGTGACAGAGTGAGACTCCATCAAAAAAAAAAAAAAAAAAAAAACAGAAAGAAAAAAGAAAGAAAAGAAAGAAACCCAAAAATATCCTGCTTCAAAATTGTAAAGATCAGAGTTCTTTTCTAAATTTTCTTTTAACTTGAGACAGAGTCTCACTCTATCACCCAGGGTGGAGTACAGTGGCGCAATCTTGACTCACTGCAACCTCAGCCTCTCAGGTCCAAGTGATTCTCCTGCCTCAGTCTCCCAAGTAGCTGGGATTACAGGCGTGTGGCACCACGCGTGGCTAATTTTTGTATTTTTAGTAAAGATGGAGTTTCACCATGTTGGCCAGGTGGTCTCTAACTCCTGACCTCAGGTGATCTGCCCGTCTCAGCCTCCCAAAGTGCTGGGATTACAAGTGTGAGCCACTGCGCCCGGCCTCTTTCCTAAATTATAATTTAATTTTTAATTGACACATTATATGATACATATTTACAGGGTACAATGTGATGTTTCAGTGCATGTATACATAGTATTATGATCAAATCAGGTAAACTGACATTCAAGGCTCATCACAATCTGGCCTCAATTTACTTTTCCAATACTCTACTGCTAAAACTTTTACACTGGTCACACTAGTCTTTCAATGCTCCTAGTAAATCCCATGCTTTTGCATATTAATTAGTCCCTACTATTTCCTAACTACAATGCTTTCCCAATTTTTCTCTATCTACCTATGCAAACCTCTCCCAATTTTCAAAGCTCAGCGAAAGTTCTATTTCCTCCCTGAAACTTTTCTCTGCTATTCCAGGTAACAGTGCTCTCACCGTCAACTCTATCTTCCTCTCGTTCCTCCAAACCCCTTGTGGCAGTTAACACATCTATTCTATTTTACAAACATCAAGACCTCATAAATTGCCCTTTTGTATAAATGTCTCTTCCATCAGACTGTAAAATCACCAACAATCAGAACTATATCAAGCCTTCTTTTATATTATGGTATTAATAAATGTATTGTTATTCATAATATGCACTCAATAGCCTCAGTACATGTTTATCATAGAATACTACTCGGCAATAAAAAGAAACAAACCATTGACACAGACAACAACTTGGATGGATCGTGACCCTTTCAACCAATCCCATAAGGTTACATAGTATACAATTCCATTTATGGAACATTCCTCAAGTGACAAAATTATAGAGACGGAAAACAGATTTAGGGATGATATGGGGAAGGTGGTGGATGTGGTTACAAAGGGGTAGTACAAGGGAGATTTTTGTGATGATGAAATAGTTCTGCATCTTCATTGTGTTGGTTATACAAACATACACATATCATAAATTGGCGCAGAACTATACACTCACATTGCACCAATGTTAAATTCCTCATTTTAAAATTGTACTATAATTAAGCTATAACCACTGGCGAAATGGTGAAGAATATACAGGACCTTTCTGCATTATCTTTAAAGCTTCCTGTGAATCTATAATTATTTCAAAATAAAAAGTTAAAAAAATGAATATCCAACTTCATATTTATTTACTAAATATGTATACTTGTTATCTAATTTCATTCAAGTTAAGGACAATCTATAATTACTGGGTTAAAGTAAATTCTCCAAATCTATTTGTTATAATATAAAAATATCTTAGAGCTAAATGGCTTTTAAGACCTACAAGCAAAAACAGTAATTGCTTCTGGATATGAAGTTTGAGAGGTGGGGAAAGCTACATTTTCAACCATATACCTTTTGTCCTGAGTAAATTTCAACCCTACACATGTTATTACTTTTAAAGACTGTTTTTATTAAATATCAAGTAAATACAAAATAATTTTTATTTAACATAAGAAAAGCGTTATGATATAACCTTTCTTAAGCACTCAATTTAAGAAAAAGAACATTATTATTAGTTTTTAAGTCTCTTGTGTATCCTTCTCCATTTCCATTACAATGTCTCCCCCTCAGAGAATGACCAATACCCTAAATACTGTATTTCTCATTCCCTGGTAATTTTTCACAGTTTTACCATGTTTTTATATCTAAACAATCTATTCTCTAAACAATATATTCTTTAGTTTGGCACGCTTTTGAACTTAATATAAATGGAAAGTTACTATATATGTTTTTCTATAAGTAGTTACCCCCCACTCAACACTCTAGTGCTGAAATTCATCCATGTCATTGTATATAACTAATTCATTCATTTCTACTACTGTAGAATATTTCATATAAATATATCATAATTTATCAAAGAGACTGGTATCCAATGTGTATAAATAGAAGGTTGGTATACTGGAACTGAAAAAACTACAGCATGTTTGGGATTACACATACATACAAATACACATATACATAAAAAATATATACTCTATCTGATATAAATAATTCTGTTTCATGATATCTTATACTTAAAATGGCTCTGAGTGGCATAATATCTCAATACCAAACTCCTCTGCCTGAATATAAGCTGAGATTGATTTTTATGTATAGTGATGGTGCATGGGCCCACAAGAAGTATACATGTATTTCAGTTACTGTACATTTTTTGTCACGCAAGTATTAATGTTTTGCTTTTTTGTGAGGTGGAGTCTCGCTCTGTCGCCCAGACTGGAGTGCAGTGGCATGATCTCAGCTCACTGCAGCCTCCATCTCCTGGGTTCAAGCAATTCTCCTGCCTCAGTCTCCCAAGTAGCTGGGACTACAGGTCTGCGCCACCACACCTGGATAATTTTTGCATTTGTTTTTTTAGTAGAGATGGGGTTTCACCATGTTGGCCAGGCTGGTGTCAAACTCCTGACCTCAACTGATCTGCCCACCTCAGCCTCCCAATGTGTTGAGATTACAGGTGTGAACCACCATGCCTGGCCGAGTATTACTTTTTCAACACACACACACACACACACACACACACACACACACACACACACTCTCACACGTTCTTTTATTCTAGACATCATAAAACAAGTAAAAATTAGTAGAAATCTAAAAAATACTCACAGTTCCTTCCTTACAGCATAATATTTAGTTAGGTATTTCTAGAGTACCTATTTATACCAAGTAGGACATAATGACAATATTACTGAACAAAAAATAAGTAAAAAAAAAGCAAAAGCAAGAAAATGAAGAATTACATAAAAACACAAATAAAAAGTATACAATTTCTAAAAACATAACTTTCAGAAAGCACAACTTACCTTGAATGTTGAAAGCCCAACTTTTCCTGGAGACCTGTTCAGAAATAAAAGTAAGGAGGTGTTGAATAGAGGAGATGAGAAGAGAAATACTTCTACACACTTATTACAGACAAGTCCACATTTAAAAAGTGTGTATATATTTTGTGATTGAAAAGTCTTATGTGCATACAGAAAATGTGGAAAACAAAAAGTGGAGAAGAGGCTGGGCGCGGTGGCTCATGCCTGTAATCCCAGCACTTTGGGAGGCTGAGCCGGGCGGATCACCTGAGGTCAGGAGTTCAAGATCAGCCTGAATATGGCAAAACCCCACCTCCACAAAAAATACAAAAATTAGCCGGGCGTGGTGGTACGTGCCTATAATCCCAGCTACTTGGGAGGCTGAGGCAGGAGAATCACTTGAACCGGGAGGTGGAGGTTTCAGTGAGCCGAGATCATGCCACTGCACCCCAGTCCTGGTGACAGAGCGAGACTCCATCTCAAAAAGAAAAAGAAAAAAAAAGTGGAGAAGACCAGTCTGGTCAACCGAATGAGACCCTGTCTCTACAAATAATTTAAAAATTATCCAGGTGTGGTGGCTACTGCCTGTAGACCCAGCTACCTGGGAGGCTAAGGCACGAGGATTGCTGTAGCCCAGGAGTTCAAGAATGCAGTGAGCCATGATTGTGCCACTGCACTCCAGCTTGGGGGAGAGAGCAAGATCCCATCTCTTAAAAAAAAAAAAAAAAAAAAAAAGAGAAGAAAATTACCGTGATTCATACATAATCTTATCACCTAGAGATTTCAGTATCTTTTGTCTTCATATGTATATATACTTGTATATGACATAACACTACAACAAATACCTTTATAAACGAAAATTTGTGCACCTCCATAATACATTTCCTTAAAATAAGTTTATCTAGCAGTGGGATTAGAGGTCAGAAGTATACAAACTTTCCAGAAATTTAAGAAACTTTCAAACTGCCAACCGTAACAGTTATACCTGTTTACGCTCCTACTGCTCTATGAATGCCTATTTCTTAATACCCTCGCCAAAAATGAATGTTGTTTTAAACTTTTTCTTACCAAGTTGACAGGCAAAAGTATATCTCATTGGTGTTTTAATGTGTACTTTGATTTCCAGTGTGGATGAAAATTTTCATATGTATTAGACATTTATATCGCTTTTGAAGACAGATACCCATTTTTGTTCTCAGTTTTTACTTTTTCTTTTTTTTTAAAGACAGAGTCTCGCTGTTGCCCAGACTAGAGTGCAGTGGTGTGATCTTGGCTCATTGCAGCCTCGACCTCCAGGTCTCAAGCGATCCTCCAGCCTCAGTTTTCTGAGTAGCTGGGACTACAGGCATGTGCCACCACACCCAGCTAATATTTTGTATTTTTTTTTTTTGTAGAGACGTGTCTCACTATGTTGCCCAGGCTGGTCTTGAACTCCTGGGCTCAAGCAATCCTCTCATTTCAGTCTCTCAAAGTACTGAGATTACAGGAACGAACCACTGTGTACTGCTCTCTGCTCATTTTTCTACTGGAGCAAGACTGTTCTTAAACAGACTACTCTGGATGTAATGTATATTTTTTTGAGACAGGGTCTCACTCTGTTACTCAGGCTTGAGTGCAGTGACACCATCACGGCTCACTGCAGCCTCAACCTCCTGGGCTCAAGCAATCCTCCCACCTCAGTCTCCCAAGTACTGGGACTACAGGCATGTGCCACCATGCCCAGCTGATTTCTCCACTTTTGTATAGAGATGGGGTTTGCCATATTGCTCAGAGTGGTCTCGAACTCCTGGGCTCAAGCAATCCACCCGCCTCAGCCTCCCAAATTGCTGAGATTACAGGAGGGAGCCACCATGCCCAGCCTGGATGTAATAATTTTTAAAAGTAACTTTTCACCATTTCACCCCTTCCCCCACATTATTTTTTTGAATAGGAACAGTCTGATATCTGCTTCAAAGCATAAGGCTACTTAGTTATACCTTGGGGTTATGCAATAAGAAAGTTTTAAATAATTAATATGCCGTTCCTAATTTTTTTGGTAAAATCTAATGATTACATGATGCAAATTTGAATTGAAAGGCACCTTCAAGATGATCTAATCACACAGCCTCTTTTTACAGATCAAGAAACTGAGATTCCAAGAGATTAAGTGACTTTTCCTGAAAGTCATATTTTGTAGCACAAGCAAGAGAAGCAATGAGTCCTACTAACATGTTTTTATATGCCAAATTGGGTAACGACATTTGGTAGAGAAATCCTTGACCTCTAATAAAAACTTAAGTTTGTTAAAAAAATTACTTTTGAGTAACAAAAAATTAATCCCTTTATTCAACAAACATTTACAGGCTAGGTGCAGTGGCTCATACCTGTAATCCCAGCACTTTGGGAGGCCAAGGCGGGAGAATCGCTTGATCTCAGGAGTTTGAGACCAGCCTGGGCAATATAGTGACACCCCATCTCTACAAAATAAAAATAAACCAGTCAGGCATGGGGTTGCACACCTGTACTCTTAGCTACTTGGGAGGCTGATGTAGGAGGATCACTTGAGCCCAGAAGCCATGAGCCATGATTGTGCTACTGCACTCTACCCTGGGTGAGAGAGAGACCTTGTCTCAAAACAAAAAACAAAACCAGACACCCAAAGCTGACATTTATGAGTTACCTACTATGTACCAAGACTAGAGATACAAAGATAAATGAGATACAATTCTAGTTTGGGGGAGGGGGTTAAATTTGTTTAGAAAACAAAAAAAGTAGTTGTCATAAAATAGCACCCATTTAATTACAATGTCTGGTCAATATAAATATGTGTTAACAAAGAACAATTTTCAGAAATGAAAACATATATTGCTAATTATTTGGGTCCCCTGACAAACTTACACTGCAATTTATCAAAATCCTGTTTATCTAGAGTTGATTAGTTAGGACTGAAGCTAATCCATACTCAAAAAAAGAAAGAAGATTCCACACAAATCGATGTCTTAAATAACACAAGTGCAATCAAAACAACAACAACAATTAAAAAGCAAAAATGAAAAACCGTTTTTTTTTTTTTAAAGACGGGATCTCACTTTGTTGCCCAGGCTGGTCTTGAATTCCTAGCTTCAAGCGATCCTCCCACCTCAGCCTCCCAAAGTGCTGGGATAACAGGGGTGAGCTACTGCACCTAGCCTGAAAAACCTTTAAGGGGCACAGATTTCCATGTGGTACAAATTCAGAATGCCAATCACCTGCAACAAAGGCATAAAGGCAAGAAGGGTAAGATATTTTAAAATTAAGCCCCAGATGAGGTAGAGAAGGGAAGAAACTTGACCTTTCCAGCAACCCTCACACCTTGAGATATCTGAACAGGTTTTTTAGCTGTCTGTCAAAAAAAAAAAAAAAAAAAAACCAGGAAGCCACATTTATTTCTTGTGTGTCACTGGTTTCAAAAACAGTACTCTCTGGCTGTTGATTCAAAGGATCAAAGTTATTGGTTAATTACTGACACACATGGAAATACTCTGGATTGGTTCTGGTAGGGCTTTACATATAACTGTGTACAAACTATACAGAGTTACTTATTATTTCCTTTTGAGAGACAAGGAGACAGTAAAATATAGACTTTTGAGCAGATGAACCTTGCTTCAATATTGTTTCTACTATTTATCCTATGTGTGATCAAATCATTTCTCCAAGCCTCGATCTCATCCTCTGCAAAAGGGGGTAAAACCATTTATTTCATAGAACTGCTATGAGGATGAAGTGAGTGAGTACATGGGGCACACATGATAGTGTAGTCTCTTCAGCAGCTCTGAAATGCTCCAAGTTTCTCAAAGGCACTTTGGCAGTCTGTCAGTAGTGGGGAGCCTGAAACCAATTTCTGGAATACAGCAAAGGTCCCCCACAGCCTGTCAAGTTCTAGCACATTTAACAACAGGGAACATGAAAAAGCCATATCATATTGAGCTGGTGATTAAAATGGGATCCTGCTTGCAACTGGGTGACATCACTAAATAAAAAACTAGTAACAAAAGACACTCATGTTTGAGGTATATTTAAAATGTTACAAAGTTGTTAAGACCTTGGTAGGTAGGAACATTTCAAACTACTACAATTTCAAGTCTATTAAGCCTAAAACTGTCTTTAACAGGGTAGTCTGTGAGAGTAGAATTCTTTTGTGACAAATTTCTAAATCCATTTATAAAACATTAATGCCTAGTAAAAAGTGAAGGCATATTTATAACTTGTAAAGTTGGCTAAAATGATTTGTATCATGTGCCAAGATGAAAAAAAACCAATTCATTTCACCCTAAGAAGCAATAAAAAACATTAGTATTACCACACAAAACTTCCCTAATAGGGGCCTTGTAAAAATAATAAAGCACTGCATATTCTCACTCATAAGTGGGAGCTGAACAATGAGAACATATGGGCATAGGGAGGGGAACATCACACACTGGGGCCTGTCAGGGGGTGGGGGGCAAGGGGAGGGATAGCATTAGGAGAAATACCTAATGTAGGTGATGGATTGATGGATGCAGCAAACCACCATTGCACATGTATATCTACGTAACAAACCTGCACGTTCTGCACATGTATCCCAGAACTTAAAGTATAATGAAAAAATAATAATAATAAAACAATGGCCATCATTTATTAAGCATTTGCCAAAAACTGTAACACTTGATGTGTTTTAGCTTCTTTGGTCCTCACAGTCCTCCTATTAGGTGGTTATATTACTTTCTCTATTTTACAGAACAAAAAACTGGCTTGAGTCAGATTAGGTCATTTACATTGTACAGCTAGTAAACAGTAGGGCCAGAATTTGACCCTAGGTAGCCTGACTCCAGAGCCCATTCTCTCAACCACTTTACAATATTGCCTCCTTTCTGGGTAAGGACTTAGAAGAAGATAATTATGAAAACACTGTAACTGGAGCTGTGTATGAGCACCAAAGTAAAGGCAATTAGCGCTGCTTCTTGAATTGAACTAAACTGATTAAGTCAAAGGCTCTGAATCCTGACCTGCCTTTAACAACTACAATTAACACCTAATTGCCTTGGCACTGTTAGGGAATGAAATAATGAAATGTTCCACATGTAAAATTTCCAGAGAGATGAAGCTTTTGAGTGCCAAATTTTTGATAATATAACTATTTTTGAATTTAAAATCTCAAAAGCAGCTTGTAAATAAGTACATGAGTAGGCTAAACCTTATAGTTTCAGTACTCTTTCCCTGAAAATATCTTCTTAAACAAAGGATATACAATTTTCCTTCTTAATTATCACACTCAAATACTACACTATATATTTTGATACACTTTAGGGACACTAAAGTGCAGATTTATTTGCCTTCAAGGACCCTAGGTTACCATGCCCGGAATGTCTGTGTTTTATAGTTTTATATTTCCTTCCTCACTTTAAGTGGTAACTTCTTTTGTTGTTGTTGTTTTGTTTTTTGAGACAGAGTTTTGCTCTTGTTGCCCAGGCTGGAGTGCAGCGGCATGATCTAGGCTCACTGCAACCCCCACCTCCCAGGTTCAAGCTATTCTCCTGCCTCAGACTTCCAGGTAGCTGGGATTACAGGCATGCGCCACCACCCTGGCTAATTTTGTATTTTTAGTAGAGACGGGGTTTCTCCATGTTGGTCAGGCTGGTCTCAAACTCCTGACCTCAGACGATCTGCCTTCCTCAGCCTCTCCAAGTGCTGGGATTACAGGCATGAGCCACCGCACCCAGCCGATAAACAGTTGCTTATTACAGTCAACCATGTGCCTGCATTTAAAAGCTTTCTTCCCAACATCCTTCTCACTTGTGCTTCTAATCTGCATTGAGCTGGGAAATCAGATTTCCTTAATATGAAATTGTATGGTGAAGGGAGAATCTAGGGATCCTAAGGGTCTCCCCATGAGACTTTATATACATAACCTTATTTTGTGTGGCACTGTTTTTTAATTGAACTGTTCAGAGGCTTTTAAAATGCTTACTTCTTGTTTTCAGCTGTATCTTGAGAACTGTCATTACCACAGAGGTGGCCACCAGATAAGTGAGGTGTTATTAATCTTCAGTATCCTTAGACAACTCAATAATTCTCTGTAAATAAGTCTCTAATGTCAAAGTAGAGACAATAACAGTAGACTATTTCAGTGTTTATGTGCCTAAAGAAAACAACTATTCATGTTCAAGTTTGGGGATGGGAGGCAGAAATGGGGAACTAGATGTCAAGAAAATTAAGTTCTACTCTTAGCTCTCTCATTAACTAGCAGAAATATCTTAAGCAAGGGATTTTAGAGTTCCTATAATTTCAGGGAATTTTGTCTTAAGATCCTTCATTAGTTTGAGAGTGAAGATATAATTTGTACCATGATTAATGATCTAAATATTATATCCTCTAATTTCCCTTAAAGTTGAAATATATAAAACATGGATATAATCTGACATACATGTACATACCCAGAAATGCTACATCTAGTTAACTAGAAAAATATTTTTTTTCTCCAGTGATAGTAGGGAGCTAAAAAAAAGAGAAATAGAAAAATATTTCTTCAAAATATTCTGTAGATACTAAATGAGGTAAATTAGATTTATCCTTTTTACATATTAAGGTAATTTTTCCCAGAGAAAGTTCAAATATCTACATAAAATAACATTATTAAACCACACATACATGGAAAATTTTTCAGAAAACTCTGAAGTTACACGTAGACATATTTGAGTACTGGTGGTATGTACCACTTTAAAGAAAACCTGACAAACCAAAATGAGAGCTTCAAAAGTTCACTTTTCCCTTCCAAAGCTTTCATCATAGGGCACCTTTAAATCAAATATTTCTGATGCATTTACTATCTGATCAATAAATATTTAAAAAATAGGCCGGGCGCGGTGGCTCAAGCCTGTAATCCCAGCACTTTGGGAGGCCGAGACGGGCGGATCATGAGGTCAGGAGATCGAGACCATCCTGGCTAATATGGTGAAACCCCGTCTCTACTAAAAAATACAAAAAACTAGCCGGGCGAAGTGGCGGGTGCCTGTAGTCCCAGCTACTCGGGAGGCTGAGGCAGGAGAATGGCGTGAACCCGAGAGGAGGAGCTTGCAGTGAGCTGAGATCCGGCCACTGCACTCCAGCCTGGGTGACAGAGCAAGACTCCGTCTCAAAAAAAAAAAAAAAAAAGAAAAATAAATAAATAAATAAATAAATATGCTTCTTACAAAGTTGAACAAAAATATAACTTTCAAGGGCTAGGCTTCCTTGCTCACCTAACAGCAGACACAAAACAAAACTCAAACTTCCAACATATTAATACTAATTACAAATATGGTAAATCTTTAAATCAAGCAAATTAATACATTTTTCACTTTACATACTGATCTTTTTTTGTGGTGAGAACATTCAAATTTTACTCTCTCAGCAATTTTGAAACATAATTATTATAGTCATCATGCTGTGCAATAGTTCTCCAGAACTTATTCCTCCTGTCTAACTAAAACTTTGTATCCTTTGACCAATATTTTCCCATTCCCCAGCTGCTCCCTACTCCCCCAACCCCTGGCAACCACCATTCTACTCTCTGCTTCTATGAGTTCATCATTTTTACATTCCATATATAAGTGAGATTATACAGTAGCAGTCTTCCTATGCCTGGTTTATTTCACTTAACATAATGTCTTCTAGGTTTATCCATATTGCCACATATGACACGATTCCGTTCTTATGTTGGCCATTTGTCTGTATGTCTTCCTTTGAGAAATGTCTGTTCAGGTCCTCTGCCCATTTTTAAATTGGGTTGTTTTCTGGCTACTGAGTTATCTGAATTCCTTACATTCTGTGGGTATTAATCCCTTATCAGATGTATGGTGTGTTAGTCCATTTGCATTGCTATAAATAAATACCTAAGGCTGAGTAATTTATTTAAAAAAAAAAAAAAAAGAGGTTTAGGCCGGGCACAGTGGCTCATGCCTGTAATCCCAGCACTTTGGGAGGCTGGGGCGGGTGGATCACGAGGTCAGGAGATCGAGACCATCCTGGCCAATATGGTGAAAACTCGTCTCTACTAAAAATACAAAAATTAGCTGGGTATGGTGCTGCATGCCTGTAATCCCAGCTACTCGGGAAGGCTGAGGCAGGAGAATCCCTTGAACCAGGAAGTTGGAGGTTTTAGTGAGCCGAGATTGCACCCCCGCACTCCAGCCTGGCGACAGAGCAAGACTCCGTCTAAAAAAAAAAAAAAAAAAAGAGGTTTATTATTTTAACTCATGGTTTTGCAGGCTGTACAAGAAGAGTGGTACCAGCATCTGCTCCTGGTGAGGGCCTCAGGAAGCTTCCAATCGTGGTATGCAAAGGGGTGCATCACATAGCAAGACAGGAAGAAAGTGGAGGAGGAGATGCCACACACTTTTAAA
This sequence comes from Macaca fascicularis, assembly GCF_037993035.2. NCBI lineage: Eukaryota > Metazoa > Chordata > Mammalia > Primates > Cercopithecidae > Macaca > Macaca fascicularis. The sequence continues at coordinate 124,700,010 of NC_088395.1, read as the reverse complement.
CAACCAGATCTTGCGTGAACTCAGGCCAAGAAGTCATTCATTGTGAGGACAGCACCAAGACATTCATGAGGGATCTGCCCTATGACTGAAACACCTCCCACCAGGCCCACCTCCAATACTGAAGGTCACATTTCAACATGAGAATTGGAGGGGACAAAACATCTAAACCATATCATATGCTTTGCAAATATTTTCTCCCAATCTGTAGGTTGTCTTTTCACTGTTGTTTCCTTTGCTGTGCAATTTTATCAGACCAATTTTAGTCTGACACAATCTCATTTGTGTATTTTTGCTTTTGTTGCCTATGCTTTTGGGGTTAAATCTAAAAAATCATTGTCTAATGTCAAAAACAGCAAATTTTTGATTTTGCAACATAGTTTCTGAAATTGAAGACAGTGTCTATCAATGCAGGAACTGGATTTAAACATAAAAAGCAGCACTGAAACAGCTTCAAAATAAATTCTGATTCAAATAAGTACTGATATTCTACTAAAAAACCCACATGGCTTACAGATCAAATACTAAAATTTAGTGTGTTTTCCACTTAGGTTTTGAATATAAAGATAATTTTAAGATTAGTACTTCAGCAACTTTCAATATAAATAGAACATTTTAATGTATTATATCCTGTTTTCTATTAGAAAGTTATTTTCGGCCGGGCGCAGTGGCTCACGCCTGTAATCCCAGCACTTTGGGAGGCCGAGGTGGGCGGATCACGAGGTCAGATCGAGACCATCCTGGCTAACACGGTGAAACCCCGTCTCCACTAAAAATACAAAAAATTAGCCGCGCGTGGTGGTGGGTGCCCGTAGTCCCAGCTACTCGGGAGGCTGAGGCAGGAGAATGGCGTGAACCTGGGAGGCAGAGCTTGCAGTGAGCCGAGATCGCACCACTGCACTCCAGCCTGGGCGACAGAGCAAGACTCTGTCTCAAAAAAAAAAAAAAAAAAAAGAAAGAAAGAAAATTATTTTCATACACTAGCTAACATTTAGTTTATATCAACAAAGCTCATGTCTGAATATGAAATAGTTTATCACATGCTTTCTCCAGTCCCTATTCATTTAGCATTTTAATTATAGAAATTTTTTTGGCCAGGCATGGTGGCTCATGCCTGTAATCCCAGCACTTCGAGAGGCCGAGGCGGGCGGATCATCTGAGGTCAGGAGTTTGAGACCAGCCTGGGCAATGTGGCAAAATTCCATCTCTGCCAAAAAAAAAAAAAAAAAAAAAAAATATTAGCCAGGCGTGGTGGTGCACACCTGTAGTCCCAGCATACTCAGGAGGTTGAGGCAGAAGAATCACTTGAACCGGGAGGCAGAGGTTGCAATGAGCTGAGATCACGCCACTGCATTCCAGCCTGGGCAACAGAGCAAGACTCCATCTCAAAAAAAAAAAAAAATTAGATATATTATATATATATAAAGTCACTATTTCAAAAAATGTACATGACTTCAAAACACTGTTCTGGTGATTTTATAAAACGGTATAGGAATTAGTTTTCTTTAATAAACTCTGACCTGATTGAGTGATAACCTTCAGATACGTGAAGCAAAATTTCATAATAAGGTCATTATTCCCAATGATAGGAGCCTAGTCATTGATAAGATGACAATAACTACAACTTAACCAAAAGTTGCCCACTGATTTTTCCATGGGAAGCAAAATGTCAAATTCTTTATAAACTCTGACATAATAGTACTGCATTCAATACAACTGAAGCAAAAAGTACAAGTATGCAAACAAAGGGAACATTTTAGTAACCCTCTTAGATGGCTACACTTTGGAACTTGCTAAACCTGACTCTCTAATTTAGTATGTTGAGAATGGTATCCATGTACTTTATAGAAATAAATACCAATTTGACAGAAAATATATTACAGCAGTCTATTTTTAAAAAGATTTCGATACAATATAACAACTGTGGTTTTTCTATCACAGTTATTCAAAGTGAGCACATTACCTACTGATGTTACCTAGTGTTAAAGAAATTCACAGTAATCCTTTTTAAAATCCTAAAAGGATTTTTAAAAAATCAGTCAGAAGGCAAGAGTACTTTTTTTTTTGGTATCTGAAGGAAACTTAAGAATCATTTAGACCAACTGTCTCATTTTACATGTGAGGGAAATGATGCCATGGGTTAAATTAATCCATTAATTCAACATTTACTGATTGTTTCCATGTACCAGGCATGGTCCCAGGTATTGGGTATAAAGTAGTGAACAAAACAGACATGGTCCCTGCCATCTTAGAACTTATGCTAAGACCTAGTGAAGACTAGGACCCAAGTTTCTTTGCTGCTTCTAATAACCCATGCAGCCTCTCTACACTAGTAAGTCTAATGTCCCTTATGGTTTCACATAGGTAGGTAGCCAGTCAAGTGAAACTATGGCCCTTTAGTAAGGCCTTAATTTATCTAGAAGTACCACCACAAATTTCTCAGGGAAAGCCTGGGGGTCCCAGAGACTGAAAGGACAACATGACATCAATCTGAAAGTACAAGAGCTATAATTTTAGCTACACAATAAAACAAAAGAGCGGAAACAGGAGACCTGAGTTTTAGTCCCAAATCTGCCAGTACAAATCTATGTGACAATAAATATTTAGGGGGAGTTTTTCCAACATTTACGTATGGCTATTTCAAATATATACAAAATTGAAAGAATAATATTATAAACCCAAATGTACATGTTGATCATGTTCAACAATGATCAATATCAGTACTCCTCTTCCACCCCTCAGCCAGATTATTTTGAAGCAAATCCCAGAAACCATTTCATTTTTAACCATAAATATTTCAGTACGCATCTAAAAAGGACAAAGATTTCTTTTTAAAACATAACCACAACACTATTATAAAATTTAACAATTCCTTATTATATACAATATATTATATTAAGAGATTATATATATTATATATAACACGCTGTTATATAACATTCAGACTTCCCAGACTGCCCAAATTTTTTTACATTTGGCTTATGTCAATCAAATAAGATCCGTATATTACAATCAGTTGATATGTCTCTTTCAATAAATCAGCAGGTTCCCCTTCAATCTCTCTTATTTCTTGCAATTCATGTGTTAAAGAAAGTAGGTTGTTCATCCTGTAGAATTTCTCAAGTCTGAATTTTGTTGATTACATCTCCATGGTGACATGTCAGAAGAAATATATTTTTTTAAAACATGCATGAGAGATTGGAAGGATGGAATGGGCAGAAATCCAAGAAAAATTGCAAAAACCTGTAAGAACATTATCAGAAAGGCTGGCACTCAGAATGTGCTAAGATTTAAAAAAATACTGGAGACAAAGATTTTCTTTAATTTATACTCAGAACAAGCACAACAAATATAAAGTGCAGGTCTACTTATATATTGATAAGTATACATTATTATAATGTAAAAGGCTATCTCCACTTTTTTATTCTATTAAGATTACTGATAGTCAAACCAGAAAGGGAAAAACAAATTGTAGAATGAGGAAACTGAATCCCAAAGCATTCAAGGAAATAAAAGTACCTAACTATTAATATTATAGGTGACTTCCATTCTACTCTCCCAAATTATGTCCGAGTGTATCTGAGAATTTACAGAGCTCAGTTTCCATCTAAAATCTTTGAAGAATCAGGGGAATGGAAGGGGATGATGTAAAGAAAACACTAACAGTCAACTCTGTAAAGCAGGTAGATGCCTAGATGCCACCAATTACAGACAGATTGATTTGATGTCAATTCCAAACAAATTTCTTAAGCACTGTTTAATTGTTTAAGAGCCCTATGCAAGGGGAAAAGATACTCATTAAGAGTCAGCAAGCATTCACGGAAGCCAATCATGCAAGATTAACCTAATTTCCTTTTTTGATAGGGTTACCAGCCTAGAATAAAAGGGAATATTGTATACACACAAAAATCTGGTTTTAAGCACTAAATTTTCTACCCTACCTGATGTTCTTACTAATGTCTTGGATGAGAACACTGACGGCATATCTACTAAATTTACAGATAACACAAAGTTGGGAGAGACAGGTAATATACTGGCTGACAGGACCCCAAAATACTTCCTTTTTTTTTGGAGACAGGGTCTTGCTCTGCTGCCCAGGCTGGAGTGCAGTGGCACGATCATGGTTCACTGCAGCCTCGACCTCCCAGGCTCAAGCAGTCCTTCCGCCTCAGCCTCCCAAAGTGCTGGGATTACAGGTATGAGCCACTGCAACCAGCAACCAAAATATTTCAATGGGCTAGAACAATGGGTCACATCTTAACAGTATGAAATGCAGTAGGGATAAATGTAAAATGCATGATGGGAGACACATGGCTTAACAGCAAATCATGTGAAAACACTTGGGTATTTTGGTTGATTGCTCAGACAAAGACTGTGATATGGCTGCCAAAACTACTATGTTTTTAGGCTGAATTATCAGAACTATCATGTCCAGAGCAAGGGGAATGGTAAATTCTATTCTACTTCTTACTGATAAAAGCACACTTAGGAACATCATATACTTTTTGAGATTCATTTTAAAAGGAACACTGATGAAATAGAACATATTCAAAAGAGAAATCGATTTGGTGAATGTTCTAGAAACTGAGTGGAATGATATAAAGAACTATCTAGAAACTGAGTGGAATGATATAAAGAACTAAGGATGGCTAACCAGAAGAAGATAAGGAAGAAAAGTAGTTGTTTTCAAATGTTTGAAGCATCATGCAGCAGAACTAGGACTAAGGGTAGAAATTACAAAGAGACAGGCTTTTGTTCAACCTAACAATCTCAGTACCAACTTGAGTTTACAAAAAGCAATGAGCTACCTCCTTGATAAAGTATTAAAACAGAAACTCAATGATGTCTCAATAGGGATATTGCAGAAGGCTGGAACAGACAATCTCTGTGGTCTTGTTTCTATTTCTAAAGTCACAATCTCTTTAAACCTCAGTTTCCACACCTGTAAAATGAAGGAGTTGTATTAGTTGAGCCTTTAGGTCCCTTCATTCAGTCAACAAATCCTTACTGGTTATCTACCATGTGCCAGGCACTTTCGGGCATTGAAATATAAAGGGTGAGAAAGATCCAGCCCTTGCCCACAGAAAGGTCATAATCTGATAAGCTGAGGAAAATATAACAGATAATTTCAATATAAGGTAACAATTGCAATGAGAGACACAAGCACATGATAACCTTGAAATACAGAGGAGGGGCACCTAAGTGTGTATGTAAGTGGGGGAAGAGGACATATTTGGATAGGCTTTCTGGAATAGACCCTCCAGCTATTTCTACAAGACAAAATTATATAAGACTATAGAAGTTCTTTAAAACACTAAATAAATTTACACTAAACACTAACTTCAGCTTATTGCTCTCAACTGGCACTTGCTAAAGATGAATTTTTCTGCTTACTGATAGATATTGTAGACTGCTGTAATAATTTTTACAAAGGAGGAGTTAGAAATCTAACTTTTAAAAATAAATTAAAAAAACCAGATTTCTGATTTTTTGTTCTAGGAATCCTAAAGTTTATGCCTAGCTCATTTGAATTAATCACTTAATGCATGCTCTAGCTGGTGTTTTTCTTTCCTTTAATTTGGTGTATAATATATCTGAACAATCAGTAATCTTTCCAAGTAAAGACAAAAACTGAAGATTCACCACTGTAGACATCAAATAATAAAAATGAAATTTTCACAAACCAAAGAGTTTAATTATGTTAGATGTATTACAGCAGACAAGTAATCATTCTAGAATCTATTAATTGCTCGATATAATCTTTAGCCAACTGGTAAAATTTCAGAATGCCTTTTGACCTTACTTTTTGGATTTTGGATTTATTTTAGAAAGTATATACAGTTAAATGTTGCACACAGGCTAATTTTCTTATTGAAGTCTCTGTTTTAACTTATCTTTTAAAATGTTATTCTGTATTTGATATGTGCAATGTGTACATGTAATTATGAAGCATAAAAAAATACATCTTGTCACTCACCACATTAACTGAGAATTAGCATTAATACCAGTGCAGCTACTATGTGCTTTATTCCATCTGCCTGCTGCTCCCTTAGAGGTAACCACTATCCCAGATTTCACTTATTGTTCCCTTAATTTTTTGTTTTCAAAAATAGTTTCATCATACATGCACGTATCCCTAAACAATATATTGTTACATTTTTCTATTTTTTTCTTTTTTCCCTTTTTTTTTGAGATGGAGTTTCACTCTTATTGCCCAGGCTGGAGTACAATGGCGTGATCTTGGCTCACTGCAACCTCCACCTCCTGGGTTCAAGCGATTCTCGTGCCTCAGCCTCCCAAGCAGCTGGGATTGCAGGTGCCTGCCACCACGCCCGGCTAACTTCTGTATTTTTTAGTAGAGATGGGGTTTCGCCATGCTGACCAGACTGGTCTTGAACTCCTGACTTCAGGTGATCTGTCTGCCTCTCTGCCTCCGAAAGTGCTGGGATTATAGGTGCAAGCCACATTTTACTATTTTTGAGCTTTGAGCACTGACGCATTTTCCAAAAAAAAAAAAAAAGTGTTAGACACTAAAATAAACACCATTGCACCAAAAAAAACCTTAGTATTCCCGTGACAGTAAAGGTTACTCTTGTCATCGCATGGTGTATTTAAATCTCACAACTGTGCCTATATCTACTAGTCTCCTCCCTCTTCCCCACCTAGGGTTGCCAGATTTAGCAATTAAAAATATAGGATGCCCAGTTCAATTCCAATTTCAGATAAACAATGAACACATTTTTAGTATGTTTATCTGAAATTGGAATTGAACTGAGTGTCTTGTACTTTATCCAGCAACTCTACCCCACCCCCAAGTGAATTAGGTGGATAATTAATCCTACATTCTGTTAGTGTGTGATAAAGGGACAAAGCAGGAAGAATTGCATGGCCAATGCCATTGTATAAATATTCATCTGATTTTTTAATAGTGTTCACTGAATGGGGAAAAAATTTGCACATGTGTCTATTCAGTCAGAGCTCTTCCAGACTGTGCATGCACTGAATAGGCTTAAATGCAAATACTGTATGTATGGTATTATGTACATTTATCAAAAATGCTCAGCAAAAAGCAGGAAGGTGTATAAACAGCTTCATTATTTTTGGCTTAGATTGCCCCACAAAACCAAGATGGCTACTGTAACACATTGACAAAATCTCTAGATACGTGAATTGACTTATAATCACTGAAACTGTTCTCAGTCAACATGTTCAAAATGAGGTCAACCTGTACATGTCAAATAACCATCAACAGCCAACTTTCTAGATAAATATCAATTAAAATTATTTTGTCATTAAAAAGGGATTGTTATTACATATACAAAGTCACTTTAGAACGGTCTCCTCACTTTACAAAAAGGGTAGTAGAAATATTTCAGTTATATTATTTCTATATCAATCTAAAATCTGATGAGTCTTCTGTAACACGAAGTAGAATTTGCTTCTCAATTCTGTCAATGCATAATCTCACAATTTTCCCACAACTGAAGCACTAATAACTCCTAGATTTGAATGGCAATCAATACAAGTATGTATTAAGAACCCATATAGATTAGATTCCCCAAACAGAAGCTACTTGCACTGTCTTGCCTGGCTTACTGCAAAACTCATATTTTGAAATCAGCTACTGACATGGCCGACTATAGTAGGAATCTAACTTGGTTTTTCATAGCTTCTGCAAGTGGTTTTTCTCTGGGCAATTACTGGTTTTTCTCCAGGCAATTATAGGAACACCTTTTCCAATTTTAAACTCAGATCTTCAGCCCTCATGTGGTATGGCCTTAAGGTAATCAGGACTTAAAATAATGGTGTAAGTGCTTAGGTGTAGTTTTTTTTTTTTTTTTTTTTTTTTTGAGACAAGGTCTCTGTTGCCCAGACTGTAGCGCAGTGTGGCATGATCTCAGGTCATTGCAACCTTCGCCTCTCAGGCTCAAGTGATCCTCCCACCTCAGCCTCCAGAGTAGCTGGGACTACAGGTGTGCACCACCACATATGGCTAATTTTTATTATTATTTCTTTTTTTGAAGAGATGGGGTTTCGCCACAGTGCCCAGGCTGTTCTTGAACTCTTGGGCTCAAGAAATCTGTCTACCTTGGCCTCCCTGCCTGACTCGGATTACATGCATGAGCCATTGTGCCCAGCCAAGTTGGCTTTTTAAAAATAACTTTAAATTTCTGTGGTTTCAAAGAACCAGAGACCATAAACCATCCTACAGTTAGTTTCTCACTCATTAGCTATAGACAGATTCTTCTGCCTCTTGGGCTTGGTGTTTTTCTATTCCCTACCTGAAGATTATCTAAAAACAAACACACAAACCATTCTGCGAATAGGAAGGAATCAGTGTGTAGACTAAACCTACATTTGCCACCTGCTTCATATTCAACTAAACAACTAGGAACTCAAAGAACCACCTCCTAAAGTACAAAAAGGAAATATGAGAGCAATCTCACACTTACCATTATTTTCAGACTTTTCATTATACTCAATGAAAAGAATATACCAGAACAATTGAACATACAGAAAAAAATTGACTAACAAGGTCTCTTTTTCTTTTCCTGTCAGTAAGAAGACTCACTTTTTCTTCAGGCCCTGAGGAAAAAAAGGTGGTTGGCTCTGCAGAAGCCTTTTGTCAGGTTGCAAAATTCCTAACAGACTCCTAAAGAGGTAAAAAGGAGCAATGACATGGAAGGAGGGAGTATAAAGTGAGTCAGCTAGAATAAAGCTGGTTGCTTGGGAAACACTTTTCTTACATGAAAGTGACTACAAAAGGTTCACCAGGAAATTACCCTACAGCTTGATTTTGTTTTTATCCCCCTCTATCCTTTGTTATAAGGGAAACACAAAAGTAAGATGAGCTTAAGCAGTGCACCAAGGAACTGAATCAAGCAGAGCAAAGAATAGCTTGCCTGTACAAAGAAGGTGCTAGGATTCTAAGGTCCTTGAGGTGAACAGGGTATGAGCATAGATAAGGACTTAGCCAGTCATTAAAGTAAGCAACTAATAAAGAGTTTTGATTTCTAAAGCCCAGCAAGTTGAAACAGTAAGATTTGATAGCAAACTAAGATCAACACTGAAGTGCTAAGTCTGAACAGGGAATCGGGTATCTGGTGCTCAGAAAACATTTAACAAGAACTCTTTCTTGGGCCCACTGAGGCCAGGCAGAAAAACGACGACAACAAAAAATGAAGTAAAAAACAAAAATAAAAACAAACAAAACTAACCCTAGGTTGAACCAAAAATTAAAAACACTTCAAGTTTAGAGAACAAGAGACTGTTCTGCTTTGTTCTTAAATCTTGCTCTAAGTGCACAGCTTTTAAATTTTGGTATGTAATACTGTACGCTGGAGTTGAAATGTATATAAGCACCTTCAACCTAAAGACAGTACTACTCAAACTGAAGAAATGGCATCTAAGAGAAAAATCATCTGCTGGCTTTTCAAACCCAAATCATTTGTAACAGTATCACTCTCATTGTCACAGTCCTATTTTAAGTTGACTACTAATATTTTAAGTTGACTATTACCAAAAGTGATAATCCCAACTAAACCTGAAAAGTCTAAAAACAGCAGTAAAAAAATAAGTGCTAGGCAATCATAAATTAGTCTGATTTTCCTAGTACATCCCAAAATGTCATGTAACTAGGCAGTAGAAAATAGAAATCACTCGAATTTTCTTGGATACAAAGCAATACTGGTTTATTGACAACATTCACAAAAAGCTGAGAATATAGTTATGACAATTATCTAATAGAAAATTAACTGAATCTTCAAGATGTGAATTGTTACTTTTATTACCTTTTGAAAGGACATTTAAATTTTAAATACTATGAAAGCGTAGAATATATCTAAAATTAACTAATAATTATTTTATCAATGATATTAATAGAAACAGATAGAAAATTTGGCACAATGGCCCTATGTTTTTTGAAAGGTTTTGTGGCAATATTTGTAAATGATCTTTAATGAAATCAAAGGAAACTTTGTTGTGAAATATACATCTCTTCACATACAAGGTAATTACAAAACTTCAAGTGGACCTTTTCACAACTATATCTTATCTAAAATGACAACCTGATTTTTCAAAAATGATATATGTAGGGCAGATTTATGCCATATTCCTAAAGGAACAGCTTGATAATGTATTTACTGACATAAAGAGAAAACCATTTTCCTGGGCCTACTCAAGAATTCCAAAATAAAAACATTCTATTCTGCACATTCACAACCATTCAATAAATACCTACATTAAAACAATAACACCAAGGTAAGGCAGTTATATCACAATGTCCCAATTTGTTAAAGTAGGTTAGAATAAATCTATTAATGACTTAAAGTAATTTCCAGTAAAATCGAGACAGAAACAGATAACTAAATTTATGCCTGCCTAGAAAAATCAATATCTAATTCAATCATGCTAGATCACTGTTACTTTTGAAAAAGTAAACGAGATGTTGGGCTACAGGCTGTATTATAGAAGCTTTATCAAGTTAAAGTGCTAAAATTTTTTTTTGTTTTGTTTTGAGACAGAGTCTCACTCTGTCGCACAGGCTGGAGTGCAGTGGTGTGATCTTGGCTCACTGCAACCTCTGCCTCCCGGGTTCAAGGGATTCTCCTGCATCAGTCTACCGAGTAGCTGGAGGAGCTCCTCTGTGCCACCATCCCCGGCTTTTTGTATTTTTAGTTGAGACAGAATTTCACCATGTTGGCCAGGCTGATCTGGAATTCCTAACCTCAAGTGATCCACCTGCCTCGGTCTCCCAAAGTGCTGGGATTACAGGCATGATACACCATGACTGGCCATATTAATATGATTTTGTAAGTTACCTAAAACATTAAATGGAGTACTAATCTGTGTGGTGTGGTGGTTTTTCCTTTTTTGTTTGTTTGTTTTAGATGGAGTCTTGCTCTGTAGCCAGGATGGAGTGCAGTGGCGCGATCGAGGCTCACTGCAATCTCCACCTCCCGGGTTCAAGTGATTCCCCTGCCTCAGCTTCCCAAATAGCTAGGACTACAGGCATGCACCATTATGCCCAGCTAATTTTAAAAAACTTTTTGTAGAGATGAGGTCTTGCTACATTGCCCAGGCTGGTCTCAAACTCCTGGCTTCAAGTGATCCCTCCACCTCAGCCTCTCATGGCACTGGGATTACAGCCATGAGCTTCTGTACCTGGCCAATCCTTATTTTGAGCAAAACAGGTAAACATATTTATAATTTAAAACTATTTTAGTTATACGAATTCTGAGGTTTTTAAGAGTTAAAAAAGTACGTCAAATAAATATAAAAAAAGAAAGACATATGGCTTTTAAAAAATAAAGACCCATAAAACTATTCAGTCTTTACTGTTCTCTTCCTGTTTATTCAAGGGCTACAAAAGCAAGATAACACTTCCTATTAGTTTTCTAAACAGCTTTCTCAAAATGAATTAATCTAAAGTCCATTCTTTCTATAAACTATAGACATCATTGTTGTTAAAAGCTTGCTTATTTGGTAGCTGCTGATGATTAAGATACTTTTAAGTCATTTTAGCTAGTTTCTGACTACAGGTGTTCACCCCCATGCCCAGCTAAATTTTGTATTTTTAGGTTTCACCATGTTGGCTACAATGGTCTTGATCTCCTGACCTCATGATCTGCCCGCCTCGGCCTCCCAAAGTGCTGGAATTACAGGCATGAGCCACCGTGCCCGGCCGTGTGTGTTTTAAGAGTCAGGGTCTCACTCTGTTGCCCAGGCTGGAATGCAGTGGCATGATTATGGCTCACTATAGCCTTGAATTCTTGGGCTCAAGTAACCCCCCTCTACGCCCACCTAGCTGGGACTACAGGCAAATACCACCATGCCTGGTTAAGTTAAAAAAAAAAAAAATGTTAGAGACAGGGTCTCACTATGTTGGCCAGCGTGGTCTCAAGTACCTGGCCTTAAGGAGTCTTCCTGCCTCAGCCTCCTGGGTAGCTGGGATTACACGCATGAGCCACCACACCTGGTGGGGTACTTATTTTAAAAAGTAAATGCCAGTAACTTCTAAATAAAAATTAGCATTCTAAAGCACCTATCACGAGCCCCCCTTTTTAAAAATTTAAATTGATAAATTCTATTAGTGAACTGATTACACAGACTTCAAGATTTCTTGTTTTTCTTCTTCTGAGTTCACTGCTCATCACCAAAAATGAGCAGAGGAGCAAAACTCAAACCAAACTTTATTTTTTAAAATTAAAGAAAACTTACTGTTATTATCTTTGATAAAAGTTTTGATGGGAAAGTTGTAAACTAATGACAGAACTGAGACTGTCGTGTAACTGGTAGCTTTTAATTATTCGTGTTTTCCTGCAATACCATGAATAACAGAAACTCAAATATATTTCAGTAAAATTTGCTATTAAGTATTTTCTAAATTTAATTTCTATGCTTTATGTACTTGAATTTCTACTTCTATATTCTTTTTCTAATGAAATGTGTATCAGGCCAGGTGCAGTGGCTCATGCCTGTAATCCCAGCACTTCGGGAGGCCGAGGAGGGAGGATCACGAGGTCAAGAGATCGAGACCATCCTGGCCAACATGGTGAAACACCGTCTCTACTAAAAATACAAAAATTAGCTGGGCAGGGTGGCACACCAGCTATTCGGGAGGCTGAGGCAGGAGAATCACTTGAACCCGGGAGGCGGAGGTTGCAGTGAGCCAAGATCGTGCCACTGCACTCCAGCCTGGCAACAGAGCGAGACTCTGTCTCAAAAAAAAAAAAAAAAAAAAGAAAGAAATATATATCAATTACTTGATATATATATTCTACAAAAATCTTCAATTATCTAGAATGCTTACCTACAGAACACACTACGTAGGTCAAGTTCAAGCCCTTTACTATTTATTATTAAAAATTATTCAATCTTATTTATATCTTAAATAGTAATTACTAATCATTTAATTTTTTTGTAATTACCCAGCTATTAGGAATACATTTTTCCCATTAGTTTGAAAGCCAATAGAGGTTTGATTAGGTAGAAAATGTTAATAACTACACTCTTTGTGACTACTACAAAACACATTTGAAGGGAAAGGGAAAAAGAAACATTTGTGTTTCTAGTTAGAGGCTTGCGGCCAAAAAATGAATCAGTTACCCTAAAATAAAAACAAAACACAATACAGTACTGTGGCCTAACTAAGCAACTGACAACAATCTATAAAACAATTATAGTTAAAAAAAAAAAAAAAAAATCTGGGATTAAGACTTTTTGACATGGCACAGAAACCCAAATCAGCAATGGCTCACATCCTGAGGGGGTTTCCCTTAGGAACAAAGAACATAACCCTTTGAAATGCAGTGAACAGTGCCTGGGATTCCAGCTCTTTCAGAAGCAAGGTCATTTTCTGACCTGGCTTACCATACCGTAATCAATTATGTCAAAGCTTAAAATGAAGGGCATAAAAATACTGCTTTTTATTGTTTGAAACAGTAACTTTTTAAAAGAACTTTGAAAACAGACGCCCACCGTTAGTTAGCGTTATGGCGTTATCGTTCTTTGCATGTAACATGTAGCACTATAATATTTCTTTCTTACTGTGAACACATTCATTCCTGAAAAAAAGTTAGTAACAAGGAACTGATAGGAATGCAGGATAACTGGCAACACCTCCCAAGGTTTCACTTGTTAACATTTAATATTTACTGGGTATAGGATGTCCCCAAGTTATGAAGACCCTATACATCCAAAGCACTCTCCTTGCCTCAGCTTCCTTACCTACCTCCTCTTATAGGAACTGGTACCTGTGTGTGGTTAGGGGTAACTGCAGATTGGAGAGAACCAGGAAGTTCAAAAGCAGAAGAAGTTGTGAAGAGCAGTAGATACCACAGAGCATGCTTACTCACCACCCTGTTCCCCAACTAAACCTTGTGTGCGCTAGTACACATAACTGTGGACTATGCTGGGAAATAAGGCAAAGGTTAAAAGTCAACAGCTAAGGGCTATGATCTGGGACATAACAGGCACAGTAACATGCACTTAAAGGAAAAAGAACTGATCTCAATCATTAACCTTAACCCTTAAGCCAAGCTAATAAAGATAAAATACCGATTGCAAAATACAGACAAACCTACTTGCTTTCACTCACAAAGCTACTAGTTTTATCAAGCTACCTGTTCATTTTGCTCACCTATCTTTAACTAATCCAAAGACTAAGCCCCACCTGTAACACTAAACAATCTTTATCAACTTGTCCACCATATCCAATGTAACCAATTTTTTCCTTACTCCTTCCAAAAGTTTCCCACCCTTTATATTTCTTCCATCACTGCCCTTCTCAGTTTTAAGGGACAAGAAGTAGTTATACTAGGAAATTTCTGTACTAATGACGTTAAGTAAGCTAGGAAAGAAAAAGCTGGCAGTGAAAGGGGTGGAGTTGGGGCTGAGTGAAATGTTCAATCCACCTGCCATTTTAGTTTGGCATGGATAGGTAATATATTTTAAAAGACAGATTTAAAAAAAAATTCAATTTTTAACAGTACTGCTAATAACCAGAAAGATGATTCCCTCAGTCTTCCAATTTCGATGAATACTTTCAGGCACAGAATTAAGAGGACTGTGGATATTAAGTTCATCCACAGCTATTCTTACCAGTTCAAGAACAATGTCAGAAAGAATACTCTCACCTCTTCTCTTGAGCTTGCTTAGTAATCAGGATGCTTGCTTCTGAGACAGTGAGTTTGCATATAGCACTGCATACTGTTTATATGTTCTCTAGAAAGTTTGATTTGTGGTTCATAAGAATGCCCACGATTCAATGAGTTTTGTACTGGAATAGTCTATTACAATTAGTAGCGGCCAAGTAGGTTTTATACAGATATAGATAGCTTATTACAGGTATGGCTTGTTCTGTATAGGATACCTATTAGAAAATACCATTCAATGTATACCTATGTAGCAAAACTGCACGTTCTGCACATGTACCCCAGAACTTAAAGTATAATAATAAAAAAAAAACCATTCAAGTTTTCCCTTAGAAGTTTCAAAAAATCTTATATTTCATCCTCAGAGTTTTTAAAAAACTGACTCCTTCTTTGAAAAAGTTTAAAGATCAGGACTCTGGAGAAAGTGAAACCGCTCTAAAGTCTATTTGTACAATTAAAGATTTCCTTGAAGCATTATCATAATTTATAGTTTTATTGTTTTTGCTTTTATTTTAAAGAGACAGAGTCTGGCTCTGTTGCCCAGGCCAGAGTACAGTAGCGTGATTGTAGCTCACTGCAACCTTGACCTCTCGGGCTCAAGCAATCCTCCTGCCTCAATCTCCCAAACAGCTAGGACTACAGCCATGCACCATCATGCCCTACTACAACTTTTAAAAACTTTGTAGAGATGAGGTCTTGCTACATTGCCCAGGCTGGTCTCAAACTCCTGGCTTCAAGTGATCCCTCCACCTCAGCCTCTCATGGCACTGGGATTACAGCCATGAGCTTCTGTACCTGGCCAATCCTTATTTTGAGCAAAACAGGTAAACATATTTATAATTTAAAACTATTTTAGTTACATGAATTCTGAGGTTTTTAAGAGTTAAAAAAGTATGTCAAATAAATATTTAAAAAATGAAAGACACATGGCTTTTAAAAAATAAAGACCCATACAACTATTCAGTCTTTACTGTTCTCTTCCTGTTTATTCAAGGGCTACAAAAGCAAGATAACACTTCCTATTAGTTTTCTAAACAGCTTTCTCAAATTAAAATGAATTAATCTAAAGGCTAAATATTCTTTCTACAACCTACAGAAATCATTTTTGTTAAAAGCTGGGTTATTTGGTAGCTGCTAATGATCAAGATGCTTTTAAGTCATTTTAGCTAGTTTGTGATGATACTGAGTCTAAAATCACATTTGCAAACATATTTCGTAAATGGTCACCCTCGATCTGGAAATCAATTCTACCTGTTATTATAAAGGGATGGCTACTGGATGCAGTGATGCAATGCATTCAATCTTCAGGGCAATGACTAACACTGGATTGAGAAAATTAGTATGAGGAAATTGCTGCCTAAACATGTTTTTGTTAAACTGTATATGTTGAAAATGTTTAAAAAGGTTTGGAGACAAAAAGGTTTTGTGGACTTAAAAAACAACTGACTCTGATGGAATGCCAAATTGTGAACTGCCAGACAGTTGCCGCTGGTAATAGAACTCTAAGACCTGAAGCGCTCTGGCAGAACCTGATTATATGGTAATCCTAGTATCTGAGAGAAGGCAAAAGAGCTAGAAGAATAACTGATAGAGTGGTTGCTATAGTAACCAAGATAAATTTGTATACTGACTGAGGAAAAACACTGGGGTTGCCATCAGGTATGAGGCCCACATTATGTCGTAGGTGCTTTTTCCTCGGTTTTGAATCATGAGATGACAGACTAACACAAAGACTGCTGAGTTTGAAATAAGGGAATAGAAAGAGTTTCACTCTGAAGAGTAGCTGGTTAGCTGAATAATATCCAACAGTGAGAGGGGAACAGACCTTGTGAAAGTTTGTAGATATTAGCCTAACTATGGATAGAAATGAGAAACATAGGTTATTTATCAATTCAAGCTAAATATCAGTAGGACATCATAAAGTACCTACAATTTTTGTTACTTTAACTTTGATTTGAGGTATTTCTTATAGGTTATTAATCTCTTAGAGAAGGGGTTATTTAATTCATGCTGTGAACATGTTTATCAAAATGATGGGATTTGTCGTATCTCAGTTATCCATGCCCCAGGAAGCAGCACTGTAACTTGGTCTCTATACCTACTGCTGGGGCTACCTTTACCTCCTCCACCTCCATCACCACAACCTGCATGATCTCTTTATACTCCCTTCCTTCACCTCTAATACTACCCCAGGAAGTAACTACCAAAATTGCAGAGTATGAGGAAGAAACAAACAGCCTCTTAAAGGTGCTTCCCTGGCAAATTCACCTGATTTTGTCAAAGTCTTAATGAACTGAAGAGTACAAACACATGTCTTTGGTAATGTAAAGGTTATACAGTAAGTCTAAAATACCAGTAATTAGAAATTATTTTCTGTTTAAGACCACCACTGTACTTCACATCCTAAAACTATTTAGGTTTTTAATATTTTTAAAAATCAAAGGCCAGGCGCAGTGGTGCATACCTGTAATCTCAGCACTTTGGGAGGTCGAGGCTGGGTCAATCAGTTGAGCCCAGGAGTTTGAGACTAGCCTGGGCAACATGGTGAAACCTCATCTCTACAAAAAAAAAAAAAAAAAATATATATATATATATATATATATATATAATTAGCCAGGCGTGGTGGTGCACATCTGTGGTCCCAGCTACTTGGGAGGTTGAGGTGGGAGGATCACCTGAGCCTGGGGAGGTTGAGGCTGCAGTAAGCTGAGATTGCACCATTGCACTCTAGCCTGGGTGACAGAGTGAGACCCGTCTCAAAAAGCAAAAAAAGAAAACAAATTTTATCTGTCCTATCTTATGAAGTAGATTATCACAAGAAGAGAATAAGATTTTCAATTTACAGGAGTTCATACAGATTCAACTTGAGCCCCCAAATTGCCATGCCACTATGGACTATCCTACCCCCATGAGTTATCAATTGACAGTTGGAAGTCACTAAATATAACTTGTTTGTTTATTTATTTATTTATTTATTTTATTTTTTTGAGATGGAGTCTTGCTCTGTTGCCCAGGCTGGAGTGCAGCGGCACAACCACGGCTCACTGCAACCTCCGCCTCCCGGGTTCAAGCGATTCTCCTGAATCAGCCTCCCAAGTAGCTGGGTGTGTGCTACCATGCTCAGCTAATTTTTGTATTTTTAGTAGAGATGGGGTCTGACCACGTTGGCCAGGCTGGTCTCGAACTCCTAACCTAAGGTGATCCATCTACCTCGGCCTCCCAAAGTGCTGAGATTACAGGCCTGAAAAATGGTGCCTGGCCGTATGTCACTAAATTTAGAACTTGAATTTACTAATTAATATGTAGAGGGTTTTTTTTTTTCTCACTTCAATATGATGTTACATGAGTGTGATAAAACAGCATTGGTAAATATATTTCTATCACTTCACAAAACCTTCAGTAATCAAATTTGTGATCAAATGTCAACTCATCAACAAACAGCCATTTTTAAGGAAATTTTCCTAAAGTAATAAATATTGCACAGATATTTTTAAAATTAAAATTTGTATCAATTTTCAATTCAGTGTTTCTGACACCTAAGTAAAGTGAGAAGCTGAGTTTTCAACAAAGGCAGCTACACACCTTTTTGTTTTTCAGACCTAACAATTATTCAGGACAGTTTGGTCTCAGTTCCCATGACTTAACATTTTATCATTATTCCAACCTGAATGTGATAGACTGCAGTTAATACAAACTAAACGCCTAAGAATAAAATAATACAAATAATCACTGTTCTTAGACAAGCTATTTTGCCATTGTTTTTCACCCTGGCTTGGAGAAAACTAGTGGGCAAAACTTAGGATTCTACAACAGTTCAAGGCCTCTGATAGGCAAGGTATGAAGAAACAGTCAAGTAAATCATCTTAAGAGCCCAGCTAATAGGGTAAGTGCCAGAAACCGATGGCAGGAATACCCAGCAATACTTTCCCTCCGTCCACAGGCATGGTAGCATGGTATAAGTGAGGCATCAAGAGACCTGGGCGCTAGTTCCAAGTCTGCCCTTATTAGCAATGTGTCACTTCCCCTCTCAGATCTAAATTTCACTTTCAGTTAAAAGGGAAGGCTGGGCTAAAATGATCTCCAGTCCCTTCCTACTCTAAAAATGTTATGATTCTATCCTTCTTCCAAGGCCTCAAAAATATTTTGGCTGCCACTAAAAAAAAAAAAGAGTGCTGAAAATGTTACATTTATTTTTACAACATGTTCTCAGTGCCAGCCTCTAGTATGTGTAAGTATAAACCACATGAGCTAGCAGGGGCATTCATCTCATATATAATTTACCCAGTGAATACTTAATTTCAAATTTATGGGTCTTGAACTATGTACCAAACACCATTAAGTTAAACTAAAAGGTTAAAAAAAAAAATCACAGAAAGATTTAGCAACAATAAAAGCTTATCAATACAAGCACACTATTAAACCTCAATATAAAGACATTTAGAGTTGGAAGGGTTCTCAAGAGTGTAATCCCCTCAATTTAAAGACGAGGAAATAAATGACTCACAGTCCAGCGCTCTTTTCTAGTATACCACACAGTTCCTCCTCTCTTTCCTGCTCTATCAAAAGACAGCCCGGTAGCAGAAAGAACGCCAGACAAACTGATCAGGTTCTAGACCTAGCTCCACCATTAATTTGCTGTGGCAGCTTTTACAAGTTCCTTTCTCTCTCTAGGTTTCAGTTTTCACAACATTTTACACGAAGGAGTTTAACTAGATAGATGTCCCTTCTAGCTGCAACAGAGTATGATCTTGCAAAATTCCTATCTGACAAAACGAAAACACACTTTGCTGAAAGAAAGTGGAATTTCTTGCCAAGAGAACAAAAAAGTTTGGGCTGCTGGTTTTAAAGATGTATCAGTTAAGTTCAGCAACTTGGTCCTAAAGCATTTTACTCCAGAATCTACCAGGGGAGGATCTCTCTCCACCTCTCTGTCCCTGCTCTCACTGCCCTCCACAGAAAAAAAAAAAAAATACTGGACTAGGAGTCTGAAGAGCTGGTTTCAAATCCCAGTTCTGCCACTTAAAAGCTCTCTCCTAGGACAATTCACTTAACCGTCTCTGAGTCTAAGGTTCCTAGGCCAGGCGCAGCACAATACTGGGAGGCTGAGGCGGGCAGATCACGAAGTTAGGAGTTCAAGACCAGCCTGAACAACATGGTGAAACCCTGTCTCTACCAAAAATTAGCTGGGCGTGGTGGCACACAACCTGTAATCCCAGCTACTCAGGAGGCTGAGGCAGGAGAATCTCTGGAACCCGGGAAGTGAAGGTTGCAGTGAGCAGAGATCACGCCACTGCACTCCAGCCTGGGTGACAGAGCGAGACTCCGTCCCAAAAAAAAAAAAAAAAAAAGTTCCTCATACGTAAAAATGAAGGTAAAAATGAAGATAAAAATGAGAAAACCTGGGCCTGGCGAGAAGGCTCATGCCTGATAGTAATCCCAGCACCATGGAAGGCTGAGGTGGGAGGACTGCTTGAAGCCAGGAGTTTGAGACCAGCCTGGGCAACATAGCAAGACCCCATCTCTAAAAAAGCCTTTAGCTGAGCAGGGTGATATGCACCTGTGGGAAGATAACTTGAGCTTAGGAGTTTGAGGCAGCAGTGAGCCATGATCTCGCCACCTCTCCATCCTGGGCAACAGAGTGAGACCCTGTCTTGAAAAAGAAAAAAAAAAAAAGAAAAAGAAAAAAGAAAATAATAAAGAAACCCTGACCTAAAATATCAATAAAAAAGCATTATAAATATGGTATATATTGCAAAGCTGGGCAAGTGAAGATGATCTGCCACTGTGGAAAAGTAGGCTATATTGGAATTAAAAGTCTAAAAAAACCGGGCTGATTCTTATTAAATTTGCTTTCAAAGAGTAGATTAATAAAGCCGAAGACATCATTGGAAGGAAAATGCAAGACATAAATTAATTTTAGGAAACAGCTTGTGTATTAGGAATGTGCTAATTAACAAAACACAAGATAAGTCTCCACTGCCTATTCAGTTTACTACAATTTGTTGACATAGTCTGTGTACTCCCAAACACACAACAGCAAGGAACATTTCTGAAGTGCCCAAATTCAGTCTATTAACCTTAGAAATTGTATAGTTGCCGGGCGCGGTGGCTCAAGCCTGTAATCCCAGCACTTTGGGAGGCCGAGACGGGCGGATCACGAGGTCAGGAGATCGAGACCATCCTGGCTAACCCGGTGAAACCCCGTCTCTACTAAAAAATACAAAAAACTAGCTGGGCGAGGTGGCGGGCGCCTGTAATCCCAGCTACTCGGGAGGCTGAGGCAGGAGAATGGCGTAAACCCGGGAGGCGGAGCTTGCAGTGAGCTGAGATCCGGCCACTGCATTCCAGCCTGGGCGACAGAGCGAGACTCCGTCTCAAAAAAAAAAAAAAAAAAAAAAGAAATTGTATAGTTTGCCACTACAGATCATATCAAGGAACAGAACATATTTCTGATGACCAGTATCTAGTTACGCAATCTGTCTCCACAAATCAAGATTTCTCACTACATTTCCAGGTTGTAAGTTGCCCACCCAGATCTCCTCATAGTGTCTTATGCAAATGATACAACCTTTCACAAAGGACAGAGGAACATGTAAATGATGCTAACCTTTTTCTGCCCTCTCAGTGCTGCCAGTTCTTTTCAGATGCAATTCTCCAGATTAGTCTATTCTCTTTCCAATCCTCTAATACAGAAAGGAGCCCTGAAATCCACAAACTGACCCTGTAGTTTTATCCATAGAGCTCAACACACTTAGTAATTGGGCAGGTTAACGTTAAAATTAGAAAGCTGAGTTCCGAGAAACTTTTTTAGTCTTCACCTAATATCAGAGGATCAAAGTGCTTGAGAAGCTATATTATCTCATGAGGGAAGAAGTGACTCTATCAATTCTGTCAAAATGACTCATCCGGTTTAGATAAGTAAAATAGCTCCAAGTTCTATATATCTCCCAAAGTAAGCTCTGTGTAAAGTTAACAAATATGCCAATGCCAAGAAAGGAAGGAGACGAGCACGAACACTTTGAATGCTTTCTCTGTGCCCAGGTACTGGACTAAACAGTTTACACAGGTCCTGACATAACTTGCGTCCTTTGAAATTAAACTTACTCAATGGAAAGAAACAATATCCACAGAGTAGTTCTAAACTGACCATCTCATAAACTGATGATTTTCCTCCCCCACCCCAATACACACACACAAAAGTACCAAAGGACTTGGTCTCTCATTTAATCTGAATTGTCAGTTCATTACTGTGAAGGGAAAACCACACACACAAAAAATTAAATTTCACGGAAATCCAATACATTTCAAAACCCAAATGTATTTCCTATCCTCTGCACTTAGCTCTAAACTTGTCTCAGATATTGAACTTGAAGGAGATTCGGTGCCATCTCAAGATTGGCCATTGCCACCCCAAAATCCCACAACAGTGACATGAAGGTTGTTGGAAAGACACATATCTGAAATCTACCAAAGTACATTGCTTTCTGATTTTATTACTGTAACTTTTTGGTGTATATTGTGTATAAACACACATTAGTTTTTAGAATGACTTCTAGCATGCATGGCTAACTATACTTGCATCACAGGGGGTATTTCTCCCACGGAGTAAGTATGAGAATTGAAGGCAGTGAACTTCTGGAACCATATTAGTCCTTTATACTAACATACAAATTTTACCAATCATCAAGTTCGTACAGCATGAAAATATATTTCACTGCCTCTACTTCCACGTACATTCATAGGGGAGTTCGGCGAAATTGCTTTAAAGCACTACTCCAACTTTGAAAAGTGGAGAAGTGGGTAAGCAAATACAAGTCCTAGTTAAGCGAGCATTCCAACTACTGTACTTCCTATTCAGAATCACCCATATTAATCACCACTAAAACATCGTGCAGAATTAGATAAAGAACACAAAGCTGGGGCTCTCCTTCCAATCACCAGATTACTCAGCACTTGTTTGTCCCTCTGCAGTCAGTTGTGCACATTTCTTCTGTTTGGCCATCCTTTTAGACCGCATTCTTCCTAATAGGGACCGTGTAATCGATTTCCTTTAACTCATGACAAGGTGTTATTTTAATAAAACACTGTTGATCTAGAGTACATTCGCTAGAGGACTTTCTTAAGCAAATACCCAACCTTCCCCCCCGCTCATTTTCGCTGTGTGCAAGAAAAAGAGGACGGCAAATAGGGGAGAGTTACAGCCACCTCTGAAGTGAATAGGTAAGTTAGCGGTAAACGGGAGGATAAAAAACTACAAGTTACATTTCTCCTGTTACTGCTCCTTTAATCTACGGTCTCCGAGGCCAAAACGGATGTTTGAAAGGTAAGCTCAGAACCCCACAGATACAAATCTCCGACTCTCAGGCACGTAAGCTGTTCCCCCTCACAGAAGGCTGGATCAGAAGAGAAACGGGCTCCGAGAGAGACCCTGGGACCGTTCAGTAGGGAAACGGCCGGGAGGCGGCCCGAGGTGGGCGACTCCCCCTTCTCCGCGTCACCCCACCCTAAGAAGCCCCAGGTCTGGGTTCTGAAGTGCTCCAGTGAAACGGAGAGGAACAGCGGTGGCGGACACAGCGGGACCTGGGAGGGGTGTAGGGGGAAGGCACAGGAGATGCGGGGGGCCTGGGATGCCCGGCTTCCTGGCCACAGCTGCAGTTACTTACCCCACGGGGTAGCCGCCCCCTAAGTGCACATCTTCAGGGGCATCATAGAATTCCTCGGTGTCGCTTTCCGACGCCATTTATAGGACACACCCGCGGGTGAGGGGGCCGGCGCCGCCTGGAGGAAGGGTGACTCTTGTCTCCTCCTCGTCGACCTCCACCCGGGCGAGACTGGGGAAGTGGGTCCCGGGCGAGGCTGAGGGAGCAGACGATCTGAAGAGAGGAGACTGTTAAGGAAAGGTGGCCGCCCTCAGTTGCCGGGCTTCGGGAATGACCGGCAAAGCGGCCGCCTGAAGAGGCGGCGGTGGGTCCACGGACTGTTGCTGCCACCGCTCCCAGTGATAGGTGTATAAGGAGCGCAAAAGAGGCGGTGGCTCTTCGCAGTGGGGGAGGAAGGGCGCGCCGGCGACAGCGGCTCCAGTTTCTCCCGCAGCAGCAATTTACAGCAGCTGGAAGAGCTAGTTGCCCGCAAAATACCGACGCGCACCTACCCTCGCGAGATTTCGGGAGGGGCGGTAACACGTGGGCGGGGCGAAGAGGTGGCGGGGGCGGTTCCAGAGAGGCAGCGCTCTGATTACTTCTGCCTGGGAAGCCTATCAAAACGGCGCAAGCGCGTTGAGGGCGTTCGGTGAGGACCGGAAGTAGCCGAGAAGGGAGGGGTTGAGCCTCCCGAAGGGAGGAGTCTAGAACCGTGGTGCCCGGGATTTGAGAGCGCGCGCCCGACGTAGGTGGGGTCAGTCAGAACGCCTTACTCCCTAACTGCAGTTCCAAAGAGACGCGTTTTGAGAGGGATGATTTTGGGTCGGTCTTTTTCTTGTAAAGAAGTGCTCTCGGGAAACGTTGGTGTGGACATTTTGGCGTATATTTACGATGTCTTACTATCCAAGCCCGGAATGTCCCACCCTAGGGCGTCGGCAGGTCCACCATCTCTGGCGTTACTAGAACAACTCGCCCTTATTGACTACGAGATCTTTAATTGAGATCCCTAGATACGATCCTGCCGGCCAGAGGGTGGGGTCCTTGAGATATACCCGGGGAGTGTGCCAATTCCATGGAGTAATGATGGATTTATTGCTGGAGCTGAGCCAGTATAAGGCCTCCGGTTACTTTTTCTCCGCACATGTCTGTCGCTGCCGACACGATGTGAGAGAAGTTCTTACTGCCCAAGATGTGCGTCAGCTAAATGGTAAATATTTATTGAGCAGATATCATTGCAAGCCTACGAGCTAATGGCTTAATTCTGATCCTCAACTGCCCAGCGTCCGGTGATAAAAATAGAAAGGTACTTTTTAAAAAACCGAAATGTTCTTAAACCACGGGTCATTGACCATCAAGGTGATAACATTGACTTTCAATATGATCACACAGCATATTTGTTTCTCCAACTGACGTCATGATAGGCATTTTGAGCTGTTCGAGCAGCCTCAATTACTACTCAAGAAAAGGCTGGATTGGAGCCAGGGGTATGGCCTCAGAGAGGCTGGAAAGGGGCTCTAGACTTTGTCAAGCAATCAGGGCAAGGTCTGCTGTGGTCTGGTGGACTTCGGTAAAAACCAAATGTCATATACTGTATATTCTGTAATACCCCAGGGAGTTTAGGGAAAACACTGCATAATCAAATATATTAATATTTTTGCAGCAAGATACATGATTGTTCGTACGGGATAAATAAATACAAGTAAATAACCTCATTCAGTTTGAGTCAGACGCTTCTGCCAGATAAGTTTAGGACAGACTTATTTGACTGTCAAATAAATTACTTATAAAACCCCAGAAACTTGGTTTCCAGAGCTTTTGGGGCTTCAGAATTGGAGACAAGGGATTTGTGGATCGTTGTGAGGGTATGACTTTTGTCAAACCTAAAAATTATTAGGTTTTATGTGTCTTAAACATGTTAATTAACTTTCTAGATATAAAAATGTAACAAAGTACTAACTTTTAAAAACGTTTTGCTAAGATAGGTTTTTTTGTTTTCTTTTTGGATTATGGAAAGATGCAAGATATAAGGTAGGGAAAGATATATTTATGGAAAGATGTAACTACCTGAATGTATTCTCTTCCTAGTTATCTAATAGTGAATTTATGGCTTCCAAAAAAAAAGTTAGTTTTCTCTATATGATAGAGGTGTTAGTTCCAGGCGCGGTGGCTCACGCCCGTAACCCCTGCACATTGGGAGGCCAAGGCAGGCGGATTTCTTGAGCCCAAGAGTTTCAGACCAGCCTGGGCAACATGGTGAAACCCCGTCTCTACAAAAACTTCAAAATTTAGCTGGGTGTGCTGGCATGTGCCTATGGTCCCAACTACTGTGGAGGCTGAGGTGGGAGAATCGCTTGAGCCCAGGAGGTTGAGGCTGCAGTGAGCTGAGATAACACCACTGCACTCCAGACTGGGCAACAGAGCCACACCCTGTCTCACAAAAAAAAAAAAGAAAAAGAAAAAGAAAAGAAAAAAATCCGTGTATGGAAACCCGTCACTCAGTCCAGTAAACATACACAATTTGGTGTCATGCGGTGTTCTAGATGCTAAGGACAATTCATAGATTAAAAAGACAACTAGATCTGGCACGGTGGCTCACACCTGTAATCCCAGCACTTTGGGAGGCCGAGATGCGTGGACATGCGTGGATCACTTGAGGTCAGGAGTTTGAGACCAGCCTGGCCAACCTGGCAAAATCCTGTCTCTACTAAAAATACAAAAGTTAGCCAGACATGGTGGCACTTGCCTGTTGTCCCAGCTACTCGGGAGGCTGAGGTAGGAGAATCGCTTGAACCCGGGAGGCGGAGGTTGCAGTGAGCTGAGATCGCGCCACTGCATTCCAGTCTGGGCGACAGAGTGAGACCCTGTCTCAAAAACAACAGCAACAGTAACAAAGACAAAACAGAAAAAGATAACTTAAGTTTCTACCTACAAGGAGCTAATAATCTAGCAGTGGAGACAAATACGGAGTCCTAGTTTGGTGGTTTTTTTTGTTTTTTGGTTTTTTTTTTCAATATACCGTATCTTGGACATTTTAAGCTGCCTTAAACATTATACTTAGAAAAAGGTAAAACGAATAGGAATGATAAACTGGTAACATTTTTAGAGCTTTTAAAGTTGTCTGTTTAAATGCTTTTATCAATTGCATGAGAAAGCCAATTGCTAGAATGAATTGCTGGAAACGTTAAAACACATATAAATACTGCCCATCATCACTTTCAAAAATGTAAAAGATGTGTTTATTTTGCCTGAAATATCAGTTCTTGAGTTTTAAAGCAGCAGATTTTAAGTATCATCCAAGGCAGTGGTTTTGAAGCTTTTCTCTGTATTAGAAATGGAACCTTAATCGAACTTAATTTTATGCAAAAGTCCATGTAGTATACAAAATAAAAACTGCTGTATTTGAAACAGGGTTTCAAAGTTGAGGTCCCTGTCTGTTTGACCTTCCTTGAATCTCCAGAGACTGTCCTAAGGCCCGATAAAAAAAAAAAAAAAAGAACAAATGAAAAACTATTGGTGCAAAGCAGAGGTTGGCAAATTATGGTCCACTGGACAAATCTGTCCCACTCTCTGTTTTTGTAAATAGCATGTTGTTGGAACACAGCCAGGACTATTTGTTTGTGTATTGCGTATGGCCGCTATCATGGCAGAGTTGAGTAGCTGGGACAGAGACTGTGTGACCCACAAAGCCTAAAATATTTACTATCAGGCCTTTTTTACAGAAAAATTTGCAGATCCTTGGTTCATAAGATACTATTTTCTAGGATACCTCAGAACTAAAAATACCCTCAAATTAAATGGTTTCAGCCGATCATATGATGCTGCAAAATCATGTGTGTAGATAAGAATAAAACCTTTCCTCCCTAGCTCATTCCCAATGACTATTAAAATTTCATAGATCTAAGGGTAAGGTGGGTTTAAGGAAAATTTTTATGCTTAACTAAATTGCTTATCTGCATAGCAAGTACTCTACTCTCCAAAGACTAGATGTCACAGCCACTGTATGGAACAACTTATCTGTGAGATGTTCATTCTCTCCTCTTGGCAAGAATAATACAAACTGGCAACATCCTTGAGGCCAATTTTGCCTCAACCCCAAGGGTAACAAGTCACTCAGAACTTCAGTGTTCCAAGTACATCCTAATGCATGTAGCCTTTTGTTACAAACAAGAGCTAAAGTGATAACTCAGGAAAAATATTTTTTTATTTACAGTGTTAGGTGATATGAGACATAATGTTGACAGCAAAGGATTTAATATTACTCACTATGTTGCCCAGGCTGGTCTTGAACTCTTAGCCTCAAGTGATCCTCTTGCCTTGGCCTCCCAAAGTGTTGGGATTACAGGCATGAGCCACTGTACCTGGTCTACAACCTGCAACCCTTCTGATACCTACTTCCACAAGCAAATTTCAGGTCTTTTTCAAAATAAAGTGCCATCTTTATTGTAGCATTTATGTATTTCCTAATCATTTTACATGTGTAAAACTATACTGCCATTTTTATTAGGTTCATATCTTTTTGTGTATATATCACTGATGAAATTTTTGAATGTTGTGACCCTACCCCATTTTCCCCATAAGCCTTGTGGTTTTTATTGAACAATTTTGCATAGCAGAGTGATTTTTAGGAATGCCCATGCCCCTTTATAGCAGAACTGACTGTAGTCCAGATGTGGTAGCTTCAGGCATGGCTGGATCCAGGGCCCAAGATATATCAATATGCTCTCTCTTTCTGTCCATCTGCCTCCTCTTGTGCTTTGGCTTCAATTTTCCTACTGCAAACAACTTCCTTCTTGTAGTTAGTGAAGATGGCTGCAAGGAACTTTAGCTTATAATGTCTTAATAACTCTCAGTCCCAAAGGAAGTGAGACTTTCTCTGTCAGTGTTTATATATTAAATCTCAGAGAGGATGTTGATTGGTCTTAGGAGGCCCATTTAGCTAGTAGCATACAGAACTCTCCTTTGTTCAGGCCTGGGTCAGCTGATTCCTTGCCACTCGCCAAATCAGGAGAGACTACTGTGGTTATCTTCCTTACTAGGACTGCATAGAATATTCAATGGATGTGCTTTCAAGGAAAGGATACTAGCAAAACAAACAAGCAAAAGGATACTAGCAGACAGTAGCAACATGTTTATATAAGTTATTAAGGGGTAAGTCTATATACATTGACATGAAAAGAGCTCATAAAGTGTTAAATGAAAACAGATGTTACAGAATACTGTGTATAGAATAATCCCATTCATGTCAATCATTTATCTATGCACATGTGTATACCTCTGTGTATGGAGAATTCTGGAAAAATATTCACAAAGGATTTACAGCGAGCATCTTTTGTTGCTGACTAAAATAATAACAATAATAAGAGGTTTGTGCCTTATTTGTGCCTTTGTGTAATGATTTTCTACAACGAATATGTATTACTTTGTTTAAATAAGAGGGAATTATTAAAAGAAAACATATAACCTATCATATACAAGGTAGATTTACATACAAAATTAAGATCTAAAATTCGTTTCCAACATAGTGCATAACTATGAGTCCTGGGCCTAATGTAGGTAAAACAGTTTCTGGAACACTTCAATAAATACCACCAAGAAGCTGAACTTTGAAAAATACCCACAAAGCAAATCTTGAAATGCAATTAGTCTACCAGTAGAAAGTCATATTTTCTGCACTGCAAGCCTGACACATAAAGAGAATAAGTAATGGCAATTTCTAAAGCAACTAGAAATGGGGAATCTGTGAAACAGATGTGGAGTTTTTGGAGCAAGGTTGGAGGTATACTTCTAACAATATGGACTAAGCATAATTTTATTTTTCAAAACATTAAGTATATATGGCATGATCTAAAGAGAAATAAATAAGGACATAATGAACTTTATCCTTCAAAAAATTATTCTGGGTCACAAACTTGAGAAGATGTCTTTTGTCCACCACCCATGGCATCTTTATTTTTTTTAAATGTTTGAAACTCAATCTAACAGCAAATATTTATATAGATATATCAATCACCAGGCTAATATACACATACACACACACACTCAACAGTAACAACTAGAATTTTCTGGTACTATAGACAGTTTGTGTTATCTCAAAATTCATTCATATGTTGAAATCTAATCCCCAATGTGATGGTATCTGGAAGTGGGAAGGAACTTTAAAGGTCATTAGTTCAAGCCTCATATCTCATAGATGAATTCCTTCTACAAACTTCACCAATAAATGGTCATTCAAGGACATGGAGTTTAGTATTTATCCAATCAATTTTTTGGTAACCTCTAATGTTAGCAGATTTCTTCATTTCCTTTGGCCCAAATCTACATTTCTATAATTTTCATCCACTGGTTATGATTCTGGTTACTAAGTCCATACAAAAACCTTTCATCTTTTCAAACATGGTTATCAATTCTCTGTAGTATGTTTATCTTGGGAATATATACTGATACGTTTACCTGAATGTGTTCAGAGACAGATAAATGGGAATTTTGACTACACAATTAAGGTGGTGCATTAAATAAATATGCAATAATATGTGTAGATACTATACATGTCCACCATATGTGTACATTTCTGTTTAATGGTATCTTCTCTATGTGTAGCTAGTAATAATTTTTTTTTGTTTGTTTCTTTTGTTGTTGTTGTTTTTTGAGATGGAGTTTCGCTCTTGTTGCCCAGGCTGGAGTGCAATGGTGCGATCTTGGCTCACCGCAACCTTCACTGCCCAGGTTCAAGCGATTCTCCTGCGTCAGCCTCCCGAGTAGCTGGGATTACAGGCATGCGCCACCATGCCTGCCTAATTTTTGTATTATTAGTAGAGAGGGGGTTTCACCATGTTGGCCAGGCTGGTCTCGAACTCCTGACCTCGTGATCTGCCCACCTCAGCCTCCCAAAGTGCTGGGATTACAGGCGTGAGCCACCATGCCCGGCCAATTATATGTTACATAACAATAGTTCTTCATACTTTCTAAGACACTTTCATCTATTATTTAATGATAATATAATCACTATCATTAAATTAGTGCTTACTAGGTAACAGGAACCACATTAAGTACTCTGCATATATTATTTCACTTAATTCATACACTATATGAAGAAGATGCTACTATTATCCTCATTTTACGGGTAGGGAAATTCAGGTTTAGAAGAGTTAAGTAATTTGCCCTGTGTTTCACAGCTAGTTTTTAGTGGTTAGGATTTGAGCCCAAGGCCTGCTGAATTCAGAGCCTGAACTCTTAAGCACTTTAAGGGTAGGAAAGATCATATTATCACCTTTACTTTACAAACGTGAAAACTGAGATGTTGAAAGTGGTGACATGCCTCAGGTTACACTTTGATTTGATTTGATTATTTTATTTTTTCATTACTTTTCCAGAGTTTGGAGTTTTATTAGCCTGCAACAAATGAAGCATGTTAATGAGTGAAGTATCTAAAATAATAATATTGCAACAAGTAAAAAAGCAATTGTTTGATTTTTTTTTCATTTTTTATGGTATGCTTTATCTAACTGGGTACATCTCAACATTGGGGGGTTGTGGTAGGCATTATTCTAGGATGGCCCCCAGGATTCTCAGCCCCTGGTGTACACACATCTCCCAGTTATTCAGTCCCAAACTAATCTAGATGCTGTTGTGAAGAGATTTGTCAGATGTGATTCAAGTTCCAAATCAGTTGACTTTAAGATTAGGTAGATTAGGCTGGGCATGGTGGCTCACGCCTGTAATCCCAGCACTTTGGGAGGCTGAGGCAGGCGGATCACGAGGTCAGGAGTTCGAGACCAGCCTGACCAACATGGTGAAACCCTGTCTCTACTAAAAATACAAAAATTAGCCGGGCATCATGGCGCATGCCTGTAATCCCAGCTACTCAGGAGGCTGAGGCAGGAGAATCGCTTGAACATGGGAGGCAGAGGTTGCAGTGAGCCGAGATCGCACTCCAACCTGGGTGACAGAGTGAGACTCTGTCTCAAAAAAAGAAAGAAAGAAAAAAAGATTAGGCAGATTATATAGGTGGATCTGGCCTAATTACATGAGTTCTTTAGAAGCAGAGAGATTTTTTTTTCTGGCTGATGGGGAAGAGGAAGTCAGAAAAATGCACTCTGGGTGGCCTAGATGAAAACAAACATCTATACTGTGCACTGCCTCTGAGGGCCATGCGGTGTGGATTGTGGGTGGCCTCTAAGAGCTGAGAGTGAATCCACAGCTAATAGTCAGCAAGGAAATGGGAACCTCAGTCCTGTGGCTGCAGGGAACTGAAGTCTGCCAACAGCCAGCAGGAGCTTGGGAGAGGACCCCAAGATCCAGATGTGAATGCAGCCTGGCTGACACCTTGGTTTCAGCCTTGTGAGACCCTGAGCAGAGAGCCCAGTCACACTGTCCTCAGATTTCTGGCTTACAGAACTGTGAGCTAATAAACTGGCATTGTTTTAAGCCACTAACCTTGTGGTAATTTGTTATGAAGCAATAGAAAACTACTACAGGGATAAATATCCTTATCCTGTCTCCTGGTTAAGAACCACAGATCTAGGTAGGTCATGATAAAAGCACATGTAAATACATCAACATGGACTGTTTGCTTTCTGAAGTCCTTGAGTGCCCTTAGGAATAAATGTAACACTGGAGTGAACATTACGGTGTGTTTCTCTTAAGAGAAAAACATCAAATTCCAAAAAAATAACCTAACATGCATTTAAG
Source organism: Macaca fascicularis (assembly GCF_037993035.2). Lineage (NCBI taxonomy): Eukaryota > Metazoa > Chordata > Mammalia > Primates > Cercopithecidae > Macaca > Macaca fascicularis. Next base: position 124,668,032 of record NC_088395.1, on the reverse strand, counting down.
ATATGAAAGAAATGTTTAGCATCATATACACTACACATACACTGTACCCCAAATCCAACCCCATTTACAAAATGTTCCCCAGAACCCCAGCAATCCTCCTACACATGTGATGTTAGGGACTGCCTGATCCCTGCTTCTGTGGTCTTTCCCATTGGGTGAATCTGCTTGCCTTTAGAACTTGCGCTCAGTTCCAATGTCAATCTTTATTTTTTTCATTCCAAATACTTTTAGATTTTAAGGTATAATTGCCAAATAAAAATTGTATATATTTATGGTATACAATCTGATGTTTTAAATATATATACACACATTGTGAAATGATTAAATCAAGGTAATTAACACATCCATTACCTCACATATGTATCACTATTTTGTGGTGAGAACATTTAAAATCTACTTTTAGCAATTTTCTTTTTTCATACCTTAGACTTTCAAATGATGTATTCGTGTGTGTGTGTGTGTTATTATGCCGAACACTTGCTGAACTCTTTCAGACTGAAAACTCACACCTTTCAAATCAGGCAAATTCTCCATCATTTGTTTGCTAATTTCCTGCTTCCTATTTTTTCTCTGTTCTCTTTTCTGTAACTTATATTAGGCATGGGTCTCATTTTCCATGTTTATTTTCACTTTTTCTTTTTTTAACTTTAAGCTCAGGGGTACAAGTGTGGGTTTGTTACATAGGTAAACTTGTGTCATAGGGGTTTGTTGTACAGATTTTTTCATCATCCAGGTATTAAGCCTAGTACCCACTAGTTGTTTTTTCTGATCCTCTCCTTCCTCCAAACCTTCTCCCTCCAATAGGTCCCAGTGTGTGTTGTTCACCTTTGTGTCCATGTGTCCTCATCATTTAGCTCCCACTTATAGGTGAGAACATGTGGTATTTGGTTTTCTGTTCCTTAGTTTGCTAAGGATAATGGCCTCCAACTCCATCTGTGTCCCTGCAAAGGACATGATCTCATTAATTTTTTATGGCTGCAAGCAATTTTCAAGTATATAATACATTATTATTAACCATAGTCTCCATGCTGTGCAATAGATTTCCAGAACTTATTTCTCCTGTCTAACTAAAACTTTTTATCTTTTGACCAATATCTTCCCATTTCCTGGCTGTGGCCCCTTACTTCCCCTAGGCCCTGGCAACCGCCACTCTACTCTCTGTCTCTATGAGTTTGACATTTTAGATTTCACATGTAAGTGATATCATGCAGTAGTTGCTTTCTGTGCCTGACTTATTTAACTTAGCATAATGTACTCCAGGTTCATCTGTGTTGTCACAAATGACTGTATTTCCTTCTTTTTAAAGGCTGAATAGTATTCCTCAGTGTTAATCTTACTACTGATCTTCCAGTGTCATTGTCTGGTGTCACTATGGTTGCATGATCATTAATCACTTCAACAGAATTAACAACAGATTAAGGGCTTACTACATGCCAGGTATTGTACTACATATTGGGTTAACAGTGGTATGGCCCAGTCCTTGACTGAGCTTTTCATCTCCATTGTCTAAGCCTGGAATCTGACACATGATCCATATCATCTGGGGATGGGGCTCCCATTAGTCATTGCCCAGTCCCTGAAAAACGAAATCCCTAACTTTTCACTTATGGTTTTTTGCCTATGTTCCTCACCTTTGAAGCCAAATCTCCAGCATATCAGCCTGCTGTGACTATAGTCTTCCTCGTTTCCTGGCCAGTACTAAGTCTGGACTTGAAACCTAGCTTGCCCTGCTGGACTTTTTGCCTTCTTCTGTCATCCTGTCCACCTTTACACACTGCCCACCTAAGTCACAGTGGCTGGCTGGTATGGTTGGGAATATCTATTCCTTTAGACCTGCCATATACCTCTTCAAGTTGGGAAATAGTAGACATAATTTTAGTTTTTCAGATTTTCTGACAAAGTTTTATACCCAAAATGATCATTTTTTTGAAGAGTAAACAACTTGTGGCCAGGTGCGGTGATTCATGCCAGTAATCCCAGTACTTTGGGAGGCCAAGGCAGGCAGATCACTTGAGTTCGAGACCAGCCTGGCCAATATGCTGAAACCCTGTCTCTACTAAAAATACAAAAATTAGCCAGGCATGGTGGCACACACCTCTAGTTCCAGCTTCTAGCTACTTGGGAGGCTGAGGCAGGAGAATCACTTGAACTCGGGAAGTAATGGTGGCAGTGAGCCGAGATCGCACCACTGTACTCCAGCCTGGGCAACAGAGCAAGACTCCATTTCAAAACACAACACAACACAACACAACAAAAGAGCAGACAACTTGTTTAAAAATGAACCATGGATCTGGCCTCAGTCTTGGGCAAAAGTCTGAAAGTCATGACCTAAGAAGAGGGATAGGGGTAAAAGGGGAATAATAATTTAGTCTGTACCTATGATCTACCTTGTATTTTACAAGTTATCTCAGTCATTTTGTGTCCAGAATTGGCGGGTTCTTGGTCTCACTGACTTCAAGAATGAAGCCGCGGACCCTCCCGGTGAGTGTTACAGTTCTTAAAGATGGTGTGTCCAGAGTTTGTTCCCTTCTGATGTTCGGACGTGTTTGGAGTTTCTTCCTTCTGGTGGGTTCATAGTCTCACTGGCTTCAGGAGTGAAGCTGCAGACCTTCGCGGTGAGTGTTACAACTCTTAGGGCCACACGTCTGGAGTTGTTCATTCCTCCCGGTGGATTCGTGGTCTTGCTGGCCTCAGGAGTGAAGCTGCAGACCTTACCGGTGAGTGTTACAGCTCTTAAAGGCAGCGTGGCTGGAGATTGTTGGTTCTTCCCAGTAGGTTCATGGTCTTGCTGGCTTCAGGACTGAAGCTGCAGACCTTCGCAGTGAATGTTACAGGGTGGACCCAAAGAGTGAGCAGCAGCAAGATTTATTGCAAAGAGCAAAAGAACAAAGCTGGAAGGGGACCCAAGCCAGTTACCACTGACTGGTTCCCACAGCGTGCTTTTGTTCCCTTATCTGACCCCACCCACATCCTGCTGATTGGTTCATTTTACGGAGAGCTGATTGGTCCAGTTTACAGAGAGCTGATTGGTCCATTTTGACAGAGTGCTGATTGGTGCATTTACAATCCCTGAGCTAGACACAGAGTGCTGATTGGTGTATTTACAATCCTCTAGCTAGACAAAAGTTCTCCAAGTCCCCACTAGGTTAGCTAGATAGGGAGTACTGATTGGTGTATTTACAAACCCAGAGCTAGACACAGAGTACTGATTGGTGCATTTGCAATCCCTTAGCTAGACATAAATGTTCTCCAAGTCCCCACTAGACTCAGGAGCCCAGCTGGCTTCACCTAGTGGATTCCGTGCCAGGGCCCTGGGTGGAACTGCCTGCCAGTCCCATGCCATGCACCCGCACTCCTCAGCCCGCGGGCAGTTGACCAGACCGGGTGTGGCAGAGCAGGGAGCAGCACTCGTCAGGGAGGCTCAGGCCGCGTGGGGGTGTGGGGGGTGTGGGGGGGGTGGGGGCGTGGGGGGGTGGGGGGGGTGGGGGCGTGGGGGCGTGGGGGGGGTGGGGGGGTGGGGGGGTGGGGGGGTGGGGGGGTGGGGGGGGGTGGGGGGGGTGGGGGGGTGGGGGGGGGTGGGGGGGTGGGGGGGGGTGGGGGGGTGGGGGGGTGGGTTTGGGGCATGGCAGTCTGCAGGTCCTGAGCCCTGCCCCATGGGGAGGCGGCTGAGGCCTGGCAAGAACTGGAGGGCAGTGCTGGCAGGCCGGCACTGCTGGGGAACCCAGCACACTCACCCTCTGCAGCTGCTGGCCCAGGTGCTAAGCCCGGCACTGCCCAGGGCCAGTGGTGCCGGCCTGCTGCTCTGAGTGCTGGGCCCACTGAGCCCACGCCCGCGCCTGCTGGAACTCACGCTGGCCTGTGAGCCCCCTGCCAAGCCCTGGTTCCCGCCAGCGCCTCTTCCTCCACACCTCCCCGCAAGCAGAGGGAGCCAGCTCCAGCCTTGGCCAGCCCAGAGAGGGGTTCCCACAGTGCAGCGGTGAGCCGAAGCACTCCTCAAGCGCAGCCAGAGTGGACCCCAAGGCTGAGGAGGCGTGGAGAATGAGGGCTGCTAGCACATTGTCGCCTCTCAATTTAATTCTCAAACCTTTCTCCACTGTATTTTTTTTTTCATTGTGTAGGTAGGAATCTAAAGCACAGTGGCAGGGTCAAAATTTGACTTACGTGAGTCCTGAGCCTTAAGTGCATGCTTTTCCTGGTATTCCACACCAAATGCACACCTTTATCTCTATTTTTCCTTTTGGAAATTGCAGAATGGCTGAGCTAGGAGTTAGAATTAACAGAGCTCACCTACTGGATGCTGCTTCCGATTCTGAAAAAAAGTCTGCATTGACCATACATAATTTCAGTTCTAGTATTCTGAAACAACCCATGAGGCTTATTCAAGCAATTAACTCATTATCCCTTGCTCTTTTAAAGGCTGACATCATGGCTGGGTACCTTGACTGTGGTCAGTCCAGGATTCTCGTGTGAGCTAATGAAGGGTTGGCATTAGCCTAATTAATTCAGTAGACAGAGTGAAGATGATAATTAAATGTGGCCTGAATCTGAAGATTTGTATATTTCGCTAATTTTGGAGAACTGTCAGCCATTAACTGTTCAATATTGCCTTTCTCCTATTCTGCTTAATATTTTCTTCTAGAGCTCACATTAGATGCACAGTGCTCCTTCTTCTTATAGCCCCCATATGCTTTAACCTGTCTTTTGTATTTATTTATTTATTTATTTATTTATTTATTTAGAGACGGAGTCTTGCTCTGTCTCCCAGGCTGGAGTGCAGTGGCATGAACTCGGCTCACTGCAAGCTCCGCCTCCCAGGTTCACGCCATTCTCCTGCCTCAGCCTCCCCAGCAGCTGGGACTACAGGCGCCTGCCACCACGCCTGGCTATTTTTTTTTGTATTTTTAGTGGAGATGGGGTTTCAACGTGTTAGCCAGGATGGTCTCGATCTGACCTCGTGATCCACCCGCCTTGGCCTCCCAAAGTGCTGGGATTACAGGCATGAGCCACCAGGCCCGGCCGTTTTGTATTTTTAAAATGTGTGCTATGATCTTCATTTGTGAACATATATTCATTGGAACTTTCTCTTTGGAAATTCTTTGAGGCCTAGGTTTAAAGTGTATTCTTCCAGAGAATAGTTGCACTTAACCCTGCTAGTAACTGGTGAATACTATCAATCCAGAATGATTTTAGGCCTAATTTCCAGTGTGAAATGTATTGATCATACAGATAATGTGGAAGTTGAACCTAGACCTACCTGAGTACAAGTTTGGGGTTATGAAGCTTTCAAGGACTTTTTTTTTCCCCCATTTTTTTTCCTATACTTCACAGAGCTAAAACCGAGGCAGGCCCATACCTCTACCATCTGCCTCTGAGTGGTAGTTTTACCCCCTGTTCATCCATTACCATTTGGGGGTCTGACTTTAACCAGAGAAGAAAGGGGATGGTGTGTGTCTGATCCAATTTATAATCTTGCTTGGGCCCTGGGAGTTGTCTCCTTTGCCCCATGCACTTAAGTGATCCATTAAAACTACTTTCTAGGGGCCAGGCATGGTGGCTCATGCCCGTAATCCCAGCACTTTGGGAGGCCGAGGCAGGTGGATCACCTGAGATCAGGAGTTCGAGACCAGCCTGGCCAACATCATGAAACCTCGTCTCTACTAAAAATACAAAAATTAGCCAGGCGTGGTGGGGCATGCCTATAATTCCAGCTACTCGGGAGGCAGAGACAAGAGAATTGCTTGAACCCGGGAGGTGGAGGTTGCAGTGAGCTGAGATCACGCCACTGCACTCCAGCCTGGGTGACAGAGTGAGTGAGACTCCATCTCAAAAAAAAAAAAAAAACCAAAAAAAACAAAAAACAAAGAACAAACATACAAAAAAACCCTGCTTTCTAGGGTTGCTAGGAACCAGTAGCTATCTAAAGGGAAATGCCAGATTCATAGCTTCCTTTTCCTTCTGGATTAATCCTAACATATCTTTACTGGCTCTTATTCTCGCCATCTCAATTATCAGTCATGCATTTAAAAGGATATATTCTGTCTATCCATATATCTACCATCTATAATTTATCATCATTTTAAGATGTGCTATACTGGGTGATATTTCTTTGGCTATCTCTTCTGCCATATAACCTCAGTTAAATTCTATTCCACAGAAAGATGGGGATTTGGATAGGTTGGATTAAGCTCTGATGGAGTTGTCGTGGAGGCAGTCTTTTGGGCAGAAAGTAAAACTGTATACAAGTTCTGCTTTTGGGGCTGTATTGATTAGGCTATTACATAGTTGTTGCAGTGGATATGTTGTTATAGTGTTGTATTAGTCCGTTCTCACACTGCTATAAAGAAATATCCGAGACTGGGTAATTTATAAAGAAAAGAAGTTTAATTGGCTCACAATTCCACGGGCTGTACAGGAAACATGCTGGCCAGCAGCTTCTGGGGAGGCTTCAGGAAACTTACCATGATGGTGGAAGGTGAAGGGACAGCCAGCACTTCACATGGCTGGAGCAAGAGGAAGAGTGAGAGTGGGGGGAGATGCTACACACTTTTAAATAACCAGATCTCTTGAGAACTCTATCACAAGAATAGCACTAGGAGGACAGTGCTAAACCATTCATGAGAAACCACCCCCGTGATCCAATCACCTCCCACCAGGCAACACTTCCAGGACTGAGGATAACATTTCAACATGAGATTTGAGTGGGGACACAGATCCAAACTATATCAAGTATCTTTGAAAATAATGGTATTTGAAGTCCTGGATCAGATAGTGTGCCATAGCTACTTCTACTAGCAGCAAGTCCTTGAAGAGGCCAGTTACTTTCTGGGCTGGATAACTGCAGAAAGTGGATCAAACACTGTTTGGGTAAAAGGCGAGAGTTCATTTTTTTCCAAGAGAGTGTGAGGCTATCTAGTCTGCCCAGGAAGGATAGAGTTTCAATCCATTTGAACTGAGCTACTTTATGATTGAGGATCCACAACTTTTGTCTAAAAAGGAGTCTGAACCTATGAATTATGTTGTCTTAAATAAATAAATAAATACATTTTTAAAAGGGGTCATTGATTTCTTTGATTGAAATCTAAGTTTTCTTCCTTTGAGTCTACATTTGTTAGTGGACAGCCATTCAATGAGGGATGAAAGTCAATGAGGCCAGTAACAGAAACCAGTTTCCCCTTGTCATATATCATAGGTAGGAAACCTGAAGTCTAGACCATGTATCATATCAGCCCTGGGAAAGACTTTCGACTCTATCAATCTCTGAGGATGCCCATTGTGAATCCAAAAGTCATTCTGTATATTAGGGGGTTGAAGGCAAGAAGTGATTAACTAGTAATACCCTGAGCCGGTGCTCCCCCAGGAGTAAGGGTTGGGATGGTAGTGGAGGAATGTTCATGGTTTTATTCAGGAAGTGTTTTGTTATGGACCTGTGTAGTGAAGGAAATGGGAAAATTTGTTTTCAGCTTAGACTCCAAACCAGGAGTGGCTTTAAAAAAAAAAAAAAAAAAAAAAGCAGAAGGGATTTAAAATGCACCTCCCATTGTCTCACCTTGAAGAATGCTGATTTTAAAAATGATAGAATACAACAGCTTCAGAGAACACAGATTGCTGGCTAGACCAGGGATTCTCGACCCCCATCCCCCATCCACAAACTTGGGTCTTGACAAAATCTCATGTATCCTGAGCAGAAAGCACATGTCACTTGAAAAAGTTCCTCAGATAATTTTCATATATCCCCTTCCCTTCCAGCCAACCCCCACTTTTGGAACTGTTGGGTTAGACATTGCCTGAAAGTATTGCAAATTCCTATTAACTAGTACAACAGGTAGCCAGCCATTTGCAGAGCACATCAGAAGAAAATAAAGGTTAACATAGGAATAAATTAATTTTTGATACTTAGAGCAAGTGCATGGGATTCCTAGTAAGCACCCTGAAGCAAGAATTGGTTCCCCTACATCAGTCAGCATTGGGATGACTACTTGGGAGACATAGGGAATGATTCCCAGAATCTGAGAGGAAAATGTATGCAGAGTCTGCTCCTGAGAAAAGAGGATCTGGAGATTGATATCAAAACCCACCACAGACCCTTATAGTTTGCTTTATTAAAATACATGTAGTAAGTAAACAAGTAATGTGTATCTGTGTGTGTGCATGAACAAGTATATAGTTCTTGTTGTTAGAGTTCACTTTCCGTTACTCTCTCTCTCTCTCTCTCTGAGACGAAGTCTTGCTCTGTCGCCCAGCCTGGAGCACTGTGGCGCAATCTCGGCTCACTGCAACCTCTGCGTCCTGGATTGAAGCAATTATCCTGCCTCAGCCTCCCTGGTAGCTGGGACTACAGTCGCGTGCCACCATGCCCAGCCAGTTTCAGCTACTTTTAACAGATATCTCTGCTGACTTCATAAAGTCTCAAGTTAAAGAATTTTCCATACATCACACACTGTTATGGGTGCATTGCCTGCTGACCACAGTCAAGATCCTGATGCCTAAAGTGAACAAAGCTACCTAAGCAGCATCTCTTATTGCAGTGGTTTTCAAACTATACACTCAACTGGAGAGCCTGTTAGAATACACATTCTGGGACTTCACTCCAGATCTGTTGAATTCTGATCTCTGGGAGATCCCCAAAATCAGCATTTATTTATTTATTTATTTATTTAGAGATGGAGTCTTGCTCTGTCGCCCAGGCTGGAGTGCAGTGGCACGATCTTGGCTCACTGCAAGCTCTGCCTCCTGGGTTTATGCCATTCTCCTGCCTCGGCCTCCTGAGTAGCTGGGACTACAGGCGCCTGCCACCACACCTGGATAATTTTTTGTATTTTTAGTGGAGACGGGGTTTCACCATGTTAGCCAGGATGGTCTCGATCTCCTGACCTTGTGATCCACCTGCCTCGGCCTCCCAAAGTGCTGGGATTACAGGTGTGAGCCACTGCGCCCGGCCAAAATCAGCATTTTAAGAAGCTTCCCCAAAATGACTGATGCAGGTGGTCCTTAGGTAACCCTTTAAACAATGTTTATCTGAGGGAGCAATGCATTATATTTTCGTGTTGTGAAGACTTGTCATTTCATTGTCAGGTTGAGGATTCCAGCCATAAATACTCGGAGACGTCTATGGACAAATGCCTGCCTTCCTCCAAGTGACTGTGAAATTTGGAGAGGAGAGTTCAGAAAATGGGAGTGTTAAAATATAAACGTAAGAATCTTAAGTATCTGTAAATGCTTGTGGCAATTAGTGGTGGTGGGCATGCTTTTGAAGATGTGTATTGTTAATTTTTGAATGAGAGGAAAGTATAAACTGGAAGAAGGTAAGCACATGCAGCCCAACATGGTAGGTGAGTGATTTGTAGGTATAGACTTGTAAAAAGCAAATCCAAGGCCGGGCGCTGTGGCTCATGCCTGTAATCCCAGCACTTTGGGAGACTGTGGCAGGTGGATCACCTGAGGTTAGGAGTTCGAGACCAACCTGGCCAACATGGTGAAACCTCATCTCTACTAAAAATAGGCGGTCGTGGTGGCACAAGCCTGTGATCCCAGCTACTTGGGAGGCTGAGGCAAGAGAATTGCTTGAACCTGGGAGGCAGATGTTGCAGTGAGCTAAGATCACGCCACTGCACTCCAGCCTGGGTGACAGACTGAGACTCTGTCAAAAAAAAAAAAAAAAAAATCAAACCCCAAATTCAAGAGTGTTTTTGGGAAAAAGAGACAAAAAAACATGTGAGATGATCAGTGTCAGGGTCAGGAAGAAGCTTATGAGAGCTGGGTACAGAATATATGATGGTGGCTGCAAAGTGCAGGATCCAGGGACAGTTGCAGACTATTCAGTATGTTATAACCCTGTGGACAGCGATCAGGAATAGTCTGGAAGCAGAGCCTCTGTCACAAGCAGGGAGGAGGAGATAGGGAGAAACAGGACATCCTAGGAGAAGCCAGAGGGAAACTAGTCAAGTGGGTGATGAGAGGTAGTCAGGAAGTTAGTGCTCTTTCAATCAGAAGCCAAAAAAACTGTGTCTGTTGAAGACCGGATAACAAAGGACTTTGCCTCTTGAGAGACCAAAAAGGAAGTAAAAGCCTGTATTGTAATCTGGAACTGAAAATTGGAAGTAGGGAAGATTAATTTGAAAAACTAAGACTTCAAATTCAGGGGCGAGTGACTATATAGAGGGAGTGTTAACAGTGAATATTGGAAGGACTTTGTTAGTAGTCTCACCTGTGCAAAGTTAAGCAATCATTTGCCATCACTACAAGTACAAGTAGCCCTTCCCCAAATTCTCCTTTCATGGCTTTCAGTTTGGTTGCGTTCTGGAATAGACTGAGGGAGCCAGTTGGAGTCAGCTATAGGGTGTCCAGGTCCATTTCACTGCATCTGCAACCCTAATCAAGCTTTCAGTTTAGGAACAAAGATGTTCACCCCTTAAGTATTGAAAATAGGAAGAATATTTGTCATTTTTATCCCAAAGAGTTCTCCTCAGACTATGGTTGAGGCAACATCTAGCTACCTTGTGTCTGTACCTTAAGACTATGTTGCTACATAAAAGTTTGTTGATATGTATTTCAACTACATTTTTTTTTTTTTTTTGAGACGGAGTCTCACTCTGTTGCCCAGGCTGGAATGCAGTGGCGCGATTTCGGCTCACTGCAACCTCTGCTTCCCAGGCTCAAGCAATTCTCCTGCCTCAGCCTCCCAAGTAGCTGGGACTACAGGCGTGTGCCACCACGCCTGGCTACTTTTTTTTGTATTTTTAGTAGAGACGGGGTTCACCATGTTGGCTAGACTGGTCTTGAACTCCTGACCTCAGGTGGTCCACCTGCCTCAGCCACCCAAAATGCTGGGATTACAGGCATGAGCCACCGCACCCAGCTTACTTTTGAACCCTGGCCTTCTTGAACTGAATACAGGTGAACAAAGCACTGTCTTGCTGCCAGCTCATGGCCCTAGAAAATATTCAGGTCCCTGTTCTTTTGGAAAGAGGTAATGGTCCTGGCCCACATATACACTATATGCGTCTAGGTAAATGAGTTGAAAGGAGTTGAGAGGGCCCTTTAACAGGACACCCCTGCCAAAGCAGGGTGCAGGTTTGAAGAATACATGTCCTAGACCCAACTCAGGTTAGGTCTTCACATTTCCCCATTGTCAAAGACCTCCAAACTATGGTTAGGCACTCCTACCTAGGATAAAGGCTCGAGTTTTCTAGTGTCTTTTTTTTGTTGTGAAATGACAACAACAGGTGTCCTCTATTTCCATGGCCTCCTATCTGTCTTGTAATTCCAGAAATATCTTCAAGTTTTTTGAGCTGGGCTGGCTGAACTGTCCCCAGGACTTTTTAGCTAAGCAGCTGTTGATAAGAATGTGATGGTGTAATGAAGCCATCTAGGGAAACTGCTCTTGGGATAAATTGTCCTTGGTGCCAGGATTGAGTTCTATCTAAAAAAGAAAATTTTAGGCGGCTTCATTGCACTCTGAGTCTGTTACCAGGCCCTGGAATGTTGCTGCATGCCAATAGTAAATTTATCCCCGGGAAGTAGGACTAACTGAAATTATAAATAGCTTCTGAATAGATATATTAATTCACTTATAATGGTTTTATAATAAATTATTACAGGAAGTTAGAATTATTATGGGTATATTTCTGAGCAGGTTGAAGTTGATGTCAGTGAGAAAAACCATGTTCTTTTACACTATTGATAACAATATTTAGTCTAAATCAGCAAGACAGTTCTTATACTCTTATAAGGTAATGCTACATTATATTTTACAAAAGCGAATTATATATGTTTATGATACAACAAGAATATTAGTGGAAATTTGTGCTTTTATATTACTGGTAGAATTTATGCACTCATTCAACAGGAACTGGGATTGCAAAATTGAATATGACATGGTTTCCCTCAAACACCTTATAGTCTAGAAGGGAGCACAGATATGCTAAAAACTAGCTGAAATGCAGTATAGTGTTAAAGATATATGGTGACTGTGGTTCTCAACTTGGGATGCACATCAGAATCACCCAGAGGGCTTTTAAAAATATTGATGCCCAGGCAGTACCGAAGTGACTTTTTTTTTTTTGAGACAGAGTCTGGCTCTGTCGCCCAGGCTGGAGTACAGTGGCACCATCTCGGCTCACTGCAAGCTCTGCCTCCCGGGTTCACACCATTCTCCTGCCTCAGCCTCCCAAGTAGCTGGGACTACAGGCTCCCGCCACCACGCCCGGCTAATTTTTTTTTTTTTTTGCATTTTTAATAGAGACAGGGTTTCACCGTGTTAGCCAGGAATGGTCTTGATCTCCTGACCTTGTGATCTGCCTGCCTCGGCCTCCCGAAGTGCTGGGATTACAGACGTGAGCCACGGCGCCCGGCCTTCAAAGTGACTATTTTTGCCTGGAAAGAGAAGGAAACCTCTTAGCTGAATCTTGAATGCTGAGTAGCTCACCAGACTAAAAAGAGGAGGAAGGGCATTATAGGCAGAGGAAATAGCACTTGCGAATGCATAGATGGAGGAACTGGAAGTTCAGAAGTGTCAGATCTTGGCATGCGAGAGAAGGGGCTGTGAAAGATGTGTTTGGAGAAGTAGGCAGGAGCCAGATCTTAAAAGGCCCTGAAGAGACATTTGTACTTTTTATATTTTTTATGGAGCCAGTGAAGGGTTTTAAGCAGTGAACTGCCATAATCATGATCAGATTTTAAATTTAGTTTAATTTAATTTTATCTTTAGTTTCATGGCATGATCAACTTTTTGGTTTTATTTGTTTATTTGTTTATTTGAGACAGAGTCTCACTCTGTCGCCAAGGCTGGAGTGCAGTGTCACTATGTTGGCTCACTGCAACCTCCGTCTCCCGGGTTCAAGTGATTCTCCTGCCTCAGCCTCTGGAGTAGCTTGGATTACAGGCACACACCACAATTCCTGGCTAATTTTTGTATTTTAGTAGAGATGGGGTTTCACCATGTTGGCAAGGCTGGTCTCGAACTCCTGACCTCGGGTGATCCACCCGCCTCAGCCTCCCAAAGTGCTGGGATTACAGGTGTGAGCCATTATGCATGGCCAACTTTTTGGTTTTAAAATCTCACTCTGGTGGCAGTATTAAGGAAGGAGTAGATGACCCCAAATTGAGTCAGACAGACTCAGGAGGTTATTACAATAATCCAGGTGAAAAGTGCTGGGGGTCTGGACTGAGGCCATGGCAATAGGGATAAAGGGGAAGAAATGGATGTGAGAAATACTTGGGAAGTAAAATCAGCTTGAAGCATGGAGGGAGGAAGCACATGGGGAAAAGAGGCACGGGAATGTGGAGTTTGTCATTTAAGTGACTGGAAGAATAAAAACATGGACAGAAATAGAACTCAGAAAGGGAAGTCAGTTTTGGGAGGCTTGTGTTTGATTTTTGTGTTTGGTTAAATGCGAGTGATGGACAATCAGGAAGACATCACTAGGATGCACTTGAATATACAGCACTATAGATTTAAATGAGGGACAGAGCTGGATAGGGGAAATTTAGATTTATACTCATCAAAGTGATAGGAACTGAGGGGGGGGAAATGAATTCTTAGCAAATTTGAAAACTTTCTTTTCTTGCACTTTTGCTTACCTTACCTGACAGCCCTCTAGTGATAACAAGTACACACTACATTTCTTAAAAGTGCCCTGTCTCAGTTAATGTCATCATGAAATGGATATTCAAGACCCTGGATTTGGTAAAAATATTAATGTATTAATAATTTCAGTATTAGCGAGTGGTGGTACATCTATGCACCAAGGGTTCCAGCTTGAGCCTAGAGTTATTATTCGTTGTAATTCAAGAAGAGTCAAGAGGACTTAACATTGCTCTACCAGGAATCTATTTATATGAGGAATCAGAGTCCCCTGTGACAGATTTTATTCTTAACCAGTGGTTGTCAACCTTGGCTACACATCAGAATCACCTGGAGAACTTTAAAGAATCCTGACGCCCAGGATGCATCCCATAGCAATTAATGAGAACCTCTTAGGGTGGGACTAGGTAAGGCATTAATATTTATTAAATTTCCTCAGGTAATTCTATGTGCAGCCAAGCTTGACATTGACAAAACACTGGCAGTATTGGTGATTGATTGTATTAGTCAGGGTTCTCTAGAGGGACAGGACTAATAGGATAGATGTTTATATGAAAGGGAGTTTATTAAGGAGTATTGACTCACACCATCACAAGGTGAAGTCCCACAATAGGCTGTCCGCAAGCTGAAGAGCAAGGAAGCCAGTCCGACTCCCAAAACCTCACAAGTTTTCGACAGTGTGGCAGCCCTTGGTCTGTGGTCGAAGGCCCGAGAGCCTCTGGAAATCACTGGTGTAAGTCTAAGAGTCCAAAAGCTGAAGAACTTGGAGTCTGATATTCTAGGGTAGGAATCATCTAGCACAGGAGAAAGATGAAGACTGGAAGACTCAGCCAGTCTGGTCCTTCCATGTTCTTCTGCCTGCTTTTGTTCTAGCTGCGCTGGAAGCTGATTAGATTGTGGCCATCCAGATTGAGGGTGGGTCTGCCTCTCCTAGTCCACCGACTCAAATGTTAATCTCCTTTGGCAACACCATCACAGACACACCCAGGAACAACACTTTGCATCCTTCAATCCACTTAAGTTGACACTCAGTATTAACCATCACAGTGATGATGACCCCTTCATCTAGCAAAATTTTATTGAGAACCTATGCTATCCACCAGGCACATAGGTGCTGAGGATAGAGGGAAAACAGGATAAACAAGATTCTTGCTTTCTTGGATCATAGATTCTAGTGATTCTGTTGATAGACATGGACAAATAAACAAAAACAAGGTCAGCCAGTGCTAAGTGCTGTGCAGAACTTGAAATAGAATGATGTAGTAGAATGAGTGGGTGCCTATGTGGATTGGTAAGTCAGGGAAAGTTACTCTCTGCAGAGGTAACATTTGAGTTAAGATATGAATGACAAGAAGGAGTCAACCATATGAAGAATAGGGCGAGGAAATTTCTAGGCAAAGAAACATCAAATACAACAACCCCAAGACAGAAGAAAGCTTGGCATGTCTGAGGAATAGAAAGGAGGCCAGTGTGGCTGGACCAAATTGATTGAGGAGAGAATGGCACAAGATGAGATTCTAGATGTAGTCAGGGCAGATCATATACAACCAAGGAAATCATGATAAGGAGTCTAAATTTTAATATAAGTATGATGGAGAGCCACTGAATTGTTTTGAGTAGGGAAATGTTAAGACCATATATATATATATAAAAATATAACATATATTTAACATATATACATAACCTATATATATAAGACCTAGACATATACATACACACATACACACACACACACACACACATCTATGTGTCTAGGTAACACATATATATGTATAAAACCTATATGACATATATATGTGTGTGTTACCTAGACACGGGTGTGTGTATATATATATGTGTGTGTGTTTGTGTATAGATATATATGTCTAGGTCTTATAATTTCCCTGCTCAATATATATATATGTGTATATATATAGAGAGATAGGGTCTCACTCTGTCACCTGGTCTGAAGTGCAGTGGTGCAACCATGGCTCACTGCAGCCTTGACCTCCCAGGCTCAAGCAATCCTCCCACCTCAGCCTCCCAATTAGCTGAGACTATAGACATGTACCACCATGCTCAGCTAATTTTTGTATTTTTTGTAGAGACCATGTTGCCCAGTCTGGTCTTGAACTCCCGAGCTTGAGAAACCTGCCCACCTCGGTCTCCCAAAGTGATGGGACTACCGGTGTGAGGCACCGCACCAGGCCCTAATTTATATTTTAAAGGATCGTTCATACGACTATTGTGGAAAATGTATTGGATTACTGCAATAGTAGAAACAAGGAGATCAATTAATAGAATAATTGCAGTAGCTCAAATTAGATATGGTGGTGGCTTGAGCCAAGGAGGTAATAGTGGACTTGGAAAGAAGTTGGCATATTTGAGGTATATTTTGGAGGTCGAATCCATAGGACTTTTAGATAAATTGGATGTGGGGGTGAGGGAAAAGAGGTACCAAGATGATGGTGATGGTGGCAGCAGTATTGTAGTGGCATTGTTGAGGGGAGTAGCTCTGATGGCAATAGTATCCTCAGTAACTTTGACAAACAGCATTGGCGCCTTTAGCTCAGACATGAGCCCATGAAACCTTTGTGGGCATTGTTGACATACTAGCTGCTCTTGGTGATGACAAGAACAGGAGACATCATTATTGGAGGAAAATGGCAGGCACCACATGGCAGCCAAACTGACTCATTTATAGAACACATGTAAGATAGCCTCTAATAACTTATTTCTATAGTTGGGAAAAACATAAGAATGGTTATTTATAACTTCTGCAGAGCAGATCAGAGAAGAGTCAGAGATATATAATTTTGTCATTATGATTGTGATCCCATATTACCCATAGGCTACTTTGACAAAAGTAATCTGGATTACTCATAAAAGAGGTCCCAATCAAATGTATATACTAAATTGTACATTGTCAAATACATGTTTTGGTAAAAATTCCTCCCCAACTATGCAAATATGAACATTTTAATATTAAAATTACACAAGAAATCTTCAGATACATGCTGATAAAGATTCAAACAATATAGAAGTTAATTATAATTTTCATTAATTTTTTGAGACAGGATCTCACTCTGTCACCCAGGCTGGAGTGCGGTGGTGTGATCTCTGCTCCCTGCAGCCTTGACCTCCTGGGCTGAAGTGATCCTCCCACCTCAGCCTCCCGAGTAGCTGAGACTACAGGCACACACCCTATGCCCAGCTGATTTGTCATATTTTCTCCAGAGTCAGGGTTTCACCATGTTGCCCAGGCTGGTCTCAAACTCCTGAGCTCAAGAGATCCATCCGTCTCAGCCTCCCAAAGTGTTGGGATTACAGGCATGAGCCACTGTGTAGAGTGTCGGAAGAAAATTGATAGTCTTCCTCCAGTCACATTCCCCGACAAGAGATAACCACAATGAATAGTATAGTGAGTTTCCTTCAAAATATTTTTCTTTTATATACATATATATGTATACATACAAATGCACATATATTTATATAGATATTTTTTCATAAAAGCATACTATATTAATCTGCATGTTGCTTTTAAAAAATGTAACAATAAACCAGAGGCATCTTTCCATGTCTGTGCATCTTCTTTTCTTCTCTTCCGTCTTCCCTCTTCCCTCCCCTCCCCTCCCCTCCCCTCCCGTTCCCTCCCCTCCCTTCCCTTCCCCTTCCCTTTTTTCTTTTCTTTTTGAGATGGGGACCATGTTGCCCAGGCTGGAGTGCAGTGGTGCTATCATGGCTCACTGCTGCCTTGACTTCCCACACTCAAATGATCCTCCCACCTCAGCCTCTGGAGTAGCTTGGATTACAGTCATGCATGCCTGGCTAATTTAAGAATTTTTTTTTTTTTGGTAGAGATTGGGTCTCGCTATGTTGCCCAGGCTCGTCTTAACCTCCTGGACTCAAGTGATCCTCCGGTCTTGGCTTCCCAAAGTGATGGGATTACAGGCATGAGCCACCACACCCATCCCATCTTCTTTTTTAAACAAATGCATAAATTCCATTGTGTGAATATCTTGCAATACATTTAACCAGTTGATGGGCATTCAGTTTTATTTTTCACCTATACTTTGTGCACCTGTCTGAGTGCATCTGAAGGCTACTATTCTAGCAGGGAAAATTTCAACCTGAATTCTAGCAGGTTGAAAATGCTAGATTTTGTTAGATATAAAACCAGATTGTCCTTCAAGAAGAAGGTACCCAATTACACTCCTGCAAGTAGTGTGTGAGAGACCCTGTTTCTTTACACCCTCACCAACCCTAGATTTTATTGATCCTTTTTATGTTTGCCAACAAGATGGGTGAAAATTGGCATTTCATTATTGTTTAATTTATTTTCTCTAATTATTAGGAAATATTAGTAAATATTAATAAATAGTGAGATTGAACATTTTAAAATATATTTACTGTTTGCATATTTTTTCTGTGAATTGTCTGTTGATATTCTTTACTTATTTTTCTCATGGATTTTTTTGTCTTTTTCTCATTGTTTTATAGGGTCTTGTCAGATATTTAAAGTATTAATCCTTTTCTCACACAATATAAAATCTTCCTTCCTGCTCTGTTACTTGTCTTTTAACTTTGTTTAGGCTGGGTGTGGTGGCTTATGCGTGTAATCCCAGCACTTTGGGAGGCCAAGGTAAGAGGATTGCTTGAAGCCAGGATTTCAAGACTAGCCTGGGCAACATAGTGAGACCCTGTCTCTACAAAAGTTTAAAAAATTAGCTGGGCATGGTGGCACATACTACTTGGGAAACTGAGGTGCAGGTATGGATCATTTGAGCCCAGGAATTCGAGGCTTCAGTGAGCTATGATAGAGCCACTGCACTCCAGCCTGGGTGACAAAGTGAGACCCTGTATCTAAAAACCCCCAAACTTTGTTTTGGTTATCTTTTGTTGTACAGATGTTTTTAATTTTTATGTCATCAAATCTGTCAATTTTTGGATTGTGAATTTGGAGTCTTGCTAAGGAAGTTCCTCCCAAATGAAGATTATATAAAAATATTCTACTGTGTTTTAATACATAATTTTTCATTTTTTCATTTTTTCTATTTTATTATTTTTAGCTGTTAACTTTATCTCACATAAAAATAACATAAGCTTAATAATAAAGTAAACACCTACGTATCCACCATCCAGCTTAAGAAATAGGACATTTTCAATGTCTTAGAAGGCCCCTGTGAGCTCCTCCTCAATTACTTCCCCCTCCCTCACCAACAGAGGCAGTGTCTTGCCTTTTGTTTTAAACATTTCTTTGTGTTTTTTTCTTTATATATGAACCATATACATATATTATATTGTTTCATTTTGAAAAAAGTGAGTCTCAAGCACTAAACTTGCTGTGTTAGGAAAGGGCAGTATTGTCACTATTAAATAAAAGATCCCGGAGGAAGAGTCTCTGGGGCACAGCTTGTCTTCTGCTTCCCTGAGAGTTTATGAGAATTCCTTCTAAGGAAATTAGTGGGCAAAGTCGTGAGAGCTGCCGTGTCACACAGTGGAGTGCTGGAGCTGGCTGATGGTTTCAGAAAACCGATATTATATCAGCAGCTTGAAATTGCCCATATATATAGCAGGGGGTGGGGTGAGGGTGGGATTGGAGATGGGGAAATGTTGGTCAAAGGACACAAAATTTCAGTTAGACAGGAGGAATAAATTCGAGAGATCTGTTATACAACATGGTGACTATAGTTAATAACAATGTATTATATATTTGAAAATTGCTGAGAGTACATTGTAAGTATTCTCACCACAAAAATGATAAGCATGTGAGATAATGCACATGTTAATCAGCTAAATTTAGTCACTTCACAATGTGTACATATTTCACAACATCATGTTTTACATCATAAATATACACTACCTTTGTCAATTAAAAAATAAATTTAAAAAATTGCCCACAATGGAAATGTTTATGTCATTAAAACTGACAAACTGTAAAATAAGGGCTTTTCTTTTCTTTCTATTGATTGACTGATTGATTGAAACAGAATCCCATTCTGTCATCCAGGCTGGAGTGCAGTGGCGTGATCTTGGCTCACTGCAACTTCCACCTCCTGAGTTCAAGTGATTCTCGTGCCTCAGTCTCCCAAGTAGTTGGGATTGCAGATGTGCGCCACCAGGCCTGACTAAGTTTTGTATTTTTAGTAGACACAGGGTTTCACCATATTGCCCAGGTGGGTCTCAAACTCCTGAGCTCAAGCAATCCTCCTGCCTCAGGCTCCCAAAATTCTGAGATTACAGGTGTGAGCCACTGCACCCTGTCAGGGTTTTTTCTTTTAATTAAAAAATACTTTTGGATAGCCAGCTAACCAGATACCACTTGGCCTGAGAAACACATGGTTCACAATGGTCAGGATGTTTGGCAAGACTACAGTGTAGACCAGATTTTGAACATCCTGCAGAAATATGACCGGAGGGAATGGGCTGCTCCATATATTTTAAACTCACCATGGTCAACCTCCAGCTCTTAAGAATAGTTCAAAGCCTAACACTTGAGTATGGTGAAATTAGAATCCTCAGCTGATCCAGGCATCAGGGGTTATATGAGATCTTGCCTGTTCGAAATATCTTTAATCTATCCTGTCACTTGATTAGTAGTTAGACTAGGTATTTTAATTCTGAAATAATTTTTCTTCAGAATTTTGAAGGCTTTACTCTATAGTCTTTGAGATTCCAGGGTTACATTGAGAAGTGGTTAAGTTATGGTGATTGCATGGTTTAGGTTATGGCAATGGAAGTGAGCAGCTGAGGTAGCTTGGAGGAAAACATCATTGGATGGGAGGAGGTCAAGGAACTAATTGACTAGTGGGTTTTATCGATCATCCATGTGAATGTCAAAGTCACCAAAAATAATGACAGCAGTAGTGGTAGAAAACAAGATAGCAGGACTGTTGGCAAAGCCATAGATGACTAAGGGCTAGATGACAACGGCCAGGTGTGGAGCTGGTGAGTTTTAAGAAATAATGAATTAGACATGGCTGTGAGGACAATGGGCACTTTTCCTCCAACTCTAGTTTGTGTGACTTATGTGGAAGAGGACAGCCTCCACTCGAGAAGGCTTCAGGGAAAACAGTGTCCTCAGGGACATGTGAAGTTTTGGTTAGAACAAAAAGGTGAAGGGAACGTTTAAGGAAGAGGCTAAGGATAGAGCAAAGTTTAATTTGGTACAAACTGAGTTCCAGAAGACATACAATAATTTGGGAGGGTAAAGAAAGGGAGATATTGGTTTATCATAGAGGATGAAGAGTGTGGTATGGGAATTAAGATTTAAATTATGATAGATGAGAGGTTCGGATGTCTGGTGTGACTGAAGAAAATATGATATGTGTCTTAGTCTGTTCAGGTGGCTATAAGAAAATGCCATTGACTGGATGGCTTAAACAGTAGATATCTATTTTTCACAGTCCTGGAGCCTGGAAAGTCCAAGATCACAGTGCTAGCAGATTCAGTTCTTAGTGAGGGCTCTCTTCCGGACTTGCAGACCACATCCTTCTTGATGTATCCTTACATGATGGGGAGAGAGAGAGAGAGAGAGAGCAAGCTCTCTGATGTAGCTCCTTATAAGGACACGAATCCTATCATGAGGGTCCCACCCTCATGGTCTCATCTAAACCCAGTTACCTACCAAAGGCCCCACTTTCAAATACCATCACATTGGAGATTAGGGTTTCAATGTATGAATTTGGCAGGAAACACATTCAGTCCATAGCAATATGAATGGCACACTATGGAACTGGGGGATGATTGGGTCTATACATTTAAAATTGTTGTAGATACTTGGCCTGGCACGGTGGCTCATGCCTGTAATCCCAGCACTTTGGGAAGCCAAGGTGGGTGGATCACCTGAGGTCAAGAGTTCGAGACCAGCCTGGCCAACACAGTAAAACCCTGTCTCTACTAAAAATAAAAAAAAAAATTATCCAGGTGTGGCGGTGCGTGTGTGTAGTCCCAGCTACTCAGGAGACTGAGGCAGGAAAATTGCTAGAAACTGGGAGGCTGAGGTTGCAATGAGCTGAGATGTGGCCACTGCACTGCAGCCTGGGTGACAGAGCAAGACTCTGTTCCCCCAACCAAAAAAAAAAAAAAAAAAAAAAAAAAAGGCTACTTATGGTTAAATAAATGATTAACGTTTTAATAGACCTTAATAGTAGAGCTTTAATGTAGAGCTTTAATAGTCAATAATAATTTGCCTTTGTAAAGTCTGAAGCAATTTACAATCACTCTCACCGACAGAGTTTAAAGCAGTCCATTTCTCTATAACCTCATCAAGAGCACTGGTTATTAATTAATGTTTAATCATTCTTATTTTTGCCAACCTGATAGTAAAAAGAAACGATCTCATTGTTTCTACTTGTATTTTTTATTACTAGCAAGGCTGAGTATTTTTAAATGTTTTATTAAAAATTTGTACTTATCTTTGAATTGCCTGTTTGCCTATTTTTTCCTTTGGATTCTCTTTTCCTATTGATTTGAAAGAACTCTATTTTTTATGTATCTTAAATCCTTTAATTTGCTAAAATATTTTCTCTCTAATTTTTTTTTATTTTTAAAAAACTCTTGATTTTTGTCTATGCTGTCATTTGTTGTACAACTTTAGATTTCTATGCAGCGAGAGCTATTGCTTTTTTCACTTTATAGCCTGGAGGTGTTGTGAGTTGTTTAGAAAGCTTTTCCTACCTCAATATTGTCACATGAGTCTTTTGTATTCTATCCTTCTGTGTTTTTTTTTACACGTAGATCTTCAATCCATCTGGAATTCATTTTTGTATATGGTATATCTTAATTTTTCCAAATGAATAAAAAACTGTTCTAACCCCATTTACTGAATAATATTTTTTTCTCTCAGATATAAAACTTCACTATTATCACATATGAACCCCCCAGATAAACATAGATATGTTCTGGATTGTTTTCATTGTTGTTGCTTTATGTAAGTTTTGCTTTCTGGCAGAGCAAGTCCATTCTCATTCTTTTTTTTTTTTTCCAAAAAAAATTTTGGAATATACTCTTACGGATGAATTTTAGAATTAATTTTTCATATTTCCAAAAATGTTCTTTAGGTTTTTGATTAAAATTACGTTAGATTTACATGTTAATTTTGGAAGAATTGTTTTATTTAGGCTATTGCATCATCCCATCCAGGAACTTGGTATGCTCTTCCATTTTTAAAAATATTCTTTTATGTGCTTTAGTGAAGTTCTATGGCTTTCCTAATGTAGATTTTCACATTTCTCTAAGTGTTTTGTGGTTTTATTATCACAAATGGATTTTTTTTTTTTTTTTTTTTTGAGACGGAGTCTTCCTCTGTCGCCCAGGCTGGAGTGCAGTGGTGCCATCTCGACTCACTGCAAGCTCTGCCTCCCTGGTTTACGCCATTCTCCTGCCTCAGCTCCCTGAGTAGCTGGGACTACAGGCGCCCGCCACCTCGCCCGGCTATTTTTTTTTTTTTTTGTATTTTTAGTAGAGACGGGGTTTCCCCGTGTTAGCCAGGATGGTCTCGATCTCCTGACCTCGTGATCCGCCCGCCTCGGCCTCCCAAAGTGCTGGGATTACAGGCATGAGCCACCGCACCCAGCCCACAAATAGTTTTTTATTGCATTTTCTAATTAGTTATCATTATACTGAAAAAATATATTTTTGCGTATTCATCTTGACTCCTGTGATTTTAATAGTTTTTATATTATACTTTTCACTTTTCCAGCTAGATAGACTATGATATTATCAGCAAATACATATTCTCTTCCTTTCCAATATTTAGCACTCAGTTTTTTTTTTTTAATTATTTTTATTTAGACCAATGTGGTGAAAGTGGGTATTTTTTTTTTCTTGTCTCTTAGTCTTGATAGCTCCAACCATAGATGACTTCTAAGTCATAGATGACTTAAATGTAGGCTGGATGTTTCCTGGAACCTTGAACTCAGCAGTAAACTCCTGATTGCCCACACCTGCCCAAACTTGCGCCTAGTACTCATTTCTTTATTTCTGCTATTCAGACTCAAATGACTCAATTATTCTGGTTATTCAAGTTCAAAACCTTAAGTCATCCTTGATTTTCTGTCTTCTTTCCTTGCTCATACTACCTTCATTCAGAAATTCTTCTTGATTTGGTCTCTGTCCCAGTGTTATGACATATATCTCCTCCATTCTATTCTTACTGTCATCCCTTTCAATCTAATTTGACAAACTATTATTTAGGGCCTTTTATATGTCAGGTACAGTATAGAGAGATACAAATGTAAATAATCAAAGTTCCCACTCTTGAGGAGTTCACAAGTAGTAGGGTGATGGTTCTTAAATTTAACTATACTCCAATGTAATGAGTGCTACAATAATTATATGTATAATGAACTATGGTAGCACAGAGGAGGAAGTAATTAGTTCTGTTTCTGTTGAGTTAGAAAGGTTGACATTTGAGCTGAAGCTTTAAAGTCAAGTATTTTTTTCAGATAGAAATGGAGTGGGAGAAGAGGCATTTCTGGTAGAGCAAACAGTGTAAATATATGCCTTACACATTCATTCAGCAAGCATTTACTGAGTGCCTACTATGTGTCAAGCATTGTACTGGATGTGGGGCTTTAAGAAGTTCCTAATCTTGTGGGCATTGCCTATAGTAATCCGAAAGACACAATCCCCAAAATCTAAATTCCTAAAATGTCAAATCTCTGACATCTAATGGAATCCCCAAACCACAACCACAGATTTGGAATTAGGTGCAATCAAGGCTTCTAAAAGTGAATTTTAAGATGTTACCAATAAAGTTTATTTTTTCTATTCCACCCAATGCATTTGGCAGAAAATTAAGATGAGTGGATTGGCCATGCAGTACAGCAACAACAAAAACTTCAGTTTAAAAATGTACAATTTGTCAGTCGGGCGCGGTGGCTCACACCTGTAATCCCAGCACTTTGGGAGGCTGAGGTGGGTGGATCACGAAGTCAGGAGTTCAAGACCAGCTTGGCCAACATGGTGAAACTCCGTCTCTACTAAAAATACAAAAATTAGCTCCACTGCACTCCAGCCTGGGCAACAGAGTAAGACCCTGTCTCAAAAAAAAAATCCCTTTAAAAATGTAAATAAATGTCTTTTAAATAATTTTTTTAAATTATTTTTTTCTAGAATTAGATTTTCAGGATTTTGGTCTTTTGGGATTTTAGACTTTAGGGATTTTGTTATTTTTATTTTTTACTTTTTGTTTATTTTGGACTTTGGGGATTTTGATCTTTCAGGATTTCAACATTCAAGATTATGGCATTCAGGATTGTGTCTTTTGGGATTGTGGTCCAAACTTCCTGAGGGAGATGCAGACACATAAACAGATAATCACAATAAGAAATTATGTAGAATACAAATTATTCTTCATTACATAAGTAAGTTCAAGCGATCGCCTTATGGCCAAGTATTTGGGTTGGAAGCTATATATGCACAATACTAAACAGTCTTAGCCAAATCTGACAAGTTTTTCAAAACATGTTTATGACTGGGTTTGTAGCAGACTTTTTTCTTCCCTCAAGGCAGGCACTTTATTGTTGAATTGGGGGAGGGGGATTGGTTTACCTATCCAATGACAGGATACAGTTCATTTATTTGTAAATTTAATCAGCAAGCATCTGACGGCCTATTGCGTGCCAGATATTGTTAGACCTTGGGAATACACCAAGATATAAGACAAAATCTCTCCCTTTAGAGAGCTACTTATCAAATGGATTTGCTGGCACACAAAAATATAGTCATAATACAATGAGCTAAAAACTGTGATGGAACTTTGCATTTTATATTATTGGAGGATGTATGAGAGATACTGAAGCCAGCCTTTGCAGAGAAGGTACCAGGGAATATTTCCTGAAGGTGATCTCTGAGTTGAGTGTTAAAGAATATGTAGGAATTAGGCTGATGAAGGGGATGGGTGTGACCGCAGCATTCTTAGAGAGAACACCAGCAAAGGCAGGGAGATGAGTAGTATGGTGCAAGTGGAGGACTACAAGCAGTTCGAATTGCCATATCATGAAATGCAAGGCAGATAATGGTGAGGAATTAGATTAGAGAAGTAAGAGATTAGATTACGGACAGCTTTGCGTACCATGTTATAAAGTTTGAACTTCATCCTTCAAGTGAAGGGGAACCATGGAGAGGTTTTAAGGAGGGAAACTACATGATCAGATGTGCATTTTGCAACCATTGTGTTAGCTACGTTGAGGGTAGATTTGAATGGGCAAATTTAAAATATGGAGTAGGATTGGCACGGAACCTAAAAATTCATGGTGTCTTTGGGGAGTAGCATAGGCTAGTGTGGTGCTCATTTGGGGAGACCTGGAGAAGAATGACAGAACCTTGAAACAAAACGGCTTATGGCCAGATTGTGAAGGATGTTGATTGCCAAGCTAACCAAGGAGCTTGAATTTGGCTTATGTGACACGGCATTTGCTTAGTGATTCCACCTATATTAGATGTGAAACTCAAACATCTCTACAAATACTACTCTGTTTGTCAAAAACTGAGTTTTTGGATTTGCCTAGTTACTTAGTCAATGGTGTCTGACCTTAGAATCACAGGGACTTGAGGACTTTAAAGTAGTATATCTCTACCTGGAACAGTATGTACTTAACTTCAACCAAAGCCAGATTCCTTAAGAAAGTAGGTGAAAGAGTAAGGTAATATACTTTGGAGGAAATGGGGGATTAAATGGCTGTCTCCATAGAATTGGAGTTTGGTCTTGATAACTTAGGAGCATGTTGGGGCAGGCTAGGCAAGGATAAAGGGAAAGATAAACAGAAGTTTCAGTTGTGGCATGCTGTGGCTGCAGCCAGGGACCTCGTAAAAACCCCTCCTTCCTTTTTAAAAGGTCTATTAGAAGAGTTATTAGGGTGGAAAATAGGGGGAACTCCAGTAATTGGTTGATGTTCTTAATAGTTCAGGGAGGTTTCCACTTCAATATAATTGGGACATTGTCCAGTATATTGAATATCCTTTGCAATTCTATGCTTTCTAAAAGAAACATCTTTTTTTTTTTTCTTTTTTTGAGACAAAGTCTTACTCTATCGCCCAGGCTGGAGTGCAGTGGCACCTGACTTCCCAGGCTTGAGTGACCCTTCCACCTCAGTCTCCTGGGTAGCTGGTAACACAGGTGCTCACCACCATGCCCGGCTAATTTTTTTTTTTTTAAATAGACAGGGTTTTGCCATGTTGCCCAGGCTGGTCCTGAATTCCTGGGCTCGAGATTTGCCCTTGTCGGCCTTCTAAAGTGTTGGGATGACAGGCGTGAGACACTGCACCTGGCCAAAAGAAACATCTTTGGCTTGGCTCAGGGATGGTATCGTGACAGCTAAGGCTCAAGATATTCTTCGAGACTAGTAAAACTCTGGCTAGGAGGTTGTGAGGAATCCCATTGATTGGTTAGGATGTGTTACACAGGGCAGAGGGCATTATGAGATATTCTGCCTCTCTAAGATTAATCTGGAAGAGCCCTTTCTATTTACCACTCACCTAAATCCAGATGGGTGTGTGCCTGCCTAGAAGGTTAGATTAGTTTGATTAGATCTAGGTTCCTCAGAGTTGGTGTAATGTCAGAAACTAAGGGAAGTTTATGCTAGTCACTTAGAATTGCTGTATTGAGGTCACAGTGTTCTGGAAAGTTAAGAACATAATATTTTTCTTCCTTAACAAGGGCACCACGACATTAGGACAACCTGTTAATCATTTGGGAAAAAAGAACCTTACTTCATATATTTCACCAAAATAAATTTCAAATATATTAAATACTTAAATGAAAACATTAAAATATTAAAGTACAGAAAAATTTGTAGATACATATTTATATCATATTTATATGTTGAAGACCCTTCTAAGCATGAAAGCAAAACCAGAAAACATAAAAGGAAAAAAAAGTACGATAGACTTGACTTCATAAAAATAAAAAATTGAAAAGCCAAAAATGTCACAAGTAAAATATAAAGGCAAAGGCAAACTTGGGTTAATAGTCTTACTATATATAGAGCTTTCATAAATTAATAAGAAAAATGTAAAAAGACCAATAGAATAATGAGCAAAGATCATGAACAGAAAATTTACAAAAGAAATAAATGTATCAAAAATGTAAACTTCACTGTACTCATATAAATGCAAATTAACAGATTGAGATTACAAGATTTTGCCCGACAGGTTGGCCAAGTTTAGTGCTCACTGTTGAAGGACAATGGGAAGGAAACATTTCATATACTGCTACTGAGAGTTTAAATTGGTATCATATTTTGCAGGGTAATTTGGTAATATATATTAAGGCTTTAAAATGTATGTGATATGCATAATAATAATTTTTCAAGTACCTTTCAATGTATTTGTTTTTGTAATCTGATAATTTTCCATTATTAAGGGGCCAGGGAATGGATAAGATGAATGCCACCTTGAGAAGGAGGGCACATTTCATCTTATCCATATAGGAAGAGGAAGTCATATATAGCCCTTTCTGGTTCCTAGAGGAGGGTGCATAGGAAGAAGAAGGGGGTGGTTCCAAGTAAGTTTGGTAGATTCTTAGAGTGCTAGAACCAGTTTCTTGCATCCCCAAGTGCAGGCTGGGAAAATGATAGTTCCTCTGGACAAGTACCACATCCAACATGATGCCACTCAGATAAGAGATTAAAAATGGTGCAATGGACAGGTGCAGTGGCTTATGGCTATAATCCCAGTACTTTGGGAGGCCAAGGCAGGCGGATCTTTTGAGCCCAGGAGTTTGAGAACTACCTGAGCAACATAGTAAGACCTCATCTGTACAAAAATACAAAACTAGCCAGGCATGGTGACATGCGCCTGTAGTCCCAGGAACTTGGGAGCCTGAGGTGGGAGGATGACCTGAGCCTGGGGGTGGGGTTTAAGGCTGCAGTGAGCCATGATCACATCATTGCACTCCAACCTGGGCAACAGAGTGAGACCCTCTCTCAAAAAATAAAATAAAATAAATAAAATAAAAATGGTACGATGGCATAACAAGTTGGAAGAAGGCAAAAATTATCCCCTAGTTTTCCATTGCACTACCATCGGCAAAACTAAGACCTGGAGAAGGCTTTGGAAAGTTACTGGGACCTGGGACAGGCTTACTTCTCAAATGACAGTGAGATGAGAGGACAGCAAGCAGAGGCTGTGAGTGACTAATCTCTAGAGTTGTCTTAGGGATAGTTGTCGTGTATGTGTAGGCGCTCCTATACAAGTAGACTGTGATTGGGGTGCCATATGATATAACCAATAAGGTAGACATCACCAGCCTCAAAGACCAGACTAGGTGAAAACACCAGCACTAGCCCCCATAGTCTTCAGGAGCTGCCCAGAGACAAAGAATGAATGACCAGCAGAGACTCAAAGGACAGCCAGCTGTCAGGATCCCACCCTCAATTGCCATGAGGACATCTTGGGAAGGAGAAGGGGGATAAAACTTGAATGTCTGAGCATTTACACAAAGGAGATGATTTGAAATAGAAGATGTTGTTTTTTTAAACTTGTAAAGTCAGATATCTTTAATTGGCAAATTTACATCTGCATGCCTCCTGTATCATACAGAAAGATGGGAATTTGTGAGAAACGTTAGATAGAAAAAAATAGAGGAGCTGCACATATTTGCACAACATGAATTATAAAATGTCAATTTCATGTTCATAGCCATTAATCCAGCCTTTACACATCTAGCAATTTATTCTAAAGAAATAATTGGACAAGTGTCCGAGGATACACCCTCATATACATACATATAAAAAAAAGTTTATCATAGGTTTTTAAAAATTGAAAATCTGGAAACAATCTAAATGCTTATCATTTGAGGAATAGTTATGAAATTGACCTAGTAGTCCCATAGACATTTTTTTTCTTGGCAAAACATAGAAATGGACTCTTCTGCCTTTTTTTTTTAAACCAGTTTTATAAGGAATATTACAACCCTTCTTGTTTTGAAACTTGAAACGTACTTTTGTTTTATCTAAGTTCTTTCCTCAGGAAAGGACCCTCAGGCCTCTCAAAAGTATCAAAGAACTAAAACTCACCAAATCATCACATCCAGACAATGAAATGCCATGTCCCTCATTCCTTCTCTGGAGTCCCTGTTTTCCCACACATAGTTACATTTTTTCCCCTGCCATATAAACCCCTGATTTTAGTCAATTAGGGAGGTGGATTTGAGACTGATCTCCCATCTCCTCAGCTGCACCACCCGATTAAAGCCTTATTCCTTGGTAATACTGGTCTCAGTGATTGGCTTTCTGTGTGGTGAGCAGTAGGACCTAGACTGAACCCCCAGTGTTTCTGTAACAGTTATGTTATAATAAATTCATACAATGAAATGTTCCTTACTTGTTAAAAAGGATAAGAGAAATCTATATGTATTGGCATGGGAAACCTATCTAAGACATGTTAGGAAATAATATGAAGATGGAGAATATTAAATGTAGAATGATTCATTTATATAAAAGTATATATTCATATATACTTAACATGGAAACATATCCTTATTATATAGGAAAATAGAAAGATTATATAATCATATAGAGTGTGATCCCATTTTAAAAAAAATATACATATGTAATACATCATTCATTTATGTGTGTATGTATTTATATACATAGAAGAAAGTCTTAAAGTATCTGTTCCAAATTACTAGGAGTGATAGAATGGCGAGATTAAGTAGAATTTTCTTTTTCTTATTTGTACATTTCTGTATTGTCTAATGTTTTTTCAGAATGAGCTATTATTTTTATGACTGGAGACATCAACAAACTTATTTTCTCTTCTTTTTAAGACTTTTTTTTCTTGAAGATGGAATCTCTTTAAGGCCTGCCCAGGCTGACCTTAAACTCCTGGGCCTTAAACTCACTCAAGTGATCCTCTTGCTTCAGCCTCTTGAGTAGCTGGGACTATAAGCCCTGAACCTGGGTTCTTACAAAAATAAAAATAATGTATATATTTAGTGACAGGAAGATTAAAAGAGATCACTAAAACACATGTGGTTTAATATCATTTGTTTTTACATAAATGAG
The DNA here is from genome assembly GCF_037993035.2 of Macaca fascicularis. NCBI lineage: Eukaryota > Metazoa > Chordata > Mammalia > Primates > Cercopithecidae > Macaca > Macaca fascicularis. The sequence continues at coordinate 124,637,459 of NC_088395.1, read as the reverse complement.
TATATGTGCATATAAACATGATATATACCAAAATGTTAATATTAATATCTCTGGATATCAGACTTAGCCATAGTTTATACATATATATTTTGATCAACCTTGTTTTCTTATTTCCTTCTGGTAAAAGTATTTTGCAAAATTAAGGGGGGAAAAGCACAAAGTGGCTTCCTTGAGGCAGAACTAGAGTATCTGTTGACCTATTTGAGGCAGTCGTTGAGGTGTGTTGGGTGCCAAGTGATAGAGTTGCAGGGAAAATGTGGTGTTTACATAGCACTGGCTGCTTAATTGGCAGGGCCTTGTGCAAAGTAAAAATGCTTTTTTTTTTCCCCAAAATCAAGAAGAAATTGCTGTTAAAGTTGCTAAAATATGAAGCTTTTTCCTTCTACATGTCTTTAAAATTTTTATTTTAGGTTTGGGGGTACATGTGAAGGTTTGTTTCATAGATACACATGTGCCATGGGGGTTTGTTATACATATTATTACACCACGCAGATATTAGGCTCAGTACCCAACAGTTATCTTTTCTGCTCATTTCCCTCCTCCTACCCTCCTCTCTTAAGTAGACCTCAGTGTCTGTTGCTTCCTTCTTTGTGTTCATAAGTTCTTATCATTCACTTCCTACTTATAAGTGAGAACATATAGTATTTGGTTTTCTGTTCCTGTGTTAGTTTGCTAAGGATGATAGCCTTCAGCTCCATCCATGTTCCTGCAAAAGATATGACCATGTTCTTTTTTATGGATGCATAGTGATATGGTTTGGCTGTGTCTCCATCCAAATCTCATCCTGAATTGTAACTCCCACAATTCCCATGTTCAATTACACAGTGGGAGGTAATTGAATCATGGGAGTGGGTCTTTCCAGTGCTGTTTTGGTGTTAGTGACTAAGTCTTATGAGATCTGAAACAGGAGTTTCCCTGCACAAGCTCTCTCTTTTCCTGCTGTCATCCATGTAAGATGTGACTTGCTCCTCCTTGCCTTCCACCATGATTGTGAGGTCTCCCCAGCCATGTGGAACTGTAAGTCCATTAAACATCTTTTTTTTTTTTTGGTAAATTGCCCAGCCTCAGGTATGTCTTTATCAGCAGCATGAAAATGAACTAACACAGTAAATTGGTTACCAAGTGTGGGGTGCTGCTGAAAAGATACCCCAAAATGTGGATGCAACTTTGGAGCTGGGTAATAGGCAGAGGTTAGAACAGTTTGGAGGGCTCAGAAGAAGACAGGAAAATGTGGGAAAGTTTGAAACTTCCTAGAGACTTGTTGAATGGCTTTGACCAAAATTCTGATAATGATATGGACAATGAAATCCAGGCTGAGGTGGTCTCAGGTGGAGGTGAGGGACTTGTTGGGAACTGGAGTAAAGGTGACTCTTGTTATGTTTTAGCAAAGAGCCTGGTGGCATTTTGTGCCTGCCCTAAAGATTTGTGGAACTTTGAACTTGAGAGAGATGATTTAGGGTATCTGGCAGAAGAAATTTCTAAGCAGCAAAGCATTCAAGAGGTGACTTGGGTGCTGTTAAAGGCATTCAGTTTTATAAGGGAAGCAGAGCATAAAAGTTCAGAAAATCTGTAGCCTGACAATGCAATAGAAAATAAAATCTCATCTTCTGAGGAGAAATTCAAGCCAGATGTGGAAATTTGCATAAGTAACAAAGAGCTGAATGTTAATCCCCAAGACAATGGGGAAAATGTCTCCAGGGCATGTCAGAGGTCTTCATGACAGTCCCTCCCATCACAGGCCCAGAGGTCTAAGAGGAAAAAGTGGTTTCATGGGCTGGGCCCAGGGTCCCTGTGCTGTGTGCAGCCTAGGGACTTGGTGCCCTGTATCCTAACTACTCCAGCCATGGCTGTAAGGGGCCAATGTAAAGCTCAGGCCATGGCTTTAGAGGGTATAAGCCCCAAGACTTGGCAGCTTCCATGTGGTGTTGAGACTGCGAGTGCACAGAAGTCAGTAATTGGGGTTTGGGAACCTCCGCCTAGATTTCAGAGGATGTATGGAAATGCCTTGCTGCAGGGGCAAGGCCCTCATGGAGAACCTCTGCTACGGCAGTGCAGAAGGGAAATGTGGGGTCAGAGCCCTCACACAGAGTCCCTACTGGGGCATTACCTAGTGGAGGTGTGAGAAGAGGGCCACTGTCCTCTAGACCCCAGAATGGTAGATCCACCGACAACTTGCACCATGTGCCTGGAAAAGCCGCAGACACGAAATGCAAGCCTGTGAAAACAGCCAGGAGGGAAGCTGTACCGTGCAAAGCCACAGGGGTGGAGCTGCCTAAGACCATGGGAACCCATCTTTTGCATCAGCATGACCTGGATGTGAGACCTGGAGTCAAAGGAGATCATTTTGGAGCTTTAAGATTTGACTGCCCACTGGATTTCAGACTTACATGGGGCCTGTAGCCCCTTTGTTTTGACCAGTTTCTCCCATTTGGAATGGCTGTATTTATCCAATGCCTATATCCCCACTGTATCCTGGAAGTAACCAACTTGCTTTTGATTTTACGGGCTTATTGGTGGAAGGGACTTGACTTATCTTGGATGAGACTTTGGACTGTGGACTTTTAAGTTAATGCTGAAATGAGTTAAGAATTTGGGGGACTGTTGGGAAGGCATTGGTTTTGAAATATGAGGACATAAAATTTGGGAGGGGCCAGGGGCAGAACAATATAGATTGGCTGTGTCCCTACCCAAATCTCATCATGTATTGTAACTCCCACAATTCCCACTTATCATGGGAGGAACCTGGTGGGAGGTAATTGAATCATGGGAGTGGGTCTTTCCCATGCTGTTCTCATGATAGTGAATAAGTTTCACGATATCTGATGGTTTTAAAAATGGGAGTTTCCCTGCACAAGCTCTCTCTCTTTTTGCCTGCTGCCATCCATGTAAGACATGACTTGTTCTTCCTCGCCTTCCACCATGATTGTGATGCCTCCCCAGCCACGTGGAACTGTAAGTCCATTAAACATCTTTCTTTTGTAAATTGCCCAGTCTTGGGTATATCTTTATCAGCAGTGTCAAAACGGACTATATACACATAGTATTCCATGGTGTATATGTACCACATTTTTTTTATTCAGTCTGTCATTGATGGGTATTTAGGTTGATTCCATGTCTTTGCTATTGTGAGCTGTGCTGCAATGAACATTCATGAGCCTGCATCTACATGTCTTCTCTGTTTATGTGTGCAATCCATTGTCCCACTGAACATCACTTACAATATATGAGTTCAAAGAGAAAAAATATTAAGAATTTTAAGGTGGTGATAACAAAATTAAATCAAGCCAGGGCCTTTCTTAGTGGGGGACCTTGTGTGACTGCACAGGTTCACTACCTTGAAGCTGGGTCTGTGGTCACACACAGAGGGGAAGCCTGACTCTGAATACTGTTATCCAGAGACACAAATAAAGCTACTAGCTACAGAACAATGTAGAGTAACATGCTTAATGGGGACTCATATTGGGCCTCTCTCCTCCAGGGTCTGCTATACATAACTGATAGTTTTTCTAATTGTGTGTCTGGAATCAGTGTCTATCTGTCCTAACTTCCACTAATTATTAGGACTTCCACTAATTATATTATAATTATTGTTGTTTGGTAGGGGTACAGCATGGATTCAATTAATTGTCCCTTTATTCGTGGGCTATGTAGTTTCCTATTAGTGACTGTAGTTGTGTTTTAGTTAAATAAAGGAATATGTCCTATCAATGTTCAGTAAGAGCTTTAGCCAACTCTGTCAACTTTTTCCTCCTCACTTTGGAGGGAGTTCGTAAGCTTTGACTTCAGCCTCATGCAGAAGTCAGTTCTGAAAGCCTTCCTCCTCCTCCTCCTCCTTCTTCTTCCTCTTCTTCCTCTCCTTCTTCTTCTTTTTGACAGGGTCTTGCTCTGTCACCCAGGCTGGAGTGCAGCTCACTGCAGCCTCAACCTCCCAGGCTCAAATGATGCTCCCACCTCAATCTCCTGAGCAGCTGGGACTACAGGTGTGTGCCATCTCATCTGGCTATTTAATTTTTTTTTTGTAAAGACAGTGTCTCCTTATGTTGCCAAGGCTTGTCTTGAACCCTTGGGCTTGAGAGATCCTCCCTCCTTGGCCTCCCAAAGTGCTGGGGTTACAGGTATGAGCCATCATGACTGGCCTGAAAGCCTTGTTACCTTCTAACATAGCACTCCTTACTCTAGTTCTAGAACATGACATGCCAGTTCCCAATGAGCAGGACTGGAAATTCCCCAAATTCAAGCAGCCAGTGACAGCCTCCCTGGTTTGCATTTCTAGCTCAGTAAGATGAATGCAGGCTCAGGTAGGGATGAGAGGCAGAAATTACAGGAACTCTTGGGTTGAGGACTTCCGGGGTGAGAAATCTGGGGAAAGAAATAGTATGGGAGCAATAGAAGGGTGAAGAATCAGAACAAAGTTTGCAGAAAGGGAATGGTGGTTGAAATGGGGTGTGTGGAGAGGAGGAAGGACTCTCAGAGGTCTAGAGAAAAATGGCCAATTTTATTCGTATGGATATATTACAAAATAAATACCAAACAAGGGTTAAATCTTGTGGTATATTTTAAATGTACACATTTAATAAATTTAATGTTTTTTGTTAACATGGATAATATTGTGCAATGTTAATATTTAGAATAACCTCTAGGTTTGTACAACATAGAAATTTATAGTGCACTATTTGCAGCTATTGGAAATAACACACAAGGTTAAAGTTATACGGTAAATGTAGTTTTAAAACTTTATAATTGTGGTGAGACACACATAACATTAATTTACCATCTTAACTATTTTTATCCTTTTTTTTCCTTTTTTTCAGAGGTGGAATCTCACTCTGTCGCCCAGGCCAGAGTGCAGTGGCAAGATCTTGGCTCACTGCAACCTCTGCCTCTCGAGCTGAAGTGATCCTCCTGCATCAGCCACCCAAGTAGCTGGGATTACAGGTGTGTACCACCACACCTGGCTAATTTTTGTATTTTTAGTAGAGATGGGGTTTCACCATGTTGGCCAGGCTGGTCTCAAACTCCTGACCTCAAGTGATCCGCCCACTTTAGCCTCTCAAATTGCTGGGATTACAGGCATGAGCCACTGCACCTGGCCTGTTTTTCCTTTTAGCTCAACAGTTTTTGCTTTACATATTTTGCAGCTCTGTTGTTTGGTGCATATACTTTGGGATTGTCATGTCATGATGAACTGAGACTTTTAACATTATGTAATATCCTTCTTTGTCTTGGGTAAATCTTTGGGGTCTGAAATGAATTTTATTTCATACCCTGTCTATATGTTTACTATTATTTATATGTTAATATGTATTTAACATAAAATATATACTGATTATATGTAATGACATATTACATATATATTGCTAATATATTTGAGTGTATGTAGTGTCTCTCTATATACTCTAATACTAATTATTTATTTATATGTTAATATGTATTTAATTTAACCTAAAATATATACTAATTATATGTAATGACATATTACATACATATTGCTAATATATTTGTGTGTATGTGATGTCTCTGTATATACTTGGATACTAATGTAGCCACTACTGCTTTCTTTTGCTTAATGTTTGCATGATATTACTTTTCTATCCTTCTACTTTCAATGACTCTACCATTATATTTAAAGTGAGTTTCTTGTAGATATCATATAGTTAGATCATGTTTTTTAACCAACTCTGCCAGTTTCTGTTTTTTAATTGGTACATGTATACCATTTAAATTTAATATAACTATTGCTACTTTAAACTCAAATCTGCCAACTTATTCTTCCCCTCTTTTATTTCTGTTTTCCTTTTCCTCTCCTATTTTCCTATAGATTATTTCAACATTTTTTAGAATTTCATTTTGATTTATACACAGTGTTTGTGAGTGTATCCCTTTGGGTAGCTGTTTTAGTTATTGCTCTAGGTATTACATTACATATATGCATCTACCTGTCTATCATATTATCGCAGGCTACTGGTGTCTCTACTTTATCGGTTTGAGTGGAGTATAGAAACCTTACCTTTCTTTATGTTTTTTTACACTTCTTCATTACAATATATTTATCTTAAATATTTCCTCTACGTACATTTAGAACTAATTCAGACAGTATTGTAATTATTGCTTCAATTGTTCAGCATAATTTGGAAGACTCAAGAGCAGAAGAAAATTCCATTTATCCATATTTTTGCTTACTATATTTTTTCTTCCTTTATTATGTTCCAAGATTCCTTTTTCTAAAAAAATTATTCTCTTTTCATTTCCTTATAGCATTCTTTTTGGGTATGGCAACTACTAATACATTCTCTTAGTTTTTCTTCATGTAAGAAAGTCTTGATTTCTCCTTTATTCCTAAAGGATGATTTTGCTGGATATAGAATTGTGGGTTAACAATTGTTTTCTTTCAGCACGCTGCTTCCTTCTGACCTGCATGGTTTCGCATGAGAAACCATTGTCATTCTGTTGGGAGAAAAGCTGAGTGTTGGGAGAGAAGCTGAGGCAGGGCTTGCATGTCTGCTGGACTTGCTGGCTCCTTGCTTCTAGCACTCCCATTATCTCAAGCAGTCATTCTCATTCACTTGATACACTGTTTCCTTTCAACCCCCACATCCTCACTACCTGTTTCTTTGAGCACCAATAAATAGCGTGCGCTCCCAGAGCTCAGGGCCTTTGCAGCCTCCACACTCGCGGTGGTGCACTGGTCCCACTTTCATTCTCAAACTACCTTTTTCTCATTCCTCTGACCCCACTGGACTTCATCGCCCCTACAACCTGATGTTGGGTCTCATCACCCCAACATTCCTGGCTGCCCAACGTGGGATGATAAAGACCCCAGTGAAGGAATGCTAGAGCATGTGAAAGCAGAGGACACATTGTCAAAGGACACCGGAGGCTGTCTAAAAGAAGCTCGGCGGGAAAGCTGAGCTCTCGGAAGAACCAGGGTAACAATGGGACAAAGTGAAAGCAGACATTCTGCTTATTTAAATTTCTTAAGGCATTTATTATAAAGAGGGGGAGTGAAAGTTAGTACTCAGAATTTGTCACTCTTTAGTACAGTAAAGCAGTTTTGCCCATGGTTTCGTGAACAAGGGACTATGGAGTTGGATGAATGGGAGAGAATTCGAAGAGATTTTAAAAAGGCGTATAAAGAGGGAGCAGAAATTCCAGTTTCCGTTTGGTCATTGTGGGCACTAATAAAGGCAGCTCTTGAGCCATTTCAAACAGATGATGAGGCAGATTCAGATGACGAAGAGGAGGACGAGTGTAAAAAACTAGCTTCAGATTTGAGTGTGAGGAACAGCTACCAGAGGAGATTGAAGAAAAGAAAGGAAAACTAAAAAAAAGTATGTTTTACTAGCCCGTCGGCTCCACCTGCTGAATTAAGTGAATGGCCACCTCCTCTTTCTCCCGTTAATGGGTGACAAAATAAATTAGCTGAAAAACTTGCTGCTCCTGTAGTTGCAACATTAAAACCTGGAGCAATTGGTGGTGCTATACAAAATTCTATTCAAAAACTAGAGCCGAGGGAGACCTTGAAGCATGGCAATTTCCCATTATTATAATCCAGCAGGGAGGACAGAATATAGCTAATTGGGTCGCTTTTCCTTTTAAGTTACTAAAGGAATTTAAGCAAGCCATTAGTCAATACAGACCAAACTCTCCTTTTGTGCAAACTTTATTTAAAAATATGGCTCTTGATAATACATTAATACCATATGATTGGGATACTTTGACAAAATCTGTTCTCACTCCATCTCAGTACTTGCAGTTTAAAACCTGGAGGGCTGAGGAAGCACAAACTCAGGCAAGGGAAAACACACAAGCACAGCCACCTGTGCCTATTTCCTTTGAACAGTTAATGGGAGTTGGCCCTAATTGGGGTCGATTAGAGAATCAAGCAGTAATGGAGGATGTTGCCATTGTTCAGCTGCGCTTTGTGTGCTTACAGGCATGGGAAAGGATAAATGTTACAGGAGAAAAATATCCTTCTTTCAGTTCTGTCCGACAAGGACCTAAAGAACCATATATTGATTTTATTGCTCAGCTCCAAGAGGCTGTATATAAAGCCATAACTGATAAAATGGCTCAGGATGTTGTAATATAGCTTCTTGCATACGATAATGCTAATGCAGACTGTCAAACTGCTATTAGACCCCTGAGAGGGAGGGCTCATTTAGCTGAATATATTAAGGCTTGCGATGGCATTGGAGGTAACTTACATAAGGCTACTCTTTTAGCTCAGGCTGTGGCTGGATAATGAGTAGGAAAGAATATGCCCCGTTTCTCAGGCTCTTGCTTTAATTGTGGGCAATTTGGACACACAAGAAAGGACAGTAGAAAAGGAAATCAAAAGACAGAAAGTATTAACATCAATCAACAGAAACGTCCCAGTGTATGTCCCCGATGTAAGAAAGGCAATCACTGGGCAAGTCAGTGTCATTCTAAATTTAGCAAAGATGGGCAACCTCTTTCGGGAAATGGGAAGGGGGCCCCGTCTTGAGCCCCTCAACAAACTGAGGCATACTTGGCACAGCCAGTGCCCTTACAAATGTACAACAATTGTCCCCTGCCTCAGCAGGCAGTGCTGCTGTAGACCTCTACAGCACAATTCCTGTCTCCTTTCTTCCTGGGGAGCCACCAGAGAAGGTCCCCATGGGAGTTTGGGGACCCTTACTCTCAGGAACAGTTGGTCTATTACTTGGAAGGTCTAGACTAAATTTAAAAGGTGTTACTGTACATATGGGAATAACTGACTCTGATTATACTGGAGAAATTCAATTAGTTATTAGTTCCTCGACTCTGTGGTCTGCCTCCCAAGGAGAAAGAATTGCTCAGTTGTTGCTGTTACCTTACATAAAACTAGGAAGGAGCACAGTGAAAAGAACAGGAGGTTTTGGTAATACTAATCCAGCAGGAAAGGCTGTGTATTGGGTTAATCAAGTGTCTGATAAAAGATCTGTTTGCACAGTAACTATTCAGGGAAAAGATTTTGAAGGACTTGTAGATACTGGAGCTGATGTCTCTATTATTACTATAAATCAATGACCCCGGCACTGGCCTAAGCAAAAGGCATCCATTGTTATTGTTGGAGTAGGAGCTGCCTTGGAAGCTTTTCAGAGTTCTTTGATTTTACCATGTCAAGGGCCAGATGGTCAGGAAGGGACAATTCAGCCTGTCATTATACCTATTCCTGTCACTTTATGGGGTAGAGACTTATTGCAACAATGGGATGCTGAAATATCTATTCCTATGGTTCAATATAGTAATAATAGTAGACAAATGATGAAAAATATGGGATATCGCCTGGGAGAAGGACTAGGAAAAGATAAAAATGGCCAATCAGAAACTTTAGAATTAAAAGGGCAAACAGATTGGACCAGATTGAGGTGTCAATTTTAGGAGTGGCATTGTTGATCCTCCAGCTCCCATTCCTCTTGTTTGGCTAACTGCCAGACTGGTTTGGGTGGAGCAATGGCCACTGAAACAGGAAAAACTGGAGGCTTTAAAAGAACTGGTGCAGGAACCATTGCAAAAGGGACATATAGAGCCTACTTTCTCCCTTGGAATTCTCCTGTGTTTGTCATTAAGAAAAAATCAGGGAAATGGAGAATGCTAACAGATTTAAGGGCTGTTAATGTTGTGACTCAACCCATGGGCATCCTACAACTGGGGCTGCCCTCCCCAACAATGATCCCAAAATACTGTCCTCTCATAGTGATAGATCTAAAGGATTGATTTTTTTTAATCATTCCTTTAGCTGCCCAAGAGTATGAAAAATTTGCTTTTACTGTTCCCACCATAAATAATTATCAATGGACAGATACCATTGGAAAGTACTACCACAAGGCATGCTAAATAGCCTGACTATTTGTCAAACTTACATTGGGAAAGCTATTCAGCCAGTTAGAGAACAGTTCAAAAAATGTTACATTATCCATTACATGGATGATATTCTGTGTGCAGCTGAAACTAGGGAAGAATTGATGTTGTGCTACAAACAGTTAGAAAAGGCTGTAAATGCAGCAGGGTTAATTATAGCCCCTGATAAAATCCAAACTTCGATTCCCTTTCAATATCTAGGAATGAAGGTAGAGCAAAGTGCTATTAAACCTCAAAGGTTCAATTTCGAAGAGATAATTTAGAAACCTTAAACGATTTCCAAAAATTATTAGGGTACATTAATTGGATTCATCCAACTTTAGGCATTCCTACCTATGCTATGTCTCACCTCTTTTCTACTTTACAAGGTGATTCTAACCTTAATAGTAAACACTCCCTGTCCAAAGAAGCATTGAAGGAACTTCAATCAATTGAGGAAAAAATTCAGCAAGCACAAGTAGAACGGATTAACCTGATAACAGCCACTACAGTTTTTAGTTTTTCCTAATAAGCATTTGCCTACAGGAGTTATAGTTCAACAAGATGATCTGGTTGAGTGGCTTTTTCTACCTCACAATACAACCAAAATGCTCACTCTATACTTAGATCAAATTGCTGTGTTAGTAGGACAAGCGAGGCTGCGCACAACAAAGCTAATGGGATATGATCCAAATCAGATTATTGTTCCATTAACTAAACAACAAATTCAACAAGCCTATATTAATTCCAAGAATGGCAAGTTAATTTGGCCAGTTCTGTTGCCATTCTTGATAATCATTATCCTAAGTATAAAATCTTCCAGTTTCTAAAATTAACATCCTGGATATTGCCTTCTATTACTCAAAAAGCCCCTATTGAAGGGGCCATTACTGTTTTTACTGATGGATCTGGTAATGGAAAAGCCTCATTTGCAGGACCTCAACAGCAAGTTTTTCAAACTGACTTTGCTTCTGCTCAAAGGGCTGAACTTATGGCTGTGATAACAGTGTTAAAAACTTTTAAACAGCCAGTAAACATTGCTTCTGATTCAGCCTATGTAGTACAAGCCATGCAAAATATTGAATGTGCCTTAATTTGAAATGTGACTGATGAACAACTTAATCTTTTATTTCATTCTTTACAGCAAGCACTACAACAAAGGCATTCACCTTTCTATATCACTCATATGAGAGCACATACTAACCTCCCTGGCTCTTTAAACTTAATAAAAGGGTAGATGCATTCATGTCTACAGCCTTTGCTGAGGCAGAAACATTTCATTCTTTAACCCATCTTAATGCTGTAAGCCTTAGAAAAAGATATGGTCTGTCATGGAAACAAGCTAAAGAAATTGTGTAACACTGTTCTGCCTGCCAAGCCCTGCATCTGCCACATCAAGGAACAGGAGTTAACCCTAGAAGTTTATCTCCAAATTCCATCTGGCAGATGGATGTAACACATATTCCTGCTTTTGGAAAATTGTCCTTTGTTCATGTTTCAGTACATACCTATTTACATTTTATGTGGGCCACATGTCAAACAGGGGAAGCCACAACTCATGTTAAAAGACATCTTTTATCTTACTTTTCGGTTATGGGAATCCCAGGAAAAATCAAAACTGTTAACAGCCCAGGATACTGTAGTAAAGCCATGGATACATTTTTTTCAACAATGGAATATTATCCATACTGTGGGTATTCCATATAACTTACAAGGACAAGCAATAGTGGAGTTAATCGTACTTTAAAAACTCAAATACAAAACAAAAGGGAGGGGACCAAGAATATAAGACACCACATATGCAACTGCATTTAGCTTTATTAACATTAAATTTTTTAAATTTACAAAAAGATCAACCCATGACTGCAGCTGAACAACACCTGACAGGACAAAAGGAAAATAAAGTCTGGACAAGATATATGGTGGAGGGATGTACATACATAGAGCTGGGAAAAAGGAAAGATAATTTTATGGGGAAGAGGATTTGCTTGTCTCTCTCCAGGTGACAATCAGGTGCCTGTGTGGGTGCTCACCAAACATCTGAAGATCTATCATGAGCCACAGCATCTAGTGGACCCACCTGTACAGTGCAAATTGAAGGTTTAAGGGTTGCTTTTAGGCCTTGATTTGCTTTCTCTGTGCCTTCTGTTAGACGGGGCCTGCTTCTCATTATCAATGGTAAGTTTTACCCCACGGTAATTAACCAAAGAGGCAGAAGGTGAGTTACAAATGCTTCAGCAATGGCATGCCTCCTGGCTACAGCCACAAAAGATTTTGCTTCTGTTTCAGTAGATTTACTAACATGGGGGTGAGGGCATGCTTGTGGTTTTGCAGGAGATGAACAAACTGTGCAGGTGCCCTCAAGATGTGTATGACCACAGAACAGGAGAGTGAAAGGACCCATGGATCCCAATCATGGACGGGGTTCCCCCAGTATGAGCCATGCTGTGAGAAACTGAGAGGTGACAATGTGCTAGCAGCCCTCGCTGGCTCTCAGTGCCTCCTCGGCCTTGGCGTCCACTCTGGCCGTGCTGGAGGAGCCCTTCAGCCCGCCACTGCATGATGAAGGCCCCTCTCTGGGGCTGGCTGAGGCTGGAGCCGGCTCCCTCTGCTTGCTGGCAAGTGTGAAGAGAGAGGCGTGGGCGGGAGCTGGGGCTGCAGGCAGCACTCGCTGGCGGGCGCGGGTTCCAGGTGAGCACGGGCTCCGCAAGCCCCGCACTTGGCATGGCCAGCCAGTGCCTGCTGGGCTTGATTGGAGGCTGAATCCCCTGTGTGGACCACCATTCCCTCTTTGTGGGATCATTGGCCATGATAGCAGGTCTGTCTCTCACTTCCCCTCTTTTCCTCTTGATTGTCTGGGAGGAGCTCCCTCTGGGCTGCTGGAGTGCCCGGGCTAGGTGCTGCAAAGTCCTGCGGCCAGTGTCAGTGAGAGGTGAAGCTGGCTGGGCTTCTGGGACCGGTGGGGACTTGGAGAACTTTTCTGTCTAGCTAAAGGATTGTAAATGCACCAATCAGCACTCTGGTGTGTTTACAAACCTTTAGCTAGACACAGAGTGCTGCTGATTGGTGCATTTACAAACCTTTAGCTAGACACAATCAGCACTCTGTAAAATGGACCAATCAGCAGGATGTGGGTGGGGCCAGATAAGGGAATAAAAGCAGGCCACCCTAGCCAGCAGTGGCAACCAGTTTGGGTTCCTTTCCATGCTGTGGAAGCTTTGTTCTTTTGCTCTTTGCAATAAATCTTGCTGCTGCTCACTCTTTGGGTCCACACTGCCTTTATGAGCTGTAACATGGTGAAGGTCTGCAGCTTCACTCCTGAGGTCAGCGAGACCACAAATCCACCAGGAGGAACGAATAACTCCAGACGCACAACCTTTAAGAGCTGTAACACTCACTGTGAAGGTCTGCAGTTTCACTCCTGAAGTCAGTGAGACCACGAACCCACCAGTAGGAAGAGACTCTGGACACGTCTGAACACTAGAAGGAATAAACGCTGGACACATCATCTTTAAGAGCTGCAACACTCACTGAGAGGGTCCGCGGCTTCATTCTTGAAGTCGGCAAGACCAAGAACCCACAAATTCCGGACACAGAACTGTTGGAGTGCCACGATTTTACCTATAGATGCTTAACGGACCAATACTTTCTGACTGAACTCCTCTCTACCCTGAAAGCAAGAGACCCTAATAGGTAGGCAGGAGTATCATCGCCCCTATTCAGCATGAAGAAGTTACAGAAGACAGACCGTCATCCTTCTGCAACCCTTAGGATTAAGGGTCCTCTTGTAAAAGGGAAAAGGGAGATATGTAGGAAGCATTCAAACCAGAGTGACTCCATTTTGAATAAGGGCTAAGAAAAATGAAGCTGGATCATCAACCAGCAATTAAGGGCTGCACAGCCTGCAATTGCCTTGCTCAATTAATTTAAGAAAGAGGCCACCTTATGCTAATAATGATAGCTGTGACAGTTTTTACGTAAAAGAGAAGGGGGGCATGTTGGGAGGAAAGCTGAGTGTTGGGAGAGAAGCTGAGGCAGGGCTTGCATGTCTGCTAGACTTGCTGGCTCCTTGCTACTAGCACTGCCATATCTCAAGCAGCCATATGTTTCTCATTCACTTGATACATTGTTTCCTTTCAACCCCCACATCCTCACCACCTGTTTCTTTGAGCGCCAATAAATAGCGTAGGCTTCCAAAGCTCCCGGCCTTTGCAGCCTCCACACTCGTGATGGCCCCCTGCTCCCACTTTCTCTCTCAAACTGTCTTTTTCTCATTCCTTTGACTCCACTGGACTTCATCGCCCCCATGACCTGGTGTTGGGTCTGATCACCCCAACACATTCAAATTATATTTCCCCTATGTATAAGACGTCTTTTCTGCCTTGCTGCTTTCAATATTTTTTTCTTTGCTATCAGTTTTCAGAAATTTAACTATGATATGTCTCAGTGTGAAATTCTTTGAATGTATCCTGTTTGAGGCTCACTCATTTCTTGAATCTGTAGGCTTGCATGTTTTGCCAAATTTGGGAAGTTTTCAACCTGCCCTCTTTCTCCTTTCCTTCTTGAACCCTGACGTGACTGTTATATTTTTTGTTACAGTCCCATAAACTTCTGTTCATTTTTTCCCCATCTATGTTCTCTCTCTTGTTCAAATTAGGTAATTTTCATTATTCTAGGTTGCTGATATTTTCTCTTCTATCCTCTCTATTCTGCTGTTGAGCTTATCCATTTAATTTTAAAATTTCAACTGTTGTATTTTTCAGTTCCAAGTTTTCTATTTGGTTCTTTTTTATATTTTCTGTTTCTTTGCTAAAATTTCCTGCTTTTTAATTTGTTTCAAGTGTGTTCATAATTGCTTGCAGAAGCCATTTATTTATTTATTTTATTTGTGAGATGGAGTATCAGCCTGTCACCCAGGCTGGTGGGCAGTGGCATGATCTCAGCTCACTGCAACCTCTGCCTCCTGGGTTCAAGCAGTTCTGCCTCCGCCACCAGGATACAGGGCTTCTCCATGTTGGCCAGGCTGGTCTTGAACTCCTGGCCCCAAGTGATTTGTCCTCCTTGGCCTCCCAAAGTGCTGGGATTACAGGCATGGCCACTGTACCTGGCCTTGTCAGATAATTCTAATATTTCTATCATCTTGGTGTTGGCATCTATTGATTTTATTTTTAATTCAGCTTGAAATATTCCTGGTTCTTGGTATAAGGGGTAACTTTTTATTGAAATTGAACATTTTTGGTATTATGTTATGAGACTCTGGATCTTATTTAAACTCTGTTTTAGGTGGCTTCCTCTGACACCACTCTGACAAGGGAAGAGGGGCACTGCCTCATTACTACCAGGTGGATTGTGGATTGTAAGAGTCCTGGCTCCCCACTTGGTCTCTCTTGACACTCATGAGGATTTCCTCCTTGCTAATGCTGGGTGGAGGTGGGAGTTCCAGTTCCCACCTAGGCCTCCACTCATACCTAACTGTCTCCGCTCCACATGGTCTCCGATGTCATAATGGTGGGGGATAACCTGATTACCAATGGGCAGTGTTAAAGGTCCTGACTCTCCTTTAAGCCTCCTCTGACACCATCCTAGCCCATCCTAGCCAGGAAGAGGAGGGGCACCTTGTTATTGACAGGCTCCCATTGCAGTCTCTGTTTCTACCTTTGGTGGGTAAGCTGTCATTATCATCCACCAGAAATGAAAGTCTTGGTTCCCTACTCTGTCCCCTTTGATGTCACCCTGGAGAGCTATTGGGACACCCTGTTACAGCCTGGACAGAGGATAGAAGTCTGGGCTTTCCACTTGGCCTTTGGTATCAGGAGAAGGGATAGGGCCACAGTCTTTTCTATGGTGTTTGCCTGCAGAGAATTAAAAGTTTTCTGTCTTACTAGGCTGCCCCTTTCCTAGGTCTTTAGATGGAGAGAGCAGTGTTTTGTTAGGGCTTTTTATGTCTGTACCCATTGTTGTTTCTTAGTTGTCAGCTTCTTCAGCTTGAAGCCTGACATATATAAGGCAAAAAGAATACCCAAAGACCTTAGCATCATGTCATTTCTTGGACCCCAAGTTCCCTAACCCCTCTGTCTCATTTTCTCCTCCTTTCATAGCCTTATATATATTTTAATGTAATATATATAAAACAAGTATATCTACCTATCTTTCTGGAAGCTGACTGAATTTATTTTTAATCTGACCTGAAAATCTCCATTTTGAAGTTACTTTATATTTATTATATTTACTGACATATTTGGATATATTTTCACTATGTTATTATATGTTATTTGTTCTACTTTTTCCCCATTTCCTTTTTTTCTTCCTTTGGGTCTATATTTGGCTTGATTAAGGCTGTTTTGTTTTAATTTTTAAACATTTTTTCTTTTACTATTACTCTTAAGTTTTTAACATGCATATTTGACTGAATACAGTCTCTTTGCTAATGAAATAAACATCTCTACTCTTCTAAAACAAAATGAGAACCTTAGAATGCATTAACTCCACTCAATCTCCTCACATTTTATTTGTTGTTGCTGTTCAATATTGTACCTCCTCCTTATCCAAATTATACATCGTTATTACTGTTTCATACAGTCGATAATTGTTTGGCTTTAACCACATTTTCTAATTTCTTTATAAGCAATTTCTTCTTGAATCTTAGTCCTGCCGTTGGAGTTCATTTTTCTTTCTGAAGTATATTCATTAGAATTTCTTTTGGTGAGGGTCTATTGATGAAACTTTTAGTTTTTATTTGTCTGAAAATGTCTATTTTGCCCTTGTTCTTGATAGATCGTTTTGCTATGCTTCACAATTCTAAGTTGACAATTACTTTCAGCACTTTGAAGATACTATTTTATTGTCTTGTGTATTTTATTGTTGCTGTGGAGATGCATGCTGTCAGTTTAATTGTTTTTCCTTTTTAGATAATCTATCTTTTCTCTCTGGTTGCTTTAAATTATTATTATTTTATTTAACAGTGATGTGTTTAGATGTGGAATTTCTTTCTTTTAAAAATTCTATTAGAGGATTTATGTTTTCTGAATTTGGAGATTTATAGCTTTTATAATTCTGAAAATTCTCTGCTAATAGCTCTTTGAATATTGATTACTGGCAAGTGCAAAAACACCCAGAGCTGTTGAAGCATTAGCATCCATTACAGTTATGCTCTCTTCTTCTTTTTCATTTTTTGATCTCTGGAGCTTTCCTCTTCTCTCTTGCTGGCTGTTATCTTATACATCAAAAAGATTAAAAATAAACCTACAGAATTTGTAGGTATTTTCTAGCAGAAGATTTTTCAGGAGATCTAGTGCTCCATATTACCTGAAATGGAAGTCCAAAGGTATTCTCATCCTTTCATTTGTCTCTGAGACTGTGTATGTATGACATTATTGTACATAACATTTGAGCATTAAGTCTAAGATAACATTAAGAGTTACAGTTTAAGTCTCATTGAGGTTATTAAGCTGGTAGCAACTGGCACCTGTTCCCTTGAAGATAAACCCAGGGTGAGGGCTGGAGAGAGGTAGTAAGGAGTCAAGTGAGCAGAGTTTGCTTACTCTTTAGTTTTTCAATCTCTTATTCATTTCCTGACATTTGCTAGCTGTGTGTTGGACACATTTCTTGAAGTCTTTCAACCTTAGTTTCATCATCTGTCTAATGAAGACAATAGCACAATTTTGTAGGGCTGCTATAGAATTAAATGAGATGGCATGTGTAAAATGCTTGGTTCAGTGGCCAGCTCAAAAAAGATGTTGAAGGAATGTTAGTTCCTCCCTTTCCCTTAGTAGCATTCGCGCCCCCTCCCCACTTTTTTTTTTGCCTGTCTTCATTTGCTAGCCAGCATTTAGACAAAATTGAACTAGGATTAGGTGGAAGAGATACTAGGTAGTGGAAGGAAACGTAGCGGTTGATGAAAAGAGCTAGACGAGGAGAGCCCCCGTAATATAGGAAAGAAAAGAGGAATGTTGATTTCCAGACCCATGAGGCAACCATTCACTGGTAATTTGGGGGCACGTAATCAAAGACCACCTTCCTTTGTGTCACCTGAAATAGGCTGGCCATTCTTCTGTTTTTCAGCAATATCTCAATCTCATACAATTTTAGTTTATATACAATTCTTTAAAAGCAGGACTCAAAGGGAAAAAGGAGAGGATGGGAATGAAGAGTCCAGACCTAATTCATAACTAAGAGAAAATAGGATATCATTCCCACTGCTTAGAATTAATGGCATATAGATTTGATGACATAAAAAATGTTTCTGGAATTTCTTTAACTGGAAAAATATGTTTTCAGAGGAATAACTTGTTATCTGCACACTATTGGCTTTTGTTTTAGATCAAAAGGCCCAAATCTATGTTAACAGGCAGTTTAAATGAAAACAAGATATACATCTATTTAGTGTAGTATATGCTACAGTATTAAGATTAATACAAAGGATTAAAAGTAGAATTTCCAAGAACTAAAAATAGAACACCATTTGATGCGGCAATCACACTACTGAGTGTGATCTACCCAAAGGAACAAAAATCCTTGTATCAAAGAGACACCTGCACATATATGCTTATCACAGCACAATTCACAATAGCAAAGTCATGGAATCAACCAAAGTGGTTATGAACAGAGGTTTAGATAAAGAAAATGTGTGTGTGTGCCCACGCATGCACGCGCATGTATGTGGTGTATATATACATATAAATACACATTTATGTGTATATATGGGGTATTTATATATATACATGCTCAAATATCATGGAATACTATGCAGCCATAAAAATGAGTGAAATCATGTCCTTTGCATCAACATGAATGGAGCTGGAGGCCATTATCCTAAGTGAAATAACTCAGAAACAGAAAATCAAATACTGCATGCTGTGACTTATAAGTGGGAGCTAAACAAATGGGCACACATGGACACAAAAGATGGAAATAACAGACACTGAGGACTCCAAAAGGAGAAAAGTTGGGAAGGGATGAGGGTTGAAAAATGACCTCTTGGGTACAATGTTCATTATTTGGGTGATGGGTCCACTAGAAGCCCAAACCTCACCATGATGCATTATATCCATATAACAAATAACAAACCTGCACATTTACCCTCTGAATCTATAATTTAAAAAATAAAATGTTAACATCAAAAAAAAAAGTAGAATTTCCATCTCAATTCTTAATTTACGAGTTTCAGAGTGATAGAGTTAGATTTTATAGTAATTTATATACACTTGCTTCATGGTTTAATTTTATCCATATATTACTGATCCTAATTCAAATGCCAGAGTCTTAGATTAAGAACCCAGAGAGGACTTAAATTATGGGGCTTTTGCTGTTTTTCACTTGCCTGATTTACCAATTGCAGTAAAGCATGAATTATAGCCTTGCTAGTCTCTGGAAGACCATGACTAATACTGGAAATAATAATTGTTGCCGCCCTTAAATCAGAAGAAACAGCATAAAAGCAGTAACTGATTTGGGATACGGAAGCTAGATTTATTTCTGTTGGAGTGAGCGTGAAAAATAGGTACTTTGCATATAGTTTAGGGGAAAAGATGTAGGATTGGTTTTGTGATGATCAGTCTACTGTTGTTGTTCAAGAGGGACTCTGAGAGACCATATAGAGAGGAGAGATCATTTTGAAAACTGGGGAGAACAGGGAAAAAAAGGACAGGATCTGTGTGTAATTCAGAGGATGTCAGGATCCAGCTCAATTTGTTAGTATATTTTTATTAGTACATCACTCAAAAAAACAGGATTACTGTTTTAGAATCTTTATTTCTCATATGGCTTCAACTATGAAACAATCTTAAATATCAGTATTAGGTATATTAACATATTTAGTTAGAACTGTGTTCTGGTGAATGTAGTATAGAATGAGGATTATTACAAGCTGTGTGAAAATTTTAAGTAATTTATGTGCAAAAGAGTTGAGTCTGAAGAGCATTGGTCTAAGTGTTCCTAGTAAGTAGGCCTCCAGGCCTTTTCTGCCATGTCCCTCAGTCAAGCCTCAGGAAAATAACCTTTCTCATTTCTCTTTCTAGCCCCTCTCTATAGCAATGCACTCTTTGGTCACTTACCATAAAGGCATCAAATCTACTATATTGAGGGGAGGGTTCAATTATAATCTAATTAAAAGCCATTTACAGATGCAGAGAATCTTGACAGAGTCC
Source organism: Macaca fascicularis (assembly GCF_037993035.2). Classification (NCBI taxonomy): domain Eukaryota; kingdom Metazoa; phylum Chordata; class Mammalia; order Primates; family Cercopithecidae; genus Macaca; species Macaca fascicularis. The sequence continues at coordinate 124,617,471 of NC_088395.1, read as the reverse complement.
AGCCTGAGTAGTTAGATGTCTCTCATTCTATGGTGATTGACCTAGAGAAACTTTGAAATCAAGAAATTTATGTATTTAGTAAGATACAAAGAACAAATTCTTTTTTCTTTTTAAACAAAGTTGTTGCTATAGTTATCTACTTCCCCATTCGTCATCAGCAGAAATGCCAAATTCCTTTCTCAGCATAGTGGTTGAGGTCAGGCTCTGAAATTCGTGATTTCACATCATGTGCTACCAGTTATTAGCTATGTGATCTTGGTCAAATTACTTAGCTTCTCTGTGCCTGTTTTTTCTATAGTATATAGATGATAATGTTTTCTGCTTCATAGGGTTGTCGTCAGCTTTAAATGTGATTAATATAAGTAAACACTTCACACAGTGTCTAGTATTTAGTGAATGCTCAGTAAAAGTTAGCTATTATAACTAACCCTATCTTGGAATGACAAATGACAGCAAGCAGTTAATATCTAACTATAATCAGTACTTTGTCATCTCAACAAACACTATTCTGATGCAATAACATACCTTGATGAAAGCAGTACCTCCATTTAACCATTACGTTAGGAATAGCAGAGGCACAATTTAATTTTACTAATCATTTTTTGGACATTAATCAACGGCCAATCAACTGCATATCTAAACAGACCTACTTTATGTATTATTTTCTCATATTAAAACAAATCCTTTAACAAACCATACAGACTTCAGCTGTTAAAGATATCTGTTCTGCCTTTTTTTTCTTTTTTTGAGATGGGGGTCTCACTCTGTCTGCCAGGATGGAGTGCAGTGGCACGACAGAGACCCAGGGTCTCTCTGTGGTGCCCAGGCTGGTCTTGAACTCCTGGCCTCAAGTGATCCTCCTCCCTCAGCCTCCCAAGTTACTGGGATTACAGATGTGAGCCACCATGCCCAGATTGTTAAAGGGGTCTGAAAAAAAGATGGTAACTCTAAAACAGGAAGAAATACTAGAAATGGTGTAAAACTGAGTTTTCCTAATGAAATTATATGTGAGGTAATATTAGCTAAGTAATCCTATTGCCAGAATAGCTGACATTCTAGTTTTTTTTTTTTTTTTTACTTTTAGTCATTCTTTTCTGTGACATTTTGAGTAAAACATGTTATTTATTAGTGTTAATCATGATTCTTTAATATTGAAAATTCTGCTATGTCTGTAAGTGTATATATTTTTTAATACCAAGGACAATTGGGGTGGAAGGACAAGTCAGTGAAAATGAATTCCTTGTTCAGTAAATTCTATTTTATAGTAACCTTTTAGAAACATAGCAATTGTGTTAAGTTAGGGTTACTGCTGTAAATATTCAATGACAGTGTGTATGATTACAGGGGAAATCGGAAAATATATTCTCCTCCCAACACTTTGACTGCAGCTTGCGTGTTGCAGCTAGAAATAGAGCAAGGGGTTGTTACAGAGAATGCTTCTTCAGTAATTCCTTGTGGCATGCATTTAGCTCTCTGCCCTCACGGTTAGAGACCTCCATCCTTTTGCCAGCTGCTGTGTTCAGTTGTCTGGGTTATTTTGGGTGGCAGTGGGTTGATCCTAGGGGGAAATGATTGCATATCTTTGCATTTTAAAATGTTCTATACAAATGTGTTATGAAAGATTTGGGAACCATGGGGAATTAGTTTTTCTAAACAGTTTGTGTTTGAGTTCTGGGGTATTCACCAGGCTGTAAAATTCAGAAGCCTGCAGAATGTAGTAAAGAAACCAATCCTTTGTTAGTTTCAAATTCCTGCTCTGAGCAGCACAGTGAGAAATGGAATGTTATGGATACTTTGCAGTAAAACATTTGGATCTCCAGACATCCTATGGAGAAAGGGGGAAGAGGGGATGTGAGTGGAATGATAGATGGTACAATCAATTGGATTGGCAGCTTATTAGCCAAAGCAATGGATTGATGTGATCCTGGAGAGAGCTCTAGTCCCATTATCAGGGCTCTGCTTAAGTCTTGTCATGTGTTAAATATTTTAATCAATTATTTGGATGAAACATGGAAAACATGCTTGCCAGATTTAAGGGTGCCATAAAGATGAATACACTGGATCCAGAATCATGATACAAAAAGAGGCTGGCTGACTGGTCCTATGGACCAAAATGATGAAATTTAATAGGGATACAGGAAGGGCCTATATTTAGGAAGGAGGATGTACTTATTGGCTGAATAATTGTTCATATTTATAAACTTCCAATTCTATAATAAGTGATCTAGCCTGAAAATTGACTCTAATATGAAGCTGTTGAATTCTGGGGGTATTTTGATTTGTGGATGTGGAGAAAGTGGTAGAGAGCAATACCTCCAGAGAACCTAAAAAGTGTAGCATAGGGAAAAATTATAACCCTTATTACCTTGAGTTATTTTTAAATAAAAGTTTAATTTTAAGAAACCAAAATTATATGCTCCTTGCCCAAATGTTCCATCAAGAAAACAAGCTTAAATATTTCATTCATGCCAGAGTAAACTTTGAGGTTTCTTTACTCCTGTGTAACCTTGGGCAAGTCACTTAATCCTGTTTAAGACTCACTTTCCTCATTTAGAAATATATGCTCATAGTAAAAGAGAATTAACAGTACAAAGGAACGTACAATGAAAATTAAGTCTGCCATGATCCCAATTCCTAGTTCCTTTCCCCAGACTTTTTTTTTTTTTTGGTGAATTCTTCCAGAGATGGCCTAGGCATATATGTGTATAAATTTTCTTTCTAACAAAACACATAGTATGTACAGGATTTCCCTCCTGTGATTCGTTTGCCTAGCATGGAGGTTAAAATCAGAGATTCTGAAACCACATTATCTGGATTCAAATCTCAGCTCTGCCACTTGACTGTGTGACTTGGGCAAGTTACTCTGTGCCTGCAGGGCTGACTTAAACATTAGGCATGGTAGGCACAGTGCCTAGGGCCTGTTACAAACTTTTAGGAGCCCACAAACCTGTTTAATTTTAGGAGCTCATGAAAGTGTTTTCTTTTAAAATCAGGAGGAAAAAAATGAATATTAAATAATGAATATATAATAATGAATTCAGCTCAGATTATATTTGTTTTTATATACCAAATCAATTGTAAAATACAATTTTTAATTTATTTTAAGAGACGGGGTCTTGCTATGTTGTGCAGTCTGGAGTGCAGTGGCTATTCACAGGTGCGATCATAGCATACTACAGTCTTTTTTTTTTCCTCTATGAAATGTATTTTTTATTCAACTGACAAGCACTTTTCTATAGCTGCACTTGTGGAACATCACATGGCAAAAACAGTTTTTTCTCTAGACTTTTTTTTTTTCTTTTTAACCTTATTAAAAATGAGACTGGTCCAAACATGGGTTCACAGACTCTAGGCAAGGCCAGGTTGCATCATGGGACTCCATCTCCATCAGGATAATCTCACAAAATGTGAGATCACTGTGGTGGTTCTGCATTGGGAGTCACCACCACTTGGAGGGGGGCAGCCCTTCTTCTGAGAACCTAGGCCCTGCTGCTGGGCTTTCTTGGCCCCTCAACAGTACCTAGCTTCGGCGGCCATCACCCTCTGAGAAGTTCAGCGAATAACCACTTTTCCGCTCTGGCCTCGCTTTGGGAAACGCATACTACAGTCTTAAACTCCTGGGCTTTCTCTTGACTCAGCCCTCTGGGTAGCTGGGACTACAGACATGTGCCGCCTCACCTGGCGGCTATTAATATTTTTTTTTAATGCAGGAATGATCCCATAAAGGCCAAAGTGACCAGGGCCAATGGAAATCATAATTTGGCCTGGCATGCCTGGGTTTCCTCACCTGTGTAATGGAGACAATAAAAGTGCGTACTTCATAGAGTTTTAATGAAAAATATCTGAGTTAATATTTGGAAAGTTGATAATACTTGGTGCAAACTAATTTCTATATGTTTATTAAGCAAAATAACATCTTAAAATAGGCAAACTGTAGACATAGTAAAAAGTTCAAGCGGTACTGAAAAAATATACAATGAAAAAGAAATCTTTTTAATTGCAGATCCCCAGCCCTTCAGTTTCCTTCTTCAGAAGTAGCCACTGTGACAATTTTTCACATATCTTCTAGAGATTGCTTATACAAACTGTATCCTGTTTGTTGGGCATTCAGTTGTTTCCAGCCTTTGCTGTTGCAAACAATGCTGCAATAAATATCTGTGTACATGTCATGTGCAAATACTGGAGTAGGTTAAAACCCCTGAAATATAATTGTTGAGTCAATTATTTTAAATTTTGATAGATATTGCTAGATTGATCTCCATGCTGCTTGCACCAATTTAAACTCACATTACAGGCAACCTACAGAATGGGAGAAAATTTTTGCAATCTACTCATCTGACAAAGGGCTGATATCCAGAACCTATAAAGAACTCAATCAAATTTACAAGAAAAAAAAACCCCATCAAAAAGTGGGCAAAGGATATGAACAGACACTTCTCAAAAGAAGACATTCATACAGCCAACAGACACATGAAAAAATGCTCATCACTGGCCATCAGAGAAATGCAAATCAAAACCACAATGAGATACCTTGTAAACTAGTTCAACCATTGTGGAAAACAGTGTGGCGATTCCTCAAGGATCTAGAACTAGAAATACCATTTGGCCCAGCCATCCCATTACTGGGGATATACCCAAAGGATTATAAGTCATGCTGCTATAAAGACACATGCACACACATGTTTATTCCAGCACTATTCACAATAGCAAAGACTTGGAATCAACCCAAATGTCCATCAGCGACAGACTGGATTAAGAAAATGTGGCACATATACACCATGGAATACTATGCAGTCATAAAAAAGGATGAGTTCGTGTCCTTTGTAGGGACATGGATGCAGCTGGAAACCATTCTCAGCAAACTATTACAAGAACAGAAAACCAAATACTGCATGTTCTCACTCATAGGTGGGAATTGAACAATGAGATCACTTGGACACAGGAAGGGGAGCATCACACACTGGGTCCTATTGTGGAGAGGGGGTAGGGGAGAGGGATAGCATTAGGAGATACACCTAATGTAAATGACGAGTTAATGGGTGCAGCACACCAACATGGCACATGCATACATATGTAACAAACCTGCATGTTGTGCACATGTACCCTAGATCTTAAAGTATAATAAAAAAAAAAAAAAGGAAATGTGGGGCCGGGCACTGTGGCTCATGCCTGTAATCCCAGCACTTTGGGAGGCTGAGGCGGGCAGATCTCTTGAGCCCAGGAGTTTGAGACCAGCCTGGCCAACATAGGGAGACCCCTTGTCTCTACAAAAACAGTGCAGTAATTAGCTGGGCATGGTGGCTTGTGCCTGTAGTCCCAACTACCAGGGAGACTGAGGTGGGAGGATTGCTTGAGCCTGGAAGATGGAGGTTGCAGTGAGCTGTGTTCACGCCAGGCACTCTAACCTTGGCGACAGAGGGAGACCTTGTCTCAAAAAAATAACCCAGAAAGAAGGAGAAGAAGAAGAAATAATGTGGGAGAGTGTCTGTTTTCCCACACCCTTCAGAAAAATAGTTATATTTTTGGATCTTTGGCAATTTGATAGGTAAAAATGGCGTATTTTTGTAAACATGTGTTTCTTTCATTATGAGTAAACTTCAGCAATTTTCATATTCTAAAAGCAATTTCTGGCTGGGCGTGGTAGCTCACACCTGTAATTCCAGCACTTTAGGAGGCTGAGGCGGGAGGATCACCTGAGGTCAGGAATTGGAGACCAGCCTGGCCAACATGGTGAAACCCCGTCTCTACTAAAATACAAAAATTAGCCTGGCATGGTGGCCCACGCCTGTAATCCCAGCTACTCGGGGGGCTGAGGCAGGAGAATCGCTTGAACCCAGGAGGCATAGGTTGCAGTGAGCCGAGATTGCGCCACTGCACTCCAGCCTGGGCAACAGTGTAAGACTTTGTCTCAAAACAAACAAACAAACAAAAAAATGCAATTTCTGGCTGGGTGCAGTGACTCACACCTGTGATCCCAGCACTTTGGGAGGATGAAGTGGGAAGATTGTTTGAAGCCAGGAGTTTGAGATCAGCCTTGCCAACATAGCAAGACCCTGTCTCTACAAAAAAATATGAAAATTAGCCAGGCATGTGGCACGGGCCTGTAGTCCCAGCTACTAGATCACCTGAACCTGGGAAGTGGAGACTGCAGTGAGCTGTGATCATGCCACTGCACTCCAGCCTGGGCAACAGAGGGAGACTCTATCTCTAAGAAAAATAAAAATACCTGTAATCCCAGAATTTGGGGAGGCAGAGGTGGGTGGATTGCCTGAGCTCAGGAATCCGAGACCAACCTGGGTAATATGGTGAAACTCCATCTCTCATAAATAAATAAATAAATAAATAAAAATAAAAACAATTTCTTTTTCTTCCTGTGAACTGTCAGTCCATTTCTTTTGCCTATTTTGCTATTGGTCTTTTTCTTTTGGGGTTGTAGGAGCTCTTTATTTATTAAAAACTTTAGTGCTGCATCTGTGGTATGAATTGCCAATATTTGCCCAGCTTTTCTTTACACATTGGTTATAGTGTTTTTTCCATGCAAACCACTTAAGTATTTTATTCACTCAAATTTGTCAGTCTTTTCTTCATGGTTTTGGATTTCATATCCTCCTTTGCAAAGAGCTCTATGATGTTGTTATTAAAAATCCTTCCATGTTATTTTTATGATTAAAAAAATGTTTAAGTCTTTCATGCATCTAGAATTATTTTGAGGTAAGAAGTTTTTTTTTCCCTTGGAGAAAATTTTAATTTTTAATCTAGTCAAATATATCAAAATTGTCCTTATGACTTTTGGCATTTTGTGTCGTGTTGAAATGGACATTCCTTGTCTTAAGGTCATAAATATATCCAACTAATTTAAAAATACATTTTAGTTTCTTAAGAATCCCTTAATCCCATCTGGAATTTGTTTTGGTGCAAGGAATGTTGTAGGTATCCAACCTATGTCTCGCCAGTTGTCACTGTGTCGTTTGTTGAATACATCCTTTTCCCCCACTGATTTGAAATGTGGCTTTTATTACTAAAGTCTCATATATATATTTGGCTTTATTTCTGGACTGTATTCTGTTCCATTGCTATGTGTTTCTGTTTGTTTATGCATCAGTATCAAAACTTTTTAAAATAACATAATGGTAAGTAAGTATGTATCTATTCTTAGTTCATAAAGAGTATTTTAAATCAGAAATGGATGTTGAATTTTTTCAAATGCCTTTTCAGCACCTATGAAGATGATCACATTATTTTTTCTTCTTTGTTCTATTAATATAGTAAATTATATTAACAAATTTCCTAACATTAAAATAAATTTGACTTCCAGAAATAGAACTACTTGGTAATTGGTGTGTTATTCCTCCCATGGGCTAATTCTGCTTATATTTTGTACAGGATTTTTGCATTGATATTCATGAGTGAGATTGAGCTATGGCTTTCATTGAACTTTGAAGAAAATAATTTGTATTCTTCCCTGTGCTATGGAGCAGGTGTGGTAACATTGAAGTTATTCAATGCTTGAGTATTTGGTAGAACTTATCTGAAACTTCTGAGCCTCATTTATTTTGCAGGGTACTCTTTGACACCATTTTTCAAAATAATTTAGAATAATTGGTTGTTTATTTCAATCACTCTTGAGTAAATTTTTTTCTTTCATTTTTCCTTTTGTGTAGCTTTTGTTATGTTTTTCCAATGAATTAATTTTGATAATTCACATTTTGATAGGAAGTAGTCCATTTCACCCAGGTTTGAAAATGTATTTGTATAGAGTTGTACAAATTCTTGTATAATTCTTTTGATTTCATCTGTCTATGGTTACTCCTCTATTTTGAATTTTGTGATTGTTCTCTTTATTCCTTGAAACCAAGTTTTATTGTTTGATTGACTGAGACAATATTGATTGATTGAGGCAAATATTGCACTCTTTTGCCCAGGCTGGAGTGCAGTGGCACAATCATGGCTCACTGCAGCCTCGACCTCCCTGGCTCAGGTGATCCTCCCACCTCAGCCTCCTCAGTAGCTGGGACCACAGGCATGTGCCACCACACCCGGCTAATTTTTTAAAAAAATTTTTTGTAGAGATGGAGTCTCACTGTGTTGCCCAGGGTGGTCTTGAACTCCTAGGATCAAGCTATCCTCCTGCCTCAGCCTCCCAAAGTGCTGGGGTTATAGACGTGAGCCACTGCACCTAGCCTGAAATCAAGTTTTTAAAACAGCTTTATTGAGATATAATTCACAAATCATACAATTCATGTATTTAAAGAGTACAATTCAATGGTTTTAGTGTTCACAGAGAAATGCAACCATTACCGCAATCAATTTTAGGACATGTTCTACATCCTGAAAGAAATCCTGTATCCATTAGTGGTCATTCCTAATTCCCCTCCGAAGCCCTGAGGCCTAGACAACCATTAATATCTTTCTGTCTTTGTAGACTTGCCTATTTTGAACATTTTATATAAATGGAATCATATAATACATAGTCTTCTGTGACTGATTTCATTCACTTAGCATAATGTTTTCAAAGTTCATCCATGTTGTTATAAAGTCAGTTTTAAAATGTAGATTTAGAGTGTTTTTTATAATGTGCCTTCAGTCTACTATTTGTATTAATTTGCTAGGGCTGCCATTACAAAATACCACAAACTCGGTGGCTTGAACAACAGAAATTTGTTTCTCACAATTCTGGAGGCGGGTTGGGTTTCATCTGAGGCCTGTCTCCTTAGCTTCCCTGTGTCCTCACATGGTCTTCCCTCTGTCTATGTGTCTTTGTCCTGATCTCTTCCTCTTTCAATAAGAACACCAGTCATATTGGATCGGGGCCATCCTAATGACCCCATTTTAACTTAATTGCCTCTTTAGAGGTCCTATTTCCAAATAGCGTTACATTCTGAACTACTGGGGGTTAGGACTTCAACATGTCAATTTTGGAAGGAGACAATCCAGTCCGTAACACCACCGTAAAAAAAATCAAGCCTGTATAGCCTAGTCTGTTTCTACACATATTTTTGATCAATTTGGCCTGTTAGTCAAACTAGTTTGTGTGTATGTGTTTGTGTATGTGTATAAAGAATCTGTCTCATCAGTCCAGCAGGTCTAATTTTTAATTTCTTTTCGGATTACAAAATTAATGTGTACATTATACAAGATTCATAAACATGTAAATTGAAAAGTGAAAGTGCTTCATAGCCCCCACTGTTAACAGTTTACAGCTTATTCCTCTAATTTTTCTTTCTTATGTACAGACACCAACAATGAAAATGGGATCATATTCAACATGGCACTGCACAGCATACTTTTTCCACTTATTGTGTAAGCACATCTTTCCATGTGGGTACTTAAGAATATCTGTGTGTGTGTGTGTGTGTGTGTGTGTGTATAACATTTCATTCTGTGCATATACCATGCCTTATTTAAATATTTCTCTGTTGATGAATATTTGGATTGCTACCAACTTTTAGCTATTGCAGAAAACTACAAACAATACTGCAATGAATATCCTTGTGTATGCATCTTTGTGTAGTTATGGCATTCCGTAGAATAATTTCCTGCAAGCCAAAAGCTCTATCAGAGGTTGTGAACATTTAAAATTTTAATAAATACTGCCACATTTCACAGTGGCTTTTAACTTGATGACAGTTCCTGCAAAAGATGGAGCATGTTCACAGAGACTGCTTTTCCTCCTGATGAATCTATAAGTTGTTTAGAGGGCCATAGTGGACCCTCTTCTGTCCTGTCTTTTATAGAGGCCCATTCTGTGTAATTTTTATATTCATTTTAGGAAAATGCTGATCTAAAATGATCTTTTAAACTTTACCCATTAGACTTTCTTAAAAATTTAATGAAAAACATACTACTGATATTGAAAAAAAACCCTATATATTTGGCATTACATTGTTTGATGCAAATCTTTTTTGTTTTCCTTTTTGGTCTTCTCTGCTAACAGCTTGCATATGACTCATTTCCATCTCAGCAATAGGATTATGAGTGATGATTAAGGCAATTCTCCTTTTCCATTAAAGATAATGAACTCACTCATGGATACGTTTTATAAAATATGTTTACAATGATATTGTAACATAATATTGAAAGAATGTAATTATCCTATATATTATGTGCAATATAGTTCTATTCAAAATGCGTTTACTTAGCACAAAGGTTACATCTTGGAACTATGATTTTTGTTTTGAAATTAGCCCTCCACTTTATAACATTCATGTTACGGTGTATTCATTCATGATCTATGCTGTGATCTTCATACTTATGAATATGTAAAATTTCTATTAAATATAAATATACTTTCAACCCAATGTATAATACATTATACTGCCACTGGCATGAGATACGGGCAAGAGGACTGTTCCAGTCTATCATTGCATCTTGTTTTCCTCTTTTCTTGTTACCATGCCAGCGATCTAACAGTTTGGTTGTCACTGTAAACTCCTGGGATTAGCCTTCTACTTCAAATCAACAAAGCCAGCATTATCCAATTACAGCCTAAGAATGTCCTAATCTTCAAAACCAGCTGCCATAAGATAGCACAGGCATCCCTTTAATCAAAATTATCACATCATCTCATTCTTTCATTTTTGCCCATGGAAATGCTTAGCAAGAATACAATAAATATCTACATTTCGCATCAGTTAGTTAATAACTCCTCCCAGCATTTTGACACAATGGAGCATAACACTAAATACAGAGAGAACTTGCTTCAAAATGCCATTTAAAATATGTTCTTTTTCTGCTTTTTAAAAACTGTTGTCGCTTTGAGTTTTCCTAATGAAAACTAAAGTTGTGTTCAGACTCCCTTGTTTTCTTTTTCTTTGTCTCTACTTGAAAAAAAAAAAACTATTCTTTTACTGCTTAACATAGTAATGCATGCTCATTATAAGACAAAACAAAATAAAAAATAGCAATATAGAACATACAGTGAAAGTAGGTTGCAATCTTATCCTTCAAAGATAATCACTGTTAAGAGTGGGTCTATATTTTCTAGCCATTTTTGCATGCTTATCTCAACATATATATGTTATTTTAATTATTCATATACAATAGATACATAAGGTTTTCCATTCTTTGCTCCCCTCTCTTTTTCAACTTATTTTTCTAAGAAGTAATTATTTCAAATGGAGAGACAAGAATAAAAAATATAACAAATGCCTTGGTATCCACCACCCATCTTTATAAAATCTTAGCATGTTTTATTATTTTAAAAACTATCAATAAATTCGGTATTGATGGGACATATATCAAAATAATAAGAGCCATTTGTGAAAAACCCACACCCAATATCATACTGAATGGGCAAAAACTGGAAGCATTCCCTTTGAAAACTGGCACAAGACAGGGATGCCCTCTCTCACCACTCCTATTCAACATAGTGTTGGAAATTCTGGCCAGAGCAATCAGGCAGGAGAAAGAAATAAAGAGTATTCAGTTAGGAAAAGAGGAAGTCAAATTGTCCCTGTTTGCAGATGACATCATTGTATATTTAGAAAACCCCATGGTCTCAGCCCAAAATCTCCTTAAGCTGATAAGCAACTTCAGCAAAGTCTCAGGATACAAAATCAGTGTGCAAAAATCACAAGCATTCTTATACACCAATAACAGAGAACCAAGTCATGAGTGAACTCCCATTCACAATTGCTTCAAAGAGAATAAAATACCTAGGAATCCCACTTACAAGGGATGTGAAGGACCTCTTCAAGAAGAACTACAAACCACTGCTCGACGAAATAAAAGAGGACAAAAACAAATGGAAGAACATTCCATGCTCATGGATAGGAAGAATCAATATTGCGAAAATGGCCATACTGCCCAAGGTAATTTATAGATTCAATGCCATCCCCATCAAGCTACCAATGAGTTTCTTCACAGAATTGGAAAAAACTGCTTTAAAGTTCATATGGAACCAAAAAAGAGCCCGCATTGCCAAGACAAGCCTAAGCCAAAAGAACAAAGCTGGAGTCATCATGCCACCTGACTTCAAACTATACTACAAGGCTACAGTAACCAAAACAGCATGGTACTGCTACCAAAACAGAGATATAGACCAAAGGAACAGAACAGAGCCCTCAGAAATAATACCACACATCTACAACCATCTGATCTTTGATAAACCTGACAAAAACAAGAAATGGGGAAAAGACTCCCTATTTAATAAATGGCGCTGGGAAAACTGGCTAGCCATATGTAGAAAGCTGAAACTGGATACCTTCCTTATACCTTATACAAAAGTTAATTCAAGATGGATTAAAGACTTAAATGTTAGACCTAAAACCATAAAAACCCTAGAAGAAAACCTAGGCAATACCATTCAGGACATAGGCATGGGCAAGGACTTCATGTCTAAAACACCAAAAGCAATGGCAACAAAAGCCAAAATTGACAAATGGGATCTAATTAAAGAGCTTCTGCACAGCAAAGGAAACTACCATCAGAGTGAACAGGCAACCTAGAGAATGGGAGAAAATTTTTGCAATCTACTCATCTGACAAAGGGCTAATATCCAGAATCTACAAAGAACTCAAACAAATTTACAAGAAAAAACCCCATCAAAAAGTGGGCAAAGGATATGAACAGACACATTTCAAAAGAAGACATTTATGCAGCCAACAGACACATGAAAAAATGCTCATCATCACTGACCATCAGAGAAATGCAAATCAAAACCACAATGAGATACCATCTCACACCAGTTAGAATGGTGATCATTAAAAAGTCAGGAAACAACAGGTGCTGGAGAGGATGTGGAGAAATAGGTACACTTTTACACTGTTGGTGGGACTGTAAGCTAGTTCAACCATTATGGAAGATAGTGTGGCGATTCCTCAAGGATCTAGAACCAGAAATACCATTTGACTCAGCCATCCCATTACTGGCTATATACCCAAAGGATTATAAATCATGCTGCTATAAAGACACATGCACACATATGTTTATTGCAGCACTATTCACAATAGCAAAGACTTGGAACCAACCCAAATGTCCATCAATGATAGACTGAATTAAGAGAATGTGGCACATATACACCATGGAATGCTATGCAGCCAAAAAAAAGGATGAGTTCATGTCCTTTGTAGGGGCATGGATGAAGCTGGAAACCATCATTCTCAGCAAACTATCGCAAGGACAGAAAACCAAACACCGCATGTTCTCACTCACAGGTGGGAATTGAACAATGAGAACACTTGGGCACAGGAAGAGGAACATGACACACTGAGGCCTGTTGTGGGGTGGGGGGAGGGAAGGGATAGCATTAGGAGATATACCTAATGTAAATGACGAGTTAATGGGTGCAGCACACCAACATGGCACATATATACATATGTAACAAATCTGCACGTTGTGCACATGTACCCTAGAACTTAAAGTATAATAAAAAAACAAAACTAGATATTAAAAGTAGAAATGAACATTTACAGAGAGTTGATAACCTCTGTATATCCTTCCTTGGTTTCATTCTCCTTTCTTTCCAGAAATAACTGTTATCACAAATTTTGTGTTTATTATTTAGGCATCCATAAACAGTAATATTATGGGCTTTGTGTTTTTTGTTTGATTTTTATTTATTGTTGCCTGATGTATTTTATTCATTTTTAAAATATACATAATAGTTGTACATATTTTTGAGGTATATGAGGTATCTTGATACCTGTATACAATGTGTAATGACCAAATCAGGGTAACTGGAATATCCATCATCTCAAACATTTATCATTTCTTTGTGTTTGGAACATTCCAATTCTTCTCTTCTAGCTATTTTTCTTTTGTTTAGTTGGCATGTAATAATTGTTCATATTTATGGGATAAGAGTAATGTTTTGATATAATATATAATGATCAAGTTAGAGTAATTAGTATATCCATCACCTCAAACATTTATCATTTATTTGTGCTGAAAACATTCAAAATTCTCTCTCCTAGTTTAAAAAAATATACAATTATTAACTGTAGTAACCCTATAGTGCTATACAACAGTAGAACATATTCCTCCCATCTAGCTATAACTGTATCTGTTAACCATCTTCTTATCCGCCTCTCCTCCCTATGCTTCCCAGCCTCTAATAATCACAATTCTTCTTTCTGCTTCTCAGAGCTCAGCTTTTTTTAGTTCCCACATATAAGTGAGAATATGTGGCATTTACCTTTCTGTGCCTGACTTATTTCACTTAACACAATGTCCTCCAGGCTCATCCATGCTGCTGTGAATGAAAGGATTTCATTTTTAATGACCGGATAATATTCCATTCCATTCCACATTTTCTTTATCCACTCGTCCATTGATGGACACTTAGGTTGATTCCATATCTTGGCTATTGTGAATAGCACTACAGTAAGCATAGGGGAGCACATATCCCTTTGATATACTGATTTCCTTTCCTTTGGATAAATATCCATTAATGGAATTGCTGGATAATACAGTAGTTCTACTTTCAGTTTTACTGCAGGGTCTCCATACTGCTTTTCATAATGGGCATATGAATTTACATTCCTACCAACAAGATATAAGAGTTCCCTTTTCTCCACATCCTCACTAGCATTTTTTTTTTTTTTTTGGTCTTTTTGATAGTAGTCATTAAAACTGGGGTAAGGTAAGATATCATTGTTGTTTTGATTTGCATTTCCCTGATGATTAGTGATGTTGAATATTTTTTTCACATATTTGTTGTCCATTTGTATTTCTCCTTTTGAGAAATGTCTATTCAGATCCTTTGGTGGGCTTTAAGTGTTTTCTGGGCTTTTAAAACTTCATATAAATTGTGTCAATATATACATATCATTCTGCAGCTTGCTTTTTCCCACCTACTTTAGGTTCTATTCACCACACATTTTCCTAACTTTCTCCCTCTTCCTTTCCCTCCCAAACTTTCTATTGGATTAACAAAGCTTTCCATATTCCTTTAATTTCTTCTGTTGGTTTAGAAGCTATATATTGTATTTTTTATCCTTTTAAGGATTTCTTTACAATTTTATGATACTTAAATGTAATTTTTCTAATAAATTCAACAAGTTACTTAATGGTTCTGTCCTTCTCTTTATCAACACAAGGATCTTAGCACACTTTACCCTACACATTTAATATTTTGTCTATACATTGTCGTTTCAACTGTTTTTACTCCACAATCTAGCCCCTCCCACTGTCAACATCCCACATCATAGTGGTATATTTGTTACAACTGATGAAAGTACATTGATACATCATCACCCAAAGTCCATTGATTACATTAGGATTCGCTCCTGGTGTTGTACATTCTATGGATTTGGACAAATGTATAATGACATGTATCTATTATTATAGTATCATACAGGGTAGTATCACTGCCCTAAAAATCTTCTGTCCTTTGCCTATTCATTTCTCCCTCCTTCTTTACCCTGGCAACCACTGATCTTTTTGCTGTATCCATAGTTTTGCTTTTTCCAGAATGTCATATGGTTGGAATAATAAGGTATGTAGCCGTTTCAGATTGGCTTTTTTCACTTAGTAATATGCGTTTATGGTTCTTCCATATTTCCTCAGGTTTTGATAACTCAATTCTTCTTAGCGTGAATAGTATTCCATTGTCTGGATTACTCCATTTTATTTAGCCACTCACCAACTGAAGGACATTTTGGTTGCTTTCAAGTTTTGGCAATTATGAATAAAGCTGCTAGAAACATCTCTTTACAGGCCTTTTTTTTTTTTTTTTTTTTTTTGGTGGGGGTGACAGGATATTGCTCTGTCACCCAGGCTGGAGTGCAGTGGTGCTATTATAGCTCACTGCAGCCTCAAAATCCTGAGTTCAAGCGATCCTCACACCTCAGTCCCCCAAGTAGCTAGGGCTACATGTGTATGCCATCACACCCAGCTAATTTTTTATTTTTGTAGAGGTAGGATCTTGCTATGTTGCCCTCGCTGGTCTTAAACTCCTGGCTTTTTTTTTTTTTTTGAGAGACAGGGTCTCACTTTGTCACCCAGGTTGGAATGCAGTGGCAGAATCATAGTTCTCACTGTAGCCTCGAACTCCTGGGCTCCAGTGATTCTCCTGCCTCATCCTCCCTGAGTAGCTTGGATTACAGGCACGTGCCACCACGCCCAGCTAATTTTTAGTTTTTAAAAACATTTAAAAATTTTAAAATTTGTGGGTAGATAGGTGTATATATTTATGGGGTACATGAGATGTTTTGGTACAGGCATGCAATGTGTTAGAGTCACATTGTGGAGAATGGGGCATCCATCCCCTCAAGTATTTATCCTTTGTGTTATAAACAATCTGATTATACTCTTTTAGTTATTTTATTTATTTATTTGGAGATGGAGTTTTTCTCTCTTTCACCCAGGTTAGAGTGCAGGGGCACAATCTCAGCTTACTGCAACCTCTGCCTCTAAGGTTCAAGCGATTCTCCTGCCTCAGCCTCCTGAGTAGCTGGGATTACAGGTGCACACCACCATGCCCAGCTAATTTTTGTATTTTTAGTAGAGATGGGGTTTCACCATGTTGTCCAGGCTGGTCTCGAACTCCTGACCTCGAGTAATTCTCTCGCCATGGCCTCCCAAAGTGCTGGGATTACAGGCATGAGGCACCATGCCTGGCCTAGTTATTTTAAAATGCACAACTAAGTTATTATTGACTAAAGCCACTCTGTTGTGCTATCAAATAGTCTTATTCATTCTTCCTATTTTTTTGTGCCCATTAACCGTCCCCACTTCTCCCCGCAGCTCCTCACTACCCTTCCCAGCCTCTGCCAACCATTCTTCTATTCTCTATGTCCATGAGTTCAATTGTTTTGATTTTTACATCCCACAAATAAGTGAGAACATGTGATGTTTGTCTTTCTGTGCATGGCTTATTTCACTTAATGTATTTTCTCTGGTAATATGATTTAGTTTCTTGCTTTGTATTTTTTTTGTGTGTGTCCATTGCATATTTTTTGGTTTGAAGTTATTGTATCAGTCCATTCTCGCAGTGTTATCAGAACTACCTAAGACTGGATAATTTATAAAAAGAGGTTTAATTGACTCACATTTCTACAAGCCTGAGGAGGCCTCAGGAAACTTACAATCATGGCAGAAGGGGAAGCAAAACATGTTTTCACATGGCCAGAGCAGGAGGAAGAGAGAAAGAAGGGGGAAGTGCTATACATTTTTAAAAAACCAGATCTAGTGAGAACCCACTCATTATCACCAGAACAGCAAGGAGGAGACCCGCCCCTGTGATCCAATCATCTCCCACCAGGTCTCTCCCCCAAAATTGAGGATTATAATTCAACATGAAATTTGGGTGGGGACACAGAGCCAAACCATATTAGTTACATTAGGCTTGCAAATTCTCTCTTTTTTTTTTTTTTTTTTTTTGAGACGGAGTTTTGCTCTTGTTGCCCAGGCTGGAGTGCAATGGCTCAATCTTGGCTAAGTGCAACCTCTGCCTCCCAGGTTCAAGCAGTTCTCCTGCCTCAGCCTCCCAAGTAGCTGGGATTACAGGCATGCTCCACCACACCGGGCTAATTTTTTGTATTTTTAGTAGAGATAGGGTTTCACCATGTTGGTCAGGCTGGTCTGGAACTCCTGACCTCAGGTGATCCACTTGCCTCAGCCTCCCAAGTAGCTTGGATTACAGGTATGTGCCACCACACCGGCTAATTTTTTGTATTTTTAGTAGAGACGGGGTTTCACCATGTTGGTCAGGCTGGTCTGGAACTCCTGACCTCAGGTGATCCACCCGCCTCAGCCTCCCAAAGTGCTGGGATTACAGGCATGAACCACCATGCCCTGCTGCAAATTCTCTTATAATCCATTATTTTAACTTGATAACAACCTACCACTGTTTGCATAAACAAACAAGCAAAAAGAAAACTAATAAAAACTCTATGCCTTAACTTCACCCCACTTTTTAACGTTTTGTTGTTTCCATTTATTGTACTTTCTATGTCTTGAAAAGTTGTTGTAGTTATTATTTTTGATTGCTTTATCGTTTAGTCTTTCTACTTAAGAGTAGTTTGCACATCACAGTTACAGTGTTACAGTAATTCTGTTTTTCTCTGTATTTGCTATTACCAGTGAGTTTTGTACCTTCAGATGATTTCTTTTTCCTCATTAATGCCATTTTCTTTTGGATTGAAGAATTCCCTTTAGCATTTCTTGTAGGGTAGGTCTGGTGTTGATGAAATTCCTCAACTTTTATTCGTCTGGGAAAATCTTTATTTCTTCTTAATGTTAGAAGAATATTTTTGCCAGATACACTACTCTGGGGTAAAAGTTTTTTCCTTCAGCACTTTAAATGTCATGCCACTCTCTCCTGTTCTGTAAGGTTTCCACTGAAAAGTCTGCTGCCAGAAGTATTGGAGCTCCATTGTAAGTTGTTTCTTTTCTCTCGCTACTTTTAGAATCCTTTCTTTACCCCATATCCTTGGGAGTTTGATTATTAAATGCCTTGAAATCACCTTCTTTGGGTTAAATCTGCTTGATGTTCTATAACATTCTTGTACTTGCATATTGATATATTTCTCTAGGTTTGGGAACTTATCTGTTATTATTCCTCTGAATAAACTTTCTACCCCCATCTCTTTCTCTGCCTCATCTTTAAGGCCAATAACTCTTAGATTGCCTTTTTGAGGTCATTTTCTAGGTCCTGTACGTGTGCTTCATTGTTTTTTATTCTTTTATCTGTTTCCTCTGACTGTGCATTTTCAAATAGCCTGTCTTGAAGCTCGCTAATTCTTTCTTCTGCTTGATCAATTCTGCTATTAAAAGACTGTGATGCATTCTTCATTATACTAATTGAGTTTTTCAGCTTCAGAATTTCTGCTTGATTCTTTTTCATTATTTTGATTTCTTTGTTAAATTTATCTGATAGAATTCTCAATTCCTTGTCTGTATTCTCTTGAATTTCTTTGAGTTTTCTCAACACAGCTATTTTGAATTCTCTGTCTGAAAGGTCACATATCTGTTTCTCCGGGATTGGTCCCTGGTGCCTTATTTAGCTCATTTGGTAAGGGCATGATTTCCTGGATGGTGTTGATGCTAGTAGATGTTCTTTGGTTTCTGGGCATTGAAGAGTTAGGTATTTATTGTAGTCTTCACTGTCTATATTTATTTGTAGCCTTTATTCTTGGGAAGGCTTTCCAGATATTTGAAAGGTCTTGGGTGTTGTGCTCTAAGCTGTAACTGCTTTAGGGGACGCCCCGAGCCCGGTAATGCTGTGTTTCTTGCAGTCCCATAGAGGTACTGCCTTGATAGTCTTGGACAAGATCCATGGGAATTCTCTGGATTACCAGGCAGAGACTCTTATTCTCTTCCCTTACTTTCTCCCAAACCAATGCAGTCTCTCTCTCTGTTCTGAGCCACTTAAAGCTGGGGGGTAGAGTGACACAATACCCCTGTGGCCACCAACACTATGACTGTGCTGGGTCAGACATGAAGCCAGCAAAGCCCTGGGTCTCACCCAAGGCCTACTGTAACCAGTCCCTGGCTACTACCTATGTTCGCTCAAGGCCCTAAGGCTCTGCTATCAGCAGGTGGCAAAGCCAGCCAGACCTGTGTCCTTCCCTTCAGGGCAACGAGGTCCCCCAGCCCCTTAGAAGTTTCTGACTCTAGTCCCTGACTAGAGCTCACAAAATGAGGTCCTTCCCACAAGATGCAGTCCTTCCCACTCTTTCCTCCCCTTTCCAAAGGCAGAGGAGCCTCACCTTGTAGCCACTGTCACCACAGGCCATGGGTCTACTACTACTACCAGACTCTACTGACGGATGTTCCCTTAAGGCCCAAGGGCTCTTAAGTCAGCTTATAGTGAATGTTGCCTGGTCTGTCACTCACCCTTCAGGGCAGTGGGCTCCCTTCTAGCCCAGTGCAGGTCCAAAAATGCCATCCAAGTATCATGTTCTGGAATTGAGGGGCCTAAGAGCCTGCTTAGTTCTCTAACTCCCTGTGGTTGAGCTGGTATCTGAAACGAGCAAGTCTTAGCAGCTCACCCAATGCCCTTGACCTAGTACCTGGGTATCCCTGCTGGTTATTGAGGGCCCAGGAGCTCTTCATTTAGCAGATAATGCACTCTGCCAGGACTGGGTCCTTCCCTTCAAGACAGCAGGTTTGCTTCTGGCCCAGGGAAAGTCTAGAAATGTCATCCCAGAGGTAGGGCCTGAAATGGGGGTCTCACAACTCTGACTGATGCCCTATCCTGCTGTGGCTGAGCTGATATCCAAGATGCAAGACAAAGTCCTTCCCACTCTTCTCTCTTCTCTTCTCAAGCAGAATAAAGGGTCTCTTTTGGACCTGCGAGCTGTGCAGCCTGGGATAGAGGAGGGATGATGCCAGCACTCCCTTAGCTACACCAGCTGGAGTCTCAATATGTCACGTTGTGACATACTGGAGGCAACACAAGATGGAGTCTCATTGTGTTGCCAGGCCTCCAGTCCACTGTCTCTGGGTCCAGTTCAGTACTAGGACTTGCCTAAGAGTTGCAGTCCTTGTGACCTAGACTGCCTTTCAAGTTTTCTTAGAGACCCAGAGCCCCTTAGCTCTCAATGGTGAGGTTTGTGGGAACTCAAGTTCAGACTGTTGGGACTGGTTATTCCTTTCTGGCTAGGGCTAGTTTAAATGCTCCCTCTGTGGGCAGGAGTCAGCTGAGTTTGGTCCGGGTTTTCCTTTCTGCTCTAATAGGACATCACTGAGTTCAATGCCTCATGATTGTTATGCTTTTCCTCCCCCAGCACCCAGAGATCCTCTCTGCACCACACCACCTTGTCTGCTGGGAAGTGGGGGAGGAGTGGCCTCAGTGATTCAGGACTCTCCTTTCTGCCTCTTCAGAATGTCTTTCAGCGATATGAAGTTAAAACCAGGTACCATGAGGGCTCACCTGATTTTTGGTTCTCATGAAGGTGTTTTTTTTTTTTTTTTTTTTCGGTGTGTAGATAGTTGTTAAATTGGTGTCCTTGCTGGGGGGAGTATTGATGGAGCCTTCTATTCTGTCATCTTGTTCCACCTCTTCTTCTAATTTTCAAATATTTTTTGGTAGAGATGGAGTCTCGTTGTGTTGCCAGGCTGGTTTCGAACTCCTGGGCTCAAGTGAATCTCCCACAGCCTCTAAAAGTGGTGGGATTAGAGGCATGAATCACTGTGCCCAGTCCGTGTACAGGTTTTTGTGTGGACATGGGTTTTCAACTCCTTTGAGCAAACACAAAGAAGGGTGATTGCTGGATTATTTGGTAAGAGTATATCTAGTTTTGTAAGAAACTGCCAAATTGTCTTTCAAAGTGGCTGTAGCATTCTGCATTCCTACCAGCAATGAATGAAAGTTCCTGTTGCTCCATGTTCTCATCAGCATTTGGTGTTGTCATTGGTTTGAATTTTGGGCATTCTAATAGATGTGTAGTGGTATCTTATTGCTGTTTTGATTTGCAACTTCCTAATGACATATGATGTTGAGTATCTTTTCATATGCTAATTTATCACTTGTATATCTTGTTTGATGAGGTCTGCTCAGATTTTTGCCTATTTTTTAAATTTTTAATTTTATTTCTAAAACAGGGTCTCCCTCTGTGACCCAGGGTGGAGTGCAGCGTCACAAACATGGCTCTCTGCAGCCTTGACCTCCTAGGCTCAAGCAGTCCTCCTGCTTCAGCCTTCTGAGTAGTTGGGATCACAAGAGTGCGCCATCACATCTAGCTAATTATGTTATTTTACTTTTTAAAGAGACAGGGTCTCACTTTGTTTGCCAGGCTGGTCGCAAACTGCTGGGCTCAAGCGATTCTCCTGCCTCAGTCTCCCAAAGTGGTGAGATTATAGGTGTGAACCACTGCTCCCAGCCCTTTTGCCTATCTTTTAGCTGAGTTTTTTTTGTTTTCATATTGTTCACTTTTAAGAGTTCTTTGTATATTTTGAATAACAGTTCTTTATCGGATGTGTCTTTTGCTTGAACTTATTTCTAACTATATCTAGATGATGTTATTAAACTGTATCTCATACTAATTTATTGTAGATTATGTAATATATCTCTGAGCCTTTTAGATATCATGTACAGTATATACATTACAGCTGAGGTAAAAATATGTTCCAATAACTTTATTAAAGTTTGTCTCACAAGACATTTTATTTTAGGAAATTATGGATATTATTCCTAATTCTAATTATCTTTGTTTTATTAGTTTATCAAATTGGCTTCCTAATTACTATTCAAATAGAAGCTTATAATTTTTCTCTGTAAGATTGTCTACTACTCTCTTCCACCCCTACATTTTATTTTTTATTTTTATTTTTGTAGAGACAGAGTCTCACTATGTTGCCCAGGGTGGTTTAGAGCTCCTGGCCTCAAGTGATCCTCCTGCCTTGGCCTCCGAAAGTGCTGGGATTATAGGCATGAGCCACTGTTCTTAGCTCCACCCCTTCATTCTAAATCTTGATTACAGTAACCATGGACCATTGATGGTAAGATTCAAATGAGAAGTCAGTTATATATAGGAACAAATAAGTAAAATTTATTTCCTTATATGAATAAATAAAACTGGAGTTTATTGGTCAAAAATCATTATAAATATTGTAACATTAGTTGTTGTTCAGATCTAGAGGTATAACTAATTAATATTGCCTTTTGAAGGCTATCCCTGCAAAAGCTGTGTGAGTAATCAGACAGTTTATTTTTTAGACCCTGTAATACAATTCTAAAATGAAAGCCTGATGAAGGACAACTTGCAAAATAAGGCTTGGACAATCTAGGAGAGAGTCATCCCCTATTATTGGTAGTGCCCTAGTAAATAGCTAGCCCCAAATGTTAGTGCTCAAAGTAAAGGAGACACTTCAGATATTTATGTTACAGTGGAAAAGAACCCCTATTTAAAAACTGAAGCCATCCAACGAGTGATCTGCAGTGATATCAATTTCATTTACTGGTCATGTAATGTTCTGAACTTGTTCCAAATATGGCCATCTGTCCTCCAATGCCGCCTGAAGGTTCCCCATTTAGATTTCATGGTCTGTTTGACGAGGGATTAAGCCTGAAGAGATGAGGCAAGTGTAGTTGACTGGGATAGGCTAATTACCTCATTCCTGGATTGCTGAAATAGGTCTCTAATGGCTTTTCTTGCTTCCAGTCTTCCTTTTTAGTCAATCTTCACTACAACTACTCCTACTACTCTACCAGATTCTAAAACATGGCTTTTGTTTTTATCATCTTGGTTTCCTGCCTAGAAACCTCCTAGACTCCCTACCTCTTTCAAGTTTAAATCCTTGGTTCTCAATCTGATATCCAAGGCACTTTGTAATCTCGCCTAACCAATCATTTCCCTCACTTGTTCTTGAGTCTCAACATTGGGCCAGTGCAGGTAGTCAGAACATTGCCGGTACCAGTAACAGAATTGTAAGTGGAAAGAGCCAAAACCATTACCTGAAATTCAACCTGGGATTCAATCTGTATCCAGTTCCAGGACATAATGTGGAGAAAGACTATTTGAAGTCTGTGTATGGAAGACTAAAGAGATAGAATGGGATAGAAGGTGTGTGTCAGGCTGAGAAGTTCAGGACTTAGTCTTTGAACTGAGTATGCTAAGGGTTATTGGCTATGCATTTTACATAGTGCCTAGTACCTGTTGGTGGGCATAGGTCTAGCTTCTTAGAGCTACAGTGAGCAGATCACTATTCCTTCTCATCCTCATTTCCATCCCCCACTGCCCATCTCCCTGTGCCCTGTGCTGGGCCCTGTGAAGAGTGTGCTCTTTTGGACTGTAGCCCTACTCTGGTCCAGATGCTTCATCTGACCTTGGTGGTGCCAGGAGGAGTCCAAGATTTTTGTATGAGCAATTCCAGTTCCTGGGGTCCAAATCCTTCCCTGGTGGAGGAGTTTAAAGGGTAGCCAAAATGGAAGGGACCAGGACCAAATATCAGGTGCTGGGATATGGCAAAGTCAGAGAAACCAGAGCTCCAGATGAGGTGCGGCAAAACAAAACACCCGACAAAAAACCAGAGAGACCAGAGCAAGCATCTAGAGCACTGTATGGCATGGAGTAGGTGCTTAACTATTAATTGTTGAATAGAATGTAAAGTGTAATGATGACAACAGACATTATCTGCAGATAGGGTTTAAAGGCAAGATTGGTGGCCTGTTGCGGTAGCTCACGCCTGTAATCCTAGCACTTTGGGAGGCTGAGGCAGGTGGATTGCTTGAGGTCGGAAGTTTGAGAACAGTCTGCCCAACATGGTTGGCAGGCTCCCATCTCTATTAACAATACAAAAATTAGCGAGGCATGGTAGTGGGCATCTGTAATCCCAGCTACTCAGGAGGCTGAGGCAGGAGAATCGCTTGAACCCTTGAGGCAGAGGTTGCATTGAGCTGAGATCATGCCACTGCACTCCAGCCTGGGCGACAGAGTGACCCCCCTCAAAAAAAAAAAAAAAAAAGGCAAGATTGGGGTGGAGGTTGTTGGGGAGATAATGAATTTAGGTTTTAAAATGGTTTCAAGTGTCTTCTGGAAATGCCCATTAAGCAGCTGGATACATATGTTTGAAGATGAGTGCTGAGGAAGAGGTTTGGCTGGAGATATAAACTTGGAAATCATCAGCACAAAATATACTTGAATTCCAGGGAGGATATGTGGAGTGAGAGAAGAAGGGGACTGAGGAAAGGACTCTGGAGAACTCCACATTTACAGACTGGATGAAGGCTGAGAGAAAAGAAGCCAGCAAAAGAATTAGGAGAAGTAGCTAATAATGGTATCATGGTAACTGAACTGCCAAAGAGTTTCAGTAAGAATAGAGCAGGCAACGGAATCAAATGCTGCAGAGAAACCACGATAGATATAAACAGAAATGTATTTATTCGATACGACCATAGGGAGGTCAGTGATGGCCTCAGCAAAGGTGTTTCAGTAGAACAATGAGATCTGTTCATATTGTTCTGAGGTAGAGATGGTAAGTTTGGATTACTCATTTAAGATATTTTACTGAGACAGAAAGAGAAAATGAAGTAGCTAGAAGCCTGCACAAAGTAAAGGAAAGCTATTTTAAGGAAAGGAAAGACCTGAGCAGACATAAGTCGGCAGAGGGGAAGAGATCAAGAGAGTGGGAGAAGTTGAAGGTAAAAGTTCCTGGGGAAGGTGGGAAGGATTGAAATTGAGAGTACAGATGTGAGTGGGAAAAGTAGGGAGTGGGTAGAGGGATGGACAGTAGCCCTAAACAGGAGGAGAGGTGTCCCTTCCTATGGAAAGGAAGAGTGTATTACAGTTACAGGACAGTTTGAGGAGTGAAAAGGAAGTCGAGGACTTTCACTCTGTGTATCAACCACTTGTTACACACCAGTTCAGGATCCTCTTGGCATCATCATGTCAGGGGCTCTTGGCTATTGCTTCAGTCTCAGCCCCTGCTTTTGAGTGGGCTCTGAGTGACTTATGTGGGGGTTCACAGTCAGCTCTGCATTGCATGCCCACTCTGCCTCTGGCTGGGGTGCTGCTGCAGAGTGCAGCCTAGAGATGCAGGGGAATTAACGCTGCCTCTCTTTAGAGCAAACCTTTGATTCATAAAAGATGGGGGCCAGGTGTGGTGGCTCATGCCTGTAATCCCAGCACAGAGGTGAGAGGATCCCTTGAAGCCAGAGGTTCAAGGCCAGCCTGGGTAACAATGTAAGACCCCCCATCTCTACTAACAAAATTAAATAAAAGTAAAAGTTAGTCGGGCATGGTGTATGTGCCTGTAGTCTCACCTACTTGGGAATCTGAGGCATGAGGATTGCTTGAGCCCCAAGAGTTCAAGGTTGTAGTGAGCCATGATCACACCACTGCACTCCAGCCTGGGTAAGTGACAGTGAGACCGTCAAAAAAAAAAAAAAAAAAAAAAAAAAAAAAAAAAAAAAAGGTTGGAACTGGACATTGAGTTCTAGTTCTCTTTCCATCTTGCTTGTCCACTGATCTGAGATGCAAGTCATGTTTATACTATCTCTCTGAAAATGGTCCCAGGGGCTTAAGCTTGATTACCAACGCACCTTTATATAGACTCTCATTCCTTCATCTTTCCCTTTTTCCTCCCTTCTGCTTCCCGGGGATTGTAGTCTCTAATAACGTGTTAAGTTGAACAATATGGTTTCTGTATGTCAAAATGGTTGAACTTCAGCATTTTTTACGCTTCATCCAAATAGTAACACATAACCATTGCTCTGCTTTCTGGGAAACCCAGGCTAAGAAACACTTAAAGGTCTTAGTGAGGGAGGAAATATAGTCACCAGCTAATCTGAGCTCTTATTATTAGCTGTCATTTATTGAGCACCCCCTGGGTGTCAGGTACTGTGTTAATTGTTTTACATACATTATCTCATTTAACATATAACTAGATATTATTCCCTGCACAAGCTCTCTTTTCTTGTCTGCTGCCATGTGAGATGTGCCTTTCATATTCCACTATGATTGTGAGGCCTCCCCAGCCACATGGAATTGTGAGTCCATTAAGCCTCTTTGTTTTGTAAATTGCCCAGTCTTTATTAGCAGCATGAAAACGGACTCATATACGTGGTTAGTGGGTACAAAAAATAGTTAGAAAGAATGACTAAGACCTGCTATTTGATAGCACAACAGGGTGACTATAGTCAATAACTTAGTTGGCATTTAAAAATAACAAAAAGAGTGTAATTGGATTGTTAGTAACACAAAGGATGCTTGGGTGGATGGATACCTCATTATCCATGATGGGATTATTATGTATTGCATGCCTGGATCAAAACATGTCATCTACCTCATAAATATATACACCTACTATGTACCCACAAAATTGAAGATAAAAAATATAAACAAATAAAGGTTTTATTGGAACACAGTCATGCTTATTTGTTTATATATTGTTTATGGCTGCTTTTAAGCCATAACCGTAGAGTCAGGTAGTTGCAACACAGCTGGTATGTTCCACAGAGTCTAAAATATTTACTCTCTGGTAGTTTAACAAAATATTTGGCTGAGTGCAGTAGCTCCTGCCCGTAATCCCAGTGCTTTTGGAGGCCAAGGTGGGAGGATCACTTAAACTTAGGAGTTTGAGACTAGCCTGGGCAATATAGCAAGACTCCATCTCTAAAAAAGAAATTAGCCAGGCATGTTGGTGTTGTATGTCTGTAGTCCTAGCTACTCAGGAGGCTGAGGTGGGAAGATTGCTTGAGCCCAGAACTTTGAGACTGCAGTGAGCTAGGCTCATGCCACTGTACTCCAGCCTGGGTGACAGAGCAAAACCCTGTCTCAAAAAGAGAAAAAAAAAAAAAAAAAAAAAGAAAATGTTTGCCTACCTCTTCATTCATCCAATAAAAATTTATTGAGCTTTTACTACTCCTAACCTCTGGAGACACAACAATGAAGAAGCCACATATGGTCCCTAGCATACATATTTGGCTTCTTCATTGTTTAGAAAATGCAATGGGGGACTAAGGAGAATGGTAACACAACTCTCCCTAACCCTCATCCTTGCGCAGTATGCACATTGTGCAAGAAAGACCAACCTTGATATGGCTATATGGGACATGGGGTTGCAGGGTAGAGAGCCAGCTTTCAGTTAGAAAAAAGGAGATGGAATGAGCATGGAGTGAGATGGGATGAGATGGAGGGAAGAAGTGGACTTTGTTTACAATGGAACAAGATCCAGATGGTGTAGTGGAAATGTTGGGAGACCGAGGAGCAGCACGAAATTGGGTAGAGAAGGGCAGTAAAGAGGAGTGGCATCAAGAAAAATTGTTGGGTTGTTGATGTCAGCCAGAGTTTGCAATTTGGGTGGTACCCAAGGATCACAGGCATAAAAAGACAAGGAGGAATTTACCCAAGGTTCTCATTTGGATCAGGCTGAGCTACTTTCAGATTGCCTCTAGTTTAGCAAGGAATTCCAAATTCAAAAGGCAAGATGCCATGGCAAGGTGGCTTCCAGGGCAGCCCTATGCCTCTCTAATTTCCATTTTTGGCAGTCTGAGAAAATTGTCATCTGGTAATTTTTGAATATAGAATACAATCCTGTTTTCCTCCTATTGGAATATTCATGGGTTTTATTTTCTGCCAGTGGAGTTACAAAGATTGTAAACTTTCATTTTTGTCATCTAGCTTGAGGGTATGCATACTGGTAGGTCTAATTTGAAGGTAGTGCATTAAAAAAAATCTAGAAGGCATCCCTAGGTCAGAGTCATCTCCTTCTTTCTTATATATCTTGAATAATATTCAGAACTGTAACTTCCATCAGGGCAGGAAGCATATTCGGCTTCTTCATTGTTGTGTCTCCACAGCTTAGGAGAAGTAAAAGCTCAATAAATTTTTGTTGATGAATGAATGAGAAAAGGTATTTTTTTCCCTTAATGGAATATGGTTTTGGTAGCAATGTTGAAAGTACTGTAAAATACCATTTAAGGTTTTCCATGAGAATTAGTGCTTGTGTGTGTGTGTGTGTGTGTGTGTGTGTACACACACAAATGTTTTAGGAAAAATTCTGATTTTGATTGTATTAATATTGGTGGATTTTAAAGAATGCGTCAATTTCAACAGGATTTTAAATGAATGATGTTTGAGGAGGCTGGGGCTGAGATAGGGTGGGAGTTGGGGGAGAAGGCACAAGATAAATGGTGAAAAGACATAAAACCTAGGCTTTCAGCTACAAGAGTTTTTACTGAAACTCACAAACAGAATTATTGTCAGAGTAGGGAAAGAACAAGGGCAGTAAGCCAGAGTTGCAAATCTGTAATGACCATAGGATGAATAAAAATAGAACCAGGGGTCTTGTCTCGCCTTTGGCTATTTTTGAGAAAGAATGTGGACAAGATCCTGGCCTCAAGTTGTTTATTTTGAGAGAGATTATGTCCAATTTGAGTTATAGAGAAGCAGTATGGCATGGTGGTTTAGAGCCTGGGCTAGCTGACTTCAAGTCTGGCTCTACCACTTTGTGGCCTTGAGCAACTTACTTATTTTCTCTAGGCCCCAGTTTTTTCATCTACAAACTGGTTCTGATAATATTACCTCCCCTATAAGGTTGTGTATTAAATTTATACACACATCACATCACATAGAGCAGCCTGTTACACAAGTACTCAGTTATTGTTAGCTATTATTATGTTTTGTATCAAGTTAAAAAGGCTCCAGTTGTTTTACTGGATTAAATGCAGCTTCTTACCCAATATCGAGTGTAGGAATCAAGTGAAAGGTTTTGCTTAACCCATTTATGCCTAGTGTTTCATTATTGGAACACAAAGCTTGTGGTAGTTATGTATATCCTACTGCTCAAGGTCGTTGCCAAGGTCTGATTTTGCACACAAACATTCTGCAACCTCTTGCATAAATTCTTAGTTTTGTCCATTTTGGCATTTTGAGCATATTGTGGAAGACGATTTACAGTCCGTTGAAGGATGTGATCTGCATTTTTAACCCCCCTTCTCTATGAGTTTCTAGGATGACGATTCTAAAAATCCTGTAGGTGGAGTGAGAGACAAAGAGGGAAGACAGAAAATTGGGTTCAGAAAGTGTACTTAGTGGTATTTTCTTTGGTGCACTTCAAAATCTTACCACCGGGTGGAGCTCCTTCCTTACTCTAGAATCACAAGCAGTTTCATCTTTTTATATGAGCAGATGGAGGGAGAGTAATGAAAGCAGTTTAAAATTGATGGCTGTCTTGGTACACAAAAATCGTCCCTTTAAAAAAAAAAAAAGAATGAAACTGTAAAAGTTTCAACTTTAAATATCTTGTAGTAGAGAAATAATTGCCTCTAGAAAAATCAACACATTTATTTGAAGATTTTAGATTCAAACAAAAATTATGAGAAATTCTTTTAAAAAATCACACAAGCTAAAATGAGTTGAGTAATAAACCATATTACATATGAATATCTAATATGTTTGTATGTATGTACACACACACACACACACACAAGCAGACACATCTCCGTTTCCCCAAACTTCTCCCTCTCTCTCTCTCTGTTTTTTTTTTTTTTCTTTGAAACAGAGTCTCTCTCTGTTTCCCAGGCTGGAGTGCAGTGGTGCAATCACAGCTCACTGCAGCCTTGAACTCCTGGGCTCAAGTGATCCTCCCACCTCAGCCTCCTGAGTACCTGGGACTACAGGGATGCCACTACACCCTGCTAAATTTTGTATGTTTTGTAGAGACGGGGTCTTGTTATGTTGCCCAAGTTGACCTCAAACTCCTGGACTCAAATGATCTTCACACCTCAGCATTCCAAAGTGCTGGGATTACAAGTGTGAGCCACCAGGCCCAGCCCCAAAATTTCTTAAGGGTCTCAAATTGATGTCTGAGTGTGCTTGTTCTGTGGGGAGGATTGGGGAGGTCCAGGTCAGATGCCTGAAGTTATTTACTTACATTTCCCCAATGTCTGCCCCAGGTATCTAACATGGCTATGGGACTTAAATGGTGATAGGGATGATGGACCCACTTATACACCTTATGGCCAGCACACAATGAGAGGGAGAATTCCAAATATTCTCACCTTTTTCAGGACCAAAGTTCTGGATCCTCTCATTCTGTGCCTACTGAACCAAATCTAATTGCAAGAGGTGGCACAACATGAATGGGTGGAGTTACTCAAGGCTTTATTAGGAAATTCTTAGCTGAGGCAGAAGAAAGCATCATCAGGATGGTGGAATCATGGATAATTTTTTCATCTTTATTCCATTCTCTATTGGGTGCTCTGTATTTTTTTAAATTTTTTTTTCACTGAGGATAGAGTACTTATACAATCAAAATAAAGTAACTCGACTTCAATTTTGGAAGAACAAACAAAATAAGCACAGCTGAAATCTGGGTTAGATCCAAAGCTCTCATCTTCGAGGGGAACCCAAATTGTCACCAAAACTGAAGGAGGGGACACACACATATGGGTATTGACATTGGGTTATGGAGCCAAGAGTCCAGATTCTAGGTGATGAGAGCACGCATAAATGATTGATTGGAGAACAATGGCAACAGCAGCACTAGGTGATCTTGAACAATTGCTTAGAAAGAAAGGAAGCTACCCCCTCAGGGAGAGCAAGGCTAAGCATTCCCAGAGTTGCCAGGGTGAAAGTCCTGAGAAGTTCCATGGTGTGCTTGAGGTGGACTCTGCTTCTGGTCCATGGCCCCTGAGTTGTGGCTTGGAGGCCAGCACTCAAGTTTCTGGTCTGGGGTTGTTGTGCTGGGTCTGGACTGTGGAGTGGCATGCAGAGTCTTGATGGGTCAGAGGTAGGCCCCTCCCTTTTCCTGCAGTACTGGGCAATTCTCAACAGGTGACATTGCAGGGTTATGGGCTTATCAGTAGCATTCCTGCATTCTCCATATTCTGGCATGCAATAATGTTATGTTCATGACATATAACAGCCAAGAATGCTGCATAGTACTCCAGAGGGGTTCTCTGGTTGGTGGTTGATGTAGAGGAATCACTTTGGTTACGGAGGACCTGGGAATAATCATCTGCTCAGTTCTCCCCTCTCCCCCAACTAAGGCCAGTTGTGAGTCCTGGTGTCTCTGAATGGCTATACTTGTAGAAGAAAATATGGAAGTTTGCTGGCATCCCCTAGATTTTTGGTGGGTCTCCAGAGGAAGGGACAGTTTAAAAAAAAGAAAAAAAAAGAATTTGGGTGGGGGGCATTGGTGTGTATGTTTAGAGAGCAGTACTACAGGTAAGTGGGCACATTCACAGTTGTACTAGCAACTTTGCTTGGTTGTCATCGGTTTTGCCTAGAGTAAAGCTGCTTGGTTCCATCACTGCAATGTTTCCTCACAGTGCTTTAGTCCCAGGAACAAGAAAAATTGGGCCTCTTTCATATTCCCCAGGGCAAAGCACTGGAAACCTGCCTGAGTTTCCCCTTCCTTGGTGTGTGTGTGTGTGTGTGTGTGTGTGTGTGTGTGTATGTTTGTCACAGAGAGGGAGAGAGAGAGAGAGAGAGTGAGCAAGTGGAGACAAAAGTCAAAGGAGCTGGAAGAATTGATATCTGGGCTAGAAAGCCAAGGGTAAAAAAATAATTATAAAGGAGGCACCATGATTGATAGGATTCGAGGCAGCTATCAAAGCTGGAGTACAAATTTAGAAATCTAAAAATATTCCTGAAGGAGACAAGAGAAGAAAACGGTGACAAAGAATTTAGATGATCAGGAATCTAAAGCACAGATTCTACCAACTAATATTTTTAAACTCTGTCTTTGGTGTTAGGCGTGTTTTGTTCAGCTTACACACCTTTTTTACTTAGTTGGATCTTTATAGCTCTGTTGTTTTAGCCAATTGCTTAGCTTGTTTGTTTCCATAACTCTACTCAAATTTTACAAGTAATGGAGCTTCATTAGATAAAATAATTAACAATGATGCTAGATTCATTTTGCTTTCTTGCCATTGAAAAGTGCCTGTATATGTCAATTGGAAAAGAAATATGTTGGGGCCTCGACTAATTTTTCTGTTTAGCTGAGAAATGTCATGTCTTTATGTAATTGGCTTTATTTTGAAACACAGATTTTTCAGGCCAACTTTGTTTCTCTGACCCAGTTTTTCCCTTTCTTCTGTCACTTGGCTTCTTTAAAATACGAAACTGGGAACCAGGCGCTTGAGTCCTCATGATGACTATGTCACTGATTTGGTATGTGATCTTGGCCAAGATGCTTCACAGATGAGGCACAGAAAGGTTAAATGGGGTTCGAAAGACTGTAAATACTGACCTGCCTCATTAAGATATTGTTTAGGTCAGTACATTTTTTAAAAAAATCCAAAAGCAAAGCAAAATATAAGCACCCCCGCTTTTTTTTTTTTTTTTTTTGCTACTCCCTGTCTGTTTCTTACTCCCTAATCTCCTTTCTTCCCATATCTGCTGATCAAGTATGGAGTAGAAAAGGTCCCTATCAAGATGGTTGTCATCTCTCTTGGTCTGGGACTTGAATAGTCAGTCCATCACCATTTTTAAGATATACTTTTGGGTGCTTGGCCTGTGCAAATGGGGAGTTTCTCTTTGGGAGAGAAATAACTTTGTTTTGAGTGATCATATTGGCCCATGTAATTTAGACTGGATATGTTGAGGGATGTAGGCCTAATCTTAGTTCTGTTCCTGACTCATGGTATACACTCAGGCCCCATTTGAGAGGTAACAGATGGAAAGGTTAGGATCACCAACTGCTTGGGAGAAATGGACTTGTTTGCTAGAGAGCCCAGAAGAAGACTTGGTGGTTGAAGCTATCTGAGAAATCCTATGACCATAAGCATTAATTTATTCATAACCCTACCATAAAATCAGTATTAAATTACTTGTCTCCTATGTAGCTTATATGCCTATCATGTATATTAGATTAAAAATCATAAGCAGTAATGCATTTGAACTTCTTGGAAATATAATTTCAAGGCATAATCATAATAAAACAGGGTCATTGCATAATAACATCTGTTTGGAAGTCTGGTGATATAGACTGTGATTCCTGCTAATGCAGTTTATAATAGCTAAGGTTCCAAATGGCTCTTTTCTAGTTCTAATTTATATGCATAGCTATAACTAAATCTCCTGCTAGTGAGACTTTATTAGTATAGTGTCTTCTGTGTTGCTCCAAGTAGGGAAACTATTTTAAAGCTCTTCTTTAAAATAAATTAATCTGTTCCAGAGTATGTCAGGATTAAGTACAGTTGTAAATAAGAGAAAAACTCTTCTCCCAGCCACCCAGACTAGAAAACTTGTCATCCTTGACATCTCCTCCTTTGCCTTGCTCTCCCTCTCAGCCTTAAAGATTTTACTATCTGTGGCAGATACTGCCAGTTACCTACCAATAACCAATATCCATTCTCTTTTTTTAGTAAAGCAAAAATAATTTTAGTTGAGAAAATTGTCACTCGCAAAAAGACAATATATTTCTCAGCTTTCTTTGCATGTGTTCATGTGACTAAGTTCGGGTTAATGAGATTAAAGTGGTCATGTTATGTGATACTTTCAAGGACTCTCCTTTAAAAGGTAGAAATCACACATTTCTTCTCTTCTTTCTCCAGTACACTGTCAGGAACATGGATGTAATGGCTGGATACCAATATTCATCTTGGGCCACGAAGAAACATACCTTAGGAATGACAGAGTATACACTGAGAAGGAATCTGGGTCCCTGAAGATTTCATGGTGATGCCATGCTAGCTCTGGACTGCTGACTTCTGAAATTCTATCTTACTTAAGCCACCCTTATTTTGTGTCTATGCTCATAGAGGAAATAGGGTTTTTTCTGAGGCAATAGTTTTGAGGAGGGAGAGGATGAGTTTGATTTTGGGCATGTGAATATGAAGTATTGGCGGGTTATTCAGGTAGACATGTAGAAGAGTTAGAGTTATGGAGAGATGACAACTTTCTCTGCTTCTGCTTTCCTGCTGTCTGGTGTTATTGAAATCCAGAAGAAATAGAGTTAGCTCTACAGAGTTCACTCTGGGAAATGTTTGCCTACATTAGAAGGCCCATAGCTTTCTAACAGGTGTCTTCACTTCCAGTCCTTGCTTTTCGAAACTACTTTATACATTGTCACTCCTTAAAACCAGTTTGACCTGTGACTACTGACTAGAGTCTGACTTTTTTATGCTGACACTCAAGGACTTCCACAATCTGGTTTGAATCTACTTTCCCAGTTTGTTTATTCACTGTGTTTTCTCAGGCACCTGTGCTTTACTCAGACTGATGTACTCTCTCTGTCCTATTTATGCTCCACAATTTTCTCTTTGATGCTTCTGCACATACTCAGGATCATCGCCAGCCCATATGGATTCTTGGCACAAAATAGAAAAAGGTGTCTCTTCCTCAAAATGCTTTACTTCCATCTGTCTGAAAACTGTTGTAATACACTGATTGTTAGGAAATGTCATTCTCCTGCCACCTACTAGAAAATTTTTGTAAAAAATATACAAATTATCTATCTTTGAAATAACAAAAAAGTTATTACCATGAAAATTTTGGCCAGGTGTGGTGGCTTATGCCTGTATTCTCGGCATTTTGGGAAGCTGAGGCAGGAGAATTGCTTGAGGCCAGGAGCTCAAGGCCAGCCTGGGCAATATAGTGAGACTCATTCTCTACAAAATATAAAACAAAATTGGCTAGGCATGGTGGCACATGCCTGTAGTCATAGCTACCTGGAAGGCTGAGGTGGGAGAATTGCTTGAGCCCAGAAGGTTGAGGCTACAGTGAGCTGAGGTCATGCCACTGCATTCCAGCCTAGGCAACAGAGAAAGACCATATCTCAGAAAACCCCAAATACACATCTAAAACATAAAAAATTTCAAAATGTCCACAATGTGAACAGTGTCCCCTTAGGTGTGGCATTCTTCTGCAGCACACAAACTAGAGAATCATGAGTGGAGTCCTGCTCATGCTGTTCCCTCCACGTGAAACTCACACTCACTATCATCTTTATGTGTCCAGGGACTACTTGAGTGCTGCTTTTACAAAGCTTTGCTTGATTTTTCAAGATGAAAACAATCTCTTCTCATCCTGAAAATTCAGTACAGTTATCTGCACCTCTCTCAGGGTATTTATCACTTTCTAATAGTATTCTGTT
The DNA here is from genome assembly GCF_037993035.2 of Macaca fascicularis. Classification (NCBI taxonomy): domain Eukaryota; kingdom Metazoa; phylum Chordata; class Mammalia; order Primates; family Cercopithecidae; genus Macaca; species Macaca fascicularis. The sequence continues at coordinate 124,582,041 of NC_088395.1, read as the reverse complement.
TATTTATGTGCATGTATTATCACTCTACTATGCTAAATTCTCTTTGAGAACAGAATAGATTGACAATTTACTTTTGTAGCTTCACACTATTTGGAGACTATTATACTTAGGATTACCATATGTCTCAGTTTGTCCAGAACAATCTGAATTTATGCCTGTTGTGCTGACATAAGCATTAACAGTGCCTCCTTTCATGCTCAAAAATACCAATTGGAAGAATAAATTGTATTGTCAACTCTACTTATATGGTATGCACTCAGTGAATAATCGATGGATGTATACCTGAGTGAATGAGAGGAATTAGGTAGTCATCCATGTTGAGAAGGTAATTGAATATGTGAAATGATCACCTAAAGTAGCTGTCCCAAATATCTAATTCAACTCACAGCAACAAAAATTTATCCTCCCTCAAAAGACACAGTGAATACATGCATTAAAAGAGAGAGTAGAAAGGATGAGGGCTAAGGACAGGACCTGTGGAGAGTGCTTACATTTGAGGGATAGAAAGAGGAAGAGGAGCCAACAAAGGAAACAAACTGGAAGCAGTCAAAGAGGCAGGAGAAAAATTAGCCTGGCCCAGGTGCAGTGGCTCATCCCTGTAATCCCGACACTGAGGGAGGCCACGGCGGGCAGATTACTTCAGACCAGGATTTTGAGACCAGCCTGTGCAACATGGCAAGACCTGTCTCTACAAAAATAAATTAAAAAAAATAATAATCAGGGTAATTCCATGGAAGCTATGGAGAGAGTTTTAAAAGGGATAAGGGGTCACCATTGGTAAAAGCCTCAGTGAGGTCAAGCACGGTGAATTCTAAACAAAACAAAACAAAACAAAAAACAAACAAAAACAAACAAAAAAAAACATTGAATCTGCCAGTGGTTATGTCATTGCTGACTTTCAAGGCAGCAGTTTGAATAGAGTGTCATAGAGTGGCAGGTGGAAACTAGGTTGCAGAGGGTTAGGAAGTGACCTAATGCTGAGAAAAGAGTCAGTGAGAAATCTGGCTTGTGTAAAGAAGGTGAGAAATAGGATGGCAACTTGGGTCAAAAGTAAGGAGAGCTCTGAACATGGACCTTGGGGAAGAAGCCACTAAAAATAGATAATGGAACAAGTTATCTCAGAAGCGAAGAAGGGTTGGGATCAAGTATCCAAGTAGAGGACATGCCCGAGATACAGTGCTGTTTTTGTTTTTGTTTTTTTGTTTTTGAGACAGAAGGGTTGTGGTAGAGTTCAGGCAAAAGTGTCATGCATTATGCAGTTTGAAGAAGGAAGGGGAATGAGGGAGCCTACATGGCCAGAGTCTTTGCAGTGAAGTAGGTGGTGAGGTCATATGTGAGAAGAGGGACAGCTGGAGTAGGACTGGGGGCTTGAGAGCAGGGGAAACAGTTTGGATTTAGAACAACTGTTCTAAGAAATTCCCGAGGGAGTCAACAAGAAGCCTGCCAAGCTGCAGTGCAAGCCCAGCTGAGGTTCAACTTCCCATACTGAATGAGATAGTTATTTCCACAGAATCCATAGAAAATGTATTTCTCAAGCTTATTATCAAAGATGTTTTTCCTCCACCAGGAAGAGAATAAAGTAACACACATTGGCAATTTACAATGTGGTGGAAAGTTATGAGCATTTAGTCTCTCCCAAAAGACTTGTTGCTCGGTCATCCAGAAGCCTTACAGCATTCTTAGTGAAGATGAATGCTTCATACAGGTTGTTTGTGGTACGTTAAAAACATAGACCTAAAACCAAGGATGTTCTATTTTCAGAGCTTGTCTGGGATGTACCTTGAGTTTCTATGCCCAGTTCAGAGCAAAGGCAAACACTGACATTTCTGTGAGACAGAGCATAAGGTTGCAAATAGCCTCTGTGATAAAACTTGATTTAACCAGGCAAAACCTTTAAGCTTACAAGCAGCCTGTAAAATCCACCAAAGGCCAAATGCCAGGCATTGCCCTTTAAAGCCCAAGTAAATGACCACAGTACGGGTGGCTTAAGATGAGAAAAGTTAAATATCTCTCACCCACACAGGTAATCTTTCCAAATGTTGTTTAATCATATATTCATAATTACCATGGTGTTCTTTAAGGAGGTTAACATTTGGAGACAACTGTTTGGCCAAAGCGTTAGGCATTATTTTCTTGAAAACAGAGTTTGCTTCCTTTGTTTCAGTGGGGAATCAGTGTGGCACTGGTCCAACAGCACAGCTGCCCAAGTGCATAAACAAGTGACTCCAATTCTTTTTATTCACCTCTCTAGGCAAAGTGCAGGATCTACACATATGCATTTGATTAAGGATATTTGCATGTATTTGTGTTGCCAGGCTCTTCCAATGGCACATATCTGAGAGGTGAGCAGTAAAATAGATAGATAAGTCTTAAGACATACATGCATAAGGAACCATAAGTGATTTCACTTAGATGTCTCTAAATTACTCACAATTTCCCTCTTTTGTTTACTCAGTGAAAGGATTGTTTATTAAGCACCACCTGCATTAAATTATATGAGTATTCATGTCCTTTGGAAATAATGAGCTCGTTGTTTATGTACCATTTTCTTTAACCTCATCAACTGTACCATTTCAGGGGCATTATAAAGGGAGAAAAAAGAGCACACCATTTGGGAATAGCCTTTCTCAATCTGGAGGAGAAACATGGCTTGCTCACTTCAGCTAGAAAGAATTCCCCTCATTAACTCTGCCATGTAATTCTAATTAGCAATCAAAGGGTGGGGTTGATGAGAGGGGACACAGGCAAAGGAATCTCCCTTCTCTCCTAGGGACCCCAGAAAACCTGTTTAGTTTAATAAGAGAATCTACTATTATTTTCATCACCAAGCATTTATTAAGTGCCATTACTGTACCAAAATGTTCTATGTTATTTCATTTGATCTTCACAACAGCTCTGTGGTATTGTTAGGAAGATTTTAAAAAGAGAAATCAAGATCAGAGAGATGAAATGATTTCCTTTAACATCACACAGCTAGAAAATAAGTGGAAGAGTTGAGATTTGAATCTGGGTTTTCTGACAGCTATCTTTCAACTAATATTCTCAGCGGCCAATTGGAGGAACACATTTTAAAGTATTGGTATTCCAAAATAGGAAGTATCCTTAAAAGCATACATTTTTACCTCATGAAAGGTTATTGAGGGAGTATGTAACTTCTGTCTACAGTGAGTACTCATTTTTCCTGTCTGTGGCTAGCTATCTTAGTTTTGCACATTTGTTAATTCACTGAAAAATTTGCTTTTTCTTAACTATTACTTGTTCATCTCTGAGTTCCTACAGAGGCATAAAAGGACAAGTTTGCAGTCTAAAAATATTGAGGCAGTTTACACAAATGGCTGCTAAATTCCAGAAGCGCTCTGATTTAACCAGCTAGTAATTATAGACTTAGCCATGCCCTGGGCCCAATCACAGTCACTGAAACATAACTTCCTATTGCATAAACCTGATCAAGGATAATTAGAGGAGAGCACAGGTGGCAAGTCTGTACCCTGGGAGAAGAATTACAGCCAGTTTCTAGCAGAAAAATTATAGGCTGGCATGCCCCAGGCCAGATTTGCAAGGGCTTTAGTTCTCTTTTCTAACCTCTGGCTGCTGCCTGTCTCCAACGTACTTTTAAAATTTTAGTTCTGCCGTTGTTGTAGAGTGTGGGGTAGTACTCCTAAACAGGTTAGGGTAAGCCAGTAGGCAAAGACTGAAGTGGTCCATGGCACATTTCCCCATCAGCTTGCTCTGTTCTCCCAGTGGCCTATTGAGTCCCCCCAGCATGCTCTCTGCATTGTGCCTGTGCTCCTGGCCGTGTTATTGAGACAGAGGATGTATCAACATGATTGTTCATTATGTGCTCCTGCTGAATAGGTATTTGCCCAAGCACGCTTTTAATCTTTTAGATATCTGCAGCCATTTTGTAGCTCTACATCCTCACAGGTTTCCCCTGGAATGTGGACCAAATTGCATCCGTATCTAAGAAAAAAAAATTTGCTGAAGGCATGACTTTTCTTTTCTTTTTTTTTTTTTTTTGAGACGGAGTCTCACGCTGTTGCCCAGGCTGGAGTGCAGTGGCGCGATCTCGGCTCACTGCAAGCTCCGCCTCCCGGGTTCCCGCCATTCTCCTGCCTCAGCCTCCTGAGTAGCTGGGACTACAGGCGCCCGCCACCGCGCCCGGCTAATTTTTTGTATTTTTAGTAGAGACGGGGTTTCACTGTGGTCTCGATCTCCTGACCTTGTGATCCGCCCGCCTCGGCCTCCCAAAGTGCTGGGATTACAGGCTTGAGCCACCGCGCCCGGCCAGGCATGACTTTTCATACCAATTCCTTGAGTTCTCTAGGCCTACTTGGGAATGGCATGCATATATCTTGAAGGCATACAAGATCAAGAATAACAAACCAGTATAGTTTCTAGGATCATATTATTATCTACAATTTGTAGAAAATTGGGCTGGGCATGGTGGCTCATGCCTGTAATCCCAGCACTTTGGGAGGATGAGGCAGGCAGATCACTTGAGGTCAGGAGTTCAAGACCAGCCTGGCCAACATGGTGAAACCATGTCTCTACTAAAAACACAAAACTTAGCTAGGCGTGGTGGTGTGCGCCTGTAATTCTAGCTACTCAGGAGGTTGAGGCAAGAGAATCGCTTGAACCTGGGAGGTAGAGGTTGCAGTGAGCCAAGATTGCGCCACTGCACTCCAGCCTGGGTGACGGAGTGTGACTCTGTCTCAAAAAAAAAAAAAAAAAAAAAAAATGTAAAAAATTAACAAATGTGGAGCCAAGTCATATGAACCAAGGGCAGTCTTGGAAGACTGTCTGTGGAAACAAATATTCATAATTCTGAAGCATACATGGGGTTCTTAAACTATTGAAACACAGAACACTGGTACTCTAAATCTCTTCCATCTGATTTCCCATTCACTCACTAATGATTGTTTTATTTTCCTCCATTGTAACGCATTAGATGAAAAGAATAACCATATTTCAACCCTATCATTCACTATTTATTTTATGCTAATTTATACTGACATAAAACCAGGCAAAATACAAAGACGAAAAGAGCCACTTCAACTCTAATAATCACAATTATTTTGAAACTGAGAAATGTTTGAATTTACATCCTCACAAATACTGAGACAACACAAATATGGGAGCTAAGTGTATGCATTTTAATTACAATTCAGTATTCACAATCAAAGGAATCATTAGGCATCCAATTCAAGTGTTTGTTCCTGTACATAAAACAGAATACCAACATTATGTGCTGGAAAATGAATATGATAAGAAAATTCATTTTTACTTTCATTGATTTATATGCCAGAATGAAGAATTGTTATTTGATATGTGTATATCGATTACAGTTATTTTGCAAAAAGCAATGTTTGCTTAGAAAATCTCATTTAGTTCTAGTTGCTTCTATTTCTAGGTAAGAGCAATACATAACTGTTGAAAAGATAGACTATTTAAAAAATTGAGTTTAATACTTATAAAAATCCCATTTATATCATAGTTTAGTTATGCTTTCCATGTATTTTATTCCCTGAGTTATAGTCCTTTATCTATTTCTTTACATATTTTTTACTTTTGTTGTTGGAATATAAAAACATGTACAAAAGAAAAAAATTCAAAGCAGGGTATCAAAAAGATGTTAGCACTCCCTGTTCAATACAGCATTATTCACAATAACCAAGAGGTGGAAGCAAGCTAAGTGTCTATCAACAGATGAATGGAGAAAGAAAACATGGTATATACATGCAATGGAATATTATTGAGCCTTTAAAAAGGAAATCCTGTCACATGCTGCAACATGGGTGAACTTGGAGAACATTATGCTGAGTGGAATAAGCCAATCACGAAAAAGATGAATACTATATGATTCTACTCATATGAGGTATCCATAGGAGCAAAACTCATAGAAACAGAAAGTAGAATGGTGGTTGCCAGGGGCTAGGGGAAATGAGCATAGAGGTTCAGTTTTGCAAGGTGCAAAAATTCTAGAGATCTGTTGCACAGCAATGTAAATATACTTATCACTACTAAATATTATGCTTAAAAATGATTAAGAAGGAACATTTATTTTTGTTTTATTTATTTATATTGTATATATTTTAAAGCATAAAACATGATGTTTTGCTATACAATGATACCAAGTGAAGTAATTACTACAGTCAAGCAAATTAACCTATATGTCTTACATACCTACTTTTTGCTGGTAAGAGCACCTTATTCCTTCTACTCTTGCTACTCTCTGAGCATATTTCTTGTATACAATACAATATTACTAACTGTAGTCATCATGCTGTACATTAAATCTCTGACTTATTCATCCTACATAATTACAACTTTATACCCTTTGATCTATAGGCCTCCATTTCCCCTCCCTTCCAGCCCTCTGCCCCTGGTAACCACTGTTTTACTCTGTTTCTATGTATTCCACTTTTTAAAGATTCTGCACATAAGTGGGATCATGTAGTATTTGTCTTTCTGTGTCTGGCTTATTTCACTTAGCATAATGTCCTCCAGGTTCATCCATGTTGTTGCAAATGTCAGGATCTCCTTTTTTGAAGGCTGAATAATATTCTGCTGTATATGTATACCACGATTTCTCTATCCATTCATCTGTGGGCAGACACTTTGGTTTTTTCCATATCTTGGGTATTGTGAATAATGCTACAGTGAATGTGAGAGCACAGATGACTTTATGAAATGCTGATTTCATTTGAGTCATATGATGGTTCTATTTTAAATTTTTTTGAGGAACCTTCATACCATTTCCCTTAATGACCATACCAATTTACATTCCCGCCAATACATTTTCTGTTTTTTTCTAACAAAATTAAAAATGAATTTAAAAAGATGAGGTTGGCCTGGGTGACATGGTGAAACCCCATCTCTACAAAAAATGGAAAAATTTGCCAGACATGGTGGAGCACACCTGTGGTCCGAGCTACTAGGGAGGCTGAGGCAGGAGGATCATTTGAGCCCAGGAAGTGGAGGTTGCAGTGATACAATGAGCCAAGATCACTGCACTCCAGCCTAGGCAACAGAGTGAGACCCTGTCTCAAACAAAACAAAGCCAACAACAGAACAAAAAAGATGAGGTGATACTGGAGTAGAGTGGGCCCCTAGTCCAAAATGACTGGTGTCTTTATAAGAAGATGGCTATGTGAAGACACAGACACATAGGAAAAATGCTGTATGATGATAAAAGCAGAGATTGGAGTTATGCAGCTGCAAGCAGAGGAATGCCAGATGGTTGGTAAACTACCAGAAACTAGGAGGAAGCAAGGAAGGACTCCTCCGCAGGTTTCAGAGGGAACAACATAACCCTGCCAACACCTCAATTTTGGACTTGTAGCCTCCACAACTGCAAGAGAAGAAATTTGTTTGTTTTAAGCCACACAGTTTATGCTACTTTGTTATAGTAGCTCTAGGAAATCAATACAAGCAGAGATAGTGTCTATTTCGTTCCCTGATGTATTCCTAGCATCCAGCCCAGTGCCTGGCACATAGAAGGTGCTCAATAAATATTTGTTGAGTAAGAAATGTACAAAAGTAGACAGAGTAGCAGTAGTGTGCTGGCAAATGTTTTGACAACTGGCTTTTGGGGAGGAGGCTGATTTGTAGCATGTGTTTTCATGATGTAAATACTCCCACCATGGTCAATTTCAAACTATGAAAGTGATGACAAAATTCTTGGAAATTAAAAAAAATGGGCTTTTGTGAGCAGGAAGGTTGAGATCCAGCACTCTACTACTAGTGTGATGAGTCCTCATGTAGTTATCACCCAGCTTCAACAATTATCAACTTATAGTCAGTCTTGTTTCATCTCTACCCTCGCCCATTTCTCCCCACCTTTATTATTTCAAGGCAAAATAGTATTTTGATTACTTAAATTTGATGAAATAAAGTTAATCAATAACATAGTATTTTGATGAATTAAATTAGATAAAATAAAGTTCATCAATAACATTTTAGTATGTATCTCTAAAAGATAAGGACACTTAAAAATAACCATAATACTGCTATTGCACCTGCAAGTTGATAATTTCTTAAACAATCAAATATTGGGTCAGTGTTCGTATTTCAAATTGCCCCATAAATGCCATTTTCTCCATTGCTTGTTTGTTTAACTCAGCACCCAAAAAAGAACCAGATTTTGTGATTATTTTCTAGGTATCTTAATTCTTTTAATCTATACATTGTCTCTCTATCTCTTAATTTATTGTAATCTATTTGTTCATGAAACTGGATCCTTTGTCCTGAAGTTTCCAACTATGTGGTTTTGTTGATTTTCTATTAGAAAGCGCACAAGGTCTGGTTTTCTCTTTTAGAATGTTAGTCACCTGCCATTGATGATCAGTATCTACATATATTAACTCATTAAAGGTTGCAAAATGGTGATGTTCTAATTCTATCATCCCTTCTTTATCAGCTGGAATACTTCCATAATAAATAAAACTCTCCTATATCTTCCATTTGGTTACCTTGAGGTACAGGTTATATAGACAAAGCAGGATGAGTGCTGGAGTTCTTTCCACCATTTGCCATCTTTCAAAATAATACATTGGTTTACTTGCTTCCTCCAAGAGTGACCAAATTTTGTTTCCTTTAGCCTTATTATGAACTCATAGGTTTAAATATATTTGATGGGCTTCAGTACACTGCAGCTAGTATTTTTATTGATACTGGAATTGTACCATCTCTGGCAACTGGGACTTTTCAATCTGGCTTCTGACTCCTTTTGACATGGTCCTAGAAGCCTTTGATAGCTTCCTTCATGTCTGGTGTAACAAGATGTTCCAGTCTCAACATATACATTTCCTGCTCAGTCCTGAAATCTGCCACTTCTTCAAGGAGAAATGGTTCCTTTTAATGAAGAATATTATTAGATACCAAAATCAGGGCATTTGGTATGCTCATTACTACTGAGCTGAATGTTGTTTCCAGATCTTTTCAGTGAACAAAGCTAGGAAATTATTATACATTCAACTCATATTTTCATTTCAAATTCAGGACTGGATATTAACATCTTCTGTCTTTATCTGTTTATTTTGCTTATGGGTTTTTGGCATGCAAAAGTTGAAAAAAATTCATGTAATCAAATTTATCTTCTTTTGCTGTTAAAATTTTAGTCATAGAATTTTCTCTTTCCTAGGTAACAGAGAAGTTCACACGTATTTTCTACTACTGATATTGTTTTCTGTTCATTTAAATTTCTGATCCAGTTGTAATTTATCCTGTTTATGGTGTGAGGAATGGATCCAATTTTACCTTTTGTCCTTATGGCTGTCTAGTTATCTCAATAGCATTTATTAAGAAGTCCATGTTTTCCTCACTGATTTGAGGTGCTAATTTCATTATAAACCAAACTTGCATATGTAATTAGATCTATTTCCATATTTTATATTCTATTATTGGTCTGTCTTATTCAGTTTTAATTATAGAGGTTTTTAATGGTATATTTTAATATCAGATGGAGTTAGTGCTCCTCCCCTGGGCTCTTATTTTTCAGGAGTTTCTTGCCTATTCTTACTTGTTTCTTTCTCCCAAATTAACTTTGTAATTATGAATTGCAATTTTTAATAAAGTATATTTAACCATCTTGCAGGTAACCTAGTATTAGTTTCCTTTATTAGAAAAAGAAGTTAATTGGCTTGGCGCAGTGGCTCACGCTTGTGATCCCAGCACTTTGGGAGGCAGAGGCGGGTGGATCGCTTGAGCTCAGCAGTTTGAGACTAGCCTGGGCAACATAGTGAGACCCTCCATCTCCACAAAAAATTAAAAAACTAACCAAGCATGGTGGCATGTGCCTGTAGTCCTAGCTACTTTGAGAGGCTGAGGTGGGACAATCACTTGAGCCTGGGAGTTTAAGGCTGCAGTGAACTGAGATCGTGCCATTGCAGTCCAGCCTGGGTGACAGGGCGAGACCCCGCCTCAAAAGTCAAAAAAAGGAATAGAAAGTTATGACACATTTTTGTTCAGCTCCAGCTCTTCCTCCTCCTCCTCCTCCCCCCCTCCTCCTCCTCCTCCTCCTCCTCCTCCTCCTCCTCCTCCTCCTCCTCCTCCTCCTCCTCCTCCTCCTTCTTCTTCTTCTTCTTCTTCTTCTTCTTCTTCTTCTTCTTCTTCTTCTTCTTCTTCTTCTTTCTTCTTCTTTCTTCTTTCTTCTTCTCCTCCTCTTTCTTCTTCACAGGTCTTGCTCTAGCGCCCAGGTTGGGGTATAGTGGCGTGATCTTGGCTCACTGCAGCCTCGAACTCCTGGGCTCTAGGTATCCTCCTGCATCAGCCTCCCAAGTGGGAAAGAGTTCATTTTTAAAAAATGATTTCTATTTTTACATTGAAATCTCTAATTCATTTGGAATTTATCCTGGTTTGTGGTTTGTGGTGTAAGGAATGGATCCAGTTTTTTCTTCCATTTGGAAGACTGAAAGGCAAGATAGGGTATAGCAATGAGATCTCAAATTGTTGATGGAGATATGAGTCAACAGAATCATTGTTAAATTTCATTCACAGTGGAACAATTAGATCTACCATCTCTGTACAATCTGTTTGTTATACCAGTTCTATTTACACTCTGTACTCTACCTCCATTGATAGGAAACACTGATCAACAGGAAGCACTATAGACTAGTCACTTTTCAAGGTCAAGCTGAATGTATATTGCTAAGGCAGGAAATGATGACCTTAAAATTCTCCTAGTTCATTTTACTGTGGGGTTAGGATGTTGATTGTAATTTTACTCTGTAAATACATTGGAATCTGCTTTGTAGAGATACTGACTAACATTTATCTGTTCATTTGAATCTTCATTGGACAACTAGAACTATTTTTACGGAATAACTGTTAATAAGCAGAATTGCACTGACAGAAATAGGACAGGCAAAATTTGATGAAAGAGAGAGTTCAGATAGGACACATAGGACACACAGCCTTGCCCTGGGAAGTTCCGGTTTGTCTTAACATTTTGTGCAGAATGGCCACTCTTGCTGAAAAAGTAAAAAATACACAGACACAGAAGTTGGTCCTGCCAACCAGCTGTGTGAATGATAAAATGTATACCATGCTCCTTGATTTTCACTATCCTGGCTCCCCAATTTCTGTTGCAGAGGCATGCTGACCCCTGTCTCAAACATTGTGTTTGAGGCACTCACCGGTGAACTCCATCTTGAAATGACTTCGGTCAGCTTCTATGAAAGAGTAGTTGAAGATATCTGAGAGACAGCCACTAAGATGTTAAGCAGACACTCCCTCAGGTTCTCTAAATACAGTTGTACATCATATCTGTGACTTTTATTGAGAGGTAGTATAGTAAATGGTCACATAAAGCAATTCTCTATCTTTCAGAGAATGATTTATTGAAAATGATTGCAATATTCCTTGTCTTTACCTAAGAACTCTCATGAGAAATGCCATCTTGAATTTAGTACCTGGAAAAAGTTTATTTCTATGGAAGAATCAGAGTTATTGAGGCAGCAAGAGCTATGGATTTTTTAGGGGGAGGGGTTGCCTTGGCTTAGCTATTTTTGGCCCTCAGGATGTTCAGAGGGAAACTGAATACTTGATTATTGAATACTGAATAGTAGTTATTTCACCCCTGATTCCTGATAAATTCACTTTTCCTGTCTGTATTAGAGATTTGATGTATGTAAGTTATAGCTTTATTTTCATCATCTTTGGTACATGTATCCATGCACTTTAAAAACTACAAATTGTATCAAATCTTTTCAGAAGCAAGTGCAGTACAGTGTATAAATAAGTTAAAAATAAATAAATAAGTAAATAGATAAATAAGCCAGACATTTTGTAGCATGAAGTGATGTTTACTTAAGTATTTATCATATGTATTTGTCACTCAACTAAACTGTTACTCTTGACTTGGGCATCTCAAACTGTAGAAGAGTATTTTTTATCCTTACTCAGTTTTTACAGGCTTCTATGTCTAGAATGGGGCAATAAATTTTCCTCTCTTCTCTTTTTTTTTTCTTTTTTTTGGGGGGAGGAGGGGCAGTTGTTGCTCCTTTAAATTTGGACTCTTTCATTATCAACTTATCTTCAGTCACAGAAAGTTTGTTTGATACAAGACGGTATCTTGTCAGAGGGGAGTGTTGTGAGTTGGCATAAACAGCTTGCTTCACTGTGTCACCCTAATTCCCAAAGGATTACTGTTGCAACAGGTGATTTTAAGCACCAATAAATAGATAGAGGAAGCATGGGGGGATGAGAGCCAGGGAAGCTGGCAGTAACAGTTAGTAGGTGAAGCAGACTAAGGGGAGGAGAACCGACCAAATATGTGTGTGTGTGGCAGAGTGGTTTAGGTAATGGGGCTAGGCCAGAACTACATTCCCTGAAATAAATAGATAAATAATAGAAGAGAATAAACCATGTTCAGAGTATTTCCACCTTTCAGTTTCAGCTCAAAATCAAATTTCTGAGTTGAGCTTCCCTGTGTCTCTCTCAACCCCTCCTTCCCAAGGCAGAAATAATCTCTGCTTTATATAACATGATACAGCACATAATTCACACCACTTTTAAGGCACATACTGTTTTTTTACTGTATTTGTAGATGTCTGTCCTTCTCTCCTAGAATGTATGTCCTTTGACAACAATTTATTCCCCTTTATTGCTTAGAGGCCCAGCTCTATTCCTGGACTGCAGAGTCGTAGGTAGTTTCTTGTTGAATAATGAATACCATGATGAGGAATAAATAGGGCAGACTGAATCTATTCTGCCTATTCAGTGTTGATTGGCTTCTCACACTAATGGGCCTGACTATTGGCCTATAAAAGAGTTGGATACCAGGGGCCAGGCGTGGTGGCTCAAGCCTGTAATCCCAGCCCTCTAGGAGGCTGAGGCGGGTGGATCATGAGGTCAAAAGATCGAGACCATCCTGGCCAATATGGTGAAACCCAGTCTTTACTAAAAATATAAAAATAAGCTGGGCGTGGTGCACCTATAGTCCCAGCTACTCAGGAGGCTGAGTCAGGAGAATTGCTTGGACCCGGGAGGTGGAGGTTGCAGTGAGCCGAGATCATACCATTGCACTCCAGCCTGGGCGACAGAGTGAGACTCCACAAAAAAAAAAAAAAAAAAAAAAGTATTGGATACCCGGAAACCATAATTTCTCCCATGTAAGTTATCCCAGAACTCAGGTCTCAAACCTTTTAGACTGTGCACAAAATGAAGTTTTCTCCTTTGGGGTGGCTAAAGATATCTTGGTGCTTTGGAAGCTGTGACCCTGGTGTCTTGATAGGCATTAGGCTTTGGGGAAGGGATGTTGCTTTTCAGACCATTTTCACGCATACTTACTGAATAACATGTCAAGGAAAAAGTGAAATGGCCCCTTCCTCATATCTCCATGTTGACCTCACTTCAGTAGGGATGACAGCTTTTGTTTTGTCAGGCCTTGCCAAAAGCTCTATTCAGTGAGAGCTTCCTGTCCTGCAGAAGTCGACTTTTTCTTACAATGGGACTGGTAACTTAACTTGGTCTTCTTGATTGTTATTCTTCGAGTTTGCCATAAATGCTGTCTCTCTCTGTGGCCACTCTGGTCCCCATTGGATGAACCTAGTCCACACTTCTTTCCCATTTGGTTGAAGGGCATGGCATTCTTTTTTTTTTATCTCTAGTGCTATTTCACTGAAAAGGTGTGCAATGGAGGGATAAGGGTCTCGTGAAAGGAACTTCCTCAAGAGGCAAGTAAGTATCTCGTCACACAACGTTCATCTCCAGAGTCACTGTCTCAGGAGCAAAAGGTTTTTGTATTTGTCATAACATTTCTAAAGATCTTAAACATTTCCTCACAGTGAGCCAGCCGTCTGTACTTTCATGAAGGAGACTGTTGGCCATGGGTATTCCTGGCCTCTCCCCAATCAAAACTTCAAGCCCTTAGCCTTTCAGGGCTTGAAGACAGGCATTTGCACTGTCTCCTTCCTCTGACTTTTCAAAATACGTTTACAGGAAAGGATCTTATATAGAGCATTTTCTTTTCAAAATTATTTATATATTTATTAGAGACAGAGTCTCACTCTGTCAACTGGGCTTGAGTGCAGTGGTGTAATCATACCTCATTGTAACCTCAAATTCCCAGACTCGAGATCCTACCATTTCTGTCTCCTGAGTAGCTGGGACTACAGGTGATTGCCACCATGCCCACCTAAGTTTTTCATTTTGTTTTTTGTAGAAATAGGGTCTCACTATGCTGGCCTAAGCTAGTTTGGAACTCCAGGCTTCAAGTGATCCTCCTGCCTTGGCCTCTCAAAGCACTGGGATTATGATGTGAGCCACTGCACCCAGCATAGGTCATTTCGTTATTTGCATTAAGGCTCAATGTCATCTTTTTCCAGAATTATTGTCATATTATCTTACCTCCATTTGTTGAATAAATGACTTCTTGCACCTTGCCTTTTTTCCTCCAAATTCAAGTATCGAAAAATAATTAGATTGGCTGGATGTGGTGGCTCACACCTGTAATCCCAGTGCTTTGGCAATACAAAGCAGGAGAATTATTTCAGTCCAGGAATTTAAGACCAGCCTGGGCAACATAGTGAGACACTATCTCTACGAAAAAATTAGGGAAAGCATCACATTGTACACCTTAAATGTATACAATTTAATTTGTCAATTATACCTCAATAAAGCTGGGGAAAAATAAATAATTAGGGGAGATTGGAAATTAGGTGGCAATTCTCTGGGTGTCTTTATATAAAACTGTATACTCCATCTAAGTGCCCAGATAAGTAAAAGATCTAGAATTAGGAGCCAGATTTCCTGAACCCCTATATAATGCCCAACGTACCTAAAAAACTATTGAGTAACAAACACATCTTCTAGGGACTAAAGATGATTTTATCCTGCAGAGCAATGCCTCTGCCCCTAGAAATGTTCTTATAATTTAACTGATCATTGCAAGTTGGACATTGATCCAAGACAAACAAATACTGTCGTGTCATTGAAGGTTGGGTCACTGACTAAGATATACATCCTGAAGTATGAAGGTGGAGAAATGGAGCCAGGAGCCAAGGAATGTGGGCAGCCTCTAGAAGCCAGAAAGGGTGAGAAACTGTATTTTCTCTTAGAGCTTCCAGAAGAAATGCAGCTAGACTGACACCTTGATTTTTTAGGACTTCTGACCTCCAGAAGTGTAAGGTAATAAATGTGTATTGTTTTAAGCCACTGAGTTTGTAATGGTTTGCTCCATCAACTACAGAAAATGAATACAGAATCTATGCTTTTCATCACTAGGCCTTGCTGTCTTGGATGCCTACAAAAAGAGAGCCTGTGGAATTATGGGGTCATCCTAAGGAAAAATAGGAAAACATGGCTGTAGGCCAGGCACGGTGGTGAACACCTGTAATCCCAGCACTTTGGGAGGCCAAGGCAGGTGGATCGCTTGAGGCCAGGAGTTTGAGACCAGCCTGGCCAACATGGCAAAACCCCGTCTCTACTAAAAATACAAAAATTTGCTGGGTTTGGTGGTGCGCGACTATAATCCCAGCTACTCTGGAGGTTGAGACACGAGAATCACTTGAACCCAGAAGGCGGAGGCTGCAGTGAGCTGAGATTGTACCATTGCACTCCAGCCTGGGTGACAGAGCGAGATCCTGTCTCAAGAAAGAAAGAAAAGAAAAACGGAAATAAAAAGAAGAAGAAAGAAAAACATGACCGTTTGGTGGATATGACTGACCAGTATATATGTGTAATTCAATAGGGATTTAGTTTTGCTTTCTACCTTTAAACATGATTTAAAAAATCTTTGATCATTTTTAAAAAGCATATGAAAGACAGAGACAGAGACAGAGAGAGAGAGAGAGAGAGAGAGAGAATATCCATCATGCTCAAAATTAATCCTTTGAAAATATAATTACTGTGGTATCTGGTATCCATCCACTAGATGTCAGGAGAGACAATGTCAAGGCTCCTACTCTGCTTCAACCTTCTACTCAGGTAGCATTCCTGATAAAACTGAAAAGCAAACCGTTGTAGAAACCATATGATAATTTACATGTAAAATGTAGACAAGGTACAATAAACATTTCATATGACTTGGTTTTGGAATATATGTGTGAAAATCTAGACTTAGTCTGTGGTTTCATGAGACCAAATATAGCCAGGTCTTTTAAATAGCTTATAGTGGCACACAGAGGGTATTCTGGGCATTTCCTAGTGTCCTGTGGCTTACTCTGTACTTTTTCACTTGTGAATAACACCTCACCCAGAAAGCTTCTCAGCAGTCCACCTACCACAAGGGAATTTGCTTTATTGGTTTTGCGTAAGTTAGGTCATTTTTGTGGCTCTTCCTAAAACCTGTTTCTGGCTGCCTTCTTAGTGTGCATTTGAGAGAAGCCATTGTGTCTTGAGTGATATTTAATTTACTTATTTAGAAGGTTTATGTAATTTTCCCTAGATCCTGTCTGTTCACTGTTCTTAAACGAATCAGCATGGTTCTGATTGACTACAGTTTCCCTTGTAAATCACATTTCTTTTGGTTTGCTCCTGGGGCAAAATGGGTGGGTCTGTTAGTGGAGCAGTGAAGGGTAAGACTGTAATAAAGATCATAAATAACAAAAGTTAAAGTCAATGATGCTGTCAGATGATTCATCTGCATGGCATTGGGGTCAAGAGAGCAGAAAAGCCGTGACAAATAAAAGCAACAACAGAAAAAGGAAAGGGCTTCTTGCTGAACTGTGGGTCATATGCGTGTGTGTGTGTGTGTGTGTGTGTGTGTGTGTGCTGGGTCGATTCCCAGGGAAGAAAAGTAATCACTGATTCTTCTGTGGCATACCTGACCACAAATTGCCCAAGACCCAAGACTTCCCCTTGGTTATAGACAGAGCCTGAATCCCCTATCAAAAAATTGGACCAGAGCTTCTAATAACATGATTGTATCCCAATACAATGGAAAGTCGAATTTTTATTGTTACCTCCTTAATACTTCTTTTTATATCTCTGTCATTAGTGTCAGGAGATTTTTTTTCGGGTAACATACTTATATTCTTTCTTAGGTATATATATATTCTTTTTTAAGTTTTCTTCTTTTTCTATTCATGAATCTTGGTTGAATGTTATATTGCATTTGTAGGGCTATGTGGATTTTCTCCTCTTCTAACTTACAGATGCTCTCAGATCATTGTTTAACTTTGATAGCTTAACATTCTCTTTCTATATTCAAAAAATCGGTGACCTTGCCCTCCATCTGCTGGCTTAAGCTTTCATACACTGATCCAAAGCTTGTTGGAACATGGGTATTTTGAACTATTACTCTCCCATATATCTACTTTTTAAGGGATTTTTAAACTTTCATCACTTTTAAATAAGTTTTGAATAACAAAACATGCATATGGTGCAAATCCCAAGCAGTAAAAATAAGTAAATACATTTAAAAAACTCAAAAAGTGAAAAGTTGTCCTTCTATCCTAATCAGAGCCATTCGATTTCCTTTCCCAGGGCAATAACTACCACCAATTTGTATTTATTTTCCAAAGACATTCTAAGCATTTATACAAGACAAATAATAACATACTTTATATAGTCATCAACACTCAACTTTTTTCATTTAGCATTATTTTGGAGGTAGTTCATATCAGTACATGTAAAAATACCCAATTCAATGTATGGATGAGGCATAATTTGTTAATGGACGTCTAGATGGTTCAAATCTTTTGCTATTACAAACATTGCTCTAATGCCTATTTTTGTAAAGGTCTTTTTGCACATACGGGAGTATATCTGTAGGTTAAATCCCTTGAATGGAAATTGCTGAGTCAAAAGGTGGGTATATTTTTAATTTTGATAGAAATTACCAAATTGTCTCTATTGCAATCAAAATAATTATTAATCCCATCAACAATGTATGAGGGTGCCCATTTCCCCACACTCTTGCAACAGAATGTGTTATTTTTATCTTTCTTTATCTGATACATATTGTAGTTGTACATATTCTAGATTTAGTTTGCACATTCATGAGACTGAACATATTTCATATATTTAAGAGAAATAGTTATTTCCTTTTTAAGTGAATTATCTATATTTATCCATTGTCTAATTTGTAATTGGGCTCTTGGCCTTAGTCTTATTGATATGTAGGGGTCCTTCATATATTAAGGAAACTGGCCGTTTGTTTGTGGGGTGTGTTGCTGTTTTTTCCAGTTTGTCTTTGATTTCCTGCTAATGATTTTTTTTTTGTGATACAATTTTTTTTAGATTATATAGTCAAATTGATCAATCTTTGCTTTTATGGCTTTTGGGCTATATGGCATCTTAGATCTTTCCCACCCTGAAATCATAAAAAATTTGCCCACATTTTATTCTAGTATTTTTATGGTTCTAGTACTTCAGATTCAAATATCTAATCCATTTGGTATATGGTATGAGATTTAATTTTCTAAATATACTTTAAAAATCATTATTTTTCCCTCATATAAATATAGCTGCACATTATAAAAATTTTAGAGGTACCAAAAAGCTAAAAGAAAGAAAAATTATCTCTCATGTTATCACCTAGAAATAACTACTGTTAACTTTTTTTGTAATTCCTTTTTCTTTTTTTCTATATATAGAAACTGCTTTTTTCTTACAAAACTAGGGTCATGTTTTTATATAGGGTCATATTTTATATATATATATATATAGTTTAGTATTCTGCCCTTTTTTTAACTTAATATTGTATCGTGAGAAGATTTCCCATGTCAAATATGCTTACTCTTGAAATAGAAACACTTGTTGTCTATCTGGGCCTGTCCATCTGCATCTGCAGTTGATCCTTGAACAACAGAGGTTTGAACAGCGAAGGTCCACTTACGTGTAGATTTTTTGTTCAATCAAATGAGGAACAAAAGTATTTCTGGGATGCAAAACTGCCTATGAGGAGGGCCAACTTTTCCTATACGGTGGTTCCACAAGGCCAACTGTGGGACTTGAGTATGCAAGGATTTGGGTATATGCAGGTGTCCTGGAATCAAGCCCTCATGAATCCTAAGGGACAATTGTATTTTAAAGCTTAGTTTGAAAGCTCTGGAGGGATAGAAACTGTGTCTGTGCAAATGGTTACGACTAGTGTTTGGGCATTCCCATTTCTTGACGGGCACCCAGTAAATGCTTACTGATAATGTCATGCTTTCCCTTCCATCATTCTAATCTGTGATTAAAAGTTAAGTACAGATATACTTAATTTGGGACCAGATTCCATTCTTGATATAATGCCCCAAGAATAGCTCACACCGTTGCATCTCAGGTAAATATTCAATAAAATTTTGATCTAATACCATCTTTACACTGAACTATACCAAATCATTATTTTCTGTGAACAATTTTGCCATTAAATTTATACCTCATTTAATGAGGTAATCATGTAATAATTAAACAGACAATGCAAACAGACTATCATGGGAAAAGATTTGATTTCCAATGAGGGATTAATGCAAGCCTTCATGGAACAAGTGACATTTGATATGGGACTGGATGGAATTTGACAGAGGTAGATATGGGAAAGGCAAGATATTTCTGGCAGAGGGGATCAAATGTGCTAAAATCCAGAAGTGGGTATATACCAGATATTTTTCAGTAGATTGTCAGTAGTCCAGTTTGGCTGGTGCAGAGGTTGCATGAGTGGAAATAGGGAGAGGCAAGGTTTACAAATTAGCTTTGTAAATGCAAAGTTTAACCAAGGCTTTGAAAGACAGACTAAGGAGTTGATACTTTAAAATTTTTTTTCTTTTTCTTTATAATTTTATTTCCTTTTTAGCCTTTCTGTCTTGAGAAGTTGATACATTTTTGGGCATTAGAGTGATTAAAGGTTTTCACCTTTTTGCTATGGAAAATCTTGAACATATACAAAAGTAAACAGAACAATATGGCAACTCCTCATGCAGCCATCACTCTGCTGCAGCAATTGTCATCTTATGGCCACTCTCATTTAATCTCATGCCCCATTTCCCCCTTATTATTTGGAAGCAAATCCTAGGTATCCTATTGTTTCATACATGTGTCCCTAAAACATAAAGATTTTTTACAAAAACATAACCACAAAACCATGATCACACAAAAGAGCCGACAGTATTTCCTTAATATGATTTAAGGGTTTTGAAGAAGATGTGCCATGAGCAGTACAGTGCTCAGCTAAGTTAATCGAATTAACTTCATGTTGCATAGAGAACTATCTAAATGTAGCTAACATAAATGAGCTGTTTTTTATGAGTGGTGAATGCTATTAGTCACTTCGCTGACACAAAGTCATTTAGGGATTTTTTTTTTTTTTTAAGCATGCAATTACGTCAGAAGCAGAGCTTGGAAATGATGTTTCTCGGAAAGAAAAATGTCATAGTCAATTTTAATTAAAATAAAACGGACAAAATAATTTCTCAACCTTTTAAAATCTTTCATAGAAATAACAGGGGTCCATTTTCTTCAATAGGGTAACTTTAGCTGGAACTAGCCAACAAAAAGAGAGTTTTTTTTTTTTTTTTAAGACTAAGGTCAAAGATAGATAATTAAAGGAAAGGAAGGAAATAAATAGCTCAGTATTGCAATAAATTGTGTCCTTCTAAAGAACTGCATTACATTAGAATAGATTATTATCTGGGGGATGGTTGGAAAAGTTCTGCTATCGTGGTGGAAATGCAATTACGTTGTGTTGGATGTTGATGAAGAGAAGCCCATTGAAACCCCAAAGCCTCCTTATTCCCCTGGGTGCCTTCATCCCTGTGACATTAGCCACCTGGAGCCCTGTTTGTTCAGTTGCCCATCTGATAGAATATCCATTCTCCTCATTTCCTGTGCTGTGGAAAATTATTTTATTCAGCAACTGACTGAACTCTTCATTGGAATGGAAATCGCTGATGTATTTGAGACAATGTATTTGGCACAAAGCAAAGATGAATCTTAGACTCCTTTCTCTAGCGGACCTTGCCCAAAACCCACTGATTTTTTAAAAAAGGGAGACAATAGAAGGTCTGATTCTGTTTGGTAAAGCAGAAATTATTTAAGAAAGTAAGTAGTTTCTTTATTTTACTTGAATTTCTGAAGATTTACTCTTCTCTAACAAGGCGGAAGAGGGAAAAAGCATCCATAGAAACAGCTGTTTCTACTGCTAAATTTTAGTTGTAATTCAGTCCCTCTGCGAGGTCACAAAGCCTTTCAAATCTAGAAGGACAATTGTAAATTGTAGTGAGAGGCTGATGCATGTGCTGAATGACTTTCCATTCAAGAAGGATAGAAAATGGGATATACACACTTAAAACAAAAACAAAAACAAAAAAAACCTCGCACTTTCTTTGAAATACAGTAGTCCCAATGAGAAATAGAGACTATTGAGCATAGGAGGCAGAACTTGGCATATATTTTATCTTCACTCATTTTCTTGTCCTAACAGGCCTTGCCTTTGCTCTTTGGGTTAATGGCTTGTTCTCTATTGTTCTGTTGTTAACTACATTAAGGTTATGCAAACCTAGTTCCCCTAGATCATAAAGCTCACTTGTCCTTCTGTACAGCATGGAGATAGAACAAAGATTTCGACAGATTAGATTGTGGTAGATGTGAACTGTGATAACATCCCCATTACCTGTAGTTTAGACTGCCAATAATCTTAGGTAGCCTTTCTGGAAGATGTCCAGAACCTGGAAGGAAACAAAGAAGGCCTTTAAGAGGTCAAAATAACTATCATCTAGACCACGGACTTTATCCTGTGGGAGAAGCATCAGGAGAGGCAGTCAGATCCTAACTTTAATCAGTAACCTTATTTTGTACACAATTCTAATAGACTTCATTATCTGGCTTGCTGGCCCACAGCAAATTAGATGAGAAGCTATTAGCAGCAGGTCCACTGAGAATCAGGAGAAATAACAGCCAAAATCTTGAATGCAAGGGTGGAGTAGAATTTTAAAAGACATATGCAAAAACTGGAAAAAGCTCAGCAGTTAGAGGCTATTGAGCAAAAGACAAATAATCATATGGGCCGCAACAGCCTTGAGTGTTATCTCTACCTATAAGATAAAGACTCTCTTGCCTCTCTATATGTATTCTTAGTACTTAAAACATAAAGTGGTATAAAGTAGACACAGCTTTTCTCTTCCCGGAAGCCAGACATTAAAACAGGATCCCAGTATAATCCAATAGTGCTTATAATGCTAGACCCAAGTCATCAAGCTATAATTAGATTATATTCACTTTACTCTGATTAAGAAGGCAGGAAAAAAAAGCCCCATCCTGGAAATGTGATTGAAAACACTTGGGTAAACACCTAGTAGTGGGATTGCTGGAATGTATGGCAAGTTTATGTTTATAAGAAAATGTTAAACTGTTTTTCGAAGTGGCTGTACCATTTTGAATTTCTACTATCAATGTTTGAGAGTTCCTGTAGTTCTGTACTCTTGCCACCAGTTGGTATTTTCAGTTTAATTTTTTTTTATATTCTAATAAGTGCACAGTGGTATATCATCTTGGTTTTAATTTGCATTTCCTTAACAACTAATTATATTGAGCATCTTTTCATGGACTTATTTGCCATCAGTTTATCTTCTTCGATGAAATGTCTGTTGAAATATTTCAACCTTTTTTTTTTTTTTTTCGAGATGGAATCTCACTCTGTCACCAGGCTGGAGTGCAGTGGCGCGATCTCGGCTCACTGCAACCTCTGCCTCCCGGGTTCAAGCCATTCTCCTGCCTCAGCCTCCCGAGTAGCTGGGACTACAGGCTCCCGCCACCACGCCTGGCTAATTTTTGTACTTTTAGTAGAGACGGGGTTTCACCATGTTAGCCAGGATGGTCTCGATCTCTTGACCTCGTGATCCGCCCGCATCAGCCTCCCAAAGTGCTGGGATTACAGGCGTGAGCCACCATGACTGGCCAATATTTCGACTTTTTAAAAAAATTGGAATGTTTGTTTTCTTATTATTGAGTTTTCCGAGTTCTTTATATATTCTGGGAATAAGCCTTTTATCAGATAAGTATTTACCCAAGTGAAATGAAAACTTAGACGTTTATACAAAGTCCTGTATGCCAAAGTTTATAGCAGCTTTATTCATAACTGCTAAAAACTGGAAACCACCCAAATGTCTTACAACTGGTGAATGGTTAAAAGTTATAGAACATCTATAAAGTAGAATCCTACTCAGCAATAAAAATGAACAAACACCTGATTCACATGATGAAATGGATGAAACTCAAATGCTGTATGCTAAGTGAAAGAAGCTACGTACTGTATAATTCCATTTATATGAAAATAGATCAGTGGTTGCCAGGAGCTGCGGGGTGGGGCCAAAGGGGAAGCATGAGGGAATTGGAACAGTTTTCTATCTTGATTTTGTTGGAGGTTTGTCAACATTCATAGAACTAATTTAACAAAAGATGAATTTTACTGTATGTAAATGGTACATCAATTTTTTTTTTTTTTTACAAGTTGAGGGTATTGAAAGGAAGTAAGCTTTAAGAGTGTGGAAAATGCACTGCTGTGGCTGCATATCAGGGGGCTTTCAGTAAGCTGGGACATTAGGTTAGGCATTAGAATTTCATAAAAAGTTTAATCCTGTTTTTAGGGGGCAGAAATAGAAAATTGTAATCTCTTGGATTTTAACTTTCAGAGAATGATGAATGCAGCAGTATCAGGCTTTTGCTTGGCAGTGAATAACTCATGTGATGGACAGACAGAGTCTTGGTGGAAGGAGGGGGGAGAGAAAACAAATTATGGGTGAATGATCACCAGTTTCTGCAGCTTTTTCTTATTTTACACACACACACACACGTGCACACACATACACAGACACCTACACACATACACAGACGTATGCACACAGATACACGTACACACATACACACATATACATACACACAGGTATACACATACACACATGTGCACACACATACCACACATACATACATATGCACACACACAGACACACACATACAGACACATACACATATGCTCACACATACAGACACATGCACACACATACACATACACACACATACACACACATGCACACATACACACACCCCATATACACACATACATGTATACACATATGTACACACATATACACACACGTACACATGTACACACACTTAAACACACACAGACACATACGTACGCTTCAACTTTTTCCTTTGTTCCTCCTTCTCCTTATCCATATACCTGTCTATCAGTCCATAGTTCACATCGGGGCTAAATCTCTTTGTGATCCAGGCGCACCAGCAGTACCTCAGCCTCACAGCTTAACTTATTTCCTGTGAACATTGCTACCTGTGTGAATTTGCTCACATTGGTCCCTTTGCCAGATATAACCTCTCCTCTCTAACTCCTTTAACCTCTGATAGGCGGACTTGAAACTTTCAAGGTCCAACTCAAAATCTGCCTCTTCCATGAAGGCTTCTTTGATCACCCTAGTCAACTTTGATCACCCAGTGTCACCCCAGGACACTGAATTTTCCCTCCTTGTATTTGTGGAAAAAGAGATGGAGGAAATTGACTCTAAAGGCAGCAAGTAGAACAAAATATCAAACATATGTATATTATAGAAGCTAGATTAATGTTGGCTGATGGGCTTGCACCATTAGCTTTGGTTGAGGCAGTATCATTGTAGTGGTTAAGAGCATGGAGCAGCCTGGGCACAGTGGCTCATGCCTGTAATCCTAGCACTTTGGGAGGCTGAGGTGGGTGGATCATGAGGTCAGGAGATTGAGACCATCCTGGCCAACATGGTGAAACCCTGTCTCTATTAAAAATACAAAAATTAGCTGGGCGTGATGGCATGTGCCTATAATCCCAGCTATTCGGGAGGCTGAGGCAGGAGAATCGCTTGAACCAGGGAGTCGGTGGTTGCAGTGAGCCGAGATCGTGCCACTGCACTCCATCCTGGTGACAGAGCGAGACTTGGTCAAACAAAACAAAACAAAACACCACCACCACCAACAACAAAAAAGCATGGAAATGGAGGAGGCACATGCCTAGGTTTCAATACCAGCTCTGCTGCACACTGGCTGTGTGATATGGACAAATTACTTAACCTCTAAGTCTCAGTTTCCTCATCTATAAAATGGGGATACTAATAACATATACCTGGGGTTATTGTGAGGAGTAAATAAATTACTTTATATAAAATGCCTGGCACATACGGAGCCCCATGTAAGTGTTAGCTGCCATTATTTTGGAAGCATAGAATTAGTTGAAACTAATTCTAATCAGATGGGCTAAATATATTGCAGAGGATATATTGGTTTCAAGGGAAATATTACCGTTAGGAGAGGCAGAAATGTAAGATAATATTCACATTCATCTCGTTCAGACATGTCAGAAAGATCAACAACACTCGTTCCATTATGGATTCTAATGTAACTCTGTGAAAATATATAATTCCAACCTTAATAATGAGACTTTAAAGGGGGCTGCGTAGGCGAGGGTAGAGGTGGGAGGGAGGTGGGGAGGGAGAGTCAGCTGCTGTATGGACTTCTCTGAAGAGAGCCCTTATAGCTGGCCTGTTCCACTAGCAGCCTTTTGATATTCTAGGCAGCTGCCTGACACTGCACTTTGGTGCTCCACAGTGTAATTAACAGGCACGCACACAGCTGCCTTGTCAAACAATTGGCCAGACTTGGCAGTGTATACTACAGAGGCGGGGTGGTAGCAGGGAGCACCCAGGATACATTTACCACCTTGGGCCCTGAGCTTTCCCAACAGCCCTGTAATAACACTGCAGCTGCACCCTGAGAACTTCTTAAAACAGTGTTCCTGCTAACTTCTTAGAGGGGACTATCCAAATTCCTCAATTTACAATGCGTTTCCATTTTCTAGCTTACACAACAACAATATCACTAGCTTGACCTCCTCCTTGATGCTATCAGAGTCAACTGTGACTGGCCCACTAGCTTTTTTTTTTTATTCTCCTCTAAACCACACACTTTTTCATCTCTATTACCATTGGCCAGATAAATCTTTTTCAGGGAAGGAAGTGTAAGAGGAAGTGTGATGTCAGGAAAAAAAACACGGGACTGGGAATCAGAAGACCTCGTTTTTTGTTATGGCTCATAACAAAGCCATATGACCTCTCAAGGTCATAAAATGTCTTGAGAAAGTCGTTCGTTCGCTCTGGACCTTTGGGTCTTGTGTACAAGTGAGATGGTTAGGTTAGAGAGGAATTTTTGGGATATTTGTGGCTTTGAGGATTTAAAACTCATAAGCCATTGCAGGGGCTCTAGATCTTGGATCTTTGATGCCATGGAGCCCTGTATAAGAATTTCAGAACCGTCCCTACCCTGAAACTTTGCTTGTTGACAAACAACGGACTCTTATGCAGAATAGCATCCCTGTCCCTGAAACTTCCAGCCTACTGTGTTTTTCAGCCTTTCTTGAGGGTGCTGAGTAATTTTAACATGGGGTTGTATTTGGAAATGCTACAGTGGCTTTTGGTCCAAAGCTCCACAGTGACAAGACAGATCTGAGGATCAATTATAAGCCCAGCTTTGCCATTCCATATATAGGGTGTGTGCCCACCCTGTACTTGCTCATCTAGGTTTTGTTTTCCACATTTTATCTGTGTCAGACATCAGGCTCCTAATTTGAGAAATGTACTGTTGGTTTTAGCTGAAGTCATTTAGCTCATTTCCTTGTTGGAGAAATGTTGTCTCACGCATACAGACTTCCTCTAGAGGTGGAGGGGATGGCCCTGGCAATTCTACTGTATGCCTTCTGCACATTTTTATCCATTTGAAATCAGGTTGAGGAGAACACCAGGAACAGCTCAGATGGAGTTGAGAGTGCCTAAAAAGGAGATCAACAGCCTCAGGGTGTGTGTGGTCAGAAGGCTGAGACTCAATAGCCTCCGGTACTGCTGGTTTTGCCTGGGGAGTGAGCAATATTTGTGGATAAGAGCCAATTGTGTGCATCTCTTTCCGACTCTGCGTTCCCTGATGTGTAGTTGGTACCCTGACATTGGCCATGGTGGAAATATTTTCAGTATGGAATCAGCAAACACTACAAATCAGATATGTTTTTTAAAACTCTCTTTTCTTTCTCTTGTTCAATTGGATAATTTCTATTGATTGAGCTTTAAGTTCATTGGCTCTTTCCTCTGTCATCTCCAATCTGCTATTGATCCCCTAGAGTGAGTTCCAAATTTTGGTTATTGTGTTTTCCATTTCTAAATTTTACATTTGGGCTGGGCACGATGGCTCACGCCTGTAATCCCAGCACTTTGGGAGGTCAAGGCAGTTAGATCACTTGAGGTCAGGAGTTCGAGACCAGCCTGGCCAACATGGTGAAAACCCGTCTCTACTAAAAATACGAAAAAGTTAGCTGGACCTGGTGGTGCATGCCTCGGGAGGCTGAGACAGGAGAATTTCTTGAGGCTGGGAAGTGGAGGTTGCAGTGAGCCGCTGTGAGATTGCATTACTGCACTCCAGCCTGGGCAACAGAGCAAGACTCTGTCTCAAAAAGAAACAAATCAATAAATAAATTTTACATTTACTTCTCTTTTATATCTTCTATTTCTTTTTGAGATTTTCTACTTTTTCAATTATTGCAAGAATGTTTACAATTGCTTACAAGAGCATTTTTATGATAACTATTTTAAAGTTATTGTCAGATAATTACTACATATGTGTTGACACTGGCATCTGCTGATTGTCTATTCTCATTTAAATTGAGATTTTTCTGGTTCTTCATATTCCAAGTATTTTTTTATTGCATCCTGGACATTTTGAATATGATGTTATAAGACTCTGGTTCTTGTTTAAGTCCTATGAAAGACGTTGATATTTTAGCAGACAATTGACCTGGTTAGATTTGGTCTGCAATTTCCAACCCATCTCTTGTGGTTGTAGTTCAGTTCCGTTTTCAAACCTTTGCATTGCTATTTGAATCTGTCCTACGCTTTTGCCACCCAGTGATTAATTTGAGACCTGAGTATTTACCCATCTTGTGGTTCAGTTCTTGAAGTTTTTGGCAGGGTCGTTAGGATCAGGGTGATTAGGATCAGATCCATACATGCACAGCTGGGGTGAGCCCAAGCATTACTTTATGGGGTCACTTTCCTGAGCTCCTCCCTCTCTGCAATCTCCCTGATACGTTATGGTTCCTTGGGGCTCCTTTAGCCAGGAATCAGGGGTTTTAGTTCCTCCACTCTGTTACACACTTTTGTGAGTAGAACAATAATAACAACAAAAGAGCATGGTTTAGATGTGGCATGACCCCACCTTCTTGGAGTCATAGGTTCACCAATCAAGAAGGAAAGTTTGGGCCCATGCAGGCTCTTCTGCCACCACGGTTGCTGAGTTGCCAGGGGATTAGGTCATTAGAGAATGGAGAGGGAGAGGGAGAGAGAGAGAGGGGGAGAGGGGGAGAGGGGGAGAGGGGGAGAGGGGGAGAGGGGGAGAGGGGGAGAGGGGGAGAGGGGGAGAGGAGGAGAGGGAGAGAGGGGGAGAGGGAGAGGGAGAGACACCTCTTTGACCATTAGGAGATTCTTCTCCTAGTTCTTAAGCCAGAAACAAGAGTTGTTCCTGGAGCTTTCTCTGTGCTGTGCTGATGTCTACTTTCAGGTTTCAGGCTATGTTGTGTTTAGGCTGGGGAATATCTTGGAGATGGAGGGGTGGGTAGATTGGGGGGTAGTAGTAAACTCACCATCGATTTGGTAATATTTGAATTCAGGTTTTCTTCCCCAAACAGCCTGCTACTATCTACTTTTCAGCATCTTCAAATAGCTGCCCCATGAATTCTGTCCAGTAGGAAACAGAGGGTGGAGTATGCTTACTCCATATTGCCTGGAGCTAAGGGCCCTTTATTTCTTCCTTGGAGATCCAGTTGTTAAACACTTATCAACACACTACAGGCTGATTGTACCAAGTGTTGGTATAAGCAAGGAGACTCCTTATGCAATCTTTCACATTACATTCAGGCAGGTCTACCATTTTCTATCTGTGCCTCTGAACAATTAGTTGCCATACCACACTGGGCCTCAGTATCCTCATTTGTAACTTGGGAATAAAAATAGCACATACCTCATTGGATTGTTGTAAGGGTTAGATGAAATAATACAGTACCTGGAACAGTGTCTGGCACATAGTACATGCTCAATAAATGGAAGCTATGTATTTTTTTAAAATAAAGAATAAACTCTTTGCATCTCAGTCTATCTCAGAATCAGAGAGGTGTGTATTTACTGAGGAATAAAACCCAGAGATGGGGAGGCCTTATGGTCTGCAGTAGTTTAGAACTTCAGCTTTAGAGCCAGTTGGTGAATCTCCAGCTCAGATATTTACTAGCTATATGACATTGGGCAAATCACCCTTCCTTCCTTCCTTCCTTCCTTCCTTCCTTCCTTCCTTCCTTCCTTCCTTCCTTCCTTCCTTCCTTCCTTCCTTCCTTCCTTCCTTCCCTCCTTCCTCTCTCTCTTTTCCTTTCCTTTCCTTTCTCTTTTCTTTTCTTTTCTTTTTTGAGACAGAATCTCACTCTGTTTCCCAGGCTGGGGTGCAGATGTTCTATTACAGCTCACTGCAGCCTTGGGCTCAGGTGATCTTCCATCTCAGCTTCCAGGGTAGCTGGGACTACAGGCTCACTCCATCACAACTGGCTAATATTTTAATACTTTATTTGTAGAGACAGGGTTTTGCCATGTTGCCCAGGCTGGTCTCTAACTCCTAGGCTCCAAGCGATCCTCCCAACTCAGCCTCCCAAAGTTCTGGAACTACAGGTGTGAGCCCTGCGCCTGGCCCCCTTCACCTTTCTGTGCAAGCAGTAAAATGAGTACAATGAAAGTGCATACTTCAGAAGGTTATTGAGAGGATTAAAGGAGATAATACATTAAAATGCTCAATAATTATTGGCTATTATTAATATTGGGTCAATTTAATTTAGTGATTCCTGTGAGCTAGGCCCTATAGGGGTATGTAATGGATATCTTATAGTTATAATGCCCAGAGATGATTGTGTGTGAACACGCTTGCACACACACCCAATCTTGGGGTGTTTTGGGGAACTCACTGACAGCACTACCTTCTCTCCCTAAGACACTGACGTACCTCCTGGTCTCAGCAGCATTGCAGGGTGAGGAGCCACTGTCTTGATCTGCTTTAAAACACTGGACAATGCTCATTGGACTATTGTGAAGAGACATTAATGAACACACAGTCAATCTCTGCAGATTGACTGAGGGCTCTGTCACTTTCTGCTTATAGCTTGTAGTCCTCAGTTCTTTTTGAGTTAATAGCCTGTGACTCTTCGGTCACTCTTTCTGTGGGCTGGGCTGACTGCTCACCCGGGTTCTCTGCAGGAGCAGCATGTGCATTGTTTCTGTTGCAGATGGTTCCTGGAGCTAGAATGAAGAGAAGTGGTTTTGCTGATACATTTTTGTGGTTTGTCTAACACCCTCTTTCTATAGCAGCACGTTGCCTCTAGTTTTCCTCTTTGGGTATCTGTTTGTGTTTTTAATTTCCTTTTTGTAGAGTCTTTTTTGATTAAAAATTTCTCCATGCTCAAAGGATGTTGAAATTCCATTTTAGCGTTTTGATAAAGGGTGGCTATAATATTTGATATTCAAAGCAGCAGCAAAGCTCTTCATGTGATACGATACTGTTTGACATGCCCCAGCTTCTGTTGCCTTTTAAAAGATAGCATGGTGTGGTAAACAGAGCTCTTCACTGGCAGTCAGAAAAACTGATGTCAAGTTCAGTATCTGCTCCTCCCTTACCTGGAGTCACAGGGCAAGTCACATCACTGCTCTGCTGCTCAGTTTCTGTTATTCGAATACATTGAGGCTAGGGGCCACAGCAGCAGAGATGAGCTAAGGCCGCAAATAGAGCAGATGGATACCAGCAACTGCAGAGGAAAATCTCCGTGACTGGCAAGAGCACATGATGCCCCCTGAGCCCCTGCTGGAGAAACCAAGGGATTTAAGGAGCTGGTTTCTGGCCAATCCCCTTTGCTTTTCCTCCCTCAGGTTGGTGAAAGTGCTAGAAACATGAGTTCACTGTGAAACACGGAGGCTTGAGCCAGATGATTACTGAAGCCTCTTAGCTCCAAAATTTGGGGATTACCATAGGAGGGACTGGATTAAGGCAGGTGCAGGAATATTGCTGAAGCTGCTGCTGTTATGCTTGGGGGCCCCAGGCAGGAGGAACAAAAATCAACTTATTTAATCTTGCAGTTTTCGTTTCCTCATTTCTGAAATGGGGATAATAATACCTCCTCGGCTTAGTGTTCAGTGCAGCTGTGAGGAGCAAATGTGAGAGCGGCTGCGAATGTGGTCCTGGTAGCACTCCCAAGCAGAAATATAAGCCACATCAAGGTCCCATTTGGGAAAATCTGCTCCTTTCCTGGTCTTCCCCCTCTGGGCGTCAGAACTTTAACTGCATTTGCCAGGTGGAATCCATACAGTTCAGCTAACAGTACTTTAACACAACAAAAAGACCTAGCTAAAAATGACTCAATGCAGGCAAGGATTATATAGAATTCAGTGTAATTTAAACTGAAACATAATTATCTATAACAAACCACAGATCCTATATTGGCAGGTTTTTATTTTTATTTTTTTTTGACACAAGATCAAGCTCTGTTGCCCAGGCTGGAGTGCAGTGGTGCAATCTCAGTTCACTGCAATCTCCGCCTCTCAGGCTCAAGTCATCCTCCCACCTCAGCCTCCCAAGTAGCTGGGACTGTAGGCATGTGCCACCATGCTTGGTTACATTAAAAAAAATTTTTTTGTGGAGACTAGGTTTCACTATATTACCCAGGCTGTTTTTGAGCTCCTGGGCTCAAGTGATACTCCCATTTCGGCTTTCCAAAGTGTTGGGATTACAGGCATGAGCCACTGTGCCCCTTCAGGTTCTAATGTTATTTTCAATTTCCTCTTCAGTAAGGAATTGGGGAAGACCCCTATCTTTTGTGATTAGGAAATTGTTGCTGTTCTGGCGTATTCTGGATTTCTATCTTTTTCTCCTTGTCTAAGTTCTACATATCCTCTTCTGTGTGTTCCATGCTGTTTTTGTCTCATGCCAGGCTGCACTGAGATGGGACTTTTTTTGGTATAAAGACACTTATTAATTAATACAGAAAATTCACAGTCATTCAGCAGCCATTTATTGTGTCGGCCATGTGCCATGCACTATGCTGGAGAGTGGGAATACAGAGATTTTTTTTAAAAGTTCTCATATTTTAGGTCTTTACAGTTTAGCAGAAGAGCCAGACAATTATAGCAGTGAGATAAGTGCTCTGATCATTTCATAGAGGGCCATAGGAGAGTACAACATAGTTGGGTATATTGATAGGGCTGGTCCCAGGAAAGCTGAATCTGAGTTGAGGTCAAGGAGTAGTTGGAGTTTCCTTGGAGAAGGGGGCTGGGAGAAGGATTTTCTAGGCAAAGGTAGCAGTATGTGCCAAGGTATTGGGGCATTGAAGGGCGTAGCATTTACAGGGAGCTTTAATAGCGTGGCTAAGTCAAAAGTAGGGATTAAGGAAGGTGTGGAGTGATGGGAGATGAGACTGAAGGAACAAGAAGGGGCTGGGGCACGAAGAGCCTTGGACATCCTGCTGGAAGAGAGTGGAAACTAGTGGAGAGTTTTAAATAGAGAATCAACATGATCAGGTTTGTGTTTTTGAGACTAAGGTATTAAAAGAGGACTCAAGATGCTCAAGCACAATGCATCAAACACAGTCAGGAAATGTGGCAGAAACCCACAGTTTCTATCTGGGAGATAGCAAGATGATTGGATATAAGGCAGTAGCAGTGGGGATGGAGATCCAAACTTGTTTCTGTTGTCTTGGTCCAAGTAATAACTGGAGTCTTATAGCATTATTGGCTAAGTGCTGCAGTGGTCAAGGCTTATAAGAATGGAGAAAAGGCCCTGGATTTGTTTCAAAGGAAGTCACTGGTTCCAGGGCTAAGGATGTGGATAGCAGGGAGTGATGATGGCAGTGCTTTCATATGCAGAGTCCAGGAGAGATTCAGCAAGGTACAGTATGTTGAGGTCGAGTCCATGATAGTTAATTTTTTGTGTTGTTTTTATTGTATTAAAGAGCACAAAATGGTGTTTGTGTTTTATTTGGCCTATACAACATTCCAAACATTTTGAGTCAGCAATGAAAAACTGGGAGATTTTACAATTTACAAATTCAAATTTCTGGTTTCTCTTGAAAAATCCAGACGCTCTGGCAGCACTAGGTCTGCATTAGTTCACGTGGGTCAGCTGGAGCTGAGTTGCTACTGCCCCTTTTAGATGGACTGTTTGCTCTCTAATCAACCACAGACCCACCCCTCACACCATGTATGCAGATGTACTCACACTCGGCCTGCTTAGCCAGGGTGGGCTTTGAGTTTGTAATCCCCAGGTTATCTCAGGCCTAGCTTTAAAGGTGACATGCAGCAGCCAGATTGCTCATACAGGATGATCTTTATCATTCCAGTGAGAAGACTAAGCCATCCGCTGAGAATAAAGGAAATGAAGGACAGATTGGAGTACAGAAGTCATGACTGCACTTTTAAGTGTTGTCTTGATAACAAACATAGTAGGCTTAAAAAATCTTTAAGTATGGAACTTTCTCAAAGTTCTTTTACAAAGTATTTCTTATTGTTCTGTATTGTGATTGTCTGTTTACATGAATGTCTTTCTCACTCATCTGGTGAATGTCTTATGATCAGGAACTGTGTCTTTTCCTTGGCTGTGGGTCTGATATAATATAAAGATATACATACATGCATATATACATGTTGATATATGTATATATATGTTGATATATATATGTTGAAATATGCATCTATGTAATCAGACCCTTGAAAGGGGTTGATACAGTAGAAGGATACACACATATATATTTATACACACTCACACATATATGTTGATATCTATCTATATGTGTTGATATTTTATATATCTATTATATCAGACCCTTTCAACACACGCTTACACACACACACACACACACACACACACACACACATATATATATTCCTTTATTCTCAGCTGACAAGAACCCTGAGGGACAGTCTTATTCTCTCTTTCATCACTTTTTTCCTTTCCATATATATGTGTGTGTGTGTGTGTGTATGTGTATACACACACTATATATATGTGTGTATATACATACATACAGGATATATACATACGTACATACACACACACACACACACACACACATATATATATAGAGAGAGAGAAGGGAAAAAAGTGATGAAGGGGAGAAAAAGACTGTCCTTCAGGGTTCTTGTCAGGAGACCAGATGAGACAACGTATGACCAAATGCTTAACACAGAGCCTAGCATGTAATAGACACCCAAATCGATTTTTCTTCCTGCATATGAAAGAGCTTAAAGAGCACATACTCAGTAAAAGCTGGTTGCCTTTCTTTCCTCTTTACCTTCTCTGATGTCAACACTCCTGGGAGATTCACCTTTGACCATTCTAGCAGGGCTTTTACATGCAGTCTCTTCTCACTCAGCGGGCACTTGTTTATATGTTCAATCCATTGATTACAATGGTAGATTACATACCTACTATGTATACAGTCTCATACTAGATGCTGCAGGGATGCTAGAGGTAAGACCCACTTCTTCTCTCTTGTTCTTTGCCTGGTAGGGGGATTAGACACATATTCAAGGAACTCTATATATGAAAAACAAACTATTCGATGTGCCACAAAAGAGGACAGGCAAAATTCCCCTGCCATCCAGAGCAGTGTGGAACCCCATGAGGTTGGGGAAATCAGGAAAGGCTTCCTGGAGGAAGTGATACCAAAGACAGCATGGGAAAGGGTAAGATTTCAGCATGTGGAGGTGAAGTGGCTGCAGAGGCAGTTTTCTGCCTACATGCAAAGTTTTCCTTGGAATTATGCCTAGTTGTCAGAGGCCTTTTAAAAATCTAAATAAAGTAGACACATTGTTTCTTCTCTTGCCAACAGGTCTCTTTACCCTCTCAGACAACTCTATAGATGAATGATGGAAAAGCAAACCAAAACCTCAAAGTGTGACACTTAACTAGGTCATACCACCAGACTTATTTGAAATATCAAGCTGGCATTATTTCTTTGCTTATACCTGAACACTTATTGGCAAATATTTATTGCGTATTATATGTGAGCACTGGCACAGTTACAAGATACTGTGACATATAAAAATGAATACAATATAGGCTATGGCCTCAAAGAGCCTTGACTCTATTGAGACAGATGTGAAAATCATTTAATGTGGTAAGTAGTCTAGTGGTAAGTAAGTACTCTAGTAGTATGGATCTGATCCAAGTGCTATGAATGTGCAGAGGAAGGCACATTTAACTATATCTGTAGAGAGGTTGAAGGAAGGTGTCACAAAGGAGGTGACAATTTTAGTGGGCCTAGAAGAATAAGTAGAATTTCTCAAGGCAGAGAAGCGGGTAAGAGAATGAATTAATATTAATCAGAGCCAGGAACTTTAGACTTAACCCTCAGTGAAACCTTCTGATCTAGCTATGATTATTTCCATTTTGCAGATGGGGAAATTAAGGCTCAGAGAGACCAAATGAATCATCTAAAGTCACACAGCTAGTCCATGTCAGAGTTAGGCTTTGAACTCAGGCTTCCCTGTCTCTACTATATCAAGCTGCCTTCATGGGGAAGAAGCAGGGGGCAGTGAGGATATAGAAATACATTCTAGGCAAAAGCAAACGTTGCTGGAGATGAACAGGGTTTGTGTCAGCAGGATCTCACTTTAGCTATGACCAGAACTGCCTGACTTTGGAGCACTTTACAGATGATTGTCTCCTTTTTTGGGACTTGCTTTTGAAATTAGAATTGTTCAGGGCCTGCTTACATTGACTATAACATGCAGTTCAGCAAGCATTTATTGACTGACTTGGCTGCAGCAAATGGGATTTAGACTGTTTACCATCTTCAAAATAATTTGTACAGTGATAGATTGGAACAATTCTCAGAAGGTTTACTTCAGCACTTCAGTTAGGCAAAGTCACCAGATTGATAATGCTCTTTCCTGGTCCTTACAGACAGAGAGACACGGCCTGAAAATAAAGGCTGAAAGAACTTATTTTTCAAGAGGTAGCTCTCTTGAAAGTACAAAATGTTTTATATTTAGGAACCACCTTAAATCCTTTCCTGAACAAAAGAAAGTTTAAATACATACATAGATAGGCATATAGGCAGATAAAGTGGTAGAAAAACATATGTAGTCATGCATTGCTTAATGATGGTGATATATTCTGAGAAATGTGTTATCAGATGATTCCTCTCTTGTACAAAGTTCACAGAGTATCCTTACACAAGCCTAGATGGAATAGCCTACTACACACCTCAACCATAAGTATAGCCTATTTTTCCTAGGCTACAAACCTGTACAGCAAATTGCTGCACTGAATATTGTTGGCAAATGTAACACAATGCTAAATATTCAAAATATATGTAAACATATAAAAGGTAATGTGTGACACTATGATGTTAGGATGGCTGTGATGTCACTAGGCAACAGGAATTTTTCAGTAATTTCCCGTTATTATGAGACCTCCATCATATATGTAATCTATACTCGACTGAAATGTCCTTATGTGGAGCACGACTGTGTTTATGTCTATAAACTCATGTACATTTATATATGCATACATGAGCATTTCACTTATAAGAATTTGTACAGCAGCTTAACTGATAAAAATGATCCCACAGCAAAGTCTACTATAGTCGCTCCCTATTCCTCTTCAAAAACAAAAACTTCCCCCCTTTCACTTTTGAGCAAAGGAAATATGCCTGGCTAAGGACTGATGAGGTTCTTAGTGAAAATAAAAATGCTCTAACCCTGCCTGTTTTGCTTAACTATTAGGGAATACCAACTGTTGGGAGGCACAAACCTCAGTACCACAATGCCATTGACCCATGCAACTGAAGAACTGTCCTGCATGCTCTGGTTTAATGCTTTGGAGTGGTGTGCGTGGACATGCGGGTGCCTCCAAATTGCGAAGCCTTCTTGGTCCCTTTTCCGAAGCAATTTTTAACTATATTCCTTTCTTTCTGTTTGATTAGCCATCACCCTAGAGCAGATCATTATCATGGCACACTTACACTATTGTGATAGCTTCCAAATCATTTTCTCTGTTTCTAGCTGTGTTCAAATCCATCCATGCACAGCTGTTTAAAACTAAACACTATTTTGGCAAGAGACACTGGCACACACACAAAAAACTAAACTAAATACTGCTTTTTTTCTTCTTGTCTTTTGTTCCGTAAAAATAGACATTCTTTTTTTCTGATTAGATAACTAACATGTTTGTGGTTAAAAATACAAAAATAAAATAGAGAAAAATATAAGGAACAAAGTGAAAAATCACCTGCAATTTCATCACCCTGAAATAACTACCATTAATATGTTGGTTGCCCTCTTCTCATTCACTTCTTGTGTGTATTTACACACACATGCAGTTTTACAATTTTTAGTTGCTTCCTTGTTACCCTAGTTAACCCAGTGTTAACAGTTGGGTGTGTATATTCTTCATCTCTTTCTTCAGGTTCATAGAACTATGTTAAAAATAAGTAGATATAAAGCCAGGCATGGTGGCGCATGCCTTTAGTCCCAGCTACTTAGGAGGCTGAGGTGGGAGGATTGCTTGAGCCCAAGAGTTCAAGTCCAGCCTAGGCAACATAGCATGACCCTGTGTCTAAAATTTTTTTTTAGAAGATAGACATATAGGCCGGGCGCAGTGGCTCACACGTGTAATCTCAGCACTTTGGGAGGCTGAGGTGGGCGGATCACGAGTTCAGGAGATCGAGACCATCCTGGCTAACATGGCAAAACCCCATCTTTACTAAAAATACAAAAAATTAGCCGGGTGTGGTGGCAGGCGCCTGTAGTCCCAGCTATTTGGGAGGCTGAGGCAGGAGAATGACATGAACCCAGGAGGTGGAGCTTGCAGTGAGCAGAGGTTGCGCCACTGCACTACAGCTTGGGTAACAGAGCAAGACTCCGTCTCAAACAAACAAACAAAAAAAAATATACATATGTAGGGTTTAAAAACAGTTGTTCATCAGAGCCCTCAGAAATAATAGCACACATCTACAACCACCTGATCTTTGAAAAACTTGACAAAAACAAGAAATGGAGAAAGGATTCCCTATTTAATAAATGGTGCTGGGAAAACTGGCTAGCCATATGTAGAAAGCTGAAACTGGATACCTTCCTTATACCTTATACAAAAATTAATTCAAGATGGATTAAAGACTTAAATGTTAGACCTAAAACCATAAAAACCCTAGAAGACAACCTAGGCAATACCATTCAGGACATAGATATGTGCAAGGACTTCATGTCTAAAACACCAAAAGCAATGGCAACAAAAGCCAAAATTGACAAATGGGATCTAACTAAACTAAAGAGCTTCTGCACAGCAAAATAAACTACCATCAGAGTGAACAGGCAACCTACAGAATGGGAGAGAATTTTTGCAATCTACTCATCTGACAAAGGGCTAATATCCAGAATCTACAAAGAACTCAAACAACCCCATCAAAAAGTGGGCAAAGGATATGAACAGACACTTTTCAAAAGAAGACATTTATGCAGCCAACAGACACATGAAAAAATGCTCATCATCACTGGCCATCAGAGAAATACAAATCAAAACCACTATGAGATACCATCTCACACCAGTTAGAATGGCGATCATTAAAAAGTCAGGAAACAACAGGTGCTGGAGAGGATGTGGAGAAATAGGAACACTTTTACACTGTTGGTGGGACTGTAAACTAGTTCAACCATTGTGGAAAACAGTGTGGCGATTCCTCAAGGATCTAGAATTAGAAATACCATTTGACCCAGGCATCCCATTACTGGGTATATACCCAAAGGATTATAAATCATGCTGCTATAAAGAGACATGCACATGTATGTTTATTGCGGCACTATTCACAATAGCAAAAACTTGGAACCAACCCAAATGTCCATCAATGATAGACTGGATTAAGAAAATGTGGCACCTATACACCATGGAATACTATGCAGCTGTAAAAAGGATGAGTTCATGTCCCTTGTAGGGACATGGATGAAGCTGGAAACCATCATTCTCAGCAAATGATCGCAAGGACAAAAAACCACACACCGCATGTTCTCACTCATAGGTGGGAATTGAACAATGAGAACACTTGGACACAGGAAGGGGAACATGACACACAGGGGCCTGTCATGGGGTGGGGGAAGGGGGGAGGGATAGCATTAGGAGATATGCCTGATGTAAATGATGAGTTAATGGGTGCAGCACGCCAACATGGCACATGTATACATATGTAACAAACCTGCATGTTGTGCACATGTACCCTAGAACTTAAAGTATAATAAAAAATAAATAATTATTAAAAAATAAAAAGTTGTTCATAAAAAAGTATCAAGTCATATACTTTACCTTGCCTCTAGATTTTCTTTCTCAACAGTAAAATTCCTCCACATTTACTGGTACAGATCTAATTAATTCCTTTTAATGCCTGTACTATTCCTTGGTGTAGAGTCACTATTAATTCATTTCTTTCTCTGTGGAAAGGCATGCCTTTTGTTACTAGTTTTCTGCCACTATAGAAACAATACTGCTGTAAATATCTTTGTGTATATATTTGTGTAACTCTGTTCATACTCATTTTTTTTTTAATTTGGGATAGATTTACAGGAGTGGAATTGCTGAGACAAAGGGTATGGGTAGTTTTGATTTTTATAGATATTTCCAGATTGCTTTCCCAAAAGGGTGTAAATACTCACATTAATATATGAGAGTATAGTTCTCCTTTCCTGTCCTGCCAAACAGTGGGTGTTAGCACTTAAATATTTGCCAATCAAATGAGTGAGAAATATCTCCTTATGTGTTTAAAATTTGCATTTATCAAACTGCTATTGTTTAATGAACATTTGGATTTGTACTTCATATCTTTGTTTATTTTCCTACCATGTTGTTTGTCTTATGAGTTTGAATGAGCTATTTGAGTATTTTAGATACTAATCTTTTATCTGGCATATGTATTATGTTTATTTCCCAACATATTATTTGTCTTTCAATTTGTTTATGGTATTTTTCATAGAAATGTTTAAAAAATTATATAACCAGTATGTTTAGGCTTTGCTTTATAGTTTCTGGGTGTTCTGTCTCAGTTAAAAGATTGCCAAATCTACTGCATTACATATATGTTTGCCTAAATGTTCTTGCAGTCATTATTTTATTAAACTTATTCTTGTACCATGTCTGAAATTTACTTTTAAAAGTGGAGTATGGTGGATAGTGAAACTTAATTTTAGTTTAGATGATAGTCAATTGTGCCAGATACTTTTTGATTAAATAAACTAACCCTTTCATACTCAATTGAATTGCCATCTTTGTCATATATCAAAGTCTCATATACACAGGTCTTTATTTCTATACTTTTTTGTTCCACTGAACTATTTGTGTATTCATATGCCAATATTATATTATTCTGCAAAGGCTTTGTAATATATATATATAATATATATATTTATTTATTTTATTATGTATTATTATTTTTATTATACTTTAAGTTCTAGGGTACATGTGCACAACGTGCAGGTTTGTTACATATGTATACATGTGCCATGTTGGTGTGCTGCACCCACTGACTTTTTTGAGACGCAGTCTTGCTCTGTAGCCCCAAGGCTGGAGTGCAGTGGCGCGATCTCAGCTCACTACAAACTCCGCCTCCCGGGTTCACGCCATTCTCCGGCCTCAGCCTCTCAAGTAGCTGGGACTACAGGCGCCTGCCATTCCCGGCTAATTTTTTGTATTTTTAGTAGAGACGGGGTTTCACCGTGGTCTCGATCTCCTGACCTCGTGATCCGCCCGCCTTGGCCTCCCAAAGTGCTGGGATTACAGGCGTGAGCCACCGCGCCCAGCTAGCTTTGTAATATATTTTAAAACTGGGATGGCAAATATCATTTACTATTTGTCTTTTCTATAATTTTATTAGATATTGTTAGACATTTATTTTTCTATCTAAACATGAAGATAATGTACTGTTATAAAACAATGCAATACAAAAATGATGGAATTCAAATTGGAATTGCATTAACTTTATTCATTTTGGAAGAATTACCATTTTTTTTTTTGGAGATGGAGCCTCGTTCTGTCACCCGACAAGAATTACCATTTTTATTATAGTTAAACTTTCCATCAAAAAACATGGCATGTGTTTTTTACTTATTCAATAAAGCTAACCTTAACAGGGCTTACTTTATAGCCAATGTTATAAGCCAAGAGTAGAAACAAGAAGTCTAGCTATTGAACAAGGTGGAGGCAAGAATGGTCATTATTTAGTGACACTTTGATTTCCTTTTGTAAACTATAAGAGAATGAACTACCAGGCGCGGTGGCTCACACCTGTAATCCCAGCACTTTGGGAGGCTGAGGTGGGTGGATCACGAGGTCAGGAGATCAAGACCATCCTGGCTAACGCAGTGAAACCCCCCCTCTACTAAAAATACAAAAAATTAGCCGGGTGTGGTGGCGGGAGCCTGTCATCCCAGCTACTCGGGAGGCTGAGGCAGGGGAATGGCATGAACCCAGGAGGCAGAGCTTGCAGTGAGCAGAGACCCAGCCACTGCACTCCAGCCTGGGAGACAGAGCGAGACTCCGTCTCAAAAAAAAAAAAAAAAAAAAAAAAAAAAAAAAAAAAAAAAAAAAAAAAGAGAATGAACTGAAAGTGAGTTACTACTAATGAGAGATTTTTGAAACGTGATAAATAAAAAATACAGGTAGCTTTCACTCTCACTATCCAAATAGTCGCTAAACTGACATAAAAATTTATGCCCAGATTTCACTATCTGAATTGAAAACCTGCTATAATGGACCCATATGCATACATCATTTAAAATTTTACCACTATGTTTATTTTACCAAATGTCATTTGTAACAATTATATATCTTTAACATATTATTTTATTGTTTATTTACATTAAAGAATGTGATTGTTGCAGCTTAGAAGGAAAGTTATTGCATCTGACACTGTACTGTATCTTTGCATATTGTATGCAAACATAGCCACAAATGGAGTCATTGAGGGTTAATTAATTAGGTAATTACTCTTTTAAATGCTTTGCATTATATTGAAATTATTGATTGATGACTATACAGGTATCTGAAGTGTTTTAGTGATATTTGAGGAAAATGGAATTACTAGATAGGCTGGGAACACATTTTTAAAGTTTGAAACAATAAACTCGGCTGGGAGCAGTGGCTCATGCCTGTAATCTCAGCACTTTGGGAAGTTGAGGTGGGAGGATAGCTTGAACCCAGGAGTTTGAGAACAGACTGGGCAACGTAGCCACATTTGCAGCCCATCACTACCCCCCAAAAAATGTAGATGTGGCATGTGCTTATATTCCTAACTACTTGAGAGGTTAAGGCAGGAGGCTTGCTTGAGCCCAGGAGGTCAAGGCTGTAGTGAGCTATGATTATGCCACTGCTCGCCAGCATGGGTGACAGAGTGAGACCCCATCTC
This sequence comes from Macaca fascicularis, assembly GCF_037993035.2. Classification (NCBI taxonomy): domain Eukaryota; kingdom Metazoa; phylum Chordata; class Mammalia; order Primates; family Cercopithecidae; genus Macaca; species Macaca fascicularis. Next base: position 124,539,629 of record NC_088395.1, on the reverse strand, counting down.
TAAAAAACAAAAACAACCCCCAAATAAGCAATAGAGTATGGGCTTCTGCTTTTTGGAAATTTGTTAGCCAACATGTTTTTAGGCACTAAATATGAATGATGCCTGTACCCTCAAAACTGTAGCTTTCCTCTACTATACCAACAAAAACAAGTTTGAAATATAATGGGAAAATACACATTCACAATGGCCAGTGATATGTGGGGAGCTAGAGTAGTGCTTGACTCTGCTACCTGTGGTCGATAGTCTTTAAGATGGCTCCCAGTGATCTTAGCTTCCTGGAATTTCTGCCCTTATGTATCTTTCTACCCTTGTGTGTGGGCTCAACCTAGTGACTTGGACTTGCTTCTATAAAACAGAGTCTTGCAAGCATTACCGAATGTAACTTTTGAGATTAGATTGAAAAAAAAAAAAAAAACCTGTAACTTTCTTCTTGCATCTCTCCTTCTTTGAGCCCTCACTCTGGAGGAAACCAGCTCCCATCTTTTGAGTAACCCTATGGAGAGGTACATGTAGCAAGGAACTGATGTTTCAGGCCAATGGCCAGCAAGAATCTGAGGCCTGCCCAGCAGCCATGTGAGTGAACTTGAAAGCAGGTCCTTCCTCAATGAAGCCTTGAGGTGACTGCAACCCTGGCTGATACCTCAAGTGCAGCCCTGTGAGAGACCGGAGCCAGATGCATTCAGCTAAGCCACAGCACTATTCCTGATCCATAGAAACTGTGAGATAATAAGTATTTGTTGTTTTAAGCCACTACATTTTGGGATAATTTGTTATGCAGCAATAGATAACTAATATACCACCAGAATGTAAGGGATATGAAGGGAGCCATCTGGAATATCTGGTTCACCACTCTCTCTAGCACTTAGTACAGTGCCTAGTGCCAAGCAGGTTTGTGATAAGGATTTGTTGAACATATGAATGAAAAGACAGATGAAGAGGCCAAGAGAATGGTCCTTTTCCCAACTCTGTTTCATTTTGTCATCTTGGCCCCAAAGCAGTTTATCTTATGTATAGAATATCATAAAATCTCCTCTGAAAAGAGTTACAATTTACTTCTGACCCACTTCTCTAACTACAAGGCCCAAAATGGGTCCAGAGAATGTGGCAGGGGATGGACACTGTGCCACTTCTCTTCTACCAGAGACATACTTTCTCTTAATGTATCCTGGTCTACAGAGATGTAGCTCTGCTTCCAAGAGGGTACCTTTAACCTTATCACCCTGAAAGGAGGAAATTGAATTCCCATCTTCACTTCAGAAGAAAGTCTTTGTTTAACATCTGGATAGAGGATTCATTTGGGTGTTTTCTCCCAGAACAAAGGAAAAGTCTCCTTTAAAGGAACATTGACAACTCCACTACTTGCTAGAAAGAAACTGCTTGCCACTTAGAAATAGCATTTTGTTGTTACTGCTTTTCTTTTCTCCCAGCTTCTATCTACTGAGGTTTCAAAAAAATATCTCAAGGGTTTGGATTTCCACATGGACCCCCCTGGTATACTGCAGCCTATAGACCCCCAGGCTATGGATCAACTTCCCTGAACTGTACAATTATACCATAAAAGTTTTGTTTTGTTTTTGCTTTTAAATCTCTGTGAGAGGAAAGGTGATTTGACAATGTCAACTATCAAAAAAGGGATTTTTTTTTGAGACAGGATCTTGCTGTGTCACCTAGGCTGGAGTGCAGTGGCATGATGATAACTCACTGAAACTTTGAACTCCCAGGCTCATGCAATCCTCCTACCTCAGCCTCCTGAGTAGCTGGGACTACAGTTGTGAGCCACGGAGCCCACCAAAAAAGGGATGTTAAAAATGGAGGTTAATTCATGTTACCAGATCTGGCCATCATCACCTGGGAAAGACAATTAAAATTTCAAGTGGTTATATCTTCTCGTAACAGTGGAAATGTAGCTCAAATAAAACAGCCCGGTGAATTGTTCATTCGACACTTTTCATTGGTCCTCCTCCTGAATAGCAAAAATGACATGAAAAATTCCAACCCACTTTATCCGTTAGCTGCATAGTATTATAACTTAAGTTTGATCATATCCAAACAATGTACTTCTCTGTTCTAATTTCATTTAGATGCAAGCCTGTTTCTTTCAGAATAAATGTCATGGATATAAACTCTTCAGGTTTGTTTACATTAAAATTCAGAATTTAATTCAACGAACTTTTATAGAGTCTACTATGTGCAGATATTTTCCATCCTCAAGGACTTATAATCTACTACGAATTATAAGAAATGTGGTGATAATGGCATTTTTTGCTTAGTGCCAGTAGTGCCAAATACCATTTCCCTAGACTGCTTCCTCACAGGCACCTATTAGGTAGAATAATTATTATCTTAATTTTACAGATAAGTAAAGTGAGTCCTAGAGATGTCAAGTACTTTGCCCAAGGTCAGTCACACTGCTTACAATGATGGTCTTGGGAATAAAGCCCAGGTTTGTCTGGTGCTGAAAGTCCTAATTGGCAAAGGACTATAATACCAAACTTATTAACAATGACTCTGGCATGAAAACCTGCTGGGCAGCCTCCAAGAAACCAAAGCCTGTGGGTCCCTTGGGGTGAGATAACAGAGGGTAGGGTTGCAGAGTTGACACTCAGAGGATCTGACGGAAGGGCACCACCAGGTGTGGAGCCTGAGGCTGAATTTGACTCAAGAGTGGAAACTTCACCTGGCCTGGATATGGAAAGGACTGTCAGGACTGACAGATTGATAGCTCTCTTGATTCTGTAGGAGACTGTGCATGATTGTCTTGAATCAGTAGCAATTTACATGATTTATCCCATTAACAAGACATTACAGATGTGGTAAGTGGCATACAGGAGGTTTATATAAAATGCCATTGTGATTCAGATAATACAAAATAAGAATAAAAGCTTGCATTTCCAGAATGCTTTCTCTGTGTCAAGCACTTTGCTAAGCGCCTTACAGGCATCATCTCACTCAAGCTTTGCAACACTTACCTTATGAAATGAGTAACTTTTCTCATGCTCATATATAACTCTGATACATTTAGCATCTTGTTCAAGGCCACACGAATAGTAAGTAGTAGAGCTAGGTTCAAATTGTAATCCCAGCATTTTGGGAAGTGGAGGCGGGAGGATCAATTGAGGTCAGGAGTTCGAGACCAGCCTAGCTAACATGGTAAAACCCTGTCTCTACTAAAAATACAAAAATTAGCTGGGTGCGGTGGTGCATGCCTGTGGTCCCAGCTACTTGAGAGGCTGAGGCAGGAGAACTGCTTGAACGGGTGGCAGAGGTTGCAGTGAGCTGAGATCACACCATTGCACTCCAGCCTGGGCAACAGAGTGAGACTTTGTCTCAAAAAACAAAACAAAACAAAACAAACCTAGATCTGTCTGATTGGCTTCAGGGAGTTTCTAGGTGGACAACTGAGAGCAGTCTTTAAAGCAGGTGGAATCTGAGGTGGACCCTAAAGGACAGTAGATGGCCAGAGGCAGAGATCCATCCAAGCAAGAGGTCAGAGCCTGAGCAAAGGCATGCATGTGGGAGGGGGTGGAGCCAAATGCAGTAATAGCAAGTGGTATCATTTGGAGCTTTGGGTGGTTTAAAGTACATAGGTAAGAGAATACTGGAGAAGGAGGTTGGGACCACATTTTGGATGTCCCTGAATTTTAAGCCGAAGAACTTGTACTCTGTAGTGATAATAATTTTGCTAAGGCTACTGTAACAAAGTACCATAAATAAGGTGGCTTAAAGAACAGAAATTTATTCTCATAGTTCTGGAGCCTAGAAGTCAGAAATCAAGGAATTGACAGGGCTTGTTCTTTCTGAGGGCCGTGAGAGAAGGATCTGTTCCAGGCCTCTCTCCTTTGGCTTGTAGATGGTCATCTTCCCTTGTATCTTCACATGGCCTTCCCACTATTCATGCCCATGTCCACATTTCCTTTTCTTATAAGGACAGCAGTCATATTGGATTAGGGCCCACCCTAATGACCTCATTTTAACTCCATTATCTCTGTAAAGACCCTACCTCCAAATAAGGTCACATTCAGAGGTACTGGGGGTTAGGGTTTCAACATATGAATTTTAAGGAGGACACATAACACTAGTCAGGCAGATGGTTCACCAGTTTTATGGAGTCTGCTTTATTTTGAGGAAACTGTTGTTTAATGTCAGACTTTCAAATTAGATACATAAAATCAAGTGATGCAAATCATATGAAATAAAGAGGATAATAAATCTCATAGGCATTGGTGTGGTAAGAAGAAAAAGAAACTCTTTGTTTAAAACAAGAATCAACTGCAGGCACTTTTGCATAAGAAAAGGGTCATGTATGGTGTCAGGATTGTTACAGAAATAGGAAAAAGAGAAAAAAAATGAAAGAAAAGAGGCATCATTCATGTCCAGGGAGATACCTCTTTGTTTAAGGAAATGTCTAGATGGCATGTTTGAGTTTGAATGGTGAATCCAATATCCCTCACCCCAACTCTGGACATTGTTTGAAAGGGGAAAATAAAACAAAGAAGAAAGAATTAAATTTCTCATTATACAAATCGTTGGCTTGAAAAACAGGAGTTTACAAGAAAAAAACAAACAACCCCATCAAAAAGTGGGCAAAGGATATGAACAGACATTTCTCAAAAGAAGACATTCATACAGCCAACAGACACATGAAAAAATGCTCATCATCACTGGCCATCAGAGAAATGCAAATCAAAACCACAATGAGATACCATCTCACACCAGTTAGAATGGCGATCATTAAAAAGTCAGGAAACAACAGGTGCTGGAGAGGATGTGGAGAAATAGGAACACTTTTACACTGTTGGTGGGATTGTAAACTAGTTCAACCATTATGGAAAACAGTATGGCGATTCCTCAAGGATCTAGAACTAGATGTACCATATGACCCAGCCATCCCATTACTGGGTATATACCCAAAGGATTATAAATTATGCTGCTATAAAGACACATGCACACGTATGTTTATTGCAGCACTATTCACAATAGCAAAGACTTGGAATCAACCCAAATGTCCATCAGTGACAGACTGGATTAAGAAAATGTGGCACATATACACCATGGAATACTATGCAGCCATAAAAAAGGATGAGTTTGTGTCCTTTGTAGGGACATGGATGCTGCTGGAAACCATCATTCTTAGCAAACTATCACAAGAACAGAAAACCAAACACCGCATGTTCTCACTCATAGGTGGGAACTGAACAATGAGATCACTTGGACTCAGGAAGGGGAACATCACACACCGGGGCCTGTCGTGGGGAGGGGTGAGGGGGGAGGGATTGCATTGGGAGTTATACCTGATGTAAATGACGGGTTGATGGGTGCAGCACACCAACATGGCACAAGTATACATATGTAACAAACCTGCACATTGTGCACATGTACCCTACAACTTAAAGTATAATAATAATAAATAAATTTAAAAAAATAAATAAATAAAAAAAAAAATAAATAAAAAGAAAAACAGGAGTTTAATGGAGGTGATGTGAGATGGAAGGGAGGTAAGAATAATGAGACGGGGGAAAGAGAAGGGAAAGAGAGGTGCAACGTGGCAGATAGGAAACATGCGGAATAAAATTCAACAATGAGACATTCAGTGAGATGGGACTGGACAAGGATAATATTTCATGTTAAGTTGTTTACTATGTTGTGAGTAGTGTCATCTTCTTTCAAAAGGCTTCTACATGTATCCTTTTGATAGGGGTGATTAATGGAAAAAGAGCTTCATTCTATGTTTAGGTCTGTATGAGACATAGAAAAGAATGGCTATAAAAGTCAAGATGTTACTGAGATCAAGAGATTAGTGGAAATGAGAAATTGAAATTTCAGAGTACTGAAATTAGACCAAGTTGGGGGGGCCACTGCTTACGAGTAGTGTGGCCGTAAAGAAGTCAACTAACCCCTTGAGCCTCAATTCCTCATCCTGAAAGTGGGGCTAAAAAAGGAACCTATTTCATAAAGTTGCTGTGAGGACTAAATGAGGTAATGGTGGTAAAATGTTTGGAATAATGCCAGGCCCATAATTAAGTGCGCAATAAATATCAGCTGTGGGAAAGAGCAACGGACTTCTCTTAATACTTGGAGTGGGGGCTCAAAATACTCCCCACCCCTAACTATTGAAGGGAAGGAAGAGCTCAGAAAAAGGGTATTCTTGGGAATACCCATACTGGACACATCTAAGAAGTGCTGGTGGGTGGGGGCAGGGTTTGGCGGTAAGGAAAGATCTGTAGGAGTGTAGTATGCATAGGAAGACCGAATTTAACAAAATTTGTGGAAGGACATCAAGGAAAAATATCTCTTCAGATTAATTAAATCAGTGATGAGCACTCCCAATTTCACTGTTGCTCTTTTCTTTGTCTCTCTCAGTTTGGTTCTGTTTAGCAATTGAGCTGCTGGATGAGTGCCTTGCTCCACATCCATTTATCTTTTATTATGACATATTACGAGAATGAAGAAAAGCATAGAGGAAAACATCAGGAACACCTAGGTGTTCACCACCCACTTCTTTCAAATCTAACATTTTTGCCTTGTTTTCTTCACTTCTTTTTATTTACTTATTATTAATATTATTATTTTTTAGAGATAAAATATGACAGGTACAATTGAAGCTCCCTGGCTGCATCTTTCGAATCCCATCCTCTTTCCTTCCTTTCAGTCTGTGAATGGCTTTTCCTGAAAAACAGTTCTATGCTGTACAATGTGAATTACTCTCCCTGGAGTTTCCAACAGCAGCCCAGGGTATTGCATTAGGTGTTTATCATTCTCATGTTTGTTTTAGTAGTTTTTACATCTATGAAGGTATCCATAAACAATACTGTCAGGCCAAGAGCGGTGGCTCACACCTGTAATCCCAACACTTTGGGAGGCCGAGGTGGTAGGATCTCTTGAAGCCAGGAGTTGAAGACCAGCCTGGGCAGCCAAAAGAGACCCTGTCTCTACAAAAACAAAAAAGAAAAAAATTAGCCAGATTTGGTGGCATGCACCTGCAACCTCAGCTACTTGGGAGGCTGAGGTGGGAGGATCATTTGAGCACAGGAGGTCAAGGCTGCAGTGAGCCATGTTCATGCCACTGCACTCTAGCCTGGGTGACAGAACGAGACCCTGTCTCAAGAAAACAAACAATAAAACCCCCCAAATATTGTTTTACATGTTTTCAAACTTTACTATTGGGACCACCTGGTATTTAACCTTCTATAACTTCCTTTTTTTTTTTTTTTTTTTGAGACGAAGTCTCACTCTGTTGCCAAGGCAGGAGTGCAGTGGCACGATCTCGGCTTACTGATACCTACGCCTCCTGGGTTCAAGCAATTCTCCTGCCTCAGCCTGCTGAGTAGCTGGGATTACAGGTGTGTGCCACCATGCCCAGCTAATTTTTTTGCATTTTTAATAGAGACGGGGTTTCACCATGTTGGCTAGGCTGGTCTTGAGCTCCTGACCTCAGGTGATCCACCCGCCTCGGCCTCCCGAATTGTTAGGCTAACAAGCGTGAGCCACCGCGCCAGGCCTATAACTTGCCTTTTTAAATGATCACCATTGTGTTATTGAATTCAGATGAATTAATGGAGTTTTATTCATTGATTTGACTATAGTAAAATGAAATTCCATTGTATGACTATGCCACAATTTATCTTATCTTCTGTTAATGGATATTTAGGTTACTTCTATTTTTTTTCTTTTGCTATTGCTGCAGTGAACATTCTTATACATTGTGCATTGTATGAGAGTTTCTCTAGGGAATATACAGGAGTGGAATTTTGCATCTTCAACTCTAGCAGATATCAACAGATTACTCTCCAAAGTAAAGGTAATAATTTAAACCAGTGTAATTGCACTAGTGTAGTAAATCTACCAGTCGTGTGTGAGTTAATATAGTTTCACATTCTCATCAACAATTGATATTGTCAGACTTTATAATGTTTGCCAATCTAGTAGCTAGGAAATATCTGTCATTTTAATTTAGTTATTTTTTTTAAAAAAACTTTTGTTATTTTAATAGTTATTAATGAGTCTATTTTCATAAATTATTGACCATTTGAGTTTCTTCTTCTGTGAATTACCTATTCATGTCCTTTAAGGATTAAATAAGATAATATATATAAAACAATTAGAACAGTGCCTAATACAAAGTACACAATACATGTTAGCTATTATTTGCCAATTTTCCTATTGGATTGGTATTGATTTACAGGAGTTCTTATATATTTTTATAGAAATCCTTTGTTATGTGGGTAGCAATTATTTCCTCCCGATCTGTAGTTTGTATTTACATTTTTTATAGTGTGCATACATTTAGGATTTCAATGAGACAATATCTCACTGTTTTCCTATATGTTTTTGTACATTTTGTATCCTGTTAAATTCTTATCCTGAAGTCATAGAGATAGTTCCTTTTCCTATAAAAATGTTTGGGGGCTGGGCCTGGTGGCTCATGCGTATAATCCCAGCACTTTGCGAGGCTGAAGAAGGAGGATCACTTGAGCCCAGGAGCTCAAGGGTGCAGTAAGTTATGATTGCATTATTGTACTACAGTCTGGGCTACAGAGAAAGACCCTGACTTTAAATGTTTAGGCTTTATTCTCATATTTATATTGAATTGTGTGTGTATGTTTATGTTTATTTTTTAATAATTATATTTAATTATTTTTAGTTTTTGTAGAGACAGGGTCTCACCATGTTGTCCAGGCTGTTCTTATATTCCTGGGCTCATGTGATCCTCCCACCTCAGCCTCCTAAAGTGCTGGGATTACAGGCGTGAACCACAGTGCCCGGCCTCTGTGTGTGTTTTAAACGATAAATAGCACCATTCACTGAATACTTCATTCTTTCCCCATTCATATGTAATGTTACTTTTATTATGTATCAAGTTTGCGTGAGTCTGTTTCTCTATTTGGTGACTCTGTTTCTCTATTGGGCTATCTGTATGTCCTACACCATTGCCACACTGTTGTGATTACTCTAGTTCTAGAATAAAATCTGTAAAGCCAGTTCCGTCTGCTTTGCTTTTCTTCATGTGTGTCCTCATTCTTGTTGGCTCTTTGCTCTTTCCTGTGAATTTTAGAATCAATTTACAAAATCTCTAAAAGAATCGTAATGGGATTTTGATCAGAATTGCTTAACTTTAAGGATTAATTTGGCAGTGTTGACATCTTTATGACAATGAGCCTTCTTTCTCTCTCTCTCTCTCTTTTTTTTTCTTTTTGAGACAGAGTCTCTCTCTGTCACCAGGCTGGAGTGCAGTGGCATGATCTTGGCTCACTGCAACATCCACCTCCTGGGTTCCGGCAATTCTCCTGCCTCAGCCTCCCAAGTAGCTGGGACTACAGGTGTGCGCCACCACACCCAGCTAATTTTTGTATTTTTAGTAGAGACGGGGTTTCACCATATTGGCCAGGATGGTCTTGATCTCTTGACCTTAGGTGATCCACCTGCCTCGGACTCCCAAAGTGCTGGGATTACAGAGCCACTGCACCTGGCCAGTTGTCTTTTCTTTTTTTTTTGACGGAGTTTTGCTCTTGTTGCCTAGGCTGGAGTGCAATGGTGTGATCTTGGCTCACTGCAACCTCCACCTCCTGGGTTCAAGTGATTCTCGTGCCTCACAGGCATGTGCCACTACACTGCCTAATTTTGTATTTTTAGTAGAGATGGGGTTTCTCCATTTTGGTCAGGCTGGTCTGGAACTCCCAACCTTAGGTGATTTGCCCGCCTTGGCCCCCAAAGTGCTGGGATTACAGGTGTGAGCCACCACACCAAGTGAGCCTTCCCATTCAAGGACATGATATAGTTCTCTCTTTTTAAGGTCTTTTGTTTTCCAGTAAAGTTTTATGATTTTCTCCCCAAAAGTCTTTTATATATTTTGTTATTTTTTGATACTTTATAATTTTGTTGCTATTTTTTAAAGTTTGCCTTCTTTTTAATTTGCATATTCTATTTGCTGCAGGCACATAAGAACACAATAGATATTTTCTTATTTGTTTATTTTTTTTTTTTTGAGACAAGAGTCTCGCTCTGTCCTCCAGGCTAGAGTGCAGTGGTGTGATCTCAGCTCACTGCAACCTCCACCTCCCAGTTCAAGCGATTCTCTTGCCTCAGGCTCACCACGCGAATCACCTTGGCTGGCTAATTTTTGTATTTTTAGTAGAGATGGGGTTTCACCATGTTAGCCAGGCTGGTCTTGAACTCCTTACCCCAAGTGATCTACCCGCCTTGGCCTCCCAAAGTGCTGGAATTACAGGCGTGAGCCACTGTGCCTGCCGATATCTTCATATTAATCTTTTATCTAATAGTATTGCTAATATCTTTTATTAGTCCCTTTATGCAATCTAATCATATGATTTGAATATAATGACAATGTTGTTTTTTCTCCTACCCTTATATCTTTTAATCTTATATATATTTTATTTTTTCAGTTTTAGAATATTTATTTAAATGTGTGTGTGTGTGTGTCTGTGTGTGTGTGTTTCAATTCTCTGGTGAAATTCTCCACCTTTTCATCTGTTTATTTTTTCCATATTTTCCTCAATTTTATTGAGCTATAAAATAGAGTTATTTTATAGTTATTCTTGGAGCCCATGTCCTGGGTGGGTCCCAGACTCTAATCTTTGTATAGTGAGCTTTACACTACTTTTCACAAGCTTGACCTATATCATAAAATATCCTGAGGGCAAAATCAGCTGTGCGCTTGAGATGCCCAAAGTTTCTGCCAAGTCTCTTCCTAAAGTTTATTAGTGTATTTAGAAAATAAACTTTTGGTTTTGTTATACCTCTTTACTATATATATATATATATATATATATATATATATTTTTTTTTTTTTGAGACAAGGTCTTGCTCTGTTGCCCAGGTTGAAGTGCAGTGGCATGATCTCAGCTCACTGCAACCTCTGCCTCCCAGACTCGAGCAATTCTCCCACCTAAGCCTCCCAAGGACTGGGTATATGGGCACACATCACCATGCCCAGCTAATTTTGTTCATTTTTTTTTTTTTTTTTTTTTTTTGTAGAGGTGAAGGCTCACTCTGTTGCCCAAACTGGTCTTGAACTCATGGCCTCAAAAGGGATCCTCCCACCTTGGCCTCCCAAAGTGCTGGGATTACAGTCATGAGCCACTGGGCCTGGCCACTGTTTTTGTTTTCGAAATTATTTTATTAAGTTCTGTAATCTTTGTTACTTTTTCTAACTTCTTGGGTTGGACAACATGGTCACTAATTTACTTATTTTTTTATTAAGCAGAAAGAGGACTTATGAACTAACTTCCAGACTGTTCTTTTCAAGCGTTGAGAAATAAGTTTACTTATAATTACTGCTTTAGCTATGTCCCTCAGGTTTTGATACATAGTGTTTTCACTTGCAGTTTTGTGCATTGACTAATTTCCATTAGGATTTCTTCTTTTTGGCTAATGAATCATTTAGAAATATTCTTCCTTTCCAATGTAATTTTTATTATTTTGTTATTCTTTTCTAGTGAGGTCAGTAGGATATTGATTCTTTGGTGTGATCTGAAACTTGCTTTACTGCCTATTACAGGGTCAATTTTTGTACAGTAGATGTTCCATATGTGCTTAAAAGTAAATGTGTATTTTAAAATTTTTGTGTCCAAGATTATGTAAATATTCATCAGAAAAACTCTTCTGTATAATTACTGGATTCAAAAGTTTTAGCTTTGAAGCCTTCTTTATATTTTGATAATAAACATTTCACTTTTGTTGATCATGAATTATGTAATTCATTTGGGTCGCTGTTTTTCTTTTAAGGCATGGATGAGATTTTATGTATTAGAAATCTTAAATTGTTAAGTATACATACTGAATAGTATTTCGAGTATCTACACTTTTGTATTATTTGTTATAATGACACATTTAGATAGGGAGAACATGACATATGAAAATGCCATCCTAGCAATTTTTCCTGGACTGTCTAGTATTCCCATAGCAAATTTTGAATCTTCCTAGCTTTGCTAAAGTCTCTTGTTCCCTTTTCACATTACAAGAATATTACACAGAGCTAGAACTCAAAGTGAAAATTTAGTAAAATAGAAACCTCCAGAATATCTCCTGGATCTTATTAAAAAAAGATAGCAGGTGCTGTTGCTATAGCACTCAAAGGCCATGCTGCATTAAATTGCAGCTCTGTTACATGAGGCTCATGCCTCAGTAGAGCCCTGATTTAACCATTACTGCATTGTATGGAACATATATTATCAAATCAGAGTGTCCTAGAAATCTGAATATGAATGAATCTTGGCTCAATATACTTATTTGGCTTATTTGAAAGGCCTTAAAAATGAACTTGGTGTTTCTGGACCCAATTTAATTAGTCATAAATCTAAGAAACTGAAGAATCATTACCATGGAGTTCCAGAATGAAAGAAATCTTGTTTTTATTATTATTACATTTTGCCTCTATCTTTGATGTGATGCTTTTAAAGTGGAACAGATTATTAACCGGTTGCAAGCAAATGGAAACTATCATATTTCAAAATCTAGAAATTTCCCAGCTGCCACTGATTCACATTTAAATCCTAAATAATTCCATATATTGCTTGGAAATTTAAAAGGTTTGTGGGGAGGGGTTGTTTTTCCTGGAGAGATGCTCAGTTTGTCTAATAACTATATTGGCTTCCAGAGCTTTTAGTGGGTTGGTGAGTATCATGATGTTTTTATGGTGGTCAAATTTTGAATATTTGGTTGCCTGAAGCAATAATATTCTTGGTCTTCCTTTTACATCACAGAGAATCATTATTTTCCATTATTTGGATATAGACAAAGAAATTATATTTTAAGTCATTTGAGGAGATGCTTAGGGGTAAGAACATGTAAGCCTTCATTAGGGAAAGGCCTTGAGAGAGACAATAATTCCAGGTTCCAGTTCGCCTAAACGGGAATCTAAAATGATATAGTTGACCAGATGGGCAGGCCTGAAACTTATAAAAAGGGACTATTCCCACATTTTGTTAGTGGCATACTTGGAATTTGGCATTTGGTCTCCCATAGAAACAATGCTATATTTGATTAGAGTTTGTGGTGTGCCCACAAAAGCCCAATTTAACACAGAGTGTGACTGAAATATTGTATTTATGATTTTAAACTTCTTTCTTTCTCCTTCTTTCTTTTTCTTTTCTTTTCTTTTCTTTCTTCTTTCTTTCTTTTTTTTTAGACGAAGTCTTGCTCTGTTGCCCAGGCTAAAGTAGAGTGGTGCGATCTCAGCTCACTGCAACCTCCGCCTCCTGGGTTCAAGTGATTCTCCTGCCTCAGCCTCCCGAGTAGCTGGGATTACAGGTGCCCACCACCATGTCCAGCTAATTTTTGTATTTTTAGTAGAGATGGGGTTTTGCCATGTTGACCAGGCTGGTCTTGAACCCTGACCTCAGGTGATCCACCTGCCTCAGCCTCCCAAAGTGCTGGGATTACAGATGTGAGCCACCGCTTCTGGCCCACTTTTTTTTCTTTTAAGCTGCATAAAGTACACTTAAATATATAAAATACCTTTAAAATATATCAAATCCCCAGAATCTTAACCAACCAGACCAACATTTAGGAATTCAACTGGGGCTTTGTATGCTGCTTAATCCTCCAAATGCACCACTAGAAATTGGCCAGCAATGGGAGAGATTGGGGTTCTCAGAAATTCAAGGGGCAATACCACTCTGGATGTTCCAGTTTCTACCTTTCCAGTTCTCAGGAATCACAATGCATCTCTCATCAAGAGGAAGGGAAAGCATGAAGTGGACACTGGAGGCACGTGGATGAGCTCCTGATATCAGCCAGCCAGCTACTCAAACAGCCAGGTGGAGCCCTCAGTGGCAGCAGCTGGGGGCAAGGCAACTGTTTTCTTTCAATTAGTCATGCTAGAGAGTGAAGTGAGAGCTCCTAGAGAGCTCCTATAAGCAGCAATCCTGCCATAGTAAGATGGGTGGGAAGAGGGGAAGCCAAAGTTCAGTTCAGTAAAATAACCAGTTAATTGGCATACTGATCAGCAAAATTCAGACCGAGGAACTCTATTCATCAAAGAGCCTGGGATTTTCAACAGGTGAATTATAAGGAAAAGAAAAGAATGGAGGAAGAATCTGTAGATTAAAAGAGACTTAAAAGAAATATCAATTTTTAAAAATGAGCAGGACTAAAATATAATATCTAAGGATGCACATTTATGTGATAAAATGATTTTTTTTTTTTAAAAAGCAACGAGTTGATTACTATAAAAATCTGGACAATCGTTATGTATGAGCAAAGAGGGGACTTATGATCTGGGCAGCACACATGGAGGGGGCTTCTGGGGTGACTGACAAAGATCTATTTCTTGACCTGATGATGGTTACAAGAGTGTTGCTTTATACAAATTCGTTAAGCCATATGTCTGTGTGGTTTTCCTTATCTGTTTTACTTTACAATAGAAAGCATTTAAAAATAGAAGTGCATATCCACGGAGTCAAAACAGTCACTGAGAAACGGACATGTATGCTTGAAGCTGTTAAAGATAGGGAGAGGAAAAAGCATTACTATCAGAGCATGGGTAGAGTGGACTGGAGAAAGAGCAGATGGCTAGGAAGGCACAGCAGTGACACAGAGAAGAGGAAGGGGAGGGATTTGTGGCTTGGACAGAATGGAATCATTTGCCAACTATCTTGCAGCAGAATTCAGAGCTGAGTCTACTGCTCCTCATTTAAGGAGACTGAAGATGCTTGTAGAGGTGCTGCCCCAGATGTGATGTGGGGCCAGAAACAAATATTTTACATGCTGTTTAAGTCTTATTTCTAAACAAGAATAATGTCACCAACCTGCCTCAAAATGTTATAAACTAACAAAACATGGTCTGATATTTTATACAACTCTTAAGAGTATGGGTCAAATTGACACAAGATTTCAGGTCAAGAAACACCCAATAAAATGGCAAGAAATTTAAAACAGGCAGCCAGGGAGTAGGCAAGACACAAGGGTGCAAGCAGGTGGTTAGCAACAGGGAGTGGGGGCCCAGAAGCTGGGTTGAGATTCAAGGTCAGGGCCCTAGTCTGAGTAAGAGTAAAGCCAAGCCCCTGTTTCAGAGCAACTGAGGCAGCAGGCAAATTAACCAGATAGGAATGTAGGAACAAGGATTAAGGTAAGCAACCAATAATTGGATCTGAGTTTAAGACACAGTGTTATAGGAGGGTTAATAACCCCGTTGACCCCACGCAGTCATCTGAGTTACGGAAAACAGGCTCCTTAATTTCTGTTTAATGAATAAATAGGATTTGTTCAAGAGCTTGGGGCAGACTGAGTCTGTAGGAGTCGATTTGGGGGCAGTCAAATTGCCCTAGCTGTGGGGATTGTTTTGCTCTTTTATTCCTTAATAAAATACAAATAAAACTCTGTTTCCATGATTATAATCCCCCCACTAGAGATTTGATTAGATTCAGGTTCACTTTTATTTTCTCATGCACTTCCTTGGAACAAATCAGGTTCACTATTTAAGGCAAGAATCCCTCATGAGTGGTGGTGTTTATTCCTTATTGCATCCCATCAGAAAGCCTATGTAAGTCAGGATGTCTCACTTTTTACAATACTAAGATTGATTGGCGGGGTTCAGGTGGTTTCAGACTGATTCCTGCGGTAGAAAATGCCCCATCAACCTTTAAATTAATGATTTTAGCATCCACTGATGATTATTGCCTAGATCCATTATTTCATTAGGGGTTGGAAATTAATGATTTTTCAGTGCTGTTATTTTTTCTGAATTTATTAGTGGAAATGCTTCTATCAAGAAGAACCCCCACTCCTCAAAAAAAAAAAAAATTGAAATGGAGCAGTTCCCAATACAAGAAAAAAATAAAAATAAATTTAAAAAGAAGAAATTTCCCTCATCAATTATGTGGCTATCATAGAATACAGTTCTGTTTTTTCCTCTTTTTTTTGAGACAGAGTCTCACTCTGTCACTCAGACTGGAGTGCAGTGGTGTGATGGTAGCTCACTGCAGCCTTGAACTCCTGGGCTCAAACGATCCTCCTGCGTCAGCCTCCTGAGTAGCTAGGACTACAGGTACCACCATCACAGCTAATTATTATTTTTTTGTTGTTGTTGAAACAGGGTCTCACTATATTCCCCAGGCTGGTCTTGAACTCCTGGGCTCAAGTGATCCTCCTATCTCAGCTTCCCAAAGCACTGGGATTACAGGCATGAGCCACTGCTCCCAGCCCTAAAGTACAGTTCTTACAGGAAAGGCAGGACAACTACTTGATTCTTGCCTTTCACTTAAAAAATTTCAGGATGATTTGGTGTCCTAGCAGGCTCCAACGATGACTAATGTGTTTGTATTAAATCATTATAAATTTATGGGCTTTTATGTATTTGATGTATTTCCATAAATCACAGTGATTTTTAATTTTGATACCCAAATTGACCCATACTAGGCC
This sequence comes from Macaca fascicularis, assembly GCF_037993035.2. Classification (NCBI taxonomy): domain Eukaryota; kingdom Metazoa; phylum Chordata; class Mammalia; order Primates; family Cercopithecidae; genus Macaca; species Macaca fascicularis. The sequence continues at coordinate 124,523,252 of NC_088395.1, read as the reverse complement.
AGTGGGAGCCCTTTCAAGTTGGCTCCTGAGGCTTTTTGACATGATCATAGTAGTTGCTGATCACTTCCTTGCTTTCTAGTACAAGAGGACATTCCTGATTCATCTAGTACAGTCCCTGCCCCAGACCTGCAGTCAGCCATTTCTCTAAGGAGTGGTGGTTTTATTTTGTGGGGAATGATATTCAGAGATTACAATTTGTGTGCCAGTGGTGCTCATTGCTATTAGTAGTTATTACTTTTAGGTCTTTGTAGTGGTCAGAGATAGCAATTACCTTTTTGTTTAAAAAGAAAAAAAGAAACAAACAACTTTATAGTGCTATTTCTAATTCAAATGTAAGATTACAGGATTTTTACTTAAATTCTTTGAATTTATATGAGTATCTCCTTTCTCTTATTTTGAACATCTTGGCTCTCAATAATGTTAACATAATTACCTATACTAGTTCCAAAATAGAAACAACAAAATGTTGTTGTTAACAAGAAAACTGTTAATGACCATTAACAAGAAAACTGCCTGGGCGTGGTGGCTCACACATGTAATCCCAGCACTTTGGGAGGTGGAGGCAGGTAGGTCGCTTGAGCTCAGCAGTTCAATACCATCCTGGGCAACATGATGAAATCCTGTCTCTACAAAAACTACAAAAAATTAGCTGGGCATGATGGTGCGTGCCTGAAGCCCAGCTACTCAGGAGGCTGAGATGGGAGGATCACCTGAGCCTGGGGGAGGTTGACACTGCAGTAAGCCATGATTGTACCACTCCACTCCGGCCTGAGCCACAGAGCCAGACCCTGTCTCTAAATACATACATAAATAAATAAATCAAATAGTTAATGCTATGAAAAAAAAAACAATAAAACTACTAAATGCAGTTTAGAATTTCTTTGTGGTTCTCTGTGTCTTGAGAATATGTCCAATTAGGAATGAACAGTCAAAATTCTGTGTTTTAAAGTGCAGTTGAAATTTTTTTTCTCTATGTGGATTTGTCATCAACTTATTGTAAAGTTAAGTTCATTTGTTTCAGTTTGCTTTCTATTTTTAGGGATGGTTTTTTTTCTTTTTGATTAATTTTGTTCCAAAGTCAAACTATATAACCAGATATATTTAAAGAAGTCTCAAGGCCATCCCTCCCCTCTACCCTGTCGCCTCCCACTATGGATAACCATCTTTATAAGCAAATATGTTGTATGTAGGGGGGTGTGTGTGTGTGTTTTCCTTTAGAGTAGGCTATTCAAAAAGTGGCATACGAGGAGCATTGTTTTACACTTGTTTTTCCCTCTAATAATAGATACTGGAGATATATCAGTATATAGAAATTTTCCTCATTATTTTATTTTTTAACAGCTTGTATAGTGCCAATCGTGTGGATGTACCATGGTTTATTAAACGAGTCCTTTTAAATGTAAGTTTATTTATTATTTGCATAAATTTAAGGGGTACAACTGTAGTTTTGTTACATGGATACATTGCATAGTGGTGAAGTCTGGGCTTTTAGTGTAACCATCACTCAAATAGTGTACATTAAAACCATTAAGCAATTTCTCATCCACCTGCCTCCCACCCTTCGGAGTCTCCAGTGCCTATTATTCCATGCTCTATGTCCTTGTGTACCCGTTGTTTAACTTCCACTTATAAGTGAGAACATGCAGTATTTTACTTTCTGTTTCTGGGTTGTTTCACTAAAGATTATGGCCTCCAGTTGCAGTGAGCCGAGATCGCACCACTGCACTCCAGCCTGGGAAACAGAGTGAGACTCTCTCAAAAAAACAAAAAAAGAGATTATGGCCTCCAGTTACATCCATGTTTCCATGTTATCGCAAAAGACATGATTTCATTCTTCTTTTAATGCCTGAATAATATTCCATTGTGTATATATACACCACATTTTCTTTTTTCCCCACTTTTATTTTAGATTCAGGGGGTACATATACAGGTTTGTTACCTGGGTATATTGCATGATACTGAAGTTTGGGATACGAATGACCCTGTCACCCAGGTACTAAGCAGGACACCTAATAGTTTGTCAACCCTTGCTCACCTCGCTTCTTCTACCCTCTAGTAGTCCCCAGTTTCTACTGTTGCCACTTTATGTCCATGAGTACCCAATGTTAGCTCTCACTTGTAAGTGAGAACATGTGGCATTCGGTTTTCTGTTCCTGAGTTAGTTCACTTAGGAGAATGACCTCCAGCTGCAGCTGTCTTTCTGTAAAGGACGTGATTTTGTTCTTTTTTTATGACTGTGCAGAATTCCATGCTGTATGTGTACCACATTTTCTTTATCCAGTCCGCCATTGATGGGCACCTAAGTTGATACCATGTCTTTGCTATTGTGAATTGCATGACGATGAACATACAAGTGCATGTGTCTTTTTGGTACAATGATCTATTTTCCTTTGGGTATATGCCCAGTAATGGGATTGCTGGGTTGAATGATATTTCTAAGTTTTTGGAGAAATCTCTGCACTGCCTGCCACAGTGGCTGAAGTAATTTACATTCCCACCAGCGGGGTCCCTTTTCTCTGTGGCCACACCAGCAGCTGTTGTTTTTTGACTTTTTGATAATAGCCATTCTGACTGGTGTAAGACGGTATCTCATTGATAATCATATTTTCTTTATCCAGTCATCCACTGAGAGACACTTAGTTGGTTATTGTGAATAGTGCTGTGATAAACATACAAGTGCAGGTATCTTTTGAGATGATTTCTTTTCCTTTGGGTAGATACCCAGTAGTGGAACTGCTGGATCAAATGGTAGTCCCATTTTTAGCTCTTTGAGAAATCTCCATACTATTTTCCATAGAGGTTGTATTAATTTACATCCCACTACAGTGTATAAACTTTCCCTTTTCTCCACATCCTTGCCAACATCTGCTATTTTTTGTCAACTAGTTCTTTATTGGTGGACATTTGTTTCTAGTCCCTTGCTACTGCAAACAACACTCCCTCCAATGACCTTGCACATATGCTATTTTGTATTTACTCAGTGTATCTTTGTGTAACATGAGTATTAATTTTAATGTGAGCTTCAGTTGAGCAAGACTATTTCCATGTTCTAGTGGCTGGTTACTAGTAAAAGCTCTTAGGTAATCTGGTGTTGATGAATTCTATCAAAGGAGAAATCTGAAGATAGTAGATATTTTCACAAGTCAATTATTGTTTACTACCCCTCAATATTCCTCAAATACTTTATACTCATCTTTGTCTCTAGACCCATTGCTCTTCTGCAGCTCACTATCCTCAGAGTACATTCCCTCCTCCATGAATTCTAATTTGAATGTTTCCTATCTTTATGTCTCTGCTTCCTCTGACCTTTGGAAGTATTTAAAAACTTTTAAGTTTGTAGTTTGAATACTCAATAAATCTTTAAAACAATGCCTAGATAATTTTCCCTGCAATTAGGGTATCCTGCCACTAGATGACAGCAGTATCTTGGTTTTGTTCTTATGGCCCAAACCCCAAAGCATAGGTAACCTGGAGAAGTTTCTCTGAGCCTATTTCCTTATCTAAATTGAAGGCAATGAGTTGGGTGATTTCTGGTCTCTGTCCCTAATTTCTATGAGTCTAAATAATTTTCTAAATGTTTTCAGTTTTCTCTGACCGCTTTAATTTCTTGTTATCAAGAGAGAAAAATGAGCTACAGGCCTTTCCTAGGCTGAGGGTGTAATACTCAGTAGTTATTTCTAGCTGAAAAGAAGCCATTTTTCACGTTATTCTGACCAAAGAGTGAAAATTCTGCTTTTGCCCGTCAGGTTTTTTCTCTCTTCTTTTCTTTTCCTTTTCTCTTCTTTTCTTTTCTTTTCTTTTTTTTTTTTTTTTGAGTGCAGTGGCCCAATCTCAGCTCACTGCAACCTTCAACTCCCAGGTTCATGCGATTTTCCTGCCTCAGTCTCTGAGTAGCTGGGATTACAGGTGCCTGCCACCACGCCTTGCTAATGTTTGTATTCCTGTAGAGAGGGGATTTCACCATGTTGGCCAGGCTGGTCTCAAATTCCTGACCTCAAGTGATCTGCCTGCCTTGGTCTCCCAAAGTGCTGGGATTACAGGCGTGAGCCACTGCACCCGGCCCAGGCTTATTTTTTTAGTAGCTGCTGGCTAGGTATTATTTGAATCTATATTTGTTTCATTTGATAATTTATTTACATATTCGACAAATATTTATTGAGGGTCTTTTACATGACTGACACCATTTGGTTGTTATTGGCTTTGTTCCTTTTGCTGTTGTTTTGTTTTTTTTAGCAATATCTTGAGCTTAAAATCTGTTCTCTTTTTCTGGAGCTTCTAATTATAAACACAAACAATTCCCAGAACAGAACTTCTAAGTAACAAATGTAAGCAATTTTCTAGATTAAACTATAAACTGGATTAATCACATTCCTTAAGTAGGTGGTAAGTGATTTAGTGGTTCACATACATCTTGAGTTAACAGACCAACAAAATTCAAAGAAAAAAAATAGACTGACCAAGAGTTGCCAATTTTTTTTGTTATGCTAAGTGAGGATGTTAAAAAGAGACAACTGCCACAATAAAATAAAGAACATTTCATTGCCAAGAAAAAAAAATGGAAAGGAAATACTCATAATGGACTTGTAATAAAGGAAAGTCTTTAAAACTGAATATAAATTTAAAGTCATGAAACATTCCCCTCATTATCTTCTTTGTTTTTCTTTGAATTTTGCCATGGACTTGTGAAAACATTGTCACAGACCAGTTGAAGTCTGTGGACTGGTGTTCGGGACTCACCATTTTAGGATGGGAACTGCATTTTATTCTGACTTGTGTTCTCACTGTGGTAGGCTCCAGGAAATAATCGACAAAATCAATAGAAGTCCATCTTGGAGTTAATGTGTTTTAACAAAAGCATTATTGCTTTAACTTAGAAGGTGATGTGTTATGCTCTGAATGAACTGATGAACTATAAGTGGCTTTGTACACAGTTTAAGTATTTGTAGTCCATATTTTACAGATGCTGAGACACAGAAAGGTTAAATGAGTTAGTCCCCTCACTCGGTGAGTCAGTAAAACAGACAAGAATAGAACAAGACTCTGGACTTTAAGGACCACATAATCACTTAATTATAATCAGAAATTGGAACAGATTAACTGTTTATGTGATTTTCAACAGTGTTGGCTAATTACCCTAATGACGCAGCATGACTTTTCTAAGAAATATGCATGAGTTTATACCCTAGTCCCAGGCTGAAGTTAGCTTTATCCTCGTTACACTTGGCTGCAGACTAAATTCACATTTTGCTCCAGCTATGGAGAAGACGATGAATTTTAGCAATGGTCTTTCAAAGTCCCAATCTGTGAAGATGTACAGATACATGGGATCTTGACAATGAGTGATTTTCTCTAGCATCCTTGAAGCTCACTACTGCAAACTGGACTAATCTTAAAAGACTCTCTCAGCTCAGAGATCCTAGAATTCTATGATTTTCTATATCTTCTGACCTACAGGCCAATACTCAGAGTCCACTAAATTAGGGATTGTCCATTTTAACAAGGTATTTCCAAAATGTCTTGAAATGTGTGAAGATTTTGTGTATATTCGTGTCCAAAGCCATGTTTTCATCAGGAGAATCACTGGAAGATTTTGTTTTGTTTTAATTTTTATTATTCCTTTTATTTTTGGCACAAAGATACTAAGAGTTTTCAGGGAAGTATGTTAGATCCCATGACATATTATTTGAAATAATATCATATTATTCTATCTAATCCTAATCTAAGAATTCTATGAGGTCAAATTTTGTCCCTTTTTGAGAAGAGAAAGCTGAGTCTCAGAAAAGTGAAATTTCAAGAAGCTCTTGGAGGATCGTAGGGCTGTCAATAGATGGGTGTTAAGCAATGACTACCACCGCATCACCCAGTCTCTCCTCATCAGAGGATGTGGTCCCTTTAAAACTAGGAGGGGCTACCAGGGAAGACCTGAGCTAAAAATAAGGCCAAGATCCACAGACTTTGTTGGCATGGCCTTACTTCTCAGTCATTCTTTCTTTATTTCTTTTTTTTTTAACCGTAATTCCCCTGGCATGAATCCCAGTCAGTTTGGCCTAGCAGGTGCCAGCCTCAGCTTGTAGTTGCTCATGTCAGCTTGAGAATCCTTGGTCGCCATTTTATCCTGAAGCTACCTACATATTTGCTCCCACCTCTTAAAGCTATGTCTGCCTCATCTCAGCCCTGGGTTTTATATAGTTTCCATTAGGTTGAGGAACATAATTGGTTATTTAACCCATATCTGTTCATTGACATTTATTTATCCACATCCATTCATTCAACAGATATTCATTGAGTACCTATTAGTCACTGTGGTTGGCATTGAGGACAAAGCAGTGAAAAAGACAGTCATGGTCCCTGCACTCGCGGAGTTTAAAACTTAGCAAGGGAAATAGTCATTAATCTAATAATCACACTAATGAATATATAAATATAAACTGAGACGACTTCTCTGAAGGAAAGTTTACTTTGATTGGGATGGAGGGTTGGAGTCAGGAAAGGTATCTCTTATAAAGTGATCCTTGAGCTTAGATATGTGGAAGAAGAAGTGATAGAGAAGACAGAGATCGTGTGGGGGCCATTAGAATGTGCCTGGAAGACCTCCTAAAATAGAGAGTGTAATTGACAGAGGGCCTCAGCTGATGTGTTCTGGCGCTTCCCATGGGCTTTCGCCTCCCATAACTGAGTACTGTGGAAATAGTAAGACAGACTCATTCCTGGGAGACATGTGGACACCTTTGTTGGGCAAATTTGGCTCAAGAATTTGCAAATTTGGCTCAAGAAGCTTCTTTAGTCTACACAATACTCTAGGATGCTTCCACCCAACCTCCTCTTCCTCTCCCTCATTCAGGGTCAGACTTTCATCATAGCTCCCTCCTGATTTTCTTTCATACCTGCATTTCCCATAATAACATCTTTCCATGTTTAATATGGTCTTGACATATACTCCTTGGAGGAACTGGAAAAACACAAGTGAAGTGGGTATTTTAGATGTAGGGAACAGTGTTTACTTCTAAGGGCTAGATACGACTTGCATGACCTAGTGTAATCCTGAAAAGAAGACCGAAAACTATGAGGCTCCAAAAAAACTAATTGTTGATAGCTGTATGGGCAGGGCCGGATTATCAGGAATAAAGTCAAGAGAGGTGAGGGGTAGATGCTGTGGGCTGACTGTAAGCCCTGCCATCCCTTCTGCTATTCAAAGGCTAGGGAAAGGTCTCTGAGCAGTAGCCTTGGGGACACTGCTGTCTTTACCTGCCACCATCTTGCATTGCTTGCTGTGGTCTGCCTTTTTGGCCACAGTTGTTACTCTTTTGCTCCAGCTGAGTTGCTACAATTACCAAGTGAGGAAATACTGATAACAGAGAATTTAGAATTCCAGGCTTTACTGCTTTCCTAAAGGTTATCTTAGTCAAAGCCTGCCTTTCAGCTTCCTAAGGTCTTTTTTTGTCTTTTGGTTTGAACTTTTCCACAAGTTCTTTGCCATATGTTTTGTCTTTCTAAGCCTGAAATGTTTTCTTTTCTTCACTTAATTAAAATGCCCTTCTGTTTTCAACTCTCTACTTGAAGAGGCAGTGAGTGTTCTAGACAGAGTTCAAACTCAAAGTCAGGCCAGAGATGAAACTCCAGCTCCATCTCTTTCTATATGTGAATCTTTGGGCACGTTATTTAATTTTTGAATCTAAATTTTGTTACTTATAAAATAGAGATATTGGGATTGCTGTGAGAATTACACGAGTTATAGTATATAAAAGGGCCTGGTACTGGCACTCAGTAAGTGTTGGTTCCCTTTTAGCTCACTTCTACCCTTCCTCTTGGCATTCTTTACTTTTCTTCTCTCCTTGGATGCCTGGCTCTCACAGCAGATTTCCCCTTACCAAGACAATGAGAGCCTTGGGAGAGCTATTTCCTTTTAGATTTTTCCACGTCCTATTTATCTAAGCACAAATACGTCCTTTCCCTTATTCATTATCTTTCATTATTCAAAACTTTGGTGCATTCAAAACTCATGTAAAAGGATTCAACTAATCATAGAGACGGAGCTTACAGGGCAGCAGAATTTAAAAATGGAAAACTTCTGATTATAGATAGAACTCATTCATTCATTCATTCACCAAAAATTTCTTTTTTTCTTTTCTCTATTTTTAGCAGTCCTTACCCCAACACTGAAATATTTAATTCTCTATTATGTCTCCACTGCATAGGGTATAAATGTTACAAGCTTTACTTTTTCAGGATAGATCACAGTATAGAGTAGGAGCAATGTAAAATTTGATATCAAATATCAGGGTTCCAGAAGATTCCTGGCCACATCCTATTATAAAGAATTGTTGCAGTACTTTCTCCTTAGTTCAGCTAAAACTGGGCTCTTGTCACATGATCAAGAAAGATTAGGCTCACCGACACATACAAGGGTGAAGAAAATGGAATTTATTAGGCAAAAAGGAGAAATGAAAAATAACTCTTAGCAAAGCGAGAGAGTCCTGCTAGCAGGTTTCACGCCTCATAGATTGAATCCCAGGTCCCTACACAGGAACAGGAAAGGCCAGGCTCCTCCCACTTGCAAAGGGTGAGAACTTCCGAGGTTCCACCCTATGTTCCCAGTGCGCAGGTGGGCTTCTTCAGAAAGAATCAGTTAGGAAAGGGTGGGCTTCTTCCGGGTCCAGCAGTCCATTTTTTCAGCCTTCAGGCTGTTTTAGGCTTGAAGGCGCAGTTTCTCTGGGGGAGCCTTGGCTGTCTCTTGTCTCTATAAGAACGTCCTACTGGTAGCTGGTTCTCTTGTTAAGCCCTAGTATTCCACCATGTTGTGGGAGGCTGCTCTTATTCCATAGCTTTTCTGTTTCCTAGCTAGGGCAAGTTGCTTAACCTTGAAGACTTCATTTTTTTTTTTCATTTGTAAAATAGAGTGAATTAAAATATTTTCCCCACAGTATTGTTATGAAGAGTAAATGAACTGACTTGTGTAAAATGCTTAGCACAGAGTTTAGCACATAATGAGCATCCAATTCCTGTCAGCCTGTTGCCAACGTTGTTATCAACGTTATCATTCAGGTGAAGTGAGCCTAAGAGATTGTAGGCCCAGATTTTAAATGTACACACTATTTCCCCCTTTCATTTGGAGAAGTTAGAGGAGGAGACAAGTATGACTGCCCACTCTGTTACTTAGTATCTGTGAGCTCTTCAGTAAGTCATATAATATCACTGAACTACAACTTACAGATCTGCAAAATGAAGAGACTAATGGTTACTATTTCATAAGACTGTTGGGAAAATTGAATGAAGTAATGGAGAAAGGCACTTAGCCCCATGCCTGGAAAAACATAGTAAGCATGCACTGGAAGTTAGCTATTAGAATTACAGAGTTAATTTTTTACCATCTTCATCCTCTCTTCTTGCACTCTCTTTCCAGCTCCTATTTCTGGGGCTCTATTCAGGGGAAGCAAAAATAATTTTGCACAAGAACAATCTCTTTATCCCGAGAAAGTTCTCCTTTCTACTTTATTATGCAGGCAGTCAGACCCCTTTGACTAAATCTCCCCATTTCAGACTGTGCCTCAGGCTTTGGCTTTATCGCCAAAGGGTGTATAATGGTGTTGTACTAGACAGAAGAACAGCATCTCCCCTGCTCCCTCCAGGTAAATTCTGCTGTCCCCTTTCCCATGTGGAATATATATATATATATAAAATTTTTAATTTTTTTTTTATTTTTGAGATGGAGTCTTGCTCTGTCACCCTGGCTGGAGTACAGTGGCATGATCTCAGTTCACTGCAACCTCTGCCTCCTGGGTTCAAGCGATTCTCCTGCCTCAGCCTCCCAAGTAGCTGGGATTACAGGCACACACCACCACACCTGGCTAATTTTTGTATTTTTAGTAGAGATGGGGTTTCACCACGTTGGCCAGACTGGTCTTGAACTCCTGACCTCAAGTGATCCACCCACCTCGGCCTCCCAAAGTGCTGGGAATTACAGGCGTGAGCCACACGCCCGACCTAGATTTTATATATTTTTAGGATCTGTTTTCCCTTCATGCAATACAATGGATCAGTAAAGATGAGATTTCAGGCGTCAGTCTCAGACCAAGAGGCCTCATTAACTACACTGTGAGTTCTTCCCACCTTCACCAATTTCAATCTAGAAGCACCTCTGACCCATTAATGTCAAATGCAATGTGCTCAGCCTCCAACAATCTCCACCAGTTTGTGTGAGGAAGCTTTGGTCTTCAGGTGCATTCATGCCATTCTGATGGACAGAAACCTTCTAGCCAGGCTGTGTGGGGAGAGAGGAGAAAAGTATGTATATGTGGGAATGAGGGTGGGGGAAGAACAGAAATTACTGAATTATAAAGCGCATACTTGCCAGGTTATAAGAAACATTAAACTAAATAGCCTGAACAGTCCATTTGCTGAAAAAGACATTTAATTATTTCAGCAAGAACTAGTCAGAGACGAGAGCTCATAAAATAAACAAAAAGACACTAGCATTTGATTTTAATGTCTTTCTATTTTGCCACGGGCCACAATTTAATTAAAATTCTGAATAGAAATTTTAAGACAACACATTCTCCTCCCTAGAAGCCAGACAATGAAGATAAAACATCCCCGATATCTTCCTGGAATTTTGGACGTTTTAGCTAAATGCCCAAAGCTAGGCAATCTTTGCCAGCTGCCCCCGCTCCCACCTCCCAATAACGAAGGCATTGATGAGAGATGTTTGCAGTTACTAAGCTGTATGTTATAAAACTGGGCCAAGTGCCCAAGGGTCATAGAGCCATAGACGCTTTGCTATTTATTTTTGAGAAAAATGTAGAACTGATTATTGAAAAACTGATGAAAAGAGGTAGTAGAGGTGAGTGCAGGTGTTGGGGAGACATGTGGTTTTAGTTGTGTGATTTTCATTGGTACAGAGAGTGCTGAATTCTGGGTTCTAACCCTGGCTCTAATAGTTGAAAGTTGTGTTTTAAACTTCTTGTCACTTCACTTTTGCCATCTGTGAAATGGGATAGGATAGGCCAGTGATCCTTTATGGTCCCCCTGTTCTAATATACCATGCTTTAAATATAGTAAGATAAATACGGCCTTAAATATAAATTACCACAAACCCAAATATTTTGGAAAAGATGGCAGTTCTTCTAACTGTGTTGATCAAGTTTTAGAAAGAATTACATAAACATCTTTTTTTTTTCTTGCTCATTGTACCAAGAGCCAAAAATACATCTTTTTTTGTTGTTGTTGTCGTTAACATCCAGTGACTAGAGCAATGCCTGGCTCACATAGGTGCTCCATAAATGTTTGTTGACTGAATATATGAATCATCCATGAGTATTTTAGCTCTCAGTTTTAATTACCTATCTTCCTAGCCCATGTTGTGAAGATGTCAAAGATGTTTTCCTGTACTTAGTAAGAAAAATAGGCCAGGTGTGGCAGCTCCTGCCTGTAATCCCAGCACTTTGGGAGACTGAAGCAGGAGGATCGCTTGAGTTTGAGATCAGCCTGGACAAGATGGCGAGACCCTGTCTCTAAAACAAACAAAAAAAGAAATATGTTAAATTATAAATTATAGGCCTTTTTAAAGAGACAGAGTCACTTGCTATGTTGCCTAGGCTGGTCCTGAACTCCTGGGCTCAAGTGATCCTCCTGAGTAGCTGGGCCTACAGCCAAGCATCACCATACCCAACTGGGCCATTGTATTTTGACTTGCTTTTTCTGTCAGTAAATTACAGCCACACAGGATTTAAAAAATTCTATCTATACACCAATTTGGTAAAATCCTAGAAAGACAAATGATTTGTATCCCACCTTTGCATAGGTTGTGTTTTTGTTTAGCCTTTTAGGCCTTTAAAAACCAAAGGCCTAAAAATGGTTTCTGTTGCATTCTCACTTTCCAATCATTTTTTATATTTACAACAAAAGGTAAATGTATTTAATTTATTTTGTTCCACCTTGACAGTTCAGGAAGCTCCTCTGAACCTGAGAAAACCTTTATGTTGGAAGCTCCAGCCATATCACCCTTTATCTGTAGGAATCATAAAATCTCTGTCTTAAAAGTTATTTTGGCCAATATTTAACCTGATACTTGGCTCCCTTTTACAACACCTCCAGTGGAATAATATTTTCTGGCAATGTTATATGCCATCATATGCACAGCCCCTTTTAGCTATGGTTTTCCCCTCTAGATATTCTATTTCCTTTCTTCCTGCTCTAGCTAAGCTAACTACTTCCCTCTGCTTCCTCACTCCCGTTCACTCTTTAATGTGTTGTGATCTAGTACTGATATTGTTCTCACTAAGGTCACCAGTGACCTCCATGTTGCCAAACCACTGGATACTTTTCTTATCTTGCAATGTATTACGGCATATGAAATATTAACCACTCCCTCTTTAAAAATCTTCCCTCCTTTGGCTTCTGTGATAATCTTCAACTTTTGTTTATATATCTTACCCCTTACCTCATTCTCTGGCTCCTCTTCCTTGGCTGACACCTTCAGTGTTGTTTCACAAAGCTCTAACCTTGACCTTGTACTCTGTCCTGTATTTCTCCCTGAACAGTCTAAACACGATCATTTATATACATATGACTCTGAAGCTTACCTTCAGCCCAGTTTTCTAAGCTCCAAACCTGCATGTCTAACTGTCTATAGAATATCTCCGCCTGGATGTTCTATAGGCATCTCATCAGGCCCCCGCTGGATCGTTGCGGCAGTCTTCAGTTGCACCCCTATTTTATTAAGTTCTCCACACTGCTGGAAGAGTAACTTTTTAAAAATACAAATCTGATTGGGTCATTTTCGAACTAAAAATTCTTTACTTTTGTGGTTCTCCATTGCCTAGGGTGTAAATCTGAACTTCTTTGTAGGTCATATAAAGTCCTTCATGATCTGGGTTTTATCTTTTTCTCTAGAGTTATCTCCTCATACGTCTGTCTTTTCATGCTATAGCAACATTGAACTGAGTCCCCAGATAATTCCATGTCCTTTCATATATCCAAACCTGTGCCCATGCACTTCCTTCCTTCCTTTCTCCTTTCCTTTCCTTTCCTTTCCTTTCCTTTCCTTTCCTTTCCTTTCCTTTCTCCCTCCCTCCCTCCCTCCCTCTCTCCCTTCCTAACTCCCTCCCTCCCTTCCTTCCTTCCTTCCTTCCTTCCTTCCTTCCTTCCTTCCTTCCTTCCTTCCTTCCTTCCTTCCTTCCTTCTTTTTTTTTTGAGACGGAGCTCACTCTGTTGCCCAGGCTGGAGTGCAGTGGCACGATCTCGGCTCATTGAAACCCCTGCCTCCCAGGTTCAAGCAATTCTCTGCCTCAGCCTTCCGAGTAGCTGGGATTACAGGCGCCTGCCACCATGCACGGCTAAGTTTTATAGTTTTAGTGGAGACGGGGTTTCACCATTTTGGCCAGGCTGGTCTTGAACTCCTGACCTCGTGATCACCCGCCTCGGCCTCCCAAAGTGCTAGGATTACAGGCATGAGTCACCGCACCCAGCCGCTGTTCCCTCTTTCAAATGAACTCAAGCACAGCTTCCTCTGGGAAGGATTTTTGCACTCAGATTCTCCTTCCTCTTGTATACCATTGTACCATGTATCAACCTTCATTATAGTTGATACTGTGTAACGATTGCTTCTGTTATGTGTTGGTTTGATTGCATACTCATTCCTTCATTGCACAGGTGAAGCAAAGAGCAGTCTTGTTAGTTGGGCGGACCTTTAGAGCACGACACGGGTTCACAGTGTATGGACAGATCACAAGCAAATTTGATGATACCCTCCATTCTCCTGAGTTCCAGTGGAGAAGATAAAGGGACATTCTCTAACCCAAAGGGGAAATAACGGTGACATTTTCATTCTGCTTCAAGTAAGGCATGCTGTCAATAGGGTAACAGATTAGGTGGACTTGTCCTAAATACCCCATGGGCTCTCGAACAAAGCTGAGTCCTTTCTTGGCCCTCTAGCAAAGTGATAACACTTTGTCAGTAAGTTCTAACAGTGGAATAAACCTTGTTTGTGTCTGTTTCCTCTGGCTCTCCTTCCTTCTTTTAGTGACAGCTGGATGTTGTTATGGAGGAGGGAGAGCAGTCAGAAAAATAGAGTCTGAGCAGCTTGAGCACACTGAAGATGGCAAAATATTTAGAGGTTGGGCTGCCCAAGTACATTGAAGAAGGTCCAGTATTCAGGAGCTAGAGCTCCCCAGACAAATCTAACTTCCCAGTGCTAAAAATATATAAAAAAGACTATTACACGAGATCAAAATAGTGGTTACCTCATTGTGGTGCAGATGGGATTGATCTTGTGGTACAAGAGAAGTTTCTGGTGTGCTATAATATTTTCTAGCTTGATGTGGGCAGTGGTTACATGTGTATATACATAAGTAAAATTTTATTGAGTGATTCACTTGAGATTTGTGCACTTTACTGTATGTAGGTTATATCCCAATAAAACTTAAAAAGAAACCAGGGGAAAATATATATGGCAGAAAAAAAGTAGCCTATCACAATTTATATTTCAAACACAGCATTGGCCCCTCAATTCAAACTGCTGTATTATGTTTTACCTAAGTCCTTTTAGGCTTTAGCAACTTTAGGGGGAGAAACTGGTGACCAATGAAAGAGAGATTCTTTACAAAATGATATTTCCTTAGAGGTGCTTAGGCCCTTGCAGAAAGTTGTAATTGTCTATTTACCCCCATTATATTGTCTTTCTAGTTCAGGGAGCATGTCTTTCTACCTGTCCCAAGTGTGCAACACACAGTAAATGCTTCATCAAGTTCCCTCTGTAACAATTACATTCTGTTCTGCAAAAGAGTGAAGCAGACAAGACTATTTTTATTTACCTGTTACTTTTTTTTTGTATAATTTATTTGAGACAGAGTCTCACTTTGTCGCCCAGGCTGGAGTGCAGTGGTGCAATCACAACTCACTGCAGCCTCAAACTCCTGGGCTCAAGCGATCCTCCCACCTCAGCCTCCCAAGTAGCTGGGACCACAGGCACATGTCACTACCACTGGCTAATTTTAAACCATTTTTTATAGACACTAGGTCTCTCTCTGTTGCTCAGGCTAGTCTTGACCTCCTGGCCTCAAGCGGTCCTCTCAAAGTGCTGGGATTACAAGCATGAGCCACCGCTCCCATCTACCTTTTTGCCTTTTACTTTTCCATGTGCCTCTCCTGCATCTTGGTGCCCCTGTGCCCTGCCTGTCACCTCCAGTTCCCTGCTGTTACAGACATAGAAACCACTTACCTGGTAGAGGGGCACTGTTCCCATCACATAGCAGGCACTTAATAGATACTTGTTGACTGAGGCAGAGAAGCAAGGATCTGGGGCGTTGCTGTAACTGGAAGGCTGAGTGAGTTGAGGAAGTCAGTGGAAAGGTGTATTGGACCATAGGTGGAGCTGCTGCCAGAACCAGCACACTAGAGGAGAAAGTTCGAGAAAGAGCACCAAGGCCTAGAACCTAGGACCAAACCTGGGGCTCTGAAATACCAATCCAGAGTATCCAGTCATAGAGGCCACAGCCAAGAAGAGCCAGGGACAACCAGAGGAGATTCATGCTAAAGTGTTAGTCTGCCTGAAAGAGACTCAGTCAGGTGGTGGCCATCTCTGCCTGGGCTGACAAGTTTGAATTGCCTGTGACATAATTCGTCTGTGTGTGTGTGTGTGTGTGTGTGTGTGTGTGTGTATGTATGTGTGATGGAGTTTTACTATGTTGTGAGGCTGGTCTTGAACCTTGAACTCCTGGGCTCAGATGATTCTTCCACTTCAGCCTCCTGAGTAGCTGGTACCACAGGCATGTACCACCATGCTTAGCTTGTGACATGATTCTTTTTGGACCATGCCTTGTCAGTCTGTCCACCTTAAACTGGCTGCATACATTTCTCTGGTTGTCAACTAACTTATCTAATCTTACCAGAGGTTTAGCTGATCACAATAATACCTTATAGTTGTATAATCTTTTAAAGTCTGCAAAATGCTTTTGGAACCATTAAATTCCAATGACAATCCCATGAGGGAGTTGCAGAAGGTGGTAGCATTGCCATTTAACAGATAAAGAAACCAAGATCCACTCGTTTTGCCCAAGGTCACATAGGTAATAATTGACAGAGCCAGAATTAGAACCCCTCTTCTAACTGGAAGCCCAATTTACTGTTTTAAAAATCACACTGTAGACGCCTGATAATTATTTAAGAGATTACTTTTCTAAGTGATACCTTTTCATAGGGGATTTTTGAAAATGGAAAAGACTCTAAGATATAGAAAAGTGACTCCCCCCCGTTTTTTTTTTCTTTGAGATGGAGTCTTGCTCTGTCACCCAGACTGGAGTGTAGTGGCACAATCTTGGTTCACTGCAACCTCCTCCTCCCGGGTTCAAGCAATTCTCCTGTCTCAGCCTCCCAAGTAGCTGGGATTACAGGCGCCCAACACCATGCCCAGTTAATTTTTGTATTTTTAATAGAGACAGGGTTTCACCATGTTGGTCAGGCTGGTCTCGAACTCCTGACCTCAGGTGATCCGCCCACCTCGGCCTCCCAAAGTGCTGGGATTACAGGTGTGAGCCACTGCGCCCGACTGAGAAGTGACTTTCTAATGGTGGAAATTTGGGGTATTTTTGCAGGAGGTGAGAGAGATTTTTGGGTGGGAGATCCTGTCCAGCTCTTCTCAAATTATAACATGTGGTTGGTAGCCTAGTCTGTGTTCTTTTGTTAATCACCGTGCTATCTGGGCTATATGTTATATGCCATCTTAACCAACGTGGGTAATACAGGATAGTTAGTCCTTTGCCTCTTGCTCTACAGATCAGAAAGCATAATGTAATTGTTAAAAGCAAAGACTCTGGAGCCAGACAGCTTGGGCTGAAATTGCCACTTTGCCATGTATTGACTGTGAAACTCATGGCGAGTCCCTTTACTTCTCTGTGCCTCAGTTTTCTCATCTGTGAAATGGCAATAATAATGATATTTACCTCATGAGGTAATTTATGATTATTAAATGATTTAATATGTGTAATGAGCTTAGAATAGCTATTGGCACACAATAAGTGCTATAGAAGTGTTACCTATTCTTAATTATTTTTAGTACATAATAGATGTCCTTCTGGTGAGAGCTGTGTTGAATTCATGTATAAATATGTGTGGTCTCTGGCAGGCCAAATCAGGTAGGGTGAGAAGTAGAGTCTTTAGACAGATATGCACATTGGGCAGGGAACCCAGCCTATGACCCCATACATACCTCAGGACTGTTGAATATCAGTTCTGCCAAGAGTTAAGGCACCTGAGCAAGTTATAGACACAGTTTCCCCGGGCTACAGATAACAGGTCATTTCAGGGGCAGTTGCTTCCATTCTAGTGAAGGCCATGCAATTATAGTGGCCAATTATTTGACTCCTCTGGACCCCAAATGGCCAAATGTTTTCACTTATCAGGTATAAAGATTTAGATTTAATCTCCTGAAATGTTTATGAGATGGGATGTTCATTCATTTGCTGAGTAGCTGTATGGGCAACAGGACCCCTTTTTACCAAGCTTCCGGGAGGATAGGCATGATCATTGAGAAAGAGTAGTGGAAAATAAGTCATTCAGGAATGCAGAATTCCAGCCTCTTCTCTGGCTTGCTCCAGGAAAACTTGCCCACTTGCTATAGTGCCCAGTGATCTCTCTGCCTCTGATCTCTGAGAGCACCGACTGCCACTCAGTTTGCCACTTAATTATTTGGGGAAATCTCCCCAATTATAGCCCAGTTCAAGTATATCCCTGTTCTCTCAGTGAAAGACTGACTGAGACAGTTGATATTTGAGAGGGAGAGTCAAAGGCATAAATTTACCACTTATTCCCTAGGATTCTCTAAGTTATATCCCTGTATTTAGTTATATCCCTGTATTTAGTTATATCCCTGTATTTAGTCCAGAAAAGCTACCTAACTGAACTATGTTGCTTTGTTCTCCACCCTCATTACACCCCATCCCCTTAAAATTGCCATTGTAGAATTGTGTTTCAGCTGGGCTCAGTGGCACATGCCTGCAGTCCTAGCTACTCAGGAGGCTGAGGCAGAAGGATCTCTTGTGCCCAGGAGTTCAAGACCAGCCTGGGCAACATAGCAAGATCTTGTCTCAAAAAACCCCCAAAGTTGTGTTTATCTTTCTCTTCTGTTGTTTTCTGTTTTCAAATGAAAGCTATCTCAAGTCCTTGATAGGAGAAAGGAGCATATACATAAATATTCAAAGTGGATTACTGTTTAAATTAGACAAAATTAATCCTACCATTTGAGTCCTGTACGTGTTAACAAAGATGAGAAACTCTGAGGGTTTGTTTGATAGGTAAGCTGGAGGCAGGCAGAGAGAGAGAGAGAGAGAGAGAGAGAGAGAGAGAGAGAGAGAGAGAGCGCTGTCAGGAAATGTGGGGCTTTTGGATGCCTGTGGCTTCTGAAATGTCAAAAAGTATAAAGAAGTTGTAAAAAGTAGAAAAGCTTAGGGCAGTAAATGGGACGGGGTGCTGGCTGCCTGGGAAAGGGTGAGAAAACCTCTCTCTTCATCTCATTCCTTCTAAATATCCCCCAGCTCAGCAATTCTAAATTGGACTGCTGCTCTCTTCCTCGTGGCTTCCAGACATCCCCTATAGAAAATTTGGCTGCCGTTTACCAGTGACTCCGGTGTATGTTGGCCCATTCACACGTTGTTGATTGCACTAGAATGTAAGTGTCCTGCAGCCATCTTGGGTGCCACATTTGGTGCCACTTTTGGCACATGATTCTAGCATTTATCCCTCTGATTAGAATGTGTACCTTTACCTGGTATATGATCTGTGATCTGTGCTTGGAATAGGCATGAAAATATCTTTGTGGCCAGATTGGTCATTTTTTTTGGTAATCTCGGTTCTGGGGAGGCAGCTTATTTTAGATCTGTTGTAGAGTGGGATCCTGATTGTCAAGGCCGTTTGAGATTCTATGGCACTATGTGTCAGTAACCAGGAACTGAGACAATTCTAGCTGATTGTTGCTATAATGCAGAGATGATAAGATTCTGGCATGATCGGGTCATAATTTTGTACTTCTGGGAATCAGTAGAAAATATGTTACCATTTTTCCCTTAAAGTAAAGGCAATGTGTGGAAATCCAAATTTTGCAAATAAATTAATGGGTGGTTATTTGCTGTACAAAATGTCTCACAGAGATTCCTTTAAATAGCAAGCTCCTCTGGTGTGCTTGAAATGTGGGCCAATTTATTTTTAAAAAGCCTTTTCACGTGCAGCACATTTAGAAACAAGACTTATATGAAGAAAGATACATATGTATGATGGTTGGGGGTTTGGTTTTGAACCAACAGACTTCACTTGTCCGAATGAATTCACTTCTATCTTTGTCCAGGAAAGTCTTATTTTGATTTGAGAACTGAAGGTAATTGGATTAGGATCCTTAAGAAAAATCAACAGAGAAGTACCATTCATTCTGCCTCCTGTGGTGGTCTCAGACAAGCAGATTCTTGTTGCAGGAGAGCCATAATGGTCTCAATAGTCCTTTCTATGTACTTCTTCTCTGGGGGGTGTTAGTAGAAAGTGTAATATTTAAAATTTTTTGCTGGAATATCTAGACACTCAAAAGGAAGTCAGAGACCTCTGATAATGTGTGAATCACATGGAAAAAAATGATTGTTTTTTTAGACAAAAGGTAACCATCTTGAACATTCCAGGAAGATTGGTACTTAGTCTTAAATTCTTTTTGAAGTTAGAGTTAAGATCTTTGTTAGTGTCAGCCACTCTGAAAGTCATGAGACCACCATTACCTTAATGTCTTGTTCTGCCTTTTAAGTCAAACCCATATGTACTCAGCTGTGAGGCATGCTGAGTTTCAGTGGAGATGGGGAGGAGGTCAAGACGGAGCTGAATCAGCAGTTAAGGCTCTCATCCAAGGATAGTTGCCTGCTATCCACGTCCCAGCATCGAGGAGATGGAGCAAATTTCACCTGGAATTGGCAAGTATTTATGTCCAGAGGGTCTCATCTGAGGGTTTGGGCCTAGTGGCACAGGTGGAGCTATGAGTGAGGCACATGGCAATATCATGCTTTGGGGTAGATGGCTGGGTATGGATGACCATCTAATTTCAGCAGCAGGAATTCAGCTAGTAGCTGGGTGGGGGGGCGGGGAGAGAGAGAGAGAGAGAGAGAGAGGAAGGAGAGGAGAGAGGAGAGAGGAGAGATACAGGTCTGGTCTAAGAAGAAAAGCAGTTGTTAGGGTTAGATGGGGATTGAGGGTCATAGCCAACCTGGCTGGGGTTCTGACAGAAGACATTGGTTATGATTCAGAAACTATGGAAGAAGCGGTCATGCAACTAATAGTGATAGCTGTTCTTTATTAATCACTAATCTGTATATCACAAGTTATATTTAATCCTCACAACAACTCTGTGAGGCAGTCTGTTGCCTTTTTTAGTGTCTTGTTCTGCCTTTTAAGTCAAACCCATATATACTCAGCTGTGAGGCATGCTGAGATTCCGTGGAGATGGAGAGGAGGCCAAGATTGAGCTGTATCTGGTGTCAAATACACCAAATACAGGGTGTTTTTTTTTCAAACACACAAAAACATTCTCCAGTTCACTGTGGGCATCAACTGGGCGTCCAACAGTTCAATTAAATTCTGAGACTAGCTACCTGAAGTTAGTCCAAACCTCACGGTTTAAGGGCTTCATCACACAAGACTGCCCCCACTTCAGACACCAGGCACAAATGGGGTTCTCAGATGACCTACACTTCTGCCCAGCTGACTACCAATTCAGGGATTCCCACAACCCCTCTCTGGTTCAATAATTCCATAATTCACAGAACTCAGGCCAGCCGCGGTGGCTCACTCCTGTAATCCCAGCACTTTGGGAGGCCAAGGCAGGCAGATCACTTGAGGTCAGGAGTTCGAGACCAGCCTGGCCAACATGGCAAAACCCTGTCTCTACTAAAAATACAAAAATTAGCCAGGCGTGGTGGTGGGTACCTATAATCCCAGCTACTCAGGAGGCTGAGACATGAGAATCGCTTGAACCCGGGAGGTGGAGGTTGCAGTGAGCTGATGTAGTGCCCCCGCACTCTGGGCAACAGAGTGAGACTCCATCTCAAAAAAACAAAAACAAAAACTAAAACAGAAACAAAAAACCAGTCAACCAACCAAACAAACAAAAACTCAAATAACTCAGGAAAATATTTTACTTATAATTACTGGTTTGTTATGCAACTTGGGAACAGCCAAATGAAAGAAATGACATGAGGGCCTGGGGTGGGGGCTACATGGAGCTTCCATGCCCTCCTGCCCAGCACATTAACATGTTAACCAACCAGAAGCTCTCTAGATCTCCTTTTTCAAGAGTTTTTATAGGACATAATTTCCAGCCCTCTTCCCTTCCCTGGAGGTTTGGGAGTGCGACTGAAAGTTCCAACACTCTAGTCACATTTAGTCTTTCTTGTGAACAGCTCCCATCCAGAAGCTATCTAGGGGCCCTACCCTGCATCAGCTGAATAGAATAAACCCAGGTCTGTTTGAGAAAGATTCGTTATGAATAACAAGACACTCCTATCACTCAGGAAATTCCAGGGGTTTTAGGAGCTTTGTGCCAGGAACCGGGGACAGAGTCAAGTATATTTTTTTTCTTATACCACTGGTAGGTATTGTTGTTATTCTTATTTTATAGATAAGGAATCTTAGGCACAAAAAAGTGAAACAACTTAAGGTCACACAGCTGGGAAGTAAGTGGTAGAGCCAAGAATTGAACCTAAGTCTGGTAGCTGTCAAAGCCCTCCACATAGCTAGCATCTTGCCTCTACTATGTTGTATATGTCATGGCTGAGGTTGGAGGGAAGGATTGCCTAAACTCAGGCAGCTTCCTACACTTATATTGCTTAAGGCAGGCAAGGCCATATGTATCAGAAAATGGAGAAAAAAAACCCCTCCAAGCCAACAAAGCAAAAACCAAGGTCAGCACTGCTAAAAATCCAGCATACCAAAGGTCATAATGCTGAAGACCATCTTTCTTTTTCTTTTATTTATTTATTTATTTATTTATTTATTTATTTATTTATTGAGACGGAGTCTTGCTCTGTCACCAAGCTGGAGTGCAGTGGCATGATCTTGGCTCACTGCAACCTCTGCCTCCTGGGTTCAAGCAATTCTCCTGCCTCAGCATCCTGAGGAGCTGGGACTACAGGTGCGTGCTGCCACAACTTTTTTTTTTTTTTTTGTATTTTAGTAGACAGGGTTTCACCATGTTGCCCAGGCTGGTCTCAAACTCCTGAGCTCAGGCAATCCACCTGCCTCAGCCTCCCAAAGTGCTAGTATTACAGGCATGAGCCACCACGCCTGGTCTCTTTTTCTTTTGACTTTAAGGATAACTGAACTCCGTACGACTCCCAGTCACATGTCGTGGAGAAGATTGGGAAGCAGATTTCAAGTAGCAAGAAGAAGTTGAGTTCATTACACCTTTGTGGAGTGCTTGCCTTCTATTTGCCAGGTACTCTGCTAAGGTTGTCCAGTGAAGAAAGGTAAACTGAAGAAGAAATCAGGCAGAAGTTAAACCTATAAAAAACTCTAGTAAAAAGTGACCAGGTCAAAAATGTGTCAACTTGTTAGGATCAAAACTAGTCTCTCTCTCTCTCTCTCTCTCTCTCTCTCTCTCTCTCTCTTTGGTAGAGACAGGGTCTCACTATATTGCCTAGGTCTCAAGTGATCATCCCACCTTGGCCTCCCAAAGTGCTAGGATTTAAAACCAGTCTTTTAAAAATTATTATTATTATACTTTAAGTTCGGGGTACATGTGCAGAACGTGCAGGTTTGTTACATAGGTATACACGTGCCATGGTGGTTTGCTGCACCCATCAACCCGTCACCTACATTAGGTATTTCTCCTAATGCTATCCCTCCCCTAGCCCCCCACCCCCAACAGGCCCCATTGTGTGATGTTCCCCTCCATGTGTCCACGTGTTCTTCTTGTTCAACTCTCACCTATGAGTGAGAACATGCGGTGTTTGGTTTTCTGTTCTTGTGATGGTCTGCTGAGAATGTTGGTTTCCAGCTTCATCCATGTCCCTGCAAAGGACATGAACTCATCCTTTTTAAGAGCTGTATTACCCACCATCAGTCATCAGCTTGCGAACTAGTCTTGCCTTTACTAAGTAATGAGCTCCCTGAGTCTCATCTTCCCAGCCCCTATAGTTGCTGCTGTGTAGGAAGGTCCTGAGAATTGGGTCAATCTAAATTGGTTGTTATCCAAGGATGCATGAGGCTCCATTGTCAATACAGAGAGGCAAATTTGTAGTTACTCATTTGGTCTGTTAGTCTGCAGTTCCACACTGAATAGTTACTAAGGGCCAGATACCACAGATTATTACCAGGAGGAAAATAACATGTAGCTATAAAGGGCTAGGTGGGTAGAGAATATGATGAGTAGCAGAGCCAGCAGCCAGTATAGTTTAGAGTTGAATAGAGCTGGAGCCCTGGTGCAGATAAGGCAAACAGTTGAGAGTTTATCCTTTTGGGGAGAGCCTGGCTGCTTAAAAGACCTTTAATGGTGTGAATACACAGCTCAAATTATTAGACCAGGCATGTTAATAATTTTTTACAGCTTCACACTCGATAGAGTCTATTCAAATATAAAGATATGCCCAGAAGCAGCAGGGTATAGAAGAAGGAGCACTGGATTGGGAGCCAGGAAATTTGGATGCTAATTCAACCTATGCCACTAATGTTTTGTATAATTTGGAGCAAATCGCTTAACCTGCATGACTCCTAGATTTTCCCTCTGTAATAAGAAGAGGTTTGGGTTTGATTGATCTTTCCAAACAGCCAATCCATAATAGAGCAAGTCAACATTTTAAATCAAATCCTGACTCCTGCCTTGCCCTTCCTCACCTTCCCTATCTTATTCCTGCTGTCCAGGGTAAAGAATTTCAATACTAACCTGGACCACAATACAATCTAAGTTGGGAAACCTTGGACTAGGTGATATTGATATTTCAGGTACTTTCCAGCTCTAACATTCCATGATTTTGTGTCAGTCTAACTGTGGGCTTTAGATACATTAATTTCATCATTTGTAAAGATTGGCAGTTGACCAGAAGTTATGTTCAGGCCAGATATGGGGTGGGGGGTAGAGCTGGCCAAGTAAAAGACCTTGCAGAAAAAATTGGAATTATTGTATCTAAGTTGATGGAAACACAGCAAGTGTGAGGATCTCATCTGTCCAGGTGGAGATAAATTAAGTGGAGAAAACTCATAATTGTCATTGCTGTTATCATTTTTAGTTATATTTTAATAATCACCTACTGTGTGGCAAGCATCCAGCCAGGTTCTCTATATTAAAATTATATCTTTCATTCTCATGGTAAATCTATGAGATATTTATTGTTTTCTTATCCCCATTTTTCAGATGAGGAAATTGAGGCTTAGAGAGGATGGAAAGTCCCCACACAGCAAGAGAAAGGAGGCTTCTTAAAGAAGGGCTGACAGCCCCAGGGACCTTGGTAGATCAGGCTTGGGTGACTGAAGAGAAGATGCCTTGTGTTTGAACAAGGGTAGGACCTGGCATCCTCGAGGGAGGGCTTGTGTCTCCAATGACTGGATTAAAGGTTAGCTGATTAACTTGGAGAAGAAACAAGAATCTGATGGTTGTGAGTCAGACTTATGTGTTAAGATATCGAATTTGTTTGACTTTATTTTGCTTGGAGGTCCCACCATTTTCTTCAAAAGGCTATTTTTTGTTTTCATTGTGAATTCTTTGTTAGTAATGGAATACATAAACTGGATTTCTATGGCTTGCCTGTAGAGAGGAATGTACCGTTTCTGTACAGACACGTTTGCCCATGTAGATAAAGTATTGAATCTAATGATAATTTCCCTTTAGGGATATACTACACTAAATTTATTGTCTGACTGGATGTTCATTACAGTTTTGGTGCCATTTAAATTCATTGATCTTTAGAGTTATGTTTTGTAGCTTATGTCTGGGCAGCAATCAATAATTTTATATTTAGTGTGAATTTAACTGTAACCAAAAGATGGAGTGCTACTTTGTCATGGTTCTTTATTGTAAATAGAATATGTGCTTTCTATGTAGTGTCAGAATAAATGAAAAGTGAAAGTTTTCAGTATTCCCACTATGTTCTCTGAAATGTCACAACCACTCATTCACAGTCAGGCTAGGAGGTGGTGAATTCAACTTGTCATGAATATGAAATTTATAGATTCGGCTTACGTGTGAAGGAAATTATTTAGGAATATGGTGCTCACCATACTACTGTATTTCAAAAGATCCTTTAAAAATCTATCATTGGCCGGGCGCGGTGGCTCAAGCCTGTAATCCCAGCACTTTGGGAGGCCGAGACGGGCGGATCACGAGGTCAGGAGATCGAGACCATCCTGGCTAACACGATGAAACCCCGTCTCTACTAAAAAATCCAAAAAAAAAAAAAAAACTAGCCGGGTGAGGTGGCAGGCACCTATAGTCCCAGCTACTCGGGAGGCTGAGGCAGGAGAATGGCATAAACCCGGGAGGTGGAGCTTGCAGTGAGCTGAGATCTGGCCATTGCACTCCAGCCTGGGCAACAGAGCGAGACTCCGTCTAAAAAAAAAAAAAAATTATATCATTAATACCATTAGGAAAAAATGCATCTGCTTTGATAAGAGCTTAATTATACTAATTTGATTCATTGTTCATGAATATACTTTATAATTTCCCTTATGTGTTTATTTTTGTTACCTGTTGAAAAATGTCTATTTTCTCTGATCTTTAATGGATGTCAATAGGAGAAGGTATATACTATTCATGAATTTGTTCATGTATTGATTGTAATGGATTCTATATTCTACTTGTATAAAGTAATTTTCAGAGTTCTCAACAAGGTTATACATTACTGCTAATCAGCTCAGCCTCCTCACTTTTGATCATCCTAAGAAGTCTCGTCTGGCCCATCTCTCCTCTGTGTCACTCCCATTGACCTCCACTTCTTGATCTACTCTGACATTCTCACTATAAGGTAACTCTGGAAGGCCATGCTAGAATAAAAAGATATTCGCTGGAAAAGGGAGGTGGATCCTGATTATTGTTTTCTAGCCATTTCAAGATGGTTTATCAGATTAGCTGATTGTTACCTTGGAAGACACAAAGTACTTAATCCTGTAAAGATTTGCTGTATCATGAATGGTGGTTGGAAAATCAGGAGACCTAGAGTGCAGGCTCTGCCTGCCACTAACTAAGTACTTGACCTGGGCCAGGTCACTACCCCTTTCTGGACCCCAAACTTTTCATTTATTGTGGTAGGCTGAATAATGCCCCTTTCCAATATGATCATGTCCTAATCATTGGAAGATGTGTCTGTTACCTTATACGGTAAAAGGGACATTGTAGATGTGATTAAATTAAGCATCTCGATATGGTGGGATCAGCCTAGATTATCCGGGTGAGACCAGTATATTCACAATGGTCACTATAAAAAGAGGCAAGAGGATTCAGAGGAGGAGGGGGAAGCAGTGTGATGATAGAAGTAGAGGGTGGAGTGATATGCTTTGAAAATAGAGAAAGGAGCCATCAGTCAAGGAATACAGGCAATCACTAGAAACTGAAAAAGTCAAGGAGAAGGGCTTTCTCCTAGAGCCTCCAGAAGGAACCAGCACTGCCAACACTTGGACTTTAGCCCAGTGTGACTGATTTTGGACTTCTAGCCTTATGAACTATAAGAAAATAAATTTGTATTGTTTTAAGTCACTAAGTGTGTGGTAATTTGTTAGAGCATCAATAAGGAACTAACACATTGTAAAATGAGGGAGTTGGACTAGGCAATCTCTAAAATTGTTTCTGGCTATAATGGTCTATGGTCTAGGAAAAATCTAGGATAAATGTTTCGGTGGTTAGGAACAAGGACCATTTGAATGGATGGAAAGGAATATGATTTAAAAACCAGGTATAGTCTTAGTAACCACTTATGGTTTTATCCATACATGGCAGAACTAACTAATAATAAAAAAGACTGTCAAAGAGGTAATCTTTAAAAAATAAGCATGACTGGGCAGGGTGGCTCATACCTGTAATCCCAACACTTTGGGAGGCCGAGGCAGGAGTATTTCTTGAACACAGGAGTTTATGACCAGCCTGAGCAAAATAGTGAGACCCTGTCTCTACAAAAAAATAAAAGAATAACCAGGAGTGGTGGAATGCATCTGTGGTCCCAGCTACTCGGGAGGCTGAGGCGGAGGATGGCTTCAGCTCAGGAGGTTGAGGCTGCAGTGAGCTGTGATCGTGCCACTGCACTCCAGTTGGGGCAACAGAGTGAGACCCTGTCTCAAAAAATAAAAATAAATAAAAAATTGAAAAGCATAATTAGTGTTAGCTACCTTTATACTACATTGAAACATGGTCTACTCTAAAAGTAATCAAAGGACAGAATATGGATACCATCAAACTATGTTCTCTCCAAAATTTATATCCTCAATTATATTGTAAGTTGTTGGGCCAGGGTTGCGTGGAAACAGAGCCCAGTATTTTAGGCAGTGCCTTTCAGAACTAGTGTTCACAGGAGATCATTATGAGGCTGAACTAAGAGACAAATTACTGGTGAAACAGCCAGCTGGGGTGAGGTAGGCCTCGGAGTAGCAGATGGTTTTGATCATGACTGACTGAATGGTCTTATATATCTGTATCTGTGTTGAACTAAGGAACTGTATTTATGCCTCATCTAAGTGTGAAAAACTCATTTTTTCTTTACTACCTTCACTTGCTTTTGTAGCCAGATTTTTGACTCCACCCACAGGTCCTCAAAGGAAAAATGATGAAGCAAGAGAACAAAATGGTTAAGCAGTGATGGATGATGAGAGAGAGCCATTCATTCTGTCATCCATCCATCCATTGATCCATTCTCCATCCATCCATCCATCCATTCAATATAGTTTGAGTACCTGTTCAGGGAAAGTCTCTGTACTATGTGCCATAAGAACATCAAGATGAACTAGACACAAATTATATTTTCAGCCAACTTGAGATTGAATGGGAGAGTTACAAACCGTCTAATACATAATAGAAAAGTGGTATATACCATAAGAGAGCTCTGGGCAAAATGTTAAGTGTATAGGAGTGTATCAGTGCTTGTCCAGTATTTCGTGCTCTCTTATTGTGGAGGATACCAAAGAGCAGCATAGCATCATTTAAATTCCACCCTCAGAGTGAGAGTTTATTATACAGATAAAATCAACTAGAAGGGGTGTGTGTGTGTGTGTGTGTGTGTGTGTGTGTGTGTATTCCTTGTGGCATTAGATACATTAGATAATTCTAAAATGGATTAGATACGCTTACACAACTGGAGCATTGTAAATAAAAAGGATCAGCACCATAGGAAAGGTAAACAAACAAAAAAATTAAAAGGAAAGAGGTCTTTTCTTTCCTTTTTTCTTCCTTCATTCCCTCCGTCCTTTCTCTTTCTCTCTCCCCTCCCCTCCCGTTCCCTCGCCTCCCCTTCCCTCGCCTCCCTTCCCCTCCCCTCCCCTCCCCTTCCCTTCCCTTCCCTTCCATTCCCTTTCCTTTCCTTTCCTATCTCTTTCCCTCCTTCCTCCCTTTTCTTTTAAGAGACAGGGTCTCACTCGATTGCTCAGGCTGGAGTGCAGTGGAATGATCACAGCTCACTGAAGCCTCAAACACTTGGGCTCAAGGGTTCCTCCTGTCTCAGCTTCCTGAGTAGCTAAGACTATAGGTGGGCACTACCCTGCCCAGCTAAGGAAAGAGTTTTATTGCCTAATTTCCTGAGTCAGCATCTGTTTAAATAATAGAACAGAATAAAATTCTGGAACCTAAGTAGGCACTGTCCTCTTAGCTGCAAAGGGCACTAGGACTAATATTTGTTCATGTAAAGTAGAAGTGGCAACTCAGATGCCTGTCAGGGCAGACAGGTGATTTAAATGAGTGATGCAAGCCAGATTGGATTTTCATGAAAGACACATTTGTTTTGCATATTGAATATGTAGTAATATTCTTCACTTCTGTAAAAAATGCTCTTCTCCCCATTTTTTTTCTTGAAATATAGAGTCCATATTTATCTTTTGTTTTCTTATTTTTGTTAGGCATGGATAGGAGAAATATTTCACCTTCTTTACTGGAAGGAAAAGAACAGTTCAAATGCAATGATAAAGGGCTCCTGATACCCAACTGCAGTGTCAAGGAGGCAATAGGGAATGGCGAGGAATGTGGCTACCTCACGACATGCACAGAGAATACACGTCTGGTCTAATGGGGCAGTTTCTTTTCAGCTCTGGCCAATCATTGCCACAGGAGCATATGGGCTCAGTATTGCCTGACTTTCTGATTTTTCAAGAAAAGATGGAAATATAGATTTTTATGTGAAATCTCCCGCTTTTTAAATGTTAGTACCTTTTACAAAAAAGAAGCAATAAACCATGTGCACCACATAGACAATGCCTCTAGGCCTCCAATTTGCGTCATTTGATTTAAATAATATTTTATAATTTTTATCTTTTCTATGCCAGCTTCTATCACTGCCAAGTACAAATTCTAATGTCTTAGTTTGAAATGAGAGTGAGAGTAAAAGCCAGCCTGTGTTAGAGGTAAGAAATGAATTTGAGGCCCATTGAAGTGGCTTCCCAGCACTTTGAAAGGCCAAGGCAGGAGGATCACTTGAGTTCAGGAGTTTGAAAAAGCCTGGACAAGATGATGACACCTGTCTCCTCCCCACTCCGCCAAAAAAAAAAAAAAAAAAAAAAAAATTAGCTAGGCGTGGTGCTGTGTGCCTACAGTTCCAACTACTCGGGAGGCTGAGGTGAGCTTGAGCCCAGGAGGTTGAGGCTAAAGTGAGCTGTGTTCATGCTACTACATTCAAGTCTGGCCAACAGAGTGAGACCCTGTCTCTATTAAAAAAAAAATAAATTTGAAGGGAAGAAAAAGGAAAAAAACCTGAGATACTTTTGTTCATCTCCTCACCAAATAAATATTGCCAGGACTGTCTTGTTCTCCTCGTGGAGAACTAATACATGTCTCGGCCTAGTACTTACATTTTTGAAACAACAAATTGGAACACATGATCTGACAGTGGGACATAGTATTGAAATGTGGGAATGTCCAGGACAATGTGGGACACATGGCAGACATTCTTACAGAAACCCAAATAAAGTACCTTAGGGACTCACTATGTTCCTTACTTTCCAGGCGGCAGCCCTCTGTCACCAGGTCTTTTTGTATTTTTGGCTTTTTCAATATCTTGGTAACTAAAACCCCTTGGATGGACCTGCCTTCTAGTGAATTGCAAATACACAGAGGCTCCTGTGTTTGCATGAGTGTCTGAACCTTCAGCTCTGGCTGTTGGCAGCTCCGAAACACCTTGCTGACCCCACAGTGGCTTACACTGGTCGCCTGTCTGCAATGGGGAGAAAGACCCATGGGTTGGTACATAGGCCCACTTGAAAAGTGCTTTCCCACATTTGCTGAAATGCTAAAGTATAGAAGGAAGTGAAGGGGGAAGCACTGTCAGGTGCAAATTAAGAGTCTTCTCAGAGAAGGCTTGAGCTGATTTTGGATAGCGGCTGGTGAAAAGGCTTGTGGCTGCAAAGGGAGGGAGACTAGAGGGCAGCAATGGTGTCATGGGAAAGTTTGGTCTCTGAGTCTTAGCTCTAACTCAAGAGTGTTTTGATCCCACGCTATTCAGTGGAAGTCCAGGAGTGGTGACTACCTGGAGGAACAGGAGAGCTTGTGCTCTTATCAAATATATTTTTAAAATCCACCATTTCTTTAAATCTATGCTGATCTCACAAAATGTGCTGAATACAATCCACTTGCTGCCAGTTGGAGCCCTGGCCTAGTTCCTCTCTGAGGGCCCTCTAGCTATGACCCTTCATTATTTGGTAGTATTTTAAAAACCCAACCTGAAAACTAAATGCTTTAAACCCCTGAAATGAGGTCAGGTGGGTGTGTGGCCAGACAGCATCTAGAAAGAAATGCTGTTGCTCTCAGAGAATACTGAAGTGGAGCCAAGGACTGAGCGGGCGTCCACTTCTTTTCCCATGTGGACTTTCTCACCTTCCTATGTGGGCCTGTGGTCTTCTTAACTTTTTGTTTAGACCATGGTAGATTTAAATCCAGATCATATCTAAATCTTTAATAGTAATTGACCACATTCTGTTCAATGCTTTCCACATCTGCCAACATGCCAAGTGGGGTTTGGTAGATTGGATCTGGACTTGTGACAATCTCTGATATGACTTTTGAAGTGCTAAAGAATAACCTTGTGTTGGAACGTGGTGGGAGGAGGGTGAAGTGGTGGTGTTTCGGGTGTTTCTTGGAATTTGAACTCTTTCTCCTCTCTGTTGAAAATGAGAATAGGGAGTAAAGTCCATTTGTTTAACGGGGTTTTCCCTGACTGCTTATTCGCTTACACAGTGGTGGTGGTTGTTGACTGTTTCAGATATGTACATGCACTAAGTGGCTTGGCTATGAATGTGGGTTTTATAGACTCATAGAATATCAGAGCTAGAAAGAACATTTGAGAGGATCTCATCCACCAAAGTCCTCATTTTACTGATGAGGAAACTGAGGCCTAGGGAGGGAAAGTGACACAGTGATTTAGTGGCAGAGTTAGTACAAGAGCTGGGGTTTCTTTCTTCTTTTCAATCCAGAGCTCTTCATCTTTATTATTTGTGACTGTGGAATAGCTACATAGATCAGTTGTGGAGATCAACCATCCCCTCATCCATGACTCTGGTACTTTCCTTCCTAAGAAGTCAATAAATATTATGAACCCACTATAAATGATAGCCATGATGGAAAATGCTGTCAGTAAAAATTATGCTTCCTAGATGCAGACTCATTATAGCCAATGAGTTCTCAGATTTATCAATCAGTAGGGGCACTTAAGATGTTTATATATTTGCCAGCTCCACTGTCCCTAATTGCTACCAGCACTGTTTTTAGTTGGTTAGATAACTATAATTGTGGTAACTGTTAAAAACATTTTAATGTTTAAAAAACCATGTTTGGTGAGTAGGTTGACCAAAAAAAAGAAGAAAAACCCCCTCATGTTATACTTTTTAAATTTTAGTACTGAATATGGAGTAGGTATTCAGTAAGTATCTATTGAATGGAATAAATACTTCACTGCAATTTCAGGTTTTGCTGTTCTTTCCACTGGCCCAGGCTTCTTTGGGGAAGTAGTTTTGTCTACATGCTCTTAAGGGCTCCAACTATAGCATATTTTCTTTAAACTTTTTAAAATTTATTTTTCATTTTATGTTATTTTGTTTATGTATTTAATTTTAGCAGTGAGGTCTCTGTCGCCCAGGCTGGAGTGCAGTGGTATCATCATAGCTCACTGCATCCTTGAACTCCTGGGCTCAAGCCATCCTCACACCTCAGTCTCCCGAGTAGCTAGGACCACAGGAACATGCCACTACAGCCGATTAATTTTTTATTTTTGTAGAGACAGGGTCTTGCTATGTTGCCCACACTGATCTCGAACTCCTGGGCTCAAGTGATCCTCCTGCCTTGGCCTCCCAAAGTGCTTGGATTATAGGTGTGAGCCACTGCACTCAGCCTGACACCTCTTTATTTCTAATCTCCTCTGTTCCCCTCACAGTACAGAGGATTACCTGGACATAGTGCTTCTCAAATAATTCTACTTTTTCTGATAGTAAGGGAAAGTATATACCCTCTGTCAAGTCAAGGAGTAGTTTAAAGTGGCTTCTTGCAAGTACATAATTTCTGTTAAAGCTTGTCTTTTACTGTCTAAATATATAAGAACTTTTTATTCTGCTTCATCCTTTGTTTGAATAGAAAATTATTATTTGCTCTCAAATTTTGGGGTAAAATTGCTGCTCAGGAAAATGTGTCATTTTTATATTCCATGGCATTCCCTGGGACACCCAAGTCACATCATAGGATCCCAATTTGAGGAACATGGAACTAGAAAGTATCTAGTATAGTTGGATGCAGTGGCACATGCTAAGGTGGGAGGATCATTTGAGGCCAGGAGTTCCAAGTCCAACTTGAGCAACACAGTGAGAGCCTGTCTCCTGAGGAAAATAATTTTTTAAAAAAGGAAGTATCTTGTGGATCCAGCCCCTTGAAGCAAGGTCATTGTTCTTAGCCTGGGGAGGTTACAATATCTAATTTGTTTAGAATTAGAACAGTAGTTAAAAAAAAAAAAAAACTGGCCAGGCATGCTGGCTCATGCCTGTAATCCCAGCACTTTGGGAGGTTGAGGCAGGCAGATCACGGGGTCAGGAGATCAAGACCATCCTGGCTAACATGGTGAAACCCCGTCTCTACTAAAAATACAAAAAATTAGCCAGGTGTGGTGGCACGCACCTGTAGTCCCAGCTACTCGGGAGGCTGAGGCAGGAGAATCACTTGAACCCGGGAGGCAGAGGTTGCAGTGAGCCAAGATTCCCCCACTGCACTCCAGCCTGGGTGACAGAGCGAGACTCCATCACAAAACAAAACAAAACAAAAAATGTTATCCAAGTAATGTTTCCTTTAAAATAAGGCTGGCATGGAAGACCACTATGTAAGATTTGGGTCTTTTCTGGTAAAGGCAGGGGATTGGAGGTCCAGAAACTTACTCCTTTGGGTCCCTTCCCCTTGTAATCTCTGAAAGCAGTTTGAAAAGTTTTAAACTAGGGTGAAACCGTTCTTCATTCAGGTCTGGCATCTTTCATTCATTCAACATTTATTCACTTGATGTTTGTTGAGTGATTACTATGTGCCAGGTAGTGTTCTGACACTGCTGATAAAGCAGTGAATAAAAAGATAAAAATTCCCTGCCCTGATGGGACTAAACTTTTAGCGGAGTGGTCAGCCTACTACCATGCTAAATAAGTAAAACGCATGGTTTGTTAACTCTCCCTAGTCCTGAGGGGAATAGTAAAACAAGAAGGAGGATTGGAAGTGTCATGGTATTTGTTTTCCATTTTAGAGAGAGGTGAGGGAAGGCCTCAATGAGAAGATGAGTTTTCAATAAGGACTTGGAGGGAGTGAGGGAGCTAGCTTTGTGGACATCTGGTGAAAGAGCCTTCCAGGTGGAGGGAAGAGCAAGTACAAAACCTTGAGGTGGAAGGGAAAAGAGAAAAGAGGAGACAAAAATGGCACTAAGTTTTGTTTTTTTCCCAAATACATTACCACATTAGACACTAAAGTTTTTGATCTGAGCAATCAGAGAATGAGGTTGCCCTTAGCTGAGATAAGAAGACTGAGGGGAGAGAAGGGTTTGTGTCTAGGGGGTGGGGTAGGTGAGGGAGGAGGGAATATCAGGAACTCATTTAGACATGTTACATTTGAGATGTCTGTCCTATATCCAGTTAAAGATGTCTGGTAAGCAGTTGGATGTATAAATCTTGAATTCAAGGCAAAGTTCAGGCTGGAGATTGACATTTTCCCACATCCCTGTAATAAGAATGTGGTATATCAGAAATACATCAGCAAACTGTCTTTCCACAAATGGCATGCACCCAGAAGGTTCATGGCTTCTAGTCCCAGTCACTTGAGGCTGCTGCATTCCAGTTGGCATATGTACAGACGATCCATTGCTTTCACCCTTAACAAGTGAGTTGGATAAACATGTCCTCACTTTCAAGGATCCCTAGGGATGACTTGTGAAGCTCAGAAACACAGTTCCAATGGAACTACATTTCATAATCTCAGATCCAGAACGTTGCTTTTCAATTGTAATGGCCTCCTTAGAGGGCCACAAAAACTTTGAAATAAGGCAAAGAAAATTTGTTTAGCCACCAAGGCTGCCCTTGCAGAAGCCAGAGCAGATCACAAAGCTGGCATTATCGCACATTGTGAATGACTTATCAAGAGGAAATCCTCTTCAAAGGAATGTCAAGGGCAGGCTTGAGGGGGAAAAGAAGTTAAAAAAGCAAAAGGGAGCCCTGGGAGCGGGGGTGCAGTGTTGGGGAGTAGGGGGAGGAGTGGCAGATTGGCTTTGCCAAGATCACAGAAGGAATAGTTTTCTTGACTTCTGTGCAGAGGAGCTCCAGTTTTTACTTAGTATTAGAGCGCCAAGCCACCTCCCTCTATCCCAGTAGCCGCATCCTAGAGTAACTGCTCAGCCCTAGGTCCAAAGCGTGGGAACTGGAGAAAGGCCACTAGTCACTCAGCACTGACAAATATAGTAAACTCCTGCTGTCTTTGTTAGAGTGTGGGAGGCTGGGGAAGGGGAGGAGGTTGATACAGGATAAGGGAGTAGATGAAAAAGTCCAGGAATTCTAGAAGGGCATTCTAGAAGGGAGAGCTGGAAGTGGGTTAGAGAAGACTTTCAGGAGTAGGTGGCGTGTAAATGATAAGCAGGATTTGACTAGGCAGAAATGGAGAAAAGGGAAATCCTAGCAAAGGAAATGGCATGAGCAGAAGGAGATGTCTTCAGGGAATAGTAAATTAATGTGGGCAGAGTTAAAGTAAGTGAAAGAGGGCATGAAAAGGAAAGCCATACAATGTTGTGGTTAAGTACATAGTCTCTGGAGTCAGACATACTGGTGTGAAGCCAGGCTCTGCAATTTACTATGTGACCTTGGGCAAGTTACTCAACCTATTTTATCCTCTGTTTCCTTAATGTAAAATGAAAATAATAAAATTAATTGCATAATAGGGTGTTTGTGAGTATTTAATGGGATAATATCTAAGTGCTTGGCACAGTTCTATTTAAGTGCTTGGCATAGTTCTCTATAACCTAACTATCAATCATACTATGAAGGAAATTACACTAAAACATTTATAGTAGTTATACTTGGGTTTAGGGATTAAGGGGAATTTTTCTCTGTTTTATTATTTTCTTTTCTTACATATACATTCTCACAGCAATAATTAGAAAAAGCAAAACAACTTTTCTTTCTTTTTAAGCATGTGTGAAAGGGCCGGGCGCAGTGGCTCATGCCTGTAATCCCAGTACTTTGGGAGGTCGATGCGGGTGAATCACTTGAGATTAGGAGTTCGAGACTGGCCTGGCCAATATGGCGAAACGATTTCTCTACCAAAAAATACAAAAATTAGCCAGGCATGGTGAGACATGTCTGTAGTCCCAGCTACACTGGAGACTGAGGCATCAGAGTTGCTTGAACCTGGGAGGTGGAGGTTGTAGTGAGCTGAGATTGAGCCACTGCACTCCAGCCTGGGTGACAGAGTGAGACCCTGTCTCAAAAAAAAAAAAAAAAAAAAATGTGTAAAAGGCAATAGAAAACAATAAGATAAGAAAAATAGATTGAGGCTAGACCATCAAGCACATTCTTTTATGGCAAGGGTTTCAAATTACATTTCATGAGCTTTAAGATTCTATATAAGTGCTTCTGGGGTCCACAGATGCTTGGTTTAAATTTCTCCTTTAAAAATATATGTTGAGGTCGGCATGGTGGCTCATGCCTATAATCTTAGTACTTTGGAAGGCTGAGGCAGGTGGATGGTTTGAGCTCAGGAGTTCGAGGCCAGCCTGAGCAATGTGTCAAAACTCTGTCTCTACAAAAAATACAAAAATTAGCCAGGCGTGGTGGCATGTGCCTGTAGTCCCAGCTAGTCAGGAGGCTGAGGCAGCAGCATTGTTTGAGCCCAGGAGGTGGAGGCTGCAGTGAGCCCAGATTGTGCCACTACACTCCAACCTGGGCAATAGAGCCAGACCCTGTCTCATATATATATATATATATATACATATACACACACACACAAACTGTAATAAAATTAAAACCATGTAAAATACATAAAAATTAACATATTAGAGACAATTAAAATTATGCTACCTCTTGACCTATTTTGTGTAGACTTTATAGTAAAGCGTCTTATACAAATAAAGTATCTTACAAGATGAACTGCTAAAATTGTGAGCGTTTGTAGCTACTTATCTATGAGTAAGAATTTTCTCAATACTGTACCACCAAAAAAACAGACAAACAAACAAACAAAACAAAACAGAAGTAAGTGGGGCATGGTGGGGCACACCTGTAGTTGTAGCCACTTGGGAGATTGAGGATTGCTTAAGCCCAGGAGCTCCAGGCTGCAGTGGTCTATGGTAGTGCCTGTGAATAGCCATTGTACTCCAGCCTAAGACCCAGCTCTATTATAAAACAAAAACAAAAACAGAATCAAATTGGATGTTAATATAAGAACGTAGTTCTTGATTTCAGGTTTTTGTGTTTATCAAAAGAGGCCCATTTTTCTCACTGATGGATTTCAAAATACATAGATGTAATGATTTTTAACTTACAAAATAAATTCATGTTAATAATGTAACCACCCAATGGGCTCACCTTGCCTGCTGCCTAGACAGAGCTGATTTCTCAAGACAGGGGAATTGCAAGAGAGAAAGAGTAATTCATGCAGAGCTGGCTGTGCATGAGACTGGAGTTTTATTATTACTCAGTTCAGTCTCCCTGAGCATTCAGGGATCAGAGGATACTTTGGCGGGTGAGGGAAGGCCAGTGAGTCAAGAGTGGTTATTGGTTGGGTCCGAGATGAAATCGTGGGAAGTTGAAGCTGTCCTCTTGTGCTGAGTCAGTTGCTGGGTGGGGGACACAAGATCAGAGGAGCCAGTTTATTGATCTGGGTGGTACCAGCTGATCCATCGAGTGCAGGGTCTGCAAAATATCTCAAGCACTGATCTTAGGAGCAGTTTAGGGAGGGTCAGAATCTTGTAGCCTCCAGCTGCGTGACTCCTAAACCGTAACTTCTAATTCTGTGGCTAATTTGTTAGTCCTACAAAGGCAGTCTAGTCCACAGGCAAGAAGGTTTGTTTTGGGAAAGGGCTATTATCATCTTTGTTTTAAACTATATACTATAAACTAAGTTCCTCCCAAAGTTATTTCAGCCTACACCCAGGAATGAACGAGGAGAGCTTGGAGGCCAGAAGCAAGATGGAGTTGGTTAGATCAGATCTCTTTCACTGTCCCAGCCACAAACCTGCAATGGTGGTTTCAATAAGATATCACTTTTGTGTGTTTTATACACTGGAGTTCTGTGACAAGTTTTTGTCTAAGATAGCATTCATTTGCTTTTGAAAAATAAAAATGTCTGAAAACCAATATTCTATAGGAATTGGGGACCTCTGAAAGTTTTGGGGTTGGGGAATAGAAATCTTATATCTGTGCTTCTGGAAAGTTTATTTGGCAGCAATGTGAGAGATGGATTGATGGGGAGAAATTGGAGACTAGAATTAGGGAGAATAGTGCCTAACTAGAGGATAGGGCATTGGATACGCGGAGCAGATGGATAACAGAGATGCTGAAGGGATGATTGACATGACTTGACAGAACATGGCAACTAATTACTTATGAGAAACAGGAGTCAAAGATGATGTGCTGAAGTTTAAAACCCAAGTCCCTAAGATGAAAGCATTGCTGTTCTCAGAGATCATAGACACAGGAAGAGGAGTCGATTTAAGGAACAGAAGCAGAAGATGATGAGTTCATTTTGGAGTATGTCGAGTCTCAGGTGTCTGTGGACAAAAAAGTAGGAGAGATGCCATTCAGCAGTTGGAGATATGAGTCTAGAACTCAGAAAATTATTCTGAGATGGAGACGGAGATGAAGATTTGGGAGTGATCCACTTAGAACAGATAAGGCCCCAAAATTGCTTATGCAAACTATGAATAGAAGTATAGTGAGATTATTGTTTTTTAAAAACATTTTTTTTTAGAGACAAAGTCTCACTCTGTTGCCCAGGCTGGAGTGCAGCGGCAGGACCACAGGTCACCATAACCATGAATCCTTAGGCTCCAGCAGTTCTCCTGCCTTGGCCTGCTGAAGTGTGGGATTACAGACATGAACCACCTTGCCTGGCCTTGGCCAATACTCTTCATGTAAAATTGCATCATGATGCCGATTTACAAAGTTTTGTTTCGTCTTAAATGAAGTGACATCGTTGCTCTCAGTCTGTGCTAGATAGTGAGTTGGAATTGCACTGAGTAGTGTTTTTCCAGCTTAATTTTAGACGCAGGACCTAGGTGTACCTTGGAAGGCCCGTGTCAGAGCGTTGACTCAGCTTCACCTGGTAGAATTAAGTAGCCATAAGTGGATCACAGATGAAGATAATACAGCTACATGCCCAATCTGCCACAGACTACAAGAGGTTTATGTTTCACTAGTAGGAATATTTAGATAGATGCCAGAATGATGTGAGTTATAGACATCATGCAAAACTCCCAGTGCTGCTAGAGAAAAAAAAAATATTTGCTAACAAAGAGCTGTCACTTAACATATTGTGGTATGCTCACAGTTTAGGATCTGAAAAATAATGAAATTTTAGAACTCAAATGGCCTATGGAGTTCTTTTATTTCAACTTTCTAATTTAACATTTAACCCAAAATCTTACTTGGTAGCGGAGCTCAGAACTGAGGTCAGCCCAGTGTGCTTCCCATGATATTGCATTCCATCTAAACCCATTCCTTTAATTTTAAACTACAATACAGTAGTTCTCTAATTCAATGGGGTTCGAGGCATATAAAGGAAATTAACCTTATCTCTAAAAGGATGTATATGTATCATGCCAGTGCTTGACCTGAGGTAAGATGAGGAAGCTACAACTGTTCCATGACTTTTTACCTGTGTGATTCAGTTACTTCCTTATTTCTCCTCATATGTATTTGCATTTATAGAATGCAGTTGAAGAATGTGGATTATACAAATGGTAGCTAAATTTGCAAGGAAATGATCTATGTAACTAGGCTGGGTGTGGTGGCTCATGCCTGTAATCCCAGCACTTTGGGAGGCCAAGGTGGGCACATCACTTGAGGTCAAGAGTTTGAGACAAGCCTGGCCAACATGGTGAAACCCCGTCTCTACTAAAAATATGAAAATTAGGTGGGTGTGGCGGCACATGCCTGTAGTCCCAGCTACGTGGGAGGCTGAGGTGGGAGGATCACTTGAACCTGGGAGGCGGAGGTTGCAGTGAGCCGAGATTGCACCACTGCACTCCAGCCTGGACCACAGAGCAAGACCCTGTTTAAAAAAAAAAAAAGAATGTCAATATGCTAAAAGTTAAGGGGTGGTTGGTGAGAAGGTGGTAGTCACACTTGAAATGTATGGAAATAAGCAGCGTGGCTGTTCTGCCTCTTCCTTCCTTCCTTCCTTCCTATCTTTCTTTTCTTTTTTTTTTTTTTTTTTTGGAGTTTCGCTCTTGTTGCCCAGACTGGAGTGCAATGGTATGATCTCGGCTCACTGCAACCTCCGCCTCCCGGGTTCAAGTGATTCTCCTGCCTCAGCCTCCTGAGTAGCTGGGATTACAGGTGTGTGCCACCACACCCAGCTAATTTTGTATTTTTAGTAGAGACAGGGTTTTCCATGTTGGTCAGGCTGGTCTTGAACTCCTGACCTCAGGTGATCTGCCTGCCTCAGCTTCCCAAAGTGCTGGGATTACAGGAGTGAGCCACTGCGCCTGGCCATGGTCTCTTTCTTCACTGACGCTCACTAAGCCTCTCATTTATAACATCCTAGAAACCGTACTTATTTCAAGGTGGTGAATGAAATGCAAGACAAACTTAAGTCAAGAGATGGTTGCGTGATCAGAGTGCAATTTGCAACTTTGTCTCAAAAAAAGTACTAATTGGGAGAGACTGACTTTTATTGACCCAAGTTAGAAATAATCAAGTAGCATCTTTACACAATTAAAATAGTATAATCACAGTTAGATTTTCAGTGTCTCTTAACTTTTCTTTTTCACAATCTTTTTTTTCTTTTCTTTTTTCATGTTTAGAGATGGTCTCACTGTCACCCAGCCTGGAATGCAGTGGCACCATCACGGCTCACCGCAGCCTAAAACTCCTGGGCTCAAGCAAGTCTCCCACCTCAGCCTCCCAAGTAGCTGAGACTACAGGAACATGCCACCATGCCCAGCTAATTATTTTTATTTTTATTTTTTGTAGAAACAGAGTTTTGCTATGTTCCCCTGGCTGGTCTTGAACTCCTGAGTTCGATTGATCCTCCTCCCTCAGCCTTTCAAAGTACCAGGATTAGAGGCATAAGCCACTGCATCTGGCCTTCTTCTGATTTAAAAAAACATATAATCATTATAGAACACTTATAAAAAACACAGGAAAATATAAGAAGGAAAATAAAGCTCATTCATAATCCCATTTCCCTTGTTTTTTGGTCTATCAAGGCATTTTATTTGTATGTGTTTATTACATGCCTAGAAAAAAAAGTCTCAGGTTTTCCCTCCTGTGTGTTTTCAGCTTGTTTCTTCATGGTCCATGATGCTAGCTGAGGTTGTCAGTGCAATGAAACCTAACTGACAGATGGGAGCAGATTATCTGTCATTTTTCTAGATCTTGTTAAGGCCTGAGCAAGAGTACTATCTGCCCTCCCCCCACCTTTTTTTTTGGTTGTCAAATGATTCTTTATTGAAATATTTTCCTTTGTACTTCTTAACTAGCTGGGCATTCCACTGTACCACTGTTAACGTCCTCTATGATGTCATGATGGTGGTGGCAGCCATCAACATTGCAGCCCACAGATTGGGAAGTCCCCAGGATCTCTTTAATGGTACCAGAGAGTTCTCTGGCTAAAGATCAGTGCCACATCTATCCAGCAAGGTTGATAATCTCATCAAAAGTGATATTTCCATTGTGTCTAACGCTTTTTGTTTCTTTCTGTCTTTTGCTGGTCCCTTGAGGGCTTTGATGACCAGGGCAGAGACAGAAGGTACTGCCTCAGTCTGGGCCTGTCTCTTCTGATGGTCAGTTTCACTGTAATCCCCAGACCCTTCCAGTCACCAGTTCCCTTGGTGATGTCATACCCAACCTTGTTCTGGAGACAGATCCAGGGGGCTGATCTTGGGAGTCAGGGCAGATGTGTCACCGACTTCATTACTAGTGCACCTCATGTATATGACTTTGATCTCATTGGGGTTGAACTTAGGTGGCATGATGAGGTAGCTGGTGTTAGATGAGCCCAGATTCAGGATGACTGAAGAAGGTTGTACCTTGGCCTTCTCTGAGCTGGAAACTGAAGGGGTACCTTTCTGAAATGATAAAATTCACATGTAGCAGTGATTAAAAACAGTAAACATAGAAATTCTCAAAGTAAAATTGCAGGCTAAATTTATAAAATAATAAAAGTCCACACTTTTATTGACCCAAGTTAGAAATAACTGTAGTTAAATGATTATCATTTGGCCTTTGGCCTTTAGTGTACACATGCCACCCATTGCAGATCTCCTTCTGGTCCACCTCTCAGGCTGGCAGGAAGGAAGCAGAGTGCTATAGAAGCTAGCTGGAGTGTTGCTAACCAGCAGGGTGATCTTTAGGGCCCAACAGCTCATAGGACACATTGTCATCATTGAGGTCACTATGGTGGCAGAACAGCCTGGTTCTGAAATGAATCTTTTATCCTGACTGTGTCCTCCCATTTCAACTTTAAGTCAGTCAGTTGACATCTATTTATTGAGCACAGCTGAGGTAGGCATTTAGGATACAGAAACCATCAAAATCAGATATGTCTCCTGGCTTTGTGGAGATAGAAGACTAGTGGGAGTGATAAGCATTAAATAATTACACCAATAAACAGAGTAACAGAATAGGTGCACTTCTGTGATTTCTGTTCTGAACACCCTCCTTTTTATGTAGTTAAAATATGGAAAGTTATATTTTCCCTATGTAACTTATTATATACAGAATATTCCTGTTCACAGAATACATTTACATACAAGGTAGTACTCACAAACCAACTATATGCTATTTTATGGGAGATTTAAGTGGTTATTAATAGTAATCTTGACTCTTACTCCATATGCTGATTTTAGAACTTAACCTTTGGGTGAACTGGAGCTTTATTGTGATAAAGGTCTTAGCACCTGAGGGAACACAGGTGCTAAGAGACAAAGTAACCAAATGACTCTATTTAGATTGGGGAAACAGCAGTCTCACCGCCTCTACTCTTTGCCAACCCCTTTGTAGATTCTCAGAGACCCAGATTGGGTCTTTGCCAAGATCTGGAATAATTGTCCCAAAATATAGCTCTGAAGCAGCAGTTCAGTTTGTAGGAAAATAAGGTATTAATAGGAATGAGACACTGAAGAGGTATCTCAGGCAGTACTTCTGAAGTAGTTCAGAAATGTTCAACTCCACTCTTTATACAGAGCTGCTCTTTGTTTCATGTCTGATTTCTTCTGCATGAACAATACCCATTCTTGTATTCAGATACAACAATCCAACATTCATTGTCATGATAAAAATAGAAAACGACAGGAATTGATTTTTCATAGCAATTAGTCCTACATCTGTTTTCTGATTTCTTGAGCATATACAGGCAAAAGAGGGAGGGAAGTAATATGGAAGAGAGTGCCTCATGCATTTAATAGGAGATAGTTGTTTTGGCAATCAGGAATGATGGAGGATACTATGTTTCAGAGAGTTTTTTTCCTCATTTCAGATTTAATTTTTCCTCATATATAAGAAACATCTTCTGCTAAGAACAGATTTGTATAGTTAAAATAACAACAACAACTTTATCAGGTGTTTTAAAAATCTCTTTTCATGCTTACCATTTGAGGGACCATTTTTCAATCCCATGTGTTTTGCTTGTACCAAAAGGACCTGATAAGATCAATTACAATAATGTATAGAGTAGCATTTTTGTAAACTATTACATGTTTTAGGATGATAAGGTACTATTACTCTTCATTCATTTTACAACTATTTATTGAGAGACTACGCTGCACCAAGCGCTGCACTAGATGCTTGGAAAAATGCAAAGAACAAGGCAGGCAAAGTCCAATTTGAGACCTCACAGAAATTACATTTCAGAGGGCTGACAGTCAGTAACCTATAATATGGGATAAGTTCTGGAGACTTTGCTCCATCTTCTAGATAACTCGCCTTTCAAAATGCCATTCAAGCATTACTTCCTTCAACTAGTATTCTTTTCTACCATGGTGTGTGCACATTTGCATCATAGCACTTGTCTCACTATAGTGGGATAGGTCTTGGTTTACCCACCTGTCTCCTGTGTTATATTGTTAGCTCCTGAAAGGCAAGGGACATGTCCCATTCTCTCCTTGGTATCTATAATGTTTTACTTGCACATAGAATGTACTTAATTAATGTTTGT
Organism: Macaca fascicularis; assembly: GCF_037993035.2. Classification (NCBI taxonomy): domain Eukaryota; kingdom Metazoa; phylum Chordata; class Mammalia; order Primates; family Cercopithecidae; genus Macaca; species Macaca fascicularis. The sequence goes on along the minus strand of NC_088395.1, from coordinate 124,479,244 downwards.
AGTAATAGATCAGTTGATGCGATGCGTGGTGATTAACCTTGGCTCTGAAATTATGGACTATTGCAGAAGAACTATAAAATAGGAAGTGCTATCCAAGATCATATTGTCTAGCCTCCCTTCACATATGAGGAACTTGAGTTCTGCCGATATGCTATATTTTGGCCAGAGCAAATCATTTTGTGTTTTAGTGTTCTCAACTGTAAACTAGAGATAAGATAATTTTGGAACTGAAAGAAAGTTCACAATGATTTCCTTACCCAAACATTTCATTTGAGAGGTAAATAAATTGAGGCCCAGAAAAGTGAAGCCGCTTATCTAAAGTTCCACAGCAAGTTAGTAGCAGAACCCAAAGCAGGCCTTCTGGCACCTATAATAATTCTTATTTCACAATCCCAGGTCCTTTCTCCCTGTAAACCTTAGTATTGTCACAAGATTGCTGTGAAGTTACATGGAAAGAATAGGTATGGATACCGTGGTTAGAGTATAAATTAGTGTTACCACTTTCAAAAACACTTTGGTATTGTCTAGTGAAGATGTACGTCCTCTACAACCCAATGGTTCGACTCCAGGGAATACTCCTGAGAAATTCTTGTACATGTAAATAAAGAGGCATGGGCACAAATATTTAGAGCAGCTTTGATAATAATAGTAAAAATAGAGAAATAAACAGCCTCGATGTTCAACACTGATGTCCATTGACAGAAAATAGATAAATAAATTTACGCATAAACATAAGATGAAACATGATGTAGGAAAGAAAACAAATCTCATAAACATAATATTGAGTGAAAAAAGCAATTTCACCTCCAGTGTCAACATCCAGAATGTTTCATGTAGTATAATATCATCTATAGAAAGTTCAGACTGGGAGACCTTGTCTCTATTAAAAAAAAAAAATTTAGCCAGGCATGGTGGCACACATCTGTAGTCCCAGCTACTCAGAAGGCTGAGGTGGGAGGATCTCAGGTGGAGGATCACTTGAGGCTGGGAGGTCGAAGCCATGGTTGCACTTCTGCATTCCAGCCTGGGCAACAGAGCAAGTCCCTGTCTCAAAAAAATTATATGTATGTATGTATATGTGTGTGTGTATATATATACACACACATATATACACACACACACAAATATATATTTAAAAATTAAAAATGGAACATTCAATTATGAGCAAAGCTAAGCAATACACGTGGTAAAGCAATAAAAAACAATGAAGAAATGACAAATACAAAATACTAAAAGGTCTAGTGTAATATTCAGCCCAAACCAAATATCATCATTGTAGAATGAACTTCTGAGATAGAACAAGTCTGAAATTTCATTTAAAAAATGTATTATTGCTATACTTCCATTATTAAGCCATTTAATATCCCAGTTGTTTTAGTTTTACCTTCAGTATAGGAACAATTTTTTTTTAACACTGTTAACTGTTAGATTGCTCCTGTGGACACTGACCTACACACTTATGAAACTAAATAGATGCTCACTGTCAACTGAGGTCACTACAGAACCAAGCTATTTTTAGGGTGCTTCAATTTTCTTTAATATTTTCATCTTTGTTATACTCTGTATATTCTGTATTACGTATATAGTTGAAGACGATTTGTCATGGATGTAGTTATAAATGATTTTGGAATTTTCCTCCTTGTGAAACTTAGAGGCAACAATGCTGATTTTTAATTCATCCTCACAAAATACTAAGGCCTCAAATGGGACTTTTCCTTAAAAGTCTTATTTATGGCCTATATGGAATTAGATACTTGAAATTAAATTCACTCCTTAAAGATGATGTTGTGTCATGTGGGAAACACAAGTACATCAAACAAATAAAAAATATTTGAATTACTATCCAACCTAATCTATACTATTTGCTCTGGAATTATTATGTAATTTTTATGAACATTTATTAGCTTGAAAAGTATATAATTTTTTCATATAGTTATCAAGTAAACACACTCTTTTAAATTATTTATACTAACTCTCAATCTATTTGCCTACTGTTCATTTTTAAGAGATAGGGTCTCGCTATGTTGCCCAGGTTAGATTTGAACTCCTGGCTTCAAGTGATTTTCCTGTCTCAGCCTCTGAGTAGCTAGGATCCCCTGTTAATTTACCTACTTGATGTGCATAGTCATTGTGCTTGTACATAAATTTAACAGCTTCCTCAATCATTATTTATTAGTGCAGCATTTTACTCCTGCATAGATGTGTATTTATGCTCCAAGTGATTGAGAATTTTGACATCTAGAGAACAGAGGCAATTTTCAGTCCAATTATCATCTGGAATGCTTACATTTGAAGCTGAATATTTTGATATTTTGATATAATAATTCCAAATGTTGTTCTCTGATCATGCACAAGTTCAGGGAAACCGAAAGGATGTTGATGTGGGCTTGGCTATTCAGCTTTCCAAAGACCTAGCCCCAAATCAAAACCAAATAACAGACTTGGCCGGAATACAGTGGCCAAAAGCAGAACTCTGTTATCTCCTTGACGGACATTGGGTTTACAGGTATTATGGCTATACTTTATAATTTGCATACACATTACAGACATTCTATTGTAGGTATCTAATATTTAATAATTAAAAATTGTGAGGATCTAGAGGTATTTTGAAAAATAAGAATATCCTGTAAGGATAATCCAAGTTGTAGCCCATTCCTCCTTTTCCCAGTTTCTTTTTCACATGTTGCAGACAGTTTCTTTCAAGAGGCCCGATCCACCATGACTCTCATATTCAGCACTCTAGTGCTCCTCCATGTTACTCACATCTGGGACTGGCTGGCTCCCCTTGGCAGCAGGTGTACCACTTAGCAGCATTCATACTCAGGCTGTGCTCTGGTTGAGACTTACTCCATACTTCTTTGGATACCACATATGCCTCTGGCAGATATACAGATAGGCATATGAATGTTAATAGACCCTCCCTTACTGCAGATTATTCCTAAGAAGATTTAATGAGCTAAGCATATTAACATTTAATAGCTTAAAGCACCATTCATATTTATAGTCATCTCCCTGGAGGTAAAAGAACATTTATATAGGAATTGGCTGAATACCTTTGAGAAAAGTATTAATATCTATTTGCTTGTGTTTATGGGCCCAAAGACATAAAGAACAAGCTGGTCAACTCTGTGAGGCAGCCAAGGACATAACGCATAATCCTCTCCCTCCTTTTTTTTTTTTTTTTATCTTGGGGACTGATGACAAGATAAGTTTTCTTTTCATGGAAGATGAACTGAGTTAGCAACTAACAAGTGGTGAGGGGACTTTTTTTGAGAATTTTCTATGGCCTGTGAACTTAAATGTATGCATTGGTAACAGGAAGAGTCTATTGTGAATATTTTATTGGTATTATTAGGAGTAGGGATTATTAGAAGTAGAAGAATAAACTGTTGTTTTTGTTTTTTCTAGAGACAGGATCTTGCTCTGTCACCCAGGCTAGAGTGCAGTGATGTCATCATAGCTCACTGCAGCCTTGTCCTCCCAGGCTCAAGTGATCCTCCCACCTCAGTCTCCCAAATAGCTGGAACTGCATGCACACGCCACCACTCCTGGCTACTTTTTAAATTTTTTTTTGTGAGACGGGGATCTCCCTATGTTGTCCAGGCTGATCTTGAACTCCTGGGCTCAAGGAATCCTCCCACCTCAGCTTCCTGAGTATCTGGGACTATAGGAGCATACCACCATGACTGGCTAATTTTTTCTTTTATTGTTTGTAGAGACAGGGGTCTCACTGTGTTGCTTGGGCAGGTCTCAAATTCCTGGCCTCAAGTGATCTTCCTGCCTTGGCCTCCCAAAATGCTGGGATTACAGGAGTGAGCCACTGGGCCTGGCCCAGTACATGTTCTTTCTGTGAGGTGCTTCTGGATAACAAAGATCAGTTATAATCACATGTAGCAGTGGAATACAAAAAGCCAAAACCATGTTTTATTTATTTATTTATTTATTTGGTTGGTAGGTTGGTTGGTTTGAGAGACACAGTGTCTGTCACCCAGGCTGGAGTTAGTGCAGTGGTGCCATCATAACTCACTGTAGCCTCAATCTCCTGGGCTCAAATGATTCTCCCACCTCAGCCTTCTGAGAGCTAGGACTACAGACTCACACAACCACAACTGGCTAATTGAAATTTTTTTTTTGCCTGTAATCCCAGCACTTTGAGAGGCTGAGGTGGGTGGATCACGAGGTCAGGAGTTCGAGACCAGCCTGGCCAACATGGTGAAACCCTGTCTCTACTAAAAATACAAAAATTAGCCGGGCGTGGTGGCGGGAACCTGTAATCCCAGTGGAGGTTGCAGTGAGCCGAAATTGTGCCATTGCACTCCAGCCTGGGCAACAACAAAAACAATAACAACAAAAAAAAAAAAAAAAAAAAGAAAGAAAAGAAAAAAGAAAAAAAAGGAGTCTGAGCTGAGTTGTTGGGGGAGAAATGCTAGAGGAGGAACAAAAGGAGAAAAGAGTTGACAGCCATCAGTGAATGATAAGAACATGGATAGAGGAGGAAGAGGCTGTCAACTCTGTCAGCTTAACAATTTGTAAAATATACAAATGTTTACTTAGAAATTGATAAGGTTTAGAGGGATTCAATATGGTACTGGAAGGTCTAACAAGAGTATGTAAGCAGGAAAAAGAAAAGGCATCCAAATTGGAGAGAAAGAAGTAAAATGGTCGCTGCTCATACATGACATAGTCATATATGTTGAAGACTCCACAAAAAAAACCTGTTAGATGAATTTAGCAACGTTGCAGAATAGAAAATCAATACCCCCAAATCAGTGGCGTTTCTATACACTAGTAATGAACAATGTGAAAACACTTTAATTTACAATAGCATCAAAAAGATACTATACTTAGATAAAATACTTAGGAATAAATTTAACCAAGGAGGTGAAAGACTTGTATGCTAAAACTACAAACATTGCCAGAAGAAATTAAAGAAGACACCAATAAATGGAAAGACACCTTGTGTTCATGGATTGGAATTCATATGGAATTTCAAGGGACCCTGAATAGCTAAAATAATCTTGAAAAAGAAAAAAGCTGGACATCTCACATTTCCTGATGCCAAAACATACTACAAAGCTGTAGTAATCAAAATGGTGTGGTTCTGACAAAAAGGCAAACCCGTAGAACAATGGAATAGAATAAACAGCCCAGAAATAAGCCCTAGTGAATATGGTCAAATGATTTTTGACAAGGGTACTAGATCACTCAATGGAGAAAGCACAGTCTGTACAAAAAAAAAGTTTTGGGAAAATAATATCTGCATGCAAAAGAATAAAGTTGGACCCCGACCTTACATTATATACAAAAATTAACTCAAAATAGATAAAGATCTAAATGTAACACCTAGAACCATAAAACTGCTAGAAGAAAAACATAGAGGAAAACTTCATGACATTGCATTTGGCAGTGGTTTATTGGATATAGCATGTAAGTACAGCCAGCAAAAGCAAAAATAGACTAAATCAAACTTTAAAACTTTTGTGCGTTATAGGTCACAGTTATCAGAGTAAAAAGGCAACCTATGGAATGGGAGAAAATATTTGCAAGTCATATATTCAGTAAGTGGTTAATATCCAGAATATATGAAGAATTACAACTCAACAACAAAAACAACACAGTTATAAAATGGGCAAATGACTTACATAGGCATTTCTCCAAAGATGACGGACAAATGGCCAACAGGCACATGAAAAGATGTTCAGCATCACTAATCACTAGAGAAATGCAAATCAAAATGATAATGAGATGCCTCCTCACGTCTTTTAGGATGATTACTCTTAAAAAAATAGAAAATAAAAAGTATTGGTGAAGATATGGGGAAATTGGATCCCTTATACACCGTTGGTGAGAATGTAAAATGGTGTGGTTGCTGTGGAAAACAGTATGAAGTTTCCTCAAAAAATTGAAAATAGAACTACTGTATGATCCAGCAATCCCACTTCAGACCATATATCTACAAGAATTAAAAGCAGGGTCTCAAAAGAGATATTTGCACACCCATGTTTATAGAAGCTATTCGTGATAGCCAAGAGGTGGAAGCAAAGTAAATATCCATCAATGAATGAATTGATAAAGAAAATGTAGTGTAGACTGGGCACGGTGGCTCACCCCTGTAATCTCAGTACTTTGGGAGGCTGAGGCAGGAGGATTGCTTGAGCCCAGGAGTTTGAGACCAGCCTGTGCAACATAGAGACCCAGTCTGTGGGGTGGGGGTGGGTGGGGAAGCCACGTGTGGTGGTGTGCTCCTGTAGTCCCAGCTACTTGGGAGGCTGAAACAGGATAGCTTGAGCCCAGGAGTTCGAGGTTGCAGTGACCTATGATTATGCTACAACACTCCAGCCTAGGCAACAGAGTGAGAGCCTATCTCTTAAAAATTATTAAAAAAAGAAAATGTGGGCCAGGCGTGGTGGCTTACACCTGTAATCCCAGCACTTTGGGAGGCTGAGGTGGGCGGTTCACTTGAAGTCAGGAGTTCAAGACCAGCCTGGCCAACATGGTGAAATCCTATCTCTACTAAAAATATAAAAATTAACTGGGCTTGGTGGCACATGCCTGTAATTCCAGCTACTCAGGAGTTGGAGGCAAGAGAATCACTTGAACCTGGGAGGCACTGGTTGCAGTGAGCCAAGATTGCACCACTGCACTCCAGTGTGGGCCACAGAGAGAGACTGCATCTCAAAAAAAAAAAAAAAAAAAAGTGGTGTGTGTACGTATTAGAATACTATTCAGCCTTAATAAAGAAGGAAACCTATTATTTGTGACAACAAGGGTGAAACTTGAGGGCTTTATGCTAAGTGAAATAAGCAGTCAGTCACATTTTATTTTTTCATATGGTTGATTATCAGCATGCAGGAAATAAACCAGTCATAGAAAGACAAATACTGTATGATTACACCCATATAAGGTATCTAAAGTCAAATTCTTAGACGCAGAATGTGCAGAATGATGGTTGTCAGGAGCTGGGCAAAGGGGGGAAATGGGGAGTTATTATTTAATAGGTATAAAATTTCAGTCTTTCAAGATGAAAAATTTATGGAAATTGGTTGGACAACAATGTGAATATACTTGACACCACTGAACAATGCATTTAAAAATGATTAAGATGGTAAATTTTATGTTTTGTGTTCTTTACCACAATTAACATTTAAAAACATTAAAGGAAACTTAGACATTATCTATTTTAACTCACTCATTTTGTAAATGCTAAACTGAGTCTCAGAATAGGGAGGCAAATTGCTTAATGACCTATAGCTACTTTGTCAAAGATTTAGGATTTCTGAACAACATAATAATGAAAAATGTGTGTGTTTGTGCCCTAGGAAAACATTTATGGTGTTAAGTCTCAGTGTTGTTTTGCTCTTCTAAAAAATATTTTATAACAAATCTTGAAACTACAAATGTCATATAGGAAGCAAAAAATTAAAAGCCAAAAACCCCAATCCATGTGCTGTATGCAACTTTAATTTGGTCTTACATTTCCTGCAAGATGAAAACAAAAAACAAAAAACATCTTTCAAACATAGTTAGGCTTTATTATGGTCTCTGTGCAAACAGTTTTTTCTTTTTCAAATGAATTTTGTAGGCTTGGACTCAGGATAAAAACTCTCTGACATCAGCAACTTTGGATTCAAATCCTAGGCTCTTAGCTTGAATGTTTGCTTTATTATAAACTGCTATGGTGTGAGCCTCAGAGTCAGAAAAATACATTAGCTGCTCAATTTTTAAAAAGAATCCTTATTAATTCTTTTCTCCCTTTTTTCCTAGAATTTTCTTTTCCCGTCAAAAATAGCTTAGGAGTGATTAAAAACCTGGAAAGTGAAAGACTGTTAAATGCAAATATGCATGTCTGCGCACACACACACACACGCGCGCGTGTGCACACAACTTTAAAATTGTGCTTCGTTGTTTTGTCGTGATTTAGTGGATTCAACAATCCTCTCTCTTCCACCCTGATTCTCTTATTAGTCTAAGCTCCATTTTTCTCTGTCCTGTTTTTCTTTAAACACGACTTCGGTTTAAGAAGTTTAGCTTCGGCCAGGTGTGGTGGCTCATGCCTGTAATCCCAACACTTTGGGAGGCCTAGGTGGGTGGATCACGAGGTCAGGAGATCAAGACCAGCCTGGCCAAGATGGTGAAACCCTGTCTCTACTAAAAATACAAAAATTAGCCGGGCAGGGTGGCACGCGCCTGTAATCCCAGCTACTTGGCAGGCTGAGGCAGAGAATTGCTTGAACCCAGGAGGCAGAGGTTGCAGTGAGCCGAGATCCTGTCACTGCACTCCAGCCTGGGTGACAAAGTAAGACTGCATCTCAAAGTGGAAAAAAAAAAAAAAAGAAAAGAAAAAAGAAATTTAGCTTTCACAGTCTGTTTCAAGGCTCAGACCATTTTACAATCTTATCTACAGATATGATTACAACTTTCAATTTCCTTTTTTGCTTCCATTTGATCCTTATGCACAAGTGTGGTTCACTCGTTCTTTCATTGAGTCTGTCAATTTGTTGAGCACTTATTATGTGCTAGATATGTGCTACATGCTGGTGAGGTAGCAGTGAACAAAAACAAGTTCCTTACTGTCACAAAACTTACCGTCAGGTCAGAAAAGCAAAAACTAATCCTCTAATCATACAAAGAAATAAAAAGTGACCACTGTGATATACACAATGGGAGAGGTATGTGGCTGCTTCAGAGCATTTTATACATCTTTGGTCAGGAAAGCATTCCTTGGGAAGTGAGGCTTGAGCTGAAAACCAAAGGATAAGGTGCAGTTAAAAAATGGAAGCATTGGCTGGGCCCAGTGACTCATGCGTGTAATCCCAGCACTTTGGGAGGCCAAGGCGGGTGGATCGCCTGAGGTCAGGGATTTGAGACCAGACTGGCCAACATGGTGAAACCCCATCTCTACTAAAAATACAGAACTTAGCTGGGTGTGGTGGCAGGTGCCTGTAATCCCAGCTACTCGGGAGGCTGAGACAGGAGAATCCCTTGAACCCAGGAGGTGGAGGTTGTAGTGAGCCGAGATCGGGCCATTGCACTCCAGCCTGGGTGACATGAGTGAAACTCCATCTCAAAGAAGAAAGAAAGAAAGAAAAAGCATTTCAGGTAGGCAGAACAAGGCTATGGGATGACAGGAAGCAGGTTGGGTGTGAGGAAGTAAGAGAAGGCTTAGTAGGCTAGTAGGCTAGTGGGAAGGTGAAAGAGTACAATGGAAAATTCATTTGTGGCTTCATGCTGCAGAAATTCATGCACTGCCTTGTTCTAGTCTATGTTAAGCAGTTTTGACTTTATCTTAAGTGCAATGGGAATCTGTCAGAGTGTTCTGTGGGTGCTTGTGTGTAGTGGTGGTGGGGAGAGTATGATCATATTTATTTTGGAAAATGCCACTTTGGCTACAGTGCGAATAATGAAGGGGGTTGAGTGAGAATGCAGATAATATTTTAAAAGCTATCATTGATGTAGCACTTACTGTATTAAGCACTGTTGAAAGGTATTTTATATGTCTTGTCACTGAATCTTCGCAACAACCCCGCAAGGTAGCTACTGTTATTGTCCCCACTTAACCTATGAGGAAATTGAAGTTCAGAGAAGTGAATAGACTTGCTGAAGAACACATAGCTGGAATGTGGGAGAGCCAAGATTCTATCCCAGGAGGCTGTTCCAGTATTCAAGGTCGGAGGTGGTGGTGTCTGGGACCAGGGTAGTGGTGATGGAGAGAAGTGAATAGATTAAAGAGATATTTACCAGGTAAACTTTATAGTAATTCACGGTAATTTGGACATGGGGCGGGGGTAGAGAAAAATGCTAAGGAAAGTGTCTAAATTTCTGGTTTGCATAATTAGGTGGCTGGTGGTACTATTCTTTGAGCTAGGGAACATTGAAAGACAATAAAAGGAACTTGCAAGAGACAGAGAAGGAGTAGCCAGAGAGGCAATAGGCAAAGCAGGAGAATCTATCATGGAAATCTTGGGGAGCAACGGGGGGATGATTCAACAAGAAGTGATGGTGAACAACAACATCAGCTGCTGCTAAGGATTTTCTGTTCAACTTGATTACTCCAAGTTCTGTGGCATTTGCTGCAGGTAATAATTCTCAAAGGTTCAGCCCAATTTGTCACATTCTCCAGGGTGCCAAAGTCAAGATGTCCCTTCATTTGGATGTCTAGAGCTGTTTGCCTTTTTGGATGAAATTGCCATCAGGTGCTGCCTATTTCATAGCCCCATTGCTTGCCTCCACAGACAGGAACTAACTTGCTTGCCACCCACTCACGGATTCAATCCCACCTGTGTCTCTGGACCAATCCTGATTTTAGACAGGGGCAAGTCGGGCAGTTCTAGCCTAGCCATCTGAGTTTCAGTATCGGGTTATCATTGTTGCCTTGACATTGTTTCACCATTTCTGACAGCTGGGCTTCTTGCCTTCTTTCATGTGTCTGAGTCCTCATCTCTGCCAGGTGAAATAATGGCTATGAAAATGCTTTGAGGGCCAGGCATGGTGGCCCACGCCTCTAATCCCAGCACTTTGGGAGGCTGAGGTGGGCCGATCATCTGAGGTCAGGAGTTCAAGACCAACCTGACCAACATGGAGAAACCCTGTCTCTACTAAAAATACAAAATTAGCCAGGTGTGGTGGTGCATGCCTGTAATCCCAGCTATTCGGGAGGCTGAGGCAGGAGAATCACTTGAACCCGGGAGGCGGAAGTTGCAGTGAGCTGAGATCGTACCATTGCATTCCAGCCTGGGCAACAAGAGCGAAACTCCAATTAAAAAAAAAATTATCATCCAGTATATAAAAAATATACATCAGCTAAAAATGTGTCTTTCATAGGTATCTGATTTACAAACTAGGCACTGTTGGACAAATCTGGTTTAATATTGCATATAAATGTATTTAAAATGATTTTATGAATCACCTTTGAAAATCTTTTTTTGTAGTTCATTTTTCTGTTAAGATCATAATTTTAGAATATGTGATTCCCATACAAAGAAAGTCCCTTTGTGATAGAATTAAAGTAAGACTTATGAAATATATCACGTTTGTATTGTTTATAGTGTATGCTTCTCAGTTTTGTTCTAGAAGGTGTACCTGAATCCACACTCAAATATGAATGTACTTGGTTCTGTGAAAATATGATAGTCAGGAATCTGATCCTGCAGAATGGATAAGTGAGATTGTTCATTTCACAATTGGATCATTCATTTTTACCTTTTCCCCTTTTCATCTACTTCCATAATCTATGCAAGCTGGCACAGGCTAGTGGAGAAGGGGTAGAACATGAAAAAGGAAAAAAAAAATTAAAAGAACTAATGGTCTATATACTGGCTCCCAGGGACAAGGAAACAAAGGGAGTGGTGTTTGGTGAAAAAGCTTTCTGAACAGCTAAACTGTTGTAAATTCTAGCCTTTAGGAACATCCATGTAGTGTTGTTCGGAGTTGGGTAAATAGCTGCTGTTGGTAAGTTGAAACAGCACCAATTCATGGGGGAAGGGGAGCATTTGGGCTCCAGTCAAGTAAAAGTTGGACTTCAGGGCAGGGATTGAACCTCAAATTGAGGAACTGGAGTGAAAAAATCAAGAATCCAGTCCAGGTATGGTGGCTCATACCTGTAATCCCAGTGCTTTGGGAGGCCAAGGCAGGAGGAATGCTTGAGGCTGGGAGTTCAAGACCAGTGTAGGCAACGTAGCAAGACCCCCCCCCTCTCAAAAAAAACAAAAACAAAAACAAACAAACAAACAAACACAAAAACAAAAAAAAGGCCAGATGTGTTGGTGCATGCTTTTAGTCCCAGTTACTTTAGAAGCTGAGGTGGGGGGATCGCTTGAGCCCAGGAGTTCAAGGCGAGGCTGCAGTGAGCCATGGTCATGCCACTGCACTCCAGCCTGGAGATAGAGCAAGTCGAGATAGAGCAAGTCCTTGACTTTAAAAAGAAAATAATAAAGAGTCCAAAGTTCAAAGCAGTATGCTCAGGCTTCACTTCAGGTCTTCCAGCTTGTTGCTCTTCTCAAGCTTGACCACTAATCTCCCAGGTCTGAAGCATAGGGTGGCTGAATCTACCATTTATTGGGTTGTTTGCCTTTGTTTGGATTCCTCAAAAACTAGCAGGACTGGGCTACAGGTGGAAAGACATTAGTGCATGAAGCCCCATGGGGCCTCTATCTATAAAAATTATATGTATGTACCACTTTCCAGGAACATCTCTATTGCTCAAGAAATATTTGTTGGTGATTGGTTGTACTGATAGTTAATTTTATGTGTCAGCTTTGCTAGGCCTTGGCACCCAGATATTTAGTTAAACATTATTCTAGATGTTGCTGTGTAGGTATTTTTAAAAATGAGATTAACATTTAAATCAGTAGATTTTGAGTAAAGTAGATTATCTTCCACAATGTGAGTGGACCTCATCCAATCCGTAGACCTGAAGTGAAACCTGAATATACTCACTCCAAGTTTTCCTTCTAACCCCGACTTGGTTTGCTCAGTCTAAAGAAGTAGCCTCTTGCTGTGGGTTCTTGATTTTCACTCCAGTTCCTCAATTTGAGGTTCAATTCTTGCCTTGAACTCCAGCTTACATGACCTGACCTGCAGACCTTAATAAAGCAAAGACTCACTACCAGCCCCCCAAGACGGAGGGACTCTGTCAACAGACTGCCTTCCACTGGAGCTTCAACAGCAACCCTTTCTTGGGTCTCCAGCCTTCCGTCCTTCACAATCAGGTGAGCCGATTCCTTAAAATAAGTTTCTCTCTCTCTCTCTCTCTCTGTGTGTATGTATATATATTTCTCCTATTGGTTGTATTTCTCTGGAGAACCCTGACTAATACAGTTGTGTAATACCAAGTTTACCTGAATTCCACTCCACTGAAAGGCATCACTTGCTTATGTTGTGTTCCATCCAAACTATTCCATTAATAGTATCTCTACCTCCCCACAATCTGGTTCTATAAGGATAATAGAAGAAAGTAACAGAGCTGGGAAACTTCATATGAAGTACATTTTAAAAAATCTACTTTAAAAATCTGCTTGCTTTTGATATCAAAATTTGACCATATTTCTCCTTGCAATTCTATCAAAAAAGGAAAAAAAAATACCTTGAGCATACTCACACAAATGGGTGGAAAAGTATTCACTTGAGAATGAGATGCTGAACCCTCAAGGATATTTAAAGACATTGTGGACATATTTGAACTGATTCAGTTGTGAAAGTTCTTTCACACGACCCAGAGGGGAATACAAGGATACAATTAATGTGAGTGGTGATATCTCGTGATTAACCAAACCTTTCTTCTGGCATTGTGTGCAGCATGATGTGATGTAGTTGCTTTGCGTTATGATTTCTATCAGGACGTACATTATTTAGTTTGCTAGCCCAATACAGATTAATGTTAAAATTCCTGTGTGGTCTCTGTTTTAAAATGTTTTTGTGTCCATCATATCACAAATGTAGTTAAAAGCTTGAGAAATGAATTAGTATGAGGTAACCTAAAATATGAGCTACTCTACTGTGAATTTAGGTCAGATACTCTCTTAGTAACTAAACTGCTAAATATTGAAACTCCTTCTTCCCTGAAGGCATTTAAATCTTAGTTTTGGTTGGACATCTTCCTGGTGGCTGAAAGCTAATGACTATGGACATTCCTAAAGCTATTTCCCCAAGTTTCCTGTATTTTTATTTTCTTTAACTTCTCATTTACTCTTTCCAGTTGTTTGTATTTGATCAGTTGTTTTCTAAATGTTCACTTTCCTTTAACATGTTCAGTAGAAAATTTGGATTTCTTGATTAGAGAATATTGCATTTATAAAAATTGTTTTATTACATATGAAATTAAAGTTGTCCATTAAAACCTAATTTTGGTTTCACCATAGTATATTGATAATGTTCTTATATGGAATACATTTATAGCCATCACCTAGAATCATGCTTGAGAAGAGACTTAACAAATACTTCCTTAGTTACTTAATAAAACCCAATAGCAAACATACTATGCAGAAATTGTTCTCTTTTAACAAATGCCATCATATCTTCCCTATTTTGCTCCATTCACTACTTTAAAAACCATAAAAATATAGTTTTGCTGATTTAGCTCTCAAATAAAAAATATAAATTCTGAAAGAATACATGAGAAATAAATAATGATAGTTATGTAGGAGGGTCATCCTAGGCGGGTAGGTCAGAAAAGTTTAACTAGATAACTAGTTAGTTAACTAGATAACTGATTTTTATTTCGCTGATTTTTTTTTCCACTATGAAACTGATTAACTGATTTTTTTTTTCACTATGAAAATGCTTTAATGGTGGTGTCTGTACAGCATGGGATGTGGACAGGGAAAACAGCAAGTGCGCACACAGCGGGGCAGGCTGGGAGTGAATAAAGAGTGCACACCTTTCCATGAAAAAGGAAAAAAAAAATTAAAAGAACTAATGGTCTATATACTGGCTCCCAAGGACAAGGAAACAAAGGGAGTGGTGTTTGGTGATAAAGCTTTCTAAACAGCTAAACTGTTGTAAATTCTAGCCTTTAGGAACATCCATGTAGTGTTGTTTGGAGTTGGGTAAACAGTTGCTGTTGGTAAGTTGAAACAGCACCAATTCTAGTTAGTTAGTTAACTAGTTACTTAACAGCACCAATTCTAGAATTGGTGCTTTCCCTGGTGACTGGAGGCTCTAGGCCACCTCCTCCTCGGCCTCCTCCTCGAACTCGTCCTCCTCCTCGAACTCGTCCTCCTCCTCAACAGTACCAGCACCTGGTACTGCTGGTATTCGGACATCAGGTCGTTCACGTTGCTCTCGGCCTCGGTGAACTCCATCTCGTCCATGCCCTCGCCCGTGTATCAGTGCAGGAAGGCCTTGTGCCAGAACATGGCGGCGAACTGCTCCGAGATGCACTCGAACAGCTCCTGGATGGCCATGCTGTTGCAGATAAAGGTGGCAGACACTTTTAGCCCCCGGGGCGGGATGTCACAGGCAGCATTGTTTTCTTAAAACATTGATAATAAACTCAACTCATAACTGGTCAATTCTGTACACAAATGAAAAATAGTGATAAGTATAACTATTGTTGTACTCAGACTTAAGATTTTAGCATCACTTAGTCATTTAAAATACTAAGATCATATCATTGCCTTGCTCCAAAGTTTCTTTTTATTTTTTTCTTTTCTTTTCTTTTTTTTTTTTTTTTTTGAGATGGAGTCTTTGCTCTTTTGTCCAGGCTGGAATACAGTTGTGCAAACTTCACTCGCTGCAGCCTCCACCTCCTGGGTTCAAGCGATTCTGCTGTCTCAGCCTCCTGAGTAGCTGGGATTACAGGTGAGCGCCACCACGCCTGGCTAATTTTTGTGTTTTTAGTAGAGACTGGGTTTCACCATGTTGGCCAGGCTGGTCTTGAACTCCTGGCCTCAGGTGATCTGCCTGCCTCGGCCTCTCAAAGTACTGGGACTACAGGTGTGAAACACCACACCCGACGTTTGTATGGTTTCTTATTGCAATTAGAATAATATCAAAATCTTCTGATATGGTCCACAGACCCTAAATGATTTTGTTTTGATTGACCTTTATGACATCATGTTCTACCACTCTGCCATGATTTACCATTCTTCAGCTATAATGGCTGTTTTTTATTTTTTCAATGCACTGAATTAATTCCCACCTCAGGGCTTTTCACTTACCATTCCTTCTCTGGAATGATTTTCCCTCGGCTCTTTGCTGGCATGACTTCCTTTCAACATTCAGAGCTCGGTATAAATTTTACTTCTTAAAAGCAGTTTTTCCTGACTACCCCTTCAGAATTAGTTTCTCCCATCCCAGATCACTCACTACGTATACTGCTCACTTACTATAAAACATTTCCTTGTTTTATTTTGTATGACACATATCATTACCTGGAATTATCATGTTATGGTATTTCTTGATTATTATCTTACCTTACTAGAATATAAGCTTTTCAAACTCATAATTTTGTCTCTTCTGCACAATCTCAAATACATAGTTGGTACTCAATAAATATTTGCAGAATTAACTAACTAAATGCCTGGCATATTGAGTCTTGATCCAGAGACCTTCACTTGTAAGATGAAGAGGTTGGATCGTCTTTAAGGTTCTTTCCAACTCAAAAATTTAATACTTTTTATTCATATAATTTTTAAAAATTAATTTATTTTTTAAAATTAAAATCTATCTATTAAATATCTATCTATCTACCTATCTATCCATCCATCAATCTGGAGATAGGGTCTCACTCATTTGCCCAGACTGGAGTGAAAATGATCAAATGATCCTCCTACCTCAGCCTCCCAGGTAGCTGGGAATACAGGTGCACACCACCATGCCAGGCTATTTTTGTTTTTTATTTTTAGTATAGACTAGGTCTTGCTCTGTTGCCCGGGCTGGATTTGAACACCTGGGCTCAAGCAATCCTCCCACCTCCGCCTCCTGAGTAGCTAGGATTGCAGGCAGGTGCCACCACTCCTGGCATAACTCGGTTTTTGTTTTTATTTTTGAGACAGGGTCTTGCGCTATTGCCCAGGCTGGAGTGTAGTGGTGCTATCTCGGCTCACTGCCTCCAAGGTTCAAATTATTCCCTGCCTTAGCCTCCTGAGCGCCTGGGACTACAGGCGCCTGGCACCATGCCTGGCTAAATTTTGTAATTTTAGTAGAGATGGGGTTTCACCATGTCAGCCAAGCTGGTCTCAAACTCCTGGCCTCCAGTGATCCACCCACCTAAGCCTCCCAAAATGCTGGGATTAGAGGTGCGAGCCACTGTTCCCGGACTCAGTTTTTAAATGTTAAGTTTGAACATGGAAGAAAGAACTGTCAATAACAAGGAATGTGGGGATAAATTGATATTCTGTGTATAACTTTCCTGTTGTAAAGAGAATCTTCCATAGTAATTTTCAAATACATAGAGTGTAGGTAGAGATTAGGAAGAAGAATGATGATGAAACTTAAAATGAAAAAAAATAGATGTTCTTTTTGGCCATGTTTGTACCCAAGTATCTCAAGTAAAAGTAATATAATTTATTTATTTTTCCTATTTCACTGAGAAGGCCAGAGCAAGGTGGAAGGTGAGGGAAAGCCCTCCCCTGAGTGACAACAATATACTAACATTTTCATAAAAATGTTGTAGCATAGGCTCTGGAGATGCCCTGCCCAGGATTGAAGCCCATCCCTGTCTCTTAATACTCGTGAAACCTTAAGGAAGTTATGTAACTTCCTGTGCTTCAGATCTCATCTCTGTGAAGTGGGAACATTAATGGCATCTACCTCACTGGATTGTTTCAAGGACTGAATGAGATAATGTTTTTAAAGGGTTGAGTACAGTATCTGCCATATCATAGCACTCAATAAATAATAAACTCAACTCATTCTCATTATTAAGAATAATCAAGGAAATATCAGTGGATGTCAAACCCAAGAACGACAAGTACTGATTGGTAAGCAGGTTGGGGTGAGGAGTGAGATGGGAGGCCTAGAAGAGTTCAAGGCTTTTCTGACACTCAAATGAGGCTACACTTCTAATTAGCATAGTGTTGACGTTGAGCAAGATGAGTGTGGATACTTAAAGAGCAGCCTCTGGCTGGATATAATTTATAATGTAAGGAAACAGTTGTAAAAAAACCAATTTTACTAAAAGTGCCAATAAATTACAAATGCCATTGAAATGTAATTTCCTGTATCTTGGATGTATGAATGTGGGATTTATACCAAAATTCCGTATTTAGGCAGCTAAGGTACACAGGGCCTGAATAAAAAAGAGTTGTATAGTTAAAATCATTCATGTTGAGTAGACACATCACATTCTGAAACTTTTTAATCCCTGAAATGAAGTGGTTATTAGGAAGTTTCAAGAATAATCTAATCAGAATGCAGTATAGCTTCATTAATGTGTACTTCACTAGTTGAGAATCCGAGAATATTTAGACAGAAACTGAGAGTTTGCCCTATCTGTGGAAAAATAAAAGCATTGCCAAGAACATCAGTATTATAGACAAGATTGTATCAGGAGAGTATAAAGAACTTAGAAGAATAAATACCGTTGATGTCCTCTTTTAGGTACAGTTGGTAAGCTAATATAGTTAGTCCATCACACAACATAATTCTTTAGTGAGTTGAGTTAACAAATTAAATCGACAGTATTTATTTGTGCAGTCCCAATGTAACAGGCTTTACTTCAGACACTGGGATTCAGTAACAGAACAAGACAGACCTAGTCTTCATGGGGCTTACATTCTAGCAAGAAGATAAATAATGGTTTACATTAACAGGATGACATTATGATTTGAAGAGTACAGGGTGCTTTGGGAATATTACAGAAATACTCATTCTAGTCTAAGGTATCAGGAAAGGTCTTCTGGAGAAAAGCACCAAGCTGAGACTTAAAGACTTGTGGAAGTTGTCTAGGCGAATAGGGCTGGGGAATAGTGTCCTTACAGGAAACAATATATGAGAAGACTTGGATACCTTACTTGGCTGATTATCTTTCTGATTAATATAGCCGGTCTATTAAGGGTTTCTATGAACTCTTAGCCAATCTAATTTGCATTTCTCTAAATACTTGAAAGTAATGTAATTTTTTTTTTTTCCTTAAAAACTGTCTGTGGTTCCAAGTCTTCACAAATGTAGACAAAATATTGTTTTCTTTTAAAAATGTGTTCAGTTCTGGGCTGGGTGTGGTGGCTCATGCTTGTAATCCCAGCACTTTGGGAGGCTGAGGCAGGTGGATCACGAGGTCAGGAGATCGAGACCATCCTGGCTAAGGCAGTGAAACCCCGTCTCTACTAAAAATACAAAAAATTAGCCGGGCGTGGTGGTGGGCGCCTGTAGTCCCAGCCACTCGGGAGGCTGAGGCAGGAGAATGGCGTGAACTGGTAGGTGGAGCTTGCAGTGAGCCGAGATTGCGCCACTGCACTCTAGCCTGGGCGACAGAGCGAGACTCCATCTCAAAAAAAAAAAAAAGTGTTCAGTTCTAAACTTGATATACTCAGTAAGCAGCTCTTGCTGCCTATCTCTCTTCCGAGTGGTCAGTAGTATAACTGCTGGGGTTTCATGTGCAATGCAAACCCTTTATAATTTTCATTTTTTTTTCTATAGAACGTTTGGTATAATATGATGCCACTGTAGTTTGTGAGTGGTATTTAACAAATTCTCTAATGTATGGACAATAAAATGGCATTTTCTCTAGTCGGGAGGCGGGGGAGGGAGGCTCGCTTGAGTCCAGAAGTTCGAGGTTACAATGATTTATTTATTTATTTATTTATTTTTGAGACAGAGTTTCACTCTGTTGCCCAGGCTGGAGTGCAGTGGCGCGATCTTGGCTCACTGCAACCTCCACCTCCCAGGTTCAAGCAATTCTCCTGCCTCAGCCTCTTGAGTAGCTGGGATTATAGGCACGCACCACCACACCTGGCTAATTCTTGTATTGTTAGTAGAGAAGGGGTTTCACCATGTTGGCCAGACTGGTCTCAAACTCCTGACCTCAAGTGATCCACCCGCCTCGGCCTCCCAAAGTGCTGGGATGAGTGTGCCCAGCCTACAGTGAGTTCTTATTATGCCACAGCACTCCAGCCTGGGTGACAGAGGGAGACCTTTTCTCTAAAAATAATAAAATAGCCCCCTGAACTCCAACATCATCCATGTCATTTTCTGTGTTCATAGGGTGTTGTGTGAGGGGAGCAATGATCCCTCTTGTATTAGGTGGCATCCTAAATTTCTTGCTACTTACAACAGTGTAGTTACTTATAGTGAGAATGATATGTCCTTTCTTCAATTTGATTAAAAGCTAGTCTTTCCCATTGTTCTCTGTTTAATGGTCCTAACTTCAGGGCATGGGTGGAAAACTATGTGGTAGGGTGAAAACAGAAGATAGGAGGCTTCCCTTCTCTTAAATTTCTGGATGCCCCGTTATGCATTCTACTAATTATGGTAGAATTTGAGTTTACAATGAGAATCATGAAATACATTTTTTATAGCAAGAGGAGGCCTCAGGAGGTCTTTTGGTGAGACCTTAGAAATTGTGGTTGCCTACTTGATGTCTCTAGCTTTTACCGTATATCTCCATTACAAATGCTCGGTGATTTTGTTAGAACTCTTTTGGTTGCAAATAACAAAAGCCTTCTTGGAGCTAAGTGAAACCTCAATACTGACTTGAAGTCATGACCACTATATCCTCAAGTTATTATTATTATTATTATTATTATTATTATTATTATTGTGACAGAGTCTTGCTGTGTTGCTCAGGGTGGTTTCCAATTCCTAGCCTCAAGTGATCCTCCTACCTCAGCCTCCCTGCTAGCTGGGATTATAGGTGTGAGCTACCATGCCCGGCTTGTTTTCCCAAATTCTTAACAGCTATGCTAAGATTTTCTCCATCTAGTTTAGATTCAATCTAGGCCAGAGATTAGTTCATTGATCCAGAACTGGGTACCTGATACCAAAATGGCCAGTCAGAGATAACTCCAATGGAATATAGAGTTAGGTTTCAGAGATTTCAGCCTCAGTCTGTCTGGTCTGTTGAATAGAGGAGATAAAACCCAGGGATATGTGACCAACTGAGTCCTATCATGCAGCCGGGAAAGCATAAAATCCCCATCTGTGATAAAAGAGAATAATGAAATAGATTTCCTGGTACTGTGCAGAAAAGAGACAGAGATAGTCCTTCCAGCACTCTAGTCCCTGATTCCAAACCATTCCTGAGCCTTGCCTGTATTCCTGTCTTTGTATTCTTGTTCACAAAAAGGGAGTAAACTAGAGATACTGCAGTTTGTCAAGGCACATGACTAATTTTAACAGCTTTATTGAGGTATCACTGACATACAATAAACTGTGCATATTTAAAGTGTACAATTTGATAAATATTGACATGTTTTGTGAAAACATTACCATAAAAGCAATAAGGAATATACTTATCATCCCAAAAATTCCCTTGTACCCAATTGTCCTTTCTGCCCTCCCTCCAATCTCACCCCAAGGCAAACACTGATCTGCATTCTATCACTACAGATTCATTTTCATTTTATAGACTTTTATATAAATGAAATAATACACCGAATACTTTTTTGTGTGGCATCTTTCGCTTGGATATAGTTATTTTGAGATTCATCCATATTGTTATGCATATCATATTGTAGTACATTCATTCCTTTTTATGGTTGGGTAGTATTCCAGTTTATGGATGTACTAGTTTATCACTTCACTTGTTGATGGACTTTTGGGTTGTTTCTATTTTTAGCTAATAACTAATACATCTGCTATGAATATTAATGTACAAGTCTTTGTATGGACATATGCTTTCATTTTTCTTGGGTAAGTACCTAGGAGTGGAATGTCTGGATGATATGGGAGGTGTATGTTTAACTTTTTAAAAGACTGCCAAACTATTTTCCAAAATGAGTGTACCATTTTTCATTCACAGTAGCAGCATATGAGAGTTGTAGTTCCTTGCAGAAACTTATTACAATTATTCTTTTTAGTGCTAGGTATTCTAGTACATTGTAGTGTTATCTCATTGTGGCTTTGATTTGCATTTCCCTAATGACTAATGATGTTGAGAATCTTTTCATGTGCTTGTTTGTCATGCTTTTTTGATATATCTTCTTTAGTGGTGTCTGTTCAAATAGTTTACCTGTTTTTATTTTTAATTTGTTGTTCATCTTCTTGTTATTGAGATTTGAAGGTTCTTTATTCTGTATGCAAGTCTTTTAATATTAGATATGATTTTTGCATATTTTCTACCAGTCTGTAGTTTCTTTTTTCTTTCTGTCAACAGTGTCTTTTATAGAAGAGTTGTTTCTTTTCAATTTTGATAAAGTTCAACTTATTAATTTGTCTTTTTGTGGATCATGCTTTTGGTGTTACAGCTAAAAAATCTTGGCTTAACCCAAGGTCACAAAGGTTTTTGCCAAAGTTCTGGAAATTTTATAGCTCCAGATTTTACATTTAGGTCTTTGATGCATTTTGAGTTAATTTTTGTAGATGGTATTAGGTGTGGATCTTAGTTCACATGGATGTCCAGTTGTTCCAGCACCATTGTTGAAAAAAGCTATCCTTTCTCCACTGAATTGCCTTTAAATTTTTTAAATGGACAAAAAATACTTGTGTATATTTGTGGGATACAATGTGAGGTTTTGGTCTATGTATACATTATAGAAAGATTTAATCAAGATAAGTAACATATCCATCACCTCACCAACTCATCTTTTTTTTTTTGTGGGAGGAGAGAATTTTAAAAATCTATTCTGGCAGTTTTGAAATATACACTATTAGCTGCGGTCACTATGCCATGCAATAGGTCACTAAAACTTATTCTCCAGTCTAACTGAAACTTTGGACCCTTTGATCAACATCTTCACTTTCCCCATGCTTCCTACTCCTTCCCCTGCCTCTGATAACCACTTTTCTACTTTCTGTTTCTATGAGATTGACTTTTTTAGATTCCACATATGAGTGAGATCATACAGTATTGTCTATGTCTGGCTTATTTCACTTAGCATAATTTCCTCCAATTCTTTCCACGTTGTCATGGATGCAAATGACAGAATTTCTTTTTTTAAGGTTGTATAGTATTTAATTGTGTATATATACTACATTTTCTTTATCCATTCATTCATCGATGGATTATTAGATTGCTTCCATGTTTTGACTACTAAACTACTATGAATAATGCTGAAATAAACACTGGAGTGCAGATATCTCTTTAACATACTGATTTCAATTCCTTTGAATATATACCCAGAGCGGGGAAAAGGATCTGAACAGACATTTCTCAAAAGAAGAGATACAAATCGCCAATAAATATATTTAAAAATGTTGAAAATCTCTAATCATCAAGGGAAATGCGAATTAAAACCACGGTGAAATATTACCTCACAGCTGTCAGAATGGCTATTATAGAAAGGATGAATAACAGGTATTGATGTGGATGTGGAGAATGTTGGTGGCAATGTAAATTGGTGTACTCACTATGGAAAGAAGTATTGTTTTTGAATATTTGTTGAAAATCACTTGCCCATATATGTTGTGGGTCTGCTTATGGACTCTATTCTGTTTCATTGATCAATACTACACTGTCTTGAATATTGTAGCTTTACAGTAAAAATTGAAATCAGGTAGTATTATCCCCCTAATGCTCTTTTTAAAAGTTGTTTTGGCTATTTTAGTCCATTTCCATATGAACTTTAGAATCAGCTTGTTGATTTCTACAGAAAAAGCCAGCTAGGACTTTGATCGGGGTTGTGCTGTAACTATAGATCAATTAGGAGTGAATTGACATCTTAATGATATCAATTCTTCTGCCCTATGAATACAGTATATCTCTACATTTATTCAAGCCTAAAGTTTTCAGGACAGGTCTTGCACCTCTTTAGTCAGATTTATCTCTAACTTCTAAAGCAAGACCCTTCTGTGTATGCTACCCAAAGCCCTGTGAGGGTTTTTTAAAAAATAGATTCCATTCAATAATAGGTTCCATTCAATAATTGATGAGATAAGTGTTTTGAAGAAACGCAAATTTACCAGAGAGACAAAATGTATCCTAAATAGTTTTCAATTTGTTATTTAATCAGAGTTAATGCAGTTGAAATCTTTTAGTTTCACATTAGGCACACAGCAAGCTTGCAAATGCTTTTAGACTGATTAGAGATCAGCTACCAGCTCTGTGCACTTTGGGGGTGTGCGTGTGTGTGTGTGTGTGTGTGTTTGTATGTATGTTATGTGTGTGCCCACATCTGCCTGTATGGTCTGTTAGTTAATTTTTATAATTGTATAATTAATTGGTGCTGTCAAATATTTGGGGCATGGTAGGCAGAATTCTAAGATGGTCCCAAGATTCTTGTCTCCTGTTATACATTCTCCACTTCGGTGTGGTTGAGACCTGTGAATATGCTGGGCTATCACTCTTGTGATTAGGTTATATTATGTGGCAAAGATGAAGAGATTTTGCAGATGTAATCAAGGCACACAGTTAATTTTTGAATTAATCAAAAGGGTGATAATCTTGGGAGGGCCTGACTTAATCTGGTAAAAGACCTTAAAAGAGGCACTAGACCCCTCCTGAGAAGAAAGAAGTTTTTCTGTTGGCCTTGGCTAAGCAGAACAACCATGTTGTCAACTGCTAATGGAGAGGGGCTGCCTCTAAAGCCAGTAAATGCTACGGGTCTTAATTCTGTAACTGCAAGGAACTGAATTTGGCCAACAATCTGAATGAGTTTGGAAGAAGATTCTGAGCTCCACATGAGGACACAGCCCAGCCAAAAGCTTGATTGCAGCCTTGTGAGACCCTGAGCAGTGCACCCAGCTAAACCATACCTGGACTCCTGACACATGGAAACAGATAATTAATGTGTGTGTTTTTAGCAACGAACAATAACGAAGTCAGCGGATACTCTAGCTGGCATTTGAAATGCTCCCCATTGTATTCATTTGCTAGACCTGCCATAACAAAGTGTAACCCCATGGACTGGGTAACTTAAACAACATAAATTTATTTCCTTGTAATTCTAGAAGATCAAGGTGTTGGTAGGTTTGGTTTCTTCTGAAGCGCCTCCTTGTCTTGCAAATGGCTGCCTTCTCACTGCATCCTCACATGGTCTTTCCTCTGTGTGCATATATGTCTAAGTCCTAAACTCTTCTTAAAAGGACAGCAGTCATATTGGATTCGGGCCCATCTTAGAGACATCACTTTAACTGAATTACCTCTTTAAAGACCTTTTCTCCAAATACAACTTACTCTCCCATAGGTTATCTTATTTGAAACCCTAAACAATGCTGTGGGGCATATCAGACCAGTATTATTTTACTCCCCACTGGAAATTTGGGAAAACACTCTCAGAGCACTAACTTAATGTCACATAGCACATAAATTGTCTTCTGACTCCAAGTCTAGTGCTCTATCCAGTAGATTAAGTATTCAGATAAAGCACCTGAACCCAAACAAACAGCAATGGACTTCTATTGGATAAGTATATTTGTAATATCTTACTGCCAGTTCTTTTTTTTTCTTCTCCTTCTCCTTCTCCTTCTCCTTCTTCTTCTTCTTTTTTAACTGAGAATCTGTGCAAGTTACTGGTAGTTCAAATGCAGATCCTGTAGTTGCCCCCATCTCAACAACCTTGCTATAAGGGTTTTCTCTTTGTGTAGATAAGGCCTGCTTGGCCACACTGGATTGTCCCATTTTTACTGGCCTTTCTGTGGGAGAAACTTATTATAAACTAACCCCACTTGAACCTTTTAATGGCAGGATAAAGCAGTGACTCGAGTGTACACCAGCTCAGTTTGTACTTTTTTTTTTTAAACTTATGTGCCAGGTTTTTGATACATGCTAAAAGTGATTGCTTGAAATATATCACCTCAGTCAGATTGTAAACTTCTGTAAAAGGTGCTTTCTACCTAATGAGCATTTAGTGTGTAAGGTAGCTGTACAATAATTATTGAATAAGCATAGTGGAGAAGCCAATGGATGCATTCCTGTTAACAAAGGGGAATTGGGTTCAATACACTTGCAGGTAAAAGGTAATAATGCAAATTCTATGTATATTTGGAGTTCTTTGAATATTTGGTAAAGTCCAACAATGTGGTATTATCTTTAGTTCTAGCAAGTTTTTGAGTAGCTGATTATTCTCAAATTTACCTAAAACCTTCTACTAGAATTTCAGTGTATGTAAGTTGAAATACAAAGTCAGCAATGTTGAAGATCTCAGATCCCAGAGGGAGAAATCCTAGAAAACATAAAGATTCCACACTCACCGCATCACTTCCTTAAAAAAAAACCAAAAAACAGCCAAAGAAAAAAATCACAACAGTGATTAAACTGGTTGCTAAGAGCAAACTCCCTTTATTTTCCCAAGGAGGAGTCTGGAATTATAAGTAGAAAGGCAAGGAAGGGCAAAGGAAGAGGTGTAAGAAGGTGGCCCCAGGCTGTAACCGTCAAGAAGGCAAAGAATGAATAGAAGACAAGCAAGGGGAAAAACAGGCTTGACGGGGGTTTTTGTTGGGGGCTAGGCTGATAGAACAGAATCAAGATTCTGACTTAGAAGAGCAGTCCCACCAGAGTTGGGAAGCAGGTCGCATAGTTAAGAGCCTGGGTGCCAGAATCACACCGCTTGGGATCCTGAGTCCCGCTCTGTCACTATTTACGTAACCTCTGGCAACTTGCTTAACCTATACACCTCAGTTTTGTCACTTGTAAAATGGAGACAATAGTGTGTAACTTACAGAGTAGCTGTGAATTAGGTAAGTTGAAGCTTCAGTACTTGGTTCATAGCAGACGCTCAGTAAAATGTTAAATGGTTATTTGTAGTTTTTATCCTTCCTCTTTCTTAATGTTGTGTACTGCAGCAGGGAGGGGGAGGGATGAAGCGCTTATCCCACTAGAAGAGTGGTATTTGTGTGAGAGCCTGGGTCAGGCTTATTTTGAGACGTGGGCCCCACTGAGGTGAGGTGGCACTGCTTCCAGAGCACACCCTTTGCCGGGGCCCTGCCGTGACTATGAGGAGGCCGAGGCCACGGCTGGCAGAATGCACGGGTGGACCTCCTTGGAGTGGCTAACCCAGGGCGGCTGCACTGTTGTCCTTGGATACTTGACACTTTTCACTTTCTCTGCCTCCCGGCACTAGAAGCCATGTGGGCTCACACCCGACCCTCCCGGGTTCGGAGGCGTGAGGGCCACTTAGCGGTCATTCAGCTTCAGGGTCCAGCCCTGTCAAGCTTTGGCTACAGCCCGGGAGTTCCGTTGGGACCCCACACACTGTCCTAGCCACAGCTCCCCGCCACCCTGCCTCCCGCGCAGGCGCCGCCGGGGCCACCCCCGCCGCCATGTTTCCCCCGCCCGCGCGCTCCCTCCCCCCACTGCCCCCTCCCTCCCCAACTGGGTTCCCGCCCCCCCTCCCTCAGCAGTCCCCCCCACACCCTGGTGAGGTCAGGCGGAGGCTCTGCCGCTGCGGCCGCAGTAGCTCAGCTCCTATTCCCGGGAAGCCTGGAACGGGGAGTTTTGAAAATAACTGGAGCGGCATTCGGGTTAGGGTCCGTGCTCTCCGCTTGCGCCAGGACAGGGTGAAGTGGCCGGGACTAGCAGAGGGTGCGAAGGTGCGGGTGCTGGTGCCTCGCAGCAGGAGGGAGCCCCGGCTGCGCCGCGAGACTCCCTCTTTGGCCCTCGGAGCGCAGCACCCGGCGGACAAGCGGCGCGACGCCAGGACGCGGCGAGCAAGGTGAGGCAGGGTCCCGAAGTCACAGGGGCTCCATCAGCCGCTTCCCTGCCTCCGGACCTGGCGCTGCGCGGTGCGCGGCGAGGAGTTGCGATCTGTACCAGGGGCAGAGGAGTAGAGGAGCAGGGAACCAGCTTCGTTTTGCCCGCCGCCCCCTCTTTTTCTCCCGCGTGCTGGTGCGCGCCCTCATCCTTACACCTTCGCATCCCGTTCTCCCGGTCCTTCTGGCTCCGTCGGACGCCTGGGTTTTTCTAGGACCCCAGAAGCCGGCTTTCCTGTGCTTCTTTGTCATCTCTCCAAGATTTTCTTCTCTGGGCCTCGCTGTTGCTGCCCTGACGGTCTGGGGTCCCTCTGCCCGCCCCGGCCCCACTGTCTCTTGCCCTCTAACAGTTTCTGCTTTGTGCCTCCTAATCCATCTCTTCCTTCAGAAGCTTCTTACTTAGGAGGCTCCTCTCCTGGCTCCCAAGTCAGGAGCACACTCCTCTTCTTCCTCGAAGCTTTTAACTTCGCTCTGAATGTCTTCAGCTCTGAATATTTTGACTTTTTTTTTTTGTTTGCTTGTTTAATCACAGTTGACTAATGATTTTCGTGGAGGCTTATAGTCTAGGCTACAGTTTACTGAAAGTGATGAGATCATCCCTTCACTAAATAGCCTTAGTAAATATCAACTAGGGAACTTTAAAGTTTCTTTCTAGGTTTCATTAACTTAGCCCAAGAACAATAGTCACTTAAAATGTATGTATATATGTTTGTACGCAATTTTCGTACATGGTCCTAAATCTGATTATTCCCTGGCTGCTGAACAGGCCTGAGAGAGAGGATTGGTGGGGCTTGTGATGCCTGGCTCCATTTCTCTAATTGTAAACTGGGATGTTCATCGTTTTAATGTAGTCAGAGGACTTTAGTGGTTTGGGATAAAGTCGTTCAAGTTAGCATAGGCTGGCAACTAAGCACATTGAATGGAGACTAAGAAACGCTGGAATTTAAAACTGTCTCTGGAGAGCACCTGCTTTTTAAAAAATTTATTATTTTTTTGAAGCCACAGTTTCTTAACAGTAGATTTCATATTTGTATAAACCGTCTAAAAGCAGCGTATTTTAAAACCACGTAGTTACAAAAAAGACTACTCACTCTTAGGGATATCACTTTCTCCCCATGTAGTTGTGGTGTTAGCTCCCATACTGAGGTTCATTTGCTCACTTCCATACTGCAATTAGTGTGTGAAGAAAACTGAATGGAGAAGCACACAGTGGAGGCAAATACCAGTGAACAAGCACATGCTGACATATGCAGCTGTGTTTTTGGAAATAGGCTGTATCTAGTGTTCAAATTTAAAAACTGAGAAAAATGAAATAATTCAGCATTTATGACATCATTTTACATCTAAAAATATTAGCTCCCTTAACTGCAAGTTCTTATTAATAGCCTCATACTTAACGGTAAAAGAGTTGTTTGCCTGATGTGTGACCTAGTGTTGCCATTGACACAGTGTGCACTAATTGGCAGCAATCTCAGAAGAAACCAGGTTGTGAATGAAGATAATGGCTAAATTTCACTGTCCCGGTGGCACTTCTTATGGCAGTGAGATGAGAGTAGTTTCTGCTGCAACATCAAATGATGTATTTAAAAAACAGATAAATAAGAGCTTCAATTATTAAAAAGCCCAAGGTTTTTAATTTGCCATTTTTATAAACACACTTCAAAAAGTGTCGTGTGATTATATAAGGCTTAGTTGATGTTCTGAAGAAAGTAGTTTTCACAAGAAAAGTAAAGCCTATTGCTTATCCATTTAGTTAGATAACTTGCAGATGATTTGTAGTTTCCCAATTGATTTGGTAAATTCCTGGGTTTACTTGAGGTTTATTAAAAAATGGAATGTAGTAGGGAAAGGGTACTTATTCTAATAGGCCCACCTTTCTAAATCTGTAATTTTCTTAGCAAACCATTCTCAAAAGACATAAAAACTTACAACTTTTTCAAGGAAAAGAGTTTATACTATTTTCTTACTTTTTTCTTTTCATGATTGTTATTGATACAAAATCTAAGCTAAGATTGCTAGTAATGTGATTGCATAGTAAGACTGTATTTGCCAGGAAAAGAATAAAGGTGGATGTGAATTAGCCATAAACATTTTGCTCTGAATCTTCAATATGACTCAATATGTGTTTGATAGTCCATCTGGTACACCTAGAGATTATCAGACTGGATATTTCTGTTATTACTAAATGTAACTGCACTTATTTATTGGATTATCTTCTTTCTCATTTTATTTACATTTCACATTCTCTTCATGTAATTTGACTTGCGGTAGTGAAATGAGACTGACCAATTTTCAAATTGTTTGATTTTTATTGATGTTTGGTAAGCCACTAAAACCTCTTGAAAATATTTTTTTCTTAAATCCACTGATTGAAACCGATGTATTTTTATTGCTATGAAATAATACAACAAATTTCCAGGAATTATTTCAGAAAATGTGGAAAGACTGTAGAGAAATGAATAGCCCTAGAGAAAATATCTCAAAATTATAAGAACGGCTTTCTCAAGTTACTGATATTCATAACAATCAGTTTTTTTTGTATCATTCATTCATTTACTAATTCATTTTACAAAATCTATTTGGTACTTGTGTGCCAAGGCCCTGTATTAGGCACAATGATAAACCTCATAAAGCATGATCTTTGCTCTTGTGGAGTATCACAGTGCTTATATTCTACCAGAGAATATAGACAATAAACAAGCAAACAAATGAAGAAGATCCTTATAGACTGTAGTAACAGCAATGACAATAAGTAGGGGAATATGATACAGATAACTAGGAAGGGCCTATTTTAGTGTCGGAAGTCAGGAAAGGCCTCTCAGAGAAGATGATTGAGCAGAGACCTGAAAGAGAAGAGAGAATAGGCCTACCTTGTCAGAATCTGGGAGAACATTCCCCAGATAACATTCTTGCAGAGAGAAGAGTAAGAGCCAAGGCCTTGAGGGGGGAAAAAGAGACTTGGCGTTTTTGAAGAGCAGAAAGCAAGTCAGCATGACTGGATCCTCGTGAGCTGGTAGTGATTAAAGAAGATGTTACAGAGCCTAGAAGCAGCTCAATAACAGATAAATAGGACTTGGAGGTCCTGAGAAAGAATTTGGGTTTGATTCTTAGAACAATAGGAAGCCACTGAAGAGTCTTTCCTGGGGAAGGTCATTGGCTTAAAAAAATTATCCAAGGAAATTAAAAAAAAGTTTTGCAGAGGATAAATAGAATGTCTACTCACTCAGTCATTTATATTAATACCTGAGAATAAAAAAAAACTGTATGATCAATATGCTAAATAATCATGTAATCCAGTTCCTCTACTCTGTTTTGGTAAGGGGATGGGGGAATGGGAACACTGAGGTGAGTATGTTAAAAGGCAGTTTACTTTCCACTGTCACATTGTGACTTGTGCTACAAGGTAAGTTGTCACCAACTTTATTAAAAATCAGATCATTGTTCAACTTCAGAATTTATTTTTCAAAGAATGATGTCTTATTTTCTCATGGAAATATGTTTCCTTTGGAAGGTTGGACATTTTATTTGTGTGTAAAGGAATAACCTAGGTTTTAGAAAGGGCCTTTGGAATTTTAAGAAGGGCTTATCATTTTCTTTTACCTGTTGCCTCTCCAACATTTTCAAATGGCCATACTTTTATTCCTTGAGAGATTAGGGCTACTGTGTTTCCTGAAGCTTCAATGAATTTATTGCCCTAAGCCCTTCCTTGAAAGCAATCCAGCTTTGAGGTCTAGTTGGTCCCAAATAGGAATGCAGATGATTATTGACATTCCACAGGAGTAAATCCTAATATTGTGGGGGAATAACATGCAAAATAACCTTGATCAGTGCCTGCAGGGTCAACTTCCTCCTTAACTGAGCCACTCAAGCAAGGATCCTCCATGATTTGATCCCAGCCTACTTTCCCATATGTCCTTATTATTCTCTTTCACAAATCTCTATTGGTTTAAACTGATTTTCCCCAGTTTGGAACTTTTGTGCTTAGCATTATTCCTGGCATAGAGTAGGTGCACAGTAGGTGCTTGTCAAATGGATGCCATGTCTTTCTTTTTTGTCATTTGGAATCCCAGGTCCTATTACACTATTCCTCATTGAACTAGATCTCCCCATCTGAAGGTGAACAGCACTTGCCCTGTTGTGTCATAATTATGCTTATTTTGGTGCCTGACCATCTCCCCACTTGCCTCTGGCTTCATGAAGGCCACCTAGACCTTATCTGGTTCGCTCACTGTTGTATTCTGAGCACCCAGCACATGGTATGCACTTTATAAATAGTTATTGAATAATGAATAAATGCTGTCTTGTGATGTTTCTCCTATTAATTTTTTGATATACTTTTCATGTGTTTGTCTGGTGTTCTGAAGTGGTTTCTGAGAGAGGTTGTAGAGCATACTTGTTCAGAGTTCAAGCTCTGGAACTAGGCCACCTAGGTTTCAATTCCAGCTAGGAGACTTAATAGTTGTGGGACACTGGGTGAGTTAGTAAACCTCTCTGTACCTCAGTTATCTTATATGTAAAAAAGGGATAATAGAACTTGCCTCTTATGGTACTTGCTAAGATTACATGAATTAGCTAGGCCCACTTTTTCTTTTTCTTTCTTTCTTTCTTTCTTTTTTTTTTTTTTTGTTGTTGAGACGGAGTCTGGCTCTGTTGCCCAGGCTGGAGTGCAGTGGCATGATCCCGGCTCACTGCAACCTCTGCCTCCCGGGTTCAAGCGATTCTCCTACCTCAGCCTCCCGAGTAGCTGGGACTGCAGGTGCGTGCCACCACACCAGGCTAATTTTTTGTATTTTTAGTAGAGACGGGGTTTCACCATGTTAGTGATGATGATCTCGATCTCCTGACCTCGTGATCCACCCGCCTCGGCCTCCCAAAGTGTTGAGATTACAGGCGTGAGCCACTGCTCCTGGCCTAACTTTTTATTTTTAGTAGAGACGGGTTTCACCGTGTTGGCGAGGCTGGTCTCAAACTCTTGACCTCAGGTGGTCCACCCATCTTGGGCTCCCAAAGTGCTGGGATTGCAGGCGTGAGCCACCTCCCCTGGCCTAGGCCCACAATTTGTTTGCAATTTTTAAATTTCAAAAGCTCTGAAAACTGATAAAAATGTTATTTGGTAACTTAGATGCCAAAACTCATGTGGTGGCAAAACCTGACTTAAACTGGCATAGGGTATTTATAGTCTTTATTCTACTTAATGTTGATCTTTATTTTGTTTTGCTATAGAATTGCTAATATGTTTATGGGGTTGCACCATAGACCCTAATGGTGTATTACATAACATATGGTATATGAAGTTTATTTCCTGTCTAAAGCTTTGGACATTCCTAAATTCAGAAACACATCTGGCACCAAGATTTTAAAATGAGATTGTACACCTTGCAGTAAACTGCTTAAATCAGGGCCTTGCACATAGTATGTTGTTGCTGTGGGTGGTGATTAGGGAGGTAAATAAACTACTTTATCTTTCCACAATAGCTTGCTCATAATAGTTACCATGTAAATATGTACTGATTGACTCATGCAGTAACTCTGTGAATAGAGGACTCGCTGAATGGTCCTCATGTCATAGGGAAATAGATATGGCAGGGTCATGTAATTGAAATGAGCCAAGACTCGTCTGTTGGTACTCTCATCTCATACCATTCAGAGCACTTTACTTTTTGTTTTTCTGTTGTTATTTAAACCAAACTATGCTTCTTTAGCACAAGAGAGTCTGTGGGGGCGAGGGTAAGAAATTCAGTTAAGAATTTATTTAATGTGATTAGACACTTATTTTTTTTTTTGTAGTTGTTGAACATTTGTTGAACTGCTAATGTGTATAGAAATCTGTATTAAAAGCAAGAGAAAGCCGGGCATGGTGGCTCACGCCTGTAATCCCAGCACTTTGGGAGGCCAAGGTGGGTGGATCATGAGATCAGGAGATCGAGACCATCCTGGCCAACATGCTGAAACCTTGTCTCTACTAAAAATACAAAAATGAGCTGGGTGTGGTGGCATGTGCCTGTAATCCCAGCTACTCGGGAGGCTGAGGCAGGAGAATCGCTTGAGCCAGGGAGTCAGAGGTTGCAGTGAGCCAAGATCGTGCCACTGCACTCCAGCCTGGTGACAGGGTGAGACTCAATTTCAACAACAACAACAACAACAACAACAACAAAAAAAAAAGCAAGAGAAAGGTAGAAAACAAATGAGACATGATTCCTGACCTTCCTTAGCCCCAGCGCCCTGCATGGTTACATGGGAACATGAGTGTGCGTTACAATTCTTTATTTTCCTCTGTAAACTTGACATCATTAAGATTAAAAACATGCAAAGGAAAACCCAAGAGTTAATTGAAAACTCTTCTTGGTGTCCATGATATGAACTGGGTTTTAATTATCTTAACACAACCCCCCATGGTATTATCTTTATATAACATCTTGACAGCATTTTCTTTTCTGACTAAACTAAAACAAAATGGATTTTCTTGTTCTTTACCAATATACAATTGGTATATTTTCTTAAGTTTTTGTTTTTGGTAGAGATGAGATTTCACTATGCTGCCCAGGCTGGTCTTGAACCCCTGGCCTCAAGTGATCCTCATGCCGCGGCCTCCCAAAGTATTGGGATTACAGGCATGAGCCACTGTACCTGGCCTGTTTTTTTTTTCTTTACTTTTGTGGGGTTGCTAGTAATTATATATCTCAAAGGATTTTTTCTGCAATTTTCTTGCAGTTGAAAACTAGTCCTTGAAACCATCCTGCCAATTCATTCAACAAATACTTATTAAGTGCCTATTATATTCCAAGCATTGTGCTAGTCTAAACAAACAGAATCTCTATCTAGTGCTCTTTCCATTACTTTGGGTCCTTCAAAGTGGAGCACATGTACTGATTGAGCAGGGTGGTGACAAGGTAGTGCGCCCAGGAGCCGCAAAATAAAGCAGCTTGTATTTTCTTGAAGCATCTGTTTTACACAGAGATTTAGGAGAACGTTAACTGGTAGCTATTTAAAAATCTTTAAGCAAATTCAGATACATGAATTTGCCTTAGAACACAATATTCATAGAAAATTTGAGGTAAACCCGAATATTTCAGAGAAAGTCTCTGCTTACAAGGACAGCTGTGGTAACCCTGAGATGACCCTTTGGAAAACACTGAGGTGGTGCTGTGCTGCCCGAATCTGTTCTTTTAGTCAAACACCCAAACATTTTCATAGCCATAAATTCCCATGATGACCTGTGGAAAAGTTAATGGATATTAATGTTTTTCTCTGTTGCGCAATTTCAAGGGTACATATTGGCTACCCTTGGTCTAATGGTCTAAATCTAAACATGTGTTGAGTTCTTACAGAGTTTTTAATGTTGGTGGGTAATGGCTAAGGGTGACTGAGAAGGACCTGCCTAGGGAATGATATCTTAAGATTAGAGGTTATTAGGCCAGACGCAGTGGCTCAATCCTGTTATCCCAACACTTTGGGATGCCTAGGCGGGAGCATTGCTTGAGCCCAGGAGTTCAAGACCATCCTGGTCAACAAAGCGAGACCCTGTCTCTATAAGAACAACAACAACAACAACAAATTAAAAAATTAGCTGGGCATGGAGGCACACACCTATAGTCTCAACTACTTGGGACGTTTAGGCAGGAGGATCCCTTGAGCCCAGGAGTTCAAGGTTGCAGTGGGCTATAATCACACCACTGCTCTTCAGTCTGGGTGATGGAGTGAGAACCTGTTTCAAAAAAAAAAAAAAAAAAAAAAAAAAAGTTAGAGGTTATTAGAACACAAGGACCACGAACTTAAAGCAGCACAGTTCTTGGTGTCAAACCTTTGCCTTGTTCTGTGCACACTTGCCTGTCTCACTGATTTGAAGTTCACTTTTGCTAACTTTAAAGTTGCTTTCATTTACAACATAGGATACAAATTGCTTTGTTAATTGCTGGCCACTGAAATAGTTAATACTAGAAGAAAGTTGTCAAGGATTATGTGCTTTGAGGTTGATAAAAGGTTTCTACAGTTTGAGATGGTTTTGAAAATAGGCCAGCAGAGCATTGGAGGAATGCCTGTTACAACGTGATGGTTTAATTTGCTCCAGATGAGAAAGATGAAGAAGAAAAAGGCAGTGAAGAAAGGGGATGAAAGTAAATGGAGTAAGTCAAACACTAAATCTTTCAACTGATTTTCATTATTGCAGTCCCACTTTCATTGTTGTTGTTCCATGCCAGGCATAGTTCACAGGGCCTGACATTGTTATATTGTTGTGTTACTGCTCAAAGCTTGTAAGGACATGGGTATAGAGGATTGTGATAATGGATGGTCTTTATAGTCTACGTGTGAAGTGCTTTTACAGTCTGTTCAGTAAAAGGAGATAAGAGTTTTGCTTGTAGCTTGTAGAGTTTTGTTTCTTGGTCCCACTTTTAAAAAATGGCGATACATTTCTAAAGATCATTTCAACAAAGTTTTCTGTTCCACTCTTGGATGTTTCTTTTTTCTCTTAAGATGACAGGGTCTCACTCTGTCACTCAGGCTGGAGTGCAGTGGTGCAAAGTCAAGGATCACTACAGCTTCAACCTCCCAAGTTCAACTGATCCTCCCACCTCAGCCTCCCAAGTAGCTGGGACTACAGGTGCATGCCACCACGCCTGGCTAATTTTATGTATTTTTTGTAGAGACAGGGTTTCACCATGTTGCTCAGGCTGGTCCTGGGCTCAAGCAATCCTCATCGTCCCAATTTGCTGCGATTACAGACATGAGCCACTGCACCTGGCCTCACTCTTGGATATTTCTTAGTGGAAAGGCAGTAGAGCTTAATGGCTATGATCTTGAACCTTGGAATCATAGGCTTGGGTTCAAATCCTGACTGCCCCTTGTTGGGCAACTTGCTTCACCTCTCTGAACCTTGTTTATCTCCCTTGTAAACTATCTCATCTAGTTTAAGGATTAAATTAATAACGCATATAGAGTGCTAAGCACACTTAAGCCACATATGAAATATAACTTTACTTATTATTGACTATTTTCATCGATTTGTGGCTGAATTAGTTGATAACTTGGAGCATACTATAGGAGCTTTGCCAATCATATATGAAGCAGAAATGTGATATTGTGTGTCTTCTTTGTTTATATTGTCTTAATCCTAGCTGGAATGCTGTTTTTCGAATGTGCATCTCGTAAGTGGTGAGTAGACTGTTTAGAAGTAACACTAGTTTTCTGGCAGACGAGAAAGTTTACGGTGAATGCTTGGCTTATTACTTACTCAAATATGGCATCACATTGAATCCAAGAAAAATGTCAGTTTTTAATACAATTAACCCAATATTTATTTAAATGTGATACTGTTTGGTTTAATAGGATTTTAAATTTTAATATCCATTTTGAAGGAAAAGGGATATGCAGGATAATGTATACTATGAACAATGTTGTCTTTTAAACATGAAAACATTTGGTCTTCTGATAATCACAGAGGTCACACATTTTTCTGATTTATCGCTAATTGTTCCAGATTTTAAGTCGCCAAAGAAGAAAATACTGAAGCATTTGTAATAGTTAAGTCATTGAGAAGAGGTATAATTCTGTTGTGAATAATGTCTTTTTATGCATTTTGAGTTGTTATGGTTATTTCAAGTTTTTATCATGATTACTCTAATAGCAAATCAAATAATACTTTAAGAGAAGATAAAAGTTTGATAGTAGCTTTGATGAATGGATAAATCTAAATGGAGTATTGAGAACAGCTTTAGATGTTAGAGGGATAGACTAATCTTTTAAGTTGAAAGTACATGAATGTATCTTTCCTACTTTCTTACATGATGCCCTTTGGTTCCAATGTCAGACAAATGATGAGACAGATAATCCTTGGTTATGAAATGCCACAGGTGCACAGAAGGGAAAAGACCAGGTAACACATTGGTCATATACTGTATATTCACAGGTTTTTGTGACTGTTATTAAGATAATGTATATCCAAGTGCTTGAAAAACTTAGCTCACTATATTGATGAAATATTTATTAGCAGTGATACCTACATTTATAGATAGCTATCATTCTCAGTATCATTTGATGATAAAAAGACAATAGTCAAATATATATATATTTTAGAAAAATTAGACTTACTCTACCATTAGGTCATTAGCTGAAACCTTAAATAAAGATAATACCCTTTATTTTTAGAGCATCTTTCTTTTGAAGCATGATTAACTGTCCTTATTCTGTTTATTCCTGTGGAATATGCACAGTGAGTTTAAGTAAATTGCAGAAGGGTTGCATCCTGTGAGGTGGAGCTAAGAGTAGGCCTTTAGTTTCTAATCCAATGCTTTTGTACTAATGATATTAAAAGCTCTTTAGCCCAAAGGATCCTTTAATATCTGTAGCCTTTCAATTGATGGGGTTAAAGCAAAATGTCAGTAGTTGTGATACCTACATTCTATACCTATACACTTTCTTGCACAATTTGGTATTTATCAAAATGAGTTTTGGATTTAGTAAGAATTTTATAAGTACTTTTGGTATCATATAGGTACAGTATCCATGTAAACATTTATGAACAAGCAATTATACGTTAAGCACTCTACTAGGAGGTAGAAAATGTGTTCACTGCCCTGAAATAGGTTATAATCTTGCCAGGGGCAGCAGAGAACATGAGTCAATTTGATATCGGCCAATACTAATATTATTACCAACCAGCCAGTGACTAATAAATCATTATTGCACTCATTATGAGCCTGGGACCCTTCCAAGTGCATCTGATGCATTGATACACTTAAACCATATAACAATATGATGAGGTAGGAACTATTACTAGCTCCACTTTACAGATGAGGAATCTGAGGCACATAGATGCTGGATAACTTGCCTGTGGTTACACACCTAATAAATATAAGAGCTAGGAATAAAATCCATGTAGTCTGATTCTTGAGTCTATGCTTTTAACCACAACACTTCCTTTCATTCTGTCTCTGACAGAAGCCATTATATAAGAGAGCATGATATTTAAAAAAGGCATGTTAGAAAACAGATTCTAGAGAAATACAGAGAAATGATCAGACGAGGGTGTTAAAGTTGGAAAGATATTTTGAAGAAGGCACTTTTCAAGGAGGTCTTATTGAAAAGCAAGGAACATATTTCTGAATATTTTAATGCCCAAAGCTATGTGTACATATGTGCATGTGTGTGTGCACAGGTGCATGTCTGTATATGTGTGTGTGGGCGTGTTTATTTTAAACTGGAAAAAAACTTTAGAGGTTAAAACAAATTGGGAATCTTTTTACTGGCAGCTAATCAGAGCTCTGTTTTTGTGTACAATATTTGACTTCACAATCCTGTGTTGAAAAAAATATTTAACGGCTTTACTAAGATATAATTCACTCATCATACAATTTACCTGTTTAATATAATTCAGTAGTGTTTAGTATACTCACAGAGCTGAGCAACTGTCACCACAATTTTAGAACATTTTTATCACCTCAAAAAGAGAAACTTGCTTTGAAACAAATGTGGCCACAAAGAGGATGGAACTAGTGTGTCTGTTGGTACTACTGCTTCTCTATCAAAATATTCATGATTTATGCTCAGTCTAACAGACCTCATGCCGTTTTTCTGCAGTCTAGCTCCAAATTGCTGTAGAGCTCTTCCTCCTTTTAATTTAATTTTGATCGGTGACAGTCTTTCAAGGGATTATGGATTGATCTAATTTTGAATTCTCAATTCAAGTTGATTGTATATTTGTATTTGTCATAAAGGTATTGATCTTAGTTCTAAATAGCAAAGCCAGACTTGTATTTAAAACAAAACTGCTAAACCCACTAGTATGAGTGGCTGCCTCCTTGTCTGTGTATGCTCTATAATGGGCCAGAGCCAAAGATTTCTGAGAAATTTTATGTGTATACACTGATATTTTTAAATACTTCTAAAGGTTATACCTGGCATAGGTTACTAGTGGACAGATGATAGAGGTAAAAGCAACTCCCCCACACCTTTTGTTTGGCTGGGGCATAGTATTGGGGTGGTGTGTTGTGGAAAATGTCTTTTTTTTTTTTTTTTTTTTTTTGAGACAGGGCTTCATTCTGTTTTCCAGGCTAGGATGCAGTGGCATGATCACAGCTTACTGCAGACTTGACCTCTGGGGCTCAAATGTTTCTCCCACCTCAGCCTCCTGAGTAGCTGGGACCACAGGCGCACATCAACATGCCTAGCAATTTTTTTTTTTTTTTTTAGTGGAAATGAGGCCTCGGTATGTTGCCCAGGCTGTTCTTGAACTTCTGGGCTCAAGTGGTCCTCCCACCTTGGCCTCCCAAAGTACTGGGATTACAGGTGTGAGCAACTGCATGTGGCTGAAAAATATCTTATAAAATGTATTCCATGATACTGTGTACAGATAGTATGAAACAACTGGACTTAAAAAAAGTTTGGCCACTGACTTTTCAGCTATTTAGACTTCAAAAAACATACAGTTAGTGTTTATAGTCAAGGACTGTGTTTCTGTCCAGTGGGAGTTACCAAACCAAACATCTGTGTGTGTGTTGGGGGAGACAGGCTGTTCCCAGGTCTTCAATAAAGTAATAGGCTACAGTCAGTGTATCTTTCAGACTAAATAATTACTATCTCCTTCTATTATTAAAAAATGACCTTCAGACATAATTAAATGTCCTAAAGAACATAAGTGTCTTTTAAAATGAGTTAATCTTAGGTTGTTCTCTTTTTCTTTTTATGATTTTTCCTACTTTTAATTTTACCGAATTTTTCTTTCAGAATGATCTTGAAACGTCATTTTACACTTTTTGGATATTTTTAAATGCCTATTATATACTTGGGTTGTTTCTACTCAGGGGTCAAAGTAGTTTTAGTTGAAATTAAAGTGAGTTGATAAAATGATTTCCTGTGAATCTTAAGTATATTTTTTATTTGCATAGATGGAATTTCTGCTTTGCCATGTATGGCAAAGGTGTAGTGATTTCACAGCTAGTAGGTAGGATAGAATCAATTAAGATGGCACTGCTGTCACTAGAATAAAAAAACTAAGCACACCTTTATATTAATTAGGTGGAGGCGCCTCTTTATGCTAAGCTCAATAGTTGACATCACCTGGGATCAGGGAGTCAGGTGCCGCAGAGTTAAAAACAAAAAGCTTACTTGATTTAGAAATTCTGGCTTGTGTGTATGATGCTACCTTTCCTCACGGCTAGCTTTTGGTTATTAGCCATTGTGATATTGGGCTATGTTAAAAGAGGTTAGAAGCCTGTTCATTTAAGGCAAGCGAAATTGGTCTGGTATAAGAGGGGCATGCTGAATGAGAAAGTATCACATCATTTAGGAGAGAGGATTTTGAGTAATGTGAATATTGAGTTTTCTGTGACTTAATGTATCATTTATTGATTTTAACAAATGAACCTATTACATTATACTCATAAACTATTACTTCACAATAGTTTGATTTTCTGCTTAAATCAGTGCCTAAAATGGTAAAGTCTTAAGTAATTTAGAATGACTCTGCATGTAGGTTAGGTCCATCTACCTGTTTTATAGGGGGATCTGCTTTATCTGCACATAAAGAAGATTCGCTAGCTTTAATTAGCCTTACTATGTAGGGCAGCACTTTGTTTCTCTAATGAGAGAAAATGAGGTATTTTACACAAATTAATTCAACAGAAATTAGCAAGTACTTTCTTTAACCCAGGTGATGGGGATGCAGTGGTGAACAAAGTTCTATCTTCATTCTGTGAGGCACTCTCAGTTTTATATGCACTCTCTTTGATCTTCTCTAAGAACGTTACATTCAAAGGAATAGGAAAGCGGCAGAAGAAAACACACTCCTTTCCTTTAAGGATGTAATTTAGCATTTGCACACATCACTTTCACACATACCCCACTGGCCAGAACTTAGTCCTCTGGTGATACCTAGCTACAAGAGAAGCTGGAAAATGTGGCCCTTCACTACATGGATATGTACCAATCAAAAAATTTATTACTATATGAGCTGGGAAGAACAGATATTGGGGAATAACTAACACTCTCTGCTATACATTGTCCATAATGTAAACCTTTAATCATTCATCAATTTCTTATCTGGAGA
This sequence comes from Macaca fascicularis, assembly GCF_037993035.2. Taxonomy (NCBI): domain Eukaryota; kingdom Metazoa; phylum Chordata; class Mammalia; order Primates; family Cercopithecidae; genus Macaca; species Macaca fascicularis. The sequence goes on along the minus strand of NC_088395.1, from coordinate 124,437,981 downwards.
TATTATCTCTATGACATCAGCTACACATTTGCTTCAGGGTAAAAATTAAAACTTCTCAGCAGAGTATACAAGCCCATCATGACTTGACTCCTGCCTGTATGTCTAGCTCCTGTCTCACCCCATTCAAAGTTACAGCCTTATGGGGACTACTTGGACTTCCCCAAACTGGCCATGCTCTCTTATCACACATTTGTACTTGCTACTTGTATTAGTTTGTTTTCACACTACTATAAAGAAGTATCCAAGACTGGATAATTTATAAAGGAAAGAGTTTTAATTGGAAAACTTACAATCATGGTGGAAGGTGAAGGGGAAGCAAGCACCTTCTTCACAAGGTGGCAGGAGAGAGAAGAGTGACAGAGGGACTTCTAAACACTTATAAAACCATGGGATCTCGTTAGAACTATCATGAGAACAGCATGGGGAAAACTGCACCCATGATCCAATCACCTCTCTCCCTTGACACATGGGGATTACGGGTCCCTCCCTTGACATTTGGGGATTATAAATTGAGATGAGATTTGGGTGGGGACACAGAGCCAAACCATATCATTACTTAGCCTAAACTGCTGACTACTTTTTGTCCTTCAGGGTTCAGTTTAGATAGCACCTCTTCTGGGAAGGTTTTCTTGAGCCTCCTCTACTCCAAACCCCTGTTATGTGTTTCTTTCATGTATTTCCATAGTATTGCTCATGACTCTCTTTAGCAACCTTTATTATAAGTAGTGTTTTTCCTTCTGTATCTCTCTCCCTGGATTGTGAATTCCTTGAGTGAAGGGGCCAACTCAGTTATCTGTATTGTCTGGCATGATACCTGCTCCAGAGTTGAGCTTTAGTTAATGTTTGTTGGTAAGAAAATGAATGAATATTTAGTTTACTAATTATGACTCTTTGATTAAGATGTCAACTCTTCCTATCTACCATCTGGAAATTGCAATACTTAGAGTATTTTCTGGTAGCTAGGACTGGGTAATTTTGTAAAAGGTGTTGATAAAATAATTTGAAATAAACATCAGTTGATTAATATATAAATTATAGAAGGCACAAACAATTGATGTGTAAGAGTTAGGAAGAGCCCTAGGGATCGTTTAATCCAGCCCTTCTAAAAGATTTTAAAAGGACACATGACTAATACATAGAAGGAAGTTAAATTAGTTGCTCAAGGGCCTCCACTTTCAAGGATCTTGCAATATTGTTAGACAGATGATATATATAGACATGAAAGAGGTGATTGAGAAAAAGTTGCCGAAGGAGTAGAAATGATTGGAATAGTCAAGTTAGGTTTGACCAAGGATCTTGGTTTTACAGTGAGCCTTGGTGGCTGAGTAGGATTTTGATATGAGAAGACATTCAAGATATAGGCAATGTATAAATAAAAATGGAAAGACAAGGATATACGGGAGAATTTTGAGATCTCTTTAGTTGAGTGATATTTAGTAGTAAGAGAGAATACAGAAAAATTGGGCTAGAAAATGGAGGGATTTGAATAACAGGCTGCTGAGGGAAATCATTGGCAGTTTTAAGTAGGCGAGTAATACAATTTTTTTATATTGTATCTGATAGGTGGGCTGGGTTGAAGGCTGAATGGGTCATGAAACTGACATATTGTCTAATATGCCATTTAAAAAATATGAACTTAATGGGTTCTCGTTTTTGCTCAAAAGCAAAAATGTGATATACTATCAATTCCCATGATAATTAACATAACGATGTCAGTGTTTTTCTTAATGGAGAAAGTAAGTGTAAGTAGCAAGCTTATAGTATTAGTATTGCATATGTATTAGTCATGACATACTATAGATAATTGTATATATTCTCATATTACGCCAATAAACTATAAAAATTCCAGAAGCAACTGAGAACTTGGTAGCAGCTGCAGCATCAGCCTGTGCTATTTTGCCAGCCATTCGGAGACTAGGTACATTAACTAGTGGCATGAACTCTCCCGGTGCATTTTGGAGCCATTGTTCAAAAATTGTTTTGTAGAAAGTGAAAATGGTATACTGTATTTTGCCAAAAATTACAAAGAACAATAAGCAGAGCTCTCTATAGTATATTAGGCATCATCTAAAAATGAAAAGCGTGAAGAGAGAACCTTTACTTCGTGTGCCTGTGAGGGAATTTTGACTTTGTATAGACAAAAAGTATGTACATAGAGAAAGATTTATTATATAAATAGTATAGCTCATTTGTATAGTCATGGGTGAGTGTCTTTTCTTTCTTTCTTCCTTCCTTCCTTCCTCCCCTCCCCTCCCCTCCCCTCCTCTCTCCTCCCCTCCTTCTTCACAAGGTCTGGCTCTGTCACCCAGGCTGGAGTGCAGTGGCACCATCTCAGCTCACTGCAACCTCTGCCTCCAGGGCTCAAGGAATCCCCCACCTCAGCTTCCCAAGTCGCTGGGACTACAGGTGTGTGCACCCATGCCCAGCTAATTTTTTTTTTTTTTAAATTTTTATTAGAGACGAGGTGTTGCTGTGTTGCCCAGGTTGGCTGGTCTCGAACTCCTGGCCTCAAGTGATCCACTTGCCTTGGCCTCCAAAGTGCTGGGATTATAGGTGTGAGCCACTTTGCCCAGCTGAGTGTATTTATTTAATAGCTGTGTACCCTTGGACTTAAAATCATGGCTTTAACCCATGGCTGGCTTTAACTTAGGCTTTTGAAAGTCTCTAAGTTTATAGCTTCAGACACATATTAATACTTACTTTTTAGGACCTAATTAAAACAGTTTATATTATCATTTGTCTTTCTCCTAGGAATTGGAAGGAAATTTTCAGTTTAATGAAGTTTTAAGTTGTATTAATTTGAATCTAGAAAATTTGTACAACTTATTTTTGGGGGGAAACCTTCAAAAGCATACATAAAGTAGTGTATGTGAGTGTTAAGCGTAGTACCTAGAATATGATAAGATTTAATAAATGTTAGTTATTATTTTATATAACTAGTATTACCTGGTTATGAAAGGAACTTTGGCTTTTAGTTTCAAATTTATCTTTCTAGCCATTTTATTTAAGACATTTGTACAAGAAGAAATATATAAAGAATGAGGTAAATGACAAATTAGCAATTTAATTGTTATCAATTGTAAGGGTCACTTTTAGCAGGCAAATTACTCATTATTATGGTCAATTATTTTGGCAAATAATTAAAGAAAATGAAAAAAAAAAAAAGACCACCAGACTATGAATGACTTTGCCCACTCATGCCGATAGAATTTGTTTTAAAATTGTTTCACTATTAGGAAGTAGCCTGGTTTTGACTAAACTTTTTAAAAAGTTTGTTTGAAATAATTACAGATTCACATGAACTTGCAAAGACAGTATAGAGATGTCCTGGGTACCTGTCACCCAGTTTCACCAAATGACTACATCTTATGTAACTATAGTATATTTTCAAAGCCCAGAAATTGATATTGGTACAATGTATGTGTATAGTTCTGTGACATTTTATCACAGTATGGATTCATGTAACTGCCTCCACAATGAAGATACAGAAATGTTTCACCACAACAGACATAATTTAGAGAACTCAACAGGAGGAGGAAGGAAAGAAAATTTGTTGTATTGATACATATTTTGCTTACCATGTTCTTTCTTCCTTCCTGATGTTCCAACATACCCTCTTTTATCATTTTCTTTTGGTTTAGATATCTTCTTTTAGCTAATAGGGTAGGTATGCTGGCGACAAAATCTTAGTTTTCCTTTGTCTGAGAATGCTTTAATTTCCCCTTTATTCCTGAAGTTTTTTTTTTTTTTTTGCTTGATGTAGGATTCTGAGTTGACAGTTCTTACCTTTCAGCACTTGAAAAATCCTGTGTGTCCCTTATGGCCTCCATGGTTTCTGATGAAAAATCTGCTGTCATGTGAATTGTTTCCCTGGTAGGTAAGGTGTTTCTCTCACTGCTTTTAAAATTTTTTATTTTTTAATAACTTTCAAAAGTTTGATTATGATATGGTTTAGAGTCGATTTTCTTATTTTATTTATGTATTTTAAAATTTCAATAGGTTTTTTTGAGGAACAGGTGGTGTTTGGTTGCATAAATAAGTTCTTTAGTGATGATTTCTGAGATTGTGTTGCACCCATCGAACAAGCAGTGTACACTGTACCCAGTGTGAAGTCTTTTATCCCTCGCCACCCCCAACCCTTTCTCCTGAGTCCCCAAAGTCTTATGCATCATCCTTATGCCTTTGCATCCTCATAGCTTAGCTCCCACATATGAGTGAGAATACATGATGTTTGGTGGTTTTCCATTCCCGAGTTACTTCACTTAGAATATTCTGATATGTATATAATGATGCTACCTTCATCCAGGTTGCTGTGAATGCCATTATTTCATTCCATTTTATGTCTGAGTAGTATTCCATGGTGTGTGTGTGTGTATATATATATATATATATATATATATATATATATATATATATATATATATATATTTATCACATTTTCTTTATCCTAGAATGGATTTTCTTGGGTATATTCTATTTGGGATTTGCATGGCTTCTTGATTCTGTAGGTTTCTTATCTCTTTGAGTACTTTTACAGCCCCACCCTCTTTCTCTCTCCTTCTTCTCTCATAATGCAAATGTTAGATCGTTTGTTATAGCTCTAAGGTCCCTAATTCTGTATTCATATTTTTTTTTAGTTTATTTTATCTCTGTTTTTCAGGTTGGGTAATTAGTGTTGTTCTATTTTACAGTTCACTGATTTTTCCTCTGTCTTTTCCACTCTGCTGTTGAGCCTATCTGTTGAGTATTTTATTACAATTATTGTATTTTTTTTCTTTTAAAGGTTCCATTTGTTTCTTCTTTATATCTTCTATTTCTTTACTGAGACTTTAGTTTTTTCCTGAGACTTGGTTTTAAATGTTTTCATAATTGCTCATTGAAGTGTTTTTATGTTGGCTACTTTAAAATCTTTGTCAGATAAATCTGATATCTCTGTCATCTTGCTGTCAGCATCTATTGGTACTTTCTTTTTTCTTTTTTTTGAGACAGAGTCTTGCTCTGTTGCCCAGGCTGGAGTGAAGTGGTGTGATCTTGGCTCACTGCAACCTCTGCCTCCCTGGTTCAAGAGATTCTTCTGCCTCAGCCTCCCGAGTAGCTGGTACTATACTTGCACGCCACCATACCTGGCTAATGTTTGTATATTTTTAGTAGAGATGGGGTTTCACCATGTTGGCAAGGCTGGCCTCAAACTCCTGACCTCAAATGATCCACCCGCCTTGGCCTCCCAAAGTGCTGGGATTACAGGTGTGAGCCACCACACCCAGCCCTATTGATACTTTTTAAATGCAGCTGAGTCTTCCTGGTTCTTGGTATGGCAAATGATTTTTTGATGGCAACCTGGACATTTTGGGCATTATGTCATAAGATTCTGGATCTCATTGAAACTTTTTGTTTTATTTATTTACTTAATTTTATTTAAAATCTTGCCGTATGAATGAAACTTTCTGTCTTAGCTGGCTTCATCTGATACTGCTGTGTCAGGGGAGGGAGGGCACTGCCTCATTACTGCCAGGTGGGTCTAGACATCCAGGTTTCCTAATTGACCTCTCTTGATACCTAAGAGGGTGGTTTTTCCTTACTGGTGGGTGAGGGTGGAAGTTCTGGCTCCTCACTAGACTTCCAGTGATATCTCCCTGCCTGAGAGGGCTAAGATTGCCTTGTTACTGCTTTACACATAGCCTTTACTGACATCATTAGGGGAATGGTCTCTCAGCCACTGGATAGTGGTGAAAGTCCTGGCTCTCCACTGGGCCTCTTCTGACCCCATCCCAGGGCAGAAAGGAGTGTGTTTCATTACCGCATTGTGAAGGTGGAAGTCTAGGATTCCCACTAAGCCTTTGGTGACGTGGATGAGGGTGCAGCCATATTTTTTTCTGTAGTGTTTAGCTGGAGTAGAGTAATTATTGTCTAAAAGTTTCCTGTCCTGACATTCTGCTCTTTTTCTTGGTTTGTACTTACTGTCATTTCTAGGTTGCCAACTTCTTCAGCTTTATGCCTTGAATATATTAGGCAAATGGAATGCCCAGGAAAATCTCCACTGTGCTATTCCTTGGGTCCTGAGGTCCCTAGCTCATCTGCTTCTTCCTGCCACCTTTCAGAACCATTTTCTGTTTTTATATACAATATCCATGGTTGTTAGCCATATTTTGTAGGAGAAAGAAGGAAAAAATGCATCTCTCTCATCTTTCCAGAGGAATTTTGACTTATTTTGGCCTTGCTGAATTTTTTGTAAGTTATTATAGTTTAATTGTATCTTGAAACCAGAAACTATTCCTTGTCCTAACTCAGGAGACATTTTGGAGTGGCTTTATATTCTCTTTTGCTGCTTTGTCAATAGAGTTATTTAAAGTGATCATTATGTAGGCAACAGTTCCTTAGTTTGTAAGACAAAATGCTAAATCTAAGAAACATGTACCACATATGTGTCTGTTATATCTTTAAGAATTTACTTATTTAAAATCCTGTTTGCGTTAAGGGCAATAAAAGTGAAGTGATATATAGATGACAGATTTCATGAGAGAAAAATTTTGAAGTCAGAATAGGGATGAGTATCATTACTGAATTCAGTAATGTATTATGTATAATGCTTAAGTAATGATTAACATATACATTATTGCAGTACTGGTTAACTAGTAATCACATAATTCTCATCAAAACTTTTTAGAGACGTAAAATACTGGCACAGGGTATTGCTTTACATTCTTTGAAACAGTAAATGTAGATTGGATTGAGGGAAAGACTATCTGCTTTAACAATAAATTTCCTAGGTACTTCAGTAGCTTACAGTGAATTTACTTTGCCCTGTCTGTTGTATTACTCTTAAAGGAGTTAGATAGTATGGCTTCAAAATAGTATCAGTGGCATTGCTTTCCCCTGCTCTTGCAGTTGAAATCCACTGATAAAGGGGAAGAAGATCCATTGACGGTCATAAGTAAAATTTATCCTAAAAGTGTAAAATACTCAGAGCTGAATACAACTCTCTATATATCAGCCCTCTGAGTTTATAGATGAGGAAACTGAAGCCCAGCAATGTTAAGAGACCTGGGAAAAGCAACAAGCTACTTAGAAGGAACTGGGACTCAAATTCAGATTCCCTGATCCTGGGGCCACTATATTTTCCATTAGCTGGTACAGTGAGGGAAGAATCAGACCTGGAAGCTGCCCTCAAAGAGTCTACTGGAGCAGATGGGAAGGGCGAAAGTAATTGTAATACTTGGTAGAAAGTGACCTTTCCCATAACAGAGATTCAGATAAAGTTTTTTGAAATGTAATTCTGTAAGCATTTAAAATGTGCTTTAATTTTGTATTATGCATACATAAATAAAAGGAAAGAAGTCAGAAATCTTATTTCCAGACTCTTTTAGATAAAGAGGTCCCCAAATTTATTAATTTTTATTTTGAAAAAGTATACTCTTGGGATAAAAATGTGGATGATTATGTCTGGTTTAGAGTGTTTCATAATTTAATTAACCTAAGATAAATTTATATAAGTAAATAGATAAATGAATAAATGTACTCACAGAAGATATATATATATATGTCTGTGTGTGTGTATATATATATATAATATATATATTTTAAAGAACAGATTCAGTGGGTAGAAGTTTCAAAGAGTTAGATGTCACCTCAGTATAAGGAGATTTTTCTGATAAAGCTATTGAAATATGGAATGGGCCATCTCAAATTATAGGGAGTTCCCATTACTAGAGGTGGTTTAAGGGAAGGCTAGTTAACTTCTTAACAGGGATGAGAGTTTAGAGGGAAATTAAGCATTGTGTAAGCGGCAGGACCAATTTGATCTGGAAGGTTCCATTTCAACTTTGAGATTTTATGATTTGAATTATTTCAAATTTTACCTAAACTTCGGAGACTTGGGCATAGTTTAAATATTGTATTTTTCTCATTTTCGATAAGAGAAATCCTCTATTTTCCAATTTTTAGAGTATTTAAGTGTCATGTCTAACAGTAAAAAATAAAAGTTTTTTTTTGTAGAGTAACATCCTTATTTGTTAAGGTTATGTTTTATAATTTCACCAAATTTGTATTTCATCATAGGTACATATAGGGCTAACACATTTTAATACATGCCTCATCGACTGGAAGAATTTCAATGTACATATTTCATATGCTTTCTATTTTTTTTTAAATTATAAAGCCGTCTAACACATGGGAGAACATTTACAGAAACCCAAAATATCCATGAAAAATAAGTCTTCTGTCTCTGGAGTCAGCCATTGTATTGTTTTGTTCATTTGCTTTGCTTACAGATGTTTTCTATGCAAATACAAGCATGTGTGTATATCCTCTTAAACACAAATGGAAGTACATGATACACATTGATTTATAGCTACTTAACAAAACTTTATATTATAGATATTTCTATATCAGGACATAAATACACATCCTTATTCTTTTATTTCTTATATAATTAAAAAATTGAGATATAATTCACATACCATAAAATTCAACTTTTTAAAGTATTCAATTCAGTGTTTCTTTTAGTATGTTCACAAAGTTGTGCTGCCATTACAGTGATCTGATTCTAGAACATTTTCATCAGTGAATGCTTATATACTGTTGGTGGGAATGTAAATTAGTACAACCTCTAAGAAAAACAGTCTAGAGATTTCTCAAAGAACTGAAAGTAGATCTACCATTCAATCTGTCAATCCCACTATTGGGTATCTACCCAAAGGGGGGAAAAAAAGCCATATATAAAAAAGACATCCGGGCACGGTGGCTCACGCCTGTAATCCTAGCACTTTGGGGAGGCCGAGGTGAGCAGATAATTGATGGCAGGAGTTCAAGGCCAGCCTGACCAACGTGGTGAAATCCCATCTCTACTGAAAATACAAAATTAGCCAGCTGTGGTGGTGCACTCCTGTAGTCTCAGCTACTTGGGAGGCTGAAGCAGGAGAATCGCTTGAACCCGGGAAGCAGAGGTTGCAGTGAGCCGAGATTGTGCCATTGTACTCCAGCCTGAGCAGCAAAGTAAAACTCCATCTCAAAAAAAAAAATTCCATCTTCATGCATATATTTATTGCAGCACAATTCACAGCTGCAAAGATAGGGAATCAAACTAAGTGACCATAAGCTGATGAGTGGATGAAGAATATATGATATATATATTATATATATATATATAAAATATATATATATTATATATATATATCGAAACACACACACCATGGAATATTACTTTGCCATAAAAAAGACTGAAATAATGTCTTTTGTAGCAATGTGGATGAAACAGGAGGCCATTATCCTGAAAGAAGTAACTCAGGAATGGAAAAGCAAATATAATATGTTCTCACTTTTAAGTGGGAGCTAAGCTGTGGGTATTCAAAAGCATACAGAGTGATATAGTGGACACTGGAATCTCAGAAGGATGGAGACTGGGAGGAGGATGAGGGGTGAAAAACTGTCTATGGGGTACCATGTACACTATTTGGGTGACAGGTACACTAAAAGCCTAGACTTTACCACTATACAGTTCATCCATGTAACCAAAAGCCACTTGTACCACCAAAACTATTGAAATTAAAAAAAATATATATATATCCTTTTACTCATCCCATTTGTTCTATAATAAAGTTTGAATCTGTACTAAACTCTCAAAAAAGGAAAAAAAGAAACCCTGTACCCAGTTAGCAGACACTCCTATCTCCCCTCTCCCCAGTTCCTGGCAATTATGATTCTGCTTTCTGTCTCTGTGGATTTGCTTATTCTGGACATGTTATATAAATGGAATAATACAATAAATGGCCTATTGTGTCTGGCTTCTTTCCCTTAGCATAACGTTTAAAATGTTCGTCTTAGTTATAGCATGTATTAGTATTTTCTTCTTTCTCTGGATGAATAATTCTACAAGGTATGAATATACTACTACTTATGTTTATTCATTTATCGGTTGATGGACATTTGGGTTATTTTCACTTTTTACTTATTATTAATAAAGCTGCTGTTAGCATTTGTGTACAATTTTTTTATGTGGTATGTTACCTCATTATTATTACTATTATTTTTTAGACAGAGTCTTGCTCTGTCGCCCAGGCTGGAGTGCAGTGTCATGATCTCAGCTCACTGCAACCTCTGCTTCCTGGGTTCAGGTGATTCTCTGCCTCAGCCTCCTGAGTAGCTGGGACTACGCCACGTGCCACCATGCCTAGCTAATTTTTCTATTTTTTGTAGAGACGAGTTTTCTCCATATTGGCCAGGCTGGTCTCAAACTCCTGACCTCAAGTGATCCATCCGCCTCGGCCTCCCAAAGTGCTGGGATTATAGGTGTGAGCCACCATACCTAGCCTATTACCTTATTTTTAATCACTCCATAGTGCTGTGTCATTTGAATGTTTTATAATGTATCTAAATAGTCTGCTACATAGAGACATTATAGTTAGGTATGGATTTTGTGATTGATATTGAAAACAGCCTTGCACATTTCCGTGTACAGTTGTGAGATATACATTGAGAGTTGGAATTTCTGCAGCAAAAGGCATGTGCATTTATAAATAGATCCTCATTGCCCCTCAGAGAAGTTTCATTAGTTTATTCCTCTAAGTACCTTTTTCCTCACAATCTTTCTTAAAGTCTTTTGAATCTCTGTAGCATTGTGATGTTCATTTTTATTCCTAATATATTCACACTATTTCTCTTTTTCTGGATCAATCTTTTAAGAAGTTTGTCACTATTATTCAGCTAATAAAATCCTCAGCAACCCAACTTTTTTTTTGAGACAGGGTCTCACTCTGTCATCCAGGCCGGAGTGCAAAGGTGCAATTATAGCACTTCTGGGCTCAAGGGATCCTTCTGCCTCAGCTTCCCAAGAACAGGTAGGACTACAAGTGCATGTGACCACTTCCAGCTAAGTTTGTAAACATTTTTTTGTAGAGACAGAGTTTCACTATGTTGCCTAGGCTGATCTCAAACTCCTTGCCTCAAACAATCTGCCTACCTTGGCCTCCCAAAGTGTTGGGATTATAGGCGTGAGCCACTACAACAACTCACATTTTGATTTTCTTGATCATTTATTGTTTTAGTTTTCTATTTCATTTATTTTTGTTTTTTATTATTTCTACATTTGTACTTTCTTTGATATTTATAACATTGTTTTTGTAGCTTATTAAACTAGATGCATAGTGCATCTATTTTTAGCCTTTTAAAAACGTTTTATTTTGTTTTTAACGGATACATGACAATTGTTCATATTTATGGGATACAATGTGATGTTTTGATACATATATATTATATAATGATCAAATCAGGGTAATTAGGATATCAGTCATCTCAAATATATGCCATTTCTTCATGGTGAGAACATTTGAAATCCTCTCTTCTATTTTAAAATACGTTATTGTTAACTGTAGTCACCCCGCTATGCAATAGAATACTAGAACTTATTCCTTCTATCTAACTGTAACGTTTTGTTGAGCAGCCTCTCCTCATTACCCACCCCTTACTCTCGCCCAGCTTCTGGTAACCACTATTCTGTTCTCTACTTCTATGAGATAAACTTTTTAAAAATTCCCCACTATGAGTGGAATCCTGTGGTATTTGTCCTTCTGTTCTTGTCTTGTTTCACTTACCATAAGGTCTTCTAAGTTCATCCATTTTGTCACAAATGACAGGTTGCATTCTTTGTTATGGCTGAATAGTATTCCATTGTGTATGTATATAACATTAAAAAATTAATTTATCCGTTGATGGACACTTAGATTGATTCCATATTTTGGTTATTGTTAATAGCACTGCAGTAAACATGAGGGCGCAGGTATCTTTTTGATATGATGATATATACATGTGTATACTCAGGAATTGTGATTGCTAGATCATATGGTAGTTTTATTTTTAGGTTTTTGAGGAACCTCCATACTGCTGTCTATATTGGCTACCCCAGGTGATTCATAGAGTCAATGTAATCCTACCAAAATACCAATGATGTTTTTTTGCAAAAATAGAGAAAAACAATCTTACAATTTATATGGAACAGCAAATGACCTAGAATAGCCAAAGCTATCCTTAGCAAAAAGAGCAAAACTGGAGGAATCACATTGCCTGAGTAAGGAAAACAGCATGGTACTAGCATAAAAACAAACACATAGACCACTAGAAAAGAATATAGAACCCAGAAAGAAATACACATATTTACAGCCAACTGATTTTAACAGAGGTGTTAAGAACATGCAGTGGAGGAAAGGACAGTCTCTTCAATAAGTGGTGCTGGGGAAATAGGATGTCCATATGCAGAAAAATGAAAAGTAGACCCTTATCTCCCACCATATACAAAAAAATCAAATCAAAATGGATTAAAAAATTAAATCTAAGACCTGAAACTACTACAATAAAACATAGGGGAAGTGCTGTCTGAAATTCTTTGGGGAAAGAAATTTTTGGCTAAGCTTCAAAAGCATAGGCAACATAAGCAAAAATAGACAGATGGGATTACATCACACTGGAAAGGTTCTACATAGCTAGGAAACAAGAGTGAAGAGACAACCTACAGAATGTGAGAGAATATTTGCAAACTATGCATCTGACAAGGAGATAATATCCAGAATATATAAGGAACTCAACTCACTAGCAAAAAAGAAAATAATATGATTAAAAATTGGCAAAAGAGCTGAACAGATGTTTCTCAAAATAAGATATAAAAATGGCCGACAGATATATTAAAAAAAATGCTCAACATCACTAGTCATCAGAGAAATGCAAATCAGAACCACAGTGCAATATCATCTCACCCTGTTACAATGGCTATTATCAAAAAGACATAAAATAAATGCTGGGGACGATGTGGAGAAAAGGGAACTTACATATTGTTGGTGGAGTTGTGAATTAGTACAGCCACTATGGGAAATAGTGTGAAGGTTCCTAAAAAAATCTAAATAGATCTCCCATGTGATACAGCAATCTCACTGCTGACTATATATTCAAAAGGAGGGAAATCAGCATATTGAAGAAATATCTGCACTCCCATGTTTATTGCAACACTATTCACGATAGCCAGGATATGAAATCAACCTAACTGTATGTCAAAGGATGACTAAAGAAAAGCTTATATACACACACACACACGTATATATGTATATGTACACACGCACACACAATGGAGTACTATTCAGCCTTAAAAAGAATTAAATCCTGTCATTTGTAGCATCATGGATGGAACTGGGAGTCATTATGTTAAGTGAAATAAGCCAGGCATGGAAAGACAAATATTACATGTCCTCACTCATATACAAAAGTTGACTTCATGGAGGTAGAGAGAAGAATGATGGTTACTAGAGGTTGGGAAGGGTAGCAGGAGGAATGAAGAGAGGTTGGTTAATGTGTACCAACATACAGTTAAATGGGAAGAATAAGTTCTAGTGTTTAATAGCACAGTAGGGTGACTGTAGTTAACAATAATTTATTGAATATTTCAAAATAGCTAGAAGACTTGAAATGTTCCCAGCACAACGAAATGATAAATGTTTGAGGTGATAGATAACTCAATTACCCAGATTTGATCACTGCACATTGTATGCTTGTATCAAAAATGTTATGTGTACCCCCAAAATATGTCCAATTATTATGTATCAATTTTAAAAAAAACAAAAAATCCACTGTAACAAGTGGTATTTGTATTCTTATTTTTTATAGATATTGACAAGTTGTTCCAAAGGTCATGCTCCCATGATGAGTGAGTTTAACTATCTGCCCACCCCCTTGACATATCTGATGTACTTTTTTCTTTGGCACAGGTGTACACACAATTTGATAGAAAAATAATTTATTCTTATTAGGGAGTATTTAAAAATATTTTCAACTTTTATTTTAGATACAGGGTATACATATGCAGGTTTGTTACATGAGTATGTCGCACTCAGGTAGTGAGCAAAATACCCAATAGGTAGCTTTTTAACCCATGCTGCGCTCTGTCCCTCACCTCTCTAGTAGTCTGCAGTGTCTATTGTTTCGATATTTATGTCCAAATGTGCTCAATGTTTAGCTCCCACTTCTAAGTAACAATATGCAGCATTTGGTTTTCTGTTCTTGTGTTAATTCGCTTGTGATTATGGCCTCTAGCTGCATCTATGTTGCTGCAAAGGACATGATTTTTTTTCTTTTTTTATGGCTGCATAGTATTCCTTGCTGTCTATGTACCACATTTTCTTTATCCAGTCCACCATTGATGGGCACCTAGGTGGATTCCATGTCTTCGCTATTATGAATAGCATGATGATGAACATACAAATGCATGTGTATTTTTGGTATAATGATCTAATTTCCTTTGGGTATGTATCCAGTAATGGGATTGCTGGATCAAATGGTAACTCTGTTTTAAGTTCTTTGAGAAATCTCCAAACTGCTTTCCACAGCGGCTGAACTAATTTACATTCCCACCAACAGTGTGTAAGTGTTCCATTTTCTCTGTAGCCTCACTGACATCTGTTGTTCTTTTACTTTTTAATAACAGCCATTCTCACTAGTGTAAGAGGGTATCTCATTGTGGTCTTGATTTGCATTTCTCTGATGATTAGTGATGAGCATTTTTTCATATGCTTTTTGGCTGCTTGTATGTCTTTTAAGAAGTGTCTGTTCATGTCCTTTGCCCATTTTTAAAATGGGGTTTTTTCTTGCAGATTGATTTGTTTAAGTTACTTATAGACTCTGGATAATAGACATTTGTCAAATGCATAGTTTGTAAATATTTTCTCCCATTCTGTACGTTGTCTCTTTGTTGATAGTTTCTTTTGCTGTGCAGAAGCTCTTTAGTTTAATTAGGTCTTATTTGTCAAATTTTGTTTTTGTTGCAATTGCTTTTGGGGACTTATCCAAAAATTCTTTGCCCAGGCTGATGTTGAAAAGGGTATTCATGGCCGGGCACGGTGGCTCACGCCTGTAATCCCAGCACTTTGGGAGGCCAAGGCGGGTGGATTACGAGGTCGGGAGATCAAGACCATCCTGCTAGCACAGTGAAACCCCGTCTCTAACTAAAAATACAAAAAAAAGAAAAAAATTAGCTGGGCGTGGTGGCAGGCGCCTGTAGTCCCAACTACTCGGGAGGCTGAGGCAGGAGAATGGCATGAACTCGGGAGGTGGAGCTGGCAGTGAGCCGAGATGAAGATGACGCCACTGCACTCTAGCCTGGGTGACAGAGCGAGACTCCGTCTCAAAAAAAAAAAAAAAAGGGTATTCATAGGTTTTCTTCTACACTTTTTATACTTTGAGTTCTTTTTAATCCATTTTGAATTTTTTTTGTATATGGTGAAAGGCAAGTATCCAGTTTCATTCTTTTGCATATGGCTAATCAATTATCCCAGCACCATTTATTGAATAGGGAGTCCTTTTCCCATTGCTAGTATTTGTTGGCCTTGTCAAAGATATGATGATTGTAGGTATGTGGCTTTATTTCTGAGTTTTCTATTCTGTTCCATTGGTCTATGTGTCTGTTTTTGTACCAGTACTATGCTATTTTGGTTATGTAGCCTTATAGTATAATTTGAAATCAGGTAGTGTGATGCCTCTGGCTTTTTTCTTTTTTCCTTTTGCCTTGGCTATTTGTGCTCTTTTTTGGTTCCATATGAATTATAGAATAGTTTTTTTCTAATTCTGTGAGGAATAATGTTGGTAGTTTCATAGGAATAGCGTTGAATCTGTAAATTGCTTTGGGTAATATGGCCATTTAAATGATATTGATTCTTCCAATCCACAAGAATGGAATGTTTTTCCATTTATTTGTGTTGTCTTTCATTTCTTTCAGCAGTGTTTTATAGTTCTTGTAGAGATCTTTTACCTCCTTGGTTCTCGGTGTTCCTAGGTATTTCATTTTCTTTGTGACTATTGTAAATAGGATTGTGTTCTTGATTCGACTCTCAGCCTGGGTGTTTTTGGTGTATACAAAGGTTAATAATTTTGGTACATTGGTTTTGTGTCCTGAAATCTTGCTAAAATGGTTTATCAGTTCTAGTAGCATTTTGGTGAAGTTTTTAGGGTATTTTAATGATAGAATTATATCATCAGCAAAGAGGGATAGTTTAACTTCTTTTTTTCCTATTTGGATACCTTTTATTTCATTCTGTTTCATGATTGCTCTGGCTAGACTTCCTATACATCTTTTAAGCCTTATTTTATGTCCTGATATTTAGCTAGAGATGGCTGAATCTTTTCTTGTGCTTCTTGGATATTCACATTTCTTTTTTGGCGAATTTACAATTTCAAATCATTTGCCCTATTTGTGCTTTTCTTTTGAATTTTGTGAATTCTTTTTCTCCTTTGAATTTTTATTCTTAGTCACTTTTGCATATTACTATTATTTTATCCTTTTTTGTTGATTGTCTTTTATTTTTAGATGATCAATTTTACTGTAGTATAATTTACCTGCAATAAAATATGAGATACCCCTAGAAACCTACTAGAATGTCTAAAATTAAAAAAAGAATACCTAACTGACAATGCGAAGGTGCTGGCAAGGATTGTGAGCAAGTAAAACTCTCATACATTGCTGATGGAAGTACAAAATGGTATGAGTACCCTGGAAAATAATTTGGCAGTTTCTTACAAAGTTAAACATACACTTAATATATGATCCAGCAATCTCATTTCAAGGTATTTACCCTAGACAAGTAAAAGCTTATGTTCACAGAAAAATATGTATATAAATGTTTATGACAGCTTTATTTATAATTGCCTTAAACCGAAAACAGTCTGAGTGGTTTTCAACTGGTGATTGAATAAACAAACAGTGGTATATGTACACCAAAAAAATACTACTTAACAATAAAAAGGGACAAAGTACTGATACATACAAAAACTTGGATGAATCTCAAAGGTGTTAATTCTAATCAACTAAAAGAGGTCAGACTCATTAAGGCTAAATATATTATGATTCCATTTATATGACATTTTGGAAAAGGCAAAATTATAGGGACAGAAAACAAGTCAGTACTTGCTGGAGAATGGGGGTGAAAAGTGAGTGATTCAACATAAAGGAAATTTGTACAGTGATGGAATTGTTCTATACTGTATCTTGATTATGGTTGTAATTATGACTATTATATCTTTGTCAAAACTCAGCTGTACACCTAAAAAGTGTGAATTTTTCCATATGTAAATTACACCTCAATACACCTAATTAAAATGTTTAAAATTAAACCCATGTGATTTGTATTATATATTGGACCATCATTTGTGATTATGAAATACGAACTTGCCAACAAACTGCTATAGGTGACACTAAACTATAAGGAACCCCTTCTGCTACCTCTACTAAGTAAATCCTTTGAATGAGGTTCAAAAATGGCCAATTTGAAAATAAAAGTAACTTTTAAAACAAAAGTTGTTACACAGATATTCGATTGCAGAAAGTTAGAGTAAGAACCTTGCTCAAAAACTTGAATATGGCATTCACATAATATCCACTGTTTCTAGAAAAAAAACTTATAATAATGTCTGCATCTGTACATTACTTTAGAGTTTGTAAGGTACTTTTATATATGCCATCTCATTTTGAATTATTGCAAAAGAATGCCTCACTAGCAAAGAGTAAATGTTCCCATGAAGCTGCAAGCCCCTATGACTATGAATGCAATTGTGAAGTAGGGATTGTCAGACCCCAAGGTTCATTTTTTCCCTGAGTGACACTTAACCCAGAGGTAAAAATTAGTCCCAGACAGAACAGACCAAATTATATGGTAAGGCTGTGGTGTCCCCAAACAGAAGCAACTTTGATGGAAGAAAACAGAGAATACATGTAAACTTGTATTTGTACACATTTATATTCCATGGCTGCTGAGAGAAAACAGCAGGCTGTCTCCTTTCTAGGGCCTGTTTATTTCTGAGCATATCTCCTTGGTGAGTGCTCCCCACAAAATACTGGTGCATAATAAGTAACATCTTTCCTTATTCATAATGCACCCCCTACTTCCCTGGTCCCAGGCCTTTTCTCACCATGTTCCCTCGTTTTTGAATATACTTTTATACTCCCACACCCTCCACAACAAGGTAGTAATTTAAACTTCATCCATCCGTAAGGACCAGCCCCAAACGTCCTCATTCGCCCAAGCAGAAGTAATTACTTTTTGTAGATTCCCACTGCATGCTACTTAACTTTCTCTTATAGAATTGATCACATTTGGCATTGTCTCATATAGATGTTTGATTGCTTCCAGTTGTAAACTCATTAAGTACTTAGCCTAGTTCATTGGAGACCCATCACACCAGCTAGCAAGCAGTGTGCCTTGCTATACTGTAAGGTCTTAGCCCTTTCACTGAAGTTCAGCCATAATCAAGTGTGCCACATGATTCCAGAAAGCACCAAGCCAAGAGGAAACACAGAGGTGGATGTGGAAAGCAAAATATAGTAATAAAGCAAAAGTATGTTTCTCCCTGTGTTAATAATTGGGGTTGTTCAGAGAGAATTAGAACCATTAGGAGATTATCTGTCAAGGGATAGGGGTTGAGAGGAGGAGGAGGAGGAGGAGGAGAGAGAGAGAGAGAGAGAGAGAGAGAGAGAGAGAGAGAGAGAAGAGGGGAGGGGAGGGGAGAGGAGAGGAGAGGAGGAAAGAAAAGAAAGAGAAAAAAGATTTTAAGGAACTGTGGAAGCCTACAGGCTGGAGACCCAGGGAAGAGTTAATATTGAAGCTCCAGCCAAAGGCAGTCTTCTTGTTTGGGAATGGGGGACAGAAAAAGGAGCAGTTTTTTTTCTATTAAGGGCTTCAAATGATTGGATGAGACTCACCAACATTAGGAAGGATAACCTACTTTACGCAAAGTAACCTACTTTACTCAGAAACATCTAGAATGATGGTTGACCAAATAACCATGTTGACACACAAATTAACCATTAGACCCTTTTTTCTCTACAAAATGCTCCACGAGTCTCTTCTTCCCAGTCCTTCTCCCAATGCAATGACTGCTGTTGGAGCCACCTCCTTAAAAAGGAAGCAGTTTTATCTAAGGCATGCTAAACAAATTCCTGGAAAGGTCTAACTAAATGATAATGCTTCAGAAACTATAGTGATCACATAACCAAAAAACTTCCAAGTTATTTTAAAGTTGCAGATAAATCCCAATTGTGTATAATAATTTATCTTGTGATTGGTTAGTTTTGTTACATTGCAGTCACATTTAAAAAAAACCTCTCAGAAGAATTAATTTCAAAATAAACCTCAATCCTGGAACATATTACAACATTCCCTTCTTATGCTACTCTTTCTAAATAAGGTGCCAGTGACCTCAACTGAAACTGCAGTTTAACCTTATTAAGAAAGAAGAAATAGAAGAGACAAAAACTATTGTAAAATAAAGTATAAATATTAATAATCACTAATGCTGAAATTCCTAGTGCTCAAATAAACATAAAATTAGAAACTGGGCTGCTCTGCCTATGGAGTAGCAATTCTTTATTCCTTTACTTTCTTAATAAACTTGCTTTTACTTAAAAAAAAAACTGTCTTAACTATTTTAATGAAGCATTTAAAAACAGTTTTTCCCCACAAATATCTTATGACACAGAAATATAATCTAGCATACTATTACACTAGTGACCAAATAATGAACTTTTGGTAAAGCATACCGAACCTTCAGTTAGAATATCTCCTGATAATAAGAAAGATCTCATTGAAATTTATTAATTCTTTTGTGTCTACTAGATAACTTGGATGGCACACAGTGCCTTGATTTTAACCTGCCCAGAATTTAACTCTTCATCCTATCCTACATGATTTTCTTTTTCCTCTCCCCCTTCCTCTTTTATTCCATGCCACTGGGAATGGCAGGTCTTGCACCAGGTAGTGCAAGCCAGAAACCCGAGCTTTATTCTTTATTCCTCCCCACTTTTCACTCCTGCATCCATTCTAGTAGTGAAACCGTCCAATAGCTTTCAATTCATCCCTCCTCTCTCTTTTTTCTTAGTTCAGACTCTTTTGTTTGAATTACTCTATCAGTTTTCTAATTGATCCACTGACTTCAGGACTTGCCCTCCTTCAGTTTGTTCAACTGCATTTTCATAAATACTGCTAATGCTATTCTGAAGTCACTCTTACTTGAAAGTATTTCAGTGGCTCCCCAGTATCATCAGTATAAAAAAAACTTTTTTTGAGTTACACATAAACCCTTCAGTATGGACTTGGTCACTTGCTAATTCTCATAATCTTCTACACACAGCAAACAAACTGACTTCTCTGCTCTAGTTTATGTTTTATTTCCCTTATGTGACTCCCTCAGCCTGGAATGCCCACTCCCTTCCCCACTTTGCCTAGTTAACCCATACATGTTGTCTAATAAAGACTGAAATAAACCTTTGTCACCTCTCAGAAGCGTCACAGACACAAGAATATTAACTGTAGTATATTGAGCTTGGGAAAAGAGCAGTGATCTGAGATACTGAGTCAAAAAGCCTCACAGACCATCTAAACAATTTCCAATCCAAAGGGGCTGAACCAGTAGTTCTCAATGTATTATTTCCCCCATACTATTCATATGTGTAGTGCATTCTATCAGTAACTCCCAATATAAATAGTGAATCTCTAGAAGGGAAGGGAACACTTGGGGAGGGATAATTAAATGTGCCCACGTTGGGACAGGGGAAAAGAAAGAAATAAAATAGAAGCAACCTCACAACCCCAAGAAAATCTTATCAAATTTTTATAGTGAAACAATTTGGGGGTGGGTGGCATTGAATCAAAAATGACTTTATTGGAGGTCCAGTTTTCAAATGTAGATAATAATTATGGGCACAGATATTTTATGTAGAGTTTACAACTTGGCAGTAAGCTCCTACAAAATCACCAGTGGAAAATGTTTGCCATGGTCATAAATTCAGTGACCGGCTTGAAAGACATGTGATATTTACCCTATCTTGCTCCAGCCAGCTCATATAGAAAGCAGTGGCATAATCCAAAGGAGTGGGAACATCCATGGAAAATTTCCTGGCCTGGCAGTTTGCATGATAAGTGAAGAAAGCACGATTTACTAAGAAAAATGCAGGTGCAACCCCCACAGCAGGATGAGGCCAACAAATTTATTACACTAGATGAAATGCACATGAATGTCTGCTGCCAGGTCAGACTCATAAATATGCATTAAAAGAGATTCTGGACCCTTATGAGAACCAGTTTTTTCTCAACCTACAAGGGCTGACAGATTTATGGTTGAGGATTTTACTTCACAAACAAACCCTTAGGTAGAACCCACATTTCTGCTAAGGTCATAGTGTTCTTTCACACCAAGGAGACTCCTAAGGAGAAACAAACAGTTTTTTTTTTAACAGTTTATATAGGTAGAACATTCCAGTAATTAGCAGATAGCAAAATCTGTGACTATAATGGGGAACTAAAATGGAAAAAAGCAGAAAAAATAGGACAAGGGAGTCAGAAAGGAGAGACATTGTTTCTAATCTCTACTCTGCTAAAAATTAGTTAGCTATGAGGACCCAGGTTCCTCATTTATAAAGTATGTTAAGGGTAGGAAGATAATAGAATCTTTTAAGGTCTGTCCCAGCACTGAAACAATATGATTTGATCTAGAGTGACCTCCCTGACAGATACGAGGGTGAAATAGAGGCAGGCTCACATGACAATTACTGGCAAGGAAGAGAAATGGGAAGTCATGACTGGTGGAAGTGAGTAAAAGTTATAAAACTAAGCTGGACATACAGTCTGGATAGCCAACTTTATATTGTTAGGAAGTTTAACCATTATTTTCCAAACATCCCTTCCCTCAACTTTCAGAATTATTCCTTAATTCTTCTATGACTTTCTATTGTTACATTCTACATTTGTATCACAATAATGTTAACAGCAACCCCCAGTATAGATAGGTCTAAAATTTCAGTCAATCTACTATCATATCCACAGCCAAGTGTATGTAGAGAGGATGATATTGGGGGATAATATGGTTTGGCTGTGTCCCCACCCAAATCTCATCTTGAATCCCACGTATTGTGGGAGGGACCCAGTGGGAAGTAATTGAATCATGGGGGCGGGTCTTTCCTATGCTGTTCTTGTGATAGTGAATAAGTCTCACGAGATCTGATGTTATATAAAGGGGAGTTTCCCTGCACAAGCTCTCTTTTGGCCTGCCACCATCCATGTAAGATGTGACTTGCTCTTCCTTGCCCTCCACCATGATTGTGAGGCATCCCCAGTCACATGGAACTGTAAGTCCATTAAACCTCCTTATTTTGTAAATTGCCCAGTCTCGGTATGTCTTTATCAGCAGCGTGAAAACAGACTAATATAGGGGAGAAGGGAGAAATAGAGGGAATGAGGACTTCTTTCTTCACTTGTGGGTTTTTTTTTTTTTTTTTTTTTGAGAGTGTCTCACTCTGTAACCCAGGTGATAGTGCAGTGGTGTAGTCTTGGTTCACTGAAGCCTTGACCTCCGGGGCTCAAGCAATTCTCCCACCTCAGCCTCCTGAGTAGCTGGGAATAGAGGCATGCACCACCACACCTGGCTAATTTTTAAATGTTTGGAGACATGGGGGTCTCACTATGTTTCCCAGGCTGGTCTCAAACTCCTGGTCTCAGGTGTCTTCCCACCTCGGCCTCCCAAAGTGCTGGGATTACAGGTATGTGTCACTATGCCCAACCTCTTTCTCCATTTGACCACATCATGATATAGTCTTCAATTCATCACGCAGAGAAAACAGTTCTAAAATTTTGTGGATCTATTGCATAACTTCAGAATACATAAAGCAAAACTGAGCAATAAAAAAATGACAAATCTACCAATTAGAATGGAAAAATTTAAACCACTTCTCTCAGTAACTGATAGAACAAGCAGACAAAAAACATCTAGTATGGTTATACATAATTTGAATATAATTATCAAGCTTAATTTATTGAGTATACATAGAATATTTCAGCAAGTGGAGAAAATGTCTTTTCACAAGTACAGACAGAACATTTATTAAAATTGACCATATTTTAATATACTAGGCCATCAAACAAGTCTCAACAACTAGTAAAAGGACTGAAAATTAGAGTATATTCTCTGGTTACTGTGCAATTATGCTAAAAATAAGAAACAAATAACTAAAAATAGCCATGTTTGGATATTGAAAAACATTTTTAAACAACACATAGGGTCAAAGAAATCCTAATAGAAATGTAAACTACTTAAAACTGAGCAATAACAAACACTTCATAGCAAAACATGTGAGGTGCAGCGTAAGCAAAACTTAAGGAAAATTTGTAGCCTTAAATGCTTACAGAGCATTCATCACTTAAGGACAGGTATACATTCTGAGAAGTGCATCCTTAGGCAATTTTGTAATTGTGTGAATATCATAGAGTGTACTTACACAAACATATGTGGTAGAGCCTACTACACACCTAGGCTATATGGTATAGCCTACTGCTCACAGGCTACAAACCTGTAATGCATGTGACTGTACTGAATACTATAGGCAGTTGAAACATAATGATCAGTATTTGTGTATCTAAATATATCTAAGCATATAAAAGGTATGATAAAAATATGGTATAAAAGATAAAAAATGGTACATTTGCATAGGGCACTTACCATGAATGGAGCTTGCAGGACTGAAAGTTGTATGGGTGTCAGTCAGTGAGAAGAGAATGTGAATGCCTAGGACATTCTTGTACACTACTATAGACTTTATAAACACTATACATTTAGGCTCTACTGAATTTATAAAAAATATTTTTTCTTTAATAATAAATTAACCTTAACTTACTGTAACTTTTTACTTTATACACTTTTTAATTTTTTAAAACTTTTTGCCTCTTTTGTAATAACACTTAGCTTGAAACAAAAACATATTGCACAGCTATACAAAAATTCATTTTTTATATCTATCTATATATATACATATAATTTCTTTATGTAAGCATTTTTCCTTTTTCATGAACTGGAAGAATTAATATTGTTTTTTATTTGTATAAATGTAAGGGGTACAAGTGCACTTTTGTTACATGGGTATATTGTGTAATGGTGAAGTCTTGGCTTTTACCACATATATGCCTTTTTCTATTTTTAAAATCGTTATTTTTTTTTTTTTTACATTTTACACTTTTTTTGTTAAAAACGAAGACACAAACATACACATCAGCCTGGGCCTACACAGGGTTAGGATAATCAATTTCACTGCCTTCCACTTAACACATCTTATCTCACTGGAAGGTCTTCAGGGCAATAACGTGCATGGAGCTGTCATTTCCTATGGTAACAATGTTTTTTTTTTTCTGGAATACCTCCTGAAGGGATGTGCAGCTGCTCAGCTCAGTGAAGGCACCAACTCCCAAGGGGCAATTGTCAGTTTCAGTTCAGGTGAGGGTGTGTGTATGTGTGTGCGCGCCTGTGTGTGTGTGTGCGCGCGCCTGTGTGTGTGTGTGCGCGCGCCTGTGTGTGTGTGTGTGCGCTAGCGCATGTGTGTGTGTGTGTGTGTGTGACTCTTCTGGGTGGCCCTGTTTTCACCAGGATGCAGGACTCCACCAAAGCGCTGTTTGCTCAGCAGCAGTGTGCAGATTCAGCTCAGGTCCCTAGGGGCAGGGTGCAGGCATGGCTGAGAGAAGATGGAGCTGTTCTGCCAAAGTGTGGGTTCCCCAGGAGGGACTGTGCAGCCTCAACTCTGCCTGAGGGGGTGGGGGAAGGAGTGGGTGGAGCAGTTCCACCATTGCTTGGCCCCACAGGGAAGGGACAATTGTTCACAGCTGGACTTGGGGATATAGGGCCACTAAGCAGGGGTGGTTTGAAGGCAGTTTCGTCTCAGGGAAGAAGATGTGCTGTGACTACTCGTACTCATCCTGGGGCAAGACATACTGTAGTATTAGTTCTCAGTGCAGTAGACCTGTGGGCCACTTGGGGTGGGGCACAGTGTTGGCTTCTTACCTGTGGGGGGATCACAGCTTTGTGGTCTCTAGGCAGCTCCCTCAGTTGAGCTTAATGCTAGTGAGGACTGCAGGGGACCCCAGTAGTGAGGACTGTAGGTATCCAAAGGGTTGATGGGGGCTGCTGGGATCCTCTTGCCTACCTTTGCACCACAGAGAAAAGTTCCTTCTGGTTCCCAGGTGATCTCACATGGGGGATGGAGTGATGGAGTCCTAGTATTTCCTTCTGTTCTTTATGTGACTCTCCTGAGTTTCTGTGCTCACCAAGGTTTGTGTTACTCCTTTGACGTACCCTGGTGTGCTTCATTAGTTATTTTCATTAAAATATAACTGTTTATTTGTTGTTTTGCTTGTCTTTATGGAAGGGAGGAGGGCTAGGGGCTTCTAGTCGGCCATCTTACTCTCTACCCTTTGCGCTTTTCTAGTGATACTGTTCTGAAGACTGGATCCAACAGAAATTGTGTGTGTGCAAAGATGTGTAAATAAGAATGCGATATTATAGTCATGTGTCACATAACCTTTCGACCAGTGATGAACTGCCTACGAAATGGTGGTCCCATATGATTATAATGGAGCTGAAAAATTCCCATTGCCTAGTGAAGTCAGATCCCTCCTGATGTTGTAGTGCAAAGCATTCTTCACGTGTTTGTGGTGATGCTGGTGTAAACGACCCCACTGTGCTGCTTCTAGTGGTATAAAGGTATAGCAACACTGTTTTTTATATATATATATGTGTGTGTGTGTATATATATACATGTGTATATATATAGTGTATAATACTTGATAATAAATGACTGTGTTACTGGTTTATATATTTACTATACTTTCTATTGTTATTTTAGAGTATATTCCTTCTATGTATACAAAAACCTAACTGTAAACAGCTTCAGGCAGGGCCTTTGGAAGGTATTCCAGAAGAAGACATTATCATCATAGGAGATGACAGCTCCATGCATGTTATTGCCCCTGAAGACCTTCCAGCGCGATATGATGTGGAGGTGGAAGACAGTGGTATTGATGATCCTGACCCTGTGTGGGCCTATGTGCTTGTGTCTTAGTTTTAAAAAAGTTTACAAAGTGAAAAAAAAATGTAAAAATAGAATAAAGATTATAGAATAAGGATATAAAGAAATAAAATATTTTTTACAACTGTATATGTGTTTTAAGCTAAGTTATTACAAAACAGGCAAAAAGTAAAAAAATTAAAAAGTATATAAAGTAAAAAAGTTACGGTAAGCTAAGGTTATTATTGAAGAAAGAGAAATATTTTTATAAATTTAGTGTACCTAAGTGTACAGTGTTGATGAAGTCTACAATAGTGTATAGTAATGTCCTAGGCCTTCACATTCACTTACCACTCACTTACTGAGTCACCCAGAGCAACTGACTTCCAGGCCTGCAGGCTCCATTCATGCTAAGTGCCTTATACAGGTGTACCATTTTTTATCTTTTAAACCATATTTTTACTGCACCTTTTCTAAGTTTAGATATGCTTGGATATACAAATACTGACCATTATGTTACAGTTGCCTACAGTATTCAGTACAGTCACATGCATTACAGGTTTGTAGCCTGTGAGCAATAGGCTATACCATATAATCTGGGTATATAATAGGCTATATCATCTAGGTTTGTGTAAGTGTGTTCTATGATGTTTGCATAATGATGAAATCACCTAATGATACATTTCTGAGAACCTATCCCCATTGTTAAGTGATGCATGACTGTACTTATAATGAGAAACTATTGGAAACTCTATGTATATACTAATGGGAAGAATAAAGAATTGTCTCATTGTGTTCATGGGCATGTACCTTAATGACCAATGATTTTGAGCATCTTTCCATATATTTATTTGTTATTCCATATATCTTTGAGTATGTGTTCAGATTTTTTGCCCATTAAGGGAAAAAACTGGATTGTCTTTCATTGTAGAGTTGTATTTTTTTTTATTGATTCTGGATGTAAATCTTTCATCAGATGTGTGGGTTGCAATTTTTCTTCCTGGTTTGTGGTTTGTCTTTTCATTTTCTAGGTAGATTTTCTCATAACAAAATATTTTAATTTTGATAAAGATCATTTTGTCAGGTTTCTCTTTCATGGATCATGTTTTTCATAGCTACAAGATCTTTGTCTAACCTAAAATCCTGAAGATTTTCTTCCATCTTTTCTTCCAGAAGTTGTATATTTTTGTATTTTATGTTTAGATCTGTGATCCACTTTGAGTTAACTTAAAGCAAATAAGATTTATTTGCTAGGAATACTTTTATTTGTCTAACTCACAAAATAAATATGTTATGGAAATGTGTTACTGGGAGTTATTGCCTCCAGTTGGTATTTTGGAAGCATGGGATTGTTAGTGACATTTAAGCTCTTTTGACCCTGGCCAGAAGTTAGAACTATAGTTGATTTCGTAGTTCAGTGACTTAAAAGTGTGTAGTATCTGGAGCAAATTGTGTCATGAAAGAATACTTACCAATATTTATTTTTACTATTTTACCCCTGTAGTTCTGTTTCATTAAAAATAAACACTTGTCCTGACCCACTAAACAGATTTCATGTCTCATGACTGGATCCAGATAATTTAAAAAGCATACTGGCTTAACTATCTTTCTGAATTGGAACTCACAATCTTCAGCACCTCCACTACTAAATAAATATTACCTGTCATTACCCTTTTCTGTCTGCTTTGTAACAATTCTACTTGGTTTTTCTCTAAACACAGTTTAATTTTTGTTATGACTTTACAAATTTTTAGATAATATACAGTCAGCTATGTTGTCAGAAAAAAACAGTAAATGGAGTAATAGAAGGAACTTATTGTGATACTGTAGAATTTTAGTATCTATTAAAATAGCGATGTCCAGTCCTGGAGGAGCTATAACTCTTCGGTATTTGTGTTTCATTACCTATTCCTGTCTTAGTTAAGTTTCTTTTACTTCTACGTAGCAGAAACACACTGGAGCTTGCTCTACCCTAATGGGGCCTAGGGAGGCCAAGGGCAGGAAGCTAGAAGGGCTCAGTAACCTTGGGAGCTATTCTTGCTTCTTGTATCATTTGTGTTCCAGGCTACATTGGCTCTGTTTCTTTTTATGTGAGTCCTTTACACCTCTCTCTTTCTGAAGACTGGCTTTCTCTGATTCTCTGTGCATATGACTGCCCTGAGACCTTGAGATTACTTCTGGCCAGACTAGAATTGCTCTGCTCCAATTCCCAGGAGAGATAGTATATATAATTAGTTTAGGACAAGTTCCACTTCTGCTCGAATCAGCATGGCCCAAAGGTAGTTAGATCAGAAAGAACAACCCATGTTTGCCTTGTGGGTAGACGGTATGCAGTTCTCATAGACTGAGAAGGGTGTTGGGTCTACTGCAAGTTCACAAAATGCTGGTTGGTATACATTTACCTTTTAAAATGAATTTTAATTAATTTGGTTTTCAGAATATAGTTTATAAAAAGTTCATTGTATTAAAAAAATAAAAACTAAGTTAAGGATTACAAAACTAGGAAAGTCACACTGACATCAAAGGATGACTATTCTTTTATTACTTTCATGTTAAAAATAATTAAACTTATATAACACATAGAAATTTAGTCAAATATATTGACCACAGAGTACTCTTTATTTTCAAAGGTGGCAGTCATCCACATACTGAACGTCTTGTCGATCCAGCAGTTGAAAGTGTTACAGGCTAAAGAAAATTAATATTTAAAATATTAGACATGCATTACAATTTTACCTCTGCAGAGTTTTCATTTAGATATATTAAAATTCCAATTTGCAAGGAAGGGAAGATATGAGACTCAACATTTATTGTGTCTCTGCCTAGTCAGTCACTTAACATATTTTATTCTATTCAGCCCTTATAGCCACGCTTTGAGAAGTAGGCATTATTATCCTAGAAGCAGTGAAGAAACTAAAACTCACAGAAAACAGCTAGCAAATATGTAGTGAGGCTAGCATTTAAGCTCAAGTCTGTGTGACTCCACAGTTTCTTCTCTCTTCACTCTACTGTTTGGGGGTATGAAAGTACATTTATTAAACTTTTCTAAAAGAGGCTATAAATAGGACTACGCAGAAGCTATTCAGTTCATTTTCTTGTCTGTATACTTAAGACAGTCTCAGTGGCAAACATATGATAATCATTTCTCCATATCTGGAGCAAAAAGAGAGTCATATCAGTTACTTAATGTTAGTCACTTAAGCACATGGATTTTTTTTAGAGGTCATTACAGTGATAAATCAATATTTAAAAATAGCAGTGGCTTCTTCAGTTTGGAGAGAAATGTTTTTTAACCTTATATTCTAAACCTTAATGCATGCTAAATTGGGAATTGGAGGGAAAAAGGGAAAGCTGACCTTTCTTTTTTAGTCTGAACAAACAAGAAGAGGAAAGCAAAGACTGGCTAAATAGTATAAGGCAGTATATTAAGCTTTCCATGTTTATCCACTTGAAACCTGTTATTTTTCAAAAACACATTTTTAAGTAAAAAATCAGAAAATATGTATGCTTTGGAAATTATTATTAAAGACAAATTTTATAACATAAATGCTTTATGTAATAGTTACATAAAACAGTTTAAGTTGTCTGGTATTGATGATATAGAGGTAAAACTGTCCTTCAAATATTTGTGAGTTTTACCTGTGAGTTAATGATGGTTTACCTTCTAATTTATCAACCTAAATGGCCTTGTCCAATACAACTAAAATGAGCAATTATTTGGTTTATTGTAACTTCAGACTTAGTCAGAAAAAATGTATAACAGCTGATAGGGCGTAATTGCTAAAATAACTATAATAATTTTTGTCTCTGCATGGTGAAGAATATGCATTAAGACTTTAGCAAAAGGTAAGACTGTGCTCTCTTTGTAAGTAGTCTGATCAGATGTGGCTCATGACTTCAAATTAATTTGATATAAAGTAAATCTAGCTTAATGCTTTATTAAGAATTCACAACGACCTTTGTGAAATAGAGGAATTTGAGATGAGGATGAGCTAGATGCTCCAGAGTTCACATTGCTGCTACCCTTTAGGGCATAAAAGGAGCAACCAAAATCATGCTATTTTAGTTCTTTAATAGTGTGGCTATTCCTTTACAAGCTACCTTTTCTAGGGACAAAGTAATATAGCATGACATACTTTAAGCATCAAACATAAAGAGTTTTGACCAAACTGCTCTCAGCATTTCTGTTCTGAAAGTACCTAATTAAAAGTAAAGCTGAGTTACTGGCCCAGATATTGGCCCAGTGTAGGGAAAATGAAGCCCACTTAGAGTTAATGGGTTGAACCAATTGTATTCTGTAGTTCATCTCAGTACCTCTAATGTTTTTCTCATTGGTAAGCTTGGAGACAGGATGGGAGCTTATTAGTGACACAATTTTCTTCTTCTGAAGCTAAACTCTTGGTATTGTGATCTTTTGACCTTTTATTCTCCCTGACTTCTTGATTCCCTTTTTCCACTCCTCTAAAGTACAGCACATATACAGGTTCGTTGATGTACAACCAAATTTT
Organism: Macaca fascicularis; assembly: GCF_037993035.2. NCBI lineage: Eukaryota > Metazoa > Chordata > Mammalia > Primates > Cercopithecidae > Macaca > Macaca fascicularis. The sequence continues at coordinate 124,407,633 of NC_088395.1, read as the reverse complement.
ACTGTAGTGGTGAGCATGGTTTATGGATTTAATTAATTGACCTATTAGTCAAATCCAGTTTATTGGCAGTCTTTCAGGATTGAAATTCTAACTAGTCTCTCTTCATATCTATTTAGATCAACCCTTAATCAACCCCAATGCTAGGCTGCTGCTAGGTTAGATCTAAAAACACTACCAGTTTTGCATATTCACAGTTAATTGTTTGGTTTCTTATAAACCACTTCTCTATTTTTTTCTTTTACTTATTCTTTGCTTCCAATTTCTTGGCTACAGTTTCTTAGCTGTGTTTGCTCTTTAGTCAGAGGACCAGTAGAAAATAACATTTTCCTTTTCCTTGTCACCAGATTCGGGGACAGTTTCTGTGTTCTCCTGGTTCTGGTCTCTGTAAGTCACCATATGTGGCTTTCAACCCTATCAGACCTTGACCTTACCCTTTTAAACATTTTGTAACAGTTTGTTTAATTAATGGGAAATAGAATTTATAGGTAATAGGACCTACTTATATACATATAACAAAATCATAATACCATGATTATAATATAAAGAATAAATAAATATAATTTATAATGAAACTATACATATTTCAGGATATGACTGTGAGGGCCCAACTGTACTAGAAGATGTAGTGAAGTAGTGAATGCTTGTACCTACTTCTTTTTAAAAAAAAAATTCTTTTTTTATGTCTGTAGCCTAATCTTGGAAATAATGCTTGTACCTACTTCTAAAGAATAAGTTCAGGTTTATGAGAAGTAACAAGGTAATTCTGTATAGAAAGCTACAGAAAATGAAAAATTAGTGGTACATGTGGACCATAACATAAAAATGTTAGAATAAATAACCACAGACCAGACTTGTTTGTATATAATAAGAGAAAGAAGGAAATACTTGAAGCTGAGAAAACATGTCATGACAAATTAGACTCTCAAAATCGAAAATGAGGAAGTATGATATTCTCACAAAGGACTTGGGCCACATTTATAAGGGTAGTGACAAAGTAATTTCCTATATTGTGATGGAGAACAAGACACGGATGAGGTATCACAGAAAGCATATTTTCTATTTTGAAATACTAGCACTTTAAGACATGGTTTAGGTTTCTGGTAACGCAAAAGACCTTGATGACCAAATTCTTCTCTAGGTGATGAGAAATAGAAAGGATGGATTAGAAAGATAAACAATAAAACAGTAAGCTATGGAGAAGATGGGGCAGTAGATGTCTCTATACAAAAAAGATAGAAAAATAACAGGCAATCACCAAATGAATACTTTCAATATGGGTTTTTACAGGATATGTTTCTTAGTGTTACAAAACTTTTTTTTTAACACATAAAATTTCGTAATTTGAAACATTTAAGTAATTTGTATTCTTTTTAAAAATTTGCTCTTCAGAATTCAACTTCAGTAATTTTTATTGAGATCCCTGTGGTTCATGTGTCTCTACGAATTTAATAACGGTTTGTTTGTAATCTTTAAGAATGGACTCAAATATCCTCTGCCATTTTTGCAGAGGTTTCATTGCCTTTGCAGTAACTGCACTATTGTACTAAACTCTTTTCAACAAATACATAATTAGAAATGCTCTACTATGTAGTGCATAGAGTGGATATATAATTTAGTTTTGAGACAATGTCTTTATTTGATTCAAGCTTCTGCCTCCATAAAGACTTTGCCCTAAATTATTGGGCTTTTCTCTTAATTTCTTGTCAAATCTACCTGTATTAGTATACAGAGCAGTGTTCCTTGTGTTTATTGTGTTAAGTTTCACCTGGCAGGGTATTTCTCTCTTCTGGGATATGAGACCGTTCTTTATTGTTTGGGACTGCTCCATGTATTCCATAGCTCTTGCCTCTGCCCACCAAATGCTAGTGGTTTCTCTCAATAATTTTGAGTGGTAAAAGTACCCCACACATTTCCAAAATGCTCCTCAGGGGTATTGGACTCATTGGCTATTCCTAGCTAAATGTATATGCTTACGTTTCTTAAAAAACAACCTCCACAAATTTTATTTATGATTTAAAAACACTTAAGGTTAATCCCCATTTTCTCTTGGAAGAGGAGTCTTTTTTCAGTGTGACTGTTGTGGATTGAATTGTGCCCTCCTGAAATCCAGATGTTGAAGTCCCAACCCCACCAGTACCTCAGAATGTGGTGATGTGTGGAGATAGGGTATTTCATGGTAGACTCTAATTCAATGTAACTGGTGTCCTTTTAAGAAGAGATTAGGACATAGGCAGGTTCAGAGGGAAGACCATGTGAAGATGGCCATCTGGAAGTCAAGGAGAGAGACGTCAAAAGAAACCAACTGTGATGACATGTTGAATCTGTTGTTTAAGCTGCCCAGTTTGTACTTTATTATGGCAACCCCAGCAAACTAATACAGTGACTGATTGATACTTCTTAATATGTGTTATCTCCATGTTAGTATGCCAAGATAGCAGTATAATTTAGTGGTTGCAGTTCGGATTTTCAAGGTTAGAATTCTGAATCAGCCACTTAGCAATGGTGACCTTGAGCATATTAATGAACTCTGAGAAGCCTCCGTTTTTTTTTTTAATCTAAAATGAGGATAATAATACTTTCTTCTCTGGGTTGTTGTGAAGATTTGGTAAATAATGTAAAGTGTCTGGTACATAGAAGAATTCTATAAATAATACTTCTTGTTTCATCTGCTTCCATTTTTAGGTGTACTTTGCATTTCCAAAAATGATGTAATGGCATACTTGTTAGATGGACATTTATTGTGGGGATTTCAGGCTGCCTGATTGGTGGATGAGGGAGAGATTTGTGGGTCATAGGGCTTTTTCAATACCTTTATACTCAATAATGTACATATAACACTTTACAAAGTCATAGTACCTCACATCCAGGTGTACGTGATGCACAAGGATTACCCTCATTGTGCCTCAAGAGATATTATTGTAACCTTTGTTTTGCTTACATAACTTCCTTTAAGACACAGTATACCTGTCCTCTGTGAATATGCTGAGATAAGCATTCTTCCTCTGTATTCCATAGTGTCATAGCACACATACCTTCAGTCGTAGCATTTATATGCTCCGTTATGTCTGTTTTCTCCATGAGACTGAGCTCTTTGAATGTGGTGACTGTTCCTCGTTCATCTTTATATTCCTAACGTTCTGCACAGTGCCTGATTCTTTGTAGATGTGCCATATTACATATTACCAGCATTTATGAGTAATGCTAAGTGCTAGATGCTGTCTCTGTCTCTGTTTTACAGACAGTAGTTAAGTGCTCACGGTAACACAGTTCAGTGGTAGAGCTAGAATTGAACACCATGATAGCTTAATTGCAGGGTCCATGCTCTTAACCATTATAGTATAATGTCTCTTCCCTGAGAATAGAAGTTTCATCATCTAGTATATTTTAGGTCAGTGTAGCCCCGAGAGAGAGTTTGGAGCATTTAATTGGTAGGACCGAGAACCCGAAGCACACTTTACCTGGAGGCAAGTTGGGGGTGTGTGTGTGCATGTCCTGATGCTTGGAAAAGATGTTATACTCTGCTATATTATTTGTACTACTGGTATTGAAGGTTTAGATAAAGTTTGTGTCTCCAAAATGCATTTTCTTCATTAAAAATATATTTCTGTAGTGATAGAGAGTGAAATTTCCTTGTAAGCCCCCAAATCGCTTAAAATGGATGTCATCATGGACTGTGCTCCCTTATACATTGATAGCAGGGTTAAGGTGATTGATGTAACTTTAGGGAATTTGCTATATTTGTAGTGAAAACAGCATGAGAAGAAAAGTGAAGATGCTACTCGTAACAGTTAAAACTTCAGATTTCTTAAATGCTTAGGAGATGAACTGTTCCAGAATTTTGTTTTATTGTATTTTTATTTACAACTGATTTTATCTCCTTAACATCAATGTATTTTTCATTTCCAATACTTTGGTTAAATTTTTTCCTGCTGACTCATGGCTGTCATTACAGCTCTTACAGTAAAGTGTTTTAGAGATGCTGTAGGATCTGTTGAGACTTGTAGAACTATTTGCTTCTACAACATATGATCCCAGATTGTTGTACTCTTCTGATGTTCCTTGAACAGCTTTTGCATTTTCTTCTGTCATGCCTCAGTGTGTCTTCCTTCAGCTCTTTCTCTCCTTCTTCTGATTTTTTGCATGATCAAAACCAGTTGGCCAAAGAGGTTTAGAATTGTACGTGAAGGACTAAGGGGTGTGTCAGTTACTAACATGAATGTGCATTTGTGCTTGAGCTTTGTGATATCTATTCTGTCTCTGAGGCCTCTTTTTTACTTGTTTCTTTACTGTCTTTTGAAGAGATGAAGTTACTGCAAAATTGGTTCATTCTAGACGTTATATTATAAAATACTGTCAATTTTCATTCTGTCTATTAAAAGGGATAGTGTGGCTTAATAGTCAGAAGCTCAGGTACTTTTCCAGTAGATTGTTTTAGTGACATTTTGTAATTGATTATTATTGGAAAGTAAAATTCTTTCTGCCTTAATGAAAGAAATTGTGCTTTAATTTATCCTGTTTAAAAGGAAAAGTCAACAAATATTTTGGGTGATAAATTCATGACCAGCATTCATTTGGACACCTTGCATAACTGAACTGTAGTTATTGACCCAGAAGAAGTAATACCTCATCAAGATAGCAAAGGATTATAATTTTTTTTAAAGATCAAGACACTAGCCATGGATTTAAGAGTAGAGAACTATTAAAGTACTTGGTGTTTAGGAACTCTGAGAGGAGCTGTAGAATGAAATAAAAGAGAGCGTAATAGGAAGGTGGAAGCTGATAAAGACAGAGCACTAAATTAGTGTGGTATACTTTTTGTGTAAGAGAAATAAAAATGATGGGGAGAGTAGGGGAAGGGATTTCTGGAGGTATTACTCTGTAGTTTCATGTTTAGAAGGCAAATCAAAACTGTTAATAGACTGTTGACTTTGAGCTGCAATTATTGACATCAGTATGAGAAACAGTGGGCTGACATCAGAATTTAAAGGGCTAAGTTGGTAACTATGTAATGGAGAGGCTTTAAAATCAGACAGTTCTGGGTTAGATTCCTGGCGTCATCACTTCTGGCTATTTTGATATTGGACAACTTCATGTTTTCTAAAAAGCGTAGAAAACGTGTACCAGTGCCTCTCTCTCTTTATATTCATCATTTTGGCAGGTTACTGGAAGATGACTGTTTGGGCCTAAAGGAAGCTGTCCAGTTTTAAATTGCTGTTGTTGCTGTATATCCTTACATATAATTTATTGTCAGGTATATGATTTGCAAATATTTTCTCCTATTCAGTAGGAGTTTTTACTTTTTTTTTTTTTTTTTTTTTGAGATAGAGTCTCGCTCTGTTGTTCAGGCTGGAGTGCAGTGGCACAATCTTGGCTCGTTGCAAACTCTGCCTCCCGGGTTCATGCCATTCTCCTGCCTCAGCCTCCTGAGTGGCTGGGACTACAGGTACCCCCCACCACACCTGGCTAATTATTATTATTTTTTTTGTATTTTTAGTAGAGGTGGGGTTTCACTGTGTTAGCCAGGATGGTCTTGCTCTCCTGACGTCGTGATCCACCTGCCTCGGCCTCCCAAAGTGCTGGGATTACAGGTGTGAGCCACCATGCCCAGCTGATTTTTCACATTTTTGATAATATCCAGTGATGCACAAGTTTTACATTTTGATTAAGTCCAAATTATCTATTGTTGCTCATGCTTTTGGTGTCTTGTCTAAAAATCCTTTGCCAAATGCGAGGTCATAAAAATTTGTTTTTATCTGAGAGTTTTAGCTCTAACAGTTTTTTGATCCATTTTAGTTAAGATTTGTATATAGTATATACAAATGTATATGTATATGGTGTATACCTCATTCTTTTGCATGTGACTATCCAGTTGTGCCAGCACCATATGTTGAAGAGACTTTCCTCTCCTCATTGAATGATCTTGAAACACTTATGGAAAATAGTTAACTGTAGACACATGGCTTTATTTCTGGACTCTCGATTCTGTTCCATTGATCTATCCTTGTGCCAACACCACACTGTTTTGATTACCACTGCTTTATAGTAAGTTTTGAAATTGGGAAGTGTGAGTCCTCCAGGCTTGTTCTGCTGTGATTACACTTAAAGATAAACCTTTGCTGAAAAAAAAAGTCCCAAGGAAAGGGACAAAGTACAGTGTGGTTTTGACAGGGGAAGAAATATTCTGGGAGGCTGTAGCTGAGATAGATACATTTAAGTGCTTGGAGGCTGATAATAAAGAAATGAATAAAAAAGTAAAATATATTGAACACCTATTATATGTCAGCTGTTCATATATTCTCACAACAAACTTGAGGAAGTGGGTATTGGCTCCCCGTTTTTACCTAGCAATATTCTGAAAATGAAATGAAGTAATTTGCTTGTGCAGCTAGAAGGTGACAACTGAACTTATGTCATTAAGCTTCTACAGGCCTATTACCATGCTGCCTTGATAATTAAACTACCTGAATAAATGTATCAACCAGGGTCTAATCAAGAGAAAGAAATCACATGAGTTATTTGAACAAAGAGAATTTAATATAAATAATTATTTTATAAGTATATTATCTACTGTAAATTAATTCAAAGGGTAAAAAGGTAATTTTTTTTTACCCAGGACAGCTAAGGCTTTGCTGTCCAATACAATAGCCACTAGCTACATGTGGCTTTTGAGTACTTAAATATGACTTTTATAATTAGCTAGTCAGTTTCTACAAAGAAGTCAGTTGAGAGTCTGATGAGGATTGTGTTAAATCTGCAGGTCACTCTGGGGAGTATTACCATCTTAACAATATCAAGGCTTCCAATCCATGAACATGGTATGTTTTCCCATTTATTTAGATCTTATTTTGTTTTTCAGCAATGTTTTATAGTTCCCAGAATATAAATTTTGTACTTTCTCTGCTAAAATTGTTTCTGAGTATTTTATATTTATATTGATGGAATTGTTTTAAATTTCATTTTCAGATTATTTATTGCACATGTATAGAAATAAAATTTATTTTTCTGTATATTGATCTTGTATCCCACAACTTTGCTGGACTCATTTTTTTAGTTCTAATAGTCTTCCATCAATTCTGTAGGATTTTCTACATACAAGCTCATGTCATCTGCTCTAAAAAAATAAAGTAAAAATTGTTTTATTTCCTCCTTTCCAATATGGGTGCCTTTTTTTCTTTGAAAAAATTATTTCCCTGAGTTTTCCAAGATGAATTTCATTTCCTTTTCTTGGCTAATTGCCCTGGCTAGAGCTTCTAGCACAATGTTGAATAGAGGCAGTGAGAGCAGACATCCTTGTTTTGTTCCTGATTTTAGGGGGCAAGCATCTAATGTTTTATCATCAAGTATAGTGTTGGTTGTAGATTTTTAAAAATATTACATTAAATTATTATTCATCTTTCTTCTTAGAGCTGAGGGTCTTGCTGTGTTGGCCAGGCTGGTCTCAGACTCCTGGGCTCAAGTAATCCTCCTGCCTCAGCCTCCTGAGTTGCTGGGATTTCAGATATGAGCCACTATGCCTAGCATATTCATCTTTATTACTGAATTTCTTTTGCAACCCCTTAAATTTCTGTGGTTGAGGTGAGACCCTCACTTATTTTACATCAGTTTTGGCCCTGTGGTTATAGAAGATTTGGAGGAAATTGTAAAAAGTCCTAAAGATTCTGAATTCAGGTTGTTTTGCAAGTGTCTTTACATTCTATATCTGTTTTAAAGAAACCAAATCTGTAAGTGACAGTTCATGCATTCATCATGGTAGTGAGGTTAATTTATGAAATAAGATGCCATGCCAAGATTTAATTAACAGGCATTTGTGCAAATCAAAAGCCTTAGTTCTATATCAAATGATAAAGTAAACCATATCCTACTTTAACATTTTTTTATCTATTGTTGAACTGTGGGTCTGAATGTGTTCCATAAGATGGCTTCTACTGTGGCTATGAAGATTGTAGAAAAGATAGAGCTACCTACACTTCCCTTTATGCCTTCTGTTATTTTCTTAAATTTGCTAAAAATATTTGTTATGGATCCAGAAAAACTGTTACCTTTATCCAGACCTGCATGCTGTACTCCCTTGAATCCCTTGCACAGTAAACGTAGAGTGACCTAATTTGGTAACATGGTGATTTCTGCTGGAAATATTTGTATCTGAAATGCTGCTTTCTAAGGAGTTCTGACTGGTGATTTGCCAGTTTTTTTTTTTTTAACCATATTTGAAAATCACTTATTAAAAAGAGTTAAAACTTTAGTAAATTGACTATATGAATTTTATCAGAACAGGTTTTAATTGTTTTACATTTAATTGACTTGTGGCTTTTGATTGAATAGGATGTTAAACAGTGTTGTACCTATTTAGAAGGAAATGCTTTGTCTTTTTAATGTAATATTGAGGAATATGATAAACTCTTAAGGAGACAGTTTATAATTTAATACAGTACTCACAATATTTCTAAGACTGACTGTGATATGTAAATTGGAGTGGACCTTAAAGAGGGTTCTTAATTCATATTAGTCTATGTCATTTCAGCAAATGATTAATACTTATTTTTTAAGAAATGCAATAATAAACTTGTCATTGCTGAAGAAATACTTTTATGTCTTCTTGTTGTTATTTAGATGTTGCTTAGTGTTTAGAGCACGGACTTTAGATTTCAGCTATAGATTCACTCAAAAACCAGAATCCTTCAGCTTAAAGATCTCTTGTACAAAGAAAGCAAAATGATGTGTTTTTCTTTTACTATACTTGAAGAATGTCATGTTATAAAAATGCTGCTCGCATCTAGATTTGAAGAGTCACTTAGAACTTAATCATATTTTATTATATTAGAGATAATAGGCATTTTTGTTTTAAGATAGTTTGTGAATCTCATTTTGCTTGGATAAACAGCTTTCTGATAAGGTGGTTACTGTAATATAAAAGCACTTAAGCATTTTACCCTTTGGAACATGGAGGACAAATTGAATTATAGCCTGTTAGCATGGAGATGAGGAAAAAAAGAAACAACTTGCACCTGCTTGCTTAAACGCATCCCAAATTGAAAGCCACTTAACACATGAAGCCATTTAATTTTCCCTATAAAATGCTCAACAGTTTTTTATCTTCCCTCAATTTATCTATAGACTTCCACTTAAAATCTTTTGTAAGTGTTTTTCTTCTTTCTCCTTCATTGTCTTTTTCTTGTTTGTAATTTATTGTGGGAGAAATAGGATTTTGCATGGTAACTAGGACCCTGAGAGGTGTTTTATGTTCTATGGTTTCAGATTTTCTCTTGGTTTCTCTCTCTCTCTCTCTCTCTCACACACACACACAAATTGAGATTGGACATCTTTTCTTATGCTTATTCTTTTTGTTGCCATTCTTCTGTGAAAGGCTTGTTGAAATATTTGCTCACAGAGTTGCTCACCTTTGTTTCATTATGTTTTTAGACTGTTTTATGTATGATGAATATTAAACCTTTGCCTATGTTGCAGATCTCCTTGCTTCCAACCTCACACCCTCCTGCCTTTTGTTAATTATGTTTATGGCATTTTGTACCATATAGAATTGCAACGTTTTTTAACCAACAAACTTAAAAATTATTTTCTTTATGGTCTCTTAAGTTTTGTGTCAGCCCTTAGAAAGATTTTGTGACTCATTAAAAAACTAAAAAAAAAAAAAAAACAAAAAAAAACTCCTCTATCTTCCACTAGTTTTTTTTTTTCTTTTTTCTTTTTTTTTCTTTTCTTTTCTTTTCTTGAGATGGCGTCTTGCTCTGTTGCCCTGACTGGAGTGCAGTGGTGCGATCTTGGGTCACTGCAACATCCACCTCCTGGGTTCAAGCAATTCTGCCTCAGCCTCTTGAGTAGCTGGGATTACAGGTGTGCGCCAACAGGCCCAGCTAATTTTTGTATTTTTTTTTTTTTTTTAGTAGAGACGGGGTTTTACCATGTTGGCCAGGCTGGTCTCAAACTCCTGACCTCGTGATCTGCCCACCTTGGTCTCCCAAAGTGCTGGGATTACAGGCGTGAGCCACTGTGCCCGGCCTCTATTACTTTTACAATTTTACTTTTTCATATTTCAATATTTAATCTATCTGGAACATATGGTATAGATAGGATTTTAATCTCCTCTCCCTAGCATAGCCAATTTTCCCTAAAGTGTTTTTTGAGAAGTTTTATCTTCCTACTGATTTCAACTGCCACATTCATGATATGGTTAATAACCATATGTATTTTGATCTATTTTTAGATTCTGTTCTGTTCATTCCTCTGTCTGTTCCCACACTAGTACCACACTGTAATAGTTACTATATTTCTTTTACTACATTTTAATATCCACTGGAAAAAGTTTTCTTGCCTCTGCCTCCCCAACCACCCTGTTGTAAGTATGTTTATGGCTTATTTTTCTTTTTTAAGCTTATTAGACAATTTTTATGTGTTCAGTTCTCCCAATCAACTATAGATTCAATGTACAAAATATCCACCTTCTCCACAAAAAATCTGACTCTTTTGGAAATTTGATTGAAATTATATTGAATTTATATATTAAATTTAAGGGAAGTTTGCATCTTTATGATTTTGAGTTTGTCTGTTCCTGGATATGGTGGGTGTGTGTGTGTATGTGCACGTAAGCGCATGTGTTTCCATTTATTCAGGGTCATTTATTATTTTATGTGCTTCAGTAAAATTTTATTTTTCTATTTATTTATGAGACAGAGTCTCACTCTGTCACCCAGGATGGAGTGCAGTGGCGCGATCTCGGCTCACTGCAAGCTCTGCCTCCGGGTTCACACCATTTTCCTGCCTCAGCCTCCCAAGTAGCTGGGACTACAGGCGCCTGTCACCACACCTGGCTAACTTTTTTTGTATTTTTAGTCAATACGGGGTTTCACCGTGTTAGCCAGGATGGTCTCGATCTCCTGACCTCGTGATCTGCCCGCCTCAGCCTCCCAAAGTGCTGGGATTACAGGTGTGAGCTACCGTGCCCAGCCAAAAATTTTATTTTTCATATGTCTTTCATGCATCTTTTAAAGCATATTTGTAATTTTTTTTTTTTTTTACAAACTTTGCTGCTCTCAGGTAGATGATATTTTTTTCCAGTACTTTTAGAATAAGATATTGGTGGAATATAAGAAATCCTTGTTTTCATGGACCTGACATTCTTGTAATGGGCCTCTCATTGTGCTAGTTTTTCAGTTGATTCTTTTGCATTTTCCATAAACCTTATGTTATCTATAAATCATTAATTTTTAGACAATCATTTATGATCCTGCAGCAGCAACATTCCTCAGGAACTTGTTAGCAATGCAAATTCTCTAGACCGATCCCACAGGAACTGAAGGAGAAACTCTTTACAGCAATTTGTGCTTCACATGTCTCCAAACTCTGATGTATGCTCAAGTTTGGAGACCACTGATGTAAACAATAATTTTATGCTGTCTTGCTTATATTTTCATTTCTCACTTTTTTAAAAAAATTGCAAGATGTGTGTGTATCAGGGCTCAATGGATTACATAGAATGAGCACTGACTGAATAGGCTGAGACACATCGCTATCATCCATGGGTAAGATGGGAGGGGAATGATGAGACATGAATTATTCCTTAATTTCTTAATTCCTTAATTAAGTGAATAAGGAAAAAGTAAATCAGAGAGAGAGAGAGAGAGAAAGAAATTAAGTATACAATTTAGGGTGAGGATTTTAGTGGTTGACAGAGGGAAATCTGATTCAAAGTAAGATCACTCCTATAGATAAGTAAGAATTGTAACATGATGAAATTGCAAGAAATAAAGACAGCTAATCCTAAGCCTGGCATTTAATATTTAATGAATGTTTGTAAGATGAAGTTCAGTCTTTGCAATATGAGGGTCACAACCATTAGAAAATCATATAGAATTGCATTAATAGAAGGATAATACTTTCAATATTGGCAAAAAAGCCAATTGCAATGATGAGTCAAATGATACCATGAGCCAACAATATACCTCAAAGGCATTCCTAAAGCCTATTATGAATGACAACATGAGAAGGGACTACCAGGGGATCTTGTCAGGAAAGGAGGCCAGGTGTGGTGGCTCATGCCCATAATCCCAACACTTTGGGAGGCCGAGACAGGAGGATTGCTTGAGGCCAAGAGTTTGAGACAAGCCTGAGCAATATAGTGAAACTCTACTATCTAAAAAGAAAAAAAAGGAAAAATAAAGAAAAGACAGGAGGAATGATATTAAGCAGTGGAACTGCATGGTGTATGGTGTATACCTATAGCTGACAGAAAGTAAAATGATAGTGACCGCATGGTGGTGACATGGGCAGATTGCTTTAGTGACTATAGCAGGGAAGCTGAAATTGTTGAAAAGAGTGTGTCAGCCACTCTGGCACTTGGCCAGGAAAAGGGAGAAACTTAAGAAACATGGGAATCCGGTCTTTTTGGTAGGAGTTTAGACCTAAAAGTAGCTGTGGACATACCTCTCTGGACCCCCTAGTTGTAGCATAAGATGCTGGTCAAGGGGAAACCAGGCAGGCTGATCATGTACTTAAAATGAGTGTTCTGAAGTAGGCTTTAGCTGCAACCTTTAGTATAGTGCAACTGTTATTTTGTTAGGGGTGCATATGTGGGAGCATACCAGATAGACCTATCAATTTTTAGATTTACTGTAGTGAAAAATCACCACCCAATGCAACAGTTAGTGCTCAGGTATTTTAGGATAAGACCTCTTTAGTGCCACAGGTGGGAGGGGAGTATAAGCTAAATGATTCTATGATCTAACACTCTGGGACATTTAAAAAAATCAACTTTTGTCTAACAAACTATTTTTTAAAGAACACAATTCTGTTAGTTAAACTTCAGATTTTGCATTTTCAAGATGATTTTGAATTTTTGTGATGCTGCTATATATAACTTAATTTAGAGGAGTGCAATTATGTACAGTTTTTGTAGATTTTGCAGTTTTTTGATTTTGTCATGTTTAGCATTTTTCACTAATCCTTTCTGTCAGCTTTCTTTTCTTACCACAGTACTTATCAAAATTTTATTTGAAGACAGAGTGCTAGAGAAACTCCTAAAAATTTTTTAATATAGCATCAGTTTAATTCATAAGTGAGACTTACCTTATGTAGTGTGAAATTGGCTAAGGATATCTCAAATCTGATTATTTTAAAGCTATTGGATTTTGGACAGAGTAGGAAAGAATGATACAGTGGGTTTTAATTAAATGCTAGGTCATAAACTGGAATCTTTATTTGAAATATTATCTAAGATAGGTGCTTGAGAAATATTAGATTTGTGAGTTACTTAAATACTTATGAATAAAATTGCTTGAACTTATGCAAGATATCTCAACTACCATAAGCAGTTTTGTCAGTTTTATTTCTGGTGAGCTATATTGAATATTTTAAGGGCAAAACTACAATTAGGTCTTTGGCAGGTATGTGCTCTGAGTAATGATTAGTTTCCCTTTTATTCATGAGGGTGTCATGGCCAGGGGAAAGTGTGCATTTTTAATTACAACACTTGTCTGGTTATATTTTTGTTCTGTCTGGTTTTATTTCTTTGAAAGCTCTTAAAAAAAATGTTGGCCTTTCTATGTCATATCCTGTCTGCTCACCTACATAGTCCCGACTTTAGGGCAGAAATAATATTTTCTACTTTTTGTTTCTTCTTTATTAGAAAATTCCAAACATGCAGAAAAGTACAATATAACAGTTGCCCATGTAGCCACCATGTAGCTGTGTAAAATCTCAAAATTTCGCCATTTTTGTTTTAGATCCTCAACAAAAAAGATACAGGTGAAGCTCCTAGAGTATCCTTCCACATTTACATTTTCCTACTTTCCTCTCCTGGGGGAACTACTGTCCAAAATTTGGTATTTATCATTTCCGTTATTATTTTTGTCCTTTTTCTATATCTGTGTGTATGTATGTGTGTGTGTGTGTGTGTATGTATATGTATATGTGTGTACATGTGTGTACTTGAACTTCTTCAGTTTACATTTTTGTCTAATGTAATGCTATTCAGATTTACCTGCTCTAGTATCTCCCATTATGAAAACAAAATAAAACAAAACATTAACTACTTGTGCATTATGTCTCATCCAACTGCCACCCATTTCTCTACTCTCTATTAAAGGAACACTCCTTGTAAGAGTTGCATGTACTTGTTTTCTCTCTCCCTTCCTAATTCTTAAACTCACACTAATCAACTCATCTCCATCACTCCACACAACCCAGTCTTAACAAGGTCTCCAGTTGTCTCTATGTTACTACACTAAGTTGTCACTTCTCACTTCCTTACTTAATCTCTCAGCAGCATCTGACACACTTGCTTACTCTTTTCTTCATATAACACCTTATTTTGTCTTCTGGGTTACCACACCTTCTTGGTTTCCCTTCTAGCCCATGGCCTCTCCTTACTCTTTTTACCAGATCCTTTTTATATTTTTATTTCAAAATAGATTGAGCAAAAAAGTACAGGATGAAAAGTAAACATCCCTCCCATCTCATATTCCTTCTCACAAATAAAGGCTATAAACAGGCTTTATGTGTTGTGCTTGTGCATGCACATGTGAGTGAATTCATAGGTGAAAACAGTGCCTTAATTAAAATAGCATTTATTTGTTTCTTATTTCTATTATGGTTGGTGCAAAAGTAATTGTGGTTTATGTTATAAACAGTAATTGCCGTTTTAATGGCAAAAACCGCAATAACTTTCGCACCAACCTAATATTGTCTTTATATGTGCTTCTTGCTTATATTATTTCCTTACCTTATGACTATATTTTATTGTTTTCACTAATTTTGTGTAAGTTAAAATTATTAGCCCTTTGTTGCCTGTCATGTGTGTTATGAATTATTTTTCCTAGTTTATCAGTTGCCTGAGGGCCTTGGCATATTTGAAGTACAGAGTTTTAATTTTTTTCTGTGGTCAGATTGAATAGTATGTTATGATTTCTGATATTCAGGTGCTGCTTGCCTTCTTCACTGCATGATTAGAAATAATTTCACTTAGGTTTTCTCTTGGTACTCTTTCAGCTTCATTTTGTTACCTCTAAATTTTGATCCTTCTGGAATGTATTTCAGGGCAACAAGTGAAATAGTGGATAACCTCTGCTTTTTTAAAAAATAAACACAACCAAATGGCTACCCAGTTGTCCTGAAGTCACTTATTCAATCATCCCCCCTGTTCTCTTACTTGTTTGAAAGGCCATCTTTACCCCAGAGTAATTACCTGCTATATTTGTGTTTCTCACAAGATTTTGAAATTATTTATTTATTTCTGTTTTATTTTTCAAGTCACTGCAGTAAGGTTCTCCCCACTGATATTGAAACTGCTCTTGGTAAAGGTCACCACTCATAATTGTTAAATCAAGTAGATGTATCTTACTTGGTCTTGAATTTGTTGAATGCTCTTGAACTACTCTTCTTTTTTAGCTTTTATCTCACAATTCTCATAGTTTTCCTCCTACCATTCTCTCTGTTTTCCTTACTAGTTTGTCTTCTTCCATTTCTTTGGGATTCCACTTTCTCATGGTGAATATACTCATTTTTGGCTTTTTATTTATTTATAATTTTTGTGGGCACATAGTAGGTATATATATTTATGGGATACATGAGCTGTTTAGATACAGACATGCAATGGGAAATAAGCACATCATGGAGAATGGGGTGTCCATCCCCTCAAGCATTTATCCTTTGAGTTACAAACAATCTAATTATACTCTTTACGTTATTTTAAAATGTACAATTAAGTTGTTATTAACTATAGTTGCTCCTGTTGTGCTATTAAATAGTGGATCTTATTCATTCTATCTAACTGTAGTTTTGTACCCATTAACCATCCCCACTCCTCCCTACCCAACTACCATTCCCAGCCTCTGGTAGCCATCATTCTACCATCTGTCTCCATGAGTTCAATCATTTTAATTTTTAGCTCCCACAAATAAGTGAGAACATGTGAAGTTTGTCTTTTTGTGTCTGGCTTATTTCACTTAACACAATGTCCTCCAGTTCCATCCATGTTGTTGCAATTGACAAGATCACATTCTTTTTGTAGTTAAATAGTACTCCACTGTGTATATGTACTACATTTTCTTTATCCATTCATCTGTTGATGGATACTTAGGTTGCTTCCAAATCTTGGCTATTGAATAGTGTTTCAATAAACATAGGATTACAGATACCTCTTTGATACATAGAGTTTCTTTCTTTGGGGTTTGTAATTAGCAGTGGGATTGCTGGATGATATGGTAGCTCTATTTTTAGTTTTTTGAGGAATTGCCAAACTGTTCTCCATAGTAGTGGTACTAATGTACCAACAGTGGACAAGGGTTTCCTTTTATCCACATCCTCGCCAGCATTAGTTATTGCGTCTTTTGGATAAAAGCCATTTTAACTGAAATGAGATGATATCTCAGTGTAGTTTTTATTTTTATTTTTACTTTTTGGAGACAGAGTCTCACTCTGCTGCCCAAGCTGGAGTGCAGTGGCTCAATCTCAGCTCACTGCAATCTCTGCCTCCCGGGTTCAGGGAATTCTCTTGTCAGCTTCCTGAGTAGCTGGGATTACAGGCATGCGCCACCATGCCCAGCTAAGTTTTTTTGTATTTTTAGTAGACATGGGTTTTCATCATGTTGGCCAGCTGGCCTCAAACTCCTCACCTCAAGTGATCCACCAGCCTCAGCTTCCCAAAGTGCTGGGATTACAGGTGTGAACCATCATGCTTGGCCCTCAGTGTAGTTTTGATTTGCATTTCTCTGATGATCAATCATATCAGTCACCTTTTTATTGGCCTGTTTGCCATATGTATGTCTTCTTTTGAGAAATGTCTATTTAGATATTTTGCCCATTTCCTTTTCTTTCTTTCTTTCTTTCTTTCTTTCTTTCTTTCTTTCTTTCTTTCTTTCTTTCTTTCTTTCTTTCTTTCCTTCCTTCCTTCCTTCTTTCTTTCTTTCTTTCTTTCTTTCTTTCTTTCTTTCTTTCTTTCTTTCTTTCTTTCTTTCTTTCTTTCTTTCTTTCTTTCTTTCTCTCTCTCTCTCTCTCTTTCTCTCTTTCTTTTCTTTTCTTTTCTTTTCTTTTCTTTTCTTTTCTTTTCTTTTCTTTTCTTTTCTTTTCTTTTCTTTTGATGGAGTCTCGTTCCGCCTCCTGGGTTCACACCATTCTCCTGCTTCAGCCTCCCCAGTAGCTGGGACTACAGGCACCCGCCACCACACCCGGCTAATTTTTTTGTATTTTTAGTAGAGATGGGGTTTCACCATGTTAGCCAGGATGGTCTCAATCTCCTGACCTCGTGATCTGCCTGCCTTGGCCTCTCAAAGTGCTGGGATTACAGGCGTGAGCAACCACACCCAGCCTATTTTGCCCATTTCTTAATTGGATTATTAGATTTTTTTTCTATAGAGTTGCTGAGCTCCTTACATATTCTGGTTATTAATCACTTGTCAGATGGATGGTTTGCATGTGGGAAAAATAGATGCAAATTATCCATCTATCGTTGTCTCTTCATTTTGTTGATTGTTTTCTTTGCTATGCAGAAGCTTTTTGACTCGATGTGATCCCATTTGTCCATTTTTGCTTTGGTTGTCTGTGCTTGTTGGGTATTGATCAAGAAATCTTTGCCTAGACCAATGTTCTGGAGTCTTTCTCCAATGTTTTCTTTTAGAAGTTTCATAGTTTTTGATTTTTGTATATGGTGAGAGATAGGGGTCTAGTTTCATTTTTCTGCATATGGATACCCAGTTTTCTCAGCATGATTTATTGAAAAGACTGTCCTTTCCCTAATGGATATTCTTGGCACCTTTGTAAAAAATGAGTTCATTGTAGATGTATGGATTTATTTCTGGGTTCTCTATTCTGTTCCATTGGTCTATGTGTCTTTTCTTATTCCAGCACCATGCTGTTTTGGTTACTGTAGCTCTAGAGTATAATTTGAGGTGAGGTAATGTGATTCTTCTCATTTTCCTTTTTTTTTTTGCTTCAGGGTAACTTTGGCAATTCTGGTCTTTTGTGGTTCTTATTAATTTTAGGATTATTATTTCTATTTCTGTGAAGAATATCATTGGTATTTTGATAGGGATTACATTGAATCTGTAAATGACATTGGGTAGTATGGACATTTTAGCAATATTGATTCCTCCAATCCATGAAGATGAAATATCTTTCCATTTTGTTGTGTCCTCTTCAATTTTTCATCAGTGTTTTATAGTTTTCATTGTAGAGATCTTTAATGTCTTTGGTTAATTCTTAGGCATTTTCCTTTATATGTGGCTATTGTAAATGGGATTACTTTCTTGTTTTCTTTTTCAGATTGTTCACTTTGACATATAGAAATGCTACTGATTTTTATGTTAATTTTGTATCCTGCAGCTTTACTGAATTTATCAGTTCTAATAGTTTTTGGGTGGAGCCTTTAGGTTTCTTCAAATATTAAGATCATGTTATCTGCAATCGAGGATAATTTGATTTCTTCCTTTCCATTTTGTAAGCCTTTATTTCTTTCTCTTGTCTGGTTGCTCTATCTAGGACTTCCTGTACTATGTTGAATAACAATGGTGAAAGTGGGCATCCATATTTTGTTCCAGATCTTAGAAGAAAGTCTTTTAGTTTTCCCCATTCAATATGATACTAGCTGTGGGTCTGACATAAACAGCCTTTATTGTGGTGAGGCGTATTCCTTGTATACCCAGGTTTTTGAGGGTTTTCTTTTTATCGTGAAGCGATGTTGGATTTTATCAAATACATTTGATTATCAATTGAAATGATCATAAGGTTTTTGTCCTTCCTTCTATTGATATTATATACCACATTGATTGATTTATGTATGTTGAACCATCCTTGCATCCCTGGGGTAAAACTCATTTGATCTTGATGACTGGTCTTTTTAATGTGTTGTTGAATTCAGTTTGCTAATATTTTATGGAGGACTTTTGCATCAATGTTCATCAGATATATTTGGCCATATAGTTTTCTTTCTGTGATGTGTCCTTGTTTGGTTTTGGTATCAGGACAATACTGGCCTTGTAGAATAAGTTTTGAAGTATTCATTCCTCCTCCATTATTTGGAATAGTTTGAGTAGGATTGGCATTATTTCTTCTGGAAATGTGTTTGGTAAAATTCATCAGAGAAGCCATCTGATCCTGTACTTTCCTGTGCTGGGAGACACTTTATTACACTTTCAATCTCATTACTTGTTATTGGTCTGTTCAGGTTTTGGATTTTTTCATGGGTCAGTCAGTAGGTTGTATATGTCTAGAAATTTATTAATTTATTCTCAGTTTTCCAATTTATTGTCATGTATTTGCTCATAGTAGCCATTAATGATCCTTTGAATTTCTGCAGTATCAGTTGTAATGTCTCCTTTTTCTTCTTTGATTTTCTTTATTTGGGTCTTCATTTTTCTTTCTGGTTCGGGGTTTGTCAGTTTTGTTTCTCTTTTCAAAAAACCAACTTTTCATTTCGTTGATCTTTTGTATTTTTTTCATTTCAATGTCATTTATTTCTGCTCTGATCTTTATGATTTCTTCTACTAAGTTTGGGTTTGGTTTGCTTTTTTCTAGTTCTCTAAGATGCACTGTTAGGTTGTTTATTAGGAGTTTTATATCTTTTTGATGTAGGCACTTATAACTATAAACTCTCCTTTTAGTACTGCTTTCACTGTATCTTACAGGTTTTGTATGTTTTTACATTATCATTTGTTTCAAGAATTTTTTGAATTTGCTTCTTAATTTCTTTTTATAAAATCTGCCATGAGAGAACACCTTCTTAATTTCTTCATTGACCCACTGATCATTCAGGAGCATATATTTTAATTTTCATGTGTTTGTAGAGTTTCCAAAACTTCTCTTGTTATTGATTTCTAGTTATATTCTATTGTGGTCAGAGAAGATGCTTGATGTAACTTCAGTTTTTTTGAATGTTTTAAAACTTGTTTTGTGACCCAACATATGGCCTGTCCTTGAGAGTGATCCATATGCTGAGGAGAAGAATGTGTATTCTGTGCTGGTGGATGAAATGTTCTGTAAATTTCTATTAGTTCCGTTTGTTCTATAGTGCAGATTAAGTCCAATGTTTCTTAGTTGATTTTTCAGTCTGGGTGATATGTTCAATGCTGAAAATGGGTTATTGAAGTCTCCAGCTCTGATTGTATTGGCGTCTATCGCTCTCTTTAGGTCTAATATTTACTTTATATGCCTAGGTGCTCCAGTGTTGGGTGCATATATATTTATAATTTTATATCCTCTTGCTGACTTGACCCCTTTATCAATATAAAATGCCATTTTGTCTCTTTATAGTTTTTGTCTTGAAATATGTTTCGTGATATAAATATAACTATCCTTGCTCTTTTTTGGTTTCCATTTGCATGGAATATCTTTTTCCATTCCCTTATTTTCAAACTAAGTATGTCTCTACAGGTTATGTGTACTCTTTGTAGGCAACAGATCTTTGGGTCTTGTTTTTGAAAACTATTCAGCCAATCTATGTCTTTTGACTGTAGGATTTAGTTGTGTAGATTCAATGTTGTAAAGACTTACTCCAGCCATTTTGTTATTTGTTTTCTGGTTGTTTTATGGTCTTCTCTTCCTCCTTTCCTTCCCTCCTGTCTTCCTTTAGTGAAAATAATTTTCTCTGGTTGTATATGTTAATTTTTTATATATCTGATATATGTTTTTTGATATGAGGTTACCATGAGACTTTCAAATAATATCTTATAACTCATTAAACTGTTGACAGCTTAGTACTGATTGTGTAAATACTCAAACAAATAAGCAAAGAGAAAACCAGAGAAAACCAATAAAACTCTACACTTTAACTTCTTCCCCTAGCTTTTAAACTTTTTGTTGTCTCTTTCTTTTCCTTTTGAGACAGCGTCTCACTCTGTCATCCAGGCTGGAGTGCAGTGGTGTGATCTCGGCTCACTGTAGCCTCGAGACCTCCTGGCCTCAAGTGATCCACCCACCTCAACCTCCCTAGTAGCTGGAACTATAGGCATGCGCCACCATGCCTGGCTAGTTTTTGTATTTTTTGTAGAGACAGGGTTTTGCCATGTTGCCCAGACTGGTCTTGAACTCCTGGGTGCAAGTGATCCACCCACCTTGGCCCCCCAAAGTACTGGGACTACAGGCATGAGCCATTGTGCCTGGCCTGATGTTTCTATTTATATCTTGTTATACTGTTTATGCTGTGAAAAGTTGTAATTATATTTCACTGTGTTATAATATTCTGTGTTTTTCAGTGTGCTTATCATTACCAGTAAGTTTTGTACCTTCTGAAGATTTTGTCTTGCTCAATAATATCCTTTTCTTTCAGATTGAGGAACTCCCTTTAGCATTTCTTCTAGGACAGATCTGGTGTTGATGAAATTCCACAGCATTTGTTTGTCAAGGAAGGTCTTTGTTTCTCCTTCATGTTTGAAAGATATTTTTGCCAGATATACTATTCTAGGGTAAAAGATTTTTTTTTTTTCCTGCAACACTTTAAATATGTCATGTCACTCTCTCCTGGCCTCTAAGGTTTCCACTGAAAAGACTGCTGACAGATGTATGGGAGCTCCATTGTATGTTATTTGTTTCTTTTCTCTTGCTGCTTTAGGATCCTTTCTTTGTCCTTTACCTTTGGGAGTTTGATTATTAAATGCCTTGAAGTAGTCTTCTTTGAGCTAAATCTGCTTGATGTTCTGTAACCTTCTTATACTTCAATATTTATATCTTTCTCTAGGTTTGGGAAGTTCCCTGTTATTATCCTTTTGAATAAACTTTCTATCCTCATTTCTCTTTCTACCACTTCTTTAAGGCCAATAACTCCCTGATTTGCCCTTTTGAGACTATTTTTCTAGCTATTGTAGGTATACTTTATTCTTTTTTATTTTTTCTTTGGTTTCTCTATTTTCGAATAACCTATATTCAAGCTCACTAATTCTTTCTTCTCTTTTATCAGTTCTACTGTTGAGAGACTCTGACTCATTCTTCAGTATGGCATTTGTATTTTTCAGCTCTTGTCTGATAAGATTCCGAATTCTTTCTCTGTGTTATCTTTAATTTCATTGAGGTTCATCAAAACAGCTATTTTGAATTCTCCATCTGAAATGTGACATATCCCTGTCTCTCTAAGACTGGTCTCTGGTGCCTCATTTAGTTTGTTTGGTGAGGTCATATTTCCTGGGTGGTCTCAATGTTTGTAGATTTTCGTTGGTGTTTGGGCGTTGAAGAGTTACGTATTTATTGTAATCTTTGCAGTGTGGACTTGTTTTTACTCGTCCTTCTTGGGAAGGCTTTCCAGGTATTTAAAGGGAAATGGGTGTTGTGATCTAAGCCTTTGGTCACTGTGGCTATATTTTCATTAGTGGGCATCCCAAGCCTAGCAATGCTGTGGCTCTTGCAAACTCTTGGAGATACTGCCTTGGTTGTTTTTGCTACGATCCAGAAGAATTCTATGGATTACCAGGCAGAGACTCTTGTTCTCTTCCTCTAATTTCTCCCAAACAAATGGAGTCTCTCTCTCAATCTCTCTCTTTCTCTCTCTCTTTTCTGAATTGTTTAGAGCAGAGGGAGAAGTGACACCAGAACCTCTATGGCAACCACCACTGGGACTGCACTGGGTCCCACCTGATGCTAGCACAGCCCTAGGTCTTGCCCAAGGCTCATGGTAACCACTTCCTGGCTACTGCTTATGTTCATTCAAGGCCCAGGTGCTCTACAATCAGCATGTGGTGAATCCAGCAGCCAGGCTTGTGTCTTTCCCTTCAGCATGGTGAGTTCTCCCTGGCCCTGGGTGTGTCCAGAGATCCTGTCTAGGAGTTAAGGCCTAGAGTCGGAAACCTTAGGAATCTTAACTGGTGCTCTGTTCTACTGTTACTGAGCTGGCACTCAAGTTGAAAGACAAAGTCCTTCCCACTTTTCCCACTCCTTTCCTGAAGCAGAGGAGCCACTCCTTGTAATTATATTTCACTGTGTTATAGGAGCCTTTTCTTACCCCACGGCTGCAATTAGTACTATCTAGCTACCAGTGATGTTCACTCAAGACCCAAGTGCTCCTCAGTCAGCTTGTGGTAAATGCTGCCTGTCCTGAGTCTTTCTCTTCAGGGCAGTGGGCTCCCCTCTGGCCAGGGCAGGTCCAGAAATACCGTCCAGGAGTCAAGGCCTGGAATTGGGGACTGTAGGAGCCTGCTTGGTCCTTTACCCCACTGTGGTCTCTCCATATAGCTACCACATCTAGGAATGTTCTGGGTCACACGTGAAGCCAGCATGGCTCTGAGTCTCACCCAAAACCCACAGTGAGTATTGCCTCGCCACCACTGCTGACTTTTCAGGGCCCAAGGGCCCTTTAATCAGCAGATGATGAATCCTGCTTGGGACTGGATCCTTCCCTTCAAGTCAGCAGGTTTCGTTTTTGCTCAGGGTGTCTGTAGAAATGTCATCTGGGAACTAGGGCCTGGAATGGGGGCTTCAGAACTGTGCCTACTGCCCTAGCCTACTGTAGGTAAGCTAGTATCCAAGTTGCAAGACAAAATCATCTCTTTCCCGTCTGTCCTCAAGTGGAAGGAAGGAGTCTCTCCCATAGCTGTGAACTGTGCTGCCTGGGGTTATGGGAGGACTGATGCAAGCACTCCCTTGGGTGCACCAGCTTGTATCTCACTGGGTCATGTCCACCCCACATCCACTGGCTTTGAGCCCAGCACAACACCAGGACTTGCCTAGGAATTGCAGTCCTAGTGACCTGGACTGCCTTCTCAGTTTATTTAGAATGCCAGAGTGCTTTAGCCCATGGTAGCAGGGCTTGATGGAACTCAGGTTCTAATCACTGGGATAAGCAATTTATCTCTTCCTATGCCTGGTCTAAATGCTCCCTCCATGGTTGTTGGCTGAGTTTTTCCCCTTGTTGCTTACTACTCTGACAGGGTAGCACTGAGTTCCCAAGGAAAGTCCCACCATTACTGCAGTCTCTCTCCTCTAGTGCACAGATTTTCCCTCTGCACAATGTGGCCACGCCACTGCCAGGGGATGGAGGGCGGAGTGGTGTAGGTGATTACAGGCTGCATATCCTACCATCTTCAGGGCCTCTTTCCTTAATATGATGTTAAAACAAGGTATTGTGATCATTCACCTGATTTTTGGTTGTTATGAAAGTTCTTTTAGGTGTAAATAGTTCAATTTCATCTTCCTACAGGAGGGATGATCACTTGAGGCTTCTATTCAGCCATCTTGCTCTGACTGCCTTCACTTGAGTAACATTTCCCAATCTCATCACTTCCCTTGTTACTTAATTGGCTAAATATTCCTACATTGACACTTCTAGTTCCAATCTAAATCTAGATGTAATCTTTTCAATTTTCTGTTAGACACTGTTTGGTGTGTCCTATGGTACATAAATGTGTGTATATCAGACGATTGTTCTCCTTTTTGCAATATTTTTCCTGATTGTCTATGTGCTACCTCACTTGATATCTCCATCCTCATCCCAGTTATTTAAACAGATTTTGTGATTTTGTTTATGATATCCCTATCCCTGTAATATCTATTCATGATCTTTTAGTCAATCAGTCCTAGTTCACTCTGGCTATTCCCATAGACCTTGTCTGGGCTCTTATCTCAGTTCTTGACTCTAGAAGAACTTTCTTAACTGATCTCTAGATATCTAGTCTATCTCTCTTCTATCCCCATATTGGAGCTGTGCTGATTTTCAAATATATATTTGTCTATATATGTGTGTGTGTGTGTGTGTGTGTGTGTGTGTGTATACACACACATGCATATGTATGTTCCCTGGCTAAAAATTTTGGTTAAAGTTAATTCCCAGATAAATTTGATCACATATGTTTACTTCTCCCTTCCTAACTCCATGAAAACGAGCGTAAGATCGTGGAAAAACTCAATAACACAAAGAGAACAGGAGTAGAAGCATTGATAGATGTAAGGTTCTAACTAACTTTTACTTATTGCAATGGAAGTTTCAACTTCAAAATATCTCCTTCTACGTTAACTTCTGAGAGAAACCAGCTAATTCTTCCCATAGAACTCCTAATATTTTAAGATTTGGAGGCACCTGGTCTGTGGAAGGCAGGAATGTGTCATGAGATTGGATACATGAGTTATTTGTTGAAAATCTTTTTGATAAGTGGCTGCAGTTCCATGTTCTGTCACCTACTCCCTGCTCCTTAGGAGACCAAAAAGTTTATTTTCTAGAGAATCTGAATGAGAATGTCCCAGACTCGAAATCCAGGCACAGTATGAGGATTGGTTGAAACAAGAATACTGTGTTGTTCTGTTTTGTGCTTTGTGTATAACAGAGTACATTATAATTTAAATATAACAGATTAATTTACAACGAGCAGAAATTTATTTCTGGAAGCTAGGACATTCAAGATAAAGAGGCTGGCATCTGACAAGGGCCTTCTTGCTGTGTCATCCCATGGCAGAAGTTGGAAGGACAAAAAGAGGCAGAGAGAGAGAGAGAGAGAGGACACACAAGAGGAGGATAAACTTGAACTTGTCCTTTTATAAGGAACGCACTCCCATGATAATGACATTAATCCTTCATGAGGGTGGTGCCCCCATGACCAAACACCTCCTGTTAGGCCCCACCTCCCAACACTGCTGTGTTGAGGTCAAGTTTCCAACACTTGCTTTTTTGGGGGCACATTCAAACCGTAGCGGAGATTAAGAGAAAATTTGCATGCCCAATTTCAGGACCTATATGTTTCATCCTAGATGCAATTAGTGAAACAGGGCATGAGTTATTTAGTTTTACATGATCAGATTTCTAGCAGTCATCTAGATATAGATTTTTCCCTTTTCAACATCTTCTAAATAATTGTATAGTCTAAACATAATTAAAACATTTTAACATCTCAAATTCTCTCATCACTTTAACATGTTTTAGAGAAGGTAAATCAAAGATCAGTTCATGTGAGATTCTGTAAAATATTAATTTCATTTAGCCTACTCAGTTTCTTTACTTGTAATAACAGAATTATAAGCAGAAAAATGATTGTACAAATAAACATAAATGATTTATTTCCTTTTAGAATTATGAAAACCCAATAAACAGAGTATTTTTTCCTCTTCTATTTCTTTTCCTTAAATTCAGGGGCTGGAAGAGGGCTGGTGACAATGAAGAATCCCTCCTCCTGCTTGCTTAATTATTTTAGATCTTCACATAACTTTTTTTTCTTTTTCTTTTATCATTATTTTTTGAGACAGGGTCTCACTCTTCCACCCAGGTTGGAGTGCAGTTCTGTGATCTTGGCTCACTGCAACCTCTGCCTCCTGGGCTCAAGAGATCTTTCCACCTCAGCCCCCTGAGTAGCTGGGACTACAGGCGCGTACCACCATGCCCAGCTAATTTTTGTATTTTTATAGAGGTGGGGTTTTGTCATGTTGTCCAGACTGGTCTCAAACTCCTGGCCTGAAGCAGTCTGCTCGCCTTGGCCTCCCCAAGTGCTGGGATTATAGGCGTGAGCCACTGCACCCAGCCATCATAACTTTATGAACAAACCAAATTGTGTATTATGCATTTTTATCTTCCCAATGTAATAAATTGATTTTATTAACAAGAGATATTTAAGTAGAATATACATTTTGCTTCCCAATATATCTGAAATGAATGGAATAAATACATAAAATATCTCTACCTTCCCAGTGCTATACACTGGCATTACTAAAATGTAAGTATTTTAGATATAGTTCAGTTTACCAAAACTCATCTACTCTTCTCCTACAAAAATAATCACCGAAACAAAAATTCAACCCAGGCCAAGAAAATATTTCTATGCCCTATTTTATGTCTTTCGAATTTCAAAGTACTATACCTTTCTAGCTTATATTTTTTTGCAACCAATTCTAAAATTGTGTTCCCTGTTTATAGACTTCTCAGACCCAAGTCCCCCAGGTAACATGGGAATCAGTGTGTCTGTATCTATGTGGCATGTATTTGCCTCACCTCCCACCTTCTAACTTCTCTTGTCTAACCCAACTTCACACAGACTCCTTAGGTCTTCTGATTCTCAGTTTATTCCAATGTCCTGTATAAATAGTCCCTCTTGTCTGCAGGTGGTATGTTCCAAGACCCCCAGTGGATGCCTGAAACCGGGGATAGTACCAAACCCTATATGTACTTTTTTTTTTTTTTTTTTTTTTTTGATAACTGAGACTGCTACTAAGTGGCCAGCAAGCAAGTGGCATATATAGCATGGATACGCTGCACAAAAGGATGATTAACATCTCAGGTGAGATGCAGCAGGATAGTGTGAAATTTTATCCTGCTATTCAGAATGGTGTGCAATTTAAAAACATGTGAATTGTTTATTTTCAGAATGTTCCATTTAATATTTTTTGAACTGCAGAAGGCCAAACCATGGATAAGGGAGGACTATTCCACTTGGTTGCTTTTCCATGGATAATCATTAGTTACTGATTTCACATGAAATTTAGTCAATAGTATTTAGTGATTCACTATTAAATTTTGTAGAATTTTTACTTTAAGTTTTTTAACTAAGATTCAATTTCTTAATTTTCTTAAGATGTAATATGGACATTAAGTACAGGGGCATACATTTTGCCTTTAATTCAACCATGAAATATATAAAAATATTATAAAAACAGAACAGTTTGAAAACTCTAGTATTAATCTTCATAGTAAATATTGGCTTCTTTTCCTCCTGAACAGGTCATTATCCAACTTTTAGAGGTGATGGATCATCTGCATAGAGGGGAATTGGTTGCTGCAATACTTCGTAACCGGTATATTTATGGAAACAGTTTAACTTATATAATGTCTTTCCTATCTATTTTTATACCTAACATAGCAGGCACTCAATAAATATTTGTTGAATACTTGGTATAAAATAAGTGTTTACTGTATGAATGAATTAGAGAATGACTAAGTGACAAAGAAATCGAATAAAGAGGATGTTAGTGACAATGTGTCTTGAGATAATGAAAAAATAGAGAATATATTTAGAAAATATAACTGATATAAATTATGAACAGCTGGAATACAGTCATTGGAGATATTTATTTGAATTTTCAGTTTTAAAGGCATATCTTTCAATAAATAGAGGTATCCATAGCTTAAGAATAGATGTGCCAACAACACATTTTTAAAAATAGGATTGTCCTGTGATTGTATATATTTATGTTATTTAAAAATCCAGTTAAAACCTTTTCAGGGAGTTACTATGAGATATTTAAAGCTTCTTCTGACACACTAGGATTTTAAATTTATTATTTAAAGAAAAATAGCCTTGTTTTGCAGCTATGACAGAGTCTCTCTTATTCCCAGTAGCTTAATTGTACAGTTTAGGTGAAACATTTGGAATAGTATGTTAGAGTTTTCTGTATCCTGGCTCTGATGCTTACTAGTGGTGTAGCCTTGGGCAAGTTTCGTAGTCATTCTATGCCTCAACTTCCTCACCTATGAAATGGTGTTAATAATAGTACCTACATTGCAGGGTTGTTGTGAAGATTAAATAAGTGTGAAAGGTGGGGGATGTGTGAAAGTGTGTGTGTATGTGTGGAGAGAGAGAAAAAAATGGAGAGCAGGCATGAGTGAGTGAGCTGGGCAGATAGTAAGCAGTATATATAAGCTAGTATGAGGGAACTTTAAAAAGTTCATGGAAAAATGGAAATAAAAGATAAAAATAAAAAACAAGTGTTTCTTAATATAAGCTCCACCCAAATCAAGATGCTTTTGTAAGTGTTGATACCAGCCATTTAGTCTATCTGTAAAGAACTGAGGGCCCTGGGAATTTAACCATATCAGTGATGTCTCTTTTACATTATTAAGTGAAGAAAAATGGGTGCTCTTTAAAGGGTTTTTAAGACTAGGAAACAAAAAGAAGTCAGAAGGAGCCAAATTAGTACTGTAAGAAGGGTGCTTAATGATTTCCCATCAAAACTCTCACAAAATTGCCCTTGTTTGAGAAATGAGCAGAAGCATTGTCATGGTGAAGAAGAACTTTCTGGTGAAGCTGTCTTAGGCATTTTGCTGGTAATGTTTTGGCTAACTTTCTCAAAACACTCTCATAATAAACAGATGATATAGTCCTTTGGCCCTTCTGAAAATCCTCAAGCAAAACGTCTTGATCATCCCAAAATAACTGTTGCTGTGACTTTTGCTCGTGACCACTCTGCTTTTGTTTTGACTGGGT
The DNA here is from genome assembly GCF_037993035.2 of Macaca fascicularis. Classification (NCBI taxonomy): domain Eukaryota; kingdom Metazoa; phylum Chordata; class Mammalia; order Primates; family Cercopithecidae; genus Macaca; species Macaca fascicularis. The sequence goes on along the minus strand of NC_088395.1, from coordinate 124,378,525 downwards.
TACTTCTACCTTTTCCTAGCCATTGCTCTGATTGTGCTTGTCTTCAGAATCATACTGGTAAGGCCATGTTTCATTTCATGTTACAATTCTTTGAAGAAATACTTCAGAATCTTGATCCTACTTGTTTAAAATTTTCCATTGAAAGCTCTTTTCTTCTCTGCAGCTGATCTGGGTGTAATTGTTTTGGTACCTATCAAGTGGAAAGTTTGCTCAACTTGAATTTTTCAGTCAGAGTTGTGTAAGCTGAACCAACTGAGGTATCTGTGGTGTTGGGTATCATGTCTGCTGTTATTCATTGGTCCTCTTTAATTAGAGCATGAGCAAGATTAATTTTTTCCTTGCAAATTGATTTGGATCATCTGCTGCTGCGGGCTTCATCTTTAACATCATCTCATTCCTTTCTAAAATGAGTTATCCATTTGTAAACTGCTGATTTCTTTGGGGGCATTGTCCCCATAAACTTTTCATAAAGCATCAACGATTTCACCATTCTTCCACCCAAACTTTGTGAAAAATTTGATGTTTGTTCTTGTTTCAATTTTAGCAGAATTCATGTTTCTTTGATAGGGTCTCTTTTCAAACTGATGTCTTATACTTCTTAGTGCTTCAAACCAGGTCCTGTTCAGGCATGTTATAACACATTACTATGAGTTTATTTTCGTGCAAAAAAATTGAAATCCGTGCACAGTTTTTTTCAAAATACACACTTTGCATGAACTTTTTGAAGATCCCTCATGTTATTCAAATGTAAAAGTGAGATTTTAATTATTTTGAAAATGTAGTATTAGTGTTTTTCAATTCTGACGTATTTTAAAATACAGGCATGTTGTAAGATGTAAAGAAAATGTAGGAAAGGTTGAGGTAAGAAGGGAACATATATAAAGTCACTGTTATTTGACAGATACCATAGAGGGAATTTTTCATAATAATCCCATTAGGGAAATATAATATGAGGGTGCCTGTTTGTTGGAATGTATAAGTAGTTCCCCTTTATCCATGCAGGATACATTTCAAGGCTCCCAGGATGCCTGAAACTGAGGATAGTACCAAATCCAACTGCCATCAATCAGCATATTTCTGCTCATGTCTTCTACTCACAAATATAAACATTTTCCATCTTAACTAAGCACTTATCATGCACTGCGGTCATAACTTGCAGTTTTAGTGTGACAGCAGAACTAGCACGAGCTTCTTCTTCCTTCTCCACAGTTTCACCAACAGAAGATTTCTTTGCTACTGTTGATCTTAGCAACCTCAGCATATGATTTTTTAAAATTAATTTTAAGTTCTGGGACACATGTGCAGGATGTGCATGTTTCTTACGTAGGTAAACATGTGTCCTGGTGGAGGGAGAGCATACTTTTATAAGTCAAGAACTTTGACCCTTTCACTTAAAGGAAACCCTTTATAACTTCTCTTTGACATATCCAAGTCACCAGTATCACTATTCTTGCACTGTGGGCCATTATTAAGTCAAATAAGGGTTTCGTGAACACAAGCACTGAAATACCTCAGCAGTTGATCTGATAACTGAACTGGCTACTAAGTGACTCATGGGTGGGTAGCATTTATAGCATGGATGCTGGTCAAAGACATAATTCATGTTGTGGGTGGGGTGGAGTGAAGTAGGATAGTGCAAGATTTCATCACCTTACTCAGAATTATACATAATTGAAAACTTATAAATTGTTTATTCCTGGAGTTTTCTACTTGATATTTTCTTTAGAATGTGGTTGACCGTGGGTAACTGAAACCAGGGGAAAGTGAAACCATGCATAAGCAGGGACTACTGTACTATCACGTGGGCTAGGGTGGAATATTCACCTTAGGAGCTATAAAATAGACTTGCTCACAGATATAGAAAATAGGGAAATCATAGCAGGGATAATATGTGGCCATGTTGGGTGAAAACAGGAGTAGATCAGAGGATGTTGAATTTATAGCTGCATGTATCAGCAGCTCCTTCTTTATTGTTGCTATGTAATATTTCATTGTTTAAATATACAACAATTTATTCTATCTGTTTTCCTGTTGATAGTCATTTAAGGTGTATCCAACATTTGGCTGTAATGCATAAAACTGTTATTAGGATTCTTGTGTAAAACTTATTTTGGCCACATGCACTCATTTTGTTTAGATTTACAGTATACTGAAGTGGAATTGCTGGGACATAGAGTAAGCTACTGTTGTTTAACGTTTGTAGAAACTGCCAAATGTTTTTTGAAAATAGTTGTATCATTTTATACTCCCACCAATAATAAGTGAGAATCTTTACTAACACTTGATATTGTTAGCTTCTTTAATTTTAGCCATTCTGTGGGTGCGTAGTACTTCCTCATTATGGTTTTCACTCTTCATTTTCCTCATGTTTAATGATATGAATAGGTTTCATATGTTTATTAGCTATTTGGATATATTTTAGAAGCATATGTTCAAGTGTTTTGGCCATTTAAAATGGGTTGTTATTTTATTTTGATTATTAGGAGTTTTTAATTCACTCTGGATATATAGGTGTTTGTACTGTGAATATTTCCTTCCAGTCCATGACTTACCCTCACATTCTGGTATTTGTGTCTTTTGATGAGCAGTAGTTCTTTTTTAAATGAAGTTCAGTTTATCATTTTTCTTCCGTTATGCTTGGTGCTTTTTGTATCTTGCCCAAGAAATCTTTGCCCTTCCAAATTTGAGGCTTTCTTCCAAAAGTTTTACAGTTTTAGTTTTACAGTTTTTTTTTTCTTTACAGTTTTACACATTATAAATGCATTATTGGCCACAAACCAGAGAAGTGAATGTACATACTAGATTCCACATAGGATCTAAGTAATTAATAAGACCACTTTACAGAAGAAAAGTTTGTACTTTTAATTCTAAGCTAGTACCTTTGTAAATGGCAAGGTAACTGAATGATAACTTGAGCTAAATCTGGCATTACAGAGAGACCTAGTCTTATGGCCCCTAGTTTATAACACAATGACTTTTGATTTTCTTCTCTTGTAACTTTTCTTATAAATAAAGCCCCTTTGAAAGAAATATAATTCTGATTCTAAGTAAAGTGATCCAGAACATAGAAAATAATGGGAAGCTGCATAATTCAAATGTCAAAACTTGAGAAAAATGTTGCTTGCATCCATATACAAATTATGGGTCAATTTCAAATTCTAAATACAATAAAACCAAAAACATTCAGAAATATCTGAAAGGGCTCACATCTGGAATCACAACACTTTGGGAGGTTGAGGAGGGTGGATTATCTGAGGTAAAGAGTCCAAGACCAGCCTGGTCAATGGTGAAACCCTGTCTGTACTAAAAATACAAAGAAAATTGGCCGGGTGTGGTGGTGCACACCTCTAATTCCAGCTATTTGGGAGGCTGAGGCATGAGAATCGCCTGAACCTGGGAGGCGGAGGTTGCAGTGAACTGAGATCGTGCCACTGCCTTCCAGCCTGGGCGACAGAGCAAGACTCTGAAAATAAAAAAGAATATATAAAGGGAATAAACTCTTTTTGACTAAGAAAGTTTTATCCCAGCATGAGAATGGTTTAAGATCATGAAAGTTATTCATAGTGGGATTGTAAACTAGTTCAACCATTATGGAAAACAGTATGGCGATTCCTCAAGGATCTAGAACTTAGATGTACCATATGACCCAGCCATCCCATTACTGGGTATATACCCAAAGGATTATAAATCATGCTGCTATAAAGACACATGCACACGTATGTTTATTGCGGCACTATTCACAATAGCAAAGACTTGGAATCAACCCAGATGTCCATCAGTGACAGACTGGATTAAGAAAATGTGGCACATATACACCATGGAATACTATGCAGCCATCAAAAAGGATGAGTTTGTGTCCTTTGTAAGGACATGGATGCAGCTGGAAACCATCATTCTGAGCAAACTATCGCAAGGACAGAAAACCAAACACCGCATGTTCTCACTCATAGGTGGGAATTGAACAATGAGAACACTTGGACACAGGGTGGGGAACATCACATATTGGGGCCTGTCATGGGATGGGGGGAAGGAGGAGGGATAGCATTAGGAGATATACCTAATGTAAATGACGAGTTGATGGGTGCAGCATACCAGCGTGGCACATATATACATATGTAACAAACCGGCGTGTTGTGCACATGTACCCTAGAACTTAAAGTATAATAATAATAAAAAAAGGAGATAATGCCATTTACAACAACATGGATGAATGTGGAGGATATTATGCTAAATGAAATAAGGCAGACTTCGAACAAAAAATACTGTATTTGTAAATGTCAAATAGATAGAAACACAGGGGCAGGAGTGGGAAGAAATGGGAAGAAGAAGGTCAAAGCATGCAAATGTGCAGTTAGGTAGGGTGAATAAGTCTAGATGTAATCTATGGCATGAGGACAATAGTTAATAATAATAGGTTGTATTCTGAAAATTCGCTAAGGAAGTAGATTTTAGGTGTACTCACCACACAAAAAGGCAACTGTGGAAGGTGATGGATATATTAATTTGTTTAACTATAGTAATCATTTCACTCTGTCTATGTATACCAAAACATCATATTGTACACTTTAAATATATGCAATAAAAATAGAAATAAATAAAAAAGTTTAGGCTTCTATATCTATGCAAAGTAAGTCTTAAAAACAACCCCTTAGTGCTGGAACTAATGAGTTATAAAAAATAGTTGGATATAAATAAAAGTTTTTTAAAAACAGTACCTTTTATTTGTATCAGAAATCACCATTTAGAAGATATAATGGAAAGCAATTTATAATAGCCACAAAATATAAATATTTAGTAATAACCCCAACAAAAATGTCTAGGATTTATATGATGAATATTTAAAAATTCTACTCAGAGACAGGAAAGAAGACATTTTAAGAATGCAGAATTAAACATACCATGGTTCTTGATAAAAGACTAAATGCTAAGAAGAGATACATTCTTTCCAAATTATCATGTACATTCTACATAAATTTAGTAGGATATTTAAAAATTTGGCGAAGCAAATCTTCAATAAGATAATGAATATCTGAAAGAAATGTATCTCCATGATTAGTACAATGTCTGCTATGTAGTTGCTCATTAATTTACTAAATAAATGAAGGACTAGTAAAAAATCTGTATTTGTTCTGTTTCTGACTCAACAAATATTTATTGTGTAATTGATAAGAACTAAACATTTTCACATGCAAAAGTATGATGAAAAGTGATGAGTTCTTCTACTCACTGACCTCCTTCTGGGGGTGTGGTGTGGTCAGATGATAAATATATGTCATGGAGAAAATTATTATGAAAAATTAATAAGACAGGTGGCAAGATAAAGAGTTAAGAGTGAGCAGAGGTCAATGTGGAAGGGCATTAACCTCTTATCAGTCTTGCATGTGTTTAGTCTTGTAACCTACCATCCATCATATATTTTACCTTATATGAAGTTTTATTCTAGTGCTTTATGAGGTATAGGGAGAAGTCAGCCACATGTGGCTTGCTTTGATGCAAACAGTATACTTATCTGAACATCCTCATGCATACATTATGGTAATGTCTAGGAGGACACGTTGTGGTGAGAATCACCAGTTTGTTGTGGCAGTATTTTCTGATTGCATTCCTGGATCTAATAAGCATTTCTGTAATGCTCTGACAGAGTTTCAGTCTTCTAAAAGTAGTCTTTTGTAGATGAAACACAGTATAAAATATTGCCTGGTATTTCCAACACAGGAGAAAGAATACCAAACACTGCACAATCATATTTTTATCATTTTAACAAATATTATTCACCATTTACTGGGTAGGGTGCTAGGGATATAGCAGTGAATGATAATACATGGTTTTCTGTGTAGTGGGGAATACACACAAATAATTGTGTTTCTTAAGTGCTGTTGAAAGGACGTATGGGGTGCTACTGAATGTGTATAACACATATATACACCTGGTCTTGTGGAGGGGGGGTGGTCAGGGCAGGCTTTATGAGTGAAGTCATGTTTCCTTTACTTCTCTCCATCTCCACTCCACTACCACCATCTTGGGTTCAAGCTACTCTCGTCTTTTGCCTGACATCCTGCAGTAACCAATGGGTTAGTTCCTTTTTCTCTGGGTTCTAATTAGAGTTCTCGTTTCAGAATTCAAATCTAGCCATGTTGCCTTTTCACTTTCAAATTATTCTATAGCTGTATCTTAATTTTAGGATAACATCCAGTGTTAACCTCACATTGCACTACTATGCATGAAGACATGAAAAAGCATGATGTATTCACAGAGCTATAATCAAAATCAGATGATTATTAATTGTAATGATAAGGAGCAAAGTAAGAAAAGGCTGGAGATGAGTTAGGAGAGGGAGGTATGGACCAAGTTAAGAAGCATTTTATGTTTATGTTTATGCTGAGGAGTATACATACTTCACAGACTGCAGAGATCTACTGAAACTTACAAACGGAAGAGTGATGTGATCTGCCTTATACTGCTAGAAAGATCACTTTGGTGGCTGTGTGGATTATTTGGGGAAGGAGGATGGGAAAATTAGGAGACCAGTGGTAGTAGTCAAAGAAAGAAATGAAGAGTCTGAACAAAGGTGATAGCAGTGGGAATGAATGAAAGGGAATGCATTCGTGAAATACTTAGGGATAAATTTTACAATGTTTGGCAACCAACTGGATTCTTCACACTCTAGTCAGAATGATCCTTTAAAATTGTTAATCCGATAATGTCACCTAGACTGTCCTTTCCTGTTTATGACTATTAAAATCCTACTTGTTCCGCAAGACCCATATTGAATTCCATACCCTGCATAAAGTCTCATCTGATCAATCCAATCACATGATCAGGAGAGCTTCTTGCCTCTGAACTGCTTTACCACTGCAATGAATTTTATCATGTTTGGTTCTGCATTGAAGTAATTTGAGCCTTTATTTGGTTATGCCTAAGGGAGCCCTTTCAGAGAGTGACTGGCTGCATCTAATGTATTTTTATATCCTGTATTGTGCATAATGCAGGATTTTGCACCAATAAGCTTTCAGTAAATACCTGTAGAAGTTATAGCATTTTTCAACAATTACTGGCTGGTGATTTTATTCAGTAAAATGGTTAGTTTTCTTTTGTTTCTCACAGTTAACTCTTACTTATAGTTAAGTAATTTAATATTAAGTGACAATCTTTAAAACTGTAAAATAGGCTAATTGAATTTAGTATAGATTCTAGGAATAAGCCCAGACTTTTGTACTGACATAATGTATAATCATGTCTTCATGGTGTAGAATGTCAAGGGAATACAGGACTGGGAATCAGGTCATTCCATGTTTAAAAATATTTAGCCTTTACTATTTGTCAAACGGCATCCTCATCTGTAAAATGTAAGAATTGGAAGATGGAAGTCTTCCTTTTGTTTTAAAAGTCTAAAATTATATTTTTAAGCCTAAGCACATAGTACATTACCATAATGTATGTAAATAAACACATATGTGATTAACTTCATATAAAACAAATTTAACAAGGTGATCAGCCATTGGAGATGTCCTTTTATTAATTTATCATAATTTGGTTTTCTCACTTTCAATGAAGATATTTGTTCTGTGTTTTTTGAAGATTAAAAACTTACGAGGGTTTTGTCGTCTGTGAAATAAGCGTGGCAATAATTGTAAGCCAAATCTTTGGCTAGAAGATCTAGCCAATAAAAATAATAAGAGGGTAACACATGAAATTCTGAGACCAGTTACTTTTTATACATTGGAATTATTTTCGTTTAGAAATTCTGTAGGTTTTGGTTATCCATTATTATTGTCATAAGATCTTATGGTAGACGCACATGAAATTTATTTCATATTTGTTCCTATAACTGAAGAGTTGGGTGCTTTCATACAAAGGATATGAACTTGTTAGTAACGTTGCATGTTTTCTATATTTGGAGGAATTTTCCAGGTCATAGAAAGTGTATCTGTTCTTGGGGAGAATAATTGCTACTCCAGTTTCTCTTCTTGAGTGTTGCTGTTCATATTTACATTCTTGCTGTGCAATCTCATCTACCGCAATTATTTCAGTCCTTGCCTACATACTGAAGACCTTTCATTTATAGCTCGAGTCTAAATTTTTTCTGAGTCCCAGACTAAAAGTTGTTTGTTTTCTCCCTCCACCATTTTTTGTTTGTTTGGACTCTACAAGTAATACATATTTATTATAGGTAAATAATTATAATAAATATGTATTTATATATTTATAACTTTATAAATATATAAAGTTATTTATTTATATATTAAATAAATATATATTTATTATAATTATCTATAATAAATATGTATTATAGTACATTATATTATATATTATATTATTATAATACATATTTATTATAGAACACTTAGAAAAATGGAAAATTATATATATGCAGGGTAAATAATCACATAAGATAACCTCTATTAACACCTTGATGTATCCTCACTCTAGTCTTCTGGTACATTTTTAAATGTAACTAAGGTTTTACTTATTGAATATGATCTGGTTATAGTAGTGTGGTTAAGGGTGAGGCTCTGAAGTCTGCCAAATATAGATTTCATTCGAACTCTGCTACTTATTAGCTGTGTGAAATTTGGAAAGTGCCTTAACTCCTATGAGTCTATTTCCTCATCTATAAAATAAAGTAATGTCACTGTATAGGATTGTTCTGTGGATTAAATAAAATGTTTGTAAGATAGTTAAGTTCCTGGCATATGGTAAATACTCAGTAAATGGAAGTGCTTACTGTTTTGGTATACTATATATCATGTCTGTACCTCCCTGTTTTTCTTACTAGATTTTGAATATTTTGATGTCAGTAAAGACTTGTAGTTATAATAGCTGGATAGTATAAGCCATTCTGTGGTACACACCATGTCTTGATATTAGATATTTAGGCTGATTCCATGTTGGGGGTATTAGTTGTAGTAGTGCCTTCCATATCTGTTATAATTTATCTATTTTCCTTCTATGTATTGTTTTTTGCTCTATACTGTGTCAAATCCTCTCTTTACTCCCTTTAATGTACATTTTGTTTATCACATTGGTTTAGTTTCCTTTAGTTTCCTCGACCAACATAATTTATATCTTTCCTCATCTTGTCTTACTTGGCTTTCTCTTCCTGGCTCATTGAAGTCATGTTTCTGTATTCAATAAGAAATAGTGTTTTTCAATATATTTCCATTACTGCTTTCCATGCTAGTTGTTTTTGTTTTTGTCTGTTCATTCTTAAAGGAAGAAGGATTCCCTGAAAGGCCTTTGTACTGTTGTTTAAAATGTTTTTTGTTCATGGTCTTTATGTGGCTGACTCTTGTTGTCTAGATCTTTACTTAAATATCCTCTCCTCTGAGAGGTTTCCTTTGACCATCCAATCTAAAGTGGCCACCTGTGTACTGTCTACTGTCACACCATCCCAGTTTAATTCTCTGCATAAGACTCATCCCTCCAACTATTAGATATTTTCCTTCTTTATTTATTTTCTATCCCCTTTCACTGGAATAGAAGCTCTAAGAGGCCAGGCATCTTGTTCGACTTGTTTACTGTTTTAATCTCAGCACCTGCAACCATTTCTTACACACGTGAGTTGCTCAATAAATATTTGCTGAATGAATGAATAAAGGAATTAACCATTTCCCCTCTGTCTATGCTCTTGTGTATTAATCCCACCCTTTTCTCTTTTATCCATGAGTCAATATTAATAGAAATAAACGATTGAATAAATAAGTAGGGTAGAAGAGATAAGTCTTCCTTACAGAAGAATTCCATATTTTATTTGTGAATGTTTGTTTGTATATATATCTTCTTTATATGCTAGAACTTTGTTCTCCTTCCACTGGGTGTTAATTTAATGATTCGCTTACAAAGACAAGAATGTGGAATGGAAAAATATTATAACTTTATAGTGAAGAAATCTGACAAATACTACCAGCAGTAGACAGAATAGGCCCCCCAGGATGTCCACATTTTAATCCCCAGAACCTGTGACTATGACACTGTTCATGGCAAAATGGACTTGCAGATGTGATTAAGTTAAGGTCTTTGAGATGAGGAGATTATCCTGGATCATTCAGGCAGGCCCATTGCAATCACAAGGATCCTTATAAAAGGGACACAGGTGCAAGTCAGAAAAGGGAGATGTGATGATGGATCCAGAGGTTGGAGTGATGCTCTTTGAAGATATAGGAAGGTGCCACAAGCCAAGAATGAAGGTAGCCTCTAGAATCTGGAAAACAAAAACAGTAAGAAAACCATCTCTCCCCTGAAGCTTTGCTAATACTTAAGTTTTGACTTCTAACCTCCAGAGCTGTAAGGTAATCAATTGGGGTTGTTTAAAGCCACTGTTTGTGATCATTTGTCACAGTGGAAATAAGTTAATATGCCCCATTTTCAGAGTCTGGCACAATGGCTTCCTAATATATACCAGGAGCTGTAATTTCTGACTTGATATAAGCACAAAGAGGAATTGATGGTGGTGGTGGTCAGAAAGGGCCACACAGTAAAAGGTACTAGAACTCTGGCTGCTTTAAAAAGCAACAACATTGCCAGGTCTCAGTTTCAGTGCTGGCACTGGTTTTCCTGACTCTGTCTTCAAGATATATACTTTTTATTATACATTATGTTCTAGGGTACATGTGCACAATGTGCAGGTTTGTTACATATGTATACATGTGCCATGTTGGTGTGCTGCACCCATTAACTCAACAGTAAGTTGGGCAAGGCAGGATCAGAAGTAACTAGCTATTTGTTATTTAAAATTGAATATTCAAGTATTTATATCTTTCTTATCCAATTGTATAATTTATGCTAATTGAGAAGTATTTGGAAAAATTATAGGAAAGTGTAATCCCACTGCACTGAAAGTGCTGTTAATATTTCAGATCTCATAAATACAAATGTTTATTCAACACAAAGATTCCCCAGTATTGTAAGCATGGCATATCTAATGTCCAATCCCGTGTAATCTTAGCCCTGAGTACCTGCCTTCTCATCTATAGTCTTGGTCTTGTTTGATGACACCACCATTCACTCAGGTGCCTGACTCAGAAACTGGGGCCTCATCCTGGACTCTTTCTCATCCTTCACATTCAGTTAGTCACTAAGTCCACTTCTCCTTCCCAATTATTTCTCCAATTCGCTCCCCCTGCTGCTTTATCCTTATTATCACTTCCTTAGTTTTGGCCCACATAATTTGTCAGGTAGATCATTAAAATATCCTTCTAATCTGTTTTTTTTTTTCTTCTAGTCTTAGCCCTCCCCTTCTCCCCTGACAGTTTATCTCTCTCTTTGCAGCCATAATGATCTTTCTGAAATGTAAATATGGTCATATTGTTTTCTTGTTTAGATTTCTTCAGTGGCTCCCAGTGTGGCAAGGTCTCTTATGTGGCTCCTCTCTACCTCACCAGGCTTTTCTCCTGTGCAGAGCATGCACTGCAGCCTTCCCCAACATTGGAAGGTGACACGTTCCCTCATATTGCCACCCTTCTTTCTGGAATGCTTTCTCTCATATGTTGGGCCTAACCCACTCCTGTTTATCCTTTAGGACCTCTCTGTGAAACTTTCACTGAAATGTATCCCATGCCACTTCCAAGCAGAATTAGGTGTCCTTTTCTTATTTATTTATTTATTTTGAGACAGCGTCTCACTTTGTCACCCAGGTTGGAGTATAGTGGTGCAATCATGGCTCACTGCAGCCTTGACTTCCCAGGCTCAGGTGATTATCCCACCTCAGCCTCCTGAGTAGCTCGGACAACAGGCGTGTGCCACCATGCCCGGCTAATTTTTGTATTATTATTTTTTTTTTTTGGAAATGGGGTTTTGCCATGTTGCCCAGGCTGGTCTTCAACTCCTGGGCTCAAGTGATTCACCCACCTCAGCCTCCCAAAGTACTGGGATTACAGGCGTGAGCCACCACATGTGGCCAAGTATCCCTTTCTAATGGCTCCCATAGCATTGACTCTTACATTTTGGTGTTGGCAGGGGGGATTGAAGTCCCAGTACTCATAGTAGTTGTATTGGCAAGAGTCATTATAATAGCTAACACTTAAATAGCGTTACTTTGTACTAGGTACAAAACCTTTATGCATATTAATTTATGTTATTCTCATAATAACCTTATGAAGTAGACACTTCATATTATTCCCATTTCACAAACAAGGACTTTGGGGCAGAGAGAGATTAAGTAAATTGTCTAAGGTCGCACAGTAAATAAACATGGATCCAGGGTTCAAATGCAGGAAGTCTAGCTCCAGAGTCTTTGCATTTAGCCATATGCCAGTCTTTTTCCTTCCCTGGAATGCAAACTCCCTGAGGACAAGGGTTTTGCCTGTCCTGTATCACCTCTCCTGTGTCTCATTACCTACAACTAATTCATGGTAGTAATAAACACTTCTCATGATGATCTTTTTAGAGAGGCCAGGAAGTGAATGTAGCGGAATGTGTCCTCCTGTCTCTTCCAGGCAGAATTAGGTATCCCTTTCTTACAGCTCCCATAGTATTAGATCTTATTTCTGTGGTGTCTGTAGTAGATATTAAAGTTCCAATACTAGTAGTACATTGGTTGTATTGGCAAGAGTCATTGTAATAGACACCCATGGCGTTTACCCTAAGGCCAAGCTAGTTCTGCTTATTTTGGGTGTGCATACATTTAAACTGATAGGTTAAGTACTATTAATGAGTTGGAAGCCTGGAAGTTGACAAAAGAAATTTTTTCTTTTAACAAATTTTCACTTCCCTCCCTTTTCAGTCTTTTATTTTTTCCCCTTTTCATCTTCCCAGCAAATGTAGTTACAAGGTGATCGTTAGAAAGATTATGTAAAATTTTCAAAGGCTCCTGAACAACAGTTGTGGAATGTTCTATTTTGGGTTACATGTGACCAGGAATATGGACCCATGAAATAATTCAGAGCCTCAATGTGGATGCTTTTAAAAATATATAGCCAGAGGACAAAGTTTTCCTTTGTCTTTCTGGTTATCAGTGCTGTGTGATATTTTGACCTCTTCCCTCCATTCGGCACTTGGTTTTCTTTGTACCATTGCTTTGTTTCAGATTAAAATGAAAAGAAAAAGATTAATACCTTTTTTCCCCTGGAAGATCTACCTTTTCATTGGGTTATAGTTTCTGTGCCTGTCTTTGGCACTTATTAATAGCTATGGCAATTTAAAGGCTTTGTGATCCACAGATAGGCCTACTATGATTCTCTTCTGAGAGTCCTTAATCCACCATTGAGAGAAGGGCAATGTGTCCTCCTCCCTTCCTGAGGCCCTCTGTATCCATGGTGTGTTATGAAATGCATGATCCTGAAGGTAAAGATGTTGTCCTATATCAGCACAGCATGGCATAGCTGACACAGATATGAGCTATAGGTAGCTACAATACAATCCTCTGGTGATCTTTGCAATCTGTTTTAGGGGAAACAAATAACAGAAGCAGCAGAGTGAATCCAAATTAAATTTAATGTTGTTTTTGACAGGAAGAGCTGTGCCTAGATGTAGACAGTGTCATTTCTTTTTCCCTGGCACATTATTGAAAATACTAATATATAATTTTGCCCAAATTTGGCTGAGATCAGCCAGTTTCCAGGGCTGGCAGGTCTCTCTCTCTCTCTCTCTCTTTTTTTTTTTTTTTTTGACAGAGTCTCCTTCTGTTGCCCAGGCTGGAGTACAGTGGCTCAAGTGATTCTCCCACCTCAGCCACCTGAATAGTTAGGACTACGGGTGCACACCACCATGCCTGACTAATTTTTTCTATGTTGTAGAGATGGGATCTCACTGTGTTCAGCAGGCTGGCTTAGAACTCCTAGCCCACAAGCGATCCTCCCACCTGGGCCTCCCAAAGTGCTGGGCTTATAGGCATGAGCCACTTCACCTGACTGACTCCTACTTCTGACTTCTCAAACTTGGGAGGCTACTCAAATCAGTGGGAGGTCACCTAGAACACTCTTTTCTCCCTAGATTCCCTGAAGCAGTGCTAAGTCTAATAAGGCCTCTAGGGAGCGATAATTATTTGGTCTCCGGCCCCAAGTGCCTGCCCCTCAATGTTACATTTATCCTCTACCTATGTGATACAAAGGGGAAAGTATATTAATATTATCTTTCGACCCTATACTCCTTCCCATTTCCCTTTAAGGGTAGTTTATTTACCTGATTGACCTTTCTGTTGTAAAGGCAGAATGTGATACTGAGTGTGGAGTTTGAAAACCACTGTTTTCTGGTCTTGACTCTGCCAACTTAACAGTGGTACCAGTTTCTTTCTTATTCCTGTTGTCAGAACAAAAATACTTTCTCCTGTCTTGAAAATTAATGAGATGATATGCTTGAATCACTATGTTCTCCCTGAAAGGTGGACCCTGAATAACTTCAAGCTGATTTTTTTGAAAGGAGCTGAAAGCAGAGTTAAGACTATTTGTTTTTCTAAGAATAGCTGTGGCTCCACAAATAACATACTACACTTTTTTAGATAGGAAAAGATTGTAGAGATAGTGTTAACCCTCTCAAATGTAAAATGACAGGCAATCTAATATTCAAAGGTGAGATCATTTGTCCAAGTTCACATAGCAAGGGAAAGGGCCAAGACATGAGTACCCAGAGGTTTGGTGTTTGTTTTTTGGCACATTTAAGAGTTATTTTTGCCTCAGAAATCTGCATTTCACATATTTAATGCAAAATAAAGCCCTTCTTTGGTAAAATGTATTCTGTTAGACTGTCACTATTGTACAGTCCATGCGATGAACTTAGTATTTATAGTTAAATTAGTATAGCCTTAACCACTCTTTTTATATGTAAAATACTTTCCCTCTTATCTAAATAGTTCCAGTAGTTTCTTTTCTGTGGGTTGGATAGAAAGTAAGTATTGATCTAATAATCATTGGGTGGTAGGGAGATGGATAAAAACGGAATGGAAACTCAACCCAGTCTGTTCTAAACTTTGCAATGTGTGCAATTCTGATGTATTATATGGCCTTAAACATATATCTAATGACACACCTATATCCAGGCACAGCCCTTGCTGTTAACAACATTGTTAATTCAGTTAGGCTTCACTCTCCTGCCTCAGTTGTTTTGTTTTCCCTAAAAAAGACTGCTAAAATCATTACACAGTTTCTTTCCAGCTATTTATAGGCCCATGTCTTAGTTTTCTATTGCTGCTGTAACAAATTACCATAAATCCAGTGCCTTAAAACAACACTGATTTGTTACCTTACAGTTCTGCAGGTCATTGGCCTAAAATTAAAGGACTGTGTTCCTTTCTGGAGCCTGTGGGTGAAAATCCGTTTCCTTGCCTTTCCCAGCATCCAGAGGCCACCTATGTGCCTTTGGTCGTGTCTCTCTTCCTCCATCTTCAAATCCAGCCGTGCCAAGTCAAATCTTTCTCACATCTCCTCACTTGAACCTCTGCTGCTTTCCTCTTCCAGTGTTAAGGAGCACAACTGAGTAATCCAGGATCATCTCCCCATCTCACAGTCTTTAACTTAATCACACCTGCATCGTCTCTTACTATGTTAGACAACATATGCACAGGTCTCAGGAATTAAGATGTGGACATCTTTGGGGGCCCATCATCCTGTCTACCACACCCTATGTCTATGTCAACTATACCATACTGTGAGTTTTCTTTCGGAGGGTATTAAGATAATGGCTGTTTTCAACTTAAAAAATTATTTTCAAAAATATTTATCACAAATCTTTGTCCCAATGCCCTCCATGCAAGATAGTTTCCAGCCATTATGAATAATTGTTTAATATTTTATATATACAGTCATCTGTTGTTATCTGTGGGGCATTGGTTCCAGGACCCCCTGAGGCTACAAAAATCCACATATGCTCAAGTCCCTGATAACATTAATACATTCTAATCAAAGGCCATTCAGATTTTTTCAATTATCCCAAAAGTGTTATTGATAGGATAAAGCTCAGCTTCAGAATTAGGCATTGCAATTAATTGTAATGTCTCTTTAATGTTTTTCCATGTAGAACACTTTCTCGGTCTTCTCTTGACTTTTATGACCTTGACACTTTTGAAGATTACAGGCCAATTAATTTGTAGAATGCCCCTCAGTTTGCATTAGTCTTAATTGTTCCTCATGATATTATTGAGGTTTTGCTTCTTCAGCAGGAATTGCACAGACATAATCTTCTCATTGCATCCTATCAGGTGGCACCTGATATTGATTTGTCCCATACAACTTGATAACGTGATTAGGGTGGTATCTGTCAGGCCTCTCCACTGCAAGGTTACTTTTTCTTTTATTTCTAATTCATAGCATTTCTCATGAGGTTGAGAATACTTTGAGACTATACGAATGTATTATTCCTTATCAGACTTTCAATATTTCATTTATTGCATCAATATGGAGTCATACTTTCCTATTTTATTCAGTTACAATCCTTGATTTATTTTGATGCCAAGTGGTCCCATATTTGTATGATCCCCTTCTAGCTGGTTTATGTATCTTTTTGACAAGTCTCAATCATCCTTCCTTATGTTCGGAGTATATCTTGTACTTTCTGAGTGCTTCATTACATTCCATTTCATCTTGTACTTTCTCTGCCTTAGCTCTGGAATCAGACATCATGGTTCCTTTTAGTGGAGAATCATGTCTTGAACCAAAATCTGTTTGCTAGGAGTGCTCATTGCTATTCCAGTATTGCTGTTCCAAGGCCCTTTTGATGGCGAGAGCTAGGAAATATTTGTATACATGTATATACACACATAAATACGTATATACATTTATACATATATGCCTATATATTTATCCATTGAAACCATGAGTTCTGACCAATACCTTCAATTTTAACCCAATACCATAGGGTTCATTCTAGTTTTCTCCCTTTTCATGATTTCACTTCTCAATTGCCAACTTCTCAATTGCTAACATTAAGAAACATCTCTCTTATTATTTGACCAGTTCCTTCACATGTAGCCCATGCCCTGTTGACATACCCTTGCCTCCCCAACTCTGACTTCCAGAAATCCTGGCTGTAGCTGCCACCTCCCTGCATGAATACCCTCATTTTGTTTGCACTTCACCTTACCACATCAGTCTACCATTGATGTAGTCTTCCTGCAATGACACCTTCCTCATCTTCTCAAGCCCCACAAAGAGTCTCTATGGTGCCCTCTTCACAGGGCATGCCTACTTTGCTTGGCCCTACTAATGGATTGAACTGTTCAGGAAGGGGAAGGGAAGGAACATTTTCTGTACTTTGATGAGTTGTTGCCACCTTTTTCCTTACAACTATGATTTGTAAGGATTACTACCCTTGTACTGGATATTTACTTTCTATTGTAGTTCCTATAAATTCTGCTTTCCTGTAGTCAACATCCACATTTTAAAATTATAATTTATGAGATTTTTGCTTGTCAGTTTGAGTCCTTTTCTTCAGATTAATATTAATTTGTTTACTGGTTTATTATTTATAATTTATGAGATTTTTGCTTGTCAATTTGAGTCCTTTTCTTCAGATTAATATTAATTTGTTTACTGGTTTATTATTATCACTGGCTTGATTTTTAACTAATAAGGTGTTAAAAATGAGGCAACTGGAAATAAGATGATTTTCACATAATTATGGTATAATCACTACTTCTTTCTCATAATACTTCTTTTTGTTATTTTTATGTTTTTTATTTAATTTTTTTCTTTTCACTAACCAAACAGCCAGCACTGATAAATATAAACTCTCAGCAAAGCTGGCTTAGAAGAAAGAGTTTAAAAAAAAATGAGATGGGATCTCTATGTTGTCCAGGCTGGTTTTGAACTCCTGGCTTCAAGTGATCCTCCCACCTCGGCTCTCCAAAGTGTTGGGATTACAGGTGTGAGCCACCATGCCTGGCCAGAGTGAAGCCTTTCATTTTTGAATAGAGGTATTTTAAAAACCTATTGCACAGTAACCTATTCCTGGTTATTTAGGGTTAGGAATATGAGTTCAAAAAGTCTGATTTCCTTAGCATGACATAGAAAGCTGTTCACATTGTGTTCTCAAATTTCCTTTCTAGCCTCAGTTTCTGCCGCTTCTCATTTTGGTACTCTGTGCTATTACTGTACCACATTATTTACCCTTCCCCAAGTGTGCCACATTTTTTTTGTATTTCTGTGTTAGTGTGCGATTACCCAGAAGGTAGATCAAGCACATGCTTGGAACACCAAGCAGACATAGCTACTAAACAATGAGGAAGAAAAAGAGTATTTGATGTTTCATGTCATCATCAAGGAAATTAGATCTTTGTTGAACTTCCTTACACTTAATTCATAGTTTAGAATTATTTATATTTTGAAATACATGTGAGGGAGCACCATAGCCTTTTCTGTAATTAAGGCCCCTGTATGTTATTTTAGGCCCTTCTCTGTGCCTTTGCTCTTGATGGATCTTAGCACTATGAACCCTGCCTCTGAGAGAATTGCATGACATTCCATCCCATAGCATTTTATTGCACATCTATCATAACACTTAACACTTTGTATAATAATTTTTTAATCATCTCTCCTGACCAAACCATGAAGTCCATGAGGAAAATGACATCTTCCCATCTAGCCACCTGTTTCCTGCATCTAACCTGGTGATTTAGGCAAAGTAGAGACTCATTAAGTGTTGTTAAACTGAATAATTATTGTCTTGTTTATAAATGCAGGTGGTAGCTTTTATAGGAGAGATTAAATTATGTCTCTTAAACTGTCATCACACTTGATTCATTAGTATCTGTTCGGATAGAATTTGACACGTCCAGGCAGTCCAGTTTGTTAATATATCAAACTGTTCAGAGAATTGGCAGTGTTCAGAAATAAGAAATCTGAAAAATCTGTAAGATTCTTATGCAACACGATGATTTACTGGAGGCCCCCCCCCCTTTTTTTTTTTTTTTTTTTTTTGATATGGCCTCGCTCTCACCCAGGTTGGAGTGCAGTGGCACGATCTAGGCTTGCACAATCACTGCAACCTCTACCTCCCAGGCTCAAGCGTTCCTCCCACCTCAGCCTCCTGAATAGCTGAGACCACAGGCATGTGCCACCATGCCCAGCTAATTTTTTGTATTTTTGGTAGAGACAGGGTTTCATCATGTTGCTGAGGCTGGTCTCGAACTCCAGAGCTCCAGCAATCCACCTGCCTCAGCCTCCCAAAATGCTGGGATTACAGGCGTGAGCCACCATACCCGACCTAGCTGGTGGCTTTTTCTTCCATCTTGCCCAGTGTTCTGACAATCAGGATTTAGCCTTGTATACTTATGTTCATTCAATTGCATTAGTTCTTTAAAAATCAAAGAATCTTTTCAGTTAGATTTGGATCAGAGTTGTAGGTACTTTCTGATTTCTTCACTTAAAACAGTTCAAGGAGAAAACAATGAAAAATTCTGTTGTTGGATGGATATCACATTACCACTGGCTCTTTTGCTGCTTAAATATCATCTATCCATGGCCTGCAGGAGCCATAGAATATCTTAACGGATATCATATCTTAACGGATATCATAGAATATCTTCAGATCCTATTACGATAGTCCTACCCCAGACTATGAAAAGGTTCCAAAGGTCATCTTTTGAGTTTGAAGCCATCTGAGTAGACAGGTTTCTAATGGCAGTGGTTCTCATATGCCAGTTAACTCATGGAAGCTGGTTTGTTACGGATATTGCCACAGGTCTGCAGTGATGTATGAGAAACAACAGTGTAGTGATTATCTACCAGAAAGCTAACTTTATTGATTGCAAAGGACCATCCTTTCTTCTGAGATTATTCTTTACACTTTTTGCTTGTTCAAATGCTCTTTTGTCCTTAATTTAATGAAATTAAATTTATGATGGTAATCAAGGACTGTATCTGTATCCTTATATGAAACCCTTGAGACAAAATATGTTTCAGAACTTACATTCTTTTTGGATTTTAGAAAGGTAACAGTCTGTGTGTCCTATATTACATAACAGCCCCAGTAGGGTTTGAGGTGACACCCCATAATCAGTTACAGTAATGTTTCTGCAGTGAAATAAAAGAATATTTATACTAAGTGAGAGAAAAAGCCTGTGAGTAGCCTCGCGTCAGTTCAGGTCAAGCTTGACTGCCAGATGAGTTCATATCAGTTCAGATTTTGCTGCCAAATGAGTTACAGGCAAGAAAAAATTGATTTCCAAGTGTTTGGATTTTGAAATTGTGGATAAGGGGTTGCCTTTTAAAATGTCCTGACTTTGTAAAATAAAGTTGAGTATCCTATGTAGGACCCCAAAATGTTTTTGAAATTACATTGGTCCACAAAATCCAAAAGCATGGGAAACAGCCCTTGAAAGCTATTGAAGTGAGTATAACATTACTGTTACACTCATCCCTAGCCAATAATACTTTTTCTCTCTATTTTGTTTGCAAGGAAATAAATTGTTGTTGGTTATAATCTTTGGATATTGTAAAAAATCTCCAAAAATGCTTTTAATCAAAGTAGATTGAAAATAAGTTTATCTTGTAGCAATTTGAGGACGCTGGGGCAGGAGAGAAGGTTGCAGCCTGAATCCATCCACAATTCCCAGTGATGGATTAGGATTCTCTGATAGGCATGGGTTCTAGCTTGACAAGTCCTCCTGGCTGTATTTGTTTGGCCAAATAGATTAGTGAGGAGATTGGTCTGTTTTGGGTAAGGGCAATGTTAAATACCTACATGAACTTAGGTTAACTGATTAATCTTTGGCGTTTGTAGCTTATGTTTCTATCCATCAGATGGCGTTAACAGTTCCCATCTCACAAGTATAAAATGAGTTAGGAGCTATGAAAGTACTTTGACAATGAAGATCACATTAGCATATAAAATAATAATCTTAAAGAAGAAGTTATATAGTATGAACGAATAGAATCAAAACAACACAGTTACACAATTCTTGTCCTAGTAAATTTGTCTAGAAAGTAGACTTGGTAAAACAATTATTTGACCTAACTGTGTTATAATTTGGCTCTTGCTTAAAAACAGTATTTCTCTGTTCTGTGTGCCAGTTATTTATTTATTGGCCCTTAGCTTCAGATTCACCCTTTGTTGCCTGCTCTGCGAAAATGGACCTGAACCTTTTGTTTTTATCTTTGTTTTGTTTTGAACCTTTTGAATGGTTGCTTCCTTTACCACCTGACACTGAAGTTTTGTCAGTAGAGGGTGCTGGAAAGGCATGTCAGGAAGGAAGTACTTTGACAATGGTGACCACTTTAACGTATCGAATCATAATTTTGAGGAATAATTATATGGTACAAATTTGTATAGTATTTATATGTTTATATAGTTGCTTATATAATATTTATATGTTTATATAATTGTTATATATGATATGTATAATTTACATAGCATTTATATGGTTTTACTTCATGGTTCCCTGTGTGCTTGCTCAGCAGGCTGTTTTTTGGGCATCTTCACCAGTGCTCAGCTTCTTTACCCAGTAGTCAGTAGCTTCTCCTGGTGCCCCCAGAGACAGTTTTATAGCAGAGTATTTCTGGTAGGACACTTCCCAGAAGGTGTATTTTGAGCATGTTCCAAAGGGTAGGTTTCTGACAGATTCCAGCTAATGAACACCACAGCAGCTTCTCTATGCTTCATCGAGCTGTGACTGTGCCCTCTCCAATAATGTCTAGATCTCAGCCTTGAGCAGAAGCCACTTTCTTTGGTCCTCTTTCTCAGCCCTAGGGGTAGTTGCTCCTGATATCTGTGATTCTTTGATTCTTATGATTTTTAAAGAATCTCTTTACTTATTACTAGCCAATTTCTCGTTACTCCAATATCCTTTTATTCCAACTCTCTGTCATAGTTAATAATTCCTTATGTACAATTCTCCCTGTTCAAATTACTATGTGGTTTCTCTCTCCTGAGTAGACCCAGACAGTTGCAACCAATTAAAGATCTCTTTGAGCCACCATGTATCACTGGCAAGGCAATTCTTAAGAGATGATACCGTTGTATCTGTAGCTGAAAAAACTCAAATATCTTTTAGGGAAATGTCTCAAAATCCAATGAAGTTTAGCTGTTCTTCCCATGGGGTCTCTGTGTACCTATGTATTTGTCTCTCTTTCTCTATATTCATGTCCTACCACCTTCACTGTGAGTTCTCACTCTTCTCTCCTTCTCCATCTATTTGCCTTCATACACTTAGTTTCCAACCCCAGCATTGCTTTTGACTTCCCTGCATCTCAATTTCTGTTTTGGTGAGGCAGAGATATAAAAGATCATAAATTAATGAAATCAAGGACATGAAAGTGCTATGTAATTAGTAGAGTACCATACAAAGTGGTGATATTACTTGTGTTTATTAAATAGTTTCCTATGTTTTCAAAATTTCAATTATGTTTTATTTTAAGAGCTTTGTGGGTACCTTCAGGGGTACTTACAAACTAATAAAATAGATACATTGGTACATAGAATTATTAGACAAGGCTGAATGTGCTGGGTGCTAAAATAGGCGAACAAATGAGGAAATAGGAGCCCTGACAATTAGAATTTAATTGTGGCCTGAGGATTCATGGATTATTTCCAAGGAGAATCATCTGACCTTGAAGGACCTTAGCTGCAATTTATTAAATGTTTGTGGCACAAATGAGCCTTGTGATACGTACTTTACATATATTCTCATATTGAATCTTTACATTCATCCTTATATTCTTAAATTATTTTATTATGTCTTATACTGATTTCAAAATATTTTGCTTGAAGACAGATTTTTGTTCATTTGTTTTATTTTTTTAATTGAAACCTACCTCCAATTATGTGTGAAAACTCAGTGGCAGTAAAATCCACAGATAGAACATTATATTTTATGTTGTTTTTCAGGTATTTTCTATTTTTATATTTATTCATGGATACTTACATTTTAAAAGATAGTTAAACACTTTTCACCTGAGAACTAGAGTAAATAGATTATATGATAATCTCTATATTGAAAAAGGGAAACGTATTGTTTAAAATTGATGACTCAGTCTCTCTCTCTTTTTTTTTCCATAAGAGAGTGTGTCAGTAGGCTTCTAGGAGATGGCATACTTTATGAAAAAATGTAGCATACTATTTAAATTAGGGGTGGTTACTCTTTGAATGCAAAGTATCCTGTCAAATCACAGGATGAGTGCATCTCCCAGTGGAAGATGTTGCAAAGTGCAAGTGACTGTGAGTCTTCCCGAAAGCATTTGTCTTTATAGCTTGGATTCTGTGAGATGCCCACCAAAGACACTTAATCCTTTATCTTAGAAAGTCAAGATGGATGAGTCTTCAGATTTATTAGGAACCCTTCTTTAGTTTTGAATATTTTGTGATGAACCCATACTTTATCTTTTTGCAGATGAGATGGAAATGTCCTGTTTCCTTGGCAAATAATATGTGAACTTAGCACATGTAGTTCTTTTTTTTAAAAATAGGCTATGATTTGATCAGTGTTTTCTGAAGTATTATGTGCATGCTACTGGTGATATATGTACCCCCTGGAAATAGACAGACTAACACAATTTGAATATATTTGTTACTTATTTTAATGCTGATTAGGAAAAAAAGGCTGGTATATCACACTTGTCATCTCTTAGATATTACTGAAGTTAAGACTATGCAGGTAACAACACCTCACCCAGACCAAGTGAATTACTGGTGCAGTGTTCAGGCATGCCCGAGAATGTATTGCTGCATTCTTTTCATAGATGCAGCAACACTCTATTCCCAGAAAATAGTAATATTTAAATATACAAAGTATTTATAACATACATAATTGTGAATTGGAATCAGTTCTGTGCTCTTTTTTTGTTTTCTTGTTGAGGCCAGCATGGATCAGTGGATAAAAATTGAATTTTTAAAATGTAAAGGTGCAGACTGTGAGGGAAATCTTATTAGGGGAAGATTTTGATGAAGTTAGTCAAGTATCTTTAGACAAACTTGAAGACCAAATTTAGCAAATTGTCTGAAACGTCTGCTACTGTTACAGAAGAACCAACTGCAAAGAAAACAACTATCACACAAATTTGATGAAAGTATTTGAAATTTATATTTTCATAAGTATGATGAGAACGAACCTCTTTCCTTGTATGTCAATGTGTAGAGACACACAATCTGGTGTGACACCTGTTAATCCTGTGCTTTTTTGAAACACAAAGTATGCTATACAAAAATCTGAGAGATTCCTTAAAAAGTTGAACATAGAGTTGTATGACCCAGAAATTCAGAAACACCTAGGTGTATATCCCCCCAAATTAAAAACTAATACTCAAACAAATGTACACCCATGTTCAGGGAGGGACTATTCACAATACCCAAAGGTGGAAAGAGCTCAAATGCCCATTAACTGATGGATGGGTAAATAAATTGTGGTATGTACATATAATGGAATACTCAGCCATATAGTATATTAGAAGTACTGATATACATAGTGGGTGAGCCTCCAAAATATTATGTTAGTGAAAGGAGGCTAAGCACAAATGATTAGATACTATATGATTCAATTTTTGTGAAATACTGAAATAGATAAATCCATAGTGACAGAATGTAGATGCCAGGGGCTAGGGGCAGGGAGGAGAGAATGGGGAGCAACTGCTTAATGGGTATGGGTTTTATTTTGGGGTTGATGAAAATGTTTTGCAACAAGATAGAAGGGGGTGGTTGTGCAACATTCTAAATGCACTGAATGCCACTGAATTGTTTACTTGATAGGTGCAGCAAACCACCATGGCACATGTATACCTATGTAACAAACCTGCACATTCTGCACATGTATCCTGGAACTTAAAGTACAATAAAAAATTTAAAAAAATCACTACTTTTATCTTATGTGGATTTCACCTCAGTATGGAAAAAAAAAAAAAAAAAAACAACTTACCCAGTAGTGTGGTATGTGGGACATTTTATGGGGAATAGGATGATGTTAAGTTGTTCATAAGCATTTCTTATTATTACAGGAGTTAAGTATCTATTTTTACAGTTCCCTTCTCTTTATGAGAAATTATTAGTTTTCTGTTTTCTGTAATAAGTTTTCCTTTAAAGATAAATGTAAGTTTTAAAGAAAAAATAAGAAAGATGGTACTGATGTGACAAATGAAGGCAATTTACAAATGAATGAAAAATGGCAGCTTCAAAGAGACATTTTGTTTTATATTCAAGCCAATTAATTTTAATTTTTATTATTTTATTATTATAATTATTATTGTTTTAGAGACAGAGTCTTGCTCTCTTGCCCAGGCTGGAGTGCAGTGGCACCATCATAGCTCATTGCAGCCTTGAACTCTATGACTCAAGTGATCCTCCCACCTCAGCCTCACTCACAGGCGTGTACCACTACTCCTTGCTATTTTTTTTTTTTTAATTTTTATACAGACGAAGTCTCACTATGTTGTCCAGGCTAGTCTTGAACTCTTTCCACTTCAGCTTCCCGAAGTGTTGGGATTACAGGCGTGAGCCTCTGTGCCTGGCCAAGTTTTAGTGACAACATATTGGACACTAGTTGCTGTTTATCAAAGTTGAACGAGATGAGACTTTTGCCTTAGGAAAAACTTTCAACCTAAAGGTGATAAGCCAAATCTATAAATAATTCAAGGAAGAAGCTGAATGTGCCCAGTGAGACTGGAACAGAGGACAAACAGACTGAGGCCAAGACCAGGTACCTGTTTGGTTTGATTACCAGTACCATTTAAGAATATGCTAGAATAGGCTGCTGGGTGTAGTGGCTCTTGCCTGTCATCCCAGCACTTTGGGAAACCAAGGATGGAGAATTGCTTGAGACCTGGAGTTCAAGACCAGCCTGGGCAACATAGCGAGACCTCATCTCTAAAAAAGTAAAAAATTAGTGGGCATTGTGGCAAGCACCTGTAGTCTCAGCTACTCAGAAGACTAAGGTGGGAGGATCACTTTAGCCCAGGAATTTGAGGCTGCAGTCGGCTATACTCATACTACTGCACCCCAGCCTGGGTGACAGAACAAGACCCTGTTACTAAAAATGGGAAGGAAGGAAAGGAAGAAGGGGAGGGAGGAAGGAAGATGCTAGGATATATGGGAAGAAATTAAATAAACTCTATGTATAAGTGCAAACAAAACCCCAACTTAATATTGGCATTGGTGGTTGATGGAAAGATGGGAATTGGTGGGAAACCATTTTAGAGCAAAAGTTGCTTTTAAAATTAGAAACAGGGAGCAAAATTACTCAATAAATGCAACAGGCTGGGCGTGGTGGCTCACGCCTGTAATCCCAGCACTTTGGGAGGCTGAGGTGAGTGGATCACCTGAGGTCGGGAGTTCGAGACCAGCCTGACCAACATGGAGAAACCCTGTCTCTACTACAAATAAATATTAGCCGGGCATGGTGGCATATGCTTGTAATCCCAGCTACTCAGGAGGCTGAGGCAGGAGAATTCTTTGAACCCAGAAGTCAGAGGTTGCAGTGAGCTGAGATCATGCCATCGCACTCCAGCCTGGGCAACAAGAGCAAAACTCCATCTCAAAAAAAAACCAAAAAAACAAAACAACAACAACAACAAAAAACAAAAACAAACGAAAAACAGATAATGTAATCAAGTTTCATATACTGTGGTCCCTTTTGCCTCTACCTTTTTCTCTCTCAGTAACTTGACAGTCCTCTGGGCTTCCTCTCTCCCTAACAATCTCATCATTTAAAGGTAGAATAGTAGAGGGCTTGAGAATGTATGCTCTGGAGCTAGACTGCTGCCTGGGTTCAAATTCCAGTTCCAATATTTACACACTGTGTAACCTTAGTCATGTCACTTGATTTTTCTATGTGTTTGTTTTCTCTTCTGTAAAACGTGGATGTTAATAGTAACTGCATTTAAGGCTTTGGTAAGGATTAAATAAGTTAAATGATTAAATGGGGTAAGCATTTATAACACTGCTTGGCACACGGTATGTGATCAAACAAATGTTAGCCATTATCATCATCTCCAGTCAGTAAATCCTGTCAATTTTATCTCCTAAAAATCTTTTTGAATGTCACCCACTACCATTGCCTTAGTTTAAGATCTAATGTTGTCACAATTGCAGTTGTGCCTTAACTAGTCCTGCACCCTCACCCTCTCTCCTAACCATCCCCTCTGTCTCACTTGACTGCCTGACATACTCTTGCTTATTCTGAAATACTCAGCTCAGATGTCACCTCTGTGAAACTTTCCCTGATCCTCTGTGCTAGTCCACTTAGGGCTTTCCATGTGCACTTATATCCTTTGGAACATATCTCATTTATAGCACAGCTTATATAGTACTGTGACTGTACCTGATGTTCCCTGGGTTGTGTCCACCTTGAAGGTGGGAAACTGGGTTTGCTGAGGTTTGAACGTCCTCCCTAAACACAGCCCCTGGTATAAAGTAGATGCTTATTAAGTGCTTGGGTGGATTATTGAATGGCCTCTGCCTGTAGAAAGCTAGTTTACAGTCTTCATTTGGGAAGCTAAGTTGAACACACGTACGGATGACTAACTATGAACATTGTGTAGTAAGTGCTGCAAGAGTTTAGAAAGAAAAGGGCATTTGGTGAGTGCTGGGGTAATAAAATTTGACTTCAAAAAGGTGGAGCTTGATACAGAACTTAAGAATAGGCAGAACTTCTGTGAACAGAGGGGCAGCCACAATCTACTACGCAAAAGGGATGTTTTATGAGTTGAATGGGTGGTGACAGAAAAAAAAGAAAAAAAAAAAAACCAACAAAACTCAGCCTTAGCAAAACAGAGAAGAGACCAGTCTAATTAGGATGTGTGTGTGTGTGTGTTGATGGGGGAAAGGTATATGTTGAAAAATACAAGTAAATCATAACCTATAAACAGGGTGTGTTCTAAAGATTTATTTACAAATCATTTGTTTGGACATGACACATAATATACATCATTTCTAGCCAGCTCAAAATATTGTATTTAACCTACTTAATAGTGAACTATCCCAGGGATAGTGCTCCAGAGCCTGGGAACAGAGAATCAGGAAAGGTGTGATGGATTCTGGGCTAGAAGACAGAGTAATAGAGAAAATTGAGATTTGTTGTTCTCCTGTGACCCTTTCTGCACCTTTTTTTTTTTTTTTTTTTTTTTTAACATCTCAGTTTCTCTAAGAGAAAGTTTCTGTATCCCTCAAGGCACCCCATGCTGCTAACTTCCTTGAAACAGAACCCCACCCAAAGTTGCTAGGGCTCTAAAAGGCTCTCTCTCACCTCCAGCCTGCCTCATTCCCTCAGGGCAACAGCTCTTTGCTATTTGAAGAAACTTGACTAAACTCATTCACGCTAGTGTGTGAATAACTGATAGCCACCTCATCCTGGCAGCTGTACTTATTACAATTTTAACAGCCTTCTTGTTAGCTCAAATGAACCTGTAATTGCTGGAATTTCTGGCACTGGTACAGAGCAAACAATGTGGGAGGGGGGCGAGGGTTACAGAGAGAGAGAGGGAGAGAGAGAAAGAGAGAGAGAGAGAGAGAGAGAGAGAGTTTCACTGTAGGAGAAGATATTTTGAGACAGGGAAAGCTTTGGCCAAGAGCTTTGCCTAATTTTCCTTTCTTCTCCACCTCCCTCCCCCAGATTGTTCTCGTGTATTCCTCTTCACAGACTTACTATGGGCTGCATGTTGTTTATTACCATTATTTTTAAAGAATAACTTCTGTAGCGTTCTGGGTATGGTGGTACTGTGTTTTTTAGTTGTATGCAAATCTGGGATTACGTTTAATGGGAAATAGGATTGAATAGATAAGATGGGGCTGGGGGTTGAGGGGACCTTGAAAGTGGAGTCTACAAATACATCCATAGAAATAAGTAGTCATGGAAAGTTTTTGAATAAAAGCTTAAGATGATGAAACCAATAAAGGAGGCATAATGAATTCTAAATTTTGAATTAGAAATGATGGAGTATTACGTTTACTTTTGGCTTGGGATTGGTTTATTCAGAATCGTATTTCTGGTTACCATTTTTCATGGTTCATCTTTAATTGTTAGTGTCTCTCTCCCTGGCTGGCTGTTCTCTCTAGCTCCTGACCCAATCTTCCTTCAGGATTAATGCTCCCAGAAGCTTTTATGACTTTTGTATTCCCAACTAGCACATAAGGGCTTATACATTATGTTTCTGTGTCCCAAAATTCAAGTCTAATGTTAGCAAAACCCAACTCTCATTTATAAGACTTTTTTTTTTTAAACTTTTAAATGAAAATTTCCAGCCTTTCCAAACATACCCCCAAAACACACTGGAGATAGTGGTTAATGATCTGCATCAGTTAGCCCTCAGAGCTGCAGGAACCTCCACACCCACTCCCTAACCTGTGCATGTTAAACCATGTTGTAGATAAGCTCTTCCCTTTGGGGAACCCCATTGTCTTTTATGCTTTATATTGTTCATTATGTAAATGTTCTTGATATTTCTCCTCCACCAGTCTGCACAAAGGAGAAGCCAGAAAATGGGATGAGAAAGGGATTTGAGACACTTCCTTAAGCCTAAATTGTAATTCTCTCATTGGAACAGGATTCATAGATCTTTAATCAAATATGTATATTTTTCTCTATTTTGAACATTAAAAGGGCTTGTTAGCATTGGGCCCTCGAGTGTATCATTTGTATATTTTGCTCTTGACTGCTCAGCATACCATTTACATTACCAGGTATGGGTGATGTGCAGTGGCTTGCTTGGTTGAATTTGCTATTTCATTTTTTGCTCCATGTAGTGGAGCAGTGATTGTTAAAATTGAATTTTGTGGTTTACTCTTTCATCAGCACTTGTTGCAACAGTAATTTAATAGGATTTAACAGTCCAAAGAATATACTTTTTGTCCTTTTCATTTACCAGTCCACAAAATGACTGCTTTTAGGAGATATTATTTCATTTTTCAATATTCTCTGGCCTAGGTGGTGACAAACTAATAAAATGCATTCCTTCCTTTGCCTTACCAATCCTATCTTGACTTAGAAAACTGATTACTGACATTTCCCTTCCTTATGGTAGCTAAGTGTTTTCCTTACTCAGTTCACTTCAGCAGTCACCTATTGATCTATTCACACCCCCATCCTCATTCTATCATAAAGTTATTATATACCTACTATGCTGGGCACCCTGCCAGGCGCACATAGGGTCTTTCATGCAAACATCAAAAGGAGCCATTTAGGTATAGTATGTGCAATTGTAACATTTTATTTTTTCTTATGATTCAAATCTTAGTTTTGGAAGGAAAAGGCCCTTTAATGATTTCTTATTTAATTATCATCAGAAAAGTGTGGTTAGGCATGGAGGAGGGAAGAACTTACCACTGCTGGCTTGATTTCACCAAAATCACCTCCTATAATTGGGTTACTAGGTGACAGGCACTGAGTTAGGTATAATACAAACATAAGGAAGGCCCAACCTCAGTTGTCAGAAATTTATAATCTAGGGACACATAGAAGCAGTTTTAACCCAAAGAGACAGGAGCTATAATATTCAAAGTACCACAGGAGGATAGCAAACCCATTACCTGCATCTTCTAAGGGGTGTGAGGGAAAGTTTCACTGAGGGAGGTTTGCTTGAACACTTAAGCATGACTAGAAGTTTGCTTGATAGAGTAGAAGGGCAGGGAATTCCAAGTGGAATCAGATGTAAAGCCACTGAGGCATGAAGGAGTATGACATGTTTGAAATGTATACCAAGAAATTGCTAATTGACAGATGAAAGGGAGCTCTGTGTAATTGGCATTGGGAAGGTATTTCTGGCACAGATATAGGTTGATCATTTATGTAACTTTTGTCATATAGCTGTTCTGTAGCTTCCATTAACTATTACTTACTTCTCCCCTCCTCCAGACATTTACTTTAGTATGTGAAGACCTTTTTTTTTTTTTTTTTTTTTTTGGAGGGGAGGTGTTTAGGAGTCATATTTGTAGTTTCCCCCCTAAAATAAATATTAATATAAATATTAATGCAATACAGAGGTGACTAATAAACACCAAATTAGGTATCAGGAGACCTGGCTTATTGTTTTCCACTTCTCTCAGCGGCTATGTCACTTGAGCCAAGTCATTTAACAGCTCTGTTTCTTCATGAGTAAAATGGGAATATTAACGCCTGCATTGCCTGCCTCAGGATCAGGTTGAAAATGAAAATGAAACTCTTAAAAATAAAGAGGCATAATAAACTCTTTTACTTGAAATTCTGCTGGCTGAGGTTAAACTGACATTTAAAGCAAGTAAAATACTTTGTGGAGTATCTGGATAGGAAAATTAGGTTGGAAAATAATTCTTACTTCCTCATTAACCCTCTATGTCTGCCCTTTAGTCTTTGAAATGTCATTTAGCTTATTTCTATGTTTCCAAACTAACATGATAAAAATTTTAAACTTCCTAATGTTCTGGCATGTATATCTTGGCTCTTTTAAATTCTCAGTATAACTATTAAATAGCAATTGATTTAAGATTTAGGTGAGTAAAATATAAGTTGGTATATTTCATAGTCAATCTTGAATAATTCATACCCATTAAGTAGTTTGAATTACTAATGAGTTACTGTCTATCATTTATGGTTCCATTTGGTGGTAGGACACGAGTTTTATTCCATTTTAGAAATGTATAAGAGGGTTCTGATTCATTCAATTAGGATTGAGAGGTTATGAGACTTTGGCCTTCTGCCTTCTTTGCCATTTTTCCTAATTCAGTGACAATGCAGGCAGCAGTTATTAGTAGCAGAAAATGACATTTCCATTCATTTTATTTCCTTTGACCCCCATCTCCCACATTAGATTGAGTGGTAATCTACTGAAATCTGATAAATCACTTGAAATATGAACTTCTAGACTATAGGAGTATGAGCAATTGCTCCCAATATAAATACCCCTGGCTAACCCTTCTTTAGATCAGTGGTTCTCAAAATCTATCACTATGGATATTTCAGCAGGACAGAAGATTCTGTAAACCACTTAAGTCATCCTGCTCTGAACCATCTTACATACATCAGAAGAAAGGGAAAGAGTACTGCTGTGGATGAGATAACACAATGGTATTTTAAATGGAATGTAACTGAATTATTTATACTAGACTAGTATTGACCCTGTCATCATAATCACTAATATTATATGACACTTGTGGACTTCCAAGAGGTAGTTACCCCTCCCCGCCTTTCTGCCTTTGCAACTTAGGGATGAACTAGTTATGTGAATTTGTATAAAACACCTATTCTAGTCAAAATATAATATAAAATGGTTGTTGAGATTTTTCTAGCAGTCCCTAAGGAAATAATCTGTCAATTTGTCTGTTTTTCACAAAACTAAATGAAGAAATGATCTGGCTTATTTTCTCTTTGTTTTGAAATCTATGGTGCCGTTGATACCCAGTTTAAAAACATTCTTCTGAAGATGCTATTGATTAAATCATTTTAATGTCCCCCAAGTACTGCCCGTTTTTGAAGATTATTTGGAAAATGTGGCACATTCACCAACTCACATTCTCCTCTTATTCTGTACTTGCTTTTTTTCCTTATAAGTTAGTGGAAAGACAACTGGTCAGTTTTTTCACTCAAGAAAAACGGAGGAAGGCGTAGACAGCTTTTATCTGGGAATTCTTTAAGTCATTGAGAGAATATTTTTAAGTGTTAACTACTTTTTGAAATTATTGGCAGAATCTTTTAATCCATTTTAACATAAAATGGTTGACTAAGATGGAAAGATTTTGTCTACATAAAAGAAAGCACCATGGTTTTTGCATCATTGCATAAATCTAAGAGATTGTGCATAAATAAAAACGATGAGACAAAGCTGAATGTTAAGTGCCAAAATCAACGAAAGCTTGCGTACTTACTGGGTATTTGACACTGAGCATAATGGAATGTGGTTCCACAGAGAGAGAATACTAAATATTTACCCCCAAGGACCTGTTTCTCTGATAGTTTCTTATCCCAGTCTCCTGGCTAACATTGTTAACCCTTTTTGAAACACCCCTTTCTTACACTTGGATTTCCCCCTATTGAAGCTCACCCTTGGAGATTCTAAACCTTCTATACCCAAGCACCTACACTCACCCACTCATCTCTTTTCGAGATCTTCATGAATTCTTTGTTTATTATATGGATCTTTAGGTGAATTATCTTGGTTTACTATGAGTAGTAAAGCACAATCACAATTTCTGTCCACTTACCGCTCTATTTTTCCAAAGGTCACAGCTCCATCATTCAGCTCTTCTGTCGGTATCCCTTTCTCATCGATTCCTTGGAATTTTTGAACCAGGGCTGTGAGGTATACAGCCAGCAATGTTGCATAGTAATTTAGAGCTGCTGCCCAATACAGGTCCATCTCTCTTCACAATTCCTTTTCAGGCTCAGAGTGGTGAAGGAAGTTACTAAGATTAGTGTGCACTATGAAGTCTGGGAGGTGGGCTTTCAGGGACCTGCTTACTTAACCTGAGGCTCTGACCTTTGCCTTAGTGTGATTTTCTCACCATCCTCTTTTATTTTGTGGGCAAAGGATCAAAAAGATTTCTTCAACATTGAGTGCTAAACTTTAGCAAGAATGCATGGTTTCTGGTCCCTGTGATGAAATAATATTTTTAAAACCATAGACTCAAATTGCCATGGAAGGTATCACAGAAACAAATGGAATTTGAGCTGGATCTGGAAGAATGGGTTGAGTTCAGAAAAGTGGAGTGGGGAAGAGATTTCATGCAAGAGGAACCTCTGGAGCAAAGATGAGAAAGAACAAAGAAAGCTTTTGAGATAGAGAACTGGAAGTTGGTGTTATGATTTACTACAGTAAACTAGAAGAGTAGGTTGGCCGGTTTGTACTGAGTTCTTAGTGCTAGGCTTAGTTACTTGATTAATTATTTGATTGATCTACTCATTCAACAGATTGTTTCTCATAGCCCACAGGATAAAACCCAAACCTGTTTTCTGGCATGCATGGTCTTCTGTAATGTGGTTTCTGCATCCCTTAAAATATAGTCCACTCAACACTATGTACCCACTTTTCAGTAATATTGAATTCTTTCCAGTCATATCGAAGAACTTGCTGATCCCTCCAACATGTTGTCCTCCTTCACATGTTTCTTTCTTTGCACAGGCTATTTCTTCTAGAGTTTACTTGATGTATGCTTCATTCTTCAGCCTCAGTTGCAATGGAATTTTTGTTATACCTCTGCTGCTGTAGAATGCTAGGCTTATATCACTAAAGCTTCTACACTGTATTTTGTGTCGTCAGAATACATGCCTGCTTCCCTCACTCAGCTTATGAGCTTCCTGAGGGCCAGGGATTGTGTCTGGTTCACCTTTACATCCATACCACCAATATAGTACCTAACATGTAGCCAAATCAATAAATACATACTGAAAAATATTCAGTGATCATTTACTTTACATCACGTGTAGTTTTATTTTTAAAAAGTGATCTAGATGGAATGGGATTGACAGATTGAAGATGGGCAATGCAGGGAGATGAGTTATATATATTTTTTGAAGTAGCTCCTTTGTTTAAAAAAGATAGGGGCTATATTCCTGGGAGATTGATAAAGAAAAAAAGATAGGACTTAATGACTGGCAACTATGGGCAAGAGAGAGGTAAGAATTAAAGATAATAAAAAATTAAGATAATATAACAAGTAGCAGGATAGTGACCCTTAAAAAAGTAAGGTTACTTTCAGGTAAACATTTTTTTTTCTAAGTCAGACTTCCTGGTGTTAGTATTTGTCTCATTCCACCTTTGCTCCAAAGATGAACACTTCGTTCCTGTTCAGCTTACCGGAACTAAGCTCAAGATATGTGTGCTTCTCATTTTCATATCTGGCCAGCAGTTTAGATATGAAATATAAATAGTTCAACTACACTGACTACAATTTCCTATCAAGGGAAGGTATACAGTACATAGGATTTTTAAAAAATATATATATATAAAGCCTGTTTCTGCTTTTGGGAGCTACAACTGAAGTGTTATACCAGGCAGATGCACTGGGGTGCGCTACTATGTAGCAGAGCCTAGCTGTGCATCACAGCTCTTAACTTTAAAACTCCAGAGAATTTGATGAGAGAGGGATCCACAAGAACATGACAAATGATGAGAGTTCAAACCTTAAGAGAAAAATGGGCTTATTGGTAAGAGATCTTTCTTTTCCTTTATTTACTGCTGTTACTTGTTCATTAAAATAGCAAGCCTGTTATTTCCATATGTGGCTGTGAAGCGATATACAAAAATCAATTTTAGATGTATTGTAGAATTCAGGAGACATATTGGTAACCATGCAAAAATCATAGGAAGCATGTACAAAGCTTGATTTTGAATAAGATTTCTAAGGGAATTTTATTTTACTTCAGACTGTGTTATAGATTTATTTATATAGCTTAAATGTAA
This sequence comes from Macaca fascicularis, assembly GCF_037993035.2. NCBI lineage: Eukaryota > Metazoa > Chordata > Mammalia > Primates > Cercopithecidae > Macaca > Macaca fascicularis. Next base: position 124,343,309 of record NC_088395.1, on the reverse strand, counting down.
TGCAGGTAAGAAATATCTCTATATACATATATTTAAAAAGTTAAAATAAAGAATAGTGACTTATGTAGAAATACATAATTTCACTCAGTTGCCAGAAGGTGGCATACCAGATTTTTTTAAATGCACAAGGAAAAGGAATAATATTAATAGGGATATAAAATAAGCTGTATTTAAAGACAATTTGATGCGTTTTTAAGCAAAGAAATAATATAATTGTTATTTTTTGGTAAGGCGTAATTGTAAAACATGACAGATATGAATTTGACCTATTACAGCTTTTTGTCATTCAACAATAATGTTTATGTGTATAGCATTTTAAAAGTATACTTTCAAATAGTACTGTCATTAAGGAGATGCTGTTTTGAATTTATCATTCCAAAAAAGAAATAAAATATTTTCCACCTACCTTTCTTCATAGGAAGTCATTAGATTTAGTATCACATTTTGGATAAGGTCTTTGTCAAGGTCTTTCTAAAGATATTGTTAAACTATGACTTTGATATAGTTATGGATTTAATAATGCAATAGTGCTTGTGAGATGACCCAGAAAAAAATCAAGACAGTTTATTTTGAAAAAAACGTGAGATAAGGCTAATGCTTACTTTCTATATGCTGATAACAACATAAATGAAATAAATGGAAATAAGTGAAATTTTTATTAGAGCTCATCAAACATCTGCCAGCATACTTTAATTTTTAAAGAGAGTTGACTGTCAACAGCCTATACTGCAGTGCTTCTGTAGTAGTCTCTATTTTTAAAACTGGATTCCTGAGGCAGCACCAGAAGTATGTCTATCCAATGCTAATTTTTGTATTAGCCCAAAAGAGCTAGATATATGATAGAACTTAACAAAAACCACATCTTCTGGTTAGGAGACAGTATATCTATTTATATGTTTTTTATTAATTACAAGCAGTATGAAAATAAAAAAAATTGGTAGTAAATGAACCTAGAAGAACATTAGCCATCTGTTCTCTGAAAGCTTGTAATATGTGTCATTTGCTTTCAGGGTTTTATGGCAAAGCAGTATATCAGCAAATAATTGACCTTTAGGCTTAAAAAGCTACAAAATGACAAATTATTCCAAGGGGCGAGTATATATTTACTGGAGAATTGTCTCCTTGTGTCCTAATTTGGCTAGTTTAGTATTTTAGATCAACTGCCAATAATTGTTATACTTAATGCCAATCTTTATTCCAGACTTTCTGAGACATTAAGAAAGCTTCTAAAAATAAATAGAATGTTATGGCTTTCTAGTTAAGGGTTTTTAAAAGTTAATTTACGTAGTTTAAAATCGTTCTGTGTGGTTTTAACTGTTCAGGATTTATAAATATGGTTTATTAATTTACAGGTAAAATGCTGTCGGGGTATGCTTTGAAAAATTTGAACTAAATATAATAAAACCACAATTAACCAGGTTTCTTTTGCACTCCACTTTCAGGAGACGGAGGCAATTGTCATTAAAACAAGCCGATTTCAAGGATATATTCAAAAAATCGACTTCAGGGTATGTCCAGGGGTCTGCATTTTTCCTCATCTTTTTTTTTTTCAATGCGAATTTGTTTTCACAAAAGACCCTGAGAATACTAGAAGACAGTTATCAAGTATAGTTACAGTAATGTCTAGAGCACTGTGTTTATTAGAAAAAAAATATGTAAATCATGCTGTTAAAAATGCCACACATCATTGTATTGTGCCTTATATTTTCCAACATGCTTTCACAAATATGAATTACTTTGGTTTTCATGAAAACACTGTGAGATGGGCAAGGAAAGCAGCATTTTCCCTATTTTACAGATGGGGGAAGATAACACTGGAGGTCAGAAAGCTAATCAGGGACACAGCTGCAGTTGGACCACAGATGACTAGCTCTGTCCTCTTCTGCGTTCTTCCTCATGAAAAAAGTTTGAAATAAGTTTTTAACTTTTTAATCTGTATTACACAATCAAGATAATTTGTTTTCTAATTGTTGTACCTCTCAGTTTCCCACTTTGCATCTGTCTGTCTGCCTCTGCGCCTATCTGTCTGCCAGCTGGAGATCTTACTTTCAGACTCTCCCAGACCTAGAAAGATCTGGAATGTGGGAGGGCAAGATAATGGCTGTACAGTGTGCTATGACAACTGGTGTTGAGCAGCCAGTGTTCATATGCTAAGGAAGGCCAGGGACTGAGAAAGAAAACAATCTTACTATAGCTAAGGGATATTCAGCAGGGGTTAGCAACCTTGACTTTAAAGCAGTGTTTCTCTAATAGTTTAGTAGACCTGGTGTGATAACCGGCTGTAGTACTTGTTGAGAATGCAGAGTACTGGGCCCCACCTCCAGATATCTACATTTTAAATAATCACCTCATGTGATTCTTATGCACACTAATGTTTAAGCACATCTGCCTTAAAGGTAAACAACTTTTCTTTTGGTATATGTATTGCAGCATAAAGAAAAGAGCCATTTTTCTCTCAGCAACTTCTGTGTTCCATGTAAAACCATATTAACCATGGCAGTGGGAAGCAAGGGGCAAGCCAGAGTGATGAATGACAGATATTATTTGCACACATTGCTGTATGTACATCTGAAGCATGTCACAATAGCTACTGTTAATTGTGGTACTTTGACGTATTTTATAAAGGTTTGTGTATATTTTAGACATGAGGGGCAGAAAGATTTCTGCCAAAAGGTGAAAAATAAGTGAGTTTTGATATTTTAATAACCTCTCCCAGTTGTTTTTACTGTAAAGTAATTTAAAAAACTGTATAGAAAACTAGGCTATTCAGGGTTCTGGTAGTTATGGGTTTACTGTAACAATGTATTTACACTAATTTGTGTTTCCTATGTGTATATCTAGTCTGCCTGATTAGATTATAATGGTCTTGTGGCCAGGGAACATGTGTTCTTTTGTATATTTGTAACATCTAGCAAAGTCATAAGTTCTTGATACTTATTGATGACTGAAATAACTCATTCAGCATGTATCTCCTTTCCAGGGGTTTTGGGCTAGGCAGAGTAAGTTGATTGATTTCATTTGTGAAGTTATGGAGATTATCTTGCACTGTCAGTAATGGTTAATATACTAAGAAGTTTTCAGTTGAAATAAATGCATTTTAGTTGACAGATGTGAAAGTGTGGTCCTAATTAATAAATGTACTTTTTCCCTGTTTAGAGTATCCATTCAAGCTTGATCTTGCCTCTTCACCCTTTTTGGAATACATGTTATGTTGTTCTGTGCTTTACAAATCTGAATATGAAAAATCGGTATTTCTAGAAACCCCTAAACATAAATATTTTTGTTTAATTTCTGAACAATATCATAGAAATTTAAACAAATGGTTAGACCCTGTAGTGGGAGACTCATAAAAATGCTCAAGTGTCTCTGACTTAAATCAAGCTGAATAAGGAATTAATGAATAAATATATGCTAGCTAAAGGGAAAATGTATTTTACTCAGTGTTATGTAGCTTCAGAATTTCATGAGAAGTAACTGATTATTTAAAGCATATATTTGATTTTGAAGACATGAAGTGGTTCTGATTATTAGTTGAAGTAAACAGACATAGAAAGGAAGTCAGGAAACCCAGATTTAGATTACCTCTAGCTTAAATCTAGATTCAACCTAGAAGATGAATTCTGTTTTTATTCAAAATGGAATTTACTTTAGTTAGTAACAGACCATGAGATAAAGGAAAAGAAACGATTTCCCTTTTATTGGATAGCCATTGCATCCAAATAATAAAGCTAAACCTAATGCCAAAACAAGCTGTGATTATTTTACAACACATAAACACTTGATGTGGCATGTGCTAATGATGTTGTACATCATAGGATTTTAATTGAATTTCTGTTTGCAGGCATAGCAATTTTATATTACACACTTTTCAGCTAGAGTCTACAATTTAGACCTATGACCATACACTTGGCATCTTTCAGTATAACTGTCTCTGTACTCTTTACTTGTTTGTAGAATTTAAAATCACTAAAGAGAAGAATTCTAAATTGGAAAATGAAAAGGATCTGGAAATAGTCATGAAAACAGAGGTATTGGCCAGGTTGCTAAGTCTCTTGGATAGTGCCATAGTGGGCAAATAACGTGACCATAGGACATCTTTAAGAAAACTGTTGGGTTTCATGTTATGGCAATGGGTCACAAGGTTCAAGTTTGAAATTGAGCCTTTTATGAAGTGTAAGATTTTCTCATTCATTATTTGGTCAAAACCTTTTATTTTTAGACAACAATAGTTTCTGTGGACATATGTATAGGAAATTCAGTTTTAATGATTAAGTCTATGAAATGGTAAAAAATTAAAGCAATTGAATATAAACAGCTCTTATAGAAAATTTAAATAGTGTTAAATAGTCTTAATTAGTCATTAGGATTAGCTTTCTGTGAAAGTGCTGCTGGTTAGCAAAATGTTATTTTGACTACTCTATCAGTATTTTTAAACGATATTTATAAATAGGAAGAGGAAGAGATTGGATAACCAGGTAATCTTCTAACTTCATTTTGGGTTATAACATTTATGATGCACGTGTGAATGTTATAATAACTTTTTGGATGTAAATATACATTTTTCAAGGTAATAGCATTATTTCATTAATTTAAAATTGGGATGTTGAAGAAAATATACTCTTCTAAAGATCTTTCAGAAATTCGGATTTTTATAAAAGTATAGATATTTCTGAAATAATATAGAACATGGCAAATGTTGAATTTGTTTAACTGGCATGTCTTTTGAGATTTGGTAGGTGATGTGCTTATTACTGAAAAATTTTTCAACCATCATAAATAAACATTGTTAGAAATTGTTTTTTTCTTACCAAAATAGTGCAGGATTTACAAATATAAAGCTTTCAGTATTATGTCGTCTTCATGCCACTTTGGCAGTCTTGCTTCCATATTTGATGCTACCAAAATTAAAACAAATAAGTGAAACTATTTGGAAAGCTTCATATGAATGTATTTTCATTCACTAGTGCCATATTCTTAATTGTTCAGTTGCACTGTACATTTTAAGTGGCTTTTTATTTTGATAAGTTTACAGATTCAATCAGAAAAGCTAACAATGGCTTGACTATTTTATTTACTCAAAGTAGTTTGAGGAGATGCTTAGGAAGTTGCTGAGAGATGATTAAACAGGTGAGTGATCACTATTTCAGGTGATAGAGTTTTTCTTATTGGAATGATTTATTTAAGAAAGTATATGTATATTCTGGACGATTTCCTTCAATAATGCTTATTTTTAATAAGATAGTATATTTCTATATATTTTTTCATTTTAAGGAGATTATAGCCTAAAATTATCAAATTAACAGATAAATATCCCTCTTAACTTCTGCTTGTGGTAATAGCAGGTTTAACAAGTGTTTTAAAAATCCTTCAGGATATATTCTGGCTTCAATATATAATTCTGATTTTCACTCTTCTGCTTATAAATTTCCCTTTCAGTTTACTCAACAAATACTTATTGAGTGCTTTCCAATGGGCCAGGAATGGTGCTTGATTAGGAAGATACAAAGATTTAGGGATTCCTTCTTGAGGGACACATAGGAATTTGGGAAAGACATCTTGGGCAGATGAAGTAAAATGTCTATAGCACAGGGTGTGGTAATAGCATGGCATCTTTTTGGAGAATTGGATATATTACCCCTACTGATGATGATAAATTGTCTCTCTGTATTGCTCTTATCAAACAGTTTAAAAAAGGCAATCTAAAATCACATATGTAAATAGTAAATAGTATATATATTTAAAAACCATTGATTTGCCAGGTGCAGTGGCTCAAGGCTGTAATCCCACCAATTTGAGAGGTCGAGGTAGGTGGATCACTTGAGGCCAGGAGTTCAAGACCAGCCTGGCCAACATGATAAAAACCCATCTCTGTTAAAAATACAAAAAATTAGCCAGGCGTGGTGGCGCATGCCTGTAATCCCAGCTATTCGGGAGTTTGAGGCAGGAGAATTGCTTGAACCTAGGAGGCGGAAGTTGCAGTGAGCCAAGATCGTGTCACTGCACTCCAGCCTGGGCTACAGAATGAGACTCTGTCTCAAAAATAAATAAATAAATAAAATAAAATAAAATAAAATAAAAACCATTGATTTCCACTACCACAACCCCAAGCATACACAAACATCCTGGTTTGGAGTTTAAAGCATTTTTTAAATAAACAGATGGGAATACTTTGAAGCATACACGGGTAGGAAAAATAAAAAGAAAGAAAGAAAAGCCATAAAGAGTATAGATAGTGCCAGAAAACAAAATGAATAAGGAAGGGCAAGAACTTCTGAATTTCCCATTCAGTGTTACTCCTTTTTTCAGCCTTAGTGAAAGAGTAAAGGTAGTCAGAATCTGTGGATCATTGGGCCCCCAACAACTGGATCTTTGTTCTCTGCTCAGTCTCTGTATTTTTGCCCACTTGCCCCAGTTCCTGTCTTAGCCCCATAACCTCTTTCATCTGACACCCAACTATAAAAAGTATTATGTAAATTTCAGCAATTACTACCACTCTGGCTTTCCTTTCCCCTTACAGCCAGTCATTACCTTCCTCACCCCTATTGTCTTCTCCTTTGGACCCATTACCTAGTGTTCCTGCCTTTTCAACACACCAGCATCTCTTATTGCTGTTTTCTCTCTGCTCAACATGGAAATAAATAAATATTTATTTATTTGTTTATCTTAATAAGATAAGGGATATTTATCTTCTTATCCTATGGAAATGTTACAGATAGGAAGAATACTGCCCTTCACATTGCTTACGCCATCATGGTGTGAGGAATTCTCTGTGCATATACATGAGTGTGTGCCTGCATAGCATTGTTTGTATTGTTTGATGATTTTGACTAATTTATATTGTTTGATACCTTTGATATAAATCCAAGGCATAGTCATAGCTACAAAAGGGGATGTCTTTGTAGATTCTTTGTTGGCCTACTAGGTTTCACATAGTTCTGTTAAGGAAATTTCCAATGTAAAACTTTCCAGTGTAGTTGTCTTTGAGAAATATCTGGGATTTTCCATTTTTTATTGTGGCAAGGCTACATATCTGAGTATCTAGTAAGAAATTTTTAATATATTTGATGATTTCCTGAAACAAATAAAGGAGACACACACATGCACGAATATATAGTCGTATATGTGTATAAAAGATACACACAAACACACATGCATGTAACTGTGTAAGTGTACATAGCCATGAATGTGAACAATTTTATTTCCTGTAAGAAGGAACCCTTAATGTATCAAGAATTTTGCTCTGCTCTCCAGAATTTTTTGTGTGTTTTAAAGGGTTTAACAGTCCTATTTGGTTGCCATCCAAGTACTTTTACTGATTGGTGGAACATAAACAAAGCACACAGTTTGGCATGATCTGCAGTCTTGTCTGAGCATTGTGAATAACATGGATATTTTAGATTAATCTGAAGAGACATTTCAGAACTGAAAAGATTACACAGTGCCTGTTCATACAAACTCTGACTAGGGCTATTAGTCTTTAGCTGTACCTACCACAGGATTAACCAAAACTTGCACGAAAAAGTAGGTAATTTCTTAGGGGACATCAGGAAAAAAATGGAGCAAGAGATTAGAAACACGATATGTTAGTTCATTTGGTGAGGTGGTACAAATTGTAGCAGTCAGTTAGCAAATTAAGTTTTGCTATAAAATTATTTAGGAACATTTACACTGAGAAAAAATATCAGAGTATTGGCAATATATTTACCTTTTCTCTCATACCGTGACTGCTTAAGTTATACTTACTTTTTTTTCCTGAACATTCTTTTTTTTTTTTTTTTTTTTTTTTTTTTTTGAGACGGAGTCTCACTCTGTCGCCCAGACTGGAGTGCAGTGGCCGGATCTCAGCTCACTGCAAGCTCCGCCTCCCGGGTTTTTACGCCATTCTCCTGCCTCAGCCTCCCGAGTAGCCGGGACTACAGGCGCCCACCACCTCGCCCGGCTAGTTTTTTGTATTTTTTAGTAGAGACGGGGTTTCACCGTGTTAGCCAGGATGGTCTCGAACTCCTGACCTCGTGATCCGCCCGTCTCGGCCTCCCAAAGTGCTGGGATTACAGGCTTGAGCCACCGCGCCCGGCCCTGAACATTCTTAAACATCTTCTGGAATTAAGATTTTGGAAATGGTTCTTCATGCACAGCTTTTCTTTTATGGTATTTTTCTCCCACTTCTATTTTTCATTGAACATAGAATTGGAAGAGTTGATATCTCTTTGTAGTCCTGTTTCTTTAGAATACGTTGAGACATTTATAGAATGTGGTTCACTTCAAATAGAAACATGCATCTTGTGGAATGGTCTCATTGGGAAGAACAGTAGGGATTCTACAAGAGTCCTGTACTAGGAGATTGAAATTTGGTTTCTAGTTCCTCTTTTGCTGCTAGCTTGTGATACAACATTGGGCAAGTTAGCGTCTCTGGGTTTCAGTGTTTTCATTTATGCAATAAGGGTACTGAGAAAAATGAATTCTTAGAGTCCTAAAATTTCAAAAAATCTTCTCCTTTTACATTCTAAGAGTTGGCTCTTTTTGTAGCTTTGGCCAAGACCCATCATTGTCCTTTGTTTGTTACATCTCTGAGCTATGCATGTCACAGGTATTTTTTAACTGATTAATGTTCATAAAATGTGTTGAAGAGCTTTTATGTATGATGTCTTTCTCTCCTGTTTTATGCAATTGTACATAATAGAAACCAAGTGTTCTGTAATCAAAATAAGTGTTTCCTATGATGTGACCAAGGGTTTTTTGACATTTGCTATTCTAAATATTAAAGTAGTGGGACACTGGGCCTGCATAAAATTATATTTAAAATATGTGTTTAATCATTTTTGTTCATTCCATAGGTGAACATATTTTTAGTTCTAGAATGTAATGGGAATTATAATTACACTCCATAGTTATGACTGGATTCTCCACCAGGGTAGTAACATCTGATTTGTTTGGATGCTGCCAACTCGTAATTGGGATGATTTTACCTGGCTGAAGTTTATTTCTAAATGATATGTGAGGAATAGTGTTGTTAAGTGAATTAATAGTGTAAAGTATTGTTCATGAACTGTATTTCTGATTAAAGGGATTATTATTATTATTATTTTTTGAGACAGAGTCTCACTCTGTCGTCCAGGCTGGAGTGCAGAGGCACGATCTCGGCTCACTGCAAGCTCCGCCTCCCGGGTTCACACAATTGTCCTGCCTCAGCCTCCCAAGTAGCTGGGACTATAGGCACCTGCCACCACACACGACTAATTTTTTGTACTTTTAGTGGAGATGGGGTTTCACTGTGTTAGCCAGGATAGTCTTGATCTCCTGACCTCGTGATCTGCCCACCTCGGCCTCCCAAAGTGCTGGGATTACAGGTGTGAGCCACCACGCCCGGCCTAAAGGGATTATTTTTAAGGACTTTGGCATAATAGTTGTTTGCTCATGAGAGGTAATTATAAGTGACTTAATAATTTATTAAAGGAAAAGTAAGAACTGAATATGTATACATCTCCACCATCAGATATAATGCTTTTAGGGTTTTAGGTGTTTTAGAGTGCTGAGGATGGGGTGTAGGGAGGCAGCCATACTTTCTTTTCACTCTGAACAAAGAATAAAATTATTGGAGTACCACAGAAACAAATATTAAATATTAAGTCTGCAAGGAATCTAGACTGAAAATTGACATAGAAGATTCGTGGTATTAGTTTCTTTGGAGCCTAATGAAATTAGACAAAAATATGTTGGTTTTTTTGAATCAGTTGATTGTTTATAGAAGAATAATAACTTATAGAAGAATATTCTTGTAGAAGAAGAATAATCTTTACAATAAAGTGATCTTCACTTGTTTGTGGTGGTTCCCTTTTTGGGAATTTGGAAAACTCGACCTTAACTTGCCTGTTTTCCACTCATCAATGTTTGAGAAGCCTTCATAGACAGATAAACTGCTGGAAACACTTCACTACCATGTTTTTACATAGGTTTTTGGATCTTTATTCTCAGAAGGTGAAGTAGGGCGGCCACGGTGGCTCACGCCTTTAATCCTGGCACTTTGGGAGGCCAAGGCGGGTGGATCACCTGAGGTCAAGAGTTCGAGACCAGCCTGACCAATATGGTGAAACCTTGTCTCTACTGAAAATACAAAAATTAGCCAGGCATGGTGGCAGGTGCATCTAATCCCAGCTACTCAAGAGGCTGAGGCAGGAGAATTGCTGCAACCTGAAAGGCAGAGGTTGCAGTGAGCCTGGATTGTGCCACTGCACTCCAGCCTGGGTGACAGAGGGAGACTCCATCTCAAAAAAGCAAGCAAACAAAAAGATTCATAAGCTGGAAAATGATTGAATTTCTTTTCTAAAACATCACCTCCTTACTACATAATATATAGCTGCTTTATGTTTTATATTTTTAAATGTTTGCAAATGCTTCGGGTTTTGAAAATTTGTTTGAAACTCACTGCGGAATAAGACATTTCAAACTTGATGTGTTCATACGTGTGTGTGGCTGTGTGTGTGCGTGCGTGTGTGTGTGTATGTATTTCTCCTTCTTTGGATTTCAAACAAGTTGCCCGTGCTGATTATACCTGAGGGCTTTCTGCTATATAACCATTAAGGATTATTGCAGAAAGCCTTCTAATGTAAAATATTGACTATAATTTATGCATATTAGTGGCAGGTTAAAAAAACTTTTAAATATATTTTGGCCACTAACGCATTGATAAATATTCCTTTTTCTGATTCCTTTGACAATTTCTATGAGTCCGTTTTGTGTGCGAGTACTAAAAGGAGTTGGACATATAATTCAACCCTTTAAATTGCTTGACTGGGTTTTTGAGGGCTGTTTCTTTTGTATGATAGGTTGAATAAAAATTGTATGTAAGGTAATGATGGTTGACATAATTTTAATATTTACAAAGTTCATATATTACTTGTCAGTCTTTCAAAGTACGCTTTCTCTTTCCATATATGTATGTATGTGTGTGTATATGTACATACTGCATGTACATATATGTTTTGTGCTTCACAGGAAAATAGTAGTTTGTCTTTTTGCCTTGATATTGGTCTGTATCTTAAAAGGAAGGTGTTTGTGATTACATTAGCTGACTTCATGCTGTATTTCTCATATATTAAATTTGGTATTTTGGAATTTTTGAAAATAGTTCCTTACTATAGAAACATTCATGTGTGTTTCTAAAATGCAGATGAAAAAGCCTCTTTGGGGACTAAATCTCAATCTTTAAAAACTAGGAATAATTTGGAAAGAGTATCCAAAAGCCAACTATTTAAGTTGGAAGCATGAGTTTATTGTTTGGATACAGGCTTGAAAGTAAATATGAGCTCTTTGTCCCTGCAGTGATTTTTTTTTTTTTTTTTTGAGACGGAGTCTCGCTCTGTCGCCCAGGCTGGAGTGCAGTGGCGCGATCTCGGCTCACTGCAAGCTCCGCCTCCCGGGTTCACGCCATTCTCCTGCCTCAGCCTCCCGAGTAGCTGGGACTACAGGCGCCCACAACCGCGCCCGGCTAATTTTTTGTATTTTTAGTAGAGACGGGGTTTCACCGTGGTCTCGATCTCCTGACCTTGTGATCCGCCCGCCTCGGCCTCCCAAAGCGCTGGGATTACAGGCGTGAGCCACCGCGCCCGGCGTGATTTTTTAAAATAGGTAGTGGCTTTCATGTCAATCATGGTCTGCCTTTACTAAGCTTGCATTGATGGAAATGGATAATTCTGTTTTTAGGTAGAAGCAGAAGGGTACTATGATCGTGAATTGCCTATATCAGAAGTAAAATTCTTCAGCCTATAAATAAAGAGTTCAGCATAATACTCATTTAACCTGTATTCACTTTTTAGAATTGTGTAGAAAATTTGTGAGTTTGTTTTGGTGCTTTAAACAGAAGCTTAAAAGTCACTTTCAGGGCATTTACAATGCTGTTTTCTGGCAGTATTTTAAAACAATATAGATGAACCCTTTATTTGCCATTGCTTTCATGAAATACCTCAAGCTGCCTTTGACAGCAGCTTCAATTTTTGAACCTCCTTGACAATCGCTAATCCCTATAGGTTACCGGACCCGCTGTTGAGCTTTGGAGTGGTCCCTGCTGGACACCTGCTTGGCCAGCGGCTTTGGTCTTTCCTCTAGGCAATTTGTGAGCTGTTTGCGGGGGAGGGAGGGGAGGAGTAAGGGGGGTGAACAAGAGGGGAAAGGAGAGAGAAGGGGAGGGCAGTATTGAATTAGATTGTTGATAGCGTCCCTCTGAGTACTGCTATTAAGATCATGCTACTCTGTACTTCTCTGCTGCAGAAGACAGAGTGATATTTGTGTTACTATAGCGTGTTGTAAATGTATGAGATTTTGCTCATCTCAGCTTGGAAATAAGAATAGGGAAATGAGAGCAACTTGAATCAGAAGCTACTAGAAGAGCTTGCAGAGTTCTGCAGCAGTTTATATTCTTCTTACATTTTGCCTTCTCCTAGCTGGAAAACAGAGGGACTGGAATTTTTGAAACGGGCTTTTCCCATAATGGCATTCTTGTATTGTGTGGCCAGAGCTTGCACAGGAGGAAAGCAGGCTGCTGAATTTAGTCACTGATCTCTGTTAGCGGTGGCCTAAGGCTATGCTGAGGTTTATATCTCATTTGTATTGTTGCAGCTCAAAAGAAGATTGTTCAGAGGATGACAAGTGTATTCTGAGTAGGTATGTTGTTTCATTTTCATATGAAACCCATCTATGTTTTTTCTTGCTACTATTGGTCAGAAATCAGGTTAATAGGTGCAGAATATAGTACAGTGCTGCAGTATCCCTGTTAAGATAGAACAATGGTATTGCAAGCTTAAAAAAAAAAAAAAAAAGCCTGGTTGCTTTTATTAAATAAAGCTGCATTGTATGGTATGCATAGTGCAGTCTTAAAAAAAAATATACTGCAGTCAGCGCTTTTCTGGCACTATTGTTGAGTTGAAATGATAGAATCATCATATTGCTTTAGGGAACAGAAGAATTTAAGGAGGTACCTTACAGCCCTATTTTACAGATTGGAAGCATCGGTTTAAGGGCACTGGCAGAATCCTTTGCTTGTTCTCCGCGGCAGCCACTGCTGTGTCAGTACAGTGTGGAATGGAAGTCCTAGTTGGTAGTCTGTTATGGAAACGCTCTTTACTGTTATTGTAGTACCGTGGTGACAACATGCCATTGAAATGGAAAACGAGCTCTCCTGCTATCTGGAAATTCCCAGTTCCTGTGCTTAAAACATCCAGGTCAACTCCACTTTCTCCAGCATACATGTAAGTGAGAGAAAATAGGATATTAAAGTGGTATTTCATTCATGAATCTACCTTGTGGCAAAACGGGGGCGGGGGAGCCCCCAAACAGCAAAATCCAAAAACCTACAGGATTAAAAACCTCAAGCTTGCTTACATTTAAAGATGTTGGCATGCCCACACTTCATCATTGTTTTGTTTTTCTAAACTTTATGTTTATTTAAAGTGTTTAATGGCAATCTAATTACCAGTGTGAAAGTACAAAGGCGTAACTAAGGAATTGCAAAAGAATTAACTTTAATATTTAACATATGTTGGATTTGTTTGAATTTTTGAATATCTAAAACACTTAGGATGACTTATTCTGTGTAATGGCATTAAAAAACTGATGGTGGTGTGTTAAATATGGTAATGCCTCTATACTATTTTTTCATGAATTAAAAGCAGAGTTAACATGGATCAGAAAATGAGTCTTTTATTGGGGCTTTTATACTTTAGTTGTGTATGAATATTAATACGTTTAATATTACATATTTCTCAGCTTTATCATTCAAGTTCTCAAGTGTAAGTTTGAATTTGTGCATATTATATCTCTATGAGCAGTTATTTATATTATGGGGGTTGAAAAAGTATTCTACAAATGTCTGTTTTAAAAATGTATTTTAAGTAAATATGTACTGAAGTGCACTGGGAAGTCTTTCTAGAAATTTTCAAAATTTTTAAATGTGCAGTGTTGCTTTAAAGGCAAAATCCAGGAGATATAATAAAATGTTCTTTTTGTTCATGATCCTTTTTGGTGGAGTAAAACCGAATCTTTTTTAAAAGAAAATATTAGTACGAGAAAAGCTTTTGAAAAGAATGTTTTAAATTTGAGTGTTCCTTTAAAAATATTTATCAGTAGGAAAGATGTGGAAAACTTCTCCTGCCTTAGTTTAATTGTGTATTTAGAGCTGTGGTGAGTTGCCATTTTTTAACTTAGTTTTTGTTTTATGTGAGGTAGAGATGCACAATTACATCTATCTCATTCTTTGAAAGGCTTTCAGATGCTGAGAAAGTGTGGTTATGCTCTCAGTCCAAGAGAAGCAACTCCCTGGAAAGTGCTGAAAAATGAGGCCATTTCAGAATTAAATCCTGTCATCATTTTATTTTCAGATTTTTTAATGCTCCTTTCTGTTTATGTTCCAGGATATTTTTATCTCTTTGGGTGTTACACTTGTTTTCTATGAAGTAAAAAAAATAGGCTAGTTTGTAAAAATAAACCAGCTATATTTGTTTTTCAAAAACTGTGTTTGTCAAAAGCACAAATTAATAGAGGTGACAAGTTAATGGAGGTGAGAAGTTAATGGAGCTCTTTCAAATAATCTGAGAAAATAGGATGCTTCCTGACTTTATGCATCTTAACTGGCAAGAAATGACTAAAGATTTACCCAAAGCAACTTTATTATAAAAACAAAACAAAACCTCACTAAAATCAGGTTAAAATTAATAATGGTTATTAATGTTTCTAATATTCCTGCTATATTTGAATGTCCAAAAGATCCAAATTGCAGCCCTTATTGTAGCTGATTTGTCGACTTTTAGAGATGGTGAAATAAATGCCCCTATTTTATTAATTCATACTAGCCACAAGCTCAGATACAACTCAACACAACATTTTAAATTAATCACTTTCTTCCTTTTAAGTACTTACCTCTTTGACCTGATGGTATGAGTGAATCAATTTAGAAGATAGAACCTACAAAATATAATAGATCTTGCATGTTGACTATTGGTTGTTGGTAGTGCACATAGGTAGAATGGAAAAATATATTTGAAGAGCTTATGGTAGGCTGGAGTATTTTGACATTGTTACAGACTATTTTGACATTTTAACACCACATTATTGAATTGGTCTTAACTTTTCTTTATATGTATATTAATACTTAATAGTAAGTAAATATGCACAGATAGAAATTTATGTGAAATGTAGCAAGACTAGCTTGGGGAGGTTAAATCAGGTTTTTAAATATGTTGTTTAATTTTTGACCGTTTTAGATCACAGTTCATTACCTCACTTGGCCAAAAATAAAAGCATCATGTTTAACATGTTTTTCTCATCAGTACTTCTCTATATTCCTCAACACATTTACACACAAAATGATACTTAAGTATAGCATAATTTCACTTCAAAAATGATAAAGACTAAATTAGATTACTGTGTCAAGTAACATTATATTTGTTCTCACAATTTGGCTGGCAGACATAGGTTTAAATGGTTACTTGTGTCTTTTGGGTCTAAACTCTTTGCATTGAAATGGAATTGTTCAATTCTGACTCCTCAATAAATTGTGATATATAGGAAATTTACCTGTAAAATCATGTGTAAGTATTTAAAGTATTATTTTGAATACAGAATTCTTCATAGGTGATATAAAATCTTTTTGTATGTATGCTTGCATAGCATCAGTATTGGTTTGTAATGTTTTATCATTACTTACCATGCTTTGTCAAATATATATTACGTGATTTTCATTGAAGACTTGCATACTTTGTCAAAGACTGAAATTTCAATATGAAATATTTTAGGTAGTAGTAAAAATGTGTTATAGTGATTGAGCATGTGTGGGAAAAATCTAAAGGCTCTTTATGGTCTCTTTCTAAACCCAGTGTATGTGCTTCTTCGCTGTAACTCTTTCATTGATGCTACAGATAGGGCAGTACTGCTGTGCTAGTGAAGGCTACAATAGAGAACATTTTACTTACTACAAACATTGAACAGCAAGACTATTTTACTTTTTTCCTTGTGGGTTTAAAGTCCATGTTTGTTTTCTTTCTGTTTGTTTAGAACTTGCATGACAGTTGAAATGTCCCAACATTTTTAAGATTTCTCTATGACGAAGACTGTAGTATTTGTGGCAATATTAGGAGAAATAACATCTTATATAGTATAAAGCACTTAAAACTTTGCTGTAATGTCATACTAGAAAAGTGGGATATCTTAAATACAAAAGATTCAGGAAAATAATACTTCAGTCTCTAGATTGATTGATGATCAAATAGTCTTTATTGGGTACATATATTCTTTCAGCTTTAGGTTTGAGCACTTGCAGGGTGGTGTGCCATCTATGTGGATTTCTGAAGGGATTGTCTTGATAGAAATAGAGTACTTGGTGACATGTGTTTGCTTCGCACTCTGCTCAACAGTAGGTTGAAGTTCAACCTTAGCCTGAGGGAGGATCTCCTGCTCAGTGTAAACTGCGTTAGTAAAGACTCTGCCCCTGTCAGGTGCAAACCATATAAATTACTCTGTCATTTTGCCTAAATTAATAAAGCTGAAAGGGCAATCACATCTAAGTGTTTTTATGGTGTTTAGGTATTCATTGTTTTAAAACAGCAAATGGTTCCTTCAGGCTAATATTATAGGGTTAATGCCTTGTTAGATGCTAAGGACACACTGAAATAGAACAAAATTAGCACTAGTGATCCTTTTATCTTTTCTTTTCCAGCAGCGAGTTTTGACAATAATAGTGTGGCAAGCAGGAAGGCAATTAGGTAAGAATTAACCAGTGAAATATAACAATGAATTCTAGCAAGACAGACCCTGTGGGTTGTTTTCCTTAGAATGTTACCTTTCTCAGTCTAAAAGACAATGAATGTTAGTGAACTAGACTTGTTCTCCTTTAGACTCTGCACTTACATTCAGTTAGCTTCCTATTTATAATTATTTTGTTTGATATGTAAAAAATATTTTTATGATAAATGCCAATAACACAACGTTTTATAGTAATTGCTACTATAATTTCTTCAATAAAATTCAGTGCCTGGCATTTCCTGAGAAAAGATTGTGAATATTGTATAAATGCTCCTTGTTTGTAGGTGATTCACGGCACAGACATAATAAAAATATGAATTTTCTAAATTTGACATGTTTCTATCCCGTAAGATTGTCTTTTTTTTCTAATTTAGTAAATAAAACAAAACTTTGTCGTTACAGAAATCTTTCTTGTCTAGCAAAATACTTATTAAATTGATAATCATTCATGGTTAGATAAATATTTCTTATCTAGCAAAATACTTATTAAATTGATTATCTCAAAATAGAAAAGAATGTTTAGTTGCTTTCAAAACATAAACTCTTGCTTGTGTCTACTTAATTTGTTTTTATTACATATGCACAATTTAACGAAATTACGTGGAAAAATAACACAGCTAACACCTAAGATAAATTTTGTGTTAGTCTGCAACTTTTGTGGCATGTTCTTTGGGAATTTGCATTGTCTGAGCTTGCAGAAGGACTAGGTTGTCATTTATTAATGGAAAATCATAGAGATGGAAGTGACCTTAGAAGTCATTTAGAAAGTCCGAACCCCTTTTAACACAGGAACTCATTCCATGACACCTCTTGAAGATGGCATTCCGTGTCCTTCTTGAACGCTGTCAGTGACAAAGGGCTCACTACCTCACCAAGGCTGCACCCTTCATTCATGGACAGCTTTTCCTTGCATTGAACAAAATCAGTTCCTTGTATCTTTTATCTCCCATTCCCAGTGTAGCCTTATAGAGCTATATAGAAAAAAAAATCTATTACATGCACACTTAGGTGTCTTCTCATGTGACAAGGTTTTCAGACCCTTCACTCTCCTGGTTGTCCTCACTTGGATGGTTTTTTCATGTTAATCTTTAAGATACTACATTTGAATGTGTCGCTCCACATGGGGTCCAAATAGAAGACAGTTCTCTTCCTTTAAGCAGAAGCTCTGCTTGTCTTAAAGGGCCTGAGATTATATATTTTTTTAATTACAGGATTCACACTGTCCCCTAGTGAATTTACAGTTTGCAAATTGCCTTTTTGAAGGCTTTATGATCAGATTGCTTGCTCCTCACTGTCTGTGTTTATTCTTTTAGCTTCTTCAGATCTTTTAGTTTGAGGAAGCCTGGCATGTGCAAGTGAAGTTAACATTTTGTTTTAAAGCCTATTGTGTATGTTTTTTAAAAGACCTCTTGAAATCATTTAATGTAACAGAAAAATATTGCACACAAGACACTTGCAAGACAGAGAGCTAGTGTTCCTGTCACTTTCAAATATTTCAAAGACATTCACTGGTCAATAATTTATCTAGATTCATTTTTTTATACTTAGTGTATCTTCCAAGTAATCGCTCCCCCCACTGCAAAGAAACCACTTTCTACGGAGGGAAGAGAGGCAGAATTTCAAATCTCCATACCATCATGGGAAATACGGAGTTACTGAGAATTTCACATATTCTGCTTGAAACCTAGAATATTTAATAGAGACTTAAATGCGGCCAAACTTGGGGAGAGGGAGAGATGAGAAAGAAGTATGGGATAGGCAAGTATTTGTACTAATGACTTGCAGTTAAAGAGTTATGAATTACAAACAACATACATATAACATTTTAGATTGACATGGCTGCCATGGTGTGTTGCTTTATATCCTCAAGACTTTGAGATAGAGGTGGTATAAACATGAGATTCTTGGGGAATCAGTACATAAATAAGTTACTAAGTAATTCATTTTAGAAAGTGCTCAGTTCTTTTTCAATCACCCTGTATGTTAAGTTTATAACATTCAGCAGTTACTCAACTGTCTATTATGTGCCAGGCATAACTCTGCTGATGATTAGGGGCGCATAGTCCTTACGATCATTCAAAGTGATTATTTTTTATCTTCCATACTATCTTCATTCATAAACAATTAAATAGCTGAATTTATTCTACTGCCGTGAAAATTTGGGACCAAGACAAACAGGTTAAATAAATTCTTGCTTACTGTATTTTCAATATTGATAATGGATTTAAGGGCAATGAAAACACTACAGAAGAAAAATTTATCTGGACTAAATGAGGAGACTTGGATTGGAGGTAGATAACACATTTTAAAGTGCATATTGCACAGGATGGAAAATGAAGCAATTTATGATTAAATTTGATGGTATCTTTTTAAACAACAAGAATGGAATACTATTCTTTACGTTGGACAGGGAATAATGTACTGTTCAGGAAATAATGCACTTATGTGCTTTATAGCACACAAGGGTACATATATTACCTTCCAAGCAGTAATAATTTGATCTCAAACTCTAAGATGGAATCTTAGTTTAAAATAAAATTATATTGTGTTTCCAATTATACTAAAGTATTTTTCCCAGCATAACTTACTATGATAAGGGTATCTGTTGTTTTTAACCCATTTCCCCCCCACATTTATGTCATGCTAAGGCAAGAACATGCCCAATTTATTGGAGAGCAGTTCTTATAATATAGTTCAATGGAGTAATGAAGTAACTTACCTTCAATAACAAAAAAAAATAAAAATAAAAACAAGTTTCAGAACTCTATATTAAATTTTAATCTAGCATGTATAACAGATATTCTAAATTTCACGAGACATATTCCAAAGTTTTAAAATGTCCTAGTTTAGCATAGTTAAATATAATACAATTTATTTTCTTCTATTATAGAAGTGCTAAGCACTTAATTTGGTTCCTCCCAAAAAGCCCTATAAGTGTACATCTTCTCACTATTTTACAAATAAGGACACAAGTTCAGAGAGGTTAATTAACTTGCTTAATGTTACACATCAAATCACAAGTTGAGCCAAAATTCAAATTTAGGGCCACATGATTTCAAAGCTCGTAATTTCTCCAGTGCCTTTTCATTTTTATGGACTTTTGCTACTTTCATTTCATCTATTAATTATATAATACCTTACTAGGATTAGAAGAAAAGGGAAGTATGGTAGATGGGAAAAGCTTTTTGAATTGGGTGGTGGTATAGGAAGAGGTTAGAAAGCTTTACTTGAATACTGTCAAGTGGTGAAGTTGAAGGAAAATATTGAAGCAATTATCATTACTTGCTCATATGATATCGGGATTAACTTCGTGTCTCTTGATGTTTCCATAGTTGCTTGAAGCATTATTCCACCTTCACTGATTACACACATTTCCCACTCATGGTAATTAGCTACCATAGACAGTGCTGTAGCTGGTGTACTCTTTTTAGCACGTTCCAAGGGTTCTACCCCAGTCAATATGTTCAGTACTTTCCTGTGGACATTATCCTCCCACTACTTAATTGCATGTAAATACTCAATGGGAAAAAAAAAAAAACCCTCAAACCTCTATGTATTACTTTTCTATTACTGCCATATCAAATTACTGCAAACGAATGGCCTAAAATGTCACACATTTATTGTCCTACAGTTTTCTTTTTTATGAGGTGGGGATCTCACTGTCTTGTCCAGGCTGGAGTACAGTGGCATGATCATGGCTCCCTGCAGCCTCGACCACCCGGGCTCAAGCAATCCTCCTGCCTCAGCCTCCTCAGTAACTGGGACTACAGGCACGCACCACCACACCCAGCTTATTATTATTAGTTTTATGTGTAGAAATGAGGTCTCGCTGTGTTATCCAGGCTGGTCTCAAACTCCAGGGCTCAAGCTATCCTCCTGTCTCAGCCTCCCAAACTACTAGGATTACAGGCATGAGCCACCATGCTTGGCATATTGTCTTACAGTTTTTCAGGTCAGAAATTTGGTACTGGTCTCATGGGGCTAAAATCAAAGTGTCAGCAAGGCTGAGGCTCTAGGGGAGAATCTGTTTCCTGCTTATTCCCGTCATTGACAAAATTCCATTCTTTGTGGCTGTAGGACCAAGTTTTCTATCATCTTGTTGGCTGTAAGTTAAAGGACAATTTCAGTTTCTAGAGATTGCTTGCGTTCTGGCCCTATTCCTCTCTCGTTAAGGCCACCAAAGCAGGTTGAATCCTTTTCACGTTGCTTTCCGGCTCACTTTCCTGCCTTCCTCTTCCATTTTTTCAGGACTCATGTAATTAGATTAGGCTACATGGATAAAACAAGACACTCCCCATTTCAAAGTTTGTAACCTTTATCACATTTTCAAAGTCTCCTTTGCCATGTAACAACATATTCACAGATTCCTGGGGTTAAGATGTGGACATCTTTAGGAGGTCATTTGTTCTATCTGCAACACTCTAGTTGAACACAATCATGTTAGGCTTACACGTGCGTTGTAGAAAGTGTTCCAATTAACCCACATGGTTCTACAAATTTTACATTCCTGTAACTAAACCATATTTATTAATCTCTGGATCAGTAGTTTTGTTCTTGAAAAGTATAATAGTTTAAACATTACATAGGCAGTTATAAGCCCTTGCAACAATGATTTCCTGGAAATCTTATTAAAAAGTGGAATTATCCAGTGACAGAACTATAATCTGGGGTTGTGTTGAAAGTATCATGAAAACAAGTTTCTCCTATTAGAGCTTTTATTGTGCTATACATTTTATAAAATAGGCACAATTGCTTTGATTACATCAATTTTGCAAGCATGTACAATCATGTAAAATACAGATGTGAGTGAAATCGAAGATACTAGTAATTTAAAAACTGTATTTTTTTCTTTTTAAAATGCAGGCTATTTTGAGATGGTTCACATAGCCCAAGTCTCTTATTAAAAGTTAATAAGTAATAGTGCTACCTTTTGAATAAAATCATGAAATTAGTTTTCTTAATAAAATTTGACGCAACAAACAATCATTCAGAATAACTCCGCTGTTATCAGAGCCATTTAAAAAAGGGAAAAGCAAATAAATATTAAAATAAATAACACTAAATAAACGGAAAAAAAAAGTACTAAGTGTGTGCATAATACAAGTTGGTTGAGGTTGATTGCATTTTATTGCATTGAAAAAAATTTCAAAGGACTCTACATTTCTACCTTCTGAAAACATTTTCAGTTTATTCAAAAGACTGTTCAAAATCAGATTGAACACAAAGGCTACCAGAAAATAATAGTTAGCAACTAGAAGGTCCTTGCATGTCTCTGGAAATTCAAATAATACGGGTTGTTGAGAACCTTAAAAAATCTTCAAAACATAGTACATAATTAGCTAGCAGTGGCATATGATTATGTGGTTGTTGCTAATGCACTTTAGTGTTTGGTTTTTGGCAGGCGCAGGGGGCAAATATTGAAATTTTGAACGTCAATTAACATCTACTGAGTGAAATAGGAACACTTAAATAACAGGTGAGGACTGTCTATGCTACTCAGTCATTGACCATTATATTTTATTCTTCAGCAAGTTATGGCCTCAAAAGTGGCATTTCTAAACTTGGAGGTACATCCAGGAAAGTTCTGGTCTCAGATCTGGTTACCAAACTTTCTAGATATTGTCTGTTTTCCTATTATGGCAGGTGCAGGGGCTTGATGGTATTTTAATTTATTATTATTACTTTTTTTGTAGAGACAGGATCTTGCTATGTTTCCAAGACTGGTCATGAACTCCTAGCCTCAAGCTACCCCCTGCCACCCCACATGTGTCCCCGAAAGTGCTGGGTTTACAGACATGAGACACCACACTTGGCCTTCTGATGGTATTTTAAATTTAAAAGGTTTAGATTGAAAATATTGTGTTTCAGAGCACTACAATTTAGAGAACCAAATATTATGAGAATGGTGAATTGGAGTGGCAAGCTCAGTTGAGTGTGTATGGGCAATTGGGCTTAATTTGTGCTTATGCGATCCCTCTGTACCTAACTGCACTCCCTTCTTGCTTCCCACATTTAAGTCTCTCTCCACAGCTGTTTCTAAAAATTCTAAGTTAACTTGGCTAATCATTTACAAGTTGCCTTGTAACATGTTTTATTTTCACTTTTTTTTTCTGGTTTCAAAAATATAGAGTTTTTCACTGATCAATGAGATAAGACCTTGACATCATATAATGCACATAATTATCTCACTCAGGGTTCTTTCAATCCACAAGCTGATAGGAACCTTAGAAATCACCCTTTTGGTCATACCATTTACCGTGAAAGAGAATGTGATATTAAGGCCTGATCACTTTTCCTCCATCTGTGTACATTTGTATTGATTATTTAATCCAGTCTTAATTTATATTTCCTTTTTAAAATACCATTTCTTCAACTGCATTAAAATTAATGTTAAAGATCAGCTTACTACAAAATCTTAACTAGGTTTCTCTTTATTAGATGTGATTATTAGATGTGATTATATCAGAGCTTTTCTCTTGTCTGACAGTGAAACTTGTTCTTAATTAATAGTCTGATCTAGCTTTAGTTTGGGTGGACCTACAAAATATTTGAAATACAATTTTGAAAAGTATATAGATGACACTAGATTGTGAATCATTGTCCGATAGATAACCCCTTAGAATCATCAAATTGAAGTGACTTTCTCATTCATTATGATCACTTTCCTACAGAGGGTGTGTGCATGCAGTCATTTCTGAATGATTCACAGCTAAACAAAGTTCGTGGAATTGGAAACAAAGGTTTGGTTTTAAGTAGACTGGAGACTTGGCTCATTAATATACTTTTCATAGAAATGTTGCTGAAGCATATAGATAGATGCAATTAGAGTGTCTTTTTTCAAATGATATGAGGTACTGTCCCATCATCAAGAGTTTTGACTTTCTTCCATATAATTAAAATTGCAGGTTATTTTTTTGAATAGTGAATATTGTGTGATTGCTGATCCAGCCCTGCAGATAGCCTGATACAGAACAAGTACTCCTTTAAAATAATAGTAAGGAAAGTTGATGTTATTATTTATTTTTATTTGGTGCTTATATGCTAAATATGAACTGATACTCTTCTGGATTAGAGAAAAAAGTTGGCAATTGTTTTGTTACTGTGGTTTATATGAATTATACAACATGATATTTGTTAGTAAATAATGGCAAACATTTATTATAATTTTATATCATTTAATTATTTGGAAAGTAATTGTTTTTTATTATCATCTCTTAGCAAGCAAGTATCCTGACTGCTCTTTGTTTTCCTATCGTCTAGTGCAGTGCCTGGCACATAGCTGATGCTCAATAAATGTCGATTTTATAAATGAATTTAGAGAATAGTTTTTAGGTCTGTACCTCTGTGCAAATTACTTCACATGAGAGTGTTAAGTTTATTCATCTGATATATGCAGTAATTGAATATAGTCGTTGTCCCTTATGCATGGTTTCTAACTCCTTGGAATGAGTTACCTGTGGTTAACCATGGCATGAAAATAGGTGAGTGCAGTATAAGATATTTTGAGAAAGAGAGAGAGAAAAAGAGCACGTTCACATAACTTTTATTAAAGTATATTGTTATAATTGTTCTATTTATTATTAGTTATTATTGTTGATATCTTACTGTACCTAATTTATAAATCAGGTAGTTACGTATGTATAGGAATAAAATGTAGTGTATATGGGATTTGGTATATCCATAGTTTCAAGCATCCACTGGGGGTCTTGGAATGTATCCACCGAATAATGGGGGCTATTGCGTATCATGGTCTTGTTAGAGAGTAAGTTATGACTGTATTTCCTATGAAAAGAACTAATCAAAAATCCAGATTCTGTTCATTGTTGCTTAGAAATACCATGATGCTGGCACAGACTGAAAGTAATTTTACTAGAAGCAATTTACCAGTGACCAAAATGCTTTAGTGATGGTTCATCAAATTGTAACTGATAAGGAAAATAAGTTTTTTTAATCTGTTCTACGATGGAAACTACTCTCAAAGTTAAGAGTTATTTGACTTATTTTTACATGCCGTTCATCATAATGCAGAAAACTATTTGAGATATTTATATTTTGAAGCTAATATGCTTGTACTTAAATGATAATGTGTTTTGTGTGTATAGTTTGATAAAAGAAATCACTGACTCAGAGAAAAAGAAAACCTGACTAGGGTTTAGGAGAAATAAATTAAAAATTAACACTCAAAAAAGTATTTACATTTATGTTCTGAATTTTTTATACTTAAAGGGCTTCAACCTAACCATAAAGGTTTAGCTGATATTAGATTTAAATTAAACGAATTTTCTTTCTATTAAAAATGATTAAATACAATGGCTTTTACACATTGCTTGTTTAGCAATAGACAAAAAATGCATAGCTGTAAATTTGTAAAAGCAATATATTCCAAAGCAAAACAATTGGTAGTTTGTAAGTAAATTTGGATTTTTGTTTGTTCTATGGTCATTAAACATTTATTGTGAATAATTTGCTGGAATGTGCAATTAGTTAAGGAGGGCTAGGCCAGGAAGCCTTGACTTCAAGAGTGTAGGATTTGGCTTTTGTTCAGCAAGCAGTGACTCACTGAATACCTTTGAGCAAGGGAGTGCTTTTCTGAGCTATAAATACAATCACAGTATATATAAAGACCATTATGTATGTGAAAATTATAATTAAATCCAGGTAAGAGGTAACAGAGACAAGAACTATGGTAGAGGCAGTGAGAGTGGATGGGGGTTGAGGGATAGGAGCATTCTAGAGAGAGATTCAGTCGAACTTAACAGTTGATTGGACATGGGAGATGGGGAAGAAGCAAGGGTCAAAGGTGGTCAAATAATTTTGGTGATAGCAATTGTCTTTTAGAATCCAAATATTTTATCTGTAGCTCTCTTGAATGTATAATATCAGGATACATTGGAGATTCCTGAAATTTCTTCTGACTGACCAACATTTTAGGAATGGTCATTAAAAATTCATTACCATTAAGCATATCTTTGACATATGAAAAGATTGGATTTTGAAGATGTAAAAATGATGATCGCTTCAACAAGTAGCTCATGGAGATGGAGTGAGTGAGGGTAGTAGCATTTTCCAACTAGCTAGGGAAACTTTTAACACCTTGACTCCTTGCTACTCTCATCTACATGGTGACTCTTCTCCCCTTGTGTCTGCTTCTCACCTGCACTGAGAGTCAGAAATTATAGTATACTATGCAGCCATAAAAAAGGATGAGTTTGTGTCCTTTGTAGGGACATGGATGCAGCTGGAAACCATCATTCTTAGCAAACTATCACAAGAACAGAAAACCAAACACCGCATGTTCTCACTCATAGGTGGGAACTGAACAATGAGATCACTTGGACTCAGGAAGGGGAACATCACACACCGGGGCCTATCATGGGGAGGGGGTAGGGGGGAGGGATTGCATTGGGAGTTATACCTGATGTAAATGACGAGTTGATGGGTGCAGCACACCAACATGGCACAAGTATACATATGTAACAAACCTGCACGTTATGCACATGTACCCTACAACTTAAAGTATAATAATAATAAATAAATTTCAAAAATATATATATATAGTTTGGAGTGTGAAACACTGCTTTAAAGGACTGCATAAAAGGAAGGAAAGGAATACTTCTCTTTTTTCATTTATCTCACACAGATTAAGATAAGTACTTCATTACTACTTCATAATTCATAGATTGCTTTTGCAAAACACATGTACACACAATCTGAAAATGCTCCAGTTATCTTCAATTTAGAATTCCCATTTAAATGACCAGGAGATTTGAATGCTTGATGCCTACTATGTTTTTTTTTATCACAATGGTATGTTCTACCCAAGAACACATAGCCTTCTTTTAGCCAGAGAACATGGTGTTTCTAAAAATAAACATCTTACCCTCAAAGAGGCAAATTCCTCAATGATTTATAATTTGGAATAGCTCCTTCCCAAATAATCAGTCTACCTTCCAGAAAAACATTATACATTTTGTAAATAAATTTTAATGTTTTAGGTAATGATGTATAGTCATGACACATAAATACTTTGCCCAGATGAATCCTTCTTTAGAGTTACTGCACCATGGATAAACACTTACGGTAGTTTTGGTAGAGCAATTTTTGTTATTCACATTAGCAGAGTTGTCTGTGACTAGATCCTGAAATTGCTCTGTGATATGGACTGGAATATTATAGTGATCTTACTCAAAATAGCTTTCTAGGAGTGTAGTAAAATGGTGGATTCTAAAACATTTTAGGATAAAAACCAGGAACCAGTTCTAGAGTTAAAGACCACATATGTACTCTTAGAGTATGATAACTAAATATGTAGATAGGTGAGGGGGCTGTAAGTAACAGTAAAGACTTTTTGCATCTCCTAACAACCTGAGAGCTTATGGCCAGCAATGGATATGTTTATTTATGGGAAGCATAGTGCAAAAGGGATAAGTTGAAGTCTTGTAACAAATTTTTGTGGGAAAAAACCCTTAATGATGAGGCAGATATGCAGAAAAGGGACAATAACTTTAATGTCAAAAAATGATACTTAAATTAGAGTCTTTGCTTCCCTTGAGCCCCATATCTGTGATGCACTTGAAAGAACTATCCTAAGAGTGATTCCCAGACTCATTAGGTTGAGAGCCTGTCTTCTTTTTTTGTATTATTCTCCCCTGTCTTAAAAATACTGGCTGTCATATTGAAAACGTATGATTGATTTGATACTGATTTTTTCCTACATTCATTGAAATAATTAGAGATGACTCCAGGCCATTAAAAAAGTCAAGACTGAGATTTGGTAAATTTATTATGGGCTTTAAATACATAGAATCATTGGGACACTTAGGGCTGCCAGCTGTATTTCTTATAACATGGAATGCAACGGTTATTACTTTGTGAGTCTTACTCTTAGTTTTTTTCATGTTTCCCTTTAAAAGATAAATAAACATTCTCTTAAGACCTGGTCATGAATTATTGACTTTGTGAAGTTGAATAGAACTGGGAAATTCAGAAAAGGATAGGATTTTCAACACCTTTTAGCAGTTGATTAATGAGTCTCCTGTTCCCAAATAGATTTGTCTCAGTTATTTTTAATTGGTTTTGCGTTTGTAGAATCTGCTTTAATAATAAACGCTAAAATTGGGTAACTCAGATGTTTGAATATTTAATAAAAATCTTAGGGAGGTGAAACACAATTCTTTCTTAACATGCTTTTTGATTTTAATGCACCTTAGCAAAATAGTCAAATTTTAAAGTTGATGAGCTACAGATAACGGGAGTAAAATGACACCTTGGTTAACAAATCCTCTGGAAGCAAAGCTCCTAGAAAATTGGCCTGGGCACTGAAGGGATTGGAATACCCATTCCAGTTTCTTCATTTTTGGATTAAAGAAAGAGAAGGCAAGCTCACTGCTGCAGATATAGAGACTTCTCAAAGGGCAGTGCTAGCTGTAGGGCGAAGCGTCCTTCCAGAGGGCCTATGCTTCACCAGAGGATTGTAACTATTTCCTCTGTACACTGGGAAGGGGACTCTTGACAGTGATGGGAGCACATGCTGTTTCTCCCATCCCACTTCTACATATTGCCATCTCCCTACCACCATTACTACATGTGCATTCCTTCACCTATGTGGTTTTATACAAGCAAGGAAGATTTGAATTCACTTGTTTGTATAGAAGGTATGGAATCAACATTTAGAAATTCATTCTTCTAATTATTTTTAAATTACTTCATTAGAAATAAAATAATTATCTCATTCAGAAAATATAATGGATTCTTACATACCCTATCTACCTACCATTCATCCATCCATGTATCCATTTATCCATCCATCCATCCATTCATCCATCCATCCATCCATCTACCTACCAATCTACCCATCTACTTATCTTGCTTTCACACAAATATAAGAAATGTGGAGAATGAGAACTAATATATAAACTAAGCTTTCTAAATAGAAAACATTTTTGGTCAAGATGAATTAGGCATGATGCAGTTTAACTGGTACATAAATTTTAAAAGACAAAGGGATACTAGAATCTTGAAATATGGTAAGTAGAGGGAGCAAATATTACTTTTGAAGTTCTTTAAGGACAAGATTGAGATATTCAGTGGAAATGCCTTTTGATTTGGGTAATTAACTTTTATCCTGTTACAGTTATCTAATGGAGTATCATTTGTCTAGCCCAATTCCCTTATCTACGTCATAGTGTTATATCTGTTATTGTGATGGTTGGCATTAGAGTTCCGAATCTGTTGTTTTAAATGTTGATATCAGCGTGTGAAATTCTCCCCAAATTTCATCTGAGTTATTTTCTAGGATTTACTACCTCCCTACCCCATATGTGTTGGGACAATAGCATGAAAGATTTTTAGTGTTGGTATTGTTTTTATGGAAATAGAATGGTAAAAGTAAGTGATCTTCAGATTGAATTAATTAAACCAGAAAATTACTTGCCTATAACAGAATGTATCTCTCTGATATCCTCCTTGTGCTTATAAATTAAGCATTGAAATGCTAAGTGACTTATCGCCTCTACTGTCTGCTATTTTTAATTTTTTAGGCTTGGTATAAATGGGAACAATGTGGGCTCTCGATTCAGATGTGGGTTCAAATCATAGTTACCAGACTCATGGTGAGGCCTTAAACTCTCCAAGCTTCAGTTCCCTGTCTTTAAATGAGATTATTACAAGGATTAAGTAGGATACTAGAATGTGCCTGGTACAGTGCTTAGTACACAGCAGGTGCTGGGTAAACGATCTTATTCCTGTGTTAAAAACAGACATAAGCTATTTATTAATATGATTCTATTTTAAATGTGACAGACATGCGTATAAGAAGCCTGTGCAATAGCTTCTTATAGCCCGTGTAATAGCTTCTTATAGCCTTGGAAAGATAGCAGCTATTTTATAAAATCTCATCTGTAACTAAAGAGTTCCATTAGTGAAATGATTTCAAGTAGATGATAATATATTTATGTCATTAAAAAAACTACAAATAACTAACAAAAGCTTTATCTTTCTTGATTCCTTTCAGGCAAACACCTCATTAAGAAGATATATTCTTTAAACAACAATTAATTTATGCCTTATTAATAGATATTACTTTCAAGCTCACTCTTGTTGGTATTTGAAAAAGAAAAAAGAGAGTGAAGTTGCTATGATATTTATAATTTCTTTGTGTAATGATACTGTAAATGACATTTTACTTGGGGGACAAATCTTTCAATATTTGAAATTTTAAGTTTTTATTTTTTTCAACAAAAATGCCAGGCTTAGTTTATATACATTAGTTTACTTCATGAGTTGGAAATTTTGTTCCCGATTTTTTTCAAAACATGTTCCTTTTCTTCGTAATGAAAGTTGAGTATGTGTACACTCAAACTTGTGTGATATCATTCGGCTTGTGTTTGGGAAATGTGGAGAAAGAGAGGAGTAGAAAAGCTATTAATATCTTTAAAATTCAATGCAGTATGAATACTTTGACTCTATCTTGAAAAGCCAATGGGAAATGGCTTCTACCATCTTAAGTTTTTAATTTATTTCTCAAGGGTGGAAGGAAATACCTTGACAGATTTAGCCCTGAAATTCAAATGAGTATGAGAACAGGTGGTGAAATTTCTTCTCCACCTGCCATGCAACTTTATCACAAGAAATGTTTCATTTAGCAAATGCTGCTGCTAGCAGACACTTCTCTGTTTCAGAGCAGAAAAGCAAATGGATGGAAAGTACTTTGAAGAAAACCGTTTTCTTGATTTTCTTTTTAAATTGTGAATGTGAGCAATATGTATTTTATTTTCCTGGGGATTGGGTAGTGGATAGTCAGTGCCTTGCTTAACCAACCTGTTTTGTTGTATTGTTAAACCATTCATAGCTTTCTTGTTTTTGTTTTCATTTTGTTTTGTTATTGTTATTGTTCCTGTGTACCAACCCACTGACACTAACTTTAGTTAAGGTAATATTATTAATCTGGGAACTTCAAATATCTATGTTATACTTTTGACACTAATGCAAGAGACTTTTTTTTTAGGCGGAGTTTCACTCTGTCACCCAGGCTGGAGTGCAGTGGCGCCGTCTCGGCTCACTGCACCTTCCCCTGCCCAGGTTCAAGCAATTCCCCTGTCTCAGCCTCCTGAGTAGCTAGGATTACAGGCACCTGCCACCGTGCACAGCTAATTTTTGTGTTTTTAGTGGAGACGGGGTTTTACCATATTGTCTGGGCTGGTCTCGAACTCCTGACCTCAGGTGATCTGTCCGCCTTGGCCTCCCAAAGTGCTGGGATTACCGGCGTGAGCCACCATGCCCGGCCTGGGACTTTCATTCTTTTGTTGCAGTGAAATTGAGTTTTTAGAATATATTGTTAGATTTAACCTTTTTGGTAATGAAATGATGGCAAGTGAAGCACTATGAAACAAATGAGGGAACTAAATAGAAAAGTGTTGTTCATATACTTTTACCTTTCTAGCTTTTCTCTAATTCTTCTTTTTTCCCCTCAGAAATTACAAATAGTACAGGAAAGTGTAGAGGACAATCTTTTATTCATAGCAGTATCAAGATGTGGCTTTTTATTTGATGTGAGCTAGACATTAATGTACCAATGCATGAGTTGGCACACATAACCTCTCTACCAAGAAAAATTAAGTGTTTTTATTGTGTTTTCATGATAATAATTTCAAGAAGCACTAAAATGTTCCCTTTTCCTTGACAATGAAATTTGACCACACCTGGGTTTCTGTATAACATGAACTGCTATTTGCAATGGTAGAAACCAAGAAATTGAGGTACATATTTTATAATTTATCAAGATGATATCTTATTTTTTAAACACAATGGTACTGGTTTCAGTGGATTATCATGGGATTTATTTAGGTATGGAGATTGAGGAGCATTGGAAGATTATTTGTAGATTTTGAGCCAAATGATGCAATTAAGAGGTGCTTTCTCCTTCCCCATATAGCATTCCAACAAACATGTTTACTATAATGAATTATAAGAGTACATGGTTTTCTATAGAACTTCTTCCAAATTAAACCTCTACAGAGGGATTCATTGAAGAAAACACATTTAAATCAGATCAGCAGAACACTCTTGCTGTGGCCTACCTACCAGGACATAGATACCAGGACACAATTCTTCATTGTCATGTTGCTTGCTATTAAAAAAACCACATTTGTCCATTTAGTGAGTTTTAAATTTCCTTTGAAAAAATCCATTTGGATGAACAATTCTATGCAGACAGTAGTAGGAGTTTATTACATGTTTGCACTAGCAATTTTGAGAGTATATCTTGTACTCTGATAATTTTGCAGGTTTAAAGATAGAATCTTTGTGTTAATTTGCATATTCTGGAATACTGATGAGGTTGAACATTTTTCTATCTGCTAACCATTTGTACCTTGATCTTTGTGAATTGTGTGCTCATATCACTTACATGTTTCCCTTCGGGTAATTTTAAATATGTGGACATTTCGAGGCAAGATTACAATGTTGGCAGCCCTTTGTTAACATATGACAATGGCTGAGACTTTTTTTCCCTTTGTCTTTAAATGCAGTGCAGAGAAATGCCACAGTCTGTGTATGTTTGGTTTGACCACGTTTACAAGGCTTTCAGTAAAATGATCAGACAGTGCCTCCATCTCTAAGCTAATACTCATCAAAAAAGTAGTTGTTTTCTTTGAGCAAGCACGGTTGAGCGATTCTTTGTGAAAGATTGCTCTTGAGGTTTATGGTTGGCCATTGTTTCAAGAATAAGATGTGTGCTGTGGTGATGGGGTAGGCCGGGGGTGGCATGCAAGCAATATACAGACTATAATATTGTAGGGAAAAGAGAGATTTAATGTTGAGAAACAAAATTGGTTAATATAGTCTCTCCCATGAATAATTTTATAGGGTTGGTGAAATGGGACTATTTAGACAGAATTTGCCAGATTCTAACTTAACATGTAAAAGTGGATCCAAATAACAACTGTTTTATGCAGATTTAGGAAATTATTATTCTTACATGGGCTTATGTAAAACAAAAGCTTTGCTGCATAATTTTCTTATAAACTTCAAAGCCATTATCTACTTCTTTATTCTTAGACTTGAATTTTCAAACTGATAGGCCTGTGGAGAGCAGAGGTACTCTGTTAGGTAGCCTTGGAAGAATTAGTGGTAATTAATAATCCTGCTGTGTTTCATATTGCTAGCATTACCTCATGGATTCAACCCTATGATGGGGAAATTATTTAAGTCATGAAATTGCTTGAGAAAGTAAATTCCTATATATTAGGATTTCTCACCTTTGGCACTTGACTTTTTTGCCTGAGAACAGTTTTGACCTAGAGAACTGTCCTGTGTTTTGTAAGATGTTTAGCAGCATCCCCAGTTGTGACAGTGAAAAATGTCTGTAGACATTACGAATCATGGGGGTGGGAGGAGGGGCAAAATGCCTTCTGCTCCCCCTGCCCACATTGGGAATGACTTGCATGTAATTGTATTTAACCATATGAGTTGAAAAAACATCAGATTAAAAACTGTAATTTTTTTTCTTGGCATTACTCAGATAATCATTCCTTTAAGTATAGATTGATATAATTGTGGCTTGAGGTTTGCAGAGAAGTGTTACCTCTTTGCAATGTTGAAGAGCAGTGTGCTTCACTTTCAATCAATAAACTTAATAAAGGGGAGATAGATGGGAATATTGAATCTGCTAAGAAGGTTAACATGGCATGTACTGTTACCAATGCAGAAATTAGTAGGGAGTGTTTTGAATGTTAAAAAGTCAGAAGATACTGATAAAACATCATGAAAAAGATAATTTTAGTCCAGGTTTCTTCAGCTTTTGAAGTAATTAATTAAAAAGGCAAGTATATTATATTGGCAAGAAAGGGCTGCATTTTCACTTTTTGCTTTCTGTTTTTAAGAGCAAGAGACAAATGACAAAGTAAACAAGTTGTTATCTGTAGTTTACTCAAAAAAGCAATTTCCAGCATATGTCATTTGGCAATGTGAATTCAGCCTTACTCCTATCTCTTTTACATCTGTGGTTTTGTAAGAATTGATGGTTTTATAAAATTGATGGTCATTTAAGCACTGCATAATAAAGAAATGTCTTTGGAATGATCTACAGAAAGAAGATTCTGTATTCATTCAGAGGACATATATTAAGTCTCTCATGCCAGGCTCTGTGCAGGGAATACAGAAACTAATAAAACAGTCTGCTTGAATATCCTATTAATATAATCTGGATGAATAGACATTTTCTGGTTAGGGATACCAGTCACCATCAATCAATTTCTGACTTTTCCAATTGATTCTGTAATTTTAAATGCCTGTCCACAAAAGTTGTTTAAAAGTGTGTGTGTGTGTGTGTGTGCTATATATCATAAATATAACTTAATTCTCTTTAAACTATTTCTGATGCTCTGGTGGAAGGCTATATCCATTTTCTTTTATGCTTTTTAAAATCTTACTTAAATTCTCTTCTTTATTAAATATCTATCAGAATTGAATTAAACATGGTTATGTATTATTAATTCATTTTTGGTTATACTATGGCTCTAATATCATTAAGAAGAATTGATGTCACCCTTAAAGCCAGAATTTTTGCTAATTATTGCAAGACTTAAAACCACTTGGTTGTTGTCATAATTCAAAAAGTAGAATCTTTAGTATAGTCTTTTTCTTGTTAAAACTGATCAACTTGGGGTTATAGGTATCATAGGAAAAAAAGGTGAAACCTTTCTGATATTGGATAGCTCAATTAGACAGTTAGAAAAGCAAATAATCCAAAATTGAGGAAATTATAGAAAAGATGAAGCGTTCCAGCGCTTGAAAATCTGCTCTCCTTTTTTCCTAATGTCTACTTTAGCAGTCTTTTTAGCAGTCTATATTATGAATGCAGAACCAAATTCATGAGCCATGGGCTCCCCACTCTTAGGCAGGTGATCCAGAGACTGTTTTAGCAATGTATACCTATGGAGAAACACAAGATCTCTTCTACGAAATGATGAAAGGTTGTTAATAATGGCCCATTTTTAGTATAACCTAAGTGAGATTTTTAAACTGCCAAATGTATTGTCATATTCTTTTTGCAACTAAGTGACCTATTGACTAAGTTTCTCCCCCCTCTTACTTATGCCCCTTGAAAATATTATTACTGCAATATATGCAAATACAGAATTGTCTGTATTTATATTTTTAGTATTCATTTCTTTGAAAAGGTGGAAATGTGACTAGATTGTAGCTATTTAACAATCCCGGCCGGGCGCGGTGGCTCAAGCCTGTAATCCCAGCACTTTGGGAGGCCAAGACGGGTGGATCACGAGGTCGGGAGATCGAGACCATCCTGGCTAACACGGTGAAACCCCGTCTCTACTAAAAAATACAAAAAACTAGCCGGGCGAGGTGGCGGGCGCCTGTAGTCCCAGCTACTCGGGAGGCTGAGGCAGGAGAATGGCATAAACCCGGGAGGCGGAGCTTGCAGTGAGCTGAGATCCGGCCACTGCACTCCAGCCTGGGCGACAGAGTGAGACTCCGTCTCAAAACAAAACAAAACAAAAACAAAAACAAAACAAAACAAAACAAAAAATCCCAAACTGGTAAGTGAGAGATACTGTTAGAAAAAGAAATTATTTCATGTGAAAAATTTTGTTCAGTTGAGCTTGACTGGAACTATTACTAATAACAGAAGAGAAAGTAATGCATTAATATATCACAACTAATCTTTTACTTTTATTAATGGGGGTTTGGAGTGGGAATCAGACTAGACCTAGATTCAAACCATGGGCCAACCACTTTAATAACATTTTGACCCCAGGTAAGTGGTTTCTGACCCTTCTTTAGTCTGTGTATAAAATTATTGGCAAGTACCTGCTATATAATGACTATTCAACAAATGGTAGCTATTATTTTTATCTTTTCAAAATTAGGTGTTCCAAATTAATTTTAACTATATGCAACACAATTTGATGGCATTGCTATCTAAATAGTAAAATATCAACAGTAATTACTGTGGCCTCTAAAAACTCTGTGACTATAATTTTGAACCACCTTTTAAGTTGATTTCTCAGTTATCATCTGTATTTTCTGTACTTGGAAAGCATTTTACAAATATACATTTCTTCTAAGATAAAGAGTGATACAAGCATATAATATAGTGAAACAATATTCACCATATTGCATGGTCATATGATTGCAATAGTGATTGATTTTTTTTCTAAATGATCTCATTGTAAATTTTACAAGTTTTAATTTCCCCTTCTTTCTTATGTAAAAAAACTTTCAGATCTCTTGTGGAAGAGGAAGACCAACACATGAAATTGTCCCTTGGAGGCAGTGAAATGGGCCTCTCATCCCATTTGCAGTCTTCCAAGGCAGGACCTACACGCATCTTTACCAGCAATACCCACAGTTCTGTGGTGTTACAGGTAATTTAAGCTGTCTCTTTGGTAGTATTTACACAGCTTTAAAAAACCCACCATGGATTTTGTGGTGCAGGATGTCAGAAGTGGGGGAGGTTGTGGGTGTGTATGTGTGAATAGGAAATATATGGTAACTATTTTTTGCTCAGTTTTGCTGTGAACCCAAAACTGCTCTAAAAAATGAAGTTTATTAAATAAAGAAACAAAGACAAAAACTAACCAGGAGAGAAATCTTGGTGGAGGAATGCACACATTCCTGAGGTTAAAAAATCCCCAGAGTCAATTTTTTTGTTTGGTTTGTGTAAAGGACGTTTTGCCAGTATGCCACTTTCTTACAGAATACCATATCTGATTTCATTCCATAGCAGTCAAAGTAAGTATTACAGGGTCCCTACACTGAATTTTCTAGTTCCTCATTCACAGCCTGTTTTACTATCATCTTTGTAATGGTTCTAAAGATTGTATTTATTTGGCGCCCCAATTCACATTGGTAGTAGTACCTGTGGGAGTAGAGGTTAGGACTGCTGGATACAAACCCTCTGATACATACAATAAGTAATAACTAAAATCAAAGCAGGGGACAGAAACACAGTAGAAAGCCAAAAGAACATGAAACACAGCAATCTGGAACTACTTAGCACAGGGATTAGAAGCCTAAGTACTTCTGACCTTTGTGGACATTTTCCGACTTCTGTGGGCGTTGCTGAATTAGAGGGCAATATGATACTGGATGTCCATTAATGTCTTCTAAAGATAGTTAAATTATAACTATCTTTTATAGTTATAAAGATATAACTATCCTCTTACTACTCTTAGTAAGATAATGAAAATATGTCTTTCTAAATGCATATTTAAAAGAAATCTCCCCAGATGGATTTCATGCATCCCTGATCAAGAACCATTATAGTAAAGCTGTATATAGAATATAATATAATGAGGGACAAGGTTTAAACTTGCTGTGCATCCTCTATGTTTAAATGTAATTTCACCAGATTTCATTTTCTTTTTCTCCAAAATGTGACTTCTGACTAGCATACCTCTAAATTTCCTTCTAGTTTCAATCTTTGAATTCAGTAAAATCCCATTTCCCCAGTATTTCAGTTTCTAATTGGAGCTGAGGTCTATCTAAGTTTCATTGTCCTGTGGGTATCATCAATAGATATTTGAGAGTCAGGAATGAAAATCTTTCCATCTCCTGGCATCTTGAAGCTGTGTAGGGAAAAGGGAAGATGGCCAAATAGAACAGCTCCGGTCTGCAGTTTCTGGCAAGATCAATGCAGAAGGTGGGTGATTTCTACATTTCCAACTGAGCCTCTGCTGGTGATACCCAGCCAAACAGGGTCTGGTGTGGACCTCTAGCACCTCCAGCAGATCTGCAGCAGAGGGGCCTGACTGTTAGAAGGAAAGCTAACAAACAGAAGAAAGGAGTAGCATCAACATCAACAAAAATGACATCCACACAGAAACCTATCTGAAAGTCACCAACATTAAAGACCAAAGGTAGATAAATCTACAAAGGTGAGGAAAAACCAACACAAAAAGGCTGAAAATTCCAAAAACCAGAACGCCTTTTCCCCTCCAAAGGATCACAACGCCTCGCCAGCAAGGGAACAAAACTGGACAGAGAATAAGTTTGACAAACTGACAGAAGTAGACTTCAGAAGGTGGGTAGTAACAAACTCTTCCGAGCTAAAGGAGCATGTTCTAACCCAATGCAAGGAAGCTAAGAACCTTGAAAAAAGTTTATAGGAATTGCTAACTAGAATAACCAGTTTAGAGAAGAACATAAATGACCTGATGGAGCTGAAAACACAGCACGAGAACTTTGTGAAGCATACAAAAGTATCAATAGCCGAATTGATCAAGCAGAAGAAAGAATATCAGAGATTGAAGATCAACTTAATGAAATAAAGTGAGAAGACAAGATCAGAGAAAAAAGAATGAAAAGAAACAAACAAAGCCTCCAAGAAATATGGGACTATGTGAAAAGACCAAAACTAAGTTAGATTGGTGTACCTGAAATTGACGGGGAGAATGGAACAAAGTTGGAAAATACTCTTCAAGGTATTCTGCAGGAGAACTTCCCCAACCTAGCAAGACAGGCCAACATTCAAATTCAGGAAATACAGAGAATGCCACAAAGATACTCCTCAAGAAGAGCAACCCCAAGACACATAATCATCAGATTCACCAAGGTTGAAATGAAGGAAAAAATGTTAAGGGCAGCCAGAGAGAAAGGTCGGGTTACCCACAAAGGGAAGCCCTTCAGACTAACATCAGATCTCTCTGCAGAAACCCTACAAGGCAGAAGAGTGGGGATCAATATTCAACATTCTTAAGCAAAAGAATTTTCAACCCAGAATTTCATATCCAGCCAAACTAAGCTTCATAAACAAAGGATAAACAAAATCCTTTACAGACAAGAAGATGTTGAGAGGTTTTTGTCACTACCAGGCCTGCCTTACAAGAGCTCCTGAAGGAAGCACTAAATAACTGGTACTAACCACTGCAAAAACATACCAAATTGTAAAGGTCATTGACACTATGAAGAAACTGCATCAATAAAGGGGCAAAATAATTAGCTAGCATCATAATGACAGGATCAAATTCACACATAACAATATTAACCTTAAATGTAAACAGGCTAAATGCCCCAATTAAAAGGCACAGACTGGCAAATTGGATAGAGTCAAGACCCATCAGTGTGCTGTATTCAGGAGACCCATCTCACGTGCAAAGACACACATAGGCTCAAAATAAAGGGATAGAATATTTACCAAGCGAATGGAAAACAAAAAACAAGCAGGGGTTGCAATCCTAGTCTCTGATAAAACAGACTTTAAATCAACAAAGATCAAAAAAGACAAAGAAGGGCATTACATAATAGTAAAGGGATCAATGCAACAAGAGCTCACTATCCTAAATATATATGCACCTAATACAGGAGCACCCAGATTCATTAAGCAAGTTCTTGGAGATGTATAAAGAGACTTAGACTCCCACACAATAATAGTGGGACATTTTAGCACCCCACTGACAATATTAGACAGATTCATGAGACAGAAAATTAACAAGGATATTCAGAACTTGAACTCAGCTCTGCACCAAGCAGACCTAATAGACATCTACAGAACTCTCCATCCCAAATGAACAGAATATACATTCTTCTCAGCACCACATTACACTTATTGTAAAACAGACCACATAATTGGAAGTGAAACACTCCTCAGTAAATGTAAAAGAACAGAAATCATAACAAACAGTCTCTGAGACCACAGTGCAATTAAAGTAGAACTCAGGATTAAGAAACTCACTCAAAACCGTACAAATATAGGGAAACTGAACAACCTGCTCCTGAATGACTACTGGGTACATAACGAAATGAAGGCAGAAATAAATAAGTTGTTTGAAACCAATGAGAGCAAAGACACAACATACCAGAACCTCTGGGACACGTTTAAAGCAATGCGTGGAGGGCAATTTATAGTACTAAATGCCCACAAGAGAAAGCAGGAAAGATCTAAAATTGACACCCTAACATCACAATTAAAAGAACTAGAGAAGCAAGAGCAAACAAATTCAAAACCTAGCAGAAGACAAGAAATAACTAAGATCGGAGTAGAACTGAAGGAGATGGAGGCAGGAAGAACACTTCAATATCTCAATGAATCCAGGAGCTGGTTTTTTGAAAAGATCAACAAAATAGATAGACCTCTAGCCAGACTAACAAAGAAAAAAGAGAGAAGAATGAAATAGACACAATAAGAAATGATAAAGGGGATGTCACCACTGATCCCACAGAAATAGACTACCATCAGAGAATACTACAAACACCTCTATGCAAATAATCTAGAAAATCTAGAAGAAATGGGTAAATTCCTAGACACATACACCCTCTCAAGACTAAACCAGGAAGAAGTCGAATCCCTGAATAGACCAATAACAAGTTCTGAAATTGAGGCAGTAATTAATAGCCTACCAACCAAAAAAAGCCCAGGACCAGATGGATTCACAGCCAAATTCTACCAGAGGTACGAAGAAGAGCTGATACCATTCCTTCTGAAACTATTCCAAACAATAGAAAAAGACGGAATATTCCCTAACTCATTTTATGAGGCCAGCATCATCCTGATACTAAAACCTGGCAGAGACACACACACACACAAAGAAAATTTCAGGCCGATATCCCTGATCAACATAGATGCAAAAATCCTCAATAAAATGTAATCCATCACGTAAACAGAACCAATGACAAAAACCACATGATTTTCTCAATAGATGCAGAAAAGGCCTTCGACAAAATTCAACACACCTTCATCCTGCAAACTCTCAATAAACTAGGTATTGATGTAACGTATCTCAAAATAATAAGAGCTATTTATGACAAACCCACAGTCAATATCATACTGAATGGGCAAAAGCTGGAAGCATTCCCTTTGAAAACTGGCACAAGACGGGGATGCCATCTCTCGCCACTCCTATTCAATGTAGTATTGGAAGTTCTGGCGAGGGCAATCAGGCAAGAGAAAGATATAAAGTTTATTCAAATAGGAAGAGAGGAATTTAAATTGTCTGTTTGCAGATGACATGATTGTATATTTAGAAAATCCCATCATCTCAGCCCAAAATCTCCTTAAGCTGATAAGCAACTTCAGCAGTCTCAGGATACAAAATCAATGTGCAAAAATTTCGAGCATCCCTATACACCAATAATAGACAAACAGAGAGCCAAATCATGAGTGAACTCACATTCACAATTGCTACAAAGAGAATAAAATGCCTAGGAATCCAACTTACAAGGGGTGTGGAGGACCTCTTCAAGGAGAACTACAAACTGCTGCTCAAGGAAATAAGAGAGGACACAAACAAATGGAAAAACATTCTGTGCTCATGGATAGGAAGAATCAGTATCATGAAAATGGACATACTACCCAACATAATTTATAGATTCAATGCTATCCCCATCAAGCTACCATTGACTTTCTTCTCAGAATTAGAAAAAAAAAAAACTACTTTAAATTTCGTATGGAACCAAAAAAGAGCCCGTGCAGCCAAGACAATCCTAAGCAAAAAGAACAAAGCTGGAGGCATCCCATTACCTGACTTCAAACTATACTACAATGTTACAGTAACCAAAACAGCATGATACTGGTACCAAAACAGATATATAGACCAATGGAACAGAACAGAGGCTTCAGATGTAATGCCATGCTTCTACAACTGTCTGATCTTTGTTCAACCTGACAAAAACAAGCAATGGGGAAAGGATTCCCTATTTAATAAATGGTGTTGGGAAAATTGGCTAGCCATATGCAGAAAACTGAAACTGGACCCCTTCCTTACACCTTATACAAAAATTAACTCAAGATGGATTAAAGACTTAAATGTAAGACCTAAAACTATAAAAATCCTAGAAGAAAACCTAGGCAATACCATTCAGGACATAGGCATCGGCAAAGACTTGATGACTAACACACCAAAAGCAATGGCAACAAAAGCCAAAACTGACAAATGGGATCTAATTAAACTAAAGAGCTTCTGCACACCAAAAGAAACTATCATTAGAGTGCACAGAAATCCTACAGAATGGGAGAAAATTTTTGCAATCTATCCATCATACAAAGGGCTAATATCCAGAATCTACAAAGAACTTAAACAAATTTACAAGAAAAAAACAAACCACCCCATCAAAAAGTGTGTGAAGGATATGAACAGACACTTCTCAAAAAAAGACATTTATGTGGCCAACAAATATATGAAAAAAAAGCTCAGGATTACTGGTCATTAGAGAAATGCAAATCAAAACCACAGAGATGGTATCACCACTCCTATTCAACATAGTATTGGAAGTTCTGGCCAGGGCAATCAGGTGAGAGAAAGAAATAAAGTTTACTCAAATAGGAAGAGAGGAAGTTAAATTGTCTCTGTTTGCAGGTGACATGATTGTATATTGTGAGATTGTGTACCATCTCATGCCAGTTAGAATGTTGATCATTAAAAAGTCAGGAAACAACAGATGCTGGAGAGGATGTGGAGAAATAGGAACACTTTTACTCTGTTGGTGGGTGTATAAATTAGTTCAACCATTGTGGAAGACAGTGTGGTGATTCGTCAAGGATCTAGAACCGGAAATACCATTTGACCCACAATCCCATTACTGGGTATATACCCAAAGAATTTATAAATCATTCTACTATAAAGATACATGCACATGTATGTTTATTGCAGCACTGTTCGCAGTAGCAAAGACTTGTAACCAACCCACATGCCCATCAATGATAGACTGGATAAACAAAATGTGGCACATAGACACCATGGAATAATATGCAGCCATTAAAAGGATGAGTTCATGTCCTTTGCAAGGACATGGATGAAGCTGGAAACCATCATTCTCAGCAAAGTAACACAAGAAGAGAAAACCAAACACCACATGTTCTCACTCATAAGTGGAAGTTGAACAATGAGAACACATGGACACAGGGAGGGGAACGTCACACACCAGGGCCTGTCAGGGGGTGGGGGGCTAGGGGAGGCATAGCATTAGGAGAAATACCTAATGTAGATGATGGGTTGATGGGTGCAACAAACCACCATGGCAGGTGTATACCTATGTAACAAACCTGCATGTTCTGCACATGTATCCCAGAACTTAAAGTATAAAAAAAAAAAATCCCTCTAATCCTCCAATATATGAAAACGAGTCTTTGACTATTTTTGTTTGTTATATATCTGAGGATAGATTTTTAAGGTGCTCAAAAAAAAGCTGTATAAATGGTTTACTTGTTGATTTTTCAAGTTATGGAAAGAGAGAATAAGGGGTCAAACAGGAAAAGTATGTGAGGAAGAAGTGTTTTTGGTATACTAAAGTGCTCTCACTAAAGAAAAATAAGAAATACCCCACTCACTACTATATTCCTACCTTATGTAATGCCCATAGTAGTCATGAGTTAAAGCCAATTATTGTAGTCCTGCTAATTTTTAAAATTTACTGGAAACCAAATAATGATTGCCACTGTAGTGCAGTGAGAGATATTTAGAGCAATGGTTCTCAAATTTTAGTGCATGTCAGAATCATCAGGAGGGCTTGTTAAAACACTGAACACTAGGTCCCAAACCAGAATTTCTGAATCAAAAACTCTGG
The DNA here is from genome assembly GCF_037993035.2 of Macaca fascicularis. Lineage (NCBI taxonomy): Eukaryota > Metazoa > Chordata > Mammalia > Primates > Cercopithecidae > Macaca > Macaca fascicularis. Next base: position 124,300,001 of record NC_088395.1, on the reverse strand, counting down.
GGATAAGGCCCAGGAATTTGCATTTCTAACAAGTTCCTAGATGATGCTGCAGGTCAGGGAACATACTTTTAAGACCATTGTTCTAGAGGTGGGACCTTCTTCCACGAAGAGTCATGGCCTTTTCTTTTCTCGCTATATATTTTATGTAGGTTATAAATTATTGTTACAATGGATAAACATTAGAGATAACTTAAATATCTATCAGTAGGTTAATGGTTACATGAAATATGTTGCACCAAAACCATGCAATACTGTGCAGTCACTAAAAAGAGTAATATCTGTACACATTCAATGGAAAGAATATAAGATATTTTAAAAAAGTAACAGGGAAAATGTGATATATCTATACAATGTAATATGATCCAGCTATTTTAAAAGATGAAGTACTAATACATGCTATCATATGAACTTTGAAAACATTATGCTAATTGAAAGAGGCTAGTCACCAAAGTTCATATTTTCTGTGATTCCATATTTTATGTGATTCCATTTGTATGAAATGTCCAGAATAAAGAAATCTATAGAGATGTAAAGTAGACTATTGGTTGCTTACAGCTAGGGAAATTGGGGGGATATGAGAATGAAAGCTAAAGGGTACAGGGTTTCTTTTTGCAGTAATAAAAATATTCTAAAGTTGACTCTGGATATTGTTGCATATATCTGTGAATATACTAAAACCATTGATTTGTGCACTTTAAATGGGTGAATTGTATGGTATTCAGATTATATCTCAATAAAGCTGTTAGAAATGTAATAAGGCAATATGTATTATATAATCCTTTTTATCAGTAGAAAAGTTATACAATATGTATACATATGAATGTGAATGCATAGCAAATGGTAGGGAAACACTAGGGAAGCTGAGGAATACTGTCATATTTTGCTCTGTAAAATCCTACAGTGTTTAATTTTTATTTACAATGGAAATATTTTTCTGCATAACCTTTGTAATAAAAAAAAATACATAACAGCCGACAAAACAAGTGTAGCTGGGTCTCAGAGCCCTTAGCTCTGCCATGCCTTAGCTCGTTGGTCTAGGCTGAGAAAGAACAGTTATATGAAAGTAACCTGAAATTTTGTGCTACTTGAAGATAATTTTTCTTCCACTGATTTTTTATGTTGTTACAATGTCTCCTGTGGTAGCATAGAGATAGCACTCTATATTGCTATTAAAACCCTTCTATGTTCTGTTTAAAAGTTTATTAAAAATTATGGTCTCACAAATTGCGATTTTTAAGGCCAAGCACTAACAGGGAACATTTTTTTAAATCTAATCTTAGGTGTGTGGTTGTCAAGAGAACAAGCTAGAGAAGTGTTTAATGTGTAAATGTTATCATTGTTTTAAAATTAGCAATAACACATACTCCAGCTTCAAAAGGCATTGAAAGTAGCTGTCAGGGGAACTGATCCATGGGGAGAAACTGTTGTAATAAGTCTCACTCTGCAGGATTACCCACTGTCTAATTGTAGTGAGAAGGACATGGGTTTCAGCCAAAACTAGAATTCTAATCGTGCCCCTTATTAGCTAGTTATGTGACTTTGGGAATGTCATTTATACTCTCTGGCCCAGCTTTTTTTATTTGTAATCTGGGTAAGAGATTTGAGGATTAAATGTCATAATTTATGGAAATAAGGTGCATAATAAATATTCATTTATTTTCCTTCCACTTGAGCTAAATGGAGACGGTCTCACAGGAAATAGAGCTGATCAGAAGTTATGGATATACCACAGGGAACTCTTGAGCCCCTGGGTCATTAATGGACCAGGCTCTGGCTATGGGATGTGGTTCCTCTCAGACTAGGGTCTTTCCTTTTTCTCTTTAAGTCCCACCTACGCAGAGCAGAGCAGTGAGGGTAGGAGTCATGGTGTCTCCCACTGGATAAGATTGGGCAGATGGATGAGGCCACTTATTTTCTGCGATGACTATTGAAGAAAACAGAAAATAGTTAATGAATTAAATGATTATGTATTAATATGTGATTATATAATAAAAAAAGAAGTTATGGGTATACCAAATAAGGTATCTATCTGGTTGGCTTGAGCAAATGGTTGGCTTGAGCAGGTCTAGCAGGTTACTCATCTCCATTGAATGGCTTCAGCAAACTAGGCTGTCAAAGAAAGTTCCTAGAAAGTCATTTGATACCTAACAGGCTTGGATTCCTAGAATCTTGAACAACTTCCAGGATGATCCATGACTGAGTTAGCAGGGCAAATGAATTTTACTCAAGTAAGAAAGATTAACTAGGGTTAGCTTAAGTAGTAATTGGTAAAATCAAGGATTGTTTCATTTCACTCACTCCTTGGCTACTACTACATCTGTGGTTATTTTTCATGGAAACTTTCTATTCTTTGACTTCTCCCTATTATACCAAATTGTCAGCATCTTTCTCTTATTGTCCTATCTTATGGTAATTCATTGAATGATACCCTTCCTAGCACCTTCAGTTTTTAAAATAATAGCTTTATTGAGATATGATTCACATACCATATAATTCACCCATTTATTGTGCAAATCAATGGCTTGCAGTATATTCACAGGATTGTGCAACGGTCACCACAATCAATTGTAGAACATTATAATCACCTCAAAAAGAAGCCCATATTTGTCAGCAGTCACTCCACACTTGCCCCCAACTCTTTTCTCAATATAGCAACTTATATGATTTGGCTCTGTGTCCCTGCCTAAATCTCATGTCAAATTGTAAGCCCCGAGGAGGGGCTTCGTGGGAGGCAATTGGATCATGAGGGTGGATTTTCCCTTTTGCTTTTCTCGTGATAGTGAGTGAGTTCTCAAGAGATCTAGTTGTTTGAAAGTGTGTAGCACCTCGCCCTTCACTTTCGTCCTCCTGTTCTCACCATGTCAGATATGCCTGTTTCACCTTCCGCCATGGTTGTACGTTTTCTGAGGCTTCCGCAGCCATGCTTCCTGTATAGCCTGTGGAATGATGAACTGATTAAACTTCTTTTCTTCATAAATGACCAGTTCCAGGTATTTCTTTATAGTAGTGTGAGAATGGATTAATACAACAACCATTTATCTTTTCTCTGTTTCTGTAGATCTGTCTATTCTGAGCATTTCATATAAATGGAATCATACGATATGTGGTCTTTTGTGACTTGTTTCTATTACTTACCATAATGTTTTCAAGGTTCGTCTATATTGTGGCATATGACATGCTTCCTTCCTTTCTGTGTTCAAACAATATTCCATTGTGTGGATATTTTGTTTATCTATTCATTAATTGATAAGTATTTCTTTTTTCATACATTTTGGCTTTTATGAATAAAAGCTATGAATATTCTTGTGTAAGTGTCTGTGAGGACATATATACCTTAGAGTGGAATTACTGGATCCTATGGTAATTCTGTTTAATTTTTTGAAGAACTGCCAGTGTTTTCCAAAGTATCTGCACCATTTTATATTCACACTGGCAGTGCATGAGGTTTTTAATTTCTCCACATTCTTACCAGCATTTATTAACTGTCTTTTTAAAAGTATTATAGCCATCCCTGTAGGTGTGAAGCAGTTTTGATTTGCATTTCCCTGATTGCTGATGATGTTGAATATCTTTTTTTAATGCTTTTGGCCATTTGTATGTGATCCTGGAAGAAAAAACAAATCTTATTCTTGTTCTGTGCCAAGTCACCAGGAAAGAAGAAAACAAACCAAAACAAATAGAAAAAGAAATCCTTCACCCATGTTTTAGTTGGGTTGTTTATCTTTTTATTACTCTGTAGTAAGAGTTCATACACACATATATGTTATATTATATTACATATATATATATTTACATATATATGTATTCTAGATACAAATCCGTTATCTGGTACATGATTTACAAGCATTTTCTCCAAGCATCTTCAGTTTTATGGTCCCTTCTTGTTCTGCTAATTGCTTTGCCAATCTCCAATTCTTTATCCGTTCAGCCATATAATCTTTGCTTCTGTATTATCTTGGCAAAGTTAGTAGGAGAGAAGGTCAAGGAAAATACCTGGAAGGCTTTGGATTTTTCACTATTCCCTAAACATATATTGTGTGTTTATATGTTAGTGTGTTTGTACACATTTCCTCTCCCTGGACTGCCCTTACTTTACTTTTCCTGTCTGGTAAACCTCAATTTATTTATAATGACCTATCTTTTTTTCTTTTTAAAAAGTATTTATTTTTACTTTAGATTCAGGGGGACGTGTGCAAGTTTGTTACATGGGTATTACTGCGTGATGCTGAGGTTTGGGTTTCTAATGATTCCATTGCTCAAGTAGTGAACATAGTACCCAATAGGTAGTTTTTCAACCCTTCCCCCATTTCTCCCTTCCTCCTTTTTGAATCCCCGATGTTTATTATTTCAATTTTTTTGTCCATGTGTACCCAATGTTTAGCTCCTACTTATAAGTGAGAACATACGATATTTCAGTTTCTGTTTCTGCCTTAATTTGCTTGGGATAATGGCCCCCAGCAGTATCCGTGTTACTGCAGAGGGCAAGATTGCATTATTTTTTATGGCTGTGTAGTACTCCATGGTGTATATGATCCATCTTAAATGGATGGTACCTCTTCTGTTAAACTTTTCTTGACCCAAGCAGAGTTAGTAGCTTCTTCTATTCATACATTTTATCTGTTATAAATATCACCTATCAGTGAGCTCCTCAAGGTCTAGGATCTAAGTTGTTGTTTCTGTATGCCTGTGATCAGTACATGATGCTGATTAATAAATGTCCACCTTTTGTATTACTAGCATACTAATTATACATACTATGTATACATGCATTGAAACATCACATTGTACCCCATAAATGTGTACAATTATTATGTGTCAATTATAATTAAAAATTAAATTTTATTAAGAAATGATACATATAAAGAGCTTAGCCCTGGGATAGAGAAAGTACTCAGTGCCTTTTTAATGCTGTTATTGATGTTGTTTGTGGATTAAATTAATTTGGATGGCAGCTTATAAATCAGTTTCATATATACTTTCCTCATTGATACTTGAAAAAATGCTATGAGGTATAAAAGGCAAGAATTGTTATCTCCATTTTATAGATAAGGACACTGAAGCTCAGAGAGATTAGGAGTCTTGCCCAAGTTCACATAGCCAGTAAGTGATAAACACTGAGACTTGAACCCAGATTTGATGATGGTATAGTTTTGTATTTTTATTTCTACTGGTCTTGCTCTAAATTGTCTTACCTTTTAAAATACAATGTCTATAAATATTGTGTTCATTAACTATAAATGTAAAAAGATGTATTAGCAAAGGCTAAAAGTTTGGAATGAATGATATAATAAATATTTTATTCTTGATAGAAGTAGCAGAATTATGCAGAATGTCTTCTTGCTGGCCTGCCTTTCTTCCATTCCCCTGCTGAAAAGAAAACAACAACAACAACAACCACAACAACAACAAAGAAAGAAAAAAACAGGGAGAAAAATGTTAACTGCCAGTTGAAAACATCCCTTTCATCCTTAAGACCTGGAGGCCATAATTAGGGTATCATGCTTCAGGTGGCACTGTATATTAATTACAGAATACTTAGGTATATGGAAACAAATCATTTCCTGATTACTGGCGATACTTACTCAAACCTATAAAGGTTGAAAATGCCTTGTTACTCTGGCTATGTAGGCTTCTAGTTGACATTTTCTCATTTTAAGATTGGTGCCTATTGGACTGTTCTTTTTGTGTTTTCCTCCCTTACAGCTATTTACTTTCTCTCTTCATTTTTAGTTCTAAAGTCAATGTAAGATATCATTTTATAGTCTTAAGTTATCATCTAGCTAATAGAATGTTAAAGAAATGGGTTATTCTAAGAGCCTATACAGATTAACATGTGTTGCCTTTCCCTGGGTTAACTTCTCTGAATGTTTATCCTTAGGTAAATGCTTGGGTTGCTGATAATGTCATGTTGATGAAGTATATCCTTTTTCTAAACATTATGATAATAAAATAAACAGCTTTAAAAATATATTGTTAATACGTTGTTAACAAAAGAAACAGGCATAATGATTAAGATAATTTACGTTTTATAAAATAAGAGTTCGAACAGTCTAGATTCTTGTGGTTTTTATGAAAATGATACTTTTAATTTCTTTTCATTTCCTGAATAGCAGCTAGAATATAGGGAAATGAGTCTATAGCTTTTCTTGGGCATAGCTCATGGGGCACTCAGGTTGGGGTACAATACATTATTCTTATTCTTTGAATTGACTGTGCATCTTTAGGATAAAAGTTGGAAGACTGTCTGCCGCTTTCCCTTTTTAGGCCACTTCTGTGTGTTCTTGTCCTGCTCTCTCAATTGAGTATTTTTGGTTATTTGCAAGTGCCGAAGTGATAGAGAGGGCTCTCACATACCAACTTGAAAGTCAAATATGCTGGAATACATAATTTGAATTTCTGATTGTTGCTAGTATATAGTAATACAGTTTGTTATTAATTATTGATCTGGCATTGTGCAACCTTGGTAAACTGACTTATCAGTTCTAGCAGCTTTTTTGGGTAGATTCTATAGGTTTTCCTATATAGGCAATCATTTCGCCTATAAATAAGCCAGCCTGCCTGCCTGCCTGCCTGCCTGCCTGCCTTCCTTCCTTCCTTCCTTCCTTCCTTCCTTCCTTCCTTCCTTCCTTCCTTCCTTCCTTCCTTTGTTCTTCCTTTTCTTCCTTTCTTTGCCCTCCCTCCCTTGCTTTCTTTTCTTTCCCCTTTATTCCTTTATTTTTCTTTTCCTCTTTTCTTGTTTTATTTCTTTTCTTTTTTCTTTCCAGTCTGATGCCTTTTTTTCCTTACCTTATTGCACTGGATAAAACTTCCAGAAAAATGGTGAAAGCATTCAGTCTTTCACCATTAAGTATGATGTTACCTGTAGGTTTGCGGAAGTTCTCTCCTATTCTTAGCTTGCTAAAAATTTATTTTATTTTTCTAATTTTTTTTTGAGACAAAGTCTTATTCTGTCACCCAGACTGGAGTGTAGTTGCATGATTTTGGCTTACTGCAACCTCCATCTCCCAGGCTCAAGCAATCATCCTTCCTCAGCCTCCAGAGTAGCTGGGACTATATGTGTGTGCCACAACACTCGACTAATTTAATTTTTTTTTTTTTTTTTGTAGAGACGATGTCTCACTATATTGCTCAGGCTAGTCTCAAACAGCTGGCTTAAGCAATCCTCCTGCCTGACCTCCCAAAGTGCTGGGATTACAGGCATGAGCCACCACATCTGGCGAGTTTACTTTAAAAAAAAAATCAGGAATGAATGTTGGATTTTGACAAATGCCTTTTATTTCTGTAGCAATTAAGAAATGATCTTAGCATTTTTCTTTTTCAGTCTGTTAGTATGGTGATTTATATTGATTAATTTTTGATTGTGAAAACAACCTTGCATTGGAGGTATAAACTCTTCACTTGGTCATGATGTATTTATTATTATTATATATCAGTAAATTTAGCTTGCTAAAATTTTGTTGAAAAGTTTTACATCTTTGTGCCCAGCGGATTTTGATCTTGGCTTTCTGTGATTGTCTTGTCTGGTTTTGGTATTAGAATAATGCTGGCCATGTAGAATAACTTGGGATATATGCTCTCCTCCTAATAGTCTGGATTTGTGGGGTATGGGTGTTCTTTCTTCCTTAAATGTTTGATAGATTTCACCAGTGAAACAATTTCATCTTAGAGTTTTCCTTGGGGAAACAATTTTAAATTAAAATTTAAGTTTATAGTAGACATGTAGCTATTTAGCTTATCTATTTCTTCTAAAACTTTAGTAGCTTGTGTCTTTCACAGAATTTGTCCGTGTAAACTGAGTTGTCAAATTTATTGGCATGAAGTTGTTCGTATTTCCTTGTTATCCTTTTAATACCTGTAGAATCTCTAGTTTGTGCCACTTCTATTCATCCTGGCATTGGTAATTTGTATTTTCTCTCTTTTTTCCCCTAATCAGTCTTGTTAGAGTTTTATCAGATTTATAGAGCTTTTGGTCTTATTGCTTTTTCTGTCTTTCTGTTTTCTATTTCATTGATTTCCACTGTGATCTTTATAATTGCAATTCTTCTGCCTAATTTGGGATAAATTGGCTCTTCTATTTCTAGTTTTTAAAGAAAGAAACAGATCTTTCATAGGAGATGTTTCTTCTTCTTTAATATAGTCATTGACTGATATAAATTTCCCCTAAGTGGAGCTTCATCTGCCCTCCACAATTTTTGATGTTATATTTTCATTTAGTTCAAAATGCTTGCTAGTTTGTCTTTTGATTTCTTCATGGGTTATTTAGAAGTATGTTTTAGTTTCAAAACATTTGGGGATTTTCCAGAGATTTTTCTATTTTTGATTTCTAATATAATTAAGCTGGGGTCAGAGAACATATTAATAATTTGTATGACTTAAATCCTTAAAATTTTTTTTAAGGCTAGTTTTATGGCCCAGAATATGATCTATCTTGTAAATGTTTCACATATACCTGAAAATAATTTGCCTTCTACTGTTCTTCAGTGAAGTATTCTGTAAATGCCAATTAGGTCAATTGGTTAATAGTGTTGTTTCAATATCCTTGCTAATTTCTATATATTTACTGGTTTCTGTCACCTTTAAAATCAATTATTGAGATAATGGTATTGAAATCTTGTAAATTTATTTCCATTTGTAGTTCTCTCAGAGTTTGCTTCATGCATTTTGAAACTCTGCTATTAAACACACAAACATCTAAGGAATTTATGTTCTCTTGGTAAACTGACCTTTATTATGAAATTACCTGCTTAATTTTTGGTACTATGCTCTGAGATCTATTTTGTTTGATACTGTAGTCATGCTAGGTTTATTTGAATTAGTGTTTGCTTTGTATGTCTTTTATCCTTTTACTTTTATTTTTGTAAATTAACATACAGTAAAAGTCAATTTTTTATTAGTACATACTTTTATGAGTTTCAACATATATATTGTTTCATTTAATCTCCAGAATTATGACACAGAACCATTCCATGACCTCAGCATACTCCCTCATGTTATCCCTTGGTAATTATACCCACCACCATCCCTAAACCCTGGAAGCTACTGGTCTATTTTCTGTCGCTTTATTTTTGTCTTTTTGGAAATGTTACATAAATGACATTATATGGTCTGTAAGCTTTTGGGGCTGGCTTATTTTACTTGGTATAATATTTTTGAGATTCATTCATTTTGTTATGTATGTCAATAGTTTGTTCCTTTTTACTGTTGAGCAGTATTCCATGGTATGGAACTTTGTGAGGTCTCTTCTCCATGCTCCTCCACCTGGACCATCTTCCGGATTCTTTCCAGTTGCCAGGGCTCTATTTTGGCCCTTTGGCCTGAAAGCTGGGACCTTATTTTCCCTGCTCTGCCACACAATTATCATGACTGCACCCACATCTTGGTCCAAAGACAGAGAGGAATTGAATTGAATATTCACCACAGAAAGACAATCACTGCTTCTCTGACCAAGGAGGAGGGGGCGGGGCGGGGCAAAGCAAGGCGAGGCGTCCTCTCCAAGCTGTCTAAGCTTTGAGAATCTTCTCTTTAAGAAGGACGTGGACGGCCGGGCGCAGTCGCTCAAGCCTGTAATCCCAGCACTTTGGGAGGCAGAGGCGGGCGGATCACGAAGTCAGGAGATCAAGACCATCCTGGCTAACACGTTGAAACCCCGTCTTTACTAAAATACAAAAAATTAGCCGGGCAGGCGGCGTGCGCTTGAAGTCCCAGCTACTCGGAAGGCTGAGGCAGGAAAAGGGCGTGAACCTGGGGGAGGCGGAGGTTGCAGTGAGCTGAGATCGCGCCACTGCACTCCAGCCTGGGCGACAGAGTGAGACTCTGTTTCAAAAAATTAAAAAAATAAATAAATAAATAAATAAATGAATAAGTAGGGGGCTTCTCCTGGAGCTTTTTCTGTCTGTTGACAGGTGACTGTTTCCGGGTTACATGATGCCCTATAAGTCCAGGTTGGGGTACACTGGGAAATATAAGATAGGGGGTGGGGTGGGGACTCACCATCAGGTTGGTGAGAGTTTGCATTCTGATTTTCATTCTCAATTCATCTCTCATTAACATGTGGTTTTCATTTACTTTTAAGCTTCGTGAAATTGCACCAGGACAGCATTTATTCTAGAGCAAACTTTCCCCCAGTACTGAGACAGAATCCTTTTGAGCACTCTACCTAAGGCCCCAGCCTTGTAAGGTTTCCACTCTTACGGTTTGAATAGAAACGACTTCCAGCCCTTTGTGATCCTTGGAGAGTATTCCTTGTGCTCCTTTTTGACGGTTCTTTCTGCAGACAAATATGCTTATCATTACTCGCTGAAATACTTGAGGGTGACTGTTTTCCGAGCTCTGGAATCCTCTCTCTGTGCTGATCTCTCTTCTTATATTCTGTCCTATCTGCCTTGACGTCCCCAGAATCTCAGCTCTAGGAGAATACTAGGTTTTGCCTGGGTTCCCACTCCCTGAACCTCTGTCGGGAATCCGTAGGCAGTAAATTTAGACAGTCCCAGGGCTCACCTAATTTGTTTCTTATCTTTCACAGATCCCTTTCCTTCAGTGTTTTTAACTTTTTTCCCATATATTTTTGTCTGATTTTAAAGAGTTTCAGGAGGTAATGTAAGTCTAATCTCTCTTACTGGAAACAAATTTATAGGATACAATTGAATAAGTAATGGTGAAATCCAGACTAAAAATGCCTAATTATTTTAGAGATGATTGTGTGAGAGAGAGCTTTACAAAGGAGGTGAAATTTGGGCAGGTGTGGTGGCTCACACCTGTAATCCCAGCATTTTGGGAGGCTGAGACAGGTGGCGGTTGGGGGGCATCCTTGAGGCCAGTCTGGGTAACATGACGAGACCCCTTTTCTACAAAACAGCGACAACAAAGGAGGTCTAATTTAAACTAGTCTTTGAAGGAGGGAGGATATTCCAAGTGAAAAAAAAAATTTTTTATTACCAACAAGATAGTTTGGAGAACAACCTGATAAGACGGGTCAGAGTACATAGGGAACTAATACAAAATAAGGCTGGGGTCAGATGAAAGAGGTCTCTGGCAGCCAGAAGTTGTGCTGTAATGCAGTGAGAGCCTTTAAGAAGTTTTTAAAGTCTAAGCAGTGTTAAATAATGAGCACAGAGTTTAAAATTAATACAAACATCTATGTCCAGCCTATGTATTTCTTTTAACTTAAGAGCATCTGTTCCTTTTTCTGTCCTTTGAATAAAATGAAAAGCAGCCTCATAAAAACATGGCTGGTATTGTTTTTATCGAATACATTACATTTACATAACATTGGAGTAAAGCCATTTCTTAACTCGCTTTTCTTTAGTTCCTTAATCTTTGTCCATAGAACATATTTTCCATTATAATTTTCACTACTCTTTTTCAGGATGCGTTTCGTTTTTTCTCTACTTAAAATGACAATGATCAAAACTAGATATAATATGGTAGTAAGTTTGTTCTAATGTAGAATTTAGTTGAATGATTTGTTTATCAAATTCCTTTTAAATACTGACAGTATCAATGTAGCTTTTTTTCAAAATAGCATTATATTTCACTTGAAAGCTATTGACATCCAAGCAATTTTTATACAAATTATTCATGGCTTGTCTGGTTTCCATGTTATAATCCTGTAATGTCAAGTCATATTCTATTCTGTTTTAATATGATCATTTTAAAATTTATCAAACTCATTAGTATGTTTCGGTCTTTGTTTGTTTTCTGGTATTAGATATGTACCTCTCTCTATTTAATAGAGGTTGAAGTTTTGATACATTAGGTAAGTTTAATACAGTGAAGAGAAAAAACATGTTTTTAATGCTGTTTTCCAGCATCAGTATAGCATTAAATGATGCTATTTTTCCAGGATATGGAGAAGAAAATAAAGGAAGATATGGGGAGATTTATAGAAGAAGAAAGGGAAATATTAAAGAAATTGAAGACAGACAAGCCCCTCTTAAATCAAACCCAAGGCACAGAGACAGCAAAGTAGAGAACTAAGATAAGTGTTGAGATAGAAAGACTGGAAAGATGATGAGTTTAAATCAACAGAAGCAGTTTTAAGGACACTCTGAAAAACTAATTGGAAACTGAACAATTTGCCTAAAGCAGAGCTGCATAGGTATATGGTATACCAGCATATGGAAATAGACAAAAATGTTTATATAAATCTTTCAAGAAGAGTGAGTACAAATTTGGTGAAAGAAAATGATTTTACAGTAAAAGGACTTATTTCGAGTGGGCAGGAATCTTTGAAAGACTTCTTAAATTGGGAAAAGATTTATGAGTGAAAGCAAAAGGTAGATATGTAGAAGGCAGATGAGAATTTTGGAGGATAATGAACCTCTCTCTTTTTCTTTTAATGTATACATACTCCACTAGAAGATTAGAGAATAAAAGTTGTTTAGAGAAATGACTACCTTCTTGTACACAACAATGTGTATAGTCAGAAGGAGCTTCTCTTTAGACAGAACTGGGATATCCGGAAAATGGTATACAAACAAGATGTTTAGAATTTGTTTGAAAACAATCTGAATTGACAGATATCATTTGGATAAAGATAGACATAATGTAGAATAAAATTCACTAATATGGAATTGGATAGCGGGGTGGTTCATTTATGCATATAAAAATAAAGGTTATGAAATGTTTAGAAAGGGACGCTGTATGTTGTGAAAATACATGCAAAACCTTACAAAAGCAGATAACTTGCCAAAGGTAGATAAATTAAGCGTGGAATAGAAGATACTCCGAATTTGTTAAAAATGCTGTAGGTGCCTCAACTTCTTTTCTTTTGGGACACCAGATTATACTGAGAAAGGTTAAAGGATTTTTAAAAAAATGATAGTGTAAAGGGACGCAAAATGATAAAATCTGTGAAGAGGATAAAAGCTCCCGGTGTCTTAGCTGAGCAAAGCTGTCCAGATCTTGAGCATTGATTTCATACCTCCACAAGCAGTTTGAATGGAATATGGACAAAACAAGAAATTACACAGCTAACGATACAAGATGCATTAGCTACTTCTTTTTTCAGAGGGAAAAAGAAGTAATACATAGTAGGACTGGAACATACTGACTATTCAATACAATTGTAAAATATTTGCAGGAATATTTTAAAGTCAGGAGGCTAGCAAATAAGCCAAGAAGGTTTTCTTTCTTCTTCTTTTTTTTTTTTTTTTTGGTTTGTTTTTGTTCTTTAGTGGAAGAAAATAATGGATCAGATACAATCATTGATTTTGATTAAATAAGCCAGAATTGCTTTATAAAGATATTGTCTACGTATGCTTTAGAGAAGAAGAATAAAAACCTATTTGATAAATAAAAATAAAGGGGGCATACAGTACCTAGGCTCATCTCATTAGACATCTCTCTTTTATGCCAATGCCCAAGGTATGTTATTTCTCCCAAGAAAAATCAAATCCTTTAACTTGCCATTAGCTCTTTAAAACTTTAAAACTAAATGTCCTTCAAACCAACAACTTCAATCCTGAGACTATCTCCCACAGATATACTTAGACAACTAAGTGTATGTACAAGGAAGTTAATTGCAGCATTCCTTTTAACTGCGAAAATTGAGGGAAAACCTGAGTGTTCAACTAAATGGGAATGGATAAATAACTTACGACATGCCCCCACTATAGATTACTGTGCATGCACTAAAAGAATGAAGTAAGTCCTGTGCACTGAGATAGAAGACTATCTGTGTTATCTGCTCAAGTGAATTTTAAAATGCACAACAGTATGTATAGTAACCCACTTTAAAAAGGCCTTTATATATTTTAATACAAGCATAATGTAGATTATGATACATAGAGAATGAGGTCTTGAAGTATGCTTACTAAACTGTTAACAGTAGTTACTTCTAGTAAGTGAAAGAGGTAGCCTTTAAGTTTTAAACTTATATCCTTCTGTATTTTGACTTCAAAAAACATACAAGCACATATTAAATTTTTAAACCTGAAATTTATATGAGGGAGAAAACAAACACAAGTTTGGGAGCCAATGTTTTCTCCCCAGCTCCTGGTTCACTACCTTTTCTCTTACCTTAACCTTTACCACTACCACAAACTACCACAAACGAACACTTTAAGCACAACTCAGTTTATTATTGGAAGAGGTTTCACAAATAAGTTCCTGGTTTCCAGTTAACTTGTTGCAAAGTTTACATCCTACCCAATGAGGCTACATGGATTTAAAGTTACCAGTGGTAGCTTCTGAGTGAAATTTTGTTTGTTTGTTCATGGAACAAACAATGTGTTCATGGAACACATATTAAGTACCAACAATATGCCAAACACTGGGGAATTCAAAGATGCTAGTCTCAACTGTTTCAGCTGATACTTGACTATCCTCTCCCACACCCTAGTGTCCTCACTGAGTACTTCCCAATACTCTACATTTGAAAGGTGATTCCCACAAATTTATTGCAATTTAGACCCCATATATCAATTTTAAAAGAGCTGAAATGGCTCTTCGCATGCCTTCAGCATGAGAATATTCCCGTAAAATTGGCATCTCTTTTTACAAGATGAGCTATTATTATTTTACTTCTACTCTTCTAAATAACAGAAACAGCAGACGAATTAGCAATGGAAAATAAAAATAGTGGCATAGGGTATATAATGTTTACAAAGAAAAAAGGACATTTGTGAAAGATTTGATATTTGTTAACAAACATGTAAATCATTGTTGGAAAAAGAAAAATATGATATATACACTTGTTTTAAAGTGTATGCATAATGTGTAAATAGTTTTGGAATGAAAATGTTCATCTCTTTCCCTAGAGGGAAAGTGGCTGGATCAGATCATCTCTTTGAAGTTCCAGTTCTGTAATTCAAGCATTTTCTTTAAAAAGCAGTTTTAAAATTAAAATGAGAAACTTAACTGGGGTTTATATTACACATATGTGTAGGATCAATATTTTTAAAACTGCGTTCTTAATATGTTATGCCTTTTGCTCTTTAAATCTGTGAAACGTAACCTTAGTTTTATTTGAAGTCGTTAAAATATGAAGGGGACAGAGTAATCAATGCTATTGATTCTTACTGTATTTTATTATTAGAAAGCAATTTGTGTATCTGTCTTCCTGATTTTTTATAATGAAACATTTCTATCTTTGAAACTACAGACTCAATCTTGCCAAAATGTTCATTTGTTTTGCATCATTATTAAATTGTATATTGTCCCCTTTTGGTGTACTTTACTAGTCCGTTATAATCCTTTTAAATTCATTATTCCTAATTGACAAATAAACATTATATATAATTTGTCATGTAAAACATGATATTTTAATCACACCATGGTGAATGGGGTATCCATCCCCTAAAGCATACATCTACTGTGTACCCATAAAAATTAAAAATAAAAGATAAAAAACGAAAAACATGATGTTTTGAAAGATGTGTATGTTGTAGATTCAACCTGTTATAATCTTAAAGTGATTGTCATTCTTCTAACTTATATCAATAGAACTACTGTTTGTCTGTCATTAGTTGAGACCATCAGGGTGTAGTGGAAAAGCTAATCAACAAGGATTCTTCTCACCAGAGCTCTGTCATTCCTCTGAATTGTGGCTGCTAGCCTGTTAATTTTCCACTAAACCTTTATGCATTTGGAGACAATTAAGTCTCACGTTGGGGTTTCCTGGGCTTTTTTCCCCCAAAGATAATTAAGTCTCAAACTTGAAACTTGAAAGATATCTGGTCAGGCAGCAGCAATGTACTGAGTACAGCCTTCTCAGAGAGGTGAAACAATACAATTAGTAGAAAGAACTCCTATCATGTGCTCAGTACAGTTGCTCTCTACTTTTCTTTCTCAACCTCCCCCCAAACAAAACAAAACCAAGATGCTTCAGTCAAGCACTATAAAAGGACTATTAAATTATCGTGAAAAGGAATGTTGGACAGTCTAATACTCTCATTCTGCAGATGGGAAAATAGAAGTGCACATTGTAATTATTTTTCAAAATAAGGTAAAATCTCAAAATTGTGTAAATAAGCAAACATATATACTCTTTCCTTAATCGTTTTTAACCTAAATTAATCTTAATTTTGTGTTATTACTGCAGTGAAAGAAAATATGCAGTGTCACATATCAGGAAAGTTGTGCAGTTATTTTTTCTTCTCCTGAATAATTATTCTGTTGCCTTTATGTTCCACATATGTTGCACCACATTAATATTCAAACAATTTTAGCACACAAAGATTTGTAACCTCATTTTACCTTGATTAGTGACTCAACTCATGTTCTTGTTGTAGGGCTTTGACCAGCTTCGACTTGAAGGATTGCTTTGCGATGTGACCCTGATGCCAGGTGACACAGATGATGCTTTCCCTGTGCATAGAGTCATGATGGCATCTGCTAGCGATTACTTCAAGGCTATGTTCACAGGTAGTTTGCCTTTTAAAACTCTGAAGCCACATTAAAACAATATGAAAAATCTGTGTTTAAATCTTTTTTATTTCTAACCTGAAATTTAGTTCTTTTGGAAATAACTTCAAAAGAAGTATACAACAGTATGTATGGTTTTCGGTGGTGCTGTTTTAACATGGAAAGTTGATGCACTTTTTTTCATACTGTCCATTTTTATCTCACAGCTTTTCTTTTTCAAGCTCATATCTGAGTGGGCCATTAGAGACTCTGTGTCCTGCTAATACAATCTCTACTCTATATCAAAAGATAGGAAGTGAGAACATTTTGGAAGCACTTGCATCATATATGACCTCCATTAGTATAGGATTATCCTTTTTAAGTACTTTATTTTAACGGTAAAATGTGCAGCAGACTGACTCTAATACAACTGCTTATATAAAATAAGACTTTCCCTTGATTTTATTGCATCTAATTAGCAGCAGAAGTGAGTTTGACCATAATTATCCACCTTCATTTAATTGAATGTCTTTTTA
This sequence comes from Macaca fascicularis, assembly GCF_037993035.2. Classification (NCBI taxonomy): domain Eukaryota; kingdom Metazoa; phylum Chordata; class Mammalia; order Primates; family Cercopithecidae; genus Macaca; species Macaca fascicularis. The sequence goes on along the minus strand of NC_088395.1, from coordinate 124,283,121 downwards.
TTTAAGGTGGAATGAAAGAACAAGATTTAATGTGCATTAAACTTCATGGTGTGAGCAAAGTTGGTCTAAGGAAAATTATTGATTTCATTTATACTGCAAAACTTTCTCTTAATATGGACAACCTTCAAGACACGCTGGAAGCTGCCAGTTTTCTACAGATTCTGCCAGTTTTGGACTTCTGTAAAGTATTTCTCATATCTGGGGTAAGATATTTTGAAATCTGTTTTCTTCTGTGGTAGAGTCTGATGTAGCCTGTTTAGATTAGGACTCATGAAATCTGCTGTGCAGGAATGTGAAACTTGCCATTAGACAGGTGTGTCTTATAGTATGTGATCTGTAAGCAAGGTGAGATTGAAACAGGTGCATTTGTATGAAATAGAATCATTTAATAAAAGCCTCTGTGTTGGCTGGGAGTGGTGGCTCACGCCTGTAATCCCAGCACTTTGGGAGGCCGAGGTGGGCGGATCATCTGAGGTCGGGAGTTCAAGACCAGCCTGACCAACACGGAGAAACCCTGTCTCTACTAAAAATACAAAAATTAGCTGGGCATGGTGGTGCATGCCTGTAATTCCAGCTACTTGGGAGGCTGAGGCAGGAGAATCACTTGAACCTGGGAGGTGGAGGTTGTGGTGAACTGAGATCGAGCCATTGCACTCCAGCCTGGGCAACAAGAGTGAGACTCCATCTCAGGAAGAAAGAAAAAAACCTCTGTGTAATCAAATGACATTAGATACTAATAATGTTTGATAAAGATATATACTTTAACTGTTTGATAATGGTATGTACCATAATCTGGTTTTATTCACCTTAATGACTATACAAGCAGGCTTCTTAAATGTAATTGAATGGAAAAGTAATCTGAACTTCTAGAACTCTTTTAAAATTTCATCTTTTAATATGGGAGCTAGATCTTAAGAAGAACTAATACCTATGGGCAAACCTGTAAGAATGTCAGTCTTGATTCCATAGAAACATATCACCTACTGAATAGTGTTTAGCCGTTTTTTAATAAATAAGATAGGGCACATACAACCACTAATCAGTGAAGTACTTAGTGGTAGTCGCCCAGTTCCTGAAGAGAGTGTTTTATTTTAGCTGAGGCCCTTAAATTTTACTTCTGGGAAGATAAATGGCTACATTTTACAGAAATATTGCCAAGACTTCCAGAGGTCTGGAGCTTGTTTTTCTGATTAAGAATTCTGGCAATAGTAATTTTTGGTATATTTTCTAACTCATTATGTTGACGGATATGTTTTCTATAATTTTTTTTAACTCATATCAATCTTAGCATCGGTAAATAATTGCTGTCAGATCTTTGCAACGTACGTTTTTTGAACATGGAACCTTCTTTAAAACAGTAACTTTCAAGAGAACATGTCCTTAATTATTTTATTATTAAGGTACTTACTATCTTACAAAGTCAGCCAATGACTAATTTAACTGGCCTATTGAAAGTGTGTTTTGGCCGGGCGCGGTGGCTCAAGCCTGTAATCCCAGCACTTTGGGAGGCCGAGACGGGCGGATCACGAGGTCAGGAGATCGAGACCATCCTGGCGAACACGGTGAAACCCCGTCTCTACTAAAAAAATACAGAAAACTAGCCGGGCGAGGTGGCGGGCGCCTGTAGTCCCAGCTACACAGGAGGCTGAGGCAGGAGAATGGCGTAAACCCGGGAGGTGGAGCTTGCAGTGAGCTGAGATCCGGCCATTGCGCTCCAGCCCCGGCGATAGAGCGAGACTCCGTCTCAAAAAAAAAAAAAAAAAAAAAAAGAAAGTGTGTTTTTTGTACGTTTGATTTTAGGAAACTCAGACTACTGTCTCACAATTACTTATAAAATTTGAACTAATTGCCACTTTTAAGGGTTTTTATGGCAGCATAGTGCTATATTGTTGACTTGTATTGTCTTCTTTATTGCACAAGTAGCCCAAGTGAGGTTGGTTAATTCCCATGCTATTGCTTGCCTCCATTACTGAATTTAGGTGCTAAATTTTATTTTAATTTGATCATACAAGGCCCATTCCCTCAAGAGCTATTAGGATCTCACCTGTGGTTGTGTCACTGGCATGATATAACAACTTCATTTCAAGGAAAAATGAATCGTATTGAATGTGATTTTCAAAATGCCTCAAGTCCAGAATTTAATTTAGCAGTAACACTTAAAGCTTATACTTATAGATTCTTAACATTACTTTATACTGATCTTAGCAACACATGGTCATGGTGAGCCAAATTAAGGAAAGTGCCATGATTTCTTTGGAACTATTCATTAACAAGAGACATTGTTGGCCTATCCTCTAATACGAAAGTTTAGTACTTAGAACTTCAGATATTGATTGTGATCAGTTCCTTTACCTGAAAGAAAAGGACCAAACTGGATAATACACAATACAAGAAAGTTATAGTAATATTATTGTCACAATAATAGAAAAGAATTTTGTTCTAGATAACTGTATTTAAAGCAATTTTATTTAAAGATGAGGCCATAGTCACTTTGTAATGCTAATTTCCAGCAATTAGACTGTTGGTTCCTTAACCTGTGTTGAAACATTTATTATAATTGTTTAACAATTTAGAAATGTCTTCATTTTTATAAACACTTAATATTGCCTTAAATCTCATGTTCATTATTTTTTTGCATCCTTTGCAGACATCCTAAAACCTATTTCTAATGGAGAAGAGGCTTCTCTCTAGCAAAGATTACTTGTGGTAGAGTTTGCTCCTACCTCTCAGTTTTAGAATTTTCTTGCCTATGAACTTTTAGGAATTACCTCTTTTCTTTGTATTATTCTATCTTACTTGTCCTTCATCCTTTTTTGCGGAGGACATGTCTGTATGGTTTTAGAGTAGAAATCTCTTATCTCTCAGAATCCATGGTAATTTTTGAGAAAATCTGGCAGATTATTAGTTCCAGGAACATGCAAAATCCAAGTTTTCCTTTACCCTTCTTTCATGCATTCTGTTTTTTAGTTAAACCTATGTTCAGCCTTGCCCTATTTATTTCCCCTTTCCTTCTCGGCAATCAAGTGAAAAAGGAAAAATAGTAACCCAGTGTATTTTCTACTTATAAAAACTGAAAGTCCCAAGATACTATATTTTTTAAAGGAGGACTTCTTGAAGTTCTTCCATGAGCTAAGTTATTATTGATAAATTTTAATACAACGTTCTCATGTTTAAGAACTGTGTGCTGAAATCAGATGCTTTAGAGGAAATGGGATTTATGTTTTTAACGATATAGTGATATTATAGTTCACATAACCAAAACACTATTTGGGTTTGAACTTTTAGACAGAAAAATTCCCTTCTAATACAATTCTGTTCTATCCTATTCTCAATCATTTGTGTGGAGGAAGAGGAACAGTGGTACATAAAATGTGGATCAGTAGCAGTGGTACGTAAAACGCGAATCAGTGAATAACCCAGAAAACATGTATGTATTAGTTTTGAATGATAACTTTAGATACAGTAGTAAAGCCATACTCACCTTTGGTGGGATAGAGATACCGTTTTCTATAACAGAGCATCAGTCTTAATAGAACAAGAACCAACCTCCCATCTAACTTTGCCGTCCTTTGCAGTGTTACTTAGGGTGGTAATTAGTATGATAGTTTATAGGATGTGGCATTTTTGTTTTTGTTATGTTATTTTCTTGGGAGTTATGGAAAAGAGGACAATGAAATGAATACAGAAGGATGACAATGAAGGTTAGATATGAAGCATAGTAGGTAAAAATTTCTGTAAAGCTAAAACCACTTTTTTTATATACTATGGAGATAATGGAAAATTACCTTTGTTTAGTCATACCTAAAAATTGCATTGGTTTTGTCCTTAGGACATTGTATAACTACAACATGTTAAATACTGTGCACCTATTCACTAGTTTTTTCTTTTTCTTTTTCTTTGCTTTTTTTTTTTTTTTTTTTTTTTCCGAGGCAGAGTTTCACTCTTGTTGCCCAGGCTGGAGTGCAATGGCAGGATCTCGGCTCACTGCAACCTTTGCCTCCCAGGTTCAAGTGATTCTTCTGCCTCAGGCTCCCCAGTAGCTAGGATTACAGGCATGCACCACTGTGCCTGGATAATTTTGTATTTTTAGTAGAGACAGCATTTCTCCATGTTGGTCAGGCTGCTCTCGAACACCTGACCTCAGGTGATCCACCCACCTCAGCCTCCCAAAGTGCTGGGATTACAGGCGTGAGCCACCGCGCCCGGCCCCATTCACTAGTTTATAAGAAAGTTGTGTAAGTTTTTTGTTTATCCTTTGTTTGCAATTTGAAATTTTTAGCATCTAGCATTTGTCCCATGGAACTATTGTTATGGAGGATATTAGGCTAGTTCACAAACAGCCTAATTTAATGTTAGGTTACTGAAACAGGGCATCTGTAATTGAACTCAAAAGGTTACAATTTAAATATACAAGTATATAGAATGAACAAAACAGAATAAAGATGAGAAATAAATCACTTTATGTTTGTATAAAAGCATTTTTTAACAAGAGAATGAAGATGTCATTGGAATTTAGACTTGGGGATAATCGTTCTTAAAATAATTTTTTGATTGTGTTTTCCCCACTTGATGCAGGTAGATTACTGGTTCCACCTGCACATTTGTTATCAGTGATGAGGTGGAGAGCTTGCAGTGAAGTAGAGAGAAAGTTTATTGAGGTGACTGGAGGAGATGAAGAGTTGGAGACAGAAAATAAAGGAGGTACATAAGTGGGAAGGAGACGAGAGAGGAATAGAGAGAATATGTTTCCCTCAAAAGAAAAACAAAAAGAATCAGATGTCATTGGAGAAGACAGTTCCTTTTGCTTTGCCTCCATTACTAAATTACTGAGGATTTCCTGTATAGTACATATATTTCACATTCCTCATTTAATCTAAATTGTATTTACCCATAAAGATTAATAGACATGTTTTTTAAGATATTTTTTTCACCTTTGAGGGCAATTTAATGCAAGTTAGAGACAAATTGTATAGATAATTAAAATTAAAAATGAATCAAAATTATTTCCCTCCCAACCAAACCAGTCTTGACTTCCTTATTGCCAGGGCTGATATTGGGCAAATAGTACATAGAAGGTCATCCCCGTTGCTTATGGTCGGCCATCCATTTTGATTGGTTGATACCCATGTTGTGTGCTTGTTAAATATTCTAAATATCACGCCTATAACCTTGAGCACCCATTCTTGCCCATCTGCTATCTGGGACTCTGTCTGGGAAGAAGAGGCGTAGCCTGGGCTCGAACCACTTCAGCCTCACAAAAGCCATTGTAATAACTAACGTTGTATTCAATAAAGGAAGTGCATTCGAAGTGCAAAGAAATAGAGAATTGAATATTTTGGGCTGGAGACACCAGTGACATTCACCTCAAATAGCATTTAGAAACTGAAGAAAGACAAAGACTGAAAGAGAGAGAGGTGTTTATTATTCAGTTATCCCTCTGTTCTTACCAAAGTGTCTCTTTGTGTCCTGTGCCGGTCTCATCTGTGGAAGGAGGCTTGAGAAAAGATACCTGTACATCCTCTGCCCGCTAAAGTATCTTGTTTGATTTCTTCCCAGCCTGATTCTGTGGACATGGTTTCATTCACTGCATTGATTGTACTAGATATCAGCCTGTCATTTTAATAAACTAGATAGCACCAAGTAGAATTTGGCACATTGAATGGCTAAGGAGTTCCCCAAATTTTTGCCAGATTTCTTAGTCTTTGCATTTCCCTTGAGAGTACAAAATCAGATTCTGGCTGGTCCGAGTGCAGTAGTGTTTACAACTAATTGATCACAACCAGTTACAGATTTCTTTGTTCCTTCTTCACTCACACTGCTTCACTTGGCTAGTCAAAAAAAAAAAAAAAAAAAGAGCAGATACCCATTTTTTTCTAAATGGGAATTTATTTGTATAAAACACCAATCTTTAAAAAAAGTCCTAGATTTCAGATGAAATCTTTCATTAAAATAGCAAATTATGTTAATGACAGTGTTTTGGGCACATCAGATATAATTTGAATAGTACAGCAGCAGTGAGGACAAGTATGTTACTGAGAATACCACTTGCAATGTTATGATGTTGGAAGTGCCTTTAGGATGACTATGAATGTTGTTTGGTTATAAAAGAATAATTTATACTAATTTATATCAAGGAAATGTAAACGAGCAGTTGATTATTTTACGAACAATTTTATAGGTTCCCACAGGTGCTCGAAGAATTTTATCCTTTGTTGTTGTTGTTGTTGTTGTTGTTGTTGTTGTTGTTGTTTTTTGAGGGAGTCTTGCTCTGTCACCAGGCTGGATTGCAGTGGTGCTTTCTCAGCTCACAGCAACCTCTGCCTCCCGGGTTCAAGCGATTCTCCTGCCTCAGCCTCCCAAGTAGCTGGGAATACAGGCGTGTGCCACCACACCTGGCTAATTTTTGTATTTTTAGTAGAGATGGGTTTCACCATGTTGGCCAGGATTGTCTCGATCTCCTGACCTCATGATCCACCTGCCAAGGCCTCTCAAAGTGCTGGGATTACAGGCGTGAGCCACCGCGCCCAGCCTTGTTGTTCTTTTTAAATGCCAATGTGTTATTTGGATTAACTTCTGTTATAACTCTGTTTTCAAGTGTACCTTCTTTGGAATTGTGGCCGGGTTTTCAGATGAAATAAAAGATGAACTCAGATGAAATTTCTACTTAGACATTTTTTAAATAAGCTTTAAATTTCATATTTTGTATTTTCAATGTGCATTCTATTATATATATAAATTGCATTATAAATCCAATTATCCATTTATGGATATCCAGTTATCCATTTATCCTTTTATGTATCCAATGGATACACAAATACATGTATCCATTTAAAAATACTATCTAGGCTTAATGTTTGGAGATCTTCTAGCTGAGTCATTTTTAAGAATCATGGTGGAGGCCGGGCGCGGTGGCTCAAGCCTGTAATCCCAGCACTTTGGGAGGCCGAGACGGGCGGATCACGAGGCCAGGAGATCGAGACCATCCTGGCTAACACAGTGAAACCCCGTCTCTACTAAAAAAATACAAAAAACTAGCCGGGCGAGGTGGCGGGCGCCTATAGTCCCAGCTACTCGGGAGGCTGAGGCAGGAGAATGACGTAAACCCGGGAGGCGGAGCTTGCAGTGAGCTGAGATCCGGCCACTGTACTCCAGCCTGGGCGACAGAGTGAGACTCCGTCTCAAAAAAAAAAAAAAAAAAAAAAAAAAAAAAGAATCATGGTGGAGAAGTAGATTAAAATGAACCATAACAGAATATTATGTATTTCTCTGAAAGTTGTTTACTATAATTCCATCAGTTTTGGTCTATTTATATTGTTAATTATTACTGTAGGCTTTGCTTCTTTAATTTCTATATTCTATGATTAATTTTTAAGCTTTGATTACATATACTTGCTAAGAATTAATTTCCTATTAAATATTTTTCTTGTCTGTGTCTCATTTTGAAATTAATAAGGTTCTAGTAATTTGCTACATTAATTCAACAGGTATCCTATTTTTAATTGCATCCATCATCGTACCTTTTATATTTTTGATATTTGTAGTATTTAGCCTTTGTTGCATACTCACAGTATGGTAGCTGTTGTACATGAGCTATAGAAAATACTTAGTCTTGGGTACTCCATAAATATATACCAACTATGTGCCTACAAAAATTAAAAATGGAAAGAAATAAAAAAAGAAAATAGTTCTTCTATCAAGAAGATAACAGTTTGAAAGGTTATGGAATACCATTCTCTGGTGATTTTAAAGAAAAAAGTAGGCAGCTATTTGTATTGGCTTGATGGTCTGTCAAAGTCTTTTCTAGTCTTGTGTGTCTGTATATATGAATGTATTGATATACAGAAGGTATTTTCCAAATGCCGGTAAATAAAATGTAAGTTCCTTTCTCCTGTTATTCTAGCAATCATTTTCTCACTGGATAAATTTGAAGAGGGAAAAGGTGAAGGAATTAAATACCTTGATCCCATTTCTAAATTATACAGTTTGGCTTTTAATCTTTAATCTTGCTCTATGTTGCATGCTATAAATTACACAGTTTGGCTTTTAATATTTAATTTTGCTCTATTTTACATGCTATAAATTTAGATTTCAGATTGGTGACTAACAACTGGTAGTATCATTTTGCTGGCTTAAAGTACCCATTCTTTGTTGTTTTTTAGTAATCATATCAATAATGATGAGAATTTGCATACTTGGGAATTATATCTGTGTTGTCATCAACTTTTGCGTAACTGTACTAATAAACGTCTTCAAAAGTTTAAATCACCTTCACTCTGGGGAAGAGATCATTCTTACTTGTCTTGGGAAGTGAATTAATGACCTCAAATTCCTTCCACTCAGGGTGAATTGGGAAAACAGGTATTGACTGTAACTCCATTTACATAACTTAAAATTTTGAACCACCAACCTGCAGCTCCTCAAATTGGATTAAAATGGACTTTTTATTAACCACATTAGAAATCCAGGGTATTTATACAGTGCTATGCTGTCTATTTCTAGAGACTCATAATTTGTTAATTTATTTTTCTATTTTTTTATGTTGCAGTTATGTTTTAGGTATTCTTAAAATATATGGCTACTAAGTAAAATAAGCAATTAAACATTTTTGTAAAGCAAATCAGCTACTTAAAAGAGCACAAATTCTTTTTGAGTAATAAATCAGTGATAGACTGGATGAAGAAAATGTGGCACATATACACCATGGAGTACTATGCAGTCATAAAAAAAGGATGAGTTCATATCCTTTGCAGGGACATGGATGAAGCTGGAAGCCATCATTCTCAGCAAACTAACATGGGAAAAGAAAACCAAACACCTCATGTTCTCACTCATAAGTGGGAGTTGAACAATGAGAACACATGGGCACGGCGGGGGGGGCGGTGGGGGGAACATCACACACCAGAGTCTGTCGGGGGCTGGGAGGCTAGAGGAGGGATAGCATTAGGAGAAATGCCTAATGTAGATGATGGGTTTATGGGGGCAGCAGACCATCATGGTATGTGTAATACCTATGTAACAAACCTGAACGTTCCACACATATATCCCATAAGTTAAAGTCTATTTTTAAAAATCTATGAAAATAGCAATGTGTGTGTGTGTTAACCTTAGAGATTTCAGTGATATTATATCCTAACTAGGCTGTCATTTTATGTGGAGGAGTAATGTTTTTAGCTTTATTTCAGTTTTTAAAGAAATGTCAACAGAAGGATTATTTGATTTTCTCTTAACCATCTGCCAAATCTGTTAACAATACAGTTATGAGGTTAACAATACATTGATAAAGTTTGTGTGACATTGAGGACACATAACCTGACAAAATTTTATAAACAACCAAACATTTAAGTCTTTTGCCTGTGATTCGTGTCTGTTTGTATATATACATATATATACACACTGGCATTTTTTATGGTAGGCTTGTTTTTGTGGTTTGTTCTTTGTATTATATTTGCTAATATTATTTTTCCTATTTTTCCTTTGACCAGTCAGTTATTAGAGCATTGAAAAGAGGTTCTACTGAGGAAAGGCCTCTCCGTCACTTCTCTTCTTTGTTAGCTTTTCGCTTTATGGTATATTTCGCTCTATGGTGGGGAAATGGTTCTGGGCACATGTTGACGCCAGAGAGAAACAGAATGTGCTGTGAAAGTAAGAGTGGCTAAGGAAAGCTATGTTGCCCAGATGGAAGCAGTCATCACAGATACCAAAATCTCATTTACAGGAGAGATTTGATGTAGATATGCCCCTCTGCCCTTAAGAAAGACATTTCCTTGCTTATATTTCCAGATAAATAATGTTGAAAATTAATTTACCCTAGGAATAATTATCTTATTAAATTATTTTTCTTATGAGTAATAACTTTGAAGGAACCAAAATGAATGATAGTAATGAGTGATGCCTATTTACATGAACGGGAAATCTAGGGATTGGGTATTAGAACTTTTCTGTTCATGGATCTGCTAGCTGTGTAGCATTTTTAAGAATAATGACTAAGAAGTGGATTGACATGAATCATAATAGAATAATTTTCTATTTTCCCATGTTTCCATCTAGCAGGAATTCTATCAGTATTTTTGGGGTGGGGGTGGAATACATTTTTGAGGAGACAAGAGTAATTAATTTGGCCATATTCCACTTATAACATTGTTTCTTAGAGTAACTTCTAACTTACTGACTTTGATCATTTTCTTTTAGTTAGCCTTCTACCAGATTAAGTAAAGGTGGTTTGCAGATTATCTGTATGTAGATCATTGATACATTTAGATAAGAATCCTTATTTGCATCTAAATGAACATTAAAAACATAATTTACTCTTATTCTAGAACAGGTATTTGTGGTATCAAGATGTGATTGCCATGAAAGTAGTCATGTTTTAATTTTTTTTAAATTGGCTTAATAGGTCACTTTAGACAATTGTGTTGAAGTTGGACGGATTGCCAACACCTACAATCTAACCGAAGTGGATAAATATGTTAACAGTTTCGTCTTGAAGAATTTTCCTGCATTGCTGAGCACGGGGGAGTTCTTGAAACTCCCTTTTGAGCGTCTTGCCTTTGTGCTTTCCAGTAATAGCCTTAAGCACTGTACTGAACTTGAGCTCTTTAAGGCTACCTGTCGTTGGCTTCGCCTGGAAGAGCCTCGGATGGACTTTGCTGCAAAATTAATGAAGAACATACGATTTCCACTGATGACACCACAGGAGCTCATTAATTACGTGCAAACGGTGGATTTCATGAGAACTGACAATACTTGTGTGAATTTGCTTTTGGAAGCCAGCAATTACCAAATGATGCCATATATGCAGCCAGTTATGCAGTCAGACAGAACTGCCATTAGATCTGACACCACTCACTTGGTTACACTAGGAGGAGTGCTGAGGCAGCAGCTGGTTGTCAGTAAGGAATTGCGCATGTATGATGAAAAGGCCCATGAGTGGAAATCATTAGCCCCCATGGATGCCCCAAGGTACCAGCATGGCATTGCCGTCATTGGAAATTTTCTCTATGTCGTTGGTGGACAGAGTAATTATGATACAAAAGGGAAGACGGCAGTTGATACAGTCTTCAGATTTGATCCTCGATACAATAAATGGATGCAAGTTGCATCTTTAAATGAAAAGCGTACCTTCTTCCACCTAAGTGCCCTCAAAGGATATCTGTATGCAGTTGGTGGGCGAAATGCAGCAGGTGAACTGCGTAAGTGTGCATTTATATTAAGCATAGAGACAAATTTCTTCACTCAGAAATTCTTATCAAATCATAAAATAAGCAGTCCTGTAAAATCAGATAAAAATGTAGCTAGCTAGGGTTTCATTTAAAAACTATTTTTCTGAGAAAATATTGGAGACCATCTTTATGCCTTATCTGGGCATATATCGTTGGTGAGGGAACAAATTGTATCTTACAAATACATCAGTATATTGTAGAATATTTTACTTGTGCAGCGTATGTGGTCTTCATCTTGAAGGTTCATCTAAAAAGTATACTTAGCTCATTTAAATTATAATAAGGTCTTGGATAGAAGTTTGGCATGTTTTCTCATTTTCTGTTTTTAAAAGGCCACATGATATTTTACTCAACAGGTTACAATCCTTCATTACAGAAAACTTTCATTGTTTCTTCTTTTACAAAATTTGTTACCTATTAGAGGTCAGATAGATAATTTTTTTTATAGATTAAATGTACAAAGTCCAACATTATACGAAGTTTATTCACTGTGAATATTATGATCTATGACTGTTTGTTTTAAAAACAATTCTCTTGACATAATATCAGATAGTTTTCTTTACCATAAGCCCATCTGGCAAGCTTTATTTGATGGTCACTTTTTTGTCTTCCCAGTATAAAATTGACCATAAACATACTTTGATACAGAATACTTTGGCTATATAAATTAACCGAAAAAGGTATAATTTTATTATTTCAGATAAAATTGGGATAGTATAATTTTTCCAAAAATAAAGGCAGGAAGTCCACATTTTGTGTTATGACATATATTTGTCATTGCCATTATTGTTTGGCCTTGTTTTCAATTCTTTTATTCTCTATTATAAATAGAGTCTGTCACAGGGAGGGGAACATCAGAGACCAGGGCCTGTTGGGGAGTGGGGGGGCTAGGGGAGGGATAGCATTAGGAGAAATACCTAATGTAACTGACGGGTTGATGGGTGCAGCAAACCACCATGGCACGTGTATACCTATGTAACAAAACAGCACGTTCTGCACGTGTACCCCAGAACTTAAAGTATAATAAAATAAATAAGTCAATAAATAAAATACAAAAATACAAAAAAAGACAGAAAGAAAGACAGAAAGAAAGACAGACAGACAGACAGAAAGAAAGAAAGAAAGAAAGAAAGAAAGAAAGAAAGAAAGAAAGAAAGAAAAGCAAGCAAGCCAGCCAGGTGTGGCTCATGCCTGTAGTCCTAGCTGTTAAGGAGGCTGAAGCAGGATTGCTTGAACCCAATAATAAATAAATAAATAAATAAAGTCCTTGTAGTTGATCAATTCCAGGCTCCAAAGAGCTGGAATAGTTCAAAATATTGAGATTGGCTCTGGATAAGTTCAGAGTAGTTCTCAGAATCTTTATTTTTCAATATTCTAAGAAATAAAAGATAGTTTAATGTATTTGAGACTAAGCTATTTATCAGAGAAAAGATTAACTGTTCTCAGCTCTTATACTTTCCTGTTTATAAAACCCTTTCTTATTAGTGACATGGTCTTTTTCCTGATCTTTTCTACCCAAAGTTTTTTCCTTTGTTGTTACAATGATATTTTTTTCTAAGACCAGACTTTCTAGGTTGTTGGACTGTGTTGCATGATCATGAACTGCATAGGTGTTCCAATATATTTTAATAATTGGACTTTTAAAAGCAGTTAAGCCATAAGTGTCCTTAGTGTACAACTGTCCTTTAGGCCTCCTCAGTCAACCTACACCCATTATTTTCACATTATTATACTATTTTAAATTTGTGGTATCTGGAAATATCTAGAAAGTGCAAGTAGTGACTTGGTTGTTTCTTAGAAAATCCCTGTATAAGATAATCTTTTCTTAAATATTTTCTTCACAAATAATAGGTCATTAACCTGGGCAGTCTTCTTTTCTCAGAGGAAATAGCTCCGTTTTTCAAAGTCGGTCCTTGCTTGTTCATATTATCACCCCTGTTAATATGCAGCTACTTAGTTTTCAATATATAGTTCCTAACACTAATTAGAAGCCATATTCTTCTGGGAGTTTATAATCTTCAGGCCGAGGAGAGTCATTACATAAAACCAAGATGCTAGAGGCTTTTTTTTTTAACTTATCCCAACCCTCTTTCAGTTGCTCCTATGGTATACCCATCTAGGAACTAGAAATAGACCACCCTGTTGGGCAAATGGCTCATACACAGGAATCCTTACTCCTGACCTTCAGAAACCACCCCTCCATCTCTGATTTAAAACAGTCTTTTGTGTTTCATTTTGAAAGGGAAAAGAAACAAGGGAATCATGCTGTTCTTAGGATATTCCTAAATTCATATTTAGGCTTTAACAATAAAATTTCTAAAGCTCAACCTAAGGATGATGACTTAAAAAATTTCCTCTCTAATGGTATATATAGGTTCATTTTAATCTTATTTCATAAACTGCATTTAAAAAATACACATGTCATTATAATACAGGCACAAACCATCTATTCCAAGAATTCTAATTCTAGTTATCATCCAATTATTTGATATTTTATTCCATTTGAAATGATCTATAGATTACAAATCTATAATGATCTTATAGATTTGTAATCTATAAGTAGCTAAACTTTTGTAGAAAATGATTGTGTCCCTTAAAATCAGCATACCCATCAAATGCATTCTGTACTTAACATTTTATTATACAATACATTGGAAGTTTAAAAAATATTTTGTGATTGACTTAGTAAGTGCACTCAAATTTAGAGTCTTGATTTCAGGAGAAAAAAAGGTCAAAGAGAGTCATCAGAGAAAGCCAAGAAGCAAGAGGTTTCATTTCTTTCTGATCCACTCCACCCACTTTGAGTTCTTTCTATGTTATACTCAAATAGAAGCAAGAAGTAGCTTGTCTTGTCATGTCACATTCTATATTACTGAGGTAACCAAACTTGATGAAACCTGCCTTGATTACTATTGCTCCCAAAGAATAATATTAATGAAATTTCCTGAATTTTATCTATTGATCTTCTTTCTCTTTATATAAATAAAAAGTGAATTTGTATTAGTTGGCTTTTCCAGTTTTCTTGGGCCCATTGTTTTTGCAGAATAGCAGATTTTGATTCTAAAGAAACTCGCCTATATTTCTGAATGTTCCTTCCAGAAACTGAGTTTTTAACATTTCCCTTACCCTACAAGTGCTTTTTAAAAATAGAATTCCCCCTTCAACGCACACATTAACATCTATTATAATAAATTAACATTCCCATTGTAACTGATTAAGTTGACACGTTCATATGCCTTTGTAAATAGAAGGAGGTGATGGGAATGGGTAGCAGGAAAAGGGGACTGATGGGAAAGTCATTTAACAGGTTGATTAGTACCAATATATCACTTCTTACACACAGTAACCATTGCCTGTATATAATTATAAAAAGAAAAATTTAATGGGTACAAAAATAGTTAGCATGAATTAATAAAGCCTAGTATTTGATAGCACAGCAGGGTGACTATAGTCAATAATAATTTAATTGTATGTTTTACAATAAGTATGAGTATATATAATTGTATTATTTGTAACACAGAGGATAAATGCTTAAGAGAATGGATACTCCATCTTTTATGATGTGATTATTATACATTACATGCCTGCATCAAAACATCTCATGTACCCCATAAAAATATACACTTACTATGTACCCACAGAAATTAAAAATTAAAAAAAGAAAACAGTGGAAACATTTGCAAGACAGTTTAGATCACTTTAATGCATTTGGTCTTTGAAAATCTTTTCATGGGGTACTTGGACCAAAGGAAACCTAAGCCCATTGTTCATGAAAAAAAGACTGTGTGTGTGTGTGTGTGTGTGTGTGTGTGCGCGTGCGTATGCACTAGCACACGTCTGCTCACCTGGTTTCGTGCTGAAATATAATTCCTTCAAAATGCTGCTTTCCTTTGACACTTGTTACAATGAGAAACTAGGGGAAGTTTAGAGTAGCTGTCACTTAAGTGTAAAAGAAGTCAGTTATTTCTGGTATCTTTCAAAATTGTGTCATATAAAAAAATCAATCTTCCATTGAAGTTTTCTATATTGAAGAAGAATATGACAGCTCCAATATCTTTCACTTCAGTTAAATATTAATAAGTTAAGATTTCAAATAATGAAATAACTTACAGAAAGCATGTTAGATGTTTTTCAAATAAATGCACAATAAAACTACTAAATTTTATTAAATGCCTCTATACCCCCCAAAGGATTTGGGGGTTTCTTGGTCACTCACCAGCGTTCTGTTTCTAGAGTCCATCTCCCCTCTAAGGGAGCCATCATTGTTCAAATGATTTTCTTTAGGCTAATCTCTTTCCTAATCTTAAAGAACAAATAAATTCCACATCATCTTTTAGGACCGATTCTGGATTTCTATGGAATTATCTCGGAAAATAAGAACTCCTGATATATGTGAGATAACCAACCTAAGTGTAATTCTTAAATTGGAGAGATTCTTTAATGTAAACACTAGGCCACCAGACTACTGAAGTTAATTCTCTAGATTAGGGGCCAGCAAACTTCTGTAAAGGGCCAGAAAGGGTCTATTTCCAGCTTTGTGGGCCATTCAATCTCTGTCACAAGTAATCAACTCTGCTGTTGTAGTGTAAAAGCAACCCTACATAATCCATAAACAAATGAGTGAGGCTGTGCTCCAATAAAGCTTTATTTGTAAACACTGAAATTTGAATTTTATAGAATTTTCATTAGTTACAAAATAGTCTTGATTCTTTTTCAATGTGTAAAAAATATAAAATCATTCATATTTTTATCTTGTGGGCCCTACAAAACAGGAAGTAGACTGGATTTGGCCTATGGACTGAGGTTTGCTGCCACCTGCTCTAGATTTTTCCAGTTGCCTCTTTACCACTTCCAACTCTTATAGACTATGATTGAAGCACTGCTTTGTGGCTCCAACTCTTTGCCTTGCATCATCCCTTGCTTCCTCTTCCCATCAGAGTTGTTGGTACTAACCTATATCTGAGTGTCTTATAAATATGGAAAATGGAAATAAGAGCATGTGTATCTACTTTTTAATTAGATGTATTTTATTTTAAAATAAAATACTATTGATTTTACTGATAACAATAGCAATTCTGCATGGAGAATTGCATGACAGTAAAAGTTGACAATAAAAATTAAACGCCTGGAACAGTTAAAGGAGATAGATTTTTAGCTGGAAAAAAGTTCAAGAATGATGGACTATTATATAGTAATTTTGTTATTGGTGGTTAATAGCTATCTTGCACTGAGGGGCTCCTGTATGAGAAAGTATAAATGGATTCTTATAACCACTATTAGGGGAAGATGCAATTAAGTCACTGACAGAGGAATTATCCTTCTACATTGGAAAATATTAATAATAATAAAAAGTGAATAACTATTCAAATTCTAACTCCACTATAGAAAGAATAAGAAGAAACTAAAGGAAATCACATTGGAACAGTTTGAATTAAACATAAGAAAGGAAAGTTACAATCCAAAAATTTCAAAGTTTAAGTCAGAGTCCTGCACTAAGAAAAGTGTAAAGCTATACTGAATCCTGTTTGAATTAAACATAAGAAAGGAAAGTTACAATCCAAAAATTTCAAAGTTTAAGTCAGAGTCCTGCATTAAGAAAAGTGTAAAGCTATACTGAATCCTGCCTTTGGCTTCAAGTAGATGAAGAAGATGATATCTGGAAGTCTTTTTAGACCCCGTTTCTGACAGGATGTATGGTTTAATTACTTCTAAAACCTTCCCATTAATGGCTTTGCTAATGCCAAGTACCAATCAATGCACTAGGTTTTCTGTTATGTGGTGAGAGAGAGAGAGAGAGAGAGAGAGAGAGAGAGAGAGAGAGAGAAATTATATATATATATAGAGAAATTATATATATATATAGAAATTATATGTAGAGAGGGAAATTATATATAGAGAAATTATATATATATATATAGAGAGAGAGAGAGAGAGAGAGAGAGATGTGGCAGTTTAACTTGTTATTAATTTTAGAAATAGGGTTTAAAAGAAATAGAATTGGCAAGGATCCAGGCCTAAAGCAATGAACAAAGCCAACAAAGCAGTAGGTAAAAGTGAGAATAGTAAAAGCTTTTGAAATAAGACTGAAAATTCAAAGCTAAAGTAAGTGGAAAAGGAAGTCAGTAGAGAGATACAAGAAGTGGCATAATATAGGTGTGGTTGGAGGAGAAAAGCATACTTTGCATAGTGAGTTTGATGATGAAATGAAATTATTGAATAGAGTGGAAAAGTAGTTTCTCTCTCTCTCTCTCTCTCCCCACCCCGTGTGTGTGTGTGTGTGTATGTATGTGTGTTTTGCCTGTCACCATGTTATTTTTTTTTTAAGTAGAGAATCTCATTCAAAGGTTGATTCATCAGGATTGCATTTGGTTGCAAGTAGCTAACCTAATTCCAGTGGCTTGATCAAATTGTCCTACTCAATAAACTTCTGCTTACCCATCACTGCCCAGAACTATATCATACGGTTGACCAAAGCTTCAAGGGAACCTGCTAAATTAAATTTCGTTTTTAGCTTGGTGCAGTTCTTCCCTAAGCAGTGTTGTGGTTCTGTTAGTTTAAAAAAGTGGGGTTGGGGGATGCAAGAAATTGGATTAGCAGTTGGCAGTGTATGCAATAAATAATACGAACTTTTCAAGTTAATCTAGACCTCATGCTTTTGATGAGTTCTCTTAATAGCTTTTCTGCCTTTTAAAAAGTGATTACATTTTCCATCTTTCTTGGTGACATTGTTCTGTTCTTGAGGCTATAACAGATTGATTGAAAGATACTTAAGTGAGTTGAGATCACTTCTCCAAATACATTATGTTAAAAGATGATACATATATTACTGAGAGGAAGTATTCTTAATAAAGACCTTTGTATTATGCCGCCAACCATCTTCAGGTTAAGAGTAGTACTGGATGCAATGATGGTGCGTATATACAAACTATCAGCTTTAAAGTATAAATGTAGAGAAATTGTCATCAGCGTCCACTTTGTAGTCTGTATATGAACTAAAACAGTGGGCTTCAGAACATGAACCAAGAAGTGTGTATACTTTCATTCTCAATGTAAAAGTTTGCTTCTTATGTATTAACGTTTGTTTATATCAACATGGGGACCCAGAATTGAGGAGTTTTTCATTCCTTTTGATTTTTTTCATCCTTTCTTCCTATGTTTTTAGAGCAAAGAAAATGGAGAAATGTCAAATTATTGATATGTAAACAGATTACAGAATAAATCTTAGTGATTTCTGCAATGACAGAAATTTGTTAGATTCTTACACTATCTAGTCTAATGTAACATGTACTAATAGTTTATATTATTAATACAGTCTCAATAATTACTATAAGAGCTCCCCCCACAGTCTTTCACGTATCTATCATAGCTATAATAGATATGTTTAAAGTGTTTGGATACTATTACTGTTCCACTTAAGAGAAAAATAATTAATTGCTAAATTTGAAGCTAAAATTCATTTTATTTCTTTTTTGTTTTTTTAAACAGCTACAGTAGAATGTTACAATCCAAGAACAAATGAATGGACCTATGTTGCCAAAATGAGTGAGCCCCACTATGGCCATGCTGGAACTGTGTATGGAGGAGTGATGTATATTTCAGGTAAACAAGTATTATGTTAACACAATATAATATATAAGCTTTTAACTATATGGTTATCTTTCCGTATAGTGGTAGTAATAATAATAATTCAGGCGTCAGGAGTTTGAGACCAGGCGGGCCAACATGGTGAAACCCTGTCTCTATTAAAAATACAAAAATTAACTGGGTGTGGTGGTGCACGTCTGTAATCCCAGCTACTTGGGAGGCTGAGGCAGGAGAATCTCTTGAACCCGGAAGACGGAGGTTGCAGTGAGCTGAGATCACTCCACTGTACTCCAGCCTGGGTGAAAGAGCGAGACTCCATCTCAAAAAAAAAAAAAAAAAAATCCAGAAAAATGGATAATCAAAATATAATTTATGTCGATTTTAGAAACTATTTTTGTGTGTATTTGCATATGAATGCCTTGGGCATTCTGTAGATTTATAAGAGTACTAGTAAACCAATCCTGTTATAAGGTATAACTTAGAAGAAATTGAAAAGCATTCAAATTTTGCTTTCCAGTTCCCATGCTCTGTATTCAAATAAGCACCATTCATAGTTTCTGTAGCAACAGTTAATTCATTTTATTTAAGGTTTAGCTAAACTGTGTGAAGGAGTGTATCATTATATAACATATAAGCTCTCCTATGCATAAAACATGCTTCCAGTGTGCGTAATAGTACATAATAATATTCATTCTCTCTTTCAGTATAGCCCATAATATGGGTTTCCTTCTTCCTTAGCATTATAAGAGGATTCTACTATGGTGTCATTGCATAAATATTTCTGTGCTGATTATCTGTATTTTATGCACATGAAGATATATTTTTCTGTTAAAAAATTCTGAAATGGATATAGTTTATTCACAGTGTCCCAGCAGCAACTTTCATTCTCAAATTGTTGGTGTTTAAATCAACCTACTGTCAAATTTCTTTCTTTTTTTTAATGCATTTTCTGCTTTTGTTCTCCTGTAAAATTTAGGAAGAAGTCTCACTTGAATGTAAAGACCACCTCTGGTACTGACATTTAACTTTGTTAGTCAGGTTATTATCACCTGGCCCTGACACACTCTACATGGGACAATTCTTCCCCATTGAATGAAGGCCTGCCAGTGCCAGGCCAGCAGCTACATTACTAGAGACCAAAGGTGTAAAGGCGATATTTGTGGCCTGATTGTCTGACCACTGCCTTATGAAATCTGTAATCAATAAGAATCAATGAAAGGCCTGTAGCATATGATTGGCAGGTTTCTGGTGTTAAACTCATGAGCAACTACAGAATGTCTTATATTGGAAGAACCATACAGGTAATAAATTTGCTCCCATTAATCCGTGATTTATACCATCTATCTATTTTATGTGGGCAGCTGCTGTACCATTATAATGAGAGCTCCAACTCCTCTGAGAAAAATGACACCTGAATTGTTTTAGTGGTGCTTTGGCATAACTGGCGTGTATTGCAGAAATGACCTTCCCAATTGAGAGTGGTTAGAAAGTATGGCTGATTTTCAAAACAATGAACACTGTTTTGCTTTCTGGGAAATCTGTAAAGCACAGAGAAAATATTTTTAAAAAGCAGAAGACAACAGTGATAGTGACTGCCATCTGGCCACTTGACAGTAAAGCTTTGAATAATTTGACTGAAACTTAGCTTACTTCTCTCCCTTGTCTACAGAAGGTATAGTTTGATACTTTCGTTGTAGAGGCTGATTTATATGTGATCTAAGAGTACACTTTGTAGATGATACAGACTCAATAAGATTAACAACAAATTGCTGCATGTATAAAATTCCACGTATATTCAGCATTCTAATTCTTTAGATTTTTAAACATGCATTCTGATAACAGATGACATTATCTATCCTCACTCTGCCCACAGAAAACTCTATAAACATAAACAATTCTGAATATTCTTATAAGCTTGTACACTTGTGCAAGACTTTCAACTTTTCCAAGGCATTTTTGAGAAATACCTCACTTCAGAGTCACAATCGTGATGCAATAACTGGAGTAGATATTGTTTTGTGGCAAGTGAGGAAATGGGCGCCTGGAATTTAATGTGCTCTAGCCCAGTGCTCAGCACCCGGAGGATACCCACTAAAAGGCAGTAAGGAGTGAATGATGCTTTGTAGATGGAATTTACTACAGATCCAACTCTATCAGTGACCAAAATATATTTTCCTTCAGCAAAGTCTTTTAAAAACACCATGGATCTCCATTTGAGAAAGTCATTGCAATAATGTGATTGTTTTGTTCTTTAAGAAGATGAAAATGCTATTTTCTTTATTTTTGATCCAGAGAATGTATTTATGGAGGGAAGACAGTCCTAAGAACAGTATTGATAAGCTATATGTCATAATATGTGGCTAAAAGTTAATTATCTCTGACAGAGCTCTTTTAATTATTTTTGCATTTCTATAACAATCTATTTACTTCACACCTATTGTTTTATTCTTTAGGAGGAATTACTCATGATACTTTCCAAAAGGAGCTCATGTGCTTTGACCCTGATACTGACAAATGGATCCAGAAGGCGCCAATGACCACGGTCAGAGGTCTGCATTGCATGTGTACAGTGGGAGAAAGGCTCTATGTCATTGGTGGCAATCACTTCAGAGGAACAAGTGATTATGATGATGTCCTAAGCTGTGAATACTATTCACCTATCCTTGACCAGTGGACCCCAATTGCTGCCATGTTAAGAGGGCAGAGTGATGTTGGGGTCGCTGTCTTTGAAAATAAAATCTATGTGGTTGGGGGGTATTCTTGGAATAATCGTTGTATGGTAGAGATAGTGCAGAAATATGATCCAGATAAAGATGAATGGCATAAGGTTTTTGATCTCCCAGAATCCCTTGGCGGCATTCGTGCTTGCACACTCACAGTTTTTCCACCAGAAGAAACCACACCATCACCTTCTAGAGAGTCCCCTCTTTCTGCACCTTAAGATCATCTCTACAACTAAGATGCTGTAGTTCTATCTTTGCAATGTGTCATAAATTCTCTTCTTTTTCCCCCTTAAGTAGTATATATGTTAGGATTAGCCTCCAGTAATTGATACAGATATTGGAAAAAAGACAACATTGATGTTATTTGTGCTGTTTGTTTGGCCTAGAGTGTTTATAAAGTGGTAACACAACCATTCTGGAAATGTATCCCATAGAAGCTGATGTTTAACATATGAAAAAAAAGTATCGTCTATAAAATGTTTCTTCAGTACTTTTTAAATGCTGTGTATTGGGTGTAAGGTATTTGTCATCTTGCATTAGTAAACCCAATAAGCCAAGTTGAAGGTGGATTATAGTAAATGTACAACTGTGCTCACTAGGCTTCAAAGTAAAAGTTTTCCTTTCATCTTTGACTGTAAGATGTCAAAGGGAGGCAGCCTGCTTGAACAGGAAACAATACACAAAAGGTTGCCAACTCGCATGAGCTACCTCCCTCTTTTCATAAAGTATTTTTGACATATCTGTCAACCCACTTGACTGTGTGGGTGCATTGGGAACACAAAGTTTCTTAGACACACAGGAGAAATAGCTTAAATTCACTAATATTAATTTAAAAAGCAGCATGAACCCTCTACTTATAAACAAGGGTTTGGTGTTTTTAAAGTGTGTATACATACATACACATACATACACACACATATGTCAAATATATTTTTTTTAATTGAGTGGCACATCAAATAAATGTGAAATTAAAAAGAATTCTTCCAAAAAGCAGCTTCTATTAAAATGGGAATTCAGTATGCACATACTGAATGCATATATGTAGAACCATACAGAATTTAGGTGGATAAGGGCTAGAAATTTTGAGCAACAAAATTTGTCACTTGACCAGATTTTATCTTCAAAAATTGTATTCTACTCCTTCTCCTTTGCTGTTGAGGTAACTTGCATATTATACGTATTCTGTATACTCAGTTCATAAGGTTATTTAGCACAAATTGTAGCAGCTTCACCTGGAGAGCTGCTTTTGCTCAACAAATTCAACTTCCATGTTTTATCTTTTTTTGTTCAATAAAAAACATTTAATGTCATTTTGGTCTGAGACATCCCATTATTGTCTGATTTGACTTCCTTTGATTAAATATCTATATTTTTGGCATGGCAAAATGTGATCAGAATTTACAGCTCTGAGCAGCTTGGATGAGTGAATATTTATGCCTTTTTATTCAAGGAAAAAAAGAATTTGACAAAGTCTAACTTTATTCATCAAAACTCATTGCTGGTGGTGTTTGGGGAATTAGATTATGGAAGATGCTAACTGGCTTTTCATCACCGCAGAACTGCCAACCATGTCTAAACCAAAAGAGCAATTACAATTCTGAGTTTAGTCTCCCTGATCTTCAAGAGGATCCATCTTGCCTGATGAGAAGGGATTGTGTAAAATTATCTTAGAGATTTGTCTTGACCTAGGATCCCAAAGGAAAAATGTTTTTGTGAAAGATTATTTGAGAATTATATTAGCATCATATTGTGATCTTCTCTACTTTATCTGCAGATGATCGGATTAAATCTGAGCCAAAAATTTAGGGCTATGAAAATACAACTAGTGAGTCTCCAAATTTCTTTACCATTGGGTAATTAACAGTGCAGATGTCACTGCCTCTATCTTGAGTTAAATAATTAAGTAAACAATTTTCTCAGTAGCAGTACATTTGAATATTAGGAAAGCTTGTTATGAATTTGAAAATCCCTCTTGAGCATTGTTGTTCTTAAGCCAGAGCAGCTGGTCAGTGGTATCAGTTATCTGTTTATAGGCAGAGTGGATTCAGCCATTTGCACATAGTTAACACCTGTCTAAAAATGGAGGCATTATATGGTTTGGCTGTGTCCCCATCCAAATCTCATCTTGAATTGTAGCTCCCATAGGGACCCAGTGGGAGGTAATTGAATCATGGGGAGGGGTTTTTCCCATGCTGCTCTCATGATAGTGAAAATGTCTCATGAGATCTGATGGTTTTATAAAGGGCAGTTCCTCTGCACACGCTCTCTTGCCTGCCACCACGTAAGACGTGGCTTTGCTCCTCCTTCACCTTCTGCCATGATTGTGAGGCCTCCCCAGCCATGTGGAACTGTGAGTCCATTGAACCTCTTTTTTCTTTATAAACTACCCAGTCTCAGATATTTCTTCATAGCTGTGGGAAAATGGACTAATACAAGGAGTATATAAGACAGATTGATAATTCAGAAACAATGATCAGGCATGGGGGCATGCCTGATCAAATGGCTCTTCTCCAAGCAGCAAAAGTTCTTTCCATCTTGTGGCCTCCCCTTTTAAGTTCTCAGAGTCCTCTCCATTCAGTCAGAAGAAGAAAAATCGAGGGTTGCAGGTGGGAGGGCTATAGTGGTCAGGCTTGAAAGAAGCATATATTACCTCTACTCACATCACCTGTCCCCACATTCTAGTGGCCAGAAGTCAGTTCTGTGGCTACATATAAACACAAAAGAAACTAGAAAATATCAGACAGTTGTGTGCCCAGAAAGACAAAGAAATGGGGCTGATGATCTTCTAGCAGTCTGCCACAGGGAATAACACAAAACATACATATCCACTTCTGTTTGACAACGTAGCTTTTCTGCATCTATGTATGTTATTTACAATATAATTTATTTCACACTTTACTGTAGTTGCTATTACTAAACAATTCTAACACCTGGAAAATTATTACACATTTTGCTTTACAGTGAATTAACTATTTGTCTTTATGAAAAAATACCTGCCAGTTATTAGTTGGCTTTATAAGCATTTCTCACGTTTGCTCTTCTTAAGTTCTTAGCCTACTTGAAAGAGGAGTTATAGAATTCACTAAATCTCAAAAGGTTTGTGATTTTCCTTCTTGGTCAAGATTACTGGAATATGAAAAATGAAGAAAGAATTTGCCTATTTCTATAATTTTTAGAAAATTCATCTGATAATCAGTATTTGCCCTGAAAAGTGAAATTATGACCTGAAACTCTTTCCTTTCTAAAATTACTTTAGAGACTAAAATATACATACATACATAAATACATACATATGTAATATTTCTTTGGGAGTTGCTAAAATGATTCTATATTAGCCTACAACAGGGTGCACCACAGGGAAATTAAGTCTTGTCTTATTTAATTAGTTCCACCATGTGACCTTTTATTTTCTCATTTCAAGGGCCTTTGCATGTTTTCCTCCCACAAGAATAGTAAGCAAACATTCTTGTGTGCAAAGTTGGCTGTGCCTCTAATTTTATTCTTAGCTCCTATGCCTAAACCACAGGTTTAGTCCTTTGCACATCAAATAGCTTTGTGAGTAGGCAGGAAGAAAAGTAAATGCAAAGCAAGTTCTTAGAGACTAAGGGAATTTTATTTTAAATTGGTCAAATAATTTGGTGTTTAAAACCTCTGGTATTTATAAAAATGCAAAATATAGAAAAATTGAAAAGTATAAGAAGAAAAAAGTCATCCAGCATCTTCCACATATCAAGATCACTACTGCCAATTATGAGTATATTGTTTATACACAATTATTTAAAAATCAGCATGATTTTTGTATATACTATATAAAGTATGTTCTGATACATCAATACATCATTTTCTGGTATAAAATACATTCTAATACACCCATGCATTAACGTCTGATACAAAATACATCAATGCAATATTTAGGATGCAATTTTGTAATGTGTAGTAAGTGAAGTTTAACAATTAGGTAATGTGTTGGGCATTTGTCAGTTTAAAAATTACTGAATATTGACATGATCAAATCAGATGTTTGTGTAATTAAGCAATAGTGATGCCAGACAATTAAAACACTTATTTCATCAGTGAACCTAATTTGCATAATTCATATCTCATAGTGGATATTTCATCTCTATTTACATTTAGTGTTCCTTAATCATGTATTGTCAAGTATTATCAAAACTTTATCAAATGTATCTTTACCTTGTATGTGTTATTTGGCAATGAGATTAAGATTAACAAAGATTGAATTAAAAAAGTGAGACTAAAGGCCATACATTTATTGAAAGAAAAAAGGAGGGGATATTACAACAGGGCTTGACAAACTTTCTGTAAAGAGCCAGTAAATATTTTAATCTTTGTGGGCCATATGGTCTTCATCACAACTACTCAACTCTGCTGTTGCAGTGTGAAGGCTGATGCAGACAATATGTAAATGAATGAGTGTGAATGTGTTTCAATAAAACTTTATTTATAGACACTGAAATTTGAATTTCATATTATTTTCATGTATTACAAAATATTCTTCTTTTGACTTATTTCAACCATTTAAAAATGTGAAGACCATTCTTAGCTCATGAGCCATACCAGATTTGGTCCACAGG
The DNA here is from genome assembly GCF_037993035.2 of Macaca fascicularis. Classification (NCBI taxonomy): domain Eukaryota; kingdom Metazoa; phylum Chordata; class Mammalia; order Primates; family Cercopithecidae; genus Macaca; species Macaca fascicularis. The sequence continues at coordinate 124,257,003 of NC_088395.1, read as the reverse complement.
CTGTAGTTTGTTGACCCCTGCATTACAAAAGCATATTTCATTACCATTCTTTTATTCTTTCAACACAAATTTATTGTGATCCTATTTCATATCAGTCAGTGAAAAGTCCTAAGGCTACACAGATGAATAAAACAATTCCTGCTGTCATGAGCTCAATCTAATTGGGGAGATAGGTACTTACACTGTATTGTGCTTGAGGCTATGATGGGTGTAAAGAAGCAACATCTGAGCAGAGTCATAGAAATAGGTCTTTGTAAAATGAGTGGAAGGCTATAAAGAAATGAGGACCTGCCCTAATAAAATACAGTTTCTGTGGCCACAAATGTGGAAATGAGAGAGTACTCATAGGGAAAGGGTAACCTCTCATTGAAATCCTAGCACCTATCCTCTGAGGTACAACTTCCTGTTGCAAATCTCTCATTAATTACACCAACTACCAACCTGCTGGTTCTGTGCTAGATAGAGTCATATACAACTTGTCCTTCAAAATACTCTGTAACTCAGCAAAAATCAGGATGGAATCTTTCATATGGTTTCTCTAAATCCTTAGTGTACTGGGTGCCTTTTACTACAAGAAGCAGAAAACCCCAACTTTTAACAATAAGGAAATGTGTTTTCTCACAAATCTTCAATGCCTTTTTGGAGGTAAAAGAAGACTCAGGCATGGTATAATTAGCTAAATGTCCTCAAACACCTAGGGTTTTTCTTTTTCTTCACATTCCGTTTACAATAGCTTTGCAAACACTGTGTTGCCAGTATCATGTCTAGTTAAGACCCAGAGAGAGAAAACCTCTCCCCAACCATGAAATTTAAATCCTTCTTTTCAGTCTGATGGAGTCAACTTAGGAGATATGACTGCCCCTGGCCCAGTTGCCAGGGGAATTTCATGCATGGATTGGCTTAGACTAATTATCTTATATGAAATCATTATGGAATTAACCATAATACCCTTCTCAGTCAGGAAGAACAAAAGGAAAACACATAGGGAAACGAAATTTAGCTAATTGGATTTACTTTGTTCAGTTTGTCTGTAATCAGCTTGGGCTTTTTCTAGATTAGTGTTTTTCAAAGTCTGGTCATAACTTATTAGTACAAAAATTCTCAAAATGTGGTCTAGGCACACTGGTGTCCCTGAGACCATTTCAGAGGGTTCACAAAGTCAAAATCATTTTCATCACAATAGTAAGACATTTGCCTGTTTCACTCTCATTTCCTCACAAATGTACAGTGGAGTTTTCCAGAGGCTAAAGAATGCATAATGATATAGTTGATCAGTCAGGTAATAGAATATGAGTTTATACATGCTTTATTTAAAAATATTCTCATATTTCATTTTGAAATGCAGTAAACATCAGTAGATATAATCCACATGAACAAAACCTCTTCCGTGTCCTCAAAAAATTTAAGAGTGTAAAAGAGTACTGAGACCAGAAAGATTGAGAACAGCTGGTACAGCTGGTGTTAGTTCTAAAATTGATTTAGCAACATTTTTTACAGAAATGGAATAAAACATAGAGTGTACTATATACATCATAATTTTAAGTTTTTTGTGAATTTTTATTTTGGTTATATATGTGTATATATATACGTATTACATATTTATGTATACATATATACTTATACACATATACATACCCATGTAGGTATATACAATAATGTTCACAAAACAATACACATACAGACACACACACAGTTGCAATGTAAATAATGTAAATATTTCTTAATGTGGGGCCTGATCAAAAATGGTTGAAAACACTGTTCACTAGCTGCTGACCATACTCTGTATAACAAAAGCCTTCCTTCCACCACCACCAAGGAGCACACTGAAGCTTTCTTGATTGCTCAAAGTCCTGATACCAAAGAGCAAGATGCAGAGAGATACATTACCTAAGGTCTGATTTCTCAGTTCTCATGTCTTAAAACTTACTCATTTCCTTGGTAATGAAAACCAAAACCCAGAGGAAGACAACTACCTATAGGTTCCCTCCTGATCTTAGAGGAATTTGCATGATAGCTACATTAGAGGAGAACACGTAACACCAAATGTACCATAAATGGTACACAATCTTAGTAGCAGGCTTTTAAATTCCTCATACAAATCTCTTAATGAAGGCATTTCCCAAAAGGAACAGTAGTTCTAGTAGACATTAGTGAATATGGAATGAAAAGAGGCCCTGATTGTAAGCCACAGAAACTAAACTCCAACCAGCTTACACTAAAAGGAAAAACATAGTAGACCAGTAGTGGGACATCTCTCAAACCCTTAGGAAGACCAGGACTGAAGCTAGGATACAGTAAAAACTGGAGAAAGAAACAAATGCTGGCAGTACTCTATGACTCTGCTTTTCTCTGAGGGTGAGATTCATTACCTCCTCCTGCAGACCAGCTTCCTTGACATGGTACTGACTGTGATTGGGAGCTCCCAAAACTTCCAGCTTTCCCCACCATAAAGAAAATGTCACCCACTCCACCTCATCAGTTAAAGACTCCTTGGTAATCACAGTCATTGACCAGGTTTAGCTCAAATACCTTTGGATCAATAAGCAAGGGCTCTGCCAAAGGGCCTGAGTGCTGATATGAATGCTGGTGACTCAATCCCTACAAAAGATACTTTTCCATGAACGAGGAAGTTATTTGTGCCAAGCAGTCCCCCAAATTGATGTCTACAACAATAGCTAGGTCAAGGTACAGTTACCCTCCTGATGTCCAAAGGGAAATGTGTGTGTTTGCCAGTCAAGAGGCCAGATATTTCTAAAAAGTTGAGAGTCCATGAAGAGAGCTGATCTCTACTCAAGAGTCAGTGAGTACCATACCATTTTCTACTTTCCACCTCACCAAAGCTTGGGCATGCATTCAGGCTTCCCAGTGTTCAAAAAGCCATCATTATGGCCAAGAATGGGAGGCAACCAGGGAGGGAGAATTTGCACTGTTGCATCTCATAATGGATTGCCTTCACTGTATGCTATCTTGATTTAGGTAGAAAAAACAAGTGCAAAATGACAAAATACGGCATAATCTGAGCTAACATTTCAAAGCATTTGTTTTAGACTACTTAAAAAGGAAGCCACCAAGCTCTTAGTTAAACAAAACAAATATGTGATGAAGTTGCTGTAGCAAATCTTAGTAATAAGGCTCAGTCTGGAATAGCTGGGAATGTGGCAGCAGGGCACCCAAACACATTTAGCATGTTCTAGCCTTAAACATTTATATTCATGCTCTATGGCAGGAAGGAAGAAGCAGAGGCACAGTGCTGGAAAAAAAAAAAAAAAAAAAAAAAGGCTTGTGTCCTCCATCAGAGAGAAAATCCCCTGCTCTAGAGCTGTTTCTGTGGGACAAATTAGAGTGAGCGGAGGTCAAGACACTCGGACACAGGAGCAGGTGCCTGAAGTCTGCAAGAAGTCATAAAGTTGGGATATCTGTGACCTTCCTTATCATATTTTGTGTCTCCTCTCTGGTCCTTTATTAGAAGATTGCCCGTATTAAACCTAATTGACTTTTGACACCCTCATGTCAGTGAGATGATAAGATACTATCCTGCTGGAGGAATTAAGAAGGTTGCAAGGAAGGTGTGGATACATTTGGAAGGCTTCTGAATGCCTGCATATAGGTCATAAGTCTCCACTAGTTTGGGGCCCAGAATAAAATGTTTGGGACAACTGATAGAGATACAAAAGGTTTCCAAGGACATGGCAATTCCTAGAGGTGTGGTAGTGGTGGGCCGTCAGCAAAACTCATCCTGTGAAGAAGGTAGAGGAGGTCATAGATAGAGATCTGTTCTTCAGGTTTTTCAAGTCAGTGAGTTGGCAAGAAGAGTTGACTTATGCATACACACCCATCTTCTGCCTTCTCCCTCATGCTAAGTGTTCAGGTCAATATGAGTCTTAGATATTCCATGTAGGCCTGGATGAGTTTAGGAAGGACACAGTCAGAGTCACGGGGGAGCCGGGGAAGGGAGACATTTTATTACTGTGCCCTCCTACCCATTTCACAAAACCATTGTGCCTCTTATGCCAGGATGAGGCATAATAGCAAAATGACCAGAGACAGAAGATGGGCACCATAATATTTCAAACTTGATTGTGCAAGGAAGCCCATAACTTGAGAGCTTTTTACAAGGAATAAAGACTTTATTTTTCATTTCATTCTTAATATTAAAAATTTCAAATGTACTGATAAGTAGAGAGAATGGTGTAATGAGCAGGTGCATACTCATTTACATGTAACAATTGTAAACATTTTTTCATATTTGCTTAATCTAATTTTTGTTAAAGTATTTTAAAGTAAATAATTAACATTATGACCTTTCTCCCCTAAATACTTTGGTATGTATATTTACAACTGAAGGAATTCTCCTTCTTAAAACAAACACCATTATCCTACCTAATAAAATTCATAATTTTGATCACAGTACACATTTAAATATGCACTAAATATTAACATTTCCCAGTTATTCCCCAACTATCTCATACAAGCCTTTGTTCAAGCCAGAATAGAAGAGGGCTTTGTGGCCCAAGAGGACAATTTTAGAATATTCGCTAGTACTAAAGTAAGAAAGGTAGGCACCATCTATGTATGATGTCTCAGCCAAGTCTCTGAACATGCTGGTCCTGTGGTGGAAGGTGGGGTTGTTGTAGCCCAAGGGCTCAAAAGGCTAATGATCACCACAAGTGAAAAATTTTCTAACAATAGAAATTTTCATCAGGGATTCAGGAGGGTGATTTTTTTCAGAGCTGTCAAAAGCAGAGCCAGAAACCTGAGAAGTATGCCTGGGAAATCTATGGCATTGAACACAAGTGAGCTTTTATATTTATTATAGTAAGCTAAACTAATGTAACAAACACACCCAAAATGAAAATGGCTCAAATAAAACGTGTTTACTTCTTACTCATAGAAGAGTTAAGCACTGTGTTCCAGGTCTAAGGGTAGCTGTGTTCCGTGCAGTCACTCAGGAACTGTCTTTTATCTATGGCTTCCCAAACAGCCATTATCATCTCCAAGCCGCTGAGTAAGAACAGGGGAGGATGGATCAGTTGAAGAGCAGGTGGGAAGATTTGTTGGCCAGATCTGGATGTAGTGCACATTAATTCTCACACTACTTTCAAGGAGAGTAGGAAATATAGGCTAAGGTTGAACTCTGAAGAAAGGGAAAAATTGTGGTAAAGCGCTAGCAGATCCAGCCATAGTGAGTTTCAACTTTGATTTCAGATACAGGCTGTTTCCAAGGAACTGGCAGCATATCATATAGGGTCTGTGAGTAAAAGATCTCATCGAGTATATGAGATCTTAAAGTTAGAGAGAGGACAAGAATGGGCTGCTTTTGCACATATCAGTGAGGGAACCCCCATTGGCTATGACTTCAGACTGTGAGGTCAGGGTAGCAGGTGTAAAAAATTTCATAACTTTTACCTTTGCCACTAATTCGTAGGTGAGTTCCTGAAGTACGGTCATGCATTGCTGAATGATGGGGATACATTCTAAGAAATATATCATTAGGTGATTTCATAGTTGTGTAAATATCATAGTATACTTATACAAACCTAAATGGTATAGCCTACTACACACCTAGGTTATATGCATCTGCCTAGTTGCACCTAGGTTAGAAACCTGTGCAGCATGTTACTGTACTGAATACTATGGACAATAGTAACACAATGGTAAGTATTTCTGTATACATACATAGAGTAGGTATGGTAAAAATATGGTATTATTATCCTGTGGGACCACCATCATATATGCAGTTCATTGTTGACCAAAACGTTATGTGGCGCATGACTGCATATAAGCACAGTGCTAGGGTATCAGAAAGTCAGGGAACTGTAAGCTATGCTTATTCAGCAGAATGGGCTGAATGTAATTCAGCCTCGTGTCAAGTGAAGAATCAAGAGCAAAATACAGGAAGAAACTGAGTCATGACCTCTGAGGTATGGTTTGATTTTTTTTTTTTTTTTTTTTGGTAAGAGAAAAAACGTAAAACCCATAGCTATGCGCAAGGAATGGTAAAGAGAAGTTTGTTATAAATTATTGAAGCAGGGCATAGACCCTGTGTACCATAGTCTCAAACAGGAGGATTTTGATCACTATTGCAGGAGGCTTTTCATATCCATTCTCCAAGATTGGACCAAAAAAACACAGGAAAATATTCAAGAGATGAGCCAGGTGAATCGCTTCTGTGAAATGCTTGGGGCTCTGTGACATAATTGTGTTTTCTGACTGCTTTCTGTGTTCCCCTACTTTTTGGGATTCTTCATATTTAAGCTCAATCATTTATTTATACTCAGTGGTATGCAGGCAAACATTTTAACAATCTGGGGAAAAGAAAGGGAGGTGCCCCCATTTATATCATTTGTGGTATAAATATTTCCACCATGGTTGATTTTATGCTACTATGTACCATTCCTGAAAGTGGAGTTAGGAAGAGACGTAAATAATAATTTCTCCTGAGGCAGTGTAAATCAGCTCCAGGGCACAATTCCATCCAGAGAGAACAGGGAAGAAATATTTTGTCAGGAGTCCTTGGGACATGGCTAGAATACATGACTGTGTACATTTCCTACATCTGTTGGCTGTTCTTTTTGTTTTCTACTCTTTGACGGTTTCCCATTTTAATCTCCATCAGTTACTTACCTCTTCATGTGAGTTATCAGGACTGGTTCTTTTTCATGAGCATATCTGGCAGTAACCTTAGGGGGGATATATAGAAATATCAAGAGTCTCTGGAATTTGAAAGAACATGCACTCATCCATCAGGAAGCCACTACCAATTTTGCTTCCAACGCAAAAATTACGTGTTGTCACAGGTTAAAAAAACAGATTTCAATGAGCTAGCAGGGCATATAAATCGAAGAACTGATCCCTTTGTAGAAGGTGGGTTATGAAGAGTGAACTATCCCTTAGAAGTCTGAAGGTAGTGAGGAAGCAGGAAAAATTGCCTCACAAACACATTGATCAAGGAGCCTCTACATCTTGCTACCTTCCTCTTCACTGTGAAGCAGATAGCAGCCTCAAAGGCACAGACTGAGTCTTACACATACCACTCATGTTTTTGTATATCTGTGAGGGTGGCCATAATGAGACTTGGGCACCCATTCATATGGGGAATCCCAGCCATATTACTCATGCTGCTTCATAGTCAGGGAGGGGCTGTCTTGTGGTAGACAAAAATCCAACAAGGCATCCTGGAAAATTAAAATGTTCCAACACACCATGAAGGAGTGAGCAATGGGTGGCTTTTAGTAAAGCTACCAAATTAGTGTTTTACTCATTATGGCGGGAGCCACCAATCTGTTCTTTTCTATATATAGTGATCAGACAGCTTACAAAGATCTGAAAACTCAGTGAGCCACCCACCTAGTTCGCTAAGATTTTAAGCATATAAAGGAAACAAACAGTTGTATGGCCCAATGTGCTGGAGGATACTGGTGGACTGACAAAGAGTTAGATATAAGAGCACAATAGGTTGTAGAACAATGAGCCCATTTCACGACATCAGTGTCTCTGGAAAATGGTCCTTTTGTTAAGTGAGGGAGAGGTGGATCCAGGCCTCTTGTCAGTCCTTGACAGCGGAAAACGGAGGAAAAATCAGCCCTAGGTTGGCTTAGCTACAGACTCATGGTCATTCACAAGAATTGAGAATAACTCAATTTATAGTTCCTTTGAACTATAAATAGCAGCAATACAAGGTGGGCAACCACCTCTTGAGGAATTTTTCACCAATAGTGAGCATTATCACAACTAGAGAGGCCCATGTGAAAGTGGCAGTGCCATGGAAGGGTTTGACACGGTAATAAGAGCGTGATTAAAGGCTAATCACTGGAGAAAAGAGAAGAGCAACAGTGACACTAATAGTCATGGGCAGAGGCCTCTCAATTACTAGCATAGTATCAAGGACAGAGGCTCTGTTGGGAATGGTGACTAAGCAAAGACTGGGGTTCCCTCCATTCTTAAGTGGGACAAAGAAATAGTGAAATATTACCTGTTTTCACTGTTGTTTTTCCATGTGTCCAAGGTAGAATGTGTGTGGTCCATGAGACTGTATAGAGTCAAAACAGTGAAATTGTAACTGTGTCCACCATTGCCTTCCGGTGAGTCCACGGTAGAATGTGTGGAATTTCTAATCAAAGAAAGAGTCAAGAGAGTTGGCCTGAAGTCTGACATTGCAGCAACACGTAACAAGAGGATCTGGCAGCACCTTTGACCCTCGGTGTTTAGGAAGGTCAAAAATGCAAGGATGAAATCAAGTCTTTTGTAGTAACATGGGTGGAGCTGGAGGCCATTATCTCAAGTGAAACAACTCAGAAACAGAAAATCAAACACTGCATGTTCTCACTTATAAGTGGGAGCTAAATAATACATTCACATGGACATACAGAATGGAATAATAGTAGAAACTCCAAGAGGTGGGAGGATGGGAAGGGGCTGAGGAATGAAAAACTACTTATTGTGTACAATGAACACTATTTGGGTGAGGGTACACAAAAAGCCCAGATTTCACCACTCCACAATATATCCATGTAATAAAACAGCACTTGTGCTCAGTAAATATATATATTTTTAAAAAAGAACACAGTTGATTTGGGCAATGGTGGAAATGAAGTGAAACATGTATCAAAAGGGAGATAGGCAGCCTAGAGCTGCACCATCTGGAGTACAGGAGGCCAGGAACTCCCAGAAAAGGTTTAGCAGGGATACCTGGAAGTAAAGAGAAAGATACTGGTCTTTCGTCAAACAGAAAGCATATACTAATCAGTAAGGATTCATATCCAGTCTTCCTCCACCTGACACCGCCCCTTCTGCCTCACAGTCCTTGGCCTGAGAAATAGACCTCAGGAGGACCAGAACCTGTGACTTACATGTCTGTGTTCAGGAATGAGGAAATGACAAGTCTCATGTGGCTGTGGAGGCCTCAGGATACCTACACCCTTCAAGATTCTTGCCCAGGTTTTCTGTCTCATTAAATACAGAAAAGGTATATGCAAAGCCTTTCCTTCTAAACTGGGGATCTATGTAGGATTTGGCTCTTTGATTCACTGGAAGCCACCTATCTCCACTGACCTCTTCTTTGCGCCACCACCACCACTGGGATCAGCAGCTCTGACTGTCCTCCTAGGTTTCCTCAACCACTTAAGCCAGAAAAATGGTTCATGATCCTGGCAACACAAAAATGAGTGGTAGGCTTCATGTGGCATCACCCCTCCAAGATAATACATACTAGATCTCAAATAATGCAATGATAATGTAAGAGATACCTTTTATGGTGAGAGTAAAGAACTTGTATCTTATAATGGTGAATAATCTTTTGTAATTAGCTGGAATAAGCACCTGGCATGCATTCCAGTTTTAGCTATTTCCCCACTGAGAGCTGCACATTCAGTAGCTTTAATTTTTTTGATAAGGGCCCGCTGCTCCCCTGACCTTAGGTCTAGTCCACGTGCCCTCTAAACAGGGAGCTGCCTTCCCAGGAGGCCCCCTGACTGTTAGCTTTTCCTTTATGCAAACCAGTGTCTTGGCTGATTCTTTATCTTAAACCGCCATCCCACTGTTTTTCTGGTTAAATGTGTGCTTAATTGTCTTTCCACCTACTGGTCCCCCTAAGACCTGCGTTCATCTCCTTTTATCAATCTGCTTTTCCTTCCTAGTGCTTCTCTTAGGACTAAGTGACAACAATCAAGTCCCAAGAAACAAAGCCTACCACTATTATAAATGACTAGGGGGGCTGCATGTGGTATGCCTTAAAGCACTTTAAAAATGTTTTAATTTTTAATTTTTGTGGGTACATAGTAGATGTATATATTTATGGGGTACATGAGAACTTTTGGTACAGGCAGGCAATGTGTAATAATCACATCATGGAAAATGGGGTAACCATTTGGTCAAGCATTTATCTTTTGTGTTACAAACAATTCAATTATACTCTTTTGATTACTTTAAAATGTACAATGAAATTATTATTGACTATAATCCCCCTGTTGTGCTATCAAATACTAGTTATTATTCATTCTTTCTAACTACTTTTTGTACCCATTCGCCTTCCCAACCGCCCCCCCTCCCCACGTCAGCTCCTCCACTACGCTTCCTAGCCTCTGGTAACCATCCTTGTATTCTCTACCTCCACAGGTTCAATTGTTTTGATTTTTAGATTCCACAAAAAAATAAGAAAATGTGATATTTGTCTTTCCACGACTGACTTATTTCATAATGAACTTCAGGTCCATCTATGTTGTTGCAAGTGACAAGACTTCATTCTTTTTTATGACTGAATAGAACTCCATTGTGTATAAGTAGCACATTTTCTTTATCCATTCATCTGTTGATGGACACTTAGGTTGCTTCCATATCTTAACTTAGTGTGAGCAGTGCTGCAGCAAACATGGGAGTGCAGATATTTCTTTAATATACTGATTTCCTTTCTTTGGGGTATATACCAAGTAGTGGGATTGCTGGATGATATGATAGCTCAATTTTTAGATTTTTGAGGGACCCCCAAATTGTTCTCCATAGTGATTGTACTAATTTACAGTCTCACAAACAGTGTACGAGGGTTCCCTTTCTTCTGCATCCTCGTCAGCATTTGTTATTGCTTGTCTATTGGATAAAAGCTCTTTTAACTGGGGTGAGAAGATATCTTATTGTAGTTTTGACTTGCATTTCTCTGATGATCAGTGATGTTGAGCACCTTTTCATGTGCCTGTTTGCCATTTGTATGTCTTCTTTTGAGAAGTGTCTATCCGAATATTTTGTCCCTTATTTTGATGGGATTATTAGGCTTCTTCCTATTGAGTTGTTTGAGCTCCTTATATATTCTGGTTACTAATCCCTTGCCAGATGGGTAGTTTGCAAGTATTTTCTTCCATTCTGTGGGTTAAATAATCAACAATCACTTTGTTGATTGCTTCCTTTGCTGTGCGGAAACCTCTTAGCTTGATGTGATTCCCATTTGTCCATTTTTGCATTTGTTGTCTGTAGTTGCAGGGTGTTTCTCAAGGAATTTTTGTGCAGTGAAACGTCCTGGAGATTTTCCCCAATGATTACTTATGGTAGTTTCATAGTTTGAAGTCTTAGATTTAAGTCTTTAATCCATTTTGATTTGACTTTTGCATGTGGTGAGAAATAGGGGTCTAGTTTCATTCTTCTGCATATGGATATCCAGTTTTCCAAGCATCAATTATTGAAGAGAGACTGTCTTTTCCCTAGCATATGTTCTTGGCACCTTTGTTGAAAATGAGTTTACTGTAGGTATGTGGATTTTTTTTTCTGGGTTTTCTATTCTGTTCTATTTATCTATGTGTCTGTTTTTATGATAGTACCATGCAGTTTTGGTTGCTATGGCTCTGTAGTATAATTTGAAGTCAGGTAATGTGATTCCTCCAGTTTTTTTCTTTTGCTCAGGATAGCTTTGACTATTCTGGGTCTTTTGTGGTTCCATATGAATTGTAGGATTTTTTTTTCTCTATTTCTGTGAAGAACATCATTGGTATATTGTTAGGGATGGCATTGAATCTGTAGATTGCTTTGTGTAGTTGGCTATTCTAATAATATTGGTTCCTCCAATCCATGATCATGTATTCTTCAATTTCTAGGATCAGTGTTTTATAGTTTTCCTGTAAGAAATCCTTCACTTCTTTGGTTAAGCTAATTCCTAGGTATTTAATTTTATTTATGGCTATTAAAAATGGAACTACATTTTAATTTCTCTTTCAGTTTGTTCGCTGTTGGAATATAGAAATGCTACCGATTTTTATATGTTGATTTTGTATCCTGCAACTTTACTGAATTTGTTTATCAGTTCTAACAGCTTTTCTGATGGAGTCTAGGTTTTTCTAAATATAAGATCATGTCATCTGCAAACAAGGACAATTTGACTTATTACATTCCAATTTGGATGCCCTTTATTTCTTTCTCTTTTCTGATTGCTCTAGCTAGGACTTCCTGGAGGATGTTGAATAACAGTGGTGACAATGAACATCCTTGTGGTGTTTCAGATCTTAGGGTAAAGGCTTTCAGTTTTCCCCCATTCAGTATGATACTAGCTGTGAATCTGTCATATATGGCTTTTAGTATATTCAGGTATATTCCTTCTATACCCAGTTTTTGAGGGCTTTTTCATAAAGGGATGTCGAACTTTATCAAATGCTTTTTCAGTATGAACTGAAATGATCACATGGCTTTTATTCTTTATTTTGTTAATACAATGTATTACATTGGATTACAATGTATTACAATGGATTGATTTGCATATGTTGAACCATCCTTGCATCCCAGGGATAAATCATCCCACTTGGTCATGATGAATGATCTTTCTAATATATTGATGAATTCAGTTTGGTAGTATTTGGTTGAGGATTTTTGCATCAATATCCATCAGAGATATTGGCCTGCGATTTTCTTTTGTTGATATGTCTTTGTCTGGTTTTCCTATCAGGGTAATACTGGCCTCATATAATGAGTTTGGAAGTGTTCCCAACTCCTCTATTTTTTCAGAATAGTTTGAGTAAGATTGGTATTATTTCTTCTTTAAATGTTTGGTAGAACTCAGCAGTGAAGCTATCAGGTTCTGGGCTTTTTTTTTTTTTTTTTTTTTTTTAACTGGAAGAGTTTTTTTTACAGCTTCAATCTCATTACTTGTTGTTGGTCTGATCAGAGTTTAGATTTCTTCCTGGTTTAATCATGGCATGTTATTTGAGTCTAGAAATTTGGCAATTTCCTCAAGATTTTATAATTTATTGGCATAGATGCTGAGAGTAGCCACTAATGATCCTTTGAATTTCTGCAATGTCAGTTGTAATGTCTCCTTTTCACCTCTGATTTTATTTATTTGGATAAATAAATTTTTTTTTTTGGATATGCCTGGCTAAAGGTTTGTCAATTTTGCTTAACTTTTCAAAAAACCAACTTTTTGTTTCATTGATCTTTTGTAATTTTTTCATTTCAATTTCATTTATTTCTGCTCTGATGTTTATTATTTCTTTTATTTTACTAATTTTGGGTTTGGCTTGCTCTTGCTTTTTTAGTTGTTGTTGTTGTTTTGAGACTGAGTCTCACTTTGTCACTCAGGCTGGAGTGTAGTGGTGTGATCTTGGCTCACTGCAACCTCCGTCTCCCAGGTTCAAGCAATTCTCCTGCCTCAGCCTCTCAAGTAGCTGGGATTAAGGCACACACTACCATGCCTGGGTAGATTTTTTTCTATTTTTAGTAGAGTGGGAGTTTTGCCTTGTTGACCAGGCTGGTCTTGAACTCCTGACCTCAGGTGATCTACTCACCTTGGCCTCCCAAAGTGCTGGGATTACAGACATGAGCCACTGTCCCTGGCTTTTTTAGTTCTTTAAGATGCATTGTTAGATTGTTTATTTGAAGTTTTTCCTCTCTTTTGATGTAGGCACTTATAGGTATAAACTTCTCTCTGAGTCCTGCTTTTGCTGTATCCCATAGGTTTTGGTATATTGTGTTTCCATTATCATTTGTTTCAAGAAATTTTTAAATTCCCTTCTTAATTTCTTCATTGACCCACTGGTCATTCAGGAGAATATTGTTTAACTTCGATGTATTTGTATAGTTTCCAGAATTCCTCTTGTTATTATTTTCTAGTTTTATTCCATTATGGTGAGAGAAGATGCTTGATATTATTTCAATTTTTTTGAATGCCTTAAGACTTTTTTTGTGACCTAACATATGGTCTATCCTTGAGAATGATCCCTGTGCTGAGGAAAAGAATGTGTATTCTGCAGCTGTTGAATGAAATGTTCCATGAATATCTATTACATGCATTTGGTCTACAGTGCAGATTAAGTCTGAAGTTTCTTTGTTCATTTTCTGTCTAGAAGATCCATTCAATGCTGAAAGTGGGCTGTTGAAATCTTCAGCTATTACTGTATTTTGGTCTATCTCTCTCTTTAGCTCTAATAATATCTGCTTTATGTATCTGAGTGCTACAATGTTTGTTGCATATATTTTTGCAATTCTTATATCCTTTTCCTGAATTGACCCCTCTGTCATTATATAGTGACTTCTATCTCTTCTTATTGTTTTTGCCTTGAAATCTACATTCTACACTGTCTGATAAAAGAATAGCTACTCTTGCTATTTTTTGACTTCCATTTGCATGGATTATCTTTTTCCATTTCTTTATTTTCAGTCTATGTGTGTCTTTATAGGTGAAGTACGTTTCTTGTAGGCAACAGGTCAATGGGTCTTGTTTTTTTCATCCACTCAGTCACTCTGTCTTTTGATTGGAGAGTTTCACCTATTTACATTCATTGTTATTATTGATAAGTGAGGACTTACTCCTGCCATTTTCTTATCTGGGTTTTGACTGTTTTGTGTTGTTCTCTTTTGTATTTCTTTCCTTCCTGTCTTCCATCAGTGAAGGTGATTTTCTCTGGCGATATGATTTAGTGTCTTTCTTTTTCTTTTTTGTGTTTCCATTGTATGATTTTTGGTTTGAAGTTACCATGAGATTTGCAAATACTATTTTGTAAACCATTATTTTACCTCAATAAGAACTTAATGCTGTTTGCATAAAAATAAATAAGCAAAAAGAAAACCAATAAAAATTATATGCCTTAACTTTGTTTCCCTGCTTTTAAACTTTCAGTTATTTCTATTTATATCGTATTGGACTATCTATGTCTTGACAACTTGTAGTTATTATTTTTGATTTGTTTATTATTTAGTTTTTCTACTTAAGATAAGAGTAGTTTATACACCACAGTTACACTGTTATAATAATCTGCTTTTCTGTAAACTTATTTTATTAGTGAATTTCATACCTTCAGATGATTTCTTACGCTCATTAACACCCTTTTCATTTGAACTGAAATGCCCCTGTTAACATCTATTGTAGGACGGATCTGGTGTTGATGAGTTATGGTTTTCTTGTGTCCCAACCCAAATGTCATCTTGAATTGTAGTTCCCATAATCCCTATGTGTGATGGAAGGGTAGGAGTTAATTGAATCATTGGGGCAGTTTCCCCCATGCTATTCTCGTGATAGTAAGTAAGTTCTCACAAGATCTGATTAAGGGGCTCCCTCCTTCACTTGGTTCTCGTTTGTTCTCCTTCCCGCCACCATGTGAAGAAGGATGTGTTTACTTCCCCTTCCACCGTGATTGTAAGTTTCCTGAAGCCTCCCCAGCCATGCTGAACTGTAAGCCAATCAAACCTCTTTCCTTTATAAGTTACCCAGCCTCAGGTATGTCTTTAATAGCAGCATGAGAGTGGACTAAAACAATGAAAATCCTCAGCTTTTGTTTGTCTGGGAAAGTCTTTATTTCCCCTTCACGTTCACCAGCTGTACTGTTCTAGGGTAAATGATTTTTTCCTTCAGCACTTTAAATATGTCATGCCACTCTCCTGGCCTGTAAGGTTTCCACTGAAAAGTCTGCTGCCAGACATATTGGAGTTCCATTATATGTTCCCTTTGTTTCTTTTCTCTTGTTGCTTTTAGCATCCTTTCTTTATCCTTGACCTTTGAGAGTGTGATTATTAAATGCCTTGAGGTAGTCTTCTTTTGGTTAAATCTACTTAGTGTCCTATAGCCTTCTTGTACTTGGATATTGATATCTTTCTCTAGTTTTGGGATGTTCTTTGTTATTATCCCTTTGAATAAACTTTCT
Organism: Macaca fascicularis; assembly: GCF_037993035.2. Taxonomy (NCBI): domain Eukaryota; kingdom Metazoa; phylum Chordata; class Mammalia; order Primates; family Cercopithecidae; genus Macaca; species Macaca fascicularis. The sequence goes on along the minus strand of NC_088395.1, from coordinate 124,241,395 downwards.
ACCATTATTTATCTGTCTCTTCTTTAGAGGCAGTAACTCTTAGATTTGCCCTTTTGAGGCTTTGTTATAGCTTTTGTAGGTGTGCTTCTTTTTTAAATTATTTTTTCTTTTGTCTCCTCTGACTGTGTATTTTCAAATGGCCTGTCTTCAAGTTTACTAATTCTTTTGTCTGCTTGTTCAGTTTTGCAACTAGAGGACTCTGATGCATTTTTCACTATGCCAATTACATTTTTCAGCTCCAGAATTTCTGCTTGATTCTTTTTAATTACTTCAATCTATCTATTAAGTTTATATAATAGAATTCTGAATACTTTCTCTGTGTTATGTTGAATATCTTTGAGTTTCCTCACCACAGCTGTTTTGAATTCTCTGTCTGAAAGGTCACATATCCTTGTTTCTCCAGGATTGGTACTTGGTGCGTTATTTAGTTCATTTGGTGAGATCATTTTTTCCTGGATGGTTTTGATGCTAGTAGACATTCTTTGATGTCTGGGCATTGAAGAGTTAGGTATTTATTATAGTCTTCACTGTCTGGGTTTATTTGTAATCTTTCTTCTTGGAAAGGCTTTCCAGGTGTTTGAAAGGACTTGGGTGTTGTGACCTAAGCTTCTTCTGGTTTGGGTGGCACCCCAAGCCCAGTAACACTGGGTTCCTGCAGACTTGTAGAGGTACCACCTTGATGTTCTCGGACAAGATCTGAAAGATTTCTCTGGATTACCACGCAGAGACTCTTGTTCCTATCCCTTACCTTCCCTCAAAGAAACTTAGTCTCTTTGTCTGTTCGGAGCTACCTAAATGTGAGGGTGGAGTGACACAAGCACCTCTATGGCCACCACTGCTGTGACTGTACTGGGTCAGACCTGAAACCAAATCAGCACTAGGTTTCACCCAAGGCCTGCTGTAACCTCTCCCTGGCTACTGCCTGGGTTTACTCAAGGCCCCAGGGCTCTACAATCAGCTGGTGGCGAAGTCGGTCAGGCCTGTGTCCTTCCCTTCAGGGTAGTGAGTTCTCCCAGGCCCTGGGTGGGTCCAGAGATGCTGTCTGGTAGTCAGGGACCAGAGTCAAAAACCTTAGAAGTCTACCCAGTATTCTATTGTACTACAGCCTAGTGGGCACTAAAACCACAAGACACAGTCCTTCCAGTCTTCCTTCCCTTTTCTAAAGGCAGAGGAGTCTCACCCCATAGCCACCATTACCACAGGCCATGAGGAGTTCTGCCAGACTACTGCTGATGTTCCCTTAAGGCCCAAGAGTCTTCAGTCAGCTTGTGGTGAATGTTGCCTGTTCTGGGACTCACCTGTCAGGGCAGTGGGCTCCCGTCTGGCCCGGAGCAGGTCCAGAGATGCCATCCAAGGGTCAAGTCCTGATATCAAGGACCCCCAAAGCCCACTTTGTGCTCTACCCCCACTATTGCTATACCAGTACTTACGGTGTAAAACAAAATATCCTGTACTTTTCCCTCCACTTTTCTGAAGAAGAAGTTTTACCCCATAGTCATCATAGCTGGAAATGTGCTGAGTCTCACCCGAAGCCAGCAAATCCCAGAGGCTCACCAAGGCCCTTGTATTAGTCCATCCTCACACTGCTATAAAGAAATACCAAAGACTGGGTAATTTATAAAGAAAAGAGATTTCATTGCCTCACAGTTCCACATGGCTGAGGAGGCCCCAAGAAACTTACAATCATGGTGGAAGGCGAAGAAGAAGCAAGCTTGGACCTTCTCACATGGTGGCAGGCAAGAGAAGTACAAGCAGGGGAAATGCTAGATGCTTATAAAATAATGAGATCTCATGAGAACTCACTCACTATCGTGAGAACAGCATGGGGGAAACTGCCCCCATGATCCAATCACTTCCCACTGGGGATTACGGGGATTACAATGCAAGATGAGATTTGGGTAGAGACACAGAGCCAAACCGTATCAGCCCTCAACATAGTACATGTGTTTTGCTGCTGGTTATTCAGGGCTCATGGGCTCTTCAGCAGGTGATGAATGCTGCCAGGACTGGGCCCTTTCCCCTCAAGGCAGCAGGCTCCCTTCTGGCCCAGGGTTTGTCTAGAAATGTTGTCTGGGAGCTAGGACCTGAAACGGGTGCCTCACAACTCTGACTGGTGTCCTATCCTGCTGTGGCTGAGCTGGTATCCAAGATGCAAGACAGAGTCCTCCCCACTCTTCCCTCTCCTCTCCTCAAGCAGAATGAAGGTGTCTTTTTTAGAGATGAGATCTGTGCAGCCTAGGGTTAGGGGAGGGGTGATGTCAGCATTCTCTTAGCTGCCCCAGCTGGTGTCTCAGTATGTTGCTTGCCTCCCACAGTTCACTGTATCTGGGTCCAGTTCAGCAGTAGGGCTCACTAAGAGTTGCAGTCCTTATGGCCTAGACAGCTTTTCAAATTTACTTTCAAATTAGCTTTTCAAATTTACTTTGGCCCTAGGTGATGAGGTTTTCAGGAACTCAAGTTCAGACTGCAGGGATGGGTGATTCTCCTCTGGCTAGAGCTGGTTTAAATGCTCCCTCCATGAGTGAGCATCAGTTGAGTTTTGTTCAGTTTTTCTTTCTGCTCTAACAGGACAGCACTGAGTTCAATGCCTCACAATTGCTGTGTTCTCCTTTCCCTAGTTCCCAGAGATGCTCTCAGCACTATGCTGCTGCTGCTGGGGGTAGGGGAGGGGTGGTGTTGGAGATTCAGAACTTTTTCCTTTCTCTTCAGTGCTTCTTTCAGTAATATGTAGTTACTATGAGTGCTCTCCTCATTTTTGGTTCTTATGAAGGTGATTTTTTCCTATATAGATAATTGTTAAATTGGTGTGCTTGCTGGAGAATAATTGGTGGAGCCTTCTATTCTGCCATTTTGCTTCTTTGCCATCACTGGAATTAATTTTGGTGGTGACCTAGATCCTAAGATGTCCCTGGGTTTTGTTTTTGTTCATTTCTTTGTCCAGTCTCAACCTTGAGCCTTGAGTTATCTTTAGTCCCATTTCCATTCTTTCCTTTACCACCCCATTTCTCCACAAGAATAGATCTTTGATTTGGCATCCATAAATCACTTAACTATCTGGTTTAAGAAGTATTTAGCCCTACAGACTCTATCCTGGAGGCCAGGCACAGAGAGCTCATATCTAAAAATATGAAGAAAAGTAAAAGCAGAAGGAGAACAAGATGGCACAAAGAAGTTGGTCCTGTAATATAGCTTAAAAATTCGAAAGATCTGAAGAGTGCCAGCTTTGAAATAGGAAAGAAAGAAAACCCACACAATAAAAGCAGTTGGTCCATTATCTATTTAGAACCTTGAGGCTCATGATCATGTATCATAATCAATCTCTTTCCATCCAGCAGCAACCTCTGCTGTATTCTGCCTTCTATGAAATGGCTTTTCCAGAGAGTTTTTGTCTTCATTTCTCACTCTCAGATTCACCTAGGGTAGGGGGTTTAGTTGAATTCTCCTTTGACCAATCACATTCTGACTTTGTCTTTTCCCTCCATTTGGACAGGTCACTTTTCCACTCAGTTTCTTCATCTGTGAAGAGAGTAAAATGGAGAAATGACTTTCCATTTCCACCTTTTCTTTTTTCAAATTGTGACTACAAGTTTCACAAAATAACATTCAGCACTACTCTTGGTTGAGTGACCCTGGTATTTTTTTTTTTTTTTTTTTTTTCCGAGACGGAGTCTCGCTCTGTCGCCCAGGCTGGAGTGCAGTGGCCAGATCTCAGCTCACTGCAAGCTCTGTCTCCCGGGTTTATGCCATTCTCCTGCCTCAGCCTCCCGAGTAGCTGGGACTACCGGCGCCTGTCACCTCGCCCAGCTAGTTTTTTGTATTTTTTAAGTAGAGACAGGGTTTCACCATGTTAGCCAGGATGGTCTCGATCTCCTGACCTCGTGATCCGCCCATCTCGGCCTCCCAGACCCTGATATTTTTTTGTGCTATTCTTTTTTGTTATTTTAATTGTTTGCTGTTACTCAGTGAAACTGATTTTACAACCCTGAGAGTGGTGACTGGTAGTTTGAAGAACACTGAACTGGATGGTCTTTAAGATATTTTTCTGCTCTAATATGCTAGAAGTTAGAGGATCTATATTGGATACTTGGCAAAACACAACGTTTATCCATAGCTGCAGCCTTGCTGAGTTTCTCTCTTTGACTTTTCCTCTACTTGTCTGCAGTTATAAAAGTTAAATATTCTGCGTCTCCAGTTCTTGGTTTCCTAGGCCTATCTGTCCTCCCATCCACCCTCCTATCCACACAGCAATGCCCAGGCCCATCCTCCCACACAGCAGTACCAGGCATTTAGCATTTCTAAACCCCAGTGACCTCATCTGTAAAAGAGAAATGATAATGCAGATTTTACAGGTTGTGATAAGGGTAAAATGAGATCCTGGGTGTAAACATGCCCACAAGGGTCATGACCTGCCAGTTCCTCAGGCTGAATGTGACCTGCAGGCATATTTTGTTTGTGCTGCACCATGCACACACTTCACTTTGCCACTTCCCCTACCACTCCTATTGTCTAACACTGTCTGATAGCCCACATTAAGATTATCCTTAAAGGCATTTAAGTGTGCTATTACTGGCTTAGTTAGCATAAGTCATGGAACAAATTTGGCATTTAATGCAGGTCATTCTCTTTATTTTCCCTGGTTTAGCACTGTGGAAATCACTTAAGTCATGTGACCTCAGGCAGGTCTTCTAAACTCTAAGTCTCATTTTCTTCGTTAAAGTGGAAATAATATCTATCCTGCTTGCTTTTCGGGGTTATTGGGCAACAGATTCTTCATTTATTAACTCATTTGACCAACATTTATTGATCCATGTATGTCCCAATGGTAGCCTTGCCCATTCCTCCCAAGAAGTTTTCAGTGTCAAAGGGAAAACGCACCTGGAAAAAGGTGCTGCCATGGAGCTCATACACAGAGCTGGGGAAACAGGGGAGTAAGCATGAGAAGCCTGATGATAAGGCAAGAGTTTATTGTCAACAAGATTGTCAAAATGTCAACCATGGGGTTGTATTAGTAAAAGGTTTTGTGAGAAGAGTGGCATTTTGGTGCCACAGATAATGCTATCAAATTATCCCTTACATGACTCTGCCACACTAGCTCTTTGTGTTATCTAGTGTCTTTTCCTTTATATCCTCTCATTTGTCTTCCCTCCCTCATCCTCATTGCCAGCAGACCTGTGAGGCAAATGTAGCTAGCTCTATTAATCCCATGTCACAGATAAGGGAACTCAAGTTCATAGATATTAAGAGATTTGCTTAAGATCACTTACCCAGGCAGACTTCTTCTCAGCTACCTTCCATAGACACATACCCTCTATTTTATGATGGAAACATGATGTATCAAAGGATGGGGTGTGGTATGGAATGTTTATTGCTGTCCATCATGCCCAATATCGCCCAGAACTTGGAAGGTTTTGGTGCTCTGGGATATGGCTGGCTTAACATTGTTTGGCCCTCCTGTGGTTTGCATTTCCAGAGCTTTTCAAGTAACATACAAATAATCTCTTCATGGCTTTTAACTGCACCACTGTTGCCCAGTTGTTCAGCTTCACCACAGTACTCTATCACAATTAAACTAGGCAAGATAACAACACAGACTTATTATTAACATATTAATAAACTTCACATCATATACCCTGACAAGTTTCTCATTACTCACGATGCATCATAAAGTGATTCTCCAGAGGCACCTAAAGAATAGCAAGTCTAATTTTGGCAAATGAGTGATGATAAATTTCACTTCATTCATCTAGGGAATGGTCATAAGTGAAAAACAAACCCAGACGCTACTTCAGTAGAGGTGAAACTGATGAAAATGGGAAGTGAGAACTCCAATTTATTGAACCATGAGATTCAGACTTCTCTATAATGATCTAAAATAATTGAGAAACATTCAACAAAATAACTGACTAATATCAGTAAGAGTATCCAGGTGATGAAAGACAAAGACTAAAGTACCATCACAGACTGGAAGAGACCAAAGAGATACAACAACTATTACAATAGGGGACCTGGATTAGAACAGATCAGGGACATTCATGCCGGAAACCTGATGAAATTCCAATAAGGTCTGTAGTTCAGTTAATAGTATTAAGTCAATGTAATTTTCTGGTTTTGATAATTTTATGAAGGTTATACAAGTTGTTAACATTAAAGAAGCTAGGTAAAGGGTATATGTGAACTTTCTGGACTATTTTTGCACCTTTTCTGTAAGTCCAAAATTATTTTAGAATAAGAAGTTAAAAATGATCTGAAGTTTATACGTACAATGTTAACTGTCCAACATGAAATAAACTGGCCATAGTGGAGCTAAACTCAGCATTTGCTAGTGGGTATTAGTCTGATCTATGATTCTTCTTTGGCCTTATGAGTGAGTCAGATTTTGCAGGTCTTTACATATACGGGTAATGACAATCCTAGGCCAGGCTGAGGGATGATTGTGAAACAATGAGTGTGAACATGGGACTGAGTTCTATGACCCTAACCTGTTTTCACTTCAATTTCCTCGTTTAGAAAATATGGAATTAAGCTCGATTTTTAAACGATGCTTCAAAGTTCTGAAATTTTATGGCATTACTTCTACCTCAACTGTACATGTTGAGGAAAATGAACCTTGGGAAAAGTTGAAACAGGGATGTCGAAGGAGGGACAACTTCTTTGGAGGTAGTAGGATTGAAAATAATTCTGGAGATAATGGTGACTTGTGAAATCCCTTTACAAAGTAGCCAGGGCCAGTCCCATAAGTATTACCTTGTTAGCAGGTATGACATCCTATTGGATATTGGGGATAAGGGATGATGTTGGGAGCAGGATATGAGGTCAGCATGCACTATGGGAAATGGTAATGGAGGATCCCTCTTTTATCTGAGTATTATCCACTCGCAGTGTCTATAAACCATTTTTTTTTCCAATCAGAACAACACTGTTGTCCAGGAAATATAAGTCATAGTCTATTGCAGAATTGTTTATATATACATTGTCTCCATTTTCAAGATGAGGAAATCGCAGAGCAATATGTTCCTATGGCTTTGCCTGAAGTTCCAGGAATCCAGTGAAGTAGGTTTCCCCCTCAGTTTTGTGTACTGTAATAATAGTAAAAATAGTGATAGCAATCATCACCATTGTTATTATCACACCTTTACTCATATAGAACTCTTATCCTTTCAAAGCACATTTTAGTCATTATTACTTTGTTTCTTCCTATCTATTCTGTGCACCTGAGGTAGGCAAAGTAGATATGACTATTGACTTTTTTACAAAGGAGAATGCTTGGTGATGTTTTGGATATTCACCCAATAGTTATTTTTGGCTGAAAGAATGTTGTCATTGACTCACCATTTGAACATATTCAAACTCTTTAGAATATCATTCCGCTACTTCTAAGGTGTCCCAAGTCATAATAATTGTCTTCTGCAAGAAGCCACAATAGAGGGAAGTATTTCTGTGAAGTTTGGCATTTAGAAAGAGTTAACAAGGGTAATACTGTGCTGGTAATAGAAAAGTCAAAATTTTATATTACCATTAAATGTAATATTTTGCTAACCCTTTTCTAACTCCACTGCCTCTAATAATTTTGCCTGAGTTTCTGTATTAAATTTGCAATTATTAAAATCTGCTTTATTTTCTCTTAATACACTTTGTTTTAGACACACAAAGTCAATCCTATTTAAATTCTCCTTGGATTCATGTTTTCTCATTGAATACTAGTTGAGCACATGTGAATATCATTAAATGAATAACTGTGATCTCCTAGTTCCTTTAAATAGTGAGGTAGTGGAAAAAGATCTTTAGTTCTGGGTATTAATCCTGTTGCAAATTACTTATCTTTAGGAGGCCTCAAACTGCACTTATGCACCTTACTAGAATTCTGGTTGGAATTAAATTTTAGAAATATTTCCAGCTGAGGTAACACCTGTTTTGTAGAACCCAAAGGAAGAAATGACATAGGCCCAATAGCTCTCTGGAAAATATAAGCATCAGAGCCATGATTAGATAGTTACATTTGTGGTTGGCTGAATTTTATGATGGTTCCATAAGATTTCCCACCTAGATCCCCAGATTGTGAATACGATGACATATCTACAAAGGGATTCTACAGGTTACCTTAAGATCGGGTGATTATCCAGGTGGGACCAATCTAATTATATGAGGCCATTAAAACGGAGTATTTTCTCCAGCTGGTACTATAAAAGGACGTCAGAGGGATTGGAAGCATGTGAAGGATTTGATGCACTCTTGCTGGCTTTGAAGATGAGGGGATAGAGTAGTCCACATGGAAGGAGTGACTAGAAGCTGAGAGCACCCCTGACTGACAGCCAGAATGGAAATGGGGAGCTCAGTCCTCCAGCTGAAAAAAAAAAGAATTTTGCCAATGACTTAATGGACCTGTACCCCAGAGCCTAGCCTGGTCAACATCTTGATTTCAGCCTTGTGAGGCTCAAAACACGGAACACAGTTAAGCTTGACTTCCGGCCTTGGAACTGTGAGGTAATAAATGAGTGTTGTTTTAGGCTGCTAAATTGGTAGTAATTTTTATGTAGCAATAGAAAACTAGTACAGATGCTCCTTGACTTATGGGGTTCTGTCCCAATAAACCCATGGTAAGTTGAAAATGTCACAAGTAACTACTTACGATTCAGGGTTACATTCATCCAGATTTAACCCTGGACTGAATGTGTATTGCTTTCACACCATCATAAAATCGAAAAATCTTAAATTGAGTCATTGTAAGCCAGGAAGAGCCTGTACACAATTCCATAATGTTGAAGGAACTAGGCATATTTAATTTGGATAAAAAATGACTGAGGGGGAACATTTGGATGGTTTGTCGTGTGAAAGAAGTAGTCTGTTTTATTAATGAGCAGTGCTTTCCAATAAAACTTTCTGAGCTGATGGAAAAGTTCTATAGTTATACCATTCAATATGGCAGCCACTAGTCACAAGTGGCTACTGAGAACTTGATATATGCCTACTTCATCTGCGGAACTGAGATTTAAATTTATTAATCTATAATTTTTAAAAATAGTACTCATTTTAGATTCAAATAGCCATATTTGACTGCTGGCTGCTGAGTTGGACAGAACAGCTCTAGAAGGTTAAAGAAGGAAAAATGTGGCCGGGCATGGTGGCTCATGCCTGTAATCCCAGCACTTTGGGAGGCCTAGGCGGGTGGATCACGAGATCAAGGTCAGGAGATTGTGACCATCCTGGCTAACATGGTGAAACCCCGTCTCTACTAAAAATACAAAAAATTAGCTGGGTATGGTGGTGGGTGCCTGTAGTCCCAGCTACTCGGGAGGCTGAGGCAGGAGAATGGCGCAAACTTGGGAGGATGAACTTGCAGTGAGCCGAGATCCCACCACTGCACTCCACCCTGGGCAACAGAGTGAGACTGTCTCAAAAAAAAAAAAAAAAAAGGGAAAAATGTACAGAAGCACCAGGCCAGTAGAGTTAATTTGGCATAAGCAAGACCTTTCTACTAATTGGATCTATTTACAAATAGAATGGCCAACTTTCAAGTAGTGAGTTCTGAGTCACTGAATGAGTTAAACAGAAGCTGGATAACTATGTGTCAAGGACACTATAGGGACGATTCCTGCTTTGGGAAGGAGGTTTCCCAGATGACCTCCATGCTCTTTTCCAATTCTGATATTGTAGGTTCTGAAAAATGGAAATAGCTTTACCGAAGCAGTAACGGAGCTTCTCTGTGTGATATCAGGAAATAATGAACTTCAAGTAGAATTTCTCTTTCTCTTTTGTATTTGATTTTCTCAAAATGCTAGGAAAAACATTTCAATTTTGGGGGGTAGAGGAGGAATAGAAGTTTTCCATGAATAAAAATAACATCTTTCTCAAATGCAGTTTTTTTAAAGGTGAGATCCACATAAAAACCTTATTTAAAGTATGCAATTCTGTGGTATTTAGTATACCTACAATGCTGTGCCCCTCTATATTTGTGTGTGGGGGCGGGGGTGGGAGGGAGAGAGAGAATCTGTTGAAAGAGGTGTGCTGTTTACAAGAACCATCAGAAAGGGAGGTTTCCTGGACAGCGTGTAGAATCTTATTAGTATTCTTTGTTTTATGCCCTTGCTCCTAGGCTTGAATTATCTTCTTGCCTTTTAGATCATATAGGGTTTTAACCTCTAAAACAAGCATGAGTAGTTAAGAAGGTAGGCTGTGTAGTCATATTTGCTGGAACCTAATTCCTACTTATCACTCACTAGTCCATAACCTCACGCAACTTGCTTCACCTTTTTGAGCCTCAATTTCATTACTGGCAAAAATGAGATATAATAGTATCTACCTCCAAATGCTATGAGGATTAAATGACCTGGTAGGAGTTACTTTGCACAAAGCGTTCAATAAGCATGATCTGTTATCACTGTGATTAGCATTATTATATAGCATCAGCATCTGAAATGGCATGTGATATTTTTAACTCAGGAGAGGAGACCATTGTCTTTGAATGGCATATAAGACCTATTGACCAGTGAGGTGGGGCAGGAAGGAAGCACCATACGAGCTAGGGTCTTTTTTTTTTCCTTTGGCACCACAAAAAGAGGTGCTGCCTCAGCAGGAAACATTTCTAAAATTTAATTTAGTTAGGTGGCTGGAGAATGTCAGTCTCTTGAACAATTACTCCGGTCCTGAATCTACAGGAAAGAAAAGGAATTGTTTCTGTGAGAATTTCTGTTAGTCCTGCTGCAGAACATTCTCATACTCCACTGACCTCTTCATCTTTACCAAGTCTTTCAGATGATGTCCGGAACTTCATAGGAGGTTGAATCTAGGCGTTATAGTACAGCTTCTATTGAGTGCATTGTGTTGCAAGGTATGTGGAGATCTTTTGGTGAAAACTCTGTCCATTATTTGCCCACAGCATGATGTCATTAGGGAAAACCATGTCTATGACTTAAGTGCTTCCATGGCTTTGGAAGAAAGTGTCAAGTGAGATGACAAGTTTTGTCTATCAGGTGCTTCCTGTTATTCTCCACAGGAATCCTTACATTTAGCCAACTTTTGGCTAGTTATCATGCTTTTTTTTTTTTCCCCTGGGAATGCTAGAATTTTTCTGGTGATTTAACCCATTTGTGGGTTTTAATGGTCTTTGACATTATAAAACCACTGGTTCCTTTTTTCTGATATTCAAATATTATTTTTATGATGATAAGAGGAATTTTATTGTAGTCTGTTGAAACAGTTCCATAAAAATGAATGTATAATTGAATGCAGTCCAACTGTTGGTACTATCTTAACTGCGAATGTGAAATATTGTGAGAGATTTGCAGTAGATTTCTTTCATATGTATATGTGGCTATATCAGATAAGGAAACATACATATCTTGAGAAAAATACCTAGGGAGTTCATTTTGTAAGCAAAACCCCTTTTCGAAACACAATAAACTATGTGAGATCGAGGCTAAGAAACAGTAAGAAATAGAGAATATTTCTGTACTCTGAAGAACACTGGAGAGAGTCAGGGGATCTGGATTTTGCTTGTGGATCTCCCACTAAGTAACTGTGTGCCTATATCTCATCACTTTACCTTTCTGGGTCTCAAGTTTCTTATTTGTACAAAGATAAGGTTGGATAGGATGATCTCTGAGAATCCTGTCAGTTATAAACGTCTGTATTCCAATCATTCCACATGTTAAAAACGATTTTATCAGATTTGGGTGACTAGAAAATGTAAGAATTCATGCTGAAGAGGAAACAAATTGCCTGTGTTTGTAATTTTGTAAAAATTACTTTGGAATGGCTATTTGTGTTGCCAAGTATTGGTAGTTAAAAATCCTGTGCCTTGAGCCAATACAAATTCTCAGATCACAGCTTACTCTTTACCTAAACCACTCTTAAACAGTTCTACAATTTTTAATTTTTTTTTTTGATATGCCAGTCCTTGAGGTTAGGTTTTATATTGGTCCCTTCTCACACTGCCATAACTACATACCCGAGACTGGGTAATTTATAAAGGAAAGACATTTAATTGACTCACAGTTCTACAGGGCTGGGTAGGCCTCAGGAAACTTACAATCATAGTGGAAGGGGAAGCAAACACGTCCTTCTTCACATGGTGGCAGGAAGAAGTGCTGAGCAAAGGAGGAAAAGCCCCTTATGAAATCATCAGATCTTGAGAGAACTCACTCACTATTATGAGAACAGCATGGGAGAAACTGCCTCCTTGATTCAATTATCTCCCACGGGGTCCCTCCCACAACCTGTGGGAATTATGGGGTTACAATTCAAGATAAGATTTGGGTGGGGACACAAAGTCAAATCATAACAAGTGTTAATCATTATTTCCATTTCCATATTTGAGAAGAGGAATCTGAGGCCCAGAGAAGTTAAGTGACTTTTTTGTGGTCACGTGTTTAGTAAGTGATGTAACTGGAACATTACCCCAGATTCCCTTTCTACTCCTCTGTTTTGAATTATAATAATTATATTATTGAGCATTTTTTTTTGCACCAGATATTGTAAGATATTTTTATTAACTCACTCTTCTTGTTTTCTAGACAAAGAAAGTAAGGTACAGAAAGCTGATGTATCTTGGTTAAGGTCAAACAGCTCTTAGGAGGTAGAGCGGAGATCAGATTCCATGTCTGTCACACATAAACTCTGTTATTAGCCAATTAGCCATTATGCCTTGAATTATTGCTATGGTTTTTAGCCTACTTTTTCTGAACAGACCTATTTCAAAGATTATTTCAATGAGCATATGATAACAAAGGCCTCAGAGGTAGGAGCTAAGAAGGTGAGGTTAGGCTAAGGTGAACTCATCTGATCTCCAAATTGTATAGATGCATTTTCAGCTCTGGCCCAATCCTCACCCATGAGATGTCCCCTGAAGTTTTGTGGTGTGGTTCTAGAAAAATGTTCTCTTCCAGCTGCTTGGAATATTCTTCCACCAGATGGCCTTGCTCTTCCCTTCACTCAAACCTCTGTTCAAGCAGCACCCTCTCTGAGAGGCCTTCCTTTAACACGTTATCCAAAGTAGCACCTCGGCTTTCTAACTCCTTCTTTTGTCTTTTTTTCTCCTTAGCACCTGTCACCACCAAAGATATTGTATTTGCTTACTCATTTGTTATTTGTCTTCTGCCGTGAGAATATAAGCCTCGTGAAGGCAGGGCTTTTTCTGGTGCATTCAATGTTACATTAACGTTTAATATATTTACTCCTAGAACAGTGCCAGGCATATAGTATCCACCCAGCAAATTGTTGAAGAAATGAAAGGAAGAACAGTTAGTAGTGACTGCTTATGCCTGAAGAGTAAGAATTTATATGTGAACGTGGACAAAGGCCACAAGAAATTCTGGCCAGCATCAGGAACCAAAGGGCAGGGTAGGGTGTCCAGCAGGCAAAAATCAAAATGTGCTCAAAAGAGTGGGAAGTGGAAGGGTTTACTCAAACAACAATGCCCTCAGTGGTGGAATAGTTTAGTTAGGCTGCTCTAGCTCCATATATATGACCATTAAAATCTTCTAGATTTAGGTTTTTAGGTAAATGGGTCTTCCCAAGTTTTAATTTAAACTGTAGATCTTGGGATATTTAAGCCTGACTAGGTCTTTAAAGCTCCCCAATCCACCTCCATCATAAGGAAAGTGACTCTTGAATAGATGAAGTAATTTTCTGAAGGTCCAATATGGCCAATTACCAACTTATAAAAGTAACCAAACTGCCACAAATATTTTCAAGCATAGAATTTCAGTAGAATTTCAAGAATCTTTTGGCTATACAGAAGCATATGGAGATCTTTTAAAAATGACTGGGTCCCACTTCCAAGGATACAAATTCAATTGTGAGTCTAATTTGCAGACTGGGTTAAGAATCACCAGTTTGGGGGTTAGGAGAGTGGGTTTAAAACAAAGCTATGTTCAAATCTCATTTCTCTCATTTACTGGCTGCTGTTATATTGGTTAAGTTAATCTTTCTGAACCTTAGCTTCCTGATTTGTAATATGAACATAATTATGTACCTACCTCACAGGATTTTTGTAGAGATTAAATGAGATAAGGTCCACAAAGCACATAGCATGGCACCAGAAACCCAGTAAGCACTTGATAAATGGTAGCTGTTATTATTATTACTATCATGCCATATAATAGTCATTATTATTATATGAATAATTATTGTTCCTCTGTATTTTAAAAATGGCTACTTTAAAATTATATTAATAGAAGGATTAGCCAAATGGTGCAATTTGAAGCTATGAGACTGTCTTGATGTAGCTATGTGTAGGGTGATCTATTTAAAAGAGATGTAGACTTACTATAAAGTGGGACTGAAATATTTGAAATAGGCCTGCCTTAGTTATGTTACAGAAACCACAACCCTGAATTCAATGGGAATCACATTGATATATTGTCTCTTGTGTTATATTCCACACCAATGATCAAGGTTCATACTGTCTCTGGGTTGAGGCGGCTACACAGCTAGAACCAGGCCACGGAGAAGCAGCTGGGTTCTACCAGCCTGGGGCATGCTCAAATATTGCTGTGGGGCAAAGGAACTATTGCAGCACTGAGAGGTGGGTTAAGATCATACAGAATATGAGAGGTGAGCTTTATAAATCCCTCTGTTTTCTCTTTTCTCTCTTGTAGATATTCTTGGAATATACATTTTTAAAACTATAATAATAACAAACTTCCTGCATGATAAAAAGAAGTCATTTGATGATCACCAATCCAAATATTCTACCCATGGGAAGCCTGGTTTGCTTTTAGAGCAAGAGGGCATCGAGGCCGATTAACCTCCGTTCAGATTTTAGCTCCAGACTCAAACAAGAACTCTGTGAAATGTGGGGTAAACATTTTAGAAGAATGAAATGAGTCACACTTTAAAATGTGCATTTCAACTGGAGCTAATAATAATCTTAAATGTGGAAAGACTGGCAACAGAGTCTCATTAGTAGTAGCAATACCATACGTATTTGAGTTTGGCAAGGAATATATTAGCCAAATTATCAAAAAGTTGCAGTCGACTAATGAAGAGTAAGAAGCAACACAGGATACCTGTAGATACCTTTATTTAGGGAACTAACTCTTCAAAAACTGATCCTTTGGGTGTATCAAATGTATTTAAAATAAATTTCAATTAACTAATGGTTGTGTTTTTAAGAACACAATGGAACAGCATCAAATTCTGAATGAGTATATAATTCTAGTTTAAAGTATAATTTTCATTAAAATGACTTGAAATTCATTTTGTAAATTATTGTGATATTAGAACTCTGACTACAGAAATATTGGAAGAATATTCCTTCCTAATGTAATGGAACCAATTTTTCTGACAGCATCTCCCATAATTTTATATAATCATTAGTCAAAATGTACAAATGTACACACATTGCCAGCAATAAGCCTCAAATAGGTTGGAAATGAACTTACACATCTTCCAGGTGGGTGATCGCATATTTTTCACATTCCTTCGTGGAAATGACATGGAAAACTTTGTAAACCCATTTTACCAGAGATAAGGAGGAAAGCTAATTAAGACTTGAGACACTTCTTGGGGTGTGTTATAAGAAACAACAAGCTTTTAACTGCGATTTGTTTCACTTTTTAAAAAGTAATTTCTCCTCCATGTTCAGGTGATAATTTCTTCAGTTTCTTTTAAAATGATGCTTGTTTGATCATAGTTAAAATTGACACATGGAAAGTAGTCTTTATGTGCCAAATAAAAAAAAAGAAATTGGGAAACTTTGACAGATTTTTTTTTTTTTTTTAGTAAACTCTTCTAATTTTGCATTAGTGGTTTATGTTAATCACAGCTTCAAATGGTTATATTGTTAATTGCTAGCAGCTTCCTGTGGGACCTTTAGCCTGTCTGCCAATTTGAACATTTTCAATCATAAATCACTTAATACCTCCATCCTTCCCCCTTTCCCTTCCTGACTTCAGTTGCAGGATAAATATCTTGCCTTATATGGTGCTGATGTAACTTTGCAAGTTTGACTTAATCTCAGCACATTCAATGATATAGCTAACTCCTGTCATTTTTCCAACACCCAGAAGAATACCTTGCGTAGGCATGATCACTCTGCAGCCCACTCAGTAACATGAGTAATGATCTTTAAGTGAACCACTGTAAGGGCTTGGATAATTTAGACAGAAAAATTGGAACAAGTGTGCATTTCTCTACAAAAATATAAGTCTGATTTTCTGCTTAGTGGGACTATATAATCTGTTAATGCCAAAAAGCCTTTCAGAGGGCTGGAAAATTTTTCCCACAAGGTGAGGGAGAGTGTGAGCCTATGTGTTAATGTTGTGCATGTTTGCCTGTGTGTGTGTGTACATATAACATATCTCTGGAGACTAGAATGGTAGATCAGCAGTTTCCTTTCAGGCTTATGAATAATAAACACTGGAAAAAGGAGCACATATGATGTTTTTCTACTGTTTCTTAGTGCCACAACATGTTCTGAGATGACTATTTGGGGCCCCAACCAGCCTCTGATGCTCTGCCAACTTGGCTTTATTTATTTATTTATTTTATTTTTTTAAATTTATTTATTATTATTATACTTTAAGTTCTAGGGTACATGTGCATAACGTGCAGGTTTGTTACATATGTATACTTGTGCCATGTTGGTGTGCTGCACCCATCAACTCGTCATTTACATCAGGTATAACTCCCAATGCAATCCCTCCCCCTACCCCCTCCCCATGATAGGCCCTGGTGTGTGATGTTCCCCTTCCCGAGTCCAAGTGATCTCATTGTTCAGTTCCCACCTATGAGTGAGAACATGCGGTGTTTGGTTTTCTGTTCTTGTGATAGTTTGCTAAGAATGATGGTTTCCAGCTGCATCCATGTCCCTACAAAGGACACAAACTCATCCTTTTTGATGGCTGCATAGTATTCCATGGTGTATATGTGCCACATTTTCTTAATCCAATCTGTCACTGATGGACATTTGGGTTGATTCCAAGTCTTTGCTATTGTGAATAGTGCCGCAATAAACATACGTGTGCATGTGTCTTTATAGCAGCATAATTTATAATCCTTTGGGTATATACCCAGTAATGGGATGGCTGGGTCATATGGTACATCTAGTTCTAGATCCTTGAGGAATCGCCATACTGTTTTCCATAATGGTTGAACTAGTTTACAATCCCACCAACAGTGTAAAAGTGTTCCTATTTCTCCACATCCTCTCCAGCACCTGTTGTTTCCTGACTTTTGAATGATCGCCATTCTAACTGGTGTGAGATGGTATCTCATTGTGGTTTTGATTTGCATTTCTCTGATGGCCAGTGATGATGAGCATTTTTTCATGTGTCTGTTGGCTGTATGAATGTCTTCTTTTGAGAAATGTCTGTTCATATCCTTTGCCCACTTTTTGATGGGGTTGTTTGTTTTTTTCTTGTAAATTTGTTTGAGTTCTTTGTAGGTTCTGGATATTAGCCCTTTGTCAGATGAGTAGATTGCAAAAATTTTCTCCCATTCTGTAGGTTGCCTGTTCACTCTGATGGTAGTTTCTTTTGCTGTGCAGAAGCTCTTTAGTTTAATGAGATCCCATTTGTCAATTTTGGCTTTTGCTGCCATTGCTTTTGGTGTTTTAGACATGAAGTCTTTGCCCATGCCTATGTCCTGAATGGTACTACCTACGCAAATAAACTGGAAAATCTAGAAGAAATGGATAATTTCCTGGACACTTACACTCTTCCAAGACTAAACCAGGAAGAAGTTGAATCCCTGAATAGACCAATAGCAGGCTCTGAAATTGAGGCAATAATTAATAGCCTACCAACCAAAAAAAGTCCAGGACCAGATGGATTCACAGCTGAATTCTACCAGAGGTACAAGGAGGAGTTGGTACCATTCCTTCTGAAACTATTCCAATCAATAGAAAAAGAGGGAATCCTCCCTAACTCATTTTATGAGGCCAACATCATCCTGATACCAAAGCCTGGCAGAGACACAACAAAAAAAGAGAATTTTAGACCAATATTCCTGATGAACATCGATGCAAAAATCCTCAATAAAATACTGGCAAACCGGATTCAGCAACACATCAAAAAGCTTATCCACCATGATCAAGTGGGCTTCATCCCTGGGATGCAAGGCTGGTTCAACATTCGCAAATCAATAAACATAATCCAGCATATAAACAGAACCAAAGACAAGAACCACATGATTATCTCAATAGATGCAGAAAAGGCTTTTGACAAAATTCAACAGCCCTTCATGCTAAAAACGCTCAATAAATTCGGTATTGATGGAACGTACTTCAAAATAATAAGAGCTATTTATGACAAACCCACAGCCAATATCATACTGAATGCGCAAAAACTGGAAAAATTCCCTTTGAAAACTGGCACAAGACAGGGATGCCCTCTCTCACCACTCCTATTCAACATAGTGTTGGAAGTTCTGGCTAGGGCAATTAGGCAAGAGAAAGAAATCAAGGGTATTCAGTTAGGAAAAGAAGAAGTCAAATTGTCCCTGTTTGCAGATGACATGATTGTATATTTAGAAAACCCCATTGTCTCAGCCCAAAATCTCCTTAAGCTGATAAGCAACTTCAGCAAAGTCTCAGGATACAAAATTAATGTGCAAAAATCACAAGCATTCTTATACACCAGTAACAGACAAACAGAGAGCCAAATCAGGAATGAACTTCCATTCACAATTGCTCCAACTTGGCTTTAAAACCCTTTAGAGAGAATGGTATTTGTCCTCCTATATTGCTTGCTACTCTACTCAGCACCTCTTTGACAAAGGGAAAGAAACCAGGGTAGATTTTTTTTTTCCATGTACAGCGAGTAAATTCTAGAATAAGGAATCTCAGACTCCAAAGAGAAAACCCAGTAACAGATGGAAATCTTGATTTGGGGGAAGGGAGAGAGAGACCATTGAATTGGATATTTTCTAATTGTACTTATGTCTCAAAGACTGAATTTTTCCTAACTCGAGGTTAGAAAGGGTAGACTATAGCATTAGATGACATCCTGGGTAAGGCAGTTAGTGTAGGTATTGATGGGCTGTTACAGGAGCCCTATTATATAAATGAACTGGAAAAAATTGCTAAGAAACCGTCCCTGGATTTGACTTGAGAATTATCACCATTTCCTACATCTACCATCTTGTTTCTTTTTCGTTAAGAACCTTAGGAAATGAGCTGCACCAGGGACAGCATCCCTATTTTATAGACGACCAAACTGAAATTCAGGGAGTTAACACAAGGTCACATAGGTAGGTTGTGGTCTCATCGGGACTGATTTTGTTTTCAGTTCTTCTACTGGTTACATCTGTAACACAAAATGACTTTTGTGTCCCTCTTTTATTTTTCACCTTTTGACCAAGAAGGATGAATAGTTTAGTTCACCTCTAATATCCTATCCCTTCCCCCAACTTGATTTTTTTTTTTTTTTTTTTTTTTTTTTTTTTTTTGCAGTAAGTAGTAAGCAATGACTGTATGACATGAGGAAGTCACTTCCCTTTCCTGAGCTCGTTTTCTCACCTGTAAAGTGAGAGTTAGGTCAGATGCCCTCTAAGTTTCCTTTCAGCCCTGACCTAATACAATTAACAGTCGATGAGCATAGTCTGTTAACCATTTATACAGTATCTGGTTCCTTCAGCTACATAGTTGTTCCAGTGGAAATATTACTGCTGTCTGAATGTGAATCAATGAAGAGTTAATGTTTAAACTTGGACCTCATGGTAGCAACTGTGACTTGTGTGAGGAAGAATTTTAAGGTTTCTTTGCCCAATGACCTGCATCGACACAAGTGATCCAGACAACTGCTGCTCACACTACATTATGACCGACTGCCATGCCACCAATGATGCTAAATGATTATGATAATCCCTGAAGGAAAAATGGAAGCACATTTGTCCCTTCAATCCATCATTGGCCTGACACTGAGTTCCAGAAACCGTGCACATCCAGTTCCTCTCTGGTGGTAATAAATGCTGTATGTGTCATTTTACGTGGCCCTGATTAGGCTGAGGTGCTTTTTTTTTTTTTTTTTTTTTTTGCCTAGGACTATTTTGGTCATCTTCACTCTTGCAAGATATGTTATATGTACACACACTGTCCTTCATTTTTAGAGGACAATTCAGACAGATTGCATTGTGCCAAGGCTGAGTTAAGAAAGACTTGTTGTCTTTTTCAGAAGGTGGATTGGGCAAAAAAAATACATTTGTGAGTCATTGGTATATTTGATGAGAAAGAAAAAAAAAAAACAATATCCAGCTAATAGCTGCGTCTGTGGACAGTGTGATAAGGTGGAAAGAGTACAAGTTTAGAGTTTGGACAGTCCTGGGTTGAAATCATTCCAGTTTTGCCATTTACAAGCTGTGTGATCTATGGCAAGTTAGTTATCGCATATGTAAAATGAATATGATAATGCCAATTCCTAAAGAATGTTGTAATTTATGAAGAGCATAGTCCCTGGTATAAAATAGTGCTCAATAAATAGGATTTATTTTATCAAGAAAGATCAACTGTCACCATCATCATAGTATTTCTGTTTATTCGTATGTTTCAAAAACTGCATAAAGAAAAAAGTCCAGTGCTTGTATTATTCCTCTGCATCTGCCACTGTGTCTAGCACAGTATTTGGGATATGGTCAGCATTCAATTATTGTTAAAGAAGTGAATGAATAAATAAGCAACAGTAATACTAAATAAATGATGCAGGTATTATTTCCATTTTTGCTCATCAGCACACTGCAACTACAAGGGGTTGTGACTTGTTTAACTGCTATGAGTAAGTTGTCAAAGCAAAATCTCACACCTACATCTTTTTATTTTAGGGTAAGTGCTTGTTAGCAGTATATCCTGTGATAATCTATAACTGTTTTATTCCCCCAAATTTAGGAGCATTAGTGAGTTTCTAAAGATTTGTCAGTCATTCCTATGATTTGAAGTCCCTTTTCTAAGTAGGGTAAGTAGGACAATCTTATTATTTGTTCATTCATTCAACAAATTTTGAGTTTATTTTGAAGGAATCAGAGATTTTGAAGAAAAGCATGGATTAGAGTGGGTTCTGTGGGGCCCATAGCCTCGGCATAGAGCCTTTATTCTGTATCTCATGGGTATCTATAGATATATCTAGAAAAGTAAACAGTATTACCTATAACACTTAGGCATATGACTTCTATTTTTTGGTAAGATTATCAAAGAAGAAAAATAACCTACATTCTTCTTTTTCAAACTTCTTGCCCAAGACTCATGTTCTTGATTAACCAAGCCCACTTTTCCTGATGGCAGGAATAAGGAGAAGGGGTCTTTTGTCATTTACAGGGAGAGGACTCAATCTGGACTTCACATTGGGCACATTTTTAGTAGTTATTCTGTCTATTCCCTTTTAGCATGAGAACAGGCAGATTTTCTTCACTGATCCCACCTGTGATCTGACCGTTGCTAACACTGACAAACTGGGGCAAGGATCTTACACTATTTCTAATGGCCATTCGGTGAGCCAGCAATGAGGCCTGGATTAGAACTTGGAATTCCTGAGGCCTGGTCTTGCACTTGCTTCAGTACTCTAAGTGATGACAGCTGGGTATAATAAGGTTCCTTTGAAGATTTTTGACACTGACCTTTCAGATAGAGAGATTAAAAAAATCAACTAGATGAACTACACTTATTAAGACATAAAATGTATAGTTTCTCTGTTGAATTCAGAAAAAACTTCATTTCATTTTAATACCTCCTAAAGCTTAATTCTTTTCAAGGTCCTTCATTTAGGCTATCCAGCTGCTCTGAACCATTTTTAGTCAGTTGGATGAATTACTAACCAAAGAGATATTTTTCCAGTTTTTCCGTATTTCAAGGAACTTTCAGTCCTCAGAAATATAAAGACATCTCCCCAACCTGCATACACATCATACCCACATCCTTTATGCTTTGGAGCCCCTGTTCTGTCCTGGGAAGAGGATGAACATTGTACAAGTATGGAGCAGATATACTAAGTCATAATTTATGAGGCTGAAAAGGGAGAAATGATAATTTTTTTAAATTGGAGTCTAAAAGGTACCTTGATGTCCAGATTGGCAAAGAACATTTCAAGATTCTTGTATCCTGATAGCTGAGTGCCACTCCTGGTTAAAACAAAGCATTAAAAAGTCACTTTTCAGATAAACACCAGATACAATCGTATTTTTGCATGCAATGGCTAGAAATTTCTTGTGCAGAAACTATATTAAGACATTTTAAAAAAGGAATTTAAAAAAATCCATTCTCTTCTAGTTAATGATCCATGTCCATTCTAGAGGTAGAGAATGGGGATGGATATGGGCAGTGAGGGATCAGCATGAAGAATTATAAAGAACATGTAGCTTGGAGTCAGAGGAATTGGGGTTTGCAGAGAGCAAGAAACGTAGCTGTAAATTTGGGCATCCTCATTATTCTAATGTACAAACAATGTTAATAGTAATCACAGTATGTTATTGATGTAAGGATTCAATATAGCATATGCAAAACACCCCAGCACAGTATCTAGCACACAATAAAAGCTAATAAATGGTATGTGCTGTTATCACCTGGGCTGCATTATAGTTCTTCCACGCTATGCTGCAATGGAGCAGCTTTGAATGAAGGGTGAAGGGGATGAAGTGTAACTCAGGGCAGGATAACAGCTGCTCAGAAGCTCTCATGGACTCTAAAGTCAGATTATCTGGTTTTGAGTCCAGCTATGCCATTTTCCAGTTGCAGGATCCTGGATCAATGTATTCAACTGGTCCTCAACTTACTCATCTATAAAATCAGAATCATAGGGTTGTTGTGAGGATTTACAAAGTCAATATACGTTCTTAATACAGTACGGGGTACTACGCATTCAATAAGTGTTAGCTATGATTTTATTATAGAGTTTAAATAATTACCATTTGTTTATTTTTGCATATAAAGCATTTAAAATAGTGTCTGGCAGTGGGCACTTGATAAATATCTATTTTTATTTCTTGTTTATTCTATATCAGACACTGTGCTAAATGAAAACCCTCTGAAGCAATTATTCTCATTTTAAATGAAGAAATCAAGGCACATGTATGCCTATGGTTTTTGTTTTTTGTTTTTTGTTTGTTTTTTTTTTTTTTTTTGAGGCGGAGTCTCACTCTGTCACCCAGGCTGGAATGCAGTGGCACAATCTTACCTCACTGCAACCTCTGCCTCCTGGGCTTAAGCCTCTTGATTAGCTGGGACTACAGGTGCATGCCACCACATCCAGCTAATTTTTGTATTTTTTGTTGAGATCGGGTTTTGCCATGCTACCCAGGCTAGTCTCAAACTCCTGGACTCAAGCAATCCACCTACCTCGGCCTCCCAAAGTGCTGGGAATACAGGCACGCACATGTTTTTTTATTTGGTTTCAATATCACAGCTTGTCCTTTCCCTTCTAAGTTGGTATGTAGCAACTGGTATGGGGCAAAGTGGACTTTAACCTGGGTTCATTAGACTCCAAATCCCACATCCATTATATCACACTATTTAGTAAATATTCATTGAATGAGGCAATATGTAGGATTAGTAAAGCTTGAATCAAAGATGGAAGTGAAAAGGAATTATTCTCTGAATGCCAAGAATTGCCCTCCATGTTCTGTTAGTTGGTAACAGCCAAGGAAGCAAGATCCTTGCAGAACCTCAGGACTGAGTCTCTGGTATGTTCTGGTATATATCTTTTTGATCAAGCTTCCTAGATACAGGCTGAGCTAAACAGTAGGTCTACAAGGCTTTGCAGTTGTTGTTAATTATTTTCAAGCATTCTGAGTTCAGGTCAATTTAGCTCCTTTATGTTTTGTGCCAAAGGCTGAAGAGAGCTGCTAATTTTGTTTATCATTTACAAAAGAAAAATAGCCTGAATTTATGGACCTGAACATACATGTTGCACATGTGATTTTGTAACAACCACTCAGTTACTTTATGGTAATAGACTGGTTTATTCCTGAATGTGCCTCAATGGGTTGATCCCAGCTAGATAAAACCAAGTAACAAAATCCTTCTGGATTTTGTGTTCAAAAGAGTGGAACTGTCAGGATTAAAGAATATTGTACTGGTATTAGTTCTTAAAGGGACTCCAGCCTCGAAAGACACTGAATCTCTGACCTTTACAATGGTATGGGCTTTGATGAGAACTAAATTTATTGAGTCTCCCTCACCAGCCCCTTTCCACCAGAATGTTACGCTTGAGACCCTCTTTCCAGAATTTCTGGAGTGGCCGCTGGTTCTATGTGCCAGGGATGGTGCCATGTGCTTTACCTACATTATATTCATTTATGGATATATGGTTATTATTATCTTCATTAGCTTCATTTTATAAGAAGAAAAATTGAGTCTCGGTTTGAGTGACTTGACCAGGTCACATAGGTAAGAAGTAACAAAATTGGTATTTGAACCTGGGCCCATCTGACTCTCAGTACATGCTCATTTTACTACACTATGTTGATGAGGGCATTTTGGACCACAAAGGGTTGTAGGGCCTCAAGCCCTCTTGAATGTATTATTAATCTATAGGTATTCATTAACAAACAAAATAGCTCTAATGATGTTACAGATGGAGGACTCTGGAACTTCAAGATCACCAAGGTCGCTGTTTGGTCTGTTGGGTGGAGTGCCCTTCCTAACTTAGAAATCAAAGGCATTGAAGAGTGTCAGGTTTTAGTGAGATAACTTTTCTATCACTGATCTGGAACATTTTAGTGAAGTATGAGATGTGTGTATAGGATATTTGTATTGCTTTAGACTTAAGCAGTTTGTTCAAAATGGTTATCTGTGGGAATAACTTCATTAGTTCTACAGAATCCAGAGACTGGTGTGGCTACTTCAGTCAGTAAGCAAGTTCAACTGGCAGGAGAGAAGGTGTTTCAAAGCATGACAGGAGTTGCTAATATCACCCCTTCAGGCTGTCCCATGAATTTTTCCAGAAAAGTCCGAGGTAAGTATTGAATGTCACATGTTTAAGATCACAGTGTAGCCACATTCATGGGGCGTGGTGTCAGGAAGAGGAATCTAGGTTATGTTCCATGGGTGAGCTGGAGATGTTTTCCTTGGTGAACTAAGAAAGGAAATGAAATTAAGAACTATAGAAAGGTATACAAGTGGTCATGAAAGGCATTGTATCATTGTTCACTTACTTTTATTAAAAGCTCCATTGTAGATTTTTTCTTATTTTTAGCTCCACTTGATTATTTAAATTTCAAAGCAGAATAGGGATCTTTAATAGAGATCAGCAATCCTCTAAAATTTTGATTTCAATTTATTATTTAAGTTTATAGAATTTGCTTTCTGTTTATGACTCTTTGTTTTTCCTTGACCCTTCTTGTTTTTGCTGTATCCTTCCCTCTTATTCCTTTCACTTCTTGCATTATTGATAAAGCTTGCTTGGTTTTCCTTTAGTTCACAGCCACTCTAATGTAAACCTCTCGTTTTACTAGTTGTTTTAGGTCTGTAAAATAATTCCTGACATGAAATAGTATTTGATCTTTTGATGAAAAAGACTTGTTTGTTATACAGATGTTTTGTATGAAGAAACAACTAAGCTCTGCTTCATATCAGCATGGTGCATTTCTAAATGATTTATCTATCCCTTTGAATACTGAGGTATCCCCTTCTTGATGAACCTTATGCCAAGGCCATACTGAAACAGTATTGAGGGCTTGACAGAGAAGAAATACTTGAGATCACAGAGTTTGAAGTAGAACTCACAAACTTCTCTTCCTTCTGAGGGGTGAATGTCTTCTTTTTGTTAAGATTTGGTTTACACAGAGAAGCTATATCTAAATTCTTTACTGTGCTGAGTATCGTTTGCATATTTGCAGCCAGGTGAAAAACCCCAGTTCAGTATTTTATCAGCTCCTGAGTGACAAATTTGTGGCATGTTTTGGCTCTGCTCTCATCTTTCTTCAGAACTTGTGTAACAGCTGTCTAGCATAGTTCAAACTATCAATGTGGTGACCATATTTTCCAACTGCAAGTGAGTACACATGGTCTGACAAATTTTAGTGTACTTAAGGAGACAATGGAATGGAATACTTAAAGTACAAACTGTTGCAGAAACTATAGACACCATTCTTCTTAGGAAAACAGGGATGTTCAAATTTCATCAATATGGGAACATTCATTAAAGCTTCTATTATATGTGAAAGAGGATGCTGCCTTTCACCTATTGAACATTTTGCTTCTTTTAAGATTCCGTAGTTGTCAGTTGCTGAGATTTCAAATAGGGTAAGACCAGTTTTAACCCCAGTAAAGTCTGCTGAGTTTTCCTTGTTCACTATATCCGGTGCTGTAGCTACTTTGCTATAGGAACTGCACATTGTGAGAATAATGTGTTTATGGGAAGATAATGGAAGTAAAGTGCCATATTGAACCATAAAGAGCATGGCATGTGGCTTATGTAATCAGTATCTTTGCTTAATATTCCTATTTCATACATGAAACTTCAGAAGTGTGTACATTTTAAGAATCTTACAAACTCTTTGCTGGGCGAGATGGCTCATGCCTGTAATCCCAGCATTTTAGGAGGCTGGGGTGGGCGGATCACTTGAGGCCAGGGGTTCGAAACCGGCCTGGCCAACATGACAAAACTCCATCTCTACTAAAAATACAAAAATTAGCTGGGCTTGGTGGCACGTGCCTGTAATGCCAGCTACTTGGGAGGCTGAGGCAGGATAATTGCTTGAACCTGGGAGGCAGAGGTTGCAGTGAGCAGAGATCATACCACCGCACTCCAGCCTGGATGACAGGATGAGGCTCTAAATAAATAAATAAATAAATAAATAAATAACTTTACAAACTTTTCCTAGACTAAGAACAAAGTGGCCAAAATTCATGGGGTGTAGAGGAAGGGTTTTTCTTATCTTCAAATCCAGGTAAAGTGCTTCATTAAGGAGAAGCCATTAATATTATGGAAAGAGCTCTTTCAGTCTCAGAGAGACCACTAGGAGAGCCCTGAGTACATAAAAGGCTTAAATGCACAGTTGGATCTTATATAAATGTTGTGAATGTGTTCTTGGAAAACAACAGGAGTATTTGAAAATTTTAATATACTTTGAACCCTGAATGTAAAACAAGGTTCCTCCTACCTTTGACAAAATAAACTCTCTTTTCTCCTAGGGGCATTTGTTTCTTTTAAAAACAGGAATTGAATGTCCCTGGCTCATTGAAGTTCATGTTGGTATCTGAGACAATGACAGGCCTCTATTTGCTCCCCTTTCCCAACTCTGGTGATCTGAAGTTGCTATTACTTCCCTGATTGTAGCTGTCACTGCACTGATTCTGGATTAAATCATCCTGTTTGGCACAGAGCAAGAGAGTTGGAAGAGGCTAGCAGTGTTCTTTACATTTCTGGTTAAATTGGTGATCCGAAGTTGCTATTACTTGCTTGATTGTAGCTGTCACTACATTGATTCTGGATTAAATCATCCTGTTTGGCGCAGAGCAAGAGAGTTGGAAGAGGCTAGCAGTGTTCTTTACATTTCTGGTTTAATTGGTGATCCTGGCCAACCAGAGTCTATGAAAACTGCCTCAGAGATCAGGTTGGGAGGATAACTTCTTTTTTTTTTTTTTATTATTATACTTTAAGTTCTAGGGTACATGTGTACAACGTGCAGGTTTGTTACATATGTATACATGTGCCATGTTGGTGTGCTGCACCCATCAACTCGTCAGCACCCATCAACTCGTCATTTACATCAGGTATAACTCCCAATGCCACCCCTCCCCCCTCCTCCCTCTCCACAATAGGCCCCGGTGTGTGATATTCCCCTTCCCGTGTCCAAGTGATCTCATTGTTCAATTCCCACCTATGAGTGAGAACATGCAGTGTTTGGTTTTGTGTTCTTGCGATAGTTTGCTGAGAATGATGGTTTCCAGCTGCATCCATGTCCTCTCACCACTCCTATTCAACATAGTGTTGGAAGTTCTGGCTAGGGCAATCAGGCAAGAGAAAGAAATCAAGGGTATTCAGTTAGGAAAAGAAGAAGTCAAATTGTCCCTGTTTGCAGATGACATGATTGTATATTTAAAAAACCCCATCATCTCAGCCCAAAATCTCCTTAAGCTGATAAGCAACTTCAGCAAAGTCTCAGGATACAAAATCAATGTGCAAAAATCACAAGCATTCTTATACACCAGTAACAAACAAACAGAGCCAAATCATGAATGAACTCCCATTCACAATAGCTTCAAAGAGAATAAAATACCTAGGAATCCAACTTACAAGGGATGTAAAGGGAGGATAACTTCTATTGCTGAGGTCTAGATAGAAATGACCCTTGTAAACTCTATTTCTCAAAATTAGTCTTATCAGGGAAACTTCATCTTGTTCGTCTAACAAGAGTTCTTGGCTAAAGCCAATACAACCTCAGTGGAGAAAGCTCTCAGAGCCTCGTCTGTAGGATCTAGATCCCCACAGTATTGTAAGTTTCTATATTCTTTATTATTTCTGGAAGAACTTTGCCTGGAGCCAAGATTATGAATTATGTGAAATCAAATCTAGTGTCTGTCAGTTTTTCTGTCTGTTCTTTTCCCTCATTCATTTTTTTTGTTTATTTAAAAAATTCATTGATACATAATAGATGTATGTATTTTCAGGGAACATGTGATATTTTGATAACTTCATATAATGTGTAATGAATAAATCTTCATTTAATGTGTTTACTGAGCTTTGAGTATTTTTCAAACATTGTGCTAGGCATGGAGGACACAAGTTGTGAACAATACAAGATCTCAATTTTCACAAAGCAGCCACATAGAGCAGCAGTTAGAATGCTCACTCTGCAATCAGATTACCTAGGTTTGAATTCTGGCACTGCTTCTTCCCAGCTGTTTGATAGTAGACAAGTCATTTGACCTCTCTGTGCCCTAGTTTCTGCATCTGTAAAATGGGAATAATGGTAGATTCCCTCATAGGATTGTTATGAGGACTATATATGATTGACTGGCCCATATTAAATATGAGTTTTTACTAGATAATATGAAGCTTACATTCTAGTGGAAAAGATGGATAATTACATATCATGATAAGTGAAGGGAAAACAGGTTGATACATTTGTTATCCTGATACTGTTTATATCTCATAAACTTTTTCCTAAAAAAGGATCTGATAAAATCATTTATATTATGAATTGAACAGTCTTAATGAATTTATATTTTTATGGAAGGCAATATTCACATTAGATATAAACAAATTGTTAAACCTTTGTGTATTTTGGAATCATCTTGGAGAACCCACTGCCAGAGTTCAAGTTGGCTACTAGAGTTCCTGCTATCACATCTACTTTCCAGGCAGCAGAATGGAAGAAGAAAGAAGAAACAGTGTGCCCCCTTTGAAGAAATCTTTCCCAGAAGTTCCATGTAATATTTTTGCTTGCATCTCACTTTTTTGAATTTAGGAGCATAGCTTCGCCTAGCTGAAAAGGAGCCTAGAAAATCCAGTATTTTCTGTGTTGAATATTCTCAGCTAAAACTCGAGGTTCTCTTTGTTAAGAAGGGAGAATAAATGTTGGGAAGCAACAAACAGTCCTTGCCACAGTGCCAATCCAGCTCTTCGTCTAACTTCATATCCAAATTTGTTACTTTCCAAAACTCAATTTGGGACTATCATTAAGACTCCTCTTGTTCCTATTAGTTGTAACTGGGTTTTCTTTTGGTTCAGATAAAATGAAAAGCTAACATGTATTGAGCACTTACTCTGTGCCAAGCATTGCGCAACAATGCTATGACGTAGACTGTTATTATCCCCATTTTATAGACAAGGAAATCAAAGCACAGAGAGGTTAAATAATTTGCTCAGTAGTGGCAGAGTTAGGATTCAATTCAAATGCACGTAGTTTGGTGCCAGGATCTGATTATTAACATAGCACTGCTTGATTTAGAGTTAGCAAAGTGGAATGAGATACAAGTAGGAAAAGGGCAGAGAAAGGCAGTATAAAAATAGCATGTCTTTCATATGAAATGGTTATAAGTTCCATATTCATAGCATATGGAACCTGTGAAAGGTATAACATTTTAAATGTTTTATCTGATTTTCTACAACTAAATGTTTCATTGAGCTAATTGCTTTTTGTAAGGACCTTTACAACCTGATCCTAAATTTTCAGCTTTACCTTTGCTCACTCTACTCAGTGTGATGTAATGGAAACAAATTTTAGAAATAGGGAAGGTTTGGTTTGTTCGCTACCTCTCCCACTCTTACCTGTATGGTTTTGAGAAATTTAGCTACTTCTTTTTATCTGAGTTTTACTTTTCTTTAAAATGGACTGATAATTCCTACTTTTTTGGTCTAAATTTTAAAATTGTTTTTAATTGACCCCAAATAATTGTACATATCTATGGGGTACAGTGTGATGTTTTGATGTATACATACATCATATAAAAATCAAATCAGGGTATTTGGCATATTTATCACCATACATTTATTATTTCTTTGTGGTAAGAGCATTCAAAATCCTCTCTTCTACTTATTTTGAAATATACAAAACAATGTTGTTAATCATAGTCACCCTACTGTGCAATAGAATACCAGAATTTATTCCTCCTAATTGTAACTTTGTACCTGTTGAGCAATCTCTCCCTATATCGTCCCTCCTCTATCCCCACTCCAGCCTCTGGTAACCACTGTCTACTCTGCATCTGTGTGATAAATTTAGATTTCATATGTGAGTGAGAATATGCAGTATTTGCATATCCCATAGATATGTACAATTATTTTGGGTCAATTAAAACCAATTTTAAAATTTAGACCAAAAAAGTAGGTATTAACAGTCCATTTTAAAGAAAAATAAAACTCATATAAAAGAGGTAGCTAAATTTCTCAAAACCATACAGGTAAGAGTGGGAGAGGTAGGGAACAAACCAAACCTTCCCTATTTCTAAAATTTCTTTCCATTACATCACACTGAGTGGAGTGAGCAAAGGTAAAGGTATGTGCTTTGTTCATTTCACTTAATGTTCTCAGGCTTATCTATGTTGTTGCAAATGATAGGATTTTATTCATTCTTATGGCTGAATAGTATTCCATTGTGTATATATACCACATTTTCTGTATCCATTCATCTGTTGATGGACATTTAGGTTGATTCCATATCTTGTCTATTGTGAATA
This sequence comes from Macaca fascicularis, assembly GCF_037993035.2. Lineage (NCBI taxonomy): Eukaryota > Metazoa > Chordata > Mammalia > Primates > Cercopithecidae > Macaca > Macaca fascicularis. The sequence goes on along the minus strand of NC_088395.1, from coordinate 124,210,350 downwards.
GTGCTACAATGAGCATAGGAGTACAAATATCTCTTCAACATCCGGATTTCATTTCCTTTTGATATATACTTAGTAGAGGAATTGCTGGATCATATGGTAGTTTTATTTCTAATTTTTTGAGTAACCTCCATACTGTTTTCCATAATGGTTATACTATTTTACCTTCTCACCAATAGTTCCCCTTTCTCCACATCCACGCCAGCATTTGTTATTTCTTGTCTTTTTGATAATAGCCATTTTAATTGTGGTGAGGTGATATCTCATATCTCATTATTGTATTGATTTGCATTTTTTTGATGATTAATGATGTTGAGTATTTTTTCTTTTTTCTTTTTTTTTTTTTTGGTGGGCCCTAGATTTCAACTTTAATCCTTCTTTTTTTTTTAATTAATTTATTATTATTATACTTTAAGTTGTAGGGTACATGTGCATAACGTGCAGGTTTGTTACATATGTATACTTGTGCCATGTTGGTGTGCTGCACCCACCAACTCGTCATTTACATCAGATATAACTCCCAATGCAATCCCTCCCCCCTACCCCCTCCCCATGATAGGCCCCGGTGTGTGATGTCCCCCTTCCCGAGTCCAAGTGATCTCATTGTTCAGTTCCCACCTATGAGTGAGAACATGCGGTGTTTGGTTTTCTGTTCTTGTGATAGTTTGCTAAGAATGATGGTTTCCAGCTGCATCCATGTCCCTACAAAGGACACAAACTCATCCTTTTTTATGGCTGCATAGTATTCCATGGTGTATATGTGCCACATTTTCTTAATCCAGTCTGTCACTGATGGACAGAGTAGAGAACAGAGAATTAAATTCAAGCACTTACAACCAACTGTTTTTTGACGCAGATGGCAAGAACAAACAATGGAGAAAGATAATAGCTACTTTAAAAAGGCAGATGCAGAGATCAAATAGGACAATGTAGGTGATACTTGAAATTAAATAAATTTCTTTTTGTCTTTTCGTTTTCCTTCCTCCTTTCTCTTTCCTCACCTCCCACCCCACCTTTCCCCTTTTCCAGGGTGATCTAATCAAACTAGTATCTTTTATTTGAGCATAATTTACTCATTCCAAACTCCTACTTTTGATTTTGTCATTGCCTCTTCCTGAAATTTCCCCATTCCCTTCTTCCACTGATACAGATTAGCATTTTTACATCTAAAGTCTGCCTACCATACGTGTTGTTTGGTCTGTAAATGTTTATTACCTGCTTTTAAATGGGGACATGTTTGACTCATTCATCATATATCCCACCATTTGCTTTTTTTTTTTTGAGATGGGGTCTCACTCTGTCACCCAGGCTGGAGTGCAGTGGAGCGATCTTGGCTCACTGCAAACTCCGCCTCCTGGGTTCACGCCATTCTCCTGCCTCAGCCTCCCACGTAGCTGGGACTACAGGCACCAGCCACCATGCCCAGCTAATTTTTTTGTATTTTTAGTAGAGATGGGGTTTCACTGTGTTAGCCAGGATGGTCTCGATCTCCTGACCCCTCCTGATCCACCCTGCTTGGCCTCCCAAAGTGCTCGAATTACAGACGCGAGCCACCGTGCCTGGCCCCATTTGCTATTTTTTTTTTTTTTTTTTTTTTTAGACGGAGTCTCACTCTGTCGCCCGGGCTGGAGTGCAGTGGCCGGATCTCAGCTCACTGCAAGCTCTGCCTCCCGGGTTTACGCCATTCTCCTGCCTCAGCCTCCCGAGTAGCTGGGACTACAGGCGCCCGCCACCTTGCCCAGCTAGATTTTTGTATTTTTTAGTAGAGACGGGGTTTCACTGTGTTAGCCAGGATGGTCTCAATCTCCTAACCTCGTGATCCACCCGTCTCGGCCTCCCAAAGTGCTGGGATTACAGGCCCATTTGCTATTTTCTTACAGGTAGCCCATTTATACTTATTTATGTTCTCCACTGGGCTTCTGAAGGCATCTCAGTTTGAGAAATCCTCCACTCCAATTTAAATTCCTGATCATCATTTCAGGGCCATGTCAAATACCTTCTCTTCCATAAAAGACTTGGTCGCTGATTATAACGTGAAATTTCTTGCTTGCTCCACCATTTTTCTCTTAAAGTTCATGAAATATATTTCTTCCTCATCTTTGTGTCAATGATATGTGCAGGTCTTACATACCTACAATGAAGTCTAAGCTCTCCGAGAATAAGAATTCTATTTTGTTCATCTGTGCAACCTCAACATCTTGTAGCTGTCTTGGTCATGTTAGGCACTTTGATGCTTATTGATAGGTCCGTGAAACCACCCTTTTTGCAAAGCTGAGGTACAGAAGTGCACAGAACAAAAATTATTTTCTGGAAATGCATTTAAAAATGTATAATAACACTTCTTGGGAAGAATTCAAGAAGCATCTGACCAGATGATCCTCTGGGAAAGATAGAAAGTAGTTTTTCACTCAATCCACAGTGCTGGCACGGGATCTGTGTTTCTTTAGTTTTGTTTCCAAATTGGTATTGACGTCAGTCACTGAGAAGTCTTGGCTGGCAATAAATTTCATATTCAACAGGATGGGCTTTGGAAAGTAAATGGAGTGAAAACCCATAAGCTAGGAAGCTCTAAAATGAATGTGCATGGTTAGTGTAATCAGTGACTAAATTAAGGTGAGGTTTATGGCTGTTTCAGTCTTTCACCATGAAGAAATTTCAAGACCGGTCATGCACCACTTCCTATTGATGAGTGGGAGGCCAGAGGGGTTGGAAAGTCAACGTCATTGAGAGGTCTAGTTCATAGGTGGGTTGACCCATGGGCTTGAGGCTTGAATAATAATTATCACCAGGCCATTTGGTTTTGTTTGGTAATCCGGAAAGCCTGAGATAGCCTTTATATAGTCAACACTAACTTTTGAGAAAAGTGGAAAAGCCATTGCTGAATTTCTAAGCAGTGTGTTAATAAATTTAAAAAAAAAAACCTGCCTCAGACTTTTGCAGGGACAAAAGAAATCATTTAGAAAGACCAACAAAATGAAGAAGGAGGCCTAGGCTGAATTCTGGTGACCCAGACTCTCTATCCTTTGTGACTTTGGTGTTGGTATTTTCACCACCAGCAACTAAGGTCCTCATGTTCTCTACTCTCACCATCAATCAAGAGATTGTGAGAAGATCTGTGTTTGTAGCAGTGTTTTCAATAGCAAAAAAGGTAGAAGCACCTAAAGACCTAGCAATAAGAGGTTAGATAACTTATATAAGGTGCAAGCAGAAGCTAAGCAGCTGTTTAAAAAGACAGGATAGGATGTAGGATGTAGGATAATACACTTGGGTTTTAAAAAGCATGTGTATCCACCCCCAGGGTCATGTGTATGTATATGCTGTAATCCTAGAAATCTGGAAAGCGTTTTACCAAATATCAACTGGTAGCTGGTGTGAATGGGGTTTCTAAGGAAAAGGTTTCTTTTATATTTTATATTCCGTGGTGTTTATGTTTTTATAACAAGTATGCCTTACTTTTATGATCAATAAAAACAAAAATAGATTTCTTTTTGTTAAAAGGAAACAAAGAGTCCCTTTTGATATTCTTTATTCACATTGAGATATGAATCACTGGCAAGAGTTCTGAATATCATTCTTTTGAGAAAGGAGAGTGCGGTAGGATTTCACCAGGTATCAAAGCCTTAACCTGATGAGATATGGTATTAAAAATGGGATTTCAGCTAGTTATTGGTAAACCAAAATGAGATAATTCTTTTTTTTTTTTTTTTTTTTTTTTTGGGACGGATTCTCGCTCTGTTGCCCAGGCTGGAGTGCACTGGTGGCGCCATCTTGGCTCACTGCAAGCTCCGCCTCCCAGGTTCATGCCATTCTCCTGCCTCAGCCTCCCAAGAAGCTGGGACTACAGGCGCCCACCACCATGCCTGGCTAATTTTTTGTATTTTTACTAGAGACGGGGTTTCACTGTGTTAGCCAGGATAGTCTCAATCTCCTGACCTCGTGATCCGCCCGCCTCGGCCTCCCAAAGCGCCGGGATTACAGGCGACCGCGCCTGCCGATATTTCATTTCTTGACTCCTCCCTTGGGCAGGTTCTTTTTTGTTGGTCAGGTGATCTTCCAATCACTTCCTACAAGTGCCAGCAGGGGCAGTGGAGGCCCAGCAGGTGAGCTCCTGGACTCTCCAGGGTAGCTTTGAACAGAGTAGTTCCATTTCTGTCTGCTTTTTTGGTATTAGTGTTTCAACTAGGATTTCATTTAGGAAAAACGATTCTTCTGCTTAATAAAAGTTTGCAAACCACAGATCTACGCCATACTTAACTATAAAAAAGGTAGGAATAAATACTCCTTTTTTATAGATGAGGGATTAAGGCTCAGAGGGTGAAGTGAGTTGCTTTGGGAGAGACATGGGGTAAGTAGTAGAGTTAAGACTTAAATCTATGTACTTGGACTCTCATGTTCAGATATCTTTTTATTATGTCATATTACCTCCTATCAGTGGCCCGAAGAAGCTCCTTTTGGTAAGCTTAGGGCAGCGATACAACTGACGTAAGAAACATAGCGAAATGCCCAGGTGGGTTTGAAAGGCATAATCTTATTACCTTACTGCCAAGATTTACCACTTTTTTCACAAACCTGCTCTGGGTTTTGAGCAGGACCCAGGAGCCCAGCAGATAACACTTGCTTTGGGGCATATCTGTACTTGAATTAACAAGGGAAGGAAGCTAACAGGAAGTTCTCATTGTGAGTTGGTAGCTGAGACTGGGATGTAATTCCCTTCTTCCTTCTCCACCGCACTGGGCTACTTATGCCCAGGGTTCACTGAGATAAGTGTGTCCCAGCTGCACTTTATAAATACTTTATTTCAAGGGTGGTTGATACCTTTACTCCCAAATTTCTCAACCAGAACCTATTTGTAAGGCATATAGTCAGAGACAGGAAAAGTTTTTGGTTATAAGGGGAAAAATCCATGAATAGCACAGACTTGAGTGGTTCCTCTGAGCATCAAGAGGCCAAACACCTACTGTTTACAAGAAGAAAAATTACTGAATGAATGGCCTTATCCATTACCCACGTTACTGCATTTTCATGCCTGACTGAACCATATGGTTTTCAGTCTCAGTTCCCTTCCTAAAATGTGGCCTTTAGAACTTCCTTGAAGGTCTCTTGGTACCTTCTTTAGAACTCTCTTTTTGAACTCTTGCTACCTGCCCTTCATTTTTTCCCCTAGACCAGGAACTGTTCCTGTCTTCTGCTTGGAACTGATCTAGAAAGTTCCTCTGTGTTCATTTATGTCTGTTCTCACGGTCAGGCCAAGTTTGGCAGTAAGTCATCACATTGCTTTTCATTTGGTAGCAATTTTAAAAGCCCCAGATGGGATTTTTCTTGGGTTTTCATTTTATTTGTAGCAGAAATCCTCTAAATCAATAATTGAAAAAAGAGGTGGTGTTCTCATAGCAGTGCAGGCTTCCGTTACTGTATTGTACCAGCGACCACTTATTTTGTGGGAAGGCTGAGTAAATAATGCTCTTCCCTTGGTGTATTTCATCCACAGAACAGTATGACTCAGGTGAGATTAAAGTGCTACAGGGAATAGATTACCTTGACCTGGAACTGTTTTTAAGATAAGGAGACAAACTAATGAAAGTTGGTTAGTCTGTCATAAGCAATTTATACTCAGCAAACAAAAGCAAATATTTTTTGAAAATAGATCATCTACAAGCGAAAAGAGAAGTTTTCTTATTGGTAGAATGTTTCACAAAGCCTGGAGTACAAGTGTACGATTGTGAGTATAAAGGGAAAGATGTTGCTTTGGTTGTTGGGAGGTCTCAGTACCTGCCCGGATCCTGAGGCTAATTTTATTCAATATGACACTTACCTCTCATAAGTTGGAATGTCTGGTTGCACTTCCTTATCTAGAGAATGGAGACAAAATACTTGTCTTACCGACTTCATAAAGTTATTGGAAGGATCAAAGGAAATAATTTTCTAGCTCTTTGAAAATCTTTAAATTGAACACATATACACACACTCTCTTACCCACACACCCACCACCAGTCACCAAGTCTTATCTCTGGAATAGTTATGAAATTCTGTCCTTTTTCTATTTGCACTTTTCTCCCACAACCAGAGTTCATATCCATTTCCTTGGCTACTACAAGTGTCTACTAGCCTATGTTTCTGCCTTCAGTCTTTCTGTCCTACAATCTGTTCTCCACTTCACTGCCAGATTCATCTTCCTAAATCTACATTTAATCATGTCTTCTTCCTGCTCTAAAATTGTCAGTAGCTACCTATTATTTGTTGAATCAAGTCCAGATTACTTGGCCAGATTCAAAAGTCTTCATGATCTAACTCCTCCTGTGATTTCTGTCCTCATTATCCACTCCTTCCCTTACATCCTTGTATACTCCATCCAGCTTGTAACATTTATCGCCCTGTAAATGACCTGTACATTTTTAGAGCCCTTAGGTTTTTGTCATTTCCTCATCCTTTTTGTTTTCAAACATCAAAATTCAATATTTTGAGGACCTGGTTGAAATGCCATTTTCTTCCATAAAACTTTTTGATATCTCCCTTAGCGGGCATCTGTTTGGTGGGGATATTGTAAAGGGAACTGAAGCATTACACAGTGGTTGAGTGAAATGAGATAAGGACTCAGATTCTTTCCAACTCAATTCGTTTTTCTAAGCAGTGCTTTTTGGATTAAAATGAGGCGTGAATATTCCTGTTTTGATAAATCAAACAATGACTTATATCTTCTATTCTTCCTAGCATCTCCTCCTTTTCTCCTTCCTGAGTTTCTGCTTTCTCTGTTCATACTGGCAGAACACCTTGGTTTTTCTGCTAAAGAGGACGTCAAGCTGGGGACTTTAATTGGAGCAGACAGGATGTGTGTCAACATCATTTGAAAAAAAAAAATGGTGCCAGTCTGTTGTCCTGGCAGATGTTATCACAAAACAATTTTAATTGGTGTAATCGCTCTCTCTTCTTTATTGTTCCAGTATTTTGTGCCATTTTTAAACCAATGTCTTGTCCTACCAACTCTTTCAAATATACATCTTCGTTTCTAGATTTCAAGCTCTTTGAGGGCAGAGACCTTCCTTATTTATTATTTTGTCTCCTACAGTACCTACTAGTGTTCATTCAATGCTTGGTGAGTTGAATCAACAATGAATAAAGAAGTAGCTTTTTCCCCCTGGGCATAAGGTACAAAACAAAGGATTCATTGATCCCTACCCATCTTCTGTGGCATCAGCCTTTGTGAAGCTTCTCTTCTTAGCCAGGCAATAACCAGTCTTCTCTGTGACTTCTGGCAGAGGAGTTCTTGGCTTTGTGTGGTAATTCCACTGAGTCCCTAGGAGAGAGAACAATTTCAGAAAGAATCATTTGTTTGTTCAGTTTCCATTTCATGCTGGGAAAACAAATAGCAAGAAAATATATCATGGCCATGAACCTTTCATTAGGAATCCTATAGCCATATGATACACAACTTCAACAAAATCCTATGAACGTGAATGAGATACAGCAACCACAGATATATGAGATAATCATCACCGTGATGATCTAGGAAGGGGAGCATCAGAATGAGCAAAGAGGACCCAATGGAGCCTGCTTTAGTACACACACTTTGTGAAACAGTCTGGAAGTAGCTGGAAGAGTTAGCTACACAAAGCATGGGCAGTAGTGTTAGTCTCTCTGAATTCACTAGCTAACATTTGTGGTTTTATTTCACCTGTAGCTCTGATCACAGATAATCAGGTATCTTTCTCCCCTTTCTCTTTTGTCTTTTTCATTCTCTCTCTCTCATTGTCTCACCCTGCGCACACTCCTCTCATCTGTGGGGTAAGGTATACACCAAGACAACAAGGACACCTATCTTCAGATCTAAGAGGTGTTACCTCACTCTCTCTCTCTATATATATATATTACACTCTGAGGCTTAATAAACAATTTAAAATATGGAATTGTGTTGAAGCCCACACATGGAGGCAATGGTAAGGAATCCTTAGATTGTCAAAATATTGACTCATACAATCAACACATAATAATTAGAGACAGAACATTGTGAGTCAAGCTAGAAATTAGGAGAAGAGACTGACTGTAGTATAAATGAGTGTTATTAATTGAAGGGAAGAATAGAGAAACAGAAAAAGAAGAGACAGCAAGGTAAGCCAAGAGTGACCAGGGTCAGAGGGACTCAGACACAGATTCTAGGAGGAATGTACATTTCAGGCATCAGGGAAGCCTTTTCCTTAACTGGGGGATAGGCCTCACTGTAGCCTGGGTAAAATATAGTTTTTTACCCAGAGACACCATCTTATCTGTACTCTGAGTTCATGTGCATCCTGTAATCTTCTGATAATGAATTTCAGTCTGTGGCATCTTAACACTAGGAAGAGCCTTGGATAACACACACACACACACACACACACACACACACACACACACATCTTGTCAAGACCTTTCCAAGGACCGCCAGCTCTGCCAAGGACCTCCTCTCTGGCTAGTATATGAGTGCAAATCTTTGTTTTTCCCTGCCGCTCCTGCCTTAGCCCATCATTGCCCTGAGTTTGATAACTTGAACCTAGGCATCTGATATTCTGCCCATTGCTTTCTAGCCTTAGGTATCCATAGCAACAGCTTTGGAAAAGGAAACAGGCACCAGAGGCTTTCTTACGTCAGCCTGGTTTTTCCAGAGGCCAGCCAGGAAGGGCAAGCCCTGTGTTCTCAGCCTTCCTGGCTTGTTGCGAGAAAATAAGAGTTCTCCAGTTGGAAAGACTTTCTAGGGACCAGAAACTGTATCTGGCTTGTGTGCCCCTAAGTGATTTATTTTTCCAAACTTAATTCTTGGCTTATTTGTCAAGATTCAGCGGGTATGTGCTGTAAGTGAGATGACCATATTTCCTAAACCAAAACATGGTAAATGATTTAACCATGGCTTCTGAGGGGAGAAATTTACATGTGTGAAAAGCCCGACCAAGGTACACAAATAAAGTAACATATAGTTGACAAATTTGACAAATCTTCTTTATTATAAAAAGAATAGCTATATGAAGTTATATGAAATTAGGACAGGCTAGAATAATTTACAACAAATATTTGTTGAGTACCTATTATGTACTGAGCACCGTTCTTAGTACCTGAAATATATTAGGGCACAAAATAAACAATAAGATTCCTACCTTTATGGAGCTTACATTCTAGAAGTGGGGCTATATATCACCACGCTTTCAAAGGTCTTTCCTGGAGTGTTTTTAAAAAATAAGGTCTTTTCAGGTGTTAGCCTCATAGTAAATAAATTTTGATGACGTGAAACCAACTATTACAGTAGTATATATCTATGTCACATGGGAGATGTCGAAAAAGGCATATGGCAATAACCTCTAGCTGACACTTCACTGGGGGACTATAGAATTGAACTTTATTCCTAGAGTGTTTTATCTCATGCTCCAGGCACACCTTTGTTGGTGAGAAACAACCAGTAATAAAACAAAAGAATAGTGTACTCCTCATAGGGTTTAATTTCCTCAGTCATTTGAACTGATATGGCCATTACTTGTATCAAGTCATAGCCTTTGAAGTGGTCAGCACTGCTGCCACATGTCAAAGTTCAGTCTCATATACTGTGCAATTTCCTGTTTGTGGTTGTCATTATCAACTTTTTCCATATCCTTAGTATGCAGCACCAGTGGATGACACATAAGAGGTTCTTGAATACTTGTGGAACACATTAGTGAATGATTGAGTAAATGAATGAATGGGTGAATGAGCAAATATGTGCTTAGGTGATAGCTTGACTTGTTGGTAAGGGGAGTGTTTGTCAGTTGTTACTGCACTTTTGGAAAAAAAATATCCTTTAAAATAAGAAAAGATATGGATCAGAAGGGGAAATGGGATCCCTTATGGTTATATTTCTCCCATAGGAAAATTAGACTGACAATAACAAGGAGTACCCAGAGTTGATTAACTTAAGACTTTGAATCGATTTCTAGGACTCATAGAGTACTGCAGCCAGTTCTCTAATTCAGTGGTTCTTACTTTAGTGTGCATTAGAAGCATATGGAGGGCTTATTAAAAGCACCAGCAAAAACCTTATAAGCCTGAAGGAACTGAGGTCCTATATTTGGCCTCCATAAACACAATAACTGTCAGCCAAGAATTTTGTATGCAGCAAAACTAAATTTCAGAAATGAAGGAGAAATAAAGTTAGTTTTAAACAAATGCTGAGAAAATTTGTCACTACCAGACCAGCCCTATAAGAAATCATAAAAGGGGTTCTAAATCTTGAAATAAAAGTAAACGTGCACCAGAATAGAACCTCTTGAAAGCATGAAACTCACAGAGCATATAAAACAATTACACACGCAAACAACAAAAAAACAAAGTAGGTAACAATTAACATGGTGATTGGAACAGTACCTCACATCAATATTAATGTTGAACATAAATGTCCTAAATGCTCCACTTAAAAGATGCAGAATGTCAGAATGGTTAAAAAAAATCACAAACCAAATATCTGCTATCTTTAAGAGCCTCATCAGGCTGGGTGTAGTGGCTCAGGACTGTAATCCCAGCACTTTGGGAGGCCGAGTTGGGTGCATCACCTGAACTCACAAGTTCAAGACCAGCCTGGCCAAAATGGTGATACACTGTCTCTACCAAAAATATAAAAATTAGCAGGGTGTGGTGGTGCATGCCTGAAACCCCAGCTACTTGGGAAGCTGAGGCACAAGAATCACTTGAACCCGGGAGGCAAAGGTTGCAGTGAGCCAAGATCACGCCATTGTACTCCAGTCTGGGTGACAGAGCAATACTCTGTCTTGGAGGGGAAAAATAAGACTCACCTAATACATAAGGATTCATTAAACTCAGGGTAAAGGGGTGGAAAAAGATATTCCATGCAAATGGAAATCAAAAGTGAACAGAAGTACCTATTCCTACATTAGATAAAACAGATTTTAAAGGAACAACAGTAAAAAAAGGACAAAGAAAGTCATTCTATAATGATAAAATGATCAATCCAAAAAGAAGGTATTACAACCCTAAATTTATGTTCATCTAACTCTAGAGTCCCAGATTCATAAAACAATTACTGTTAGAACTAAGAAATGAGATAAACAGCAACACAATAATAGTGGGAGACTTCACTCGGCTGACAGCACTAGTCAGATCAAGACAGAAAGTCAATGAAGAAACAATGGACTTAAACTACACTCTAGAACAAATGGACCTAACAGATAGTGAAAGAACATTCTACCCAAAAACTTCAGGATATACACTTCTTCTCATCAATACATGGAATGTTCTCCAAGATAGACCAAGTTATAGGCAACAAAACAAGTCTCAATAAATTAAAAAAATCAAATAATATCAAAGATCTTCTCAGATCATGGTGCAATAAAACTAGAAATCAACTTTAAAAGGAACCCTCAAAACTATACTAATACATGGAAATTAAACAATATGCTCCTGAACAATTTTTGGGCTAACAATGAAATCAAGATGGAAATTAAAAATTCTTTGAAATGAAGGACAATAGTAACACAAGTTATCAAAACCTCTGGGATACAGCAAAAGTAGTGCTAAGAGGAAAGTTTGTGGCATAAAATGCCTCCATAAAAAAGTCTGGAAGATCACAAATTGGCAACCTAATGTCATACCTCAAGGAACTTGAGAAACAAGAACAAACCAAACCCACAAGTAGCAGAAGAAAAGAAATAACAAAGATCAGAGCAGAACTAAATGAATTTGAAACAAAAAAATACAAAATATCAATAAAGCAAAAAGTTGGTTCTTTGAAAAGATAAACAACATTTATAGACCATTACCTAGATTAATCATGCAAAGAAGAGGAAGATTCAAATAAGCTCAATTATAAATGAAACTGGAGACATTACAATTGACACCACAGAAATGCAAAGAATTATTTGAGATTACTCTGAACATCTCTATGCACAAAAACTAGAAAAATCTAGACAAAACAGATAAATTCCTGGAATCAACCTTCTTAGATTAAATCAGGAAGAAACAGAAACCATTAACAGACCAATAACAGTGACATTGAATAAGTAATAAAAATATTGCCAACAAAAAAAGCCCAGGGCCAGATGAATTCACAGCTGAATTCTACTAGACATTCAAAGAATTGGTACCAGTCCTACTGAAAATATTGCACAAGATTGAGTAAGAGGGAATTCTTCCTAACTCATTCTATGAGCAAATATTACCCAGATACTAAAACTAGGAAAGGACATAACCAAAAAAGAAAACTACAGGACAATATCCCTGATGAACATAGATGCAAAAATCCTCAAGAAAATACTTACTAACCAAATACATCAGTACATCAAAAAGATAATACACCATGATTAAGTGGGTTTCATCCCAGGGATACGGAGATGGTTTAACATATGCAAGACAATAAATGTGATACACCACATAAACAGAATTAAAAACCACATGATTATCTCAATAGATGCAGAAAAAGCATTTGGAAAAATCCAGCATCCCTTTATGATAAAACCCCCAACAAACTAGCCACAGAAGGGGCTTACCTCAAAATAAAAAAGCCATCTATGACAAACCCACAGCCAACATTATACTGAATGGGGAAAAGTTGAAAGCATTTCCCCTGAGAACTGCAACAAGACAAGATGCCTACTTTCACCATTTCTATTCAACATAGTGCTAGAAGTCCTAGCCAGAGCAATCAGGCAAGAGAAGGAAATAAAGGGCATCCAAATTTGAAAAGAGAAATTCAAACTGTTGCGTTTTGCAAATGGTATGATTGTAAACCTAGAAAATGCTAAAGATTCTTCCAAAAGACTCATAGATTTGATAAATGCCTTCAGTAAAGTTCAGGTTACAAGATCATTTACACAAATCAGCAGCACTGCTATACACCACCAATGAGCAAGCTGAGAATCAAATGAAGAACTCAATCCCTTTTATAACAGCTGCAAAAATACAAAATGCCTAGGTATATACTTAACCAAGGAGGCAAATTATCTCTACAAGGAGAACTGCAAAACACTGCTGAAAGACATTATAGATGACACGAACAAATGGAAACACATCCCATGCTTATGGATAGAAAGAATCAATATCATAAAAATAGACATACTGCCCAAAGCAATCTAGAGATTCAAAGCAATCCCTATCAAAATACCAACATTTTCACAGAATTAGAGAAAACAAGCCTAAAATTCATATGGAACCAAAAAAAGAGCCTGAATAGCAAAAGCAATCCTAAGCAAAAAGAATAAATCTGTAAGCATCACATTACCAGACTTCAAATAATACCGCAAGGCTAGAGTTACCAAAACAGAATGATACTGTTATAAAAGTAGACATGTAAACCAATGGAACAGAATAGAGAACCCAAGAGTGAAGACAAATACTTATAACCAACTGATCTTTGACAAAGCTGGCAAAAGTATAAATCAGGAAAAGCACACCTTATTGAATAAATCATCCTGGGAAAACTGGATCCCTGTCTTTTACCTTATACAAAAATCAACTCAAGATGGATCAAAGACTTTAAGGCCTGAAACCCATAAACATTCTAGAAGATAACCTAGGAAAAATTCTTCTAGACATTGGTGTAGGCAAAGAATTGATGACTAAGACCCCAAAAGCAAATGTAACTAAAATAAAAAGAAATAAATGAGACCTAATTAAGCTAAAAATCTCCTTTATAGCAAAAGAAGTAATCATCAGAGTAGACAGATGAGCTACTGAATGGGAGAAAATATTTGTAAACTATGTATCTGACAAAGGACTAATATCCACAATCTGCAAGGAACTCAAACAAATGAGCAAGAAAAAACTAATCCCATGAAAAAGTAGGCAAATGACATGAATAGACATTTCTCATAAGAAGATATACAAATGTCCAACAAACATATGAAAAAATGCTCAACATCACTAATCATCAGGGAAATGCAAATTAAAACTACAATGAAATACCACCTTACCCCTACAAGAATGGTCATTATTGAAAAGTCAAAGAACAAGAGATGTTGGCGTGCACGTGGTAAAAAGAGAACACTTATACGTTGTTCGTGGGAGTGTACATTAGCAGAACCTCTATGGAAAACAGTATGAAGATTTCTTAAAGAACTGAAAGCAGATCTGCCATTCAATCCAGCAATCGCACTACTGGGTATCTATCCAAAGGAAAAGAAGTCATTATATCAAAGAGTCTTCTATGTGTATGTCCATCACAGCACAACTCACAATTGCAAAGATACGGACCCAACATAAGTTCCCATCAACCAATGAGTGGATGAAGAAAGTGTGGAATATATACACCATAGAACACTACTCAGCCGTAAAAGAGAATGAAATAATGTCTTTTGCAGCAACTTGGATCGAGCTGGAGTCCATTATTCTAAGTGAACTAACTCAGGAAAGAAAAACCAAATACTATATGTTCTCACTTGTAAGTGGGAGCTAAGCTATGGATATGCAAAGGCATACAGAGTGGTATAATGAACTTTGGAGACTCAGAAGCGGGAGGGTAGGAGGGGGTGAGGGATAAAATCTGCATATTGGGTACAATGTACACTAGTTGGGTAATAGGTGCACTAAAATCTCAGATTTCACCACTATGCAATTCATTCATGTAACCAAAAACCATTTGTACCCCAAAGGCTATTGAAATAAAAATTATTAAACAAAGGTTATCTAGTTGTACCTTCAGAGCTTTTGATTCATTACATCTGGGGTGAAGGCCAAGAATTGGAATTCCTAGGAAGCTACCAGATGATGCTAATGTTGCTATCCTGGGAACCTTTTTAAAAAAATTATTGACACATGATAATTGTACATATTAATGAAGTACAATGTGATTTTTGATACATGTATACAACACATGTTGATCAAATCAGGTAATTGCCATATCTGTCATCTCAAACATTTATCATTTAGTTGTGCTGGGAATATTCAAGATCCTCTCTTCTAATGTTTTGAAAATGTACAGTAAGTTATTGTTAACTGTAGTCACACTACAGTGTTATAGAACACTAGTACTTATTCCTCTTACCTAGCTGTAATTTTGTATCTGTTAACCAACTTCTCTCTATCCTCACTCCCCACTAGTAACCGCTATTCTACTCTCCATTTCTATCAGATCCAACTTTTAGCTTTTGCGCATGAATGAGAATATGGAGGGTCATTTGTATTTCTGTGGTTAACTTATTTCGCTTAATGTTCTCCAGGCTTGTCCATGTTGCTGCAGATGACAGGGTTTTGTTCTTTTTTGTGATTCCATAGTATTTCATTGTGTATTTATAACACGTTTTCTTTGTCCATTCATCTGTTGACAGACACTTAGGTTGATTCCATATCTTGTCTATTGTGAATAGTGCTGCAATAAACACAGGAGTGGAGATGTCTCAACATCTTGATTTCCTTTTCTTTGAGTATATACCCAGTAGTGCATTTTTAGTTTTTTGATGAACCTCCATACTGTTTTCTGTAATGGTTGTATTAATTTACATTTCTACCAACAGTGTCTAAGAGCTCCCTTTTCTCTGCATCTTCACCAGCATTTGTTATTTATTTATTTATTTGATGCTTGGAAACTACATTCTTCGGGGTTTTCTTTTTTTGAACAGTATCTTTTTGATAACAGCCATTCTAACTGAAGTGACATAATATCAAATTGTGGCTTTGATTTGCATTTACATGATGATTAGAGATGTTGAGCATTTATTTATATATCTGTTGGCCATTTGTATGTCTTTTGAGAAATGTCTGTTCAGGTCAATTGCACATTTTTAAATGAGGTTATTTGGGTTTTTCTACTGTTGTGTTCAGTTCCTTATATATTTTGGATATTAATCCCTTGTCATATGAATAGTTTTGTGTGTGTGTGTGTGTGTTTTTGAGATGGAGTTTCACTCTTGTTGCCCAGGCTGGTGTACAATGGCATGATCTTGGCTCACTGCAACCTCTGCCTCCCAGGTTCAAGCGATTCTCTGCCTCAGCCTCCCAAGTAGCTGGGATTACAGCCATGTGCCACTACCACGCCTGGCTAATTTTGTATTTTTAGTAGAGACAGTTTTAGTTTCTCCATGTTGGGCAGGCTGGTCTCGAACTCCTGACCTCAGGTGATTTACCCGCCTTGGCCTCCCAAAGTGCTGGGATTACAGGCATGAGCCACCATGCGTGGCCATCAGATGAATGGCTTGCAATATTTTCCCCATACTGCCAGTTGTTTCTTCACTCTGTTAACTGTTTCCTTTGCTGTGCAAAAGCTTTTTAGTTTGATATAATCTCATTTGTCTACTTTTACTTCTGTTGCCTGAGCTTTTGAGATCTTAGCTATATAATCTTTGCCCAGACCAATGTTCTGAAGTGTTTCTTGTGTGTTTTCTTCTGGGAGTTTTATAGTTTATTGTCTTAAAGTTTTTAATCCATTTTGGGTTAATTTTGGTATATGATGAAAAGTGGCAATCTGGCCTAGTCTAGTATTCTGCATATGAACATCCAGTTTTCCCAGCGCCATTTATTGAAGAGACTGTCCTTTTTCCAGTGTATGTTCTTGCTGCTTTTGTTGAAAGTCAGTTGGATTAATATACATGGATTTATTTCTGGGTTATCTATTCTGTTCCATTAGTCTATGTGTCTCTTTTATGCCAGTACCGTGCTGTTCTGTTTACTATAGCTTTGTAGCATATTTTGAAGTCAGGTAGTGTGATGCCTCCAGATTTGTTCTTTTTGCTCGGAACTGCATTGGCTATTCTGGGTCTTTTGTGGTTCCATACAACTTTTAGAATTTTTTTTTTCTACTTTTGGGAAAAGGGCCTTAGTAATTTGATAGGAATTGTGTTGAATTTGTAGATTGCTTCAATACATATTAACAATATTAATTCTTCCATCAATAAACATGGGATGTTGTTACATTTCTTTGTTTCCTCTTCAATATCTTTTATCAGTGTTTTGTAATTTTCTGTGTAGATATCTTTCACCTACTTGGTTAAATTCATTCCTAGGTATTTTGTTTTATTTTTGTATCTGTTGTAAGTGGAATTGCGTTTTTGATTTCTTTTTCAGTTCGTTATTTCTTTTTAGTTATTTCTTTTTAGTTCGTTATTCGTGTGTAGAAACACTAGTTAGTTTTTATGTTGATTTTGTATTCTGCAACTTTACTGAATTTATCAGTTCTAAGAGTTTTTTGATGGAGTCTAGGTTTTTCTATACATGAGATCATATCATCTGCAAACAGGGACAATTTGACTTCCTCCTTTCCAATTTGGGTGCCATTTATTTTTTCCTCTTGTCTAATGTCTAGGATTTTCAGTACTATGTTGAATGAGTAATAAAAGTGGGTATCCTTGTCTTGTTCTAGTTCTTAAAGAAAGATCTTTTAAGTTTTCCTCATTGAGTATGATGTTAGCTGTGGGTTTGCCATATCTGGCCTTTATTGTGTTGAGGTGCATTCTTTCTATACCTAATTGTTGTGGGTTTTTATTATGAAATGGTAAAATGCTTCTTTTGCATCTATTGAAATGATCATATGGATTTTCTCCTTCATTCTGTTGATACGATGTATCACATTTATTGATTAGCATATGTTGAACTATCCTTGTATCCCTGGGATAAATCTCACTTGATCATGTTGTGTAATCTTCTGGTTGTGCTGTTGAATTTGGTTTGCTAATATTTTGCTAAGGATTTCTGCATCTATGTTCATCAGGGATTTTGGCCTGTAAAGTGTGTGTGTGTGTGTGTGTGTTTATCCTTCTCTGGCTTTGGTATCAGGGTAATAATGCTGGCCTTGTATAATGAATTTGAAAAAATTTCATGCCCTTTAAGTTTTTGGAACAGTTTGATAATTGGTGTCAGTTTTTTTTTTTTTTTTTTTAGGTTTGGTAGAATTCAGTGAAGCCATCAGATCCTGGGCTTTTCTTTGATGAGATAATTTTGTATTACTGCTTCAGTCTCATTACTGGCTCTTGATCTCTTCAGGTTTTCTATTTATTTCTGTCTTAGTATTGATAGGTTGTATGTGTCCAGGAATTTATCCATTTCTTCTAAGTTTTCCAATTTGTCTATGTATATCTGTTCATAGTAGTCTCTAATGATCCTTTGTATTTCTGTGGTATCAGTTGTAAGGTCTCCTATTTTCTGATTGTATTTATTTAGGTCCTTTTTATTAGTGTAGCTAATTGTTTGTCAACCTGGTTTATCTTTCCAAATAACCAAATTTTCATTTTTGTTGATCTTTTGTACTATTTTAATCTATCATTTATTTATACTCTTAACTTTGTTTACTTCTATTAATTTTGAATTCGTTTTTGCTTGGTTTTCTAGTTCCTTGAGGTGTAGCGTTAGGTTGTTCCTTGAAATCTTTCTAATTTTTTGATGTAAGCGTTTATTTTTATAAAAATCACGTTCATTACTGTCTTTCCTATATTCCATAGATTTTGGTATGTGATGTTTCTATTTCAATTTGTTTCAAGGCATTTTTAAATTTCCTTCTTAATTTCTTCATTGACCCATTGATCATTCAGGAGCATGTTGTTTACTTTCCATGCATTTGTACAGTTTCCAATGTTCCTTTTGTTATTGAGTCCAAGTTTTATGCCATTGTGGTCTGAGGAGATATTTGATATGATTTTGATTTTTTGATTTTTAAAAATTTGTTGAGACTTGTTTTCTGGTCTAACATATGGTCTATCTTTAAAAGTGTTCAATGCGTTGATGATAAGAATGTGTATTCTGCAGTTGTTGGGTAAAATGCTCTATAAATTCCTGTTTGGTGCATTTCGTCTACAGAGAGTTTTGAATTAAATATTTCTTTGTTGATTTTCTCTCTAGATGAACGAAAAAAAGAAAGATTATTGTATTGAGGTCTATCTCTTTAGTTCTAATAATATTTGCTTTATATATCAGAGTGTTCTGGCATTGGGGGCATATATATTTACAATGGTTATATCTTCTTGCTGAATTGATCCATTTATCATAATATAATGATGTTCTTTGCCTCTTTTTACAGTTTTAACTTAGTGTACTTTATCTCATATAAGTTTAAGTACTCCTACACACTTGTTTTCTGTTTGCATAGAATATCTTTTTCCATTATTTCAAGTTCAGTCTCTCTGTGTCTTTACAGATGAATTGATTTTCCTCTAGGCAGCATATATTTGTGTCTTGTTTTCTTACCCATGGAGTCATTCTATATCTTTAATTTTTTTCATATTTAATTTTTGGGGGTATATAGTAGGTGTATATATTTATGAGATACATGAGATGTATTGATATAGGCATACAATGTGTAATCCATCAGGGTAAATGGGGTATCTAATACAGAGCACTCTGATATACGTGCAAACATATTAAAACTAAAGAGAGAGGTAGCCGCAATACAAGAATAGGAACTTTACCAACCAACTCTCAACATTAAACAGATCATCTAGAGGGAAAATCAACAAAGAAATATTGGATTTAAGCTGCACTATAGAGTAGATGGACCAAACAGACATTTATAGAACATTTAACCAAACAACCACAGAATACACATTCTTATCATCAGCACATGGAAAATTCTTAAAGACAGACCACATATTAGACCAGAAAACAAGTCTCAACAGATTTTTAAAAATCAAGCATTTATCTTTTTTTCATGTTACAAACAATCCAATTCTACTCTTTTAGCTATTTTGAAATACACAATACTTTATTGTTGACTGTAGTCAACCTGTTGTGCTATCAAATACTAGATCTTATTTATTCTATCTATATTTTTGTATCCACTTACCATGTTATCTTCACCCCACCACTACCTACCTTTGCCAGCTTCTGCTAACAATCCTTCCACTCTATCTCTGTAAGTTCAATAGCTTTAATTTTTAGTTTCCACAAATAAGTGAGAACATATGAGTTTGTCTTCTGTGCCTGACTTATTTCACTTAAAATAGTGACCTCTAGTTCCATCCATGATGTTGCAAATGACTCGATCTCATTCTTTTTTATGGATGAATAGTGTTTCATTGTGTATATATACTACTTTTTCTTTATCCATTCATCTGGTAATGGACACTGGTTGCTTTCAAGTCTTGGCTAATTGAATAGTGCTGCAATAAACATGGAAGTGCAAATATCTCTTCACTATGCTGATTTCCTTTCTTTTGGGCATATACCTAACAGTGGGATTGCTGGATCATATGGTAGCACTATTTTTTGTTGTTGAGATGGAGTCTCACTTTGTCACCCAGGCTGGAGTTCAGTTGTGCGATCTCAGATCACTGCAAACTCCATCTTCCTGGTTCAAGCGATTCTTCTGCCTCAGCCTCCTGAGTATCTGGGATTACGGGCACCCACCACCATGCCTGGCCATTTTTTGTACTTCTAGTAGAGACAGGGTTTCACCATGTTGGCCAGGCTATTCTTGAACTCCTGACCTAAAGTGATCTGCCTACCTCAGCCTCCCAAAGTACTGGGATTATAGGCATAAGCCACTATGCCTACCCATGGTAGCACTATTTTTAGTTTTCTGAGGCTACTCCAAACAGTTCTCCATAGTGGCTGTACTAATTTATATTCCCACTAAAGGTGCACGAAGGTTCCCTTTTCTCCACATCTTTGCCAGCATTTGCTATTGCCTGTCTTTTGGATAAATGTTTTTAACTGGGGTGAGATATCAGTGTAATTTTTGTTTATATTTATCGGATGATCAGTGATGCTGAGCACCTTTTCATATGATTGTTTGCCATTTGTATGTCTTCTTTTGATAAATGTCTATACAGATATTGTACTCATTTTTTTTTTTTTTTGAGACAGAGTCTTGCTCTGTTGCCAGGAGTGATCTCGGCTCACTGCAACCTCTGCCTCCCGGGTTCAAGTGAGTCTCCTGCCTCAGCCACCAGAGTAGCTGGGACTGGGACTACAGGTGTGCACCACCATACCCAGCTAACTTTTTGTATTTTAGTAGAGACGGGGTTTCACCATGTTGGCCAGGATGGTCTCGATCTCCTGACCTCATGATCCACCCACCTTGGCCTCCCAAAAAGTGCTGGGATTACAGGCATGAGCCATCATGCCTGGTCCTATTATACCCGTTTTAAATCAGATTATTAATTTCTTTTTTCCTATAGAGTTGTTTAAAATCCTTATGTATTCTGGCTATTAATCCTTTGTCAAGATAGTTTGCAAATATTTTCTCCCATTCTGTGAGTTGTCTCTTCACTTTGTTGTTTCCTTTCTTGTGCAGAAGCTTTTTACATTGGTGCGATCCCATTTGTCCATTTTTACTTTAGTTGTCTGTGCTTGTGGGGTATTGCTCAAGAAATATTTGCTCAGCCCAGTGTCCTGGAGAGTTTCCTCAATGTTTTCTTTTAGTCGTTTCATAGTTTGAAGTCTTAAATTTATGTCTTTAATTCATTTTGATTTGAATTTTGTATATGGCAAGAGATAGGGTTCTAGTTTTATTCTTCTGCATATGGATATCCAGTTTTCCCAGAATCATTTATTAAAGAGACTGTTCTTTCCTCAACGTATGTTTTTGACATCTTTGTTGAAAATTAGTTCACTGTAGAAGTATGGGTTTCTTTCTGGGTTCTCTATTCTGTTCCATTGGTCTATTTGTCTCTTTTTACACCAGTATCATGCTGTTTTGGCTACTATTGCTTTGTAGTATAATTTGAAACAGGTAATGTGATTCCTCCAGTTTTGTTTTTTTGGTCAGAAATGCTTTGACTATTGTGGGTCTTTTGTGGTTTCATATGAATTTTAGGATGATTATTTTCTATTTCTTTGAAGAAGGTCATTGGTATTTTGATAAGGATTGCATTGAATCTGTACATTGCTTTAAGTAGCATGAGCATTTTAACAATATTGATTTTTTCAATGCACAAACATGGAATATCTTTCCATTGTTTATGTACTATTCAGTTTCTTGCATCAGTGTTTTATAGTTTTCATTGTAGAAATATTTTACTACTTTGGTTAAGTTAATTCCTAGGTATTTGATTTTGTTTGTTGGGTATTGTAAATGGGGCTACTTTTAAAATTACTGTTTCAGATTGTTTCTTGTTGGTAATAGAAATGCCATTATTTTTTATATGTTTATTTTGTATCCGGCAACTTGTTTATTAGTTGAAACATACAAAATTATCTTGAATTTGTTTATTAGTTCTAATAGGTTTTTGGTAGAGTATTTTCCAAATATAAGATTATATTATCTGCAAACAAGTATAATTTGACTTCTTCCTTTCCAATTTGCATGCCATTTATTTCTTCATCTTGTCTAATTGCACTAGCTAGTACTTCCAGTATTATGTTGAATAACAGTAGTGAAAGTGGGTATCCTTGTGTCCCCGATCTAAGAGAAAAGGCTTTCAATTTTTCTTGATTAAGTATGATATTAGCTGTAGGTCTGTCCTATATAGATTTTATTGTGTTGGGGTATGATCCTTTTATACCTAGTTTACTGGGGGCATTTATCATGAAGTGATGTTTAATTTTATCAAATGCTTTTTAGCATCAATTGAAATGATCATATGATTTTGTCTTTCATTCTGTTGATATGATGTATCACAGTGGTTGATTTGTGTGTGCTGAATATCTTTGCAGCCCTGGAATAAATCCCACTTGGTTATGATGAATGATCTTTCTAATGTGTTTTTGCATTGGGTTTGCTAGTATTTTATTGAGGATTTTTGC
Organism: Macaca fascicularis; assembly: GCF_037993035.2. Classification (NCBI taxonomy): domain Eukaryota; kingdom Metazoa; phylum Chordata; class Mammalia; order Primates; family Cercopithecidae; genus Macaca; species Macaca fascicularis. Next base: position 124,187,745 of record NC_088395.1, on the reverse strand, counting down.
ATCAATGTTAACCAGGATATTGACTTATAGTTTTCTTTTTTTAATGTGTCTTTTTCTGATTTTGACATCAGGATAATACTGACCTCATAGAATGTGTTTGGAAGTATTCCCTCTTCCTGTATTTTTTGGAATAGTTTGAGTAGGACTGGTATTAGTTCTTCTTTAAATGTTTGTAGAATTTATCAGTGAAGATTGGGTCCTGAGCTTTTCTTTGCTGGGAGACCTTTTACTACAGCTTCAAGCTTGTTACTTATTTTTGGTCTGTTTAGGTTTTGGATTTCTTCATGGCTAGATATTGGTAGGTTATATGTGTCTAGGAATTTATCCATTTCTTCCAGGTTTTCCAATGTATTGGCATATAGTTGCTGATAGTAGTCGCTAGTTATCCCTTGAATTTTTGTAGTTTGAGTTACAATGTCTGCTTTTTCATGTCTGATTTCATTTGCATGTTCTCTCTCTCTTTTTTTTCTCAGTCTGGCTGAAGGCTTGTCAATTTTGTTTATCTTTTCAAAAAGCCAAGTTTTCATTTTATTAATCTCTTGTATTATTTTCTTCATTTCAATTGTTTTTATTTTCACTGTAATTCTTATTCCTTTTCTACTAATTTTAGGTTTGGTCTGTGCTTGAGTTTCTAGTTCTTTATGATGCATTCTTAGGTGGTTTATTAGTTTTCCATTTTTGGATGTAGGTGCTTATAGTTATATCTTATTATTGCTCTCACCATATCCTCTTCGTTTTGGTATGTAGCATTTCCATTATCATTAATTTCAAGAATGTTTTCAATTTTCTTCTTAATTTCTTTTTTTACCCACTGGTCATTCAGAACATATTGTTTACTTCCCAAGTGTTGGTAAAGTTTCCAAAATTTCCCATTATTGACTTCAAATTTTATCCCATAGTGTTCAGAGAAGATACTTGATGTAATTTTTGTTTTTTGAGCTTTTAAAGATTTGTTCTGTGGCCTAAAATATGATCTGCCTTTGAGAATGATCTATATGCTGAAGAAAAGAATGCATATTCTGTGGCCCCTGGTGAAATGTTCTGTAAATATCTACTAGGTCCATTTGGTCTATAGTTCAAATTCAGTCTTATGTTTCTTGGGAGATCTGTCTGGGGGATCTGTTCAATGCTGATAATGAGGAGTCAAAATTTCCAGTTGTTATTATATTGAAGTTTATCTCACTCTGAGCTCTCAGAATATTTGCTTTATATATCTGTGTGCTCCAGTGTTGGGTGCATATATGTTTACAGTTGTTATATCCTTTTGCTGAATTGACAACTTTATCATTATATAATAACCTTCTTTGTTTCTTTTTATAGATTTTCCTTGAAACCTGTTTTTTTTCTTTTATAAGCATAGCTATTCATGCTCTTTTTTATGGTTTCCATTGGCATGGAATATCTTTTTCCATCCCTTTATTTCCAGCCTTTGTGTGACTTTACAGGTGAAGTGTGTTTCTTGTAGGCAACAGATCATCGGGTCTTGATTTTTCAAAAAATCCCTTCAGCCACTCTGTCTTTTTAAATTATTTTTAAAAATTTTGTATTTCCATAGGTTTTTGGGGGACAGGTGGCATTTTGTTACATGAGTAAGTTCTTTGGTGGTGATTTGTGAGATTTTAGTGTACCAATCACCTGAGCAGTATACACTGAACCCAATTTGTAGTCTTTTATCTCTCACATCCTTCCCACCCTACCACCTCAAGTCCCCAAAGTGCACTGTTTCATTCTTATGCTTTTGTATCCTCATATCTTAGCTCCCACTTATGAGTGAGAACACACAATGTTTGGTTTTCCATTCCTGAGTTACTTTACTTGGAATAATCATCTCCGATCCCATCCAGGTTGCTGTGAATGACATTAATTCATTCCTTTTTATGGCTGAGCAGTATTCCATCGTATATATATTACACTGCAGTTTCTTTAACCACTTGTTGATTGATTTGGGCTGGGCCCACATTTTTGCAATTGTGAATTGTGCTGCTGTAAAAATGCATGTACAAGTATCTTTTTCATATAATGACTAATTTTTGGCTGGGTAGATACTCATTAATGGGATTGCTGGATCAAATGGTAGTTCTACTTTTAGTTCTTTAAGGAATCTTCATACTGTTTTCCATAGTGGTTGTACTAGTTTACATTCCCACCAGCAGTGTAAAAGTGCTCCTTTTTTACTGCCTATACACCAACATCTATTATTTTTTGATTTTTCAATAATGGCCATTCTTGCATGAGTAAAATGGTATCACATTGTGGTTTTGATTTACATTTCCCTGATCATTAGTGATGTTGAGCAGTTTTTCATATGTTTGTGGGCCATTTGTATATCTTCTTTTGAGAATTCTCTATTCATGTCCTTAGCCCACTTTTTGATGGGATTGCTTATTTCTTGCTAATTTATTTGAGTTCCTTGCAGATTCTTTATATTAGTTCTTTGTCAGATGTATAGATTGTAAAGATTTTCTCCCGCTCTGTGGGTTGTCTGTTTACTCTGCTGACTGTTGCGTTTGCCATGCCAAATCTCTTTAGTTTAACTAATTCCTACCTATTTATCTTTGATTTTGTTGCATTTGCTTTTGGGTTCTTGGTCATAAAATCTTTGCCTAAGCCAATGTCTAGAAGGGTTTTTCCAATATTATCTTCCAGAATTGTTATAGTTTCAGGTCTTAGATTTAAGTCCTTGATCCACCTTGAGTTGATTTTTATATAATGGGAGAAATGAGGATCCAGTTTCATTCTCCTATATGTGGCTTGCCAATTATCCCAGTACCTTTTGTTGAATAGAGTGTCCTTTCCCCACTTCATGTTTTTGTTTGCGTTGTTGAGGATCAGTTGGCTGTAAGTATTTGGAGCTGCAGGAGGGGTGACACAACCACCCCTGTAGCTACCACCATGGGGACTGCACTGGGTCAGACCTGAAACCAGCATAGCACAGATTACCCAAGGTCCATGGTAACACTGTCTACCTACCATCTATGTTCACTTAAGACCCTAGGTCTCTACAGTCAGAAGGGTGGTGAATCCAGCTAGTCTGTGTCCTTCCCTTCAGGGTGGTGATTTTTCCCCTGACCCTGGGTGATCCAGGGATGCTATCCATCAGCCAAGTCCTGGGGTCAGAAACCTTAGGAATCTACCTGGTGCTGTATTGTCCTGCAGCTGAGCTGGCTGGCACCCAAGGCAAAATACAAAGTCCTTCCCACTCTTCCCTTCCCTTTCCACAAGCAGAGAAGCCTCTTGCTGTGGCCACTGCTGACCCTGGCCCATGAAGAGTACTACCTGGCTACCATCAATGTTCACTCAAGCCCCAAGGGCTCTTCAGCTTGTCGTGAATTCTGTGAGGCCTGGGGCTCTCCCTTTGTAGTTCTGGGCTCCCCTCTAGCTCAGGGCATGCCTAGAAATACCATCCAAGAGCTAAGGCCTGAAATCAGAAACCCCTACAGCCCACTTGGTGCTCTACCTCATTGTGGGCAAGCTGGTACCTAAGCTGTAAGACAAAGACCCTTTTACTGTTTCTTCTCCTTTTCTCAAGCAGAAGGAATCTTTTCCCATAGTCACCACTGTTGGGAATGTGCTAGGTCCCACCTGAAGCAAGCACATCTCTGAGCGTCACCCAAGGCCCATGGCGAGTAGTGCCTAGCTACCACTGCTGACTGTTCAGGGCCCATGTCAACAGGTGATGAATCCTCCCAGGATGAGGTTCTTGCCTTTAAAGCAGTGGGTTCCTTTCTGGCCCATGGTGTGTCTAGAAGAGTTGTCTGGGAGCTAGGACCTGGAATTGGGGCCCCAGGACTCTGCCTGGTGCCCTATCTGACTGTGACTCAGGTGGTATCCAAATTGCAAGACAAAGTCCTCTTTCCTTTCTTCTTCTTAAGCAGAAGTAAGGAGTCTCCCCAGAGCTGTGAGCTGAGCTGCTATGAATTGCGAGAGTGGTGTCATGAGCACGCACCTTGGCCACATCATCTGGTATCTTACTAGGTTGTATGACCCCCAAGTCCAGCAGCTCTGAGCCCAGCATGGCACCAGGACTTGCCTAGAAATTGCAGTCCAGGTGGCCTGGCCTGACTTTCAAGTTTGTTTAGAACCACAGAGCACTTTAGCCTGTGGTGGTGAGGTTTGGCAGAGTCCAGGTTTCAACTGCTGTGACAGGCAGTTCCCCCCCCTGGATACGGCTGGTCTAAATGATCCCTCTGTGTGTGCCAGATGAGTTCTGCCTGGTGTTGCTTCCCATGGAGACAGGGCAGCACTTAGTTCCAATGCCGAGTCCCACAGTCACTGTGCTTTCCCATTCCCAACTGCACAGATTCTCTGTCTCCACCATGCAGCCATTGCTGGGGGCTGGGGGAAGAGTGGCATTGGTAATTCAAGACTTTCTTATCCTCTTCAGTGCCCCTTTCAGGGATGTGACATTAAAGCCAGGTATAGTGATTGCTCATCTAACTTTTCATTCCTATGAAGGTACTTTTCTGTGTGGATAGTTATTGAGTTTTGTGTTTCTGTGGGGAGACAATGGTGGAGGCTTCTATTCAGCCATCTTTCTCTGCCTCCCTCTCCACTACTAAGGTGTATACTTCTTAATTTAGGGATTTAATTAATTTACATGTAAGATTACTAATAATAGGTAACAACTTACTCCTTTGTTACATGGTTTCTAGTGCTTTTATACAGCCTTTGATGCTTTCTTCCTCTCTCATTTTTTCTTTGTGGCTTTGTCATTTTCTGTTGTGATAAGGTTTTCTTTCTTATTTGGGTAACTGAGGGTCTTCATTACTTCCTTTATAAATTTCAATGTTCTTCCTTAGGTACTTTACTCAAAGTATAGCTATGCGTTTTTCTGTTTTGGTTCTTCTTTGTAAAGGAGAGGAGCATTGGGCACCTCTAGCCAGCCATGTAGATGCTGTCCTGAAGACTTTTTTGAGAACCATGAATCCATAATCAGTGCTGGTATAGTTGAAAGGAGAGTGCTTAAGCATGTGTACTCTGACCAGTGGTCAGATCTAAGTTTTGCCCCTCATTGTGTGGCCCTGAATTTGCTTCTTCACTTTTCTGATCTGTAAAATGGGAATAATTTAGTACTCGCTTCAGAGGTTTATTGTACAGACAAGATAATGCATTAAGAGAGCTTAGCACAGCAGTTGGAACTTAATGTTTATTAAATGTTAAATATTATTACAATTGCTTTGTATATCAGTAACTTGTTATATAATAGACTTTCAATTAAATGTCCTAATGAAGAAGAAGATATTGGTTGAGGGGCTAGCAGAGAGAATTTTGAGTTTCTAAAAATTCACAATTGACCTTTAATATTCAACCTAAAGTTGAAGCAGATTCCTGGATGCAGCTGCAGGTGAAGTGTTGATGCTAGAATAGCACAATTCATTTGCTGGTCTTCTTCTGACCCCATATATGTCTTGACAGGCATTCAGTGAGTTAGAATCTATAAGAGAGTCAAAGGCCAAGAGTTTGTTGGAATGTTACAGCTTTTGTATGAGACCTGCAAACCTGGTGTCAAATGTCCTTAGTTTAATATTGCATGTCATCCCTTGGCCAGTGGGCAAGCCAAATATACTGTTAGAATATTTTTTGTTGTTCTATTTAAAATCCATATTAAGCAGAAAGGCTCACTGAGTTTATTTGAAGGGTTGAATCAATCTCTCTCTCCCTCTCTCAACCCCTTCTTTCCCCCCTCCCTCTTTCCTTCTTTTCATATTTCTCTCTCCCTGACCTGTTTTTTTTTTTTTTTTTTTTTTTTTTTTTTAAATGTGTACACGTACTATGTGTTTCCCAAAGTGTGATCCATAGAACATTTGCATCAACCTGAAGTGCTTGGTGAAAATAGAGATTCCTGAGCACTGACCTAGATGTAATAAATCAGAATCCCTAGAAGTGGAGTTAGAAAGTCTACATTTAAAAATAATTTCAGGCCGGGCGTGCTGCCTCACGCCTGTCATCCCAACACTTTGGGAGGCTGAGGAGGGCGAATCACGAGGTTAGGAGTTCGAGACCAGCTTGACCAACATGGTGAAACCCTGTCTCTACTAAAAATACAAAAATTAGCCGAGTGTGGTGGTGCTCACCTGTAATCCCAGCTACTCAGGAGGCTGAGGCAGCAGAATCGCTTGAACCCGGGAGATGGAGGTTGCAGTGAGCTGAGATCGTGCCACTGCACTCCAGTCTGGGTGACAGAGCAAGACTCTGTCTCAAATAAACAAAACAAAACAAAACAAAACAAAACAAAAAAATAGTTCCACTATTGTGGTGAATATTAAGCTTGGGAAATACTACCACAAAAGACTGTCCATCCCATATGATAGTAAGGATGGTTTTATTTGTTGATTATGATTAATCAGTAGAAAAGTTTATAATATTCACATCAGAATTCCCCTGGCTCCATAAATTTTATTCCAAAGCCACACATATTTCAGAGCTTGTGTTATGCTATTCCATCCCATTATCAGCCTATGTACAGTAAAAAACAGCTAGGAATGAAATGTGGTTTAACATGATTTATTAATAATTGTCACTATATTTTTACATATGCACAGAGCTGGATGCTTTAAGGATATAAAATTGGAAAACAATATGATTCCTGATTTAAGGTAGCTCTCATTATGGTGAACTGGCTTAACCAAGAGCCATACCCCTGTGCATCATTTTGAATGAGTGCTGCTGGAGTCTGTTCTTAGGTTAAAGCAAATCACCATGATCCACTCATCTCTTTGATTCAAAATCCATAGCTAGTAATCTCAGATGTAACATCAGTAACTGAAAGACACCAAAGTTAACATAATTCAAATAAGTTTAGACCAGTGCCCAACCTATGAAAGGACATCAGTGACAAGGAGCATTAAGATTCTGTTCTAAGTGTCTGTACATGAATTTTTAGTATCAGCCAACTCAATAGGGCTGACAGCTTTTCCCCATTTCACCTATCTCTAACTTGGTTTGGATAAATGACTCTGGTTTCTATTTTTGGCCTTCATTTGACACCTTACTCACCATCTCCTGTCTCTGAACCTTACCTAGTACCTTATGCTCATCCAGAACTATTTACTATACCTACTGTTTTCTTGCCAACTTTGCTCATCCACAAAGGATAAATGACTTTAGTGACCATCCAAAGAAAGAGCCAGCACCCTTTCAGGTCTGTAAATATGCACACCAATTACACCCATTGATTGAGTGTAATAACTTGCTATTGAAGTACAAGAATTGGTTACCCACGTGCTCTTTCATAAAGTCCAGCTCTTGGAAGAGTGTACTGATGATATGATTACTTTTTACAGCTAATAATAAGCACTACTATCTACATCATGAAGAAAAACCAGCTGATCCTTTAATGAGGGTTTCATCCATAACTTTACAAAGGATAACAAGGAAAAATATACGACTTGGTTTTTGGTGTCAGAACTCTAAAATTTCAACTAAGCCTTAGTTCTTATTACAGGGGAATAAATGGAAGTTAATATTTATTGTGTACCTACACTCTGCAACTTACACAAGTAGCAAGCGGCCCAGCTGGGATTTGAAATGAGGTCTATCTGATATACTAGATGTTGGAAGTAGATTTTTATTTTCTTATGGCCACAAATAGCTTCCTCCAAGGAAAATCCACTTTAACAATTAATTATCTGGAGCAGCAACAATACACATGGAACCTCAACTTATAAACATGTTTGTCCTCGACTATAAATTGTGTTTGGCCTTTAACTCTGATGATCTGTGTTTATGTACATGGGTTTTAATTGTACCAGCAGAGTTTCTAAATCAAGTAAGAATTACCTATGATTAAAAAGAACAACAACAAAACAATCTCTTGTGATTTTTTACTGTAAATGTTTGAGTTACATTTGTTACATGTCTCTATCACTTTATGCTATCTATTGATGTGAAGACAAATTGTCCCTGTGACAATGTTCTGTTTTAGAATGTATTGCCTTTGTGGGAGGTACAGCAGACTGTGATGAGGACTCTGATAAGGACTTTGGAGAAAGATGGTAGTTCTGATGAGGCTTGTGAGAGAAATATATTAGTGCAGTCAGAGTGAGCATAACTCTAACCTGAATATGTTGATATTGATTTGAGGGACTGTCTTCTAAAACGAGTCAGTTAAAATAAGGAATTAACCAAAGGAATTTTTTTGATGTTAGTAAGTGCATAGAACACTTAAGAAAGCTTTCTTTCTGACACTGAGAGAGACAGCGAGCAGTTTCAAATGGGCTTTGTAGGAAAATACAAAAACTTCAGAGCAGGAAGATATATGAGCTTTAAAGGCTGAATTTTAACTGAAAATAAGCCTCTGGAAGCCAACAAAACCTCAACTTGGATAAAAATAAATATCTATATAAACATATTTGAATTAAAGTTGCTAATTAAAAATACACATCAGTAGTTATTGAGGGGACTTATTAGACTGGCAGATTATAAACATTTTGCTGATCTTCACACCACTAACACTAGAGGATGTTCATATCCCTGTTTTACTGAAGTGTAAACTGAGAAAGGTACAGAGACTTTTTCAACATTGTGCAAATAAGTATCAGGCTCTGAATGCAGCTTGGCCAAACTCTACAACATGGACTCTTCGCATCTGTCTTAGTCTGTTTGGGCCGAGATAACAAAATACAGGCATACTCTGTTTTATTATACTTTGTAGACATTGTGTTTTTTACAAACTCAAGGTTTGTGGCACCCCTACGGTGAGCATTTCTATTGGCACCATGTTTTTCCAACAACATGTACTCACTTTGTGTCCCTGTGTCACATTTTGGTAGTTCTCACAAGATTTCAAACTTTACTGCAACATGTATTCTGGTGATCTCTGATCAGGGATCTTTTATGTTACTGTTGTAATTGTTTTGGAGTTTCACAAGTTGAACCTGTAGAAGAAAGTGAACTTAATTGATAAATGTATGTATTCTGTCTACTCAACCAACCAGATGTTGTTCCATCTCTCTCTATCTCCATGGGCCTTCCCATCCCCTAAGACACAATAATATTGAAATTAGGATAATTAATAAATCTACTATGCTCTCTAAATGTTCAACTGAAAGGAAGAGTTGCACATCTCTCACTTTACATCAAAAGCTAAACATGATTAAACTTAGTGAGGAAAGCACGTTGAAACCTGAGGTGGGCCAAAAGCTAGGCCTCTTGTGCCAAACAGCCAAGTTGTGAATAAAAAGGAAAAATTCTTGAAGGAAATTAAGAGCGATACTCTAGTGAACGCATAAATGATAAGATAGTGAAACAGCCTTATTGCCAATGTGGAGAAAGTTTGATGGTTTGGATAAAAGAGTAAACTAGCCACAGTATTCCCTTAAGCCAAAGCCTAATCCAGAGCAAGGCTACAATTCTCTTCAATTCTGTGAAGGCTGAGAGAGGTGAGGAAGCTGTAGAAGAAAAGTTACAAACTATCAGAGGTTGGTTCCCGAGGTTTAAGGAAAAAAGCTGTCTCTATGTCATAAAAGTGCAAAGTGAAGTAGCAAGTGCTGATGTAGAAACTGCAGCAAGTTATCTATGTCTGGCTATGACTGTTGATGAACATAGCTACACTAAAAACAGATTTTCAATGAAGACAAAACAACTTTGTACTGGAAGAAGGTGCCATCTAGGACTTTCATAGCTAGAGAGAAGTCAATGCCTGTCTTCAAAACTTCAAAGGACAGGCTGATTCTCTTGTTACAGGCTAATGCAGCTGGTGACTTTAAGTTAAAGCCAATGTTCATTTACCATTCCCAAAATCCTAGAGCTCTTAAGAATTATACTCAATCTACTCTGTCTGTGCTCTATAAATGCAACAACAAAGCCTGGATGACAGCACATCTGTTTACAGCGTAGTTTACTGAATATTTTAAGCCCACTGTTGACACCTACTGCTCAGGGGGAAAAAAAAGATTCCTTTCAAAATGTTACTTCTCACTGACAAGGTACCTGACCACCAAGAGCTCAGATGAAGATGTACAAGGAAATTAATGTTATATTCATGCCTACTAACACAACATCCATTCTGCAGCCCATGGATCAAGGTGGTGATTTTGACTTTGAAGTCTCATTTAGGAACTACATTTCATAGGGTCGTAGCTGCCATAGACAGTGATTCCTCTGATGGATCTGGGCAAAGTAAATTGAAAAACTTCTGGAAAGGATTCACCATTCTGAAAGCCATTAGGAACACTAGTGCTTCATAGGAGAAGGTCAAAATACCATTAACAGGAGTTTGGAGAAGTTGATTTTAGCCGTCATGGGTGACTTTGAGGGGTTCGAGACTTCAGTGGAGGAAGTCACTGCAGATGTAGTAGAAATAGCAAGGAACTAGAAGTGGAGACTGAAGATGTGACTGAATTACTATAATCTCACTATCAAATTTGAACAGATGAGGTGTTGCTTCTTATGGATTAGCAAAGAAAGTGGTTTCTTGAGATGTAATCTATTCCTGATGAAGATGCTGTGAACATTGTTAAAAGGACAACAAAGGAGTTGGAATATTACATAAACTGAGTTGATAAAGCAGCAGCAGGTTTGAGATGATGGACTGCAATTTTGAAAAAAGTTCCACTGTAGGTACAATATTATCAAACAGCATTGGATGCTACGAAGAAATGTGTTGTGAAAGGAAGAGTCAATTGATGTGGTACATTCATTATTGCTATCTTACTTTAAGAAATTGCCAGAGCCACCCCAGCCTTCAGCAACCACCACATGGTCAATCAGCAGCTATCAACATCGAGGCAAGATCTCCCACCAGTTAAAAGATTACAACTTATTGAATGCTCAGATGACTGTTAGCATTTTTTAACCATAAAGTATTTTTAAATTAAGATATATACATTGTTTTTTAAAAATAATGATATTGCACACTCAATAAACTATAGTGTAATGTAACATAAAAAAAATTTTGAATTATACTTTAAGTTCTGGGATACATGTGCAGAACATGCAGGTTTGTTACATAGGTATACACCTGCCATGGTGGTTTGCTGCACCCATCAACCCATCATCTACATTAGGTAGTTTTCCTAATACTATCCCTCCCCTATCCCCCAACCTCCTGACAGGCCCTGGTGTATGATGTTCCCATCCCTGTGTCCATGTGTACTTATTGTTCAACTCCCACTTATGAGTGAGAACATGTGGTGTTTGGTTTTCTGTTCTTGTGTTAGCTTGCTGAGAATGATGGTTTCCAGCTTTATCCATGTCCCTGCAAATGACATGAACTCATCCTTTTTTATGGCTGAATAGTATTCCATGGTGTATATGTGCCACGTTTTCTTTATTCAGTCTATCATTGATGAGCATTTGGGTTGGTTCCAAGTCTTTGCTATTGTGAACAGTGCCACAATAAACATACATGTGCATGTGTCTTTATAGTAGAATTATTTATAATCCTTTGGGTATATACCCAGTAATTGGATTGCTGGGTCAAATGGTATTTCTGGTTCTAGATCCTTGAGGAATCGCCACACTGTCTTCCACAATGGTTGAACTAATTTACACTCCCACCAACAGTGCAAAAGCATTCCTATTTCTCCACATCCTCTCCAGCATCTGTTATTTCCTGACTTTTTAATGATTGCCATTTTAACTGGTGTGAGATGGTATCTCATCGTGATTTTGATTTGCATTTCTCTAATGACCAGTGATGATGAGTTTTTTTTTTCATGTTTGTTAGCTGCATAAATGTCTTCTTTTGAGAAGTGTCTCTTCATATCCTTCACCCACTTTTTGATGGGGTTGCTTGTTTTTTTTCTTGTAAATTTATTTAAGTTCTTTGTAGATTCTGGATATTAGCCCTTTGTTAGATGGATAGATTGCAAAAGTTTTCTCCCATTCTCTAGATTGCCTGTTCACTCTGATGATAGTTTCTTTTGCTGTAGGCATCATGCTACCTGACTTCAAACTATACTACAAGGCTACAGTAACCAAAACAGCACGGTACTGGTACCACAACAGATATGTAGACCAATGGAACAGAACAGAGGCCTCAGAAATAACACCACACATCTACAACCATCTGATCCTTGTCACACCTGACAAAAACAAGCAATGGGGAAAGGATTCCCTATTTAATAAATGGTGTTGGGAAAGCTGGCTAGCCATATGCAGAAAACAGAAATTGGACCCCTTCCTTACGCATTATACAAAAATTAACTCAAGATTGATTAAAGACTTAAGTGTAAGACCTAAAATCATAAAAACCCTAGAAGAAAACCTAGGCAGTACCATTCAGGACATAGGCATGGGCAAAGACTTGATGACTAAAACACCAAAAGCAATGGCAACAAAAGCCAAAATTGACAAATGGGATCTAATTAAACTAAAGAGATTCTGCATAGCACAACACAAGTTTTATATGCACTTGGAAACCAAAAAACTCATGTAACTAGCTTTATTGCAATATTCATTTTATTGCTGCGGTCTGGAACTAAACCCACAATATCTCTGAGATATGCCTATACCACAGACTGGGTGACTTAAAAATTTTTTTTCCTCACATTTTTGGAGGCTAAAAGTCCAAGGTCAAAGTGTTGGCTGATTTGGTTTCTCCAGAAGCCTCTTTCCTTGGCTTGCAGATGGCTGCCTTCTCACTGCGCCCTCACATGACCTTTTCTCTGTGTGCATGCATCCCCAGTACCTTTTCCTCTTTTTTACTGAATATTTTAAAGATACCAGTCCTACTAGAATAGTGGCTTACCCTTATGACCTCGTTTTACCTTGATTATCACTTTAAATGCCCTCTCTCTAAGTACAATAACATTGACGGATATCTTAGTCCTTTTTGTGTTATGACAAAATACCTGAGACCAGATAATTTTTAAGGAAAGTAAATTTATTTTCTAGAGCCTGGAAAGTCCAAGATCAACATGCCAGCAGGTTCCATCTCTGGTTCCAAGATGGTGCTTCATTGCTGCATCCTCTGAATAGGAGGTACATTGTATCCTAACATGGCAAAAGAGCAAGAGAGAAGGAACCCACTCCAGCAAGTCCTTTTTATAGTAGCATTAACTCATTCATGAGCATGGAGCTCTCATCCTCCCAAAAGTCTCTATCTGCCAACACTGTTCAATTGGGGATTAAATTTCCAACATTTTATTGGAGGCAATAAAATGTTCAAACCATAGCGTGGGTTAGGGCTTCAACATATGAATTTGGGAGGACACATCTCAGCCCATAACATCATCCTACCTGACTATCCCTTAGATTCAATCTCGGGGGGATGTGGGAGAGGACTTGAAATGAAACAAGATAGTGAAGGGCCCACTCTATTCAAAAGGCCAAGTATAACTGAAAGGACTATCTTTACTCTGATTAAATTTTTAAAATCTTTAAATATGTTGAAGTGAAAACAAACCAACATTGCAAATAATTGGCATTATAAAGCCCATTAAAAGTCTGTTAAGAAGGTGACATAGAAGGGAGCAGCTTAGGTGACAGAGATGGGAGCAGGTCAGATATTGACTGATAGTGCCTGGCAGGGCCAGAGTTGAAAAGAAATTTATCTTTGGGAGGTAGATTGTAAGTCAATGTACAAATTATTAACAGATAAAAGATTTCATGTCTTTGGATTTGCCCTAATAGGTATTTCTTAACTCCAGATTCATTTACTAAGTCCTTATATTGTATTTTTGCTTGTAAATAGCACAGTTTTTAAGAATTTAGTCTCTGACTTACACTCTCTCTAATTTACACTCATTTCTTAGTTGACAGGCAGTTCAATTACAGCTGGCAAATATTAGGTTGCTTTTAGCACTTACTGGCAGTGAAAGCTCAGGGCTGAGGTAAAATTCCTGTGTAAGACCTTCAGAACCTATGTAAGAATTATCACGAATCCTGAACAATAGTGGCAGAACTCGAATGACAAATACCATTTGTGGTGGTCCTTAGGTGATCATGCATTATAGCCCCTGAACTTGGAGTCTGGCTCTGACTCAGTTCTGGGATCCTGCTATTGGTGAACTAATTCAGTACCTCATTTTCCTCACGATGGGGGCTCACAAAATGAACACTACATTTGTTACCTTCTCCAAACTGCTGGGGTTGTCACTCTGTCACAGAAGGAAATTAGATTTGTCTGACATTATATTCTTCATTGTCAGGTTGATAGACTGCTCTGTGTATCTCAAAAATCTTTGCCAATTGATTACTTTCCTTTTTCTTTGCTTCCAGCATTTTTTGAGGTACGAAAGCTAACGCCTCCAATTTCTGACTATTGTTTTTCCCATATTAAGTGCTGCTTTATCTTCTCCCTTTCTTATTTATCATGCTTCTCATAGTTTTCCATGAGCAGGATTCACACTCAGCAAAACTAGAGGTGAGTCAAGTTGATTCTAATGCCTCCCCACTTCCCACTGCTCTTTCCCCGAAGAACTCTTACCTCCATTAGGAATTTAAACTATGATCTTATTCTCATTCCTAGGTGGGCTGAGATTCTTGCCTGGAACGCAACTAATTTTACGTCTCACCTGCCCTCAGGTTTAAGGTAATATCCTTCCATAGTTTTTAACCATTTGAATAGGGAACTCTTAAAAGACTCGAAAACTCTTCAAAGACCAAGGGAATGAGTTTCTATTGGTAGAATTTCACAGAATAGTGTGCATGTAAGTTAGGGGCTTCTTTTTATCTCAGCATCCCATCCCTTAGAGGCAGTCCCATACTCTAGCAGTTTTCAAGTGAAAAAAGGCATTTTTAATAGTGGTAGCCTCAATTCCCGGGGGTTTGAAAATTTTTCTCAAGCCAAGAATCTGTTCCAGAACAATTGCTTCAGCTATCTCTTGATTCAATAAAAGAGCTAAGGTTTTTGAAATATGCAAATGTATTTGAGCTCATTTTGCTAAGTTGTTCAAGGTCTTCAATGGAAATATGAGAAATCTTCTAGAAAGAAGGATTAAGAATGTGCTAAAATAAAGGGGCAGGGCTTGTGAAGACTGTACAATTAGTTACTTATTAAGTAAGCTTAGCCACGTAACTACTGGGGTCCCAAAATACTGTATATCAGAGTTGGAAGGGATCTTAGAGGTTCTCTACCTGTTTCTCTAATGGAAGGTAATGTGGGATAATGGGAGAAAAAAAGGAATATGTACTTTGGAGTCAGATGGACCTAGGTTTGAATCCCACGCTTGGTGGGTGACCTTGGGAAAATGAGAATGTTTTTGGGTCTCAGTTTCCACTTCTGAAAAATGAAGATGACAGTGCCTTCTAATAGGGGCTGTTGTGAGGATTGGAGATTATGTATATCTAAAGCACATTATAGGTGTTAAGGAAATGGTATCTATTGTTATTATCATCACCATAAGATTATAGATGAGGAAACTGAAGAGTAGAGGTTAAATGACTTACTCAAGGTAATTTAGCATGTTATTTAAAAATGGACTAGAACACAGGTCTTACATGTCTCTGACTCCTTGGCTTATCACAGCACATTACACTGCCTCATCAACTGCCATATATGGGAGACAGCCCTTTATATGAAAATGGCAAATTGAGGCAATAATTAAAAGTTCAATCTAGTAAAGCATGAGTACACTGTTCTTCCTCTTTGTACTCTAAAAAATATTTTCTCAGTACAAAGTTGGTAGACTAACAGAAGGAGTCTTGGAAGTCACCTTCCAGAAAGAGAATGATGAATGCTATGTGGCTATAGGGCTTGTTTTCTTGAAAGAAATAACCAGTAGTATTTTTGTGAGGTTGTACAATCATCATTTTAAATTGAAAACTTTGAATTTCTTTGATTCTAAATCATTTTGATATCTCTTGTCTACAAGTATTCACCTATTTGATAGATGAGGAAATCAAGGTGTACAGAGGTGAGGGACTTGCCCAATGCCATAAAGATAGTAAGTTGCAGAATCATTATTAAAACCAAAGTCTTCTGACTCAATTCAGAGCATTTTCTATCTATCCCACTTGAATTGCTCATATTTAAAAATGCTTTTTCTTGCCTTTTGGATGTCAAACTTTTGAAAAATAACTGGGTATGGACATGACCATCCCTTAGGACTATTTGAGACAATGTTACTCAGATATTTTCACTGTTAGCAAATGGCACTATCAATTTGAGCTTTTTCTTGATTCTGAAGTTTTTTTAATATAGCTGACTGGTGACCCAGATTCCTTCCTCCATATCCCACTCTGGCTCTGATGCAGATTTAAGTTCCTGTTTTGATCTCCTGCTTTGCCCCGTGGTCTGCTGTGGATATATTTCCACCCATGAGAAGACTTAGCCTTCACTTAGCCCTGAAGATCTTAGAATTGGACCTATTTAGTAGGCTACTGATACACATCAAGGGTTTTTTGCCCATCTGTCTTGTTTTCTTTTGTGCTCAGTTCCTGTCCCTGGGGTTGTTTCCTGGAATCTGGACCACTTGCTTGCTACTTCTACTGTTGGGGACTTACTGGTGAATTCTAAACCTTCCTCTTGACATGATGTGGTAACTAATCCTGTTATATACCTGATAAGGGATCTTGGAAACTCTCAGAGGAACTTGATGATACCCCAGGGCCAAGTTGACAATTGCAAAACTGTTCTGAAGGTTATAGTAGAAAACATATGTTTCTCTATAGCAACAGAAGGCTAGCTGTAACCAAAACATTGACTGGGAGAGATACTGGCACCTCTCCTAGGTTGTATAATTTTTTAGAAGAATTTTACAAATGATTTTTTTTATTGCTGTATGGCAGCCCAATAAAAATACCACTAATAGCACTTACCTAAGCTGGACAAGCACCAACAATATTTTATAATCTTACCTTTGGAAGTAGTAAATCTTTGAGTTAAAACCATATATCATTAATATGACAAAAATGAAGATTGTTAAACCTCTTGCCTTGGTATGATTTATTTCCTGACAGCTGATACTGAGGACTAACTGGAAGGGGTCTCTACTATACTGTGTGATTTTAGTCTGGAAGAGGTTGACATTGGAGGCAGTAGAAGTAAAGATGAGTTTCCTGGAATTTCTTTGTACCATCTATATTCAAGTCACTTAATATCACACAAACTATTTCTCTGAAATTTAATTAGACTCCCAAGAGTAAACATTTTTTACTCTCACCACTGTACTTTTGCCTCCTGACCAAATTTTCTTGTTTGTAAAAGGAAAAGAGCTATTGTATTGTAGGTCCTTTTGGAGAACAGGAAGGAGAACAACAACAAGTGGGCTCTCATTGAGGTAAAAACAATTCTGGACAACCATATTATGAATGATAGCTGGATGTAGCTAGGAGAACTTGAAAGGAACGAACCCTGACAGGAACTACTGAGGAACAAAAACTTACACTGAGCTGTACTCACACTAAGCCATGGCCCCCTAAGGCATACGTAACGCCTGGAATACTGTTTTCCCTGAACTCCATTTTCTTTCTGGTTTCATGGGGCCCTCTATTTCAGCTGTAAAGGTTATGACTCAAAATACGTTTTGGACCAAAGGCCTGTAGCCCTCTTTTCTCTTCTCCTCAATATACATATAAACACATACATACACTTTCTTTCTCTCTCTCTCTCTCTCTCTCTCTCTCTCTCTCTGTCTGTCTCTCTCTCTCTCTCTCTCTCACACACACACACACACAAAACTTAACACTCTCAGATTTTATTACCAAAAAGTCTCTATTACTTGTACCTGTTACTCTTAGTTTGAGATGGGTCCTGAAGAGCTGAGGCCAAGGATTTGTCATTCATTCATCCACTGAGTCATTAAACAAATACTCAAGTTCTTACAGTTTGCCAGACAATTTATTTGGCTTTGAGACACTTTGTTTGATACTTTATTTGCCAGACACTTTATTTGCTTCTAACAACAATGTGTTTGAAGCTAAAAAAGAAATACAGAATGTTATGAAAATATGGGATATAGGAACATCAGGTAGGATAGGAGAGGGTGACTGAGTTAAGGAAGGCTTCCCTGAGACCTGCATAATAAGTGGAAATTAGCTAGGTGAATAGCTAATTTCCTGCAGAGGGGGAAGGCATGTGTGAAGGTTCTGATATGAAGGAGCATAACTGGTTTATCATGAGTGAAAAGTAGAATACAGAAACATTAGTTGGAGAGGTTGGCCCAAACCAGATCATGCAAGATCTTATAGACAAGAGAGTAAGTATTTGCATGCATTGAATCATACTTCCCAAACTTTAGGCCCTGCTTCTCTTATTGTCCAGGTTTTGAGGTTCTTCTACCATAATATTAGTTTGCTATTCTGGAAGCCCCATTTAAGAGGAGACAATCAGTATCACAGGACCAAAGGTGGCTGTGCAGATGGTGAGCATAGGATTTGTCCATTTTATGAAGGGGGGGACCATTTAGAGCTGGCTATTTCAGGATAGGCAAACCAATGTACTCCGTTACCATGGGAAATAATCTTAGAAACTGTGTTACTTGTCGTCAGGAAATGGTATATGTAAACTATTTCTATGAGATGGGTCTAATTATGCAAGGTCGAGGATGGATTAATCAAATTCCTAGATTATTTCTTAATATCCATGCCTTACTTTGTCTTGCATCTTGAGCACTGGTATCTAGCATATGTTAGCCACTTAATAAGTACCTGTAAAATGAATTGATATAGGTTTGTAGTCTTACATTGGTAGAAGCCTGTGAGGATAGCTATCATAAATCTTCAGAAACTGGCTCCTGCAGCCATTGTTACAGAACTTGGCTGACTGAACGACTGTTTATATGATCTAATAATGTTTTTCTCAAAACAAATGGGTCAGGGTAGGAGCCAACTGAGAATTGTAAATGGTAGATCTCATGGACTCAGGGACTCCTCGAACATGACATCTCGGAGACCCTAGATTGAGGTACCATATGTCATCTAGATCTGCTACATCTATGATGATTTCACTAGAATATTAAAAATAATAATTTGTGTGTTGGGAAGAAGTTTGCATTTTTGTGAAGGAAAATTTATTTAGCTGCTGCTAAGGTGTTAAGGTGCTACTGAGAAAAACATTTATCATTATTTGCTAGAGCCATCAAGTCTTGCCTCTGCATGGCTCAATGAACTTTCATATTTAACGACAGAAGAGGAAAGTAGTCAGTCAGAAAAGTGAGATACCAAGCAACAATTCTTCCACTGGGTGGTGGAGTGTCCTAGTCTTTTTACTCAACATTTCACTAGGTGTTAAGTGCTGATTATCAGTAAAATCAAGTCATTTGCTTTGAGTCATGCTATTCCAGAAGGCATTTGGCAAGAAACAGATGGAGTGAGAGTATAAACATTTTTTTTTTTTTTTGAGATGATAGAGGAATAAGAACTCTAGCTTCTGAACTCAGTCTCAACTTACTTGCAAACAGACTTCCAGAAGTTGGGCTTGTCTTTTTAGAACTTCTGACCAAAAGATATTCTGGGGCATTCTGAGAAGTTACCAGGTTTGTTAGGCAAAGGCAAGATGCTATGTTCAGGAGAGAAGAAATTCAGAGTGATTGAGGCAGGATTCATCTTGTATGGATGGATTAGGCATTTTCTTTGTGGAAAGATTTGAGAGTTTCCTCCACAAAAAAGGAATATCTTACAAGCCTTCAGCAGAGCCTGATATTCCAGAAGCCAACTAAGTAATTGAAGGTCATCAATTTACTGAGAGTTAATTCACCAAAAATGATCTTACTTAATGATTAATTGGCCAAGTCACCAAACTACTGATTGTGTTTTGAAGTTTTACTGTGTTTTGCTGCAGCCATCTTTCAGCCAGCATAGGGTGGGGAGAGAGGAGTAGGGTGAGAGTTATAGGGAGATGCTGCCCCTTTGAGATAACAGCATTCCTCTCCTTCCTCTAAAATAGTTTAATTATGCATTCACCAAAACTTGTTTCAATTAACTACTTTAAAAGTTCTAAAAAATCATTTATGCTATATGTGATGTGTGTTAGTTAGGAGAGGATAGATCATGTCGCAGTAAGTAATTAACCTTAAAATCTCAGTGTCCTAATATAGCAAAGGTTTATTTCATATGTATGATGGACATAAATGCAGTTTGAGTTTGGTGAGAAAGCTCTACTATACAAGATATTCAGGGACCCAAGCTGCTGAAGGAAGAACCTAGGCTGATGAAGACTCTATCATCTTTTAACTACACTATTCGGAACACATGCCAGAGTAGGAGAAGAGACTAGAGAATCACAAAAGATTGTTTTAGGGTAGAAGTGATACGTACAACTTCTTTTCATGTTTCTTTAGTCAGAACTAGTTATGTATCCCTATCTAATTGCAGAGTGGCTAAGTCCCTTTTATGGAAAGGACAACAGAAACTGTTCACTGCTAGTGGTATCTACACAGGATGGACTTAAGAGTTTGGGAGGCTTTTTCTGAAATTTCAGTTTTACTGAAATTTGCAAGTAGTGATTTTGTTGCAGCAGGAGTTGGTTATAGAT
Source organism: Macaca fascicularis (assembly GCF_037993035.2). Taxonomy (NCBI): domain Eukaryota; kingdom Metazoa; phylum Chordata; class Mammalia; order Primates; family Cercopithecidae; genus Macaca; species Macaca fascicularis. The sequence continues at coordinate 124,167,386 of NC_088395.1, read as the reverse complement.
GAGGATTGGCAGAAGAGTTGGTGACCTTAGCAGCTTCCACCCCCAACACATATACACACACACACGCACACACACGCACACACACACACACTCTCTCTCTCTCTCTCACACACACACACACACACACACACACACTCCATGGGGCAGTCAACAGAGCAGGCAGATAGAGGGGCAGCTCTGAGACCTGACTGAAACTAACAGGCTTTGATGAGTTAATTTTTTGGTGACATGAATTTTAGAGAATCGGCTTTGGATGATTTGATATTTGGTGAATTAATCTAAACCTTGAGATTCTAGACAAGCTCTTTTTGTTTTTTAATTTTTGTATGAGAAGTGATGGGTGATTTGTTTGCCAGCTGAGAACAGGCATTTGAAAAAGTTCAGCGAGAGAGAAGGAGACAGAAAAGAAAGGCATCCACAATTGGTTTTGGCTCTGGCTGTCAGGTGAGTTGGGAGAATAGTGTGAGGACAGGGCAGTGCTACTAATTGGAGGGTACAATTTTACTGATGGTGCATCCTTGATCCAAGGCCTGGTCTCTGGGGGGTAATTTTGAAAGTCCAAAAAACCTGTGTAGCAACTGCCCTGAGCTTCACTTTCAGTCTTTTGTTTGTAGTTCCATATGTAAGGTAGCATTCTCAAAAACATATTACCTATTTTATGTTAATTTATAATCAACTAAGTTAATATTTTTTATGTTAAGCTGTAGTGTTCTTTTGCTCTCAGTATATATATATTTTTCCTCCTTTTTTTAATCATACTTTAAGTTCTAGGGTACATGTGCACAACGTGCAGGTTTGTTACATATGTATACATGTGCCATGTTGGTGTGCTGCACCCATTAACTCGTCATTTACATTAGGTATATCTCCTAATGCTATCCCTCCCCCTCACCCCCTCCCCACAGTAGGACCCGGTGTGTGATGCTCCCCTTCCTGTGTCTAAGTGATCTCATTGTTCAATTCCCACCTATGAGTGAGAACAAGCGGTATTTGGTTTTCTGTTCTTGCGATAGTTTGCTGAGAATGATGGTTTCCAGCTGCATTCATGTCCCTACAATGGACACAAACTCATCCTTTTTTATGGCTGCATGTATTCCATGGTGTATATGTGCCACATTTTCTTAATCCCGTCTGTCACTGATGGACATTTGGGTTGATTCCAAGACTTTGCTACATATATTCTTTCATGTGATGTCTTGTTTTTTCACTCTCTTGTGATGTCTTGATGAATGGAAGTTCTTAATTTTAATGTAGTCAAGTTTATCAGCCTTTTCCTCTGTGACTTGTACTTTGTGTCTTATTTAACTTTTTTTTTCTTGTTACTTAAACGGGTCTTTATGATTCTTCTGTGGGCAATAATGGTTGAATAAGAGGAGATGTCATCAAACAGGCTATTTGACTCAAGAATCAATAAAAGGTGAAGATAAAATACCTGTTTTCATTTTTACCACCATGTTAATAGTTCCAGTGGGAGAATAAAAAAAGTGAAACGTAAGATTAAGTCATGAAACACATGGAGAAACTCCTGTTACTATTTCTAGCTCAAGAAACATTAAAATCAAGGAGAAAAAGAAATGTATGGAAGTTATTAGCCAGACTACATCATCTGAACTAACTGCTGTAAGTGTGCCACATCTAATACCTTCTTTTAAAATACTTGGTTCAAGGATTTCTTCCTGGATTTTGTCTATAAGAACTATTCCAGAAAATGCCTTGTACTTCAAGTGTGGTACCAGAAAAGTTGTTTTGTTTCATTACAGAAATTCTCAAACCTATCAAGTTTTCATTAGTCTGTTTACTGAAGAAACCGCATCCCCCATCATACTTCACATTAATTCAAATTCATCCATAATTATCTATATATTCTCTTCTTTTTGACTGAACTAATCAGCAACAGAAAGGTTTCTAGTATACATAACTTGGAATTTTGATTATATTCATCATGGGGGAAGCCTGTTTTAAGTGATTTTGTTAGTGTTTGTTTATTTGCTTCATTAATAAAGAATAACATAGGCCTGATAAAAATGTCAATAAATAAATTCTAATATGCTTATCTTCAAGTTAGAAAACTTGAGGTTTATCTCTTGCTTAATGTTTATAAAGCTTGAGTTTCCACTTCAGAAAAGTACTGTAACTTTCATTTAAATACATACAAAATACAAGATTTGCTTGGACATTCAGTCTCTTGGCAGAGTCAGTTTGATGAGTGAGTTAACATATCAGAAACATATGAATTTAATTATCCTCTACTGGCTTCAGGGTTGAAAGAAAATGTTCTTAAAATGCTACTGTGAAATGGACTCAGCTATCTGTAACAACCTCACATTGCCACCTCCAGTCTTACCTCAAAAAGCATACTGCCACTCAAACCAGTCCTCCAGAACTGGTTATCTCTTAAGGCAGTGTCTTGCAGACCTTGGATTTATGAGACCTGTGAAATTTTATTTTAAAAATGAAGGTGACAGGCACAGGGATTAACATGAGTTGCCAGTGTTTAAAGAAACAATTATTACTTATCCTGTCATTACAAAAAAATGGATATATATATATGTGTGTGTGTGTGTATATATATAAAAGACATGATTTCAGACTAAACATAGTCCTTCAAATTAAATAAATTGAACTGTATGAAAAACTCAATATAGACTTTGTATGGCAGATTAGGCATTTAGCTCAGTTCTCCTGTTGGAAACAAGTAAAATCTTGTACAAAATATATTTTAAAAATTTTAAAAGTAAATGCATCAATGACATGCGAAAAAAGTATTTCTTACACCCCAAAATAAGTAAGAGTTGGAACCCAGAAAGGTAAGCAAAGCTGCAGGTAGTGTTCACCCTAAAGCATTTCCCAAAAAATAAACTTGAGGATTGATCTTCTTTATCTCTATGAATGCTTTTTGCTGTATGGTTTGTTTTGCCTATATTAATGTACATACACCCTCTTAATTTTGTGTATGGTTTGTTTTGCCTATATTAATGTACATACCCCCTCTTAATTTTGTGTAGAAGTTGTCTGCTATGTGTTTTTTCAATCCTTTTATTTTCACTCTTTTTAGATCCCTATGTTGTGCCTATTTCCTGTATACAGCATAGACTTGAAGAAATTGTTATTGTTTTTCTAATCTTAAAATTTTTGTCTTTCAATTGGAGCATCTAATCACTTACATTTATTGTGATTACTGATATAGTTGAATGTATACCTAACATTTTATTTTGTGTTACCAGCCTTCTTGAAAGTATTACTATGGTAGTAAAAATAAAACTATTATCTAGCCCTCATTGGTTCTTGAGTCAACAAGTAACCTGTTTGATGATATCTAACATTATTCAACCATTATTGCCCAAAGAAGAATCATAAAGACTTTTTAAAGTAGAAATGAAAATGTTAAGCTAGACTTCAGCCACTAGAGTAAGCAAAACAAATGCCAAGGGAAAAATGAAGCTTATTGCAGGGATGAGCTCTCTCAGAAGAAAATTTTTGTGCCAGCTATGGTTCATAATAGAATATGTTGTACACTATTGCTTTTTATACAATTGCTCCATTATTATATCTCTAAAGACAAATAATTTATTGTTAATAGCAAAGAATGCTTTATTAAAGGCACCTGTGTTGTTATTTCTTCAACACCAGTAGTTTTTGTGAAGGAAAATGGCAAGAAGGACTTTTTTTCTGGTTTGGATTAAAATTTTGTCTTTCTTCTTTTTGTAAATACAGTGTTCTTATATTAGTGAATAGATAATTATTATAACTTTGAAGCAATGGTTTCCGTAAATGGGATTCAAGGACTGATATTTTAAATATTTTTAATGGGAAAAAATAATTTCTTTTCTTTTTTCTAAAATGAATCAAATTGAATAAGTATTAGGAAATGATTAGGGGACTCATTCTTTATCCCTCTTTTCTACCTCAAATACAGCCAGCTAATTAGTAAGCCAAGTCAGCATTACCTAAGTGCTATGTGATTTCAAGTGTGCTGGGAAGGTCTTCCTTGCAGAAATCTCTTTTGTAAATGCTTGAAATTCTACTGCTGTAATTGATTCCTTTTAGTCACATGTGGCTCTTTTCCTGTGGTCATCTTTTGAAATGGAATGACTCTCCTGGAAGATGTGGCACTTGTAGTCTCTAATACCTTTTGGTCTATTGGACCTCTTTTGTGTGTGAACAGTAGAATATACACATGGTATACTTGAGGGGCTGATGGAGGAAAGGTAAATGGTGAGAAGTTTGGGGGCACTGAAGAGAGCTTCATGTAGTGTTTTGGAGGACTGGAAAGGTATACCCACTGAAATTATTTTTCAAAATAAATGGAAGCTTGGTAAAATAGATTGCATTCTGATATAATAAGAGAACTGGGAAAGGAGAGAAATTGGGTAAGGGATATAGGTTTAAAGAAAGACTGCAAGTTTGGGCTCACTGAAGGCCTGATGGATGAAAGTATCAGACTAGCAAAACTTCTCTTCTGTAGTATTTCTTCTCGAGAAAAAAATGTCTAAATGCCAACTTTATGTTCATGTTCCTACTCTTTCTGTAACATTAAGTACAGGAACAATTAATTTTCAAAATGAAGAACTGATGGCATTCTTTTTAGAGGCAAGAAAAGGTTCAAAAATGCGGTGGTGAATCATGTAATTTCTTGGTTTGAATTCTCTTGTTAAGAATAATGGTTGCAAACAACTATGTGGGAGATTTCATAAACAAGGACAAGGCAGGTGGAAATCTAATTAACAGAACATTAGTGTGCCTGAAGTAATGGTGCTAGGGTACACTGATAAAATCCCACAATAAACAGATTTTAAAAATCCAAGCTACAAACAAGAAAATAAAATAGATAATGGAAGGAACTGTTGGCATGAAAGAAAGGGGTTTAGCGATAGCTGACATAAGAGCATATATTTTTGTGTAATGAAATAGTGCATACTAAATTCATACATCTAGGCAAGGACAGCAGTAAAGTCCATACCTTAGCAATTGCGTAATTATTCCCTAATAGTAGTGATTAACTACAGCTGAAGTGGGCATTGGGCTTTACAAACAGCCATTTTTCAGATGGAGGTGGGCTTTCATTTTTCAGGAGCATTTAACCAGAGCCTTCACAAAAGGCATCATTTGGACCTTCTTAAAATGAAAAGGAACCTACTACTTAAATGGCCTAAGTGACCTGAACTGCATTGCTCTAAGCAACTTAGAGGTTTAATAATCTATGACAGCCAAGTATGATGGAAATGCTGAAAAAAAATGTGCGAAACGTACAAAGTATTTCCACCTTCCATTACTGAGATCATTATAACCTGACTCCCTGTTCTAGCCCTACAGAAGGAAAATATTCTGTATCCTTTAGAGTCCCAGCAGGAAGCAAGTGGTACATCCAAAGGGGTGCTTGAAGGGAATTTCATGAAGGGCCTTATTAAAATGGTGGCATGTAAGATTAAGGAAAACAAAAGATAGTGAAACACACCCCCAAAGAGCTGCTTCTACTTCTAGGCCTAAAAGATTTCAGGGAGAGAATCACTGCCGAAAGTCTGCAGGAGCAGTACATGCAGGAGAGGACTACCTGATAAGAGTTGTGGACACACAGCCACTGTGATATGGTTTGGCTGTATCCCCACCCAAATCTCATCTTGAATTGTAGCCACCATAATCCCCACATGTCATGGGAGGACCTGGTGGGAGGTAATAGAATCATGGGAACAAGGTCTTTCCTATGCTGTTCTTGTGATAGTGAATAAGTCTCATGAGATCTGGTGGTCTTATAAAGGGTAGTTCCCCTGCAAACACTCTCTTGCCTGCTGCCATGTAAGACATGCTTTGCCTTCCACCATGATTGTGAGGCCTCCCAAGCCATGTGGAACTGTGAGTCAATTATATCTCTTTTTCTTTATAAATTACCCAGTCTCAGCTATTTCTTCATAGTAGTATAAAAATGGATGAATACACACTCCTAACTCACTGCCTGGCAGGAAGACAATCAAGTTTTCTGCTAGGATCTCCCACTGGCCATACTCAACAGGAAACCAGAAGGCAAGGGACCCCATTAGATGTAATCCATAAAGTTCAGCGTGTCAGCAAAGAGTAATGTAGAAAAGGCTAGAGTATATCTAGATGAACAAATATAAAATAATTTCACACAGTTTCTTTCACAATTGTGAAGGAGATGTGTTGGGGCAGAAACATTCTTTCTTCTGCCCCTTAGGTTTAGGAGCTGCATAGGAGATTATTTTCTTTCATTTCCAACAATGAATGTTTGTCTATGCCCCCAGGAAAGCACCATGAGTATATAATATTCTCCATCTTAAAGGATTCAGTTGAGAAGATAGTAGAGGTTATGGAGAGGTGGAGGCCCTGAGATCATGGTATTGTCATGGGTGAAAATGCTCTAATTAACCATATGTATCCAACAATGGTATTATGTTCAAAGGAATATTGTATTGGCCTTGTCATGAAACATTTCTGTGTGAGAAAACTGAGTTCTACTACTGGGGCAAATGTTTCTGATCATCACATAGGGCCAGGGAATAACTAATTCAACACACATATAAATCAAATTAACTATATTTGTATATAATTCAGATATCATATAATTCATCCAATTATAGTATACAGTTAAATGTTTTTTAGTATATTCAGAGTTATGCAACCACCACCACTCTTCATTTTCCCACAATTCCCCAGCCTCTGGCAAACACTAATGTACTTTCTGTCTCTGTGGATTTGCCTGTTCTGAACATTTCACATAAATGCAATCATACAATATGTGGTCTTTTGTGTTTGGCTTCTTTCATCCAGCATAATATTTTCAAGGTTCATCCATGTTGTCGTATGTATCAGTATTTCATTCCTTTTTATGACTAAATGATATTTCATCGTACATTTTGTTAATACACTCATAAGTTAATGGACATTTGGGTTGCTTTTACTTTTTGGCTATCATAAATAGTGCTGCTATGAACATTCCTGCCCAAGTTTTTATGGGGGCATATGTCTTTAATTCTCTTCGGTGTATAAGCAGGTGTGAAATTGCTGGGTCCTATGCTAACACTGTGTTTAACTTTATGAAGGACTGCCAAACTGTTTTCTATAGATTCTGTACCATTGTACATTTACATCAGTGATGCATGAGGGTTCCAATAGTTTCACATCTTCGCCAATACATATTGTTGCCTATTAAACACGATTTGCAAATATTTTCTACCGTTCTGTCAGTTGTCTTTTCATTTCCTGGATGGTATTGAGTGATGGCCAAAATATTTTAGTTTTTATGAAGTCCAATTTGTTTATGTTCTCTTTTGTTGCTTGTTCTTTTGGTGTCATATCTGAGGAAATGTTGCCAAATCCAAGGTTATACATATTTACTTCTATGTGTTCTTCTAAGAATTCTGTAGTTTTGGCTTTTAGATTTAGATCTTTAATCTGTTTTGAGGTACATTTTGTATATGATGTAAGGGAAAGGTCCAACTTCATTCTTTTGCAAATGGATATCCATTTATCCCAGTGCAACAGATATGTCTGACTTTGTAGACTTCATGGAAAAATACTCCATGTAGAACACACAGGCAGTTAGAGGGAGGGATATTTCTCACAAAATAACTCATTTTATGAAGCATAATAGGCAATACTCACACAACATGGCAGCAAAGGGTCAAATTCAGTGTCCAAGTTAGCATCTCTTGGAAAGGAGAGCACTCAGGGAGGCCAACAGGATTAATTTAATGGTATGAAAATGTTAATGCTACATGGAATATACTTATACTCGGGCAATAGCTATTCAGTCATGAATGCCCTGAATCTAGAGGTTTGCCCGTGAGGCAGCCATGCTGGATAGTCTGTTTGGAGAGGTCTGCAAAAAAATATGAAGAAGTTTCATATGGGCAGAAATATACAAATCCATGACCCTGTTTTTAAAGAGAAAAATTCTAACCCAAATGTTATGTGAGAGAAACAGTGAAACGAAGACAGGACTCTTAGTCTCTTTGAGTGAAGGGGACTCAAGGCACCTCTGAGCAGCATATAAGCTTTAAACATTATATGCTGTGCTGCATATAATTCTGGAAATCATTTTTTTATCCCTTCATACAAAGACAGTGAATGTATTTGACAATGAAAAGACATTTGGAATAATTAGCAAGTAAAAATTACAGTGTTTACATTAATTGTTTTCCCCAAGAATTTCCCTAATTCTCCTTGCTTCCTCATTTCATAGAGACATTTTTTTTTCCCTCATGAAGTGAAGAATACTATTTTCCTTGAGGCTGTGGCTGAATCTCTGAATTCTATTCCCGGTCCTGCTCAGTCATTTGAAGGTTCAGCGCGCTATCTCCTCAAGAGCAAGATAAGGTCTTTTTACAATTGCTAGGCTAGAATAAAAATCACGTCCCACTAGATAACTCATGGGTACCACGTGATACCTTACGCGCACTTACAGGGTCAGAGGCTGACAGTGTCATAATTATTGGATTAAATTCTCTTACACCTGGAATAATCACATATTCTCCTCTTTAAAATTTCATTTTCATGGTTTTAGTACTGTTTTTCTGCAAAAAAAAATGGAGATGGAGGTCATGGGAATTGTGCATAAACCTTAAATCAGATGTGATTACTTATTGTGCTTGTTTACATTCTTTCTGCATAATTAACATAGCATGTCATTATTAATTGTTTTTCTACTGCACAGTCTGATATTTGGCCAGGTTACGCTTTCTCGATGTTATTACCCAAAAATCTAGCAAGTATTTTTAAAAATTTGGTGAGTAATTTTTATACATACTAAATGAGTCTCCTCTAATTGACAACCAAAAGATTAAGACCATTATGAAGTATAATATTTTCAGCTAGTGACAACTCTGATCCTGCAGCTAGCACACTCTGGGTGCTATACACCTGTAAGTGCAATTAGTTATGCTTTTAAAATCAAAGTTTCCAGTGACTGAGTGATGGTTTCATTGGTCCCTGCCTATGTGGCTTGGGTGGGGGTAAAATGCTGTGCAAGATGGGATTTCTATACTTACATGTGAAAGTGGAATTGAGTTCTCTGTTCATCAGTGTTTGTAATTTTATTCTTCCCCATTTACATTTTTAATAAGAAAGATGATGATTAGAAGTGGTTTTTACCACAAGTACTGAAGATTTTATCATTAGCATTTGTGACACGGGGGCTCACATATTTAAATTGATCCTCTTTTTTGAGTCTGCAAATAAAGAAATTTCAAGGACACAGAAAAATCTTCCATGAACAGCTACCAACATTTTTATAAAGTCAAGATTTTGATATGCATTTTCCTAGATCTTGTTAAAACTGCTAAAGTTGGCAAATTCTTTTGATTTTTGTATACCAAGATTTAGACCCTAAGAAAATTCATATCCTTAGCAAATACTTTTATTTTCATCAAAAATATAATGCATTGCCAGTTGTCTCAGCGGTGAATCACTTGGAGGCTGCCTCATGTGGTACCCTTGTTTTTATCAGGGAGGATCCCTGAGTCATCGGCAATTCAAACATTTCTTTCAAATATATCAAGTATCTGGTTTAGTTTGTTAGCATTGCATTTGCCTGTGGTAATTTATCAGTTGATTTCCACCCCCTTCCAAGTAATGCATATGTAAATGATTAATGATATACCTTTATTTTTATTTCTTTTGGAACTACCAGCCCTGACTATTTACAGGAGATCATTATATTTTTATAGATCTTAAGCACATCTGCTGAATCAGCAAAGCGAAAGTTCCAGCAGTTTCACTGATTATAGCTGCATCTTGTGGATATTGCAAACAACTATTACCAAACCACTTGGGAGAGGGGGAGGGGAAGACCTTGTGTATTTTAAAGGAGAGGAAATACAGTGGAAGGTTTTAAAAATACTGATGTTATAAGCTATGGTAAAATGGAGCTCTAAGGCAGTCCTCATTCCCCCCAAATGTCCCCAGTACAATACGTCCTCAAATGTGTTTTCAATGCTAGTTTAAAATTGGAGGCTGAGAATTGGAAGGAATGTGGGTAGGATATTTTTCCTGGGATGCCATCTCCTTCCTATATACTGATTCACTCAAGGGCCCCTCAGCCTTCTCCTGCACATCCCATGGTAGCATAGGTTTTCCAGGTCCAGCCTGAAGATCTGTTACATTTCTGCTACAATGATCACATCCCTTTTTCAAAGACTCTTACTTCTCTGAACCTTTAATAGTCCATCTTGCTTTGAGAAGCCTCAGTACTGTCTTTTTGTATGAAAATACCAAATAATTCACATTTGCTTATCTTTTTTCACATTTACTTTTTATTACATTCACCCCAATATGAAATTGGCCACTTACAGGGATTATATATTCTTACAGCACAGGCTAATGTTAAGCTCTTACTAAAAGGAGCTGTCTGAAGAGAGAAGATTTGATTAGACTTATTGTAAATACAAATACATATCATAATTATTTAAATAACTGCAAGGTTCAACTCCTCAGGGTACCTCTTTAAGGTTGGGCTTGGAAAAAGGTACCTGCTCTGGTATAGCCTTGGCTGCCTTTTCATGGAACCTTTTTTTTTTTGGATCAGACATGTCTATAGACTTATAATGGAGGAGGTTTGAATAGAAGATCTCTCTGGTCCATTGAAGAGCTAACTTTGAATTTTAGGGAGATTGTTGGTAATAAAATCAAGGCTGGGCTAGACCTGGAACCCAGCCAAGTAGGTGGGGGTATGGTGGATACCACAAATATAGATAGTTGAGGGGTGGAGACTAGTGAGTCACTAGTGGGAAGTATTGGAGTTCTAGGTAGGCAGTCATGCTGTGGGGTGTGAGGAGTGCAAAGGTACCTAAAAATGGTGCTGGGATGCAAGGATAGTAAGTACTTCTCAGAGACCAGAGGTTATCTATCCTCTGCTCTGCCCTTCTATACTTTCTGCCAGATGCAACCTGCCTTGGGACTACAGAGGTTCCTGTAGCCCAAATGAGGTCAGAGACTTATAAATTATCTTCCAGAATGAAGAACTGACAAATGACAAATGCTAGAATTTTCTCTGGGCATTGTGTTGTGCCATGTGATTAGTGCACCTGAATGTATAGACAGAACTGTTCTGTAGACTGTTCTCCAACCTCTCCTCTCTCATTCTCACCATGAAATCTGGTCTTTCTCAGACTTAAGACAATCTGCCACTCTCCCAGGGAACAATTGGGCTAATCAGATGTTGACAAAAATTGAACTGGCATTTTAAACTTTGCACAGAACCTTGGAACACTAATCAGCCCCTGATGAATGTAAAATTAAAATCACTGAACAACTCCAGCCCATTTTGTGGTTTGAGTTGGGGTGCAGGGAGCTTGAGAATTATTTTGCAGCTTCTCTGGTTTGGAAATCCTTAGTCCTTCATGGCCATATGAGTAATTTTGTTGGTCAGAAAAGCATTTCTTAGATAAGTATTTCAAAGAGGTAGAAAGTGTGTGAAAGAAATTCTCCTGCACCAATAAGAAAACCTAGACCAAATGTGTTTACCTGGTGTTCAGAGCCATCTGTAATATGGCCCCACCTTACCCATCCGAAGGTGCCTTTGTGTCCTCTACTCTGGCCAGCATCTTTCCAATGCAGCCAGATGCCTTTCAGTCTCTGGAATTCTTGCTGCTGCCTCTACTTAACATACCCTGCTCTAATTCTCCCACTTTACCTGGGTTTACGTTGCGTCTCTGTTGGAAATTCATAGTGACCCATCCAACTCACACTAGGGCCTTCCTCTCATTGACTTCATAAAACCCATACTCACCACAACACTCATGATGACCGTTGGCTATATTTCATCTCATATCACTTTCTAGTTGCTTCATTTGTGTACCTCTCAAGTCCCTGGTGAAATTATATATCCGTTGAGGGTGGGAGGCTATAGTCATTTTTTAAGTTGTGATCTCTGAATAGTTGAGCACATTGTGCAAACTAAGGGATCTTTAACTGAGTTAGTGAGTGTAAAAATGATAGCTATTGGTCAAAGATATCTGAGATGGGAAACATTTATTTTTATTTTTTCATTACTGATTAACAATTCTCTAATTTTTCTCACGTTTAGTCTCTTCTTTCTGATTCCATGATCATTTTCCAATGAAAGCTAACTCTCCTGGCGTGGTGTTTTAATTCCTGCTATGTTGAAATCACATGCAGTTAGGATGGAAAGCAATCCAGCCAGCCATATGCTGCATCGTTAATTTCTTATATCCATTTCAATCCATTCTCTTTTCAAGTCTCTGGGAATGCATGAGTTCTGTTTATCCACTTAATCTGGATTTTTTATTTTTCCTAAAGTAACTTGATATTCCTGAATGTGGCTTTATAAAGACTGTTTACATTTAGAATTTCAATGCCATAGCTTTTGAAAATGAAGAACAGAGTAACTATTCTTGAATTCTGTTTAGAAATGATGATGTTTACACTTCTTATAGAACAATGGAAAGGTGACACTTATCAAGAGAAATGATTTGCTTTTGATCTTTCTGGCAGCTCCAAGTTTCTGAGACTCTAATTGAGATTATGAGTCTTGCTGATTTGAATTCCTAAATACTTATTCACTCCATCCTTTCCATTTGATGCCAATTACCATTTCTCTAGTTGAGCACATCGTTGTTTACTTTTTGGATTAATGAAGCAACTTCCCCATAGGTCTCCCTCCCTACCTGTAGTCTTCTCCCTCTAAATTACAATCTTCAGGGGGCCACCAGAATGATATTTCTAAAAGTCAACTCTGATTGTGACATCCCTGCTTTGGAATATGTCAATAGCTGTCCTATATCTATAAGATAGAGCAGCAAGTCTCCCTGACTTAGCCATTTTCCTCCCTAGGTCCACAGCCTGCCACTCCTCAACTCATTTTCCATACTCTAGTAACACAAAGCTGCTTATAACATAGTACTCATCTCTATACCTTTCTGGAACCCCCAATCTAAAACACTCTCCCTTCTTCCTCTTTATGTGTTTAATTCTTATTCATCATTTAGGATTCATCTCAGGTGCTATCTCTTCTTGCATATTTCCCTGCTCTCTGCTCTTCCTTAGGTACCTCTCCTGTAAGCTTTCTTGACATTCACCCCCAATTGACTGTGAAATTTTTGAGGCTAGTGTCTGCGTCTGAGGCAAGGGGCAATGTGGCATAGTTCTTAAATGCACAGTCTGTGGAGCCAAACCAGCTTGGTCTAAATCCTAACTCTACCACTTACTGGTTATGATATCTTAGGCAAGTTACTTGACCTCCCTATTCTTCAGTTTCCTCATCTGTAAAATAGAGCTAATATTAATTTTTTCAGAGAGTTGCTATGATGAAGAAATGAGCTAACACACATGCAGAACTTAGACTGGTTCCTGGCACCCCATAAGGACTTAACAAACATGAACTGGGTCGAGCGCAGTGGCTCATGCCTATTATCCCAGCACTTTGGGAGGCCAAGGCGGGTGGATTACCTGAGGTCCGGAGTTCGAGACCAGCCTGACCAGCATGGTGAAACCCTGTCTTTACTAAAAATGCAAAAATTAGCTGGGCGTGGTGGCGTGTGCCTGCAATCCCAGTTACTCAGGAGGCTGAGGCAGGATAATTGCTTGAACCTGGGAAGCGGAGGTTGCAGTGAGCTGAGATCATGCTACTGCACTCTGGCCTGGGTGACAGAGTGAGACTCTGTCTCAACAAACAAACAAACAAACAAACAAACAAGCATGAACTGTCATCATTATTTGTATACCGAGAATCTAGCACAATACCTACAACAAAGTAAATATCAAGCATAGGTTTATTTAATGGAAGTCACATACTTTTTAATTGAGATAAAATTTGCATAACATAAAATTAACCTTTCTAAAAGTATACAGTTCAGTGGTATTTAGTACATTCACAATATTGTTCAAGCATCACCTCTACCAAGCTCCAAAACATTTTCGTCACCTCAAAAGGAAACTGATACCCATATATTCATTAAGCAGTCACTCCCAATTCCCCCTCTGCTTAGTTATCATGTACGTAAAGTTTCTGATGCGTTACCTACAGGGGATATTAGAAAAAGACGATATAGTATGACCATAATGCAAATGGAATTACACTTTAAAAATGCAACATTCATAAAAGATTGACCATCAAAATATTAACTTATGCCCATTGAGCTGGTCAGGTCTCATGAAGAAATTCTCCAAGGTCACTAGAGTAATACCAAGTGTGCTACTGACCTTTCCTTTAAATAATATAAGATTTCTTTAAAATAGAACAAAAGCAACATTTTTGTTTCAATTGAGGGCTTTAGAAAGAAAGCATTCCACACTGTATAAGACATGCTTAATGCAGTCTGGCCTTTTGAAGGCCACTGTCTGAAGTATGTAGTGAGAAGAGCGGAGTCCAGAGCAGGTGCTCTTGACAGCAGCATTCTTGTGTGCCATCCTTGGCTCTGTAACTCCAGAATGACATTGAGTCCCTGTTGAAAGAGTTATTCAGGCAATCTGCTGCTTACCAGCTCACTCCATGCATATTCATAATTGAGAACAACACTGCCTTAATAAAAGCCTTTTTTGACATTTATTAGAACCCAGCTATAGCTATTGATTTTGTCACTCTTTCCATTGCCAGCTGCTGCCACTTTTCTGACTCTTTTAAGTCCAGTTCCACTTACATACTGAGAAAATATCCTGCCTTGTCAGAGTGTGTGTGTGTGTGTGTGTCTAAGGGACCTCTGTGGCAATGAAACTCTATCCCAGTATCAAGCTCATATTAATAATCTGGTTACTGGTTTTTGTTGTTGTTGTTGTTGTTGTTGTTGTTTGTTTGTCTGTTTGTTTTTTGCCTATCAGACTTCTTGGAATGCAGACCATAGAGACCTAGCTGTTTCATTGTTTTTGAATCTAGATCCCAGAACCTTGATTCACTTATGCTGATTTTAGCAACCATAGGGGATGCATGCCTCAACCTACTATTCCCAGGCTCAGATCACTGTCTGACTTTTTCCTCATTGTCCTTAGAATCCCTACTTTGGCACTGACTATGTCCTGATGTTAGCACATATTTAATATTTACATCTGACAAGATAGATTGTAACATTATCCTTAAAATGTATTTACTCTAAAATAGGTTATACAGATGTGAATGCATATATAAGGGAAAAATCAAAGGAATTTATTGTGTGTGAAGGGCAGTACCATTTAAAAATGTATTATCAGATTCATTTTTATTTTCTAATTACATAGAGTGATAAAATTCAATCAGCACTTTTATTTAATGCCTCATTTTGGGAAGCCTTTTTCAATGAATAAAACAGATGTACTTCAGACCAAAGACCCTGAAAAATCCAACCTTTTCTTAATTAGATGAGAAGCCTATAAAACTCCTGTCGCAGCTTATAGCCAGTAGGGATTTGCCTGTCCCAGTTGCTCTCTGTTGTGCAAAATACATGAAAAGAGAAATGTCAAAGCTGCCTTTGTACATCTCAAAGGCTGGTCAGTGCACTTACTGCTGCATGCTTTACGTTTGGAGGGGAAAAAAAATCCTCTCTTCCACAGATAGGCCAGAAGGACTAGGGTGGCACAGAGAATAGCCACTGGTGTGCAGAGAGGAATGAGAGGTACCAGTCAAACACCTACATTGGTTGATTTCGCAGGTTAGAGCAGGCTGGACAATGAATGCAATTGACTTGAGAGTTGGGTTAGGCGGGTACTGAATCTCCCCTTATGTGTGAGCTTAGGACCAAAATGTCAGAAAAGAAGGTAGCAGAGTTTAGTGACTGCCTGAATTTGATTCCATAGTCTGCTACTTTCTAGGAAGGTTGGTCATCCTATGCCCTTGGACAGGTTACCAAGTCTCCCCATGCCTCTGTCCCTTTACCTACCAAATGGAGATTAATATTATCACCTACCTCATAGACTACCTGGTAAGAATCAGGTGCTCAGCACATTTTAGCCAATTTTACTATGATTATCACCACTGCTACTGGTAAGTAGTATATAGTGTAGTGGCTAAGGACATGAGCTATCAGATTGGCTAGGCTTCCATTCTGGTCCCAACACTTACCAAATTTTTGGCATGGAGTATGTTGCTTAAGCTTTCTGTGTCTCTGTTTTCTCATCTGTCAAATGGAGTAAATAGTATTACCTGCCTCACAGGATAGTTGGGAGGAGTAAATGAGAAAATGTACTTAAAGCAGTTAATATAGTACCTGGCACAAAGTGAGTATTCAAATATTAGCTGCTATTTTAATTATAATCACACATGCAATCATTATCATAAATAATACTATGAGTAGTGTCTTTCAGTGTTTTCTCCTACATGAAAAAGTTGAGGTTCCAAAACTTTCAGTCAGCTCTATACTTTTCTCTTAATCTCTTCTAACTCTAATGCTAGCAAATAAATGGTCAGTGCCAGAGTCTACCAACAGATTTAAGATAATAGTCCTCTTTCTTCCTCTCTGAGTCTTGAGCCTCTCAATTTCTTTCATTCTTGAGGGATTGCAAGAAGAATCCTTATTAGGACACTAAAGAAAAAGAGAAGCACAAAGAGGAAAAGAAAACTTATCATTAGTGTTGAGTTTCTGTGAGGCCTGGGTCCTAATTGCCGTAAGTTCTTTTGCATAGACAGCTTCTAAAATGTATATTGATGTTGAATATATATAGTTAATATTACATACTGTTCATATTATCTCCCCAAATGTATACTTTTTAAATAGCTCTATTGAGATATAATTTACATACTATAGAATTCACCTTAAGTGTAAAATTCAGTGTGGTTTTAGTATATTCACAACATTGTGCAACTGTCACCACTATTTAATTTCAGAATATTTTATCAACGCCACACCCCCCACCACAAAGAAACTCAAACCCATTGCCAGTAACTCTCTATTTCTCCTAAGTGTCCCAGTACTTGGCAACCCCTAATCTGCTTTCTGTCTCTATGGAATAGACCTGTCTGGACATTTCATATAAATGGAAAAATATAATATGTAGCATTTTGTGTCTGGCTATTTCACAGCATAATGTTTTCAGGTTCATTCATCCTGTAGCATGTATCAGTACTTCATTCCTTTTTATGGCTGAATGATATTCCATTGTTTGGTGTTTTCCAATGTTTAAGTAATATGCACTTTAAATCTTTGACTTATAAAACATCCTCAGGGTAGCTATCCTTCCTATTTCTTTTTCCTAATAGAAGGAGGTCCTCAAGAGTCCCAGACACTGTTATGCATGTGGAGAAGAGTGGATACCAGAGGTTGTTTTAGGGCACATTACCACTGGATGCTTGGATCTTAGCATCCATGTGGACATTACAGACCAGACCTATTGAGTCGTTTCTTTTCTATTTTTAGCTAAGACAAAAGAATCATTGTACCTCAGACACAGACATACAAAAAAAATCTTGCAGCTTCCTGTCCTCACACAGATGGGCAGTTTCTTCTGCCTGCAAAGGACCCAGAGAAGAGAGCTAGCTTGCAAATGTTGCCTTGCCTTCCAGGCAATTTCTTTTTTTTTTTTTTCCTTTTTTTAAAAATTATACTTTATGTTCTAGGGTACACGTGCACAATGTGCAGGTTTGTTACATATGTATACATGTGCTATGTTGGTGTGCTGCACGCATTAACTCGTCATTTACATTAGGTATATCTCCTAATGCTATCCCTCCCCCCTCCCCCCACCCCACAACAGGCCCCAGTGTGTGATGTTCCCCTTCCTGTGTCTAAGTGTTCTCATTGTTCAGTTCCCACCTATGAGTGAGAACATGCAGTGTTTGGTTTTCTGTTCTTGTGATAGTTTGCTGAGAATGATGGTTTCCAGCTGCATCCATGTCCCTACAAAGGATATGAACTCATCCATTTTTATAGCTGCATAGTATTCCATGGTGTATATGTGCCACATTTTCTTAATCCAGTCTGTCATTGATGGACATTTGGGTTGGTTCCAAGTCTTTTCTATTGTGAATAGTGCTGCAATAAACATACATGTGCATGTGTCTTTATAGCAGCATGATTTATAATCCTTTGGGTATATACCCAGTAATGGGATGGCTGGGTCAAATGGTATTTCTAGTTCTACATCCTTGAGGAATTGCCACACTGTCTTCCACAATGGTTGAACTAGTTTACAGTCCCATCAGCAGTGTAAGAGTGTTCCTGTTTTTCCACATCCTCTCCAGCACCTGTTGTTTCCTGACTTTTTAATGATTGCCATTCTAACTGGCGTGAGATGGTATCTCATTGTGGTTTTGATTAGCAATTCTCTGATGGCGAGTGATGATGAGCATTTTTTCATGTGTCTGTTGACTGCATAAATGTCTTCTTTTGAGAAGTGTCTGTTCATATCCTTTGCCCACTTTTTGATGGGGTTGTTTGTTTTTTTCTTGTAAATTTGTTTGATTTCTTTGGATATTAGCCCTTTGTCAGATGAGTAGATTGCAAAAATTTTCTCCCATTCTGTAGGTTGCCTGTTCACTCTGATGGTAGTTTCTTTTGCTGTGCAGAAGCTCTTTAGTTTAATGAGATCCCATTTGTCAATTTTGGCTTTTGTTGCCATTGCTTTTGGTGTTTTAGACATGAAGTCCTTGCCCATGTCTATGTTCTGAATGGTATTACCTAGGTTTTCTTCTAGGGTTTTTATGGTTGTAGGTCTAACATTTAAGTCTCTAATCCATCTTGAATTAATTTTTGTATAAAGTGTAAGGAAGGGATCCAGTTTCAGCTTTCTGCATATGGCTAGCCAGTTTTCCCAGCACCATTTATTAAATAGGGAATCCTTTCCCCATT
This sequence comes from Macaca fascicularis, assembly GCF_037993035.2. Taxonomy (NCBI): domain Eukaryota; kingdom Metazoa; phylum Chordata; class Mammalia; order Primates; family Cercopithecidae; genus Macaca; species Macaca fascicularis. The sequence goes on along the minus strand of NC_088395.1, from coordinate 124,148,664 downwards.
TCTTGTTATTGTCAGGTTTGTCAAAGATCAGATGGTTGTAGATGTGTGGCATTATTCTGAGGGCTCTGTTCTGTTCCATGGTTCTATATCTCTGTTTTGGTACCAGTACCATGCTGTTTTGGTTACTGTAGCCTTGTAATATAGTTTGAAGTCAGGCAGCATGATGCCTCCAGCTTTGTTCTTTTGGCTTAGGATTGTCTTGGCAATGCGGGCTCTTTTTTGTTTCCATATGAACAGTGCTCTTGCTGACTGTGCATAAAGGAGCAGGATAGTGTCAAGTGTCCTAACTAGGCTATCATTTGAATTAAAATAATCCTAAAGACAAGTGACATTTGGCATTGGGGAAAATACTATTGGTATAGGTTTTGGAATCAGAAGATCTAAAATTCAGAAGATCTTGAATTTTGGGCCTTAACCTGTCTCACCCACAATTTACTCATCAGCAAAATGATATAGTAATAGTACCTATCTCATAGGGTAACAGTTAGGATGAACTGAGTTCCACTTAGTGCCTTGCATATAGTAAGCTCTTCATAAATAACTTACATGGTTACTCCTACTTAAGTATACTTTGGTTTAACAATAAATATTACTTTGTGTAGTGATTAATAGCCTTTGATTTTGAAATCAGATGGCCATTGGGTTGAATTCTGGTTTCACATTTTATTATCTGTGTGACTTTATGTGAACTTTAAGTTTCCATTGCCTTATCTGGGAAAATTTCACTTTACAAGGTTGTTGAGAGGTTTAAACGAGATGTTGTTTTCTAAAGGAATTCAGCACATGGTAGTGGCTTGATATACAGTAACTCTTGCTACCAATAAGAAAGCAAATATATCTTCAGGTATCATGCTTCCATCAGTCCACACAGGCTCTTTGCCTTCCCATTGCACTTAGAATAAACTCTACACTCCTCTCCATGGCCTATAGAACCCTAAACAATAAGGCTCTGGCTACTTAACTGACCTTATTTCCGGCCACTCTTCCCCTTCTCTCTGTTACAGCCATATTGGCCTTTTTGTTATTCCTCAGCCAGAACAAGCTCTTTCCAACTTCATGGTTTTGCATTTGCAGTTACCTCTCCCTTTGACATAGATCTTCCCGTTGTTGTCTCCTTGTCATTCATGTTTCAATTCAAGTGTTACATCCTCAAGGAAGCCTTTTGTAACCACCCAATATAGTTTCCCAATCCCCTAGTCACTCCGTTTTATTACTCTGTTTTAGTTTTTTGTAGAATTTATTGCTATCTGAAATTATTTCTTTTTCTTCACATTTATCATCAATTTCCCCTACTAGAATATAAGCCCCATGAGGGCAGCCAGTTCATCTGTTTCATTCATTGCTCTATCATGGCATCTAGAACAGGACTTAGGGAGTAGTAGAATAAATATTTGTTGAATAGTTGGAGAGATGAATAGATATGGCAGAGAGCTTTACACTGGCTTTTGAGATTATCATTATGGCTGAGATTGTTGTCCCACCACTGCATGGAACTGTCTGCAAATTACAGGGCAGCAGCTCATTAGAACAAGTTATGTCTCTAATTAGAAAGAACCCTAATGTACTGTCCTTCTGCATTTCTCTTTAGAAACTTCGTTGGACATCTGAAAATATGCTTCATACCAGTCAAGCACACGTGTGGTTGTGTGAAGTAAATATATTTGTTTTTACATTGAATTGCTCAGATAATCCTATATGTTGTTTGACTCACTTTACATGTACAGATTTGGAGTGATTTCTGAGTTCAGTGAAACAGGCTCTAGAAGGCATTGGGAGTATTAGACACCAGATTTAATAACTAATAATGAAGCCAGAGTTGGGGAGAGTTTTCCTGTAAATCTATAGGTGCACATGAATCTGCTGGTGTAAATCAGGAAAGTCCACAGAGGAGCCTGGGCTTGGCAATTTTATTATATATGAGAGGTTATTAAGAAGATAATTGAGGGTCTCAAGAAAAATAAGCAGTGACACTTCGCTATTTCTGCAGAACTAACAAAGGTGGAAAGTCTTTGAGACATCTTTTTCTTCCATTTTTGTTTGAAAAAGTTAACAGTTAAGTCGGAAAGGGTCTGAAAATAAACCTTTCAGGACTTGATGATCCCTAATTGTTGGTTTTACCTAATTCTCTCTAACATGGCAGAGAGATTGGGATTCTCCACTGAGCCTCACTCATCTCCTAATTAAGGCTTCTTTCTGATGGCTTAATGCTTCCTGGAGTTCTTTTAAAGTCCCAGGAATTAGTATGATGACAAACTAGAAGAGTGAAGTGTTGACACTAGAGGGGAAGTTCATCTGGTGGTGTTATTCTCAAATGCTGGTTATTGAGTCCCGTCCCCTAGAGATTATATTTCATAGGAATCTCCATATTTAATAAGCTTTTTCAGTTTCTGATGCAGGTGCTTCTGGACCACACTTCAAGAAACATTGATATTGTCTTTCACCTAATGAAGTTTCAAAATGTAAATGTAACCAAACATTACACCTCTCACAAACTCCCCTCTTCCACTACTGGCTTCTGCCTGCATATTATCAATTAGCGAGTTGCCCATTATTTCTCACCAGGCAAGAAAATGTTCCTTATTGGACATTACTTCTTTCTTTTACTACACATATATAGTTGTCTATTTGGCAGTCTTTTAGTCTCCTTTTGATTCCTGTTCTTCCATCCTTAAATGAATAACTAAATTCCTTCCCAACTATAGTTGCTAAATGTTTGTAATTCAGTGTTCTTACCTTTTAGAAGATCAATACAAGTGGCCTAGTTATTGGTTTACACATTTTAAAGCTCTTTTAGCAAATGAAACTCAAATGAATAAACTCAAAGCACAAAAGTTCAGTGCAAACATCAGAGTCCTTCCTTGAGCTCCATCCCAGTGCACACAGCCCTTCCGTCTATCCCAGCACTGAAGCCTTTCCATGTCCTGTCCCTAGCAATAGGGGAGCTGGAATTGTTGGAGAAATGGATAAGAGAGGTTTTAGAAAGGAGGCTGCTTTTGAGCTGAGCCTAGAAACACAGGCAGGATGTACACAGATAAAATTGTCCGGGGAAAGCATGGTCTACAAAAGGTAACAATGTAAACATAATCGCACATGAGGTAGAGTATCTTTCCAGCTTATTAAGTATATATTAGAACTATCTGGGGTGAGAGGGAAAGGAGCTCTGTTGAAAATATATATTCCCGGGGTCCCAGTCTCAGAATTTTTGATTCCTTGGATCTTGGGAGGGACTCATGAATCTTAATTTTAACAAAATCCTCACTTAGGTGATTTTGATGCAGATGTTTTGTGCTGCATGGTTTTGAGAAACACTGGCTTAATCCCCTCATAGCTTTGTATAGATGTGGAAAATTATGCTTAGAGAAGAGAGTCAACTATTGGTTAAAAATACCAACTCTGGGGATGCTGTAAAGGATTATTTCTTCTAAGGTGGGCTTTGAGCCATGCTCCTTAAAGTCTCTTCTAATTTGTTCTTGCCTATACATTTAATACCCTTTATACGATACTTGAAAGAGCTGCATAATTTCATGGTCTGGCCATTACAACTGGCATCAAAGGAATGACTATTACTGGTACTTAATATAATTATTCAAGTTTCTCAATGACTGTGAAACACATAGCATGAGAGCTACCCTGTTTGCATATAGAGCACATATGTAGATAGAGAACACCTGTTCTCTTGGAGTACGGTTGACAGGCAGTGGCTTCCTTCTTCCTTCAATCATTCTTGCTGCCCTCCTTCCTCTTGCCCCAGCTGTTTTGATCGTATAAAAAAGAATAGTAACTTTACCACAAGTCTTTTCCCCTGTTCCTCATGCCTCTGTGGACGTCCAAGTAATCTTCAAGCTTTAATGTTCAAGTTAGCTAAATCAAGTTAACAGGCAACAGGAATAACATACTGGCTAGGGATTGAAAGTATTACTTTAAAGACTGAAATAAAGGAAAATTATGAATGCACATTCTGACATGAACTTCTCTCTCGACCCTCATACTTATAGGGTAAGTATGTGAGAAGTGGCAGTGATGTGGAAGATCTTACTTCTTCACCACTCTTGTAAACTAGCTTAATTCTTGCACTTTACCCCTACATTTAATGAAGGATCATGATACGACAATCAGAGGGAAAATATCTTATAGATTCATAAAATTGTTTTCTCTCCTTATTCCTGAGTTCAGAATGCTTGACGTTAGTGTGCCACAGAAAATGATTTGTGAGGGAATGAAATGGGCAGTTTCTATTTACAATTTCCTTTCCCTATAAGTACAAGATGTGGGACTGAAGCAACATTAGTCCAGGATAAGAAAGTTAAGGCAGCTAAAATATATTAGTGTACATGTCTACATACAAGTCTGAATTGCACTGGGCAGGGAATGCTTGGGCATGGCTGAGATCCTTCATGCCTGGGTAAGAAAGAGACAGAGATGAGAATAAACAGGATGAAGTAAGTAAGCTAATCAGGAGGAGAGGTTGAGTACTAACCATTTCCCCTTATATTTCTGTGAGTGGCCAGCAGCACCAGCTCCTTTAATTTAATCTTTTTCCTGTCCATGCTAGGACAAAGTGTGTTCTGTTTAAGCATCTCTTGGGAGTTTGGGGGGTGGGGGAAGAGTGAATACATGAATAGAGTTAGTCATTTTTGGTATGTGAAGCATCTTGCCAATTATTTTGCATTAACAATGTCAAAGACCCTCAAAAGCTTGGTTCTAATTCCCATGACTTTCAAGCTTTCCTGTATGCTGATTTGCCACAACCTCCAAGCCGAGCTGCTTCCATAAACAGATGATGAACACAAGGATGGGGGTACAATAAGGGAAAAACTTGCGGCACATAGATTGATTTAAGAATACTCATTTAGATTTAATAGAATAATTATTGAGATAATGATTGAGATAAATGGCATGCCATGTAAGTAATTGAATATTGCATAAACAAGATATAGTGGCTATAATTATAGTTCTACAAATACCTTAATAGGTATATTAAGAGAAGTCAGTGAGCCACAAAGTATTTCACCAAAGGTCAATATTTCAAGAAATCTATAAGATGTCCCAGACTGTAAATAACTGCCACTTTCTCTTCTAGAGCAAATGTAGTATACATGATTATGGTTTTCCTGGTCCCACCTTTTTCTTAGTTGGTGTGAAGAGGTCTCTCAGCAAACATGTCCTGAACATTTATTTTGTGTGTTGGCCTATACTAGAATCTATGGGAAACCTGGTATTTTATGGTACTGAAAGTTAACTGGGTTAAAGTAAATATGGACTAGCTGTCCTAAGCATATGTTACAATCTCTGCATAGTAAATGGAATAGAAGATTGTGTGTGTGTGTGTGTGTGTGTGTGTGTGTGTGTGTGTGTGTGTTTATGTTATTTAGGTTACTAGAATATTAGATAACACACAGCAATAATAACTGTTATGGGACTTCTTAATCATGTGGTATATGGAAGCCTTTATTATCTTTAAAAATTTCTAAAATAAGCATCTGTGGTACAGGGTAAAACATCTGGACTCAGAGTCAAAACCAACTTCTTCCAATTGCTAGCTGTGCAATCTTGAGCAAGGTACTTCACCTCTCTGATTCTTGATTTTCTCACCTGCAAAATGGGGATGATGATGACACCTCTTTGTAATAGCTGATGTTGTAGATGAAAAAATCAAATAGAGAATAGAAAAGCACCTGATGAGTAGTGGAAGCCTGGTCAATCTGTGTTTTCTTCCTACAAATGCAGAACAGTTTGCAAATAGGTGGTCAAATTCATTAACTTGATTGGTTATTTAGAACCAGATAATAAACCTTATGGAAATTTGACTATTTGAATTTACTATTATCATTTCAAACCAGTTTTCCATGTGGTTACATTATGGTTAAGAGCATGAACTCTGTTGTCATGCTTCCATGACCTAGCTTGCCCGTTTACTAACAGTGGCATGTAGGACAGGTTATATCCCCTCTGAGCTTCTGTTTCCTCATCTGTAATTTTGAATAATAATAATACTGGCCCCAGAGGATTGTCATGAAAAGAGTCATGCCAGCAGCATGCTTATAATAGCACCTCTCCAAACCAAGCATTCAGTTAATTTTAGCTATTGATCTTGTTTTGAAATAAGAGGTGCATAGTAGGTTAATAATAATATCCAACCAGGATGATAACCTTTGGGGAGCTAATGGTGTGGGCTGTGGGGCTTCTGAGGGGCTATTTTCTTCCTTGTTCATTCTGCAGGCCTCAAATAGTATTTAGTACCTGGAAGTAGTAATCATTATTACAACAAAATTATAAAGCTCATTCATTCATTCATTCATTCATTCATTCATTCATTCATTCAGTTTTTTTCAACAGAAAATGGCCACTGGCTATCTACTAAGTGTGCTATTGGCTTGGTGTAAAAGTAATCGTGGTTTTTGCCATTACTTTTAATGCAATTACTTTTGCACCACCCTAGTACAATATTTTCTGGGTACTCGCTATGCACTAATGGGAAAAAAATACTGTCATGATTCCTGTTCTCATAGAAATTGTAGTTTAGGTCATATATAGGGTACTCTACTTGGTGCTAGGGAAACATGCTCTATGGCCTTGGGATATTTATACCGTGGTTGAACCACATTAAATCCTTTCCAAAGCATGACAAAATTTAACTGGAAAAAAATACAGTATAGCTGGGTTCATCAGGCATAGGTACATAAAAATCATAAAGCATCATGTGGCTGAGCACCACGTGAGTGACAATGATAATGCTTGAAGACCTCGAAGAAAGAAATGATCAGTGAGGGTAATTTTATGATCTAATTTATTCTAAAATGATGGGAGTTGGAAGGCTGGTGCTCAAAACATGGGCCAGATTTTACAGTGCAAGCAGAACTTACATATCAGGGAGTAAGGTCATTATAAGTAGTGAGCAAAGGCAAGGAGGCAGAAGCGTGTATGGTACATTTATGGAGCAATACAAGTCTTTTGGAAAAGGAGAGATATTTATATGAGATGTTAAATGTTACTGGCATTATGTATTAATAGCTGAGGTACATAATAAGCATAATTTGGAGGTGCTTGAGTATGAAGTGAGAAGTTTAGACTTTGAAGTTATTTTGCCATTGAAGTTGCCATTGATATATGTACAAGGTAACATTTTTGGAAGCTGGAGGTTTTGGTGTGTATGCTGAGTTGTACATATTAGACTACAGTTATCAGTAATGAGCAATTGCAATACCACCCACCTGAGGAGATGAGAATTAGAGTGGTAATAGTGGTAATTGAAATAAAGAAGTGGTTCAGCAATTCTATTTCTCCAAATTTATTCTAAGGAATTAATTAAACAATAGTGTCAAGATGTGTGTACAGAGATATTTATTTCAGCGTCTTAAACATTTTTTAAATAAATAAAACATCACAAATGCAGTTGAAATCTCCTGTTTGACACCTCCTTTCCTATATCCCATTGGCCTCCTTCCCTGCCCTGTAAGTACTATACTAGATTTGGTGTTGGTGATCTTCATGTATCTTTTAAAATATTTTTACTACCATGTATGTATGCACAAACAATATAAAGTATTATTTGCAAGTTTTAAAACTTTATATAATGGTATCATACTGAACCTGTCCTTCTTCAACATCATTGTTTTTGAAATTTATCCAACCCATATATGTAGGTCTAGTTAAATAGTTTTCAAACTCTAGCATTCATCAGAATCCCCTGGAGGGCTTGTTAAAACATACCCCCAGAGTTTCTGATTCAGTAGGTCTGGATTGAAGCCCAGGAATTTGCATTGCTAACAAATTTCTAAGATCGCATTTTAGGAACCACTTCATTTTAGCTATGGAAGAGTATTCTACTGTCTGAACATGCCACCATATGTTTACCTATCATTCATCAGTTTTAGTAGTTTTTTGGTTGAGTCTAGGTTTTTCCAAATATAAGGTCCTATCGTTTGCAAACAAGAATAATTTGATTTCTTCCTTTCCAGTTTGGATACCCTTTATTTCTTTCTCTTGTCTAGTTTCCCTGGCTAGGACTTCCAGCAGTATGTTGAATAACAGTGGTGAAAGGGGGCATCCTTCTGTTCCAGATCTAAGAGGAAAGGCTTTCAGTTTTTCCTTATCCAATATGACACTAGCTGTGGGCTTGTCATATATGCCCTTTATTATGTTGAGGCATGTTCCTTATATACTTAGTTTTTTTTTTTTTTTTTTTGTCATGAATGGATGTTAAATTTTATTGAATGCTTTTTTGGCATCTATTGAAATGATCATATAGTTCTTGCTTTTCATTCTGCTTGTATGAGGTATCATATCGATTGATTTCCATATGTTGAACCGTCCTTGCATCCCATGGATAAATCTCATTTGGTCATGATGAATAATCTTTTTAAGGTATTGTTGAATTTGGTTTGCTAGTATTTTGTGGAGGATTTTCGCATCAATATTCATCAGACATATTGGCCTGTAGTTTTACCTTTTTATGTGTCTTTGTCTAGTTTTGGTATCAGGGTAATGCTGACTGCATAGAATGAATTTGGAAGTATTCCATCCTCCTCTTTTTTTGGAGTAGTTTGAGTAGAATTGGTATTAATTCTTCTTCAAGTGTTTGGTAGAATTCAGCAGTGAAGCCACTGGGTCCTGGGCTTTTCTTTACTGGGAGACTTTTTATTACTGCTTCTATATTGTTACTAGTTACAGCTCTATTCAGGTTTTGGATTTGTTCATGGTGCAAACTTGGTAGGTTGTATGTGTCTAAGAATTTATCCATTTACTCTAGGCCTTCTGATTTTTTGGCATTTACTTGCTAATAATAGTCTCTAATGATCCTTTGAATTTCTGTGGTACCAGTTGTAATGTCTCCTTTTTCATCTCTGATTTTATTTATTTGGGTCTTTTCTCTCCTTTTCTTAGTCTGGCTAAAGGTTTGTTGATTTATCTTTTCACTTGTTGATCTTTTGTTTAGTCTACATTTTATTTATTTCTGCTCTGAGCTTTACTATTTCTTTTCTCCTATTAACTTTGGGTTTGGTTTGCTATTGCTTTTCTAGTTCTTAAACATGCATCGTTAGTTTGTTTATTTGAAGTTTTTCTAGTTTTTTGACATAAATGTTTGTTCCTATCTAAAAATTTCCCTTAGTAATGCTTTTACAGTATCCCATAAGTTTTGGTGTGTTGTGCTTCCATTTTCATTTGTTTCATGTAATTTTTTTTTTTCAAATTTTCTTCTTAATTTTTTCATTGACCCAATGGTCATCCATGAGCCTGTTGTTTAATTTCTATGTGTTTGTGTAGTTTCCAAACTTTACCTTGTTATTGATTTCTAGTTTTATTCTGTTGTGGTTAGACAAGATACTTGAAGTGGTTTCAATTATTAAAGAACTTTTCAAGGCTTGTTTTGTGTTCTAACATACAGTCTTTCCTTGAGAATGTTCCTTGTGCTGAGGATAAGAATGTGTATTCTGAAGCTCTTGGATGAACTGCTCTATGAATGGTATATTGGTCCATTTGTTCCTAATAGACATCCTATAGACAAAAGTCTATAGAGCAGATTACGTCCAATGTTTCTTCATTGATTTTCTGTCTAGATGATCTGTCCAATGCTGAAAGTAGGGTGTTAAAGTCCCTAACTTATTGTATTGAGGGCTCTCTCTTTAGCTCTAATAATATTTGCTTTATATATCTGGGTATTCCATTGTTGGGTGCATATATATTTACAGTTTTTGTATCCTCTTGCTGAACTGACCCCTTTATCATTATATAATGACTTTTTTGTCTCTTTTTCACTTTTTCTCTGGAAATCTATTTTGTTTGATATAAGTATAACTACTCCTCTTCTTTTTGGGTTCCCATTTACACGGAATATCTTTTTCCATCCCTTTATTTTCAGTATATGTGTGTCTTTATAAGTGAAGTGAATTTCTTTTAGGTTGCAAATAGTTGGGTCTTGTTAGTTTTTAATCCATTCAGCCACTCTCTGCCATTTGATTGAAGAATTTGATCTATTTACATTCAATGTTATTATTGATAGGTAAGGATTTCCTACTCCCATTTTGTTATTTGTTTTCTCTTTGTTTTGTTGGTCTTCTTCCTTCTTATCATTTGTATATAAGTGATTTTCTCTGGGATTATGTTTTAATTTCTTGTTATTTATTTTTGGTATATCTTTTTATAGGTTTTTGTTTTTTGGTAACCATAAAGCTTGCAAATAACACCTTATAGCCATTTTAAACTGATGACAACTCAACTCTGACTACAAAGGAAACAAAACAAGCAAAGAGAAAACTAAACAAACTCTACACTTTAACTCCATACTCCCCAATCTTTGACTTTTGTTGTCTATATTTACATCTTTTTGTACTATCTCTTAAAAAGTTGTTGCAGTTATTATTTTTGATAGCTTTGTCTTTCAGTCTTCTGATTAAAGGTATGAGTGGTTTACACACTACAATTACAGTATTAGAATATTCTGTTTTGTTACTCTACTTACTATTACCAGTTAAATTTATACCTTCAGATGATTTCTTGTTCATTAATGTTCCTTGCTTTCAGATTGAAGAGTTGCCTTTAGCATTTCTTGTAAGGCATGTCTAGTGTTGACAAAATCCTTCCACTTTTGTTTGTCTGGGAAAATTTTTATTTCTCTTTCAAGTTTGAAGCTTAATTTTATGGGATGTACTATTGTAGGTTGAAAGATTTTTCATTCAGCACTTAAAATATGTCATGCCACTCTGTCCCGGCATGTAAGGTTTCCACTGAGAAGTCTGCTGCCAGACCTATCATAGCTGCTTTATATGTTGCTTGCTTCTTTTTGGATCCATTCTTTATTCTTGACTTTTAAGAGTTCAATTACTGTTTGCCTTAAAGTCTTATTTGGGTTGAATCTGCTTGATGTTTTATGACCTTTTTTATCTGGATATTCATAATTTCTCTAGGTTTAGAATGTCTCTGTTACTATTTCTTTGTATAAACTTTCTATGCTGACTTTTCTCTCCATTCTCTTTAAGGTCAATAACTCTTAGATTTGCTATTTTGACACTATTTTCTAGATGCTGTAGGCATGCTTCATGTTTTTAAAAATTCTTCTCTCTCCTGACTGTTTATTTTCAAATAGCCTTTGTTCAAGGTCACTAATTCTTTCTTCTTGGTCAATTCTGCTATTAAGGACTCTGATGTATTCTTCAGTATGCCAGTTCTATTTTTCAGCTCCAGAATTTCTGCTTGATGCTTTTAAATTATTTCAGTCTCTTTGTTAAATTTATCCAATAGAATTCTGGCCTTTCCTCTAGGCGCCTTTAAGAATTTTTATTTTGCATTGGCCTTGAGCAGTCCGTTGACTATATGCCTTTGTGTTTTTCATTTTGTAAACTACCTCATAGGTGTTCTCTGTATTATTTGTATCTATATGTCTACCTCTCCAACGATATTAGAGAAATTTTGAGTAATTCCCTCAAATATATTTTCCAGGTTGTTTTCTTTTTCTCCTGCTCTCTTACGAATGCTGATAGGTTTAGTTGCTTTACATAATCCCGTGTTTCTTAAAGACTTTGTTCATTTTTCTTAATTTTTTCTGTTTTTTTTTTTTTTTTTGACTGGGTTAGTCCAAAATACCAGTCTTCAACCTCTGAAATTCTATCTTCTGCTTGGTCCAATCTGTTGATAAAGGCTTCAATTGTGTTTTGAAATTCCTGAAGTGATTTTTTTTTATTTCAGAAGCTCTGATTGATTTCTTTTTAAGATGTTTCTATCTCTTCACTCATTTACTGGATTGCTTAGAAGTTTTTGGTGTTTGTTTTCAACATTGTCTTGGATCTCGCTGAGCTTCTCTACAATCCATGCTTTGGATTCTTTACCTGTTATTTCTGAGTTTGCAGTTTGGTTAGTGATGAATGCTAGAGAGCTAGTGTGATCCTTTGGTGGTGTCACTACATTAAGATTTTCCATGGTGCTGGTATTTCTTGCATGGGTTTCTTCTCATCTAGAGATGCTGGCACTTCTAATTTTTGTAATTACTTTTGTGCAAGGATTTTTTCTTTTTCTTTCTTTCTCTATGATATTATCATATTTTTCCTTTCCATTTCCCTTCCTCCATTCCCTATGGGGTGTGACTTTAGAGAATTCTGGGTAGCTTCTTTTGTCTTTGCTTCTGTAGCCCTGTGCATTTTTTCAGCAGGTTGTTATATTAGACTTTGCAGTTCAACCTGCAAGCCAGCAGATGGCTCTTATGGGCAAGAGCTGGCTGTGGCCAATGTGGCTGGAAATATACTTGATACTTGCTTACCAGGGTAAACTCTGTGTTGTCTCAGGCAATGGGCTGATCTGTGGAGTGCACAGTAGTCTCATCTCCCTGCTCAGTCCCAGTGGGGCAGAGGGCAAGATGAGTGAGGGCAGACCAGGCAGGCCCACCTATAGGTCCCCCAAAGGCAGATGCAAACATCAGCACTGACGGAGAATTCAGTGGATGGCCGCCTATTTCCGAGAGGTGTGCTTAGGCATGAAGCTGGGAAACCTCTTCAGCCCCAAGCTCCCTGAACTGGGAGGTGGGAAGCCTAAACTAATGCAGGAGAGTGGGTGCTCAAGATGCCTGGAGATATGCCTGGGTGTGGAGTCCAGAGGGTTCCACTGCACCACAATCTCTGCACAGGGAGGATAGGGCAGCCTAGGTTGCTAATTCAGGTGAATGAGTGCTCTGACTGCCTAGAGATCTGCCTGAGCATGGGACAGAGAAGGCCCCGCTTTACTACATTCTCTTCACAGGAAGGGTGGGCCAATTCAGGTTGCCGATTCAGGTGAGTGGGTGCTCTGAATGCCTGGAGATCTACCTGGGTGAGGCGGGGAGAAGACCCCACTCCACCACAATCTCTACATGGAAAAGGTGGGGCAGCTCAGGCTGCCAGTTTATGTGAGCAGGTGCTCCAAATGCCTGAAAATTTGGTTGCTTGAGGAGCAGAGAGGGCCCCACTGTACCATGATCTGTCCCCAGGAGGGGTGTGACTTAGGCTGCTGATCCTGGTGAGGGGTTGCTCCGAATGCCTGGAGATCTTCCTGGGTATGAAGCGAAGAGGGCTCTGCTTCACCACAGTCACTGCTCAGGAAGGGTGGGATGGCTCAGATTGCTGATCTGTGCAAGTGGGTGCTCTAAAGCATAAAGGCCTGTCTGCACCATGATCTCTGCACAGAAATGGTGGGCAGCTCAGGCTACTCATCCAGGCATGTAGGTGCTCTGAATGCCAGGATATCTGCTTGGGCATGAAAGAGAGAAGGGCCTTCCTTCACCAGGATCCCTAAGCAGGAAGGGTGGGGCAGTTCAGGCTGCTAGTTCATGGCAGTGGGTACTCTGAATTACTAGAGATCTGCCTATAAGTGTGGAGTGGAGAGGACCCCACTGTCTCAGGGGAGCAGGCTGGGGTACCCAGGATGACACATTTAGACCAGTTCCAGGTTGCCAAGCTGGCTCTAGCTGTGTCTCATTACCTAGAAGAGATCACAGCTATAGCAGCTCTTTTTCCCAATCAGGCCTGCAACCAGGAAGACCACAATTCCAATACATATTGCTGAGGTGCTTTCCACAATTCTGGTTGTGGAGGACCCTACTGCACTCCAGAGTTAGTGCTCTAGTCTTTGGTCTGATACTAAAATGCCTGCAGAACCATGCTGCTAGGTCACCAAAGAATGACTGAATTTTTATGCTCCCAGATTAAAAATGGCATCCTGCTCTAGGTCTTGAGTCTGGGAAAATGCCTAAAGCTTTTCCCAGTGTCTTTCTGTCTCAGTGTCTTCAAGCCTCTCCCCAAGTTAGCTGCAGGGCTTGGGAGAAACAAAGTGTTCTCTCTCCACTTAGGTTGCTCAGATCCCCAGTGGAAAGGTGAGTCACAGAGGGAGGCCCTCTGCCTCTCTTATGTACTGAAGATTTGTTCACTTTTATCAGCTGGATGCCATCACAGGAGCTATTTGTTCATGTTCTCCTCCCTGGGATCAACAAAATTGATCCTCCCTGGGATCAATTTCGTTGCCCACTGCTCACTGCCCACCCCAGCCCTAGTCAACGACTAATTTACATTCTGTTTCTATGGGTTTGCTTATTGGGGACATTTCATGTAATTGGAATTATACAATATGTGGTCTTTTGTGTGACTTTTTTCACCTAGCATAATATTGTCAAGGTTCAGTCACGTTGTAGCGTATATCAGTACTTCTTTCTTTTATTGTAGAACAATATTCCATTGTATGGACATGACACATTTTGTTTATCCATTCATCAGGTGACAGGCATTTGGATTGTTTCAATATTTTGGCTATTGTTAATGGTGCTGCTAGGAACATTTATGTACACGTTTTGGTGTGGACATATGTTTTCATTTTTGTAGATTACATACCTGTGAGTGAAATAGCTGAGTCATATAATTACTCTATGTTTAAGTTTTGAGTAACTTCCAAACTGTTTTCCAAAGTGGCTGCCCCATTTTACATTTCCACCAGCAATGTATAAGAGTAATCATTTATCCATATCCTCACCAACACTTGCTATTGTCTGGCTTTTTTGTTGGCAGATATTCTGGTGGTATTTCATTTTTCATTTGTGTTTCCCAAGTGACTAATCATGTTGAGCATATATTCAAGGGTTTACTGGCCATTCAGATACCCTCAGAGAAATATCTATGTAAATCTTTTACAAGTTTCAATTGGATTATTTTCTTATTGAGTTGTAAGAGTTCATTATATATCCTTTACCAGGGATATTGTTTACAAATATTCTTTCCACTCTCTTGAAGACATTGCTTTCTTGGTTGTATCCTTTGACGATCAAAAGTTTTAAAATTTGATGAAATTCTACTTATTTTGTTATTTTATTGCTTGTGCAGCATCTCCCATATCTAAGAAATTGTTGCCCAACCCAAGGTCATGAAAATTTACTCCTATGTTTTATCATAAAAGTTTTATAATTTGAGTTTTTATATTGAATTTTATATTTAGACCTGTGATCCATTTTGAGTTTGCTTGTCTGTATGGCATGAAGTAGAGGTCCAAGCTTACCATTTTACATGTGAGTATTTGGTTGTTGTAGCACAGGACTCTTGATTCTTTTCTGTTAATCTGTGTATCTTTACTTTCTTCAAATTCTGTGCTTTCATTAATACTGTAGATGTATAGTAAGTCTTATATATGAGGCCTCCAACATTGTTCTTATTTTTTTAAAGATTGTATTCACTATTGTAGTTACTTTGCCTTTCCATACAAATTTTATAGTCATATTTTTATGAATGCTTATTATATTCGTTTGTCTGTAGCTTCTTTTGTATTTTAGATACTCGTGTGCAAATATAAATTGTTTTGTTTCATCCATTCCAAACTTTAGACTTTTTTATTTTCTTGTCTTATTGCACTGGTGGGATTTTCCAGTACAATGTTTAACAGGAGTATAGATAGCAGACATCCATTTCTTATTTCTAACTTTAAAATGAATACTTCTAATGTTAGCCTACTAAGTGTAATGTTTTCTATCAGTTTTTTGGAGACATACTTTATCAGGTTGAAGTTTTCTTCTGTTTCTACTTAATAAGATTTTTAAAATTTTTTAATAAACTATTATGTTCCATCTCTCTGTGCCTATATGCAGATTTTTTTTCTTGTATACCCATTTAATGAAAGCATAGTCTTTTAGGAAGTTCTAGTTTTATCCTGAGATCTACTTTCCAAACTCTTACCTTGAGTCATGACCTTGTCATGTGTACATGTGTGAGCATTCCAATACAAGATTCTAGCTAAATGAGATCAATGGATATCCCCAAGGCTAATCTAATATCAAGTCGTGTGCTTACTGCTCTGGTTTTCAGGTATCACTTCGTTTTTTTGTCTCTGGTGATTTTCTTTACCTTTATGAGAGTTCAACTGAGCATTTAAAAGTCTAACTTTAAAGAAATTCCTCATCTTTTGATATTTTGAGCCAGAAGGCTTTGGGGGTTCCTGGACCACTATATTATTGGTAACTGCAGATTATGACTGTATATGGAAAAAATGTAAACAGCTCAACTAGTTTTCTAATGTCTAGCCAAGTGGTTTACAAATGTTAGGCACTCAATAAATATTTGCTGAATGAATGAAATCTCATTTGAACATTTCATGACTGACAGCTTATAGAGGAAGAAGAAAATAATGGAGTAAAAAAATGTACCAAGGTTTTGAGCCTGCCTGCGAGAATGTTGGTGTCACTCATAGACAAGGGAGATGGCTAGAAGAGGAGCTAATTTATGGGAAGAAATAGGAGTTTGATTTCACCCACATTGAGTTAGAAGTGGCAGACAGATTCGCTGGTTATCTTTGACTGGGAATGTGGGATTAAAGCTCTGGAGAAAGGTCAGGACTGAATGTACAACCCAGGGAATTAATTATTTGCAATAAGGTGACGGTTGAAACTATGGCATTAGCTGCTGTCCCTGAGGCAGAGATTATAGGGTAAGAAAAGTAGTGGGTCTAAAATTCAGCCTTGATTGAAGTGGAAAGAAAAGCACAGCCTATGGAAGTATCTATAAAGATATGGTCCGAGAGACTGGATAAAAAGACAGTATAGTATCACAAGAAGCACAGAAGGAGATATATTTTAAAGAAGAGCTGGTTGTTTAAGGAGAGGATGGTGAATAGATTCAGATACTGTCTAGAGTTCAAGACCCCAGGATTTACCTGCTATTCCAGTCCCATTTATGACCCCATGAGAATATGCATGTTATATTGCTTCTCTTTTTATCTATGCTATAATTTTTATCTTGAGTCTAATCAGTGAATCAGAAAGAATGGTTTAGATTATGATGTTTTTCTGCATGTGTATGTTTTTGTTTATATTATCTCTAAATGTAGCTGTAGAAAAGCTGCTTACAGTTTTCCTGCTGTTTAAAAGCCATATTACACTCCATTTAAATATTTTTTAAATTGGTTAGAGGAAACAGGATGTGGTGCCTTGAAAACTTAAATGGGTTTGGAAGAGACGTTAAGTCTGTTAGGAAACCAATGGTGTGCTAATGTCAGCTAAAAGTCACTGACAGCATGCTGTGAAACATGCAGGGTCTGACCATAATTTCCATCCCCCTGCTCCTTTTCTTTCTGCTAACAAGGAAAGATAATTTAGAGGCTAGAAACTTGGAAAGGAAAATAGGGCCTTTTAAAAAGAAGAGTTGTAAATTGGCTACTATAGGTCTGACCTGCCAGTGGGGATATTAACCGTTGAATAAAAGCTATTTGAAAGAGCTTTTTATGATAAGCTGTTCCCAAGGATTTGAAGTGCTAGAACCATATGCAGGAGTTACAAATATTTATAAATACGTATATTCCTATGAATTTCTGACTCTAAAAATACTTATGGTGAATTATAGAGTCATTGTTTACTTAGACATGAGGTTAACAACTAGAATTAGAGTAAACAACAATAGCTACTGCTTCCTCAAGGGCTACCTCATTTTAACTAGTGTTAAAATCTTACTATAGGTTATGTATAATATTTTCTTATGATATAATTAGAAATTATTTGTATTTTTCTTAATAGAGTTTTATTTGTATATAAAAGCTTAAATGTCTGTGTGTAACATATACCAGTGTACACTGTTATTCCCCATAGTTGTTATCTATGATGGACGTGTCCCTCTGAATTGAAGGGACTAGGTAATCAATACTGTAGGGTTCAAAAACTAGTATTCATAAAGCAAAGGAAGTGGTTGTAAATGATGTATAGGATTTAATCTGAGTCTGTGGTCTTGAATGAAAAATGATTGAGAATACAGAATTCAAAGAGAGAACAGCAGTCAATGTGAAGAGAATAGTAGGGATAGCAAAGGCAGACATATTACCTCAGAGATAAGAAGTCTTTGAGATACAGACCAAATCTGTCTGGATCAGATAGCCTTTTATATTTTCTAGCCTGTATCACAGAATAACAACCGGCTTCCTAGGGAGTGGCCAGGCTAGGGCTAAAGGCGGCAAGCAGCTGCACTGTTCTAATTTGCTACCTTGGCCATTCTTTAAGCTGGAGTAAATGGGACAGAATCCTTCCTGTTTGGATCACAAGACCATAGCCTAGACAATCTGTCCAACTGATGGCAGCACGCCTGATTTGTGGGCCTCACATCCTGGAGGAAAGGAAAACTCTTTAGATTTTTAGCGCTGTAAACCCAAACCTACAAAATGATGCCAAAACAGCATAGGAACACACAATGTTTATTTCTTAAACATTGCGTCTAAGGTGAAAATTTCCTGAGCAATGAATATTATGATAGGGAAAGATGGAGCAGCTTGAATCAATTTAGTAGCCAGTAGGTTTTTATTTTCCTGTTCCAAATGTGTTCACAAGAATGTGAAATGAGATGAAAAGGACTGTATCTTTAAACATGCAAAAAATTGACTTTTTCTATGATAAAGCAAATGTAAAACCATTGTCTGAAATTCTGTCTATATGTAAAAGGGGTGCAATAAATAGGGAGATTTTCCATAGTAGTTTCTAAAAGCTTTAAAATAAATTAAGTTGAAGGGGTTTTTTTTGTGCCGGAAATTTTAAGATCATTTTTTGGATTCTTTGGTATACTACAATAAATTTGATGAACTTCCAATAAACTTATTCATGGAATCTCACCCCAAGGTAAATCAGGTGTCTATGTTTTTACCCGTGAAGCCACTTGAAATCACAAAGCAGAAGTTAAATATTTAACTATGATTATCCAGAAGTGTGTTTATGTTATGTTTTTTGTTGCTTGTCTTTAGATGGGAATTATTTCATCAGTAAGACCTGTTACATATTTGTCCTCATACCTTCTGCCACTCAAGTAAAAGGTCAGTGGGTTGGGTTTTTGGGAGATCCAAGGCCTGCTGTGATGGAAGAAAGGAATGAATTACTTCTTCTAAAACTGCGAGCTGCACAGGTCTCATGATAGCCAGTAGCCAAATCCTGGATTGTTTATAGGAGCCAGTTGGAGCAAAGTCATGATGCCATTGCTTCCCGGCCTCAACCTGGCTCCCTTCTGTGGGGCAAACACTCCTGACCTATTCTTGAGAGGATCCCTGATTTCTGTTGCCTCATTTCCTTGTTCTACAAATGCTCAGGCTGCAGTCTTTCACCCAAAGTTTTCCTTCTATCCAAGGGAGCATGCTTGAGCAAATGCAAGGCTCTTCATTAATTCTTTACACCCACTTGTGCTCAAAACCAGCATTCCCTGATCTATTGGAGGAGAAGATCAGTGAAAGAGTTAGGGTGGTAGAGGTAAAATTTACTATGATCAGAGATTGGATTACATAGTCCAAACCAGCCTTATGCATGGATAAAACAGGTGGTCAGTTACATGTTATGATTTGGACATGGTCACACTCCATCTTATTCTCAAGACAGCCTCTTCATGAGCCTGTCTTAATGCTCGATCTTCCACCATTAAAGATGGAATCCTCTAGTTTATGGTCTTCTCCTTTACAACATACAAATCCTGGTGCCTACCACAGTGCTCAGGCACTTAGTAGATCCCAAGTGTTAGTTGAATGAATAAGTGAATTGAAGGAATTATCTATTAAACTAATTAATAGGGACTATTAGGTTACTAGATGATGCAACCACTTAAAATAATGCTTCTCAAAATTTAATGTACATAATGATCACCCGGGGATTTTGTTAAAAGACAGATTCTAGAGCTAGCCAATGCCTGAGAATCTGCATTTCTAACAAGTTACGTGATATCAATGCTACATCACACTTTGAGTAGCAATGATTTAGAAAACCTTAGGGCAAAGGTTTTCCAACTTGCCTGATCAAAGAATTGCTTGGGGGTATTGGTTAAACATTTGGAATCAGGATCTCTAGTGGGTAGACCTGGGAATCTGTATTTTTAACAAGTGCTTCAGGTTTTTTCATGGCTGGAAAAATAAATGTTATGTGGGAATGAGGCACAGGCTTAAAAACATGTGGGGACATTGCCATGGTTCACAGGCCTCT
This sequence comes from Macaca fascicularis, assembly GCF_037993035.2. NCBI lineage: Eukaryota > Metazoa > Chordata > Mammalia > Primates > Cercopithecidae > Macaca > Macaca fascicularis. Next base: position 124,128,737 of record NC_088395.1, on the reverse strand, counting down.
TGGGAGTAAAGGAGAGACTCAGAGAATACTGGGATGGGTTAGAAAACATGTTCCTATGATTTTGCTTCAAAGCCATTCTTATATATAACCAGAAGTTGGGGGTAGAGGAAAAATGAGGACCTATTTGATATTTTTTTCAGTGGGTAGAAGTAGTATCAGTTTTTACTAGTACAAAGCATTATTTGGCTTTCTGGATTGTTGTCTTGCTCCTTGCATATGTTTGGTATCTTGAAACAGGCAAATTGGTAAACAAATCTTAAGGATTATTTTTGACTTCAAAAATTTTCCTTACATTTGTCTTCCTTGCACGTTTTTAAACCTTAGCCCTTTCTTCATCATAGATTCTGTAAAACATTGGGAAACCTGATTTTCTTAGATTAATAAGACAGAGATGCGAGGGAATGGTCTATTAAGCAGGGCTGCCAGAGTAACTGTCATTTCTTTAGTATCCATCCACGGAGCCATGGAGCAGCGTGAAGCCCAGCAGTAGGATGTAGTCAGCGATGCACTTCAGTCCGCAGCTGTTCTGGCATGATATTATTTCAGGCATCATCAACGACCAAGGTGAAAGTTTCTCAAATAAGACATTCTGTTGCAAGCGTGAGAGGCTGCTGGGAATGGGCGGGCAGTCTAAGTGGCAGATTTGAGCTAGGAAACTTGGGGCAGAGTGAAAATATCACTGACTTGCCAGAGGCCACATTACAAGTTGGTGACATGTCTCATATTTGTATTAAGTTTTTCTTATTTCCATTTCTGTGCTGCAGCCTTTGGGCTATTGATGTCCCCAGTCTTTAAACTATCCTTTGGAAAGATCTGATTCTCATGCTCATATGCTTTTGAATTCTGTCTCTCTCCATCTCCCTTTCTCATCTCTATAATTGGGATCAACGTTGGGATTTGCAGCCAAACACATGGAAAGAGTTTTCAAATTACTCAAGGCAATAAAGGTGCTTCTTTGTGAGTAGACATTAGGCTTGTGTTTTGTCAAACAGAATTCCAATATGGAAAACTAGAGGGAACCCAGACTTTATTCCGATCCCTTATTTGTTCTCCTATGTTGTCTTGGACCTTGAGACATTTTGGCAAAGACTGTCATGGAGCCTCTGGTGAAGACACCTGTGATTAATCAGGATCACTTTAAAGGATCAGAGGTTGTAAGTTTAAACACTTGCAGAGTTGGCCTCATTTTCACCAGATGCTAGGCTTGAACTTCAGGGGGCTGCCTTTAATGAACAATGATGCCTATTTCAGTATATGTCTGCAGTTGTTCAGCTGCCTTTAGATGTGAATAACTGAGAGGCCTATGTATATGACACACATTCTGTTTATTATTTATATATATAACAATAACTAGTTAACTGACTCATTTTGATTTGTAACTCTTACTTATGAATAAAATGTTATGCAAGTGGTCAGATGGCATTGCAGGACTCAGGAATAACCTTTCTTCTCTGATGCCTGAAAAAAAGGTACCAGAGATATCCATTCTGGTTTCAAGGGAACATTGAGTTCCAGGAGTGTCGGAGGGCCTCATATGCCCCAAGGTTTAGGGACATCTGAAGATATGGTGCTAGTGAGGCTAGCAGGTATATTGAGGTCTAGGATATTAAAAAGTTCAAGGATTCTCATCAAGTTCAAGATTATTTTCTAATGTAGATGCTGCAACTAAGCATGTTAAGTACCAGAGAGAGGCTCAGGCTAAATTTTCCAAAGCTATTTAAAAGCCTGTGGGAGGAGGGGGAGGAGGCATCTAATCCTCCATACTTTCTACCTTTTTTTAATCTTTAACATTTTATCCCCAACACAATAAAAAGATTGGCACTACCAGCATCCTTTTATCTGAAGTCATGTAAGTGGACCATTTTTGTCTGCACAGAGGTTTCTAAGGATGTTTTATGTTTAGGAGGCAAAGGTATGTAGATGTATGACCATAGCAGAAAAGGAAGCATCTTAGAAATCTCCAGTATGGTTGCAGAAATTCACAGCTCCTGCACTGGGAAAATTCCACTGTACAATTAAAAATATACCCCCAAATTCCAATCAAATTCATTCTCATTTCTTCTCAATAACTTTGCAGGAAAGATTAGCTTCCTATAGTCTCTGAAGCCTTTGTATTAACACTAGTAAATGTTAAAAAAAAAAAAACAAAACTTCCTCAACTGCTTTGATACCTGTTTGAAATGCTAATTGATCGGCATGTGTACAGTCAACTCAGGGTTCATACCAATTTAACCCCTCCCTAGGCAGGTTGGCATATATGATGAAATTATGCTCTATATCAAGAAAATATGAACCTAAATGAGATGAAAATTGAACCTAAATGTGATAACACATGAAAAAAATGGGATGCTCCTGGGTTTCTTGCCTCGATTTCCTCCCAAAGGTCTCTCAGAAAAGACCACCCCATAAACACACAACAGTAAATTTTAGGAAAACTAACTTTCCAATGAGATGGGAATGACAGTAGATTTGCCTATGCTTGTAAAAGCATATATTTCTAATGTTTTACAAAAAGCTGTGATGACATGACTAAAACAAGATTTCTAATGCTGTTCTTCTTCAAAGAATAATAACTCTCTAGCCTATGTTTAAGTGAGTATGGAGTTCAGTGGAGATACAGAAAGAGAGAACATGACAGAGCTACTTAAGAAGGGACAGGGAAGAAGACATAGATAAGGAAGGGACAGTAGTATGGAGCATTTTACTTTGGCCTGGGATTCTATCACCTTCAATTGAATTATAATCTTGGAAGTAAGAATACACATGAAAGTTTGCAATGTGAATTTTCTATAGACCATGACTGGAGGTGGCACCCTGCTTAAACCTGAGGGTGGGCATGGGAGAGACCTGATATACTTTTGCCTGGATGGGGCTGACTCTGGTATGGAGAAGTGGGTATTAAATGAAGATTTGAGCAAGGCGACAGGACTAAAAAAGCAAAAGACAAGAGATGTAATGACAGATGATCTTAATTTAATGGAGAAGACTACCACAAGCTTAAAGTATTCATTTAACTATAATGATAAAGGTAAAATAATGCTGAACATTCAGAAACATTTATCCTGATGTGTTTTCTAGTGCTGTTGTTACAAATTATCACAAATTTAGTGAATTAAAATGACATAAATTTATTATCAAACAGTTCTACAAGTTAGAAGTCTGGGTAGAATGTGGCTTGTATGGTTCCACTGCTTAGGGTCTCACAAGACAGAATCAAGGGGATAGCCAGGTCGCATTCCTTCTGGGAGATGCTAATGCTAGATTCAATCAGGTTGTTGGCTGAATTTATTTCTATAATGTAGGACTGAGGTCCTTGCATCCTTGCTTTCTGTGGGCTGGAGATTGTTCTCAGAGCCTGGAGGCTGCCCACATTCACTGGTCTGTGGCCTTCTTCAAAGCCAGCAATAGCCACTTGAGTCCTTGTCATGTCTCGAATTATCCTGACTTGAATTTTTCCCTTCCCTCTCCTACCTCTGCTAATTCAACTAGGCAGTATTTCCTATTTTAGAGCTTGTGTCATTAGATTGGCCCTACCTGGATTAGCCCTTATGTTAAGTTTTGTAAAGCTTAATTACATCTGCAAAGTCCCTACACACTAGAACCGAGGTTAGTGTTTGATAGAATAGCCAGGGAATGGGAATCTTGGGTGGTAGGCGAGAGACATCTTTAGAATTTTGCCTACCACACATGTGATCTTCGAAATATGTGTGAATCTTAAAAGGGCATGACAGGGTAATAAATCCGAAGAGCCCCATGGAAACATTCAATTGCTAACGGAGAAGAAAGAGGAGTAAAAATATGAAATGGATACACATCTGCTATTTTACACTGATGGAATGGAGGCAGGCACGATCTGAGATTATAAGGGGGAAAAAGAGAAGGAAGACCCTATGGAGTGATGCCATTTACAATATTTAACAATCTGCATGGCATAGACATAAGCCAGTCAGAATAATCACAATGCATGCTGGCCAGCACTCTACATTGGTGCATACCCAATGCATCACTACTAATGTGTCCAAGATAGCACTGTATTCACCATCACTGTTGTTAGTCTTCCCATGAAACTCCCGGTAAGGGGACTCAGTCCCTGTTTCCCACTGAGAGCTCAGCCTCAATGTGAATGTGTTTGTGCATCAGGGAAACCACCCCAGAAGCAAGGGGTTAGCCTCCAAGCAGGGATTAGAAAAGTCTGAAAACATGTAGGAATGGGAGCCTGAGCAGTGGTATGATGGGGAAAGCTGCGACCATGAGTCCAGACAGACCATGGGGTTAGGGGATATGAAATGGGAAAAGTCTTTGAGGTAGACAGTTCTGAACATATGTCTGAGGGAGTTCTGAATATAGCACATCATCACTCTAGGATGGAAAATGGAAAACATAGTTAAGTATTATTAGCCAAAAGCTCAATCAACAAACCAACCAATAAACAAACGCAATAAATCCAGGACCTAGAATGTCTACTCAGTCTGGTGTGTAGCAGGTGGTCAGTGGAGATTGAGGTAGCTAGCTCCTGATGTGGGGCAGTTAGAAGGATAGCAGGTGGGGTAGTCAGCATAAAAATTGAGGACCTACTCATGGAGACTGGGGATCAGGTGGCCAGATGTTAAGTCACAGTGTGAGAATTAGATTTCTAGATAAGGATTTGGATATAGAAAAACAAGATGCAGACACAGTTACTGGAATATTGTGGTCTCAAAGTCATAATGAAATCAAAATACACCAAAGAAGATGCTAAGTTGTGGGTTTAGGGCTGTTTAGATTAGCATGTGATAACCTGCAAAAAACTATCATTTTCTCCAATCCCTCTCATGTTATAGAAAACAGTTTCTGGGAAGAAGTAATTTGCCTAAGGTCATGCAGCAAAATTTTAGTAGAACTGGTATTAAGACTCAGGTCTCAGATGCTTAATCTAGTTGGTGGTGTTCCCATCATGTTACACTGCCTTTCTGCCTTGAGCCAGGGCTGGTCTTGGGGTGTGGGTTTCAACTGACTGTGCAGGTAGGAGGGAACTTTCCTCCTAGTTGATGGTTCAGTGGGTTGTTGGTTTGATGCCCAACTATGGTGTCTTCGTCCAATCTTATGCCCAGGATCAGGCCCCAGCTTCAGCACCCTCCTGTTCTGGATTCCAGTGGCATAAGCATAGCTTCTTTCTCAGCTTTTGATGGACACATTGGGGTATGTTGCTTTGAACTTAAATAAAAGGAGAGTCAGTACCAGACTCCTGTCTGCTAAAAATAGTTTCACGTGGAATGCTGTTATAGGGAAGCTCAAAGCCACTACTAAAACCAACTAATGTTTTCATGACACTGGAAAAAAGGATGTTTCACTGGAGTGAAAAATAAAGGTTAAATAAGAGCCTTCTCACATTCAAAATGCTACCAATTTTGTCAGATTGGGTCTCAACTGTTTGGGACCAAGAGTAGGCGGTCTTTTAATACATTACAAATGGCAAGTTGGAAGGCAAAAAAATGGGTTAGTTTGTTCAAAGAAAAGGGCTGCAGGCTTCTCCTAGTCTGGCATGTTATAACTTGCCTGCTAATCAATCACTGAAGAGCATGCCCACTGCCCTCAGGGACGTTCTTACACAAAAGGGATGCTTTTCACACAATCCAGCTCATCCAACCTGCAAGTATAAAGGGAATTGGTTAGAAAAGTTTATTAAGTATTTTATGGTAACTGAGAAATTCATTTAAAAGGCTCCTTCAGCCCAAGTGCATTTGGGAGCTCTGAGTTTTAGTGCAGCTGAAGTGACCACTGCACAATTTAAAGGAAAGTAACTGAGACCTCCTTGTTCTTTTTCAGCCAGGAGGCAAGAGCACTCCAGCTCTTGTTGTCTGAGGCCTTGCTCATTTTGAACACACCATGAGTATAGGCCTTAATGATTGTTTGGGGATATGACTTGGGCCTTTTTGAGCTTATTGAAAGCATTTCTAAGGTCACATGCCTTCTTCTTGGCCAGGGTTTTTAATACTGCATATAATTTCTTTTAAAATAAATTCCCCCAAATAATTGACCATACCCAACATGCCTTCTTAATTAAAAACTCATTTTCAAGGAAAGGAACATGTCTAATGTGACTTATAAAGAAGCTTAGACATAACATATTCAGTGATTTCATTTGATTTTCTTTTCTATGCATTTAAGAACAGGAAATAAGAGGTGATTTTCACAACAGATTTTGAATTTCATGCTTGGGTACCCATTGATGGTGTCTAGCTTATCACTGGATATAAATAAATTAATTGCTGTTTTAATCACTGGGAGGTTGACTGCTTTATGGTTGTTATATTTATACTCAGAATTCTACATGTTGTACATTGAAACATTTTTTGACCTGGGGTTAAAATACCTTGTTTTTGAGTCCTAGACCCACTATTCCAGGATACCTTTGAGCAAGTCACATAATATTGTTTCTCAATTTTCGGATTGGCAATTATAAAATAGGGATAATGATAATAGCTCCTATTTACTAAATGTGTACTGTATGGAAGGTCCTGCCCTCTGCAATTTTCATGTGTTAACTCAATTAGTGTTTACAATGTGTTCGTGATATAGATACAACCATCATTCTCATTTTACAGATGAGGCAGCTGAAGCACAAAGAGCTAGCAGGGGTGGGATTCCTTCCCAGGCAGCCCGGTTCCAGAGCCTATGCTTTTAACTCTGACTTTCTTACCTTGAAGGAGTTTCAAGGCTCAAATCAAATGTAATCATGTGTGTGAAAGTGCTTTGAAAACTATAAAATGCTAGATAAATAGGAGGTATTATAAAAGTTACTGAGCCTAGCTTTAGTTTCCTTTGAGAAACATTTTCTTGGCAGTAGGAAAGTGTTGGTATGATGGGGAAGAAATTATAATGTACTAGAAATGATGCCTTCGTTTGAAATGCCTTCAAAGCTTAGTGTAGCAGAAAGCTCGCTGGGCTGAGGGGAAACGAACAAGAGTTCTAGTGCCAGTTGAGCTACTAATAAACTAGTCAACCTTGGATAAGTGGTCTAAAGCTCATTTCTTTAAACCTGTGTTCAAGTATGAAGCAGGATGATTGGTGTGTAAACAGTGGTTCTTAACCTTTCAGTGGCCATCAACCTTTTATATATTAGATTATATACTCTAATAACAACTATGGCACCTCTTCACAAAATTTTGTACACAACTTTAGGGTTTCAGAGACCCTAGGTTTAAAACTCCAGGTCAAGATGTTGGAAGATATTTGTAGCTCTCACATTCTAAGATTGGAACCATACTTTATAAATACATGCTTTAAAAATCTTCTTTACAGGAAAATGCCCTTCATAAATCATGGAAAGTGTATAAGAAACAATTGTGCTGAGTTGGTCAGAATAGCATGATTTAGAGTTTAGGAATGGATCACCATTGATAGCAGTGAGGTATAGCTATAATAGCTCACAAAAGAATTCTGCATTTCAATTTTATTTTGCTGAGAATGTTTTTGAAAGGGAGGACAGTCATAGCAGCAATATCCTACTTGATATATTAATCATACATTTAGCTTTGCAGTGCATTTACAAAAGTGCTGGGATTACTGCTTTTAATTCTGGTATCAGCAAAAGATAGCAGCACTGTTTCATGCTGGTCCACAGGGAGCAGCAGTATTTTTTTATAAGAAGCAAGCTTTGGCATGGAAGCCATAAAGAATTTTATATCTATAAAAGTAGATAATGTCAGCCCCAACTGAGTGCAAGATTTGTGGGTGGTCTGTTTGTGAAATATTTCTAATTACTGTGATGAGTCCTGCTGGGATTGCTAAAATTAAGCATCTGTCATATCCGTTTTCTGTTGTTTTGAAACAGCTGTAGGAATTGTCAAAGCATCCCGAAGTCCATGGCCTGGTAGAGCAAACAGGAAGTGTTTTTAGCAAGCATCCAATCCACCCTCTCATTTTACAGATGAGAACTACTGAGGTTCTGTTTCAATCTAGTCCTATGAAAATAGACCGAGACAGAGGTTTGCATGTGGGAAATTTACTGGGGAGTATTCTCAGGAACAAAACTGTAAGGAAATTAAGCAGAACTGGGCAGAAGGAACACGTGAACTGTGATGCAGTCATAACAAAGGTCTTAGCCTGTTCCACAGCAAGCTTATGAACTGAGGTGGTACTTCAGAGCTGTCTCAAATTGAGGTATGGGTTGGATATGGGCTTTTGAATGCCTACATTGTTCAGTTGGTGGATGTTGGCTGCCCATGAAGAGAGACCATATCATTGAACAAGTCCACTTCCTTTGGCTGATGGAAATTTCTGGAGAAGAACTGATCTGTGAGGCTTCTGTAGCCAATATTCCTGACAACTAGGGGGATAAATGCCTTGGTCCTAAAGTGGGGTTCTGGGTGGTGTACCACTGCATTCACTACAATATTCAGAGTTTCATTTGGAGCACCATCATCTCTTGCCTAAATCACTGCAGTAGCCTTCAAACTGGTCCCTTGCCTTGAATCATGTCTTAATTCAATCAATTTTCTGCACTGCAACTGGTGTTATCATTATAAAATCCAATTCTTATCATGTTACTGTGGCTTACAACTCTAATGGTTTCTCATACCTTCTACAGAGTCTAGACACCTCAGTACAGCTTCTAAGAACCTTCATGATCTCACTTCTGTCTTTGGTCACAGTTCTTGCAATTCTTCTCTTGACTTCCACAGATCAGCCATGGAATTTCCTGCAGTTCCATAAATGCATTATGTTCTACCTCTGAGCCTCTGTGCATGCTATTTCCTCTGTCTCGAACACTGCACAATACACACATACACATAGGTAACTTTTACTTTAGATTGCCCCTCTTTTAAGAAGTCTCCTCTATTTCCATAGTGTCCTGTAACTACTGCTATTGTAATTATTTTCTGTTAGATTTTATTGAAATTACCTGTTTACATGTCTCTAGACAGCAAGAAGCTCCTTGAGGGCAGGAGGAGTATCCTTATTATGCATCCTCTGATCTATGCACAGTGACTAGAACTTGGTAGGTACACAATAAGTACTTGTCTAATGTACAAGTGACTTACACAAGGTCACACCCTGTGCATGCTCAGGGATAAATTATTTTCAATGTTTTGTTTAATTGTCATGGTGAGGACATACCATCTGACCACCAAGTTCCTATGCCTGTGTCCACACAATTATATGAGACCAGGCCATTGCAAATATAAAGTAGAATCACATGATAGATGAAAAAACTCTATCTGAGGTGATAAATGTAACATCTTTAAAATGGATGTGACCTATGTGTCAGATTCTTATAGCTCCTCTGAAAGGAGATTTAAAGGACACTGTAATCTTCTGAGGGATGTGTAGTGACAGGTGGAATCGTGACATAGCATTCAGAACCGAGAAGCTGAAGTACGGAGGTGTTAATCATGGTCAATAGGATTAGTCGTTGATTATAGACATGTCTCCTTGCCAACAATTTGTAGACTTTGCAGGAATTTGCCTGTAGGAGATTTTAGCAGCAGTGCTGCAGAAGTAGGGTCAGGTTAAAATTGTAGTACTTGAAAACTATTGCCAAGAGACTTTAAAATTTTAGTAAGATTTTCAGGAAGCCACCAGCTTCTGGGTAATGTGTACATTCCAGAAAAGTATTATTCTATTTTCATGTCCAATAGTAGTCTCTCTAATATATACCTAGTCCTGGTACCTCCATTTCATAAGCTGAACTTTAAAAATGTTATAACAAGGCATTAATCAGGGCTTCAGTCTCTAAAGCCAACAAGGATTAGACAGGAAAAAAAAAAGATATTACTACCCTTTTTGTACAATCTTGCTGGACCTACTCCCAAGAATGGGCTTCTCTTTGACCTTTCATCAGTCTTTGTTTTCCCTTGGCTAGTAATAGCTAACAAAACTAAGTGTTGGTGGGAGAGGTGATAAAAACATTTTGACAGGATATATATAATTTGTTGAAATCAGTTGCCATAATCAATACAGCCACATCACATATCTGGAATTGATTAATTAATAAAATACTTCTTAAACAGTGAGTGTTAAATATTTGAGTCAGTTGTGAACCTCTGAAAACCTGATAAAAACAAAGAGTCTTGATAAAATGAGAGTTCACAAAATTCTACATTCAATTTCATAGAGATAATAGATTCCCCCAAATCCATCAATAGACCAGTGTTGAAAAACCATTGATTTAGAAATAGGAAAAAAAATGGCTTCCATTTATTGGGTGCTGAGTATGTCTCAGGCCCTGTGCTAAACACTTCATGTACATTATCTCATTTAATCCACACAATGACCCTGTGGGGCAAACGCACATTAATTATAGCTGAAGAAACGAAGGTTCAAAAAATTAACTATCTGCCCTGAGAACACAGCTTAGAAGTAGCAGAACTGGGATTCAAATACAGGATTCTGGTAGGCTTCAGGGCCTATACAACTTTATACCATTCAGCCTCTAGTGAGTCTTATTAAGTTCTATCTAATTGGAACTTTGTGCTTTGGTAGCATTGGCCATAAATCTTGTCTTTGCTTCTTGTTTTCGGAAGCATCCATCTTCAAATAGTTGTTCATGGACTCTGAGTTTTAATGTTCTGCCTTTTAAATTCTATTGATTGTCAGCATATCTGAACACACCACTGGTCTAGTTAAACTAGTTAAACTAGACCAGTTTAGATAAACAGAATTACAGAAATAGAATGTCCCATTTTTTAGTCTGTTGAATATCTGCACAGAAATACAAATGGTGGAATATTTCTTGCAAGCTAATTCAAAAGTATCATTATGCCCTTCATTCAGTGCATCTTAGGAGTGTGCAAGGATCCTTTGTATAGCAAAGCTCAAGTCATGATCTCTTGTCTATATTGGAAATATCTGGCCAAATTTTGGATCATTTTTTATTGTTCTTAAGCACAGGTAGAATAGGTAATAATCAGTATGGTATACTTTCAGGATCTTGTTTTATGATGAAGCACACATATTTAGGTTAGCATTCTAACCCTAAATATTTTGGTATGCATCTCTAAAAATAGGAATATTTTCCCTTTAGAGTCAAAATAACACTAACACATCTAAAAATTAATGATTCTTAAATATTGTTCAATACCCATGCATATTCAAATTTTGATGATCCTCAAAATATTCCTTACATTTTTGTTTGCTTGTCCAAACCAGGATTTTATCCAGGACCATATGTTGGATGTGATTGTTATGATAACTATCTTTTAGTCTAGAACAATCTCCTCTCCTCTACAATAACTTTCTGAAGAGACTAGGCCAGTCATTTTCTAGGCTTCTCGGAAGTGCTGTTTAGCTGGTTTCTCTATCCCCTTTATTTCCTGTAAACTGAAAATTGGATGTAAAGGCTTGCTTAGATTCAAGTCAAACATTTTTGACAAGATTATATTATAGGCAATGTTGGATACTGTATGTTATGTTGCATCAGGAAAGTGTCCCACCATTAGTGAAGTAGTGAAGCTCAGATTGGCCATTAGATTAAGGTGATGACTGTCTAATTTCAGAAATTTTGGGCAAGTTTTCTATCTATCTAAATCCTTATTTCTATCCCTAATTCCCTTCCAGCAATACCCCAATGCCTCACATATCTTCAATAGGCATCAAGTTCTATTATTATTTCACAATCAGGTATAAGTTCTATTATTATTCCACAATCAGATATAAAGACAAGTAGATGACTGCCTCCAGAGCCTTTAAATCCTTTCCTAAGAGTTCAAATAAAGAGAGAGAAAAATAGTACTGCCTAGGTGAGAGAGCCCAGAACAGGGCTGATGGAGAAACTTATAAAATCATGAGAAGCTTTACAACGTTTTTGAGGGTAGCCTTGGCCTAAGCTCTATCGAGCATGGGAGACTCATTCCAGAAAGAGATTTGCTGTTTTCCCAGGGAAGACATTCCTATGTGACAAACATATTTGTATTTGTCTGTTCTCATACTGCTATGAAGAAACACCTGAGACTGGGCAATTTATAAGGAAAAGAAGTTTAATTGACTCACAGTTCCACATGGCTGGGGAGGCCTCAGGAAACTTACAATCATGGCAGAAGGCACCTCTTCACAGGACAGGCGGGGAGAGAATGAGTGCAAACAGGGGAAATGCTGGACCCTTAAAAATCATCAGATCTTGTGAGACTCACTCATTATCATGAGAAAAGCATGGGGGAAACCGCCTCCGTGATTCAGTTACCTCCACCTGTTGACCCGTGGGGATTATAATTCAAGGTGAGATTTGGGTGGGGACACAGAGCCAAGCCATATCAATATTAATGAGAGGAAATGTTTAAGTCTGGTGTTCTTAGGGCAGGTTGAAATTGGGCAAGTTTACCTGCAGTGATACCTTACCCTCACTGCCGAAAACCCTCCCACCTCGATATTTACTTCTCTTCTTTGGATGTTGTACACAATTAAAATTCCCCCCATCCCAGTGATATATAAAAACACTCACACATTTCTTCCAACTCTTACATTTTCCTTTGTCTCTTCTATATAAAGTCTGTTTAAAATCAAGAATCATATCACCTTATTCATAGTTAAGGACTACAGCTTCCTTTTTCAGATATTTGAATTTTACCTGGATGGTGTGTGTATGGCTGTAATCTAGGGGAGTAATTGTTAACTGGTAAACTTGCCACTAGTACTAACAGTGGGAGAGATATTTTTGAGGGCATGTCTTCACAATGTTCCTTAAATCACACTATATGATGCTATGTATCTTGCCTTCTTATGAGGCTAGCTTTGGTTGAGGAAAAACAAACTCCGAAGAATTATCTATCTAAAACACTTAGGTGTGTTTGCATTATAAAGCAGCCTCAAAGGGAACATGTTTCTGACTAGGATTTTCTAATTAGTAGATATGAACACTTTGTCTGTGGCAACCCATTAGTTACCAGACCAACATACTCAATAAAAGTCACCCAATATGCAATGTGGGTGTTTGCTCAGCATATTGATTTTACCACTGAAATTGAAAACATCTTCTCTGATGAGTTTTGGGAAACAAAGTCATCAATCTCAATAGGGATGCTATTGATTTGGTCACTTTTGATGCACAGAAAGGTACTAATAATTTTCAAGTAAATGCCTCCAATATACAGTGACAAATTGTATTACAAGTTGGCACCTTTTCAGAGCTGTGTGCCAGGACTCCATTTATTCACTCCCTTGGGAGTGAGCAGCTGTTTCAGTGAGATGAGGCCTGGCTATTCCTATTAGCAAGTGTGGGGTTGGGTCCTGTGATTTGAGAGAGGGTGGCTGGACCTGATCTCTGGGATCCTTTGCTGCAAGTCTCTTCCTGCAATTTTCAACAGTTATGGTTAGGATTAGCTCTGCAACTAGATCCTATTCTCCCAGATACTAATGAAGTTAAGCAAGCATGCATTCAGCAATGTATTTATTACCTAAATTCTTATTAATAGCCCACACTGACGGCAGGCACTGTGGCAGATACTATAGATACCATGATATACAGGGCTGACATGTCCTCAAACTTAATGTGGTGGGGAAGACAATCAATACAGAAGTAAACACAGAATTGTAAGTTGTTGTAAGAAAGAAACACAGACTGTGACTGAAAATACAATAAGCAGAATCTCACTTAGACATGGTGGTCAGAGAAGTATCTACTGTGTGTCAGACACTCAGCTAGATGTTTTGTTTAAAAGATGTAGGTGGACAGGATCCCTGTCTCTAAGAAATTATTGATTTATAATTAGTTCAATAAGAAAAGCATGTATGAATCATAATGGAAACTTAGAGAAGGAGCAATTAATTCTGCCTGGGGTAAATGGGGTAGTAATGTCAGAGACAGTTAGAAAAAGGGTGTCACCTGAGCTGGTTCTTGAAAGGTTACTGGAAGAATGCTGAGTGAACTCCAATGGCTGGGGGTAAAGGAGTCTAGATAGAGGCAACAGCAAGAGGAAAGGTGTCAAGGCATGTCTGAGAGAATGAGGCAGGTCATCCTGGAATCCTAACCTCAAATGAACTTTTATACAGAACTCCAGTAGGGAAAAGATATAAATGCAGAACAACCCTGTTTGAAGCAGCAGAAGGAGTGGGTAATAGGGGAATGATAATCATTTTCTATGGCTGCCATAGCAAATGACCGTGAACTTTGTGACTTAAAACAACACAAATTTTATGTTTTCCAGTTTTGAAGGTCACTGGGCTAAAATCAAGTTGTCAGCAGGCTGTGTTCTTTTCTGTAGGCTCTAAGGAACTGTTTCCTTGTTTTTTCCCCCAGATCCTAGAGGCCCCCTTCCCAAGGCAGCAACATCACATCTCTCTGGCCTTTCTTTTCTCATCATGTCTGTCTCTGATCACAGCCTGGGAAAGGTTTTACACCTTTAAGGACCTATGCGATTCAATTGGGGCCCCTGGGATAATCCAGGTAAACTCCTCAAGATCCTTAACTTTAATCATATTTGCAAAGTACTTTTTGCTATGTAACTGTGAACCAAAAAGTAGCTGAGACAAGTCTCAATCAATTTAGAAGTTTATTTTGCCAAGGTTAAGGACATGCCCAGAAGAAATAAACATGGAATTACAGAAACAGTCTGTGGTTTGTACCTTTCTCCAAAGACGATTTTGAGGGTTTCAAAATTTAAAGGGGGAAAGTGGGCTGGAGAGAAAAGAGGGAGGATATGGTCACATTACCAAATCCACAAGTCGGAAGAGAAAAGGACCAGCTAGGGGAAGAATCAATTATGTATTCATCTGGCTCTCAGTAAATCAGCACTTTACATAAGATAAGGCGAACATAGAGCGTAACTACCTGTGGAGATATTTAACCTTTTATCTGTAGCTATCTGCTTAGGAAGAAAAGGAAAGTCGGTTTCTTGTATGACTCAGCTTTCAGCTTAGATTTTTCTTTTGGCAGAGTGAATTGGAGTCTGGAATTTTTAATTTCCTTTCACATAAGGCAACATATTCACAGATTCTAAAAAATAAGGATGTGGACAGTGCTTAAACATCACTTCCTCAGATAGACTTGATAAAAGTCAGATTAAATTAGTATTTCCTATTAAGTGCTTCCATAGCACCCTGTATTTCATCTGTCTGTGCCTGTTTGTGTATGTAGAAGAAACCAGAAATGTCGGGGGAAGCCAAGTTGTGAGGCAACATTTATTCATTCACCAACCATTTTGTGAGCAAGGCACAATATATACCCAAAATTTAGCATTATTCTCCTAGTGAGAAAGACAGACACTGAACAAATAGTTTCAAATGCATAGCAAATGTTTTAGAATGGGACCTGGGGTGGTAAGCAACCATCAGTTTTCCTATAGGCCACTGAGTGCACGCAGACCTGGAGGGCCCTGTCAATCATGACAAGGGGACAGCAGAATGGAAAGAGGCTTGAACCACAAGAGCGGATGAAGTCAGATGGGAAGATTTCTTTTTTATCTCTTTTTTTTTTTTTTTTTTTTTTTCCCAGAGACAGAATCTTGCTATGTCGCCCAGGCTGGAGTGCAGTGTCACAATCTCAACTCACCGCAACCTCCACCTCCTGGATTCAAGCAATTCTCCTTTCTCAGCCTTCTGAGTAGCTGGGATTACAGGCCTGCGCCACCACGCCAGGCTGATGTTTGTATTTTTAGTAGAGACGGGGTTTCACCATCTTTGCCAGGCTGGTCTCGAACTCCTGACTTCAGGAGATCCACCCACCTTGGCCTCTCAAAGTGCTGGGATTACAGGCGTGAGCCACTGAGCCCGGCCCAGATCGGAAGATTTCTAAGTCAGCAGATGCTAGCATAGAGAAGAGATGACAGCCAAAAACTTGATTAGGATTATATACTCCACATTTGATAGAGGGTAGATATGTATATGGGCCTTATCTTTGCAGCCTCTATTTCATGAAGATTTGTAAGCCCCTTGGAATTAGATTGATCACAGAACAAAATGGAAGAGCATACAGAGGTGAAAATCCTGAACTGTGTTTAAACCTAAAATGACTGAGAAAATCCATGAGTAACTGAAATTGGCTAAATTGAAGTCTTTGCTTTCTGATGAAATGTGGCCTCTTAAGAGTGATTTAGATGTCATAAAACAACAAACTTATATTTTTACAGTCTCCAGAATGAAGATTGTTAAAATTCATACCTGCTACATATATTTGCTCTGCTGAGGGGTTCAGATTTTATTCTATCAAATGTATAGCTGCACTAGCTAGCAGAGGTTTTTGATAGGAGGGAGGCAGAATCAGGTTTGCTTTTGAAAAGTAAACTCAGATAGCAGGTCAGAAGAAGACGTGAAGGGTGTGGATGTCAGGAAAACACTAGAAGACTACTCTACTAATCCAGGTGATGGAGAAAGGGATCTGGGCTAAGATAATGACCACTGAAAAGTGCAAATACCTCTGATATAGGTCAAACCAAAGAGTATTTCTAGGTACTGATTTTTTTTTTTTCCCCTGTGGTTTGACTTAGGCAAAGCACTCCGTTGCCTGATTGTCAACTTCTAAGCCAGGTACGTTAAAGAGAGGGAAAGAATTTGTCATAAAAATGACTGATAATGTTTAGATCAGGAGACAAAAACTTAGCTGTGTATGGGGACCAGGTAGAGGCTGGCAAACTGAAGAACGCATGCCCCATCCAAAGAGGGCAACTTCTTTGCAGCTCCAGACCATGTAATCCTGTGAGACCAGAGCTACAGATTTCACAAGACAATTTCCCTCATGTTAAACATTGGCAATTATGTAAAAATTTTAAGCAGTACTGTGTAAGTGTAACGAAAACAGAAGATGATTGTGGGCTGATTTGCCCTATGGGTTGCACCTTTATGATCCCTGGTTTAGATTTATGAGGCATTGAGAAACTGGTGAGCAGAATGTGGGATGGTTGTGTGCATGTGTGTGTATATATATAAACAAACTTTCATATTCCAAGACTTATAATAAACATCACATCCTTGGAAATGGTAGGTTCTCAACAAAAATGTATCAAGTTTATTGTGTACTTATTACTTGCCAAATACTGGTAGAAATGAAATAGAATATTATAATTGTAAGTTATTTATAATTTTTCTTGGTACATGCTATAATACATTAAGACATATAGCACATGACATTTTTAAGAAAAGCTTTCTTCAAAATGCAGTTGACTTACCCACCACCAGGTATATTAACTTATTCTCACTGCTCATCTGCCTACTCTTTTAGCTGCTGGTGGTGATCACCCTGGGCACATTTCTGCTACTTCTCACTAAAAGAGGAAACATTAATATCAGAGCAAGAGGCCAGGTGCAGTGGCTCACGCCTGTAATCCCAGTGCCTTGAGAGGCCGAGGCAGGCGGATCATTAGAGGTCAGGACTTCGAGGCCAGTCTGGGAAACATAGTGAAACCCTGTCTGTAGTAAAAATACAAAAATTAGCTGGGCATGGTGGTGCATGCCTGTAGTCACAGCTACTCGGGATGCTGAGGCAGGAGAATCGCTTGAATCTGGGAGGTGGAGGTTGCAGTGAGCCAAGATCATGCCACTGCACTCCAGCCTGGGTGACAGAGTAAGACTCTGTCAAAAAAAAAAAAAAAAAAATTAGAGAAAGAAAAGAAGATCAATGGTCTTTAACAACCCAAACTTGCTGTATAAATGATAGTAGCTAAACTAGCAGCCAAAGGCAGAAATTTGGTGCCTATTATTAGTCAAAACGATTGACAAACATGAGGATTGGGATAAACTGGGATAAACTTTGTAGATTCCTTCAATTTTTTTCCTAAAAGCTCGACACGTGGTATTTCCTGGAACTCTACTTTCATTCACTTATAACTTAACCGGGTAATGGGAACTTACAGATGTTGGCTACAGGTTTCCTCCCTGGGGATGAGTGTCTTCCGTGGAAGCTGTTTACATTATCATCTATTCCTAGAAAAGAATAAACTTTTTTTTTTTGAGGGAGGTGGGGAGGCATATGTATTTCATTGCATCTTTGGAAATTATATTTTTATATTATGTAGAAATTTTGAAAATATACTTTTCAGGCTAGAGCAATACACGCACACGCACACACACACACACACACACACACACACACACACAAACACACACCAAAATCTAACATGACTGAGTCCTGGAGTCAATACCAGATTCTTTGAACCTAGACGTGACCTTGTGCACAAAGCTCTTCTGCAAGTAAGGGATACTTTTAATTGCATCTGTTGTCTTTCTCATCACCAAAACATTGAGTAAGTAAATGTTATGCACCTATTTGGAGAAATCACTGCAAAACTATTTTAAAACATAGTTGTCTTTTGTCTTATTATACTCTTCCATACTTTAGAGTTGGAAGGGACCTCAGATCATTTGGTTCCATGTACTCCTTTTGGGGTAGGTAACAACATTCTAATTTTCCAGACGAGGCAACTGAAGCTCAGATATAAAATGAATTTCGAATGACTAAGATTTAGGAATAATTATTTTACTAATGTCAGGATGATATCCATCAAAGACTAGATTAAACATTTGTATTTTTTGCAGTGTTGCTCTAAATTTATCAGTTGCTACATTGAGTAGAGTTTGTTACAGTTGCAAAGTATAATAATTAACTTGTATGTCTTATGTAAAAACGTAAGTAAATTGCAGTCTCAAGTTCATTTGTCATTCCTATAAGGATCCTTGACCATAAATAAACCCAGCCAACCATTAACCTCCTGGTCGTGACCTGAATTGCATACAAAGAATTTAGAGGGAAATAAAGAGAGTCTGGACATTGAATCTTGATGATCTGAGCCTACCAGGAACAGTTTCTTTTTCCACATTGCCCAGCACTGAGCTGGAAGGCCAAAAATAGGGAGAATGAGTGTGGGTGTGTGGTTGTCAGTAATTTTTTTAAAAATCCCATTGACTTCTACTTGAATTTACCAAAGAATTACCATGTGGTAAATAAAAATTGATGTCAGGTACAAGCAGGTTTTGAGAGGCAGGGATAGGAAGGCAAAACCAACACTGCACTGAAGGGGAGTCTGGAGGCAGGCAGTCACTAGAGAGATACTCAGGTGAATGGGCCCTTGCGGGGTAAGCTGGCAAATATTCACCATTTAAATCTATTTCTCTGTCATTTCACAGAGCTAAGTGTATAGTTCAAACTCCATAAATGTTTTTAATCGGGTTAAATTTCCCAGGGACTTGAAAATCTTGTTTTTCTTTTATGTTCTCAATATTTTAAGTGCTGTAGTTTTGATAGGAATAAAATAGATTTAGTCTCTAGATATAGTCAACATAATGATTTAGATGCAACTTTACATGTAGTTTTCTATAAATTGCTTCTCTGAGCTTAATGACTTTTAGTACTTCTTTTTTTATTTGGGGATATTGCCTCTTTCTCTCTTTAAATAGTAAACACATGATGCGAGTCACAATATATAGATTTTAAAAAGGATAAAAACATTGTCCTGAGTCCAAGCACTTTAAAATTTAAAATGATTTTACTCTCATATATCCTTTCTCATCCTTTTTCCACGTGCATATACCTTTCTACAGTTGTGATCATAACAACTGTATACCCTGGTTTTTCACTTAACGTCATGTGTTATATAAGTTTCCACATTTCTAGATAGTCATTATAATCATTTTAAAGACTAAGGTACTTTTCAAGGTTTCACAACTACCTCTAGTTTCTTAGTTCCCACTCTCATTTAGTATTTTAAATATCTTTACTGTCTCCTGGTTTTTGTTTTTGTTTTCTTTCAATCTAAAGTTTCAGGGTTAGATTTTCTTCTGCCTGCTAGGTTTATGCTGCTTAGCTCAACTTATCAGAGACAACTTTTAGCTTTGGATTTTGATCAGGCCTCTTTCAAAGGGTTGTGTCATTGTAGCTGAATTTCAATGGCATCAATTTCAGTTACTAGGTTGGGGATTTGTATTAGGGCATTTTAGAAATGCTAGTTTCCAGTTCTTTTGTGTTGGAGAAGTGCCAGATAACACAGCTTTTGCTGTAATAGGTCTGCACAGACTGTAGCTGGCATGCCACGTGGGGCTGGAGAATTGTGAATTCAGGCACTTTTCTCCATCCCTTTGATTGCCACAGACAGAGCTTGTCCCTGGGAATTATCAGCAAATTCTGGCAGGAAAGCAGGCAGGACAAGAGTCAGGAAAGAGGCTGTCTGAGGGATGTAGGGTGAGGAAGTGCCTTAGGAGTTGGACCAGAGTTGTGGTAGAGACTGAAAAATACAGTAGGCGGAATGCTATGTATATGACAAGAATTCTAGTTAAGATTTAAACATTAATTTATACAAAAAGATGCTTTCCTTTTTATGACATAGGCCCCTTTTTTAATCTGATGAAAGCTATGTACTTTACTTACCCCCCTCCAGAAAAAAAAAACAGATCCTTATTACTT
Source organism: Macaca fascicularis (assembly GCF_037993035.2). Lineage (NCBI taxonomy): Eukaryota > Metazoa > Chordata > Mammalia > Primates > Cercopithecidae > Macaca > Macaca fascicularis. Next base: position 124,108,435 of record NC_088395.1, on the reverse strand, counting down.
TCAATTGCAAAACTCGCAATTACTTTTGCAGCAACCTAATAACTACATAGTTGCACTTGATTCTTCACAAACCATCCATAGCACCCTTAGGGTGAAGAACCTCATTCCATAGGAAAGCTCTGGAGGACCGGAAATGGTTGCAACAGAATTTCCCAACATTTTCCCCCTCATTTTAAAACTCATTCTTAAGAGTAATTTTATATTTTATTTAAGTAAGGTTGCAGATCTCTAATAAGTGGTGGTGAAGGTTGGATCATAATGACAGCCTGGGAAAGTGGGGAATCAACGAGGATGAGTGTCTTGGAAAATAGCATGGATCCTAGAATTGGGGCTGAGTGGAGCATGGTGAGGTATTGAGCTAGATGAAAAAGGTGGCGGGGGTTTGGAGGGGCAGAGAGAGAGCGAGAGTGAGAGAGAGAGAGAAAGATTGAAGTTTGCCCTTTCAGCTGTCCTTTTCAATGTTGTGTCTAGTCTGTGTACAAGGAGCAACTCCTCGTGTGATCCTCAGCAAATTACTAAGTGCAGGTGCTGTGCTAAGTCCTTTACAAGTGCTTGCCAATGCCTTCAGTGGTTAAGACTCTGGGCTCTATATTCTGACTCCTTGGGTTCAGATCCAGATTACTGGGTAAGTTACTTCGTCTTTCTAAATTTCAGTTTTCCAATCTGATAAATGGAGATAATAATTCTTAACTGTGAGGATCAAATGGATTACACTTAAAAAGTACATTGCATGATGCCTGACACACATTATGTGTTCAAGAATTGTAGCCATTATTATAATATTTATTATGATTACAAGATAGATTATGCCTTATCAGGTTCATGGACCAGGTAGCCAAATATATATATTTCCATATATATCAACCAAAATGGGCATTTCAAGCCTCTAAATGAAATTAGAAAGGAAGTTTTATCATTACAGTAGATTTTTCAGATATTATCAAAGAGAATCATCTATGTTACCCTTGTCTTTTTGAAGGTTCCTGTGATTTTGCTAATATTTATGAAATTTAATTTGATATTTCAGATAATAAATGCATTCAGGTTCATATGCATATTTCACTAGTGTTATGTACATAACGTTACTAGGATTTTCTAAGAGAGGAAATAGTTACCAAAACCTCCATTCATTAATCATATATTGTAGGAACTGTCTAGCAGGAGAATGGTTTCCAGAGTCATCCTGAGGGACAGGCAAATGTTAATTTTCTAATGAAAATTAGAGTTAAGAAAACCCTCCCCTGTGTTTGTGATTATTATTTGTTGAAAGAAGGAATAAATGAATGAATAAATCTGATATCACTGAAAATTCTACTTGGTGATGTTACAAGAACATCGTGTTTATATTACATACTTGCATATAAGTTGTACATTCACCTCCACAACATCACCTACCCCAAATACCTGTTTAATTCATTAAGTCAGTTGCTACAGAAATTGATGAATACACAAAACTGAGGCAGATTTATCCAACCAAGAAGTGAGTTTTGCTGCTGAATCTCCATTTAAAAGAGATTTGCTTTGTGATCTCCCACAACCTCTTAATTCACCATCATAACAGTTATCACACTGTTATTGCTTGTTTAATTGTCTTCAGTGCTACTGTATAAGTACCATGAGAGAGGTTCTATCTTGCCCACTATTTTATTTACACATGTAGCACAGTACCCAGCACTTAGTATTCAATGAACACTTATGGAAAGAATAACAGTCCAACACCAGTGTGCTATTGAACAATGTAACGTAGAAGATAAGAGCTTGGACTTTGCAGTCAGTGAGGCTGGGATTTATGTCCCAGCTCTGTTTCTTATGAGCTATGAATACTTTGGGCAAGTTGTTTAACCTTCCTGAGCTTCATTTGCACATCTGTAAAATGGTGATAGTGATAGCTAATTTATAGGGTCACTGTGAGCATTAAATAAAATGATGTATCTGAAATGCTTAGAAATATATGGATTGTAAATACTTTATGAATATTTGTAATAATAATTTTGATAAATGATTGTAATAATCAAAATTGTAGTAATAATTTTGTAAAATTATTTTTGTAAAATAATTTTGTAAAATTATTACTACAATTTTGATTATTACTAATTAAGATGTTTACTGTTATTGTAGTTGGCTATGAATTGTCGTTTGAGGGAGGAAAGGAAAGTTTGAAGAAGTAGTTTTTGACTCTACCAAAGTATTTTCAGACTGAAGATGGTGGATTGAAAAATTCCACAGGAATAATTTAGAGCCATCTGAGGGAACATTTAATTGGATTAAATAAAACATTACTCTTTTGAACTATATGGTGCCCCCAGGTTTTAAAGTGTTAACTAAATATCACTAAGGAAGTACCTAATTTTATATAAGACATATTCATCTTAATCAAGTAGCAGAACCTCAGCCCATATGCTTTAGGGAAGACTCCTGTCCTTTATTCATTATGCCTTTTGGTCAGGGAGCTATTTTTCATGTATAGTCGATGTGTGACTGAATTTTGATAGACATAACTTGAGTCCCCATAGAAATTCCTTTTTAGGTACAAGTGCTTGCATTTCAGTTATGAATATGTTTAGACTCTTTCTCTGTGTTCGTTCACTAAGGCCCTTTCTATTTTGTGGGGAGAAACATTGTCTATAGTTTTTATTGTATTTAGATGCTCCTTTGCCCCTTCATTCAGAAAGTTTTGTCCAGCATCCATGATGTCAGGTTCCTGTCCTCATAGACCTTATGCAATCTTAAAGCCAAATATGGCATCATGGGGCCTCTGGCTCTACATACATATTTTACAGGTTGGGAAATGATAGCACAGAGAGAGAAAGTGACCTGTCTAGGGTTAGAGTGCTATTTAGTGACAGAGTTAGGGCTAGAACCTAGGTCTTTTGATGTCCTGTCCAGTCAGTACATCTTCTGATAATACTAGAATTTGATAAATGGTCCATTAGTTTCCACTACACTTCCTTGGTTTTCAGTCACTTGTTTCAGATAGAAAATGCTACACTGTGCCTCTGGAAGGAAGGAACAGTCTTATGTCTCTAGAAAGACACTGCTGATTCAGATCAGCCTTGAGAAACTGCTGAGTACAGGGTTGGCTCAAGATGATTAGTATCAACATGTGTAAAATTATAGGCAGCACTTAGAAAACAATTTGGCTGGATTAGCGGACATTTGTACAGGTTACGTTTCCAGTCAGAATTTCAACAAGTTTGGGCAGGTGATGTTATGAAGATGAATGTACAACTTATATGCAAGTATGTAATATAAACACAATGTCATCATAATGTCACCGAGCAGAATTTCCATGATATCACGTTTATCCATTCATTTATTCCTTCTTTCAAGAACTAATTATGGAATACCTACTGTGAGCTGGACACTCTATATACTGAGGATATAAAGATGAATGAGGCAAGCCTCTCATTATTAAGGAATTTAGAATCAAGATTTCAGAATAGGATCTAATTAGTAGATAGTGTAGGCTTGTGTTTGTGTTTTATGTCACACTGGGGAAAGATTGCTGGTGGGTGAGCATGGTGTGGTGTACATGTGAAGACCTGAAATGAATACCATTCTTTATCCCTCTTGGAAACATATCTGTTGCAACTAGCCTTGCAAATGAGACAGCCCTCTCTGTGTTTTTAAGGGTTAAAGAATAATGGAACTGACCAGGTGCGGTGGCTCACGCCTGTAATCCCAGCACTTTGGGAGGCCGAGGCAGGCGGATCACCAGGTCAGGAGATCGAGACCATCCTGGCTAACAGGGTGAAACCTCGTCTCCACTCAAAATACAAAAAATTAGCCGGGCGTGGTGGCAGACACCTGTAGTCCCAGGTACTCAGGAGGCTGAGGCAGGAGAATGGCGTGAACCTGAGAGGCAGAGCTTGCAGTGCTTGCAGTGAGCTGAGATTGTGCCACTGCACTCCAGCCTGAGTGACAGAGCAAGACTCCATCTCAAAAAAAAAAAAAAAGAATAATGGAACCATTAGGCTAGATTGTAATGGTTGTCAATAAAGGAAATTGTACCTTCTATAGAGCAACTGTTGTTCTTCCCTTGCATTAGTGGCTTGGCTTGGGAGAGAGAGTTATCATGCTTCTCATGGGTTTGGTGAAGATTGATTCCTTCTATTTCTGCTATATTTTCCTATGCCACCAGTTGCCTTCTGAGGCCTCTGCCTCTTGCCATATTCCTCTAAAACTGAGGAACACTATTTTGTTAGAAAATCTTGCCTGCCACTGAATATTCCCCATGCTTCAAGCCTTAACTTCTACTTGTTGTTTGTTGTCAGGCTCCCAGAATGTTTTGCCCTCTTATCAGGATCCCTTTCTGTAATAACTGTTGAGTTCTTCCGCATTGGTCTGCCATAGCCCAGGAAGTCTGCATGGTCTCAGGACCTGGGTTTTCCTTGGACTGACCTGTCTTACCATCCAATGTTCACCTCTTCTTAGCAGGGTACCCCCAGTTGTGATTCTGGTGGCAGTTACCTCAACTACCAAATGGCTATAATTATTTGGCACTGTATTTTTGTAAGTTGGCTTCAGGGGCTGAGTTTTTTATTAAGTACCCTGCCCCACCCTACCACTAAATAAAACGATTTTTTTTCTTTTTTTTTTTAATTTATTTTTTATTATTATTATACTTTAAGTTCTAGGGTACATGTGCATAACGTGCAGGTTTGTTACATATGTATACTTGTGCCATGTTGCTGTGCTGCACCCATCAACTCATCAGCACCCATCAACTCGTCATTTACATCAGGTATAACTCCCAATGCAATCCCTCCCCCTCCCCCCTCCCCGTGATAGGCCCCGGTGTGTGATGTCCCCCTTCCCGAGTCCAAGTGATCTCCTTGTTCAGTTCCCACCTATGAGTGAGAACATGCGGTGTTTGGTTTTCTGTTCTTGTGATAGTTTGCTAAGAATGATGGTTTCCAGCTGCATCCATGTCCCTACAAAGGACACAAACTCATCCTTTTTGATGGCTGCATAGTATTCCATGGTGTATATGTGCCACATTTTCTTAATCCAGTCTGTCACTGATGGACATTTGGGTTGATTCCAAGTCTTTGCTATTGTGAATAGTGCCGCAATAAACATACGTGTGCATGTGTCTTTATAGCAGCATGATTTATAATCCTTTGGGTATATACCCAGTAATGGGATGGCTGGGTCATATGGTACATCTAGTTCTAGATCCTTGAGGAATCGCCATACTGTTTTCCATAATGGTTGAACTAGTTTACAATCCCACCAACAGTGTAAAAGTGTTCCTATTTCTCCACATCCTCTCCAGCACCTGTTGTTTCCTGACTTTTTAAAGATCGCCATTCTAACTGGTGTGAGATGGTATCTCATTGTGGTTTTGATTTGCATTTCTCTGATGGCCAGTGATGATGAGCATTTTTTCATGTGTCTGTTGGCTGTATGAATGTCTTCTTTTGAGAAATGTCTGTTCATATCCTTTGCCCACTTTTTTGATGGGGCTGGATCCTTTCCTTACTCCTCATACGAAAATTAATTAAAGATGGATTAGAGACTTAAATGTTAGACCTAATACCATAAAAACCCTAGAGGAAAACCTAGGTAGTACCATTCAGGACATAGGCATGGGCAAAAACTTCATGTCTAAAACACCAAAAGCAACAGCAGCAAAAGCCAAAATTGACAAATGGGATCTCATTAAACTAAAGAACTTCTGCACAGCAAAAGAAACTACCATCAGAGTGAACAGGCAACCTACAGAATGGGAGAAAATTTTTGCAATCTACTCATCTGACAAAGGGCTAATATCCAGAACCTACAAAGAACTCAAACAAATTTACAAGAAAAAAAACGATTTTTTTTGGTGCCAATGGAAACAAATCATCAACTAGTATAGAAATACATGGAAAAGAAACTGAAGATCACTTATAACTCCAAAACTCATATATATTAACTATTAATATTTTGAATATTTTGTTAGTATCTATTGATGTACATATATACAAAGCCTGTTAGTTCTACATTCCAAAAATTTTATCAAATCTAACCAGTTCTCACTGTCTTCAACATTACTACCATCCTTGTCCAAACCATCATGATATCCTGCCTGGAGCATATCAATAATGTCTAGCTGCTCTACAGTCTATTCTTCACCCAACATCCAGAGTGATCCTTTTAGAATGTTGATCGGGTCATCCTTTTTACCTATTCAAAAATGTCTGATGACTTCCCATCACACTTCCAATAAATTCACCCCCTTTTACATGGTCTGTGAAGTCCATGTGACTCCTGCCTCTGTTTATTGTCTCATCAGTTATCATTCTTCCTCTTATGCCATTTTAGTCATATTGGCCTCTTTGCTACTTCTCAAACTCAAGCATGATTCAGCTTTGGGGACTTCAGCTTGTTGTTCCCTCTATTAGCAAGGTTCTACCCATAGATAGTCACATGATTTGCTCTTTCACTTCATTGAGGTATCTACATAAATGTCACCCACTATTGTATTTTAAAAAGCACTTTCTCTTGCTACTGCCTGTTTCTCTACTTGCTTTATTTTTCCTTCTAGCACTTATCCTTACCTGTCACTTATCCTCAATATACTATATGTATATTTTAATGTCTGCCTCCACCACTAGACCATAAGCTTTATAATGACAAGGATGTTGTTTTATTTATTGCTTAAACAATAAACGCTGCCTGGCACATAGTAAGTTGTTCAATAAATATCTGTTGAATAAAAATTTGGAAGTATATGTAAATATTATACTATACATTGCATTTAATAAATGATTTTTAAAACTTAATGTATAATGAGATTCTCCCAATATGCATCATCAAGTTTATGTTTTCATCCTTTAAATCTTAACAGTGGTCAATTATTATCTCCTTGGTGGAGTGGGAAATTTGGCTGAGAAATAGTAAAAAGGTTTTGAAGGAGTGGGGGACTATAAAATATTCCAATGACCTTCTTCGTGTGTCAGAGGTAGTTTCTAAAAAGGAGTTCCAAGCAGGGTTTCAGCAATGAAGGAAATCTGTAGCATCTTAAAATGATTCATTGAAAGGAAGAGGTGCTCATCAGGAGAAAAGTGGTGTATAGTATGTTAGATTAAAATAGTCACACTGCTTTATAATCACACTTCTTAAAAACAAGAGATGACACTAAAAGTAAGAAAACACTTGACAACTACTCTGAAGGGATATTGTTGGAATATATAACAGATGCTAACAGTTCAAGCTGAAGTAATGTGTTAATGTTATTTCACTTAATAATTTGATTTTTACTCTGCTTTACATCTTAATAATTGTTTTTGAAGTATCTGTATGATATATGCCTTCCTAACTTCAGAAGGCAAGCTACAGAAACCACATTATTCAGTTCTTGCTGTCAGATTTTAGAAGCGCAAGAAGTTCTGAGTCTTGGGTTTCTAAAATTTTTATTCTTTCTTCGAGTTTATGTGGGGACTCTAAAGAAGGTTCTGTACCATAAACAAAGAAGTCTTAATGAAGAAATCATCTTGTTGAACCAAATCCATTGTAAAATTTACCATGCTCCAAAGTTAAGAGTTTTGCTTTAACAAAAGCTTGCACATTTGTTTAGAAGCTGTTTTGTCTTTGATGTGTTGTATAATTTAATAGCCTTACAAACAGGCTTTTCAGCACACTCAAATATATGGTATATTTCAATAAAATGTATACATACTTTCAAAACCAATATTTATTTGCAAGGAAACTCATGATGCTAACTTGTTGCAGCATGTAGCACAAGGAAACAAATGTTCACCATCAGTTTCTCCTACTTTTTGAACATGGCTTATACTCACACATTTTTCTTATCTTTACCCCACCTTATCTTTCATGGGAATAGAGATATGAGTAATATACTCCTCTAATTTATGTCATGTTGAAATGGCTACATAGATTAGTTCAGTTTTAAATTCATGTCTGCATTCTGTTAACATATTAGTAGCAATTCTCAAGACAATTTTCTTTTTTTCCTTTTCCTTTTCTTGTTTTTGATTTATTATTAAAGTATTCCATGTTAATTATAGAAATATTGGTTGGAAATGCAGAGATTATTAAACCTGAAATGTTCTAAAACTGTTTTCTTGGAAAAGAATTTGAAAGTTATCTTAAGTTGCAGAAAAATGGCCTGTATCTCTGAGATTTTGATTAGTTACTAGGCATGGTACATATATTTTTTCTATTTTTAAGAGGGCTGTATGATACTCATTTTGAGGAGATTAGAAAATATAGAAATGTTTAGAGAAAAGGATAGTAATTTTTCAAAAATCCTTCAGAGAGAAACACTGCTAATATTTGACCTATATACTGATAGCCATTTCTTGAAAAAGTTGAGAATCCAGGGGGTATGTGTGTGTGTGTGTGTGCGCGCGCATAAAGGAAATACATTAGGTTTATAGTAATTGTGTGTATTTATATACACATTATGTATCTATATATCTTTTTCCTTTAACATTTTATCATAAGCATTGCCTACATGATGAAAAATTATTCTTAAATAAAGGTTGCATAGTATTTTATGTTAATGAAAGTGATGCAGTTAAGTGTTCACTGAACACTTTGGTTTAGTAAACTTACCATTGTAGTTGACTTTGCAATGAGTATCTTTACACATAAAAATTGAAAAACTACAGAAAAGTACAAAGAATAAAACTTAAAACATCTGTAATAAACATTACTATAAACCTAATATATTTCCTTTTAGTATTATATATTTTCCCATTTTAATACAATTTAAATCATAATATATATGTACAAACATTATATCTGTGTGTATATATACATATATACACACAATTGATTATCGTTATTGATAGCTTCCATATTTTGAAATTCCCTTACTCACTAAAAATTATTTGTAAACCCAAAATTAATACTTCCATTTCTTTTAAGGTCATTCACAGACATGCAGAGTTGCAAAAAATCTGAGTCACCCAACACATATTCCAAGCTGAGCCTGAACAATGCAATGCCTTTCCTTCTTGTTTCAGTCTTATACTATAAACAAATGTCATTTTTCAATGTATTATGTGCCACATTTTAAAAATTTTCTGCCTTTTCTTGGAGATTTTGTTGTTTAAAATAGCCCACAAGTGCTGAAACACTGTCATGTTTTCCTAAGTGCAAGAAGGCTGTGATGTGCCTTAAGGAGAAAATGTGTGTTATATAAAGTTTGTTCAGGTATGATTTATGGAGCTGTTGGCCATGAGTTTTACATTAATGAATCAACAGTATATATTAAACAAGGTGTCTTTAAACAGAAACACATATAAAACAAGATCATGTATTGATTGGTTGATGAAAATGTGACTAGAGGCTCACAGGAATCTAATTCTTTAGTTTCCCTAGGAGTTCTGCTGGGTATTTGCTAATTCTGTGTTTGTGATGACCTTACAGAACATAACTACTGTGAATAATGATAACTTAATACATACATATGTGTGTGTATAACTATGTATACACACACAACATTGTATTTATGTGTTTTATATACACACAGGATACACTTCTCTTTTCATTTTTATTATAAATTAGCATTTTTCCATGGTATAAAATATTTTTGAAAACCTGATCAATGGCTTCCTGATATAAAATAACTTCATCAACATTACACTATCATGGGACATTAGATTTAAAAATTTTTGCCAACAGTTCATGTAATCCATCACACCAATAGGAAGAAAATTCAAGTGATCGTATCAATAGACAGAAAAATAAAATTTGACAAAATACAACATTCATTAATGATAAAAACTCTCAGCAAACTAGGAATAGAGGGGATCTTCCTCAACTTCATAAAGAACATCTACAAAAACCTACAGCTAACATAATATGTAATGGTCAGAAACTAGATGCTTTTCTGCTAAGATCAGGAACAAAGTAAGGCTAACACCTCTTACAACTCATATTCCACATTGTACTGGAACTCCTCACTTGCAGCAAGACAAGAAAAGGAAATAAAATTTATAAAGGTTAGGAAGGAAGAACTAAACCTGTATTTGTTTGATGATGACCATAATTGTTTATATTGAAAGTCTCAAAATCTCCTGGAACTACTAAGTTATTATATCAAGGTTGTGGGATACAATGTTAATGTACAAAAAATCAATTGCTTTTTTGTGTATAAGCAATGAACTAGGGAATTTGAAATTAAAACAAAATATAATTTCTGGTCTATTGTGGGTAAAGCTGCAATGAATATTAAAATGCAGATATTTCTTTGACATACTAATTTTAATTCCCTTGTATATATACCCAGAAATGAGATTGCTGAATCATATGATAATTCTATTTTTAATTTTATGAGGAAACTCCATAATGTTTTCCATAATGGCTGTACTATTATACATTCCTATCAGCAGGGTATGAGGGTTCCCTCTTCTCCACATCCTCACCAACACTTTTTTATCTTTCATCTTTTTTGTAATAGTCATCCTGATAAGTATGAGATGATACATCATTGTGGTTTTTAAAAAATCATATTATTTTAAAAATTTGTGGATACATAGTATGTATATATATTTATGGGGTATTTGACATGTTTTGATACAGGCATGCAATGTGAAATAAGCACATCATGGAGAATGGGGTTATTTAAAAATACACAGTTATTAGTCATCCTGTTGTGCAATCAAATAGCAGGTCTCATGCATTCTTTCTATTTTTTTGGTACCCATTAACCATCCTCAACTCCCTTTCAATCCCCCATTACCCTTATCAGTCTCCAGTAACCATCCTTCTACTCTCTATATTCATTAGTTCAATTGTTTTTGTTTTCAGATCCCACAAATAAGTGAGAATGTGTGATGTTTGTCTTTATGTGCCTGGCTTATTTCACTCAACATAATGTTCTCCAGTTCTATCCATGTTGTTGCAAATGACTGGATCTCATTCTTTTTTAAGGCTGAATAATACTGCATTGTGCATATGCACTGCATTTTCTTTATCCATTAATCTGTTGATGGATACTTACGTGGCTTCTAAATCTTAGCTATTGTAAACAATACTGCAAAAAATATAGGACTGCAGATATATCTTAGATATACTGATTAACTTTCTTTTGGTTATATATTCAGCAGTGGGATGGCTGAATCATATGGCAGCTCAATTTTTAGTTTTAGGAGGAAACTCGAAACTGTTCTCCAAATGGTTGTACTAATTTATTTTTCCACTAACAGTGTACAAGGGTTCCTTTTCTCCATATCCTTGCCAGCACTTTTTATTGCCTCTCTTTTGGATATGAGTCATTTTAACTGGGGTATGATGATATCTTATTGTAGCTTTCATTTGCATTTATCTGATGATCAATGATGTTGGGCACTTTTGCATATTCTTGTTTACCATTTGTAAATCTTCTTTCAAAAAGTGTCTTTAAATATGTTGCCCATTTTTAAATCAGATTATTAGATTTTTTCCTATAGAGTTGAGCTACTTATATTTTCTGATATATATTATTAGTCCTGACAATGGGTTATTAATCCCTTGTCAGATAAGTAGCTTGCAAATGTTTTCTCCCATTCTTTGGGTTGTCATTTGACTTTGCTGATTTTATCCTTTGCTGTGCAGATGCTTTTTAACTTGATAAGATTCCATTTGTCCATGTTTGCTTTGGTTGCCTGTGCTTGTGGGGATTGCTCAAGAAGTCTTTGCCCAGACCAATGTGCTAGAGATTATTCCAAAGTTTTCTTGTAGTAGTTAAATAGTTTGAGGTCTTCGATTTAAGTCTTTAATCCATGTTGATTTGATTTTTGTATATGGCAAGAGCTAGGGATCTAGTTTTATTCTTTTGCATATGGATATCCAGTCTTCCCAGCACCATTTGTTGAAGAGACTCTATTTTTCCCAATGTATATTATTGGCACTTTTGTCAAAGATGAGTTCACTGTAGGTATGTGCATTTGTTTCTAAATTCTCCATTCTGTTCCCTTGGTCTATTTATCTGTTGTTATACCAGTACCATGCTGTTTTAGTTACTACAGCTCTGTAGTAAAATTTGAAATCATGTAATCAGATTCCTCCCGTTTTGTTCCTTTTGCTTAGGATAACTGTGGCTATTTTGTGTCTTTTGTGATTCCACATAAAATTTAAGATTGTTTTTTCTATTTCTTTGAAGTATGTCATTGGTGTTTTGATAGGGATTGCATTGAAATTATAGATTGCTTTGGGTTACTACGGATATTTTAACAATATTGATTTTTCCAATCCATGTATATGGACTATTTTTCCATTTGTTGATGTTCTCTTAAATTTCCTTCATCAATGTTTTACGGTTTTCATTATAGAGATCTTTCACTTCGTTGATTAAATTAATTCCTAGTTATTTATTGCAATTTTATGGGTGGCTATTGTAAATGTGATTACTTTTCCATTTCTTTTTCACATTGTTCACTGTTGGCATATAGAAATGCTACTGATTAGAGGGTGGAGCAAGATGGCCGAATAGGAACAGCTCCAGTCTCCAACTCCCAGCGCGAGCGACACAGAAGACCGGTGATTTCTGCATTTTCAACTGAGGTACTGGGTTCATCTCACTGGGGAGTGCCGGACGATCCGTGCTGGTCAGCTGCTGCAGCCCGACCAGCGAGAGCTGAAGCAGGGCGAGGCATCGCCTCACCTGGGAAGCACAAGGGGGAAGGGAATCCCTTTTCCTAGCCAGGGGAACTGAGACACACAACACCTGGAAAATCGGGTAACTCCCACCCCAATACTGCGCTTTAAGCAAACAGGCACACCAGGAGATCATATCCCACACCTGGCCGGGAGGGTCCCACACCCACGGAGCCTCCCTCATTGCTAGCACAGCAGTCTGTGATCTACCGGCAAGGCAGCAGCGAGGCTGGGGGAGGGGCGCCCGCCATTGCTGAGGCTTAAGTAGGTAAACAAAGCTGCTGGGAAGCTCGAACTGGGTGGAGCTCACAGCAGCTCAAGGAAACCTGCCTGTCTCTGTAGACTCCACCTCTGGGGACAGGGCAATAACAAACGCAGCCGAAACCTCTGCAGACGCAAACGACTCTGTCTGACAGCTTTGAAGAGAGCAGTGGATCTCCCAACACGGAGGTTGAGATCTGAGAAGGGACAGACTCCCTGCCCAAGTGGGTCCCTGACCCCTGAGTAGCCTAACTGGGAGACATCCCCCACTAGGGGCAGTCTGACACCCCACACCTCACAGGGTGGAGTACACCCCTGAGAGGAAGCTTCCAAAGCAAGAATCAGACAGGTACACTCGCTGTTCAGAAATATTCTATCTTCTGCAGCCTCTGCTGCTGATACCCAGGCAAACAGGGTCTGGAGTGGACCTCAAGCAATCTCCAACAGACCTACAGCTGAGGGTCCTGACTGTTAGAAGGAAAACTATCAAACAGGAAGGACACCTACACCAAAACCCCATCAGTACATCACCATCATCAAAGACCAGAGGCAGATAAAACCACAAAGATGGGGAAAAAGCAGGGCAGAAAAGCTGGAAATTCAAAAAATAAGAGTGCATCTCCCCCGGCAAAGGAGCGCAGCTCATCGCCAGCAACGGATCAAAGATGGACGGAGAATAACTTTGACGAGATGAGAGAAGAAGGCTTCAGTCCATCAAATTTCTCAGAGCTGAAGGAGGAATTACGTACCCAGAGCAAAGAAACTAAAAATCTTGAAAAAAAGTGGAAGAATTGATGGCTAGAGTAATTAATGCAGAGAAGGTCATAAACGAAATGAAAGAGATGAAAACCATGACACGAGAAATACGTGACAAATGCACAAGCTTCAGTAACCGACTCGATCAACTGGAAGAAAGAGTATCTGCGATTGAGGATCAAATGAATGAAATGAAGCGAGAAGAGAAACCAAAAGAAAAAAGAAGAAAAAGAAATGAACAAAGCCTGCAAGAAGTATGGGATTATGTAAAAAGACCAAATCTACGTCTGATTGGGGTGCCTGAAAGTGAGGGGGAAAATGGAACCAAGTTGGAAAACACTCTTCAGGATATCATCCAGGAGAACTTCCCCAACCTAGTAGGGCAGGCCAACATTCAAATCCAGGAAATACAGAGAACGCCACAAAGATACTCCTCGAGAAGAGCAACTCCAAGACACATAATTGCCAGATTCACCAAAGTTGAAATGAAGGAAAAAATCTTAAGGGCAGCCAGAGAGAAAGGTCGGGTTACCCACAAAGGGAAGCCCATCAGACTAACAGCAGATCTCTCGGCAGAAACTCTCCAAGCCAGAAGAGAGTGGGGGCCAATATTCAACATTCTTAAAGAAAAGAATTTTCAACCCAGAATTTCATATCCAGCCAAACTAAGTTTCATAAGTGAAGGAGAAATAAAATCCTTTACAGATAAGCAAATGCTTAGAGATTTTGTCACCACTAGGCCTGCCTTACAAGAGACCCTGAAGGAAGCACTAAACATGGAAAGGAACAACTGGTACCAGCCATTGCAAAAACATGCCAAAATGTAAAGACCATCGAGGCTAGGAAGAAACTGCATCAACTAACGAGCAAAATAACCAGTTAATATCATAATGGCAGGATCAAGTTCACACATAACAATCTTAACCTTAAATGTAAATGGACTAAATGCTCCAATTAAAAGACACAGACTGGCAAACTGGATAAAGAGTCAAGACCCATCAGTCTGCTGTATTCAGGAGACCCATCTCACACGCAGAGACATACATAGGCTCAAAATAAAGGGATGGAGGAAGATTTACCAAGCAAATGGAGAACAAAAAAAAGCGGGGGTTGCAATACTAGTCTCTGATAAAACAGACTTTAAACCATCAAAGATCAAAAGAGACAAAGAAGGCCATTACATAATGGTAAAGGGATCAATTCAACAGGAAGAGCTAACTATCCTAAATATATATGCACCCAATACAGGAGCACCCAGATTCATCAAGCAAGTCCTTAGAGACTTACAAAGAGACTTAGACTCCCATACAATAATAATGGGAGACTTCAACACTCCACTGTCAACATTAGACAGATCAACAAGACAGAAAGTTAACAAGGATATCCAGGAATTGAACTCATCTCTGCAGCAAGCAGACCTAATAGACATCTATAGAACTCTCCACCCCAAATCAACAGAATATACATTCTTCTCAGCACCACATTGTACTTACTCCAAAATTGACCACGTAATTGGAAGTAAAGCACTCCTCAGCAAATGTACAAGAACAGAAATTATAACAAACTGTCTCTCAGACCACAGTGCAATCAAACTAGAACTCAGGACTAAGAAACTCAATCAAAACCGCTCAACTACATGGAAACTGAACAACCTGCTCCTGAATGACTACTGGGTACATAACGAAATGAAGGCAGAAATAAAGATGTTCTTTGAAACCAATGAGAACAAAGATACAACATACCAGAATCTCTGGGACACATTTAAAGCAGTGTGTAGAGGGAAATTTATAGCACTAAATGCCCACAAGAGAAAGCAGGAAAGATCTAAAATTGACACTCTAACATCGCAATTAAAAGAACTAGAGAAGCAAGAGCAAACACATTCGAAAGCTAGCAGAAGGCAAGAAATAACTAAGATCAGAGCAGAACTGAAGGAGATAGAGATACAAAAAACCCTCCAAAAAATCAATGAATCCAGGAGTTGGTTTTTTGAAAAGATCAACAAAATTGACGGACCACTAGCAAGACTAATAAAGAAGAAAAGAGAGAAGAATCAAATCGACGCAATTAAAAATGATAAAGGGGATATCACCACCGACCCCACAGAAATACAAACTACCATCAGAGAATACTATAAACACCTCTATGCAAATAAACTGGAAAATCTAGAAGAAATGGATAATTTCCTGGACACTTACACTCTTCCAAGACTAAACCAGGAAGAAGTTGAATCCCTGAATAGACCAATAGCAGGCTCTGAAATTGAGGCAATAATTAATAGCCTACCAACCAAAAAAAGTCCAGGACCAGATGGATTCACAGCTGAATTCTACCAGAGGTACAAGGAGGAGCTGGTACCATTCCTTCTGAAACTATTCCAATCAATAGAAAAAGAGGGAATCCTCCCTAACTCATTTTATGAGGCCAACATCATCCTGATACCAAAGCCTGGCAGAGACACAACAAAAAAAGAGAATTTTAGACCAATATCCCTGATGAACATCGATGCAAAAATCCTCAATAAAATACTGGCAAACCGGATTCAGCAACACATCAAAAAGCTTATCCACCATGATCAAGTGGGCTTCATCCCTGGGATGCAAGGCTGGTTCAACATTCGCAAATCAATAAACATAATCCAGCATATAAACAGAACCAAAGACAAGAACCACATGATTATCTCAATAGATGCAGAAAAGGCTTTTGACAAAATTCAACAGCCCTTCATGCTAAAAACGCTCAATAAATTCGGTATTGATGGAACGTACCTCAAAATAATAAGAGCTATTTATGACAAACCCACAGCCAATATCATACTGAATGGGCAAAAACTGGAAAAATTCCCTTTGAAAACTGGCACAAGACAGGAATGCCCTCTCTCACCACTCCTATTCAACATAGTGTTGGAAGTTCTGGCCAGGGCAATCAGGCAAGAGAAAGAAATAAAGGGTATTCAGTTTGGAAAAGAAGAAGTCAAATTGTCCCTGTTTGCAGATGACATGATTGTATATTTAGAAAACCCCATTGTCTCAGCCCAAAATCTCCTTAAGCTGATAAGCAACTTCAGCAAAGTCTCAGGATACAAAATTAATGTGCAAAAATCACAAGCATTCTTATACACCAGTAACAGACAAACAGAGAGCCAAATCAGGAATGAACTTCCATTCACAATTGCTTCAAAGAGAATCAAATACCTAGGAATCCAACTTACAAGGGATGTAAAGGACCTCTTCAAGGAGAACTACAAACCACTGCTCAGTGAAATAAAAGAGGACACAAACAAATGGAAGAACATACCATGCTCATGGATAGGAAGAATCAATATCGTGAAAATGGCCATACTGCCCAAGGTAATTTATAGATTCAATGCCATCCCCATCAAGCTACCAATGAGTTTCTTCACAGAATTGGAAAAAACTGCTTTAAAGTTCATATGGAACCAAAAAAGAGCCCGCATCTCCAAGACAATCCTAAGTCAAAAGAACAAAGCTGGAGGCATCACGCTACCTGACTTCAAACTATACTACAAGGCTACAGTAACCAAAACAGCATGGTACTGGTACCAAAACAGAGATATAGACCAATGGAACAGAACAGAGTCCTCAGAAATAATACCACACATCTACAGCCATCTGATCTTTGACAAACCTGAGAGAAACAAGAAATGGGGAAAGGATTCCCTATTTAAAAAATGGTGCTGGGAAAATTGGCTAGCCATAAGTAGAAAGCTGAAACTAGATCCTTTCCTTACTTCTTATATGAAAATTAATTCAAGATGGATTAGAGACTTAAATGTTAGACCTAATACCATAAAAATCCTAGAGGAAAACCTAGGTAGTACCATTCAGGACATAGGCATGGGCAAAGACTTCATGTCTAAAACACCAAAAGCAACGGCAGCAAAAGCCAAAATTGACAAATGGGATCTCATTAAACTAAAGAGCTTCTGCACAGCAAAAGAAACTACCATCAGAGTGAACAGGCAACCTACAGAATGGGAGAAAAATTTTTGCAATCTACTCGTCTGACAAAGGGCTAATATCCAGAACCTACAAAGAACTCAAACAAATTTACAAGAAAAAAACAAACAACCCCATCAAAAAGTGGGCAAAGGATATGAACAGACATTTCTCAAAAGAAGACATTCATACAGCCAACAGACACATGAAAAAATGCTCATCATCACTGGCCATCAGAGAAATGCAAATCAAAACCCCAATGAGATACCATCTCACACCAGTTAGAATGGCGATCTTTAAAAAGTCAGGAAACAACAGGTGCTGGAGAGGATGTGGAGAAATAGGAACACTTTTACACTGTTGGTGGGATTGTAAACTAGTTCAACCATTATGGAAAACAGTATGGCGATTCCTCAAGGATCTAGAACTAGATGTACCATATGACCCAGCCATCCCATTACTGGGTATATACCCAAAGGATTATAAATTATGCTGCTATAAAGACACATGCACACGTATGTTTATTGCGGCACTATTCACAATAGCAAAGACTTGGAATCAACCCAAATGTCCATCAGTGACAGATTGGATTAAGAAAATGTGGCACATATACACCATGGAATACTATGCAGCCATCAAAAAGGATGAGTTTGTGTCCTTTGTAGGGACATGGATGCAGCTGGAAACCATCATTCTTAGCAAACTATCACAAGAACAGAAAACCAAACACCGCATGTTCTCACTCATAGGTGGGAACTGAACAATGAGATCACTTGGACTCGGGAAGGGGAACATCACACACCGGGGCCTATCAGGGGGAGGGGGGCGGGGGGAGGGATTGCATTGGGAGTTATACCTGATGTAAATGACGAGTTGATGGGTGCAGCACACCAACATGGCACAAATATACATATGTAACAAACCTGCACGTTATGCACATGTACCCTACAACTTAAAGTATAATAATAATAAATAAATTTAAAAAAAAAAAAAAGAAATGCTACTGATTTTTGTATGTTGATTTTATATCCTGTAGCTTTACTGAATTTGTTTATGAGTTCTAATAATTTTCTTGTTGGGTCTTTAGGTTTTTCCAAGTATAAGATCATATCATCAGCAAACAAGGATAATTTGTCTTATTCCTTTCCAATTTTAATACCCTTTATATCTTTCTCTTGTCTGATTGCTCTAGCTAGGACTTCGAGGACTATGTTGAGTAACAGCAGTGATAGTGGTCATCCTTATTGTTTTCCAGATCTTATAGGATATACTTTGTTTTTCACCATTCAGTATGATACTAGCTGTGGGTCTGTCATATATGGATTTTATTATGTTGAAATATGTTACTTCTGTCTCCAGTTTTTTGAGGATATTTTAATGAAGGATGTTGAATTTTATCAAATGCTTTTCAGCATTAATTGAAATAATCATATAGTTTTTATCCTTCATTGTGTTGATGTGATGTATCACATTGCTCAATATACATATGTTGAACTATCCTTGCATGCCAGGGATAATTCCCACTTGGTCATGATGAATGATCTTTTTAATATATTGTTGAATTTGGTTTGCTAGTATTTTATTGAGCATTTTTTCATCAGTATTTATGAGAGATATGGACTTGTAGTTTTCTTTTTGTGATGTGCCTTTGATTTTGGTATCAGGGTCATACTGGCCTTGCATAATCAGTTTGGAAGTATTCACTCCTCTATTGTTTGGAATAGTTTGAGTAGGACGGGTATTCGTTCTTCATTAAATTCTTCATTAAAATGGTAGAATTCAGCAGTGAAGCCATCAGGTCTTGGACTTTTTTTTTTTTTTTTTTTTCTGGGACACTTTTACAACTTTGATGTCATTGCTTGTTATTGGTCTGTTTGTTTTTTACTTCTTCCTGATGAAATCTTAGTAGGTTGTTTGTATCTAGAAATTTGTCCATTTCTTCTCCATTTTCTAATTTATTGGTATATAGTTGCTCATATTAACCACTAATGATCCTTTGAATTTCTGCAATGACAGTTGTAATGTCTCCTTTTTTATTTTTTATTTTATTTATTTGGACCGTCTCTCTTTTCTTGTTAGTCTGGCTAAAGGTTGTATAACTTTTCCATAAACTAACTGTTTGTTTAATTTATCTTTTGTATTTTTATTTCAATTTTATTTCTGCTGTGATGTTTATTATTTCATCTTTTCTTGCATTTCTTATTCTTTAAGATGCAATGTTAGAGTGTTTATTTGAAGTTTTTCTTCTTTTTTAATGTAGGCACTTATAGCTATAAACTTCCCTCTTAGTACTGTTTTTGCTGTGTCTCATAGGTTTTGTTATGTTATGTTGTATTTCCACTATCATTTGTTTTAATAATTTTAAAACTTTCCTCCTTAATTTTTTCATTGACCCACTGGTCATTCAGGATAATATTGTTGAATGTATTTGTGTACATTTCCATGTATTTGTGTAGTTTCTAAAATTTCTGTTATTATTAATTTATAGTTTTATGCCATTGTGGCCACATAAGATGCTTGATTTTATTTCAATTTCTTGAATGTTTTGAGACTTATTTTGTGACATAACATATGGTCTGTCTTTGAGAATCATCCATGTACTAAAGAAATGCATATTCTCAGGCTGTTGGATGAAATATTCTGTAAATATCTATTAGATCCATTTGGTCTATAGTGCAGATTAAGTGTGATGTTTCTTTGCTGATTTTTGGTCTAGAAAATCTATTTAATGCTGAGTGTGAGATGTTGAAATCTCTGGCTATGATTTTATGAGGGCCTATCTCTCTCTTTAGCTCAAATAATATTTGCTTTATGTATTTGTGTCCTCCGGTGTTGGGTGCATACGTATTTACAATTGTTATATCTTCTTGCTGAATTAACTGCTTTGTCATTATATATTGACCTTCTTTGTCTCTTCTTATAGTTTTGGTCTTGAAATCTATTTTGTCTTATATAAGTATAGTGAATCTTGATATTTTTTGGTTGCTATTGGCATGGAATATTTTTTTCCATCCCTTGATTTTCAGTCTACTTGTGTCCTTATAAGTGAAATGTGTTGTAGGCAACAGACCAATTGGTCTTGTTTTTTTGATCCATTTAGCCAGTCTATATATTTTGATTTGAGAGTTTAGTCCATGTGCATTCAATGTTATTATTGATAAGTAAAGACTTATTCCTTCCATTTTGTTGTCTGCTTTCTGGTTGTTTTATGGTCTTCTCTTCCTTATTTCTTTCCTGTCCGTTTTTCTCTAGCGAAGGCAATTTTCTCTGGTGATATTATTATTTTTTTGCTTTTTATTTTTTGTGTATACATTGTAAATTTTTTGGTTCGAGTTGCCATGAGGCTTTCAAATACTCTTATAACCCATTTTTTAACCTGATAACAACTTAACACTATTTGCATGAACAAACAAGCAAGAGAAAACTAATAAAAACTCTACACCTAAACATCCCCCCCAGTGTTTAACATTTTGTTGTTTCTAAGTGTATCTTATTGTATTGAATATGTCTTGAAAAGTTGTAGTTATTATTTTTTATTGATTTATTGTTTAGTTTTTCTATGTAGGATAAGAGTAGTTTACACACCAAAGTTACAGCGTAATGATATTCTGTGTACTTACTATTACTAGTTAGTTTTCTACTTTCAGGTGATTATTTCTTGCTCCTTAATGTCCTTTCCTTTCTGATTGAAGTACTCCCTTTAGCATTTCTTGTAGGACAGGGCTGATGTTGATTAAATTCCTCAGCTTTGTTTCAGAAACTGTTTATTTCTCTTTCATGTTTAAAGGAGATTTTTTTGCCGGATATACTATTATACAGTAAAAGGTGTTTTCTTCAGCACTTAATAATGTTTGCCATTATTCTGGCCTGTAAGGATTCCACTGAAAGTCTGCTGCCAGGCATATTGGAGCTCCATTGTATGCCATTTGTTTCTTTCCTCTTGTAGCTTTTAGAATCGTTTCTTTATCTTTGATCTTTGGGAGTTTGATTATTAAACACCTCGAGATAATCTTTGGATTAAATCTGCTTGGTGTTCTATAACCTATTGTACTTGGATATTGATGTCTCTCTCTAGGTTTGGGAAGTTCTCTGTTGCTAACCCTTTGAATAAGATTTCTACCCCTATCTTTTTCTCTGCATCCTCTTTAAGGCCAATTACTCTTTGATTTGCTGTTTTGAGGCTATTTTCTAGATCTTTTAGGTGTGCTTCATTATTTTTTATTCTTTTTTCTTTTGTCTCCTGTGACTGTGTATTTTCAATTAGCCTGTCTTCAAGCCCACCAATTATTTCATCTGCTTGTTCAGTTCTGCTGTTAAAGGACTCTGATGCACTTTTCAGCATGCCAGTTGCATTTTTAGCTCAAAAATTTATGCTCAATTCTTTTTAATTATTTCAATCTCTTTGTTAAATTTATCTGATAGAATTCTGAATTTTTTGTGTGTGTTATCTTACTTTTTTGTGTTTCCTCAACACAGCTATTTTGAATTCTCTGTCTGAAAGGTCACACATCTCTGTTTTTCCAAGATCAATCCCTGGTGCCTTATTTAGTTTATGTGGTATGGTCATGTTTTCCTGTATGGTGTTAATACTAGTAAATATTCCTTGGTGTCTGGGCATTGAATGGTTAGGTATTTATTGTAGTCTTCACTGTCTGGGCTTATTTGTAGCTGTCCTTCTTGGAAAGGCTTTTCAGATATTTGAAAGGACTTGGATGTTGTGACCTAAGCTGTATCTGCTTTAGTGGGCACCCCAAGCCCAGTAACACTGTGTTTCTCAAAGTCTTATAGAGGTACCACCTCAATGGTCTTGGACAGGATCCAGGATAATTCTCTGGATTACCAGGCAAAAACACTGTTTCCTTCTCTTACTTTCTCCCAAACATTCAGAGTTTCTCTGTTCTGAACCACCTAAAGCTGAGGGTGGAGTGAGAGAAGCACCCCTGTGGCCACCACCACTATAACTCCATTGGGTCAGACCTGAAGCCACCAGAGTGCTGAGTTTCACCCAAGGCCTGCTGTAACCACTCCTTAGCTACTGCCTATGTTTGCTGAAGGCCTTGGGGCTCTGCAATCAGCTAGTGGCAAAGACAGGCCTGTATCCTTCCCTTTAGGGCAGCGAGGTACACCAAACCTCAGGTGGATCCATAAGTGCCATGCGGGAATCAGGGACTAGAGTCTAAAACCTTAGAAGTCTGCCTGGTGTTCTATTGTGTAGTGACTGAGCTGGCACTCAAACCACAGGACACAGTCTTTTCCACTTTTCCCTCCTCTTTTCAAAGGCAGAGAAGTCTCACCTCACAGCTGTCACCACCCCAGGCCACAAGGAGTGCTGCCAGACTAGCACTGATATTTACTTAAGGCTGAAGGTCTCTTAAGTCAGCTTGTTTGGGACTGACTCTTCAGGGAAATAGGCTTTTCTGTGGCCTAAGGCAGGCCCAGATATGCCATTCAAGAGTACAGTTCTGGAATCTGGAACCCCAAGAACCCATTTGGTGTTCTACTATCCTGTGGCCCTGCTGGAACCTAAGGTGCAAGACACAGTCCCCTTCACTTTTCCCTCTGCTTTTCTCAAAAGGAGGAGTTTTGCCCCCATAGCCACACAGCTGTTATGTGCCAAGTCTCACCTGAAGTCAGGAAGTCTCAGAGGCTCACCCAAGGCCCTTGAGGCAGTACCTGGATATCACTGCTGGTTATTCAGGTCCCAAGGTTTCTTTAGTTAGCAGGTGATTAATGCTGGCAGGACTGGCTTCTTTCCTTCAAGACAGTGGGTTCCTTTCTGGCCCAAGGTGTGTCTAGAAATATCATCTGGGAGCTAGGGACTAGAACGGGGGCCTCATGACTCTAACTTGTGACCTATTCTGCTATGGCTGGGCTGGTTTCCTAAGTGTAAGACAAAGTTCTCCCCACCCTTCCCTCTCTTCACCTCAAGTGGAAGGAAGGGGTCTCTTTCAGAGCCATGATATGTGCAGCCTGGCTTTAGGGGAGGGGTGATGCCTGCACTCTTTTGGCTGTACCAGCTGGTGTCCCAGCATGTCCCATGCCTCCCTAGTTCAATGTCTCTAGGCCTAATTGAGCACTAGAACTTGCCTAACAGTTGTGGTCCTTATGACCTAGACTGTCTTTCAAGTTTACTTGGAGACATGGAGTGCTGTATCCCGTGGTGGTGAGGTTTATGAGAACTCAAGTTCCAATTGCTGTGATTGGTGATTTTCCTCTGGTTTGGGCTAGTTTAAATGCTCCCACCCTGGTTGCGTTTGTCTGGTTTTCCTTTCTGCTGTAACAGGACAGCATTGAGTTCATTACCTCACAATTGCTGTGTTCTCTCTTCCCCTGCATCTACAGAAGCTCACTGCACCACGCTTCCACTGCCTGGGGTGGAAGAGTGGTGGTGTCGGTGATTCAGGACTTCTTTTTTCCCCTTCAGTGCCTATTTCAGTGATATGAAATTAAAACCAGGTACTATGAGTGATCACTTGATTTTGGGTTCTTATGAAGGTATATTTTCTTGGTAGGTAGTTGTTAACTTGGTGACCTTGCAGTGGGTGAGGGGGAGAGGCGGGTACACACAGAAGCAGTGGAGCCTTCTATTCCACCATTTTGGCCCACCCTCTAGGTTCCTCTTTGTGGTTTTAATTTGCATTTCCTTGATGGCTCATGACCTAAGTGTCCATCAACAGATGAACAAACATAGAAAATGTGGTATATATACACATAGAATACTATTCAGCCTTAAAAATAGGGAAATTCTATCCTTTGTGACAACATAAGTGAACCTGGAGGATATTATGCTAATGAAATAGGCCGAGCACTGAAAGACATATACCACATGATTTTACTTATATATGGGATATAAAAAATCAAACCCATAGATGTACTGAGTAGAATGGTGGTTGCCTGAGTCTGTAGAGGGGAATGGACAGGGAATGGGAAGATGTTGGTCATAGGACACCAAGTTTCAGTGAGAATTGAGGACTATATTTTAGTAATCTATTGAAAGCGTGGTGACGATAGTTAATGTATATTTCAAAATTGTCAAAAGAGTCGATTTTAAATATTTTAAATGTCACTGCAAAGAAGTGATAAATATGTGATATGATGGATGTTTTAATTAGCTTGATTTAATATTCACAATGGATACACATCTCATAACCTCACATTATACCACATAAATATATGCAACCATTGTCATTTAAAAATTAAATTAAAAAAACACACAATACCATTTACATTAACACTGAAAATAAAATAATTAGGTAATAAATCTAACAAAATATGCACAAGAATTATATGTGAAAAACAACAAAATTCTGATGAAGTAAATTAAAGAAGATCTAAATAAATGGAGAGAGATGTCACATACTTGGATAAGGAGACTCAATATTGTGAATATGTCAGTCTTCCCAACTTGATCTGTAGAGTTAATGCAACCTCAATAAAAAATCCCAGCACATTATTTTGCAGGTATTGATAAACTGATTCTAAAATTATATTTGGAGGCAAAATACCCCAAATAGTCAACATAATATTGAAGGAGGGGAAATATGGAGAACTCACACTATCCAATTCTAAGGTTTACTATACAGCTACAGTAATCAAGACTCTGTTGCATTGGTAAAATAAAAGACAAATAGGTTAATGCGACAACAGAGAGCCCAGAAATAGACCCACACAAATATAGTCAACTAAACTTTGACAAGAAGCAAAGGCAAGTCAACAGAGAAAATATGGTCTTTTCAACAAATGGTCCTGGAACAATGAGACGCGCGCAAGCAAAAAGTAAATAAATAAATAAACTATAAATCTAAACACACACCTAATGCTTTTCACAAAAATTAACTCAAAGTAGATCATAGATTTAAATGTGAAATACAAAACTAAAACGTCTGAAATATAACATGAGAAAATCTAGCTGTCCTTGAGTTTAATGATGACTTTTAAAAAATATAACACCAAAAGCATGATCCATTGAAGAAAAAATTGGTAAGTTGGACTTCATAAAAATTAAAAACTTATCTGCCAAAGACACTGTTATACAATGAAAAGACAAGACACGGATTGGGAGAAGATTCTTTGCTAAACACATATCTGATAGAGAACTGGTATTTGAAATATATAAAACCTCTTAAAACTCAACAATAACAAAATAAACAACCCAATTAAAAATGGGTTAAAGATCTGTACATACACCTCGCCAAAGAAAATATACAGATGGCAAGTAAGCATATGAAAAGATACTCTACATCATATGTTATCAGGGAATTGTAAATTTTAACAAGAGCGATATACCACTACCTATTAGAATAGCTGAAATCCAAAGCACTGACAACACCAGATACTGGTGAGCATGTGGAACAAAAGGAGCTCTCATTGATTGCTGGTAGGAATACAAAATGATACCACCACTTTGGAAGATAGTTTGGCAATTTTTAAATAAAATGAACACTTACTATACGAACCAGAAATTGTACAACTTGATATTAACCCAAATGAATTGAGAACTTAAGTACACAAAAACCAACACACAAATGTTTATAGCAGTTTTATTCACAAGTGCCAAGACTTGGAAGCAACCAAAATGTCCTTCAATCAGTGAATGGATAAATTGTGGCACAGTCATGAAAATGAATATTATTCAGCATTAACAAGAAATGAAATGTTATGTGATGAAAAGACATACAGCAGCCCTAAATGCATATTGCTAAGTGAAAGAAGACGATTTGAAAGAGCCACATAATTTATGAGTCCTACTATTCTGGAAAAAGCAAAACTATGGAGATGGCAAAAAGCTCAATGGTTACTTGGGGGCTGTGAGGAAAGAGGGAGGGATTAAGTGGAGAACAGATTATGTTTAGGAAAGTGAAACTATTCGGTGTGGTACTACAATGGTGGATACCTGTCACGATACATTTGTTTAAACCCACAGAATGTACAACACAAAGGGTAAATCCCAGTGTAATTATAGATGTTAGTGAAAATGGTGTGTCAATATTAGCTCATTAATTGTAACAAATTACCATACTAACACAAAATAGTAATTATAGGGGAAATTGTGTGTATGGTGAGGAGGGATTGAGAAGGCATTTAGAAACTCTTAGTAATATCAATTCAATTTTTCCATAGACCTAATCTCTAAAAATACTTAGTTTTTAAAAATTGTTGTAGAAGAATCAGACAACCCTACTATTTTGAAGTTCTGTTTTTTGTTATTCATACTG
Organism: Macaca fascicularis; assembly: GCF_037993035.2. Classification (NCBI taxonomy): domain Eukaryota; kingdom Metazoa; phylum Chordata; class Mammalia; order Primates; family Cercopithecidae; genus Macaca; species Macaca fascicularis. The sequence continues at coordinate 124,081,650 of NC_088395.1, read as the reverse complement.
CAAATGGCACATCACTTACATAGGCAGAGCTTTATTGTATATTTTAATATGTTTGTGAATATCTGAATAACCAAGCTGTACATGAATTTTACTAAAATATTCTGGGTATGCAAAGGTCATTTCTCAAGTTCTCCTAAAGTGTTTGAGGTGATGTGGTAAAACCAAAATTCCCCACTATTTTTCTCTGGCCTTTGATGAAGCAGTCTCAGGCTTTTTGGAGGGTAGGTAATCAAAGGCATACATGGCCTAAGGACTTCAAGCTTTCTAAAGGGCAGAAGCTTTCCGAGATGCAGCACTTGAACTTTAATCAGACAACCATGAGTGCATGTGCTATTTCTTATTCTCCAGGGCTGAGTGGGCTTTTGGTGTTGAAATTACTTTGGCGCTGCGAGTAGCTGGGGAATTGGTATGCAGGGCTTTGTCTGTTGGCTTAAGTAGAGGAACAAGAGGGATCATAAAGAAAGTCTTTTGTGGGTTAGTTTTGTTCTGTGTCACCTTGAGTCCCAGAGGTATTCCAACTGCTTGAAGCTATGAATGACAGGTTCTTTCTTTTTTTCACACTCCTACCTTTCTCAGACAGAGGGTGGTAAAATAAGGATTCTCTGATTTGGTACCACTCTGTGTTTTAAAATTGTGTTTATAACAAATAATCTGTGAGAGATAATGAAAAGCCATCAGCAATATAGAGGTGTTATAGAAAAAACAAGGTTTTATTGTTTTTCTTCTTCACCCTTCAAAGACAAAGTGAATGCAGCAGTGCCTAGGATAACTGTACTCTGCTGTTAAAAATTGCTCCTAATTTTTTGTATGTTTTATCTGCATTAGTTCTGACTTTCGAGATATGTAATGCATGTGGAAAAGCTAATTAACAGATGAACTGTTAGATTATAACAGATAACCCACCAATAAAATGTAAAGCATCTAGATTAAGGATGCAGGTAGGGCGAACCTAACAGCAGTTCAATTTAGCAAACATGTATTAAACATCTGCAAGGTATTCACCTTTGGAGATGGTGACTTTGTGCTACCTGATCTGGCCCCAGTCGTCATTTTGGTTTAGTGCTCTGAGTTGCTATAAGTAGTTTTCCATCACATATCCAAAATGTACTGTAGGCGAAATGGTGATATAGGTAGTTTGTTTTTGTGTCTCTCCTACTGTGCTTGCTGAACCCCTTAAAAGGCACAAACTTGTTTCTCATAGTCTCAAGACCATACTCTCCACCATCCTAAAGTGGCAGTTGGCTAATCTGAAAAATTAACATGGAGTAGTCTTTTAACAGTAGAATTCTAAGAGTAGGGTTTCACCTTTCTCTTCCTTGGTAGTATGTATTCCCTTAACTAATGACTTTTGGGAGAAAGTTTATTTTCATTTTCTATTTCATTCTTTTCTTTCTTTCCTGAATCTCAGGGATAACTGATGTAGGAATTTAGGGCAGGTGGGAGGAGAAAATGGTCAGCATCATGACAGACCTCTGAAGGAGAGATTTTGAGAGCAGTAGGACTTTTTAAGTGTTCCTTTCATCATCCCTCATGGGGGGACCAATTCTGCTTACATTGGAGTCTGCTCTCCAGACTCAGTATCCAAGAAGGTTAGTGAAGTGATAAATTTAAGGCAGGAGTGATATTAGCAACAAATGGCACACTTGGTTAATCCTAATAAATCAATAAATCCCATGGCCAATCAAATGATTAAAGAAGACTACATAAAAGTGTAAAATGTGAGGCCAGAAGACATTTTATGTGTCATTACTCTCTGTTGTGAACTGACTTGTGCGCCCCCAAATTTATATATTAGAGTCCTAATCTTTAATGTGATGATATTTGGAGATGGGGCCTTTGGGAAGTAATTAGGGTTAAATAAAGTCATAAAGGTGGGGCCTGAATTTGATGAGACTGGTGTTTTTATAAAAGGAAGAGAAGACATGAGAGAGTTCTCTGTCCTCCTGCACAGAGGAGAGGTCATGTGAGGACACTGTGATGGCAGCTGTCTACAAGCCAATGAGAATATTCTTACCAGGAACAGACTTTGCTTGGCACCTTAATCATGGACTTCTGACTCCAAAACTGTGAGAAAATTAATTTCTGTTGTTTAAGCCACCCAGACTGTGGTATTTTATTATGACAGTCTGAGCAGGCTAACATTTTATATCACAAAACATTTGTAAATCATTATTAACTTGCCTAAAGCAGTGTTTTCAGTATTCTTTTCAGTCCCACAAGGATTCATTGTACTCCAAGATACTAGGCATTGATGGCTGTCTAGAGTTAGTAAAACTCTTTTTCTTTTGGATTTAGCAGACATCACAACCTCATACAGACATGGTTAATGCAGACAAAGTAAACTGAAGGTCAGGCATTGGCTAGGTCTCTACACTGATATGGGGTTGAATGTGACACAAATAGTCATTCATCTCACAACTTTTGACAAATAGCCCACAATTGTGATGTCAACAGTTATATGGGTTTTGAGGAATTAATTTTAGAATGTAGAGATTATTTTAATGTGTACACTATTTCTCTAGATAGATGAGCCCTACTAAAGTTAACCAATTGCTTGGGAAAGACAGCTTGATACAGGGGAGAAAAGCTGCCCGGTTGGGTTTTACAGTATCATGTCATGTTTAATATATGATAGAACAATGATCAAAATGGAAAAATCTATCAGAAATATACATTGATCACACAATGTGGATGGAGATGTATAGATGGAGATAGATATATTTTTTCAAGCAATTATTTGCAGCTGTGAAAGCTTTTGGTAACACCTACCTCAGAACCTGAATTTATGAAAAAAGATAGAAATGAAGCAACTTTAATGAAAGGTATAGGTGGGTACTTGAGCAGCAATGACTTCTGAGACACCCTTGTAGAACCCTAAGGGACTGAAGAACTCACTCTGAAAACTATTACATTATTACATTCTTAAAGTACGTTGCTGTTTATAAGATTTGATTATTTGGAAAAAGATTGAATTCTTATAGTGAAACAGGATGTAAATGGTGTTAAAGCTGTTGCTAAGAGATATACAAAATTGTTTTTAAAATCAGGCAAGTTGTAGCCAGAAAAAGGAAGGAGAGGTGCTAAAAAATAATTGAAATACAAGGTTTACATACTTACCCATGTCACATAATGTTTCAAAGAATAAGAACCAGAGAGTTGTGGCTTTCTTCGGCAAGCCCCCTTCCCCACCCATCCAATTTTAGGTATAACTTTTGGCCCATATCAAGGAAACACTGCTCAGGAAACAACATCAAACATTCCAGTATTTAGATATAGCCTCTCTTGGCAAGTAGGTAGGTGAGATCTGAGAGATAACTGACAGTATTAGTGGAATGGGCCAGATCCAAACCCTTTGATTTTTGAAATAGTCTCACTCTGTTTTCCAGGCTGGAATGCAGTCACATGGTCATGGCTCACTGTATCCTCCAACTCCTGGGCTTTGAGTGATCCTCCTGCTTAAGCCTCCCAAGGAGCTGGGACTACAGACATGCGCCACCATGCCTGACTAATTTTACAATTTTTCTTTCATAGAGACAGGGCCTTGCTATGTTGATCAGGCTGGTTTTGAACTCCTGGCTTCAAGTGATCCTCCTGCCTTTGCCTTTCAAAGTGCTGAGATTACAGCCATGAACCCCCATGCCCGGTCCTTTAAAAATAATGTTCAAAGTATTATTACATGAATGTCCAGTGGTTGTCATTTAAGTAGTATTTCCTCCTATTCTCCTACTCCCAACAAAATTTTAAGTAGGAACTGGGAACTCTTTAGCCATGCCTACTAGAAACTGTTAGTCCTATTTGAAAGTTCTGTGGTTTGATTTATTCTTATCTAATTATATAAATTCACTTTACTAATTCATTTCTCTGGCTGGGTTTACAAAAGTAATATAGATAAGTGAAGGAAAGTGCAACTTACTGTGAAATCAAGCCCTTCCAGCACAAATGTAGATCAAGCCTTTTTGTAGGGGGAAACTGAGTCACACAAAGAATTTCAAAGTAGACTGTATAGATTCTTCAATCCTCTGACCCATCTAGGATTTTACTCCCAGTCCTGATACTGGGATGAAAATGGGTGGGCTTACAGTGACCATCCTGCAGATTACATTGTTTCCATTATTAAAAACGGATCTATTTGGCTCTCAGATGTTTTTCTGCCTTTCAAAGTCTTCAAAGAAATGCAAATGACTCCAGGAAATAAATAACACAATTTATCATCAATTGATATCTTGGGGGAAATAGTGATAGCCATCTGAGAGTAAAGGCCAGGGGAAAAAGATTACTCAGATTCTCAAAGTATCTGAGAATTGGCACCTGGATAGAGGGAACAGAATTGGCACTGATAGGAGAGGTGAGAGGACAGCTTTGTTTCTATCCACTTTGTTGAAAAGCATGGATTCAGGAATGGAAATGAGTTACTGTGTTATTGACTAAAATCTTATAGAAGGCACAAATTTACCTTGCACTGAATACATTTTCTAAATTGATGAGTTGTTGTTTAGAAATGCATTCCTTGAAATGTCAAAGATTTAAGGACTGATTTAGTCCTTTGAGGACAAGGGAATGACCATTTATATTATCAGCTGATGATCCTACTATGTGCTTTATATGTATGATTCTCATTACATCTTTGATGACTACCTTGCTAGGTAGTTATTATTTTCCAGTTTATGCATGTAAAATGCTGTATTCATTTATTCTATCAGTCTAAGTGCAAACTTGACAATCTGAAAAAATCTCTTCCAACTTCTCACGAGTGTTTCGTGTATAGAATCATTTATGTAAATGATGTAATGTAAATATAATTTACATTATGTAATATAAATGCAAACAGTTTTGAGTTTTGACATTAGTTCACTGTTTAAAGAGGAACATATTTTAGTTTATAACCATAGCAGTCTTGGGCACTGTTTGGGTCTTTTATTCTTCTGTTATTGCTAATCCTGAAATTAACTTTATGAAGGTGATTCACATAGGCATTTAGACTCTCTATGGCAAGGTGAATATGATTATTTCCTCAATACTTAATTATAAAAACAAAATATGTCTTTTATTTCAAATCAATCAATAAACTCATGTAATCTCTCTCTCTCTCTCTCTCTCTCTCTCACACACACACACACACACACACACACACACACACACACACACCTCTTTCCTCCCAATAGACTTGTCCACTTGCATACATCCATAGATGTATTTTGTGAAGTTTAGCATATTCAGTCACTGCAGGAAAAAAAATGAAGCCACAGGGAAAGGTTACTATTTTTATTTTATCACTGTTGGTGTAAATTCAATTTCTTATTGAATTGAGATGTTACTTTTGCTTTTTCTCCCTTGAATACTTAAATGCATTTCCAGCAAGGGCCATAGAAATTCAATGACATCTTGGAAAGAATCAGTGATTGTTCTGACTGGTTGCCTTAGCCAACTTGTGACAAATTTCAACTTTAATCATTGTGAAATTAAATAAATAGCCAAAGTCATGACAAAGTTTTCGTAACCAGCTAGGGAAAGAAGCTCACAGAACTACTGAAACTCTGAAAGTACTCTCTTATGTTTCAGAGTAAAATGTAGAGAAAGAGGCGATGTGGTATAGTGGAAAGTGCATCGTTCTATGAGTGTGAATATGAACAGGGTACCACAAGCCCTGTTTGTTGGTGTCTTTCATTTGGTTTCTTCATCTTTGAAAGAGAGAATTGGATTAGCAGATCTTTGTGGATATTTCTAAATTTTCACGATGTATATAAAATGGAAGTTCTAATTATGTGTACTTGGAAGTTCATAGATGAAGGTGAGGCTGATGTATGAGTCTACTCCTTCAAATGGTGATCTCGGATTCTCTCTCTTCAGACCTAAAAACAACACCCAGCAATGATAATTCTTTAGAACAGCAGTCCCCAACCTCTAGCGCACCAGGGACCAGTTTCGTGGAAGATAATTTTCCCACAGACATTCAGGGGCAGGCATTAAATTCTCATAAGGAGTGTGTAACCTACATCCCTCACATGCACAGTTCACAATAGGGTTCACACTCCTATGAGAATCTAGTGCCTCTGCTGATCTGATTTGACAGGAGGCAGACCTCAGCTTCTAACCTCCTGCCATGTGGCCAGGTTCCTAACAGGCCACAAACTGGTGGCAGTCTGTGGTCCGGGGGCTGGGGACCCCTGCTTTAGGAGATGGACAGTATTGTAATTAAATGTTATTTTTACTTCCAGTGTAACCCTTTCCATCTGTGAATTTCAGGGACCATACTTGGCTATCTCAGAGAGTTATTTATCATTACATCATAGGGAGACATTGTCTCGCAAAAGGAAATAGGTAAAAAAAACAATGAGAGAAGCAGATGACAGCTAGATAGAGAGAAAGGTACAGAGAGTGTTCAGGTTTTCCCTAGAGTGAGAAAAGAAGAGAAAAACCTTGATGGTGTTGGAGAGATTCACAGTGTTGTTTTCTGCCCATGGTATTTGCCATCATTAGAACTGGAAGGCTTTGTCATCATGCAGGTCCCAAGCATTTTGCATCGGTGGTGACATGAGTTAATGAATATATAGAATCACGTTTCCAGAAATAGGTTTGAACTACCTTTGAGTACAAGGGCATGGCCATTTATTTTCTGTTATCAGCTGGTGATCCTAGTATGTGTTTTATGTTTATTATCCTGGATGAAACTTCTTGGCCACCCTTGTAGATAGTTATTATTTCCACTGGTTAATGAATGAGGAGACTGATGTTTAACAATTGTACTGAAATTTTTTCATGTTTGAAAACTTGAAATCCTTCCAACTTTTCTTCATTTAATTCTAAAGTTTCAACTTTATCATCAATCCAATCCTGTCTCTGATCATTTGGACTTGTCGTTTGCACCTAATTCCCAGGGTTTGACTCTGCTCACCTAAGGAATTTTGGATTTATATTTTTTTCTGGCATTTCCAGTTACAGATGCCTTGAGTAGGCTACCATGTCTCTTGTTCTAGTCCCTCAGTAACATACCTTTACCTCTTGACTCTAGGCTATAACCCTACCTAGGTACTGCTTTGCTTCCACTTAGGCCTTTCTATGCCTCTCCTAGAGGAACAATAATCCCCTACCCATGCTGACCTGGCAGTCTTCAAATGAAGATGAGTTTTCACCGTGTTAGCCAGGATGGTCTCTATCTCCTGACCTTGTGATCTGCCCACCTCGGCCTCCCAAAGTGCTGGGATTATAGGCATGAGCCACTGTGCCCAACCGCAGGCAAGGTTCTTATAGAGACCCTTTCACGGACTTGTAAAAGGTCTCACAATTATAGGTGATAGAAACAGGATTCAAGTTCAGGTTTGTCTGACTCCCAAACTATTGTTTATCTTCATTCTGTCATCACACTTTCTAACTGAAAATCAGCAGTACTGTAAAATCCCATCTGCCCATCTAACTGTGGCTTTCCTATTTGTCTGGTCATGCGGTCTCCTACATCCCATTAATATGGTTTTGCGGACTCCAGGTCACGTATAATTTAGCTAGTTGCTTGGAGTAGGCAGGATACACTTTTGCTGCTTAATACTCTGTCTGAAGAGTGTCATATATCCAGACTCACTAATTCAATGTGTTAAGAATAGGAAAATAAGAGCTACGTGCTATATTCTGTACTATACTTTGCATTTGTTAACTCATGTGACCCCTCACATTGGTGCTCTAAAGTCGGTACTATTATGAACTTCATCTTACCAATAGGGAAAATACAGCATAGAGAGGTCAAGTGAGTTGGTCAGGGTTAAAAACCTAGAAGGAACTGTGCTAGAGATACTAACTGCTCATCAGATTCATATGCTTCCCACATTATTCAGACCGTTTGCAGTTAGGCAGGACAATGCAATTAATTGTGGTCTATGGGTTGTTAATAGAAGCTTGTGGGCTTCAGAACTGGGGAAAGTTCATCCCCTTCTGAGGCACAACTGCTGATCTAAAACAACTGTTATGGCTGCAGATTTTTCAATGGATTATCTACCTCCTCCCCAAAATGTGAGGTTAAAGGGGAAAAGATCTGACTACTTAGCATATATTCATATTTTAGATTAAAATATATTTTATAGTTTCAAGCATTTTGTTTTTACATTGCAAATACATTTGGACTGTTGTACATTCATGTATATGTATATATATATATACACATACATGTTTAAAATTTGCTGTATTGTGGAAAACATTGGCCTTAACAGCTTTAGGAAACCACCTCTTCATGCGTTTTGCTAACTCCTTTCCACTAGGTCTAAAATAATCAATGATTGGATTGGGTGTTGCTGATCAAAAAGGAAGAAAATATCCTTGATCGTTAGAATGCATCTTGGTGCATTTCTAAGCTGTATTTGGACATTGCCCTGGCTTTGTCAATTGTTCAGAACCTCTTCATAGTACTAACTGATTAGTAGAAAACATTATTCAGAGTGAAACTAAGATGTGCATTTGTATAATTTGTAGATCTGTGTTTGTTATTTACTCAATTATATATTGGCTTTATCACAAAGTTGTTAAACTAATTTTAGGAAGTATTTGAGAGCTGTCTTTATGGTGTGTAGCTCAATTTTATTCTGAAGAAATTCAGTTACGTAGTTTTATGACCATTAAAACATAACATAATCCAAAGTGTCCATCATTGGTTGACAAAACAATCTTTTTTTATTCCTTGCTGGTGCCTTTATAATTTGTTGGTCAGCTAATTGAAATCTCATGAATAACCTTATCTGGGAATAGTAGTGAAATGTGAGACTGAGTTCTTTTTTTTTTTGAGATGGAGTCTTGCTCTGTTGCCCAGGCTGGAGTGCAGTGGCACAATCTCGGCTCACTGCAAGCTCCGCCCTCCAGGTTCATGCCATTCTCCTGCCTCAGCCTCTCGAGTAGCTGGGACGACAGATGCCCGCCACCACGCCCAGCTAATTTTTTCGTACTTTTAGTAGAGACGGGGCTTCACAGTGTTTGCCAGGATGGTCTCGATCTCCTGACCTCGTGATCTGCCCGCCTTGGCCTCCTAAATTACAGGCGTGAGCCACCGTGCCTGGCCGAGACTGAGTCCTTTGTCTTTAAGGAAATTTGTATAATTGAATAATAATGCTTTAGGCTTGTGTTAGCTACTGGAATATTCCTCGAGTTGAAAGGTGGGAGTCATTTTAAAGATAGTAATTTGATTTGATTATGGAAACAGAGCCATAGTTTTACCTTCCATGGTGGAAAAGGTTTCAGAGAGTCTTCCTCTCCTGGACCTTTTGAATACATAAAAATTGTTTGTTGGAATCTCTGTGATAATTTAGGTAATTGAAAAAATCCAACTGAAGCACATGGTGTCAAGGTCCAAGTACCAACCTGATATAATTATATAAAATCTTTCTATTTAGCATCTCTTATCCTCTTACTGTGCCACCTGTAGAGTCTTAGGCAAATATATTCATGAAAGTGTATTAGCTAACTTTACCATAACAAGGATTCCTAACTGATATATCATTTCTGGCTTAAGACATGTTGAAAGAAAATTCAAATGTAGATTTAAAACTTCTCTTGTTTTTTTTTCTGCGATGTGAACCAAGTTAAGTGACCAGATCAATGAAAACGTGAGCTTAGAACTACACTTAGACCTTGCTCAGTCACTAGCTACCTGCGTCAACTTGGCTAAGTCGTTCTGGGTCTCAGTTTTCTCATTTGAAACATCAGAGGGTGAGAGATGATTTCTAGGATCACTTACAGCTCGAAAATGCTGGAATTCTCAGAAACACTAGTAGATAATCATGCGTTATAGTTTAACTGTCTCTGTACACAGATGTGAAGACTATAGTTATATTCAGTTTTAAAACTGAACTTGGTCATTGGAAACTTCTTATTAATCAATAATTAAATCCTCTCTTCTGTCTTTCAAATTCTTTTATGCATGTTGTTTTGGTTTTTGTTAAAACTTTGTTTTTCCTAGACAGATGTTTTCTTTACCTTAAAATCATCTCACTAGTGATGTCTTTATAAACCCCGATTTATGGCAGAAAGTGCACAGATTTTTGAAAAAGGAAGCAATGATAGGAAAAGGAAAAAGTTTCATGTAGCCATGGTTGAAACAGGCGCTATTAATAGTTTTGACTTCTATTGGGCCTACTCTCAGAGAAGTTCACAGCTCAGTATATCTGTTAAACCACATCCTCTCAGAGTTCAATAGAGGAAGTAGAACAAAAAGAAAGGGAAAAATGAATAAAGGGTAGATAGTTGTGTAAAAATAGCAGACATAAGTTGGAAATAAACATAAAAAGGAGCTGAAAGGCAATTTCTGGCCTCAGGTAAGAAGCTGGCCCTTGGCTTACAGTCCCTGCCACTGCCCAGATATTACACTAAACAATGGCATTACATTGTCACTGCCTAAGGACACAAACGGGTCTTGGGTTTTAATGTGACAGGGAACAATTCATATGGGATGTGTGTCTTTTCACTAGACATTGAAAAATAATAAAAACTTGATACTTTATATGAAAACTTTTGTGGTCTTTCAAAATCTATCCCAGATAGATGTGCTATCACATGCAGTTTACAAATTAATATCGTGATTAACTTTGGAGAAGGTGGGCTTTCTCATGACTCGCAGTTACCTCTAGGGGAAAAGACTGTATTTTCTGGCCCAAAAATTATCCACCAGTCTTTCAATCAATATCATTATTCTTTTAAAATCTTGAATCCAATTTTGATTTATTATTCATATTATTATTGTGATTTTCTTTCCACTTTTTATTTTAGTTTTGGGGGTACATTTGCAGGTTTTACGTGGCTAAATGGTATGTCATGGGGGTTTGGTGTACAGGTTATTTAGTCACCCAGATAATGAGCGTAATATATGATACATAGTTTTTCAATCCTTACCCTCTTTCTACCTTCCATCCTCGAGTGGTCCCTGGTGTCTACTGTTTTCTTCTTTGTGTCCATGTGTACTCAATATTTAGCTCCTACTGATAAGTGAGAACATGTGGTGTTTGGTTTTCTGTTTCTGCATTGAGTGGCTTAGTAAATGGCCTCCAGCTGCACCCATGTTGCTGCAAAGAACATGGTTTTATTCTTTTTTTTTTTAAGCTATGTACTATTCAGTGGTGTATATGTGCCACATTTTCTTTACCCAGTTCACTATTGTTGGGCACCTTGGTTGATTTCATGTCTTTGCTATTGTGAATAGTGCTGCAATAAACACACGCGTACATGTGTCTTTATGGTAGAATGATTTATATTATTTTGAGTATATATCCAGTAATGGGATTGCTGGGTCAAACAGTTCTGTTTTAAGTTCTTTGAGGAATTGCCACACTACTTTCCACAGTGGCTGAGCTAATTTACATACCAACCAGCAGTATATAAGTGTTCCCTTTTCTCTGCAACCTTGCCAACATCTGTTATGTTTTGACTTTTTAAATAATAGTCATCTTGACTGGTGTGAGATATCTCATTGTGATTTTGATTTGTATTTCTCTAATGATTAATGGTGTTGAATATTTTTTCATATACTTGTTGGCCATAGGTATGTCTTCTTTTGAGACGTGTCTGTTTATGTCCTTTGCCCATTTTTAATGGAGTTGTTTGGTTTTTTGGGGGGGGTTTTTTTTTGTTTTTGTTTTTGTTTTTGTTTTGCTTGTTGATTTAAATTCCATATATTAATATATTCTGGATGTTATATCTTTGTCAGATGCATAGATTGTGAATGTTTTCTCTCATTCTGTAGGTTGTCTGTTTACTCTGTTGATAGTTTCTTTTGCTGTGCACAAGCTCTGTAGTTTGATTAGGTCCCACTCATCAATTTTGTTTTTGTTGCCATTGCTTTTGGAATCTTCTTCATGAAATCCTTGCCAGGGCCTATGTGCAGAATGGTATTCCTAGGTTTTATTCTAGAGTATTTATAGTTTAGGGTTATGGTGAAAGGAAGGGATCCATTTTCAATCTTCTGCACATAGCTGGACAGTTAACACTGCACTATTTATTGAATAGGGAGTCCTTTCCCCATTGCTTGTTTCTGTTGACTTTGTTGAAGACCAGATGCTTGTAGGTGTGCTGCTTTATTTCTGGGTTCTCTAACATGTAGCATTGGTTTATGTGTCTATTTTTCTATTGGACAAGGCTGTTTGGTTATTGTATCCCTGTAGTATAATTTGAAGTTGGGTAGTGTGATTCCTCCAGCTTTGTTCTTTTTGCTTGTTAGGATTGCTTTGGTTATTTGGGCTCTTTTTTAGTTCCATATGAATTTTTGAATATTTTTCTGAATTCTGTGAAAAATATTATCAATAGTTTTATAGGAATAACATCGAATCTGTAAATTGTATTGGGCAGCATGGCTATTTTAACAATGTTGATTCTTTTTGTCCATGAACATGAAATACTTTTTCATTTGTTTGTACTGTCTCTGATTTCTTTCAGCAGTGTTTTGTAATTCCTATCATAGAGATCTGTCACTGCCCTGGTTAACTGAGTTCCTAGGTATTTTATTCTTTTTGTGGCATTGAGAAATGGAATTGCCTTCTTGATTCGGCTCTTAGCTTGGATGTTATTGGTGTATAAAAATGCTACTGATTTTTGTACATTGATTTTGTATCCTGAAACTTTATAGAAGTTGTTTATCAGCTCCAGGAGCCTTTGGGCATAAACTATGGTGTTTTCTAAGCAGAGAATAATATAGTCTGTGAAGGGAGATAAATTTACTTCTCTTCCTATCCAAATGCCTTTTATTTTTTTTCTCTTGCCTGATTGCTCTGGCTAGCACTTCCAGTACTATGTTGAATAGGAGTGGTGAGAGTGGGCATCCTTGTCTTATTCTGCTTCTCAAGGGGAATGCTTTAAGCTTTTGCCCATTCAGTATGATGTTGGCTGTGGGTTTGTCATAGATGGCTCTTATTTTTTTGAGGTATGCCCCTTCAATGTCTAGTTTGTTGAGGGTTTTAATATGAAGGGATGTTGAATTTTACTGAAAGCCTTTTCTGCATCTATTGAGATGATCTTGTGGTTTCTGTTTTTAGTTCTGCTTACATGATGAATCACATTTATTGATTTGTATATGTTGAACCACCCTTGTATCTCAGAGATAAAGCCTACTTGATTGTGGTGGATTAGCTTTTTGATTTGCTGCTGGTTTTGATTTGCTAGTATTTTGATTAGGATTTTTGCATCTATATTCTTTAGGGATATTGGGTGAAGGTGTTCTTTTTTTGTTGTGTTTCTGCCAGGTTTTGATACTAGAATGATGTTGCCCTAATAGAATGAGTTAGGAAGGAGTCCCTCCTTCTTGATTTTTTTGGAATAATTTCAGTAGGAATGGTATCAGCTCTTCTTCTGGTTGAATTCAGTTGTGAATCTTTCTGGTCAAGGCATTTTTATGGTTGTAGGCCTTTTATTACTGATTCAAGTTGGAACTCACTACTGGTCTGTTAAGGGCTGCAATTTTCCCCTCCTTCAATCTTGGGAGGTTTTCTTCTAGGTTTTCTAGTTTGTGTGCATGGAGGTGTTCATTATACTCTCTGGGTTTTCTTTGCATTTCTGTGGGGTCGGTGGTAATGTCCCCTTTGTCATTTCTGATTGTGTTTATTTGGGTCTTCTCTCATCTTTCTTTATTAGTCTAGAGAACAGTTTATCGTTTTTATTTATTCTTTCAAAAAACAAACTTGTTTTTGAAAGTTTTGTTGATCTTTTGTATGTTTTTTCACATCTCCAAATTGTTCAGTTCAGCTCTGATTTTGGTTATGTCTTGTCTTCTTCAATCTTTAATGTTGGTTTGTTCTTGCTTTTCTAGTTCCTCTAGGTGTGATGTTAGGTTGTTAATTTGAGGTCTTTGTAACTTTGTGATGTGGCATTTAGTGCTATAAAGTTTCCTGTTAACACTTCTTTAGCTGTGTCCCAGAGATTCTGGTATGTTGTATTTTTTTTTTTTTTTTTTTGCCAGTTTTAAAGAATTTCTTGATTTCTGCCTTAATTTCATTGTTTAAACAAAAGTCATTCAGGAGCCAGTTTAATTTTTATGTAATTGTGTGCTTTTGAGAGATCTTTTTGGTATTAATTTCTATTTTTATAGTGCTTTGGTCAGAGAGTATGGTTGGTATCATTTCATTTTTTTGAATTTTTTGAGAATTGCTTTATGGCCGATTGTGTGGTAAGTTTTAGAGCATGTGCCATGTGCAGATAAGAAAAATGTAAATTTTTTTTGTTGGGTATAAGTGTTCTGTAAGTGTTTGTTAGTTCCAGTTGATCAAGTGTCAAGTTTAGCTTTGAATATCTGTTGATGATCTATCTGATACTGTCAGTGGGGTGTTGAAGTCTCTCACTATTATGATGTGGTTATCTAAATCTCTTTGTAGGTCTGTAAGAACTTGTTTCATGAATCTTGTTGCTCCTGTGTTGGGTGCATATATGTGCAGATAGTTAAGTCTTCTTGTTGAATTGAACCCTTTATCATTATGTAATACCCTTCTTTGTCCTTTTTGATCATTGTTGGTTTAGTTTATTTTCTCTGAAATTAGAATAGCAACCTTGGCTCTTTTTTTTTCTTTCTTTTCATTTGCTTGATAGATCTTTCTCCATGCCTTTATTTTGAGTCTGTGGGTGTCACTGCACATTACATAAGTCTCTTGAAGACAGCATATGGTTGGGTCTTGCTGTTTTATCCAACTTTCCACTTTGCGCCTTTTTTTTTTTGAGACAGAGTCTCACTCTTGCCCAGGCTGGAATGCAGTGGTGCAATCTCTGCTCACTGCAAGCTCCGCTTCCCGGGTTCATACCATTCTCCTGCCTCAGCCTCCCAAGTAGCTGGGATTACAGGTGCCTGCCACCACGCCCAGCTACTTTTTTTTTTTTTTTTTTTTTTTTTTTTTTTTTTTTTTTTTAGCAAAAACGTGGTTTCACTTTGTTAGCCAGGATGGTCTTGATCTCGTGATCCACCCACCTCAGCCTCCCAAAGTGCTGGGATTACAGGCATGAGCCACCGCACCTGGCCCACTTTGTGCCTTTTAAGTAGGGTATTTAGTCCATTTATGTTCAAGGTTCATATTGATGTGTGAGGATTTACCCTGCCATTGTGTTGTTAGCTGGTTATTATGCAGACTTGATTGTGTAATTGCTTTATAGTGTCAATGGTGTATGTACTTAAGTGTGTTTTTGTGGTGGCCAGTAACGAATTTTCCTTTCCATATTTAGCGCTCCCTTAAGAACCTCTTGTAAGGCAGGTGTGGTGGTAACAAATTCTCTTAGCATTTGCTTGCCTGGACAGGATTTTTTTTCACTTATGAAACTTAGTTTGGCTAGATATGGAGTTCTTGGTTGGCATTTGTTTTCTTTAAGAACTCTGAATATAACCTTCAATCTCTTCTGGCTTGTATGGTTTCTGCTGAAAGTTCTGCTTTTAGCCCAGTGGTGTTCCTTCTGTAAGTTACTTGACTCTTCTCTGTAGCTCCATTTTATATTTTCTCTTTCACATTGAAATTAGAGAATCTGTTTACTGTGTCTTTGGGATGGTTGTCTTGTATAGTACCTCACAGGGGTTCTATAAATTTCCAGAATTTGAATGTCAACCTCTCTACTGAGGTTGGGTAAATTTTCATGGACAATGTCCTCAAATATGTTTTTCAAGTTGCTTACTCTTGCTTCTTCTCTTTCAGAGATGTCAATGAGTCATAGATTTGGTCTCTTTACATAATCCCATATTTCTTGAGGTTTTGTTCACTCTTTCTTATTCTTTTTTCTTTATTTGTGTCTGATGGAATTGATTCAAAGAACTGGTGTTCAAGCTCTGAGAGTCTTCCCTCAGCTTGGTCTATTCTGCTGATGATACTTTCAATTGTATTATAAAATTCTTGAAATGAATTTTTCAGCTCTATCACATCTGTTTGGCTTTTTCATGAAATGGCTATTTCTTCTTTCAGCTCTTATGTCATTTTACTGAATTCCTTAGGTTCTTTGAATTGGGTTTCAGCTGTCTCCTGAATCTTGATCATGTTTGCTGTCCTGTCAGTTGAACTCAACTTATACCATAGTCAAAGGGCAGGGTGGTGGCAGCAAGGTCTGCACATGTTCCAGTTGCTGCAGGGTGATGGGTTTTGTGCACATGTGTGTGCATGTACTGGTTGTGACAGGGTGTCAAGGTCCACTTGTGTGCATGCACTGGCAAAGCAATTGGGGGAGGCTGTGGGTGGGTGTGTGCTGCCAGGGGCCCATCTGCAGAAGCTCTCTGATCATTAGGTGGGGTCTACCAGTAAAGGAGCTATGGAGGTGTCCAGATTCTGAATTCTATGTCTATAATTTCTGCCATGTCAGCCTGGTTAAGAACCATGGCTGGGGAGCTAGTATGATCATTTGAATGTAAGAAGACACTCTGACTTTTTGAGTTTCCAGAGTTCTTGCCCTGATTCTTTCTCATTTCGGTGGGCTGATGTTCCTTTATTCTTTGAAGTTGCTATCCGTTGGATCGGGATTTTTGCTTTTATAGACTTTGATGACCTTGAGGGTTTGACTATGGTATAAGTTGAGTTCAACTGACTGGCTTCATTTTTTTATGATTTCAGTGGGCCAAGGCCCAGCTCAGCACTCTAACCCTGGGAGGTTGCATGCTCTGAACCTGGGAGGTTGGTACCATGCCTGTAACTGTTCTGTGGCCTCTTGACATTAAGCACCTGCTGCACTCAAGGGACCAATGTGTTCCTGGTCCTTGACAAAAACATTTTGATGTAGGGGTTCCAGGAAAAGTGCTTTGTCAGGGCAGTGGCAGCAGAATATGCGCTTGTATATGTGCGCTAGCAGTAGTAGGGCAGCAGGGTCTGTGTGCATGCTGGCAAGGGCAGGGTGGTGGCAGCAAGGTCTGCACATGTTCCAGTTGCTGCAGGGTGATGGGTTTTGTGCACATGTGTGTGCATGTACTGGTTGTGACAGGGTGTCAAGGTCCACTTGTGTGCATGCACTGGCAAAGCAGTTGCGGGAGTCTGTGGGTGGATGTGTGCTGCCAGGGGCCCATCTGCAGAAGCTCTCTGATCATTAGGTGGGGTCTACCAGTAAAGGAGCTATGGAGATGGCCAGTGGGAAGCCTGCTGATTGGGCATCTTAGGCTGTGCTACAAGCAGGTGCTGCCAGGCAGGAACCCTGGGAGAGGCTGGCAGATGGGGAGCACTTATATCCGATTGGTCCTGTCCCACAGTCAAGATAGCCCTGTTCTGTCTATGTCCGACAATCAACAAAATCCAAAGCCACCTAGAGGAATATGGTAAGTCTTAGGGGATGCGTGCCCCTGGTTGTGCTCCACTGCAGGTGTTTCTGTGCTAAAGTCTCTGGGCTCTGCATAGGCTGGAGTCTTGTCCCTATCAACTCTTCAAGAAGCTCTCCCTGCCAGCTCAGATGCCCTGTGGAGTTCATGGGGTCTCCTGCATCTAGGATTCCTCAGGTCCACAGCAAGAGTGGGCCACTTCTTGCCTGTTTAGCTCATCCCTTCTGCTGGAGATGCCAAGGGCCAGGAATGAGTCCTGGTGCTCAACAACCCTGTGCAGGGCTCCCAGCTTCCTTCCCCTTTGGCCCAGGGTCTGTGTCCTCCCTTCCTTCTGAAGATCCACTTAAAGTGTGCCAGTCTTCTTGATGTTCTTTTCTCTTGGTGGGTGAAGCCCTTTCTGGCTGCATGTAGTCAGCCGTCTTGGCTCTTGATCTATGAAATTTTGTCTCAGGTCCATCTCACAGTGGGTCCGCTGTGTCCCTGAACCCATCCTGTGTCCTTGATTTATTAATAAAGCTCATGACTTCCAGAACATCCCAGTTTCTCCTGTGCTACAACAATAATTTTCCAAGATGTTTGTTATTGAAACAATTAAGAATAATAATGTGATTTATAAGACATAAAAAAAATTGCCCTTTTAAAATCCTTATCTGGATATGACCTTAAAAACTGAATAGGTAATTAATTTATTCTTCAAATATGTATTGATTGTTAATTATGTGCCAGGGACTATGTTAGTTTCATCCACTTCAAACTTTCTATTGTCTAGAACAGACAAATACATTTAAGGCTCAATGAGCTCATTTTTTAGTCTTCTCAAAATTCTTTTCTTTTCTCCATTTCACTCTAGGATACTCATTGGGTCTTTTCTATCTACTAACAGCCATGGCAATAGGCCAGAGAAGTATTCTGTCCATAGAAAGAGTTTAAATATGTATCTATGGCTGGGATCTCATCTGTTCCTTACCTCATCAGGACCCAGTGAAACTGAAATCTTGTAACCTATGTCCAATGGGTGTGTGTCACATGTCATTTGCCGTAGGAATACATTGTATCCAGGAATATTTTTATAACTATTAATATGTACAACTTTATGCTAAAAAATTGTCATATCACATGGTGGCCTTCACAGACTCGGTTCTAATGGGCAGCCCAGCTCCCTTAGCAGAGACCAAGGGACTAGCATTTGAGGAAGACAAGAAATATTTGAGGGCTGGTAAGAAGGAAGAACCAGTTTGGAAACTTAGAAACAGAATTAGACACCATAAATTTAGTTGACTTAAATTAGGTGAGCAGTGTGAAAAATCCAGATGCCAGGGTCAAAATTAGGAGTATAGGTTCCTAAGTTCATAAAGAAGATGTGCAGGAGCAAAACCAAATAAGCTGTAGCCCTAATAGTGGACTCATAGTTGGAAACTGGGTGAGACCAGTAAAGAAACTTGATTAGGATAGATTTTGCGATTAGATTTGGCAACAGGTTACACCTAATCTAGGGAGCCAGGAGCAAGGTCACAAAACCAGTCAGGTCCTCCTGACATTCATTTAGATCGTTGGCATTTTCAGATGATATATTTAGGTTATTGATAATGATCTTTTAGTTTGATTTACAATAATCAAACTATTTTTGGCTTTACAAAGCCTTTTCCCATTGATTTCTTCATTTGTAATTTGTGAAAATCGTTTGATAGGCAGATTAATTATCATTTATTCTGATTTACAGGTAAAAAAACAAATGCAGAGAGGTTAACTGACTCGACCTAGATCATAGCATTATGAAGTAATGTAATGCCCATTTATTGCATGCCAGGTACTTGGTATGCATTCACTTCCCTGATTCACATAATAGTCCTGTGAGGTAGATAAGTATTACCTCTATTTTATAGGTAAGAAAATATGAATTCAAGGAGTTGGGATGACTTACCCAAGGTCACATGGTGCCAGAGTTGGTTGTTGAACCCAGTCGTTCTGGCTTCACAACTTGTGCTCTTATCCTGTAGGCTGTGTAACTTCCTGTTTTCATTACTACCACTTTTGCTTTAATACCCTGTTTCCAAGATAATTTTGTGCTTCACTTCATTAAAATTCCTTGAATTGTGAAGCCCTTCAAATTCATTGGTACCTGGGCTGCTACTGGCCAGGCTAGTGGCATCGATTCACAGATGTTTTTTCCCTTCATAGTCTCCAGGCACAGAAGCAGGTGTTCCAAAATCACATTCCCTACAAAGTTGCAGATGTATACAACTCTCATAATCTGCAAATTTTGCCTCTGGGATGCTTTTCAGAAGATGCGTATGAGATCAAGACTTTCTCAGGGGGTGGGGCCAAGATGGCCCACTAGAAGCAGCTACCTTTGGGGGCTTCCATCGACAAAAACCGTAAGCGTGTGAATCCTTCCCTGGCAACCAAGGTATCCAGGTTCTCTCATCAAAATTGACTAAAAGGCTGGCATGACCCACCAAGAGAAGGAAGAGCAGTGTGGTTCGGCAGCCCACCTGAGAGACACACGGGGAAGGGGAACCCCCTTTCCACAGCCAAGGGAGGCAGTGAGTGAGCGTGCTACCCAGCCAGGGAAACTGTTTTTTCCACAGAACTGTGTAACCCATGGATGGGAAAATCCCTCTTGCGAACCCATGCCACCAGGGCCTAGCATCCCAACCCCTGAATGCACAGATTCTTAGTCTCTCAGCTGGAATCTGCTTAAGCCTACCAAACTCCCAGGTCGGGGGGGGGGTGAAGGGGGGCGGGGGCAGGGGTGACCAGTATGGGCTGCTGCTGCCTGCTTTCTAAGCCCTTTGAGCTCCTTGGGGGAGGGGCAGCAGCCAGAACTAGGATTCACAACTGCCTAACATGCTAGGCTCCCTGGGCAGGGGAAACGGTGGTATCCATCTCTGTAGTCCCAGGCTGTGTTTTTTCCTGCTGGAGCCAGGATGGCTTGGTCACAAGATTTGTCTCCACAGCCCAGCACATGGGCTGTGGCAGTCAGATGCCAGAGTGCCTTTTGAGGTCTAACCCTGACCCATCCTCAGTGGGCAGGGCTTCCCTGCAGGATCTCCGGCAAAGGCTCAGGGGCAGAATTTGGATCTCCTTGCACCTGAGTCCCTAGGGGGAGAGGTGGCCACAGTCTCTGCAGACCGGCAGACTTAGCCTCTTCTCCTGGTAGTCCTGAGGAATCCGGGCAGCCAAGATAAGTGGGTTTTCCCCCAGTGAAACACACTCTCTCCACCAAGGGACAATGTGCTTTGTTAAACGGGTCCTGCTTCCCATGCTACCCAACTGGGTGAGACCCTCCAACAAGGGTTGTCAGATACCCTATACAGAAGCGATCCTATTGGCATCAGGGTGGTGCCCCTTGAGGTCAGAGGTCCCAGAAGAAGGAGAAGGCACCCATCTTTGTGGCTCTCCAGCCTTCTTGAGTGACATCTCCAGGCACAGGAGCGAATCAGATGAATAAGGCCTGAGAAGTGAATCCCCAGCAAACTGCAGCAGCCCTACAGAAGAGGGACCTGACTATTGAAAGAAAAACAAACAGAAAGTCACAACAACAGCATCAACAACAGCAACAAAAAGGCCCCACACAAAAACCCCATCTAAGGGTCAGCAGCGTCAAAGACCAAAACTAGACAAACTCACAAAGATGAGAAAGAATCAATGAAAAAATGCTGAAAACCCAAAAGGCCAGAGTGCCTCTTTCCAAATAATTGCAGCATCTCTCCAACAAGTGCGCAGAACTGGACAGAGGATCAGATGAATTCAGAAAATGGGTAGGGCCAAGCACGGTGGTTCACGCCTGTAATCCCAGCACTTTGGGAGGCGGAGGTGGGTGGATCACTTGAGGTGAGGAGTTCAAGACCAGCCTGGCTAACATGGTGAAAACCCCATTTCTACTAAAAATATAAAACATTAGCTGGGCTTGGTGGCACATGCCTGTAATCCCAGCTACTCAGGAGGCTGAGGCAGGAGAATTGCTTGAACCCAGGAGGCGGAGGTTGTAGTGAGCTGAGATCGTACCATTGCACTCCAGTCTGGGCAACAAAAGCAAAACTCCGTCAAAAAAAAAAGGAAGAAGAAGAAGAAAGAAGAAAGAAGAAGAGGAGGAGGAGGAGGAGAAGGAGGAGGCGGCAGCGGAGGAGGAGGAGAAGGAGGAGAAGAAGGTGAAGAAGGAGAAGATGAAGAAGAAGAAGAACTATGATGAGCTAAAGGAGCATGTTCTAACCCAATGCAAAGAAGCTAAGAACCTTGATAAATGGTTAGAGGATTTGGTAACTAGAATAACCAGTATAGATAGAAACATAAACGATCCAATGGAGCTGAAAAACACAGCACAAGAACTTTGTGAAGCATACAAAAGTATCAACAGTCGAACTGACCAAGTGGAAGAAAGGTTATCAGAGTATGAAGACCACCTTGCTGAAATAAGACATGCAGACAAGAATAAAGAATGAAAAGAAATGAACAAAGCCTCCAAGAAATATGTGACTTTATAAAAGGACCAAACATACAATTGATTGGAGTATCAGAAGGAGATGTGGAAAATGGAAACAAGCTGAAAAACACCCTTCAGTATATATTATCCAGGAGAACTTCCCCAACCTAGAAAGACAGGCCAACATGCAAATTCAGGAAATACAGAGAACACCACTAAGATACTCCATGAGAAGATCAACCCAAAGACACATAATCACCAGATTCTCCAAGGTCGAAATGAAGGAAAAACTGTTAAGGGCAGCCAGAGAGAAAGGTCAGGTCACCTACAAAGGGAAGCCCATCAGATGAACAATGGACCACTCAGCAGAAACTCTACAAGACAGAAGAGATTGGGGGCCAATATTCAACATTCTTAAAGAAAAAAGGTTTCTATCTAGAATTTCATATCCTGTCAAACTAAGCTTCATAAGCAAAGGAGAAAGAAAATCCTTTCCAGACAAACAAATGCTGAGGGATTTTGTTCCCACCAGGCCTGGCCTACAAGAGAACCTGAAAGATGCACTAAATATGGAAAGGAAAAACTGGTACCAGTCACCGCAAAAACACACCACAGTATAAAGACCAATGACACTATGAAGAAACTACATCAGGTAGTGTGTAAAATAACCAAATAGCATCATGATGACAGTATCAGACTCACACATAACAATACTAACCTTAAATGTGAATGGGCTAAATGCCCAAATTAAAAGACACAGATTGGCAAATTGGATGAGGAGTCAAGACCCATTGGTGTTCTGTATTCAGGAGCCCCATCTCAGGTGCAAAGACACACACAGGCTCAAAATAAAGGGATGGAGGAAAATTTACTAAGCAAATGGAAAGCAAAAAAAGAAAGCAGGGGTTGTAATCCTAGTCTCTAACAAAACAGACTTTAAACCAACAAAGATCAAAAAAGACAAAGAATGGCATTACATAATGATAAAGGGAACAATTCAACAAGAAGAGCTAACTATCCTGAATGTATATGCACCCAATACAGGAGCATCCAGATTCATAACTTTAACACCACATTTTCAGTATTAGGTAGATCAACGAGATGGAAAATTAACAAGGATATTTTGTATTTAAACTCAGCTCTGGATCAAGTGGACCTAGTAGACATCAACAAAACTCTCCACCCCAAATCAACAGAATATATATTCTTCTCAGTGCCACATGGCACTTGTTCTAAAATCAACCACATAATTGGAAGTAAAACACTCCTCAGCAAATGCAAAAGAACTGAAATCATAACAAACAGTCTCTCAGACTGTGGTGCAATCGAATCAGAACTCAGGATTAAGAAACTCACTCAAAAACACACAATTTCATGGAAATGGAGCAACCTGCTCCTCAATGACTCCTGGGCAAATAATGAAATTAAGGCAGAAATCAAGAAGTTATTTGAAACCAATGAGAACATAGAAACAATGTACCACAATCTCTGGGACACAGCTAAAACAGTGATAAAAGGGAAGTTTATAATCACAAGTAAAAGAACTAGAGAAGCAAGAGCAAACACATTCAAAAGCTAGCAGAAGGCAAGAAATAACTAGGATCAGAGCAGAGCTGAAGGAGATAGAGACACAAAAAACCCTCCAAAAATCAATGAATCCAGGAGCTGTTTTTTTTAAAAGATCAACAAAATTGATAGACCGCTAGCAAGACTAATAAAGAAGAAAAGAGAGAAGAATCAAATAGACGCAATAAAAAATGATAAAGGGGATATCACCACCGACCCCACAGAAATACAAACTACCATCAGAGAATACTATAAACACCTCTACGCAAATAAACTAGAAAACCTGGAAGATATGGATAATTTCCTGGACACTTACACTCTCCCAAGACTAAACCACGAAGAAGTTGAATCCCTGAATAGACCGATAGCAGGCTCTGAAATTGAGGCAATAATTAATAGCCTACCAACCAAAGAAAGTCCAGGACCAGACGGATTCACAGCCGAATTCTACCGGAGGTACAAGGAGGAGCTGGTACCATTCCTTCTGAAACTATTCCATTCAATAGAAAAAGAGGGAATCCTCCCTAACTCATTTTATGAGGCCAACATCATCCTGATACCAAAGCCTGACAGAGACACACACAAAAAAAGAAAATTTTAGACTAATATCCCTGATGAACATCGATGCAAAAATCCTCAATAAAATACTGGCAAGCCGAATCCAGCAGCACATCAAAAAGCTTATCCACCATGATCAAGTGGGCTTCATCCCTGGGATGTAAGGCTGGTTCAACATACGCAAATCAATAAACGTAATCCAGCATATCAACAGAACCAAAGACAAAAACCACATGATTATCTCAACAGATGCAGAAAAGGCCTTTGACAAAATTCAACAGCCCTTCATTATAAAAACTCTCAATAAATTCGGTATTGATGGAACGTACCTCAAAATAATAAGAGCTATTTATGACAAACCCACAGCCAATATCATACTGAATGCGCAAAAACTGAAAGCATTCCCTTTGAAATCTGGCACAAGACAGGGATGCCCTCTCTCACCACTCCTATTCAACATAGTATTGGAAGTTCTGGCTTGGGCAATCAGGCAAAAGAAAGAAATAAAGGGTATTCGGTTAGGAAAAGAAGAAGTCAAATTGTCCCTGTTTGCAGATGACGTGATTGTATATTTAGAAAACTCCATTGTCTCAGCCCAAAATCTCCTTAAGCTGATAAGCAACTTCAGCAAAGTCTCAGGATACAAAATTAATGTGCAAAAATCACAAGCATTCTTATACACCAGTAACAGACAAACAGAGAGCCAAATCATGAATGAACTCCCATTCACAATAGCTTTGAAGAGAATAGAATACTAGGAATCCAATTTACAGGGGATGTAAAGGACCTCTTCAAGGAGAACTACAAACCACTGCTCAGTGAAATAAAAGAGGACACAAACAAATGGAAGAACATACCATGCTCATGGATAGGAGGAATCAATATCATGAAAATGGCCATACTGCCCAAGGTAATTTATAGATTCAATGCCATCCCCATCAAGCTACCAAGGAGTTTCTTCACAGAATTGGAAAAAACTGCTTTAAAGTTCATATGTAGCCAAAAAAGAGCCCGCATCTCCAAGACAATCCTAAGTCAAAAAAACAAAGCTGGAGGTATCAAGCTACCTGACTTCAAACTGTACTACAAGGCTACAGTGACCAAAACAGCATGGTACTGGTACCAAAAGAGAGATATAGACCAATGGAACAGAACAGAGCCCTCAGAAATAATACCACACATCTACAGCCATCTGATCTTTGACAAACCTGACAAAAACAAGAAATGGGGAAAGGATTCCCTATTTAATAAATGGTGCTGGGAAAATTGGCTAGCCATAAGTAGAAAGCTGAAACTGGATCCTTTCCTTACTCCTTATATGAACATTAATTCAAGATGGATGAGAGACTTAAATGTTAGACCTAAAACCATAAAAAACCCTAGAAGAAAACCTAGGTAATACCATTCAGGACATAGGCATGGGTAAGGACTTCATGTTTAAAACACCAAAAGCAACGGCATCAAAAGCCAAAATTGACAAATGGGATCTCATTAAACTAAAGAGCTTCTGCACAGCAAAAGAAACTACCATCAGAGTGAACAGGCAACCTACAGAATGGGAGAAAATT
Organism: Macaca fascicularis; assembly: GCF_037993035.2. Taxonomy (NCBI): domain Eukaryota; kingdom Metazoa; phylum Chordata; class Mammalia; order Primates; family Cercopithecidae; genus Macaca; species Macaca fascicularis. The sequence continues at coordinate 124,056,320 of NC_088395.1, read as the reverse complement.
TTTGCAATCTACTCATCTGACAAAGGGCTAATATCCAGAACCTACAAAGAACTCAAACAAATTTACAAGAAAAAAACAACCCCATCAAAAAGTGAGCAAAGGATATGAACAGACATTTCTCAAAAGAAGACATGCATACAGCCAACAGGCCATGAAAAAATGCTCATCATCACTGGTCATCAGAGAAATGCAAATCAAAACCACAATGAGATACCATCTCACACCAGTTAGAATGGCAATCATTAAAAAGTCAGGAAACAACAGGTGCTGGAGAGGATGTGGAGAAATAGGAACACTTTTACACTGTTGGTGGGATTGTAAACTGGTTCACCCATTGTGGAAAACAGTATGGTGATTCCTCAAGGATCTAGAACTAGAAATACCATATGACCCGGCCATTCCATTACTGGGGATATACCCAAAGGATTATAAGTCATGCTGCCATAAAGACACATGCACACATATGTTTATTGTGGGACTATTCACAATAGCAAAGACTTGGAATCAACCCAAATATTCATCAGTGACAGACTGGATTAAGAAAATGTGGCACATATTCACCATGGAATACTATGCAGCCATAAAAAAAGGATGAGTTCGTGTCCTTTGTAGGCACATGGATGCAGCTGGAAACCATCATTCTCAGCAAACCATCGCAAGAACAGAAAACCAAACACCGCATGTTCTCACTCATAGGTGGGAATTGAACAGTGTGATCGCTTGGACTCTGGAGGGGGAACATCACACTGGGGCCTATTATGGGGAGGGGGAGGGGAGAGGGATGGCATTGGGAGTTATACCTGATGTAAATGACGAGTTGATGGGTGCTGACGAGTTGATAGGTGCAGCACACCAACATGGCACAAGTATACATATGCAACAAACCTGCATGTTGTGCACATGTACCCAGAACTTAAAGTATAATTAAAAAAAAAAGAAATTTATAGCACTAAATTTCCACATCAGAAGCTAGAAAGATCTCAAATCCATACCCTAATATCACAATTGAAAGAGCTAGAAGGTAAGAGCAAGCTAATTCAAAAGCTAGCTGAAGACAAGAAATAACTAAGATCAGAGAAAAATTGAAGGAGATAGAGACATGAAAAACCCTGCAAAAAATCAATGAATCCTGGAGTTGGTTTTTTGAAAAAATTAGCAAATAGGTAGACTGCTAGCTAGACTAATAAAGAAGAAAGAGAAGAATCAAATAGATATAAGAAAAAATGATAAAGGGGATATCACCAGTGACCCTACAGAAATACAAACTACCATCAGAGAATACTATAAACACCTCAGTGCAAACAAACTGGAAAATCTAGAAGAAATGGATAAATTCCTGGACGCATATATCCTACCAAGACTAAACCAGGAAGAAACTGAACCCCTGAATAGGCCAATAACAAGCTCTGAAATTGAGGCATTAATTAATAGTCTACTAACCAAAAACAAAACAAAACAAACAAAAAAACCGAGAACACATGGACACAGGGAGGGGAACATCACACACAGGGGCTTGTCTGGGGGTGAGGCGCTCAGGGAGGTATAGCATTAGGAGAAATACCTAATGTAAATGATGAATTGGTGGGGGCAGCAAAACCACATGGCACATGTATACCTTTGTGACAAACCTGCAAGTTGTGCACATTTACTCCCGAACTTATAGTATAATAATAATTTTTAAAAAAAGAGAAAAAAAGCCCAGGACCAGACAGACTCACAGCTCAATTTTAGCAGAAATACAAAGAGGAGCTGGTACCATTCCTTCTGGAACTATTCCAAACAATTGAAAAGGAGGGACTCCTCCCAAACTCATTTTATGAAGCCAGCATCATCCTGATACCAAAACCTGGCAGAGACACAACAAAAAAAGAAAATTTCGGCCAATATATCTGATGAACATCGATGCAAAAATCCTAAATAAAATGCTGGCAAACCAAATCCAGCAGCACATCAAAAAGCTTACCCACCATGATCAAGTTGGTTTCATCCCTGAGATGCAAGGCTGGTTCAACATATGCAAATGAATAAATGTAATCCATCACATAAACAGAACCAAAGACAAAAACCACATGATTATCTCAACAGATGCAGAAAAGGCCTTTGATAAAATTCAACATCCCTTCATGTTAAAAACTCTCAATGAAGTAGGTATTGATGGAACATATCTCAAAATAATAAGAGCTGCTATGACAAACACACAGCCAATATCGCATTGAATGGGCAAGAGCTGAAAGCATTCCCTTTGTAAACCAGTACAAGACAAGGATGCCATCTCTCCCTACTGTTATTTAACATAGTATTGGAAGTTCTGATCAGGGCAATCAGGCAAGATAAAGAAATAAGGAGTGTTCAAATAGGAGGAGAGGAAGTCAAGTTGTCTCTGTTTGCAGATGACATAATTTTATATTTAGAAAACCCAATCATCTCATCCCAAAAGCTTGAACTGATAAGCAATATCAGAAAAGTCTCAGGATACAAAATGAATGTGCAAAAATCACAAGCATTCCTTTACACCAACAACAGGCAAGCAGCGAGCCAAATCATGAATGAATTCCCATTCACAATCACTACAAAGAGATTAAAATACCTAGGAATACAGCTAACAGGGGATGTGAAGGACCTCTTCAAGGAGAACTACAAACCACTGCTCAAGGAAGTAAGAGACGACACAAACAAATGGAAAAAATTCCATCCTCATGGATATAGGAAGAATCAATATTGTGAAAATGGCCATACTGCCCAAGGTAATTTATAGATTCATGCATTGACATTCTTCACAGACTTAGAAAAAACTATTTTATATTTCATACAGAATCAAAGAAGACCCCATATAGCTAAGACAATGCTAAGCAAAAAGAGCAAAGCTGGAGGTATCACACTATCTACCTTTAAACTATGCAACAAGGCTACAGTAACCAAAACAGCATGGTACTGGTACCAAAACAGAGATATAGACCAATGAGGCAGAACAGAGACCTCAGAAATAACACCACACATCTACAACCATCTGATCTTTGAAAAACCTGACAAAAACAAGCAGTGGAGAAAGTATCTCCTATTCAGTAAATGGTGCTGGGAAAACTGACCAGCCATATGCAGAAAACTGAAACTGGACCCCTTCCTTACATCTTATACAAAACTTAATTCAAGATGGATTAAAGACCTAAATGTTAGACCTAAAACCATAAAAACCCCAGAAGAAAACCTAGGTAATACCATTCAGGACATAGGCATGGCTAAAGACTTCATGACTAAAACACCGAAAGCAATTGCAACAAAAGCCAAAATTGACAAATGGGATCTAATTAAACTGAAGAACTTCTGCACATCAAAAGAAACTAGCATCAGAGTGAACAGACAACCTACACAATAGGATAAAATTTTTGCAATATACCCACCTGACAAAGGTCTAATATTCAGAATTTACAAGGAACTTAAACATGTTTACAAGAAAAAGACAAACAATCCTATCAAAAAGTGGGCAAAGGATATGAGCAGACACCTTTCAAAAAAAGATATTCACATGACCAACAAATATATGAAAAAAACTCAACATCACTGATCATTAGAGAAATGCAATTCAAAACCACAATGAGATACCATTTCGTGCCAGTCAGAATGGCGATTATTAAAAAGTCAAGAAACAATAGATGTTGGTGAGGCTGTGGCAAAATAGAGACACTTTTACACTGTTGGTGGGAATGTAAATTAGTTTATTCATTGTGGAAGACAGTGTGGTGATTCCTTAAAGACCTATAACCAGAAATAGGATTTAACCCAGCAATCTCATTACTGGGTGTATACCCAGAGGAATAGAAATCATTCTACTATAAAGACACATGCACAGGTATGTTTATTGCAGCACCATTTAAAATAGCAAAGACATGGAACCAACCCAAATGCCCATCAAGGATGGACTGGATAAAGAAAATGTGGTACATATACACCGTTGAATACTATGCAGCTATAAAATGAATGAAATCATGTCCTTTGCAGGGACATGGATGAAGCTGGGAACCATCATCCTCAGCAAACTAACACAGAAACAGAAAACCAAACACTACGTGTTCTCACTCATAAGTGGGAATTGAACATTGAGAACACATGGACACAGAGAAGGGAACAACACACACCAGGGCCTGTTGTGGGGTAGAGGGTGAGAGTGAGGGGAGGGAACTGAGAGGACAGGTCAATAGGTGCAGCAAACCACCATGGCACACATATGCCTGTGTAACAAAACTGCATGTTTTGCACATGTATCCTTTTTTTTTTTTTTAAAGAGGAAATAGAAAAAATTTCTCAGGAGAAAGAAGAATAGAAGAGCATGCTATGATTTAACCTTCTTTATGGCATGTCTGGGGAACTGAACTCCAGTCAATAACAAGTTGTTCCTTTGGGTTCTGAAGATAGTATAGGGGAATATGGAACTTTAGTGAAGGGATAAAGAGAAAAGGGAAGACAAACTTTCCCTGCTTTATAATTTTGTCAAGCAACAACCTTTCACAAGAACCATTTGGTTTTCAGTATCTCTTATGGGATATATAAAGGGATGAAAGAAACAGTTGATGACATTGACATGGCTCACAAAACATGTGCCTCTAAATAATGAGACCCTTTATCTTGGAGACAAATCTAAAGGGTATGAGAGAAACCCATATATGATTCACTTTAAAAAATTAAACATGTATAATTTCCTTTCTGAGGCTGTAAACTTTTGGTCTTTTTTAGATGTTGTACCAGGATAAAAAAGCTAAGGGATTGGTAGAAATAGCATCAATTCATTACTGAACTTCTTGATGGTAAAAATATTTGCCATTAGGTTTCTGTTTCCTTGACTGCTAGGAGGTTGAGAACATTGGAAAAGATGAAATACTTTTTTAAATTAAAAAACCCTCTCTGTTCAAATTTCATAGCTTGTCTATAAATGATGTCATCTGTTAGCTAAAATATTTTTAAGAAAATGAGTAAATCATTGCGATGGGGGTGGGGAAAGCAAACGTTTTCAGTAGGAGGTTTTGAAAGCTGTTGATAGCCTCCTCAACCTGAGGTCTGTTTACTAAGAGGCTTTGAGTGGAACCATGTCTTCCTAAGTAAACATAGAGCCTTATCTTATTCACCTGGGTAAGTCCTTTTGCTCAGGACTTAACTGTCTGCATTGGAGATAATTTTCTGTTGGCTCTCTGGTTTATATGGGCCGGGAAGCCATGCTTTAAGTTATTATACAAATAATGAAACCTGAGCAAAGCTGGTATAGTAGTGTTTTGTTGGTGGGCTGGTGGCAGGGTAATGGTGGTGGCAATGAGGTGAGGGTGGGATGGTGGTGGAGAGAGATATACTGAAACGTATATTATGAGCAAGTGTCTGCTCTCATGTCAGATAAAATGCTAAGGGTAGTAGGAACCGTAGAAGCAAAAACAATGACAGAGGATTATGAATAAATCACTGCCAAGGGATTTGGCCTTGGGGCTTGATTTAAAGTGTGATCCAGGTGACCCAGTGAATGTTCTACAGGAAACAATGCCTAAGAGTTAGTGGCCAGCTCTTGGGCTGAGAGGTTAGCCCTACTTGAGAATATGCTTTGAGTCCTGCTGTACGTAGTAATCTAAGCAAAACACTCCTGTGAGAGAAACCTCTGAGGACCATTTCCCATGTGCTAGCAAGTCATATTTATGTCCTGAATGTCCTGAAGGTCATGTGTTATCCTTCATAACTCTTTCTTAGGCTTTTTTCTGGAGCAGGAGTTAGCTTCACACTAAATGTAGACAAGAATGTTTCCATATTTCTTATCCTATGGTTTCTCTTTAGATTTTGATACAGCTTTTTTTAAAATATGGAGCTGAATCTCTGAAAGTCCCCTATTGAGTCTTTACAAACAGAAGTCATATTTGTGATCTACCAGATCCTGTCATGTTTGATAATATTAGGAATAGGCCATAATGCATTTTGGACATGAGTTTACTAATCTTACGAATGATTTCCTTCCAAATTATTGGGGTAGAGACTATCTAGTGCTCTAGGTCACTAGAAATGGGCCATGAAGTCTTAGTTGGGCCCATAGCCAGTCTTCTTCAATGTGAAGCTGCCAAACTAATTGTAAAGGAGTATTTAAATTTCCCATAACTATAGAAAGAAAACACTTGGAGTGAAGGTGAGTTTACAGATAGAGCCTAAAGAACTCTGTGGAATAATAGAGAGGTATGGGAAATAGGGCCAGATAGTCTTTGCATGTTTTTGTTAATATTTTAAGTACCTAACATATATTTGTCTTAAATTTTAAATTTGTTTAAAGAATTTTCATGTTCCTTGGTTATTTATTCCCCCTCCACTATGTCCATATTTTCTTTTTTTAAATTATATTTTAAGTTCTAGGGTACATGCACACAACGTGCAGGTTTGTTACATATGTATACATGTGCTGTGTTGGTTTGCTGTACCCATTAACTCGTCATTTACATTAGGTATTTCTCCTAATGCTATCCCTCCCCCCTCCCCCCTACCTCACGACAGGCCCGTGTGTGATGTTCCCCGCCCTGTGTCCACGTGTTCTCATTGTTCATTTCCCACCTTTGAGTGAGAACATGTGGTGTTTGGTTTTCTGTCCTTGTGGTAGTTTGCTCAGAATGATGGTTTCCAGCTTCATCCAAGTCCCTACAAAGGACATGAACTTATCTTTTTTTATGGCTGCATAGTATTCCATGGCATATCTGTGCCACATTTTCTTAATCCAGGCTATCATTGATGGACATTTGGGTTGGTTCCAAGTCTTTGCTATTGTGAATACTGCTGCAATAAACATATGTGTGCATATGTCTTTATAGTAGCATGATTTATAATCCTTTGGGTATATACCCAGTAATGGGATGGCTGGGTCAAATGGTATTTCTATTTCTAGATCCCTGAGGAATCGCCACACTGTCTTCCACAATGGTTGAACTAGTTTACACTCCCACCAACAGTGTAAAAGTGTTCCTATTTCTCCACATCCTCTCCAGCACCTGTTGTTTCCTGACTTTTTAATGATTGCCATTCTAACTGGTGTGAGATGGTATCTCATTGTGGTTTTGATTTGCATTTCTCTGATGACCAGTAATGATGAGCATTTTTTCATGTGTCTGTTGACTGCATAAATATCTTCTTTTAAGAAGTGTCTATTCATATACTTTGCCCACTTTTTGATGGGGTTGTTTTTTTTTCTTGTAAATTCGTTTAAGTTCTTTGTAGATTCTGGATATTAGCCTTTTATCAGATGGGTAGATTGCAAAAATTTTCACCCATTCTGTAGGTTGTCTGTTCACTCTGATGATAGTTTCTTTTGCTGTGCAGAAGCTCTTTAGTTTAATTAGATCCCATTTGTCTATTTTGGCTTTTGTTGCCATTGCTTTTGGTGTTTTAGTCACGAAGTCCTCACCCATGCCTATGTCCTGAATGGTATTACCTAGGTTTTCTTCTAGGGTTTTTATGGTTTTAGGTCTAACATTTAGGTCTTTAATCCATCTTGAATTAAGTTTTGTATAAGGTGTAAGGAAGGGATCCAGTTTCAGGTTTTTACGTATGGCTAGCCAGTTTTCCCAGCACCATCTATTAAATAGGGAATCCTTTCCCCATTTCTTGTTTTTGTCAGGTTTGTCAAAGATCAGATGGTTGTAGATGTGTGGTGTTATTTCTGAGGCCTTTGTTCTGTTCCATTGGTCTATATCTCTGTTTTGGTACCAGCACCATGCTTTTTTGATTACTATAGACTTGTAGTATAGTTTGAAATCAGGTAGCATGATGCCTCCAGCTTTGTTCTTTTTGCTTAGGATTGTCTTGGAAATGCGGGCTCTTTTTGGTTCCATATGATCTTTAAAGTAATGTTTTCCAATTCTGTCATGAAAGTCATTGTTAGCTTGATGAGAATGGCATTGAATCTATAAATTACCTTGGGCAGTATGGCCATTTTCACGATATTGATTCTTCCTATCCATGAGCGTGGAATGTTCTTCCATTTGTTTGTGTCCTCTTTTATTTCGTTGAGCAGTGGTTTGTAGTTCTCCTTGAAGAGGTCCTTCACATCCCTTGTAAGTTGGATTCCTGGGTATTTTATTCTCTTTGTATAAATTGTGAATGAGAGTCCACATTTTCTTAACTCCCTTTTTAAAAAATTGAGTATCTGTGTGATTGATTTCATAGGTTTTCGTCTTCCACCAGAATGCCAAATTAAATTGCCCTGTGATTTTTTTACATAATAGACAATTCACAGTCACCTTTGTGCTTAAAACCAATTTCAATGCCTTGCTTAACGACAGAGATACTTCTGAGAAATATGTTGTTAGGTAGTTTCATCATTGTGCCAACATCATTGAATGTACTTGCATACATCTAGATTGTATACCCTATTACACACTTAGGTTATATAGTATAGCCCATTGCTCCTAGGCTACAAACATGTACAGCATGTTACTGTATGGAACACTGTAGGCAATTGTTTTTCCTTTTTAAAAAAAAATAGAGACAGGTTCTACCTATGTTTCAAATGCTGGTCTTGAACTCCTGGGCTCAAGCAGTCCTTCTGCCCTAGCCTCCCAAGGTGCTGGGATGATTACAAGTGTGAGCTATCATGCCCAGCCTTTTAGGCAATTGTAGCACAATGCTAAGTATTTCTGTATCTAAACATATCTATAGAAAAGATACATTAAAATTATGGCATAAAAGAAATAATTAGACAGGCACAGTGACTCGTGCCTGTAATCTCAGCACTTTGGGAGGCCGAAGTGGGCAAATTGCTCGAGCCCAGAAGTTCAAGAACAGCCTAGGCAACGTGGTGAAAATTCATTTCTACAAAAATTTAACAAGTAGCTGAGTGTGGTAGCACATGCCTGTGGTCCCAGCTACTTAGGAGGCTGAGGTAGGAGCATTGCTTGAGTCCAGGAGGTTAAGGCCGCAGTAAGCCATGATCACGCCACTGAACTCCAGCCTGGGCAACAGAGTGAGACCCTGTCAAAAAAAAAAAAAGAAAAGAAAAAAGGTAAAAATGGTACACTTGTATAGGGCCTTGCATAACTGGATGTTGCTCTGGGTGAGTCACTGAGTGAGTGGTGAGGGAATGTGAAGGCCTAGAACATTACTGTTCACTACTGTATACTTTTTAAACAGTGTACACTTAGGCTCCACTACATTTATTTTAAAATATTTTTCTTTAATGAATTAACCTTTGCTTACTGTAACATTTTACTTTATAAACTTTTAATTTTTAACCTTTTTGACACTGTAATAACACTTAGTTTAAACACAAACATATTGTACAGCTGTACAAAAATATTTTCTTTCTGCATATATGTATTCTATATGCTTTTTTCAATTTGTAAAATATTTTATTTTTTTACTTAAACTTTTTTTTGTAAAAAACTAAGTCACAAACATATACGTAGCCTAACCCTACAGAGGGTGAGGATCATCAACCTCATTGTCTTCCACCTCTACATCTTGTCCTACTGGAAGATATTCAGGGGCAGTCACATGCATGGTGCTGTCATCTCTTCGGATAACAATGCCTTCTTCTGGAATACCTTCTGAAGGACATGCCCGAGGTCATTACCATTAACTTTTTTATAATTAGAAGGAGCACACGCTAAAATAATGAGTAAAAAGTATAGTATAATAATTACACAAACCAGAAACATGGTTATTTATTATTAGCAGGTATTATATACTATACATAATTGTGTGTGCTATACTTTTATACATCTTGCAATGCAAGAGTTTTGTTTACACCAGCTCATCACAAACACGTGAGTCATGTGATATGCTATTATGATGGCTATGATGTCACTAAGCAATAGGAATTTTTCAGTTTTATCATAATATTTGGGACCACAGTGATCTAGGCAGTCTATTATTGACCAAAACATTGTTATGTGGTGCATGACTACAGTTTACGTTTTTCATTGCTTTTAGTACCGTGTAAATTACCTCAGTGCCCAGCACACAGCAGGCAGTTAAGAAATTTTGCTTGAAGTGACTTAAAATGAACAGGAGAATTTTGACAAGGATGTAGAGAAATGTAGGTGTCATGCTTGCAAACTTTACTGTTTTCAATTGCTGTCCTCCAGAAAAAGAAGTAATCCAAGAATATATTAGATAATTTTGGAATGGGAATCTAAAAGCGAAAATACATTTATGGATAAAATAATTTTCCCTAGTTAATTTTGAAGATCATAGATAGTAGACTCATGGATTGAATAAAGCCCTGGATAAACAGAAAACTTGGAGGCCTTTTATAAAATGTATTTATTTATGTATTTATTCATTTATTTATTTATTTGAGACAGAGTCTTGCTCTGATGCCAGGCTGGAGCGCAGTGGCACGATCTTGGATCACGTCAACCTCCTACTTTCTGGTTCAAGTGATTCTCTTGCTTCAGCCTCCTGAGTAGCTGGGATTACAGGCACGCACCACCATGCCCAGCTAATTTTTGTGTTTTTAGTAGAGACAGGGTTTTACCATGTTGGCCAGGATCGTCTCGATCTCCTGACCTCGTGATCTGCCCGCCTTGGCCTCCCAAAGTGCTGGGATTACAGGCGTGAGCCACTGTGCCCAGCCTATAAAATTTATTTTTTTATTCACCTGTTTGTTTCTTAGAAAATTTTTGGCAAGTTGGCTTTTGCACATATATTTCTTCAGCTTCAATTTTTTTTTAATTGTGGTAAAATATAAACAACATAAAATTTGCCATTTGGTCATTTAAAAAAATGTACTGTTAAGTAGCATTAAATACATTCACCTTCTTGTTCAGCCGTCATCACTATCCATCTCTAGAACTTTAAAAAGTCTTCCCAAATTGAAACTTCATATGCATTAAACATAACTACCCATTCCCTGTCCCTCCGGCCCTTGGATACCACCATTCTACTTTTTGTCTCTATGAATTTGACTTTTCTAGGTACCTCAGAGTTAGGGGACATACAGACGAATCTCTTAGACAGCTTAAAACATTGTAAATTATGTACACTTTGCTCTCTCTGGTTCAAGGAAGGGAACTGGAGACCAGGCTACCACTTCTCTGCAAATCATGCCACTCCAGGCCATGGAAGGTGTGGAGCAAGCATCAATAAAAAGACCGTAGAATTTCCTACCATGTTGAATGTGGCTTTTTCCTGATTGTTTGCTTGGTTGCTGTAGGACTTTGACTGATTTTTCAGAACTTCTGTATAGTAATTTCAGTCAGTCTCTTGCTGTTTACTTTATGTTTCTGTGGGGGAATGAGGGCCTGAAGCTTCCTAGTCTACCATTTTGCTGATGTCACACTCCTAGCTTCAGGTTTGACCTAAAGATAAGACTACTAAGGAATGACTATTTGGATTTTATTGACAATAAATATCCACCCAAAGCCCAAACTATGACTAGTTGGGGGAAATTTTGTCTATGGCTGACGATGGCATAGTCAATGTTTTAACCTCAGGGTAGAAATATGTACCATTTCCTAGATAAACTAATTTTCTTTATGAAAATATATGGAATCAAAGGGACTGATATCTACATTTTAAGCTATTGTAATTGTTCAGAGAGGCAGTTTGTCATGTGTTTCAAGCATTCCTGAATGTAATTGCTGATTGTGTTTCTGTAGTTGAGCAATTCAATAGATGAAGACCAGCACAGCATGTGACAACTGTTTGCCCTCTGAGGGGAAGTGATGGGGGACCAGATTTTTTACTGCTTGTTCTAAAAGGTGCTAAACCCTTGGCACTGAGTCCTTTAGTTCCAGTACTTCTGCATGTATAGATTTCATCTGGCTGATCCCATCACCCTGTGGGACTTGGAAGGTGAATGTATTGAGGACTTGGAAGCAGCAATACAAGGCTGATGCTCCTGCTGTTTAATGTGCTGTGAGTAAAACTACCTTACTCTGATCTGAGTCTCACTGTGTAGTTTGGGCTATTCTGTGGAATGGTGGAAAGCTGCTTTCTTTGTCATCTCCTTGCAGTCTTGGTATTCCTTGCCATCCTATATGAGGCTGGAATTCTTCCTTGGCAGTAATGGGTTTTTATTACTAAAATGAGAGTAATAGTTTTATTTTTAATATTCAGTTACAGGATTTTTGTGGGTATGTATATTTTTGTGTGTATGTGTGTGTGTATGAATGTATGCTCATTTTACTGATTGGAGGTTGGTGCTATGATATCACTAGATGCCCTAATCATGACTTAGAAGTATGGATCATATGGAGATTGGCAATTCTTCTCCAGGTTGGAATTGAGTATTGAAGTAGCCTAACTCTGAAGATGATAGACCAGTCAGGGAACACAGGCTGTCTTGAAGAGAGCACTCCACTAGTTCCAATGGCAGATTGTTTGGATTGAAATTAGTGAAGAAACCTAGGCTCTCGCTGAGACAGATGGACACAAGAAGAAAGTAGTGGTGCAGGATGTGGAAGGCAGGGATAGTAACAATAGACTCTATGTAATTAATATTTTTCTGGGCACCTTCCATATGTCATTTCTAATCTCACAATAACCTTGCTTTGAGACAGGGGTTATCATCAGTTTATAGGAGTGGAACCTGGGGCTTCAAAATATTAAATGATTCACTCAAAGCCATATAGCTGAGTAAGAAGGAAAACCTGGGTTCAAACTTTGGTCTGTAAGACTCCATGGTCTGTGCGCTTAAAAGCTATGCTCCGCTTTCTCTGAGTCATAATCACCCTATGACATAGAATGGAGTATGATTTACCCATTTCATACAGTGATGTTTTATGAAAGATTTCTTTTGAGAAAGAAAAGATTTTGCTGTATTGTAAATGAATTGAAACCACTGAATAGCACTAACCTCAGTACTACACTAGTTGAAGTGATTCCCTGAATCATTCTAGCTTTTCCTTGAAGTGACAGTAAAGAGATAATCAGAGGGTCTCAACAAATCACTTAATTCAAATAGGCCCCTGAGGAAAATATTCAAACATTTATTTCATGAAGAATAGGGTATAGCCCTTTCTTAAACATCACTGATTTAAGAGTAATAGGACCACATAAACTGGATAACCTCAGGACTTGTTTTTTGTTAAAAGTCAGGATTATTGGAGTTTGAGACCAGCCTGACCAACATAACGAAACCCTGTCTCTACTAAAAATACAAAAATTGGCGGGGAGTGGTGGCATGCACCTGTAATGCCAGCTATTTGGGAAGCTGCAGGAAAATCATTTGAACCCAGGGGGTGGAGTTTGCAGTGAGCTGAGATCACACCACTGCACCCCAGCCTGGGTGACAGAGCGAGTCCATCTGAAAAAAATTAAAATTGAAATTAAAAATTTGAAAAAGTATAATTTATATAGAGAAAAAATTAACCCTTTTGATATGGTCTGGCTTTGTATTCCCACCCAGATCTCATCTTGAATTGTAATCTGAATTGTAATCCCCATGTGTTGGGGGAGGGACCTCATGGGAAATATAGATCGTGGGGGTGGTGCACCCATGCTGTTCCTGTAATAGTGAGTGAGTGAATCACAAGATCTAATGATTTTATAAGGGGCTTTCCCCTTGGCTCAGCACTCATTCTCTCTCCTGCTACCCTGTGAAGAGGTGCCTTTCACCATCATTGTAAGTTTCCTGAGGATTCTCCAGCCATGAAGAACTGTGAGTCAATTAATCCTCTTTCCTTTATAAATTACCCAATCTTGGGCAATTCTTTATAGCAGCATGAGAATGGACTAATACAGTAAATTGGTACCACAGAGAGTGGGGTGCTGCTATAAGGATACCCAAAAATGTGGAAGCAACTTTGGAACTGGATAATAAGCAGAGGTTGGAACAGTTTGGAGAGCTCAGAAGAAGACAGGAAAATGTGAGAAAATTTGGAACTTCCTAGAGACTTGGAGGGCTCAGAAGACAGGAAGATGTGGCAAAGTTTGGAACTTCCTAGAGACTTATTGAATGGCTTTGAACAAAATGCTGACAGTGATATGGACAAAAAAGTCCAGGCTGAGGTAGTCTCAGATGGAAATGATAAACTTGTTGGGAACTGTAGCACAGGTCACTCTTGCTATGCAAAGACACTGGTGGCATTTTGCCCCTGCCCTAGAGCTCTGTGAAACTTTGAACTTGAGAGAGATGAGTTAGGGTATCTGGCAGAAGAAATTTCTAAGGAGCAAAGCATTCAAGAGTTGACTTGGGTGTTGTTAAAAGCATTCAGTTTTATGTATTCACAAAGTTATGGTTTGGAATTGGAACTTATGTTTAAAAGGGAAGCAGAGCTTTTATTTTAAAAAAATTTGCAGCCTGATGATGCGATAGAAAATAAAAATCCATTTTCTGAGGAGAAATTCAAGCCGTTCAAGCCGGCTGCAGAAATTTAGTAGAAAGTAATGAGGAGCCAAATGTTAATTGCCAAGACAATGGGAAAAATGTCTCCAGGGCATGTCAGATGTCTCCACAGAAGCCCCTCCCATCACAGCCCTGGAGGCCTAGGAGGAAAGAGTGGTTTTGTGGGCCAGGCCCAGGGCCTTGCTGCTTTATGCAGTCTCAGGACTTGGTGCCCTGTCCCAGCCATGGCTAAAAGGGGCCAACGTACAGCTCAGGCTGTTTCAGAGGATACAAATCCCAAGCCTTAGCAATTTCCACATGGTGTTGGGCCTGCAGATGCACAGAAGTCAAGAACTGAGATTTGGGAGCCTCCACCTAGGTTTCACAGATGTATGTAAATGCCTGGATGTGTAGGCTACAGGGATAGAGCCCTCATGGAGAACCTATGCTAGGGCAGTGAAGAAGGGAAATGTGGGGTCAGAGTCCCTACACAGAGTCCCCACTGGGGCACTGCCTAATGGAGCTATTATCCTCCAGACTCCAGAATGGCAGACCCACTGACAGTTTGCACTGTGCCAACTGGAAAAGTCACAGACACTCAATGGCAGCTTGGAAAGCAGCCAGGAGAGGAGCTGTACCCCGCAAAGCCACAGGAGCAAAGGTGCCCAAGGTTGTAGGAGTGCACCTCTTACATCAGTGTGACCTGGATGTGAGACATGGAGTAAAAGGAGATCATGTTGGAGCTTTAAGATTTGACTGTCCTGCTGGATTTCAGACTTGCATAGGGTCTGTAGCCCCTTTGTTTTTGCCAATTTTTCCTTTTTGGAACAGGAGCATTTACCCAATGCTTTTACCACATTGTATCTTGGAGGTAACTAACTTGCTTTTGATTTTACAGGCTCCTAGGTTGAAGGGACTTACCTTGTTTCAGATGAGACTTTGGACTTGGACTTTTGGGTTAATGCTGAAATGAGTTAAGAGTTTGGAAAATTGTTGGGACAGCATAATTGTATTTTGAAATGTGAGACAGATGCAATTGGAGAGGGGTCAGAAGTGGAAAGATATGGACTGGCTCTGTGTTCCTACCCAAATTTCATCTTGAATTATAATCTGATTTTTAATCCCCATGTGCTGGGGGAGGGACCTCATGGGAGGTAAGTAGATCATAGGGGGATTCTCCATGCTGTTCTCATGATGGGTCAGTTCTCACAAGATCTGATGATTTTATAAGGGGCTTCCCTTTTGGCTCAGCACTCATTCTGTCTCCTACTGCCCTGTGAAGAGGTTCCTTCTGCCATGATTACAAATTTCTTGAGGTCTACTCAGTCATGCAGAACTGAGAGTCAATTAAACCTCTTTCCTTTATAAATTACCCAGTCTCAGGCAGTTCTTTATAGCAGCAAGAGAACAGACTAATACACCTTTTAACATACAGTTTTATGAGTTTTGATAAACATAGATTCAGGTAACCACCATAATCAAGATATATATTTCTCATGTTTTTTCATAATAAATCCCCCCCCCAACTCCTGCATCTAGCAAGTATCGATCTGTTTTCTGGACCTGTTTGTTGTACCTTTTCCACAGTGAAATGTAAGTATAATCATACAGTATGTACCTTTTTGAGTCTGGTATCTTTCATTCACCGTAATGCATTTGACATCTATCTATGTTTCTGCATCTATTAGTAGTTTGTCCACTTTTGTTGCTGAGTACGTTTTCCCTGTATGGATGTTAACACAGATTGCTGATCTGTACAGCAGGTGATAGATATTTGGGTGGTTTCCAGTTCTGAGTGATTATGAATAAAGTTGATATGAACATTCATGCATAAACTTTTATGTGGATATAGGTTTTCATTTCTCTAAGTTAAATACTTAAGAATGGAATCACTGAGTTATATGGTAAGTGTATGTACAATTGTATAAGAAACTGCTAACTTGTTTCTCAAAGTGGCTATACCATTTCTTATTTCCAACAAGAATGTATGAGGTTGCTCTACATCTTTATCAGCTCTTGATATTTTTAGTGTTTGAAACTTTAGTGATTCTAACGTTGTACAGTAGTATGTCATTGTGATTTTAATTTGCATTTCCTTAATGTTTAATTAAGTTAAGCTTCTTTTCATGTGCTTATTTGGCATCTTTTGCAAAATATGAAATTTTGCTCAAATCTTTATCTATCTCATTTAAAAAAATGGGTTGATGGCTTTCTTTTTATAGAGTTGTTAGGGTTCTTCATATGTTCTCCATGCAAGTACTTTATCAGATACATGGTTTGTAAATATTTTCTCTCAGACTGTAGCTTGCCTTTTTATTTTCTTAACAATGTCTTTGGAGGAAAACATTTCAATTTTGATAAAGTCCAATTTATTATTTTTTTATTTTATGGTTTATGCTTTTTGGGTCCTATTAAAAAATCCTCGTCTAACACAAAGTTACAGAATTTTCTCCTATGTTTTCTAATAAATGTTTTATAATTTTAGGTGTATGTAGTAGTCTGGGTTCTCTAGATGGACAGAACTAATAGGATATATATATATATATATATATATATATATATATATATATGAGTTTATTAAGGAGTATTAACTTATATGATCACAAGGTCACACAATAGGCCATTTGCAAGCTGAAGTGCAAGGATGCCAGTCCGAGTCTCATAGCTGAAGAACTTGGAGTCCGATGTTCTAGAGCAGGAAGCATCCAGCATTGGAAAAAGATGTAGGCTAAGAGGCTAAGCCAGTCAAGCCTTTTCACGTTCTGCCTGCTTTTTATTCTGGCTGACCTGGCAGCTGATTAGATTTTGCCCACCCAGATTAAGGGGGCGGTCTGCCTTTCCCAGTCCACTGACTCAAATGTTAATCTCCTTTGGCAACACTCTCTCAGACACACCCAGGAACAATACTTTGTATCCTTCAATCCAATCAAATTGACACTCAGTATTAACCATCACAAGTCCACCCCTTGTCAACTTGAACCCATACACATATACATAATATTTAAACAAAGACAATAATAAGGTCATAATTATGTCTAACATAATACAACTATCCTTTGTACAACCGAAAACACACCAATTCCCAACCCAAGTACTATTACATAAAGTTAACAATACTTAAGTGCTGATGTGAAGTCAATAAATCTTATGTCACATGATAAAGGAGAAAGTAAATAAAATGAAGATTTTATTTTAGTACAGATGTATACATTCACAAACATGTTTTTAACAAAAGGGGAGGAAATACTCATGACAATTAGTCCTCATTTCTGCAGCTGGTCAAGTGGTCGTAGGGAGTATTTATGACTACTTCTTCTATTACCCATTGTATATTCTCTTTGCCTTCAGCAAGCACCTCAGCAGGTCATGGTGTTTTTCCTGGTGGAGTGACCCAAACCTTCATTCCTTAAGGGTATGGGCCATTTGTAGTCCTGCCTGTATTGGGCTATTGTAGTTTCCCATTGATCTTATTCACAGGGCATGGTAATACTAAGAAACGCCCTAATGGATCTCTTGTATTCCATGCATATTCTTCCTTGCCTGCATTGTGGAGTTGTAGACTGATTTCATCTTGATAGTCTGGGCCAATCACCCCAGCCAACACTGTAACTCCCTTCTTAGCCTGTTGACTTAAAGATAGAAGGAGCCCAAAGTGTACAGGTGGCAATCTTAACTTCCAGTTTAATGGAATTGTTGTTGTGTCTCCTGGTGGCAGCTTTCCTCCCTCTGGAACTAAGACCGCTAGGCCAGCAGAACATAATGTCATGGGAACAGGAAGCAAAAATTTTGCTAGTGCGTCACTAGGGGAGATGGTGAGTGTTGCCACTTCCACTGGGTAACATATAGGTCTATGATTCATTTTAAGTAAATTTTTATATGGTATGATGGTTGAAGGCACTGATCAAAGTTCTTTTTTCTTTTTGCATATGCATGTTCAATTGTCTCAACAGTATTCATTGAAGAGGCTTTTCTTTATCCATTGAATTACTTTGACATCTTTGTGGAAAATCAACTGATCATATATGTATCGGCCTATTTCTGGACTCAAGTATGTTCCATTGGTCTATTGTCTTCTTTCAACAATATATCAAAGTGTAGTAATTACTATGGTTTTATAGCAAGTCATCAGATCAGGTGGTATGAGGCCTCCAACTTTGTTCTTTTTCAAAATTGTTTTGGCTATTCTAGGTCCTTTGCTTTTCATGTTAAGTTTAGAATTAACTTGTTTGTCTCTATTTTTAAAAAGTTTGCTGGCATTTAAAAAATTTTTAATTTTGTGGGTACATAGTAGTGGTATATATTTATGGGGTACATGAGATACTTTGATACAGGCATACAGTGTGTAATAATCACATCAGAGTAAATAATGTATCTGTTACCTTAGGAATTGATCCTTTGTGTTAAAAATATTCCAATTATACTCTTTTAGTTATTTTTAAATGTACAATTAAATTATTATTGACTCTAGTCACCCTGTTGGGCTATCAAATACTACATCTTATTCATTCTTTCTATTTTTAGTACCGATTAAGCATCCCCACTTCACCCCTGCCCACTCCTCACTACCCTTCCCAGCCCTGGTAACCATCCTTCTACTTTCCATCTCCATTAGTTTGATTGTTTTAATTTTTAACTCCTACAAATAAGTGAGAACATGCGATATTTGTCTTTTTGTGCCCGACTTATTTCACTTAACATAATGACCTCCAGTTCCATTCATGTTGTTGCAATTGACTGAATCTCATTATTTTTTATGGATGAATAGTCCTCCATTGTGTATAAGTACTGGATTTTCTTTATCCATTTACATGTTTATGGACGCTTAGGTTGCTTCCAAATCTTAGCTATTGGAACCAGTGCTGCAAAAAACACAGGAGTGCAGATATATTAATATCTTGGATATACTGATTAACTTTCTTTTGGACGTATACTTAGCAGTGGGATGGCTGAATCATATGGTAGCTCAATTTTTAGTTTCTTGAGGAACCTCCAGACTGTTCTTCATAATGGTTGTACTAATTTACTTTCCCACCAACAGTGTACAAAAACCCTATAACTGGATATTCAAAAATAAAAATATTACTTTGTAGATTGTCTGTTTACTCTGTTGCTGTACAGCTTTTTTTTTTTCTGTGCAGAAACTCTTAAGTTTAATTAGACCTAATTTGTCAGTTTTTGCTTTTGTTGATTTTCATATGTTGACCTTGTATCTTGTGTACTTGCTAAACTTTATTCATTAATTCTAAGACCTATTTTTGTGGATTATTTCAGATTTTCTAAATAGACAGTCATGACATCAGTGAGTAGGAACAGTTTTATAAGTTTCTTTCCAGTTTGTATGTATTTTGTTTCTTTTTATTGCCTTATTACACTGATCAGAGCCTCTAGCATGATGTTAAATGTGATTGGAAACAGTGGACATCCTTACCTTATTACTTATTAGGAAAACATTCAACCTTTCACTATTATGGATAATGCTATCTGTAAGAGTTTTTTTTTTATAGACACCATTTAGCTACAAAATTCCAATTTATTTCTAGATTGCTGAGAATTTTTATCATAAATGATTTTTAATTTTGACATTTCTTATATCTGTTGGTATGGTTAATTACTTTGATTTTTAAATTCATTGGATTAGCATAATAAAAATATAAGAATGAATGATAATGATAATTATTTATTGTTTCATTACCATATGTTAAATACTCTATAGTGAGGAAATGTTAATTACTTATCCTACCTGACTCATTTCTGCTTCCATGGAAAGTGAACCTCCTATGATCTAGGGATTGGGGTAGGTAAAAGCACTTTCCACTCTAAAATACAGAGGAAGAGCAACTTTTCATAGCTTCTCTTACATCTCCATTTTTATCTTTGATCAACACAAATATTTTGAGTGCCTTTCTGTACAACAAGTACTGTGCTATAGGTATCTAGAGTACCTCCACTGGGTATAGAGCAATGAACAAAACCGACAAGGCCCTCACCCTTATGAGTCTTGTGGGGAAGAGAAAACCTAATTGAGTAATCACACAAATGTCAAAAATATAACTGTTGTGAGTGTAAAGTGTGAAAGCTACATTGTCCTATAACCTTGTTACAAAGGTCAAAAAAGGTTTCCCTGAGAAAGAGAGAAAGAGAAGAAATTGGGACTTTTCTCAGGGTGTACATTTTACGACTGCAAGAGGTTCCATTCTTATGGACTACACCATCAAGAACATCCCTAAGAGTTGTACAATGTGGTGGAACTGGAGGAATTGTTGATTGAGGTAGATCAGAAAGATGAGTAGGAGTGACTTAAGTTAATATCGTGGGGTTTTCTTTCTAAGAAAAACATGTACAAGTTATCGTTGCAGAAGAAAGAAAGCATGGCAAGTTGGTTTCTAAAAAGGCTAGTGAGAACTGAGTAGAAAGAGAGTGAGAGCAAGAATGTGCAAGATAACTGGAGAAACAGGCAAGAGGAGCCAGAACACTCATGATCTCAGAGATTTTATTGGGGAATTTAGTTTTTATTCTAAGAGTCATGGGAAGCCAGTGAAGACTTAAGCCAGAGGGCCAGGAGGGCATGATTTAAAACATTTTTCTGCTGCATATACAAATAATTTAGAATTGGGAATTGGATGATGATACACAAATTAGAGCCTTCTAGAGTGTGTTGGGCATTAGTATTTGAGGAGTATAATGGTGATCCTGGTAGGAATAAAAAAGATGTAGCAAGATTTGAATGCATTTAGAAGGTATATATGATTTCAGTTGTATATGGGAGAAGAGGAGAGATCCATGGATGACACCTAGATTTCTATCTTGCATAACTGGATGATTAGTGCTTCCATTCATTAAGAGAGAAAGCACTGAAAGTGGACCAGGTAGGAGTGGGTTTGGGGACTGTTATCATCAATTCAGTTTTAGAGGTGTCAAATTTGAAAGATCTAAGAGATATCATATAGGCAGTTTATTTTACAAATTTGAATAAAAAATGTTAATAGCTTTGGCTAGAACATTGCTAGTGGAACTGGAGAAAAGTGGATATGCATTCAAAATATTTAGAAGATGCAATCAATACATCTTAGAAACTGATTAAATATTGGGAATGAAGGAGATGGAAGTGTGTCAAGGATGACTTTAGTTTTAGACTTATGCAACTACATGGATAACCAAGATGAGTGATTGATGCTGGAATTAAAAGAGTATATATTTGGCTATAGTTTTCTTTGTGCTATGCCTGAAAGGAAGCTAAGTGAAATAAGGGATGCATGAGTGGGGGAGGAACTCTAAACTTTGCATATGTGATAGAAACGTGCATGTACTTTTGATTTCTTTTCAGCATTAATCAGGCCCAAAAAAGATTCTCAATTGTTCATTATTTGTTCCCCTATCCCTTTGGTTGAATAAGTAATCATTTTTGAGGCTAGCACTTAAAAATGAAAAGTCATCACTTTGCTAGGAGGTGTTCATGTACATTCTTTAAGCACAGATACATATACTTCAGGGGCAATTTTGTGATTGGAATTTCTTTCAGTGGGTAATATTTTTACTTGCATTTCTAGGGCTGTGGTTTTGCTTTATCAGAAGCAAACGGAAGATCAGTCCTAAAGTTTGGAAATTTCTTTGACTAAGCACCTGTTACAGCTTTTTTTGCTTCCTATGCTAGTCTACCATAAAACTTGAGTTATCCTCATTAATTTTGCATCACTGGCAATTATACAGTGATTCTTTCTTCATAATAAAAATCCACTTGGTTTTGCTATGTAGACCACGGAGATAATTAAAGTGGACTAATCAAAGACCGACATGATTAACGGCTTTTGACATACCCGCAAATCTACTGTAAGCATCAGGTGATGACTACTGGCAGAGATTCTGTTTCCAGGACTGTTACCTTTTGAATATCAATGAAAGAAGTTTTAAAATCATTCTTTGTAAAGGGGTATCTTAAGAAAATCTTTATATTTAAGTGGAGCCTTTTTAATGGGATGGAGTAATCCCTTTAACGCCTCATGTCTTCAGCCAATTATGAAATGACTGGTTTTCTCCCGCATCCATTTTTCAAATGTGGACAGAAGTCTCTCTCAAAATCTGTCAACATTTTTCAACAAGCTGTATGGGAAATGTGTGTGCATGTGGGTGGGGATGGGGGGAGTATGGTCGTTTAGAGACTTACTTGAATAGAGGCAGATGGGGAGCTGACTAAGGTGATTTTATTTTTGTCTCAGTACAGTCCCTGTATTTGGCAGTATTTCATACCTTCAAAGAACAATTCCTAGGACTGTAAATCCATTTTCTTAAGGTAGTGATAATTTTATAACACAAGCATGAGGAATGAACACAACCTTGGGAGACTTGCACACTGCAGGGATTGCTTAGAGAGAGTGTCTGCTATCATTAAATTTTTGTGATGTGTATCTGGTGTCCAGTTTTGTTGGCTTTCTGAAAATATGCCAGTATAAGGTAGCCAATAAATCTGATTTTAGGGAATGGGTTGGATCTTTTGGAATAGGAACATGACATTTTGATATAAGAACAAACCATTACATTTTCATATTTTTAACACAGGAACTTGGGTCTGGGTACAGTGGCTCACACCTGAAATCCCAGCACTTTGGGAGGCCAAGGCAGGTGGATCACCTGAGGTTGGGAGTTCGAGACCAGCCTGATCAACATGGAGAAATCTTGTCTCTACTAAGAATACAAAATTAGCCTGGTGCGGTGGTGCATGCCTGTAATCCCAGTTACTCGAGAGGCTGAGGCAGGAGAATCACTTGAATTTGGGAGGCGGAGGTTGTGGTGAGCCGAGATTGCGCCATTGTACTCCAGCCTGGGCAACAAGGGTGAAATTCTGTCTCCAGGTAGGGGGGTGGGGGGAAGGAACTTGGTACAGTGTGCCAGCGACAGCCTCAATTTATGTCTGAACTCTGCCCCATCTCTGAAGTTTATCTCACCTTATTTCATCCAATTCCTAGGTTTCACTTTATTTCTCATTTTATCCCTGATTCCTAACTCAAAAATTGTCCTAGTCAAAATGTCCTGGGTTGTTTCTGCTTCTAGTTGTGGCTTATCTGTTCTGGCAATCTTTCAGAGAAAAAAAAAAAAAGTAGTCTCAGGACTTACTCCCATCTCTTCTCCACCATCTGGCTTATCCAGCCCGGTGGCGATTGCCTTTTGCCAAAGCCAGGAGTCAAGAAGGCAGTTAAAAATATTTTATTGATTAAGTAAAATGATAAACTCACACGTATATTACAAATAATAAAGAGTACCAAAAAATTACCCGTAATCACACCACCCAGGGAATCATTGTTAACATCTGTTGGACATTGTTTACTATTAAGTGCAAAGATGAATATAACTTTATATGCCTGAGATTACACAAACATGCCATTTTATCACCTATTTTAACCTAAAATATAGAGTATATCTCTCCATGTCAATGTATATTGAGTTGTACAATTGATTAATTAATTTATTTCTTTTCTTTTCTTTTTTCTTTTTTTTTTTTTTTTTTTTTTTTTGAGACAGCGTCTCAGCCTGTCACCCAGGCTGGAGTGCAGTGGCACGATCTCAGCTCACTGCAAACTCTGCCTTCTGGGTTCACACCATTCTCCTGCCTCAGGCTCCCGAGTAGCTGGGATTACAGGTGCCCGCCACCACGCCCAGCTAATTTTTTGTGTTTTTAGTAGAGACAGGGTTTCACCGTGTTAGCCAGGATGGTCTCGATCTCCCGACCTCGTTATCTGCCCACCTCGGCCTCCCAAAGTGCTGGGATTACAGGCTTGAGCCACTGCGCCCGGCCTATTTATTTATTTTCATCGATATAGTGTCTTGTTATGTTGCCCAAGGTGGTCTGGAACTCCCGGCCTCAAGCAATCCTCCCGACTCGGCCTTCAAAAGTGCTGGGATTACAGGCATGAGCCACCATGCCCAGCCTCTGGAATCATTTTAATGCTTGTGTAGTGATGCGTTGTCTATATTGACATTGTTTATTTCATTGGGTTGGCAATTTGAACAAGAAAATTTGAAGTAGGTAAAGCATGTCTTTACTGTCTTATTCTTCTTTCAAATTTTTTCCTATCTCCCCTGATTATTGGTTCCTTCTTTCATTCCTGCTCTGTTTAGAGCACTCTAGGCTTAGGAAAGCTCAAGAGCTTACTCCACTGGGACTGTTTATATGTTATCAGACCTCTTATAACCTGTAAAAGAGGCAAGACCCAAATATAGGAATTTCTAGTGATGTCCTTCAGATGGGAGGAAGGGCATATTGTTCAGCATTAACTTTCCTTTTCCTTTTTCCTTTCATTACTGACTTTCTAGAATGATTAATCTTTATGCAAGATCCTTTACCATTTTTAAAAATTGCTTTCCAGGTTTTCCACTTCTCCACTATAAAACTGCATTCTTGAAGGCTACCAGTGATTTTCTGATCACTACATTCAAAGCCATGTTTTATTCCTTACCTCTGTGCCATGTCACAAGGCTTAGCTTCTCCTTAGAACCATTTCCTTGTAGATTTGTCACCCTACATTTCTGATTATGCATCCTCTGTTCCCTTTGATGGCCTTTCTTTCTGCTTTCTTACTGTGGGGAGCCTAGAGATTCAGTCTTTGGCCTTTCGTCCTTTTATCTTTACTCTTTTTTTCCTTTCAAACCATGCTTCCCTCAAACTTCCCTGTGTCTGTCAAAGGTGACACCATTCTTTAAATCACTCAGACCTCAGAGTTTGAAGTTATCTTTGACTCTGCTTTTCCTTCCTAATCCAATCAGTCTTCATATCCTGTCAGCTATTTCTTCAAAATAACCTTCCATGCACTTTCATACACTGTATTGGTACAACCTCTTTGGAAGGCACTTAGACACTATCTGTTGAAATCTAAAATGCATATACTTCGACCTACCATTTACAATTTTGTGAAACTATCCTATGGGAATACTCAAGTGTGTTAACATATGTAAACAAAGATATTCTTTGCAGTACTATTTAAAATGGTCCAAGACAGGAAACTACCTATGAGGCAACAGGGAACTGGTTAATTGTACGTCTATTCTATGAACACAGCTATTAGTAATTGTAAGGTGGATCCATAAGTAGTGACAAGAAAAAATGTCCATGGTACATTGTTAAGATAAAAATATAAATTGCAGGCCAGCATGTATAGCATGTATACTATGGTCCCATTTTGGTTACACATCAATACACAGATACATACATCCACATATATATTACCTGTATAGAAAAAAAAGACAAGAGATATTCACCAAATTATTGAGAATAATTACCCATAGGAAAAGGGATTTGGAGGAAGAGTGGAATTTGTTTTAACTTTCTAATTTATACACTTATAAATTGTTTGGAAGTTTAAAAAATATACATGCATTGCTTTTATAATGATTAAAAATATTTTATATTTTCTCATTTTTTCTGACTCAACACTATTTGAAATTTGCATCACCTGATATCTGACTATCTCTCTATATATGTATCTACAACAGTCTCCTAAGGGCCTCCCACCAACTCTAATGACTTTACTAGCTGTCTGACATTAGACTTTGAGAGCCTGTTTGAGATGGGAATACCTACCCTGACTATTTCTCAGAGTCTTAAGTTTAAAAGCAATTAATGCATGTGGGTAAGCTTTGAGAAACTGTTAAGCACAATGTTAATATAAGGCATCACCTCTAACAGTGCCTGGTAGTATAGCCTAAGCCTGAGGACTGGGTAAAGTCTGTGCAATCACACAAGTAGCACCACTGAGATAACAGAACTAAAGCTCTAAGTGTGAAATGACCAAGTTATTCACCTGGGTTCTTCAGCTACAATGTATAAACTTCCCCAAACTAACTTTAACATTCACATCACCGTCAATTTTAGCTAGATTGACTGAGAGAGCAGCCTCCTCAAGCTATTCATCTTTGCAATGATAAACAATGCAAGTGGTTTGTTAGAGCTCAGCCATTAAACTTACACTTATTTGTAAGCCTAATTGGTACTATTCACATTCCAAGGACAAAGGAGCCTAAATAATAATGTGGAAACAGAGCTAGAAATGCATTCTAAATATTTAGAAGTACATCCATTTCCCTTTAAATATGCTACTTTAATAAAAGCACATGGTCTACCTAATGAAAAATTTCATTATTTGCATTGAGCTGTAGCAAAGAAATTGCATCTAGCATATATGTGGTGCAGGTATAAAATCTGTTTAGTGCTGCTCCTGTCACTTATTGTGTCAATGAAAACATCAAAACATATATATTGGTATTAGTTTTTACTTAATATAAAGACAAATTGAAGAATTAACTGGGTGATTTGTTATACTATTATAGTCTAGTACTTATATTTTTTGAGTCCTTGAGCAATATTTTATTTTTTACTTTTATTTATTATTATTATTATTATTATTATTATTATTATTATTTTGAATAGGGTCTCACTCTGTTGCCCAGGCTGGAGTGCAATGGCCTGAGCTCAGCTCACTGCAACTTCCGCCTCCCGTTTTCAAGCAATTCTCCCACCTCGGCCTCCCGAGTAGCTGGGACTACAGGCACATACCACCATGCCTGGCTAATTTTTGTATTTTTTGGTAGAGACAGGGTTTCACCATGTTGGCCAGGCTGGTCTTGAACTCCTGACCTCAAGTGATCAACCCACCTGGCCTCCCAAAGAGCTGCAATTACAGGCACAGGTATGAGCCACCATGCCCAGCTACCTTGAGCAATAATGTCACAGATTCTTGTTCCATGTGGCTATTTTTGCACAGCGATTGGACTTTGCAGTGCAGTGTGGTTACTACTGCTGATGACTGAAACTGTACCTGAGGTCAAATAATGTTCTTAAAGAATTTCAAGGTTTGTCAGCCACCCCACCTCCCACTCTCACTCACTGAAACAATAATTGGCGGAGGGGCAAATACATTCAATAAATATTTTTCCTGCTATAAACCAGTAGGTCATAATTATTATGGATATAGAGGTGGACAAAACCCTCAAGAATCTTATAGTCCATTAAATGCTTTGGGTATTCCTGTCCAAGGAATATGCTTATTTTGGTTGCAGTTGGCAACTAAACTAAGAGGACAGAAAGGCCACTGTACTTTCCATGCTAACGAGATACATTTCAGACAGTGACAATTAAAAAAGGTAAGGGGTTGTGAAATACAATATGTATTTATCGGTAGGCCACATTCTATTTTAATGTTGTCAACACCAGTCCTTTGTATGTACTTCAAAACACATACTGTTTTTTACTGTTGGCGAAGTAGGAGATGCATATTTTCTTACAGAAGACTTCACATTCTTTTAAATACAGATCTTTTAGAAATAACCCAGCATATTTCACATTTCGTAAGCCAACCAGATATTTTGTGTGGTAGGATGATATTTTAAATCATTAATTAGTGTGATCTAATGCTCACACATGAATGCCCAATTATGCTCCTTAGTTTGACATTCATTGTGGCCTGTAACTCACAAATTTTGAAAGTTGCCTCTGGGTATCTGCAATTCAATTTAACAAAGATTTTTTTTTCCTACTATGTGCTTCAGGAATCATTCTAGGCACTGGCTGGGATTACAAGGATAAATAAAGCACAATCCTCTCTTTTATGGCGCTTATAGATTCACCAGATACATTCGTAGGGTCAGTGTCTGGAGTGGCTAAAATTTGGGATGTGCCCTCAGATTATCTTTATGCCAACAAGAAGAAACCACTTGTATTTTGGGAAGGTGATAGGTCAAAAGCAGTTGGAAGGTGGGGGAAGGCTAGTGGGGAGGTTGATATAACAAAAGCCAAATGACTAGGGGCTTATTTAGCAGTACATGAAAGTTGGAGACTGGTCAATTCAAAATTGAACTTCCAACTGTCTTCATTTTTCTGTCACTTTCTATTTCACAATTTAAAGAAGCAAAGCTGTTTGTACCTTGCTTAAGAAAGTCAAGTGCTTTAAATGACCCAAGGATATGTATTATGAAAAACAATAACAACTGGATTAATGAAACAGCTGTCTGAAAGCGTCTTGTTTACATTTGTCACTTTACTATTTCACAGAAAGACATCAATAACCTTTTAAAATAACACCTAGGAAATGACAGAGCCACTGAATTTGGATCCAACAAATGACACATTTTAAGATAGTAGTAGATGATGAGTTCCACAGCAATAAAATGTCAAGGTGCCCATAGGCATTGATGAGTTTCTGGGTAATTACACCATAAAGCCATATTTCAAAATGTCACCTAACTTTGCATGTGGTTGAGAGGTTTGCAAAGCATGTTCAGGGTCCCAGATGGAGGCCACCAGCTCATGGTATGTGCCAGGGCCACACAATGACAGCTGTCAGCTTCTACCCTGTTGAACCAAGGGCACAAAAAATCTCTTAATCAGCGGCCTGTTTTACCAGAGGATCATGAGAGCCCAAAGGAGCTTTGATAACATATTGAGGAAGCCTCCAGTTGATTCGGTCTAAAAGACAGTATAAGAAATCCATTTTTTAAATTATTCTATTCAAGTGGGTGTTTCAGCATTTGTGGAATGCTGGCAAGAACGAAACCAACAAAAAATAACAGTACTGATAGATGCCCCATTGACCCTCAGTTGATGTATAGAATGTATGGAAGAAGCTCTGGAATTTGAGGCTTACATTATACATTTAGTAGGTAAATATTTTCCAGAATTTCTCAAAAGATGCTTAAAGTTGCAAATTTACAAATTTACACAAATCGTATGCAGCTATAGAAAGGATTCTTATAAAGAATTTTGAATAGTACAAGGAACTGCTTAGAATAAATGAATAAAAGCAAACAGTAGTAGTGTATATTCAGTATGGTCTCAATGACAAGGAGACAGATAGGGGACCAAAAATATATAATAGAAGGAATGATGCTAAAAGTATTAATGGAGGTTTCCTTTTATGCCATAATGAATGCATTGTTAAAAAATAATGTGACATGTTATTGTTAATAATTGGGCAATATAGGAAAACACAATGAACAAGATAAAAAGTACCCATAACCCCACAATCACAAAACAACTATTGTTAGCATTTTGGTATATATCCTCTAAGTCTTTAAAAATATATACTATCCATATTAATTTGTTCAATACATATTTTAAAATAATACTGTACATTCTTTTAACCTACTCTTTTATTATGGAATCTTTTTGGCATACAGTAAAGCACAGAGAGTAGAATAATAAAGTGAATACCTGTGTGTCCGCAACCCAGCTTTGTCAAATAGCAACATTTTTCCACAATGAGATTATTCATATTCAGATTATTTTGTGCTGTTTTAAAAAATGAAATCAAATAGATGCAGTTAAACTCACCTGCTTACTCCTTTATTATATTCCATTTATTTCCTCTCTCCCTCTCTCCCCTAAGGGACACTCTTTTGATTTTGGTATTCATCATTTTCATAATATCTTTACTACATACATGTGTATTCATAAAGCATACAGGTATTTGATAGATTTTCATGTTATTAAACTATGTATGTATATGCACACACACACTTGCATTTTTAACCCAACATCATTATTTTTTAAGGTTTGAGTATATCATTAAATATAATTTGACTCATTCATTTCACTTGCTGTGTCATATTCCATTTTATGACTTTAGCACTCTTCATTTACCTTTTCTGTTGCTGATGGAGATTTAGATTATTCCCAATTTTTCACCATCATAAATATGGCTGCAATGAATATTATTTTGCTTGTCTCCTTTCTTACGTATATATGTGATAGTTTCTCCAGGACAAGGATCAAGACATTATATACTATGGGCTAAATCTGTCTAGTTACCTGATTTTGTAAATGAGGTTTTATTGGAACAGCACTACATCCTATTATTTGTGGTCTATGTCTTCTTTTGTGCCACAATGACAGAGATTGTATGGACTGCAAAACCTAAAATAGTTACCATTTGGCCCTTTACAGAAAAAGCGTGATGACCTGTATCTGGGGTATTATTTGGGCATGACATTTCTCGGTACAAGGTGCAAATCTTCAACTTTAGAAATATAGTCAAATTACTCTAAAATGTGTTTGTGCAAAATGATACTCTTTCACCCATATGTATGATTTCCTGTGGCTCCATATTTTTGCGAATACTTAGCAACATGAGATTTAAAGATTTTTGCCAATCAGTTAACTGATATTGGTATCCCTCCATAATTTTAAGTTGCATTTCCATGATTATTATTGAGGTTGAGGAACTTTTCAAATGTTTATCAGCCATTTTTATAAATCTGTGAATTCTCTATTAATATCCTTTGCCTACTTTTTCTGTTGAGACGCTTTTGTTTGTATTATGATTATTTATTTATATAATTTCAATATTAATCCTTTGTTGATATGTATGGCTTATGTAGTTATTTTGTTGGATAGAAATTTCACATTTTAATGGAGTCAGATTTAGCAGTTTCCATTATGGTTTGTACTCCTTTATTGTCTTGTTTTAGATATTGTTCCCTATCCTGAGGCTACCTTCTATTTTCAAAATTTTAAAGTTTTGTTTCTCATTCATCTCCTCAATTCACTTGGAATTTATTCTTATGGTGTGATATAGGCATTTAATTGTACCTGCTTTTCCATATATATCACAAGTGTCTTCCCACATTGACAGAGAGATCTACATCATTATTTAATGACTGTATATATTATTCTGTTATAATTCATTTATTAATCTCCATTTGTTTTATATGTAGGATATTACAGATTTTCTGTTTATAAATAATGATTAGGTGAACATTCTTCTAAAATAATTTTCACAATCAAAAAGAGAGGAAGCAGGAAACTGACAGTGTAAAAAATTACCAACACCTTCATGGTACTCTTATATTCAGAATTCATGAATTCAGCAAGTGTCTATTAAATACATCTTATGGGCCAGGAACTATTTCCAGGTGCTAAAGATATGTGGTATGTATGGTGGTAGATTGGCACTCAGCATCTACTACTACTTCCTTCTGGTGTGCGTTTCTATATTGCCAAGTTTTGAAAGCTAAAAATCCATATCTCACAGAGTCTCTTATAGCTAGGCTTCTGGTATATCCACCAAATAGACGTTCTGACATGGGGTTTTGAGGCAGAAATGAAGCAGTGGCCATAGCACTGGCCTACCTGGTGCTGCCCTCAAGCACAACTGTGGAGATGGTGGGCATTTCTGAAGCAGCTTTCTTGGGTTTAGTCTGCAGCTTTGTGGGGATTTAGAGGCAGTATGATGGTGGCTATGCATGCTTCCTGGATTTATGTATAGTAGTGTGTTCTATCCCTCAATATTTCCTACAGTGGCCTCATGACTGGCAAAGGTTCTCTGAGGGGGCCAGCTGTTCTGGGAGTCATCCACAAAGGCCCAGCCTACAGCCTACTCCTCCGTCATTTCCAATGATCCTACACACAGAGTGGTTTTTGTTTCCTGCAACCGAATCCTGACTTACACAACTGTCTGAAGAGGGAGACAGAATATAAACAAATAATTCCTATACAGTTTGCTAAGTGCTAATCCAGTTATCTACTAGGTGCTATGAGATCACAGAGGAAGGACTATTTTTGCCCATAAGTGTCAGGAAAAATGTCACTTAAAAGGTGATTTTTGGCCACATCTTAAAAAGTAATATGTTCTCCCATATTAGTCTTTAAGACTTGGCCAAAAATAAAAAACAGCCTGAGAAAGTTCAGAGACATGTGATTCTGGCACAAATAATTTTGTGTGGCTGAATCATAGGGTGTGTAGAGTAGAAAGACCACATTGACAGTTGTGTATAGGACAGCTTGGAGGGGCAGAAAACTGTAGCCAGGGAAAATGTTAGAAAAAGGAGAGGACAGATGCAAAAAATAAAATAAAATAAACATGATAGATGAGAGGAAAGTTAAGGATTCCTAAGTTTTTGTCCTACAAATGGTAGTCCCTCCTTCCCTCTTTTGTTACCCCCCTCCCTCCTTTCCTTCCGTTCTTCCACCAAACAAAAGCTCCCTGTATAAAAGTGTGAACTAATTCCTGGGTATGTTTTTACTCTTGTGTCCCCTGTAACATCTAGCACAATGCCCTGCACATAATATTGCTCAATAAATATTGGTTGAATGTTTGGTCTGAGCTACTTGATTTCACCTTTAAGAGTAGTTAACAGAGTTAAAAAAATCAATGTGCTATTCTAAGTCACTGTTTGGGAAAGATTTAAACCCTTGCAATGGATTACACTGAACTCTTTGTTTTAGTTTATTATTTATTTTACCAAAGGAAAAGTGCTTTCTCCATTTCTTCCTCAGTTAATCAGAAAAAGCATTTCCTTCTATCTCTAGATTTCTCTCTCAGGTAAAATGGTCTCTATGCTCTTCCCTAAAACCTTTTGCTAAAACTTTCACTTCTGCAGTGTAAAATCTAGCTCGTCTTTGTTTATAACAACAACAGTAATCTTCAGTGATACTGATACTAACATTACTATTAATAATAATAATAATGAAAAATGCCAAAAAATCAGAGTCCCTTTTCTTTAGAGCACTTCCAAGCCTTGCATTGAAGTTTCTGTAGCCAGAGCTGTGATGTTTTTGAGTAAAATTTACTTTTAACATTTTTAAGGAGTAGAATAAGACAAATATTCTTGTCCCTTTTTCTTAATAAATATGAAGGCACTTGGTCACTAATGAGAATCCTTGTTTTACTTCAGAGACACTTTGGATTACAACCAGAAAGACCTTTTTAAAAGACATAGCGAAAATGTAGATACTCTTTTGAACAGATAATTAAACAAAAGAATTACCAGCTACTGGAGTTCAAGAAAGGAAAAGATCACTGATTGGGAGCAATTAGTAAAAACTCAATTTAGCAAATATTGGGCTGTGCTTTGAAGGAAGGGTAGAATTTGAGTAGGTAGAGGAAGGAAAATTACCCATATAGAGTAATAGTGTGGAGAAAGATGTGGAAGTGGTAGTGGGAATAAGTGAAAGAATTCAAAGGACAGAGAGTAGACTATTTTGACTTATAGGAGAAGAAAAGACTGGATAGATGGGTGGGGCAAATTATTTTGCTTCTTACTTTTTTGTATAGTAACTAGTATTTTGGGCATGTCAGGCTAGCGGTATGAGGTTGGGATTATTGTCCAGATGTTGGCCATCATTCAAACTGTATTTTGGATCTATCTTCCCAGTTGTTGAACTGTTATCATGTCAGAGCTGGCAGCGTCCTTAGAGATTTTTAGTACAACTACTTCACTTTTTAGATCTGGAAACCAGAGCCCAGAGAGAAATGACTTGTTCAAGTTCACAGAGTAAGTCAGGCGTTTTAATCCAAATATAGCATTGGGATATATATGATATTGCTATATTGGGATATTGGGATATGATATATCCCAAATATAGCTTAATGGTGTAATTAACTTGCCAAATACTAAAGAGAGGAGGGATGTCAATTAGCTGAGTATGTTACTGTATTTCCTTTCTCATAAAAATCCTGTGCATCTGTAAAGATGTTCCTTTCTTCTTGTTGGATAAAAGCTGCTCCTCTCTATACTCCTGAGGGATCATGTGAGCATATTGCCTGGCTGGGCTAGTGTTTCTCTTCTCTCATGTAGATTATAGGCTCTGTTTCTTTATTAAGTGAGGAAAGGAAACAGTCACTAAGCATCTTTAAAATACTGAAGAAGGCATTGATTTTGGAGAAGGGATGGCTGGATTTTGAGTTGCAGTTTACATATATTGTAAGGTGGCCATTTTGTTCTATAACCAGCAGCTAGGGGAGAAACGAAACAGTTTCAAAGGTGAAACAGTGAAATACTTTAGAGATTGGGGTCTATGTTTCCAAATATAACAATTCCTCAAGGCCTTTTGTCCAGAATATCTTCCATTCTTCTTTAAACCATAAGAATAAGATAACTTACATTGAGCAAAGACCAGGCAAACTTTGACATTGGAATTTCTAGAGTTTCAAGAAAGGTGAGTTACGACTACTCAATCCAACCAAGGTGGTGAACTCTGCCAGAATGAGATCACCAGTAAAGTTACTGACCAGTGACCATAATTTCCAGACTCTTAAGGGAACTAAGTAGTATAAGACCTAACCTTAGGGACAGATGGCTAATAAAAAAAAAAAAAAAGAATCATTTAGAAACTCATGCGTAGATGAATATAAGAAGCAACTTAACATTCCCACCAACAGTGTACAAAGATTTCTTTTTCTTTGTAATCTCACCAACACTTGTTTTTCATCTTTTTAATAAGTGCCTTTTT
The DNA here is from genome assembly GCF_037993035.2 of Macaca fascicularis. NCBI lineage: Eukaryota > Metazoa > Chordata > Mammalia > Primates > Cercopithecidae > Macaca > Macaca fascicularis. The sequence continues at coordinate 124,021,836 of NC_088395.1, read as the reverse complement.
AACTGGGGTGAGGTGATATCTCACTGTGGTTTTCATTTGCATTTCTCTGATGATTAGTGATATTGAGTACTTTTTCATATATCTATTGGCCATTTGTATTTATTATTTTGAGAAGTGTCTGTTGAGGTCCTATGCCCATTTTTTACTTGGGTTATTTATCTCCTTGCTATTGAGTTGAGTTCCTTATATATTTGGGGTATTAACCCTTTATCAGACATAGCTTGGAAATATTTTCTCCCATTTTATAGGTTGTCTCTTTACTCCATTGATTGGATCCTTTGCTTGAAGAAGCTGTTTAGTTTGATAGTTATACCTTTTTTAATGGAGGTGAATTTGGAAGAAGAGTGGGAAAATTTGGAGAACATTTTACTTTTTACCCTGCTATACATTTTATTGTAACAATAAATAAAAGAAAACCATTTTAAAGGGATCCACAATGTGATTTTTAAAAATTACAATAACTACAACAAATAGAAAATAAACATTCTTGAGATTTTAGGAAATAACAGAATTTATGGTGAATTATGTTTAGACAGCTGTTAGAGGACTCTAACTATAGGGGTGCTGAATTTAAATATGTACAGTCTATGCAAATGTCAGAGAGCTATGTAGCTTAAACAAGTAAATATCAACAAGTAATCTAAACTACTTCATGTTTTTATGTCATACATCTGTAAACACTTTGAGAGAAAATGATGAAGACAGATGAATACTCCACCACCCATAGCTGAGACTTTCTCTCAGGAATGGTTTCTACACAACCCCATATAGGGCAAATGGAACCCACAGTTGGAACAGGCTTCTGTGAGGGCATTTCAACCATTTACTGGGTATGTGCATAGACTGTGTACCTGGTGGGAAGCTAGAGGAATTTATTTTTTAATTTTTTTATTATACTTTAAGTTCTAGGGTATACGTGCACAATGTGCAGGCTTGTCACATATGTATGCATGTGCCACGTTGGTGTGCTGCACATGTCAACTCGTCATTTACATTAGATATATCTCCCAATGCTATCCTTCCCCGCTCCCACCACCCCACGACAGGCCCTGGCGTGTGATGTTCCCCATCCTGTGTCCAAGTGTTGAATTGAACAAAGAATTTATTTTTTATTGTATTCTGTCAGTGGTGCTGACATGCAATGTACAGTCACAGACTGCACAGAAACAGTTATGCAAACTGGAGCCAAAAGTAGTGGGTTTGAAACAACTAGTTTTACTTCAGGTAACTGCTACTTTCTCTACTTGCTTTCTCTCCCTGTGTCAGCTTTCTTTTCTCCATGCCATTGTTGGGCATTGACAACACAGAAAGCAATTAATAATGGAAGTCATAGTTAATTCAAATAGCTTGGTAAATGATAGACTAGAAGTTTATTAAATCTAGTTCTGTTTTTTTGATTCTAAAATAACTGTAACTAGAAGAAACGAGGCAAATAATTTACAAACCTGATGAGTTTGCAAATTCATTGATTCATCAAACATTTATTGAGTGCGTGTTGTGTCCCAGGCACTGTGTTCGATGTGACAGGAAAAACTAATGGGAACATCAGATATAACAGTGTCTGCTGTACAGCCAGAAATGAAGTAATCCTCAGTGCTATAACTGTTGGTGATGCCAAGAAAATAGAAATATAAATCCTTCATGTTAATTTAGCTTTCCAAATAAAAATAACAATTCAATTCTGAAAAGTGGAAATTAAGACAAATATTGCTTTTTAATAATAAAGCAGACCGGGCGCGGTGGCTCAAGCCTGTAATCCCAGCACTTTGGGAGGCTGAGACGGGCGGATCACAAGGTCAGGAGATCGAGACCATCCTGACTAACATGGTGAAACCCCGTCTCTACTTAAAAATACAAAAAAAAAAAAAAAAAAAAACCTAGCCAGGCGAGGTGGCAGGCGCCTGTAGTCCCAGTTACTCTGGAGGCTGAGGCAGGAGAATGGCATAAACCCAGGAGGTGGAGCTTGCAGTGAGCTGAGATCCAGCCACTGCAGTCCAGCCTGGGGGACAGAGCGAGACTCTGTCTCAAAAAATAAATAAATAAATAAATTAATAATAATAATAATAAAGCAAAATGTAGGATAGCTTGGTCTGATTTGCTTAGTTAGATAAAATTCTATACAACTGATCTAAAAATTCCAAACCTGACACAGGCAGAATTTTTATCAAGCCTCTCTTTGTACTCCAGAATGTTATTTTGTTCATTATATATCACTTATGAGATGGCATGGCTGAATACCTATAACTGTATCTCATTTCAGGTGTTTAATTTTCAGAGAAACTGATTATAGCTGCATGGTATTTGATGTTTTAGGGTCTCCAACTGTTGACTTTCTGTAATCTTGGTGTTTGGGAAGAACAGAAATATCTCTGCTTGTACATTGGAGTGGGACTCCATTTAGGTCAGAGATCCTTTTGGTCTGGCTATTTGAACAGTTTTGTGATCATTAAGTAAGATTAATTACGCCACAAAACCACTTTAAATATTTCTAAGCACAATAAAATGAAAGGTATATAAAGCGCCATTTGAAGTCAGAGGTTTTTATTATTATTATTATTATTACACTTTAAGTTCTGGGGTACAAGTGCACAACGTGCAAGTTTGTTACATATGTATACATGTGCCATGTTGGTGTGCTGCACCCATTAACTCGTCATTTACATTAGGTATGTCTCCTAATGCTATCCCTCCCCCCCTGCCACAATAGGACCCGGTGTGTGATGTTCCCCTTCCTGTGTCCAAGTGATCTCACTATTCATTTCCCACCTATGAGTGAGAACATGCGGTATTTGGTTTTCTGTTCTTGCAATAGTTTGCTGAGAATGATGGTTTCCAGCTGCATCCATGTCCCTACAAAGGACATGAACTCATCCTTTTTTATGGCTGCATAGTATTCCATGGTGTGTATGTGCCACATTTTCTTAATCCAGCCTGTCACTGATGGACATTTGGGTTGATTCCAAGTTTTGCCTTTGTGAATACTGCCGCAATAAACATACGTGTGCATGTGTCTTTATAACAGCATGACTTATAATCCTTTGGGTATATCCCCAGTAATGGGATGGCTGGGTCAAATGGTATTTCTAATTCTAGATCCTTGAGGAATTGCCACACTGTATTCCACAATGGTTGAACTAGTTTACAGTCCCACCAACAGTGTAAAAGTGTTCCTATTTCTCCACATCCTCTCCAGCACCTGTTGTTTCCTGATTTTTTAATGATTGCCATTCTAACTGGTGTGAGATGGTATCTCATTGTGGTTTTGATTTGCATTTCTCTGATGGTGAGTGATGATGAGCATTTTTTCATGTGTCTGTTGGCTCTATGAATGTCTTCTTTTGAGAAGTGTCTGTTCATATCCTTTGCCCACTTTTTGATGGGGTTGTTTGTTTTTTTCTTGTAAATTTGATTGAGTTCTTTATAGGTTCTGGATATTAGCCCTTTGTCAGATGAGTAGATAGCAAAATTTTTCTCCCATTCTGTAGGTTGCCTGTTCACTCTGATGGTAGTTTCTTTTGCTGTGCAGAAGCTCTTTAGTTTAATTAGATCTCATTTGTCAATTTTGACTTTTGTTGCCATTGCTTTTGGTGTTTTAGATGTGAAGTCCTCACCCATGCCTATGTCCTGAATGGTATTACCTAGGTTTTCTTCTAGGGTTTTTATGGTTTTAGGTCTAAACTTTAGGTCTCTAATCCATCTTGAATTAATTTTCGTATAAGGAGTAAGGAAAGGATGCAGTTTCAGCTTTCTGCTTATGGCTAGCCAATTTTCCCAGCACCATTTATTAAATAGGGAATCCCTTCCCCATTTCGTGTTTTTGTCAGGTTTGTCAAAGATCAGATGGCTGTAGATGTGTGGTATTATTTCTGAGGGCTCTGTTGTGTTCCATTGGTCTATATCTCTCTTTTGGTACCAGTACCATGCTGTTTTGGTTACTGTAGCCTTGTAGTATAGTTTGAAGTCAGGTATCGTGATGCCTCTAGCTTTGTTCTTTTGGCTTAGCATTGTCTTGGAAATGCGGGCTCTTTTTTGGTTCCATATGAACTTTAAAGCAGTTTTTTCCAATTCTGTGAAGAAACTCCTTGGTAGCTTAATGGGGATTGCATTGAATCTATAAATTACCTTGGGCAGTATGGCCATTTTCATAATATTGTTTCTTCCTATCCATGAGCATGGTATGTTCTTCCATTTGTTTGTGTCCTCTTTTATTTCACTGAGCAGTGGTTCGTAGTTCTCCTTGAAGAGGTCCTTTACATCCCCTGTAAGTTGGATTCCTAGTATTCTGTTCTCTTTGAAGCTATTGTGAATGGGAGTTCATTCATGATTTGGCTTTCTGTTTGTCTGTCACTGGTGTATAAGAATGCTTGTGATTTTTGCACATTGATTTTGTATCCTGAGACTTTGCTGAAGTTGCTTATCAACTTAAGGAGATTTTGGGCTGAGACAATGGAGTTTTCTAAATATACAATCACGTCATCTGCAAACAGGGACAATTTGACTTCTTCTTTTCCTAACTGCATACCCTTTATTTCTTTCTCTTGCCTGATTGCCCAAGCCAGAACTTCCAATACTATGTTGAATAGGAGTGGTGAGAGAGGGCATCCCTGTCTTGTGCCAGATTTCAAAGGGAATACTTCCAGTATTTGCCCATTCAGTATGATATTGGCTGTGGGTTTGTCATAAATAGCTCTTATTATTTTGAGATATGTTCCATCAATACCAAATTTATTGAGAGTTTTTTTAATGAAGGGCTGTTGAATTTTGTCAAAGGCCTTTTCTGCATCTATTGAGATAATCATGTGGTTTTTGTCTTTGGTTCTGTTTATATGCTGGATTACGTTTATTGATTTGTGTATGTTGAACCAGCCTTGCATCCCAGGGATGAAGCCCACTTGATCATGGTGGATAAGCTTTTTGATGTGCTGCTGGATTCGGTTTGCCAGTATTTTATTGAGGATTTGTGCATCGATGTTCATCAGGGATATTGGTCTAAAATTCTCTTTTTTTGTTGTATCTCTGTCAGGCTTTGGTATCAGGATGATGTTGGCCTCATAAAATGAGTTAGGGAGGATTCCCTCTTTTTCTATTGATTGGAATAGTTTCAGAAGGAATGGTACCAATTCCTCCTCGTACCTCCGGTGGAATTCGGCTGTGAATCCGTCTGGTCCTGGACTTTTTTTGGTTGGTAGGCTATTAATTATTGCCTCAATTTCAGAGCTTGCTATTGGTCTATTCAGGGATTCAACTTCTTCGTGGTTTAGTCTTGGGAGAGAGTAAGTGTCAAGGAAATCATCCATTTCTTCTAGGTTTTTTAGATTATTTGCATAGAGGTGTTTATAGTATTCTCTGATGGTAGTTTGTATTTCTGTGGGGTCGGTGGTGATATCCCCTTTATCATTTTTTATTGCGTCTATTTGATTCTTCTCTCTTTTCTTCTTGCTAGCGGTCTATCAATTTTGTTGGTCTTTTCAAAAAACCAGCTCCTGGATTCATTGATTTTTTGGATGGTTTTTTGTGTCTCTATCTCCTTCAGTTCTGCTCTGATCTTAGTTATTTCTTGCCTTCTGCTAGCTTTTGAATGTGTTTGCTGTTGCTTCTCTAGTTCTTTTAATTGTGGTGTTAGGGTGTCCATTTTAGATCTTTCCTGCTTTCTCTTGTGGGCATTTAGTGCTATAAATTTCCCTCTACACACTGCTTTAAATGTGTCCCAGAGATTCTGGTATGTTGTATCTTTGTTCTCATTGGTTTCAAAGAACATCTTTGTTTCCGCCTTCATTTCGTTCTGTACCCAGTAGTCATTCAGGAGCAGGTTGTTCAGTTTCCATGTAGTTGACTGGTTTTGATTGAGTTTCTTAATCCTGAGTTCTAGTTTGATTGCACTGTGGTCTGAGAGACAGTTTGTTATAATTTCTGTTCTCTTACGTTTGCTGAGGAGTGCTTTACTTCCAACTATGTGGTCAATTTTGGAATAAGTGCGATGTGGTGCTGACAAGAATGTATATTCTGTTGATTTGGGGTGGAGAGTTCTGCAGATGTCTATTAGGTCCACTTGGTGCACAGTTAAGTTCAATTCCTGGATATCCTTGTTAACTTTCTGTCTCATTGATCTGTCTAATGTTGACAGTGGGGTGTTGAAGTCTCCCATTATTATTGTATGGGAGTCTAAGTCTCTTTGTAAGTCTCTTAAGGACTAGCTTTATGAATCTGGGTGCTCCTGTGTTGGGTGCATATATATTTAGGATAGTTAGCTCTTCCTGTTGAATTGATCCCTTTACCATTATGTAATGGCCTTCTTTGTCTCTTTTGATCTTTTATGGTTTAAAGTCTGTTTCATCAGAGACTAGGACTGCAACCCCTGCTTTTTTTTGTTGTCCATTTCCTTGGTAGATCTTCCTCCATCCCTTTATTTTGAGCCTATATGTGTCTCTGCATGTGAGATGGATCTCCTGAATACAGCAAACTGACGGGTCTTGACTCTTTATCCAATTTGCCCGTCTGTGTCTTTTAATTGGACCATTTAGTCCATTTACGTTTAAGGTTAATATTGTTATGTCTGAACTTGATCCTGTCATTGTGATATTAGCTGGTTATTTTGCTTGCTAGTTGATGCAGTTTCTTCCTAGCTTCGATGGGCTTTACATTTTAACATGTCTTTGCAATGGCTGGTACCTGTTGTTCCTTTCCATGTTTAGTGCTTCCTTCAGGATCTCTTGTAGGGCAGGCCTGGTGGTGACAAAATCTCTAAGCATTTGCTTATCTGTAAAGGATTTTATTTTTCCTTCATTTATGAAACTTAGTTTGGCTGGATATGAAATTCTGGGTTTAAAATTCTTTTCTTTAAGAATGTTGAATATAGGCCCCCACTCTCTTCTGGCTTGGAGAGTTTCTGCTGAGAGATCTGCTGTTAGTCTGATGGGCTTCCCTTAGTGTGTAACCCGACCTTTCTCTCTGGCTGCCCTTAACATTTTTTCCTTCATTTCAACTTTGGTGAATCTGACAATTATATGTCTTGGAGTTGCTCTTCTCGAGGATTATCTTTGTGGCGTTCTCTGTATTTCCTGAATTTGAATGTTGGCCTGCCTTACTAGGTTGGGGAAGTTCTCCTGGATGATATCCTGCAGAGTGTTTTCCAACTTGGTTCCATTTTCCCTGTCACTTTCAGGCACACCAGTCAGACATAGATTTGGTCTTTTCACATAATCCCATATTTCTTGGAGACTTTGTTCATTTCTTTTTACTCTTTTTTCTCTACACTTCTCTTCTCGCTTCATTTCATTCATTTGATCTTCAATCGCTGATACTCTTTCTTCCAGTTGATTGAGTCGGTTACTGAAGCTTGTGCATTTGTCATGTAGTTCTCATGTTATGGTTTTCATCTCTATCAGTTCTTTTAAGGTCTTCTCTGCATTGATTATTCTAGTTATCCATTCATTCATTCTTTTTTCAAGGTTTTTAGTTTCTTTGGGCTGGTTATGTAGTTCCTCCTTTAGCTCTGAGAAGTTTGATCGACTGAAGCCTTCTTCTCTTGACTCATGAAAGTCATTCTCCATCCAGCTTTGTTCCATTGCTGGCGATGAGCTGCATTCCTTTGGAGGGGGAGATGCACTCTGATTTTTTGAATTTCCAGCTTTTCTGCACTGCTTTTTCCCTATCTTTGTGGTTTTATCTGCCTTTGGTCTTTGATGATGGTGATGTACTGTTGGGGTTTTGGTGTGGGTGTCCTTTCTGTTTGTTGGTTTTCCTTCTAACAGTCAGGACCCTGAGCTGTAGGTCTGTTGGAGTTTACTTGAGGTTCACTCCAGACCCTTTTTGCCTGGGTATCAGCAGCAGAGGCTGCAGAAGATAGAATATTGCTGAACAGCAAGTGTTGCTGTCTGATTCTTGCTCTGGAAGCTTCGTCTCAGGGGTATACCCTGCTGTTTGAGGTGTGAAGTGTCATTCTGCACCTAGTTGGGGATGTCTCCCAGTTAGGCTACTCGGGTCAGGGACGCACTTGAGCAGGCAGTCTGTCCGTTCTCAGATCTCAACCTCTGTGCTGGGAGATCCACTGCTCTCTTCAAAGCTGTCAGACAGGGGCATTTACCTCTGCCGAGGTTTCTGCTGCTTTTTGTTTAGCTATGCCCTGTCCCCAGAGGAGGAATCTACAGAGGCAGGCCAGCCTCCTGAGCTGTCGTGGGCTCTACTCAATTCGAGCTTCCTGGCGGTTTTGTTTACCTACTTAAGCCTCAGCAATGGCGGGCGCCCCTCCCCCAACCTCGCTGCCACCTTGCAGTTAGATCTCAGACTGCTGTGCTAGCAATGAGGGAGGCTCTGTGGGCGTGGGACCCTCTGGGCCAGGTGTGGGATATAATCTCCTGGTGTGCCATTTACTAAGACCCTTGGTAAAGCTCAGTATTAGGGTGGAAGTTACCTGAATTTCCAGGTGTTGTGTGTCTCAATTTCCTTTGGCTAGGAAAAGGAATTCCCTTTCCCCTTGCACTTCCCAGGCGAGGCGATGCCTCGCCCCACTTCAGCTCTTGCTGGTCAGGCTGCACCCATGGACCAGCGCCAACTGTCCGACACGCCCCAGTGAGATGAAGCCAGTACCTCAGTTGAAAATGCAGAAATCACCCGTCTTCTGTGTCACTCACACTGGGAGCTGGAGGCTGGAGCTGTTACTATTTGGCCATCTTGGGTGTGCCGCCTGAAGTCAGAGTTTAATCCAGTAACCTCAGTTCTCCAAATACTTACCATTTATTCCCAATATTAGTAAGAAATAATTTTAAAGGCCAGGGCTTGTTATTATTGAAGCCCATGCATAAAAACTATGCACTCCACCCAAGAAGGGCAGAATGCCACACTCTGAGTCTTTTTGCTTCTATTGGCTACATACTTCTTAATAAGATTGCTTAACTGGTTGAGATGCATCAAACTAGGTAGGAAAAGAGGACTATTAAAGTCAGGTTGGGGGACAGCAAAAGAATAGAAAGTTGACAGCCTGGCAGTAAGGAGAAAGAGAAACATGGAAAGAGAGTGCTGTATTACAGCACAGCATGATAATCGTGGTTTATAATGATGGCCATGAGTTGCTGAGAAAAAGCTAAATTATGTTTCATGTCCTTTGGGGTGAGAAGAAAGTGGGTAATACGATTTCCCTCCAATGTGGTTCAGATTTCTGAGCTTGAGATGCATGCTTCCATTATCTGGAAAGTGTGCCAAGTTTATCAATGTGAAGCATTTCCTTTTCCTGATGAAGTCAGAGAAGTGAAGCATTCCTATAAATAATTACATACCTATGTATAAAAATAAGAATTTCTCTTAGAGATGATGTAGTCCATCAGTTGCTTTTAACTAAATGAAGTCAAATGATTACAGCCCTGATTTTATGACACCCTGCCATATTTTCAGTTATGTCAGAAGGAGTAGGAGGTGTTATAAAACTCAAACCAATAGACAAAAAGCAACCATAAATTGATCATTCACCATGGTATACTCTGTGTCTAATACAGTGTGCCAGGCATAAAGTAGGCACTCAAAATTTTTGTTGAAAAAAAAAAATGTGTGTGTGCGTGTGTGTGTGTGTGTTTATCCCACAGGACAAAAGGAAATATTGTAAAATCAAAGATTTTTGTATGTTGTATCCTTTAAAAGTCAGTATAGAGTCAGCTATTGCTGTATGCCAAACAGCAACAAATATCAGTGGCATACAACAGTAATTTTTCTCACATGTCTGTGAGTTGGATGGGTGTCAGGTGGTCTAGGCTGGGCTCAGCTGGACAGCTCTTAGCTGCAGGTTGGGTCTGAGTTTTCTCTATGTGTCTAGGACTAGTAAGCTAATCAGGACATGTTTTCCTCATGGTGACAGTAGAGATGAAAGAAAACAAGAAAACATGAGGTCTCTCTTAAGGCTCAGGCTTGAAACTGGCACATTGTCTCCTCTACTTACATTCCACTGGACAAAGCAAGTCACATGGTCAAGCCCAAGGTAAATGAGTGGAGGTACACTGTGCCATTAGTGGGAGGAACTATAAAGTCACATGGCAAAGGAGTGGGGATTGGCAGGAGTAATAGGTAGGATCAGTAATTCAATCTAACACACTTAGAAGTCACTGAACATAGGTTAACAAGGCTTGAGGTCAAGCACATGTGATTACTCCTGTGGTGCAACTATTTGGTGTTTTCCTTTGCTTTCAACAATAATCTCACAGTGAGACGCAGGGCAGGTTTCCAAAATGAACTATTCATATGGAATTGACAATTTTCCTTCCAATTTTTGGTGTAATTTTTTTTGACAAAGGTTCTAGTAGAGCAGTAGTAGAGTATCAAGAATAAAGCATCTGTAGTCACGTTTTATCTGTGATTGATGGATAGCCATAGCAAAAATGTTATTGTACCTAAGGAAATAAATGACATTAAATAGATTGCTATTTGGCCTGTGTTTATGTCTAATTTACCTTTAGTGTTCAACAGAGGATTGGTATACTCTATTCAGTGGAAACTAGAATACCAGAAAGCACCTCTTTTGACAGCTGGAAGTATGCCAGGTTGCATGACTGCTTGACAACTCTTCATGCTAAGGATAAATCATTATCCTGCTGTTTAACATGTATAATCTGTTGTATTACCTGGCACTGATAAGTGCATTAGTGTGAACTTGTACTTGGGGAGGAGTCACAGTGTTTACTAACATGTCTCTGAACTAAATTAAGTTATATAGATGGGTAAGATAGGTTATTTCACATTTGAATTCCCACAAATCTCTCATTAAAAATACCTAAAAACATGTATATTAATTTACTAGTACTTCCACCGCAAATTATTTTTATCCCTTTACTTCCTTTAAAAGAATCAAAATGGTACTGTGTATTTAACTAGAATATTGCAAAAATAATCAGAAATAGTAGCCCAACTGTGTTCTAGATATTTCTAGATTAGTGGTTCTTAGTATGGAGTCCACAGAAGCACTTCAGGGAATTTTTGTGTAACCACTGATCATATACAAAATCTGAATATACCTTTCTCTGAAGAATGTCCATTGCTTTCATCAGAGTTTTTTAAAAGTCCAAGACTCAAAAGACACTAACCAAATATTGCTACATCTAGTAGAATTTGTATTCAGTTCTTAGTAACCCCATTTATAAAGAGCAATAATGTTCTGAAAGCCATGCAACATGTAGAATGGTTGAAGGAATTATGGATGTTCAGTCTGGAGAAAAGACTAATTGGGAGATGTAGCTGTCCTCTACTATTCAAAGGGCAATCACATGGGAAAGGACTCTCTCTATATTGTTCTATGACACAGAAAGAAGAAAGAGGTTGTGAAGCTGCAGGTTTCAATTCAACTTAAGAGTGAACTTTTTAATTGGACATATGAATATGAATATGAACTTTTGTAATACGAACATATAAATATGAACATATTGCAATATTGGATAATGAACTTTTCAAGAGTGTAATAGGTAGCCCATTAATTGACTCCATATTTTTTTCTAAATATAAAGCTAAAATAACTAGATATTAGAGTATGATTAGAAAATGCAGTAGGGCAACATTGCTGTTCTCATATGACTAACCAAGCTCTCTTTTCCAAAATGCCTCAATTATTTGGATGAGGGCTTAAGTTTTATTTTGAGGAGATGAGAGATGTAACAATAAATATACTCACTTCAAGTGTGGGTGTGTGGGTTTGGATTTTGGAACGTATTATTTTTTGATCCATGAAATCAGAATTTAAGCACTAAAAGTAATTTAAATATTATCTGATCAACTCTCTCATTTTACAGGCGAGGCAACTCAGGTGTCTAGAGTTTGCTTCCATATTCAAGATTACACAATGAGTAGCAGAACAAGAATTTGACTGCCCCTCTGAGTATTGTGCTTTTTCTGTTACACTAATTTGCCTCTTTTTGCCCTCATCAGTGTTAAGGTAAACTAGTTATATTAACAGTGAATGCAAAGTGAGATGATGTATGCAAAAAGTTATTGTTAAACTAGAACTAAAATACTACTACTATTAATATTTAATATTATTTGAATATTTAATAATAAACCTCAACAGAATGTTGAAATGTAATTATATAGTTGAAATTGGGAATCATTAGGAAGACACAGACCAGTCTGTGATAGAGAAATAAGTAGATATTGTCTTCCTTGTTAACTCCCCCAACCTCTTCCTTGCTGAAAATCTGGTCTTTCACCTCCCACCTTTTTTACACAATTATGTTCTTTTCTTTTATAATGTTGCATATTTGCTGGGATTTATATGTGGTGATTTGCAGCTATAAATGTATGCAAATGCAGGTGCAGCATTGATATAGGGGAGGTATCATGATAGTATCTAAGTGGTGCATCCCTGGGTCATACTTTGTGAATTTGCTAATCTTGAAAGGTTAAAATTTAAGTCAGGATCTGAGCTTGGCAACTAATAATACTTTGGTTTTGTTTTTGTTTTTGGCAAAGTGTATTTGTGAGTTCCTGTACATATCTAATGGGCCAATCTGAAATAAGAGTTATTGAAAGCAGCTTATTTCTAGATTCAATGGTAGCTGTAACGTTACCCACTCAATATTGCTTAACCTGCAATCCTTAAAAAGAACAATATATATTTGTGCAGCACTTTGCAGGTTTACAAATGGCCTTTCCATTCCTGAGCTTACTTGAAGATTTTTTTGTTAAGAAAACTTGAAAATGGAAATCAAGACACCATGTAAGAGAGGTTTTATGGTTTAAAAATATTCCAGGATGATTTTATCTTTGTCTGTGCTCATGAGACTGGAGGTAAGAAGATAAACATTTGAGCAACATTTGCACAAGTTTAGGCAAAGATCAGAGGTCTCAAACTAGGGCAATGTAAACGGCCAAAGAGTATTGAAGAGGGGAAAGGTCCAGGAGATGCTGAGATAGAGAGATTTGATAGTACTGGGTGAATAAAGGAGTTTGGGGGTGCGGGGCCAGGAATCTAGAATAAAACCAAAGTTTCCAACTGGTAGCTGTGTTGTTCTTATGCCTTATTATTAATTCTTTCTAATACTACCTTTCATGAAACACAAAGAAACATAATTTTTGCAATTGACATGTGTCGGGACCCAAAAGAGGAGGTAGAATCGCATTGATAGAAGTGGGGAAGTTCAGATCACATTATTGAAGCAAGACCACACAACTAGTTAGAAATACTTCGTACCCTCTCTGTCACACTTTGGAAGGTATACTTTGCTATTCTCAGCTCGCAGCCCCTGTTTTACAGATATCTAGACATTTGTACCATTCCACCTTTCCCACAGTGGCTGCTGAAGTCTGCATCAGCACCTGAGAGGCCTGATTTCCCTCTCATTTGGGAAACTAGTTAGACTCCACTTAAATGCAGCTTGGTCAGAAAAAGAAGACTGCTGTTTCTAATAGCATGCTCAGAGTATCAACCCTAAGGAAAGTTGACACCATCCTAGCTATCGTATGTTCTCTTTCCATCACAGAATATATAGCCTTTATCCTTGAGCACAACCTAAGTCTTCCTTTAGGGATACTTCAAGGAGAACCAGCTCAGCAGCTTGCTAATGTCCATATCTTCTGATTCTTACCTCTGTGCCACCTAAGTCAATGAGAGGACGGGTAGTGTCCAAGTAGCAGGGGGAGCTATGCCATCCTAAGCTGACATCTTATCTTAAGCACTCACCCTTTTAGGCATGCCCTCTATGCCAATGGTTCTCAAATATTGAAGCTGACAATCACATGTGTAACCAGGGTTAGAAGCAAGATGAAACCCCACCCTTCCTTTCCCATTCAAAAATTCACAGTTTAATGAAAGTGAATGAAATTCTTGTGATTATAGAAATAATTTGAATTCTCTTTAATTTCTATTAAAAATAAAATTGCATGCTTGAGAGTAATTTATTATTCACAAATTATGTTACCTGATGCTAACACACTTGTCTTTCAGAGTACCTTTGTTGTGGTAAAGTTCTGAAATTCCAGTAATTGTGGATCTTCGTTCAAAAGTTTTTGTGTTATATTTCAAGGCTTCTGGATTCCATATTCAAATCCAATAATGGCATCCCCCTTTAGTGTAGTTGTTATATGCTTCAGGTTTTTTGACTTCTGTTTTACATGATATAAGACAGCCCTATGCTATTAGGTGGCAAACTGTGTCATATAGCCTACAACTGCTCTAGGGGTTTAGCGAAGTGGGGAAGCAATATAGACTAAGACTTTTTAAAAAGTCTATTAATAAGCCAGATACAGGCCAGGTGCAGTGGCTCATACCTGTAATGCCGGCAGTTTGGGAGGCCGAGGTGGATGGATTGCTTGAGCCCAGGAGCTCAAGACCAGTCTAGGCAACATGGTGAGACCCTGTCTCTACCATGGTGGAGTTCTAGCTACTCAGGAGGCTGAGGTGGGTGGATGGATTGAGCCCAGGAGGTAAAGGCTGCAGTGAGCAGTGATCGTGCCACAGCATGCCAGCCTGAGTGACAGAATGAGACCCTTTGTCAAAAAAAAAAAAAAAAAAAAAAAAGCCAGATACATTTTCTTATTGAAACCACACAGCAACTTTGTGACGCAGGTTCTCATTCTTCTCATTTAACAGAAGAGAAGACAGAGGCTCATCAAAGTCAACAAGCTTTCTGTTGGTCACAAAGATGCTGAATATTTGATTTAGAGCTAGGGCTGAAGTTTCTCTGACTCCACAGCCAGATAACTTTTATTTTTAACTGCATGAAGCTATTTGCCTGAAAGTAGGGGGCAATAGGGTTTGAGATGAGCCTTGAAGGACAGGGCTTCAACAAGAAGAGAAAGAAGAAGAAGAAAGGGCATTGCCAAAAGCAAAATAAGCAGGGGTGAAGACGTGGAAATGACAATAACTCTACTGGTTGGTCATGAAACCAACCTGATCATGGTTTTAATGCAGAGTCTGGGTTAGCGACAGGAATCAAAAGTTAGAAAATAGGGCTGTTATGTTTGGAAAACCAATCCATGTAGTTGCAATTTGATGCCAAAAGCTACAGAGAAACTTTTGTTCTCTGATGTAATAGGTGGGATAGGGCACGATGAAGAAAAGTATTTATTTAGTTAGATAAATTACTTGAAGCAGTAAGTTATTCTACACATCTAAATGTAAAGAAAGTTGATACATGACCCTTCAGAGATATTTTTTTCCATGGGGAAGGTAGTAGGGTCAGATATTTTTGTGAGAATTTGTGAGACAAATAGCCACTACATTGAATGGAGATTCTCTCAAATGAAGGCTGATCTTATTTTGAGAAAATATATCTAATTTTGTTCCATTGTTGAATTTTAATCAAGAGAAACAATTGAATAAGGCCCTTCTAAGCTATCACTCTCTGATAAGATGACTGGTTTACATCCTGGCTTTAAACTGGAGATAGTCTAGAGAGCAGGGGTTCTCAAACTTGAGTATGCATCAGAATCACTAGGGGTTTTATTAAAACACAAATTTCTGGGTCCATCCTCAGTGGTTTCAATGAGGTAGGTCTAGAGTAGGTACTGAGAATTTTCATTTCCAAAATATTTCCAGGTAATGTTGATACTGCTATTTCATGGACTACACTTTGAGAACCATTGTCCTAGGCTGATTTCCCGAAGTTTTCATTCAAAATCAGTTAGGTGAAACAAACAACAAAACCCTTAGCCAATGTAAGGGAGAAGTGAGTAGGTTTTTTCACAGAAATGTCCTATATTCAGTAAATTGATAGTTAGAGCCTAGTAATAGGAGATAATATCATGCATTCTTATAGAAAGCAGTTCATTATAGTGAAAAGAATACAAGGCTTTGGAGTCAGACCATCTATATTCCAATCCCAGCTTTGCTTTTTTCCTAGATATATAGCTTTGTAAGTTACTTAACATTTCTGAGCTTAAGTCTCCTAACCTCTAAAATACATTTAATATATATTCATGTTAAGATTGCTGGGAGGATTAAATGCAACAATCCAGGTTAAACCTGGATGTCTGCTTTGATGGATTTGATATTTGGCAAATGTGCACTTCATTGAGGAAAACAGCACTAAGTGGTTTTTTGGAAGATGTAAGTAGAATTGTGTGGCTTCATTTGTGCTTTAACTCCTTAACTGTGCATATTTTTCGTTGCCCTGAAAGTTGCTCCTTTGTATCAGTTGGTATCTTTTTAATATCATAGCTGAGTAAGATTGTTTTCCAGTCAGGATTAATGATTAGGAAATGAGCATTTCTGAAATTCTGCTGCTTAGGGTTGGACTCCTTCAAGTTGGAATAATTCTGAAGCATATGAAAGGTTGCTGTCATCAAGTGTCAGAGGTGTAGTTCTTCATCTGTCATGTCCACCACTTTTAATAACAAGTTGAAGCAGAAAAATATTGCTGTGAGTTTGTGAGGGCTTAAACTCTTGAGGTGTAAGATTAGCTTTTGTTCAAGGGCAAGCAACTAGAGAAATAGTGATCACTGCTGAATTATCTGACAAGCTATAAACTACCATGGGTATTGGTTTTACTCTGCCATTCCTGGAGGAAGAGATTGGGTCTTGGTCTCTGGATAGATTAATGTGATCTTTGATCTGCCTTGGGGTTGTAATAGTCTGTTGGTATGCCTCTGTTTAAATAATTACCTTGGCAGGACAATGTTCCTTCCTGCATCCCTAAAATCTTGCTACTCCAAGTGTGCAGTTAGATGAGAAGCATCTGCATCTTCTGGGAGCATGTTAAAAATGCAGAATCTCAGGCTCCATCCCAGATTTGCTGAGCCAGAATCTGCGTTTTAAAAAGATATCCATGTGATTCTTATGCACATTAACTTTTGAGAACTACTGCTTTAGGTGATTTCTAAGGTCTAATGGGGTCGAATGTTTAGAATTTTAAGTAAACTAAGAAATATTTTTACTCTTATTTTATCTTTGAAGTAAGTAGTTGAATTGCACTTTCTTGTGTCTCCATGTTATATTTCTCCCCCTTCCTATCTAATATCAATCTCTTTTTCAATAACTAGTTCAAGTGTCACTTCCTTTGTGTACACTTTTTGTCCTCTTGGTTTCCATAACATTTCGTTTATCCTCCTAAAATAGTATGTTATCACATTGCATCCCACCAGACCAGTGATTTGTAAGCTGTAGGGAGACCCCCTGAAACTATTGCTATGGAATAAAAGATGAAATGCTTCTGGTTATTGTAAATACAAAATTGCATGCAGGATTGTGTAAAGACAACGCCAGGTTGGACTGCCAGAATGAGCCAACAGCACGTGATGTGCTTCCCCCTGCAGAGAGCCTATGAATGGATGTGCAGTCAGAGAGGTTTCATATCACCAAGATTCCTATGCCAGAAAAGCAGATGTTTATAGCTCTGGGAATGGAATGTGAGCCTTGTGGAGAGCCTATAAATGGACGCATGAGGGGTGTCTGTTCGTATGGATAAGATAGGGCTATACACGCCCTCATCTTGCCACGGCTCTTCTAGGCCTCTTTAGGGTTAAGGCATACTCCCTTCTCAGAATTTCTGGTCTAACCAGTTGTCTAGCTTCATGTCCTGTTTCTATGAATTGTTTATAACCAGCTTTTGCTGCAACTGTTACTGCTGATTAATATCTTGCTAATCATAGGTTATGTAAAGACTGTGTTTCTGTTTTAAGGCTGTTAGAAATTACTGA
Organism: Macaca fascicularis; assembly: GCF_037993035.2. Taxonomy (NCBI): domain Eukaryota; kingdom Metazoa; phylum Chordata; class Mammalia; order Primates; family Cercopithecidae; genus Macaca; species Macaca fascicularis. Next base: position 124,004,232 of record NC_088395.1, on the reverse strand, counting down.
TGCACACACTATATTGTAAATTCTTATCTCTGTATACTTTACTTGTGCATACAGATGTTATGTTAAATAATTACTTCATCCCCATGTGACCATCTCACCTCATAATCAAATGACCCTAAATCCCTCACTAACCTACCCCTGCCCTCACTAAACTCAATAATAAATGCTGGTATATCCAGTGCATTGGTAGCACGGTGAGACCAGAAGGCAGTGACCCCCCTGGACCCAGCTTTCACTATCTTGTGTGTGTTTATTATTTCTCGACCTGCCGATCTGCCTGGGAACAAAGAAAAAGCCCCGTTGCATTGTGGGCTGCTGGCCAGATCCTGCAATAGCAAGCCTGCCTGTGAATTCAAATTAGCTGTGCAGCTTTTAAACAAATGCAGATGCCTAGTCTGGACTCATAGAATCATAACCTTTGGGGGAAGGAAAGATACAGCCTAGCCATAAACATTTCAAAAAATTCCCTAGGTGAATTTGATGTACATTGCTGAGAGTGAACCACCATGATAGAAAATTAACTCTCTGTAGGCCAGTATTCTTTCTTTTTTTGAGTCTCTTGTGTTTGGCAGTGAATAGGCACTGAATAAATATTCATTGGATTGATGGATGAATAATTTACTTGTCTGTCTTTTGCAATAGATTAAGCTCTTCAATAGCAGGTCCCTTGTCATCTGTTTGCATTGGGGTTTTCAGAAGGCTTGGCAAATGATAGGTATTCAACATATATTAGTTCCTCTGCATGTAAACTTTCTGAAAGCTCTGGAGTCAGAAAAACCTGAGTTTCAGTCCTATCTCTGCCATTTTTTATCTATGTGACTATAGCAAGTTATGTGTTCATTCACTCAATTAATTTGATCAATTTTTTTTGTATTTGTTGACTATTCACTATGCACCATGTGCTATACTAGGTGCTTGGGATACAATGGCAAACAAGACAGATAAATTCCAATTTTCTGGGAGCATACATTCTAGTAGACGAAATAGAAAATAGCATATATGTAACAAGGACAACAAAAAAATTAAAAATTAGAAGTGTTGTAAAGGCAACAAAAAAGGGGCTGAAAAAGAATAATGGGGAGGGGAATGGCAAGATGGATGAATAGGAACAGCTCTGGTCTGCAGCTCCCAGCTAGACCAATACAGAAGGTATTTCTGCATTTCCAACTGAGGTACCCGATTCATCTCATTGGGACTGGTTAGACAGTTGGGGCAGCCCACAGAGGGTGAGCAGAAGCAGGGTGGGGCATCACCTCACCTGGGAATTGCAAGGGATAGGGGAGCTCCCTCCTCTAGCCAAGCGAAGCCATGAGGGACTGTGCCATGAGGGATGGTGCTATCCAGCCTAGATACTATGCTTTTCCCATGGTCTTCACAACCTGAAGACCAGGAGATTCCCTTGGGTGCCTACACCACTAGGGCCCTGGGTTTCAAGCACAAAACTGGGCAGCCATTTGGGTAGACAAGCTAGCTGCAGTTCTTTTTTGTTTTGTTTTGGTTTTTTTTTTCCCCAGTGGGGCCTGGAACACCAGCAAGACAGAATCATTCATCCCCCTGGAAAGGGGGCTGAAGCCAGGAAGCCGAGTGGTCTTGCTCAGTGGGTCCCACCCCCTACGGAGGCCAACAAGGTAAGAGCCACTGGCTTGAAATTCTCGCTGCCAGCACAGCAGTCTGAAGTCGACCTGGGATGCTGGAGCTTCATGGTGGGAGGGACGTCTGCCATTACTGAGGCTTGAGTAGGCAGTTTCCCCCTCACAGTGTGAACAAAGCTGCCAGAAAGTTTGAACTGTGCAGAGCCCACTGTAGTGCCACAAAGCTGCTGTAGTCAGACTGCCTCTCTAGATTCCTCCTCTCTAGGCAGGGCATCTCTGAAAGAAAGGCAGCAGCCTCAGTCAGAGACTTATAGATAAAACTCCATCTCCCTAGGACAGAGCACCTGGGGGAGGGGAAGCTGTGGGCGCAGATAAAGCAGACTTAAATGTTCCTGACTGCCAGCTCTGAAGAGAGCAGTGGATCTCCCAGCACAGCACTCAAGCTCTGCTAAGGGACAGACTGCCTCCTCAAGTTGGTCCCTCATCCCCATACCTCCTGACTTGGAAACACCTCCCAGCAGGGATCGACAGATACCTCATACAGGAAAGCTCTGGCTGGCATCTGGTGGGTGCTGCTCTGGGACACAGCTTCCAGAGGAAGAAGCAGGCAGCAATCTTTGTTGTTCTGCAGCCTCTGCTGGTGATACCCAAGCAAACAGGGTCTGGAGTGGACCTCCAGCAAACTCCAGCAGATCTGCAGAAGAGGGGCCTGACTATTGAAAGGAAAACTAACAAACAGAAAGCAATGTATCAACATCAATAGAAAGGACTTCCACACAAAAACCCCATCCTAAGGTCACCAACATCAAAGACCAAAGTTAGATAAATCCATGAAGATGAGGAAAAACCAGCACAAAAAGGCTGAAAATTCCAAAATCCAGAATGCCTCTTCTCCTCCAAAGGATCACAACTCCTTGCCAGCAAGGGAACAAAACTGGATGGAGAAGGAGTTTGATGAATTGACAGAAGTAGGCTTCAGAAAGTGGTAATAACAAACTCCTGCAAGCTAAAGGAGCATGTTCTAACCCAATGCAAGGAAGCTAATAACCTTGATAAAAGGTTACAGGAACTGATAGCTAGAATAAACAGTTTAGAGAAAAACATAAATGACCTGATGGGGATGAAAAACACAGCATAAGAACTTCGTGAAGCATACACAAGCATCAATGGCTGAATCGATCAAGTGGAAAAAAGGATATCAGAGATCGAAGATCAACTTAATGAAGCTTAATGAAATAAAGTATGAAGACAACATTAGAGAGAGAAAAAAAAAAAAAAGGAATGAACAAAGCCTCCAAGAAATATGGGACTCTGTGAAAAGACCAAACCTACATTTGATTGGTGTACCTGAAAGTGACGGGGAGAATGGAATCAAGTTGGAAAACACTCTTCAGGATATTATCCAGGAGAACTTCCCCAATCTAGCAAGACAGTCCAACATTCAAATTCAGAAAATACAGAGAACACCACAAAGATACTCCTCGAGAAAAGCAACCACAAGACACATAATCTTCAGATTCACCAAGGTCGAAATGAAGGAAAAAATGTTAAGGGCAGCCAGAGAGAAAGCTTGGGTTACCCAAAAAGGGAAGTCCATCAGACTAACAGTGGCTGTCTCTGCAGAAACCCTACAAGCCAGAAGAGAGTGGGGGAAATGTTCAACATTCTTAAAGAAATGAATTTCAAGCCAGAATTTCATGTCCAGCCAAACTAAGTTTCATAAATGAAGGAGAAATAAAATCATTTAGAGACAAGCAAGTGCTGAGGGATTTTGTCATCACCAGGCCTGCCTTGCAAGAGTTCCTGAAGGACGCACTAAATATGGAAAGGAAAAACCGCTACCAGCCAGTGCAAAAACATACCAAAATGTAAAGACCATCAACACTATGAAGAAACTGCATCAACTAATGGGCAAAATAACCACTAGCATCATAATGAAAGGATCAAATTTATACATAACAATATTAACTTTCAATGTAAATGGGCTAAATGCCCCCAATTAAAACACAGACTGGCAAATTGGAAAAGGAGTCAAGACCCATTGGTGTGCTGTATTCAGGAGACTCATCTCATGTGCAAAGACACACATAGGCTCAAAATAAAGGGATGCAGGAAGATTTACCAAGCAAATGGAAAGCAAAATAAATAAATAAGCAGGTATTGCAATCCTAATCTATGATAAACCAGACTTTAAACCAACAAAGACCAAAAAAGACAATTAAGGGCATTACATAAAGATAAATAGATCAATGCAATTAGAAGAGCTAACTATCCTAAATATATATGCAGCCAATACAGGAGCACCCAGATTCTTAAAGCAAGTTCTTAGAGGCCTACAAAGAGACTCAGACTCCCACTCAATAATTTTTATTCTTAGAATCCCACACAATAACATTGGGAGACTTTAACACCCCACTGTCAATATTAGACAGATCAATGAGACACAAAATTAACAAGGATATTCAGGACTTGAACTCAGCTCTGGACCAAGCAGACATAACAGACATCCAGAGAACTCTCCACCTGAAATCAACAGAATATACATTCTTCTCAGCACCAAATCGCACTTATTCTTAAAGTGATCAAATAATTGGAAGTAAAACACTACTCAGCAAATTCAAAAGAATGGAAATCATAACAAACAGTCTCTGAGACCACAGTGCCATCAAATTAGAACTCAGGATTAAGAAACTCTCTCAAAACCGCACGACTACATGGAAACGGAACAGCCTGCTCCTGAATGACTACTGGGTAAATAATGAAATGAAGGCAGAAATAAAGATGTTCTTTAAAACCAATGAGAACAAAGACACAAAGTACCAGAATCTCTGGGACACATTTAAAGCAGTGTTTAGAGGGAAATGTATAACATTAAATGCCCACAAGAGAAAGCAGGAAAGATCTAAAATCGACACCCTAACGTCACAATTAAAAGAACTGGAGAAGCAAGAGCAAGCAAATTCAAAAGCTAGCAGAAGACAAGAAATAACTGGGATCAGAGCAGAACTTGACAGATAAGAGACACGAAAAACCCTTCAAAAAAATCAATGAATCTAGGAGCTCGTTTTTTGAAAAGATTAACAAATTAGATGGACTGCTAGTCAGACTAACAATGAAAAAAAGAGAAGAATCAAATAGACACAATAAAAAACGATAAAGGGGATATCGCCACTTATCCGTAGAAACACAAACTACCATCAGAGAATACTATAAACACGTCTATGCAAATAAACTATAAAATCTAGAAGAAGTGGATACATTCCTGGACACATACACCCTCCCAAGACTAAACCAGGAAGAAGTCGAATCCCTGAATAGACCAATAACAAGTTTTGATATTGAGGCAGTAATTAATAGCCTACCAACCAAAAAAAGCCCAGTACCAGACGGATTCACAGCTGAATTCTACCAGAGGTACAAAGAGGAGCTGGTACCATTCCTTCTGAAACTATTCCAAACAAAAGAAAAAGAGGGACTCCTCCTTAACTTATTTTTTGGGGCCAGCATAATCCTGATACCAAAACCTGGCAGACATACAACAAAAAAAAGAAAATTGCAGGCCAATATCCCTGATTACCATTGATGCGAAAATCCTCACTAAAACACTGGCAAAGTGAATCCAGCAGCACATTAAAAAGCTTATCTACCACGATCAACTCGGCTTCATCCCTGGGATGCAAGGCTGGTAGAACCCATGCAAATCAATAAATGTAATCCATCACATAAACAGAACATATGAGAAAAACCACATGATTATCTCAATAGATGCAGAAAAGGCCATAGGAAAATTCAACAGCCCTTCATGCTAAAAATTCTCAATATACTAGGTACTGATGGACTATATCACAAAATATTAAGAGCTATTTCTAACAAACCCACAACCAATATCATGCTGAATGGGCAAAAGCTGGAAGCATTCCCTTTGAAAATCGGCACAAGACAAGGATGCCCTCTCACGCCACTCCTATTTAACTTAGTATTGCAACTTCAGGCCAGGGCAATCAGGCAAAATAAATAAATAAATAGTATTCAAATATGAAGAAAGGAAGTCAAATTGTCTTTGTTTGCAGATTACATGATTGTATATTTAGAAAACCCCGTCGTCTCAGCCCCAAAACTCCTTAAGCTGATAAGCAACTTCAGCAAAGTCTCAGGATACAAAATGAATGCACAAAAATCACAAGCATTCCTTTACACCAACAACAGGCAAGCAGAGAGCCAAATCAAGAGTGAACTCCCATTCACAATTGATACAAAGAGAATAAAATGCCTAAGGATACAACTTACAATGGATGTGAAGGACCTCTTCAAGGAGAACTACAAACTCTGCTCAAGGAAATAAGAGAGGACACAAACAAATGGGAAAACATTCCATGCTCATAGATAGGAAGAATCAATATTGTGAAAATGGCCATACTGCCCAAAGTTATTTATAGATAAAATGCTATCCCCTTCAAGCAATTTATAGATTTAATGCTATCCCTATCAAGCTCCCATTGACTTTCTTCACAGAATTGGAAAGAACCACTGTAAATTTCATAAGGAACCAAAAAGAGCCCGTATAGCCAAGATAATACTAAGCAAAAAGAACGAAGCTGGAAACATCATGCTACCTGACTTCAAACTATACTACAAGGCTACAGTAACCAAAACAGCATGGTACTGTTACCAAAACAGTTATATAGACCGATGGAACAGAACAGAGGCTGCAGAAATAACACCACACATCTACAACCATCTGATCTTTGACAAACCTGACAAAAACAAGCAATGGGGAAATGATTCCCTTTATAATAAATGGTGTTGGGAAAACAGGCTAGCCATATGCAGAAAACTGAAACTGGACCCCTTCCTTACACCTTATGCAAAAATTAACTCAAGATGGATTAACAACTTAAATGTAAGATCTAAAACCATGAAAACACAAGAAGAAAGCCTAGGCAATACCATTCAGGACATAGGCATGGGCAAAGACTTCATGACTAAAACACCGAAAGCAATTGCAACAAAAGCCAAAATTGACCAATGGGATCTAATTAAACTAAAGTGCTTCTGTACAGCAAAAGAAACTATCATCTGAATGAACAGGTAACGTACAGAATGGGAGAAAATTTTGGCAGTCTATCCATCTGACAAAGGGCTAATATCCACAATCTACAAGGAACTTAAACAAATTTACAAGAAAAAACCAACCCCATCAAAAAGTGAGTGAAGGATATGAACAGACACTTCTCAAAAGAAGACATTTATGCAGCCAAAAAACATATGACACAAAGCTCATCATCATGAGTCATTGGAGAAATGGAAATCAAAACCACAGTGAGATACCATCTCAGGCCAGTTAGAATGGTGATCAGTAAAATGTCAGGAAACAACAGATGCTGGAGAGGATGTGGAGAAATGGGAATGCTTTTACACTGTTGGTGGGAGAGTAAATTAGTTCAACCATTGTTGAAGACAGTGTGGCGATTCCTCAAGGATCTAGAACCAGAAATAACATTTGACCCAGCAATCCCATTACTGGGTATATACCCAAAGGATTATAAATCATTCTGCTATAAAGACATATGCACACATATGTTTATTGCAGCACTATTCACAATAGCAAAGACTTGGAACTAACTCAAATGCCCATCAATGATAGACTGGATCAAGAAAGCGTGGCACATATACACCATGGAATACTATGCAGCCATAAAGAAAGAATTATTTCATGTCCTTGCAGGGACATGGATGAGACTGGAAACCATCATTCTGAGCAAACTAACACAGAAACAGAAAATCAAACACCACATGTTCTCACTCATAACTTGGAGTTGAACAATGAGAACATATGGGCACAGGGAGGGGAACATCACACACCAGGGCCTGTTGGGGGGTGGAGGGCAAGTGGAGGAATAGCATTAGGAGAAATACTTAATGTAGATGACTGGTTGATGGGTGCAGGAAACCACCATGGTACATGTGCACCTATGTAACAAACCTGCATGTTCTGTACATGTATCCCAGAACTTAAACTGTAAAATAATAAATAATAAATGAAAAAAGGAATAATGGGCAGAGGTAGTGAAGGAAATAACTTTATGTACACAGACATTTAGTTTGATATTCAAAGGATGAGATGGATCTCATAATGGAAAGACGGGGGTGTACTAAAGAGCATGCCAGATGGAGAAAATGAGGTATGCAATGGACATGAAGCAGGAAAATGCTCAGTGTATGTTAAAACCAGATAGAAGGCCAGTGGGACCAGAGCTAAGTGAGTATGGAGGTATTAGGGCTAGGATATGTTAATATTAACGCTAGGGGGTAGGCGTACCTGAAAGTTGCTTTGACATAGTCATCCCTTTTCTGTGAGAAACAAGAGGCAAGATTATATTTTGTTGGGCTATTGCCTGATAATACACAAGTAGTCACAAAGAAAGCTGAGTTGAAGTTTCCAACGTAGCCCAGAGAAAGCCTCTGCCTCTCTGGAAACTCAAATCTAACTCTGGGACTCTTATAGACTCTGGCAAGTCATAATAAGGGAACTTGGGATGATGTTGCATGTGAGGAAGGTAGAAGAGATCAACATAAAAAGGTTTTGAAGGGATCTTGACTAGTTTACCATTGCCACGGAGTATTAGCACACACATGGGCTCTTTTTATACAGTTATCTCACCTATGAGAAATGTCGCTCACATAGTGTCATGCATACTGACCTATCAAAATAGCAATTCTTTTGAAGGGTTGATGTGCAAGAAAGGCTGTGCAGAGAAGAGTGAGGAGGCAAGCCAAAACTTTCTTCCCCTACCTTACTAAACTTATTTGAACCTCTATTTCCTCATTTCTAAGATAAAGAGACTTATAGCAACTATGTCAAATAATTAATGTGAGCCTAAAATAAGATAATGCATGTATAGCCATTCATAGTGTCTATCACCAAATTAGCTATTCTTATATGATCAGTATTGAATTTAAAGACCCACTTGACAAAATCAGACAGATAAATTCCTATTTTCTTGGAACATACATTCAGTAGAGGAGATAGAAAATTGAATATAAATAAAAAGGACAATTAAAACATTTTAAAATAGCACTTTACAAAATCATCATGCACAAAATGTTCAAGGTTGTTCGTTTTTCATTCATCCCCCTGTGAACTGAAATCAGCACCTGCTTGGTGGCCAATATGTATTTGAAAACATTGATTTAATTCAAAAGTGATAAGTGATTTCAATTCACTATCCCTAGGTCTTGACATGAATTTTTACCTGGAAAAGGGGTAAAGAAAGAGAGCAGCTTTCCTTCTCTTTCATATAGATCTAAAGCCCTGGCAGTCAGCCTATGGTTTATAAATTTGGTCCCAGACACAGAGATGAAGAGGGACACCAGTAGTGATGTATATCTGTAAGTGCAAGGAACCAGTGAAGATTCTAGGAGTACAGTGAAAGAATCAAATCAGGGAGGAAAACGTAGTTACAAAAATCATGCTGAATTTCGTAGACAATATGAAATACACTCTCAGTTGTGTGCAGGTGTGTGTTTGAGTGATGTTCATTCGTGAGTGTAAATGAGTGTGAGTGCAAGAATATATGGTACTTATGGTGAGTATGAGCAGGTTCGTGTGCAGGTGGAAGAGTTTGTGGTATTTATGTGTATGTTTGTGTGAGCAAGTCTGAGTGGGTGTGAGTGTGTGCAAATGTAAGTGTGAGAGTTTGCGGTGTTTGCATGTGAGAAAGTATGTGTATGTGTGTGTGTATGATTGATAAGACAGGAAGTGAGAGAGAAACAAAGAGAATCTCAAATGTCTTTTTTCTTCTGATCCAGGAGTCTGTTCTTCATTTGTCTTCTAAACCAGGTCATGGTAGGGAGTCAGGCATTCTTGAATTAGCCTCTTCGTTTAAATATATATTATATAAATATAATATATAATATATATTTATATTATATAATATATAAATACATTATATATATTTTATATATATATATATAGGCAACGATAAGACATTTTGTTGAACTATAAATTGGGTCATTCATTAATATGGAAATCAGATTTTTTAGGACCAAGAACAGCTTATGTATAAATACCCTTTCCTTCAGCTCTGAACAAAGAAATGACTGTGACTTAAATGCAGTCAGAATCATCAGTAGTATATAACAAAATGGTTGATGGTGTATCCTCATAAGCCTTTTTTGCTGGTGCACATTGAATTGAGGAGAAACACTTTACCAGGTGCTAAAAAGAGACATGAAATGAAAATACACACAGTCTATGTGGGTGGTTAGCAGCAATATAACCCTTTTTCCCTCCTCTTCTCAGACCTTTTTTGTCTGCAGGTGAACATGGATCAGTTACACATGTCCATGGGGACAGGCACCAAGGGGTGGAGGCTAGGTGGAACTTACCCTGGATGCTGAACACACATACGTTTAACACAGAATATAAATCTTGTTTTGCTTATAGACCTTTTATTTTCTTCATTGTTTTAAAATACCCAGAAGTTCTTTCGCATAGAACTCATTATTAGATAGTTTGGATCCACCATAGGCTAATAAGCAACATCCAGGAAAATCCAGCTTTTATTGTCTTTAAGAGTTTATTAGGTAAATATAAGGCCTATCTTTCTGGCTGAGAAAGAGGTTCTTTCTTTTGGAAAGAGAGAACTGGAACAGGCTAGGATACATATTCCTATATGAAGCGGTGATTTTTTAAAAAAATAAAACCAAACCACCTCTTTGATCCATACTTGTAATCATTTGGTAAGAAAACGCATCTTTGAAATAATTTTTTTTTTCCACAAGAAAATGGAAAAATCCCTTCTTTCAGCTAAAAATGAAGTGATGGATTGTGTCAATTAGCGAAAGTTTGGTACTACAAATACTGGTTCATTCAGCACATCTAGAAATTGGTAGCTAGCAGTTTTGTGGTTTGGAATTATCTGGATAATCCCAAAATATGTTTCTTTTTTTGGCATTCCTCATGAATACATAATTATCACCAATGCACAATTATATATAATGTCAAAGTACTTTGATAACAGTTATAATGTTCAGGCTTTTAAAAATGCCTACAGGAAATTAATCACTTGGAGAAACAGAACAAAGATCCAAAATATGGTTTTAGTGGTAGCTAAATTTTGTGACTCTTTATTTTCTACAAGAGTTAGAAAACTGGGTTGAAAAGTAAAATGTTCAGTCCTATTTAGTGTAGTTTTTTTTTTCAACCTAGATGTTACTAGTAAGGATAGAAGCTTACTCTATTTTACTGAATTCAATTTAACTCTTTCTGTTTGTAAGTAATGGAGTCAACTACAAACGGGGGGAGATTCCAGGTCTTACAAAGAAGAGAAAATAATTAGATGATATGGAATACCAAGCTTATCATTAATATTTATTTTCATATATGCTGTAATTAATATTATAAAAGTATGTATGTATGGTCTAGAACCTAGGCATCTTGGTCAGTTCCCAAATACAACCTGATTCCTGTAAGCAGCTAGCTGCTTAGGACTTGGCACTTAAGAAAGGCCAGTGCTGTTCCCTAATATGTGTGTGTACATGAATGCACATGCACAGGTGTAGTATATAGGAGAGAACATGAGTGTTTGCAAAGGTATCTTCCCCCATAATAGGAGATAGTTTTGGCACCAGTGTGGCCTATCTTATACCACAAGGCTAGGGTTTGTAAAGTGTGATGTCTTTTTGAACAGGCTCTAGGTTGCTGTCGGAAGCTGTTTCAGAGCCACGGTATCCAAAGCCAGTATTATGAGTAGACACAACCATCTGTGTTGTGCAAATGAAAGGATGTCTCTAACTGCTTACTAGACATCTCTCCAGTTTAGTGTAGTCCCTGAGGAGGCATGCCCTTGAACTTAGTCATATGTTTCTTTGGGAGAGGGGGTAATGTGCTAAAGATTGCCCACCTAGAGAGAAGAGCTCTAAGGGTCAAGCACAGATGAGGGAGGAGGATAGGAACATGGCAGACTTACTGGGTACACTGGGGCAGCACTAGTGTGGCTCTAGGCATCCAGCGTAAAGGCACTGGATAATGATAACATAGAGAGGGTTACGAAGCACTTATTACACATCATCTCTGCTTGGGAAGAATCTTAGCAGAGTAGAAAGAGACAGAAAGATCTATATTTAAATCATAGCATCACCATTTGCTAATTGTGTGATCATAATCAAGTCATTTAATGCTGAGCCTCAGTTTTCTCACATGTAAAATAAAAGTAATTAGAAATCACCATGTAATACCATGTAGGTTGTTGTGCGAATTAGAAAGCTTACATATATTTTCTTTGGAATTATTCAACAAACATCAAGTACTAGTATCTACTCATTTGCCTTGGTCTGGCTTTAACTTTATTGTCTATGGGAATAATTTGATTTAAAGAGAATATGATCAGGGCCGGGCGCGGTGGCTCAAGCCTGTAATCCCAGCACTTTGGGAGGCCGAGACGGGCGGATCACGAGGTCAGGAGATCGAGACCATCCTGGCTAACACGGTGAAACCCCATCTCTACTAAAAAATACAAAAAAACTAGCCGGGCGAAGTGGCGGGCGCCTGTGGTCCCAGCTACTCGGGAGGCTGAGGCACGAGAATGGCGTAAACCCGGGAGGCGGAGCTTGCAGTGAGCTGAGATCCAGCCACTGCACTCCAGCCTGGGCGACAGAGCCAGACTCAGTCTCAAAAAAAAAAAAAAAAAAAAAAAAAAAGAGAATATGATCTTGTGGGAGCAGAAGTAATAACTCACTTACTGCTACTTTTCCATAGTATTCTTATAAAATCAATTGCTTGTTATCCTCTTGGCTCTGTGGAGCCAGATTCAGAACGTTACTCTGCTATCCTCATTTACTCATTCTCCTGCAACTGGGACTCATGCCACCTGACTATACAAATTTCTACCTGTCTTGTTTACTTCTTTATCATATTAGCTAGCTCATATGGTGCTTTGTGTGTCTGTGTGTATGTGTGTGAGAATTTGGAAATACACTCCTTCCTCAAGGAACTTTATTCCCACCTGCTTGAAAATTGTAACAAATTTATAAATATATGATGTCTATTATGGTAGTGGTGCCCTGTGGAGTTGTGCAGTGAACAGCATGCACAACTCTATATGGTGGTCCACTATTTTAACAGTGTTTTTCCCACATCATTTCAGTAACCACTTTACCTCCCAAGGATTAAACTAATATCTTACTTCTAGACTGAAACATTCTTTCCCTATCATTCTTTATATCAGTCACGATACAACTGCTCCTTTGATATCTATCCTTCTCTACTGACTTGTTGTATTGGTTTTCTGTTCCTATGTAGCAAATTGCCACAAATTTGGCAGTTTAAAGCAACACCATGTGTTAGCTCACTGTTCTACAGGTCAGAAGACCCAGCTGGGTTCTTTGCTCTGGGCCTCACAAGGCTGCAATCAAGGTATTGGTTATGCTGTGCTCTTATATGGAGATGATAGGAAAGAATCTGCTTTGAAGCTCATTTCAGGTTGTTGGTAGAATTCAATGACTTGCAGCTGTCAGACTAAGGTTCAGTTTTCTTGCTGGCTATCAGCCAGACCTGCTCTGAACTCCTAAAGCCTGCCTGTATTTCTTAGTAAGTGACCTGCTTCATCGTCAAAGCCAACAACAAATCTCCTTGGTGCTTTGAATTTCACTGAACCCACCCATCCTCCTACCCACTTCCACTGCCAGCCTGACAAAACTCTACTTTGGAAGGGCTCATGTGATTAGATTAGTCCCATGCAGATCACCTCCTTTTTGCCTAGTTAAACAACCATGGGAGTAAAACCAGCAGCAGAGATAATGGGGAACAAAAGCCTGCCTACCATATCTCTTATACCTCGTGTTGTTTAATGTTATTTCGTAACCAGCCTGAAGCCCGTAGTTCATTACTTCAAACATGTTTTGCCCTTTCCTTAATTTTGTCACTCCTTTGTTCTTCTACTGACCTTAGTAACTTAACCTTTCTCTATTCTTAACCCTAGGCTGTTGAGAAAAGTGAAAATTCATGGTGATATATAGTGATGGCCTTTGGCTCTTTACATTCTTTCTGTATGGATTATTGCAGTAGTTCTCCAACATCACACTTAATGCCCTCCAGTCCATCTCTCCTACTGTTGCTAGACTGATTTTACTAAAATACAATTCTCATCATGTCCATCTGTGTTTAAAATTGTGTAATGGCTTTCCATAGCTTTCAGGACAGCCTTGACAACTCATTACTGAATATAAAGGCCTAATGGAAATGACTTCTGCCCATCTCTCTAACCTTATCTTTCACTTCTGCACATAGGAACCCCACTTCAAATTATACCAAATCGGCAAATCTGTTGTTCTTTTTTTGTGCCATGCTTGCCTATGTTTCCACGTCTCATGAACAGCTCATTTATTTTCCTGACATACCCACTCATTGCTTTTTCTTGTTTTATACTCATCCTTTAAGGCAGTTTAAATATCACCTTGTGAAGACTTTTCTGCTCCATACACTCATTTGCCTCCGGCAGTTATTCATTCCTTCTACTGAAAACCCTTATCCTTCATCAAATCACATTGAATTTTTGACTTTGAGCATGCTGAGGAATAAGTCTTATACATTCTCTTCTTGGTTTCTTCTTCTGACATGGAAAGAGAGGTTAGCACATCATAGGTGCTTAATATATGTTTGAATAATTGGATTTACTCCTGATGAGAAAATATAGGCAAACTTGTTTTGGGCTATTAATCAGCTGAACTGAAACTTCAAGACTGATTTCACTTAATGTTCTGGTTATAATTAAGAGCTAAAGCTACTGTGATTTTTAACACTATGGAATATAAACTTTTCTCCAAGATTGTGTGGATCCTTATTTTCTACATTTAGAATAGACCACATGTTTATAAGAGATAGAAACAAACTAAAAGGGACTATGATAAACTTCTGTCATATCCTTAGGTTTTAGTCATAATTAAAACTTTGAACTAAATAATTAGTCTACCATTTGGTAATTTAAGTTGTATAGAGGAACACTGAGGTAGAATACCTTCTGTGGAAGAGCCAACAGAAATTTATTTTTAATTCTCCTTGGCTTTGTTGCTTATTATTTTTCTGCCTTCCAATATGTTTGTTTCACTAAGTTTTTCAAATTTCATTTATTGTGCCAGGATTATATCTTTGTGTTTATTTTATAAAATAATCAAATAAAATTTATAGAAGAGCTGAATTTGAGTTATCCCTGTGCACTCTAGAAGTAACAGTAAATATTTGTCTTCAAATATAGAGTATAACATTGATAGAAACTATGAAGCAAACTGAAGGATACATGTGGAAAGTCACAGGGAATTTTACCACCATCAATTCAGTATATTAACTTTAGTTATTTGGGGTCCTATATTTTTCTTAATGCAGTTTGGTAAAAAGCGTCATGTCCCCAAATCAAGACATTTAACTTGTTTATTTTGCTTACACAAAATGCTTATATACTCTGAATATAGTCCTTTAAATATAGTCATATAGATGTGACTTCTGTTACACTTTAGAGTCATTTAAACATCTTTTTGATGTAGAATGTAGTTTTATTACACAAAAATTAAATCTCAAGCATTAGGTTATATAGTTAACTCAATTATTCATTTCCTATTCTAGGAAAGAATTATAGGGTTTCTCTTGTTCTGTTAATTCCCATAGATGTTCTTAATTTAGAATGCTTTCCTTCCTGTGGATTAATTCCTTCTTTGTATATATGCACAAGAAGCTTCTACAGTTAAATTCTCAGTGGTCTCTGATGAGTATAGGTGTTCCTACAGTTTCTAACAGCTCACAGTCTGTCTTTATCGAATTACTCATCACCTAATATTTCTAGAATAATTCACCCATAGCTAGGACATTTTAGGGGAGTGATTATTGGATAGCCATTGTTACAAATAACATTTCTTTGAAAATCAATGATTGCTCACTAGTACTGTATGTGAAGAATACTGGTTAAAAAGTCAATTTATTTTATTTTTGTAGAGATGCGATTTCAATATATTGCTCAGGCTGGTCTCAGACTCTTGGTCTCAAGTCATCCTCTTGCCTCGGCTTCCCAAAGTGCTGGGATTATAGACATGAGTCACTATGCCTGACTGAAAATGAATTTAGATAAGACCACGGCAGCAGATTTGACACTGTTTGTGAGTCTTTCAAAAAAAAAAAAATCAAAAAAAAGATCAAAAGAATAGCATGGCATTTACAAGTAGAGTCCTTTTTCCATTGTGTTACTTTATATTAAAACTTGAGTGATAGATTTGAGAGAAAACCTAGAAATTATGGGTCTAGCTCCTTTACTCCCAAAATAACTGAGACCAAGAAAGGGATAGAAACTTGTCTAAGATCCTATAGCTAGTTAGTGGCAGAACCAGGACTATCCTGCTATTTTCCAGTTCAGTATACTTTTTACTGTACTATGCTGCTTTTCTGTATTTTTCTACTCTAAGCATTTTAACAATAGTAAAATCATTTTAATTAAATCAAAAGTTACTTTCTTTTAAGAATCATTAATATATTTCCATCCTACTTGGGTGTACCCCATCTGTAACAACTGAGGGGATTAGCTAGTAACATGCTTGGTTCTTAAGACAGTCCTGCTACTTTTCAAAAGGAATGATTTGAGAAATGGTTTTTACATGCTTAGTAGAGTGTGCAACTCTGGTATGTGAGAGAAACCTCTTTTGTACTGTATGAGAGCTCCTTTGTTGCTTTATACTGTAGACCTTTTTAATGGAAAGAAGGGGGGAAGGAGGCTATTATGCTATTTTGCATTTACAATTCAGAATTACGCCCTTGGTGGTGCTGAAAGAAATTTCATGATGGGATATTAGGAAGTATTAGGCCTATCCAGGCAATTATTTTATCAGTCTATTTCAAGGCTTTCCGTGTTAAAAGAAAAGTGATCAAATAAAAAATGAAATAGCATATAATGAGTTTGATGGAATCTTGTAAGTACTTTTGGTTGCTAGAGCAATGTCTTCCTTTGTCTTTGCTTAATATGACTTCCCTCTCTGTAGCTTGACTTCGTGAAAGTAGACATTCATTTTTAAAAAGAAAAAATTTCAGGCTTATGGCAAAATAATAAGCCCACTCACTACAACTTATTTCTCTTAAGTAAAATTCAGATTAAGAAGAAACATTGTGTTCCCTTGAAGGCATAGCCCAAGGCAAAATAGTTAAGTGGTCAACCTTTGGCTTTTGAGGCCTTTGTCATCTTTGGTTCTCAGTCCCACCTCTGAGTCCTTCAGCTGCCTTTTGTATGTCCTTTATGATATCCTACCAAGCCCCACCATAATAACAAACCTAATACCACCCTCCTCATCTCAATCATAATTTAGTCATCCTGGGCTATTCTTTCAGGTATTGCTTTTAATTTTTTTCTTTGTTTCTAATTCTGTGCATACATAGTAGGTATATATCTTTATGGGGTATATGAGATATTTGATACAGGCATGCAATGAGTAATAATCACATCAGGGTACATGGGGTATCGATCGCCTCAAGAATTTATTCTTTGTGATATAAATAATCCAATTTTTAAAAAAATTTATTTTACAATTTACAATTAAATTATTTTAGACTATAGCCACCCTGTTGTTCTAGCAAATATTGTCTTATTTTTTCTAACTATTATTTTGCCCCACTTCACCTTTATGCCACCCCATCCTCACTTCACCTTTATGCCACTCCACTACTCTTCCCAGCCTCTGGTAACAATCCTTCTACTCTATCTTCATGAGTTCAATTGCTTTAATTTTTAATTCCTGCGGATAAGTGAGAGCATATGATGTTTGTCTTTCTGTGCCTGGCTTACTTCACTTTACACAATGAACTCCAGTTCCATCCATGTTGCTTCAAATGACAGAATCTCATTCCTTTTCATGGCTGAATAGTACTCCATTGTGTATATGTACCACATTTTCTTTTTTTTTTTTTTCTATTTCATCTTTCTCTTTATTCTGACAACATTATGACATTAAATAAAGTCCAAGAGGTATTGGGTTAGTCCTTGTTTGGTCTCTGGTGATTTAGATAAGGCAGAACAGAGCCCCCAGGAATGTATTATCTCAAAAAGCTAGTAGCAGCTGCTGTGCAAAGTTCTAAGGCCCAAGTCAAATCCTGGGCACCTCCACAGATGCATGGTAGGGCATGGGCTCCAGCTCTTGTATAAGAAAGAACAGAAATGAGAACAGCTTTATTTTGTAGCGCCAACGTTTCACTATGCTCACACCTGTAATCCCAGCTGTGAGAAGAGGATCTGGCACTAGAAGGGTCTAGTGGAAGAAAGTGGGAAAGGTGAAGGCTAGAAATCTTTTCCTTTCTGCTACAACCTAAGGACAGAGGCACGTGACTCCAGCAAGAGGTCAAAGAAGGTAGCAGCTACTTGGATCTTGTGTGAGAGACGCCAGACCACTCCAGGGCAGATCAACTGGCTTTGTCAGGGAGTGGAATGCTGGCCATAAGAATGGAGACCAACTGTTCCAATTTCTGTGCAGCTTGTTTGCCAGCCGCTAATACTTCTTCATGGTTGGCCTTCTCCAGGCTTTCATAATCCATGATGACCTTGTTGGTGATGAGTGAGAAGCCGAAGACTCGAAGTCCACAGTGCCGTGCAACGATAACTTCTGGTACTGTACTCATGCCAACAGCATCTGCTCCCAGCTTCTGCAGCAGACGAGATTCTGCCACAGTCTCAAAGCTGGGGCCTGCCAGCATCACATAAGTGCCTTCCTGTAGCTCACGTTGCTCCCCCATTTGTTTCCACATACTGAGAGCCCTCTGCCTCATAGTCCGGTCGTAGGCATCAGACATGGCAGGGAAACGAACTCCAAACCTTTCATCATTGGGCCCTCTGAGAGGGTTCTGACCACTGAAACCAGGTAGGTTGATATGGTCACGGATCAGCATGATATCTCCAACCTCAAACTCGGGGTTCAGCCCTCCTGCTGCATTGGTGACCACCAGGGTGTCCACACCCAGAAGGTGGAAAACCCTCACTGGGAAAGTCACCTTCCAGAGCGAGTACCCTTCATACATATGGAACCTGCCCTGCATTATCACACAGGCTCTGCCATTCAGGAACCCAAACACCAGTCGGCCAACATGACCTGGCACTGTACTTTGGGGAAAGTTGGGGATTTCACTGTAGTCAAAGATCTGGGCCTGAGTTAATTTATCAGTCAGACCTCCTAATCCAGAACCACAGATTATTGCAACTTGAGGTCGGTGCTTAGTGTGAGACAGAAGCCATTCTGCAGTGTTCTTATAATCTTCATATGTGTATCCGTTCTCCATGGTCTCGTAGCAGCCCTCTCGATCTATGTACCACATTTTCTTTATCCATTCATCCGTTGATGGACACTTAGGTTGCTCCCAAATCCTGGCTATTTTAAATAGTGTTGCAATAAACATGGAAGTGCAGATATCTCTTCAATATACTGATTTCCTTACTTTTGAGTACATAACCAACAGTGAGATCTCTGGATCATATATGGTAGCTCCAAAAGGGAGATATAGGCCAAAAGAAAGGGCCTACAGGCTCAGTGCAAGTCCAAAACCCAGCAGGGAAGTCACTAAACCTTAAATCTCCAAAATAATCTCCTTTGACTCCATGTCCCACATCCAGGGCATGCAGGTGGAAGTGGTGGGCTCCTAAAACTTTGGACAGCTTTCCCCTGTTACTTTGCAAGTTATAGCTCCCTCAGCTGCTTTCACTGGCTGGCATTGATTGCCTGCAGCTTTTCCAGGCACATAGTGCAGGCTGTCAATTGAGCTACCATTCTGGGGTCCAAAGGACAGTGGCTCTCTTCTCACAGCTCCACTAAGCAGTGCCTCAGTGGGGACTCTGTGTGGGGGCTTCAACTCCACATTTTTCCTCCATGTTGCCCAAGTAGAGGTTCTTCATGATGGCTCTACCCATGCAGCAGGCTTCTTCCTTGACATCCAGGAGTTTCCATACATGCTCTAAAATCAAGACAGAGGCTCCCAAGCCTCAATGGTTGTACTCTGCACCTGCAGGCTTAGCACCACGTGAAAATTGCCAAGGCTTTTGGTTTGCTCCCTCCGGAGCAGTGGCCCAAGCTGTTTCTGAGGCCTTTTAAGCCATGGCTGAAGCTGGAGGAGCTGGGATTCAGGAAGCAGTGTCTCAATGCTGTTCCGGGCAGTGGAGCCCTGGGCCTGGCCCACTAAATCATTCTTCTCTTCTAGGCCTCAGGGCCTGTAATGAGAGGGGCTGTCCCAGAGGTCTCTGAAATGCCTTTGAGGCCTCCCCATTGTCTTGGTTATTAACATTTGGCTTCTCTTCACTTATGCAAATTTCTGAAGCAGGCTTGAATTGTTCCCCAGAAAAAGGGATTTTCTTTTCTTTCTTTCTTTTTTTTTTATTATACTTTAAGTTCTAGTGTACATGTGCACAACGTGCAGGTTTGTTACATATGTATACATGTGCCATGTTGGTGTGCTGCACCCATTAACTCGTCATTTACATTAGGTATATCTCCTAATGCTATCCCTCCCCCTCCCCCCTCCCCACAATAGGACCCAGTGTGTGATGATCCTCTTCCTGTGTCCAAGTGATCTCATTGTTCAATTCCCACCTATGAGTGAGAACATGCGGTATTTGGTTTTCTGTTCTTGTGATAGTTTGCTGAGAATGATGGTTTCCAGCTGCATCCATGTCCCTACAAAGGACACAAACTCATCCTTTTTTATGGCTGCATAGTATTCCATGGTGTATATGTGCCACGTTTTCTTAATCCAGTCTGTCACTGATGGACATTTGGGTTGATTCTAAGTCTTTGCTATTGTGAATAGTGCCACAATAAACATACATGTGCATGTGTCTTTATAGCAGCATGACTTATAATCCTTTGGGTATATACCCAGTAATGGGATGGCTGGGTCAAATGATGGGATTTTCTTTTCTACCACATGGCCAAGCTGCAAATTTTCCAGACTTCACACTCTGCTTCCCTTTTAAATATAAGTTCCAGTTTCAGATCATTTCTTTGCTCACACATGTGAGAATAGGTGGTTAGAAGCAGTCAGGCCACATCTTGAATGCCTTGCTGCTTAGAAATTTCTTCTGCCAGATACCCTAAATCATGTCTCTCAAGTTCAAAGTTCCATAGATTTTTAGAGCAGGGGCACAATCTAACCAAGCTCTTTGTTAATGGACAACAAAAGTGACCTTTGCTGCAGTTCCCAATAAGTTCCTCATCTCTGTCTGAGACTTCCTCAGCCTGACATTGACTGTCCATATCCCTACCAGCATTTTGGTTACAACCATTCAACAAGTCTCTAGGAAGTTTCAAATTTTCCCTCATCTTTCTATCTTCTTCTGAGCCCTCGAAACTGTTCCAACCTCTGCCCATTACCCAGTTCCAAAGCTGCTTCCACATTTTCAGGTATCTTTATATCAAAACCCACTTCTGGTACCAATTTTTCACTGGTACCAGAAGTACCCCAATAGTCCACTCTTGCATTACTATAAAGAAATACCTAAGATTGGGTAATTTACAAATAAAATAGATTTAATTTGCCCACAGTTCCACAGGCTGTACAGGAAGCATGATGCTGGACATTTCATTGGCTTCTGGAGAGGTGTGAGGAAACTTACAATCATGGCAGAAGGCAAAGGGGGAGCAAGCATCTCATATGGCTGGAGCAGAAAGAGAGAGAGGAGGGAGGTTGTACACACTTTTAAACAACCAGATCTTGTGAGAACTCTATCATGAGAGCTGTACTAGGGGAATGGTGCTAAACCATTCATGAGAACTCTGCTCCCATGATCTAGTCACCTCCCACCAGGCCCCACCTCCAACATTGGGAATTATAATTCTACATGAGATTTGGGCAGGGACAAAGACCCAAACCATATCATGTGTCTTGGGGATAATCTTCTGTAGAATATTACAGGGGTTCTTTGTATTTCCTGAATTTGACTGTTGGACTCTCTAGTGAGGTAGGGAAAGTTTTCATGGGTGATATCCTGATAAATATGCTTTCTAAGTTGTTTGCTTTCTCCACATCCCTTCAGGTATGCCAATGGCCTCTTTACATAATATATTTGGCCTCTTTACATAATCCTGTATTTCTTGGAGGTTTTGGTCATTCCTTTTCATTTTTTAAAAGACATTTTGTCTGACTGTCTTATTTCAGGGAGCCCAGCCTCAAGTTCTGAGATTATTTCCTCAGCTTGGTCTATTCTGCTGTTAATACTTGTGATTGCACTGTGAAATTCTTGTAGTGTGTTTTCCAGCTCTATCAGATCAGTTAAATTATTTTTTTATACTGGCTATTTGGTCTGTCAGCTCCTGTATCATTTTATTGTGGTTCTTATATTGGATTTTTCCATTCTCCTGAATCCTGATGATCTTTATTCCTATCCATATTTTGAATTCTATTTCTGTCATTTCAGCTCCCTCAGCCTAGTTAAGAACCCTCATGGGAGAACTAGTGAGATCATTTGAAGGACATAATACACTCTGGCCATTTGAGTTGCCAGAGTTCTTGCATTGGTTCTTTCTGATCTCTGCATGTTGGTGTTTCTTTATATGTGGGGCTGCCTCTGATAGAAGAGTTCAGGCAGGTGCATGGTGGTTGTGTTGGAGTCACAGGTCATACAGCCTTGCCCAGTGAAGAGAAGAAAGGACTGGGACCTGCATGGAGAACTTTTCAGCCACTTTTCTGATCAATGGGTGCTCAGTGATGGGTATCTAAACCAGCCCCTGGTCCCATGGAACTTCCAGAGGCTGAAGTCAGTAAGGATGTGTGCTATGAGACAGTAAGGATGGCAAACTGCTCTTCCCTTTGGGAGCTCTGTCTCAGGGAGTCACAGAGTTGCTACCAGTTTGATATCCTTCGCAGGGTGTGGGTGAGTATCTAGGGCAGGAATAGACCCTCTCAATGATGAGATACAGGATTGGGCACCTACATAACAAATGGTCTGGACACTTTTCTGCAGGGCTGCTGTAGTACACTGGGGGTCTGCTTCATTTCCTAATCTCCTCAGATTTTCCAACTCCTGAAGGTGTCAACAGGAGATGGTAAAACAGTAAAGATAGTGGCCTGCCCCTTCCTCTGGGAGTTCCATCCAGGGAGGTGTAATGCTGCTACCAGTGGCTGGCTGGAATTCCAAACCAGTGCATCTTATCTTGCAAGGTGCTGTGGAAGCAGAGCCTGCATTCTATCAATGCTCAGTCTCCTGAATTAAGCCCCTTTCTTAGGAGTATGTAAGGGGGTCTATCCTCTCGCTTAGCCACAGTTGGAGCTGCTTTAGTTGGATACCCTAGATACCCAGGGCTCTGTGTGTGTCTGAGCAGCTGCTCTGCCCAAACTACATGTAATTATGCATGTCAGACTGAAGATGCTGTTGGAGTGGGTTCATGAAAGGATCTCCTGACCCATGGTTGTGAAGATCCATAGAGAAAGCATGGTTCCCAGGGTTATTCATTCACTCACCACCTCCCTGGGCAAGGTATACTCCCCTGGCTCTGTGTTGCTTCCAGGTGGGTGGTTGTCCTGCCTTGTTTTTCTCTGTTCTGTGTGGGTTGTTTTCTTGATGAATCTCAATGTGTGTACCTAGATGTTTCAGTTGAAGATGCTGTATTTACTCACCCCTTCTATTTCTCTCCATGAGAGTGGTATACACTTGCTACTTCCAGCCTCCCCAGTTTTGTTCTTTTTGCTTAGAATAGCTTTGACTCTTCTAGGTTTACTGTGGTTCCATATAAATTTTAGGATTTTTTTTTTTTTTTACTTCTGTGAAGAATGTCACTGGTACTTTGATAAGGATTACATTGAACCTCTGGATTGCTTTGAGTAGTATGGACATTTTAACAATATTTTTTCTTCCAATCCAAGAACATGACATATCTCCATTTTTTGTGTTTCCTTCAATTTCTTGCATCAATATTTGATAGTTTCCATTGTAAATATCTTTCACTTGTTTGGTTAATTTCAAGGTATTTTATTTCATGTATAGCTATTGTAAATGAGATTACTTTTTAATTTCTTTTTCAGATTGTTCACTATTGGCATATATAAATGCTACTAATTTATATGTGTTGATTTTGTATCCTGTGATATTACTGAATTCACTTATCAGTTCTCATAGTTTTTTCATGGAGGTTTTAGGTTTTTCCAAATATAGGATCATATAGTGTCCAAATAAGGATATTTTGACTTTTTCCTTTCCATTTTGGATGCTGATATGGTTTGGCGGTGTCCCCCCCCACTCCACAAAATCTCATCTTGAATGGTAACTCCCACAATTCTCACATGTCATGAGAGGAACCCAGTGGGAGGTGATTGAATTACGGAGGTAGGTCTTTCCTGCACTGTTCTTGTGATAGTGAATAAGTCTCATGAGATCTGAGGGTTTTAAAAAGAGGAGTTCCCTTCTTTTACACTGTTGGTGGGAGTGTAAATGAGTTCAACCATTGTGGAAGACAGTGTGGTGATTCCTCAAGGATCTAGAACAAGAAATACCATTTGACCCAGCATTCCCATTACTGGGTATATACCCAAAGTATTATAAATAATTCTACTATAAAGACACATGCAGATGTATGTTTATCACAACACTATTACAATAGCAAAGACTTAGAACCAACCAAAATGCCCATCAATGATTGATTGGATAAAGAAAATGTGACACATATACACCATGGAATACTCTGCAGCCATAGAAAAGAATGAGATCTTCTTTTGCAGGGACATGGATGAAGCTGGAAGCCACCATTCTTAGCACTAACACAAGAATGGAAAACCAAACATGTGAAGTGCAGCAAACCACCATGGCACATGTATACCTATTTAAGAAACCTGGATGTTCTTCACATGTATCCCAGAACTTAAAATAAAATAAAAAAATAAAAAAGGGGAAAAAAGAGGAGTTCCTCGCACAAACTCTCTCTTTTCCTGCTGCCATCCATGTAAGATGTGACTTTCTCCTCCTTGCCTTCTGCCATGATTGTGAGGCTTCCCCAGCCATGTGGAACTGTAAGTCCAATTAAACCTCTTTCTTTTGTATATTGTCCAGTCATGGGTATGTCTTTATCAGCAGTCTGAATACGGAATAATACAGATGCCCTTTATTTCTTTCTCTTGTCTGATGGCTCTAGCTAGAACTTCCAGTACTATTTTAATAACAGTGGTGAAAGTGGGCATCCATGTCTTGTTCCAGATCTTAGAAGAAAGGCTTTCTGTTTTTGCTTGTTCCACATGGTACTAGCTGTGAGTCAGTCATATATGGCTTTTATTATGTTGAAGGGATGTTGAATTTTATGAAATGCATTTTTTAGCATCAATTGAAATGATAATATGTTTTCTTGTCCTCCATTCTGTTGATATGATGAATCACATTAATTGCTTTCTGTATGTTCAACCATATTTGCATCTCTGGGATTAATCCAACTTGGCGATGATGAATGGTCTTTTTGATGGGTTATTGAATTCAGGTTGTTACTATTTTGTTGAGGATTGTAGCATAAATATTTATCAGCAAGTACTCCTTGTGGCTTGGGGTGCTGGCAGCTATGGGGTGAGCCTCATCTGCCTTAGGAAAGGGGGGGTAAGAGCAAAAAGAATTGTGTCTTGTGGTTTTAGTGCAATCTCAGTTGCAGTACAGTGACACAGTAGGTGGACTTCTAAGGTATTTGATTCTATCTAGTCCTTGACTCCTGGATGGTAACTCTGGACCAATCTAGGGGCCTGAGAGAACCCAGGGACCTGAAGAGAAAGACAAGGGCCAGGGTGTCTTTGCCCCCTGCTAATTGTAGAGCCCCAGGGGCTTGAGATATCATTGACAGTAGGCAGAGAGTGGTTACAGCAGGCTTTGGGTGAGATCAAGTTCTGTGCTGGCTTCAGTTCTGACCCAGTGTAGTCATAGTGGTGGTGGCCACAGGGGTTTGTGTCACTCTGCACCAAGATTTAGGTAGCTCAGAACGGGGGCGGGGGGGGGGGGGCGGGGGGAGAGAGAGAGAGAGAGAGAGAGAGAGAGAGAGAGACTCTGCTTGGGAGAAAGTAAAGAAAGAGAACAAAAATGTCTGACTAGTAAACAGAGAAGTCTCCCAGATTGTGTCCAAGACAATCAAGGTGGTTCCTCTATGAATCTGCAAGAACCACAGCATTACTGGGCTTGGGGAGCTTCCTAAAGAAGATACAGCTTAGATGACAACACCCATGACCTTTCAAATATCTGGAAGGCCTTTCCAAGAAAGACAGGTATAAAGAAAACCAGACAATACTACAATAAATAGCTAACCTTTCAATGCCCAGATGCTGGAAGAACATTTACTAGCATCAACATCATCCAGGAAAAATGACAACATCAAATGAACTAAATAAGCAACTAGGGACCAATCCCATAGGAACGGAGATATATGAACTTTCAGACAGAGAACTCAAAATAATTATGTTGAGAAAGTGCAGAAATTCAAGAAAAGACAGAGAAAGATTCAGAATTCTATCACATAAATTTAGGAAAGAGGTTGAAATAACTTAAAATAATCAAGCAAAAATTCTGGAGCTTAAAAATGCAATTGGCATACTGAAGAGTGCACCAGAGTCCCTTAATAGCAGAACTGATCAAGCAGAAGAAAGGATTACTAAGCGTGAATACAAGATGTTCGAAAATACAGTCAGACAAGACAATTAAAAAAAAAAAAAGAATAAAAAACAGTGTAGCATGCCTACAGGATCTAGAAAATAGCCTCAAAAGGTCAAATCTAAGAATTATTGGACTTAAAGAGGAGGTAGTGAAAGAGATAGGGGTAGAAAGTATATTCAAAGGGATAATAACAGAGAACTTCCCAAACCTAGAGAAAGATATCAAAATCCAAGTGCAAGAAGGATATAGAACACCAAGCAGATTCAATCCAAAAAAGCCTATCTTACAGCATTTAATAATCAAACTCTCAAAGGTCAAAGATAAAGAAATCCTAAAAGCAGAAAGAGAAAAGAAATAAATACCATACAGTGGAGCTCCAATATGTCTGGTGGCAGACTTTTCATGGAAACCTTACAAGCCAGGAGAGAGAGAGAGGCATGTCATATTTAAAGTGCTGAACCAAAAAATACCCATCTTTTATTCTAGAAAAGTATATCTAGTAAAAATATTATAAAAACATGATGGAGAAAGCAAGGCTTTTTCAGACAAACAAAAGCTGAAAGGTTTCATCAATACCAAGCCTGTCCTACAAGAAATGCTAGAAGGACTACTTCAATCAGAAATAAAAGAATATAAAAAAAGAAATAAAAGGACATTAATGAGAAATAAATAATCACCTAAAGGTCCAAAACTCACTGGTAATAGTAAGTACCTGCAAAATCACAGAATATTATGACACTGTAACTGGTGTGCAAATTACTCAAGTAGAAAGAATAATGAACCAATAAAAATAATAATTACAAAAACTTTTCAACCCATAGTAAAATAAAATATAAGTAAAAACAAAAAGGTAAAAAGCAGGGAGATGAAATTAGGGTGTCAGGTTTTTCTTAGTTTTCATTTTTTTTGTAATTTATTTTATTTTAAGCTCTGGGATACATGTGCAGGATATGCAGGTTTGTTACATAGGTAAACGTGTGCCATGGTGGTTTGCTACACCTATCAACCCATCACCTAGGTATTAAGCCCTACATGCATTAGCTGTTTATCCTGATGCTCTCCCTCTCCCATGCCCCAACAGGGCCCAATGTGTGTTGTTTCCCTCCCTGTGGCCATGTTTTCTTATTGTTCAGCTCCCATTTATAAGTGAGAACATCTGGTGTTTGGTTTTCTGTTCTCGTGTTAGTTTGCTGAGAGTAATGGCTTCCAGCTCCATCCTTGTCCCTGCAAAGGACATGACCTCATTCCTTTTTTGAGGTGCATAGTATTCCATGGTGTATATGTGCCACATTTTCTTTATCCAGTCTATCACTGATGGGCATTTGGGTTGATTCCATGTCTTGCTATTGTGAATAATGCTGCAATGAACATACGTGTACATGTAACTTTATAATAGAATGATTTATATTCCTTTGGGTATATACCCAGCAATGAGATTTCTGGGTCAAATGGTATTTCTGATTCCAGGTCTTTGAGTAATCACCACACTGCCTTCCATAATGCTTGAACTAATTTACATTCCCACCAACAGTGTAAAAGTGTTGCTATTTCTCCACAGCCCTGCCAGCATTTGTTGTTTCTTGATTTTAATAATCACCATTCTGACTGGCATAAGATAGTATCTCATTGTGATTGTGACTTGTATTTTCTAATGATGAGTGATGTTGAGCTTTTTTCATGTTTGTTGGCCACATAAATGTCTTCTTTTGAGAAATATCTGTTCATTTCCTTTGCCCACTTTTTAATGGGGTTGGTTTTTTTTCTTGTAAATTTGTTTAAGTTCTTTGTAGATTCTGGGTATTAGACCTTGGTCAGATGGATAGATTGTAAAAATTTTCTCTCATCGCTTAGGTTGCCTGTTCACTATGATGATAGTTTTTTTTTCTTTTTTCTTTTTTTTCTGAGACGGAGTCTCGCTCTGTTGCCCAGGCTGGAGTGCAGTGGCCAGATCTCAGCTCACTGCAAGCTCCGCCTCCCGGGTTTACGCCATTCTCCTGCCTCAGCCTCCCGAGTAGCTGGGACTACAGGCTAGTTTTTTTTTTATATTTTTTTAGTAGAGACGGGGTTTCACCGTGTTAGCCAGGAAGGTCTCGATCTCCTGACCTCGTTATCCGCCTGTCTCGGCCTCCCAAAGTGCTGGGATTACAGGCTTGAGCCACCGCGCCCGGCCGATGATAGTTTCTTTTGGTGTGCAGAAGCTCTTTAGTTTAATTCGATCCCATTTGTCAATCTAACATTGACTGTAATCTAATATTGACTGTAGAATGTTAAAGTCTCCCACTATTATTGTGTCTACTCTTAGTCTCTTTGTAGGTCTCTAAGAATTTGTTTTATGAATTTGGGTGCTCTTGTATTGGGTGCACATATATTTAGGATAGTTAGCTCTTCTTGTTGAATTGATGCCTTTACCATTATGTAATGTGCTTATTTATCTTTTTTGATCTTTGTTGGTTTAAAGTCTGTTTTGTCAGAAACTAGGATTGCAACCCCTGCTTTTTCTCTGCTTTCCATTTGCTTGATAAGTTTTCTTCCATCCCTTTATTTTGAGCCTATGTGAGTCTTTGCACATGAGGTGGCTCTGTCTTGAATACAGCATGCCAATGGGTCTTGATTATTTATCCAGTTTAACATTATATGCCTTTTAATTGGGGCATTTAGTCCATTTACATTTAAGGCTAATATTGTTATGTGTGAATTTGATCCTACCATCATGATGCTAGCTGGTTATTTAGCAGAATTGTTGATGCAGTTGCTTCATAGTGTCATTGGACTTTGTACTTCATTGTATTTTTTCAGTGGCTGGTAATGGTTTTTCCTTTCCATAGTTAGTGCTTCCTTCAGGAGCTCCTGCAAAGTAGGCCTGGTGGTGATGAATGCCTTCAGCATTTGCTTGTCTGAAAAGGATTTTATTTCTCCTTCACTTATGAAGCTTAGTTTAGCAAGATAAGAAATTCTTGGTTAGAAATTCTTATCTGTAAGAATGTTGATTATTGGCCCCCATTCTCTTCTGGTTTGTAGGTTTTCTGCTGAGAGGTCCACTGTTAGTCTGATGGGCTTCCCTTTGTAGGTGACCTGGCCTTTCTCTCTGACTGCACTTAACATTTTTTCCTTCATTTCAACCTTGGAGAATCTGATGATTATATGTCTTGGGGTTGATCTTCTCAAGGAGGATTTTACTGGGGTTTTATGGATTTCCTGAATTTGAATGTTGGCCTGTCTTGTTAGGTTCGGGATGTTCCCCTGGATGATATTCTGAAGTATGTTTTCCAACTTAGTTCTGTTCACCTTTTCTTTTTCAGGTACCCTGATCAGTCGTAGGTTTGATGTTTTTACATAATCCCATAGTTGTCAGGGTTTTTGTTCATTCCTTTTCATTCTTTTTTCTCTAGTCTTGTCTGCCTGTCATATTTCTGAAAGTTATAGTCTTCAAGCTCTGAAATTCATTCCTTTGCTTGGTCTATTCAGTTATTGATATTTGTGTTTGCATTGTGAAGTTCTTGTGTTGGGTATTTCAGCTGTATCAGGTCATTTATGGTCTTCTCTAAAATGGTTATTCTTGTTAACAGCTCCTGTAATGTTTTATCATGGTTCTTAGCTTATTTGCATTGGGTTAGAACATGCTCCTTTAGCTCAGTGAAATTTCTTATTACCCACCTTCTGAAACCTACTTCTGTCAATTCATCCATCTCAGCCTCCTCCCAGTTCTGTGTCCTTGCTGGAGATGTGTTTTGATCATTTGGAGGAGAAGAGGCACTCTGGCTTTTTTAGTTTTCAGCATTTTGTTGTTGTTGTTATTGATTCTTTCTCATATTAATGAGTTTATCTAGCTTGGATCTTTGAGGCTGTTGACCTTTAGATGGGGTTTTTGTAGGGACTTTTTTGTTGACACTGCTGTTGTTGCTGCTTTCTGTTTGTTTTTCTTGTAACAGTCAGGCCCCTGCTCCGTAGGGCTGTTGCTGTTTGCTGGGGGTCCACTCCAGACCCTATTCACCTGGGTCCCTGCTATACCTGGAGTTGTCAACAATAGAGGCTGCAGAACAGCAAAGATGACTGCCTACTCCTTCCTCGGGGATGTCTCTCCCAGGGAGGCATTGACCTGATGCCAGTGGAAATGCTACTCTATAAGGTGTCTGGTGACCCCTGTTGGAGGTCTCACCCAGTTAGGAGGCATGGGATCCAGGACAAACAAAGCAGTTTGGCTGCCCCTTGGTGGAGGATGTGTGCTGACCCCTGGGTAATCCCACTCATCTGGACTGCCTGGATCCCTCAGAGCCAGCAAGGGGAAAGACTTAAGTTGGCTGGATCCATGGAGGCCATGGCATCCCATCCTCCCAGGGGCTCAGTTCCAGGGAGATCAGAGTTCTGTCCCTAAGCCCCTGGTTGGAGTTGTAAAACTTCCTGCAGGGAGGCCCTGCCCAGTGAGGAGGGATGGGTCAAGGTCCAGCTTAAAGAGGCAGTCTAGTCGTGATCTGCCACAGACATTGTGCTGTGCTGTGGAGAATTTCTCCTGGGTCCAAACCATCCAGTCTCCCCAGCACCAGCAGGGAAAAATGGCAGACTGCAGCTGCATTGATGGCTGCCACCCTTCCCCCCAGGTGCTCAGTTGTCTTAGGCAGCAGGCAGCTGCATTGATGATGGCTGCCCCTCCCCCAGGGACTCAGTAGTCTTAGGCAGTCTCAAGCCGACTGAGCACTGAGAATCTGCACATCTCTGTGCTTGGGACCTAAGATCCTGGTGGTGTGGGCTCATAAGGAGGTCTCCTTTGTTGGTTTTCTATCTGGAAGATCTCTCTGATGCTCAAAGTGGGGTGTGGGAGTCTCCAGCTATAACCATATTGTGATCCATAGGTTGCACAGATCAGTGGAAAAAGTATGGTTTCTCAGGCAGGGTAGCACAATCACTCACCACCTCCCTTGGTTGGGAGTGGGCGTTCCCCTTGCCCCATGTGGCTCCCAGGTGGGCTGTCTCACCACCCTGATTTTCCTCATTCTCTGTGGGTCACACCAACCACCAGTCAGTCCCAATGAGAGAACCTGAATACCTTAGTTTCCAGTGCAGGATTTATTGGCCATTTTTGTTCTTCTCGGTTGGAGCCTCTGACTGCAGCTGTTTCTAGTCAGCCATCTTGGCCCCTCCCCTTAGTATTATTTTCCCTTTTTTGTTTGCTTATGCAAATAGTGTTAAGTTGTTATCAGGTTAAAATAATGGGTTGTAAGATAGTATTTGCATGCCAAATAAAAAATACAATGGATACACAAAAAATAAAAAGTAAGAAACTAGATCATATCACCAGATAAAATCACCCTCACTAGAGAAAGGCAAGAAGGAAAGAAAGAAGAAAAGGAAGATCACAAAACAACCAGGAAACAAGTAACAAAATAGAAAGAGTAAGTTCTTACCAATACTAACAATGAATGCAAATGGATTGAACTCCCAAATCAAAAGACATAGACTGGCTAAATGGATCAAAAACAACAACAAAAAAGATGCATTGATCTGTTGCCTACAAGAAACACACTTTATCTATAAAGACACACATAGACTGAAAATAAAGGAATAGAAAAAAGGTATTCCTTGCTAATGGAAAACAGGAAAGAGCAGTTGTCACTATACTTATATCAGGAAAATAGATTTTAATATAAAAGAATACAAAGAGACAAAGAAGGTCACTATATTATGATAAAGGGGTCAATTCAGCAAGAGGATATAACAATTTTAAATATATAGGCATGCAACATAGGATCACCCAGTTATATAAAGGAAATATTATTAGAGCTAAAGAGAGAGATAAGCCACAATATGGTTATAGCTGGAGACTCCCACACCCCACTTTGAGCATCAGAGAGATCTTCCAGATAGAAAATCAACAAGGAAACGTGAGACTTACTCGGCACTGTAGACCAAACTGACCTAATACATATTTACAGAACATTTCATCCAATAGCTATAGAATAAACATTCTTCTCTTCAACACATGGATCATATAGATGACATTTTAGGTTACAAAACAAGCCTTAAAATATTCAAAAATTAGAAATACTATCAAGCATATTATCTGATCACAATGGAATAAAATGAGAAATTAATAATAATAAGAATTTTTGAAACTATATAAACACATGAAAATTAAGCAATATGCTCCTGACTGACCAGTAGGTCAATAAAGAAATTAAGAAAAAAATTACTGAAGCAACTGATAATGGAAACATAACATACTAAAACCTATGGGATACAGCAAAAGCAGTACTAAGAATAACCATTATAGGTACAAGTGATTACATCAAAAAAGAGTAAAACTTCAAATGAACAATCTAACAATGAATCTTAAAGAACTTAGCAAAGTGAGAGCTAACCAAAACCTAAATTAGAAGAGAAAAAGAGATAAGAAATATTGGAGCAGAAATCAATGAAATTTAAATGAAAAAAAATACAAAAGATCAATGAAGCAAAAAGTTGGTTTTTTGAAAAGTTAAACAAAATAGACAAAACTTTAGCCAGAATAAGAAAAAGAGAAGATGCAAATCAATAAAATTAGGAATGAAAAAGGAAACCTTACAACTGATATTGCAGAAATTCAAGGTTTCGTTATTGGCTACTATGAAGAACTTTACGCCAATAAATTGGAAAATCTAGACAAAATAGTCAAATTTGTAGATACATACAACCTACCAATATTGAACCATGAAGAAATCTAGAACCTGAACAGACCAGTAATAAGTAACAAGACTGAAACTGTATTTGTTCTCACACTTCTATAAAGGACTACCTGAGACTGGGTCATTTGTGAAGAAAAGATGTTTATTGACTCACAATTCTGCAGGATTAACAGGAAGCATGACTGGAAGGTGTCAGGAAACTTACAATCATGGTGGAAGGTAAAGAGGAAGCAAGCACGCTCTTCATGTGGTGGCAGGAGAGAGAGGTAGTGAAGGGAGAAGTGCTGCACACTTTTAAACAATCAGATCTTGTGAGAACTCGCTCAATATCATGAGAACAGCAAGGGGGAAATCCACCCCCATGATCCAATTACCTCCTACCAGGCCCCTGACATGTAGGGATTACAAGTGACATGACATTTTGGTGGGTACACAGAGCCAAGCCATATCAGAAACCATAATAAAGTCTCCCAGTAAAAAAAATAATAATAATAATTAAAAAAAAAAAAAACAAAAACAAAAGCTCAGGACCCAAAGTCTTCATTGCTGAATTCTACCAAACATTTAAATAAGAACTAATACTAATCCTACTCGAACTATCTCAGAAAACAGATGAGGAGGGAATACTTTCAAACTCATTCTGTGAGACCAGTATTATCCTGATACCAAAATCATACAAAGACATTTTAAGAAAAGAAAATCAGACAAAGACACTTCAAAAAAAGAAAACTACAGGCCAACCTCACTGATGAAAGTGATTTTAAAAATCCTCAACAAAATACTAGCGATCCAAATTCAATAATACATTAAATAGATCATTCGTCATGACCAAGTGTGATTTATCCCTAGGATACAAGTTTAGTTCAACATATGCAAATGAACCAATGTGATACATCATATCAATGGAAGGAAGAATGAAAACCATATTATAATTTCAATTGATGCTGAAAAAGCATTTGATAAAATTTAACATCCTTCATGATAAAAATTCTCGAAAATCTGGGGATAGAAGAAACATACGTCAACATAGTAAAATTCATATATGACAGGTCTGCAGCTAGTATCATACTGAATGTGGAAAAACTGAAAGCCTTTTCTCTAAGATCTGGAACAGAACGAGAATGCTCACTGTCACTACTGTTATTCAAGATAGTACTCGGGAAGGCTGAGGCAGGAGAATGGCGTGAACCCGGGAGGCGGAGCTTGCAGTGAGCCGAGATCGCGCCACTGCACTCCAGCCTGGGCGACAGAGCAAGACTCCGTCTCAAAAAAAAAAAAAAAAAAAAAAAAAAAAAAAAAAAAAAGATAGTACTGGAAGTTCTAGCTAGAGCAATCAGACAACAGAGAGATATAAAGGGCATCCAAACCGAAAAGGAAGAAGTCAAATTATCCTTGTTTGCAGATAGATGATCTTGTAAAAACCTGAAGACTTTACAAGAAAACTATTAGAACTGAAAAACAAATTCAGCAATGTGGCAGGATACAAGATCAACATACAAAAATTAGTAGCATTTTTATATGCCAACAGTGAACAGTATGATAAATAAATTTAAAAAGTAATCCCATTTACAATAGCCACACATAAAATGAAATGCCTACAATTAACTTAACCAAAGACATGAAAGATCTCTACAATGAAAACTGTAGGCCGGGCGCGGTGGCTCAAGCCTGTAATCCCAGCACTTTGGGAGGCCGAGACGGGCGGATAACGAGGTCAGGATATAGAGACTATCCTGGCTAATACGGTGAAACCCCGTCTCTACTAAAAAAATACAAAAAAACTAGCTGGGCGAGGTGGCGGGCGCCTATAGTCCCAGCTACTCGGGAGGCTGAGGCAGGAGAATGGCGTAGACCCGGGAGGCGGAGCTTGCAGTGAGCTGAGATCTGGCCACTGCACTCCAGCCTGGGTGACAGAGCGAGACTCCGTCTCAAAAAAAAAAAGAAAAAGAAAAAAGAAAACTGTAAAACACTGATGAAAGAAATTGAAGGGGACACCCCAAAATGGAAAAATATTCCATGTTCATGGATTGGAAGAATTAATATTATTAAAATGTCCATACACTCAAAAGAATGTATCCACAGACCCTTTGAACAAAGCAGCAGGATGTGGTGTACTCCATGAGATAGGTGAAAAACTGCAAGTTTCCTGTGTGAGATCAGTGAAGAGATTGCCTCCAGGATACACATCTACACTGTGGAATCTGAAACTCCAGGCCATGGGAGAAGACGTTAACCCTACCCATAGCTGGAACTGATTTAGGGAGTGGTGAGAAACATAAAAGTAGAAGCAGCAGAGGGAAGTGTCTTGCACGCATTCCCAGTCTCTAGCATTGACCAAAGGAAGCCATTCTTGATTTTATCTCACAGAAGACCTCGGGGAAGTCAACTAACTAGCTCAGGGAGGGGTTAAAGGGTGAAAGAAGCTCTCAGCTAAATTTTGTGATATAATTACAATTGGAGCTGAACTCCCTTTACCAGAACCTGGGGGCAAGCTGAAAATGTGCTGCAGACACCAGCACAGGAGCTGTGTGCCCAGTCCTGTGGGAGAGCTTCTTACACCCTGCAGCCCCTCCCTGTGTGGGAGTATGTGGGAGGGGCATGGCCTGAAAGTTGTGGTTGATATTTCTGTGGGGAAAGGTTATGCCCTGGGGCAGGTCTGCATTCTGTACACATACTGTCTGGATCTTAACCTGGTACTGTTAGTGGAGTACTGTGAAATCTGCCTTGCCAACTGCATGGGAGCTGGATGACACTTCCTGCCATTGCTACTCCTCACTCCTATTGTGAACTCTTCTGTGCAGTAGAGGCAGTTATACACCCCATCTGGAGTATTACCCCAGCAACCTGAGAGCCACCCTTTGACCCTCAAAGGGGCCACAACTTTCCCCTCTCGTGAAGAGTCAGAGTGCAGACTCACTTAAACCTGCACCACCTGGTTGTGCCCCTCTACCTGCCATGGTTGCTTAACACAAAGTAGATAAATATTTGAGAGATTTATAGCTCCACCTATTGCCTGAGAAACCAGAATACTTCGTCTGGGAAATTTAGGGCAAGCTCTAATCCCACTGCTACTACCACAGCTGGTGCTGTTTTGCAAGTGCCATCTCCTGGCTGGAGGCCAACCAACACAGTCCATTATAGCATGTCTAGGTAGAATAACACTGCACCTGGGAAACAGAAACAGCTGTGTGGCTTCAGCTATCACCACTGCCTGCAACACCCTGGCTAACCAGAGGCCCTGAATCTGTCTATATGACAAGTTGACTACTTTCATAACCAACATTCGAGAAAACCAGCACACTAAGCCTATCTCCAATGAAGGAATCTCACAGAGTAGATGTCACTCCCTGTTACCCTCATCAGAGCTGGTGCTGGTACCCACTGCTGGGAGACTTGAAGACCGGTCACATCACCAGATCCCTTGCAGACATTCTCCGGCACCAGCCCAGAGTGTCGCAGCCCCACTGGGTGGCTAGATCCAGGAGAGCAATAGCAATCATTGTAGTCTGGCTCTCAGAAATTCCTACTCTTAGGGGAAGGGGGAGATCACCCCATCAAGAGAACACCCTGTGGGACAAAGGAATCTGCCCAGCAGGTCTTCTGTCTTAGATCTTTCCACTGGTGGGAACTTTCTTTCAGCAAAGACACAATTGTGGTGCTGGGCACAGCAGAGAAATTCTGCACCTCTACCCAAATAATCAGGCAGCCTTTGTTTTCATGAAGGGTCTTGGAGAAGGGGTCCTGGTTCCCCTTTGTCCACTACTGCAGACACAGCTGGGGCTTCTCCCACAGTAACTCAGCATGGATGCATCTATAGACAACCTTCCTGGAACAATTCACAGTGGTTGCATCCCTACAGGAGGAGCACTTTTCAGGTTTAGGCTTGCATGAGAGGCAGAATCACAATTCCTTATTACTTGGAACATCAACATCCCTACAAATGAAAAGACTTGCCTGTTTGATCTGAATAGCTGGAACACTGGGACAGCAGTGAAGTTCGGAGGAGGATAGCTTTTCTGTTGACCTGGCAGGGAAGCTGAGGCAGTTCCCAACCTTCAAGCTAATACAAACTCAGTGCATCTAATTTACACCTCTGTCAGTCACCTTCATCAAGGCAGGAACCTCTGCCCACCATTGGGTATTGCATCTACCCACCTGCTTTAGCTACAACTTGTTTCTACCCAGGGATACCTCCCCTAATAGCCTGAAGCCTGAACCATCAAGTCAGTAAATAAAATACTGGGGAAAAATCAAATAAATAAAAAAGCACACACCATGGGTGAATGAGATAAGCTTCGAGATCCTTGCCATTCCAACCCCATATGAGACAGTGAACTTGCCCACACACCAAATGCATAACTACTGCAATCAACATCTGAGACAGCCAGCACACAAAGACTCTCTACAACCAAGAAACTCATACAGAGTCTTTTCCCTTAAAAGCACCAAGAACCAAATTAGACTATAATAAGCTATAAACATTAAAGGTACATTTTTAAGAGGAAAAAATCACCGATCAAAAATAAATTCAAGAACAATTTGAAGATATAGTCTACCCAAATAAGAAGGAACCAGAAAAATAATTCTGGTAATATGACAAAACAGGGTCCTATAACACCCCCAAGAGATCACATTAGCTCATCAGCAATAGAGCCAAACCAAGATGAAACATTTGAAATTCCAGATAAAGAATTTAGAAGGTTGATTCTTAAGCCACTCAAGGAGATACCAGAGAAAGGTGAAAACCAAGATAAAGAAACTAAAAATACAATTCTGGATAAGATGAATAATTTTCCAGAGAGATAGATATCAAAAAGAAAAGACAATCAGAACTTCTAAAAATGAAAGACACACTTAGGGAAATACAAAATGTAGTGGAAATTTTCAATAATAGACTAAAAAGACTAGAAGAAAGAACATCAGAACTTGAAGACAGGATTTTGAATTAACCAATTAACCCAGTCAGACAAAGATAACAAAAAAAGAAGCAAAAGAAATGTACAGTGGTTCCAAGAAATATGGGATTATGTAAAATGGCTGTATTAGTCTGTTCTCGCATTGCTATAAAGAAATACCTGAGACTGGGTAATTTATAAAGAAAAGAGGTTTAATTTGCTCGCAGTTCTGCAGGCTGCACAGTAAGCATAATGGATTCTTCTGGGGAAGCCTCAGAAAATTACAATCTTGGCAGAAAGCAAAAGAGGAGGCACATCTTTACATGGCCAGAGCAGGAGAAGGGAGGAGGTGCTGCATATTTGTAAGCAACCAGATCTCATGATAACTCACTCACTATCATGA
Organism: Macaca fascicularis; assembly: GCF_037993035.2. NCBI lineage: Eukaryota > Metazoa > Chordata > Mammalia > Primates > Cercopithecidae > Macaca > Macaca fascicularis. The sequence continues at coordinate 123,966,072 of NC_088395.1, read as the reverse complement.
GAATAGCACCAAGGGGATGGTGCTAACCCATTTATGAGAACTCTGTCCCTATGATCCAGTCACCTCCCAACAGGCCCCACCTCCAACATTGTGGATTACAATTTGACATGATATTTTTTATGGACACAGATTCAATCTGTATCTATAGCCAAACCTAAGAATAGCTGGTGTTCCTGAGGGAGAAGAGAGGGCTTAAAATTAAGAAAATGTATTTGAGGAAATAATTGAGATAAACATCCCTGGCCTTACTAGAGATTTAGATGTCCAAAGACAAGAGCTCAAAGAATTTCTGAGAAATTCATTGCAAAAAAATAATTGCCAAGGCACATAGTCATCAGACTACCTAAAGTCAACACAAAGGAAAGAATTCTAAGAGTTGTGAGACAAAAGCATCAGGTAATCCATAAAGGAAAACCTATCAGACTAATAGCAGACTTCTAAGCAGAAACTATACAAGCTAGAAGGGACTGAAGTCCTATCTTTAGCCTCTTTAAACAGAATAATTGTCAGCCAAGAATTTTACATCCAGCAAAACTAAGCTTCATAAATGAAGGAGAGAGAAACTATTTTTCAGACTAAGGCAGAGGGAATTTGCCACTACCAAAGCAGCACTAAATAAAATGCTATAAGAAATTCTAAAACTTGAAAGAAAAGCTCAAAATGCACCAAAATAATACCTCCTAAAAGAATAAAACCCATAAGGCCCATAAGGCAATGGAAAAAAGAAAGTATCTAGGTAACAACTACCATGATGAATAGAAACAGTACCTCACATCTCAATATTAACACTGAATATAAATTTCCTAAATGCTCTACTTAAAAGGTACAGAATGGCAGAATGGATAAAAGAAATCACAAACCAAATATCTGCTGTCTTCAAGAGACTCACCTAACACATAAAGACTCATATAAACTCAATGTAAAGGGGTAGAAAAAGAATTCCACATAAATGGAAACAAAAAGCAAGTAGGAGTAGCTATTCTTATATCAGACGAAACAGACTTTAAAGCATCAACAGTAAAAAAAAAAAAAAAAAAAAAAAAAAGCAGAAGAATATTATATAGTGATAAAATGATCAGCTCAGCCAGAAGATATTACTATCCTAAATTTATATGCACCTAACATTAAAGCTCTCAGCTTTATAAAATCAATTACTACTGGACCTAAGAAATGAGGTAGATGGCAATACAATAAAAGTGGGGGGATTTCAATACTCCACAGACAGTACCAGACAGATAATCAAGAAAGAAAGTCTACAAAGAAATAATACAGTTAAACTATACTATATCCTAGAACATATAGACTTAGATATTTACAGAGCATTCTTCCCAACAAATGCAGAATACACATTCTTCTCATCAGCACATGGAACATTCTCCAAGATAGACCATATGATAGGTCACAAAACAAGTCTCCATAAATTCAAAATAAAAATCATATCAAATATCTTCTCAGACCACAGTGGAATAAAACTGGAAGTCAACTCCAAAGGGAACCATAACAACTATACAAATACATGGAAATTAAATAATCTGCTCTTGAATGATTTTTGGATTAACAACGAAATTAAAATGGAAATTTAAAACAATATTTGAAATGAATCATAAAAGTGACATAAGTTATGAAAACCTATGAGATACAGCAAACGCAGTGCTAAGGGGAACTTTCATAGCATCAAATGCCTACATTGAACAGTCTGAAAGAACACAAACTGATCATCTAATGTCACACCTCAAATAACCAGAGAAACAAGAACAAACCAAACCCAAATCAAGTGGAACATAAGAAATAAGAAAGATAAGAGCAGAACTAAATGAAATTGAAACAACCAAAATTACAAAAGATAAGTGAAAGAAAAAGTTGGTTCTTTGAAAATATAAAAAGAACGGATAAACAATGAGATTAATCAAGAATAGAAGGTTGAAGATCCAAATAAGTTCAATTAGAAATGAAACTGGAGACATTACAACCAATGCCACAGAAATCCAAAAGCTTACTCCAAATCCAAAAGGCTACTATGAACACATTTACATAGACAAACTAGAAAATATAGAGGTAATGGACAAATTCCTGGAAACATACAACCCTCTTAAATTAAGTTGGGAAGAAATAGAAACCCTGAACAGACCAATAAGAAGCAGCACAATTAGAAATAAAAAAAATGCCAACAAATAAAGCTCAAGACCAGATGGATTCACAGCTGAATTCTACCAGACATTCAAATAAGAACTGTTACCAATCCTATTGAAACCATTCCAAAATATAAAGAGAGAATTCTCCCTAACTCATTCTATGAAGCCAGTACCATCCTAATATCAAAATCAGGAAAGGACACAACAAAAAAAGAAAACTACAGACCAATATTCGTGATGAACATAGATGAAAAAATTCTCAACAGAATAAGAGGTAACCAATTCTAACAGAGCAAGTGAATTTCATCCCAGAAATGCAGGAATGGTTTAACATACACAAGTCAGTAAATGTGATATGTAACATAAACAGAATTAAAAACAAAAACCTTATGACCATATTAATAGATGGAGAAAAAGCATTTGACAAAACCCAGCATCCCATTATGATAAAAACCTTCAACAAACTAGGTGTAGAATGGACTTACTTCAAATTAACAATATGCCAAACCCACAGCCAATAATCATACTAAATGGGAAAATGTTGAAAGCATTCCTTCTGAGAACTGGAACAAGACAAAGATGCCTACTTTAACCACTTCTATTCAACATAGTACTGGAAGTCCTAGCCAGAGCAATTAGGCAAGAGAAAAAAATAAAGGACATCCAAATTGGAAAAGAAAGTCAAACTGGCACCGTTCACTGATGATGTGATCATATACCTAAAAAACTCTAAAGACTCACCTGAAAAGGTCCTAGATCTGATAAGAAAATTCAGTAAAGTCTCAGGATAAAAAATCAATGTACATACTGCTACACACCAGGAACAACCAAGCTGAGAAACACATCAGGAACTCAATCCCTTTTACAACAGCTGCAAACCATAAAATACTTAGGCATATACTTGACCAAGAAGGTGAGAAAGATCTCTACCAGGAAAATGACAAATCACTGCTGAAAGAAATCACAGATGACACAAACAAATGGAAACAGATCCCATGCTCATGAATAGGAAGAATCAATATTGTGAAAATGAACATACTGCCCAAAGTAATCTACAGATTCAATGCAATTCCCATTAAAATACCACCATCATTTTCACAGAAATAGAAAAACAATTCTAGAATTCATATGGAACCAATAAAGAGCCCTCGTAGCCAAAGCAATACTAAGCAGAAAATAATCTGGAGGCATTACATTACTGGACTTCAAATAATACTACAAAGCTATAGTTAACAAAGCAGCATGGTACTTGTATAAAAATAGGCACTTAGAACAATGGAACACAATAGATAACCCAGAAATAAAGCCAAATACAACTAAATAATCTTTGACAAAGCATACAAAAACATAAATTGAGGAAAGAACACCCTATTCAATACATGATGCTGGGAAAACTGGAAAGCCAGATGTAGAAGAATGAAATTAGATCTTATCTGTTACCTTCTATAAAAATATATTCAAGGTGGATTAAAAACTTAAATCTAAGACTGGAAACCATAAAAATTCTAGAAGATAACATTGGAAAATCTCTTCTGGACATTGGCCTAGGCAAAGAATTCATGACTAAGACCTCAAAAGCAAATACAAGAACAAAAATAAATAAGGGAACCGAATTAAACTGAAAACGTTTCTGCATAGCAAAAGAAATAATCAGCGGAGTAAACAGACAACCCACAGAGTGGGAGAAAATATTTGCAAACTTTGCTTCAGAGAAATTACTATTATCTAGAATCTACCGGGAACTCAAACAAATTAGCAAATAATAATAATAATAATCCCGTCAAAAAGTGGGCAAAAGTCGTGAATAGACATTTATCAAAAGAAGATATACAAACAGTGAACAACAAATTAAAAAGTGCTCAACATCACTAATCATCAGAGATATGCAAATTAAAGTTACAATGAGACACCACCTTACTTCTGCAAGCATGGCCATAATTAAAAAGTCAAAGTACGATAGATGTTGGAGTGGATGTGGTGAAAAGGGAACACTTTTACACTGCTGGTGGGAATGTAAATTAATACAATCACTATGGAAAACAGCATGGAGATTCCTTAAATAGCTGAAAGTAGATCTACCATTTGATCCAGCAATCCCACGACTGGGTGTCTACCCAAAGGGAAAAAAGCTATTATATGAACACACACACACACACACACACATACACACACACACACACACACGCATATTTATAGCAGCAAAATTCGCAATTGCAAAGACATGGAACCAACCTAAGTGCCCACCAGCCAATAAGAGTGGACAAAGAAAATGTGGAATATATACACCATGGAATAATAGCCAAAAAAAGAAACAAAATAATATCTTTGTCAGGAACTTGGATGGAGCTGTTCTCATATGAGAACATACAGTATTTGGTTTTCCATTTCTGAGTTACTTAGTTCCCACTTATAAGTAGGAGCTAAGCTATTAGTACACGAAGACATACAGAGTGATATAATGGAGCTTGGAGACTCGATGTGGGGGAGGTTGGGAACCAGGTGAGGAATAAAAAAATGCTATATATTGGGTACAGTGTACACTACTTGGGTGACACGTGGACTAAAATCTCAGCATTCACCACTATGGAAGTCACTCATGTAACTAGAAATGACTGGTACCCCAAAACTATTTAAATATTTTTAAAAATTTAAAAATAATAAATAAATTATAATAAAAATACCAATAATATTATTCACAGAAATAGAAAAAACAATTCTAAAATGTATATGGAATCACAAAGACCCAGAATAGCCAGAATTATCCTAAGCAAAAGGAACGAAACTGGAGGAATCTGATTACTTGATTAAAAATTATACTAGAGAGCTATAGTAACCAAAACAGCAAGGTACTGGCATAACAATAGACACATAGACCAACAGAACAGAATGGAGAATACAGAAACAAATCCACATACCTACAGTGGATTCATTTTCAACAAAGAGTTCAAGAACATACACTGGGGAAAAGACAGTCTCTTCAATAAATGGTGCTTGGAAAACTGGATATCAATATGCAAAAGAATGAAAATAGACCCCTACCTTTCACCATATACAAAAATCAAATCAACAGGGATTAAAAACAAATCTAATACCTCAAACTATGAAACTAGTACAAGTAAACATTAGGAAAAATCTCTAGGACATTGGTCTGGGCGAAGATTTCTTGAATACCCCACAAACACAGACCACCAAAGCAAACATGGACAAATGGGATCACATCAAGTTAAAAATCTTCTGGATAGCAAAGGATACAGTCAACAAAGTGAAGTGACAACCCACAGAACGTGAGAAGATATTTGCAAACTACCCATCTGACAAGGGATTAATAACTAGAATATATAAGAAGCTCAAACAGTTCTATAGGAAAAAATAATCATCCAATTTAAAAATGGGTGAAATATTTGAATAGAAATTTCTCAAAAGAAGACAAATGGCAAACAGGCATATGCCAAAGTGCTCAACATCATTGATCATCAGATAAATGCAGTTCAAAACTACAAAGAGATATCGTCTCACCCCAGGTACAATGGCTTATATCCAAAAGACAGGCAATAATATAGGCTGGCAAGGATGTGGAGAAAAAGGAAACCTTGTACATTGTTGGTGGGAATGTATATTAATACAGCCACTATGGAGAACAGTTTGGAGGTTCCTCAAAAAACTAAAAATAAAGCTACCATATGATCCAGCTGCCCCCCCCCGCCACCGCCCCGGGCATATACCCAAAAGAAAATTAGTCAATATATGGAAGGGACATCTGGAATCCTATGTTTTTTGCAGCACTGTTTTTACAATAGCTAAGATTTGAAGCAACCTAAGTGTCCCTCAACAGATGAATAGATAAAGAAAATGTGGTGCATATACAAAATGGAGTAGTATTCAGCCATAACAAATAATAAGATCCATTCATTTGCAAAAACATGGATGGAACTGGAGATAATTATGTTAAGTGAAATAGACCAGGCAAAGAAAGACAAACATCACATGTTCTCACTTATTTGTGGCATCTAAAGATGAAAACAACTGGATTCATGAACATAGAGAGTAGAAGGATGATTACCAGAGGCTGGAAACGGAAGTGGGGGCCTCGGGCGGGTGGTAGGGGTGGTTAATGGGTACCAAAAATAGTGAGAAAGAATGAATAAGACCTACTATTTTACTATTTTAATAAGTGACTATAGTCAATAATAACTTAATTGTACATTTTAAAATAACGGAAAGAATGTAGTTGGATTATTTGTAACACAAAAGATAAATGCTTGAAGGAATATATATACACACATAATATAAATTATATAATTATATAGTTATGTATTATAATATATAACACATAATTATCTATAGCTGTATTATATTACATACAGTATAATATATAATTATGTATTATATAGTATACAATATAATTATAACATGTAATATATAACATATACAATTGTGTATTATAGAACACAATTTTTTATCCATTCGTGTGTTGTTGGACACTTCAGTTATCTGTGATTTTTCACTATTGTAAATATACCTGCTATGAACATTCATGTAGAACTCTTTTCATGGTGTATATACTCATTATTTTTGCATATATACCTATTAGTAGAATTCTTGTGTTATATCATGTCTTTACAATATTTTACAGGATTAAATAATTACCTTGTAGTCCACAGAGGAAGTCAGTCTCGGTCATGAAATCTATCTGGATGACTAAAATGGAGACCTGAGAAACTCAATGAAAAAAGGAAATACATAACAGTGGTTAAGAACATGGGCTTTGAGGTTAACAGACTTAAATACAAGTCTTGACTCTGCTACTTAATAGCTATGTGGCCTTGGACAAGTTACTTAATGTCTGTTCCTCAGTTTCCTCAGCTATAAAATGGAAATAATAATAGTAGTAAGCTCATAGAATTATTGTGAAAAGTATATGTGATAATGTGGGTAAAATACCTTGCATATAACTTAACATATAGTAAGCACTCAGTAAATTTTAACTATTATTATTGTTGCTATTATTATTGAATTGTAAATGTAATGTGCTTTTATTTTATGGGCAGTTTAATTAGAGATTGTGATTCAGAAATGTGAAACACTAAATGGAATGAGAAGTTGGGAAATCACGATATGGGAAGTTAGGAGACAAATAGTGAGTATAATAAAATAGGACTGTTAAATGTCCTGGGCCGTAGAAGCAAAGGACACAGCTAATTTAAGAACCCTAGGACCAGGCGCAGTAGCTCACGCCTGTAATCCCATCACTTTGTGAGGCCAAGGCGGGTCACGAGGTCAGGCATTCAAGACCATTCTAGCCAACACGGTGAAACCCCATCTCTACTAAAGATACAAAAAATTACCCGGGCATGGTGGTGTGCACCTGTAATCCTAGCTACTCCAGAGGCTGAAGCTGAGGCAGGAGAATTGCTTGAACCCGGGGATCGGAGGTTGTAGTGAGCCAAGATTCTGCCATTGTACTCCAGCCTGAGTGACAGGGCGAGACTCTGTCTCAAAAAGAAAAAAAAAAATAGAAAAAAACCCCTAGATCTAGATATACTGATTCAGATGAGTTGGCCCGGGTTATCAGTCTACTAGGGAGAGAGAGAAAACAAACAAAAGCAAGAAGGGTTGAGGATGGTTGTTGGAACTCACAAAAGAAGACTGAGACTGAACTGTGTGCTCAGAACGAAAGAGGGGTAGGAAATTTCCCAGGATAGAATTTAAGACTTGAGAGTCTCAATTATTTCTGGGTCCCAGATTCCTATGGAAATATATTGAAAGCGAAGATGCTTTCCCTAGAAAGATACACATGTATATCTGCCTGTAAAATTTTGTCTACAATGTCAGGGGATTCAAAGACTCCCTAAAGCCCAGACAAGTACCTTTAAATAAGGAATCATGGGCTTTGTGGAACTGAAAACTGAAGAGAGAGTGAATCTGAGACACAGAGATTTTCTTAATAACCAAAAGAGCTGAAATAAATGGTTCCTCAATATTGAAGGTGTAGAAAGGCAAAAGGGAATTAGAAAGACAAGACAATGAATAACCTGAAGATTAGGTTATAGGATGAGCTGGCCTTTTCTCTGGCTTTCCCAAAGAGTGAAGCAGATGATGTGTAGAAAAAAGAGCCATGCTATGTGTGTGATAAACCAAGCTCATTGAGTAACATCAAGATTTTTCCCATGAATTTGCCAGATATGAAAGTTAAAAACATGGGTTAGAATACCAAAGCTGAAACAATCTTTAGTTCATAAAGCCTCACTCCATCATTTAACACATGAGGGAGTAGTGTTAGAAAGGAGTTTGTCTAAATGCATATTGTTACCTAGCAGCTGAGAGAGATTAGAATCCTGGTCTTAAGACTCCTAGTCCAGGTGTTTTCTAACACACAGAATTGCCGTGTTTCCTTGTCATGTTTAAAAAGTAGCCAAGAAAATTAGGATATGTTTTAGAGTATCCCAGATTGTGAAGCTTGAAGCCTTTGAAAGGTTTTAGCTAGAGAGTAACTGATTAACCTTATGGTTTAGTAAGATAGCTGGTGGTTGATGGTTTTACTGCCTGTTTTATCTGAGTGAACTTTCATTGTGATGCTAGGGTTATAGAACAGGACTGACAATAATATTACTTTTTCTAATATAATACTACATGGAAACATGTGTTTTATTGTCTGAAGCATATTTTTTGACCTCATGTTATATCCAGGTACGTAAGAGGCAGTCATTTTGACATATTGTTGACGAAAGCATGTTTCTTGCTCAACAAAAAACACTTAGATATGTATCTCTATGCTTGTACATTTTTAAGAACAAGGAGAAGGTATTGAATTTACAATAGGCTACTCAACATTGATTACCTCATGGGATTGGGAATGGTAGAGGAGGCGGAATACATGATATGAAAGGGTTTGCTTTATAAAAAAAAAAAATCACATTAAAATATGACAATCTGTTGAGCACATTATCTATAGAAGATGATATTCTAAGATGCTCTTGGACATATAAAAAGGACTGACACATAGTTCTGTGCCTTTAGGTTTATAATCTAGTTAAAGAGCTTAGATATATGCATAAAACTACCACATTAGATAATTATTTCTTCTTACTAGAGACAGGGCCTTGCTATGTTGCCCAGGCTGGTTTTGAACTCCTGAGTTCAAGCAATCCTCCTGCCTCGGCATCCCAAAGTGCTGGGATTACAGGTGTGAGCCACCACGTCTGGCCCACATTAGAGAATGTTTTAAGTGTTAAGTAAATGGTGTAGACATAGGTTGAGCATCCCCAATGTGAAAATCTGAAATCCAAAATGCTTCAAAATCTAAAACTTTCTGATATGCTAATATGACCCTACAAGTGGAAAATTCCATACCCAACCTCATGTGATGAGTTGCAGTCCAAACTTTGTTTCATATATAGAATTACTAAAAATATTCTGCAGAATTATCTTCAGGCTATCTGTATAAGATACATATGAAACATAAATGATTTTCTTGTTTAGACTTGGGTCCAATCCCCAAGGTATCTCATTATGTATATGCAAACATTCCAAAATCCAAAAAACTTCACAATCTGAAATACTTCTGATCCCAAGCAGTTCTAATAAGGGCTACTAAACCTGTGTATGTTCCATTAGAATTCAAGGGGATGATGAGTTTACTTGCAGTTGAAGTGATTAGGAAAACATCGTGGAGGAGCTAGCTTTTGCTGAACCTTGAAGAAGAAACAAAGTTATAAAGTAAAAACACATGTTAAAAATGAATAGCACTTACATGCATACATACATTACACACATACATTTTATATATACATATACATTATATGCATATAGAATTTTCATAAAGATTGTCATGTATATATAATGCTGTGCAACTTCATTTAAAAATATTGTGGACACATTTTCATGTCTATATATAGTTTTCTTTTTTTTCTTCAATGAATTGTCAGCTGAATCATGTAAATATATATATATTTACATATATGTATAAATAAATCTCTTAAGCAACCTTATAGAACTTTTTGTATGGCTATATGATACGTTATTGAACTAATCCCTTCATTGGTAGATATTTAGATATTTTTTGGTGAGTTTATTACTATTATCAACAGTGCTGCTAAAACACGTTTGTATTTTTAGTTTTGTACTTTACTGTGGGTGATTTCTGTAGAAGAGAATCCTTTGAAGTGCAATTTCCAGGTCTACAAGTATGGGCGATTTGGATTTTGTTAGGTATTGTCATATTTACCTGTGCATAGGGTATAATCATTTATATTCTCAGCAATTGTTTATGCAAGTTACATTTTAGCCACATTTTTCCCAACACATGTATTCTAAGTTTTACTGTTTGCCAGTTTGATATATGAAGTATACTATCTCATTGTTTTAATTTGTATTTATTTATGAACAAAGTAGCGTCTTACATATTTATGAGCCATTTTTATTACTTTTTCAGCAAACTTTACTTTCTGTTGAGCATTCAACTATTGAGCTGATGGTTTTTGTGATCTCTTTGTACATTGCAGAGCTTTAATTTTCTATGTGTTGAAAATACATTTTCCAATTTGTTTTTGTCTATTGATGATCTGAATTTTTTTTTTTTGCCATATAGGTGTTTTATACACTATCAATCTTTGAACTCTCTAATAAATATTCTTGCCTTTTGGGCAAGACTTGAATGGGGAGGGTTCATATCAGGAAATATGAGTTGAGATTGTAGGCCAGAACTTACGTATCTAGTTTAGGAGTTTGACTTTATCATGCTGTCAGTGAGAAGCTACTATTGGAGAAAGGGATTGCTAGGGTTTCAAGAAAACAAGTTTGACATTGGGAGGAGTGGCTACTAGAAGGAAAGAAAGAACAGGATCAGGAAGATTAGTTAGGAGGCTATTGCATTATTAGTCATGTTTGCTGGGACAAAAGTCTCATCTGGTAGAGCTGTGGTGGGTTTGGAAAGATTTTAAGAGACATTCAGGAATTATTGATAGAATGTGGTGACTAGTCTTGGTGACAGTGGGGTTACTGATTATTCTGAACTTAAAGGTATGTGATTACATTAAATGAAATGGGGACTGTTTCTTGATTTGGAATATACGTGCATTTTTTCCTGCTTAGTTCAATTTAGCAAACATTTACTCTGAGCTGCTATATGATGGTCCCCGTGCTTGGAGATGGAGATATAAAGATACACATGGACTCTGGCCTCAGGGAATTCGCAGTCTAGTAGGGAAGGCAGACATACATGTAATCCAAATATTGCATTGCAGTGTGCCAAGTGCAGCAAGAGAAGTATGCACAAGATGCAAAGGCAGTGCAAAGGAGAAAGGAAAACTTTGCCTGGGGTTGTCAGGTAGGGTACCATAGAGGATGGTATATGTGAGCACATTTATAAAGGACAAACAAGAGTTTGCCAAGTGAAAGAAAGGGAAATAATGTTTCCAGAAGTGTGAATAGCATTACAAAGGCACAGAGGTCTGGAACACAGTGGTGTGTTTAAAGAGACTTGTGAGTGTTAATAGCTGAGTGTGACAATTTAAACTATTAGGGGGAATAACAGAAGATGTGACTGAAATGGCAAACAAAGGGACGGGAAGGGAGAGCTTTGTATGCCTTGCCAAACATCTTGGAGCTTGAAACCATTGGAGAATTTTATTTTTATTTATTTAATTTTATTTTTTGAGACGGGGTCTCGCTCTGTTGCCCAGGCTGGAGTTCAGTGGTGTGAACATGGCTCACTGCAGCCTCGACCTCCTGGACTCAGGTGATCCTCCCATTTTAGACTTCTGAGTAGTTGGGACTACAGGCATGCACCACCATGCCTGCCTATTTTATTTTTCTATTTTTTGTAGAGACGGGGTCTCGCCATGTTGCCCAGGTTGGTCTTGAACTCCTGAGCTCATGTGATCCTCCCACCTTGGCCTCCCAAAGTGCTGGAATTACAGTCATAAGCCACCCTGCCTGGCCCATTGAATGATTTTAATCAAAGTAGCTAATCAGCTTGACGCTTGGCAAAATAAGCCACTTTGGAAGGGTGTTAGACTAGTCAGTGTCACGAGTTAGTAGGCAACAGAAAGAAGTAATGAGAGCCTGTGTTTGGGCAAGGAAAGAAAGTGAAGGCAATATGGGAAAAATTCAGAAAAATCTAAACTGTACATAATTTATAGAAGATGTGAATTTTGATTAATTGTTTCTCCTGAGGCAGTTTTTAATAGGTTTGATAATGCAATTTCCACTGTGATTTCTAATGGAGTGGATTTGTAAAACTGGTGGGACAGGAGTGGGAAGCACTCAGTTATTAATCTTGAGCTTAATATAGTGGTTCTCAACTTGTTGTCTGCCTTCACATTGTGAAATTGATACCCATCAGTAATACCACTCATTACCTTGTGGCGATTTTAAACATGGAGGAGTAGGGGGGTCAGTATGAGGGAAGTTATAGAATCTTCCAAGGAGCATGCATAGTTTGAAAAAGCCCCTCAGGGAATTCTGCTATGTATCATTTCTCCAAACACACACATTTGAGAATCGCTGGTGTATTTTCAGCAATGGTGAGAGAACACACACACACACACACACACACACACTCACATACACACAGCTGGCAAATGAATTCATATTCACACAGAGAGTGTACCTAGGCTTTGACTAAAACAGCCCCTAGTTAGAGATTAATAAAAAGTGGCATCATTACACTCTAGTTTTCTTCTATGTGATACTGTGATTTTCAATGCATTTTTGATAAATACAAATCAACTCATTGGGAGAAAGTTGACCCATGGGGAGAACATTAAGGGAAAAAGCATGGAACAAATCCTCCATCTAGATAGACGTAAATAAAAGATGACTAATTACTTTCATGCAGATGTGAATTTTGAGCTGGTTGTTGTTATAAAACTTCCATAGAGTGTAGCAAGTAAGATAGCAAATGCAGTATCTGGTAATGGAGTGGGAAGAATGCTCACTTTAGGGAAAGATGGGGTTATTCTGTGAGGTAATGCAGACTATCAGGGAGGCAATATTTGAGGCACCTGAAGTAGTCTGTTTGTGCCGGACTTAACTTAGCAAAATGGCAGTTTTCTCCAGGTTCTTCTTTGTGGCATCAGTTTTCTGCCTCACCTGCCTAGTACCAATATGTTACATCTTGCCCCTACGCAACCCCTGCCCCTGAATCATAACTTGCGTTTAATAGAAATGTGTTCACATTGTGCTGTAAACAACTAACAGAAATTTGGGGTGGATTATCCCTTTAAATGTGTAAATAACAAATGCTAAGAGGAGTATTTGATTTTTAATAGTGACTTAATCCAATGAAGTTCACAGATCAGTATCATTTGGCACCCAAGCATGGTCTCCATTTTTATGGTATTTACAGTCTAGTAGGGGAGATGAAAACGAACAATTATAATCATGATAGCTTTTACAAGAGGGACAGTACAGGTAATGAGTCTTGAATATTGAGATATTTAGGCAGCAGCAAAAAGTGGAGATATTTTGGATAGGGTTGTCGAAGTTTCTTTTTTGATACCCCTTAGAACATACTCTAAAAATTTCAGGGCACTCACTCTCAGCCTGCTTATCAGGATCTCCACTTGGGGGCGCCCTCACCATCACACTGCCTGGGAGCATAGCTTTCTGTTCCCTGCCTGGGTTTTCTCATTTAACTCTTCGCTTGGCCAGTGTTTGAGACATCATAAAATTGGGGAGAAAAAACAATATGTATAAAATATTAATCATATTCTGTTATATCAAGTTATATTTTAATGTAGAAATTCATCATATATTCTTTTTAAAGATTATCCATTAAGAAACTCACATTAACAACAAAAACCAAACATGGCTCAATCTGACTCCATTTATCCATGAATCCTCATTACACTTTGTCTGAAGGAAGTGGTTTCTTCTCCTCTATCCTGTCACTTGTTTGTTTGAGCCATTTTAATTCACACATGCCATATAGGCTTTGCACCAAATGTCTCTTCCTGCCTCTCTCACCATCATCTTTGCTCATTTGTGTAACTGCTTGAAAAACTCACATTCCCCAGAAACTATGATTGGGTGGATACCCAATAAGTTCAGGAGGTAATGTGCCTGAGTTTTGAGTTTCATTTCCCAGAAATCTTGTGAAAAAAGTGTGAGGTGCACACTTTTGAAAGGTTAATTTTTTTTCTCAGGTGGTAAATCTGACCTCAGATTTTCTTCTCCTCATAAACTGTCAGAGTCATGAAACTTGCTGGCACTCCCTCATCCCCCGATTTCTTCATTAATCATAGTAAACAAACTCCTTATTGGAACATCCGGGTTTAGCCTGTGATTACATTTAGTGTTGCTTTGCATATCTGCGACTAAAATTTCCAACTCTGGAAATCTTCTAGCATGGCATTTAGTGTAAACTGTGTTTCTTTGGTGGAATTACTCACAACCTTGCCTTCTTACTGGTGCAAAATGGATTGTTGAACATGGATGGCTCAAGAGACACACATAGTTGGCAGGGCTGGTGCAGCCACGTGTGTTATTTGCTCATGTATTTGGCACCGTTACTAGACTTGGCTAGCACAATCAGAAACTGAAAGTGGTGATTTCAATTGCTGCTACCAACTGGCTTCTTTAGGGTGAACAGTATTCTGTTGTCTTTCAGTATCATGACCCAGTGATATAAGACTGCCTAGGCCGGGCACACTGGCTCACACGTGTAATCCCAGCACTTTGGGAGGCTGATGCAGGCGAATCACTAGGTCAAGAGATCAAGACCATCCTGACCAACATGGTGAAACCCCATCTCTACTAAAAATACAAAAATTAGCTGGGTGTGGTGGCACTTGCCTGTAGTTCCAACTACTCGGAGGCTGAGGCAAGAGAATTGCTTGAACCCAGGAGGCAGTGGTTGCAGTGAGCTGAGATCGCACCACTGCACTCCAGCCTGGCGACAGAGGTCAACAAAATAGATGGAATGCTAGACAGACTAATCAAGAAGAAAAGAGAGAAGAATCAAATAGACACAATAAAACATAATAAAGGGGATATCACCACTGATCCCACAGAAATAACTACCATCAGAGAATACTATAAACAATTCTACGCAAATAAACTAGAAAAACTAGAAGAAACTGACAAATTCATGGACACATACACCTGCCAAAGATGAAACCAGGAAGAAGTTGAATCCTGATAGACCAATAACAAGTTCTGAAATTGAGGCAGTAATTAATAGCCTACCAACCAAAAAAAGTCCAGGACAAGACAGATTCACAGCCAAATTCTACCAGAGGTATAAAGAGGAGCTGGTACCTTTCCTTCTGAAACTATTCCAAACAATAGAAAAAGAGGGACTCCTCCCTAACTCGTTTTATGAGGCCAGCATCATCCTGATACCAAAACCTGGCAGAGATACAACAAAAAAAGAAAATGTTAGGCCAATATCCTTGATGAACAAAGATGCAAAAATCCTTAATAAAATACTGGCAAACCAAATCCAGCAGCACATCAAAAAGCTTACCTACCATGGGCAAGATGACTTCATCCCTGGGATGCAAGGCTGGTTTAACATACATAAATCAATGAACATAATCCATTACATAAACAGAACCAATGATGCAAAAAAGGCATTTGACAAAATTCAACAGCCCCTCATGCTAAAAACTCTCAATAAACTAGGTATTGATGGAACATATCTCAAAATAATAAGAGCTACTTATGAAAAACCCACAGCCAATATCATCCTGAATGGGCAAAAACTGGAAGCATTCCCTTTGAAAACTGCCATGGTTTTACAGACAAGGATACCCTATCTCACCACTTCTATTCAACTTAGTATTGGAAATTCTGGCCAGGGTAATCAGGCAAGAGAAAGAAATAAAGGATATTCAATTAGGAAAAGAGGAAATCAAATTATCTCTGTTTGCAGACAGCATGATTATATATTTAGGAAACCCCAGTGTCTCAGCCCAAAATATTCTAAAGCTGATAAGCAACTTCAGCAAAGTCTCAGTATACAAAATCAATGTGTAAAAATCACAAGCATTCCTATATACCAATAACAGACAGAGAAGCAAATCATTAGTGAACTTTCATTTAGAATTGCTACAAAGAGAATAAAATACCTAGGAATACAACTTATAATGGATGTGAAGGACCTCTTCAAGGAGAACTACAAACCACTGCTCAAGGAAATAAGAGAGCACACAAATAAATGGAAAAACATTCTATGCTCATGGATAGGAAGAATCAATATTGTGAAAATGGCCATACTGCCCAAAGTAATTTATAGATTCAGTGCTATCCCCATCAAGCTACCATTGACTTTCTTCACAAAATTGGAAAAAAAAAACTACTTTAAATTTCATATGGAACCAAAAAAGAGCCCGCATAGCCAAGACAATCCTAAGCAAAAAGAACAAAGCTGGAGGCATCATGCTACCTGACTTCAAACTATACTACAAGCTTACCGTAACAAAAACAGCATGGTACTAGTACCAAAACAGATATATAGACCAATGGAACAGACAGAGGCCTCAGAAATAATACCACAAATGTACAACCATCTGATCTTTGACAAACCTGGCAAAAACAAGCAATGGGGGAAAGATTCCCTATTTAATAAATGGTGTTGGGAAAACTGTCTAGCCGTATGCAGAAAACTGAAACTGTATCCCTTCCTTACATCTTATACAAAAATTAACTCAAGAAGGATTAAATACTGAAATGTAAAACCCTGAACCATAAAAACCCCAGAAGAAAACCTAGGCAATACCATTCAGGACATAGGCATGGGCAAAGACTTCATGACAAAAACACCAAAAGCAATTGCAACCAGAGCCAAAATTGACAAATGGTATCTAATTAAACTAAACTGCTTCTGTACAGCAAAAGAAACTATCATTAGATGTTGCAGGAAGTCAGGGAACCCGAACGGAGGGACCAGCTGGAGCTGTGGCAGAGGAACATAAATTGTGAAGATTTCATGAACATTTATCAGTTCCCAAAATTAATACTTTTATAATTTCTTATGCCTGTCTTTACTGCAATCTCTGAACATAAATTGTGGAGATTTCATGTTAATATGGACATTCATCACTTCCCTAATAATACTCTTATAATTTCTTAAGCCTGTCTTACTTTAATCTCTTAATCCTGTTATCTTTGTAAGCTGAGGATGTATGTCACCTCAGGACTACTATTGTACAAATTGATTGTAAAACATGGGTGTTTAAACAATATGAAATCAGTGCACCTTGAAAACAAACAGAATAACAGTGATTTTAGGGAACAAGGGAAGACAACCATAAGGTCTGACTGCCTGCAGGGTCGGGCAGAATAGAGCCATATTTTTCTTCTTGCAGGGAGCCTATAAATGGATGTGCAAGTAGGAGAGATACCAGTGAATTATTTTCCCAGCAAGGAATATTAATAATTAATACCCTGGGGAAGGAATGCATTCCTGCAGAGGAGGTCTATAAACGGCCACTTTGGGAGTGTCTGTCTTATGCAGTTGAGATAAGGACTGAAATATGTCCTGGTCTCCTGTAGTACCCTCAGGCTTATTAGGGTGGGGAAAAAATCCTGCCCTGGTGAATTTGAGGTCAGACCAGTTCTCTGCTCTCGAACTCTGTTTTCTGTTGTTTAAGATGTTTATCAAGACAATATGTGCACAGCCGAACATAGACCTCATCAGTAATTCTAATTTTGCCCTTGCCTTGTGATCTTGCTTTGCCCTTTGAAGCATGTGGTCTTTGTGACCTACTCTCGTTCGTACACCCCCTCCCCTTTTGAAATCCCTAATAAAAACTTGCTGGTTTTGCAGCTCAGGGGACATCACGGACCTATTGATATGTGATGTCATCCCCGGAGGTCCAGCTATAAAATTCCTCTCTTTGTACTCTTTCTCTTTATTTCTCAGACCAGCCAACACTTAGGGAAAATAGAAAAAACCTATGTTGAAATATTGGGGGTTGGTTCCCCCAATAATCAGAGTGAACAAGCAACCTACAGAATGGGAGAAAATTTTGGCAATCTATCTATCTGACAAAGGGCTAATATTCCGAATCTACAAAGAACTTAAACGAATTTACAAGAAAAAATGAAACAACCCCATCAGAAAGGGGGCAAAGGATATGAACAGACACTTCTCAAAAGAAGACATTTATGCAGCCAACGAACATGACAAAATTGTCATCATCACTGGTCATTAGAGAAATGCAAATCAAAACCACAAGGAGATACTGTCTCATGCCAGTTAGAATGGTGATCAGTAAAAAGTCAGGAAACAACAGATGCTGGAGAGGATGTGGTGAAATAGGAACAGTTTTACACTGTTTCTGGGAGTGTAAATTAGTTCAACCATTGTGGAAGATAGTGTGGCAATTCCTCAAGGATCTAGAACTAGAAATACCATTTGAACCACCAATTCTGTATCTGGGTGTATAACCAAAGGATTATAAATAATTCTGTTATAAAGACACATGCACACATATGTTTATGGTGGCACTATTCACAATAGTAAAGACTTGGAACCAACCCAAATGCCCATCAATGATAGACTGAATAAAGAAAATGTGGCATATATACACCATGGAATACTATGCAGTCATAAAAAGAATGAGTTCATGTCCTTTGCAGGGACATGAATGAAGCTGGAAACCATCATTCTCAGCAAACTAACACAAAACTAGAAAACCAACACTGCGTGTTCTCACTCATAAGTGGGAGTTGAACAATGAGAACACATGGACACAGGGAGGGGAACGTCACACACCAGGGCCTGTCGGGGGGTGAGGGAGTTGGGGAGGCATAACATTAGGAGAAATACCTAATGTAGGTGACAGGTTGATGGGTTCAGCAAACCACCACAGCACATGTATACCTGTGTAACAAACCTCTGTGTTCTGCACATGTACTCCAGAACTTAAAGTATAATAAAAAAGAAAAAGAAAAAAAGACTGCCTAAACACAAGATTATAACAGGAATTATCAGACTGACAACCCCAAATAAGAATTTCAATCTAGGTTGGAAATCAGAAGGTCTCCTATATTAAGTGATTGCCAGAAGGTTAAAGTGGGCCAATATTTGGAAACCAAGAAACTGTGGCAAGGAGGAGGAGTCTAGGGTTATGCATGGTCAAAAGTAAGCTAAAGGTCTCATATCCATGCATATGGGCATGATGCAGAGAAGAAATAAATTCTCTGAGGTCAAGAGAGTCAGAAATCCAGAAATTTAGGTAGTTTGTGAACAGGAACCAGCTACAGAAGCACAGAGGTAAGTCCTATTCTAAATCAGGGATACCTTCTGGATTGAGTGTAGAACTTCTGATTGAGTGGAGGTATCCTCCAATCCATGAATATGGTTAAGTAGCTAAAAATATGTTTTCACTTGGCTAGGGAAGGACTAGGAGAAGTTGGATGGATCCAGAGAGAATCTTAAGTCCGGTGAAAACTGGGGTAGAATGATGATCCTGACAATTATAATAATAATAGCAAATATTTATTAAGTATTTAATAAGTATTGACATACTTCATTTCCTTTCATCCTTACAGCAACTTTGTGTGTAAGTAGTATTTATATACCCATTTTTGCAAATGGGAAAATGGAGGCTCAGCAAACTTCAATAATTTTCTCTGAGATCAATCAAGTAATAGTTGCAAAGATCAGATCCAAAGTGCCTACACTGCCTTTTTTGATTGGGATTGTATAGGCTTATATTACCATCATGGTACCACTTACCCATATAAGAAATGAAGAGCCTCATGGACAGAAAGGACCATAGTAAACATGATAAAGTGGCTAATTTAACTAATGCTCTGACTCTCTGTTCTGCTATTTCTCTTGATACCTCCCTGAGAATCTTTCAGTTGACTCCATTGGTCAACTCAGCAGGCATCTTCTGGGGACCTACTCCCTGCCTAGTATTACACAGGGCTATCTGGGGTTATGTGTCACACATATTATCATGAAAATGAAAACAGACAAGAATAATAGTATTTAAGTTCAGTAGATGATACCTAACTCAGTGACTCAGTGGTGTGATTCCTGTTATATAGATACTTTAAGTTCTAGGATACATGTGCAAAACGTGCAGGTTTGTTACATAGGTGTACACATGACATGGTGGTTTGCTGCACCCATCAACCTGCCATCTACATTAGGTATTTCCCCTAATGATATCCCTGTCTTAGCCCCCCAGGCCTCGACAGGCCCTGGTGTGTGATATTCCCCTCCCTGTGTCCATGTGTTCTCATTGTTCAACTCCCACTTATGAGTGAGAACATGTGCTGTTTGGTTTTCTGTTCCTGTGTTAGTTTGCTGAGAAAGATGGTTTCCAGCTTCGTTCACGTCCCTGCAAAGGACTTAAACTCATTCTTTTTTATGGCTGCATAGTATTCCATGGTGTATATGTGCCACATTTTCTTTATCCAGTCTATCATTGATGGGCATTTGGGTTGGTTCCAAGTCTTTGCTATTGTAAACAGTGCTGCAATAAACATACATGTGCATGTGTTTTATGGTAGAATGATTTATCATCCTTTGAGTATATACCCAGTAATGGGATTACTGGGTCAAATGGTATTTTTAGTTCTAGATCCTTGAGGAATTGCCACGCTGTCTTCCACAATGGTTGAACTAATTTACACTCCCAGAAACAGTGTAAAGTGTTCCTATTTCTCCCTGTGGTGTGATTTCTTAATGTAATTAATTATTCCATTATTGGACCATTATTTGTTAACTCTTCATCTTCAGCTGACTGCAGGCATGATTCAAAATCGCACTCAAGCAATGTTGCCTTCCAGGTTTTATTACTTGTCTATTTGAGACAACATCATTGTTGCTTTTGTTTCAGATAAGCCCTCCTTGTCCAGTTCCTACTTTTTGGGTAGGCTGAGAGATTGCTGCCATGTCCCTTAGGCCTACAGGGGCACTATACCTTATGAAGCTGGATTTCTAGAGCAACAAACTATTTCAGCTAAAGAGCCACTGCATATCTTTAATGTGGTACCTGGGCCTATATAGATGTCTTGTTTTGATATGATGGCATTTTATGGTAACAGTCTGGGTAGTACACACAGGATTCATGCCAGATTTTGATTAATAGTGTCTCTAAATTAGCTCCAGAGTCACAAATCTGTCAGGGTCATTAGTTTCCTGAACTGTTTCTTCTACCCTACTTTCAGTAAGTCTAACATCTCTGCCTCCACCATTCTGTGCAGCATATCATTCATGTCCTAGTTCCTCATTTTCTCAGACTGTAAAATGGGGATAATCATTCTTGTGCCTTCCTTGCCATAAGGGTGGCAGGAAGATGAATGTGTTCTGCTGTGGAGTCCTATGGGACCTTGGGGGAAAATGACACTCTATTAATTCAAGGCAGTGATATCAGGAAAGTATGACTCTGAGAAACACATATAAATTATTTAGACTTGGATAATCTCAACTGAAGCTTACGCCGAGTATTTTTTAGTGTTTGTACAGGTTTCAGAGGCTGTTGTATGTAGATCTCTTCAAAGCCATTAAGAGTGTTTTCAGGCATATGCTGATATTAATTTTAGTAAAATATGGAATCTCTCTGTAAGTAGTGTCATTAAAATAATTGATTATTGGAGCACATTACTTTACAATGTAATCCTGAGTCACTGACTACATCTCAGGCTAAAAAATCATACAAACTATGATAGCAAGATAAAAACGACTTTAGAAACATGTAACAGGGAAAGTAGTCTTAAAAGTCTAACAAGAGAGGTATGACTGTTTCTTTTCTTTCTTTTATTGTCTATTGAGTAAGGTACAAAACTCCATCCATTTTATTTAAAAATAAGAAGCAAAAAGCTACTGACTAGGCCACATATCTAGACAAAACTGACAGTGGAGGGTGAAATGGAGGCTAAAGGGACTACATATTCTCAGGCCGTTTTTTGACACCTCAACAAAACAGGAAAGAGAAGATACCAAGCCAGGGTTGAAGAATTCTTCACAGACGGTGAGGCTCTTTCTGGCCCCTATGATAATATTTCATAAGAAGCTCATATTCCCTCTGATATTCCCTGTGGCAAAGTATGTCTGTTGGGCAGGGAGTGGGAGTAGAGGTGGTTTGGCAGCAGTGGAGAGATGACCTTGTGTGGCTCTGATCCTATTATTGGGCCTGTTTGAGTAATGACTCTTTGCCCTACCCTGCTCTCCCCCTTAAATTGAGTACTTGGATGAGCTCTTAGAATCAGGCAAAATCTCCATAACCTGTACAGAGCCTGCTGGCAAGCATTGCAGCTAAAATCTCTTTGCCATTTCCTCTTTTGACTTCCCCTTGAACTTTATGTGCCAACCTTCATTCATTTTCACTGTGTGGATTTAAATTTCTTGTTCTCCTCATTTAGAGGCCTTTATTGAAATCAGTGTTCCTTCAAAATGATGAAAGGAAGAGATGAATTTTAACTATACAAGTAAATAGCCAATCACTGATACATTAGACAACATCCCATCATCCACTCAGGAACCTCTAAATGGTGAGATTACTTCTGTTGCACATGATGGTTGACTTGATTAAAATATTTAGTGTTTTCTTATTCAAATACAGTACCATCATCAAATGTTATCATGAATATTTACATACTCATCAAAGTAAAGAAAAGGATTTGGATTTTTTTCTGTTGCGTTTTGTTTGAGTCCTTTGATAACTGAAACTAAGCTGTGGACTGTTATGCTATTTCCATCAAGTTCGCATAATTGAACAGCAGGCCAATAGTTCAATTATTTTTGCAGGTTGTAAGGTACAAATATTATAAGTTCCACGGAATTTGTCACCCCCAAATAGTAAAGCTTGGCAGAACACATGGTTCAATTATCAGCCCCCACAGTGGGCATTTGTATAATTATTTAAAGGTAAATAATGTGGCATAGTAGAAATGATACAGAATCTGAGGCCAGATTATCTGTCTAGTAGGTATTAATTAATCACTGTGCTCAAAGCCACACAGCTAGTAAGTAGCAAAACTGATAATAATGATAGACCCAGACTGAAATCTAGGTCTGTCTTACTAGATATCCTGTGATTCTAAACTTTAGCTATATAGGCTAGAGGTATCATACCTTATTCTATAATAATAACTGTCACAAGGTATTGAACATTTGCCATATGCCAGACAGTGTGTTTTACATGCATTATCACAGTGAATATGTCACAGTTAAGGAAATGAAAACTTTAGTAGATCTCTGTGTAATCGTGAGCAAGTCACTTTATTTCTCTGGACCTCAGTGGTTTCTTCTTTCCCCAGGCATTTTAAAAACTCTTAATTCCCCAAGGGCAGATAATCAGGGATTATATGGGATGATAATATTGAGTTCCTGCCATCAGAACCCTAGGTCCACAAATCCCCTCTCCCTCACCTATTTCCTTTTTGCCTCTGAAATTCAGTGATATTTGATATTGCTCCTGTTCTTGTGTTTCTGTTTCCTCTATTATACACAGGCTACCTTCCCAAGAACCTCCCCTCCATTGTTATCCTCTCTCTTGTCTATGTCTCCTACCTCTTTTCTTTCTTATCAGCATTTAAATATGCTCATGCATTCCTTCTCTTAAAAACTGTAACAAGATTCCTCCCTCAAACTTCTGTGCTCTTTGTGTTAGTGCTCTCTTTTCACTTAGAAATAAAATGTTGGAATGAGTTGACTTCATTCATCTCCATTTTCTCACCTTCCAGTCACCATTCATTCCACTGTGATAAGGCTTTTGCCCTAACTACTATTCCCACCCCCTGTATCAATTTCCCGTGGCTTCTGTAACAAATTAGCAAAAGTTTAATGGCTTAAAACAATACTCATTTATTATCTTACAGTTCCATATGTTACAAGTCTGACATGGTCTCCCTGGGCTAAAATTGAGGTGTGGGCAGGACTGCATTCCCTTATGGAAGCTCTATGGGATAAATCTGTTTTCTTCTTTTTTTCCAAGCTTCCAGAGGCTTCTTGTATTCCTTGGTTCATATCTCTCACTTCCTCCATCTTTGAAGTCAATAATGTTTGTTGTAATCTTTCTGGTTCTCTCTCCTGTAGTTCTCTCTCTGTCTGACTACAGCCATGAAAGGTTTTTCACTTAGAACCCATGTGATTAGATTAGGCTCATCTGGCTAATCCGGGGCAATCTCCCTATCTCAAGTTAATTTAATCACACTTATAATGTCCCCCTTGCTATGTAACCTAACATATTCACAGGTTCCAGAAATTAATCTGTGGATATATTTGGGAGACATCATTCTATCTACCATCCTTCCTCCAAACTGCTCTTGCTAAAATCACCAAAGACATCATTGCTGAGAAATCTAATGGTTTTTTTCAGTCCTTAGCTCACTATACCTCTTGTCTACATATGACAATGTTGATAGGCTCTTCTTTCTTGACACTCTCTCTTATTTTCTTTCCTTACTTTTATGACCATTTTCCTCTACCTTTCTGAGCTTTTTCTACTTTCTCCTTCAAACGCTGATGTTCTCCTGAATTCAATCTTCAACCCAATTCTCTTCTATTTGTGCAAACTTCAATTATCTCATCCATTTCCATGACTTAAACTGCTTCCTCTTCAATCCACACTTACATTCTTACATGATGACTGCTTCTAGTCGTATTTTTACGTAGATGTCCCATAGATACCTCAAACTTAGCACGTTCAAAAGGGAACTTGTCAATCCTCTCCCTTATTACTTCAGATCATTTACTTCTCCTGATTTCTCATTTTAGTCAGTGGTATCACTATCTGTCAAATTGCTCTTACCATAAAATTTCACATTTTTGGTAGCATTCTCTCCCTGGCTAGCACCAACTACCTCTAATCAGCAACTATATATGCTGCTTTCTCTCAGGATTTCTTTCTCTTCTATTTCTATTGCCATTGTCTCAGTTTTTTTTTTTTTTTTTTAATTTTCTCCATTTAATTTTTCTTTTTTTTTTTTTTTTTTTTTTTTTTATTATACTTTAAGTTGTAGGGTACATGTGCATAACGTGCAGGTTTGTTACATATGTATACTTGTGCCATGTTGCTGTGCTGCACCCATCAACTCATCGTTTACATCAGGTATAACTCCCAATGCAATCCCACCCCCCTCCCCCCTCCCCATGATATTGACCTCAACATTTGTCTCATAAGATTCATGTAAAGACCTTTTTGGTACTCTCCTGTCCTCTCAGTCTTTTCCCCATACCACAGCTAGAAAGACCTCTTTAAAACTTTCTAAAGTTCATTCCATGGTTTCCCAGTACCTTCAGAATAAAATCCAAGCCCATTAGCTGGACATATAGATACCTTTACAGTCTGGCCTTGTCATTCTGTTTTCAACTCAGTGTGTACTTATCCCATCACTCACCCCTGCACCCATCACCTTACATGCCCTATGATCTAGGACTATTCTATATTTTGCCAGGCTTCTATAACTTAGTACATGTTGCTCTTCTTCCTGAGAATGTTCATTCTTCCACATCCCCCATTCTTACCCACTTACAAAAAAAAAAAAAAAAAAAAAAAAAAAAAAAAAAAGGATGCAAACAGTATTAGGAAGGAGAAATGAGGTACAATGATTAAAGTAATTTTAACCATATATACATATGTTTTAAAATTATTTTAACTACTCAAATAACACTATAGTATATATTCTTCTTATTGAAAAATTATTTAAAAATTTAAGTCCTCACTAATAAAGCTAAAGTTCTCTATGATTACACACTCTCACAATATGTGTTGTTTAGCTCTATGTCTTGAAGAGCTATCCATGTCAGAAGATAAAAATGTATCTTATTCTTGGCCGGGCGTGGTGGCTCACGCCTGTAATCCCAGCACTTTGGGAGGCTGAGGCCAGTGGATCACGAGGTCAGGAGATCGAGACCATCCTGACTAATACAGTGAAACCCCGTCTCTACTAAAAATACAAAACATTAGCCGGGCATGGTGGCAGGCGCCTGTAGTCCCAGCCACTCCGGGGGCTGAGGCAGGAGAGAATGGATTGAACCCGGGAGGCGGAGCTTGCAGTGAGTGGAGATCGTGCCACTGCGCTCCAGCCTGGGTGACAAAGCGAGACTCCGTCTCAAAAAAAAAAAAGTATCTTATTCTTTTTAATTGCTTCCCTTTATTACATAGTATTACTATACTATAGGTTTATGTAAACATTTAAATATTGAAAGACATTTAGGTTGTCTCCTGATTTTTTATAAGCACTGCTATAGGGATTATTCTTGTAAAAATGCCATGTTGTGAACATGTGCAAGTGTTTCTTTATGGTAGACATCAGTACATAGTATTCCAGTGACATTGACAATTGGTTTCCATAATGGACATTGTTCATTTACTTGTTTATCTCTCAAGTTCACAAGTTCCCCATGGGAATGAACTGTGTTCATATATTCTTAGACCTAGACAGAGCCTGGCATATATAATACTTAATAAATAGTGCTTAATAAATATTTGTGAAATGAATGAGTCTGAGTGCTCTCATTGAAACAAAGACTTATTCACTGCCTCAAAGACTTCCTTACCCCTTTTTCAATCTGGACTTAATCTGATTATCACAGCAGTCCTTCTGCAGTGGCCCTCTGAACCTTTAGCCTGGGACACTGTTTCTGCACATTTGTGGCTTGAGAAGAACTGTTACAGTCATTTGAGCCTGCTTTTGAAGGTACCACCATCCTGAGATTATCATTTCTTCACCTGTATTCATAAACCAGTGTATTTCCATCTGCTGTACCCAGCCTCTCTGTGAGCCTCTTTGGTAGCCTTACTTTCCTAGTCTCCGTCCTGTGTGTAAGATAATAGAAGATCTACATGATTGCTAGTATTCTAATTATTTTAAATAATTATTTGTTTCTTGTTTGTAAGGTGAAAATAATGTCTATCATTTTTCTCTCCCGCTAGACATATAGTAAGAAATGAACATGCTCTTAGACTTTCAGACAACAGTGCTATAGATATTGCATGAGGCAACTGTGGAAAGGGAGATTTCTTCTTTAGTCCACAGATGTATGTGCACATATGCCCTATCCAACCCATTACATTATACCACTATTCCCCTTTGGGTCAAAGACTGTATCTCATTCTGCCTTTATCTCCTGTACTTAGCACCCACATCTGGCTATATGTATGGTAAATCAAAGCACTAGATTTTATAATAGTAGTTAGATAGATATGGCCAATATTTATTTAGATGACTATGTTAAGTTCTACAATACTATTTAGATGACTATGTTAAGTTCTACAATACTATTTAGATGACTATGTTAAGTTCTACAATACTATTTATTTCAATCAGTTACCCAGTGCATTTAATGAGTGCCTAGTTTCTGTAGTCACTGTGCTAGATGCTGTTAATAGAACTGTGAATAAGACAGACATTGTCCCTACTATCATGGACATTTCAGTCTAGCCATCTCACAGCAATGAATTTTCCTACAGGCAGTGATGGTAAGGCTCTTCCTCCTGCTCCACTAGAACACAAGAACCTTTCAATCACTCTACCCAAGGACAGACTTTACTGTGAGGCCTTGCATAAAAACCTACCAGATGAAAGGCATTGGTGGACACCTTTCATGTGGGGCTCTGCAAAAAGAAAGAAAGTCATTCTCTTGAAGTATCTATCATAGTATGTAGAGGTACAGAATATATTCGCTTAGGACTCCCACTCAATTTTTTCTCCCACAAAACCATATTGTTTATTGATGCCGTTTTACCATCTTTATTCAGTGTCCTTGATTGATTTCATGTTTCACTCAGAAATTCAATACCCTTCTGTTGCCTATGAAAATTAACTCCTCATTGTCAAAATTGCATACTGCGTTTATTACCATCACATGATCTTTCTTGGGTTGTGCTATGCCTTCAGTTTGTTATCTTTCGTTGATTCTTGCCAAACTGATTTTTCAAGGGTTAGCTCCAATCCTACCTCCTCAATGTTATTCTGATCCTCTCCCCTTGCATTCATCTTTGAACGCAATTTATGAGCAAGTGCTGACATCTGTTTCAGGATTACTGGTATTCTCTCCCCAATCAGACTGTAAGCCCTGGGAGGGATGATTCAATGTCTTTTATCCTCATAATTGTAGGCGCAGAGCAGGATATCAACTGGGAACTTGACTAATTTACAGCAGCATCATTTCAATGCTGTTTGTGGACAGACAAATGTGTGGGAGATGCTTGAGTAAAACAAATTAGGCTAAGCGTATGTTTTTGTAAGATTTTATTTCATTCAACATTCAACCTACATTTGTGAATCACCTCTATGGGACAGGTGCTGTGTGAAATTCCGGTGGTGCATAGATGAATAAAAATGGTCCCTTGTCTTCAATAATATGATCTGGTCAGACAACATAGAAGTTAGCAAATAAATGCACTAATTTGTGATAATTGTTATAGTTGAGGTATGTCATGGAGGTCTTAGGACAGTACAGGAAGGTTGGCCTCAAATGTGTCTGTGTATGGTCAGGGAATACTTCACAGAGGAAGTAAGGCTTGAGCTGACTTTTGAAGGAAGCATATGATGGAAGCGATATTTGGCCTATTGGATACATTGCATACCAAATAATCGTGAGATTTTTGGCCAAACCAAATGTAGATAACATGTAACTCCAATATAATGGGAGAAATCTGCTTTCTTTATTGAGGTATTTAGGTACCTCTTAGGCCTTTTAGCACCTACAGTTCAGGAAAGCACTGAGCAGCCAGAAAGAGTTTTTGCATTTTTAGAATCTGGGCAACCTGGCACTTCTTGGCAGAGCAACGCCCTTTTGATTAGGTGCCAGTTTAACATAGTAACTGCTTGAAGTCTACAAAGTGGTAGGTTGACTACAATGTATTCAGCATCTGAAGTTCCTATTACTTGGCTACACTTCATTACCTGTATCAAACATCCATAGTGTTAAGTAATCATAATCACTCCTTCGTCTATGAATAAGGGCAGTTATTGACTATACAAGGTAAGGGAAATGAAGTTGGCTTAGCAAACTTCAACGTGCCACTTCCAAGCTGAAATAACACAAAACTCTATTAAATTCCTAACTTATTTCTTGGTTGTATACCTTCCAATATTCTCTGTGTGTTAGTGTGTGGAGAAACTGTTCAATTTATAACAGATGGATTCTTAGAAGCAGTGCTAAGAAAGTGACATTTTGGGGTCTAGTTGGAGGGTCAGGAAACCTGAGCTCACACTTCCAAACCTTTGGAGACTAACACTCTACCTACTCTGGAGGCAGTCCATCTTCTGTTGATGTCGGAAATTGGCTATTGGGTTCCCAGAAGCAGTAGGACAATCAAGAGAATCCACAGAGATTCTCCAATTTTGGCCAGACTTGTGGGAGAGCAGATGGTTGGGAGTAATTAAGGTCTGATTCCTGGTGGCCTCTCACCAATGTAATTAGGTGCCTTCAACCACTAATGAATCTCACACTCGTGTTGGGCTATTTAAATCATCCAAGAAAGCCTTGGCCACAAAGATGTGTCTTGCATCACATTCAGTAATAACCTGCTGGACTTTCTGTCCCCAGAGCTCTCCAGCCTTCACAACTAAGGGCATTTTTAATTACCTGCAAGTTCAACCTGGCCCTGGATTTTGGTGCCAGTCTTGTTTGAGATAGTAGGATTTTGAAGTGCCTCAGGACAGTAGTTTAGCATCCTAGGCATTATATTTGATTATGATTTGACCTTGCTTATCAAACAATTGAGGTGAATTGAGGTGGGTTTGTTGTTGTTGTTGTTGTTGTTCTTGTAACAAAGATCTGTTTTGGGATGCAAGTCCTTATAACTGGGTTTCTATGTTAGACATCCTGCCTTGAATCCTTTGGAACTGGGTGCCAGCCTTATTCTTCCTCTGTCCTTCTTAGAAATTAGATCTCTGGGCCGGGCGCGGTGGCTCAAGCCTGTAATCCCAGCACTTTGGGAGGCCGAGACAGGCGGATCACGAGGTCAGGAGATCGAGACCATCCTGGCTAACACGGTGAAACCCCGTCTCTATTAAGAAATACAAAAAACTAGCCGGGCGAGGTGGCGGGCGCCTGTAGTCCCAGCTACTTGGGAGGCTGAGGCCGGAGAATGGCGTGAACCCGAGAGGCGGAGCTTGCAGTGAGCTGAGATCCGGCCACTGCACTCCAGCCTGGGCGACAGAGCGAGACTCCGTCTCAAAAAAAAAAAAAAAAAAAAAAGAAATTAGATCTCTGTTCTTACTTTAGTTCATTGGGTTAGTCTCTGCTAATTGCTACCAGGAAAGCAGTTGCTGGATAGGTAATGCTCTGACCCTTCTATCTGCCAGACTAAGTGTTGTCTTCCTAATTCTAAATGATCCTTAAGCTGACCTTCTGCTTACCTCTACCAGCTGTTTCATTCTTCTGTCCCTGTGTCAGAAAACTTTCTCCCAAAGAAACTTTTCAAATATTAGGTCCCTATGTTTTCCCTCTTTTTCTATGCCTCTGTCCACTGGCACTTTATGTTTTCTTTGCCTCATAGTAGCTATCACCACAAGAGTTATCTTGTGGGATTCTTCTCTCTCTGAAAGACTGGCTAGGAAATGAGACAGTCTCACCTATTGAACTCAAAGACAAGTCCACAGGCCCAGTTCTTTTAAAGGCTTTTCTCTCCAATACTAGGAAAACAAAAAGGGAAAATTATAAAGGAAAAACGTTATAATTATTCTCTATAATTCTTAAAAACCTTGTTGGTATTGGTATGGTGAACTTATTTATGCCTCTTTCTTTTATTTGTCCCTACTTTTGTCACCATATTTCCAATTCCTTCTCCTGTTTTCTGTTCAAGAAAAAAATTTTGCTTCTGTTAAAATTCCTTATTCTAGAACAGGAGCATGGTTTTCCTTGTTTGATGCTATATTCCCAGTGCCCGTAACAATTCCTAGCACATAACAAGCACTAAAAAAATCAGTAATGAAGGAATAAATAAATGGAGATACAAAATTTTTTTTTGGATAAGGGAAAAAATATCCTAGAGTTTGAAGAACAACATGTGGGGCCTCATAGATGTGGTAAAGAGTTTGGGAGTTTGGTTTTTATTTTAAATGCTGTGGGAGGACACTAAATAATTTTAAACAGGAGATGAAGTGATGTGATTTACATTTGAAGATGAGAACTCTTACTATTACGTGTGTGATAGATTGGAGGGGACAAGATAGAAGCTGAGAGAGACCAAAAGAAAATGTTGCAATATACTATGTGAAACATGATGGTGATACATCATGACTACTCTTGTGGTAGTAATGGAGATGGAGAGAAGTAAATGTATTTGAGGGCTATTCCAACTTAATTCTATGATACCATATAAATGTTACTACTGCTTAAGTGGAAGGAAAATTGATTTAATAAAAATAAATAAGCACATAGTTAAAATGTTAGTTGCTAATACATAACTGTGAGATAACTATGTGCTAAGGAAATGACCTATATAAAAGCACTTGCCACATAGCAGGTGCTTAATTAAAAAGTATCATAGGTGTCTTAAAGTTGAACTAAGACGGTGAATAGTTGACTTATTGTTATGGGATACTTTGAAAGACCATAGATATAACCTACAACCATTCCATGGACTGTTTCAGATTAATGGATGCATTCCAAATCATTAAAATAACTGCAAACTCATTTCCAGCCCAGGCATCTTTCCACATGGTTGTCTTATAAGGGATAAGCACGCATACACAAAATCATTAAAATTGATTCTGATCATGTATGCATGCTGTAGCAGGTGCACCAAGGTCTCTGCCCATTTGTAAATCTGTACTTTCATATTTAAAGAGTATTGCAAGCTTTTGCCTCTGGCATTGAGGCATTGCTCATTCATTATAAGTGGACAAACTAGATTGTTTATATAAGGATGAATCCAAATGTTGACTTAGTCCTGAAGGCTAATCACTATCACACTAGGCAATGTGATTCTCAGTTTGCAGTTTTAAAGACTACTTTAAAAATTGGTCTTCATAGGAAACCACACAGCCTTCCTGGGAGAAAAATAAAGAATATCCAGATTACAGAGCAAGTCTTTGGTCAGACTAAGATTGGCATTTCTCTAGCGAGATGTTCAGGAGATCATTCAGCTGCAGTTCATGGTTTGTGTCAAGGATTATTATGAATGAAGACTGGCAAAGTAGGGTGGGGGCTAAATCACGGAAAGCTTTTTGGCTTTAATTAATGAGTTTAGACTTACCCCTGATTGCAGCATGGAGCCACTTGAGGGTTTTAAGCAGGGGATTTTGAACATGCCTTTCTTTCAATTTCCTGAGTAGGATATTACTTTACTTATGGTGAGCACCAAGGAGACAAACTTCCTCAGTGGGCCTTTTATAGCTCAGCCCTGGTGGTTGCTTAACATGTGTTAAGCCTAATTTCTCTTTCTATTAAATTTGGTGTCACTGAGCTAGGCACCTGTTTGTTGTTTCGTAGAGATCTCAAGTCTGAATTCTGAGCCAGTAGGAATTCCAAAAAATTAAATTATCTTGAATAGGGAATCATACCTTTAAATGCTCAGATTTAGTTTTTTCCTCTGTGGATTATTTGTTTCGCGGTTCAGATGATTAACCCAGGCTGCTAGATCCTTTCCATGACTCTGCAGCCACCTCTGCCATCAAACAATGTCATTCCCTTTGCCAGTTCATCATTGCCTCAAGGATCAAGTCCAAATACCTTAGCTTGGCTTACCAGGCTCTTCACAAATCTGGCTTTAACCAGGCTTTTAGTCTTGTTTATTCTATCCCTGAACTCTCCCCCACCCCATATATTCCACCTCTAACTTCCCTTGGTACACTATCCAGGCTACAAATCTATCTTGACTTTGTAATTATAACTTTCTCTTAGTATACCATGCTATTTCATGTCTCTGTGGTTTTGCATCACCTTGCAACTAATGAGGATGTTTCAAATCTCTTAAGTATGTTGGGACTGAAAACATTCTGTATTGAACCAGACTGCAAACTCCTTTCATTCAAAAATTGTAAATTATTTCCTGGCAGGAACCATGTATGATATGTCTCTATCTCTCTTCTTCCATCTAGGGCCTATCTAAGTGGCTGGCAGATAGGAGGTAGCCATTACAATTTAGATTAATGGTGAATGAATTTGTGTACAGAGAATTGAAACTGATTTTTCCATAGTCCAAGCCAAGCAGAATCAGGATAATGAGTCTGCTAGAGGCCAGGGGCGGGGCAAAGCGCAGTAGGCAGTGAAAGGGAAGATAGAGGGGAAAGTCTGCAAGCCAATGGGCAGAATTTTTGATTATCTACTCTTTTAGATCATCTGCCTCACTGCTTCCCTCCATTGGTGTGTATAATTGAGAGCAAGAAATGGATCTTTTGGTTAATTGCCTTTTCTGATTAACTAGTAGTTGACTGGAAAGCTTTCTTTCAGGAAAAAAAAAAGCCCTCTCTAAAATATATCAAATACTATTTTTGGTGCAATATAATAACAAACAAATCTCTTTAGACCACTCAATCATAATAGCCTGGAAAGACCACTCTTTTATAAAATTGGCAATTATTTAGCAAACATATATTAGTCTATACCTAGCACAAAGCCCTGTGGAAGATACAAGTGAATAATACCTGCAGAATGGACAGGAGCCTGAAGAGTGGTCTGGGAGGAATTCATGAAGGAAATAGTTCAAATGCTGGAACTTGAAGAACTCTTGAGGCTTTGGTCATGGAGAATGGAAGGGACACATATATATTCTAAGTTGTGCAAAACATAAAGAGTGATGCAGCAAGGCATAAATAATAGATTACACTCAGGGATTGAAGAGTATGAGATGTAGCTACAGAATGGAGATATAATGGGTTGAATACATTTGAGGAGAGGTAATGCAGTAGGAGACAAAGCTAGGCAGGGGTTTAATTTTGGATGGCCTCAAATGCTAGGCTAAGAAAAATGGGCTTTATCTGGCAAGCATCTAGGAGCTGTAAAAGGACTCAATTTGATACTTGGTTTGAGAGGATCGTCCTGGCATAAATATTAAGGATGTGTTTGAAAAGAGAGAGACTGGAGACAGAGGAGCCCAATAATAAGGCTATTTCAATAGCGAATTCATTCATTCACACATTCATTAATTCATTCAACAAGTATTGAAAGAGGTTCCATTTAGGCAAGGCCCTATTCTGGCCTGGAGGAGAAATGGCAAGGTAAAGGAAGACTAAGCTGAGAAGAGTCAGTGGGAAGATGGGAAAAACCGAAGACAGAAATCAAGAACAAGGATGCAATTTCAATGTTATGAAGGTATAAACTGAGTCAATTCCAGATTTCCATCTTGTATCATTCTGAAAAAGTGATTGGGGTGCAAGAATAAGAGTGAGATTCTTTCTCTGGGATATTGATGACCTCTGTCAGAGCAAACCATGCAGCAGGGGCTAGGCAATGGTTTGGGGATAATGATCAGAACTTCCTTTCACATCGTGTAGCCTCAGAGGACACAGAAAGCCTACAGGATGTACTCTTAAAGTATAGGGCCAATGGGACTCATTTCAAATTCCACTGGGACTCTGGGAATGGTTTCACTTACATTAGTGGCTATGTCCTAGTTGCCTTTGACTGGCTGCTGGAAAGGGAAGCATAACTTTTGCATATCTGCATGCAACCTGTGGAATATCAGGGCTCAGGGTGAGGTGTGACAAGTTGGGCCTGAACTAAGGAGAAGGGCAGTGTTAATTGGTTTTAGATTCATAGCTGCCAAATTGACAGAATTTGGCTATTAGATTCAGGGGTGATGTAAAGGGAAGGGTATTTTTGAGGCCATTAATACCACTAACTAGTCAAGTCTTTCTACTGATTTGTATCTCTTTTGACTCATTTGTCAAATGAAATAGTTGAAATAGATCAACTCTGTGGAAGGCAGAATAACGATTCCCCAAACATGTCCACGTCCTAATCCTCAGAATCTACATAGGAAGAGGGAATAAAGGTTGCAGGTGGGATTCACATTGCTAACCACATGACCTTAAAGAGACTTTCCTGGATTTTCTGGGTGGGCCCAATATCACCAAAAGGATTTTTAAATGAGGAAAAGGGAAGCAGAAGAGGCAGAATCAGAGAGATGGCTTCATAAAAATACTTCACCACACATTGCTGGCTTTGAAGACAGAAGGAGACCAAAAGGAAAGGCATACCGGTAGCCTCTAGAAGCTGGAAAAAGCAAGATAAGAGATTCTCCCCTAGAACCTCCAGAAAGGAATACAGCTCTGCTGAAACCTTGGTTTTAGCCCAATAAGACCCATTTTACACTTCTGACCTCCAGAACTATTAGATCATGCTCTCATGCTGTTGTTAAGTCACTAAGCTTGTGATAATTTGTTGCAGCAACAATAGGAAATGATTACAAACTTAATCACCTAATTTCTTCAAATATCCCTTATCTAAAAGTTAGTAATGGAGATGCACATCTTAATCATGTGTTGCTTGCAAAAAAAAAAAAAAAATCTGAACCCCATTCCCAGAAATTTAGATGTTGTAGAACTGAGATACGATCCTGCTATCTTAGTTCTTAAAGCTGATTTTAATGTGCTCCTCTTTTTAAAGATTATTGTAGTCACTCCCCAAATGTTCATCCAGATGAGACGAGCCAAACAAGGGAGTCCTTCAGTTAGAGCTGTGGAAATCAAGATGAAGAAGAATGAGTGTGAGATATGGGCTCTGAAGTCTTGAACTTGTAACCTAGTTGTTTTGTGTTCAGTCTTTAAAAACTAGCAAAAGAATCCCTTGAGTAGGAGCTGCCTGTCTGCTCCTACCAAACAATGCTGCAGAAAGTTTTTAGTAGTATGTAATTATGATTTTTTCTCATTGTTTTGCATAAAGCAAATTATGTTGCCTTGCTTTATAGTATTTTTAAGGACAAGGTGTATTTTCAAAATTTATGGGTGAATAGTTTATATATATTCTCAGTCTTGGAACCCCACTAAAATCATTAGAATATTATTATTTGGGGAACCATTAGCATCGTGTTCTACAAAGTTCCTGTCTTGTACATGTTTTAGTCCATCCATCCGGTAACCCTGGGTGGTTATTAATATTGAATTCTTCCCAGGACAATCCCCGAATACATTTTTTCTTTAGCAATATTCAGTTTTTGGCTTGTTTTCTCTTTTCCTCTTTCTTTCTTTCTTTCTTTCTTTCTTTCTTTCTTTCTTTCTTTCTTTCTTTCTCTTTCTTTCTTTCTTTCTTTCTTTCTTTCTTTCTTTCTTTCTTTCTTTCTTTCTTTCTTTCTTTCTTTCTTTCTTTCTTTCCTTCCTTCCTTCCTTCCTTCCTTCCTTCCTTCCTTCCTTCCTTCCTTCCTTCCTTCCTTCTTTCCTTCCTTCTTTCTTTATCTCTCTCTCTCCCTCTCTTTCTTTCTCTTTCTCTTTCTTTCTCTCTCTCTCTTTCTTTCTCTCTCTCTCTCTGTCTCCCTCTCTCTTCTTTCTTTCTTTTCAAAGTCTGGCTCTGTTGCCCAGGTTGGAGTGCAGTCTTCTGATTGCCACCATGCCCAGCTAAATTTTGTATTTTTTGTAGAGATGGAGTTTCATTATATTGCCCAGGCTGGTCTTGAACTCTTGAGCTCAAGCAATCTGTCCACTTTGGCCTCTCAAGGTGATGGGATTACAGGTATAAGCTACCACTCCCAGCCAAGAACTTGTTTTCATCAATCATTTCCTACTTCCTCTTAAGAATTTTTTTCACAATATGACTTCTTTGGCAGCTGGACATTTTTATGACACTATAAGGATATTTAGATGTTTTGTTGTGTAATCATCCTTGTTTTGAGAGAAATAGAGATATGGGATAGGAGGGATGAAAAAAAAAGGCAAGGATTGGTTCTGAGGTAATCCTATCGGACTTCCTATTGGTAAGTCCAGGAGCACAGACTTGGGTCAGCCAGGTAGGAGCACCTATTAATGCAGAAATCAGTCAATCAGCCTGTGACCATCTCCAGAACCTCAATTCGACATCTGGCAGAGCCTTCAGGGCAGGACAATGAGGAATGGAACCTTTGGGTTCAGGGAATTAAACAGCATTCCTCGTGAAGACAGAAGACAAAGGCTGAGTACATAAGAGCTTTGCTGAAAATGAGGAATAACTGCAGTGATTAAACACTCATTTTAGCTCATTAGCACAGGAGAGTGACAGTTCCAGTGACAGCATATAAAGCAGGGAAAAGTAGACCAAGTTAGAGCAACAGGAAAGCAGGCCTTCTGTATGCCAGCATCAAAGGAGCTTCTGTCATCACAATCTGCTTGTAACATGTAAGTGAGGTCACTTCACATGAATAATGCATGATGGCTAAGAGGGAGGAAAACAAGCTTTCACATCCAGCTGGGGACTGAGATTTTGCATTATATTACAATATATTAGGAGAGAATCGCTCCCTTATACTTCCAAGGGATTGCTGCTACAGTGGCTCTCCTAGTCTCTGTTTTGTTCAACTTCCTATTTAATAGGCAGAGCCCTCTCTGACTTAGCCCAGATATACCAATCCTATATTTACAGACCATTAGTAAGGTATAGGGTCTGAGGCCAGAGCCATGGACTGGAAATTGAGTGGCTTGAGTGCCAGTCATTTTTTTGACAGTAGCTAGTGATGTGATCAGGTAGATCATTTAATCTCTGTGTGAATGAGTATAAAGATATCTAATCTTCTTGTGCACACTAAGAGTCAAATGAGATGTGAATGACTACGAAAGCCTTTAAAAATATATAAATCTATACACGTGCAGGGGGTGATAGTTATCATTGATAAGGCTTTCCCATCTGTATTAGGTCTGTCTCAGTCTCAAACAAAAGACCTTCCAAATTAGTGGATAATATCATAGATAAATGGCTTACATACAGAAGCAAGGAAAAGGACAATGCTGTCAGCACTTGTAAATTATTCCCCTCTCAAGTAGCAATGGCTACTCTCTTCTGTTGTTTTATGTATTTGCAGGCTTATTCTGATATCTAAAGTAGGTAGAATCAGATCTTAGGTTTTAATTGATGACTGAGTAATTGCAGGTTTTCTCAGTACCACTTCCCCAATAATATTGTTTTCTTATTTATTTATTTTTAGAATGGGGAGGGGGAAAGACTTCTGTCTCAGGAAAAGATGGAGTAACAGGGACCAGATTGACACTCCCACTTGAAACAACAAAACAATTGACAAAGTAAATGAAATAGTGGTTTCTATGAGACTGGATATCAGACAACACAGTGGTCCCTGAGGCAACTAAGGTGACCCCTATGATTGCCCAAACTTACGGCCTGGAGAGAGATCCAAGTCATGCTGCAGGGAGAAGCAATGTAGGCAGAGCCTAATGAACTAACTCTCTGTGTTGAGAAGATGGAGCTGGAATTCCAGGGAGACCAAGACAGCTAGGGTTCACAGCACAGAGTAATGAAAAGTAAGGAGCTGTGTACAGAGGGAGCTAGAGATTTACAGAGGGCCCCCACTGAGTATTCAGATGAATACTGATCCACACTCATATATGAAAAAATTACCCCAAGCTGAGGGAAAGAAACATCTGAAAACACTGGTTGGGAATAGTGCGAGTTCTACCAGGTAAGCTGTAAAACCTCAAGATCTATAAAGCATTGGGTAGAATAAACATAAGGGCTTTGACTGAACAGTGACAAGTAAGTATCCCCAGACTGGCCACTGCTCTGATTCTACCTAACAAATCTTGAGAGAAAGACCCTCTCTAGTATCAAACTATTTTCAGGTAATTTAACTACATTCCAAAATAAACCTCAAGAAGATTTAAAGAAATACAAATATATCAAGTACTCAATAAGAAGGAAATTACAATGCTTGGAATCCACTAAAAAATTACTAGCCATACAAAAAATAGGACAATTCCATTGAAAATGGTAAAATCAGTCAATCAAATCTGAACCAGAATTGACACAGATAGTAGAATTCGCAGGCAAAGGCATTGTGTTAATCCGTTCTCTTGCTGCTATGAAGAAATACCCAAGACTGGGTAATTTATAAAGAAAAGAGGTTTAATTGACTCACAGTTCCACATGGCTGGGAAAGACTCAGGAACCTTAAAATCATGGCAGAAGATGAAGGGGAAGAAAGGCACCTTCTTCAAAGAGCGGCAGGAAGGGAAAGTGCCAAGCAAATAGGGTAAAGCCCCTTATAAAACCACCAGATCTCGTGAAAACTCACTCACTATCATGAAAACAGTATGGGGGTAACTGCCCCCATGATACAATTACCTCCCACTGGGTTCCTCCCATGACACGTGGGGATTACGGGAACAACAGTTCAAAATGAGATTTGGCTGGGGACACAGTCAAACCATATCAGGCATTAAAATAGTTGTTACAGCTATATTCCTATATAACTATATTTGAACTATGTTCAAAAACTTAGAGACATGGCAAGTAAAAAAAAAATAGATCCAAATTGAACTTATAGAAATGAAAACAGCTCTCTGGGCTTTAAAATGCACTAGGTGGGATTAATGACAGAGATTGCAGAAACAAAAAAATAGTGAACTTGAAGACATAGCAATACTAACTATCCAAAATAAAACACAGCAAGAAAAATAATAATATAAAAAAGAACACCATATCTGTGAGCTGTAGGACCACTTTAGGCAGCCTAACACACACATAATTAGAGTCTCTGAATGAGCATTTGAAGAAGTAATAGCCAAAAGCATTTGAAGAAATAATAGCCAAAAGTGTTTCAAATTTGATGAAAAGTATAAGCACTCAGGTCCAAGACGTTCAGCAAATCTCAAGCACAAGGAGCATTTAGAAAACACCAACATGTATCATAATCAAATTGCTTAAAGTCAGTGATAAAGAGAGAATCTTAAAACTAGCCAAAGGGAAAGAAACACATTATATATGGAAGAACAAAGATAAGGATGGCAGCAGATTTCTAATCAAAAATCATAAAAGCAAGAAGACAGCAGGAAAACATATTTAAACTATAAAAAGAAAAATATAACAACATGATGATCTAGATCTCTATGTCCAGTGAAAATAGCTTTCAAAAATTAAGGCAAGATGCTCTTTCAGATATACAAAAGTTCAAATAATTCATCCCCAGCAAATGCTCACTCTAAGAAATATTGAAGAAAGTACTGCAAGCAGAAAAACATATGATACTAGATGGAAATCTGTATCTACCACAAGGAATGAAGAGCACCAGAAATGGCAACTACACAGGTAAATAGAAAATATTTTTAAATTATTCCAATATCTTTTAAATATAAGTATTTAAACAAAAATAATAACAAAATGTACTGTGGAGTTTATAACATTTATAAAAGTGAAATGTATGACACTAACACAAAGATCAGGAGGTATGTAATTATAAAGTTATTACGTTCTACACAAAGTGACATGATATTACCTGATGATAGACTGTGTTAAGTTCAAAGATGTATGATACAAAATGTAAATCGATCACTAAAATAACAAAAAGAATTAAATCTGTGAAGCCAAAAAAGGAGATAAAACAGAATCATCAAAAATATTCATTGAATCCAAAGGAGGGCAGAAAAAGAGAAAGAAAACAAAGAACAGATGAACAAATGAAGAAGAAATAGCAAGATGACAGACTCAAACCTAATGATATCATATTATCACATTGAATGGTGATATTTCAAGCACTACAATTTAAAGATGAGTATTGTTAGATTGGATAAGAAAGCAAGACCCAACTACTGTGTGCTGCCTATAAGAAATACATTTTAAATACAAAGACACAAATAGATTATAATGAAATTATATGAAAGGAACACCTTGCTAACAATATAACATGCTAATCAATTGATAGCTCAGTGGATGTATTAATATTAGACAAAGTAGATTTCAGAGCAAAGACTTCCAGAGAAAGGGACAAACATCCTCACCAGAGTGAACAACAGAGGCTCTGTTTTCCCTTATCTCAATGTCTCTCACCATGTTTCCCACAATATCCTGCCTTTAGTTAATACTCAAGAAAAGTTTGGTTGTACAAGGAGCCACAACAGGTCTCCTGGGTTCTTATTTAGTACTTCCTCCTTTGTACAATTTTGTTTTTGTTTATTTTCTTTTTTTTTTTTAATTTATTTATTATTATTATACTTTAAGTTGTAGGGTACATGTGCATAACATGCAGGTTTGTTACATATGTATACTTGTGCCATGTTGCTGTGCTGCACCCATCAACTCGTCATTTACATCAGGTATAACTCCCAATGCAATCCCTCCCCCCTCCCCCCTCCCCATGATAGGCCCCTGTGTGTGATGTTCCCCTTCCTGAGTCCAAGTGATCTCATTGTTCAGTTCCCACCTATGAGTGAGAACATGCGGTGTTTGGTTTTCTGTTCTTGTGATAGTTTGCTAAGAATGATGGTTTCCAGCTGCATCCATGTTCCTACAAAGGACACAAACTCATCCTTTTTGATGGCTGCATAGTATTCCATGGTGTATATGTGCCACATTTTCTTAATCCAGTCTGTCACTGATGGACATTTGGGTTGATTCCAAGTCTTTGCTATTGTGAATAGTGCTGCAATAGTTCTTTCTTTGCTTGTATTGCAGTGCTGCTTTTTGGTCAGTTGTTCTAAAGTAAGGTTTTTTTTTTTTTTCACTTAGGTTCCTAAGCTTCCTACAAGTCTGTATGGGGGTGGTGTTTCTAGCCTCTCTTCTATTTACTCTGTCTTTGTTGTCTCCTCCTCTGAAGTTTCTGCCTCTGTTAGTTATACGACCTCTTTCATCTGCTCTGCTATTAAAACTACAAGTTCTTCCTTTGCTGCCTCTAGCTATCTGGAAATTTCCATTGGCTTTATTCTTTTCTGATCATTTGCCTTTCTCTATTAATTGAATTTTGTTTACTTCATCAAAACCATCAAATCATTTCATCTGTTGCTGTCAACAGGAATAGAGATGAAATATACTATCTAGTATAAACTATTGGCATTTAGGGGCCTTCCCCGCAACACACACATATAAATAAATGTATTAAGGAATACGTTGGGTGCCTTTCTAGGACATTTTTAAAAATCTCAATTTCACTTAACTTTTCTTTCTTTTTCAATATGGCATTTCTAAATCATTTAATGTTACCAACTCTACCTGTCTTTACATAATCTAGTCTCATACTGGCAGGCAAGGCATAAGTTAACAATGATTTTTAACCAAAAACTTATAATTTCTATTTCTTCTTCTCATTCAACTCCATTAATAAATTAAGGTAACAGTACTGTATATCACTTTATTTCATAAAGGATTTGCTCGGTGGTATAGACAGTCAAGTTCCTCCCAGTGGGTGGGGTAACCAGTGACATTTGCCCAGGTTGTCAGGTAAATTTAATTATTTCATTTTGCAAACAGCATTGCCATTTACACAGATTGGCTCTGATTCACAGGACATAATAGCCAAGGGGGTGGTTACTTGCATTTAAATTTTTTAAATGCAAATATAAGGCTTTGCAAGCAGCATGAGATTTGAAAAACTTTCCAAGTGCAAATGCAGAGTGGCACCCTCATATGCTTATAATGGCCCTAAACACTCCTGTTTCAGTAAAAGAAAAGGGAAGAGTCCCAAAGTGTTCCACTTCCTCTAAAAATACAAATGGAAAATCTGGGTCTAACGCCTTTTCATTCACAGTACAGTTCAGTTGGAGTAGAAAAATCTTATGTAAGAAGATTTCATTGTAAATAAAATGAATCACTGACAATTTCTAAAGAAGCAGAACAAAAAGACCTTACTATAAGCAAAAACCAAAAAAAAAAAAAAAAAAAAAAAATGGCTGTGAAGATGACCTAGTTTTATTTGAAAGTGTTTGTAGTAATGATATAGAACATATATACTGTTCTCAACATAGATATAAAGAGCAAGAGTCATTAATTTTCTATTAACCTAGTGGCTCTTTAGGAGTGTAATTAATGGTTTATAGTTAACTGTATCTCCCTGCACTTCAAAAAATATAAAAAAATGCCCGGGTTATTCAGGAACTAAAGTGGCTCATATGAAGTCTAAAAAAATTGTGGCAAAAAAGATTTTTGATTAGACTGATATTAATAATTGTTTTGGATCTCCATTTTACCACGTGTAGACAGCCTTACACAGCTGTACAAAATACATTTCTGGAACTATCAGTGGACTTGGAATATACGTTTGTATATTTACATAAAAATGTCATCTGATTTTTTTATTAGAGTGCTATCAAAAATTCTAACTCC
Organism: Macaca fascicularis; assembly: GCF_037993035.2. NCBI lineage: Eukaryota > Metazoa > Chordata > Mammalia > Primates > Cercopithecidae > Macaca > Macaca fascicularis. The sequence goes on along the minus strand of NC_088395.1, from coordinate 123,922,845 downwards.
AAAGACTAAAAAATAAAATCACATGGCCGGGCGCGGTGGCTCAAGCCTGTAATCCCAGCACTTTGGGAGGCCGAGATGGGCGGATCACGAGGTCAGGAGATCGAGACCATCCTGGCTAACATGGTGAAACCCCGTCTCTACTAAAAAATACAAAAAAAAAACAAAACTAGCCTGGCGCGGTGGCGGGCGCCTGTAGTCCCAGCTACTCCGGAGGCTGAGGCAGGAGAATGGCGTGAACCCGGGAGGCGGAGCTTGCAGTGAGCTGAGATCCGGCCACTGCACTGCAGCCTGGGCGGCAGAGCGAGACTCCATCTCAAAAAAAAAAAAAAAAAAAAAATCACATAACTTACTCTCATTTTATTTATATAAAATAATTATGGCAATTGAAGTTTAGATCAATATTTTCTGAGTTAGAGACAACTTCCAGGCTGCTACGTGAAACTAGAAATTGTTTCAGAAATATAGTAAAGATGGGACTCAGGATTTGTCTATGGAAAAAGGGAAAACCTTGTGAGTTCTTGATTATGCAACAAGGTGTCTTAACCTCTCTGAATTTAAGAGTTTTCAATTGTATACATGAGGATGATGTTATGGGGAATGTGGAGAATTAAATGAGATAATATCTGAAAACCTCTGCTACAGAGTAGTATTCAGTAAATGAGACTACTCTTATCTATCACTAAAGTAGGGAGGGAGAAAAAACATAGTACGCTTTAGAAACACTGTTATGTTTGTCCCTGAATACTTTTCTCCTCTGTGTGCCAAAATGGTACAAGTGTGATTATGTATAAAGGAGAGATGAACAACAATGAAGCTTTCCCCTAGAAACTCTGTCACTTACTTACTCTCTCAAAAGCAGAGCATGCATCTTAGAAGTTTATTTGGTTTTCTCTGTAAGAAATGCAGGTGTATTTCCTGGTCTGTCCAGGCTTTGTTAATCCTTTTTTGCTGTCATATCTAATTTGGTAGATTTTATTTGCTTTCTTCTCAAGACTGTGCACTTTTCAGTTCTCTTTTATTGGCTTTTTAATGTGAAATCTGTCAGATTATGGAAAGTAGAAATGTCTTTTTATGCTGAAATAAACTGAGGAAAACCACTTTTTTTTCAGTGCAGCACTCCCACAACACTTTATTTATGCTTCTGTTACAGCTCTTATGGCAGCATGTCTCAGGTCCTAATCATTTGTGTACATGTGTGAATTCTCCACTAGATTGTAAGATCATTGTAGGCAATGTTGGTATCTTATTCAGTGTTGTGACCTTCAGAGTTTAACACAGTACCTAACACACAGTAACTATTCAACAAATGTTTTTTTGATTCACTAATTTACAAAGACTCTCTAATTTAAGAGATAACATTATACATTTTTTCCTAATTAACGGATATTAAGAAGAATGATAATACTGAGTATCAGTGAGACTACAGAAAAACTGGATGACTGTAGTGTTATTGTCACTGTCATTATTTTTAACGGCAGCTGAGTATAAATTTGGCAGTCTTCCTGGAATGCATTTTGGAAATATGTATGAAAACCCTTAAATATTTTCATGCCTTTTGATCATTTGCTTCTAGCATATTTTATTTGAAAAATAAATGATTGTTTACAGCAATTTAACTGTGAGGACGTTCCTAGCTGGGTTAAATATAATAGAAAAATAATCTAAACAACTTAAATATCAAATAATAGAGAAGTAGTAAAATAAGTTATGTAATTTCCACACAATGAGATACATTATGCAGCTACTAAAAAACAATGATGTAGAACCAAATTTATTAAGATAGAAAGATATTCCCTATAGACTTAAGTGAGAAAAAATAATTTACAAAATAGTACAATTCCATTTTTATTATATACTTGCAATACCTATGTATCTTGATATATCTGCTTATACTTATCTATATATAAGTATTGCATGACCATATAACAAAATATTAATTGTGTTTATTATTGGGTGGTATAATTACATAAGTTTCTATTTTGTTTCTGCTTATTAGTGTCCTCTAATTTTTCTGAAATGAACACAAAATACTTGTGTTAAATTTGTTTCTAAATGAATAGAAGGAAGGCAGAAAAAAGTGTGAACAAATGCGTAATTACAAAATATTTATTAACAATTTCATGCTGATTTCTTCCCTGAGGGCTCAGCCCTAATCCACTGAAGTGCAAATGAGGATATGAATTGTAAAGAGGGTAACAAAGGTGCTTCCAGTTTTTCCATTTTAAACAGAATTGACATGGAAATAGGGCCTTGTTTTACATTTTGTATAAATGAAACTTTATAAAAACATATAAGTCAATATATGGCACAAATGATAATACATGTATTCTTAGGTTATTAAAAATATTATCTCTCTGTTATTTGAAAATAGTTATTTTAAAAAAATAACCACCAGTAACCAGATTGTCTTTTCTGCAGTGAATGCCTCTTTTTTTTCTGAAGATATGAAAATCTGGTTTTAATATCAGAATATTTATGTAGCAACAATCAGCATGGCAATTTGACTATTGTCTACTCAGAACACATATATTCTTTGTTTGCTGAATAACTTAGTCTACTGATGTCTTTGTAAAGATTTGAGAACTGTAGCTAAGCCTATAATAACATTGCCACATTTCTTCATTAAAAGCTAGAGCTACACTATTTCATTTTCCAGAAATACCACAGAATAACAGTATTTTAGCACTTTGGCATCTGCTTTAAAGGAGGATTTGCATTAGTTCTTAAGAAGTGAGAATTTCAAAAAAACATAATTGCTACTGCCTGAGAGGAGATGGTTTACGATAAGGGAAAAAAATTGGAAGACACCTGTAATGATAAGAAATGGAGGTAGAGAAGAATGATACAATTGGAACCTTGCTAAAATATTTATCTCTTGTATAGAAGCTAGTATAAACTAGGTCCATTTGGGTTTAGGTACTAGAATATCTAGTGGATTTTAATATAAGAGCAATTTGCCCACATAGTAGCCCCATGACAGAGATTGCAAGGACTAATTAATATTTGAGAAAATGCAAACTTAGAGTACTCCAGGCATTTTCTTTACTTTACTTTCTTCCATCTTTTTCTTTCTCATTGTCTGCCCACCTACCCTCGCCGGGCTTGATGGTGCTGATATTAGCAGCAATGATTATGTAGATTACATGAACCATTGGCAATGCCAAAGTATCAGTTTTTATTTTATTTTATTTTATTTTCATTATTATACTTTAAGTTCTAGGGTACATGTGCATAACGTGCAGGTTTGTTACATATGTATACTTGTGCCATGTTGGTGTGCTGCACCCATCAACTCGTCAGCACCCATCAACTCTTCATTTACATCAGGTATGACTCCCAATGCAATCCCTTCCCCATCCCCCCTCCCCATAATAGGCCCCGGTGTGTGACGTTCCCCTTCCCGAGTCCAAGTGATCTCATTGTTCAGTTCCCACCTGTGAGTGAGAACATGCGGTGTTTGGTTTTCTGTTCTTGAGATAGTTTGCTGAGAATGATGGTTTCCAGCTGCATCCATGTCCCTACAAAGGACACAAACTCATCCTTTTTTATGGCTGCATAGTATTCCATGGTGTATATGTGCCACATTTTCTTAATCCAGTCTGTCACTGATGGACATTTGGGTTGATTCCTAGTCTTTGCTATTGTGAATAGTGCTGCAATGAACATACGTGTGCATGTGTCTTTATAGCAGCATGATTTATAATCCTTTGGGTATATACCCAGTAATGGGATGGCTGGGTCATATGGTATTTCTAGTTCTAGATCCTTGAGGAATCGCCATCACTGGCCATCAGAGAAATGCAAATCAAAACCACAGTGAGATACCATCTCACACCAGTTAGAATGGCAATCATTAAAAAGTCAGGAAACAACAGGTGCTGGAGAGGATGTGGAGAAATAGGAACACTTTTACACTGTTGGTGGGATTGTAAACTAGTTTTTATTTTTTTACATACTCAACAACCTGCAGAATCAAAGGGCTTATAAAATCAACCTGAAGAAATGCTTAGGCTGCCACATAGCCAAGACAAATGTATTTTCTTCTTGAATTATCAACATTATCAGAATAATTACCTTGCTTTATTTTCCATGGTACTTACTACCTCCAGTCAGAGACTATATTTCACATTTTTAAAATTTGTTATTGTTGTTGTCTTCCTCTTCCTTCTAAAATGTAAGCTTCATGAGTACAGTCCCAGAAATTTGTCTCATTCTCTGTTTTATTCCCAGCACTTGGAAAGTTCTGGCACATAATAGGAGCTCAATAAATATCTGTGGAAATACTTTGATTTTCTATGTTTTTTTTTTATGGCTAGTAGTAAAGCTATATTTATGTTTATGATTACTTCAAAATTTTAAAGATTGGTCTGTATGTCCGCATTATCATCACTTTTACATTTTAAATCTATCTAAATTGCTAGTCTGCCCCATTTAATGGTAGCTCAGGTAGTCAAAAAAATGGGGCTAAAGATATTAAGGCCTTTTTTAATTTTAAAATATTTAATTGACAAAATTGTATTTTTCAAAGTGTACAATGTATTTATTTGGTATGTGTATATATTGTGTAATGCATCATGATTAAAGTGGTGAACACATCCATCACCACCCACACGTTACATTAGAACCCCAGAACTGATTCATCTTATAACTGAAAGTTTGTACCATTTGACCAATCTCTCTGATACTGACGACATGCTATTTCATTTCATTTCATTGTTGGGGAAAATGAGCTAGTAGGAATCAAAGGCAGAATTTGAACCTAGTTCTGTTTGACTCTGACTCTAAAGTTAACTCTTTTTCCTCTGATCAGATGTAAGGGACAATGAAGGAGAAGGTAGAATAACTTCAAGGTTTTTGGGGTTTTTTTTTTTATTATTATTATTATACTTGAAGTTCTCCGGTACATGTGCACAACGTGCAGGTTTGTTACATATATATGCTTGTGCCATGTTGGTGTGTTGCACCCATCAACTCGTCAGCACCCATCAACTCGTCATTTACATCAGGTATGACTCCCAATACCATCCCTCCCCCCTCCCCCCTCCCCATAATAGGCCCCGGTGTGTGACGTTCCCCTTCCCGAGTCCAAATGATCTCATTGTTCAATTTCCACCTATGAGTGAGAACATACAGTATTTGGTTTTCTGTTCTTGCGATGGTTTGCTGAGAATGATGGTTTTCAGCTGCATCCATGTCCCTACAAAGGACACAAACTCATCCTTTTTTATGGCTGCATAGTATTCCATGGTGTATATGTGCCACATTTTCTTAATCCAGTCTGTCACTGATGGACATTTGGGTTGATTCCAAGTCTTTGCTATTGTAAATAGTGCCACAATAAACATACGTGTGCATGTGTCTTTATAGCAGCATGATTTATAATCCTTTGGGTATATACCCAGTAATGGGATGGCTGGGTCATATGGTATTTCTAGTTCTAGATCCTTGAGGAATCGCCATACTGTTTTCCACAATGGTTGAACTAGTTTAATTAAAAAAAAAAAAAAAAAGATATTAAGGCCTGTGTTCTACTCCATTTTGCCAAATATTTATTGAGCACTTTCTGTTTGTCTCCCTGTGCTAGTTGCTGGGGTTACAAGAATGACTATAGCATAGTCATTGATCTAAAGGAGCTCACAATATAAAAGGTAGGCTTGTAAAATATGGTTTTGATACAGGTGCAGTACATGCGACAAAATAGGTATGCCCAGAGGGCTGAGGGAGTACATAGGAGAGCGTGACTAACTAATTCTGGGGATTGGGCATTAAGATAAATGAAACCTGGTTCTTTGTCCTCAAGGCACTCACAGTTGAGTGAGAAAGATAGGCACATAACTATAATGTAATGCACTGTATGTTGTGTTAGAGACATAAATCAACTGCTATGACCACATCAAGGAAATAACAGTTGTGCCTAAGGAGTTAGGAGAAGGCTTTATGGACCAGTTAATATTTGCACTGGGTCTTGGATTCATTAGGCACAATGAGAGTGGAGGGTGGTATAGGAATGGGGCAAGAAAAAATGCGTGGAAGTATGAGTAGCTAAATTGTGGTATAATGCAGGAGAGATGCAGAAGACTAAAGCTAGAAGGGTAGAAGTTAGATTATGAAGGATGTAGAATGCTATGCTAAGGACTTTGTACATTATAAGGTAAGTAATGAAAATATTAAGGATTTAAGTCTTTCTATTTCTGCCTGGTTTCGGTTTTGTGGGTTGACCTTGGTGGTGTTCGTACCAGGTTGATTTAGCTCTGGGAAATCAAATTTATACCACCAAGGCACAGAGCAATGTTTAAAAACCAATTCATAAATGTACAATGCTAAATATTTCTGCCAAAAGGATTGGAATACTTGTTCGTACCTCTCACTTGGGAAATCACAATAGGGGTACAAGATTGCTTAGAGGAATGAAAAGGTAAAGGAAGTTGTTGTCATTAAGGAGACACATTTGTGATAACTAAGTGAAATAAATCTTCTTCTTCTTACAGGGATGCATCTGGCACACAGGTCCAGTCAGGCCTAGGCACAATTCTGAGGGAGGCTTGAATTGGCTTTCAACTGAGTTAAATTATCTGAGCCACAGTCTCCTGATATCCCTGTAGTACCTAATCCCAGAGTCTTCATTGCAAAGACTTTCCAACATTAGATGCTCTTACTTCTTTGCGTAGAAAATCCCAACTAGGGCTGTGACAGGACCCAGGGTATTCATCACCAATTATTTTAGTTTACTCTTAATAGAAAGTTGTGCTTCGAGGTAATAAAAATAAAATATCAAGCAAATAATGAATAATATACACTATAGCCAAAACATATATCTCTGATTTTGAAGTGGAAAACCTAAAATTTATTTGTAATAGCATGGAATTAAGCACCTAAAGCTAAAATCAATATATATCAAAAACTGAAAATAGTACCAAAATCAATTCAATAATTCTAACTGAATCCAAATTATATAATGTGTATGAGATATTGGAAAGTAACAACCCCAGAGGTAACTAAGGTGGGGGCGGGGGGTGAATGAGGGAGATAAAGAGAAGAGAGAAAAGTGAGTTGGAGGGAAGAGGAATCATGTTCAAAAAGGGAGATTTAACTTTTCAATCCTGTTATAAACCAGATGATAGAAGTTAGCACAAAAATGGCCATTTGAAGCAATAACGTTGTGGCTGTTACTGATAGATTTTTTTCTTCTTTAATAGTCTTTTTTTCTTTTTTTAAAGACAAGCTGAAGTGCAATGATATCACTAAAAGGAGGAAGGAGGTATTTGTTAAAAAGCTGAAGGAGGAATGAGGAAAGAAATGCTCTCTGTCCTCCCCAGAAAGTGCAACATTGCCTTAGGTCTGTAAATGTTTGAAAACACATTTATGTGGGAAGTTTTGAATAGCCTTTCTTAAGCTATGGCAGAAATGCTGTCCTCTTAACCAGGTATTTTTCAACTCATCTGACATTTATTACTTAGTCTGACATTATTTCAAATACCCAGAAGGAAAGATGAATGTGGAATCCAATTCACAAAGAGCTCTTGGAAGAATGGAAAGGCATTGTGACCTTTTTCAAGACCATTCTGGTGTTGATTTTCTCTTCTTTCTTTTAACTCTGGCTCTGGTTATTGATCTCACTCTGCTCCCAGTAGAATGATTTATTTTGAGTTTCATTAAGAAAGTGATCAACAATTAATAACAAAATCTCCAGTGTTTGATGGCTTTACTATGGCAGAACTGCTGGAGAGGAAGTTTGAAACATGGAGAAACCACATTGAAAAGTTCAGTGTGTGACTATGTAAAGCAAATTGTTTATAACTCAAATTTATGGCTCCCAGTGGTTTGATCTACTCCTGTTGTTCTTCTGTACTGTTTCCTATACAGTAGTTGGGTCATTTATTCAGCAAACAAATACAGTTCTGCATTGCTTAATGATGGAGATACATTCTGAGAAATGTGTCATTGTCCAAACATTATAGTGTACTGATGCAAACCTAGATGGCATAGCCTACTACATACCTAGACTACAAGGCATAGCCTATTGATCCTATGCTACAGACCTGTACAGCATGTTACTATACTGAATACTGTAGTCAACTAACACAAGGGTAAGCACTTATATATCGAAGCATAAAAAATTTTTCAGCTATATTATAATCTTATGGGACCACTATTGTATATGCAGTCTGTCATTGACTGAAACTTCATATGTGACCATGACTATATTAATACATGGCTACTGTTTATTAGGTAACTGTAGATACAGAAATGAACAAAATGCCATATCTCCTCTCAAGGATCTGATATTATAAGAGGAAATATAGACAAGAAAATCAGCAATTACAATACAGTAACGTAAGAGCTTTAGTGGCATATATACAGGCCTCTGTGGAGACACATAGGAGGACACAGCTCATTCTCAGTGGAGGTTTAAGGAATATGATGAAACCTGAGCTGAATCGGAAAGTTCAGTGTGAGGAGGGTACTCTAGGCAGAAGAAGCTACATATGTAAAAGTATGGACCTGTAAGACAGCATTCTGCACACAGAGAACTGCCAATATATTATATAAACAAGGCATAGGATGAGTGTTGAGAAGATGGCTGGAAATAAGGTCAGAAACATAGAAATGAGGTTTGTTACATCATGCAGCATCATATGTGATGTTCTTGGGAGTTTGAAATAAAATCACAGATCCATCCTTAAATGGGAAAGGGTTTTTTCTTTTATTTTCAGCAGTATTCATTTGTAGGTTTACAGTGATAGCAGGCACTTTTTTCCAACCTAGTTTTCCCTATGGCTGTAGCCTTTTACACAGTAGTTATTAAATTTTCATTGACTTTGACCTCCTGGAAGGTTGGCTAAAATTATGACCCTGAAATAGAGCAAAGATAATGGGGTTAGTGAGTCTAGATTGGAAAATGTCCTTCATGTCATTAATGCTGGGCCCCAAGAAACAGATAATCTGCAATGCTGCAGTTTTGTTAAGGAACGGTAATAGTGCTAATGAGATACTGGCCATTTCAGTATAGACAGCCTGGATGAATGCCCTTCTTGTTGAGGCCATTCCAGATTTGGCATATGGATCTTAGTTTTTCAGAACAGAAACTCAATTTGGTCAGTTTATGCATATTAATCAAAATCAGACAACTCTGATCTTCCAGAGGTCCATTTTCTTAATTTATTATAAAATTGTATTTGGCTGCTATCAGTATTTTGCACACAGCACATCCTCCTGGTTGGAAGTTCACTCTGGAGATTAAATGATGTATCAGAGTATTACTTTGTGAGCATAGATGTAGAATAAAGAGAATCTGATGTTCTCAGGGGACATTTCCATCAAGCTATGGTGGCATGACAGATTGTTCTAGAAATACTGGTCCAGAAATATTCATCTCTAGAGAGCTGGTATTTGTTTTTAGAATCAGAGCACTGATTCTCCTGGACAGAGCACATTGACATATTCTCACTTTGGCTCTTTCTAGAATCCATGCAAACACTCTGCCGCCTCCAGTTGTTATGACATTACTTGTCACAGTCTAGCTTACATTATTCATAGTTTGGTCTGGATGGAAATTGAATCGACACTGGAAACTCATCAGTTAGCACATTTATAAACCATTTTAGGGTGGGAAGACTTCTGTAGGTTGCCTTCTTTATCTACTACTTTTTTCATTTTCAGAAAGTAATTTCTAGTTTAATAGCAAATTTTGGGGAATAGTATCATTTTGAAACTGTTGTATCCCTAGATTCTTGTTCACTAACAAACAATTAAGAATCACAGATTGTTAAGCAATAAATGACCATGAAGATGTCTGGTTCAATCATTGGTGAATATTTTTAAAGCACTAGAACTCTTTTTGACAAATGAAATCAAACCCAGAATACATATAAAAATATTAAAGAAAGGCTCTGAGGGAACACTCATCTATTTTATCTGTTCATTTTATAGATGGAGAAATTGATGCTTCTAGAAAAGGAGTAATTTACTCAGGGTAGCACAGCTGGTCAGTGACACATCCAGGACTAGAAGCTACATCTCCTGAATACTAGTCCAGTGCTATTTTTACTCCACCAGTTACTATTCATAAAACATGTAAAAAGATGAGGATGGAAAAGCAAACTGATACTTCACTGAATGATCTCTGCAACTGACATTTCTGAGTAGAAAATCCCCATTGAAATCTTCAAATACTCTTTTGATGGAAAAACAAATTACCAATAAGAGGGATCTACTTTTTTTGCTGTTGGAAGTTTTCCAGTGTATACCAGTGACCCTGTATACCAATATACCAATACATATTGGCATACATATATGTACATATATGCAGGTGCCCCCATATACCAATATGCTTTTTGACCATTTGTGTTGTTCAAACAGCTGACTCTAGTGCCATTTATTTGCAACCATACTCATACTTCTTAAAAATGAAGTGAAATAGTATCATAAGTACAGGGTATTTATACAATATTGTCAATATCAATACAAAATACCTTTGCTAGAGATCCTAGGAAATCTAATATGACATGAATACAATTGTTTGTGCAGGGGGTGGTTGACACTTGTTGAGATTATGTCAAAGCAGATTTTTATTGCATGGGAACAGTTTGACCTGGGTGGTTTTGGAGGGGCTCTTTCCATCTCTGAGGGATTTTATTCTTCACACTACCATAGGTTGCCTTAGTCTATGTAGGGTTGACCCTAAAAGACAAGTAGAAGGTTAAAAGCAATATTTTGGAGTTCCCTTTGAGCACAATGGTTACCTTGGCTGGCTGGTTGTTAGTTCAAGAAGGGAGTTGTTGTGTAAAAGTAACTCTTAGATGTTTGCTTTGAGTGAGTAACAAGTCCTAGATCCTGTTTGGGGCTCAATTTCTGCCTCTGGAAAATGCCAGAGGAAGATAAGTTTATATCTTATATCCCTAGTAGTTCCAATATTATGTAATTATCTGCTTTTTAAATTTAGTCCACTAATATTGAGTACTCAATGGTCATGCAGACTATGTGGGAGACCAAGCATCTAAGCCGTGGTAGCCTGTGTGCTTACTGTGCTGCCATTTATAGTTCTTGTCCTTCAGCTCAGTTATGTGCCTTTCCCACAGCCCCCACCTCTCTGTCCTATGAAAATAATGACCTGTGTGTTTTCCATGGCATCTGTAGCTCCTAGTTTTTCATTCATTTAGTAGACTTTCTCTTACTGCCTACTGAGAACGAGGTACTGTCCTATACACTGGGGCCAAGATAAAAGTTCCTGTCTTCCAGTGGATGAAATAAGCAAGCAAACAAGTAACTAAGGAGTGAAAATGCATTATAAGTGTTCTGGGAATGATATAAATGTGGGGCTTCTGGGGACAGAGAATAAGAGCATCTAGCCACATGGGGGATCAGAGGTGTTGGCCAGAGTTTGAGAAGGATGTGAAGCCTGAAGTAAACTTGGAAGGCTGAGAAGGTAGAAGCCAGGTGAGGTGGGGGAGACAGTGTATTCCACGGAGAGGGTGCAGCTTAACGACTTGCTGCAAGAAACCACATTTTGTGTACGTACAGGGTCCTGCAAGTGATTGTTTTAGTTATCTGCTTTCTGTAAGTAGTTAGCACTTTGGAGTGCCTAGCTCTATGCTTGATTGTGGGTAAGATAGAAAAGAAGTAAAGAAAATATGTAACTCATGTATGGCTTATGTCTCAAAATTGCTTGTGAATCACCTTGGAATGTGCAATACATTTTCCTACAGAAAACAATGGTCTCTATGGTAATTAGGTTCCCAAGCCAGCCCATAAAAATTGTAACCCATAATCTAAAAGATCATGCTGTATTAATAATACCATAGCTCCTGATGATCATTTGAAGTTGTGCTTCTGTGGGAAAATGCATTCCATATTTCAATCATGGGTTCCAGAAACACCCTCTTTCCTACTGAAGCTTCAGCAGTGTGTGAAGAAAGCTTTGTTTTGCTACTCCTTCAGGTGGAAAATCAGTGCTTCCAGGAATTTTCTCAGCTCCAGGTTATTACCAGTGTCTCATTGAAATGGGGAGAATATATAGCAGGGAGAGGGATAGAGGGAGACACTTTAGGAAAAGGGCATTGGGAATAAAATATAGACAAGGAAGTGACCAATGATGTTAGAGAGGAATAGGTTCCCCAGGAAAAATGGAGACAGGAATGAAAGCAGAGCCAGAAAAGTGCATCCTTGCCCAGGGTGGGAATGGAGAATTGCCTAGGTCTATTTTGTGCTGCTGTAACAGTATACCTGAGACTGGGTAATTTATAAATAACAGAATGTATTTCTTACAGTTTTGGAGGCTGGGAAGTCCAGGATCAAGATGCTGGTAGGTTCAGTGTCTGGGGAGGGCCCTGTGTCTGCTTCCAAGATGGTACCTTGAAAGCAGCATCCTCTAGAGGGCAGGAATGCTGTTCTTCACATCACAGAAGAGCAAAACAGCAAAGAGAGAGAGGACTCACTCCCTAAAGCCCCTTCTAAATGACATTAGAGCCACCAATGAGGGCAGAGCCCTTATGATCTCAATCCCTCTTAAAAGCCCCACCTCCCAATATTGTTATGTGAACAATTAAATTTCAATTGAGTTTTGGAGAGGACAAACATTCAAAACATAAGAATAAAGGAAGGAAGGAACACTTACTGAGTTTTTACTGAGTTGTAGACTGACTTTCCCAGTCTTTTTTTTTTTTTTCTATCTTTAAAATAAATGTATTTTCCTGTTTTCAGGGGAAGAAACTGAGGTGCAAAGAAGTTAAGAGACTTATCCAGGGTCACAGGACTAGTAAGTGGCAGAGCTGGGATTCATAATCAGATCCCATAAAGTTCCTACAATATACATGTTTATTAGTAAAAAAATTTGTAAGCTGAGGATGTTGTTTTATTGCTAAGAAAATTGAGCAAAAACTGTAAGAGTAATTCTTTGAAGGGACCACCACTACATAAAGACAGCACCACTAGAAACTAAAACTATGGTACCCTGACTCTTACCCCAGTATGGTTTATTGCATGAAGCTCTTACTGTAAGCAACGCAATAGATGTCCCTTCAGGTCATGAGCTTGCAATTCAATGCTTTGGGATTAAAATATCTTATTCAAGTAGACTGAGGCAACCTATACTAAGACCAGAATAGAGTCATAAACACAGCACATTGGAAGATAGAGACTTTAATTCTGACTCAATAGATCTGAGAAAGCTTGTGGAGGATACGGTAGTCATATCTGGAGTTGGGCCTTGAAGGATTAATAGCAAGTGATAGATAAGCAGACCTGGAGAGAAGACATTCCAGGAAAAGTAGTTAGCATGGGCATGTCATAAGCATAGTGACCATTTATTGAACATTTAACTCTGTGTTAGACATGAGACTATGTATTTTATGTAAATTGTCTCATTCTCCATGGTAATATTATGAATTGAGTAATATTATTATCTCCATTTTATAGATAAGGAAACCAAAACTCAAAATAGATTATTTGTCCAACTCTACACAGCTAAGAAGAGGTAGAATCTGGAGCCTATGCACTTAGTCTACATATCTATCCATTCAACTGGATCACTGTACATGGTATAGTGGGAGATAGCTATAGACTGAATTGTTTTTCCCCTACCTCAAATTTATATGTTGGAGTGTTAACTCTCAATATGATAATATTTGGAGGTGAGACTTTTGAGAGGTAAATAGGTTTGGATGAGCTCATAATGGTAGAGTTTTCAAGATGAGATTAGTGCTCTTATAAGAAGAGACACTTAAAACAGGGAGTTTGTTCTTTCTTTATCCCTGCCATAGAACACTGTGAAAAGGCAACTATCTATAAGCCAGGAAGAACCCTTAAAAGAAACTGACCATGCTGGCACCTTAATTTTGGACTTCACGTTTCCAGAACCATGAGAAAATAAATTTCTGTTGTTTATGCCACCCATCTGTGGTGACTAAGATGACTAAGACAGAAATGAAACTGGTAAGGTTGGCTAGAGCCTCTTGTAGAGGGTTTCAAATGTTATGTTAAGGATTTTGAACTTTGTTTATTGGCACTCTAACACCAGCTAAACAGTTTGGGGGTAAGTGTGATTTGATCAGATAATACTCTTCAGTTCATTCTCTAAATGAAAACAATAGAGAACAATGGAAAGGTATCCACATATAAATAATATCGAATATCAAAGTGAGTAAGTGATGATGAATTCAATGAGTAGGTGGAGAAAATACTATAGTTGGTTAGATTTATTGGGGAGGGCTTAACAGAGGAAATAGAATTTGAGATGGGCCTAGTTAGGATTTTTACAGCGAGGAGATGAGGAGCAAGGCATTCCAGGAGAAGGAAGTGACATGTAGAAAGGCACAAAAGAGAGAGGGATTGGGGTGGAGTTTGTGGGACACAATGCATCTTGGCTGGAGCAGAGTGAAGTCTGAGAAGGTAGGTTGTAAATGTTAGGTAGTGAGTTGCCTTGAGGACTGAGATGAGGATTCTGTTTGATGGCCACATGGTTATGTCACCCATGCATAAAGGTAAAGGACTTCAGGCAATAGCAGTGCTTGAATACTGTGCATTTAAGTGCTAAAAACACTGATAACTATGTACTTAGTATTATCTTGGTTGTGTGGGGTGTCCCTGCCCTTAAAGAGCTTGTAATCTAGTTAGGGAGATCAGATAGTCATGACTGAAAAGTTACTCTTGACTGAAATAATACATACAAATATGAGTGATGTATTTGAAGCCAAGTACAAGCTTTAACATTAGGGCCACACAGCAAAGGCACTAACTAATTTGAAACAGAGTGGGTCTGGTGTGGCTGATGGAAACTTTGCAAATGAAAAACTTGTGTTGAGCTATGAGGAATGCATAGAAGTTGAAAAATGTGAGAATTAAAATGAGAAGCACAGACTGAGTAAATATGCAGAGGGAAGACTAATTGTGGCATTTTCAGGGGACAGTGATGAGATCCCAGTGGCTGTGGTGGATGATTTGTCTAAAGTGGTAGTGAGAGATGACTTTAAAAAAGCTTATTGAAGCCAGCCTGTGGAGGGTCTTAGATGTCAGCCTAAGGAGATTGGACTTTATGCCTTAGACAGTGGGGAGCCATAATACAGTGCTTTAGCGCCTCATCCCTCAGACAGATATTAGAGTAAAGATTAATTCTATCTTTATATATGTAGCATATCACAGAGAACCAAGGGCTAGTATTTAACATTTCAGTATAAGTTAAGTAAGATTTTCAATCAAAAAGTACAGGGGATGGTACTAGATGAGAAAAGGAATAAAAAATGCATCATTAATATTCATACCCTGTCACAGTCACAGTTGCACTTCATTTCTTTGTTCTATTCTTAATCTACTTTAAATATTTTTAGCATTAACTACACTATGTAAAGGATTCTAATGAAAAGTTAGGACTATTGTGCACTTGGTGTCAAATTTTCTGACAAGATGTGAATCCTCTTTAAATGGATTGGTTAAGAGGGAATGGTGCCTTTAAATCGTCATGGCAGTATGACTAGTACCAAATTGAGGGCAAATTAGGTGAGTCACTATTATAAAAAAGTCCAATATATCCATACTGTAGCACACATTTCTTCTGAAGATCAGTGAGGTGTTAGAAGCTCAAGCAGAAATTCCTGGTGTTTTGATTGGGAACTTGCTCAATGATTTGGTCTGCCGATAGGTAGAGTAAGGCTATGTCTACACAATGCTGATTTCTCTGTTTTATACTGGGGAAAACTGAGAAATTTGGCCCACTATCCAGGTATTCCTAGATATTTCAAAATGGTTAGTGCTGGGTAGGCAACACTTTTACTGGATGTTTTTGTTTGTCTTAGCTAGATGGTTGGTATTGTGTAGACAAAATTCTTTTCACGGTAAGAGAATTTTCTATTCAAAACTTTCTTGTGGAATTTTTTGGTGAACATTGAATCTTAGTAGAAATATGGCATTATTAAGAAACTGCTTAAGATTTGCTATGCAGCTGTCTATTAAACAGGCAATGACATATTGTTCAGAAGGGAAAGGCACATGCATTCCCATTCTGTGAGCTACTCACCAGGGGATTCATACCATTCTAGGAAACAGCCTACTTTTTCTCTGTCTGACTTATAAAGGACAGCATTTGAGGCTATAATTCAGACGCTTACAGATTTTGCCATATTATAGTCACAAGACATTTTTACCACTTATAAAAAATACACGGTGAAGCCCCAGTTGGGGGTTCTTAGAAATTCCTAACTCTGTGATGGTTATCACTCTGTCCCTTCTACTTTGAGTGTTCAGGCTCTTCCTCTTTGCCTGTGCAAATATCACCATTAATTTAAGGCCCAGCTTGGATGCCTCCTTCTTAGGGAAGCTAAAATTATATATGTTAAAGGGAAGAGATCTTGTCTTCCTTGAAACTAGCACCTTGCTGACAACACGAATATGGTACATATAACACACAACCCTGTACCAGAGTAACTGTGTTTTGTTTTATCTGTCTTACAGGATAAATTTCTAGAGGACAGAGTCTATACCTTAGATATCATTACATCCTCCCCATCCTCGATATATGCACATCAACCTATACAGGGCTGAGAACATAGCAAGCCCTCAAAAATATTAATCGGAATCACATATGATACATATTTAACTATAGACTGGTAAGAAGGGAAGTGACATCTTCAGAGTGTTAGTCAAAGGTAGCACTTAGAAAGGCTATTCAATTAATCATCTCAGAGCTTCTGTATTGAGTCCTTCCATGAATGAGTTTGAGGAAACTGCTGAAATGAAGGGTCAATCTTGCTCTGAAAGTGCAGAGGAAAGCTGATTTGGTGGTAGAGAAATATGTTACAATTGAGTAAACATTTATTGAGTCCAATGTTCATGCCAGGTGCTATGTTAGTGTTGAGGTTAGAGAGATGAATAAGATAGAATTCCTGTCTTTAAAATGCTCCCAGTCTATTAATGTGGGATCAAGGGAGGTGAGAAGTGTCAAGTAAGAAACAGAAAGCAAAACTCTTCTACATCGTTTATACCAGTTAGACCCTGGGAATAACTAACATGAGAGTAGATTCTTGAAGGGCCCGGTTTCCTACCTTCCTGTTGCATGGTTTTGCCTGCTTTTGATAATTCCAAAAGCACACTAAAGCAGAGTAGAAGTGTCAATTAGCTATTATAAGGTAATACACAGTTTGGCCTTTTTGTCCAAAAAGTCACATATTTTTTTCACTTGCCATGCCTTGGTGTCTCTCCCTACCACCTGGTATAATGTTAAGAATATGGCTAAGCTTATACTCTCAAAGAGTAGAAAGTGCATTATAATGACAGAAAATGGCCAGAGAGGATGATATCTGAAGCCTATTTCTATTCTTGGCCTTGGAAGCTTCCCTTGACCTACACATATATACAAATAGGACCACAGGGCTTCACATGCATATGCACACATACTTCTCTCCACATTCATTTATATATACCCTGAAACACACACACACGGACACACATATTTGTACACCCAAAAGCCCTGAACCCAGTCACTGGCTCCTGTTGCTTTCTCTCTTCCATGGGGTTTGGTAATAAGGTTAGTGTGTGAAGTTGAGTTCAATGACCCTCTTCCTGCTCCCCATTTCAGTTGACACTTTGCTCCTAAAATATTTAGAAATGTCACTTCTAAGGATCTCTTCCCTGGGGTCTGAACACTCTTCCCAAGGAGAGATAGACACAACTTAACCCCTTTACCTCTTTAGCACTGTGTGAGTTTCTTTTCATGGAAGACATTATTTTGGTCATGGGCAAATGTTGAATAGCAATACAAGGACAATCTAGATGTACTGACACTGGTTTGTGAACATGCAGATCTATTCTTTTTATGCCCCATAAAGAATGAAGCCTTGGGTCCTTGATTGTTTTAGGTTTTGAATTTTGCTTTATATATTTGGCCAAATGGCAATGATTGCATATGAAACTGACAGCTCAATATCTATACATATAGAGATCATTCTATATGACTATTAGGGGCGATTTTTCTAGGATGCAACTCTCTGGTAAAGATATCTTTAACTAACAATGAGAGTCACAAAACTCCTGTTACATGCCCAATATTGACTGCATGTGAGACTGGTAAATTTTGCATATTTTATGAGGATCAATAATACAATTAAAATACTTCCTATATTTCAAACTAAATGGAACAATATTAATTCATCCATAAACAGCATTAAGGAAACTCAAATGTCAAAGCTTTTGATGAGACATGAATCACACAGATTTTCCCCTCCTCCCATACCAAGCAGCATTTTAGCTATTTTTAATTAGGACTAGCTAAATATAGCTCTTGTCTTCATAGACTAGGGACGTGGTTGATGTTTGGCTAAACTTTTGTAAAATTACAGGCTTATTAATAAGTTATGTTAATTTCTGGAAAAGAAAAAATTAAATGTTCAGACTGAGCTGACCTAATTTAGAGGTCCAAGTCAAAGAGAAAGTTGATGGAAAGCAACCAGGATTGGAAAAACACAGGGTTTGTTGCTGTCTTGGTAATAGCCTGAGATGAGAAGGAGAGAATGCAGACATCATCATGACGGGAGATTTTTGAGAAGTAATTATAGAACTGAAATAGCCATAAAGAGATTTGGTAAAGAAAATCAGCCATACTTATATGAAGATCACGAAATAGGTCACAATGGAAACACTGTACTTTAGTTCATGGAAGCTGAGTTGTCATTGTTGGGTACCCACAACCAGCATCTCACTTCATATGAGAGGTAAAAACTGAAATCAGTTGTGTAACCACATCTTTGATTGACTTGTCTGCCTTATCTCTGTGTTTGTCTGCTGTGAATTTCAAATGTTGGCCATGAACTCCCAGCTTGGCCTGATTATGGAGGAGATGAAGACTATGGTTGACCTGAGCAGTCACGCCATAGGATGTTTACAGGTTTGACATTGAGTGAAATGCAAAGGCTGCTATCTGAGGTGTAATTTCAGGTGGCAGACAGGCTTAGTGAAAAGGAAGGATGATGATTTCCTGAACCAGTGTCCCCAACATTTTATGAAATACTGATCTCCATTTAAAAACTTAAGCCATGTATTTTGATTAACTTTTTTTCCTCTTTACATTTTTATTCTTCCTCAGAACAGTGATTAGGAAGAGTGTTTTGGATGAAATTTAATTTTTCACTTTGACTCTCTGAGGGCTAGGAAGCATGTATAGAGGATAAAATATTTCCATGCTATTGGGTATTTTAAAATGTATTGTTAGAGCATGTACTATAACTCTCATGTCCTCTTCTTTCTTTCACTCATCACACACTTGCTAGAGATTAATGAAACATTTAAAGGATATACGTTTGTTTAGTTTATAGACTTTATCCCATATATGATACTTGAATATTGTAGAAAAATCAGATCATGGAAATAAGCTAAAACAAGAGGAAAATAATGCTTATCCTTAATGGGCACCCAGAGGTAACCATTGCATTATACTCTTTATTTTTTATGCATATATGTATTGGTATATTTTGTGTATAAAATAGACTATAAAAATATATTAATATATACTATAAATAATAAAATAAAATGTAAACTGTAATGAACACAACCTGTGTGTATATATATGTGTGTGTATATGTGTGTGTATCTCATGATTGACTACGTTTTAAAAGAGAATGTTATTTTATAATCTGCTGTTTTGTGTGTTTTAATGTAGTAATTTGGCCCATAGTGCAAATAGTGAACATTTCTCTCAACTGCAGGTTCTTGTTCTCCTTTCCATGTAGTCCAGCCCAGATATTCAGCAGTTGTGAGTCAGTACAAGTATACAAGTTGTTTACAGCAAGGGTCTCTTCTTTTGAGGCAGGGGTATATGCTGATTGGTTGATGGCCATGCATACTGATTGCTAAATATTTTAACACTACCCTTGAATGTCATAGAAAATGTTAAGATGCTGGAAAATACCACACTGCAGTTAGAATTAGACTCAGACAACCAAGCAAAAACCTGCCATGTCAGAACTGTATGGTAGATGTGGATGTGTAGGTCTTCTCTCTCCTACAAAGAGCTTACAAGGTAGTTAAGTGGTCATGTCACACAGGCAAACAAAGATAACTAACAGTGCTGCTGCTCAGTATTATGTGAATTACCAAATGATTGGTGTGGTCAAGGAGACACTCAAGTTCAGAAGCCTGGAATACTCAGAGAAGCCTTCACAGAGGAGAAAATATTAGAGATAAGACGACAAAGGGAATGCAATTCAAGTGAAGGGAATAAGAAAAGGATACGATGTATTTGGGAAACTGCAAAAAGATTAGTTTTGCTTTTAGATTCATTCTTTATTCTTCCCTTGTTCTGCAAGCATTTGACCCTTGATACTATTTTTTTTTTTTTTTTCTGGGCTTCCTTGCTAAATGACTTCTGGCTAGAATTGACCAATAGGAGACACTACTACTCAGATTTTGAAAGTCAAGGGAAGTGCAGAAGCTGTGATATTCTGTCTCCCCATCCCCATGCTCTGCTTGTTTATCTCTTGGGCAGTTGGGAGTATTCTCTCTGTAGCTCTAGTTATTATTGAGAAGCTCTGGGGTCCCAGCTTCAGCTGAGTTGTTCTTCCAAAGTTCCAGTTCCTGCCTAATAGCCCTGGATCCTTGTTCCAGGCTCTGGTAGTATTACCCCCTGCCTTTGTCCCTCAGCCCCATGAGTGGTAGCCACTTCTTGTAGTGAATAATCTCTATTTTGCCTCACCTCTCCCTCATTTGCTCTTTCCATTCTTCTAATACCTTTGTAATTTGTTTCCTATATTAAATTCACTTCATTTAGCCACCTGGTGTGGGTTCTGATCCACATATAAATGGATGATATGAGTGGTCATACTTTTCAAATGTGTTTATGTTAAGGATCTTGAGATTTGAAGAGGTTTCTGGATTCTCCAGGTGGGTTTGATGCAATCACAAAGGTCTTTATCAACAAAGGAGGGAGACAAGAGAGACAGAATAAGAGAGAGAGATTTGAAGATGCCATCTGCAAATTTCAAAGATGGATGAAGGGGCCGTGAGCCAAAGAATGCAGGCACTATTAAAAGCTGGGAAAGGCCAAGGAAAAATTATCTCTTAGTTTCCAAAAGGAATGTAACCACACTAACACCTTGATTTTAGCCCTGTAAGACCCATTTCAGACTTCTGAAATCCATAAATATAAGATAATAAATTGGTGTTATTTTGAGGCACTAAGATTATAGTAATCTGTTATAGCAGCAACAAGAAGCTCATATGCCTACTTTCAGGACTTAGTTCAGGTATTACTTTCTCCTAGATGGCTTTTGTATTGTCCAAGGTGGACCCAGGTGTCAATGTTCCCATTGCTTGCTATATGTCTCTATCTCTATTATGGGGTTAATCACCAATAATTTGAGTTCCATTCCATTTTGATCTTTCTCTCTTCTCTTCTGGATGTGTATTGGCCTGTGCAGTGAGGGGGAAGAGAAGTTTATCCACTATCATTAATAACAGCTGCTGGTGTTTAATGAGCATATGCTATATACCAGATGATACACCCAATAACACTCTGAGGAAAACATTGTTATAGTATCTATTTTACAGGTTGGAAAACTAAGGTTTTGAAAGTTGAAGTGATTTACCCAAATCACTTTATGAAAAGCTAGTAAGCTAACCAGTTAGAAATTAAACAATGCTCTTAATGACTACATCATGCTGCTAATATTATACTTTGTCCCAAACAAAACCCCTTTTTGTTATTGTGGAAATAAATTTTAATCTTTTATTGTTTTGTCTGTCTAATTCCTGTGTTCAGCTCTTCTCAGTCTAGGCTTTCGCTAAGTTGGTTCATTTTTTTAAAATGTGCCCTTCTCTTTTCCACCCTGATTCTTTCTATCCCTGAACCAAATATCATTACTCCCCTGGATCTTGCAGAAACAAAGTTTCTTTGAGTTCTTCAGGCAGTACAGGGACAATGGAAATGGGAGACACCTTGAAATTAGATTACTCTCAAACTGTGTGATCTTCAGCTAGAAACTTCTATTTGTGTCATCCATAAACTGAAGATAATAGGAAATAGTTCCTCATTTTGAGGATTACATAAAATATGTGCAAATCCCTAGAAATTATTTTGGTAATAAATATGATCATCCATAGTGTACAGGACTACGTGCTCACAAACAGGGTGTTCCTGATAAGTCCTGCTCTGGCAAACAAAGCAGGGCGTTCCCCATAAGTCCTGCTCTGGCAAACAAAGCAGGGCGTTCCCCATAAGTCCTGCTCTCGCAAACGAAGCAGGGCGTTCCCCACAAGTCCTGCTCTTGCAAACGAAGCAGGGCGTTGGGGGCCTGTTTATATGTAAACATCTTGAAAATCCAGAAAGTCAGGGAAAGGTCAGAAAAACAACAATGTGTCTTGTGACTTGGCAACATTACACAAACGACTGTAAGCGGAGCGCGCCATTCGAGGCAGCCGCCATGTTTGTCTTGTCTTGTCTTGTCTTGTCTTGTGTGTTTATTCCTTTGTTTAGGAAACACGCGGACCCCAACATCTGGCGCAGCGAGCAGGGTCCGTGGCTCCACGAGAGCAAGGAACCGGAGGGGGAACACCCCGGGCAGGTAAATAAAGAAAGGGGGACCCACGGGAAAATTATGGGGAATTCCACCTCTCTGGCCTCTGAATATTTGCGGTCACTCCAGGGACTGTTGATGTCTATAGGAGTAGAAGTTAGTTAAGGAACATAAGGCTTTGAAGTGATTGTTTGCCCATGTTGTACAACATTGTTATTGGTTTCAATATCAAACCAAAGTGCAGTTAAATCAAAAGGAATGGTTACAAGTGGTTAAAGTATTGCGTCGAGCTCATCAGCGAGGGCAAATGATGCCTCTGACTTTGTGGACTTTGTGTGTAGTTCCATTACTCAGGCATTAGAGTCACTTGAAACTGACTCAGAGCATGGCGATACTGCCACAGGAGGTGAGGCATCTGAAGCTTTAGAGAGGAATGATCCTAGAGAGGAACATATTTACGCCCCGGTTGTTGAGGACAAGGAATTGGAAAAAGAGCTAATGCCTCCTTCATCTGAAGGAAATTCTGATTTGCAGCACATTTTAGAGATGTTACAACAGTTGTTAAAATTGCAAGGTACCGCTGCTCCTGTTTCTCCTATCTCTCCGCCATGAGCCTTCCCTGTTACCTTCCCTTCTGCTAACAGGATTTCCCTTTGCCTCCACCTCCAACCTCTTTGTCTATGTCAGGTCAGGTTTTCTCTGTGCCTCTTCCTCCTGTAGGAGAAAAGAAGGAATCGAAGGAAAAGGATGATTTCGAGGAATTAGATTTATTCCCAATAACACGGGCTGTTTTCTGCCCCAATGCTCAGTTCCCAAACGGTGGCCAGAATGTGACTTTTACAGCCCTACAATTTAAAGTTTTGAAAGAAATACTAATTATGGACCTCAGTCACCGTTTGTTCTTGGCCTTCTCAATTCCTTCTCTTTAGAACATATGATGATTCCTATTGACTGGGAAATGTTGGGACAGGCTGTCCTTGATCGTTCGCAATGGCTTCAATTAAAAAGTTGGTGGTGGGAGGAAGCAAGAGTACAAGCTAGAAAAAATGCTACCCGAAATCCCCCAGGACCTACTGAAGAGCAGCTTACGGGTTCAGGACAATACGCTACTCTTAATGCTCAGGCAGGCCTAGATGATACTGCTCTCACTCAGATTAAAGCCTTGTTTATAAAAGCGTGGACTAAGGTTGGAATAGTGGGTAAAACTTCTTTATCTTTTGTAAAGATCCTACAAGGAGCCACTGAGCCATATCCATATTTTGTAGCCCGTCTTCAAGATGCTGTATTAAAGACTGTAGGTTCAGGTCCTGCTGCTAAAATTCTTTTGGATACTCTGGCTTTTGAGAGTGCTAATCCTGAGTGCCAAAAATTGCTGCGTCCTCTAAAAGCTAGTGGAGCTGATTTAGATGAATACATTCGGGCTTGTGCAGGTGTTGGAGGAGCTATTTACAATGCTCAATTGTTTGCTGGGGCACTTTCTAAGGCTTTAAAAGGCAATTCTAAACAAGGTATATGCTATCAATGTGCGAAACCCGGTCATTTTAAAAAGGAATGCCGGAAAAAATTAGGCTCTTCTGCTCTAAAAGAAAAAAAGGTTACCATCTGATATGTGTAAACGATATGGCAAGGGTCGACTTTGGACCAATGAATGCCGTTCAAAAACTGATAAAAGTGGGAATGTATTGTCACCCCTCTTGGGAAACAGGAACCGGGGCCCGCAGGCTTGGGGCCCCAACAACTACAATGCAGGCCTACGCCAGTACCCAGTGAGCAGTGGCTTACAACATCAAGGAATGACCTCGAGTCCTCCTTAAAGACATCTTACCCTACCCCAGTTTCTCAGCTTTATGCTGCCACTAAGCAGAGTGCCGCTGCTGACCTAGCTATTGTCCAACCTTATACTTTATCTCCTAATAGAGGAATGTATAAGTTGGCTACCAGAGTGTGTGGTCCTTTGCCAAAGGGACACGTAGGACTTTTACTAGGTTAAAGCAGCAACGCTATGCGGGGGTTAATGGTGGTCCCAGGAATTATTGATCCTGATTTTACTGATGAAATCCTTATTATGGTACAAGTCTCACAATTTATGCAACCAGAGGCAGGGGAATGTATTGCATAATTGCTTTTATTGCCTTTTTTCCCGTTCTTATCTAGAGATGTGTCTCGTCAAGGAGGTTTCGGTAGTACTGGGAAAACTGTTTTCTGGGAAACTTTAGTTTCTGATCAAAAACCTTTATGTTCATTGCAAATTAATGGGATACTTTTTGAGGGCTTAGTCGACACAGGAGCGGATGTATATAATAATGTTTGGCTCAATGGCCTGATCATTGGAAAAAGAAACAAGTATCGGTTACTCTATCCGGCCTAGGTACTGCTTCTATAGTCTACCAAACTGTCGAGCCCCTGAGCTGTTTAGGACCTGAAGGACAACAAGGAAAAGTGTTCTTTTATATTGTTCCCATTAATATTAACCTTTGGGGCCGTGATCTTTTGCAACAATTTGGTGCCTTTTTAAGCATTCCTCATATTTTTTCAGCTGCCAAAAATATGATGTTCAAAATGGGCTACAATCCTTTAAACTCTTAGCTACTGTCCACAAGCCTCAAACTTTATAATTGAAGTGGAAAACTACAACTCCTGTTTGGGTGGAACAGTGGCCATTATCTAAAGAAAAACTTAAGGCTTTAAAGAATTTAGTTAAGGAACAATTGGCCGAGGGGCATATTGAACCAAGTACTTCTGCATGGAATTCCCCTGTGTTTGTCTTGTCAAAAAAAAAAAAAAAAAAAAAAGAAAAATGGCACTTATTAACTGATCTTAGAGCTATAAATACTTGTATTCAACCTATGGGGACTTTATCCCCTGTAGCAGAAGAAGAATTGTCATTTGTAGAAAATAGAATTAGTGAAGCTCACCTTGATTATATTGCACCCAATCTTCCACTTTCATTGTGTCTTTTTCATACTCCCCATTCGCCAACAGCCGTTTTACACCAAGATAATAATATTCTGGAGTGGCTGTTTTTGGCTAATAAAGCCATTAAGAAAATTCACCCATATATTGATAAATTGGCTGAATTAATTATTAAAGGACAACATAGAGCTCGTCAGTTGCTTGGTGCTGACCCTATAAAAATTATTACCCGATTATCTAATCAATACATTGAATCTCTATTGAAAACTCATGAAGGTTGGCAAATGACTTGCGCTGAGTATACTGGTTCTTTTTCTCAGCATTATCCTAGTAATAAATTATTTGCTTTTCTGCAACAATATTCTTTTTCTTTTTTTTTCTTTTTTCTTTTTTTTTTTTTTTTTGAGACGGTGTCTCGCTGTGTCGCCCAGTCTCGCTGTGTCGCCCAGGCTGGAGTGCAGTGGCCGGATCTCAGCTCACTGCAAGCTCTGCCTCCCGGGTTTTTATGCCATTCTCCTGCCTCAGCCTCCCGAGTAGCTGGGACTACAACAATATTCTTTACTGCCATATAATCCTATCTCTTACACTCCAGTTAAAGGTCCCACCTTTTTTACTGATGCTTCAAGCAATAGAAAGGCTGGATACTGGACTTCAGACAATTCAAAAATTTCTCACTATCCATTTGAATCAGTACAACAAAGAAAACTTTTTGCCATTCTTATGGTTCTACAAGACTGGCCTATATATAACTAAATATATTTCTCAGACTTCTTTACCATTATTTCCTCAAACTCCTTTACAAAAATTATTTTACTCTTACTTCCCGCACTGCCCCCCTTTTTTATCACTCATATTCATTCTCATTCAGCTTTGCCAGGACCTTTATCTTTTGGCAATAGTCAGATTGCTTCTTTACTTATTGGCAGTGTCCAACGGGCTCAGGATGAGCACCAACTACGTCATACTAATAGTTTAGGATTACAACGGCGATTTTCTATAACACGCCGTCAAGCCCAAGCTATTGTCAGAGCCTGCTGACCTTGTGCTCCTATTATTGCACCTTTCTTAAGTCCAGGTATTAATCCTCAAGGCATTCAACAAAATCACATTTGGCAAATGGATGTAACTATGTTCCTTCCTTTCATCATTTAAAATAGTTCATCATACTATTGATATGTGGTCACATTTCCAGTGGGCTACGCCATTACCCTCTGAAAAGGCTGACTCTGTTATTACTCATTTACTTACTTGCTTTGCAGTTATGGGAGTCCTTGCTGAATTAAAAACTGATAATGCCCCTGCTTATTGCTCTCGCAAATTGGCTGCCTTCCTCTCTTTATACCATATTCATCATTCCACTGGTATTCCATTTAACAGTCAAAGTCTAGCAATTATTGAAAGAGCCAATGCTACCTTAAAATTACAACTTTTAAAACTAAAAGGGGGAGATGGGCGAGATTCCCCAAAACATCAAATTCTGAAAGCCCTTTTTACTTTAAATTTTCTCAACCATTGGCGCCAATTACAGCAGTCTGCAGCGGTGAAACATTTTCAACAGCCTTTAGAAAAACCGTAAAACAGTAATCAGTAGGTGTATTATCCTTCATTACAAGGCAATATTTTTTTTTTTTTTTTTTTTTTTGAGACGGAGTCTTGCTCTGTCACCCAGGCTGGAGTGCAGTGGCCGGATCTCAGCTCACTGCAAGCTCCTCCTCTCGGGTTCATGCCATTCTCCTGCCTCAGCCTCCCCAGTAGCTGGGACTACAGGCACCCGCCACTTCGCCCGGCTAGTTTTTTGTATTTTTTTAGTAGAGACGGGGTTTCACCGTGTTAGCCAGGATGGTCTCGATCTCCTGACCTCATGATCCGCCCGTCTCGGCCTCCCAAAGTGCTGGGATTACAGGCTTGAGCCACCGCGCCTGGCCTACAAGGGCAATATTTAAAAGGAAAAGTTTTACTATGGGGCCGAGGCTATGCTCTTGTCCGTACAGCTGCCAGAGATGAGTGGTTTCCATCTCGACGGTTGAAACAGTGCCATGGCGAAGAGGAGCCAATCCAAAGAGTTCCTGAAGGAATTCCAGGAGCTAAATCTGAGCGCTCAGAGAACATTCACCTTCGGAACTCGTGCGGAGCCCCCGACATGGGGACAACTGAAACAGTTAAGAAGCTAAAGGGGTTGTTCAACAAGCTGGGCAGCCCAAAACCCCACTGACTTTATTCCTGGCTATGCTGGCCATAGTAAATTGTCAGGTAACAGCTGGAGAATTTACATACTGGGCTTATATTCCTTTTCCGCCCTTATATCAAGGTGTGGCCTGGGGAGACAGAGAAGTCCCAGTATTTACTAATGATACTGCTTGGATGCCATCACCTTTTTAAAACCAGGATCCTGAATTAGACACTGGCACAGTAAATAGTTCATATCAATTTGGGGTTGAAGGGTTACCTATATGTCTTGGGGGTAGTCCACATTGTCTGCATCTTTGTCATGAGGCTTGGGCTGTTCGCTATAACCATAGTCATATCTCTGCCTTTACTATGATTATTGTTGCTCAAAGTTTTAAGTATAATCATACTGCAGTACTTAATGAAACTCTGCCAAGTACATTATCTTTATGCCCTATCCCTGATGTGTCCGGAGGTGTTTCCCAACTAGAGTGGACTAGATGTAGAAGTAGTGGGCCACGATTGCTGTTAGAAGTAAAAGGGAAGAGTCGTAAATACCTTGTTACAGATTGCAGTGTACATGGAGATTTTCAGACTAAATTCAGCCATGTCAACCTGCGTTGGCATAAAGGTAATCACAGCATTTCTGCAGATGGCAATGAAACTATTATTTAGCATGATGGTGGTCTATCACCCCCTTGCCACATTTGGCTAATACCTCACAAATACAAGGTCATATTTGGAAGTTGCTAGCTGCTGGTAAACCAATGTTCACTTTCATGGGAAACATGTCCTTAAATCTTACTAATATTGCTAACCCTTTCCATATATCTTTGCATCGAAATAGTTCTAGATATGTTATTGCATGTGTAAGAAAGCCTTACTTCTTGTTGACAGGAATTTTTAAATGGGATAATAATACAGGGGTAGTTAACTGTACAAACAATTGTACATTCTTAAGTTGTATAAATACTACTTGGTGGAATAATAATTGGAATGAGTCTCATTCCGATTTATATATACTAAGAGCCAGAAAAGACACCTGGCTACCTGTAAACTTAACACGTACTTGGAGTGAATCTGCTGGGATTACTCAAATTTACAAGGTTATGCAAAATCTTGTCCACCGCAGTCACAGGATGATCAGTTACCGTTGCTGACTGGTGCAGATTTGACGACTGGTATTGCACAAAGTTTGACGTCTTTGAACCCTATGAGTCCTGTAAAAACTTTGCTGACCTCTGTTTCTAGTAATGTATTGATTGTTGTTCTTGCTTTTGTCATTTTTCACAGTCTGCTGGAGACGGTGCCAAAGGGCAAACACCGAATCCCAGCGAGCCCAACATGTAATGATGGTTTTAAAAGAAATTCAAACTTGTAAATAAGGAAAGGGGAAATGTAGAGGACTATGTGCTCACAAACAGGGTGTTCCCGATAAGTCCTGCTCTTGCAAACGAAGCAGTGCATTCCCGACAAGTCCTGCTCTTGCAAATGAAGTAGGGCGTTGGGGGCCTGTTTATATGTAAACAGCTTGAAAATCCAGAAAGTCAGGGAAAGGTCAGAAAAACAACAATGTGTCTTGTGACTTGGCAACATTCCACAAATGACTGTATAAAATAAAGCGGAGTGCGCCGTTCGAGGCGGCCGCCATGTTTGTCTTGTCTTGTGTTGTCTTGTGTGTTCATTCCTTTGTTTAGGAAACACGCGGACCCCAACACATAGCATTTTATAATATTTCTTAAAATTATTTTTTTTCCTTTCTCTGTCTCTCTACCCTACTATAGTCTCTCCATTCACAGGTGTCTTCATAAATCTGTCTCAAGATTTGTCAGACTAACCAAACTTGAACTGAAGATCTGTTACTTACTAGCTGTAAGATGTTAGGCAAGTTGCTTCGCTGCTCTGTGCCTCAGTTTCATAATCTGTAGAACTGGAATAACGATAGTATCTACCACATAGGTTTTTTTTGCAAGATTGAAGAGATGTAAAGTGTTTATAGTGCCTGGCTCATAGGAAGTTTTCAGTAAATGTTAGCTATTATTAATTTCCATAGGCATCCAAGTTATGTTACATTCTTAAGTATCCTTTATTATCATTGTTGTTCCTCACAGAAGACTGATGTATTAGCAATAATCACAAGTATTACCTTCCTGAGCAAAATGCATTTTTTCCAATCCTGTTTCCTCAACTATAAAATGGGAATAACTACAGCACATCCTTCATAGTGATATTCCTGGGGATTATCACTATGTAAAAAACCAGGTAAAGCACTTATCAGTGCATATAATGATATATTTTCAAGATATGTTGGCTCTTATGATTATTTACTCAGTGAACAAATATTTATTGAGCACTTTCTATATACATGGTACAGTTGTAGGTGCTACATATACAGTGGTAAAAGGTAAGACTGATACAAGACTAAATCTCTTCCATGATGGAGCTTACATTCTAGTAGGAAATACAGATGTAGTGATGATTGCTATGAAGAAAAATGGAAGGAGATAGGGTGGTCATGCAAGTGCCCTCCAAGGACTTTGAATGTGACATTGGAGTATGCTGATGAAGGGACAAAGAAAGGTTTGGCAGATTACAGCACTGATCATCTGTGCTGTGTGCTGCATTTGAAGCCTGAAATGGCAGGTAATCAAAAAGACTGGAGGGTACTCACTACAACTTGGCCAACTACAGCATTATTTGGCAGTAAGCCCCATTGACAATTAGCCAAAGGGAGCAGTGAAGCAAATGGAGATAATGTACTTTGTGAAAGTCGGAGGATGTATTATACTTCTTAATTTTATCTGTTCTAGAAAAAACTGGTCAAAATATTTGTGATTTTTAAACCTCATGAAACTAGTCAATGCCTTGTATTAGCTTTTAGAATGAGTACTAGATTGTTTCCTAGAGGTTTCATGAAATATGTGGGTTATTATGGGACCTTATTTATTCCACATATGAAACATGATGGTGCTTTCAAAAATGTAAGTAATAGCTAGTACTAAATAGCCTTATTTTGTAATGCTGCCTGATGAGTGTTAGATTTGAAGATAAGTGGTTTCTAATTGTAGCTGTACTTTGCTATTAATATTTACAAAAGAAGCCTTATTATTAAATATATTCTGCCTTGGATTCATGTTAGACTCACTGACTTCTGCCTTCTATTAGAGGGACTAAATCCTTATAGACCTGCCCTTTGTGTCAAAGAGAGGTCCAGAAATACTTAAAGACACTAAAATTTAAAACTAGATTTGCATTTGATAGCCCCTTTGGGATTTTACAAGACAAAAGTGCCGACAATTAGGAAAGAGTTACAATAAGGATAAATGATTGTCTAAATCACATTCAGTAGAAACAACTCAATTGGATCACTCTTACATCAAGCTTAAATACTATTCAGATAATGGACTTTGAGGGCTAAGATGTCACTAAACTGCCATTCAACTCACTCTTACCTTAGGTGTTTAAAAATTTCCACAGAAAATCTGAGCATTTTGCTAGAACAAGAAAGAATAGTGGCGTTGGGTTTGACATTTTAGAAAATAAAGTAACAGGGATGATGAACAGAGCAGCATGATGAGATTCCACTGGGGGGCGATGTTAAGACAGACTTGTAGGCAGTTAGACAATGAATCTTATGATAACTGGGCCCGACTTATTAGGAAGGATTAAGAATTAGGGTCCAAATTTCTGGAGAGGAAGTAGTAAAAATTCAATTTTAAATACCAAGATATGCCATGCTTATTGAATGCCTATGCTGTGCCAGACACTGGACTAGATGCTTGGGAAATAGTGGGGAATACTAACCATGTTCTGTATTAGCTCTCCACCCAGAGGGAGAAACAGATAAATTATTTAGTTTAAAAAATACTATAACAAAAGAACAGAGAACTGTGGGAACACATAAGAGGAGAACTAAAGCAAAATTGGGGGAGGAATGGTTAACCTGATAGCTGACGAGCAGGAATTAGTGAAGAAAGGTAAAGATAAGGGAGATCCACAATGCTGGAGGACTTGGCTTAGTGACTATTAATAATTGGTTCCAGGGTGATAGCTACAAGTTGAAACAGTTTGAGCTAGTAGTCACCTGTATTTGTATTCAAAGCTTCCTCTGTACTCTGATGTTATGCCAACCATTTCTCTTTTTGTGAATGATTGAACTATTTTTTGCTTATATTGAAAACTTCATTGATGAATTTTCTTCTTACGCTCTTGAATCAAATCAAATCAATCTGTCTTTCTCCAGGGATGTGTGTGTGCGTGTGTGTGTGTGTGTGTGTGTGTACCTGTATGTTTTTGGCTGAACTATTTTAAAGTAAGTTTCAGACATCATGACATGACACCACTGAACTTTTATGCATTTAAACAAATAAGGACATTCTCCTATTCTCATAATTACCATACCACCATTATTTCTAAAAAATATAATAATTCTCATAAGATCTCATACACAGTCTATATTCAAAGTTTCCCAGTTACTCAAAAATATATTGTAGAACTGTCTTTCCAACTAGGATTCTATCCAGAGCCATATATTGCATTTGATTGTTGTTATGTCTATTAACTTTCTTTTAATCTAGAAGTCAGTCCTTTTCTTTATATTCTTTTTTTTTTTTTTTTTTTTTTTTTTTTTTTTTTTTTTTTTGAGACGGAGTCTCGCGCTGTGTCACCCAGGCTGGAGTGCAGTGGCGCGATCTCGGCTCACTGCAAGCTCCGCCTCCCAGGTTCACGCCATTCTCCTGCCTCAGCCTCCCAGTAGCTGGGACTACAGGCGCCCGCCACCACGCCCGGCTAGTTTTTTGTATTTTTAGTAGAGACGGGGTTTCACCGTGTTAGCCAGGATGGTCTCGATCTCCTGACCTCGTGATCCACCCGCCTCGGCCTCCCAAAGTGCTGGGATTACAGGCTTGAGCCACCGCGCCCGGCCTATATTCTTTCGATGATTTTGACTATTGATGAAATGAAGAATATTGCCCTTTAACATAAATCACCTTTTGGATTTTCCTGATTTTTTTTTTGTTTGTTTTTTTTGAAGCTGCTCCTTTTATGTTAACTTATATTTCTGAAAACTGGAAATTAGGGCTAATGCTTATTGGATTCAGATTAAATGTTTTTCGTGAGAGTACATCCTAGGTGAGGCTGTGTGTTGCATATTGCATCACGTTAAGAAACACGTAATATGTGATTGACTCTGAACCCAGTGAATAACATCTTGGTTAATATGATGATTATCAGCTTGCTGTATTGAAAAGTTAACCTTTCCCCTCTTTTCAGGTAGTCATCCACGGAGGTGATACTGTGGCACTATGTGAATATCGATTTCCCTATCTACATATCACCCCAAACTTTTCGTTTTCCTTGATGGTCCTTACCCAAATCAGTGACCTCAGTGGGGTTTCCATCGCTGCCTACTCTTATGTATTTTGAAGGGAGGCAGTGGTTTTGCTAAAACCTTCTCTTGGTTCAGAGGCTTATGAACTTGCTGTATCAGATTAGACTTGCATACAATGAAATAGTTCTTTTCATTTAATGAATCAGCCAGCTATAACTTTTCATCACTGTTGATTGCAGTAGTCCAGTGGTACTTGATAAAGGTATGGTCATTAAGTGATTGTAAATAGGATCTGAGTCAACACTTTGGGGTATAATTGTCAAACAGAAATATTGTTGGGATGGGGGTAGTAGCAGGAAGACAAAAGTCAGGACTTGCCAGTGCTCGAAGGATTACTGAGAAAAGAAATGCAGCAAGAGGAACAAGGAAGAAATTTACATCAGAACTAAACCAGAGTGATATTTCATGCTGAGTCTGAAAGAGTGGCTAGGCTATGGGCCATAAACTCAAATGACTATAGAGACTGAGAGATAAAGAGTGTGAAGCAAGACCAGTTGAAGGATCAAAAAGGATTGGTGAGGCCTATGAAAAAAATGGGGTTCTTACGTCTTATCTAGAGAGGGCATGTATTACTTAGCAATAGCTAATTGTAATGTGGAAAATAGACCTAGTGTTGCAAGATCTTTTGATATTGCCAAGTAAAATTGGAAATCTCAATTATAAAGTAAAACAAATGAGCTTTAAAATGGGAACTAATTCAAAGAGTAAGTTAAAAATATGTGCAGTGTGACAAATACATTCTTGGGTCTCATTTAGCTTGTTGGTCATAATTTTGTAAAATTTGGCCTGAAAATCCTTACATTTATATTTACTAAGGTCAGAAATGAAGTGGATATATTGGGGTGTCTACTTTGTGTAGAGAAGGAATACAAAGCCCAGAAACCAAGTAGTGCCTGATGACCAAGAGTACTTAGCAACCAGCTCTAATCCTGATATAGGGCTTTCCTGTTTGTTTGTACAGCCTGTCTCCTAACTTGATTTTAAGTTATTTTAACATAGACACTTCATCTTTATGCCCACAGCTACTTAAACAGTGTCCTCAAGTTCCTGTTTACTCCAGGCTGTCAATGTTGGGATGATGATGATGACAACAATGACAATGAAGATGATGATGGCATCCATCCAATAAAAATCAAGGTAAGTTATTTCCTATGTTCCTCATTATAAATAGGAATGACAAATTTTCTACACAGAATACAACACTGCCATTTATTTGTGGACCGATATTGCCGTTTATTGTTATTCTCAACAAAGTGTTTATAAAATTCATGGCTGCAGCTGTTCCATTTTATTATGTACTGACTTGAACGTTTTCTTAAGAAAAAGCCATTCCTCATTTTTATGTTGTAATGTTTGAAAAAGTAATGAATGATTAAGGTAATTGGAAATACATGAAATTGCGGAGAAGACATATATATTTTTAGTGATATTTGAAGAGTAGTACCTAAATGATAGTGCACTAACTCTATCATAACATCAGGAAAATTTATATTGTCCACCTGGTCCAGCTTCATTTTCTGAAAAAATATGTTCATACATATGTCACATTCATCACCCAACTTCCAAAGCCACAAATTTACACAAGAAATGGGAGTTTTTATTAGTTCTATTTTCTCCCAAGCATTCTCTGATCTCTCTCTCTCTCTCTTTCTCTCTAACCAAATACCAATTTAAGAAAAGAAGGGCAAAAAATGGGAAGTCTAAACATAAGAGTTGAAGGGAAATTAAGTATTTTACAACTTTGGCTAGGAATGACTCTGTTTAAGTGAGTAGCTCATTAACCCAAAGGAGTGAAGTTTTAATGGTGACACTTCAGCAGGAAGATTTTTTTTTATTAATAATTTCATTGACTAAATGTCTTTTATGTGCCAGGCATTGTAATAGATGATTTTAGTATCAAGTATAAAATTATTGTCTCTATTTTCACTTCAACCTAGTGAGGAGAGTAGTATTGGCTCCACTTACAGATGAGGAAACTGAGGCTTATAAAGTTTAAGTAACTTGTCCCATGCCATGCATCTAGTAAGTTGTGGATCTGGGGTTAGTACCTGTGTCTGCTCCAAAGCCTGTATTCTTGCTTTATACTATATTGCCTCTGACCTTGCTATATAATTGTACTGAATAAATAGGGATAATGTATCCATATTACATAGTAATACAGACCTTGACCTCTAATCAAAATATATATGAGTTTTGCCTTGAGAATGGCATAATATGTAACCATAATGCCCTCAGACCCCAGTAGTTTGAAAAAGGAAAAGCCAAAATCTTGCTTCTCATTAACTTTGGTAAGTTGACTTGATGGTTCTCTGTTTTTCGATCCACTTTCACGATATCTGTCTTTAAATTGGAGCATTAAGGCCAATGAGATTCAAAGTCATTACTGATATAACTAGATTGATAGCTACCATATTTGTTACTGTTTTCTATTTAGTATCCTCATTTTTTGTCCCTAGTTTTATCTTCTACTGTTTCCCTGTCTTTTGTGGTTCTAATTGAGCATTTTATGTGCTTTCATTTTCTCTCCTTTCTTAGCATATCAGTTATACTTCGTTTTTTTTTTTTAAATTTCTTTTAATTGTTGCCATAGAGTTTGCAATTTACAACTAATCCAAGTCCACTTTCAAGTGACAGTATACCACTTTATGGGTAGCATATCTTATAATAACAGACCACTTCATGGGTAGCATATCTTATAATAACAGAATAATTCTAATTCTTCCCTTCTGTTCCTTATATCATTGCTGTCACTCGTTTCACCTATATATGGGTAAACATAACATATGCATAAGCATATGAAATAAAATATTACTAATACTACTTTGATCAAACTTATTTGTTAGATCATTTTAAAATCAGAAAAATATAGTTTTCATTAGTTTTTAAAATTAAAATTTTTTTTATTATACTTTAAGTTTTAGGGTACATGTTCACAATGTGCAGTTTTGTTACATATGTATACATGTGCCATGTTGGTTTGCTGTACCCATTAACTCGTCATTTACATTAGGTATATCTCCTAATGCTATCCCTCCCCCCTCACCCCACCCCATGACAGGCCCCAGTGTGTGATGTTCCCCATCCTGTGTCCAAGTGTTCTCATTGTTCAATTCCCACCTATG
The DNA here is from genome assembly GCF_037993035.2 of Macaca fascicularis. Classification (NCBI taxonomy): domain Eukaryota; kingdom Metazoa; phylum Chordata; class Mammalia; order Primates; family Cercopithecidae; genus Macaca; species Macaca fascicularis. The sequence goes on along the minus strand of NC_088395.1, from coordinate 123,886,765 downwards.
GGTGAGAACATGCGGTGTTTGGTTTTCTGTCCTGGTGATAGTTTGCTCAGAATGATGGGTTCCAGCTTCATCCATCTCCCTTCAAAGGACATGAACTCTTCTTTTTTATGGCTGCATAGTATTCCACGGTGTATATGTGCCACATTTTCTTTATCCAGTCTATCATTGATGGACATTTGGGTTGGTTCCAAGTCTTTGCTATGGTGAATAGTGCTGCAATGAACATACATGTGCATGTGTCTTTATAGCAGCATAATTTATAATCCTTTGGGTATATACCCAGTAATGGGATGGCTGGGTCAAATAGTATTTCTAGTTTTAGATCCTTGAGGAATCACCACACTGCCTGCCACAATGGTTGAACTAGTTTACAGTCCCACCAACAGTATAAAAGTGTTTCTATTTCTCCACATCCTCTCCAGCACCTGTTGTTTCCTGACTTTTTAATGATTGCCATTCTAACTGGTGTGAGATGGTATCTCATTGTGGTTTTGACTTGCATTTCTCTGATGGCCAGTGATGATGAGCAATTTTTCATGTGTCTGTTGGCTGTATGCATGTCTTCTTTTGAGAAATGTCTGTTCATATACTTTGCCCAGTTTTTGATGGGGTTGTTTGTTTTTTTCTTGTAAATTTGTTTGAGTTCTTTGTAGGTTCTGGATATTAGCCCTTTGTCAGATGAGTAGATTGCAAAAATTTTCTCCCATTCTGTAGGTTGCCTGTTCACTCTGATGGTAGTTTCTTTTGCTGTGCAGAAGCTCTTTAGTTTAATTAGATCCCATTTGTCAATTTTGGCTTTTGTTGCCATTGCTTTTGGTGTTTCAGACATGAAGTCTTTGCCCATGCCTATGTCCTCAATGGTATTACCTAGGTTTTCTTCTAGGGTTTTTATGGTTGTAGGTCTAACATTTAAGTCTCTCATCCATCTTGAATTAATTTTCATATAAGGAGTAAGGAAAGGATCCAGTTTCAGCTTTCTACTTATGGCTAGCCAATTTTCCCAGCACCATTTATTAAATAGGGAATCCTTTCCCCATTTCTTGTTTTTGTCAGGTTTGTCAAAGATCAGATGGCTGTAGATGTGTGGTATTATTTCTGAGGGCTCTGTTCTGCTCCATTGGTCTATATCTCTGTTTTGGTACCAGTACCATGCTGTTTTGATTACTGCAGCCTTGCAGTATAGTTTGAAGTCAGGTAGCATGATGCCTCCGGTTTGCTCTTTTGGCTTAAGATTGTCTTGGCAATATGGGCTCTTTTTTGGTTCCATATGAACTTTAAAGTAGTTTTTTCCAATTCTCTGAAGACAGTCATTGGTAGCTTGATGGGGATGGCATTGAATCTATAAATTACCTTGGGCAGTATGGTCATTTTTACGATATTGATTCTTCCTATCCATGAGCATGGAATGTTCTTCCATTTGTTTATGTCCTCTTTTATTTCACTGAGCAGTGGTTTGTAGTTCTCCTGGAAGAGGTCCTTCACTTCCCTTGTAAGTTGGATTTCTAGGTATTTTATTCTCTTCGAAGCAATTTCGAATGGGAGTTCACTCATGATTTGGCTCTCTGTCTGTTATTGGTGTATAAGAATGCTTGTGATTTTTGCACATTGATTTTGTATCCTGAGACTTTGCTGAAGTTGCTGATCAGCTCATGGAGATTTTGGGCTGAGATGATGGGGTTTTCTCAATATACAATCACGTCGTCTGCAAACAGGGACAATTTGACTTCCTCTTTTCCTAATTGAATACCCTTTATTTCTTTCTCCTGCCTGATTGCCATGGCCAGAACTTCCAACACTATGTTGAATAGGAGTGGTGAGAGAGGGCATCCCTGTCTTGTGCCAATTTTCAAAGGGAATGCTTCCAGTTTTTGTTCATTCAGTATTATATTGGCTGTGGGTTTGTCGTAAATAGCTCTTATTATATTAATTTTATTTTTTAGAGAAAGGGTCTCACTGTATTTCCCAGGCTGGCCTCAAACTTCTGGGTTTAAGTGATCCTCCTATCTCCCACTGAGTAGCCAGGATTACAGGTACATGTCACCTTGCTAATCACAAAACGTTTTAACCTTTATCTTTATTTATTTCTTCTTTGATACTCTTTCTTTCTCCTTCTGATGATCTGAGTTTCTTCTGTATATTATCCTTTCCTCTAAAGAACTTTTAACATTTATTTCAAGGCAGATCCATCAGTAACACATTCTTTCATTTGCTGTTTATCTGAGAAAGTCTATTTCTTCTTCATTTTTGAAGGATAATTTAATAGGGTACAGAATTCTAGGTTGGTACGTATTTTTTTCACTCAAGAATTTAAATATTTTACTTCATTCTCTTCTTGCTTGAATGATTTCTGAGAGGTCAGATGTAATATTTAGCTTTGTTTCTTTATAGGTATTTTTTTTTTACCCTCTAGATTTTTCTGGGATTTTTTTTCTTTATCTTTAGTTTTCTATAGTTTGAAACTGATATGCTTAGGTATAGATATGGGGGCATTTATTCTGATTGGTGTCCTATGGGCTTTCTAGGTCTGTGGTTCTGTGTCTGACATTAATTTGGGAGAGATTCTGAGTCTTTATGGTTTCAAATATTTCTTTGGTTTCTTTATTCTCCTTCTGGAATTCTGATTACACAGGCAATACACCTGTTATAGTTATCCCATTTTTCTAATTGTAACTTTATACCCATTGACCAACCTCCTCCCTCTTCCCAGTCTCTGGTAACCACTCTCCTATTCACTACTTCCATGAGATCAATTTATTAAAACTTTGCATGTGGGTGAGATCATATGGTGTTCATCTTTCTGTGTCTGCCTTAGGTTGATTCCATATTTTGGCTAATGTGAATGGTTCTTCACTAAACATGGGAATGCAGATATCTCTTTGACATCCTGATTTAACATCCTTTGGATATACACCCAGAAGTAGGATTGCTGAATCATACAGCAGTTCTATTTTGAGTTTTTTGAGGAACCTCCATAATGTTTCTCATAATGGCTGTACTAATTTACATTTTCACCAACAGTGTGTAAAGGATTCCTATTTTCAACATCCTTGCCAACACTTGTTATATTTTGTCTTTTTGATAACATCTATTCTAATTGGAGTGAGGTAATATTTCATTGTGGTTTGGTTTGCATTTCCCTGATGATAGTGATGTTAAATGTTTTTTCATATACTGTTTTCCTTTTCTACGTTTTCTTGAAAAATGTCTATCAGGTGGTTTTTATTGCTATTTTTAATCAGATTGTTTGCTTTTTGCTTTTAAGTTGAGTTCCTAATATATTCTGGATATTGACTCCTTGTCTGATGTATAGCTTGGAAATACTTTCTCCCATTTTGTAGGTTGTCTCTTCACTCTGCTGAGTGCAGAAGCATTTTGCTGTGCAGAAAATGCTGTGCAGAAGCATTTTGGTTTGATGTAATCCCATTCGTCTATTTTTGTTTTTATTTCTTTTGCTTTTGAGACATTATCTAAAGCATTATTTCCCAGTTCAATGTTATGAAGCATTTCCCCTATGTTTTCTTCTAGTACTTTCACAGTTTTGGGTCTTACATTTAAGTCAATCCATTTTGAGTTTATTTTCAAATATGGTGAATGATAGGGGTCCAGTTTCATTATTGTGCATATGGATATCCAATTTTTCCAACAATGTTTATTGAAGAGATTGTCATTTCCCAATTTTTGTTCCTGGTACCATTGTCAAAAAATTAGTTGGCTATAGACAGATTGATTTTTTTTTTGTATTTCCTATTCTGTTTCATTGTTCTATGTGTCTATTTTTATGCCAATACCATGCTGTTTGGGTTGCTATAGATTTGCAGTATATTTTGAAGTCAGGTAGTGTGATGCCTCCAGCTTTGTTTTTTGTTCATTTTACTTTGGTTTGTTTTAGCTCAAGATCGTTTGGCTATTTGGTATCTTTTGTGGTTCTATACAAATTTTAGGATTATGTTTTATATTTCTGTGAAGAATGTCTTTGGTATTTTGATAGGGATTGCATTAAATCTGTAGATCACTTTGAGTAGTATGTTCATTTTGACAAAATTATTTTTTTCAAACCATGAACAGGGGATATATTTCTATTTATTTGTGTACTCATCAGTTTCTTCCATCAGTGTTTCACAGTTTTCAATGTAGATATTTTTCATCTCTTTGGTTAGATTTATTCTTAGGTATCTTATTTTTTGGTAACTTATAAATGTGATTGTTTTCTTGATTTCTTTTTCAGATAGTTCACTATTCATCTGTGGAAATACTATAATTTTTTTTCACATTAGAAACTGGAGATTTTATTCATTTCAACACTTTGCTTTCATGATAGATCACCAAAAATAGTTAAGGCTATAAAAGACATTAAAACATAATGAAGTAAATGTAACTAATATACATCAAACAACATATCTGAAAATAGATAATATTCCTTCTTTTCACACATCCTTGTCTATTCTCAAAAACTGAACAAATGTTAGGCGTAAAAATATTTTAAGTTCCAAAATCTAACAATAGAACAGAAAATTCAATCCACCACAACACATTTAAACTAGAAATTGATGACATAGCTAGAAAACAAAAACCCCTACTACCTATCTGAATACATATAAGAATTTTTTTCTTTTTCTTTCTATTTATTTATTTTTAACCTTATTTTATTTAAAGTTCTGGGATGCACGTGCGGGATGTGCAGGTTTGTTACATAGGTAAATGTGTTCCATGGCAGTTTGCTGCACCTATCAACCCATCACTAGATATTAAGCCTCACATGCAAAATCTATTTATACTGATACTCTCCTTCCCCCAACCCCCCAACAGGCCCCAGTGTGTGTCGTTCCCCTTCCTGTGTTCATGTGTTTTCATTGTTCAGCTCCCACTTGTAAGTGAGAACATGCGGCATTTGGTTTTTTTTCCCCGTGTTACTTTGCTGAGGATAATGGCTTCCATCTCCATCCATGTCCCTGCAAAAGTAATGATCTTATTCCTTTTTATGACTGCATAATATTCTATGGTGCATATGTACCACATTTTCTTTATCCCATCTATCATTGATGGTTGATTCCATGTATTTGCTATTGTGAATAGTGCTGCAATGGACATATGCATGCATGTATCTTTGTGATAGAATGATTTCTATTCCTTTAGGTATATACCCAGTAATGAGATTGCTGGGTCAAATGGTATTTCTGGTTCTAGGTCTTTGAAGAATCACCACATTGTCTTCCACAATGGTTGAATTAATTTACATTCCCACCAACAGTGTAAAAGCATTCCTATTTCTCCACAGCCCCACCAGCATCTGTTGTTTCTTGACTTTTTAATAATTACCATTCTGAATGGCGTGAGATGGTATCTTATTGTGGTTTTAATTTGCATTTCTCTAATGATCAGTGATGCTGAGCTTTGTTTCATGTTTGTTGGCCACATAAATGTCTTCTTTTGAGAAGTGTCTGTTCATGTCCTTTGCCCACTTTTTAATGTTTTTTTTTTTTTTTTTTTCTCTTGTAAATTTGCTGAAGTTCCTTGTAGATTCTGGATATTAGACTTTTGTCAGATGGATAGATTGCAAAAACTTTCTCCCATTCTGTAGGTTGGCTGTTCACTCTGATAATAGTTTCTTTTGCTGTGCAGAAGCTTTTTAGTTTTAGTAACATCCCGTTTGTCAATTTTTGCTTTTGTTGTAATTGCTTTTTTTTTTTTTTTTTTTTTTTTTTTGAGACAGAGTGTCGCTCTGTCGCCCAGGCTGGAGTGCAGTGGCCAGATCTCAGCTCACTGCAAGCTCCGCCTCCCGGGTTCACGCCATTCTCCTGCCTCAGCCTCCCGAGTAGCTGGGACTACCGGCGCCTGCCACCTCGCCCGGCTAGTTTTTTGTATTTTTTAGTAGAGACGGGGTTTCACCGTGTTAGCCAGGATGGTCTCGATCTCCTGACCTCGTGATCCGCCCGTCACGGCCTCCCAAAGTGCTGGGATTACAGGCTTGAGCCACCGCGCCCGGCCTGTAATTGCTTTTGATGTTTTTGTGATGAAATCTTCTACAGTCCTCTGCTCTACCAACTGAGCTGTTGAAGGATCTTGAAACACTGTCAGTTTTTATACGTTGATTTTGTATCTTGTTACTTTACTTAATTTGTTTATTAGTTCAAATAGTTTTTTTATGAAGCCTTTAGGGTTTTCTATATGTAAGATTTTGTCATCTACAAACAGGGACAATTTAACTTCCTCTTTTCTATTTCAAATGCCCTTTATTTTTTCTTTGCCTAATTGCTCTGGCTAGGACTTCTAGTACTAGGATGAATAGAAGTGGTGGAAGTGAATATTCTTGTCATATTCCAGATCTTAGAGGAAGAGCCTTAAACTTTTTCCCATTTAGAATAATGTTTGCTGTGGGTTTGCCATATATGGCCTCTATTATATTGAGGTATGTACCTTTTATACTTAATTTGTTGAGAATTTTTATTATAAAGGGATGTTTCATTTTGTCAAATGCCTTTTCTGCACCTATTGAAATGTATTGATTTGTGTATTTTAAAACATTCTTGCACCCCTAGGATGAATCCTACTTGATCATAGTGAATAATACTTTCAATGTGTTATTGAATTTGGTTTGATACTATTTTGTTCAGGATTTTTGCATCTATGTCCATCAGTGATCTTGGCCTATAGTTTTCTTTTTTGTTGTGTTTTTGATTTTGATATCAGAGTCATGCTGGCTTCAAAACGAGTTTGGAAGTATTTCCTCTTTTTTAATTGTCTGGTATAGTTTGAGAAGAATTGGTATGAGTTCTTCTTTAAATGTTTGGTAAAATTCATCAGTGAGGCCATCAGATTGTGGGCCTTTTATTAATTGGTGGGAGAATTTTTATTACTGATTCCACTTTCTCACTCATTATTGGTCTGTTCAGATTTTTTATTTATCCTTAACTCAATCTTGGTAGGTTGTATTTGTATAATAGCTTTTCAATTTCTTGTAGGTTATTCACTTCTTTGCTGTATAATTGTTCATAATTGTCTCTCATGATTCTTTGTATTTCTGTGGTATCAGTTGTAATATCTCCTTTTTCATCTGATTTTATTTATTTGAATATTTTCTCTTTTTTTTAGTCCAGGTAAAGATTTGTCAATTTTACTTATGTTTTCCAAAGCCAACTCTTTGTTTTGTTGATCTTTTGTTATTTTTCTAGTCTCCATTTCTTTTTCAATGTTCTGATATTTATTATTGCCTTCCTTATACTAATTTTGGATTTAGATTGTTCCGTTTTTCTAATTCCTTGAGGTGCAATATTAGGTTATTTGAGATTTTTTTTTCTTTTTTGACATACGCATTTATTGCTATAATCTTCCTTCTTGTAACTGCTTTTTCTGTATCCCGTAGGTTTTGCTATGCTGTGTTTCAAATCTTATTTGGCTCAATAAATTTTTGAAAATTGCCATTTAATTTCTTAATTGCCCTATTTGTTATTTATAAGCCTGTTGTTTATTTTCTCTGTATTTGTAAAGTTTCCAAAATTCTTCCTTTTATTAATATCTAGTTTTATACCATTGTGGTCAGAAAAGATAATTGATACAATCTCTATCTTCTTAAATTTGTTGTGACTTGGTTTGTGGCCTAATATGTGATCTATCTTGGAGAACTTTCCATGTGCAGCTAAGAAGAATAAGTATTCTGCAGTCTACCATTGATGGGCATTTAGGTTGATTCTGCCTTTGCTATTGTGAGTAGTGCTGCAATGAACATATGTGTTCAGGTGTCTTTATGGTAGAACAATTTATATTCCTTTGGGTATATACCCAGTAATGGAATTTCTGGGTCAAATGGTAGTTCTGTTTTTAGCTCTTTTAGGAATCACCATATTGTTTTCCAGAAAGGTTGAACTAATTTACACTCCCACCAACCACGTATAAGCGTTCCCTTTCCTCTGCAACCTTGCCAGCATATGTTATTATTTGACTTTTTCTTTTTTCTTTTTTTTCTTTTTTTCACTTCATTGCCCAGGCTGGAATACAGTGGCATGATCTCAGCTTGCTGCAACCTCTGCCTCCTGGGTTCAAGTGATTCTCGTGCTTCAGCCTCCCGAGTTGCTGGGACTACAGATGTGAGACACCATGCCAGGCTAATTTTTGTATTTTTAGTAAAGACATGGTTTCACCATGTTGGTCAGGCTGGTCTCAAACTCCTGACCTCAGGTGATCCACCTGCCTTGGTCTCCCAAAGTGCTGGGATTACAGGCGTGAGCCACTGCACCCAGCCTGTTTGACATTTTAATAATGGCCATTTTGATTGGTGTGAGATGGTATCTCATTGTGTTTTTGATTTGTATTTTTGTAATGATCAATAATATTAAGTTTTTTTTCTATGCTTGTTGGCTGCTTGTATGTTTCCTTTGAAAAGTGTTCATGTCCTTTGCCCACTTTTTAATGGGATTGTTTGTTTTTTCATGTAAATTTATTTAAGTTCCTTATAGTGTCTGGATACTAGACCTTTGTCAGATGTATAGTTGGCAAATATTTTCTCCCATTCTGTAGGCTGTCTGTTTACTCTGTTGATAGTTTCTTTTGCTGTTAAATTAGGTTCCACTTGTCAATTTTTGTTTTTGTTGCAATTGACACATGGTGATGAGAAGAATGTATATTCTGTTGTTTTTGAGTGGAGAATTATGTAGATGTCTATCAGGTCCATTTGATCTGGTGCTGCATTCAGGTCCTGAACATCTTGTGTTAATTTTCTGCTTTTATGATATAATATTGTCAGTGGGGTGCTAAAGTCTCTCTCTATTATTGTGTGGGAGTATAAGTCTCTTTGAAGGTCTCTAATAACTTGCTTTATGAATCTGGGTGCTCCTGTGTTGGGTGCATATATATTTAGGATAGTTAGTTCTTCTTGTTGAATGGAACCCTTTTCCATTATGTAATGCCCTCCTTTGTCTTTTTGATCTTTATTGGTTTGTAGTCTATTTTGTCTGAAATTAGGATTGAAATCCCTGCTTTTTTAAAAATTTTCATTTGCTTGGTAGATTTTCCTCTGTTCCTTTATTTTGAACCTATGTGTGTCATTGCGTGTAAGATAGGTCTTTTGAAGGCAGCATATAATTGAGTCTTGCTTTTTTTTAAAATCCAGCTTGCCACTCTGTGCCTTTTTAATGGGGCATTTAGCCCATTTACATTCCAGCTTACTGTTGGTATGTGTGGATTTCATCCTATCATTGTGTTCCTAGCTCATTATTATGCCAGCTTGTTTGCGTGGTTGCTTTATAGTGTCACTGGTCTGTACTTAAGTGTGTTTTTTCATTGGCTGCTAATGTAAAATTGGCTGGTCTTTCCTTTTCTTTCCATATTGTTCATTTCCATATTGTTCCTTTCATAATGTTCCTTTCAAAATCGCTTGTGAGGCAGGTCTGGTTGTCATGATCTCCTTCAGTATTTGCTTGTCTGAAAAGGATCTCATTTCTCCTTTGCCAAGGAAGCTACATTTAGCTGGATATGAAATTCTTGGTTGAAGATATTTTTCTTCAAGAATGCTGAATATAGGTCTGCAATTTCTTCCGGTTTATAGGATTTGTGCTGAGAGGTCCATTGATGGTGTTCCCTTTGTTGGTGACCTGCCCTTTCTCTCTAGCTGCCTTCATGAAATAAAAGAAATAAATTCTTTTTTTCATTTCAACCTTGGAAAATCTGATGGTTATATGTCTTAGAGATGATTTTCTTGTGCTCTTTGTGTTTCCTGAATTTGTTGGACTCTCTATCTAGGTTGGGAAAGGTTTCATGGATGATTAAGTTTTGCAAGTTATTAGCTTTCTCCCCATCTCTTTCAGGGATGCCAGTGATTCAATGATTTGGCTTCTTTACATAATCCCACATTTTTCAGAGGTTTTGTTCATTCATTTTCATTATTTTTTCTTTTTTTCTTTTTAAATTTAACTTTTATTTTAAGTTCAAGGGTACATGTGCAGGTTTGTTATATAGGTAAACTTCTGTCATGAGGGTTTATTGTACAGATTTCATCACTCAGGTATTAAGCCTAGTACCCATTAGTTATTTTTCCTGATCCTCTCCCTCCTCCCACCCTCCACCTTCTGATAGGTCCCAGTGTGTGTTACTTTCTTCTATGTGTCCGTGTGTTCTCATCATTTAGCTCCCACTTATAAGTGAGAACATGCAGACTTTGGTTTTCTGTTTCTGCATTAGTTTGCTAAGGATAATGGCCTCCAGCTCCATCCATGGTGCTGTAAGGACATTATCGCATCCTTTTTTAAGGCTGCATAGTAGTCCATGCTGTATATGTACCATATTTTTAAAAATTATTATTAGACTTTAAGTTCTGGGATACATGTGCAGAACGTGCAGGTTTGTTACATAGATATACATGGGCCATGGTGGTTTGCTGCACCCATCAATCTGTTATCTACATTAGGTATTTCTCCTAATGCTATCCCTCCCCTAGCCCCCCACCTCCCAACAGGCCCCAGTGTGTGATGTTCCCCTCCTTGTGTCCACGTGTTCTCATTGTTCTACTCCTACTTAATGAGTGAGAACATGTGGTCCTTGGTTTTCTGTTTCTGTGTTAGTTTGCTGAGAATGATGCATTCCAGCTCCATCCGTGTCCCTGCTAAGGACATGAACTCATCCTTTTTCAACCATCTGATCTTCAACAAACCTGACAAAAGCAAGCAATGGGGAAAAGATTCCCTATTTAATAAATGGTGTTGGGAAAAGTGGCTAGTCATATGAAGAAAACTGAAACTGGAAACCTTCCTTACACATTATACAAAAATTAACTCAAGATGGATTAAAGACTTAAATGTAAGACCTAAAACCATAAAAACCCTAGAAGAAAACCTAGGCAATACCATTCAGGACATAGGCATGGGCAAAGACTTCATGACTAAAACACCAAAAGCAATGGCAACAAAAGTCAAAATTGACAAATAGGATCTAATTAAACTAAAGAGCTTCTTCACAGCAAAAGAAACTATCATCAGAGTGAACAGGCAACCTACAGAATGGGGGAAGATTTTTGCAATCTACCCATCTGACAAAGGGCTAATATCCAGAATCCATAAGGAACTTAAACAAATTTACAAGAAAAAAAAAACCATCAAAAAGTGGGCAAAGAATATGAACAGACACTTCTCAAAAGAAGACATTTATGTGACCAACAAACATATGAAAAAAAAGCTCATCATCACTGGTCATTAGAGAAATGCAAATAAAAACCACAATGACATACCATCTCATGCCAGTTAAAATGGTGATCATTAAAAAGTCAAGAAACAACAGATGCTGGAGAGGATATGGAGAAATAGGAACACTTTTACACGTTGGTGGGAGTGTAAATTAGTTCAACCATTGTGTAAGACAGTGTGACGATTCCTCAAGGATCTAGAATCAGAAATAGCATTTGACCCAGCCATCCCATTACTGGGTGTATACCCAAAGCATTATAAATCATTCTACTATAAAGGCACATGCACACATATGTTTTTGGTGGCACTATTCACAATAGCAAAGACTTGGAACCAGCCCAAATGCCCATCAATGATAGATTAGATAAAGAAAGTGTGGCACTTACACACTTTTTCATTATTTTTTCTTTATTTTTGTCTGACTTCCTTTTTTCAGAGATCCAGTCTTCAAGTTCCTAGATTCTCTCCTCAGCATTGTCTATTCTGCTGTTAATACTTGCAATTGCATTGTGAAGTTCTTGTAGTGTGTTTTTCAGTTCTGTCAGACCCATTAAGTTTTTTGTTATATTGGCTCTTTTGTCTGTCAGCTCATGTATTATTTTATTGCGATACTTAATTTCCTTGGATTGGGTTTTACTGTTCTCCTGGATCTTGATGATCTTCATTTCTATCCATATTCTGAATTTGGTTTCTGTTATTTCAGCCAACTTTGCGTGGTTAAGAACCCCTAATGGAGAACTGGTGTGATCATTTGGAGGATATATGAAACTGGCCATTTGAGTTGCCAGAGTTCTTGTGTTGGTTCTTTTTCATCTTTGTGTGTGGTTGTTCCTTTAACTGCCAGACTGCATCTGATTAAAGTGGTCAGGAGGGAGCCAGGTGGTTGTGCTGGTGTCCCAGGTTAGGTGGACCTGCCCAGTGAGGAGAAGTGAGCACTAGGACCTGTGGAGAGAACAGTTCAGCCACTTTTTCATGAGGTGGTTGCTCTGTGGCAGGGATCCAGACCAGCCCTTCATCTCACAGACTCTCTAGGGCCTGGAGACAGCAAGGGCAATGGCTACAAGACAATATGGCAACCTGCCTCTCCCACTGAGAGCTCTGTTCCAGGAAGTTGCAGTGCTGCTACTGGCTCAATAGTCCCAGCTGGGACTGGCTGGAGGCCCAGGCCAAGAGGACCTGCCCAGTAAGGAGATATGGGATCAGGGACCCATGTACAAAACTGGCCCGTTTTCCAGAGGGCTGCTGCAGTATGCTGGAGAGCTGCTCCAGTGCCTAGTCACCTAGGATTTTCCAGTACCCGATGGTATCAACAGTGAAAGCTGCAAAACAGCAAAGATGGTTGGTGGCCTGCCCCCTCCTCTGGGAGCTTCACCCCGGGGAGATATGGACCTAGCGAGTTGGGAACAGGCCACATTTAAGCTGGTTGTAAAACCTATTAGATGTAGTCAGAACAAGTTGTAGTCAGTTATGGTCCCTAACACACTGGTGGGTGCTGGTACCCAGTTGAGATGTCCTGCCCAGTGAGGAGGAATGGGATCAGGGACCTGCGTAAAAAGAAGTCTGACCTCTTTTTCATAGAGCATCTGTGCTGTGTTGGGGGTCCTCTCCAGACCCCAGTCACCTTGGGTCTCCAAAGCTGAGGGTGACAATGGCTAAGCCTGCAAAACAGCAAAGATGGTAGTCCATCCCTCCCTCTGGAAGCTCCATCCTAGAGAGGTTTCAAACTGCTGCTGGCTGCACAACACCAAGGAGGGTAGTTGTAGACCACGGTTGTGGGATTCTGCCCAGTGAAGAGAAACGGGATATTCAGGACCTGTGTGAAAAGCAGTCTGGTTGCCTTTTCATAGAGCTGCTGCACTGTTCTGGGAGGCTGCTCCAGTCTCTAGTCACCTCAGATTCCTCAGAGCCTGAAGGCATCAATGGCTAAGGGTGCAAAACAGCAAAGACAGTGGCATGCCTCTCCCTTTTGGAGCTTCATCTCAGAGAGGTGTAATGCTGATGCCTGTGGGTGGCTGGAGTTCCAAGTCAGTGGGTCTTATCTTGTGAGGTGCCATGGAAGTGGGGCCTGCAGACTGTCATGCTCAGCTCTCTTGATTCAGCCCCTTTCCTAGGGATATGTATGAAGGTCTAACCTCCTGCTTTGCCAGAGTTGTAGCTGCTTTCATTGGGAAGCCTGGGTATCTAAAGCTCCTGAGGCTCCATGTATGCCTGAGAGGCTGCTCTGCCGAGACTCCACATAGCTCTCTGCATGTCAGACTGAAGGCTCTGGTGGAATGGGTTCATGAAGGGATCTCCTGACCTGAGGGTTATAAAGATCTGTGGGAAAAGCATGGGCCCCCAGGGTCACTTACCTACTTTCTGCTTCCCTGGGCATGGGAGGCTCTCTAGGCCCTGTGTTGCTCCCAGGTGTGCAATTGTCTTGACTTGCTTTTCTCTGTTCTCTATGGGTCAAGTTGTTATCTTGATGGATACAAATGGATGTACATGAATGTTTCAGTTGAAACTGCTGTATTTATTTGCCCCTTCTATTTCTCTCTGTGAGAGCAACACACACTAGCTGCTTCTAGTTGGCCATCTTGACCAACCCCTTTCTTTTAATCTCTATTGGCTACTAAAGTGTTATCATAGGACAGGGAAGAATATTATCATTCTTCTTTAGTAGTATAAGTGTGCATTGGCTTTGCAGCAATGAACCTCCTTCTGGGCCAAATTATTTTGGTGAAACAGTCATTGATCTTTAGTTTATAGGATGCACCAAATAGTGCCAAACATCTTGTTTTAAGGATGTGACAAATAGTACCCCAAAAGCTTTCCTTCAATTTTAGGATATTAATTAAAGGGTTTTATGAACATTACCATTCCTATAAGCAGTTTCATTGTAAGATTCTTTTAGGAATATGGAAAGACATCACTGTAATAGAAACCTGCTTTAGGTCCTAAAATTTACATATTCATTATTGCCTTTGGTTATGTGTAAAAACTCTGATGAAATGCTAACCAGTGTCAACATTAACACATCAAAATTGGTCACAAAACAAACGTAACTTAGGATGTGGGTGGAAGGGCAAGTTTGGGGCAGAGGGCAATACAGCTGGAGTTCAACAGTTTATTAGGAGAAAGCTGTGGTGGAGATGTCCTGGTGACAGCATTTGGGCACAAGGATTAAATTATTCTCTATTTATGGCATATTCAGAAATTACTTTGGACTTTGAGTGGGAGACAGTACATTATATTATTTAAAAGTTGAGCTTTGAAATCAGGTAAAACAGGTTTGAGCTCCAGCTTTCTCATTTGTTAGGTGCAATTGCTGTAAATTTTAACAATGCTCAAAAGCCATCTAAAATTGTGGCATAAATTGCAATATAATTAACGATTAGTGGTTAAAATATTCCTGATTGTTCAGCCTAGAGAGGGATAGTGGGAATAGATGAAGAAGGAGTCAAAATTGGTAACAAGTGGTTACAGGTGAGGTTATAAAAGGGGACACAAATTCTAAGTCAATATATAGCGGGGATAGTGTACATTTAAACTGGTTGTGGAACCTATTCGATGTAGTCAGAACAAGTTATGAAGGGGAATTTTATGTTTGGTAGATCCTGTAGATCAGAAATTGGCTCATGATCAGGGTCATGAAGTAGGACAGGATTACAAGGAGGCAGGCTTTGATAGAAACTGATTATAATAATCAGAGACCAAGGTAAATTAAGTCCTTTCTTCTAAAGCTTGCCTAGATTATCTTCACCAACCCAGACACACAGGTAGATTGTATTAGTCCGTTCTCACATTGCTGTAAAGAACTGTCTCAGACTGGGTAATTTATAAAGAAAAGAGGTTTAATTGACTCATAGTTCCATGTGTCTGAGGAGGCCTCAAAAAACTTAAAATCATGGCAGAAGGCGAAGGAGAAGCAAGCCTGGTCTTCACACGTCCAGAGCAGGAGAGAGACAGAGTGAAGGGGGAAGTGCTACACCCTTTTAAACAACCAGATCTCGTGAGAACTCTATCAGGAGAAAGCACTTGGGGGATGGTCCTAAAACATTACAAGCCACCCCGTTATGATCCAGTCACCTCCCACCAGGCCCCACCTTCAACAGTGGGGATTACAATTTGACATGAGCATTGGGTGGGGACACAGACCCAAACCGTATCATAGATCTTGCTCTGAAAGGGTTGGAAGCTGTGTCCTTATCTACCTAGCATTACTCTGTACTTTTATCTAAGGGCAGTACCATCTTTTCTGGTAGACTTTAGCTTCCTTTTCTTTTTTTTTTTTTTTTTTTTGAGACGGAGTCTCGCTCTGTCGCCGGGCTGGAGTGCATGGAGTGCAGTGGCCGGACCTCAGCTCACTGCAAGCTCCGCCTCCCGGGTTCCCGCCATTCTCCTGCCTCAGCCTCCCGAGTAGCTGGGACCACAGGCGCCCGCCACCTCGCCCGGCTAGTTTTTTGTATTTTTAGTAGAGATGGGGTTTCACCGTATTAGCCAGGATGGTCTCGATCTCCTGACCTCGTGATCCGCCCGTCTCGGCCTCCCAAAGTGCTGGGATTACAGGCTTGAGCCACCGCGCCCGGCCTAGCTTCCTTTTCTATAGTTAGGATGTGAGTTCTTAAAAAGCACTTATTGCTCAGGTCTTAACAAATTCATTTCCATAGCCTTTGAGTACAGCAGGGAGTATAACAATTAAATTCTTGGATTATGCTTTTGTTGTCCATCACATGAATATAGTGTTTTTTTTTCTTCAATTGATTATGGTCTGACAAAAGTCTAATAAAGAACATTAATAAATAAAAGTGGTAGTTTTCATCTCAAAAATATCTGAATGTCATATCCTTGTCTTTATTGCCAAAGACCAAACTTAGTCAAAGCATAAGCAAGGCCTAACTTAAAGAAATGAAAATATAAACAGAATTATAATACTATATTCGTTTTTTATTACTGCTGTAGCAAATTACTACATACTCGGTGGCTTAAAACAACACACATTTATTACTTTATTGTTTTAGAGGTCAGAAGACCAACACATGTCTACTTGGCTAAAATCAAGTAGTTGGCAAGGCTGCATTCCTTCTTGGAGGCTCTAGGGGAGAATCTGTACTTTGCCTTTTTCAATGTGTAGAGGTTTCCCACATTCCTTAGCTCATTGTCCCCTTCTAGCACTTGCATCACTCTGACCTCTGCTTCTGTTTTCCTTCTCTGACTTTCCTGCTTCCCTTTATCTCTTATAAGGACCCTTGTGATTACATTCGGATAATTCAGGATATTCTTCCCATCTAAAGATCCTGAATTTAATCACATCCTCAATGGCCCTTTTATTAGGTAAGGTAACGTATTCATAAGTTCTGGGTATTAGTACATGGACATCTTAGGGGTGGTCATTATTCTGCATATCACAAATAAATTTACCAATTGATTTTCCCTGCCACCATAGGCACAAGCATGCATCTATACTCTCAGCTACTTGGGAGGCTGAGGCAGGAAGATCGCTTGAGCCAAGGAGTTCTGGGCTGTAGTATGTTATGCTGATTGGGTGTCCAAACTAAGTTTTATCAATATGGTGACTTTTTGAGAGCTGAGGGCCACCAGGTTGCCCAAGGAGGGGTAAACCAGCCCAGGTCAGAAATGGAGCAGATCAAAACTGTGGTGCTAATTAGTAGTGAGATCTTGCCTGTGAATAGTCACTGTATGGTAGCCTGGGCAACATAATAAGACTGTCTCTAAATATTAAATCAAGCAGATATTTGCATAGTAAACTATGTATTGCTATTTACTTGCATTGTGAATATAGATGCAGGTTCTCATAGAAATATATGTGGATGGATATATATACATATAACTTAAAGACAGAGTTGAGAGAACTCAGGCTCTTAGGAAACCTAATATTCCCTCCACAGATAAATTTCCTTATCACTGCAATTCATTTTTTTTTTTTTAATTTAGATACTACTGGGTCACTTCTGTTGGGCAGAGTTTCAAATACCTGCGATAGGTACGGAGCTACAGATATTTGCCTTTCCCGGTGTCCAAGCCATACATAGTTGCATATGACCTTGGAACAGTAACTTAGTCACTTATAACTAGGTGAACAGGACCAATTTTTTGTCATGTGAGTCATGGCAACTTTATTCAGAAAGAATTGACAGAGTGGGCTTCATTCATGATGAGGTTATAGTCATGGCAGGGAATTAAACCTTCTTGGACTCCTTTTATTACTCTAAGTATCCTCAAAGTGAGTTTTGACCCATTAATATTTATTGAAAATTTACAGTGGCACTGTGCTTAGCCCTGGGTTACAGTGTACTAATGGACTAGTTTGTGTACTCATCCAATCTGTGTATTCACAGATTATCAAATGCCAAGTGGAAATTATATATTCTGATACTAATTAGCTTTGTGATCTTTGGCAAATCAGTTTACTTCTCCAAGCTTTAGTCCTTCATCTCCAAAATGCAGACCCTTTAATTAGCTCTAAGTGCCTTCAGAATGAAAAAAGAGAAAGAAAAAAATAAAATGCAGGCCAGGCACAGTGGCTCACACCTGTAATCCCAACATTTTGGGAGGCCGAGGCAGGTGGAACACCTGAGACCAGGAGTTCGAGACCAATCTAGCCAACATGGTGAAACCTCATGTCTGCTATAAATACCAAAACAAACAAACAAACAAAAGCCAGGTGCGGTGGCTCATGCCTGTAATCCCAGCTACTCAGGAGGGAGGCTGAGGCATGAGAATCACTTGAACCTGAGGGGTGGAGGTTACAGTGAGCAGAGATGGTGCCACTGCACTCCAGAGCCTGGGAAACAGAGTGAGACAGAGTGAGACCCTGTCTCAACAAAAAAAGAGAAGAAAAGAAAAGAAATATGTAGACCCAATGTGTAAAATGGCTTATGGTTTATAAAATAGCATGCAAATGTATGCTGTTAATAATCTAGACTCTCTTAACACTAACATGATGTCTAAATGATGCAAACAATTTAACCATAAGGTTGATAAGGTATATTTGACCATCCTTATGATTAACTGTAATACATTTCATTTCATGCTTTCCAGTTTGTTTTGTGGGAGCAGCTTTGGCCATAGAGGAAATGTACATAAACAGATTCAATATTCAGAGAATGCCTATACAAAAAAAGTAAAAACAAAGGGTTATGTGAAAATTATGGAAATAACTAGCTTTTAAGCATTTTTAGGCATATTGTTTGAAATTATTTGTGGATAGTACCTTAAAAGAGCCAGATTATATCAAAAGCAAACAGACTTGAATGAGTACATTAGAAACACAATGAAGGTTGGGAGAGAGGAAGACAAAAGTGGAAGAAGGAAAGCCTTGCTTGACCCTTTAAAAGGTGTTTCAGAGCTGCTTGATAAATAAGTAAAAGGCAAGTCTTAGAAGTTTGGTGCCCTAAAGAGAAGGATAAAAAATACTGTGTGGGTTTAGAAAATACTAGTCTCTTCAGGTCCTTTTTGCTAAAGGTAACTGAAAGGAATTTAAAATAGGTAATTAATACCCATCCTGCTTTACCTCCTTTTAGAAACAATGTGGGAGCATACATATATAAATGTGAAACTAATATCTGTACTCAAAATAGTAGCTGAGAAAAAATGGTGACATGGGACCAGAGAACTTTAAAAGGGCTTGAGACAAGCTGTAGGTAGGAGAAAAATAAGCCAACATTTTAGGAGATGGAAATTACATTAAGTGGTAATAAGTACTTTACTTAAATTTTCCTTTCTTTTTCAACTTTTGCTTTAATGTGGATATTTTGCAATTTGTAAGTAGAAGTCAGTTAACCAATATATGTGCCATTGTCTGAATAAACAAGACCATGTTTTTATATAAAGGCTTGGGGGAGAGTCTGATCATATTGACTCTGCTTGTCTCCAACCCAAATGTCTCCAGTAACTTTGATTTCTCTGACTGTCACCCCAGGGAACTTCACCCTGTAGCAGATTTCCAAGGTCCTGTAAGATTTAGGACCACTTTAAAACTTGCCCTATAACTTCATGTTATTTGAATGATTAAACTATAGTTATGGGCTGCATAATGACATTTGGGGAGTGGTCCCATAAGATTATACTACTGTACTTTTTCTATGTTTAAACATGTTGTTTTATAGTTGCTTACAGTATTCAGTTCAGTAACCTGCTGTACAGGTTGGCAGCCTAGCAGAAATAAGCTATATCATATAGCCTAGGTGTGTAGTAGTCTATGCCATCTAGATTTGTATAAGTATACTCTATAATTTTTGCATAATACCTAAACTGCCCAAAGACTCATTTCTCAGAAAGTGTGTATCCTCATCACTAAGCAATGCGTCACTGTATCCTAATCATTTATTTCCCTAGGATATTTCATTAGGATGAAATATTAGCTGTTGAGAAGGTTTAAATTATTTATTATTTCATTGCTGAATAGTTTCTTTCACACTAATGGTGGTGAGAGCATGAGCTGATAAGAACATATGAATCTTAGCTCTAATAAGTTTCATTCTGAGAATTAGAATATGTTAAATGTAACAGTACTATAGGCCAAAGATGTATATTGAGAAGATAATGTCACTATAATGATATACATTTTTAAGGCCTTTAGGAATAGATGACTATTAAGCTAGCCAGTCCCCTGGGGTGTGCATTAATGCATTTAGGCCATAGGGTTGATTAGCAAATGACTGCTGTGATGTACTCACTCATCAATGGGGGTATCAAAGAGTTACTGCATCTCTGAAAGCCCTGAGGAATAATTTATATAGTGAAAGAATTTCAATGAATAAATACAACCTGATGTGTTTTAATGGTCTTTGATAAGCATCAAAGACTAACTTTTAGAAGACCATTTGTGCTTTGTAGGGATGGGATTGAGGGCTATGTAATTTAGAATTTCCATCTCCTTTGGAAGTAGGACAAAAATTGTGTTACTTTGACCTTTTCAAGGAGTAATTTGTCTTACAGGCGAATGCCATTTTTCTCTGTTAAATGGCTCCAGAACAACTGAGGAAGAGGCAGAATGGGCAATCAGTCAATATATAGTGTTGAAAATGGCAAATGTTCAGACTGATTACCTTAGGAGACACTCTTCATGCTAACGTCTGCTAAATGGAATTTTATAAACACATTACAGTGCCCTAGTTACATTGTACTCCTATTATGCTACTCTTTTCCACAGAGGCAGCACTAATGGGAGACATTCATAATGGTGCTTCACCTATGTTTTACCTTACTAAATATCTTTTACATTCGTACTAGAATTCCATCCTGGGTTTACTGAACTTAGTAGCCTTAGAAGCATCATTTGTTTCGAAAGTGGTATTTTACCCTTCATTAAACCTTGTATTGCAAAGAAAAAACTGTCTTTGTGACATTTAAATAGGAAGATGTTATGATAATATTTAATGTCTAGAGATGGACAGACAGGATTCACAATGAAATAATTTGGATGCCTTGTATAATGAATAAAATTAAATCAGCACTAAGGAAAGGGAAGTGCCTTGAGTAAAAATGTTTAGATTGCTCAGAAAGGTTGCAATATTTTCATCACTAAATTAATATAAAGGATATAGTGCTAGTCTTATAAATGTTAATTAACTCTCATTGCAGCAGTGTTTCTCCTGATATAGGGACTACCTTCACCAACATTACTTGGGGTGATTATTTAATATGTAGATTCTTGGGCACAACCTCTAACTCATTGAATCGTAATCGTTTTGAGTGTAGAGCAGGATCTTCATTTTAAACTAGTTCTTTGGATGATTCTTTTGAACACTAATGTTTGAGAACCTCTGTTCTAAAGAGCAGCAGGACATGTTGATAGAAAATCTAGTCAACGCTTTTGACTCAAAACAGCTGTGGGGTTTGATGGCTGCTGGGACAAACTACCACAAATTCAGTGACTTAAAACAACACAAGGTTATTATTTTATAGTTCTTTATATCAGAATTCTGACACAGGTCTCATTGTGTACTGGCATGGCTGTTTATTTCTGGAGGCTAAAGGGAAGAACCTATTTTCTTGCTTTCTCCAGCTTCTAGAGGACACCCTCTTCCCTTGGCTCATGACCTCTTGAAAGCCAGCAACATTGGAGTGAGTCCTCATGCTGCAATCTCTCTGGTCCTCTCTTCCATAGTCACATCTCCTTCTGACTCTGACTCCTCTCTGCATCCCTCTTCCACTTGTAAGGACTCCTGTGATTGCACTGGGCCCATCAGGATGATCCAGGCTAATCTTGTTTTGAGGCCAGCCGATCAGCAACCTCAATTCCAACTGCAACCTTAATTCTCCTTTTACCATGAAAGGTAAGAAATGCATACGTTCCAGGAATTTGGACAAGGACATTATTGGACAGTGAACACTGTTTTGCACACTACAAGTACAGATCATTTATTCCTTCATTCAATGGGTACCTATAAAGAACATCTGTATGCTGATCACTGTGCTAAATGCTGGAGATAGTCAATAAGGCAGTCTTCGTCAATAACACATTTACAGTTTAGTGGGGAAGGGAGACACAGGCCATTAGGTAATTATAGTGCAGTAAGTACTATGAGAGAGAAATAAAAAAAGCAAAATGAGAGCCCAGAAAGGGGAATGATTTATTCTTCCTGGGAAAGTTGAAGGTTTGACAGTACATACTGACTTTTGAACTGGATTTTAAAGGAAGACTAGAATTTCACCATGTGAATAAGAAATTTGGCGCATCATAATCAGAGAGAACAACTTGTACAAATCCCTGGAGTTACAGAAGATTATGGTTTGTAGAAGGAGCAACTAGTAGTTGGGTGTAGCCAAAATTGGGTGGGGTGACAGTGCATGAACTAGATGTTGGCAGAAGATAGGGCTGGAGAGGCAGGAAAAGGACAGGTTATGGTGGACCTTTTCACGGGTTAAAGAGTTTGGACTTTATGCCTGCAATGGGAAACCACTAAGGGTTTTAAAAAGGGGATGTCATGACAAATCTGTGATGCTGGGTGGAAGATGAATGTGGAAGGAGAGGCAAGACTGAGGACAGAGAAAGCATGTAGAAATATAATAGCAATTGAAAGATGGTGAGGTCTGAATAAGAGAATGACAATGAGGATGGAGAGCCAGGGGTTTATTTGAAAGACAAAGAGGAGGAAGAATTAACAGGACTCTGACTGACTCAAGGAGGTGGCATGGGGTAGGGGAGGAATTGAAAGAGATTATAGAGTAGAAAAAAAAAAGGATCTCAGCTTTCTAAACAGAAAACAAAGTAGCTGGTTTCCAGAGAAGTAGGTGGAACATAGAGTGAAATATCAAATGATGTTACAATATAAGTACAGTAGATATTTGTTGTGGAGAATATAATTACAAAAGCACAGACTTTGCAATCAGTCAGCTCTCTGTTAAATTTTCAAATATGTTACTTACTAGCTGAATAGCCTTAGGTAAATTATTTAGCTTCTTTAAGCCTAAGTTTCCCTATGTAAATAAAAGGGGGGCTCAAATATATATTTAGAAATGCTATGAAAATTAAATAATGGAACATAAATAAAACATCAAGCAGCACCCAGCATATAGTAGAAGCCTAATATGTGCTCTTTTCTTTGATAACACACAAACAGGATCAGGAATAGGACTCCAGTTCACGGGAGGGAGACTGGGGAAATTTAGAGGAACTATGGTCCCAGGAAATTTACTAGTTAGGGGCTCAGATGCAGAAAGAATTCAGAGAATCTACTTAGCTGAATCAGGGAGCAAGAAACAAGGCAGAATTCTAGTTATTAAAACTCAGGTTTAATGATAATAGGTGATTTCATGTTATGTAAATTATACATCAATAGAGCTGTCAAAATATTATAAAGATTATGAATGGATATAAAGCAAAGATGATTTGGTATAGCATAAAGTTTGTCAGGAGCTTCTAAACTTTTTCTAAGGTATGGACTGATAACAATAAGGCTGGAGCAAGGTCTGTTTGGATGGGGGCATTGTGGAGAATGGCTCTAGTTGTGGAAGGAGACAGCTGCAGAGGTCTTATACAGATGAGATTTGTGGTCATGTCAAGTCCTGTAATTCTGTGATTGAAGTTCAGTTGAAACATGTATATTGTAATGCAATTAGAGAGAAAAAAGTACCTTGCTTGCTCTGTATTATTTTGAGAGTGGTAGAAAAGGTATGCCATAGGTGTTTTTGTTTTGTTTTGTTTTGTCAAAATATATTTGAGAATTAATGAAAGCATTAGAAACTCCCCTCCCAAAACACAGCCAGACATAAGCACATAGTTTATGTTTAAATTCTGGAGGTTCATAGATCCCCTGAAACTTATTCATGGATTCTTATAGCTGGAGTCTAGGTTAAGAACCCTTACTAAAGTATTCAAGGGAGATAACAAGGTGAGAATATGTCAGCAATTTATTGTATAAGGTTTTAATGAACCAGAAGTACAAGACCTCAGAGTTTCATTAGATTCAGCAGTGGTTGGACTCTCCCTAGAGTACTCAATCTAATTCTGAAAGGTTCAACTCAAACGATAAGTGGAAAGCTTTAGAAAAGTTTGAGCAAGAACCATTAAAATGAGCCAGCAAAGTAGCATACATGGAAAGATAAGTTTGGAGAGCTGAGTCTCAGAAAGAGGTATATAAAGAGTTACATAATAATTATCTACCATGTGCCAGCCTAATCCTAGGAACTGTATATACAAGAGAGAGGATATTTAGAAATTCTCTTCTCATATATTTCCTCTGATATCTGTCATTATATCTAAGATTTTACCATTGATAATATTTCCTTTTAAATTTTTATTCTTATTTTCTAGAGTTTCCTTTTATAAATTTTTCTATGAGAGGTCAATTCTTAAGACACTAACTCATAAAATGATAATAAGGGGTTGGTTTACCAGGTTCTTTCCAATTTAGTCAGCTAAGTGCTAGTCTTAGTAGAAAGGCAGTACAGCATATTGATTAGGAGCATGGATTTGTGCACAGACTACCTGTGTTCCAATCTCGACTCTACTTTTTAACAAGTCTACAACCTTGAGCAAGCTATGCAATATCTCTGTGCTTATAAAATTGGAGATAATAATACTAATAGTGTCTTGTTGTGAACATTGAATGAGTCAATGTGGGTAAAGATCTTAAACCAGTATAGATGGATATGGAATAATACATAGTAGATGTTATATCAATGTTAGCTATTATTATTTCCTATAATAATATATTCTAACCTTATTTATTCTTTTGACTGGAAGATTCCTCATTTACTGTCCAAGGATAGTTCCATGGGGCTGCAACGTAGTCCATTCTGGGGTGAAATGAACTCCCAGGGTAGCTTAGGAATACTGCCTCCAGATCCTCCTATTTGTGATCAGAAAGACTATGGACTTTGCATCAATCAAAAACATTCATATATTCTGCCCAAGGGGTAGGAAGTGGAAGGAGCCTTTCTTATATAATCACTGGTAGTCCTCCTGCTTTCCAAGTTGTTTGATAACCCCACAGCTCTGGCTCTCTAATTATACCAGTCTTTTTCAGGTTTGGGACACTGGTTTGCTTCTTTCTTCTGCTGAAATTAACAGTTTTGCTTCTTGTGATTACAATAGCTCTTGATCATACCTGACTCCTAAATCTAAGGCAACTCTAAGTTGCCTATTTACCTGTGATAGAGAGTTTTGTTGAGCTTTTTAAGTTGGGGGAAACATATGTATTTGTTTTCTTACTGTTATAGGCAAGTCTCTTTTGTTTGCAAACAGGAAAATGAATGTTAAGAATAAAGTATATAGAAATAAATTTAACCAAGAATGTAAAAGATCTGTACCTTGAAAACTGTAAAAAATTAATAAAGACATAAATAAATGAAAAGATATCCCATGTTTATAGACTTAGAATAATCATGTTGTTAAAAAGTCCATAATACCCAAAGCAATGTACAGATTCAATGCAATTCCTATCAAAATTCCAATCACATTTTTCAATACAATTGAAATAGAAAAAACAATAGAAAAATAGAAATAGAAAAAAAAATCTAAATTTCATATGGAAGAAGAAAAGACAACAAAAGAAAAACAAATTTGGAGGCATCATACTACCTGATGTCAAATTATATCACAAAACCATAATAAAACAGTATGGTACTGGCATAAAAACAGACATATACACCAATGGAACAGAATAGAGAACCCAGAAATAAGCCCAAGCATATATGGTCAACTGATTTTTGGCAAAGCCACCAAGAAGACACAGTGGGGATAGGATAGTTTCTTCAATAAATGGTGTTAAAAATTATATCCACATGCAAAATAATGAAATTGGACTATTATGTTGTATACAAAAATCAATTCAAAATGATTAAAAACCTAAATGTAAGACCCTGAAACTGCAAAACTCCTAAAGGAAAACAGGGGAAAAGCTCCTTGACATTGGTCTCTGCAATGATTTCTGGATATGACAACAAAAGCACAGGCAAACAAATAAAGAAACAAACAAAAACCATAAGTGGAGCTACATCAAACTAAAAAGTCCTGCACAGCATAGGAAATAATAAAATGAAAGTCAGCCTACGGATTGGGAAGAAATATTTGTGAATTGTACCTATGATAAGAAGTTAATATTAAAAATGTATAAAGAAACACACAACTCAAGAGCAAGAAAATGAATAGGTCAAATAAAAAATAGGCAGATGATCTGAATAGACTTTTCTCCAAAGAAGACATAAAAGTGGTCAACAGGTGTATAAAAAGCTGCTCAGCATCACTGGGGACATGCAAATCAAAACCACAGTGACACATCACCTCACATCTGCCATCATGGCTATTATAAAAAACATGATAGGTAAGTGTTTGTGAGGATGTAGAGAAGAAGGAGCCCTGTACACTACTGGTGGTAATGTAAATTAGTACAACCATTATGGAAAACAGTATGAAGTTTCCTCAAATAATTCAAAATAGTACTACAATATGATCCAGCAATCCTTCTGAGCAAATCCCCAAAGGAAATGAAATCAGCACCTTTAGGAGATATATGCATTCCCATGTTCATTGAAACAGTATTCACAGTAGCCAAGATGTGGAAAAAACCTAAATGTCTGTCAATGGATCACTGGATAAAGAAATTGTAGTATATATTGATGAATAATATTCAGCTTTAAAATAAAGGAGATCTTGTCATTTGAGATAACATGGATGGAACTGGGGGACATTAGGCTAAGTGAAGTAAGTCAGATACAGAAAGACAAATTCTACATAATGACTCTTACATGTAGAATCTTAAAAAAAGAGGCTAATACAAAGAAACAATAAAATTAAAAAACAGAAAACAAAACCAACAAAGAAAACCACTAATCTTAATCTACCTTAGCTCTACACTCTCACTTTCTATGCTTAGTTCAAATTTCTGAGATAGAAATTGTGATTGTCTATTTGTCATCCAGTGGGTTGGATATTTTTGAGTTGGGTACCCTATGGGTAGGTGGATAGGGCAGTTTATACAGACAAGGTGTATGGACTGAGAAGACAGTCCAAGAAGTATAAATGACTACATATTTTGTACCATATCCAGGGCATGTAGTCTTTTATATGTTATTTTCTCATGTCAGGCCGATAGCCTCACTTACCACTGGATTACTTCTTCAAGGACTTCCTTTTCCTATTGTGATTTTTATAATGTCCAAGACTGGCCAAATCTTACTATTGCCACATCTCTGTTTCTCTTGATCTCGAAACTTTCCTGAACCTATTTCATGTTTTTGGTTCATGTTTTCTTTAAAAACTAAATAATCTGATGAATAAATCCTGTACCCCACAAGGAATAAAATCCTCACCTAGTACCCCCTCCTCACAGCCTGAGGAGATGAGATTTATAATGGCATGCTTAGAAAGCTGAAAACGATTTTCATCCACCCCTACCTTCCTGCTGTTTGAGAATACCATCTGGGGCCAGAAGTAGCAGGCAGTTGACAGGCACTCTCATGCTCCCTCCCCACTTAAAGAAAAGTAGCTAGCAGCAGAAGCAACATTCCTACTTCTTATCGGTATATATATATTTGGAATAAAACATTTAAAAGGTTACCAGCTTATGAAACAGAGCATGGCACAGTAGAAAAAGCCTCAGAAAAGAGTTTAAGAGATTTGAGATCTAATCTTAGATAGAACCATATTATGTATATGACTTTTGGCTTCTGTGCAGAGAACCATTCTGGTGCCTTCCATAAGACTAGACTAATGTTTCATTATTTTTCAGAACTAGCTGGGTTGCTATGGGAGCCTGTAAGTTGCCTATGCAACATAAATATTTACAAAAAGTACAATCCTCAGCCAGCATTTGCTAAAATACTAGAGAGACTGCTTGCAGCTGAGGAATACTAGGATTCCCAGTATGAATGCTATAATGTTGAGGTTTGTGCAGCAGTATTTGGACTAAAGGCATCCCAGAAACTGACTTGGGGGTTGGGGTTCTCCCTCCCTTTCTCTAGATGTGCCTCTTGGCACTCTGTCTGTCTTGGACAATGAAGTCTGGCATATTGCCTGCCTCTTTTATTCTGTTTATTCTGCAAATGCCAAGAGAGCTATGAGGAAGATAAAACTCCAAGTTGAATCCCAGAATATGTCCTTGGGTTGAGGAATGAAAAATCTGGAGCTGTGGTTTTCTGAATCTGTACTCCTGCTTCTTTGCCCAGATTTTTGGTGAAGAGGTCCCCTAAATTCCAGCAGCCAGGTGGAAAGCTTTGGATTGCCCACATCTAGGGCCCTAGGCCAAAACTGAGCTTCTCTTCTGAGGAAACAAAAGCCTGTGAGCCTGATGTTTTAGCTCTATCCCGTTTATTATTAATAGTAGGGTATTCATATTTTACTATTACATGCCTACTACACGCCTTGTTTAATTTAATCTGCTTGATGATTTCTGCTTTGGAGTTTGGATTTCGTTGAAAGCATGAAAGGTTGTAGCATAGTGAAGCTATTCGACACTGGGAATACAGAGGCAGAATTAGGCATGTTCTATATGTTTGGTTTGTGTTTAACTTCATTATACTATAGTAGTTTCTAAGTTAATTTGGATACTATAATAGGTGCTGAAACCTAGGCAGATTTCTGTCTGGTTACTCATTTTCTAATGTATATGCCAACAAAATTTCTATCTGGATTCTAAAGGATCCAGTTAATTTCCTCTGTCTTTCATCTCTATTATAACAGCTAGTAAATACTAAAAGTGCTATGTATTGATTGTTTTCTTGGTAGTCATTTTATTAAGCATTTAACATGTAATATCTGATTAAATTCCCAAAATAATACTCTCTTTGGAGTGTTATCATGTGTTTCATATTATACATGAGAACACTGAGACTTTAAAAAGTCAAGTATGCTTTTTCAGGGATAGATAACCAGTAAGTTGCAGAACTTGAATTCAAATTCAGATCTTTCTCATTCCATATTCTTAATGACTGTACTACCTTCCATTACATTATAATGTATATAGTTTTAGAAATCATAATCACAAAGTTTTGGCTTCCTAAGATTAGAGGGATAGGCTCAGTAACTCAATTTATGTGATATAGAGAATTTTGGCCACATCTACAGAGAATTAAAGCGGTAAATAAATGAATAATAGATACTGAAGACAGAGACTCCAGGTTTAGTCAAAAGCCAAGGTGTTCCTGGTCAGAAACAGTTCCATATTAGTAACCGTCCTCAAGATAGATCCAATGATGCCACAGACCCATAGAGTTCTTTAAGGATCCACTCGGTAGCATAAATATTGGACTTCTATAAAGCATTTGAAAGTCACCTTCAGAGAGTCACAGCAAGATGGAGTAGAAAGCTCCAACAATTGTCCCCCACACAAGGACGCAAAGGTAACAACTATCTACACAGAAAAATACTTTCATAAGAGCCCAAAATCACATGAGCACTCACAGTACCTAGTTTTAATTTCATATCCCTGAAAGAGGCACTGAAGAGATAGGAAAAAAACAGTCCAGAATCACCAAGGCCACATCCCCCACCACCCTGCAGCTGCAGCATGGTGCAGAAAGCATCTCTGGGCACTGGGGCAGAAGAACACAGAAATTGTGAGGCATTGAACTCTGTGAGGTCCTGTTACAGCATGAGGGAAAATCAGATCAAACTCAGCTGATACCTGCCCACGGAGGGAGTGTTGAAACTAGCCCTAGCCAGAGGGAAATCACCAATCCCAGGGGTCCAAAGTTGAGTGCCTGCAAACCTCATCACTGAGAGCTACAGCACTCTGTGTCTCCAAGTAAACTTGAAAGACAGTCTAGGCCAAAAGAATTGCAAATTGCAGGTGAGTCTTAGTGCTGAACTAGGCCTAGAGACCGTGGACTGGTGGGGGCACATGTCACACTGAGACACCAGTTGGGGCAGCCAAGGTAGTGCTGGCATGCTCCTCCCCTAATCCCAGGTTGCAAGGTTCATGGCTCTAAAAGAGAACCCTTCCTGCCCCTTGAGGAGAGGAAAGGGAAGAGCAGTGAGGACTCTGTCTTGCAAGTTGAATACCAGTTCAGCCACAGCAGGATAGGGCACTGGTCTGGGTTGTGAGGCCCAGGGCCTAGCTCCCAGATGCCATTTCTAGATGTACTCTGGGCAAGAAGGGAACCTCTTGCCTTGAAGGAAAGGACCCAGTCCCGGCAGCATTCATCACCTGCTAACTAAAGAGCACGTGGGTCCTGAATAACAGCAGCAATAACCAGGTATCGCATCAAGGGCCTTAGGTGAGCCTCTGAGACTTGCTGGCTTAAGTTGATACTCAGCACATTACCAGCTGTGGTGGCTATGGTGCAAAACTCCTGCTTGAGAAAAGCAGAGGGAAATGTAAAGGGCACTTTGTCTTGCAAATTAGGTACCAGCTCAGTCACAGGAGTGGAGAGCACTTAGTGGGCTCCTGGGTCCGCAATTTTAGGACTTGACTCTTGGATGGCATTTCTGTACCTGCCCTGGGCCAGAGGGCAGCACACTGCCCTAAAGGGTGAGTAGCAGGCCAGAAAGGATTCACAAAAAGCTGGCTTAAAAGACCTTGGGCCATAAGAAAACAGTGGTGGCAGTCTGGCAGTTCTCCTCATGGCCTGGGGTGGTGGTGGCTATGGGATGACGTTCCTCTGCCTTTGGAAAGGGAAGGAATGACTGTGTCTTGAGGTTTGAGTGCCAGCTCAGTCCTAATACTATAGAACACCAGCTAGACATTTAAGGTTTTTTTTTTTTTTTTGAGACGGAGTCTCGCTCTGTCACCCAGGCTGGAGTGCAGTGGCCGGATCTCAGCTCACTGCAAGCTCCGCCTCCCGGGTTTACGCCATTCTCCGGCCTCAGCCTCCCGAGTAGCTGGGACTACAGGTGCCTGCCACCTCGCCCGGCTAGTTTTTTGTATTTCTTAATAGAGACGGGGTTTCACCGTGTTAGCCAGGATGGTCTCGATCTCCTGACCTCGTGATCCGCCCGTCTCGGCCTCCCAAAGTGCTGGGATTACAGGCTTGAGCCACCGCGCCCGGCCTAAGGTTTTTAATTCTAGATCTTTACTCCAGGACAGGACATCTGGCCCCACCTCAGACGTAAGGAACCTCGCTTTCCTGAAGGGAAGGGCACAGGTCTGGCCGGCTTTGCCACCATCTGACAGTAGAACCACAGTGCTTTGAGTGAACATAGGCAGTAGGTAAGAAGTGGTTACAGCAGGCCTTACGTAAGATCCAGTGTGTTAGCTTTAGGTCTAACCCAGTACAGTTATAGTGGTGACAAGGGGTGCTTGTGTCACACTGCTGCCAGCTTTAAGTGGCTCAGAACAGAGAGAGATGCCAGGTTTGGGAGAAAGTAAGGGAAGAGAACAAAACTCTCTCCCTTGTAATCCAAAGAATTCTCACAGGTCTTGTCAAAGACCATCAAGGCAGTAACAGTACGAGTCTGAAAGGACCACAGCATTATTGAGCATGGGGTGGCCCCTAAAGCAAATACACATTAGATTACAACACCCAAGTCCTTTCAAATATCTGGAAAGCCTTCCCAAGGACAGCTACAAATAAGCCCAAAGTGAAGCCAACATAGTGCTTGGTCTCTCCCAAGGCCTTCTGTAATCACTCCCTGGCTACTGCCTATGTTCGCTCAATGCCCTGGGGCTCTACAGTCACATGGTGGCAAAGCCAGCCAGGCCTGTGTCCTTCCCTTCAGGGTGGCAAGGCATCCTAAGCCCTGGTTGGGTCCAGAAGTACCTTCTGGGAGTCAGGAACTAGAGTCAAAAACCTTGGACGTCTACCTGATATTTTATCGTATTGCGACTAAGCTGGCAGTCAAATCACAAAACAAAGGTTTTCCCACTCTGTGCCGCTTTTTCTAAAGGCAGAGGAGCCTCATCCTGCAGCCACCAGTACCTTTGGTTATGAGGAATACTGCCGGACTACCACTGATATTCTCTAAAGGCCCAAGGTCTCTTAAGTTAGCTTGTCATGAATGCTGCCCAGCCTGTTACTTACCCTGTAGGGCAGTGTGCTGCTCTCTGGCCCTGGGCAGGCCCAGAAATGCCATCCAAGGGCCAAGTCCTGGACTCAGAGACCCCAGAAGCCCCTTTGGTGCTCTACTCCCCTGTGGCTGAGCTGGTACCTAACTTGGAAGACAAAGTTCCCTTTACTTTTCTCTCTGCTTTTCTCAAGCAGAAGGAGTTTTGCCCTGTAGCCACCACAGCTGGTTATGTGCTAAGTCTCACCTAAAGCCAGCAAGTCTCAGCGGCTCACCAAGGCTGTTGATGTCATACCTGGATATCGCTGCTGGTTATTCAGGGCCCAGGGGTTCTTTAGTTAGCAGGTAATAAATAATGCCAGGACTGGGTCCTCTCTTTCAGCAGGTTCCCTTCCTGCCCAGGATGTATCTCTAAATAAGATCTGGGAGCTTGGGCCTGGAATGGCAGACTCGTGACTCTGACCATTGCCCTAGCCTGCTCTGGCTGAGTTGGTATCTAAGATGCAAGACAAAGTCCTCCCTTCCCTTTCCTCTCCTCAAGAGGAAGGGGTTTCTTTTGGAGCCATGAGCTGTGGAGTGTGGGGTTAGGGAAGGGATAATGCCAGCACTACCTTGGTAGCCCCAGCTAGTGTCTCAGTATGTCATGTGTCCCCACCCGCCACCATCCAC
Source organism: Macaca fascicularis (assembly GCF_037993035.2). NCBI lineage: Eukaryota > Metazoa > Chordata > Mammalia > Primates > Cercopithecidae > Macaca > Macaca fascicularis. Next base: position 123,854,539 of record NC_088395.1, on the reverse strand, counting down.
TGTCTTTGGGCCTCCTTCAGCCCTAGGAGCCGCCTAAGAGTTGCAGTTCTTATGACCTAGACTGTCTTTCAAATTTACTCAGAGCCCAAAAACACTTTGGCTCTGGGTGGTGAGGTTTGCAGGCACTCAAATTTGGACCCCTGAGATTGGCAGTTCTCCTATGGCTAGGGCTGGTTTAAATATTTCCTGTGTGTGTGGGTATCAGGTGAGTTTGTTCTGATTTATTTTTTCTTCTCTAACAGAACAGCATTGAATTCAATGCCTCACAATTTCTGTGTTCTCTCTCCCCAGCACCCAGAGAAGTTCCCTACACAGCACAGCTGCTGCCTACAGTGGGGGAAGGGTGGTCTTGGCAATTCAGGATAGTTTTTCTAACTCTTAAGTACGTCTTTCAGTGATATGAAGTTAAAACCAGGTATTATAGGTACTCACCTGATATTTGATCCCTATAAAGGTATCCTTGTCAGGGGGACAATCATTGAAGCTTTCTATTCTGCCATCTTGCTCTGCCTCTAATGATGCATCTTAAAGAACTAGCAAAGCAAGAGCAAACCAAACCCCCCAATTAGCAGAAGAAAAAAAAAAAAACCCAGAAAGATCAGACCATAAATAAATAAAATTGAAACGAAAGAGATAAAACATCAGCGAAACAAAAACTTGGTATTTTGAAAAGTTAAACAAAATTGACAAACCTTTAGCCAGAATAAGAAAAAAGAAGATCCAAATAAATAAAATTAGAAATGAAAAGGAGACAATACACCTACTACTGAAGAAATCCAAAAGATCATTAGTGGCTACTGTGAGCAACTATATGCCAATAAATTGGAAACTCTAGAGGAAATTGACAAATTCATAGATACATACAATCTACCAATATTAGACCAAGAAGAAATCCAAAACTTGAACAGACCAATAACAAGTAATGAGATTGAAGCAATAATAAAATGTCTCCCAGTAAAGAAAAGCCTGGGACCTGATGGCTACACTGCTGAATTCTACTAAACGTTTAAAGAACTAATATCAGTTCTACTCAAAGTATTCTGAAAAAATAGAGGAGGAGAGAATATTTCCAAACACACTGAATTGATTTTCTGTAAAGGTGTCAAGAACATACAGTGGGGAAAAGACAGTCTCTTCCATAAATGTTGTTGGAAAAACTGGATATCCATATACAAAAAAATAAAACTCTGTCCCTTGTCATATACAAAAATCAAATCAAAATGAATTAAAGACTTAAATCTAAGACCTCCAACTATGAAACTGCTACAAGTAAACATTGAGGGGAGAGACACCCGAAATACTGTGAGTGCCCCAACTGTGGAATTGGGAAAGGGAGTCCCTCTTCTCCCATACACACATGCCCACTGGAGAAATTGAAGGCCTGTTTGTGGGAGAAATTTCCAACCTTACCTGAAGCTGAGTCAATTTAGAGAGCTGAGCAAAATACAGAGGTAGAAGCAGCAGAAAAGCCCTAGTAGCTTGCTGGGTCCCCCAGTGGGCCATTCCTGATTAGCACCACAGGGATCCATTGGGAGAGCGGCCAGAGGAGCAGGGGGCAAAACTCCACAGGGAGAAGGAAATCTCTAAATGAACTTTGTAACAATTTGAATGGGGTGAGAAGCCTCTTGGCTAGGACTCGGGGGAGGGTGTAAATATGGTGTGCAGACTCAACAGGCCGGGGGAAAAACACCCTTTTCTTTCTCAGGGAGGAGGCAGGTAGCTTGGCAAGTTTTCAAGCCCATCTCACCCACCACCAGGAAACAGACATGGGGCTATTGAGCGGGGACACAGTAGGAGTGAGACCAGATGTGCAGTTTTCCCAGGGGCTGGGTGAGGCCTGTGACTGCTGGTTTTTCCCTACTTCCATCACAACCTGCATGACTCAGCAGAGGCGCCATAATCCTTCTAGGTATACAACTCCAGTGACCTGGGAATCTCATCCCCATCCCCCACAGCAGCCATAGCAAGATCCACCCAAGGAGAGTCTGAGCTTCTGAGCTAAGACACGCCTAGCCCTGGCCCCACCTGATGGTCCTTTCCTACCCACCCTGGTAGCAAGACAAAGGGCATATAATCTTGGGAGTTATAGGGCCCCACTTACCACCAGTCCCTCTCAATACTGCTACAGCTGATGCTCTCTGGAAAGTGGCACCTCCCGGCAGGAGGTCAACCAGCACAAAGATAGAGCATTAAACCACCAAAGCTAAGAACCCTCATGGAGTCCACTGCACCCCCTCTGCTACCTCCACAACAACATGTGCTGGTATCCACGGCTGAGAGACCCATAGACGGCTCATATCACAGGACTCTATGCAGACAACCCCCAGCACCAGCTTTGAGCTGGGTAGACTCACTGAGTGGCTAGACCCAGAAGAGAGACAATAATCACTGCAGTTCAGCTCACAGGAAGCCACATCCATAGGAAAAGGGGGAGAGTACTACATCAAGGGAACACATCATGAGACAAAAGAATCTGAACAACAGCCTTTAGCCCTAGAGCTTCCCTCTGACACAGCCTACACAAAAGAGAAGGAACTCTAAAACCAACCCTGGTAATGTGACAAAACAAGGCTCTTCAATACCCCCAAATATCACACTAGTTCAGCAGCAATAGATCCAAACCAAGAAGAAATCCCTGATTTACCTGAAAAAGAATTGAGGAGGTTAGTCATTAAGCTAATTAGGGAAGAACCAGAGAAAGGTGAAGCCCAGTGCAAGGGAATCCAAAAAGTGATATAAGAAGTGAAGAGAGAAATACTCAAGAGAATAGATAGCTTAAAGAAAATCCAATAAAAAATTCAGGAAACTTTGGACACAGTTTTAGATATGTGAAATGCTCTGGAATGTCTCAGCAATAGTACTGAACAGGTAGAAGAAAGAAATTCAGAGCTCAAAGACAAGGTCTTCAAATTAACCCAATACAACAAAGGCAAATAAAAAAGAATAAGAAAATATGAATAAAGCCTCCAAGAAGTCTGGGATTATGTTCAACTACCAAACCTAAGAATAATCAGTGTTCTGAGGAAGAAGAGAAATCTAAAAGCTTGGAAAACATGTTTGGGTAAATAATCAAGGAAGACTTTCCCAGCCTTGCTGGAGACCTAGACATTCAAATACAAGAAGCACAAAGAACACCTGGAAAATTCATTCAAAAAAATATGCGTAGGCATATTGTCATCAGGCTATCCAAAGTTAAGACAAAGGATAGAATCTTAAGAGCTGTGAGACAGAAGCATCAGGTAACCTATAAGGGAAGATTTATCAGATTAACAGCTGATTTCTCAGCAGAAACCGTATAAGCTAGAAGGGATTGGGACCCTATATTCAGCCTCCTCAAATAAAACAATTACCAGCCAATAATTTTGTATGCAGTGAAATTAAGCATCATATATGAAGGCAATATGCAGTCTTTTTCAGACAAACAAATACTGAGAGAGAATCCACCATTACCAAGCCACCACTACAAAAACTGCTAAAAGGAGCTCTAAATCTTGAAACAAATCCTGGAAACTCATCAAAACAGAAACTCTTTCAAGCATAAATCATACAGGACCTGTAAAACAAAATGCAAGTTAAAAAGCAAAAACAAAAAACAAAAAGACCAAAGTACACAGGCAATAGAGAGCACGATGAATCCAATGATACCCTACATTTCAATACTAACATTGAATATAAATGGCCGAAATGCTCCACTTAAAAGATACAGAATTGCAGAACGGATAAGAACTGACCATCCAACTATCTGCTTCCTTTAGGAGACTCACCTAACACATAAGGACTCACATAAACTTAAAGTAAAGGGATGGAAAAAGGCATTTCATGCAAACGGACACCAAAAGAGAGCAGGGGTAGCTATTCTCATATCAGACAAAACAAATTTTAAAGCAATTACAGTTAAAAGAGACACAGAGAGAAACATGATATAATGGTAAAAGGCCTTGTCCAACAGGAAAATATCACCATTCTAAACATATATGCACCTAGCACTGCAGCCGCCAAATTTATAAAACAATTACTAATAGACTTAAGAAATGAGATAGACAACAACACAAAAATACTGGGGGTCTTCAATACTCCACTGACAGCACCAGACAGGTCATCAAGACAGAAAGTCAACATATTAACAATGAATTTAAACTATACCTTGGAACAAATGGACTTAATGCAACCACAGAATACACATTCTACTCAACAGTACGTGGAACTTTCTCCATGATAGACCATATAATAGGCCATAATATGACCCTCAATAAATTTAAGAAAATTGAAATTATATCAAGCACTCTCTCAGACCAAAGTGGAATACAACTGAAAAACAACTCCAAAAGGAACCTTCAAAACCATGCAAACATGAAAATTAAATAACCTGCTTCTGAATGAGCATTTGGCAAAAAACAAAATCAAGATGGAAATTTAAGAATTCTTTGGATTGAATGACAATAATGACACAACCTACCAAAACCTCTGGGATATAGTAAAGGTGGTGCTAAGAGGAAAGGATATAACCAAAAAAGAAAACCAGGAAAAGCATATAACCAAAAAAGAAAACTACAGACCGATATCTTTGATGACCATAGATGCTAAAATCCTTAACATAATACTAGCTATCTGAATCCAACAACATATCAAAAAGATAATCTACCATGACAAAGTGGGTTTCATACCAGGGATGCAGGGATGGTTTAACATATGCAAGTCAATAAATGTGACCACCACATAAACAGAATTAAAAACAAAAATCACATGATCATCTCAATAGATGCATAAAAAGCATTTGACAAAGTCCCGCATCCCTTTATGATTAAAACTCTCAGCAAAATCAGCATACAGGGGACATACCTCAGTGTAATAAAAGTCATCTGTGACAAACCCACAGCCAACATAATACTGAATGGGGAAAAGTTGAAAGCATTCCCTCTGAGAGCTGGAACAGGACAAGGATGCTCGCTCTCACCACGTCTCATCAACCTAGTACTGGAAGTCCTAGTCAGAGCAATCAGACAAGAGAAAGAAATAAAGGGCATCCAGATCGGTAAAGAGGAAGTCAGACTGTCACTGTTTGCTGATGATATGATCATTTACCCTGGAAACCCTAAAGACTCGTCCAGAAAGTCCCCAGAACCGATAAAAGAATTCAGCAAAGTTTCTGAATACAAGATTAATGTACACAAAGCAGTAGCTCTTATATACAACAACAGCAACCAAGTGGAGAATCAAATTAAGAGCCCAACCCCTTTTACAATAGCTGCAAACAACAACAACAACAATAAACTCACAACTTAGGAATATACGTAACCAAGGAGTCAGAAGAGCTGTACAAGGAAAACTGCAAAACATTGCTGAAAGAAATCACAGACTACACAAACAAACGGAAACACATCCCATGCTCATGGATGGGTAGAATTAATATTGTAAAAATGCCCATACTGCCAAAAGCAATCTACAAATTCCATGCAATCCCCATCAAAATACCACCATCATTCTTCACAGAGTTAGAAAAAACAATTCTAAAATTCATATGGAACCAAAAAAGAGCCTGCATAGCCAAAGCAAGACTAAGCAAAAAGAGTAAGTCTGGAGGCATCACACTACGTGATTTCAAACTATACTATAAGGCCATAGTCAGTAAAGCAGTGTGGTACTAGTATAAAAGTAGGCACGTAGGCCAATGGAACAGAATAGAGAACCCAGAAATAAACCCAAACACTTATAGCCAACTGATCTTCAACAAAGCAAACAAAAGCATAAAGTGAGGAAAAGACACCCTTTTCAACAAATGGTGCTGGAATAATTGGCTAGCCACATGTAGGAGAATAAAACTGGATCCTCACCTCTCACCTTATACAAAAATCAACTCAAGATGGATTAAGGACTTAAACCTAAGACCTGAAACTGTAAAAATTCTGGAAGATAACATTGGAAAAACCCTTCTAGACACTGGCTTAGGCAAGGATTTCATGACCAAGAACCCAAAAGCAAATACAAGGAAAACAAAGATAAATACCCGGTACCTAATTAAACTAAAAAGCTTTTGCACAGCAAAAGGAACAATCAGCAGAGTAAACAGACAACCCACAGAGTGGAGAAAATCTTCACAATCTATACACCTGACAAAGGACTAATATCCGGAATCTACAATGAACTCAAATCAGTAAGGACAAAAAAAAAAAAAAAAAAAAAAAAACATCAAAAAGTGGGATAAGGACATAAATAGACATTTCTCAAAAGAAGATATACAAATGGCCAACACACATATTTAAAAAATGCTCAGCATTACTAATGATCAGGGAAATGGAGATCAAAACCACAATATGATACCACCTTACTCCTGCAAGAATGACCATAATAAAAATAAAAATAAAAAACAGTAGATTTTGATGTGGATTCTGTGATCAGGAAACACTTCTACACTATTGGTGGGAATGTAAACTACTACAGCCACTATGGAAAACAGTGTGGAGATTCCTTAAAGAACTAGGAGTAGAACTACCATTTGATCCAGCAATCCCACTACTGGGTATCTTCCCAGAGGAAAATAAGTCATTATTCGAAAAAGATACTTGCACATGCATGTTTATAGCAGCACAATTCACAATTGCAAAATTGTGGAACTAACACAAATGCCCATCAATATATATCACACACATATATATCATATGATATATATATGATGGAATATATGATGGAATACTATTCAGCCATAAAAAGGAATGAACTAACAGCATTTGCAGTGACCTATATGAGACTGGAGACTATTATTCTGTTTTTTTTGTTTTTTGTTTTTTTTTTTGAGACAGAGTCTCGCTCTGTCGCCCAGGCTGGAGCGCAGTGGAGGGATCTCAGCTCACTGCAAGCTCCGCCTCCCGGGTTTACGCCATTCTCCTGCCTCAGCCTCCCGAGTAGCTGGGACTACAGGTGCCCACCACCTTGCCGGGCTAGTTTTTTGTATTTTTTAGTAGAGACGGGGTTTCACCATGTTAGCCAGGATGGTCTCGATCTCCTGACCTCGTGATCCGCCCGTCTCGGCCTCCCAAAGTGCTGGGATTACTTATTCTGAGTGAAGTAACTCAGGGATGGGAAACCAAACATTGTATGTTCTCACTAATATTGGGAGCTATGCTATGAGGACGAAAAGGAATAAGAATGATAGAATGTACTTTGAGGACTTGGAGTGAAGAATGGGAGCGGGGAGAGGGATAAAAGACTACAAATATGGTGCAGTGTATACTGCTCGGGTGATGAGTGCAACAAAATCTCACAAATCACCACTAAGGAACGTACTCATGTAACTAGATACCACCTGTATCCCAATAACTTCTGGGGCGGGGGGGGGAATTGGGGAAAATCTCCAGGACATTGCTCTGGGCAAAATATTCTTGAGTAATACCTCACCACCACAGGAAATCAAAGCAAACATGGAAAAATGGGATCACATCAAGTTAAAAAGCTTCTGCATAGCAAAGGATACAATCAACAAAGTGAAGAGACAACCCACAGAGTAAGATAAAATATTTGCAAATTACCTCTCTTACAAGGGATTAATGACCAGAATATATAAGGAGTTCAGACAACTCTATAGAAAAAAAATCTCGTAATACTATCAAGAAATGTGCCAGGCGTGGTGGCTCACGCCTGTAATCCCAGCACTTTGGGAGGCCGAGGCGGGCGGATCACAAGGTCAGGAGATCGAGACCACGGTGAAACCCTGTCTCTACTAAAAATACAAAAAATTAGCCGGCGCGGTGGCAGGCACCTGTAGTCCCAGCTACTCAGGAGACTGAGGCAGGAGAATGGTGTGAACCCGGGAGGCAGAGCTTGCAGTGAGCCGAGATCGCGCCACTGTACTCCAGCCTGTAGGACAGAGCGAGACTCCGTCTAAAAAAAAAAAAAAAAAAAAATGTGCAAAAGATTTGAATATGCATTTTCTCAAAAAGACATACAAATGACCGCAAGCATTTTTAAAGGGGCTCAACATCACTGGTCATCAGAGAAATGCAAAACATTACAGTGAGATATCATCTCACTCCAGTTAGAATGGCTTGTATACAAAAGATAGGCAATAGCAAATTCTGGTAAAAATGTGGAGAAAAGGGAACACTTGTACACTGTTGTTGGGAATATAAATTAATACAACCACTATGGAGAACAGTTTGGAGGTTCCTCATAAAACTAAAATTTGAGCTACCATATGATCCAGCAATCCCATTGCTGGGTATGTGCCCAAAAGAAAGAAAATCACCATATCGAAAGATTAATCTGCACTCCTATGTTTGTTGTAGCACTCTTCACAATAGCTAAGATTTGGAAACAACCTTTGTGTCTTTCCATCAACAGATTAGTGGATAAAGAAAATGTCATACATATATATAATGAAGTACTATTAAAAAGGTACTATATATTGCACTCCATACATAATGGGAGTACTATAAAAAAGAATAAGATCCTGTCATTTGCAACGACATGGATGTACCTGGAGATCATTATGTTAATTGAAGTAAGCCAAGCCCAAAAAGCAAAGCATTGCATGTTCTCACTTATTTGGGGGACCTAAAAATTAAAAAAAAAAAAAAAAATTGAACTCATGGAGATAGAGAGTGGAAGGATGGTTACCAGAGACTGTGAAGGGTAGTAGGGGGCTTGGAGGGAGGTCAGGATTTATAATGGAGACAAAAAATAGAAAGAATGAATAAGACCTACTATTGATAGGACAATAGGATGTCTATAGTCAATAATAACTAAATTGTACATTTTAAAATAACTTAAAGAGTGTAATTGGATTATTTGTAACTCAAAGGATAAATACTTGAGTGGGTGGATGCCCCGTTCTCCGTGATGTGTTTATTTCAATTTGCATGCCTGTATCAAAACATCTCATGTACCCCATAAATATTTATACCTACTATTTCTCACAAAATTAAAAAAATAAAAATAACATCACTAAATTAACACCCCAGTATAATGTTGAGCAAAGAATAACTACCCAGTGGGAAAATGCAAATTTTAAATAAAGATTTAAAAGCTCAACCTCAAATAACAACAGTCGTTATACCTTTTTAAACCTATTCAGAATTATAATGATAAGAAATTGATAATATAGTTATGCGTCACTTCACGATGGGGATAACTTGTGAGAAATGCATCTTTAGGAGACTTCATTGCTATGTGAACATCATAGAGTGTATCACACCAACCTAGATGGTATAGCCTACTACACACACAGGCTATATAATATAGCTTTTGCTGCTACTCTACAGATCTGTACATCATGTTACTGTACTGAATACTGTAGGTAATTATAATACAACTGTAAGTATTTGTTTACCTAAACATATCTAAACATAGAAAAGCCATGACAAAAATACAGCATAAAGGATTTTAAAAAAATAGTACACCTGTAGAGTGTACTTAACATGAATGGAACTTGCAGGACTGGAGTTGTTCCGGATAAGCCAGTGAGTGAGTGGTGATGGACTGCAAAGGTGTAGATAACTACTGTGCACTACCGTCGACTTTATAAACACTGTACTTAGGCTATATTAAATATATAAAAACATTTTTCCATTAGTAATAAATTAACCTTAGCTTACTGTAACTTTCTTAACTTTATAAACTTTTTAACAGTTTAAACTTTTTGACTCTTTTGTAATAACACTTAGCTTAAAATACAAACACATTGTAAAATTGTACAATAAGGTTTTCTTTCTTTATATCTTTATTCTATAAGCTATTTTTCTGTTTTTAAAATTATTTATTTCTTTACTTTTTAAACTTTTTTCTTAAAAACTAAGACATAAACACACGCATTACCCTAGGCCTACATAGGGTCATCAGCATCAAAATCATTGACTTCCACTTTCATATCTTGTCCCTCTGAAAGGTGTCCAGGAGAAGTAACAACTACACTACAGTTTTATAGGACAACTGTTGTATCTGCTGTTTGTCATTGACCAAAACATCGTTATGCATCACACAACTATACTCAGTGTTGGAGAGAGTCTGGGGGAAATGGGCACTCTAATACACAGCTGACAGCAATGTAAATTGGTAATCTCTTTCTAAGAAGAAATTTATGAAATCAACCTCAATTGAAAAATAGATGCCCTTTCATTCAGCAATTCTACTTCTAGAAGTTTATTAGGCAAATGTGCAAATAAATATCTATGAGGATGCTCATTTCAACGTTGTTCACATTTGATAAATCTTAAACACAATCTAAAAGATTACTAATAAGAAATTTTACTAATTTATATGATAGAGTAATATTCAGACCTTAAAATTATATATGACTATATTTATTGATAGGAAAAGAGAGCCAGGCTATTAAATTTTACATAGAGTAATCATCTCATCTTTATCTGTATATTTAGTATATAATAACAAAATGTTAGCTAATTATATCTGGGCAGTTGGTATTATTCTTCTATATATTTTTCTGTTTTTTTCCTCAAAGTTTTACAATAAATAGGATGATTTTTATAATCAGAAACATGTAAAAGTTTTTTGCACTTTTTTTGCACTAACATGTAACTTGTAAGTTAAAAATCATATCAAATGAGAAATATGTATAATATGTAAATAACATTGCTAATTAAAATCCTACAAGGACTAAACATGATAATGACTGGGAAAGTAGTTTGAAAAGCAGAGGCAGTATGCAAACCTAGTTGCTGTTATTAAGTGTTGTGTTTTAGACTCCAGATTATTCTCTCTGTATGAAGCTATTCAAGGATGTTGCCTTATTTCTTGCCTTCCCTGCCAAAATCGCACTGTATTTTGTGACCATTTCATTTTTTATTTTTTCTTTAGTCATTTTGTTCCCAGTTCTGACATGTAGTCTATGTTGCTGATTTTAGTTGCTTATCCTACTTGTTTCAGCCTTGAGTAGTCTCTTGTTTCCCCTCTGTAGGTGGTAATCCTAATATTAGTTGCACTGGGCTCTGATTTTCACTCAATCTAAAGGTTGTGGCATATAATGGGATAAGGAAAACACAGTGGGTCAAGTCTACCACACGATTCATGTTCTGTCTGGCTAAATCTTTGCCTTCCTTTCTCTGCTCTTTGCCTTTGCTAGTAGCTCCATCATTGCCTCACTCATCCAGGCTTCCAAACACTTGAAATCTTTCTCTTCTTCAGTTAGAATATTCTAGAGCACCTACTCTGTTCAAAGATCAGCTGAGCTAAATATTACAAGGATGTAGTTCTTAAAGTTTACCCTTTTAAGCATAGAGTTCTATCACTTCCATAAAATCCCTCTTGCTCCTTTGTAGTCAAATCCTCCCTGTCCCCCAGCCCCTGACAACCACTGATCTGTTCATTGTCCCTAGAGTTTTGTCTTTTCCAGAATATCATATAAATGAAGTATACACTGTACAGTATTCTTAGTCTTTTATATGATATAATGCATTTAAAATTTATCCATGTCATTGAATGTATTGGTAGTTCATTCCTTTTTATTGCTATGGTAGCCTATACATATAGCCAAGATGTATAGTAGGCTATACTATCTAGATTTGTGTAAGTATACTCTATGATGCTCACACAACAAATCACCTAGATCTATACAACCTACCAAGATTGAACCAGGAAGAAATCCAAAACTTGAACAGAGCAATAGCAAGTAACAAGATTGAAGCAATAATAAAATGTCTCCCAGGAAACTAAAGCTTGGGATCTGATGGCTGTAATGCTGTATTATACCAAACATTGAAAGAAAGACTAATATCAGTCTTACTCAAGGTATTCTGAAAAATAGAGAAGGAGAGAATAATTCCAAACTCATTCTATGAGGCCAGTATTACCCTGATATGGAAACCAGACAATGACACATCAAGAAAAGAAATCTATAGACCAATATCTCTAATGAATATTGATGAAAAAATCATCAACAAAATACTATCAAACCAAATTCAACAATATATTAGAAGATTGTTCATCATAAGGAAGTGGGATTTATCCCTGGGATGCAAGGATGGTTCACATATGCAAATCAATCAATGTGATACATCATATCAACAGAATGAAGAATAAACTCCATATGATCATTTTAATTGATGCTGAAAAACCATTTGATACAATTTAACATCCCTTCATGATAAAAAACCCCCCAAAACTGGGGATAGAAGGAACATACCTCAACACAATAAAAGCCATATACGACAGACTTACAGCTAGTATCATACTGAATGGGGAAAAACTGAAAGTATTTCCTCTAAGATCTAGAACACAACAAGGATGCCCACTGACACCACTGTTATCAGACATAGTACTGGAAATCCTAAGTAGAGCAGTCAGACAAGAGAAAGAAATAAAGGGCATCCAAATTGGAAAGAAAGAAGTCAAATTATTATTGTTTGCAAATAATTTAATCTTATATTTGGAAAACTTAAAGACTCCACAAGAAAGCTTCAATAAAATTGCAGGAAACAAATCAACATAGAAAAATCAGCAGCATTTCTATATACCAATACAGAACAATGTGAAAAAGAAATCAAATACCTAGGAATTAACCAAAAAATGAAAGATATCTATAATGAAAACTGTATGGCACTGATGAAAGAAATTGAACAGGACACCAAAAATGGAAAAGTATTCCATGTTCATGCATTGGAAGAATCAATATGGTTAAAATGTCCATACTAGCCAAAGTGATCTAGAGATTCAATGTAATCCCTATCAAAATACAAAGAACATCTTTCACAGAAATAGAGAAACAGTTCTAAAATGTATATGGAACCACGAAAGGTCCAGATTATCCAAAGCTAACCTAAGCAAACAGAACAAAACTGGAAGAAGCATATTACCTGATTTCAAACTATACTACATACCTATGCTACCCAAAACAGCAGGATGCTCGCATAAAAACAGACACATAGCTCAATGCAACAGAATAGAGAACCTAGAAACAACTCTACATATCTATATTGAACTGATTTTCAACAAAGGTATCAAAAACATACAGTGGGAAGACGGCCAAATAGAAACAGCTCCGTTCTGCAGCTCCCAGTGAGATTGACGCAGAAGGTGGGTGATTTCTGCATTTCCAACTGAGCCTCCGCTGGTGATACCCAGGCAGACATGGTTAGAAGTGGGCCTCCAGCAAACCCCAGCAGACGGGCAGCAGAGGGGCCTGTCAGAAGGAAAACTAACAGAAAGGAATAGCATGTGCACTCAAAGACCCCATCTGAAGGTCACCAACATCAAAGACCAAAAGTCAATAAATCCACAAAGATGGGGCAGAACCAGCACAAAAAAGTTGAAAATTCCAAAAACCAGAACACCTCTTCTCCTCCAAAGGATCACAACTCCTCACTAGCAAGGCAAAAAAACTGGACAAGAATGAGTTTGATGAATTGACAGAAGGAGGCTTCAGAAGGTGGGTAATAACAAACTCCTCCGAGCTAAAGGAGTATGTTCTAACCCAATGCAAGGAAGCTAAGGACCTTGAAAAAAGGTTAAACGAATTGCTAACTAGAATAACCAGTGTAGAGAAGAACATAAATGACCTGGTGGGCTGAAAAACACAGCACGAGCACTTCGTGAAGTATACCCAAGTTTAAATAGCCAAATCGATCAAGTGGAAGATATCAGTGATTGAAGATCAACTTAATGAAATGAAGAAGACATGTTTAGAGAAAAAAGAATGAAAATGAAGGAACAAAGCCTCCAAGAAATATGAGACTATGTGAAAAGACCAAATCTACACTTGATTGGTGTACCTGAAAGTGAAGAGGAGAATGGAAACAAGTTGGAAAACACTCTTCAGGATATTATCCAGGAGAACTTCCCCAACCTAGCAAGACAGGCCAACATCCAAATTCAGAAAATACAGAGAACACCAGAAAGATAATCCTTGAGAAGAGCAACTCTAAGACACAAAATCGTCAGATTCACCAAGGCTGAAATGAAGGAAAAAATGTTAAGGGCAGCCAGAGAGAAAGATGGGTTACCCACAAAGGGAAGCTCATCAGACTAACAGCAGATATCTCTGCAGAAACCCTACAAGCCAGAAGAGAGTGGGGGCCAATATTCAACATTCTTAAACGAATTTTCAACCCAGAATTTCATATCCAGCCAAACTATGCTTCATAAGAGAAGGAGAAGTAAAATCCTTTACAGACAAGAAAATGCTGAGAGATTTTGGCACCAACAGGCCTGCACTACAAGAGCTCCTAAAGGAAGCACTAAACATGAAAAGGAAAAACCGGTACCACCACTGCAAAAACATACAAAATTGTAAAGATCATCGATACTATGAAGAAACTGCATCAACTAACGGGCAAAACAACCAGCTAGCATCACAATGACAGCATCAAATTCACACATAACAATGTTAACTTTAAAGGTAAATGGGCTAAATGCCCCAATTAAAAAATACAGACTGGCAAATTGGATAGAGTCAAGATCCATCAGTGTGCTGTATTCGGGAGACCATCTCACATGCAAAGACACACATAGGCTCAAAATAAAGGGATGGAGGAATATTTACCAAGCAAATGGAAAGCAAAAAAAAAAAAAAAAAAAAAAAGCAGGAACTGCAATCCTAATCTCTGATAACACAGACTTTAAACCAACAAAGATCAAAAGAGACAAAGAAGGGCATTACTTAATGGTAAAGGGATCAATGCAACAAGAAGAGCTAACTATCCTATATATATGTGCACCCAATATAGGAGCACCCGGATACATAAAGCAAGTCCTTGGAGACCTACAAAGAGATTTACATTCCCATAAAATAATAGTGGGAGACTATACACACCACTGTCAGTATTAGACAGATCAACGAGTCAGAAAATTTACAAGGATATTCAGGACTTGAACTCAGCTGTGGACCAAGGGGACCTAATAGACATCTACAGAACTCTCTACCCCAAATCAACAGAATATACATTCTTCTCAGCACCTCATAGCACTTATTCTAAAATTGACCACATAATTGGAAGTAAAATACTCCTCAACAAATACAAAAAAATGGAAATCATAACAAATAGTCTCTCAGAACACAGTGCAATCAAACTAGAACTCTGCATTAAGAAACTCACTCAAAACCACACAACTACGTGGAAACCGAACAACCTGCTCCTAAATGACTACTGGGTAAATAACAAAATGAAGGCAGAAATAAAGATGTTCTTTGAAACCAAAGAGAACGAAGACACAATGTACCAGAATCTCTGGGACACATTTAAAGCAGTGTGTAGAGGGAAATTTATAGCACTAAATGCTCACAAGAGAAAGCAGGAAATATTGAAAATTGACATCCTAACATCACAATGAAAAGAACTAGAGAAGCAAGAGCAAACAAATGCAAAAGCTAGCAGAAGACAAGCAATAACTAAGATCAGAGCAGAACTGAAGGAGACAGAGACATGAAAAACCCTTCAAAAAATCAATGAATCCAGAAGCTGGGTTTTTGAAAGGATCAACAAAACAGATAGATTGCTAGCCAGACTAATAAAAAAGAAAAGAGAGAAGAGTCGAATAGCCACAATAAAAAAATCGTATAGGGGATATCACCACTGGTCACACAGAAATACAAACTACCATCAGATAATACTATAAACAGCTCTCTGCAAATAAACTAGAAAATCTAGAAGAAATGGATAAATTCCTGGACACATACACCCTCCCAAGTCTAAACCAGGAAGAAGTCGAATCCCTGAATAAACCAATAACAAGTTCTGAAATTGAGGCAGTAATTAATAGCCTTCCAACCAGAAAAAGCCCAGTACCAGACGGATTCAGTCGAATTCTACCAGAGGTATAAAGAGGAGCTGGTACCATTCCTTCTGAAACTATTCCAAACAATAGAAAAAGAGGGAATCCTCCCTAACTCATTTTATGAGGCCAGCATCATCCTGACACCAAAACCTGGCAGACACACAACAAAAAAAGAAGATTTCAGGCCAATATCCCTGATGAACAGCGATGCAAAAATCCTCAATAAAATACTGGCAAACCGAATCCAGCAGCACATCAAAAAGCTTACCCAGCACGATCAAGTCAGCTTCATATCTGGGATGTAAGTTTGGTTCAACATATGCAAATCAATAAACGTAATCCATCACATAAACAGAACCAATCACAAAACCACATGATTATCTCGATAGATGTGGAAAAGGCCTTTGACAAAATTCAACAGCCTTCATGCTAAAAACTCTCAATAAACTAGGTATTGATGGAATGTATCTCAAAATAATAAGAGCTATTTATGAAAAACCCACAGCCAATATCATACTGAATGGGCAAAAACTGGAAGCATTCCCTTTGCAAACCAGAACAAGGCAAGGATGCCCTCTCTCACCACTCCCATTCAGCATAGTATTGGAAGTTCTGGCTGGGGCAATCAGGCAATAGAAAGAAATAAAGGGTATTGAAATGGGAAGAGAGGAACTCAAATTGTATCTGTTTGCAGATGATATAATTGTATATTTAGAAAACCCCATTGTCTCAGCCCAAAATCTCCTTAAGCTGATAAGCAACTTCAGCAAATTCTCAGGATACAAAATCAATGTGCAAAAATCACAAGCATTCCTATACACCAATAACAGACAAACAGAGAGCCAAATCATGAATAAACTCCCATTCAGAATTGCTACTAGGAAAATAAAATATCTAGAAATACAACTTACAAGGCATATGATGGACCTCTTCAGGTCAACTACAACTACAAACCACTGCTCAATAAAATAAGAGAGGACACAAAGAAATGGAAAAACACTTCATGTTCACAGATAGGAAGAATCAATATTGTGAAAATGGCCATACTTCCCAAAGTAATTTATAGATTCAATGCTATCCCCATCAAGCTACCACTGACTTTCTTCACAGATTGGAAAAATCAACTTTAAACTTCAAAAAAGAGCTTGCATAGCCAAGGCAATCCTGGGCAACAAGAACAAAGTTGGAGACATCACACTACCTGACTTCAAACTATACTATAAGGCTACAGTAACCAAACAGCATGGTACTGATAACAAAACTGATATATAGACCAGTGAAACAGAACAGAGGCCACAGAAATAACACCACACATCTACAACAATCTGATATTTGACAAACTTTTCACAAACAAGCAATGGGGAAAAGATTTCCTATTTAATAAATGTTGTTGGGAAAATTGGCTAGCCATATGCAGAAATCTGAATCTGGACCCCTTTCTTACACTTTATACAAAAATCAACTCAACATAGATCAAAGACTTAAATGTAAGACCTAGGACCATAAAAATCCTAGAAGAAAACCTGGGCAATACCATTCTGGACATAGCCATGGGCAAAGACTTCATGTCTAAAACACCAAAAGCAATGGCAACAAAAGCCAAAATTGACAAATGGGATCTAATTAAACTAAAGAGCTTCTGCACAGCAAAAGAAACTATCCTCAGAGTGAACAGGCAACCTACAGAATGGGAGAAAATTTTTGCAATCTACTCATCTGACAAAGGGCTAATATCCAGAATCTACAAAAACTTAAATAAATTTACAAGAAAAAAACCAAACAACCACATCAAGAAGTGGGTAAAGGATATGAACAAACACTTCTCAAAAGAAGACATTTGTGCAGCCAACAGACATATGAAAAAATGCTCATCATCACTGGCCATCAGAGAAATGCAAATCAAAACCACAATGAGATACCATCTCACGCCAGTTAGAATGGCGATCATTAAAACGTCAGGAAACAACAGGTGCTGGAAAGGATGTGGAGAAATAGGAACACTTTTACACTGTTGGTGGGAGTATAAATTAGTTCAATCATTGTGGAAGGCAGTGTGGCGATTCCTCAAGGATCTAAAACTAGAAATACCATTTGACCCAGCAATGCCATTACTAGCTATATACCCAAAGGATTATAAATCATTCTACTATAAAGACACATGCACATGTATGTTCATTGCGGCACTATTCACAATAGAAAAGACTTGGAACCAACCCAAATGTCCATCAATAATAGAATGGATAGTGTAAATGTGGCACATATACACCATGGAATACTGTGTAGCCATAAAAAATGATGAGTTCACGTCCTTTGCAGGGACATGTATGAAGCTGGAAACCATCATTCTCAGCAAACTATCACAAGAACAGAAAACCAAACACCACATGTTCTCACTCATAAGTGGGAGGTGAACAATAAGAACACATGGACATAGAGAAGTCAACATCACACACCAGGGCCTGTCAGTGGGTGGGGGGCTAGGGGAGGGATAGCAACAGGAGAAATAACTAATGTAGGTGACGGGTTGATGGATGCAGCAAACAATGGCATGTATATACCTATGTAACAAAACTGCACATTCTGCACATGTACCCCAGAACTTAAAGTATAATAATAATGATAATAATAATCATAAAGAACATACAGTGGGGAAAAGACAGCCTCTTCCATAAATGGTACTGGGAAAACTGGATATCCATATGCTGAAGAATAAAACTAGAACCCTATATCTTACTATATACAAAAATCAAATCAAAATGAATTAAAGACTTACATCTAAGACCTCAAACTATGAAACTGCTTCAAGAAAATATTGTGGAAAATTTCCAGGGGATTGGTTTGTGCAGGCATTTCTTGAGCAATATCCAAGAAGCACAGGCAACCAAAGCAAAAATGGACAAGTGGAATCACATCAAGTTAAAGAGCTTCTTAACAGCAATGGATACAATCAACGATGTGAAAAGACAACTCACAGAATGGGAGAAAATAATTGCAAAGATCCCTGATGATTAGAGAAATACAAATCAAAACCACAATTAGATATGATAGCACACCAGTCAAAATGACTATTATTAAAAAGTCAAAAAATAACAGATGCTGGTCAGGTTACAGAGAAAAGGAACCCTTATACACTGTTGGTGGGAGTGTAAATTAGTTCAACCATTCAGGAAAGCACTATAGCGATTCCTCAAAGAGCTAAAAACAAAACTGTCATTTGACCCAGCAATCCAATTACTGGATATTTACCCAAAGGAATATAAATCATTCTATCATAAAGACACATGCATGCGTATATTCATTGCAACACTATTCGCAACAGCAAAGGCATGAAATCAACCTAAATGCCCATTCATGGTAGACTGGATAAAGAAGTTGTGGTACATATACACCATGGAATGCTATGTAACCATAAAAGGGAACAAGATCATATCCTTTGCAGGGACATGGATGGAGCTGGAGGCCATCATCCTTAGTAAACAAACACAGCAACAGAAAACCAAATACTATATGTTCTTATTCATAAGTGGGAGCTAAATGATGAAACACATGGAAAAAAAGAGGGGAACAACAGACACTGGGGCTTTCTTGAGGTGAAAGGTCGGAAGAGGGAGAGGATCACAACAAATAACTATTGAGACTAGGCTGAGTACCTGGGTGCCAAAGTTATCTGTACAACAAACCCTTGTGACACGAGTTTACCTATGTAACAAAGCTGCACGTGTACCCTGAACCTAAAATAAACATTTTTGTTTGTTTGTTTGTTTTTGTTTTTGTTTTTAATGAGCTGAAGGGAGGGAGAAAATTATAGACTATTTTCTCAAGGGGTTTAGTAGCAGAGGGAAGGTCAATGGGTAGTCTGGTAAGTGAGGAAGATTCAAGGCTGAGGGAAGATTTTTGTTTCGTTTTTATTTTGAAGCAATATAGGCTTTGATTAATTGTAAGCAGAGAACAAAACCCCAATGAATAGGAAGTAATTGGAGATATAGGGGAGAAAAAGAATAACTAATAGAGCACATTTTTTTGGTAGGGGATAATGAACATAAGTGGCTGGCTTCATCATAAGTGGGGAGCATCAAAATATTTTAACTCATTTTGCATTCAGTCACATAGAACCTTTCTTCATCACAAAACTATTCAGCAATGGCTATCCCTAGAGCAAACCCTAATCTAGGATCTCATTGCTTTATATCTGAGAGACTGTGATGGCCTTGTAATTATGTTCCTTCTCTATAATCTTGTCCAATCAAAATCGTCCCTGCATGTTGGCCAGTGGAGCTCTCTTCCAAAATCTTTTCTAGAAACAATCCTCTATATGGCCCCTTCTTTCTGATCTCTGATTTTAGCTTGGCATCTTAACTTTTCGGTATGGATAAGGATTTGGGTTGTTACTACTCCCTTTAAATCTAGATTCCTTTACAGTTTCCATTATCAGAAGATAACATGTAACTCTTAATTCTGTTGCAACTTTGGCATTTGACACTGAAATTTGTTGCTGTAACTGATTTTAAATGATGATGATGACACCTCTTGTTTTCTAACTAGGTGGCAAGGATTGCTGCCAAGGAGACTTTCTCTAAACAACTATTTATTTCAAAAAAAAGATCATTAAGTGTGTAACTCTGTATGCATGTGTGTTCATGTATCTGTACATGTGTGTGTTATGCCACAGACATAATTTATATTTGGTATATTTATTATCATATGTGGGCTAATTGATAGCTTACAGGGTCCTTGTGTTTTTCAGTCTGTTGTTTTTGCTCTCAGCAAAAATTACTCAGCTGATGAGGATATTTTGACAAGTCTGCCTGTGTGTCCAGGAACAGCAATTTGGTATGAATTTTTTGGTTGAAATGATGTAATTTTAAAATATAAAATATTCCAAATTTATAAGGAAATGATGTAGGTAGCCTGATGCAAGGAATAACAAACATTAAGACTTTATATAGTTCCTAATATATAAAATCACAGGGTGGAAACATCATGATTATAGCTTCCTTATTTCATTTGCAAATATTACAAATGTTGTTTACTAAAACTGCATTCCAACAAAAGTTACAAAGAATTATAATTTCCAGCTTGAACAAACAGTTCAATTTAATTCTTAGGAATGTTTCGGTCAACATTTACAATGTATTTGTACCTTTAAGAATTCACATACTTTCTCAAATTTCTTTGTTTCTTGATGCTTCCAAATATACTATGCCCAAATAATTAGTTTTCAACACAGTGAAAGTGTTTTGTTATTGTTTTTCTTTTGTATTCAGTAGCCCAATAATGGCGTTTATATAATTTAGTGTGATTCCTATCTCCTCATTTATTTCTCAGCTGATTTAATTTTTAAGATTCTGATCACATAAATAAATGCCTACAGAATTTTATGGATAACTAATGAAAACCAATCTCTCTCTCTCTCTTTTCCACTCTCTATCTCTCCCTCCCTCCCTCTATCCCCCTACGTGTGTATATATACATGTAGATAGATAGATGGATAGATGGATAGATAGATAACACTTATCATTTGCATAGGTGTTTTGTGAACTTTAATATTTAAAAACCTGGAACTCAACTAACACAAGTGCTGAGCTGTAATTGTTTATTAAAGATGCCTTTACCATACAAGAAGAAAAATACCACTCTGCGCTTGCTGACAGAGAAAGCAAAACAATCTGCATTCTCACAAAGTGTTGTGATTTAGCAACTTTCCTCTGCAGAATTGAGGCTGACTTTATAGGATTGATTATATTGACCATTTTATGAGTCTATTGCCAAGCAATTGAACAGTTGATTTGATTTGGTTTCCTTAATGGCCAAAGAACCAGATGGCTTGATTGGAATGATTACTGAAACAACCAATTCAACCAGAAAAACAGTTGGATTAATGACGATGTGTTAACACCATCCAACTTCTCAAAGAGATAGCTAATGTAGAAACTTCAAAGCCTGATTTCTCAGATTTAACTAGCGTTGTGAGTCTTGATGGCCAGCTCAGAATTAGTATTGCAGTGGACAACTTAATTGGGGGTATTTTTAAGTTTTTCATAATGCAAATCGACATTCTAAAGGGTAGGATATTGAAGGAGCCAGAAAGAGAAACAACAAATTGTTAGTGCTATTGAGAAGCTTTGAAAGCATGCCAAGCTAAAATGATCATGGGCCATGATATGAGAATCTATAATGAATTTATAGCACAAACATTGTGACTCATAAGCTTCTCACATCAGAGCAATTTAAAAAAGGTGTCTTTGCAAATTGATACCTGTGATATTTGTTCTTTTATATCCTAAAGTGAGATTTTACAAAGTATTAGGAAATTTCATGAAAATGAAAAACATTAACAGTTACAAAAGAAAAGGCAGTATTACAAAGCAAAAGTTTGTATGTATTAAGGCTTAAGTATTCATCTATGACTTTTGGCTCTGTTATTACTGTGATGGCAATGTCTAGACATAGAATGTGAAATCAAGGGTTAGGGTTGGAGCAAATATTATGATGTCTCTTGTTACAGTATCTCTTAATGAGAAAAATGATGGGGGCTCATCATATCCTCAAACTTTATGAGAATCAAATTTCTCTAAAACTTCCTCTCCTTTTAAATTTCCTTTTCTCCTATGATAGTGAATATTTGATAATTTCATTACATTCACTGAGCATTTTCCTTCCTTGTCCATATAAGAAGTGTTACCAAACAAAGGATACAGTATCCCAGATGTTTTCCTGGGTTTGAAACAGGACTGCATCTCTTCTCTCTTTATCTTAGAAGAGGAGCAACCCTGTTTTAGGAGCCTTTTACCAAGACTGCAGGCGGTAGTTTGTCAGATTGTTGTTCTTGGAATGTGAGGCCTACACAATAAAATATACATTTGAAGCAGATTTTTTCAGAGATATTATCTCAAGGAATGAATTTATCCATTAATTCAACAAATACATATCTACTAAATGCTAGGCATTGTGCTAAGTGCAGTGTATGCAGTAGTTAACACTATAGACATGCTCACTGACAGACATTAATAGATTACTCTTAAAATACATTTGTAATGAAAAGTTTTTACATGAGCTATTTCAGAAAGGGTCAGGGTGTTATGAATGAATAATGGAGAGTAGTAGAATGTTTAAATTGGTAACCAGGAAAAGTATCTGAGAGAGTGACATTTAAGCTAAGACCCGAAGGATGAGTAGATGTTAACCAGGTAATACGTGGTAGGGGGAGAAACGTCTCAGGCAGTATGTGAAAAGGCTTGGAATACAGAGGCTCATATAGCTCAAGGGCAGAGAGAGAGGGGAGAATAGCTCAAGATAAACCTGGAGAGGCAGGCAGAGGCCAGGGAGGCTGTAATGAAGTGCAACAAACTGAGTGGCTTAAGCAATATAAATCAACAGTCTCATAGTTCTGCAGGCTAAAAAATCAAAATCAAGGTATCAATGGAGTTTGTTCATTTGGAGGGCAGTGAGGGAAGGCTCTCTTCTAGGCCTATCTCCTTATATTCTACCTATGTCTTTTCATATTGTCTTTCCTCTTTCCATGTGTTTCTGTGTCTACATTTCTTTCTTTCTTTTTTATTAATAAGGATACCAGTCATATTGCATCAGTGCCTACCCCAATGACCTCACTTTAACTTAATTACCTCCATAAAATCCTTATGTCCAAATATGGTCACATTCTGAAGTAGTGGGACTTAACACTTCAATATACAGATTTTGAGAGGAACACAATTCAACTTATAACATAAAGCTTTAACAGACACGCTAGACATTATTTATTATTTCCTGAGTGCCTAGGGCTATCATAGACAGATTTTATTTTTATAAATGATTGCTCTGCTGTGTGGAGAATCTATTGTAGGGATTTTTATCAGTTTCCAATTGATGCTATGACAAATTAACATAAATTTAATGGCTTAAAAACCACCTAGTTATCTTATAGTCCTAGAACTCAGAAGTCTCTAAAATCTAGTTTCAATTGGCTAAAATCAAGGCAGATGTCTTCATTCTGGATACTCTAAGAGAGAATGCATTTCTTTGTCTTTTCCAGCTTCTAGATACCACCTACATTTCTTTGTTCATGGCTCCTTCCCCCATTTTCAAAGCCAGCAGTAGGGAATCTTCTCTCATCTCTGACCTCAGCTCCAGTCATTACATCCTCACTTTCTGATTCTCATCCTCCTATCTACCTCTCATATGGACCCTTGTGATTACACTGGAGCAAATTGAATGGTCCAAGAGAAATCTCCCCATCTCAAGATTTTTAATTTAATCACACCTGTAAAATCCTTGTTACCATGCAAGGTGACATACACACAGATTCCTGAACATCCTGGTATGTGTATGGGGGAGCATTATTCTGTCTACCACAGTAGTCAAGAATGAAAGTAAAAAGCCAGTTACAAAGCTATTGCGATAATCTAAGTGTGAGATGATGGTAACTTAGATTGGGTTGCAATGGAAATGGAAATAAGTAGTCAGATTGGAGAATTAATTAGGAGAAACTGAACAGGACTTGCATATATATATATGCTATATAGATATGCAATATGTATATATGCTATATATATGCTATATATACACACACACACACTGAACTATAATTGATTTATAATATGCCTCCTGGTTATTGTGAATATCACATCTATAGATCTGTAGCATGGACTAGGAAATTAAAATACTACATTTTGAACATGTTCCTGTATATTTCTAAAAGTAGACATTTTTGCATCCAAAAAGTTTTGCTTCTTTGTTTATTTTGGCATAGGTAGAAATTTTATTTTTAACTTTTTGGAAGAGTTGTATAAAATAATTTGCTCAGATTTTGAAACCTTATGAATAAATCATTTGAAATTATCTACTAAATTTGCTATTTATCTCATTAAGTTTGAATATGAAAGAGAAAAAAATGCTAACAAATTGGAAAATAAAGTCAATCAGAAAATAAAAACTGGTTGTGTTCAAAGTGCGTCATGTGTGGGTGGCAGTTGAAACACTAAAAAAGTAATTTTCATGAGCAGATGACTGAACTTTGGACATGTTCTAAATGGCATTACAAGAAAGGAAACTGGATTTTAGTTAGAGGTCTCCAGAAATTATAATGGAGAAAACTGACAGAGATGGACCAGTTGGGAAGTTCTCTTGACTGATTCCTATGGCCAAAAGCTCTGGAGGAATATTTAGGTGTGAGGAAAAGGAAAACAGAAAGTTATATGGGCATTCTTAGGCTAGACCATTGCTACATAACAGATGTACCATGAGGCAAATACATTAAAATAAAAACTTATTCACTTTATGAGATTTGACACATCTCAAGAACATATCTGAGGATCACATTAAATTAAAAATTCCTTTAGAGGAAAGTGACATTAGCAAGATGGTGGAATAGGAAATTCTATCACTCATCCCCTGACAAAAACATCAATTTGAACAACCATCCAAGCATAAAAAACCTTTACAAGATACCTTCAATAAATGTAATAAATTTATATGAGAGAATTCAGCAGATGGGTGGAACACAGAAATAAGAAAAGATACATTGAAGAGGGTAGGAAAGATAGTTTTACATTACCTGTGTCATCCATTGCCTAAGCTTGAGCAATGCAGTACAGGGAGAGATACCCTTCATGTAGGAGAAGAGTGAGGTGAGCACCTGACTTTGCTGTAGTGAGCCCCCAGAGTTTCAGGCTCCAGTACTTCCTCAGTGCCAGGCTGGCCCTCATAGCACCAGGCTCCAGGCCCACAGTGGCAGGCTACCCTCATGGCCACAGGCTCCAGGCTGGCAGGCCCAAGTTCCAGGCTTGCCACAGTACCATGTTGGTTCCCATGAACCCAGGCTTCAGGCTGGCCTCCATGGACCCAGGACTCAGGTCTTCCCCTATAGACTCAGACTCTAGGCCTGCTACGACACCAGGCTAGACCTGTGGACCCAAGTTTTAGGCCTCCTTTCTGGAGTCTGGTGCCTGGCCCATTTCAGTGGACCCTGGCACCAGGATGTATACTATGGACTTATGATCAGGACTATCCCTGTGGACCCAATCATCAGGACAACTTCAATGAGCCCTACTGCCAGGCTGGCCACCATGAACCCAAGATCTAGGCCTGCTCCAGGGGACATAGGGCTCCAGGTCCACCCCTGTGGATGCAGGCACCAGGCCTGGCGAACTGCTAACCAGGGAACTAGGTCAGCTATCCTTAGGATACCAGCAGCAAGCTTGCCCATGGACCACAACAGCTGCCCTACCCAGAATCTTTGGACAGGCTGACTTTAAAGGGCTTTATTTGCTGAAGCCAGTCTGTAAAGACTATAAGAGGTACTTACTCTTTCAAATGTGCAGACACCAACACAAGGCCCCAAGAATTACAAATAATCAGGGAAACACAACATTATCAAAGCAACAAAATAAAGCATCAGTCACAGATTTGAATGAAATGGAGATTTACAACCTACTTGACAAAGAATTCAAAATAATCATCTTAAATAGCTCAGTGAGCCACAAGAGAGCACAGATAGCCAACCAGACTAAATCAGAAAATGAACATGTGAGCAAAATAAAAAAGTTCAACAGGGATATAGAAAGTATTAAAAAAGTCAGAAATTCCACAACTGAAGAACAAAATGACTGCACTGAAGAATGTCATACAGACATTCAGCAACAGACTTGATGAAGCAAAAGAAAGAATCAGCAAGCTTGAAGACAGGTTATTTGAAATTACTTAATGAGGAACAAAACAGAAAAAAAAGAATTAAAAATAATGACAAAAGTCTATGAGACTTATGCAATATCATCAAGCAAATTAATGTAAACATTATGGAAATCCAAGAAGGGAAGAGAAAGAGAAAAAAAAGAGACCAAAAAAAGTAAAGAGATAATGAAAAAAAAAAAAAACTTTCAAAATATGGAGAAGAGAATGAACACCCAGATCCACGAAGTCTAAAGACTCAAAACAGATTAAACATAAAGATCTCATCACTGATACACACACAATATAATCAAATTCTCAAAATTCAGTGATTAAAAAGAGAATTTTGAAAGCAGCTAAAGAAAAAAAAGTGACTCATCTCATCACATATATAGAACGTCTCATAAAACAATCAGTTGATTTCTCAGAACAAACCTTGCAGGCCAGGAGAGAGTGGAAAGACATATTCAAAGTGCTGAAATGAAAATACTGGGTGGGTAGAGAAAGATGGCAGAGTAGAAGGCTCCACTGGTCATACCCCCACCCTGCACAAAAAACTATTTACACACACACACACACACACACACACACACACAAACAACAAAATACCTTCATAAGAACCAAAAGTGAAGTGAGCACGCATAGTACCTGGATTTAACTTCATATTGGTGAAAGAGGCACTAAAGCGGTAAGAATCTTGAATGGCAGGTAGTGCGGGTGCAATGTGGAGAGCATTTTTGTGCCATGGGAAGAAAGGAAAACAGCAACTTGAGGCACTAAACTCAGCGCTGACCTTGTTATAGCAGAAAGCAAAACTGAACCAAACTCAGCTGATGCCCGCCCATGCAGGGAGCATTTAAACTAGCTCTAGCCAGAGGGGAATCATTGATCTCAGCAGACAACTTGAGTTCCTGCAAGCCTTGCCACCTCAGGCTAAAGTGTTCTGGGGCACCAAATAAACTTGAAAGGCAGTTTAGGCCACAAAGACCGCAACACTTAGGTGAGTGCTAGAGCTGAACTAGGCCCAGAGACAGTGCACTGGAGGGGAACATGACCTCCTGAGACACCAGCAGAAGTGGCAAAGGGAGTGCTGGCATCACCCTTCCCCTAACCTACTTAAGGAAAGCAGATGGAAAAGTGGAGAGGACTTTGTCTTGCATCTTGGATACCAGCTCACCCAGAGCAGGACAGGGTCATGATTGTGAGACCCCCTTTCCAGGCCCTAGCTCCTGGACATCTCTAGAAACATACTGGACTAGAAGAGAACATGCTGCCATGAGGGTAAGAACTCAGTCTTGGCAGGATGCATCACCTATTAATGGAAGAACCCTTGGGCCTTAAATAACCAGCAATAATACCACAGTACTACATTGGGCCTTGGGTGAGACTCAGACTTGCTGGCTTCTGGTGACTCTTAGCACATTCCCAGTTGTGGTGATGATGAAGCAAGACTCCTGCTTGAGAAAGTGGGTGGAAAAGTAAAAGCGACTATGTCTTGCACCTCAGGTATCAGTTCAGCCACAGGAGTTAGAACACCAAGCAGGCTCTTGGGGTCCCCAATTCCAGGAGTTGGTCCTTGGATAACATTTCTTGACTTGCCCTGTGCCAGAGGAGGGCCCATTCTCCTGGAAGGTGAAGCCCAGGTGAGGCAGCATTCACCACAACCTGACTGAAGAACCCTTGGGCCCTGAGGGAACATCAGTGGAAGTCTGGCAATATTCTATGTGGGCCTGAGTTGGCAGTGGTCATGGAGTGAAACTCTTCTGTCTTTGGAAAAGGGAGACAAAAATGAGATGGACTATGTCTTGCGGTTTGAGTGCCAACTCAGTCACATTAAATTTCTCTGCATACAAAGACTTTCCTCCTCTCATACATTCTGTTATTGAGGTAACAATTTACATCTGTTATATTGTGTGTCCATTAATAAATTATTGTGGCTATAGTTATTTTTAGTAATTTGACATTTATAGTAGAGCCAAAAGTGATTTGTGCACCACCATTACATTGTTAATGTATTCTGATTTTTTTTGTCAGTACATAGTAGGTATATATATTTATGGGTTAAATGAGATATTTTGATACAGGCATGCACTGTAACATAATCACATCATGGAAAATGACATGTCCATATCCTCAAGCATTTGTCTTTGTGTTATAAACAATCCAATTATACTCTTTTAGTTCTTGTAAAAAGTACAATTAAATTACTATTGACTACAGTCATGCTCTTGTACTACAATGTGCTAAGACTTACTCATTTTCTCTAATTGTTTTTGTATCCATGAACCATACCCAAATCCCCAAGAGCCCACCACCACCCTTCTCAGCCTCTATTCACCATACTTCTACTGTCTATCTCTACCGGTTCAAAAGTTTTGATTTCCAGATCACACAAATAAGAGCCAGCATGAAATTTGTCTTTCCATGTTGACTTAACCAAAGACATTAAAGATCTTTATAATAAAAAAATACAATATGATGAAAGAAATTGAAGAGAACATCAAAAAATGGAAAGATAATCCATGTTCATGGATTGGAAGAACCAATAGTGTTAAATGTCCACACTACCGAAAGCAACCCACCCATTTATATATATATTTATATATATTTTTAGGTGCTCCAATATTTGGTGCATACATATTTGTAATTGTTATATTCTCTTGATGAATTGATCACTTTATCATTGTATAATAACCCTCTTGATCTCTTTGTGACCATTTTTGACTTAAACTATACTTTGTCTGATACAAGTATAGCTATTCCTTCTCTATTTTGAATTCTATTAGTACAAAATAGTTTTTTCCAATCCTTTACTATCAGCCTACATGTTTTCTTTAAGCTAAAATGAGTCTCTTCCAGGCAAAATGCTGTTGGATTTTTTTTTTATTCATTTAGCCACTCTGTATCTTCTGAATGAAGAATTTGAACCATTAACACTTAAACTTATTATTAACAGGTAAATATTTACTATTGCCGTTTTCTTAATTGTTTTCTGAACTTTGTAATTCCTATGCTCCTTTAATCCCTTCTTCCTGTCTTCCTCCGTGACTTTTTTTTTTGCAGTGGCATTGTTATACTGTGATTTGTAATAAGAAATGTATATGTAGTCTTTGTCCCAATTTGTTGGCATACAGCTCCTAAAACTCTTGCATCTCCAATAAGATAAACGTCTTTTAGTAGACTAATGAGATGACTGATGGATAAAGGCTTCTAGATAGCCTCTGGTTGGGCCTGGTTGCCAGAGGAACAAACCATGTAATTATAGTGGTAGAACTGTCAGTCCCATTCCCAATATCTGTAGAGAAAAGAAGGGCTGAAAGTTGAGTTGACCAATGATTTAATCAATCTTATGTGTGTAATGAAGCCTCCATAAAAAAACAAAATAACAGGTTTTAAAGAGCTTCCAAATTGCTGAACACAAGGACATGCCTGGGGATGGTGTACCTGGAGATAGCATGAAAGCTCAAAATCTCTTCTCATATACCTTGTCCTTTGTGTCTCTTTCATCTGAATGCTTATCTATATTTTTTGTAATAACCTTTAAAATAAATGGGTAAATATAATTAATGAAAGTATAACCTTGAGTCCTGTAGCCAACTTTGCTAATTTTTAAACTTGAGAAGGGGGTTGTGAGAACATCAGTCTATAGCTAGTGATTTGGGTCACAGCACGGGGCTTGCGATTGGCATTGGAAGTGGACAATAGGGGAACAACACAGCAGTAGGGGCTACCTGTCTCAGGGATAAGAACCCCTTTCCCTCCCTTATTCAGGCGTGCTCTCACCATTGCTCCATCCACGAGACACACCCTTCTATAGAAGTAAAATTGGCTTGCTGAGAAAATTTATGTTCGAGTGCTATTTCTTCTGCAGCACCGAAAATGTATTTCTAACAGGTGAGAGATGATGATCCAGTTTCATTCTTCTACATGTGGCTTGCCAATTATCCCAGCACCATTTGTTGAAAAGGGTGTCCTTTCCCTACTTTACATTTTCGTTTGCTTTGTCAAAGATCAGTTGGTTGTAAGTATTTGGCTTTATTTCCGGGTTCTATATTCTGTTCCATTGGTTTATGTGTCTATTTTTATACCAGTGCCATGCTGTTTAGGTGACTATGGGCTTATATTATAGTTTGAAGTCAGGTAATGTGATGCCTCCAGATTTGTTCTTTTTGCTAATCTTGCTTTGGCTATGCAGGCTCTTTTTTGGTTCTATATGAATTATAGGTTTGCTTTTTCTAGTTCTGTGAATGATAGTGGTATTTTGATGAGAATTGCATTGCATTTGTATATTGCTTTTGGCAGTATGGTCATTTTCACAATATCGATTCTACCCATCCATGAGCATGGGATGTGTTTCCATTTGTTTGTGTTATCTATGATTTATTTCAGCAGTGTTTTGTAGTTTTCCTTGTAGAGGTCTTTCACTTCCTTGGTTAGGTGTATTCCTAAGTTTGGGGTTCTTTTGCTGTTGTTGTTTGCAGCTGTTTTGAAAGGGGTTGAATTGTTGATTTGATTCTCCACTTGGTCACTGTTGGTGTATAGCAGAGCTACTGATTTCTGTACATTAATTTTGTATCTTGAAACTTCACTGAATTAATTTACCAGTTCTAGGACCTCTTTGGATGAGTCTTTAGGGTTTTCTATGTATAGAATCATATCATCAGCAAACAGCGACAGTTTGACTTCCTCTTTACCAATTTGGATGCCCTTTCTTTTCCTTGTCTGATTGCTCTGGCTTGGACTTCCAGTATTATGTTGAATAGAAGTGGTGATTGTGGGCATCCTTGTCTTGTTCCAATTCTCATGGGGAATGCTTTAAAGTTTTCTCTGTTCAGTATAATGTTGACTGTGGGTTTTTCATAGATGACTTTTATTACCTTAACGTATGTCCCTTCTATGCTGATTTTGCTGAGGGTTTTATTCATAAAAGGATTCTGGATTTTGTCAAATGCTTTTTTGTGTGTCTATTGAGATGATCATGTGATTTTTGTTTTTATTTCTGTCTATCTGGTCTATCATGTTATTGACTTGTGTGTGTTAAAGTATCCCTACATCCCTGGTATAAAACCCACTTGATCATGGTGGATTGTCTTTATCATTTTGATATGCTGTTGGATTTGGTTTGCTTGTGTTTTGTAGAGGATTTTTGCATCTATGTTCATCAGAGATTTTGGTCTGTGGTTTTCTTTTTTTGTTATGTCCTTCACTGGTTTGGGTATTAGGGTGATGCTGACTTCAGATAATGATTTAGGGAGGATTCCATCTTTCTCTATCCTGTGGAATAGTGTCAATAGGATTGGTACAAGTTTTTATTTGAATGTCTGATAGAATTCAACTGTGAATCCATCTGGTCCTGGACTTTTTTTGTTGGCATTTTTTAACGACCATTTTCAATCTTACTGCTTGCTGTTGGTCTGTTCAGAGATTCTGTATCTTCCTGGTTTAATCAAGGAGGGTTGTATATTTCCAGGAATTTATGCATCTCCTCTAGGTTTTCTAGTTTATTTGCATAAAGGTGTTAATAGTAGCCTTTAATAATCTTTTGTATTTCTGTGGTATCAGTTATAATATCTCCTGTTTCATTTCTAATTGAGCTTATTTGGATCTTCTCTCTTGTTGGTTAGTATCACTAACAGTCTATCAATTCTATTTTTCTTTCCAAAGAACCAGCTTTTTGTTTCATTTCTCTTTTTTTGTTTGTTTTAATTTCATTTATTTCTGCTCTGATCTTTGTTATTTCCTTTCTTCTGTGAGGTTTGGGTTTGGATTGTTCTTGTTTCTCCAGTTCCATGAGATGTGACCTTGGATTGTCTATTGATGCTCTTTCAGACTTTTTGATGTAGTCATTTAATGCTATGAACTTTCCTCTTGGCACTGCTTTTGCTGTATTCTAGACGGTTTGATAGGTTGTGTCACTGTTATTATTCAGTTCAAATAATTTTTTAATTTCTATCTTTTTTGTTTGACATGGAGTCTTGCTCTGTCACCCAGGCTGGAGTGCAATGGCATGATCTTGCCCCTTGCAACCTCTGCCTTTCATGTTCAAGTGATTCTCTTGCCTTAGCCTCCTGAGTAACTGGGACTACAGGTACACAACACCAAGTCTAACTATTTTTTTT
The DNA here is from genome assembly GCF_037993035.2 of Macaca fascicularis. Lineage (NCBI taxonomy): Eukaryota > Metazoa > Chordata > Mammalia > Primates > Cercopithecidae > Macaca > Macaca fascicularis. Next base: position 123,822,041 of record NC_088395.1, on the reverse strand, counting down.
TGTATTTGTAGTAGAGACGCTATTTCGTCATGTTGGCTAGGCTGTTCTCTAACTCCTGACCTCAAGTGATCCACCTGCCTCTGCCTCCCAAAGTGCTGGGATTACAGGCATGAGCCATCACGCCCAGCCTGGTTTCCATCTGTTTTTCATTGTTGATCCAATGATTATTCAGGAGTAGGTTATTTAATTTCCATTTATTTGCAGGTTTTTGAGAGTTCCTTTTGTAGTTAATTTCCAATTTTATTCTACTGTCGTCTGAGAAAGTACTTGATATAATTTTGATTTTCTTAAATTTACTGATACTTGTTTTGTGGTCTATCATATGGTCTATCTTAGAGAATGTTCTATGTGCTGATGAAGAGAATGTATATTCTGCAGTTGTTTGGTAGAATGTTCTGTTAATATCTTTTAACTCCATTTGTTCTAGGGTATATATTCTTACAGGGATTATGGCTGCCTCTGCTGAGTCATGCAGGTTGCCTGGGAACTGGGGGAAAGCTGGTAGTCATAGACCTCACCCCACTCCCATATATCCTGCAGTGCTAACAGGCAGTCTCACTCCCAATGTGCCCCCTAAACAGCACTGAGTCTGTTTCCAGGCAGCCAGTGACCAGGGCTGAGAACTTGGCCCAAACCACGAGCCTCCCCATTGAGAAAGCTAACAGACTCACAGTTTCTCGGTGTCTGGGGGAGCCTGCAGAAGTGATCCAGTTCCTCCAAAGGGTCTGTGAATTCTCTCAGCTTTCCTAGTATGTTCCTGTGGTAGTTCTTGGGATGAAAGTTCACAATGTGAGTCTCCACACACTTCTCTGCCCATCTGAGCAGGAACTGAAAGCTAGTCCTGCCTCCTATCTGCCATCTTCCTCCTGATCAGTGATCTTTGAATGTTATTGTAATTGTTTTGGGGCATCATGTTCTGTGCCCATATCAGACAACAGATTCAATCAATGAATGTTGTATGTGTCCTCTCATTGTCTTACCATCAGCTGCTCTCCCATCTTTCTCTCTCCCCTGAGACCTTCCTGTTTCCTAAAACATAACAATATCAAAATTAGGCCAGTTAATAACCCTACAGTGGTCTCTAAGTATTCAAGTGAGAGGAGAATTTGAACATCTCTTATTTTAAATCAACACTAGAAATGATTAAGATTAATTAGGAAGGCATATCAAAAGCCAAGTCACGTTAAAAGCTGGGCTTCTTGCACAAAATAGCCAAGTTGTAAATGCAAAGGAAACGTTCTTGAAGGAAATTAAAAGTGTTACTCCAGTGAACACATGAGTGATAAGAAAGCAAAACAGCCTTATTGCTGTTATGGAGAAAGTTTTAGTGGTCTGGATAGAAGACCAATTCAGCCACAACATTTCCTTCAGCTAAAGCCTAATCAAGGACAAGACTCAAACTCTTTTTAATTCTATGAATGTTGAGAGAGATGATGAAGCTTCAGAACAATGTTTGAAGCTAGCTAAGACTGTTCCTTGAAGTTTAGGGAATGAAGCTGTCTCCATAGTATAAAAGTGCAAGGTGAAGAAGCATGTGCTGATATAGAAGCTGTAGTCAGTTACCCAGAAAAATCTAGCTAAGATGATTGATGAAGGTGGCTTCACTAAACAACAGACTTTCAATGTAGAAGATAAAGCCTTATATTGGAAGATGAGACCATATAGGACTTTCACAGCAGGAGAGAAGAAGGCTGCAAAGCTTTGAAGGACAAGGTAATTTCCTCGTTAGGGGCTAGTGTAGCTGGTGACATTAAGTTGAAATCAATGCTTATTTTCCCATTATGAAAAATCCTGGGACCTGTAAAAATTATGCTCTGTTTACTCTACCTGTGCTCTATAAATGGAAAACAAAACCCAGATGACAGCACGTCTGTTTACAGCATGGTTTACTGAATATTTGAAGCCCACTCTTGAGACCTACTGCTCAGAAAAAAATTGCTTTCAAAATATTACTTCTAACTGACAATGCTCTGAGCTCTGATGGAGATGTATGAGGAAATTCATGTTGTTTTCATGTCTGCTAACATAACATCTATTCTTCAGTCTATGGATCAAGGAGTAATTTTGACATTCAAATCATATTACCTAAGAAAAATATTTTGTGATGCTATAATTGTCATAGATAGTAATTCCTCTGATGGATCTGGGAAAAGTCAATTGAAAACCTTCTGGAAAGGATTAATCATTCTACATGCCATTAAGAACATTTGTGATTCATTGTGAGGAAGTCAAAATATCAACATTTACAGAAGTTTGGAAGAAGTTTATTCCAACCTTCAGTGATGACTGTGAAGTGTTCAAGACATCAGTGGAGGAAGAAACTTCAGATGTGTCAAAATAGCCAGAGAACTTGAGTTAGCAGTGGTCATGCCTGAAGATGTTACTGAATTGCTGCAATTTCATGATAAAACTTCAGCAAATGAGGATTTGCTTCTTATGGATGAGCAAAGCAAGTGGTTTCTTGAGATAGAATCTACTCCTGGTAAAGATGGCATGAATAATGTCAAAATGACAGCAAAGGATTTTAAATATTCCATAAAGTTAGTTGATAAAGGAGTCGCAGCATTTGAGAAGATTGACTTCAACTTTGAAAAAATTTCTGCTCTGGGTAAAATGCTATTAAACAGTATCTCATACTCCAGAGCTATCTTTCATAAAAGGAAGAATCAATTGATGAGGCAAACTTCAATTTGTTCTCATTTTAAGAAATTGCCACAGCTACCCCATTCTTAAGCAACCAACATCCTGATCAGTCAACAGCCATCAACATTGAGGAAATACCCTCCACTAGCAAAAAAATTATGACTTGCTGAAGGCGCAGATGATCATTGACATTTTTATCAATAAAGTATTTTTAAATTGAGGTATGTACTGTTTCTTAGATGTAATTCTATCACATACTTAATAGACTACACAATAGTGTAAATATAGCTTCTATAGGCATTTGAAAATAAAAAAAATTGACTCACTTTATTACAATATTTGCATTATTGTGGTCATCTGGAAACAAATTTGCAGTGTTTCCAAGGTGCACCTACAAATATGATATACCACATTAACACATTGCAGTATAAATATCATATAATCATCTCAATAGATGCAGAAAAAACATTTGAAAAAATTCAACAGCCTTTCATGATAAATACTCTCTAGAAATTATGTAAAAAAGGAGTCTGCTTCAGCAAAATTAAGTTCATATATGACAAACATCATAATCAGTGGTGAAAAGCTGAAAGCTTTTTCTCTAAGATCAGGAACATGGCAAGGATGCTCACTCTTGCCACTTCTGTTCAACTTGGTATGGAAGTACTAGCCAGAAAAAATTAAGCAAGAGAAATAAATAATAAACATCCATACCAGAAAGGAAAAATTAAACTTGTGTTCATTTGCAGATAATACAATATTATATATAGAAAATACTAAAGACTCCATCAAAGCACTAATAAAACTAGTAAAGAATTTCAGTAAAGTTGCAGGATTCAAAATCAACATATAAAAATCAGTTGTTTTTCTGCAAACTAACAATGAACCACCTGAAAAAGAAATAAAGAAAACTGTCCTATTTATAATAGCATAACAAAATATTTAGGAATACATTTAACCAAAGAACCAAAGAATCTGCACAGTGAAAACCATAAAATATTTATGAGCAAAATAAAAGAAGACACAAATAAATGGAAATATGTCCCATGTTCATAGATTAGAATTAATATTGTTAAAATGTCCCTACTACTCAGAGCAATCTACAGATTCAATGCAATTTCTGTCAAAATTTCAATGAGATTTTTCACAGAAATAAAAAAGATAATTCTAAAATTCATATGGAATTATAAAAGACCCTGAATGGCCAAAGTGATCTTGAGCAAGAAGAGCAAACTGGAGACATTGTGTTACCTGATTTTAAAATATACTGCAAGACTATAGTAATCAACACAGCGTGGTGCTTGCTTAAAGCAAATTTGTAAAACAATGAAATGGAATGGAAAGCCCCAAAATAAATCTATGCATTTAATATCACTTGATCTTTGACAAATGGGCCAAGAACACACACTGGGAAAAGTGTAGTATCTTTAATGAATGGTGTTGAGAAACTGGATATCTTATATGCAGAAGTATGAAAGTGAACCCTTATCTCACACCATACACAAAAATCATCTCAAAATGGATTAAAGATGTAAACATAAGACCTGAAATTATAAAATACTTGAAGAATACACAGGAGAAAAGCTTGTTGATACTGGTCTAGACAATGATATTTTGTGGGGGAGAGTACAGCCTCTAAAGCACAGGCAACACAACGAAAAAAGACAAATGAGATTGTGTCAAACTAAAATGGAAACAATCAACAGAGTGATGATACAACCTATGGAATGGGGGAACATATTTGCAAGGCATATATGTGATAAGGGGTTATTATCCAAAATACGTAAGGAACTCAGCTCAATAACAAGAAAACAAATAACCCAATTAAGAAATGAGCAAATTACCTGAATAGATATTTCTCATGTAAGATATGGAAACAGCCAACAGGTATACGAAAAAATGATCAACATTGCTAATCATCAGAGAAATGAAAATCAAAACCACAATGAGATATCACTTCACAGCTATTAGAATGTCTATTATCAAAAAGAAAAAGCAACAAGTGTTGGCAATTATGTGGAGAAAAGGCAACACTTGTACACTGTTGGTGAGAATGTAAATTTGTATAGCCATTATGGAAAACAGTGTGGAAGTTCTTCCATAAATAAAATATAGAATTACCATATATGTTTCAGTCATCCTACTTCATGGTATACATCCCAATGAAATTAAATAAGTATTCTGAAGAGCGATCTGTACCCACATGTTCATTGCAACATTATTAACAATTACCAAGGTTGAAACAACTTAAATGTCTGTTTATGGATGACTATATAAATAAAATGTGATGTGCCTGTTTTATACACATACACTTACACATACACACATGTTATGAAATCTTATTTGGCCATAAAAAATAAATCCTGTCATTTGCAATGATATGGATGAACATGGAGGAATTCATGCTAAATGAAATATGCCAGGTCAAGGAAAACAAATAATGCATGATTTTAGTTCTATGTGGAGTGTAAAAAAGTCAAACTAACATAAGTGGAAAATAGAATGGTGGTTTCCAGAGACTGGGATGTGGGAGAAATAGATAGATGTTTGTAAAATGGTACAAAATTTCTGTTATGCAGTATAAATAAGTTTTGGAGATCTAATGCATGCTGACTATAGACAGTAATATTGCATGCTTCAAATCTGGCAAAAGAGTAGATTTCAAAAGTTCTCACCATAAAAATGTGACTATGTGGGGTGAAATATATGTTAATTAGTTTGATTAGTCATTTCAAAATATAGAATATGTATATCAAAACATCACATTGTACTCCTTAAATAGATACAATTTTTGTTAATTATACCTCGGTAAAGCTGGAAAAATAAGAAAAATCCCTTCAGAAAAAATGATCAACTTAAGTAATAACTGTTTGCCCAGCAGCACTATTTGAAGAAAAGCTGTGTCTGAAGCTGATGAATTATCGATTTATTTTGTTTTTGCAAATTACCAGCTGAATTTGGAATTAAATACATTCCCTAGCATCAGATGCTTTTCATCTGAACTATTTCTAGCGCATTATAAAGTTTACTATGGTCTTTTATGGCAGGATCTAATTGTTTTGAACTGTTACTAGATGTCTTTTCTTAGTAACTCTAGTTTGTCTCAAATGAAAAAGAGTGCTACATATGTTTGTTTCATTTTGATTTTTTGTTTGGTTAAGAAGAAATAAAATATTAGAGAAGTCTATAGATAAATTTACTTATCCTAATCAAACAATGGTTTATTATAAAGGCTGGGCCAAGCATCATCTGAATAGACTGAGACTTATAGAGTCTCAGGTTGAGAATTTTTTTCATATGTTTGTTGGCTATTTGTATATCTTCGTTTGAGAAATGTCTATTCATGTCCTATGCCCACTTTTTGGTGGCATTATTTTTTTCTTGCTGATTTGTTTGAGTTCCTTGTAGATTCTGTATACTAGTCTTTTATCAAAAGCATAGTTTGTGAATATTTTCTACAACCCTGTGTGTTGTCTGTTTATTCTACTGATTGTTTCTTTTGCCGTGCATAAGGGTTTTTTAGTTTAATTAGGTCTTGTTTATTTATTTTTTTGTTGCATTTGCTTTTGGGGTCTGAGTCATGAATTTCGTGCCTAAGCCAATGTCCAGTAGAGTTTTTCCAGTGTTAACTTCTGGAATTTTTATGGTTTCAGCTCTTAGGTTTAAGTCTTTGATCCATCTACAAAAAGGAGTAAGCACTTTACGTTATGTGTTCTGCCTCTGCCTACTTGAGCTCCCCCAGAGATGGGCTTGCTCCATTTGAAATCTCAGTGTGGTCCTACTTTCTGCTCTATAAATAAGTCATGTAGTATTTAGCCTTTATGTCCTGATTAGAGGGTACATTTTTTGTTGTAATGGCAGCCCTATTAATTTACTAGTCCAAACACATTGTATAGCTCCCTCACATGCACACTTAATAGATACTTACTGCCTGATATACCAACTAGTTAGTCCTGGTCTCTGGCTCTACACAGTGTGGTAAATTAGGTCCCCTGAGAGAGGAAGTTGATTTATAGATGCTATTTTTGGTTTGGGTAGAAACTTGGAAGGGAAGTAGGAAGAATGAATAAATAGAATAAATGATACCTCATCTATTATTAGTATGACAATTTATTCTACCTATTAAAATAGGGGCTACATTAGACCTCTAAGGTTTGTTACATTTCCTATAGAAGATGTCTAGAAAAAAAATCTCCCTCTTTAATTTCTGGGACCTCCTACTCTAATGCTGTTTCCTAGCCTTTTCACCAAAAAGCTGGGGACATTTTATAGCTGGTTATAAAATCATTCCAACTTTGGGCTATGCAAATGCCATATTTCTGGATCAGCATGCCAACTCTCTGGTTACTTATTTTCTCTTTTTTTTTTTTTTTTTTTTTTTTTTTTGAGACGGAGTCTCGCTCTGTCGCCCAGGCTGGAGTGCAGTGGCGCCATCTCAGCTCACTGCAAGCTCCGCCTCCCGGGTTCACGCCATTCTCCTGCCTCAGCCTCCCGAGTAGCTGGGACTACAGGCGCTGCCACCACGCCCGGCTAGTTTTTTGTATTTTTAGTAGAGATGGGGTTTCACCGTGTTAGCCAGGATGGTCTCGATCTCCTGACCTCGTGATCCGCCCACCTCGGCCTCCCAAAGTGCTGGGATTACAGGCGTGAGCCACCGCGCCCGGCCTTATTTTCTCATGAATTTATGAGTGTGTGAACCATGATGATCCTTCTTCATAAGAGGGATGATAAGTAGTAAGAGCATGCTCACTGGAAGCCAGCCTGGCTGACTCCATTACAAGTATAACTGATGATATGCTGAGGTATAAGGAAAGACCACATCATATGGTGGATAAAAATATGGGTTTTGGAGACCTATTTAGGTAAGGCCTAACTCTACCTATTTTTATTCGCGTGACCTGTGCAGTTTATTTGATTTTTATTAGCCTCAGTTTCCTCATAGGTTAAATAGGAATAATAATTCCATTGCCTATCAGGGTAGGTGTTCAACAATAATTCTTTATTATGCTAAAGCAATTTGTCTGTGAAAGATATCCAAAGGTTACAAAGAGGAAGCAGGATGCTTACACACTTCCCTGAGTTTTGTCTTATGTGTTACTAAGGATCCTCTCTTGTAAGCCGTTGCTGCCACCAATCTCTTAAATTCTTGCCCTTAGCCTAGAGCTGTCAGTTTTAGGATTGTGAGATATTTGTAGCGCTCGGCCTTCTGAAATATACCCCTTTGTAGTTTAGACAAGCAATGTGATAAATCCCTCCTTGCCCCACAGCTTACTGTGGCTTGCCTACACAGTAAAATGGAGGACACAGTTAAGCTTTTGAATATTTGACTATGAAATATATAGTATCTAAATTAATATTAATAAAATTAATTATAATTATGATAACCGCAGCTAAAAGTTACTGAGCCTTTACTATGTTCCAGGCTCTGTGCTCAGTGCTTGACCTGCATAATCACTTAATCATCACAACAATCTCATGAGACAGGTATTATTATCCTCAAGTTTAAATCAAACACATTGGCCGGGCGCGGTGGCTCAAGCCTGTAATCCCAGCACTTTGGGAGGCCGAGACGGGCGGATCACGAGGTCAGGAGTTCGAGACCATCCTGGCTAACACGGTGAAACCCCGTCTCTACTAAAAAATACAAAAAAAAAAACTAGCCGGGCGAGGTGGCGGGCGCCTGTAGTCCCGGCTACTCGGGAGGCTGAGGCAGGAGAATGGCGTAAAAACCCGGGAGGCAGAGCTTGCAGTGAGCTGAGATCCGGCCACTGCACTCCAGCCTGGGCAACACAGCGAGACTCCGTCTCAAAAAAAAAAAAAAAAAAAAATCAAACACATTAAGGCTCAGAGAGAGAGGTTAAACAGCTTGCCAAAAGTCATGCAACTAGCAAATGTAAAAATGGCGATTTGAGCCCAGATGCATTTGACACTGAGTCTTTTTTTTTTTTTTTTTTTAATACTTTAAGTTCTAGGGTACATGTGCACAACGTGCACGTTTGTTACATATGTATACTTGTGCCATGTTGGTGTGCTGCACCCATCAACTCGTCAGCACCCATCAACTCATCATTCATATCAGGTATAACTCCCAATGCCATCCCTCTCTCCTACCCCCTCCCCATAATAGGCCCCGGTGTGTGACGTTCCCCTTCCCGAGTCCAAGTGATCTCATTGTTCAATTCCCACCTATGAGTGAGAACATGCGGTGTTTGGTTTTCTGTTCTTGCGATAGTTTGCTGAGAATGATGGTTTCCAGCTGCATCCATGTCCCTACAAAGGACACAAACTCATCCATTTTTATGGCTGCATAGTATTCCGTGGTGTATATATGCCACATTTTCTTAATCCAGTCTGTCACTGCTGGACATTTGGGTTGATTCCAAGTCTTTGCTATTGTGAATAGTGCTGCAATAAACATACGTGTGCATGTGTCTTTATAACAGCATGATTTATAATCCTTTGGGTATATACCCAGTAATGGGATGGCTGGGTCAAATGGTATTTCTAGTTCTAGATCCTTGAGGAATGACCATACTGTTTTCCACAATGGTTGAACTAGTTTACAATCCCACCAACAGTATAAAAGTGTTCCTATTTCTCCACATCCTCTCCAGCACCTGTTGTTTCCTGACTTTTTAATGATTGCCATTCTAACTGGTGTGAGATGGTATCTCATTGTGGTTTTGACTTGCATTTCTCTGATGGCCAGTGATGATGAGCAATTTTTCATGTGTCTGTTGGCTGTATGCATGTCTTCTTTTGAGAAATGTCTGTTCATATCCTTTGCCCACTTTTTGATGGGGTTGTTTGTTTTTTTCTTGTAAATTTGTTTGAGTTCTTTGTAGGTTCTGGATATTAGCCCTTTGTCAGATGAGTAGATTGCAAAAATTTTCTCCCATTCTGTAAGTTGCCTGTTCACTCTGATGGTAGTTTCTTTTGCTGTGCAGAAGCTCTTTAGTTTAATTAGATCCCATTTGTCAATTTTGGCTTTTGTTGCCATTGCTTTTGGTGTTTCAGACATGAAGTCTTTGCCCATGCCTATGTCCTGAATGGTATTACCTAGGTTTTCTTCTAGGGTTTTTATGGTTGTAGGTCTAACATTTAAGTCTCTCATCCATCTTGAATTAATTTTCATATAAGGAGTAAGGAAAGGATCCAGTTTCAGCTTTCTACTTATGGCTAGCCAATTTTCCCAGCACCATTTATTAAATAGGGAATCCTTTCCCCATTTCTTGTTTTTGTCAGGTTTGTCAAAGATCAGATGGCTGTAGATGTGTGGTATTATTTCTGAGGGCTCTGTTCTATTCCATTGGTCTATATCTCTGTTTTGGTACCAAAACCATGCTGTTTTGGTTACAGTAGCCTTGTAGTATAGTTTGAAGTCAGGTAGCCTGATACCTCCAGCTTTGTTCTTTTGGCTTAGGATTGTCTTGGCAATGTGGGCTGTTTTTGGTTCCATATGAACTTTAAAGTAGTTTTTTCTAATTCTGTGAAGAAACTCATTGGTAGCTTGACGGGGATGCCAATGAATCTATAAATAACCTTGGGCAGTATGGCCATTTTCACGATATTGATTCTTCCTATCCATGAGCATGGTATGTTCTTCCATTTGCTTATGTCCTCTTTTATTTCACTGAGCAGTGGTTTGTAGTTCTCCTTGAAGAGGTCCTTTACATCCCTTGTACGTTGGATTCCTAGGTATTTTATTCTCTTTGAAGTAATTGTGAATGGAAGTTCATTCATGATTTGGCTGTCTGTTTGTCACGGGTGTATAAGAATGCTTGTGATTTTTGCACATTAATTTTGTATCCTGAGACTTTGCTGAAGTTGCTTATCAGCTTAAGGAGATTTTGGGCTGAGACAATGGGGTTTTCTAAATATACAATCATGTCATCTGCAAACAGGGACAATTTGACTTCTTTTCCTAACTGAATACCCTTTATTTCTTTCTCTTGCCTGATTGCCCTAGCCAGAACTTCCAAAACTATGTTGAATAGGAGTGATGAGAGAGGGCATTCCTGTCTTGTGCCAGTTTTCAAAGGGAATGCTTCCAGTTTTTGCCCATTCAGTATGATATTGGCTGTGGGTTTGTCATAAATAGCTCTTATTATTTTGAGATACGTCCCATCAATACCAAATTTATTGAGAGTTTTTAGCATGAAGGGCTGTTGAATTTTGTCAAAGGCCTTTTCTGCATCTATTGAGATAATCATGTGGTTTTTGTCTTTGGTTCTGTTTATATGCTGGATTACATTTATTGATTTGCATATGTTGAACCAGCCTTGCATCCCAGGGATGAAGCCCTCTTGATGATGGTGGATAAGCTTTTTGATGTGCTGCTGGATTCGGCTTGCCAGTATTTTATTGAGGATTTTTGCATTGATGTTCATCAGGGATATTGGTCTAAACTTCTCTTTTTTGTGTGTGTCTCTGCCAGACTTTGGTATCAGGATGATGTTGGCCTCATAAAAGGAGTTAGGGAGGATTCCCTCTTTTTCTATTGATTGGAATAGTTTCAGAAGGAATGGTACCAGCTCCTCCTTGTACCTCTGGTAGAATTCAGCTGTGAATCCATCTGGTCCTGGACTTTCTTTGGTTGGTAGGCTATTAATTATTGCCTCAATTTCAGAGCCTGCTATTGGTCTATTCAGGGACTCAACTTCTTCGTGGTTTAGTCTTGGGAGAGTGTAAGTGTCCAGGAAATCATCCATATCTTCCAGGTTTTCTAGTTTATTTGCATAGAGTTGTTTATAGTATTCTCTGATGGTAGTTTGTATTTCTGTGGGGTCGGTGGTGATATCCCCTTTTTCATTTTTTATTGCGTCTATTTGATTCTTCTCTCTTTTCTTCTTTATTAGTCTTGCTAGTGGTCTATCAAGTTTGTTGATCTTTTCGAAAAACCAGCTCCTGGATTCATTGATTTTTTGGAGGGTTTTTTGTGTCTCTATCTCCTTCAGTTCTGCTCTGATCTTAGTTATTTCTTGCCTTCTACTAGCTTTTTGAATGTGTTTGCTGTTGCTTCTCTAGTTCTTTTAATTGTGATGTTAGAGTGTCAATTTTAGATCTTTCCAGCTTTCTCTTGTGGGCATTTAGTGCTATAAATTTCCCTCTACACACTGCTTTAAATGTGTCCCAGGCATTCTGGTATGTTGTATCTTTTTCTCATTGGTTTCAAAGAACATCTTTATTTCTGCCTTCATTTTGTTCTGTACCCAGTAGTCATTCAGGAGCAGGTTGTTCAGTTTCCATGTAGTCGAGTGGTTTTGAGTGAGTTTCTTAATCCTGAGTTCTAGTTTGATTGCACTGTGGTCTGAGAGACAGTTTGTTATAATTTCTGTTCTTGTACATTTTCTGAGGAGTGCTTTACTTCCAACTACGTGGTCAATTTTGGAATAAGTGTGATGTGGTGCTGAGAAGAATGCATATTCTGTTGATTCGGGGTGGAGAGTTCTGTAGATGTCTATTAGGTCCGCTTGATGCAGAGTTGAGTTCAATTCCATTTTTGCAATGCCTCGTACCAGTTGTTCCTTTCCATGTTTAGTGCTCCTTTAGGGTCTCTTGTAGGGCAGGCCTGTTGGTGACAAAATCTCTGAGCATTTGCTTGTCTTTAAAGGATTTTATTTCTCCTTCACTTATGAAACTTAGTTTGGCTGGATATGAAATTCTGGGTTGAAAATTCTTTTCTTTAAGAATGTTGAATATTGGCCCCCACTCTCTTCTGGCTTGGAGAGTTTCTGCCAAGAGATCTGCTGTTAGTCTGATGGGCTTCCCTTTGTGGGTAACCCGAGCTTTGTCTCTGGCTGCCCTTAACATTTTTTCCTTCATTTCAACTTTGGTGAATCTGACAATTATGTGTCTTAGAGTTACTCTTCTCAAGGAGTATATTTGTGGCCTTCTCTGTATTTCCTGAATTTGAATGTTGGCCTGCTGTACTAGGTTCGGGAAGTTCTCCTGGATAATATCCTGCAGAGTGTTTTCCAACTTGGTTCCATATTCCCCCTCACTTTCAGGCACCCCAATCAGATATAGATTTGGTCTTTTTACATAATCCCATACTGCTTGAAGGCTTTGTTCATTTCTTTTTCCTCTTTTTTCTTTAGACTTTTCTTCTCACTTCATTTAATTCATTTGATCCTCAATCGCTGATACTCTTTCTTCCAGTTGATCGAGTCAGTTACTGAAGCTTGTGCATTTGTCACATATTTCTCGTGTCATGGTTTTTATCTCTGTCAGTTCGTTTATGGCCTTCTCTGCGTTGATTATTCTAGTTATCCATTCTTCCATTCTTTTTTCAAGATTTTTAGTTTCTTTGCGCTGGGTACGTAATTCCTCCTTTAGCTCTGAGAAGTTTGATGGACTGAAGCCTTCCTCTCTCAACTCGTCAAAGTCATTCTCCGTCCAGTTTTGATCTGTTGCTGGTGATGAGCTGTGTTCCTTAGTTGAAACTGCAGAAATCACCTGTCTTCTGTGTCGCTCACGCTGGGAGCTGGTGACTGGAGCTGTTCCTATTCGGCCATCTTGCTCCGGGGATCGACACTGAGTCTTAATCACTAAGCTATTTTAAATGATAGCCAATTGCTGTGAGACTCAAATGAGATTGTAAATATAGCAGTGCTTTAAAAACCTAGAAGAACTATCAAAATGGAAGGGTTTATTATTACCAAACGATTAACTGACCCTGTCACTGTTTATCCAGATGCTTGGCAGCATGTAGACAAAGCCTAAGGCTATATTGGACCTTTTCCAAGTGGCAAAATCTTAAATGTAACATAAGCTAATTGGCAACATGTCTTTATTTTCAAAGCAATAGGCAAAGCTTATATCTGCAGCTTCCTAATGGCATGTCCATTTAAGTAACTGCACCTGTTCTACAATTTGAAGAGATTATATAACTCAGTACACTGGAAATTGTTCTCTAGCATTCAATTATTTTAACAAACATTAATTGAACACTTTTATTCTGTGATATGCAAGTTTATGGAGCATTTCCTGTGTTCAGATTATTCTGAATGTCTCTTAGGTTTCCAAGATTGGTGACTAATTTGAGGTTTTTAAAAGTACACTCTACACTCCAAAGAAAACACATCCTTGTGCTAACCACTCAATTACATCTATCCTAAAAGTGTTAAACAGTTTTGATATATACTTCATATATTAGTGACATTCTCCATTCCACCTCTCAATATCCTGAGTAACTAATTAAACATAAAGTTTGGAATACTAGAATAGGTAATTTAGATATAAGAGCCTCAGCCTAAGTATTCTTTTAGTTTTAGTAATAAAAAAACCTAGGAAGGATTGTAAATTTAACCAGTGTCACAAGTTTAAGCCCATCACCCAAATTTCCAGAGGGTTTCCCTTTCTAGCTATTAATAATAAATTAAATAGATCTCCATTAAAATCCTCTGGATATTTCCACCTCTTCTGCATATCTTGTGGAGTGGGGAAGGCATGTAATGCTTAGATTGTAGTATTTAGAGCTCTCAGCTTAGTAGAGTCATGACCTTATTACTTTACGTACATTTGAGGAATTGTATGTTGTATGTGTGTTTGAGATTTAGACTGTGCCCATCAAATGATGGCTTTTGAAAGCTATTGTATAATTCAGGAATGTTAGAGTGTTAAATATAACCTAGGATATCACAATCCCAGGTTTTCCAGGTCTGAGAAAGTTTATGAGGAGGGGAACTTTCAGTTTCAAAACTAAGACTGTATCTAGAAAAACCAGGACAAATTGTTCACCCTAAATTTTATATAAAACTTTTATTTTAGATTTGTAGGCCTAAGGTCAATAACATAGCTGAAGTGAAATAATACAATCAGGTTGGATGTTAAGGGGACAAATGTTACATGTCATGAGGGATTCCTTTACAGATTATTTTGTCACCCAGGTAAAAAGCATAGTACATGATAGATAGTTGTTCAGTCCTCACTCTCTTCCCGCTCTCTACCATCAAGTAGGTCCTGCAGTCTGTTGTTTCCTTCTTTGTGGTCATAATCTTTAGCTCCCACTTATGAGTCACAACATGCAGTATTTGGTTTTCCATTCCTGTGTTAGTTTGCTTAGGATAATAGCCTCTGCATAGTATTTAATGGTGGGCATGAACCATATTTTCTTTATCCAGTCTACCATTGATGGGCATATAGGTTAATTCTATGTCTTGGCTATGGTGAATAGTACTGCAACGAATATATGCATGCCTGTGTCTTTTTAAAAATTTTATACTGTATTTTTTTTTATTATTATACTTTAAATTCTGGGGGAAATGTGCAGAACATGCAGTTTTGTTACAGAGGTATATATGTACCATGGTGGTTTGCTGCACCCATCAACCCATCACCTATATTAGGTATTTCTCCTAATGCTATCCCTTCCCTAGCTCCCCACACCCTGACAGGTCCCGCTGTGTGATGTTCCCCTCCCTGTGTCCATGTGTTCTCATTGTTCAACACCCACTTATGAGTGAGAACATGTAGTGTCTGGTTTTCTGTTCTTGAGTTTATTTGCTGAGAATGATGATTTCCAGCTTCATTCATGTCCCTGCAAAGGATATGAATTTATCCTTTTTTATGGCTGCATAGTATACTATGCTGTATATGTGCCATATTTTCTTAATCCAGTCTACCATTGATGGACATTCGGGTTGGTTCCATGTCTTTGCTATTGTGAATACTGCCACAATGGACATACGTGTGCATGTGTCTTCATAGTAGTATGATTTATAATCCTTTGGGTATATACCCAGTAATGGGATTACTGAGTCAAATGGTATTTCTAGTTCTAGATCCTTGAGGAATCACCAGTCTTCCACAATGGTTGAAATTATTTACACTTTCGCCAACAGTGTAAAAGATTTCCTATTGGTCCACATCCTCTCCAGCATCTGTTGTTTCCTGACTTTTAATGATCACCATTCTAACTGGTGTGAGATGGTATCTCATTGTGGTTTTGATTTGCATTTCTCTAATGAACAGTGATGATGAGCATTCTTCATATGTTTGTTGGCTGCATAAATGTCTTCTTTGGGGAAGTGTCTGTTCATATCCTTCACCCACTTTTTGATGGGATTGTTTTTTTCTTGTAAATTTGTTTAAGTTCTTTGGAGATTCTGGGTATTAGCCCTTTGTTAGATGGACAGATTGCAAAAGTTGTCACACATTCTGTAGGTTGCCTGTTCACTCTGATGATAGTTTCTTTGCTGTGCAGAAGCTCTTTAGTTTAATTAGATCCCATATGTCAATTTTGGCTTTTGCTGCCATTGCTTTTGGTGTTTTAGACATGAAGTCTTTGCCCATGTCTATGTCCTGAATGGTGTTGCCCTGGCTTTCTTCTAAGGGTTTTTATGGTTTTAGGTCTTACATTTAAGTCTTTACTTCATCTTGAGTTAACTTTTACATAAGGTGTAGGGAAGGGGTCCAGTTTCAGTTTTCTGCATATGGCTAGCCAGTGTTCACAACACCATTTATTAAATAGGGAATCATCTCCCAATTGCTTATTTGTGCCAGGTTTTTCAAAGATCAGATAGTTGTAGATGTGTGGTGTTATTTCTGAGGCCTCTGTTCTGTTCCTTTGCTCTATATATCTGTTTTGGTACCAGTACCATGCTGTTTTGGTTACTTTAGCCTTGTAGTATAGTTTGAAGTCAGGTAGCGTGATGCCTCCAGCTTTGTTCATTTTTCTTATGATTTTCTTGGTTATATTGGCTCTTTTTTGTTCCATATGAAGTTTAAAGTAGTTTTTTCCAATTCTGTGAAGAAAGTCAGTGGTAGCTTGATGGGGATAGCATTGAATCTATAAATCACTTTGGGAAGTATAGCCATTTTCAGGATACTGATTCTTCCTATCTGTGAGCATGAAATGTTTTTCATTTGTTTGTGTCCTCTCTTATTTTCTTGAGCAGTGGTTTATAGTTCTCCTTGAAGAGGTCCTTCATATCCCTTGTAAGTTGTATTCCTAGGTATTTTATTGTCCTAGTAGCAATTGTGAATGGGAGTTCACTCATGATTTGGCTCTCTGTTTGTCTGTTATTAGTGTATAGGAATGCTTGTGATCTTTGTGCATTGATTTTGTATCCTGAGACTTTGCTAAAGTTGCTTATCAGTTTAAGGAGATTTTGAGGTGAGACGATGGGGTTTTCTAAAGATACAATAATGTCATCTGCAAACAGACAATTTGACTTCCTCTCTCCCTATTTGAATAGCCTTTATTTCTTTCTCTTGCCTGATTGCCCTGAACAGAACTTCCAATACTATGTTGAATGGGAGTGGTGAGAGAGGGCATCCTTGTCTTGTTCCAGTTTTCAAAGGGAATGCTTCCAGTTTTTGCCCATTCAGTATGGTACTGCCTGTGGGTTTGTCATAAATAGCTCTAATCAATACCTAGTTTATTGAGAGTTTTTAGCAGGAAGGGCTGTTGTATTTGCCAAATGCCTTTTCTGCATGTATTTTCAGATAATTTTTGTCATTGATTTATGTCATGGATTACGTTTATTGATTTGCATATATTGAACCAGCTTTGCATCCCATGGATGACGCCGAGTTGATCGTGGTAGATAGGCTTTTTGATGTGCTGCTGGATTCTGTTTGCCAGTATTTTATTGAGGATTTTTACATTGACGTTCATCAGGGATATTGGCCTGAAATTTTCTTTTTGTTGTGTCTCTGCCAGGTTTTGGTATCAGGATGATGCTGGCATCATAAAATGAGTTAGGAAAGATTCTGTCTTTTTCTATTGTTTAGAATAGTTTCAGAAGGAATGATACCAGCTCCTCTTTGTACCTCTGGTAGAATTCGACTTTGAATGTCTGGTCCTGGACTTTTTTTGCTTGGTAGGCTATTAGTTACTGCCTTAATTTCAGAATTTGTTATTGGTCTCTTTAGGATTTTCCTTCTTCTTGGTTTAGACTTGGGAGGGTGTATGCATCCAGGAATTTATCCATTTCTTCTAGATTTTCCAGTTTATTTATGTGGAGGTGTTTATAGTGTTCTGAGATGTTAGTTTGTGTTTCTGTGTGATCAGTGGTGATATCCCCTATATCATTTTTATTGTGTCTATTTGATTCTTCTCTCTTTTCTTCTTTATTAGTCTGACTAGCAGTCTATCCATTTTGTTGATCCTTTCAAAAACCAGGTTCCTGGATTCATTGATTTCTTGAAGGGTTTTTTGTGTCTCTATCTCCTTCAGTTCTGCTCTGATCTTAGTTATTGCTTGTCTTCTGCTAGCTTTTGCATTTGTTTGCTCTTGGTTCTCTAGTTCTTTTAATTTTGATGTTAGGATGTCAATTTTTGATCTGTCCTGCTTTCTCTTGTGAGCATTTAGTGCTATAAATTTCCCTCTACACACTGCTTTAAATGTGTCCCAGAGGTTCTTGTACATTGTGTCTTTGTTCTCTTTGGTTTCAAAGAACATCTTTATTTCTGCTTTCATTTTGTTATTTACCCAGTAGACATTTAGGAGCAGGTTGTTTGGTTTCCATGTAGTTGTGTGGTTTTGAGTGAGTTTCTTAATCCAGAGTTCTAGTTTGATTGCACTGTGGTCTGAGAGACTGTTTTTTATAATGTCTGTTCTTTTGCATTTGCTGGGGGGTGTTTTACTTCCAATTATGTGGTCAAAATTTTTTTTTTGATATGGATATGTGTGATGAGGTGCTGAGAAGAATGTATAGTCTGTTGATTTGGGGTGGAGAGTTCTGTAGATATCTATTAGGTCTGCTTGGCCCAGAGCTGAGTTCAAGTCCTGAATATCCTTGTTAATTTTCTGTCTCATTGATTTGTCTAATATTGACAGTGGGGTGTTAAAGTCTCCCACTATTATTGTGTGGGACTCTAAGTCTCTTTGTAGGTCTCTAAGAACATGCTTTATGAATCTGGGTGCTCCTGTATTGGGTGCATATATATTTAGGATAGTTAGCTCTTCTTGTTGCATTGATCCCTTTACTATTATGTAATGCCCTTCTTTGTCTCTTTTGATCTTTATTGGTTTAAAGTCTGTTTTATCAGAGATTAGGATTGCAGATTAGGATTGCAAAACCTGCTTTTTTTTTTTTTTTTTTTTTTTTTGGGTTTCAACTTGCTTGGTAAATATTCCTCCACCCCTTTATTTTGAGCCTATGTGTGTCTTTGCATGTGAGATGCATCTCCTGAATGCAGCACACTGATGGGTCTTGACTCTTTATCCAATTTGCCAGTCTGTATCTTTTAATGGGGGCATTTAGGCCATTTACATTTAAGGTTAATATTGTATGTGTGAATTTAATCCTGTCATTATTTTGCTAGCTGGTTATTTTGCCCGTTTGTTGATGCAGATTCTTTATAGTGTCGGTGGACTTTACAATTTGATATGTTTTTGCAGTGGCTGGTACTGGTTTTTTCTTTCCATCTTTAGTGCTTCCTTCAGGAGCTTTTGTAATGCAGCCCTGGTGGTGACAAAATCTCTCAGCATTTGCTTGTCTGTAAAGGAATTTATTTTTCCTTCACTTATGAAGCTTAGTTTGGCTGGATATGTGATTCTGTGTTGAAAATTCTTTTCTTTAAGAATGTTGAATATTTCCCCCCACTCTCTTCTGTCTTGTAGGGTTTTTCCAGAGAGACCGCTGTTAGTCTCATTGGCTTCCCTTTGTGAGTATCCTGACCTTTCTCTCTGGCTCCCCTTAACATTTTTTTTTTCCCCTTCATTTTAACCTTGGTGAATCTGACAATTATGTGTCTTGGGGTTGCTCTTCTCAGTAATATCTTTGTGGTGTTCTCTGTATTTCCTGAATTTGAATGTTGACCTGTCTTGCTAGGTTGGGGAAGTCCTCCTTGATAATATCCTGAAGAGTGTTTTTCAACTTGGTTCCATTCTCCCCATCACTTTTAGGTATATCAGTCAAACGTAGGTTTGGTCTTTTCACATAGTTCCATACTTCTTGGTGGTTTTGTTTGTTCCTTTTTATTCTTTTTTCTTTAATCTTGTCTTCTTGCTTTATTTCATTAAGTTGATCTTCAATTTCTGATATCCTTCCTTCCACGTGATGGGTTTGGTTATTGATACTTGGGTATGCTTCACGAAGTTCTCATGCTGTGATTTTCAGCTCCTTCAGGTCACTTATGTTCTTCTCTAAACTGGTTATGCCAGTTAGCAATTGCTCTAACCTTTTTTCAAGGTTCTTAGCTTCCTTGCATCGGGTTAGAAAATGCTCCGTTAGCTTGGAGGAGTTTGTTATTACCCACCTTCTGAAGCCTACTTTTGTCAGTTTGTCAAACTCATTCTCTGTCCAGTTTTGTTCCCTGGCTGGCAAGGAGTTGTGATCCTTTGGAGGAAAAGAGGCATTATGTGTTTTGGAATTTTCAGTCTTTTTGTACTGATTTCTTCCTATCTTTGTGGATTTATCTACCTTTGGTCTTTGATGTTCGTGACCTTTGGATGGAGTCTCTGAGTGGTCATGCTATTCCTTTCTGTTTGTCAGTTTTTCTTCTAACAGTCAGGCCCCTCTGCTGCAGGTCTGCTGCAATTTGCTGGAGGTCCACTCCAGACCCTGTTTGCCTGGCTATCACTACCAGAGGCTGCAGAACAGCAAAGATTCCTGCCTGTTCTTTCCTCTGGAAGATTCTTCCTGGAAGAACACCTGCCAGATGTCAGCCAGAGCTCTCCTGTATGAGTTGTCTGTTGGCCCCTACTGGGAGTTGTGTCCCAGTCAGGATACACGGGGGTCAGGGACCCACTTGTGGAGGCAGTCTGACCCTTAGCAGAGCTTGAATGCTATGCTGGGAGGTCTGCGGCTCTCTTCAGATCCATCAGGCAGGGATGTTTATGTCTGCAGAAGTTGCACCCGCAACTGTCCTTTCCCCCAGGTGCTCTGTCTCAGGAAGGTGCAGGTTTTATCTATAGGTCTCTGACTGGGGCTGCTGCCTTTTTTTCAGAGATGCCCTGCCCAGAGAGGAGAAATCTGGCAGTCTGGCCACAGTGGCTATGCCAAGCTGTGGTGTGCTCTACCCAGTTTGAACTTCCAGGTGGCTTTGTTTACACTGTGAGGTTAAAACCACCTACTCAAGCCTCAGTAATGGCGGACGCCCCTCCCTCACCATGCTCAATCATCCCAGATTGATCTCCGTCTGCTGCTGTGCTGGCAGTGAGAATTTCAAGCAAGTGGATCTAGTTTGCTGGGCTCTGTGGGGGTGGGACCCACCGAGCCAGACCACTTGGGTTCCTGGCTTCAGCCCCCTTTGCAGGGAAGTGTACAGTTCTGTCTTGCTAGTGTTCCAGGCATCACTGTGGTATGGAAAAAAAACGAAAACAAAAACAAACAAACAAACAAAAAAACAAAACTCCTGCAGCTAGTTCCATGTCTGCCCAAATGGCTGTCCAGTTTTGTGCTTGAAACCCAGGACCATGGTGTGGTTGGCACCAGTGAGAATCACCTGGTTTGTGGGTTGCGAATACTGTGTGAAAAGTCCAGTATCTGTGCCGGAGTGCATGGCTCCTCAGGCTCAGTCCCTCACAGCTTCCCTTGGGTAGGGGAGAAAATTCCCTGACCCCTTGCACTTCCCATGTGAGGAAATGCCCCACCTTGCTTTGGCTCACCCTCTGTGGACTACACCCACTGTCCAACCAGTCCCAATGAGATGAACTGGGCACCTCAGTTGGAAATGCAGAAATCACCAGGCTTCTGTATCTATTATGCTGGGAGCTGCAGACCAGAGCTGTTTGGCCATCTTGCCAGGAATTCCATGTATCTTTATGGTAAAACAATTTATATTGCTTTGGGTACATACCCAATAATTT
The DNA here is from genome assembly GCF_037993035.2 of Macaca fascicularis. Lineage (NCBI taxonomy): Eukaryota > Metazoa > Chordata > Mammalia > Primates > Cercopithecidae > Macaca > Macaca fascicularis. The sequence continues at coordinate 123,800,635 of NC_088395.1, read as the reverse complement.
GATTGTTGAGTCAACTTTTAGTTTTATTTTAAGTTCTTTTAGAAATTGCCAAACTGCTTTCGACAGTGGTTGAACTAATTTACATTGCCAGCATCTGTTGTTTCTTGACATTTTAATAATAGCCATTATGACTACTGTGATATGATATCCCGTGGCTTTGATTTACATTTCTCTAATGGTTAGTGATGAGCATTTTTTCTTATGCTTGTTGTCCATATGCATGTCTTCTTTCAAAAAGTTAATATCCTTCACCCACATTTTAATGGGGTTCTATTTTGCTTTGTGTTTTAAGTTGTTTATAAATTTTGAATATTAGACCTTTGTCAGATTCATAGTTTGCAAATATTTTCTCCTATTCTGTAGGTTGTCTGTTTAGTCATAGTTTCTTTTGCTGCGCAGAAACTCTTTAGTTTAATTACATCTCATTTGTCAATTTTTTTTGTTGCAATAACTTTTAGCGTCTTTGTCATGAAGTCTTTGCCAGGGCCTTTGTCCAGAATGGTATTATTTTTTTGTATCTCAAATTCATTCAGTTCTGCTCTGATTTTGGATATTTATTTTCTTCTGCTAGCTTAGGGGTTGGTTTGCTCTTGTTTTTCTAGTTTCTCTAGGTGTAATGTTAGGTTGTTAATTTGAGAGCTTTCAAATTTTTGATGTGGCATTTAGCACTATAAACATTCCTGTTAACACTGTTTTGACTCTGTCCCATAGATTCTGGTCTGTTGTATCTTTGTTTTCATTAGTCACAAATAATTTCTTGATTTCTTCCTTAATTTCATTGTCTAACCAAAAGTCATTCAGGAGCAGGTTGTTTAATTTCCATATAACTGTATGGATTTGAGCACTCTCCTTTGTATTGATCTCTATTTTTATTGCGCTATAATCTAAGAGTGTGGTATGATTTCGGTACTTTTGGGTTTGCTGATAATTGTTTTATGACTGATTGTGTGGTCAAATTTAGAGTATCTGCATTTGTAGATGAGAAGAATATATATTATTTTGCTATTGGGTGGAGAGTTCTCTAGCCATCTGTTAGATTTATTTGGTCAAGTGTTCAGTTCAGGTCCCAAATAGTCATTTTTAGTTTTCTACCTTGGTAATATTTTCGATACTGTCAGCAGGGTGTCGATGTCTCCCACTATTATTGCGTGGTTACCTAAGTCTCTTTGTAGGTCTCTAAGAACTTGTTTTATGCGTCTTGCCACTCCTGTGTTGGGTGCATATATATTTAGGATAGTTAGATCTTTTTGTTGAATTGAACCCTTTACCATTATATAATGCCCATCTTTGTTTTTTTCATCGTTGTTGCTTTAAAATGTTTTGTCTGAAATTAGGATAGCAACCCCTGCTTTTCTGTTTTCTGTGTGCTTGGTAGATTTTTCTCCATCCCTCTACTTTGAGCCTATGTTTGTCATTGTATATGAGATGAGTCTCTTGAAGACAGCGTACAGTTGGCTCTTACTTCTTTATCCATCTTGACACCCTGTGCCTTTTAATTGAGGCATTTATCCCACTGACATTACAGGTTAATATTGATATGTGCATATTTGATCCTGTCATTATGTTGTTAGCTGGTTATTATGCAGGCTTGATTGTGTACTTGCTTTATAGTGTCAATGGTCTATGTACTTAAGTGTGTTTTTGTGGGTGCCATTAACAGTCTTTTCTTCCCATATTTAGCATTCCCCTAATGACCTCTTTTAAAGCAGGTCTTGTGGTAACAGATTCCCTTAGTATTTGCTTGTCTGAAAAGGTTCTTCTTTCTCCTTGCTTATGAAGCTTAGTTTGGATGGTTATGACATTTTTTGGTTGAAATACCTTTTCTTTAAAAATGCTGAGTTTAGTACCCCAATCCCTTCAGGCTTGTAAGATTTCTCCTGAGATTTCCTCTGTTAGCCTAATGGAGTTCTCTTTGTAGTTGACTTGGTCCTTCTCTGTAGTTGCCTTTAATATTTTTTATTTATTTCAACCTTGAAAAACCTGTTTACTATGTGTTTTGGGTATGGTTGCCTTATACAGTATTGTGCACAGGTTCTCTGCATTTCCTGAATTTGAATGTTGGCCTCTCCAGCAAGGTTGGAAAAATTTTCATGGACAATAACCTCAAATATGTTTTCTAACTTGCTTGCTTTCTCTCCCTCTGTTTTAGGGATGCCAGTGCTTCATAGTTTTGGTCTCTTTACATAATCCCATTTTTCTTAGAAGTTTTGTTTATTCTTCTTTATTCTCTTTTCTTTATTTTTGTCTGACTAAGTTATTTTGGTGAACTGCTCTTCAAGCTCTGACATTCTTTCCTCATGTTGGTTGATTCTGCTGTTAATATTTGTAATTGTATTATGAAATTCTTGAAGCAAATTTTTTCAGCTCTATCAGATTAGTTTGGTTCTTTCTTTTTCTCTTTCCTTCCTTCCTTCCTTCCTTCCTTTCTCTCTCTCCTTTCTTTCTTTCTTTCTTTCTTTCTTTCTTTCTTTCTTTCTTTCTTTCTTTCTTTCTTTCTTTCTCTCTCTCTTTCTCCCTTCCTTCCTTCCTTCCTTCCTTCCTTCCTTCCTTCCTTCCTTCCTTCCTTCCTTCCTTCCTTCCTTCCTTCCTTCCTTCCTTCTTTCTTTCTTTCTTTCTTTCTTTCTTTCTTTCTTTCTTTCTTTCTTTCTTTCTTTCTTTCTTTCTTTCTTTCTTTCTTTCTTTTTTCTTTTCTTGAGACGGAGTCTCATTCTGTCACCCAGGTTGGAGTGCAGTGGCTGGATCTTGGCTCACTGCAAGCTCCACCTCCCAGCCATTCTCCTGCCTCAGCCTCCGGAGTAGCTGGGACTACAGGCACCTGCCACCACATACGGCTAATTTTTTGTATTTTTCATAGAGACGGGGTTTCACCATGTTAGCCAGGATGGTCTCAATCTCCTGACCTCATGATCTGCCCACCTCGGCCTCCCAAAGTCCTGGGATTACAGGCGTGAGCCACCACGCCTGACCTAGTTTGGTTCTTTCTTAAAATGGTTATTTCATCTTCCAGCTCCTGTACTGTTTATTGTATTCCTTAGATACCTTCAATTGGGCTTTGAATTTCTCCTGAGTCTTGATGATCTTCATTTCTATCCATATTTGGAATTATATTTGTGTCATTTCAGCCTGTTTAAGAACCATTGCTGGGAATATAGTGTGGTTGTTTGGGGGTCAGAAGACAGTCTCACTTTTTGAATTGCTAGAGTTCTTGCACTGGTTCTGTTACATCTGCATGGGCTGATGTTCCTTTAATCTTTGAAGTTGCTGAGGGTTTTTTTGTTTGTTTGTTTTTACCTTCTTTTATGCCCTTGGTGGTTTGATTATGGTTTAATTTGGGTTCAACTGAATGACTTTATTTCGGGAAGATTTTAGGTGACCAAGGATTGGCTCAGCACTCCTGGGCTACATGTTATAACATTGGCGGTCTGGTAGGGGCACCTGGCTTTTTTCCCTGACCCTTCAAGGTTAGGAACCCGCTGCACTAGAGGGACCAAGGTTTTCCTGGGCTGCTTGCCACAACACTTTGATGGGTCATGCTGGCCAAAACACTTCACAGGTGTGATAGCAGCATCAAACCCTCTGGGCTCCACACAGGCTGGAGTCCTGTCCTGCCACCTCTTTAAGCAGCAATCCCTGCCAGCTCAAGTGTCCTTGGGGGTCATGGTGTTTCCTCCTACTGGAATACCAGATGTTCATGGCAAGAGCATGACACTCTTTCACTGTTCGACTTACCCCTTCCCCAGGAGTTACTGAGGGCCAGAATGAGCCCTGGTGCTTGGTCAGTCATCCTACTTTTTAATGCTAATGTTTCTCTTGCACTGTTTTGCTTTGGATGTGAAACAGAGTAAAGGTGATAATTGCAAATATTTACATTTTATTGTTAAAAGCAATTTTATAACTGGCTAAAATCCAAAGGCAAATGTTGTAGGAAGGCAAGTTTTAGCTGCAAATCAGAAAAGACTTTCAAATTGAGGTGTCACTTTCAAGTGCCTGATTGGAGATACAAGATACAATGTTCTGAAAGCCAGGCAGGATCCAACAAAGTATTGACCCCGAGAGAGTTTAAAACATAGTCAAACACGGCAGCAGAGGGTTGAAGTTATTGATGCCTCTTTTCTGAAATGCAAATGGAGGCCTGTGAATTACAAGGCAATTAGGTTGGGATGATCAGTTATGGGGCAGTGCAAGTAATCCAGTGTAACATGGATCAGAGTGAGTAGTCCAAAATAGAGCTAATAAGCAACAAGAAGGCATTTGTAGTCTTTTTTTGTTGTGGTGATAGATCACACTGTGGTACAGGAGAGGGCCTTACAGATTAAAGCTATAGGACAATAAGGCACTTGCTAAAACATCTACAGGTGATGGAAAGTTAAGTTAAATTATATTACATCATATTCCCATTAAATTTTAATAATTATTTCCAAATTCAGGATAATAATCAAACTTCATGGGATTAACTTGTGGATTAAATGAAAAAATACATAGCATCATGAAGCATTTAACAGTTTCTGACATATAATTGCTAGGTATGTGGTAGCTATTATTAAAATTATTAAAATATTTTCCTAAATCTAATCTTTTTTGATATAAAATATTGTTTTTTTTTGTAAAGTGTAGAGCTAAGTTTTTACACCTGTGCCATTCCTCATAGTAAACATATTGTCAAATTATTGATGCTTGGTGCAAATATTTCAATTATCTTTATAATTGTTTTTTTTGACACAACTTCTATAGCAACAACTTTTTCTCTTGTTCATAATTTGGATTTTTACTAAATAAAGTTTGCATTACATTTCTAATTGCTTTGCGTGATATTTTCCCTTATACTCAGATTAACTAGAGCAAATTTCCTTGAGTCATTTGGGATATAACACTAAATCATACTATTGAAATAAAATCAACTAATTGGACTTAAATCAGATGCTATACAACCATAAATTATGACATATAATTACCTATTGAGATTATTATTTACAATTTATAGTAACTCTGATTTGGAATGTATTTTGCTAATTTAGAAGAATATATTTCATATAGAAGTAGAATGTAATAGAAGGTGGTGGTATAGAATGCCAGTTAAGTGCATGGATTTTTAAAGTAAGGTCTATTAGTTTAAATATTTGTTCCAATATTATGGAACCATTGGGCAAATTATATTTTGTAACTTAGCCTCAGTTTTCTCATCTATGTGATAGAAAAAAATGTCTAACTTACAGTATTGTCAGTGAAGATTAAATCAATGAAATGAGTCATATAGAACATTTAGCTCATGGCTAAATTGCCAAACTATCAGAGGTAAATAAACATAACTGGCGCTCAATAAATGTAAATTATTTCTGCTACCACTACTACTGTTTTTAGTCATTTGAACATCATAAAGCAATCTTTAAAAATCCTCATTTGGATAAAAGAAGTCAAGTATATTCTTTCTATTTTGATCTGACCTTTTATTGGATTATGACTTATATGTCTATTTAGCATATTAATGTTTACACTTTGTCTACTCTAGTACATTGGTCATTTAGGAAATGGTGCTAGTAAAAATATTTGCGCATAATACTGCATGAGAATCAACAATTCAGAATATACAGCTGGACAATCCGAATGAGCAGTGGCCCTAACAATTCACAAGGCCTTAATATCTGACTGAATATTAACTTACTTTTGACACATAATAAAGGTGTGGCAAAAATTTAGGTATTTCAAAAGCCAAAATCATATCGCATGATCAGGCAGGTCTGAATATGGACAGATTCACAAAGATAAACGTCTAATGTGTGCTGTGTGGCATATTATTCTTTACTACAATCCTTGGAAATAGTATGAATTTATGTTCTAGTTTTCCATACATTAAACTCTTGGTGATGAGTATAGTCTGGGATAGAATGACTATGTTGCTAAGTTGGAAACAGGTGTGATTTCTGCTTTCTTCAGTTATTTAGGTAATAATAATAAAGGCAGTAGGTTGGCTCAAGATTGAAGTGGAAAATCTGTGTCTTTACACCACCAAATCATCAATTAATTTTACTTCCAAAGCATTTTGAACCTGGCCTATAAATGCCCCTTAAGTTAACAATAGTGATATTCAAGCCTTGTTTGACATCCCAGAGTAACTCTACATATTTAGAGACACTGGCCAGATTCTTAGATCAAATATATTTTAACTATAAAAAATATCTATAACATGTAGCACATTTTCTTAGGGAAGGAAAAAAGTACTATAAATCAAATTTAAAAGGGAATTATAACTCCAAAATAATTAGGAATCCCTGGCAGTGTTTTTGAGTGGTAGAGGAATAACAGCTAATTTGAGTGAAGCAAAGGGGTAAGGGAGCCTCATTTGATGAATTCAATTGAGGATGTCAAGCTGCATTTAAATATTGCAAAATATCCAAAAGGAAATGAAAATATAAAGCTAATTGTTCAGATATATTAAAATACCTATTGGATTTTTTTTTTTTTTTTTGCACAAATGTTAGGCATTCAGATCATTAAAAGCTTCTAGAGTCCTTAGCAGGTCAACATGGTTTCTTGTAGACCACAGTAAGGAATTTGGGTTTTATTCCAAAGGTGACATAAACCACTGGAGTTTTGGGCCAATGAGTGTTATATGATACCATATTTAAGTATTTAAAAAATTACTTTGGATGTTTAATGGGCAATTCAGTTTAGAAGGGCAAAAGAGGAATGAGCCTTGTGATAATCAAGGTATGAAATGATAGTGGCTATGACTAGAGTGCTACTGGTAGAGGAGGTGATAAATGGTAAAATTCACTATTTATTTTGAAGATTAAGTTGTTAGAAATTCCTGGTAGATGTGATGTGGGTGGTATGACGATAGAAAGAACAAAATCGAAGATAACTTTCAAATGTTTAGTTTAAGCATCTAGGTGAATGATGGTGTCATTTATTCAGTTGAGGAAGATGTGAGATGAAGTGCATTTATTCGGCTTCTACTAACAAACTCTGGCCCTATGTTAACCTCATCATCTATTATCTGTACTGTCTATTCCTTGGATGATAAATACTACTGGAGAATCCTTTATTTCTGCTGATAGAATTCTTCATAGTAGATTCATCCTCTTTTGACTCAGCTGCATTCTCACCGTTGTCTATTAATACATTTACTCAATTTACTATTAAATTTTTCACTGGAGATATTACAATTTCTTCCACTTATCTCAAACCACCCTCCACTCTTTGCCTCTCCTAATCTCACTAAGTGACTGTATACTTTACTTCATATAGAAGTTTGAGGGCATCTGATATAAGCTTTTACGAATTTTTAGACATCTTCTATTTTTCTTCTGTTGTAGAAGAGGGGTTCCCTCTTCCTTTTTAAGGTTATTATCTGCTTATGTTCTTGGTTAATGGAACAGATGGTAGGAAATTGAATTATCTTTTCTTTTCTACCCTGTATCTACAGCGATCTGATTTTCTATATAGATTGTTGGCCTTGCTAGTTATGGTAATAGTGTTAGCTTGAATCTGTCAGGGGCTGCCACATGAAGAAGAATATCCTGAAAAAGAAACCAGCACAAATGAATGAAGGGGTAGAGGAGAGAGGGGGTAGCAGAGGGAGGAGAAAGGGGAGAAAGTGAAAGAGGAGAGAGAGGCCCAATGATCCAATGATACTGTTTATGTCCCCTTGTATGTTGGATGTTGCCCCTCCTAAAAGTATATATATCCCTAGTCTTTAAATGATATAAGCTTAACAATTACAATTTTTAGATTTTGGCTTAAGCTAGGTTGAATAGAGTTTTTGTCACTTGTGACCTATTGAGTTTTGAATAATAGGGTTCTTACAGTGACTCCTGTTACACCCCTGTGATTCTGGGAACCACGTTGAAAATTACCATCATTGAGTAAAGTCTTCAGAAACTCATTTTTAGGAAATGAGGAAAGATTGAACACATTTTCAGAAACAGAAAAAAGAGCCATTGTAAGAGAGAGTTGATTGATGGAAAAGGTGAGTGAAAATGTGCTCAAAAGCATAGGTGGGCAGATAGCCTTAGAAAGGAAGAGAGAAATTTGAGTCAGGGAGGAAGATAAAAACTCTTTCTGTAACTATTGAGTTTTATTGAACCAACTTGGTTTATATACCAGTCCCAGAACCAACCATTGTGTCTAGAGACGTAAAATATTCTGGTTGGCCCAGGCCACCCTTGCTAGGGGTGGGGACAACTGAGACTACATGAAGTGGGGTAGGAGTGACTTCCAATAGGAAAACAAAGAGGTGCCATGACTAAAAGAAAAAAAGAGCAAATAAAAATAAGTGTGGGGTGGGTAAAATCAACCGATATTAATCCTGGTGGTAAAATTATACATGTGGTGAGAGGGGTGGCAAGTAAAAAAAACTCATCATTTGGCCTCCCCCTGCTTCAACTGAAGCAACTCTGTTTTTTTGTATGTTTATTACATATATATACACACACACACACACACACACACACGCACATACACATATATATCTATATATATCACCAATCTGTGTGTGCTGAAATATATATATATAATAGCTCAGTACACACACGCACACATGCGTGCGTGCGCGCACACACACACACACACACACACACATGTATATATGCCCTCATAAGATTTAATTTGAAAAAAATAAAACAATGCCATAGAACATAGAGGTCTTAATCCATTCAGGCTGTTATACCCACAAAAACTTCTTAACCAGTATATCCCTATCAACCAAGAGGATTTGTGGAGCAATATTCCCCTAGATTTGATATGTTTATCACTGTTATTTCATGAGATGATTTTAGGTGGCATAGAGATGAACATTTCTTAAACTTTAGTAGTCATACTAACTTTCAAAATTCACATCTTAACAGATATTATTGCTACTTATGGTGCTAAGTAAAAATACGTGGTTGATTTAAAGAAAATAATATAAATGAAGCATAAGTGTGAGAGAGATTGAGGAAGCTGTTATGTGATACTCCTCCCAGTTGTTTGGACTGTAATGATACATACCTTCTTAGTCCTTCCTCCATGCCCCACCCCTTCCACAACTAGGAGATTTCTTTTTTAAAAAAATACGGTGCTTTATTTTCAAACTTAAACAGTTTTAGCTCATATCTTAATGTGGTTATTTCTGGAATTTTTAGATAATTTAAAGTAGAAGCAGAGTATTCAATGGTCTATAATGGTCCTAGTAGTCACTGGAAGTTTATCCTAACTGATTTTTTTTTTTTTTAATTATACTTCAAGTTCTGGGATACAGGTGCAGAATGTGCAGGATTGTTACATAGGCATATATGTGCCATTGTGGTTTGCTGCACCCATCAACTCGTCCTCTACATTAGGTGTTACTCCCAGTGTTTTCCCTCCCAGTACTCCCTGCCACCCAACAGGCCCTGGTGTGTGATGTTCCCCTCCCTGTATCCATATGTTCTCATTGGTCAATTCCCACTTTTGAGTGAGAACATGCAGTGTTTGGTTTTCTGCTCCTGTGTTAGTTTGCTGAGAATGATGGTTTCCAGCTTCATCCATGTTCCTGCAAAGGACACAAACTTGTCCTTTTTTATGGCTGCATAGTATTCCATAGAATATATGTGCCACATTTTCCTTATCCAGTCTATCATTGATGGGCATTTGGGTTGGTTCCAAGTCTTTGCTATTGTGAATAGTGCTGCAATAACCATACATGTGCATCTGTCTTTATAGTAGAATAATTTATAATCTTTTGGGTATATACACAGTAATGGGATTGCTGGGTCAAATGATATTTCTAGTTCTAGATCCTTGAGGAATCGCCACACTGTCTTCCACAATGGTTGAAATAATTTACACTCCCACTAACACTGTAAAAGCATTCCTATTTCTCCACATCTGCTCCAGCATCTATTATTTCCTGACTTTTTAATGATCACCATTCTAACTGGCGTGAGATGGTATCTCATTGTGGTTTTGATTTGCATTTCTCTAATGGCCAGTGATGATGAGCTTTTATTCATGTTTGTTGGTGCATAAATATCTTCTTTTGAAAAGTGTCTGTTCATATCCTTCGCCTACTATTGAACCAAAAAAGAGCCTGTATAGCCAAGACAATCCTAATCAGAAAGAACAAAGCTGGAGGCATCACGCTACCTGACTTGAAACTACATTACAAGGCTACAGTAACCAAAACAGCATGGTACTGGTACCAAAACAGGTATATAGACAAATGGAACAGAACAGAGGCCTCAGAAATAACACCACATGACTACAACTATATGATCTTTGACAAACCTGACAAAAACAAGCAATGGGGAAAGGAGTCCCTATTTAATAAACAGCATTGGGAAAACTGGCTAGCCATATGCGAAAAACGGAAACTGGACCTCTTCTTTACGCTTTACACAAAAATTAACTCAAGATGCATTAAACACTTAAACATAAGACCTAAAACCATAAAAACCCTAGAAAAACTAGGCAATACCATTCAGAACATAGGCATGGCCAAATACTTCATGACTAAAACACCAAAAGCAATGGCAACAAAAGCCAAAATTGACAAATGGAATCTAATTAAACTAAAGAGCTTTTGCACAGCAAAAGAAGCTATTATCTGAGTGAACAGGCAACCTACAGAATGGGAGAAAATTTTTGTAATCTCTCCATCTGACACAGGCCTAATATCCAGAATCTACAAGAAACTTGCACAAATTTACAAGGAAAAAACAACCACATCAAAACGTGGGTGAAGGAAATAAATTTTTTAATTATATAGAAATAATGGCTAGTAGCTACTGATCAGAAGATTTCAACATATCTTTCCAGGAGAGGGTTCTCTATTCTCTCCATTTTGAGAATCAGCTATGCTAAAGAAATCTAATTCTTCTGGATCTTTTCTTCTTCTGGTCTTTTCTATTTTTAGTGGATTAAGTGCACCTGACTGGCTGTTGGACCCCAAATCTTCAAGATGTCACATGATAGTTGACCCCACCACTGTTTTATATCTATGTGGCCAACCTAAGGCCAATAGCTCACACTGTAGACAGTTCTTTTTTTTTTTTTTGTTATGTTTCTGCTAATGGTACTACTGACCTATTAGTCACTCAGATTGAGAACTGTGGTTATATCTTTAACTCTATTTCTCCCTGGACCATTTTAAGTAATTATTCTGGGCGTTTTTATCATCCAATGAGTCTTGATTCTATTCTCTGTGATAAAACATTTATTCAATAACTGTGGGGAAGACATCGGAAGGAAGTGCCTCTTATTGATTTCCTATCCTCTGTTCTCTTCTTGCTCCAAACAATCTTATACACTTGTTCTAAATTAATCTTCATAAAGCACAAATACATGTCATGTCCATGCTTATGCACATCCAAAGGGCCTGAATTGCCTACTAAATAGTGTCTACATTTGTTAATATAGCATTCAAGATCCTCCCACTTATCTGTCGTTATATTCTTTCAATTCTTTTTATATTCACTGTGTACCCAATTACCCCCACAATTTCATTATACTTTGTCCTCTGTGTTTTTTCATCTTCTTCTCCTGTCAAGAAGCTCTTCTGCCTCTACTTGTCAGAACAGTATCAGTTTTGAATGATTAAGTAAATGATGCTGTATCCGTATAATGAAATATTTTATGATTAAAAACATGATGACTTACAAAGGATTTTAAATTGCATTTATTAATTCATATAATAAGTGTAGAACATCTCCTTCATGTCAGACATTCTGTCAGGTGTGGAGGATACAGAGGTTCATCAGACAGACTTAGCTGATATCATAATGAAGCTTATGGTGGACGTTTAGACATTGAAGAACTCAGTGGAGGCATGCTGAGTGCTCAAACAATAAGTATTAGGTAATGTGGACACTTAACCTAGTTTAAAGTTAAAAGGAAGCTTCTTGAAGGCAGCCATGTTTAAGGCATGCATTGAAACATATGAAAAGATGCTAGTTCTCACACTTCTGTGTTTCAGGACTCTTTTATGTTCTTAAAAATAATTGAGGACCTCAAAGAGCTTTGGCTTATGTGAGTTATATTTATCAATGTTTAATGTTATAAATTTAAAAATATTTATTAATTTAAAATAATAAACATGTTTACATGCACATTTAATGACAAGTAACTATATTTCCACCAATACAAATGTCTAGTGAGAAGACCATTTTTCAATTTTACTAATCTCTTTAAGTCTTGCTTGACAGATGGCAACTGGATTTTCATATCTGCTTCTGCTTTTGTAATATGCTGCTTTGTAATATGCTGTTTTGGTTGAAGAATATGAAGAGAATCTAACCTCACACAGATATATAGTTGGACAATGGAGGAATATTCTAGTAGCCTTGTAAGATGATTGTGGATATTTTTCTTTGATACTATTACGCATCAAAACTCAACAAGTGTCATTTTTCTCAAAGGTTAGTTACAATATGGAACCTAAAACTTATCAATGAACTTTTTGTACTCTGTTACATTAAAATTCTTTAGTCTACTTTTCACATTGAATAGATCCTTTAACCACACATGATTTTGACCTTGTGAATCCCTTGAAAGGTGCTCTCTGATCCATAGGGATCCTCTAACTACACTTTGAGGGTTACTGGAATGAGAATTACTTTGGTATTTAGGGGAGGACAAAGATAAAAAAATAAACAGTCTGGTAGTCAGAAAAGTATGGGGAAAAATTAGGTTATGATGTTACTGAAGAAGCACAATACAATGTATGCAGTAGGATCTCAACTCTTTAACGGTAAAAAATTGACAAGCAATAAAGTCTGTAAGGGTTTACAAAATGTTAACAGCAGCTCTTTATGTCATTACTCTTTTTACATTTCCTTAAATTTTTATATTTCAACAATGAGCTGCTTTTTTTTTTTTACTTTGAAAATTAATGAAAAATAAAAGGGCAAATAAATCTAAGTATCCTTTGAAATTCTGCTTATGTGTTATGACCTTTATAAAGCCTTTTCTTATTGCCTCCTCTATCTAGAAGTAATGTCTCCTCTTTAGTGTTTTCCTATATAAAATGTTTGCACTTTCCTATCAGGATTTAGATTTTTCTGTAGTGCATTATAGGGGTGCTTGTGCAAATTGTACCAGTTGTACTCCCTTGAGTGTAGGATCTAGAGTTTGTTTCCCCAGTATAATGCATAGTTTCTTATATTGTAGAAATAACTCAACAAAATTTTTGGAATTAATTTGAATTGAAATCCTAAGTAAGTGTTGCATGTATTATAAATGATATTTAAATGATATTACCAAATAACACACAGCTACTGTAGAAGATTTGGGAAAATAGAGAAAAGTATAAATAGGATAGTGGATCATGGTTAACAGCAAAGACTTTGAAATTCTAGTGACCTAGCTTCAAATCCTGGATCTGCTTCATGCTTACTATCTCTGTGATCATGGACAAGTCTTCTAATCATTCTAATTCCTAGTTTCCCCTTCTATGAAACAGAGGTTATAATTATATCTCCCAGGGTTGTTGTGAGGAATTGATGACATAATGTATGTAAAAATTCTGGTATATAATAATACTTGATGAATAGTAGCTATTTGTTATTACATTATTATCATATCTAAACCATTCATCCGGAATTTCATAAATTTATTGTAATTAATGCATTCTCTAATACATTCAGAGTCACTGGCTACTTAATATTCCTGTTACTGCTAATCACTTTTACAAGTATACATTGTTGATTGAGTTTGTTTGAGGTTATCTGGCCATTTCCAAATAAAATCATGCCTATAGAAGTTATAATCCTATAATGATGGATTATATACAACACACATTACAACCTGTGGGTTGTAATATTATAAGCAATCTGGAGTGGTGGCAAGAGATTCAGATAAACAAGTGAAGAGTCTAATTACCAGAAATGTTTTCATTAAATGGCTGCTGCTTGTATTATGATTGCTGTTACATTTGTTAATGACAGTGCTGAATGACACTCTGTACTTTAGCTTGGAGGAGCATGTCCTGGGGCTGCTACAAGAGCTGTCTGTGTCAATCAAGGGAATTGAATATCTGACTAACTAAAAGCCAAATAAACACATTTGTTCCCTGCCTTTTGCCATGCTACAATGAAAGAAATATGTCCAAAATGTAAAAATAATACCATTGACCCTCTAACTACTTGAAAAGACACTGTTTCTTGGCAGTAGTTATGGACTATTCAATGCACCATACACCATCTCCTTAGTATGCACTGGGAGGAAGATTCCTGTCGGAGGATTAAGTTGTTCATCATCATCATTGCCCTACTTTGCCTTTTTGGATGCTCACACCAGCACTGGTACTTCTAGACCTAGTCTGGCCATTCTGTAACAAGAAAAGAATGGAAGGGAGAGAGTTTTTACCATCCTATTTTATGGGGTACTGTGTCTGGGTCTGCTCCACAGACTGCTTGCCTGGCTTTGATACCTCAAACCTGTGTGCTCTTTGTGGCTAAATTGGTCCTCGGATACATTCATATACAGAGTCACCAGGTCTTGATTGTTTCCCTGGCTTCAATTGGTGCCTTCCATTGTGGCACCATGCCTAAGTTTTGCCTAAGACCCCAAATATCTCATGTCTTCAAATTGCCTACTTACAAATCCCCATCTCAACAAAAATTCCCACTTCTTTGACACAACTTATTTACTTGTACATCAAGAGAAAGGCATAATTTTGAATTTATTAACTCCAATATGTCTGACTGGCTGAGAGTCCCTTATCCTTCACAACTTTGCTGGCACTGAAGAACCTCATCTATCCAGTAAATGTCTGCTATGTCCTTTGTCATGAGCTTGCAGTATTAAGATCAAAGTCTTGAGGAGCCTACAGTCTTGAGGGTGGAAAGACATATAAAAAAGAAGTTATTATGATGATACAATATAGTACTTGCAATGATGGAGATATAGTGTGTTATCGAGTAAGAGCATCTAACTTGGTCTTGAGGTATCAAGGAAGGTAGCTTGGAAGAAGAGATGTGAACTTGCTTTGAGGATTAGGATTTGGCCAAGTGAAGTGAAGGTAAAGTTTATATTAAGCAGAATGGATAGCAGCAGGCAACAGTGCTGAGAAGGAGCATCATGTGTGAAGAAAACTGAAGCAATTCAGAGATACAGAGAGTGGTAAAGAATTAAACGCAAGAGAAGAAGACAGAAGCTAGGTCATGTGAGGCTTTTTTTGTGTCATAAAACTTGAGCTTTGTGCCAAGGGTGATGGGGAGTTACTGAAGTATGTTTATAAGGCTGAGGAAAAGAGCCAGCAGAAGAGAGAGACTGAAGATATGGGAGAAGGGAGTGAATGATAGAATGTGGGCATAAAGAGAGAAAGGCATGTGAATCAAAAGCATAGAAAAATGGTTTGCCCATGCAGGAAAGTCTTCTGGGCTTTGTGCTTCTTCAAAAATCTACTAAAAATCCAGCTTTTGTATACTCTGTGAGCATAAAACACGCTTTTCTTTTTCTTGTTTTTCCCTTTGTCTTTGGCCCAGTCTCCAAACTGCACCCCTACTTAAGGTTCAGCATGACAGACCCTGTGAAAATGGACTAGAACTGGCCTCTGTGAGAGGTATTTGATGTGTACTGGTGGCATCTGAGTGGCATTCGACAGTTTACAAAACCTTTTCACGTCCATTATCTCATAATAGCCCTGTAAGGCAGGCAAAAAAGCTGTGCCCATCCCCATTCTATGAAGTTCAGAAAGTTTAAGTCACTTAAGTCGGTGTCAAGTTACTTAAAATGAATAAATGTCAGTGTTTCAACTGGCATCCAAGTCTTTTACTTCTAGATCCCATTCCCTTTTCAGTACACTCAGATGCTTATTCAAGGTTTTACGTATGAATGAATGGGTTGTACAGGTGAATAGGTAAACCATGATTTCAGCCTTTTGAGCACAATTCTGTAGCCAATGAATCTCATCTACTGGTCAGCACCATGTCATCATAAATAAACTAACTCAGTGTGGTCTCTTCTATGAAATGGGAACTAGAACTTCATTTCATGCCTGGGCTTGTTTGGGGACAATGTATACAGAAACCAACTTTTTATTAATCATTTATTAATTGATTTTATAGATCATCAAGATGGTCTGATTCTTCTCTCTGTCCCTTCTCCTTATTTACCTTTGTTCTTTTTCCTCTTCCTTATGCACCTTGGGCTATCTCAGATGGAGTCAAAGTTGAAAAATACGGCATTAAGCGAGTGATGTTAGATATCAGTAGTTTTGGTGTATGCTTTGCATTTGAAAGAATTGATGTTTAATACCTAAGTCCACTTTTGGTTCATTGAATTCTTCTAGTTTATAGTTTTTCCTCATTAGGATAGTTAAGACTTTACTGTATTTATTAGGCCTGTGGCTCTAATAAAATGAACAAAGTACATGAATAAAGAGCAAAATGAGCCATCTGGGTCATATACTGCAAGTGTTCTAACATTTATTTAACTGTCTGACCCTATAAGCACCTCAAATGAGATGGCTTTGAAGATAAAATTAGAGTATATTAAATTTTTCAAATCTCTCCTCAATGTATCATGTTCTTCTATCTTTCTTTAACCCCTGTGCAGTTACAGTTCACAAACTTAAACTATTTGTGTGCTTGCTGATTGTTATTATTCTGGGCAAGTAGATGCTTCATTTGAATATTCATCTTCAGTCTCCAACACTGATTTTTTAGAATATCATGGACCTACTGCCCACTTACAGTTGACACTTCCCTTGTCTTTTTGCATCTCACCAACATTTTTCACTTTCTTCAGTAACTTGTAGGACGGCATTCTGAGTTTTTCATTCTCTCTTTTTGCCATTTGTATTAAAAGTTAGAGCCACTATTTTTATTCCCTGGACTCATGGTAGTGTTTGCATTTTGGCTGGCTAGCTCACAGTGGCTGTCAGGTGAAGGAGAGACTAAGGATTGCAGAAAGATATGTCAGGTTGGAGGATGTCATTGCATTTTCTTGAGGATGAGGACTGGTAACCTGTTTGCCAGAAATAACTGACCCCAATTATGGTATGACTACTAAAATGCTGCTTTTAGAAAATATGCTGACTGAACTAGTGTTATTAATGCTTATTCTCACAGGGTCTGAAAGAGATGATCAATCTCTCTTTCCTTCTTATATCTGCATTTGGAGAAAAAGTACTCCCATTATGAGAGAAAATATACATATGAATGTGTGTGATTAACAGGATCTTGAGCCCAGCAAATATTTTCAGCCATCCCTCTGCCCACTACTTTGCTTGTCCTTGCTCTTCACATGTACTGTTTCCTGCGCAATACACATAAACACTGTAGGGAGCCTTACATTATGAGGTATTCTACTTTCCTCAGAATATCCCTTCAGATATGTGTAGAAGTGCTCATACTTCATTTATTCATAGTTATATCTTCATTCAACAATTATTTGTTATCTCCTCTGTGCTAAGTGTTTTACTACATGCTGAGGATTCTATAGTGAGCAAGGTAGACACAGCATTTGCCCTCCTGGAGTTAAAAAAAAGTGACAGACTAAAAGGAGAGGACTACCTGAGATATGGTTATCAGGTAAGATCTTTATGAAATGATAACCTAGTTAACACCTGAAGCATGAAAGCAAGCCAGATATAAAATCAATCAATCAGTTAAACAAACCAGCAGACTATGGTGAAGAGTGTCCCAGGCAGAGAGAGGAAAATATTTGACAATTCTGAAGAATGGAAAGAAAGCCATATAACCTGGAGTATAGTGTGAACATGGAATGTTTATTCCTTTGTTTGTGTTATTTCTGATGTCTTTGAACAGTGTTTTGTAGTTCTCTTTGTACAGATCTTTCACCTCCCTAGTTAGCTGTATTCCTATGTATTTTTTTCTTTTTGTGGTGATTGTGAATGGAATTGCATTCCTGATTTGGCTCGTGGCTTGATTGTTGGTGTATAGTAATGCTAGTGATTGTTGTAAATTGATTTTGTATCCTGAGACTTTGCTGAAGTTGTTAATCAGGTTAAAGAGCTTTTTTCCTGAGACTATGTGGTTTTCTAGATATAGAATTATGTCGTCTGCAAACAGGGATACTTTGACTTCATCTCTTCCAATTTGGATGCCCTTTATTTGTTTCTCTTGCCTGATTGCTCTGGCAAGGACTTCCGATATTATGTTGAGTAGAAGTGGTGGGAGAGGGCATCCTTGTCTTGTGCTGGTAGTCAAAGCGAATGCTTTCAGCTTTTGCCCATTCAGCTTGATGTTGGCTGTGGATTTGTCATAGATGGCTCTTATTCTTTTGAGGTATGTTCCTTCAATACCTAGTTTGTTGAGAGTATGTAACGTCAAGTGGTGTTGAATTTTATTGAAAGCTTTTGCTGCATCTATTAAGATAATCATGTGGTTGTTGTCTTTAGTTTTGTTTATATGATGAATCACATTTATCGATTTGCATATGTTGAACCAATCTTGCATCCCAGGGATAATGCCTATGTGATCGTGATATATTAACTTTTTTATGTGCTGCTTGATTTGGTTTACCAGTATTTTGTTGAGGATTTTTGCATCAATATTCATCAAGGATATTGGCCTGAAGTTTTCTTTTTGTTGTGTCTCTGTCAGGTTTTGATATCAGGATAATGCTGGCCTCATAGAATGAGTTACGGAGGAGTCCCTCCTCCTCAAGTTTTTGGAATAGTTTCTGTAGGAAGAGTTTCTGTTCAGCTCTTCTTTGTACATCTGGTAGAATTTGGCTGTGAATCCATCTGGTCCTGATTGATTTTTGGTTGGTAGGCAATTTATTACTGATTCAATTTCAGAACTTGTTATTGTTCTGTTCACAGATTCAATTTCCTCCCAGTTTAGTCTTGGGAGTGTTTTTGTCTCCAATAATTTATCCATTGCCTCTAATTTTCTAATTTGGGTGCATAAAAGTTTTCATAACATTCTCTGATGGTTCTTTATATTTCTGTGATGTCAGTGGTAATATCCCCTTTGTCATTTCTAATTGTGTTTATTTGGATCTTCTCTTTTCTTCTTTATTATTAGCAGAGCTAGTGATCTAGTCTATTATTATTATTATTATTATTATTATTATTATTATTTAAACCAACTCCTGGATTCATCGATCTTTTGAATGCTTTTTTTTGTGTGTGTCTGAATCTCATTCTGTTCATCTCTAATTTTGGTTATATCTTGTCTTCTGCTAGCTTTGGGGTTACTTTAATCTTGTTTCACTAGTCCTTTTAGTTGTGAAGTTAGGTTGTTAAATTGTGATCTTTTGAACTTTTTGACAGGGGTCTTAAGTGCTATAAATTTCCTTCTTAACACTGTCTTAGCTATGTTCCAGGGATTCTGGTATGTAGTATCTTTGTTCTTATTAGTTTCAAAGAATTTGGTTTCTGCTTTAATTTCATTATTTACCCAAAAATCATTCAGGAGAAGGTTGTTTAATTTCCATGTAATTGTATGGTTTTGAAAGATTTTCTTAGTTTTGATTTCCAATTTTATTGCACTGTGGTCTGAGAGTCGTTGGTATGATTTCAGTTAGTTTGCATTTGCTGAGGATTATTTTGCATCCAATTGTGTGGTCAACTTTAGAGTATGAGCCATGTGGAGATGAGAAGAATGTCTTGTTTTGGGGCTGAGAGTTCTGTAGGTGTCTATCAGGTTTATTTGATCCAGTGCTGAGTTCAGGTCCTGAATAACTTTGTTAATTTTCTGTCTCAATGATCTATCTTATATTGTCAATAAAGTGTTGAAGTCTCTCACTATTATTGTGTGGGAGTCTAAGTCTCTTTGAAGGTCTCTAAGAAATTGCTTTATGAATCTTGGTACTCCTGTGTTGAGTGTATCTCTATTTAGGATAGTTAGGTCTTCCTGTTGAAGTCTTTACTCTTATTTAATGCCCTTCTTTGTCTTTTTTGATTATTGTTTATGTAAAATCTGTTTTGTTTGAAAGTAGAATTGTAATCCCCCCCTTTTTTTCTCTTTTCCATTTGCTTGATAGATTTTTCTCCATCCCTTTACTTTGAGCCTATGGATGTCATTGCATGTGAGAGGGGCCTCTTGGAGACAGCATACCATTGGGTCTTGCTTTTTTATCCAGCTTGCCACTCTGACTTTTAAATGGGGCCTTTAGGGTTTTTGTGTGGTTGCTTTTTAAGTGTCACTAGTCTATGTACCTGAGGATTTTTTTTATAGTGGCTGATAATGGTCTTTCCTTTCCATATTTAATGATTCCCTCAGGAGCTCTTATAAGGCAGATGTGATGGTAATGAATTCCCTCAGCATTTGCTTGTCTGAAGAGGTTATTATCTCTCCTTTTCTTAAGAAGCTTAGTTTGGTTGGATATGAAATGCTGGGTTGGAATTTCTTTTCTTTAAGAATGTTGACAATTGGCCCCAAACCTCTTCTGGCTTGTAGTGTTTCTGCTTAGAGGTCTGCTGTTACTCTGATGGGCTTTCTCTCTAGCTGCCATTAACATTTTTTTTCTTAATTTTAACCTTGGAGAACCTGATAATAATTGGTCTTGGAGATGAACTTCTTGTGAATTATCTTGCTTAGGTTCCCTGTATTTCCTGAATTTGAATATTGGTCTCTCTAGCTAAGTTGGGGAAGTTATCATGGATGATATCCTGAAAAATGTTTTCCAAGTTGTTTTCTTTGTTCCTATCTCTTTCAGGAACACCAATGAGTCATAGATTTGTTCTCTTTACATAATCCCATATTTCTCAGAGCTTTCGTTTGTTCCTTTTCATTCTTCTTTCTCTATTCTTGTCTGACTGACTTATTTCAGAAAGCTGGTCTTCAAATTCTGAGATTTCTTTCCTCAACTTGGTCTATTCTGCTATTAATACTACAATTACACTATGAAATTCTTGTAGTGTGTTTTTCAGCTCTATCATGCCAGTTACACTTTTTTCTATACTGGCTACTTTTTCTGTCAGCTCTTGTATTGTCTTATTTTGATTTTTAGCTTCCTTGGATTGAATTTCAATGTATTCCTGCATCTTGATGATCTTCATTCCTATCCATATTCTGAACTCTATTTCTGTCATTTCAGCCATCAAAGCCTGGTTCAGAACCCTTGTTAGAGGGCTAGTGCAGTCATTTAGGGGAAAGAAGGTACTCTGGCTTTTTGAGTTTCCGGAATTCTTGCACTGCTTCTTTTTCATCTATGTGGGCTGATGTTCCTTCAATCTTTGAAATTACTGTCCTTTAAGTGTTTTTTTTTTCTTTTATCCTATTTGATGACCTTGATAGTTTGATTGCAGTATATGGTGGGTTCAGCTGATTGCCTTTCTTTCTGAAAGATTTTAGGGCTCCAGAGTTCAGCTCACAACTTCTGAACTGCATGTTCTAATTCTGGAGGACTGGTATCAGGTCTTTACTTTGTTCTCCGGCTCCTTGAAATTAGGAGTTCACTGTGCTGAGGTGGTCAAGTTGCTCCTGGACTGTTGGTCACAGCACTCCAATGGGTGGTTCATGCCAAAGCATTTTGTAGGAAGGTGGCAGCAGGATCCATACTCATTCACACATGTCAGCTGCAGTGGCAGTGGTAGCACAGCAGGGTGCTCACTCAATGGCTGGGGCAAGGTGCTAGTGGATGCCAGGGTGCTGGCCTCTATGTGGGAGTTTGCAGCTGCACCAGAGGCAGCACAGCTCACAGTAGGTGGGAGGCCCCCTGCTGGTGACTATGCCTGTGGTTTCACTGGTGGTGATGTTAGCACGGGGGCAGAATGCTGGTGAGTATAGGGCTGTGTGTGCCCTCTGTGTATGTTCATGCAGGCGAAGGTGGTTGCTCAGGGCAGGGGAGGGTATGCTATTCTTCATGCCTGTTTCACTCTGGGGGCAGTGTTGGCACAGAGACGGGGCACTGGCAGGGGTAGTGCTGGTGGGCTCTGCGCCCACCAAGGCTCCAACTGCAATGGCAGTACAGTAGGAAAAGGGGAGGTGAAGTGTACTGATGCCAGCTGCAGTGGCAAGGCAGGGTGCATACACATAGATGTGCTGTTAGATCAGGGAAGGCAAGATCTGCCCATGCACACACATTCAAAGCAATGTGGGGGGTGGTCATGGCCCTGTGGGAAGCCGCAGTGAGTATGGGGTGCTGTCAGGCTGGTGCATGTCTTTGGAGGCCACGCTGCTGGAGGTCTCTGCTGGTAAGGTGGGTCTGCCAGCCTAGGAGGTATAATGCAGGTCCCCAGGTCAACTGAGGGTGCACTACAAGCAGGCGTGGGAAGGCTGGGGCCCTGGAAGAAGCCAGCAGACCAAGGGGTGCTCAGGTTGAACTGGTGACAAGACTGCCCTTCAGAGTTTAGTTCCTACAAGTCTTTTAGGGCTAAAAAGTGTCCTATGGGAGCAAGTCGAGCCTAGGGAGATGAGTGTCCCTGGCTGTGCTCCACTACAGAAGATCCCACACCAAATTCTCTGGGCTTTTCACTAGCTGGAGTTCTGTCCCTACCACTTCTCTTAGTAGCTCTCCCTGCCAACTCAAGTGTCCATGGGTCAAGGGGTCTCCTTCTGTTGAGATTCCAGAGGCCCATGATAAGAGTGGTTTTCTTATTGCCAGTTCAACTCACACATTCCCCCAGAGTTGTTGGGGGCCAGGAGCCAGTCTTGGTGCACAGTAGCCCCATGCAGGGTTCCCAGCTTCTCCCGTCTTCATCCCAACTTCTGTGTCTTCCCTCTGTCCACTTTCAGTGCATTCTCTCTGAAGATCAGTTAGGAGTGCACCAGTGTCTCTGTCCCTTGGTGGCAGTTATTCCACATGGCTATGTCTAGTTGGCCATCATCAGCGAGTACACTTTCAACCAAATGGAAAATAAAATAACAAGAACAGCTGGAAGTACTCTCTAGATTCTAACTATTTAGTTATCATTCATGTTCTAAGTATAATTTTACTCAAGTGTCACCATACACCAAAGACCATTTTGTCCTTCAACCAGAAACCAAAACGGTTATGCTGTAGAAACTGCAGAAGACATGATTAGTGGACTGAATTTAGAACGAAGCACCTTTATTATAGCGAAGTATAGTATAATGGTATACTATTTTGAATTCTTCAACTGGGTCATTAAAAGAAACAGGTTGGTTCTTCTAGCCTCTGGTATTCCCATTTATATAAGATTTTATCTCTGGACTTTCAGATGGCTTGCTTATGTCCATTTCTGTGTGAGCTTTTAAAAAGCATCTATTTCTTGTTATTTCTTTTCTTGGTGCAAGATTTAAGATGGCTCCTAAGCAGCAGACTGGTTGCTGTCTTCTGAGCTGTGATGAATGGACACAGTAGACTTATCAGGCCACCTCAGATGCCACAACCCCATTGGCTTACCCCATAGGATGGCAGTGGCTTACAGGGACTACTAGAAACACATTGTGTGATGTATGGGTAAAGAAAAATTAAAGCTGGTTAGACTTGATTTACATAGCTGCTAAGGCATGTTCTTCCTTGAGTCACAGCTGCCACTGTTGCTAACAACAACAAGAGCAATATTTATAATGTTTGGAATGCTTATTGTTTCAGGAACTTTATATACATTATAATATTTAATTTTCATAACCTTAATAAGTAGATACTGATATCATCCTTGTTTTATAAATAAGAAAACTAAGCTATGTAAAGTAACTTGTTTGTAGACATAAAGTTATGAATTTATGGCCCACACATATATACCAAGATGTGTCAGACTCCAAAGCCTGACCTCTTTACTACTGAGCAAACAGCCTCATGAGGCAAAAATGTTACAAAGGCTTTAGACTTTGGAGAAATTTACAGTGAGCTGTGTTTGTATCTCAGAAAGTATAGCATTCAATTTTAAAACTAAGCTGATTTTACAAAGGTTATTGAATACCGTAAGAAACCAGTTCTAATCTAAGGCAACTTTATGCTTTGTGGAACTTTCCATCTTTCTGAACTTTAAAAATTAAGTAGCTGTCAACTTTAATCTGAAATGGCCATCAGTAAATACTCTAACAGAGAATATAAAAATATCAGTGGCTGCATAAGAGTATTATTACTAATAAAATTATCTAATAGGGTTTTCTTACAAGGAAAAAGTTGAGTGGCTTATTTAGATTTGAGTTTTTATGTACAGTTGTAGAAGTTAAAAATGAAACAAAAAGCATATGCCATAATTTCCTTTCTGGTATATTATCCAATTATTGTTTTGCATTAAAAAAATACACAATGGGAGGAATGATAAAGACCAGCAGTTCCAACACATACATTTTCCTATTAGAAAGTAATCACCAGGGGTTATATGGCTTGCTCGAGGTCACACAGGGATTAGTGTCAGAGCCGAGACTAAAATCTTGTCCTATTAATTCTTTCACCATTCCCCTTTATATTCTGCACAAAATGTTAATTGTAATATAGAAACTTTTGAAGTCTGATAATTACGTGGTACTTAAAATCACCTTTTTATTAGTCTGAAGGCTTACAATTTTAGCTCATTGGTTTTAAAATAGAGATACTGGGGTGGCTTGACACGATAATAAAATGCTATTGAAACTATCCCATGTCTTTAACTGAGAAACCAGTCCATTTTTAAAGGAAACTATAATTCTGAAAAACTTCTCTTTAGCCACATCATTATTATCACTTACGATTGAGTCAAAGTTTGAGCCATTGTTTATGAATCAAATTTCCACTCAATTATTTGAGAATGAAGAAATAGAGAAAGAAATCAGCTTTGGAAAAACAAGCAATTGATGGGGCTAAATATAACCATAAGTTCTGATTGCTCTGTTCCAGTATTTATCTACTAGTCACAGGCTATTATCATATTTCTTTGATTCCACTTGTTTTCACTAGCTTTATTTTTAATTGAATTTAAAATGAACATATGACTAAACGAGTCTGGTTGCCAACATAAGTGTCATGATTTCTGCAAGAAATCACATATTACTGAAGGAAATAAGGTAGTTGCTATAGCTATGGCTATAGGAGTTTGAAACACCTATGTGAAAAATAAAATAAAATATAAGCAATTTATTATGTCAGCTAAAACTTATATATTATTATACAGAAGCTTCCCGTTGTAAGACATCATGGAAGCTTTCTGCTCCAGTATTCCAGTGAGTATAAATCTCCTTTCTGTAGTATTTCTGATGCCTGTTAGGTACTTATGCAATTTGAATACTTTTAATAATGGGGATCTGATTGCTTACTAAGTTAGTCCATTTAGGTGTTGGACAGATTTTATTGTGAGAAAGATCTTTCTTATCTTAAGCTAAAATATAATTTCTTATTATTCCAATTAATTAATTCAAATTTAATCATCTCAAGCAATATTTAATGCAGATGTTCAGCCAGATACACATAAGTAGAGCCATACCAGATGTTTATGGCGGGCATCCATTTGGTTTGGTCAGGCATATGTTTCAACTGGCTAGGTGTCCCTTTTCACTGGTGCCTGTTTCTTGCTAGTTGTTAATGATTTTGAATATCATCACTGGATGCATACATTGGTAGTGGTTTCCTAGTAAGGTAAAAGGAGCACTATACTGAGACTAAGGGGTTTAATTTTGATTCCCTTAATTTAGTTGCCAATTTTCTCATTTGTCAAATGAGGATATTCCGTTAGATCAATGATTACTAAACTTGGTTATATGCCAGAATCACCCGGAAAGATTGCTAGAATATATTTTTCCTGTATTCTACCCTAGATGTATTGGATCAGAATCTTGGCAGGAAAGAGGGGTTGAAAACCTATGGCCAGAGTATAGGATCCAGAAAGCGTGGCAAGGGGAGGGAAAGTTTAAGTATGGGACTTAGCCCAGACTTCAGGAGCAAAATACTTCCAAACTGTCATTTGGCCCAAATGCATTTGGTGTTTTCTATGCAGTCCTCAAAATATTTGATGTAAGAGAAGCCAGAGAGGTTATTTTAGGTTTCATGTACAGATAGTCATGGCTTTTTTTGGAGAAAAATCCTCTCAACACTGCTAAGCTGACATTTTGGGCAGGTAAAGCTAGATTTGCAGCTTCAAAGTCAGCCCAAACCTCACAGAGAAGTTTATTTTACATTAAGGGAAAATGTGTTGAATGGCAATTATAAGTGGTGTAATTTTAGAGCAGAAGAAACACTGACATCCCCCAGATCTTTCCCTTTTCTACCAGTTAGTTTCTGGAATTCCGTTTTTAAAACATAATGGATTTAATTAAGGCCTTTGTTTCTATTAGATTTATTGGCAAATCTGAGCATACATTTTAATGGATGGAATGAAGGAAGTAAGAAACATTTTTTAAAAAAAATATTGTTGTCCAAGGTGCTATGTAAAGTTAATCCAGGAATTTTATTTGGGGATACCAGGTACATAATACAGTTTGGCTCCATGTCCCCACCCAAATCTAATCTCAAATTGTAATCCCCATGTATCAAGGGAAGGAACTGGTGGGAGGCGATTGGATAATGGGGGTGGTTTTCCCCCTGCTATTCTCCTGATAGTGAGTGAGTTATCATGAGATCTGATGGTTTTCTCTTCTCTCTCCTGCTGCCTTGTGAAGAAGGTGTTTGCTTCCCTTTCACCTTCTGCCATAATTGTACATTTCCTGAGGTCTCCCCAGCCATGTGTAACTGTGAGCCAATTAAACCCTTTCTTTTATATATTACCCAGTCTTGGATATTTCTTTATAGCAGTGTAAAAAGAGACAAATACAGTATATAAACAATCAATTGTACTTACTAGGGTCAAGGAGGTGAAGAGAGCAATGGTCTTTTCCTAAATTAGGATTTAAATAAAATATCAGCAAACTTGTTTTTATTTATTTGAGGATTGATTGACTGAGTCAGGCTAGAGAAGAAACTTGGGTAATGTTCATAATGCAGGGGAACTAATTTAAGGCAATGAGTGATTATCATATCATATTTCCTGCCCTCTCCCTCTTAGCTGAGCAAGTAGGCACATAAAACTAGGGGTAGGGGAAATGAGATAAAGGAAATTGCTTAATAACCCTAGAAATCGATAAAGAAATAGCTTTATATTTAATGAATTCTAATAGATGGTAGGAAGTAAAGTGCCATGAGAAAAGAATTTTTAAAAATAAGCTGTGATGGGAATTTGAAGGAATTAGTTTCTTCTGTCCGAGAGAGTTGAAAAGTATCTCAGGGCACATTTCAAGTAATCTGTTCATTATGACTAGAGATTGAGGTTGTGAATAAAAAAGAAGGATACAGGAGACGTAGTCTGTAGTAATAGTTTAAGGCTAGATTGTAGGGAGTTATTGAGGAATGATTTAGAAATTGAGCTAGCTCTTGAAGTCAGTGGAGCTTTAGGCCCAAGAGTATTTCAGCAGGACAATGACATGACTTCACGAACAGTAGTTTGTAGGATGGAAGCAAATTGGAGGAGAGATGACAGAAACAGAACAACTAGAAATATGAAGTCACGGTTGCCTGGTGGAGGTAGAGAGGGGAACACAAAATATGCTGTTCTGCCCTTAGTGCCCTGAATATAAAAGTCTTTTTTCTTCTCTTCAGATTTTACTTTTCAAAAAAACTTGACCTTAATTTCCCTGATGGTGCTCATATTGGGAGTGATTATTGGAGAAATGACTGATTCTGAGACTGGGAAGTGAAATATACTTCTACTAGTGCTGGAGCATCTTCTAGTTCCAGAAAGTAAAGTAGTTCTTAAAACAAAATAAAACAAAACAATAAAAAACACAATAATAGGGTTTTGTCAAAGGGGTAGAAAAGCCAACTGAAAGAACTTACAGTAGTCAAAGGTGGAACAATGTAAACAACAAAATAAAGAAATATTGGATCATAACACAAATTATAAAAGCAAGGAATTATGAGTCCATACTGATATAAATAAGTGGTTGACTAAACAAATAAATGGGGGAGAATACACAAATCTTCCTTGCAAAGAAATTCCACATTATTTATGAAGATACCCTACCTTCAAGTAGGTAGACCATAGCAGAGGATGTACGTAATGACCTACTTCCTAAGAGTAGAATACAGAGAGGCGGAAAAATAATAACTAACAAATACTACCTCAGTGGCGAAACCTGACAATGTGATCAAGGTCAACATTATCAATAATAAGCCATGTCAATAGCCTATATCTTGGGATATGATGTAATGAGGATGGCACTCTATTTCTGTGGTCTTATTACCAAAAACCAGTAATCTCAGTCTAATTGTGGAAAAAAATAAGAAAAATCCCAGTTGATGGACATTCTAGAAAATACCTGACCTGTACTCTTCAAAATTATCAAGGTCTTCAAAATCAAAGAAAGGAAAATCAAAGAAACTGTCACAGCCAAGAGAGCCTAAGAAGATATGACAACTAAATGTAATATGATACCTTGATGGGATTATAGAAAAGAAAAATAATACTAAGGAAAAAGTGAGGAAATCTGAATAAAGTATTACATTTAGTTAATAATAATGTATCAATATTGATTCATTCATTGTTGCATATATATGGTACTAACATATTAAGATGTTAATATAATAAGTCTTAATATAGTAAGATACTATTATATTAACATCTTAATATAGTAAGTTGTTAAAATAGGGGAATCTGAGTATGGGGTACACAGGAACTCTGTAATATCGCTAATAATTCTGCAAACTTAAAATTGTTCTAAAATGAAGTTTGTTTAAGTAGAGACATTGTAGCATAGTTTGAAAAATCAATCTATTCTTTTTTTTTTTTTTTGAGACAGAGTCTCTCTCTGTTGCCCAGACTGGAGTGCAGTGGCGTGATCTCGGCTCACTGCAAGTTCCACCTCCCGGGTTCATGCCGTTCTCCTGCCTCAGCTTCCCGAGTAGCTGGGACTACAGGCGCCCGCCACCACGCCCGGCTAATTTTTTGTATTTTTAGTAGAGATGGGGTTTCACCGTGTTAGCCAGGATGGTCTCGATCTTCTGACCTCATGATCCACCCACCTCGACCTTCCAAAGTGCTGGGATTACAGGCGTGAGCCACCGCGCCCGGCCAAAATCAATTATTCTTAATCATCAATAAGGTATTCAGTGAAGCCTCAGCATTTGTTGACTAACCTCTCTGCCTTTACTTTCCCTCTTCATTTTAGAGACTCTTCATTGCAGATATTCTCTTAGTGTCTTCCTAGGCTACTTAAGGTGAATGTGCTAAAGCTAGAAATAAAAATGGTTCAGTTGTGAATATAAGCCCCATTGCTGCAAGAAATCCACTTTTAGGGCCTGATTGTAACTTCTTTTTTTTTTTTTTTTTTTTTAAATTTATTTATTATTATTATACTTTAAGTTGTAGGGTACATGTGCATAATGTGCAGGTTTGTTACATATGTATACTTGTGCCATGTTGCTGTACTGCACCCATCAACTCGTTATTTACATCAGGTATAACTCCCAATGCAATCCCTCCCCCCTCCCCCCTCCCCATGATAGGCCCCCGTGTGTGATGTTCCCCTTCCTGAGTCCGAGTGATCTCACTGTTCAGTTCCCACCTATGAGTGAGAACATGCGGTGTTTGGTTTTCTGTTCTTGCGATAGTTTGCTAAGAATGATGGATTCCAGCTGCATCCAAGTCCCTACAAAGGACTCAAACTCATCCTTTTTTATGGCTGCATAGTATTCCATGGTGTATATGTGCCACATTTTCTTAATCCAATCTGTCACTGATGGACATTTGGGTTGATTCCAAGTCTTTGCTATTGTGAATAGTGCTGCAATAAACATACGTGTGCATGTGTCTTTATAGCAGCATAATTTATAATCCTTTGGGTATAAGTAGAAAGCTGAAACTGGATCCTTTCCTTACTCCTTATACGAAAATTAATTCAAGATGGATTAGAGACTTAAATGTTAGACCTAATACCATAAAAATCCTAGAGGAAAACCTAGGTAGTACCATTCAGGACATAGGCATGGGCAAAGATTTCATTTCTAAAACACCAAAAGCAACGGCAGCAAAAGCCAAAATTGACAAATGGGATCTCATTAAACTACAGAATGGGATTGTAACTTCTATTAGGTGTTTGGATTTAACCTAAAAATTAAACCAGTACAAACTCAAAATGGAGAAGGAAGATGGCAAAGGAAGCCTGAGGTTTTGCTTTTCCTTGAGTATAGTCGTTCCAAGGCCAACATTACATCTTAGCCCTTTGCTGAGCACTATAATCCATTATTTCAGTGAGCTATTTGAATGACAAAATGGTAAACTTATAAATTCTGAAATCTTGGGAACATGTTTTCTTGCTCATTTTAAAGGATGACAGGAAAAAGTTCTGTACATATTGGATTCATCTGCTCTCTAAAGTCTTATCTTTAAAAATACACCCCAAGTCCTAGCTTCTGTAAGGATACTAATCTCTCTCCTACACAGGTGCCATAATAGCACAGAATGCTGCTGACCTTGTCAAGAAGAGAAATTTGTAACTCAGCTAAAGAGTAGGTCAAACCCCATTAAAGAAAATGTCCCTAAACCTATGTATTGATTAAATCAACAGAAGGAACAACATTACAGGACTATTTGAACTAATATCAAAGTGGATGACAGAGACATAAATGTGATAGTGGGAGAAGTGACCATTAAAGAATATTTAGGCATCTCCATCCCTTGATTTATGAAAAAAAACAAGATTTATGAAGAGAAGAAGGCTAAAGGGTCATTGCATTTAGCAAATGAGAAACTCCCACTTATAACTGAGAACATGCATTATTTTGTTTTCTGTTCTTGCGTTAGTTTGCTTGAGGATAATAGCCTCCATCTCCATCCATGTTCCTACAAAAGACATGGTCTCATTTTTTTTTTTATGTGGCTGGTTAGTATTCCATTGTGTATATATACCTTATTTTCTTTATCCAATCTGTCATTGATGGGCATTTAGGTTGATTCCACGTTTTTGCTACTGTGAATAGTGCTGCAATGAACATCCATGTGCGTGTGTCTTTATGGTAGAATGATTTATATTCCTCTGGGAATACACCTGGTAATGGGATAGCTGGGTCAAATGATAGTGATGCTTTTAGCTCTTTGAGGAATCAGCATACTACATTCCACAGTGGTTGAACTAATTTACACTACCACCAACAGTTTATAAATATTCCCTTTTCTTCACAACCTAGGCAGCATCTTTAATTTATCGACTTTATAATAATCGCCATTCTGACAGGTGTAAAGTGGTATCTCATTGTGGTTTAGATTTGCATTCCTCTAATCATCAGTGAAGTTGAGCGTTTTTTCATACACTTGTTGGTTACATGTATGTCTTCTTTTGAAAGTGTCTGTTCGTGTCCTTTGTCCACTTTATAGATGCGGGATATAAGACCTTTTTTCAGATGCATAGTTTGCAAATATTTTCTTCCATTCTTTATATTGTCTGTTTACTGTGTTGATAGTTTCTTTTGCTGTGCAGAAGTTTTTCAGTTTAATTAGATCTCACTTGTCAATTTTTGCTTTTGTTCCAATCGCTTTCGGTGTCTTCATCATGAATCTTTGCCCATTCCTATGTTCAGGATGGCATGGTCTAGATTGTCTTTTAGGGTTTTGTAGCTTTGGGTTTCACATTTAAATCTTTAATCCATCTTGAGTTGATTTTTGTATATGCTATAAGGAAGGAGTCCAGCTTCTGTCTTCTGCATATGGCTAGCCAGTTATCCCAGCACCACGTATTGACTAGGAAGTCTTTTTCCCCATTACTTGTTTTTTGTCAGCTTTGTTGAAAATCAGGTAGTTATATGTGTGTGACCTTATTTCTGGTCTCTTTATTCTGTTCCGTTGGTCTATGTGCCTGTTTTTGTACCAGTATTATGCTGTTTTGGTTACTGCAGCTCTGTAGAACAGTTTGAAGTCAGATAACGTGATGACTATTTTTTTTCCTTAAAATTGCCTTGGCTATTTGGGCTCATTTTTCTTCCATATGAATTTTAAAATAGTTTCTTTTTTTCTGGTTTTGTGAAGAATGTCATTGGTAGTTTGTCATTAATAGCACTGAATCTGTAAATTGTTTTGGCCAATATGGCCATTTTAACAATACTGTTATTTTCTATCCATGAAGATAAGATTTTTTCATTTGTTTGTGTCTTCTCCAATTTCTTTGAGCAGCGTTTTGTAATTCTCATTTCAGACATCTTTCACCTCCCTGGTTAGCTGTATTCTTAGGTATTTTTTTTCTTTTTGTGGTTACTGTAAATGGGATTGCTTTTTTTATTTGGTTCTTAGCTTGACTGTTGTTGGTGTATAAGAATGCTAGTGATTTTGTACACTGATTTTGTGTCCTGAGATTTTATAGAAGTTGTTTAACAGCTTAAGGAGCTTTTGGGCTGAGATTATATGGTTTTCTACATATAGGATCATGTTGTCTGCAAACAGATATAGTTTACTTCCTCTCTTTCAATTTGGATGTCATTTATTTCTTTCTTTTGCCTCATTGCTCTGCCCAGGACTTCCAATACTATGTTGAATTGGAGTGGTGAGAGAGGGCATCCTTTTCTTGTGCCGATTTTCAAAGGGAATGCTTTCAGCTTTTGCCCATTCAGCATGATGCTGGCTATGGATTTGTCATAGATGGCTCTTATTATTTTGAGGTATGTTCCTTAAATATTTAGTTTGTTGAGAATTTTTAACATAAATGGTGTTGAATTTTAGTGAAAGCCTTTTCTGTATCTATTAAGACAATCATATGGTTTTTGTCTTTAGTTTTGTTTATGTGGTGAATTGCATTTATTGATTTGTGTTTATGTTGAACCAAACTTACCTCCTAGGGACAAATCCTACTTGATCAAGGTGGATGAGGTTTTTGATGTGCTGCTGGATTCTGTTTGCCAGTATTTTGTTGATAATTTTTGCATCCATTTTCATCAAGGATATTGGCCTGAAATGTTCTTTTCTTGTTGTGTCTCTGCCACATTTTGGTATCAGGATGACTTTGGCCACAGAATGAGTTTGGGAGGAATTCCTTCTCCTTGGTTTTTTGGAATAGTTTATATAGGAATGGTATCAGCTCTTCTTTGTACATCTGGCAGAATTCAGGTGTGAATCCATCAAGTCCAGTTTTTTTTTTTTCTGGTTGGTAGGCTATTTATTACTGATTAAATTTCAGAGCCTGTTATTTCTCTGTTCAGGAAATCAGTTTCTTCCTGACTCAGTCTTAAGGGGTGTTGTGTTCAAGAATTTATCCATCCCTTCTATGTTTTCTAGTTTGTGTGCATAGAGGTGTTTATAATAGTTTTGCTGGTTATTTTTGTTTATGTGAACTCCGTGGTAACATTCCCTTTGTTAATTCTAAATCTGTTTATTTGAATCTTCTCTCTTTTCTTCTTTAGTAGTGTAGTTAGTGGCCTATATATCTTATTAATTTTTTTCAAAAAACTACTGGATTCATTGATCTTTTGAATGGTTTTATGTGTCTCAATTTCCTTCAGTTCATCTCTGATTTTGGTTATTTTTTGTCTTCTGCTAGCTTTGGGGTTGATTTGTTCTTGCTTCTCTAATTATTTCAGTTGTGATGTCAGGTTGTTAATTTGAGATCTTTCTGAATTTTTGATGTGGACATTTAGTGCCATGAATTTCCCTCTTCATACTGCCTTAGCCATGTCCCAGAGATTCTTATATGTTGTGTTTTTGTTCTCATTAGTTTCAAAGAACTTCTTGATTTCTGCCTTAATTTCATTATTTAACCAAAAGTCATTCAGGAACATGTTTTTAAATTTCTATGTATTGTATGGTTTTGAGCAATCTTCTTAGTCTTGACTTCCATTTGTATTGCACTGTGGAGAGTGTGTTTGGTATGATTTTGGCTATTTTGCATTTCCAAAGGATTGTTATATGTCCAATTATGTGGTCCATTTTAGATTAAGCGTTTATGTTGATGAGAAGAATGTATATTCTGTTGTTTTGGGTGGAGAGTTCTGTAGAGATCTACCAGATCCGTTTGGTGCAATGTTAAATTCAGGTCCTGAGTGTCTTTGTTAATTTCCTGCCTTGATGATCTGCCTTATACTGTCAGTGGAGTACTAAAGTCTCCCACTATTATTGTGTGGGAATCTATGCCTCTTTTTAGGTCTCTAACAACTTGCTTTATGAATCTGGGTATTCCTTTGTTGAGTGCACATATATTTAAGATAGTTAGGTCTTCTTGTTGAATTGAATCCTTTACCATTTTGTAATGCCCTTCTTTGTTTTTATCAATGTTTGTTGGTTTAAAATCGGTTTTGTCTTCAGCTATGATTGCAACCACTGCTTTTTTTCTGTTTTCCACTTGCTTGGTAGATTTTCATCCATCTCTTTATTTTGAGCCTCTGGATGTCATTTTGTATGAAATGGGTCTCTTGAAGACAGCACACCTTTGGGTCTTGCTTTTTTATCCAGTTTGCCACTCTGTGTCTTTCAAGTGGGTCATTTAGCCCATTTACATTCAAGGTTAGTATTGATATGTGTGGATTTGATCATGTCATTGTGTCCCTATTCTATTTAGGTAAGTGTGTTTTTGTATTAGCTGGTAGTGGTCCTTCCTTTTTATATCTAGTGCTTGAGATCCCTTGTAAGGCAGGTCTGGTGGTATAAACCTCCCTTAACATTTGCTTATCTGAAAGGAACTTATATCTCCTTCACTTAGGAAACTTAGTTTGGCTGGATAAGAAATTCTTGGTTGAAGATTTTTTTTCTTTAGGAATGTTGAATATGGGCTCCCAATCTCTTCTGCCTTGCAGGGTTTCAGCTGAGACATCTGCTGTTAAACTGATGGTGTTCTCTTTGTAGGTGACTTGACCTTTCTCCCTAGCTACATTTACCATTCTTCCTTTCATTTCAATCTTGGAAAATCTGGTGATTAACTGTCTTGGGGATGATTTTCTTGTGTGGAATCTCACAGGAGTTCTCTGTTGTCCTCTCTAGCAAGGTTGGGGAAATTTTCCTGGATGATATCCTGAAATGTGTTTTCCAAGTTGTTTGTTTTTCCCTCTACACTTTCAGGGATGTCAATGATTTATAGATTTGGTCTTTTTTTTCTATAAAGCTTCTATACTTAAATTTTTAAAATATAAAAGTGTCAATTTATTATGGTTCAATACATAAACTGACATTCAAACATCTTAAACTTTAGGAACAAAAGTTTAAAATTCAAACCGAAGTACAGTTTTCAGGAAACATCTAGAAGTAATTTGTTGTCTAATCTAGAGTACTGACAAAAATTGCTTCATGATGAATAAAGTGTGTTTCACCAGCAAGTTTCTTTTTGTTTTGTTTTTTCATTCCTCCATGAAAATCACCGGCAGTTGAATTTAGACCAACTTCATAATGACCATGGCTCTGTACCTGAGAAGAAACCGCTAAAGAAATCCCTTAGGTTAACCAACAAGCTTGGCTTATAATTCAGAGGGGATAAGCAAAGCATGTAAATGAACAAATTAAATTGTTCTTTAGAGATGAAGGTAAAAGTGTGTCCATTACAGTAATTTTTGCCTCTGACAGATTATTCAATTTTCAGTGTTTTCCTTATTTTTTTTGGTGGGGGGAGGGAGGGTCTTGCTCTGTTTCCAGGCTGAAGTGCAGTGGTGTGTTCATGGCTCACTGCAGCCTCAACCTCCTGGGCTAAATGCAATCCTCCCACCTTAGCCTCATGTGTAGCTGGAATTACAGGCACATGCCACCTTGCCCAGCTAATTTTTTAATGTTTTGTAGAGGCAGGGTCCCACTATATTGCCCAGGCTGTTCTCAAACTCCTGAGCTCAAGCGATCCTCCCACCTCAGCCTCCCAAAGTGCGTGGATTACTTGTGTAAGCCACCGTGCCTGGCCTTACCTGCTAAAAAACAAAACAAAACAAACAAACAAAGAACCAAAAAAAAACATAGGTTTTCTTGGAGTCTGTGCTATTCGCATCTTGCAAATGCAAACCACATAGGCTCTTTAATGAAAACCTTTCCATGTACACCACTGTTAGGAAGAACATCATTAAATAACTGACTTCTATATCCATAAAAGGATGATTTCAGTTTCAAGATTTTAGATTTACTAGAGATAGCCTGTATTTGAGTGTATCAATCATGTCACACAAAGAAAAATATTTGCAAAGTGTTCTCTGTTCAGAAACGTCACAAATGCTTCTCCTGTTTGTCAGATCATTTTGCAATAGGTCGAGTAATACTTATCTACATAAAAACCTGAAAATTGGCTCAGGCAAGTGTATTGAATTAGTAAATTACCCCAATGAAACAGTGTTGAGAATTATTTTGTCTTGTGGGCTCTGAGGCTTTGGGAGGTAGAGGTGGACCCTGACAGTCTAGGTCATCAACATCCACATTCAGTTTATGCCTTTTCTCAGGCACAGTTCAGTACTGAATACTATTTATCATTCTGCACAATGTTGGCTACATCTTTCAGGTGTTAGTCAGATTCTTAGATTACCTTCTTAGCTCTGTTCTGTTGATGAACAGAAGACTTCAATTTTCAGGACTGATGATTCCGGCATCTTCCACAAGCTTTCACTTTCACATCTTTAACTAAACTATGTGTTATAAATTTGGTCTCCTTCAAAAGTGCCCTGAAGTCAACTTTGGTTGTAATATATTTGTCTCTGACATATTCTTCAAATTATCTTTGTTTTTTTCCTGTCGTTGGAGGAGAACTCCACCCAGAATCTTAATTTTTAAACTTCTTCCACGTGGATGTTAAGGTACTCAAAGAGGTTTCATCTAGAATTCTTCCCTCTTCTTTCTGGTAAGTACTTCAATGTTCTCATTAAGCTTCTCTTTATCTTCCCTCTCCAACAAAGATCTAGATTCCCAGTGGTGATCTTTTTGATGAGTCCTGTATCAAACCATGACATATGTGAAGAATGTACCCAAACAACCCTTGGGAAAAGGCAGGATTTTTCGAGAAAGTTCCAGGGTATCTACTGGTGTCAATACACTTTCAGTCCTACACCTCAGACCTTTTTTTTTTATAATCACTTTATTGAGATACAATTCACATCTTTCACTTAAAATGTACAATTGAATGGATTTGAGTATATTCAGAGTTGTGCAACCTACACCACAAGCTAACTGTAGGATATTTTCTCCACCCTGAAAAGAAACCCCATACCCATTAACAGTTACTCTGTTCTACCTACAGCCAGTCTAGGTAACACTAATCTTTCTGCCTATTCTGGACATTTCATATGAATGGAATCATCATGTGATATTTTGTGACTGTGTTCTTTCACTTAATGTTTTCAAGGTTTATCCATGTTTAGCATATATCAGTCCTTCGTTTCTTTTTACTGCCAAATAATGGTTATGGGCCTGGGGGTAGAGTTGCTAAGTCATACGGCAGCTCTGTTTCATCTTTTGAGGAACCGATGATGTGTTTCCTGAAGTGGCTGGGCCATTTTACATTCCCACCAGTAATGTATGAGGGTTCCAATTTCCACACATCTTCACCAACACTTGCTATTATTTCTCTTTTTAATTATGGCATTCTAGTGAATGTGAAGTGATATCTCCTGTTTTTTTTTTTTTTTTTTTAATGGAGTCTTGCTCTGTTGCCCAGGCTGGAATTCAGTGGCATGATCTCAGCTCACTGCAACCTCTGCTTCCTGGGTTCAAGTGATTCTCCTGCCTCATACTTCCAAGTAGCTGGGACTACAGGCATGCACCGCCACCCCCGGCTAATTTTTGTATTTTTAGTGGAGATGAGGTTTCACCATGTTGGCCAGGCTGGTCTCAAACTCCTGACCTCAAGTGTTCCACCTACTTCGGCCTCCTAAAGTACTGGGATTACAAGCATGAGCCACTGTGCCCCAGCCTCATAATAGTTTTGATTTACACTTCCCTAATGCATCTTTTCAGGTGCTAACTGGCCATTTGTTGATGGTTTTTCCTTCTTTTAAAAACTGCTGAGACATCCATAAACATTTTCAAAATGTAGGGTATGTTTTTCAGTGTGAAGACAACTGTTTTGATGTGTTTTCCTTTGCTCTCTATCACCAAATACTGTACATACAAATAGGAAGACTGGGATTTTTGTTGTCCATTGTTAATCCTAAATGCAACCAAACACATGGAGACTTTGAAAATCCTTCAGAATAATGCTATAGTTAAGATTTTGCTAAAGCAAGTGTATTTTTCTAACTCCTTGAGCTGCATATTGCCTTGAATAATCAATCATCATCTGGATTGTATCCTCTTCGGGGGCACTTTTGTTTCCTTTCAATTCTTCCCTTGCCCAATACTTCAGGTATTTGTGAGCAAAATCATTTGGAACTTGCCAAATTGTTTGCAAAATCCTTCTGTAGTGGAGAAGAACTTGTTGCCTTCTTATGAACTGCTTTAATGTTAGCATTGCTGGGGGTAAGCAGGAAGTGGCCGTGTCTACCAGTGGTCCATGGCCTCTTTATATAATCACTTACTTCTCAGAGATTTTACTATGTCCTTTTATTCTTTTTCCTCTTTTTTTCTGATTGTCTTATTTCAGAGAACCAGTCTTTATGTTCTGATGTTCTTTCCTCTGCTTTGTTAATATTTGTGATTGCATTGTGAAATTCTTGTATTATGCTATTCATGTCTGTCAGACCCAGTAGTGTCTTTCTTGTACTGACTATTTTGTCCTTCAACTCCTGTATCACTTTATTGTGATTCTTACATTCCTTGGATTAGGTGTTGCCATTTTCCTGAATCTTGATCATCTTCATTCCTATCTATATTCTTAATTTTATTTCTATAATTCCAGCCAGTTCACCCTGGTTAAGAACTCTTACTGGTGAGCTGGTGCAGTCATCTAGAGGACATATGGCACTCTGGCCATTTGAGTTACTGGAGTCCCTGTGTTGGTTCTTTTTTATCTCTGTGTTTGTATATTACTAAAACTGCAATGTAGACTGAGTACAGTCAATACACTTCTATTCTGAATGTTTTCACCAGGTCAAGGGTTTGTGCAAGGTCTTTATTTGAAATTGATGCCTTATCTCTGGTTTCAGAGGAAGGTATGTTAGTGAGGTACTTTTGGTGTTGAAGCATTGAAGTGTGATCCAATAGGTGGCACTTAGGCTTATTGCTTAGTTGGTAGACTCTTGCTTGGTTGTATGGCTCCCCTACGTTTCCTCACAGTTGCAGTGAGGTTTCCTCTTAATGCCCTGGAAGTATGGGTTTCTCTCCCCCTTGAGTGCTGCCTCTAGATCACAGCTTGGCACTCCTGGGCTGCTCACTGACGCTCTTGGGTGATCTCAGTATTTATTTTTCTTCCTCAACTTGGAGACAGCAGAGAAAGGGACCTTGGTAGTGGTTGTGGCCTTTTGCTTGTCTCCTGTGGGCTCCACCCCAGAGAGATGCAGGTCAGCAGTTGCTCTGTGCAATCAGCCCAGGATGGAGGGTCTGTGCTGCAGGCCCATCTACGGGTTCCCTGTCTGGTGATGAGCAGTGGGGTGTATATGGGTGACATAGTTTGGCTCTGGGTCTCCACCCAAATCTCATCTCAAATTGTAATCCCCACATGTTGGGGGAGGTACCTTGTGGGAGGTGATTGAATCATGGGGGTGGACTACCCCCTGCTGTTCTCGTGATAGTGAGTTTGCACTAGATCTGGTTGTTTAAAAGTGTGTGGCACGTCTTGCATCTCTCACACTCTTTCTCTCCTGCCACCTTGTGAAGAAGGTCCTTGCTTTCCCTTCACCTTCTGCCAAAATTTTAAATGTCCTGAGGCTTCCCAATCATACTTTTTGTTAAGCCTGCAGAACTGTGAGTGAATTAAACATCTTTTCTTCATAAATTACCCAGTCTCAGGTAGTTATTTATAGCACTGTGAGAATAAACTAATACGGAATATTGGTACCAGCAGTGAGGTACTGACATAAAGATAACCTGAAAATGTGGAAGCAACTTTGGTAGTAGGTAATGAGCAGAGGCTGTAACAGTTTGGATGACTCAGAAGACAGGAAGATGTGGAAAGTTTGGAACTTCCTAGAGACTTGTTGAATGGTTTTGACCAGAGTGCTGTTAGTGATATAGACACTGAAGTCCAGGCTGAGGTGGTCTCAGATGGAGATGAGAAACTTGTTGGGGACTGGAGCAAAGTTGACTCTTGCTGTTCTTCAGCAAAGAGACTGGTGGCATTGTGCCCCTGCTCTAGGGATCTGTGGAACACTGAGCTTGAGACAGATGATTAGGGTATCTGGTAGTAGAAATTTATAAGCAGCAAAGCATTCAAGATTTAACCTTGCTGCTCCTAACAGCATACAGTCATATATATTCACAAAGAGATGGTTTGAGATGGGAAATTATGCTTAAAACAGAAGCAGAGCATAAAAGTTTGGAAAATGTGCAGCCCAGCAATGTGGTAGAAAAGAAAACCCCATTTTTCTGGGGAGAACTTCAAATTGGCTGTAGAAATTTGCATAAGTGACAAGGAGCTGAATGTTAATAGCCACAACAATGGGGAAAATGTCTCCAGAGCATGTCAAAGATCTTTGCAGCAGCCCCTCCCATCACAGACTCAGAGGCCTAGGAAGGAAAAATTGTCTAATGGACTGGGCCCAGAGCCCTGCTTCCCTGTGCAGCCTCAGGACCTGGTATACTGTGTCCCAAACACTCCAGCTCCTGCTGTGATGAAAAGAGGCAAAGGTACAGCTCAGATCAGTGCTTCAGAGGGTGCAAGACCCAAGACATGGCGTTCACATGGCGTTGGGCCTGCAGGTACACCAAAGGCAAGAGCTAAGGTTTGAAATCCATCTGGATTTCAAAAAATGTATGGAAATGCCTGCACGTCCAGGCAGAAGTCTGCTGCAGGGATAGAGACCTCATGGAGGACCTCTACTAGGGCAATGCAGAGGGGAAATGAGGGCTTGGAGCCCCTACAGAATCCCCACTGGGGCACTGCCTAGTGGAGCTGTGAAAAGAGGGCCACCATCATCCAGAACCCAGAATGGTAGACCCACTGACAGCTTGCACTGTGTGTCTGGAAAAGCCACAGGCACTCAATGCCAGCCAGTAAAAGCAGCCACAGGGACTGTACCCTCTGCAGAGCCACAGACATGGTGCTTGTCCAAGGCCTTGGGAACCCACCCTTTGCATCAGTGTGCCTTGGATGTGAAACATGGAGTCAAAGGAGATTATTTTAGAGTTTTAAGATGAAATAAATGCCCTGATGGGTTTTGCAATTGTATGGGGCCCGTATCCCCTTTGTTTTGGCCAATATCTTCTATTGGAATGGGAGCATTTACCCAATTCCTATAGCTCCATTTCATCTTGGAAGTAACTAATTTGTTGTTGTTGCTTTTTAGTTTTACAAGCTTATAGGCGAAAGGGTCTTGCCTTGTTTCAGATGAGACTTTGGACTTGCAGTTGAGTTAATGCTGGAATGAGTTAAGACTTTGGGGAACTGTTGGGAAGGAATTATTGTATTTTAAAATGTAAGAAAGACATTAGATTTGGGAGGGGCCAGAGTGGAAAGATATGGTTTGGCTCTGTGCCCCCACTGAAATCTCATCTTGAAGTGTAATCCCCACATGTTGTAGGAGGGGCCTGGTGGGAGGTGATTGAAGCATGGGGGTGGCCTTTCCTCTTGCTGTTCTTGGGATAGTGAGTGAGGTCTCATGAGATCTGGTTTTTTAAAAGTGTGTGGCATTTCACTCCTCATGCTCTCTATCTTTCTCCTACTATCATGTGAAGTTTCTTGCTTCCCCTTTGCTTCTGCCATGGTTATAAGTTTCCTAAGTAATCCCAGTCATACTTCCTGTTAAACCTGTGGAACTTTGAGTCAATTAACCTTTTTTCTTCATAAATTACCCAGTCTCAGGTAGTTCTTTATAGCAGTGTGAAAATGGACTAATACAGTGGGACATGTGGGAAATGAACTAGTCTCCTCTCCTTGGGTTGACTGCAGCTTCTTGGAGGTGTGGATAAGGAAGTTAAGGTCTTTGCTTCTTTGCCGGTCCAAGGGCAGCAAGGGCAGTTCCACTGCAGAGGCAGTGGCAGAGACACTCTCAGTTGCCTCTAAATGCTCTTTCCAGGGAGCATCTCTCTCGATAGTTGCTACTCTCTCGATAGCTCTGGTTGGGTGTGTGTGTGGGGAGGGGTGTTTGGATGCCCAGGCCTGGAGTATCTGCCTAGTGAGGAGATACGGGAACAGCCACCCATGTAATAGTCTGGCTGCTTTTCCACAGGGTTGCTGCAGTATGCTGGGGGCCCGCTTCTGTCTGCATTCACCTCAGATTTTCCAGTACCTGGAGGTATCACCAGTGAAGGCTGTGAAACAGTAAAGATGGGAGCCTGCCTCTGCCTTTGGGACCTCTGTCCCAGGGAGGTACAGACTTGTTGCTTGCCTGAACACACCTATAGGAGGTGGCTGGATACCCCGGTTGGGATGTCCCACCCAGTGAGAAGGAATACGATTGGTGCCCCACTCAGAAAACCATTCTGGACATGTTTTCATAGAGTAGCTGTGCTGTGCTGGTGGTCCACTTCAGTGCCCAGTTTGCTGAGACACTCCAAAGCCTGAAGACTGGAATAGCTGATCACCCAAACAGCAAAGATGGCAGCCTGCCCCTCCTCTGGGAGCTTCATCCCAGGGAGACCTGAAACCTATGTTAGCCAGAGAACACTGGTGGGGGTAGCTGGAGATCCTAGTTGGGAGACCACACCCAATGAGGAGGAACGGGATGAGGGACCTGCTTAAAAATGTTGTCTGGGGTGGGAGCGGCAGCTCACGACTGTAATCCCAACACTTTGGGAGGCCGAGGCAGGTGGATCACCTGAGGTCAGGAGTTCGAGACCAGCCTGGCCAACATGGTGAAACCCCATCTTTACTAAAAATACAAAAATTAGCCGGGTGTGGTGGTGGGTGCCTGTAATCCCAGCTACTTGGGAGGCGGAGGCAGGAGAATTGCTTGAACCTGGGAGGCAGAGGTTGCAGTGAGCCAAGACTGCGCCACTGCACTCCAGCCTGGGCAACAGAGTGAGATTCCATCTAAAAAGAAAAAATGTGATCTGGTCACATTTGTGTAGGGATGCTGTGCTGTGCTGGCAGCCTACAATAGCCCCTGTCACCTTTGTCTCTCCAAAATCTGAAGGCTGGAATAGCTAAGTCACCCAAACAATGAAGATGGTGGCCCACCCCTCCTTCTGGGAGCTCTGTCCCAGCGAGATTTCAAATCTATGTTGGCTGGAGAGCACTGATGGGGGTGACTGGAAACCTCAGTCGGGAGGTCCCATTCAGTGAGGAGAGATGGGATTAGGGACCTGCTTTAAAAAGCAGCCTGACCATGTTTTCACAGAGCAGCTGTGCTGTGCTGGGGGACTGCCTTCTCCCCTGGTTGGCTCAGACCCTCCAAAGCCCCAAGGCTGGAATGGCTAAGTCACTACAACAGCAAAAATGATGACCTGCCCCTCTCTTTGGGAGCTCCATCCCAGGGAGGCTTCAAATCTCTGCTGGCTGGAGAACACCAGTAAGGGTGGCTGGAGGCCCTGGTTGAGAGATCCCACTCAGGTAGGGGGAATGAGATTAGGAATCTGCTTAATACAATAGCCTGG
Organism: Macaca fascicularis; assembly: GCF_037993035.2. NCBI lineage: Eukaryota > Metazoa > Chordata > Mammalia > Primates > Cercopithecidae > Macaca > Macaca fascicularis. The sequence continues at coordinate 123,757,287 of NC_088395.1, read as the reverse complement.
CCATGTTTTTGTAGAGCCAGCTGTGCTGTGCTGGGAGATCCCTTTTGCCCGATTGGCTTGGACACTCTAAATCCTGAAGGCTGGAACAGCTGTTGCTCAAACAGCGTAGATAGAGGCCCACCCCTCCCTCTGGGAGCTCCACCCCAGAAAGGCTTCAAATCTCTGTTGGGTGGAGAACACCAGCAGGGTGGCTAGAGGCCCCAGTTGGGAGATTCCACCCAATAAGCAGGAACAGGATTGGAGACCTGCTTTAAAAAGCAGTCTGGCCACATTTTTTTAGTAACAGCTATGCTGTACTGTGGGCTCCCTTCCACCTCGGGTGGGCCTGTCCTTTCCAAAGCCAGAAGGCTGGAAGGACTGACAAGGTCACCCAAACAGCAAAGATTGCAGCTCACCTGCCCTACTCCCAGGGAGCCCATCCCACAGAGATGCAATGCTGCTACTGGTAGCTGGCTGGAATTCTGAGACAGTGGGTCTATCCTGTGAGGTGTGGTGGAAGTGGGGCCTGCAGACCGTCACTGCTCAACCTCCTTGGTTTAGCCTCTTTCCTAGGGGTATGTATGGGGGTCTTACCTCCCGCTGTGCTAGAGCTGCAGTTACTTCTGTTGGAAAACCCAAGTATCTAAGGCTGCCAGGTCTCCATGTGTGCCTGAGAAGCTGATCTGCCAAGACTCCATGTAGCTCTATGTGACAGACTGAAGGCTCTGGTGGAGTGGGTTCATGAGGGGATTTCCTGACAACCTGAGGGTTGCTAATATTTGTAGGAGTAGTGTGGATTTCCAGGGTCACACATTCACTCACCATTTTCCTGGGCGAGGGAGGTTCCCTTGGCTCCAAGTTGCTCCTGGGGGAGGGAGCGGGGGGGGGGGGGCGGAGGAGGGCTGGGGAGCTGTTGTCCTGCCTTGCTTTTCTCTGTTCTCCGTGGGTCAATTTGTTTCCTTGATTAGTTACAATGTGAGTACCTGGATGTTTCATTTGAAGGTTCTTTATTTACTCACCCCTTCCGTTTCTATCTGTGAGAACCGTGAATACTAACTGCTTCTAGTTAGCCATCTTGGCCACCTCCTTAGAATTTTTTCTTTACTTTATAAGTTTCTTTAAATCTCCAGCATCACTCCTGTGCCTCCTGCCATTACTTACTTAACACTTGTGTGTTATAAGAATCATTCTTTTCTTTTTATTTATCAACTGTCTATTCTTCTGATTCTTTGGCTCTTTCATGTTCACCTGTTCTCATATCCATTTTCTCACATGTTTGTATTTAGAAATAAGCTGGTGGCATACACAAAAGTGGCAGGAAACATGACTTCCGAAGCCACATGCATTCAACTCTAGGAACTTGAGAAGGAAGAGCTGGTTGGTGTGAGTTGAGTGTATTTTTTCCTAGTGAATTTAATGAAGCTATGAGGTCTTTGTCTTATTCTTCTAGGAATTCTGAAGTTTTTGTGGGCTATGAATAAATTTAAGCACCATAGTTTAATAGTATTTCTTCTTAAATATATGGTTTTAAATCATATATGATATGGTTCTTTATTCCCCTCTGTAGCCCTTCTATTTTATTTGGTTTTATTTTCTCCCCAAGGAGTATATCTCATGTGTTATAATGAAAGTCAAGGCAAAAAGTAATTCAAAATATATACATTCAATACAAGAACTATAAGGAACATCTCTTGTCCCTGACATAAATTAACCCCATTCTGCAATACTATGGAAGAACTAGCAAAGTTTATTATACCAATATATTGACTCTATGCTCTAAAAGCTTTATAATTCATGACTAAGATCTATAAATTTAGAGAAGAAACACCATGACTATACTTACATGGCAGAAATAGAGAGCATAATTGAGTCAGTGCTTTGGATAGCTAGTTGTTTATTTGGATAAGTATTGTCAATATAATTAAAACCATAACATTGACAATCAATTAGATGATGTGATTGCTATGAAATCTTGGAAATTATTGAATCATGTCTTTTAGGTAGGAGTAGTGGTTCGTGAGAAATAATTCTCTGGTTCTGTTGTTACATGTCGTTCAATTCCCTGATTCTGGAAAGATGCTAGACTTACTCCCTTCCTTTTTTATCTGTTTTCTTTTCTTCTTTCCTTCTACTGTATATATGTATTTATACATAGCCCTTGCATTCTTCCCTTAGGAGATATATCTATATCTATCTCTATCTATTTATAATTTAGTATGCTAAATAAATTTACTTGTATTAATAATATATAAATATGTCACACTCCTTCCTTGAGATATTAATATTTATATATCTATATTGTGTATATTAATAAATATATATTTATAAGTTATATATTTATACATATATGTGAATATAATACATATGTATGCAGAGATACAAATAAATAAGTAAATAAGTAAGTATAGATATATTCCAAGAGAGAAGTATGCATGGGGTTGAGGGGAAAGAGGGATGCAGTTCTCATCTTTAGGTCATTTATAAATGAAGGGGAGAATTGGTACGCTTTCTTGATCAAAGCGTTAATCAGTTTTATATATTTTCCTGTATTGCACGAACTATAGATCAAAGGTATTTTATTGCATGTTCATAGCTTTTTGTGGGGTAAGAAGTGGCAAGTATAATAAATTACTATATCCTATTAGTTGTGCAAAAATGATCTTTACAAGGAAACAACTTGTTTTCTTTCTCTTTATGACACTTAACACATTTAGTGTGATAGGACACTAACCTGCATAAATGTTGTACCTCTCCTCCTATGTTTTAAGCTTCTGGATGGTAATGACAGTGTTTGATTCCTATTTTATCCCTCATGGTATCTAACAGGGTGTCTAACATGCCTGGAACAAAGCGAGTACTCTGCAAATGCTTCTTGAATAAATGAACCCTAGGAAGTTGAGAGCTGTAAGACAACACTTTAACTTTGAATAAAACAGTAGTGCTTGAGGTATCTTACCTGGATTCTGTGTACATTTCAACATAATTCAAAAAGGTGAAAACTTACCTTCATTAATTATAAAGGTTTATGTTGGCCACCACTTAGTTCCTATGGTTACGTCTCTGAGATATTATAAAATAGGTACTTCAAGAGTTTGGTAACAAGAACGAATTGGCTGTTAAGAATTCATGAATGCTGATAACTCATTTCCTTATAATGGTTATAATTAATTAGTTTAGAATCATCTACTGCAGTCTTAAAATGAATAGGATATTTAAAGGTCACCACTGCTCTAAGCTCTCATTTAAAACTCTGAACAAAAATACATTGCAGATATCAATTGAAACATTTGAAATTAGTCTCTGGCTAAAATAGTCCTAAAATAGTAAATGATAGATTTATTTGCTTTCTCTTAAATGTTGTGATCTATATACTATGCTATTAAGTTATTATAAAACACTAATTTCCAAAGTTTTGGATCACCGGGGATATGCCCATCATTTATGACATAGAAAGAAGTAGAATGAATCATGTACACACTAAGTAATTTCCTACTAGATGTTTAGCAATGAATTTTCACTTTTTTCCCCTTCACTGGAAATGCAAATTGATATCATGCACTAAATCATGTTTAGCACTAAAGATATGAAATTCAATTAGAAAGTCCATTTATCAATGACAGATAACATCTAACAATAAATCTCAACATAACAAAGCAACCTATCTACACATAATGGGAACACAGAAGAAAGAGCATTTCTCACTGTGATTTTTGACTAGAGGTGTGTTAGCAGATATGTGATAATATTAAAATGGGGCATTTGTAATTGTAAAATAGTAAATCTTTGAAGAAAGTTGTTGCTGTTGGATCATGGCAGAAGCTTTCCACCTATATCTCACCTAATATTGTTTCAGAAAATGTTGCTATCAGTGCCATGTAAAAAAGTCTCCACAATCAAAGAGGTTTGGAAAATTGTTTATAGTGGTTTTGTAGCCATGCCTTCCTGGTGTCAGTAGGTTTTCCTATAGTTCTGAGTGGATGTAGGAAAGCATGTCTACCCACTGAATTGTGTCTTTTGTATGAAAGCAAACAACTTATCAAAACACCAAAAACCAGCTTGTTTAAATATGATACATAAATCAACAATATATAAAGTATAAATGCCAAGTGTGACAGATTGTATTGTCTAAAGATGTTTGCAACAGTATCTCCCATCCCACACATTCTTTTTACAAAGTAATGCGGACACTTTTCCCATGGAGAAGTGGGGTCTTTGTTGGCTTCCCTTAAATTTGGATGGGCTTGTGACTATAGCAGACGTGATGCAATGTAACTTCTGAGACTAGTTCATAAAAAGTGATATAATGTCTGGTTCTTTTGGATACCTGCTTGTAGCCCTGAGCTGCCACATAAACAAGTGTCTCAAGGCCACCATGCAGTGCCATGAGGATGCCCAGATTATACCATGTGGAGACTACATATAGTGGAAAAAATACCTGGCTTGCAACCTACTGCTTCAGCCAGAACCCCTGCAATTCCAGCTGTAATCAACATCTGACCACAATCACATCTGACACTCTGAACCAGTCAGCACTATTCAGCAGAACCCTTTCAGAAACCCCTGACCCACAGAAACCATAAGAGGAATAAATGTTGTTTTAAAACCATTACATTTTGGGGTGATTTGTTATGCAGCAATAGTAATTAGAACTTTGGGTATCATATTTAACACAATATTTAGTAATAATACATACCGTTGTATTCATAGTATAATACATACATATAATAATACATACCTTAGTATTCAAACCAATCATGACCTCATTGACCTTCAGCTTTGGACACTGTGAAATGAGGCTATTATTTTGAATTTAACAAAGGAATAAGAAAAGCATATTAAATATTTCACACGTTCCAAGTCTTGAGATATATTGTAGATAAGCCACATGTTCACTGCCCAAAGTGTTTCCAGGAACATAATTTAGGGTTACTGAGCCACTAGGAACATATTATACTGTTCTTCTTGAATTATTTAAATAAAAGAGAGTATTAGAAATGTTGACACCTGCTTCTTTACCATTTACAGCCCACAAAAACCTTAGCGTGATTCAGTGATTTAAAATGAGGTGAGCATTTGAGTGTTCTCAGCTGGAGTCCTATTTCTGGACTTTAAAAGGCCCCAGGAATGTCTAAGAGCAACCAGAGATCTCCCTGAGAACAGTGATTCCGAAACGTCTTACAGGATGATGTTCCCTCACATGGGAAAAACTGAGAAGATACCACAAGTAGATTTTCTGAAGATAGGAGTCCAGTATGCTTCCTTAGTCATAAAGAGCCATTAAATCAGTGTGGTTGCCAATGATTTTCCTGAAGAGTGGAGGGCAGACTGCATAGTCATTAGGTAAGCAAATTTGAAAAAGCCCATTTAAAAGGAGGTTCTGATGACATACATTTGAAAGAGGGAGCAATATATGTCTGGGGAAATATTTTAAGACCTAGAAAAATGTCCAGTGTTTGTCTAGAAGTATCGAAACATCAACTCTCATTTTCCAGTCAAGATTTGAACTTTCTTTCTCCAAATATAGACATGTAATGTTGTCTTAATCTGGAGAGGTTAATTTTCTCTTTGTCAGCTAACCAATGAGTGATTAGACACTATCATGCTCATTGAAATTCACTTAATATAACTTACCATTTATCCCTTACCATGCACCTGGTATGTGTATTAAGTCTTTTAATCATCACAACAACTCTATGAGACATAGGCACTGTTATAATCCACATTTTACAGATGAGGGCCCCTGAATCCCAGAAAGGTTAACTTGCCCAAGATTACGCAGTCAATAATTGATAGTCTGGATTTAAATACGGGCAGTCTGGCTCTAGAACCAGTGCTGTTCAATTCCATGCTATATTACCTGTCTTGGATATTTGTTGGTATATAGTGCTAGCCAAAGATGGTGCTAAGTTAAAATTCTGTTGTTTTTTATCTCAAGAACTCTGCTCTCAGATAAGTTACTTAATTGTTCCGACTCTTTGTCTCTGCAACTATGTGATGAGAATAATAATATAGTTCCTATGCTTATACTACAGCTGTGAAGATTGTAGGTAGTATATGTGAAGTACCTAGTGTGATACTCAGTACATACTCTCGGTCCTGATAGTGATGGTAGTATCTTCTTTCTCTGGTATGTCCTACTCAAAGCTTAATATGATAGTACATGGAGACACAGGGACAGATGTGTAACTCACATCTGTCTGCACAGATGTGTGCAAGGCAAGAAAAGATGATATGGCAGAAAGGAAGTACAGAAGTCTCTTTAATTGGGCATCTCCAGACCTAAATGATAATGTGGAGGTACCAAGAAAGAACCTAGGTTTAGGAAAGGGAAGCCACAGTGAAGAACTAAGAATGTTCAGAAAAATGAGCAATGATAAGTCATAGAGTGCAGGAATTTGGTGCAGAGCCTAAAAGTTCACTCACAATCAAGAGTATTATTTGCATTTGACATGCTGTAGGGGTGGTATACTATAGGTTTGAGAATAGAGGAGTTACATAATCTGAACATCCCATAGGGAACATATTTTCTTATTACTGTGGAGAAGAGGGCTTGGTGATAATTAAGGAGACAAACAGTTATCCAGCTGGTTACAATTTGGGTTAAGCCTATAATTTTGGAAATGGAAAGTAAGGGGCACATCTGAGACCTCTAAAATTTAATAGATCTTCAACATTCTTGAGGGTTATGTCTTGAGATCTTTGCAGATTCCCAAATTCAGGAATACAATTATAACATATAATTCATTATAAAATGTAGTGAAGTATGACTGAAAAATTTATGGGAACCCTTTGGGTCATTAACAATCCAATAAACGCATCTAAATAATTCATACAGCTCTTAAGATAAATTCTACCAATAATATCACATCCTTAGACCATTCCACTTACATTACCATTACTTGCAAATTGGCATTCTTTGTACAGCCTTTTTACAAGGAAATTATCTCCTCCACCCCTACCCCAATTCCTAAAAATTACTATGTTACACATTACCAATGGAGAACAACAAAGCCATGTTAAGATGCAGGCACTTAAAGGAAATGATATCTGTGGTGGGTGTCAGCTGCGTTCATGCACTAGCTAAGTAACTTACCTCGACACACCAGCCAAAAGGAGTACATGGTACAATTTCATGCTTCAGTACACTGACAAATTGACTATGTGCCATGGACCTTCAGAACCACTTGAGAATAATTATAACCGAATTTCAAACCTGTGAATGCTTAGTAAAGGTTGAGTATACATTAAACTTTGTGTCACTTAGTTAAGATAAGACTATTGGTCTAAGCCCCTATCTACCCAGTAAGCCTAATTACACAATTAGAATGCTTTTGCTTGTAAGGACTAAATCATGTGTCAATATGGGAGTGCATATGAGCATGAAAATCTTGTCTCTTTTACCTGAAACTGCTCTATTACATCCATTAAAACCCTATGTCAGTGATTTTGCATCCCAGGCAATATTTGGCAAAGTTTGTATACAGTTTTAGTTGCCACAACTTGGGGAGTTGTGTTACTGGCATCAAGTGGGTAAAGGCCTTGAATGCTGCTAAATATCCTACAAATGCAAAAGACAGTCCCCTACAACAAATAATTATTCAACCCAAAGTGTCAGTACTGTTGAGGTTGAGAAACCCTGCCTTATGTCAAGAGAGTAATCTTATCAGGGAGAGGCCACTTTTAATTTTTCCCACTGTGATTACTTTAATGCATCAACAAGACTGGACCATGGGATGCCCAAATATCTCATTAAAAACTGTTTCTGGGTATGTCTTTGAGGGTGTTTCTGAAAGAGATATGCATTTGAATTGGAATGACTGAAACAAATTGGGTGGGCATCATCCAATCTGTTGAGGGCCTAAAGAGGTCAAAAAGACAGGAAGATTAAATTAACCGCCTAACTGTTAAGCTGGGTCACTGATCTCCTGCCCTCAGTGTTTCTGGTTCTCAGGGTTTCAGACCTAAACTGGGAACTACCCCATTGGCTCTTTGGCCTGTGAGCTATGCTTTTTGGGGCATCCAGCTTTCAGACAGAGATCATGGGGACTTCTGAGTCTCCATATCTTTATAGTAAATCTCTCTCTCTCTCTCTCTCTCTCTCTCTCTCTCTCTCTCTCTCTATATATATATATATATATATATACACACACACACACACACACACACACACACACACACACACATATATAGATAGATAAGTGATATATAGATAGATAGATATAGATATACTGGTTTTGTTTCTCAAAAGAATCCTAACTAATACAGTATACCTATTAAAAAGCTGGGTTTGGTCCCCAGTTCTTGGTTCCTCTTGATTTTTAGTCCAATAACTAGGAGAATCTACAATCCCTAGTGTCAAGGATGTAACATTTTCATATCTACAAGATCACTTATTTGTAGTAAGCCACTGAACTTTGTGATTTATACATGTAGCCCATGCATAAATATTTAGTATTTACTGTGCTAGTTCTGAGTTACAGTGAAGAATAAGTTAGACAAGCTATTTTCCCTTAGGGTTCCATAGCATTTAGAGTTTGTTGAGGGATACAGACAAGCAAGCAGACAATTACAATGTCGAATGGTAGCTGCTGTGTTAGCAGAGTCCAGGTTCTCTGGGAGCATACTATGCATCTTTTAAAATCAGGTGTTTGTGGGAAGCTCACCTTTAAAGAGTATCTATTCGGTTCTGTTTATATGCTGGGTTACATTTGTTGATTTGCATGTGTTGAACCAGCCTTGCATCCCAGGGATGAAGCCCACTTGATCATGGTGGATAAGCTTTTTGATGTGCTGCTGGATTCGGTTTGTCAGTATTTATTGAAGATTTTTGCATCGATGTTCATCAGGGATATTGGTCTAAAATTCTCTTTTTTTGTTGTGTCTCTGCCAGGCTTTGGTATCAGGATGATGTTGGCTTCATAAAATGAGTTAGGGAGGATTCCCTCTTTTCCTATTGATTGGAATAGTTTCAGAAGGAATGGAATTAACTCCTCCTTGTACCTCTGGTAGAATTCGGCTGTGCATCTGTCTGGTCCTGGACTTTTTTCGGTTGGTAGGCTGTAAATTATTGCCTTAATTTGAGAGCCTGTTATTGGTCTATTCAGGGATTCAACTTCTTCCTGGTTTAGTCTTGGGAGAGTGTGTGTGTCCAGGAATTTATCCATTTATTCTAAGTTTTCTAATTTATTTGCATAGAGGTGTTTACAGTATTCTCTGATGGTAGTTTATTTCTGTGGGGTCGGTGGTGATATCCCCTTTATCATTTTTTATTGCATCTATTTGATTCTTCTCTCTTTTCTTCTTTACTAGTCTTGCTAGTGGTCTATCAATTTTGTTGATCTTTTCAAAAAATCCAGCTCCTGGATTCATTGATTCTTTGAAGGGTTTTTCGTGTCTCTATCTCCTTCAGTTCTGCTCTGATGTTAGTTATTTCTTGCCTTCTGCTAGCTTTTGAATGTGTTTGCTCTTGCTTCTAAAAACCACATGATTATCTCAATAGATGCAGAAAAGGCCTTTGACAAAATTCAACAGCACTTCATGCTAGAAACTCTCAAGAAATTCAGTATTGATGGAACATATCTCAAAATAATAAGAGCAATTTATGACAAACACACAGCCAATATCATACTGAATGGGCAAAAACTGGAAGCATTCCATTTGAAAACTGGCACAAGACAGGGATGCCCTCTCTCACCACTCCTATTCAACATAGTGTTGGAAGTGCTGGCCAGGGCAATCAGGCAGGAGAAAGAAATAAAGGGTATTCAATTAGGAAAAGAGGAAGTCAAATTGTCCCTGTTTGCAGACGACATGATTGTATATTTACAAGACCCCATCCTCTCAGCCCAAAAATCTCCTTAAGTTGATAAGCAACTTCAGTAAAGTCTCAGGATACATAATCAATGTGCAAAAAATCACAAGCACTCCCATACACCAATAACAGAGAGCCAAGTCATGAGGGAACTCCCATTGACAATTGCTTCAAATAGAATAAAATACCTAGGACTACAACTTACAAGGGAAGTGAAGGACCTCTTTAAGGAGAACTACAACCCACTGCTCAATGAAATAAAAGAGGACACAAACAAATGGAAGAACATTCTGTGCTCATGGATAGGAAGAAACAATATTATGAAAGTGGCCATACTGCCCAAGGTAATTTATAGATTCAATGCCATCCCCATCAAGCTACCAATGACTTTCTTCACAGAATTGGAAAAAACTACTTTAAAGTTCATGTGGAACCAAAAAAGAGCCCACATTGCCAAGATAATCCTAAGCCAAAAGAACAAAGCTGGAGGCATCATGCTACCTGACTTCAAACTATACTGCAAGGCTACAGTAACCAAAACAGCATGGTACTGGTACCAAAATAGAGATATAGGCCAATGGAACAGAACAGAGCCCTCAGAAGTAATACCACACATCTACAACCATCTGATCTTTGACAAATCTGAGAAAAACAAGGAATGGGGAAAGGATTCCCTATTTAATATATGATGCTGGGAAAACTGGCTAGCCATATGTAGAAAGCTGAACCTGGATCCCCTCCTTACACCTAATAAAAAAATTAATTCAAGATGGATTAGAGACTTATATGTCAGACCTAAAACCATAAAAACCCTAGAAGAAAACCTAGGCATTACCATTCAGGACATAGGCATGGGCAAGGCCTTCATGTCTAAAACACCAAAAGCAACGGCAACAAAAGCCAAAATTGACAGATGGGGTCTCATTAAATTAAAGAGCTTCTGCATAGCAAAAGAAACTACCATCAGAGTGAACAGGCAACTTACAGAATGGGAGAAAATTTTTGCAATCTACTCATCTGTCAAAGGACTAATATCCAGAACCTACAAAGAACTCAAACAAATTTACGAGAAAAAAACAAACAACCCCATCAAAAAGTAGGCAAAGGACATGAACAGACACTTCTGAAAATAGGACATTTATGCAGCCAACAGGCATATGAGAAAATGCTCATCATCACTCACCATCAGAGAAATGCAAATCAAAACCACAATGAGACACTATCTCAAACCAGTTAGAATGGCAATCATTAAAAAGTCAGGAAACAACAGGTGCTGGAGAGGATGTGGAGAAATAGGAACACTTTTGCACTGTTGGTGGGACTGTAAACTAGTTCAACCATTGTGGAAACACTGTGGCGATTCCTCAAGGATCTAGAATTAGAAATACCATTTGACCCAGCCATCCCATTACTGGGGATATACCCAAAGGATTTTAAAACATGAATTGAATTGGCAATCTGCAGCCTGAACTACTTTTAATTTTGGTTGTTGTGTGAGGAGAATGGTGAATTGGAGGGCGAGGCTTATCAAGATCACATTGGTACCATCTCCAATCCTGAAATCCCCATCTTCCTTTTTCTTCTTGTGCATGTTACAAAAATAATCCTCACTCACTGTTAAAATTTTCTAAAGTATACAAATTGAGACATGAAATTCCACTCAACATCCATCAATTTCGTTTTTCAAAGCAGTACTGTGGTTTGAACGTGTCCTTTAAAAGTTCATGTGTTGGAAACTCAATTCCCCTGCCCCCATGAATAAATTAATGGATTAATTAGGTATCTGCCCTTATGAATGCACTAGTGCAGGAGTGGGTTTCTTATTACAGGAGTGGCTTTGTCATAAAAGTGAACTTTCTCTTTCTCTCTTGCCCTCTCACTACGTGATGCCCTCCTGCATGTGATGATGAGGAAAGAAGGCCCTCAACTGATGCTGGCACCATGCTCTGAGACTTCCCATCTTTCAAAACCATGAGCTAAATAAGATTATTTTCTTTATAAATTACTCAGCCTGTGGTTTTATGCTATAGCAACAAAATAATGGTTTAATAAAGTGGTGTCAATAGTATGTTTTCTGCAAGCCTTATCTTCACTTCCTTTTTAATGCCGTTACATTCACAAACTGTATATAGTCTTGGAGGTTTTAAAGCATAAATTATATCCGTCTATCTATCTATAGATGTAGACCTCTTCCCTTTTTCTGTTTGAAATATTTTCTGAAAATCTTTTTACATCAGCATACATGAATCTACATAATTATTTTTCTAGTTGCTTAGTTTTTTATTATCTGGATGAGCCATAATCTTGGGTGGCTCTTACTTCACCACAGTTATCCCAGTTACAGATTACTTTTCTTCTAAGGGGGTGGGGCACTGGAGTGCCTCTTAAGAAATCAGTGGTCTGCCGGATGATGGGAAAAATAATTAGAACTCCTTAGTCAAGGCTTATATAGAGACTATCTGCACCCGAAACCTTCAACCTTAAACACCACCCCTTGCTCAAAGCCTTTCCCTTTCCCACTTTTATAAAAGCCCTTTAGGCTGCAGGTTTTTGTCTGTCATGCCCCTCAGTAATGCCTTTGATATTTGCCTTAATGTGATTTCATTTGGATAAATGTATCTGAGGGGGAGAAAGGCGGGGAAGCACCCAATGGGATTTGCCCCAGAACCTGCCCACTCCCTTTTTCCATCTGTGCTTCAGATGAAACACACTCAGTTGCTTTTGGATGTAATTTAAATGATAATAAGGCTGTTAGAAATATAAATAAGGTAGGGAAAGGAACTTGGGAAATTCACAAAAACAGGCAGAATGCAGTTGACAGGAAGCAGAGAGTGGAGGCACCTGCCTGTGCAAGCCAACAGTAAAATAACATATGTTTGAAGGGCCCCAGGCTCAGAGAAATTTATTTGAATTTGTTAATGATATTACTTTTTATTCCTGTCTTTGCCAGCTTTATTGGTATATGTTTTCAGGATCAAGAAAACAGGCAGTCTGACTTACTGTTTTTAAAAAATCTGCACTTCACCTTTTACTTTACAGTTTTTATAAAAGATGGAATCATTTTATCCCTCCAGATGATCACAAAGAAGAATTGGATATCAGTTTTTTTGTTACTGTTTTCAACCAAAAACGGTGTCGACTGAGGCAGATGTGGTCATTGTTCAAGGCACCCTAGGAAGGATGGAGTTGATAGGCAAGAGATAACATGAGGACCTGGGTTAGGGCCAATGTTGAGAGAACCCAGGAGATGAAAAAAAGGAAGGCAGACTGAAGAGGGCAGGAGCCAGAGCAGAAAACAGGGCAGAAATTGAGAGACAGATCAATCAAGCTGGTCAGGGACAGGAATAAAGAAGCCTAAGGACCATTGAAATAGACTGCCAGTGTACCAGGTTAAGTGCCCAGGGAACAGGATTGGCAAAAATAGTGCCTCTGTTGAGAAGTTACACTACTGAAATGAGTAACACCAAAATTGCCTGATCTTAGAGTGAGGTGAGAAGAGTTTGATTTTAGTGGGGTAGATTAAAGGACTCTGAGGGAAGCAGAGCATGGGTCAATTCTCAGATATAAAGCATTTTGGTCCGCATTCTTCCCAGTCTACTGGGTATTTAACCACCCTTTTGTAGAATTGAAAGTTCACGCATCTGTACCTTATATTCTTTTGAGCCATTTACTGTTTTAAAGGACAGTAGGTATATATATGGTAAGAGGAGAATAGAGTCAATTTTAGTTGCAGTGGGCAGAGAGAGAAGTGTCATGGTTCCTGAATATGGACAATAACTATAACAAGAGTGCTGTGAGGCTTAAGAGCCTTAACAATGGTGCAGAGCTTTATGAACATGTCTTCTAGTTTCTTGAAGAGATGGATCAATATAGTAATATAGGTGCACATCCTTTCCAGGCATCTCTTTTGAACAGGCTAGTCATTGGGATGCCAAGTGTTTGCTTACTTACTGTAATTGACTTTGCCCCATTACACTTTGTGGGTAGCTCAGAATTTACTTATGACAGTAGTTTCTAAATTTTATTTTTAACAGTAGGGTTTTTTTTAATCAAATGGAATCTCACAGACAGCTGTAATATTTAAACATATGTTAGAATATTTTAAGTTCAAATGCACCCCATTTCAGCACATGTATAAAGTTTTGATGAATGCAAGCCTTTAAAATATGGGCTTCTACATGACAGTTGTATTCTTATGTTCAGCTTTCACATCTAACTTACTCTTCTGTGAGATTTTGTTTGCACAGTGTAGAGACATTCCTAATTCACACAGATGAATTGGAAATAAAAGCAGCATTTCTGATAGCTCAGCTTGCAGTCTCAGGGGACTCTTGAGATAAATAAAATGATAGGAGTAGCTACCAATCAAGGTCTGCACCAAAACCTAAATCATCTGGCAGCAAAAATTAGCACTGTATGTACTAATCTGATGTATATTCCATTTCAGTGTGTTATTTTACTACGTTTGAAAGATATTTAAAAATATAGGCCGGACGAAATGGTTCACACCTGTAATCCTAGTATTTTGGGAGGCTGAGGCGGGTGGATCACCTGAGGTCAGGAATTTGAAACCAGCCTGGCCAACATGGTGAAACCCTGTCTCTACTAAAAATACGAAAATTGGCAGGGCATGGTGCCAGGTACCTGTAATCTCAGGTACTTGGGAGGCTGAGTCGGGGGAATCACTTGAACCTGGGAGGTAGAAGTTGGAGTGAGCTTTTATCACGCCACTGCACTCCAGCCTAGGTGACAGAGTGAGACTGCATCTCAAAAAAATAAAAATAACTAACTAACTAAATAAATATTATTGTAATTTAAACTGAATGCTTTTGGAATCACCAGAACATCTTTGAAGAACCTTAGAGGTTTTTGAAATACAGTTGTAAAGCCTTTGGCCTAATAAGGTGTCTGCTCTAGGAACAGCATAGTGAGAAATGAGTCAGGGAACTGAATCAAAGGAAAAAACTTGTAAGAAAATTGTGGTTGTCAGTCAAGCCAGATGATCAGGTAAGCAAGTTCTATGATTCATAAAAGGGTTACTCAATTGTTTCTTGGATGATACAACAATGTAAACACTGGCTACCTGACTACAAGTGCTTGGGACAGGGTTGTGGTAGGGCAAAGTAGGCTCCTGACTGGAAAGCAAAGATAAAGCTGCTTCAAAACTATTTTTTTCCTTTATTTCTCTTTGCATATTTAGTTTTTACTATAGTAGGTTTTCAATAAATATTAATTAAATAAATTAAGAGGAATGTGAATGGCGATCTTGATGAAGAGTTAACAGAGGTAAGATAGCCTCTGTGAGTATATTGCTGCCCTCAGATACCATAAGGATACTGAGTCCATTCTGGCGGATATAAAAAAACACTATAAATTGAGTAGCTATAAATAACAGGAATTTATTGCTCACAATTTGCAAGCCTTGGAAGTCCAAGATCAGGGTGCTGGCAGATAAAATGTCTGATGAGGGCCTACTTCCTGGTTCCTAGATGGTGCCTTCTTGCTGTGTCCTCACATGGTAGAATCCATCCAGTAGTCTCTCTGGGGCCTCTTTTATAAGGCCAGTAATTCCATTCATGAATGCTCTGCTCCCATGACCTAACCACCTTCAAAAGACCCCAGCTCCTAATACCACTACCTTGGGGGTTAGGATGTCAACATATGTATTTTGGTGGGACATCAACACTCAGAACATAGCAGATGCCTTATACATCATTGATGTACCATTTATGTTTACTGAATGAATGCAGAACTTTAATCTTGAAATCCAGGGCCTGTATATGTTTTTTGTAGAGCTTTGAGCACTAATTTTTGTCTTATTCAACTAGCTTCACCCCATTACATTGGGCTTTCTTTTAAAGAATATGGCTCAACCTATGACTGGCTAATACAGTGCTAATTAACAGATTCCTTCCCTGTCAGTTCTAGGCCTCCCAGAACAAATGTCCCAACAAACTTTCTTTTGCTCTCATCTGCTTGTTATCAATTCCAAACTTAGTTGCTTCTGATATTGCCTTTTGTTTTTCCTCGGTACACCTGGTTTTAGCAAATTGCACATCCTCTTAACATATGCCCCTCAATGACATTAAACCCATCCCACCCCTGCCACAACAACTCATGTAATGCCTTTTTTTCCATTAATCCTTTTTTATCATCATTCACTGTTTCCCTTGATATCCCCAAATGTGGAATAGTGTGGAATAGTGAGGCTAAATTTTAATAATAGGTCACATTTTTTTCTTTAGCATTTACTATGTGCCAAGTATTAAGCTAAATGCTTCACATGCCTTATCTCCATCCTTTCAAAACCCCAATGTAGTAGATATTGTATTTTCCCCCATTTTACAGCTGAGACAAATGAGGTCCATAAATAATAACTAACTTGAACAAAGTCACACAACTTTTTAGTGAGAGCCAGAATCTCATTCCAGACACTATTTCCTAATTAATTCTTATCGTCACTCCGTACAAAACAGCTTGTAGGAAGGAAGCATATTATTAGCAAAAACATCATTTTTTGGTGATTCTGGCTAGAGTCCAACTTTTACAGAGGCCTCTGGAATGAAGATCAGGACATCGCTTTTTCTGTCTCTTCTGCTACTCTTAAAGGCAAATACCAACTCAATGTATTGTGTGTTATCAAATTTGAGGGTTAAGAGTGATTGTCTTAGTATATTCAGGCTACTATAATGAAATACCTTATGCTGGGTAACTTATAAACAGCATAAATTTATTGCTCACAATTCTGGAGGCTGAGAAGTCCAAGATCAAGGCACCAGCAGATTCACCAGTATGTGGTGAGGGCTTACTCTCTACTTTGAAGATGATGCATTCTAGCTGTGTCCTCATGTGGCAGAAGAGGGGAATGAGCTCTCTTGGGCATCTTTTGTAAGGGAATTAATATTATTTATGAGGACAGAGCCCTCATGACTTAATTGCCTTCCAAGAGGCCCCTACTATTGTGTATTAGATTTTAATAAATGAATTGTGGACAGGTGGATTGTGAGGAGGGCAAACATGCATATCATAGCAATGGTTCTTCCTATTTCAGGAACTATAATTATAAGGGCCACTGAGAGGGTAAGAGGCTGTCCCAGAGTCACATATCAAAGGTGTGGCAGAAGCAGGAAACAAACCTGTGGGTTGTCAGTCTTAGTCCACCTACACTTGCAGGCTATGCCTAGATAAGGGACATGGCGAATTTCCGGATGTATTTGAGACTTCCATATTGCTCTGAAAAAATGTCTTGAGTGAGTCCTCTTCCTTTTCTTCCAGTGCCCCCCTCAACTAAATTTTTCCGCAGCAAAAATGATTTGTGAAATCATATCCTATTTATTCCCACTTTCCATGAAATTTTGTAGTGAGCTCCAAGTCTTCTACAGACTTATTATTTCCTGTTTGTCTCTATCTCTTCTTCCCTAGTCTGGCAAGTTTTATGCTAATACTCCTAACACTTAGGGAGCACCTTGAGGTGCTCCTGCCTTCTCCACACACAGGCATAAGAATCACAAGGTTTGTGGCCTGTGTTCACTATGTGAACATAGTTCCTGCTTAGGACCCTTTGAGGTGGTAGGGTTATGTTTCCTAAGGCAGTCTATACAAGGTCTGTATTATGACTTTGAGGATAGTAATTAAAGTAGGGACAGGCTGGAAGCTATGGTTGAGAAAGCAAAGAATATGCAAAAGTCTAGGTCAGCAACTAAGTGGGTGATTCTTGTTTGCATTTATGAGAGTTTTATCCAAACCACCAGAGGAGGTGGAATTCAGCGTATGCTTGCTCTCTTCCTGGATTGTTAGACATTGTCTTACCCCAAACCTGTTAACAACCACTATTCTTCACAAGATTGTGACATATCCCTTTTTTACAGGAGGAAAAAAATAATAGTTAACATCAATTAAATATATCTTAATCATATGTGTCTGGTATATTATGTGCCAAGCATATAGTGTTAAGGCGTATTAATTTATATAATCCATGCATATACTCTATAAAGTAAGTACAATTGTTATTATCTCAATTTTTCATTTAGGGGAACTGAGGCAGAAAAAGAACAGCTTGCCCAAGATCACATAGCTACTAAATGGTAGAAGTGGGGCTAGAATTAAAGCAGTGTGACTCCAGAATCCACTTATTTACTTAGTCTGCTATACTGCATCTCAGAAGCATAATCACTTAGATTCCGACAAACGGTATCTGAATACAATAGGGCTGTGATAACAAAACTACTATAGACTGAGAGCTTATAAAAATATCTCTCGATAGATAGATAGATAGATAGACAGATAGACAGACAGACAGATAGATAGATATCTATATCGTACAATTCTGGAGGCTGGAATGTCCAAGTTAAAGGTGCTGGCACATATAGTGTCTGATGAGGGCTTGCTTCTTGGTTCATTGACAGCCATCTTCTCGCTGTGTCCTTACATGGAAGAAAGAGTGAGAGAGTTCTCCAGGGTGTCTTTTATAAGGTCATTGATCCCATTCATAACGATAACACAGGGTAAAGAAAAATACATATGTTGGGCTTCTATCTGTATTTTACAATAAGCCACTTTAATTTTTTCTTGGAAGGGTTCAGGAAACAGATAATACAAAAGTAATCCTGGGACCCTGGTAGTGACTGAGACATTTGCAAGGAACTGAAAGGACACAATCTATAAGGAGTTGAAGTTGAAGGAGTAATGTAGCAACCCTAAGAGATCTCTGTAATTAATTGTTGCTCTAACATTTCCTAGAGTTCTTCTGATGCCTTCAAAGAAAGTGATATGTTCTTGGCCTTTTACATACTTCATTTGTTCCTCACAATAACCTAATTATGTAGGTATTCATTTTGCCCTCCACCTATCAGAAGAAGGAACTCAAGTCCTGAGAAGACAAATATTTTGTCCAAGGTCTCAGAACTGGTAAGTGGCAGAGCAGCCTGGATTTAAACTCAGGCAGTTTGTTTTTAGAGCCCACATATTTAAATGTTGCAAAGGATATAGAAAATCTAGAGTTCAAAAGCTCGTGCAAATAAAGCGTCAGAGCAATGAGTCAGCAATCTGAGGAAAGCAAGATCCTGAAGGATCAAACTATTGAAAAGCAAACCCAGCAGCTGGCCAAAAGGTCAATGTCAGCAGAGCCTCAAGCAATGATAAGGCAAAATGAATTAGAAAACACCCTTGAGGAACAGTAAAAGGAAATTTGAATTTTACCTTTCCCAGCTAGCAAACACCATGTATGTTTCCTATTAGTGCAAAGACCAGTCCAGTAGTATAGCTAGCCTCAGAGCTATAGGGAGAAGTAGGTTCAGTAGAAATGACTGAATGGAATGGCAGTAGCAGGGAAGAACATATTCAGCTAAAGTTACTTGCTAGAGATCATTTAGAAAATAATAGAATTATGGACTATTAGAAGTTAGAAAAAATACTAGATTCCTCTATACCACATTTATTCTTAAGTCATTTTTTATGACATTCCTGTGAAAAGGTCACACCTTCCCGCCTGTGTGGTTTTCAGGTAACTTTCATGTTTCAAAATGTACTCCTTATGTTGAGCTGAAATCTACCCCCATGTACTTTCCTTCTTTGGGGCTCAGTTATTTGCTCCTGGAGCACACTTGAGTAAGTCAAACCTCTGTCCACATGGCAACACCCTTTTGGGGCACATTTTGGAGAGAAATGGGGGAGGATAAGTTGTGCTATTAGCTTAACCTGATTGGAAGGTAAGCATAGGCTGACTTTTCTCATGAAAAGTCAGAAAGTCAAAAGTTTTATTTGATCATGGGAAGTATAGTTCATTAATCCATGACTTCTCCACAAGGGGATTTTGTTTTGGAATTGCTATTGTCTGAACTCATCCTTAATGGATCTTCTAAAACACCCTCAAAGCAGTTCATTCCCATGGTAGGCTCAGTTGTAGTTTGACTTTGTTTATTTACTTCTGGCCCTGAGATCTTGGCTCTATTCAGTGAAGAGTATGAGGAAGCAATTCCTGTTCCAAACGAAGGTAAATCCTAGCAAACTCTCTCTTTCTCTCACTATTCCTGCAATTATTACATACATTTCCAAATATATTCTTTCTTTATAGCTAACCTAGTAATTTAGAATAAACATTCAGTATTTACAGAGACACGGTATAAGTGAAATAAGAACAGAAATAACAGGCTTTGTCTTATTTTGTTGATGACATTAATAGCTAAATAAGATAAAATAATACAGGTTAAATTGGATTCTGTGCCTGAGTCTAAAAAAAAAATAATATAGGCTAAGGGTCACACAAAAAGTTATGCATTCTTTGTTGTGTGTGTGATAGAGAGAGAGTTAATACCAGACAGAAAGAGGAAAATGTCATACAGAGTTGTCTGGAAAGACCATCCAAGATATACAGCTTCTTGGCTTCTGTATGATGAGAAAGGAAGGAAAAATGAAACAATGGCAAGTATAGATGAAAACTAGAGTTTGCGAATCAAACTTAAGGAGGATGTATGAACCACATAGAGGAATTCCATACCAGATACTTGTGAATTTTTCCAACCAGAAGTTCTGAAAATTAAGAAAAAATGAATTAAGAAGTTGAGACAGTGTGAATTTAAGAATTAAAAAAAGGAATGATTGTTCCTAAATTGGAACTCAAAGAAGCAGAAAAAATGATTTTCACAGAAGCTTGGAATAGTGTTTCATGGGGTTCCTTTTTTTCCCCTTTGGTGTGTGTATGGGGGCAGGGGCTCTGGCTTGGCAAAGGTCCAGCTGTCTAAAGGTACTAGTGTAGTTTTTGTTATGGGGCACCTTGGAATGGTAGAGTGGGCAGGGGTGTGTAGCTGGCCAAACCTAGTTAAGGAAAAAAGGGAATGAGGAACTCAGAAGGCTATAAAGAACAGAGGGAAGATCTTCCAGTTAGGCCACAAACTCTATTGGATCTTTTAAGAGCTCTTTCTCAGTTCTGATGCTGTCAAAGTCAGATAGTTAAAGTGCAAAGAAGGGCTATGAGGCAGTTTTGGAAAATGAATAGACATTAAGGGTACTGGGGAAGTAGATGGAAGCACTCACACATGCACAGATATTCACACATATTCATACATCTATGTAACACACACACACATGCATACACACACTCACTCATGAATGGCATTACTTCAGAATGGCTTATAACTTTAGCCAAAGAGTAATTTAGACCATGGATGCAGTCCTGTATGCTGTTCAAACATCAGTGGTAATCTGGGTACTGAAAAATTGCCTTTAGCCCCAACCCACAGAGGGTGAGTCCAGGATTGACAGACAGGCTGCATTGTTGTAAGTGGATCTTATAAGAATTTAGATGTCTTGGGAGGGAGATATTCTAGGGTTTTTTCAGTTAGGGAGAAAGAAAAGTTACACTGAGTGCACAAGGCAAAGGAAGCTAGGCAGAATCTCTCTTCTCCTATCCCTGCTATTGTCAAGTACACACTCAAGAAGTCTTGAGTGTATATTGTGTGAGACACGAGGCAAACTTTTCTGACCCAATAATTTCGCTGAAGATGATGAAAAGGATGAGTGGGTCCTTTCTGTTTCCAGTAGCAACAGTTGAATAACAGGAATGAAAACTCTCCTGCCTATGAGATTTAAGATGGGAGAACAAAAGGTCAAGGGATAGAATCCACAATCAATGACTAATTGACTTCTCTACACTGAGGAGCTCTTGCTGGATTTTAAGATGTGATTGTGTAATCCCTCATAGTGCCACACTGTTTATAATTTACCCCAGATAAGAAGTGCATTTTCTTGCCGATGCTTAAAATGCAAAGATATTCAACCTTGAACAAATTAAAGGCAACATAAAGTAAATGACCTTTATTCATTATGATGCTCTCAGCTCTAGCTGAATAAAGAACATCTTTTTTCACCTAAATTTTAAATTACAGGGTCCCCTAGATCAAAATCATAATGACATTTATCTTGTTATCTGATGCCTGTAAGAAGTTGAAGGGATTTCTAAATATAGTTGTCTCCATGTTTCAGACACATTTTTTCACATTATTTGACAGTTATTAAGTACATTAATTTGCTGATGGTAATTTCAACACAACAATCATATAAAAAATGTAAGTCTTGTTTTCCCATCAAAGAAGAAGAAACTAGCAACTATCTTGAGAGCCATAAATCAAAGTATTAAAGACCCTTCAAATACCATTTAGGGAGTGAAGTGGAATTCTGGGTATCAAAATTCAGTTGGATAAGAAATATAATATGATTACAGTTAAAGGAACTTTTTTATGTGGTATTTCCCTAACCCAGATAGAGAGATATGGTAGTTTTACTAGAATAATCGGTAAGCAACAAATATATAGGTACAAGACAAGGTCTTGAATTCTTGGTTGATTCTACCAAAACAAACTCATAAATAATGTAGGTGAAAAAGCTTATTGAAGCAGATAGCTTGAAAATCAAATAACTTGAGAGTAAACATTGACTTTCTTAGTAGAATGTTTCGTGAAGGCCCTGAATTTATTTCCCTGAGGTGAAGCTAATCACATCTGCTTTGTTCCATGGCTCTAGGCTGTACCCCGCTACCTTTAGCCAGGTTTCCTGCAAATGCGTATAGTTGGCCCCAAGGGCCTGAACCAAAGATCAGGAAAATGGCCTAAATCCACACACACCAATGAAAAAACAACTCAAAGTGTATTTTTTCTCCATAAATGAAGGGTAGCATATTATTAGTAATAAAAATACCACTTTTCTTCAAAAACTTTGATTTTAGGATATACATGGTTCTTAATGTGATTGTTAAAAGTCCCAAATGAGCCCCAGAGTATACTGGGGATCAAGCATGACAGAACATTTTATTTATCCTAGTTGGTAGTATTATCCCTATCCATTGTTTTGAGGCAAAACAGGTGGATTTCTTGTTGATTATAAGACTTTCCTTTTAGACACACCCATATAACATTCACATCCTGGTCCTATACAATCCATGTAATTTCACTTTATTACTTTCCTTTTTCTTTTTTTAAAAATAGTATTACCAAAATAATATATGTATATAGTTTAAAATATAATTTGTGTTGAAAAATCAGTCCCTTTATTCATATCTCTCCACAGCCCAGTCCCATTTGAAACTGTTAGCTATTTCGTCTAGTATTTACCTTCATATTTCTAAATGACATACTGTGTTGCATTTTCTTGACTTATTGACATTACACATTGCCTATTAATTTCTTATAATAAAATATAAGAATTTAAGCTCTCTAACTTCTCTCTCACACACATTCACTTCTATTATTATTTAAAATACTATGCCTATGTAAACAGTGTTCACTGTTGAACTCAGTGTTCTACCATGATTCTATTTCTTTTCTCTTGCAATTTTTAAAATCATAAATTGCTCTTTTTTGTTTTCCATTTCCCATGTTTTCTTTGTACTTAACTTAATTTCTCCTCAATGTCCTTCTAGAATTGTCAGTGACAATCATTATTTTTTAAAAGTACTCAAATACTTGGAAAAAGTTGAAAATCCCCCACTAGTTCCATTCTTCCCTATAAGCTTCTTTCCCACAGTCCTGTATCCTCTTTTTTCTTTTTTTTTCTTTTTCAACTTTTATTTTAGAATCTGGGGGTATGTGTGCAGGTTTTTTACAAGGGTAATATTGCATGACACTGAGTTTTGGGATATTACTGAATGTGTCACCCAGGTAGTGAGCATAGTACCCATCAGGTAGTTTTTCAGCCCTTTCCCCTCTCCTCCTCTCCCCTACATTGCAGTCACAAGTGTCTATTGTTCTCATATTTATGTCTTCATTTACCCAATGTTGAACTCCCACTTATAAGTGAGAAATGCAATATTTGGTTTTCTGCCTCTGCTTTTTTTTTTTTTTTTTTTTGCTTAGGGCAATGGCCTCCAGCTGCATCCATATTTCAATCTAGAATGGATGTTCTCTGTTCTCTAGGCATGGGCCACAGTTGTCCCATAACCTCCTTTCCTCATTCTGTGGTGGATCACCTGTTCGATAGATTCCATTGTCTTTCTAGGTTTATTCTCTCACTTTGATAAGCATATGCCACCTAAGAAAAGACACATGGAGAATAAAGTTTTGAGTTCTTATAATCAGCCCTTTAAAAAATCCTATTTTTTGGCCGGGTGCGGTGGCTCATGCCTGTAATCCCAGCACTTTGGGAGGCCGAGGTGGCCGGATCACCTGAGTTCAGGAGTTCAAAACCAGCCTGACCAACATGGAGAAACCCAATCTCTACTAAAAATACAAAATTATCCGGGCATGGTGGCACATGCCTGTAATCCCAGCTACTAGGGAGGCTGAGGCAGGAGAATTGCTTGAACCTGGGAGGCGGAGGTTGCAGTGAGCCGAGATTGCATCATTGGACTCCAGCCTGGGCAACAAGAGCGAGACTCCGTCTCAAAAAAAAAAAAAAAAAATCCTATTTTCAATGCTGGTGGGAATGTAAACTAGTTCAGCTATTGTGGAAAGCAGTTTGGAAATTCCTCAAAAAGCTAAAACCAGAACTACCATTCAACCCAGCAATGCCATTATTGGATATATACTCAAAGGAATATAAATCATTCTACCATAAAGACACATGCATGCGTATGTTCAACACAGCTCTATTCACAGTAGCAAAGACATGAATTCAACCTAAATGCCCATGGATGGTAAACTAGATAAAGAAAACGTGGTATATATACACCATGAAAAAGAACGTAGCCATAAAAAGGAACAAGATCATGTCATTTGCACGGACATGGATGGAGCTAGAGGCCGTTATTCTTAGCAAACTAATGAAGGAACAGAGAGCCAAATACCATATATTCTCGATTATAAGTGGGAGATAAACATCAAGTACGTATGGACACAAGAAGAGAAAAAGAGACACCAGGGCCTGCTTGAAAGTAGAGCATGGGAGGAGGGTGAGGATTGAAAAACTATCTATCAGATACTCTACTTATCCCCTAAGTGACAGAATAATCTGTACACCAAACTCCCTGTGAGATGCAATTTACTTATACAACAAGCCTGCACATGCACCCCTGAACCTAAGATAAAAGTTAAATAAATAAATGAAAGGATAAAAGAAAGAGAAAAATCCTTTAAAAAAGAATTTCTCTCAATTTGGAAAATTACTTGGGCACCTCTTGGCTACATGAGTGATACATTATAAACTTGATTAACAGTTTTATATGTATGTGAGATGAGAGGTTGAATGCTGCTGCTTGATGAGTTTGCTTGAATGGTGACCAGGCAACAGCTGACCTCTTCATAGCCACCCTCCAAATGTCAGAGGTCTTTTTCTCTAAGGACCTTAGTTTCTCCAAGAATCTTTGTCTACTGCATCATCCTGAGCAGAGTAGCAGTGATACATACCTAGCTGTTTCTAGGAACAGGACAGGGAAAAGGAGTGAGGGTTCTAGTGCTCAATATGGGATTTTTACTTAATCTTCTTGTTCTCATACCCATGACTTATCCTTGTCCTACACTACGGTCCTTGAGCCTGGAGCCTCCCAGTTCAATTTTTCCGGAGACTAAATCTCTCTTCTCTTGGGGGAAGAAGGGGTAGACACCACCCACATGGATCAGAAAAGGGGAACTGGTGAGTTCAACCACTATGTATATTATCTTTCAACCTGAAAATATCTCTTCATCTGAAAACAACTTTTTCAGTTGCAAGCCATTTCCTTACGTTCTGCAGTACCTGGTGCCTCCAGGCATTGAGCCTCAGATTCTGCAGAGATACTGGAGTTACTTCTCATTGTTTTTCCCCCTCTGCAGGCACTGAAGTTATATATTCCGTTTCTATGCTAAATCAGTTAATACTTTTCTTTCCACGTTTTATTTTGTGAAAAAAAAAAAGGCTTTTAAAATCTTTTGTCTCCTGTTGTCTCCTCTTCTATTTTCTTAGTTCCTGTTCCTAATATCATCCATTACTGCTATCCATGGCTCTTAGTAAAGGCTTAGGGAGAAAACAAGATAAACTCGTAGTCAATTTGCCATATTTAACTAGAAGTCTGTTTATCCATTACTTTCCTATAAGCATGGTGGTTTGCATATTCTTCTCTCCTTATCTATAATTACAGTTGATTTAGTGTGGCTTTGACAGAATAGACAAGAAAGCTAAATTAAAGTGGACTTTATATAAAGATTAGTTCTTGATTCCAACTCAGCAATATTTCTTAGGGTCCTATAATAAGTGGTTTTAGTTTTCTCGACTTCAGGGGACATTATCAATATCATCTTGGGCCTATTACTAATTAGCAAATATAATATCAGTGTACCCTTAATAAGTTGTCTTTCAAACATGTTGTGTCCTAAATGTTCCAGCAAGAGAATTATAAGGAGGCATTAGCTTGAAATTCCACAAAAAGTAAATCCAGGCATTTGTGTGATAAACTTTTAACTAACTTGCAGTTATTAAGTTTAAACATAAGATAATCATGTATAGCTTCAAGTTCCACTCAAAAGTTTCCTGAAATTCTGCATACACTAATTCCTTAGTTATTTATTTAGAAATATCCCTGCTGGTGAGCAGTTACGTAGCTTTCATTGTTTCCCACTTATTTAGGTTAGAATTATCTACAGCAGGAGGTTGGACTTCTTTTTTGAAATGTGAAAGAGATGATTTGGAGATGGATTCAATAGAAACCCAAAACCCAGCATTGCACAATATACTTATGTGACAAACCTGCACATGTACCCCCTGAAACTAAAATAATAAAAAAGAACTTTTAAAAAAATAAAGTGAAAGATGAACACTGTATAATTCCCTTTAAAGCATTTATTATTTTGTTAAATGTCTTAAAGAATCGTAAAAGAAATAGTCTTTTTAAAAAAGCTATGATAGACAAAATTATAAGCCCCAAATATATATCTTCTGGAGCCTCTGAATATGTATTGTTACTTGGCAAGGACAAATTAAGGTTGTGGATAGAATTAGGGCTGCCAATCAGCTGACCTTGGAATGAGGAGAGTAGCTTAAATTATCCAGGTGGGCCCAATGTAATCACAAGGGTACTTATAATTGGAAGAGGGAGGCAAAAAGAGAGTGTCAGAATGATGCAGAAAGACTTGACAAACCACTGCTGGCTTAGAAGATGGAAGAATGGGGGCCAGGAGCCAAAGAATGTGGGAAGTCTCTAGAAGCTGGAAAAGGCAAGAAAATGAATGATTCCCTGGAAACTCTAGAAAGGAATGCAGCCCCGCTGGTACCTTGATGTTAGTCTAGTGAGAACTGTGTCATACTCCTGACCTCCAGAATCATAAGATAATAAATTTTTGTTGTCTTAAGTCACTAAATTAGTGGCAACTTGTTACAGTAGCCATAGGAAACTAATACAGAAGTCATATACTGAAACTTCACTTTCTCCATTCAATATACATATTGAACAGGAACTAGTACCAATAACCATGAAGATAATATGGGGGCTACAAAGTTGAAACATGAGGGCCATGATCTTTAGGAACTTATAGACCAGTATATAAGATTTTGTGTTGTTTTGGGTGTGCTATGGATTGGTGGAAAGAGTCTTGTCTTGTCTTTTCGTTTCGTTTCTTTTCGTTTCGTTTCGTTTCTTTTCTTTTCGTTTTCTTTTCTTTTCTTTTCTTTTCTTTTCTTTTCTTTTCTTTTCTTTTCTTTTCTTTTCTTCTCTCTCTCTCTCTCTCTCACACACACACACACACACACACACACACACACACACACACACACACACGGTGTTGATTCATTTAGCTAAGGATATACAAATTTAGCACAAGCGAGGTGCTTATTCGAGTAGGAGCAGCAGCAGCATTATTCCTTTAACCCTTTTAGTCCCTAATGTGGGGCACAAACAGTAGCAGGTAACACTGCTTGAATAAGGCATGATCTTGCCAAGTGCGAGAAATCTGATTTTGTGTTGTACCATATCCCTTCTCTGTGTGAGGGTTATATCACTGCCCAGGAAGAATTAAGTAACACATGCTCTTACATTTAAGGGAGTATTTATACATATCTGGTTTTCCTGCTTCTTGTTCTCAGAGTATTGTTTCTTAGTTTCTCAGTATCATGAGGCTGCATCTCACTCAGGGTGTAAAAGCTGAGTCAGGGAGTGCCCAGGTCCCCCTGAGGTGTATTTCTTCATCTAGAAAGACCATTTCTCCATGCGTATTTAAGTATGTGAATTTAATTGCTTTACATATAAGGTAGAAAGTGATAAGAGAAATATGTTTGCATACACAGCAACAGACATGTAGACATGTTGCTTTGGATACTTCTAAACAAATATTGTTAAGGTGATTAATGTATTCTCTTTTTTTTGCTCCAGGCTTTAGATTTAATATAGATAAATGGTATATATTTCTTATCTAGGAACATTGTTTCTTCCTTTTTGGGTATTTTTTTTTGTTTTTCTTTTTTAATTTGCAACTTTTATTTTCAGTTCAGGGGTACATGTGCAGAATATGCAGGTTTGTTACATAGGGAAACATATGCCATTGTGGTTTGCTGCACAGATGATCCTATCACCTAGGTATTTTTTTTTTTGATTTTTGAAATTCCCTTTTTTTTGGTTTTGTTTTTTGTTCTTCAAAAGGCACTTTTAAAAATTTTATTTCAATAGATTTTTTGGGGAACAGGTCATGTTTGGTTTCATAGATAAGTTCTTTAGTTGTGATTTCTGAGATTTTAATGCCAGCACCCACTGGTTATTCTTCCTGATCCTCTCTCTTCTCCCACCCTCCACCCTCCACCCTCCAACAGGCCTCAGTGTGTGTTGCTCCACTCCTGTGTCCATGTGTTTTCATAATTTATCTCACACTTATAAGTGAGAACATGCAGTGTTTGGTTTTCTATTCCTGCATTAGTTTGCTAAGGATAATGTTCTCCAACTCCATCCATGTCCTTGCAGAGGACAAGATCTTGTTCCTTTTAATGGCTGCATAGTATTTTGTAGTGTACATGTACCACATTTTCTTTATCCAGTCTATCATTGATGGGCATTTGGGTTGATTCCATGTCGTTGCTATTGTGCAATGGACATACACGTGTATGTGTCTTTATAGTAGAACAATTTATATTCCTTTGTGTATATGCCCAGTAATGGGATTGCTGGGTTGAATGGTATTTCTGCCTCTAGGTCTCTGAGAAATCACCACACTGTCTTTCACAATGTTTGAACTAATTTACATTACCACCAACAGTGTAAAATGGTTCCTTTTTCTCCATAAAACTTGTCAGCATGTTGTTTTGATTTTACTTTGTTGTTTTTGTTTTGACTTTTTATTGATAGCCATTCTGACTGGTATGAGACCATATCTCATTGTGGTTTTGATTTGCATTTCTCTAATAATCAGTGATGTTGAGCTTTTATTCATATGCTTGTTGGCTGCATGTGTGTCTTCTTTTGAGAAGTGTTGGTTCATGTCTATATTAGTCCATTTTCAAGCTGCTGATAAAGACATACCCAAGACTGGACAGTTTACAAAAGGAAGAGGTTTATTTGGACTTACAGTTCCACATGGCTGGAAAGGCCTCACAATCATGGTGGAAGGCAAGGAGGAGCAAATCACATCTTGTGTGGATGGCAACAGGCAAAAGAGAGCCTGTGCAGGGAGACTCCCATTTTTAAAACCATCAGCTCTCATAAGACCTATTCACTATCACAAGAACAGCATGGGAAAAACCCACCCCCATGATTCAGTCATCTCCAAATGGGTCCTTCTCAAAAGAAGTGGGAATTATGGGAGCTATAAGATGAAACTTGGGTGGGGACACACAGCCAAACTATATCATTCTGCCCCTGGCCCCTCCCAAATCTCATATCTTCACATTTCAAAAGCAGTCATGCCTTCCCAACAGTCCCCCAAAGTCTAAACTCATTTCAGCATTAACTCAAATGTCCACAGTCCAAAGTCTGATCTGAAATAAGGCAAGTCCCTTTTGCCTATGAGCCTGTAAAATCAAAAGCAAGTTAGTTACTTCCTAGATACAATGGGGGTATAGGCATTGGATGAATACAGCCATTCCGAATGGGAGAAATTGGCCAAAACAAAGGGGCCACAGGCCCCAGACAAGTCCGAAATCCAGGAGGGCAGTCAAATCTTAAAGCTCCAAAATAGACTCCTTTGACTCCAAGTCTCACATCCAGGTCAGGCTGATGCAAGAGGTATGTTCCCATGGTCTTGAACAGCTCTGCCCCTGTGGCTTTGCAGGGTACAGCCTCCCTCCTTGCGGCTTTCACAGGCTGTCATTGAATGTTTGCAGCTTTTCCAGGTGAATGGTGCAAGCTGTTAGTGGATCTACCATTCTGGGGTATGAAGCATGGTTGCCCTCTTCTCATAGCTCCACTAGGCAGTGCCTCAGTAGGGACTTTGTGTGAGGTCTCTGACCCCACATTTCTTTTCTGCAATGCCCTAGCAGAGGTTCTCCATGAAGGCCGTGGCCCTGCAGCAAACTTCTGCCTAGGCATTCAGGAATTTCCATACATCTTCTAAAATCTAGGCAGAGGTTCCCAAACCCCAATTCATGATTTCCATGCACTGGCAGGCTCAACATCATGTGGAATCTGCCAAGGGTTGGGGCTTTCACCCTCTGAAGCCACGAACCAAGCCCATTCAACCATGGCTGGAGTGGCTGGGATGGAGGTACTAAGTCTCTAGGCTGCACACAGCAAGGGGACCCTGGGCTCAGTCCCTGAAATCACTTTTTCCTCCTAGGCCTCAGGGCCTGTGATAGGAGGAGCTGCTGTGAAAACCTCTGACATGCCCTAGAGACATTTTTCCCATTGTCTTGCAGATTAACATTTAACTCCTCATTACTTATGCAAATTTCTGCAGTCAGCTTGGATTTCTTCTCACAAAATGGAATTTTCTTTTCTATCTCATTATCAGGCTACAAGTTTTGCAAACTTTTATGCTCTGTTTCCCTCATAAAACTGAATGCATTTAATGGCACTCAAGTCACCTCTTGAATGCTTTGCTTCTTAGAAATTCCTTTTGCCAGATACCATAAATCATCTCCCTCAAGTTCAAAGTTCCCCAAATCTCTAGGGCAGAGGCAAAGTGCTGCCAGTCTGTTTACTAAAACATAACAAGATTACCTTTACTCTAGTTCCCAACAAGTTCCTTATCTCCATCTGACACTACCTCAGTCTGGATTTCATTGTCCATGTCATTATCGGCATTTTGGTCAAAGCCATTCAACAAGTCTCTAGGGAATTAGAAACTTTCCCACTTTTTCCTGTCTTCTTCTGAGCCCTCAAAACTTCCAACCTCTGCGTGTTACCCAGTTCCAAAGTTGCTTCCCCATTTTCGGGTATCTTTTCAGCAGCGCCCCAGTGTACTGGTACTAATTTACTGTATTAGTCCTTTTTCATGCTGCTGATAAAGACATACCCAAGACTGTGCAATTTACAAAAGAAAGAGGTTTAATTGGACTTACAGTTCCACATAGCTGGGGAGGCCTCACAATCATGGTGGAAGGCGAGGAGAAGCAAGTCACATCTTAAATGGATGGCAGCAGGCAAAAAGAGAGCTTGTGCTGGGAGACTCCCCTTTCTAAAACCATCAGATCTCGTGAGACCCATTCTGTATCACAAATACAGCACAGAAGAGACCTGCCCCCATGATTCAATCACCTCTACCAGGTCCATCCTACAACACGTGGGAGGTACAAGATAAGATTTGGGTGGGGACACAGAGCCAAACCATATCAATGTTCTTTGCCCACTTTTTAATGTTTTTTTTTGTTTTTTTCTTGTAAATTTGTTTATGTTCCTTATAGATGCTGGATATTACACCTTTGTCAGATGCATAGATTGCAAAAATTTTCTCCCATTTTGTAGGTAGTCTGTTTACTCTGTTGATAGTTTATTTCACTGTGCAGTAGCTCTTTAGTGTAATTAGATTACATTTGTCAATTTTGACTTTTGTTGTGATTGCTTTCAATGTCTTTTTCATGAAATTTTTTCCATGCCTATGTCCTGAATGATATTGCCTAGGTTGTCTTTCCAGAGTTTTTATAGTTGTGGGTTTTACATTTAACTCTTTAATCCATTTTGAGTTGATTTTTGTATATGGTATAAGAAAGGGGTCTAGTTTCAATTTTCTGCAGATGGCTAGTCAGTTCTCCCAGCACCATTTATTAAATAGGGAATCCTTTCCCCATTGCTTATTTTTGTCAGGGTTGCCAAAGGTCAGATGGCTGTAGGTGTGCTGCCTTATTTCTGGGTTCTCTATTTTATTTCATTAGTCTATGTGGATTAATGTATTCTCTTAAGCAAAAAGATACAAGGCAACTGTTAGGACAACTGGGCTTCAAAAGGCCAGGAGGCAAAATTAAACATGTTAAAAAGAAAATCTCTTGATTAGAAAAAGAAAGATAATGATGCAAACTGCAAATGTTGGATCATGTTTTTAATTTTTCTTTTTCTGTCTTCTTAGCTTACAATAAGAGATAGATACAGTGGCAGCAAAAAATTAGAGAACTATAAAAGTCTGACAAATCTAAAATATGAAAAGTTGAGGTTAAATAGTAGCTAATGGTTGAGTTTATTGTTGCACCCATAGTCATCCAATTAAACAATGATCTTTTTGTCATTTATTTTGTACTCAATAGGTTCTGTGGAATACAAAGATGATTAATACCCAGTTCTTTTCATCAAGTAATTTTTAATCTAACATTTTGGTATAAATACTCATATAACTCTAATGCAAGGCCTGTTAAAGAGGTTAATAGATAGAAGCATAGGGCCATACTATTCAGAGAGAGAGAGAGGGTGAGAGAGAGAAAGAGATCAAACTCGTTTGTGGTGAGAGATCACATTCATTTTGCAGAGAGGAGTGGATTCTGGGATTTGACTCTTGGATGGCATTTTGGGACATTCCCTGGGGCAGGGAGTGGGGATCACACTGCCCTGAATGATGATACCCAGGCCAAGCAGCATCTACCATAAACTGACTTGAACCTTAAGAGAACATCTAGGGTAGTCTGGCAGTACTCCTCATGGCCTGTGGTGGCAGTGGCTACAGGGTAAGACTTTTCTGCCTTTGGAAAGGAGAGGGCAGAATGGGAAGTACTGCATCTTATGGTTTGAGTGCCAGCTCAGCTGCAAAACAATAGAACACTAGGTAGACTTCTAAGGTTTTTTAATCTAGGCCATGACTCCCAGATGAGAGCTTGTCATCTGGGGCAGCTCTTCTGGATCCACCTGAGACCTGGGGGACCTCACCACCCTGAAGGGAAGAACACAGGCCTGGCTGGCTTTGCCACCAACTGATTGTAGAGCCCCAGGGTCTAGAGAGAACATAGGCAGTAGTCATAGAGAGGTTATAGCAGGCCTTGGGTGAGACCTCGTGCTGGTTTGGGTCTGATGCAGCACAGTCATAGTAGTGGGGGCCATTGGGATGCTTGTATTACTCCACACCCAGCTTTAGGTGGCTCAGAACAGAGAGAGAGAGAGACAGAGGAGAGAGACTCTGTTTGTTTGGCAGAAAGTAATGGAAGAGAAAAATAGCCACTGCCTGGTAACCCGGAGAATTCTCATTGATTTTGTCTAAGACCATCAAGGCAGTTACTTCTACAATTCCACAAGAACCACAGTGTTACTGGGTTGCCCCCTAAAACAGATACAGGTTAAGTCACAACACTCAGGTCCTTTCAAATATCTGGAAAGCCTTCCCAAAAATGATGTCTACAAATAAGCCCAGACAGTGAAGACTACAATAAATATCTAGCTCTTCAATGCCCAGACAATAGCATCAACGTCATGCAAGAAAATAACCTCACCAAATGAACCAAATACAGCACAGGGGACCAATCCTGGAGAAATAGAAATATGTGACCTTTCAGACAGAGAATTCAAAATAGCTGTATTGAGGAAGCACAAAGAAATGGAAGATAACACAAAGAAGGAATTCAGAATTCTATCAGATTCATTTAACAAAGAGACTTAAATAATTAAAATGAATCAAACAGATATTGTGCAGCAGAAAACAGCAACTGGTATATGGAAAACTGCATCAGAGTACTTTAATGTCAGAATTGATGAAGCAGAAGCAAAATATAGTGAGCTTGAAGACAGACTATTTGTGAAAACACAGAGGAGACAAAAGAAGAAAGAATAAAAAACCATGAAGCATGTCTACAGGATCTACAAAATAGCCTCAAAGGGACAAATCTAAGAGATGTTTTCCTTAAACAGGAGATAGAGGAAGAAATAGGGGTAGAAAGTTTATTCAAAGGGATAATAGCAAAGAACTTCCCAAACATAAGGAAAGATTCCAATATCCAAGTACAAAAGGTTATAGAACACCAAGCAGATTTAACCCAAAGAAGACTCTCAAAGTAGTTAATAATAAAACTCCCAAAGATCAAGATTAAACAAAGGGTCGTAAAAACAGCAAAAGAAAATAAACAAATAACGTAAAATAGAGCTCTACTAGATCTGGCAGCCAACTTTTCAGTGGAAATCTTAAAATTCAGGAGAGAGTGGCATGATATATTTAAAGTGCTAAATGGAAAAACCTTTAACCCTAGAATAGTATTTCTGACAAAATTACACTTCAAGCATGAAGGAGAAATAAAGACTTCCCCAGACAAAAGCTGATGGATTTCATCAACATCAGACCTATCCACAAGTAATGCTATAGGGAGTACTTCAATAAGAAAGAAAGTGACAGTAATGAACAATAAATAATCACCTGAAGGTACAAAACTCACTGGTACTAGTAAGTACACAGAAAAACACAGAATGTTATAACACTGTAACTGTGATGTGCAAACTACTCTTATTCTAAATAGAAAGAATAAATGATGAACCAGTCAAAAATAATAACTACAACAACTTTTCAAAACATAGTACAATAAGATATAAATAGAGACAACAAAAAGTTAAAAAGCAGGGGTAAGACTTTAAGGCATAGCATTTTTTTTCAGGTTTTTTGTTTATGTAATTAGTGTTACATTTTAATCAGGTTAAAATATTGGATGATAAGATAGTATTTGCAAGCCTCATAGTGAACTCAAACCAAAAAACATACAAAGGAGATGCAAAAAATAGAAAGCAAGAAATTAAATCATATCTACAGAGAAAATCACCTTCAGTAAAGGAAGACAGGAAGGAAAGAAAAAGGAAGAGAAAACCAGAAATTAAATAACAAAATGGCAGGAGTATGTTCTTATCAATAATAACATTAAATGTAAATGGACTAAACTCTCCAATTAAATGATACAGATGAGCTGAATGGATGAAAAAACAAGACCCATTGATCTCTTGACTACAGGAAACACACTTCACCTACAAAGACACACTTAGACTGAAAATAAAGAGTTGGAAAAAGATATTCCATGCCAATGGAAGTCAAGAAAGACCAGGAGTCACTATACTTATATCAGACAAAATAGATTTCAAGATTAAAAAATGTAAGAAGAGACAAAGAATGTCACCATATAATGATAAAAGGATCCATTTGGTAAAAGGATACAAAAATTTTAAATATATATGCACCCAACATGGGAGCAGCCAGATATATAAAGAAATGTTATTAGAGATAAAGAGAGAGATAGGGCCAAATACAATAATAGCTGGAAATTTCTGCATAACACTTTCAACGTTGGACAGATCTTCCAGATGGAAAAAAAAAGAAACATCAGTTTTAATCTGCAATGTAGACAAAATGGATCTAATAGAAAATTACAGAACATATCATCCAAAACTGCAGAATACACATTCTTTTTCTTAACACATGGATTGTTCTCCAGGATGCACTGTAGGTTAGATCACAAAACAAGTCTTAAAACATTCAAAACATTTGAAATAATAATCTTCTCTTACTGAAAGGACATAAATCTAGAAATTGATAACAAGAAATTTTTGAAATGATGCAAATACATGGAAATTAATATGCTACTGAATGACTGGTGGGCCAATGAAGAAATTAAGAAGAAAATTGAAAAATTTTCTTGAAAATATGATAATAGAAGCATAACATGCTGAAACCTGTGGGATACAGCAAAAACAGTACTGAAAAGGAATTTTACAGCTATAAGTGCCTACATCAAAAAAGAAGATAAACTTCAAATAAACAACCTTATGATTATTCTTAAAGAAGTAGAAAAGCAAGAGCAAACCAAACAAAAAATCAGTACAAGAAAAGAAATAATAAAGATCAGAGCTGAAATAAATGAAATTGAAATGAAGAAAACAATACAAAAGATCAATAAAACAAAAAGTTGGGTTTCTTTTTGAACTTAAACAAAATCGACAGACCTTTGGCAAAAATAACTAGGAAAAAAAGAGAGAAGATCTAAATAAATAAAATCAGAAATTAAAAAAGAGATATTATGACTGATACTGCAGAAGCTCAGAGCACCGTTAGTGGTTAGTCTGAGAAACTCTAAGCCAATAAATTGGAAAGTCTTATAGTAATGGACAGATTTATAGACACATTTAATCTACCAACATTGAACCAGAAAGAGATTCAAATCCTGAACAGTGCAATACCAAGTAATGAGACGGAAGCCATAACAAAAATCTCCCAGAAAAAAAAAAAAAAAAAAAGAAGCCTGGGAACTGATGACTTCACTGATGAATTCCACAAAACATTTAACGAAGTACTAATACAAATCCTACTCAAACTGTTCCAAAAAAGAGAGAAGGAAGAAATACTCAAATTCATTCTATAGGGCCAGTATTACCCTGATACCAAAACCAGACAAAGACATATCAAAAAAAGAAAACTACAGGCCAATATCTCTGATGAATATTGATGCAAAATTCCTCAACAAAATATTAGGAAACAGAATTGAACAATACATTAGAAAGATCATTCATCATGACCAAGTGGGATCTATTCCTGGGATGCAAGGGTGGTTCTATATATGCAAATCAATCAGTGTGATACATCATATCAACAGAATGAAGGAAAAATCCTATATGATCACTTCAATTGATGCTAAAAAAGCATTTGATAAAATTCAACATCCCCTCATGATAAAAAGTCTCAAAAAACTGAGGATAGAAAGAATGTGCCTCAACATAATAAAAGCCATATATGACAGACCCACAACTAGTATCATACTGAATGTGGAAAAACCGAAAGCCTTTCCTCTAAGATCTGGAACACAACAAGGATGCTCACTAACACTACTGATATTCAACATAGTACTGGAAGTCCACAATAGAGCAGTCAGACAAGAGAAAGAAATAAACGGCATCCAAATTGAAGAGGAAAAGTATTAGAACTGATAAACAAATTCAGTAAAGCTGCAGGATACAGTATCAGCATACAAAAATCAGTAGCATTTCTACATGCCAACAGTGAACAATGTGAAAAGAAATAAAAAGGTAATCCCATTTA
Source organism: Macaca fascicularis (assembly GCF_037993035.2). Lineage (NCBI taxonomy): Eukaryota > Metazoa > Chordata > Mammalia > Primates > Cercopithecidae > Macaca > Macaca fascicularis. The sequence goes on along the minus strand of NC_088395.1, from coordinate 123,720,201 downwards.
CAGTAACCACACATAAAATTAAATACCTAGGAATTAACTTAACAAAAGAAGTGAAAAATCTCTATAGGGAGAACTATAAAACACTGATGAAAGAATTTTGAGAGGACACCAAAAAGTGGAGAAATATTTCATTTTCATGGATTGGAAAAATCAATATTGTTAAAATGTTCATAGTACCCAAAGCATCAACAGATTCAATGCCATCCCTATCAAAATACAAACGACATTCTTTATAGAAATAGAAAAAAGTTTTCCTAAAATGTATATAGAACCACAAAAGACCCAGAATAGCCAAATCTATCCTAAGCAAAAAGAAAAAACTGGAGCAATCACATTGCCTGACTTCAAATTATGCTACAGACAGAGCTATAGTAACCAAAACAGCATGGTATTGGCATAAAACAGGTAAACAGACAAATGGAACAGACTAGAGAACCCAGAAACAAATTCACACACCTCCAGTGAACTCATTTTTGACAGAAGTTGCAAGAACATACACTGGGAAAATTAGTCTGTTCAATAAATAGTGATGGGAAAACTGGATGTCCATATGTACAAGGATGAAAGTAGACCCCTATCTCCTGCCATATACAAAAATCAAATCAAAATGAATGAAATACTTAAATCTATGACCTCAAACCTTGAAACTACTACAAGAAAACATAGGGAAAATTATCCAGGACATTGGTCTGGGCAAATATTTCTTGAGCAATACACCACAAGCATAGGCAGCCAAAGCAAAATTATACAAATGGGATCATGGCAGGTTAATTAGCTTCTGTACAGCAAATGATACAATCACAAAGTGAAGAGACAACCCACAGAATGGGAGAAAATGTTTGCAAACTATCCATTTGACAAAAGATTAATCCCCAGAATATATAAGGAGCTCAAACAACTCTAAAGGGAAAAATCTAAGTTGATCAAAAAAATGGGCAAAAGATCTGAATAGACATTTCTTAACAGAAGACACAGAAATGCAAAACAGGCATATGAAAAAGTACTCAGCATCATTGATCATCAGAGGAATGCAAATCAAGACTACAATGAGATATCATCTCACCGCTGTTAAAATGGCTTTTATCCAAAAGACAGGCAGTAACAAATGCTGGCAGGGATGTGGTGAAAAGGGAACCCTTGCACACTGTTGGTGGGCATGTAAATCAGTACAACCACTATGGAAAGCAGTTTGGAGGTTCCTCAAAAAACTAAAAATTGAGCTACCATGGGATCTGGCAATTCTACTGCTGGGTATATACCCTAAATAAAGGAAATCAATATATTGAAGACATATCTGCACCCTATATATTGGTTACAGCAATCTTTACAATAGCTAAGATTTGGCAGTAACCTAAGTATGCATCAACAGATGAATGGATAAAAAAAAATGTGGTAGTTATCTACAATGGACTACTATTTGGCCATAAAAAACGAGATCCCGTCATTCGTAACAACATGGATGGAACTGGAGATCATTATGTTAAGTGAAGTTACAGAAAGACTGTAACTGGCTTACTTCACTTTCTCACTTATTTGTAGTATCTGAAAATCAAAGCAGTTAAACTCAGACAAAGAGAGTGAAGGATGGTTACCAGAAGCTGGGAAGGGTAGTAGAGGGCTTAATGAAGGTGTGGATGGTTAGTGAATACTGCAAAAAAAAAAAAAAAAAAAAAAAAAAAGTTAGAATGAATAAGTCCTTGTATTCGATAGCACACCAGGGTGACTATAGTCCATGATAATTGAATTGAACATTTTGTAGTAACTAATAGAGTGTAATAGGATTGTTTGTAACTCAAAGAATTAATGCTTGAGGGGTTAGAATACCCCATTCTCCATGATGTGCTTATTTCACGTTGCATACCTTTATCAAAACATCTCATCCACCCCATAAGTATATAAACCTAATATGTGCCAGCAAAAATTAAAAATTAAAAAATTTAAAAACCGAATCTCTGCTCTCAAAGATCTCACAGTGTTTTGTGGACTATGATAACGTTACATAAAAAGTGCAGGTCAACTTTAGAACACAACTTTCCTCATCCCTGAAAATGGAGCTTGGAATGGATGGGCTTGTGGTGAGACAAATTACTGAATGTGAAAGAATGTGTGAGACAAATTGCTGAATGTGTAGGTGTATGGATGAGTTTCTGCGTTCTGTATTCTGTTCCTCACCGTTAAAAGTATGAAGACTGATATATGTTCCATAATATATTTTTGTGAATCTGGCGATTATTCCTCACTCGTATTTTCCCTTCTGCATGGCTTCAAGGAGTCTCTCCAGCCAGAATGAGCTATGATAAGTGCCTGTCCTGTCATGTACTGTAGTGATGAGTCAAATGAATGTCCTGACTCTAACACATTGGACTGGCTCTCTGACTCTTGGCTATAAGTACTCTTTGTAGAGAAAGCATATTTCTACTCTATTCACCCATTGGGAAAATGGATTCTTAGCTGGTAATACTCAGGGATCTGAACACGCAGTCTGAGCTTTTTCTGCTGGGGCCTCTGAGCAGTCTGTGTTTCACCAGACTGCAACTGTTCTCCAAAGTGACATTTGTTAGGCTTGTTAACTGATGTCTTTTCTTCAAAGTGCAATGTGAAACAGCAAACTTAAGGATTTCGTAAAACTATATAGGGATAACTTTTACTGAAAATATTGGTATTAATGCAAATGCTTTCACCTAAGAATAATGGAACAAAAGGCAGTTGACAGCTTAACTACTTTTAGAAGAAGAGGGAGTGGGCTTTTGAAATTGAGTGCTTGGGCTAACACAATTTGTGCAAAATTTGCTTCTCAATTGGACTTGTGATAGCTTTTAGCTATGTTTGAAACACCAGAGAAATTTCTCTTTTGTTCCTTGAAAGGAAAGTGGCTATACTGATTTGGGTTATTTGTCTGGAAACCTGTCTTGCTCTCTGAAAAACTGTCTTTTAAAACAGCCTTTTAAAAAATGATGGAGCTCTGGGCCATGGCTACCTTATATAATTATGACATGCACAACATTTATCAGCAATAGTTTCTCTTTGGAAATATTCTGGCTGAATTGCAGTGGTTTATCCTTATTTCTAAATAAAAAGCTCTGAGTGGGTTGTGACAACTGCCAGACAGGTGTTATTTAAACAAACAGGCAAACAAACCAAATAATGAAATAATTCTGATTAAATTTTCAAAGAAGTCAGCTCAGGTAGCTAGAATAATAATCCTGAACACTGATTTCCCCTCAACAACCTGCACCTGGGGAAGTTGAGTGACAGCTCTCTAGGGGAGAGGATAGACCTACTTGAAGTATTGCTCCTCTAGAATTATATAGGAGATGAAAAGAACACAAAGGTTAAATTCCTCACTTCTACCCGCCATGACTTGCCTGTTTCCATCTAGTAAGTAATGAGTAAATTGGAGGAAACTTACTGTGCCTTTTTACGTGAGAAGAGAGTAGTATCTTGAGAAGTGATACCTAATTCAAATATAGGGAGAGCTTCTTTTTGCTCATCTTGGGTTCTTTAATTATTTTAACCGGATTTTGGATTTCTCATAAAGATATTTCGGCCTGAATTTCGTTGTTTTATTGGTATTTCTGTGGAAAACAAGGACAAGGACTTCTTACCCTGCCATCTTGCTCCTCCATCGTTTCTTTACATGGGTTATGTTATCAACAAGTGTCTTCTAAAGATTTAGTACAATGTCTGCCTGGTACAGAGTAGGGACTTTATAAAAGATAGTTATTTGACAAATACATGAATACATGAACAGAGGAAATTGGGGAGTTCCAACTGGGCATGTTCCTTTGAAAGGAAACACAGGCTGGGCACGGTGGCTCACACCTGTAATCCCAGCACTTTGGGAGGCCGAGGCGGGCGGATCATCTGAAGTCAGGAGTTCAAGCCTGGCCAACATGGTGAAACCCTGTCTCTACTAAAAATACAAAATTAGCCGGGCATTGTGGCAGGCACCTGTAATCCCAGCTACTGAGAAGGCTGAGGCAGGAGAATCACTTGAACTTGGGAGGCAGAGGTTGTAGTGAGCGAGATCACACCATTGCACTGCAGTCTGGGCGACAGAGTGAGACTCCATCTCAAAATAAAATAAAATAATAAAATAAAACAAAATAAAATAAGGAAACAGTCTGCTCCTGGCTGAGCCTCTAAGTGTCTTAAATGAAAATCAGTGAAGAGTCTATATGGGGGAGAAAGTTCTATACAAGAATTAAACAAATGGCTAAATGAGTCATGTACACTGGTTCTGTCAGGGAAGGAAATACAAAGATTTTTCTTTAGAGAGTGATTTTTTCACCCTCTAAATTCCTAAAATTTATTTGGTAATTGAGTATATACACTATTCTCTTCTCTGATTGTTTTACAACTATTTAAAATTTTAAACTTAAGGTAAATTTAAATTTACCTTAAAAATGAACAATATGGGTAAAAAATGGAGAATTTTAATATAGAAAGGTGCCAGATTATTCTCATTGTTTCCAATTCTTCTAATGCCAATAAATCTCTAAATCATATATAAAAATACCCATTATATTTGAACATATCTTTGCATGCTTTTAGAATTCTATTGCTCATTTTTATTAACTAATAGTAAATTATTAATACTTCCAATCTATAGAATGCTTATTATGTGATAGGCATTTGGAGAAGCACCTTTATATGCCTTAACCTCATTTAATACTTATTACTTTTAAAGGTGTAGGCATTAGCATACCCGTTTTAAAGATGAAGACACTGAGACCAATAAAATGGCCAGAAGAATGTTAATACATTTCGGAAGAATGTTCAGACTCATTAAATATTTCAAAATAGCACATTGAAGGAAAGGAAACTTTCAAATGGAATAGCTTCAAATGGAATTGCTTTGCCTGGCTGCATGGAGTCTAAGGAACAAATTTCTTATCCTCTTCAGGTTTATGAAAGAAGGTTGTAAGAGAAATACAGCCCAGGTGGTTCTTGATTTTTTTAAGGATATTAGCAAGAAGAAATGGACTACTATTCAAAGAAAAGACCTAAATAAAGTACCATATCTTGCCATCAAACCTATGGAATAAATGACCCATGAATGGTGGCCGATTTCACAGCCATGGGGCTTGGTTGATTTGCTCAAATGCCTGTTCAGTTACAAGAGTCAAAAGAATTAAACTTTTCAAACACAAGATGGAGGCTCAAGATATAGTAATATGTTTCTGATTCCAGATTTATTTTGCTTTCCATCCATTGCTCTAGAGAGATACATTTCATTACATTATTTTCATGTTTTAAATGCATCAACTTGGTAATGTGACTTATATTTTAATATGATGTGGAAAACATTGTTTTTTATTTTGAATAAGGTATTCTCATCTAAAATCCCAAGTCAGTATTAACTCTGAAGTATCAATTAGTATCATTCCTGAGAGCAATCTTTTAATCCCAGGGATAGGTATTTGGGGTATATATTTTTTGAGTATATGCCTAAGATGATCTTTAGCTTTTGGGAAAAATAAAGCAAAAACTGATAAAATATGGCAAGAAAAGATAAAGGAATTTGGTGCATAATATCAGAATAGGTTATGCTTATGTGGCAGGATATATATTAAATATCCAGATCCAAAATCTCTTTAACATGTATGAGTTGAAAATTGCATATTGAAGTAGAATGCGGAGCACCTTCCTTAGGTACAGTGATGCTACATATCAAACAAGCTAAAAGGAATCATATGCTTTTTTTTCCATTTAATTATCATAACCATAATGTGCAAAATTATTTATCAATCATTCATGAATTTCTAAAATGCTTATAACTGTATTAGCTGGGCACTTAATAATCAATTAAACAATGAAATCAATCTACCTTTCCATTAGCAAACAGAGATCCCTTGCAGGACCATGTCTACATTAGTTCTCTAGAATACTTAAAACAATGTGAACATTTATTAAATGATTAGTGACAATACAAATACATTTATGTATTAAAAAGGACTATCATAACTTTGGATTGATTTTATTGAAATGTTTTTGCTTGAAACAGATCTGAAATTGATCCAAGGGAACAGCTACAAACTGCAAATATGAATAATAGATTTTTCTTTCAAGGGAAATATGAAAAAATATGTATTTAATCATTACTACTGCCTTGTTATGCTCATGGTATCTAGGCCTCTTCAATTTTTTATCTGCATACTTTCCTGAAGTCCTTACCTTTGGGCCTGCAGCAGATAAAGTCCTAATAGTTTCTCCACCCAGAAATAGGGCAAGCCTAAATACCGGAACTCAAGTCTTCTCTACCTAAACTGGTTGTTGACTCCTGTCTCTTAACTCATAGAGTAAATCCTGATGTTTCTGGTACTTAAATCTGACCCGAGCAGATTTTGCTTTGACCACTGAATACCCTAGGTGGGGTACTATAGATCAGTATTTTTCAACTTATTAGGTTCACAGACTCCTTAAAAAATCTTATGAAACCCATAGACCTCTGTCCCACAAAAAATTTCATTACAATTTTATGTAATGATCCCTAGAACCTCATCTATGACCCTCAGGTTAAGAGCCATTTCTTTAAGCTGTCACAGGAGCTTGATTATACTTTGGTATAATAAAGTATACCAAACTTTGGTATACTTTATATAATAAACTTGATTAAACTTTATAACAGTTTGTAAGTCCAAGTTTGTTCGGGAAAAGGTGAATTCCACTAAAGCCAAATATGTATAATTTATTACCTAGTTTGACATTATCCAGAGACTCAAGTAGCATTGAAACTGGCATAAGGTAAAATTTTAATACAAAACTACATGTGGAAAATAACATTACAGTTTATTTATGTTGCTAGGATGAATGTCTGTATATTTTTCTTTGGAATTGTGACTCCTTTGGGTTGGCAGAAATATGAAAGTTCATTTTGTTCAACAGGTCTTTTGATGCTTTAAACTCCTCTATGTGTATCAGTTTTCTCTGTTGCTTCAGAGTTAGCTATCATACTTTTAACACGTGAGAAAGAAATGATTAAATATCAGTTTGAAAATTTAAACCTGCTTCCGCTTTATATAAGAAGAATTTAGCCTATTGTGACCTCTGGTGTTTTTTTCAGAATTGAAAAGAATAAATAAATGGATTCCTTTATGTAAAATAATATAACATACTTCTTTCTTTTCTGACTTGATTCTCTCTAGAGTGTAAGATCTGGATTCTGCAGTTGTTGACATGGTATCATTCTTTTTTTATGCTGAGAGATGTCATCAGTTTTTGAATGAGAAATAGAATATCATTGTTGGAGCAGATAAAAATTGAGTCACTTATTTACACAATACTTTTCTCTCTGTGACAACCAGCCTTCACTACCTAAATTAATAGCATATTTTAGAAATCAGCCTTTTTAATACCGTAAGTTTTCTAACTTAAGAACCTGAATGGAAATATAGTAAAGAGAATAGAGTATTTCTGAATGTCATTTCCAGGAATTCTTGTTATATGTCCCATTTGTTTTCATCAAACTTCTAGATTCCAAATGTCTTTATCCTTTCTCCAGTTTTACCCCTCTTTTAATGAAGTGTTTGAAAACCCTTACTTTATGTATGAGAAAGGAATAAAAGTAATGTGACCAATTTCATTAACAATGCACATGCTAATAAACATTGGTCTTTAAAGTATGTCAACTTGGGATTCCAGAAAATTATCCAAGTGTTGTCTTGGCCAAAAAATAACACAAAAATTTGTTTCAGAACCAGTTTATGAGCCACATAGGTTGTTATACTGATTACTGGGGCTAGATTTCTGATTCTCAAACTTGTTTCATATTAACATCACACAGGAAGCTTTAAAAATATGATTTCCAGGCCCAACCCTAAAGATTCTGAGTAATTGGTGTGGGGTGTGGGCTAGACATAGGGCTTTAAAAATTTTCCCAGTTGGTTCTAATGTGTGCCCAAGGTTGAGAACCATTGGGCAGAAGGTTTGACAAGGTTCTGAGGACACCTAATAGCTTATTTGCTACCTAAGAGTGCTTTTAAACCAAAATTTACAGTTTAAAGCTATTCGGAATAAAGTAATAGAATAGTTTGTGAAGTAATTTTCCATGGCTCTCGAATTCACCATGATTTCTCCAATATAATGGCTAATTCAGCACTGTGCCCAATAAACACATTACCCGGAGAGCATTGAACTATCTTTAATAAAGAAAATCCAAAAAAGAAGCATATTCACAAGAAGGGCAGTCTTATTAATTTGACTTTGCATTGACCAGGTTTAGATTTACATTACATATAGTTTGCTGAGGAAGATCATTTTCGTTCTGCACTATTTTGAGTAAGTGTGTACTGAATTAATGTGTTTTTTCCATATAATGGCAGTGAAGGGTTTTTGGTTTGTTTACTTTTTTGACAGAGAGACAGAGGAGTGGCTAAAAATAATCTTTTTATCCCATGGTCTTAGCTTATGTGTATTTGAGATTTTGTTCCCGTTTCATGGTACATGCTCTTCCTATAAACAGTTTATCCATAATGTTGGTTTCTTATCAAATATGTCTTACAAGATGAAGTACTATCTAACACTCCTGCAGTTCTGAATGATTTTATAGAAATGCTTGATATGGTAGAAACATTTTTAGCTCTCTCTCAAATTAATAGGTTTTACTTGTATTCCATGGATAAAAATATTTTATTTGATCAACATATTTAATTAAGTTAGATTCAGGAGCAGAACTCATTTACTCAGTGATGATAAAATGCAGAAAAAGCACAATAACTTACAGATATGTGTAGCTGATAAAAATGTAGTTATAGAAAGAATTAGTGAAAAGTTTGACATTATGGTCTGTGCATTTTTTATGTAAAGATAAACTTCTAAGTAACAAATAACAAAACCAATAACTGTGGAAACACCTTCATACCTATGAAGGGTGAACCAAAAAGACTCCTCAAGTCTACTCAATAGGCTGTGCATTTATACTCTTGATGGAGCTGCTGACCTTGTCCTCTATTAGTGCAAATTGGAATATCAAAGCGGTATCAAAGAATTTCATTGTAACTGGTAATAACTACCTGTGGGAAACTATACAATCCCACTTGACAAGAAGGTTAGGAGGTCTGAAAGAAAATGCTGAAATATGGTAATCTCCCAATTCCCACAAAACCTAATCATTCAAATATTTCATGTAATGCCAATGTGCATGTCAAATTTTAACAATGACTCACATGAGATGAGGAACATTTCTTATACTCTAGAGTGGTGAGGAAGTTTTTACAAATTAGGTGCGTTTCATGTGTGTACTTTACAGACCAACATTCTTTAATACACCCTGTCATTTTAAAAAAATCATAATAATCACTCTTTATTGACCTTATGCAGATGCTAGACACTGTTCTCTATATATTAGATTGAAGATATAAAATTGACGTATTTGACCATTGTTGATCTGCATAAACAGCATATAGTTCAACCTAATATATTATCTCAATTTATCCTTAGAACTCCACTGAGATAGTTGCTATTGTCCTCATTTTACAGATGTGGAAGCTGAGGTTCAGAGGCTTACTTTATCTCCAGTCCAGAACAAGATACTGGCAGAAGGATGATTTTTAAAAAAGTAAATTGTATCGTGTATATTTGAGATTTACAACAAGATGTTATGGGATACATAAAGATAGTAAAGTTGTTACTATAGTGGAGCAAATTAATATGTCTATTATCTCACATAGTTATTTTTCCTGTGAGAAAGGTGATGAAAATGTGCTTATTTAACAGAAATCCCTAATACAATGAAATTTTATTAACTATAGTCCTCATGTTGTACATTAGATCTTTGAACTTCTTCCCTCTATAGATCTACTACTTTATATCCTTTGGAATACATTTCCTCTTGCTCCACCTGACCCCTGGTAATCACCGTTTTATTCTCTATCTCCGTATATTTGATCTTTATTTTTTTAAAAATATTATACGTACAAGTGAGGCAATATATTATTTTTTATTCTGTGTCTGGCTTATTTCACTGAGCATAGCATCCATTTTGTCCATCCATGTTGTGGATAATGGTAGAATCTCCTATTTTTACAGCTGAATAATATTTCATTGCATATATTTACCACATTTCCTTTATTCATTCATTCATCAACAGACACTTAAGTTGTTGTCCTATCTTGGCTATCATGAACAATGCTCCAATGAACATAGAAGTACAGAGTAATGATTTTACCTTAATCAAGTATATAGACATACCTCATTTTATCACACTTCAATTTATTGTACTCTATAGATAATTGCATTTTTGACAAATTGAAGGTTTATGACAACCCTGTGTCAAGCAAGTCTGTTGGCACCATTTTTTCCAACAGTTTGTGCTCACTTCACATCTCTGCATCACATTTTTGTAATTCTCTCAATATTTCCAACATTTTCCTCATTATTATATCTGTCATGATGATCTATGTGACCATAGATCGTCTTTGATGTTCTATGATGTTACTATTAAAATTATTCTGGGGGGCCACGAACCACACCCAAATAAGATGGCAAACTTAATTAATAAATGTTATGTGTGTTCTGAGTGCTCCACCGACTGGTTGCTCCCTCATTTCTCTCCCTCTCCTCAGGCCTTCCTATTCCCTGAGACACAACACTATTTAAATTAGTCCAATTAATAACTCTACAATGGCCTGTAAGTGTTCAAGTGAAAGGAGGAGTCACACTTGTAATCAAATGCTAGAAATGATTAAGTTTAGTAAGGAAGGCATGTCTGAAACCAAGACAGGCTGAAAGTTAGGCCTCTTGTGTCAAATAATTAGCCAAGATGTGAATGTAGGGAAAAAGTTATTAAAGAAAACTAAAAGTGCTACTCCAATGAACACATGAATAATAAGAATGTGAAACAATTTTATTTCTGATATGGAGATAGTTTTAATGGTCTGGATAGAAGGTCAAGTCACAACATTCCCTTCAGCCAAAGACTAATTTAGAGCAAGATCCTAACACTCTTCAATTTTATGAAGGGTAAGAGAGGTGAAGAAGCTGCAGAAGAAAAGCTGGAAGCTAGCAGGGGCTTAAGGAAAGAAACTGTCTCCATAACATAAAAGTGCAAGGTGAAATAGCAAGAGATGATAGAGAAGCTGCAGCAAGTTATCCAGAAGAGCTAGGATCATTGATGAAGGTGGCTACACTAAACAATAGATTTTCAGTGGAGACAAAACAGCATTATATTGGAAGATGATACCATGTAAGACTTTCACAGCCAGATAAGAGAAGTCAATGCCTGGCTTCAAAGATTCGAAGGAGAGGCTAACAATCTTGTTAGGGTCTAATGTAGCTGGGGACATTAAGTTGAAGTCAATGTTAACTCATCACTTGGAAAATCATAAGGCCCTTAAGAATTATTCTCAATGTACTCTTCCTGTTCTGGATGACAGCTTATCTGTATGCAGCATGGTTTATTAAATATTTGAAGCCCACTCTTGAGACCTACTGCTCAGAACAAAAAATTTCTTTCAAAATATTGGTGCTCATTGACAATGCACCTCATCACCGAAGAGCTCTGATGGAGATATACAAGGAGATTAATATTGTTTTCATAACTGCTAACAACATCCATTCTGCAGCTCACGGATTAAGAAATTCCAAACAATATTGCTTAAGAAACAAGTATTGTAAGGCCATAGCTGCCAATGATAGTGATTCTTTGAATGGATCTGGACAAAGTAATTTGAAAACCTTCTGAAAAGGATTTACCATTATAGATTCCATTAAGAACATCCATGGTTTATGAGAAGTGATCAAAATATCAACTTAACTGAAGTCTTGAAGAAGTTGATTCCAGTCCTTGTAGATGATTTTGAGGATTCAAGATATCAGTGGAGGAAGTATTTGAACATGTGGTGAAGTTAACAAGATAATTAGAATTAGAAGTGGAGCCTGAAGATGTGACAAAATTGCCACAATCTCACGACATAAATTTAACAAATGAAGAGTTGCTTTTAATGTATGAGAAAAAGTGGTGAGCTTTTTTTTTTTTTTTTTTTTTTTTTTTTTTTTTTTTTTTTAAGATGGAATTTACTCCTGGCAAAAATGCTGTGAAATTATTGAAATGATAACAAAGAATTTAGAAAATTCCATAAACATAGTTGGTAAGGCAGCAGATTTTGGGAAGATTTACTCCAATTTTGAAAGACGTAATACTGTGGGTAAAATGCTATCAAATAACATCTCACACTACAGAGAAACCTTTCATGAAAGAGTCAATCAATGTGGCATGCCTCCCTGTTGTCTTATTTTAAGAAATTGCCACAGCCACCCCAATATTCAGAAACCACCACCCTGATCAGTAAGCAGCCATCAACATGGAGGAAAGACCCTCCACTAGCAAAAAGATGACTCACAGAAGGCTCAGATTATTTTTAGCCACAAATTATTGTTAATTAACGTATGTACATTTTTTTCATATACAATGCTATTGAACACTTAATAGAATACATTTTAGTGTAAGCATAAGTTTTATATGCACTGGCAAACCACAACATTTGTGTGACTCACCTTATTCCAATATCCAATTTATTGCTGTAGTCTCAAATTGAACTTGCATTATTCTCAATGTATGCCTGTATACCCAGAGAAGGAATTCCTGGATCATATGGTAGTTCTATCAGTATTATTCAATCTCAGAATGGCCTGACTCCAAATAGACTAATATTCTAGTGTAGTACTGTGCCTGGCATTTTCCAATTTATTTAAACAATGTATGCATAGGACTTATTCATGATAAGGGTGTAAGTTCAATTTCCTTTTTAAAAATAGTTTTATTGATACATAATATTTGCACATATTTATGGATGGGGTACATGTGACATATTATTGCACTCTTACAATGTAAGTCAGAATATTTAGGACATTCATCAGCTCAAATATTTGTCATTTCTATGAGTTGGGAACATTTCGAGTACTCTCTTCTAGCTATTTTGAAATATACATTATATTGTTGTTATCTTTCGTCACCCTACTCGACTGTGAAATATTATAACTTATTCCTTTTATCTAACTATGTTTGTACCCATTAACTAACTTCTCATCTCTACTCCTATACACACACCCTTCTCAGCCTCTGGTAACAATCATTCTACTATCTACCTCCATTAGATTAACTTTTATAGCTCTTACATGTGAGTGAGTACATGTGATTTTTCTCTGTGCCTGGCTTATTTCAATTAACATAATGATGTTCAGCTCCATCCATGTTGCTGCAAAGGACATGATTTCCATTTTTATGGCTGAATGGTATTCCATTGTGTATATATCCAATATTTTATCAATTTTTCTGTTGATAGACTCAAAGTTGATTCCATATCTTTGCTACTGTGAATAGTGCTGCAATAAACATAAAGGTGTAGGTATCTCTTTGATATACAGATTTATTTTCTTTTTTATAAATAACTAATAGTGGGATTGCTGGATTATATGGTAGTTCTATTTTTATTTATTTTTTATTTGTACACATTTTGTGTATACATGTATAATTGAATCACATGTATATAATGAATACATACATGTAATGATCCAGTCAGAGTATTTAGTGTATGGTAGTTCTACTTTTAGTTTTTTGAGAAAGTTTCATAATGTTTACCCTAGTGGCTGTACTAATGTATATTCCTACCAACAGTGTATATGAGTTCCCTTTTCTCCATATCCTCACCAGCATCTGTTATTTTTGTGTCTTTTTAATAATAGCCATTCTATTTGTGGTAAGACAATATCTCATTGTGGTTTTTATTTGAATTTCACTGATGATTAGTGATGTTGAACATTTTTAAATATATGTGCTGCCCATTTGTATGTCTTCTATTGAGAAATGTCTATTGAGGTCCTTTGCCCATTTTGTAATGGAATTATTATTATTATTATTATTATTATTATTATTATTTTAACTGTTGATTTGATTTCCTTGTATATCGGGACGTTAGTCCCTTATTGGATGTATAGTTTGCAAATATTTTCTCGCATTCAACCAGTTGTCTCTTCACTCTGTTGATGGTTTTCCCTTGTGCAGAAACTTTTTATTTTATTTTATTTTTTATTAGTTTTTTTTTGAGGTTTCTGCAGGTTCTTTACTTCAAGACAGTGCTGAGCAATATTAGGTGTTAATTGCATTGTCTTCAGCCCCTGTGTTGAAACTGGGGTTCTTTTGAGAACTCTGGGATCCTGAACTTTGTGGCCCATTGGTTGAAGGGCTGAAATAGAAGGATTCTCCTGCACCCGCATTTGTTTTTATTTTTTATTTTTATTTTTTTTTACATTTTAAGTTCTAGGGTACATGTGCACAACGTGCAGGTTTGTTACATATGTATACATGTGCCATATTGGTGTGATGCACCTGTTAACTCGTCATTTACATTAGGTATATCTCCTAATGCTATCCCTCCTCCCTCCCCTCACCCCACAACAGGCCCCGGTGTGTCATGTTCCCCTTCCTGTGTCCAAGTGTTCTCATTGTTCAGTTCTCACCTATGAGTGAGAACATGCAGTGTTTGGTTTTCTGTTCTTGCGATAGGTTGCTGAGAATGATGATTTCCACCTGCATCCATGTCCCTACAAAAGACACAAACTCATCCTTTTTTTATGGCTGCATAGTGTTCCATGGTGTATATGTGCCACATTTTCTTAATCCAGTCTGTCATTGATGGACATTTGGGTTGGTTCCAAGTCTTTGCTATTGTGAATAGTGCCACAATAAACACACATGTGCATGTGTCTTTATAGCAGCATGATTTATAATCCTTTGTGTATATACCCAGTAATGGGATGGCTGGGTCAAATGGTATTTCTAGTTCTAGATCCCTGAGGAATTGCCAGACTGTCTTCCACAATGGTTGACCTAGTTTACAGTCCCACCAACAGTGTAAAAGTGTTCCTATTTCTCCACATCCTCTCCAGCACCTGTTGTTTCCTGACATTTTAATGATGGCCATTCTAACTGGTGTGAGATGGTATCTCATTGTGGTTTCGATGTGTATTTCTCTGATGGCGAGTGATGATGAGCATTTTTTCATGTGTCTGTTGGCTGCATAAATGTCGTCTTTTGAGAAGTGTCTGTTCATATCCTTTGCCCACTTTTTGATGGGGTTGTTTGTTTTTTTTCTTGTAAATTTGTTTGAGTTCTTTGTAGGTTCTGGATATTAGCCCTTTGTCAGAGGAGTAGATTGCAAAAATTTTCTCCCATTCTGTAGGTTGCCTGTTCACTCTGATGGTAGTTTCTTTTGCTGTGCATAAGCTCTTTAGTTTAATTAGATCCCATTTGTCAATTTTGGCTTTTGTTGCCATTGCTTTTGGTGTTTTAGATATGAAGTCCTTGCCCATGCATATGTCCTGAATGCAAGAAATAACTAAGATCAGAGCAGAACTGAATGAGATAGGGACACAAAAAAAACCCTTCAAAAAATCAATGAATCCAGGAGCTGGGTTTTTGAAAAGAACAACCAAATTGATAGACCGCTAGCAAGACTAATAAATAAGAGAAGAGAGAAGAATCAATTAGATGCAATAAAAAAAGGATAAAGGTGATATCACCACTGACCCCACAGAAATATAAACTTTTTAGTTTAATATAGTCCCATTAGTCTATTGTTTCTTTTGTTGCTTGTGCTCTGGGGGCTTAGTTATAAAATCTTTGCCTAGATCAATGTCCTAGATTGTTTCCTCTGTTTTCCTCTATAGAACTTTTAGTTTTGGTTCTTATGTTTAAGAATTTAATCCATCTTGAGTTACTTTTGTATATGGTGAGAGAAAGAGGTCTAGTTTTATTCTTCTCCATATAGATATCTAATGTTTGCAGAATCATTTATTGGAGAAGGCCATCTTTTCTCCAATGTATGTTCTTCATACCTTTTAAAAAATATGTCATCTTTAAAAATTATGTTAATTTTTAAATAAAATTTTCTAACAAATGATTAATACTTAACAGCTTTACAGGATGTTTAATGAAGAATTAATAATTTTCCTGAAATAAACATTTAGGTACATGACCAAAAGTGCAATCTAATTTACATTATACATTTTTAACTTTCATCTAATTTAAAGCTCCTCTCAGTTCCAGCATGAGTCTGGCCACAACATTTTATAAATAAGCTCTGAGAAAGGAAAACATAGTCTATTTCTTTTTCATTCTTTTGCATTGCTTTTCTATCTTTCTTCCTCCAATCACTATGTTGCCTCCCTCTGACTTCTCTAGGATAGGTATGGGATAGTGATAGGGTAAGGGTAAAGAAAAAAGGTGAGATAGCCAATGGTCTTACTTGGCTGGTGCATTATACCTTTACTGTGATAGATGTGCAAATACTGGCTACCATGATACTAGAGTAAATGGGATATTTTTAAGAATTGAATTGCTACCTGATACATCCCTCTGCTAAGGTCTCCCCAATACTGTAGGCAATACATTCCTTAATTGACTTATTATTACTCTCTCAGCTCCCACACTGTAATGGTATCCCACTTCCTTTCAAACAGTCTCTTTCTGCTGGGTCTATCTTTCCCTAGAAGGCAGTCTTCCTATTAGGATCCTTTAGGACAGCTCTGCTATGGCTTTTTTCATGTACTCTTCGTCAAAATAAAAACACTGAAAATTTGCCCCCTCATTGGTGAAAGTGCAGCTTGTATCCATTGTGGCCCTCCTAACCCTGTTCCCTCTAAACTCCAGGGGCTGCCTGCCAAGCACTTCATTAAGTATTTTCTCCATACTCCACTCTAGTACCATGGCAGTACTGGGCACTAGAGTAAGGCCCAATGAAACCCCTTATATGGCTTGAGGTGGAAAGTGGAAGGAGGAACCCCTTTTCTCCCCTAATAACAACACTTCATTTCTCCAACCCTAGTAGGCTAACAGTTCTCTTCTTAAAAATTCCCCCCTCAACAACCTCCTTCCAATCTCTACCTCTCTTACAGATAAGTTTGGGATGAGTGATGAAACAAGAGGTATAGGACCTGTTTGGAGGCATCTCTTGGTAAGTCTAACATATATAGCCTTCTGTTTAAAATGTGGAGGAACATGCCATCTATTATTATATATCTTGTGGACTCAGATAATGGATAATTGGATCAGTAAGAAAGAGAAAACCTGAACAGACTAATACTGATTAATGAAATTGAATCTGTAACTAAAAACTCTCCCAACAAAGAAAAGTCCAAGACTGGATGTCTTCACTGCTGATTTCTACCAAACTTACAAGAAAAACTAACACCAGTTCTCCTGAAACTATCCCAGAAAACGAAGGCAGAAGGAGTTATCCCTAACTCATTCAATGAGGCCAGAATTAGCCTGATACTAAAACCAGAAAAATATGCAACAGGAAAAGAAAACTATAGGCCAATAACCCTGAGGAATATAGATACAAAAATCCTCAAGAAAATACTACCAAAGTAAATCCAATAGCACAGGAAGAGGATAACACACCATGATCAAGTGGGATTTATCCCAGGGAAGCAAGGATGGTTCAACATATGCAAATCAATAAATGTGATACCTCATATCAACAGAATGGAGGACAAAATCCATATGAGCATCTCAATAAATGCAGAAAAAAAGCTTTTGATAAAAAGCTTTTGATGTCCCTTCATGATAAAAACTCTCAACAAATTAGGCACACAAGGAGCATAACTCAACAAAATAAAGGTCATAATCCACAGCTAACATCATACTGATGGGGAAAACCTAAAAGCATTTTGCTTAGTAACTCAAACAAGGCAACGATGCCCACTTTCACCACTCCTATTCAACATAGTACTGAAAATCCTTTCCAGAGCTATCAGGCAAGATAAATAAAGGCATCCGAATTGAGAAAGAGAGTCACATTGTTCCTCTTTGCAAATGACATAATCTTATAGAAAAACCTAGACACCACCAAAAGTCCTGTAGCTCTGAAAAATAAATTCAGTAAAAATGCAGGATACAACATCATCATACAAAAATCAGTAGCATTTATGTACACTAAAGATGAACTAGCTGAGAAAGAAATTGAGAAGGTAATCCCCTTTACAATAACTATAAAACATACCTAGAAAAAAATAATCAAGGAGATATTATAAAGAACCTCTACAAGGAAAACTATAAAACAGTAATAAGGACATTCAACAATACACAAAGAAATGGAAAGACATGACATGCTCATGGACTGGAAGAATTAATATTGTTAAAATAACCATACTGCACAAAGCAATCTACAGATTCAGTGCAATTCCTATCAAAATACCAATGAAGTATTTTACATAAATGGAGAAAACAATTCTTAAAATTCTATGGAATCAAAAAGAGTCCAAATGACCAAAGTAATTCTGAGCAAAATGAATGAAGCTGGAGTCATTACACTACCTGACTTCCAAATATATTACAGGCTATCATAAGCAACACAGACACATAAACCAATATAACAAATTAGAGAACCCAATAATAGATTCACATATTTACAGCCAACCAAATTTTGAAAAAAGCACCGAGAACATGTATTAAAGAATGAACACACTCTTTAATAAATGGTGCTGAGAAAACTAGATATCCATATGCAGAAGAATAAAACCAGACCCCTATCTCTCACCATATATGAAAGCAACTCAAAATGGATTAAAGGCTTAAACATAAGACCCAAAACTAAAAATCCTATAGAAGAAAACAGGGGAAACAATCCAGGATATTGATCTAGGCATAGGTTTTATAAGTAAGAACTCAAACTTACAGGCAACACAATTAGACAAATGGGATTATATTAAACTAAAAATCTTCTGCACAGCAAATGAAACAACAGAGTAAAGAGAAAACGTGTTGAATCACGGAAAATATTTACAAACTATTCATCCAATAAGGGACTAATATCCAGGATATACAAGGAACAAAGGAACTCAAACAGTTAAAAGAAATCCCACTAAAAAGTGGGCAAATGACATAGACATTTCTCAAAAGAAGACATACACACGGCCAACATGTATGTGAAAAAATGCTCTATAACACTAATTATCTGGGAAATTAAAATCAAAATCACAATGAAATGTTATCTTAGCCAGGTAGAACAGCTACTATTAAAAACAAAATATAACAGATGCTGCTGGGGATATGGAGAAAAGGGAACTCATATAGACTGTTGGTAGGAATGTAAATTAGTGAAGCCACTATGGTAAACAGTGGGGGAGCTTTTCTTGAAACTAAAAGTAGAACTACCCTATCATCCTCAAATTCAACTTTAGGGTATTCATCCAAAGGGAAAGAAATCAGTATATCAAGAGTATACTTACACTCCCATGTTTATTGCAGCACCATTCAGAATAGCAAAGACATAGAATTAACCTGTGTGTCCATCAATGGATAAATGAACAAGAAAATGCCATGTATATATACATAATGTAATACTATTTGGCCATAAAAATAATGTAATTATGTCATTTGCCATAACATGGATGGAACTGGAGGCCATTATGTTAGTTGAAATAAGCCAGGCACAGGAAGACAAATATTGCATATTCTCACTCATATGTAAAAAGCTGATTTCACAGAGTAGAGAATAGAAGGATAGATGCCAAAGGGTGGGAAGAATCTGTGGGAGGTTGATTAATGGGTACAAGCATACAGTCAGATAAAAGGAATAAGTTGTAATACTCAATAGCAGAGTAGGATGACTAAAGTTAACAACAATGTATTGTATATTTCAAAATACTGGAAGAGAGAGCTTGAAATGTTCCCAGCACATATAAATGATAAATACTTGAGATGATGGACACCCCAAATACTCTAACTTGATTATTGCATAGTCTGTTCCTGTAACAAAATATCACATGTATCTGATAAATATGTACAAGTATTTGTATAAATTTTGAAAACTGAGAGATTCAAAATTGTGTATTTTTATCCCATGCAATATGATGTTTTGAAATATGTATACATTGTAGAATGGCTCAATTGAGCTAATAAACAATAGTTAAAAATATCTGTTGTATAATGTGGTGACTGTAGTTAATAACAATGCATTATATTTTGAAACAGATTGGCCTTTTAATTCCTGTAACTGAAATTATTTGTCACCCCTGACAGTTACCTGAATAGCTAAGGTTGCTGTCTGAAATATCATCCAGGGGTCTGAAAAAGAGATTTAACAGAGTAGTTTTGATGATAGAAATAGAAGAAAAATCAAATTATTTCCTAAGTGCAATATATTGGAATCCACTTATTCAATATTCTAGTCAATTCCATTTTTAAAATGAGGAGATGTGAACAGACATTTTAATGTGTCTTCCATATTAACTATTTTCTGTACAATGGAAATAGTGAGCATTCTGAGCTGTGAGAGAAAGGAGAAAATCCAAATACACTAGAGTCATTAAGGAAGGAAGGCTTTGTGGAGATCATGGAGTATAAGTAAGTGGTAGGATTTGGATTGTTTGTGGAGGAAGAAATAGTAAAGTGGAAATACTTATGAATATTGAGATTGTGGTGAGAAAAAAAAGTCGTTGTTACCCATGCTTTTTGGGGAGGTTTTTAATGTAATTTGCATATTTGCTTCAGAATTTCAATGATATTAAATTTACAACAGTTAAGATTGCCTGGCTTTTTCTCAACTCCAGAACCAATTATAACTGCACTGCTGTGAAAGGGAATATGGCAAAAACCACATAAGATTTGAAGTCTTTCGTATTTTGGATATGATTGAGCCTTGATCTTATCTTACAACCAAACAGATGACTTCTAAAAAGGAAGCCTGTTAACCTAGCTTTTCTAGTATATGTCCACATTATTGGAGGATTTAGTTACTATGTAGAGCAGCAGGTTAAGTTTATTTCTGGAACAGTTTCCTGATTCTTAGGCTAACTGCATAATTGGGGCAAGAGGTATTGCAGAGGGAGGAGGGAGAAAAAGGGGAGATTTATGCCCAGCTTCAGATGTTTAGAAGGAATAAAAAAGGCATGAATGCAGGAAACAAGTACCTCCTCACCTGCCAGTGACCCCACAAAGAGAATGCCATCTGACAGGCTTTGTGAGTACTTGGGGGAATATACTGTGGACTAAGCTGTAATGGCCTACATTAGTGGAAGGATTATTTTGTAACGTCAAGGCCTGTTATGGGCTATATTATATTCCTCCCAAATTCATATGTTGAAGTCCTAACCCCTATTACTTCCTAACATCACTGCATTTGAGGATAGAATCTTTAAAGAGGTAATTATGGTTAAATGTGGTTAATAGGGTTGGCCCTAATTCAAAATGACTGATATCTTATAAGAAGAAACCACGACACAGATTTACACATAGAGAAGATCAGACATACACGTAGAGAAGATCAAGACACAGGGAAAAGACAGCCATTTACTAGCTGAGGAGGAGAGAGGTCTTAGAAGAAATTAACTTTGCCGACATCTCGATCTCAGACTTGTGGCTTCCAGAACTGTGAGAAAATTAATTTCTATTGTTTAAGTCACCTAATATGTGATATTTTGTTATGGCAGCCCTAGAAAACTAATACAAGGTCTCAAAATAAATGCATTTTGATTATTATCAATGCTTAAATCAAATGATAGAACCATTTTTTTTGTTTGTTTGAATGTTTCTTTTTTCCTGTCAGAGCTCTTTAGTCACTTATTCACCCAGTAAATCTTTATCTGGCATGTACCTTGTGTACCACACAAGGAGGTAGATTCCTGGGAATATGAAGAACAGATATACATCTTACACTCAAGCAGCTCACAGTCTATTGGAGGAGGCATAAAATTAGGGAATCGTAACACAGTGTGAAAAATTCTGCAATATGTACACATAGAGTATTGTGGGAATGCAAAGGTGGTGCACTAAACCCAGCCTCAGTGGCTGGGATAACTGAACTTCTGAGGGGAGGTACTACTTCCCCTCAGAAAATGTTTAAAGAATAGGTAGGAAGTAGCCAGGGAAAGTAAGAGCTGAAGGTATTACATTCAGAGGAAATAACAGGGACAGATGAGCAAGCAGAGTGCATTCAAATTATTGGAAATAGTAGTGAAAGATGAGGCTTAAAATGTCACCAAGGCTAAACCACTGAGGGTTTTCAATGTCATATTAAGTGTTCAAGAAAACTAAACATGACCTGAGGAGGACACTGTACTTCTATATTTGAGTCCTTGTGGATGAGCTATAACCTAGCTTAATAGTCAGACAAAATTGAAAATCTAACTTAAGAGTATTTGCCTGTAGTAATAACTGAGTCTTGGTCAATCCCAGCAGCCATACTTCAACCACTCATAGACAGCTAAGTGTTCAAACTGTGTTAAAATAAGGCAAACAGCAACCTGTAACCAACCCAACTGTTTCTGTACCTCACTGCTGATTTCTATACATCATTTACGGTGTTTTTTGTTTTTTGTTTTGTCTATAAATCTTCTTCCACCACGTGGCTGCACTGGAGTTTCTGTGAATCTGCTGTGATTCTGGGGGTTGCCCGATTCGCAAATAATTCATTGCTCAATCAAACTCTTTAAATATTAAATTCGGCTGACATTTTTCTTTTATAAGAAAGTTGTATTTTATCTTAAATTCAATGAGGGAGACAATGAAGAGATTTTATCATCGGAAGAGTGAAAAAAATCAAGTACACATATTATAATATGAAGATTGGGGGATGGCATGGCCATGTCCTGAGACAGGGAACATTGAAGGAGAGGTTGAGTTGAGGCAAAGATGAAGAGCTTAGTTTTGGATAGGGTGGGTTTATTTTACTGATTGCCTTGGTGTATTTTGCTCCTATAACAAAAAAAACTTAGATTGAATAATTTGTAAGGAGTAGACATTTATTGCTGATAGTTTTAGATACTGGGAAGTCCAAGATCAAGGTACAAGCAGATTCAATGTCTGATGAGGGACTGTTTCTCATAGACAGTTTCTTTTAGCTGCGTCTTCACATGGTAAAAGGGACAAACAAGATTCCTTGGGCCTCTTTTATAAAAGCACTAATCCCATTCATGAGAGTGAGGTCCTCATGACCTAATCATCCTCCAAAGACCCTACCTCTTAATGCCATTTCATTGGGGATTAGGTTTTAATCTATGAAATTTGGGGGAGACAAATATGTTGACCATAGCACTGCTTGTGAGACAGTTAAGATACAGATGTCTTATTTGACTTTTGGAACTGGAGTTCAAGAGCGAGAAATTGGATAGAGATCCATACTTTATAATTTTATTATTATAAGTAATTCTTCTTACATTCTTTGTTACGTGTGCAATTTGGGCACAGATCAGGAGCCATTTGTGTAAGAGAGATACACTGCATATATTGAGAAGCAATGTTGGGAGCAGGAAGGATTTCAAAAGATGCTAAGAACCCAGTAAGGACACACAAGAGCTGTAATGTGGAAAGAAAGCTGAGATTGGAAGCTGGGGTGCACAGTTATGAAATAGGTCTAGGACTATGAGTTGAGTTTCAGCGAAATTCTGCAAGGTCTTCCAAATCCCTTCTTCCTCATGTGATATGGTTTTTATTTTGCAGCCTGTTCATGCATAAAGCCTTTTCCCCTTAAAGCCACTGCTTAGCCTGAGTCATCACTATAGTAGCTGACACAAAGAGAACTTAATGATTGAGATTTTTAAAAATGACAGGTCAACCTTCAGAATATCAAGAAACTGGTAATGAGGGACACTGATGACATAGTTCAAAGGAGAGTAATATACTATCACTGTTAATTACAAGTAAACTTTTAATATTTTCTTTTGGATAATAGAATGAGAAATAACAATAGAGGAGAACAAAATTCTATAAGCCCCTTTTAAAATCTTTTTCACTTTCAATCCTGTTTGTCTTGAGGCTGCATTCAAGTATCTATGTGTGTCATTCTTTGTGGAAATTTTATTGTCTCCTAACACCATTTGACAGTTAGAAATGAGTTATATATTGAAGAGTCAAGGTAGAGATTTCACCACAGTAGAAAGGTCATAAATGGTAAGCATAAAGATTATACCCAATATTGGTTTTATAGTGTTCATTATTAAGGTGATAGTAGAGAATTTTTGTCAAGTTATTTGTGATGGACAGACACTAAGGAGCTAGAAGTATATTAACCAAACCGCTTGTTTCCCTCAAAGTGTTTTATTTTGTTGTCTATGGTTATTACTTTGGAACATTTATTTAGAAATTTCTAGCTCTTTCCTTTGTCACAGAAGGTGATAAAGACATAACCATATATTTAGACATGATTTTGAAGTTCTGACTTTTCCATTAGACATAATCTTAAATATTTCTCCTGAAAATGCATCAAATACATGACATTAATAAATCCCAGGCAGTAAATGTTATCCTTAATTTACAGAACAGGAACAAAAATAATGCAAAACAAGGTGAGAGTTAATAGAAAATTTAATTTACAGGGACAGTGTCAGAATAAACTGAGCCATGTATGAGCTTTAATGAAAGTATTGAATAGAAAGATAAGTAAATACCTTGTCTTTGTCAATATTCTGAGAAAAATCAAGCCCAAAATTTTACAGTATGGAAGGTCAAAAACAATTTGGCATCCGTGCTGTCATAGCTTAAGGTTTTTCCTAGGCCTTGGTTGGGAGAAAATGGAAATGTTGATGCAAAGGGATGAGGAAGATATTAAGAAAAACCCAGAGGCAAAAGCAGCTTACGAAGTAGTTAGAGAGCCACCAAAGTGAAAGAAATTTTGTTTCCCTTTATTAACTATTACAAAGATCGGATGGAGAATAAAAATAAACAGGTCATTTTATTTTAAAATATTATGTCCTTTTCATCTCCATTCCTTCGGTTAAAATTGTGTTTTACCTGTGCTTCCAGTCTTTCAGAAACAATTTGTTGATTCCTTTTATTTACATATTTTGTTATGCAAATTCAGTAACCTTGAAGTATTCATGTATTTCAATTGTCATTGTGATTATGAGTTGTTTTTTGTTGTTTGTCTTTCCCAGATAATGAATGAAAATAAAAATTACTTTGGAAACTTGTAAATGCATTTGGCTGAAACAACAATCTGGTGTTTAGATAAGAATTAGCCCTATATCCTTACAAGGTTGCATGTACCCATTCATTCATTCATTCATAGAGAATAATTTATTGGGTTCCTTCTATTTTCCAGGCTCTTTGTGGGTACTGAGAGCTCAATACAATACAAACCCTGCCCTCAAAAATAATAACCATCTCTCCAGAATAATTTTGCTTCTAAGAGTCCGTAGTTACCATAAAACAATCTTGGTGTCTCATACTGTTCCTTTTTTTCATCACAATTGACTTTTTAAAATGAAAGTGCACTGAAGTACACTTAAGGAGAGTTCACCTTGAAATTATAAGTGATCTATATCAAATTAATTCTAAAAGTTGATAGTAGACAATATTAATATTCAGGGATTAGTTGGGGTGGTGGCTTACTCCCCTCTCATTTTACAATAATAGTGAGATTGCATCTTACAAAAAAAATTCTAGATCCCAGGCTTGAAAGCCCTCAGAGTTATATTCTCTGCCTAACCTAATAATGAAGGTAGTTCTGTTCTCACATTAGGAATAAAAACCATAAAATATTTACAACAAGATTTTTTTCTTTATGTAACCTCAACTTTCATTTTAGATTCAGGAATACATGTGCAGGTTTCTTACATGGGTATATTCCTTGGCACTGAGGTTTGGGGGTGCCCATTAGGTAGTTTTTCAGTTTTTGATCCCTCCCTTTCTACTCCCTTTAGTAGACAGTAGTCCCCAGTGTCTATTATTCTCATCTTTATGTCCATGTGTATGCAATGCTTAGCTCTCACTTATACAGAAGAGAAAATGGTGTTTGGGTTTCTATTCCTGTGTTAATTTGCTTAGGATAATGGTCTCCAGCTGTATCCATGTTGCTTTATATGACATGATTTCATTCTTTTATATGGCTGCGTAGTATTCCATGGTGTATATATACTATATTTTCTTTATCCAATCCACTGTGGATGGGCACCTAGGTTGATTTCGTGTCTTTGCTATTGTGATTAGTGCTATGATGAACATATGAGTGCATGTGTCTTTTTGATAAAATAATATACATTTTCCTTTGGGTATATGCCCAGTAATGGGATTGCAGGGTTAAACAGTAGTTCTCTTTTAAGTTATTTGAGAAATATCCAAACTGCTTTCCACAGTGGCTGAACTAATTTACATTCCCACCAACAGTGCTTAAGTATTCTCTTTTTTGTGCAGCCTCACCAACCTCCATAGTTTTTTGACTTTGTACTAATAAGCCATTCTGACTGGTGTGAGATAGTATCTCATTGTGGTTTTTATTTACATTTCTCTGATGATTGGTGATGTTGAACATTTTTTCATGTATTTGTTGTCTGCTTATATGTCTTCTTTTGAGAAGTGTCTGTTCATGTCTTTTGCCCATTTTTAATGGTTTTTTTTAAACCTATTAAGTTCCTTATTGATTTTAAATATTAGATATTTGTCAGATACATACTTTACTAATATTTTCTCCCATTACTTAGGTTGTCTGTTTATTCTGTTGATCGTGTTGCTGAGCAGAAGCTCTTTAGTTTAATTAGGTCCTACTTGTCAATTTTTTTTGTTGTTACAATTGCTTTTGAGGACTTAGTCATAAATTCTTTCCCAAGGCTGATGTCTACAATGGTATTTCCTAAGTTTTCTTCTAGAATTCTTATAGTTTGAGGCATTACATTTAAATCTTTAATCCATCCTGAGTTAATTTTTGTATATGGTGAAATGTAAGGGTCCAGTTTTATTCTTCTACATGTGGCTAGCCATCTGTGATAGCATCATTTATCAAATAGGGAGTCCTTTCTCCATTGTTTATTTTTGTCAACTTTGTTGAAGATCAGATGGCTGTAGGTGTGCAGCCTTATCTCTGAGTTTCAAACTCATTCTCTTCTACTGGTCTATGTGTCTGCTGTTATACCAACGCCATGGTGTTTTGATTACTGTAGCTTAATATATAGTTTGATGTCAGGTAATGTGATGCCTCTGGCTTTGTTCTTTTTGCTTAGGATTGCTTTGGCCATTTGGGCTCTTCTTTTGGTTTTGTATGAATTTTAGAATAGTTTTTCTTTCTAGTTCTCTGAAAGATGACATTGGTGGTTTGATACGAAAAGCACTGAATTTGTAGATTGCTTTGGGCAGTATGGTCATTTACACTTCTATGCACACAAACAAGAAGATAATTTTAGAAAAAAAATTTGATTACATTTTGAACTACGATAGCCACCAGAGCTTGTCCTGTGGTTAATTCAAATTCATAAGATATTGTATCAGTCATCATTTAGAGGCCAGAGTCTTTTGACTAGGAATTGCATATAGGGAATCTCAGTGTTCATGACTATCTAGTGACCCTTAAGTATTGCAGTGATTTGTGTCCAAGCCACTTTTATCAGCAGTCTCCTGTCATAAGCCCAAAAGTGGGCATCTGACCAGGGAAACCTGAAGTCGTGTTAACTGTTTTTGGATAGATGGCAGTAGACAGGAGAGGTGTGGCTTTTACTGTTTCATATAGATACATATAGTTAATTGCAATTACCCTCACCCAAAATCAACAAACTCTCTCCATTACAAAATACTAACTTTTTGTGCTTTTACTTACTTGTTTTTCTTTTTTTTTTTTTGAGACGGAGTCTCGCTCTGCCGCCCAGGCTGGAGTGCAGTGGCCAGATCTCGGCTCACTGCAAGCTCCACATCCCGGGTTCACGCCATTCTCCTGCCTCAGCCTCCTGAGTATCTGGGACTACAGGCGCCCGCCACCTCGCCCGGCTAGTTTTTTGTATTTTTTTTTTAGTAGAGACGGGGTTTCACCGTGTCAGCCAGTATGGTCTCGATCTCCTGACCTCATGATCCGCCCGTCTCGGCCTCCCAAAGTGCTGGGATTACAGGCTTGAGCCACCGCGCCCGGCCTACTTACTTGTTTTTCTCCTCATCCTGGCACATCTTGAACTTCATCACCTATAAATTTGGTTGGGAAGACACATCATTAGTTATCATTTTGACTCTAAGCCAGGACCTGTGTGCAAGCAGGAGGAGTCAATTATCAGAATATATTCTCTCGGTAGAAAGTCATTTACATCTTTGTGAGGTTGTTCCCTATTAAAGACTAACTGCTCATTGATATTTCATTGAGGCTGCTTGGGTTAAGTCCTGTATCTCCCTTCCATCTAAGCCCCGAGACTATTTTGATGCTGCATTAAGGAACTCAGTCAATCAATTTCTCAATACACTACTCACACAAAGTACTGGAGCCAGGACCCTGAAGTAAAAACTAGTACTTTTTGCTTTTGTTCTTTTCTTTTTTCCTTGCTGTGATAACAAAAGGGACAAATAACTCTTAATTGGCTGAAGGGTTTTCATACAATGGTCCTTGCCAAAAGATGCAAACCAGCAGGATTTTACAAATCTCACCCATGCCGTGCCTTATCCATTATGTTGCTTATCATGAAGGAGCTTTACTGGACAGCTTAATATTAGTGGTGTGCAATTTGTTTCCATTAACTCTGCTAGCCTGAGAGACAAGTCACCCATTCTAATGAGCAAACATCTTTCTCTTAATAAACCTTGCAGTGACCTTGGCATGACTTCATTCTATTTGGATGTAATGATATCCCAGTTCCATTAATCTTTCCAGTGATGTTTGGCCTCATGTAATGGTTACCAACCCTTGAGTTGCTCTAAGGAAATGAGACATTATGCAAATTTGCACCCATTCCACTGAGGTCAACCTTTTCAGAACTTTCCCAGAAAGAATAATGCTGCATTCATGCTTACCCCTGCTTTATGAATGGAGCCTCTCAGGAGTTCTGTTGCCCTTACTTATTTTGCTTTGCAGCCTGTATGACCTTGCCTAGGAGAAGGGCTCTTTGCAGTGTAATTATAATGACAAACCCAGTGTTGTAAGTTAATGTTGTGCATCAGCATAGGCATTTAGGGCACTGATGGGATTAAGTCAAGAAAAAAAAAAAGAAGCACTCCCCCCCCCCCCCCAGATGTTTAGGTTATTTATCTGGCTGCTAGCTCTCTGAAATGCAAACCCTCACTCAGCCACATTAAGCTAAGCCCTTTAAAAGAGAAAAACAATTTTCCTCATACTTCTCACTTGCAGAATGGCTAAATGCTCGTAAACTGCTAAAGGATGAGTAGACGCTTCATTTCTGAAAGGCTTTTTATATAGTTCTGTTGTGCCAGGATGAGCAAAATTAATCTATTCTAGTATATTTTTGACCTTTTATAATTTTTCAAAAGGTATTATAAAGTGATGCTCAGCTTTATGAACAACAGATATTTGACAAGTAAGAGGTCGTTATTTGCATTTTAGTCTTATTCACTTGACCGAGGAATTATAAAACATCTTTTGAACTCCATAGTGTATCTCTGCGTTTATTTACAGATTATTAAATGTTAGAAAAGATGATGGGCAGGAATATTGAAAGTGCAAGAGTTTGGAACCACTATGAACTGAAGAGTAGAAATATAACTTATAAGAAAGTTATAATAAAGTCAACAGAATATTAAGAATACAGATTTATATATAGCTTTTGAGAAACTTAACTCGTGTATTGAGAAATCCTATATTCAGATTAAATGCTTTGGCACTACCAGGCCCTGAAGACAGATGCTGATTTGGAATTAGATTGAACATTTTTAGGAATTTCGTAGACAAACATGATATATATTATATTGGTTAGAAGAGTGTTCTTTAGAGACATACTTGGTTTGGAGTCGTGATTTCTACGAACTAGCTATCTGAACTTGGACAAATGACTTCACCTCTAAGTTTCTTCATCTTAAATGAGGGACAGTAATAATTAATAATAATAATAATACATACTCATTGTGGCTACTGTGATGATTAAATAACCTAATTTTTTTTTGAGTGACTAGCATGGTGCCTGGACCATAGTAATTATTTAAGAAGTATTTGATATTATTATCACCATCATCAGTTTTAAGTGTATTGCTTTATCTTCATAGTACAGCAATTTCTAAGGTGGTAAGCCTTAAACTTTAGCCTAAATCAAAATCACTCTAGCTCCTGTATGACATTTTTAGACACAACTTGGGGCAGAAGGGAACTTGGTGCCTTGAATAAAAGGACCCAGTCCTCGCAGGATTCATCACCTGCTGACTAAAGAGCCCTTCGGCCCTAAATAACCATCAGCCATACTCAAATAGTATGCCATGGGCCTTGGGTGAGACTCTGAGATGTGCTGGCTTCAGGTGAGACCCAGCATGTTCCAAGTAGTGGTGGCTATAGAGAAAGACTCCTTCTGCTTGAGAAAAGAAGAAGGGAAAGTAAGAGGACTTTGTCTTACACCTTAGGTGCCAGCTCAGCCACAGTGGGATAAAGCAGCAAGCAGTATCTTGGGGTTCTGGAGTCAGGCCTAGGCTCTTGGAGAGCAATTCTGGACCTGCCCTGGGAGAGAGGGGAGGGGAGACCATTGCCCTGAAGGGTATGTCCCAGGCCTGGCAATATTCATCAGAGTCTGACTGAACAGTCCTTGGGCTTTAAGTGAACATTGGTGGTGGCCTGGCAGTACTCACTTTGGGCTGGTAGTTGTGGCAGCTGGGAGAGGCTCCTCTGCCCATGGAAAGGGAAAGAAGAGGGGAAGGGACTTTGTCTTGTGGTTTGAGGGCCAGTTTAGCTGTAGTAGAATAGAAACCAGGTAGATTTCTAAGGCTTTTGACTCTAATCCTCGGCTCTCAAATAGCATCTCTGGACATGCTTGGGCCTGGGGACCTTGCCAGCCCAAAGTAAAGGACATTAACCTAGCTGGATTCCCTATCCACTGCTTATAGAACCCTAGGGCCTTGAACAAACATAGGTGGTAGACAGGCAGTGGTTACAGTGGGCCTTTGGTGAGATCCACTGCTGGCTTCAGAAATAACCCAGACAGTCCAAATGGTGGTGGCCACAGGGGTGCTTGCATCATGACACCCTGTAATACAGGCAGCTCAGCAGAAAGAGAGACTCCATTTGTTTCGGAGAAAGTAAGGGAAGAAAACGAGTTCCTGCCTAGTAATCCTGGGAATTCTTTTGGATGTTATCCAAGACCACCAAGATGGTACATGTACAAGTCTTTTTTTTTTTTTTTTTTTTGGGATGGAGTTTTCCTCTTATCACCCAGTCTGGAGTGCAGTGGCATGATCTCGGCTCACTTCAACCTCTGCCTCCCAGGTTCAAGTGATTATCCTGCCTCAGCCTCCCGAGTAGCTGGGATAACAGGCACCCATGAACACACCCAGCTAATTTTTGTATTTTTAGTAGAGACAGGGTTTCGCCATGTTGACCAGGCTGGTCTTGAACTCCTGACCTTAGCTGATCTGCCTGCCTCTGCCTTTCAAAGTGCTTGGAATACAGGCGTGAGTCACTGTGCCCGGCCTACATCTACAATTGTGAAAGAACCACAGTGGTATTAGGGTTGCAGCCTATAGCCCTTTGAATACCTGGAAAGCCTTCTCAAGAAAGACAGGCACAAACAAGCCCAGACTGTGATGACTACAATAAATACCTGTCTCTTCAATGCCCAGACACTAACAAACATCCATAAGCATCAAGACCATCCAGGAAAATATGACCTTACCAAATGAAATAAATAATATACCAGGGAGCAATCCTGGAGAAACAGAGATATGTGACCATCCAGGGAGATAATTCAAAATAGCTGTTTGGAAGTAACTCAAAGAAATTCAAGATAACACAGAGAAGGAATTCAGAGTTCTGTCAGAGAAATTTAACAAGGAGATTGAAATACGTAGAAAGAATCAAGGAGATACTCTAGAGCTAAAAATTCAATTGAAATACTGAAGAATGGATTAGAGCCTCTTAATAACAGGATTGACCAAGCAAAAGAAAGAATTAGTGAGCTTAAAGACAGGCTATTTGAAAATAGAAAGGCAAAAGAAAAAAAATAAAAAATGATGAAGCACATTGACAAGATCTAGAAAATAGCTTCAAAAGGGCAAATCTAAGAGTTATTGATCTCAAACAGGAGGTCAAGAAAGAAATAGGGGTAGAAAGTATATTCAAAGGGATAATAATGAGAACTCCCCAAACCTAGAGAAAGGTATCAATATCCATGTACAAGAAAGTTATAGAACACCAAGAAGGTTTAACCAAAAGAAGGCTACCTCAAGGCATTTAATAATCAAACTCCCAAAAGAAAAGGATAAAGAAAGGATCCTAAAAGCAGCAAGATAGAAGAAACAAATAACATACAATAGAGTTCCACTAGGTCTGGCAGCCGACTTTTCAGTGGAAACCTTACAAGCTAGTAGAGGGTGGCATGATATTTTTACAGTTCAGAAGGAAAGATTACTTTTACACTAGAATAGTATATCTAGCAAAAATACCCTTCAAGCATGAAGAAGAAATACTTTCCAAGACAACCAAAAGCTGAGGGATTTCTTCAACACCAGACATGTCCTACAAGTAATGCTAAAGGGAGTTCTTCAATCAGAAATAAAATGAAGTTATTGAGCAATTAGAAATCATCTAAAGTTACAAAACTCATTGGTAATAGTACACAGAAAAATACAGAATATTATAACACTGTAATTGTACTGTGTAAACTACTTTTAAGTAGAAAGACTAAATGATGAACCAATCAAAAATGATAACTACAACAACTTTTCAAGACATAGACAGTACAATAAGACAAAAAGAGAAAAAAAAAGTTAAAAAGTGGGAGATGTCATTAAAGTACCACATTTTTATCAGTTGTCTTTTTGCTTTTGTGTTTGTTTATACAATCATTGTTGTCATCAGTTTAAAATAATGGGTTATAAGAAAGTATTTGCAGTTCTTATGATAAACTGAAATGAAAAAGCATACAACAGATACATAAAAAATAAAAAGGCAAGAAATCGAATTATATCACCAGAGAAAAATTACCTTCACTAAAACGAAGACATAAAGGAAGGAAAGAAATAAGAGAAGACCAAAAACAACCAGAAAACAAATTACAAACTGTCAGGAATAAGTCATTAATTGTCAGTAATAACAATGAATGTAAATTGACAAAACTCTCGAATCAAAAGACATGGAGTTGCTGGATGGATTAAAAAAAAAAATAAAAAGACCAAATAGTCTGTTGCCTACAAGAAACACACTTCAACAATGCATATACACATAGACTGAAAATAAATAGAGGGAAAAAGATATTCCATGCCAATGGAAACCAAAGAAAGAGCAAGAGTGGCTATACTTGTATCAAACAAACAAAAAAAAAATTTAAGACAAATATGTATGAAGAGATAGTCATTATATAAAGATAAAGGGGTCAATTAAACAAGAGGATATAACAATTTGAAATATATATGCACCTGAAGCTGTAGCACCCTGATATATAAAGCAAATATGATTAGAGCTAGAGAGAGAGAGAGAGAGAGAGCTCAATACAATGATAGCTAAAGACTTAAACACCCCACTTTCAGAATTGGACATATCTTACAGATAAAAGATCAATAAAGAAACATTGGACTTAATATGCACTATAGAACAAATGGACCTAATAGATATTCACAGAACATTTCATCTAATGTTTACAGAAAACACATTCTTGTTCTTAGTACATGGATCATTCTCAAGGATAGACCATAAGTTATTTTACAAAACAAGTCTTAAAACATTCAAAAAATTTAAATAAAATTAAGTATCTTCTATGACCGGAATGGGATAAAACTGGAAATTAAAACCAAGAAGAATTTTGGAAATTATGAAAACATGTGAAAGTTAAACAATATGCTCCTGAATGACCAGCAGGCCAATGAAGAAATTAGGAAAAAAACCTGAAAAATTTCTTGAAACGAATGCTAATGAAAATACAACCTACCAAAACCTATGGGATACAGTGAAAGCAATACTAAGAAGGGAATTTAGAGCTCTGAGTGTCTAAATCAAAAAAGAAGAAAAATTTCACATAAGTAGCCTAAATGATGCATCTTAAGGAACTAGAAAATCAAGAGTAAACCAAACCAAAAAACCAAACCAAAGAAAAAATAAATATCAGAACAAATATAAATAAAATGGAAGCAAGGAGAACAATAAAAATATCAATGAAATGAAGAGTTTGTTTTTCAAAGGTCGACAAAACTGACTAATCTTTAGCCAGACTAAGAAAAAAAAGAGAGAAGACCCAAATGAATAAAATCAGAGATGATAAAGAATGCATTACAGCTGATACTGAAGAAATTCAAAATATCATTGGTAGCTATTATGAGTAACTATATGTCAATAAATTGGAAAATCTAGAAGAATTAGACAAATTCCTAAACACATATAACCTACTGAGATTGAACCAGGAAGAAATGCAAAACCTGAACAAACCAGTAACAAGTAATGAGATAGAAGCCTTAATAAAAAGTCTCCCAGTAAAGAAAAGCCTGCGACCTGGTGTCTTTAATGCTGAATTCTACCAAACATTTAAAGACATACTAATTCAACTCCTACTCAAACTATTCCAAAATATAGAGGATGAAGGAATATCGAACTATTCCAAAATAAAGAGGATGAAGGGATACATCTAAACTTATTCTATAAGACCAGTATTACTCATATATATGTATTTCTGAGATTTTGGTGCATCCATCACCCAAGTGGTGTACACTGTATACCCAATATGTAGTCTTTTATCCCTCACCCTTCTCCCACCCTTTCCACTGAGTCTGCAATGTCCGATGTATCATTCATTGGCCTTTGTGTCCTCATAGCTTAGGTTCCACTTGCAAATGAGAACATATGATCTTTGGTTTTCCATTCCTGAGTTACTTCGCTTAGAATAATAGTCTCCAATTCCATTCAGATTGCTGTGAATGCCATAATTGTATTCCTTTTTATGGCTGAGTAGTATTCCATGGTGTATATATATATTTAGAGAATATATATATAAGTTAATATATATTAAATATAATTTATATATATATATTCACCACATTTTCTTTATCCACTCATTGGCTGATAGGCATTTGGGCAGGTTCCATATTTTTGCAATTGCAAATTGTGCTACTATAAACATGCATATGCAAGTATGCTTTTTGTATAATGATTTCTTTTTCTCTGGATAAATACCTAGTATTGGGATTGCTGGATCAAATGGTAGATCTAATTTTAATTCTTTAAAGAATCTCCACACTGTTTTCTCTAATGGTTGTACTAGTTTACATTCCTATCAACAGGTTAAAATGTTCCCTTTTTACCACATCCATGCCAACATCTATTTTTTTTTTTTTTTTTTTTTACTTTTTTGATTATGGCTACTTCTTGCAGCAGTAAGGTTGTATCACATTGTGGTTTTGATTTTCATTTCCTTGATAGTTAATGATATTGAGCATATTTCCATATGCTTGTTGGCCATTTGTGTATCTTGTTTTGAGAATTGTCTATTCATGTGCTTATCCCACTTTTAGCTGGGATGGTTTGTTTTTTTTTTTCTTGCTGATAAAAGTTCTTTGTTAGATACATAGATTGTGAATATTTTCTCCCACTCATTGGGTTGTCTGTTAACTCTGCTGATTAGTTTGCTGCGCAGAACTTTTAAATTTGATTAAGTCCCATGTATTTATCTTTGTTTTTGTTGCATTTGCTTTTGGGTTCTTGCTCATAAAGTCTTTGCCTATGCCAATGTCTAGAAGGGTTTTTCTGATGTTATCTTTTAGAATCTTTATTGTTTCAGGCCTTAGATTTAAGTCTTTGATCATCTTGAGTTGATTTTTGTATAAGGTAGGACATAAGGATCCAGATTCATTGTTCTACACGTGGCTCACCAATTAACCCAGCACCATTTGTTGAGTAGGGTGTCCTGTCCCCACTTTATGTTTTTGTTTGCTTTGTTGAAGATCAGTTGGCTGTAAGTATTTGGCTTTATTTCTGTATTCTCTATTCTGCTCCATTGGCCTATGTGCCTATTTTTATACAAGTACCATGCTGTTTGGGCAACTATGTCCTAATATTATACTATGAAGTATACTACAGTATTTCTAGTATACCAGAACCTGGCATAGACACATCAGAATAGAAAACTACAGACCAATATCTCTGATAAACTTTAATGCAAAAATCCTCAACAAAAATACTAGTAAACCAAATTCATCAATACTTTAAAAAGATCATTCATCATGACTAAGTGAGATTCATCCCAAGGATGTAAGTATTGTGCAGCTATGCATATCATTGTGATACATCATATCAACAGAATGAAGAACAAAAACCATATGAACATCTAAAGTGATGCTGAAAAAAACCTTTGATAAAATTAACGTCGCTTCATAATAAAGACCCCAAAAAAACTGGTTATAGAAGTAACATAACTTAACATAATAAAAGCCATATATGACAGGCCAATAGCTAGTATCATACTGAATGGGCAAAACTGAAAGCCTTTTCTCTAAGATCTGGAATACCATAAGTATGCCTATTTTCACTACTGTTATTCAACACAGTACTGGAACTTTTAGCTAGAGCAGTCATAGAAGAGAAAGAAACAAAGGCATGCAAATTGGTAAGGAAGAGGTCAAAATATCCTTGTTTGCAGATGATAGCATCTTATGTTTGAAAAAACAAAGATTCTACAAATAATCTATTAGAACAGATAAACAAATTTAGTAAATTTTCAGGATAAATATCAACATAAAAAATTACTAGCATTTCTATATGCCACCAGTGACCAACCTGAAAAAGAAATATTAAAAAATCCCATTCACAATAGCCACGAATAAAAGTAAATGCCTAGGAATTAACTTAAGTAGTGAAATACCTCTATAATGAAAACTATAAAAAACTGATGAAAGATATTGAAGGGAATGTGAAAAAGTGGTAAAATATTTCATTTTCATAGATTAGAAGAATCATTATTGTTAAAATGTCCATAGTATCCAAAGCAATCTACAGATTCAATGCAATCCCTATGAAAATACCAATGATATTGTTCACAGAAATAGAAAAATCATTCCTAAAATGTATATGGAACCAAAAAGGATCCAGAGTACCCAAAGCTACCATGAGCAAAAGAACAGCACTGGAGGAATCACATTACCTGTCTTCAAATTACACTACAGAGCTATTGTAACTTAAACAGGATGGTACTAGCTTAAAAAAAGACATAGACAAATGAAACAGAGTAGAGAACCCATAAACAAATTCATACACCTATTGTGAACTCATTTTTGACAAAGGTACCAAGAACATACACTGGGAAAAAGACAGTGTCCTTAAGAAATGGTGCTGGGATATCTGGATATCCATATGCAGACAAATGAAACTAGACCGCTATCTCTCACCATATACAAAACGGATTAAAAAATTAAATCTAAGACCTCAATCTATGAAACTGCTAAAAGAAAACATTGAGGAAACTCTCCAGAACATTGGTTTGGACAAAAATTTCTTGAGTAATACCCCACAAACACAGGCAACCAAAGGCAAAGTGGACAAATGGGATCTCGCATCAAATTTAAAATATTCGTCACAGTAAGGGAAACAATCTAGAAAGTGAAGAAGCAACTCACAGGACGGGAGAAAATATTTGCAAACTATTCATCTGTATTCATCTGTATTAGTCCATTATTACGCACTAATAAAGACATACCCAATACTGGGTTTAGTTGAATCACAGTTCCACATGGCTTGGGAGGCCTCAGGAAACTTATAATCATGGCAGAAGGGGAAGCAATCATGTCCTTCTTCACATGTAGGCAACAAGGAGAAGTGTTGAGTGAAGCAGGGAAATGTCTCTTATTAAAGTATCAGATCTCATGAGAACTCACTATCATGAGAACAGCATGGAAATAACTGCCCCCATGATTAAATTACCTCCCACTGGGTCCCTCCCGTAACATGTGGGGATTATGGGAACTACAATTCAATATGAGATTTGGGTGGGGACACGGTCAAACCATATGATTCCACCCCTGTCCCTTCCCAAATCTCATGTCTTCACATTTCAGAACACAATCATGCCTTTCCAACAGTCCCGCAGTCTTAATTTATTTCAGCATTAACTCAAAAGTCCAAGTCCAAAGTTTCATTTGAGACAAGGCAAGTCCCTTCTGCCTATGAGCCTATAAAATCGAAAGTAAGTTAGTTACTTCCTAGATGCAATGGGGATACAGGCATTGGATAAATATACCCCTTCCAAATGGGAGAAATTGGCCAAAACAAAGGGGTTACAGGCCCCATGCAAGTCTGAAATCCAACGAGGCGGTCAATTCTTTAAGCTCCAAAATGACCTCCATTGACTCCATGTCTCACATCTAGGTCACCCTGATTCAAGAGGTAGGCTCCCATGGTCTTGGGCACCTCTGCCCCTGTGGCTTTGCAGGGTACAGCCCCCCTCCTGGCTGCTTTCACAGGCTGGCATTGAATGTCCACAGCTTTTCCAGGAGCACTGTGTAAGCTTTTATGCTCTGTCACCTCTTGAACGCTTTGCTGCTTAGAAATTCCTTCTGCCAGATACCATAAATCATCTCTCTCGATTTCAAAGTTCCACAGATCTCTAGGGCAGGGGCAAAATGCCAACAGTCTCTTTGCTAAAGGATAACAAGAATGATCTTTGCTCCAGTTCCCAACAATTTCCTCATCTACATCTGAGACCAACTTAACCTGAACTTTATTGTCCATATTACTATCAGCATTTTGGTTAAAGCCATTCAACAAGTCTCTAGGAAGTTTCAAACTTTCATATATTTTCCTGTCTTCTTCTGAGACTAGAAAACTCCAAATTGTTCCAACCTCTGCCTGTTACCCAGTCCCAAAGTTACTTCCACATTTTTGGGTATCTTTACAGTAATGCCCCACTACCTGGTACCAATTTTGCTGTATTAGTCCATTCTTACACTGCTAATAAAGACGTACCTGAGAATGAGTAATTTATAAAAGTGAGAGGTGTAATAAACTCACAGTTCAGCATGGCTGGCGAGTCCTCAGGAAAAGTACAATCATGGTGGAAGAGGAAGCAAACACATCCTTCTTTACATGAGAGCAGCAAGGAGAAGGACAGAGCAAAGGTGGAGAAAAGCCCCTTATAAAACCATCATATCTTGTGAAAACACACTATCATGAGTACAGCATGGAGATAACTGCCCTCATAATTCAATTACTTTCCACCAGTTCCCTCCCATGACAGTTGGGGATTACGGGAACTATAATTCAAGATGAGATTTGGGTGGAGACACAGCCAAATCATGTCACCATCTGACAAGAGATTAACAACCAGAATATATAAGGAACTCAAACAACTCTATAGGAAAAAATCTAATAACCTGATCAAAAAATGAGCAAAAGATCTGAATAGATATTTCTTAAAAGAAGACGTACAAATGGCAATGGACATATGAAAAGGTGCTCAACATCATTGGTCATCAGAAAAATGCAAATCAAAGCTATAATGAAATATCATCTCACCCTATTCAAAATGGCTTTTATCAAAAGACAGGCAATAGCAAATGCTGGCAAAATATAGAGCAAACAGAACCCTCATACAGTGTTGGTGGAAATGTAAATTAGTCAAACCACTATGAAGAACAGTTTGGAGTTTTCTCAAAGCACTAAAAATAGAGCTCCCATATGATCCAGCCATCCCACTGCCGGGTATGTGCCCAAAATAAAGGAAATCAGTATATCAATGAGATATCTGTTCTCCCATGTTTGTTGCAGCACTATTCACACTAGCCAAGATTTGAAAGCAACCTAAGTATCAACTGGTGAATTGATAAGGAAATTGTGGTATTAATACATATACACAATGGCATGCTATTCAATCGTAAAAAAGAATGAGATCCAGTCATTTACATCAACATGGATGGAACTGGAGGACATTATGTTAAGAGAAATAAGCCAGGCACAGAAAGAGAAACTTTGCATGTTCTCACTTATTTGTGGGAGCTAAAAATTAAAACAATTGAACTCATGGAGATAGACAGTAGGAGTCTGGTTATCAGCAGCTTGGTGGGGTAGTTGGGTCGTCATGGGGATGGTTAATGTGTATGAAAAGTAGTTAGAAAGAATGAGTAAGACCTAATATTTAATAGTACAACAGGGTGACCATAGTCAATAATAATTTAATTGTACATTTTAAACTATAAGAGTATAACTGGATTGTTTGTAACACAAAGTATAAATGCTTGAGATAATGGATACCCCATTTACCTGGATGTGATTATTAAATATTGCATGCCTGTATCCAAGTATCTCATGTACCCTGTACATATATGCACCTACTATGTACCCACAAAAATTAATAGTATTTTTTTTTTAAAGAAATGGGCTAGTTTCAACAGTTATGATGGTGAACACCTTGGAGAGTCCCTGTGTTCATAGAGGGTGGAGTAAAACAGCTGAAAAAAATCACCTGGAGTGTTTAGTAAAGCACAACTTGCGGTGCTCCACCTGCAGGGCTTCTGATTCAGAAAGTCTGAGGTGGGGCTTCAGAATTTGCATTTCTACAAGTTCCCAGGATCAGCTGTTGCTGGTGTTCCAGAGATCACATTTTGAGAATTACTGTTGTAAAGTACTCAGGGAATGTTTTAATGCACCTCTTCTATAAATAGGTAAAAGTGACAACTGGTGCACTGAACAATCAGAACTGATGACTTATATCCTGAAAGCCTGTTTATTATTTTGCCTCCCAGTGTCGCTTCAATATTTATTTAGTAATGAAGATATTTTCCTTCTCACAGATGAAAAGCTCAGTAGATGTAGACTTTTGAAACTCTCTCACCGGGCAATTTTTCAATTACTAAGGCATCACAATCCTGTGCTTTGCCACTGTTAAGAGAGTTACCTATATAGAATAATTTTAAGTGGGCCTCGTCATCCATTCCAGGTGCAAACCCAAATAACAAAAGCTTTGATTGTTCTATGAAAAAAAAATATAGTGGCTGAAGAAACTTTTTAGTTTTTAGGTATTGTAGGCTTGGTGAGTTTCCTTCTTTTCCTTCTCCCTTGGAGAAAAGAAAAAAGTATCTCTGAAAGAAGAGAATTGAAATCTATAAGGGATGACTTCAGAAACCTCTATCAACAAAAGCAGTTAGATAAATGATTTCTGAGTCTGAAGCACTTATGCCTGGTTGCAAGAACTTCAACTCCTTTTGCAGTCAAACTAGTATGAAATGTTAGAGTGATTTATTCACTCTAGTCAGTGTTTTGCTATATGATATTAAACTAGGGCAATTAGAAAAGAAATTTCTACCCGAAGGCTGGAGATAAAACCATGGTTAGATAAAGGTGTGTTTGATAATGCTTAAGAGGTAACAGGGAAAGGGCCTGATCCGACCTAGAGTTAGTTAAAATTCCTCAGGAGTCCAGGTAAAAAAACAGTCCCTATCTTCCCAAGTGTTTCCCACATTTTAGGAAATAAAATAAATATTAAATAGGAAACATGATAATTTATGCACTGGAAATCTAAATTTATAAAAGTAAAATAAAATAATTTAGAAATAGACATCTCCAGATATTTCCATGTGAAAAAGTAAAAAATAAAAGAAACAGGAGAAAAAAATAGGGGATGTTAAAATTTCATTGTCCATGATCAATAAACACACACACTTTGAATTAACCTTTGTTTCCTGTGGGTATACATTTTATGTCAGATTATACTTAAATTGCCTCAACAGATGTTAAGCCCTTACTATGTGTCAAGTACTATGGTAGTTGCTTTACCTACAATATTTATTGAATAATAAAATAAGTATGTATTAATCAGGGCAATTAATATAAGCTAATGTAATAATTCTATAATTTTCTTGGCATATTACCGTATCTTTTTCTCCCATATCTCAATCTATTCAGATATTGATGAGTGCCTTTCCAGAGTTTTCCAAAGAGTGACTCAGGGACACAGGCTCTGTGTATTTAGTAATCCCCCATTATATAAGACTTTCTCAGAATACTATGCTAGATCCTCTGCCTTCTGCTAGCCAACAAGCCAAGAACAAACATGGAGGATTATGTGGGTTGTTTTATGGCCAGGCCTGCGTGTGGTACACATCATTTCTGTCCATATTGCATTGGCTAGAACTCAATCAAATTCTACAACTTAATTTCAAAAGAGGCTGGGAAATATAGTCTTCCTCTGTGGTCATGTAGATAAAATGGGACTGATTAGCATCTAGTCAGTCTCTCCCATAATTGGAGGAAGATATTTTACAGATAAGATAACTGAAGCTTAATGAATTTTGGGGAGCTGGGAGAAGGTGTTGAATTCAAGATTTGAGCACAAGTGTATAAGATTTGAAAAAGGACGTATTTTTCAACACTGCTTTATGAACTAACAATGAAAAATATTCTTGCAATGTTCTAGATTTTCCTGAAAGTATATATAGCGGGAGAAGATAGAATATGACATATGATGATGAGAATAGGAACTATTTATTTGGGGTTCATTGAAGTTTCTGTTACTCTCTTGAAATTTGTAAAGGAAAGTCTAAGATGGGGAAGACACGGGGAGGTTAGATTCATAGGATCCTGTCCTCAATATTTATTGCCACCTTAATCCACCCAGAAAACTGGTTACTGTCTGGAATAACAATTAGGGGATGTGTCTCTGGCTGTTTCATTTTGTACTTGCTATCTTCCTTCCAAAAGTTGTTTGACAATATTGTTTATTGCTTTTCATTATTATTCTTTGTTATTGTTCTGCCACTGGATGAGTCTAGCAATACTTTAGCAAATGCCAAAGCATCTCTGTTTGATGCAAATCAAAGGTGCCAGGGTAGCCAAAGTACCACAGAAAGATATATACCTTAATTTCTACTACTCGCTACCATGCCATATGTTTTTCCAGAAGCCAGGTATTTATCCTCAGCTCTCTTTAACTGGGTTGGTATCACAGAGATGGAGAGTTTATTATGAGAGCCACATGATCAAATTTGTACCTTAGTCAAAACAGGAAAGAGGCAGCATTTTTCTCTGCCTTTCTGTGCCCTTTTCTTCGTCTTTCCCAGCCATGTCATTTTTCAACCAAAGCCCATCACTTCAATTTATCCTGCTGTCTGTTATCCCTGCCTCCCTGCCAAAGTGGCCATTAATTAGTAATATCTTAGTGTAAATTAATTTAGTGTTTCTATACCACCTGGATGCATTTCTTCAAAGTTAAGCTTGTTTCTTTTTATAGGTTTGTGGGTTAGCAATTCTGAAACTACTTTATGTATATAATGGGGTTGGACAAATCTATCTATCTATATATATGCGTTTGTGGATATGTGGAAAGATAGATACAGAGATAAATACAGAGCTGTGTTATACATGAGTTAGTGTGTATATATGTATTTATATATGTATATACATACATATATACATATATACACATACATATATATACACACACACACATACATATACATATACAAAGATATTTCTAGAGGGCCCAGAAAGAGGGATAACTCAATAGCAATAGTACAACAAGCACAGAGGTCATGGTTTCTAAATACCACTCACCAGTAAAAGGAAACAGTGAGCATTGGAGAAATGGTTAATTCTAGCTCTGGGGTAGGAAAAATACAGAATTATCTTGGTGCCAGGAAGTAAGAAAGCATTTAAAACAACAGATGGTAGTATGTCATAAGGACATAGTAGTTACCCCAAAAGAGTGTCCAACAGACAAAACTGGACAATGATAATATTATATTCCAAAGACTACAATAAATATCTCTTGAGTCCATAGTAATTAATAGAAATTAATAATTGGTTTGTATTCTAATTATGATGGTGATTACACAAATTTTTGCTTATGATAAAATTTTATAGAAGTACACACATACATATACGCAAACATGCAAAAGATCACATGTAAAGCCACTAGGAAAATCCATGGAACCACGCACAGTGGCATGTGGCTCTAGTCCCAGCTACTTGGAGGATGAGGTTGTATGATCATTTGAGCCCAGGACTTTGGGGCTGTAGTGAACGTGGACAATAAAGTGAAACCCAGTCAAAAACAAAACAAAGACACAAACAAAAAGCGCAATTCTTCCCCCAAAAATCTACAAGTGAATTCCAAATCCAGATTAGGTATAATTACTAAATATAGTAATGTGGTACAAAACCCATAAATTTCTTGGTTTTGATGACGTACTATGTTTATGTAAGATATAATCTTTGGGGAAATCTGAGGAAGGGTATACGGAAACTCACTGTACTAATTTTGCAACTTATAATTCTAAAATTATTTCAAATAAAAGTCATCGAACCAGGAAGAGATGAAATCAAACGATCTCTCTTTGCAGATGGTATGATTCTCTACTTTAAAAACTCCATAGTTTCTGCCTAAACCTCCTAGAACTGTGATAAACAACTTAATTAAGTTTCAGAATATTATATTAATGTATATAAATCAGTACAATTTCTACATACCAACAATGTCCAAGCTGAGAGCCAAATCAAGAATGCAATCTCATTTACAATAGCCACAAAAAGAATAAAATACCTAGTAATACAGCTAACCAG
The DNA here is from genome assembly GCF_037993035.2 of Macaca fascicularis. Taxonomy (NCBI): domain Eukaryota; kingdom Metazoa; phylum Chordata; class Mammalia; order Primates; family Cercopithecidae; genus Macaca; species Macaca fascicularis. The sequence continues at coordinate 123,675,838 of NC_088395.1, read as the reverse complement.
GGAGGTGAAAGATATCTACAATGGGAATTACAAAGCACTGCTGAAAGAAATCAGAGACAACACGAACAAATAGAAAAACATTACATGCTCATAGACAGGAAGAATCAATATTGTGAAAATGGCCATCCTGCCCAAAGCAATTTACAGATTCAATGCTATTTATACAACACTTCCAGTGTCATTTTTCACAGAATTAGAAAAAAAAAAAGATGTTAAATTTCATATGGAACCAGAAAAAAGACTGAACAACCAAGGCAATCCTAAGCAAAAATAACAAAGCCAGAGGCATCATGGTATCCGACTTCAAAAACCTTTGTTAGGCTACAGTAATTAAAACAGCATGATACTGGTAAAACAAACAAACAAAAACAACAACAACAAAAAAACAGACACATAGACCAATGGAACAAGTTAGAGAACACAAATATAAAGCTGTACACCTACAACCTTCTGATCTTTGACAAAGTTGGCAACAAAAAGTAATGGGAAGAGGACTCCCTATTCAATAAATAGTGCTGGGATAACTGGCTAGCAATATACAGATCATTAAAGCTACACCACTTCCTCACATCATATATAACAATAAACTCAAAATGGACTTAGGACTTAGACATAGACCTAAAGCTATGGAAACCCTAGAAGAAAACCTAGGAAATTCCATTCTAGACATCAGCCTTTGGAAAAAAATTATGACTAAGTCCTCAAAAGCAATTGTAACAACAAAAAAAGTTGACAATTGGGACCTAATTAAACTAAAGAGCTTCTGCTCAGCAAAACAAGCTGTCAACAGAGTAAACAGACAACCTACATAATGGGAGAAAATATTAGTAAATTATGTATCTGATAAATGTCTAATATTCAAAATCAATAAGGAACTTAACAGGCAAAAAATAAACAAAAAACAACCCCACTAAAAAAGTGGGCAAAAGACATGAACAGACATTTCACAAAAGAAGACATATACACAGCTAAGAAACATAAGAAAAAATGCTCAATACCCAACAGTAACGAAAGCCAAAATTGAGAAATGGGATCTAATTAAACTAAAGAGCTTCTGCACAGTAAAAGAAACTACCATCAGAGTGAACAGGCAACCTACAGAATGGGAGAAAATTTTTGCAATCTACCCATCTGACAAAGGGCTAATATCCAGAATCTACAAAGAACGTAAACAAATTTACAAGAAAAAATCAACCCCATTGAAAAGTGGGCAAAGGATATGAACAGACACTTCTCAAATGAAGACATTTGTGCAGCCAACAGACACATGAAAAAATGCTCTTCATCACTGACCATCAGATAAACGCAAATCAAAACCACAATAAGATACCATCTCACATCAGTTAGAATGGCAATCATTAAAAAGTCAGGAACCAACAGATTCTGGAGAGGATGTGGAGAAATAGGAACACTTTTACACTGTTCGTGGGACTGTAAACTAGGTCAACCATTGTGGAAGACAGTGTGGTTATTCCTCAAGGATCTAGAACTAGAAATACCATTTGATCCTGCCATCCCATTACTGGGTATATACCCAAAGGATTATAAAACATGCTGCTATAAAGACACATGCACACATATGTTTATTGCAGCACTATTCATAATAGCAAAGACTTGGAACCAACCCAAATGTCCATCAATGACAGACTGGATTAAGAAAATGTGGCACATATACACCATGGAATACTATGCAACCATAAAAAAGGATGAGTTCATGTCCTTTATAGGGACATGGATGAAGCTGGAAACCATTATTCTGAGTAAACTATCGCAAGGACAGAAAACCAAACACCACGTGTTCTCACTCATAGGTGGGAATTGAACAATGAGAACACTTGGACACAGTGTGGGGAACACCACGCACCGGGGCCTGTCGTGAGGTGGGGGGAGGGGGGAGGGATAGAATTAGGAGATATACCTAATGTAAATGACGAGTTAATGGGTGCAGCACACCGACATGGCACATGTATACATATGTAACAAACCTGAACATTGTACACATGTACCCTAGAACTTAAAGTATAATTTAAAAAAATGCTGAACACCATCATTAGAGAAATGGAAATTGAAACCACAATGAAATACTATCTCACACCAGTCAGAATGACCATTATTAAAGATAAAAAAGCAACAGACACTGGCAAGGCTGTGGATAGGGTAGTGCTCATACACTGTTGGTGGCAATGTAAATTAGTTCAGCAATTGTGGAAAGTAGTCTGTAGGTTTCTCAAAGAACTTAGAACTAGCTTTCAGCTCAGCAACCACATTACTAGGTATGTATCCTTCCCAAAATAAATTGTTCTGCCAAAAAGAAAATGCACAGATATGTTCATTACAGCACTATTCACAATAGCGAAGGCATGAAATTAACCCAGATGTCTATCAACAGGGGACTGGATAAAGAAAATTGGTACATATACGCCATGGAATAATATACAGCCATTAAAAAGGGCATGATTACTTCCTTTGCAGCAACATGAATGCAGCTGGAGGCCATTATCCTAAGTGAATTAATGCAGGAACAGAAAACCAAATACCACATGTTCTCACTTAGTGGAAGCTAAGCATTGCATACACATGGACACAAAGATGGGAGCAATAGACACTGGGACTACTTGAGAGGGGAGGGTTGGAGGTATCAGGATGATGCCTCCCGAGTAGCTGGGACTACAGGTGCCTGCCACCACGCCTGCCTAATTTTTTTGTATTTTTAGTAGAGATGGGGTTTCACCGTGTTAGCCAGGATTGTCTCCATCTCCTGACCTCGTGATTCACCTGCCTCGGCCTCCCAAAGTGCTGGGATTACAGGCGTGAGCCACCGTGCCTGGTCCACAACTGTTTTTTTTAACTGATGTATAATATTTGTTCTTTGTACATATTTATGAGGTAAATATATTTTATTACATGTATAGAATGTGTAATGATTAAGTCAGGGAATTCAGAGTATTCAATTCCTTCAGTTTTTATCATTTCTATGTGTTTGGACTATTTCAAGTGCTCTCGTCTAGGTATTTTGAAATATACAGCAAATTTTAATTAACTTTAGTCACCCTACTTTGCTATGAAACATGAGAACTTATTTCTCCTATCTAACTGTAGGTTTTTACCCCTTAACTGACCTCTCTTCATCCCCTCTACTTTCTCACACACACCCTTTCCAGCTTCTATATCTATCTCTCTGCTCTTTATGTAATCAGCTATTTTAAGATCCCACATATGAGAGAGAATGTGTGATATTTGTATTTCTGTGCCTGGATTATTTTACTGATTATAATGACGTCCAGTGCTATCTATGTTGTTGAAAATAAAATGATTTCAAAGGGAATGCTTCCAGTTTTTACCCATTTAGTATGACATTGGTTGTGGGTTTGTCATAAATAGCTCTTATTATTTTGAGATACGTTCCATCAATACCTAGTTAATTGAGAGTTTTTAGTAGGAAGGGCTGTTGAATGTTGTCAAAGGCCTTTTCTGCATCTATTGAGATAATCGTGTAGTTTTTGTCATTGGTTCTGTTTATGTGATGGAATACGTTTATTGATTTGTGTATGTTGAACCAGCCTTGCATCCCAGTGATGAAGTTGACTTAATTGTGGTTGATAAGATTTTGATGTGCTGCTGAATTTGGTTTGCCAGTATTTTATTGAGGATTTTCTCATCGATGTTCATCAAAAAAATTCATCCAAAATTTATCAAAATTCCTCAAAAAATCATTTTTTGTTGTGTCGCTGCCAAATTTTGGTATCAGGATGATGCTGGCCTCAAAAATGAGTGAGGAAGGATTCCCTCTTTTTCTATTGCTTGAAATAGTTTCAGAAGGAATCGTACCAGCTTCTCTTTGTACTTCTGGTAGCATTCAGCTGTGAATCTGTCTGACTATGGACATTTTTGGTTGGTAGGCTATACTACTGCCTCGATTTCACTAGTTGTTATTGGTCTATTCAGAGATTTGACTTCTTCCGGTTTAGTCTTGGGAGGGTGTATGTTTCAAGGAATTTATCCATTTCTTCTAGATTTTCTAGTTTATTTGCAAAGAGGTGTTTATAGTATCCTCTGATGGTAGTTTGTATTTCTGTGGAATTGGTGGTGATATCCCCTTTATCATTTTTTATCGCATCTATTTGATTCTTCTCTCTTTTCTTCTTTATTAGTCTGGCTAGAGGTCTATCTATTTTGTTGATCTCTTCAAAAACCAGTTCCCAGATTCACTGATTTTTTTGAAGGGTTTTTCGTGTCTCTGCCTCCTTTAGTTCTGCTCTGATCTTAGTTATTTCTTGTCTTCTGCTAGCTTTTGAATTTGTTTGCTCTGGCTTCTCCAGTTATTTTAATTGTGATGTTAGGGTGTTGAATTTAGATCTTTCCTGCTTTCTTTTGTGGGCATTTAGTGCTGTAAATTTCCCTCTACACACTGCTTTAAAGGTGTCCCAGAGATTCTGGTACATTGTGCCTTTGTTCTCAGTGGTTTCAAAGAACATCTTTATTTCTGTCTTCATTTTATTATTTACCCAGTAGTCATTCAGGAGCAGGTTGTTCAGTTTCCATGTAGCTGTGCGGTTTTGAGTGAATTTCTTAATCTTGAGTTCTAATTTCATTGCACTGTGGTCTGAGAGACTGTTATGATTTCCATTATTTTGCATTTGCTGTGGAGTGTTTTACTTCCAATTATGTGGTCAGTTTTAGAATTGGTGCTGAGAAGTATGTATATTCTGTTGAATTGGGGTGGATAATTCTGTAGATGTCTATTAGGTCCACTTGGTCCAGAGGTGAGTTCAAGTCCTGAATATCCTTACTAATTTTCTGTCTTGTTGATCTGTCTAATATTGACAGTGGGGTGTTAAAGTCTCCCACTATTATTGTGTGGCAGTCTAAGTCTCTTTGTAGGTCTCTAATAACTTGCTTTATGAATCTGAGTGCTCCTGTATTGGGTGTATGTATATTTAGGATAGTTAGCTCTTCTTATTGCATTGATCCCTTTACCAGTATGTAATGTCCTTCTTTGTCTCTTTTGATCTTTGTTGGTTTAAAGTTTGTTTTATCAGAGACTAGAATTGCAATTGGCACAAGACAAGGATGCCCTCTCTCACCACTCCTATTCAACATAGTATTGGAAGTTCTGGCCAGGGCAATCAGGCAAGAGAAAGAAATAAAGGGTATTCAAATCTATCCATCTGACAAAGGGCTAATATCCGGAATCTATAAAGAAATTAAACCAATTTACAAGAAAGAAACAAACAACCCCATCAAAAAGGGGGCCAAGGATATGAACAGGCACTTCTCAAAAGAAGACACATATGCAACCAAAAAACATGAAAAAAAGCTCATCATCACTGGGCAAGAGACAATTGCAAATCAAAACCACAGTGAGATTCCATCTCATTCCAGTTAGAATGGCAATCATTAAAAAGTCAGGAAACAACAGATGTTGGAGAGGATGTGAAGAAATAGGAACGCTTTTACACCATTGGTGGGAGTGTAAATTAGTTCAACCATTGTAGAAGACAGTGTGGTGATTCTTCAATTATCTAGATCTAGAAATTGCATTTGACCCAGCAATCCCGTTACTGGTTATATACCCAAAGGATTATAAATCATTCTGCTATAAAGACACATGCACACGTATGTTTATTGTGGCACTGTTCACAATAGCAAAGACTTGGAACCAATCCAAATGCCCATGAATGATAGACTAGATAAAGAAAATATGTCACATACACACCATGGAATACCATGCAGCCATAAAAAAAGGGTGGGTTCATGTCCTTTGCAGGGACATGTATGAAGCTGGAAACCATCATTCTCAGCAATCTAACACAAGAACAGAAACCCCAACACTGCATGTTCTCACTCATAAGTGAGAGTTGAACAATGAGAACACATGGACAGGGGAGGGCATCACACACCAGGACCTGTTGGGAGGTGGGGGAGGTGGGGGATGGATAGCATTAGGAGAAATAACTGATGTAGATGATGAGTTTATGTGTGCAGCAAACCACCATGGCACATAACAAACCTGCACATTCTGCACATGTACCCCAGAACTTAAAGTATAATTAAAAAAAGATTTCATATTTTATGGTCAAAATGTATTCTATTGTGTATGTACACTGCATTTTCTCTATTTGTTCATCTGTTGATGGAAACTTAGTTTGATTCAGTGTCTTTGCTATTGTTAATAGTGCTATAATAAACATGGCAATGCAGGCATCCCTTTGATATACTCATTTATTTTACTTTACCCAGTAGTGGAATTGCTGGATTGCATGGTAGTTCTATGTTTTGTTTTATTGAGAAATTGCCATATTGTTTTCCATAATGAGTGTACTAATTTACATTCCCGCCAACAGTATATATATATATATATTTTTTTTTTTTTGTCATTTTAGTACTAGCCATTCTACCTGGGGTAAGGTGCTATCTCATTGTGGTTTTGATTTGAAAGCCCATAATTAGTGATATTGAGAAATTTTTCATATACATGTTGGCCATTTACATGTCTTTTTTGAAAAATGTCTATTCATGTTCTTTACGCATTTTTAAAAGGCATTATTTAGAGTTCTTTAACTGTTAATTTTCTTGAGTTCCTTGTCTATCCTGGATAGTAGTTCCTTGGTGGGCCAATCCTTGTGCCTCATTGGTATCAGTGGCAGGTGGAAAATGCCTGTCCTTGGGCCCCAGGGTAGCATAAACTGGCACTAGTGTTAGTGGGTCCAGGTGGACCAATTCTTGGGCCTCCAGGTGGCTTGTTTGGGTGCCTGCAGTGGCAGTAATTGGGTGGGTGGATGGGAGATTCCTTGGGCCCCTGGGCAGTGGGTGTGGCATGGGTGATGGCAATAGGAGTGGTGAGACAATTTTCTGGCTCCCAAGCAGTTTACACCGGTGTGGACAGCAGCTGTGATGGGCTTGGCAAGCCAGTCCCCAGACTGGCAGGTGGTGCATGCAAGTGGTAGCAAGTTGTGATGGCAGAAACAGGTTTGGTGGCTCTGTCTTCACTCCCCTGGGAAGAGTGTTCAGGTGCCAACAGTGGTGGATGGAACAGTGTCATTCCCAGGCCCCTGGATAATGTGCTTGGGTACTGTAGGATGGAGCAGAGCTGGATGAGGCTGCCCTCAGTCTCCCCAGTGGTGTGTGTGAGCTCTGGCTGTGGTGAGCAGGGGCAAAGTGATTCCCAGGCCCCCAGCAGAATGGTCCAGTGGATTTGGCAGCAGCTATGCTGAGACCTTGCTCCAGGGGCAAATGGGGTTGCTTTCAGTGACAGTAGCAATAAACAGTGAGCTGGAGGGTATCCACTTCGGGCCAATGTGGTGACTATAAGCATGGTAGCGTTTCTTTAGCACTCTTTTAATTGTGTAGTTACCCTCCTGTTGGATGTGGTTGGATTGTTACTAATGGCTCCTGCATTGGTCCTGGTGGCAGCAACCAGTGGTGGCTCCTGGATGCATACAGGGTATGTCAGTGAGGCATCAGGTATATGGAGATGCAGGGGCTGTTGGCCCCAGGGCAGGATGCAATCTGAGGGACTGTGCTCTCAAAATGGTGCCATGCCATGGCTGCTTATGACTTAGGTTGGTATGGGTCCCTGTGAGATTTCGCTCTGGAGCAATGCCATTGCATGTTTTCCAGGCAGCTCCCTATGTTAGTCTCAGGGTATGTGTGAGTCAGGGGGCTCTCCTGTGGCTAGGATTGCAGAACTTCATGGTGGGAATATAGACAACTGGAAATCTCTCATTTACTCTTTCCCTGAATTGGGTAGCCTCTTCAGGCTCCAGCCAATCTCAGCTGAGCAGGTTGCCTCACTTCCCTCTCCTTTCTTGCCTTAGGTGTTTCCTGTCATTTGTCTGTTAAATTCCAGCATTCACTCTTACATGACCAATTTGAAATATGAGTATCTATTAGCTATTTTTGATACTTTTTGGAGGGGGCAGATACAACATGCATCTAGTCAGCCATCTTGAAACCATAACTGGGTTTTAAGACTAATTTTGTTAGACTTCAAAACCTATGTACCACTGTTTCTTACTGCTTTTTAGGTGGAAGCATTTCAGATTTGTCTCCTTTGTGCTTCTGTATTTGAAGGGACTTCACTAGTTTATGACCAGCTTCAACTACTTTCACTAGACCTCTTATTGAGACACATTTTTTGAAGAGTAGGGAAAGAAATTCTAAGGGAATGTTAACTGTGTGGAGAGTTGAACAACAAGGTTCCAGGCTTCAACACTGTTATTCTGTGGAGAAGTATCTTGTTCATAGAAGTATCTTTTATCAAGTGTCTTGTAGAACCCTTACACTTTTAGCATCTGGTCGTTTACTGTGTGAGAGTAGATCATTTAAGGTAACAATCTCAGACAAAAATGTTCCCAAATCATCCTGATTATCTTTAATATCTCATTAACTAAATCACGTTATCAACCCACGTGCATGTCTATTTTCTGCCCGTACTACTTTTATAAGCCTTTATTTTCAAAAGTTTACCCCCTGTTGCATCATAACAGTAATAACTAATTGATCTGGCAACATTAGGGGAAACTCTGTCCTTGATCTGCTGAAAACAAGCCTTTGCAATCTCTGCTCATTTTAGGGGGATTGGGGTTTATTTTTTTATTTCAAACTTAAAATTTTATAAAACTATAACATATGATTGCAAAAAAGTCAAGTAAAAGTCCCTAGTATTTTAAAATGCATAGAATCTTTGTATAGAACCATTATTCTTCATCTTGATCTGACTATAATCAGGCTTTCAATCAAAAGGTTTGGCATTTTTAAACATCTATGCTCCATCTGCTCATAATATGGGCAGTAAAGTAGACTTTTGATGCTTGTTACTATAGATTGCCTTGTGCTCCAGTAAATATGAGCTTAATAAAATATATAACCAAATTTTTGAATTAAATCCAAACTATTAATAATTTGCCAGACTAGCATTGTGCCCATTAAAAAAATTAGAAGATTAAAGCTCCACTTTAACTCAGAAATAAACATTGCATAACCATTCTCCAATTTCCTATTATTTTCTTTTAAGTATTCTGCAGTTGGAGTATGGGACCAGATGGCCTTCTCGTTAGTGAGGTGAAAGACTAGGTGAAATAAAAGACACTTGATGGAAAAATCCATTACCCTCCCCTATTCTCTTCTGTTCAGTGACATTTAGGGAGCTTACACTCTTGAATTTGTGCATTATTTCCGCAGGATGATGAAAGAAAGAGAACATCCTTTCTCAAGTTGATAACAATCAGACATTTCTATAATCCATTTAAACTTTTCCAGGCAGAGGCAATAAAGGTGAATGCACTGGTGTAACCAGAGAAGGATATGAATCTCTTTTGTGCCTCTCCTTGCTGGGTACTGCTAGTAAGACTGAGCCTGGGCACACATCCCAGGGAGAGAAAACATTCTACAGGTGAAGAATGTGGGCTGTAGCTTTCAATAATGGAATTCGAATTATAGCTCTACCGCCTCCCAGCTTTGATATCTGTGGCAACTTATGTAACCACTTTCAAACCCTAGTTTCATAATCTGTAAAATAGTAAAATAGTCTATTTTATCATGGTACCGTTTTGAAGATTAAATAAGACAACCTAGAAGGAGCCATGACAGCCAACTAGACATAGCCAGGAGGAACATCTCCCACCAAGAGACTGGGGACTTTGGGAAGACTGGCACATTCTGAACAGATCTTCAGACCGAAGGCATTGAGAGTGGATGGAGGGAGGATGCAGATGCTACGCTGAAGGGGGAAGAAATTGAGAACAGTACGCAGCGCTGCTGAGCATCAGGACTCCTTCCTGTTCCTGGCCTCCAGTGACTCCTAAAGAAGGGGTGAGTTGAACAGGTGAGGAGTGCCCTGTTCTCACCATGGATTTTTAGAATTCCAGTGGCAGAAGACCCCAAGATCCCTACCGACACTTGAGCTGGCAGAGGGAGCTGCTTAGAGAAGTGACAGGAGCAGGCCTCCAGTCTGTGTGAAGCCCAGAGGGTTTGGGTACTTATGAGAAAGTCTGCAGTGGAGCACAGCCAGCAATGCTCAACTCCTAAGTCTAGCCATATTCCTTTTGAAGACTTTAGCTTTAAGGTGACTGTTGGACCTGGACAGAGCAGAGAAATCTTGCCAGTGGGACAGGGCCAGACCGGTCTGAGTATCCCCCGTCTGCTGGCCTCTCCTGGGGCCCCAGCCTGGCTGTACCCACTGGTTGTGTGCAGCCTCATATGCCCAACCATGGCACTCCCTGGAACTCCCTGGAAGCCCTCATCATAGCTCTTTTGCTGGAAGACCATGCCTGACCATCAGAGGGGTCCAGGAAACTCATTCGCCAACATGTAGCACCCCACGAGCACCTTCCTTACATCACAGCCTCTCCTGCTGTTTTGCCAACATGCACTTGTCCACAGCTCCCCACCCCACCACTTTTCCATTGGGCATGCACAAACAGACCTCCCCTCTTATCCCCTACTATTGTGTGTGTGCACACACATCCCTCCACACCACTGCTGCCAGCATGAGACCACCCTGATGAACCCCCTGTGGCTGATGCGCAAGCACATAGCTGTGCCACCACCGCTGGTGCAAACATACGCACAGATGCTGGCAACCTTGCCTCCATTAGTGCCCTATCCCTGCTGCTGCTTTCACTGGCAAGAGTGTGCACGGAAATACCACTGCCCTTCTTCAACTGGTGCCGAACCCCAGTCAGTGTGCATGCACCTTGCCATGGTACTGTGGCTGCTGGAATGTACCAGTGAACATGTACCACTCCCACCAGCCTGATGAAGTACTTTGGCCAGCACCACCCATGACTGTTGTGGCCAGCAGGCTGGGAACACCTAGGACCCTCCAGTGCAGCAGGATGAGCTAGAGAACAAAGCTGGGGTCCTGGTATCAGACCCCCAGAGTTAGATCATGCATCCCAATAATGCTAAGCTGAGCCTAGACCCCGTTAAATCACCTAGAAACAAAGCAAGTTTACTGAACCCACCTTAAACCACAATCAAACACTCAATGGCACCCAAGAAGATAAAGGCAAAAAACTTCATCTGGAGGACAGAAACTTATAAGAACTTAAAAGATTGAAGGAACACCAGCCTACAGATTAGAAAGAACCAGTACAAGAACTCTGGTAACTCAAAAGACCAGTGTTTTCTTACCTTCAAATGACCACACTAGTTCTCCAGCAATGGTTGTTAACCAGGCTGAAATGGCTGAAATGACAGACATATAATTCACAATATGGATAGAAATGAAAATCACTGAGATTCAGGAGGAAATCAAAACCCAATCCAAGAAATTTAAATAATAAAAAAAAATTATACAGGAGTGGAAAGATAAAATAGCCATTTTAAGAAAGAACCAAACTGATCTGACAGAGCTGAAAAACTCTTTCAATAATTTCATAATATATTAACAGTAAAATAGACCAAGCTTAGGAAAGTATCTCAGAGATAAAAGACTGGTTCTCCAAAATAACTTGATCAAACAAAAACAAAGAATAAAGAATAAAGAAGAATGTACAAAACTTCCAAGAAATATGGGATTATGAAAAGAGATGAAATTTATGACACATTGGTGTCTGTGACAGAGAGGGATTAAAATGAAGCAACTCGAAAAGGATATTTGAGGATATCATCCATGAAATTTCCCCAATCTCACTAGAGAATCCAATAATAAAATTAAGGAAATAAAGAGAACCCCTGCAAAATACTGTAAAAGATAAGCATTCCCAAGATATATAGTCACCAGATTTTCCAAAGTCAAAATTAAAGAAAAAATGTTAAAGGCAGCTAGAGAGAAGGGACAGGACAACTACAAAGGGAATCCCAACGGGCTAAGAGTGGATCTTTTAACAGAAACTCTACAAGCCAGAAGAGATTGGGAGCCTATATTCAGCATTCTTTAAGAGAAGAAAATCTAACACAGAAATTTATATCTAGCCAAGCTAAGCTTTATAAGCAAAGGAGAAAGAAGAAGCTTTTTGAAAAGCAAATACTAAGAAAATTCATTACCACAAGATCTGCCTTAAAAGTGGTCCTTAAAGGAGTGCTAAATACAGAAAGGAAAAACTGCTAATGGCCACCATGGAAATACACTTAAGTACACAGACCATTGACACCATAAAGCAACTACACAATCAAGTCTGCATAATAACCAGCTAACAACATGATGACAGGCTCAACTATGCATTTATCAATATTAGATTTTAATGTAAATGGTCTAAATGCCCACAGAATGGCAAGATGGATAAAGAAGCAAGAGCCAACTATATGCTTTCTTCAGGAGACCCATGTCAAATGCAATGACACCTATATTCTCAAAGAAAGGGATGGAGAAAAATCTATCAAGCAAACAGAAAACAGAGAAAAGTAGGGCATGCTATCTTAATTTCAGGAAAAACAGACTTTAAGCCAACAATGATCATAAAAGACATGACATGATGGTAAAGGATTTAATTCAACAATAAGATCTAACTATCCTAAATATACATGCACCCAATGCAGGAGCACATAGACTCATAAAGCAAGTTCTTAGAGACCTATGAAGAGACTTAGATAGTCATGCAATAATAGTGGCAGACTTCATCACCACCCCCCGCCCCAACAGTAACATAGTCCCATTCTGTGACAGTGACACAGTCTCATTCACAATATCCACAAAAAGAATGAAATACCTAGGAACACATCTAACCAGGTAGGTGAATGATCTCTACAAGGAGAATTGTAAAACACTTCAAATAAATCAGAGATGACACAAACAAATGAAAGAATATTTCATGATCATGGATGGGAAGAATCAACTTTGTTTAGATGGCTATCCTGCAGAAAGCAACGTACAGAGTCAATGCCATTCCTATTAAACTACCAATGACATTCTTGACAGAATTAGAAAAAAAAAAAATCAACTTTAAAATTTAAATGGAACCAAAAAAGAGCCCGAATAGCCAAGACAATCCTAAGGAAAAAAGAAAAGCTGAAGGTATCACATTACCCAACTTCAAACCATACCACAGGGCTACAGTAACCAAAACAGCATGATACTGGTATAAAAACAGACATGGCCAGGCATGGTGGCTCACACCTCTGATCCTAGCACTTTGGGAGGGTGCGACAGGCAGATCACTTTAGGTCAGGAGTTAAAAACCAGCCTGGCCAACATGATGAAACCAAGTCTCTACTAAAAATACAAAAAAAAAATTAGCCAGGTGTGCTGGCACATGTCTGTAATCCCAGCTACTTGGGAGGCTGAGGCAGGAGAATTGTTTGTACCTGGGAGGTGGAAACTGCAGTGGGCCGAGATCACCACTGCACTCCAGTCTGGGCGACAGAGTGAGACTACCTTCTCAAAAAACAAAAAACAAAAAAGAAAAAACAAAACAACAACAAAAAAGACACATGGACCAATGGAACAGAGTAGAGAGCACAGAACACAGAAATAAAGCCATAAACTTCAATCATTTGATCTTTGACAAAGCTGACAAAAAGAAGCAATGGGGAAATGACTTTCTATTTAGTAAATAGTGGTAGGATAACTGGATAACCATATGCAGAAGATTGAAAATGTATCCTTTCCTTTCACCATATACAGAAACCAATTCAAGGTGCATTATAGACAAATGTAAAACCCAAAACTACAAAAACTCTAGAAGTAAGCTAGGAAATACCATTCTGGACATAGGCCCTGGCAAAGATTTCATGATAAGGACTCAAATGCAATTGCAACAACAATAAAAATTGACAAGTAGGACCTAATTTTACTAATAGCTTCTGCACAGCTAAAGAAACTATCAACAGAGTAAACATGACTTACAGAACGGGAGAAAATATTTGCAAACTATGCATTTGACAAAGGTCTAACATTCAGCATCTATAAGCAACTTAAATCAGTAAACAAGAAAAAAACCCATTGAAAATTGGGCAAAGAACATAAACATACACTTTTGAAAAGAAGATGTACATGTGGCCAACAAGCATATGAAAAAACGATCAACATTACTGATCATTAGAGCAATGCAAATGAAAACCACAATGTGATAACATTTCACACTAGTCAGAATGACTATTTATCAAAATGTCAAATAAATAAGAGATGCTGGTGAGGTAGTAGAGAAAGGGGAATGCTTATAAACTGCTGGTGGGAATATAAATTAGTTCAGCCATTGTAAAAAGTAGTTTGATTCTATAAAAACTTAAAATGAAACTACCATTTGACTCAGCAATGACATTACTGAGTACATACCTGAAGGAATATACATCATTCTACCATAAAGACAGCCACATGTGTATGTTCATCGCAGAACTATTCACAATAGCAAACATATAGAATCAACCTAAATGCTCATCAGTGGGTGGACAGGCATATGAAAAGGCGTTCAACATCATTGATTATCAGAGAAATGCAAATCAAAAATATAATGAGATATCATCTCACCCCAATTAAAAAACCTTATATCGAAAAGACAGGCAATAACAGATGCTGATGAGGATGTCGAGAAAAAGGAACCCTTGTACACTGTTGGTGGGCAGGTAAATGAGTACATCCACTATGGACAGCAGTTTGGCAGTTTCTCAAGAAGCTAAAAATTGAGCTACCATAATTTCTAGCACTACTGGGTATATACCTGAAAGAAAGAAAATCAGTATATTGAAGATATATCTGCACCCCATATATTGGTTGCAGCACATTTTACAATGGCTAAGATTTGGAAGCAACCTAAGTGCTAATCAACAGACGAATGGATTTAAAAAATGTGGTGCATATGCAGAATAAAGTACTATTCAGCTATTAAAAAAGAATGAGATCCAAACATTTGCAATAAATGTTGGAGGTCATTCTGTTAAGTGAAATAAGCCAGGCATAGAAAAACAGACATCATATGTTCTCACTCATTTGTGGGAGGTAAAAATCAAAACCACTGAACTCATGGACATAGAGAGTAGAGGGATGGTTATCAGAGCCTGGGAAGGGGAGTGGGGGTATTGTGGGAAGGTGGGGATGGTTATTTGGTACCAATAAATAGAAAGAATGTGTAAGACCTACTATTTGATAGCACAGTAAGGTGACTATAGTCAATAATAGTTAGACTGTACATTTTACAATAACTCAAAGAGTATAATTGGCTTGTTTGTAACTCAAATGATAAATGCTTGAAAGAACGGATGTCCCATTTTCCATGATGTAATTATTTCACATTAGTAGTATCAAAATATCTCCTGTACCCCGTAAATGTACACACCTACTATGTATCCACAACAATTAAAAAATATCTAAATGCTCATCAATGGCAGACTAGATAAAGGAAATGTGGTACATATACACCATGGAATACTACACACCCAGAACAAAAAATAAGATTATATGTCTTTTCCAGTAACATGGATGGAGCTGGAGGCCATCAGAAGAAACACATAACCAAATATTGTGTGTTCTCACTTAAAAGTGTGAGCGGAACACTGAGTACACAAGAACAGAATTATGAATTTTAAATACTATTGTTATTAAAGGAGGAGAAGGGGAATGCAAATATTAAGCTGGGGCACCATCCTTGTGCCCTTTCATTCCACATTTTCCTTCATGAAAGAGAATGACAAAGGTACACATTCTCACATAGCAGCTATCAGAAACATAGCTGAAAGTTGAATGTGGGCCTTCTCGATATTGTGCGGCCATGCAGCAAGGTACTCTAGGACTATGGGTAAAATAAGCATATGCAGGCACAGCCACACAGATGCACACTCACCCACTGTAGTCAGAGTCCTCTCTCTAAAGAGTATATGGGACCCTTATTTAAAATCATAAAATGTTTTCTCATTCCCCTTAGAGTAGACTTCAAATCCTTTCATGAGGCTCGTAAGGTGATTTTTACCTGGCTATTCAGCCTAGTCATTCTTATCTTCTGTAGTAGTCCATTCCCACATTGCTATAAAGACATACCTGAGACTAGATAATTTATAAAGAAAAGAGATTTAATTGACTCACAGCTTTCTGAAGGCTCTACAGGAAGCACAGTTGGGTAGGTCTCAGGAGATTTGTAATCATGGCGGTAGGGGAAGAGGAAGAAAGCACATCTTACATGGTGGGGGCAGGAAGAGAGAGAGAATGAATGGGGAGGTGCTACACACTTTTCAAGGAATTCACGAGTTCTCAGATCTCATGAGAACTCTATCATGAGACAGCACTAGGTGATAATGCTAAACCATTAGAAAACACCCACATGATCCAATCATCTCCCACCAAGATGCACTTCCAACACTGTGAATTACAATTCAGCATGAGATTTTGTTGCAGACACAGAGCCAAACCATGTCATCTTTCCTTTATCTGTTCCAGCTGCTTTGAGGTTATTTCATTTATTTGAATGTGCCATGTTTTGCAATTTTTGTATGTTGTTGCTGCTCCTTTAGTTTCCCCCTATTCTTTTCCAAACTATTTACTTGTGCTTCAAGCTAAGCTTAAATGACCTCTTCATGGAAGGTTTCCTTGACCCCTTAGACTAGTGTATCACACTTATAGGTATGCTGTGATAGCATAATGTACCCCTCTTTTCTGTAGCGTCTTTGAAAACTTGTTATGGACTGAATTGTGTCCCCTCCAGATTTATTTGAAGTCCTAATCCCCAGTTTAACTGTTTTTTGAGATAGGACTTGTAGGATGTACCTAAGGTTAAATAGGGGTAGTAATGGTGGGGCTTTAATCCAACAGGACTGGTATCTTTATAAATAGAGGAGGGGTAACAGAGGTATCTCTTTTTCTGTGCGAACACCGAGGAAAGGCCATGTGAGGGCACAGCAAGAATGTAGGCATCCACAAGCCAAGGAGAGAGGACTCACCAGAAACCAACTCTGCTGGCATCTTGATTTTAAACTTCTAGCTTTGAGAAATATGAAAAAAAGTGTGTGTTGTTTAACCCGTGTGTTCTATGGTATTCTGCTACGGCAACTTGAGCAAGCTACTACAAGTCCATAATATTTTAATTGTTGAATTATTTAATGTCTGTTTTTCTGATTTTTTAAAATACTTTATGAGCCAAGAACAGTGTCTACCTCATTTATTTTTTATACCTCCAAGGCCTATAAGAGCACTTGACACATAGTAGATTTTGAATATTTATTCAGTAAATAAGCTGCTACTTTTTTTCCTTTATAAACTATGAGATCATTAGAATACACATCTCTCTTGTTACTACTATGTGTTAAGCATACCTAACGCAGGGCAATTCATTCATTCATTCATACATTCATCAAATGCATTGATCAGAGCAAAGTGAAAACCTATGATAAATAGAGAAGAAAAGTAGAGATTCAGTTTGGGCTGAAAACCTCTTGCTATGCTTCTTTTCTGACAAAACATAAACAAAGGAGACAAAAACTAACATTTTCATTGTTCTTTAACATGATGATCACATAGGTTCTCAGAGGTTATATACCATAAAAGTATATTGCTCAATTGCCAGCATTAATTTTAATCTTGAAAGGCTTTTAACATGGGCAAATGAGATTTCCTTATAGACATCTTTAACAGTCCAAGGTTAGATTTAAATTTAGATTGTTTGGCTAGAGAATCAGCTTCTTACTACTTGATGCCTTCTCATGTATTACTCCTAATATACACAAATAATATAATGTTTTCCCTGGAAATAGTTTATGGGTACTTGGCAGTGATGCCTTTCCTTCTTTTTCCTTATTATACTAGCTCTTGTCACAATCAAGAATGAAATAAATAATCTTATCAAGATTAATGATTTCTTCAACCGCTTTCTGACTCTGTGTTAGTAATGAGGTGATGCTTTCTGTAGCAGGAAATAAAATGCAACCCATGAATTTATGACTACTTGCTGAATTTTATATGATTTAGTGATATATTTAATGAGCATTTTCATTATGGTATCTTCCAGAAGACACTGTGTAAGTTTTTTAGACTTAAAAACAAACCTGTTTGTGTGATTTCAATTTCAGCATGCTCAATTTTTTTATACCAACTATAAGAAAAGATAGAACATTTGCACCATCACTTTTGCTAGGTAATTTGGTACCCCCTTTTGTCTCTTTTATGTAATGCAGACTGGAAGATAAGGAGTCTTCAAAGGCCAAGTATATACTTAAGGTAGTTAGGCCTCTGTTAATGAAGAGGATGCATTGCAATGATAGATTTTGTTTTCAGAAACTTTTTTAGCAGAGGTAACTATTTAAGAGACCTAGGACATGGCATTTTAGCCCCATGTTGACATGCTGGCATTGCTTCCCATCTCTTGGAGCTCACTGTTCCACCTCCATGAACTCCTGACTCTTTCCTTGAATAACTTACCAATCTCTATTGACACATGATCCCTATTCTTCTCATTCTGGGAACCAGGTACATAGTCTTCTGTTCTTCTGGGTTCAGGTCATGTACTTCAGAGAGAGCTTACTGCTTCCTTTAACAAATGGAAAAACATTCCATGCTCATGGATAGGAAGAATCAATATCGTGAAAATGGCCATACTGCTAAAAGTAAGTATTCCATTCAGCTATGTGTCTGTTTTTATGCCAGAACCATGCTGTATTGATTACTGTAGCTCTGTCATATAATTTAAAGTCAGGTGCTGTGATTCCTCCAGTTTTGTTCTTTTGGCTTAGGATATCTTTTGCTATCCTAGTTGTAGCTCCATGTAAATTTTAGGATTGTTTTTGTCTATTTCTGTGAAGAATGCCATTGGTATTCTGATAAGGATTGCATCAAATCTGTAGATTACTTGGGATAGTATGGGCATTTTAACAATATTGATTCTTGCCATCTATGAACATGGAATATTTTCCCAATTTTTGGTGTCCTTTTCAATTTCTTTCATCATTGTTTTATAGTTTTCATTGTAGAAATCTTTCAATCCTTTGATTAAGTTAATTCCTAGTTATTTAATTTTGTGTGTGGCTATGGGATTACTTTTTAACTTCTTTTTCAAATTGTTCACTGTTGGCATATAGAAATGCTACTAATTTTTGTATGTTAATTTTGTATCCTGCAACTTTACTGAATTTGTTTATAAGTTCTGATAGTTTTCTTTTGGAATCTTTAGGTTTCTCCAAATATAAGATGATATAATCTGCAAACAAGGATAATTTGACTTCTTCCTTTTCAATTTGGATGTACTTTATATCTTTCTCTTGTCTGATTGCTTTAGCATGGACTTCCAGTGCTATGCTGAATAACATTGATAACAATGGACATGCCTGTCGTGTTCCATGTCTTAGAGGAAAGACTTTCTGTTTTTGCCATTCACTATGATATTAGCTGTGGGTCTGTCACATATGGCTTTTATTATGCGGAGGTAAGTTCTTTTTATCCTCAGTTTTTTGAGGGTTGTTATCAGGAAGGAATGTTAAATTTTTTGATATGTTTTAATCAGCATCAATTGAAATGATCATATGGTTTTTATCCTTCATTCTGTTGGTATGATGTATTCATCAATTGATTTCTGTATGTTGAGCCATCCTTGCAACCCTGGGACAAATCCCACTTGATCATGATGAATAATCTTTCTAATGTAGTGTTGAATTCTGTTTGCTAGTATTTTGCTGAGGATTTTTGCCTCAATATTCATCAGAGATATTGACCTTTAGTTTCTCTCTTTCTTTCTTTCTTTCTTTCTTTCTTTCTTTCTTTCTTTCTTTCTTTCTTTCTTTCTTTCTTTCTTTCTTTCTTTCTTTCTTTCTTTTTCTTTCTTTCCCCTCCCTCCCTCCTTTCCCTTCCTTCCTTCCTTCCTTCCTTCCTTCCTTCCTTCCTTCCTTCCTTCCTTCCTTCCTTCCTTCCTTCCTTCCTTCCTTCCTTCCTTCCTTCCTTTCTTTCTTTCTTTCTTTCTTTCTTTCTTTCTTTCTTTCTTTCTTTCTTTCTTTCTTTCTTCTTTCCTCTCTCTCTCTCTCTCTTTTTCTCTTTCTCTCTTTCTTTCTTTCTTTTTTTCGATGGAGTTTCACTCTTGTCACCCAGGCTGGAGTGCAGTGGTGTGATCTCTGCTCACTGCAACCTCTGCCTCCCGGGTTCAAGTGATTCTCCTGCCTCAGCCACCCAAGTAGCTGAAATTACAGGCATGTGCCCCCACGCCTGGCTAATTTTTGTATTTTTTGTAGAGAAAGGGTTTCAACATGTTGGCCAGGCTGGTCTCCGACTCCTGACCTCAGGTGATCCACCCACCTTGGCCTCCCAAAGTGCTGGGATTACAGGCATGAGCCACCGCACCCAGCCAGTTTTCCTTTTTTTTTTTTTTTTTTTAATGTGTCTTTGTCTGGTTTTGGTATCAGGGTAATACTGACCTCATAGAATAAGTTTGGCAGTATTCCCTCCTCGTCCATTTTTTGAAATAGAGGAGTAGGGTTGGTATTAATTCTTCTCTAAATGTTTGGTAGAATTTGGCAGTGAAGTCATCAGGTTCCAGGTCATTACTTTCAATGGCAAAAAACGTAATTATTTTTTGCACCAACCTAATATTTCAGTTTTGATCTCATTATCTGTTATGCTTCTGTTCAGATTTTGGAATTCTTCCTAGTTCAATCTTAGTAGGTTTTATGTATATAGGAATTTGTCAATTTCTTCAAGCCTTTCCAATTTATAGGCATATAATTGCTCATAGTAGCCACTAATGATCTCTTGAATTTTTACAATATCAGTTGTAATGTCTCCTTTTCCATTTCTAAGTTTATTTGGATATTTTTTTCTTAGTCTGGCTGTTTGTCAATTTTATTTAGTCTTTCAAAATTGACTTTTTATTTTATTGATCTTTTGTAACTTCTTGCATTAATTTCTGCTCTAATCTTCATTATTTCTTTTCTTCTACTAATTTGAGTTTTGTTTGATTTTGCTTTTCCAAGATGCATCATTAGATTGTTCAGTTGAAGTCTTCCCTCTTTTTCGTGTAAGCACTTATAGCTATAAACCGCCCCCTTAGTACTGCCTTTGCTGTGTCCCATAGGTTTTGGTATACTGTGTTTCTGTTATCATTTGTTTTGAGAAATTTTTCAATTTCCTTCTTGATTTATTCATTGACCCACAGGTCACTCAGAAGCATATTGTTTAGTTTCCATGTATTTGCATAGCTTCCAAAATTTTTTTTGTTATTAATTTCTAGTTTTATTTCATTGTGGTCAGAGAAGATGCTTGATTGTATTTCAATTTTTTGGAATGTTTTAAGACTTGTTTTGTGACCCAATGTGGTCTATCCTTGAGAGTGATTCATATGCTGAGGAAAAGAGTGTGTATTCTGTAGCTGTTGGATGAAATATTGTATAAATATTAGATTCATTTGGTCTATATTTCAGATAAATTCTGATGTTTCTTTGTCAATTTTCTGTCTAGAAGATCTGTCCTATGCTGAAAGTGGTTTGTTAAATCTCCAGCTATTATTGTATTGGGGCCTATCTCTTTATCTCTAATAACATTTCTTTATATATCTGGGTGCTCCAGTATTGGGTGCATATATATTTAAAATTGTTATATACTCTTGCTGAATTAGCCCTTTTATGATTATATAGTGATCTTCTTTGTCTCTTCTCATAGTTTTTGTATTGAAATCTATTTCGTCTGATATAAGTATAGTGGCTCATGCTTTTTCTTGGTTTCCATTGGCGTGGGATATCTTTTTCTAACTCTTTGCTTTTAGTCTTTGTGTGTCTTTACAAATATATTGTGTGAAGTGTGTTTTTTGTAGGCAACAGATCAAGGGGTCTTGTTTTTTCATCCATTTAGCTAGACTACGTCTTTTTATTAGAGAGTTTAATCCATTTACATTGAATGTTATTATTGATAAGTAAGGACTTACTCCTGTCATTTAGTTACATGTTTCTGGTTGTTTTGTGTTCTTCTCATCCTTCTTCCTTTCCTTCCTGTCTTCCATTAGCAAAGGTGATTTTCTCTTGTGATATGATTTAGTTTATTGCTGATATGTTTTGGCTGTATCCTCACCCCAAATCTCATGTTAAATTGTAATCCCCATAATACCCACATGTCAAGAGAGAGACCAGGTGGAGGTAATTGATTCATGGTGGTGGTTCCCCACCGCTGTTCTCGTAATAATGAGTGAGTTCTCACAAGATCTGATGACTTTATAAGTGTTTAGTAGTTCCTCCTGCATTCATTCTCCCTCCTATCACCTTGTGAAGAACGTGCCTTGCTTCCCCTTCTTGCATGATTATAAGCTTCCTGAGGTCTCCCCTGCCATGTGGAACTGTGAGTCAATTAAACATCTTTCCTTTATAAATTACTCAGTCTCAAGCAGTTCTTTATAGTAGTGTGCAAATGGACAAATACACTTGCTTTTCATGTTTTATGTATCCATTATATGTTTTTTTAATTGCGGTTATCATTAGGCTTTCAAATATTATCACCGGTTTTAAATATGAGTACAATATAACACTATTTGCTTAAACAAGCCAGCAAAAATCAAACTAATAATAACTCCATGCTTTAACTTTATCCCTCTGCTTTTTAACTTTTTGTTTCTATTTATATCTTATTGTATTTACTATGTCTTAGAAAGTTGTTGTAATTATTATTTTTGATTGCATCATAGTTTATTCTTTCTACTTAGGATAAGAATAGTTTACATACCATACTTATAGTGTTACAATAGTCTGTGTATTTCTGTGTAATACTATTATCAATAAGTTTTGTACCTTCAGGTGATTACTTATTGCTTATTAATGCCTTTTTCTTTCTAATTTGGTGTCTTGGCATCGAATAGTTGGGTATATATTGTAGGCTTCACTGTCTGAGCTTATTTGTAGCTGTCCTTGTTGTGAAAGCTTTGCAGATATTTGTAAGGGCTTGGGTATTGTGACCTAAGCTTTTTCTGCTTCAGGGGGCCTGCCAAGCCTAGTAATACTGTAGTTCTTGTAGACTCGTAGAGGTACCACCTTGATGGTAGTAGAGAAAATCTTGAATTCTCTGGATTATGAGACAGAGACTCTTGCTCTCTTCCGTTACTTTCACCCAAACATTCAGCATGTCTCTCTCTATTCTGAGCCACCTAAAGTTGTGGGTGGAGTGACACAAGCACCCTTGTGGCCACCACCACTCTGAATGCACTGGATGAAACCTGAAGTCAGCAGATTGGTGGGTCTCAACCAAGGTTTGCTAGAACTAGTCCCTGGTTTCTGCCTATGTTTACTCAAGGCCCTGGGCTCTACAAAGAACAGGTGGCAAAGCCAGCCAGGCTTGTGTCCTTTCCTTCAGGATAGCAAGTTTCACCAGGCCCTGGATGAGTCTAGAGTTGCCAATCAGGAGTCAGAGTGTAGAGTGAAAAACATAGAGGCCTACCTGGTGTTCTATTGTATTGTGGCTAAGATGGCACTGAAACCATAAGATGCAGTCCTTCCCACTCTTTCCTCCTGTTTCCAAAGGTACAGGAACCTTAAAGCCACCACCACCCAAGGCCATGAGGAGTAGTGTCAGACTACCACTGATGTTTCCTTAAGGCGCAAGGTCCCTTAGGTCAGCTTGTTGTGAATGCTGAGTGGCAGGGCAGTGTGCTGCCCCTTGGCCCAGCACAGGTACAGAAATGCTGTCTGAGAGTCAAATCCTGGAACTGGGGACCCCTAAAGTACCAACAAAGTCCCATTTACTTTTCTGTCTACATTTCTCAAGTGGAAGGAGTTTTGTCCTCTAGCCACCATAGCTGGTTATGTGTTGAGTCTTCCCTGAAGCTTGGAAGTCTCATTGAAAGCCCTTGTTGTAGTGCCTGGGTATTGTTGCTGGTTACTCAGGGCTAAAGGTCTCTTCAGTTAGCAGGTGATGAATGCTGCCAGGACTACATCCTTTTCTTCAAGGTAGCATGTTCCCTTCTGGCCCAGGGTGTATCTAGAAATGTCATCTGGGAGCTAGGGCCTGGAATGGGGGCCTCATGACTCTGAACGATGTCCTGTCCTGCTGCGGCTTGGCTGGTATCCTAGATGCAAGACAAAGTCCTTCTCACTCTTCCCTCTCCTCTCCTCAAGTAGAAGGAAGGGATCTCTTTTGGGACCATGAACTACGCAGCCTGGGGTTAGGGGAGAGGTGGTGCCAGCACTCTCTTCACTGCCCCAGCTTGCTTTTCAGTATGTCATTTGTCCCCCTAGTCCACTGCCTCTGACCATAGTTCAGCACTAGGGTTCACCTAAGATTTTCAGTCCTTACAGCCTAGACTGCCTTTCAAATTTACCTGGAGACACAGAATACTGTAGCTTTCAGTAGCAAAGTTTGCAGACACTCCAAGTTCCTATTGCTGGCATTAGTTATTCCCCTCTGACTAGGGCTATTTTAAATGCTCCTTCTGTGGGCTGGCATCAGCTGCATTTGGTCCGATTTTCCTTTCTCCTCTAACAGGACAGCACTGAGTTCAATGTCTCATAATTTCATAATTGCTTTGTTCTCCCTCTGCCAGTGCCCAGAAACGCTCTCCACACCGTGTTGCTTTGCCGGGGTTGGGGAAGGGTGACATCAGCACCTCAGGACTGTTTTTTCTATCTCTTCAGTGCCTCTTCCATTGATATAAAGTTAAAACCAGATACTATAAGTGCTCACCTTACTTGGGTTCTTAAGAAAGTGTTTTTGTTTTGTTTTGTTGTGTTGTGTTGTGTTTTGGTTTTTTTCTGTGTAGATAGTTGTTGCTTTGGTATCCTTGTCATGGGGGATGATCGGTGGGGCCTTACATTCTGCCATCATCTCCATCTCTCAATGAGCACTTATGTCTAAGATAAAGTCTACCACTCTTCTGAATCAGTGGATCTACAATGGTAAATATCATGAGAGCAAATCTTGGTGATGGTGAACATACATATTTATGGTCTGGGGTTTTTGATAACCTCAGTGTTGACCTATCATCTTTCTTACCACATAGGACATTATACTTGTCAAAAAGTCATACTGTGAGATTTGTGCCTTTCAGTTTTCCACTTGATCCTGGCCCAACTTTCCTGCTGCCTTAGATGACTCCAGCCTCAGGACCTTTAAGAGAATCCTCACTTTGCTCAACTAAAATAATTATCAGCTAAAAATAACCAACTCACTACTTTTATGGTTATCAGTATCATTGGGCAAAATGTACCCAATACCCAGTGAGATGATGCTAAAGATTTCACAGACAATGCAAAGTGACAATGAAAGATGGTAAACCTAAAATTTAAAAACTATTTTTTGAAAACTGCTTTCCTGCCATTTACTTCTCATCAGACAGAAGCACAGAGCTATCCTTGTGTCCTTAAATACATAATTGAGAGAATATAGCTGGTTACTTATCTTTAGTTTGTTTTTCTTAAATTAGAGAACAAAGTGTTTTTCTTTCCAAATTGATTATTTGTGGTACAGATGAATCTAAATCTGTAAGCGTTAATATCCACTATTCATTACAAATCACACTGCCTCACTAAATGGGAGAAGACTGTGTTAACACTGTATTCTTTGTTCATTATGGCTTACTACCAGAAATGGTGGACTGTTGAGCTATATAAGTTGTTAAAATGTTCTGCATGTCAGAAACAAGATACCTAAATATTTAAACATTTCCAGACTGACAAATCTTTAGACATGGATAAAAATTCAATCCTCATGGAGCCAAGTCAAACCACAAGGTAGGTTAGCCTTATTTCTAGAGAGGAGCAGTAAGAAAAAAAAATTTAAATATATTAAACCTTATGTGTATTACTTGTGTGCAATCATTACATACTGTCTTTAGCAAAGAGCAAAGGGATTGGATCCTATCTCAATGACCCTCAAGCTAACATACAGTTTTATGTTGTTAGGCTATTTCTACGTCCAGGCAGATCGTCCAGAGCAATACTGCTTTTCTGAGTTAGAAACAAAGAATTCTATTTGAACAAGAAATTCTGTGTAAAAGATGTACTCATAAGCCTCTATTTTTAGTCAGAAATTTATACTTAACAGACTCATAGAATCTTAAAACTAAAAGGGATTTGAGAAAACATCTAGTCTACTCTGCTTATTTTTCTAGATTAGGAAATTTAGGCCCGAGTAAGGGAAGGGTTTTGCCTAAGTTCGTATGGCTAGTCAGTGCCAGAAACTGGGATTGAAATCCAAGTCTTTTCATTCATAGTCCAGGAGTCTTTTTATTAAATGTATATTGCTTCTCTTCCCTTCAGAAAGGAAATAAACTGTGGTTGTTAGAAACACAGTCTTGAGGGCTAACTTGCATGAATTAAGCTCCTTATTCTGTCCCCTTGCTAATGTGTGATATATGGCAAATCAAACTCTGGTTCTCATTTTCTCACTGTAAGATGAGGATAGTAATACTGTTTATTTCATAGGATTGCTGTGGGGTTTAAATGCCTCAAATAATGTAAAACACTTAGGACAGTGTCTGCCACATGGTAAGCTGTCAAAAGTGGTATTATTTTATTATTATACAATTAAGGTAATTGGTTTAATAAAGATAGCATTTTTTGACAGAATATTTAAGAACCATCTGATATTTGGAAATAGTGAATAAAGAAACAGTAAATGGAAATGGCAACAGACAGCTTTAAAAACACCAGCCTATTGGCAGAACTACATTATTTAAAGGCTCTGTCTGGTCCCTCAAGACATACCTAATGTCAAAAAGGGAGCATCACTGCTTCTGCACAGATTTCAAGTTAATTTCACCTGGTTAATATTTCTCATACAAACTGAAGTAATGCATTTTTATTACCACAGAGCTACTCACACTTGTAGATATGCCAATATCACTTGTTCCTGAGAGACCTAGACTAGTGCTACTGGTATATGAGCTGTTTGTTACTCGTCTGCAATTAGATATGGAGCTTGCACCCATGTGTAAATAAACAGTCACTAAGCACACTGTTTATCTATGTAGATATAGGTAAAGATATACATATAGACATAGATATATTATGTGTAAATATAGATTTGGTATATATATTACATATAACATATACAGCTACGTATAATTATATATATGCATATACTTTATATATAACTACATATGAATATGTGTATTATATATATACATATATACATTAGTAGCAAGACTTTTTGATAATGGAAGTGTGCATTAATTCACATTCCAGCACACACTCCTAACTTCTAGGTGGATCAGAAAATATTCATTGAGTGGAACTGATGTATGCATTGGCCCTCAGACCACACTTTAATCAATACTCTCCTAGACTATGTTATTTAGGGTACTCTAGCAACAGACTGCTTTAATTTATTGGCTCTTTCTAAAAGATCTGGCACCCACTTAGCCTTCCAGAATTGTACTTGTAGGTAAGAGGTATATTCTAATATAGAAAAGTTGATAACTTGCTGACAGATCCATTCCTATCAGATTTGTGAGATACCATTCATATAACTCAGTCTTTCTGGAAAATTCCTATGGTTTGCCTTCTTATCTAATAATGGCACTATAACTTTTCCAGAAAAATCTATAAAATTGTACTTATGGCTGTATTAAAGTGCAAACGTTA
The DNA here is from genome assembly GCF_037993035.2 of Macaca fascicularis. NCBI lineage: Eukaryota > Metazoa > Chordata > Mammalia > Primates > Cercopithecidae > Macaca > Macaca fascicularis. Next base: position 123,648,436 of record NC_088395.1, on the reverse strand, counting down.
ATCACTAACACTTGCATTTCAATATCTACCTGATATTAAGTGACATTTTAAAATGAAATAGCAATGAATGCAAGTGAAATAGAGAGCATATGACAACAAGAAGAAAACATGTCTTTGTTTTTAATTTTGTACAAGTTTGTGTATTACCTAGGTTTCTCTTTTGCTTTTTTCCCAAGAAGTGTGGTGGATGTTTTCTGTAATATTGAATTTCTGAATCACTACATTTTAGGGATATTTTGAACTCCTAGAATAGTGCCTGTAGTTTTACCAGAACCTAATTCTCGGAAGTTATTGGTCTTTCTTCTTCACTTTCTGCTTTCTCCAAGAGAAGCAAACATCTAGTCCTAAAACCCTGATTTTACAATTCTCCCTCAGAAAAGGTCAAGGTCCTAAGCAGCTTATAACTATTTACATAGTTTAGTGGTGGTTGCCTTCTCTTTTTCTCAGAGATTCTCCTTGCCTTTACTCAAATACTTGCCTCCAAAATTTATTTAATTTTGGAAACAACTGGCTTGCCCCATTATTAAACAAATACAATCTACTCCTCCTGGATTTCACTTTTTACACTGAAACAGTTTTGAGGGCAGAAATTGATTCTGTACCACAGGGTTTCCAAGTAGATGGAAAGAAACATTATTACCAATGTTCATCACTCAGCTTTGTTCTTCCCAACAACTCATAGCAGTCCCCCAAAGCATCTACTTGCCATTGGTTTATACTTTTCTTTTTGTTAGGAATATTTACTGTTACTCTTAAAACCAGTGCCAGAAGAAGGACCAAGAAGCATTAACCTATTAGGAGCAAAGACTCTGGAACCTCCAAAGAAACAAAAAACCAAAACAAACAAACAAACAAACAAAATGAAAATGCATGTGGTAGTCATTAATGTTATCTGCTAAATATTCCAATTCTGTCCGCCTTCTGACTCATGATAGGGTTGTACTATCTGGACTCTTATTGTTGTGTAAGGTTGTGTGACCAGTTCTGGCCAATAGCTTGCAAACAGTAGTGACATGTGTTACTTCTGGCTGAGTACTTAACCAATATATTAATTAGAGCTCTCCTTCCCTCTGCCATGATAATAAACACTGCTCCAGCAAGTGGCTATTTCGTTATCCTGGGTCCTAAGAAAAGACAATGTGAAGCAGAGACCCTTGCTTACCCTTGATGAATACACAGCATGCGCAAGAAATAATCTTTAGTTTTTTGAAGCCACTGAGATTTGGGGGTGTGTTACTGAAGCACAGCTTAACCTATCCTGATGGAAACATCTTTATGTAGCCTTTCTAAAGACATCCCCACTACTTATCTTTGTTTGCAAATTTAAATGGAATTAAATGCCATTTTTCTATAAACAATATGGCACATATATAGCAGGGTCAAAGGGAAAATGGTAATCCTGGAGTTTTGATTTTTTATTTTGGGAGATATTTTAGATGTGATGCAGAAATTTCGCTATGCTTGGTAAATTATCAAATGGCATTCTATCTACATAGGTTTTGCTTAATATGTATTTCATAAGGTAAAGCTGCACAAAGTAAGCTCTGGAGCAATTGACACAAAAAATAATAAAAATAATGGTAGACTTAAAGCCAGACATATCAGTAGTTAATTTAAATATAAATGAACTAAACACCATGTAAAGGGCAGAGATTTACTGCACTGGATAAAAAAAAATAAAAAGACCTAAAGAGATGCTATCTACAAGTGATATATTTTAAATTTAAAGATATAGATAATCTGAAGATAAAATGATGGGAAAGGATATACTATGTAAACTCTAAGTTTCACAAATGTGTCTGAGAAAGGCCTAGAAATGTAGTCTGGAAAGTATTACAGTTGGGTAAATGAGAAAGAGAAAAAAGATATTCAAGCAAAGTACAGGTTTTAATTGTTTTCAAATGCTAAGCATTCTTTTATATATTTTTAAATAATTGTAGGTGTTTTTCATGTTGAAAGAAGAAACATCTGGAGCCTTTTGAGATAAGGCAGTCATACAAAAAAACTCATAAAATATTAATATTTAGAACACAGAGGACTTGAAAGTCATTTAATCCAGCACTTCCAAATGACATAGTAATGCCTCTTATGGTATGTTGAAAGGTGGCATTAAAAAACATTTTAAGAGCTATGAATTTCATAAGATTCACCAGGAAACACTATAGCAAGCACATTACAATCATGATTTCCCCAATATTATTTACTTATTATTACCTGATAATTATTAGGTAAATGATAACAAATATGGTATTCAAATATGGTAAAAATAATGAAGGTGGTAAGAAAACAACTAAATGACTAAATTCTTTGATTGAACCCAGTTCTCTCATTGGAAAAACTGAGGCCCAGAGAGAAGAAATAACTCACTTGCCTAAGGTCACACAGTAAGTGAATGGCAAGCCTAAGTCTAGAAACCAATTCTAATATTCATTAGAGTGCTTTTTCCCCAATTATACTATTTAAGAAGCAGTATTAATTAGCTGGATATTTTAGAACATTTTCTATCTTCTTTCTGTCTTCTATTTAGAGACAACTAAATAATGTGTTGTTATGTATTTACTAAACATTGTAACCTGCCAAGACAGAATGAGTTCAATACAGATTCAGCCAAATTTCTTTGTCCATCTCCACCGTCTGTCTTACTTACTGGTGGTTGATGTTAACTCTGAAGTGCTAAAGTCCTGACCCATCAAAGAGCAATCATTTTACTGGTAATCATTACAAGTGGTAATGTTTTCCCCTTGTAAACATTTTTATATGTTTATTATCTCTCCTCCCCATTAGAATGTAAACTACATGAGACAGGGACTATTTTGCTCACTACTTATATACTCAGAATCTAGAATGGTGCCTTCCCTATAGTAAGCGCTAATTAATTATTTGTTGGTTAAATAAATGTGAAAGATCAAGATAATAATGTAACCCCCAAAACAGAGGTTATATATCTTGGCACATGTTCATGTGTTATTAATTCAATAGAAGTAGCTATTTATTCATTTAACAAACATTGGTACAGTATCTGCCATGTGGCAGGAACTGTCCTGGCATGAATAATATAATAATGAATGAGACAATCATGACATCTCTTTTCACAGAACTAACTTTCTACAAGAAAAACCGCAGACTAGCAAATGTGATCAAATGTGTTAAGTTTTACATTAGGTATATGTTTAAAGGTGCTATAGTAGGCATATAGGGGGTACACTTCACCCAGACATGAAAGCAAGGAAAATTTAAGCTGAACATGAAAGATGAGTGCAATTATTTAGTGCAAAAAAGCTTATGATTACTTACCACTGCAGTAATACCCCAGAGCCTGCCTAGAAAAAAATACCGTATATATAAAATGTCTTGTCTGCCCCTCCCTTTTTCCCATGAGCGTCTCTGACAGATTTCTACCTTGTGTTCTATTTCCGAAGGGCCTTGCCCTCAACTGTGCTACACTATCGTAATAGCTGAAAAAAGTTCAAGGCATTTTTTCTTCCAGAGATATTCTAAGAAAACATAGAATTACCTAATCTTTGCATCCTTTTCTCAATTATAAAGAGAAATTTAACATGCTTTAATGACAACTTATATTTGTAGCATTGTTCAGAGAAGAAGTCCTGGAGCTATACAGTCCACTGTTCAGCCACTTCTTTTAAAAATAGCATTTTATTGGAACACTGCCATTCTAATTTACACATTGCTTATGGCTGCTTTTGCCCTACAATGATAGTATGTAGTTGCAGCAGAAACTGTATGGCATCTCTGAACTAAGATAATTGCTATCTGGATATTTACTGAAAAAGTTTGCCAACCCTTAGTTTAAAATTGTGATTCTACCCTTAAAATACTTAATCATTTTTACAATGGAGAATTAAATTTACTGGCATATTTGGTCAATTTCTCTACTCATTACAGTTTTCAGAAATACACCTTGCTTCTGTGTTTACTTTTCTTCTTTTTTAGATGTATCTTTTAAAAATGCTTTTAGTAAGAACTTATGCTAAACTTTCTTACTCATTGCATGTTTGAAAATGCCTGTATATTGGCCTTGCTCACAAAGGATCATTTAATTGAGTATAAAATTCCAAGTTCACAATCTTTTCTCACTCCTAGTACTCTGAAGGTATCGTTTTATTGTCTGTGGACTCTTTTTTTTTTAGTTGAGAAAACAGCTCAGTCTTTTGTATATTATCTGTCTTTTCTTTGTAATATTTTTAAAGAGTCTCTCATTATCTTGTTGCTCTGCAGTTTTATAAGGTTTTCCTAGGCATAGATTTATTTTTATTTAGCCTATTTGGTGCTTAGAATGCACTTTCAGTCTAAGAAGCTCGTTTTAGTTCCACAACATTTTCAGCTATTACATCTTCAAAAAGTTTTTTCCTTTTTAAAGTTTTATTTCATTTGTAATTATATATATAATTACATATATTTATGAGGTACAATGTCATGTTTCAATACATGTATACATTATGGAATGACCAAATCAGGCTAATTGACATGTCCATCATCTGACATACTTATCATTTTGTTTTGGTGAGAAGATTTAAAATTCCCCCTTTTAGCTATTTTTAAATAGACATTATTATTAACTGCTGTCACCATGCTGTGCAATAGGTCACCAGAACTTACACCTCCCATCTAATTGAAACTCTCTACCCTTTGATCAACATCTTCTCTTTTACCATCCACCCTCCTCTCCAGCCTCGGGTATTCACCATTCTACTCCCTACATCTGTGAATTCAGCTTTTTTTATATTCCACATATAAGTGAGAGCATACAGTGTTTGTCTCTCTGTGCCTGGCTTATTTCACTTAGCATAATGTCATTTGGGTTCACTTTGTTCCAAGTGACAGAATTTCTTGCTTTTTTTCTCTTATCATTAGTGCTTAATAATTTTTAAAATAAATACACTTATGAATGAATGAGTATTATTCCTGTTCATCATGGGATCTAGGATAAAGTTATAGATCTAAAACTATTTTCATTGAAACACAGCACAATGTTCAAAGAAATTGAAACTCATTCTCCATTCTGATTCATGGGTTAATGCTCTGATGATTACTATTGCTTCATCCACAGTGTTGTTCATCTTGAAAATGTGAAAACACTAGTTTTTTTTTTAATATATGAAAGAGTATTTCAAAGAGTAATTTAGTGAGGGTTTCTAAGTAAAATATTTCATTTGCTACTGCTTTTATTTTATTCATGTACATCTAATAAAGCTTTGTCAAAATGACAGCCTTACGTGCCCACTTAAAATAATTGATGTTCCTTGAAAAAAACAACTCTACAGAATTTTACGTAGCATAATGGTGGCCATCACTTTTTTCTCCACTTCTTAATTATGCACTAGCATCAAGCTTCTTGATCAGGGGAGACCTGTGAGATGCCAGCACAGTGTACAACTCCAGAGACTCCTCTGATTCTGCAGTCCAAATGGATGATAATCCCCAGGTGTGATATAGTGCACAGCCATGCAACTGTGGCACTGGAAAATAAAGTGAAGAAAAACACTGGTGAGTGCCAAGGACAGAACAGAAAGATAGCATACAAATGAAATACAGTTATCTATGCAAATTCTATGTCTTTATGTGGTTGGCGTGGACATGCTCCAGATACAGATTAAAGCAGAGACATAGGATACAAAGAAGTGCTTACAACTGGTTCGAAAAGTTCAGGAGAATTTTTCACTGTGAGCAGGAATTATCAAAAGCAGACAGCTCTTTAGAATTAACAGCATCAATTACTAGTGACTTTAGAACCTATGTAATCTGGGAACTGAAAAGATATTAGATAAGGTTCACAATCTGAGAGCCTATGTTGAAAGATGGGAATGCTGCCAACTTCAGACAGGGCAGAGAGTACAAATACAAGTAAGCAGCTGGAAAAGAATTGTGCTCCTAACAAAGTTAGGTGGGAGGTTCTTGTTTCTTTTTTGTTTTTAATTCTATGTTTTTGTGACAGGTTCTCTCTCTGTCACCCAGGCTGGAGTGCAGTGGCACGATCACGGCTCAGTGCAGTTTCAAATTCCCAGACTCAAGTGATCCTCCCACCTCAGCTTCCCAAGTAGCTGGGACCACAGGCAAGCACCACAATGCCTAGCTAATTGTATTTTTTGTAGAGAAGGGTCTAGCTATGTTGCCTCAGCCGGTCTCAAGCTTCTGGGCTCATGCAGTCCTCCTGCCTCGGCCTGCCAAAGTGCTGGAATTACAGGTGTAAGCCACCATGCCCAGCCAGGCTCTTGTTTGTAATAGCCCTTGGCTCTCACAATTTTCATTCTTCTTTTCCAGGAATCTTCCACCAGATGTTTCTGTACACTAAAACCTGAAATGTGAAGAACTTAATATGTAAATTTAAATTAATTTAAAAATTACTCCCACTATTTTAATTTCTGCATTTACAGGCCTGGAGCCACAATGTCACAGGTATTTTATAGATGAGTATTACTTTTTTTGGGGGAGGCAAATCTTTTCTTGGTACCTAGCATATCTTTTTAAAAATATTATATTTTAAGTTCTGGGATACATGTGCAGAACGTGCAGGTTTGTTATGTATATATACACGTGCCATGGTGGTTTGCTGCACCCATCAACCCGTCATCTACATTAGGTATTTCACCTAATGCTATCCTTCCCCTAGCACCCTACCGCCAACAGGCCCTGGTGTGCGATGTTCCCCTCCCTGTGTCCATTTGTTCTCATTGTCCAACTCCCACTTATGAGTGAGAACATGTGGTGTTTGGATTTCTGTTTCTGTGTTAGTTTGCTAAGAATGATGGTTTCCAGTTTCATCCATGTCCCTGCAAAGGACATGAGCTCATCCTTTTTTTATGGCTGCATAGTATTCCATGGTGTATATGTGCCACATTTTCTTTATCCAGTCTATCATTGATGGACATTTGGGTCAGTTCCAAGTCTTTGATAATGTCAACAGTGCTGCAATAAACATATTTGTGCATGAGTCTTTATAGTAGAATAATTTATAATCCTTTGGGTGTATACCCAGTAATTGGATTGCTGTGTCAAATGGTATTTCTGGTTCTAGATCCTTGAAGAATCGCCGCACTGTTTTCCACAATGGTTGAACTAATTTACATATGCATCAACAGTGTAAAAGTGTTCCTATTTGTTCACATCCTCTCCTGCTGTTTCCTGACTGTTTAATGATAGCCATTCTATCTGGAGTGAGATGGTATCTCATTTTGGTTTTGATTTGCATTTCTCTAATGACCAGTGATGATGAGCTTTTTTTCATATGTTCATTGAACACATAAATGTCTTCTTTTGAGAATTGTCTGTTCATAACCTTTGCCCACTTTTTGATGAGGTCGTTTTTTCCATTCTTATAAATTTGTTTAAGTTCTTTATAGATTCTGGATATTAGCCCTTTGTCAGATGGATAGATTGAAAAATTTTCTCCCATTCTGTAGGTTGCCTGTTCACTCTGAGGATAGTTTCTTTTTCTGTGCAGAAGCTCTTTAGTTGAATTAGATCCCATCTGTCTATTTTGGCTTTTGTTGCCATTGCTTTTGGTGTTTTAGTCCTGAAGCCTTTGCCCATGCCTATGTCCTGAATGGTATTGCCTAGGTTTTTTTTTCCCAGGTTTTGATGGTATTAGGTCTTATGTTTAAGTCATTAATCCATCTTGAGTTAATTTTTGTGTAAAGTGTAAGGAAGGGATCCAGTTTCTCTTTTCTGCTTATGGTTAGCCAGTTTTCCTAACATTATTTATTAAATAATCCTTTCCCCATTGCTTGCTTTTGTCAGGTTAGTCAAAGATCAGATGGATGTAGATGTGTGGCATTATTTCTGAGGCCTCTATTCTGTTCCATTGGTCTATATATCTGTTTTGATACCAGTACCATGCTGTTTTGGTTACTGTAGCCTTGTAGTGTAGTTTGAAGACAGGTAGCATGATGCCTCCAGCTTTGTTTGTTTTTGTTTGTTTTGTTTGTTTGTTTGTTTGTTTTGCTTAGGATTGTCTTGGCTATACAGGCTCTTTTTTGGTTCCCTATGAAATTTAAAGTAGTTTTTTATAATTCTGTGAAAAAAGTCAATGGTAGGTTGATGGGGATAGCATTGAATCTATAAATTACTTTGGGTATTATGGCCATTTTCATGATATTGATTTCTTATCCATGAACATGGAATGTTCTTCCATTTGTTTGTGTCCTCTTTTATTTCGATGAGCAGTGGTTTGTAGTTCTCCTTGAAGAGGTCCTTCACATCACTTGTAAGTTGTATTCCTAGGTATTTTATTGTCTTTGTAGTAATTGTGAATGAGAGTTCACTGATGATTTGACTCTCTGTTTGTCTATCACTGGTGTATAGGAGTGCTCATGATTTGCGCACATTGATTTTGTAACCTGAGATGATGCTGAAGTTGCTTATCAGCTTAAAGAGATTTTGGGCAGAGATGGTGGGGTTTTCTAAATATACAATCATGTCATCTGCAAACAGAGACAATTTGACTTATTTTCCTAACTGAATACCCTTTATTTCTTTCTCTTGCCTGATTGCCCTGGCCAGAAGTTCCAATACTATGTTGAATAGGAATGTTGAGAGAGGGCACCCTTGTCTCGTGCCGGTTTTCAAAGGGAATGCTTCCAGCTTTTGCACATTCAGTATGATATTGGCTGTGAGTTTGTCATAAATAGCTCTTATTATTTTGAGATACATTCCATCAGCACCTAGTTTATTGAGAGTTTTTAGCATAAAGGGGTGTTTTTTCAAAGGCCTTTTCTGCATCTATTGAGAAAATCACGTGGGTTTTGTCATTGGTTCTGTTTATGTGATGGATTATATTTATTGATTTGCATATGTTGAACCAAGCTTTCATCATAGGGATGAAGCTGACTTGATCTTGGTGGATAAGGTTTTTGATGTACTGCTGGATTCAGTTTGCCAACATTTAATTGAGGATTTTCACATGGATATTCATCAGGGATATTGGCCTGAAATTTTCTTTTTTTGCTGTGTCTCTGCCTGGTTTTGATATCAGGATGATGCTGGCCTCATAAAATGAGTTAGGGAGGAGCCTCTCTTTTTCTATCATTTGGAATAGTTTTAGAAGGAATGGTACAAGCTCCTCTTTGTACCTCTGGTAGAACTCGGGTCTGTATCCGTCTGGTCCTTGGCTTTTTTTTAGTCTGTAAGCTATTAAGTACTGCCTCAATTTCAGAACTTGTTATTGGTCTATTCAGGGATTCAACTTCTTCCTGGTTTACTCTTGGGAGGTGTATGCGTCTGGGAATTTATCCATTTCTTCTAGATTTTCTAGTTTATTTGCATAGAACTGTTTACAGTATTCTCTTATGGTAGTTTGTATATCTGTGGGATCAGTGGCGAAATCACCTTTATCTTTTTTTTATTATATCTATTTGATTCTTTTCTGTTTTCTTCTTTATTAGTCTGGCTAGGGGTCTATCTGTTTTGTTAATCCTTTCAACCAACCATCTCCTGAATTCATTGATTTTTTTGAAGGATTTTTTGTGTCTTTATCTCCTTCAGTTCTGCTCTGATTTTAGTTATTTCTTGTCTTCTGCTAGCTTTTGAATTTGTTTGCTCTTGCTTGTCTAGTCACTTTAATTGTGGTGTTAGCGTGCTGATTTTAGATCTTTCCCACTATATCCTGTGTGGATTTAGTGTTATAAATTTCCCTCTAAACACTGTGTCCCAGAGATTCTGGTATGTTGTGTCTTTGTTCTCATTGGTTTCCAAGAACATCTTTATTTCTGCCTTCATTTTGTTATTTATCTGGTAGTCATTCAGGAGCAGTTTGTTCAGTTTCCACATAATTGTGCAGTTTTGAGTGAGTCTCTTAATCCTGAGTTCTAATTTCATTGCACTGTGGTCTGAGAGACTGTTTGTTATGGTTTCCAATATTTTGCATTTTCTGATGAGTGTTTTACTTCTAATCATGTGGTTAATTTTAGAAAAAGTGTGATGTGGTGCTGAGAAGATTGTACATTCTGTTGATTTCAGGTGGAGAGTTCTGTAGATGTCTATTAGGTCCACTTGGTCCAGAAGTGAGTTCAAGTTCTGAATATCCTTGTTGATTTTCTGTCTTGTTGATCTGTCTAATATTGACCATGGGTGTTAAAGTCTCCCAATATTATTGTGTGGGAGGCTAAGTCTCTGTGTAGGTCTCTAAGAACTTACTTTATTAAACTGGGTGCTCCTGTATTGGGTTCATATATATTTAGGATAGTTAGCTCTTCTTGTTGCATCGATCCCTTTACTATTATATAATGCCCTTCTTTGTCTTTTTCAGAGACTAGCATTGCAACCCATGCTTTCTTTTTGCTTTCCATTTGCTTGGTAAATCTTCCTTCATCCCTTTATTTTGAGCATATGTGTGTCTTTGCATGTGAGATTGTTCTCCTGAATGCAGCACACCAATGGGTCGTGACTCTTTATCCTATTTGCCAGTCTATGTCTTTAAATTGGGGCATTTAGCCCATTTACGTTTAAGGTTAATATTGTTATGTGTGAATTTGATCCAGTCGTTATGATGCTAGTAGGTTTATTTTGTCCATTAGTTGATGCAGGTTCTTCATAGTGTCGATGGACTTTACAATTTGGTATGTTTTTGCAGTGGTTGATACCAGTTTTGCCTTTGCATTTGTAGTGCCTCCTGCAGGAGCTCTTGTAACGCAGGTTTGTGGTGACAAAATCTCTCAGCATTTGCTTGTCTGTAAAGGATTTTATTTCTGCTTTGCTTGTGAAATTTAGTTTGACTGGATATGAAATTCTGGGTTGAAAATTCTTTTCTTTAAGAATGTTGATTCCTGACTTTTTAATAATCGTCATTCTAACTGGTGTGAGATGGTATCTCATTGTGGTTTTGATTTGCATTTCTCTGATGGCCAGTGATGATGAGCATTTTTTCATGTGTCTGTTGGCTGCACAAATGTCTTCTTTTGAGAAGTGTCTGTTCATATCTTTTGTCCACTTTTTGATGGGGTTGTTTTTTTTCCTGTAAATTTGTTAGAGTTCTTTGTAGATTCTGGATATTAGCCCTTTGTCAGATGAGTAGATTGCAAAAATTTTCTCCCATTCTGTAGGTTGCCTGTTCACTCTGATGGTAGTTTCTTTTGCTGTGCAGAAGCTCTTTAGTTTAATTAGATCCCATTTGTTGATTTTGGCTTTTGTTGCCTATCAGGGAAAAAACCCACCCCTGATATTTATCGCTGGTTCTTTTCCATTCCCTAAGTGTCTCAGCTGGTTTGAGAAATAAAGGGAAATAGTACGAGAGAGAAATTTTAAAGCTGGGTATCCGGGAGAGACGTCACACATTGGCAGGTTCCATGATGCTCCCAGAGCCATAAAACGAGCCAGTTTTTATTAGTGATTTTCAAAAGGGGAGGGAGGGCATGAATAGGGTGTGGGTTACAGAGAACACATACTTCACAAGGTAATAAAATATCACAAAGGAAATGGAGGCAGGGCAAGATCACAGGACCACTGGATAGGGTGAAATTAAAATTGCTAATGAAGTTTCAGGCACCCATTGTCATTAATAACATCTTATCAGCAAACAGGGTTTGAGAGCAGACAACCTGTCTGACCAAAATTTGTTAGGTGAGAATTTCCTTGTCCTAATAAACCTGGGAGTGCTACAGGAGACCAGGGCTTATTTCATCCCTTTGGCTTTGACCGTAAAAGATGGTCGCCTTAAGGGGGCTGTCTATAGACCTACCCTCAGGGTGCATTCTCTTTCTCAGGGATGTTCCTTGCTGAGAAAAAGAATTCAGTGATATTTCTCCTATTTGCCTTTGAAAGAAGAGAAATATTGCTCTGTTCCATCTGGCTCACCGAAAGTCAGTTTAAGGTTTCTTCCCTTGTTCCCTGAACATTGCTGTTATCCTGTTCTTTTTTCAAGGTGTCCAGATTTCATATTGTTCAAACACACATGCTCTCCAAACAATTTTTGAAGTTATCGCAATCATCACAAGGTCCTGAGGCAACATTCATCCTCCTCAGCTTACGAAGATGACGAGATTAAGAGATTAAAGTAAAGACAGGCATAGGAAATCACAAGGGTATTGATTGGGGAAGTGATAAGTGTCCATGAAATCTTCACAATTTATGTTCAGAGATTGCAGTAAAGACAGGCGTAAGAAATTATAAAAGTATTAATTTGGGGAAGTAATAAATGTCCATGAAATCTTCACAATTTATGTTCTTCTGCCGCGGCTTCAGCTGGTCCCTCTGTTCGGGGTCCCTAACTTCCTGCAACAGTTGCCATTGCTTTTGGTGTTTTAGACATGAAGTCCTTGGCCATGCCTATGTCCTGAATTGTATTGCCTAGGTTTTCTTTTAGGGTTTTTATGGTTTTTGGTCTAACATTTAAGTCTTTAATTCATCTTGAATTAATTTTTTGTATAAAGTATAAGGAAGTAGAGAGGATGTGGAGAAATAGGAACACTTTTACACTGTTGGTGGGACTGTAAACTAGTTCAACCATTGTGGAAGACAGTGTGGCGATTCCTCAAGATCTAGAACTAGAAATACCATTTCACCCAGCCATCCCATGACTGGGTATATGCCCAAAGGATTATAAAACATGCTGCTACAAAGACACATGCACACGTATGTTTATTGCGGCACTATTCACAATAGCAAAGACTTGGAACCAACCCAAATGTTCATCAATGATAGACTGGATTAAGAAAATGTGGCACATATACACCATGGAATATTATGCAGCCATAAAAAAGGATGAGTTCATGTCCTTTGTAGGGACATGGATGCAGCTAGGAACCATCATTCTCAGCAAACAATTGCAAGGACAAAAAAACCACACACCGCATGTTGTCACTCATAGGTGGGAAATGAACAATGAAAACACTTGGACACAGGAAGGGGAATATCACACACCAGGGCCTGTCATGGGGTGGGAGGAGGGGGGAGGGATAGCATTGGGAGATATACCTAATATAAATGACGAGTTAATGGGTGCAGCACACCAACATGGCACATGTATACATATGTAATAAACCTGCACGTTGTGTGCATGTACCCTAGAACTTAAAGTATAATAAAAAAGAAATAAAAATAAAAATAAAAAGAATGTTGAATATTGGTCCCTACTCTCTTCTGGTTTATAGGGTTTCTGCAGAGAGATCTGCTGTTAGTCTAATGGGCTTCCCTTTGCCAGTAACCTGACTTTTCTCTCTTGCTGCCCTTAACATTTTTTCCTTCATTTCAACCTTGGTGTAGGTGATGATTATGTGTGTTGAGGTTACTCTTCTCGATAAGTATCTTTGTGGTGGTCTCTGTGTTTCCTGAATTTGAATGTTGGCCTGTCTTGCTAGGTTGGGGAAGTTTTTCTGCCTAATATCCTGAAGAGTGTTTTTCAACTTGGTTCCATTATCCCCGTCATTTTCAAGTACACCAGTCAAACATAGGTTTGGTCTTTTCACATAGTCCCATATTTCTTGGAGACTTTGTTCTTTCCTTTTCATTCATTTTTCTCCAAACTTGTCTTCACACTTTATTTTATTAATTTGATCTTCAATCTCTGATATCCTTTCTTCCCCTTGATCAGTTTGGCTGTTGATACTTGTGTATGCTTCATGAAGTTCTCGTGCTGTGTTTTTCAGCTCCATAAAGTCATTTATGTTCTTCTCTAAACTGTTTATTCTAGTTAGCAATTCCTGTAACCTTTTTTCAAGGTTCTTAGCTTCCTTGCATTGGGTTATAACATGCTCCTTTAGCTTGGAGGGTTTGTTATTACCCACCTTCTGAAGCCTACTTCTGTCACTTTGTCAAACTCATTCTCTATCCAGGTTTGTTCCCTTCCTGGAGAGAAGTCATGATCCTTTGAATAAGAAGGGGCATTCTGTTTTTTGGAATTTTCAGTCTTTTTGGGCTCATTTTTCCTCATCTTCGTGGAGTTATCTACCTTTGAGTTTTGATGATGGTGCCCTTTGAATCGGGTTTCTGTGTGGACGTCCTTTTTGTTCGTGTTGATGCTATTCCTTTCTGTTGTTAGCTTTCTTTCTAACAGTGAGGCCCCTCTGCTGAAGGTCTGCTGGACTTTGCTGGAGGTCCACTCCAGACCGTTTGCCTGGGTATCACCAGCAGAGTCTGCAGAACAGCAAAGATTGCTGCCTGTTCCTTCCTCTGGAAGCTTCTTCCCAGAGGGGCACCCACCAGATACCAGCCAGAGCTCTCCCATATGAGATGTCTGTTGACCACTGCTGTGAGGTGTCTCCCAGTCAGGAGGTATGAGGATCAGGGACCCATTTAAGGAGGCAGTCTGTCCCTTACCAGAACGCAAGTGTTGTACTGAGAGATCCGCTGCTCTCCTCAGAGCCAGCAGGAAGGAATGTTTAAGTCTGCTGAAGCTGCACCCACAGCTGCCCCTTCCCCCAGGTGTTCTGTCCCAGGGAGGTGGGAGCTCCTGACTGAAGTTGCTACCTTTCTTTCAGAGATGCCCTGCCCAGTGAGGAGGAATCTAGAGAGGCCATCTAGCTACATTGGTTTGCCAAGCTGCAGTGGGCTCTGCCCCGTTCGAACTACCTGGTGGCTTTGTTTACACTGTGAGGGGAAAATCTCCTACTGAAGCCTCAGTAATGGCAGACGCCCCTCCCCCTACCAAGCTCGTGCATCCCTGGTTGACTTCAGACTGCTGTGCTGAGTGGATCTTAGCTTGCTGGTCTCCATAGGGGTGGGATTTGCTGAGCTAGACCACTTGGCTCCCTGGCTTCAGTCCCTTTTCCAGGGGAGTGAACAGTTCTGTCTTCCTGGCATTCCAGGCACCACTAGGGTATGAATAAAAACTCCTACAGCTAGCTTGATGTCTGCCCAAATGGCCACCCAGTTTTGTGCTTGAAACCCAGGGCTCTGGTGGTGTAGGCACCCAAGGGATTCTGCTGGTCTGCAGGTTGCAAAGACTGTAGGAAAAGCATAGTATCTGGGATGGAGTGCACCTTTCCTCACGGCAGAGTCCTTGGTTTCCCTTGGCTAAGGGAGGGAGTTCCCTGACCCTTTGCACTTCTTGGGTGAGGCAATGCCTCACCCTGCTTTGGCTCACCGTCCGTGGGCTGCACCCACTGTCTAACTAGTCTCAGTGAGGTGAGTAGTGTACCTCAGTTGGAAATGCAGAAATCACCTGCCTTCTGCATTGATCTCGCTGGGATCTGCAGACTGGAGCTGTTCCTATTTGGTCATCTTGCCAGCCACATCAAATTTATTGCTTTTTAAAGATTGAATGTATTGTGTGTGTGTGTGTGTGTGTGTGTGTGTGCCACATTTAAAAAATGTGTTCATTCGTTGATGGGCGCTTTGGTTGTTTTCATATCTTGGCTACTGTGAATAATGCTAAAATGAACATGGGATTGAAGATATCTTTTCAGCACATTGATTTCAGTTCTTCTGGCTACATACCCAGAAGTGTGATTGCTAGATCGTATGGCAATTTTACTTTTAGTATTTTGAAGAAATCCTATATTGTTTTTCACAACTATGCTAATTTACATTCCCTCTAATGGTGTACAAGAGTTTCTTTTGCGTTACATTCTTACCAACACTTGTTATTTTTTCTTTTTTGATAGTCTAATAGATGTGAGGTGATATTTCACTGTGTTTTTAAAAGTTTGATTTTATGTTTAATTAACAAATAATTTTACATATAAATGGGGTACAATGTGATGTTTCCACACATGTATACATTATGGAATGATTGAATCAAGTTAATTAACATATCCTTCTTCAAATATTATCATTGCTTTGTAAGGAAAACTTTTAAAATCTCAGAGTCCATTTCTGCCATTCCATTTATTCCTTTCTGGAAGTTTTGTGAGATAAGTATTAGAAATTATTGATCTATCCTTCATGTCTCTTAATGTATCCTTCATATATTTTTAAATTATTGTCTCTTATTGCCATATCCTGGGTTAATTTTCTCAGAAATTTCCTCCAATTCATTAAGCATTTATTTAACTCTGTTGAGTCTAGAACATTTTCTTATTTCAATGACTGAAGAAAGTGATGAGACCTATTCATGCCCTTAGGGTTAAGCCTGGATTAGACCATACATCTTGTTAAAAGCACTTTTAATTTCTTTACCCCACAGCAGCTAGGCCTCTAGCTGCCTCTGCCTGCTTTGAAAAAAAGAACCTAGAAGTGGCTTCAGGCTCACTTACTGTTTTATGCTTTTCTTTTGTGCTATTTCTGGTTCTCAGAGATAACCATATTATTTTTGTTCACAGTTATATCCTTTTGGTTTTTCTCTTCTTATATTTATACATCATAACTTTGTGTTTGGAATAGAGAGGTAATCAAAGAATGAATTCATTACACCATCTCAAACAGATGTCTCTTTCTAGAAGTATTTGTACTTAATAGAGACCATTTAAGAATAAATGCCTCCAATAATATAAAATAATCATAACTGGGTCTCCTGAGGAAGCATGGCTTGTTGTTAAGGATTTAGGAAAAGGGTCCTTATGGAAGTCTTCAAACTGTATGAAATAAACAACTGCATCTTTTAAGGATGGACACAGCAATGACATATGCAACCCCCTATCATATGGGTTTTTCCACCTATATTAAGATTCTCTTGAACTCAATTTTATAACATTTGGAAGTTTAAATAATTCCTAAATATTTCTATGGATTTCAAGGGACATACATTCCCATGATTGCCTTTAGTTCTGGACTCTTACTTTTAAGTGTGCTCTTTTCTATAATGTCCTAGTTCAGGCTCTTCCATCCAAACAAATCTTTTTTGCTTTACATCTACAAATAATCAAACAAAACAAAAGTCCTTTGATATGCAAAATCTGCAAAGCCTGGGAAAGAGGATTTACATTGAAGAAATAAAACTGTTTCCAAATGGAATGTTAAAACCCCCTGTTTCTAAGTCTTTCCCATGCACCCAAATGATTACAAGTAAAACTGAAGGATTCTTTATGAGATTAATGCCAATGCATTGGTTTTGATAATCAATTTTGTGGTTCTTACTTGCAGCCGAATGGTAGTATTAGGGTTTCTGCTTTTTGGTAGCTTTAGGGCTAGGAGGACAGTTGGTGGCGTGTAGGAAATTTCAAATCATTCCTTGATGCCTTATCTGATTATAGGTACTTAGATACAGCTGAGTTTGGTAGAAAGAATAATGCAAGGGCTGGGAAATAAAGGGAGAAAAATGTTCTTTAAATTCAGAGGCAAGAGTGATATGCAGTTTATGTGAAGATGGTAAGTGACGATTTCTTTGATTGGAGTACATAGTCCAAACAGTGCTAGAATGTACAGTTATGAAAGCAAATGCTCTGGGATATTTATTTGGGAGGCATGGGTTCTGGATAATAATGGTTAACACCTCCGTGATTCTTACCATGTGTCAGACAGATAATCCAAGTCTTTTGCATGTAGTGATGAATTTAATTCTCATGACCTTTCCATGGGATGAGTACAACCATTGTTCCAATATTTATATTAGGAAACAGAGGACTAGCTTGGTTAGGCTACTTGGGCTATGGTCACACAGTAAATTTTAGGTAATTTTCCTCTAGAATATGTATCTTTTAACACTCCATTCTCCTTCTGTATTTGGGTCCTGGATCTGCTACTTTATACATATGTGACTTTAGGTAAGCTGCTTAATTTCTTTGAATCAAAGTTTCCTCACTAGCAAAATATATTGTTATGAAGATTAAATAAGATACTACATGTAAAGAACTTAGAGTAATGCCAGACTCAAAGCAAGAACTCAGTGCGTACTAGCTGCTATTTTTAGTAATAGTGGTATTGTTGGTTTTTAAAATATTTTATCCTTTTTTTTCTCTCCCATTCCTGTCCTTTCCATCACTGACAACTGAAGAATGAGTATTAGAGGTGATCCAAAACTCACATCTGACAGAGAAGTAGCCAGAGGCCCTTTAAAAATGAAGCCTGCCTGAACATTGAGAGAAAGGACTCCAACCCCAAACTAGGACATTCCAAGGTGAGTCACAAAACTGTTCTCATCAAACTAATCAGTGGCTGCGTATTAGATTAGGCTTAGAATACAATGAGATAAATATTAAGAATTTTTTATTAAATTTAATTTTATTTAAAACTTGTTTTACAAGATCCTTTAAAATCTTTTAAATGATGTATTTCTCAGAATCAATAGAAATATGAAAAGCATAAATTTAACTCAGTGTAGAAATGCAACATAAAGTAACAACCAGTTCCTACTTCCCCCATTAGATTGAAGCATATTAGAACACTGACAATTCACCATGGTGATCACACTCACACAATGTACACCTCTTTGATGAACAATTTATTACTATCTATCAATATTTTTAAGGCACATCCCCTTTAACCAAGCTATTCCATTCCTAGAAATGTATCTTACAGCAATGCTCACCCAACTGAGGAAAGATGCATGCACAAGGCTGTTTGCAGCTCTGTTTGTATTTGCAAAAAACTGGAAATAGCTTAAATGTCCATCAAGCCCTTTATACTGCTATGAATATGTGCAGTGCTTTCCTAACAGGCATCCCTCGAGCTAAATTTTTCTGCTTTAATAACTAAAAAAAATGTTTTCCATTCAATGGACTTGTCTATTGCTTTATGAATAAATCGCTGAGTAATTTCAGTGGTTCAATTATTGTTTTCATAAACCTGAGAAGAGTTACCGGAGGTATTATGATACCATATAAATGTCAAAGGGTGATTGAAGGAAACTATTTGTAGTGTTTAATCATTGCTTACTTTCATTTCTAGGCTATTTTCCTTGCTCTAAGTGTTCAGCAGAATCTTGTCTTCTTTTCCAAACTGATTTTTCTCTCCAAAGTTTCTTGTGTTTTTCTCAAGCTCTTACTGTCCTTCATCTAATACCTGAAGGACTTAGTCATTGTCAAACTCCTAGGGAATTAAAAAAAAAGAAGAAGAAGTAAAAATAAATAATCCTGGAGGCTTTGGAATGGGAGAATTACCTATCTCTGTGAAAATGGTGACACTTTACCAAATATCAACCAGGCAATTTCTATGTAAGATGAAAGAGAGATGGCCAATGAAAGATTGGATAATATTTTGAAATAAGAACCCAGCATGATCCTCTAGGGAAGAAATTAAAAGAAATGTTTTATAGAGCCCTTTAAATGTTCAATTAAGTTTATTTAGCAACTTTTTTCTAATTATGGCATAACTATTCCGAGTAGAGATATCATTGCTTTATCCTGGATATTTACAGTTGTGTCTGAAAACCCATTTGTCCTTGGGAGACTAGCAATCAGCAAAGCAGTTGATGAAGCCATAAATCTATGGAATCGCTTTGCCAAATATCAGCATCTCGTCGTTATGGTGGTGAAATGAGTTCTTTTACAGAATGCTATTGAATACGTCTCACAATCACCATTTTTCAGTGGCTTAATCTACACTGTGAGTTGACTTAAAAATTTTCCCTGAAGCTTGGCTATAAATAACAAATCACAGAAGGACAAAGCTGAAGAATAAAAAAAAAGTTGGAATAGATTTTATTTTAAATATTTCAATTTGTGAATTTCTAAAGCAAGATTATGTATTTGCAGTCACTTCTAGCCACTATTTATGCATCTGTGCTCAAGAGAGGGAGATAAAAATAGTATGATCATATTTAACTCAGAAAAGCAATAAAAATCACCTCTTTGTTCCATCATCACTTTTTTTTATTTTAGTTATTTAAAGCATACATAAATATATCCTAGATTGCTACCATTGGACCTGAGAATAAGATCTCAACAATTTACAGAAGAACTTCAATGAATATTGTACCTTTTCATACATAAGAACATACTGGAGACATCAGGGTGCAAATTGAAAATACTTTTACAATTAGGTTCCTTCCTTCTATCTACTCAAAATAAAGCCATTCTCTCCCCCATCACCAAATATACACACATATTTTGATTTAATCATTAACATCATAGACTTTTTTCATTAAATTAAACTCATGCTAAGGTAGTCAAATATCCCAAATTGCTTGGAACTATGCCACCATTCATCTTTTTACTCAAGTAGTCAACTGCCTGCATGTTGCTGTATGCCAAATAAGTTTGAAGTAGCAAGTTTTAGGGTCTCACTCTGTTGCCCCGGCTGGAGCATAGTGACACATTCATGGCTCACTGCAGTCTCACTTCCCTGGGGTCAGTGGGGGCTCCCTCAGCCACCCAAGTAGCTAGGACCACATGCATGTGCCACCACGCCAAGATAATTTTTGTAGTTTTTGTAGAGATGGGAAATAAAATCATATTCTGCTACCAGGTGAAATATTTTCAATTCTATTGCTAGAGTTGGATTTCTTATTTGTCTATCATTGCTTATTGTAAGTTATGGTCTATTAATTTGAAAAATAAACTTGGCCTGCCTTACAAGAGTTCCTGAAGGAAGCACTAAACATGGAAAGGAAAAACCGGTACCAGCCACTGTAAAAACACAGCAAATTGTAAAGACCATCAACACTATGAAGAAACTGCATCAACTAATGGGCAAAATAACCAGCTAGCATCATAATGACAGGATCAAATTCACACATAACAATATTAACCTTAAATGGAAATGGGCTAAATGCCCCAATTAAAAGACACAGACTGGCAAATTGGATTAAGAGTCAATACCCATCTGTGTGCTGTATTCATGAGACCCACCTCATGTGCTAAGACACACATAGGCTCAAAATAAAGAGATGGAGGAATATTTACCGAGCAAATGGAAAGCAAAAAAAAAAAAAAAAAAAAAAAAAAAAAAAGCAGGGGATGCAATGCTAATGTCAAAATAGCCTTTAAACCAACAAAGATCAAAAAAACAAAGAAGGGCATTATATACAACTTGTAAAGGGATTAATGCAACAAGAAGAGCTAACTATCCTAAATATATTTTCCTTCAATACAGGAGCACCCAGATTCATAAAGCAAGTTCTTAGAGACCTACAAAGAGACTTAGACTCCCACACAATAGTAGTGGGAGAATTTAATACCACACTGTCAATAATAGAAAAATCAATGAGACAGAAAATTAACAAGGATATTCAGGACTTGAACTCAGCTCTGGACCAAGGAGACCTAATGGATATCTACAGAACTCTCCACCCCAAATCAACAGAGTATATATTCATCTCAGCACTACATCACACTTATTCTAAAATTGACCACATAATTGGAAGTAAAACACTCCTCAGCAAATGCAACAGAACAGAAATCATAACAAACAGTCTCTCAGACCACAAGCAATGAAATTAGAACTCAGGATTAAGAAATTCACTCAAAACTGCACAACTACATGGAAACTGAATAACCTGCTCCTGAATGACTAGTGGGCAAATAATGAAATTAAGGCAGAAATAAAGATGTTCTTTGAAACCAGTGAGAACAAAGACGCAAGGTACCAGAATCTCTTGGACACCACTAAAGCAGTGTTTAGAGGGAAATTTATAGCACTAAATGCCCACAGGAGATAGTGGGAAAGATCTAAAATTGACATCCTAAAATAACAATTAAAAGAACTGGATAAGCAAGAGCAAAATAATTCAAAAGCTAGCAGAAGACAAGAAATAACTAAAATCAGAGCAGAACTGAAGGAGATAGAGATATGAAAAACTCTTCAAAAAATCAATGAATCCAGGAGCTGGTTTTTTGAAAAGATTAACAAAATAGACCACTAGCCAGACTAATAGATAAGATTCAAATAGACACAATAAAAAATTATAAACAGGATATCACCACTGGTCCCACAGAAATACAAACTACCATAAGAGAATACTATAAACAGCTTTATGCAAATAAACTAGAAAATCTAGAAGAAATGGATAAATTCCCAGACATGTACACCCTCCCAAGACTAAACCAGGAAGAGGCTGAATCCCTGAATAGACCAATAACAAGTTCTGAAATTGAGGCAATAATTAATAGTCTACCAACCAAAAATGCCCAGGACCAGATGGATACAGAGCTGAATTCTAACAGAGATACAAAGAGGAGTTGGTACCCTTCCTTTTGAAACTATTCCAAACAACAGAAAAACAGGGACTCCTCCCTAACTCATTTGATGAGGCCAGCATCATCCTGATACCAAAACCTGGCAGAGACACAACAACAACAACAAGAACAAAAATTTCAGGCCAGTATCCCTGATGAACATCAATGTGAAAATCCTCAATAAAATAGTGACAAACCGAATCCAGCAGTACATCAAAAAATTTATCCACTGCAATCAAGTTGACTTCATCCCTGGGATGCAAGGCTGGTTCAACATATGCAAATCAATAAATGTAATTCATCACGTAAACAAAACCAATGACAAAAACAACATGATTATCTCAATAGATGCAGAAAAGGCATTCGATAAAATTCAACACCCCTTTATGCTAAAAACTCTCAGTAAATTAGTTATTGATGGAACATATCTCAAAATAATAAGAGCTATTTATGACAAACCCACTGCCAACATCATACTGAATGTGCAAAAGCTGGAAGCATTCCTTTTGAGAACTGGCACAAGACAAGGGTGCCCTCTCTCATCACTCCTATTCAACATAGTATTGGAAGTTCTGGACAGGGCAATCAGGCAAGAGAAAGAAATAAAGCGTATTCAAATAGAAAGAGAGGAAGTCAAATTGTCTCTGTTTGCAGATGACCTGATTGAATATTTAGAAAACCCAATTACCTCAGCCCCAAATCCCCTTAAGCTGATAAGCAACTTCAGCAGAGTCTTAGGATGCAAAATTAATGTGCAAAAATCACAAGCATTCCTACACACCGATAAAAGATAAACAGAGATCCAAATCATGAGTGAACTCCCATTCACAATTGCTACAAAGACAATACAATACCTAGGAATACAACTTACAAGTGATGTGAAGGACCTCTTCAAGGAGAACTACAAACCAGTATTCAAGGAAGTAAGAGAGGACACAAACAAATGGAAAAACTTTCCATGCTCATGGATAGGAAGAATCAATATCGTGAAAATGGCCATAATGCCCAAAGTAATTTATAGATTCAATGCTATCCCCATCAACCAACCAGAGACTTTCTTCACAAAATTAGAAAAAATCTACTTTAAATTTCATATGGCACCAAAAAAGAGCATGTGTAGCCAAGACAATCCGAAGCAAAAAGAACAAAGCTGGAGGCATCACAATACCTGACTTCAAACTATACTACAAGAATACAGTAACCAAAACTGCATGATACTGGTATTAAAACAGATATACAGACCAATGGAATAGAACAGAGGTCTCAGAAATAATGCCACACATTTACAATCATCTGATCTTTGACAAGTCTGACAGAAACAAACAATGGGGAAAGGATTCTTTATTTAATAAATAATGTTAGGAAAACTGGCTAGCCATATGCAGAAAACAGAAACTGGATCCCTTCCTTACACTTTATACAAAAATTAACTCAAGATCCATTAAAGACTTAAATGTAAGACCTAATACCATGAAAACGCTAGAAGACAACCAAGGCAATATCATTCAGGACATAGGTATGGGCAAAGGCTTCATGACTAAAATACCAAAAGCCATGGCAACAAAAGCCAAAATGGGATTTAATTAAACTAAAGAACTTCTGCAAAGCAAAAGAAACTATCATCAAAGTGAACAGGCAATCTACAGATTGGGAGAAAAGTTTTGCAATCTATCTATCTGACAAAGGGCTAATATCCAGAATCTACAAAGAACTTAAACAAATTTACAGAAAAAAAAAAAAAAACCATCAAAAAGTGGGCAAAGGATATGAACAGACACTTCTCAAAGGAAGACATTTATGGGGCCAATAAACATATTAAGAAATGCTCATCATCACTGGTCATTACAGAAATACAAATCAAAACCACAATGAGATACAATCTCACTCCAATTAGAATGGCGATCATTAAAACGTCAGGAAACAACAGATGCTGGAGAGGATGCGGATAAATAGGAATGCTTTTAAACTTTTGGTGGGAGTGTAAATTAGTCTAACTCTGTGGAAGGCAGTGTGGCGATTTCTCAAGCATCTAGATCCAGAAATACCATTTGACCCAGTAATCCTATTACTGGGTATATATTCAAAGGATTATAAATCATTCTACTACAAAGACACATGCACACATATGTTTATTGCAGCAGTATTCACAATAGCAAAGACTTGGAATCAACCCAAATACCCATCAATGTCCGACTGGATGAAGAAAATGTGGCACATATACATCATAGAATACTATGCAGCCATAAAAAGGATGCATTCATGTCCTTCGCAGGGACATAGATGAAGCTGGAAACCATCATTCTTAGCAAACTAACGCAGGAACAGAAACCCAAACACCACATGTTCTCACTCATAAGTGGGAGTTGAACGATATGAACACATGGACACAGGGAGGGCAACATCACACACCAGGGCCTGGCAGGGGGTGGGGAGCTAGGGGACGAATAGCATTAGGCGAAATACCTAATGTAGGTGACAGGTTGATGGGTGCAGCATCCGCATACATGGAACGTGTATACCTACGTAACAAACCTGCATTGTCTGCATATGTATCTCAAAACCTAAAGTATAATTAAAAAAATAAAGACTCAATCCTTGTAGACATAAATCCACAGCATTTTAAAAAGATTAATGAATAAACAATTGAAGGTACTATAGGATCATGATGAGAGTAAATAAATGCAATTATATATGGATACTTCAATCACTTTTTTAAAAATGCAGTATTATTTAATCAGTGGCACATTAGAAAGGACGGCCAAAGTATTTCATTCTTTATTGTCATTTTATTGCCCATTTAAATCAGTCATTTGCAGTACATAAGTGCCAGTAAAGTTTTGTTTAAAACAGTCATTTTCAAAAACCTATAACTCACAGATAAAAACTAATTGATTCCTTTAAGATCGGAACAAGAAAAGGATGCCCACTCTTACCATTTCTACCCAGTATAGTACTGGAAATTTCAGTCAGAGCAATTATGCAAGGAAAATAAATAATAAGCATTCAAAATAGAAAGAAAAGTTTCAATTGTGCCTGTTTGTAGATGATATATTCATATATATATATATATGAGAACCATAAATATTCTACCAAAATCTATTAGAATTAATAATCCAGTTTAGTAAATTTGCAGGATACAAAATCAACATTAAAAAAAATCCAGTAGCATTTTATACACTAACAAGAAACCATCCCCCCAAAATTAAGAACACAATTCCATTAACAATAGCCATAAAAATATAAAACAGCAATAAATTTAACCAAGGATGTGACAGACCTATACAAAGAAACTATAAATATTCATAAATGAAATTGAAGAAGACAAAAATAATAGAAATATATCCTGTGTTCATGGTTTTGAAGAACTAATAGTATGAAAATGTTCATACTACCCAAAGTGATATGCAGACTCAATGCAATTCGAATCAAAATACCAATGACATTCTTCAGAGAAATAGAAAAAAAAAAACTATCCTAAAATTTATATGGAACCACAGAAGACCCTGCATAGCCAAAGCAACCTCGAGCCGAGAGAACCAAGTGAGAGGCATCAGGCTACTACACTTTAAAATATACTCTAAACCTATAGTAATTTAAACCACATGATACGTCATAAAAGCAGACACATAGACAAATGGAACAGAATAGAGAGCTGAGAACTAAATTTGTGCATTTACTGTCAACTGATTTTTGACAAAATTGCCAAGAACACACAATGGGGAAAGGACAGTCTCTTCAATAAATGTGGTTGGGAAAACTGGATATCTATATGGAGGAGATTGAATTAGACTCTTATTTCACATCACATAGAAAAATCAGCTCAAAATGAATTAAAGAGTTAAATATAAGATCTAAAATTATAAATGTAAAAGTACTAAAGGAAAACAAGAAAGCCCCATGGCATTGGTCTAGGAAATGATTTTGCAAATATGACCCCAAAAGCATAGGCAACAAAAGCAAAAATGGACAAATTAAAGCCTTCTTTACAGTAAAGTATATTTAGGGTTTGGTACTATCCAGAGTTTCAGGCATCCATTGAGGGTCTTGGAATATATCTCCTGTGGACAGAGAAGGACTATTGTATATCAAATAAATAAATAGTGTTTTCATAGCAAAGAAATTTGAATTGATTATTTTTTAATCCACCTGAAAACTTGAATGCCTAATATTATCACTTTTAAAAATGTTCCTTTCGCCAGATGTGGTAGTTCACGCCTGTCATCCTAGCACTTTGGGAGGCCAAGGCAGGTGGATCGCTTGAGCTCAGGAGTTCAAGACCAGCCTAGGCAACATGGTGAAACCCTGTCTCTACAAAAAATACAAAAATTAGCTGGGCATGGTGGCACACACCTGCAGTTCCAGCTACTTGAGGGGCTGAGGTGGGAGAGTTGTTTGAACCTGGGAAGCAGAGGTTGCAGTGAGCTGAGATCATGCCACTGCACTCCAGCCTGGGCAACAGAGTGAGACCCTGTCTCAAAAAAAAAAAAAAAAAAAAAAAAGTTCCTTTGGCAATAAGAACCTGATAAGAACCGATGACAGTTTAGCTATGTTTTATATTAACAGTCTGTGTGTGTGTGTGGATGTGTATGGAGTCAGGGGTGACTTTAAGAGCAGATAGATAGTTTGCAGATACTTTGTTATTAGCACAGCAATATCAGTACCATAAAGTAATCAGATCATTGTGCAACATAAGTGGAGACATGAATTGGGGCAGTAGAACCAAATTAATAAAATGAGGAGATGAATCGGGAATAATGTGGAGATTTAGGACTATTCTAGTCAAATAACAAAACCCTTCATTAATGCCCTATTAAGGAGAGATTATAAACTCTAGTTACTCCTTAATGTGGGAATAAAACAATCCTTCCCATGAAAGACCCCTTCATACAAACATAGAAGAGAGAGCTGACACAATTTAATAATACCTTCAGATATACATGCATGTAAGGCACCATGATAGTCTGAACAGATTTATCTGGGCAGAATTTCACACAAATGTATGTCAAAAAGTATAGGAAAGAACAATTACAACTTCTCTTATTTCCTTGAGAGACAAATGTACCTTGTATTTCTTTTCTGTATAACACCTGAGAGATTTAATTTCGGAGGTGTGTGTTTATAGTGCCAAGGGTCAGAGGATTATGGAATCAAAATGCCTGGCCTCTTCTTGAGCTAATTATACTTTCAAGAAACATCCTAAGAAGGGAAATGCCCTCAATGAAAATTTCATCATTTTATCTTTATAATCTATGTGTGTAAGTTTGTAACTTTTGTTATTGCTTGAGCTAGTATACTCATGTATTTATGATTTTTATAATTTGACTGTCAAAATATGTTTAGTTCTGGTGAGCGTTCACAGCATATATCAAGGGAATGAGACTGGATGCAGGACAACCTATGCAATGTTTGTTTGGTTGAAAGGAAACACCTTTTTTTCAAAGCATTAACACAGTCTACCATGGCTGATGGATTTCAAGCCGTATTTGCTCAATAAGATAATGCGATAAAAGCTAAAGGCAGCCTATTCTTGCTAAGATCTCTGAAAACAAAATCCAAAAGTTTACAGATCCCTATACAAATGTATAGTGTTGATTGTGAAAGTAACATTCCAGCCATTAGAATGAGTCAGCCCCAAACCATAAGAGAATAAAAGGCTAAACTATTGGATTTTCCTGAATGGCAAAGGGTTATCCCAGGTAGTTTGTAAATGGCCCACATTAGTAAGTTTGTTTTGCCCTACATAACATCAAATCTCATCTCCTTTTCTTTGAAAGAGAGAGAGGGCAAGGGAAAGGGAAATAGGAGGTGGAGGGGCAGAGAGAATGAACTATTCAATACAGAATATTGTGAATCCCTTTAAAGAATTGTTCCTGGACCAAACCGAGGGTCCTGCTGCTATTTCTCGTGGCCCAATAACGAGATGCAAATGAACTGGGGAAAAAGAGAGTTTTTATTTCTGTAACTGGTTACAGGGAGAAGGCCTGGAAATTATTGCCAGACCAACTCCAAATTACGAAGTTTTACAGAGCTTATATACTTCTAAACTATATGTCTACCTGTAAATGTGCATTCATCTACAGATATTAGTGATTAACCTCTTGTAATCTATAACTAAGGTCTGAGGCCTGAAGTCCTTCCTCTGGAGTCTCAGTAAATTTACTTACTGTAAATTGGTCCAGGTGCTGGGGCGATTACCCTTCTCTTGTCTCCCGCTAAATCACGGAAGTTTGGGGAATTCCTTTAGACCTCTAATCAACTTGTTTGTGGAGGCCTGGGGAGTTTCTTCAGACCCCCAATACAACTTGTTTAATCCTAAATGGGCCCAGTTAAGAATTCCTTCATTATTTTGTCATGCTTTAAGGCCCAGGAAAGGCCCAGGCAAAACTCTTGGTTCTAGCCTTTGTATAAGAACACTGGTTTTTTTTTTTTTTTTAGATTTTAATATTAACTTAACCACTCATTCAGTACTGAAACAGTTGTTATGGAGGCCTACATTAGTGAGACCTGACATGCCACAAAATGGTTACTAAAGCCGTCATATCAAGGAATATATAGACATAATATATCTGAATATAAGCAAGATACTTGGCACAATATGCCTCATGGCTTCTTTGTGGATAAAAATGTAAGCTAGATAATAACATTGTTGGGAGTGTCTGTAAAGGGTTATGTCAATGTATCCTAAGATATTGTATCAGTTGAGTTCAGTGTCAAACTGAAGGTAAATACCCTGTTGAAAGGCTCTGACCTTGTAATTCTATTTAACACTTATATCAGCAATCTGAAGGAAAACACAGCAAGAACATTTATTAAATTTGCAGGTGACATAAAATTTAAGAGGTTAGATGACAGAACTAGATTCAAAAAGTTTTGTACAAGCCATAATGAAAGGCTAAAACTAATGTTGAGGTTCAGAAAATGATACCCCAAAATGATGGCCTCAGAAGGAGCCTCAGAAGTAAAGTTTTTCTCTGATCTTCTCCTGCCATTCTCTTACCTCTTCTTCTCCCCTGAGGGTAACATGGAAACTAAGCCCTCTTCCTCAAGGTGGGTCATAGAAACCACAAATCCTTTCTCCCAACATCAGCCATAAAATTGAAAATCCTTACTCTAATTCCTCTCCTCCACCCCCTGATTTTCTGTGTAACAGCTGGCCGTAAAGAAATGAAGACCCTTATTCCAGAGCGGTCCTACCCCATACCCTGGATAATAAATTCTACAGTAGAGAGGCCAAGACGAATCTGAACACACAGGTTTTGCTAGGTTTGCCAAGTCTATTTCCATTAGTTCATACTCTTTTTGTACAAATAAATTTCTACAGGGCTGTCCCTGCTTCATCAAACCTAAGCATAAAATCATATAGCTTCTTCCTTTATATCTTTGGGTATTAATTGTAAAGTCTCCCATGCCACAAAACTATAACTAAATACATCTATCAACCATTTTTTGGTTATAGCTGTGGCTGCTGTGACCCTTAGGACGGAGAGGAATGGGATCACCCCCTTTTCACCCCTACAGTAACTAACAGGTTGCAATTGAGTAGAAATATACATAATGTCAAATGAAAGCAAATCTGGACTTAATAAAGAGAGACTTTATTCAAAACGATTATTTTGCAAGATGGGAGGAGCAGGACTAATTGTAACAGGGAGATAGGGACTATTATAATAGGGAGAAAATTGTGACCGTAAGATCTACAAAGCATCTCGAGAGTGAGGTGAAAAGAGTTTTCTTTTATAGAGAGGAGTATACATAGCTAGAAAGAATCCAGGTGTAGGGAAGCCAGTTGAAATTGTGGCATGATGGAATAGTAGATCAGAGACTGTTTTACCCTGAGACTAGCTTATTTTCCAGGAGGGCCCTTAGAGAGAGTTTGTATGCTGGCTAGGCTGAGGTTGGGCCAATGTTCTGTGGCCTGGGAGAAAAACTTTTAGACAAAGTTTGGTTAAGAGGCATTACATTCCAAGAGATCGGTAGACATAAACAGTTCAATTAATCATTTATGATGAAAAGAGTGGGAATTTGTAGGGTTTGTGTCTGGCCTTGCCATAGGAAAACAAAGGAGCATCTGTGAGTCTTATCTAAGTCACATGGGGAAGGGTAGTTTTTTGCAGTAAATTGTTTTACATAATAAAAGAGTGGGGAGTTTCTTTAACCTAATTTGTTGTGTAGGAGCACAGAGCTCAGGTATAATTCAATGTTGTCTATAATGTGTTTTATTAAAGCTCAAGGAATTAAGATATCAAAGATGAGAGCTCCTTGGCTTAATAGCAAGATTATATAAAAAATAGATTTTACTTGGTATGCAACCTCAGTGTGATATGATGGGAATAAAAGGACAACTTTAGGCTATGTTAATAGAAGTCTATCAGGAAGAGGGCTTGGTAGTCTATATTGTGGATTGTGCTGGTCAGAATATATTTGGAACAGCATGTTCAGTTCTGTATATGCATGTTGCAATTTTAGATTGACTTTAAACTTATATTTCTTATATTATCCCTCTGCAAGGTAACCAGGCCTGTCTTTCAATATTTGAAGAACTGCCAGATCAAAGTGGGGTTACATGTGTATCTTCTGTAGCTTCTGTGGTGAGAAACAGTCAGTGAATGGATGTTATAAAAGGCAGATTCCTGTTCAACCAAAGAAAGAATATTTTTACATTCTCCTTCTTCAGAGGCGTTCTAGTCACTGGCAGTAATCAAGCCGAAACCGAATGCACACCTATTGGAGGTGTTGTAGTGAGGGTTCTGCATTGGGTGGGAGGTTTGGTCTAATTTCTTAATTCCTTCCCACCTCTATGATCCTGTGATTCTCCCAGCTGAGCAGTTCAGTCTACTTCGGATTCATCTTTCTTAGAGGTACTTTTTCCCTTCAAGTTTGTAGAGGATTCAGAGTCATCCTCAGCAGTACCAAGTGCTTATGACAGCACGGTGTTAGCTTTGGAAAAATGCATTTTACCTCATGTAAATGATCAAATGTCAGAGATGTTAGAGACTATATCTCTTAGCCACCAGTCCCTGTCTTTCTACATTTTAGGTCCTCTGCTCCTCCACAACTTATAAAAACTGGGCTATTCTTTTGTATCCCTTGGTTTCCTTCTTCTCCGACTGATAGAAACATTTGTTTTTATTTCCAGAGTGAGTGTCCTTGTTGGTCATGAAGGATAGCAGAATATGCCACCTCAAAATATGCCATTCTGGAATCAGAATTATTTCGAGCTCAAGGTAATTGAGAAAAAGCAGATACAAGAATAGGGCTCTTTCCTCCCCCTATATGCTCCAAAGCAGGACATAAACTTGTAAAGGTGGCCCCTCTCCTCTCTCTACCAGGAAGGACAGAAGTTAATCACCAGAGAGACAACTCTAGACCCTTATCAACTCATAAAAGGCACCAGAGGAACCTATATAACGAACCTTACTAACTTGCCCTTATCTTACATTAGCTCCCGAAAATGTTTACCTTCCCTCTATTTGCTGCCCCCAAGAAGCTTAAAGTCTTTTTCCTTTGTGTTGTCAGTTTCTCTACAAAATGTATTGTTTTTAAGGTAGTGTATAAACCCAAGTTCCAACCACTGCTAAGACTTCTGTTTTTCTCCTGTTAATTTATCTTTTGTCAGTCTAATTTACAGGGCCCCAGCCAATGAACCTAAGATGCGTAAAGAAATAGGAACATTTTTCTGTCCCTACTGTCATAAGCATATACATATTATTATATAGGCTAAAACTGAGCTTAAAGTACTTTTCTCTTGTTAAAATGTTTTATCTGCTATGTAGGGTGGAGGATTCTTAACTGAGCCTCCTAACAAAAGCCAATAATCTTTTTGAGGGTCATACTTCCCCGTGGAAATCTTGGAGAAGCACGGAGACAGCTAATCCCCAATCACACTTCAGTGTATATAAATACTCATAACCATCCTTAAGTGATTTTTTTACATGTGAGGAAGATAGACTCAGTAATAGTTAAAAGAGTTGGAAAAAAAGGAAAGTGGTGGAATCACCTTCATCGCTAGATTTAATTACTGGGAAACATTTCAAAAAGTAATCTCTGCTGCTTAGAATTGTGGGTTTGGGTTAATTGACCCCTGAAGCTGTTCCAGTGCTAATTCTTTGGTATTATATTGCATATACCAAGGGGATAAATCATTTTATATAGATGTGGATGGATCATAAAGCAATAAAAATGCTAATGCTCTGGAGACGAATCCAGAGCTTTCTAGTGGTCAGCTTGCTTTTGAACCTCAGTGGGAGCTGCTCACCCGTGCTGCATGAATCGACCGTTGCCAACTGCCAGATGCCTCATTCCACAGGGAAGCTGGGTTCTGGAGAATATTTTCTTTGCTTATTTGCCGTGGAATGGGTTATATTCTTGGCCAGGAGGGACCACCAAATAAGACTCTTTCTTGTACCTTTATGTACAATCTTTTTACACATAGGGAGATTTCCTGTTTAAAAAATATCCAAGGAAGATTGTCAATGCTTCTCCTAGTATAGCTGCAATACTTTAGACATTTTTTTCGTCTCATATCCAGTCCTAACTTCTTATGCTGCAGTTTAAACCATTTTTCTTTATTTATTTTTTCTTTCTCAGTAGAAGTTGGAGGATAAATAATGGAATCCAATACTTTAGTTATACAAATGAGGAAACTGAGGCCAAGAAAGATTAAGAGGATTACCCCAGATAGCCCAAGTAAAAGTACGAAAAAGGTTCACATTAGAAGCATTAGCAGTGTGTTTTTTCTCCTGCTTCAAGCTGCCACTGCAAAATCCTGTTAGGCCTTTTGGCTTTGACCTTAATTCACCATATCCATGTTGGCATAAAATTCTACACGGATCTGGTTTTTCATCTAAGATTTTCCCTTTAACACTGTGATCTGAGAGACCAAAAGAGATGGCCCTTTATCAACTAACAGGGACCCTAAGGTTAAAAAATATTACCTGTGGGTTGAGGGTTCAGGGGCTGACTGGTATGGCAAATTTTTAAATACTCCCCAAACTCCCTAACAATAGGAACTACCAGGCTGGTTTACAACCCAGACCACTACACCTCTGATTGGATGGAGGACTGGCCTTACAAATATTCTTCTCCAATAAGAAATCATAGACCTTAAGTCATTTTCAGCCAGCTTATAGAGGCTGCACACAAACTGTCTTTGTATCCTGTAGTTCATCTTTTGACATAAAGAACCAAGTTCCATCTCACTTTAATGTATGTCACATGTATGTTTACCCATTGCACATGTGCTTGGCTCCACTCATAAATGTAATTTAACTTTTCTTCCTAACCTGATGAAAATGTGTGACTCTATTGTGTGATATGGAACCTGTGAAGCTTGAAACCCAATTTGGCTTTCCCTCTTCAAGGAGAGCATCCTCAATGCATGCTGGAGACTTTCACTTACTGGCTTGCAAACCAATATCACCAATAAGGGTCTCCTTTCTACTATTTAGCCATCCTAGTCTCCTTTCGGATGACAACAGTTTCAATTAATTAATTTAAATACATGAAAATACAATAACTTCACTTAAAACAGGATGATTAAAGTGACCTTGGGGAAAACCTGGAGGGGCAATAGGAATAGACAACAAACCTCTTTGAGTTGCATTTAATTTATTTTATTTATATTTTTCAGGAATAATTTTGTTTGATCTCTTACATATATAAAACAAATCTTAGAGAAAAATAGAAAGATCTCTGTCAACTTGGCTTTGACACATCCCACAGAGTTCCCTACTGTCAATTACAAGGCCCTGGATACTTTGGAAATGAAAAGCCTCTGATAATGACTGCAGCATATTTTGATGATATTAATATAAGCAAATAAATTGTTGGCATAGTCTTTTATAATTTTACTCATCCAATGGTGATGATTAGGGAAATACTGCTGCTAATTGCATCCTCCAGAAACATGCCACCACTGGACTGTGACTGTTGAAAGTAAGCTCCAGTCCCTGGAGATGATGCTCATGGAAGAACATTGTAGATTCCATAGGATGAAGACAGGTAATCACCCTTTCTCCATAAGGTCATATTTCTGCATCTTCACTCCCTCATTTCAGGAAAGCAGTTTCCCTTCTCCCAGCCTGAACTTAGTACTTTAGTTAGAATTTTGAAGTCACCACTTATCTCCTGCTCTGGAACCTTGTGCCATCAGTACCTCTATCCTCTTGCATATTCAATGCCCTTTTCTCCCATAGTCTTTTACCCTCAGCATGCACACCTTTTTACATTTTTCCATGTAAGATTGGAAAAAAAAATCTCCTTAATTCTGATATCTCCTGAAATTACACATACAAATTTAAAATAAGAGGCTTAATTCTCTCTGTTGAAAATAAGAAAAGGCTCTTCTCCTCTCTCTAATGTTTGAGAACTTCTTTCTATGTTCTTTTTGAATGTATGTAAATCTTTACAATCACTGAATAACACTCTCGTCAGTCTTACAACTCAGTAATGTTTCAAGGACCTGGAAGCCATCTTTCTGAAACGTAAACATCACCAGAGATAACTTCCTTACCTCCTGTGGGAGGGGAAGAGCCTAACTTCAACGGGAGCCTCTCTCCAATTTGCAAAACTACCTCCTGTTATTAAGATATAGGAAGTGTCAAACTAAAGACAAACTAAGGTGTTCACACAAAGGCATTCAACTAATAAAGGGAATTTCCCCAGTTTTTACGATAAAGTTATGATGAATTATGTGTGACAAAAGGTGTTGTGGAATCTTCTTATGTGAAGACTACTTACTGTTTATCTTAAAAACATATATGTAATGAATTGTAGCTGCTTGGCTATATAAAAGGGTAAAATTTATTTTTTCTTTGTAATGTCTTAACAGATTGCCTGTGATTTGCATGACATTCTACTTTCATATTTATTCAATAATAAAGCTTGTTTTTGTCTCTCCTACCTTTGTAGAAAGATTTTCTGGGTTAGGAAAATATTTATTTTGTTTCTCTTAGTTATATTTCCCCATCACTCTTAACTTGCCTAGCTTACTTCCCTTCATTTAATTTTAAGTTTTTTTAGACAAGGTCTCACTCTGTTGCCTAGGTTGGAGTGCAGTGGCATAAACATTGCTCACTGAAATCTTGAACTCTCAGGTTCAAGCAATCCTCCTGCATCAGCCTCCCAAGTAGCTGTGAGTACAGGTGCGTGCCATTACACCCAACTAATTTAATTCCCCTCTTTTTAGCAGCAAATTGGTTGAAGGCATATTCTATACTGCTCTTTTCTCTGTTTGGCCTACTTATTAGCCCAGTGGTTCTCAGACTTTGCTGCATGTTGAAATCATGTGATGAACTTTAAAAAAATTCTGAAAGATACATTCTGATTTAATTGGCATTGGCATTGTGACTTGGGCATTGAGCTTTTTAAAATGACTATCAGCTGTTTTTCACAATCTGTAGCAAAGTTTGGAAACAACTGCATTAACTCCCTTCTAATATGGCTTCTGCTCACACTGATTGAAACTTTATTCTTAGGTAAAGAAGTAGATGAATCTAGAAGGAACCAGAGATGAGAGTAAACTCCTGCTCTACTATTTTCCTTTAACAAAGTTAAACATTGAGCCGAAAAAATACTCTCTCCTTGACCAAACTTTAGAGGGAATCGTTTGAGACCTGTTTTTGACTAAGTCTCAGCTTGGGCCTTGTCTTCAGACTTCCTAGTTCAGTTGGAACAAGAATCCTGCTAAGTCAATGTAGGGCAAGAAACATAACTTTTTCTCTACCATTCATAGTTGTTAGTTGAAACAGACTCTCATAACTAAAGACAGAATAACAAGAAAAAATCAAATGAAAGTTCGGTAACATATAAACCTCATGCATATGTGAGAGACGCCCAGAGAAATGACTCAATATTAAAAAGGTGGCTTTGAATTCAGACTTAAATATCATTGTCTGCTGAAACAGAGAAGGAAAGATATTGGAGAGAACAATAATAAGAATAGGACCAGAAAAAGCAAAATAAATAAGTGTATAGTTTGCTATGTAAGTTTAACTTGCTATCTTCTCCACTGATAAGGGTCTTTAGTGATATAGAGTCATCCTTCTTATCCTGGTACAATAATAGATTGATGGAGATTTTCTTTATATACGTAAATTTATCTTACAAAGTAGTAACTTCTGTTTCGTTTTCAGAGTTTCTTCTGTGTTTGCAGTTAGTGAAAAAAATCAGCTCAAACTAATCCTTACGGCAAAAGGAGCATATTTGCGAGTGGCACATTCATGTACTCCACAAATATATTTCAAGATGGCATATTTTGGTCTTCTATATCAGTTTGGAGAGAGTTTCCCACCCTTAGTATTTCATTATGTTCAGTATTTGGTCAAATTTCTTTTCCCCTACCCTTGATATTGGATAACCCTGTCTTACCTTCAGCAAGAGTCCTAAGTCAATCTAACTAGGATTTCCCTACCATTGATGTTTCTTAGTAGTAATTTTCCATTCAAGAACCCCACCCCAAACTCTGTTCCTTGGCTATAAGTTCTCACTTATCCTGCTAAATTGAGAATTGAGCTCAGCTATGTACTGAGATCTCTTTTTTTCCTATTACAGTAGATCCTGAGTAAATATGTTTTTAATACTTTAACTATTGTCTGGCTCTGGTTTTCTTTAAGAAACCTCAATTTTCTCAATATGTAAAATGGTTACAATAATGTCTTCTCTTATAGAATTGTAGTGAATATTAAATGACATAATGCATGTGAAATATTTAGTGTTCAATAAATATTATTAGCATGAGTTATCTCCTACACACACATCCAAGTCCTGTTTTTCCTCAGTACCTTCAAACTCTCTATGAATTCTTTTGCTGTTTATCGTCCCTCCTTAAAAATTCTCTCCTCTTTTAGCTTCTGTTGTATTGCATTCTCCCGGTTCTTTGGTTACCTTTTTACTTTTCCATCTCCCCCTTCCCTTTTCCCATATCCTAAGTGTAAATGACATAAGCATGTGGTTGGGCTCTTCTCTCCTTATACTCATCCTGTATAGTCTCATTCAGTGTCAGGGACTGCCAGACTACCTTTTGTGTAAATATATTCCAGAGCAGAGCACAGCACCTGACACCTAATCAATAAAATTTCAATAAACTTGTTGAAGGTATAATTTCTATGATTCTGATCATCACTACTTCCTAATATTGCAAAGACCTGCTGAGTTGAATATCTCTACTTGGATGTTATGGTCTATCTTTATTTGTTTAACTTTTTTCTGTGTTTCCTATTTCTTTTAATAGTCAAACAGCTCTCAGTCACAGAGACTTAAAAATGAAATAATCTTTGACTTCTCCTACCCCCTTGCCTACGCAGCCAATTATTTGCCAACTTCGATCAATTGTAACTCCATGTAATTTGTTGAATATATCCTTTTAATTAGTCTTGCAGCTTTTAGTTTCCTAGAAGCCAACTATTAAAACAATTACTATACCTCCCACCCCCTGTTTTAAACCAATAATTGTGAGAGGTTATTTTTTAAAAACCAGTAAAATGGTTTTATTGAGCACAATTGACAATTTGCAATCTAAGAGCAGATGCAGGCAAGAGAAATGTTTAGCAAACCTAATTTAGATATATGAATTGTATTTTATATTATGAAACACTGGAAGTTTCAGAAAATATTCACAAGAAGTGTTAAAGGGCAAAATTTAGTTTATTTAGCTATTAACAAAAATTTAAATGGTAGATATGGTGATATCCGCCAGGAGCAAAAAATGAGGTATTTTTATTGAAATATTTTTAAAGACACCATAATAACTCCTAATATGAATAGATTTATTCATTTTCAAGGAAAAAAGACAACAATTGAATCGTTGTTGGGTTACTGATATACAATTGTTATCATACACATTTGCTGGTATTTAGTTTTCCTATATTAATGAGAATAGGGCCACTGCATAGCAAATCTCTAATGTGCACTTTTCCCATTGAACACTTCGATGCTCCTCAGAGTTGTGCAATGTGGTGGCAACTGTGGGTGAATTATATAGGCTTCAACTCGATAACCGAATTTCCTCCCTCAAGAATCTAGATAAAGGAGAGCAAAGTAAACCCAATGCAAACAGAAGGAAGAAAATGATAAACACAAGAATGTAAACCAGTGGAATTGAAAACAAGAAAACTATGGAGAACCTTAGTTTAAAAAAAAAAAACAAGTTATTTGGTTGGAAAACTTAATAAGATTGGTAAATCTCTAGTAATACTGACAAGGAAAAGAAAAAAAGAAAAAACACGAATCACCAATGTTAAGAATAAAACGTTTAACTACAGACCTGAAGACATCAAAAGTATAACAAGCAAATGTTACAAACACTTTACACATAAAAATTTGATTATTTAAATGAAATGGAACAATCATTTGAAGAACATAAACTACCACAACTCACTGAATATCAAATAATTTGAACTGCACTATAACTATTTGAGGAATTGGTTTTTTAATTTAAAAACTGCCAAAAAGGATATTTCTAGGTATAGATGGTTTGACGTGAGAACTCTACTGAAAATTACTTCCAGAAAATAGAAGAGGAAAAACTACTTGCCAGCTCATTTTAGTAGGTCAGTATTCACTTGTTACCAACCTGAAAAAGACTGCATAAAAGAAAACTATGGGGCCAAGCGCGGTGGCTCACGCCTGTAATCCCAGCACTTTGGGAGGCTGAGGCGGGTGGATCGTCTGAGGCCAGGAGTTCGAGACCAGCCTGACCAATATGGTGAAACCCCATCTCTACTAAAAATACAAAAATTAGCTGGGCGTGGTGGCGTGTGCCTGTAGTCCCAGCTACTTGGGAGAATTCTTGAACCTGGGAAGCAGAGGTTGCAGTGAGCCAAGATTGTGCCACTGCACTCTAGCCTGAGTGACAGAGTGACACTCCATCTCCAAAAAAACACAAAAATCAAAAAACAAAAAAAACTACACACTTAAAATCTTTATGAATACCGATACAATTATCCTTAATAAATAGAATTTAGCAATGTATAAGGAGAATTGTACAGCATGACTAAATGTTGTTTATTCCAGGGCTGAAAGGCCATATCAACAGTTTTTAAAAAAATTTGCTGTAACATATCAATCATATTAACAGATTGAAGAAGAAACATCACATGATATCAATTAATGAAGAAAAATATTGAAAAAAAATGATGTCTTTTGATGATAAAATTCTCAGAAAGAGAGGAATACCAGGAAACTTCCTCAATTTGATAAAGAGCATCCATAAAAATCTGCCTTTAACATTATACTTAAGATTGGACACAAGGCAAGGATATCTGTTTTCACTGCCCTTATTCGAATACTGCTGGAAGCCAGTGTGGTAAAGCAAGAAAAGAAAAAGGCATACAGTTTAGAAAGGAAAAAATGAAACTGTCCCCATTTTCAGATGACATGATTTTCTATGTAAAGCATCCCAAGGAATCTACCCCCCAAACCCCACAAAACCTTCTAGAAGTAATAAGCAAGTTTAGCAAGGTTGCAGTATAAAATAAACCATATACAACCAAATGTACTTCTATATACTAGTAATAAATACATAGACAACTAAATTGAAAATACAACACCATTTTCAGTTACCAGAAAAAGTGAATCATGGAGCATGACACCAAGATTGACCACATGCTTGGCCATAAAGCAACTCTCAATAAATTAAAAAAAAAATCAAAATCATACCAACCATACTCTTGGACCACAGTGGAATAAAAATAGAAATCAATACCAAGAAAATCTCTCAGAACCACCCAATTGCATGGAAATTAACAATTTGCTTAGCTTTTGGGTAAACAAAGAAATTAGGGGAGAAATTAAAACAAATCTTTGAAATAAATGAAATGAGAGACACCACATATCAAAATCTCTGGGAAGCAACAAAAACACTGTTAAGAGGAAAGTTTATAGCATTACAAACTTACCTCAAAAAGTTAGAAAGATCTCAAATTAACAATCTAATATCACATCTAAAGGAACCAGAAGAACAAAAACAAACTGACTCCAAAGCTAGAAGAAAAGAAATAACTAAAATCAGACGGTAACTGAAGAAAACTGAGAATGAAAAATCCATACAATCAGCAAAAACAAAAGTTTGTTATTTGAAAGGATAAATAAGATTAATAGACCAGTAGCTAGATTAACAAAGAAAAAGTGCATATTTACAAGCCACAAAAAATAGTTTTAGATGTGACAACTAAGTATAAAGTAGTATCCTAGGTGGGATTCAGAACAGAAAAAGAGATTATGTAAAAACACTGGAAATCGAAAGTATGGAGTTTAGTTATAATAACGTATCACTATTTGTTCATTAATTATGATAGTGATACCCAACTGATGTCAGATGTTAATAATAAAAGAAACTGAGTGTAAAGTACATCAAAACTCAATGTATTACCTTAACAACTTTTCTGTAAATCTAAAGCTATTCTAAAATTAGAAGTTCATTTAAAAATGTTGGATAAATTTAGAGTTAAATTGTAAGCCTTGTCATAATTTTTAGGGCTTAATTGCATGCTTTTCGGAGAATGGAAGATTTCTAAACAAGAGATTTTTGATTACAAGTGTACTAATTAATGTTTCAATTACAAATGGCTGTTTTTTCCCCCAAAGTCTGATTGTTCAGAGCCACAGAGACTAAAATAGACAAAGGGATGACAGGGGAGCCTAAAGGCAGCTTTGATTCAGCTTAGGCATTTAGAATGCCCAAGATGCAGTGCAGAATGTTATTTTCTCGGTTTATTTTAGAAAAGTGTAGAGATAAATTGTTCCCTTGAAGGACACAATGTATGTTATATCAAAAACATAATTCTGAATGTTGTTTCAGTACACGTAGTCAACAGTTCTTAGGACTCTAAGTGATACTCAAGGAGGCAAAATCTGCCTCAGGCAGGAGTATATTTGATGGAAATTACCCTGGAACTCAAGAAATAAGAGTAATATGGACTCATTTTCTCTTCTCAAGGTGGTTGGCAACCATTTGAAAAGGTACAAATTCCATTTAGAAAAACATCTTTCTCAACTTTCAGGCGTGGGCATTTCATGCATGATGTGCTGCTTTATGGCAAATGTCAGGACTTCTCAAGGGAAATGATGCAAATATTTTGAGTCATTTGATCAGGGTAGCCATTTAACTTCAACTTCGTTCGATTTAGATTACTTAGGCAGCCTCTAATAGCACAGAATGAGAGCAGAAGCAAACCAAATGGGCTTCCCTCACTGGCTGCTAAAATGTCCTTCATTGGGACTTCTCTGGCAAGGGCTTAATTTAAGTTCATAGTTACAATGATTTAGAGATATTAATAAGGTTGAAGAAAGGAAATCAAAGGGCACAGAAATCTCTTGAATCTATTCAGTGTTCACATAGCCTGGGAATAACCCGTTTGACACAAAATTCTAGGTTATTCTTAATGTAAATCTGCTTTCATGTTATCTAGCTTAGGGTCCAGCTGCTTACTCAACATTGATCAGGGATTCCTTGAGTTACATAGCAATCAAAAGGTGGTATTTGGCTGGTCACAGTGGCTCACGCCTGTAATCCCAGCACTTTGGGAGGCCAAGGCGGGCGAATCACGAAGTCAGGAGTTCTAGACCATCCTGGCCAATATGGTGAAAACCCGTCTCTACTGAAAATACAAAAGTTAGCTGGACGTGGTGGTGTTTGTCTGTAATCACAGCTACTCAGGCGGCTGGGGCAGGAGAATGATTTGAACCCAGGAGGTGGAGGTTGCAGTGAGCCAAGATCGCGCCATTGTACTCCAGCCTGGGTGACAGGGCAAGACTCCATCTCAAAAAAAAAAAAAAAAAAAAAAAAAAAAAAGGTGGTATTTGTTGCCTGCTTTCTTCACATAGTTCACATAGTAGTGGTGATAAGAATGTGCTAGAAGAGAAGAGAGACTGAAAAAAAAAATTTTTCTGAGATGTTCATCTCTTTGTCCTCCTGGAGGAGTCAGGTCTAGTACTAAGAAACTATTGTTCACATCCAAGAGAGTTTTTAAAAGATTGCTACACTAAACTGCAGAGATCGTTCATGTGGCATATTTAATGCTGCTATTGAATTTCACAGATCTTTAAGACTACAAGTTGTTTTGGATTTTCGTATTTCTGTACTTCTGTAAATGTGTTCACAAATTCCTGTTTATTTCTAAAAGGTGTAAGTGGGAGTAGGGAAAGAGGAAGGTCTTTATCTCCAACGGTTTCCGTTAGTGCATACCAAGTAATTTTATGTTTTCCACTGTTCTGCTTGC
Source organism: Macaca fascicularis (assembly GCF_037993035.2). NCBI lineage: Eukaryota > Metazoa > Chordata > Mammalia > Primates > Cercopithecidae > Macaca > Macaca fascicularis. Next base: position 123,606,282 of record NC_088395.1, on the reverse strand, counting down.
AATGTTTTCATTCCTACGTTCATTCTACATAATTAAAAATTATTCCTTAGAAATCTGTCTAATGACTAATGACTTTACCATCAAATCCCCAGACTCCCGCAGAGTTAAATTATAGAGAGGCAGTTAAATTTGCCTGAAAGGCAGTCGTAATAACTTTTGGAAGCAGAGAAGTGAGACTGAGAAATGTAGTACAGTATGATCTTTTAGACCCATAGGAATTACATGTGTGCATGCACAAGCACACACATATCATATGAGACAGGGCTAAGGCTGCCTAATTAAGTGGCTATGAGATATGCTAAGGGATTGTGTTATTGTTAATTAAGAAATGATCATTTTTATTCTGAAAATCCCATTTCTCCTAATCAGATTATTATATAGGTATCCTATTTTTATGCTATATTTTTCTAAAAGCATTTATAAGCACTTTTGAAAAAAAAAAAAAGACAATGCCATTTGAAATATACTAAGGGAACTTGGTATACCATACCACTATTTTTCATTTCTGAAAGTAATTAGAGAAGATTTAGAGTAGAGCCACCCTTACTAATTAGTAATAATAAATGCATTTAAAATATTGGAACCCAACACATTGCATAATATTAGATTAATAGACAGTTTATTTAGTTTCTTAAAGGCAAAAGTTAAGATATTATTTATATATGTGTATATATGTTTGTGTGTATTGTGTATATATACAGTTTACATAAAATAAAATCAACATATATAAATGTACAGTTCAAAGAGTTTTGAAAATATATACTATCATGCACCACATAATCATATTTCAGTCAACAATGGACAGCGTAATATGAAGGTGATCCCATAATATTATAATGAGCTTAATCATTCCTATCACATAGTGACATTGTAGCCATTGTAACATTGTAGCATAATACTTTACTCATGTGATTGTGGTGATGCTGGTATGAATAAACCCATAACTCTGCCAGCCATACAAAAGTAGAGCACATACAATTAGGTACCCTACATAACACTTGATAATGAGGATAAACAACTGTGTTACTCGTTTATGTATTTAGTATACTTTTTATTATTATTTAAGAGTGCACTTCTTCTATTTAGAAAAAAAGTAACTGTAAAGCAACCTCAGGAAGGTCTTTCAGGAGGTATTCCAAAAGAAGGCATCGTTATCATAGGCTCCATGTGTGTTACTGTCCTTGAAGATTTTCCAGTAGAACAAGATGTGGAGGTGGAAGACAGTGATAGTTGATTATTGTAACTATGTGTAGGCCTAGTCTAATATATGTGTTTATACCCTAGTATTTAATAAAAAAGTTTAAGAAGTAAAAAAATAAAAATAAAAAAATTGAAAGTTGAAAAAATCTTCTAGAATAAGAATACACAGAATTTTTTACAGCTTTACAATGTTTGTTTCAAGCTAAGTGTTGTTATCAAAGCATCAAATAGTTAAAAAAAATTGAAGTTCGTAAAGTAAAAATGTTACAGCAAGATAAGGTTAATTTATTTTTGAAAAAATATTTTTAAGTACATTTAATGTAGCCTAAGTGTACGGTGTTTATAAATTCTATAGTAGTGTGCAGTAATGTCCTAGGCCATCACATTCCCTCACCACTCACTCACTGACATACCCAGAGCAATTTCCACTCCCACAAGCTGCATCCATGGTCAGTGCCCTATATAGGCGTACTATTTTTATCTTTTATACAGTATTTTTACTATACCTTTTCTGCATTTAGATATGTTTAGATACACAAATACTTACCACTGTGTTGCAATTTCCTACAGTATTCAGTACAGTAACCTGCTGTATAGGTTTGTAGCCGAGGAGCAAAAGGCTATATCATAAAGCCTATGTGTGTAGAAGGTGATACCATCTAGGGTTGTATAAACTGTGATGTTTGCACCAAGACAAAATTGCCCAATGACACACTTCTCAGAATGTATCTCTATCATTATGTAAGGTATGATTTTGTAGCCATAGAACTGCCACCTTAATTAAAATATAGAACATTATCATCACCATAGAAAACCTCATCCTACATCTCTGCAGTACTCATTCTCACCTCCACCCCAAACTAACTATAAATTACCTCTGCATGTTCTAAATTTCATATAAATGGAATCATGCAGTATGCACTCACCTTTTTTCAGTCTTGTTTTGCTCAACATAAGGCTTTCTAAGTTCATCCAGGCTTTTGTGTGCATCAACATTTGCTTCCTATTTGTTATTGAATAATATTCCATTGTACAAATATACTAGAGTTTGTTTATTCATTCTTCTATTGATAGACATTAGAGTTGTTTACAGTTTTGTGGTATAATGAATAAAGCTACTAAGTGCAGGTCTTTTTGTGGAGCTGAAAGGAAACATACACTATCTGCCTCAATTTTCCTTTGTTTCTATTTCTCTTGACTAAATACCTGGAAGTGGAATTGCTGCCTCCTATGTTAAATATATGGTAAATTATCAGAAAATGAAACTATTTTCCATAGTGATTGTATACCAGCAATTTATATGACTTACAGTTGTATGAGATCCTTGCTAACACTTGGTGCTGTCAGCTTTTTAAATTTTAGCCATTCTAGTGGGTATGAAGTGGTATATCATTGGGGATTTTTATTTATATTTCTCTAATTGAAGTGTTTGTTCTATTTAAATTTCTAAGAATGTTGGTGCCAGGAATAATCCTAGGAAGCAGACACAGATACTAAAATTGTATTTCAGACCTGGGTTATTTGGCAATCCAGCTAGCAATGAGTAATCCTATCTATGGTGGCATGTGGAGTATGGATAGCCCTTAGTATGTTATGATGCAGTTATTAAAACTTTCATCACTGGATGTGATACCAGTGTAAGGGTGGCCTGATGTTTGATGCAATATTTCTTTGGCACTTTAAAGGTATAAGTTTTATTTCAGTTTAAGTTATACCTATCACTTGTTCACTTTGGACTCTTCATGCCAAAAGATCATCAGGCAAGGAAAGGAGTTATCTACTGGCAGAGATAATTGACCCCAGTCATCAGGAAGAGAGATAGTGCTGCTATTACACAGTGGGAGCAGAGAGGAATATGTTTGATGCTCAGGGCTAACTTGCTGGTCCCATATTCAGTTTTAATTGTAAATGGACAAGAACAGCAAATATAATATGAGAAGTACATGGTGAATAAAGGCTCTGTCCCCTTGAAGATAACAGTCTGGGTCACACCACCAAGCAAGCTGACTAGACTGGCAAAGGTGCTACCCTCCAGTGAGGGAAATGTGGAATTGATAACAGAAAAAGGGACTATTGATTGTCAGTTATAGCCTTAATATCAGTTGTAGCAGTGTAGAATTACCAGTATTCTGTCTTATCAATACTTCTATGTTTCACTTGAAAACAGAACAATCTAGAATGCTGAAGAACTCTTCCTAGATGGGGAAATTATTTTAAAAAGCAAGAATGTATGATCTATACTGATAAGGTTTGGCTGTGTCCCCACCCAAATCTCACTCATCTTGAATTTTCACGTGTTATGGGAGGAAACTGGCAGAAGGTGATTGAATCATGGGGGAAGGTTTTCCTGTGCTGTTCTCATTACAGTAAATGAGTCTCACGAGATCTGATGGTTATTATAAAAGGGAGTTTTCCTGCACAAGCTCTCTTTGCTTGCTGCCATCCAGGTAAGATGTGACTTGCTCCTCCTTGTCTTCCGCCATGATTGTGAGGCGTCCCCAGACACGTGGAACTGTAAGTCCAATTAAACCTCTTTCCTTTGTAAATTGCTCAGTCTCGGGTATGTCTTTATCAGCAGCATGAAGACGAAGTAATACATATACAGAGGGTAATCTGTAGTGTTGGGTAATCTGTAGATCCTTCCTGTATTTATCCGTCTCTCCCACAAGAATTGCCCTTGATCACAGAGAATGACCTGAATGTATGCCATCTTCAAGATGCTGAATTACATCAAATGACTATTCAAAGATACAAAGGCATAGCCCCATTGCTTCAAGTAGGAACATCTCTAAAGGGTGATCACAGCTCGAGTTTTCCATAGGACCTGCTCAGGTATTGGTTGCAACTTCATTGTGGCCAGCTTCTCTGTCTACCTTCCTGCTTTATTTCAGAATGCTTGCCAAAAAACCTTTGCCTATAACTGTCTGTTGGAATCTTTTTCATGGGAACCAAAACTAAGGCTGTGTTTTAATTATGGTCTCATGTTTGGCATTTAATTCTAATTGGCGAGTAATAGTTTTTAGAGCTTTGAAACCCTCACTCCACTATTGCAGATATAAAGTTTCTTTTTTTTTTTTTTTCTTTTTTGAGACGGAGTCTCACGCTGTTGCCCAGGCTGGAGTGCAGTGGCGCGATCTCGGCTCACTGCAAGCTCCGCCTCCCGGGTTCCCGCCATTCTCCTGCCTCAGCCTCCTGAGTAGCTGGGACTACAGGCGCCCGCCACCGCGCCTGGCTAATTTTTTGTATTTTTAGTAGAGACGGGGTTTCACTGTGATCTCGATCTCCTGACCTTGTGATCCGCCCTCCTCGGCCTCCCAAAGTGCTGGGATTACAGGCTTGAGCCACCGCGCCCGGCCTGCAGATATAAAGTTTCAAGCCAGCCCAATTTTAATTTCTACATAGATGATTCATGTTTTCTCTGTAGAAGTGTTTAGGAGCTTATTCTCATCAATGGCGCTTTGAAAATTCAAAAGCACGTATAATGATGTGAGTATTTTGTCATTAATTAAGAGGATTTCTTACTAGGCTCAAATAATTTCAGGATTCATGTCCTTATACTGTGGGAAATTTTATTGTATTATTTATTCCCTCACTTTTATTTTCTCTCACTTTTGTTCTGAAACATCTATTAGGTGGATATTGTAATTCCTATGTTGATTCTTTCTATATTTTTGGACAAATTTTTACATCTTTGTTCCATAGTTTTGGAGATCTCCTCAATTTAATTATTCTGTGTCTACAGAGGTCTTATTATTATTATTAGTATTATTTCTTTTTGAGATGGAGTCTCGCTCTGTCCCCCAGGCTGGAGTACAGTGGTGTCATCTCGGCTCACTGCAACCTCTGCATCCCAGGTTCAAGTGATTGTCTTGCTTCAGCCTCTTGAGTAGTTGGGACTATAGGCACTTGCCAACATGCCTGGCTAATTTTGGTATTTTTAGTAGAGACGCAGTTTCACCATGTTGGCCAGGCTGGTCTCATACTCCTGACTTCAAGTGATCTGCCCGCCTTGGCCTCCCAAAGTGCTGGGATTACAAGTGTGAGCCACTGCGCCCAGCCCTCTATAGGGGTTTTAATTTTGCAATCATAGTTTTCTCGCTTTAAAAGCAGTTTGTATGGTCTGATCATACCTGTGTGGTCGTATGATATTCCTGGTTAATGGTTACAATGTCAACTTTTTAAACTTGTATTATAGAAAGCTTCAAATCAATATGAAATTAGTGAGAGTAATTGTCTTCACTCATTTGTGGTGCTATAACAAAATACCTCAGACCGAGTAATTCATAAACAATGTAAATTTATTTTTCATGGTTCTGGAGGCTGGGAAGTCCAAGATCAAGTTGCCAGCAGATTCAGTGTCTGGTCAGGACTTGCTCTCTGCTTTCAAGATGACTCCTCTTGCTGCAATCTTACATAGTGGAAGGGGTGAAAAAGGCGTAAACTCTGTGGTGTCCTCACATGGTAGAAGGATAAAAAAAGCCAGCCAGCTGTCTGAAGCCTCTATTGTAATGCTGTTTATCCCATTCATGAGGGTGGAGCTTTCATGACTTAATGACTTCCCAAAAGGCCTCACCTCTTAGAACCACCACAATGACGATTAAATTTTAACATGAATTCTAGATGGACACAAATATTCAAACCAAAACATTTTGCCTCTGGACCTCCAAAATTTATGGCTTTCTCATATACAAAATATATTCATTTCATCCCAATAGTACCCAAAGTCTTAAATTGTTTCACTATCAACACATACTTTCAAAGTCCAGAGTCTCATCCAAATATCACCTAAATCAAATATGGATGAGATTCAATGTATGATTTATCCAGAGGCAAACTGCTTTTCACCTGTGACCCTGTGAAATCAAGCAATTTATGTGCTTCCAAAATACAATGGTGTAACAGACATATGATAGACATTCCCATTCCAAAAGTGAAAACTAGGCAAGAAAAAAGGAGTAATTCGTCCCAAGTGAGTCTAAAACCCAACAAGGAAAGCAACATTAAATCTTGAAGTTTAAGAATAATCTTTGACTCCAGGCCCTTCTTTCTGGAAACAATGGTGTGGAGTTGGGTCCCCAAGCCCCTGGGAAGCCTCACTCCCATGGCTTTGGTGGTTGCATCCCATACATCAGCTCCCACATGTTGTAGTCACATGCCAACAGTTTTCTCAGGCTGAAGTTGCATGTTGATGGCTATACTGGTTTTAGGTCTTGGAGATGTCCATGACCTTAAGGCTTCACTAGGCATTGCTACAGTCGGTGCTCTTTGTGGTAGTCCCAGACTCACAGCTCTGCTGGATATTGCTTTATTGGGGACTCTCTGTGGAAGCCTTACCACATGGCTCTGCTAGGCATTGCTTTATTGGGATCCTCCATGGCAGCCCTCCCTCCTGGCAGTTCTTTGCCTGGACCCCAAAGCTCTTTAAGGCATCCTTTGAAATCTAGGTGAAGGTGGTCATGTGTCCACAATGTCAGCAAAGTTTGCATCATGTTAACACCACCAAGATTTACTACTGGTGTTCTCTGGAGTGGCAGTCCAAGCCATACTTGTGCCTATTTGAGCCACAGATAGTCACTGAGGAGCCATTGAACCAGAATGCATGGAGGAGAATCATGAAGTATGCCCTCAAAACTTAGAATTCTGGGCCTTTGGTGGGAGTGGCAGTCTTGAAGATCTCTGCAATGCCTTTGGGGTCATTCTTCCATTGTCCTTATGAATAGAGTCTGGTTTCCTTCTCTCCATAGCCTTGGTGTTCTTTCCTGAATACCCTTTTCTATTCTTTACATGGCCAGCTTGAGAATTTTTCAAATTTTTAAATTCTGCTTTCCTTTTCATTATAAATTTCATCCGTAATTCATTTCTCCATTTTCATATTTTAGTGACAAGTGGTCAAAATAAGCCATGCCACTTCCTCAACACTTTGCTGAGACATTTGTTCCACCAAATATTCTATTTCATTGCTCTTACATTTTCCTTTCACAAATTAATGGAATATGGACACAATGCAGCCAGATTCTTTGCCATTTTGTAGTAAGGTTGGCCTTTCATCCAGTTTCTAGTAAAATATCTCTTATTTCCACCTAAAACATCATCAGAATAGCCTTACCATCCACACTTATACTGGCATTCTCCTCATGACCACTTAGATAATTTCTAGGAAGATTTAGGCTCTCTCCACTGCACTCCACTCCTAAATCCAAACAAATCACTCTTACACTTTGTTCACAGCAATCTAGGCTTTTTTAGCAAGCATATCCAAACTCTTTCACCTGTACTGATTACCAATTCCAAAGCCATGTCCACAATTTTAGGTATTTCTCATGGCAAAACCAGATTTCTTTGTATCAATTTCTATCTTCAGCAGTTCACACTGCTATAACAAAGTGCCTGAGACTGGACAATTCATAAATAACAAAAATTTATTTTCTCACAATTTGAGTGGCTGAAAAATTGATGATTAAGGTTCTGAAATTCAGTGTCTGATAAGGGCCTTCTTGCTGCTTCCTTACATGGTGGAAGGGGTGAATTCTGTGTCCTTACTTAAGTAGAAAGGGCACAAAGGTTAGCTAGTTCCCTGAACCCTTGTTTAAAAGCACCAAATCCCATTTGTTAGAGTGGAGCTCTCATGATTTAATCACTTTCTAAAGACCCTACCTCTTAATATTGTTGCACTGAAGACTAAGTTTCAATATGAATTTTAGAGGAGATACAAACATTAAAACAATAGCAATGATAAGCATATTTTCTGCAAGGGCACTAAAAATACCCAATGAGGAAAGGAAAGCCTCTACAATAAATGATACTGGATAAACTTAATATCCACATGTATTAAAATGAAGTTGCTTTCTTACACTGTTTTCTTACACTATATGGATGATCTTCAACTTTTGATGTGGTTATGTCCCAATAAAACTCATCATAAGTCAAAATAGCATAAATTGAAAGTGTGATTTTGATGTAAGAGATTTTCAACTTATGATGAATTTATTCAGATGTAACTCCATCACAAGCTGGGGAGCATTGTAAATGCATATCACTTTCACACCATCATAAAGTGGAAAAATTGTAAGTCAAACAACTGTACGTTAGGGACCATCTATACACAATAAATCAACTCAAAATGGATTAAACATACATAAGACCTGAAACCATAAAATTCTTTGAAGAAAACTTAAGAAAAAATGTTTTTAACATTGGTCTTGGCACTGATTTTTTGAATATGGCACCAAAAGCACAAGTAACAAAAACAAAAATAAATAAGTTGAATTACATAAAACTATAAAGCTTCTGTGCAGCAAAGGAAACAATCAACAGCAAAAAAATACAACCTATATAATGAAAGAAAATATTTGTAAACCATATGTCTAATACAGAGTGAATCTAATATATAAGGAACTCATATGATGGAATAGCAAAATCAAATTGCCCAAGTGAAAAATGGGCAAACCATCTGAATAGAAATTTCTCCCAAGAATGCATACAACTAACCAATGGGTATATGAAACTGTGTTCAACATTATTAATCATCACTAAAATGTAAATCAAAACCACAATGAGATATCACATCACCCCAATTAGGATGGCTGTTATTTAAAAACAAAAGATAACAAGTGTTGGTGAAGATGCGAAGAAAATTTGTACAGTTAGTGGGAATGTGAATTGGTATAACAATTACGGAAAATAATATGAATTTTTTAAAAAGAAAATTAAAAATATAATAACATAATTTAGCAATCCCTTTTCATCGTATACATTTATATGAAGTCAGAATCTCAAAAAGATATCTATACTGTAGATATCTATACAGCATAGATAACTGCATCTATAATATATCATATCTATTGCAGCATTATTAACAATAGCCACGGTGTGGAAACAATCTAAATATCTATTGAGAGAACAATGGATGAATAAATTATAGTATGTATGCACAATAGAATATTCTTCGGCCTCAAAAAAGAAAATCCTGTCATTTGTGACAATATGAATGGACCTGGAAGAAACCGTATTAAGTAAGATAATCCAGACTCAGAAATGCAAATACTGTATGATCAATCAACTGTATAGGTAGAATCTAAAATAGCCAAACTTACAGAAGCAGAGAAGAGAATGGTGGCTTTCAGGGGTTGAAAGAAGGGAGAAATGGGAAGGTGATACCTAAGGGTACAAAGGTTTACTTATGCAAGATATATAAATTATTGAGATATACAGCATAATGACTATAGTAACCAATGCTATAGTATATACTTAAAATTACTGAAGTTATGTTAAATGTTCTTACCAAAAATTTATCAACGACAACAGTAATAATAAAGGGGGTAGGAGGAAATATTGGGAGGTGATGGATATATTTATGGAATTGATGGTGGTGATGGTTTCACTGGTGTACACTTATCCCCAAACTCATTGAGATGTATACATTAAATATGTGCAGCTTTTTATATGTCAATTATACCTCAACAAAATGGATAAAAACCACAGTAATTTATATATCCTTAGTGAAATATAGCTAAAGACAAAAAAACTGCAATAAAACCTTAAGCTGCATTTACTAACCTTATTGTTACAGCAATGATGGTGTTGTTATATTGAAACTCTTTTTACATAGTAATCTTGTTGTTAGTAATAATATTGATATGAAACTAATATGCATGTGTATAAAAAGCAAATGAGTAATTATATTACTATGGTAATGTAATTAGGAGTCTATGTCTTCAGTATAAGAGAACACAAATAGAAAATCAAAGAAATGAAGTAAAAACATGTAATCCTAGATTTTAACTGAAAATACTAGTATGAACTCATGATATTTTATTGCTATTTCCTTAGCTCTGTCCACTAAAAAGTTCATCCAGTAGCGAGGAACAGCTTTAATGTCTACATCATTGTTCCTAATACTATTTTCCACTTTAAAGTACCGGAGCTATTTAAATAAATAGATGATTCCATGTTGGAGGCAAGAAATATATAATATGGAAAGATCTCATAAATAAAAGACAAGAAAACTATCAAAAACATCTGAAATTATGTCAAAGCTCAAGAGCCAACTTGAATAGTCTCTCACTGACCAAAAATGGGACAATTTGTGCATAAAGAAAAATAACAACTATAATGGATTAAATTATACAACATAATTAAAATTATGAGTTCTAAAGAACATATTGAAAAATCATTAGTCACCTCTGAAGGATGTGATAGCACCAAATTAATATTTTGACTTTTGGTGAATGCCAGAATTTCAGAGCAAAACAATCCAGCAATTAGTCTGTATTTATTGCAGAAACTGGTTCTTATGGTAACCAATTATTGATGAAGGACTGTTTCTCTCTAGAGAAGTCTTTTAAAAATTATTAAGAAGTGATAGATTAAGAACATCCCCACTTTGTACCCCTAATAATGTAAACGAATCTCACCTTTATTGATCTAGCGAAACAAACTAAGAAAACAAAAAGTGTGAAATGATTAGAGAAAATTGAACACTAACTAGATTTTTGATATTAAGAAATTATTGTTAACATTTAGGTGTAACAATTCTGTTTAATGCTATGAACATTATTTATAGATGAAATTATATGCTGGCTGAAATTTACATCAAAATAATTTAGAAGAAAAGTGAGTACATTTATAGATGAAACAACATAGGTCATACATTGATAATATTAAAGCTGAGTGATAAGCAAATGAAGGTATGCTGTCATATTATTATTATGGCTTGAATATTTTTTTTCCTCCAGAATGTATGTTGAAACTTACTCTTCACTGTATTAAAAGATGTGGCCTTTTGGAAAGTGATTAAGTCATGAGGTCTTCACCCTTGTGAATGGGATCAATGCCCTCATAACAGAGGCTTCAGAGAGCTGCCTGTCGTTTAAATCCTTCCACCGTGTGAGGACACAGAGTTTATCCCTTTTTCACTTCTTCCACTATGTAAGATTGCAGCAAGGGGAGTCATCTTGAAAACAGAGAGCAAACCCTGACCAGACACTGAATCTGATGGCAACTTGATCTGGACATCCCAGCCTGCAGAACCATGAGAAATAAACTTCTATTGTCTATGAATTACATAGTCTGAGGTCTTTTGTTATGGCAGCATGACTAGACAAAGCAGAAATTGGTACAGGGAGGGGATTGTTGCTGTAACAAATACCTAAAAATGTGGAAGTGGCTTTGGAACTGTGTAAAGAGTTCTGGTGAGGGATCAGAAAAAGAGGAGAACTGCTGAAAAAGCCTCACTGCGTAGGTTGCAGAGAGCCAAAATCGTGCCATTGCACTCCAGCCTGGGGGACAGAGCGAGACACTGTCTCAAAAAACAAAACAAACAAACAAAAAAACCCTCTCACATTTCGTAGAGATTCTCGATTCTCTTTTCTTTTTTTTTTTTTATTATTATACTTTAAGTTCTAGGGTACATGTGCACAACGTGCAGGTTTGTTACATATGTATACATGTGCCATGTTGATGTGCTGCACCCATTAACTCGTCATTAGGTATATCTCCTAATGCTATCCCTCCTGGCTCCCCATTCCCCACAATAGGCCCCGATGTGTGATGTTCCCCTTCCTGTTTTCAAGTGATCTCATTGTTCATTTCCCACCTATGAGTAAGAACATGTGGTGTTTGGTTTTCTGTTCTTGCAATAGTTTGCTGAGAATGATGGTTTCCAGCTGCATCCATGTCCCTTAGACACGAACTCATCCTTTTTTATGGCTGCATAGTATTCCATGGTGTATATGTGCCACATTTTCTTTCAATCCAGTCTGTCACTGATGGACATTTGGGTTGACTCCAAGTCTTTGCTATTGTGAATAGTGCCGATTTTCTAAGTGTTCATAAACAGGATGTTGGTAAATGTGGCTAGGAAAGACCATTCTGATGAGGTCTCAAATAGAAATGAATATCTTAATGGAAAATGGGAGTGACATCAGCAAGATGTTGGAATAGGAGTTTCCAGCTCTCATCCCTTGACATAAACAAAAATTTTGGCAATTACTCATGGAAGAAAATAGTTTTTTGGGGAGCACTGGAGTCAAGCTGAGCTTCCAGATTCATGAAGGTGCAAAATAGCTGAGAATGGATGCACTGAAGAGGGTAAAAAGAGCAGTTTCACTTTGCTGATATCGCCCTTCCTCAAAGGTAACACAGCTTGGTGCTGAGAGAGGACCTCTGGGCCCACATTTACGGAGGGAGGAATGTAAGAGCAAAGTGATCCTCACCTTCCCCAACCTTGCAATTCACAGCCCAGGAGGACCACTTCTGTCTTGTCCTGCCTCAAACATGGAGGAGATTGGCACAACTGACTTCTTTTGGGACAGCTATGAATAAGAAAAAGGAGAGGGGGCACACAGCAACAGTTGTGTGGTTCTCCACAGCTGGCCACACATCTTGCTATCTGGCTTGTGGACTCCACAGCGAGGCCTACCCATGAACTTTGCAAGACAGCTCATCCGAGGACCCCTGAAACTGGCTACACATGCCCCCAGCACCCTATGTGCCTCCCTATACACAGACCACGTGAGATCCTATAGCCAACACACTGATCTCCACAGTAGCTGTAGCTCTTATCCAAATATTTAAATTCTGCTTTCCTTTTGATTATAAATTGCAACTTCAATTTATTTCTCTCTTCTCACATTTTACTGTCAAGAGAAGCCATGCCATACTCTGAACACTTTGCTTAGACATTTCTTCCACCAAATATTCTATTTTATTGCTCTTAAATTCTGCCATCTAGAAAACACTAGAATGTGAAAATCTGCCAAGTCCTTTGCCATTTTATAAAAAGGATGATGTTTCCTCTGGTTTTCATTATGTCAAAGGATGGGAGCTGGAACTTCTATTCTGCCATCTTGCTGATGTCACTCTTTCTCAATTGTGTATTAAAGTCAAATGGAATAACTTATCTTTATGTGGTGTCTTAGTCATTTCATGTTGCAATAACAAAGTACCATAGACTGGGTAATTATAAACAACAGAAGTTATTTTTAATAGTTGGGGATGCTAGTGCAAAAACCTTTCATATTCTTCTAACCTTTGCATTTTAGTGGTAGAAGTGAGCTATACTATCTCCTGGAACAACACTGCCCAATGGAACTCTCTGTGATGATGGAATTTATAAATAGCATTGTCTAAAACAGTAGCCACTAGGCATAGGTGGCTACTGAGCACTTGAGCTGTGTTAAGTACTACTGAGATATTTAATTTTATTTAATTTACATCAATTTAAATTTGGTTGTATAGTCAAGCGAAGTTTTTGGCTAACATATTGGACAGCACAGTTCTGTCATGCCTCTAAGGGTAATAATATTTTGCTTGTTTTTCATAATTATATTCTGTCATCTAAAATATCTCATTTCTTTTGTATCATCTTTTTATTTATATTTTTCCTTCTATTTTGTTCTGCTGAAATTTCCTATGTGCCTGGTAATCTTTCTTGTTCCCATTGCAAGCAGAACAACTGAATAGGTGGTAAGAGTTTACTTCAGTTACTGTGAAGCAGAGCTACTTTTCCTGCTTGATCTTTCTCTTCAGTGAAGAGTATCTCTAGTGTATCTGTATGGGATGGAGCACGGCAAAGCAAACGTCAGGCTTGCTTTAGAGAGAGCAGGCAGGAACCAGCTGTGTAAGTGTCAAATAAAGAAGGCTTTATTGGAAAGGAATTATTCTCAACCTAAGGTTCCTGCATCAGGAACATTAATGTCACCTGGCCCTCATCTCCACAGTTTTGATTCATTATTTTTTTCTTTTTCGATACATAATATTTTACATGTGTATGGGATTCATGTAATATTTTGTTGCAAGCATAGAATGAATAATGATCAAGTCAGGATATTTGGGAGTGTCTATCATTTTGAGTATTTATCATTTTTATGTGTTGGGAATATTTTAAGATCTCCTTTCAAGCTACTTTGAAATATCCAACACATTGTTGCTAAATATAGTCATTTAGCACATGCTAAATGTGCTATATAGACACATGCTAAAAACGTGTGCCTTCTAATTGTATGTTTGTACTCATTGACCAGTCTCTCTTTAGAGGTGCAGCCCAAGAATTTGCTCGTCTCACAAGTTCTCAGGTGGAATTCATCAATCTGTATTTTGAGATGATTCTGGCACATACTAAAGTTTTAGAATTCCTGTTTTCAGGTTTTGACTTCTGTACTAGAAGCCTTAGCTTTCCCCATACATTTCCTTCTGATTTTTCCTGAAAGAAAATGTCAACGGTACACAGTCTGCATAGAGCCAAAAGCCTCTCCAGATTTGTAAGCTAGTTTTCATCTTCTCTGAAGCCCACATGTAAACATATTCTAGCCTGGGGACTTTCTCCACCTGTTTCATACTTTACTCTTCAACTTGCTCCCATCATCTATTCCATTTAGTGTTTTGAAAAATTTAAAGAATACAGAGAACTACTTAGAATAATGTGTCAAACTCCTGTAAACCGACAACTGAAAATTAGTAAACATTTACATTCTGTTTCCTCACTTTACATATTTTCACCTGGAAGAATTAAGTTGTTATACATAAAATGTTGGTCTTCTAAATAGACTCACTCTATCCACTTTCAGAGGCAATCACCCAAACACCATCATGAGTTTGGCGTATGTCCTTATAGTCTATGTTTCCATAATTATCTATATATACCCACATATATGCAAATATGTACGTGTATATATAATGAATCCATGAATTTTGTGTTTAATAGTGTGTAAATGCTATGTTCCTGTACATGTCTTGCTGTGAACTTGTGAATCAAAATTATAAAATTTTGTTCCTAAATTTTATTCATGTAGTAAATACCTCTTGTTCATTTATTTTAACTGTTTTCTGCTTTGTTTTGTTATGTTTTAGAAAGCAGATTTCTACCCACCACTCTGCTTAAGGACAGAATAGAGTACAAAATGTGTATCTTCTGCTCCCAATGCATATATGTATGTTTCTCCGGAGTTTATTACTGGGGGGGTATAAGATTACTAAGTTTGGTATATGCATTTTTCCATAGTAATAGGGACTACCAAAGTACTCTCCAAACTGTATGTGAGACTTAGGGGAAAAGTTTGGATTAAAACGTACAATATAGAGTAAAATTTATAAATCGTAAGTATATGGCTCAAATAATTTTTTAATAAACAGAATACGACTCTGAAATTACCACCCAAATCAAGATATTAAACATTATTAGAAACAATAAAGCCTTTCTCATGTCCCCTCCTGACCATTGCCCCATAAATCCACTACTATTCTGATTTCTAATAACCTTGAATTTTTTTCTCTGTTTGGAACTTTATAAATTAGAATCATACACATAAGCACACTTATTATTCTGGCATCATTCACTCAAAATTATGTGATGAAAATAATTCATGTTATTTGTAGTACAAATTGTTCTTTATCACTTCTCTAAGGTATTTTAAATTTTCATGGATACATATTTATACATATTTATGGCATATATATGATATATTGATAGAAGCATACAGTGTGTAATGACCAAATGTCGGTAATTGTATGACTATACAACAATCTATCAAATGTTATAGTCTTTTGAAAGAACAAAATTATGGCTGTGGTTATTTTCTCTGTTGAATTTTTTATTGATATTTGCTTATTCTCTGTGTTTTTCTAACTTCCTGAAATTGTTGCAGACTCCATTTTCAACCTACTTTTGTTCTACTATATATCTTTAAGACTATAATTTTTGTAAGCACAGCTTTACCTTTTGTCACAGTTAAAAAACTAAGTTGACAAAACAAAATTTTTATATATATATAGTATACTACATGTAGTTTTGAAATATGTATACATTGTTAAATGGATAAATTTAAATATTAACATATATGTTACCGCATATGCTTATCATTTTTGTGAGTGGTGAGAACACTTAAAATCTGCTCTCTTAGTGATTTTCAAGAACACAATACATCTTTACTAACTATAGTCATCATGTTCTATAGTAGATCTTTTGAATTTATTCCTCCTAACTAAAATTTTGTGTCCTTTGATTGACATCTCCCAGCCCCCTATTTCCCTTTGACTCCTGATGACCATCATTCTAGTCTCTACTTTTATGAATTTAATGTTTTTAGAGTCTACGTATAAGTGAGATCATGCAGTATTTGTCTTTTTGTGCCTGACTTATCTCACTTAACATAATGTCCTCCAGGTTCATCCATATTGTTGTAAATTACAGGTTGTTTTTCTTTTTAAAAGCTGAATGGTGTTCTTTTGTGTATGTATACCACATTTTCTTAATCCATACCTGTTAATGGACACCTAGGTTGATTCCATAACTTGGTTATTGTGAACACTACTGCACTGGATATGGCTCGGCAGATATCTCTTCATCAGACTGATTTCAATTCCTTTGAATATAAAACCAGTAGTGGGACTGCTGGATCATAGTTTATTTTTAATTTTTTGAGGAACTTCCATATTGTTTTTCATAATGGCTGTTCTAATTTACATTTCCACCAACAATGTGCAAGGGTTCCATTTTTTCCACATCCTCACCAAAACTTATGTATTTTTTTCTTTTTGATAATAGCCATTTTACCAGTTGTGTGGTGATATCAATTGGGTTTTAAATTTGCATTTCTCTAAAAGATAGTGATATTAAGCATGCTTAATATACCTATTGTCCACTTGTATATCTTTAAAATGTCTACTAAGTGGTTTGCTCATATTGTAATTGTGTTACTACTTTTCTTACTATTATGTTGTTTGAGTTGCCTGTGTATTTTAGATTTTTTTTTTTTTTTTTTTTTTTGAGACAGAGTCTCATTCTGTCACCAAGCTGGAGTGCAGTGGTGTGATCTCAGCTCACTGCAACCTCTGCCTCTGGGGTTCAAGCAATTCTCCTGCCTCAGCCTCCCGAGTAGCTGAGACTACAGGCACGTGCCACCGTACCTGGCTAATTTTTGTATTTTTAGTAGAGGCAGGGTTTCATCATGTTGGCCAGGATGGTCTCGATCTCTTGACCTCTTGATCCGTCTGCCTTGGCCTCCCAAAGTGCTGGGATTACAGGCGTGAGCCACCATGCCCGGCCTATTTTAGATATTAACCCCTCTTCAGATATATGGTTTACAAATATTTTTGACTATTTCCTATGTCATCTCTTTATTCTTTTGATTATTTCATTGCTGTGCAGAAGCTTTAGAGAAAATCTTCTTCCTATTTTTTGCTTTTGTTGCCTGTGCTTTTGGAGTCCTATAAAAAAATTAATTGCCCAGACCAATGTCATGGAGTTTTTCTCCTGTTTTCTTCTAGTAGTTTTGGAGTTTCAGATATTACTCTGTCTTTAACACATTTTTAGTTGATTTTTGTATAGCATATAAGATAAGGGTCTAATTTCATTATTCTGCATGTGAATATTCAGTTGTTTCAATATCGTTAATTGAAAAGACTGTTTTGTCCCCATTGTATGTTCCTAGCACTTTTGTTGAAAATTAATTGATAATAAATTCATGGATTTACTTCTGGGCTCTCTGTTCTGTCACATTGGTCTATATGCCTGTTTTTGTGCCTGTACTATGCTGTTTAAATTGCTGTAGCTTTGTGATAGATTTTAAAGTCAGGTTGTCTGATGCTTCCAATTTTATTATTTTTGTTCAGGATTGCTATGACTACTCAGTCTAAAGTGGTTATTCCATATGAGTTTTAAAATTCTTTTTTCTATTTCTGTAAACAACATCATTGGAATTTTGAAAGAGATTGCTTTGAATCTGTAGATTGCTTTGAGTAGTCTCAACATTTTAACAATCTAAATTCTTTAAATCCAAAGACGTTATATCTTTCATTTTACATATACCTTCAATTACTTTCATGAATGTTTTATGGTTTTCACAAGGTACAGAACTTTCCCCTTTCTGGATAAATGTATTTCTAAGAATTTATATTTTGTAGTTATTCTAATGGGATTGCTTTCTTGATTCCTTTTACAGACAGTTCATTGTTAGTGTATGTAAATGCTAATGATTATCATACGCTGATTTTGTATCCCACAACTTTACTGAATTTAGTAGTTCCAACAGTTTTGTTGTAGAGTCTCCAGAGTTTTCTATATAAAACATCATATAATTTGCTGACAGGGACAATTTAACTTTTCTCTTTCCTATTTGGCTGGTTTGTATTCATTATTCTCGTGCCTGACTACCCTGGCTAGTACTTCCAGTATTATGTTGAATAGAAGTGGCAAGAGCCGACATCATGTCTTATTTCTGATGTTAGATGAAAAGCTTTGAACTTTTTACAGTTGAGTTTGATGTTAGCTGTGGGTTTGCTGTATATGGCCCTTAGTGTATTTATGTACGCTCTTCTGTGAAAGGAAAATAAAACCTGGGACCTCAAAATCACTAAGTTAAAGGGAAAAGTCAAGCTGGGAACTTAGGGCAAAGCTGCCTCCCATACTTTTCAAAGTCACCCTTCTTTTCACTGAGATAAATGCATATCTGATTACCTCCTTTGGAGAGGCTAATCAGAAGCCCAAAAGAATGCAACCATTTGTCTCTTAATCTACCTATGACCTGGAAACTCCCCCTACTTTAAGTTGTCCCACCTTTGCCTTGAGTCATCCCGCCTTTCTAGACTGAACCAATGTTCATCTTACATTTGTTGATTCACGTTGCACGTCTCCTTAAAATGTATAAAACCAAACTGTGCTCTGCCCATCTTGGGCACATGTTGTCAGGACCTCCTGAGGCTGTGTCACAAGCACGTGTCCTCAAATTTGGCAGAAACCTTTCTAAATTAACTGAGACCTGTCTCAGACATTTGAAGTTCACACTTCTTTACCTTATTTGTCAAGAGTTTGTATCATGAAAAGATGTTGAATTTTGTCAAATGTTTTTGCTGCATCTCTTAAGACGATCATATGGTTCTTGTCTTCTGTTAATGAAGTGTATCACATTTATAGATTTGTTTATGTTGAATCATTCTGAATCTCTGGCATATATCCAAATTGATCATAGTGTATGATCATTTTAATATGGTGTTGAACTTTTTCAAGGCATTTTTTTCTGGTTCAATTATTTAAGTTCTTATAGATTCTACAGATTAGACATTTGTTGGATGTATAATTTGCTAAATTTTATCTCACTCTGTAGGTTGTCTGTTTACTCTGTTGATAGCTCATTTTGCTGTGCAGAAGTTCTTTAGTTGAATTAGTTCCCACTTGTCAATTTTTGTTTTTGTTGCAATTGCTTTTGAAGAGTTATTCATAAATTATTTCCCAAAGCTGATATCCAGAATGGTGTCCTGTTTTTTTTCCCTAAGATTCTTATAGTTTGAGGTCTTAAGTTTAAATCTTTAATTTGCCTTTTATTAATTTTTGTTTATGATGAGAAGTAGGGATCCAGTTTTATTTTTCTGCATATTACTAGCCAACTATCCAAGTACCATTTATCGAAAAGGAAGCCCTTTCTCCATTGCATATTTTTGCTGATTTCGTGGAAGATTAGATTAGATGGCTGTAAGTGTATGGCTGTGTTTTTGGTTTCTATATTCTGTTTCACTGGACTACATATCTGTTTGAGTGCATATGAATGTTATAATAGTTTTTCTCTGATTCAGTGAAAAATATCATTGGTGTTTTGATAGGAATAGCATCAAATCTGTAGATTCCTTTGGGCAGTATGGCCATTTTAATAATATTGATTCTTTCAATCCGTGAACTTGGAATGTTTCTCATTTTTTGTGTCACCTATGATTTCTTTCAGAAGTGTTTTGTAGCTCTTCTGTAGAGATATTTCACCTCCTTGGTTAGATGTATTCCTAGGCATTTCATTTTCTGTGACTATAATAAATGGGATTCTGTTCTTAATATGGCTATCGGGTTGAATATTATTGGTGTATAAAAATGCTACTGATTTTTGTACATTGATTTTGTATCCTGAAACTTTACTGAAGTCATTTATTTGTTCCAGGAGCTTTTTGGTGGTGTCTTTGGGGTTTTCTAGGTATAGAATCATATCATCAGCAAAGAGAGGTAGTTTTACTTCTTCTACTATGTGGATGGATTTTATTTCTTTCTTTCCTGACTCCTCTGGTTAGGACTTCCAGTACTATGTTGAATAGAATTGGTGAGAGTGGGCATCTTTGTCTTGTTTGAGTTCTCAAGGGGAATGTTTCCAGCTTTTGCTTTTTCTGTATGATGTGGCTATGTGTTTGTCATAGACGGCACTCATTATTTTGAGGTATATTCCTTCAGTGCCTATTTTACTGAGGGTTCTTATCATGATGGGATGTTGGATTTTGTTGAAAGGTTGTTTCATGTCTATTGAGATCATCATATCTTCTTGAAATTCTTTTTTATGTGATGAATCACATTTATTAATTGTCATATATTGAACTAACCTTGCAGCCCAAGAATGAAGCCTACTGGATCTTAGTCAATTAGTTTTTGATGTGATGCTGGATTCATTTTGCTAGTATTTTGGAGAATTTTGGCATCCATGTTCATCAGGAATTTTGGACTTTGGTTATCACTCTCCATTGTATCTTTGCCAGATTTTGGTGTCAGCGTGATGCTGACTTCATAGTTCCTCCACTTTGATTTTTTGGAATAGTGTCAATAGAATTGGTATCTTCCTTGCATGTCTGGTAGAATTTGGCTGTGAATCCATCTGCTTTGTGGCTTTTTGTTTGGTAGGTTATTTATTATTGATTCAATTTGCAAGCTCTATATTGATCTGTTCAGGGTTTCGATTTCTTCCTGATTCTATCTTGGCAAGTTGTGTGTTTCCCAAATTTATTGCCTCTAGAATTTATAGTTTCTGTGCATAGAAGTGTTCCAAATAGTCTCAGGATCTTCTTTATTTTGTTTTATTTTATTTTATTTTATTTTATTTTATTTGCCAATTGATTGAAATGTCACCTTTGTCACTTCTGATTGTTTTTATTAGGATCTTCTCAGTTTTCTTTGTAAATCTAGCTAGACGTCTGTCAATCTTGTTTATCCTTTTAAGGGACCAACTTTTGGTTTCATTGATTCTTTGTATGGATTTGTGGGTCTCAATTTCAGTTTCACTCTGATTTTAGTGATGTGTTTTCTTCTGTTAGCTTTGAGTTAAGCTTGTTCTTGTTTTTCTAGTTCTTCTAGTTGTGGTGTTGGATCATTAATTTGATATCTAACTTTTTGTATTAGGCATTTAGTGCTATAAATTATCCTCAACACTGCTTTTACTATATTGAGATTTTGTTATATTGTGTTTCTAATTTCGCTTATTTCAAATATTTTTTTAAATTTCTGCATTTTTTTTTTTGTTAACCCCAAAGTCATTCAAGAGAAAGTTGATAATTTGTATGCAATTTTGTGGTTTTGAAAGATCTTCTTGATATTAATTTCTATTTTGTTGTTGAAAATGGACAATTGAAGTTCCCTTCTATTATTGAATTTCTGTGTAGTTTTGGTTCAGAACTGTTAATACCTGCCTTATATATTAAGATTCTCTGATGTTGAGTGCATGTGTATTTACAGTTTTTAAATGCTCTTGTAGAATTAATTTCTTCATTATTATATAAAAATATTCTTTGTTTCTTTTGACAGTTTTTGACTTAGTCTATTTTGTCTGATGTAATTATAGCCTACCCTGCTCTCTTTTCTTTGCATTTGCATAAAAGATATTTTTTCATCCCTTCAATTTCTGCATATGTGTGTCCTTAAAGCTACAATGTGTCTCTTGTCAAGAACATTTACAGTCATGTGTAGCTTAATGATAAGAACATGTTTTGAGAAATACGTCATTAGGTGAATTCATAATTGTGTGAACATCATAGAGCATACTTACATAAACTCAGATGGCACAGCCTACTAAATTCCTAGGATTTATGGTATAGCCATTGCCCCTAGGCTACAAATGTGTACAACATGTTACTGTATTGAATACTTTGGGCAATTGTAACACATTGGCAAGTATTTGTGTATCTAAACAAATTTAAATATAATAAAGTTATAGTAAAATATGATATTATAATCTTATGAAACCATCATTGTATATGCAGTAAATATGTCATTGACCAAAATGTCATTCGTGACTCATGACTGTAGTTGGATCTTGTATGTTTACCCATTCAATAACTCTTTGTCTTTTGATTGGAACTTTTAGTCAGTTTACACTGAAAGTAACTTGATTGAATAGGACTTACTATTGCCATTTTATTAATTGTTTCCTGATAGTTTTGTAGTTTATTTCTTTTTTCCTCTTTTGTTCTCTTTTTTTAAATATTTGATAATTTTTTTGTAGTGGTATGCTTTCATTTCTTCTTTTTATTTCTTGTATGTATCCTCCATAGGTTTCATTTTTGTGATATTCATGGGGCTTACAGAAAATATATCATAGTTATAGCTGATTTTAAGCTATAAGAACATAATTTAGATAACATCTGAAAATTTATATTTCTGTGTTCCCTCCTTACAATATGTTACTGATGTCACAATTTCCATGTTTTTATATTATATATTCATTACAGTATTATTATAGCTATAGTTATTTTTAATACTTTAGTTTATTAATTTTTATGTAATAGTTAAAAGAGATTTATGCACTACCATTTAAGCTTTAGAGTATTCTGAATTTGACTATATATTTTTTTTCACCAAGTACTAAGAAATCCACTGGTAGTCTTACATTCATTCTCTTGTGTGTGATGAGTTGCTTTTCACTTGCTGCTTTCAAAGTTCTCTTTGACTTTTGACCATTTAATTGTATTGTGTCTCACTGAAGATATCTTAATGGTTAACCCATTTGAAGTTTTTTGAGATTTATGTATCTGGATGTTCATTTACCTCCCTATACTTAGGAAGTTTCTGTCATTATTTATTTAAGTAATATATTTTGCTCCTTTATCTTTCTTTACTCCTATGAGACTTCTGTGATGCATATATTGGTTTGCTTGATGGCGTGCCACAAATGCTGTAGCCTTTCTTCACTCTTTTTCATTCTTTTTTCTTTTTGTTCCTGTGATTGGGTAATTTTGAATGACCTTTCTTCAAGCTTGCTGATTCTTTCTTCTGCTTGGTTAAGTCTACTTTTAAGCTCTGTAAGGAATTTTTTTCAGTCATTGTATTCATTTCTAAAATTTTTCTTTGTTCTTTTAATTTCCATCTCTTTGACAAATGGCTATTTTATTCATTTTGTACATGTATTTCCTTTCTGATCATTTGAAGAAGTAGGCAACACTTCCAATCTTTACAGACTAGCTTTGGCAGGGAAAGATGTTCTTAATATGTCTGTCCTGAGATTCTGAGTGGTTTGGCTGAGAGAGTCTGCAGGTGAGCTTGCTGCTAGAGTCCTTAAGTGGGCAAGACTTGTGCTTTGGTCAATCAGCAGGCAGGCCTGGCATGTGGATCTGCAGGGGTTGTCTTCTGTCTGGATATGTGGGGGCAGGTCTGGAGTTTGGGTCTACAGGTGCTGGCCCAGATTTTGTGTCTGAAAGGGCTTGCATGACACTGGGGTTTACGAGTGGGCCTGGAACCTGGGTACATGAGGCTAGGCCTGGTGCCTGCATCCGTGGGTGAAGATCTGGTGTCTGGGACATGTGAACTGGTTTGGAACCTTGGTCTGTGGGGTTGGGCCTAGATCCTGGATCCATGGGTGCCAGCCTGGCTCAGGGATAGACCGGGTCCTGAGTCCATGGGTGCTGGCCTGAATCTTGGGGCTACTGGGATTGGCCTGGAACCTGGATCATGGAAGCGAGCATGGTGCCTGAGTCCACATGGGCAAGCCTGGTGCCTGGGTCTGTGGGGGTCAATCTGGTGTTAGGGTAGGTTTGGGACCTAGATCTGCAGGGGCAAGCCTGGATTCTGATTATACAGGGCCAGCCTTGCCTTGAGGTTTATAGAGGTGGGCCTGTTTCTGGGGTTCACAGTGAAGTCTTCAATCTTCTTCCATCAAATGAAGTGTATCTTTCTTCATGCTATGCTACACAGGCTTGGGAATGTGGTGATGTAAAGGGTGACAGGAAGATGTTCTTCCTTCCCTCTTCAATGCATCTTTTCTTATCTCTGTGCTCCACCTAGGTGCCGTAATGTTTCAGATTCTGTAGCTCTGGTGAATGTATTGCCATGAATGGATGGTGTTTCAAATTGACATTTTCTATGAGGAAAATGAGTGCTGGAGACTTCTATTCTGCCATCTTGTTAATGTCGCTCCACTTAGAAAGTTTAAGATATGAACTTTCAACTTTTTTACTTAATTATGCAGTTAAAATGACATGTGATGTTTCTCACCAAAACTGTAATCCTCCTATATCGGAGCTTTGACACTTGGTATTCTCCCTGGAATGCTCTTCCCTCTGATAACTATTATTGGTTTAATGCCTTACCTCATGCACAACTTTATTCAAAGCCTACATTTTTAGTAAGGCCATTCATGGCCATAATATCTAAAATTGCAATCTCCTTTTCTGACACTTCCTATTTCTTTCACTGTTGTGTTTTCATTCCTCAAATCTTATCACTCTCTAGCCTGCTGTATATGTTTCCTCTCTATCTTGGTAATCATAGGTCCCTATCTTTTTTTCCTATGTAAATGTAACCTCCAACAGAATAAGAATTCCAGTCTATTTTATCATAGTTGCAGCTCAATTGCCTAGACCTGTTGTAGGCATATATTACATGTTCAGTACAGATTTTTTGAAAGAATAAAGCTTGTAAAAGAATGAATCAATGACAAGCCATAAGTTTAGAAGAGATGCTTGATGTGCATATAACTAACAAATGATGAATGGCATATATATATATATATTTCCTTTTCTATTTTTAGTTGACATATTTATTACATACAAAGTGATATTTTGATATGTAATACAATGTGTAATAATCAAATCAGGATAAATAGCATAGCCAACATTTCAAACAGGGCATGTCAGAGGTCTTCACTATAGCCCCTCCCATCACAGGCCTGGAGAGGCTGTAGTGAAGACCTCTGAAGGAGGGAAAAATGGTTTTGAGGGCCAGGCTCAGGATATCTATGCTGTGTGCAGGGTAGGGACACCAAGTCCCTAGACTGCTCCAGCTGCTTCAGCCTAATAGTGGCCAGGGTACAGTTCAGGCTGTTGTTTCAGAGAATGAAAGTCCCATGCCTTGGCAGCTTCCATGTGGTTTTGAGACTGCAGTAGACAGAAGTCAAGAATTGAGAGTTGGGAACCTGTGCCTAGATTTCAGAAGATGTGCAGAAATGTCTGGATGCCCAGGCAAAAGCTTGCTGCAGGGGCGGGGCCCTCATAGAAAATCTCTTCTAGAGCATTGCAGAAGGGAAATGTGAGGTTGGAGCCCCCACACAGAGTCCCTACTGGGGCACTGCCTAGTGAAGCTGTGGGAAGAAGACCACCGTCTTCCTGACCCTCCACTGACAGCTTGCATTGTGAGCCTGGAAAAGCCACAGGCACTGAACCCCAGCCCATGAAAAGCCAGGAGGGGCAGAACTACACAAGACCATGGAAACCCACCTCTTTCATCAGCATGACCTGGATGTGAGACATGGAGTCAAAGGAGATAATTTGGGATCTTTAAGATTTGACTACCCCACTGGATTATGGACTTGCATGGGGCCTGTATCCCCTTTGTTTCGGCCAATTTCTCCCATTTGGAATGGCTGTATTTACCCAATGCCTATACCTCCATGGTATCTAGGAAGTAACTAACCTGTTTGTGATTTTACAGGCACATAGGTGGAAGGGATTTGCCTTGTCTCAGATGAGACGTTGGACTGTGGACTTTTAAGTTAATGCTGAAATGAGTTAAGACTTTGGAGGACTGTTGGGAAAGCATGATTTGTTTTGAAACGTGAGGACATGAGATTTTGGAGAGGCCAGGGGTGGAATGCTGTGATTTGACTGTGTCCCCACTCAAACCTCATCTCGAATTCCCATGTGTTGTGGTAGGTGGGAGGTAATTGAATAATGGCGGTGGGTCTTTCCTGTGCTGTTTTCATGATAGTGAATAAGTCTCACAATATCTGATGGTTTTAGAATGGGAGTGTTTTTCTGCACAAACTCTCTTTTTGCTTGCTACCATCCATGTAAGATGTGACTTGGTCTTCCTTGCCTTCTGCCATGACTGTGAGGCCTCCCCAGCCACGTGGAACTGTAAGTCCATTAAAACTCTTTTTCTTCCCAGTTTCAGATATGTCTTTATCAGCAGCATGAAAATGGACTAATACGCACTTACACGTGGAATCTAAAAAATTTGAACTCATAGGAAAAGAAAGTAGAATTTTGGTTGCCAGGGGGTGGGGAATGAAGGAAATCGAGAAATGTTGATCAAAGAGTACAAAGCTTTAGTTATGCTGGATGAATAAATTCTGGAGAATGAATGTACATCATGTTGACTATAGTTAATAGTACTGTATTTTATACTTGAAATTTACTTAGAGAGTAGATATTAAAAATTTTATCTACAAATAAAAGTATTGTAACTATGGGAAGCAAGGGATATGTAATTAGCTTGATTGTGGTAATCATTTCACAATGTAATTTACATATATCAAAACATATACATAAATATACTCAATATTTTTCTAGAATAAATATGTGGTTTTTATTTGTCAATTATGCCTCAATCTAAAAGCTAAAAAATGAAATCATAGAATTATATCTAATAATGAACATAAGCAAAGTATGATAATGTTTTTGTTTAATACAAAGTTAATTTCAGAAGTAATTTAATTTGTTGAAAGGAGTAGTCTTGGGATCTGAGGGTAAGTCGTGGGGAAGGCTAATTTTTTTAATAATAAATTTTGTAAAACTATTTGAGTTTATCAAAGTATGTTTATATGTACACAGACATATATACTACATGTATACATACACATATATTTACACAGAAATATATATATTCTTTAGGATCAACTAGTTCTATAAAGTGTGGCAAAATTTTACAAAATAATATAAACATTTTAATAATTTTGGAGTAAGAGAGACATTTCCCTTTTCTATTTAAGAGTGCAATATTCAACAGATATCTCTCCCCGCACACTTTATTCTCCTAAAATATTTAGTAATTTTTCATTTGTTGGTGACCCTCCCTACTGTTCTCTTAGTTGCTATAGCTGTCTTCCTATTTGTACTTCTGTACTTTATTTCCATTAGAGTAATGAGATTTAAATGCATGTTCCCAATGCACCACCTGACATCTAGGAAAATGTCTTTTATATTTTTAAAAAGCAAATAAGAAGGGATTTCATTCACTTTGTTATTTAAATGAGATAGGTTTATCATTCAGTATGAAAATTTAATGCCACCCTCTCCTCAGGGGAAAAATAAGGAAACAAAATTGAATATTCTGACATGCTTCAGCATGGGAGCAACAGGCCAGGAGCAGAAAGTGAAATCATTAAGTGTTTCACATTGTTGTTTGTCAGAAGAGAGGTTTTATTATATCAACCTTTCCTGAGTAAATATGCTTACTGCCTACCAGCTTGGGCCAAAGGAAGAAATAGAGAATGTAAATCCTTGAACTTTTAGTAGTTTTCCCTGTGTACCAGGACAGTGTCATGATCAAGTACTATTAGTATAGATAATATTATATCTCAAATCCATAAAAATGCCAAACTTCAGTTTGAGTTCTGAGTGAAATCACCTGGGATCACAAAATCTCTGGAAAAGATGGATTCTTGGCCCTGTGATGTGAGTTATCTTGTCCCTGACTCTATCAGCAAGTCATGTCATGTCTATCTTCATGTTAAGGTACAGAAGAAGCTGGTAATCCCAAAGGAAAACTTTATTCAATAGTTTTATGTTAATTAAATTGATTTTTATTTTTCATTGGCTTTGAGGATGGTAATTGTGAAAGGTGACAAAAAGTGTCAACTCAAGGATAAGAGCAGCCTTAAAACAGTATAGTTTTTGAAATATGAGCTGATAAAGCCTCCAAGCCTTAAAGTCCAAAAGAAAGTCTGATTTTCTTGTGAATGATTTTTTTAATTCAAAGGTTAACATAATGGAAAAGAAGTAGGATAACTTCTCCTGCATGGAAGCTATTGATACATTCAAATACATTAATCAATTATGCCAACTTGTTAAACCACAGTTTAGTAAAGAGATGTAGAAAGCTTTGTCAGGGTAGAATTTTCAAATAAATTATTGGATGCCCAGTTAAACTCCTACTTCAGATAAGCAGTTAATAATTTATATAAGAATGTCCTAAATGGGATACACTTATACTAAAATATTATTCATTGTTTATCTGAAGTACAGATTTAACTGGGCATTCTTAATATTTATTTACTAAATCTGGACACCCTATTTCAGGACCTGTAGTGCTACATGACTCTTGGTTTTTGTTCAGCTGCCATGGGGCAAA
This sequence comes from Macaca fascicularis, assembly GCF_037993035.2. Classification (NCBI taxonomy): domain Eukaryota; kingdom Metazoa; phylum Chordata; class Mammalia; order Primates; family Cercopithecidae; genus Macaca; species Macaca fascicularis. The sequence goes on along the minus strand of NC_088395.1, from coordinate 123,577,787 downwards.
TGCATAAGCATCATGGATTACATACTGACTTTTTGCCAGCATCTAAGTTTTGACTAAAATTTACATAGATTAAGGTGTACACATAATTCTTTGTGGAAGAAATGTGAGTGTCTCTGGCACATTATTGTGGCATAAGACTGCTTTATGACTTTAACAGCCATTAAAACTTCGCCTGTAGTTTCAGGTCTTATATTTAACTCTTGCTCCATCTTGAGTTAATTTTTGCATATAATAAGAGATGAGGATCCAGTTTCACTATTCCGCATATGACACTCCAATTTTCCCAACACCATTTATTGAATGGGGTGTTCTTTCCCCAGTGTATGTTTTTGTCGACTTTGTAGATCAGTTGGCAGTAGGTATGTGAATTTATTTCTGAGTTTTCTATTCTGTTTCATTGGTCTATATGTCCATTTTTATACCAATGCTATGCTATTTTGGTTACTGTAGCTTTATAGTATAATTTGAAGTGTGTTAATGTGATGCCTTTGGCTTAGTTCTTTTCTATTAAGATTGCTTTGGCTGGTTTCATATGAATTTTAAGATTGTTTTTTCTAATTCTTTGGAAAATGACATTGGCATCTATAGATTGCCTTCTGCAAGATGACCATTTTCACATAATGATTCTTCCTATCCATGAGCATGGGATATTTTTCCGTGTATTTATGTCATCTACAATTTATGTCATCAGTGTTTTGTAGTTTTCCTTATAAAGATCTTTCACCTTCTTGGTTAAATGTATTCTTAGGTATTTTAGTTTTTTGTAGCTATTACAAATGAGGCTGACTTCCTGATTTGGCTCTCAGCTTGATGTTCAGTAGGATGTTGGCTGTGGGTTTTTCATAAATGACTTTTATTATTTTGTGGTATGTTCCTTCTGTGCCTAGTTGCTGAGGGCTTTTATCATGAAGTGCCGCTAAATTTTATCAAATATTTGTCATGCATCTATTCAGATGATAATATGGTTTATGACTTTATTTTGTTTTGAATTTTTATTTTGTATGTGATTAACCACATTTATTAGTTTGCATACGTTGAAATCTACTTGCGTCCTCTGGATGAAACTCACTTGATTGTGGTGTGTTATCTTTTTGATGGTGATGTTGAATTCAGTTTGCTAGTATTTTGTTTAAGGATACTTGCATCTATGTTCATCAGGGAGATTGGTGTGTAGTTTTCTTTTATTGTTGTTGTATTCTTTTTTTGGCTTTGGTATGAGGGTTATACTGGCTTCATATAATGAGTTAGGGAGAGATCCCTCCTCCTTGATTTTTTTGGGATGGTTTCAGTAGGATTGGTACCAGATTTTCTTTGCACATCTGATAGAAGTTGACTGTGAAACCATCTGGTCCTGAGATTTTTCTTTCATTAGGAGATTTTTATTACTGATTCAATCTTACCATTAAAAATGTACTAGAAGAGGCCGGGCGCAGTGGCTCACGCCTGTAATCCCAGCACTTTGGGAGGCTGAGGCTGGCGGATCACGAGGTCAGGAGATCGAGATCATCCTGGCTAACAGGGTGAAACCCTGTCTCTACTAAAAATACAAAAAAAAAAAAAAAAAAAATAGCCGGGCATGGTGGCAGGTGCCTGTAGTCCCAGCTACTCGGGAGGCTGAGGTCCGGGAATGGCGTGAACCCGGGAGGTGGAGCTTGCAGTGAGCCGAGATCGCACCACTGCACTCCAGCCTGGGCGATAAAGTGAGACTACGTCCAAAAAAAAAAAAAAAAAAAAAAAAAATTACTAGAAGAAAACCTAGGAAAAGTCTGCCGGACATTGGCTTAGACAAAAAATTTATGACTAAGACCTCAAAAGCATATGCAACAAAAACAAAAATAAACAAATGGGACTTAATTAAATGGAAAACCTTCTGCAGAGCAAAACAAACAATCAACAGAGTGAACAGACGACCTACAGAATGGGAGAAAATATTTGCAAACTATATCTGGCAAATGACTAATATCCAGAATTTACAAGGAACTCAAACAACTCAAAAACAAAACACCCACACATAACCTTATTAAAAAGTTGGCAAAGGACAAGAACAGGCCTTTTTTTTTTTTTTTCAAAAGAAGAAGACACACAAATGGCCAAAGCACATATGAAGAAATGCTCAACATCACTAGTCATCAGAGAAATGCAAATTAAAACCACAATGAGATATCATCTCACACCAATTAGAATGGCTATAATAAATAAGTCAGAAAAACAACAGATATTGACATAGATGTGGAGAAAATGGAATGCTTATGTACCATGGATGGGAATGTAAATCACTAAATCTCTATGGAAAACAATATTGGGATGTCTCACAGAACTGAAAATAAAACTGCCTTTTGATCCAGGAATCCTACTACTGGGTATCTACCCAATGGAAAAAAAACAATTATATCAAAAATATGCCTGCATTCATATGTTTATTGGTGAATTGTTCACAATAGCGAAGTTGTAGAATCAACCCAAATGTCCTTTAGCAGATGACTGGATAAAGAAAATGTGGTATATATACTTCAGGTAGATTTCTTAGTTTAACACATGTCTTTCTTGGCAAGCTACCAAGCTGCTTTTTAGAATACAAATACTCAGGGCCCTGAGTAAACAGGGATAGGAAAAAGAAGTTTGAATTTGGGAAAAGATGTTTAGAAAAGATCTTTGCCAGCTCTGTCCAATAGAAATCTAATGCAAGCCACATATGGCATTTTAAATGTTTTACTAGCCACATTTTTTGAAAAGTAAAAAAGAAACAGGCAAAAATCATTATAATAATGTATTGAACTTACTATATTTCAAATATTATTATAAATATAATATTATGAATAAAATATAATTATACTTATAATGCTTAACATATTATAAAATTATTAAAATCAGCATGTGACATTAAAAATTTGAGATTTTAATATTCTTTTCTCTTACTAAATCTCTGAAATTCAGTCTGTATTTAACACTTAAAAAGTTTTACTTTCGGCTAGCCAAATTTAAAGTGCCCAATAGCCACACGTGGCTAGTGTCTACCATATTGGTCAATGCTGATCTAGATTGTTGCTACCCTAAATGTGGCCTGTGGACCAGCAGCAATAGTGTCACCTGGAAGTTTGTTAGAGATGGAGAATGTTAATCCTCACCCAGACTTACTAAATCAGAATCGTCATCCAAAATGGCATCCAGGTGACTCATATGCACATTGATCATTGAGAAGTTTTGCATTGGCGAGCACTGGGCATTTCCTAGGATATTAGTCATGGTTTATACATTCTGAGTTTGGTAGTGAAGATTATAAGCACCTGATTAATGAGGAGATCTCCAAAAGGGGAGAGAAAAACTAACAACAGGAAGAGGGTGTTGAATACCAGCTGTTTGTAGTTTGCAGGATGTTTTGTATTTTGAGAAATTGGTTTGTGAATATAAATAAGTTGTCTCTACCTGAGAGCAGAAATAGCCTTTATTCGTGAAATTTTCAGAATACTAAGGATTGCTAGTTCCATATCTGACCCATTCAACTCAGCATTTCCAAATGTACCATCTTCTATACTCTCACTGCTTTAATGCTCAATAAACATCTCACAAAAACTCTCTTCTCTTTGATTCTTAACTTTTTGTATAATAGCTCCTGTCCCCTGTCTCCTGACACATCCAATCAGTAGTCTTGATATCTCCTCTACTGTGTCTTTGGAAATCTATTCATTATAAATAAACATCTTCATAGCTTTCATCTATTCATGGAATACTCGAATCACCTCTTAGTCTTAAATGAAACAAACCCTGAACTCCCTCTACAATACCAAATCTCTCTTTCTGCCTCCTTATCTCTTTAAAATTCATAGGCCAGAAGGAGGATACACCGAGGTGAACAAAACAGACACAGTCTTTTCCTTCACAGTGCTTAAATCTATGAGATGATTGGGGACAAATATTCAACAAGTATTATTTTTTTCTTTTGAGATGAAGTCCCACTCTGTAGCCCAGGCTAGAGTGCAATGGCGCGATCTCAGCTCACTGTAACCTCCAACTACTGGGTTCAAGGGATTCTGTTGCCTCCGCCTCCTGAGAAACTGGGATTAGAGGTGACTGACACCGTGCCTTGATAATTTTTTTTGTATTTTTAGTAGAGACCAGGTTTCACCATGTTGGCCAGGCTGGTCTCCAACTCCTGACCTCAGGTGTTCCACCCGCCTCGGCCTTCTAAAGTGCTGGGATTACAGGCATGAGCCACCACACCCAGCCAAGTACTCTGAATTTTGGTAAGTGGTATGAAAGAGAAGTGGAGACGCAATAATAGTGTCTTACATGGAGCTATCACCTAGTCTGGATCGTCAGAGACAGGCTTCACTGAAGAAATGATATTTAACTTTGAACCTGGACAATAAACTGGATTTTGTTGAGTCTAGTAGGGGAGGGAGGATGAGGTAAGAGAATATTCCAGTTTCCCAATGTATTCTGTTCTTTTCTTTCTTATCTCATAATAATTTGCAATAATATGTTTATGACTTATTTGATTGATGACACTTCTGCTGCCAAAATATAAGCTCCAAGAGGGCAGGGACCTTTTTGTTCTATTCATTGTTATAGCCTTGGCATTTAGAATAATGACTGTCACATAAAAAGCACTCAAATATTTATAGACTAAAGTGCTAAGGTCTTACTGAGAAAAAGGGGCCATATTTAAAGGACTGAAATAAAATAATTGTGACTGCAAATAATATGGAAAAAAGTGGTGAGGTGAATGACCAGAGATATTGGTGAAGTTCAGATCATGGAGAGCCTTATGAGCCATGTTAAAAAGTGTGGGGCTCTCTACTGTAATGTAGAATGTAAAATTTTAGATCTTGTCATCTAATGGGACCATTTCAAAAATCTCAACAAAAAATACAATCTGTTTGATCTCAAACTGCAATCCTTTTCGTTCTCCTATTATTTCAGTCTTGCTGTACATATTCTCTGCCTTCATTTTCCCTCATGTCTCTTTCTCTTATATTTTCAGTCTTCTACTTTAGCCCCTTAATATAGCTTCAGCCAGAATTCTACTGTCAGGCAGTTCAATGAGGTATTTATTCTTTTCCTAGAGTTTTTTATCCCTTTGATCTTATGTATTTATTAAAAATCATGTCCTGGCTAACCCCTGCTGCCTTTCACAGACCATATCATGAGCTATAGACATTACCATTGATAAAATTATCAAACCATGTTCATGGGGATTCCTGCAAATCTATCTTTGCTAGTCTTGATGGGCTTTTGTTATAGTTAAAAATCCATTTATTCTTATAGACTTCCTGACCCAGTACCCAATTAGTATTACAGACTAATTGGGTACTGGGTCAGGAAGTCTATAAGTCTTTAGATTGTGAGTTCCTACTTGAATTATATACTGTGTGCTCCCTCAAGATCCATTCTCTCCATCTCAAAATATCTCTCCCTTTATTAGCCCAAGATTCTCACTGTCCCTCATTCTCTGTCATCCTTTTTCTTGTGTTTAGTCTCTCACTTTGTTGTTTCAGAAATCAGAAATACATTCTTCTTTTATTTCTTTTTAAAAATATTTTTATATTTAATTTTTGTGAATACATAATAAATGTATGAATTAGTCTGTTCTCACACTGCTAATAAAGACATGCCCAATACTGGGTAATTTACAAAGGATAGAGGTTTAATTGACTCACAGTTCAACATGGCTAGAGAGGCCTCACTATCATGGCAGAAGGCAAATAAGGAGTAAAGTCACGTCTTACATGATGACAGGAAAGAGGGTGTGTACAGGGCAACTCCCCTTTATAAAATCATTAGATCTTATGGCACTTATTCACTACTAAAGAACATCATGGGAAATACCCACCCCAATGCTTCAATTACCTTCTACTGGGTCCCTCCCACAGCACGTGGAAATTATGAGAGCTACAATTCAAGATGAGATTTGGGTGGGGACACAGCCAAACCATATCGTTCCATCCTTACCCCCTCCCAAGTCTCATGTCTTCATATTTCAAAACCATTCATGCTTTCCCGACAGTTCCCCAAAGTCTTAACTCATTTCAGCATTAACTCAAAAGTCCACAGTCCAAAGTCTCATCTGAGACAAGGCAAGTCCCTTCCACCTATGAACTTATAAAACCGAAAGCAAGTTAGTTACTTCCTACATTCAATGGGGATACAGGCATTGGGTAAATACATCTGTTCCAAATGAAAGAAATTGGTCAAAACAAAGGGGCTACAGGCCCCATGCAAGTCCAAAATCCAGTGGGGCAATCCAATCTTAACACTCCAAAATGATCTCCTTTGACTCCATATCTCCCATCCAGGTCACAGTGATACAAGACGTGGGTTTCCATGGTCTTGGGAAGCTTAACCCCTGTGGCTTTGCAAAGTACAGCCCACCTCCTGGCTGCTTTTAGGGGCTGGTGTTGAGTGTCTGTGGCTTTTCTTGGTGCATGGTGCAAGCTGTTGGTGGATCTACCATATGGGTTCTGGAGGATGGTGATCCTCTTCTAATAGTTCCACTAGGAAGTGTCCCAGTGGGAACTCTGTGTGGGGGCTCCAACCCTACATTTCACTTTTGCACTCCCCTAGCAGATGATCTCCATGAGGGCCCCACCCCTGCAGCAAAGTTCTGCCTAGTCATCCAGGCATTTCCATACATCCTCTGAAATCTAGGTTGAGGTTACCAAACCACAGTTCTTGACTACTGTGTACCCACAGGCTCAACACCACATGGAACCTGCCAAGGAAAGGGGACTACACCCTCTGAAGCCATGGCCTGAACTGTACCTTGGCCTCTTTATGCCATGGCTGGAGCAGCTGGGATGCTTGGCACCAAGTCCCTAGGCTACACACAGCAGGGGGACTCTGAACCTGGCCCAGGAAACTTTTTTTTTTTTTTTTCTCCTAGACCTCTGGACCTGTGATGGAGGGGCGCTGTTGTGAAGGTCTCTGACATGCCTTGGAGTCATTTTCCCCATTATCTTGGTAATTAGCATTTGGTTCCTTTTTACTTATGCAAATTTCTGCAGCTAGCTTGAATTTCTCCCCAGAAAATAGGTTTTTCTTTTCTACTGCATCATCAGGCTGCACATTTTTCAAACTTTTATGCTCTGTCACCTCTTGAATGCTCTGCTGCTTTGAAATTTCTTCTGCCAGATATGCTAATTCATCTCTCTCATATTCAAAATTCCACAGATCTTTATGGCAGGGGCAAAATGCCACCAATCTCTTTGCATAGCAAGAGTGACATTTATTCCAGATTCCAGCAAGTTCTTTATCTCCATGTGAGAACACCTCATCTGGACTTCAGTGTTCATATTATTATCATCAGTACTTTGGTCAAAGTCATTCAACAAGTCTCTAGGAAGTTTCAAACTTTTCTACATTTTCCTGTCTTCTTCTGAGCCCTCCAAACTATTCCAACCTCTGCTTGTTACCCAGTTCCAGTCACTTCCACATTTTTGGGTATCTTTACAGCAGTTCTCTACTACCTGGTACCAATTTACTGAATTATCTGTTCTCGTGCTGCTAATGAAGACATACCTCAGCTGGGGTAATTTGTAAAGGGTAGAAGTTTAATTGACTCACAGTTCCACATGGCTGGAGAGGCCTCACAATCATAACGGAAGGTGAATGAAGAACAAAATCATATCTTGCGTGGCAGGAGGCAAGAGGGCATGTGCAGGGGAACTCCCTTCCATAAAACTGTCAGATCTCATGAGACTTATTCATTATTATAAGAAAAACATGAAAAAGACCTGCCCCCATTATTCAATTACCTCCTCACCAGTTCCCTCTCATGACATGTGGGAATTATGGGAGCTACAATTCAAGATAAGATTTGGGTAGGGACACAGCCAAACCATATGAGTGTATATATTTATGGGGTACATGAGATGTTTGGATACAGGCATTCAATGCATAATATTCACATCATAGAAAATGGGGTATCCACCCCTCAAGCATTTATCCCTTGTGTTACAAACAATCCAATGATACTCTTTTAGTTATCTTAAAATGTACAGTTAAATTATTATTGACTATAGTCACCTTGTTGTGCTATCAAATAGTTGGACTTGCTCATTCATTCTATTATTTGAACACATTAGCCATCCCCACCAGTACCCCTCCTAGCCTCTCTTAACAATCCTTGTACTCTCTATATCCCTAAGTTTATTCTGATTTTTGATCCCACAAATAAGTGAGAACATGTGATGTTTGTCTTTTTGTAACTGGCTTATGTCACTTAACATAATGACCTTCAGTTTCATCCAAGTTATTGTAAATTAGTGAATCTCATTCGTTTGTATGTCTGAATAGTACCCCATTATATATATACACCACAATTTTTATTCATCCATCTGTTGATGGACACTTAGGTTATTTTCTAATTTTAGCTATTGTGTACAGAGCTACAAAAATTATGGGAGTATAGATATCTCTGTGATATACTAATTTCCTTTTTTGGGGGTATGTACCCAGTAGTGGGATTGCTGGATCATATCGTAGCTCTATATTTAATGGTTTGATGAACTTCCAAACTGTTCTCCATAGTGGTTATACTAGAATACGTTTCCACTAACAGTGTATGATGATTCCCTTTTCTCCACATAATCACCAGCATTTGTTATTGCCTGTCTTTGGATAAAATCTATTTTGACTGTGGTAAGATACCACATTATAATTTTGATTGACATTTCTCTGATGATCAATGGTGTTGAGCACATTTTCATATACCTGTTTGCCATTCGTATGTCTTCTTAGACCCATTCATATGTCTATGCAGATCTTTTGCCCATTTTTAAATTGGATTATTAGACTTTTTCCCAGAGAAAAATGACAACTTTTTTCCTATTTGTCATATGTTTGAGCTCCTTATTGATTCCTTGTCAGATGGGAAGTTTGCAAATATTCATCAGGAATATTGGCTTCTAGGTTTTTTTTTTTTTTTTTTTTTTTGATATGTCTTTGTCCGGTTTTGGTATCAGGGTACTCCTGGTCTCAGAATGAGTTGGAAAGTATGCTGTTTTACTCTAGTTTTTGGACTAGTTTGAATAAGATTGCTATTAGTTCTTCATTAAAAGTTTGGTGGAATTCAGCAGCTAAGCCATTGGGTCCTGGACTTTACTGAGAGACTTTTTATTTCAGTTTTGGTCTTGTTATTTGTTATTTTTCTGCTCAGGTTTTGAATTTCTTCATGGTTCTATCTTGGTATGTTGTATGCATTTAGGAGTTTGTCCATTTCTTCTAGATTTCTCAATTTATTGGCATACAGGTGTTTATAATACCCATTAATGATCCTTTGCATTATTGAGATATCTGTTGTAATGTCTCCCTTTTCATCTCTGATTTTATTTACATCTTCTTTCTTTTTTCTCAGTTATTCTGGCTAAAGTTTTGTGTATTTTGTTTAACTTTTCAAAAAACAACTTTTCATTTTATTGCTCTCTTTATATTGCATTCCTCATTTTAATTTCATACGTTTCTGCTCCAATTTTATTATTTTTTTTCTTTTAGTAATTTAGGGTTTGGTTTGCTCTAGCTTTTCTAGGTATTTTTTTTCTTTTCTTTTCTTACTTTTTAATTCATTTTTATTTATTTATTTATTTTGACAGGGTCTCACTCTGGTTGCCCAGGCTGAAAGTGCAGTTGCGTGGGTCACTGCAGCCTCACCCTCACAGGCACAGCTGATTCTCCCATCACAGTCTCCCAGGTATGTGGTACTATAGGCATGTAACACCATGACCAGCTAACTTTCTAAATTTTTAACAGAGATGGGGTTTTGCCAGGCTGATCTCAAACTACCAGACTCAAGCAATTCTCCCATCTCAGCCTCCCAAAGTGCTGGATTTACAGGCATGAGCCGTTGTGCTCAGTTAGCTTTTCTAGTTTGTTTTTTAAATGCATGGCTTCATGGCTTTTTTTTTTTTTTAATTTCTTCTTTTTTAAATGTAGGCACTTATAGCTATATACTTCCCTCTTAGTACTGATTTTGCTGTATCCTATAGGTTTTGTTATGCTGTGTTTCCATTATCATTTGTTTCAAGAAATTGTTTATTTTCTTTCTTAATTTCTTCATTGACCCATAGGTCATTTAAACACATATTATTTTCCATTTATATGTATAGCTTCCAATATTCCATTTGTTATTTCATTGTGGTCAAAGAAGACACTTAATATAATTTCAGTTTTTGAATGTTTTAAGACTTGTTTTATGACCTAACTTATGGTCTATCCTTGAAAATAATCTGTGGGCTGAGAAAGTGAATGTGTAGTCTGCAACTCTTGGATGATATGATGGTTAATACTGAGTGTCAGCTTGATTGGATTGAAGGATGAAAAGTATTGATCCTGTGTGTCTGTGAGGTTGTTGCTAAAGGAGATTAACATTTGAGTCAGTTGACTAGGAAAGGCAGATCCACCCTTAATCTGGGTGGGCACCATCTAATCAGCTGCCAGCATGGGCAGAATATAAAGCAGGCAGAAGAATATGAAAAGGCTAGACTGGCTTAGCCTTCTAGGCTATATCTTTATCCCGTGCTGGATGCTTCCTGCCCTCAAACATTAGACTCCAAGTTCTTCAGCTTTGGGACTCGGACTGACTTCCTTGCTCCTCAGCTTGCAGATGACCTATTGTGGGACCTTGAGATCATGTGAGTTAATACTACTTAATAAACTCCCCTTTGTGTGTGTGTGTGTGTGTGTGTGCATATAATATTAGTTCTGTCCCTCTAGAGAACCCTGACAAATACAGATGAAATGTTCTATACCTATTTATTAGATCCATTTGGTCTATAGTGCAGATTAAGTCAAATTTTTTTGTTGATTTTCTCTCTGTCAGATCTGTCAACACTGAAAGAAGAGTGTTGAAGTCTCCAGCTATTACTGTATAGCAGTTTATCTCTCTCTTTAGCTCTAAAAATTATATGCTTTTTGTATCTGTGTGCTCTATCATTGGGTACATATAAATTTCAAATTGTTGTATTATCTTGCTAAATTGACCCTTTATCATCATATATTGATATTATTTGTCTCTTCTTATAGTTTCTGTCTTGAAATATACTATGATATAAGTAGAGTAACTTCTGTTCTTTTTTGGTTTCTGTTTGCATGGAATATCATTTTCTATCATTTTATTGTCAGTCTATGTGTATATTTATAGGTGAAGTGTGTTTTTCCCAGGCAACAGATCACTGGACTTGTTTTCTTATCCATTCAGCCACTCTATGTATTTTGATTGGAGAGTTTAGTCCATTTATATTCAATGTTATTTTTAATAAGTAAAGACCTATTTTGTCATTTTGTTACGTGTTTTCTGGTTGTTTTGTGGTCTTCTCTTTCTTCCTCCTTTCCTTCCTTCTTGTCTTTCTTTTAGTGAAGGTGATTTTCTCTAGTGGTATGATTTAATTTTTTGCTTTTTTTGTGTGTGTTTCCATTGTATGTTTTACATTTGTGGTGAACTTGAGGCTTGCAAATACTTTCTTGTAACCCATTATTTTAACCTGATAAAAACATAACACTGTTTACATAAACAGACAAACAAAAACCAATAAAGACTGTACATTATAACTTAATTCCCCTGCTTTGAAACTTTTTGTTATTAATATTTGTATCTTATTGAACTATGTCTTGAAAAGTTGCTAAAGTTATTATTTTTATTTGTTCATCATTAAGTCTTTCTAATTAAGATATGAGTAGTTTACACATCACAGTTACAGTGTTATAATATTCTGTCTTTTTCTGTGTACTTACTATTAGCAGTGAGTCTTGTACGTTTAGCTGTTTTTTTGTTGTTTATTAACATCCCTTTTTTTGAATTGAAGTATTTCCTTTATCATTTTTTTTTTTTTTTTTTGTAGAACAAATCTGGTGTTGATTAAATCACTCAGCTTTTCTCTGTCTGAGAAAGTTTTTATTTCTTCATGTTTGAAGGGGACATTCACCAGATATATTATTCTAGGGTAAAAGTTTTTGTTTTCCCTTCAGTACTTTAAATATGTCATGCTACTCTTTTCTGGCCTGAAAAGTTTTTGCTGAAATGTCTGCTGCCAGATGTATTGAACTTCCATTGTATGATATTTGTTTCTTTTTTCTTGCTGTATTTAGAATCTTTTTTTTTTTTTTTTTTTTTTAGACGAAATCTCGCTCTGATGCCCAGGGTGGTGTGCAGTGGCACTATCTCGGCTCACTGCAAGCTCTCCAGGGTTCATGCCATTCTCCTGCCTCAGCCTCCAGAGTAGCTGGGACTACAGGTGCCCACCACCACGTCTGGAGATTTTTTTGTATTTTTAGTGGAGACAGGGTTTCACTGTGTTGGCCAGGATGGTCTCAATCTCCTGACCTCATGATCCGCCTGCCTCGGCCTCCCAAAGTGCTGGGATTATAGGCATGAATCACCGTGCCTAGCCTAGAATCCATTCTTTATCCTTCATCTTTGAGAGTTTGATAACTAAGTGCTTTGAAGTAGTCTTCTTTGGGTTACATTTGCTTGGTATTATCTAACCTTCTTATACTTTGATATTCATATCTTCCTCTAGGTATGGGAAGTTCTGTGTTATTACTTTGAATAAACTTTCTACTCCTATTTCTTTATACTATCTTCTCTTTAAAGCCAATAACTCTTAAATTTGCCTTTTTGAGGCTATTTTCTTGATCTTGTAGGAATGCCTCATTTTTTCTTTTCTTTTCTTTTCTTTTCTTTCTTTCTTTCTTTTTTTTTTTTTTTTGAGACGGAGTTTTGCTTTTTGTCACCCAGGCTAGAGTGCAGTGGCACAGTCTCAGCTCACTGCAACCTGCACCTCCCAGGTTCAAGTGATTCTCCTGCCTCAGCCTCCCAAGTAGCTGGGATTACAGGCATGCACCACCATGCCTGGCTAATTTTTGTATTTTTAGTAGAGATTGGGTTTCACCATGTTGGCCAGGCTGGTCTTGAACTCCTGACCTTAGGTGATCCCCCCACCTCAGCCTCCCAAAGTACTGGGATTATAGGCATGAGCCACTGTGCCCAGCGACATGCTTCATTCTTTCAAGATCTTTTTTCTTTTGTCTCATCTGACTATTTTCAAATAGTCTGTTTTTAAGCTCACTATTATTGTCTGCTTGATCAGTTCTACTATTAAAGGACTCTGATGCATTCTTCAGTATGCTAATTTCAGTTTTCAACTCCAGAATTTCTCCTTGATTTTAAACAATTATTTAAATCTCTTTGTTAAATTTATCTGATAGAATTCTGAATTCTTTCTCTGTCATATCTTGAATTTCTCTGAGTTTTCTCAACACATGTATTTTGAATTCTCTGTCTAAGAAGCCATATATCTCGGCTTCTCCAGGATTGTTCCCTTGTGGTTTATTTAGTTCATTTGGTGAGGTCATGTTTTTCCCGGATGGTGTTGATTCTAGTAGATGTTCTTTGGTGTTTGGGCATGGAAGAGTTAGGCATTTTTTTATAGTCTTCACTTTCTGGGCTTATTTGTAGCCATATTTCTTGGGAAGGCTTTTCAGATACTTGAAATAACTTGAGTGTTGTTATCTAATTGGTAGCTACTTTAGTGACCACCCCAAGACCAGTAACACTGTGGTTCTTGCAAACCTGTTGAGGTATCACCTTGATGGTCTTAGGCAAGATCCAGAAGGATTCTCTGGATTACCAGGCAGAGACTCCTATTTTCTTCCTTTACTCTTTCTCATGGAAATGGAGTATTTCTCTCTGTTTTGAGCTACCTGGAGTTGGGGGTAGAGTGACAAAAACACCTCTGTGGCCACCAACCCTATGACTCCACTGGGTCAGACCTGAAGACAGCACAGCATTGAGTGTTGCCCAAGGCATACTGTAACCACTCCTTGGCTACTGCCTATGTTTGCTAAAAGCCCTGCAGCTGTACAATCAGTAGGTGGCAAAACAGCCATGCCTATTTCCTTCAATTAAGGGCAGGGAGTTCACCCAGGCCCTGGGCAGGTCCAGAGGTACCGTCCAGGAACCAGGAACTAGAATAAAAAGCCTTAGAAGTCTACTTGGTGTTCTATCCGTACTGCAGTTGTGGTGGCACTCAAAGCACAAGACACAGGTTTTCCCACTGTTCTTCTCCCTTTCCAAAGACAAGGAAGCTTCATCCAGTGGCCACTGCCACCACAGGCCCATTGGCATTACTGCCAGACTACTGCTGATATTTCCTTAAGGCCCAAGGTTTATTCAGTCAGCTTGTGTGAAATGCTGCCTGGCCGGAAACTCACCCTTCAGGGCAGTTGGCTTCCCTTCTGGCCCAGGGCAGGTTCAGAAATGCTGTCTAAGAGCCAAGTTCTGGAATCAGGAACCCCAAGAGCCCACTTGGTGCTCTACTCTTTGGCCAAGCTGGTACCTAATTTGCAAGACAAAGTCCCCTTTACTTTTCCCTTTGTTTTTTCTCAAGTAGCAGGAGTCTTGTGCTGTAGCCACCACAAGAGTCTTGTGCAGGAGTCTTGTGCTGTAGCCACCGTAGCTTTTTATTTGAAGCTAGCAAGCCTCAGAGTCTAACCAAAGGCCCTCAATGTAGTACCTTGGTATTGCTGCTGATTATTCAGGCCCCAAGGGCTCCTTAGTCAGCATGTGATTCATTTTGTCAGGGCTGAATTCTTACTTCCAAGAGTGTGTTCCCTTCTGGCCCAGAGTGTGTTTAGAAATGTTGTCCAGGAACTAGGGCCTGAAAAGTGGTCCTTGCGACTCTGACCAGTGACCTATCCTGCTGTGGCTGAACTTGTATCCAAGATGTAAGATGAAACCCTCCCCAAATTTCTGTCCTCTTCCCTCAAGTAGAAGGAAAATGTCTTTTATGAAGCCACGAGTTGTGCAGCCTAGAATTAGGCAAAGGGTAAAGCCCCACCAGCTCACTAGCTCTGGGCCCAGTTTAGCACTAGGACTCACCTAGGTATTGCAGTCCTTGTGGCCTAAACTAACTTTCAGGTTCATTTGGAGCCCTAGAGCACTTTAGCTCATGGTAGGTGGCAAGGTTTGCTGAAATTCAAATTTCAGCTTCTAGGATGGGCAACTTTCCTCTTGCTAGTGCTAGTTTAAATGCTCCCTACATGAGTGGCCATCAACTGAATTTGTCTAGCTTTGCTTTCTGCTATAATAAAGGTAGCACTTAGTTCAATGCCTCACAGTTGCTGACTGTCCCTCTCCCAAGACCACAGAAATGCTCTCTGCACCTCACTACTGCTGCTGTGGATGGGAGGAGGTCACATCAGCAATTCAAGACTGTTTTGCTTACCTCTTTCAGTGCCTTTTTCAGTGACATGAAGTTAAAACCAGATACCATGACTGCCCACCTGATTTTTGGTCCTTCAAAGGTGGCTTTTTTGTGTAGATATTTCTTAATTTCGTGTCCTCTCAGGGTGGGATGATCAGTGAATCGTTTTATTCCACCATTTTGCTCCACCCTTCTTTTCTTTAATTTCTAAAGCAAATAATTTGTGTCCTTTTCTTCCCTCTTTCTCTAAGCCTACAATTCATCAATTATAACTATTCAACTTTTTGGATTATTCTTTCCTCTTTTATTTTTTCTGCTTACACTTGACAGCTAACATTACATAGTGTCTATAAGCACATACTCTGGAGATAGAATACCTAGACGTGAATTCCATTTCCACAACTTAAGTTTTGTGTGACTGTGAACAAATCTCCTAGCCTTCATGAGATTTTTTTAATCCATATAAAAACAGGATAGTTTTAAGTATTGAGTGAGATAATCTATGTTAAATGCTTAGTAGAGTGCCTGGCATATGGTAAGAACTAACTTGTTAGATATTATGCTAAAAATGATGATACTGACCCAAATTATGAAGCCCACTTTTTCCCTATCCTTGAATAACTCTTCGTTATTTGTGATAACTCCCCAAGTTACTCACCAAGTTCAAAACCCTTGCTGAAAGAAGGCTGTCTATTCTTTTCCACTAACTGCTCTTAACTACAGACTTCTATTCTTCCTGCTTGACTAAAACTGCTCTCTTGATGAGGCTGAATCTTTCTACTCTGATTCTAGTGCTCGGTCACATATACCATAATTCCTCCTATCAAATATATGGCTGATTTCACTAACTTGTTTTTTCAATTATACATGATCGATCCTGGCTCTAATAGATGGGTCTTACAGTTGTTATTATGTAGGATATCAGAGAAGACAAGAAATACCTTCAACAGAAAAAGTGACATGTAATTTCTCTAGTGTCATTTTTTGAAATACTATAATTCAGTGTTTCTTTCCTGATTTCTAATCATTTTCATTCACTACCCCTTCTTACCACCCTTCGTCCACATTGTGAATTTTCAACAAAATAAATTTTACAAATAAATATTTCAAATTATTTTCCACATAATCAAGAATTCTTGAATTAATAATCATTATAATATGACTTTTGGTGAACTTGGTTGAAACCACTGAACTGCATCACAGTTGGGTCATATAATCCCTTTGTTCAAAGTTGAGCTGTAGTTCCATACACAGCTTCCTTGAAAAGGTACTAAAATTATTCCACCATTTCAGAGAAGCAACAAGCCCTGCTTCAGGTAGCAGGGAAATCTAATTTTAAAGTCTAATAGGGAAATCTTGGCAGCTGAATACCAAGGAGAAGGTGATGTTGATCTAGTTGAGTGCACAGCAGAATTAAAACTTGATGGGAAATCATTGTGCTTCAGAGAACAGGACTAGCGAAGGCTAAGTGCATGATGTAAGGATCAATATTGGAAGAATAAAATAATTGAATTAGTAAATCCTCAGGACAAATAGGCTGAAGGGAACAATAGGCAGCATAGATGACTTATGAAAGTTAACAGAAAGTATGAAAGAAAATGGGCCAACATCATCTGGAGTCAGGCCTTATAACACTTTGGCTTATAACACAGAATACATCTTGCTCTCAAAGTGAAAATGCCACTGCTATTTCCTCATTAACCTGAGGATAATTATCTCAGATCTAGAAGTGTACAGCAATCCCAATTCAGGCTCTTGTAATGAAACAGCAAAGTATTCACTTCAATTTCTGTCTTAGTCACTACTGGCTGTATGACTTGGGTAATGTATTTAAGCTCAATTATCCATCTGTAAAATGGGAACCAAAAGAATGTGTATGCTTAAAAGCATGTTGTGCTGCTATAATAAAATAATGTCATTGCCTAACAGAGTGTATGGCACATAATGGGAGCTCAGTAAAAGTTATAAAAGTTAATTTTATGTATTTATTTGTTTATTTGAGACAGAGTGTCACTCTATCACTCAGGCTGGACTGCAGTGGCATGATCTTGGCTCACTGCAACCTCTTCCTCCTGGGTTCAAGACATTCTCCTGCCTCAGCCTCCCGAGTAGCTGGGACTACAGGCATGTGCCACCATGCATGGCTAATTTTTGTATTTTTAGTAGAGATGGGGTTTCACCATGTTGGCCAGACTTTTCTCGAACTCCTGGCCTCAAGTGATCCACCAGCCTCTGCCTTCTAAAGTGCTGAGATTACAGATGTGAGCCACCCTACCCAGCCTACTTTATTTTTTCTTACTGCTTCCCAATAATCTTATCACCGCCTTCAAATAGTAGGAATAAAAGTAGAAATGATAGAAACTTAGAACATTAGTTATGTTTACTTGTTGCAAAAATCAAGAGACTCAATAAAAAATTTGAAAGCATTGGCTAAAACAAATTTATAAATTACCAATGACTCTATTATGCATACAGGCATACCATGGAGATATTGCAGGTTTGGTCTCAGACTAACTCAATAAAGCAAGTCACACATTTTTTTTGCTTTCCCAGTGGCATATAAAAGTTATATTTACACTACACTGTAGTCTATTAAGTGTGCAATAGTATTATGGCTAAAAATAATGTGCATACTTAATTTGCACAGAATATACTTTGAAAAACATTAATTCAGCAATTACTGCATTTTAGAAATAACACATTTCCTTGATAACATGTAGACATGACTCTTAGATCATTTTATAAAATTACTGGTGCCTTGCCACAAGGATTGGTACAAGAAACCCAGCTATGACACTTGCATCTGGAGCTATTAAAGTAGGAAGCAGGAGGCTCGTGTGAGATGAGGGCAAGTATAGTATGCAGTTAGGAGAAAACATGGTAAATTTCATCAGCCCTTTATACTAAAGACCTCCTTCCCTTAAGAATTTTTTAATAGAAAGTAGAACTTTTATTAGAAACCCTGTGAATAATATAACTGAAGGTAGAACATACTTTTTTTTACAGTCTATAAATACTAATCCCAAAATAGAACTTTGGAGGCATATCAAGAGACTAACAATCTAGATTTGGAAATACTGTAGGAAATAGTGACTTAGAGACCCAATATATCTTTTATCTTCCACCTTTCACCAACCCTCAGGAAGAAAAGCTCCACAACCAGCATCCAGAGATTTCAAACGTTGCACCAGGGGCAAAGACTTTCATAGGGCCAGTAGGCCCCAGCCCATCTTACAAAGCATGTAATTAACTTCAGCTGCATTTGTGAGACTAGTCAACTAACATTGGTTACTAGAAGAAAAGTGTTAATCAGATGATCTCTATTCTGACAAACAAAGCAAGGACTGCCCTGACTTTCAGAAAGCTGGTGAAAACATTATTTTAAATTCTGATCTCATTGATCCTCTGAGCAGTTAAAACCAAATTTCACTTTAGAGCCAACAAAGATTATATTGTTTAGTGTTTTAAAACAGTGTTTGACATGTCATTGGTTTTGAATACTTCTGAATGAGATTAACTTGACCTTGACTAACTTTTTAGTTTATCTTTGTAAAAAAAAAAAGGAAAAAAATGAGGAAACATCTTTTACTTTAATAAACCATTTAATAAAACAACACCACTGCTACAAAAAACCTATATGTGTGCCAACATTTTATCTGTATATGTGGCAGAAAAATCTACATTTTCTTGTTTAATAGGTTACAACAGAAGTTATATCTATTACTAATTACTATATCTTTTAATTAATTTAAGTATCTTCCCATTCTTACAGAGACATGTGAAATACTTTCAAATTATTGCTCCCCTTCTATGATTCTCCTAGATAAGAGTTCAGTTAGTAACACTATTCTAGCTAAAGGAATTTCAGGTCTCTGTGAGGTGAGGGTGGTACATTATGAGGATGAAGAGGTCTTTCTTTCTAGTGTTCCATTAATCATATCACTAAACAGCTTACTTTGCTTGTGTATAAAGCTATGTATATAAATTATATGTAATGATAGCCTTTTAAAGTTGAAAGAATGTCCTGATTGAAAATAAAAGCCTAATTTTTCATTGACTGTCATTATTTTCCTTTGGTGGAAGGATGTATGTAACAGTGAGATTTATAGGAAGTAAGTATAGATGGCCCCTGACTTGGTTTCACTTATGATTTTTGACTTTACAATGGTGTAAAATTGATATGTCTTTAGTAAAAACCATAGTTTGAATTTTGAATTTTGATCTTTTCCCAGGCTAGTGATATGCAGTATGATACTGTACAGTGAGGCTGGTTAGGGACAACCAGCCACAGCTCCCAGTCTGCCATGTGATCTCGAGGGTAAATAACTAATACTCTGTAGTATACTGTGTGGTTAGAGGATTTTACCCAACTATAGGGTAGTGTAAGTGTTCTGAGCATGTTTAAGTTATGGGCTTGACATGATGTTCAAGTTGGGCTAAGCTATGATGTTCAGTAGGTTAGATGTACTGAATGCATTTCCAACTTACAATATTTTAAATTTACAATGGGTTTATGTTACCCTATCATAAGTTGAGAAGCATCTGTACTGTTTGTAAGAGATAGCCACCAATACAAGAATTGGCTTTGTTCACCATGTTCTCTAAGAGATGGCATTAATACCAGATCTGCTTTATTTGGGCAACAGAAGGACATCTATCGATATAGGTTAGGTCCTCCCAATACAGGTACCTATCCTTATCTATATCTTCATAGGGCCTAAACTCAAGACATTAGAAAGCTATAACTGAACTCACATCATGAAATAAACTGTAGGCTAATTGTTAGTTTCCGTAAGCATAAATGCATGTGTTGTATAATAAATGTACAGAGTAAATTACAAATAATATATTGATATAATTTTATAAAGCAGAGTTTGCCACAAAGCACAGGAAGTTAACAAAGTAAGCAGACCAGCTTTAAGCCCAGTGGCACAAAGAAGTTCCTGGCATACACACACTGCTAGATTTAATTTTTCTTTATTGGACATTTGTTAACTGTTAGACAAAAATAATCACTGATATTTCATAGGCCAAACTAGAATATACCTTAAAGGCTGAAGTGTTCAATACAATAATTTATAATCATTGCTTTTATCTTTGACAACATCCATTCAAAGAGTATTTTGACTAACATTAAAAATAATCTGCTGTGCCCCATTATCTGGCAGCCTGTTATTGTGATTGTAAGCCCTTCAGATGATCCTTTTAATACTGGCATTTATAAACCACTTTGTAAGGTTCCCCAGAATAGAGGTTATAACAAGAATTAGAGGGGTGTCCATATATTTTACATATAAATATATTTATTATTTTTTCAGCTGTATTGAGGTATAATAGACAAAACTTGTGTATAGTCAAGATGAAGAACATGATGTTTTGATGTACATATACATTGTGACATAATTACCATAATCAGGCTAATTAACATATCCATTACCTCACAGTTACCTTTTTTGGTGAGAATACTTAAGATCTACTCTTTTAGCAAATTGCAAATATATAATATATTATGACTAAATATAGTCACCATGCTATACAACAGGGCTTCAGAACATATTCATCATATGTAAGTTTGTACCCTTTGGCCAACATCTCCCCATTTCCCATACCACCTGATCCTTTGTAATTACCTTCTTCTCTGTTTCTATAGGTTCAGCTGTTTTAGACTCCAAATATAAGTAAGGTCATGCAGTAATGTCTAGATAAATACACAGGTATATTTAAAGTAAAAATGAAAAAAGATATACTACACAACAAATATCCAAAAGAAAATTGGTGTAGCTATATTAATAGTGGGTAAATAAGACATTAAGGTAACCATGATTACTAACGATGAAGAAATTTCATCATGATAAAAATCAACTCAAAAGGAAAATATAACAACACTAAACATACGAATACTTATAACAAAGCTTCAAAATATGTTAAAGGTGATAGAACCATTAGAAGAAGATATTTTTCCATACCAAAAAAACAAACAAACAAACAAAAACCCCTAGTAGTCTCTACTCAAAGGCTCCTAGAACTGATAAACAACTTCAGTAAAGTTTCAGGATACAAAATCAATGTATAAAAACCAGTAGCATTTCTATATATCAATAACACCCAAGCTGAGGGCAAAATTAAGAACACAACCCTATTCATAATAGCCACAAAAGAAGTAAATACCTAGGAATACAGCTACCCAGGAGGTTAAAATTCTCTACAAAGAGAATGACTTAACAGTGCTGAAAGAAATCAAAGGTGACATAAACAAATGGAAAAATATTCCATGCTCATGGATTGGAAGAATCAATATCATTGCAATGGCCACACTGCACAAAGCAATGTACAGATTCAATGTTATTCCTATAAAACTACCAACATCATTTTTCACAGAGTTAGAAAGAAAAACTATTCTAAAATTCGTGTGGAAACAAACAAACAAACAAAAAATAGCCCAACTAGACAATATAATCTTAAGCAAAAAGAACAGAGCTGGAAGCATTACACTACTCGACTTCAAACTATACTACAATGCTATAGTAACTAAAACAGTATGATACTGATATGAAAACAGACAAATAGACCAATGGGATAAGTTACAGAAGACAGAAATAAAGTCACTCACCTACAACCACTCGATCTTCAACAAACTTGACAATAACAAGCAACAGGCAAAGGACTTCCTATTAAATAAACTGTGCTGAGATAACTGGCCAGCTATATGCAGAAGATTGGAGCTGGACCTCTTCCTTTAACCACATACAGAAATTAACACAAGGTAGATTAAATATAAAATCTAAAACTATTAAAAAAGGCCTGGGAAATATCATTCTGGATATAGGCCTCTGCAAAGATTTCATGACGAAGTCTCCAAAAGCAATTGCAGCAAAAATAAAAGTTGATAAGAGGGACCTAACTAAGCTAAAGAACTTCTGCACAGTAAAAGGACTATCAACAGAGTAAACAGACATCCTACAGAATGGGAGAAAATATTTGCAAGCTATACATCTGACAAAGGTCTAATATGCCAAATCTATAAGACATTTAAACAAATTAACAAGCAAAAAACAAACAACTCCATGTAAAAAATGGGCAAGGGACATGAACAGACATTTCTCAAAAGAAGACATACATGTGGCCAACAAACATAAAAAAATGCTCAACATCACCAATCATTAAAGAAATGCAAATCTAAACCACAATGAGATACCACCACACAGCAGTCAGAATGGTTATTATTAAAAACTCAAAAAGTAATAGATATTGGCATGGTTGCAGAGAAAAGGGAATGCTTATATACTGTTGGTGGGAATGCAAATTAGTTTAGTCACTGTGGAAAGCAGTTTGGATACTTCTCTATGAATTCACAACTGCAATTCAACCCAAAAATCTCATTACTTGGTATATACCCGAAGGAATATAAATCATTCTATCATTAAGATATATGCACATGTATGTCAATTGCAGCACTTTTCACAATAGCAAAGATGTGGAATCAATCTAGATGCTCAATGGTGGACCAGATAAAGACAATGTGGTATATATACACCAGGGAATATTATGCAGTCATGAAAAACGAATTAAATAATGTCCTTTGCACCAACGTGGATGCAGCTGGAGGTCATTATATTAAGCAAATTACTGCAGGAACAGAAAACCAAATACTGTATGTTCTCATTTGTAAGTGGGAGCTAAACATTGAGTATACGTGGACACAAAGAGGGAAACTATAGACACTGGGACTTATTTGGGGTGGAGGGTGGGAGAAGGGTGAGGATAAAAAAATTACTACTGGTATTATGCTCATTACCTGGGTGACAAAATAATTTATGCACTAAATCTTAGAAACACACAATTTACCCATGTAACAAATCTGCATATGCACTTCTGAATCTAAAATAAGAGTTTGAAATAAAAAGCCAAAACCAAAACCAAAAAACTCTGTTTCAGACACTTGGGAAAAAAGAAATAAAGTAATTTACAACTATAGTGGCAGTTTTTTATTTGATACATAAGTGTGCATGAGGTGAGTCTATTTTTAAAAGTATCTCATGTCAGATAAATTTGGGGCCTTAAAATACCACTATTGGCCAAATATTTTTTTTTTTCCTTTTTTCAGAGGAATCTCTTCGTCTTGAAAGTAAATAGGCCTTCTGATTTTACCCTGGGGAATTAGATTGGGTATGTAGCCCTCCAAGATCATCACCAACAATATCTCAAGTGAGAGCTCAGATAAAAGCACTTTGAAACTATAAATCACTATACAAATGTAAGGGATTATTATTACTATCAGCCCTCCTTCAATCTATTCACTTTCCTCTTCAAGGCTCTAGTTGCACCTAGTAGCCTCATTAATGATGACAGTATCAACTAGTATTTCCAGAGCCATTTTATGCTTCCAGTGTTGCTGTACCTGCACCATTTCATTCTATTCTCACAAGAAACCAGTGACATAGGAGGCTCAAGTTTTATTAACCTCATGGACAGAGGGCATTGAGGTTACTGTTAGGCAAGTATATTAAAAACCATTTAATTGTACTTTAAATAGGTTGATTATATGGTATATGAATCATGTCTCAATAAAACTGTTATATAAAATATTATTAGTACATGAAAATTAAAAAATAAGTTACTAGCCCAGGGTTTTATAAACAGTTACTTTCAGAGCTGGATCTTGCTGGCAATGATAGAGATTCAGGAAGTGAAAGAAACATCAAAGCAGAACTATGATTATTAAACCCCTAAATATCAGCTCATGAGACATGATCATTCCAAGTTCTGCTCAAAACTGAATTTTTTTCTAATTCATCCCCCTGCAGAATCTTTTATATTTTTTCATGCCTTGATCAACTCTTTAAGTGCTATGTTAAGCCTGAACCTAGAGGTGAAGGCTGTCAACAGATGCAGCTCTGCAAAGCAAGTCAGACAGAGCAGTAGTAATAAAGCAGAATTGCCAGAGTGAGCTCCCAATGGACTGTGATTAATAACATTTGTTCTGTTTGTCTGAAATATAATGTCCAAAAAAAAGGTGGATATTTAAAGTTTACTTTCCTTTACACGTTAAATACTTGGGCAACACAAAGAAGCTTAATCTGCTGAGTATGCAATATAATAATTTCAATTCTGAATTTAACTTAAAAAAAGAACAGTCTCCACCAAAGTTACAAGGCATCAAAACCTAGAGCTTAGTGTAACCATCATTCTTTTTCTATTATTATTTTACTTTAAGTTCTGGGATACATGTGCAGAATGTGCAGGTTTGTTACATAGGTATACAGGTGCCATAAAAGTCATCATTTTTTATGGCTGCATAGTATTCCATAGTGTATATGTGCCACATTTTCTTTATGAAGTCTATGATTGATGGGCATTTGAGTTGGTTCCAATCTTTGCTATTGTGAACAGAGCTGCAATAAACATAAGTGTGCATGTGTCTTTATAGTAGAATGATTTATAATCCTTGGGTTATATACCCAGTAAAGAAATTGCTGGGTCAAATGGTATTTCCGGTTCTAGATCTTTGAGGTATCGCCACACTATCTTCCACGATGGTTGAACTAATTTACTCTCCCACCAACAGTGTAAAATTGTTCCTATTTCTCCACATTCTCTCCAGCATCTGCTGTTTTCCTGGCATTTTGATGATTACCATTCTAACTGGCATGAGATTGTATCTCATTGTGGTTTTGATTTCAATTTCTCTAATGACCAGTGATGATGAGCTTTTTTTCATATGTTTCTTGGCCGCATAAATGTCTTCTTTTGAGAAGTGTCTGTTCATATCCTTCACCCACTTTTTGACGGGTTTATTTTTTTCTCATAAATTTGTATAAGCTCCTTGTAGATTCGGGATATTAGCCCTTTATCAGATGAATAGATTGCAAAAATTTTCGCCCATACACTAGGTTGTCTGTTCACTCTGATGACAGTTTCTTTTGCTTTGCAGAAGCTCTTTGGTTTAATTAGATCCCATTTGTCAGTTTTGACTTTTGTTACCATTACTTTTGGTGTTTTAGTGATGAAGTCTTTGCCTATGCCTATGTCCTGAATGGTATTGCCTAGGTTTTCTTCTAGAGTATTTATGGTTTCAGGTCTTATGTTTAAATCTTTAATCCATCTTGAATTATTTTTGGTGTAAGGTGTAAGGAAGGGAAGACAAGAAATAATTAAGATCCAAGGAGAACTGAAGGAGATAGAGACAAGAAAAACCCTTCACAAAATCAGTGAATCCAGGAGCTGTTTTTTTGAAAAGATAAACAAAATAGATAGATTACTAGCCAGACTAATAAAGAAGAAAAGAGAGAAGAATCAAATAGACACAATAAAAAAATGATAAAGGGGATATCACCACTGATCCCACAGAAATACAAACTACTATCAGAGAATACTATATACACCACTATGCAAATAAACCAGAAAATCTAGAAGAAATGAATATATTCTTGGAGACAAACACCCTCCAAAGACTAAACCAGGAAGAAGTCAAATCCTTTAATAGACCAATAGCAAGTTCTGAAATTGATGGAGTGGTTAATAGCCTACCAACCAAAAAAGCCCAGGGCCAGAGGGATTCACAGCTGAATTCTACCAGAGGTACATTTGAGAGCTGGTACCATTCCCTCTGAAACTATTCCAAACAATAGAAAAAGAGGGACTCCTCCCTAACTTATTTTATGAGGCCAGTATCATCCTTATACCAAAACCTGGCAGAGACACACCAAAAAAAGAAAATTTTAGACCAACATCCATGATGGCCATTGATGTGAAAATTCTCAATAAAATGCTGGCAAACCTAATCCAGCAGCACATCAAAAAGCCTATCCACCATGATCAAGTCGGCATCATGCCTGGGATGCAAGACTGGTTCAACATACACAAATCAATAAACGTAATCTATCACATAAACAGAACCAATGACAAAAACACATGATTATCTCCATAGATGCTGAAAAGGCCTTCTATGAAATTCAACACACCTTCATGCTAAACACTCTCAATAAACTAGGTATTGATGGAACACATCTCAAAATAATAAGAGCTATTTAAAACAAACCCACAGCCAATATCATACTGAATGGGCAAAAGCTGGAAGTATTCCCTTTAAAAACCACCACAAGACAAGGATGCCCTCTCTCCCACTACTATTCAACAAAGTGTGGGAAGTTCTGGCCAGGGCAATCAGGAAAGAGAAAGAAATAAAGGGTATTCAAATAGGAGGAGAAGATGTCAAATTGTCTCTGTTTGCAGATGACACAATTGTCTACTTAGAAAACCCCATCGTCTCAGCACAAAATCTCCTTAAGCTGATAAGCAACTTCAGCAAATTATCAGGATACAAAATCAATGTGCAAAAATCACAAGCATTCGTATACACCAATAATAGACAAAAAGAGAGCCAAATCATCAGTGAACTCCCATTCACAATTGCTGCAAAGAGAATAAAATACCTAGGACTACAACGTACAAGGGATGTGAAGGACCTCTTCAAGGAGAACTACAAACCATTGCTCAAGGAAATCAGAGAGGACAGAAACAAATGGAAAAACATTCCATTCTCATGCATAGGAAGAACCTGTATCCTGAAAATAGCCATACTGCCCAAAGTGATTTATAGATTGAGTGCTATCCCTACCAAGCTCCCATTTACTTTCTTCACAAAATTAGAAAAAGACTACTTTAAATTTCACATGGAACCAGAAAAGAGCCTGTATATCCAAGACATTTCTAAGCCAAAAGAACAAAGCTGGAGATATCACACTACCTGACTTCAAACTATACTACAAGTTTACATTAACCAAAACAGCATGGTACTTATACCAAAACAGATATATAGACCAATGGAATAGAACAGAGGCCTCAGAAATAACGCCACACATGTACAACCATCTGATCTTTGCCAAACCTGACAAAAGCAAGCAATGAGGAAAGGATTCCCTATTTAATAAATGGTGTTGTGAAAACCGGCTAGCTGTATGCAGAAAATTGAAACTGGATCCCTTCCTTACAAGTTATACAAAAATTAACTCAAGGTGGATTAAAGACTTAAATGTAAGACTGAAAACCATAAAAACCCTAGAAGAAAACCTAGGCAATACCATTCAGGACATAGGCATGGGCAAAGACTTCATGACTAAAACAGCAAAAGCTATGGCAGCAAAAGTCAAAATTGACAAATGGGATCTAATTAAACTAAAGAGCTTCTGCAAAGCAAAAGAAACTATCATCAGAGTGAACAGACAACCTACAGAATGGGAGAAAATTTTTGCAATCTATCCATCTGACAAAGGGCTAATAGCCGGAATCTACAAGGAACTTAAACAAATTTACAAGAAAAAAATAAACAACCCCATCGAAAAGTAGGCAAAGAATATGAACAGACACTTCTAAAAAGAAGAAATTTATGTGGCCAAAAAACATATGAAAAAACAACAACAACTAATCATCACTGGTCCTTAAAGGAATGCAAACCAAAACCACAATGAGATACCATCTCATGCCAGTTAGAATGGCAATCATTAAAACATGAGGAAACAACAGATGCTGGGGAAGGTGTGGAGAAATAGGAACGCTTTTACACTGTTGGTGAGAGTGTAAGTTCGTCCAACCATTATGGAAGACAGCGTGGTGATTCCTCAAGGATCTAGAACCAGAAATACCATTTGATCCAGCAATTTCATTACTGGATATATACCCAAAGAATTATAAATCATTCTACTATAAAGACACATGCACACATATGTTTACTGCAGCACTGTTCACAATAGCAAACACTTGGAACCAACCAAATTGCCTATCAATGATAGACTGGATAAAGAAAATATGGCACATATGCACCATGGAATACTATGCAGACATAAAAAGGATGAGTTCATGTCCTTTGCCAGGACACGAATGCAGCTGGAAACCATCATGCGCAGCAAACTAACACAGGAACAGTAAATGAAACATCGTATTTTTGATCAAAAATGCTCATATTTTATTTTTTAAAGGTGAACAGATATAATTCAAAATCAGGAGCTTTATATTTAAAACTTTATGGAATCATTTCTTGCAATCTACTCATTCTTTTTGAAAAAATTAAGGTATAATTTTACATACCATAATATTCACCCTTATAAAGTTTTGTAGTTCCTAATATATTCAGAGTTGTACAACCATCATCAGTAATCCCAGAATATTGGATCACTCCAAAAAGAAACCCTTTACCCATTAGCCATCACTCTCCATTCTCCTCCCTCCCCAACTTCACGGAGCCACTAATTTACTTTCTGACTCTGGACTTGTATATTCCGGAAATTTCATATGAATGGAATCATATAATATGTGCCCTTTTTATGTCTGGCTTCTTTCACTCAGCATGATATTTTCAAGATTTATCCATGTTATAGCATTTATCAGTAGTTCATTCCTATTTATAGGTGAAAACATTGTATTATATGAATATATCACAATTTGTTTATTTGTCAACACATGGATATTTTGCTTGTTTGCATTCTTTGGGCTATTATAAATAATGCTGTAAACATTTTTTTGTGGCTATGTTTTCAATTCTCTTGGATATATACATACAAGTGGAGTTGTCATAGACATGGTAACTCTATTTCTTTTGAGGAACTGCCAAAACTTTAAAAAAGTGGCTGTCCCATTTTACATTCATACTGGTGGTGTATAGGAGATCCAATTTCTCGACATTCTCACCAACCCTTATTATTATTGTCATGCTGGGGTAAGTAAGCAGGTATCTCATTATGATTTCATTTGCATTTTCCTCATGACAATGCTATTGATCATTTTTAATGTGTTTATTACTCATTTGTATATCTTCTTTTGAAAAGTATTTTTCAACTTGATTATATTTTTTGCCATTGAGTTGTCTGAGTTCCTTATATATGCTAATTATTAATCCCTTGTGTGATGGATAGTTTGTGAATATGTTCTCCCATTAAAATCTTTGCCCATTTTTAAACTGACTTATTTGTCTCTATAAATTTGTGTATTATGAACATTTCATATAACTGTAGCCATACAATGTTACATCTTGTGTCTGGCTTTGTTCACTTACCATAATGTTTTCTAGGTTTATCCGCGTTGTAGCATATATCAGTATTTCATTTCTTTTTGGCTGAATAATAATCCATTATGTGGATATACATCATTTTGTTTATCTAGTAATCAGTTGAAGAACATTTCGATTTTTTCCATTTTTGGCTACTGTGAATAGTACTGCTACAAACATTCACATACAAGTCTTCATGTGGACATTTGTTTTCATTTCTTGTTGGTGGAATTACATTTCTTTACGAGTGAAATCGCTGGGTCATAACTGGGTAACTCTATGTTTAACAATTTGAGGAACTGCCAGACTCTTTTCTAAAGCAGCTGCATCATTTTACATTTCCATCAGCAGTATGTGAGGATTCCAGTTTCTCTATATACTCCCAAAACTTGTTCTCTGTATTTATGATTGTAGCCATTCTAGTGGATGTGAAGTAGTACCACTTCCCTGAGGACTAATAATATTTATCATCATTTGTGCATACAAATTTGATGGCATTCAACTTTTATTGAGCACCTGCTATATATAAAGTGTAATGGTACTGTGGAGGACATAGATGGAATAGGCACACTGACAAACCACAGAAAATTAAAGTCTAGAAAAAAGTTTAAAATTAGCCCTGATTTTAATTCTGAATTCATCCATATACAAATTTGTGATCTTGAATAGATTACTTAATCCTACTGTGACTCATATTCCTCAGTTGTAAAGTGAATTTATTAATACATGCATCACAGAGAATTTATAAGAATTAAATAAGGTAATTCAATTAAACATTTTTCCTATGCCTTCTTTGTGCCCTTGTACTCTATATGTGTATACATATGTGATAAACGAGGTGTATGTGAATGCCTAACCCAAAGCCTGGCACCATTCATTAATACTAGCAATGCTGGTAATGAGGATGTTAGCAATGATGTCAGATGTTAACAGTACAATAAATTAATGTGTTCTTGGGTATATTATTCCACATTATTGTGATGAGAAATCATTTTAACGTAGAAAAAAGTGTGTTAACCTGACTAAAAATCTGATTAAATAGAAAATCTTCTTCAGTGTTATACTTCTAAACTGTACCCCTAAAAACAAATCGTTGGCTTTTTCTGCTTGTTCTTCACTGTAAGTCTCTGTGTGCACATTCATCCACAGCAATATTGGCACTAATTGGCATGCTAGTAGGCAATTTCAGCCATGAGATCAAGGACTGACAGGCAGAGAGCGCTGTGTCTTTGGTGAGGGCAGAGGCATGTTGACAGGGAAAGAGTGGAGAACGCACTTGCTACTCCTTGGCAGGCTGTTTGGAGAAGCAAGATAGCCATTGTAGATACCAGCTTGATAGCTTTAGAAATCATAACTCTCACTATGGTGAAGAAATTAGGAAATCAACCTGGGTACCAATTCTTTCTCGAGACAGTTTCTCCTAAGGGGGCTTTTAAGAATGCTGTTTAGGATATGTAGGTGTTCTATCTCCTTAAATGTGAAAGAAATTTTTAAAAAGCAAACTTTTCCTATAAGGGATTTTACCTTGTGAAATAGTTCAATGTATTTAAAGACTAAAGTGCAATAGCTAGGTAATAGGTAATCAGAAAATATCTAGTGGTGTGATCAATAATTCTTACGATAATATTTTTCAAATAATTTCAAATGGAAAGCAATATTTTGCAGTGCACTTGGCTGAATGAATTCTGAATCAACACCTTGAAAGACTGATTTATGTTTTAATGGCTTGGACAGGGATCTGTAATAGCAAAGGGAAGCTAGGTGAATAACTCTAAACACAAGTGAACTTTACTCTTAGGAAAGTTAGTATGTGAAAATACAATCATACAAGATATATATTTGTACTACTAAGAACACAAGTATATATTATATAATATTTATTGTGAAAAGATTGATGAAACGATTATTATTCTTTGCTTTTTAAAAATATATTTTATTTTACATATTAATTTTCCATAGGTTTCTTAAAGAATATTTTCCAGTTCATTTTTAGTATTAGTGACTATATGAAAAAAGTATTATATAAAAAATTGTCAGGATTTTTTTTACATAAAATGTGCATAACAGCATTATATTTAAATTGTAAATTGATGTTTTTAGGAAAATATTGATATTTTCTGATTACAAAAATAATAAATTCTTTTTATTTAAATCCTGAAAACTAAAAATAAATAACAGTTCTTTTTTTTTTTTTTTTTTTTTTTTTTGAGATGGAGTCTTGCTGTGTCACCCAGGCTGGAGTGCAGTGATGTGTTCTCAACTCACCGCATCCTCTGCCTCCTGGGTTCAAGCAATTATCCTGCCTCAGCCTCCCAAGTAGCTGGGATTACAGGCACTTGCCACCACACCCAGCTGATTTTTGTATTTTTAGTAGAGACAGGGTTTCACCATGTTGGCCAGGCTGGTCTCTAACTCCTGACCTCAGGTGATTCACCCACCTCAGCCTCCCAAAGTGCTGGGATTACAGGCATGAGCCATCACACCTGGCAATAACAGCTATTTTTAAGAATCCAATTTTTCTCAGGTTCTGGAGTACAGTGGCACACTCTCGGCTCACTGCAAACTCCACCTCCTGGGTTCAAGTGATTATCCTGCCTCAGCCTCCCAAGTAGCTGGGATTACAAGCATGTGCCACCACGCCCAGCTAATTTTTGTATTTTTAGTAGAGATGGGGTTTCACCATGTTGTACAGGCTGGTCTTGAATCCCTGACCTCAAATGATCCACCTGCCTCAGCCTCCCAAAGTTCTGGGATTACAGGTGTGAGCCACCATACCTGCCCCCCAAATTCTTATTAACACTGAGTGTTATCATTTACAAAATTAACAATGTAGTAGTCAAATATTTATTTGGATTACTAGTGATTTTGAAATAATTTCTTGTTAGTCATTCCCATTTTTATGTATTCTTTTATGACTTGTAGCTGTATGGGAATAACAAAACTGCCATTTCTCTACTAAAGTGTTCACATTTTATTGATTTTTCATTTTTATATTAAATGCTTTAATCATTTTTCTATAATATCTGCTGCAAATATTTTTAATAATAAATTTCTGATTTTGCATAATGCCTAGATAGGCCTTTCCAATCTAGAGATCAGATGATTATCAGGCATTCTTTTTTATTGTCTAATTCTATTTATTTGGCTTTATTTAATGACTAAGAAGTAATATTGATAATATCACTGTGGTATTTTACATTTTTATATGTGTTTTATGTAATTGTCAAAATAAATCTTCTCAAGAGTTCTGCTATATGGGCACCTTTATTTTTCTATAACCCATTCCTTAGAAGAACAATCGTTTTAGGCATTGGAGCCCAGCTATAACCTGACTTTTATATCTTTTATTATTTCCCTGCATTCATACTACTTTTATTGATTTCAGGCCACTATAGAGACCTCAGGTCATGTAAAGTTCCTGTTAGTACCTGTTGAATATTCCACTAATGAAAAAAAAAATGAGTAGAAAGATTCAGCTTAAAAAATACCAAAGAATAAAATCGTTTGGCATATAATTATTTTAAAAATTGCTTTTAAGAATAGTTCATATTTTTAAATAAAAAGTAGGGAATATAAAAATAAAGGTATTGGAAAATTTAAAAATATTTTCCTATAATCTCTCCACTGAAATAAATCTGATAGCATTTTTGTATGTAGTCTTTCCATTTTTTGCTAGTCTCTCTTTTTATATTACATATGCATTTTCACAGCTTACCATATATATTGTATTGCATCTTGTTTTTTCCACTTAATATACAAATATCTCCATGTAGTTTAATTTTACTAATTTATATGATTTAGTAGCTACATAATATAACCAATGCCCTATTTATCAACATTTAAGGTATTTTTTTCTATTTTTCAACCACTTTAAAATCTTTTACTAAATAACTTTGTCTTATTATTTATTAAGTGCAGTTTCTGGATTACAGATTATTCACACTTAAGGTTAAGTGACACGAATTTTCCAAATGCCTCCAGAAATTATGCTCACTTGTCCTTGACCTCCATTAGACTTTGAACTTCAAATATGTAGACTCAGTATGTAGCCTAGTTCTGTTACTCAATAGGTGCTTAACATTTATGTGTTAAATGATCACATGGATACATAAATTAGGAAAGAAAATAAAGTTGAGAAGAAGAGAAATGAAAGAATGCATGTCTGGTTAATGTGAGGAGAAAGACAAGCTTGCCTATTCATCAAAATCAAATTGAACTTTGCAGCTATCCTAAACATTGGCCCACTGAATTAACTCCTTGTGGCGTCTTCAACCTACCAATGTAAGAAATAACAGGAATGCTTCATTTAATAGATTATCTTGCGGGAGGAGATGGAAACAGAGAAAAAAACAACAAAAAAAATTTACCTGAGTCTGATTTCTTCCTACCCCACTCTTACTCTTTCTCCTAGATACTACCCCAACACTCCAAATTCTGCTTCCATTTTAAGTGAAACCATAAAAATCTCAAAGTTTTATCCCAACTAGACCTACTTTTGCATAAACTAAAAGACTGAAGCAGGAATCATTTATATAAGGTCTATATCGTTAGCAACTCAAAGAACAAATGGATGATTGAAAGATGGTTCTCTTTTAACCAGAGCTAAATAAACTTTTATGTCACGACTTTCTACCCTAAGGCCAGAGTAAACCTTAGAGATATCATATTATTTTCCTTCCGTCTACACTAAAAAACACCCAGTACTTTATAAAACATGCAAAGTAGAGCAATTTACATTTATCTTTGCAGTCAGCCATGACAAAAATTGTCTTCAATTTCAGTTTGTCTCACCCAGAAGGGGTAAATAGGAATAATTATAAGTCTTGAGCATCTGTAGCCTCTTCCTGCATCCTTTTCTCCACCCAATGTCTTCCTGTTGTTTTCTCCCTACTCCCTTATTAGAAAAACAGAGGTCTCAATGACAGCATTAACCCCTGATGATTTAGTAGCTGATTACATGTTCTAGTTCCTTTGCTGCCTCAATCAGGCATTCAAGTTGTAATTCATTAAACTCCACTGTGGCCTGCAAAGGTTCTCCATGTTAAAGGAATTTCAAGTTTCATCAAACAGGTGAAGAGATACGACCATGTCTGTTTCTCACAAATGGCTATTAATGCCCTATAAAATTCTAACTAGTGATGTTGAGCATTTTTTCATATATCTCTTCAGTATTTATACATCTTCTTATGAGAATTGTCTATTTACTAGTCATTAGGAAAATTCAAATGAAAATCACAACGAGATATCTCCTCATACCTGTTTGGATGGTTATGTTAAAAAAGAGACAGAAAATAGATGCTGGCAAGGATGTGAAGAAAAGAAAATGCTTATACACTATTAGTGGGAATGTAGATTAGTACAGCAACTGCGGAAAACATTATGATGGTTCCCTAAAAAAACTAAAAGTAGAAATGCCATTTGATCTAACAATTTGACTGCTGGACGTTTATCCAAAAGAATGGAAATCAGTATATCGAAGAGATATCTGCACGTCCATGTTTATTGCAGTTCTATTCCCAGTGGCCAAGATATGAGAACAGCCTAGGTGTCCATCAACAGATGAGTGGATAAAGAAAAACTTGTATATATACACAATGTAATAGTATTCAGTCATGCAAAAGAATAAAATCTTGTCGTTTGCAGCAACATGGATGAGTTTCGAAGACATTATGTTAAATAAAATAAGTCAGGTTCAGAAAGACAAGTACCACATACTCCCACTCATATGTGGGAGCTAAAAAAATAGATTTTAGGGAAGTAGTAAGTAGAATGGTAGTTAGCAGAGGCTGGGGAGGGTAAGGGATAGAGGAGATGAAGAGAGGTTGTTTAATGGGTACAACATACAGTTAGATAGAGGGAATATGTACTACTGTTTGATAACACAATAGAATAACTATCATTAATAATAATTTATAGTATATTTCGAAATAGGTAGAAGGGAAGATTTGGAATGTTCCTGACACAAATAAATGATAAATGTTTGAGGTGATTGATATTTTGCTTATCCTGAATTTCTCATTACACATTATCTACATGTATTAAAATGTTACATGTACCCTATAAATATGTATAACTATCATATATTAATAAACATATTCTAACTAGAAAAATAAGTTAATAGAGAGCATACTAGGGGTAAAATTATGCTCCTCACTACAGTGGCTTTAGGATTCAGTGTCAACCAAATATCTCAGTGGAATTCCTCACTAATCAACAATTACTATCTTTGTTCATTCATTTGATAAGCTGACCACCAACTATATGCCAGGAACTATGCATGGGACTCAAAGAAAGAGTAGGTTGATGCCTATGTTCATTTTCTATTGTTGCTTATAACAACTTACTACAAATTTAGAGACTTCAAACAACATTAACTTATTATCTTACAGTTTAGGGGGTCAGAGGTCCTAAAATTCAAGGTATTGTAAGGGCTTTCTTCCTTCTAAAGGCTCTAGGGAATAATCTGTTTTCTTTCCTTTGCTAGCTTCTAGAGGACATGTACATTCCTTGGTTTGTGGCCCCATCTTCCATCTTCAAAGCTAACAGCTAACATCTTCTCTTCTTTCTGACTTATTCTTCTGTCTTTATTTCTTACCTTTCTATATTATCTTGATGTCATGTCTCCCTCTTATAAGAATACTTCTGATTAGATTGGTCCCAGGTGGATAATCCAGAATAACCTCCCAATCTCAATGCCTACAACCTTAATCACGTCTACAAAATCCCTTTTGTCAGGTAAAGTAATGTATTCAAAGGTTCTGGGGATTAGGACATAGTCATCTTTTGGAGGGTCATTATTCAGCCTACCCCAGTACTCCTTGCCCTTGAGAAGTCGCTCATATACTAGCATTGAATAATCAATATTAAACAGATTTTAATAATTAAATGTGATAAATTATAAGATAAAATCTTGACAAGTTACTGTGGGAGCGCAGAGGAGAGGATATAATACCTTTTCCTGAGGAAGTGCTTTACGCAGGAGGTGATGCTTATATTGAGTGCTAAAAGATGTGGAGTTCAGTAGGTGAAGAAGGAAAAGGGCATGACAGGCAGAAGGAGAACCAGGCTTGAAAGAGCATGACCTTCTCAGGCAGCAAAGACCATGTCAGTGAGACAGAGGATGAGGTCAGAAAGAAAAGAGTTTGGGCTAGATAAACAGGGAGTTGATACCCATATGCCACAATAGACTTGTGTTATTTTCATTTAGACAGTGAAGAACCATAGATATAATAAGTATTTTAGAAAGATCACATTAGATGCAGTGTGTAGAGTGCTTGGCTAGAGGGGGAGAGGACTAACTGAAGGCAGAGAGGTCAGTGTTGTAGTAAGATGTCTGTGGATAAATAGGGCAAATAATCAGTATAAATAACGTTAAATCTACAAGCTGTTTCATTTTACTATTTTTCTATCTGTGATAGGTTGAATAAAGGCCCCTAAAGATTGAGAGCCCTAATATCTGGAACCTATAATGTTTCTTGATATGGAAAACGGGTTATTGCAAATGCGATTAAGTTACATATCTTGAGATGGGAAGATTATCATGGATTTTCTGGGTAGACCCTAAATAAACACATATATCCTTATGGGAAGAAAGCAGAGGGATATCACAGATAGAAAATAAGACCATTTGACCACAGAGACAGAGATTGGAGTGATGCTGCCACAACTCAAGGAAAGTCAGCAGCCATCAGATGCTGGAAGAGGTAAGGGAAAGATTTACCAGTCAACTATAGGAAGGAAAGCAGTCCTGCCTCACCTTGACTATGCCTCAGTGAAATGATTTTGAACTTCTGGTCTCCGGAACTGTGAGAGAATACATTTATATATATTTTTAAGCCACCACAGTTGTGATAATTTGTTACAGCAGCCACAAGAAAGTAATACACTATCTTACTGTGAATGCGCAGGTCCCATGCTCCCTAGAAACACTTATATTATTACATTATTCTCACAGTTTTAGCCCAACTTTAGTTTATATGACATACCTCTCCCAAACAGCTACTCTTTTAGTCTTCATAGCTAAGAGATTAATGGGTGGTATATGTTTCTATTTTGCACATATTTGGAAGCCACTTCATAGCTCTAAATACTAGCATTGTTATGCTCTATTTACATGTGTTTTCAATGTTTTATTTTAGAATGTTTAGATGATGCATACAGCAACAAACAAACAAAAGTATTATCTGGAAATGATGAACCAGCAAGTTTCCCTGAAGGATAGCACCATTCTGAACTACTACTTTATTAACAGAATATTTGAAAAATATTTTTAGCTCTTGTGGTACTTTGAAGAAGTTGCCTTTCCCACACTGGTAGCTATAGTGTCATTCAGAAGATAATTTTTTATGTGTGTGTAAAGTTTCCATGTATGCAAATCAGATTTCTGTCATATTTTATTTAATGGGTAGTAATATTTTATGCATATTAAAGAAGCACTGAATGGAGTTAGCCTGTGAATGAAAGGCAGTGGAGTCAAATATAATGGCTCTCAAGTCAAACAGAAGTTTTTCAAATCTCAGGGCTATTATACACAAATTGAGAATCGTGATTTCTTCATATATAAAACAGGGTTAACAGCAGTACATGCTTCACCAGTTTGTTGTGTCGATTAAATTAAAACAAATGTTTTGGGATAGCTTTTGATGCACACAAAACATTCAATAAATATTTGGGGTTATTAAAATTAGAGTAATAATGATTATGATTATTTTTATTATCTGGTACTGCCATATAATGACAAGCTCATAAGAACATCATCTTGTAGAAAATTATGGAAAAGAACAGATATTATGTTATTAACTCACTTTCCACGGTGGTGTCTGAGCCCTTGGCTATACTTCTGTTTTGGTTCCAGGGGGATATTGAGCAATTAATAAGAACACCCTGCCTTAGATAAGAGTAAGCAGAAGAAATAGGCATGGCATTTTATTATTAAGCTGATTGTTTTGAAGGTGGCGAAAGCTAGCCAGGAAGAACTTTGGTATGTTCATGGCCAATATAACAGGTATGACTATGAACAAGTCAAGACAGTGGTTTATTAAGTTTTAAATTGTATCATACATATTAAGAAGTGCTAAGATTGATCAAGGAAGATTAAGCTGGTTCTTGAAGGAAAGGAAAGGGATTGAGTGGAGTGGGGAGTTTAGAAGAAAGGGGAACATTTTAGCTAGGGGAAACAAAAGTGAAGCAGCATAACACTTGTCCTGATTTTGTCAGTTTGTCAATGTACTCCACTAACTCACTCCATCTCTGTTCCTTTCTAAGCAGAGTAAATTACTCATTAGTCTCTGAACTCACCCTGAGTTTTCCTGCCTCTGGAGCTTTACCAATGCTGTTCTGAAATCGTATCCGTCTATCAAAGTCTACCTTCAACACTACTTTTGTGAAGCCTTTCTCATCACAAGATGATATATTTTATTATCCTTACTAAAATCCCTGTAGCACCTTCGGTAGTCCTCTCCAATGCTACTAATAATATTTGGCTTCATATTAGAGTTCTTTGTATAATTGTCTGTAAACTCCTTGAGGACAGTGACTGAGACTTATTCATTTGTTAGAGCTAGAAGGGCTTGTAGTTTATCCAAATATTTTACATCTTTCATTGCTGGGTATATAGTAGGTACCTAAATAATATGGTCAGGAAATGATAATTCTTAATGGTCTATTTAAAAATTGATATGAAATATGATTTGTGCAAATTCAGATAAAATATTTTATTCAATGTTGCAAGTGGTGATGTCAATTAAAATGCTGTACTTAAAGAAAATGCTGTACTTAAAATGCTGTACTTAAAGAAAAACTGTACCAGTTTTTCTGCACTTCTCAGTTCTGAATCAACCTTTCCTTGTACTTAAGCAGATGTTGATTAGAAATTTACAGATACTCCATGCTGTTTAGAAGCAGACTGGTTTCTCCATCTGGGCAGTAATATATACATTTATATATTTCTAGCATGATTTTTTGTCTTCTTCTTTGATTATAAAAGCCATTAGGGCAAAAACACCATCCTTCATTTGTTAAATAACCACCTGTATTCAGCAGTATAGTCATCTATCTGCTCATTCCCAGCAGTCAATAAATATTGGTTTACTAAAAGACTGTGACTTCAGGAAGGGTGATGGTAACAGGAATATTTAGTGAAAATTATTAGGCAGTGTAGCCTGGTACTTGTGAAGGGAGACTGTAAAGAGTGGAGATGTTAAAAGTTTGACTTTATATTGTAGAGAAACTGATCATTTTTCTTCAATCTCTTTAGATTCTGTCAAATGTCAACATAATTTTCATAATTATCTGTGTTTGTTAATCATGGTTAAGCAGAATCATCTCCATTTTGTATGCCTTGATTTCTTCTGCAGTCAAGCTACGTAAATCCTGCATTGATTTCTTGTTTATGGCTCAGTCCATAATGACAGAATTTTGCATCTTGCATAATAATGCTAGCAAAGGACCTCAGTTTCATTTATGCAGTAGATTCTGAAAGACAAAGTAGATTATTCCCAATGGTAGTTATTTCATATACTTGACTACATTATTTTTCAAGGATTTGCTGTGTTTTGCCACTCAGCAGAATACATAATCCTTGCCACAAAACAAACAAACAAACAAAAACTTAATGGGTAAAGTACAAATCCCATTTTATCACTGGCCAATATTAGTAATGAGAACACACACATACTCAAAGGTATTTGTTGTCACCAGTTCTTAAACTAGAATATCATTTATCACTCTCCATGTTTTATGGATTAGTTATAATTAAAAAGAGCCCCGCTGATCTCTTCCCAAGCATTTTTTTTTTTTTTAGTCATATCCCTGACTATGGTTAAACTGAATGAAAATACTACATCGAAAATTGCAAAAGTTTTTTAACATTGATTTTTAATAAGGGCAATTTCTTTTTTGTTGTCGAAGGTATTGTTAGTGCATTTTATTATTTTATTATTATTTTTTAAGTTCTCAAGCATGTGTGCAGGATGTGCAGGTTTGTTACATAGGTAAACGTGTGCCATGGTGGTTTGCTGCATCTATCAACCCATCACATAGGTATTGAGCCCAGCGTGCATTAGCTCTTTTAACTAATGCTCTCCACCCACACCTCTGCCCTCCCTGGACAAGCCCCAGTGAATGTTTTTTTTTTTTTTTTTTCCCCTGTGTCCATGTGTTCTCATTATTCAGCTCCCACTTATAAGTGAGAACATGCAGTATTTGGTTTTCTGTTGCTACATTAGTTTGATGAGGATAATGGCTTCCAGATTCATGTGTGTCCCTGGGAAAAAAAAAATCTTGTTCCTTTTTATGGCTGCGTAGTATTCCATGGTGTATATGTACCGCATTTACTTTATCTAGTCTACTATTGATGGGCATTTGGGTTGATTCCGTGTCTTTGCTATTGTGAATAGTGCTGCAATGAACATACTCGTGCAAGTGTTTTTATAATAGAATGATTGATATTCCTTTGGGTATATACCAAGTAATGAGATTGCTGGGTCAAATGGTTATTTCTGATCCTAAATATTCGAGGAATTGCCAAACTGTCTTCCACAATGGTTGAACTAATTTACATTCCCACCAACAGTGTAAAAGCATTTCTATTTCTCCAAAACCTCACCAGCATCTGTTGTTTCTTGACTTTTTGATAATAGCCATTGTGACTAGTGTGAGAGGGTATCTCGTTGTGGTTTTAATTTGTATTTCTCTAATGATCAGTGATGTTGAGCTTTTTTGCATGTTGGTTGGCTGCATGTATGTCTTCTTTTGAGAAGTGTCTGCTCATGTCTTTTGCCCACTTTTTAACGGGGTTGTCTTTTTCTTGTAAATTTGCTTAAGTATCTTGTATATTCTGGATATTAGACCTTTGCCAGTTGGACAGTTTGCAAAGATTTTCTCTCATTCTGTAGGTTGTCTGTTCACACTGGTGATAGTTTCTTTCACTGTGAGTAGGTTGTTTAGTTTAACTAGATCCCATTTGTCAATTTTTGCTTTTGTTGCATTTGCTTTCAGCGATTTCATCATAAAATGTTTCCCCATACCTATGTCCTGAAGCGTATTGCCTAGATTTTCTTCTAGAGTTTTTATAGATTTGGGTTTTACATTTAAGGGTTTAATGTATCTTGAGTTAATTTTTTAATAAGGTGTAAGAAAGGGGCCAGTTTTAATTTTCTTCATATGGCCAGCCTGTTCTCCCAGCACCATTTGTTAACTATGGATTCCTTTCCCCATTGCTTGTTTTTGTCAGGTTTGTCAAAGATCAGATGGTTGTAGATGTGCAGTTTTATTTCTGAGTTCCCTATTCTGTTCCATTGGTCTATGTACCCGTTTTTTAATTTCTTTATTATTTTTTATATTTTTAAATTTTTACCAGTACCATGCTGTTT
The DNA here is from genome assembly GCF_037993035.2 of Macaca fascicularis. Taxonomy (NCBI): domain Eukaryota; kingdom Metazoa; phylum Chordata; class Mammalia; order Primates; family Cercopithecidae; genus Macaca; species Macaca fascicularis. Next base: position 123,536,181 of record NC_088395.1, on the reverse strand, counting down.
TGGTTACTCTAGCCATGTAGTATAGTTTGAAGTGAGGTAGCTTGGTGCCTCCAGCTGTGTTCTTTTTGCTTATGATTGTCTTGACTATTTGGGCTGTTTTTCTGATTCCATATTAAATTTAAAATAGTTTTTTTCCCCTAAATCTGTGAAGAATGTCAATGGTAGTTTAATGGGAGTAGCATTTAATTTAAAAATTGCTTTAGGTAGTATGGCCATTTTCACCATATTGATTCTTCCAATCCATGAGCATGGAATGTTTTTCCATGTGATTGTGTCTTCTCTGATTTCTTTGAGCAGTGGTTTGTAGTTCTCCTTTAAGAGGTCCTTCATTTCTCTTGTTATCTGTATTCCTAGGTATTTTATATACTTTGCAGCAATTGTGTGTGGGTGGTTATTCATGATTTGACTCCCTGCTTGTCTGTTGCTGGTGTAAAGAAATGCTTGTAATTTTAACATATTGATATTGGATTCTAAGACTTTACTGAAGTTGCTTATTAGCTTAAGAAGTTTTTGGGCTGAGTTGATGGGGTTTTCTAGATATAGGATCTTGTCATCTGTAAGCAGAGACAGATTTAATTCCTCTCTTCCTATTTGAATATGCTTTATTTCTTTATCTTGCCTGATTGCCCTGGACTGAACTTTCTATACTATGTTGAATTGAAGTGGTGAGAGAGGGCAGGCTTGTCTTGTGCCAGTTTTCAAGGGCAATGCTTCCGGCTTTTGCCCATTCAGTACGATATTGGCTGTGAGTTTCTCATATGTGGCTGTTATTACTTTGACGTATCTTCTTTCAATACCAAGTTTATTGAGAATTTTTAACATGAAAAGATGGGGAATTTTATCAAGGGTCTTTTCTATATCTATTGAGATATAATCATGTGGCTTTTGTCTTTAGTTCTGTTTATATGATGAATTTTGTTTATTGATTTGTGTATGTTGAACCAGCCTTGCATCCCGGGGATGAAGCCAAATTGATCGTGGTAGATAAGCTTTTCAATGTGCTGCTGGATTTGGTTGTCAGTATTTTATTGAGGATTTTTGCATCAATGTTTATAAGGGATATTGGCCTGAAGTTTTCTTTTTTCGTTGTATCTCTGCCAGGTTTTGGTGTCAGGATGATGCTGGCCTAAAAAAAAAAAAAAAAAAAAAAAAAAAAAAAAAAAAAAAAAATGAGTTAGGGAGGCATCCCTTCTTTTCAATTGTTTGGAATAGTCAGAAGAAATGGTATGAGCTTCTTTTTGTACCTCTGTTAGAATTCACCTGTAAATTCATCTGGTCCTAGACTTTTATTGGTTAGTAGGCTATTTATTACTGTCTCAATTTCAGAACTTGTTATTGGTCTATTTAGGGATTCAACTTGTTGGTTCAGTCTTGGGAGGGTATATGTATCCAGGAATTTATCCATTTCTTCTAGATTTTCCAGTTTATTTGTATCTGTACAAATAATTTTTATAGTATTCTCTGATGGTTGTTTTTAATTCTGTAGGGTTAGTGATGGTAACCCCTTATTATTTCTGATTGTATTCATTTGAACCTTCTCTCTTTTTCTGTTTATTAGTTTACCTAGCAGTCTATATATTTTATTGATTTTTTTTTCAAAAAAAAACAGCTCCAGGATTCATTGATTTATTGAAGGATATTTCATGTGTCTTTCTCCCTCAGTTCCACACTGAGCTTGGATATTTCTTGTCTCCTGCTAGCTCTGGGGTTTGTATCTCTTGATTCTCTAGTTCTTTTAGTTGTGATATTAGGGTGTCAGATTGAGATCATTCTAGCTTTTTTGTATGGACATTTAGTGCTATAAATTTTCCCCTTAACAATGCTTTAACTGTGTACCAGATATTCTGGTATGTTGTCACTTTGTTCTTATTAGTTTCAAGGAACTTCTTGATTTCTGCCTTAATTTTATTATTTATCCAGAAGTCATTCACAAGCAGGTTGTTCAATTTTCATGCAGTTGTTTGTTTTTTAGTGGGTTTCTTAATGTTGAGTTATAATTTGAGTCTGCTGGTATCTAAGAGACTGTTATTATATTAGTCCATTTTCACACTGCTGATAAAGACATATCTGAGACTGGGCAATTCACAGAAGAAACAGGTTAAATGGACTTATAGTTCCACGTGGCTTGGGAAGCCTCAGGATCATGACACAAGGAAAGGAGGAGCAAGTCACATCTTACATGGATAGCAGCAGGTGAAAAGAGAGCTTGTGCAAGAAAATTCCCCCTTATAAAACCCTCAGATCTCATGAGACTTATTCACTATCACTAGAACATCATGGGAGGAGACCTGCCCCCATGACTCAGTTACCTCCCACCAGGTCCCTCCCACGACACATGGAAATTCAAGATGAGATATGGGTGGGTACATAGTCAAACCATATAATTTCACCCCTGGCTCCTCCCAAATCTCATGTACTCACATTTCAAAAACAACCATGCATTCCCAACAGTCCCCCAAAGTCTTAACTCATTTCAGCATTAACTTAAAAGTCCACAGTCCAAAGTCTCATCTGAGACAAGGCAAATCACTTCCACCAACTTATGAGCCTATAAGTTCAAAAGCAAGTTAGTTACTTCCTATATGCAATGGGGATACAGGCATTGGGTAAACACAACCATTCCAAATTGGCCAAAACAATGGAACTACAGGCCCCATTGCTCCAGAATGATCTCTTTTGACTCCATGTCTCACATCCAGGTCACGCTGACACAAGAGTTGGGTTCCCACTGCCTGGGGCAGCTCCACCCCTGTATACTTTGCAGGGTAGAGACTCCTGCCTGGCTGCTTTCATGGGTTGTCACTGAGTGTCTGCAGCTTTTCCAGGCTCATGGTGCAAGCTGTTGGTGGATCTACCATTCTGGTATCTGGAGGATGGTGGCCCTTCTCTCACAGCTCCACTAGGTGGTGCCACAGTAGGGACCATGTGTGGTATCTCCAACCTCACATTTCCCTTCTGCACTGCCCTAGCAGAGGTTCTCCATGAGGGCTCCACTCCCACAGCAAACTTCTGCCTGGGCATGTAGGCGTTTATATACATCTTCTGAAATCCAGTAGGACACTCTCAAACCTTAATTCTTTACCTCTTTGCACTTGCAGGCTCAACAACACATGGAAGCCACCAAGGCTTGGAGCTTCCACCCTCTGAAGCCATGGCCCAAGCTCTATGTTATCCCCTTTCAGCCATGGCTGGAATGACTGGCATGTAGGACATCGAGTCCCTAGGCTGCACACAGCACAGGGATCCTGGGCCCAGCCCAGGAAACCATTTATTTCTCCTAGGCCTCTGGGAATGTGATGGGAGGAGTTGCTGTGAAGACATGTGACATGCCCTGGAGACATTTTCCCTATCATCTTGGGGATTAACATTAGACTCCTCATTACTTATACAAATCTCTGGAGCCAGCTTGAATTTCTCCTTGGAAAATGGGATTTTCATTTCTATCGCATAGTCAGGCTGCAAATTTTCTGACCTTTTATGCTCTGCTTCCCTTATAAAACTGAATACCTTTATCAGTACCCAAGCCACCACTTGAATTCTTGCTGCTTAGAATTTTCTTCCACCAGATTCCCTAAATTATCTCTTTCAAGTTTAAAGTTTCACAAATCTGTAGGACAGGGGCAAAATGCCATCAATTTCTTTGCTAAAATATAACAAGAGTCACCTTTGCTCCAGTTCCCAACAAGTTCCTCATCTCCATCTGAGACCACCTCAGCCTGGATTTCATTGTCCATATTATTATCAGCATTTTGGTTGAAACCATTCAACAAGTCTCTAGGGAGTTCCAAACTTTCTCACATTTTCCTGTCTTTTTCTGAGCCATCCATCTCTTCCAACCTCTGCCTGTTACCCAGTTCCAAAGTTGCTTCCACATTTTTGGGTATCTCTTCAGAAGCGCCCCATTCTACTGATACCAAGTTACTGCATTAGTCCGTTTTCATGCTGCTGATGAAGACATACCTGAGGCTGGGCAATTTACAAAAGAAAGAGGTTAAATGGACTTACAGTTTCACGTGGCTGGGAAGCCTCACAATCATGACAGAAGGCAAGGAGGAGCAAGTCACATCTTATATGGATGGCATCAGACAAAGAGAAATAGCTTTTCCAGAAAACTCCCCCTTATAAAACCCTCAGATTTTGTGAGGTTTATTCACTACCACAAGAGCAGCATGGGAAAATCCTGCCCCCATGATTCAATTACCTACCAAGTCCCTCTCACAACACGTGGGAATTCAAGATAGTACTTGGGTGGGGACACAGTCCAACTATATCAGTTATAATTTCTGTTCTTTTGCATTTGCTAAGGAGTGTTTTACTTCCCATCATGTGATCAATTTTAGAGTAAGTGCCATGTGGCACAAGAAAAATGTATATTCTGTTGTTTTGGGGTAAAGAGTTCTGTAGATACCTATCAGGTCCACTTGGTTCAGAGCTGAGTTCAAGTCCTGAATATCATTGTTAATTTTCTGTCTTGATGATCTGTCTAATATTGACAGTGGGGTATGAAAGTCTCCCACTATTGTTGTGTGGGGGTCTAAGTCTCTTTTTAAGTTTTTAATAACTTGTTTTATGAATCTGGGTGCTCCTGTATTGGGTGCATATATACTTAGGATAGTTAGCTCTTCATGTTGAATTGAATTTTATACCATTATGTAATGCCCTTCTTTGTCTCTTTTGACCTTTGTTGTTTCAAAGTCTATTTTGTCAGAGATGAGGATTGCAATTACTGCATTTTTTGCTTTCCATTTACTTGGTAAATTTTCCTCTACCCCTTTATTTTGAGCCTATGTGTGTCTTTGCACATGTGATATGTCTCTTCTATACAACACACTAATGGGCCTTGTGTTTTTATCTAGCTTGCAACTCTGTGTCTTTTATTTGGGGTATTTAGCCCATTTACATTTAAGGTTAACATTGTTATGTGTGAATTTGATCCTGTCATCATGATGCTGGCTGGTTAATATTGTAGACTTGTTAATGTATTTGCTTCATAGTGTTGTTGGTCTGTGTATGTCAGTGTGTTTTTGTAGTGGATGGTAACAGTTTTTCCTTTCCAGGTTTAGTCTTTCCTTAAGGGGCTTGCAAGGCAGGCCTGGTGGTGATGAAATCCCTCAGCATTTACTTGTCTGAAAAAGATGTTATTTCTCCTTTGCTTATGAAGGAAAGTTTGGCCAGATATGAAATTCTGGTTTGGAAATTCTTTTAAGAATGTTGAATATTGGCCTCCATGCTCATGGCTTGTAGGGCTTCTGCTGAGAGGTCCGCTGTTAGTCTGATGGGCTTCCCTTTGTAGGTAACCTAGCCTTGCTGTGTGGATGTCCTTAACATTTTTTTCCTTCATTTTAACCTTGGGGAATCTAATGATTATGTGTCTTGGGGTTGATCTTCTCATGGAGTATCTTAGTGGGGTTCTCTGGATTTCCTGAATTTGAATGTTGGCCTGTCTTGCTGGGTTGGGAAAGTTCTCCTGGATGATATACTAAAGTATGTTTTCCAACTTGATTCCATTCTCCCTGTCTCTTTCAGGTACTCTAAACAGTCATAGGTTCAGTCTTTTTAAATAGTCCCATAGTTCTCAGAAGTTTTTTCTTATTCCTTTTCATTCATTTTTCTCTAATGTTTTCTTCCTACCTTATTTAAGCAATATAGTCTTCAGGCTCTGATATTCTCTTTTCCACTTGGCCAATTCAGCTATTGATACTGTATTTGCCTCATGAGATTCTCGTTCTGTGTTTTTCAGCTCTATCAGGTCACTTATGTTCCTCTCTGAACTGGTTATTCTAGTTAACACCTCTTGTAATATTTTATCATGGTTCTTAGCTTCTTTGCATTGATTTAGAACATAATCCTTAAGCTCAGCAAAGTTCGTTATTACCCACTTTCTGAAGCCTACTTCAGTCAGTTCATCCATTTCAACTTCAGTCCAGTTCTGTGCCCTCGCTGGAGAGGTGTTGCAGTCATTTGGAGGAGTAGAGGCATTCTGACTTGGAATTTTCAGTGTTTTTGCATCATTTTTTTCTCATCTTCGTGGATTTATTTGCCTTTGATCTTTGAGGCTGTTGACATTTGGATGGGGTTTTAGCAGGGTCTTTTTTGTTGATGTTGTTGTTGTTGCTTTTTGTTTGTTTTTTTCTTTTACCAGTCAGGACCCTGTTCTTCAGGTCTGCTGCAGTTTGCTGGGGGTCCAGTCCAAACCTTGTTTGTCTGGATATTACCAGTGGAGGCTCCAGAATAGCAAAGATTGCTGCCTGCTCCTTCCTCTGGAAGCTTTGTCCCAGAAGGATACTGACTTGATGTCAGCTGGAACTCTCCTGTATGAGGTGTCTAGTGACTCCTGTTGGGAGGTCTCACCCAATCAGGAGGCAGAGGATCAGGAATCCCCTTAATGAAGCAGTCTGCCTGTCCCTTAGTGGAGCTGTTCTGGGGGAATCCCCCTCATCTGGAACACCTGGATTCTTTAGAGTTACCAGGCAGGAAAGATTAAGCACGCTGAACCCAAGACCATGGCCACCTTTTCCCCAGGTGCTCTGTTTCCGGGAATTGAGAGTTCTGTCTGTAAGTCCCTAACTGGAGTTGCTGGAATTCCTGCAGGGAGGTCCTGCCTAGTAGAAGGGATGAATCTGGGTCTCAACTAAAGAAGCAGCCTGGCCACAGTCTGCCAGAGTCACTGTGCTGTGCTGTGGGGAATATCACCCAGTCCAAACTGCCCACCCTCTTTAGCACTGGAAGGGGAAAACCACTGACTAGAGCTGCAGTAATGGTGGCCACGCCTGTCCCTGGGAACTCAGTCATTTTAGACATTCTCCAGGCGGCTGTTCTGGCCAGTGGGAATTCCAAGCCAGTGGGTCTTAGCTTGCCAAGATCCATGGGAGTGGGACCCACTGAGTGAGTCTGCTTGGCTCCCTGGCTTTAGCTCCCTTTCAATGGAAGTGGACAAATCTCCTGCCTTTCTGGAGTTCTGAGAGCTGCTAGATTATGTAAAAACTCCTGCAGCATATTGCCTGCCTAAACAGTCACTGACTGGAGCAGCTGCCCTATGCCTACCCAGTTTTGTGCTTGGGTCCCAAGGCCCTGGTGATGTATGCTCATGAAGAAATATCCCAATCTGAGGGTTGCAAAAGTCTGTGGGAAAAGCTTAGTGCCCCTGGGCATATAGTACACTGACTCACTGCCTCCCTTGGCTGGAGGAGAGAGGACCCTTTGCCCTGTGTAACTCCCAGGTGAACCGTCACCCCGCCTTGCTTTCCTTGCTCTCTGTGGGTAGCACCAACTGCCTAGTCAGTCCTAATGAAAGAATCTGGGTACCTCAGTTGGAAGTGTAGAATTCACTCACTTTTTGCATACATCTTGTTGGGAGTTGCAAATGAGTACTGTTTCTACTCCTGCCATCTTGGCCCTTCCGACCACAAAATTTATGTATTTTTAAAGTATGCATCTTGATGCATCTGAAAATAAGTATACACCTGATGTGGTTTGGCTGTGATCCCACCCAAATCTCAACTTGAATTGTATCTCCCAGAATCCCCACGTGTTGTGGGAGGGACCCAGGGGGAGGTAATTGATTCATGGGTGCTGGTCTTTCCCATGGTATTCTCATAATAGTGAATAAGTCTTACGAGATCTGATGGGTTTATCAGGGGTTTCTACTTTTGCCTCTTCCTCATTTTATTTTGCTGCCACCATGTAAGAAGTACCTTTCACTTCCTGCCATGATTCTGAGGTCTCCCTAGTCATGTGGAACTATAAGTCCAATTAAAGCTCTTCTTCTTCCAGTCTCAGGTATTTCTTTATCAGCAGTGTGAAAACAGACTAATACAGTAAATTGGTACCAGTACAGTGGGGCATTGCTGAAAAGATACCCAGAAACATAGAAGTGACTTTGGAAGTGGGGAAGAGGCAGAGTTTGGAACAGTTTGGAGGACTCAGAGGAAGACAGGAAAATATGGGAAATGTGGAACCTCCTAGAGACTTGTTGAATGGCTTTGCCCAAAATGCTGATAGCGATGTGGACAATAAAGTCCAGGCTGAGGTAATCTCAGATGGAAATGAGGAACTTGTTGGGAGCTAGAGTAAAGGTGGCTCTTGTTATGTTTTAGCAAAGAGACTGGTGGCACTTCACCCCTGCCCTAGAGATTTGTGGAAGTTTGAATTTGAGAAAAATGATTTAGGGTATCTGGCAGAAGAAATTTCTAAGCAGCAAAGCATTCAAGAGGTGACTTGAGTACTGTTGAAGGCATTCAGTTTTATAAGGGAAGCAGAGCATAAAAGTTTGGAAAATTTACAGCCTGACTATGCAATAGAAAACAAAAACTCATTTTCTGAGGAGAAATTTAACCCAGCTGTAGAAAATTGCATAAGTAGCAAGAAGCCTAATGTTAATCCCAAAGACCATGAGGAAAATGTCTCCAGGCCATGTCAGAGACCTTGATGGCAGCCCCTTCCATCGCATTCCCAGAGGCCTAGGAGGAAAAAGTGGTTTAGTGGGCTGGGCCCAGGGTCCCCAGGCTGTGTGCAGCATAGGGACTTGGTTCACTGTGTCCCAGCTGCTCCAGCCTTTGCTGAATGGGGCCAACATACAGCTCAAGCTGTGACTTCAGAAAGTGGAAGCCCCAAGCCTTGGCAGCTTCCACGTGGTGTTGAGCCTGTTGGTACATGAGGTTGTTGACTGTTGGTACAGTCAAGAACTGAGGTTTGGGAACCTCGGCCTAGATTTCAGATGTGTGGAAACGCCTGGATGCCCAGGCAAGTGTTTGCTGCAGAGGCAGGGCCCTCATGGAGAACTTTTGCTAGGGCATTGTGGAAAAAAAAATGTGGGATCAGAGTCCCTACACAGAGTCCCTACTGTGGCACCACCTAGTGGAACTGTGAGAAGAGGGCCACCATCCTCCAGACCCTAGAATGGTAGATCCACCATCAGCTTGAACCATGTGCCTGCAAAAACCACAGACAATGCCAGCCACTGAAAGCAGCAGGGAGAGAGGCTGTACCCTGCAAAGCCACGGAGTGGGGGTGAGGGGGGAAGGTGCCCAAGACCCTGAGAACCCACCTCTTGCATCAGTGTGACCTGGATGTGAGATCTAGTGTCAAAGGAGATCATTTTGGAGATTTAAAATTTGACTGCACTGCTGGATTTTGGACTTGGATGGGCCGTATAACCTATTTGTTTTGGCCAGTTTCTCCCATTTGAAATGACTGTATTTACCCAATAACTGTACCCCCTTGTATCTCAGAAGTAAGTAGCTTGTTTTTGATTTTACAGACTTGTAGGCAGAAGGGACTTGACTTATCTCAGATGAGATTCTGGACTTTGGACTTTTTGGTTAATGCTTAAATGAGTTAAGACTTTGGGGGACTGCTGGGAAGGCATGATTGGTTTTGAATTGTGAGGACATGAAATTTGGAGGGGCCAGGGGCAGAATGTTATGGTTTGGCTCTGTCCCCACCCAAATCTCAACTTGAATGGTATCTCCCAGAATTCCCATGTGTTGTGGGAGGGACCCAAAGGGAGGTAATTGAATCATGGGGGCCAGTCTTTCCCCTGCTATTCTAGTGATATTGAATAAATCCCTCGAGATATGATGGGTTCATGAGGGATTTCTGCTTTTGCTTTTTCCTCATTTTCTCTTGCTACTGCCATGTAAAAAGTACCTTTTGCCTACCACCATGATTGTGAGGCCTCCCTAGCCATGTGTAACTGTAAGTCCAATTAAACCTCTTTTTCTTCCCAGTCTAGGGTATGTCTTTATCAGCAACATGAAAACAGACTAATATAACACCCATGAAACTGTTACTATATAGAATGCACTAAAATTAAAGGTGTGATTTCTAGATGGATGCACACACAAACACACACACAGTGTAAGCCTATATATTTTATCTAAATCAGGCAAATAAGACTAATCATCAGATTTGAATGGAATTTTTCAGATGACAATTGAAAACTGAATTGTGTAGAACCTGAATTTACCAGGTAATTGTATTCATTTTTACTGTGCAACTGATAGGCCCTTGAAATGAGCTTTCAAGCACATTTAGAAAACTATCTTAATCTCCACCCCAATTCTTGCCTCTGGTCATTTTTTCCTCCACTTTTTAAAGGCCCAAATTATTCAGTGATTCACGTAAAAATAATGCAATAGGACTCAGATTCCTGTTTGTGGTGTTTTGAATTGGAGCAGGAATTGAAGCAAGTGAAATTTTTAAAAAAGGAATCAAGAGGATTGGCACTGTAGACCATGATTCTAGTGGTTTTTTTTTTTAGTTACTATAGACCTTTCTGCTCTTTCCAAACAGAAATTGACCTTGCCCTGGCTTTCCACTGGAACTGAGAGTTCCTGCTTTGCTGACCTGGTCTTCTTCTTTAGCAGAAAACATAACTAGATTTATTGAGAAATAATCACATCAGTCTGGTAGCATAAAAAGCTGCTATTACTCACTACACTAACAAAAATTATGATGGCAGAAAGACAGACTTCCTGGAAAACCTGATTATATCACAGTACTATAGTAGAAAGCAGTTTGAGGAATAATGTCTATTGTCAGGCAGATCAGGCAATAAACAAATTTAGCAGGTGATTGGATGCCCCCAAAGAACTGGAAACATTTGATCACCATAAAGGCAACTTATTGTAAATATTCTCAATCCTGAATGGTATTAATATCCCGTGACACAAAATAAGTGCACAATCCAATACATTAAACCATTCTTTCAACTTATTTATAATCCAAGGTTGAGTTCTATTTTCTCAACCCTGGCTCAGTAGTCACTTACTAGCTGTAAAACTTGGGCAATTTGGCTTGCATCTCAGATTCATTATCTGTAAAATGACTAGCTTACATGGTTTTTTAGCATCAAATAAAATGATTGGTGCAAAAATACTTCACGATATTGTAACAAAATTATTTTCTTTAAAGGTGAGCTTTATAGCTTTCACTGTGGACCTTTCTTTATGGAGGAGATGAGTGAAAAGGGGCTCATTTCCCATCTCCACTGATATCCCCAGTTTCTAGTTCTCAATTGCCAATGCAAAAGAAATAGGATGAGAATACTTTGAAAAATTTGATCATCATAGTCATCAAATCAAGAAGTATTGACTCAACCCATAATCTGAGCTAGCCCTGTTGAGGTAAAGAAGAATAAGATAATCAGTCTCTGTCCTGAAGACGTTTCTAGTCTCCATGGCATGGCAGAAGGAACACATACTAAAACAGTCATTCTCATGGTCTGGGGACATATGGTATTCCCCAAGACCCTTTTAGAGTGTCTTCGAGGTCAAAGATATTTTCATTATAGTACTAAGACATTTGCTTTTTTCATTATCCATCTCTCAAGAATGTATAGTAATATTCTTCAGAGACTACAGGACATGCAATACACAGCATATTGAATCAGAAATATATACAAGATTCCTGCAGTGTTCTATTAAGCCAGACATTAAAGAAAATTTTAAAAATGTAAAACAATTCCATTCTACTCATTAACATTGTTTTGGACTTTTTTTTAAGAAATATGTATTATTTATGTTAATGCATTTTCAAATGCCTTGTGAAATAACATATAAAATGAAATTTAAAATGAAATAAACATTTAGAACACTTTGTTTTAATTTTAAATGTGGCAAATATCAATAGATATAAACCCACACAAACAAATCTTTTTTGAGGTGTCTATAGACTAAAAAGTGTATGATCACTTTTACTAAACAGTACAAGCTAAGTGTTAATCTATGTGCTGTTGACTGGAGGAGTCCCATAGGACATTGCTACTCAATGTGTGATCCATGGTCAAAAGGCGTTAACCTCACTTAGAATTTCAGATTATCTGCCTCTTTAAAACATCTATATAATTTGTATGCACATTAAACTTTGAAAATTATTGGGCTACATAATACAGAGAAGCTTCATAGAAGTGGCTTTGAAGAAAATAAAATCAAATGATTCAATCTACAAATCCAAGCTTCACATATTAGCTGAAATTCTAGAGCAGTGGTCTTGAATCCTGTCTGATCATTGAAATCACTTAGGGATATTATAAAATCTTCAAATTCCTAATGAAAATTGACACTTTTGGTTTTTTTGTGTGGAGGCATATGTGGCAATATCCATTAAAATTAAGAAAAAAAAATGGGCCAGAAGTGGTGGCTCACGCCTATAATCCAAGCACTTTGGGAGGCCGAGGCGGGCAGATCACGAGGTCAGGAGTTTGAGACCAGCCTTGCCAGCATGGTGAAAACCTGTCACTACTAAAAAAAAAACAACAACAAAAAAAAGTAGCCAGGCATGGTGGCACACGCCTGTAATACCAGCTATGCGGGAGGCTGAGGCAGGAGAATTGCTTGAACCCGAGAGGCGGAGGTTGTGGTGAGCCAAGATTGTGCCGTTGCACTCCAGCCTGGAGAGCAAGAGCAAAACTCCATCAAAAAAAAAAAAAAATGTACATACCTTTTGTGATGATTAATATTAAGTGTCAACTTGACTGGATTGAAGGATGCAAAGTATTATTCCTGGGTGTGTCTGTGAGGGTGTTGCCAAAGGAGATTAACATTTGAGTCAGTGGACTGAGAGAGGCAGATCCACCCTCAATTTGGGTGGGCACCATCTGATCAGTTGCCAGAGTGGCTAGAATAAAGCAGGCAGAAGTGTAATGAACAGACTTGCTGAGTCTTCTGACCTTCATCTTTCTCCTGTGCTGGGTGCTTCCTGCCCTTGAACGTCGGATTCCAAGTTCTTCAACTGTTGGACTATTGGAATTACACCAGAAGTTTTCCAGGGCCTCTCGGGCCTTTGGCTACAGACCAAAGGCTGCGCTGTCAGTTTCCCTACTTTGGAGGTTTTGGGACTCGGACTGCCTTCCTTGCTCTTCCGCTTGCAGATGGCCTATTTGGGACATCAACTTGTGACCATGTGAGTCAATACTCCTTAATAAACTCCCCTTCATATATACATATATCCTGTTAGTTCCATCCCTCTAGAGAACCCTAATACACTTTTTATTTGATAGTTCTATTTCTAGGAATTTATATTATGTAGAAACTTGCACATGTGCAGATATCACATGTATAAGAATATTCACTATAGTATTGTTTGTAATAGCAAAAAATGCAGAGGAAAATACATATCTCCAGCAGTAGAAAACTTTAAATATATTGTTGCTAATCCAAACAGTGAAATACTGTGAAATTGCAAAAAAAAAAAAAAAAGAAAAAAAAAAAAGGAATGTGGCATTCCTTTCTGTAATAATATGGAACAATTTCAAGGACATTATGGGAACTGGATAAATCAAAGTACAGGACAGTATGCATAGCTTATTACTATTTGTAATAAAATTACATATATGTACATATTTGTTTGAATACACATAACTTCATTCACAAAATACTAAAGAAACTGCTAACAATATATTCGGTTACCTGGTGACAGTGGTTGCCTCTGTATAGGGGAACTAAAGGAGAGAAGTAGAGAAGATTACTCTTTACTGTATACACTTTGAACATTCTGAATTTAGAGCCCCATTTATGTGTTGTCTATTACAAATAAGAAACAAGCAAATTCCTATGTAACTGAATATTCTTACACACCAGGTAGTGGGGGGGGGGGGTTCAAAATTGTGTATTTAGTGAAAAAAAAAAAAGCTCACTAAGTGATTCTGAGGGGCAATCAAGTTTGGAAAGTATTGAACTTATTGATAATGACTCAGAACTCTTCCACGAGCACATTACTGTGGGAAGTAAAAGGGGATGTGCACACTCCTGCCCTCTCTCTCTGTTGATGATATTACCCATATCCCCCAGAAAATTAAAATTTAGCCTGATCTCTTTTGGAGACAGGAGATGGAGAAAGCAGAAGGTAATCACTAAATATGTTGTATTTGAATTTGTGCAGGTTTTCACTGCAATTATTTTGGGTACTTATTTTCAGGCTTAAAACAAAATATACTGTTAATTACAATACACTGTTGTTGTTTTCTAATTTAAAAAACCTGATGTCTATTATGTTTAGAGATGTGAAGATTCTGGCGGGGGAGAGTATATATATATTTTTTTGTACAAATATTCCCTTAAAAGTTTTTTTTTTTTTTTTTTTGAGACGGAGTCTCGCTCTATCACCCAGGCTGGAGTACAGTGGGCAAGCTCGGCTCACTGCAAACTCCGCCTCCCGGGTTCAGGCCGTTCTCCTGCCTCAGCCTCCTGAGTAGCTGGGACTACAGGCACCCGCCACCGCGCCCAGCTAATTATTTGCATTTTTAGTAGAGACAGGGTTTCACCGTGTTAGCCAGGATGATCTCGATCTCCTGACCTCGTGATCCGCCTACCTCGGTCTCCCAAAGTGCTGGAATTACAGGCATGAGCCACCACGCCCGACCAAAAGCAGTTTTTAAAGATTTTTTTTTCCATCCCAAGACTCGTAATTAATTTCATCAACTTAGGAAAGAGGATACCAATGTGCTTTTACTGAGACAGAGGATAAATGTATGGGAAATTGGCTTTAGTGTATACACATATTTTTTTAAGTGTATATTCACATATACATGTCAATATTTACAATCTTTGACTTAGAAGTGCAAGAAAATTTGTAACTTTATATTCTATAAGACCTTATCGTGCTCTGGGATTCCTATTCCCATAACTGTAAAGAGAAGAGCTTCATTTGGAATCATGGGTGTATACTGGCTTCCCCTCCTCTGGCAAATAGCAGGAATCTAGATGCAAACCTCCTTGATTTAGTGGAACTCTCCCTATGTTCACTAGGATTAGGTCATGTTACAACCTTCAGTCATCAGGAATTTTTTATTTCATTAGACACAGTGTTGCCATTAATAGACTTTCTTTTTTATTTTTATTTTTCAATCTTTTAAATTTTCCTTCCTTCCTTCCTTCTTTCCTTCCTTCCTTCCTTTTCTTTCTTTCTCTCTCTCTTTCTTTCTCTTTCTTTTCTTTTTTATTTTCTTTTCCTTCTTTTTCCCTTCCTTCCTTTTTTCTCTTTCCCTTCCTTCCTTCCTTTCTCTCTTTCTTTTCTTTATTTCCTTTTTTCTTTCTCTTTCTTTCTTTCTTTCTTTCTTTCTTTCTTTCTTTCTTTCTTTCTTTCTTTCTTTCTTTCTTTCTTTCTTTCTTTCTTTCTCTTTTCTTTCTTTCTGTCTCTTTATCTCTCTCTCTTTCCCTCCCTCCCTCCCTCCCTTCCTCCCTTCCTCCCTTCCTCCCTTCCTTCCTTCCTTCCTTCCTCCCTCCCTCCCTCCCTCCCTTCCTCCCTCCCTCCCTTCCTTTGTACTTAGATGGAGTCTTACTCTGTCACCCAGGCTGGAGTGCAGTGGTGTGATCTTGACTCCCTGCAACCTCTACCTCCCGGGTTCAAGTGATTCTCCTGACTCAGCTTCCCGAGCAGCTGGGATTATAGGCGTGTGCCACCACACCCAGCTAATTTTTATATTTTTAGTAGAGACGGGATTTCACCATGTTGGCAGACTGGTATGAAACTCCTGACGCCGTGATCCACCTGCCCCAGCCTCCCAAAGTGCTGGGATTACAGATGTGAGCCACTGCAACTGGCCTAAGACGAATGTGTGTGTGTGTGTGTGTATATATTTATATAATATTTCAAAATATGTATACATTTTGGAATGGCTGGATCAAGCAAATTAGCATATGCATTACTTCATATGCTTACCATTTTTTGTGGTGAGAACAATTAAAATCTGACCTCTTTATAATTTTCAAGTACAGTACATTGGCCTTAACTACCGTCACTGTGTTGTAAAATAGCTTTCTTGAACCTAGTGCTCCCGTCTAACTGAAGTTTTATATACTTTGACCAAGGTTTACCTAACCCCTGTTTTGCCCCAGCCCCTGGTAGCCACCATTCTACTTTCTATTACACTTCGAAAAGTTCAACTTTTAAAATATTCTACATATAAGTGATATTATGCAGTATTTGACTTTCTGTTTCTGGGTTATTTCATTTTTCATAATGCCCTCCAGGGTCATCCATGTCCAAATGATAGGAATTTATTCTTTAATAAGGCCGAATAGTATTCCATTGTGCATGCATATCACATTTTCTTTATCGAACCATCCATTAATGAACAGTTAGGTTGATTATGTATTTTGGCTAATGTGAATAATCCTACAATGAACATGAGAATGCAGACATCACTTCAACATACTCATTTCAATTATTTTTCATATAAATGCAGTAGTGAGATTGCTAGATCATATGGTAGTTTTATTTTTAATGTTTTGAGGAAGCTCCATACTGTTTTCCATAATGGGTATACCAATTTACATTTCTACCAACTGTGAACAAGTGCTCCCTTTTCTCCACATCCTCACCAATACTTGTTATGATTTTTCTTTTTGTTAATAGCCATTCTAACAGGTATGAGGTGATACCTCATTGTGATTTTACTTTGCAGTATCTAATGATTAGTAATGATAAGGATTTTTTCATATTCCTAGTGGCTATTTTCATGGCTTCTTTGGAGAAATGTCTATTCAGATCCTTTGCTCATTTTGTAATCAGGTTTTTGGGATTTTTATTTTGTATTAAGTGGTTTGAGTTCCTTATGTTTTAGATATTAACTTTTTATCAGCTATATGGTTTGCAAATATTTTTCCCATACAGTAGGTCATATCTTGACTCTGTTGATTATTTCCTTGGCTGTGCAAGAGCTTTTATATTTGATGTCATCCCATTTGTGTATTTTTGCTTTTGTTGCCTGTGCTTTTGGAGTCATATCCAAAAAATAATTTTCCAGATGAATATCATAGAGATTTACCCTGTGTGTTTTTCTAAAAGTTTCACAGTTTCAGGTATTACATTTACGTCTTTAATCCATTTTGAGTTGATTTTTGTATATAGTGTGAGATTGAGGCCTGATTTCATCATTCTGCATATGGATATCCAGTTTTCCCAGCACCATTTATTGAAGAAACTGTCTCTTGTGTGTTTTGGGAATCACTGTAGAAAGTCAAATGACAGTAAATGTGTGGATTTATTTTTGAGCTCTCTATTATGTTTCCTTAGTCTATCTGTTTTTATGCCAATATCATGCTGTTTTTATTACTTTAGCTTTTTAGTATATTTATAAGATTGGTCTAGTGTGAGGCTTCCAATTTTATTTATTTATTTATTTTTGTTCAAGATTGCTTCAGAAACTCTTGAGGTTTCGTACTTATTTTAGGACTTTTTAAAATTTCTGTAAATATGGCATTGTAACTTTGATAGAAATTGAATTGAATCTGTAGATCACTTTAGGTGGTACAGTCATTTTTAAAAATATGCATTTTAAATTTCAATAGCTTTTGGAGTACAAGTGGTTTCTAATTACCTGGATGAATTGTATAGTGATAAAGTCTGAAATTTTAGTCCATCTATCACTCGAGTAGTGTACATTGTACTTAATACGTAGCTTTTTATCTGTTGCCATGCTCCACCCTCCTGCTCCTGAGTCTCCAATGTCTGTTTTACAACTTTGTATGCCTTTGTGTACCCATAGCTTAACTCTCACTTATAAATAAGAACAAGCATGGTCATTTTAACAATATTAATTCTTCCAATCTATAAACATGGCATATTTTTCCATTTTTTTTAGTTTTCTTCTATTTCATTCATTAATGTGTTATAGTTTTTAGTGTATATGTCTTTTCCCTCCTTTGTTAAATATATTTTGAAGTTTTTTGTTGCTATTTTATTTATTGATTTATTATTATTATTACTATTTTTGGAGACAAGATCTTGCTCTGTTGCCCAAGCTGGAGTACAGTGGCACAATCTTGGCTCACGGCAACATCTACCTCCCGGGTACAAGCAACTTTTGTTCCTCAGCCTCCCAAGTAGCTGGGATTACAGGCGTGAGCCAACACACCAAACTAAGCTTTGTATATTTAGTAGAGATGGAGTTTTGCCATGTTGTTTAGGCTGGACGGGAACTCCAGGCCTCAAGTGATCCAACCACCTCAGCCTCCCAAAGTGCTGGAATTACAAGCAAGAGCCACTGTGTTTCAACTTTTGTGGTTATTTTAAATTAGATTGATTTCTTTATTTCCTTGTCAGATACTTTGTTATTAGTAGATAGGAATGCGACTGATTTTTATGTTGATTTTGTATTCTGCAAATGTACTAAATTTTTAAATTAGTTCTGACATATTATTGGTGGAGTCTTTAGGATTATGTACATATAATATCATGTTGTAACTTTTTTTGTTTGTTTGAATGCTTTTTATTCCTTTCTCTTGCCTAATTGCTCTGGCTTGGACTTTCAGTACAGTTTTTTTTTTTTGATATGGCAAGTTTATTTTTTAGATACAGCAACATGGACCATTGTGAGCTTGATAAACAGTTATAACACTGCTAAAAGCCTCATATTACATTACAGTATTACCAATGTGTTCATTTATTTATTTTTTTAGAAGTGGTGAGAGTGGGCCTTGTTGTCTTGTTCTCAATCTTAGAGGAAAACTTTCAACTTTTCACCATTGAGTATAATGTTAGCTGTGTGTTTGTTATATATGGACTTTATTGCATTGAGATACATTACCTCTATAACTAATTTGTTGTGTTTTCATCATAAAAGGATGGTGAATGTTGACAAGTGATATTTCTGCACCTATGAGATGATCATATGATTTTTGTCTTTTCTTCTGTTAATGTAGTGAAATCACATTTATAAATTTGCATATGTTGAACCATCCATGCATCCCTGGGGTAAATTGCACTTGATTGTGTTGAGTGATTGTTTTAATGTGCTGTTGCATTTCATTTGCTAGTATTTTGTTGAGGTTTTATGCACCTGTGTTCTTCAGGGATATTGTCTTGCATTATTATTTGTGCATTTGTTTGGCTTTTCTATCAGGGTAATGCAGGTCTCACAAAATAGGTTTGGCAGTAGTTCCTCTTCAAATTTTTGGAAGCATTTGAGAATGATTGATATTAGTTCTTCTTTAAATGTTTGGTAGAATCAGTAGTGAAGCCATCAATTTCTTGGCTTTTCTTTAATGGAAGGCTTTTTATTATTGACTCAATTACTGTTTAATTTTTTGTTTATGAATTTCCCAAAAGTTCTCTTATTATTAATTTCTATTTTCATACCATTATGGTCAGGAAAATATGCTTCATATGATTTTAAACATCTTATATTAAGATATGTTTTACAGCATATATAAAATCTATTCTAGAGTATGTATTCTGTGCAGTCATGAAGAATATGTGCTCTTCTTCTTTTAGACAGAATGTGTTCTATATTATTGTTAGGTCAATTTTATCTAAAATGTAAGTTTAAGTTGATGTTTTCATATTGATTTTTCTCTCTAGGTGATCTGTACATTGCTGAAAGTCTCTTACTATTATTGTATTACAATCTATCTCTTCAGAGCTACTAATATTTGTGTTATATATTTAGATACTACAGAGTGTATATATATTTACAATTTTTATATGTTGTTGATGAATTGACCCTTTCATCAATATATAACAACTTTCTTTGTCATGTTACAATTTTTTGACTTAAAATCATTTTATCTGACGTAAGTATAGCTACTCTTGCTTGCTCCCTTTTGGTTCCCATTTGCATGCAATATTTTTTTCATCTCTTCACTTTTGGTATATGTATATCCTTATAGGTGAAGTGACTCTCTTGTAGACAGCATATATATGGGTCCTTTAACAAATCATGCAACCATTCTATGTCTTTCAATTGGAGAATTTAATCCAATCACATTCAAATAAATTATTGATAGGTAAGGTGATATGGTTTGGCTGTGTGCCCCCACCCAAATATTATCTTAAATTGTAATCCCCATGTTTCAAGGGAGTGAGGTGATTTGATCATGGGGGCAGTTTCCCCAGTGCTGTTCTCATGATAGTAAGTGAGTTCTCACAAGATTTGATGGTTTTATAAGCATCTGACATTTCTTGTACTTGCACTTCTTTCTTCTGCTGCCATGTGAAAAAAGTCTTTGTTTCCCTTTCGCCTTGTGCCATGATTGTAAGTTTCCTGAGGTTTCTCCAACCATGCAAAACTGTGAATCAATTAAACCTCTCTTCTTTATAAATTACCCAGTCTTGGGTATTTCTTTATAGCAGTATGAAAATGGACTAATACATAAGGACTCTACTGACATTTTGTTCATTGTTATCTGGTCATTTTGTAGCCCCTTTGTTCCTTTCTCTCACTGTTGTTCTTTGTGATTAGATTATTTCCTCCTGTATGCTTTGATTTCTTATGGTTTATCTTTTGTGTATCTACTATAGGTTTCTGTTTTGTGATTAACATTAGGCTTATATGAAATGTCTTATAGTTATTGCAGGCTATTTTAGGCTGATAAAGACTGAACTTTGATCACATATACAAACCCTTCACTTTTACTCAACCTCCTTTTCACATTTTATGCCACAATTTACACTTCTTCCTGTTGTGTGTCCCTTAATAAATTATTGTAGCTCTTATTATGTTTAGTAGTTTTGACTTTTTTAACCTTCTTACTAAAAATATAAATTACACACCACCATTACAGTATTAGAATATTCTGAATTTGACTGTGTATTTACTTTTCCCATAAGTTTTATGCTTGCATATGTTTTCATTTTATTAATTAGCATCATTTCTTTCTACTTAAATAATTGCTTTCTGCATTTCCTATAAGTCTGATGGTGATGAACTCTCTCACCATTTGTTTATCTGGGGAAGTCTATATCACTCCTTCATTTTTGAAGAACAGTTTTTCTGGGTATGGTATTTGTGGTTCACAGTCTCTTTCCTTCAGTCATTTGAATATATTTTCCCATTCTCTCTTGGCCTGTAAGGTTTTTGCTGAAAAAGCTACTGCTAACTTTATTTTAACTCCCTTACTTATATGTGATTTGCTCCTTCTATCTTGTTGCATTGTGATCCTATTTTTGTCTTTATTTTTTTACAGTTTAATTATGATATGTCTTAATATAGTCTTGTTTGGATTAAACCTAATTGGGAATCTTTTACTTTCCTGTACCTAGATATTTATATATTTCTTCTAAATTTGGAAACTGTTCTGCTATTATTTCGTTAAATAGATTTTTTTCTCCTTTGTCTTTCTCTTCTCCTTCATAAAGTCCTATAACTTGAAGATTTGTTCTTTTGAATCTATCTTATAAATCTCATAAACTTTCTTCATTCCTTTTAACATTTTCCCCTATATCTGTATATTTTCAAATAACCTACCTTTGAGTTTACAGATTATTTTGTTTGTTTGTTCAATTCCACTGTTGATGCTCTCTATTGCATTTATCATTTCATTCATTGTATTTTTCAGCTCAATAATTTCTGGGTGTTTTTATACTTTTTTTTTTTTTTTTTTTTTTGACAGAGTCTAACTCTGTCACCGAGGCTGGAGTGCAATAGCATGATTTCAGCTCACTGCAACCTCCACCTCCCAGGTTCAAGGGATTTTCCTGCCTCAGCCTCCTGAGTAGCTGGGACTACAGGCGTGTGCCATCACATCCAGCTATTTTTTTTTTTTTTTTTTTTTTTAGTAGAGATGAGGTTTCACCATGTTAGACAGGATAGTCTCGGTCTCGTGACCTCATGATCCGCTTGCCTCGGCCTCCCAAAGTGCTGGAATTATAGGTGTGAGCCACCGCATCCAGCCCATATTTTTTAATCTGTGTGTTAAATTCTAATTTGGGATATTTATTGTTTTCCTGACTTCAACTGTTTCTCTCTATTTTCCTGAAGTTTGCTCAGCTACCTTAAAACAGTTATTTTTTGAATTTTTTGTTGAGCATTTCATATATCTTCATTTCTTTTAAGGTTAGATACTAGGAGATTATTGTGTGTTGTTTTGTTGAGTTTTATCTCTTTGTTATTTTCACGTTTCTTGTTACCTTTTGTTGATGTCTGCGCATTTGAAAAAGTAGGGACCTATTCCAGTCTTTATAGACTGGCTTTATCTGGGAACATCCTTCACCAATTAGCTTGTCCTGGTGCCTGGGTCAATAGGTGAGTGGGCCTGATGCCTGTGTCCACTGGGTTTATGCCTGGAGCTTGAATTCACTGGATAGACATGTTGATTGTGTTCTCAGGGGTATGCCTGGACCCTAGGCCCATGAGGGTCAACCAGAAGCCGTGGTCTGCAAGGACTGGCCTGAAGCCTGGGTTCACAGAGGCTGACCTGGCACTTTGGTGGGTCTTGTGGCTGTGTCTTCAGGGGCTTGCCAGATGCTGGAATGGGCCTGGTATTTCAGATCCATTGGAATGGGCCTGAAGCCTGAGTCCATGGGGGCTGGCCTAGAGCTGAAATGGGCCTGGGCCCTGAATTTGCAGAGGTTGGCCTTAGTTTTGGGTCTGCATGGGTCAACTTGGAGCCTTAGTGCATGAGGGCCAGCCTGCCACTGGAAGGATGTTCCTGAGCCCTGGGTCTTCTGGAACAGGTGCAGAACCTGGGTATGCCTAAGTGTGAGGTTAGGGAGCAGGCCCAAAGTGTTGGGTTGATAGAAGTGACCTGGCTCTGGGCATCCTTGGAGCTTTGTCTGCAGGAACCAGCTTTGTGCCTGAGGTTGGGGTACATACCTGATGCTCAGTCAGTTCCAAAGCTTTGAGCTTTGTTGAATGACCTGGCTCTGGGCTAGGCTAAAATCTGGGTGTGCCTACAGCCTGCAACCACAGGGGCTAGCCTGGTACTGACTGGGTGGGCATGCAGTCCATATCTATAGGGACTGTTCTGGAGGCTGAGTTTGTGGGTGCTGACCTAATGACCAGAGATGTGGGTGCTGGCCTAGTGATGGGGTGGGCCTAAAACCTAGGGCCATGGGTGTCTAGGCTGCTACTGAAAGCAGTCCAGAGTGTGGTGCTCCTGGGGTCAGCCAGGAAGTGGGGCAGATCTGTACACCAAGTCATCCAGGCAGACCAGAAGCTTGTGGCTATAGTATCTGGACTGGTGCTGGGTTGGACATGGAACCTCATTTTGCAGTTACCAGTTTAGAGTCTGGAGCTGTGGGTTTAGCTTGGAACCATGGGAACTGGCCTAGAGCCTGAGTTTATGAAGGCTGAGTTGGAACTGGGGTGGGCCCGAAGTTTGGAGTCACTGGGGCCACCTTAGCAGTGGGGCTTGTCCACGGCCTAAGACCACTGAGGTCATCCAGGCAAGTGAGATGATTCTAGTGACTTAATCCCTGGTACCACTTGGATTCTGGTACCGTGGTGACAAGCCAGGCTGGGTTTTACTGGGATGGGCTCAGTGTAGAGGTTCAAGGCAAGGTCTGGAGCTCACTTCCCTCTTTTTCTGCCAAGCAAAGGATATTTCTGTCCACACTGTACTTTTAGGGGTTTTTGGAGGGGTGATGCAGGTAAATTAAAACTGTTATTTCTACTCTCTTCATTGCATATTTTCATACTTCTATGCTGTATTTTCTCACCTGCTTTCCTCAGCTCTTGTGAAGGTATTTTTCTACATGTATGGTTTTTCAAATTGATGTTTCTGAGGGGGGATGAGTGCTGAAACATCCTATTCCACCAACTTGCTTTCAATAGTGTATACTTTCTTATCACTTGAAAATGCCTCTCACCAATTTTTTCAGTTGATAATTAGGATCTATTCAATCTGAAATTATTATTCTCATCTACTTATTCTTGACAAATTTAATGAATGTAAATAGGAAAATGTTAAGGAGATTGTTAACAGGACACTTGAAGTTCACAAGGAGATAAAAAGGACCCACTTAGTGCTAACTATTCAGGTTGAGACGAGGGTTAAAATGGAAGGTTAAGTTTTCACTACAACTCCTCTGGTTGTTATGGTGACGGGAACGTGTTGAACTGAAAGGAGGTTGTGCAATGTTACAATGGGATCATGGAGTTTTCTCTCATATAAGCCATTTTCAAAATATAGGTGTTAGAGCTAGTCAGAATACTAACCTACTCCCATGGCAAAACAGGAAAAAATATAATAATTAAAAGTGCATTGATTCTTCCAGACAAACTGGTGTCTGACTTCTCAGAAGTATCATAGGACTACTAAGGGGCAATGGCTACAGAAAATGGGGATTCTATACTGATAAGAGACAAAAACATGTGACTGACTCAGTTGCAGCATTTTTTAATTTTAAAACCTCTATGTTATTTGTTAAGCTTTGTCAATAATATGTACCTACAAAAGTATGAAATCCTAAAGTTTTATAGTTTTACAAAATAGAATAATGAAAGATATTTTCCTTGGTTTTTAAATATTGTCCTACTGTGTACATGACTTTGCTTTATGTTGTATTACTGACTATATATTTTTGCTTGGGAGTTAAATGTATATTTTATTGCAATTGGAAAAAAACAAGTTTTTCTGAAAGACACTTTATTTTAGACATAGCTGTTTACTGTTTGACCAGCTCCACCTAAAATAGTAGCTTTATAAAATCATAAATGCTATTCCATGTCATTTGAATGATATGGAATAATTGTTAATAAGTTTAGGTAAATTTTATTCATCATTGATCAATATAAATAGTATTTTGTATCCAAAATTCATTTTGTCAGTTCTTAGAATTGTTGGCCACTTAAATAATGAATGCTATCTTGCTTTATGATTTTAGAAGAAAATAAAATCAGCTCTGATATATCTATGTATCTATGCCTCTATCTATCTATCTATCTTTCTATCTCCTAGTCTCATGTTATAGGGGAATCCCAGTTCTGATTTGGGCTGTGTGTACATCAAAGATCAAAGCATCATTATGGGCATGACAAAGTGTGCCAGTGCCCCCATATTATTAGGGTTAGTAGTAGGTATGCTTTTTTTTTTTTTCTAGTGCCAAATATCATAAAGGCCAAAATTCTTACAATTACTCGTTTATTATATTCATAAAGTGTCTTGATCCCATTTTACATAGTGTATGCTAGACTTGTGTCTGGCTAGATCCCAAGAGCATATGATTTAAAATATAAATGGTTTTGATCAAAAAAAGAGAGAGACTTCTAGAGTTTGGAGCTTTGAACTACCCAAGACCTAATAGATTATTACCGGTGCTGAGATAGTATAAGTTATTTGTAATATTGTGTTATATCTGATGCTTTAATGGTGCAGAATAAGGCACAAAGCAAAGGCATAATGATAAATTGGATTATTTTAACATGACAAACTATAATGATGAAGAGAATTGGTGAAACTGCATTCCAAGAACACTTGAGGCCTCAGACAGGTTTAGCATGCAAGAAATGAAGAATGAAGATATGGAATGGAAGGATCGGTGGAGGAAAATAAAGATAAAAATCAGAGGATAACTTTTTTCTCATTTAGGGTGAAGCTTTACAAGAAAGAAGAAATGGATTTGTCATTTGTGACCCTAAGATTTAAAATTGAGAGCAATGGGAGGTCCCAATTCAATAGGATGTAGTTAATTTTCAAGTACTTCTAGATATTTCAGAGGAGAACTCCAACTTGAGAAGGATAGTTGGACTAAATCATTTCATTTTGAATTCCATTTTTACTAATATTTTATAAAATTACAAACAATGAATGTAGGAAATTAAAATAATACTTTCTTAGAGTAAGCTGAAGTCACTTTCAAGGTGAAAAATCATTAGCAAACTGTAAAAAAAAAAAAACTATAATACATAATATATAAGAGGTAAAACCGCCAATATGCAAAATCTTCATTAATCTAATAGAAAAAAATACAAGGAAAGATAGGCAAAGGATATGGAAGATAATTCATATTAAAAAGAATATAAATACCAGCTAACTTTTATATAGCACTTACAGTAAATACTATTCTAAGTGTTAATTCACCTAATCCTCAAAACTTTTTAAGTTGAATACCATTATCTTCTCCATTATACCAATGAATAAAAACTGAGGCATAGAGAATTGAGTAAATTGGCCAATGTCAAATAAATAGCCAGTTGTAGGGCAGGTATCTAAAATGTCTTGGCTTCAATGTCTGTACTCTTAGTCATTGTTGTAAAACACAGGATGGATAATTGTCCAAATATTTAATATTTAGTCCTTCACAGAAAATGGCCAGCCACACAGTCTCTGTAAAAACTATTCATCTCTGTTATTACATATGTAAATACATGAGTGTGGCTGTGTTCCAATAAAACTTTATGGACACTGAAATTTTAATTGCATACAATTTTCATGTATCATAAATATTGTTTTTCTTTGGGTACTTTTACTAACCATTTAAAATGTAAAAACAATTCTCAGCTTGCATGAAATACAAAAAAAGGTCGTAGGCCAGATTTGGCCCACTGGCTGGATTTAGCCTATAGGCTGACCCCTGTTCTATATTGTAATTCAGTGTAGTATATGTAAATGATCAATAAACACATGAAAAGATGCTCAGTTCATTACAAATAAAAGGAGTACAAACAAAAATCAAGATATTACTAAACACTGATCAAACTGAAATAGGTTAAGGTAGGAGAATAAGTTAGTGTAAACTTTCTGGTAGGAGTGGGAAACAAGTTGGCAACAAGTTGGCAATGTAATCACATTTCTTAATATTCATACACTTTGACCCAGCAGTTCCATTTCTAGGCTTTCTCTCAAAGAAGAAATCAGTCTGGTATACAAAGTTTGTGTAAAAGTATGTTTCACAGATATTTGTTTATAATAGGGAGAAACTAAGAACAGGAAACACCCTAAATGCCCTCCATCAGGAGATTAGTTAAGTAAATCATGGTACATCTTTACATCAGAACATCTATTTAAAATGATCATACTTATTGACATATTATTGCAGGAAAAATTAAGTTATGAAATGGCATGTTTAGGCTAACCTGTTTAAATGTTTTTTAACTTGACAAATAAAAACATTCCAATATTTGTTGTTTACAACAAGATGTTTTGTAATATGTATACATTGTGGAGTGGCTAATTCAAACTATTATTAACATATACATTAGGGTAGTCTTTTTTTAAAAAATGGCTTTATAGAGAGCAATATGAACAAATAGAAGGAACCTCCAATTGCCCCCCAACCCTGCACAAGGACACCAACTTAAACACTATCTACACAGAAAAAGCACCTTCACAAGAGCCAAAAATCAGGTAAACTATCACAGTACCTAGTTTTAACTTCATATTGCTGAAAGAGGCACTGAAGAAGGTAGGAAAGATAGCTTAAATCACTGACACTACCTCTTCCCCGTCCACCAGAAGTGGCTGTATGGTACGGAGAGAGAATCTGTGTCATTGGGAGAGGGATAGTGCAGCAATTTTAAGACATTGCATTGAACTCCGTGCTGCCCTGTTACAACAGAAAGCAAAACCAGGCTGAACTTAGCTGACACCCACCCATAGAGGCAGCATTTAAAACAGCCCTAGCCAGAGAAGAATTGCCCATAACAGTTGTCAAAACTTGAATTCAGGCAAGCCTCACCACCACAGGCTAAAGTGTTTGGGGACCCTAAGAGAACTTTAAAAGTAGTCTAGGCCAAAAGGGCTGCAAATCCTACACAAGTCTTAGTGTGGAACTGGGCTCAGAACCAGTGGACTTGGGGACACACAACCTATTGAGACACTAGCCAGGGCAGCTAAGGGAGTGCTTGTGCCAGCCTGCCCTTTACTCCAGGCTACACAGCTGTCGCCTCTAAAAGAGACCCCTTCCATCTACTTGAGGAGATGAGAAGGAAGAGTAAAGAGGACTTAATCTTGCCTCTTGGATACCAGTTCAGCCACAGTAAGATAGGACACCAGTCAGAGTTGTGAGGCTTCCTTTCTGGGCCCTAGCTCCAGGATGAAATTCCTAGACACCTGGAACCAAAAAGGAACCTACTGCCTTGAGGGGAAAATCTCAGGCCTGGCAGGAGCCATCACCTGCCGACTAACGAGCCCTTGGGTTCACGTATAACCAGCAGTGATGTCTAGGTATTATGCTATGGGCCTTTGGTGAGACTCTGAGACTTGCTGGGCTCAGGTAAGATTCAGCACATTCCCAACTGTGGTGGCTATTGGGAGAGACTCCTGCCTGAGAAAAGTGGAGGGAAAAGTAAAGGAAACTTTGTCTTACATCTTAGGTGCTAGCACAGCCACAAGGGGTTAGAACATCAAGCAGGCACTTGGTGTATCTGATTCCAGGCCTTGGTCCTTTGACAGGATTTCTGGACCTGCCCTGGTCCAGATGGGAGTACACTTCCCTGAATGGTGAGTCCCAGGCCAGGTAGCATTACACCTAATCTGACAGAGGAGCTCTTATATCTTAAGGTAACATTGACGGTAACCTGACAGTATTCCCCATGGACCTGTGGTGGTGGTGGACATGCGATGAGGCTTCTGTCCCTGTGAAAAGGGAAAGGAAGAGTGGGAAAGAGTGAGAACATCTTGTGGTTTGAATGACAACTCAGCCACAGTACAATAGACCACCAGGTAGATTTCTAAGGTTTTTGAATCCAGTCCCTGGCTCCCAGAATGCATCTTTGGACCTGCCTAGGGAATGGGGGAAGTTGCTGCCCTAAAAGGAAGGATACGAGCCTGGCTGGGTTTGAATACCTGCTGATTGTGGAGCCCCAGGACCTTGAGTGAACATAGGTGGTGACCATACAGTGGTTACAACAGCCTTGGGCAAGACCCAGTCCTGTGCTGGCTTCAGGTCTGACACGGCACACTCCCAGTTGTGGTGGTCACAGGGGTGCTTGCATGATATAACCCTTATCTCCAGGTGGATCAGAATAAGTAGAGAAAAATGGATTGGGAAAAAGTAAGGGAAGAGAATAAGAGTCTCTGCCTGGTAATCCAGAAAAATTGTCCAGATCTTATTCAGGACTATGAAAGCAGTATGTCTACAAGTCTGCAATAACCACAAGGTTACTGGGATTGGGGTTCCTCCTAATGCAGATATGACTTAGATTATAACACCCAAGTACTTTTGAACACATGAAAAGCCTTCCCACGAAGGACGGGTCCAAAGAAGTCCAGACTGAAAAATAGAATAAATACCTAACTTTTTAATATCCAGACACAAGAAAACATCCACAAGCATCAAAACCATACAGGAAAATATGATCTCACCAAATGAGCCAGCTAAGGTACCAGAGAGCACTCTTGGAGAAACAGAGATATGTGACCTTTCAGACAGAGAAATCAAAATAGCTGTTTCAAGGAAACTCAAATAAATACAAGATAACATAAAGAAGAAATTCAGAATTCTATCAGATAAATTTAACAAAGAAACAAATTGAAATAATTTAAATGAATTGTTTCAATTCTTTGAAATTTTGAAGTTGAGAATCCAACTGGCATACTGAAGAATGCATCAGAGTCTTTCAATAGCAGAACTGATCAAGGAGAAAAAAATATGAGCTCAAAGACAGGCTATCTGAAAATACACTGTCAGAGGAGACAAAATAAAAAGGATAAAAAACAATGAAGCACAACTACACAGACTACAGTACCTAGAAAATAGCCTCAAAAGGGCAAATCTATGTGTTATTGGCCTTAAAGATGAGATAGGGGTAGAGACAGTGGTAGAAAGTTTATTCAAAGGGATAATAAAAGAGAACTCCCCAATCATAGAGAAATATATCAACATCCAAGTAAAAGAAAGTTACAGAACACCAAACAGATTTTACCCAAAGAAGACAACCTTAAGGCATTTAATAATCAGACGCCCAAAGGTAAAGGATAAAGAAAGGATCCTAAAAGCATCAAGAGAAGAGAAACAAATAACACACAATGGAACTCCACTAGGTCTGGCAGGAGACTTTTCAGTGGAAAGCTTACAAGCTAGGAGAGAGTGACATGATAGATTTAAGTTATGAAGGGAAAAAATGTTTACCCTAGGATAGTATATCTGGCAAAGTTATCCTTCAAACATGACAGAAAAATAAAGACCTTCTAAAAACTACAAAAGCTGAGAGACTTTATCACCAAACCTGTCCTGCAAGAAATGCTAAAGGGACTTCTTCAATTAAAAAAAAAAAAAAAAAAAAAGCACATCAATGAGAATAAGAAGTCATCTCAAGGTACAAAACTTAGTGGTAATAGTACACAAAACCACAGAATATTATATCCCTGTAATTGTAGTGTGTAAACTACTCTTATATTAAGTACACAATTTAATATAAGAATATAAACTTCATTATATAACTATATACTGAAACAAAAAAAATCGTAAGTACAACAACATTTTGAAGACATAGTACACCAAGATTTAAATAGAAAAAATAAAAAGTTAAAATTGGTGAGAGAAAACTAAGGTGTAGTTTTTGTACGTTTTATTTATTTTTTGTTAGTTTGTTCATTTATGCAAATAGTGTTAAGCTGTTATGAGCTCAAAATAATGGGTTATAAGACAGAATTTGCAAGCCTCATAGTAACCTCAAAACAAAAAATATATACAATGGATGCACAAAATAATCAAGAAATTAAATTATACCACCATTTAAAACCATCGTCATTAAAGGAATACAGAAAGGAAGGACAAAAGGAAGAGAACACCACAAAACAACCAGAAAACAAATAATAAAATGGCAGGAGTAAATTCTTACTTCTCAATAATAACATTGAATGTGAATTGACTAAACTCTCTAATCAAAGGACATAAAATGGCTGAAATAATTGTTTAAAAAGCAAATGATTTGTTGCCTACTAGAAAAAAAAACTTCACCTCTAAAGACAAATAAGGACTGAAAATAAAGGGATAGACAAATATATTCTAGGATAAAGGAATCAACAAAAAAGAGCATAAGTAGCTATAATTGCATCAGAAAAAATATATTTCTAGACAAAAATTATATGAAGAGACAAAAAAGGTCACTAAATAATGACAAAGGTGTCAATTCAGCAAGATGATATAACACTTTTCAATATATATGCAACTGACACTGGAGCACCTAGATGTATAAAGAAATATTACTAGAGCCAGAGAGAGAGATAGGCCTCAATACAATAATAGTTGGACAGTTCAACACCCCACTTTCAGCATTAGACAGATCTTCCAGATAGAAAACCGCTAAAGAAAAATCAGACTTAATCTGAACTATAGACCAAATTGATCAAATAATTATTTATTGAATGTTTCATCAAAGAGCTGCAGAATACACATTCTTTTCCTTGGCACATGGATCATTCTCAAAGATAGACCGTAAGTTAGGTCACAAAACAAGTCCTAAATCATTAAAAAAATTGAAATAGTATCATGCATTGTATTAGTCCGTTTTCACACTGCTGATAAAGACATAGCCGAGACTGGGAAGAAAAAGAGGTTTAATTGGACTTACAGTTCCACATGGCTGGAGAGGCCTCATTATCATGGCAGGAGGCGAAAGGCACTTCTGCATCACTGCGGCAAGAGAAAATGAGGAAGAAACAAAAACAGAAACCCTTAATAAACCCGTCAGATCTTATGAGACTTATTCACTACCACAAGAATAGCACGGGAAAGACTGGCCCCCATGATTTAATTACCTCCCACTGGGTGCCTCCCACAACATGTGGGAATTCTGGGAGATACAATTCAAGTTGAGATTTGAATGGGGACACAGCCAAGCCATATCAAGCATCTCTTGCCACAATGGAATAAAACTGAAAATCAATAATAAGAAGGATTTTGGAAGGTATACAAACACATAAAAATTAATCAATATACTCTTGAATGACAGTGTTTGTCAATGAAGAAATTAAGAAGGAAATTGAAAAAATTCTTGACACATATTATCAATGAAACACAACACATCAGAATCCATGGAATACAGCAAAAGTGGTACTAAGAGGGGAGTTTATAGTGACAAGTGCCTACATAAAAAAAAGAAAACTTCAAATAAACAACCAAATGTTACATCTTAAGGAAATAGAAAAGGAAGAGCAAGCCAAAGCCAAAAATTGTAGAAGAAATGAAATAATAAAACTTAGAGCATGCATAAAATAATTAGAAATGAAGTAAACAATAAAAAGATTAATGAAAGAAATAGTTGGGTTTTTTTTGGAATATTAAACAAAATTCACAAAACTTCAGCGAGACTAACAGAGAAAAAATGAGAGGACCCAAATAAATAAAATCAGATACAAAAAAGGAGACCTTAGCACCGATGCTGCAGAAATTCAAAGGATTTTTAGTGACTACTATGAGCAACTGTATGCCAATAAATGGGAAAGTCTAGAAGGAATGTTCAAATTCCCAGGCACATACAACCTACCAAGGTTGAACCATGAATAAATTCAAAACCTAAACAGGCCAATAACAAGTAACAAAATCAAAACCATATTAAAAAGTCTACCAGCAAAGAAAAGCCTGGGTGGGACCTGATGGCTTTACTGCTGAATTCTACCAAACATTTAAGAAACAACTAATACCAATCCTACTCGAAGTATTCCAAAAGATATAGGAAAAAGGAATATTTCCAAACTCATTCTATGAGGCCATTATTACGCTGATACCAAAACCAGACAGACACATAAACAAACAAACAACAACAACAAATCTACAGGCCAATATCCCTGATGAATATAGATGCAAAAATCCTCAACAAAATATGAGCAAACAGAATTCAAGAGCACATTTAAAAGATCATTCAACATGACCAAGTGGGATTTATTTCAGGGATGCAAAGATGGTTCAATATATGCATATCAATTAATGTGATACAACATATCCAAAGAATGAAGGACAAAATCATATGATCATTTCAACTGATGCTGAAAAAGCAATGATAAAATGCAACATCCTTTCATAACAAAAAGCCTCAAAAAACAGGATAGAAGGAACATACCCCAACATAATAAAAGCCATATTACAGACCCACAGCTGGTATCATAATGAAAGGTGAAAAACTGAAAGCTTTTCCTCTAAGATCCGGAACATGACAAGAATGCTCACTTTCACTACTGTTATTCAACATAGTACTGGAGGTCCTAGCTGGAGCGATCAGACAAGAGAAAGAAATGAAGGGTATTCACATTGGAAAGAAAGGATTCAAATTATTTTTGTTTGCAGATGATATGATTTTATATTTGGAAAAACCTAAAGAAGCCACCAGAAAACTTTTAAAACCAATGTTTATGGATTGGAATAATCAATGTTTTTAAAATGTCTATACTATCCAAAACAATCTGCAGACTCAATGAAATGAAACTCTATCAAAATTCCAAGGATAATCTTCACAGAAATATAAAAAAGCAATCTTAAAAGTTATATGGAACCATAAAAGACCCAGAATAGCCAAAGCTATTCTGAGCAAAAAGAACAAAACTGGAAGATATACATTATCTGACTTCAAATTTTACTATAGAGCTACAGTATTTCCAAAAATGGCATGGCTCTGACATAAAAACAGAAACATAGATCAGTTCAACAGAATAGAGAACTGAGAGATAAATCCATACATCTACAGTGAACCCATTTTTGACAATGGTTCCAAGAAAATACATTGCAAAAGGACAGTGTTTTTAATAAATGGTGGTGGGAAAACTGGATATCCATATGCAAATGAATGAAACTAGACCCCTATCTCTCACCCTCTACAAAAACCCAATCAAAATGGATGAAATACTTAAATATAAGTTCACACACTATGAAACTACTAAAGAAACACTTTGGGGAAACTCTCCAGGACATCAGTCTGAGAAAACATTTTTTTCTTTTTTTTTTCTTTATCTTTCTTTTTTTTTTTTTTTTTGAGACAGGGTCTCAATCTGTTGCCCACGCTGGAGTACAGTGGCATTATATTGGCTCACTGCAACCTCCACCTCCAGGGCTCAAGTGATCCACCCGTCTTAGCCTCCCAAGTAACTGGGATCGCAGGTTCACACCATCATGCCTGGCTAATTTTTTTTTGTAGAGACAGGGTGTCACCATGTTATCCAGGCTGTTCTTGAACTCCTGGGCTCAAGTGATCTACCCACCTCAACCTCCCAAAATGTTTGGATTACAGGTGTGAGCCACAATGACCAGCCTCAAAGATTTATTGAGTAATACCTCATAAGCATATGCAATTAAAGCAAAAATGGACAAATGGGATCACAAGATGAAAAGCTTCTTCCCAGCAAAATAAACAGTCAACAAAGTGAAGAGGCATTCCACAGTGTGGCAAAAATATTTGCAAATTACCTGACAAAGGGATTAATTACCAGAATATATAAGGAGCTCAAACAACTATATAGGAAAAATTCTAATAATCTGTTTAAAAATGGGCTAAAGTTGTGAATAGACGTTTCTCAAAAGAAGACATACAAATGGCACAGAGGTATGTAAAACTGTTCTCAATATCATTGATTATCAGAGCAATGCAAATCAAAACTACAATGAGATATTACTTTATTCCAGTTAAAATGTCTTGTATCCAAATGTCAAGCAACAACAAATTCTGGTGAGGATATGGAGAAAAGGGAACCCTTGTACACTGTTGGTGTGAATGTAAATTAGTACAACCACACTTTGAAAGCTCCTCAAAAACTTAAAATAGAGTTATCATATGATCCAGCAATCCCACTGCTGGGTACATACCCCAAATAAAGGAAATCAATACATCCCAAAGATATCTGCACTGCCATGTGTATTGTAGCTGTGTTCACAGTGGCCAAGATATATCTACCTAAATGTCCATCAACAGATGAATGGAAATAGAAAACATAATACATATACACCATGGAGTACTATGCAGCCATAAAAAGAATTCAATCCTGTCATTTTCAACACTACAGATGGAACTGGAGATCATTAAGTTAAGTGAAATAAGCCTGGCACCAAAAGACAAACATCATATGGTCTCATTTGTGGGAGCTATACATTAAAACAATTGAACTCATGAAGATAGCAAGGAGAGGAGGTTTACTAGAGTCTGGCAAGAGTAGTGGGAGGGTTGGGGGAATGTGGGGATGTTTAATGGGTACAAAAATATTTAGAAAAATGAATAAGACCTAGTATTTGAAAACAGGGTGACTCTAGTAACAATAATTTAATTGTACATTTTAAAATAACTAAAAGAGTATAATTGGATTGTTCAAAGCACAAAGGATAAATGATTGAGGTGATAAATACCGATTTTACCCCGATGTGTTTAATGTGCTTTATATGCCTGGATCAATATATCTCATGTAAGCCATAAATATTTATACCTACTACATACCCACAAAAATTAAAAATAAAATTAAAAATTAAAAATAAATGAAGGAAATAAAAATGGTTTTATATACATGCCTATAGAAATGTTAGAAAGTATGTTCACTGAAATATTCACAGTGATCATCTCTAGGAAGTTGAGTTTGAAGTTATTTTTTTGAAGGGGGAGATTCCTTTGTTCTGTATATTATTCGGTGTTGCTTCAGTTTTTAGCTTTAGCAACTTATGTTTCCATTCAGATAAAATTAAAAGTAAATTTATTTTTATTTTGTAAACAAAATATTAAGGTTTGACATGAAACATCTGCCAGAATTTCTCTGATTTATAACTTCAATGCAATAGTCACGTCATGTACCTCAATTCTGCCTGTAGGCCTAAGAAGCCTTAACGTTATGGTGTATTCTCACTTTCGTCTCCATTGCCTCACCAAGTCCATGCTCTTGTCCCTATTTCTTGTCTCTTTCTACTGACCTTGTGGAAATTTCTCCTTCTACCAGTTCTCTGGTGTTGGAGCAAGAGTGTGGAGGTTTTTTTCTTATGAGTAATAGGAAGAATGAGATAATCTAATCACTATTATTCCTCACTGCTACTTCTGAAACTCATTTCATATGCCTTCCCATTCTTTTCAAATCAATGTGCTCCTATCTTTTGGCCTCTAGGAATACTCCTATTCTCCCAGAAAACTTTGTCACTTGGTTCAGATGTGTTTATCTTCCACCTTGAGCCACAGCTTCATCTTTGATAACCTCCTAATTCCTAAAGATCATTGATTTCTTAAACATTGCCATGGATTTATATCCTCCTCCAACCCCACCAATAGCAGTTAAATTTCAAATTTCCATTGGCCCAGGATATTCTGAGGTAAGGGTAGGTCTATTCTAGGGTGAACCCCAACACTCTCTCCTCAAGTGAATTCAAAATTTGAACTACCCCTTCACCCTACAATCCTCACCTAGAATTCTTGGGCTCAGTGGTGACGTGTTGTATTCTGGATTTCTGCTGGCTCCTGCAGATCATATGGAAATATTAGTTCGTGTTATGGTTCAGGCCCAATTAGTCTCTGAAGGAGGATGATAAAATGCAGGTGTTGGGGAAAGAATTTGCTTTGCACTTGATGCCATTTTAATTACCATAAAACTCGCCAAAACTAGGCCATTAGTTTTCAACAATAATGATATCTGGGTTCCACCTACAAACATTTTGATTTAATTTCTATGGATTGTGGACTCTAAACTGGCATTTTTAAAAGTTCTCCTGGTGAACGAATGTGCAGCCAAAATTTAAAACCATTGTGAAAGCAATGAGGGATGTAAATCTGAGGCGTCGCTTAAACAGAACTGTGTGAATGAGTTACTAGCTTCCTTCTATCTGACAGCAGAAAAAATCAAGAGAGCACTAGACCCTGGAGTTAGATGGTGAATGAATGGATTCAAATGTCCAGGGAGTGGAGCAGTATGTATAGAGGCTGTGAGCCCAAGAGCTGGATTCAGATATATACATGCTGAAATGACAGCTTCACTGCTTTTAGCTATTTCATGTTAGATAAGTAGTAATATTTTTAAGTGTCAGTTTACACATAAAAAAAATAGGGTTAGAAATGATGGAAGGATTCAACGACATAAAATATGTGAAAGCATTTAATAAGGGTCTTCCTTAAAGTAATGTTAATAAGCAAGTATAATCTACATTGTTCAGGTTTGCTCATTGGCAGCAATGGGTTTAGGACAGTTATCTGTTCCTTGACCACAGACAAGTTTACAGTAATGAGATGCTTTCCTCTTCAGTGTAACTAAACTAGTTTTCTCATTTGCCTGAGTTTATAAAACAAAAAATGTAGAATTCAAAACTTTGAAGGTATTTCAGGAGTCACCTCGTAAAATGTATCATTCAATTCAAGGATTCAATTTAAAATGGAGATACGTTGATCAAAGGATACAAAGTTTCAGCCATGGTGAATAAGTTCTGATTCTAATCTAATGAAGTTTAGGAAATGTTGCTTCAAATCTAATGAACAGCATGGTGACTATAGTTAATAATATTGTATTGTGTATACAAAAGTTGCTAAAGGAATAAATCTTGTATGTCCTCACCACACATACACAAAAAGGTAACTATGTGATGTGATGAATATGTTAATTAGCTTCATTGTGGCAGTCATGTCACAATGTATACATATATCAAAACGTCATGTTGCACATCTTAATATATAATACAATTTTAATTAAACCTCAATAAAACTGGAAAGAAGAAAAGAAATTTTAAGACACGACCTTTGCTAGAATAATTTTAGTAATAAGAAATCCACTTCCTCAAAAATAGCTTTATTTTTTAGATTGGAAGTTTCACTTTTTACATTTTGAAAAATTAACTATTACCTGTAAATACCAATGTAATTCATATTTATATAACCTCAGATGAAAAAATATATGGACAAGATACTGTTAAAAAAATCCCTTCTTGTACTATGCATATTACCTGGGTGATGAAATAATCTATACACGAAACCCCAGTGACATGCAATTTATCTATATAACAAACCTGCACAAGTACACCTGAACCTAAAATAAAATGTAAAAAAAAAGAAAACATTCTATCTCAAACCTTCCTGATACCTTTTATAGACAAAGAATATAACAATTTTTTTCCATTAGGTTATTTATAAATGAAAAGAAGCTTATGCTGGTATCCTGTGTTGTAATGATGATAGCTTTCAATCACAGGCATACATACAAAGTTGTATGTAAACAGATTTTAAATGTGTCATTATTTGTCTCTAGCTAGTGCCATCTTATGTTACACCTGAGCATCCTCAGGGTCCCAAACCTTGTACACTAAGTCTTCAGTTAATGTAGTAGATAGATTCTTGGAAACTGTGACTTTAAGCAAAACAAAGTAATGAAACCTATTTTTACCATAGGCTAATTTACATAAACAAGAGTTAAGTTCCTTTGGCACATTTCTGGTCACAAAAACAACACAAAATTTCTAAATAAAGACAAAAACACTTCGAATATTCAACATTGAAATAAATGTAAGCTAGACATGCATTCAAAACAGATTAATAAAAACAAGTAAGATAATTATTTACCCACTTACTCAGGTCACCAGAGCCTATCCCAGGAGCTCAGACCTGAAGGTGTGAATCATCCCTGGACAGGAAACCATTACCTAGCAGAGTATACTCACACCCACACTCATACTCACTCATGCTGGGACCATGTAGATATGCCAATTCACTTATTGTGCACATCTTTGGGATTTAAGAGGAAACTGGAGTACCCAGAGAAAACTCATACAGATATGAAGAGAGTGTGCAAAGTCCACATAGTCAGTGGTCCTGATTGGGAGTCAATTTTTTTCTCATCAATGTTATAACAAAATGATGTTGAATGAAACAATGTTATTTGAGGACTTGCTGTATAGAGAGCTCTTTTTAAATGATCGACTGTGCACCAGATAAATTGTCTGAAGGGCAATCCTTTCACCATGAAATTTGGAAGATGTGGAACTGAAAGTGTGGTCATTTCTTTGAAATGCTACGTGGAATCTCCTAACACTTGAACAAAGTAACCACTCCAAAGCAAACAAAAACCCATTTTAATGAATTCAAATTAAAAAAAAAAAAAAAAACAACATTTATCTTCTACAGATATACAAAGCATTATATTCAGTTTCACAATGATTTTTTACAATGACTCAATTAGCTAATTATATATTATAGCTGATTACATGCACTTGCACTAATTACATAATTACATGAATAATATAAACATATCAACTAAAAATCAATTTTCTAGAAGCCAAGGATATTCTCAGATAACAAAAGTAAAAGACATATTTGCAAAACTACCAGATCAGAATAGTTTTTAATATTCTCTGACTATTAATATTATACTTAGTTTTTAACTTATTCTAGAATTTCTAGACCCACATATCCTATACTAATTTTTAAGAATCCAGACCTTTTAGTGACAGCCAAAAATGTGCTCTGTATTCAGATAAGCGTCCTAAGAAAAATGAGCAGATAATTTGCATTAAATATTGCTGTGGATAATAGATCTAAGTCAGGAACAGTAATCCAGATGTACTCAGCTTTACGAAATAGCTGTATTCCTGAGAAGTTACACAGAAATCAGTTTTCCTTAAGGACAAAATGGTTTTGAAAAAACATTGCTGGTTGATTTTCAATTGGCAATATTGACCGTTCTCTCACTATTCCATGAGAGGAATTTGAAGAGGGGAATATCCTCAGGCTTTTCAACTGAAAATTTCTCTCTAAAGAAATAGATAAATAAAATAAAAGCATTTGATATTTAAAAAATCTGTAGCAAAGTCTTTTGTAAAGTGATTATTCCTTCAATTATGTCAGTTTTTCTCACTGTAAGAATACATTTTAAAGGTTAAAGGCAAAGCCTCATGATCTTGTAACATAAGTAAGAAGTGGTCAAGTCTGTGCCAGATTCCCTTTCCAGCATGACCATTGGAGCCCCATTGGAGCTTTAAGAGGAAAAACATTTTCAAGCTTCACATTCATTGATCATGCTATCAGGATCACAAGATCTGTCATAGAGCTTTTTCTAAGAATAAAAGTTTTTTTCTATATTTAAGTATTATTTCTCTAGGATAGATTCCTTGAAGTAGAATTGCAGGATTAAAAAGCATAAACATTTTAAGGCTCTTGATTCATATTGCAACATTGTTCACCAAAAAAGCTATATCAATTTCCACTGCCATTAGCAATAATGA
Source organism: Macaca fascicularis (assembly GCF_037993035.2). NCBI lineage: Eukaryota > Metazoa > Chordata > Mammalia > Primates > Cercopithecidae > Macaca > Macaca fascicularis. Next base: position 123,496,422 of record NC_088395.1, on the reverse strand, counting down.
GATCATCAGAGGGGTACTATCACAACTCACAACACTGTTTCAAACACACACCCATCCCTGTTTCCCTCTAGTCTCTCAAGAACCAAGAAATATTCTTCTGTTTAGAATTTACCCTGGATCAACCTGTGTTCTTGTGCTCTTTCCTTTCAATCGACATTACATTTTTATTTTTTAAACATTCCCAGCAGAGGGGTTAGACATTTCGGATTTGCCCGTAATTACTTCTTCATTAACTCACCTTGCTTCCTAGGGTTAACTATGCTTGAAGGGTCAAAGTCATAGGTGTGTGGGTCTCTAAGGAAGGCAAAGAAGAAAGATTTGCTGTCTTAATCAATACTCTGGACTACTCCTGAAATTGATCTTGTAGGTATAGCTGTTTGGATTAGACTCGGGCTCTGGCATTTAATTTCAGGCTTATAACCTAGACTCCTACTTGGTTGATTTTGATACAGTTGTATTAAACCAGCAGCGATTTCATGTATTGAAAATTGATTATACTGCAATTGTCATTTGGCATTATCCATCCTGTCCTCATGCTCAGACCCAGAATCCTTTCTACTGTCCCATGTTACTTACCATATGAAGTAGTGTAATATAGTGGGAAAACAGGTTGTGTTTTAACATTGATTCTGTATCAATTGACTGTAGAGCTTTGGGTGAATTACTACTTCACATTTTAAGGCTTCATTTCTATTTATGAAAGCAGACACAATACTAATTAGTTTTTGTGAGGATAAATGTGACAAAGATAATATGATCATGAGAATAGCAATAAACACACTGATGATTATATTAATAGCTATACTTTCTTGTTTACTTACTACGGCATATTTCACCTACATTACCACATATAAACTGTATTCCATATAATAAACTCAAAGAAGTTAAATAACTTAAGCCAAGATTACAAAGCTAGAAAGTGATAGAGACACAATTTTAGAGTCCATGTTAACAACTATACTAAAAATAACTAGATAGGAAATGGAACATGGCATGATTCAGTCCAGAAAGTAAACATGTAAGAAGTGTTTAAAATCTAGAAGAAATCTTCATATGTCATCCAGTGTGGTATTCCTTAAAATGGAACCTCAAACCTTCAAGAACTAAGAGAGATGGAGGGAAGTTGAGACAATAGAGCAGAAAATATCCAAATGGCCATGTGGTATGAGGAAGCTAGCGGTGAGCGCTTATGTTGAATGCAGGGAGCCAGGCAAGTAGAAATAATTGATATGCCAACCTCACAGGATTGTGGTAAAAATCAAGTGAGAAAGAAAATCCTAATAACAATAGCTTCAGATCAATGAGTCCTTACTATGAAGAATGTACTGTGCTGAATTCTTGGCATACAGCAATTCTTCTCAAACTTTAATGTGCTTATGAATCACATATGCACATATGGGAATCTTGTTCAAACTGAAGATTCTAATTCAGTAAGTCTGAGATGGGGCCTCAGATTCTGCATGACTAACATAATAATAGGTGATGCCAATGCTGCTGGTATCAGATACATTTTGAGTAGTAAGAACATACATTACCTCATTTAATCATTAAACCAATCACATTTTACAGAAGAGAAATTATGCTAGAAGAAGATCAGTTTGCCCCATTGTCATTCAGTGGGACAATGTGGATTCAAACCCCATCTCATACTCATAACAAGAACACTCAACTGATTCCCAATTATACTTTGAAGAAAAAGGATACCTTTATACTTTTATGACAGTTTTCTATGCCTCTCTGAAGGGTCAGTCGGTTGTATTATCACTGAACTCACCAAGTGATCTCCTTGTAGTAGCGGTCACCATGAAAGTCTGGGAAGAATTAGTTTGATCTTTTTGTTGCCCTGCCGTGAACATAAATGGGCAGAAAACTCCATCTGTAATTAATTAACAAAACAGTCTGTGAGGTCAGGGGAGTGGTGAAGGTGGATTTTTCTCTAGACTTGGGTATTGGCCTTTGGCAGAACCCCCACTTGGAATTGTGGCCTTAGGCAAAATCGAAGTGGGCCAATTATCTGTCAGGGGAAGTAAAGCCCATTGTGTTCACCCGAGACTTGAAAGACCAGCAAAAAAATAGCAGCCCCACCCTCAGTTTGGTCCGTGAACAGGTGTATGGCCAATGTAAGCTCTGCTTTGTTAGGTTACTGGTCAGCTAATGATTAGGCAGAGATTTCCCTAAATGCTTAGAACCAATAAGTCCCTCAGTCTTTTCCAAGAGTCTCTGTGTGAGTTGGAATACGCCTTCAACATTCAACCAGGCAGTTTAAAACTGTGCCCTAGTCTTCAAATCCTGCTTATGCAAATCCTGAAGGTCAGCTAAAGGTGAAAGAAAGGTCTTTGCTGAGCATGCACACAAATCAGCACATGCATTTGGCCTTCTATGTTGCCTGGGAATATTTCAGAGCTTTTCAAGTTCCGCCATAGATATCTTGTTCTTCACATATATTTTTTAAAGCATTTCAGCTCAGTCGTTTGTTTACTCCAGTTGGTACTGCTGCCTCAGGCAAGTGTGATGGTAAACAATTGTCACTGTTTTGTTTACAAATGTCCTGGGGTTAGGGCTTTTCTACAGAGTAAGCTCTTAGCCCTAAAAACTACAAATACTTGGAGTAGAGTATTCATGGAGCTGAAAGACTGGTCAACTTGTGGCAAAGCTCTGGAAGTGGGAATGTTCTGGAAATGTGACTGTTTGGGGAGCTTTGCCCCTCCTGTAACTGCAAGCCTGCCAATTTGTGAGGCTCCTGACTTTCAAGGTTACTGTAGAGCTGCAAAGAGGGAGATGGGGAGTTTGTTAAGTACAAGTCCATGAAGCCTTCTTTTCTTTCCAAGATTCAATCAGGTTTCTTAAATAAATGCTCTTCAGATTATTGCAAGCCTTTGGTTAATTTCCAGAGCTCTGAAAAAGTTAATTTTTTTCCCCCAATTTTGCCAGGATTTTTGTTGTTCTTATGGAGGGGCACATTTATAGAGGTCCTTACTCTATCATTGAGAAGTTCTGCCAAGTTTCACATTTGTGAAGGTTATTGTTCAGTGTTCTTAGGTGGTTTGACTTTTTCAAACTGTGCTAATAAGTCTTATTATTTTCTCTCCATACCATGTCAAAAAGATATTAACACAATTGGGATATTAAACATAATCTAAGAAAGATAGTATAGTTACTGATGGTACATCCATATGGAAAACTCACTTTCTCTGGCTCTGGCTCTCGCTCTCTCTTACATGCACACACAGACACACACACACACACAGACACACGGAGTCACACCTGCTAAATACTAGCCTCTGTATACTAAAAGTGTGCTACTACTGCAATACCAGCAATACCAACAGAAGTTGCTAATACAGTAATGGTGATGAACTTACATTTGTTAATTCACGCTTACATATTCAGCCTCCTGATGATATATACCTGTCAGGAAAAGAAATAAATTTAATTTGCCTAATGAGAATAAAACCCAGAACCTAGGTAGTGGTCTGAATTGATTTACCCAATACTAACTTTATGATATTAAATTCTGTTATTCCTACAAGGATGGAGCATGAATGAAAGAAATAAAATAATTTTTATTTGGAAACAGTTTCAACCACTACTCGCAAGTATTTGACCAAATTCTGGGACTTCTTTCACATGGTTATCTTCTGATAAAACAACTAACACAGGGAGACGCAAACCCACTTACCAAATTAGCTAATGAAAATCTGAGGAATGACATTCTGGAGCTATGTACATTTTGGGGGGTCACTCATTTGACAGATACCACTTAAAGAAACAAATTGGCATACATTTGAGTTTTGTATAGACAAGGGAAAATTGCCTTTGTAATTAGGTATTTATTAAGGCAACTAAATTGCCTTTCAATCTCGCAGTTTTGAAAAAGATGTATCTTCTTTTGCTTAATAATGAAACAAAAATGAGTCAATAAACCTCATTTGCACTAACCGAAGTTGTTGCATTCTTCTTTTGCACTAACTGAAGTTGTTGCATTCTGAAGTTGTTTATTCTTCTTACTTCAGGACTGAAAAAGCAGTTAAGACATGCTTTACACAAAATGATCCCTTACCTATGCACTTCTATTATATCTTAAAGCAACCTGCATAATAGAAAATACGGAAATAGTGACACATATGTGTCATACGGAAATTTAGAGATACGTTAAGCAACAAACTATGGCATGCTATAAAGCAGTGCTTCGTAAACTTTAATATGCATGCAAATCACCAGGGGAAAACTTGTCAAAGCAAATGAATGCTGCCTATATGAAAATCTGGCATTGTTTAGTTATCCAGCTGAAAGTAACTTTAGATTTAGCATTTAGGGAAATCTCTGCCTAATCATTAGCTGACCAGTAACCTAACAAAGCAGAGCTTACATTGGCCACACACCTGTTCCCTGACCAAACTGAGGGTCGGGCTGCTATTTCTCACCACCCAATAATGAGATACAGATGAACTGGGGAGGAAGAGAGTTTTTATTTCTGTAACCGGTTACAGGGAGAAGGCCTGGAAATTATCGCCAGACCAACTCAGAATTACAAAGTTTTCCAGAGCTTATGTGCCTTCTAAGCTATGTGTCTACATGTAAGTCTGCATTCATCTAAAGACATAAGTGATTACCTTCTTTTAATCTATAACTAAGGTCTGAGTCCTGAAGACTTTTCTCTATAGCCTCAGTAAATTTACTTAATCTAAATGGGTCCAGGTGCTGGGGTGATTACTCCTGCTAAATCACAGAGGTTGAGGGAGTTCCTTCAGACATCCAATAAACTTGTTTGTGGAGGCCTGGGGAGTTTCTTCAGACCCACAATAAAACTTGTTTAATCCTAAATGGGTTCTGTTAAGAATTCCTTCCTTACTTTGTCATGCTTTAAGGCCCAGGAAAGGCCTAAGCAAAACTCCTGATGGGCTTTTGTTACATCCCAGCCTTTGTATAAGGGCACTGGCTTTTAATATTTCACTTAACTATTCAGTCAGTACTGAAACAGTTGTTGGTGAGACCTGGCCTGCAACACAAACACATATAACAAAGAATACAGACTTTACAAAATTAGTAGAGAAGGCTGGGCGCGGTGGCTCATGCCTGTAATCCCAGCACTTTCGGAGGCCGAAGTGGGTGGATCGCCCGAGGTCAGGAGTTCGAGACCAACCTGGTCAACATTGTGAAACCCTGTCTCTACTAAAAATACAAAAATTAGCTGGGCATGGTGGTGCATGCCTGTAGTTCCAGCTACTTGCAAGGCAGAGACAGAAGAATTGCTTGAACCCGGGAGATGGAGGTTGCAGTGAGCCGAGATCACGCCACTGCACTCCAGTCTGGGCGACAGAGCAAGACTGCATCTCAATAAATAAATAAATAAAAATAGCACAGAAAAGTCAATTGAAAAACAGCAAAACAAGGAAAAATAATAAAAACAAACACTGAAGGAGTGAGGTCTAATTTCAAGAGTTACCACAATATATTATCTAAAATTCTTATTTATAACAAAAATTATGAGAAATGCACAGGATGGGAAAATATGGTCCATACACAGGAAAAAAAAAAAAAAAAAAAAAAAAAAAAAAAAAAACAACAGTCAATAGAAACTATCCGTGAGGTGGCCTAGATGTTGACCTTTCTAGACAAGTACATTAAATCATCTATCATAAATATATTCAAAAGAACTAAAAAGGATGATGTCTAAATAATAAAGGAAAGTAAGACAATGTTTCACCAAAGGAAGAATGTTAGTAAAGAGAGAGATAGAACCAAATAGAAATTCTAAAGTTGAAACGTGTAATAATAGAAATAAGAAATTCATTAGAGGGGCTCAACAGCAGATTTGAGCAAGCATAAAAATTAATCAGTGAAACTAAAGATAGGTCAATTTAAATGTTCTGGTTTGAGACACATAAAAATAAAGAATTAAGAAAAATTAACATAGCCTAACAGACCTATAGGACACTGTTAAGTATGCTAACATGCATAATGGAAGTTCCAGAAAGAGATGAGAGAGAGAAGTGAGAGAGAGAGAGAGAGAGAGCAAGATCAAGAAAGAGAGACAGAGAGACAGAGAGACAAAAAGAAAGGGAAAAAGAAAGGGGCAGAAAGAATATTTAGAGACTAGTGGCCAAATACTTCCCAAATTTAATAAGTATAGTAAACACAAACATTAATCTCCACATCTAAGCAAATCAGCAAACTGTAAGTGGAACATAGTCAAACTGTTGAAAGCCAAGAAAGAGAGAATTTTGAAAGCAGCAAGAGAGAAGTGATTTCTCATGTACAAGGGATCCACTATAATATTAACAGCACTTTTCTCATAAGAAACCATGGAGGCCAGAAGGCAATGGGATTATATATAGACATAAAGGCCCACATTAAAAAAAGAATAAAGATTCTTAATAAATAATTCAACTTAAAAACCCTCTGGAACTAAGAAAAGAAGAGCAAGCTAAACCTAAAACTAGCAAAAGGAAGAACATGAAGAAAATTAGAGTGGAGATAAATGAAAACAGAATAGAAAAACAACATAAATAGTCAGCAAAATAAAAACTTAATTATTTAAAAAGATCAACAAAATGGACAAACTTTTAGCTATACTGATTATAAAAGAATAAAGAAAAATCAAGTTACTAAAATCAGTGAAACTGAGAACATTACTGCAGGCTATACAGAAATAAGAATGACTATAAGAAAATATTATGAAAATTGTATCCCCAAAAATTAGGCAACATAGATGAAATGGGACATATCCTGGAAATTGAGAAACCACCAAAACTGAATCAAGAAGAAATAAATATTTGAATAGATCTGTGATAAGTAAAAAGATTCGTTCAGTGAGCAAAAACCTCCTAAGAAAGCCCAAGACTAGATGGTCTTTTTAACTAGTGATTGATACCAAACATTTAAAGAATTAATGCCAGTCATTCTTATACTTTTCAAAAAAACAGAGGAGGGAACACTTCCTAATTTTTTTCTGTGAGTTACTCTGATACCAAATCTGGATTGAGAAATCACAAGAATATAGAAGCCAATTTCTTCTGTGAATATAGATGAAAAAATCCTCAACGCAATACCAGCAAACTGAATCTAGAATTATATTTAGTGGCTTATGCACCATAATAAACTAGGATTTATCCCAGTAATTCAAAGGTGATTAAATACAAAAATAAATTAATGCAATACACCACATTAAAAAAATGAAGGAAACACATCACAGGATCATCTCAATTGACGCAGTGAAATCATTTGAAAAATCTAGCACCATTTCATGATAAAAATCATTAAACAATTAAGACTAGAAGAAAATATCTTCAGTAAGCTGAGGATCACTTATGAAAAACCCATAGCTAACATTATACTCAATAATGAAAAGTAAAAGGTTTTCCCTTAAGATCAGGAATAAGACAATGAGACCCACTTTTGCCACTTCTATTCAACATGGTTCTGGAAATTCTAGTCAGAGCAATTAGTCAATAAAAAGAAATGAAAGGCATCCAAATTGGAAAGGAATAATTCAAATTATCTCTATGTGCAGATAACACGATTTTATATATAGAAGTCCTAACGAATCTACCAAAACAAACCCTTTGGGCTAATAAATGAATTCAGCAAAATTGTAGGACACAAGATAAAACACACAGTGCCCAGTGTCCTATCCTACTGTGGCTGAGCTGGTATCCAAGATGCAAGACAAACTCCTTTTTACTCTTTGCTCTTTGCTCTGTCCTCCTTAAGCAGAAAGAAGGAGTCGCTTTTCATTTCTGTGAGCTGTACGGCCTGAAGTTGTGGGAGAAATGATGCTATCATTGGGCTTTATGTCAACAAGGTGGTAGCTCAGCAAAACCCCCATGGACTGGCAGTTCTGGTGGTCACAGGAAGAGGTTCCTCTACCTGCAGAAAGACTGAGGAAGAGTGAGAATGACTTGTACTGTGGTTTGAGTGCCAGCTTAGCCTCAGTAGACTAGAACATCAGGTAAATTGCTAAGGTAGGTATTTGACTCCATCCCAGGCAGCATCATTAGACATGCCTGAGGCTTGGGGAAACTCACTGTCTTGAAGGGAAGGGCTGTGGGCAAGGCTCAGTGCTGTGCTGGCTTCAGGTCTAATTTAGCAGAGTCCCAATATTGGTGGCCACAGGAGTGCTTGCGTCATTATATTCCCAGTTCTAGGTGGCTCAGCAGAGACAGAGAGACTCCATTTATTTTGGAGAAAGTAAGGGGAAGGAACAAGAGTCTTTGCCTGGTAATCTGGAGCATTCTTACAGATCTTATCCAAGACCACCAAGGTGGTACCTCTATGAATCTGCAGAAACCATAGCATTATTGGGATTGAGACCTAAGTTCCTTCTTATGCCTGGAAAGCCGTCCCAAGAAGGACAAGCAGACACAAGCCCAGACTGTAAAGCATACAATAAATACCTGACTCTTCAACGTCCAGACACTGATGAACATCAACAAGCATCAACACCATCCAGGAAAACATGACCTCACCAAATGAACTAAATAAGTCACTAGAAACCAATCCTACAGAAATAGAGATATATGAACTTTGAGACAAAGAACTCGAAATAGTTTTTTTTTTTTTTAACTCAAAGAATTTCAGGATAACACGGAAAAAATTTAGAATTGTATCAGATTAATTTAACAAAGAAACTGAAATAATTAAAAAGAAAGAAGCAGAAATTCTAAAGTTGAAAAATACAGTGGATGTGCTGAACAATGCATCAGGGTCTATTAATAGCAGAATTGATCAAGTAGCAGAAATAATTAGGGAAGGTACAAAACTCATTCATAATAGAGATCATTTAGTTTTTCTACTTACCTCAAGAGTAGTTTACACACCACCATTACAGAAAAACCAGAATAGTATAACACTGTAATTGTGGTGTGTAAACTACATTTGAGGTAAGTAGAAAAACTAAATGGTGAACCAATAAAGAATAATAAATACAACAACTTTTCAAGACATAAACAATTCAATAAAACATAAATAGAAACAATGAAAAGGTAAAAAATGGAGGGAAGAAGTTAAGGTGTATTTATTAGTTTTTCTTGTGGTATGATTGTTAATCCAGTGTTAAGTCGTTATCAATTTAAAGTAACAGGTAATAAGACAGTATTTGCAGTCCTCATGGTAACCTCAAGCCAAAAACAGATACACAAAAAATAGAAAACATGAAACTAAATCATATTACCAGAGAAAATCACCTTCATTAAAAGGAAGACAGGAAGGAAAGAAAGAAAAAGAGAAGACCACAGAATCACCAGAAAACAATTTACAAAGTGTCAAGAGTAAGTCCTTATTATCAATAGTAACATTGAATGTGGCCGTGCGCAGTGGCTCCCTCCTGTAATCCCAGCACTTTTGAGGCTGAGGAGGGTAGATCACCTGAGGTGAGGAGTTCGAGACCAGCCTGGCCAATATGGTGAAACCCCATCTCCATTAAAAATACAAAAAAATTTGCCAGGTGTAGTGGTGGATGCCTGTGATTCCAGCTACTCAGGAGGCTGAGGCAGAAGAATCGCTTGAACATGGGAGGCAGAGGTTGCAGTGAGCCGAGGTCACGTCATTGCACTCCAGCCTGGGCAACAAGAGCAAAACTCCATCTCAAAAAATAAAAAAAAATTACATTGAATGTAAGTTGAATAAACTCTCCAATGAAAAGTCTTACAGTGGCTGAATGGATTAAAAAACAAGACTCATTGATCTGTTTACTACAAGAAACACATTTCACCTGTAAAGATATACATAGACTGAAAACAGAGAGATAGAAAATGATATCCCATGCCAATGGAAACCAAAGAAGGGTTGGAGTAGCTAAATGATGAACCAATAAAGAATAATAAATACAACAACTTTTCTTTTCTTCTACTAGTTTGTGGTGTTAGTTTACTCTTGCTTTTGTTCTTTTTTTTTAAATGAATCATTAGATTGTTATTTGAAGTTTTTCTTGTCTTTTGATGTAGGCACTTACAGCTATAAACTCCCCTCTCAGTATTGCTTTTGCTGTATCTCATCAGTTATGATATGTTGTGTTTTCATTATTGTGGATTTCAAGAATGTTTTTAATTTCCTTCTTAATTTTTGCATTGACTCACTGTTCCATTCAGAAGCATATTGCTTAATTTTTATGTGTTTGTATAGTTTCCAAAATTTGTTATTATTGATTTCTACTTTTATTTCATTGTAGTGAGAGAAGATGCTTGATATTATTTCAATGTTTTGAAAAATTTTAAGACTTGATTTGTGACCTCACTTATGGTTTGTTTTTAAGAATAATCCATGTTCTGAGGAAAAGAATCTTTATTCTTCAGCCATGGGAAAAATATTCTGTAACTATTTATTAGATCTCTTTGTTTTATAGTGCAGTAAAGTTGCATGATACAAAATCAACATAGAAAAATCAGCACCATTTCTATACGCCAACAGTGAACAATGTGAAAAGAAATAAAAATGTAATTGTGTTTACAATAGCCACACATAAAAGTAAATACCTAGGAATTAACTTAATCCAACAAGTGAAAGATCTCTATAATGAACACCATGAAACACTGTTGAAAGAAATTGAAAAGGACATCAAAAAAATGAAAAGATATTTATATTGATGGATTGGAAGGATCAATAATGTTAAAATGTCCATACTATCCAAAGCAATCTACAGATTCAATGCAGTCTATCAAAATAACAATGTCATTATTCATAGAAATAGAAGGAACAATTCTAAAATTTATGTAAAACCACCAACGACCCAGAATAGTCAAAGTTAAGCAAAAAGAACATAACTGGAGGAATCATATTACCTGACTTCAAAATATACTACAGAGCTACATTAACCAAAACAGCATAATGCTGGCATAAGAAAAGACACATAGACCAATGGAACAAAATAGAGAACCCAGAAATGAATCCACACACCTACAGTGAGTTCATTTTTGACAAAGGTGCCAAGAACATACACTGGGGGAAAGACAATCTCTTCAATGCTGGGAAAACTGGATACTCGTATGCAGAAGAATAAAACTAGACTCCTATCTCTTACCATATACAAAAGTCAAATGAAAATTGATTAAAGTCTTAAATCTAAGACCTGAAACTATGAAACTACTACAAGAAAACACTGAAAGAGTTCTCCAGGACATTGTTCTGGGCAAAAATTTCTTGAGCAATACCCCACAAGCACAAACAACCAAAGGGAAAATGAATAAATGGGATCATATCAAGTTAAAACTCTTCTGCACAGCAAAGGAAATAATAAGGTGAAGAGACAACACAGAGTGGGAGAAAATATTTGCACACTACTGCTTTGACATGGGATCAATAACCAGAATATATAAAGAGCTCCAACAACTTTATAGGAAAAAAATCTAATAATCCAATTAAAAATGGGCAAATATTTGAATAGACCTTTTCAAAAGAAAACATACAAATGACAAACAGGCATATGAAAAGATGTTCATCATTGAGCAGAGAAATGCAAACCAAACCTGTAATGAGATACCATTTCACCCCAGTTAAAATGGCTTATATCCAGAAGACAGGCAATAACAAATCCTGGTGAGGATATGTGGAAAAGGGAACTTTCATACACTATTACTGGAAATGTAAAATGAGTACAGTTACTACGGAAAACAGCTTGGAAGTTCATCAAAAAACTAAAAATAGAGCTACCACATGATCCAGAAATCTCATTGCTAGGTCTATACCCCAAAGAAAGGAAATCAGTATATCCAAAAGATATTCTGCCTTCCCATATTTGTTGCAGCACTGTGTACAATAGCTGAGATTCGGAAGCAACCTAAGTGTCCCCTACAGATAAATGGATAAAGGAAATGTGGTACTTATAGACAATTGTGTAGTATTCAGTCATAAAGGCAAGAGAGATTCAGTCATTTGCAACAACATGGACGAAACTGGAGGTTACTATGTTAAGTAAAATAAGCCAGACACAGAAAGACAAACACTGCATGTTCGCACTTATTTGTGGGATGTAAAAATCAAAACAATTGATCTCATGGAGATACAGAGTTGAATAATGTTTACCAGAGGCTTGAAAGGGTAGTGGGGAGCAGGGTGGATGTGGAAATGGTTAATAAGTACAAAAAATATTAGAAACAACGAGTAAGACCTAGTATTTGATAGCACAACAGGGTGACTATAGTCAAGAATAATTAATTGTGCAGTTAAAAATATCTAGAAGAGTAGAAATGGATTGTTTGTAACACAAAGGATAAACGCTTGAGGGGACAGATACCCCTTTTCTATGATATGCTTATTTTTCACATTGTATGCCTGTACTAAAATATCTCACATACCCTATAAATATTATACACCTACTATGTACCCACAAACATTAAAAATAAAAATAAAAACTCACGAAAAAAATTATGGATCAGCTTTTCCATTTCTGTAAAAAAATATCAGAATTTTGATGGGGATTTTCTTGAATGTGTAGATCATTTGAGGTCATATTTCCACCTTATCAATACTGAATATTTAAATCCATAAAACAGATGAGTTTCTGTTTGTTTAGATCTTCTTCAATTTATTTCAGTCATAGTTTGTGTTCTTCAGTAAAGACATGTTACATTTGCCTGGTTAAATTTATTCTTAAGTATCCTTTTTCTGAAGTTATTATAAATGAATTTGTTCATTTAAATGTCCTTTTTGGAATGTTTCCGGATATATACAGAGTATATAATAACCTCTAACAACTCAACAGCAAAAACCCCAAACAATCCAATTAAAAAATAAGTGAATTATTGAATAGTCATTTTCCCAAAGAAGATGTATAAATATCCAAAGATGCTAAACATCATTAGTCATTAGGGAAATAAAAACCACAATGAAATACTACTTCATACCTAATAGAATGACTATAGCAAACAAAGAAATAAAATGAATTATAACAAATATTGAAGAGGATGTGGAGGAATTAGAGCACTTGTACACTACTAATGGGATGAAAATAGGTATAGCTACTGTGTAAAACAGATCGGTGATTCCTCAAAAAGTAAACATAGAATTACCTTATGACTCAGCAACTCTCCACCTATGTAAATACCAACAAAGAATATAAAACAGGTAATCAAATGAAATTTGTACATGAATGTTCTTAGTGGCACTAGTCAAAATAGCCAAAAGTTGGGAATAACCAAAATTTCTATTAATTGATATAATAAACAAAATGTAGCAATGTGGTATAGCCATACAATGGAATATTATTCAACCATAAAAAGAAATAAAGCACTGATAACTGCTAAAATATAGATGAACCTAAAAAACATTATGCTAAGTCAAAGGAACCAGATACAAATGACCACATTATATTATTTCATGTATGTAAAATGTCCAGGATATGTAGATTCATAGAGATAGAAAATGGATTGGAGGTTATTAGGAGGTTAAGATTGTATAACATTTTGAATGTACTAAGTGTTACTGAATTACATACTTTAGAATGGTTATTTTTATGTCATGTAAAATAATAATCCTTTAGGGAAACAGCAACCATTCTTGTTGTATGCACCACAGGTGAAAGGCAAACTCATTCTGCTTTGTACTCAGGATTTGACTTAGGCTTGCTAGCCTGGTCATCTCTCAGGTAGCTGCCATTTTCTTTTTGTATTTTCTTCTAATTACTCTTAGCAATGCATGCTTTTAGGGTTTACCAGGGACATAGGCATATAGGATTTGAAACTCTCCAAGCCTGGTAGTGCAAGCAGTGATGTCTTCTCACTCTTCGGCAGTTTGCTATGGCATCTTAGTTGGTAAAAAAGTCAGCAAAGTCAGAGCAGAAGAACAAGGAGATAATGTTTGAATTCAGAGGCACCAAGGTTGTGACAGGCACTTCCTTTATAAATGTTTATCATTTTGTGTATACATTTAATTAATTACATCATTGTAAGTTAAACCCATTGCAATCTATAAAGACTCCTGTTTTGAACCTCTCTGGTAAAACAAAACCTACACTCTTAGTTGTTTATAAGTTGTATTTTATAGAAAGCTTGTCTTTTACCCTCAAGAGAAAGCAAGAGATAATGGAAGAGACAACTAACCCTGCCTTGGAGGTTGAGCAGAGATGACCGAGTTTACTTTTTTGGACTTGGTTTTCCTATGTGTAGATGAAGCAGTTGAACTAGTGATCCCCAAGGACACTTAATGGTCTTTTATTATATTTTATTCAATCTTTTAATATTTTCAATGATGCTGTTTTCCTAATTGCAACTATCTTCTTCATGCTTCTGAAGTATCCAATAGAAACAATCCCTGTACCAAAACACTTTTTCCCCCTTAAGTTTATCCTAATTAAAGTAACAAGACACTAAATATGTGGTTAGTAATAGAACTGTCAGTCATGTAAAATTAAATCCAGGAAATGGAAACATCTGGATGCTCAGTGGTTTAGCTGCCAAATCCAATCACTATTATTTGATTGACTTCAAAAGATTATGACTTCATTGAATAATTGATTAGTTTTAGATGATATAAAAACTTATTTGTTTTCTGATTCTTCCTGAATAATTTGTGAATTTCAAACATTGGATTTTGTTATAAAATATTTTCAACATAACTGTATTTGTCTTGAATACTATTTTAAGCTGCTTACAACTTCATGGGAAAAATCATTTTCTTTGGTAAAAATAATCAAAGGATAAATTTAGAAGTATGGCAGTCAAATCAGAATATATATAATGTTATTTAAAGTTTAGCATTCTAGACATCACATTTTAAAACCCAGTCTGTTCACTGAATTTGTAATATATGACCTGTAGCAGAGGTATCCTAATTTATACTTCATTTGCAATTTTTTACTTTAAAAAATGTAATTTCTATTTGGTTTTACTTTTAATTAAAAATTTAAAAAATATTAAATGCAAGCTCCTTCTCTCTCTGTGTGTGTATGTGTGTGCTGGAGATAGTCTAATAGGTATAAATAGGGAGAAAATTTTGATTTTTAGTGATGTATATTTGGACAAATATTACGCATACCTTTTTTTAGGTCTCTTGATTGTGATTTATAATACTAATAATGATAGTAATAATAATGGTACAATAACATGCTTGGCCATAAAAATACATTTGATTTAATACATTTTTCCCTAAGAAATACAGCATTATCTTTAAGCAACACGTTCAATTCTGCTACTCAAACTTGCCATTTGAATTGATTTCACTCATGCAAGCACTCAAACATTGGTTGACATGATTGGTTTTACTGTCTTTGAAGGAATTATTACAATACCTTAAATCAGTAGCATCTGTAGCCACTAAAATTTTTGTGTGGTCTACTGCCATTCATCAGAGAAGGAAAATTTCTTCAAGTGGTTCTCACATCACAGGCTTTTCACTGTGGTAAAGATTGGAATCTTTTTCACACATTGAAATTTGGAACTATTAACAGGATCCAGCTAGACACAGAATTTGT
Organism: Macaca fascicularis; assembly: GCF_037993035.2. Lineage (NCBI taxonomy): Eukaryota > Metazoa > Chordata > Mammalia > Primates > Cercopithecidae > Macaca > Macaca fascicularis. The sequence goes on along the minus strand of NC_088395.1, from coordinate 123,481,019 downwards.
ATCATTTTCCCAAGATAAATCCTTCTTGAAGAATTATTTGGTTTTTGCATGTGTGAGGAAAAAGCTTCAAATTTCTGGGACCAATTGCTTCTCGTTGAAACTTCTGGGACCAATTGCTTCTCGTTGAAGAGTAAGTTGGGAGGTGATTAATAGGATCAAACTCCTACACTTAGTCCATAGAAAATCCACAAACTCCTCTGAGGCATCTCAGGTCAGCAGCTAAGAATGGATGTTCGTGGCTTAATCCAGGATCATTCAATATTTTATTTATTTAATAAATACTTAAGCAATATGCTTGGTTTTGGAGAGTATTACAAAGATTTTCTCCCAGCCCTAAAGGAGTTTATAATCTAATTAAGAAGAAAATATACGTATTTCTGGGTATTATTATTTGCCTTTTCACATAGATGGACTAGAGGCAAAATTTAAAAAAATAGAGAGGATTTATACTGGCAGAAGGAAAAGGGGGAACTTGTGACATATCTCATGACTATGAAATGCAGGTGTGTGTAGACTGCTGTTTTAGGAAATAAGCAATCATCAGAAGTCTGAGCAGGTTTGAGTTTGAACAAGTGCATAAGAATGATTGAAAAGGAGAGAGATAAGAATAAGGGAGTCAGGTAGGAGGTTACTATATTAATTCAGTCATAAAATCATCGACATCAAAACTATGGTATTTAGAAGTGAAACTGAAGAGAGAGACATGTAAAAGAAATATTTTTAAAACATAGAATAAGCAAGGATTTATGCTTTCTTTCCCCTTGGAATATGAGACCTAATGGCTTAGGAAGAATAATAAATATCCTTGAGATTTTCAGCTTGAATGTTTGGGAGAAGAATTTTTTCCACCAGCTGAAAATCGGAAAGCCCATTTAAAAGCTCCAAGACTTCATGCTTTAGAGGCCAAATAATTAAAAAGCAGGCCTCTTTAAACCCGGCAGCCTCTAGGGTTGCTTTCAGATTTCCTCAAAGTAGTTTTGAGTACAATTCCACAGTGAAGCTGTCCTAGAAAACTTATTCCTCAAGCATAGCTGGTTTTGAGTTCTTGGGACACCCTGAGAAAATTTATATAAAACATCTTCGATTATTTTGGCAAGATAAAGGAGATTAAGAGGTGAATTTCAAGGTTAAACTGCATTCCCGACTTCACTTGAGCAAAGTATCACTTAGGTTAACCTAAGACTTAGACTTACTGATCCAGCATACCAGTAAAGTAGCTATCAGTATGTAGATATCTAAGCTTGAATATCTGTATTTTTCACAAGCACTCCAGTATATTCTAATGCAAGGAGTCTAAGGACTTCACAGAGAAACACTGCCTTAGACATACTGCATATTCCTCAGCGTGATATTGTCATTAGGGTTGGATATTTTGAATTTTTTGCAGGGCATAGGTTTGAGTTTGTAGCCCATTAGAGGGTGTGTGTGTGTGTGTGTGTCTGTGTGTGTGTGTGTGTGTGCATGCATGTGTGTGTATTAAGCAAACACTGGGAGATCTGATATCCCTCTGAGATGCACTCCTGCTCCAGCTTGCTCTCAGAATCATTGAGATTTTACTACTGGGCAGGAGACTTGAAATGAAAATAGGGATTTGAAAACAAAATGAAAAGTCCAATGTTAGAAAATAAATCTTTCTTTTGCTTTCCACCAGTGATTTTGTTTGTTTTTCCCTTAATAATCACTTTCCTCCCCTATATTTTGACCACGGTCTCAAATAATCCTATGTGTAAGATCTGCAAGCATTGAGCTGTGATACATACAATGGGATCCAATAAATATGAACCTTTAAACTTCCTGGATGGTAAAACGAGCAACTGTCTATTTTAAAAAGGTAGGTGAAGGACTCATTTAGTAACCTTGAAAGATGCGTTAGTGACATCCTCTAAAATAAATGCCATATGGTCCTTGTTTCCAATCTGGAGAAGATGGCTGATGTATCCACCAGTGAAAAGGTGTATGACATGCCTTTTCTGTGCTGACAGCACCCTGGCTGGGATCTCCTTATGGTGATACCTGCCAAGGAAGCCCGCATCAGGCAAACATCTGGGTTGTTCTCTGATGTAAGGCAGACTGTGATTGTTTCCAGACTTGCTTGGCATGCTCTCTCACTGAGAGTAGTTCCAAGATGATTAGCATATGTCTAGAATGGATAACTGAGTCTTTGTATTTTAGGAGTTTAGACTGTATAAGTGGAATGCCATCTAATTTTGGAACAGCTCTAAGGTAAAGCTAGACCCCCACAATTCTAATATATAGAACATTTTTTTTGAATGTGCTTATTTATTATACATATTTGGTTCTGATATGTATGCTGAAGGATAGCCCTATGTGCTATCAGGGAGTGGTAAAAGGCATTCATGTGGCTTTTTGGTTTACAAAATGCAGAAACTGCTTTACAACTGAGCTTTTGACTATTTCGATGATTTTGAGGCAGGGATGAATAGTGCCTTAGTTGATCAAGTGACGCTGATGTCTTTGTGAGGGCATTGTAGGGAAGCATCCATCAAGCTATCTTGTCTTCACTCAGAAATTTCTCACTGGAGCCATTGTATATAGAAGTCTTCAAAGGATTGCTAATATAGCATGTGCAGCTGGGGCAAATGAAACAAATCTGTTTTTTATTGTTTTATAGATGACACTGGTGAGAAAAAATAATTTTCCACAAATGAATATATTAATGTAATTATACAATAAAAAACTGTGAGTTCACTGGAAACGACATACTGATGTTCTCTTGCAACCAGATTGTCACCTTCATTTTAATAATCCTGTATGTTGCATGTGGCAAGCACTCTGCCTCTTCCCCTGCATTCTCACTGAAGCCTCAAAACTACCTTATGGTATGTCACAAGTAGTGAGAGTAGTGACAAAGAATGGTTTTCTACAAACAAGTAAGTAGTAGAGTTTTATTTTCTAAAAAAGAGAATTGTTAAAGTCGGGAAATTATTTTGTATCTTTCCCATTTTATTAAAACACCAGCCACTTTACCCACTTATGCTTGTTACATAACTGCAACACTGTGATGTACAAATTTTCAAAATATAAAAGAGTAATTTCTCAGAGACTTTAGGAGTCTAGATGGATACCATGAGGCAAAGATCAGGTAATACACAAGTTTATCTCAATTTATTGAGGACATAAGAAATGGCCAATTATTCTTGATGGCAATGAAAGGAATCAGTTAGATAGATTAATAGGAAAATATAAAAGATACTAGTGCCACAGAATTAAGTGTACAGAACCAAAAAAAGTGATTTTCAAAATTAGAATATTATTACCTTAGTCAAAGTATGGTATTCTTTTTTATGTGCTAACGATTAATAGACATCTAAATCACTTAATATAAATTATACACATAATGTATAATATACATTCTACATATAATGAATGTGACTCTTTAGTTGGTATGGCATATTAAAATAACATATGGTTGGTGTGATCTTGGGGCCAGCAGCATCGACATCACCTGGAAATTAATTAGAAATGTACATTTTGGAGCTCCACTCTCTAAGACCTATAGAATCAGAAACTTTGGAGTGAGTTCCAGAAATCTGTGTTTTATCAAGCCCTGGTGATTCTGATAGATGCTCAAGTTTGAGAACCACAAAGAAAGAGAATCAAAATGTAATATCTGTATCTATAAACTTTAGGAATCTAATTTTCTTTGATGTATTTCCTAAGCCAAATTTCATTGAAAATGTGAATTTTGGAAAAATATTATAATCTTCTTTAGTATAGCTGTAATATATTGTAATTAATTTATCTATAATTGACAAATAAAAATTGTATTTATTCTGTACAAATGATGTTTACAAATATATATACATTGTGGAAATGGTTGAATCAAAGTAATTAACATATGCATTATCTCACATACTTATTTTTGTGGCCAGACCATTAAAATTTATTCTTTAAGCAATTTTAGATAACATAATACATTGTTACTAACTGTAGTAACCACATCGTGCAATAGATCTTTTGAATGTGCTTCTCTTATATAACTGAAATTTTTGATCCTTTGATCAATCTTGCCTTAGGCTCTGGTAACTATTGTTATACTCTGCTTCTGTGAGTTCAATGTTATTAGATTCCACATATGAGTGAGACCATGCAGTATTTGTCTTCCTTTGCTTGGCTTATTTCACTTAACATAATGTCCTCTAGGTTCATCCATGTCACCACAAATGACATGGATCCTTTATAAAAACTGAATAGTATTCCATTGTGTATTTATACCACATTTTCTTTATTTATTCATCTGTTGATGGACACTTAAGTTGATTCTATACCTTGACTCTTTTGAACAATGCTGCTGTAAACAAGAAGGGAGTTCAGATATCTCTTCAAAATAATGACTTTATTTCATTTCTGTGTATACCCAGTAGTGGAATTGCTGGATCATACTGTAGTTCTATATGTATTATTATTATTTTTTATGATCCTCCATACTGTTTTCCATTAGAGCTGTACCAATTCACATTCCCACCAACAGTGTGCAAGGGTTCCCCTTCTGCACATCCTCACCAACACTTATCTCTTATTTTTTGAGCCATTCTAACAAGTGTGAGGTCATAGGTCATCGTACATTTTATTTGCATTTTCTTGGAGATTAGTTATGTTGAACATTTTTTCATGTATCTGTTGACCATTTGTATGTCTTCTTTTGAGAAATGTCTATTCAGATCACTTGACCATGTTTTTTAAAGATAAGATCTCACCTTGTTGCCTAGGCTTGACTCGAACTTGTGGGCTCGAGATCCTCCTGCCTCACGCTCCTGAGGAGCCGGGACTGACTATAGGCATGTACCACCATAGCCAACTCCTTTTAACCATTTTTTGATCAGGTCATTTGTTTTCTTGCTATTGAGTTGTTTGGGCTCCTTATATATTTTGGATATTAACCCCTTATCAAATGTTTGGTTTGCGAATATTTTCTTCATTCTGTAGGTTGTCTCTTTGTGCTGTTATAATTACTATAGCTTTGTATTATATTTTGAAATCAGGTAGTGTGATGCCTTCAGCATAGTTTTATTTTTATGCTCAAGATTGCTTCGGCTATCTGGGGTCTTTTATAGTTCACATGAATTTTAAAATTGCCTTTTCTGTTTCTATGGAAAATATCTTTGGAATTTTGACAGTTATTGCATTGAATCTGTAGATTACTTTGAGTAGTATAGATACTTTAACACTATTAATTCTTCCAATCCATGAACAACAGATATTTGTATATTTATTTATATATTTTTAAATTTCTCTCAGTATGTTTTATACTTTTGTTGTATAAATGTTTTACTTCCTTGGTTAAATTTTTTCCTAAGTATTACTATTTTTGCAGTTATTATAAATCAGATTTTCTTAATTTTTGAGAAATTTTGTTGTCTATAGATACACTACTGATTCTTGTATCTTGGTTCTGTATACTTTACTGACTTTTTTATTAGTTCTAACAATTTTTGGTGGAGTCTTTAGACTTTTCTCTATATAAGATCATGTCATCTGCAAACAGGGACAATTTAAAAATCTTTCTTTTCTGTTTGGTTGTGTTTTATTTTTTCTCTTGCCTAATTATTCTAAGACTTCCTGTACTGTGTTGAATAAAAATGGTGAGAGTGGGCATTCTTTTCTTCTTCCTGATCTTAGAGAAAAATATTTCAGTGTTTCACCATTGAGTGTGGTGTTAGTTGTAGGTTTGTCATATACGGCCATCAGTGTCCTGATGTGTGTTCCTACTATACCTAATTTGTTGAAAATTTCTGTCGTAAAGTGATGATGACTTTTGTCAAATGCATTTTCTGCATCTATTGAGATTATCATATGGATTGTGTCCTTTGTTTAGTCAATGTTGTGTATCAAATTTATAGATTTGGTTATATTCATGCCTCTCTGTGATAAATCCCACTTCATCATGGTGAATGATCTTTTCAATGTGCAATTGAATTCTGTTTTCTAGAATTTTATGGAGAATTTTTGCATGTGTGGTCATCAGGGACACTAGTCTCTAGTTTTTGTTGTTGTTGTTGTGTCTTTGTCTGGTTTTGGTATTAGGGTAATGCAGGCCTCATAATATAAGGAAAGCATGTGCTCTTCTTTGATTTTTCTGGTAGAACTTCAGAAGGATTAGTTTTAGTTCTTTAAATGTTTGGTATATTTCACCAGTGAGAGCATCAGATCCTGTGCTTTTCTTTGATGGGACATTTTGAATTACTGATTCAATTTTCTTTCTCACTGATCTGTTGAAATGTTCTATTTTTTGTGATTTAGTCTTGGTAGGTTGTATGTGTCTAGGAATTTATCTATTTCTTCTAGTTTACTTGATTTTTTGATATACAATTGCTCATAGTAGTCTCTTATGATAATTTGTATACCTGTGGTACCATGTTAATGACCTCTTTTTTTTTCTGATTTTATGTATCTGAATTGTATCTCTTGTGTTAGTGTAGCTAAATGTTTGTAGAGTTTAGCTTTTCAAAGAAGCAGCGGTTCAATTAACTTTCTCTAATTTTTTTTTTAAATCTTATTTCATTTGTTTATGCTCTGATCTCTAATATTTTATTCCTTCTTCTAACTTTGGGCTTATTTCTTTATCTTCAATAAATGATGCAGAGAAAAGTGAGTATCCATATGCAGAAGAATAAAACTAGAACCCTCATCTTTCACCATATGAAAAAGTCAAAACAAAGTGAATGAAAGACTTAAATGTAAGACCCAAAACTATTAAACTACTAGAAGAAAACATTGGGCAAACTCTTCAGGACATTGGTGTGGGCAAATATTTTTGGGAAGATATCTCCAAAGCACAGGAAACAAATGCAAAGATAGACAAATTGGATTACGCCAGGCTAAAAAGATTCTGTGTGGCAAAGGAAACAATCATCAGAGTGAAGAATTAATCTGCAGAATGGGAAAAATATTTTCAATATACATCTGGCAAGGTGTTGATATCCAAATTACATTATAAGCTCAATCAACTCAGCAGAAAAGAAACCAAATAGTCTGATTAAAAAGTGGGCCAATAATTTGAATAGATATTTCTCAAATAAAAACATGAAAATGGCCAATAGTATATGAAAACATGCTCAACATCATTCTGTTTTTATTGTATAATTTAATCTATTTACATTCAAGGTATTATTATTATTAATTTCTATTAATAGACAGAGTCTATTGCCCAGGCTGGAGTACAGTGGCTCAATCTTGGATCACTGCAACTTCTGCCTCCTAGGTTCAAGCAATTCCCATGCCTCAGCCATCTGAGTAGCTGGGATTACAGGCATGCACCACCATGCCCAGCTAATTTTTGTATATTTAGTAGAGATACGGTTTCGCCATGTTGACCAGGCTAGTCTTAAACCTCTGGCCTCAAGTGATCTGCCCACCTCGGCCTCCCAAAGTGCTGAGATTACAGACGTGAACCACTGCACCCAGCCCACGGTAATTATTTTTAGGTAAGAATTTACTACTGAGATTTCGTTCATCGGTTTCTGGTTGTAGAACCCATGTTCCTTTCCTCCTCTTTTGCTGCCTTCCTTTGTGATTAGGTTATTCTTTTCTAGTAAAATGCTTTGACTCCTTTCTTTTTAACCTTTGCGTATCTACTAAATTTTCTTTGCTTTGTGATTAACATAAAGTTTACAAAATCATAGAGTCATAACAGACTATTTTAAGCTGATAACATTGATCACATACATAACTCTATACTTTTACTCCATACATTGTCCCTGGATTTAGGAGTGGGACTAGTTTCTGTAGGTTTTAGAATGTGGTTCCCCAGGGACAGTCCTTGAAGCTGGGAGCAACCTCATGCTGGGGCCAGCATAGAACCAGGGTCTGTGAATGGCTGGTCTGGATTCTAGGATCGTGGGAACTAGCTTTGTATCTGGAGCCACTGGGACTGGCCTGGAGCCTGAAGTCATGATGACTAGCTTTGAACCTGTATCTGTTGGTGTTGGCTTGGATAATAATATTCAGGTGCTGGCCTAAAGGCTAGGTCTATGAGGGATGTCCTGGGGCTTGGGGCATTGGGAACTATTCTGGGATCTGGGTACAAAGGGGAAGCCTTAGAGCTTTGGTCTATGGGGGCTGGTCCACTCCTGGAGTCTACTGGGACAGGTCTGGACCTTGGGTCTGCTGGAGCAGGCCTGGAACCTATGTCTTTTGAAACATGGAACTACAAGGGCCAGTCTGGAAGTTGGGGCCTTGGGGACTGGCCTGACATTGGCCAGGTCTGAACTTGTATCTCTTGGTATCCGCCTGGTATTTAAGGCCATGGGCATCAACCTGACACTGAGTATACTTGAAGCTTAAGGCTGCAGGGGCTGGTTTAGCACTAGGTAGGCTTGGTTCATTTATTAATAAATGAACTGATATACAATAACAGAAGGGGCAAAAATTAGAGACTGAATTAAAATGCTACCCTGCACGAGAAGCTTCTTTCAATATAAGACTCTTCAGGAACATCTTTCCAACTTAATTTATTCAGCATTTTGTACCACTTATTTTTAATTAATTAATTAATTTTGCGAGACAGTCTGTGTCATCCAGGCTGGAGTGCAGCGGTACAATCTTGGCTCACTGCGACTTCTGCCTCCCAGGTTCAAGAGTTTCTCGTGCCTCAGCCTCCTGAGTGGCTGCGATTACAGGTGTGCAACACCATACCTAGCTTATTTTTGTATTTTTTAGTAGAGACAGGGTTTCACCATCTTGGCCAGGCTGGTCTTGAACTCCTGGCCTCAAGTGATCCTCCCACCTCAGTCTCACAAAGTGCTGGGATCAGGCATGAGCCACTGCACTTGGCCTACCAATTATAATGAACTACCTCATACCATTGCTCCACGAGCACATATCTATCCTTGGGCTAAATCATTAGCCTTTTCAGGACAGAAATAATGTCTTAATCAGTTCCTTTTATTACACTCTGTAGTATAATACCTTAAATATATTAGATGTTCTCTATGTCACAGGTTCATTGATTATTCACTACGTTTCTTAACCTAGTATGGGTATCAGGGAGTGATTCTGTTTCCTCATATGTCCAATGAAGTTTGAACTAAACCATTTCTACTGTCTTTCTGGCTCTGATTGTCTATGGTTCTATATGTAATATACCTTCAAAATAGGTATCTTTTTGTTTTTGAAAGGCTTTTACTTCAACTATAAGAAGTTGGAAGCATTGCTACTTAATTCTTAACAAAGGACGTTTTGGTAAATTAGTTAAAAATTTGCAATTGCCTGAGATGTCAAGCTGAATATAATAATGAGCTGAGTTAAAAATAATTTAATGAATTCATGTATCCTTTTAATACTCATAATTTAGAATAGGCTAAAAAATGGCTTCTATGAAAATGAATCCTGTTAAAATATCCCTACCACATAACTGGTAATAAAACTACCTTGATAGGTTAGACCTGTACTCAATTATAATGCCATTGAAAAAATAATTTTGATTTTTCAAATTATGCAGATCTTTTAAATCTGGAATTTGACACTGGTTTACTCTCTTTCTTCTAGATTTTCATCTTAGATGCTAACCTTTCATTTACAGAAATATATCTGTGTTCTCTTCAGTCATGTCATGTTGGTGTGTTTGTATGTTTTTACCGCATCTCATTCTCTACTCCTCCTCTGACTCGTGGGCAATATTCAGGGCTAAAATATGTGGATCTCATCCCAACTCTCTAATAAGAAGCCACTGAAAGAATAAGTCTATTCCAAGCACCTCTCTCCCCAAAGGCAGACACTGAAGCAACCCCAGGACCAGCCTAAATCCTTCTCCACTGATTTATTACAGAAAACCAGAATTCTCCTCATTTCTTTGGAGATGAAAGTAAATGGGCTGTATGTTATCTCTTAACCCCTTTGTAAAGAAATAGTATTCTAGAAGGTGTGCCTCAATAACTATAATAAAAGGTATACATAGAATTCCTCACTTCATTCTTACAATTATCCCAACAGTTATTTCCAATATTATATTATTGGCTCTATTTCTAGTTGTAGAAACTGAGACTGAGATATAGTACGTGAATTATTGTAATTTATAAGTCATACAGACAGTACTCAAACTCTTATCTAACACCAAAGCTTATTTTCAAGAAATACAATTATTCAAGAAATACAATTTTGAAGCTCTTGTTTAAGAGATAAAACATAAGATTTTCACTTGTATATGTCTCCCTCCTCACACTACACCCCTCCAGTAGAGTACCTTTTGTAGGCCAAGTCAATTTGAGGATGATGAAAGATTATAAATTCACACATACACACAAGGCTTTTCTATTAGTATTATGATTTTTTCCACTTGAAGTCAATATTAAAGATCATGTTTTATGTTATAAAGAATAGCTAATAGAAAAATGTGTGAATAAGGATTATGCTGTGTTGCGGCTCATGATTATTTATTGACTTGAGACTTGGGCCTTTCTGAGAACTAAAGTCTGTGACATAGCAATGCATGTGAATGAAGCACAACGGATTCTGTTTAGAAAATGCAAGATATACAATTCACATCTTGTCAGCTTTAAGCTTATAACTAATATTACCCCCCTCTCAGATTTGAAAGTCACTCCCATTGAAACAAAAGATTAAAATTCAAGAGAAATGCAGATAGGATGCTAATTAACAAAGGTGTTCACAACTGCCATTTTGAGCAGAATTCACCCTTAGCTTCCTGTTGACAGGTTTCAGTTTGCAATTGTATTCCTGTCGTTTTGCAACCAGTGCTTCAAAAATAACAAGTTAAGACAATGTATGTTATTTATATGGCAAAATATCATACTGAAACCAATGTTTATGCTGTCTAGAGTAGTTTTCAATGAAGGAAAACCTGTTTTAAGACTAAACTTATTTTATTTTTGCTGGCAGTTATACTACCATTATATGTATAAAGATAGTGATTAATTAATAGGAAGGAGTTCGAGAACAGTGATCTTCAGCTGTAATGGAGGAACTTGCTAACAGAATGGAGTTCTGTGTATAATGAAGACATGAAAATGAAAACTACCCTATCTAGAGAAAAGCTCTCCCAGCCACTGAAGAAATATATAGGAAAAAATCAATTAGCACAGACTAGAATTGAAAATTTTGGGACCAAGGATGATAACACTAATATCCTTCTCTGTAGAGCTGGTGTAAAAATTAATGTTGGCTAAGTGAAATCCTTCTTTCCTTATTAATTTTGCTTCCCACTAGGATGGGGGAAAATAAGTTTTTATGCCCAGATGATAATAGGAGGATTAGGTTAAAACTTTTTTGGAACAGAGAGAATGGAGAAATGTACAGTCTGTTGATTTAGCTCAAGACACGTGTTTTAAAGAAATGGGGACTGCCAAAGTGGAAGCTAACAAAAGAAGGAGGAGATAAAAAGCCCCTATTTAGTTGTCTCTCAGGCCACATATACCCTGAGGTCTCGATGACCCAATGTGCCTTGCCATATTATAGACCCAATAAGATTGATGGTATGTAGAGTTGTTTCTTACCTAACGCCACAAGAGATATTGACAAAATGACAGGTCTAAATGAACACTTGTACATATAGTCCTGCATGCTAAACCCCCACTTGGAGATCCATTATCAAACGCAAAGGCTCTCAAACATGTCCATGGATCCAGGAGATGGATCATATATATATATATATATATACACACACACACACACACACACACACACATGACTTTTAAGTTCATGGTCACCTGTGTAGGTTTGTTACATAGGTAAATGTGTGTCATGAAGATTTGTTGTATAGATTATTTAATCACCCAGGTATTAGGCCTAGTTCCCATCAGTTATTTTTCCTAATCCCCACCCTCCTACCACTTTCCATCATGTGATAACACCCAGTGTATGTTTTCCCCTCTTTGTGTCCATGTGTTCTTATCGTAGATCCTTTTCTAAATGTGGTAAGACATCAGACTCTCACAGCAGGAAGGGATGACTAGATATTAGCTAGGTAACTAGTTGATAATCAGTTACTAATGAAAAATTAGCTAGTTATCTAGCTATTAACTAGCCATTAGCTAGTTATCTATTAAAGAGCTATCAGCTATTAACTAGCCACTAACTATATAGGTATTAACTATTATGTAGTTATCAATTAACTAGTGATTAGCTGTTTATCCAGCTATTAATTAGCAAGGTAATAGTCAACTATTAGCAAGCTGGTAGTTATCTAGTTAGTTATTAAGTTGTTGTCCAGCTATTAACTACCTATCCAGCTATTAACCAGCTATTAAATAGTTACCTATTACCTATCCATTAAGTAGCTATGAATGAGCAAGATAACTAGCTGTTCACAAGTTATCTAGCCATTAACTAGCAATATAGCTGTTAACTAGTTGTTAACTAATATCCAGCTATCAAAGTATTAACTAGCTCTTTGCTAATTAACTAGGTTTAATCCACTATTAACAAGTTAACTATTAACCAGTTGTTAACTGTCTAGCTATTAACTCGATCTAAAATAGTTATCTAGCTAGTAACACCATCTGGCAATTAGCTGTTAACTATATATTAACTAGCTATTAAAGAGCAATTACCTACTAAACAACTATTAACTACTTACTAGTTATCAATGGACTGTCCAGCTCTTAACTGGATCTTAACTGGTTATCCAGCTGGTAACAAGTCATTTAGCTATTAACTAGGCAAAACCTAGTTATCTAGCAATTAAGTAGCTGTTAACTATGTATTAACTATATATTAACTAGCAATTACCATTAACTAGCTATAAACTAGCAACTATCTATTAACTAGCTATTAACTAGGAATTATCTATTAGCTAGTAACTAACAATTATCTGCTACTAACAAGCTATTAGTTATTAAATAGCAGTCCAGCTATTAACTAAATTCTAACTAGTCATCTAGCAATGAACTAGCTAGTAACTAGGTATCCAGAGATTAGCAGCTAACTAGATACTAGCTATTAACTAGAAACTACCAAGTAATCAATTATTAACTAGCATTTAAAAAGCTGTGCAGCTATTGACTAGTTCTTAGTTGTCTGGCTAGTAACAAGTCAGCTAGCAATTAACCAGCCAGTAACTAGTGAGCAATTAAGTAGCTGTTAACTATGTATTAACTAGCTGTTAAATAGCAATTATCTACAATTAACTAGCTGTTAACTAGCAATTATCTAATATTAACTAGCTATTAACTAGTTACTAGTTAGCTATCCAGCTATTAAGACTAGTTATATAGCTGGTAACCAGTCATTAAGCAATGAACTAGCAAGTAACCAGTTATTGAGCAATTAACTAGCTATGAACTAGCAAGTATCTACTATTAACTAGCTATTACCTAGCAATTATCTACTACTAACTAGCTATTACCTAGCAATAATCTACTATTAACCAGCTATTAACTAGCAATTGACTACTATTAACTAAGTTGTCTTCTATTAACTAGCTATTGCCTATCAATTATCTACTATTAACTAGCTAGCTACTAACATATTATTAACTAGCTGTCCAGCTATTAACGAGAACAAGTTATCTAGCTGGCAACCAGTCGTCAAGCAATTAACTAGCAAGTAACCAGTTATCAATTAACTAGCTATTACCTAGCAATTAACTACTATTAACTAGCTTTTTCCTAGCAATAATGTACTATTAACCAGCTGTTAACTAGCAATTGACTACTATTAACTATTAATTATTAGGTAGCTGTCCAACTATTAATGAGAACTAGTTATCTAGCTGGTGACCAGTCATCAAGCAATGAACTAGCAAACAACCAGTTATTGAGCAATTAATTAGCTATTACCTAGCAATTATCTACTATTAACTAGCTATTACCTAGCAATTATCTACTATTAGCTAGCTATTAACTAGCAATTAGCTATTAACTAACTTATCTAGAATTTACTAGCTAACTATACATTAATTATTAAACTGCAGTTTTCTACTATTAATTAGCTATTAACCAGAAATTATCTACTAATTAATAACTAGCTATTAACTCATTACAATTAATTTACAGCTATTAACTAGATCATAACTAGTCATCTAGCAATTAAATAGCTAGTAACTAGTTATCTAGCAATTAAGTAGCTGTTAACTATGAATTAATTAGCTATTAGTTTTCTAGCTGGCAAGTAGCTATTAACTCATTATTAACTAGCCATCCAGCTATTAACTAGTTCTTAATTTGTTATTTAGCTTGTAACAAGACACCTAGCAATTAACAAGCCAGTAAGTAGCTATCTAGCAATTAACTAGCTGTTAACTAGATATTAAATATCTCTTAACTAGCTACTAACCATATATTAACTCTTTTTCTAGCTATTAACTAGCTATTATATAGCTATTTGGCTATTAACTAGCAATTATTTATTCATTGACTAGCAATTATCCAGCCATGTGCTAGCTAATAGCCTGCTATGAACTAGCAGTTTTGCTGTTAACTAGTATTAAATAGTATCCTATTAAGTAACAAAATAGTTATATAGCTAGTAAACAGCCATCTATCAATTAATTAGGTAGTAAGTAGTTATCTAGTGATTAACTTGCTGTTAAATTTATATTAACTATGAAATACCTACTAACCAACAATTGACTAGCTATTAACTAGTTATTAACTAGTTGTCTTGCTATTAACTAGTTGCTAACCAGTTATCTATCTGGTAACCAGTCATCTAGCAATTAACTACCTAGTAACTAATTAGCAATTAACTAGCTGTTTACTATATGTTAACTAGCTATTAACTGGCAGTTATCTCTTAACTAGCTACTAACTGTATATTAACTGGTTTTTCTTGCTATTAACCAGCTATTTTATAGTTACCTGGCTATCAACTAGCGACTACCTATTCAGTCATTAATAGCCTGTTAGTTGCTAGTTATATGTTTAGCTATTAAGTAGTTGTCCAACTATTAAGTAGCTATCCACCTATTAACCAGCTATTAAATATGTCTAGGTATTAAATACTTATTAACCATTTATTAACTACCTATTAACTGGTTTTCTAGCTGGTAACTAGGTAGTTATTAACTCTGCTAGCAAGTTAGTTAGCTATTAACTATCTAACTGTTAACTAGTTTTTAACTAGTTACCTAGCTATCAGCTAGTCATTAAGTAGCTATTAACTACCCAGGTAACAGCTGTTAATTTGTTATCTATGTATTAACTAGCTACATAGCTGTTATTTACTTATTAACCAGTATCCAGATAACTTGTTATCTAAATATTAACTAGCTCTTCACTAGCCATCTAGTTATTAACCAGCTATTAGGTAATTACCTAGCTGTTAACCAGGTATTAATCAGTTACTAACCAGCTATTAACTAGTTATCTAGCTGTTAAGTAGGCATTGATTGTCCTGCCCATAACTAGTCATCTAGCCATTAACTAGATAGTAACTAGTCATCCAGTCATTTAGTAGCTAGTAACTAGTTATCTAGCCATTAATTAGCTATTAACCAGATATTAACAACTATTCAGGTATTAACTACCTTTTATATTATTATCTGGCTATTAACTGGGTATTAGCTATTTATACATACAAGTTATTAGATATTAATCATTTATCTAGCTATTAACTAGCTTTATCTTGTTACCTGGCTATTACCTAGCCATTGAGTAGCTATTATCTAGCCAGATTACTAGCTATTAACTGTATATATAGCTATTAACTAGCTATATGGAAGTTAACTACTTATTCAAGAATTAACCAGCTATTCACTGGTTACGTATTCACCAACTTCTTACCTAGCTATTAATGAGTTATTAATCAGCTATTAACTAGTTATCTGGCTGTTAACTACAGATTAACTAATTATTATACTAGTGACTAGTCGTCTAACCATTAACTAGCTATTTATTAGTTGTATGGCTAATAACTATTAACTCTCTGTTAACTAATTTTCAAGCTGTCAACTAGTTATCTAGCTATTAACCAGCTTTTAACTCATTAACTAGCTGTCCACTAGCTAATAATTGCTCATCTAGCTATGAACTATCTAGTAGGAAACCAGTTAGACAACTATTAGATAGCTGTCTAGTTAGCTAGCTATTAACTGTCTAGCTGTTAAGTACATATTAACCATTATTTAACTTGCTATTAACAAGTTATCCAGCTAGTAACTAGTTAGACAGCTATTAACTATTATCTAGTTAGCTAGTTATTAACTAGCTATCAACTAGTTATCTAGCTATTAACTAACTTTTGCTAGTTGTTAACTAGTTATTAACCAGCTTTCCCTCATTATTAACTAGCTATTAAGTAGCTATTAACTAGTTGTCTAAGTATTACTTGTGCAGCTATTTGCTACCTCTTAATTATCTAGTTTTGAACTACCTATTCACTAGGTTGTCTCGGTATAAACTCATTATGTAAATAACTATATATTAAGTCATCTAGTAAAATTGTCTTATTTCACTGATGGAGAAACTGAGACCAAGTGAAAGAAAGGGGTCTTCTAAGGCTACTTATTAATTTTGTAAAGCTTTAAACTTTAAACTTTTCTGTTTAACCATGCTACTTTTCCTGCAGAAGACAAAATTATATAAAGATAAAAATTAGAGGCACATCTTTCATTCTCTCACTTATTATGTCAAGTATAATTGCCAAGTTTAGCAAATAATCAAAAATTTTACATTTAAGTATGTTCTATATATTGCATTGGAAATAGGTATACCTAGCAATCCTACTTATCAACACATATCTTTTACTCCCACGTTATTGCCAGACATTTCATTATTGTCTATATCAACGAAACAAAGAGACAATAGATCAAATAATTTTCTGTATAGGCTAAACTCATTTAGACTTGAGAGAATCAGTGGATATAAGTGACTCCTTATGCTCCCTGGAGCCCCACTACATCAATATGCAGCTTCACCCATTAGAAGGACTTTCTTTTGCATGAGATCACTTAATTCACTTATTTGGGGCTTTTCTGTCTTACTTCTAACAGGTACGTTATTGAGCTGCATAATAACCAAGGATGGATAGTAAAAGATATTTGTGAAATGAGTATTTCTGTATAAACATTGTTTCTGCTCTCACAGAATGTTGTAACACAAATTTTGGAAGTTAAGGCGTAAAGGATGCACCAATTACTACTAGAATACTAAAGAATAAGTACAAGAGAAACGAAGGTACTTAAGAACTCTAGTCCAGTGTTTATTTTTATTTTTTATTTTTTTGAGACGGAGTCTTGCTCTGTCACCCAGGCTGGAGTGCAGTGGCCGGATCTCAGCTCACTGCAAGCTCCACCTCCCGGGTTCACGCCATTCTCCTGCCTCAGCCTCCCGAGTAGCTGGGACTACAGGCGCCCGCCTCCTCGCCCGGCTAGTTTTTTGTATTTTTTAGTAGAGACGGGGTTTCACCGTGTAGGCCAGGATGGTCTCGATCTCCTGACCTCGTGATCCGCCCGTCTCGGCCTCCCAAAGTGCTGGGATTACAGGCTTGAGCCACCGCGCCCGGCCGTCCAGTGTTTATCAAACATAGCTAATCATCACAAACACCCAGGGAAGTTACTTAAACAACAGGTTTGTAAGCCTCACTCCCAAATAATCTAATTTAGTAGATCTAGGATTTAACCCCAAATTCCCATGGTGCACATGCAGATGATCCAGGGACTAGACATTGCAAAACACTGGCCTATGATAGGTAAAGGCAACCCTTCTCTTCCCTCCTATACCAACCTCTTTCTGCTTTCCTCTTATTCAGTAGGTAAGTCCCATTCAGTATTTGTTATCACTCCCTCCTATTTATTTCCCTTGTGTAGTAGTCTGTTTGATATTCACCATTTTCTCCTTTTAACAGTAAATTCCAAACTATGAAGTAGCTTTCAATTTTCCTCCCAAAATAAGGTTGCTAGGTGGTAGGAATCCATACCTTTCTATAAATCAGAGGCTTGTTACCGGTTAGTTTTGTTTTTATTAACCCAGTCTACAGCTCTTGCAGTAATCAAAGCGCCTGATATAGTAGTAGGCTTTTTACATATGTTGTTTTGTTTAGTTTCTTATGGAATCTTATGGAATCTCATGGAGATGTAGATTATTAACCTTATTTTATGAAAGACAAAACTGAGGCTGAGAGAAGATTCCTTCATTCATTTATACATGCATTCATTCAACAAGTATATATTGAGCATGGAGTATGTGCTAGGCATTGCTCTGGTTGCTGAGGAAACATCAATGAACAAAACAATATATCATCCTTCATGGAGTTTACATGAAACAGAGGAAGGCAGATTGACATGAAATAAATATGTGTAGGTGATGATTAGTGCTAAGAAATTTTAAAAAGTGCTATAAAGGCTGGGCACAGTGACTCATGCCTGTAATCCCAGCACTTTGGCAGGGGCATGGCTTGAGACCAGGAGTTTGAGACCAGCCTGGGTAATATAGTAAGACCTTTTCTCTACAAAAAGTTAAAAAAAAAAATAGCTGTGCATGGTGATGCACACCTGTAGTTCCAGCTACGCTTGAGCAAGTGAGGCTGAGGCTTCAGTGAGCTGAGATCATGCCACTGGACTCCAGCCTGGGTGACAGAGTGAAACTTTGTCTCAAAAAAAAAAAAAAAAGGTGCTAAGAAATAAAAACAAGATAGGGTAAGGGGATAGAGAACAGGAGTGCTGCTTTTGTAAGTATGGTCAGGGAAGGCCTATGATAAAGTGGCATTTTTGCAGAGACCTGAAAGAGATGAGAGAGGGAGTGATAAAGCCTTCACTCGCCATGACACTGCCAGAAGTATCTATAGCCTCAAATCCTTCTCAGCACCATAAGATAGTACTGCCCAAAGTTCCTCTTATGTCACAAGAAAGAGACAAAAACAGTTATTGGAATAAAGGACCGCTAACCACAGAAAAAGACAATTTTCAGAGAGAAACCTCCAAGAACTTACTCAAGTTAGCGGGCTAGTTCTTCATATTTCTTCATTTTGTTATATATTTGTAACTTCAATGTACTTGATATGGTTTAGCTGTGTTCCTTCCCGAATCTCATCTTGAATTTTAGCTCCCATAATTCCCATCTGTCATGGGAGCGACGTGGTGGGAGGTAATTGAATCATGGGGGTGGGTCTTTCCTGTGCTTTTCTCATGATACTGAAAAGTCTCATGAGATCTGATGGTTTTATAAAGGGCAGTTCACCTGCACAAGCTTCCTTGCCTGCTGCCATGTAAGACATCCCTATGCTCTTTCTTCATCTTCTGCAATTATTGTGAGGCCTCCCCAGCTATGTGGAACTGTGAGTCCTTTAAACCTCTTTCCTTTATAAATTACTCAATCCCGGGTATGTCTTTATTAGTAGCATGAGAACGGGC
The DNA here is from genome assembly GCF_037993035.2 of Macaca fascicularis. Lineage (NCBI taxonomy): Eukaryota > Metazoa > Chordata > Mammalia > Primates > Cercopithecidae > Macaca > Macaca fascicularis. The sequence continues at coordinate 123,461,755 of NC_088395.1, read as the reverse complement.
TAATACAGTACTAAAATGCTGAAGGTGTGGAGTTGTCCTGTCTACCTGTAGTCTGTGTTCCCGTTCTCTTTCCTTGAGAAAGAGAGAGAGGTAGTAGTAAACAACAGTTGTAATTTGAATGAGTCTATAGCCTTTATTTCTGTAACACAAGCTATACATATAACTCTTCAAAGAGCATCCCAATGAAAGGTAACAGAAAGTCTGATGATCTGAGGCAGGAGTGTGTTGGTGAGTTTGCCACATGGGCGAGTATGACTGGAGTGGAGCAAGGAAGAGAAGAGTGGTAGGAGACAAGGTCACAAAGTTAAGGGACAGATCAGGTCAGTCAACAGCTAGCAAGAGTGAAACAATTAGGATTTAACAAAGATGTTTCTGACTCTAAAGCCAGCATTGTTCTCTGCTATATTTCTGAATATAGATGGTACCAACTAGAAATTTCTTCATCATTTTGTCAACGAAACTCCTTTCCAGCCTGAATCAGTATCTTTTAGAATAAAGTGCTGTCTCCATAGGAGTGTTAGATCCAGCCCTCTTATTTTTTCAGAGAAGTTACTGCTGAAATTCTCTCCTCTCCCTTGAATCATCAATTTCTTGTGCTTCACTTTACCCATTAGTATACATGTTTGTTCTGGTGTCTCAGATTCTAAACAAACAAAGAAACAACCAAACATGTACACTCATCTCCATACCACCTCCATCAATTATCTTGTTTGTCTTTCAACTAAAAGATAAGTTAGTGTCTCTACTTCTTTCCTTGTTGATTATTTCCTTAAGCCACTTTCTCACCTCCACTGAGGTTACTACAGTCAAGTTCACCTGGAACTTGAAGACCGCCCTGATGCCAAATCATTTTCTATTTTCATCTAACTTTGTATCTCAGCAGATTTAATAAAACTGACCAGTTCATTCTCGCAGCACCTTCTCTCTCTTTTAAGACCTCACACTCTTGTTTCTCTGGCTACTCTTTCTCATGTTTCTTTACTAGATACTCCTTTCTTTCCAATATCTATACAAATTACTGTCTTAGTTCAAATTCTGTTTGCTTTTTTGCTCTGTCAATCTTGTCTTTCCAAGTGATCTCATCTAGTTCCTAGTGTTAACTACCATCTGTATATACGGGTGAATTTCTAAATCTCTATCTCTATCTCATATCTCTTATCTGAGCTCCATATTGTATATTCTCAGTTCTCCACTTAATATCTCAATTTTACTACCTAATGGACATCTCAAATCTAATATGTCTTGATTTCTTTCTTAAACCTGGTCTTCTCCTTCCCCGAGAGGGGGAGGAGTAAAAAACCCCAGAGTCTTCCTGATTTCTCTCTTTCCCCTCCCTCCATTAGCAACTCTTGTTAGTTCTACCTCTGAAACATATCACAAATGTATATACTTTTCTTCAACTCTGCAAATACTGACTTAGTTCTGAGCACTATTATGGTGTATCTGCGTTACTGCAATAATATCCTAGTAGGTCTCCTTACTTCTAGGTTTGACACACCAGCAAAAAATTAACTCATAAAACAGCCAGGTTTTATGAAACCCTTTTTCATATAATTGTAGATTCACATATAAATATGAGAAATAATACAGAGAGGCATTGTATGCACTTTATTTAGATTTCCCCAATGGTAACATCTTGCAAAACTATAGTATAGTATTATAACCCAGAAATTGGCATTGCTATAGTCAAAATGCCTAACATCACAAGAGGAATCTTCATGCTGCCGTTTAATAACCCTACTAACTTCCGTCCTGTCCAGACTCCCTTCTCAGGCCTTGACTGCTAATCTAGTCTCCATTTCTATAACTTTTTCATTTCAAGAATGTTGTATAAATGAAATCATGCAGTGTATAATATTTTGAGATTTCCCAGGAGTTTTATCCAGGATGTTATGTGTATCAATATTCCATTCCATTTTGCTAAGTATTATTGTATGATGTGGATGTACCCAACTTGTATAGCAATAGATCTGTTCAAGTTCATATAGGTTATTTTCAGTTTTGGAGTGATTTTAAATAATATTGTGTTTTTAATTTTAGTTTGCATGTGTTCATTGTTAGTATGTAGAAATGTGATTTTTTTTTTCTGTTAACCTTATAACCTGTGATTGTTCTGGACTCACTTATCAGTTTTAGTTAGTTAAGGGTCAGTTTTTATAGATTCCTTAAGATTTTCTACTTAGACAATCATGTCATCTTAAAGAATGGATTCATCATAATGTCAATGTCAGTTTATTGTTTTCTTCTCATTCAAGTTGTCATTTTCTTGATTCTTTGGCTGTATCCTGGGCAGTTTGTCTATAATATTAGAAAACTCTGGGTCCTATTCAATTTTTTTTTTTTTTTTTTAATTTTAGTAGGCAGTCGCCCTATTTGTTTAGTAAGAAGATCCTGGCCTATTTTAAGGGACTATAGCTCCAATGGCAATCTAATTTTTAGAGCTTGTGTGGTGCTCTTTTGGTCTGTTTGTTTTACCTAGGAGCACTGAGGCTCTCACTGGTCACTGCTGGTGCTGCTTTGAGGGAATGGAAAGAGATTCTCCAGTTTGAGCCATCTAGTACCTTCTAGGAAGGGGAAGAGAGTCCTTGGTCCTACTGGAATGAAGATGACTTCCTGCACTAGTGTGTGTTATTTTGGGATGACCCCTGTGGGTCAGGTCTGCAGCTCATTGTGGAAGGATCATTCTTGCTGGTGCTGCATGGTGTCTATGGGTGAGGGAGGGGAATATCAGGCCATTTACTGTTTGGACACTTGTGGTGGTGGGATGGCCCCCATTGGCCCCTCATTGTCTCTGGATGGGGAAGGGGGGTCTATACATCTGTGATTTTCCCAGTTTCTATCTCAATCCTGCACCTCATCTCTGTGTATTCCATCAGCTGCTTAGTATCTTCATTTTAATGTCTAATGAATATCTCACATCTAATATGTTTTGATTTCTTCCATTATCATCAATATTGACTTTTTCATGCAATTTCTGTAGTAGATTCGACTCCTCTGAAAACCAGCTTTAAGGCCCAGTTGACCTTTGTGGTCAGGATGTTTACTAAGGAATATTATTAGTAGCAACACTTATAGAAGGGAAGGGAAGAAAGCAGGGCTGAGTAAAGGGAGAATTGAAACTGTGATGCATACCCAACAAGACCATACACAGACATCTGAAACTAGAATGGTCCTTCCAAATAGTTCCAAATATGGCAGGGATGGCTATGTCTTCATATTCCTGCATAAATCAGTCATTAGTTATGGGCCACTGGGCAATGAGCGTGGTCCTGAGTGAGGCAGCTGTCTGCAGCTGGAAGCTTTTAAGGGCACTCTCAGCAGTTGGGGCAACAAGTCCTTCATTGAAGTGAAGTCTGAGCTATACATGAGTTCCAAATCAATCCTCTTGGAAACAAGAGAAACTCCTGACGACGTGGGCCTCCTTAATCTCAGTGTGAAGGAATCATATTGGTTAGCACAGGGTGAGTGTTTCCATTCCTGGGTGCTGGCTAGCCAAGACATTTCCTCTCTAACATGCCTGCTAATTGAGAGTTGTCTACCTAGACTGCAGCGTGCTTACTATCCAGAATTTTCCCACTAGCCATCTTCACACTTGTGGAGAGTTTCCTCCTGGGAACAAATGGTTTAGACCTCAACAATTTCCTTCTAGCCCCTGCATATGCCCAGTTAAAAGCCCCTTTTTAAAATTTTAATTATCATGGGTTTTCTTTGCTCTGTGTCTGTGAAAGGATAATAATAATGATTTTTTGTATATTTTCATATATGCTTATTGGCTATTTTTAATTATTCTTTTGTGAGTTTTTGGTTCAATTTCTTTGCCCAGTTTTTGGGAATGTTGTTTGTGTTATTTTTGAGTTGCTTGAGATGTTTTTGACTTTGTGTGGGACACTACTGAATTCTATGGGATTATGTGTGTGTCTGGCGGCGGGGGGAGGGGGGAAGAGAGAGAGAAGAAGAAGAAGAGGGAAGATATTTGTTTATATTTTGTTCATTTTTTTTTTGAGATGGAGTCTTGCTCTGTCAACCAGGCTAGAGTGCAATGGTGCAATCTCAGCTCACTGCAATCTCCGCCTCCAAGGTTCAAGTGATTCTCCTGCCTCAGCCTCTCAAGTAGCTGAGATTACAGGTGGCTGCCACCACGCCTGGCTAACTTTTGTATTTTTAGTAGAGACAGGGTTTCACCATGTTGGTCAGGCTGGTCTTGAACTCCTGACCTCAAGCAATCCACCCGCCTTGGCCTCCCAAAATGCTGGGATTATAGGCGTGAGCCACTGCACTTGGACTTATTTTTAAATGATTAACTTTTCTTTTCTATTCCATGTTCCTGGATAAGCTTGTCTTCTTTTCTGAACTAAGTTTATCAGTGGAGAAGCTAAATAGCTTGCTGCTATCTCGAGGCAAGAATTCATTTCAGATGACTTAAAGGCCACAGTTTTTACTGATTTGACCACAAACAACTCTGGTCTTTTGATGTGATGCTCTGACTAGAACCCATAAAGGTGTCTCTTTTATCATTTCAAAGCAATATTTTTAGTTTTCTGTATCATTTGGCTGCATAGACAGTTTTTCTCTAAAGTTCACCACCATACTGATTGATATTCCAAGCTTAAGTGCATGCCTGAAAATTAGTCACAATGCGATACCACAATTCTAAACCCACATTCGAATGCATTGCTTGAAATTCTTACCTCTAACGAAAATGTGGTGTCATTCCTCCTCAAACAATAATCATCCTCTAAGAGGAAGGCACAGACAGAAGTTATAAATTGGACACCACTTTAACACAGAACAGAAGCTAAGACCGCTTTTTATGTTGAGAGATTTAGAGGTACAAGATGCAGAGAAAGTTGAGGAACAAATTGAATTGAAGTTGATATTGAGTTGCTTCGCTGTTGTTTGACCTCTCTTGTACATGATATCAAAGCAAGACCTATGGTTTGTCCTCTCTGCTGCAGAGACCCAAGAAATGCACCCCTATTATGCAAGTGCACCTTATCCTAGAAGATAACATGTACTATAGTTGAAGCAGAATCACAATCACAATGTCTGAAGCAGACCAGGCTTGGAAGTCATGCTATCCTACCTCTTCACTTCATAAAAGGTGAAACTGCCTAGAGAGCAAAAGGAACTTTCCAAAAGTGGACTGAATTACTCTGATTTAGGTTACCAGAGGATTAGTCAGAGGTTCTTTCCTCTACACCATTTAAATTGCATAGCTTTTGGCAGTGCAATTTTATTTGTTTTAGAAACGCATTCTGCATCCCATTCCTAGGTCTGGCTGCCCTTCTAAAGTGGAAAAGGATGTTGCTGGTTTCTCATTGCCTTCCAAGCCAGTTTCCTATTGTTTCTGTTTCCTCTTCTAGTGGTGTTCTCATTTTCTGTTCCTGGAGTCTATTGTATTTTCTTTTAAACTTTCTATTTAAATTTTGTTGCTAATGTATCTACTAAACTATATATCCTGGGAGAAAGTTTCATTGTTATTTTAGAAAAACCTGCTAAAGAGAGGTATTTTACAAGATGATGTACAGGATTTGAGGAGGAGGATAGTTTTACAGAACCATCTATAATTATATGGCATATAAAGGCATAGTTTCTCTTTCTACAGTTTTTTTTTTCCTATGAGCACTTACATGAAAAATAATAAAATGGATCTCCTGTTTTGGCAGAGTTTCATGGCTATCTATAGAAATGGATTAAATCTCTTTCTGGAATGTGTGACATAATTGTTAATACTGGGGACATACCTATCTGCCAAAAATTCACAATTCTAAGCAGGCATGGAATAGTTCATTTGGGCATGGAGATTAATGTCTGTACTAAAGGATGCTTTGAAAATTAAACTACTCAATTATGGTAGCAACTTCCTAGTTGATAAAGGAATGGTTTTCATAACAGGCTAGTTGTTCTCAACTTTTGGTAATGGAGCACCAGACTGAATATTGAAAAAATTCCCAGATGCTGCTCATTTGCAAATAGGATTGCAAAACACTGAACCCCAATAGTAAACTACTGATTTTTGACAAAATTTTAAATTAGATGAAATTTCCTTTGTTTGATTAGTGAGGTACAGTTTCCATACAATAGACTGTATTTATTTTAAGTGTAAAGCTCAATTAATTTTGTCAAATTTAATACCTGCGCAACCTCCCTTCCCCAAGCAAACCCTGGTCTGATTTTTCTTACCATAAATTAGATTTGCTTGTTCTAGCACTTTATGCATGCAAGCATACAGCCTGTACTCTTTTTCATCTTGCTTCTGTCACTAACCAAAATATTGGTGAGAGCTGCCCATGTTTTTTTATATATAGTTCTTTTTGATTAATATTCTATTCTATGAGTTATTAATATCTGTTTATCCATGTTTCTGCTGATGGACATATGCATTCTTTTGGCTCTTTAAAGTAAATTTTCTATGAAATTCTTGTACATGTATTTTGGTGGACATGTGTTTGCATTTCTTTTGGGTAAATACCTAAAACTTGGTATGCTTAACTTTATGCAAAATGACCAAAACATTTTTCAAAGTAATTGCATCATTTTACTTTCCCTGGGGTGATATGTGAATGTTCTAATTGCTCAACATTTTTACCAGCATTTGGTATTAGAGAAATAATTTAAATTTGAGGCATTCTTATAGGTGAGAAGTGCTAACAGATTTTGAGTTTAATTTGCATTTTCCTCTTGACTAATGATATGAGCATCTCTTCACGTGTTGTTGTCCACTTATACATTTTCTTTTGTGAAGCGTCTATTGAAATCTTTTGTCCATTAACAAAAAAAATCAACTTTACATAGTAAATGCACACATTATAAGTTTTTTTGTTTTTTTTTAACCAAATGAATGAGACTTTTATTTTTGCCTACTTGCTCATATGTATTTCTGTAATACTTTTGATTACAATATTGATCACATTTTCTATTCTTTACTTAACTCTATATAATAAAAAATCCCATAATACCTAGCATGTACTGTGCATTTGTGTTCTAAATAGTGATCTCAATACCTTGAATATGTTAAATAACTTTAATCTGCATCAGTCCCATGAAGGCATTTCTTTTTTTTTTTTTTTTTATATTATACTTTAAGATCTAGGGTACATGTGCACAACGTGCAGGTTTGTTACATATGTATACATGTGCCATGTTGGTGTGCTGCACCCATTAACTCATCATTTACATTAGGTATATCTCCTAATGCTATCCCTCCCCCCTCCCCCCTCCCCCCTCCCCACAATAGGACCCGGTGTGTGATGTTCCCCTTCCTGTGTCCAAGTGATTTCATTGTTCAATTCCCACCTATGAATGAGAACATGCCGTGTTTGGTTTTCTGTTCTTGTGATAGTTTGCTGAGAATGATGGTTTCCAGCTGCATCCATGCCCCTACAAAGGACACAAACTCATCCTTTTTTATGGTTGCATAGTATTCCATGGTGTTTATGTGCCACATTTTCTTTTATTTATTTATTTATCTATTTATTTATTATTATTATACTTTAAGTTCTAGGGTACATGTGCATAACATGCAGGTTTGTTACGTATGTATACTTGTGCCATGTTGCTGTGCTGCACCCATCAACTCGTCAGCATCCATCAACTCGTCATTTACATCAGGTATAGCTCCCAATGCAATCCCTCCCCCCTCCCCCCTCCCCATGATAGGTCCCGGTGTGTGATGTTCCCCTTCCCGAGTCCAAGTGATCTCATTGTTCAGTTCCCACCTATGAGTGAGAACATGCGGTATTTGGTTTTCTGTTCTTGTGATAGTTTGCTAAGAATGATGGTTTCCAGCTGCATCCATGTCCCTACAAAGGACACAAACTCATCCTTTTTTTATGGCTGCATAGTATTCCATGGTGTATATGTGCCACATTTTCTTAATCCAATCTGTCATGATGGACATTTGGGTTGATCCTGTCTGTCACTGATGGAAATTTGGGTTGATTCCAAGTCTTTGCTATTGTGAATAGTGCCACAATAAATATACGTGTGCATGTGTCTTTAGAGTAGCATGACTTATAATCCTTTGGTATATATCCAGTAATGGGATGGCTGGGTCAAATGGTATTTCTAGTTCTAGATCCTTGAGGAATCACCACACTGTTTTCCACAATGATTGAACTAGTTTACAGTCCCACTAACAGTGTAAAAGTGTTCCTAGTTCTCCACCTCCTCTCCAGCACCTGTTGTTCTCTGCTAGAATAATTTAATTGCCTGCTTGTTATGTTTTTGGGGATCCATTATATGTTTTTTATATGAGATTGACATGAGTTTGCAAATACTATCTTATAGCCCATTATTTTAAGTTGATAACACTGTTTGCATGAACAAACAAGAAAGCAAGCAAAAATAAAAATAGTGAAAACTCTATACCTTAACTTCATCCCTCTGCTTTTTAACTTTTTGTTTTCACTTTTTATTTTATTGTACTCTGTCTTAAAATGTTGTTGTAGTTATTATTTCTGTTGCTTCATTGTGTGGTCTTTCTACTTAAGATAATATTAGTTTACACACCACAATTAGAGTGTTATAATATTCTGTGTTTTTTCTGTGTACTTACTATTACTAGTGAGTTCTGTATCTTCAGATGATTTTTTAGTGTTCATTCATGCCCTTTTCTTATAGAAGTACTCTAGCATTTTTTTGTAGAAAAGGTCTGGCATTGACAAAATCTCTCAGCTTTTGTCAGGGAAAGTTTTTATGTCTTTTTCTATTTTGAAGGTTACTTACACTGGATATATATTTTTCTAAGGTAAAAGTTTTTTTTTTTTTTTTTTTCTTCAGCACTTTAATTATGTCATGGCACTCTTCCCTGGTTTGTAAGGTTTCCACTGTAAAATCTGCTGCTATACATATTGGAGCTTCATTGTATGTTATTTGTTTCTTTTCTTTTACTGCTCCTAATAAGCTTTCCTTATCCATGACCTTTAAGTATTTGATTGCTAAATTCTTTGAGGTATTCTTCTTTAGGTTAATTCTGCTTTTTGTTATATAGTCTTCTTACACTGAATATTGATACGTTTTTCTAGCTTAGGGAAGTTCTCTGTTATCATCCCTTTGAATAAGCTTTCTACTCCTATCTCTTTCCCTTCCTACTCTTTAAGCCCAATAACTCTTAGATTTGCCATTTTGATGCCATTTTCTAGATTTTGTAGGTGTGCTTCATTGGTTTTTCTTGCTTTTACTTTTCTCTTGTCGGATCATTTATTTTCAAACACTCAGTCTTCAAACTCACTAATTTTCTTCTCCTTGATCAATTTTGCTATTAAAAGACTCCCATGCATTCTTCAGTGTATCCACTGTATTTTTCAACTTAAGATTTTCTGCTTGATTTTTTAAAATAATTTTATTCTTTTTGACACATTGATCTGGTAGAATTCTGAAATTCTTCTCTGTGTTATCACGGATTTCTTTGAGTTTTTCCAAGCAGCTATTTTGAATTCTTTGTCTGAAAGATCTCATATTTCTGTTTTTTGAAGAATTGGTCCCTGGTACTTTACTAGTTCATTTGGTGAGGTCATGTGTTCCTTGTTGGTCTTGATGCTTGTCAATTTTATTCCATGTCTGGGTATTGAAGAGTTAGGTATTTATTATAGTCTTCAGTGTCTAGCCTTGTATGTGCATGTGCTTCCTGGGAAGGCAGCTCCAGTATACAAATGCACTTGGGTGTTTTGATCTAAGCTGTATCTGCATTAGGGGGAACCCCAGGCCTGATAACACTGTGGCTCTTGCAGACTTTTACACGTACTGCCTTAATGATCTTGGATAAGATATAAAGAATTCTCTACATACGAGACAGATGCTCTTCTCTTCCCTTACTTTCAAACAAATGGAGACCCTCTATCTGTACTGAGCCAACTGGAGCTAGGGTGTGGTGATACAAACTCTCCTGTGACCACCAACACCAGGACTGTGCTGGGTCAGACCTGAAGTCAGCACAGCACTGTATTTAACCCAAGGCATGCTGTAAATACTTCCTGTCTACTGTCTGTGGTCACTCAAGGCCCTGGAGCTTTACAATCAGCAGGAGGTAAAGCCAGTCAGGATTTTGTCCTTCCCTACAGGGCCATGAGTTTCCCCAGGTCCCAGGTGGGTCTAAAGGTAACTTCCAGGGGCCAGGGACTGGAGTCAAATTCCTTAGAAGTCTACCTGGTATTCCATCGTATTGCAGCTGAGCTGGCATTCAAACTAGAGATGTAATTTTTCCCACTCTCTTCCCCTTTCCATAGGCAGAGAAGCCTCACTTGATGGCCACCACTGTCACCACAGGTCCATGGGGAGCACTGCCAGGCTACCACCAATATTATCTTCAAGTCCAAGCACTCTTCAGTTAGGTTGTGGTGAATGATATCTTGCCTGGGATTCACCATTCAGGGCAGTGGGCTCCCGTCTGCCCCAGGGAAGGTCCAAAAATTTCATCCAAGTGTCAAGTTCTGGAATCAGGGAACACAAGAGGCTGTTTGGTCCTCTAACCCCTGTGGCCCTGCTGTTACCCAAGGCATAAGACAAAGTTCCCTTTACTTTTTCCTCTGCTCTTCTTAAACAGAAGGAGTTATGCCCTGTAACCACCACAGCTGGTAATGTGCTGAGTCTCGCCTAAAGCCAGAATCTCAGAGGCTCACCTAAACGTACTCCTGCTGGTTATTCAGCACCCAAATTGTCTTTAGTCAGCATGTGACGTCGGCCTGGGGTTAGGAGAGTGATGGCTCAATCACTCCTGTAGCTGCCTCAGCTGGCGTATCAGTATGTCTCATGTCCCCCAAGTCTACTGTCTCTGAGTCCAGTTTACCACTAGTACTCACCTAGGAGTTGCAGTCCTTCTGTCCTAGGCTGCATTTCAAGGTTATTTAGAGCCCCAGAGCCCTTTATCCCACAGTCGTGAGGTTTCCAGAACTCAAGCTCCAGTCACTGGGTTGGACAATTCCCCTCTTGCTAGGGCTGGTTTAAATACTCCCTCCGTGGGTGGATGTCAGCTGAATACAGAGTGGTCACAGTTTTCTGCTGTGACAAGGCACTGAACTGTATGCAGTGTCACACAATTGCTGTACTCCCCCTCTTCCAAATTAACAGTTTCTCTTTCTGTGCCATGTGGCTGCTTCCAGGGGATAGGGGAGGAGGGGCATTGGTGGTTCAAGACTACATTTTCTACCCTCTTCAGTGCCTTTTTCAGTGATTTAAAACCAGGAACTGTGAGTGCTCACTTACTTTTTGGTTCTTATGAAAGTGCTCTTTTGTGTTTAGATGATTGTTAAATTTGATATTTTTGTAGGGAGTACAATCAGTGGATCCCTCTATTCAATCATCTTGCTCTGTCCTTCCTGGACATCAAATTCTAATGACTGACTTTTGGATTATCTCAATCTTCTTTGTTGCTCCCTTTTCTATTACCTGGACCTCTCTGTAATTTTATCCTCTTCACAGATATCCTGATTCTAGTGCCTTATTATCTAAAACTTTGAATAAATAACTTTCTTAAGGTTTCTTCTGATAAAAGTTGAGTGTTTGATATTTTCCTGAGCCATGTTTATGATCACTGGTATTCTGGAAAACTTAAAGCCTCTTAGATTAATAAGACTTCATCTCTCTGATAGCGTAGTACATACATGTAACAGGTATTTATTGGATAGCTACTGTGTGGTAGCTGTTTTGATGGTATTCATCACAATGCTACCCAATGCCTTTGCTGTCCACTTCCCTTACTTTTATTTAAATGACTGTAGAAAGAAGAAATCAGAGGGTTAAAATACACCTAGAACTGCCAGCACAAATTCTTTTTGGGGTGAAAGAAGAAAGTCAGAGGGAGGAAAATGTGAGGGTTTTGAGTTAGAGATTTAAGCATAAGAAGTGAACTCAAAAAGAGACAAAGCAGAAGGAGGCAAGGCATTTGGAAATATACCTCTCACATTCACAACTGACTTTCAATAGGTTTTATGACCTACTGCTGGGCTAAAGAAAGTTTCATTTTCCTCTTTCTACTTCCGACTACCTATACAATCTTCTTGCTCTTTTTTTTCAGAATGCTCTTGTCCTGTTTTCTTGTTTCTTTTTCCTTTTTTTTTGACAAGGTCTCACTCTGTTGCCTAGACTGGGATGCAAAGGCACAAACATGGTTCACTGTAGCCTCTACCTCCCTGGCTCAAATGATCCTCCCACCTCAGACTCATGATTATCTGCAGGCATGTGCCACCATTCCCCACTAATTTTTTTTTTTTTTGTATTTTTTATAGAGATAGTTTTTTTTTTTTTTTTTTTTTTTTTTTTGAGATGGAGTCTCCCTCTGTCGCCCAGGCTGGAGTGCAGTGGCCGGATCTCAGCTCACTGCAAGCTCCGCCTCCCGAGTTTACCGCCATTCTCCTGCCTCAGCCTCCAGAGTAGCTGGGACTACAGGCGCCCGCCACCTCGCCCGGCTAGTTTTTTGTATTGTTTTAGTAGAGACGGGGATTCACCGTGTTAGCCAGGCTGGTCTCGATCTCCTGACCTCGTGATCCGCCCGTCTCGGCCTCCCAAAGTGCTGGGATTACAGGCTTGAGCCACCGCGCCCGGCCCAAAGCCTCTTTTATCCACATAGTTTTGAAAAGTTATTTCTTCTATTTTCATAACCATACACACATGCACACATGCACACATGTCCATGTACACACACACATACCCTGGCTACTTAGAAATTTTTTTAAAACTCTTTTGTTTAGTTAAGGAAAAAAATCTGCCATTTCAAGGTTAAAGTAGACTCTTTTGGTCCTATGGAAAGGGTAATAAATATTTTTTTGTTAGTCCTTCACTGGAAATGCAGCTTTAGTTGAGAGAATTACTATCCCTATGGGCTGCTTTCTTAAGAGTGGGAATGCAGTCATTTTGTTCATAACCGAACTACTTAAAGTCATTGATATATAAAAATTCAGATTCTGACTCTATAAGAATCTCTCAAAACCATGAAAAAATAAAATAAGAAAAGTAGGCTGGATCCTGGCATGAAAAAACAAAAACAAAAACAAAAACTCCAAGTATTCCCATCTGAGATAACACATTTTAAAATAATGGTCAGTATTAGCAGAACTGTCTGGGAGGATGCTAGAGGATGTTGTGGGTAAGGAAAACTGAAGGATTAAGGCAGAGCAGGGGATAGGTGGTGAGTTTGTGTTGGACTCACAAATTTGTCCACTGGGACATCTTCCGTTCACATATATAAATAATACAAAAGAGTCATAAAAGAGAAATGCAATTTTTATCCCATGAAATGATAAAAAAAAAAAAAAGAAAGGAAATTCTTACTTGCATTTGGAATCTTACAGCTGGAACACGTCTTTAGGACTATCTAGCTCAGTTTCCACAATAAATGACTTTTTAAAATCAAACACTCAATGACAGAGCCAGCACCACAATTCCAGTTTCTTGACTGAGAATTTAGTGTTCTTAGCGTGTCATAACTCTTCAGTAAGGAGAGTTATTTTAAAATGTAAAATGTTTTATGGTGTATTTATTATGTTATTTGTAAAAGAAGTTCTAAATTATCAAAATAAGTGAAAATCCCAATATGGGGAAGATGCCTAAGATAACACCCAAATCAATTTCTGGTAGACAAAATTCACTAATATAATAAATCTATAGAGTGTCAAACAAAGAAACAACAAAAAAAATTGTACCCATCAAGATGCAATGTAAAGACAAGAACAGCTGGTCTTGGTGGTTCATGCCTGTTATGGCATTTTGGGAGGCCAAGGCAAGTGGATCCCTTGAGGTCAGAAGCTCAAGATCAGCCTGGACAACATGAAAAAAACCCATTTCGGATGGGCGCAGTGGCTCAAGCCTGTAATCCCAGCACTTTGGGAGGCCGAGACGGGTGGATCACGAGGTTCAGGAGATCGAGACCAGCCTGGCTAACACGGTGAAACCCCGTCTCTACTAAAAAAATACAAAAAACTAGCCGGGTGAGGTGGCAGGCGCCTGTAGTCCCAGCTACTGGGAGGCTGAGGCAGGAGAATGGCGGTAAACCCGGGAGGCGGAGCTTGCAGTGAGCTGAGATCCGGCCACTGCACTCCAGCCTGGGCGACAGAGTGAGACTCCGTCTCAAAAAAAAAAAAAAAAAAGAAAGAAAAAGAAAATTAGTAGTACTTAGGTGACAGGGCATTTAGCTATCATCATCATCATCACCATTATCATCATCCACTAGTAAGTAACATTTTTGAGCACTTACTATATGCCAGGCACAAAGCTAAAGGATTTATAGCCATTTTAATTTAATTTTCACAACAACCCTATAAAGTAGGTACTATTATCATCATTCTCAATGAGTATTCTTATTATCATCCTAATAATACTAATATAACATTTTTTAGTGCTTACCACGTGCCAGGCATTAGGCTAAGGGCATTGTAGTAATTTAAATTTAATCCTCACAAAAATCCTATGAAGTAGGTACTATTATTGTTATCACCATTTCTAGGATGAAAAAAACCAAAGGAAGGATGAAATAACTATGAATAGGCAAAGGCAACATAAAGAAATTCTCTCAAGGTTATACAAATTCTAAAAAACAGGGCAAGGATTTGAACCTATGTGTGTCTGACTCTAAAGTCAATGTTTAGCCACTATGCTACACTGCCATCCTTTATATCACAAAGTAAAATACCACACATATAAGCTAAATTCTGTCCTAAATAGATTATTACTGATTAGCAACGAATACATGGTTTATACTAAGATGCTTATCTTATATTTAAGTATACTTAATGATGCTTGAGTAAAGTAACATTTGTGCCCACCTTAAAAACAAGGTATTTGAAGGAATGCAGCTTTATTGCTAAGAGTGGCTAATAATATTTTAGATGAAGATGTCTGTTTCTGGGACCAGACCAATAATAGTTCACTTTCTTGTTGCTGTTTACAAATCCAATAATCTAGTCATCGTTAATAATTAGGAAGCTGTATAACAGGGTTGCAAAATTTAGTAAGATTGTCTAGACTTGAGTTCCAACTCTACCACCAATGAATGAAATGAAAATCACAATAGAGAACATCAATAGCAGACTTGATCAAGCAGAGGAAATAATCTGTGAACTCAAAGACGAGTGACTTGAAAGTATCCAGTAAGGGGAGCAAAAAGAAAAAAAAAATAAAAGGAGTGTAGAAAGCCTATGTGAATTATAGGACACCATCAAGTGAAACAGTATTAACATCAAGTAAATTCCAGAAGGAGAAAAAAGACGGAAAAATCACAGAAAGCTCATTTAAATAAATAATGGCGGAAAATTTCCCAAATCTGGATAAAGAAATAGATATCCAGATACGTGAAGCTCAGAGGCCCCCATACAAATTCAACACAAAGGATACTTCACTAAGACACATTTTAATCAAACTGGCAAAAATCAAAGACAAAGAAAATTTTGAAAGCACCAAGAGAAAAAAAAAAACCACACAAGGACATCCTCATAAGTGGATTTCTCAGCAAACATTTTGAGGGCCAGGAGCGAATGAGATAATATATCCAAAGTACTGAAAGAAAAACACTGCCAAAAAGAATACTTTACCCAGAAAAATCTGTTCTTCGAAAATGAAGGAGAGATTACAAAGTTTTCCAGACCAAAATAAAAAGCTGTGTGAGTTCATTCCCACCAGATCTGACTGCCGTATGAGAAATGCTAAAGGCTGCTCTTAAAGCTGAAATGAAAGGATGGTAATTAGCAACATGAAATGTATAAAAACATATGAAAGTATAGAAAATATATAAAAGTATATAGTTCACTGGTAAAGTTAAGTATATAGTCAAATTTTGAATACCCTAATATTATAATGATGGTGTGTAAATCACTTAATTTTAATATAAAATTTAAAAGACAAAAGTATTAAAAATGACTATTGCTGAAATAATTTGTTAATGGTTACATAATATTAAAAAGATATAAATTGTAAAATCAAAGCATAAAATATTGGGGGAAGTCAGAGTAAAATTGTAGATTTTTTTGTGTATGAACAAAGTTATCAACTTAAAATAGATTTTTATAGCTACAAGATGTTTTATATAAGCCTCATGTTAACCACAAAGCAAGAGCTTACAGTAGATTGTTACAGTAAATACTATAGTAGTAATTATGTGACTTGTTGTATGTGTTAATTAACTTGATTATGATTATCATCTTACAATGTATATCAAATTACCATGTTGTATACTTCAGATATATACAATTTTATTTATCAATTACACGTCATTAAAGCTGAAAAAAATTCTTTTTAAGGGCATATATTTTCTCATATGTCAGTAAGGGTGTACAAATACATGTCTAACATTCCTGCAGGTTTCAGGTTTCTGGGGTATTAAGTAAGCCTAAAAATCCCACTCTCCTCACTACACTGCCCCAACGAAGACTCTGCCAAAATCAGTCAAATATTAATTCAAATGAGAGGACGTGGTTACAGTCCTCAAACTAAACCAACCAAATAAAGGGCCAAATTTTTGATAGAATGGACTAAGTCTTTTTACCTGTTCTGAATAGAGCCTTAGTTTGCCAAATTTAGCATACTTTTTTTTTAAGAATATAAAGTTTAAGTAGAATTGGATTACTAGATGTCAAATAATTATAATAGCCATCTTACCTTTGATATTGGAAAAAAAAATCTTAATTCTCTATACCTACAACAAAGCCTCTTTTTTTTTTTTTTTTTTTTTTTTTTTTGAGACGGAGTCTTGCTCTGTCTTCCGGGCTGGAGCGCAGTGGCCGGATCTCAGCTCACTGCAAGCTCCGCCTCCCGGGTTTACCGCCATTCTCCTTTCTCAGCCTCCCGAGTAGCTGGGACTACAGGCGTCCGCCACCTCCCCCGGCTAGTTTTTTGTATTTTTAAGTAGAGACAGGGTTTCACCGTGTTAGCCGGGCTGGTCTCGATCTCCTGAACCTCGTGATCCGCCCGTCTCGGCCTCCCAAAGTGCTGGGATTACAGGCTTGAGCCACCGCGCCCGGCCAGTACTACTAATTTTCAATCCAGGACTTTCTTTGCTCTGTTCTTAATAAAACACATTTTCACTTTCATCCTTTTTCTTGGACAATAGCCTCTAATTTTGGGGGAGGAGGATGGTTGGTTGGGTTGCAATATTGAACACTTTCCAAGGAATTTACATATCTTGCCAAGCTTTGCTATTTTTCTGATCATATTTCTAAATTAAACTAAATTTTGCCCTGATGAATTACAGAAAGCTGACAATTACTATGGTAACAGTATTGAGGGATTACTATGTAATAAATATTTAACTATATATAATTTAAATATATATATATATATAATTTAAAACCCTTTTTGGGTAGCTCAATAAGGCTAGATATGATCAGATATATCTTTTTGAAATTTAGCCCAGATAGCTTTATTCTTACTGCTTTCCAATGCTTTTCTCTTCTCTGAAAAGCAAATTTCTAAAATAAATCTCTAATATTATCTAGCTCCATTCTTTGAACCCCTTAAAAATTTTTCCTTGTCATAGCAGAGTGGTTCTCAAACTATGGCCTGGGGGACCCCTGGAGGTCTGTAAAATCTTTGGTTTACAAGATTATAATGTTCATAATATATTAAGATATTATTTTCCATTTTTACTTTCATTCCTTCATGAGTATACAGTAGAGTTTTCCAGAGGTTATATGTATTATGGTCTTGTGACAAATTGATTGAAGTCAGACTTGAGAATCAGACTCTTTTTTTCTATATATTCAGACATTAAAGAGATATGCAAAAATCTCTTTTTTTCTTATGCTGTCATGTAACAGGTTTAGAGTTGTTATTTTTAATAAATACATATTTAAAACATTTCCCAGATTTAGTTTCTAATAATGATAAGTATTGATAGATGTAACACAAACTACTGATAGATATAATACATAAACAAAGACACTTTGATGTTCTCTACA
Organism: Macaca fascicularis; assembly: GCF_037993035.2. Lineage (NCBI taxonomy): Eukaryota > Metazoa > Chordata > Mammalia > Primates > Cercopithecidae > Macaca > Macaca fascicularis. The sequence continues at coordinate 123,443,873 of NC_088395.1, read as the reverse complement.
ATTTTTAACAACATAACATGAGTTTGAGACCCAGAAGTTTGCAAACTGCTGCCTTAAGTTAAAGTTTAAACTCTGTAATATGGTTTACCAGCCATCATATTTTGGCCTCTGCATTCTTTCCAGCTTTCTTTCACTCTCTGCCTCTCATCTATGTTCTAACTACAATGAATTTTCTATTTTATGTACTTTCATTCATGGAACACATTGCTCTTTCTTCTGGGAATCCACTCTACCCTTTAGTTGCCTCTTACTGATAATTCAATTCAAAATTAGATATTAACTTCATTGCAGCTTTACCTCCCTTTGCAGTAATCATGCCATATTACAATTGCATATTTTATCGTTTTCTTCATTCTAGATTATCAACTGCATAAAGACAGGCATATATGTTATTTATCCTGTTTTTATAGTGCCTGAAACAATAGTATGTTAAATAATTACTTTTTAAAATGAATTGCATTAGGATGAATTGAATTGAAATTTCAGTGAGCCCCATTTAACAAATGTAGGATAAAAAGGATTCAGAGAAAATGACTTCCTACCTTCATATGACAAGTCCAAAATAAAAATATTTACAACAATTTAGTTTCTGCTTCTAACTTCAGTTATGTATAGGCCAAGCTTAAGACAAATGCTGTGACAAATGAAATCACCAGCTACCAGAATTCTGAAACACATAGTTCCATGCAGATAAATCCATCAGAAGACTTGTGATGACTCAACCAAGTAAATCAGCCAGATTATGTGGAACAGATGATCCTCTACACAGTAGTATTAACCCACAGTGAAAGCAAGATGAGAACCATCAAAAAATGGTTTAGTAAGGTATTAAGTTTATCAGTTTGAAGATGACCTAATATTATATCTAGAAATCCCTAATGATTTCACAAAAAAACTGTTCAAACTAGTAAATACATTCAATAAAGTTGTGGGATCCAAATAAACTTTACAAAAATTCGTTGCATTTCTTTTTCTTAATTACAAGCTATCTCAAAAAGAAATTAATAAAACAGTCTCATTTACAAAAGCATCCTAAACAACACAATAGCAAAAATAACCCAATTTTTGAAATGGGTAAAGGGCCTGAATAGATATTTCTCAAGAAAAGACATACAAATGACCCACAGCTATATTAGAAAAATGTTCAACATCTTTAATCGTCAGGGAGGTGCTAATTAAAACCACAGGGAGATACTGCTTCACACATGTTTAGGTGGCTGCTATTTTTTAAAAAGATAACTAGTGTTGGCTAGGATTTGGAGAAAAGGGCACCCTGATGCACTATTGGTGGGATAGCCACTATTGGTAGAATAGCACTTGGTATAGTCACCATGGAAAACAGTGTTGAAGTTATTAAAAAAAAAAATTGAAGATAGAATTACCATATGATCCAGCAATTTCACTTTCTGGATTTATTTATTTCAAAAGGAAATAAGAGCAGTATGTTGAAGGCATATCTGTATCCCCATGTTCATTGCAGCATTATTCATAATAACCAAAATACTAAATCTAACATCCATAGATGGATGAATGGATAAAGAAATTGCAGTATATACACACGATTGAATATTATCTAGTCTATAAAAATATGGATGGACCTGGAGGACATAATGCTAAGTGAAATAAGCCAAACACAGAAAGACAAATACTATATGATCTAATTTGTATGTCAAATCTAAAAGTGTGAAACTCACAGAAGCAAAGAATTGAATGGCAGTTTCTAGGAGCTGTGGGCAGGGAGGGAAATGTGATGTTAATCAAAGGAGAAAAAGTTTCAGTTATGCAAAATAAATGATTTCTGAAGATCTACATAGCATAGTGTTTATAGCTAACAACTGTATAGTATTTGCCATACTCAAAATTTTCTAAGAGGGTAGATTTTAAGAAGGTTAAATGTTCTTACGAAGGTTAAGTGTTCTTGTCACAATAATAATCGTAATAAATGGGGTGGGAAAGAATGTGGGAGGTGATAAATATATCTATGGCTTTGATGGCGGTGATGATTTCACAGGTATACACTACCCCACAAAATCATTGAATTGTATACATTGACTGAATTGATAACATGATAATTACTTCTCTGTGTTGTGCTATTTGCATTTGGTCAAGAATATATTTAATTGTCTTACAGAAATAGAAAATTAAAAGGATGAAATTGTAATTAGGAATAGATGCCTGGAAGTTTAAGTACAAATTTCCCACAAAAGTGACAAGAGAGTCAACTTTTAAAAAATGTAGGTCATAACCAGGGGTTAAGAATCAGTAAATTCTATTATTAATGTTGAAGAAATTATTTAGTGCACATCCCTAATGACCATTTTCAGTCTGAGTCTTGGAATGATTGTGTGATATGTTCTTGCTATTCAGAGTGTAAACATGTACCAGTGTTATCAACAATCACTTGGGAACTTGTTAGAAATGCCTCACCTTAACCTAATGTATTTATAATCTATTGCTGTGTTACACTGCCACATATTTCGTAGCTTAAGACAACACATTTTTATTATTTCATAGTATTCATTGGTCAGGATTCTGGACGTAGTTTAACTGGATCTTCTGCAAGGCTGCAATCAGGATGTCAGCTGGTGTTGAGATCTGAACTGAGACAAGTGGACTTCTTCCAGATTCATATGGTTGTTAGCAGATTCATTCTTTCATAATTATAGAACTCATGGTAGCTTACTTCCTCAAGGCCAGCAAGAGAGAGAATTGCTAACTTCTTGCATCTCTGACCTCTAAACGCTTTTTTAAGGGGTCATCTGATTAGGCCAGGCTATCCAGTAAAATCTCCCATTAACTCAAAATCAACTGATTTGGGGCCTTAATTAAATTGATAAAATCTCTTCATTTTTCCCATATGATATAACCTAAGCATGGAAATAATTTTCTACTATATTCACAAATCCTGCCCACACTGAAGGATAGGGGTTATACAGGCCATGTACACAGGGAGACAGGAATCTTAGGGGCTATCTTAGAATTCTGCCTAGTATAGCTACCGAATCAGAATTTACAGTTTGACAAGACACCCAGTTGATTCGTATGCATATCAAGTTTTGAAGCATTGTGATCTATCACCTTCCAAGATATGAGAAAACAAAAGTAGCCACAGGTTAAGTCATTTACTCTAATGCCATAGGTAGTTAGCAATGGAACCACTTAAACCCAAGTCTTCAATGAGTCCCAGCAGTCCCTGCTCCATTCACTGCGATTTCCCAAAGAAGAGTTTTACCTGAATATACTGTCAATGCTCTAAGAAAGTAGGCATAGACCCTGCCTGGTTCACTATTAGTCTGATGGGCTTCCATTTGTAGGTGACCTGCCCCTTCTCTCTAGCTTCCTTTACCATTCTTTCTTCCGTTTTGAACTTGGAAAATCTGATCATTTTGCGTCTTGGGGATAATCTCATGAAGTATCTTGTGAGAGATCTCTGAATTTCCAGAATTTGAATGTTGGCCTCTCTGTCTAGGTTGGGGTAGTTCTCAAGGATGATATTCTGAAATATGTTTTCTAAGTCGCTTGCATTCTCCTCCTCTCTTTTGAGGATGCCAATTAGTCATAGATTTGGTCCCTTTACATAATTCTATATTTCTTGGAGGTTTTGTGTGCTCCATTTTTTAAATTTTTGTCTGACTGTCTTATTTCAGAAAGCCAGTCTTCAAGGTCTGAGGTTATTTTCTCAGCTTAGTTTAGTCTGCTATTAATACTTGGAATTGCATTATGAAACTCTTAGAATGTGTTTTCTGCTCTATCAAGTTAGTTATTTTTTTCTATAGTGTCTATTTTGTCTGTCAGCTTCTGTATTATTTTATTACGATTCTTAGCATCCTTGGATTGGGTTTCAATGTTCTTCTTAATCTTGATGTTCTTTCCTACACATATTTTGAATTCTCTTTCTGTCATTTCATCCTGCTTAAGAATGCTTGCTGGAGAACCAGTGCAGTCTTTTGGAGGAAGGAAGGCATCCTGACTTTTTGAGTTGTCAGAGTTCTTGAACGGGTTCTTTATCATGTTTGTGAACTGATGTTCCTTCAAACTTTGACATTACTGTCTTTGGATGTTTTTTATTGAGTTATTTTATGACTTCATGGGTTTGATTATAAGTTGGGTTCAGTCGATTGGTTTCAGTTGACTGGCTTCACTTCTAGAAGATTTAAGGGGCACGAGGCTCAGTTCAGGAATCCTGAACTACATGCTTTAACTCTGGGGGACTAATATCAGGCCCTGGCTTTGTTCTCTGACTCAAGATTAAGAACCTGCTACCTGGCCGGGTGTGTGGCTCATGCCTGTAATCCCAGCTCTTTGGGATGCCGAGGCAGGTGGATCACCTGAGGTCAGGACTTTTAGACCAGACTGACCAACATGGTGAAACCTCGTCTCCACTAAAAATACAAAAATATGCTGGGCATGGTGGTGGGCACCTGTATTCCTAGCTACTCAGGAGGCTGAGGCATGAGAATTGCTTGAACCCAGGAGGCAGGGGTTGCAGCGAGCTGAAATCGTGCCACTGCACTCCAGCCTGGGCAACAGAGTGAGACTTTATCTAAAAAAAAAAAAAAAAAAGGAACCTGCTACCCTACAGGGGCCAACATGCTCCAGACCACTAGTCACAACACTCTGATGGGTAGTACTAGCCAAAGTGTTTCACAGGGTAGTGGCAGCAGGATCCATCCTTGTTTGCATATGCCAACAATGGCACCTGCAATGTAGTGGGTGCATGCTCATCAGCTGCAGCAGGGTGAGAGTGGGTGCTGGGGTGCTGGCCTGCATTTGGATATTCCCAGCATTGATGGTGGCATCATTGCTGGGCACATGCCCCCCCCGCCCCCCACCAGCAACTGTGCTTGTGTTTGCACCAGTGATGATGTTAGCACAAGACAGAGCTCTGGTGGGTGCAGAACCGTGTGCACCCTCTGTGTGTGGTCACGTGGGCATTGGTGGCCACTCAGGGAAGGAGCAGGTCTGCTTTTTTCTGTGTCTGGTTTTGTACTGGTAGCAATGTCAGCTCAGGGGCAGGACACTGGCAGCGGCAGGGCTGGTGGGCTTCATACCCACTAAGACTCTAATGACAATGGTGGTGTGGTGGGAGGAGGGAGTTGCTTTCTTGATGGTAGCAGTGGCATGTCATGATGCATGTACACACACATGCTGACAAAGAAGGTTAAACAAGGTTGTCCTGTGAGCACACGCCCCAGCAAAACAATGTGGGGGTTGCCTGTGGGTGAGTGGATGCAGGCAAAGTGGCACAAGGGAGGCTGCAGTGAGGAGAGGGCATAGGCTGGCTGGTGTGTGTGCCCTGGGGCCATTCTGCTAGATGTTTGTGATAGTCGGGTGTAGTCCACCAGCACAGGAGCTATTCATATGATGTGGCCACAAGGGGGTATCCCGGCTAGGCACCCAAGGTTGCACTGCAATCAGGCACCACCAGGCTGAGGCCCTATGAGAGGTCAGCAGACCACAAGGTGCCCAGGTTGTACTGGCTCCATCTCATGGGCAAGACTGCCCTGCAGAGTTGAGGTCTGACATTTCCCTAGGGTTATAGTCTCTTATGGGAGCAAGCCAAGCTTGAAGGGATGGGTATCCTTGGCCTTGCTCCACTATAGATGATCCTACACCAAACCCTCTGAGCTCTGCACCAGCTGGAGTTCTTCCCTTATGACCTCTCTGAGCAGCTCTTCCTGGCAATTCAAGTGTCCATGGTGGTTGTGGATTCCAGAGGCTCATGATGAGAGTGAGTTGCTCCTTGCCTGTTCAACTCATGCCTTCCCCAGGAGTTGTTGGGGGCCAAGAAAGAGTCCTGGTCTGGTGCAGCCCCATGCAGGGTGCCCAGCTTTCTCCCCTTTCAGCACAGTATCTGTGTCTTCCATCGTTCCACTTTCAATGCCTTCCCTCTAAAGATCTGCTAGGAGTGTGTCAGTTTTCCCAATGTCCTGATTCTTTGGTGGCAGATGTTCTTCCTGGCTCTGTCTAGTCAGCCATCTTTCCTTCCCTTTCATAATTTGAAGTCTTTTTATGCCGAGTCATAAATTTTTAACTATTGTTCCAGTTTGTATTATTTTATTTATTATATTAAATTGTAATACATCTGGTGTGCACGCGTGTGTGTATGTGTATACAAATGTGTGTAAACATATATTTGCAAGGACTTTTAGTTACAAAATATTGGGTCGTTTTGATTTCTGCAGACTCATACCCTAGCACCCACAGGAGTTAAATGTCATTTCAAAGGCAATTCAGAGACCATATTACTACATAATGATGGTTTGTTGTCATCCATATTAATTTTTTGGTGATCTGAAAGAAATGCTTCAATCATTTTACTTTGTAATGGGTTACGTTTACTGTGTTGCAGTTTTGTTTTAGGCAACTAGTTGGAGATTTCATGTAAAAATACTACACTGTAAATTTTCCACTTGAAGTTATTGGGAAGTTTTTGATTAATGTTTCATACACAATACCTGATTTTCAGGAATGGTGTACTGCCATTAGGTATAAAGTGCCTGATCTCAACATCATACTTATAAATGCATCCAAATGTACCAATTTGTGAACACTTCATTTTTTTTATTCATTATTTGAACAGTTTGTCAATACAACACATTTTGGTAGTTGTTACTTTAATAAAAAACATATAAGATTTTAAAAATAATATATAAAGATGCTCTTTTCCATCACTCTTTTTTTTTTTTTTTCCAATTTTACTATTTATCCTTACAGACGAATTGCTTCTTCAGATTAAAAAAAAAAGCCACAGTGTTTATTGTAATTGAATGAATTTGTGTGTTAAAATTTGGAAGAATTACAATGCTTGCAACCTTTATTCTTCTTATAAAGCGAGTGAACTTGTATTTCTTTCAGAAAAATTTTGAAGATTTTCTGACATAGCCATCACATTTTTCTTCTTTTCTTGCTAACTTTTATGCATTGGTTTTATACACACACACACAAACAAACACATACACTATGGAATTTCACATATATGAAATATATTCATAATTCAATACATAAGGAATGAAATGTTTCCCTTTATCTTCTGACTGCATCTCCCATTTAGGGTATTTCATGATATTTTTGAGTAATTTTTTAGAAACTGGCCTCAGTACTGAACTACTGGTATATACAAATCTAATACTTATTCAGTTAATTATTTTACATTTTCTGTTCTAGGTAAACAACCATTATCTAGCAATAACGACAATTTTTAATTTCCTTTCCAATTTTTTTGTTGGTTTGTTCCTTTTTCTGCTATAGCCTAGTGATGTGCATCATATTAACACATGCTTAATTAGAAATCACACTTACATTTATTAAATATGTACAAGTCAGAGATTTTATTTGCTAGTACTTTACAGTTTTTTGCTGTATATCCATAAGTGCGATTGTTTTACAATTTATATTTTCTCCTGTATATGTTACATTCTGGTACTGAGGCATATAAATTTCATGAAATCAATTTATTTTTTTCCATTTTCATCTATGGCCCCCAAAAAACTTCTGTGCCATAAAAAATTTGTGCTCTTTAGAACTTACAGAAATATCTATCTGGGTTTGGAAACTCCTTTGATCATTGTTTCACAACTTACCCATTTTCTTCTATGGTTTTTGATCTCAGGTATTTTGGTTCTATACTACTTAACTTTGGTGATTCCTCTCATTTAGAAAATTGCTCATTTAATTGAGTTTCTCATATTTATATTTTTAAAGCTATAAAATATTGTAAGGAAGAGATATTTATTCTCTCGCATTTCTGGAGGTTGAAAAGTTTACGATCAAGGCACTGTCATCTGGTGTGGGCCTTCTTACATCATTTTGACATAGCAGAAGGGCAAAAAAAAAAAAAAAAAGGCAAACCCACTCCTGTAAGCCCTTTCTGTAGTGGCGTTAATCCATTCATGAGGGCAGAGCCTTCATGTCCTAAACACCTCTGAAAAGGCTCCATGTCCCAACACTGCTGAGCTGGGAATCGTGTCAATATCACTAATCAGGGAAATGCAGATAAAAAACACAATGAGATACCATCTCATTCCAGTCATAATGGATATTTTTAAAACATCAGAAAATAACAGATGTTGGTGAGGTTTTGAAAAAAAGGGAATGCTTATATACCACTGGTGGGAATGTAAATTAGTTCAGCCACCGTGGAAATCAGTTTGGAGAATTCTTAAAGAACTTAGAACTGTATTCAACCTAGCAATTCTATTACTGGGTGTAATAGAATTATCCAAAAGTAATATCCAAAAGTATATAAGTCATTATATCCCCAAAGGTATATAAATCAGTCTACCAAAAATACACATGCACACATATGTTTATTGCAGCACTATTCACAAGAGTAAAAACATGCAATCAACCTAGATGCCCATCAATGTCAAACATCTGAAGAAAATATGGTACATATATACCATGGAATACTATATAGCCTCAAAAAAGAATAAACTCATATTATTTGCAGCAACATGGATTCAGCTGGAGGCCATTATCCTAAACAAATTAACACAGAAACCAGAAGCCAAATACCACATGTTCCCACTTATAATTGGGAGCTAAGCATTGAGTAGACATGGACACAAAGAGGGGGACGATATACACCAGGGCCTACTTGAGCGTGGAGGTTGGGAAGAGGGTGAGGATAGAAAAACTACCTATTGGCTACTTTCCTCACTACCTGGGTGATGAAATCATTTGTACACCAAATCCCAATGATGCACAATTTACCCATATAGCAAATCTGCACATGTACTCCCTGAACTTCAAATAAAAGTTGAAAAAGAAAAAAGAAATAATTTAAAATAAATGTCCTGTTTTCTTTATTATCTAGTTTTTAGAAGTACCTTTCTGCTTTTAAACATATAATAAGATTACCTTTTTCTTGTCCTATAGTATTTGTTATTGTCCACACATAAGATTTGAATTTGTTTTTACTTTGTTTGGCTCGACTGTAATAACTTATTTTAAATTCACAAGAGCTCTCCTTAGAATCATTGTGTGCCACTAAACAAGCGTGTGTCTTGTCCTTTCACCTCCAAATATTCATTTGAACAATGTTGCCAGATCATTTCAAAGGAAATACTATATAGTAAGTGTCATACACCTATCAACCACACAGCAAATTGGCATTATCATATGGTACAAGCCTGTTAGTTTAAGTAATACATGTGCACACATCCCATTCAAGTACTTTCTTATTTCTATGACAGGAAAACTTAAATTCTAGACCCTCTTATGAAAAAGCAGCTAGAATGAGGCAACTGTACCCTAGTATGTTAGTAGAATCTCCCACTCCAATCTGCCCTTGAGAACAGGTTGATTTTGATAACATCTAATTTCTAGGTCTTATTTTGTTTTAATGTGATTCTGCTGAATTGAAGTATAATTGTCTACCTCCTATAGGAGAATGATTACACTATGATGTCCTGGAAATCGTGCAGGTAACCACATAGGTCATACAGACAAAGGCTTGGGGAAAAGCTTATCTGAATCTTGACAAATATCTTGTAATCCTCCTGGAATTGGAGAAAATGGGAGACCTGTGGGTTACTGACACCTCTTACTTACCTGCCTCATCTGTGAAACTATCATGAGATAATTTCCCATTAACACCTGTTCCAATGAGGTGTTGGGATTTCTGTACTGTCTTCCTCAGAATGGAGCCGCAGACTATAAAACCTCTTAGCTGAAGTCTAGTATTTGCATAAAGTGTCCTAAAACTCATGTTGCAGTCAATTGGCCCTTTTTGTTTCAATGTTCTTGTTTTGTATGAAACAAGGATCATGGGGAACTGGCACCTTTGCCTACTCTTCCTTTTCCTATCTACATAAGTAATAAACTCTCTGAATCTAAAAATACCTTTTTATATATTTAGCAGCCAAATTAGTCAGGACTTGGCCTCAGCCTTGGCCTCGTATTGCCTATCTTTGGTAATTGCTTATCTTTGGACACCTTTACCACCGTATTTGTCAATGCCCTGAACTAAAAAATGCAATAAAATAACTCCTAATAAAATAACTCCTAATATTTCTGTAATAGAGAGATTGCTCACTATTTTCAGACCGGTATACATCTTAGATGTTTAGTCAGAGTGAAGGCAATAGGAAAAGGATCATGTGTCTCCTTATTGTCCATCAAGACATTGAGTTTGCTCTCTCTCAAGTGACAGTGCTTGAGTCAGCATCTAGTGATGATTATGATTTCTATTTGAAAATAAGTGGTTTTGTAATTTGCAATAATGCCCCCAAAGATATGGTAGGAGGAGAGCTATTGGTTTTGGTGTTCAGAGTGATTACCCATTTTGCTTTTGCTTAATCTTCATGGAAAGCTGAGCCAGGGTCGTTGGGTTGTCAGATGTTATCTCTAACAAGAAACTTCACTAAGAAATGATCTTATAATAGCAATAATAATAACAGATAGGACTTTTGAGGACTGAATGTGTGCCAGAAATTGTGCTAAGAGAAGAGCTTCACATGCATTTTTTTCCTTTAGTCTTCTCAAGAGCCTAGTGTAAGGTAGTTACTGTTATTGTCCCTACGTTAAATATAAGGAATCTGAGGTTTTAGTAAGGCTACGTGACATGCCTAAAGGCATACATCCAGTTAGCCAGGGTTTGATAGCACTGGCCAAGTCAATACAAAAATTCTGGTCTTTGTGAGAGTTTTATTTTTAAATAGCATTTGATACTTTGATAATTTGATTATATAAATTGATATCCATGATATTGGCTTACTATTCCAACTTTAAAATTTATACTTTTATTTGTAATTTAATAGCATCATTGTTTCCAAGCCTGCTGATATGAAAATAAATCATGGACTATGATGGACTCAGAAAGGGACATGCTTCTTAGTTAGGACTTATCTGGGCAGCTAGATGGCATTCCTTGGTACTGCCCCAAATTCTTCATTGATTATGAACCTTTCCAGTGGAACATCTACAAACATTGACCATGTGTTTAGAATAATCATTTGTGTGGCCTATAATATTCTTACTCAGAAAAGAAGAAAAATGTTATATTTATTGTATTGTCTTTAACAAGAGAATGCGAATGCATTTTGTTGAATTCGTGCTATAATAAAGCCTGAAACCAAAAAGATTTTCGGTAAGCCTTCAATTGATAGGGAAGAGTCAATTGATGAGAGCAATCTCATTGTATTTAAATGAGGTTTTATTGTTAATACTTCTTGACTGTAGTGGAGCTGGAGGGGCATGTGTGCCAAAGAGCATGAAAGCCTGGAAGCCCCTGTTATTTGGTGGTTGCGCCAAAGATTTCTGTTGGCAGTTGTCTATTATGCAAGTCAGTACAGAGGGCACCTCCAGGCCCAAATCTGACCAAACAGAGCCCCTGTCTTGGTCCATTTTGTACTTATATAACAGAATACCTGAGACTGGGTAATTTATGAATAACACAGATTTATTACTTACAGTTCTAGAGGCTGTGAAGTCAAAGATCAAGGGGACTACATCTAGGAAAGCCAGTATGGTGCATCATTCCATGGCAGGAGGGCAAGAGAGAATTCACAAGAGTAAGAGGGGGATTGTACTTGTTTTCTATCAAACCCACTCTCTCTTGTAATAACTAACTCATTTCCATGGTAACAACATTAATCCATTCATAAAGGCAGAACCTTCATGACTTAATCACCTCTTAAAGGTCCAACCTCTTAACACTGTTACACTGAAAATTGTTTCTAAAACATGAACTTTGGGGGACACATTCAAATATGGCAGCCCCAGAAAGGAATTTTTGCTCAAACTTTCATTTTACTTTTCTCACAGCTGTTTAAGACATTAGAGTGTTTCTGATAAATTCTCAGGCACCCACATCTATTGCTTTGAAGTTGACACTTTGATTTTGATATAAACTTCAGAGAAACTGAATTAGCACATTTATTTTCTCCCTATCAAGTTTTGTCCTTCACTTGTTCACCCTACAGAGACAAGCAGAAAAGACTCACTATTTACAAAAGATAATAACCTGGCAGGGCCAACTTGCTCACTATCTCAAGTCTCTGAGGTGATACATTGTACTAATCTTCTCAGGGTTCATTGCCCTTTATATGAGGCTCTTGGAGAGGGATTGCTTATTCCATTGGAATGTATCTCCAAGGCATTCTTGCTATATGGTTAAGAGCAAAGAATTTGGTGTCATAGAGTTGTATGTTCTAACCTTTGCTACATCACTTATGAATGTGTACTTTGTAGCAAGTTCTTAACCTCTTAAATCCTCAGTTTTTTAATCTATCAAATGGAGATAAGTTTCTACCTAATGTAATGTTAATTGTTTATTATAGTGCTTGGTAAGCAGTGCTCAAAAATTGTTAGACATTTTTGGTTCCATATGAAATTTAAGGTATTTTTTTCTAATTCTGTGAAGAAAGTCAATGGTAGCTTGATGGGGATAGCACTGAATTTATAAATTACTTTGGGTAGTATGACCATTTTCACAATGTTGATTCTTCCTATCCATGAGCATGGAATGTTTTTCCATTTGCTTGTGTCCTCTCTTATTTCCTTGAGCAGTGGTTTGTGGTTCTCCTTGAAGAGGTCCTTCACATCACTTGTAAGTTGGATTCCTAGGCATTTTATTCTCTTTGTAGCAATTGTGAATGGGAGTTCACTCATGATTTGGCTCTCTGTTTGTCTATTATTGGAGTATAGGAATGCTTGTGATTTTTACACATTGATTTTGTATCCTGAGACTTTGCTGAAGTTGCTTATCAGCTTAAGGAGTATTGCGGCTGAAACAATGAGGTGTTCTAAATATACAATAATGTCATCTGCAAATGGAGAAAATTTGAGTTCCAATCTTCTTATTTGAACATGCTTTATTTCTTTCTCTAGCCTGATTGCCCTGGCCAGAACTTCCAATACTATGTTGAATAGGAGTGGTGAGAGAGGTCATCTTTGTCTTGTGCCAGTTTTCAAAGGGAATGCTTCCAGCTTTTCCATACTCAGTATGATATTGGCTCTGGGTTTGTCATAAATATAAGAAATATGGGTATATATATATACACACACATATATATGTATATATGTATATTTTCCCTTTTATAAATTATACTTTTTAAGTTCTGGGGTACATGTGCAGAATGTGCAGGTTTGTTACATAGGCATACAGGTGCCATGGTTGTTTGCTGCACCCATCAATCCGTCATCTACATTAGATATTTATCCTAATGCAATCCCTCCCCTTGTTCCCTCTCCATGACAGGCCCCAGTGTGTGATGTTCCCCTCCCAGTGTCCATGTGTTCTCATTGTTCAATTCCCACGTATGAGTGAGAACATGCAGTGTTCAGTTTTCTGTTCTTGTGTTAGTTTGCTGAGAATGATAGTTTCCAGCTTCATTCATGTCCCTGCAAAGGACATATACTCATCCTTTTTTATGGCTGCATAGCATTCCATGGTGTATATGTGAAACATTTTCTTTATCCAGTCTATCATTGATGGACATTTGCATATATTGGGTATAAATATATGTATTATGTAATATATGGGTTGATTCCAAGAGCCCATATAGCCAAGACAATCCTAAGCAAAAAGAACAAAGCTGGAGGCATCATGCTACCTAACTTCAACCTATACTACAAGGTTACAGTAACCAAAACAGCACGGTACTGGTACCAAAACAGATCTATAAACCAATGGAACATAACAGAGGCCTCAGAAATAACACCACACATCTACAACCATCTGATCTTTGATAAACTTGACAAAAACAAGCAATGGGGAAAGGATTCCTATTTAATAAATGGTGTTGGGAAAACTGGCTAGCTATATGCAGAAAACTGAAACTGGACCCCTTATTTACACTTTATACAAAAATTAATTCAAGATGGATTAAAGACTTAAAAGCAAAACCTAAAACCATAAAAACCCTAGAAGAAAACCTAGGTGATATCATTCAGGACATAGGCATGTACAAAGACTTCATCACTAAAACACTAAACGCAATGGCAACAAAAGCCAAAATTGACAAATGGGATCTAATTGAACTAAAGAGCTTCTGCACAGCAAAGAAACTATCATCAGAGTGAACAGGCAATCTACAGAATGGGAGAACATCTTTGCAATTTATCCATCTGACAAAGGGCTAATATCCAGAACCTACAAAGAACATAAACAAATTTACAAGAAAGAAACAAACAACCACATCAAGAAGTGGGCAAAGGATATGAACAGACACTTTTCAAAAGAAGACATTTATGCAGTCAACAAACATATGAAAAAAAGCTCATCATCACTGGTCATTAGATAAATGCAAATCAAAACCTCAGTGAGATCCCGTCTCATGCCAGTTAAAATGGCAATCATTAAAAATTCAGGAAACAACAGATGCCGGAGAGGATGTATAGAAATAGGAATGATTTTACACTGTTGGTGGGAATGTAAATTAGCTCAACCATTTTGGAAGACAGTATGGCAATTCCTCAAAGATCTAGAACCAGAAATACTATTTGACCCAGCAATCCCATTACTGAGTATATACCCAAAGGATCATAAATCATTCTGCTATAAAGACACATGCACACGTATGTTTATTGCGGCACTGTTCACAATAGCAAAGACTTGGAACCAACCCAAATGCCCATCAATGACAGACTGGATAAAGAAAATGTGGCACATATATACCATAGAATACTATGCAGCCATAAAAAGGATGAGTTCATGTCCATTGCAGGGATGTGGATAAAGCTGGAAACCATCATTCTTAGCAAACTAACACAAGAACAGAAAACAAAACACCACATATTCTCACTCATAGTTGGGAGTTGAACATGAGAACACATAGACATGGGAAGGGGACCATCACACACCGGGGCCTGTCAGGGGGTGGAGGGCTAGGGGAGGAATAGCATTAGGAGAAATGCCTAATGTAGATGGCGGTTTGATGGGTGCAGCAAACTACCATGTTGCGTGTATACCTATGTAACAAACCTTCACATTCTGCACATGTGTGCCAGAACTTAAAGTATAATAAATTTTAAAAATCGGTCAGACATTATTATTGTAAAGAATATCTTTCAACACACTTAAGAATACAGCATATATTCATAAAAGTGGCTTAATTAGCATCAGTGATTCAAAATGAAGGGGAATTTGACAAAGTCTTAGGGCAGACAATTTCAAAAAACCCAAAGAGACTCTGAAATGTTCCCTAAAGGAAGTGCAGCACCACAGAGGGGAAAATCATTTCAACAGTAATAAAATTTCAGACATTGTTTCACTAAGATTATTTGAAAACTTTGGAACAGCTAGGGAATTTCAGAGTATCCCTGAGATCATGGATATCATTGTTTCTGAAAATGTGGTTTGTGACTCACCTTCATTAGACTTGCCTAGGGAACTATTAAACAAAAATATGCAGATTCGTAAGACGTTCCTACCCCAAAGCTAATGCTCTAGTAAAATCTCTGCAGGTAAGACCCAGGGATGTATATTTTCACCGAGTTTTCCAGTAGATACCGCTCTACTGAGATATAAGAACCATCAAACTATTCAGCAGTGTACTCTGTTTACAGGAAAGGACAGTCCAAAGCCTTGGGGAAGTGACTAATTGCCTCCAAGTACAATTAATATAGCGGTAATGATAATATATTTTGCTGAGTTGTTTGCTCTAGTACAGACTGTGTTAGGAAAATAAATATGTGAAATTACAGTAAATATTCTCTTCACTTTGTACTTTGAAGTATCCCATGCTCATGAGAATAATTCCTTTTCAGTTATAAGCCTAGAGATAGCAGTCCTAATATAACCTTTCATACCACTGAAAACTGTGCCCGGCTGTTCTCCCTCCAACACCATCTTAGAGGATGTTTAGTCATCCTCTATTTCTGTTTATAATCTCTCCAGTTATTTGGGCTATATTTCTACCCCGTGCCTCCTTCTAAAAGGTCTTTTGACCTTCTCTTGTTGCATCACAGGTTAGGCAGCAATACAGACCCACCACTATGTGTAGGACACTCTAAAGGCTTATTTCTTCTTTTTTAATCATTGCCACCATAAACAACACTGCTGGCCAACACCACTCTTTATTTCTCTCCAAGAGGTGTGGTTCCATTTCTTTCTTAATTTTGTTCATAAAAGCAACCACAAGAATGATAACCAACAATACAAAAATCAAATAGAGACCTGAAACTCTACCATGGCATGTATCTGGTTCCTTTCAGTTCTGTCCCTGCTTATCTTAGAAAGATGAGAAATAACAATCTCTGGAGTTACTCAGGAAGGTGTTTGGGTTAAGACCAGTATCCTAATTATTAACAAAGAATTGCTAGGTAATACACCTTAATTTTCTATTCATAGCTGAAGCAAACTTAGGTCAATAATTCTAAAGATACTATACTACTACTGCTATTATCAGTATTTGTGTTATTGCTACTACTACAACTACTACTTCCGTTATTAATACCACCACAAGTGCTATGACTGGTTAACACTTATTGATTGCTTTCATTATGCTGATGCTGTTTCAAATGCTTTACCTATAGTTTAGCATTTAATAGTAACAACAAAACTATGCATTAGGGTCTATAATTTCCACTATTTTTTTCTAAAGATGAGGAAATTGAAATATAGGGGACTTAAATTACTTGTCAAAATTCATACAGCTTGTAAGTGGTAGAACAGGATTTAGAATCCAAGCAGTCAGCCTGGATTTCTATTCTCAATCAACCCAATCTTCCATTGAGGTGGAAATTTTTTTCTCCTGTAAGTAGTCCTGGTCCATGTGTATGTACTTTTAGGTAATAATCACAGTTCTAGATACCTTTTGTTTATATCCTCCCTGAAGCACTAGGAAAGTATCTGTCATTAATTTCATTGCTTGTTTAGGAAGTTCTCGACTATACACTTTATTTGTTGAGGAAAATAGAGTAGGGGATATTACCAGCATTTTTCTATTTCAAAAACTGAGGCTTGAATAAAACAACCCAAAGTGAGTATTGACAAGACTAGAACTAGATTAGAAACAGACTAGAACCAGACTAGAAGTCAAGCCTTCCGTATTCCATTGCCAGACTAAAGGTTAGAAGAGGGAAAGAAGCAATAGGATTTACTGTAAGAACTATGAGGTTCAATCCAGGGGAGTATTTTCTGTGTAGTCATTCAGCAGACACAAAACACGATAATGCAAATTTAGGTTGCAAAACCAATTAACTTTTTGCCATCTATTGTGAACTAGTAATTGTATCTATCATGTAAAGATAAAGATTTAAAGATTTTTACAACCTTTAAAGATGCAATTCATAAAACATTGATCTGTGCCATAACAGCCCAAACCCATTGCTTTGTATTGAGCATTGTTTTTGTTTAGCCAAATTATAACTTGTGTTGTGGCCAAGTCAATTAATCAAAATACAACTTATTGGGAAGAAAGGACAAAAAGGTGAGGAGATGAGTTGGAAATAAAAATCTATGTTTATTTTCAAAACAAAATGAAAATTATGGAAACAGCCAGGTTTGGGAGCCTATAAATGTCTTCTGAAAATTTTATTTTGTAGAGAACAAAATTGAATTTAACCAGTAGAAGTATCTTTTTTGTATGAAGATGTGGGCTTCAAATCAATATTGTTTACTTCAGTGTATTATTATTTGAATGAGTGGCAGAAAGAAAAGTAAAAATGAATAAATTGTAAACTACAAATATCACAGAATATTTGATATTCTGAATATGAGAACATGACTAAGCATATCACAGATTCACTGTTTGGCATTAGCCTAGGGAAATAATGCAATCTAATATTTTAATGACATACCAATACCATGTAGAAATAACATGTTGTTTTGAAGGTGGACTGGGAGAGGGTGGAGTGGAAGAATTAAGAATTTTTTTTTCATTTATGGTATGTGTGATGAAAGATATTTATAATTCATCGTCCAAGGGAATCAGTCAAAAGCCTATGTATCCAGCTAATTCAATAGTTCTATATTTAGGATATATTTAGAATCCCAGGTACAACACTGCAGAAGTTGAATTTGTACAACATTTTCAGAAACATTTAGCTGACATAATAAACCACTTGACTAATAATCATAGAACTTAAGCAGAATTTTCAAGATCCAAGGCTAAATCTGCCATAATAATAGAGAGACAGTTGAGAAATGTAATGATGACTATGATTGGGTGGTATAAATAAGAATAAATATAGAACTATTGAATGAAATACATGAAAATGGAATTGGACATTCTTTTAATATTTTAGAATTATTGTTTAAATTACTGCAGCTTATTATACTAGGTTATATAATGTTTACCTAAAATTCATGTTCGCCTGGAACCTGTGCATGTGATCTTATTTAGAAATAGAGTCCTTGTAGATATAATCGAATTAATATGAGGCCTTGATGCATTAGCATGGGCCCTAATCTGACACTTGGTGTCCTTATAAGAAAAAGGAAGTTTGGACACAAACACACAGAAGATGGCCATATTAAGAAGGCTGCAGAGATTGCAACTATGGTGCCATACATCAAGGAATGCCAAGATTACCAGCAAATACCAGAAGCTAGAAAAGGCAAGGAAGGATTCTTCCGTAGAGACTTCAGAGGGAACATGGCCATGCTGACACCTTTATTTTGAACTTGTAGCCTCCAGAACTGTGAGAGAATGTATTTCTCTTGTTTTAAGCCCCTCACTTTGCTGTGATGGGCCTAGAAAATTAATATAGTTATGTTCCTTGTATTATGTTTACAATATGATGTCAAAGTGCTAGAGGATTAATTTAACTTTTTTTTTAAATTATTTTTTATTATTATACTTTAAGTTCTAGGGTACATGTGATTGCATTGGGAGTTATACCTGATGTAATTTAACTTTTTAAGGCAGAGTTCCTGCAAGGGAAAACTCTTTAGAAATTTGATTCCAATGATGGCAAATAGAGACAAGAACTAAAGAAATGAATGTATTCTCTAGGATGCTGCATGAAGGGTGTGGCAAGACCACATAGGAGAGAGAAGCATAGGCCAATAAAAATATTCTCTGGGAGGCTAATTCCCCAAATTATCTGAGGTCTGCAACAAATCCTAGGAATATCCATAAGAATTTTTAAAGGTATGGTGACCAACCATCTCAGTTGTCCCAAGACTGAGAGGTTTCCCATAACATGAGACTTTCAGTGTTAAAACTGAGATAGTTTGGGGCAAACTGGGATGAGTTGATAATTCCATTAAAGCTATATACAGAATAATAAGGTGGCTAAGAAAAATATTTGCTTGCCGTTTGAGGTAGATCAGGTAATGTTTATAGATAATGGAGGGAAATTAGTTATTTAACTCTTGACTCTTACGTTCTCTGTCAAGTAGAATTATTTTCACATAGAAAAGGAGAAAACTAAGATGGCTACAAGGAATTTGAACTTGGTGCAGAACTAGAGAGCACATAACTTAGAAAACTGGTCCACATTTTCTTCGTTCAGTATCCAATTCACTGGGCAACATATAACTTTAAGTCCCACGAAATCACAGTAAGTGGTGTTTCTCACTGTCCACTTGGGATCCTGAAACCTAAGGGGATGAATGTCAATGATGAAACTCATCATTGACATTGTCTCTCCCCCTTTCTCCTCAAGTTACCCTGCAGAAACTCTGTAGCCCCACTAATTTGCAATGCTCCTGTCCTCCCAGGTTCCATGACTGCCAAGATGCTCAGCTCTAGAAAAGCCTAATTATTTATTCTTTCTATCCTTCTATATACAACCAGCTTCTTTCTACTCTACATTTTTCCCCTGATTAGAGCTTCCATGTGCATAGCGGTTTTTTTTTTTTTTTTTTTGAGATGAAGTCTCGCTCTGTCGCCCAGGCTGGAGTGCAGTGGCGCGATCTCGGCTCACTGCAAGCTCTGCCTCCCGGGTTCACGCCATTCTCCTGCCTCAGCCTCCCTAGTAGCCGGGACTACAGGCGCCTGCCACCGCGCCCGGCTAGTTTTTTGTATTTTTTAGTAGAGACAGGGTTTCACCGTGTTAGCCAGGATGGTCTCGATCTCCTGACCTCGTGATCTGCCCGTCTCGACCTCCAAAGTACTGGGATTACAGGCTTGAGCCACTGCGCCCGGCCAGCATAGTGGTTTTTGAATCTGAGTTTCTTCTTTCCTTTAAAACTGGCTGAAAACTCACCTCTTCCAAGAAGTTTTTCTTAATTGAGCTCACTATAGTCTAATAACTCATTATTTCATGTCCCTAATTCCTAGATACCGTATTCAACAATTATATTAATTGTAACTACAATTACAATAACAACTGTGTGTCTTGTCTATGACCCACATGATGTCTACTGATATAGGCTGTCCAAGATCATGTATCTGAAAAGAAAACAATTTATGGATTGTTAGAATGATCATCTCTGCTTATTTGTGGTCCACCTTGCACATACTCTTGATTACTTCTTCTAAAGAGAATAGATAGGATGTATCATATCCATCAGGGTGCAGCAAGGATGAGGATCCAGCATCTTGTGGTCTTGTTGATGACTGGCTAATTCATGGGGGTTAACATGATTAGAACTTACATACCTGAGACTACTTTGCCATACAGGGAATGATCCTAGGACTGTTTAACATGACTGACTTTCCAGCCTCCAGGCTCAAATGAATAACATCTTCAGGGCATTGCCAGATATGACATTGCTTAATAATCCTGAAGGCAACCATAACTATCTACTTTTTATTAGCATTGCCATATTGAAGCCTTAATTAATCTCCTGTGTACGCAATGTTTTTTATTAACATGTTTAATAGAATTAAATGCTTTAGTAACTCCCTTTTATAAATCGGGTGATAGAATATTATAGATGGGCTAAAAGCATCTCAATTTTTAACAAAAATAGTGACCCTGACATTGATCCTGAGCCAAATTCTAGAATACTTTATTAAAAGCATAGTGAGCCACTAGATGCAATTGTCACTGGTGTCTATCTGACTTGAGCCTACTAAAAATAAGTGATACCAAACTAATACCTTTTTTGACAAGATAACTAGTTACCTTGTCTACTAAAGTTAACTAGACTGATGTATCAGGGGAATTCATTAAAGAAGTGAATCCAGGTCGGGCGCGGTGGCTCAAGCCTGTAATCCCAGCACTTTGGGAGGCCGAGATGGGCGGATCACGAGGTCAGGAGATCGAGACCATCCTGGCTAACACAGTGAAACCCCGTCTCTACTAAAAAAATACAAAAAAAATAGCCGGGCGAGGTGGCGGGCGCCTGTAGTCCCAGCTACTCGGGAGGCTGAGGCAGGAGAATGGTGTAAACCCGGGAGGCAGAGCTTGCAGTGAGCTGAGATCCGGCCACTGCACTCCAGCCTGGGCGACAGCGTGAGACTCCCTCTCAAAAAAAAAAAAAAAAAAAAAAAAAAGAAGTGAATCCAAACTGTATCAGTGAGATTTGATTTGATATTTGATTAGGTAGGTAATGAGATATATGTGGACAAATGAAGAAATGTGGCTAGTTGTTAGTACAATTGGGAGAATTGTTAACTGCTGAAGTGGCCCCAACCAAAGAGGCTGATTAATATATTGCTATTCTGAAGAAAAATTTTTAGTGAGGAATCTGTCCTCAGCCTGATACTCCCAACAATTTGTTAAATTCTTGTGTTTTATGAATCACATGATCATATAATCTCTAAGTGTGAAGGAATTGGGAAGAATAGTAAAGATATTAAAGGATATAATGAGGTTTGATGAGATCTGAATATGCTAGAGTGATGGCCAATGCTAACAAGATATAATTAAATGTGGATAAATGCCAGAATTTACTTGTGTCCAGAAAGCCAACTGCATATGTATCAGTTTGAGAATACAACCTCTATAAGTAAAAGACGTAAACATTTTCACTGATCATTATCAATCAGTTCTGTAATGTATCTGCTAAGAAAGCTAATGTAACCCTAAGTTATATTAACAAAAATTTAGTGTCTGGATGGAAGGATGTGATAGGTCCATAGTCTCATTAGTTTCTTGTGCTTCACAGAGTGCACCCGGAGTATCGTGTTAAATTCTGGGTCCTTCCCTCCAAGTGAGTATTTCCTTCTAAATTTATACCTTAAGGCAACAATTTCAATTCCATCTGGAAATTAATAATTCCCAAATGTGTATCAGCAGCCACAATTTTTCTCTAGTTCTCATATCCGTATTTCTCCATTTCCAACTGCTTACTAGTTGTCTCTAGTTTGTTGTGCACTTGACATCTCAAATTCAAGAAATCAAAAATTAAAATTATCACCTCCACTGCTTATGCTACCATCTATTACCACATCAATGCTCACACAATGACATCCATTTTTCCATTAATATGGAAAAATTTTATTTATACGTCCTTTAACCTGAAACCTGGGAACCAGACTTGATTCCTTTAACTTAACTCCAGACAACTGATATTTATCACTACATTTTGCCATTTCTACTCTTGAATCTTTCTTCAACCCCCCTATTCTCTTCATCTCCACTTAATACTGCCTGAATTTGACACTTTAGTATATTATTTCTCATTCAGATTAACTATAGTTTCCCTCATGCGTCCCTCATGCTTTTGCATTTGCTGGTATTTACACCTAAAATAAATATAATATTGGACATTGGGCTATGTTTTAGAGATAAAAACTCATTTTAGCCCTTAATTCTCTCATACTTTTATGGAAGAAAAAGCCATGTAAATTATTATAATACATATGATGTAAAGATGGAGATTTTTATGAAGGTTCAGAGGAGAAGACTATAGTAAGTCAGTAGGAAATCTACATACAGGGTAGAAAATTGTCTTGGAGGAAGTGAGACCTGAACTCGGAGTAAATAAGTATTAACCAATAATTTCTGATAGAGAGTATACAGCATGAGCAAAGTTATGAAGGTAATGAATAGAAAAGTATATGTAGGAAGCACAAAGCGTTTGATATTGATACACGGCAGAGTGAGAGATAGAAAGCTGACATTAGCTAAGACTGCAGAGGGAGGCAGGAGCTATCTTACAAGGTTCATGGTAAGAAACTTGGACATTATTCTGTGAGCATCAGAGAGCCATGAAATAATTTTAGTAACAAACATGAAATTATCTGATTATCATTTCTTAAAAAATTTAGTGGTCTTTGATATGGTTTAGTTACCTCAAAAATAAACCCCTTCATTTTTTAAGAGTGTTTAGGCTAGAACTTTATTCTCCTTTACAGGTAAATATGGTTTCTTTGGGCAGAAATTAGGAGCTATTTTATGGCCTGTTAATCCCTCTAGGCTAAATACTTGAGTCATGGTTCTGGAGCTAGGGGTTGGAACAATGGCAAGCTTCTTTCTGAGTGACATCCCTGCTCTAGCTGTTGAGAGCACTCAGTAGAGAGGATGGACAGCAGACTGAGATAACCTCAACTTGCTAGCATGGGATTGCCACATCACAAGCAAGACCAAGAAAGGTAAGGGCCCTAGTATTCTCAGAGTACTAATCAAAGTATAGCCCATTTCCCATGAGTGGGACAGGCAGAAGGGAACCCCAACTTCTTAATCACACTTGTCTAGGACTTATCCTCACTATCAGGTAGCAAGGGACAGGATGAAAAATGCTAATACCTTGTTGTCCCTAAAATAAGGCCTCTGTCTGGGCATTGTGGGGACAGGGAGTCCAGTGTTCTTAGCTGAAGCAATCTGAGTAAAGTTTCCGTCTTGCTAGGCTGGGTTTGGGGAAGAAGTGGTATTGGGTCAAATATCACAGTCTCTGGCCTTTATTTCTGAATTTTCATATATATTCTGGAACAGATTTTTCTTCATTTGCTATTTGCCTTTAGGAACATTTTTAGAGATGTTAAATGTTTCTGATTGTTTGTTTTTAGTTTTCTCCAGTTTCACTGGCGACTGTATCAGTGGAACTCCTAATGCCGTTGTGTCAGAAGTCAAGTTCCCTGATTGTATTTTATATAGATCATTTTGGTAACTGTGAGAAGAGTTGATGAGTGATGAAAATAACTAGAGTCAAGGAAGTGAGTTAAGGCATGGCTGTGTAAGTCCAAGGTATAGATGATGAGATCCTGAACTTAGGGCAATTATATAAGACAGATTTGAAAGAGAGAAAGAGGCAAATGAATATGTAGGATTTGGTGCCATATGTATAGAAAAATAAAGCAAAGTCAGAAATGCCCACACATTTCTAATGTAGGTGATTCTGTAGGTGGAGTTAGTTCCGTGTCAGTAATGAACATGGGATAAGGACTTTGGTTTGGACATATTGAGTTTAAGGTGATTGTGGACCATCTAGGTAAAAATGTCAAGTAAGCATTTTACACATACATATAAAGCCCAGTCTGGGATGGAGATATATGTTCCAAAGTTATCAACATTTAACATGGCAGTAAATATCACAAAAGTAAGTGAAATTGCTAAAGTAAATAAAATTTCTCATTTTCTCATAAAATGAGAAAAGCAGTGTATATGGGACAGAGCTGTCCAGAACAACAGTGAAGGAAAAGAGGCAGAACCAGAAGGAGCCCATGAAAGAGAAAAAGAATGGTTAGAGCAGAGTATGATGTAATAGAAACCTAGTGCTTCAAGAAGGAAGTAATCAACTTGTCTGATGTAGCAGAGAGGTCACACAGCATAAGGATGTTAAAATACCAATTGAATTTAGCAATCTCTGCTCTCTATCCCCTTGTTCAAATGAAAAATTCCCATGGAACATTTAAAGCACTTCTCAGTTGTAACACACTAATCCTTCTCTGAACATTTTCCCTCACTCCCTCTCCCTTGTGTCTTCTAGGTAGATTTACATTCTCCTTCCTTTATGTTCCTTAATGATCTCGTTCATAATTTTATTATAGCAGTTGTTACAAAGCTTTGTATGTGTTTGTCCTCTTACATAACCTCCCCCATTAGACTAAAAGTGTACTGAGAGGTGGAAAATTTTATACTCTTCACTACAGTGTCATTTCACCAAGCACAGTGCCTAATACACAGAAGGTACAAAGTAAGTATTTGCTAGTGTATGAGATGACTTGACGTAATAGTTTATAGAAGACAGTTGAAGAAACTGAAAATATTTATTGAAGAGCAAAACTTATACCAAGATTTGACCACTGTAGTCAGAAATTTGAAGCATTGACACATGGAAAAGTGATTTATCTTTTTCCTAGTGGCGTCCAAGACTAAGACAAATATGAGAAATCATCACAAAAAGAGAATTTGTTTAATTCAACAAATAATTACTAAATTATCAGTGCAAGCATCAGTTGCACTGTGTTTAAGAAAGTGGCAATTTCCTGCCATTGAAAGTGTCTAGTAATAAGATAGATGACTACTTATGGGGCATATTGCACAGGGCATTTGCGATTGAATTTGAGGAACTCAAAACATTTCTAATACAACCTGGCTATTTTTATTATCATGTTTTATCATTCCATGTAATATCAGTCGTGGACATGCATCAAGATCAATGGACAATAGTTTTGGTTTCATAGTCTCTGAAAAATATGAAAATATAATCAGGGTGCTGAAAATTAGCAAATGAAAATCAGGAAGTTTAGTCAAATTTGAATTTTAGGAAAAAAAGAACAGTATTTTAGTATACCTGTATCTTATGTAATGTTTGGAATAAACTTAGGAAAAGAAAAAAAAAAAAAGTTGTTGGCCTGGCGCGGTGGCTCACGCCTGTAATCCCAGCACTTTGGGAGGCTGAGGTGGGCCGATCACAAGTTCAGGAGATCAAGACCATCCTGGCCAACATGGTGAAACCCCATCTCTACTAAAAGTACAAAAATTTGCTGAGTGTGGTGGTGTGTGCCTGTAGTCCTAGCTACTCAGGAGGCTAAGGCAGGAGAATCGCTTGAATCTGGGAGCTGGAGGTTGCAATGAGCCAAGATCGCACCACTGTACTCCAGACTGGCAACAGAGTGAGACTCAGTCTAAAAAAAGAAAAAAAAAAGTTGTTTATCTGAAATTTAAATTTAATTCTCTTCAACTTTATGTGGTAATTTAAATTTAATTATCTTCAACTTTATGTGGTAACACCATTTATTATGTCATACACAAAATATTCAGCTGTGTGTATACTATCAATATATACTATCAATTAGTATATAAAATACAGGTTGGGATTTTTGTAATTTTATAATTTTTGTGAGTACATTGTCAATGTACATATTTATGGGGCATATGAGATATTTTGGTACAGTAATGCAATGTGTAATAATCTCATCATGGAAAATTGAGTATCCATTCCCTCAAGCACATATCCTTTCTGTTACAAACAATCCAATTGTATTCTTTTAGTTATGTTAAATGTACAATTAAAACATTGTTGACTATGGTCCCCCTGTTATGCTGTTACATACTAGATCTTATTCATTCTTTCTAATTTTGTACACATTAACTATCCCCTCCTCCCCAGTGACCCCTCACTATCCTTCCCAGCCACTGGTAAACATTCTTCTATTCTCTATTTCCATGAGTTCAATTGTTTTGATTTTTAGAACCCACAAATGAGTGATAACATGTGATGTTTGTCTGTCTGTGCCTGGCTCATTTCACTTAACATAATGACTTCCAGTTCCATTCATGTTGTTGCAAATGACTAGGTCTCATTCTTTTTGATGGCTGAATAATACTCCATTGTGTGTAAGTACTACATTTTCTTTACCCACTTATCTGTTGATGGACACTCAGGTTGCATCCAAATCTTGGGTATTGTGAATAGTGCTGTAACAAATATGAGAGTGCAGGTATCTCTTCAATACACCGATTTCCTTTCTTTGGTGTATATACCCAGCACTATGATTGCTGGATCATATAGTAGCTGTATTTATAGCTTTTTCAGGAGCCTCTAAACTGTTCTCCATAGTAGTCGTACTAATTTACATTTCCATCAACACCATATGAGCCTTCCTTTTTCTCCATAACATCACAAGCATTTGTTATTACCTGACTTTTGGTTATAAGCCATTTTAACTGGGTGAAACGATGTCTCATTGCAGGTTGGATTTGCATTTCTCTGATGATCACCTTTTCATAAGCCTGTTTGCCATTTGTATATCTTCTTTTGAGAAATGTCTATTTAAATATTTCGTCCATCTTAAATCAGATTATTAGAATTTTTCCCATAGCGTTAGTTGAGGGCTTTATATATTCTAGTTATTCATCCTAGTCACATGGGTAGTTTGCAAATATTTTCTCCCGTTCTGTGGATTGTCTCTTCATTTTGTTGATTGTTTTCTTTAATGTGCAGAGGATTTTTATAATAACTTCATGTGATCCCATTTATCCATTTTTTTGCATTGGTTGCCTGTTCTTGTGGGGTATTGCTTAAGAAATCTTTGCCCTGACCAATATCCTGGAGATTTTCTCCAATGACATCCTGTAGAAGTTTTGTAATTTAAAGTCTTAGATTTAAGGCTTTAATCCATTTTGATTTGATTTCTGTATACAGCAACAGATAAGGATCCAGTTTTATTCTTCCACTTATAAGTATTCAGCTTCCCCAGCACCATTTACTGAAGAGACTCTTTTCCCCAGTGTAAGTTCTTGGCACCCTTATCAAAAATTACTTCTCTGTAGGTGTGTAAATTTTTTTCTGAGTTCTCTGTTCTGTTCCATTGGTCTATGTGTCTGTTTTTTTTTTTTTTTTTTTTTCAGTGTCATGCTGTTTTGGTTACTATACCTCTTTCATATAATTTGAAGTCAGGAAAGCTGGAATCTTGGGGCAAACTAGGTACATAAGTACCTTTAGACACAAAATTAAGGGCATATGTGGTAGTCAAGTATAACTGGAAAACAATTTAGGAACCCCAAACTTGTGACTAAAATCCAGACTGGGATGGTAGCTTACTCCTAAGCCACAGTGATGATTGTGGCTTAGATTACAGCTAAACTCTCTGTCTCAGTCAGGAGCTGGGGCATATATTTGCCTAATGGAAGCACCAATAAAACTCAGCTTTAAGGAACTGAGGAAAGCAAAGGTATCATTATAGTGTAAAAAGCCCAATCACAGCAACATGGCACAAGTATACATATGTAACAAACCTGCACGTTATGCACATGTACCCTAGAACTTAAAGTATAATAATAATAAACAAACAAACAAAAAAGCCCTGCTTTACTCAGCCTAGTGCAAATCCTTTTCACACAGAAAGGAGACCTAAAGTAGTGTCAACCTTGGGAGAGGGGAGAGTTTCCTGCATTTCTTTTGCTTGGAAGCCATTTTTCTGTATTTTTAATTCAGTTTGCATTATCTTCCTTTGTATCTAAGCATTCCCATTTGATAATTACTATATCTTTTAGGTCATTGTAGTACATTTCAATAAATGACTTAGAATTTGTTCAATTGAACATTTTGTGGCCTGAAAGACTAAACATTCATTTTAAAAATGAATATCACTGAGAAACTACAGGGAAGCACAAACTCCTTTGTCTGATTGAAATCACTCCCCTACAGCACAATGTGGCCATCTAGCTTTCACCAGACAGAAACAGCTGTTGAAAGACCATTGTAGCTTTCTTTTATTTTGAATCACTAAGGACATTTCAGGAAGAGATTTTGAATTATGTATTAGAACATTCATTGGTATCAATCTATATCTGAACCCTCTGTGCTTCCTCCTTAAGCATTAGCACCTCTGTAGGTACTGAGAGGACTTTCCACCAGTGGCAAATAAGCAGAAGGCATGAGTCTGCAGCATTTGCTTTTCTGTGTTTGGATAAGCAGTGAAAATAAAAATAAAAATGCATATATGACCTAACTCATCATGTACCTTTTTATAGTTTGAATGCTATAGCACAAAGAGAGTCTGAAATCAGCACAGTTCCAAAACCCATAGGGATTCTGTGTTGTCACTTGTTCAGCAATCAGTTAATGCGCAGACCTCGCACAATAACTTGCTCACTAAGGAAATTTTCACTTCTCACACAGCACCAGACCCTGTAAGTTGAGAGACAAAAATGAGATGATCTCTGTAACTAAAGACTTGAACTGTTTTCCTTCTTTGGAAACTTTTCTAAATTCTCATAGTTTGTCTTATTTGATAGTTGGCCTTGAGAGGTGACATTGTTGATAGGCAATTTGGTCAGTCATCAATAAAGGAACATAGCAGCCATCTCAGTCTCCTTCTGCAGAGCTCTCTTGACAGATACAGAAATCATCTGCATTGTGGAAGTTATCAGTCAGCTGGATGTTCTTGGGGGACAGGAAATAAGAAGTCATACTAATGGGTGAATCAAGAAAGACCTCTTCAAAGATCATTCACGGCCTATGGGCAGCCAAGGAAAACCACTGGATACAATGACCTAAAATCTCTGCAAACATAAATCTGAAGGATTGTGTCGATTGTTTTGCAAAAAAGTGCCACTGCTTTATTAAAACATAGAAGCTCCAGATTGAAATTACTCCTGAAATAACCTGTACCTTAGAGATAAAACTCTGATCAGATCACAGGACTCACCTCCCAGGTGAGAGTGTTGGAATTCTTATTTGAAATGTATATTTGAGTGGAATTTTAATTGTGCTATAGTTCCGAGTTTGAATTCAGACAATCTATATTGAAATCCTAGCGCACAGTTTACTAGTTTAGCAGCGGCAGTGCTTTTATCTCTGCCTCCTACTGCCCATAATTCCTATTAGCCACCAATTAAAGTTACACCCATAATCAAAGACAATGTGTTACTCTGCCAGTAAAACTTCAAGACAAATCCCTTTATTCTTTCTTTTGTTTACCACTCCTAAATTTATGTTTTGCAGAGATTCTGGAGTTACTTTGTGAAATAGGTTAAGGTATTTAAACTTTTATTTAGAAAAAAGATATGATTTACTAACTTATGTTTCAATATTGGGAGGTTAAATTATAATATATGTCAAGAATATACCATAATGTTTGAGATATATTCTCCACTCAAATGGTAACTTATTATCCTCTTCTCAAATTTATATTACTAATATTACTAACAGCAATAAATAAAACAATAGTCTTTATTTTTATCATTTGTTGTGTTTAGCTTGCCTCAAGTGTCATCCTTCTCCGTGATTCTAAGTTACTTCTTAATGCTTCCGTTTTTGATTCCGAGGATATTTCTACCACATAGGGGACATCCACACCTGAAAGTAGCTGAGCAATTAAGACTTATTGCATGCACATTTTTAACATTTCATATTAAGAATTCACTATTTGCATTACAACCTCATATATCTATTTATCCCTACAATGTACAAGGCTCTGGGCCAAGCAGTGTTATATTTAGACCACATTTGATTTGTTTAATGACATGAATACTGAAAGGACTGAGGGAGATTAGGGTCAGGGAACTAGATGTCTCCCTTGTATTAGAGTAGGATCTGATGAGGCAAACTCAAATGTAGGTCCTGCAAAGAAGTCCAATTCAACAAACAAAGCATGATATTCAGATCACAGGCAATTACTTTACTACCACAGTCAACATCAAGGATTTATCAGGAAGTAATGAAGTAGGTGGGACAAAGACAGCAATAAGCAACTCCAAATTGGAAGAGGCAACAATTGAGGGAGATTATTGGAATAAGGGATGTCTGCCACATAACTATGTAAAAGATTGTGTCTGGTTACATGACACCAGTCACTAGCTTAGAATATACTAGCAAGAGCTAGTCTCTGATGTTGAGAATACAGAATGGTAGAAGATACATGGATTCTGGAGCCACATGAATATGATTAAACCTCCAAATCTGTCAGTTATTCACTGGATGACTTTAGACATGTTATATAATCTCTCTGAGCTTCAAGTTCCGTATGTCTAAAATAAAAGTAATATAATTAATATTTCAGAGATATAGTGAGAATTACGGCAGCTAGGCTGTGTCTGGAATTTATTGAGAACACTCTCCTATTATTAATGTTTAATAAAGACGTGAACAGAAATTAGCAGCTCCAGCTTTGAGCTTTAGTTTTGAAGGTTTTTAGTCCATGTGTAGGAAATTGGCAATGGAAAAGCAGAGTTCAGTCATAGAGGAACTATGATCCTAAACTCTAATAAGGCAGGGAACTGTACTTTGGCACATGAAACAAATGTAAATAGGAATTCAACAACAATAACAAAGGACTCAAGATGGCCACTTTGCTCTAAAAGCAAGTTAAAAACTCAGTAACCAAAAATAGAGCACAAGGCAAGGATGGGATTATGAGAAAGAGTAACTCAATACTGTGTCTTGTGGCACAAAGTAAAGTTCCTAAAATTCTTGCTGATATAATAGATATAATTTGTTCTAGAAACAAGGCTGAGCTTATAGATGTGTGTGTGTGTGTGTGTGTGTGTATGAGTGGCTATAGATAAGTGGATTGGAGATATTCAGAACCTGGGAACTAGAGAACAACAAATGTCAATGTATAAGTTTTATATGCTAGGTCAGTGCTATCAAATAGAACTTCCAGCAATTATGAACATTTTCTATATCTGCAATATTCAACATGTTAGCCACTACCCACATGTGGCTATTGAACACTTGAAATGTAATTAGCACAACTGAGGACTTATTTTAAATTATATTTTATTTGTGCTATTTGGGGTTTACTCACCTTCCTAGATATATACATTAATATTTTCATGAAATTTAAGACATTTTCAGCCATAATTTTTTGAAATATTCTTTCTGCTTTCTTCTTTTCCTTTTCTGCTTTCGGAAATCCTACTGTGTGTATCTTAGTAATTTTGTGTTGTTCTGCAGGTCTCTGAGGCGCTATTTATTTTTCCTCATTATTTTTTCTAATTTTTATATTGCATAACCTCTACTTATTTTCAAGTTCACTGATTCTGTTTGCTCAAAGATGCTGTTGACTATTTCAAGTCAAATTTTTAATTCAGTTATTATACTTTTCAACGCCATAATTTCTACCTGGTATTTCTTTTAAAAATAATTTATTTCTCTTTGTTAATATTTTCTATGCAGAGAGACATTGTTTTTATACTTTCATTTAGATTTTTAGACATTACTTCCTCCAATTACCGTATTTTGACCATATTTAAAATAACTGATTTAAAATCTCTGTCTAGTAAGTCCAATGTCTGGGCTCCTTAGGGGACAGTTTTTATTTACTATTTTATTTACTGTGTATGAACAGTGCTTTCTTATTTTTCTGAGTGTTTTATATATTTTGAGTTAAAATTGAAAATGTTAAGTAATATAATGTGGTAACTCTGGAAATCATGTTCCCCCCAACCCCCACCATGGTCTGCTGTTGTTTGTTTGCTTAGTGGTATTTCTGAACTAATTTTGTAAAGTCTGTAGTTTTGGTCACGTGTGGCTGTTAAAGCCTCTGCTTGACTAAGTTAGTGATAAGCTAATAACTCATTAATTTAAATTCAGATAAATTTAAAATCTAAACAAACACATGTGACTATTAAACAATGCAGCTTTAGGTTTTCATAATTATTTGGACAATATTTACAGATATGAAAAACTAACAAATAATTTTTCTGTATAAAATAGTTGTCAACTTAGTGTTATCTCACATGATGAAAAAAAAAAAAAAGCTTTCACAGTAAACTAATGAAAGACAGATATTTTCCAAAGTGATAGAATTTTATTTTAGCCTATAGAGATTTTTAGGATTTACAGTGAAGAAGAGGAATAAAGATTCTAAGTGGTCAGGCAAATTATGTGAAGAAAGAAAGCTACAATGGAAGACATGTTGCAGAGATCATGATCGGATTAATTTTCCTTGAATAAAGAGTTCACAAAGGTGATTGATCAGTGACAACCGTGGAAATTTATGTTGAGAATAGAACATGGAAAGCCTTGTATATCAGGCTGAGATATTTTAAACTTGGCAATGTGGAAAGTCACTAGAAATGCACACACACACACACACACACACACACACACACACACACGGTTTAGAGTTTTTCCTTTTTGGTTAGAGAAGTAAATACATTTATATTGATTTGCTATTGGCTTTCAAGCAACAGAAACTGCTACTTTCTTTCATTTACTTATAATATTTATATATTTAAAGTATAAAACCAATACATGTATATACTAGTACATTTGGAAAACAGAAAAGTATGAAAAAAAACATTAAAAATTGTGCATAATCTCAAACCAATACAGGTTTTCCAATAAGAGCTTAATGTGATGAGAACAGTGTTTGAATAGATTAATCTGGTGATAGTGTACAGGATAGATTCAAGGAAGTAGGTGTTACCTAGTCTCTTCCAAAGCAGAGATGTTGGTGAAACGTAGAACATCTTGGAGCATGTCTTTAACAAAGCTAGATGAATAGTTACCCCTTGAGACTCAGTAGAAACACTATAAAAGTGGAAAAATGTTCACATAGGCTGCTCAAACATAACTCTTATGGTAAGAACATCTCTTCTATACTGTGTGTTCAAAGAACAGAAACAAAATCCTGTATTCATCAATATATCTAAATTAAAAATAGGTGTACTTTCTGACTCAACAATTCCAATTCTAAGAGTTTATCTTAGAGACATGCTTACACTAATACTCAAATTGTATGTACACAGATACTCATTGAACATTGTTTAATAGCAGGTTAATTGGAAACACTGTTAATATATATCAAAAAGGAGTGATTAAATAAATAGAGTAGGATACTATACAAATGTTAGAAATAAATACTATAAAAATATTGCAAACAATATACTGACATGGAATGATACATAACAGTATGATTAACATGACCCGATCCACTCATTCAACATACACTTACTGAGCCTGGCACTGTGCTAGGCACTAAAACTTCAACAGTGATAAAGACAGAAACAATCACTGCAACCATGAAGTTTACATTATGAAGGTGGCATTGCAAAATTCATATGATAATAAAGCACTCTATCAATTTAATTACAAATCCTTTCCTTTCCTAGTGACTCATAAAATAATGACGTTTGTAACAATGCCATTTTAGGTTTTATGAGATATGTTAGATGAATTAATTACAAATTGTAATGAATAACAAAGAACAAAAAAAAGAAAGAACCACAATGGTGAACAGTAGAAATAAGAAGGGGTGCCTTACAAAAGGAAAGTCAGCAGAGGTCACAAGGAAACTGAGTCCTAAAGAATTGGTAATGGCTGGCCATAAGAATAATTGAAGAATATTATAATGTTATTTTTTCTAAAACATGGGCATATATTGTTTGTATAATTAAAAATATAGCCAACCAATAAGTTATTACAATAACCCCAAACATAGTTACTTTTGTATTCAGTATTATTTATCCTAATTTGTATCAATAATGCCATTGTATCCAATGTCATGAATAAATGTAAAGATCCATCCAAATGTCAGACTGCTTGTAGGTTCAGAACGTATTGCTCCAAGAGTTTCAGGGAAACTTAAAAAATCTGCTCCTTGTGGTTTTTTTATATCAGATTTAGGATACCTGGCAGTGTAATCCATCAGTACCATTTGCTGTTTGATGAAGCTGAGCAGCTTCTTATTCTTTCAATGCCTGACATGTAGTTGGGGTGGGGAAGCTTTTATTCTAAATGCCTCTTAACTCCCAGAGGAGACTTAGTAAATCTGGAAAATAAGATTCAGTGATTTTTTTCTTTTGTTTTGTTTTTATTTTCCCCAAACAGTGAGGTGATGGTTAGGGATTTGGAAATTTTTTTTAAAAACCTTTTATTTTAAATTATTGTGTTTAAGCACTAAAAGAAATCCTTGAGGCTTATTTTTACGACATTCCCAGTCTGACCCAGTTTGTAACTGTTTGTATAAAGTTGTCTGCAAGAAAGTGAATTAGAATAATTTGCAAGGGTCCTAAATATGGCTTCAAAATACTTCTAGTGAATTTAATTACTTAGTTTGGGAAGTAGTGCCACAGACTTTGAACCGTCTTTTTGGGTCAGTGTATAGGATCCTTTTGGGGAAATCAACTGTGGTGTACACTATTTCATTGTCCCTCTGAGTGACGTTGGATTGTTGAGTCAGGTTTGTACTCTTGTCCAGCTGAATCTTTGTGGTGTATTGTTAAAATTCATTTTATTGCAGCAGTCCAATCCATTGCTAGGACCAGATTATTATCAACAGAGGGTGGTGAAAGGGTGAGTAATAAAAACAAAAGTGATTGAGTGTGATACATTCAAAATTAGGTACTTAGGGAAATATTTGTATATATTAAGAAAGCCATTGTATCTTTTAGCTGTTTCTAGACATCTGGGACCTGTATCAATTCCGCCTTTACCCTACCTTCAAAATTGTGTGTGGGCATCAAGCTTCAAAATATCTTTCCCTTATTTAGTTGCATTGAATAATGTGTTGGTAAATGATTAACAATTAGCTGGAGGGACAGTGTGAGCAAGGGTGATTATAGCATTTGCTGGTTTCCATGATGTAAACACAGCCTACCATAGCTGGTTTCCAGCTATCAACATAACATCCCCCAATACAGAGTTGGGAACAGATGTGTACAATCAGCTTTCAAAATCATTTTTGATTCTATTAAAGCATAGTGGGAGGTGGCCCTGAAATTGCCACTTGTATCATTCCCAAATAATCCCTATCTCAGGCTCTGCCTCAAGGAATCAAATGTAAGAGACCCTCCCAAACACATTTGCCTTCATTGTTTAGATAACTGCTAAAAACTGTTAGTATTTTTTGAGCTCTTACTATGAACCAAACAATATACTAAGTGCTATTTGTATATACATTATTTTACACAATCCTCACAGCAACCTATGGTATGATTATCATCATCATTCTATGGCTGAGAGGACTAAAGCTTAAAGAGGTGAATTAGTTTCTCCAATTTCACATAGTTTTTAGATGCTATAGCTGGAATCCAAAAGCACAGTTCTGACTGGTTTCAATGCTCCTGTGTTCTATGATAGTGTTCAGAAGGTTTGTGGGCCTGCATTTTGTGATTTAAGCCTTCAATTCTCGCCTTTCCTTAATTATTTTGCAGACACAGACCCAGCCTGAGGCCTGTAAGTTGTCTCATTAGCTATCCAACTGAGTTTTCCAAGTTTTCTCTTCAGACGCAACATGTAAGTCCTGCCCACATTCTTTGACCTACCTGACTGTCCTGGCTGTCTCTCTCTTAGACAAGGCAAATACAATTAGACTTTTCATCACACAATGGACATCTGCTCACCAATGCCTTTTTAGCT
This sequence comes from Macaca fascicularis, assembly GCF_037993035.2. NCBI lineage: Eukaryota > Metazoa > Chordata > Mammalia > Primates > Cercopithecidae > Macaca > Macaca fascicularis. The sequence continues at coordinate 123,407,830 of NC_088395.1, read as the reverse complement.
ATTTGGAAGCCAAGGGCACTTTGAAAATCAGCATTCAGTTACCAGGAATGCTGTGTACTAATGCTTACTAATGCCATGATGTCTAAATATGCATATTAGGAAGGCTAGAGTCCATCATACCCTCATTAGGTGGCTCTAAGTGACATTTTCTGCTTTGTTGTCCACAAGAAAAACAACTGTGTATAGAAACTGCTTTTCCATCTAGTTGCACAACAGCCCCTCCTTTCTCTCTCTCCTTTGCCCTTAGACCTATTTTACACTTATGAACAATTATTTTTATAGAATTTTCTTAACTTTTTAGTTAAAGAGTACCTGTGCAGCTTTATTATATTGGTAAACTTGTATCACGGGGGTTTACTGTACAGATTATTTTGTCACCCAGGTATTAAGCCTAGCACTAATTTGTTAATCTTTTCCTCCTCCCACCCTCTACCCTCATGTAGGTCCCAGTGTCTGTTGTTCCCCTCCGTGTGTCCATGTTGTTCTCATCATTTAGCTCCCACTTCAGAAAAGATGTGTTATTTGGTTTTCTGTTCCTGCACTAGTTTGCCAAGGATAATGGTTTCCAGATCCATCCATGTTCTTACAAAAGACATGATCTTATTCTATATATGACTACATAGCATTTCATGGTGTACCATAGATGGGTATTTATCTAGTCTACCAGTGATGCATTTAGGTTGATTCCATGTTTTTGCTATTGTGAGTAGTGCTTCAATGAACATATGAGTGCATATCTCTTTATGATAGAATGATTTATATTTCTTTGGGTATATACTCAGTACTCAGATTGCTGGGTTCAATGGTAGTTCTGATTTTTAGCTCTTTGTGGAATTGCCACACCACTTTCCACAATGGTTACACTAATTTACACTCAATATTTTGACCAAGTGCTCGGCATTTCATCAAAAGTAATCTTGTCATTGATGTTTTATCAAAGGGGAGCTGGTTCAACCTTCAAGAATAAATAAAAACTATTTAGTTTAAGAACATGTCAATAAGGAAGAAATTCAGCTCTGTATATTTAATAGCATCTATGAAACATTTTCCCTTAAGAATCTGTTGACCTTCCTGTAAGAAGATGTGCTCTGAAACAGACAGGTTCAATTCATTCACACTGATTCAAGAAGTTTGATTTCTAACTCATTTCAATAGCTGGTAAATTGGGTCAACAATTAATAGCAGCCACAGTAAAATTTCTAAGTTTATCCACTTTATATTGTATTAAACACAGTACCTCAAATCATCTTTTAAATATCAGAACATTATTTTTGCATGCTTTTTTTGGGAACATCAAGGAGAAAAAAAACATCTGTAACACAATGTTGATGTTATCCTTGTTTTACTATCAAGGATCAGACATTTCATGTACATGTACCCCATCAACATATACACCTACTATGTACCCACAAAATTTAAGAATAAAAATAAAATAGTATCAACCATCAGGAAATAAATAGATAACAGGCCAATTCTGAAATATTGAACATTTAGCAATAAAATACATTTTAATGACTCAATCATTAAATTATTTTTTAGTTTTCAACTCTGGAAACAACGTCATGGGAATTTAACAACTTGCAATTCTTAATTTAATAAGATATCTTGTGACAACGGATTTTCTTAAGAATCTATACTGTGATTTGAATAATTTCAGACCTTTAGTGGAGAAAATTTTTTAACTCCTGGAACAAATGTACTTTTCTTTGTCTAAGGGACAAAATACATGTAAATACTAACTTTAACATGTAAAATTGGAACCATAACATCTTCCTATAAAATGAATTCTATCAGCACCTAAAAGTTATAAAAACTCAGCTGCAAATAGAAACATGCAATTAAATCATATTTGGAGTTTTGTGATTAATAAATTACAAACTTTGATAAAAATCAGAATGTTGTCTGTAAGGTGTATCAATCATTCCAACTAGAATGTCCAATGAAGAAAAGTAACAGCTATAATTTCTTAATTAAGACAAATAATATTAACAGAGACTGTGGCAACTATACGAATATTACTTTATTTCATTGACTAAAATGCCTGCATTTTAGAGAACAAAAATCATGACAATTTTCAGTAGTAATATACTTTTAAAATACTTCAATATCTTAATGTTCATAAGATATTCTAAAGCTGTACAGCTCTCCAATCTCTCTGTCACTGAGATAGAACTTGCAGACGTACCAAAGACTGAACAGATGGTATGCTGGAGGAGTTTGAATATTGACAGCCTTTACAGAATAAAAAAGCATTTTTATGAATCCACTACAAATTAGCTCAAAGGGCAATTAGTTTTCACTTATCTCAAATTCAATGTAAATACAGTGCATTTCTATATAATGCCATTTTGTTAGAGGTCCTTCAAAAACAAACTGGGAAAATGCAACATAGATGTTCATACCTACATCAAAGCCTGAGCATTAAGTTACAATAACTTCTCTATCCAAAACTAGCCTTTCAAATATTTTCACCATTCCATTATGCTACATTGAAAGAATATACATTTTCTTCTCCACTTGTGGTTGTCTTCCTAACTCCTTTATTTCCCAACTGCACACCAAGTTGTCTTTCTCAAGAACATCTAAAAAAGAAAACAGAACATATTAGAGAATGCAATACTTTCTTATAAATAATGGGAGCAAGTTGGTATATTTTCACCACAGCTGAAATTATGAGTCATGTGTCTGGGAGCATGCAAAATGTTACGACTTTGATTTTTGTAACTTTATGCAGTCTATAATACAGACTCCTGCAGTATATTTGAATCACCTGAGGATGTCTTATGATACAAGTTCCTGAACCCCCATCTCAGGGATTCTATTTCATTAAGGCTAGGATTGATCTGGGAAATCTGCATGTTTAAGATCCACATTTTGAGAAACACTAAAATGATATTCATAAAACACCTAACAATACTTCTCACCACACAACTCATATTGTGGCCAAGTCTTTAATATTAGCTTAAATATAAATAATATAAATTATTATATAATATAAATATGTTTTATATAAATATAAAAAATAAAAATAAATATAAATAATATCCGTACTGCTTTCTCTATGAAGCTGCTCGTGAATCCCATTCCCCAGGCACAAAGCTGGAATCTCTAGTTTTGTGATGGTATAGAATGAGGTGCTAAAGGAAGAAAAGGGGAGAGGGTGGGAGTGAGGTGTCCATGAATACATAGAGGAGAGTTGGATATTGGGATGGAATAAGTTGGATATATCTGGAGCATTTTATTCTGAAATTTTGTACCTGAGATTGTACAATGAATTTGAGGTTGTAACAAGAGTTGGAATCAGAATCAACAAGTAGCAACAATAATTTTTCCTGTGATTCACTTAAGCAGTAAAATCTAACCACATATTTGTCATGTATAGGGGAAAAAAAATACCAGCCATTTTATTAGAGTGTAGGAAGGAAACAAAATGGCTACCCTTAAGACCAATTGTCTGTGTGCAGTGAGAAAGGAGACATCATTCAGTGAGGTGACTTAGAAAGAATACACATAGATAGTGAATAGGCAATTCTAACTGAAAAATTCTCAGCTTTGAACTGTGAGAGATTAATATAAGAGATTAAGTTGGGAATAGAGCAAATGTGTAAGAGAGGTATGAGTTGGGAATTGACAAGACATGAGTAGGGCGGAGGCCAACAAAAGTAAAGTCATTAAGTGATAGAAATGGGATTCAAACATACATCTATATTATTCCAAACAGCAAGGTATTAACATTTATATCACTGTTCTTACAGTTAGTGGAAATAAGAGTCCCTACATTTAAAAGCACGATTTCTCTACTGCCACTCCTGGAAGTTCTTATTTAATAGGTTTGATGTGGGGCCTGAGAGTCAACATTTTAATAATCACACCAACTGATTCGGTTGCAGGTGGCCCCTAGGATTGTCTTTCAGAAACACTAATATAGTTATTTCTTACTTCTTAAAGATTGTATCTGCCATCTTGTTACCAGCCATGAGATTTATAATTATAGACATCATACTTAAGACACATATAATATGCTTTGGTTCCATTTGTTCTTTCTGCCAAAGGTGGCTATTAATGTACTTGAAAAGTATCTGTCTTTGAAAAAGTAAACATCTTGTTTGTAGTTCAAACAATGACAATAATAAAATGAGGACTTCAGATGTTTAGAAAAATATATACCAACTAGAAGGGTTTCCACCTTGGCAAAGACTTAAAGCTGAAAAATGGATTGAGGAATGTGAGTTGCCTAAATTGCTGCAAGTCTCAGTGACACCCATAGGCTCAAAGTAAAGGAATGAAGAAAAATCTACCAAGCAGACAGAAAACAGAAAGCAAGGGTTGCTACCCTAATTTCAGACAAAGCAGACTTTAAACCAACAATCATTTTTAAAAATCACAAAGGATGGCATTACATAATGGCAAAGGGTTCAATTCAACAAGAAAACCTTCCTAAATATATATGGATCTAACACAGGAGCACTCAGATTCATAAAATAAGTTCATAGAGACATATGAAGATATTTAGATAACCACACAGTGGAGTGAAGTGGGAGACTTCAACACTCCACTGAAAGTACTAGACAGATTATTGAGACAGAAATCTAACAAAGACATTCTGGACCTGAACTTAACATTTGACCAAATAAAACTAACAGACATCTATAGAACTCTCCGCCCAAAAGGAACAAATTACACATTCTTCTCATCTTAACATGGCACATACTCTAAAATCAAACACACAATTGACCATAAGACAATTCTCAGCAAATGCAAAAAAAAAAAAAAAAAAAAGAAAAGAAAAGCAAAAAAACATAATAAAAGTCCCCAAGTTATACCAACCACACTGTGGTGCTACAGCACACACACACACACACAAAATAGAAATCAATGCTGAGAAAATTGTTCAAAACCATACAATTACATGGAAAGCAAACAACCTGCTTCTGAATGACTTTTCCATAAACAAGGAAATTAAGGAAGAAATCAAGACTTTTTTGATTAATTCAAAAATAATTTAATAAGCAAAGGTAAAACATACCAGGGTGTCTAGGTCACAGCCAAAGCAATGTTGAGGTAAAACTTTATAGTGCTAATTCCCACATCAAAAAGTTAGAAAGCTGTCAAATTAACAATCTAACATCACACATAGAAGAAATAACAACAGAAAAGCAAATGAACCTCAAAGGTAGCAGAATAAATAACTGAAATCAGAGCTAATCTGAATGAAATGAAAATGAAAAAAAAAAAGTTCAAAAGATCAATGAAACAAGAAGTTGGTATTTTTAAGGTATAAATAAGATTGACAGACCACTAGCTAGACTAATAAAGAAAAACAAAAGACTGAAAAGCCAAATAAACCTAATCAGAAATGACAATTCTGTTAGCACCAATGGCACAGAATGTTTTTAAAAATAGAGAATACTAAGAAAACCTCTATACACAAAAGCTAGAAAGCCTAGAAAAAAAATGATAAATTATTTGAAACATACAACTTCCCAGTAAAAAACTGAATCCCTGAATAGGCCAGTAATGAGTTTCAAAACTGAATTAGTAATTAAAAAGTCTACCAACCAGAAAATGCTCAGTGTCAGATGGATTACAAAGAAATTTTTACCAGATGTATAAAGAAGGGCTGGTACCATTTCTACTAATATAATTCCCAAAAAATTGAGAAGTGGGGACTCCTCCCGTACGCATTTTTTGAGGCGGCCAGCATCATTCTGCTGTCAAAAGCTAGCAGAGACATAACAGCAGCAAGAATAAAATGTCAGGCCAGTAGCCTTGATGAACATAAAAGCAAATGTCCTTAACAAAATCCTGGCAAACTGAGTGCAGCAGAACATCAGAAAGCTAATCCACCATGATTGAGTAGGCTTTATGCCTGGGATGCATTGTCGGTTCAACATACACAAATCAGTAAATGTTATTCCTCCTATGAACAGAAGTAAAAACAAAAAACACGTGATCATCTCAATAGATGCAGGAAGTGCTTTTGCTAAAATTCAACATTTCTTCGTGCTAAAAACCCTCAACAAACTAGGCATTGAAGGAACATACCTCAAAATAATAAGAACCATCTATAACAAACCCACAGCCACCATCATACTGAAGAGGCAAAAGCTAGAAGCATTCTTCCTGAGAGCTGGAACAAGAAAACGGGGCTCACTCTCACTACCCCTATTCAACACAGTACTGGAAGTGCTAGCCAGAGCAATCAGGCAAAAGAAAGAAAGAAAAGGAATCCAAATAGAAAGAGAGGAAGTCAAGCTATCCCTGTTTGCAGAAGGTATGGTTCTATACCTAGAAAGCCTCATAGCCTCTTCCCAAAAGCTTCTAGATGTGATAAACAACTTTAGCAACTTTCTCGGATAGGAAATTAGTGTGTAAAAATGAGTGGCTTTTCTATGCACCAACAACGTCCAAGCTGAAAGCCAAACAAAGAATGCAATCTGATTCACAATAGCCACAAAAAGAATCAAATACCTAGGAATACAGCTAATCAGGGAGGTGAAAAATTTCTACAATGAGAATTACAAAACACTGCTGAATGAAATCAGAAATAACACAAACAAATAGAAAACTTTCCATGCTCATGGATAGAAAAAATCAATGTTGTTAAAACTGCCATAGTACCCAAAGCAGAAGCAATTTACAGACTCATTGCTATTCCTATCAAACTATCAATGACATTGTTCACATAATTAGAAAAAAAAAACTCTTCTAAAATTAATAGGGAACCAAAACAAAAAAACAAACAAAACAACAACAACAACAACAACGACAACAACAAAAAACCTGAATAGCCAAAGCAATCCTAAGCAAAAAGAACAAAGAGAGAGGCATCACACTACCCGACTTCATACTGTACTGTAAGGCTAGAGTAAGTCAAACAGCATTGTACTGGTGCAAAAACAGACACATAGACCAATCAAACAGAATAGAGTCCAGAAATAAAGCTGCACACCTACAGCTATCATATCTTTAACAAAATTGACAAACATAAGCAATGGGGAAAGGACTCCCTATTCTATAAATAATACTTGGATGACTGGGTAGTGATCGCAGAAGACTGAAACTGTACCAGTTTCTTAAACCACATATGAAAATTAACTAAAGATGGATTAAAGATGTAAAGTTGACACCTAACCCTATAAAAATCCTTGAAGATAAGCTAGGAAATATTATTCTGTACATTGGCCCTGGCAAAGATTTCATGACAAAGACTCCAAAAGCAATTGCAACAAAAACAAAAATTGACAAATGGAACTTAAACTAAAGAGCTTCTGCACAGCAAAAGAAACTATCAACAGAGTAAACAAACAGCCTACGGAATGGAAGAAAATATTTGCAAACTATGGATCCGACAGAGGTCTAATATCCAGAATCAATAAGGAATTTGAAATAATCAACAAGCAAAAATTAAACAACCTCATTAAAAAGTGGGCAAAGGATATGAACAGACATCTTTCAAAAGAGACATAGATGCAGCCAAAAAGCATATAAAAATACTCAACAATATTCATCATTATAGAAATCCAAATCAAAACCAATGCGATGCCATCACACACCAGTCAAAATGGCTATTATTAATAAGTCAAAAAATAACAGATGCTAGCAAGATTGCAGAGAAAAGGTAACACTTATACATTGCTGGTGGGAATGTAAATTAGTTCAGCCATTGTGGAAACAGTTTGGTAATTTCTCAGAGAACTTAAAACAGAACTACCATTTGACCCAGCAATCCCATTATTGAGTATATGCTCAAAAGAATATAAATTGTTCCACCATTAAAATGTATGCATTTGTTTATTTATTGCAGCATTATTCCCAATAGCAAAGACATGGAATAAACCTAAATTCCCATCAATGGTAGATTACATAAAGTTAATGTGGTTCATATATACCATGGAATACTACACAGCAATGAAAATAATGAGATCATGGCTTCGACAGCAACATGGATGGAGCTGGAAGCCATTATCCTGAGCAAATTAATGCAGAAACAGAAAGCTAAATATTGCATGTTCTCACTTTTAAGTGGGAGCGAAACAATGAGTACACATTAACACAAAGAAGGGAACAGCAGACACCAAGGTCTAATTGAGGATATAGCCTGGTGGAAGAATGAAGATCAAAAAACTACCTGGGAGGAGGGTGAGGATCAAAAAGCTACCTGTTGAGTTCTGTCCTTATTACCTGGGTGACAAAATAATCTGTATATCAAACCTTCATGACACACAATTTACTTATGTAACAAACCTGCATATGCATCCTGACCCTAAAAGAAAAGCTTAAAAAAAGACAAAGTAAATGAATAAATATATAAATAAATTGCTACAAGTCTAGTGAGCAAAACTGTTATCTCAAAGAAATAGAAAAAGTTTCCTAAAGCATTGATCCTCAAAATTATTTTAACAAATGAATGGTTGCCACTTTCTTGTGCTTTCAGTTTATGACTTCTTTGATGTATTTTATTTTATTTTATTATTTATTTATTTATTTATTTATTTATTTATTTATTTATTTTGAGACGGAGTCTCGCTCTGTCGCCCAGGCTGGAGTGCAGTGGCGCGATCTCGGCTCACTGCAAGCTCCGCCTCCCGGGTTCACGCCATTCTCCTGCCTCAGCCTCCTGAGTAGCTGGGACTACAAGGCGCCCGCCACCTCGCCCGGCTAATTTTTTGTATTTTTAGTAGAGACGGGGTTTCACCGTGGTCTCGATCTCCTGACCTTGTGATCCGCCCGCCTCGGCCTCCCAAAGTGCTGGGATTACAGGCGTGAGCCACCGCGCCCGGCTTGATGTATTTTAAAATACAAAACAAATATGTGTATTAATATATGGAAAGTAAATAGCAAACTTGTATTTTAAAGGTTTTGGTGCATTTGTCTTTCTCTTTGTTGCTGGTGCTTTTGAAGTCTGAATCACGGATCCCTTGCTAGATTAATGTACAGAAATTTTTTCCCTAGGGTTTCCTCCAGTATTTGTACAGTTTTAGGTCTGACATTTAAGTCTTTTATCCATCTTGAGATTATATTTGTACATGGTGACAAATAGGGGTCCAGTGTCATTCTGTTGCCTATGTCTAGCCAATTTTCCAAGGACCATTTATTGGAATGGGTGTCATTACCCCAGTGCATGCCCTTTGTCTAAGCTCACTTAACTATGAATATGTGGCTTCATTTCTGGGTTATTTTTATACTAGTACCAATGCCGTTTTGGTTATGATAGCCTTGTAATGTAATTTGGAATCAGGTAATGTGATGTCTTCAGATTTATTCTTTTTGCTTAGGATAGCTTTGACTATCTGGGCTCTTCTTTGGTTTTATATGAATTTTTGGATTGTTTTATCTATTTCTTTGAAAAACGACATTGGTATTTTGATAGGGATTGTATGAATTTTTATATTTTGGGGGAAGTATGGTCATTTTAATTATATTGATTCTTCTAGTGCATGAGTGTGGGATGATTTTCCATTTATTTGTGTCATATAGAATTTATTTAATCAGTGTGATGCAGTTTTTCTTGTAGAGATTTTGCACTTCCTTGGTTAAATATATCCTTAGGTCTTTTATTTTTTGTACCTATTGTAAATGAAATTGTATTCGTATTTGGTTCTCAGCTAGATAATTATTTGTGTAGAGAAATACTACTATTTTTGTACATTGATTTTGCATCCAACTTTACTGGCGTTGTTTATCAAATCTAGGATTATTCTGGAGCAGTTATTAGGATTTTCTATTTATTAGGTGATATCATAAACAAACAGATAATTTGACTTCCTTTTATCCAATCTCGATGACTTTTATTCATTTGTCTTACTTATTGCTCTAGCCGGGACTTCCAGTACTACATTGAATAGCAGTGGTAAATGTGGACATCCTTGCTGTGTTACAGTTCTTATGGGGAATGCTACCAACATCTCCTCATTCAGTAAGATGTTGACTGAGTTTTTCACTTGTGGCTCTAATTTTTTGTTTTTATTTTTATTTATTTATTTATTTGAGAAGGAGTTTCTGTCTGTTACCCAGGCTGTAATGCAGTGGTGCGATCTTGTCTGACTGCAACCTCTGCCTCCCGGGTTCAAGTGATTCTCCTGCCTCAGCCTCCTGAGTAGCTGGGATTACAGTCGGGGGCCACCACGCCTGGCTAATTGTTGTATTTTTAGCAGAGATGAAGTTTTTCCATGTTGGTCAGGCTGGTCTCGAACTCCTGACCTTGTGATCCATCCACCTCGGCCTTCCAAAGTGCTGGAATTACAGGCATGAGCCCCTGCACCCGGCTTATATGGCTTTTATTATTTTGAGATATGTTCCTTTGATGCCTTGTTTGTTTAGAGTTTTTATCTTAAATGATGCTAAATTGTATAAAACACATTATCTGCATCTACTGAGGTGATAATATGGTTTTAATTCTGTTTTAATTCTGTTTATGTCCTGAATCACGTTTTATGATTTAAATTTTAATTCTGTTTATGTCCTGAATCACGTTTATTAATCTGTGTATTTTGAACAACCCTTGCATCTGAGAATAAAACCCACTTGATCATGTACTATCTTTTTGAAGTGCTGTTGAATTTGGTTTGCTAATATTTGTTCAGGATTTTTGCATCTTTGTTTATCAGTGATATTTGCCTATAGTATTATTTTTGTTGTTGTTTCCTTGCCTGGATTTTGTATCAGGGTAATACTGTCTTTGCAGTATGAGTTAGAGAGAAATCTCTCCTCTTCAATGTTTTTGAACAGTTTCAGTGGAATTCGTACCAGTTTTTCTTTCCGCATCTGATAAAATTTGGCTGTGAACTTGTCTTTTTTGTTGTTTGGGGGCGAATTTTTATTTCTGATTCAACCTCACTACTCATTACTGGTCTGTTCAGGATTTCTATTTCTTCCTGGTTCAATATTGGGTGATTGTATGTTTCCAGGAATTTATAAATTCCCTCTAGATTTTTTAGTTTGTTGGCATAATGATGCTCACTGTAATCTCTGATGGTCCCTATTTCTGTGGTACCAGTTGTAATATCTAATTTTTTTTCTGATTGTGATTGCTAGAATCTCCTCTCTTTTTCTCGGTTATTTTAGCTAGCCATCTTTCAATTTTGTTTATGTTTTCAAAAAAAAAAAACAAATTTCAGTTCATTGATCCTTTGTATTGCATTTTGTTCTCAATTTTATTTTGTACTGCTCTGAGCTTTGTCATTTCTTTTCTTCTGCTAGCTTTGCTTTGTTTTTTTTTGTTTTTTTTATTTTTTTCTAGTTCCTTGAGGTGTGATATTAGGTTGTCAGTTTGTGATCATTCTATCTTTTTGATATAAACATTTAATACTATAAGCTTCCCTCTTAACATTGCCTTGGCTACATTCCAGAGGTTTTGGAATGCTGTGTCTTTGTTTTCATTTGTTTCAATAAATTTTTTAATTGCTTCCTTAATTTTATCATAGACTCAAAGGTCATTCAGAAGCAGGTTGTTTAATTTCCATATCTTTGCATAGTTTTGAGACTTCCTCTTGAAATTTATTTCTACTTTTATTCCATTGTGGTCTGACAAAATACTTGACATACTTTTGATTTTTAAAAATGTGGTAAGACTTGTCTTGTGGTCTAACATATAATCTGTTTTAGTGTACTCTCTGTAAATGTCTTTTAGGTCCATTTGGTTTAGAATCCCATTTATATCCAAAGTTTCTTTTTTGATTTTCTGCCTAGGTGATCTTTTAGTGCTGTCAGTGGGGTGTTGAAGTCTCACACTATTATTCTACCACTGTTTATCTCTTTTCATTGGTCCAGTAGTGTTTGTTTTATGAATCTGTGTGCCAGTGTTGGGTGCATCTATATTTAGGATTGTAATATCTTCTTGTTGAATTGAACCCTTTTTCATGTAATAACCTTCTTTTGTCTTTTTATTGTTGTTGTTGATTTTAAGACTGTTTTACCTGATATAAGTGTAACTACTCCTGCTTGCTTTTGGTTTTTGTTTGTGTGGAATATCTTTTCCCATCCTTTTTCCTTGAGTCTGTAACTGTCTTTATTTGTTGGGTGGGTTTCTTGAAAGCAGCATTTGATCGGGTCTTATTTTTTAATCCATTCAGCCAATCTATATCTTTTAAGTGGAGAATTTGGTCAATTTATGTTCTCAATTAATATTGATGTATGAGATTTTGTTCCTATCATAATGTTAATTGTTACCTACTTTCTTTGCAGTTTCAATTGTATTATTGCATTATGAGAACTGTGAGTTTTATACTGTCATGTGTTTTATGATGGCAAGTATTGCCCTTTAGTTTCCATGTTTAGAACTCCTTTAAGCATGCCTTGTACTGTAACATTTGCTTGTCTGAGAAAGATGTTATTTCTCCTTTATTTATGAAGCTTAGTTGAGCAGGATACAAACTAAACTTGGCTGAATGTTACTTTGTTTAACAAGACTGCAAATAGAACCCCAATATCTTTGTGCTTATAAGGTTTCTGCTGAGAAGTCTGCTCCTACACTGATAGTATTTCTATTATCGTTTATTAGATGCTTCTCTCTCCCTGCTTTTAGAATTTTTCCTTCATTTGTCTTTGGTTAGTCTGATGACTGTATGCCTCAGTAAAGTTAGTCTTGCACTGTATCTCTCAAGAGTTCTTTGAGCTTCCCTTATGTGTATATCTAAATCTCTAGCATGACCAGAGAAGTTTTTCTCAATTATTCCCTCAAATAGATTTCTGAAACTTTTGACTTTTATTTTCTTCTCCCTTGGGATTACCTTGGAATCATAGATTTCAGCACCTTACATAATCTCATATTTCTTGAAAAGTTGGTTCATTTTTCAAAAACTTCTCTTTATTTTTGTCTGGATGGATTAATTTGAAACACCTGTCTTCAAGTTCTTTCTTCTGCTTGGTCTAGTCTGTTGTTAAAACTTTCACCTGTATTTTATAATCCCTTCAATAAATTATTTTCCAGAAGTTCTGTCTGGGCTTTTATTAAATTTTGGTGTTTTTTAAAATAATTTTTTCATTCATATCCTGAATTGATTTCCATTTTTTATGTTGATTTTCAACTTGCCTTTGGATCTCGTTGAGCTTCCTTACAATTCATATTTTCAATTCTATAACAATTCAGAATTTTCATTTTCACTATAATCCATTGCTAGAGAGCTAGTTTAATCCTTTGGGGGATGTCATTACATCCTGTTTTTTCATACTGTCGGAAATGTTATGCTGGTTCCTTCTCATTTGGACAAACTATCACTTCCTATTATTTATTTATTTATTTTTGAGACAGAGTCTAGTTCTGTTGCCCAGGCTGGAGTGCAGTGGTGTGATTTCAGCTCACTGCAGCCTCCACCTCCCAGGTTCAAGTGATCCTCCTGCCTCGGTCTCCCAAGTAGGTGGGACTACAGGCACGTGCCACCACGCTCTGCTAATTTTTGTATTTTTAGTAGAGATGGGGTTTCATGATGTTTTCCAGGCTGGTCTCGAACTTCTGACCATGAATTACTGGCCCACCTCAGCCTCCCAAAGTTCTGGGATTACAGGTGTGAGTCACCGCGCCCAGCCACTTCTTATTTTTGAATTTACTTTTGTTTGGATGTGACTGTTTTTCTACGTTTTGTGTGTAACTGTAATGTATGTTGAGTAGGGTCGTTTGCCTTTGCTTTTGGAATTTTCAGGGGCGCAAAGTTCTGTCTAATTTCCTTGGACATAGATAGCCTTACTGTGGTGGGTTTTTTGTTGTTGTTTGTTTTTTTCTTTGAATATTGATTGCAGTAGTGGTATACTGTGCATTTGAGTGTGTTCTAAACCTCCTGCAGAGATGTGGAGTCAGAGGTCCTAGGTGCTGTATATTTAAGTCAGCAGATTTTGTATTGGATTGTGCTGTTTGACCTCCAAGCTAGTAGGTGACACCTGCAGGTAAGAGCCTTCTGGCAGAAGTAGATGGGTATTTGCTTGACCTTTGATTGTCAGAAGGAGTTCTCTGTTACCTCACCTGATGGGCTGGTCTATGGAATGTCTGATGCCCTGAGTTCACTGCTCATTTCTTTTTTTTTTTTTTTTTTTTTTTTTTGAGACAGAGTCTCGCTCTGCCGCCCAGGCTGGAGTGCAGTGGCACGCTCTCGGCTCACTGCAAGCTCCGCCTCCCGGGTTCTCGCCATTCTCCTGCCTCAGCCTCCTGAGTAGCTGGGACTACAGGTGCCCGCCACCTCGCCCGGCTAATTTTTTGTATTTTTAGTAGAGACGGGGTTTCACCGTGGTCTCGATCTCCTGACCTTGTGATCCGCCCGCCTCGGCCTCCCAAAGTGCTAGGATTACAAGCGTGAGCCACCGCGCCCGGCTCACTGCTCATTTCTTAAGATGGGGACAAGTTGGGCAGAGCTGGACTGCCATGGTTGCACTTAGATATCCCAATGCCCAGCAGAAGCACCAGCCTTTGGGTGGCAGGGTAGCTTTGGTGAAAAGCACCAAGGATTTCCAAGGTTGGAGAAAGGGCGGCACTGGCTCCGTATCCTGGGCAAGCAGGAACATGATTGTCTTTCTTATCCCTCCCTTTTCCTGGGGCTTTTGTCTCTTGATTTGAACAGACATAACCATCACTCTCCAGACTACAGTGTAGCTGAGAGCTGTGGAAAACATCTGTCCATGGCTCTCAACCAAAATGACTTTGAGGTAGAACCACTTTCTTTAGCCCAAAACATACAACTCCATGGATAGTCTTTTCTCTGCTGCAGGAACACTGCCACTCTATGTAGGGAAGAGAAGGGGCTCCACCTTTTATGCAAGAGTACACCACTAGTGGGGGCATGAACACCCAAAGTAGCTCTGGGATGGACATCCATAGGCACACCCATGCCATGTTTCTAGGGGAGCAGTCATGGCTCTTTCCATAGCAGTCAGCAGTTTGAAGGAGAGTTCTCCCTCTCCACTACTCTGCCCAAGCACCGAGGCTGCTTGGATGCTGAGGAATAACCACTCTGCTTCCCCATGGAGCACTCAGCATAGCACCTGTGTCTCTGCTGGATGGTGCCCAGTCACCTACAGCCCACAAGCAGGGAACTATTGGGCCCAGGAGAGCATGCATTCTGATTTTCTTTGTTCCAAGGCATACTCCCTTGGTGAACTGCACTCTCCCTTTCCCAAGGAGCAGCATACCATGTGCACCAAACCACTGGGAATCCTGCAGCTTCTTTGGTCTAGACAGCCCTATATGGCTGCAGCAATCCAAGTAGATGCTTAGGAATGTCTGCAGAGAATTTAGTGATGTGGAGATATAAGGGTTGAGATTCTCTGTGCAGGGCAGACTCCCACAACAAGTGCACACTGAGTATGGCACTTACTACTGCACCTCAGGTCTCAAAGGACAATGAGCAACCCTACAAGAGCAGACAGCACAGTGCAGTGACCTCACAAAATTCCCAAATTGCTACCCACACCCATGCTTGGGTTCATGATAGGAAAGGAGGTCTCTCCGACAGTTCAGAAATCGGTAGTCTGCTGCCGGAGTGAGGGGAGCCAAAACCAGCCCTGTCTACCCTTTCCTGGAACCCCAAGTCCCTCCAGGTTTGATCTCTGCCAAACTTTTGCTTCCTTCCTTTTTCTGCATCTTAACTTCTTCCTCTGAGTTCTTTGATACACTCTGGCGCTCACCACCTAAACTTATATTTGAGTTATGATTATTCATCTATAACTTTGGTTCTTCTTTCTGAGGAAAACTGACATCCAACATCTCTAATCAGCCCTCTTGAAGAGCCTTAATGTTTTTGATGCAGATTTAAAGGACCACCTAAACAATCCCTCACCATAGACATACAAACTCACATTCAGTTGATAATTACTACTCTATGGAAAACACAGTGGCACTAAATTAATAGGTATAAATGATAAAAGAAAGACATTATCACAAGTATGAATAAAATTGTTGTATAAAGCAGTATTAAGAGCATAAGAAGCTGAAAGAAAAAAATTATTTCAGTAAAACTTTACTGGGTAGATCTTGTATATTAGTCTGTTTTACACTGCTATAAAAACACTACCCAAGTGGGTAATTTACAAAGGAAATAGGATTAATTGACTCGCAGTTCCACATGGCTGGGGAGGCCTAGGAAACTTAAAGTCACACTAGAAGGCAAAGAGGAAACACCTTCTTCACAAGGCAGCAGGAGAGAGAGAGCCTGTGAAGGAGGAACTGTCAAACACTACGAGACCATCAAATTTTGTGAGAACTCACTCGCTATTACGAGAACAGCATGGGGGAAATGGCCTCCATGATTCAATCACCTCTCTCCCTAACATGTGAAGATTGGAGGTCCCTCCCTTGACATGTGGGGGTTACAATTTGAAGTGAGATTTGGGTGGAGACGTGAGCCAAATCATATTATCTTGCATGCACTTGTTGTAAGTGGAAAGTATTCAAGCAAGGATGAAAAATCATCTGTCAGAAATGACTTTAAAATTCTGCTTGGGGTTATCAGGTTGGCCTATATGATTTATATATTTATTTTTTGTATACTTTTTTATTGTGGTGAAATATGTATAACATCAATTTTAGGATTTTTACAATTGTTAAATGTACAGTTCAGTAGCATTGAGTGTATTCAAATTGTTGTGCTACCATTATCATCATCCACCTCCAGAACTTATTTCATCTTCCATAACTGACATTTAGTACCCATTAAACAATAACTCCCCATATACCCACCTTTTACTCCAACCTCCGGAATCCTCTATTCTACTTTTGTCTCTAAGAATCTAACTACTCTAGGTACCTCATATAGGTGGGATTAGACAGTATTTATCTTTTTGTGACTGGTTTATTTCACTTAGAATAATGTCTTCAAAGTTCTTCCATATTGTGGGAGAACTTTCCAAAGACCAAACCCGGAGGGACTTGGGATTCCAGGAAAGAGTAAATAGAGCTGTTTTTGGCTCCCCTCACTCCTGTAGCAGACTCCTGCTGAAGTATCAGGACTTCTTTCTTTTATAAGACTGAATAATATTCCATTGTATATATGTGTTGCCTTTTGTTTTTGTGTGTTTGTGTTTTACTTTTATTTTAAGTTTGGGGCTATATGCAAGTATGTTACATAGGTAAACATGTGTCCTGGAGGTTTGTTGTACAGATATTTCATCACCCAGATATTAAGCCTTATACTCATTAGCTATTTTTTTATTATGTTCTCCCTCCTTCCACCCTCCAACCTCCAGTAGACCCCTGTGCCTGTTGTTGCCCTCCATGTGTCCGTGTATTCTCATTATTTAGCTCCCACGTATGAGAACATGCAGCATTTGGTTTTTTGTTCCTTCATTAGTTTGCTAGGGATAATGGCTTCCAGCTCCATCCATGTTCCTGCAAAGAATATGATTTCATTCTTTTTATGGCTGCATAGTATTTCATGGTGTATATGTACCACATTTACTTTATCCAGTCTATCACTGGTGGGCATTTAGATTGATTCCATGTCTTTGCTAACATGAATAGTGCTACAATGAATAAATACATGCATGTGTCTTCATATATATGATACATATTCTTTTGGGTACATACTTAGTAATGGTAGTGCTGAGTTAAATGATATTTCTGTCTTTAGGTCTTCAAGGAATCACCACACTGTCCTTCACAATGGTTGAACCAATTTATGTTCCCAGCAACAGTGTATAAGTGTTCCTTTTTCTCTACAACCTCACCAGCACGTTATTTTTTTACTTTTTAGTAATAGCCCTCTGACTGCTGTGAAATGCTATCTCATTATGGTTTTGGTTTAAATTTCTCTAATAATCAATGACATTGAAGTTTTTTTGTCATATGATTGTTGACTGCATGTTATGTCGTCTTTGGAAAAGTGTTCATGTCCTCTGCCCACTTTTTACTGTTTTTTTTTTTTTTTTTTTTTTTCTTGTAGGTTTGTTTAAATCTACAAGATGGTAGATGCTGCACATTAAACTTTTGTTAGATGCATAGTTTGCAAATATTTTCTCGCATTCTGTAGATTGTCTGTTTATTCTGTTGATAGGTTTTTGTTTGTTTGTTTGTTTTTGCTGTGCAGAAGCTCTTTAATTAGATCCCATTTGTTAATTTTTGCTTTGGTTTGCAATTAATTTTGGCATCTTCATCATGAAATATTTGCCTGTTTCTGTGTCCCAACTGGTATTGCCTGGGTTGTCTTTTAGGGTTTTTGTAGTTTTGGGTTTTACATTGAAGTGTTTGATCATCATGTGTTGATTTTTGGATATGGTATAAGGAAGGGATCCAGTTTCATTCTTTTATGTATGGCTAGCCAGTGATCCCAGCACCATTTACTGAATGGGGAGTCCTTTCCCCACTGTCTGTTTTTGTCACCTTTGTCAAAGATCAGATGGTTGTAGGTGTGTAGCATTATTTCTGTGTTCTCTTGTCTGTTCCATCAGTCTATATGTCTGTTTTTGTGCCAGTACCATGCTGTTTTGGTTACTGTAGCCCTGTAGCATAGTTTGAAGCCAGATAGCATGATGCCTGTAGGTTTGTTATTTTTTCTTAGGATTTCCTTGGCTAGTCAGGCTCTTTTCTGGTTCCATATGAATTTCAAAGTAGATTTGTTTAGTTATGTAAAGAATGTCAATGATATTTTGATAGGAATAACATTGATTCTACAAATTGCTTTGGGTATTATGGCCAATACTACAATTTTAATTCTTCCTATCCATGAGCATGGAATTTTTTTTTAATTTGTTTGTGTCATCTCTCAGTTCTTTGAGTCGTGTTTTGTAGTTATCATTGTAGAGATTGTTCACCTCTCTGGTTAGGCGTATTTTTAAGTATTTTATTCATTTTGTGGCAATTGTGAATGAGATTGTGTTCCTGATTTGGCTTTTGACTTGGCTGTTATTGGTTTATAGGAATGCTAGGATTTTTGTACATTGATTTTGTATCCTAGGACTTTGCTGAAGTTGTTTATCAGCTTAAGGGACATTTGAACTGAGACTATGGGGCTTTGTAGATATAGAATCCTGTCATTCACAAACAGGGATACTTTGCCATTCATATTTGGATGCCTTTTATTTCTTTCTTTTGCCTCATTTCTCTGACCAGCACTTCCAATACTATGTTGAATGGAGGTGGTGAGAGAGGGCATCCTTGTCTTGTGCCAATTTTCAAAAGGAATACTTTTAGTTTTGGCCCATTTATTATGATGCTGGCTGTGGGTTTGTCATAGATTACTTTTATTATTTTGAGATATGTTCCTTTAATATCTCATTTACTGAGGGTTTTTAACATGAAGCATTATTAAATTTTATTAAAAGATTTTTTGCTTCTATTGAGATAATCATTTGGTTTTTGTCTTTGGTTGTATTTATGTGATGAATCACATTTATTAGTTTGCGTATGTTGAACCAACCTTGCATCTTGGGGATAAAGCCTACTTGATTGTGGTGGATAAGCTTTTTGATGTGCTGCTGGATTTTCTTTGCCAGTATTTTGTTGAGGATTTTTGCATGGATGTTAATCAGGAAATTGGTCTGAAGTTTTCTTTTCTTGTTGTGTGTCTGCCATGTTTTGGTGTCAGGATGATGCTGACCTCACAGAATGAGTTAGGGATGAATCCCTTCTCAATTTTTTTGAATATTTTTAGTAGAAATGTTACAAGTTTACTGCCTTTTAAAAATCCATTTATCTGTCCACCAACACTGGTTGCCTTCACTTTTTGACTACTGTGAATAATTTTGCTATTATTTATTCACTTGAGCTTCTTGAATTTGCATATCCATGTTTTTCTTCTCATTATAATTTTTACCTATTGTTTCTTTAAATAACTTCACTTTCCATTTATCTCTCTTTTTGGAACTTTCATAATAGTTATAATGATCTTCTTGATGATGTTCCACATGCCCCTTTGGCTCTGTTCACATTTTATTTATTTATTTATTTATTTATTTATTTTGCTACTCAAACTCAATAATTTCAAGTGACCTGTCTTCACATTTGCTTTGCTTCCTTCCTATCTGAGTATAATATTGAATCCTCTAGCCAATTTTTTGTTTTGTTGTTTGTGTTTTTCAATTCCCAAATTGTTGTTTTGTTATATTTTATACTTCCTATCTCTGTTGATATTCTCAATTTGTTCATATATTGTTTTCCTTATTTCTTTTGTTTGTCCATGTTTTTCTTAGTTCTTTGAGCATACTTAACACAGCTGTTTTAAAGTATTGTCTAAGTGTAAAACTTTTGTCTTCAGGCTTGGGTTTTTGAAATTATTTTGTGCCTTTGAATGGACATGTTTTCCTGTTTCTTGGTATGCTTTGTCATTCTCTATTGAAAACTGTACATTTGAAAAAGCAGTCATCTATTCCATTCTTTGTAGATTGACCCAGAGCAGGTGAAAGCCTTCACTAATCAATCCAATCTTAAGGCTTAAGGTGTTTGTAGGCCTTCATGCGTATGAATTTTCTCTGGGAGTCTGTGTGTATATTTTCCAATTCCCTCATTTGTATAGTTGGTTTTAAGTATATTACTTTTCCTAAGAATCTCACCCCTGCTTTTTGTCAGACTATTACCTGTTTGGTTCTATTTCTTCCTCAATAATCTCTTGCTTCAGGCATATGCAACTCTATAGTTACCATGTAGTTTTTACAAGCCATGCCTGCTGCTTCCCATGGCTTCCTAAGTCAGAGATTTGACTTAATTGTGGTCATATGAACTTTGAGTTAAGTGATAGAGATACCAAACCATGTGGCAGCCTACAGGCAGTTTAGAAACTTGGTAATACAGTGTGCTCTGCTGTCTCTGGTTTGCAGACAACTAGGGATAGAAGCATCACTTCTTATGATCCACATCTCATCATGCTGAAGAGATGGTTGGACAAGGATAAGATAAAAAGTCACAATAGGGTTCCAAGATGGCCAAATAGAAACAGCTCCAGTCTACAGCTCCCAGTGTGAGCAACGCAGAAGATGGGTGTTTTCTGCATTTCCAGCTGAGGTACCAGGTTCATTTCACTGGGGCTTGTCAGACAGTGAGTGCAGCCCATGGAGCAAGGTGGGGCATTGCCTCACCCGGGAAGCACAAGGGGTCAGGGAATTCCCTTTCCTAGCAAAGGGAAGCTGTGACAGATGGTACCTGGAAAATCGGGACACTGCCACGCTAATACTGTGCTTTTCCAACAACCCTATTAAACAGCACACCATGAGATTATATCCCACACCTGGCTCAGAGGATCCCACACCCATGGAGCCTCGCTCACTGCTAGCACAGCAGTCTGAGATCAAACTGCAATGCTGCAGCGAGGCTCCGGGAGGGGCGTCCACCATTGCTGAGGCTTGAGTAGGTAAACAAAGTGGCCAGGAAGCTCAAACTGGGTGAAGCCCTCCACAGCTCAAGGAGGCCTGCCTGCCTCTGTAGACTCCACCTCTGGGGGCAGGGCATAGCTGAACAAAAGGCAGCAGAAACTTCTGCAGACTTAAACATCTCTTTCTGACAGCTTTGAAGAGAATAGTGGTTCTCCCAGCACAGAGTTTGAGATCTGAGAACAGACAGACTGCCTCCTCAAGTGGGTCCCTGACCCCCTGAGTAGCCAAACTGGGAGACAAGTCCCAGCAGGGGCCGTCTGACACCTTATACAGCCTAGTGCCCCTCTGAGATGAAGCTTCCAGAGGATGGATCAGGCAGCAACGTTTGCCTTTCTGCAATATTTGCTGTTCTTCAGCATCCACTGGTGATACCCAGGCAAGCAGGGTCTAGGGTGGACCTCCAGCAAACTCCAACAGACCTGCAGCTGAGCAGCCGAGGGTCCTGACTGTTAGAAGGAAAACTAACAAACAGAAAGGAAATCCACACCAAAACCCCAACTGTATGTCACCATCATCAAAACCAAAGGTAGATAAAGCCACAAAGATGGGGAGAAACCAGAGCAGAAAAGCTGAAACTTCTAAAAATGAGAGTACCTCTTCTCCTCCAAAGGAACACAGCTCCTCGGCAACAACAGAACAAAGCTGGATGGAGAATGACTTTGACGAGTTGAGAGAAGAAGGCTTCAGATGATTGGTAATAACAAACTTCTCTGAACTAAAGGAGGGTGTTCTAACCCATCGAAAAGAAGCTGAAAACCTTGAAAAAAGATTATATGAATGGCTAACTAGAATAAACGGTGTAGGGAAGTCCTAAAATGGTCTGATGGAGCTGAAAATCATGGCATGAGAATGATGTGATGCATGCACAAGCTTCAGTAGCCGATTTAATCAAGTGGAAGAAAGGGTATCAGTGATTGAAGATCAAATGAATGAAATGAAGTAAGAAAATAAGTTTAGAGAAAAAACAGTGAAAAGAAATGAACAAAACCTCCTCCAATAAATATGGGACTATGTGAAAAGACCAAATATATGTCTGATTGGTGTACCTGAAAGTGACAGGGAGAATGGAACCAAGTTGGAAAACACTCTGCAGGATATTATCCAGGAGAACTTCCCCAACCTAGCAAGGCAGGCCAACATTCAAATTCAGGAAATACAGAGAATGCCACAAAAATACGCCTCGGGAAGAGCAACTCCAAGACACATAATTGTCAGGTTCACCAAAGTGGAAATGAAGGAAAAAATGTTAAGGGCAGCCAGAGAGAAAGGTCAGGTTATCCACAAAGGGAACTCCATCAGACTAACAGCGGATCTCTCAGCAGAAACTCTACACGCCAGAAGAGAGCGGGGGCCAATATTCAACATTCTTTAAGAAAAGAATTTTCAAACCAGAATTTAATATCCAGCCAAATTAAGTTTCATAAGTGAAGGAGAAATAAAATCCTTTACAGACAAGCAAACACTGAGAGATTTTGTCACCACCAGGCCTGCCCTACAAGAGATCCTGAAGGAAGCACTAAACATGGAAAGGAACAACCAGTACCAGTCACTGCAAAAACATGCCAAAATGTAAAGACCATCAATGCTAGGAAGAAACTGCATCAACTAACAAGCAAAATAACCAGCTAATATCATAATGATAGGATCAAACTCACACAGAACAATATTAACCTTAAATGTAAATGGGCTAAATACTCTAATTAAAAGACACAGACTGGCAAATTGAATAGAGTCAAGACCCATGAGTGTGATGTATTCAAGAGACCCATCTCATGTGCAGAGACACATATAGGCTCAAAATAAAGGGATGAAGGAAGATCTACCAAGCAAATGGAAAACAAAAAAAGTCAGGGGTTGCAATCCTAGTCTCTGATAAAACAGACTTTGAACCAACAAAGATCAAAAGAGACAAAGAAGGTCATTACATAATAGTAAAGGGATCAATTCAACAGGAAGAGCTAACTATCCTAAATATATATGCACCCAACACAGGAGCACCCAGATTCAAAGAGCAAGTCCTTAAAGACTGACAAAGAGACTTAGACTCCCACACAATAATAATGGGAGACTTTAATACCCCACTGTCAACATTAGACATATCAATGAGATAGAAAGTTTAAAAGGATACTCAGGAATTGAAGTCAGCTCTGCACCAAGTGGACCTAATAGACATCTACAGAACTCTCCACCCCAAATCAACAGAATATACATTTTTCTCAGCACCACATCACACTTATTCCAAAATTGGCCACATAGTTGGAAGTAAAGCACTTGTCAGCAAACGTAAAAGAACAGAAATTATAACAAACTGTCTCTCAGACCACAGTGCAATCAAACTAGAACTCAGGATTAAGAAACTCACTCAAAACCACTAGACTACATGGAAACTAAACAACCTGCTCCTGAATGACTACTGTGTACATAACAAAATGAAGGCAGAAATAAAGATGTTCTTTGAAACCAATGAGAACAAAGATACAACATACCAGAATCTCTGGGACACATTTAAAGCAGTGTGTAGAGGGAAATTTATAGCACTAAATGCCCACAAGAGAAAGCAGGAATGATCTAAAATTGACACCCTAACATCACAATTAAAAGAACTAGAGAAGCAAGAGCAAACACATTCAAAAGCTAACAGAAGGCAAGAAATAACGAAGATCAGAGCAGAACTGAAGGAGATAGACACACAAAAAGCCCTTCAAAAAATCAATGAATCCAGGAACTGGTTTTTTTGAAAAGATCAACAACATTGATAGATCACTAGCAAGACTAATAAAGAAGAAAAGAGAGAAGAATCAAATAGACGCAATAAAAAATGATAAAGGGGATATCATCACCGACCCTACAGAAATACAAACTACCATCAGAGAATACTGTAAACACCTCTACGCAAATAAACTAGAAAACCTAGAAGAAATGGACAAATTCCTGGACACATACACTCTCCCAAGACTAAACCAGGAAGAAGTTGAATCCCTGAATAGACCAATAACAGACTCTGAAATTGAAGCATTAATTTATAGCCTATCAACCAAAAAAAGTCCAGGTCCAAACGGATTCACAGCCGAATTCTACCAGAGGTACAAGGAGGAGTTGGTACCATTCCTTCTGAAACTATTCCAATCAATAGAAAAAGAGGGAATCCCCCCTAACTCATTTTATGAGGCCAAAATCATCCTGATACCAAAGCCTGGCAGAGACACAACAAAAAAAGAGAATTTTAGACCAATATCTCTGATGAACATCAATGCAAAAATCCTCAATAAAATACTGGCAAACCAAATCCGCAGCACATCAAAAGACTTATCCACCATGATCAAATGGGCTTCATCCCTGGGATACAAGGCTGGTTCATGACACACAAATGAATAAACATAATCCAGCATATAAGCAGAACCAAAGACAAAAACCACATGATTATCTCAATACGTGCAGAAGAGGCCTTTGACAAAATTCAACAGCCCTTCATGCTAAAAACTCTCAATAAATTCCTTATTGATGGAACACATATCAAAATAATAGGAGCTATTTATGACACACCCACAGTCAATATCATACTGAATGGTTAAAAACTGGAAGCTTTCCCTTTGAAAATGGGCACGAGACAGGGATGCCCTCTCTCACCACTCCTGTTCACCGTAATGTTGGAATTTCTGGCCAGGGCAATCAGGCAGGAGAAAGAAATAAAGGGTATTCAATTAGAAAAAGAGGAAGTCAGATTGTCCCTGTTTACAGATGACATGATTGTATATTTAGAAAACCCCATTGTCTCAGCCCAAAATCTCCTTAAGCTGATAAGCAACTTCAGCAACGTCTCAGAATACAAAATCAATCTGCAAAAATCACAAGCATTCTTATACACCAATAACAGACAAACAGAGAGCCAAATCATGAGTGAATTCCCACTGACAATTGCTTCAAAGAGAATAAAATACCTAGGAATACAACTTACAAGGGATGTAAAGGACCTCCTCAAGAAGAACTACAAACCACCGCTCAATGAAATAAAAGAGGACAGAAACAAATGGAAGAACATACCATGCTCATGGATAGGAAGAATCAATATCGTGAAAATGGCCATACTGCCCAAGGTAATTTACAGATTAAAGGCCATCTCCATTAAGTTATCAATGACTTTCTTCACAGAATTGGAAAAAACTACTTTAAAGTTCATATGGAACCAAAAAAAAGCCTGCATTGCCAAGACGATCATAAGCCACAAGAACAAAGCTGGAGGCATCACGCTACCTGACTTCAAACTATACTACAAGGCTACAGTAACCAAAACAGAATGGTACTGGTACCAAAACAGAGATATAGACCAATGGAACAGAACAGAGCTCTCAGAAATAATACCACACATCTAAAATCATCTGATGTTTGACAAACCTGACAAAAACAAGAAATGGGGAAAGGATTCCCTATTGAATAAATGGTGCTGGGAAAACTGGCTAGCCATATGTAGAAAACTGAAACCAGACCTCTTCCTTAAACCTTATACAAAAGTTTACTCAACATGGACTAAAGACTTAAATGTAAGACCTAACAACATAAAAACCCTAGAAGAAAACCTAGGCAATACCATTCATGACATAGGCATAGGCAAGGACTTCATGTCTAAAACACCAAAAGCAATGGCAACAAAAGTCAAAATTGACAAATGGGATAGAATTAAACTAAAGAGCTTCTGCACAGCAAAAGAAACTACTATCAGAGTGAACAGGTAACCTACAGAATGGGAGAAAATTTTTGCAATCTACTCATCTGACAAAGGGCTAATATCCAGAACCTACAAAGAACTCAAACAAATTTACAAGAAAAAAACAAACAACCCCATCAAAAAGTGGGCAAAAGATATGAACAGACATTTCTCAAAAGAAGACATTTATGCAGCCAACAGACACATGAAAAAATGTTCATCATCACTCGCCATCAGCAAAATGCAAATCAAAACCACAATGAGATACCATTTCACACCAGTTAGAATAGTGATCATTAAAAAGTCAGGAAACAACAGGTGCTGGAGAAGATGTGGAGAATTAGGAACACTTCTACACAGTTAGTGGGACTGTAAACTACAACCATTGTGGAAGACAGTGTGGTGATTCCTCAAGGAATCTAGAAGTAGAAATACCATTTGACCCAGCCATCTCATTACTGGTGTATATACCCAAAGGATTATAAATCATGCTACTATAAAGACACATGCACACGTATGTTCATTGTGGCACTATTCACGATAGCAAAGACTTGAAACCAACCCAAATGTCCATCAATGACAGATTAGATTAAGAATATGTGGCACATATACACCATGGAATACTATGCAACCATAAAAAAGGATGAGCTCATGTCCCTTGTAGGGACATGGATGAAGCTGGAAACCATCATTCTCAGCAAACTATCGCAGGAACAGAAAACCAAACGCCACATGTTCCCACTCATAAGTGGGAAGTGAACAATGAGAACACTTGGACACAGGAAGGGGAACATGACACACTGGGTCCTGTCGTGGGGTAGGGGGAGGGGGAAGGGATAACATTAGGAGACATACCTAATGTAAATGACGAGTTAATGGGTGCAGCACACCAACATGGCACATGTATACATATGTAACAAACCTGCACATTGTGCACATGTACCCTAGAACTTAAAGTATAATAAAAAATAAATAAATAAAATAAAATAAAATAATTTGTCTTTACCTTGGCAATTAGTAAGTCTGGCTAAATGTTAGTCAACTGTTTAGCTATTCAAAAAATTAACTTTTAGTTTTATTGATTTCGTATCATTTTATTCATTTTAATTTTATTGATCTCTGTTCTAATCTTTATTTTTTTTCTCCTACTCATTTCGTGTTTGGCTTGTTCTTGTGTTTCTAGTTCCTTCAGATGCATCATTAGATTGTGTATTTGAAGAATACCTAATCCTCAAAGTTGGCTGCAGCCCCAGGGACCAACTTGATTACAGCTTAGTGAGACTCTGAGCAAATAACCCAGTTAACTCATACCCAGACTTCTGACTCACAGAAACTGTGAGATAATGTGAATTGTTTGAAATTCCTAAATTTCTGATAATATTTTACACAGCAACGAATAATATAATCCTCATGGCTCCCTCCATATCTCCCTCCAGTCTTTAAGTCTCACCTTTTCATCATGGCCTTCTCTGACCCATCTATTTAAAATTGCAGCCCCTTCAAAAAAAGTTCCCTATTGGCAGTCTTTGTTTTTTTTTCTCCATAGCACTTATCACCTTTGAACATGTTATATTTATTTATTTTTGTTTATTGTCAGTATTTCATCAATATAATGTAAGCTCCACAAGAACAGAGGTCTTATATCTCTAACATTTAGTAGAATGACTAATATATAAATGCTCCATGAATATTTATAAAATGAATGAAGGAATGAATTTCTATGACATTCTACAGAACCCTCAATATGTCTTCCAATATCATGTGTGTTTTTGGATCCGCCACCTTTCCAGTATTTCCTTGTTCAATTTACCCCTTTACCCATTTTTCTCAAACTTTATCAACCTTTTTTTTTTATTTCTTTAATACACCATTATTTGGGCTCTTGCATATACCTTTTCCTGTATTTTTCTAGCTAATTGAGTTTACATATTTTACCTTTAATGTGAATTTATCAGGGAGACATTCCCTGAGCTCTTGGAGTAGGTATGGTCTCTCTGTTATATATCCTCATAGGCTTATACACTTTTCATACCTTTCCTCTCAATTGTAAATACTTTTGTAATCACTTGTACAACAGCTATCCTACACCTGCCCCCCAATATTATAGATTTCGTTAGGAAAGATACATTATCTGTCTTGTCTAATTCTGTGTTCCCAGCGCATAAGACAGTGCCTATCACTGTGAATGAATGAATATAGCTATTTTAATGACCAATTTGCAAAATATAATGGTACTCCTCTTCATTTTTCTCTAGTTAATCTGCTTCCTAAGCATATTTGAGAAAAATTTCAAAAGCATTAAAATAATTTATTCAATAAAACACTTCTTATTTATTTATTTATGCTTTTCAGTCAGAAAGACTATTTCTCACTGGATATTGCCTTCCCCAGATTTTAAAGTTCATTTTCAACATATTCTGAAAAGAACAAAAGCAGGTAATGCTTTCTTTTAAAAAATAGTTACATAGTACTTTTCTCCCACTATGTGGTAGTTTGCTATATATTAAAAAGCTATCCGTGATAGTCTATGGGATAGAGCAACTGGTGATGACTGAATATTAAAAGGTCAAAAGTTAAAAGGTCTTGATAAAAATATTTAATTCTTCAGAGTGAAATAAGTGAAAAGTTGCCTGGAATAATAACATTACAATTATTATCTAATACCTCTATTTTTTAAATAGAAACTGGTTTTAGACATTGGATATAAACTGTTTGTGTGTATGTGTGCATGAATATATAAAGAAACTATATAATGCCATTCTCCATGTAGCTAATTTACTTGGGAGTCAATGAATGTGTTTGTAGGAAACTTTCATGTACAGACTATATTACAACATTTTAGAATGATATGTACCTGATAGATGAAGTAGATAAATTTGAGTACATTTCACTTTATTTAGCAGCCAATGGTCTCTTTTTCTGGAATTATGTAACACCATTGTCATCATCATTATCAATCTGCATAAGGATGATAGTGGCCATTATTCTCCTGGTATCATTACATGACTTTCCTTTGGAGCATTATTGGGTTGTGGTATCAATGTTGCTAGTGATTCTTAAACTTCTTCCTTCAGCCAAATTCTGTGAATATTAGTTTCATGAAAGAAGTACTACATCCACAATATTTCAAGTCTAATGAAGAGACAAATAGAAAGCAGTACATTCACAATATATTTTCAATTTCAGACTGAATTCTAAATTCGTCATTTGCACCTAGGTCTAATTTACACTTCTTACAGGTTACATGTGTTTGCCATATTGATTTATTTTCTGTTTTTCTTTTTTAGACTATTGAGGGATAAGCACACATTTATTAAAAGTTCTGGGCCTAAGCTCTTCATATGATTGTTTGTAGTTTAATTCCTTGAGGCTGTTGGTTTTGTTAGCTGACTTTGGATGGTTAGGCCTTTTACTTCCCCTACTTTGACATCCTTGCTTAGAAGTAGGTGTTTATGCTTGGGGCATAAGTGCTTTCTACCTTCCACATCATACTGGACAACTCAAGAAAGGCAAAATAAAATAATATAATTATGATGTACAAAATAAAGGTGTGTTTGGTTTCCTCGCATTAGTTTCCTTTTACTCCTTTTGGGAGAAGCCTCCTTCTAACCTTGTCTTCCTATCAGGTGTCTATTCTGATTTTCATTCATCTTCTTAGTTACCAACTAATCTCTCCCCATTCTAATTAATTCATATTTATGTGTATACATATCATATCTTCTCTTGCAAGATGATAAGGTTCTTGAAAGTAATAATCATATTCATATTCATGTTTGGGTCTTCTCAAATCCTCTTGGTGCCTAGCAGAAACTCAATATATTTTTTAAAAGAGTGAATAAATGACTAAACAAACAAATTCTTAGGGTGTGTCCGTATACAAGAATATTGCTATTTTAATAAGAAACTATGGCAGATCAAAATGCTCAGGGACACAGGAACTTTTTGATTATAACCCTGGTACCTCTTGAGTACACTGTGGAGGTAGCACCTATTCAATAGACTGCCACTAGTAATTACTGTATAGATTAGAACAATGAATAGCTCAATTTCATAAATGACTTCTTGCAGTACTGCAGGGATTTACAATCTATGAAATCAAAGGGATGTGTCAAGTATTCGTGCTTAATGACCAAACGCATCAATTTCAAAGCTGTTTTACATTCCTGAATGGAGGCAAGGTTTCTCTTGATGATTTTGAAGACAGCAATATTAGGTATTTTTTCAGCCAGCAGTCTTAAATCTTTAAATTTATAGGAATTACAAAATATGTTTAAGGGAGTCAACTGGCTTGAATTTAAATAAACTGATGTTCTCAAATCAAATAATAAAATATGTTTCTTTATCAATAATCTGTAATAGGCATTTCCTCTCTTAATTCCTATAAAAAAAACTTCATTTGTGTAACACCTGCATGCATTGAGGTGATGAATTATTATTTCTGAGGCGTGATCATGTTGTGTACAAGAAAATCAATGATCCCATATCTCATATCTCATTCTCAATTTACCACTTAGAATTTTAAAGATGTAGCATGTGTTGGACATGGTGGGGAGGAAGTTAAGGCCTACTTGTTAACATTTATCATTTAGTACAACTTGTTTGTTTGAGCAAGTATAATTGAATATATGGATATGAAATGATCTTCGTTTGGTCTCAACAGCCCCTTTTCTGACAGTGTTCTGTAGACACAGCCTTATAAAATGTACATTTGCAAGAGATTTCCAGAGATAAAGAGAACCTGGGTTCTCACGGTCATATGTGATTTAAAGAAATCTTCACTGTGGAGACCTCTAAGTGAAATAGACTTTGAGAATATCAGATCAAAGGAAATAAATTCAACAAACTTGTGTGATTGGCATAGAAATAATCTAACCTAATGTTTCTTTTGGGACTACAGAGCTCACGGATTAAGTGTTTTGAAACACTAAGGAACATAATTAATATATTTAAAGCATGTCCCCAAACTAACAACTACATTTAAAAAGCCAGTTTGTTTCCTTTTCCCTAACATACAGAGCCAGAAAAAAATTACAGGAATCATATTTTAAATAATGGGACTGAGGTCACAATGACTTGTGGCTCCCTAATGTGTATGTTATTATTAGTAAGGAGACAAAAAACTAAAAAGAAATGTCAAAATAAAATGTCTTATGGAGTTAGTCCACCTGTCAAATATATCTTGTCACAATGGAAGAAGAAAACTATATTCACATCCCAGGAAAATCTTGATTTCAAATTTTGAAGACCTAACTTGACAGGAAAATTATGCATCCAAATGTTCTCATATAAAAGACTGTTAGAACTCTGTTATAGAAGTGGATTGTTGCGTAGGGTTCTGCTATTAATTCCATTCTGCTGGCATTAATTTGAACTTTTACTCACATCCTGTGCTGGTAGTCTCATTTCCTTCAATATATTTATTTACTTCTCTATAATCAGATAACCTTTATCAATGCCATTGGTGGTTGCATCACTGATAAAGAGTTCTGTTAGAACCTTACCAATGAGATCTCATTATTTCCCTATAAAAATGAAGAGGTACATTCTGATTCCCATTCCAGCTCATCTATGGGAATCTTGACCAGGCCTGGTTTTCAGTCATTTTGTCTCATTCTTTTGCTCGACAATCAAAAAAAGACTTTTGAGTCAAATTAGTGTTTCGTGGGTGGCTCTGTCTCCACAATGGGAATGGTCGATTCAGTGAATTGCAGTACTAGACACTGCCATCAACTTGCTGAAAGGGACTGACTAGCCAACCAATATTCAGAGAATGGTGGATACTTCCAGATATCTCTTCTCATATCAATCCTGTCAGGGTGGGCCTGGGAGCCAGACATATCTATCAATTAGACCTCACCACAACAGATAGCCTTGACAGAATCCTGAGTTACATGGAAATGTCTAATTGTTTTTTTCTGTCATATTAAAACTGAGGTCCTCTTGTTTAAATTAAATAAACTGCTCTTTATTTTTCTTTCTCCTCTAGCCTCTCTTTTCCCCTTTTTCTCCTATCTCTCCCCCTACCTTCCCCTCTTTCACCCATTTCCTCTTACTCTCTCTCTTCTATGTTCACACAAAAGCACAATATAAATAGAGCTAGTAAAGGGAAATATTGAAATTGAATGGTTTGAGAATCACATTGTCAACACTGCTACCAGGTCTGCCCTCTTTCTTTCTTTCTTTCTTTCTTTCTTTCTCTTTCTTTCTTTCTTTCTTTCTTTCTTTCTTTCTTTCTTTCTTTCTTTCTTTCTTTCTTTCTTTCTTTTCTTTCTTTTCTTTCTTTTCTTTCTTTCTTTCTTTCTTTCTTTCTTTCTTTCTTTCTTTCTTTCTTTCTTTCTTTCTTTCTTTCTTTCTTTCTTTCTTTCTTTCTTCCTTTCCTTTCCTTTCCTTTCCTTTCCTTTCCTTTCCTTTCCTTTCTTTCCTTTCTTTCTTTCTTTCTTTCTTTCTTTCTTTCTTTCTTTCTTTCTTTCTTTCTTTCTTTCTTTCTTTCTTTCTTTCTTTCTTTCTTTCTTTCTTTCTTTCTTTCTTTCTTCTTTCCTTCTTTCCTTCTTTCCTCCTTTCCTCCTTTCCTCCTTTCCTCCTTTCCTCCTTTCCTCCTTTCCTCCTTCCTTCCTTCCTTCCTTCCTTCCTTCCTTTCTTCCTTCCTTTCTTCCTTTCTTCCTTTCTTCCTTTCTTCCTTCCTTTCTTCCTTTCTTTCTTTCTTTCTTTCTTTCTTTCCTTTCTTTCCTTTCTTTCTTTCCTTTCTTTCTTTCTCTTTCTTTCTTTCTTTCTTTCTTTTCTTTCTTTCTTTCTTTCTTTCTTTCTCTCTCTCTCTCTCTCTTTCTTTTCTTTCTTTCTTTCTTTCTTTCTTTCTTTCTTTCTTTTTCTTTTTCTCTCTTTCTCTTTCTTTCTTTTTCTTTCTTTCTCTTTCACTTTCTTTTTTTCTTTCTTCTTTCTTTCTCTCTTTTTCTTTCTCTTTTTCTTTCTTTCTCTTTCACTTTCTTTTTTTCTTTCTTCTTTCTTTCTTTCTTTCTTTCTCTTTCTTTCTTTCTTTCTTTCTTTCTTTCTCTCTCTTTCTTTTTCTTTCTTTCTTTCATCTTTTTTCTTTCTTCCTGTTACCAAGTCAGAGTTCACAGTTAAAACAGCTACATCTTCATTTTATTTTGCTTTATTACTGAAAATTTAGGCAATTTTTGAGACATTTTAATTACCTCTTTCATTTTTCAAGTCATCTTTATATCAAAATGTGACCTTCTAACTGAACTAATATTTGCTGACAAAGAGGTAGCCAGTAGTAATTTCACATCATAGGAAGAGGATCTTACCTGCGTCTCTACAAGTTTGTCTAGGCTCTGGATATTCAGGCAGCTTTCCGCCTAATAGTACGCTAACACTCTAAGTGTATTAGACTGAGACAACCTCATATTTCTCTCTCCATCACAAAATATTTTTGGGAACAATTTGCTTGTCCTTTGGAAAAAAAGTTGCAAATAGTCTCACTGACCTTAGTTTTGGCCCCATGTTGCTAAGCATCTGGATGAAAAATTTTAAAATGCAGTCAATTAACTAGATTTTTGCAAACATCTGAGTGTATAGCACTATAGATAAGGTTTGCTTTTCTCTACATGAAGTTAAGGGAACATTTGAGTTAACTCTATGTCATTGAGACAAATATATAATTTAGTTTGAATGTTCAGATAATTACAAACAAGGTGTGAAACTTCTGAAATTATTGAAAAACCACCACATTTCTCTTCATTTTACATGTTTAGAGACAGCTTTTGCCAATACGTGTGCCAGCTGCTAGACTGCTTTACATATTTGGCTTCTCCCCCACCTGCCGCCCCCTGCATTGAATTCAAGCTCTCCGATTTAAAATTTGTTTTCACTTTGAGAGCAGCAATTTTCACTTTCTAAAAGGGAATGTAATGTTACATCAAAGTTACAGATGCTTTAAACTATTTAGTTTATTTAAAAAAAAAAAAGAACTCTGAACAGGAAAACATTTGGCAATATAGGTAACCCACATGGAAATGTTAGATGCATAAATATATCTGCTCAATTCTGCCTTAAGAATAGTCAATGGAAATCTCTCCCCTCAGGCCAAACCTGCCATCTAAGCCAAACACCAGAAGCCCACTGCAGAATATTCTGGAAAATCAAGGTCGGACTGTATCAGATGCTTCCCCTGTTCATTGCAGGTCATCTCCCCACAATAATTTAGAGATTCCATATTGGATGGGATTAATGTCTTGACTCCTCATGACATTTATTTGGCTTTCTTTCCCCAACATACAAACTGAGGCTCATCAATAATCTATCATGTAAAGCACCTAACTACTCTGCAGGTTTCAATTACTTTCTTCTAGGATGTCACCCAATGTGTCCCAAATCATCCTTTGTTCATCTTCTATGCTCTTTGTATTGGCATTTTCCATCACTACCTGAAATTATTGATCAACTGTTAACCTGATAGTGTTTATTGCATTGTGGGTTGATAGGCAAATACAGATTTGAGAAAAAGGTAGGAATTGTTTATCATAGAATTGCCATCTAGAATAAATATTCTCTCCCTAGGAGTCCTGATGAATTTGGTTGGAAACAGAAGACGTGGCCTGGAATTAAAATCTAGTATATTGATCATGTATTGATTGTTTCCCTAACATATTAATTGTCTACATGCAAACCAAGTTTTAGAGATGTTGATTTGAAATCTTTCTGGCTAGCAATAGTACCTCTGGGCATGAATAGTTTTGCTAATAACATCAAGTAGCAAAATCTTTTGGAATTAAAGAAAACACTGAGTAAACCATTATTAGTGGAGGGACTAAGTGGTAATGAGTTCACTAAAATTTAAAAAATGTAAGCACAAAGTCAGGCAACAAAGAGAAGAAGAACATAAATAAAGGATATGTATATATATATATATGAAGATAACAACTCTTTTCTATTCAGTCATTCATTCATTCAGCAAATATTTCTTATGCATTTTGTGCCTGGTACTGTTATTAATCTGGGAGACACAGTTATAAATAGGACATCTCATGAAACCTCTGTACTCCGTCACAGAAACTTCCAGTAAGTGGATGTGTATGCGAAACCTCATGAAAGGCCTTATAGTGGTTTCTTTCAGAAGTATACTGCTTCAGAGTATAAGCTATACCATTTGAGTCAGAATCAGTGGAAGAGCAGAACAGAGGAAGGGGGTGTGCAAGAACATGTTTGAACATAAAGCCCACAGAAATGAATCAAAACAGAGGTCAGATTTCTAGGACTTTAGGTAACAATAAAAGTCAGGTAGTTTGAGAAATTAAGAGGTAAATAAACACAAGGTGAACCTACAGGGTTGGACTGGAGGAACAAACAAAACAAATTGTCTCAACACCAAATTGGGGTCCTAGAAGAGCATTTAGACTTACAAGTGGCACCGGGAAGGAAATGGTTCTATCTTCTAAAGGTGTGCCACCATTAGCATTGTGAGATAATATGCTTCAGAGTTATCTTAACATACATACACAATGTACTGACACAGCCAGGAAACTAATTACAGTAATGCACCAAATAATGACATTTTAGTTAGTGATGGGCTGAATATATTACAGTGATACCATAAAATTATCATATAGCATTTGTAGAAGCCTGATATATGGTACTTGGTATTGACATTGTAGACAGTTAATATTAGTGCTGAGACGTTTGGTTTTCCATATAAAATATATAAATAATATTATACATACCATCTAGGTTTGTGTAAGTACACTCTATGATGTTTGCACAATGCTAATGTCACCTAAAGAGGTATTTCCCAGAGCACATCCACGTTGTTAAGTGATGCATGACTGTACATAATCAAGAGATGAAAGATCTGACTGCTTTGTAGTTTCATCTGTCATACTTTTTACCTGAGAATTAATCACACTATGTCAGAGATTATTTGATCCCCCAGAATGAACTCTGGATAAAATGGTACTTAAGATTTGCCATCAATCATGCTATGTGTGAAAAGGCCATAATCCTGAAACAATAATAACGACCTCCCTTCCCCCCAACTTATATATACTTTGCAGGCACCAGAAACTATTCTAAGAACATTACCCACATAACTTTAATTCAATTTAATCTTCATAAAAATCCAAAAGGAAGGTTCTAATCCTATTATAGAGAGGTAGAAATTGAGGCAAAGGGAAGCTGAGTATGTTTCCAGGGAAACACAGGAGATTGCAGTAGGATGCACATTCAGAATTTAAAGCCAATAATTCTGGCTCCAGAGTCAGATGTCTGTTATGTTAAATTCAATGATTTCATTCCCATGTGATAGAAACAAAAGTGACATGAGAAATTCTGCTGCAGCATTTTCTAATCAATTCACCTTGGTTTCTTTTGATAGTATGAAAATCCAGTTTTTAAGAGTAATTAAATGTAGAGAATCAAATATTTGTTTACAGTGGGATAATTCCTAGCAAAAACATGTTTTTGCCTTAATCTCACGGACAATACAATTACGGTAATTTTTCCTACCAGTGATCTCTGAATGTGTGAATTTATCCATATACAATATTTGTATACATAGAGTTTTAAACTATTAATGATCAAGTCAGTTGAAAGCTAGTTTCTGCTCCCCACCAAGTCAATCTGACTTTTAGTCTGATGAACAACCGAAGTTTAACTAGCTGTGCTTGCAGGGATACCCTCTAGTGAGAGTATTAGTTAAATGTTAACTTTTAGACATAATCTTATTTTTAAATTTCTATTACGGGGGGAATATTTAAATATTAAATTGAGGGAAAATGGCTATTAGAGAATATTGAGTCTTCCCTGAAAAATAGTTTAGTGCAGAAGTTTTATATAGTGCTCTTTGACCTTTTAGAATTTTACCTTAATAGCAGATTGATTTGTATTAAAATAATCAGCTTTTTCTCTCAGAAGAAGTGATCCACACTCCTCTCTAATCAAAAGCTTATTCTATTATTTCCATGCATAAGATTCAACAAGTTATTTTTCTTTATTAAATGAAAATTTTATTGTCTTTTTGCTACAGTGCTTTTATGTATATATGAATATGATTAAGTTGAATTTTCCCACTTTCACAAAAATTAATGTAAAACAATTTCATGACCAATTTAGCATTAAATATATGTTAGTCAAAGAAATGTTGGCAGAGTAGTCCAGATTGGGTCTTCTGTGTGGTTAGACAAGCAGTATTTAGATTTTAATATGGTCATAAATGAATAATAGTATAATTCTCTGATCCAGGTAGTCTGTGTTTTTCAAAGTGAGGATTTTGAATACTTGCATCAGAATTACTTGAGTTGCCTGTTAATGGTGCAGTTTCAGTGGCCTTACTCCAGAACTGGGGAATCAGAATTTCTTATGGTGTTGCACAAGATTCGTCATTTTAAATGTTTCTCAAGAGTGAGGTTTCAGAACCACTGCCTTCCAATCATATACTAGTATCCATTTCACATATGCACATTGCTTGTCAGGCTGGTCCTGCAACAGCAATGTGGATGTTCCCAGCTGGAAGAACACTTAGAAGTTATCAGTGTTAACCCGTACTGAACTTATCATTTTACCATAGGGCTGCTAGATTTGGCAAACAAAAAAGCAGAAATCGAAGTTAAATTTTATTTCAGTTAAACAATCTAAATACAAATAGTTGATTTCCAATCTACTGAAGGCTTTTGTTTTTGACAAGTATATATTCATAAAAATACATAACTCTAGTGTGAAACAACTTTCAAATGCTTAAAGACCCAATGTATTTATTTTATAACAAAGAAGTTACTGCATATGCGACCCCACAGAAATACAAACTACCATCAGAGAATACTATAAACACCTCTACTCAAATAAACTAGAAAATCTAGAAGAAATGGATAATTTCCTGGACACTTACACTCTTCTAAGACTAAACCAGGAAGAAGTTGAATCCCTGAATAGACCAATAGCAGGCTCTGAAATTGAGGCAACAATTAATAGCCTACCAACCAAAAAAAGTCCAGGACCAGATGGATTCACAGCTGAATTCTACCAGAGGTACAAGGAGGAGTTGGTACCATTCCTTCTGAAACTATTCCAATCAATAGAAAAAGAGGGAATCCTCCCTAACTCATTTTATGAGGCCAACATCATCCTGATACCAAAGCCTGGCAGAGACACAACAAAAAAAGAGAATTTTAGACCAATATCCCTGATGAACATCGATGCAAAAATCCTCAATAAAATACTGGCAAACCGGATTCAGCAACACATCAAAAAGCTTATCCACCATGATCAAGTGGGCTTCATCCCTGGGATGCAAGGCTGGTTCAACATTCGCAAATCAATAAACATAATCCAGCATATAAACAGAACCAAAGACAAGAACCACATGATTATCTCAATAGATGCAGAAAAGGCTTTTGACAAAATTCAACAGCCCTTCATGCTAAAAACGCTCAATAAATTCAGTATTGATGGAATGTACCTCAAAATAATAAGAGCTATTTATGACAAACCCACAGCCAATATCATACTGAATGGGCAAAAACTGGAAAAATTCCCTTTGAAAACTGGCACAAGACAGGGATGCCCTCTCTCACCACTCCTATTCAACATAGTGTTGGAAGTTCTGGCTAGGGCAATCAGGCAAGAGAAAGAAATCAAGGGTATTCAGTTAGGAAAAGAAGAAGTCAAATTGTCCCTCTTTGCAGATGACATGATTGTATATTTAGAAAATCCCATCATCTCAGCCCAAAATCTCCTTAAGCTGATAAGCAACTTCAGCAAAGTCTCAGGATACAAAATTAATGTGTAAAAATCACAAGCATTCTTATACACCAGTGACAGACAAACAGAGAGCCAAATCATGAATGAACTTCCATTCACAATTGCTTCAAAGAGAATAAAATACCTAGGAATCCAACTTACAAGGGATGTAAAGGACCTCTTCAAGGAGAACTGCAAACCACTGCTCAGTGAAATAAAAGAGGACACAAACAAATGGAAGAACATACCATGCTCATGGGTAGGAAGAATCAATATCGTGAAAATGGACATACTGCCCAAGGTTATTTATAGATTCAATGCCATCCCCATCAAGCTACCAATGACTTTCTTCACAGAATTGGAAAAAACTGCTTTAAAGTTCATATGGAACCGAAAAAGAGCCCGCATCTCCAAGACAATCCTAAGTCAAAAGAACAAAGCTGGAGGCATCATGCTACCTGACTTCAAACTACACTACAAGGCTACAGTAACCAAAACAGCATGGTACTGGTACCAAAACAGAGATATAGACCAATGGAACAGAACAGAGTCCTCAGAAATAATACCACACATCTACAGCCATCTGATCTTTGACAAACCTGACAAAAACAAGAAATGGGGAAAGGATTCCCTATTTAATAAATGGTGCTGGGAAAATTGGCTAGCCATAAGTAGAAAGCTGAAACTGGATCCTTTCCTTACTCCTTATATGAAAATTAATTCAAGATGGATTAGAGACTTAAATGTTAGACCTAATACCATAAAAACCCCAGAAGAAAACCTAGGTAGTACCATTCAGGACATAGGCATGGGCAAGGACTTCATGTCTAAAACACCAAAAGCAACGGCAGCAAAAGCCAAAATTGACAAATGGGATCTCATTAAACTAAAGAGCTTCTGCACAGCAAAAGAAACTACCATCAGAGTGAACAGGCAACCTACAGAATGGGAGAAAAGTTTTGCAATCTACTCATCTGACAAAGGGCTAATATCCAGAACCTACAAAGAACTCAAACAAATTTACAAGAAAAAAACAAACAGCCCCATCAAAAAGTGGGCAAAGGATATGAAAAGACATTTCTCAAAAGAAGACATTCATACAGCCAACAGACACATGAAAAAATGCTCATCATCACTGGCCATCAGAGAAATGCATATCAAAACCACAATAAGATACCATCTCACACCAGTTAGAATGGCAATCATTAAAAAGTCAGGAATCAACAGGTGCTGGAGAGGATGTGGAGAAATAGGAACACTTTTACACTGTTGGTGGGATTCTAAACTAGTTCAACCATTATGGAAAACAGTATGGCAATTCCTCAAGGATCTAGAACTAGATGTACCATATGACCCAGCCATCCCATTACTGGGTATATACCCAAAGGATTATAAATCATGCTGCTATAAAGACACATGCACACGTATGTTTATTGCGGCACTATTCATAATAGCAAAGACTTGGAATCAACCCAAATGTCCATCAGTGACAGACTGGATTAAGAAAATGTGGCACATATACACCATGGAATACTATGCAGCCATCAAAAAGGATGAGTTTGTGTCCTTTGTAGGGACATGGATGCAGCTGGAAACCATCATTCTTAGCAAACTATCACAAGAACAGAAAACCAAACACCGCATGTTCTCACTCATAGGTGGGAACTGAACAATGAGATCACTTGGACTCGGGAAGGGGAACATCACACACCGGGGCCTATCATGGGGAGGGGGGAGGGGGGAGGGGGGAGGGGGGAGGGGGGAGGGGGGAGGGATTACATTGGGAGTTATACCTGATGTAAATGACGAGTTGATGGGTGCTGCCGAGTTGATGGGTGCAGCACAGCAACATGGCACAAGTATACATATGTAACAAACTTGCACGTTATGCACATGTACCCTAGAACTTAAAGTATAATAATAAAAAAAAAAGAGTCACTTTCAAGCTAATTTGCATGGCTGTTGACCAGAGATATCAGTTTCTTGCCACTTGAACCACTCCACAGAGCTACTCCCAAGATGGCAGTAGGCTGCCCAACAGAAATGGCTCCAAGAAAGAAAACATGAGAGAGAATGAAACAAGGTGAGAGAGCCAAGCAAAATGAAAGCCTGAGTGTTTTGTTACCTAATCTAGGGAAGTAACTTTCTATCACTTTTGATCACTTTGGCTATGTTCTATTTATCAGAAGCAAGTCACTAGGTCCACTCCACAGTCTAGGAGAAGGGATTATGTAAGGGTGTTAATTGCAGAAGGCAGAGATCTTTTAGGCCATTTTAGAGACTGCCTATCAATAACTGAGTGGAGAAAAGCAACAGGTACCTATACATCCATTTTGGCAAATACAAATAATTAGTTAAGGATCAGTTTTTTAAAATGCTATAAGTTAGAAGTCTTTTCCTGTTTTTTCCACACTTAAAGTATAACTTTCATCACTATGCCTCCTTTAAAATCATTCTCATTTCAATCTTTGATATTAGTTGCCCTGGATACCCACACTTTCCTCCTCTTGTATTAGCTTTCCACCTATGTTTACCACCAAAAATGTCCAGAAAAAAGAGAACCAATCAGTTAGACAGGCCATATTAAATCATGAGCATAAATATTTCTGTTTCCTCAGATGCGATGCATATGAACAGGAAATCAAGTCATTTTCTTCAAACTTGGTTTAATTAAAAGTCAATGAAATCAGTATTAAGGTTGAGGTTAACTTTTACCATTCCTGTGAGACTCTAAATTAGAAAAAGAGAAATCACATTCAGAAATGACTTTATGAATTTCAGTGGGATAGGCTACAATACGCTTAAAATTCTTCTCCCAGGATGCTCTTTTTCTGCTTGCTTATATGCATTGAATTATTGTCAAATATGTCAGAAACATTGTTACTTACTCTCAGTTTTGCACACGAACAATGGTAAAGGTTGGAAGCTGGCAGAGTTTGAATAACAATATATATTTCTGTAGTTTAGGATGCTATTTATGATTTTTACTACCTTTCCACATGCCCCTGTGGCAAATACTTGCCACTCCGTTATGAAAATGGGAAGATGTAACGGTCTTATAATATGCTATATCTTCTACATTTGTATTGAACTTTTCAAATAGAGCTTTTCAGTGGCATCTGGAAATGTCAAGAACATGTTGGGACCTGTTATATATGTGCTTAACCTACCTGACTTTATGTCTTAATCTAACTTTGTAGACAAAGAGTGAACTTAGGGGTTGCTTGATCATGACCTTGTATACCAAACTCACCAAAATAATTGATCACTGACTCCATAGCTGTTGATGCTGGCACTTGCAAAAATGGAATGCTGAGGCTAGTATTTTTTCAAAAAAATTACTAAATGCCTATGTTTTTATTTTTCTTATTAAAAAACCTTCAGATAGGCAACAAAGTGAAAGTAAGTATACCTCACATCCCAGTCCACCCTTTTTCCAGAAGTCTCCACGTTAGAATATGCATATACTTTCAGGATAGTCCAATGTATATATAAGCACCTATATCTATCTGTCCTTCTAACCAATTAAATCTCCATGTCTCATATTTGCCTAACTGGAATCATGATATGTATTTTGTGTTATAAATTGTTTTACTGACTTGATAATATCAACTTTTGATGACAGTATATGTATAGATAATGTTATAACCCACTTGACTAGCTGCATAGCATTGCATTATATAGGTGAACTATGATTAATTGAACCCTTCTGATACTAATGGACATTTATATTGTCATCGACCTTTCTCCACTAAAACAATGCTGCT
This sequence comes from Macaca fascicularis, assembly GCF_037993035.2. NCBI lineage: Eukaryota > Metazoa > Chordata > Mammalia > Primates > Cercopithecidae > Macaca > Macaca fascicularis. The sequence continues at coordinate 123,365,350 of NC_088395.1, read as the reverse complement.
AAAAATTAAATATATATGTGTGAGTATACATATATATACATATATACAGAAACAAATACACATAATTTTGTATACTTAGAAAATTTCTTATGACAATTTTTTCTGACTCAAAGAATACACATCCTTTATAAATTTTGATAGAGATTACCAAATTATCCTCTAAAATTTTTACATTTATTTGTAAATGTATGATTTTTTGTGTAGAATTTTCACAATTATGTAAACTACTTAGTTTATATAAAGGAAGGACAGACATTTCTGAGAATTAAATATTAATGTATCTGAATAATCTTCAAAATGAATATCCGTTGCTTTCCTCATTTGGAATTGTTCTGAATTTGGATTTACAGCCCAATCTAAGTTATTTTATATGAGTTGTGACCCACCCTGATATCCAGCAGGTGAATTTTTTTCTTTCTATTAATTAATTTAAACTTTCAAGGAGTTATTATGTTCAAATTATACCCTTAAACTGCATGGTTAGTGTTGAGGATCCCTTTCTTTATAGAGATTTATTGTTCTATTGGGAAAGCCCAACATAGCTTAGAAAAAGTTAACCACATAAGATGAGATTAGATGGAGGCAGAGGTGTATAGTGGTTACTTGCATCAGCAATTTTACTTCTAGAGTCAGTTTGTTCAAATGCTTTCCCTTCTACTAATAGATCTGTAAACTTGTGCAAGCTAATAAACATGTCCAAGCCTCGCTTTCCTCATCTTGTATAATGGTGGTAGTAATAATACCTACTGCATAAGGAATTTTAAAATATTTAGAAGAATTAACATATTCATAAAATTTAGCACAGTGTCTGATACACATCATTTCTTATATTTATTATAGGGCCTTTATTGAATGACAAAAAATTGAAATACTTGAGTTTTAATTATATTCTGATATGAATCTATTTTATTGATCCAACTTTGTAAATTCAGTGTTTTTTGAACCTGACCACAGCTGACAGCTACATTGCTTACTATATTTGATGTCTATATTAGTTTGTTTTCACACCGCTGATAAAGACATACCCAAAACTGGGAACAAAAAGAGGTTTAGTTGGACTTACAATTCTGCATGGCTGGGAGGCCTCAGAATCATGGTGGAGGGCAAAAGACACTTCTTACATGGTGGCACCAAGAGAGAATGAGGAAAAAGCAAAAGTGGGAACCGCCAATAAACCCATCAGATATCGTGAGACTTATTCACTATCATGAGAATAGCACAGGAAAGACTGGCCCCCATAATTCAATTATCTCACCCTGAGTCCCTCCCACAACAGGTGGGAATACTGAGAGAGACAATTCAAGTTGAGATTTGGGTGGGCACACAGCCAAAACATATTAATACTTCTCATAAATATATGTTATATCTATATTCTGACTCTTGTCCTAGTGCCATATTCTGTTATCTTTGTTTCAAGGTCTGTTTCACATTTTCAGAAAATAGCTATTCAAAAGATATAGACAAATTTTTGTTTTAGCTGATCAGTTTTATCATGGCTTTACTGAGTTACAAATGTGGTAGTAAATTTTTGACAACTGGCTGTCTGTAAAAATGCATGTATGAATACATGTATGTAATTTATTGTTTATATTACTAACATAAAGGTTGTATAGCACACAATTTATAAGTAATAATTAAATATTCTAGTCTATCATAAATTCCATATAACTAATGATACAGAATGTTTTAATGGTTTTTGGCAAACTCATATATTTGTGACTAACCTGTGGTTGTAATTGACAAATGAGTGTAGTTCTGACATGAATGTTGATTGATATTTTTGTTTTCCTAAATGAGTAAGATAAAAACAAAAATAATAAAAACTGTGTCAGAAATTAATGTGTTCATCAATGATGTGAATGACTTTTGGTGAATCACATACTAGCTTTTGGATACTAGGAAAGTATATTTCTGATTTTTTGTGCTATTCACAATATAACAGCCATGGCACAATTTTTAAGTTTAATCAGAATTATTAAGATTTTTCTGTATGTCTTCCTAGACAATCCACGATAACAACAAAACTTCTAAAAACCACGTCCTTATTACAAAACAAAAGTTGTGTAAACACTTCCACCATTGCCAATTTCAACCTAACAACATTATGTCACTGAACATAAAGTGGAGAAGAGATGGGCAGTTTCAAACTATTATATAATATTCCCACTATACAGATACAATTGACATAAATAACCTTGAGTATAGATAGTAGTATAAAATAGTTAAATAATTAAGAAGCAATGAGATTTGAGTATTTGTTACCTTGATTTTAATATAATTTACTTAATTCTGAATGTATAAAGTTACTTTTTAATAATGGCTGTTTTAATGATGGCTTGCAAAATTTCTGAAAATTTAATAATTGACTCTCATGTGCAGCTCCAGCGCAACACTCATATAAATATTTGAATAGTATTCCTCAAATAAATAAAAAACAGCCTTCCATAACTATCCCTTTCTTTCTGCCAACATCCTTCTATATCTCACTATTCTGTACCTATAAGGCAAAAATCTTTTAAAAAGCTGCTTTTATTTACTATCTCCATCTATTTATCTCCCATTCACCCACTCAAATTTCATTTTCTGCCCTATCCCTCTATAAAAATATCAGGCTAAGGTCACCTGTGTCATTAAATAAATTTGATTTTACAATTCCCATTTTATTGGACCTCTTTGCAGCAATATTTACTGCTGACAAACTACTCAATAATTCTTCTTTTTTTTAATTATACTTTAAGTTCTAGGGTACATGTGCATAACATGCAGGTTTGTTACATATGTATACTTGTGCCATGTTGGTGTGCTGCACCCATCAACTCGTCAGCACCCATCAACTAGTCATTTACATCAGGTATAACTCCCAATGCAATCCCTCTCCCCTCCCCCCTCCCCATAATAGGCCCCGGTGTGTGATGTTCCCCTTCCCGAGTCCAAGTGATCTCATTGTTCAGTTCCCACCTATGAGTGAGAACATGCGGTGTTTGGTTTTCTGTTCTTGTGATAGTTTGCTGAGAATGATGGTTTCCAGCTGCATCCATGTCCCTACAAAGGACACGAACTCATCCTTTTTTATGGCTGCATAGTATTCCATGGTGTATATGTGCCACATTTTCTTAATCCAGTCTGTCACTGATGGACATTTGGGTTGATTCCAAGTCTTTGCTATTGTGAATAGTGCTGCAATAAACATACGTGTGCATGTGTCTTTATAGCAGCATGACTTATAATCCTTTGGGTATATACACAGTAATGGGATGGCTGGGTCAAATGGCATTTCTAGTTCTAGATCCTTGAGGAATCGCCACACTGTTTTCCACAATGGTTGAACTACTTTACAGTGCCACTAACAGTGTAAAAGTGTTCCTGTTTCTCCACATCCTCTCCAGCACCTGTTGTTTCCTGACTTTTTAATGATCACCATTCTTCTTACAACACACTTTTCCATTAGGTTCTACAATACAATATTTATCTGTGATTTTATTTCTCTATCTGCCCATTTCTTCTCTATTTCTTTGAAAGCTCATCTTCTTCTGCCTAGCTGTTACATGTTATACTTAATCGAGGTTTGTTTCTAGACCCCACTGTCTAATTTTATAACCCTTCTTATGATTTCAATGGCCACATGTACCCAGATGACATATATATGACATATATATGTATATACATATGTGTAAATATGTATGTGTGTTGTGTGTGTGTGAATAAATATATAGTCAAATCTTTAAAGCATAAAATTTGGTTTTACATATGTGAACCATCACCAAAATCAACATAATAAACATATCCTTTACCTCCAAAAGTTTCCCTATGTCAATCTGTAATTTTCCTTCCCTAGCCAATCCAACCACCATTTCCCAAGTAATCACTGATCTGTTTCTTGTCATTATAGATTAGTTTGGATTTTATAAAGTTATATACGTATATATAAGTATGTATATCCTGTAGGATACATATCTGTATATGTGTATAAGTATTAAAAAGGATGTAGAAATAAGATACTGAGTGAAAAAATTATGCTGGATTAAAAAAGCCAGGAAAATGAGTATACACTGTAGGATATATACGTATATCTTGTAGGATACATATACATATATGTATACATGTATACATATACATGCATATGCATATTCACATATATGTATATGTATCCTGTAGCATATACATATATATATCCTACAGTGTATACTCATTTTTCTGGCTTTTTTTGTTCAGCATAATTAAGATTTACCTAGGTTTTTGTGTGTATTAATAGTGTATTTTTATTATTTAGTATCCCAATATATGAACATACCAAATATTTTTCATCCTTTACCTATTGAGAGACATTTGGGTTATTTTCAGTTTGTGATTATTACAAATAAAGCTGCTATGAACATTCATGTACAAATCTTTGTATGTGCATATACTTTCATTTCTGTTAGGTATGGATTAGGAGTGGAATGGCTGATATGTATGACAGCTATGTATTTAATGTTATAAGAAATTGCTGTTTTTAACGATGTTGTATAATTTTGCATTTTCATCAGCAGTGTATCTTATTTCTACATCCTCTTTAATCCTTGGTATTTTCAGTTTTTCTAGTTTAACCTGTCTAGTATGTATGTTGTAGTGTTTTGTTTTATTTTTTGTTGTTGTTGACAAGAGTTTCACTCTGCCACCCAGGTTGGAGTGCAGTGCAATCTCGGCTCTCTGTAACCTCCGCCTCCCAGGTTCAAGTGATTGTCCTGCATCAGCCTCCCGAGTAGCTGGGATTACAGGCATCTGCCACCATGCCCAGCTAATTTTTGTATTTTTAGTAGACACAGGGTTTCACCGTGTTGGCCAGGCTGGTCTTGAACCCCTGACCTCAGATGATATGGGATTACAGGCGTGCACTACCATGTACAGCTAATTTTTGTATTTTTAGTAGAGACAGGGTTTCACCATGTAGGCCAGGGTGGTCTTGAACTCCTGACCTCAGGTGATCTGCCCGCCTCAGCCTCCCAAAGTGCTGGGATTACAGGCATGAGTCACCGCACCCAGCCTGTTGTAGTTTTTGTTGTAGGTTTAGTTGAGATTTTCTTAATGGCTAATGATAGTAAACAGCACTTAATGTGCTTATTTATTTATTTATTTATTTTTAATTTAAAAAAAAATCTTTTAGTTATTTTATTATTTTTTAAAGTTATTATACTTTAAGTTCTAGGGTACATGTGCATAACGTGCAGGTTTGTTACATATGTATACTTGTGCCATGTTGGTGTGCTGCACCCATCAACTTGTCATAATGCATAATGTGCTTATTTATTACCTGAGTGTCTTTGGTTAACTACTCAAATATTTTGCCTATTTTAATTCCATTGTTTCTGTTCTAACAATTAAACTGTAAAGGTAATTTAGGTATTCTACATAGAAGTTCTTTTTCACATATTTGCTTTGCAAGTATTTTCTTCAAGCCCATGGCTCACCTTTGCATATTTGTAGCAGTGCGTTTTAAAAAGAAAAGCTTTAATATTGATGAACTGTGATTTATTGATTACTTTCTTCATTAATTTGTTCTTTTTGGTATTTAAGAAATTTTTGTCAAATCCAAGGTTGCTAAGGTTATCTCCTATTTTGTACTAAAATGTTTATAATTTTCATTCTTATATTTAGGTCTGTGACACATTTTCTACTAATTTTTATATAGAGTATGAGACATGGTTGAGGTTCAATTTTTTTTGCATATGTATGTCTATCAAATTGTTCCAACATATTTGTTAAAAAAGATTTTTTCCACATTACTTATGTTGGCAAATTTCTCAAAAATCAATTGACCAAATATATATAAGGTTATGTCTAGAATCTGTTCTATTCCATTGATCTGTATGTCTATATTTTTTACAAATACGCATTTTCATGATTACTCTATCTTTAGAATTAATAAAAAATAAGGTAGTAACTCCTCCAACTGTGTTTTTAAAATTGTTTAATATTAATTTGTGAGTAAAGGGACATGTTAAAGCAATTATCAACATAATTCTGATGATCCTCAATGTTTCTTTGCTGGCAATAGACATTGCTTAGTGTCTTCAATGGGTTTATTTTACTAACATAGATATGGTTATGAATGTTATGCAGGCCAAAAAATGACACATGGAAGCTGCCCACTTGGGACATGTGATTCTAGTTGCATCAGTCCATGATTAATGAAGTTAAGCCAAGGGACTTATCTGACAAGAATATAGTGACATAAATTAATAACTGGGGAGGGTTACCTAAAGGAGATTCCTGAGATTACATGCCATTATATGATTGTATTTTGTTTGTCTCAACAGTAATTTCACTCAATTTTTTCAAAGCTTCTGATTGATGTGATAAAATTGACTACTAATGAATATCTATATTGCACCATTCTCTTAACCCTTCTCAATATGAAAGGAACTTTAATGTTATATCTATACAAGCATAAAAACAACCAGCTGCAATTTCAAGAATTCATCCAACAAGTAAGTAGATTGTTTTATATCAAATGACCAGTTTGACTTTCACTAAATTGACTGGTTGGTTGACACTTTGAGAAGCATTAACTTGTCATTACCATCATTATTACCATGAAATAGTATTTATTAAGCACCCACAGTCATAAGAGATATAAAGTTAGCCAAATAATCATAGACTCTGCCCTTTAGGAGTTTATGATCTGGAAACTCAACACATCCAGATGAGCTGGATGCCATTTAGCAAAGTACTTCTGTAGGATTTTGAAATATGCTACTAAGTGGCTGTAAAAGATCAATTTTTCTTCCCAAAGTGCCGAACTATCAAGCAGAAAGGGAAGTAGTGCACATGTTGGGTGGTTGTAAGTGATATTCTCATTTGAGATGGTATTATTTGGTCTGAATTTAAACTAGAAATATCCTGTCTCCTCAAAAGATTGAAGTAGCACTTTAAAAAGAGAAAATTACATGTCTGAGATTGTCAAAAGCAAACTAGTCCTTCAGGAATCTGGAAGCAGGTAATGATGGTGGGGGAGGCAATAGGGAAAATAAATTTTTTGAATCAGAATAACTATGCTCTATTCCAGTTTTGTCTCTCATGAGTGGGCATTGCATAATTTATTTAACTTTTCTGCATTGTGTTTTAATTATTTGCCTATAAAATGAGAAAGCTGTAATTATGTTTATGCTATCATAGTATCCAAAACTTGTGCAGTGATTCTGAAAGACAAAGTGAACTGAAAACGTATTTATATAAGAATAGTCATAATAATGAATTTTTTTCCTAACTAGGCTGAAAAGTCTATGCTTTTGAAGAAAATTGAGTGTTTGAATAAGATACAGTTCTAAATTTTGCAGAGCATTCATGGGTTGCAATAGTTTTGCCTCTTAAAAATCGCTCTAATCCAGTTAAATACATACTCTTACATGGTTCAATTTAGAGCTTAGTTTTTGCTGCTACACAAAAACTATGACTAATCAATAGTTTGTCTATTAGAGTTTTATTTTTGGGGGCAATCATAGAATATACAAATTGGTAAACCTCTTAGAAATATGTCATTCTACCTCTTCACATAAGAACATAGGAACATTTAAGAGTGAACTGATTACTCAAGGTCCAGCAACAAGCTAATAATAAAGCAACTGCCAGAATCCAGGTTTCTTGACTCTTAATTCCAGTACTTTTATAAGTACTTTTAATTCTTTCATTCCTAGGAAAAAAAAAATGAAAGAATAGAAAACCACTATAGTAAGGCAAGCAGTATGAACTCAAAAAGAGTAACTGGTATTTGTGAGTGAGCGGGAGAACTACTATGTGTTACACACAAAGCTAAAGGCTGTGCATATGCTGTTTCATATAGTCCTCACACAGTCCTGAGGAGGTATTATCAACTATTCAATACATGAGATAAGGCTTATACTCCATTCTGTCTGATTGGAAAAGTCCATCATCTTTCCACTAGACCGTACTCTCTCTCTGGGGAAAGTTCCACTACCATTTTGAAATTTTTTTTCTGGCACAATCAGATAAGTAAGGAACACTGATCAGAGACAACATTGAGGATTTCATCTTGATAAATTCTCTATTTGCACTTCCCATGACCTTCTTACGTAAACATTTCATTGATTCTATCCATCTTAGGCATTCAAATCTACACGTGCTGCTCTTCCTACGCTTTTTGGGCCTGGATTCCTTAGATAATACCGATGCTATAATGTTACCATTTCTAATGCTTTCCTCCCAATCCACTTATCTATTGCATTACCTTCTCTCTTGCTTTTTCTCATTTTAAACATTTTACTGCCTAAGTTTAATATGTATTTGGAGGAAAATAACAGTATTTTTATACTACGTAGGACTGAAAGAGACTTATTGTGTTTGTTTCTTCCAGACGGTGTTCCATTTGCCCAATGAAATTCAACAATTGATGTGATACCTTTTCCATAAATGTTAATAAGAACTATGTCCTCCTAGTCCAATTTCAGTGTTTCATACTCAAACTATGACTGAAATAAAGACAAGCTAAATATTTTGAGAAAAGTCTATTTACTTGATGTTCCTAAGAAAGAATTATAAAATGATATTAAATAATAGGCATTATGAACTGTTGGTAATTTTTACATTAAATAAGATAATGAGTGTGAAGTGATTAGCACATATATAAATGGTCAACAAGAGTTAATTATGAACATAGATTACCTTGGCTCTTACAAAAAGATGCAGAAAATAGAGTCTGATTTAGTTTTGGAGTGAGAAAGGTCCATCTTTGTTTTAGAGTTATTTTCTGAGTCCATGACTGTTTAGAAATGGACTCTGAGGTGGTTGTGGGGCTAGATAATTATGCAGATGCAATGCATGTTCCATATTGACTTGTAAAATAAACTGGTATGATCTCAATTTTTCTTGATATTTGAGATAAGGCATTACAACTATTCTTATCTTGTGATATTATAGCTAAATTTAGAGACCCTTAATTATCAAAGATCAAATATTTTCCTCCAGGCAAATATATGTAAAATAAAATAGCATTGCCTGTCTTTCAAAAGGCATGTTAAAATGTAAGAATGAAGCCCTCACATTTGTATGTCCTGATTATTTAAAATAGGAGAGAATACTATATATTTTAATATTCCATTAAATTGAGCAAATAACAGAAAATAAAGAAAGATTGCTTGTTCTCATGCTAGTGAAAAACAGTCTCTTAAAATACCCAGGATTGGATCTACCTTGAGAAATGCAATGAAGGCCATTATTTGGCTTTAAAATACTTAATATAATTTGAAGCTATCAGGCAAGTATGTTAATATAAACTATGTTACTGGCAAGAGTAGTAGTTATATTGCCTGAACAGATTCCTCTGACATTACCACCTATTTATATAAGAATGTAGCACAAAGTAGGTATATTAGCAGAACAAAATATTGTTTTATCTTTACTATAGGATTTCATATTAACCTGGAGTAGGAGATATATTTTCCCATCACCTACTTTTGAAACAAATGCACAGAACATTTTTTCAGCTTTTATAAATCTATTATATTTCTTTTTTGAAAGCTGCTACTATAATACCCATAATTAACTGAATAAATATGTAATTTGTTCCAGCCCTTTAGGAAGTTTCACTACCTACAAACCCTCCATTATTCAATAAATTAGACTTCAGATAATGAATAATATGAAATGATTTTTAGATTACTCTGTAAATATTTCATTATATTAACTAAAACAACACTAGAAAAAACAGAATGTCTCTGAAAAAAAGGGCATTTTATGTACTCATTTTTATTCAGTGGCTCTGACAAATAGTCAAATCTCACTTTTCCTAGAGAAATGCTAATTGTATATCACTAAACATGGTGATCAGATAAAACAGTGATTTGAGAAACCATCTGATTTAATTTTGAAAGAGTTGTATTATTTAGAGACTCAAATTAGTGGTTTACTTTTAAAATCTTTTTGGAGAAATAAAATTATAAATAACCTATCTACAACTAATCAGATTTTTTAGCATGATTTTTAGTCACCCTTGATGATTTGTTAATCTATATGAAAATGATGAACTGGTAATTTGAAATAGGGTCTGATCTTAGGAAGGGAGAATTTGTATTGCTCAAAATATGAGCTTTATCACAAACTGACCTCAGTCAACCTTATCTGCAAGTAAGCAACCATTGAGGTGTTCTGGTTTTGAAAAGGACATCATATAATGCAGGGCACAGTAGGATCTGTATGTATGTGTCTTTAAATGTGTGTGGACTAGGAGTTGATAAAAGATTGATGTTATTATCAGTATTGAAAAACTCAAGACTGTCACTTCTATAAGAAACATCTTCTATTCAGCCTCTCTCTTTTTTTGCTTTCAGTAACATGCTGACATAAACACAACAGAGAAGTAAGAAATAGACTGGCTAGTTATAGTCAAAAACGTTTCTATTGATGCTAATAAGTTAGTAAACAGATAGGCCTTCCCCTTTATGTAAGGCACACAAAAAGGTCATTATGAAAAGACAATGACAAATAACCCATCATTTCAATCACTTTTTTCTTTTCTTGTGACTGGTCTTTTTATTTCAGAGAACTGTGACAAATCTGGCCGTTTTTTTCCCACAATGTACCTATGGTGTGGAGTCAGCATGGACAAATTCAAGCTCTACCACTTTATGATCTTGAGCAAGCTTCTTACCTTTTTTCTTTTTTCTGAGACTTAGTTTTTATTTCATTTGTAAAATAAGGTGAGGATATATCTCAACATAATCATTTCACCTTTGAAATTCTAGTGTGTATGGACTTCTGTTCACCTTTTCCTCAGTGTGGCATACTATGAGACATATGGTAGCTATATAATTAATCATGGCCACAAGGCCCTGTCAAACATCTAATAGCACCTCTACTGTGTGTCACTTAGCAGTATGATTAAGCCTTGCTTAGGGATTTTCAACCCTGACCTGGGGATTACCAAGTCTCTATGATAATGGGACCTAAAAACCCCTTGCTGTCATAGAGATGTTACCCCAGCACAGATTCAACTTTCGTAAACCTTAAAACAAAGCTTACTCTGACAATAATTGTTTAAATTCTCTTTATGAAATAAACACCTTGTAAATGACTCAGACTGAATGCAGACGTAAGAAAAGAAGAAGAGTTACCGAAACTCTGAAATGGCCTTTAAATAAAAACCCTCTTGGTCAGGTGGTTGTCTGCCCCTTGAATGTATCTGGCTCATACCACTGCCCTGCTCCCATTATCCATCTTGCAAGAGCACAGCCAGAATAAACCACCTGAACATCAGATAGCATCTAAGACTCTCATTGTTGACAGGAGTTATACTGAAGGGGAGACATCACTCTGAAGGAAAGGAGTCAGCGAGGATCACCTGAGGGCCCTGAACATGACACTCAGTCAAAAGAATTTCGGTTTAAGTGTTTCTTTAAATATCAAGTCAAAACTTACTGGGATAGTTATAAATAGAGGAAAATAGGGATTAGACATAAAAATGCAAAAGCAAATGAAAGAGGGAAGACAAAGATTTTGTACTGAAACATTAAGCAATATAAAGGAAATAAGAAAAATAAAACCAGTCTCAGGATTCTCTTCCTCTATCTGTTAGAAACAAGAAAGCTAAATAATAGCAGTGCCAAGGTGAAGGTTTAGATCGTCCATAATCTCCAGTATCCCTTCACATATGTCATATTATCCCTGAATAAAAATATTTTTAATATCAAAACGATGTGCTTCCTATGCAAATGCCTCCTCAAAATGAGTGCCCTAAAATACGTTAACAAACTTATTGTTTGTATTGTGAAAGAAAAATACACCTTGGGACACCAAAATCACTAAGCTAAAGGGAAAAATCAAGCTGGAAACTGCTTAGGGAAAATCTGCCTCCCTTTCTATTAAGTCATCTCTGTGCTCACTGAGATAAATGTGTATCTTATTGCTTCTTTTTGGAAGGCTAATCAGAAACTCAAAATAAGGCAATCTTTTGTCTCTTATCTACCTATGACCTGGAAGTCCCTCTTCACTTCAAGTTGTCTCGCCTTTCCAGACTAAACCAAAGTACATCTTACGTATATTAATTGATGTCTCATGTCTCCCTAAAAGGTATGAAACCAAGCTGTGTCCTGACCACATTGGGTACATGTCGTCAGGAACTCCTGAGGCTGCGTCATGGGCACGTCCTTAACCTTGGGAAAATAAACTGTCTAAATTGACAGAAAACTGTCTCAGATATTAGGGATTTACATTTTGACAACCACGAGTGGATTCTGAGTGGAGGTGACCCTGACCTTTGAGAAATCTCATATGGGTGCTTGGTACCAGCTAGAGCTGTCTTTATGGCTCAAACCAATAGGACAATTTGCTGAGGCCTTTAACCACCTTCTCCAAAGAATCCCTGATCTCCCCAAATTTGTTTGATATCTAAGGTTTATTTTGATGTACAACTCCTTTATTTATTTATTTATTTATTTATTGGATTTTTACTTGCTTCTGACAAGGAAGGCAAATTTTCCTTCTACCATGATGATGGAAGACGGGTAACTCCTTTATGGAGTTTGAGCTTGCTTCCAACAGGGAAGGCAAGTTTGAGGTTTTTTCCTGCTTCTAGGATGGGGAGAGCAGTCTTCAGCCTGAGACCCATCCCTAGGTAAGTAGCTGAACTGAGGTTTTGTCTTGGCTAAAGTTAAGATGAACAACCAACTGATCTTAACTTCTCCTTATCATTAGAGTACTCAGTAATCATATTGTTGGGTTTTTCTGGTTGTTGTTTGTTCCAGTCTTTTTCTTGTCAGATTTGACCTACTCTACCTGACTTGGTCAAATCTGAATGATAATTCCAAATTATGGGTAACAAGGCCTCTCTGAATTGGCTAAAATTCCTCGCAGCTGCAAAAGAGGGAAACAACAACAAAAACCCCACACATAAAAACATGTGCTTTGTTTCTGTATGTGCTACCTGTCTTAAAAAACACATGTTCTTTTGTTTACTTTTCCACTGCCCTATACCTCCTTCCCCCTTCACCATCTTCGGTAGCAAGAAAAATCTAGAGAAGGCTTCTAATGACCCGAACTCCTAAAACAACTCAGGAAAAAGGTGCCACTTGCCCCTTTTGAGATATTCTGTTTTCTTTGTGGAGTTTCGAGAGTCATGGGCAGATTGTTCCTAGGTCTAAAGCTCTGCTCTTCTGTATTGCATTATTTGACCTCTTTGGCTTTGGGTGTACCAGAGATTACCTTATACTGTGAGAGGATTGGGCCTTGGTGTGTGTAATGGTGGATAAGAGCTACAAAGTTAGGGGTGGCTGAGGACAGTTTATACAAAGTCATCTTGGCTGGTTTTTTTTGTTTTTGTTTTCTTCTAGAAAGTTAATGTTTAGAATCCTAATACTCCTTCAGAAGTGCGTTCTAAAGAGTCTTCTCCATTGAATTTTCCTCCTGAAATTAATCTCAATTGGCTTATCTGCGCATTTGTGTGAGGAAGTAACTGTTGTTTTCATAGATAACTGAGAGACTGATTTTCTTCAGCTCTTAAGAGAAAGGGCATTTTGCTCCTCCCAGTCAACAGGCAACCCTGGGTGATGAGTGGGAATATCTTAGGGGTGGTTGACCCCCCCCCCATGACATGTAGTAGTCCTACAGGAAACCCCCAACATAATTTGTTTAAAAAGGTTTGTTCAGGAAGTGCATATAGGAGCTGGTCGCTCTGCATTTTGAGCCCTCTTGCAGGTCTAGACCTCCAGAGAGAGAAACTGAGACATGTAAGAGGGTGGAAAGGACTAAGTGGTAACATACTGTGGAGTCCCACCCACAAGCAGCACACTTCAACCCACTCGACCCACTAGGCTGCAGCTCAGTTTCTCCTTTTAAAAAAAGTGGTGGGAAACAATCTAAAAATAAGAAAAAACAAGGAGAATTACCCTCCTTTTCAGGCACTCCTTTGGTTTTATGGTGTCTCTTCTTGCAATAGTTTGCGTAAAATGGATATATATAGTATTTTCATGCATGATTATATCAAGGAAAATTAAGAACCCAAAGGTTGACCTGCAGTTATAAAGTTCCCAAGTTCTCTATCTCTCTGCTTTCTTTTTTGCCTTCTTTTAGTGTACTGTTACTTTTCCACTGAGCTAAAATCCACTGCTTGAAATTAACCATATATTTTTGTTACTGTTTTTGCAAACCAGTGAGTTTTATTATCTCATGGCTAGAATTCTGCAGTAAAAACTATAGGATCTTTGGTTGTATTAGTGTATATATGTGTGTTTATGTGTATGTACATGTATTTTGTTGTATTTTTGGCCACAAGGTACCAAATTGACTTAAAGAGTACTCACAAATTACATAATAAGCATGAATGCTTTTCAAGTTCACATGACTTAAACAAAATATGTAAAAATCTAGCTTTCAAATTATTGTTAAGATAATATCAGAAATGTCTCAAGAATTGCCAACATACATTTTTGTTTGCACTTATTGATCAAACGATTTCATACTTATCCCTGCCAAATACTATAAGGTATCAACATTTGGCATAAGGGTTACAAAAGTATAAACCCAGCCTGAAACAGAATGATTTTGCTTGTGTAATTTTTGATAAATAAACCATTAATATTGACTTAATAAAGATAGCTAGATCTTGAATTATTATTAAAATAAGCATATATTTAATCTTAAGGATCTTAATTAGGTGAACACCTGAAATTCACAGGCTATAAAATGATTGACCAGGAAATAACTATAACTACTCAGTGGGTTCACCTTGCCCACTCCCTATACAGGACTGATTTATTAAAATATGGGAATTGCAATAGAAAAAGAGTAATTCACACAGAGCCAGCTGTGCAGGAGACTGGAGCTTTATTATTACTCAAATCACTTTCACAGAAAATGCAGGGATCATAGTTTTTAAGGATAATTTTGTGGGTAGAGGTCCAGTGAGTCAGGAGTTTTGATTGGTTGGGTTGGAGGTCAAATCAAAGGGAGTTGATTCCTCTTACATTGAGTCAGTCAGTAGGTGGGGGCCACAAGACCAGATGAGCCAGTTTGTTGATCTGGGTGGTGCCAGCTTATCCATCAAGTACATGGTCTGCAAAATATCTCAAGCACTGGTCTCATATTTTACAATAGTGATGTTATCCCCAGGAGCAATTTGAGGAGATTTAGAATCTTGTAGCCTCCAGCTGCATGAATCCTAAACCATAATTTCTAATCTTGTGGCTTTAGGCAGTCTAGTCCCCAGGCAAGAAGGAGGTTTACTTTCGGAAAGGACTATCATTGTCTTTGTTTCAAAGCGAAGCTGTAAACTAGTTTCTCCCAAAGTTAATTTGGTCTATGCCCAGTAATAAGCAAGGACAGTGTTGAGGTTGAAAGCAAGATGGAATCATTTAGGTCAGCTCTCTTTCACTGTCTCAGTTACAATTTTGCAATAGTGGTTTCATAATTTTAAATGATGACTATCACGGTTTCCATAAATAATCTAGGTGAACTATTAAAACAAAATAATTAGGTTAATATAATGGGATAAATGCTTGTAGACAAACTTGTCATAATTTATAATCTAACATTATATTAAATTAAATAACAGCTATTTCATTAATTTATATTTTCCAATAAAAAACATTGTAGTAAAACATTCTTTCTTAAAAAAGTCCTTTTTAAAAAGTGAATACATTTTATTTAATAAAAGTTTATTTAAAGTTTATATATAAAACAAGGTAAAGGAACCAGGAAATAGAGAGAAAATTATAGAAATGAAGTATTTTGGGTAGGAAGCTTAAAGAAAAATAATTTTATATGAGAAAGAATCTTGTATGGTGATGTGGTTTGGCTCTGTCTTCCCACCCAAATCCCAGTTTGAATTGTAATAATCACCACATGTCAAGGGTAGGACCAAGTGGAGGTCACTGAATCATGGGGGCCAATTCCTCCATACTGTTCTTGTGATAGTGAGTGAGTTTCCACAAGGTCTGATGGTTTTATAAGGGGTTTTCCTCTTTGCTAAATTCTCATTCTCTCTCCTGCCATCCTGTGAAGAGTTTCCTTCCACCATGATTGTAGGTTTTCTGAGGACTCCTCAGTGATGCTGAACTGTGAGACAATTAAACTTCTTTCCTTTATAAATTACCATCTTGGATATTTTTTCATAGTAGAATGAGAATGGAGTAATACAGTCAATTGATACCATAGAGAATGGGGTTCTGCCATAAAGATACCAAAAAATATGAAAGCAATGTTGGAACTGGGTAACAGGCAGAGGTTGGAAAAGTTTGGAGGCCTCAAAAGAAGACAGAAAAATGTGGGAATGTTTGGAACTTCCTAGGGACTTGGAGGACTCAGAAGACAGGAAGATGTGGGAAAGTTTGGAACTCCCTAGAGACTTGTTGAAGGGCTTTGACCAAAATACTGATAGTAACATGGACAATGAAGTCCAGCCTGAGTTGGTCTAAATAGAGCTGATAAACTTCTTGGCAACTGGAGTAAAGGTGACTCTTGCTAGGCTTTGGCAAAAAGACTAGAGGCATTCTGTCCCTGCCCTGGAGATATGTGGATCTTTGAACTTGAGAGAGGTAATTTAGGGAATCTAGTCGAAGAAATTTCTAAGTGGCAAAGCATTCGAGAGGAAGCAGAACATAAATGTTTGAAAAATTTGCAGCTACAGGATGTGACAGAAAAGCAAATCCCATTTTCGGGGGTTAAATTCAAGCCTACTACAGAAATTTGCATAAGTAATGAGGGGCAGAATGTTAATCACCAAGACAAAGGGGGAAATGTCTCCAGGGCATGTCAGAGACCGTCACAGCAGCCCCTCCTATCAAAGGCCGAGAGGTGTAAAAGGGAAAAATGGTATCGAGGGCTGGGTTCAGGGTCCTCTTGCTCTGTGTAGCCTCAGGACATGGTTCCTTGTGTTCCAGGTGCTTCAGCTCTAGCTGTGGCTAAAAGGGGCTAATGTACAGCTCAGGCCATTACTTCAGAGGGTGTAAGCCCCAAGTCTTTTTGGCTTTTATGTGGTGTTGAGCATATGGGTGTACAGAAGAATTGAGGTTTAGGAATCTCCACCTAGATTTCACAGGATGCATGGGAACATCTGGATATCCAGGCAGAAGTTTGCTATATGGGTGAAGCCCTTGTGAAGAACCTCTGCTAGGGCAGTGTAGAAGCAAAATGTGACATTGGAGCCCCCCCACAGAGTCCCCACTGGAGCACTGCCTAGTGGAGCTGTGAGAAGAGGGCTACCATCCTCCAGACCCCAGAATGTTAGATACACTGACAGCTTGCACCGTGTACCTGGAAAATCCACAGACAATCAATGCCAGCCTGTGAAGACATCCAGGATTAGGGGCTGTACCCTGCAAAGCCACAGGGATGGAGCTGCCCAAGACCATGGAATTCCATCTCTTGTATCAATATGACCTGTATGTGAGATGTGGTGTCAAAGGAGATCATTTTGAAAATTTAATCTTTAATGATTGCCTTATTGGATTTTGGATTTCCATGGGGCCTGTATCCCCTTTGTTTTGACCAATTTCTCCCATCTGGAAAAGGTGTATTTACCCAATGCCTGCACCTCAGTTGTATCTAGCAAGTAACCTTACTTTTGATTTTATAGGCTCATAGCGAAAAGGGACTTGCCTTGTATCAGATGAGACTTTGGACTTGGCCTTTTGGGTTAATACCAGAATGAACTAAGACTTTGGGGGACTGTTTGAAGGTCATTACTGTGTTTTGAAATGTGAGGACATTAGATTTAGGAATGGCTAGGTGCAGAATATCATTTGGCTCTGTGTCCCCACCCAAATCTCACCTTGAATTGTAACAATTCCATGTGTCAAGGTTGGGACCAGGTGGAGATAATTGAATCAAGGAGGCAGTTTCCTCCATCTTGTTCTTGTGATAGTGAGTGAGTTCTCATGAGATATGATGGTTTTACGAGGTGTTTCCCCCTTCATTCAGTTCTCATTCTCTCTCCTGCTGCCCTGGGAAGAGGTGCCTTTAGCCATGATTGTAAGTTTTTTGATGTCTCCTAAGCCATGCTGAATTTTGAGTCAATTAAACCTATTTCCCTTATAAATTATCCAGTCTTGGGTATTTCTTCATGGCAGCATGAGAACAGACTATTACATATGGTAAATTTTGTCCTAGAATAAAATAACTGGTTGTTTAAGAAAGAGTGATATTCAGGATAAAGCAGAAAGTCCAAGCATATCATGAGTTGTCCATGCAAGTCACAATAAGGGGATTTATTTAAAAAATTATATGATCATGTTATCTATAATTACAGGGAAATTATAATGATCTTTCTAGAGATTGGGTTTTAATAAAAATGAAAACAACTTATATACTAAAGAATTGGTTCAAACTACAATTTTTTAGTTATTGCTTTACTCTTAATAAATTAGAAGACATTATAATTTTTTAATGCAGAGTTCAACTTTTGTTCAATCTGTTTTCAGCTTTCCCTCCCCTTTTAAAAAGCTTGAAATAATAACTCTATGCTTCAACTCATTTTCAACTCCTATAAGTTTTTATTTTTCCTTTGGGTTCTAACTGTTGTGGCTGGATGTTAAAAACAAAACAAAAAATGTTTTATCTTAGAGGTCCAAAAGAAATGTTTTCTGCCAACATAAAATTTCCCATAGGGAATAGCAGTCACACTGCAGAAGATCTTTTATTTTGCCTTTGGGTAACTAGCCTAATAAACAGATCTTACACTTTATTACTTTATCAAAATAATTCCTATGTCATTATTACTAAGTTTGGTTTGCTTAGAAAAAACTGAGATTATTTCTTTTAATTGAGGTTATTACACTAGTGGAATTTTTTGTATGTTCTTTAAAAGCCTTTGTGACATTAAGTTATGGGACTTTGACTCCTGGGTCTAAAAGGAACACCAAGTCCTGCTAAATCTTAACACTGACAGAAATTAAATCCTCATCTTCAGACCTGGTAGAAGATGACAGTCAAAATAAACTGTATTCATGAGACACAGGGACAGAAATTAAAACTGTTTAACTTCTGAAGGCCCAGAGACTATTCTGAAAGAGATGGCCACATGATATTGTAAGGGGTGATTTTGAGAAATAAATTGAGTTCAATTTCTCTATATATTAACCATTAATATTAAAGGCACTCTAATGCAAATCTAGCATATAGGTCCCTGTGTCAGATTAACAAGGTTTTCTTGAAGCATTAACCCACTCCTTAATAAAGGTTAAAAAGATATTAAAAGGAGCATTAACACACTCCTTAATCAGGGTTATAAGGGATATTAAAAGGTTTATGAAAATTATATCTTATTGCCAAGATGACTAAAATTTCATAGTTTATAAAATTTGGAAAACACATTTAATGGGCCTCATGCTGTTTTTATTGGGGTTTATTGTTTGAGAAATTAAGTCTCCTCTCTCAAATAATAAATATTTTAACCTTTTTTTGATATACTTGAGTCCAGGGACCCTGGACTCAACCCAGGAAACCACTTTTTCCTCCTAGTCCTTTGGGCCTGTGATGGGAGGGGTATTAATGTTGAACCTGAAATTCCTTATGAAATAAAGTTCTAGCAAAGCCAGTTTAAAGAAAAAAGGAGGAACATATGTAGTAAATAATTATTCTTGCTGACTTTATGAAAATACTCTGGCCAAGTATAATAATGCAAATGAATTTGCCCTATAATTTGATTTTAGTGAAAATGGAACTAGAGAGTGAGAAATTACATTTCAAAATAAACTATAATGCATCTGCTGTTAGATTCTAGTTTTGCCTAATGTTTTTGAATTTTTACTATTTTCTACAGTTTAGACTGAATTCTAAATTTGTTCCTGGCTACAAGTCTCCAAAATAATATTTTCAATTTTTTTTTCACTCTTTACTTTTATTTTGTCCCCATGTTTTCTAATTTGAAATCACTGAAAACTATGTTATGTTTTCTTAAAGCTCTGTGAACTGAAGCCAGACAACTTAAGCTTCAGAAGAAAATAACATCAACATATTTACATACAAAAGCCACTTCTATACTTGTGAGGCAGGAAACTAGGTTCTGGAGGAAGTAAGCCCTATGTTGTGGATTTATTTTTCTCCTTTTCCTTTCTGCTCCATACAAGGGAATTAATCTCTCTCTCTCTCTCTCTCTCTCTCTCTCTCTCTCTCTCTCTCTCTCTCTCTCTCTCTCTCTCCCTCTCTCTGTCTTCCTTTCCAACTCAGTACTCTTGGTGGGCAGTGCCTAAAGATGGAGGCAACTGCAGGTTTCTGGCTATGACCGGTGAAGCTAAGGAGTTTCCATGCTGAGGCACCTAACCACCATTGCCTGATTTGCTTAAAGGAACAAGATCTTTTTCCCTTTTTTTCTTTCTTCATTTTTGAGTCTTTCAGCAGCTCCTTTCTATCAGCCTATTCTGAATTGAGGTCAACTGGCTACGGGTTACTCTCCAGTGTTAGCTGAAGGCCTCGGAGGAGTGAATGGAGATAACTGCCCTGCCAGGAAGGGAGAAGAACTCTTTTTTAATATTTTCCAGTTGTGGTCCCTGATCCCTACATGTGGCAGAGCTCAAAGCAAACTCACACTTGTTTCAGATAATTCTCTCCTTTGGTGCTGTTTGGTCCCAGTGTTCTTTGGAGTCTGAGGAGGTTTGGCCTTTAAAAATCAAACTGCCATGGAAACTGCTTTACCTGAAGTTTTGGTTCACAGACTTCATTGGATTATCCGTTGGGGCAAACAAAGTAAAACCAGCAAGCTTGTATTACTATCTCATGGATAAGTTTCCAAGCTATTGGATCTTCATTTATCTGTTTTTATACATGTCTGGATGCGTTTATTTGTATGTACACTTATTGTCATATACTGTGTCTACTAAAATCTACTTATAAGTAAAATAGCACTTATAAATTAAGTAAATACGTTTAAGTAATTTTCAAGTTTGCATGACTTAAGTATAACTTTACTGAACAAGCTAGTGAGAGGAGGTGTCAGCTGGGCTTCCTGTGTCGAGTAGGGGCTCAGAAAGCTGTGAAACTCACTCATTTCCTGCATCAGGACTTACTTTGGTCCTGGATGAATAATATTGAAGATATATGCT
Source organism: Macaca fascicularis (assembly GCF_037993035.2). Lineage (NCBI taxonomy): Eukaryota > Metazoa > Chordata > Mammalia > Primates > Cercopithecidae > Macaca > Macaca fascicularis. The sequence goes on along the minus strand of NC_088395.1, from coordinate 123,344,327 downwards.
TAAAATATTCCTAACATCAGAATTTGTGCATGTGTTTTCTTCCCCAAGAAAGCTACAAACAGGGAAAATTTTGTTGTAAGGTTCCCTGTGTCCTCTCTCCCTCTCTCCCTTCCCCCTCCCGTGAAACTAAAACGAATGTTAAAAGCCCAGTTTTCTGTGACCAGCAGACCTTATCTATGCTCCCAATTCCAATTCCTTGTAAACACAATTTGTAAAATCCTGTGAGATCCTGTCTCCTTTGCCATGCTGCTGCAAGATTATAAAGTAGATAAAACTTAAGTTACAATTATGGTTTTCCTTAAGATCTGAGACATGTTAGTTGTCTTTGTTTCTCACTCTGGTAACATCTTCCCACCACAAGTGTTTCCCGCCTTAAAGAGTTTAAAAGGTGATCAAAAAATCTAATACTGGCTACTCACTCAGGACATCTTCCACACTGTGGAAGCTTTGTACTGTCACTCTGTTCAATAAAGACTACAATTTTTATTCTCTCGGTTCGATCCATGTGTCTCTCTCACCACAGCCTGCTGCCCCACCAAATCTTTGGCGTGGCTAAGACAAGAACCTTTGACATTACACTAGCTTTAAAATTATTAGAATAAAAACAGAAATGCCTTCAGAATTGTCAGCATACATTTTTGTCTGGATTTTGTTTGTCTTTGATTTATATTTTGAGATGTCAGTGTTTGCCATAGAAGTTTATAAAATTATAATCAAAACCAAAACAAAATGATCTTGGTTTGTGTGCTTCCTTTTGACAAATGAGAGCAATTATGAAAGGAAAATATCTTGTCCTCCCCCCCACCCTCCAAAATCACTAAGCTGAAGGGAAAATTCAAGCTGGGAATGCTTAAGGCAAACCTGCCTCCAATTCTATTCAAAGTCATCACCCTGCTCAGTGAGATAAATGCATATCTGGTTGCCTCCTTTGGAAAGGCTAATCAGAAGCTCAAAAGAATGTAACCATTTGTCTCCCACCTACCTGTGACCTGGAAACCCCCAAGCCTCGCCTCACTTTGAGGTGCCCCACCTTTCCAGACCAAACCAAAGTTTATTTTAGGTATGTTAAATAATGTCTCATGTCTCCCTTGTTAAAAGTAAAAAAAAAAAAAGTACAGCAAATATAATAAATGTTTTAGGTAAACTTCTTGTGTAAATTAAAACCTTAAAGTTATTTTTAATGCTCATTGAATATCTGGGTCATTTCCAATTAAAAAGGGGTTGTAGTGGGGGAAAATATGTTTCAAAAATAGTGGCATTGTTCTTATTTATAAATTCCAATATATGACAGTTCAGGATTTCTAGTTTTTAGGGTTTCACTAACTTTTTAGGTTACTAAGGTAATAATTCTAGATAACATGTAGTTCTGAATACAAAATGTGCCAGAAAGGGTTATGTTGTTAGTGAGAAAGATAATAATTTTGTGTAATTCAGAAGTTATCTAAAAGTAAGTTTAAATTACAGATTTAAAGTTGTTACTTATAAAACAATGTAGTAAAAAACAACATTAAGTAAAGGAAAAAGATGTGGAAAAGTTTATATAATAAAATATTCTTTAAAACCTGATAGAGAATTGGAGACATTTTGCTAATTAACATTTTCTTAGTTTAAGCACCTAGTTTTAATTAAAGTAAAATAAGAAGTATTTAATGAAATAAATCAGCAATTTGGCAATTTCCTTTTTTTGATTATACTTTAAGTTCTAGGGTACATGTGCACAATGTGCAGGTTTGGTACATATGGATACATGTGCCAGGTTGGTGGGCTGCACCCATTAACTCATCATTTACATTAGATATATCTCCTAATGCTATCCCTCCCCCATACCCCCTCTCCACAATAGGACCTGGTGTGTGGTATTCCCCTTCCTGTGTCCAAGTGATCTCAGTGTCCAGTTCCCACCTATGAGTGAGAATATGCAGTATTTGGTTTTCTGTTCTTGCAATAGTTTGCTGAGAATGATGGTTTCCAACTGCATGCATGTCCCCACAAAGGACACAAACTCATCCTTTTTTATGGCTTCATAGTATTCCATGGTGTATATGTGCCACATTTTCTTAATCCAGTCTGTCACTGATGGACATTTGGGTTGATTCTAAGTCTCTGCTATTGTGAATAGTGCCACAATGAACATACGTGTGCATGTGTCTTTATAGCAGCATGACTTATAATCCTTTGGATATATACCCAGTAATGGGATGGCTGGGTCAAACGGTATTTCTAGTTCTGGATCCTTGAGGAATCGCCACAGCGTTTCCACAATGGTTGACCTAGTTTACAGTCCCACCAACTGTGCAAAAGTGTTCCTATTTCTCCACATCCTCTCCAGCACCTGTTGTTTCCTGACTTTTTAATGATTGCCATTCTAACTGGTGTGAGATGGTATCTCATTGTGGTTTTGATTTGCATTTCTCTGATGGCCAGGGATGAAGAGCATTTTTTCATGTGTCTGTTGGCTGTATGCATGTCTTCTTTTGAGAAATGTCTGTTCATATCCTTTGCCCACTTTTGGATGGGGTTGTTTGATTTTTTCTCATAAATTTGCTTGAGTTCTTTGTAGGTTCTAGATATTAGCCCTCTGTCAGATGAGTAGATTGCAAAAATTTTCTCCCATTCTGTAGGTTGCCTGTTCACTCTGATGGTAGTTTCTTTTGCTGTGTAGAAGCTCTTTAGTTTAATTAGATCCCATTTGTCAATTTTAGATTTTGTTCCTGTTGCTTTTGGTGTTTTAGACATGAAGTCCTTGCCCATGCCTATGTCCTGAATGGTATTAGCTAGGTTTTCTTCTAGGGTTTTTATGGTATTAGGTCTTACATTTAAGTCTCTAATCTATCTTGAATTAATTTTCGTATAAGGGGTAAGGAAAGGATCCAGTTTCAGCTTTCTACTTATGGCTAGCCAATTTTCCCAGCACCATTTATTAAATAGGGAATCCTTTCCCCATTTCTTATTTTTCTGAGGTTTGTCAAAGATCAGATGGCTGTAGATGTGTAGTATTACTTCTGAGGACTCTGTTCTGTTCCATTGGTCTATATCTCTGTTTTGGTACCAGTACCATGCTGTTTTGGTTAGTGTAGCCTGTAGTATAGTTTGAAGTCAGGTAGCGTGATGCCTCCAGCTTTGTTCTTTTGACTTAGGATTGTCTTGGCAATGCGGGCTCTTTTGTGATTGCATATGAACTTTAAAGCAGTTTTTTCCAATTCTGTGAAGAAAGTCATTAGTAGCTTGATGGGAATGGCATTGAATGTATAAATTACCTTGGGCAGTATGGCCATTTTCACGATATTGATTCTTCCTATCCATGAGCATGGTATGTTCTTCCATTTGTTTGTGTCCTCTTTTATTTCACTGAGCAGTGGTTTGCAGTTCTCCTTGAAGAGGTCCTTTACATCCCTTGTAAGTTGGATTCCTAGGTATTTTATTCTCTTTGAAGCAATTGTGAATGGAAGTTCATTCCTGATTTGGCTCTCTGTTTGTCTGTTACTGGTGTATAAGAATGCTTGTGATTTTTACACATTAATTTTGTATCCTGAGACTTTGCTGAAGTTGCTTATCAGCTTAAGGAGATTTTGGGCTGAGATGATGGGATTTTCTAAATATACAATCATGTCATCTGCAAAGAGGGACAATTTGACTTCTTCTTTTCCTAACTGAATACCCTTGATTTCTTTCTCTTGCCTGATTGCCCTAGCCAGAACTTCCAAAACTATGTTGAATAGGAGTGGTGAGAGAGGGCATCCCTGTCTTGTGCCAGTTTTCAAAGGGAATTTTTCCAGTTTTTGCCCATTCAGTATGATATTGGCTGTGATTTTGTCATAAATAGCTCTTATGATTTTGAGATACGTTCCATCAATACCTAGTTTATTGAGAGTTTTTAGCATGAAGGGCTTTTGAATTTTGTCAAAGGCCTTTTCTGCATCTATTGAGATAATCATGTGGTTTTTGTCTTTGGTTCTGTTTATATGCTGTATTACGTTTATTGATTTGTGTATGTTGAACCAACCTTGCATCCCAGGGATGAAGCCCACTTGATCCTGTCTCTTCCAGGCTTTGGTATCAGGATGATGTTGACCTCATCAAATGAGTTAGGGAGGATTCCCTCTTTTTCTATTGATTGGAATAGTTTCAGAAGGAATGATACCAGCTCCTCTTTGTACCTCCGGTAGAATTTGGCTATGAATCCATCTTTTCCTGGACTTTTTTTTGGTTGGTAGGCTATTAATTATTGCCTCAATTTCAGTGCCTGCTATTTGTCTATTCAAGGATTCAACTTCTTCCTGGTTTAGTCTTGGGAGACTGTAAGTGTCCAGGAAATTATCCATTTCTTCTAGGTTTTCTAGTTTATTTGCATAGAGGTGTTCTTTGAAACCAATGAGAACAAAGATACAACATACTAGAATCTCTGGGACACATTTAAATGAGTGTGTATAGGGAAATTTATAGCACTAAATGCCCACAAGAGAAAGCAGGAAAGATCTAAAATTGACACTCTAACATCACAATTAAAAGAACTAGAGAAGCAAGAGCAAACACATTCGAAAGCTAGCAGAAGGCAAGAAATAACTAAGATCAGAGCAGAACTGAGGGAGATAGAGAAACAAAAAACCCTCCAAAAAATCAATGAATTCAGGAGCTGGTTTTTTGAAAAGATCAACAAAATTGATTGACCACTAGCAAGACTAATAAAGAAGAAAAGAGAGAAGAATCAAATAGACGTAATAAAAATTGATAAAGGGCATATCACCACCGACCCCACAGAAATACAAACTACCATCAGAGAATACTCAAAACACTTCTACGCAAATAAACTAGGTATTGATTATTCTAAATTCCTCCCCCGTGAGGACGTGCACTCCCTACTCCAATGCCACACAGGTTCCTCAATTGCCTTTATTGGTCATAAAGGGGACACTGCTAGCAATCATCTCACTATATGGCCCTATCCCTTGTCAAAGCTTTTCTGCCGAGGGAGGTACTTTTCCTACTCTCTAAAAGTTTCAGTCATCACCAAGGTTTACATTGTTGTGAAGGCATCAAGGGGCAAATTGTGATATAAGGCCCAACAGTAAAGACCAATATTATATTAGCCTTGACATCTGGGGAAACTGTAGGGCCTCAGATGCCTTAACTACAAATTCCCCTTCCCATTTACTCCAGTGGACAAAATTGCCTGCTTAGCCTTCCTTATGATAGAGATCAGGCTTATGCAAGTTTCAATTTCTTGCTAACCACAGGAATTGTTCAAAAAAGCCAATCACATACTTCTGCAACAACCTGGGTGCACCTTACTGTTAGTACAAACTGTATCTTCCACAGCTTCCGCTTGTTCATTCTCTTTCCAACTACAGCCTTTGTGTGACCCTTCATGGCACAGTGTTCTCCTCTTCCAGGCTTTGAACATATGTGATTTAAAAAAAAAAGTTGAGGATCTCATTTGTTGATTGTCGAGTGTCATGTATTTGGCCATCTCCCCAATCCTAGGGAAGATTTCCTTCTTCTTTAACAGAGTGAAGCGAGGTAAATAAAATATTGACCACTCTAGTTTCAAGGGGGCAGGCCTTATTTTTTTAAGATATAAATTTAGAACAGAATGGGTGAAGAAAACTTCTGAAAAAAAAAATGTAACCAAGGGCCTCACCATAGAAGGTATTAAAATTTACTGTGTATACACAGTAAATAAATACAGTTTGGTAATTGCACATGAATGAACAAATTAAAGGAAGAGTAGACCCAAGTAAATATAGAACTTAAATATATAATAAAGATAGTACTTCAAAAAAAAATAAATTAGTTTTTCAATAAGTGATCTGACAATGTACCATTCATTTTAAGAGAAAAAGGGATAAATTTGCATTATTGTTTGCCTTGTTTTTATTTTTAATTTTTGTGGGTATATGTTAGATGTAAATATTTTTGGGGTACATGCGAAGTTTTGATACAGATATGCAATGTGAAATAAGCACATCATGGAGAATGAGATATCCATCCACTCAAGGATTTACTCTTTGAGTTGAAAACAATCTAATTACACTCTTTAAGTTATTTTAAAATGCGCAATTATTCATTCTTCCTATTTTTTGGACCCATTAACTGTCCCCACCTTCCCCCAACCCCCCACTACCCTTCCCAGCCTCTGTTAACCATCTTCCTACTTTCTATATCAATTACTTCAATTGATTTGATTTTTAGATTCCACAAAGACAATGTGATGTTTATCTTTCTATGCTTGGCTTATATCATTTAACATAATGAATTCTCCAGTTCTATACATGTGGTTGCAAATGACTGGATCTTATTCTTTTTTACGTCTGAATAGTACTCAATTTTGTATATGTACCACATTTTCTTTACCCATTCATCTGTTGATGAACACTTAGGTTGCTTCCACATCTTAGCTATTATAAACAGTGCTGCCAAAAACATAGGGGTGCAGAGATCTCTTCGATATACTGATTTTCTTTCTTATAGATATATATCCAACACTGAGATGGCTGCATCATATAATAGCTAAATTTTTAGTTTCTTGAGGAACCTCCAAGCTGTTCTCCATAGTGGTTGCCCAAATTTACATTTCCACCAACCGTGTACAAGGATTTCCTTTACTCTGCTTCCTTGGCAGCATTTGTTAGTGACTGACTTTTGGATAAAAGCCATTTTAACTGGGGTGAGAGGATATCTCATTGTAGCTTTTTCATTTCTCCCATGATAATTGTGAGTACCTTTTCATATGTCTATTTGCCATTTGTGTCTTCTTTAACACTTTATGTTTTGTCAGTCCTAGTGTTCCTTTATTTGAGTATACTCAGATACAAATATGTATTTTAATTGCCACACAAAAGGTATACGCTGTATAATTTATATGGTTTGGATCTGTTTCCCCATGCAAATCGCAAATCTCATGTTGAAATGTAATCTCCAATGCTGGAGGTGGGGCCTGGTGGGGGTTTATTTCATCCCTCCCACCAGGGGTGGTTTCTCATAGTTTAACACCATCCCCTCTTCATGCCATTGATAATGAGTTCCTGTGAGATCTGGTTGTTTAAAAGCATGTGATACCTCCTCCCTCTCTCTCTTTGTCCTGCTCCAGCCATGTAAGAGGTTCCTGCTTCCCCTTTGCCTTCCACCACGATTTTAAGTTTCCTGAGACTTCCACAGAAGCAGAAGCAACTATGCTTTCTGTACAGCCTGTAGAAACATGAGAAATAAGACCTATTTTCTTTATAAATTACCCAGTCTTAGATATTTCTTAATAGCAGTGTAAAAATGGACTAATACAGTAGTCAAACATGTACTTTGCTTTTTAATTTAATGTGTAGTATAGATCCTTCCATATCAGTACAAACAAAACTTCCTCACTTTTTAACTTGCATAATATTTGTTTGTGTGGCTGCACCACACCTACTGATGGACACTATTTATTTCCAGTATCTGATTATTACAAACAGTTATTCAAAGAATAGTCATATATATATATGTAGCATTTCTTTCTTGTGTAGGCATAATTAGAGCATAAAATCACTGAAATAGAATTTCTGGGTCAACAGGTAAAACATTTGTAATTTTGGCAGCTGTTCCTAAATTCTCCTCTATAGACATTGAATAATATTGCATTCTCAAAAACAATACATTTTGAGAGTGCTTGTTTTCTCACAGCCTGAAAATGCTGGGAAAAATCCGTCAGTTTTCATAAAAGGTAGTCTAGGTTGCTTCTTTGCAGCACTTGCAGCAGTGGTGAAGAGATAAATGATACATATTCTAGCCAGTTATTATTCTTCCTGGTCCTGAGTAGAATAAGAAAATTTTTAAAAGATGGGATACATGCTTTGTACATAAAGTAGGAAACTTTTCTCATGCTGTGGTAGCAAGGGAATTGAGATGTACTCCATCAGAAGTTTAATTTCACTCAAAGGAGAAAAGACTGGAAATTGATTGGACTGTTTAGTGATCAATTTTATAGGGAGATAAGTGCTGGGCATTTTATTTTATTTGTAGTGTTTGCTGCTATTGCCTACCACACATTTTATAACCACTTTCTCTGGTAAGCTAGGTTGGATAATTTAATTGCTCATAGTTGAAGATAGGAAACAAAATGGAGGTGACTTTTGAGACTAATTAATATTAAGAAATGTGCATTTGGCTGATGTTTCCATGTTGATGTTTATATGTTGTTAGTGAATATACTGTGGCAGGATTCAGGGTTGTGGGTCTGACTGATACATCTATTTCCTCACAAGGTCTGACTAAGAAAGGTCATCATCTTCTTCTTCTTAGAACTCTTTCTCCTCCAGGTTGTGGATCTACTTATCTTTCCAGGGTCTCTTATACTCTTTCAACTCAGTTTCAATCTCTCCCTCTAATTTCTATTCCTCTTATCCCTCTAAATATTTACATCCTCTAGAAATTTTCAACCTTCTTCCCTCCTCTCTTTCACATTTCACTGGAAATGGTTTCATTTCCTTTCCCGCACTTGACTACTAAATGCTTCAGCTTTAGGCATATTTCTAAACCTATATATCAACCTGGTTAAAACACAGCCTGTCCCAAACTGAATTAATTAACCCTTTGAAACTTCTATTAAGTCATTTTTACTTGATTAACTTGGAAACCTGGAAGTCACATTTAATTATTTGCTTCTCTGACATCCCCATATTCAATCAGTTACAAAGACTTGAGGAAGAATTTCTCATAACCTTCCTTTTCCATTCCTACTGCCTCTACCCTAAAACAGACGCTTATTCTGTCTATCAAAATGTGCTGAATGAGCTTGCTGGCCCTAGTGTCTGCTACCCACCTATTACCATCCCTCCACCCTAGAATATACTCTCCACATTGTTGTCGAATTAATCTTTCTAAAACAAATTTGAGCATACCCATTTTCTAAAAAAGAGACTTTAATGTTGCTGTATTGCTGACAGAATGATGTCTAAGGTTCTTAATTTATCATTGAAGGCCTTTCATTATTTGACCCCAGTCTGCCTTTTCACCTTTATCTCTTGCCAGTTTTTCATACTAGAATGAAAGTGTCATAAAATGGAACAGAGACCTTGTCTGTCCTGTTCACTTTTTCCTCTCTGTTGCCGGAACAGGGCCTGGAACATATAGGCGCACAGTTAATATTTGTTGAGTAAAAGCTCTTCTTTTTCCAGAGAGATGCTGAGAAGTAGAATATACTTTGACACCTCTAAGTCTTTTCTCCTGCCATTCTATTTGCTTGAAATACTCTTCCCCGTGTATTTTTTTCATTTTCAAGAACTAGATCAAATGTTATACTTTCTTTAAATCTGAAAAATACTGCCAACCAAACTCAGAATTAATTTCTCTCTTTTCTGTTTTCCCATAGCCTATTTCTGTATAATGATTTGCTTTTACACTAGAATGTAAGTTATCTGAGGGCAGCAATCCTCTCTCTCCTAACTGCCTTCCCAACTTCCAGCTATTCAATACATTTGATGTATTGATTTCAGTGTGTTGGCATAAAAGAAATCCGTGTTTATAAAATTGTATTACAAATTAAAAGTCAGGCTTAAAATATCTTAATCAATTTCATGTTATTGTAGAACTGATATCTCTATTTCCTTGCAGGCTTTCATATGGAAACCACCCATAGAATATGGGCCTCTTTCTGACCCCTTCAAGTAGTTCAATACTTCCCAGAAGCAGCCATAAAGTAGCAAATTCTTCTCATGGTGCCATCCCATTGACGCTTCTTTTATCATCACTTCCCTCTCTCACTGCAGCAGAAAACAGGCCCCAGCTACCAAGATATCGTGTATTTAGATTGGACCCACTCAGGTAATCTAGGATAATCGTTGCATTTTAAATTTCACAACTAGATTGCATCTGCAATGTCTATTTTGCCATGTCACTTGATATGGTTTGACTCTGTGTCCTCACCCAAATTTCATCTTGAATTGTATTCCTATAATTCCCACATATTATGGGAGGGACCTAGTGGGCAATAATTGAATCATGGAGCAGTTTCTTCCATACTATTCTCATGGTAGTGAATACGTCTCACAGGATCTGATGGTTTGATAACGGGAAACCCGTTTTCCTTGACTCTCATTCTCTCTCTTTTTCTGCTGCCATCCATGTAAGATGTGACTTGGTCTTCCTTGCTTACTGCCATGATTGTGAGGCGTCCTCAGTCACGTGTAACTGTAAGTCCAATTAAACCTCTTTTTTCGGTAAATTGCCCAGTCTCAGGTATGTCTTTCTCAGGAGTGTGAAAACCGATTAATATAGTAAACTTTTACTAGGAGTGGGGTGTTGCTGAAAAGATACCAGAAAATGTGGAAGTGACTTTGGAACTGGGTAACAGGCACAGGCTAGAAAAGTTTGGAGGGCTCAGAAGAAGACAGGAAAATGTGGGAAAGTTTGGAACTTCCTAGAGAATTGTTGAATGGCTTTGACAAAAAACCTGATAGTGATTTGAACAATAAGGTCCAAACTGAGGTGGTCTCAGATGGAGATGAGGAAATTGTTGGGAACTGGAGCAAAGGTGACTCTTGTTATGTTCTGGCAAAGAGACTGGCAGCATTTTGCCCCTGCCCTAGAGATTTTGGAATTCCGAACATGAGAGAGATAATTTAGCGTATATGGAAGAAGAAATTTCTCAGCAGCAAGGTATTCAAGACGTGACATGGGTACTGTTCAAGGCATTCAGTTTTATAAGGGAAGCAGAGCATAAAAGTTTGGAAAATTTGCAGTCTGACAATGTGATAGAAAATAAAATCCCATTTTCTAAGAAGAAATTCAAGTCCACTGCAGAAATTTGCATCAGTAATGAGGAGCCAAATGTTAAGCCCCGAGACAATGGGAAAAATGTCTCCAGGGTATGTCAGAGGTCTTCATGGCAGTCCCTCCCATTACAGGCAATCAGGCCTATGAGAAAAAAAATGGTTTGATGGGACAGGCCTAGGGTCCCCGTGCTGTGTGCAGTCTAGGGACTTCCTGCCCTGTGTCGCAGCTGCTTCAGCCATGACTACAAGGGGCCAACATACAGCTTGGACCATGGCTTCAGAGGGTGGAAGCCTCAAGCCTTGGCAGCTTGCACATGTTGTTGAGCCTGCAAGTGCACAGAAGTCGAGAATTGAGATTTGGAAACCTCTGCCTGGATTTCAGAGGATGTACAGAAATGCCTGGATGTCCAGGCGTAAGTTTGCTGCAGGTGCGGGGCTCTCATGGAGAACCTCTGCTAGGGTAATGCAGAAGGGAAATGTGGGGTTAGAGCCCACAAAGAGTCCCTACTGGGGCACTGCCTAGTGGAACTGTGAGAAGACAGCCACCATCCTCCAGACCCCAGAATGGTAGATACAGCAACACCTTGCAGCATGTGCCTGGAAAAACCACAGACAATATCAGCCCACGAAAGCAGCCAGGAGGAAGGCTGTACCCTGCATAGCCACAGGGGAAGAGCTGCCCAAGATCATGAGAATCTATCTCTTACATCCGTGTGACCCATATGTGAGAAATGGAGTCAAAGCATGTCATTTGGGGACTTTAAGATTTGAGTGTTCCACTGGATTTTGGACTTGCATGTGGCCTGTATCTCCTTTGTTTTGACTAATTTATTTCATTTGGAATGGCTATATATACCCAATGCCCATACCCTAATTGTGTCTAGGAAGTAACTAACTTGCTTTTTGTTTTACAGGCCCATAGGCAGAAGGGACTTGCCTTGTCTCAGATGAGACATTAGACTGTGGACTTTTGAATTAATGCTGAAATGAGATAAGACTTTGGGGGACTGTTGAGAATGCATGATTGGCTTTGAAATGTGAGGGCATAAGATTTGGCAGGGGCCAGGGGCAGAATGATATGGCTTGGCTCTGTGTCCCCACTCAAATCTCCTCTTGAATTATATTCCCATAATTCCCACCTGCTGTGGGAGGTACCCAGTGGGAGATAATTGAATCATGGGAGCAGTTTCTTCCATACTGTTCACATAGTAGTGAATTAGTCTAATGAGATCTGATGGTTTGATAAGGGGAAACCCATTTCAATTGGCTCTTATTCTCTCTCTTTGACTGCTGCCATCCATGTAAGATGTGACTTGCTCTTTCTTGCATTCTGCCATGATTGTGAGGCTTCCCCAGCCATGTGGAAGTGTAAGTCTAATTAAACATCTTTCTTTTGTAAATTGCCCAGTCTCAGGTATACCTTTATCAGCAGCATGAAAACAGACTAATATATCACAAAACAGTTTCAAAATTCCCAGAATTTAGGGCATGAACATCTTTGGTAGACCATTATTTGGCTTACCACACAATGGAATGAGAGGGGTGACTTGTGAGAAAAACTGTAAAATATGGGATTTGGTAGCCAACTAACTTACTAGAATTTGGGGTGAGGCATGGTTCAGAATAATAATTTTAAAAAGGGACAGGAAGAATGGTGGTATTACCCCATGAGCCAAAATGGGGAGATATGTAGGGTATTATTGTTAGAGGTCATTAAAACTTTCAGATAGTTGTGTTACAGCAGGTGGCAAAGTCTTGCTAAGTGTTAGGTGATATTTATTTCTGTATCTTGTGTCTGACGCTGATTATATTAATATGAATGCTGAATTTGCTCTAGTATTAGTTTGTATGTTAAAGCTATATTTAACTAGGAAGGACAGGTGATAATTTTTCTTGTGACTAGCTGCAATTAATGTGAACATTTCTCTGTAAAAAATATGTGTTCAAAAGTGCATCGATTACTTGATCAAGATTTGGAAAGGTGTAAAAATACTCTTAGATGATCATTGAGAGTATTGATTAGGGGAAAAAAACCATCTAAGCTACTTTTAACTTATGTTTGTGATATAATTTGGATATTTGTCCCTGCCAAAATTTCATGTTGAATCGTAATCTACAAATTTGGTGGTGGGGCCTGGTGGGAGGTGCTTGGAACATGGAGTCAGACCCCTCATGAATGGCTTAGGCCATTCCTTTCATGATAACTGAGATATCGGTCTGAGTTCACATGAGATTTGGTTGTTTAAAAGTGTATGGCACCTCCCTACCTCATACTTTCTGTCTTGCTCCTGCTTTCACCATGAGATGTGCCTGCTCCCGCTTTGCCTTGCCCCATGAATGTAGTTTCCTGAGGACTCTCCACAAGCAGATGCCCTTATGCTTCCTATAAAGCCTGCAGAACCATGAGTCAATAAGACCTCTTTTCTTATAAATCACCCAGTCTTTGGAATTCCTTTATAGCAGTGCAAGAGTTGTCTAATACAGTTTCCTTAGGGTTTCAATGGACTTGAGACTGGCAGTTTTAGGTGGAGTCTCAGCTGTGGATGAAGAGGAAAAGTGAACTGTTGATTGGTGTTCTCCCTAACTTTGTACTCTCCTTGTGAAATTATTGACACAACACTTGGTACTGCTTCTCTAGTCTGGCTACCTCCCCACCCAATTTGTTAGAGGAAACTTATGAAAAAATACATAAATTAAGCCAACACTTCCAGAAATTTGGAGAAAATGTTTTATCAGGGATAAAGCAAAAAATGGGGAATGTTTTAACATAAAATGGGTCATAGCTGGCATTACTTTTTCAGTCTGCAAAACCTGGCTGTCAACCTTGCAGACATCAAAATCAGACGCTGTCAACTCGAGAGTACATGTTTTTTTCTCAGATGCTGGATCTGACAGGCCAATCAATGTGGCCTATATGCTCAAGAAATAACCACTTCTAGATTAAAGTGCTCTGTTCATGGACCCCTGCACAAAGAAAGAGCTGGAGAAATTAAAATTCAAGTGTCTATTCCTAGTTCAGTCAGATTTTCTCATAATTTGAGAACAGAAATGCTGCAGGAAGTTCACAACTGTGGATTACTGAGCTGAAAAGTCATGTAAACTCTATGGCTGAACCTTATGACCCTTTGTAATCTTACGTGTGAACCATAAATGTCAATATGCAGAAGGAGAAGAATGAAGATTTGCAAAGAGAAGCAGAAGTAAGAGAAAAATTATGGCCCCGAAAATATGGTAAGCAATTTCAGTTTTTGAATTTCCAGTTTTAGTCTTTGTGGGGCCCCTTTTCTTCTCTTGGTTGTCAATTGAATTGAAAACTGTAGTCATATAATGTTTCCCTTTTAAAAGATATGTTTTGGTGCAATAAAAATATTTGACTAGAGTATAAATAGGCTCACATTATTTAGTCATAAAATCTGCTGCAGTAATATAAATAGCTGTCATCAGTATATTGTACACCATTTTATTTGATCGTGAGAATTATTCACAAAATATTTTAGATATGGGGAAACTGAGACCCAAGGAAGTTATTTAATCCATTCCATGTTATATATCTAGCAATGTACCTGGGACAAAACATGAGCCAAAGTAATCATACTCCAGAGCCTATGTAGTATATTATCCACTATGACATACAACTAGTGCCTCTCCTTTGTCTGTAGTCTAAGTTCATTATTTTCTGCTCAGTTCTCTGATTGCATCCTTCAACTTTATTTTGTCTTTACATCTTAAGTAATATCTTCTCTCACTATGCACCTGTTAAAAAAATACTTTTGCCCTCACTACCTGTGTTGGTGAAATTGGGGTCCAAAGCTCTGATAAGATAGATATATGCTGCCTGAGCTCAGCAACAAGGACACGTTTAAATAAAAATTTACCAAATGTCAAAGCTGATTTCTGAAATCAGCTGATTTCTGAAAGAGTTCTTGCCCTCCACAAAATGAACAAAACTTTCCCCCTTCTCATCAATTAAATTTACCCTTTGATAATATTCTGGCATCTCTATTTTAGCCTCTGCTTGAACTAAAGATTGTATTTGTCAAAACAGTCCTCAGAAGACAAAAGATGCCGTCTTTTGTCTCTGAGGATCAAATTTCAAAGCTCAGCCGTCCCAGTATTGATTTTCTTGCTTAAGAATGGGTTATATTCACACAAGAAGGCTGAAATAAATTACACTGGCCCTACCCAAGACAGTAAATAGCCTCTTGGGGCAGAAGTCATCTTCCCTCACTTTCTCCTTTATCACAAAGTCTCATGGTCTGTTCTTTCTCCAGTATTCCAATATTTTCTATTTAATTAATAGCATCAACATCCATAAAGTTTTTCTTTTCTTCATTTGCCCCACTTCTAGGTTCAGTCACATAGTCTAACTAATTTTTCCTTCAAAACATATGTCTTCAATTAATCCATTTGCATCCACAACCCCCTACCATTTACCATCATCCTAGAACAAACCACTGCTTTATCTTTTTTGGATGTATCGCCCTTGCTTCTTAACCCTTCTACTTGCATCTACTCTTTCCTCCTTCAGAAACATTCAGTACATAGTAGTTAAAGTAAATATGAATATTCATTTTATGTGGCACTTTAACCTTTTATTAAGATTATGATAAGTAAAAACATGTCCTGAGATGGATAAGAGCTTATTAAAGATCATAAGTATAGCCAGTGTAACCAGAATGCTGTTAAAGAGAGAGTGCCATAACATATGATTTTAGAGGTATGAAATTGCCAATCCATGCAGGGTCTTGAGGCCATGGTGAACAGTTCATATCTTACTGAGTTTTAGTCATAGAAGAAGCACCTCTGTGGTCAGTGACAGAAAGTGTCGTAAAAATATTCCCTACCATAGAGGGCAGCTCAGCCTGGTTATTTGCCTGTTCTTCTGAATGCTGTCTCTCTAGGAGGCAATAACGACAGAGAGCTCTTCATGCAGAAACACTTTTTTTCTTATATTCTGAGTGCCTAACACAGAAGCACACATACACACACACACACACACACACACACACACACACACACACACAAACAAAATGAACAAGCGATATGAATGAATAAATAAATATTTAAGGGCATGGGTGCAGGAATCAAACACCCTAAGTCTAAATCTCAAATCTATTGTTTACTGCTGTGTGATTTTGCACACGTTAACTTTATTTTCTTACATTGCTTTCCTCTTCATTAAAATGGGAATAATAATGATATCTAACTCAAAGAATATGTTAAGCATATAATTAGATAGCACATGAAAAAATGCCTAATATACTATTGAGCACATTATAAGTACTCAAAAGATGCCAATTGTAGCTTACTATCACTTAATAAACTATCACTTAACACACATCCTATGTGTGTTACATAGGATAGGGTTGGGGAGGGAAATTGGGGAAGCCAGTAAGAGCTTTATCTAAGAATTTTAAATTTGAACTGAGTTGTAATGAACTATAAAGTGATTTCTAGGTAAAAGGAGGTTGGGAGAGGGAAGCATTCTAGGAAATAGCATGTCTAAAATAATGGGAGAATGGAAATGGCAAGGTGTGTCATTGGCCAGAGGCTATAGATATACATAGAAGAATATTAAAAAAAAATAGAGAAAAATATTCGCTTTAACTGTGATGGTCCTTTCATTATGTTGTGGTTAGGAGTAAAAACTTAACTGTGATAGCAACAGGGAGCTAATAGAACTTGATGAACAGGGGTATAACATTATAAGATTTTGTTATGAACAACTATTATGGTGATTGGCTTTTAGTCAGGGGTATGCCTAGACCACATTTTGAAGCACATAAAGTTTAAAGTCTCCTCCAAACTTGTCTCCCTTTCCATTTAGCATTTTCTTGCACCCTTAGCTCCATTAAGTTATAGTATAAAGAGATCTGATTCTCCTGGTCAGGTTAGATGTCTTTATTATATGAACATTGGCAGTCAATATATTTATTTAATTATTAGTTGTCTTCAGTGTAATGTCAACAAGATGGTAAAATAGATTTTTGCAGAAGCATCAATTTTAACAACTACCCATGCATGAGACTATCTTTGTGAGAGTCTGAAAATGCAACAGAGAAGTTCTAGCAAAGCTTTAGAACAGAACACAACATCTAAAAATAGATAAATTGAAGAGGGTCAAAAGAGAAGTCTCATTTTACCCACATCACGCCTCTCTTCTGAGGTGGTACAAATCAGTGCCAAGAGAGATCCATGACCCATAGTTTCTTCCTTCAGGGAATATGAATGCATTGTGAGTGAGCTCTTGGCTCTTGGAGTTGTATTGCTTCCCAGGAAGCCAACTTCTTTCTCACTCCACCCAAAATATAGAGGTGATTGGTACAGTAGAGTGGTTGGGAGAAACGTGGAGCAGGGAAGATAGGCTGTAGACCCTACTAACTGCTCCAAAAACTACCATAAAGCCTACCCATGAATTGCTTAGACCACTTTAGGTGTGGATTCCCCTAAAAAAGCCCATGGTTACCCACAAACACCCTGCATATATCACCTCTCCATTCCCCAGGATGATTCTGGAAGCACATTCCTGAAGACAATTAATTGTATCTCACACAGATAAACAGCTATACTCTGTGGAATCAGGAGAAGGCACATAAGCTTGAGCATTGTCGGGACATTGCCTTAGTGAAAGCAGACAGGATGTTGTCAGCACCTGGCATGATTTTGCAGAATTGAGAGAAGGTATACGATAATAAGAAATCTCCCCAAAGATGGAACAAGTGACGTGAAGTGAACACATCCAGAGAA
This sequence comes from Macaca fascicularis, assembly GCF_037993035.2. NCBI lineage: Eukaryota > Metazoa > Chordata > Mammalia > Primates > Cercopithecidae > Macaca > Macaca fascicularis. The sequence continues at coordinate 123,326,838 of NC_088395.1, read as the reverse complement.
AAGGTCTGATAAATCTTCAGAATTTCTAGCCAAACTGTTTGGTTAAGCGGTTTCTCTCTCAAAGCCAGTCAGTAAGGACTGGAAGAGGTGAATGTTTCTTCAAATGTGGAGATAACAATGCAATACTTTAAGAAAAACAAAACTACCAGCAAAACATGATGCCACCAAATGAACACAATGATATTTTAGTAACCAACTCAAAGCCAGGGAAATCTATTAATTGCTTGAAAAATATTTCAAAATAACTATTTTAAGAAAGCTCAGCATGTTGCAAGAGAACACAGATAATTCAATGAAATTTTAAAAACTCTATTTATGTGGGAGTCTGAAAGTGAGGCAGTGAGGTTCTAGCAAAGTTTTATAACAGAAGGGAAAAGTCTAAAAATAGATGGACTAAAGAGGTTAAAAAGAACAGTTTCACATTATCCACATCATACCTCCCTTCCGAGGTGGTAGGGCTCTCTGCCAAGCAAGACCCATCAGTCCATGGTATCTCCCATGGGGAAAAGTGAAAGCATTGTGAGTGAGCTCTTGGCACTTGGAATTGTGCAGGGTGCTGCCCGGGAGGCCACCTTCTTTCTAACTCTACCCAGAATATTGAAGTGATTGGCAAAATGAACAAAATAAAAAGTTTAATAAAAAGCAGTAAATCATAAAAAGAACCAAAAAAATATGAAGCAGAGGAATAAAATGAATGAAAGCAACAGAGTATGAAAAGAACTTGATGAAGCAGAAGAAAGAATCTGTATAATTTAACACAGGACACTTGAAAACATCCATCAGAGGAAACAAGATGAAAAAAAATGAAAAAGAATTAAGAAAGCCTATGGAATTTATGTGTCACCACTAAAAAAAGCTAACTTTTCTATTTTGAGAGTCTCAGAGTGGAAGAGAGAGACAAAGTGTCAGAAAGATTATTTAAAGAAATGATGGCTGATAACTTTCCAAATCTGAGGAGTGATATGGAAACCCAGATACATGAAGCTCAAAGGTTTCCAATCATATTCAACTCAAAGGAGCCTTCACCAAGACATACTGTAATGAAACTATAAAAAATAAAAATAAAAAAATAAAGACTTTTGAAAGCAGGACGAGAAAGGAGGCACATAACATATAAGGGAATGGCAATAAGACTACTTGCAGATTTTCCAGCAGAGCATTGCAGAATAGGAGAGTGGATGATATAGTCAAAGTACTACAGGAAAAGAACTGTCAAGAAATAGTACTTTATCTCCCTCCACCCCGCCAGAAAAAATACCTGCTGTCCTTTAGAAATTAAGGAGAAATAAATACTTTTCCAGTCAAAGAAAACCTCAGAGCATTCATTACCACTAAATTTGCCTTACAAGACATACTAAATGGAGTTCTACAAGCTGAAACAAAACGACAATAATTAGTAAAAACATGCAAAAGTATAAAATTCACTAGTAAAGGTAAGTATATAGTGAAATTGAGAGTATCTGTAATGGTGGTGTGAAAATTTCTTATAACTCTACCATAAAGGTTAAAAGACAAAAGAATTGCAAATAATTATAGCTACAATAATTTGTATAATTGTCAATCTGGATGTCTAAAGAGGTAACAATTATCTTTTAATGCTTGGGAAAAACAAGTAGGGTTGCCTTTGGAGGCCAGGCTTCTTAGTTCATTCAAAAATATTTATTGGATTTATGCCATGTGTTAAGCTTTTTTAGCCCCCAGTATTACAACTGTGAACCAAACAGATAAGGCCCTAACCATTTTCAGCATTCTGTTTAGATGGGGTGGGACTGGGGACTTAATTAAAATAGAGATATAGGAAAATATGTACCTAAATAAGATAATAAATATCGAGTTGAAATGAAGCAACTAACAATATGTTAAAGAAGTTAGAAGTAATATTTTGCAGTATTGTAACCCTTATTTAATTTAAGTTTGGGTAGTATTTACAGATAGCATAAAAAAGCCTTAATTTTTCACTTTCCTTGCTGGCAAAGGTACATTTATTTAGACTGTCCATTTAAAATAGTGTTTAACATAACATTACTGTGAAAAACATTCCATTACATATTCCCAAGCAAATGAGCTGCATCTTCTTTACCGTATTTTACAATTTAGTACAACAATTTTAGGCCTTAATCTTCACTTCACATCACTGGTATTTTAAATTTGGCAATGATATGAAATTACTTTTGACTTACAGACTGATTATATTATTACTGTGAAAACACATTAATTTCTTAGGAAGTTTTGGAGGCTCTATCTTTTTTAGAGTTAATATTTAAATTATCATTACTTATTTTAATAGCCTGTAGTAAGTGAAAATAGTATTTATGCAAGTAAACAAATCACTATCGACTTTCAAGACTTTAATTGTAAATTTTGTCATCGTTGAGGTTTAAATTATTTACCTGCTGTCCACTTAAAACATATATTAACAGTTTGTGAAGTGAAACAGTTTTAGGTATGATGTGTGATGCACCTACATATAAATGAAAATGGTATGCACAGACACTTTACTATGGAAACTGTACTGGAAGGTTTATTAAAGCATGTGAAATTGCACCTAAAATTGTGTTATTAGTGACTATAAGCAGCAATGCTAAATTTATTGTACTTGATGAATGAACGTATTTAGTCTATCACAGTTACTTTGGTTTAAATATATAAATGACTTTAGGGTTTTTTTCATGTGTTTGTAATTTGTACTATTGTGGGGGTGTACTTGGACTGCAGGGGTTATTGTCAATGTGTGATTTGTGATTTTATTTTATAGAATCATCTAATGTGATATACCAATTTTTATAGGTGATATTTAAATAATTCTAATAACTGTATATTTGACAACCTATTATAATGTTTTGCATTCAAAAAAAGTTGTTGATGGATATACACAATATGAAAAAGATATATTTTATAACATTGAAAATATAAAATTAGTGACGCAGGAGTAAAAGTGTAGAGTGTATGTATTCATTCAAAGTTGTTATTAGCTTAAAACAGACTATTGTGACTCTAAGGTGTTTTATATAAGTCTTACGGTGACCCCAAAGCAAAAACCTATAGTTGCAAACAAAGCATAAAAAGTAAAAAGAAAGGAATTAAAGCAACAGAAAAAAAATCAATGATTTAATTTTATAATTTTATTTTTCTTATTTTTAGAGATGAGATTCTCTCTGTGTTGCCCAGTCTAATTTCTAACTCCTGGTCTCAAGTAATCCTCCTGCCTCAGCCTCCCAAAACGTTGGGATTATAGGCATGAACTGCCACATCTGGCTGCTGCTGCTGCTGCTACTGCTACTGCTTCTTGTTTATTTATTTATTTAAGAAGCTTTATTGTGGCTGTTTTCCTCTTCAAACTGAAGTAACCAGTCATTTTATCTAGTAGTTCTATTTACATTCTCATGGTGAAAATGCTCAGTAACTCTCTAGATGACAAGCTGTTAAAATCTCTGTTTTTATACAAACAGTGAAGATCACAAATAACAAAAACAGTATGAGAGAAATAAATGAATAAAAGTTTGACAAAACAACCAGGAAACAACAAAATGGCAATAGTAAGTCCTTACCAATAATCAATAATTTTTGAACATAAATAGATTAAATTCTCTAATAAAAGACAGAATGGCTAAAGGAATAAATAAAAAGACTCAACTATATCCTACCTATAAGAGGCTCACTTTATCTTTAAGATCACATAGACTGAAAGTAAAAGAATGGAAAGAGATACTCCATGAAGACAAAATAAATATTAAGTCAAAAACTTAACAAGAACAAAAGATCATTATGTAATGATAAAATATTCCATTTATCAAGAGGATATAGCTATTGTGAATATATAGGGAGGCAACATTGGAACTTCTCAATATACAAAGCAAATATTAACAGATCTGAAGGAGGAAATAGAGAGCAATATAATAATAAGGGGGAATTTTAATATCCCTCTTTCCTCAGTGCATAGATCATCTATACAGAAAATCAATAAGAAAATATTGGACTGGAACTACACTTTCAATCAAATGGACCTAGCAGATATATACAAAACATTCTATCTGAAAGGAAATAAATGCACATTCTTCTCAAGCACAAACTGAACATTATCCTGAACAAATATGTTAGGCCACATATCAAGTCTTAACGCATTCAACAAGAACATTGAAATTGTAGTTAGCATCTTTTCTGACCACAATGGTATGAAATTAAAAATCAAAATGAAAACAGAAAAATGTACAAATATGTGAAGATTAAGCAACATGCTCCTAAACAACCAGTGTTTCAAGGGAGAAATCAAAACATGTATTTTAATATATCTCAGAACTAATAAAAATGGAAATGAAACATACCAAAACTTAAGTAATGCAGCAAAATCAGTTCTAAGAGGGAATTTTATAGCAGTAAATGTCTACGTAAAGATAAAATAATAATTTCAAATAAACAGCCTAACCCGAAGACACTGGGAGAAAGAACAAATCTCAAAGTTATAAAGAAGGAAATAATAAATATTAGAGCAGAAACAGATGATATATACAAAATAAAAACAATATAAATATCGACAAACTAAGAGCTAGTTTTTTGAAAAGTTAAATAAAATAGACAATTAGTTAGACTAACCAAGAAGAAAGAGAGAAGATTCAAATAAGTAAAGTTGTAAATAAAAGAGGAGACATTACAACTGATACCACAGAAATGCAAAGGATTATGAGACTACTATGAACAATCACATGTCAACAAACTGGACAACCTAGAAAAAAAAGGATACATTTTTAGTAACATACAATTTACCAAGACCGAATCTTGAAGAAATAGAAAATATGAACTAACCAATGACAGGTAAGGAGATTAAAAATATAATAAAAAACCTCCAAACCAAGAAACATCCAGAACCAAGTGGATTTTTGTGTTGAGTAGATTAATGCTAATCATTCTAAAACTCGTTCAAAAAATTGAAAAGAAGGGAACATGTACGAATTCATTTTATGAGGCCAGCATTGCCTTCATACCTTCTCTTTGCCAGACAAAAACAGTAAAGAAGAGAAAATTACAGGCCAATATCTCTGATGAACATAGATGCAAAAATCCTCAACAAAATTTCAGCAAACCAAATTAAACAGCACATTGAAAGGATAAAACAGCATGATCACATGGGATTTATCCTTAGGATGTAAGAATGGCTCAATCTACACAAATCAATAAATGTGATATACACCATTAACAACATGAAAGATAAAAGAATACATAATCACAATAAGTGCAGTAAAGCTATTTAGCAGAACTCAATATTCTTTCATAATAAAATATCTCAAGACATTGGGAATACAAGGAATGCACCTCAACATTGTAAAGGTCATATATGACAAGTTCATAGATAGCATCGTACTCAAAGATGAGGAGTTGAAAGCTTTTCCACTAAGATGAAGAACAAGACAGAGATGTCCACTCTCACCACTTCCCACCACAATACTGATAGTCATAGAAAGAGTCAATTGAGAAAAATAAATAAATAAATAAATAAACCAGAAATGAAGGAATCCAAATCAGAAGAGAAAACGTAAAATTGTCTCTACAAATGACATGGCCTTATAATACAGATAACTTTAAAAATTCCATAAACAATCCCACAAAACTGTTAGAATTGATAAATGAATTCAATAAAGTTGAAAGATACTAAGTCAACATATAGAAATCAGTTGCATTTCTGTATATTAACAACCAACAATCTAAAATAAAACTAAAAAATAATATTTAAAATAGCATCAAAAATAATAAAATGCTTAAGAATAAATTTTACCAAGGGGGTCAAATATCTATACATTGAAAAGTATAATACATTGACAAAAGAAATTGAAGAAAATATAAGTAAATAGAAAGATAGCCAATGTTTAAGGATTGAAAAAGTTAACATTGTTAAAATGGCCATACTACCGGAAATGATCCAGAGATTCAGTGCAATTTCCATTATATTTTAACAACATTTTTCATTGAAATAGAAAGAATCCTAAAATTTGTATGGAAGCATAAAAGATTCAGACTAACCAAAACTGTCTTGAGCAAAAATAACAAAGCCTGAGACATCAAGTTACCTGACTTAAAAAGCACTAAACGGCTGTAATAATGAAAACAGCCTGGTGCTGGCATTAAAATAGACACATACATAAATGGAATAGAATAGAGATCCCAGAAATAAACCCAGATATTTACAGCCAATTGATTTTCTGCAAAGGTGTCAAGGACACTAAATGAAGAAAGGACTGCCTCTTCAATAAATATTGATGGGGAAATTGGATATCCACACACAGAAGAATGAAATTAGACCCTTATCTCATCCCATGTACTAAAATAAATTGAATATGGATTAAAGACTCAAATGTAAGTCCTGAACATGTAAAACTGCTAAAACAAAATTTAAGGGGAAGCTCTATTACATTGGTCTTTGCAGTGATTTTTTGGCTATGACCTCAAAAGCACAGGCAACAAATGCAGAAATGACACATGGGATCATAGCAAACTAAAAAGCTTCTACACAGAAAAGAAAATCAATAAAGTGAAGAGAAAACCTATGAAATGAAGAAAATATTTTAAAACCTTACGTCTGATAAGAAATTAATATCCAAAATATATAAGAAACTCAAGCAACTCAATAGCAATAAAACAAATAACAGAAATTTAAGAATGAACAAATGAGCTGAATCATTATTTTTCCAAATAAGACATATCAATGATCAGCAGGTATATGAAAAAATGATCAAAATCTCTAATCAACCGGGAAATGCAAGACCACAATAAGCTCTAACCTCACACCTGTTTGAATGGTTATCATCAGAAAGTCTTATAGAAACATAGAGTAGAAGGGTGGTTACCAGTTTCAGGGCATGGTTAAATGGGGAGGTATTGGTCAAAGGCTACAAATATTCAGTTACAAGGTGAATAAATTCCAAAGACCTAATGTACCACATCGTGACTATAGTTAATAACAATGTATTGTATGCTTGAAATTTGGTAAGACGGTAGATCTTAAGTATCCTCATCACACAAAATAGCTTACCACATGAAGCGATGGATATTTTGATTAGTTTTATTCAAATAATCACTTCATAATATGTACATATATTAAACTATCACAGTGTATGCCTTAAATATATATAATTTTCTTTGTCAATTATACCTCAATAAAGTTGGGAAAATTAAATTAAGAAATTGTGTTCACTAGTAGGATAAGTCCAGGAGACTTAATGACTGTTGTGTTCCTGGAACACCACGTAGTATCTGGCATATAACATATTGTGCAGTCAGTGAATGTTCATGACCTAGATAGATAAATGGATGGATCACGAGCATAAGGTTCTGTTACTGCTTTTCTTTGGCAGTGGAATATAAGGTTAAGAGGTGAGTTAATCTCTATGGTAGTATCAAAATTCTAATGCTAGCACGTGGTCACATAGACAGTTATGAATTCATTGTCTAAGCAAGTGTGTCTTAGGTTTCAGAGAAAGCAGAGATGATTCTTAAAGAGTATTCTTTAAGCCTATGTCATCCTGAATAACCTACCTAGTATTTTCTATATGACCCAAACTGCCTCATAATCTATCTCAAGATCAAGTCACTCTAGGCTTTGTATCTCAGTAAAGATACTTTCTGACAGCAATGGGTCCCTTTCTACATCTGTTCACAAAATTGTTTTTAAGCAAATTTGGAACAAGGCCATCTATAGTTTAGGAGTTGTTAATTACAATGTCTATAAAAAGACTATCTAAATTTTGTATTAAAAAGACTACTGAAATTTTTTGCTCGTGTAGAGATCAAAATGGTCAGATGTTATAGAGTGTTCGGGCTGGTCACAGGACTTAACTACAGAGCTAGTTAAGGAGCTTTGACCTGGTCCTTGAAGGGATTCATTTTGTTAGTAACCCATTGCTACTGAGCCTGTATGTGTAGCTTTGCGGAAGGGTTATGGCAATGCTACCATTGAATTGCTGAAATGGATCATAGGTAGGAGAGAGTGGGAGATAATCAGGGATAGTAAGGGTGAAGGAGAAAAGATAGAGTTGAAGGAATTAAGTGGGCATTTGAGAGGTAATAAAGGAAAGATGAGCATTTTTAAAGTAATCAATATGATAGCTATGGGAGATAACCTTCTGTGGTGGTGAGATCCTAGTATTACTTGGCCCAGAATAAGTATGTCATTTTGGCTTCATTATCTTCAACTGTAAAATAAAGCAATTGTACTAGCGACCTTTTACAGTCCCTTCCAGCTCCAATATTCTCTAATTTTATGGTGGAAATAATGCTGCACCAAATTACAGGTTACCTGACTCAAGTAACAGATAGTACAGTAACTTGGAACTTGGCAATCAGTGCAACTTATTCATATAGGTGAAGCCCCATAATATTGTTTTAGGTGAACAACCATATAATCAATGCCAAAGATAGAGAAATTGTTGCTTTTCAGAGAGTAACATATCTAAAATAGATTAATATAATAATCTTCAGAGTGAAAGTTCATTACAAGTCTATTTCCTAGGATGCCATTGTTTAAAATAATAGTAAATTTTTCCTTGAATTAATATGCCCAAGGTTTAAATGAAATGGGACCCATAAGATCTTAGCTCTTCTTATCCTTCTCTGGTAGGTAGAAAGAAAGGAATGTTTTTAAGGCATTCCCTGTGAAGGGGTGTGTAAAGAAACTACATATTCACCACCACCACCACCAATACCTAACAAAACATATATTAGAAACCAATGAAATGAGATTAAGGTGAGTATCAACAACATATTTGAGGATAATGTCAGAAATGAGCATGTTGTGGAATGGATGGGAAGCATCATGGACTAGGAGAGCCACTTTCTCCATTTTCCTTTAGTGATGGTGTTCAGTGCAAGGTTATCAGATAAGTATATATGTATCAGCCTTCTTTTATTTTAGCAATACCTAGTAGAAATTATATTTTTCTCTCTAAACCATTTCTTTCTCTGTGTCTCTGTTGCCCAGCATCAGGACCCCAGAATATGAGGCTCAGGACATTCAGGAGAAAAGAGGGCTATCTGGTCTACTCAGGCAATGGGAGAGTGCCAGCTAAGTAGGCTAATACCTACCTTTCTTCATTTGTTGATTTGTGTGTACAACCAAAGTTTGTGCTGAGACCTGTGCTATGCACTGGTGAAAAAATTATAAACAAGAGAGACGTGTTTTCTTCCCTTGTAAATTTTATCTTCTAGATAAAAATAAAATAATCACACCGACATGTGTATGCAAACTATGATATAAAGGAAAAAGTGACCTTTTAGACTAACTAGAGCTAATTTATAAATGAGAGGTGGACAGTCAGGGGAAATTTTTCTTGAAGTGACATTTGAACTGAAATTGGACTGAATGAGTATGGGTTTCCTTTTAGCAAAGACTGGGCAAAACATATAAGGTAGTAAAAACAACATATGCAAGTACCTTAAAGCAGGGAGCACTTGACACATTCAAATAATAAAAAGATGATAGTGGCTCACGCTTGTAACCCCAGCACTTGGGGAGGCAGAGACAGGCAGATCACCTGAGGTCAGGAGTTTGAGACCAGCCTGGCCAACATGGCAAAACTCTCTCTCTACTAAAAACACAAAAAATAACTAGGCATGTTGGCATGTGCCTGTGGTCCCAGCTACTTGGGAGGCTGAGGTAGGAGAGTCACTTGAACCCTGGAGGTGAAGGTTGCAGTGAGCTGAGACCATGTCACTGCACTCCAGCCTGGGCAACAGAGAAAGACTACATCTCAAAAAAAAGAAAAAAGAAAAAAGAAAAAGAAAAGAAAATATGATTTTAAAATAAAGAGAAGTTCAAGAGTGTTATGAAATTCGAAGACCCCAGCTCAGCTCAGAAAATGAGTTGAATTTAAATGCCTTTTATTTCTTTTTCTTGCCTAATTGCTCTGGTTATAACTTCCAATACTGCATTGAATAGAGGTGGTAAAAGGTGGCATCTTTGTCCTGTTCCTGATCTTAGAGAAAACACTTTCGGTCATTCACCATTAAGTATGATGTTAGATTCAGTAGTAGGAGGCAGATTAAGATGGCAGAATAGAAAGCTCCACTTCCCTTCTGCAAGGACATCAAGTAAACAGCTATCTACAGAGAAAGAAGAAGAAGAAAAAAAAAAAAAAAACCTTTATAAGAACCAAAAATTAAGTGGACACTAATAATACCTGGTTTTAACTTCATATCACTGACAGAGGCACTGAACAGACAGAAAGAAAAACAGCTTTGAATTGCGGACAAATAAACCTCCCCAATCCCCCTGCAGAAGCCTGGTGGAGAAAGCATTTCTGGGCACTGGGGGAGAGAGAAAATAGCCACTGTGATACAGTGAATAAAGTGCTGTCCTGTTAGAGAAGAAAGAAAAATTGGATGAAACTTAGTTGACGCCTGCCCATGGCAAGAGCGTTTAAATCAGCCTTCACCAGAGGGGAATTGTTGATCCCAGTGGTCCAAACATAAGTGCCTTGCCAAACCTTGCCACTGAGGGCAACAGCATTCTGGGTCTCCAAGTAAACTTGAAAGGCAGTCTAAGTAATAAGGACTGCAACTCTTAGATGAGACCTAACGCTGAACTGGGCTCAGAAACAGTAAAGAGGTGGGGACGTGCAACATACTGATACACCAACTGGGGCAGCCAAGGGAGTACTTGTGTTCCACCGCCCCTAACCCAAGGTTGCATAGTTTGTGGCTCTAAAAGGGATCTCTTCCTTCTGCTTGAGAAGAGGAGAGGGAAGAGTGCGGAGAACTTTGTCCTGTATCTAGGGTACCAGCTCAGCCACAGCAGGACAGGACACCAGTCAGAGTGGTGAGGCCCCCATTCCATGTGCTCGCTCTCAGATGTAATTTCTAGACACAACCTGGGCCAGAAGGGGACCCACTACCTTGAAGAAAAGAGCCCAGTCTTGGCAGCATTCATCACTTTCTAATTGAAGAGCCCTTGGGCCCAGAATAACCAGCAGTAATATGTAAGTACTAGTTTGAGGGTCTTAGGTAAACCTCTGGGACTTGCTGGCTTCAGAGAACAGCATAGCCACAGACATGTAGAGCACAAAGTGGGTTCTAGGGGTCCCCAGTTCCAAGACTTGACTCTTGGATGGCATTTCTAGACCTGCCCTGGGTCAGAAGGGATCCCACATCCCTGAAGGGTGACTCCTGAGACAGGCAACATTCACAACAAGGTGACTTAAAAAGAGACCTTGGGCCTTACGTGAACATATGCAGTAGTCTGGACGTACTCCTCCTTGCCAGGGGTGGCAGTGGCTATGGGGTGAAGCTCCTTTGCATTTGGAAAGGGGAAAGAAGAGAAGGAAGGACTGCATCTTGTGGTTTGAGTCTCAGCTCAGTAACAATATAATAGAACACTAGATAGACTTCTATGGATTTTGACTCTAGTACCTGACTCCCGAAGGGCACTTCTACACCAACCCAGGGTCAAGCAGAGCTTGATGCCCTGAAGGGAAGAAACAGACCTTGACATCCTGAAAGTAACAACACAGGCCTGAATGACTGTCACATGATGATTGTAGAGCTCCAAGCCTTGAGTAAACATAGGTAGTAGTCAGGAAGTTGTTGTGGCAGGTCTTGGGCAAGACCCAGTGCTGTACTGGCTTCAGGTCTGACCTAAGGCAGTCATAGTGGTGGTATCCAGAGGTGCTTTTGTCACTTCATCACCAATTTTAGGAGGCTCAGAAAAGAGAGAAAGACTTCCTTTTTTGAGAGAAAGTAACAGAAAAGAATAGGAGTCTCTGCCTGGTAATCCAGAAAATTCTCCTAGATATTGTCCAAGACCATCAAGGTGGTATCTCCATGAGTTTGCAAGAACCACAGCATTACTGGGCTTGGGGTGTCCTGTAAAGCAGCTACAGCTTAGATCACAACAACCATGTCCTTTCAAATATCTGGAAGTCCTTCCCAAGAAGGATGGCTACAAAATAAGCCTCAACAGTGAAGACTGGAATAAACACCAAACAATTCAATGCCCAGGGAAGAATATGTACTAGCATCAACACCATCCAGGAAAGCATGGTATCACCAACTGAACTAAATAAGGCACCAGGGACCATCCTGTGGAAAGAGATATGTGACCTTTCAGAGAGATAATAAAAAATTGCTGTGTTGAGAAAACTCAGAGAAATTCAAGATAGCACAGAGAAGGAATTCAGAATTCTATCAGATAAATTCAACAAAGCGACTGAAATAATGAAAGAGAATCAAGCAGAAATTCTGCAGTGGAGAAATGCAACTGGCATACTGAATAATTCATCTGAGTTATTTAATAGCAGAATTGATCAAGCAGAAGAAAGAATTAGGGAGCTTGAAGACAAGCTATTTGAAAATATAGTCAGAGGAGACAAATGAAAAAAAAAATGAAGCTTGCCTACAGGATCCAAAAAATATTCTGAAAAAGGCAAATTTAAGAGTTGTTGGTCTAGAATGATGGTTTCCAGCTGCATCCATGTCCCCGCAAAGGACATGAACTCATCCTTTTTTATGGCTGCATAGTATTCCATGTTGTATATGTGCCACATGGAAATCGAACAATGAGAACACTTGAACACAGGAAGGGGAATATCACACACTGGGGCCTGTCGTGGCGTGGGGGGATGGGGGAGGGATAGCATTAGGAGATATTCCTAATGTAAATGACAAGTTAATGGGTGCAATACACCAACATGGCACATGTATACATATGTAACAAACCTGCACGTTGTGCACATGTACCCTAGAACTTAAAGTATAATAATAATAATAAAAGAGTTATTGGCCTTTATAAGTAGGTAGAGAAAGAGATTAGGGTAGAATGTTTATTCAACAAGATAATAACAGAGAACTTCCCAAACCTACAGAAAGATGTCACTGTCCAAGTACAAGAAGGTTTTAGAACAACAAGCAGATTTAACCCAAAGAAGACTACCTCAAGGCATTTAGTTGTCAAACTCCCAAAAGCCAAGAATAAAGAAAGGATCCTAAAAGCAGCAAGAGAAAATAAACAAATAACATACAATAGAGCTTCAGTAAGTCTGGCAGCGGACATATCAATGGAAACCTTACAAGCCAGAAGAGAGTGGCATGATGTACCTAATGTGCTGAAGGGGGAAATAAAAGTAAAACTTTTCCTCCAAAAATAGCATATGCAGTGAAAGTATCCTTCAAATATGAAGGAGAAATAAAGACTTTCCCTGACAAACAAAAGCTGAAGGATTTCATCAATACCACACTCATCTTACAAGAAATGCTAAGCGGAGTACTTCAATCAGAAATAAGAAGACATTAATGAGCAATACATAACCCCCTGGAGGTTCAAAATTCACTGGTAATAATAAGTACACAGAAAAACGAATAATATAATGTCATTGTAACCGTGATGTGTAAAACACTCATCCTAACTAAAGACTAAACAATGAATCAATGAAAAATAATAAATACAACAACTTTTAAAAACATAGTAATTATAAAAATATATAAATAGAAACAACAAAAAAAGTAAAAAGTGGAGGGATAAAATTAACGTGCAGAATTTTTATTAGTTTTTTTTTTCCTTGTTTGTTTATGTAAACAGTGTTCAGTTGTTATTAGCTTAAAATAATGGTTATAAGATCTTATTTGCAGCCTTGTGGTAACCTTAAACCAAATAATATAGGATGTATACACAAAAAATAAAAAGTAATAAAGTAAATCATATTACCACAGAAAGTCTCCTTCAGGAGAGTAAGACAGGAAGACAGAAAAGAAAAAAGTGAAAACCATAAAACAGACAGAAAACAAATAATAAAATGATAGGGGTAGGTCCTTACTTATCAATAATAACACTGGATGTAAATGGACTAAACTCACTAATCAAAGGACATAGACTAGGTGAATGGAAGAAAAAACAAGACCCCTGATCTGCTGCCTAAAAGAAACACACTTCACCTATAAAGCCACAAATAGACTTAAAATAAAGGGAAAAAAAAGATATCCATGCCAATAAAAAACAAAAAAGGAAGATGGCCGAATAGGAACAGCTCCAGTCTCCAGCTCCAAGCACCAGCGACACAGTAGACAGGTGATTTCTGCATTTTCAACTGAGGTACCGGGTTCATCTCACTAAGGAGTGCTGGACAATCGGTGCTGGTCAGCTGCTGCAGCCCGACCAGTGAGAGCTGAAGCAGGGCGAGGCATCACCTCACCTGGGAAGTGCAAAGGGGAAGGAAATCCCTTTTCCTAGCCAGGGGAACTGAGACACACAACACCTGGAAAATCGGGTAATTCCCACCCCAATACTGTGCTTTACCAAGGCTCTTAGCAAATGGCACACCAGGAGATTATATCCCACACCTGGCCGGGAGGGTCCCACACCCACGGAGCCTCCCTCATTGCTAGCACAGCAGTCTGAGGTCTAACTGCAAGGCAGCAGTGAGGCTGGGGGAGGGGTGCCCACCATTGCTGAGGCTTAAGTAGGTAAACAAAGTCGCTGGGAAGCTCGAACTGGGTGGAGCCCACAGCAGCTCAAGGAGGCCTTCCTGTCTCTGTAGACTCCACCTCTGGGGACAGGGCACAGCTAAACAAAAAGTAGCAGAAACCTCTGCAGATGCAAATGACCCTGTCTGACAGCTTTGAAGAGAGCAGTGGATCACCCAACATGGAGGTTGAGATCTGAGAACAGACAGATTGCCTGCTCAAGTGGGTCCCTGACCCCTGAGTAGCCGAACTGGGAGACATCCCCCACTAGGGGCAGACTGACACCCCCCCACCTCACACAACGGGGTACACCCCTGAGATGAAGCTTCCAAAGCAAGAATCAGACAGGTACACTCACTGTTCAGCAATGTTCTATCTTCTGCAGCCTCTGCTGCTGATACCCAAGCAAATAGGGTCTGGAGTGGACCTCGAGCAATCTCCAACAGACCTACAGCTGAGGGTCCTGACTGTTAGAACAAAAACTAACAAACAAGAAGGACACCCACACCAAAACCCCATCACTCTGTCACCATCATCAAAGACCAAAGGCAGATAAAACCACAAAGATGGGGAAAAAGCATGGCAGAAAAGCTGGAAATTCAAAAAATAACAGTGCATCTCTTCATTCAAAGGAATGCAGCTCATCGCCAGCAATGGATCAAAGCTGGATGGAGAATGACTTTGACGAGTTGAGAGAAGATGGCTTCAGTCCATCAAACTTCTCAAAGCTAAAGGAGGAATTACGTACCCAGCGCAAAGAAACTAAAAATCTTGAAAAAAGAATGGAAGAATGGATAACTAGAATAATCAATGCAGAGAAGGAAGGCCATAAACGAACTGACAGAGATAAAAACCATGACACGAGAAATACGTCACAAATGTACAAGCTTCAGTAACTGACTCGATCAACTGGAAGAAAGAGTATCAGCGATTGAGGATCAAATGAATGAAATGAAGCAAGAAGAGAAGTCTAAAGAAAAAAGAGGAAAAAGAAATGAACAAAGCCTTCAAGAAGTATGGGATTATGTGAAAAGACCAAATCTACATCTGATTGGGGTGCCTGAAAGTGAGGGGGAAAATGGAACCAAGTTGGAAAACACTCTTCAGGATATCATCCAGGAGAACTTCCCCAACCTAGAAAAGCAGGCCAACATTCAAATTCAGGAAATACATAGAACACCACAAAGATACTCCTCGAGAAGAGCAACTCCAAGACACATAATTGTCAGATTCACCAAAGTTGAAATGAAGGAAAAACTGTTAAGGGCAGCCAGAGAGAAAGGTCAGGTTACCAACAAAGGGAAGCCCATCAGACTAACAGCAGATCTCTCGGCAGAAACTCTACAACCCAGAATAGAGTGGGGGCCAATATTCAACATTCTTAAAGAAAAGAATTTTAAACCCAGAATTTCTTTTCTGGGTTGAAACCATAACAAACCAAAAAATGGAAAAATTTCCATGGGCTGGAAGAACCAATATTGTTAAAATGTCCATACTCCCAAAGCAATCTACATGTTCAGTGAAGCCCCTATTACAATACCAATAAAATTCTTGAAATATAAATAGAAACAAAATGGAAATAGAAAAAAAAAAAAAACCTAAAACTTACATGGAACTATAAAAGACCAAGAAAAGCTAAAGCTACCATAAGCAAAATGAACAGAACTTAAGAAATCACATTACCTGACTTCAAATTATAGCATAGAGCTATAGTAAGCAAAGAAACATAATACTGAGAGAAAAAGAGACTTATAGACAAAAGAAAAAATAGAAAACCCAGAAAAAAATCAACACAGTTACAGCAAACTCATTTTTGACAAAGGTGCCAAGAATACACACTGGGAAAAAAGACAGTCTCTTCAATAAATAGTGTTTAAAAAAATTTTTTTTTAAATTATTATTATTATACTTCAAGTTCTAGGGTACATGTGCATAACGTGCAGGTTTGTTACATATATATACTTGTGCCATGTTGGTGTGCTGCACCCATCAACTCGTCAGCACCCATCAACTCATCATTTACATCAGGTGTAACTCCCAATGTCATCCCTCCCCCCTACCATCTCCCCATGATAGGCCCCGGTGTGTGATGTTCCCCTTCCTGTGTCCAAGTTTTCTCATTGTTCAGTTCCCACCTATGAGTGAGAACATGCGGTGTTTGGTTTTCTGTTCTTGTGATAGTTTGCTGAGAATGATGGTTTCCAGCTGCATCCATGTCCCTACAAAGGACACAAACTCATCCTTTTTTTATGGCTGCATAGTATTCCATGGTATATATGTGCCACATTTTCTTAATCCAGTCTGTCACTGATGGACATTTGGGTTGATTCCAAGTCTTTGCTATTGTGAATAGTGCCGCAATAAACATATGTGTGCATGTGTCTTTATAGTAGCATGATTTATAATCCTTTGGGTATATACCCAGTAATGGGATGGCTGGGTCATATGATACTTCTAGTTATAGATCCTTGAGGAATCGCCATACTGTTTTCCATAATGGTTGAACTAGTTTACAATCCCACCAACAGTGTAAAAGTGTTCCTATTTCTCCACAGCCTCTCCAGCACCTGTTGTTTCCTGACTTTTTAATGATTGCCATTCTAACTGGTGTGAGATGATATCTCATTGTGGTTTTGATTTACATTTCTCTGATGGCCAGTGATGATGAGCATTTTTTCATGTGTCTGTTGGCTGTATGAATGTCTTCTTTTGAGAAATGTCTGTTCATATCCTTTGTCCACTTTTTGATGGGGTTGTTTGTTTTTTCTTGTAAATTTGTTTGAGTTCTTTGTAGGTTCTGGATATTAGCCCTTTGTCAGATGAGTAGATTGCAAAAATTTTCTCCCATTCTGTAGGTTGCCTGTTCACTCTGATGGTAGTTTCTTTTGCTGTGCAGAAGCTCTTTAGTTTAATTAGATCCCATTTGTCAATTTTGGCTTTTGCTGCCGTTGCTTTTGGTGTTTTAAACATGAAGTCCTTGCCCATGCCTATGTCCTGAATGGTATTAGCTAGGTTTTCTTCTAGGGTTTTTATGGTATTAGGTTTATCATTTAAGTCTCTAATCCATCTTGAATTAATTTTCGTACAAGGAGTAAGGAAAGGATCCAGTTTCAGCTTTCTACTTATGGCTAGCCAATTTTCACAGCACCATTTATTAAATAGGGAATCCTTTCCCCATTTCTTGTTTCTCTCAGGTTTGTCAAAGATCAGATGGCTGTAGATGTGTGGTATTATTTCTGAGGACTCTGTTCTGTTCCATTGGTCTATATCTCTGTTTTGGTACCAGTACCATGCTGTTTTGGTTACTGTAGCCTTGTAGTATAGTTTGAAGTCAGGTAGCGTGATGCCTCCAGCTTTGTTCTTTTGACTTAGGATTGTCTTGGCAATGCGGGCTCTTTTTTGGTTCCATATGAACTTTAAAGCAGTTTTTTCCAATTCTGTGAAGAAACTCATTGGTAGCTTGATGGGGATGGCATTGAATCTATAAATAACCTTGGGCAGTATGGCCATTTTCACGATATTGATTCTTCCTATCCATGAGCATGGTATGTTCTTCCATTTGTTTGTGTCCTCTTTTATTTCACTGAGCAGTGGTTTGTAGTTCTCCTTGAAGAGGTCCTTTACATCCCTTGTAAGTTGGATTCCTAGGTATTTTATTCTCTTTGAAGCAATTGTGAATGGAAGTTCATTCATGATTTGGCTCTCAACAAAAAAAGAGAATTTTAGACCAATATCCCTGATGAACATCGATGCAAAAATCCTCAATAAAATACTGGCAAACCGGATCCAGCAGCACATCAAAAAGTTTATCCACCATGTTCAAGTGGGCTTCATCCCTGGGATGCAAGACCGGTTCAACATACACAAATCAGTAAATATAATCCAGCA
Source organism: Macaca fascicularis (assembly GCF_037993035.2). Lineage (NCBI taxonomy): Eukaryota > Metazoa > Chordata > Mammalia > Primates > Cercopithecidae > Macaca > Macaca fascicularis. The sequence continues at coordinate 123,308,514 of NC_088395.1, read as the reverse complement.
TATAAACAGAACTAAAGACAAAAACCACATGATTATCTCAATAGGTGCAGAAAAGGCCTTTGACAAAATTCAAAAGCCCTTCATGCTAAAAACGCTCAATAAATTCGGTATTGATGGAACGTATCTCAAAATAATAAGAGCTATTTATGACAAACCCACAACCAATATCATACTAAATGAGCAAAAACTGGAAAAATTCCCTTTGAAAACTGGCACAAGACAGGGATGCCCTCTCTCACCACTCCTATTCAACATAGTGTTGGAAGTTCTAGCTAGGGCAATCAGGCAAGAGAAAGAAATCAAGGGTATTCAGTTAGGAAAAGAAGAAGTCAAATTGTCCCTCTTTGCAGATGACATGATTGTATATTTAGAAAACCCCATCATCTCAGCCCAAAATCTCCTTAAGCTGATAAGCAACTTCAGCAAAGTCTCAGGATACAAAATTAATGTGCAAAAATCACAAGCATTCTTATACACCAGTAACAGACAAACAGAGGGCCAAATCATGGAAAAAACTTGATATCCACATGCAGAAGAATGAAACTAGACCACTGTTTATTTCCATACATAAAAATCAAATCAAAATGGATTAAGGACTTAAATCTAAGACCTTAGCCTATGAATCACTACAAGAAGACATTCGGGAAAATCTCCAGGGCATTCGTGTGGGCAAAGATTTTTTGAGCAATACCCCACAAGCACAGGCAGCCAAAGCAAACATGAACAAATGGGATTCACGTGAAGTTAAAAAGCTTCTGCACAGCAAAGGATACAGTCAACAAAGTGATAATCCACAGGATGGTAGAAAATATCTGCAAACTACCGCTCTGACAAGGGATTCATAACCAGAATATGTACGGAGCTCAAACAATTCTGCAGGAAAAATATCTAATCATCCAGTTGAAAAGTGGGCAAAATATTTGAATAGACATTTCTCAAAAATAGACACATAATTGGGAAATAGGCATATGAAAGTTGTCTGACATCATTAATCATCAGAAAAATGCAAATCAGAACTACAGTGAGATATCTCACCCCAGTTAAAATGGCTTACATGCAAAAGACAGGCAATAACAATTACTGGTGAGGATGTGGAGAAAATCGAACTTTTGTATACTGTTGATGGTAAAGTAAATTATTATAACCACTATGGAGAACCGTTTGGATCTTCTTCAATAAATAAAAATGGAAAGTTATCAACTCTATCCTTGCCATAATTTGTTATTTTTACCTTTTTGAATAATAAGCATTTGAAGATGGGAGAGATGATACACTGTGGTTTTTATTTGTGTTTCCCTGATAATTACTGGAGCTTTTTTTTTTCACATGCATGTTGGCCATTGTATGCCTTCTTTTGCAAGATGTCTATTCTGTTCATTTTTCCATTTTTAAACCAAAATATTTGGCTTTTGCTGTTGAGTTGAGTTTTTATGTATTCTGGCTATTAATCCCTTGTCATGGGACCAGTTTGTGAATTTTCTCTCATTCTTCAGGTTTTCCCTTCACTCTGTTTATCTTGCTGTACATGAACTTTTTAGGCTTAAATAATTCCCATTTTTGCTTTCATTGCCTGTTTTTGAGGTCTTATCTATGTGGTATATTTTACAGTCAGATAGTAATGATGCCTCTAGCTTTGTTTCTGTTTTCTCAGGAGTGTAAAAATATTTCAAAATGGGCTATATATGAATTGTAAGAAGATATATTAATCTTATGATCTCTTTTGGTGCTTAATTCAGGCCACACTGTGTCAGGACATGTGTGTTTTGGAGAGAGAGAGAACTGAGGGCTTCAGTCACACAATCAAGATCCAGTACTCTATTTAACATGGTTTTCTGAATTACTATTGGTCTTATGCCACAAGTGGCTACCGTGTGTAGGAATAAAGCCAGAAATATAATTATAACAAATTTAAAAGTTTCTGTGTCTCATAGTTTAGATTTTGAAGTCTCTAAAGCACTTAGAGACTTGACATGAAGGCACTTCCATCATATCTGAGTTGCCAATTGGCTCCAAATTCAGCCCCATTTGAGGCTTCTAGGTGTGAAACCAATTTCATTTAGTAGAGGGAAACCCTTATAACATTAAAATCAAGTTTATGAACCTTTTTGTTTTGGTTCCTGATTACATACTTTATGAAGTCTAACTTCTTAGCTATATATCCAAGCCCTTTACAATCTATTATCTATCAACTTTTCCAGCATCACCTACTTGCTCCTCTTCTCGCATATGGTATCTTCCAGCTGCGGAAAATGTCTCATCACTCTCTGAAGACTTAACACACTTTTACAACCCCATGCTCTTGCCAATACTATTATTTCTACCCGAACGCACTTTTACGTCTTTAATAAATAACAAACTCTTCTGTCCATATCCACAAAATGCAGGTCATACGTCATCAACTCTGTAAAATGTTCTGCACGTTTTCTAAGTGTTTACATTTCATGCATAGTATCACTTATCAAATTTATATGCCCCCTTTTAGTATGAACTTCTTAAAGGCAGGTAATTTGTTATATGATAATCCAATGTTTAGTATAGCAAGCACTCCATTTTTTTGTGAAATATTAAATGAATTGTAGGTGTGCATATTTTGTTCTTCCATCACAGGGAAGAGAGTTATTTGTGTCACATGACTTGGGTGTGAGAACTCTGATGTGTGTGCAGGTGCTGTTTTGTGTACCTGTACATAAATATTCTACTTACAGATAAACCTATTGAGATATTACATGATACCAAAACACTCTTATGAAAGCACATGGCTGATCTACAGGCTGAGACAAAGGGAAGATGTATTATTTCAGGTCAAAAGATGAATATACTTTCTGCAACCGTTTTCTACAGAAAGCATTTGGTTAGAAGTATTGAATTAATTTGGATTTTCAATCATTTTCCATGTTCTCCTTCAATCTGTTTGTGAATCAAGTTGATTTAGGGGAAGTGCACTTTGAGAGGGTGAATTGAACACTTGATGTTAGGATGGCTCTAGGACACTGCAGCCTCTCTTAGAAAATCTAGTTTGTTTGAAGCATACCCATTTATTACCTTAGATATGATATTTTTTAAGGTTAATGTTTTATTCAAATAAAAAGTAGCTCTTGGACAACCAAAATATAATCTTATGACTGAGAATAATGCAGATTTTTTTTCATTTTTTTTTAAGTAGACTCTCCAGGGCCTCACTAGCTAAATCAGAAAAAGGCAGAAAAGTAGGTGACGGAACATCAGGAAACCACTTAGCTTGTCATATCTCCATCCTGAGCCATTTGCAATGACTTTATGTTTCCCTCCTGTGAGGATATACAGTCAAATAGATGGCACATTACATTTACAAATTCAAAATTTGGTTTAGAACACTTTGTCTTTTAAAAAAAATTATAAAAAAGAAAGAGAGGATTAAGGGAGCTGAGTAATGTCGATTTATAAAAACAAACGACTTACTCATCTGGCTAAGTCAGGCAAAATTTGGGATAAATAATCTAAAAAAATTCCATATTATTTTATGTTGTTATGTGTGTGAGGCAATCAAATAAGCCTGTTTTCTTTCATTTAGCTTCCTTTCAGCTTGAGAAATGGTGTACTCAATTTAATACACTCTCGGAAAGCTGAACAGTCTCTTCTAATTTCCTGATTTCAGCTCCATTTAACAAACGTTTATTGAGTGCCTATGTGTGCCAGGGACTGCTTTTTAAACTTTAAATAAGTAAGGTTTAATATTTCAGTAGTGTGTTTTCAAGACTTTATACCTTTGTCAAACAATCATGAATGTACATATTTAGTTGAAAAGCTAATGGCATCATAACAAGCAAACAATTTAAACTCAGCCGCACGATATTAAAACAACTAAACTTGATTTTGTCAAACCTGGCCCTTATATTGGGAATGGTTTTCATGTTAGCTTATGTGACAGAGCTGAAACTACTAGTTTCAACCTTGCCTTCTTCAGAAATAGCTGAATACTGGGCCTTCTGTCTGAAGAATAAATAACACCAGATTTTTGACTGGATGTTCACATTGGTATGCCACAACTAGCAAAAATAGATACAGGAAAGCATATTGCTTGTCTGTCATCCCTTAGGTATTTGTGGCAGGCTTCAGGCTTCTGGATGACTAATGCACAATGCAGTCCTAATATTTGTTGTTGCCATCATTTCCTAAGGTCTCCACCCACTGCTTGTTCTCTGCAATTTGAGATCTCTTTGCTTTACTAACCCTATGATTTCAGTCCCTCATTCTCATTCCAGCTCATCAGTAATTACGTCTAACCAGTTTCCTTTAGATATTGACCCTGTATTACTTTGTCAGATTAGGCCTGCATCTCATTACTCTTGATTGAACAATGTAAACACCACAGAGGTACCCTTCTAAAGCCTACACCCTCCACTAGGACCAGAAGGCTAATAAATATCTGGTTCAGTGAATACGCACTGCAATATCTTTCAATTCTTGTTATGTTACGTAAAAGCAAATTGTTTCAAGTTCACAAAGTTTCTTGGTGGTAATCTCTCACTTCTCATTTCTTCTTCTCTTTCTCCATGCTCAGGCATCTGGTGTTGTCAGACTTCTCAGAGTTCTGCTTTCCCAAGGAGGCACATTATAGTTTCATTCACACTGAGGTAACAGAGCCTTATGTGGTACTTCTTTTAGGCAGGCTTTCATTTTGAATAAACTGTAAGGATAACAATCCTCAAAACCCAAAATATATATCAGTAAAATAATTTTCCCTATCAGGACATGAGAGAAGTATGAATGGGGTTGCCTGTCAGACACTCCACAAATTATAATACAATGGCTTGGCAGCTTTCAGCACACTGACAAAACAGTTAAGCATGTATTCAAAGATGCATAGGTGAAAGGAAATTGCCAGGTCTTGACTCTAGGTTATGACTTGACCCAGTGGACCTCAGATCTTCAATGAGAAGAGACCTTTCTGGTGCATTGCATCCAGAAATACCTTTTGTATTATTATGTTATATATAGCACATACATGTATATTTTTAAAAATAAAGTAAACATACCTAACCCACCACCAATCCTATACAATAAAATATTATCAGTTTCTTGAAAGTTCCTTCTATTCTGCTGCCTAATAGTTTTTCCTTCCTCCCGTAAAAAAACACTAATATCCTGAATTACGTATTCCAATGATTTTCTTTAGTTTTATCATAGGCATGTGTTGCTCTTAATGTATATATAGATTTTTATCTTAGCCTATATATAGGCAGAATCATTATTTATCTATTCTTCCATGATTCCCTGTGGCACTGATTCATTCATTTTCTTTACTGTACGGAATTCCATTCTGTGATACTATGGTTTGAATGTTTTGTCCCCTCCAAATTTCATATTGAAGCTTAACTGCCAGTGTAACAGCATAAAGAGACAGAGCCTTTAGGAGGTGAATAAGCCATGAAAGTGGAGCCCTCATGAATGAAATTAGATGCCCATATAAAAGGGCTTGGCTGAGGGAATTCATTCATTTTGCCCATCCACCTTCTGTCATGTGAGAATCTAGCACTCTTCTCCTCAGGAGCATGCAGCAGCAAGCCACCATCTCGGAAGCAGAGAGCAGCTCCTACCAGACAACCAAACTTTCTGGGCACCTTGATCCTGGATGTTCCATTCTCCAGAATGGTGAGAAAATAAATCTGTTCTTTATATATAATCCAGACAGGTATTTTGTTATAGCAGCAAAAATGACTAGACATGTGACAACTACAATTTATTCATTCTCTGGAGCTTGATAGTTTTTTTAGCTATTACAACAGCTTTATGAATGTGTATCTTGGTGCATATTTCAAATAGTTTCTCTAGAGTATATAATAGAAGTGTAATTGCTGGGTCATGTATTAAGCACAGGTACTACTTTACCAGGCAATACCTAATGCTTCTCCACACTATTTGTACTAACTTACACTCCATTGCAATGTAAACAACTAAGTTTAGAAGGATCTTTTTCTTTCTTTCTTTTCTTTTCTTTTTTTTTTTTTGAAACAGGGTATTGCTCTGTCCCCCAGGCTGGAGTGCAGTGGCATGATCATAGCTCACTGCAGCCTTGAACTCTTGGTCTCGTGTTCCTCCTGCCTCAGCCTCTCAAGTAGCTGGGACTCCAGGCGTGCACCACCACACTCAGCTACTTTTTATTTTTGTTCAGTAGAGACGTGGTCTTACTATGTTGCCCAGGCTGGTCTGCAACTCCTAGCTTCAAGAGATCATCTTGCCTCAGCTTCCTTAAATGCTGTGATTAAAGTTATGAGACACCACACTGGGCCATAAGTGTCTTTGTGGAAAAAATGCAACCGGTGGTAATTATATTACCTAAGAGGCACATTTAATAGAGCAAACTACGACTACAACTCACCTAGATATCTATGTTCACACCCTATCTAGCTTCATATTGCATGGCTACAACTTCAGGACATACTCCATCATTCAGGAACTCCCATTGTATAAAAGCCCATGAAAAGACATACTTTCTTTTATTACTTATAACCCTGAAAGGAAAGAAGAAAAAAGATAGAAAAAGACCAAGGAGAAAGTCAACACAGCACCTCCATCTATTATATGGTTTAGCTTTTATTTATGTATTTTTATATTGTGCCAATTTTTATGTGTAAATGATGATGAAAATTTCTTTTAAAAGAGATGGGGTCTTTCTCTCCCACCCAGGTTGGAGTGCCATGGTGCAATCATAGCTAACTGCAGCCTTCAATTCCCAGCCTCAAATGATCCTCCTGCCTCAGCCTCCTGAGAATCTGGGATTACAGGTGAAAGCCACAGAGCCTGGCTAACAAAAAGTGTCAAACAAACTAAACCACAAATATCATAGATTGAAAAGCTGTATATTCACCTCTCAGATTTAATACATGTTAACATTTTGTATATTTTCTTAAGGATATATGTATATATGAATTTTTATGTGTGTGTGTGTGTATATATATATATATATTCTTAAGAATATTGAGTCTGTTGGTACTACTATAACAAAATACCTGAGACTGGATACTTGATAAAGAATATAAATTTGTTTCTCACAGTTCTCACTTCTGGGTACTGAAAGTTCAAGATCAAGTTTCTGGCAGTTTCAGTGTCTGCTGAAGGCCTGGTCTCTACTTCAAAGATAGTGTCTTGTTGCTGTGTCCTTCTGAAGGAATAACTATTATGTCCTCACAGGGCAAAAGGGACAGAAGTCAAAGAAAGGACTAATGGTAGTACCCTCCAGCACTTTTATAAGGGCCCTAATTCTATTTATGAGGTCTCTGTCCTCATAATTTAATCACCTTCTAAGGTTTCTACCTCTTAATACTATCATATTGATTATTAAGTTTCAACAAAAGCATTATATATATGTATTTATTTTCAAAATCCAAGTGGTGAGTACACAGGTGCTCAATCTATTGTTTTTTGTAATTTACTTTGTTTAAAAACTTTTATTAAGAATCATTATTTGCACATACAAAAACTGTCACAAAATGAAAAACACAAAAGCCAGTGTATTATATATAATACATATACTAAATATATATGAAATAAAATATTACAGGTAAAAATGCAGTATCTTTGTAATCCTCTCTGATGTCATTCTCCTCCCATGTTTCTCTTAAAGTTGTTGCATATCCTTCTTTTTTAGGTATTGGCATATATGTATGTGCCTGTAAACAATATATAGTATTTTTTATTCATTTAAACACTTCACATAAATGGTATCATATTATACTTACCATTTAGTTAAATATTTCCTACTACAGTTTTTGACATGTATACATGTAGTATACCACTACCTCTTTATCATTTTCTAGATTGTTCCATTATGTACATAGACCACAATTTATTTATTTCTTGTCCTATTGATGAGGATTTTTTTTGTTTTCTTGTCTCACTTTTCACTATTGTAATCAACATCATCGTGAAAATATCAGTGCACCTTTATAGATGTGTGTGTATGAAAGTTTTCAACAGTATATCCAGAAGTCGAATGATAGTGTTGTAGAGTATGAACATTTTCTACTTTGCTGCAGGTTGCCACATTGCTCACAAGCTGGAATGACTATATAAACTTATTCCAAAAGTGTATAAGCATTCCTGTGTCTTTCTCCTCACCAATATGTTATCAGAGTGTAGATTGTGAGGGGATGTGGAATAGTGGACTGAGAAGTTTAGAGAGTGGACAAGGGCTTGATCATAAACTTACTTATAGAACCTACTAGGCAACGTTGATCTCATTCTGAGACCCCATTGAAGGATTTTCATTGGGGGAATGTTAGGATCAAATTTTGCTTTTCGAACAATCACAGGATGTAGTATAGAGAATGCATTATGAAATGCATACTTAATGGAAGTCCCTTAAAGGAACTAGGAATTCAGGGTTACCTAAATTTTACTCACTGTCTTATATCTCTTTGTTTCATTTCTTAATAAAAAGAGTAAGCTTTCATGTTTTTCATTTATCAGTTTTCCTCTAGCAGCACTTCAAGGTCATGAAGCTCTAACCTAAAGGAAAAGAGAGCAGGCTTTGCATCCATTGTTTGGCAGTTTCATAAAGGACACATACTGTGTAGAAGAGACGTACAGCCTCTGTCAATTGCACAAACCAATAAACACACCTTTATTGCTAATTACCATTTTCTTTTTGTGCTACTGTTTGCCAAATGGCATTGAAAGCTGAAGCGCAGATGCTCATTAACATCCTTTTTGATTTACTGATAATTCAACACTGACGGTTTAATTAGCTTAGAACTCAATCCAAAGATTATTTGTCACCACATTTTTGGGGAATTGTCTTTTCTCACCTCTTGAACTTAACAGCTTGTCCAGTTTTGTAATAACCATTCCAATAACATGAGTGTTTTGAATTTATATTGCATAGTTTTAATTAAGAGATCAAAATATATCTCCCCAATTCTTCAACTTTCCTTCAATAATCTCTTATTTTATGGACCTCCTTTTCCATAAGGGAAAATATCATTTGGATTTGGCTAAATAATGTTTAAACTTATTGGATCTGTCTGTAGCTGAATATAGATAGCAAAACATGCTGACTTATTTCTTTGTCTGATGGACAAGAGATTTCTTAGAAATGTAGCTTTACTGGGAGGGGCCAAGATGACTGTTTAGAAGCAATTATGGTATGTGGCTCTCATGGAGAAGAATGAAAATAGTGAGTGAATTCAGCACCTTCAACTAAAATATACAGGTTCTCTCATTGGGACTGACTAGGCAGATGGCTCGACCCATGGAAAATGAAGAAAAGCAGGGTGGGGCGATGGCCAATCCAGTAGTGGTGTAGAGTCAAAGGAACCACCACCCAAACCACACTTCTCCCATGGATCTTTGCAACCAGATGATCAGGAGATCCCCTCATGATCCCATGCTACCAGGGCCTTGGGTCCTATACACAGAGCTGTGCAGAGTGTTGTCAGAGTGATCACTTAGGCTCACGCAGATACCCAGGAGATTTACAGACTGTGGTTCCAGGAATCCCAACAAGGTGGGAGATCCATCCATAGACTTCCCTAGGAATGGAGCTGAACTCAGGGAGCCAAGCAGTTTCATTCTGTGGGCCTAACTTTCATGGCACTTCACAAATTAAGTCCCTCTGGCTTGGAATTCCAGCCAGCCAGTGCCGCAGATTGGAGACTGCTTGAGACAGACAAGTTCCCAGGAGGAGGGGCAGCCACCATTTCTGTAGTTAGTTCAACTCAGCTGTTCTAGCTGCTGGCTCTGGGAGTTCCAGGTGGTCCAGATGATGAAGAATCCCCACAACACAGTACAACTGCTGTGCCAAATCATGGTCAAACTGTTTCTTTAAGTGGGACCCTGATCCATCCCTCCTCACTGCATGGAGCCTCACTGTGGAAATTTCAGCAAATCAAGCTAGGGTTATATGGAAAAACTCTGATCTCTCCCTGGAATGGAGCCTCCAGAGGGAGAGGGAGCTGATGTCTCTGTGGTTCAGTCAACTCAGCCTTTTCAGACAAGCAAATGCTGAGGGAATTTGTCACCACCAGGCCTGCCTTGCAAGAGCTCCTGAAGGAAGCACTAAATATGGAAAGCAAAAACTGTTACCAGTCACTGCAAAAATGCACTGAAGTATACAGACCAATAACCTATGAAGCAACCACTGAAACAAATTTCAAAATAACCAGCTAGCATCATGATGACAGGATCAAATTTACACATAACAATATTTATCTTAAATGTAAATGGACTAAATGCCCCAAGTAAAAGATACAGAATGGCAAGCTGGATAAAGAGTCAAGACCAATGGGTATGGTGTCTTAAAAAGACCCATCTCACATGCAAAGACACACATAGGATCAAAATAGACGGAGGAAGGAAAATTTACCAAGCAAATGGAAAACAGAAAAAAGCAGGGGTCCCAATCTTGTGTTGACAAGACAGACTTTAAACCAACAAAGTTAAAAAAAGAAAGGAATTACATAATGGTAAAGGGTTCAATTCAACAAGAAAAGCTAACTATCCTAAGTATATACGCACCCAACACAAGAGCAGCCAGATTCATAAGGCCAGTTCCTGAAGACAGGCAGAGTTAGACTCCCATACAGTAATAGTGGGAGACTTTAACACCCCACTGACAATATTGGACAGACCATTGAGACAGAACATTAACAAAGATATTCAAGACCTAAACACGGCTCTGGATCAAGTGGACCTGATAGATATCTACAGAACTCACCACCCCAAAACAACAGAACATACGTTCTTATCACCACATGGGACTTACTCTAAAACTGATTTCGTAATCCGAAGTAAAACACTTCTCAGCAAATGCAAAAGAACTGAAATCATAATGAAGTCTCTCAAACCACATCACAATCAAATTAGAACTCAAAACTAAGAAATTAACTCAAAACCACACAATTACATGAACATTGAACAGCCTGCTCCTGAGTGACTCCTGGGTAAACAATAAAATTAAGACAGAAAGCAAGAAGTTCTTTGAAAGTAATAGGGACAAAGAGGCAACATACCATAATCTTTGGGATGTAGCTAAAACAATGTTAAGAGAAAAAAATTATGGCCAGGCACGGAGGCTAACACCTGTAATCTCAGTACTTTGGGAGGCTGGGGCAGGTGGATCACCTGAGATGAGGAGTTCAAGACCAGCCTGACCAACTTGGTGAAACCTCGTCTCTACTAAAAATACAAAATTAGCTGGGCATGGTGGCACGTGCCTGTAATCCCAGCTACTCGGGAGGCTGAGGCAGAAGAACTGCCTGAACCCGGGAGGTGTAGGTTGCAGTGAGCCAAGATCATGCCATTGGACTCCAGCCTGGGCAACAAGAGCAAAACTACGTAAAAAACAACAACAACAAAAACAAACAAACAAGCAAAAAAAAAACAACAAAAAAAAAAAAAAAGAAGAAGAAAATTTGTAGCACTAGATACCCACCTCAAAAATCTAGAAATATCTCAAATTAACAACCTAACATCACAACTAAAAGAACTAGAGAATCAAGACCAAACAAATCTCATAGGCAGAATAAAAGAAAAACTAATCAAGATCAGAGTGGAACTGGAAGAGATAGATGTATGAAAAGCCCTTCAAAAAAATCAAAAACTTGAGAAGCCTTGTTTTTGTTTTGGAAAAAAAATTAACAACATGAACAGACTGCTAGCCAGACTAATAAAGAAAAAAGAGAGAGAATGACCAAATAAATACAATTAGAAATGATAACGGAGATGTCACCACTGACCCCACAGAGATACAAACAATCATCGTAGAATACTATAAACACATTTATGCACATAAAACATAAAACTTAGAAGACATCAATAAATTCCTGAACACATACACCTTCCCAAGATTGAAGCATGGAGAAATTGAATACTTGAATAGATGAATAACGAATTCTGAAATGGAGAAAGTAATAAATAGCCTACTAACCAAGAAAAGCCCAGGACCGACAGATTTAAAGCTGAATTCTACCACAGATACAAAGAAGAGCTGGGACAATTTCTACTGAAACTATTCTAAAAAATTGAAGAGGAGGAACTCCTACCTATCTCATTTTATGAGGCCAGGATCATTCTGATACCACAACCTCTCAGAGATACAATAAAAATAGAAAACTTCAGGTCAATATCCCTGATGAATATCAATGCAAAAATTCTCAATTAAATACTAGCAAGCTGAATGCAGCAGCACATCAAAAAGCTTATCCACCACAATCAAGTCAGCTTCATCCCTGGGACGCCAGGTTGGTTCAACATACACAAATCGATAAATATAATTATCACATATATAGAACTAAAGACAAAAAACAAATGATTATCTCAATAGAAGCAGAAAAGGCCTTTGATACATTCAACATACCTTCATGTTAAAAACTCTCAATAAACTAGGTACTGAAGGAATATACCTGAAAATAATAAGAACTCTATTTGACAAACCCACGGCCAATATCATACTGAATGGGCAAAAGCTGGAAACATTCCCCTTGAAAACCAGCACAAGACAATAATGTCCTCTCTCACCAACTCCTTTTCATTATAGTATTGGAAGTTCTGACCAGGCTATCAGGCAAGAGAAAGAAATAAAGCGTATTCCAATAGGGAGAGAAGAAGTCAAACTGTCGCTGTTTGCAGATGACATGATCCTATATCTAGAAAACCCCATTGTCTCAGCCTAAAAGCTCTTTAAGCTGATAAGCTACTTCAGCAATATCTCAGGATATAAAATCAATGTGCAAAAATCAATAGCATTCCTATACACCAACAACAGACAAGCAGAGAGCCAAATCATGAATGAACACTCATTCACAATTGCCACAAAAAGAATAAAATACCAAGAAATACAGCTAACATGGAAAGTGAAGGAACTCTTCAAGGATAACTACAAACCACTGCTCAAGGAAATCAGAAGGAACACAAACAAAAGGAAAAACTTTCTATGCTCATGGAGAGGAAAAATTAATATTGTGAAAATTTCCATAATGCCCAAACTAATTCATAGATTCAATGTTATTCCAATTAAACTACCATGGATATCATTCATAGAATTAGAAAAACTATTTAAAAATTCACATGGAACAAAAACAGAACCCAAACAGCCAAGACAATCCTTAGGAAAAATAACAAAGCTGGAGGCATCATGCTACCTGACTTCAAACCATAATACAAGGTTACACTAACCAAAACAGCACGGTACTGAAACAAAAAGAGACACACAGACCAATGGAACAGAATAGCTGAGAACTCATAAATAAGACCACATACCTAAAACCATCTGATCTTTTACAAACTTTATCAAAACAAGCAATGGAAAAAGGATTTCCTATTTAATAAATGGTGCTGGGAGAACTGGCTAGTCATATGCAGAAAATTGAAACTGGACCCCTTCCTTGTCTTGTGCCAGTTTTCAAAAGAAATGCTTCAAGCTTTTGTCCATTCAGTATGATATTCGCTATCGGTTTGTCATACAGAGCTCTTATTATATTGAGATATATTCTTTCAATATCCAGTTTATTGACAGTTCTTAACATAAAAGGATGTTGAATTTTATCAAAGGCCTAAAGATGGATCAAATACCTAAATGTGAAACCCAAAACTGTAAAAACCCTTAAAGAAAATCTAGCTAATCTCATTCAGCATATAGGCATGGGCAAAGATTTCATGACGAAAACACCAAAAGTAATTGCAACAAAACCAAAAATTGACAAAAGGGATCTAATTAAACTGAAGAACTTCTGCACAGCAGCAACAAAAAAGCTATTATCAGAGTAAATAAACAATCTACAGAATGTGAGGAAATTTTTGCAATCTATCCATCTGACAAAGATCTAATATCCAGAGTCTATAAGAAACTTAAAACAAATTTACAAGAAAAAACAAAACAAAACAAAAAAGCGTGCAAAGACATGAAGATACACTTCTCAAAATAAGACATTAATGTGGCCACAAATATATGGAAAAAAAGCTCAACATCACTGATCATCTGAGAAATGCAAATCAAAACCAGAATGAGATACCCTCTCACACCAGTCATAACGGCAATCATTACAAAGTCAAATAGAACAGATGCTGGCAAGGTTGCAGAGAAAAAGGAATACTTTTACACTGTTGGTGGGAGAGTAAATTAATTCAACTATTGTGGAAAACAGTGTGGTTATTTCTCAACGATCTAGAGGCAGAAATACCATTTGACCCAGCATCCCATTACTGGGTATATATCCAAAGGAATACAAATAATTCTATTATAAGGATACATGCATGTATATGTTCATTGTAGCATTATTTACAATAGCATAAACCTGTAATCAACCAAATACCCACCAGTGATAGACTGGATAAAGAAAATGTGGTACATATACACCATAAAATAGCATACAGCCATAAAAAGGAATGAGAGAGCATGTCCTTTGCGGGGACGTGGATGGAGCTGGAAGCCACTGTTGTCAACAAACTAACACAGGAACAGAAACCTTAAACATTGTATGTTCTCACTTATAAGTGAAAGCAGAACAATGAGAACACATGGACACCTGGTGGAGAACAACTCACACCAGGGCCTGTCAGGGAAGGGTGAGGGAGGGAGAGCAGCAAGAAGAATAGCTAATGGATGCTGGGCTTAATACCAAAGTAATGGGTTGATCTATTCAGCAAAACACTATGGCACCTGTTTACCTATGTAACAAACTGGCACATCCTGAGTAGGTACTCCAAAAGTTGAAATAAGTGTTGAAGGAAAATAAAAGTGTGGCTTTACCCACTTCTAAATATCCTTGGTGGAGAAATACTGGAGGTAATAGAAAGAACTCTTCTTGGACTCATCTTAAACAGCTAGACTATAGCAAGACTTTTATATTAATTATATAGGGGAGAGATCCAAGAACAGTGTGCCTGAAAGTAGATACAGCTGCAGTAGCCAAACTCTGAGATCACAACAGCCAAGTTCCTCGGAATATCTGGGAAGCGTTTCCAAGAAGGACTGGTACATACAAGTGCAGACTGCGAAGACTGTAATAAATACCTAACTCTTCAAAGCCCAGATACCAAAAAATGTCCACAAGCATCGAGACCATCCAGGAAAATATGATCTCACCAAACAAGCTAAATATGGCACCTGTGATCGATGACAAAAAGACAGATGTATGTGGCCATTCAGACAGAGAATTTTAAATAGCCGTTTTGAGCAAACTCAGCAAAATCAAAGATAACACAGAGAAATATTTCAGAATACTGACAGGTAAATGAAATTATGGAGCTGAAAAAATGAAAGAAAAACATTCTGAAGAATACATCATAGACATAACAGCAGAATTATCAAGCAGAGAAAAGAATTTATGAAGTTGAAGACAGGGTATTTGAAAATACACAGTCAGAAGAGACAAAAGAAAAAAAGAATAAAAAAGAGTAAAGCACATTTGCAAGTTCCAGAAAACAGCCTTGGAAAGGCAAATCTAAGTGTTATGGGTTTTAAAAAGGGGGTATGAATAAAGATTGGGGTATAAACTTTATTCAAAGGGATAATAACAAGACCTTCTAAACCTAGAGAATAATATTAATATTCAAGTACAGGAAGGTTATAGAATACCAAGCAGGTTTAATGCAAATAAGAATATCTGAAAACATAAACTCCCAAAGACCAAGGATAAAGAAGGAATCCTTAAAAAAGCAAGAGAAAAGAAACAACATACAAAAAACCTCCACTACATTTGGTAGCACACTTCTTAGTGGGAAACGTACAGGCCAAGAGAGGCTTACATGACATATTTAAAGTGCTGATGAAAGAAATCTTGTACCCTAGAATAGTTTATACAGTGAAAATATCCCTCAAACATGAAGGAGAAACAAAGACTTTCCCAGGCACACAAAAAATGGATTTCATAAACACCAGACCTGTCCTATAAAAAATGCTAAAGGCAGTTCTTTAATCTGAAACAAAAGGAAGTTAAGGAGCAATAAGAAACCATCAGAAAGTGTAAAACTCCATGGTAATAGTAAGTACACAGAAAAAAAAGAGAACATTACAGCACTCTATGGTATGTAAAATACTCACATGGCAGGCTATGAGACAAACTTTCAGAATAAAAAAGAAATAAAATTATATCAAGTATATGGTGTGGTAACAGTGGAATAAAACTAGAAATCAATAACAGGAATTTGGAAAATTATAAAAACACATGGAAATTAAACAATATGCTACCGAATAACTAGTAGATCAATAAAGAAATTAACAAGAAAATTTAAAAATTTATTGAAACAAATGAAAATAAAAACCCAACATACTAAAACTTATGGAACAGAGCAAAAGCTACTTAGAGGAGAGAACACAGCAATAAGAACCTACATCAAAAAAATAGAAAAACTTCAAGTAAACAATATAATAATGCATTTTAAATAATGTAGAATGCAAGAGCACATCAAGCCAAAATAAGAAAAAATAAACAGTAAAAATGAGAGCAGAAATTAACAAACTTGTGAAAAACAAAACATCAATGCAATGAAGAGTTGGTTTTCTGAAGATTAACAAAATTGACAAATATTTAGCATGACTAAGAAAACAAGAAAAAACACCAAAATAAATAAAATCAGAGAGAAAAAAAGATATTATAAATGATACCACACAAATAAAAATAATTATTAGAGCCTACTATAAACAACTCTATGCAAATAAATTGGAAAACCTAGAAGAAATGGATTAAATCCTAGACACATACAACCTGCCAAAATGGAATCAAAGAAATCCCAATCCTGAACAATCCAATAATGGGTAATGACATTGAAGCCATAATAAAAAGGCTCCCAGCAAAGAAAACCACAGGAACAGATGGCTTCACTGCTGAATTTTACCAAAAATTAAAAAAAAAAAGAAACTAATACTAATCCTACTCAGGTTATTCTAAAAACTAGAGAAGGGGTGATATTTTCTAACTCATTTTTTAAGGGCAATATTACCCTCATACCAAAACCCAGAAAAGACACATCAAGAAAGTAAACTACAGGTGAATATCCCTAAAGAACATGGATTGAAATTTTTAGGCAGAAATTCTAAACAAAATGCTAGTGAACAAATTCAAAAACACATTGAAAAGATCATTCATTACAACCAAGTTGGATTTATCTCTGAAAGTCAAGAATGTTTCAACATACACAAATTAATCATTGAGAAATATCATATCACCAGAATGAAGGACAAAAACATATGATCATTTTAATAAATGCTGAAAAAGCATTTGATATAATTCTACATCTCTTCTATAATAAAAACTGTCAACATACTGGGCGTAGAAAAAACATACCTCTGCACAGTAAAAACCATATATAATGAACCCACAGCTAATGTCATAGTGAATGGGAAAATACTTAAAGCATTTCTTCTAAGATCCGGAATGTAACAAAGATGGCTACTTTTGCCATTATTATTTAGCACAGTGCCAGAAGTCTTAGCTAGAGCAATCAGGCAAAAGAAAGGTATGAAGAGCATCAAAATTGGAAAGGAAGAAGTTAAATTTTCTTTGTTTGCAGATAATATAAACTTATAATGAAACTAACCTTAAGATGCCACCAATAAGCTATTATAACTGAAAACAAATTCAGCAGAGTTGCAGGATACAAAATCAACATACAAAAGTTAGTATTTGTATATGCCAAAGATGAAAAATCTGAAATATAAATCAAGAAACCAATTCCATTTATGATAGTTAAGAATGAAATAAAATACCTAGGAAGAAACTTAACCAATAAAATAAAAGATATATCCAATGAGAACTACAAAACATTGTTGCAAAAAATTGAACAGGACACAAAAAATTAAATTTTTTATGTTCATGTACTGGAAGAATCAATATTGTTAATATGTTTATACTACCCAAAGAAATCTACAGATTCAGTGGAATCTCTATTAAAATACTGTATTAGTCTGTTCTCATGCTACTAATAAAGACATACACGAGACTGGGAAAATTATAAAGAAAAGAGGTTTAATTGACTTACAGTGCAGCATGGCTAGGGAGGCCTCAAGAAACTTACAATCACAGCAGAAGGGGAAGCAAGCACGTCCCTCTTTACAGAGCTGCAAGAGAGAGGAGGAGAGCCCAGTGAAGGGAAAGCCCCTTATAAAATCATCAGATCTCATGAGAACTAACTCACTGTTACAAGAACAGAATGGAAGATATTGCCCCCATGATTCAATTATCTCCACCTGGCCCCTCCCAAGACATGTGGGGATTGTGGGAACTATAATTCAAGATGAAATTTGGTGAGGACACAGCCAAACCGTATCAAATACCAATGACATTCTTGACGGAAATAGAAAAAGAAACCTATTCTAAAATTTATATGGAACCACAAAAGTCCCAGAATAGCCAAAGTTATCCTACACAAAAAGAAAAAGACTTGAGGAATTAACATTACCTGACTTCAAATTATACAAAAGAGCTATAGTAACCAAAACAACATGGTACTGGCATAAAAACAGATACATAGATCAATGAAATAGAATAGAGAACTCAGAAACAAATTCACATACATAAGGTAAACTTATTTTGGAAAAAGGTGCCAAGAACACACACTGGGGAAAAGAGAATCTCTTCAGTAAATGATGCTGGGAAAATTGGATATCCATATGCAGAAGAATTAAACTGGATCCCTATCGCTCATCATATACAAAAATCAAATAAAATGGATTAAAGACTTAAATCTAAAACTTCATACTATGAAACTACTAAATGAAAATATTGGGGAAACTCTCCAGGACATTGATCTGAAGAAAATTTTTTCAGTAATACCCTAAAAGCAAGTCAACTAAAGCAAAAATGGACAAATGGGATCACATCCAGTTTAAAAGCTTCTGCACAGCAAAGGAAACAATCCACAAAGAAACAACCCACAGAATGGGATATAATATTTGCAAACTACCCATATGACAAGGGATTCACAATCAGAATACATAAGAAGATTAAACAACACTATAGAAAAAAATTAATAATCCAATTTAAAAACGGGCAAAAGGTTTGAATAGACATGTCTCAAAAGAAAAGATACAAATGGCAAACATACATGAAAAGGGGCTCAACATCCTTGATCATCAGATAAACACAAATCCGAACTCAGAAATACAATAAGATATCATCTCAGCCAAGTTACAATGGCATATATATATATTCCACCAAAATTTGCCCCCAACAGGGATATTAATTTAACAACTGCCTACACAAAAAAGCACCTTCATAAAAACCCCAAATTAATTCCAGTACCTGTAATTAACTTCCTACCCAGAAAGATGTACTGAATTGGTAAGAAAAACAGTGTTGAATCACAGACATGACTCCTGCATACCCTGGCAGCAGCATTATAGTGCAGGGAACTTTTCTGTGCCCTGGAGAGAAAGATAGCTAGCAATTGTGAGACATTGAACTCAGTGCTGCCCTTGTTATAGCAGAAAGCAAAACTGGACCAAATTCAGCTTGTGCCTGCCCACAGAAGGTGCATTGAAACCAGCCCTAAAATGAGGGGAATTGCTGATTCCAGCAGTCACAACTTAAATTCTGGCAAGCTTTCCCACTGCAGGTTAAAGTGCTCTGGGACTCCAAATGAACTTAAAACGCAGTCTAGGCTACAAGGAATGAAACTTCTGGGCAAGTCCTAGGGCTAAACTGCGCCCAGAGAGAGTGGACTGGGGGAGATATGCCACCTACTAAGACACCAGCCTGGGAAGATAAGGGAGTGCCAACATCATTCAACCCATAACCAGAGGCTTCACAGTTCATGTTTCCAAAAAGACCCCTTCCTTCTGTCTGAGAAAAGAAGAGGAAAGAGTCAGGGCACTTTGCCTTTCTACTTGGATACCAGCACAGCCACAGCAGAACAGGGCACCAGGCAGATTGAAGAGGACTTCTTTTTAGGACCCAGCTCCTGAACATTTCTAGATACTCTCTGGGTCAGGAGGAAACTCACTGCCTCAAATGAAATGAGTGAGTCCTGGCAGGACTAATCACCTGATGACTGAAGAAACCTTGGGCCCTGAATAACAAGCAGCAATAACCAGGTACTATGTCAAAGGCCTTGGGTGAGACCCTAAGACTTGCCAGCCTTACGTGAGACTCAAGACTTTCCCATTGGTGGTGACTACAGGGCAAGACTCCTTTTTACTAGTGAAAAGCAAAAGACAAAGTAAAGGGGACTTTATCTTGCACCTTATGCTCCAGCTCAGTCACAGTGAAGGAGAGCACAAAGCAAGTTCTTGCTGTACATGATTCCAGGACTTGGCTTTTGGACAGCATTTCAGGACATGCTCAGATCCAGAGGGGAGAGTACTCCCCTGAAAGGTGTCTCAGACCAAGAACCATTCACCTTATGCTGACTACAGAGCCCTTGCACCTTAAGGAAACATCAACAGTAGTCTGGCAGTACTTCTCATGTGCCGGAGGTGACAGTGGCCAGAGTGGAAAGGACTGTAACTTGTGGTTTTAGTACCAGCTCAGCAGCAGTACAATAGAACAGTAGGTGATTTTCTAAGGTTTCAGACCCAAGTTTCTGGTTCCTGGATGGAATATCTGGACCCATACGAGGACTGGAGGACCTCACCATGAAGAAGAGAAGTACATAGGCCTGGCTGGCTTTGCCATCTGCTGATTTTAGAGTCCCAGGGCTTTGAGAGAAGATAGTCACAATCAGAAAGTGATTACAGCAGGCCTTGTGGGAGACCCAAGTGCTGTGCTAACTTCAGGTCTGATTCATTGCAGTCCTAGGGGTGGTGGCCACAAGGTTGCTTGTGTCACTCAATTCTCAGCTCTAGGTGGCTCAGAACAGAGAAAAAGAGATTCCATTTGTTTGGAAGAAAGTAAGAGAAAGAACAAGAGTCTCCACCTGATAATTCAGATAATGCTTTTGGATCTTAGCCAAGATCATCAAGGCTATATCTCTGAGTCCGAAAGAACCACAGTAATACAGGTCTTATGGTTAAAAAGTAGGAGGACAAAGTTATGGTGTAGAGTCTTTATTAGTTTCTGTTTGTTTGTTTGTTTATGCAAATAGTGTTAAGTAATTAACAGCTTAAAATAATATAAGATAGTATTTGCAATCCCCATGCTAATCTCAAATTTAAAAAGCCCACAAAGGATACAAAAAATTAAAAATCAATAAACTAAATCATATCACCAGAGAAAATCACCTTCACTAACAGACAATAAAAATAGAAACAAGAAAGAGAAGACCACAAAACAACCAGAAAACATGTAGTAAGTTGGCAGAAGTATGTCCTTACTTATCAATAATAACATTGAATGTAAATAAATCAAATTCTCCAATCAAAAGACATAGAGGCTGAATGCATTTAAAACCCATGCCCATTGATCTGTTGCCTGCAGTAAAAACACTTTACATATAAAGAAACATGCAGACTGAAAATAAATGGATGAAAAAAAAGATATTCCATGTCAATGCAAACAAGAAAAGAACACGGGTAGCCATACTTACATCACACAAAATAGATTTCAAGACAAAATCTATGATAAAAGTCAAATAAGTCACAGTATAGTAATAAATGGACTAATTCAACAAGATGGCATAACAACTGTAAATATGTAAGTACTCAACACTAGGGTACCCAGATACAAAGCAAATATTAGTAGAGCTCAAGAGAGAGTTAGGTCCCAATACAGTAATAGCTGGAGACTTCAACAATCCATTTTCAGCTTCAGAAAAGTCTTCCAGACAGAAAATCAACAAACATCATACTTAGTTTGAGCTATAGACAAAACGAATCTAATAGATATTTACCAAACATATCATCCCAGAGCTGCAGAAAACACATTCTTTTCCTCAGTAACTGAATTATTCTCAAGGATAGATCATATGTTAGGTCACGAAACAAGTCTTAAATCATTCATAAAAACTGAATAAGCATATTTTCTGATCACAATGGAATAAAATTAGAAATCAATAATTTAATAATTTTAATAATTTTAGAAACTATAAAATTACAATATGCTCCTGAATGGCCAGTGTGTTAATAAAGCAATTAAGAAGAAAATTGAAAATTTTCTTGAAACAAATGATAATGGAAGCACAACATGCCAAATCCTGTGGGATACAACAAAAGCTTTACTAAGAAGAAAGTTTATAGCTATAAATGCCTACATAAAAAAGAGAAAAAAAAACTTCAAATAAACAATTCAACAATACATCTTAAAGAATTAGAGAAGCAAGAGCAAACCAAAGCCAAAATTACAACATTAAAATAATACAAATTAGAGCAGAAATAAATGAAATTGAAATGAAGTAAACAGTACAAAATATAAATAAAACAAAAAATTGCTTTTTTTAAAGAAACAAAATAGAGAAAACTTTAGCCACACTATTAAAAAAGAGAAGACCCACAAAAATACAATCAGAGATAAAAAAGGAGATATGACACATGTTACTACAGAAATTTAAAGGATCATTAGTGGCTGCTATGAGCAGCTAAATTCAAACAAACAGGAAAATCTAGAAGAAACTGACAATTTCCTAAACACATACAACCTTTCAAGAGTGAATTATGAAAACATTCCAAGCCTGAACAGACCAATACCAATGAGGTCAAAGCCTTAATAAAATGTCTGTCAATAAAGTAAAGCCTGGGGCCTGATGGCTTCACTGCTGAATTCTAGCATGCATTTAAAAAACTAACACCAATCCTACTCAAACTCTTCTAAAAAATAGAGGAATAGAGAATACGCCCAAACTCATTCATCAAGGCCAGTATTATCCTGATACCACAATCAGACAAAGACATGTTAAAAGGAGAAAACTACAAGCCAATGTTCCTGATGAATCTAGATGGAAAAACCCTCAACAAAATATTAGCAAACTGAATTTAAAAATACAATAAAACAATTACTCATCATGACAGAGTGTTATTTTTTTAAAATTTTTTTTTATTTATTTTTTTGAGATAGGGTTTTGCTCTGTCACCCAAGCTGGAGTTCAGTGGTGCAATTTTAGCTCACTACAACTTCCATCTCCTAGGTTGAAGCAATTCTTGTGCCTCAGCCTCCCAAGTAACTGGGACTACAGGCATGCACCACCACGCCCTGCTAATTTTGCTTTTTGTTTTGTTTTGTTTTCTAGAGACAGGGTCTTGCCATATTGCCCAGACTGGTCTTATAGTCCTGGCCTCAAGTGATCTACTCACCTCAGCCTCCCAAAGTGCCGGGATTACAAGAGTGTGCCACCACACCCTGCCATGACTGAGTGTGATTTATCCTGGGATGCAAACAAGCATGTTTCACTATAAGAAAATTAATCAATGTGATACATTCTATCAACAGAATAAAGGATAAAACCATGTGATCATTTCAGTTCATACTGAAGAAACAATTGTTAAAATTCAACATTACTTTATAATAAAAACCTTCAAAACACTGGCTACAGAAGGAACATACCTCAAGATAATAAAAGCCACATATGACAGACCCACAACTAGTATTATACTGAATGGGGAATAACTGAAATTCTCTCTTCTAAGTTCTGGAACACAATAAGGATGCCCATTTTCACCACTGTTATTCAGCATAGTCCTGGAATTCTGCGCTAGAGCAATCAATCAAGAAAAAGATATAAAGGACATCCAACTTGGAAAGTAAAAAGTGAAATTATCCTGGTTTGCAGATAATATAATCTTGTATTTGAAAAAAACTAAAAATACCACATAAAAACTGTTAGAACTAATAAACAAATTCAGTAACTTTGCAGGATACAAAATTAACATAAAAACTAGTAATATTTCCAACAGTGTATATGACAACAGTGAACAATCTGAAAAAGGTATTTAAATAATCCAAGGTAAAATCAGCACAAATAAAATTAAATGCCTAGGAATTAATGTAAGAAATGAAGTAAACGACCTCTACAGTGAAAACTATAAACACTGATAAAAGAAATTATAGAGGACACCAAAAAAAAAAAGAGAAGATAGTCCATGTTTATGGTTTGGAAGAATTAATATTGTTAAAATATCCACACTACCCAAAGCCATCTATAGACTTAATGAAATCCTTATCAAAGTATCAATGACATTCTTCACAGAAATTGAAATAATAATGCTGCAATTTATATGAAACCACCTGAATAGCCAAGGCTATTCTAAAACAAAAACAAAAACCTAGAAGAATCACAATACCTGACTTTAATACTGCAGATGTATGCTAATCAAAACAGCATAGTAATTCCATAAAAACAGACACATAGAACAATGGAAAAATAAAGAGAACCCAGAAATAAATTTACTCACCAAAGTATATTCATTTTCAACAAATGTGCCTAGAACATACACTGGGAAAAGACAGTCTCTTCAACAAATGGTGCTGGGAAACCTGGATAGCCATATGCAAAAGAATAAAACTCAATCCCTATCTCTCACTATACGCAAAAAATCAAATCAAAATAGATAAAAGACTTAAGTCTAAGATCTCAGACTATAAAACTGCAAAACAAAACAAAACAAAACAAAACAAACAAAAAACATTAGGGAAAATCTCCAGGACGCTGGTCTGGGCAACACCTCAAGGATTTCTTGAGCAATACTCTAAGAGCACAGGCAACCAAAGCAAAAATGAACAAATGGGTTCATATCAACTTTAAAATTGTTTGCACAGCAAAGGAACTAATCGACAAAGTGAAGAGACAACAAGTAGAATGGGAGAAAATATTTGCAAACTACCCCTCTGACAAGGGATTAATAACCAGAATATGTATGGAAGTCAAACAACTCTATACAAAAAATAATAATAATCCAGTTGAGGTGGGCACAGTGGCTCACGCCTGTAACCCCAGAACTTTGGGAGGCTGAAGTAGGCGGATCACTTGAGGATAGGAGTTTGACACCAGCCTGGCCAACGTGGTGAATCCCCATCACTATTGAAAACACAAAAATTATCCTAGTATAGTGGCATGCGCCTTTAATCACAGCTACTTGAGAGGCTGAGGCAGGAGAATCGTTTGAACTCAGGAGACAGGAGACAGAGGTTACAGTGAGCCGAGATCGCGCCATTGCACTCCAGCTTGGGCGACAGAGCTAGACTCCATTAAAAAAAAAAAAAAATCCAATTCAAAATAGGCAAAAGATTTAAATAGACGTCTCAAAAAAAGTGACAAAAATGGCAAACAGACATATGAAAAGGTGCTCAATATCACTGGTCATCAGAGAACTGCAAATCAAAACTACAATGAAATATTCTATCACCCAAGTTTAAATGATTTTTATCCAAAATACAGGCAATAGCAAATGCTGACAGAAATATGGAGAAAAGGGAACCTTCACAAACTGTTGGTGGGAATGTAAACTAGTACAACCATTATGGAGAACAGTTTGGATGTTCCTCATAAAACTAAAAATGGAGCTGTCATATGATCTACCAATCCCATTGCTGGGTTTATATTCCAAAAAAGTAGAAAAAG
The DNA here is from genome assembly GCF_037993035.2 of Macaca fascicularis. NCBI lineage: Eukaryota > Metazoa > Chordata > Mammalia > Primates > Cercopithecidae > Macaca > Macaca fascicularis. The sequence goes on along the minus strand of NC_088395.1, from coordinate 123,283,113 downwards.
AAAATCAGTATATTGGAGAAATATTTGCACTTACATATTTTGTTTGTTTGTTTGTTTGTTGTTTGTTTGTTTGGTTTTTTTCACAGCACTGCTCACAATAGCCAAGATATGGAAGCAACCTAAGTGTCCATCAACAGGTGAATAGATAAAGAAAATGTGATACTTATACACAATGAAGTGCTATTCAGGTATAAAAAGAATGAGATTCAGTCAGTTGCAAGAACCTATATGAAACTGGTGGTCATTATGTTAAGTAAAATAAGCCAGTCACAGAAAGACAACATTGCATTTTCTCACTTACTTGTGAAATCTAAAAACAAAGCAGTTGAACCTACTGAGTTAGAGTATAAAGATGTCTACCAGAGGTTGAGAAAGGTACTGCGGGAGTAGGGGGAAAGTGGGGATGATCAATGGGTACATAAAAATAGTTAGAATGAATGAATAAGACCTAGTATATACCACGATAGGATAACTATAGTCAATAATAATTCAATTGCCCATTTGAAAATAACTAAATGTGTATAATTGGATTGTTTGTAACAAGAAAACGATGAAAGCTCGAGGGGATGGATACACCATTTCCAATGATGTAATTGTTACACATTGCATGCATGTATCAAAAAAATCTAATATATCCCATAAATATCTACACCTACTATGTGAACACAATAATCAAAATTTAAAAAGAAAAAAGAAATGATACTACAAAGCTATAGTAACCAAAAACAACATACTAATCATATAAAAGCAGACACATGGATCAATGGAACAGACTAAAGAATATAGAAAAAAAATTATACATCTACAGTGAACTTATTTTCAACAAAGTTGCCAAGAACATACATTGAGAAAAATACAATCTCTTCAATAAGTGGTTCTGGGAAAACTGGATATCTACATGCAGAAGAATGGAACTAGACCCTTATCATTCACCATATGCAAAAATATAATTAATATGGATTAAGAACTTAAATCTCTGCTCCTGTGAGTAGTGCTGTAAACCTAAATGCCCATCCATGACAGACTGGATTTTTAAAAAATGTTGTACATATACACCACGAAATACTACACAGTCATAAAAAAGAACAAGATTATGATTTTTGCAGCAACAGGGAAGAAGCTTTTGGCCATTACTCTAAGAAAAAGAATACAGGAAGAGAAAAGCAAATATCTTATGTTTTTACTTAAAAGTGGGAACTAAACATTGTGCACACATGGACATAAACAAGGGAACAACATATACAAAAGCCTACTTGAATATGGGAGGAAGAAAGGCAGGTGACTATTGAAAAACTATCTATTGGGGACGATGCTCATTATCAAGGTGATAAAATAGTCTTTACACCAAAGTTCTGTCACATGTCATTTACTTTCATAGGTATCCCTGGATCTAAAGTAAACATAAAAAAATTAAAAAAAAAAAAAAAAAACAGAACAGACTTAAATCTACCATCTCATAATAGGAAACTACTAAGAGAAAACCTTGGGGAAACTCTCTAGGACGTTGGACTAGGCAAAGGAATCTTGAGTAATACTGCACAAGTACAGGCAACCAAAGCAAAATGGATAAATTGTATCTAATTAAGTCAAAAAGCTTCTGCACAGCAAAGGAAACAAGAAAGAAAAAAGAAAAGAAAATCCACGAAATGGGAGAAATATTTCCAAAGTATCCATCTGACAAGGAATTAATTACCAGAATATGCAGGGAATTTAAACAGCTTTATAGGATATAAATCTCATAATCGGATTCAAAATGGGCAAAATATCTGAATAGACATATCTCAAAAATGGCATTCAAATAGCAAGCAAGTATATGAAAAGATGCTCAACATCAATGATCATCAGAATAATGCACATCAAAACTATAATGAGATATCATCTTACTCCAGTTAAAATGGCTTTTATCCTAAAGAAAGGCAATAACAAATACTGGACAGACTGTGGAGAAAAGGGAACCCTCATACGCTATTGGTGGAAATGTAAATTAACACAACCACTATGGAGAAAAGTTTAGAAGTGCCTCAGAAAACTAAAAATAGAGCTAATGTGTGATCCAACAATCATACTGCTAGGTATATACCCAAAATAAATAAAATTATCATACGAAATCTGTATGCACCTAACACAGGAGAAACCAAATTTATTTATTTATTTATTTATTTATTTATTTATTTATTTTGAGGCGGAGTCTCACTCTGTGCCCCAGGCTGGAGTGCAGTGGCGCAATCTTGGCTCACTGCAGGCTCCGCCTCCCCGGTTCACGCCATTCTCCTGCCTCAGCCTCCTAAGTAGCTGGACTACAGGCACCCGCCACCGCGCCCGGCTAATTTTTTGTATTTTTGGTAGAGACGGGGTTTCACCGTGTTAGCCAGGATGGTCTCGATCTCCTGACCTCGTGATCCGCCAGTCTCGGCCTCCCAAAGTGCTGGGATTACAGGCGTGAGCCACCATGCCCGACCTGAAACCAAATTTATAAAGCAAGTTCTTAGAGGTACACAAAGAAACTTAGACTCCCACACAATAATAGTGGGAGACTTCATCATTCCACTGACAGTATCAGACAGATCATCTAGTCAAAATATTAACAAAAATATTCATGACCTGAACTCAATATTGGACCAAATGGACCTGATAGATCTCTACAGAACTCTGCACCCCAAAACAACAGAATATACATTCTTCTCATCAACACATGGCACATATGCTAAAATCTACCATGTAATTAAACATAAAACAATTCACAACAAATGCAAAAGAACCAAGATCATACCCAACACAGTCTTGGGCCACAGTACAAGGAAAATAAAAGTTCTGACTAAAAAAGTCATTTAAAACTATGCAATTAAATGGAAATTAAACATCATGGTCCTGAATGACTTTTGGGTAAAGAATGAAATTAAGGCAGAAATCAAAAAGTAATTTGAAACCAACAATAATGAAGATACAACATACAGAATCTCTGGAACACAGCTAAATAGTGTTAACAGCAATATTTATAGTACTAAATTCTCACATCAAAAGATTAGAAAGATCTCAAATAAATAACCTAACATCACAACATAAACAATTAGAGATTCAAGAGCAAATCAACCCGAAATCTACCAGAAGACAAGAAATAACCAAAATCAGAGCTGAACTGAAGGAAATTCAGACATACAAAACATTTGAAAGATCACCAAATCCAGGAGTTGTTTTTTATTCTTTTGAAAAAAATCAATATGATATATAGGACACTAGCTAGACTAATAAAGAAGATAAGAGAGAAGATGCAAATAAACACAATTAGAAATGAGAAAGAAGATGCTACCATTGATCCCATAGAAATAAATATAACCATTAGAACCTACTATGAACACCTCTATGCCCACAAACTAGAAAACCTAGAAGACATGGATAAATTCCTGGATACATGCACTGTACCAAGACTGAACCAGGAATATCAATAATGAGATCCAATACTGAATCAGTAATAAATAACCTACCAACCAAAAGAAACCAGGACCAGATGGATTCACATGCAAATTCTACCAGATGTACAAAAAAGAGCTGGTACCATTACTACTGAAACTATTTCAAAAAATTAAGTAGGGAGGGACTCCTCCTCAACTCATTCTGTGAGGCCAGCATCATCCTGACACCAATACCTAAAACAGACACAACACCACAAAACTTCAGGCCCGTATCTTTGATGAACAATGATGCAAAAATTCTCAACAAAATACTAGCAAACTGAATCCAGAAGCACATCAAAACGATAATCCACCACATTCAAATAGACATGCCAGGCATGCAAGGTTGGTTCAACATATGCAAATCAATACACGTAATCTAGTACATACACAGAACTAAAGATAAAAACCCCACGATTATGTCAATAGATGTAGACAAGGCTTTTAATAAAATTCAACATCGCTTTATGTAAAATATCTCAGTAAACTAGGTATTAAAGGAACATACCTCAAGATAAGAGCCATCTAGGAGCAACCCATAGCAAACATTATACTGACTGGGGAAAGGCTGGAAGCTTTCACCTTGAAAACTGGCATAAGACAAGCATGCTCCCTATCTCCACTCATATTAAACATAGTACCGGAAGTCCTGGCCAGAACAATCAGGCAAAAGAAAAAAATCAAGGCCATCCATATAGGAAGGCAGTCAAACTATCCCTGTTTGCAGACAACACGATTCTATATCTAGAAAACCCCATAGTCTCAGCCCAAATGCTCCTTCAGCTGATAAACAACTTCAACGAAGTTTCAGGATACAAAATTGACATAAAAAATTCAGTAGCATCCCTATACACCAACAACAGCCAAGGCAAGAGCCAAATCAGGAAAGCAACCCCATTCACATTTGCTGCAAAAAGAAAAACATACCTAGGAATACAGCTAACCAGGAAGGTGAAAGATCTCCACAATGATACATAAAAAACACTGCTCGATGAAATTAGAGATAGCACAAACAAATGAAGAAATATCCCATGTTCATGAATAAGAAGAATCAATATCATTGAAATTGCCAAGTTGTCCAAAGCAATTTATAGATTAAATGCATTCCTATCAAACTACCAATGATATTGTTTCCAGAACTAGAAAAGCTATTTAAAAATTCACATGGAAGCTTAGATCCTAAAGATTTATTCTGCTTAGGTAAATCTGTATTTTTGTAAAATTTACTTGAAAGGCAGGCTTATACCACAATGAAACATTATTTTTGTAATCAAAACTACATGAGCAATATCTTCAAAAATATGAGACTGATTATATTTTCAAGGCATTGAAATTTATTTTTGTGTATTATTCAAACAAGGAAAGCAAGATAAGGTTTATACGGGTTAAAATAAGCAACATTAAATTCACTTACACCTGCTTGGTTACAATTTGATAACCATCATAAGAATCAAATGGATTCTGAATTCTGCTCCTGTAAAAATTAATTGTCACACATTTTCCTATTTCTCCCACTAAGTACAGCTGAAAACCTGGGAAATTACATACCAAACAAACATAAGAAGATTCTGAAAGGTATACAGAAGAAGATAGCCTGGCCAGAGGGCTCATAATCTGAGGCAAAACAGAGGTGAGTTCCTTGGGGTTTTGTTTTGCTTTGTATGTACCAGACTAGGTGCCTGAAAACCTGAAAATCAAAAAATGCCAACAGGTTCATAACAAAATAAAAAGCCCCATGAAAAGCCTGCTCTCTCTATTCACAGGATGAGAAAAAGAGCAGGCTAGCAAGACAAAAAACACCCCCCAAAAATATTTTACTCTGACCAAACACTACAAAATAAAACTGCAGCCCTACATTTATCCTCATTAGTGAATGCTGAGTAAAAAGCCTAGATTTCCACCCTCATTTTATTTTTATAAGATGCTCCTTCCCCTCCTCACGGAGGTGTTGTCAGTGGGACATAGTTAATAGTCAGGACTTTACTACTGCACAGCAGTAATAACGCCATCCTCCATGATGTCTATTTTCCCAGATAGAGGTCACATGTGGAGCTGGAAATCCAATACAGCCAAGCAGTATCTTGTGTTTCCTTCCACTGCAGGGTGTCAATGGAGGCTGAGTATGAAATATGGAATCAATCACCATATGGAAGTAATGAGAAGGTAGCCATCTTCCTCCTGTCAGAGGAGGCTGACCAAAACAGAATATTTAACTAAGTTCCAGCCTTTTAAAACATTATATCCCAAATGTACCATATTTAATCAAATATCACTCATCAAACCAAGACCAGGAAAACCTCAACTTGAATAAGAAGAGAAAATCAACAGATGCCAACAAGGTGATACAGATGTTAAAATTATCTAAAAGTATTTAAAAGAAGCCATTAAACAAATTTTTCAATGAATAATTATAATACTCTTGAAATTAAAGATAGAAAACCATAGCAAGCAAACAGGAGATAGAAAGTCAAGTGGAAATTTTAGAACTCAAATACCTAATGATGAAAAAAAAAAAAAAAAAAAAAGAAACAAAAAAACTCAAAGGATGGGTTCAAAATGGTAAAAAATGGAATAAAAAAAGGAATTAAAGAGAGAATAGTAGAAACTACCCAACATCAACAGAGAGAAAATAAACTAAAAAAACAAGAACAGAAACTCTGGGATATGTGGAATTGTAGCAGACGATATGCATGTAACTGGCATCCCAGACAGAGAGGTTAAAGTATGTAGAGCTCTGAAAGTATTTGAGAAAATAATGGCTGAAAGATTGCCAAATTTGGTGAAAGGCACACATCTCAAATGCAAGAAGCTGTGAAAACTTTAAAAAGAATAAACTTAAATATATTCATATCAAGAAGTATCATATTCTAGCTTCTGAAAACTAAGGACAAAAAATAAATAAATAAATCTTGAGGACTCTGAGAGAAATGACACCTTACCTATAAAGAAACCCTAACTGAAATTACACAGGATTTCACGTTAGAAGCTATGAGGGCCACACTATTTTTGAAGTGCTAAAATTAAAAACAAACAAACAAACAAAAACTGAAACCTTAAATTCTATAACCAGTGAAAATGCCTATCAGAAATAAAGAAAAAATGAAAATGCTCAAATGATGAAAATCTAAAAGAAATTTTTACCAGTAGTAAAAATATTGGTGAATACAAAGATTTCTTTTCTCCTCTTGAAGTTTCTTTTTTTATTATTTTTATACATTAAGTTCTAGGATACATGTGCACAATGTGCAGGTTTGTTACATAGCTATACATGTGGCATGTTGGTTTGCTGCACCCATCGACCTGTCATTTACATTAGGCATTAGTCCTAATGCTATCCCTCCCCCAGCCCCCAATCCCCCGACAGGGCCTGGTGTGTGATGTTCCCTGCTCTGAAGTTTCTAAATTATATTTGATGGATTAAGTAAAATAATAATATTGCACACTGTGATATAGTTATTTATATGTATAAAAAATTATAAATATTATAAATGGGGGAGGACAGAGAGATGTTAAGAAAAGTATGATTTTTTACATTGCACTCAAATCGGTACATTATCACTGAAAATGGTTTGTCAATTTCTTAAAAAATGAAATGTGGACTTATCGTGATACATCACAATCACTCTCCTGGGCATTTATCCCAGAAAAAAATGTAAAAAAACTTATGTACACACAAAATCTTGAATGTAAATGTTCACATCAGCTTTATTAGCAATAGCCCAAACTGAAAACAAATAAAACATTGTACCATAGGTAAACAGTAAAACTGTAGTACATCCATACCATGAGATACTACTCAGCAATAAAAAACTATGCATTACTGATAACACACTACAACTCTATGTATCTCAAATATATTACCCTTAGTGTAAAAAACCCAATCTCAAAATGTCACAAACTGTATAATCCCATTTAAATATTATTTTTTAAATGGCAAAATTATAGATATTAAAAACATATTAGTGGTCATCAGGAGTTAATAGTAATGAGCAGGGGCTTGGGGGTTGGGTCAAGGAGTGTACAAATATAAAGAAGTAGTATAAAAGATACTGATGATGCTTACATGTGATAAAATGACATGCAACCAATATCAATTTATAATTTTGGTATTATAGTATGATTACCTAAGATGTGACCATCGTGGGAACTGGATGGAGGCTGCATAGAATATCTATGTACTGTTTTTCTAACTTCCTGTGAATCTATAACTACTTCAAAATAAAAAGTTAAGAAAAAAACCCAAAAAAATTCAAAATGATAAAAATGAATTCTAAACATTGTAGAAAAGTTTCTCTGAATTATTTTGCCTAGTAAAACTTTTGTTTTAACTGGATACACAGAGTATTTAAACGTCATAACAATTTCAAATAGAAAAACTTAAGTTTGAAAAGTATTAAGTCATGGTTTAGTCAATTGAATTTACTTTAAGCAATGTTTTGTTGGAGTGGCCACTGTCATCCATGTGAACATGCACACAGAGGCCTTACAGGGTCCAGGGCCTGCCCGTGCCCCATCCCCATGCTAACACCAATCCCAGCATAAACACACACACACACAGATGTCAGTTGGGCTCATCACCCCCTTGTGCCATACTGTCACCGCTGTTGCTGTGAATGGCCACAAAGAGGCCAGCACCCCTGCATCCACCAGCACCTTGCTGCAGCCAATGAGTGTGTACCTCACCACACTGTCACTGTTAATGGCATGTACAAACAAGAACAGATTCCACTGCTACTGCCCTATGAAGTACTTTAGTTGCCACTACCAGTCAGAATGTTGTGGCCAGCAGTCTGGGAACACCTTGGGCCCTCCAGCATGGCAGGTTCTTAACCTTGAGGAGCCAGAAAGCAAATCTGGGGGGCCCAATACTAGCCACCTATGGTTAGAACATGCAGTCCAGGAGTCCTAATTTAAGCCTTGACCCCCTAAAATATTCCAAAAATGAAGCCAATTGACTGAATCCACCTTATACCACAGTCAATCCCCTGAAAAAGAAAAAGGGGGTCACTATTGTAATTTCAGACAAAACACACTTTAAACTAGCCAAGATCAAAAAAGAGAAAGAATGACATTACATAATGCTAAAGGACTCAATTCAACATGAACTAACTATTCTAAATATATATGCACCCAACAAAGAAGCACTCAGATGCATAAATCAAATTCTTAGAAACCTATGATGCAATTTATGTAACCACACAATAAGAGTGGGAGACTTTAATACTCTAATGACAGTATTAGACAGATCATCAGGGCAGAAAACTAACAAAGATATTTGGGCCTTTAACTCAACACTTGATGAAAGGGACCTAAGAGACATCTGCAGAACTCTTTCCCAAAACAAAAGAATATACATTCTTGTCATCTGCACATAGCACATACTCTAAAATCAACCACAAAATTGTGCATAAAACAATTCTTAGCAAATTAAAAGAAAATCATACCAACCACACTCTTAGCACACAATGTGATAAAACCAAAAATCAATGCACAATCCATACTCAATCCAAAATCAACACACAAAACCATACAATTAAATTAAAATTAAACAACCTGATGCTAAATGACTTCTGGTTAAATAATGAAATTAAGGAATAAATGAATAAATTCTTTGAAAATAATGAGAAAAAAAGATACAACATACCAGTATATCTGGGGAATAGCCAAAGCAATGTTAGGAGGAAAGTTTATTACACTAAACGCCCACCTCAAAAAGTCAGAAAGATCTCAAATGAACAACTTAGCATCATACGTATAGAAACTAGAGACAATGGCAAACTAACCCCAAAGTTAGCAGAAGACAGTAAATAACCAAAATTAGAGCTGAACTGAAGAAAATTGAGTCACCAAAAATCATACAAAAGATCAATGAATCCAGGAGCTGGTTCTTTGGAAAAATTAATAAGATGGACTGCTCACTAAAGTAATAAAGAAAAAAAATGGGAAGGTCCAAATAAACGCAATCAGAAATGATAAAGGAAACATTACAGCTAACCTCATAGAATTACAAAAAACCCTTAGAGGCTACTATGAACACCTCTGTGAACAGAAGCTAAAAACACTGCCCAAGCTAGAAGAAATTGATACATTCCAGGAAACATATAACCTCCCCAAATTGAAACAGGAAGAGAATGAATCCCTGAGCAGACCAATAATGAGTTCAGAAGTTGAATCAATAATAAAAAGCCTACAAACCAGAAAATACCCAGGTTCAGATGGATTCACAACCAAATTGTACCAAATATATAAGAAAAAGCTGGTACTATCCCTATTGAAAGCATTTCAAAAAAATTTAGAAGGAGAGGACTCCTCCCTAACTCATTCTATAAGGTCAGCATCATTTTAATATTAAAACCTGGCAAAGACAAAAAAAAAAAACAAAAACTTCAAGTCAATATCTTTGATGAACATAGATGAGAAAATATTCAACAAAATACCAGCAAACTGAATCCAGCAGCACATAAAAAACTAATACACTATGGTCAAGTAGGCTTTTTTACTTGGGATACAAGGTTGGCTCAACATACACAGATCAATAAATGTCATTCATCATAAAAAAGAACTAAAAACAAAAATCTTATGATCACCTCAATAGACACAGAAAATACTTTTGATAAAATTGAACATTGTTTTATGTTAAAAACTCTCAACAGTGTAGGCATTAATGTAACACACTTGAAAATAATAAGAGCCATCTATGAAAAACCCACCAGCAACATCATACGGAATGGGCAAAAACTGGAAGCACTCTCCTTGAAAACTGAAACAAGACTGAGTAGTCATTCAGGAGCAGGTTGTTCAGTTTCCATGTAGTTGAGCGGTTTTGAGTGAGTTTCTTAATCCTGAGTTCTAGTTTGATTGCACTGTGGTCTGAGAGACAGTGTTAAAATTTCTGTTCTTTTGCATTTGCTGAGGAGTGCTTTACTTCCAACTATGTGGTCAATTTTGGAATAAGTGCAATGTGGTGCTGAGAAGAATGTATGTTCTGTTGATTTGGGGTGGAGAGTTCTGTAGATGTCTATTAGGTCCGCTTGGTGCAGAACTGAGTTCAATTCCTGGATATCCTTGTTAACTTTCTGTCTCGTTGATCTGTCTAATGGTGACAATGGGGTGTTAATGTCTCCCATTATTATTGTGTGGGAGTCTAAGTCTCTTTGTCAGTCTTTAAGGACTTGCTTTATGAATCTGGGTGCTCCTGTATTGGGTGCATATATATTTAGAATAGTTAGCTCTTCCTGTTGAATTGATCCCTTTACCATTATGTAATGGCCTTCTTTGTCTCTTTTGATCTTTGTTGGTTCAAAGTCTGTTTTATCAGAGACTAGGATTGTAACCCCTACCTTTTTTTTTTTTCCATTTGCTTGGTAGATCTTCCTCCGTCCCTTTATTTTGAGCCTATGTATGTCTCTGCATGTGAGATGGGTCTCATGAATACAGCACACTGATGGGTCTTGACTCTTTATCCAATTTGCCAGTCTGTGTCTTTTAATTGGAGGATTTAGCCCATTTACATTTAAGGTTAATATTGTTATGTGTGAATTAGATCCTGTCATTATGATGTTAGCTGGTTATTTGGCTCATTAGTTGATGCAGTTTCTTCCTAGCATCGATAGTCTTTACAATTTGGAATGTTTTTGCAATGCCTTGTACCGGTTGTTCCTTTCCATGTTTAGTGCTTCCTTCAGGAGTTCTTGTAAGGCAGGCCTGGTGGTGACAAAATCTCTCATCATTTGCTTGTCTGTAAATGATTTTATTTCTCCTTCACTTATGAAGCTTAGTTTGGCTGGATATGAAATTCTGGGTTGAAAATTCTTTTCTTAAAGTATGTTGAATATTGGCCCCCACTCTTTTCTGGCTTGTAGAATTTCTGCTGAGAGATCCACTGTTGGTCTGTTGGGGCTTCCCTTTTTGGGTAACCTGACCTTTCTCTCTGGCTGCCCTTAACATTTTTTCCTTCATTTCAGCTTAGGTGAATCTGACGATTATGTGTCTTGGAGTTGCTCTTCTTAAGAATGCCTTCTCTCACCACTCCTATTCAACATAGTACTGGAAGTCCTAGCTAGAGTAATCAGGCAAGTGAAAGAAATAAAAGGCATTGAAAAGAAAGAGAGAAAGTTAAACTATCCTTGTTTATGGAAGATATGATTCTATGCCTAGAAAACCCCATAGTCACTGTCCAAAAGTTACTTGAACTGATACACAACCTTTGCAATGTTTCAGCATACAAAATACATACATAAAAATTAGTACTGGCTGGGCATGGTGGCTTATGCCTGTAATCCCAGCAATTTGGGAGGCCGAGGCAAGCAGATTGCCTGAGGTCAGGAGTTCGAGACCAGTCTGGCCAGCATGGTGAAACCCCGTCTCTACTAAAAATACAAAAAAATTAGCTTGACATGGTGGCATGCGCCCATAATTCCAGCTACTCGGGAGGCTGAGGCAGGGGAATTGCTTGAACCAGGGAGGTGGAAGTTGCAGTGAGCCAAGATCATGCCACTGCACTCCAGCCTGGGTGACAGAGTGAGACTCCATCTCAAAAAAAAAAAAAAAAAAAAACCCATACCATTCCTATACAACAACAACACAGAAACTAGAAGCTAAATCAAGAATGCAATCCCATTCACAATATTCACAAAGTAACAAAATATCTAGGAATACAGTTAACCAGGGAGGTGAAAGACCTCTACAAGAGTAAAAAACATTGCTCAAAGGAGTCAGAGACAACATAAAGAAATGGAAAAACATTCTATGTCCATGGATAAGAATCAATATTGTTAAAATGGCCATACTGCCCAAAGCAATTTACAGATTCAATGCTATTCCCATCAAACCACTGATGACATTCTTCACAGAATTAGAACAATGATTTTAAAATTCATGTGGAACCAGAGAACCCAAACAGCCAAGGAAATCTTATGCAAAAAGAAGAAACTTTGATACATTACATTATGTGACTTTAAACTATAATACAAGGCTACAGTAACAAAAACAGCATGGTCCTGGCACAAAAACAGACACACAAACCAGTGGAACAGAATAGAAACCTAGATATAATGCTGCACACCTGTAACCCTCTGATAGTCAGCAGAGCTGACAAAAACAAGCAATAGGGAAATAACTTTTTATTCAATAAATGGTGCTGGGATAACTGGCTAGCCATATGCAGAAATTTGAAACTGGATGCCCTTTTTACACAACATACAAAAATTAACTCAAAATGAATCGAAGTCTTAAATGTAAAACCTAAAACTATAAAAATCCTGGACAATAACCCATGAAATACCATTCTGAGCATAGGACCTGGGAAAGACTTCGTGTCAAAAATGCCAAAAGCAATTATGACAAAAACAAAAATTGACCAATGGAATATAATTAAAATAAAGGGCTTCTGCACAACAAAATAAACTATCAACAGAGTAAACAGACAACTTACAGAATGAGAGAAAATATTTGTAAATTATGCATGTGACAAAGGTCTATTATCCATAATCTATAAAAAATTTTAACAAATTTACAAGCAAAAGACAAACAACCCCATTAACAAGTGGGCAAAGGAAAGGGACACCTTTCAAAAGAAGACATACATGCAGCCAATAAGCATATAAAAAATGACCAACATCACCGATTATTAGAGAAATGCAAATCAAAACTACAGTGAGATAATATTTCATACAGGTCAGAATGGCAATTATTAAAAACTCAAAAAATAACAGATGCTGGCAAGGTTGTTGAGAAAAAGGAATACTTATGCACTGCTTGTGGGAATGTAAATTAGTTCAGCCATTATGGAAAGCAGTTTGGCGATTTCTCAAAAAACTTAAAAGAGAATTACCATTTGACCCAGCTATCTCATTATTGTGTATATACCCAAATGAATATAAATCATTCTACTATAAAGACACATTCACATGTATGTTTATCACAGTACTATTCATAACAATAAATAATAGTGGTCATAGAGTAATAAATTGCATTAGTATTGATACCCAGGAACCAAAGACGCTCATTAGATCATACCTATTAATCTGTTGATATCTACAACATTTTGTCTTAATATTTTAAAAACGTACTAAAAATCATGAAGTATACAGTTCGAGGAATTATTTTTTCTGTCTAAAAGCAAAGAAACATGATAGAAGACTAACTCTTCAGAAAAAATGTACTGTTTTTTTTTTTTCTAAGTTGGGGGAAATAGCAGTTATCTAAAGGCAGATTTCAGCTCAACCTAAGAAAAAATGTTCAAATGGATAGACTTTTTATGTAATCTTGGCATAGTCCACCTCAGTAAGTAGTGAAGTCCCTCTTTTTGTGGGATGTTTCAAGCAGAGACTCAAACCCAGGTTTCTTGTCAGTGATACTGTGATAATCAAATATTTAATTTTATCATGTTTTATGATCTCCTTTTCCCTATCATACTTCACAATAAAATAATTAACTTTTTAATGCTTATTATCTGCCATGCACCTAAGAGCTTTTCATGCTTTCGTTTACCAAATATTTGTGGAATGACTGAAATGTGCCAGAAACAAGTTTAGATGAAAAAGGTATAGCAGTGAAAAGAAGAAATAATTTCTCTTGTAAAGCTTATATTATACTGGGAAAGAGAGGTGATAAGAAATATGTATCAGGGAGTAATAAGTACTATAATTAAAAATGTGGCAAATTGAGGGAATAGAGAATGACGAGGAAGCATGTTATTTTAGACTGGCGAAGGAAGGTTTCTCTAATTAAGCGACATTTGAGCAAAGACTACAATAAAGTGAGGGAAAGAGCCACGTGGATTTTTTTTTTTTTTTTTTTTTTTTTTTTTTTTTGATGGAGTCTCACTCTGTCTCCCAGACTGGAGTGCAGTGGCGTGATCTCTGCTCACCCCAACCTCTGTCTCCAGGGTTCAAGTCATTCTCCTTCCTAAGCCTCCTGAGTAGCTGGGATTACAGATTTGTGCCACCACGTCCGGCTAATTTTTGTATTTTGAGTAGAGACGGGGTTTCACCGTGTTGGCCGGGTTGGTCTTGAACTCCTGACCTCGTGATCCTCCCACCTAGGCCTCCCAAACTGCTGAGATTACAGGCATGAGCCACTGCACCCGGCTACCATGTGGATTTTTGAAGAAAATTTTTCGAGGAGGAATGCATTAGGCAGACGTAACGAAGGACTCAAAGGTCCCGAGACCAGAGCTTGCTTCTTGTGTTCAAGACACCAAAAGGTGTTTTTGATTTCTGTCCAATCTACTACCTCATTTTGCACACTTTCTCCCATTCTTATAATACTTCAGCCATATTTACTTTTATTCAATGTGCTAGCACATCTTCTTTCTTGGCTATTTCATATGCTACATTCTTTGCCTGGGAAGCATTTCTTACATCTCCTTCTGTCTAGCGATCACTTACTCAGCCTTTAGGCTTTTGATTATGGTTTTCTGTGGGAGGTTGCCTCTGATTCCCCAGGACTGGGTTAAATACCTCTCCTCTTATACCCTATAGCAAGAGTTGTCATATAAATTAATATCCAAACTAGAACATTTTTGAGGCTGAAAAAGAGTGATATCAGTCATTCTATTGGGCCAACAACTGTAAACTATACCTATAGAGTTTATACAGTATTTGTATATATATTTTATCCTATACATACATGACACAGTAAGAGATTAACAACAAATAACCAATTACAAGCTAATAATAAAATAGAACTATAACAATACATTGTAATAAAAGCTATGTGAATATGGACTCATTCTCTCTCTTTCTCTGTCTCATGGATGTGTGTTTGTATGTGTGTGTGTGTGTGTGTCTGTGTGTCACTGTCTCTCTGTCTCTCAATATCTGATTGTATTGTACTCACGCATTTTCTTTCTTTTCTTTTTGTTTTTTTCCTTTTTTGAGTTGTGTCTCGCTCTGTCACCCAGGCTGGAGTGCAGTGGCACCATCTCGACTCACGGCAACCTCCACCTCCCGAGTTCAAGCTATTCTCCTGCCTCAGTAACTGGGACTACAGGTGTGCACCACCATGCTTGACTAATTTTTTGCATATATTTTTTAATAAAGACAAGGTTTCACCCTGATGGTCAGGAGTACTCACCCATTTTCTGAATGCAGCTGACAATGGGTAACTGAAACCTAGGAAAGTGAAACCACAGATAAAGGGGTACCAGTGTATATGGTGGTTGAATATTGGAGGCATGTGGTGAAGATTGTGGAGTTGAACTAGAAGAAAGGAGAAAGAGGTCAATGTCACTTGGGAATTATTCTCTTTGCAAGATTATGCTAACAACTATGTCATTGCAAACCTCAGTTTGAGAAAACTTTTTGAAAAGAAAGCCACCATGGAAATTTAAGGTATCAAAATCACTTATACTTAAAGAAGCAATTTTACATCTAATGGTGGAAACTACAGCTTATGATTTCTAGCCATCAAGTGAAATAAAGTGTGAATTTGCTCATTACTGACTTGATATCATTTTCTGAAATGTATCTGAGGTTTTTAGAGATGTTAGTAGTTGAGTTCTGCCTTGTTTTTTTTCTCTTGGAGTCTTTATTATGCTCCGTTTCCATGCATCAGATGTCTCCAAATCACTTTAGTCATATTGTTCTCCCCTTTACTTTGATTCTGTTTGATATTTCCCACCATCTGGTTTCAGGCTTTTAAATGGGTATCTGGAGGCTAGTATTTCAACATTCTAGTAAGAAATGGTAATTAAAAATATGTTTCTTTTATTATTCTGTGGTGACTGAAAGAAAACAGGCAAACAGTACTACATTATCTCTCATTTTAATGTAGCTGTATATCAATCAGAATCTCAACAACTTGTGGGTTTCTTTTTGTATTCTAGATCAATGCAGAAATTCTATTTCCCAATGAATAAAATGTACAGCCTCCTGCAAGTCATGGAAGCCAGGATGAATTGGTCATCTCCAGTGCTAAGTCTTTCATTGGGTCTATGGTTCTCAAGAGAAGTTATTCCTCTTTGGGATACAAGGGAGAAAGGAATGTAATGATAATTTGTTCTCACTGTTAACATATATATTATAAAATCAATTATGTACTATCTATCTGAATATATATACCTATGTATAGTTATTGACATAATGTATATACTCTCTTGACAATAACCACTTCAACAATAATTACCACTCAAGTTAGTTAAAATGTGAAAACACATGTATTACATTATGTGGAAATGGAAAATATATCATTCTCAGCTCTGATATATAAGCAAAATTTAATTATTTTAAAACTTCAGTTTAAAAAATGTTGTCAACTATTTTCTAGACAATTACCAAATGAGCTTATATTTGTACTATAAACAAGAAATGGATCTCACAGTAATAGAGTAAGGAAAAGACTGTCTCTTTGGTAGACCTCTGTTTCAGAACCCTTTTTCACTTGGTTGACTAATAGAAGAAATCCCATAATAGAAGATTTTTGCTTTACTTATAAGATTTGATCTATTTTAAAAATGTAATTCCAGTTGGGTGGAGAAAACTATTGAGTCTTAGCAGCCTGTGATTCTTAACTTTAAATGAGCTTATCATATGAGAACTAAAATTTTAAAACTAGGAAAAAAAATATGAGAAAGTTTTTGAGAGCACCAAGTGTCTAAGGAAAGTGAGGACATTGTACCACTGGTGAGGAAAAAAAAGACATGGAAAGGTGTGGACAAAAGAACTAAACTCCTATTTGGTGAATATCACAGTTGTGCTGGTAAAAAGTATCCATTCAGTCATTTATTCAACAATTATTCACTAGGCATTGGAAATATGCCTAGTGAGTAGAAGCAAATATGCTCTTACAGAGCTAGAATCTAGACTCTAGACAAAACTCCAGGCAGTAATAACAAAACAAATAAAAACTACAAACTAAGATGGATTCTAGGAAAAAGTAAGTAGTATTAGAAACAAATTTGACCTGAGTTCTGCTGGGAGACTTGAAGGACCATGGGATAAAATGTTCAATAAAACAAAAGATAGCATATACAAAGTCCTTGTGTTGTGAGGGAATATGGCAGGCAGAAAGCCCTGATAAAGCCCTGTGTAGCTGAATTACAGAAAGATAGAGAAGTGTAATAATAAAAAAAAAATTTTTAAAAAAAACACTTGAAAAATAGGTGAAGCCCAAAGCATAGAGAGATTTGTTTTGTTGAAATGTTAAGGAGTTTTAATCTTAACCTAAGAGCAATAAGAAAACATTGAAATATATTAAATTGAAAGAGGAGCCACTGATAAGGTTAGCATTACAACTTTTGGCAGCAATTGGAAGTTGCTAGAAAGGCGGACATAGTGAAGATGGTAGGAAAAATTTAGAAAGTTGTGAAATTAAGTCAAGCGATGATGTTGGTTTGATGTGGTGGCAGTGGAGGTAAAGAGAACTGAATAGTTGTGAATGATTTGGGAAGTAAAGTCTGTGAGACTTAGTTCTGGATTAGCTATGGGGTGTGAGTGGGATAGTGTCAAAATGCAGTTTAATTTCTTCCTTCTACAACTTGATGCTTGGACATGTCATTCTTTAAAACAGAGGATCTTTATAGAGGACTATATTTGCTGAGGGGGGAAGATTTGTGTGTGTGTGTGAGAGAGAGAGAGAGACAGAGACAGAGACAGAGAGAGAGGAGTGGGGTATGTGTTCAGCATTGATCTGAAGTACCTTTAAAATAGTTAAAGAATGATGTAGAACAAGTAGTTGAATATCCTGCTTTGGATTCCAAATGTCTCAGATGAACATATCTCTATTTTACTCATTTGGGGTATGTACTAATTGAAGCCACAAGAAAGATTATAGATTGAGAAGCCAGTAAAGTTTAAAAACAAACCTTGATTAATTATAACATACAAAGGCTGGGAAGAAGAAGATGAGCCTGCAAAGAAACATAGAAGGAAAATAACAGATAAGTACTGTCTTGTGGAAGCTGAGAGAAAAATGTGTTTCAAAAATGGTTGCACAGTTCAACAGCAAATATCGATAAGAAGTCAAATAAACTGTGAGCTGTAAAGTCTATGTAGTCATATTGGTGACATAACCAGATTTATTTTAAGGAGGGATGGGGCAAAAAGCTAAACTGAAGTGGATGAGTGGGGAAATAGAGAAATTGAGAACGTGAGCATAAATAATGTGGAGGGATTCACTTTAGATGGCATAAAAGACAGTTCCTTTGTCTCCTAGTTGGAGAGAAGGATAATAGCTGTTTTAACATTTAAATAAATGTGTAGGATTTCTGTTGTGAAAAATAAAACTTTCTTCTGTGAGTTTCCTCGTACCCTCTATTTTAAAATTTCTGACCCCTTCCTTCATTTTCTGCATGGGCAAAGAGGTTTGCAGATAATAAAGAAGTTTCAATACAGTCACTTGAGTAGTGAACCATAGTAAGGATACAGAGTAGTCTTGAAGTCTTACATAAAGCTAGTAAGTATTAACTTACATTGGAAATAATTGGCTGGATATTATTGAAATGCTGGGCAATTTTAATACTACTAATAAGCTACTCTTTATGCTATATATAAAATCTATGCTGGATAAACAGCCAAGTTACAAAAGGAAGTACTGAGTGAATGAGAAAAAAGTATAAGAATAAATATACCAGAAGTCTCCATGATCCTGAGATATGATCTCAAGGGAAACAGTCAAACAGGCAAGCTGGAAGGATAGCAGATTGAAATCAGAAAAGACAAGACTTGGGTTAATAATACTTGTGTTAGAGCAGCTGTGAATAATGGCGAGGTTCAAGTCATCATTGTGAAAATAACTGACTCACATGGTGTTGAGGAAAAAAATATATCAGTATTAGTTGAAGAAATGAGAGGTCTTGGTATTATTACATAGATGATTCCTGTAGGTATGAGAGTCATCCAGGATGAAGGCAAAACGTTTAAGGTGAAACAACAAGAACAGCAACAAACTGTGTTGTCAGAAAATTAAAAGCATCACTTTAGAATATTGTAGGGGAAGTGATCTCAGAGGAGAGCTAGGATTCAGTTAAGATAAGAAGATGGTGGAACATTTTTGTTTTGCAGTGCTCACCTGTATTCTGAGTAGTATATAGGGTGGTTGGCTAAATATGGAACAAGAAATATTTACGGAGAGTTTATTAAAAGGATTTTGGAAAGGGGGGTGGTTGCTTCAGTCATAGGCAGGGAAGTACAGAGCATTGAAGAGAGTAGAAAGCCTAGGAATCTTGGCATTTGGGGTGATTAGTTGTGAGGATAAAGATGAGGTTTGGTGTTTGGCCTGCATAATTTTGGTATTACAAGCTTTTTTCATGCAACAGGTATCAGAGAAATATTGTATGTTTTACTCTCAAGTATTGTTTCACTTTATTTTTGATTTGTAAGGAAACAAAGAGAATATTTAAAATGCATTAGTAGATGCTATGATATGAATGTTTCTCACCCTTCCAAAAATTTATTTGTTGAAATCCTACCCCCCAGGGTGATGGTATTAGGAGTTAGTGGTCTTTGAATGTGATTATATCATGGGGGCAGAGCCCACATGAATGAGATTAGTGCCCTTATTAGGAGAGAATGAGAAAAACTCCTCACTCCTTCCACCATGTGAGGACAAAGCAAAAAGATGTCATCTATGATCCCGAAGGCAGTCTCTCACAAAACATAAAATCTGTCTTGACCTTGGACTTCTCAGCCTCCAGAACTCTGAAAATCAAATTTCTGTTTTTTACAAGTTACACAGTTTATGGCACTTAGTTATAACAGCTTAAATAGACTAAGACAGCAGAGATCTCGTTAGTAAGAGATAACAGTCTCTGGGTCTTCAGCCCTTCCAGACTTGATTCCTAATTTGGAAGTCATGCGTAATCACATATCCCTAGGATAGGAAAAGCCACTTTTTCTCAATATTGAGGAATTTTTGTTTGGATTAGTTCCCCTAGCATATAACAGTGTACCTTGCTCCCTAATACTAAATCTTGATGAAATCCATCTCTGCTCTAGAATCTAGGACCATTTTATGAAAGCAAGAAAATCTGAAGAATTTTTGTCCAATAATTTAGTATATCAGGAACATTCACCTTACTATTGGTCCTACTCTCAAATCACACCCAAATTCTAATAACTGAGCCTGATGAACTGCTCCCCTGACTTCTTTCCTATTACTCTAAATTCCACCGCTATTTCCAAGAATTTCAAAGTTTAGAGTCCTGTCTCTGAAATGGGGATGCTGTGGCTGATTTCAACCCTCACCTGCACCACCTTTCTTTTGTTTGAGTTTAACTTGGCTTATCTTCCCTATTCATTGGTTTACACTTTTCATATCGCATCTTACTCTGGTCTGACTAGGCTTGCTGCTATAGAAATTTATTTATCAATAATGATTAAATAGAGGAATAGAAAAAAAGATAGTTTGGGATGATGCTCCCTATCTTTTTTATTTAATAAGATGTTTGCGTAGCTGCTAATGGCCAGAAGCTCCCTGGGCTTAAGGGTGCAATACCTCAATGAACCTGTAAACCATCAGCAGCACACCAGTGTGCTCTGCTAGTTGGGAAGGTCTGAGTACAAGAAAAGCCCGATCTTCTTGTTCAAGTTTATATCTAGAATACCTTGTTGGTTGAAAAGACATGAAGCAGATATTTTAATTTTATTTGATAAATTTGTAAAATATGACAATATGGCCGGGCGCGGTGGCTCAAGCCTGTAATCCCAGCACTTTGGGAGGCCGAGACGGGCGGATCACGAGGTCAGGAGATCGAGACCATCCTGGCTAACACGGTGAAACCCCATCTCTACTAAAAAATACAAAAAACTAGCCGGGCGAGGTGGCGGGCGCCTGTAGTCCCAGCTACTCGGGAGACTGAGGCAGGAGAATGGCGTGAACCCGGGAGGCGGAGCTTGCAGTGAGCTGAGATCCGGCCACTGCACTCCAGCCTGGGCGACAGAGCGAGACTCCGTCTCAAAAAAAAAAAAAAAAAAAAAAAAAAATATGACAATATGCTTGCTGTTACTTTTTGCTATTTCTACTTTATCTCATTCATGCTGTTGTACGTACATCTTTCTATACTCACTACCTTGAGGGTACAGTTATAATGATAGAAATTCAAAGAGAAAGGAAAGATTCAATTCTCAGCTTTTGAATCTCAACATAGATTTCAAAATAGGATTTGAAGTTCATAAGAGAGATGGAAACTTATATGAATCTCAAGATGACTGGCTTTTGATCTTCCCCTCCCCTCCCCTCCCCCCGCCCCTCCCCTCCCTTCCCTTCCCCTCCCCTCCCCTCCCCTCCCCTCCCATCCCTTCCCTTCCCCTCCCCTCCCCTCCCCTCCCCTCTTATTGCCAAGCGTGGAGTGCAATGGTGCGATCTTGGCTCACTGCAACCTCTGCCTCCTGGGTTCCAGTGATTCTCCTGCTTCAGCCTCCTGAGTAGCTGGGATTACAGGTGCCTGCCACCATGCCCGGCTAATTTTTGTATTTTTAGTAGAGACGAGGTTTCACCATGTTGGTCAGGCTGGTCTCAAACTCCTGACCTCAGGTGATCTACCCACCTTGGCCTCCCAAACTGCTAGAATTACAGGCATGAGCCACCATGCCTGGCCAGCTTTTAATTTTTAAAAGAGAAATGTCTGAAGAAATTAGGCTAATAGAATGTATATCTAGAGGAAAGGTAAGGGAAACCACAAATATAATGGATTTACCCTGAAACAAATGAGAAAATCTTAAGTTACCTGATTTTATTTACCCTGAATTAACAAGATTAAATATAAAGCCATAGAGCAAATCAAAGGCACAAGTTGAAAAATAATATCAGTTACAGAAATTTGGTCTTTGTGCACATCTAAGTTGCATTCTAAGACTTATTTTAAATTGCTACATGCTCAAATCCTTTCCTATGTGTAATTTGAAGAAAATAACTCCTCAGTTAATACTGATAGGACCAGTTGTAATACCACATCCTCTAACTGAAAATACATTGAACTCATACAATTTTAAGTGAACTAACTCAGAAAGCCAACACAGTTCTAGTCTTAACAGGTGCCTTATATCCTTTTATAGGTTTACAGTTTTTAATTGACCAATAGTTAAGGCATTTCTCAACAACCACTAACAAAAGAAATTCAGGCTTGCTGAACTTGGGCTGTCTAGGTAACAGGAAATATATATTTTTTTATGAATCAAGTTTGACATTTTAACCCTTTATAGATGTGCTGCTTTTTCCGATTATCTGAACATAGTTGAACATGTAAGGTTTTGAGGAATTCTAATTCCCTGCTTTCTTGAATTTACTTTCTCATCAAGTAATAATTACCTACACAGTTTCACCATGTACCATCTGTGTGACTTCAGACAACTCACTGAGTTTCCCTGAGCCCTTTTTTTTTTTTGCATATGAAATGGCCATAGTAGAACAAATTGAACAAGAAAATTAGAAGGTATTAGATTAATGTCAGAAAATGAGATCCTTTATATAGTAATTATGGAACAGTATTGGATAAGGATCTTTAAAACAGTAAGAAAAAAATTTAGAGAATTGTAAAGCTAATTTCATAGATGCTCAATATGTATGGTGAATCATACAAGGATGTGACCAGATTTATGATAATATATAGTATTCCTTGTTTACTATGTGTAAGTATTATGCTAAAGGACTATGCATTACCTCACTTAATCCTTCCAATAATCTTATAAAATTATAAAGTCTATTATTTCCCACTTTAGAGATGAGGAAACTGAGGCTCAAAGAAGATAGGTAAATTGCCCTACTTCTCACATCTAGTAAATGATGAATCATGAGTCTAGTCCTCGCAAACATTAGTACTACTAGATTGCACTGTCTTACCCTCATCCTTGAATAAGTCTTCCTCATCCTCATAATTTTTAAAACTCATCTTCATCAAATATTTTCTTATATAAACTGAGTTTCATCTTTGCCTTATGTTTTGTGCTCGTATGTTTCCTTATCAGTCCTATTCTTACTTAGGCTTGTTGAGTTTTGCATTTTTGATCATTTGTTTGGCCTTATAATCTTCTCTACTATTTTTGGTGCAAACACCATGGGGTATTCTTTTGTCTTCTCTATTTACTTGTCTCAGTTTTTTCTTTTTCTCATTATATATTATGTTTAAATAATATCTGTCTTTGAATTATTTTAAGTCTTCAAAGTTATCAATGCTATAGATATATGGTGGAGAATTTAAAGAAATCAAGATAACTAAATAAAACATTCACTTTTACAGCAGATTTGGGGAAAAGAATATATAATTGATCTGTTTGTCAGAGTATTTGTTCAGATCATTCAGATTATACTGCACACCTGATTTCACTACTGTTGAAAGTATTAACTTTTTTTTCATTTTACTGACTTCTGGATTTTAAAACATGTTATATTATGGCTTAAGTCTACTTTGTTTTTTGTTTTTTTTGTTGTTGTTTTTTTTTTTTTTTTTTTTTTTTTTTTTTTTTTTTTTGGTAGTGGCTGAGATTTTTTTTATTTGAGACCCTACATCACATTTATCTCAGCCACTACCAAAAATAGAAAAAGCAAAGTAGAATTAAGCATGCAGAAGGAAGGAAATAATCAAGATAAGTACAGACATCAATTACATTAAAAATAGGAGATTGACAGAGGAACCAACAAAGAAATCTGGTTTTACTTAAATACTTGTTGATAAACATTTTAACAAGATTGAAAAAAACTCAGAAGACACAAATTAGCAATACAAGGAATAAAATAGTAGATATCACTACAAATCCTGCAGCCATTTAAAAGATAATAAGGCAATCCTATGAGCACCTTTAGAATCATAAATTTAACAATTTAGAAGAAATGAGCCAGTTCCTCAACACTGCAAGCTAACAAATTCAACAAGACAAATGAATAATCTGAATAGCCCCATTACCTTTAAAGTAATTGCATGTATAGTTAAAAAGTTTCCAAGAAAGATTTCTCTAGGCCCAGATGGTTTCACTGGAGAATTGGACCAAACATTTAAAGAAGAATTCACACCACTTTTACACAATACTTTGTTCATATTTTGTTGAGGTATTTTGAGTCTATGTTTGTGAGAGAGATTGAAGTTTTATTTTGTATTTTATTTTTATTTTTTTGTATTGCTGGTGTCTTATTTTGGTAAGGGAATAGTGCTGATCTCATAAAATGAGTTAGAAAGTCTCCCATCCTCTTTTCTTTCCCGAAAGAGGTTGTGTAAAAGATGGTGTTAATTCTTCTTTAAATGTGCTTTCCTAGGCCTGGTGTCCCTAGGTCACCATAAAACACATAGAAAATATTGTCAGTCAGCCCCGCCCACCCACCCGTTACTGGTGAAGTTCCCTATTGATTTCTCCTGGTGTTGATTGCAGGGGCAGACTGTGCTACTCTAGGCCACTGGGTGCTACAAGGTAGAGAGGTTAGGAGTAGCCGGATCTAAATAAAAAAAGAGAGCTTCCAAGGTCCTGCTTTTTAGGCTGTTCAGTGCCAGCAGTACGAAGACACTGGGCCTGCTATGCTTCCTGTCTCTTGGAGGGTTGAGAGACTTTGGGCCTGATGTTGCTTCTGGCTCTGAGAAGGTGGTGAGGAGACACTGAGTTGCTGTGCTTTCACTCAAGCCTTGGGGTCCCCCAGGCAGTCAGCTTCCCCTTTCATTCATTCAGTTTATTCTATGACTATCTATTATGTTATCTTTAGGCTTTTTACTTGTACTAAGTGAAGAGAAGCTGGAAGAAATGAATCTATGCCATCTTGTTCCAAATCAGAAGGATATATGTTATTTTTAATCCAGGTTTCTGTGCTTATTGTTTTCAGAGTAAGAATTGGTAAGTTTATCTATTTCACTTTACTTTCTCGAAATGAAAGTTATATATGCTTAAGCCTTTAGACTAAATACAAAATTCTCCATAGATTTGTTTTCCAATACACATATTTTTCAAAAATGTATTTCTAATTTCATTCTCTCTTCAGCCAAATCACACTTCTTTTCAATACATCTTGTTCCCTCCTGCCACCATGCCTTTATTCATGTTATTGCCAATGTCTGGAATGCTCTCTATTTTTCTAAATCAAGTTGCAACAATTTGGTTAAGAAAAAAATTATAATAATCAACCCTATATGAAACTCTACTTCACTGACTTCATTCTTTGCCCAGTTCTTAGCATACTCAAGAGATTCCTTAATCAACATTTCTTCAGCAGTAAGCATGTAGTATTTCTCCTTATATATATATTTTCCCTCATGAGCTATTTTTAATATTCTCACAACACCTGAAACAGTACCATACATTGAGGAATAAAGCTAGAAATTATAAGGCAATAATTTTAACTATTTTGATGAAAGCCTCTCAAACATTCTGCTTTATATTTATGAATATGTCACACATACATTTTAGATTCCATTTAGTTTTGAGGGTACAGAGGATCTGAAGGCAGAATAATTTAGATAACAGACTCATTTCTGAATTTTGATTTCCATTTGTAGAACTAAATTATGTGACCAGATGTCAAAGGAAATAATGGTAAACTCTCCCACCTTGTGAATGAATAATATTGTGTGAAAAGACAGATGGCAAAAAGCAGCAAATATTTTCTGGGGTGCTTTTTTTGCTTTGAAAATTGCTGAAGTTTAAAACCTAAACTTTATTGAAGTTGCATTAAGGAATGTCTATAAATTTAATATCTGTGGTGGATTGGCTATACTAACAACATGAAATCTATTTACAAAATAGTAAAATGGTGTTCAGTGAGTATATAGACCTTTGACTCTGGAATCAAATTCCAGCTTTAAAGGGAAAATTATTGAATGAACTCTGACATTCCCAGATGCCATGACTTTTTTATTGCTAATTCGTTTTAACCTGTCCACAAGATATTTGCTTCCAAATACATTGAAATAATAGAACCATATTTCTCCTCCCATCTGAGCCAACAAATAAAGACAAAATATATGAAATGAGAAATTTTTAGGTGTTGAATATCTGGCAATCAAAGACAGTAAACCTTGAGAGAGTGCAAACAAATAATATTGTTTTAGCTTACTTCCTTGGGACAGTTTCCCAACCACAAGTAGAGGGAGCCCAGATAGAACCCAGTTAATTCCCTGAGTTGAGAAGAAAGATCTGAGAATCCAGGTTAATTAAGGCAACCAGTGTTTACAGAATGCAGTTCTGGAGAAGAGACAGCTGCCCTCACATATTCAAATGAGTATGTGACTGTGAGGAAACTATCCAAGACATTAGAAACAACTTCCAGAGGATTTGAATTCTCTGCATTCACATAGGCCCCACGATAGTGACTCTTGCTGCCAGATAAACCTTAATATCTACAAGACATTGGGTAGAGCAAACAGAAGGATTTCACCTCAGTAATGGGAAATAATTAGCCCTAGGCTGCAAAGTGCTCTAGATGCACCAAACGAAAGGATCAAATTGTTTTCAAGTGACTTAACTGCATCACAGAACAAAGGTCTAGAAATACAAAAATATCAAGCATCAAACAATCTAAAATAGTAACATCTGGCATCAAAAATTACCAGTCATGTAAAAAAAATAAGATATATAATGAGCTTTTTGGGGTGGAGCAAGATGGTGGAATAGAAGGCCCCACTGATCATCCCTCCAGCAAGGACACCAATTTAACAATTATCTGTACACAAAAAAAATGCCTTCATAGGAACCAAAAATCAGGTGAGTATTCAGAGTATCTAGTTTTAACTTTATATCACTGAAAGATGCACTGAAGAGACAGTAAAAACAGTCTTAAATCACTGATGCTACCCCTCTCCTATCTACCAGCAGAGGCAGCCTGGTACAGAAAGCATTACTGTGTGTTAAGGGATTAATAGCCAGCAATTGTGAGGCCTCGAGTTGAGTGCTCAGGGAAATCAGAAAGGCAGGCAGATTTTCAGGCATTCAGAGTGCTTGCTTGCCTGGTTTAGCAGTCTGAGTCACCTACCCCTCCTGTGCAGAGATTTTGGTGCAGTGGGACCATCTCTGCTTAACACCCATGCAAATCTCCAGGAATTTAGAGCATCTGTTAACCTAGAACAGCAGCCTGAGCAGTTCCACTATTCCTGGTAGAGATCCTAGTGCAGAGGTTGGGGGTGGGGGCCTTCTTCACTCCACACCCAGGCAGACCTCAAGGCATCTGAAACATTCACTGTCCTGGATTTGAAGTTTAGGCTGCCCCTCACACCAAGCAGAGAAATTGGGGCTGAGATTTCCTGGCTCCATTCCTAGGCATACCTCTCGGAGCTTGGTGACTGCTCACTGGATTCTCCTTTGGTGCTGGTGATTGTGCCTGCCATCAGGGCACCTATAGGCAGACTTGTCTTGCAGAGCCCTTTCCATATTTCCCCTACTTCCCTGGGCCTGAGAAGGGAGCTCAGACCACTGTGAACTTCATGAGTCAGACCATTGCCTGAGGTAACAGAGATCTTCTCCAAGTAAAAAAACATTCAAGTATATACTCAGACACATCAGCTTCAGCTGGCTCTTACCCATAAGCACTATCTGCTTACTTACAAGTAAAACCACAAAGCCCAATATAAAACCTGCTAAGAGAAGTGCATAGGGCTATACAAGCAAAACCAAAATACCCTACTCGGAATTCTCTTTGGTCACAACACCTAGGGAGGGAAAGAAAGGGAAAGGGAAAGAAGAAAAACACTATAATACTTTAGATAAAGAAAAATAAAAATTCCTACCCTCAAGAAAGTAACTGCAAACATTAGAAGTGCCAGTGTCTCCATATGAGAAGAGACTAGAATAGGAACTCTGGCACAACAAAAAAGCTGAATGAAATGACACGACCAAAGGATCACACTAGTTCTCCATCAATGGTTCTAACCAAAATGGAAACTCAGAAATGACAGGTAAATAATTCGAAGTGTGGATTGTGAGGAAGCTCAATAAGATCCAAGACAAGGTTGAAAGTCAACAGATAGATCATGGGGAGGGGGGAGGGGGGA
Organism: Macaca fascicularis; assembly: GCF_037993035.2. NCBI lineage: Eukaryota > Metazoa > Chordata > Mammalia > Primates > Cercopithecidae > Macaca > Macaca fascicularis. The sequence goes on along the minus strand of NC_088395.1, from coordinate 123,254,766 downwards.
GGGATTGCATTGGGAGTTATGCCTGATGTAAATGACGAGTTGATGGGTGCTGACGAGTTGATGGGTGCAGCACAGCAACATGGCACAAGTATACATATGTAACAAACCTGCACGTTATGCACATGTACCCTAGAACTTAAAGTATAATAATAATAATAAATAATTAAAAAAAAAAGAGACTCCTAAAAACAAAACAAAACAAAAAAGAAAGTCAACAGATAGAAACTTCTAAAGCAATTTAGGGAATGAAGGAAGAGATAAATACCATAAAAAGAAATCAGAACTTCTGAAATTCAAACATTCATTTAAGGAATTTCAAATTATAATTGAAAGTTTTATCAATAGATTAGACCAAGCAGAAGAAAGAATCTCCGAGCTTGAAGACCAGTCTTTTGAACAAACACAGTCAGTAAAAAGTAAAAAAATAATAATAACTATGGGAAAATAAGGAGAGTTTTTGAGAAATATGGGATTATGTAACGTGACAAAACCTTTAATTGTTGGCATTCCTGGGAGATACAGAGAAAAAGAAAGCAACCTGGAAAACATATTTGAGGGAATAATTCAATAAATTTTCCTAAACTTGCTAGAGAGGTAGACCGTCAGATACAAGAAATCCAGAAAACACTTGCAAGATACTATACAAAATGAGCATTAACAAATCATGACCTGATCACTTTGAGCCAACTCTAGCCCCAAACCTAGCTACAAATATTACCAAAATATCTTAATCAAACCATTTACCTTAGACAAAGGTACAGACAATAGAAATTTTTATCCTGGCGCAAGAGACATAAGTACCATAAGGGAAAGATGAAAGAACTTTCTCAAGCACTAAAAAGCAAATATAAACCCTATACCTTCTGCATAATACATTAACCAGAAATAGCTTTACACAGAGAACTATAGTCAAGTTCCCTGAAACCAGACGAGCTACCCAAGAACAGCTGAAAGAGCACACTCTCCTATGTGGCAAAATATTGGGAAGATTTATGTGTAGTGGTGACAAGTCTACCAAACCTGGTGATAGGTGGTTGTCCAACATAGAATCTTAGTTCAACTTTAAACTACCCACAGAATTATTTAATCTCCCTGTAAGTTTAACTGTTAGTCTAAAGAGGAACAGCTCTTTAGACCCCAGGGAACAACCTTCCTACAGAGAGTAAAAAATATTACTACCACAGTTGGCCCAAAAGCAGCCACCAATGAGGAAAGTATTTAAGCTCAATATCTAACTTTTAAAATTCTAATTACTCTACTGAACTCCTAGCATCACATTGGGCTAATCTATTATCTAATAGAAACAATAATGTTAGTATAAGTAACATGAAGACATTCACCATTGCTTAAGCTTACATCAGACTGGAATAACCCACTGACAGTTAACATCCTAATACTAATAAATGATATAATAAGCATCCTATTATTGATAATGTTAACCCGACACAGGTATACTCTAAGAAAATATTACAAAAAGTAAAAGGAACTCGGCAAATCATACCCTGCCTGTTTACTAAAAACATCACTCTAGCATTACCAGTATTAGAGTCACTGCCTGCCCAGTGACATATGTTCAATGGCCGCAGTATCCTGACCATGCAAAGGTAGCATGATCACTTGTTCCCTAAAGAGAGACTTGTATGAATGGCCACAGGAGGGTTCAGCTGTCTCTTATTTTTAATCAGTGAAATTGACCTGTCCGTGAAGAGGCGGATATAAACAGATAAGATGAGAACACCCTATGGAGCTTTAATTCATTAATGCAAATAAAAATTCAAGCAAGCCTAAAGGCCCTAGCCTATAATCCCTGCACTAAAAATTTTGGTTGGAGTGACTTCAGAGCATAATTCAACCCCTGAACAACCTAAACTAAGACCACTAGTCTAATCGAGTTAATACCCATTTACCCAATAATTTGATCAATGGAATAAGTTACCCTAGGGATAACAGCACAATTCTATTCTAGAGTTCATATCGACAATAGGGTTTATGACCTGGATGTTGGATCAGGACATCCTAACGGTGTAGCCACTATTAAGTGTTCATTTGTTCAATGATTAAAGTCCTAAGTGATCTGAGTTCAGACCGGAGTAATCCAGGTCGGTTTCTATCTATTTAACATTTCTCCTAGTATGAAAGACAAGAGAAATAGAGCCCACTTCATAAAGCCCTCTCACTCCATAGATGATGCTCTCAATCTAACAAATCATGACACACACACTACTCAAGAACAGGGTTTGTTAAGATGGCAGAGCCTGGCAATTGCATAAATCTTAAAACTTTATAATCAGAGGTTCAACTCCTCTTCTTAACTACATACCTATAATTAATCTTCTCCTACTCATTATTCCCACTCTTATCGCTATAGCATTCCTTACACTCATCGAACAAAAAATTTTAGGCTATATACAACTATGCAAAGGACCCACATTGTAGTTCCCTATGGGCTGCTTCAACCTTTTGCTGACACAATAAAACTTTTCACCAAAGAAACTTTACAGCTCTCAACATCTGTATTACCTTTTATATTATTTCTCCAACCCTAGCCCTTTCCATCACTCTCCTCTTACAAATCCCCCTCCATATACCAGATCCTCTAATTAACTTTAATATAGGTCTCCTATTTATACTAGCCACATCAAGTCTAACCGTCTACTCTATTCTATGATCAGGATGAGCATCTAATTCAAAATATGCACTAATTGGTGTATTAAGAGCCATGGCCCAGACAATTTCATATGAGGTTGCCCCAACCATTATCCTTCTATCAGTCCTACTGATAAGTGGCTCATTTAACTTGCATACACTCATCACAATGCAAGAATTCCTATGACTGCTCTTACGATCATGGCCCCTAGCTATAATAGAATTTATCTCCATACTGTCAGAAAGAAACTGAGCCCTTTTGATCTAACAGAGGGAGAGTCAGAGTTTGTCTCAGGCTTCAACACTGAATATGCTGCAGGCTCATTTGCCCTCTTCTTTATAGCAGAATACATGAATGGTATCATAATAAATACCCTAACTGCTATTATTTTCCTAGGAACGCTACACGCTATATATTTGCCAGAGCTCTATACCACAAATTTCATTACCAAAACCCTTCTTTTAACCACCCTATTTTAATGAATTTGAACAGCATACCCTCAATTCTGCTATGACCAACTCATACATCTTCTATGAAAAACTTCCTACCACTTACACTAGCATTCTGCATATGATATATCTCAATGCCTGTCCTAATTTCCAGCATCCCACCCCAAACATAAGAAATATGTCTGACAAAACAATTACTTTGATAGAGTAAATAATAAAGGTTAAAATTCTCTTATTTCTAGAACTGTAGGAATTGAACCTACCCCTGAGAATCCTGAGAATGATATGAATTAAGACATATATGATGGTCCACTTTTGCTTTAAGAATAGTAAATGTATTTTCTCTTTCTTATGATTTCCTTAATGATATTTTTTCTCTAGCTTACTTTATTGTAGGAGTATAGTGTATAATACACAGATTGTACAAAAATACGTGTTAATCAACTCTTTATGTTATCACTAAGGCTTCTGGTCAACATTAGCCTATTACCAGTTAACATTTTGGGGACTCAAAAGTTATACTTGGATTTTCAACAACACAGGAAATCAGGGTTCCTAATTCCCACATTATTCAATGGTCGATTGCATATGCCAGCAGTTACAAAACATAGAAAAAAATTGATAAATTCCTGGACACATAAAAACTACCAAGATCGAATTATGAAAAAATAAAACATCTGAACAAATAACAAATTGAATCAGTAACAAAGTGTCTCCCAGCAAAGAAAAACCAGGACCTGATGCTTTCATCACTGAATGTTATCAAACATTTAAATAAGACATAATACCTTTCTTTTCCAAACTATTTCAAAAAACAGAATAGGAAGAAATTCTTCTAAACTCATTTTTTTTGAGGACAGTGTGGCTCTGATTCCAAAATCAGATAAGAACACAGTAAAAAAGAGAAGTATGAGTCAATTTCCTGAGTGAAAGTAGATGTAAAATTGCTCAGTAAAATAGAAAATTGAATTCAACAGCACATAAAAAACATCATTCACCATCTTCAAGTGAGATGCATCTCAGGGATGTAAGGATGATTTAACCTATAGTTATTTCTATAAATTATTTCTGTAAATAATTAAAGTTATTTCTATAAATATGATGCATCACTGAAACAGAATTAAGAACAAAAAACGCGATCATTCCAATAGATTCAGAAAAAGCATTCAATAATAAAACTCATCTCTTTCTGATAAAAACTCTTAATAAAAGAGGTTAGAAAGAAAAACACCTCAACACAATAAAGGCCGTATGTGACAGACCCACAGCTAACATCATACTGAAGAGGAAAAAAACTGAAAGATATTCCTTTATGATATAAAATAAGACAAGGATGTCCATTTTAACTACTTTTACTCAGCATAGTACTCGAAGTTCTAGTCAGAACAATTAGGCAAGAGGTAGAAAAACAACACAGCATCCAAACTGGAAAAAAGGAAATTAAGTGGTCCCTATATTCAGATGACACAATAGTACATATAGAAAACCCCGAGAGGTGGAGCAAGATGGTGGAATAGAAAGTTCCACCAATCAACGCCTCCCCCCAATAAAGATACCAAGTTAACAACTATCTACACACACACACACAGACACACACACACACACACACACATTCACAATGCCTTCATAAAAACCAAAAATCAGGTGAGCACTCACAGCACCTGGTTTTAACTTCATATTGCAGAAAGAGGAACTAAAGAGTTTTTTAATTTTTGCAATCTACTCATCTGACAAAGGGCTAATATCCAGAACCTACAAAGAACTCAAACAAATTTACAAGAAAAAAACAAACAACCCCATCAAAAAGTGGGCAAAGGATATGAACAGACATTTCTCAAAAGAAGACATTCATACAGCCAACAGACACATGAAAAAATGCTCGTCATCACTGGCCATCAGAGAAATGCAAATCAAAACCACAATGAGATACCATCTCACACCAGTTAGAATGGCGATCATTAAAAAGTCAGGAACAACAGGTGCTGGAGAGGATGTGGAGAAATAGGAACACTTTTACACTGTTGGTGGGATTGTAAACTAGTTCAACCATTATGGAAAACAGTATGGCGATTCCTCAAGGATCTAGAACTAGATGTACCATATGACCCAGCCATCCCATTACTGGGGATATACCCAAAGGATTATAAATCATGCTGCTATAAAGACACATGCACACGTATGTTTATTGCGGCACTATTCACAATAGCAAAGACTTGGAATCAACCCAAATGTCCATCAGTGACAGACTGGATTAAGAAAATGTGGCACATATACACCATGGAATACTATGCAGCCATAAAAAAGGATGAGTTTGTGTCCTTTGTAGGGACATGGATGCAGCTGGAAACCATCATTCTTAGCAAACTATCACAGGAACAGAAAACCAAACACCGCATGTTCTCACTCATAGGTGGGAACTGAACAATGAGATCACTTGGACTCGGGAAGGGGAACATCACACACCGGGGCCTATCATGGGGAGGGGGGAGGGGGGAGGGATTGCATTGGGAGTTATACCTGATGTAAATGACGAGTTGATGGGTGCTGACAAGTTGATGGGTACAGCACAGCAACATGGCACAAGTATACATATGTAACAAACCTGCACGTTATGCACATGTACCCTAGAACTTAAAGTATAATAATAAAAAAAAAAAGTAAAAAAAAAAAAAATAGTTTTTTTTTTTTTTTTAAGTCCTGAATCATGGAGCCCACTACTCCCCAATTCCCAACAGAAGGAGTGTGGTGTCAAGAACATTTCTAAGCACTGAGGGAGGGAGAACACACAATTGTGAGGCACTGATCACAGTGCTGTTCTGTTAGAATAGAAATAAAATGTGGAAAAAAACTAAACTGATGCCCATCAAGAAGGGGAACTTAAACCATCCCTAACCTGAGAAGAATGGCCAATCTCAGTAGTCCAAACTTGAGTTCCCTCAATCATTGCCGCCACGGGCTTCGGGGCTCTGGGTCTCCAAGTAAACTTGAAAGTCTGTCTAGGCTATGAGGACTGCAAATCATAAATGAATCCTAGGGCTGAACTAGGCCCAGAGACAGTGGACTAGGGGAGCACATCACCTACTAAGATACCAGCTGGGGCAGCCAAATAAGTGCTAGCATCTCATTTCCCCTGACTCCACGCTTTAGAGCTTGCAACTTTAAAGAAGATTCCTTCCTCATATTTGAGAGGAGATGGAAGAGTGGAGAGGACTATGTCTTGCATCTGGGATACTAGGTCAGCCACAACAGGATAGGGCACCTGAGTCCTCTGATCCAGGTTGTAGCTCCCAAATGCCATTTCTAAACACACCCTGAGCCAGAAGGGAACCTGCTGCCTGGAAGAAAGGTACCCAGTTTTGGAAACATTCATCACCTGCTAATCAAGGAGCCCTTGGACCTGAATAACAAGCAGTGATACCCAGGTACTGCATAAAGGGCCTTGGTGAGCATCTGAGACTTGCTGACTTCAGGTACCAACACCTTCTCAGGGAAATAGAGTGGCAAGTGGGTTCTTAGGGTCCCTGATTCCAAAACTTGATTTTTGGATGACATTTCTGGACCTGTCCTAGACCAGAGGGAGAGTCCACTACCCTGAAGTGTGGGTCCCAGGCCAGGCAGCATTCACTATAAGCTGACTTAAGAGACATTGGGCCTTAAAAGAATATCAGTGGTAGTTTAGAAGTATTCCACATGACCAGGGGTGGGCAGTGGCTACAAAATGAGGCTCCTGTGCCTTTGGAAAAGAGGATAATAGTGGGAAAAACTGCATCTTATGGTTTGAGTACCAGATCAGCCACAATACAGTGGAATACCAGTTAGATTTCTGAGAATTTTTACTCTAGACGCGGACTTCCAGATGGGCCTCTGGACCCACCTGGGGACTAAGGGACCTCACTGTCATAAAAAGAAAGAGATAGGCCTGGTTTGCTTTGCCACCTGCTGAGTATAGTGCCTTAGATCCTTGAGTGAAAATAGGCTATATTTGGGGAGTGGTTCTAGCAGGCCTTGGGCTGGACCCAGTGCTGTTCTGGCTTCAGATCTGACCCAGTGAAGTCATAGTTGTAGTAGCCACAGGGGCTCTTGTGTTACTCCAATCTCAGTTTAAGTTGGCTCGGAAAAGACACACAGACTTTGTATATTTGGGAGAAATTAAGGCAAGAGAACAAGAGTCTCCGATTGGTAATCCAGAGAATTCTCACATATCTTGTCCAAGACCATCAAGGCAGTACCTCGGAGTCTGCATGAACCATGGTGTTGCTGGGCTTGGGGTGGTCCATAAAGCAGAAACAGCTTAGATCACAACATCCAAACCCTTTCAAATATCTGGAAAGCCTTCCCAAGAAGCATGGCTACAAATAAGCCCAGACAGTGAAGACTACAATAAATATCTAACTATTCAATGCACAGACACCAAACAACATCTATTAGCACCAACACCATCCAGAAAATCATGACTTCACCAAATGAATTAGATAAGGCACCAAGAAACAATTCTGGAGACAAGGAAATATTTGATCTTTCAGAGAGAGAAGTCAAAATAGCTGTGTTGAGAAAACTTAAAGAAATTCAAAATAACAAAGAAGAAATTCAGGATTCAACCAGATAAGTTTAATGAAGAGATTGAGATAATTAAAATATATCAAGCAGAAATTCTGGAACTGAAAAATGCAATTGAAATATAAAAATTGAAATAAAGCCTTTCCCAGAGAAAGAAAAACTGAGGGATTTTAACACCAGGCCTGTCCTACAAGAAATGCTGAAGGGAGTACTTCATCTAGAAAGTAAAGGGCACTAAACAGAAATAAATAATCACCCAAACATACAAAACTTACTAATGGTAGTAAGTATACATAAAAACACAGAATATTGTAACACCGTAACTGTGGTGTATAAACTACTCTTATCCTAAGTAGAAAGAATAAATGATGAATCAATCAAAAATAATAACTACAACAATGTTTCAAGACATATTAAAATAAGATACAAATAGAAAAAAAACAAAGTTAAAAAGCAGTGAAAAAAGTTAAGGTGAGCTTTTGCTTATTTTATGTTTTGCTTGTTTGTTTACACAAATAGTGCAAAGTTGTCAGATTAAAATACTGGGTTATAAACTGGTATTTGAAAGCCTCATGGTAACTTCAAACCAAAAAATATACAATAAATAAACAAAGAATTAAAAGCAAGAAACTATATCATATCACCAGAGAAAATTACGTTCATTAGAGGAAAACAGGAATAAAAGAAAGAAAAAAAAAAAGATCACAAAACAAACAGAAAACAAACAACAAAATGGCAGGAGTAAGTTCTTATTTACCAATAATAACATTGAATGTAAGTGGAAAAAACTCTCCAATCAAGAGTAATAGACTGAGGCTGAATGGATGAAAAAACAGGACCCATTTATCTGTTGCCTACAAAAAAACCCACTTCACCTATAAAGACACACATAGAATGGGAAAAAAAGAGGGATGGAAAATATATTCTATGCCAATGGAAATGAAAAAAAGCAGTAGTCATTATACTTATACCAGACAAAATAGGTTTCAAGACAAAAACTACAAGAAGAGACAAAGAAAGTCACTCTATAATGATGAAGGGGCCAATTCATAAAGAAGTTATAAGAATTTTAAATATGAATCCACCCAACATGGAAATAGTCAGATATACGAAGAAAATTTTAGTAGAGCTAAAAAGACAGATAGGCCTGAATAACATAATAGGTGGGGATGTAAACATTCCACTTTCAGCATTGGACAAATCTTCCAGCCAGAAAATCAACAAAGAAACACTGGACTTAATCTGTACTATAGACCAAATCATCTAATAGATATTTATAGAACATTTCATCCAAGACCTGCAGAAAACATTCTTTTCCTAAGGACATGATCATTCTCAAGGGTAGACCATATGCTGGGTAACAAGACAGGTTTTAAAACATTAGAAAAATTGAAATAATATTAAACACTTTCTTGGACCACAATGGAATGAAACTAGAGATTAATAACAATAGAAATTTTGGAAACTATCCAAATTCATGAAAACAAAACAATATTCTGAATGACCAGTAGGTCAATGAAGACATTAAGAAAGAAATTGAAAAATTTCTGGAAACAAACAAATGATAATGCAAAGACAACATACAAAAACCTATGGAATGCAGCAAAAGCAGTAGTGAGAGGGAAATTTGTAACTATAAGTGCCTACAACAAAAAAAGAGGAAAAAAATTAAATAAACAATGTAATGATGCACCTTGAAAAATTAGTAGAAGAAAAGAAACAATAAAGATCAGAGCAGAAATCAATGCAATTGAAATGAAAAGCACAATACAAAAATACCAATGAGACAAAAAGCTGGCTTTTTGAAAAGTTAAATAAAATTGACAAACCTTTAGTCAGATGAAGAAAAAAAGAGAGATCTAATCAAATGAAATGAGAAATAAAAAAGAAGACATTACAACTGATGCTGCAGAAATTCAAAGGATTCTTAGTGGCTAGAATGAGTAGTTGTATGCTACTAAATTAGAAAATATGGAAGAAATGGGTGAATTCCTATATATATAGAACTAAACAAGATTTAAGCAGGAAGAAATCCAAAGCCTAAACAGACAATTAACAAGTCATGAGATGAAAGCCATAATAAAACACCTCCCAGTAAAGAAAAGCCCATGACTTGATGGCTTCATTGCAGAATTCTAACAAACATTTAAAGAAGAACAAACACCAATCCTACTCAAACTCTTCCAAAAAAAATAGAGCAAGAGGGAATACTTCCAACTTCCTTCTACAAGACCGGTATTACTCTGATACCAAAACCAGACAAAGACGAGTCAAAAAAAGAAAACTACAGGCCAATATTCCTGGAGAATATTGATGTGAAAATTCTCAACAAAATACTAGCCAACTAAATTCAACAAAACATTAGAAAGATCGTTCATCATGACCAAGTGGAATTAATCCCTGGGATGCAAGATTGGTTCAACATATGTAAATCAATCAATGTTATACAGAATATCCAAAGAAGAAAGGATAAAGTCCTTGTGATCATTTCAATTGATGCTGGAAAACATTTGATAAATTTCAATATTCCTTTATGTTAAAAACTCTCAAAAAATTGGGTATTGAGGAAACATACATCAACATAATAAAAGCCATATATGACAGACTCACACCTAGTATTATACTGAATGGGGGGAACTGAAAGCCTTTCTTCTAAGATCTAGAACATGACAAAGATGCCCACTGTCACCACTGTTATTCAACACTGTACTGAAAGTCCTACATAAAGAAATCAGACGAGAGAGCTATAGACGGCATAAATATTAGAAAGGAAGAATCCAAAATATCTTTATTTGCTGATGATATGATTTTATATTTTGAAAACCCAAAGACTCCAGAAGAAAACGATTAGAACTGATAAACAAATTCAGTAAAGTTTCAAGGTACAAAATCAACATTAAAAATCAGTAGTATTTGTATATGCCAACAGTGAACAATGTGAAAAGGTAATTAAAAAGTAATCCCATTTAAAATAGCCAAACATTGAATTAAATACATAAGAAATAAAGAAGTGAAAGATCTTTGGAATAAAATATATGAAACACTGGTGAAGGACATTAAAGAAGACAAGAGAAAATGAAAAAAAAAAAAGTATTTCGTGTTCATGGTTTGAAAGAATCGAAATTGTTGAAATGTGCATACTACCCAAAGCAATTTAAAGACGTCATGCAATCCCTAACAAAATACCAATGACATTCTTCAAAGAAATTTTAAAAATTCTAAAATTTACATAAAACTACAAAACATGCAGAATAGCTAAAGCTATTTTCAGCAAAAAGAACAAAACTGGAGGAATCAAATTACCTTACTTCAAATTATACTACACAGCTGTAGTAACCCAAACAGCATGGCAATGGCATAAAAACAAACATAGACCAATGGAACAGAATAAAAAACTGAGAAGCAAATCCACACACCATTAGTAGACTCAATTTTGACAAAGGTACCAAGAACATACACTGGATAAAAGATAGTCTCTTCAATAAATGGTGCTGGGAAAACTAGACGGCCATATGCAAATATATATATCAACCCCTATCTCTCACCATATACAAACATCAAACCAAAATAAATTAAATACTTAAATCTAAGCCTTCATATTATGAAACTTCTACAAGAAAACTTTGGGGAAGCAATCTTCAAGATGTTGATCTGGGCAAAGACTTCTGGAGCAATACTTCACAAGCACAAGTTACCGAAGCAAAAATGGAAAAATGGGAACACATCAAGTTTAAAGGTTTTGCATGGCAAAAGATACAATCAGCAATGTGAAAAGGCAACCCACAGGAGGGTTTTTTGTCTGTTATTTTCTAGAACATAAATAGTAGAAGGATGGTCACCAGAAGCTAGGAATGGTAGTGAGGGGTTGGGAGAGGTGGGAAAGTTTAATGGGTACAAAAGTAATAAAAAGAATAAATAAGACCTACTATTCAATAGCAGAATAAGGCAACTATAGTCAATAAGAACTTAATTGTATATTTTAAAATAACTTAAAGAATGTAATTGAATTGTTGTAACTCATAGGATAAATGAGTTATGTGCTCATTTTACATTGCATTCCTGTATCAAAACATCTCGTGTATACCATAAACATACACACCTAAAATGTACCCATAACAATTTTTAAAATATTTTAAAAACCCTAATGAATCTACCTAAATACTCATAGATTTATTATAACTGTTAAACAAAAGAATACAAAGTCAGCATACAAAACTCAGTAGCATTTCTATATACCAATAATAAAGTATCTGGAAAAAAATTATAAAGCATTTCCATGTACAATATTTATAAAAATTAAAATACATTGATATAAATTTAACTAAAAACATGATAGGTGTTAACAATGAAAACTATTATACATTGATAAAATAAATTAAATAGGACACAAATTAATGCAAAGATATCCTGTGCTCTGGATGGAAACAATTAATTTGTTAAAATGTCCATGCTGCCCAAAGTGATACACATATTCAATGGAATTATTATCAAAATTATTGTCACAGAAAAAAAAAATATTTTCAAATTCTAATGTAATCACAAAATACCCCAAATAGTCAAAGCAATTTTTAGCCAAAAGAACAAAGCTTGTGGCATCACACTACCTGACTTCAAAATATGCTACAAAACTATAATAACAAAAACAACCTGGTACTTCCATAAATAATAGAGACATACACAATGGAACATGTGTATCTATTCTGAATACATGCACTTACAGCCAAGTTATTTCCAAAAAACGTCACCAAGAACACACATTGGGAAAATAGCATCTTTTTCAATAAATTGTGCTGGGAAATTTGGATAGTCACATGCAGAAGAATAAAACTAGACTCCTATCTCTTACCATATACAAAATTCAATGTAAAATGTATTAATGCAAGACCTAAAACTGTGAAAGTACTAAAAAAAAAAAGGAGACATTCTTTAGAAGTTGAGTCTGGGCAATGATATTTTAGATAAGACCTCAAAAACACAGTCCAGAAAAGCAAAAATAGACAAGTAGGACAGCATCAGACTAAGAAGCTTACAGAGTGAATAAAACAATCAGCAAAGAGCCAGCCTCCAGAATGGAAGAAAGTATTTGCAAACTATCTATCTGACAAAAGGCTGATATTCAGAATATTAAGGATCTCAATTCAATAGCAAAAATCAAATAATCTGATTTAAAAATTGGCAGAAGATTTCGGTAGAAATTTCTCAAAAGAAAATACACAAATGGCCAAAAATAGAAAGAAATGTTCAACATCACTATTCATCAAGGAAATGAAAGTCAAAACCACAATGAAATATCACCTTACCACAGTCAGAATTGCTATTATCAAAAAGAAAAAAAGAAACACGTACTGTTCTAGATGTAGATAAAGGGAAACACTTAAATATTTTTGATAGGTATGTAATTTAGTATATAACCACTATGGAAAACAGTATGGAGCTTCCTCAAAAAATTAGGAATAGAAAACTAATATATGATCTAGCAATCCCACTACTGGGTGAATATCCCAAGAAAATGAAATTAGAACATTGAAGGGATATCTGCACTGCCATGTTTATTGCTGTACTGTTCACAGTAGCTCAGATATGGAATTAACTTCAGTGTCTATCAGTACATGAATAGGTGAAGGAAATGTGGTATATATACACAATTGAGTATTGTCAGTCATAAAAGAAGGATGAAATTCTGTCATTTGTGGCAACATGGATGAATATGGCAGGCATTAAGTGAAATAAGACAGGCACCGAAAGGCAAATACCACATGATATCACTTATATGTGGAATCTAAAAATGTTGATCTCATAGGAGGAGAAAGTAGAACAGTGGTTACCAGAGGCTAGGGTTAGGGGGGAAAGAGAGAGACTGGCCAGTGAGTACAAAGTTACAATGATCTAGAATAAAAACATTATTGTGTTCTATTTAACAGTAGGGTGACTATGGCTAACAATATTGTATTGTGTATCAGAAAATATCTAGAAGAAAGGATTTTGAATGTTCTTACAATAATTAAATGATAAATATATGAGGTAATGGATATACCAAGTATCCTGATTTGATTACCACACAGTGTGTACATGTATCAAGACAACACACAACTACCCCACAAATATGCAGTTACTAGTGTCAAGTAAAAATAAAGTTAAAAAATCACCAATGTTTCTTTCTACACCTACCCCATCCATAGAAATAACCCACCATTACATCTATAAACAATTGTGATTTTACCTGTCTTACCTGCTTTCCTCTGTATTATACTGAAATATTTCATTCACTTTCATATTCTTAAAAAACATATTCACTCAGTTATCCTCTCTCTTGTTTATTAACATGTTCTACTAAATTGTTCCCACCATTATACAAACATACTGTTTAATTTTCTACTGCAAAAATCCCTTCTTTGTCCTCACATGTCCCTCTAATGCCCTATTACTCTGCTCTCATACTACACACAATAAAATCATTGTCTGCATATCAATGTAGTCCAATTTTGCTTTTTCTTCACCTAAGCCATGGAATTTGTATCTAATTATAACCAATGACCTTTGTGTTTTTGAGCCTAAAGAACATTTCCTATTTTCATCTTACCAGATCTATTTGCAGCTTCAAAAATAGTTAAGTATACTCTTCTCTTTGAAACAATTATTTCTTTTGGCTTACTGTTAATTTTCTCCTTGTTCATTGAAAATTCATTTTCACTCCATTTTACTAGTTTTTCTTCCTGTATTCAACTTTAAATATTTAGATATATTGAGGCTTGGTCATAAGCATTCTTTTCTTCCTTCTATGATCTCTCATTAGAGGTGATCTCTGAAATTTCTGAGGATTTAAGAATTATCTTTAACCTGATAACATCCAATTTTATATTCCCATTCCCAACTTTTCCACTAAGGTCTAGATTTATATATCTAGCTCTCTAACTGATTTCTCCAACTGGATATCTCAATTGCATGGTAATCTGATAATAGTGTTAAAAATAAAATTCCTACTTTTATCCTAATACAGGCATCCTGCAAATATTTACAAGTCCCCTGGAACTAAAGAGAGCAAACAGGCATCTTTAAAACATCTCTCCCCTAGGCTCAGCACAGAACAAACAGGCAATAACACTCAGCTCCAAGTTTTTTTCCTGGAAGTAGTTTCACTGTACAATTTTCCTTCTGTTGTCTAAGGATCAGGTCTCTATATAGCTTCTATCCATAAGACAATGGAACACGGGATTAGTAAGACCTTCAGGAGCCTGAATACAAGCGTGGGCACTTCCTGTACTTTCTGCCCCCAACTCACTCTGGCAATAAAATCAAATCTCTAGCCTCTCCCTGGAAGGAATTGGTCCACACATTGAGCACTCCAATTTTCATGGCTCCCACATAGGAGACCAGTTCCTATATCATCAGTCTCTGGAAGAGAATGGGGCTCGGCATTCATGATTACTTGTGGACCATAAGGAATAAAAAGACCATTTTAAACTGGTATGGTAGTGCTAGCAATGGCTATTTCCCTTATTTTAGCACAGAGTGTGCAGTCAAAAGCATCCAGAACCCAGTTTCTCACTGCAAGGAGTTTGGCTACATATCTTTTCTCCTAATTTACCCAGCTTCTCCCAGTCGGTTGTGCTTTTACTTAACCAGCATCTGGATGCTAACAGGGTAGGCAATCGGTAGTCCACAGGGAGCCTGAATGATGTGTGAACACTTTCTGTGGCTTCTCTCCCTGTATCATTCCAGAGATAGAACCAAGCCTCCACATATTTGACTTGCTTCTGAGAGGTAAAAAGGACCTAGCAGGCAGTAGGCCCCTGAGGGCCACACACAAAAACGAAATAGGTTGAAAGAATGTATATTCTGAGCACGAGAGTAGATATTTGTTGCAGATCCTCTACCTGGTTTACTGCCGAGCAAGTAGGAGATAAATGTCAACTCCTTGCTTGTTCCTGAGGAGAGAAAGAACTGAATTTTGATTCAGCACTCCAACATCTCCAGCTGCTTTTCAAGGAAATGACTTCTATCTTGCCTCTCTTGGGGCAATGATGGGATTTGGCACACTCAAATCTCCTGGAGGTCATTTAAAACCATATTAATTCTTTGGACAAGCACAAAGGTTTGAGAGGCACCAAGAATTTCTGGCCAAACTGATAAGTGAGTTTCAGCTCCCACAAGAAGCCAGTTTCACAAGGCTGAAAGAGGTGACTGTTACATCTAATGTTCACAAACCAACATAAATAATCAGTAAAATTAAGAAAAAAATGAAAATATGTTCCAAACAAATGAACAAGATATATCTCCAGAAGCAAACCTCATGAAATGGAGATAAATGATTTACTCCATCCAGATAATCCAAAATAATAGTCATAAAGATGCTCACTGAAGTTAGTAGAGCAATGTGTGAACAGGTGAAAATAACAGCAAAGAGATTAAAAATGGGCCGGGCGTGGTGGCTCAAGCCTGTAATCCCAGCACTTTGGGAGGCCGAGGTGGGCGGATCACGAGGTCAGGAGATCGAGACCATCCTGGCTAACCCAGTGAAACCCCGTCTCTACTAAAAAATCACAAAAAAAAAAAAAAAAAAAAAAAACTAGCCGGGCGAGGTGGCGGGCGCCTGTAGTCCCAGCTGCTCGGGAGGCTGAGGCAGGAGAATGGCGTGAACCCAGGAGGCGGAGCTTGCAGTGAGCTGAGATCCGGCCACTGCACTCCAGCCTGGGCGACAGAGCGAGACTCCGTCTCAAAAAAAAAAAAAAAGAGATTAAAAATGTAGAAGTAAAAAATTAGAAAGCTGACAAATACAATAATTTGAACTGAAATATTCAACACAGAAGCTCAACAACAGATTCGATCAGGCAGCAGAAAGAATCAGTGAATTCAGAGGCAGGTCCTAGGAAATCATACAATAAGATGGTACAAAAAGAAAAAAGTCCATGAAAAAGAGTGAAGGTAGCTTAAAATATTTATTTTTCATCACCAAGTGGACCAATAGACACATTATGAAAATCTATGCAGGAAAGTGAAAGGAATAAAAAGCTCAGTCAAAGAAGTACTGGCTGTAAACTTCCCAAACCTGGGGAAGAAAATAACCATCCAGATCCAAAAGCCCAAAGGGCATTAAATAAGATAAATGCCTAAAGACTCACTGAGATGCATTATTATCAAATTTTCAAAACTTAAAGACACAGAGTTTGAAAGCAGCATGAAAAAAGTGACTTGCTATGTACAAGAGAAACTCTGTAAGACTATCAGCAGATATTCCAGCAGAAATTTTGCATGCCAGAAGGGTGTGGGATAATATATTCAAACTGTCAAAATAAAAAAAAAAAGAATACTATACCCAGAAAATCTCTAACTGAAAAATGAAGAAGAGATTAAAAACTCTCTCAGAAGAACAAAAGCTGAGAAATTTCATCACCGCTAGACCTGACTTACAAGAAAGGCTAAAGGGAGCACTTGAAGTTGAAAATGTGTGGAACAGCAAAGTGAGAGCACTAAAAAGTAGGAAACTGGTTGATAAAGTTAAATATAAAGAAAAAAACAAAATAATATTGTTACTATCAATGTGATAGGTAGTTTTTAATTCCACTGAAAAAGGTAAAAGTATTAAAAAGAATAATAAGTAAATTATGTTAATGAATATATACTATAAATAGATGTAAATTGAGACATCAATAGCACATAATATGGAGGGAAGAGAGAAGAAAGCAGAGAGTTTTTGTATGCAAGTAAAATTAGGATGGCATCAGCTTGAAGTAGGCTCTAGTTATAACTGTAATGTAGTTAATGGAAGCCTTTCAGTGACCACGAAAATAAACATAAATAGAGATTATACACACATGAAAAAAGAAAATGGAATCAAGAGTTATCAATACAGAAACACTATGAAATACTAAAAAATGACAGCAAAAAAGAAACAGAAGAACAAAGAAACTAGAAAACAAACAAAACAGTTTTAAGATGGCAATAGTAAATTATTCTCTATTGACAATTACTTTAAATGTAAATAGAATAACTTCCCCAATAAAAATATACAGAGAATGGAATAAAGTAAAGCAAGGTTTAATTGTATGCTGTCTACAAAAAACTTACTTTAGATCCAAGGATACGCATAGGCTGAAAGTGAATGAGTAGAAAAAAAATTTATGCTAATTGCAACCAAAAGAGAGATGGAGTAGGTATATTTATACAGACAAAGTAGGCTTTTCTTAAAAACTATCTGCGGAGACAAGAAGGTCACTACATAATGATGAAGGTGTCAAGTCAACAGGAAGGTATAAGAATTACGTAAAATAAATGCATACAAAATCAGAGCAACTAAATAGATAAATATTGACAGATATGGAAGAAGTTAATAACAATACAATAATAGTAGGGACATTTAATATTCTAAGTTCAGTAAAGTATAAAACAGAAAATCAATTAAGAAACAGAGGACTCAACAACACTATTAGAATAAATAGACCTAACAAATACAGAATTTTCCATGCAACAGCAGAATACACATTCTTCTCGAGTGCACAAGCAATATTCTCCATGATAGATCATATTTTAGATGGAAAAATAAATCTTAATAAATTTAAGATCTAAAGTATGCCAAGTATGTTTTCCAAGCACAATGGAATGAAACTAGAAATCAATACAGCAAAAAAAATGGCAATATTCTCAAATATGTAAGAACTAAATAGCACTCTTAACCACTGTCAAAGAGGAAATAAAAGAGAATTTGAAAAAAATATTTTGAGTAAAACAAAAATGAAAACACAACTTACCAAAACCTAGGGGATGTGGCAAATGTAGTATGGAGGAGAAAGTTTGTAGCAATAAATGCTTACATCTAAACAAAAAAAAATTGAAGAAACAACCTAACTTTATACCTCAAAGAACCAGACAAAAAATTAAAGTAAACCCAAAATTAGCAGAAGAAAAAAAAAATAATAAAGAACAAAGCAGAAATAAACCAAAAAGAAAATAGGAAAACTAAAACAAAATTAACAAAACTAAGAGGGTAATTTTATTTATTTTTTCTTTTCTTTTCTTTTTTATTATACTTTAAGTTCTAGGGTACATGTGCACAATGCACAGGTTTGTTACATATGTATACATGTACCATGTTGGTGTGTTGCACCCATTAACTCATCATTTACATTAGGTATATCTCCTAATGCTATCCCTCCCCCCTACCCTGTCCCCACAATAGGACCTGGTGTGTGATGTTCCCCTTCCTGGGTCCAAGTGATCTTATTGTTCAGTTCCCACCTATGAGTGAGAACATGCGGTATTTGGTTTTCTGTTCTTGCGATAGTTTGCAAGAATGATGGTTTCCAGCTGCATCCATGTCCCTACAAAGGACACAAACTCATCCTTTTTTGTGGCTGCATAGTATTCCATGGTGTATATGTGCCACATTTTCTTAACCCAGTCTGTCACTGAAGGACATTTGGGTTGATTCCAAGTCTTTGCTATTGTGAATAGTGCCACAATAAACATACGTGTGCATGTGTCTTTATAGCAGCATGATTTATAATCCTTTCATTATATATCCAGTAATGGGATGGCTGGGTCAAATGGTAATTCTAGTTCTAGATCCTTGAGGAATCGCCACACTGTTTTCCACAATGGTTGAACTACTTTACAGTGCCACCAACAGTGTAAAAGTGTTCCTGTTTCTCCACATCCTCTCCAGCACCGGTTGTTTCCTGATTTTTTAATGATTGCCATTCTAACTGGTGTGAGATGGTATCTCATTGTGGTTTTGATTTGCATTTCTCTGATGGCCCGTGATGATGAGCATTTTTTCATGTGTCTGTTGGCTGTATGAATGTCTTCTTTTGAGAAGTGTCCCATATTTCTTAGAGGCTTTGTTCATTTCTTTTTACTCTTTTTTCTCTACGCTTCTCTTCTCTCTTCATTTCATTCATTTGATCTTCAATCACTGATACTCTTTCTTCCAGTTGATCGAGTTGGTTACTGAAGCTTGTGCATTTGTCACATAGTTCTCGTGTTATGGTTTTCATCTCTATCAGTTCTTTTAAGGATTTCTCTACATTGATTATTCTAGTTAGCTGTTCATCAAATCTTTTTTCAAGGTTTTTAGTTTCTTTGAACTGGTTACATAGTTCTTTCTTTAGCTCTGAGAAGTTTGATCGACTGAAGCCTTCTTCTCTTAACTCATCAAAGTCATTTTCCATCCAGCTTTGTTCCATTGCTGCCGATGAGCTGCATTCCTTTGGAGGGGGAGATGTGTTCTGATTTTTTGAATCTCCAGCTTTTCTGCACTGCTTTTTCCCCATCTTTGTGCCTTTGATCTTTGATGATGGTGACATACTGATGGGGTTTTGGTGTAGGTGTCCTTTCTGTTTGTTAGTTTTCCTTCTAACAGTCAGGACCCTCAGCTGCAGGTCTATTGGAGTTTGCTTGAGGTCCACTCCAGACCCTGTTTGCCTGGGTATCAGCAGCGGAGGCTGCAGAAGATAGAATATTGCTGAACTGCGAGTGTTACTGTCTGATTTTTGCTCTGGAAGCTTCAACTCAGGGGTATATCCAGCCGTGTGAGGTGTGAGGTGTTGGTCTGCACCTAGTGGGTGATGTCTCCCAGTTAGGCTACTCAGGGATCAGAGACCCACTTGAGCAGGCAGTCTGTCCTCTCAGATCTCAACCTCTGTGCTGGGAGATCCACTGCTCTCTTCAAAGCTGTCAGACAGGGACATTTACCTCTACCAAGGTTTCTGCTGCTTTTTTTTTAGCTATGCCCTGTCCCCAGAGGTGGAGTCTACAGAGGCAGGCAGGCCTGCTTGAGCTGTGGTGGGCTCCACCCAATTCGAGCTTCCCAGCAGCTTTGTTTACCTACTTAAGCCTCAGCAGTGGCAGGCGCCCCTCTCCTAGCCTCGCTGCCGCCTTGCAGTTAGATCTCAGACAGCTGTGCTAGCAATGAGGGCATCTCCGTGGGCGTGGGACCCTCTGGGCCAGGTGTGGGATATAATCTCCTGGTGTGCCATTTGCTAAGACCCATGGTAAAGCGCAGTATTAGGGTGGGAGTTACCCGATTTTCCAGGTGTCCTGTGTCTCAATTTCCTTTGGCTAGGAAAAGGAATTTCCTTCCCCCTTGCGCTTCCCAGGTGAGGCGATGCCTCGCCCTGCTTCAGCTCTCGCTGGTCAGGCTGCACGCGGACCAGCACCAACTGTCTGACATGCCCCAGTGAGATGAACCCAGTACCTCAGTTGAAAATGCAGAAATCACCCATCTTCTGTGTTGCTCCCGCTGGGAGCTGGAGGCTGGAGCTGTTCCTATTCAGCCATCTTTGGCGCACACCCTCAAGGTGGGTAATTTTAAAACAATAAATGAAATTGATGAACCCTTAGCTAAACAAACAACAACAATAAAAAACAAGCATTAAATAAATCAAATAAAAAAAAGGGGATACATTGCAACATATTTCTCAGAAGCAAAAAGAATCAAGTCTATTATGACCAATTACATGGCAACAAATTAGATAAACTAGAATAAATGAATAAATTTATAGACACATACAACCAACCCTAAACTAAGAAAAAATAAATAGCCTGAATAGAATGATAAATCAGAGGCTTAAAGTAGCAATTAAAACCTCCCAGTAACAACAACAACAATGCAAAACCCCAGGGCCAGATGGCTTTATGGATCAATTCTATCAATTATTCAGACAATAATAATAAAAACCTTTCTTCAATTCTTGTTTAATAATAGGAGAGAAAATATTTCCAAGCTCATTTTATAAGGTCAGTATCATCCTGATATCAAAGTTGAACAAAGACACCAGAAGAAAAGAGAGCCACAGGCCAACACCTCTGATGAACATAGATGCAAAAATTTTCAATAAAATTCTAGAAAAATAAATTGAATAACACATGGAAAATATTATACCCTATGATTAAATGGATGCAAACTTGGTTTAACAAAAACAAATCAATCAATATGATATATTGCACTAACAGAATAAAATACAAAAACCACATTATCATCTCATTATATGCAGAAAACACATTTCAAGAAATTTAATATACTTCCATAATAAAAAATTTCAATAAATTAGGTATAGCAGTAAACTTTCTCAACAAAATGAAGGCCATATATGATAATCCCACAACTAACATCATAACAAATACAGGAAAAAATGCTTTTCTGGTAAGATTCAGCGCAAGTATGTCCACTCTCATCACTTACATAGTACTGGAAGTACTAGCAAGAGTAATCAGTCAAAAGAAAAAGAGATAAAAGCATTCAAATTAGAAAGGAAAAAGTAAATTATCCCTATTTACTGATAGTGTGATCTTCTAAGTAAAAACCCTGGAGAATAATTGGCAACAAGACAGTCCACTAGAAAAAGTAGGTAGTGTACACACTGGTCTCACAGAGGAGACAGAATGGCAAGTAAACATTAGCTCTTCAAGTAAATTGTCCGGGAGGCCACTCTGGGATTTATCAAGGAAGCAACAGCAACCCATGGAGAGCAAAAGGAACAAGGCAGGAAGGTCACCTACCTGGAATTTGTGCAGAGACAAGGCAGACTCCCCACTGTGGGGAAAGGGTGAGTGAGAGCACTCAGGGACCCACACTTCTGTCACGGATCTTTGCAATCCTGGGCACAGGAGATTCCCGTTGACCCAGCATGTCCAGACTGACACAGAGAGCTGTGTAGAGTCTGGGCAAAGCCACCACTCAACCCCATGTGAAACCGCAAGAGCCTTAGATTCCTGAGCACCCTGACACTAGATGCTGTAGTTCTACGGACAAGAAACGCCAGGCTCTCCTGTGCACCCCCGGGATAGTGGCTGCATCCACAGTGCTGAGGAGCGGATGGATTACAAGCTTCACCTCTGCTGCACCTTATCAGGCTAAGCCCACTGGCCTGGGATCTGAGCACAGCCACCCCATCCACACCTGAGCACTCTAGCTGACTGTGGCCCTCTATTTCTCTGAGACAGAGCTTCCTTTGGTAAAAAATTAAAAAAAAATAAAATAAAATAAAATAATTTTTTTTTTTTTTTAAAAAAAGGCCTGCTATAATTGCTGCAGCTGTAGCTCCCACCCCCTTAGAGCCCTCAGGCAGGGGAGGTAATAAAGACTCCAAGAACTGTCAGAGTCTTCTAGCACGCCACAGCTACCATACGGAAAAGCGGCCAGACTCTTTTGTAGCTGGGTCCCTGCTTCTGCTACTCCTCACAAGGCAGTGCTTTCTGATCTAAGTTCTCAGTGCGGTAACTCTACCCCTGTCTGATTACTTCAGCTGGGGGCAGGTCTGTGTTTATCTGAGGTGGTATTCCCAGAGACAACTGATAGGCTGCCTGCCCTTTCTACTGCAGCGGTATGCCCTTGCTGCACGCAGGCTGTGGAATGAACAAAGACCCTGATCACTTTACTTATACCTCCAGGATGCTACAGCCACCCTATGGAAAAGAGTCAAGCCTCTCTTCCCTTTGAGCTTCCCAATCCCCTGCTCTTTGTCAGGCAGGGCCTGCGGCTTGGGCCTGAAGAGCAGCTATCCCACTCTCAGCTGAACATTCTCATAGGCAGTGTCTGTGTGTCTCTCTGGAGTGGAGTTCCCTGAGGCAACTGACAGCTCATCTGCCACTGCTGCTCCCGTGGTAATTTCCCTTGCTATCATAGGGCTGAGGAAGAAATAATGATCCTGGGTGTTTTATACACACTTCCAGCACACCAAAGCTGCTGCCCTAAGGAAGAAGGCCATACTGTCTTCCCTATGAGCACCCCAACCCCCTTGCTCTGCACCAGGCAGGGCCGTTGAATTGGTCCTGCATTGCAGCTACCCCACCCCAGGTTGATTATTCTGATTGACCGTAGCTCTGCATTTCTCTGAGGTAGAGCTCCCAGAGAAAGTGACAGGCCCTGTGCCATTGCCATCAGCAAGTTCCCCACCCCTGCTTCCCTCAATCTGGAGAGGGAACAAAGAGCCTGAGCTCACTTGAGGACTGCAATGCATAACCCAGGAGTGCCAAACCAAGATCTGTGGCCAGCACTTGAGCAAGAGAGGAGCCCATACTCTCAGAGCACTGAGAGGGAACACAGCTGCAAAGATGAGGAAATACGGAGAAGTGGCAGGACTAAGTAAGAGCCTATTTAACAGCCCCTATGCTTAAGTGCCATCTCTTGGATCACAGACAAAACTTCAACATCAAAAATGCTTTGCTAATATAGACCCCATGAAACCAAAGACAATAATTCAGCCACAAATAAAGACCCTGCACGAAGATTCAGCACTCTTAAAACATACAAAAATGAAGCCAACTAACTATACTCAAATTACGTGACAGTTAAGGAACATCAGCACACACAGACAAGACAGAACCAGCAAATAACTCTGGCAATTCTAAAAGTTAGAGGGTCTTCTTACTTCCAAAAGACTGCACTAGCTGCCTAGCAATCGTTCTTAACCAGTCTGGATGACAATGAAGATCATCAAGATACAGAAGAAATTTGAAACCCAATCCAATAAAACAATACAAGAGATGAAAAAGAAAATAACCATTTTAAGAAAGAACCGAACTGATCTGATAGAGCTGGAAAACTCATTCCATGAATTTCACAAGGTAATTGGTAGTATTTATTGCAAAATACACCCAGCTGAGGAAAGCAACTCAGCTCAAAAACCAGTTATCTGAATCAATTCAGTCAGACAAATATATTAAAAAAGAGTTTAAAAAAATTAGCAAAACCTCTGATAAATATGGAATTATGTAAAAAGATTAAATGTACAACTCATTGGCACCACAGAAAGAGAGGGAATGAGAGTAGGCAACTTGGAAAACATATTTAAGGATGTTTTTCATAAAAATTCCCTCAGCCTCACTAGAGAGGTTAAAATGTACGAATTTCAGAGAACCACTAATAGATACTACACAAGATGACCATCCTCAAGTCACATAGTCATCAGATTGTCCAAGGTCGAGTGAAAAAAGAAATCTTAAAGACAGCTACAGAAAAAGTGCAGTTCACCTACAAAGAAAACTCCATCAAGTTAACAGCAGACTTGTCAGCAGAAACCCTGCAACAACCCAGAAAAGATTGGAGCCTCTTTTCAACATCCTTAAATAAGATAAATCCAAAGAATAATTCGGTGTCCAAACTAAGCTTCATAAAATGAAGAAAAGATAAAATCATTTGCGGAAAAACCAGTGCTGAGGGAGTTTGTTACCACCACACCTGCCTTACATGAGGTCTTTAAGGGAGGGCTAAACTTGGAAACAATAAAACTGTTTCTGGCGAACAGAAAAACACAGTAAGTACCTGAGTCATTGAAAATATAAATCAACTACATAAGCAAGTGTACATAACAACCAGCTCACAGCACATGACAGGATCAAGCATGTACATATGAATATTAACACTGAATAAAAACAGGCTGAATGTTTCACTCAAAAGTCACAGAGTGGCAAGTTGGATAAGAAAGTAAGACCCAAATCTATGCTGTGCATAAGAGACCCATCTTACATGCAAGGACAACACATAGGCTCAAACTAAAGAGTAGAAAAAGATCTACCAAGCAATTGGAAAATAAGAAAAGATCAGGGATTGCTATTCCTATTTCTAATAAAACAGACTTTAAAAGTACAACGATCAAAAAAAGACAAAGAAAGGCCTTACATAGTGATAAAGATTTCAATTCCACAAGAAAATGTAACAATTCTAAATATATAAGCACCCAACAATGGAACACCCAGGTTCATAAACAAGTTTTTAGAAATGTACAAAGACATCTAGATAACAACACAATAATAGTGGGAAATGTCAACACACCACTGACAGTATTAGATAGATAATTGAGGCAGAAAACTAACAAAGGTACTTGGGACCTAAACTCAACACTTGACCAACTGGTCCTATCAGACATCTACAGAACACTCCATCCAGCAACAGAATATATGTTTCTGTTTTTTTTTTTCTGCACGTGCCACATACTCTAAAATTGACTATGCACTCAGTTATAAAGCAGTTCTGAAAAAATTCAAAAATCTGAAATCATACTGCCTACACTCTTGGACCAGAGCATGCACGCGCATGCACATACACACACACACAAACAAATCAATAAAAATATTTCTCAAAACCATACAATTACATGAAAATTATGCAACCTGTTCCCAAATGACTATTGGGTAAACAATGAAATTCAGACAGAAATAAAAAAAAATATTTGAAAATAATGAAAACAAAAATACAACATACCAGAATCTGGGGAAACAGCTAAAGCCTTGTGAAAAAGAAAGTTTATAGTGCTCAACACTTATATGGAGAAGTTAGAAAGATCTCAAATTAACAACCTAATATCACACCAAGAGGAAACAGAAAAACAAGAGCAAACCAACTCCAAAACTAGCAGAAAAAAAGAAATAAAAAACAGAGTTGCACTGAATTAAATGGAGAAAAAGACATACAAAACATCAATGAAACCAATAATTTGGCTCTTTGAAAAATAAATAAGAGTATTAAAATGATAGCTAGATTAATAAAGAAAAAAAGGAGAGAAGATCCGAGTAACACAATGAGAAATGACACAGAAGACATTACTATTCAACCCACAAAAATACGAAAAACCCTCAAAGATTTTTATGAGCACATCTATGCACACAAACTAGGATACCTGGAAGAAATGAATAAATTCTTGGAAATATACAACTTCCTGATATGGTTTGGATTTTTGTCTTCACCCAAATCTCATGTGGAATTGTAGTCTCCAGTGTTAGCAGAGGGGCCTAGTGGGAGGTGATTAGATCACGGGGAGAGCTGGTTGTTTAAAAGTCTGTAGCACACCCCACCCCCTTCTCTGTCTTCCTCTTGTCCCAGCCTTGTAAGATGTGTCTGCTTCCCCTTCATCTTGCACCATGACTGTAAGTTGCCTGACGTCTTCCCAGAAGCAGAAAACTGTACAGCCTGCAGAACGACGAGCCAATTAAACCTGTTTTCTTTATAAATTACCCAGTCTCAGGTAGTTCTTTATAGCATTGAGAGAATGGACTAATATACCTCTCAAGTTCATACCAGGAAGAAATTGAAAACTTGAACAGACCAATAATGAGTTCCAAAATGGAATCAGTAATTTAAAAAAAACCTACAGACTAGAAAATGCCCTGGACCAGATAGATTGACAGCTTAATACTACCAGATGTATAAAGAAGAGCTAATGACATTTTTACTGAAATTAATCCAAAAAATGAAGGATAAGGGAATTCTCTCTAACTCATTCTATGAGCCTAACGTTATTCTAATGCCAAAACCTAGCATAGACACAATAAAAAAGAAAATTTCAGGCCAATATCCCTGACGAACATAGATGCAAAAATCCTGAACAAAATACTAGTGAGCTACTTCCAACAGCACATCAAAAAGCTAATCCAACACAATCAAATAGGTTTTATCTTTGAGATGCAAGGATGATACAAAAATGCCAATTAATAAATGTGATTCATCACATAAACATAAATACAAACAAAAACCACATGATTATCACAATAGATGCAGAAAAGACTTTCAATAAAACTCAACATCGCTTCATGATAAAATATCTCAACAAACTATGCATCAAAGGAACATACCTCAAAATAATGAGTCATCTATAACAAACCACAGCCAAACTCATACTGAATGGACAAAACTGGAAGCATTTCCTTTCAGAGCCAGAGCAAGACAAGAATGCCAACTCTTACCACCCCTAATCAATATAGTCCTGGAAATTCTAGCCACAGAAATCAATCAAGCTGAAGAAATAAAAGGTATCCAAAGAGGAAGAGAGGAAGTCAAACTATTCCTGTTTGTAGAAAATGTAATTTTATACCTAGAAAATTCCTTAGTCTCTACCCAAAGCCTTCTAGATCTGGTAAACAACTGCAGGGAAGTTTCAGGATAAAAAAATCAATGTACAAAAATCAGTAGCATTTCTGTACATCAATAATGTCTAAGCTAAGAGCCACATCGAAAACACAATTCTATTGACAACAGCCACAAAAAGAATTAAATACCTAGGAATACTGCTATCCAGGCAGGTGAAAGATCTCTACAACAAGAATTACAAAACAATGCTGATAGAAATCAGAGACAAATCCTGATGTAAATGACGAGTTGATGGGTGCTGACGAGTTGATGGGTGCAGCACAGCAACATGGCACAAGTATACATATGTAACAAACCTGCACATTATGCACATGTACCCTAGAACTTAAAGTATAATAATAAGAATAAAAAAAAAAAGAAATCAGAGACAAATCCAAAAGCATTCTATGCTCATGGATAGGAAGAATTAACATTCTTAAAATGGCCATACTGTACATACCTCCAAAAAATAAGAGCCATCTATGACAAATCTACAGCCAACATCATACTGAATGGGCAAAATCTGGAAGCATTCACCTTGAGAACTGAAGCAAGACAAGGATACCCACTCTCATCACTCCCATTCAATGTAGTATTGGAAGTTTTAGCCAGATAAATCTGGCAGGACAAAGAAATAAAAGGCATCTAAATGGGAAGCAAAGAAGACAAACTGACTCTCTTCTCAGATGATGTAATTCTTTTCCCAGAAAGCCTCATGGTCTCTGACCAGAGGCTCTTAAATCTGACAAGCAACTTCCGCAAAGTATTAGCATACAAAATCAATGTAAAAAAATCAGCAGAATCTGTATACATCAGTAACTTTCCAACTGAGGGTCAAATCAAGAAAACTATCCTATTCACAATATCCTCAAATAAAATAAAATAAATATCCTCAAATAAAATAAAATACCTAGGAATACAGCTAACTGGAGGGGCAAAAGATTTCTACAAGAATTAAAAAACACTGCTGAAAGCAATCAGAGGTGACACAAACAAATGAAAAGACATTCAGTGCTCATAGATAGGAAGAAGAAATATTGTTAAAATGACCATATTGCCCAAAGCAATTTACAGATTAAATGCTATTCCCATCAAACAACCAATGATATTTTTTACAAAATTAAAAGATAAAAAGTATTCTAAAATCCATTTGGAATCAAAAATGAACTCAAATAGTCAAGGCAATCCTAAGCAAAAGTACAAGTCTGGAGGCATCACATTTCTTGACTTCAAACTATTCTACAAGTCCAAAGTAACTAAAACAGCATGGTACTAGCACAAAAACAGACAAGTAGACCAACACAATAGGTTAGAGAATGCAGAAATAATGCCACACATCTACAACTGGGTGATCTTGAGTGAAGCCATTTATAGCAAGCAATGGGAAAAGGACTTTCCAATTAATAAATATTTCTGTGATAACAGGCAAGCAATATACAGAAGAGTGAAACTGAACTACCACCTTTTACTGTATACCAAAATCAGTGCAAGTTGAATTAAATATTTAAATGTAAATCCTAAAAATATAAAAATCCTAGAAGAAAATCCAGGAAATACCATTCTGGACATCAACACTGGCAAAGACTTTATGGTGGAGATTTAAAAAGCAATTTCAACTGAAACAAAAGTAGACAAATGGGACTTAATTAAACTAACCAGCTTCCGCACAGCAAAAGAAAATATCAACAGAGTAAACAGATAACCTAAAGAATGGGAGAAAAATTTTGCAAGCTATGCATCTGACAAACATCTGATATCCAGACTCTATAAGGAAATTTAACAAATCCACAAGAAAAAAAATCCCATTAGAAATAAGCAAAAGACATAAACAGACCCTTCTCAAAATAAGACATACATGTGGACCACAAGCTTATAAAAAATGTTCAACATAGCATCACTATCATTAGAGAAATATAAATCAAAACAACAATGAGATACCACCTCACACTAGTCAGAATGGTAATCATTAAAATGTTAAAACAATAAAAAACAAATGTTGGCGAAGCTGCAGAGGCAAAGCAAAACTTATACATTATTAGTGGAAATGTAAATTAGCTCAGCCCCTGTGGAAAACATATTGGATATTTCTCAAAGATCTTTAAACAGAAGTACCATTTGACTCAGCAATCCCACTACTACATATAAATTTAAAAGAAAATAACATGTTCTACCAAAAAGACTCATGAACTCATATGTTCATTGCAGCATTATTTACAATAGCAAAATTATGGATCGATCTATGTGTCTATTAAGGTTGAATTGGATAAAGAAAGTGTAGTATATATACACCACAGAATACTATGCAGCCATAAAATAATAATGTCATATCTTTTCAAGAAACATGCATGCAGCTGGAAGTTATTATTCTAAAGGAATTAATGCAAGAACAGTAAACCAAACACCACATTCCAGTGGGAGCCAAACTTTGAGTACACATGAACACAAAGAAGGGAACATAGACTCCAGGGCCTTCTTGAGAGCAGAGGGTGGCAGGAGGGTGGGTATTAAAAAACTACCTGTCAGACACTATGAACACTACTTGGGTGATGAAATATTCTATACAGCAAACGCCAGTTACACAATATTTACCTATTAACAAATCTGCACATATACCACCTTAACTTATGATAAAAGAAAAAAAAAGACACAAAATTTAAAGATTCCACAAAAAATGTTAGAAGTAATAAACAAATTTTATATAAGTTGCAGGATACAAAATTGACATGCAAAAATCAGGTTTTTTTTAATGATAATAGTTATCTATTTGAAGAGAAAGTCAAGAAAATAATCTGTTGTACAATATTATTATAAAATAAAATATTTCAAAATACATTTAACCAATATGGTAAAGTATTTGTACACTGAAATGTATATGACATTGATGAAAAACATTGATGAATACACAAAGACATAAAAATACATTTTTGTTTTCATGAATTGTAAGAACTGATATTGTTAATATGTACTTACTGTCAAAAACAGTCTACAGAGTCAAAGCATTATCTATCAAAATTCTAATTGCATTCTTCACACACCCCAGGTCCCAGATGGCACAGTAGTTTTGTAAGCCCCTGAGAGCAGACCGGGTTCCATAGCCACTTCAAATGCCTGCAATCTGGAACACAGCACCACTGTGGCTGTCCAGGGCTATATCAGAGTTGCTGCCAAGAAGGAACACCTCCACCAGGACTCTCACCCATGGAGAAAGGAGAACAAGAGGAAACCAACATCTGAGGTTCCTAACAGGCTATGCGGTCATCACTGCCGCGAACTCTTTCAGCCTATGCCACTGAGGCACCTGCTGTATTCATTAACATTTACTGCAGCTGAGAGAGATGCACAGAGACTACATTACTGCACCAGCCCAAAACTGGAGCCACCTCACCTTAACCAGCTGGTATCATTTCACCCAAATGGAAATGAATATCTTTTCCCATAGAAGACAATCTAGGTTAAGAAAAGTTGACTGAATCATTGAATGTGCAGACATCAACCTAGGGACCTATTAAACATGAGAAAATCAAAGAATCATGACATCACCGAAAAAACATAATAATTACCTATTAACTGATCCCAAAGAAATGCAGATTTTTGAATGGCCTGAGAAGAAATCCAAAATAATGATTCTTAAGGAACCTCAGCAAGATACAAAGAATGCTGATACACCATGTAATGATATTTGGGAAACTATTTGTGAGCTAAATAAGGCATGCAACAGAGAGTTGGAAATCATAAAAAGGAAACCAAATAGAAATCCTGGAGCTGAATAATACAATGAATGAAGTGAAAAATGCAATAGAAAGCTTCAATAGTATGCATGATCAAGCAGAAGAATCTGTGAATATTAAGACAGATCTTTCAGAATTATCCAATCAGAGAAAAAGAAAAAGAAAAAATAAATTAAAATGACTGAAGAAAGCATACAAGATTTGTGGGACACCATTAAGTGAAATAGTGTAGGTACTATAAAACTTCCAGAAGTGGCAGAGAAAGAGGCAGAAAACTTATTTAAAGGAATAATGGCAGAAAACTTGCCAAATCTTGATAGAAAAAAATGAATATATAGATCAATGAAGCATAAAGGTTCTCAAATACATTAAAGCCAAAGAGATCTCTGCAAAGGCACATCAAGATCAAGTCATCAAAAGTCAAAGATAAAGATAATTTTGAAAGCAGCAAGAGAAAAGCGACATGGCTCCATACAAGGGTATCCTTATATCAATCAGTGTATTTCTCAGCAGAAATCTTGCAGGCTAAGATCTAATAGTGTTATAGATCCAAAATGATGAAAGAAAAAACCTGCCAACTAAGAATACTATGTCTGGCAAAATTATCCCTAAGGAATGAAAAATGAATAAAGTTTATCTTAGACAAGCAAAAGCAGAGGAAGTTTATCACCAGCAGACCCATCTTATAAGACATCCTAACGATAATTTTTCAAGTTGAAAAAAAAATGCTAATGAGTAACAGAAACATGTTAAATTATAAAATTCACTGTAAGTAAAGACACAAATTCAAAATACTCTAATACTTTAATGGTCATCTGTAAATCATTTATATCTCTAGTATAAAGGTTAAAAGACAAAACTGTTAAAAATAACAATAGCTACAATAAATTGTTAAGGGATATGCAATATAAAAAGATGTAAATCATGACATCAAAAACATTAAGTGTTGGGGAAGGAAAGTAAAATTGTGAAGATTTTGTATGTGATTTAATTTGATATCATCTTAAAACAGACTATTATAAAACAGTAATCAATGAAATGTTGTCTATAGACAAAAGGCAGTCTACAGATTGGAAGAAAATATTTTCAAACCAGTTATCTGATAAAGGATTAAAATTCAAAGTATATAAGGAACTCTTACAACTCAACAGCAAAATAACAGATAAATTAATTTAAAAATTGGCAAAGGAGTTGAGTAAAAATTTTTCTGAACAAGACATATAAAGATGGCCAACTAGTACATACAAATGTGTTCAGCATCACTAATCATCAGGAATACGAAATTTTAAGACAATGGTATAACATCTCACATATGTCAGAATGGATATTTTGAAATGGATAAGG
This sequence comes from Macaca fascicularis, assembly GCF_037993035.2. NCBI lineage: Eukaryota > Metazoa > Chordata > Mammalia > Primates > Cercopithecidae > Macaca > Macaca fascicularis. The sequence continues at coordinate 123,222,204 of NC_088395.1, read as the reverse complement.
AATTAGGGATGGCATATAGTAAAATGATTCTTTGTGCACCTTTCAAAGTGTGAATGTAAATTGGTGCAACCATTATGGAAGCAGTGTGGAGGTTTCTATAATATTGGAAATATAACTATCATATTATCTAGCATTTTCTCTTCTGGGTATGTAGTCAAAGAAAATGAAATCAGCGTCACATAAAGATACATGCACTCCCATTTTCATTGCAGCATTATTCATAATAGCCAAGAAATGCACACAACCTAAGTGTCATTCATCAATAGATCAACGGATAAATAAATTGTAATATAATGGAATATTATTCAGTCTTAGGAAACAAGGAAATCCTACCACATGTGACAATGTGAATATTATGTTAAGTAAAATAAACCAGACATCAAAAGACAAATGCTGCATGATCTCATTTGTATGTTATACCTAAGAAAGTTAAACACATAGAAACAGAGTAGAAAGGTGGTTATCATGGGTGGGGAATTGGGAGAAACTGGGAAATATTGGTCAAAAAGTAAAACATTGCAGTATGTAGAATTAATAGGTCTAGACATTTAATGTGAAGTATGATAAGTATAGTTAATGCTATTGTATTATATTCTAAAATGTTGCCAACAGAGTAGATTTTAGGTGCTCCTAACACATTAAATAAGGGGTAACTGTGAAGGGATGGATTTGTTAATTTGTGTAAATCTAGTAATCATTTCACTATGTATATGCATGTGGAAACATCATGTTGTACACCTTAAATATATACAATTGATTAATTCAACATCTCTGTCTTCCTTAAGTAAGGTCTGTAGCATAAAATTTCTTCAGGTGAAGCATGTAATAATTGGCTTAACTTTCTGATGCAGAGGAGTGTTTGGTTATATTCTTGGGCCCTAAGATATAAATGTTTGGTTTTATTTCAAGTAGTGAGTGGATATTGAGCTGAATCCTAGAAGTGGAGATGGGACAGATTGCAAATGCCATGAGGGTAGAGGGATGGGTACAAGTTCTCTCTGGGGTTTTCTTCCTTCCTCAAAATTTTCAAAATGCTTGTTAAAGAAGGCAAAACCATTCCCCTCAATTTGAATTATTGCTAATTATTGAAAAAAATTAAAAACAATTTTTAAAACCAACATATAAAGTATTTTTGTAAGTTCAGGTATGATATCATTTAATCTTCACAATAATTCTCTAAAATGGATTACTATTTCCATTTTATAGATGATTAAATGAGGAAAATAAAATAAGTATTTGATAATACTGATAGGTACTGCTAATTTGTTTAGCTAATTTTGGGCTAAAACTTTGAGGTAATTAGGACCTGGCCATGAATTCGATCTCTCTGTGGCATACTTTGCCTTTGCTTCACTCTATTTTTGAGTCACAGATTGCACTGTAACAACCTCCTCACCAGGTAGAATAGTCAGGATACTGTCGTTTTATCATCGAAATCTATCTTATAGAAATGTGTAAATTCGGTAGAAACTGATGGTGAATTTTACATTTACAAAAGCCTGGGTTCTGTTTATACAACTTGGTTCATTTTGTCTGTGTTTACCACAACTGGCAACCAGATATAGCCACTAATCTATCAAATAACTTCTAAATTAAAGAAAACAGATGTTGCCTGCCTTAACATGACAGGAAACGGAGGGGTATCTTAAGAATAGAAGCTGTGTAACTCAACAAACATTTATTGACTGCCATTTATAAAACTGACCATATGCCAGGCACTGGGAACACACAACAATTGACCATAGCAATTGATCATATGCTAGGCACTGGGAACGCACAACAAACAAGAAACGGTTCTTACCATTAAATAGTTCACAATACAGTGTGAAAGACACACATGTAAACAATTCATTACAACACACTGGGATAATATGATAGTAAATATAGACAAAGGATATTAACATTAGATTGACATAGTATAGTAAAGAAAATAATTAACTTGAGGACAAGATTTTAAAAGAATGCATAGGAAAAGTGACATCTGAATATGACTTTGAGGGATGAGTAGGCATTTACCATGAAGATGAGAATGGGAAAAGACAGCAGAAAAACCATTCTGTTCAATTGTGCACAGCAGTGTATCGCATGTCTCTGACTTTTTGTGAGGAAATTACTTATTTGCAGTCTTAAAAATCTGGTTAAACTGCTTTATAAATAGTATAAATAAAGTTATTGTTCACGAAATCAATATAAGAAGAAATGTTAATCTAATTCTATGTGTTTTCAGAGAATGAATTATATTGTGCCTAGCAGTGTGCTAGCGATTATGAGAAATGATACACAATATTAAATTCCAAATAGGTCAGAAATGTCTCACATTGGCAGTTTCCAGGATTTTTGTCAGTACAGTATTTTATTATTACTCTCATTGCATTACTTGTAATAGTATTTTTGTTATTATACTGAATTTTGGATTACTAGAATTGAGTTTGTGCTACCTGTCATTTGAAAAATAATCAACTATAGTTACATACTATGTATCATTGTATCTAGAACAACTTTCCCATGACATTCTTTAGATCACTGACAGAAATGTCACTTTTCACAGCATAATTTTCCTTGTCAGGACTATTGGAAATATTTACTAAATGTCAATGTAAGGTTATGGCCTAATCCCTGGTTAGCACTATCAAAATAAAAGTACTTTTTAAAAGATGTAATGGGGGTGGGAAAGTGCAGGGATGGGAGTAATAAATGCTACATTTTTAAAGTTACTACACTTTAAACCAATTGAAGCACAGGGCAAAGTAGCCCAAAAGGTGATTATCATAATGTCAGCTACACTTTGATAAAGAAATACTAAAGAGCATGGGTTAGATTGCCTGGCAACAATTGACTTCCTATTATTGCATCCTAGAAGAATCGTAAGCACAACTAAACACTCCAGACCGTTCCTGACAAGTAAAGTAATTTAACCACTAACTTTCCTACATGAATGAAAACAGCAGAGTGTTCCTTCTCTGTAGTTAGATCCTCCCAGAGAAGTGTTGAAGCAAAATCAGGTAAATCATTCCTCCTCCTATAGAGAAAGCAGATGTATTACAGTAATTAATGTCCTTCCACATGGAAACATGAAGCTAAGGGAAAGGAGGTCCTCCCAACATGAATTACCAGAAAAATATACATATATATATATATATATGTGACAAAAATAAAACTAGACATACTATAATCAAGCTAAAAAGGTTCATAAAACTCCCATATTTATTGAGGATGGATTATCCTCATAAACTTAAAGACATTAGAGTAGAAAGATAACACACTGGAGATTTCCTGGCTTGGAAACTACAGTTGCTGTACTGTGTGTTATTGGATTAATTTCTATTCCTATTGTGCACCTTTTAATTAATCACTCAATTATTTTGGCTTTCTCCATGATAATAATAGCTCTTCACACACTGTGTTGCCAGCTTTCTTATGTAAGTTGACCCTGCTCTGGTTTTTTTTCTTAAAGAGATTACTTACTGTTTTAAGACTGTACTCTTCTTAGTACTTATTATATATCATGGATTAGTGCCTACAAGAAGCCAAGCTGCCTCATATTTGCATTCAAAGAAATAATCAGAAATGTAACCATAAACAAAAAGGATTTTTAAGAATTTACTGCAGGCTGTTAATCAACTGTCAATGAGATATTTTATTAATAATACACTATACAAATAGAAGCTACCCTCCAAAGTCTCACCTCTCCAATACCACTGCATATTCCACAAGATTCTCTGGCTTTACTGTTTGTTCGTTTTTCTCCTTCATTATCCCAAACGTTCAACAGTTGGTTAAAGAAAATTGATTTGCATGCTGCTATAAAGACACATGCACACATATGTTTATTGCGGCACTATTCACAATAGCAAAGACTTGGAATCAACCCAAATGTCCATCAGTGAGAGACTGGATTAAGAAAATGTGGCACATATACACCATGGAATACTATGCAGCCATAAAAAACGATGAGTTTGTGTCCTTTGTAGGGACATGGATGCAGCTGGAAACCATCATTCTCAGCAAACTATCCCAAGAACAGAAAACCAAACACCGCATGTTCTCACTCATAGGTGGAAACTGAACAATGAGATCACTTGGACTCGGGAAGGGGAACATCATACACCAGGGCCTATCATGGGGAGGGGGGAGGGGGGAGGGGGGAGGGATTGCATTGGGAGTTATACCTGATGTAAATGACGAGTTGATGGGTGCTGACGAGTTGATGGGTGCAGCACGCCAACATGGCACAAGTATACATATGTAACAAACCTGCACGTTATGCACATGTACCCTAGAACTTAAAGTATAATAATAATAATAATAATAAAATTTTAAAAAAGAAAAAAAAAAAAAAGAAAATTGATTTGGCCGGGCGCGGTGGCTCACGCCTGTAATCCCAGCACTTTGGGAAGCCGAGGCCGGCGGATCACGAGGTCAGGAGATCAAGACCATCCTGGCTAACACGGTGGAACCCCGTTTCTACTAAAAATACAAAAAATTAGCCGGGTGTGGTGACTGGCACCTGTAGTCCCAGCTACTTGGGAGGCTGAAGCAGGAGAATGGCGTGAACCTGGGAGGCAGAGCTTGCAGTGACTCGAAGTCGCGCCACTGCACTCCAGCCTGGGTGACAGACAAGACTGCGTCTAAAAAAAAACAAAAAAAATGGAAATCTTCTGAATAGGAGACCTCTTTTTCCCTTATTAAAAATTTTGCCCATTATTTAATAGAATTGTTTCCTGATTACTGAGTTTTGAGAGTGCTTTGTATATTGGGATGCAAGTCCTTTATCAGATATGTGTTTTACAAATATTTTCCCATGTTATAGTTTGATGTTTTATTCTAACAGTGCCCTTTGAAAGGCAAATGTTTTGAATTTTGATAAAATCTAATTTATCAATCTTTTCTTTCATACTTCATGCTTTGAGTATTCTGCCAACAAAGAGTCATTATCAAACTCAAGATCACAGATTTTCTTCCATGTTTTCTTCTAGTAATGTTACACTTTTTGCCTTTTCACATAAGCTTTATGATCCATTTTATGACAATTTTTATGTAGTCAAATCTACGTTCTCTTTTTTGCATATCGATGTCTAATCATTACAATGGCAGTTATTTAAGACTATCCTTTCTCCATTGAATTGCTATTGCACCTGTGGTCACTGACTATATTTGTATAGGCCTATTTCTGTGCTCTGTATTATATTCTATTGATCTGAGTCTGTTCATTCATCAACACCATGCTGTCTTGATTATTGTAATCTTATAACATGTCTTGAAATCATGTAGTGTGAGTCCTTCTTCAGTGTCATGTTGGCTACTTTATGTCCTTTGTCTTTTTATTTGAACTGTACTATCAGTTTTTCAACAATAAGTATAGAAAAATCTTGAAGAGATTTTAAACCAGATTGCATTGCATCTACAGATCAAGTTATAGATAATTTACATTTTAACAATTTGGAGTCTTCCACCTCACGAACATGGAAATCTCTGCACTTATTTATATATTTGCTTTTTGTTTTCCCCATCACTCTTTCGTAGCTTTTGCATATAGTTGCAATATGTATTTTGTTCAATTTATACCTAAGCATTTTATTTTGGAACGGGTAGTATGGCAAATTGTATTGTGTTTAAATGTAAAATTCCAGTTGTTCATGACTGGTATATAAGAAATTGAATTGACTTTTATTTATTAATCTTGTATTCTGCAACTTTATTATACTCATTTAGTAGTTCCAGCAACGTTTTTTTGTAATTTTGCGGAGCAGATTTACATAGATAATATGTACTCTGCACATGCAGACAATTGTATGTCTTCCTTTCCAATCTGCATAACTTTTATGTCCTTATTTATCTTTTTAAATTAAGAAAATATTATGTATTTATCATGTAAAACATGATGTTTTGAAGTTTATTATACATTGTGGAATAAGTAAATCTAGCTATTAACAAATGCATTATCTCAGTTATAATTTTGGTGATGAGAATGCAATATTCACTGTTTCTGCATTGTTCAAGGATACAAAATATCATCAAGTATTGTCACTGTGCTGTACAATATATCTCTTGAACTGTATTGTCACTGTGCTATACAATATATCTCTTGAACTTATTTATTCTATCTAACTGTAATTATATAGCCTTTGACCAGCATCTCATAATCTCCTAACCACCCCAGCATCTGCTAACCACCATTCTACTTTCTACTTCTATGAGATCAACTTTTTTAGATTCCATGTATGACTGAGATCATGTGACATTTGTCTTTCTGTGCCTGGTTTATTTTTCTTAACACGATGTACTCTACACTCACTCATGTTGCCACAAATGACAGGATTTCATTATTTTTATGGTGGAATTATATGGCATTGTGTTCATATACCACATTTTCTTTAACTATTGAAGGGCACCTAGGCTGATTCCACATCTATAGTTAATAGTCCTGCAATAAATATTAGTGTGCAGATATCTCTTCAACATACTGATTTCATTTCCTTTAGATATATACCCAGTAGTGGCATTGCTTGAAAATGTGGTAGTTCTGTTTTTCAGCTTTTCAGGAACCTCCATACTGTTTTCCATGATTGCTGTACTTGTTTTAATTTACTTGTTTTATTCACTAGCTAAAGCTTTCATTCTGATGTTGGGTAATGAGAGAAAACATCTTGTTTCTCACAATTAAGCATGATGTTATTTGTAGTTTTCTGGTTGGTTGGTTGTTTTTCACATAATTCTTTATAAAGTTGAAAAAAATCCTTATATTCTTAGTTTGCTGAGAGTTATTACCATGAATGAGTACTGCATTTTGTCAAACAATTTCCTTTATCAATTAACGTGATTTTCTCCTTTATTCAGTTGATGTGGTTGATTACATTAATTGATTAACTGACTCTTGAGTGTTGGACAAATTTTGTGTACTTGTTAGTCGTGGTGTATAATTTTTTGTATACAGTTTGAATTTGTTTTGCTAACATATGTTGAAGATTTTTACATCTGTGTTCTTGAGAGATACTGGTCTGTCATTTTGATTATAATTTTTAAAATACGGTTCTTATATTAGGGCAATCCTGGCCTCATAGAACGAGTTAGGAAATGCTCATGCTGCTTCTATCTTCTAAAAGTGTAGAGAATTGGTATGTTTTCCTCCTTAACTGTTTGGTAGAATTCACTGATGAAATTATCTGATACCAGTGATTTATTTCTATGAAAGGTTATTTGTTCATTAATGTTGATTCAATTTACTTAATAGAATACAGCCATTTGAGTTATCAATATTTCCTGGTGTGAGTTTTGGTATTTCACATATTTAAGGAATTGACCAATTCATTTAAATTATAACATTGTAGGCACAGATTTGTTCCTAGCATTTCTTTAATATCTTTTTAAATGTCCATGGGGCCCAAAAATGATGACCCCTTCATTTATTCATACATTGGAAATTTGTTTAGTCTCTTTCTCTCTTTTTCCTTATTATCCTGGCTAGAAGTTTATCAATTGTATGCATCTTTTCAATGAACCAGTTGTTTTTAAATTTTCTTTATCATGCCCTGTGTTTAATTTTATTAATTTATGCTGTAATATTTATTGTTTCCTTTCTTCTCTTTGTCTTAGGTTTAAATTGCTCTTTTTCTCAAGTGCATTTAGATGTAAGCTTAGGTTATAGATTTCAGATCATTTTTCATTTGCAACATGTGTATTTAATTCTATAAACTTTTCTCTGATCACTGCTTTTGCTACATTCCATATATCTATATAAATTGGATGTTGCACTTTCATTAGTCCAAATATTTTTAATTTTTTTTTGCAACTTCTTGGATCCATGTGTTATTTAAAAGTATGTTGCTTAGTCTCCTATATTTGAGTGTTTTCTAGTTATGTTTCTGCTATTAATTTATAGTTTAATTCCATTGTGGTATGATATCACACATTGTACAATTTATGTTCTGTTAACATTATTAAGTGTGTCTTATGACCAATATATGGTTTATCTTGGTGAATGTTCTATGGAAGCTTAAGAAGAATGTGTATTTTGCAACGTTGGAATATTATACAAGGGACAATTATATCATGTTGATTGATAGTATTATTAAGGTCAAACACAGGCTTATTGAGTTTTCAGCCAGTTTGATCAATCAATTATTGATAGACAGTATTAATGTTTCAAATATAATACTGAATTTTGCTACTCCTTCTTTTAGTTACATCAGTTTTGCCTCATATATTTTGATGCCCTGCATTTAAGTGCATATAAGCTTAGGACTCTCAGGTCTTTTTGGAGAACTGACTCATTTTACCGTTATATAATGCCACCCTTTATTGGTGATATTTTACCCTGTTCTGAAATCTCCTTTATCTGATATTAATGTAGCAAATCCAGCTTTCTTTCGATTGGTGTTAGCATGGTATATATTTCTCTATTCCATTGCTTTTAATCCATATGTATCTTTATATTTAAAGGAATTTCTAGTAGAAAATACATAATGGGTCTTTTTATCTGACAATTTTTTTTTTTACTTTTATTTCAAGTTCAGGGGTACATGTGCAGGTTTGTTATATAAGTAAACTCACGTAACAGGAGTTTGTTGTACAGATAATTTTATCACTGAGGTATTAAGCCTAGTACCCATTAGTTATTTTTCCTGATCTTCTCCCTCCTCCTAACATCTTCCCTCTGGTAGCTATGGTGTCTGTTATTCTCCTGAATGTGTCCTTGTGTTCTCATCATTTAGCTACCACTTATAAACAAGAACATGCAGTATTTGTCTGTCTGTTCATGTGTTAATTTACTAAAGATAATGGCATCCAGCTCCATCCATGTTCCTATGGAGGGCATTATTTCATTCTTTTTTGGCTGCATAGTATTCCTTGGTATATATGTACACATTTTCTTTGTCCACTATACCACTGATGGGCATTTAAGTTGATTCCATGTCTTTACTATTGTGAATAGTGCTGCAATGAACATATGTGTCCATGTGTCTTTAGGACTGAATGATATATGTTCCTTTGTGTATATACCCAGTAATGGGATTACTGGGAAGAATGGCAATTGTGCTTTTAGCTCATTGAGAAATCACAAGACTACTTTTCACAATGAATGAACTAGTTTACACTCCCACCAACAGTGTATAAGTTTTTCTTTATTTCTGCAACCTCACCAGCATTTGTTATTTTTTGACTTTGTAGTAGTAACAATTCTGATTGGTGTGGTGTGGTATGGTATCTCATTGCGATTTTGATTTGTATTTCTCTAATGAACAGTGAGGTTGAGCTTTTTTCATATGCTTGTTGGCCACATGTATGAATTGTTTTGAAAAGTGTCTGTTCATGTCCTTTGCCCACATTTTAATATTTTTCTTCTTGTAAATTTGTTTAGGTTCCTTATAGATGCTGGATATTAGACCTTTGTTACATGCATAGTTTGCAAATATTTTCTTCTATTCTGTAGGTTGTCTGTTTACTCTGTTGATAGTTTATTTTGCTGTGCAGAAACTCTTTAGTTTAATTAGATCCCATTTGTCAATTTTTGCTTTTGTTGCAATTGCTTTTGACATCTTTTTCATGAAATCTTTGCCAGCTCCTATGCCCAGAATGTTATTGCCTAGGTTGTCTTTCAGGGTTTTTATAGTTTTGGATTTTACATTTAAGTCTTCAATCCATCTTGAGTTGATTATTGTATATGGTGTAAGGAAGGGGTCAAGTTTCAATGTTTTGAATATAGATAGCCAGTTATCATGGCACCATTTATTGAATAAGGAGTACTTTCCTTATTGCCTGTTTTTGTCAGTTTTGTTGAAGATCAGATGGTTGTACGTGTGGCCTTATTTCTGGGCTATTCTCTAATTGGTATATTAAGACTATTTAGAATTAAATGAGTTATTGATATCTTTGAATTAATATTATCCATGTTTGCAACTGTTTTATGTTGATTGCCAGAGTCTTCCTTTTCATCTGTCTCTGGGTTTACAGAGTACTTTATATTATTGTACTCTATACCTCTTTTGGCATATCAATTATACCTCTTTTAAAATATATCTTAATGATTTCAATATACATTTTAACTAATTTAAGTCTACCTTAAAGTACCATGATACCATTTTTTTGTGTAGTGCAGGTATCCTATAATGGAATACTTTTATTTCTTCCCTTCTGGTCCTTATGTTATTTTTGTCATTCATTTATTATTCATATGCTATAATCACCCAATACATTGCTACTATTATTGTTTTCAACAAACAGTTACCTTTTAGATAAGTTAGAAATATGAAAAATAATAGATTCTATTTTATCTCTAGCTATATTTTCTCTGGTACCCTTCCTTGCTTTATGTAGATCTAAGTTTCTGAACTAAAGCATTTCTTTCTTCCTAAGAATGTATTTAAACATTTTTGGAGGCATGTCTTTAGTTTTCACTTTGGTTTGCTTTTTGGTTTGGTTTTGTCTTAAAAAGATTTTATTTTTTTCTGTTATATTTGAAGGTTAGTTTCACACTTTAAATATCTCATGCCATTCTCTTTTTGCTTGTATGTTTTTTCATGAAAAGTCCACTGTAATTGATATTATTTCCTCTCTGTAGGTAAAGTTTTATACCCTTGGCTTTTTTCCAGAAGTTTTTCTTTGTCTTTGGTTTTCTGCAATTTGAATAGCATATTCCTAGTTGTAGGTTTTTTTGGTGTTTATCCTGCTTGGTGTTCTCCAGTTTTTCTGGATCTCTGGTTTGGTACCTATCATTAATTTTGAAGAATTATCAGTCATTATTATTATTATTATTATTATTATTATTATTATTTTGTAAACTCTTGTCTGGATCATTTATTTTTATTTTTTATTTTTTAATTTATTTATTATTATTATACTTTAAGTTGTAGAGTACATGTGCATAACGTGCAGGTTTGTTACATATGTATACTTGTGCCATGTTGGTGTGCTGCACCCATCAACTCGTCATTTACATCAGGTATAACTCCCAATGCAATCCTTCCCCCCTCCCCCCTCCCCCCTCCCCCCCTCCCCATGATAGGCCCCGGTGTGTGATATTCCCCTTCCTGAGTCCAAGTGATCTCATTGTTCAGTTCCCACCTATGAGTGAGAACATGCGGTGTTTGGTTTTACTATCAGTCATTATTACTTCAAATATTTCTTCTCTATTTTTTCTTTCTTCTCCTTCTGGTAGTCGAAATATACCTTTGAAATTGTCTCAAATTTCTTGGATGTTATTGGCTTTTTAAATTGTTTTTCTTTGCATTTCAGTTGCAGTTTCTATTGACCTATCTGAAACATCACTGAATCTTTCCTTTGCCATGTCTAGTCAACTGATGAGTCCAACAAAGGGTATCCTTCATTTCTGTTACAATGGTTTTTATTTATACAATTTTTTTTCATTGTTTCTTAGAAATTTTTATTTTCATGCTGACATCACCCATCTGCTCTTGACTTTTGTTTACTTTATCAATTAGAGCCTTTATTATATTAACCAGTTATTTTTAATTTCCAATGTAATAATTCCAAAAGTTGTGTCACACCTGAGTCTGATTCTGATGCCTTCTTTGTCTCTTCAGAATATGTTTTTTCTTCTCCTTTTCTTTTAGTAAGCCTTGTATTTTGTTGTTGTTATTATTGAACAGCAGATATAATGCATTAAGTAACAGCAACTGAGATAAATAGGACTTTAGTGAGGATTTATGTTAATCTCTAAAGGAGTTAAACTATGTTTCATGTTTTTTTAAAGTGATAGATACTAAAAGTTTCAAATTCCTCTAGTGTCCTTGTTTTTGTTTTCTCAAGTTTGGGCTCTTAGGTACTTTTCCCTAGAAATTTTCTGTATTGTAGCTCTTTCAGCTATAACCCATTGTTAACATACTGTAGCATATTACAGGCTTCTTGGCATCATTGTAAGATGTAGTAGAGGCAGAAACTTCTAAAATCTTCTGATTAAGTATCAATACTTCGGTGGGCTTATGTCTTTGGATTGTGATCTTCAAGAGTGTTTTTTTTTGTTTTGTTTTGTTTTTTCTTGTAAAGTTCCCATCCCCCTTTGGTAAAACTAGAAGGCTAGGGGGGTCTGAAATTAAATTAAATTAAAGAATAAGTTTTTGTTATGGAGAATGATCTGAACATATCCTAAAATTGCTACTTTTCTCCTACTTCTGCCCAAAACATTAGAGGATATTTTTTGACTCTTCAATATAAGAAATAGGTGAGGTTCCTAAATATAAAACTTATGAAAATATGTGGCCCTGCTAAGACTATGGCTCCTGGCTGTTTCTCACTTTCACATTTGTACACATTCAGTCTCCAACAGTACATCAAAATTACTATTTAAGTGTTCTTACCAGTTTATGGCTACAGCAGCTTCTGCTCCTGGTAAGTGGAGGTCAATAATGACTCTGAATTTGCTTGTTTATAAGTTATTCATGGGAAGGTTGTTCTATAAACTAAGTACTTTGGAGGTTTCATTCATATTTCATTTGTCCACCTTTTCTGTTTTAAGGATTAGAATGATTACTTCCAAGCTCTTTGTATTTCAGAGCTCCATTCATAATGGATTTTGTTACTCTGGGCCAAACTGCTGATATGGTAGTAACAGTATATCTTTCATAAATCCAGAAAAATATTTTTATGTGTGCCTATAGTGGTTATTTGAGTTTTGTTTCTTTAAAATTGAATAAGCATGATTCACTTTTCTCTAGCTTGTAGACATGTCTAAAAAATCTTATTAGATTTGTGTACATATTTGATAATATATTTTTTACTTCAGTAAAAAAAGTATAAGTGCTCTGTTTCTTGTCTCTCCTCAGAATAGGGCACTGTGGGATGACTATTATGCCTATCAAATTTAGGGAGACACAATTTTTGATGGAAATTGTTCCTGACATTAGCTTTTTCTCCCATGATATTACTGATTCATTTGTTTGAATGAGCCTCTGAATATCTTTTCTGGAAGCTGGACTGTCTCCACCTGAGATATTTAACTCTAAATCTGAAATGCTAAAACTAAACTTAGACTTAATCTCAAAATATGAACGTTAAAATAAATTTTTGTCACCGTCACAAAAAGCATTGTGATTTACCCAAAGTCATACATTAACGGCAGTGTTAGGACTGGGCCCAAGACTACTGTCACATAACTCTTTAATAAACAAATTAATTGATTCTATTGAGTAAACATTTGTTGATGCAAAGATTTACATTACTCAAAGTTGTATAAGAATTAGTTATTGCCATCCAGATATTTTCAACATAGTTAGGAAGATGAGGTTCAGAGTTAGGACAGAGTAGATATAGTAGAAAGATAAGTGATGTCAAGTCCAATGCTCATCTGCCTTTTTCCAAAAATATTCTAAACAAGTTGCTTTCATGCTTTAGTGAATGTTCAAACTCTTCCCATCTTATTATTCTATTTAGTAAAATAAGCACAACATGTATATTAGGAGGTTGGACCTACATAAGACAGATCTGTGTTCAAATGTTAGCTCCATTATATGCTAATTGACTAAAGACAAGTTTAGTCTAATAAAATTCAAATCAATTGAAAAAATTTAATATAATTTCAATTCAATTTCTAGATGCTTGAGAAGACCTCCATTGAAAAAAAAGCAGAAAAATATATCTGCTTTATAAGGTAAAGACTTTCTCCTTTTGGATCCCCAGGCTAATGGGATTGCCTCTGGAATTGCAGTCAACCGGAGTTGGATCTGGGTCAAGTGGCTGCTGCTGGATCCACAGTGGGGTCAGCCTGTAATGGGACGCTAAAGTGGATGTGGATCCTGTATGTTCCCCAGGTAAACTAGACTGCCTTCAGGACCTTGCTTATTAAAACTGGTGCTAGGATAAAAGTTTACTTCAGTGTCCACAAATAACAGAACTGTTATCAGATACATGGGTGTGTGTGGCTTCTGGTTGTATGAGAGGGCTCCTGCTGGGTCACTGGGTTGTGCCTAGACAGGCGGTGATGGCCCTGGACTACAGTTGAGGAGTACTGGAACCAAGTTACAGAGATGCTTCAGGGTCTGCAGCCAAAATGTCGGTACACGGGCCTGCCTTCAGGGACCTGGATGGGCATATATCTCTCTGGGTCCCTGGTCAAGCGGGACTTCTCTAAGGTTATAGCTGAGAATGATTGGAGCTTAGTTACTGGGCCACTGAGGGAATGAGGTCTGCAAGTCTATTCCAGGAAAACAGATGGGTATGTCTCCCTCTGGGTACTTGTATGCATAGGACTGCTCTCAGACTGCAGCTGAGAAGGGCTAAAGCTGAGTTGTGGAACCATTTCAGAGTTAACAGCTTGGATCAAGATTGGCAGACTTGTTGCCAGTGGTGCAAAAGGGCATGACTTCTCCTGGCTTCTTTGGTAGATGGTTCTGTCTGCAGGACCAAGGCCAAACAGGACTGTGGTCAGTTCCACAGAGGGGATGGGATCACTTCCAGGTCTGGAGTCAGGACCAAAGTCAGTGAGCCTACCACCTGGACACAGGTTTGCCCTCTCAAAACAAGTCTCCTAGGTCTTGACTCAACCAGTAGTTCATAATTTCCTACCTAAAACCCAAAGACTGCACAAAGGCAATTTTGTCCTTGGATAGATGTAAAAGTATTGTTGCTCGGGGAGGATGTGAGTGGGGACCTATTCTACCAGCTTACTGACACCACTCTCTGCCCTGTTTCTGAAAAAGAAAACTGTTTTTCACTATTAAAAATGATGACAGTTGTACATTTTTGCTTGCTCTTTATCAACTTGAGAAAATTTCTATCTATGCCTAGTTTGCTGGGAGGGATTTTCTTTTGATTTGCTATGAATGGGTACTGGATTTTGTCAAATTCTTTGTCTCTATCTACTGAGGTGATCAGATAATTTTCTATTTTACTTTGTTAATATGGTGAATTACATTGATTTTCTAATGCTATACCAGTCATGCATTCCTGAGATATGCTTTACTTGATCATGATCTATTACCATTTCATGTGATCCAACTGGATCCAGATTGCTAAAATGTATTTATATCTTTTGTTTTTATATTTGTAATTATAGTGCATATTTGTCTGTAGTATTTTTATCAGATATTGTTTTCGTCTATTTTTTGTATTAAGATAGTGTTCATTTCATCAAATGAGTGGAAAGTATTTCACTTCCTTAATGTTCTGGATTACCGTGTGCATATGTAGTAGTCATATTATTTCTTCTGTAAATGTTTGGTACAATTCACCAGTGAAAACCACTTTGGCATTGAGATTTCTTTTTTTCTTTCTTATTTATTTTTTATTATTATTATACTTTAAGTTCTAGGGTACATGTGCATAACGTGCAGGTTTGTTACATATGTATACTTGTGCCATGTTGCTGTGCTGCACCCATCAACTCGTCAGCACCCATCAACTCGTCATTTACATCAGGTATAACTCCCAATGTCTTTATTGAAAAGTTTGTAATTAAAAATTCAATACCTTTAATACAAATAGGGCTATTTGGGTTGTATATTTTCTCTTGACTGAGCTTTGATGGATTATGGCTTTCAAAGACTATGTCCATCTCAGCTAAGTTGTTGAATTCATAGGCATAAATTGTTCATAATATTCACTTATTATTTTTAAAAAATATTTTTAGAATATGTAGTGATATTACCTCTCTCATTTCTAATATTGACAAATTGTATCTTCTCTTCTTTCTTTTCCTTCCTAATCTGTTTGGCTAGAGGTTATAAATTTGATTAATCCTCTCAAAAAAACAGTATTTGGATTATATTGTTTTTCTGAATTTTATTTTATTGAGTCCTCCATTAAAATTTATTTCCATTTTATGCTTATTTTGTATACAATTTGTTCTTCCTTATATGGTTATTTTTAATGTGGAGGATAAGAACATTTTTATTCTCTAATATGAGGCATTTAGTTCTCTAAATTTGTCACTAGTGCTGTTTTAAAAGCATTCCACAAAGTTTCTGGATACTTTTAAACTTTTATGTTTATCATTGGCATACATCAATTTGATTATGATTATGAATAAATATAGATTTATTCATGCTTCTTGTGCTTAAGGTTTGTTGAACTTTTTCGGAATGATCATTTTCACAAACTGAGGAAAGATTTGACCATTAATTCTTCATCTATATTTTGTCACCACTATCGCTTTTAATGAGTCTAATTACACATATGTCAGGTCACTTGAAGTAGTCCCACAGTTTTTGGATGCTCTTTTAATTTTATTGGGTTATTTTTTTCCTGTGTGTTTAATTTTGAATAGTTTCTATCACTATATCGCCATAACATAATCCTATCTTCTGTAATTTCTAATTTATTGTAAATCACTTTAAGTACATTTTCATTAGGCATATTAAAGTTTTCACCTCAAGATTTTTTTACAAGTCTTAATGTTCTCAGCATATGGAATATAGTTACGATAACCGTTTAATGTTCTATCTGCCAAATCTAACATTTGTGTCAGTTCTGAGTCAGCTATAATTGACTGGTTGTTTACTTCATTATGGGTATGTTTTCCAATTTCTTTGAATGTCTGTTCATCTTTGGACATCAGACATTGTGATTTTTACTTCAACAGATGTTGAATATTTTTGTATTTTAGTAAATATTCCTTAGCTTTTTCTTGGGATGCAGTTCAAATACTAGGAATCAGTTCGATCTTTTTGGGTATCTGTTAGGCAAGACCAGAACAGTTCTCTGAATGAGGCTAATTATTCTCTTCTACTGAGGCAAGGTCTTCCTGAATACTGTACCCACTGCCATATAAATTGTGTGTTTTTCCAGTCTTACTGGTGAGGAAAGGTGTTATTTCTGATCCTGTGTGAACATAGGCCACTCTCCTCTAATCCTTTTGTATGATACTTTTTCTCCTGGCCTCAGGTGATTTCCACATACATATGTGTTTTTCAGTTATCAGCCACACACTATAGGGGCATTCTTTGCATGTGCAGCTTTCTCCTCTGTGATACCCTGTACTGTGAATTCTAGCCACCTTATTCTCCCTGGACTTTCCACTCCCTTACCTTATGTCAGCAATGCTAAGGATTATCAACCTGAATTAATTGCAGCCTGGAAACTCAAGGAAACAATTTGGAGCAAGCACAGTGCTCAGTTTATTTGTTTTCCCTTCTCTCTGTTGTCACTTTCCCTCACTGTTTGATATCTAGTGTCCTGAAAGCAATTGATTCACACATTTTTTTTTTTTCTGTTTGGGTTTTTTACGGTTGTTGTTTCAGGAGGAAAGGCACATCTGGTTCCTGTCATCCCATTTTATTCAAAAACCGAATTCTTTATTATTTGATTTTAACATATATTTGCATAAATAAAGTAAGTGATTTTGGTAAAAAATAAGCTTTATGGCCAGCAACACCTGTGTTAGAATTTCAATTTGCAACCCTAAACATCTTCATGCCCTTGGGCAATTTATTTAACCTAAGATAATATCTGAGTTTACGAACAGTGCAAATAAGTGATTGAGATTGTGAGATCTGATGTCGCCAGCACAGCACAGGAATTTCAAGTCTCACTGTGAGAGGGTGTAACATGTGTGTTATGATATAAAGATGACCCTGAAAACTATTTGTTTAGCCAGACAGTAGATACCAGTCCTGAAAAAGAGAAAGGATGTTACCATGCTCCCCTAGTTTATTCTCCCAGGCTCACCAACCAGTTAAGCCATTCCTCCTCTGAGGAGGAGAAAGGCCAAGAGTATTACACATAGGGGAAGGCTTCCACATGGGAACATGTGGAGTGGAGAATAAGTAACCTTTCCTCAAAAATCAATCAACTCTTAGAATAAACAGACAGATAGGCAGGAACTACCTACTGCTCAAGTTTAATTATAGGACTAATTCCCTAAAGTTCAGTAAGAAGAGGTGATTATACAAAATATCTTAAAACCATATTTATACCAGCAAGGATATTTTAAGTAATTGAAAGTAAGATTTATTGTGAAATATTTATGTTCAGATAATGGGACATTGACTATAACGTCAAAGCCCTCATTTTGGTCTATTTTTTTGTTTTGTTTTTGAGACGGAGTCTCGCTCTGTCGCCCAGGCTGGAGTGCAGTGGCCGGATCTCAGCTCACCGCAAGCTCCGCCTCCCAGGTTCATGCCATTCTCCTGCCTCAGCTTCCCGAGTAGCTGGGACTACAGGCGCCCGCCACCATGCCCGGCTAATTTTTGGTATTTTTAGTAGAGACGGGGTTTCACCGTGTTAGCCAGGATGGTCTCGATCTCCTGACCTCGTGATCCGCCCGTCTCGGCCTCCCAAAGTGCTGGGATTACAGGCGTGAGCCACCGCGCCCGGCCTCATTTTGGTCTATTTTTATGGATGAGATTTTGTGCCATATAATTGAGCTCCCCAAAATCAAACCATGAGAGAAGAAATTAGAGTACCGAGGCAGATACTCTTTCAATGGCTCACAAGAAATACCATTTCTTAATAAGACTTTGATTAGTGATCTCTCTGCAGAAAACATCCTGTGTACCGAAGCATGTAATAACCTGTCATGAAATAAATTAAACCAACAACTAACCTTTTGAAAATACCTCCTAAATGTTTTTTTTTTTCTTTTTCATGAAAAAGAAGTAAAAAGGACTGTATTTTTTTTAACATTTTATTCTCCATGGGAGCCAGGTCAAATAAAAGTATGGATTCCTCAAGGGAATGTAATGTCTAGAGTACATAAATGTGTTTCACCTATTATTTAGCAGCTGGGATTGTCTTGCTATTCTCTTTTCAGTCTCTTTTATTAGAATGACAAAATCTTCCATTTTATTAGTGTAAAATTAATTCACCAATAATAAAATAATTTTATCTACTCAAAATAATATTAACTTGGTTTTCATGATAGACCCAACTAAGTTACCATGTCAGGTCTTTCAAAAAATTGTATATTTAGTCTTTTTTTTAATATTTAACTCAGCAGATTATCATCAACCTTTGTACTTAGAGTACAGGGCCAATAAAATGGTAAAGAAGCATAAATGGCTTAAATGTTTCCTACCATGTGCTATACCTAGTAATGAATAAATGCAATTTTTTTTCTAAAGACTTTCTAGTCCAGGAAAACCAGAAAACTAACAAATATTCTTTAAACCCTTAGTTTTTTGAGAGTATGAGAAGAGAGTGATAAGTACAGGTTGGAATGAATAGGAAGGTCTTGTAGAGAAAATGTCCTTAAGGAACTGTTAGGAATTATACAAATTAAGAATAGGAGAGAGGACAATTCTAGATGTGAAATCAACACAGAGGTAGAGATGAGACTGATGTAAGGGGAAAAAATAATGCAGAAATTTAGTGAGAAGGGATTGGTAGATATAGGGTAGAGCCTACACATGGAAATCACACAAAACTATTCAAGATTGATGCGATGACAAATAATGCATCATTAATGACTTCTGTGCAAAACAACAATGTATTCAAACTTACGTTTTAGGAAATTCAGAGGTTGTATAGTAATGGCAAGATATAGAGAAATGTAACAGGCTGCTGTAGTAACTTATGTTTAAAATATAGAGAAAATGTGGATAATTACAAAGGGAAACAGACTGGTCCATAATTAATCTGGAAGATATTAGCACCGATCCCTGCCACAGAGACTGATAGATTACATAGACAAAACATGAATAAAGATATAAAAACATGGTTAACAAGCTTTATCTGATGAACATTTACCTGTATCCACCATTTAGAGAATATACATTCATATAACACAATATTGACTATACATAGGTCACAAAGCAAGTATAAAAATAAAAATAAGATATGTAGTCCATTTTGCTGATGACTATGTGATAAAATTAAACATCAATAAAATGAGAGTACTCAATTCCCATACATTAAAAAAATAAAAAAGCAAAAAAAAAAAAAAAGAATTCTGTATAATTTATGGTTCATGGAAGATGTAATAATATAAGTGATACAATATTTGTAGTAGAACAGTAATGAAAACACTGCATTTCTGATTGGAGATGAAGCTAAACTGGTAAATAAAAGTAAGTATGCATTCTTTAAATCTTTTCTACCAATTTAGGGATTTCAAAGATAAAATTTGTATTGGTAATCATATTAAAATGGTGTCAAAAGTATAACAGCGTCAACTAAAAGAACTGGAAAAAGGAAATAAATATATAATAGATATTGAAACATAAATTAATACACTATAGTGACAAAAGGAGAGACTTAAAACACAAAACAAAACCTTTTTTTTTTTTTAGAAGTTTAGCAAGATAGACAAGCCTCTGTTAAGATTCAGCCTCCTAAGAACAAGGTGCATTTGTCGTTTTTGATACTGTTGATGAGGTTTTCCATCAGTATATCCCTAGAACCTCAGTACAGGTTTTGGAATATATTGTTTATTGATTAATGCTTGTTAATATATGTTGTATTAGATGTGATGAGGCAACATCTAAATGGATGTGAAACAGGATGAAGTGTAAGCAAACTAACACTTATCTGAGAGCCAAGACCTCCACAGAAGTGTAATCTTGACTGTGTGTGTTAGTCAGGGTTCTCTAGAGAGACAGGACTAATAGGATAGATGTATATATGAAAGAAAGTTTATTAAGGAGCACTGACTCACACGGTCACAAGAAGTCCCATAATAGGCCACCTGCAAGCTGAGGAAAAGGAAGCCAGTCCAAGTCCCAAAACCTCAAAAGGTAGAGAAGCCAACAGTGCAGCCTTCAGTCTGCAGCCAAAGCCCCGAGAGCCCCTGGCAAACCACTGGTGTAAGCACGATTCCAGAAGCTGAAGAACTTGGAGTCCAATGTTTGAAAGCAGGAATCATACAGCATGGGAGAAGATGGAGGTCAGGAGACTTAGCCAGTCTAGTCCTTCCATGTTCCTCTGCCTGCTTTTTATCCTAGCCGCGCTGGCGGCTGATTAAATGGTGCCCACCCAGATTAAGGGTGGGTCTGCCTCTCCCAGTCCACTGACTCGAATTTTAATCTCCTTTGGCAACACCTTCCCAGACACACCCAGGAACAATACTTTGCATCCTTCAATCAAGTTGACACTCAGTATTAACCATCACACTGTGTAATGTTGGAAAAGTAACTTATCTATCTTTATTTTGAAACTTTAAAACAGAAATATAAAATAGAGAGAAAGTCTTGAATTGCTCACATCTCTTCTAGCTGTGAGACTCTACATCTGTAAATTTCTTATTTATAAATTGAACTTTTATTGATTTGTGTTTCTATTTGTTCTGCATCTCTCCCCACTGAGCTACATTGAGTAACATTACCTGTTTCACTTCCAATGTATATGCAAGATCTAACGCTGTTCCTGGCACTGACTAGTGCTTGATAAATGTTTGTTGGCTTATTGAGTAAACATTATAAGGGAATACATTTAAGACAGACATTGAAGAGAGCCCAATAGATCATGAGCAGTAAAAAATACATTTACATGATTTGGGTGAAAAGTCCACAGGAAGTTTCAGTTTCAGGAGGCATCAGAATAGAGGTGTTAGGTAAAGCTGTGAGGAAAATAAGTTATTAAAGAAAACAAAATGTGGGCCTCTAATTTATTTTAATTGTATACAGTTTTCTACTTAAAAAGTAATGCAGAGTCACTGTATAGAATTTGAAAAATAGAAAAATGTACAATTAGGAAAACAACAGTTTTAAAGTGCATTTGAAAATGGTTGCAATTCTCTTAAAACTCTAGTTTTAGCAGGATACATCAATTCTCTGTTCTCTGTAAGGTTGTGTGTGGGTTGTTGGTAAATTATTGGAAGTTGCTATTAAGCAAGTAGGAAATGTGGCCTCTGTCTTAAAAAGCTTGCAATTAAATTGAAAGAACAAAACAAGCCCCATGGAATAATAAAGACTGATTTTAAAGTACCATATGATTAAGGGCTTAAATGCACAGAAAAAATTAAAGCTTGAATGTTCTGTTGAGAGCCAGAAGTGTAAATCTGTGATAAGTGTGGGCTGGAGAGTGGAGTTAGTCAGGTTTATCAAAAGAGGTACATTTTTGCTTGGGACATGATGAGATCTAGGAGTAGGTGGTGGGGATGACACACTGAGGTAGAGAAACAGAGAAATATGAGGGAGGAATACATGTTGTTTGAAAACAGTTGAAGGCCTCCTTTGCTTGTAGTTTCACAGAGGCAGTTCTCATATTATGCAATGGCCTTAGAGCAATATGACCTGGGGTCTAGTCCCATTATTGTCACTAATTCAATGTGGGTACTTAGAGAATTTGCCTCAAGCTCTCTATCTTAGAAGGACTAGAATTTCTTCTAACTCTGATATTAAAGGAAATGTACAGAAAATTTGTCTTTTAAGTGCATCCGTCACCCATTTTTGCCTCTTTTAACTTTCATGCAAAGCCTGTCATTATTGGAGAATACAGGCTGATTTAAGCGAAAGAGCATTTATTTAGGCAAAATATTACATTTCCAACTATAATAATTTTTTATAGAATTTAGAATATTTTAAACTGGAGGTAAAGCCAAAGGCAGATTTGCATAATGATTGATATAAAAGCTATGTCACTTCCCACTTGGCTATTCAGCTTGAACCCAGAATGAAAGAAGGCTCTGAAACACCAATTTATGTAATGCAAAACTTTCCCCAAGAAGTAACAAATTGCATAGTTAAGTGCTTGTAACCAGGGATACGTTCATTGTTGTGTAAGTACTCTGCAATTTTCAGAATCCACAACAATTTGCCTCCTGCGGCAAAATCCTTCTCATTGACTATTACATACTGTTTCTGAAGGCAAAAAATTCTCCAGTTTTATGGTCAGTATCTTTTGCCTTTTCCCCCTGATATTTCTAACAGTTTTAAATGTCATTGCTTTACTTCCTTCCCTCCCTCATTTCTATCTTTCTCTCCTCCTTCTCTTTTTCCAAATACTTCTCGTTTTTCATATGTAAAGCAGCTTCATTCTCTCTATGCTCCACTTACACGTTAAGGTTAAGTTTACCTTCATAACCTCCGTTGAGGTTTTTGTGAGAACGTACATTCAAACACTTGAAGTTTTCCTTGTCAGCTTGAACGCAAGGAAAAAGAACTAAAGGTGTGTTTAGGTTGCACAATAAAAAGAACAATAAAAATTCATGTCAACATGTCGGTGAAAAGCCCATGAAAGTGAGACTACAAAATATTGTTTATTAATACGCCAGTTTAGTAAAAATCTAAAATCTGTCAGCTAGAGCAGCAGAAACTGCGAAGTCTCAGTATTCAGAAGAGTAACTCTTCATTGAGTCAATTAATCATTGCACTTCATTCTAGAAATGGAGTTGGACTTTGGACAAGTCTTTTTATTCTATTCTGCAGATCTGAAACACATCCTCCTTATGTTGTTTCAGAAATAACTTTGGTATGAGATGTCATCAGTGGATATCTCTTAAACTCTCATTCTCCTCTCTCCTTTTTATCATTTTTTCTTTCTTTCACCCAGCCCCACACTTTAGTCTATGACATACATACCAATCAAAACATGTTTTCAATTTTTTAATATTGAGAGCTGCCTAGAGATGGTATTACAAATGACCACATTTTAATGTTTTCAAGAACAATAAGATTATTAAGAACCGAAGTAGAGGCATTCATTTTCTTATTTATCATCAGTTAATTTCAATAATAATATCACCTAATGTAAGACTGAAAAAAAAAAAACATAGTACTTACAAAGTCCTGTTTTCTCCAGTATCATTTTTAAGATTTTCAGATCATATAAAACAACTAAAACAACCATCAAAACAACATTGAATGCCCAATAATTTTTTAAATATTTGAGTGTTTTTCTTTCTTGAGATTTATTGAGTCTAGATTTATCACCATTGGATTCTATTGGCTTAGTAGGTAGTTCTGGTGATTTAGAACACTTGTTTGCTCACCTAGTATAGACAGGGTAGTTGTAGCACATTAATTCATTTATATATTTTGATCATTTTAGATGTACCTGTGGATACTGTGTCCACCATAGGGGGAAGAATTATTCTTGCTGTGATAGCTTTGGATTATGTGTGTTAGGTTCAAAGCAGAAAATGCCAGACACATTTTCCTCCTTGCTACCCCTTCTTTCTATACACAGAACACTCTGGCCAATCAGTTTTTTGAGTCTTTGTGCTCTATGCTCTGAAGTGTTCTTCATAAAACAAAACAAAATTCAGAATGAAGGCCCTTGCGTGGTCTTTGTAAGAATCCAAAGCAAAGTCTCGAAGGTTGTTTTTATCTTTGGCCTGTTCTCTTGAAGTTGACCTATGAAATCTGGAACATGCACTGATTATAATTATAAATTATCTACAGTCATTAGAGAAGTTTTGAAAATTTAATCATTCATTTAAGAAATAAATAATTACTAAACCTCAAGATTTAGAAAGCCTGTTATTACAGTCTTGGTTAAAAACGCAGCTTCTACCTGCAAAGGATTCATAGGTCCCTAGTTTTTAATCTATTAGCCATGTTCAGAAGAGTCACAGTTGCGGCTCTAAAGCTGAAAATAACAAGGCATGAATGAATTTCTGTTCTCTTTTGCTGTTTCTTGTAGCTAAAATTTGAGTAGACAAAAATAAGGCTTCCTCCAAATGGCTGTAATATATAAGACCAGACTCATTTGGGCATTCTCTTTAAATAACATAGAGACAGTTTTATCTCCAGAGAAAATTTCTGAAGCATTATTTTTTGAGGTAAAGCTAGAAAAACATACATAAAAATCCTCTTTATTCTTACTGGCATTGCCTTATGTCAAGTACTCATTACTTCTCACTGGTACTAATTTAATATCTCTTAATTGGTCTTATCCTCTTAAATCAATGATTTACCTCCAGAATAATTTGTTTAAAATATAAATTATATTAATTATTATAGTTCCCCTGAGCAAAAAATGTGGATTGCTAACTGTAGTAATTCAGATTTGATTCTGAAGACAGCATTTATTTATTTTTAATTTTACTGCTACTGAATTGTTTCAATATTTTTTTAATTGACAAATAATAATTGTACATATTCATGGTATACATCATGATGTTTTGATATATGTAATGTATAGTGATCAGATCAGGGTAATTACCATTGATAAATAAAAATTAAATTTTAAGCCCCCTCCCCTCCTCTTCCATTGACCAAGGGAACTCCAGAGAAAAATTGAAAACTGAGTTCTTGCATGATGGAATGGGAGATCGGACAGGTCTCATTATGCCCCCTCCCACACTAATCACCATTAGGCTCTTTTTCGTAAGGGTTAAACAGAAACTAGCCCTTTCAAAAAACTAGTTGCACTGCTAATTTCAAACAAACACCTGATGCTGCTCCTTCCTTTTGTGGCTTTGATAAAACAACTGATCAGCATTCCTTCCTGATAAGAGATCACCAACCATGGAGTGGTTCTTGCCAGTCTACAGATGATGTGCACTAAAGGGGTATTGAGTCCTCTGCTTCACCTTCTGAAGTCAGAGGGCTGAAAACTCTACCCTTGGGTCATGCTAACACAACCATTTTTTTTGAACATGCATCCCATGGAGGGAAATGAAGCTCAATTAGACATATGCATGTTTCTTCTTTTACGACTCCTTCTATAGCTTATTGAATATATATATATATTCAATATATATATTTATAGATTATATATATATATATATAGCCACCTCCTTTAGCATGTATCCCTGTCTCATTCTTTGTACCCTCAAAGTGTCTGTTTCCAGATTCTGGCCAGAAGCTATGCTTCCCAGCCTGTTGGAATGGCCACCCTGCAAGCGGCCACCCTTTAAGAGAAATAAGTTCCCCTTTCCAAATTTATGAACCTTGTAATTCTTCAGTTGACATCATATCCAGTGTCTTAAACATTTGTTATTTATTTATGTTGGATACTTTCAATATCCTCCTTCTAGCTATTTGAAACTATGTATTATTAACTACAGTTATCCTGTAGGGTATATTTCAAGTATCCTCCTTCTAGCTATTTGAAACTATATATTATTAACTACAGTTATTAACTACAGTGCTATAGAATGCTATAACTTATTCCTCTTATCTAGCTGTAATTTTGTGTCCTTTAACAAATCTTTCCGTATCCCTCCTTGCCTCCTATCCTTTCCACCCTCTGGTATCCTCTGTTTTGCTTTTCACTTCTATAAAGTCAGCTTTTTTTTTTTTTAACTTCCACATATGAATGAGAACATCCGCCGTTTAGCTTTCTGTGCCTGACTTATTTCACTTAACATACCCTCTAATTTTATCCATGTTGCCACAAATAAGAGTATTACATTTTTTGTGGCCAAATAGTATTCCGTTGTGAATATATACTCCACTTTTTATCCATTCATCTGTTAATGAACACTTAAGTTGATTCCATATCTGGAGTATTGTGAATAGTGCTACAATAAACATGGAGGTGCAGATGAACCTTCAATATAATGACTTTCTCTCCTTTAGATACCTGCCTAGTACTGGGATTTCTGGTAGTTATATTTTATGGTAGCTATAGGTATATATGGTAGTTATATTTTAAGTTTTTAAGAACTTCATGCTGTTCTTCATAGTGGATGTACAAGTTTACATTCCCGCCAACAGTGTATAAGTCTCCTTTTCTCTGCATCCTTACCACCTTTTGCTATTTTTTGTCTTTTTGATAATAGTCATCTTAAATGAATGAAATGATACCCAATTATGGTTTTGATTTGCATTTCCCTGATGATTAGTGATGTTGAGCATTTTTTTCCATATATTTGTTGACCATCTGTATGTCTGCTTTTGAGAAATGTCTGGTCAGATCATTTGCTCATTTTTAATCAGATATTTTGTTGTTGTTGACATGCTTGGGTTCATTGAGGGTTCTGGATATTAATCCTTTGTCAGATGAGTACCTTGCAAATACTTTTTTTTCCATCCTGTAGGTTGTCATTTCATTCTGTTCAATGTTTCCTTTGCTGTGCAGAACCTTTTTAATTTGTTTTACTCTATTTATTTTTGTTTTCATTGTCTCTATTTTAAAGGTCTTATTCACAATTTTTTTCCCCAGACCAATTTCCTGTAGCATTTTCTTTATGTTTTGTTCTTAAGCACCGCTTATTGAAGAGACAGTACTTTCTTCAATGAATGTCCTTGGCATTTTGTCAAAAATCAGTTGGCTGTAGATATGTGGATTAATGTCTATGTTATCTACTCTGCTGCATTGCCCTGTGTCTCTTTTTATGCTAGTATCACGCTGTTTTGGTTACTACAGCCTTGTAGTATAATTTGAGGTCTGACAGTATGATACCTCCAGCGTTGTTCTTTTTGCTATGAATCACATTGTCTATTTGGGGTATTTTGTGGTTCCAAAATATTTTAGGATTTTATTTTTCTAATTTTGTGAAGAATGTTATTGGTATTTTGATAAAGATTGAATTGAATCTGTGGATTGCTTTGGGTAATATTGTCATTTCAACAATATTAATTCTTCTAATCCACAAACATGAGATGTTTTTCTATTTGTTTTGTAACCTCTTCTATTTCTTGCAACAGAGTTTTGTAGTCTTCCTTAAAGAAGTCTTTCACCTTTTTGGTTACCTTTATTCCTAGGTATTTTTGTAGCTATTATAAAGGGCATTGCCTTCTTGATTTCTTTTTCAGCTAGATTATTGTTTGTGTGTGGAAAGCTACTAGTTTTTGTTTATTAATT
Source organism: Macaca fascicularis (assembly GCF_037993035.2). Lineage (NCBI taxonomy): Eukaryota > Metazoa > Chordata > Mammalia > Primates > Cercopithecidae > Macaca > Macaca fascicularis. The sequence goes on along the minus strand of NC_088395.1, from coordinate 123,194,625 downwards.
TTGTATCCTGCAACTTTACGGAATTCATTTATCAGTTCCAAGTGGGTTTTTTTGGTAGAATCTTTTGTTTTTTCTAGATATAAGATGATATCATCTGCCAACAGGGACAATTTGACTTCTTCCTTTCCAATTTGGATGCACTTTATTTCTTTCTCTTGAATAATTGCTCTGGCAAATCTAACAATCCAGTAGACCCAATCTACCTTTTAAATATCTAATCTTTAACTAGAGCCTTCCATACATCCAGGCTCTAGACACACGGCCCCCAATGTTTAACAAGCAAGCAATATATGCTCTTATGGCCATGCCTTCATTCGTGACTCCTTGAACCATCTGAAATGCATTCCCTATCTAACAAAATTTATTTTTATTTATTGCCACTTACCTCAACTCTGCCTTTATTAAACTCGCACTGATTCTCTCAGTTGAAATTAAATAATTTTGTGTTAAGTACCCTGTAACACTTTACTTGAACTCTTATTATAACATGTTGACCATTTCAGAAGGAGCAGGTTGAGGAAGCATCTTGTATCTTCTTGAATGAATTTAAGTAGTCCGTGTCTTTCTAAGAATTTGTCTATTTCTTCCAAGTTATTTAATTTGTTGGCATATGTATTTCTAAAAATTCTTTTCTATTTTTGTATTTCTGTAAAGTTAGTTAGATTACTACCATTAGTCCCCCTTTCGTCTGATTTCTGTAGTTTAGTAGTTGATTAGTCTAACTAAAGGTTAAGGTAAACACTTAAATATTATTTGTCTTCACATATTATGATTGATAATGTCTAATATATATACTAACTTAAAGTGACAGCTCTAATAATGCATGTGCAGTCTATGAAATTTGCCATTCATCAATATTGCATATTGAAATACCTGACATTAGAAAGACTAAACTTAAAACCTGTTTATATTATCACAGCAATTTACAACATTAAATTTGTCAGTGAATGAACAAGAACAGATACTAGAGTGAAATTAATAATTTCAATGTTTGTAAAAATTTGAAAGGTAGTAAGAATAACATTTAATAAAAAAAACACCCACTTGTGCAAACCAGTTTTCTCTCATTAATGGTGATTATTAATAACTTGAATAGAGCATAGTAAATGGTCTTAAGCAGAAGCAGAATAATATGATTATTAATAATTTAAACAGAGCATAGTAAATGGTCTTAAGCACTTCGAGCACAAATTATGTTATGAAAAGTTCCAGTTTGGCGCTATAATCAGCCTAGACCAGTCTACCCAAATAGAACATCTATAAAAACAAAAAGAAGAAAAAGAAACTGAGGCATTCAGGAACTGAGTGGCCAATATCACAGAGAAGAAGAAAGTCACTAAGGTATCGCCTCCCTTTCCAGCCACTTTTCTCTAATGTAATTTGCCAATTTACCCCTCTGAATTCGTAGGTCAAAGAGAAAAAAAACTATGGTTTACAACTTGTGACTGTCTCACTACACTGTAGAAACAAACTTCGTAGTTCAAGGCTATTAAGACTATCAGGACTGGAGAGGTCAAGATAATAGAGAATAGGGAAACACAGAAAGAAAAGCATAGTATTCTGTATGCAATTTTGCCTCAAGGAATTTTCTGGTTCCTAAGATACGAATAATTGAAAATAGAAAAGAAATTGGTCAGAAGATAGCTTTAAAAAGAAAAAATGCAAAGTATAAAACATTAGGCAGTTTTATGAATTGGAAAGAGAAAATCTCAAATTCATGGCAACCATAGAAGAAAGACACTTGCAAATGCCACAGGCCTTAGTCCTGTGAAATGGCTATGTTCTAAGAATAAGATCAAATTCAAAATAGACCAGCGTGACCTGAATTAAGGTAATTTTTCAGTACTGCCTTCTAAAATAAAATCAAATCCTTCTTAGAACAGGTTAATACCATCCGGAAACTCTACAATATTTATACACAAAATATAGTATTAAAAATATATCGAGCACACTAGGAAAGGAACAAAATGATCAAAGTACAAGAATAAAACAGATAATGGGAACAAATACATAGTTGGCATAGATATTGCATTTAGCAGCCATGGAATTTAAAATAACTATCATTTTAAAATTAAAGAAAATTAATAAAAAGAATTTCCCTAGAAAATTAGAAGATAAATTCAAATGAATAAATTGTAACTTTTATAATTGAAAAATGAAATATGGAATTAACCCATATATGTTCTTCTCAATAGATTAGACAGAGCAGAAGCCAAGATTATTAACTATAATAATGAAACTAAAGTACAGAGACAAATTATCAAGACAAAGGTATATAAAAATTGTGGCAAAGTAGGTTTATCTTAGAAATGCAAAGTCAATTTAACATTTGATAATCGATCTGTAATTCACCATATTAGGTGAATAGAAATTAAAATACCTAATTGTCTCAATAGATGCAGAAAACACATTTTTAAAAATCAATATAAACTCATAATAAAATTATAAGCAAACTAAGCAGAGTAGGTAAACTTCTCAAAGAGATTAAGAGCACCTATGAAAAATCTACAAATAGCATCACACCTAATGGTGTGCTAGTGGATACTTTCCTTGTAAGGTCAACAATATGAAGACTCTCCTCTTACCATTTTTATTAAACATGTGGTAGACCCTAGCCAGTGAAATAATTCAAAAAATGAAATAAAGTTAAAAATAAATAAACAACATAAATAACAAAAACCTCTATTCATATATGTGTTAATATAGAAAATCCTAATCTTTTAAAAAACTTTAAAAAGTCAATTTATCAAAATTAAACAAAAAATAAAACAAATATTTTTATATTCACTCAGCAATTATTAAAAATATATAAAGTTATAAAATTGAAACTTTAAGACTTACTGTAGTATTGTAGAAACAGGTGAAATTATAAGAAATAATTTTATCAAAAGATTTACAAGACTTCTTAACTGACAACTACAGAAAATATTATTAAGATGTATTAAAGAAAATATAATTACCTGGAGAGATATTCATGGTCATGGATTGAAAGATAGGCATTTATTCATTAGTTTTCCCCAAATTAATCTAAAGACTAAACATAATCCGAGTTAAAATTATATTAGACTTTTCATAGAAATTGGCAAACTGATTCTAAAATGTATATTAACATTCAAATAATGTAAAAATACCTAGGAGTAGATTTAATCAATAAGGCAAAATGCTTGGAAGCTAAAAACTACAAAACATTGATAAAATGAATTTTAAAAGACTTTTATAAAATGAAAATTCATCTCACGTTCATGGATAAAAAGGCTTAAAATTGTCAAGATGTCAATACTACCCAGGACAATCTACACATTCAACACAATCCCAATAAAATTCCAGTAGCTTTTTTTTTTTTTTTTTTTTAGAAATGAAAAAGGTGGACCTGGCATCATTCCTGTAATTTCAGCACTTTAGGAGGCCAAGGTGGAAATGTTGATGGGGATATAAAATTATGCAGCTGCTGTGGAAAGTAGTTTGGTAGTTCAGCAGAAAATAAAACTTAATATTATCATATGACTCAGCAATACAATGCCTAGCACTTGAAAAGTTGAAATTGAATTTGAAAATTGAAACTGAGCGAGACTGAAAAAAAAAAAAAAGCCAAAAGGAGTGAAAACAGGAATTTGAACAGATACTTGTGCAGCAGTCTTTCGTATAGCTCTACTCACAATAGTTAAAAGGTAGAGACAACCCAAGTGTCCATCAAAAGTCAAATGGATAATCAAAATATGGCATATACACATATTCAATAGAATATTATTCAGCTATAAAAAGAAATGTAGTTCCAGTATGAAATATGGCATGTATAATTTTTGAATATTATATGCTAAGTGAAATAAACCAGGCAAAATGATAAAAATATATGATTTAAGACAAAACGTATAGAATGTGCAATTGATGGAGAGACAGAAGATAGATTAGAGGATGCCAGTGGCAATGAGAAAGGAGAAATTTGGAGTTACTGACTAATGGTTATAAAATTTCTGTTAAAAGTGATAAAAAATTTTGGAAACAGTGGTGATTGTTACACAACATTTTTAATGTAATTGATGCCACCCAATGACACATTGAAAAGTGATTACAATGGCATATTTTGTTATACATATTACAATAAACATTTAAATATATGTATAAAGGTACATATGTATTTAATATATATTGCAAGATATATTAATATATAATAAATCACAATATCTGTATATTAATTATATATAATTATATATTGCATGACATAGGTATATAATTTATAATTATGAAGATTATATAGATTACGTATATTATATATAATCTATAATTATATATCTATATACAATTAAATGTGTATATAATTGCATACATAATTATAGATCATAAGTATATAGACTATATAGTCGATATTACATAATTTCATACATGAAGTCCATAGCAGAGAGTTTAGCACAGAGTAGATGGGCAGCAAATAATAGTTGTTCTCCATATTGCTTCTGTTAACTCTTGCCTGGAGCATGCTTGCTGTAAACATCACTTTTTTCCAAGCACCACTGTTTGTCTCACTTAATCAGATAGTATATGATACTCCTCTGAACCTTTCTTAGGACCATTCGAAGCTAGGTTTAGTTGAGAATCACCCTTGGGATTTGCTTCATAAAGTAACTCAGTGTTTTCAGGTTTTCACAATGACTTCTGCAAGGTCATTTTGGCTTCTGGGAAAATGTCTTTGAAAAACTAGTAACTACATGCATGTTTAAAATTTGATAGCTGATTTTTATCACAAGTTTCAATACTTAGAAATTCATTTTTAGAAACAATTTTGAGGGGCTTCAGAATGCTGATAATATTGTATGGTTACAAAACATGTGATTTTGTTTATTGTGTTTTTTAGATGGCAGGCATCACACTGTATCTCTGTAATTTGCTTTTTCTCTGTAAAATGTCTCGTAGATATACCAATATTGTGCATAGAAATTTAGTTTATTTTTAGCTACTGTATACTATTTCACAATATAGATAGATATTCTATATTTTTATTCACTACTGAGATGGTTTCCATTTTTTTCCAGTTCAATAAATGTGGTCATAAACATATTTGTTAATTTTTCTTAGACACACATGTTTTTTTTTTTTTTTCTGTACAATAGGTATGGAGAAGTGGAATTCCTTTTTTTCTTTTAATTTCAACTTTAATTTTAGAAAAAGGGGGTGTATTAGTTCTTTTTCACACCACTATAAAGAACTACCTGAGACTGGGCAATTTATAAATTAAAAAAGGTTTAATTGACTCACAATTCTGCGTGGCTGGGGAGGCCTCAGGAAACTTACAATCATGACAGAAGGTGAAGGAGAAGCAAGGATATTCGTTACATGGTTAGCAGGGGAACCACCAAATACTTTTAAACCATGAGATCTTGTGAGGACTCACTCATTATCATGAGAACAGCATGGGGAAACCACCTCCATGATTTAATCACCTCCCACCAGGAACTTCCCTCAAAATGTGGGGATTACAATTTGAGATGAGATTGGGGTGGGAACACAGAGCAAAACCATATTACTTCACCCCTGGCACCTCCCAAATCTCATGTCCTCGCATTTCAAAACAAAATCATGCCTTTGCAACAGTCCTACAAAGCCTTAACTCATTCCAGCATTAACCGAAAAGTCCAGTCCAAAATCTCACCTGAGACAAATTCCTTCCACCTACAAGCCTACAAAATCAAAAACAAATTAATTACTTCCAAGTTAGTTACTATGGGGGTACAGATATTGGGTAAATGTTCCGGTTCGAAATCGGAGAAATTGGTCAAAACAGAGGGGCTACAGGCGCCGTGCAAGTATGAAACCCAGTAGGATCATCATTGAATCTTAAAGCTCTGTGAACCCAGAAAACCTGAGACGGGTCTCAGTTAATTTAGTGTTATTCTTGTATCTTCTTTTTGTCTAGCCAAAATTTATCTACTTAAACCCAAGTTCAAATTCTGCTTTCATCATGATGCTTTTTCTGATAACCTCCTCTTTTATATGTTTATATATTACAACACTTAATGTTCTATGACACAGTTTTCAAAAGTAGCCTTGCACCAAAATACTTTTGGAAGCTTTAAAACAAATAAATATACTCTGTAAATTCTGACTCATTTGTGTTTGTGTGGAGCCTGGGAGTATAAATTTTTCTTTTTTACAAAGTATTTCCAAGGCGGTTCCGGTGTGCAGCATGGTTGACAAACAGCCAGTTTATGCAACCTGTTTGTCATTGTGTTGTGTTTGATTAAGTATGCCTCTCATGACTGGTGTTGACTTAAATTTATAGTCAAAACATTTTTTGAATACATCTTATCTTACCAATTACTTGGAGCTATGTGAAGTCGGGAATTATAGACACTATTTGATGTCCTTAAGAAAGATTCCTTGAAAGAATGATTTGATTGCTGTGGACTTTCTGAGAATTAAAAGAATGTCAACTTTTTCCTGAATCTAGTTAAAATTTTAACTGATGATAAAGCCTTCTATTTTTAAGGGTAGATGTAGAATTTGTCATAAAATATGAATAATAACTTACTAACAAAATAATATCACAAACTTTAAGGTAGATTTAATTTTCCTATCTCATTTGATCCTAATGGAGGCAATGGGAGTTCAAATGTTTTGATACAGGTCACACAGATCCAGGGACAGCACTGGAGCTCGATTTTCTTGTAAGCTTCTTTTATTAAAACAATGTGCTATGACTTAGCAACAATTCTTGTTACAGTATAAATTTTGAAAATGGTTTTCACACATTTTGTCTCAATCATATTCAATGGCTTTGATGAGCTTATTTTTCTCTCCTTATATTGATTAAATGTTTTCCTGGAGGTATGGATTGGGGAAAGGGGGCAAGTATATATTTTAGGCGTTGTTAACAAAGAGGTAATATATCTGGCAGGCACAGGCAAAATAGGCTTGTTTCCAAACTACAGTACTTTCTTGGAAAGTACTTTGGCAGGTATCAAAAAATATTTATGTTTATCTTACTATCTTATTTTCTATACCAATTTTGGAGGTGTTGTAACTTTTTACCACCTTGTCTGATAAGATATTTCACTACTTCATTTTTAATTTTTAAATAACTATTTAGTTTTCATTTTTGAGAGTACATAGTATATATATATATGTGTATATATATATGTGTGTATATATGTGTGTATATATAGTATATATGTGTATATATGTGTATATATGTGTATATATACATATATATGTGTATATACCATATATAGTGTATATATATACACTATATATACATATTTGTGAACATCATGGAGAATGGGATATTCATCAACTCAAGCATTTAGCCTTTGTGTTAAGAACAATTCAGTTATACTCTTTTAGTTATTTTTAATGTACAATTAAATAATTATTGACTATAGTGACTGGGCTGTGCCATCGAATACTGGGTCTCATGCATTCTTTCTATTTTTTGTACCCATTAATCTTCCCTAATTCCCCTCACCACAGGCACACTCCCCTACCCTTCCCAGCCTCTGGTAACCGCCTTCTACTCTCTAACTCCATAGGTTTGAATGTTTTGATTTTTAGATGCCACAAATAAGTGAAAACATGTGATGCTTTTCCTTCTACACCTGGCTTATTTCATTTAACATAATGACCTCCAGTGCCATCCATGCATGTTGTTGCAAATGAATGAATTTCATTCTTTTTTATGGCTGAGTAGTACTCCATTGTATACAAGTATCACATTTCCTTTACTCATTATCTGCTGATGGACACTTAGGTTGCTTGTCAATATTAACTGTTGTGAACAGAGCTGCAATGAACATGGGAGTACAGATATCTCTTCGAATGTTGATTTTCTTTCTTTGGGGTATATACACAGGAGTAGCATTGCTGGATTATAGGGTAGCTTTATTTTCAGTTGTTTTTTTTTTTTTTTTTTTTTTGAGAAATCTCAAAGCTGTTCTTCATTGTAGTTTTACTAATTTACATTCCCACCAAGAGTATACAAGGGTTCCCTTTTCTGCACATCTATGAAAACATTTGTTATTACTTGTTGTTTTGATAAAATTCATTTTAACTGGGGTGAGATATTGCACTTCAGTTTTGATTCAAATTTATCTTATGATCAATGATTTTAGCACCTTTTCATGTGTCTGTTTGCCATTTGTATGTCTTCTTTTGAGAAATGTTTATATCTTTTGCACATTTTAATCAGATTTATAGATTTTTTTCCAGTAGAGTTGATTGAGCTCCTTATGAATTTTGATTATTAATACCTTGACAGATATATAGTTTGCAATGTTTTCTCCCATTCTATGTGTTGCCTCTTCACTTTGTGGATTGTTTTCTTTGCTGAAGAGAAGCCTTTTTGACTTGAAATAACCCCTTTTGTGCATTTTTTCTTTGTTTGCTTGAGCTTGCAGGGTACTAATCAAGAAATCTTTGCCCATAATGGTGTCCTGAAGATCTTTTTGAATGTTTTATTTTAGTAGTTTCATAGTTAGAGGTCTTAGATTTAATTATTGAATTCATTTTATTCAGTTTTTGTACATGGTGAGAAACTGGGTCTTGTTTCATTCTTCTGCACATGGATAACTAGTTATCCCAGCACAATGTATTGAAGAGACTGTCTTTTCTCTAATGTGTATTCTTGGCACTTTTGTTAAAATGAGTTTACTGCAGGTGTGTGGATTTGTTTTTTGGGTTCCGTATTATTTTCCCTTGGTCTGTGTCTTTGTTTTTATGCCAGTACCATGCTGTTTTGGCTACCAAAACTCTGCAGTATAATTTGCAGGTAATGTGATTACTCCAGCTATGTTCTTTTAGCTTAGGATAGCTGTGACTATTCTGGGTATTTTGTGGTTCCATCTAAATCTTAGGGTTGTTTTATCATTTTTTTTTTGTTAACAATGTCATTGGTATTTTGATAGGGATGGTACTGATTCTGTAGATTGCTTTTGGGTAACGTGGACATTTTAACAATATTGAGTCTTCCAATTCATAAACATGAAATTTTTTTTTCCCATTTTTGGTGTCCTCTTCAATTTCTTTATTAATGTTTTATAGTTTTCATTATAGAGATCCTTCCATTTTTTTGTTAAATCCTATGTATTGTGTCTACTGTTATTGGGACTAGTTTTTTTATTTCTTTTTCAATTTGTTCACTGTTCACATATACAAATGCTAGTGATTTCAGTATGTTGATTTTATATCCTGCAACTGTACTGAATCTCTTTATTACCAGTTCTGATAGTTTTCCTGTGCAATTTTTAGGTTTCTCCAAATATAAGATAATATAATCTGCAAACAATGATAATTTGATTCCTTCTTTTCTAATTTGGATGCCATTTATAGCTTTCCCTTGTCTGAATTCTCTACCTAGGATTTTCAGTTCTATGTTGAATAACCGTGGTAAAAATGGGCATCCTTATTGTATTCCAGGTCCATAGAGGAATCGTTACAGTTTTTCTACATTCATTATGATACTAGCTGTGGGTCTATCATACATGGCTTTTATTATGTTGAGGAATGCTCCTCCTATACTCAGTTGTTTGGTGATTTTTATTACAAAAAGGTGTTAAATTTTATCCAATGCTTTTCAACATCAATTGAAATGACAATATGATTTTTTTCATTTTCTCTGTTGATAAAAAGTATCACCTTGATTGACTTTCATCTATTGAAACATCGTTAAATCTCTGATATAAATTTCACTTGATCATGATGAATGTGGTTTTTAATGTATTGTGTAATTTGTTTTGCAAGTATTTGTTGAGGAGTATTGCATAAATATTCGTCATAAATATTGGCCTATAGTTTTCTTTTTTTGATGTGTTGGTCTGGTTTGGTATCAGGGTAACACTGATGACATAAAACAATTTTGAAAGTTTTCCATTTTCCTGTTTTTCAGAATAGTTTAAGCAGGCTTGGTATTTTTTTTTAAAATTATTTGGTAAAATTCAGCAGTGATTGCATCCCACACTTGTCCTTACAGGGATAATGTTTATTACAGCCTTGATCTTGTTTCTTGCTATTTGGTCTGTTCAGGTCTTGGATTTCTTCATGATTCATTCTTGGTAGGCGATACACATCTAGGAATTTGTTAATCTCATGTAGATTTTCAAATTTACTGGCATATACTTGCTCAAAGTAGCCAATACTGATACTTAGGATTTCTTTTTTATAAATTGTATTGTCTCTTTTTCCATTTCTTATTTTATTTATTTAGATCATCTCTCTTTTTTTCCTTAGTCTGGCTAAAGTATGCCTATTTTGTTTAATTAAAAAAACTTTTTGTTTCAATGATATTTTTTATGATTTTCTTCATTTTAATGTTATGTATTTCTGTACTGATCTTTATTATTTATTTTCTGCTACTGTTTTTGACTTTGGTTTGCTCTTGCTTTTCTAGCTCTTTAAGAGGTATTGTTAGATTGCTTTTTTGAAGTTTTTTCTTTTTCTTTTTGATGTAAGTGCTTATAGTTATTAACTTCCTTCTTAGTATTGCTTTTGCTGTATCTGACAGCTTTTGGTATGTTGTGTTTCCATTATCATTTGTTTCAAGAACGTTTTTAATTTCCTTCAGGAGCATATTGTTTAATTTTCATGTATTTGCATAGTTTCCAAAACTCCTGTTTTTATTAATCTCTAGTTTTACTCCACTTTACTCAAAAAGGTTGCTTGATATTATTTTAATTTTTGAATGTTTTAATACTTGTTTTGTGACCTAATGTATGGTCTCTCCTTAAGAATAACACATGTGTTAAGAAAAAGAATGTGTATTCTGCAGCCTTTCAATGAAATGTCCTCTAAATATCTGTTAGATACTTTAATCTGTTGTGCAGATAAAAGTCTAGGGTTTCTTTGCTGATTTTCGATCTGGAAGACCTGTGCATTGCTGAAAGTGGGGTGTTGATATGTCCAATGCTGAAGATCTTTCTAATACTGAAGATGGAGTTACCTCTGTTGTCTCTTCTTATAGTTTCTTCTTAAAATCTATTTAATCTGATAAAAGTATAACTATTGCAATCATGGTTTTTTTGTCTTTAGATTTATGTAATAAATAACATTTATTGATTAGCACAAGTTGAACCAGCCTTACTTCCTGGGAATAAAGCTTACTTGATTGTGGTGAATAAGCTTTTTGATGTGCTGCTGGATTCAGTTTGCCCCCACCCCCCCCCTTTTTTTTTTTTTTTTTTGAGGAATTTTGCATCAGTGTTCATCGAGGATATTGGCCAGAAGTTTTTTGTTGTTGTTTTTGTATCTCTGCCAGAATTTGGTACAGGGATGATGCTGGCCACATAGAATGAGTTAAGGAGGATACCTTCTTCATGTTTTTGAAATAGTTTCAGTGGAAATGGTACCACTTCTTCTTTACATATCTTGTAAAATTCAGATGTGAATTAGTCTAGTCCTTGTTTGTTTGTTTTTTTTTAAGTTGTTAGATTATTTATTATTGCCTCAATTTCAGAGCTCGTTTTTGTTCTGTTCAGGAATTTAATTTCTTCCTGATTTACTCTTGGTATGTACCCAGTAATTTATCAATTTCTTCTATTTTTTTTTTTAGTTTTTTGGCATAGAAGTGCTCATAATATTCTCAGAAGGTGGTTTGTAGTTCTGTGGGGTCAGTGGTAATATTCTTGTAGCAGTTTCTAACTGTGTTTATTTACATCTTCTCTCTTTTTTATTAGTCTAGCTAACAGCATATCTATTTTATTATTTTTTTCAAAAACATCACATATTGGATTCATTGATTTTTTGCATTTGTTTGTCTCAATATCCTTCACTTTAGCTCTGATTTTGGTTATTTCTCATCTTCTGCTAGCTTTAAAACATGTTTGCTTTTGGTTCTCTACTTCTTTCAGTTGAGATGATAGGTAGTTAACAAGACCTTTCTAATATTTTGATGTAGGCATTTAGCGCTATAAATTTTTCTTATAACACTGCCTTAGCTTTGTTCCAGAGATTCTGATATGTTGTATTGAAGCGATGTCACTATCTGAGGTAATACTTGAGGTTTGTTGCCTCATGCTAAGGAAATCAAGGACACGAACACATGTGAAGTGAGGTTAGAAATGAAGGTTTAATAAGCAAAAGAAAGAGAAAAGAGAATAACTCTCTCCTCTGCAAGAGAGAGAGGGGGGTGCCTGAGTGGGACTTCTGGCTCACAGCAGAGTGCACAGGGTTTATAGACAGGCTTGAGGAGGCAGTGTCTGATTTACATAAGGCTCAAAGATTGGTTGGACCAGGTGTGATGTTTACATAGCACACGAAGAAGCTGTTCACCCCACCGTAATCTTATGCAAATAGGGTATTTGCCTGACAAGCACCATGTTATCTACTCCCAACTGCACGAAATGATTGGCAAGAAAAAAGGGAAGTTGAAGCCACCATTTTGAACATGCCTAGTCCCGGGTAGACTTTTTATATTGGCACAGCTGTCAGCATTTACACGTGCAAGATTCTAGCTTCCTTGTATATGTATGCAGCCCTATTTTACAGGCTGTTCTTTCTTAGAAAGAAAGTGGTTTGGAGGCTGCTTTACATTAAAAGGAAAACCTTACTGAGGACTTCTTTACCCTCATTATCTGCCAGAATAATTTATTTTTAACTCCTACATCATTGCCCCCTCAGGATAGTAACCATAACTGCTGTTAGAGGGTGTTGGACAACAGCTCTTTCTGGCTATTTCCTGCTTAAAAGAGTGGTTGTGTGAGGAAAAGCAGCTAGGGCTCCTCCTGGGGTCTGTCCAAGCATCCTTGGAAAAAAGATGTGTCCATGCATGTTTCTGTCTGCAGCACCATTTGAAGTTTGGTTGCTGTAAGCCATTCCAATGGGTAGTAATACTGGTTTGCCTTCACCAAATGTTGCTGAAACGTTGATATAATGATGAACATCAATGCGAAAATCCTCAATAAAATACTGACAAACCGAAACCAGCAGCACATCAAAAAGCTTATCCACCACAATCAAGTCGGTGTCATCCCTGGGATACAAGGCTGGTTCAACACATGCATATCAATAACGTAATAGATCACATGAACAGAACCAATGACAAAAGCCACTTGATTATCTCAAAAGATGCAGAAATGGCCTTTGATAAAATTCAACACATCTTCATGCTAAAAACTCTCAATAAACCAGGTGTTGATGGAAAATATCTCATAATAATAAGAGCTACTTATGAAAAACCCACAGTCAGTGTCATACTGAATGGGCAAAACATGGAAGCATTCCCTTTGAAAACTAGCACAAGACAAGGATGCCTTCTCTCCACCACTCCTATTCAACATAGTATTGGAAGTTCTGGCCAGGGCAACCAGGCAAGAGAAAGAAATAAAGCGTATTCAAATAGGAAGAGAGGAAGTCAAATTGTCTCTGTTTGCAGATGACATGATTGTCTATTTGGAAAACCCCATCATCCCAGCCCAAAATCTCCTTAAGCTGATAAGCAACTTCAGCAAAGTCTCAGGATTAAAAAAAAAAATCAATGTGCAAAAATCACAAGCATTCCTCTACACCAATAATACACAAACAGAAAGCCAAATCATGACTGAACTTCCATTCACAATTGCTACAAAGAGAATAAAATACCTAGGAATACAACTTACAAGGGATGTGAAGGACCTCTTCAAGGAGAACTACAAACCAGTGCTCAAGGAAATAAGAGAGCACACAAACAAATGAAAAAGCATTCCATACTCATGGATAGAAAGAATCAATATCGTGAAAATGGCCATACTACCCAAAGTAATTTATAGATTCAGTGCTACTCCCCTCAAACTACCACTGATTTTCTTCACAAAATTAGAAAAAAAACTACTTTAAATTTTGTATGGAACCAAAAAAGAGCCCATATAGCCAAGGCAATCCTAAGCAAAAAGAACAAAGCTGGAGCTATCACGCTACCTGATCTCAAACTATACTACAAGGCTGCAGTAACCAAAACAGAATGGTACTGGTACCAAAACAGATATATAGACCAAGGGAAAGGAACAGAGTCCTCAGAAATAACATCACACATCTACAACCATCTGATCATTGACAAACCCGACAAAAGCAAGCAATGGGGAAAGGATTTCTTATTTAATAAATTATGTTGGGAAAACTGGCTAGCCATATGCAGAAAACTGAAACCAGACCCCTTCCTTACACTTTATACAAAAATTAACTCAAGATGGATTAAAGACTTAAATGTAAGACCTAAACCCATAAAAACCCTAGAAGAAAACCTAATTAATATCATTCAGGACACAGGCATGGGCAAGAACTTCATGACTAAAACACCAAAAGCAATGGCAACAAAAGCCAAAATTGACAAATGGGATCTATTCAAACTAAAGAGTTTTGGCACAGCAAAAGAAACTATCATCAGAGTGAACAGACAACCTACAGAATGGGAGAAAATTTTTGCAATCTATCCATCTGACAAAGGGCTAATATTCAGAATCTACAAAGAACTTAAACAAATTTACAAGAAAGAAAACAAACAACCCCATTAAAAAGTGGGTGAATGATATGAGCAGACATTTCTCAAAATAAGACATTTATGTGGCCAACAAACATATGAAGAAAAGTTCATCATCACTAGTCATTAGAGAAATGCAAATCAAAACCACAATGAGATATTATCTCATGCCAGTTAGAATGGTGATCATTAAAAAGTCAGGAAACAAGAGATGCTGGAGAGGATGTGGAGAAATAGGAACACTACACTGTTGGTGGGAGTGTGAATTAAGTCAACCATTGTGGAAGATAGTGTGGTGATTCTTCAAGGATCTAGGACAAGAGATACCCTTTGATCCAGCAATCCTATTACTGGGTATATACCTAAAGGATTTAAATCACTCTACTATAAAGAAATATGCATATGTATGTTTATTGCAGCACTCTTCTCAATAGCAAAGACTTGGAACCAAGCCAAATGCCCATCAATGATAGACTGGATAAAGAAAATGTGGCACATATACACAATGAAATACTATGCAGCCATAAAGTAAGATGAGTTCATGTCCTTTGCAGGGGCATGGATGAAGCTGGAAACCATCATTCTAAGCAAACTGACACAAGAACAGAAAACCAAAAACTGCATGTTCTCACTCATAAGTGGGAGTTGAACAATGAGTACACATGGACACAGGGAGGGGAACATCACACACTGGACCCTTTCACGTGGTGAGGGATTAGGGGAGGGGCAGCATTATAAGAATCATTATGAGAAATATCTAATGTAGATGACAGGTTGATGGGTGCAGCAAACCACCATAGCAAGTTTATACCTATGTAACAAACCAGCACGTTCTTTACATGTATTTCAGAACTTAAAGTATAATAAAAATAAAAAAGATGTAATGTAAATTTTTATTTTGTTTTTCATTGATCAGTGAGTTATTGAATTTTATTATTATTATTATTACACTTTAAGTTCTAGGGTACATGTGCATAACGTACAGGTTTGTTACATATGTATACTTGTGCCATGTTGGTGTGCTGCACCCATCAACTCGTCAGCACCCATCAACTCGTCATTTACATCAGGAATAACTCCCAATGCAATTCCTCCCCCCTCCCCCCTCCCCGTGATAGGCCCCAGTGTGTGATGTTCCCCTTCCCGAGTCCAAGTGATCTCATTGTTCAGTTCCCACCTATGAGTGAGAACATGCGGTGTTTGGTTTTCTGTTCCTGCGATAGTTTGCTAAGAATGATGGTTTCCAGCTGCATCCATGTCCCTACAAAGGACACAAACTCATCCTTTTTTATGGCTGCATAGTATTCCATGGTGTATATGTGCCACATTTTCTTAATCCAGTTTGTCACTGATGGACATTTGGGTTGATTCCAAGTCTTTGCTATTGTGAATAGTGCCGCAATGAACATACGTGTGCATGTGTCTTTATAGCAGCATGATTTATAATCCTTTGGGTATATATCCAGTAATGGGATGGCTGGGTCACATGGTACATCTAGTTCTAGATCCTTGAGGATTCGCCATACTGTTTTCCATAATGGTTGAACTAGTTTACAATCCCACCAACAGTGTAAAAGCGTTCCTATTTCTCCACATCCTCTCCAGCACCTGTTGTTTCCTGACTTTTTAATGATTGCCATTCTAACTGGTGTGAGATGGTATCTCATTGTGGTTTTGATTTGCATTTCTCTGATGGCCAGTGATGATGAGCATTTTTTCATGTGTCTGTTGGCTGTATGAATGTCCTCTTTTGAGAGATGTCTGTTCATATCCTTTGCCCACTTTTTGATGGGTTTTTTGTTTTTTTCATGTGGTTTTGAATTCCTGTGAAATAAAGATATTATTAATAAACCACAACAAAAAAATAAAAGTAAAAATAACATAGGTCTGGAAATTTTTAAAAAATTATAAATAAATGACTAATGGCAGAGTTTATTATAATGAAGACTTAATAATATGGGAAATAAAAACTGCTGGCCATGATAGACTAACACTGTAGCAGACCAGTTCTCTTATGGAAAGCTAGAAATGCAAGATAAATTAGGAAGAGACATATTTGAAGACATAGTAAAACCATCACAGAAATCAGGACGTGTGGGGCTAAGATACCAGGGAGAAAATAAACCTATTTATGCTAATCCAACATCCTATGTTGTTTTTCTCCTTATAGCATTTGTTAATTTATATAAAAACCATACCAGAGAAACTGATAAAAGCAGAAAGTTTTTCTTAAAATCGAGAAAAGAAGAAGAGAGATTTAAGTAGTTGAACAGAGCTAGGGAGAAAAAAAATAGATTTCAGCTACCAAAGGAGCCAGGATTTTTGAGAGTAATCTCAAGGAGAGAAAGAAAGCATACTGAGTTGAGCAAAGCATTCATTCTTAGTTGCTTTTATTTTCTAAGCATTCAACAGTTTATAAGCAGCAGAGGACTGTAGACATAAAAGGCAAACAGAAAGCAGAAGGTAAGAAGCAGAGAAGCTAAACAGAGCTATTGAAGAACTTCACAGTTGCTAGAGAGAAAAGAAAATGGGAATTAAGGAGCATGAAGGTTAATGGGCTCTTGGAAACACCTCAGGTTATCAGCTGGGGTCTCAGCGGAATATTTAGAGGAGTAAGGGGAAACTGGAAATACATGAGGCCTTATAACAGAACCAATTACCAAACTATTCCAATCCCCTATTGGATTAAAACAACTCACTCATTTTCTGGCTGATTAATAGAATCTTTAAAATCTTCCCTGGAGAAAGGTAATATTTTTCATATGAAGTTAGCATAAACTTAATTTCAAAAGAAGATATGGACATTTTAGAAATAAAAATATCAGCCAGTGCAGTGGCTCACGCCTGAAATTCTAGCACTTTGGGAGGCTGAGGCGAGTAGAGCACTTAAGGCCAAGAGTTTGAGACCAACCTGGTCAACATGGCAAAACCTCGTCTCTACTAAAAATACAAAAATTATCTGGGAGTGGTGACACCCCTGTGATCCCAGCCACATGGGAGGCTGAGGCACAAAATCACTTGAACCCAGCAGGTGGAGGTTGTAGTGACAGCCTGTCTCAAAAAAAAAAAAAAAAAAAAAAAAGGAAATGGAATATCAAAGGTTACTCCCACTCACTGACTCAAATATAAATGCAAAATTTCAAACAACAGAAAAATAAAAGCAAATAAAATTAAGTCTGTCAGGGTACAGACAAAAAAATGTGAATATCTGCAGTGACGGAGTGAAGACATATGTAAATACACTCCTCTATAAGAGCAATGGCAACACTGACAAAAATGGGAAATTTAAACAATTTCAGAACTAACTATGGAAACTAAGAAAGAGCTTGCAACAATCTGAAGAGCATTTATTCAAGAAAAACTACTGAACCTTTAGAATAATCAGTAGGATTTGGGATATTTTGATGAGGTCTATGCTCAGCTCCTCTCCTCAGCTCCAGAGTATCCACGAAAACAAGAAGCTTCAGAACCACAATTCTAAAGTTGATGTTAAAACCATCAGTCCTGTAGCTGTTAAGAGCTGAACAAACTTGAGGCCTCTCAAAAAGCCCCATTCACAGAGAATTTTCAATATCTGACTTGTCTCACTACCAAACTGAATCTACCAACATGTAAAAATGATTATATGTTGGCTGGGCATGGTGGCTCACACCTGTAATCCCAGCACTTTGAGAGGCTGAGGCAGGCAGATCACATGAGGTCAGGAGTTTGAGAACAGCCTAGTCAACATGGTGAGACTCCCGTCTCTACTAAAAATACAAAAATTAGCCAGGCATGGCGAGTGCAGCTGTAACCCCAGCTACTAGGGAGGCTGAGGCAGGAGAATTGCTTGAACCCAAGAAGTGGAGGTTCTCAGGAGAGAATGCACTTATATTCAAACACTGGGAAAAAAACTCCTTTCAGCCAAGTATAATATACTTGGCATAGTTATTCTTTATATTTGAAAGAAAAATAATGTATTTCTGAAATGAGCAAAAGCCGAAGAAATTCACCACCAACATACTGACCTGACAAGAAACAGTTACTATTATACCTGAAAGTGAAAGGACACTATCTAACATAATGAAAACACACAAAACTCTAAAACCGTCTAGTAGGTAACACACAAAACTAAGAAAGAGAAAGGA
Source organism: Macaca fascicularis (assembly GCF_037993035.2). NCBI lineage: Eukaryota > Metazoa > Chordata > Mammalia > Primates > Cercopithecidae > Macaca > Macaca fascicularis. The sequence goes on along the minus strand of NC_088395.1, from coordinate 123,176,067 downwards.
CATAAATGCTACCACTACGTGAAACAACCAAACAAAAATCATGAATAAGTGGATAAGAAAAGGACACAGGATATACAAAACGAACAAAAAATTAAGAAAATGACAGGAATAAGCCCTCGTATATCAATACTAACCTTGATGGTTAATAGATTACACTTTCTGCATGAAAAATATGGACTGGTTGAATAGAAAAAGGAACACGACACAACTCTGTGCTGCAAAAAAGAATCTCATCTTACTTATAAAGACACATGTAGAATGAAAGTTTAAAAAATGGAAAAAGGTATTCCATGCAAATGGAAACCAAAATCAAACAGGAGTAGCTATACTTATATCAGACCAAAGAGATATTAAGTCAAAAACAGTAAAAGGAGACAAAGAAAATCATAAAATAATGACAACAAGGTCAATTAAGCAAAAGGATATGACAATTCTAAATGCATATATAGAGAGGCAGAGAAAGGTGTCCCCTGACAATGACACCAATTTAACAACTATCTACACACTAACAAAGCACATTCATAAAAATAAAAAATCAGGTGAGCACTCACAGTATCTAGGTTTTACTTTATATCACTGAAGGGGGCATGGAAATAAGGTAGAAAAGAGTCTTGAATTCTCAATGCCACCTTTCCCTTATCCCATGGCAGCAGGCATACGGCACAGAGACCAAATCTTTATGTTCAAGAGATAAAGAGTGCAGTGATTGTGAGACACTGTATTGAACTTAGTGCTGTCTTGTCACAGCAGAAATTAAAACCAGGATGCACTCAGGTGATTCTCACCCATGGAGGGAGCATTTAGACAAGCTGCCATCTAAGGAGAATTGGCCATTCCAGCAGTCTGAACTTTAGTTCCAGCAAGCCTCACCTCCATGTGCTAAAGTGATTTGAGGTCTTAAACTTAAAAAAATGTGAAGGCTACAGAGACTGAAACTCTTAGGTGAGTCTTAATGTTGCATTGTGCTCAGAGCCTGTGGACTTGTGGAGCATATGAAACACTAAGACACCAGTCAGAGCAGCTATGGGAGTGCTTGTGCCACCCCTACCAAACCACAGACTGCACAGCTTGTGGCTCCAAAAGAGACCCTTCCATTTTATTTGAGGAGACAAGAGGAAATAGTATGGAGGACTTCACAATGAATCTCAGATACCAGCTCAGCCACAGAAGGACAGGGCATCAGAATCATGAGGCCCCATTCAAGATTGTAGCTTCAGGATGACACTTCCAGACACACTCTGCATGAAAAGGGAACTTGTTGCCTTGAATGTAAGGACCAAGTCCCAAAATAATTCATTATCTGTTGACTAAAAAGCCTTTGGGTCCTGAATAACCAGCAGAGGTACCCAGGTTGTATGTCATGGGCCTTGGGTGAGACTCTGAGAATACCTGGCTTCAGGTGAGAATCAGCACATCCTCAACTGTGGTGGCTATGGGGAGAGACACATTCTGCTTCAGAAATATTTAAGGAGGAGGGATTTGGCAAGATGGTCAAATGGGAACAGCTCCGGTCTACAGCTCCCAGCAAAACCAACACAGAAGTTGGGAGACTTCTGCATTTTCAACTGAGGTACATAGTTCATTTCTTTCGGACTGGTTAGGCAGTGGGTCCAGCCCAGGGAGTGTGAGAAGAAGCAGAGTGGGGTGTTGTCTCACCCAGGAAGTGCAAGGTGCTGGGGGACCTCCCTCCCCCACCAAAGGAAGCCATGAGGAACTGTGCTATCCAGTCCAGATACTATGCTTTTCCCACAGTTTTTGCAATGTGTAGATCAGGAGAGTCCCTCTTATGCCTACAACCACCAGGAACCTGGGTTTCAAGCACAAAACTGGGGTGCTGCTTGGGTAGATGCTGAGCTAGATGCAGGAGTTTTTTTTTTTTTTTGTACCCCAGTGGCACCTGGAACCCCAGTGAGACATAACCATTCACTCCCCTGGAAAAAGGGCTGAAGCCAGGGAGCCAAGTGGTCTCACTCAGTGGGTCCCAATCCCATGGAGCCCAGCAAGCTAAGAACCACTGGCTTGAATTTCCCATTGTCAGCACAGCAGTCTGAAGTCAATCTGGGACAATCAAGTTTGGTGGAAAGAGGGGCATCTGCCATTACTGAGGCTTGAGTAGGCATTTTTCCCCTGACAGTGCTAAGGAGACCAAGAAGTTTAGACTGGGTGGAATTCACCACAGCACAGCAAAGAAGCTGTGGCCAGACTGCCTCTCTAGATTCCTCCTCACTGAGCAGGGCATCTGTGAAAGAAAGGCAGCAGGCCCAGTCAGGGGCTTACAGATGAAACTCCTCTCCCTGGGACAGAGTAACTGGAGGAATGCGCAGCTGTGGGCACAGCTTCAGTGGACTTAAACTTTCCTGCCTGCTGACTCTGAAGAGAGCAGCTGAACTTGACAAGGAGGATTCTCCCAGCATAGCGCTTGAGCTCTGATAAGGGACAGACTGCCTCCTCAAATGGGTCCCTGATCCCCATGCCTCCTGACTGGGAGAAACCCCCCCAACAGGGGTCAACAGACACCTCATACAGGAGAGCACTGGCTGGCATCAGGCCAATGCTCCTCTGGGATGAAGCTTCCAGAGGAAGGAGCAGGCAGCAATCTTTGCTGTTCTACAGCCTCCACAGGTGATACCTATGCAAACAGGGTCTGGAGTGGACCTCCAGCAAACTGCAGCAGACCTGCAGAAGAAAGGCCTGACTGTTAGAAGAAAAACTAACAAAACAGAAAGCAACAACATCAACATCAACGTAAAGGACCCCCACACAAAATCCCCATCCAAAGGTCATCAGCCTCAAAGACCAAAGGTAGGTAAATCCACAAAGATGAGAAAACCAATGCAAAAATGCTGAAAATTCCCCAAACCAAAAAGCCTCTTCTCCTCCAAATGATTGCAGCTCCTCTACAGCAAGGGCAAAAAACTGGACGGAGAATGAGATTGACAAATTAACAGAAGTAGGCTTTAGAAGGTGAGTAACAACAAACTCCTCTGAGCTAAAGGAACAAGTTCTTACCCAATGCAAGGAAGCTAAGAACTTTGATGAAAGGTTACAGGAAACACTAACTAAAATAACCAGTTTAGAGAAGATAATAAATAAGCTGATGGAATTGAAAAACACAGCACAAGAACTTCATGAAGCATACACAAGTATCAATAGCTAAATTGATCAAGTGGAAAAAAGGATACCAGAGATTGAAGATAAATGGAGATTTATGGAGATTCTTTAATGAACTAAAAGTATATGCACCATTTAATCCAGTAATCTCACTACTGAGTATCACTCGAAGGAAAATAAGTCATTATATCAAAAAGACAACTGCATGTGTGTGTTTATTGCAGGACAATTCACAATTGCAAAAATATAGAATCAACCTAAGTGTCCATTGACCAATGAGTGAATTTTTAAAATAGTGGTATATATACACCATAGAATATTACTCAACCATAAGAAAGAATGAAATAATGTCTTTGCAGCAACTTGGATGGAGCTGGAAGCTGATATTCTAAGTGAAGTAACTCAGGAACGAAAAGCCAAATACCATATATTCTCAGTTATAAGTGGAAGCTAAGCTATGGAAATACAAAGGCATACAGAGTGATATAATAGACTCTGAAAACTCAGAGGTGGCATGGTAGAGGAGGGGTGAGGAATTAAAAAACTACATATTGGGTACAGTGTACAATACTTGGATGCACTAAAATATCAGACTTCCACTATATAATTTATCCATGTAATGGAAAACCATTTGTATCCCCAAGAGCTACTGAAGTTTTAAAAATATATTTAAAAGCAAATTGATATAGGTAGAGACAGCTTGGTTAAAATGCAATTTTGTTGCTAAGGGGCTTCCTATTCCTTTTAAATTCCTTTTAAATTGCAGTAAAACACCAAAACGGCCTTTAGATTTTGAATCTGAAAGTCTATTATTTAGAGAAATTACATATCATGCATAAGTCTAATTACCACAGAGATAAATATGTTAGCCAATACGACTGAGAATGAGAAGGTGGAATTGAAATGGGGGTAGAAGACAGAGAGATCAAGAGGAGCAGAGAGAGTGAGATATCAAAAAAAGAAAATAAAAATACCAGAGCACCCAAGAAAAATAAGAGTAAGAGAGAACAGTCATAAGGAAGCATGATTGGAATTTATACAATTTATACAATTGCTTCCAGCAAATATACAGAGTGATATAATAGACTCTGAAAACTCAGAGGTGGCATGGTAGAGGAGGGGTGAGGAATTAAAAAACTACATATTGGGTACAGTGTACAATACTTGGATGCACTAAAATATCAGACTTCCACTATATAATTTATCCATGTAATGGAAAACCATTTGAAAGCATGATTATTCACAAAGTTCTTTCTTAAGATTTTTTGTTTTTTTTACTTTAACAAACAGGTAAGAAAAGAAGGTTTATTCAGTACAAAAGGCATGCAGAATTTTTTCCTTCTTAAATTGAACTTTACTGTCATGGAAGAAGCAGCTCAAACAGAGAATGACAGCGCACAAACCTGCATAAAAGAAAACTTGATTGTCAAAAGTAGAAGGATTGGATTCAACTGGGTGTTCGAGAGGCAGGGTGTGTGCTTTTTGAGTGAAGGTAAGGCCTTGACATGTTTGGTACAAGTGTAGCTAAAGGAAACAATCTTCCCAGCTACTCCGGAGGCTGAGGCAGGAGAATGGCGTAAACCCGGGAGGCGGAGCTTGCAGTGAGCTGAGATCCGGCCACTGCACTCCAGCCTGGGCGACCGAGCGAGACTCCGTCTCAAAAAAAAAAGAAAAGAAAACAATCTATTCATAAGGAAGCTCTTGCCCAAAACCGTCTCAAAGAAAGAAAGAAAGAAAGAGAGAGAAAGAGAGAGAGAGAGAGAGAGAGAGAGAGAGAGAGAGAGAGAAAACAATATATTCATAAGGAAGCTCTTGCTCAAAAACATGAGGAGTCAGCAGAAGTCAGATTTTCTTTTTTTTATTATATTTTTCTCCTCTCCTAAGAATAATCTCTTCTCAGATAACCCATCTGTAAAATGTAATTTAAATAAATGGATCTGTCCTAAAATTACATGAATTCCAAAGAAAATAAACCATCTGAAATTTTTATTCCTATAATTCAACATCTGTTGTTTTTCTTTACACTTTTTCTTGAACACAGGAAAAATTTCACTCCTGGGCTGAATGAAACATTTCATAACAAATTTTTTATAGAAGGATTTTTTAATACTTGAATGATTGGGCTATAAAATGAGAAATTCTAAATTAATTTTGGGATAAAGCTGAAATGTATCATTTAATTTCTCCCATCTTTTTCTGGGAAATAGCTTTGATCATCTTTGTCTTAACTATTCCATGATCCTCCTTCTGCAGTGTTCCAAAAATGTTTACCTTGGCTACTGAAATGTTGATTTAAATTGATGGGCTTTGCTTGATTGCTAATCTTAAATTGAAATGTAAATTTAAGTTTGATATGGTAGCTGTGGCCAGGAGGTAGGGAAGGATGCTAGGAAAGAAAGAAGAATAGAATATATGGTGGGTACAACATTATCTTTCAGAAAGCATAATAGAAATTAGCAATTGTCTCAAGAATTCCTACTGCATGCATTTTATGTACCACTATATATGGTATTTAAAAATTTATATTGTTTGGTATTGTAGCTAATTGTATATTCAGCTAATCTCTGTTACTACACTGAAAACTACAAGTGTATAAAAAGAAGAATTTTATACACTCTACCTACAATATTATCTGGCACATACACATAAAAGAAGCTTCTTAAATGTCTGTTAAATGAAGGAAGAAAGGATGGAAGAAGGGAGGGAGAAAGGAAAGGAGTAAAGGACATGGAGCCTCTATGGAGGCTGAGAAGTTCCAAAAAGGCTATCTGTAGATTATAGACCCTGGGGTGCTGGTAACATAGCTCAGTCCAAGTTTGAAAGCCTCATAACCAGGAGAGTCAATGATGTAATTCTCAATCTGAGGCCAAAGGCCTGAGTATCCAGAGGACTGCTAGTAGTCTTACAGCCACAAGCCAGAGAGTCTGGAGTTTTGATGTCCAAAGACAGAAGGAAGAGAGTGTCCCAGCTTCAAGAGAAGAAAGAAATAATCATTTTCCCTCCTTTATTGTTCTATTCTGTCTCCCAGTCTATTGGGTGGTGCCTGCCCACATTGAGGGCAGATTTTCCCCACATAGTCCATCAGCTTACACAACAGTTTCCTCTAAAAACACTTTCACAGGCATGCCCAGAAGTAATATTTCACCAATTCTCTAGGTATTCCTTACTACATAGTCAAGTTGACACCTAACATTAATCATCACAACTCCTCTCTCTCCAAGAAGAAAAAATAAGAAAAAGAAAATAGAAAAGAGAAATAAAAAACATACAGAAAAATAAAGGAGAAATAGTGAAAATGTAAAGCCACCATGGTTATAGCTAATGTAAGATAAATCCTAAGCAAATAGCTATTCACTGAATCACATTACTATAGATTTTGTGGTTATAATGTATGGTTAAACAAAAAGGAAGCAAGCATACAATTTATTTTCCCAATGTGAATATCAAACAACTTCAATAAATCAGTCAAATAGTATAAGCTCCAAAATAGCCTTTAACTGTTAATTACCCAAACTTATAAAACAAAATACATTAGAAATTATATTTTTTATTGATTATTGGCCAAAGATTCTAACATAGTCAGTGTCAATGATATCCAACAGATCATCATTCTCATATTTTTATAGTATTTGTGCTGTTAGACCTGGATGTGGTAAAACAGAGTTTGAAATAACTGGCCAATTAAAAAATTATTTGTTTTAGATGTTTTCAAAATTTACTTCTTTCTAGACATTAGAAACAAGCATTAGAATACACAGTTTTTTAATGATGTGATAGGGTTTTTTTTTCTTTCCAGTAAGTTTTTTTTATTTGTTGAGATAAATGGATTCCAGAGTTTCCTAAGGGACAATTTTCCTGCCATTACTGACAGTATCAGAGGAGTCATAAAGATTTATTTTATGTGGGAAATCTAGTTACATAGAAGCTATTTGAATCTGAATATAATTAAGAAAGCATGAAGTAAGATAGATAGTATATTGCTTTGGGGGGATCAAACGTTAAAAGCATATTTTAGAGGTACAATTGAATACTTAGGCAATATTAAATAAGTCAGTATGAGTTATGTTTTTATTTCGCTGTAAAGTTATAATATTCACAAAAGGAAAAATGTATAAAATAATAATGTAAAATTCCACAATTAGAATTTTAGATGTAGAGTTTTTAATGAGCATTAACTAAAATATTTTCAACACACAATCCAGTATGTACAAAATATTTAAATATTCATTAGAATGCAAAACAAAAAGTTTTTTGGCATATTTATTTTATCTAGCCAGTTAGCAGCTTTGAGCATGTTTATGTGACTGACAGTGCATAGAAATACATACATACTGGAAAACAAGGGTTGTTAAATCACTTTTCTTTGCTAAGCTCAAATCCCAATATTTGTTGGATTTTACTCAACTGTATCTCATAACAAGAAGCTGTAGGAACATACGTATTTGAAAACAAGGATCATTTAAAATATGCTTTTAAGACATCTGAAATAACAATATAAGTGAAAGATACGTCAACAGATTAAATAACGCTAAAAAAGTACAGAATAGTATGTCATATTGGAAAGATCATAAGACTAGAAATCAAGAGAAATTATTCTTGTGTAGAAATGTATTGCCCACTGGATGGCTATGGGGCTTTGGGAAAGCATCTTTATCCCTCTAAGCCTAAATTTGCTTTTCCATAAGTGAGGGAGTTGAATTAAATGAGTTCTAAATATAAGTTTTAAAGTTATGTGAGTCCATATACGTTTTTAAAATGAGAAAATAAGGGAACAAAAAGAAACTGTCAAATACCAAACAGTTCTTATTGTAAACTAAATTCATAGTATTTGATTATAAAACACTGAAGACTCTGAAATTGATATTGTCCTCACCTCCCTCATACTCTTTACTCTGCTAAAAGACTTGTCAATATTTAGTGCCTCTTCCTTTTATACTCCACTGACTCCAGAAATCTTTGTATTCTGGCTTTTTTCCCATTACCTTATAGATTAACCAAGCAAATAGCCTCTTGTCAGTTCTTCCTAATTCTTGTTGCCAAACTCTTTAACTGTTGATCTTACTAAAAGTCTTTCCTACCTTTATTTCTGAGACACTATTCTCTACTCACACTTTTCTGGCCATTCTCCCTGTGTCTCTTCCCATGGTTAGTCATTTTTAAAATGCTGCTTTTCCTCGGAGGTCTACTAGGTCATATCTTTTCTCAATCTAGTTGCCTCCCTGAGTCATGTCTATTCTAAAAACTTCAACTAGTACATGTATAATAAAAATAAATAAATAACTTTACCTTCTGAAATTAAGATATGCATATATAGTTGATTACAGGCCCTTTCTACCCAGGTGATTGGCAGGAACCTCATTTATTTACCAATTATTTATTCAGCATCTGTTCTACCTTAAGGAATGTACTGGTACAAGGGATAAAACAAGTAATGAAACTGACAAATTTTCTTACCTCATTGCACTTTCAGGATAGAAGTAGCCAGAAACCAGTACCCAGTCAAATTAGAGAAAAAGTAATGTCTAAGATGAACCCAAAATAATAAGTGGAAGTTAGCTGATGAGTCAGGGAGGAATGTTTCAGACAGAGGACACAATATATACAAAGATCTAGTGGCTGGAGAGAGTATAGAATTTTAGAACTGCATAGTTCTACGTGGCTATAATGGAGAGCAGGCAGCGAGAAGTGATAAAATATAGTTGTCAAAAGGTAGATCCAATATGTTAGTTATTGCTTAATACTTAAGTGCTGGGGACTAACAGAAGGGTTTTAAGCAGAGAAGTAACATGTTCACTATGTAAGCTGTATAAAAAACTGAATTGAGTAGGAGCAAAACTTCAAACTCAACATTGTATGAAACCAAGTTCATTATTTATTTCTGCTCAGTCAGTCTCTCACTCTATCACCATGCTGAATCTCATATGTATTTCTTGTTTAGACATATTTTTAATAAGGGCATTATATTTTATACAGTATATCAAGCAAGAAACCTCTTAAAGTAAGGGAAGAAAAATGTCAAAGACCGTCAAGTCCTTTTAATTCTTTCTCAAAGTTCTCCTGTATCTGATTTTCCTCTTTACACTTTCCATCTTTGTCATAGTCCTGACTACCATTCTTTCTCACCTGGATTGCTTCAACTGCATCTGAGCAGATCCGATTGCCTCTAGCCTTGAATTATCCAATTAATTTTCCAGGCTGCAATTCAAATTATCTCTCTGACGTGCAAATCTGACAATGTAACTCTCTTGCTTAAAATGAGTCATTGTTTTTCCTTTGTCATTAAAACTAAGTCCAGAGCATTTCAAAAAACTGTTTTACCCTTTCTTTCTAATATCAATCATTTTCTTTCATTTAGCGACATTGGATTGCTTTCCATTTTTTTAAATTCAAGGTCCATTCATGTTTGTTTATACTTGATCATATGTATACTCTTCCCATAATACTCTTTCTATCTACTTCTTGTTTGTCTGGCAAGGTATTACTCTTTTCTCATATTTCAATTCATATATCAGTTTTCTTAAATAATCTATTCTCACCAAATTCCAACGAAGTCAGATATAATTGTTTCCTTACCTGGGTTTCAATAGTATTTTGTACCTATCAATATTATGGAATTGGTCACAATACCATAGTTATTTGTTTATCTGCCTCTCAGTAGATTTCAGCTTCTAAAAATGCAGGTACTTTGTCTGAAATGTAGTGAGCATGTGCCAAATAAATAGTTTTGTGTACTTATGAAATTGAATATGAAACATATTTTTTCTTTCTCATTTTATTTTAGATTCAAGGGGCATATGTGCTTGTTTGTTAAATGGGCATAACATGCATAATATGTGGATTGGGCTAGTGCACACATCATAATATGGGGATTGGACTAGTGCACACATCATCTAAATATTCGACATTGTACCCAATAGATAATTTGCAGCTTTCATTCCTCTTCCACTCTCCCCGATTTTGGAGTTTCCAGTGTCACATTATATAAAAAGACACCTACACTCAGATATTTATTGCAGCACTATTCCAATAGCAAAGTCATAGATCCAACTTCAATGTCATCCAACAGTTGATTGGATAAATAAAATGTGGTATACATACACTATTAAATATCATGCAGACAAAAAAAAAATGAAACATTTTTTGCCAGGCAAAAAATTCAGATAATATTGATGTATTTTGAATTTGTCTACATCTGTCCATGTTACTGTCCTAATTGTAGTCAAGGCTAACATTATGTCCTACCTGAATTATTGTAAAAGCCTCTTGTTTCTTCTGCTTCTCCATTTTAACCCTTCCTGATTCACTGCTCAGGCTGGTGCAACAATTTTTTTTTTTTAATAAGTTTGTTTTTCCAAGATGGTGGATTAGAGGCTTTTAGGATGCCTTGGCTACTGGGAAGTAACAAAGTAGCACATAAAGATGAACTCTGTTGGCTTTAATTCAAAAAGGAAAGTGGGAGTTCACTGGATGTGTAGGACACACCAGATACTGGGAAAGAGAACGTGGAAAAAAATAGCCCTCATCACAGTGTCTGGTTTATAATTCTGAGTGGAAGCCCCAGTATGTGAGAGAAGCAGAGAGCCTCCGTCTGTGACTCTCCTTTCCACCGGTTATCTGAGCAACGTAGGAAAATGGAAAGCACTTTAATTTTTCCTAACCCCAGAGCTAACCTGGGGAGAGGCTTGGAGATGCTGAGAGGGAAAAACACTGGGAAATGCTGCAGGCACATTCCCGGACCCAGGTCCAAGGAGAGGATGACATTTTTAATCTAAGTGAATACAAAGTCAGTCATTCTTTAATGATCCAGCAGTGTGGCCATGTAAGCATTTTATGGGCCAGAGATTAGAGTGCTTGTTCTAAAGTGGATTAGGGACCTCCACAGCCCAAACTGTGGAAAGCACCTCAGCAGTAGATGCTGAAATTGTGTTCTCCCCTTTCACAGCTAGGGCCAGCTTGGTAGACTGGAACTGGTCTGAGTGTGTCATTGTTGGATGCCCATTGCTAGTTCTATGATACTGTGGTGCAGCGGGGCCCTCTTCACTCAATGTTCTGGTATTCAGAGAATCTCCTTGCCAGGGTTAACACCGTGAGCTACACTATTCTTCCTGTTCATAGACCATGGTACAGTGGGGCCCTCTCTGCTTCATACCCAGGCAGATCTCTAAGCATTAAGACCACCCGATTGCATGATTCAACAGCCTGAGCCACCCCATCCTTCCTGAGCATAGATCATTGTGCGATGGGGCCCTCTCTACTTCACACCAAGGCAGATCTTCAGGCATTTAGAACACCCACTTGCTTGGTTCAACAGGCTCTGTCACCCGCCCTTCCTGTGACCATGGTACAGTAGGGCCCTCTCTGCTCTATGCTCAGGCAGATCTCCAGGAAATCAGAGCACCCACTCATCCAGATCAGCAGTTTAAGCCACACTACCTTTCCTATGTATAGATAGTGGATTGTGGTGAAGTGGGACCCTTTTTGGTCTATATCCAGGAAGATTCCAGGCATTGGGAGCACCTACTCCTATGGATTAGTAGCTTAAGTCACCCCATCATTCCTGTGCAGATGTCCTCGTGCAGCTAGGCCCTCTCTGTTCCATGCCCAGGTTGATCTCCAGACATTTGTAGCACCTGACCAAGTTTAGCAGCCTGAGCGGACTCATCCTTCTTGGGAATATATCATGGATATCATGGTGCAGAGTTGCCCTCTTCAATCCATGCCCAAGTAGATGTCCAGGCACCTGGAGCACCCAATCTCCTGGATTAGGAGTATAGACCACCCCTCTACCTATATTGAGAATGTAAGAAAAAGGTTTCCTAGCTTGACACCTAGATACAATTCTAGGTATTTGTTTGATGCCCACTGGATTCTCTATAAGCACTGGTGTTGTGCCTGCTATTGAAAGAACTGTAGGTGGACTTGCCCAGTCAGGCCCCGGCCATCTAATCCCTCCCCCTTGGGACTGAAACAGAAAGCTCACATTACTGTGCACTCCATAGATCAGCTCATTGCCTGAGGCAACAGAGAGCTTCTCCCAGTAAACAAGGATCAAGTATATACCCAGCTGGATTGGCAGCAGTTTGTTCTTATCCGTAAATGCCCTCTACTGGCTTTAAGGTCAAATCATGAAGCCCAATATAAAACCTGCCAATAGAAGTGCATAGGGCTATAGAAGCAAAGACAAAAGAGCCTACCTAATATTCACTATAGTGACACCCCAAAAAGAAGGGGTGAAAATGAAAGGGAAAGAAAAATAAAACCATAATACTATAGGGAAAGAAAGAAAAAGAAAAAATCCTACTCACACAAAAATAATTACAAAAATTAGAACCTTCAGTGTCTCCAGATGAGAAGAAACCAGCATAAAAATTCTGGTGCTATAAAAAATCTGAATGTAGTGACACCACGAAAGTCTCATTCTGGCTATCCAGCAATGGTTGATAACCAAAATGGAAACTCAGGAATGACAGATAAAGGATTCAAAGCATGGATTGCAAAGAAGCTTAATAATATACAAGACAAGGATGAAAATCAACGAAAATAAACTTCTAAAGTAATCCAGGAATTGAAGGAAGAGATAAAAATCTTTTAAATATCAATAAAAGATTCTGAAATTTAAAAATTTATTTAATAAATTAAAAAATGAAACTGAAAGCTTTATTAGTACACTAGAGACCAGGAAGAAAAAGACCAATCTTTCTAATGAACCTAGTAAGACAAAAATAAAGAAAAAATAATTTTTAAAAATGAGCAAAGTCTTCAAAAATGGAATTATGTAAAGCAACCAAACCTATGAGTTGCTGGCATTGCTGAGAGAGAAGTAGAAAATATAAGCAAACTGGAAAACATAGCTGAGGGAATAGTTCAATAAAATTTCCCTAATCTTGCTGGAGAGCTAAACATCCAGATACAAGAAATCCAGAGAACAGTTGCAAGATACTATTTAAAACAAATACCACCAAGGCATATAGTCACCAGACTGTCGAAGGTCAAGGCTAGAGAAAAAAAAATCATAAAGGCAGATAGAAAGAATATCAGATCACATACCAAGGAAACACCAAACATCTACCAGCAGACTTCTCTGCAGAAAGGTTAAGAGCCAGAAGAGATTGAAGGCCTATTATCAGCATTCTTATAGAAAATTATTGCCAACCAAGACTTTCATAGCCCAGCAAACTCAGTATCATTGGTGAAGAAAAAATAAAGTCTTTTCCAGACAAGCAAGTGGAAAAAGAAATTTGTTCCTACTAGACCACCAACCATATAAGAGATACTTAAGGGACCTCTTAAGAGATACCAATAACATATGCTGAAACTTGCGATGGATCTCAAAGGAAAGATGCCAAATAAGATGACTCGAAAAGGTGTATTCAAAGATCAGCATTTTGATCAAAATCTCAACTTCATGTACATAGAAGTCGATAAAGTAACAGAGAGGGAGAAAGTTACTGTTATAAGCACCATTAATCCAACTAAGGACCTGTTGGCTGACTTGATTGGGTGCCAGAGACTTTCTGAAGACCAAAATAAGAAAGTACACCAGCTAAAGGACTTGTTGGACCAGATTCTGATGTTGGACCCAGTTAAACGAATTAGCATCAACCAGGCCCTACAGCATGCCTTCATCCAGGAAAAATTTTAAACAAGATGAAGAAACTCCAAGGGTTTCAGTAAATACAAAGACTGAAGAAATTTCACATCAGTTTATTAATGTGTGGGTGTACAGGCCACAGCAGCATGCCCTTGATGTAGTCAGTGCTGAAAGGGGTCTGTCCCTTCTTGAACCTGCCTGCAGGGATGGTCTTTTAAAGCAAGTTGTGTGCAGCATTCAGTACACTGAAGAGTAAAAGGAAAATGGGGCACAGGCCATTCAATGCCTTCGCCAAGGGGTCTGATTTGCTGAGACACCAGCTTCACCTGCTTAACAAGGTGCAGCTCAGTGAAAGATGATGACAACCAGAAGACGTGAGCTAAGGGTAAAGGACTGTTCTGAAGAACCTTTCCATTTAGTGATCAAGATATGCAAGCTGATTTCTGAAAATGCTCAGTGTATATTCTAATTATTTGTGGTACTATTTGAATTGTAAATTGCATTTTAGCAGTGCATGTTTGTAATTGATTTACTGGGAAACTGAATAAAATATGTCTCTTATTAAAAACAAAAAAAGAGAGAGGAATTGACACACTGTCTTCCACAATGGTTGAACTAGTTTACAGTCCCACCAACAGTGTAAAAGTGTTCCTATTTCTCCATATCCTCTCCAGTACCTGTTGTTTCCTGACTTTTTAATGATCACCATTCTAACTGGTGTGAGATGTTATGATCTAGAACTAGAAATACCATTTGACCCAGCCATCCCATTACTGGGTATATACCCAAAGGATTATAAATCATGCTGCTATAAAGACACATGCACATGTATGTTTATTGTGGCACTATTCACCATAGTAAAGACTTGGAACCAACCCAAATGTCCATCAATGATAGACTGGATTAAGAAAATGTGGCACATATACACCATGGAATACTATGCAGCCATAAAAAAGGATGAGTTTGTGTCCTTTGTAGGGACATGGATGCAGCTGGAAACCATCATTCTGAGCAAACTATCGCAAGGACAGAAAACCAAACACCGCATGTTCTCACTCATAGGTGGGAACTGAACAATGAGAACACTTGGACACAGGGTGGGGAACATTACACACCGGGACCTGTCATGGGGTGGGGGGAGGGGGGAGGGATAGCATTAGGAGATATACCTAATGTAAATGCCGAGTTAATGGGTGCAGCACACAAGCATGGCATATGTATACATATGTAACAAACCTGCACGTTATGCACATGTACCCTAGAACTTAAAGCATAATTTTTAAAAAAGAGAGATACTTAAGGGACTTCTAAACACAGAAGAAAAAAATGATACCTGCCACTGCAAAACACACTTAAGTATATAGTACACAGACCATATAAAGCAGCCACACTATAGAAAATACAAAATGAACAGATAATAACTTCACAATAGGATCTAAGCCTCACATATAGATATTAACCTTAAATGAAAATAGTCTTAATGCAACAAAAGGCAAAGAGCTGCAAGTTAGATAAAATAAGATTCATCCATCTGCATCTTCTAGGGACTCATCTCACAGGTAATGACATACATAGGCTCAAATTAAAGGGATAGAACATAATACATCACACAAATGGAGCACAAAACAGAGCAGGGGTCACTCTTCTTATATCAGATAAAACAGACATTAAACCAACAACAGTGAAAAAGAACAAACTTGCATTATGTAATAATAAAGAGTTCAATTGAATGAGAAGATTCAACTATTGTAAATATACAAACACCCAACATTGAAGAAAACAGACTCATAAAACAAGTACTTCTAGACCTACAAAAGACTGAGATAGCCACATAATAATAGTGGAAGACTTCAACACTCCATTGACAGCATTAGACAGATCATTGAGGCACAAAACTAACAAACAAATTTGACATTTGACCAATTGGGCCTAATAGATATATACAGAATACTCCACCCACCAACCATAGAATATGCATTCTTTTTATCTGAATATGGAATACACTCTAAGGTCAATAGCATGCTTAGCTGTAAAGCAAGTCTCAATTGAAATCATACCAACCATAATCTTGGATCATAGTGGAATGAAAATAGAAACCAATAGCGAGGTTTCTCAAAACCAAAAAATTACATGAAAATTAAATAACCCGCTCCTGAATGATTTCTGCTTAAATAAAATTAAGGCAGAAATTGTTTTAAAAAATCTTTGAAATAAATGAAAATAAAGACACAGCATACCAAAATCTCTGGGATACAGCAAAAGTCATGTTAAAAGGAAAGTTTATCGCACTAAATGCTTACTTCAAATGTTAGAAAGATCTCAAAATAACCATGTAACATCAAACCTATAGAAGCTATAATAAGCAGAAAAAATAACCCCAAAGGTAGCAGAAGAAAAGAAATAACTAAAATCAGAGCAGAACTCAGTGAAATTGAGATCCAAATAGCCACCCAAAGAATCAACAAAACCAAAAGATAGTTTTTTCAAAAAAGTAAACAAGATGAATAGACTGCTAGCTCAATTTACAAGGAGAAAAAAAGAAAAAATCCAAATAAGTGCAATCAGAAAAGACAAAGGTGACACTACAAATGTCCTCACAGTAATGCAAACAATCCTTGGACTGTTATGTACACCTCTACAGACACAAACTAGAAAATCTAGAGGAAATGGATAAATTCCTAGAAACACACAATCTCTCAAGATTGAATCAGCAAAAAATTGAAGTGCTGAACAGACTAATATCAAGTTTAAAATTTGAGTCAGTATTAAAAATAAACCTTCCAACTGAAAAAAGGTCCCAGACCAGATGGATTCACAGTGTAATTTTATGTATACAAAGAAGAGCTAGTACCAATTCTTCTGAAATCATTCCCAAAAATGAGGAGATACTCCTTGCTAACTTATTCTACAAAGCCATAATCGCCCTGATAATACTTGGCAAAGACACAACTTCAAAAGAAAACTGCAGGGCAATATCCCTGATGAAAATAGACACAAGAATCCTCCACAAAATATTAGCAAACCAATTCCAGTAGTACATCGAAAGGTTAATTCAACATGATCACGTGGGATTCAATCCTGGAATGCAAAGTTAGTTCAACATATATAAATTAATAAATGGAATTCACCACCTAAAGACAATTGAAAACAATAACTGCATGATCATCTCAATAGATGTGGCAAAAGTTTTCAGTAAAATCCAACGTTACTTAATAATAAATACCATCAACAGTCTAGGCATTGAAGAAACATATCTCAAAATAATAAGAGCTATCTATGATAAACCCACAGCCAATATTACACTGAGTGAGTGCAAGCTAGAAATATTCCCCTTGAAAATTGGAGTATAATAAGGATGCTCATCCTTACCACTCCTATTCAATATAGTACTGGAAGCCTTTGCCAGAGCAATCAGGCAAGAGTAAGAAATGAAGGGCATTCAAATAAGAAGAGAAGCCATCAAACTACCTTTCTCTGCTGACCATATGATTCTATACATAGAAAACACTAAATATACTGTAAAAAGGCTCTTGGTACTGATATAAGACTTCAGTAACGTTTTGGAATACAAAATCAATGTACAAAGATCAGTAGAATTTCTTTTTTTTTTTTTTTTTTTTTTTTGAGATGGAGTCTTGTTCTGTCGCCCAGGCTGGAGTGCAGTGGTGCAATATCGGCTCGCTGCAACCTTCACCTCCTGGGTTCACGCCATTCTCCTGCCTCAGTCTCTTGAGTAGCTGGGACTACAGGCGCCCACCACCACGCCTGGCTAATTTTTTGTATTTTTAGTAGAGACGGAGTTTTACCTTGTTAGCCAGGCTGGTCTCGAAAGATCAGTATAATTTCTATACACCAATAATGTTCAAGTTGAGAGTCAAATTAAGAATGCAATCCCATTTTACAATAGCCACACAAAAAGCAAAATACCTAGAAATACATCTAATCAAGGAAGTGAAGACTCTCTATACGGAGAATTACAAAACACTGCTGAGAGAAATCCCAGATGATACAAAGTTGAAACATCCCATGCTCATGCATTGGAGGAATCAATATTGCTAAAATGGCCACATTTCCCAAAAGATTCTACAGATTTAATACTACTCCTATAGAACTCTCAGTGTCATTTTTCATGGAATGAGAAAAAACGATTCTAAAATTCACATGGAACTAAAAAAGCCCTCAAATAGCCAAAGCAGTCTTAAACAAAAAGAGCTGGAGGCATCACATTGCCCAACTTAAAACTACTACAAGTATACCTTAACCAAAACAGCATGGTACTGGTACAAAAAACAGATACATATACCAGTGGAACTGAATAGAGAGCCAAGTAATAAAGTTTCACACTTTCAACCATCTGATCTTTGACAAAGATGAAAATAATAAGCAATGGAGAAAAGATTTTCTATTAAATAAATGGTGCTGTGATAACTGGATAGTCATCGGCAGAAGAATGAAGACCTCTACCTTTCATCATGTATAAAAATTAACTCAATGTGGATTAAATATTTCAATGTAAGACTTCAAATTGTAAGATTCCTAGCAGAAATCTTACAAAACACCATTCTTGATTCCAGCCTTGTGAAGGAATTTATAAATAAGTCCCCAAAAGCTATTGCAATAAAAATAAAAATTGACAAGTGGGAGCTAATTGAACTAAAGAGCTTCTGCACAGCAAAAAGAAATTTTCAGCAAACAGACAAGCTACAGAGTGGGAGAAAATATTCATAAACTGTGAGTCTGACAAAGGTCTAATATCCAGAATCTATAAGGAATTTAAACAAATCAAAAAGCAAAATACAAATAACCTCATTAAAAATTGGGCAAAGAAGATGAACAGACACTTCTCAAAAGACACACATGTGTTCAATAAACAGAAAAAAAGGTCAACATCACTATTTATCAGAGGAATGCAAATCAAAACCACAATGAGATACCATCTCACACCAGTCAGAATGGCTATTATTAAAAAGTCAAAAAACAACGAATACTGGCAAGGTTGCAGGGAAAAGACAATGCTTATGCACTGTTGGTGGGAATGTAAATTAGTTGGGTCACTGTGGAAAGCAGTTTGGGGATTTCTCAAATAACTTAAAACGGAACTACTACTCAAACTACCCTTCCCATTACTGGGAATATGTCCAAAAGAAAATAAATTGCTCTACCAAAAAGCGACATGCACTCATATGTTCATTGTAGCACTATTCAAAATAGCAAAAGATGGTCTCAACCTAAGTGCCCATCAATAGCTGATCAGATAAAGAAAATGTAATACATATCCACTAGAGAAGACTATGCAGTCACAGAAAGAATGAAATCTCATCCTTTGCTGGAATGGTGCAGCAGTAGGCCATTATCCTAAGCGAATTAATGCAGAAACTGAAAACCAAATACCACACATTCTTACCTATAAATGGGAGCTAAATATTGGTTACATATGGAAGTAAAGATGGCAGCAATAGACACTGGAGACTAGTAGATGAGGAAGGGAGTGAGGGGACAAGGGTTGAAAAACTACCAAGTACTATGCTCACTCACTACCTTGGTGATGGAATCAATTGTACCCCCAAGCTCAGCATCACACATACCCATGTAACATACCTGCACATATGACCACTGAAGCAAAAACAGAAGTTGAAATTATTAGAAAACAAAGATAAAAATAAAATAAAATTCAAACTAATATCCTATGAAAGACAGAAAACATAAATGAAAATAAAAATAACAAGGAAGTTTATGTCATTCTTCAGTTTTCCAGTGAGTTCCCGTATGTCTAAACTACAGGATATCACATATAGTTTTTATGAGTTACCTCCAGACCACTGCTCAATATTCACTACTTACCATGTGCTGTTTTGTACTTTATAGTCTAGTAACAATGAATTGCTTATACTTTGTTACATAATACAGTATTTGTTATTTTAGCCTTTGTCATTGTTTTTGTGAGTACATATCTTTAAGATACTCATATATTCGTTTAGAAAAAATATTCAGACTTCATAATTGTGTTCAGATATTATCTCCTTCAAGAAACATTTTCTGATCTCTGCAGATGTTCACTCTTTCCTGAGGAACTAACTCACTTTGATGGACACTGTTGCACAAAGGAACGTCTCTCTTAGCATAACTATACCTTAACACAAGAATTGCAGCCTGGATATTGGAAATTGCTAAATAAATCCTAGACTTTCATATTTACTTTGAAAATACTATTACAACATTTTTATTAAATTGTGATAATTATCTCATATTGTGAGAAGCATATAAATTCAGGACTAATTGTCTTTGGCAACGAATTTATGATTAAGTCCACAAAAGCAATTGTAAGAAAAATAAAAAATTGATAAGTGGGACCTAATTAAACTAAGGGGCTTCTGCCCACCAAAAGAAACTATCAACAGAGTAAACAGACAACCTACAGAATGGGAGAAACTATTCTGAAACTATGCATTTGACAAAGGTCTAATATCCAAAATTTATAAGGAATTTAAACAAATTAAAAAGCAAAATACAAATAACCTCATTAAAAATTGGGCAAAGAGCATGAACAGGCACTCTCAAAAGAAGACATACATGTGGCCAACAAACATATGAAAAAAAGATAATCACCACTAATCGTTAGAGAAATGCAAATCGAAGGTAAAATGAGATACCATCTCACACCAGTCAGAATGGCTATTATTAAAAAGTTAAACAAACAAACAAACAAAAAACAGATGCTGGGGAGGTTGAGGAGAAAAGGGAATACTTATATATGGCTGGTGGGAATGAAAATTAGTTGAGCCACCATGGAAAGCAATGTGGAGATTTCTCAAAGAACTTAAAAAAAAAATTGACCAAGCAATCCCATAATTGAGTATATACCCGAAGGAAAATAAATTGTTCTACCAAAGACACATGCACTCATATGTTCATTGCAGCACTATTCACAATAGCAAAGACATGTAATAAACCAAGATGCCAACAATAGTGGACTGGATAAATAAAAGATAATAAACAACAATGGAATACTATGCAGCCATAAAAAGTATAAAATCATTTCATTTGCAGCACCATGGATGTAGCTGGATGCCATTATTCTAAGGAAACTAATTCAGAAACTGAAAACCAAATAACACATGTTCTCAGTTATATGGGAGAGCTAAACATTGAATAGACATGGACACAAGACTCGGAACAATAGATACCGGGAACTTCTTGCTGGAGGGGAGGAGTTGGAAGGCTACCTATGGGTATTATGCCCCCTACCTGGGTGACAGGATTATTCCTCCATCAAGCCTTAGAAAAATGCAATTTACCCATGTAACAAACCTGCACATGTACCTCTGGAATCTAAAATAAAAGTAGAACAAAAAAAAATTCAGGTCTACAGGGTTTTATGGGGTCAAAGGGGTTGTAAACTGGAATACATTAATGTATTGTTGAGGTTTAAAGCTCCCTTCGTTCTATATAGGCCTGGAAATAGCTGACATTGTAAGCTTATTAAAATATGAAAATATTAAGTAAAATATTAACTGCTTAAGTTTGGAGTATGAATTATTATTTGACCTCTATAGCCCCAGGCAATAGAACATGCAGAAAATAATTTGGGTTATGAAAAGACACTTTATTAAACATTAATATAAAACAAAGTCATGGCTCAGTTTTTGCTGTGTTGTTTTATATTGTTTTATACTGGAAAACATTAGACATTTTAAAAAATTAAGATTTTATAATGTTTATATTCTGTAAAAGAAGCCAGAGCTTGTTATATTGAGAAGTGGTTTGAGAAAGGGAAAGCCATTGTAGGGAAATGAGGTATTGATCAGAAAGGTGGGATAAAGTTCAGGAGAAAATCTACTGACATGTGACAGACTGTGATTTTCTGAGTTATCTGCAACTATATCTCTTTGAAGGACTTTTGTCTGTTTCAAAGGGTCAGTTTCAAAGGGTAAAAACTATCTTATTCTCTGAGATAGTCACAAAATGTTTCACATTTAAAATCCTTAGTTCATCTTTACCAAGTGATGTTTTCCTGACAGCACCTTGGACTTGATCTCTGAATCCTTGTGATGGTTAATTTTATATGTCAATTTTTCTGGTCTAAGACGTGTCCAGATATTAGATAAGACACTCCTCCAGGTGCTTCTATGAAGGTGTTTTTGGATGAGTTTAACATTCAAATAGATAGACTGAGTAAAGCAGATTGCTCTCATGAATGTAGGGGGTGTTCATTCAATCAGGTCAAGGCCCGAATACAATAAAAGGCTGACCCTTTCTCAAATAAGAGCGAACTCCTTCAACTGATTTCCTTAGGAGTAGAACAAGGGCCTTTTTCTGCCTTTGGACCAAAAGTAAACAATCAGCTCTACTGGGTTTCTATCTTGCTGACTACAGATCTTTGGACCTGTCAGCTTCCATAATCGTGTGAACCAATTCCTTATGGTAAACTCCTCTCTCTCTCTCTCCATATATATATATATATATATATATACTCACACATATATATGTATATACACATCTCTCTCTCTCTCTCTCTAGAGAGAGAGAGAGAGAGAGCTCTCCTGGGTTTCTTGACTGCTAACTACAGATTTTTTGACCCCTCTCTCTGTCTCTCGTGGTGGATAGATAGATAGATGATAGACAGACAGATAGATAGAGATAGACCTTAGACAGATCCTTTCGAGAGTAGAGGAACCAGGATATTTTCATGATAAGACAGCATCCCTTCCATACTCTTTTTTTTTTCCGCACATCTCTGACTCTGTATATAAAGAATGTGCAACCGAAATTAAAATACAACTCCAGTATTTTAAAAGATGTGATGTTTGCAGATGCTGCTAAACCACCCTAGATAGTGGAACCTAAATACTACCTTATCTTTGCCCCATTTAAGGACCAGAAGGGCACAAAGAGGTTTCATTTCACTCTGAACTTTTGGTGATAACTTATGGTATAGATGTATATCTGTGTAAATTTTAGGCACAATTTTAACAAGCAGGAGAATCATTCTTAAATTTTCTCCATATAAGCACATAATATACGTAGCTCTCTTTTCCTTGGTTTTCTTTTTCGTTCATGAAGAACTTCATTATTCAAATTTAGACAGATGCATACAGCTGAATGACACTTTGGAGACTTGAACGTCTACCATTTTGCTTATTCTGGGATACTGATTATAAACCAGACATAACAGCTTAAGAAAATATCATAAATGCTCTGTCTCCATGCAACAGCATCATGAATATTGATGTTCAGTTTCTGTCAATCTTGTGTCTCTTTATTCTTTAATTCAAATGATAGGCTAAGAAGATAGACCTGCTATGATATACATAGAATCAGACTGGAAGTTTGTGAGTAACACTCTCTTAGGCTTTATCTTGTTCAGAAATGTGAAGATCAAGTAATAGTTTATTTTTCTTATAGTAGCTATTCCCATTTTCATGAAGAGAAAACAGTCTCATGGAGTTTACAAGGTTTACCCAAAATCTAATTTGCTAGTTAGCAAGTAGCAGAATCAGGATATCAATCCACAACTTCCCTGTATAAAAATGAAGTGACCTATCCTTGTCTAATATTGTGTTAGTATTGTCTCAATAAATGGTAGATGAATAAATAATTAAATAAGGGAATAATTGATTCCTATATGTTAGTGGTTTAGGTCACAGACAGAAACAAATTAGAAAAGGCTTTTCCAAGAATTACAGAATTCCTGGCTGCTAAGCATCTATTTCACACAGCAGGGCAATGAACACAGGTGTACCAGCAAGTATACACTATCAAAAGATAACAGTTCCATGAATTGAGGTCAGCAGAGTCAGAGGGACATGACCAAAGAATTGACTGCCACTCAGTCTCAAAATAGTATAATGACACATATATTACATTTAAAATGATAACTTTTATAGAGTGAAATGTAGTCAAAATGAGTCAACTGTAGAAACTCATGTCTAAAATAAGAACAAATATTAAACAACATTTGTTTTACAAAAATGTTATTTTTCTAAAGCCACTGGATTAAAAGTGTTTATGCTCAATGTTGTATGGCAACAAAAAAATTCTGAATATGTGCATATTTTAGTATCAACTGATCAAATTGTACTGCTTGATTGACAAGAGGGAGTGGTTAGGACAAGTTGTCAAGGATATATTTTCAATAACTCAATCTTCTCCTAGCCACTATAATTACTGTATAAGAACATCACTTTTATCTCCAAGTATAAAAACTTATTGGGGAAATATTATTGCAGGATGATAGGTCCTTGGGTACCCTTGGCTGACCCAGCTCTCCCGTTCCTGCTTGTATTTCTCAGGATAAGTGTAAAATGTGCTGATAATACAAAATCCTGAGATAAAAAGGAACTGCATAGAACAGCCCTGACTTTGTCCCCATCATTCGTAGAACTGGATATCCTGCAACACTTGGACTCAGTGTGCCAACAATTTGCCTCTAGAGTATAAAACCAGAGCAAAGGGCTTTTGGGATCCCAAAGCTGTTGTGCAACGTGGGGCATGTGTAGATGATAGTCCATCCACCCTGCATAGGTTTCTTGAGCACTGAAGGGCCAGTTTGCCATAGGTCATATGTTACTGTTGATTCTTAGTCCCTATCTACGAGTGATAAAGGTTCTTTATTACCTGTAGACTTGTGTAAGTTTTCTGTCTCATCAGACCTAAGAATGCAAATGGTGGAGATATGACTGCTACAGCAGCTGGGTCTGATTTGAGTTATTGCTATAGTCAAGAACCCTCACAAATAATTTACCTACTTTAGAATTAGCACATATTCATCTGTGAATGTGGAATATTCTTGATGCAAGATCTATTGTTCAAGATCCAAAAAAAGAAAACCTACAAGAAATTGACATTCCAAATGGTTCAAGAGGCTCAGAGGTTATATCTTCAAGATTCTTAGTGCAGAGAATGATTATACAGTTAATTGGGCATGGTCAGTATAGAAAATGAAAAGTAACCAGAGGCTATACATAATGACAAAAGGTTGTTCCAAGAGAATTTAAAGGCCTAGGAGTTTGTGAACGGCCTGGAGCTCAGAATGTTAGAACTTAAGGGTTAGAATCATTACAAATTGGGATTTATTTCCAGTTTTAACCAGATAACTAATTCATCTGCGAAATTATTTCCTCATATCTGTCAAATAAGGTGAGTTGGACTAAATGATATCAAAGGTCTCTTCTAGCATAATATTCTATGATTGCAGATCTTTACATTTAGGAATTCCCTTAGAGTTTAAGTTGGGTTTGATGTCACCAAAGTGGATCAAAGATAGTTTAGCTACACATTTACCTACTTAGGTGATCTTCATTAATTCCTGAAGTTATTTCTGGGATCATTTTCCTCAACTTTAATTATCTTATTTAGTATTTCTTGAAATACAAATGTGTCATCAGTAAATTCTTTCATCTTTTGCTTGTGTGATAATACCCTTCTTTGCCTTTATTTTTGAAGGTACACTTTTCTAGGATTGAAAACCTATGTCTGAAGTATTTCTGTATTTTTAAAGATGATGTTACATTGTCTTTTGGCTTTCATAGTTTCCATTGAAATTCTAGCTCTCCATTTTTTTTTGTTCTTCCTTTTAAGGTAGTCTTTTTCTTTTGAATTATTTGAAGATTTTTACCTTTATGACTAGTTTTCAGCAGTTTGACCATGATAAACCTAAGTGTGGCTTTATTTGCAGCTATTTTGTTTGGAATTTGCTGTGTGTTATGAATTTTTAAGGTGCAATATTTCATCATATTTGGAAAATTTTGTATGATTTTCTTTTCAAATATTGTTTATTTCCCGTTTCCCCTCTCTCCTATATTCTTAAGATGAAAATTACGTATATTTTAACAATGTGATTATGTTCTGTCTTGTATGTTATTTTTCTTCCCCCCATTCTTTGTTTCTACACTTCTATTTCCATTATTATTTTCCATATTTTATATTGACTTGTCCGAACGTTTACTAATCTTCTCTTCTGTTTGTGTGGATTCTGTTGTTAAACTACAGATATTTGATTTTCAGTTCTAGAGAGTTCATTTGATTTTTAAATTTTTAATTTATAATTTTCATGAGTACCTAGTAGGTATATATACTTATGGGGTACGTGAGATGTTTTGATACAGGCATGCAATGTAAAATAAGCACATTATGGAAAATGGGGTATCCATCCCCTCAAGTATTTATCCTTTGAGCTACAAACAATCCAATTACATGTTTTAAGTTATTTTGAAATGTATAACTAAGTTATTATTCACTATAATCAACCTGTTGTGCTATCAAATAGTAGTTCTTATTTAATCTTTCTATTTTTGTAGCCATTAACAACTCATACTTCTCCCACAGCCACCTAATACTGTCCACTTGATTTTTTAAAGTTTCCAATTATTTGTAAGATTTTTATTTTTAATAATTTGGTACCTTTTTATCGATATACATTAATGTTTTAGTCATAGTTATTTTAAGTACTTATCTACTAACACAAAATTGTAGATCATCTATAGATCTGCAATTCTGCCTTTGTTTGCTAAAGTAACAAAACATTTATCTTTATGAAATTAAATTTTCTATGCATAAACCAGTGGCACTGAGAAAAAAAACACCTGAAAAGCAATTACATGGTGCTAAAATGTGCAGACATATCATTGATATTTGAGGTTGGTCTTAGTTTGCCATTTTAATTCAGAATTTGGGATTCTCCACATGCATTACATGTGTCATAGGCTTTGATGACAAACCACTTATGGGTGTGCTAGCTGGCTGCAGGTTAATGGCCTTCACCTTTTGGGATGCTATAGAATGCATGCCCAACAAAACACAATTATTTCTGCTGCAGGACATATAGCAAAGTGTCAACTGATGCTAGAGATCATTATTTTATCTGAGACTTTAATAGGAATATCAGATGTAGCTCTGAGTTTTTGAACTGCTTTTTAATTTAACTTGTTTCTTTTATTTTCTATTTTTAAACTTTTATTTTGTTTGGTAAACATGTGCAGATTTGTTACACAGGTAAATTCCATATTGCAGGGCTTTGGTATATAGATTATTTTATCACCCAGCTAATAAACATGAAATCTGATAGGTATTGTTGTAATCCTCACCCCCTACACACCCTCCACCCATAAGAAAACCCTGGTGTCTATTTGTATTAGTCTGTTTTCACACTGCTATAAAGAAATACCTGAGACTAAGTAATTTATAAAGAAAAGAGGTTTAATTGACTCAGTTCTACATGACTGGGGAGACCTCAGGAAGCTTTCAAACATGGCAGAAGGCAAGAGGAAGTAAGAACCTTCTTCACATGGTGACAGGAGAGAGAATTGCAAGCAGGGGAAATGACAGATGCTTATAAAACCATCAGATCTCATGAGAATTCACTCTTGAGAAGAGCATGGGGGAAACTGCACCATGATCCAATCACCTTCCTCCCTCAACATGTGGGGATTACAGGTTCCTCCCTTGACACATGAGGATTACAATAAGAGATGAAATTTTGTTACCATGGAAGAGATCTGAGTTACCCCAAGTTACCAGCAGCTGATTCTCATGGGTCCACAGCAGCTTCACTCCTTGGCTCCTCAGAAGGAAGAATTCAACTGAGGGGCATAAAGCAGAAAAAGAGACCAAGGCAATTTCCAGAGCAAAAAATGGAAGTTTATATAAAAAGACCTCAGAACAGGAAAGAAAGGAAGATGCACTTGGAAAAGACCCAAGTGGGCATGTGAAGGTTAAAAAAAGAAGGTCAAGTGCCCCCTTTAACTGGGATTCTCGGATTTTTACTCACCTTTTCCCCATGATTCTTCTCTTAGGGTGGGTTTTCTTCATGCACAGAGCCCCCCTTACCCTTAGGAAGTGAGCATGCACAGTGTGTTTAGGGAGTTATAAACATGTCCATCTGAGGTTTTCTTCCTTTTTCTGGTAGAGTGTACCCAGAAGACCACACTTCATAATTTTTGTGTTTTAATATGCATGCCCAGGAAGTTGTTTCTCCCTGGGACCTGCCTTCAATTAAGATTTTGATGTTAACAGGTGTGGACCATCAAGAAATTGCCTCTCCCTGGTATTGCTGAATTATCATGTTTAGAGAGGCAATGCGATAATTGCCGAACTATCACCTGACATTTCTAGTGGGTGGAGGAAGAGCCGTCTCCTGCCCCACTCATGCCTAACTACCAGTGACAATTTGGGTGGGAACACAGAGCAAAACCGTATTATTCCACCCCTATCTCCTCCAAAATCTCATGTCTTTTCACATTTTCAAACCAATCATGCCTTCCCAACAGTTCCCCAAAATCCTAACTCGTTTCAGCATTAACTCAAGTGCACAAGTCGAAGTCCCATCTGAGACAAGGCAAGTCCCTTCTGCCTATGAGCCTGTAAAATCAAAAGCAAGTTAGTTGCTTCCTAGATGCAACAGAGGTACAAGCATGAGGTAAATGCTCCAATTCCAAATAAGAAAACTTAGCCAAAACACAGGGGCTACAGCCCTATACAAGTCCAAAATCCAGAAGGTCAGTCAATAAATCTTAAAGCTTCAAAATGATATTTTTTGACTCCATTTCTCACATTCGGGGCATGCCAAACTAAGGGGTGGGCTCCCACAGACTTGGACAGCTCCTTCATAGGCTGGCATTGAGTGTCTGCACTTTTCTAGGTGGACAGTGCAAGCTGTCATTGAATCTACCATTCTGGGATCTAGTGGATGGTGGCCCTCTTCTCACAGCTCTACTAGGCAGTGTCCCAGTTGCCACCCTGTGTGGGGAGTCCAACCCCACATTTCCCTTCTGCACGCCTGAACAGAGGTTCTCCATGAGATCCCCGCCCCTGCAGCAAACTTCAGTCTGGACATCCAGGCATTTCCATACATCCTCTGAAATTTAGGTGGAGGCTCCCAAACCCCAATTTTTGACTTCTGTGTACTTGCAAGCTCAACACCACATGGAAGCGGCCAAGGCGCGGGGCCTGCACCCTCTGAAGCAATGCCTCAAGCTGTACCTTGGCCCATTTTCATCATGGCTGGAGCTGGAGCAGCAGGGACACAGGTCACCAAGTCCCTAGGCTGCACACAGCAGGGGGCCCTGGGCCTGACCCTCAAGCCATTTTTTCCCTCCTAGGCTTCAGGACCTGTGAAGGGAGAGGCTGCTGTTAAGATCTCTGACATACCTTGGAGACATTTTCTTCATTATCTTGGTGATTAACCTCTTTTCTTATGCAAATTTATGCAGTGGACTTAAATTTCTCTGCAGAAATTGGTGTTTTTCTTTTATACTGCATTGTCAGGCTGCAGATTTTCCAAACTTTTATGTTCTGCTTCCCTTTTAAATGTAAGGTATAATTTCAGATCATCTCTCAAGTTCAAAATTCCACATATTTATAGGGCAGGGGCAATATGTTGCCAGTCTCTTTGCTAAAGCATAGCAATAGTGGCCTTTGCTCCAGTTCTCAATAAGTTTCTCATCCCCATCTGAGACCACCTCAGCCTGAACTTTATTGTCCATATCACTATAAGTATTTTGGTCAAAACCATTCAACAAGTCTCTAAGAAATTCCAAACATCCCCACATCTTTGTCCTCTTCTGAGCCCTCCAAACTGTTTCAACTTCTGCTTGTTACCAAGTTCCAAAGTCACTTTCAGATTTTTTTGTATCTTTATAGCAATACCCCACTACCTAAGTAACAATTTACTGTATTAGTCCCTTTTCACACTGCTATAAAGAAATACCCATGTAGTGGCTCATGCCTGTAATCCCAGCACTTGGGGAAACCAAGGCAGGTGAATAACTTGAGGTCAGGAGTTTGAGACCAGCCTGCCAACATGGTGAAACCCCATCTCTACTAAAAATACCAAAAATTAGCTGGGTGTGGTAGTGAGTGCCTGTAATTCCAGCTACTTGGTAAGCTGAGGCAAGAGAATCACTTCAACCTGGGAGGTTGAGTTTGCAGTGAGCTGAGATTGCACCATTGCACTCCAGCCTGGGCAACAAGAGTGAAACAAGAAAGAGAGAAAGAGAGAGAGAGAAAGAGAGAGAGAAAAGGAGGGAAGGAAGGAAAGAAAGGAAGGAAGGAAGGAAAGAAAGGAAGGAAGGAAGGAAGCAAGGAAGGAAGGAAGGAAGGAAGGAAGGAAGGAAGGAAGGAAGGAAGGAAGGAAAGGAAGGGAAGGAAGGGAAGGAAAGGAAGAAAGGGGAAGGAAGGCCCAAGACTGCATAATGTATAACAGAAAGAGTTTTTTTTGTTGTTTTTTTTGTTTTTTTTTGAGACAGTGTCTGGCTCTGTGGCCCAGGCTGGAGTGCAGTGGCCGGATCTCAGCTCACTGCTAGCTCCGCCTCCCGGGCTTAGGCCATTCTCCCGCCTCAGCCTCCCGAGTAGCTGGGACTACAGGCGCCCGCCACGTCGCCTGGCTAGTTTTTTGTATTTTTTTTAGTAGAGACGGGGTTTCAACGTGTTAGCCAGGATGGTCTCGATCTCCTGACCTCGTGATCCGCCCGTCTCGGCCTCCCAAAGTGCTGGGATTACAGGCTTGAGCCACTGCGCCCGGCCACAGAAAGAGTTTTTATTTACTCACAGTTTCACATGGCTGAGGAAGTCTCAGGAAACTTTCAATCATGGCGGAAGGCAAGGGGAAGAAAGGACCTTCTTTACATGGCAGCAGGAGAGAGAAGTGTAAACAGGGGAAATGCCAGATATTTATAAAACCATCAGATCTTATGAAAACTTACTATCATGAGAAAAGCACAGGGGATACTACCACCATGATCCAATCACCTCCTTTCCTTGATGTGTGGGGATTACAAGTCTCTCCCTCAACAAATAGCGATTACAATTTGAGATAAGATTTGGGTGTGGACAGAGAGCCAAACCACATCACTATTGTTCTGTTCTTTGTATCCACATGTACTCAATGTTTAGCTTTTACTTACAAGTGAGATTATACATAACTTGGTTTTATGTTCCTGTATTGGTTTCCTTAAATAATGGCCTCCAGCTCCATCCATGTTGCTGCAAAGGACATAATCTCAATCTTTTTTATGGCTATGTAGTATTCATGGTGTGTGATATGGTTTGGTTCTGTGTTCTCCACCCCTCCTAACACAGACCTAGAGGCCTAGGAGGAAAAAAACGTTTTTTGGGGCCAGGCCCAGGGTCCCACTGCTTTGTGTTGCTTTGGGACATGGTATCCTGTGTCCCGGCCACTCCAGCTCCAGCCGTGGCTAAAAGAGGCCAAGGCACAGCTCAGACCATTGCTTCAGAGGGTGCAAGCCCCAATCCTTTTTGCTTCCATGTGTTGTTGAGCTTGTAGGTGTGCAAAAGGCAAGAGCTGAGATTTGGTTGCTTCCAGAAAGGTTTCAGAGGCTATATGGAAATACCTGGATGTTCAGGCAGAAGTCTGCTTCAGGGACAGAGCCATTAAGGAGAACCTCCATTAAGGTAGTGTGGAGGGAAAATGTTGGGCTGGAGCTCCCACACAGAGTCCCTACTGGGGCACTGCCTAGTGGAGTTGTGAGAAGAGGGCCACTATCCTCCAGACCCCAGAATGGTAGATCCACTGACAGCTTGCACGATGCACCTGAGAAAGCCACAGGCACTCAGTGCCAGCTTGTGAAGTCAGCCATGGGGGTTGTAACCTACAGAGCCAGAGATGCCCAAGGCCTTGGGAGCCCACCCCTTCCATCATTTCTTGCCTGAATGTGAGACATTGTCTCAAATGAGATTATTTTGGAGCTTTAAGATTTAATGAGTGTCCTGCTGGGTTTCAGGCTTGCATGGGGCCTATAGCTCTTTTGTTTTGGCTGTTTTCTTTCTCTTGGAATGGGTCTATTTACACAATGCTTGTACCCACATTGTATCTAGGATGTAACTGACTTGTTTTGATTTTATATGCTCATAGGCAGAAGCGACTTGCCCTGTCTCGGTTGAGACTTTGGGCTTTGCCTTTTGAGTTAATGCTGGAATGAGTGAAGAATTTGAGGGAGTGTTGGGAATACATGTTTGTGTTTTAAAATGTGATAAGGACATGAGATTTGGGAAGAGCCGGGGTGGAATTAGATGGTTTGGCTTTGTGTTCCCACCCAAATCTCCTGTCAAATTATAATTCCCAATGTCGGGGGAGGAACCTGGTGGGAGGTTATTGGATCATGGGGACAGACTTCTCCCATGCTGTTCTTGTGATAGTGAGTTCTCAGCAGATCTGGTTGTTTAAAAGTGTGTAGCACTTCCCCTTTTGCTCTCTTTCTCCTGCTCTGCCATGTGAAGAAGGTACTTACTTCTTCTTTGCCCTTAAGTGATAATTGTATGTTTCCACAGGCCTCCCCAACCATGGTTCCTGTACAGCCTGCAAAACCGTGAGTCAATTAAGCTCTTTTCTTCATAATTTACCCTGTTTCAGGTAGTTCTTTATAGTAGTGTAAAAACAGACTAATATAGTGTATATATACCACATTTACTTTATCCAGTCTACTACTGATGGACATCTAGGTTGATTCCACAACTTTGCTATAGTGAATGGTGCTGTGATGATTATACACATCCACGTGTCTTTATGATAGAAAACTTTATATTTCTTTGGATATGTACTCAATAATGGGATTGCTGGGTCAAATGGTAGTTCTGTTTTTTAAATTCTTTGAGAAATAATCAAACTCCTTTCCACAGTGGCTCAACTAATTTATATTCCCACTAGCAATGCATAAGTGTTCCCTTTTCTCCTCAACCTTGTCAGCATCTATTAATTTTTGAGTTTTTAATAATAGTAATTTTGACTGGTGTGAGATGTTATCTTATTGTGGTTTTGATTTACATTTATCTAATAGTTAGGAATTTTGAGTATTTTTTCATATGCTTTTTGGCCACTTGTATGTCTTATTCTTTTTAAAAAAATGTCTGTTCATGACCTTTGTCTAATTTTTAATAGGGTTGTTTGGTTTTTGCTTGTTAATTTGCATAGTTTATAGTTTGTCTAGTTTGTTGTACAGCTTGAAGTTTCTTACAGATCATGGTTATTAGACCTTTGTCAGATGCATAGTTTGCAAGTATTGTCTTCCATTATGTAGGTGTTTTTTTAGTGTTGACAGTTTCTTTTCCAGTGCAGAATCTTTTTAGTTCAATTAGGTTCCATTTGCCAGTATTTGCTTTTGTTGCAATTGCGATTGACATCTTCATTATTAAATCTTGTTCAGGGCCTATGTCCATCATGGTATTTCCTAGGTTTTCATAGTTTTAGGCTTTACATTTAGTTCTTTAATTCATTTTGACTTGTTATTTTTACATGGTATAAATAAGGTGTCCAGTTTCAATATTCTACATTTGGCTATGCCAGCACAATTTATTGAATAGGGAATCCTTTCCCTCTTGCTTGTTTTTGTCAACAAATCAGAGATCAGATGGCTTTAGGTGTGTGACTTTACTTCTGGGCTCTCTTTTGTGTTTCAGTGGTCTATGTGTCTGTTTTATACCTGTACCATGCTGTTTTGGTTACTGCCATCTTTTAGTATATTTTAAAGTCAAGAAGAAGTGTGAGGCCTCTGACTGTTTTTTGTTGTTGTTGTTGTTTTTTGCTTGTTTGTTTGTTTTTGCTTAGTATTGCATTGGTTTTTCAGGCTCATTTTTTGTTTCACATAAATTTTAGAATATATATATATTTAAATTCTGTGAACAATGTCATTGGAAATTTAATAGAAATAGCATTCAATCTGTAAATTGCTTTGGGCAGTATGGACAGCATACGAATATTGACTCTTCCTATCCATGGAATGCTTTTCAATTTGTTCGTGACATCTTTAATTTCTTTGAGCAGTGTTTTGTAATTCTCATAGTAAAGATTTTTCAGCCACCTGATTAGCTATATTCCTAGATTTTTTTATGGCTATGATGAATGTAATTGCATTCTTGGTTTGGCACTTAGCTTGTATGTGGTTTGTGTATAAAAATGCTAGTAAATTTTTTTGCATTCATTTTGTATTCTGAAACTTTGCTCAAGTTGTTTATAAGATCTAGAACCTTTGGGGCAGAGACTATGATTTTTAGTTATAAAATCATATTATCTGCACTCCAAAATAGGTAGATTTTCTCTCTTCCTATTTGGCTGTCTTTTACTTCTTTCTCTTGCTTGATTGTTCTGGCTATGACTTTCAGTACTATGTTGAATAGGGGATCTTTAACTTCTTTCAGTTCTCTAAGGAAATGCTTTCAATTTTTAGCCTTTTGATATGTTCACTGTGGGATTATCATAGATGCCTGCTACTATTCAAGCTATGTTCCTTCAATGCCTAGTGTGTTGAGAGGTTTTAACATAACAGAATGTTGAATTTTAGTGAAAGCCTTTTTTGCATCTATTAAAATAATCATATGGTTTATGTTTTCAGTTGTTTTTACATTATGGATAACATTTACTGATTTGTGTAAATTGAACCAGTTTTGAATTCCTGGGATAGTGCCTACTTGATCACTGTGGATTAGCTTTTTTATGTGTTGTGGGATTCAGGTTGCTAGTATTTTGTTGAGTATTTTTCTATCTATGTTCATGAAATATATTATTCTTACGTTTTCTGTTTTGGTTGTGTCTCTGCTCAGTTTCTTATCAGAATTATGTTAGTCTCATATAGTGAGTTACGCAGGAGTTTCTACTCCTCAATATTTTGGAATAGTTTCAATAAGAATAACATAATTTCTTCTTTATACATCTGGTAGAATTTGGCAGGTAATAATCTGATCCTAGACTTGTTTTGATTGGTAGGCTTTTATTAGTGATTTAATTTTGGAACTTGTTATTGGTCTGTTCAGGGTTTCTTTTTTTTTTCTGATTCAAACTTGGGAGGTTGTATGTTTGCAGGAATTTATCCGTTTTGTCTAGGTTTTCTAATTTGCATGCATAGAGGTGTTCATAATAGTCTCTGAAAGTTTTTTCTATTTTTGTTGTGTCGGTAATTTCTGTGGTCATTTCTCAGTGTGTTTACTTAGTTATTTTTTCTCTCTTTGTCTTCTGCTAGCTTTGGAGTTAGTTTGCCCTAGTTATTCTAGTTCTAAGTGTGATGTTAGATCTTTAAGATCTTTCTCATTTTTATGTGGACATATAGCACTATAAACTTTTCTTTTAACAGTGTTTTAGCTGTGTCCTAGAGATTCTGGTATGCTGTATCTTTGCTCTCATTCGATTCAATAATTTTCTTGATTTCTGTCTTAATCTCACTGTTGACCTAGAAGTCACTCAGGAGTAAGTTGTTTAATTTGCATGTAATCATGTGGTTTTGAGTAATCATCTTAGCATTGATTTCTATTTTTGTTGAACAGTATTGTGACAGTGTGGGTGGTATGATTTTGGTATTCTTGAATTTGCTGACAATTATTTCATGACCAATTGTGTGGTCAAATTTAGAGTATGTTCCATGTGCCAATAAAAAGAAAGTGTATTCTGCTGTTTTGTGGTGAGAGTTAAGTAGAGGTCTGTTGTGTCAATTTTGTCAAGTGCCAAGTTCAGTTTATCTTTGTTAATTTTCTGCCTGATAATCTGTCTAATATATCATAAGTGTGGTGTTGAAATATCCCATTTTATTGTATGGCTATGTAAGTCTCATCGTAAGCCTCTAAGAACTTGTTTTATGAATCTGGGTGCTCCCATGTTGTTTTGTCTTTTTAAATCAGTTTTAGTTTGAAGTCTGTCTTGTCTGACATTAGAATATCAACCCTTGCTTTTTTCTGTTTTCTGTTTGCTCGGTAGACTTTATTTCGTTTCTCTATTTAGAGAGTATATGTATCATTGAATGTGAGCTGGGTCAATTAAAGATGGCATACCGTTGGGTCTTGTTTCTTTACCCAACTTGAGACTCTGCGCCTTTTAACTGAGGTATATAGCCAGTTTACATTCAAGGCTAATATTTATATGTGTGGATTTGATCCTGTCATTGTTTTGTTAGCTAGTTATTATGCAGATTTGATTGTGTAGTTACTTTATAGTGGCAATGATGTATGTGCTTAAGTGTGTTTTTGCAGTTGCTGCTAACAGTCTTTTGTTTCTAGTTTAACCCTCCCTTAAGTCCTCTTGTAAGGCAGGTGTGAGTGGTAATTAATTCATTTAGTATTTGCTTGTTTGAAAACGATATTCTGGATCACTCCTGCTTGTGGGGCACAGAGAAGGCACCCAGGTTTATGCCGGCTAGCACCCCACCACAAGGCAACACCACTTCCAGTGCAACAGTGCACACAGTCTCCAGCAGGGGCCCTCAGCACCCCTTCACAAACTGCATTGCCTCCACCACTGTGGTGTATGCCCTTAGGGAGGCAGGCACCCCCGCATCCACTACCACTCTGCTGAAGCTTCTGCACATTGGCCTCCTCAGTGCAGTGGACTCCAAACTTCAAAAAGTCAAAGAACAAAGTTGTGGCTCAATACAAGTCCCTCAGAGTTAGAGCACAGTGTTCAGGAGTTGGGAGCTGAGCATTGGCCCCATATATTCTTCCAAAAACAAAGCCAGTTGGCTGAATCCAACTTATACTACAACTAAACACTCAAGATTATCAAATAGGATAAAAGAAAAAACATCCAAAGGTCAGCAACCTCCAAGACTGAAGGTAGATAACCCTACAAAGATGAGAAAAATCAACATGAGAACCTTGAAAGCTCAAAAAAACTAAAGCACTCTTTTTCCTCCAAACAACCATAAGACATCTCCAGTAAGGGTTTTGAACCAGGCTGAGGATGAGATGGCTCAAATGACAGAAATTAAATTTAGAATATGGATACGATTGAAGTTCATTGAGCTACAAGAGTACATTGAAACCCAATGCAAAGAAGCTAACAATAATTTAAATACAATGCAGGAGCTGACAGAAAACATGGCCAGTATAAAAAGAATGTAATTGTCCTGATAGAGCTGAAAAACACTCTGTAAGAATTTCATAACACAATCACAAGTATTGATAGAAAAATAGACTGTGAGGAAATAAATCTCAGAGCTTGAAGACTGGCTTTCTGAAATAACACAATCAAACAAGAATGGAACAAAATAATGAAAAGGAATAAACAAAAACTCTGAGAAATATGAGATTCTGTGGAGATACCAAATCTATGACTGATTGGTGTCCCCTGAAAGAGATAGGGAGAGTGAGTCCACTTCGAAAATATATTGTCCATGAGAACTTCCTTAACCTAGCTACAGAGGCCAACATCCAAATACAGGAAGTGCAGAGAAACTAAGATATGTCACAAGAAAATTATCTCCAAGACACATAATCATCAGATTGTAGAAGATCAAAATAAAAGAACAAATGTTAAAGGCAGCTAGAGAGAAAAGGTCAAGTCACCTACAAAAAGAAGTCCATCACACTGACTCTTAAAGAAAAGAAATTCCAACACATAATTTTATATCCAACCAAACTAAGCTTCATAATCAAAGGAGAAGTAAGATCCTCTTCAGAGAAACAAATGCTGAGGCAATTTGTTACCACCAGACCTGCCTTATAAGATCTCCTAAAAGAAGCACTGTATAAGAAAAGAAAAAACCATTACCAGCCATTACTAAAAAAAACCATTACTAAAACATACTGAAGTACACAAACCAGTGACATACACTATAAAGCAACCACATAAAGAAGTCTGCAAAATAACCAGAAAACATCATGATAACAGGATCAAATCCACACACATAAATACTAATTGTAAATGTAAATGTGCTAAATTCTCCAATTAAAAGACACAGAGTGGCAAGCAAGCTAGGTAAAGAACCAAAACTTATTATTATGCTGTCTTCAAGAAACCTATCTCACAAGTAATAACATAGGCTTAAAATAAAGGGTTAAAAAAAATCTACCAAGTAAAAAAAAAAAGCAGAAAACACTAAAAGTTGCAATCTTTGTTACTGATAAAACAGACTTTAAATCAACAAAGATAAAAAAAGAAGGTCATTGCACAATGGTAAAAGTTAGAAGATTTAACTAAATCTATATGCACCCAACACAGGAGAGTGCAGCAGTGAGACTCGTAAAGAAAGTTCTTAGAAACCTTCAAAGAGACTGACTTACACAGAATAATAGTGTGAGACATTAACACCTCATTCACAATATTAGACAGATAATCAAGACAGAAAATTAACAAAGATATTCAGGACCTGAACTCAGCACTGAGTCAGAAAGACCTGGTAGATATCTACAGAACTTTGTACCGAAAAACTGCAGAATATACATTCTTCTCATCACCACATGGTGCATACTCTAAAATTGATTACATAATCAGAAGTAAAACTCTCTTTAGCAAATGCAAAAGAACTGAAATCATTATAAACAATCTCTCAGACCACAGTGCAATTAAATTAAAATCATGACTAAGAAATTCACTAAAAAAGCATATAATTACATGGAAACTGAATAATCTCCTCCTGAATTACTTTTGGGTAATTATGCGGTTTGGCTCTGTGTTCCCACCCAAATCTCATATAAAACTGTAATTCCTAATGATAGAGAAGGTGAGATGTGACTGAATCATGGGGATGAACTTACCACTTGCTGTTCTAATAATAGAGTTTGGCAAAGTCCAGTTGTTTAAAAGTGTGTGGCACCTCCCACTTCACTCTCTCTCTTCCTCTTGCTCGAACCATGTAGGATGTGCCAGCTTCCCCTTTGCCTTCTGCCATGATTGTAAGTTTCTTGAGGCCTTGCCAGCCATGCTTTCTGTACAGCCACCAGAACCATGAGGCAATTAAACCTTTTTTCTTTATAAATTACCCAGTCTCAGCTAGTTCTTTATAGCATTAGTGAATACACTAATACAGGTAAATAATGAAATTCAGGCAGAAATCAAGAAAGTATTTGAAACTAGTGAGAACAAAGATACAATGTACCAGAATCTCTGGGACACAGTTAGGACAGCGTTAAGAGGGAAATTTATAGCACAAAATGCCCACATGCAAAAGTTAGAAATATCTCAAGTCAACAACCTAACATTACAATTAAAAGAACTGAAGAATAAAGAGCAAAGAAATCCCAAAGATCGCAAAAAACAAGAAATATCCAAAATCAGAGCTGAACTGAAGAAGATTGAGACACAAAAATTTATTCAAAACATCAACAAACCTAGGAGCTGCTTTGAAAATGTTAATAAAGGGGGCGGAGCAAGATGGCCAAATAGGAACAGCTCCAGTCTCCAACTCCAAGCGCGAGCGACACAGAAGACTGGTGATCTCTGCATTTTCAACTGAGGTACTGGGTTCATCTCACTGGGGAGTGCCGGACGATTGGTGCTGGTCAGCTGCTGCAGCCCGACCAGCCAGAGCTGAAGCAGGGCGAGGCATCGCCTCACCTGGGAAGCGCAAGGGGGAAGGGAATCCCTTTTCCTAGCCAGGGGAACTGAGACACACAACACCTGGAAAATCGGGTAACTCCCACCCCAATACTGTGCTTTAAGCAAACAGGCACACCAGGAGATCATATCCCACACCTGGCCGGGAGGGTCCCACACCCACGGAGCCTCCCTCATTGCTAGCACAGCAGTCTGTGATCTACCAGCAAGGCAGCAGCGAGGCTGGGGGAGGGGCGCCCGCCATTGCTGAGGCTTAAGTAGGTAAACAAAGCTGCTGGGAAGCTCGAACTGGGTGGAGCTCACAGCAGCTCAAGGAAACCTGCCTGTCTCTGTAGACTCCACCTCTGGGGACAGGGCAATAACAAACACAGCTGAAACCTCTGCAGACGCAAACGACTCTGTCTGACAGCTTTGAAGAGAGCAGTGGATCTCCCAACACGGAGGTTGAGATCTGAGAAGGGACAGACTCCCTGCTCAAGTGGGTCCCTGACCCCTGAGTAGCCTAACTGGGAGACATCCCCCACTAGGGGCAGTCTGACACCCCACACCTCACAGGGTGGAGTACACCCCTGAGAGGAAGCTTCCAAAGCAAGAATCAGACAGGTACACTTGCTGTTCAGAAATATTCTATCTTCTGCAGCCTCTGCTGCTGATACCCAGGCAAACAGGGTCTGGAGTGGACCTCAAGCAATCTCCAACAGACCTACAGCTGAGGGTCCTGACTGTTAGAAGGAAAACTATCAAACAGGAAGGACACATACACCAAAACCCCATCAGTACATCACCATCATCAAAGACCAGAGGCAGATAAAACCACAAAGATGGGGAAAAAGCAGGGCAGAAAAGCTAGAAATTCAAAAAATAAGAGCGCATCTCCCCCGGCAAAGGAGCGCAGCTCATCGCCAGCAACGGATCAAAGCTGGACGGAGAATGACTTTGACGAGATGAGAGAAGAAGGCTTCAGTCCATCAAATTTCTCAGAGCTAAAGGAGGAATTACGTACCCAGCGCAAAGAAACTAAAACTCTTGAAAAAAAGTGGAAGAATTGATGGCTAGAGTAATTAATGCAGAGAAGGTCATAAACGAAATGAAAGAGATGAAAACCATGACACGAGAAATACGTGACAAATGCACAAGCTTCAGTAACCGACTCGATCAACTGGAAGAAAGAGTATCAGCGATTGAGGATCAAATGAATGAAATGAAGCGAGAAGAGAAACCAAAAGAAAAAAGAAGAAAAAGAAATGAACAAAGCCTGCAAGAAGTATGGGATTATGTAAAAAGACCAAATCTACGTCTGATTGGGGTGCCTGAAAGTGAGGGGGAAAATGGAACCAAGTTGGAAAACACTCTTCAGGATATCATCCAGGAGAACTTCCCCAACCTAGTAGGGCAGGCCAACATTCAAATCCAGGAAATACAGAGATCGCCACAAAGATACTCCTCAAGAAGAGCAACTCCAAGACACATAATTGCCAGATTCACCAAAGTTGAAATGAAGGAAAAAATCTTAAGGGCAGCCAGAGAGAAAGGTCGGGTTACCCACAAAGGGAAGCCCATCAGACTAACAGCAGATCTCTCGGCAGAAACTCTACAAGCCAGAAGAGAGTGGGGGTCAATATTCAACATTCTTCAAGAAAAGAATTTTAAACCCAGAATTTCATATCCAGCCAAACTAAGTTTCATAAGTGAAGGAGAAATAAAATCCTTTACAGATAAGCAAATGCTTAGAGATTTTGTCACCACTAGGCCTGCCTTACAAGAGACCCTGAAGGAAGCACTAAACATGGAAAGGAACAACCGGTACCAGCCGTTGCAAAAACATGCCAAAATGTAAAGACCATCGAGGCTAGGAAGAAACTGCATCAACTAACGAGCAAAATAACCAGTTAATATCATAATGGCAGGATCAAGTTCACACATAACAATCTTAACCTTAAATGTAAATGAACTAAATGCTCCAATTAAAAGACACAGACTGGCAAACTGGATAAAGAGTCAAGACCCATCAGTCTGCTGTATTCAGGAGACCCATCTCACACGCAGAGACATACATAGGCTCAAAATAAAGGGATGGAGGAAGATTTACCAAGCAAATGGAGAACAAAAAAAAGTGGGGGTTGCAATACTAGTCTCTGATAAAACAGACTTTAAACCATCAAAGATCAAAAGAGACAAAGAAGGCCATTACATAATGGTAAAGGGATCAATTCAACAGGAAGAGCTAACTATCCTAAATATATATGCACCCAATACAGGAGCACCCAGATTCATCAAGCAAGTCCTTAGAGACTTACAAAGAGACTTAGACTCCCATACAATAATAATGGGAGACTTCAACACTCCACTGTCAACATTAGACAGATCAACGAGACAGAAAGTTAACAAGGATATCCAGGAATTGAACTCATCTCTGCAGCAAGCAGACCTAATAGACATCTATAGAACTCTCCACCCCAAATCAACAGAATATACATTCTTCTCAGCACCACATCGTACTTACTCCAAAATCGACCACATAATTGGAAGTAAAGCACTCCTCAGCAAATGTACAAGAACAGAAATTATAACAAACTGTCTCTCAGACCACAGTGCAATCAAACTAGAACTCAGGACTAAGAAACTCAATCAAAACCGCTCAACTACATGGAAACTGAACAACCTGCTCCTGAATGACTACTGGGTACATAACGAAATGAAGGCAGAAATAAAGATGTTCTTTGAAACCAATGAGAACAAAGATACAACATACCAGAATCTCTGGGACACATTTAAAGCAGTGTGTAGAGGGAAATTTATAGCACTAAATGCCCACAAGAGAAAGCAGGAAAGATCTAAAATTGACACTCTAACATCGCAATTAAAAGAACTAGAGAAGCAAGAGCAAACACATTCGAAAGCTAGCAGAAGGCTAGAAATAACTAAGATCAGAGCAGAACTGAAGGAGATAGAGACACAAAAAACTCTCCAAAAAATCAATGAATCCAGGAGTTGGTTTTTTGAAAAGATCAACAAAATTGACAGACCACTAGCAAGACTAACACAGAAGAAAAGAGAGAAGAATCAAATAGACGCAATAAAAAATGATAAAGGGGATATCACCACCGACCCCACAGAAATACAAACTACCATCAGAGAATACTATAAACACCACTATGCAAATAAACTGGAAAATCTAGAAGAAATGGATAATTTCCTGGACACTTACACTCTTCCAAGACTAAACCAGGAAGAAGTTGAATCCCTGAATAGACCAATAGCAGGCTCTGAAATTGAGGCAATAATTAATAGCCTACCAATCAAAAAAAGTCCAGGACCAGATGGATTCACCGCTGAATTCTACCAGAGGTACAAGGAGGAGTTGGTACCATTCCTTCTGAAATTATTCCAATCAATAGAGAAAGAGGGAATCCTCCCTAACTCATTTTATGAGGCCAACATCATCCTGATACCAAAGCCTGGCAGAGACACAACAAAAAAAGAGAATTTTAGACCAATATCCCTGATGAACATCGATGCAAAAATCCTCAATAAAATACTGGCAAACCAGATTCAGCAACACATCAAAAAGCTTATCCACCATGATCAAGTGGGCTTCATCCCTGGGATGCAAGGCTGGTTCAACATTCGC
Source organism: Macaca fascicularis (assembly GCF_037993035.2). Lineage (NCBI taxonomy): Eukaryota > Metazoa > Chordata > Mammalia > Primates > Cercopithecidae > Macaca > Macaca fascicularis. Next base: position 123,133,470 of record NC_088395.1, on the reverse strand, counting down.
AAATCAATAAACATAATCCAGCATATAAACAGAACCAAAGACAAGAACCACATGATTATCTCAATAGATGCAGAAAAGGCTTTTGACAAAATTCAACAGCCCTTCATGCTAAAAACGCTCAATAAATTCGGTATTGATGGAACGTACCTCAAAATAATAAGAGCTATTTATGACAAACCCACAGCCAATATCATACTGAATGGGCAAAAACTGGAAAAATTCCCTTTGAAAACTGGCACAAGACAGGGATGGCCTCTCTCACCACTCCTATTCAACATAGTGTTGGAAGTTCTGGCTAGGGCAATTAGGCAAGAGAAAGAAATCAAGGGTATTCAGTTAGGAAAAGAAGAAGTCAAACTGTCCCTGTTTGCAGATGACATGATTGTATATTTAGAAAACCCCATTGTCTCAGCCCAAAATCTCCTTAAGCTGATAAGCAACTTCAGCAAAGTCTCAGGATACAAAATTAATGTGCAAAAATCACAAGCATTCTTATACACCAGCAACAGACAAACAGAGAGCCAAATCAGGAATGAACTTCCATTCACAATTGCTTCAAAGAGAATAAAATACCTAAGAATCCAACTTACAAGGGATGTAAAGGACCTCTTCAAGGAGAACTACAAACCACTGCTCAGTGAAATAAAAGAGGACACAAACAAATGGAAGAACATACCATGCTCATGGATAGGAAGAATCAATATCGTGAAAATGGCCATACTGCCCAAGGTTATTTATAGATTCAATGCCATCCCCATCAAGCTAACAATGAGTTTCTTCACAGAATTGGAAAAAACTGCTTTAAAGTTCATATGGAACCAAAAAAGAGCCCGCATCTCCAAGACAATCCTAAGTCAAAAGAACAAAGCTGGAGGCATCACGCTACCTGACTTCAAACTATACTACAAGGCTACAGTAACCAAAACAGCATGGTACTGGTACCAAAACAGAGATATAGACCAATGGAACAGAACAGAGTCCTCAGAAATAATACCACACATCTACAGCCATCTGATCTTTGACAAACCTGAGAGAAACAAGAAATGGGGAAAGGATTCCCTATTTAATAAATGGTGCTGGGAAAATTGGCTAGCCATAAGTAGAAAGCTGAAACTGGATCCTTTCCTTACTCCTTATACGAAAATTAATTCAAGATGGATTAGAGACTTAAATGTTAGACCTAATACCATAAAAATCCTAGAGGAAAACCTAGGTAGTACCATTCAGGACATAGGCATGGGCAAAGACTTCATGTCTAAAACACCAAAAGCAACGGCAGCAAAAGCCAAAATTGACAAATGGGATCTCATTAAACTAAAAAGCTTCTGCACAGCAAAAGAAACTACCACCAGAGTGAACAGGCAACCTACAGAATGGGAGAAAATTTTTGCAATCTACTCATCTGACAAAGGGCTAATATCCAGAACCTACAAAGAACTCAAACAAATTTACAAGAAAAAAACAAACAACCCCATCAAAAAGTGGGCAAAGGATATGAACAGACATTTCTCAAAAGAAGACATTCATACAGCCAACAGACACATGAAAAAATGCTCATCATCACTGGCCATCAGAGAAATGCAAATCAAAACCACAATGAGATACCATCTCACACCAGTTAGAATGGCGATCATTAAAAAATCAGGAAACAACAGGTGCTGGAGAGGATGTGGAGAAATAGGAACACTTTTACACTGTTGGTGGGATTGTAAACTAGTTCAACCATTATGGAAAACAGTATGGCGATTCCTCAAGGATCTAGAACTAGATGTACCATATGACCCAGCCATCCCATTACTGGGTATATACCCAAAGGATTATAAATTATGCTGCTATAAAGACACATGCACACGTATGTTTATTGCAGCACTATTCACAATAGCAAAGACTTGGAATCAACCCAAATGTCCATCAGTGACAGATTGGATTAAGAAAATGTGGCACATATACACCATGGAATACTATGCAGCCATCAAAAAGGATGAGTTTGTGTCCTTTGTAGGGACATGGATGCAGCTAGAAACCATCATTCTTAGCAAACTATCACAAGAACAGAAAACCAAACACCGCATGTTCTCACTCATAGGTGGGAACTGAACAATGAGATCACTTGGACTCAGGGAGGGGAACATCACACACAGGGGCCTATCATGGGGAGGGGGGAGGGGGGAGGGATTGCATTGGGAGTTATACCTGATGTAAATGACGAGTTGATGGGTGTGGCACACCAATATGGCACAAGTATACATATGTAACAAACCTGCACATTAGGCACATGTACCCTACAACTTAAAGTATAATAATAATAAATAAATTAAAAGAAAAAAGAAAATGTTAATAAAATAGACTACTAGTTATACTAATAAATAACGAAAGAATATTCAAATAAACATAATCAGAAGTGACAAGGAGGATATTACCACTAACACTACATAAATACAAACAACCATCAGAAAATATTAGGAACAGGTTTATGAAGATAAACAACAAAATCCAGGAGAAATGGAGAAATTCCTGGAAACATACTCCCTACCAAGACTAAAACAGGAATAATTTGAATCCCTGAACAGAATAATAATGAGCTCTGAAATTGAGGTAGTAATAAATAGCCTATCGACCAAAAAAATCTCAGGACCAGACATATTCACTGCTGAATTCTACCACATTTACATAAAAGAGCTAGTACCATTCCTACCGAAAATATTCCTAAAATTAAGGAGGAGAGACTCCTCTTTAATTCACTTTAATTCATTCTATGAGGCCAGCATCATTCTGATAGTGAAACCTGGCAGAGATACAAAAAACCAGAAAACTTTTCTCCCATTCTGTAGGTTGCCTGTTCACTCTGATGGTAGTGTCTTTTGCTGTGCAGAAGCTCTTTAGTTTAATGAGATCCCATTTGTCAATTTTGGCTTTTGCTGCCGTTGCTTTTGTTTTAGACATGAAATCTTTGCCCATGCCTATGTCCTGAATGGTACTACCTAGGTTTTCCTCTAGGATTTTTATGGTATTAGGTCTAACATTTAAGTCTCTAATCCATCTTGAATTAATTTTCGTATAAGGAGTAAGGAAAGGATCCAGTTTCAGCTTTCTACTTATGGCTAGCCAATTTTCCCAGCACCATTTATTAAATAGGGAATCCTTTCCCCATTTCTTGTTTCTCTCAGGTTTGTCAAAGATCAAATGGCTGTAGATGTGTGGTATTATTTCTGAGGACTCTGTTCTGTTCCATTGGTCTATATCTCTGTTTTGGTACCAGTACCATGCTGTTTTGGTTACTGTAGCCTTGTAGTATAGTTTGAAGTCAGGTAGCGTGATGCCTCCAGCTTTGTTCTTTTGACTTATGTTTATTGCAGCACTATTCACAATAGCAAAGACTTGGAATCAACCCAAATGTCCATCAGTGACAGATTGGATTAAGAAAATGTGGCACATATACACCATGGAATACTATGCAGCCATAAAAAAGGATGAGTTTGAGTCCTTTGTAGGGACTTGGATGCAGCTGGAATCCATCATTCTTAGCAAACTATCACAAGAACAGAAAACCAAACACCGCATGTTCTCACTCATAGGTGGGAACTGAACAATGAGATCACTCGGACTCAGGAAGGGGAACATCACACACCGGGGCCTATCATGGGGAAGGGGGAGGGGGGAGGGATTGCATTGGGAGTTATACCTGATGTAAATGACGAGTTGATGGGTGCAGCACAGCAACATGGCACAAGTATACATATGTAACAAACCTGCACGTTATGCACATGTACCCTACAACTTAAAGTATAATAATAATAAATAAATTAAAAAAAAACAAACAAACAAAAAAAAAAAAACAAAAAACCAGAAAACTTTAGGCTAATATTCTTGATAAACATTGAAGCAAAAATTCTCAACAAACTACTGGCAAACTGAATCCGCAGCACATCAAAAAGTTTATCAACCACGAACAAGTAGGCTTTATTTCTGAAATGCAAAGTTGGTTCAACATGTGCAAATCAATAAATGCGATTCATTACATAAATGGAAATAAAGACAAAAACACATGATTATGTTAATAGAGGCAGAAAGGACTTTTCATAAAATTCAACGTTCCTTCATGTTAAAATCTCTCAATAATCTAGACATTGAAGGAACATACCTAAAAATGATAAGAGCTGATATGATATGAAATGATATGAAAAACCCACAGCCAACATCATACTGAGTGGGCAAAGGCTGGAAGCACTCCCCTGAAAAACCATCACAAAACAAGGATACTCTCTCTCTCCACCTCTATTTGACCGAGTATTGGAATTCCTGGTCAGGGAAATAAGGCAAGAGAAAGAAACAGAGGGCATCCAAGTAGAAAGAGAAAACTATCCCTATTTGCAGACAACATGATCTTATATCTAAAAAATTCAATAGTGTCAGCCCAAAATCTCCTTAAGCTGATAAACAGCTTTGCCAAAGATTCAGGATACAAAATCAATGCCCAAACATCACTAGCATTTCTATACAGCAACAACAGTCAAGCTGAGAGACAAATAGGAACACACTCCCATTCATAATTGCCATGAAAAGAATAAAATACCTTTGAATACAGCTAACTATGGAGGTGAAATATCTCTACAAGTAGAACTACAAAACACTGCTCAACGAAATCAGACATGACACTAACAAATGGAAAAGGATTTCATGCTCATGGAGAGAAAGAATCGACATCATCAAAATGGCCATATTTCCCAAAGCAAATTATAGATTCAATGTTATTCCTATTGAACTACTATTGAGATTCTTCAAAGAACTAGAAAGAAAACTATTTTAAAGTTCTTATGGAACAAAAAAAGTCCAAATAGCCAAGGCAGTTATAAGCAAATGAAACAAAGCTGGAGACATGATGCTACCAGACTTCATACTACAATACAGTGCTACATTAACTAAAACAGCATAGTACTGGCAATAAAAAGAGACACATAGACCAATAAAACAGAATAGAGACTCTAGAAATAAGGCTGCATGCTTACAACTATCTGATTTTGACAAATCTTACGGAAAAAAAAAGCAATGGGTAAGGATTTCCTATTCAATTTTATGGTGCTGGGATCACTGGCTAGTCATAAGCAGAATATTGAAACTGGAATCCTTCCTTATATCATATGCAAAAATCAACTCAAGATGGATTAAAGACTTAAATGTAATACCAAAAACTATAGACACGCTAAGAGACAACCTAGGCAAAACCATTCAGGACATAGGCATGGGCAAATATTTAACAATGGAGATGCCAAAAGCAATTTCAACAAAAGTAAAAAAAAAAAAAAAAAAATTGACAAATGAGATCTAATTAGACTAAAGAGCTTCTGCATGGCAGAAGAAACTGTCAACAGAGTAAACAGACAACCTACAGAATGGGAGAACATTTCTGTAAACTGCATTCAACATAGGTCTAAAGTCTAGCATCTGTAAATAATTTTTAAAAATTTACAAGATAAAAACAAACAGCCCCATTAAAAAGTGTGCAAAGTACTTGAACAGGAACTTTTCAAAACAAGACATACATGGGCCAGCAATTATAATTTAAAAAGAAAACATTAATGATTATTAGAAATACAAATCAAATCCATAGTGAGATAACATCTCACACCAGTCACAATGGCTATTACTAAAAAGCCAAAATATAACAGAGCTGGCAAGGTTGTGAGAAAAATAAATGCTTATACAATGTTGGTGAAAGTGTAAATTCATAAATAAACTTCCTACCCCTATCTCTTTCTCTACCTTCTATTTAAGACTAATAACTCTTAGATTTGCTCTTCTGAGGCTATTTTCTAGATCCTACAGGCATGCTTCATTTTTATTAAATTCTTTTATCTTTTTTCTTTCCTGTGTATTTTCAAACACCCTGTCTTTAAGCTCACTAATTATTTCTTCTGCTTGAAAAATTCTGCTATTAAATAACTCCGACGCATTCTCCCATATGTCAATTGCAATTTTCGCCTCCAGAATTTCTGCCTGACACTTTTAAATTATTTTAATCTTTGTTAAATTTATCTGATGGAATTCTAAATTCCTTCTATGCGTTATCTTGAATTTCTTTGACTTTCCTCACCACAGTTATTTTGAATTCTCTCTCTGAAAGGTCACATAATCTCTGTTTCTCCAGGATTGGCCCTGGTGCTTTATTTAGTTCATTTCGTGCAGTCATATTTTTCTGCATTGTGTTGATGCTAGCAGATGTTCTTTAGTGTCCAGGTATTAAGGAGTTAGGTATTTACTGTAGTCTTCACTGTCTGGACTTATTTGTAGCCATCCTTCTTTGGAAGGGTTTCAAAGTATTTGAAAGAACTTAGATGTCGTGATTTAAGCTGTTTCTGCTTTGGGAGGAACCCCAGCTCCAGAAACACTGTGGCTCTTGCAGATTCATAGAGGAACTGTCTTGATGATCTTGGACAAGATCCAGAAGAATTCTCTGGATTACCAGGCAAAGATTCATTTTCTTTTCTCTTACTTTCTCCCAAACATACAGACTCTCTCACTCTTTGTTCAGAGCCATCTAAAACTGGGGGTAGAGTGACACATGCACTCTTGTGGCCACCACCACTATTGCTGTGCTGGGTCAGACCTGAAGCCAGCACAGCACTCGGCCTTATCCAAGGCCTGCTGTTGCCACTGACTTGCTACTGTCTGTGTTCACTCAAGGCCCTGTGGCTCTACAATAAGCAGGTGGAAAAGCCTGCCAGGCCTATATTCTACCGTTCAGGGCAGCGAGGTCCTCCAGTACTTGGGTGGGTCCACAAGTACCATCTTGGAGTCGGGGACTAGGGTGAAAAACCTTAGAAATCTACCTCGTATTCTATGGTACTGCAGCTGAGCTGACATTCAAAATACAAGACACAGTCTTTTCCACATTTCCCTCCTCTTTCCAAAGGCAAAGGAGTTTCACCCTGTAGCCACTGCCAACACTGGCCACAATGAATACTGTCAGGTTGCCGCCAATCTTTCCTTAAGGCCCAAGGGCTCTTCAGTCAGTCAGCTTGTGGTGAATGCTGCCTGGTTTCAGACTCAACTTTCAGGGCACTGGGCTCCCCTCTGGCACAGGGCAGGTCCAGAAATGGTGTCCAAGAGCCAAATCCTGAAATAAAGGACCCCAAGAGCTGGCATGGTGCTCTACCCGCTTGTGGCAGTGTTGGTACCTGAGGTGCAACATAAAGTCCCATTTACTTTTTCCTCTGCTTTTCTCAAGCAGAAGGACTCTCATCCAGCAGCCACCATAGTTGGGAATTTGCTGAGTCTAACCTGAGTTCAGATAGTCTGAGAGTCTCACTCAAAGCCCTCAAGGTAGCATCTCAATATTGTTGCTGTCTATATAGGGCCCAACATCATAGTATCAAACACATTTGCCCTGAGGTATGAATAAAAATAATAATATTCTAAAACTAAAGAAAATACAGGATCTCTGTAAACCTATCAAAGATCTACAGCAACCATGCAATTTTTCTATTTAAAAAATCACAAAATAGATGAGAGTAAGATAACAGAATAGAAGGCTTCATTCATTATCCCCCACACAAGAACACAAATTTAACAAATAATTACACAAAAAACACCATCATAAGAACTGAAAAATTAGGTGAGTACTCACAGTATCTGGTTTTAACTTCATATCAATAAAAGAGGCACTGAAGAGGTAGGAAAAACAGTCTTGAATTATCACACCACCCCTTCCACATCCCCCAGCAGTGGCTGTATGGTGCAAAGAGTGTTTCTGTGTGCCAGGAAAAGAAAAACTGCAGAAATTGAACTCAGCACTCCCCTGTTATAGCAGAAAACAAAACCAGAAGAAAATTAGCTAATGCTCATCTATGGAGTGAACATTTAAACCAGCCATAGCCAGAGAGGTATAGCCAATCCCAGAAGCCCAGCTGTGGTGGCTATTATGTGAGAGTCCTTCAGGACTTTGCTCTAGGCAAAAGTTTATTGAGCACAGAAAACAGAAGTAACATATGTCTTCTTCTGAGAAATTCCTATTCAATCCTCTGCTCATTTTTATTGTATTTTTGGTTTTATTCCTATAAAGTTGTTTGAGCTCCTTATATGTTTTGGTTGCTAACCAAACATTGTCAGATAGATAGTTCAGAAATATTTTCTTCCATTCTGTGGGTTGGCTCTTCACTTGTTGATTGTTTCCTTTGCTGTACACAAGCTGTTTAGCTTGATGTGATCCCATTTGTTCATGTCTACTTCTGTTTTCTGAACTAAATAGGCATATGGAAAGGTGCTCAGCATCATTGATCATCAGAGAAATGTAAATCAAAACTACAATAAAATATCATCTCACCTCAGTTAAAATGGCTTATATCCAAAGATAGGCAATAACAAATTCTGGCAAGAATGTGGAGAAAAGAGAAACATTGTACACTGTTAGATGGAATGGAAATTAGTACAACCACTTTTGACTTTCTTCACAAAAATGAAAAGAGAGCTAGTATATACTCCAACAATTCCAGTGCTGGGTATATACTCAAAAGAAGTCAGTATATAAAAGAGATGTCTGCATTCCCATGTTTGTTGCAAATAGTCAGGATTTGGAAGCGACCTAAGTGTTTTTCAGCAGTTGAATTGATAAAGAAAATGTGGTACAGATATGCAATGGAGTACTATTTAGCCTTAAAAAGGAATGAGATTCTGTCATTTGCAACAACATGGATGGAACTGGAGATCATCATGTTTAAGCAAAATAAGCGAGGCAGAGAAAGACAAACATTGCATATTGTCACTTATTTGTGGGAAAAGTCAAAACAATTGAATTTATGAACATAGAGTGTAGGAGGAAGGTTACCAAAGGCTGGGAATGGAAGCGAGGAAGGTGGTGGTAGAAAACTGAGGATGGTTAATAGGTACAAAAAAATAGAATGAATAAAAGAGGCCTCGTATTTAGTAGCAAAACAGCGTAACTACCAACAATAATTTAATTATAATTTTTAAAAAATAAATAATAAATAGATGACTAAAAGACTATAATTGGATTGCTGGTAATACAAAAGATAAATGCTTGGAAAGATGGATACCTCATCTTCCATGATGCAATTAGTATACCTTGCATGGCTATATCAAAACATCTCACCTATCCCATAAATATATATACCTGCTATGTACCCACAAAAATTTAAAATAAAAGAATGTTTTACAAAAAGGACAAGGCAAGAGTGTCAGCTCTCACTACTGGTTCTGAACATTGTATGGGAAGTCCTAGATTGCACAATAAGAAAAGAAAAAAAAAGTCTACACATTGGATAGGAAGAAATAAACTGTCTTTATTCACAGAGGACATGTTCATCTATGTAGAATATCTCAAACAACTCCCAAAATAAACCCTTCTAGAACTAATAAGAAGCTACAGTCAGGTTGCAGGATATAAAGTTAATATATGAAAGTCAACTGCTTTCTATATACCAGCATTGAGCAAGTGAAATTTGAAATTTAAAAAATTATATTAGGAATATATAACTACAAACTATATCATACATAAATTATTATATTACATATAAATTATATTACATTAGGAATAAAAAATAAAACAGGTGTAAATTTAAAAAAAATACCAGATGTATATGCAAAGTTAATTATAAACCTCGAATGAAACAAATAAACCTAAATAGATATTTTATGTTCATATATAGAAAGAGTCAATATTGTCAAAATGTCAGTTCTTCTCAGATTGATAGATTCAGAGAAATACCAACAAAAATCTCAGAACATTAATTTGTGGACATCAATAAATTGCAAGCTCAGCTCGCTGCAACCTCTGCCTCCCAGGTTCAAGCAATTCTCCTACCTCAGCCATCCGAGTAGCTGGGAATACAGGAGAGAGCACCACCACGCCCAGCTAATTTTTGTACTTTTAGTAGAGATGGGGTTTCACCATGTTGGCCAGAATGATCTCGATTTCTTGACCTCATGATCCGCCCACCTCGGCCTCCCAAAGTGCTGGGATTACAGGCATGAGCCACCGCACCCGGTCAAAAACCTGATATTGAAATGAGACAAAAACCTTAACTGACACCTCACCAAAGAAATATACAGATGGCAAATAAGCATACAAAAATATTCCCAGAATCAGATTTCACATGAAAAATCCAAATTAAAGCAAGAATGAGATATCACTATACATCTATTAGGGTTGCCAAACTCCAGAGCACTGACACCAAATGTCGGCAAGAATGTGGAAGCAACAAGAACTGTCACTTAGTGCTGGTGGAAAGCAAAACGTTATAGTCACTTTGGAAGACAGTTGTTTCATACAAAACTAAATCTACCTTTACCATATAATGTCATATTTCTTGATGTTTACTCAAAAGAGTTAAAAACTTATGTCCACACACAAACCGGCACATGTATGGTTATAGCAGCTTTTTTCATAATTGCCAATATTTGGAAGCAAGCAAGAGTCTTTGAGTAGGCTAATAGATAAACTCTTGTATATACAGATACCAGAATATTTTGCAAGACTAAAAAGAAATGAGCTATGAATCCATGTAAAGTCATGAAGGACACTTAACTGCATATTACTAAGTAAAAGGAGCCATTCAGAAAATGCTACACATTGTACAATTCCAAATATATAACATTCTGGAAAAGGCAAAACTATGGATACAGTAATACGATCAGTGATTTATAGGAGTTGAGGTCAGGTAGATATAAATAGGTGGAGTACAACAGGATTTTTAGTGAATCTACTTTGTACAATACTATAATGGTGGATACATATAAATTTGCCAAACCCATAGAATGTAAAACACTCAAGTGAATCCTAATGTATATTATGGATTCTGTGTCACAAAGAGTTGTTAATTTAGGTTCATCAGTTGTGACAAATTTACCATTCTGGTCATGAGATGTTCAAAATTTGGGAGTCAATGCATCTGTGAGGGCTGAAGGCATATGGCAAATATCTGTACTTTCTGCTCATTTTTTTCTGTGAGTCTGAAGCTTCTCTAAAATTGTATATTTTTAAATGATAGCAAACTGAAGGGAACAGAATATTTAAAAAATTATACACCATGACCAAGTAGGATTTACTCCTGGAAAGAAAGGATAGTTCAATGTATAAAAATCAATCAGCATAATACATCACATTAACAGAATAAAAAGGAAATAAGCACATGATCATCTCAATTGATGCAGAAAAATATTTGACAAAATTCAACAGTCTCCAAGATAAAAACACTCAACAAACTAAAAATTGAAATTTCTCAATGGTAAAAGGCTGAAAACTTTTCTTCTAAGTCATGGAACAGGGCAATGATGCCCTCTTTTGCCACTTCTACTTAACATGATACTAAAAGTCCTAACAAGAGCAATTAAAAAGGAAACAAAAAGTCTCCAAATAGAAAAGGAAGAAGTAAAACGATCTTTGTTTGCAAATAACATAGTCTTATATTTAGTAAGCCCTAAACATTACCCACACACACACATACACACACACATCAACTCACATTCACAATTAGAACTAATAAGAAGATTCAGCAAAGTTGTAAGGTGTAAAATCCACACTCAAAAATCACTTTCACTTCTGTCCACTAACAATGAAATCTGAAAAGAAAATTCAGAAAACAAGTCCATTTTCAATATTCTCAAAAAGAGTAAAACACAGAAATGCACTTAACGAAGGAGGCAAAATACTTGTACACTAAAAATGACAAAATGCTGCTGAAATAATTTGAAGAAGATACAAATAAATTAAAATATATAGTGTAATATTGGAGTGAAAGACTTAATAATCTCAAAATGTCAATATTACCCAAAGGGATCTACAGAGTCAATGCAAATACTATGGAAACATCTCAAAGATTTTTTTTGCAGAAATATCAAAATCCATCCTAAATTTTATTTGGAAGCACAAGAGAAATCAAGTTGCCAAAACTATCTTGAGAAATAAGAATAAAGGTAGAAGACTCACATTTGCTGATTTCAAAACTTACTAAAAACTATGGTACTCAAAACAATTTGCTACTAACATAAAGACACACATGAAGTAATGGAACAGAACAGAGATCACAGAAATAAACCCTTGAGTACATGGTCAATTGATTTTCATCAAGGGTGCCCAGACTATTCAATGATGAATAATTAGTCTTTTCCATAAATGGTGCTGGGAAATCTGGATCTCCACATGCTAAAGAATAAAGCTGGACCCTTTACACTATATACAAAAATTAACTCAAAAGGGATCAAGAAACTAAAATTAAGGGGTAAGATTATAATACTCTTAGGGGAAACATTTAAGAAAAGCTTCATGATTTGGGATTTGGCAGTGATTTCCTGGATATGATAAAAAAATTACAGGTAACAAAAGAAAAGATAGGTAAAGTGGACTTCATTTAAATTAAAAGCTTTTGTGCATTAAGGGACACTATTAAAAGAGTGAAAAAGCAACACATAGGAACAAAGAAAATTTTGCAAGTCATATATCTAATAAGAGATTGGTATCCAGAATATATAAAGAACTTCTACAACTTAACAACAGAAAACAAACTAACAAATTAAAAACCGGGCAGAGGATTTGAGTAGAGGTTTCTTCAAAGAAGATATAAGCACATGACATGACACTCAACATCACTAATCATAAATGCAAATCAAAGTCACAATGAAAGATCTTTCATAAACATTAGGATGGCTACTATATAAACAAAAGCAAGAAAAAAGAAAATAACATGTGTTGAGGAAGATATAGAGATATTGGAAACCCTGTGTACTGTTTATGGAAATATAAAATGGTATAGCTGCTGTGGAAAGCACTATGAAGTTCCTGAAAAAACTAAAAATAGAATAACTGTATTATCCAGCAATTCCAATTCTGGGTATATACCCGAAGAAATTAAAAGCAGGGTCTTGAAGATATATTTGTACATCCATGTTCAAAGCAGCATTATTTATAATACTAAAACATGAAAACAATACAAGAGTTTATCAACAGAAGAATGGATAAGCCAAACATGGTATACACATACAGTGGAATATTATTCAGCCTTCGCTTCGTGAAAGAAAGAAAATTGTGACACATGCTACAACATGGATAAAACTTGAGTACATTATGCTCATTGAAATAAGCCATTCAGAACAGGAGAAATACTGCATAATTCAACTTGTATGCGGTATCTAATGTAGTCAAATTAATAAAGACAGAAAATAGAATGGTGGTTGTCAAGAAGCAGGGAAAGAGGAAAATAGGAAGTTAATGTTTCATAAATATAGAGTTTCAGTTGGGGAAGATGAAAAAGCTCTGGCAATGGATATTGTGATGGTTGCACAACTATGTGAATGTACCTATTACCACAAAACTGTACACTTAAAATTGATTAAAATGTTAAATTCTATTTTACATATATATTTTAGAATTAAAATAAAATGAAAAAATCAATGATTAGCAACAGTACTGTAATGTGTTTGATGAGAATATTTTCCAAGATTTCTGAAGTTTTCACTTAAATACCAGTAGGATCAAAATTCACAATCCTATTGTTAGAGATAAGGTTAATGGGCTTCCCTCAATTTTATTCAATGAAACTGGAAATTTAGATGTCAAGAAGCCCACAATCACATACTAATAGAAGTGTTATTGCCCAGCCATTAAATATTAAAATCTTTCAAGGCTCCATTCAAACTTCTCTTCATTTGTGCTCCCTACACTGACATGAAGAAATTTCTGTTTTATCTAGAGTTTCAATTATCATTTTCATGCAGATGGCTCACAGATTTATGTCTTCACTTGTCTCCATGGGAACATTTATTTCGTGCCTCAAAGTCACCTCAAACTTGATATGTCCAAGACTAAATTAATGATCAGCAACTCCACACTTGGTCATTTTCTATCCATCCCATTGAATAAGCCATAAAGCCAGGTACTTCACTCCCCTTTAGATCTCATATCCTATTATGAGCTCCCACACCACTATGTACTCCTTGCTATCATTTATCTCAGTACTTTCACATGCATTTCTGTATTTGATTAATATCTGTCTCTTACACCAGAGTGCACACTCCTGGTGGACAAAGACTTTACTTTTGTTCCTAATCAGATTCTTAAAATACAACACGGTGTCTAGTATCTAAGTGTTTAATAAATATTAATTGAATCAATAAAATGTTAAGCTTTGTACTCATAACTAGGAAATGGTGTGATATAAAAAAATTAAAAATATAATTCCTCCCTTTCCCATCTATATGAAGATGAGGGTTGTTTACCTAGCAGAGTTACTGGGTTGCAGTTAGACGCTCACCTTGAGATTACGGTGACTATTGTTTTTAAATTCTGGGTCTTAGGTTAGTGTCATAGTGAATCCAGACAAGTTTCCTTGTCCCCATCACAGGGTGTGTGATGGAGGTGTGGCTAGCTTCTTCAGTGTATCGCTGCACAAAACCCCTAGGCAAACCAGGCAGAAGAACAGGTTGTGGGGCTCGACTTCATGGCAGCCTCTAGGGGTGAATGTTTACAGCTCCTGAGACTGCAGAGAGCATGTGTTACCATATGCTCTTTAGTTTTGTTGTCTATACATGGCTTGTGTTAAACAGCTCAATTAGACCTTCTGCCTTATTGCAAGGACAGAGAGTTTCCTGTATCCAGAGTTCTCGCCTTAGTGTACCTGAAAAATTGGATCATGCATGGGCTTGGAGAATGAATGCAAGGTTTTATTGAGTGGAAGTAGTTTTTGGCAGATGGTGGAGCCATAAGGGAGATGGAGTGAAAAGGTGGTTTTCCCCTGAAGTTGGGCCACTCAGCGGCTGGGGTCCCCTCCAACCACTTTGAACAAACTCTGCATTGTTCCACCAGTCAATGGCCTGCCAGCTTGCCCGTGCCTATCAGTGTGCTCTCACCCCTTGACGTCCTCTCAATGTCCAGCCTCTTGTGTGTTCTGCTGGTATATTCCTCTGGACATCCAGCCACTTGTGTCTGTGCCTGCTAGGGGCTCCAGTTTTTTATAGGCACAGCATGGGGACATGGCAGGCCAGGGTTATCTTCAGAAGTGCAACATTTGGGCAGGAAAACAGAAATGCCTGTTCTCACCTAGGTCTGTGGGCACAGGTCCAGGGTGGGGAGCTCTAGCCAGGGACCATGCCCTTCCCTTCCAGCACTTCTCTGTCTCACTCCTGTATCTATAGCCTACATTTAACTGAATTTCTTGAACATTTCTAACCTGTCTAGAGCAATGATTCCTGTATGTGTTACAAATCCAACTACACGGTTCAATTCTTTGGTTGGAGAATATTAAACACCTGATGCTCACAAATCAGGGTGGAGGTGGAGAGCATGTGAATTAGGATGGGAATGGGGGAGTTTATCTCAGAGCTCAAACTCCATGGATTCAAGTCCTGATTTGCTAAATAGTTTCAAATGAGTTTAACACCTGCATCTGTTTTCACATTTGCAAAATTAGACACAGTAGTAAAAACACCTTGGCTCTGGAGAACCAAACACCACATGTGCTCACTTATAAGTGTGAGCTGAATGATGAGAACACATGGACACATGGCAGGGGGTAACAAAACACACTGTGGCCTGTGGGGGACAGGGGTGGGATGATGGAAAGGGAGAGCATCAGGAAGCACAACTTAATGGGTGCTGGGCTTAATATCTGGGTGATGGGTTGATCTGTGCAGGAAACAACAATGGCACATGTTTACCTAAGTAACAAACCTGCACATCCTGCACATGTATCCCAGAACTTAAAATAAAAGTTGATTAAAAAAATAAAAACTAAAATAAAAATAAATATCATGGTATAAACGTGAAATTAAAAAGAAAAAAGATACCTTTAGTGCAAATTTGTTGAGGCTTACATGTGAAAATGTCCCCAAAATTATTTCTTAAACTGTATTAATGACACAAATGTATGTAATGATTCCAATGTGACTAGGGCTGGAGTAAATTCTAAAATAGCAATGTGAGTGTGGAGTAGGTAGTTTCCGGCAAAGATAACTTGTGGGTAGCTACTTTTTACAATGCGTTTCTGTCTTGTTTTTGAAGTGAATAAAGGAATGGTTGTAGCTAAGACATATATATATATATATATTTAAAATGGGAGCAGTCTTAAAATATTCTATTTAACCAATCCATTTGGAGGCTATACTTCTACCACGTTTCAGCTTCCCAGAAATCCCACACTTCCTCACTGTCTTTCACTCTCTTCTCTAAGGACCTGACGTTAACCAGGTGGACGGTTACTAAGTGCCGCCTGGTTTCCTGCACGGCCGGTTTTTACGTCATCTTATTGTGGCGCAGAACCTCCGCGTGCGTGCCTAACTGTGAGGTCTCGTGTCCTCAGCAGTATATAAAGCGGGACAACACAGAGCTTCCCAGTTGCACCAGGCAGTGCAAGACACATAGTATCCTGGCCTGAAGTATCCCAAATCAGGCTGACTAGGGGGCCTACTACCAGCTGAGGGGGTCCGCCCCGAGAAGGGAGAAGAGGCCGAAGAGGAACCATGAACATCTATTTACTCCTAGCGAGCAGCATTCTGTGTGCCTTGATGATTGTCTTCTGGAAATACCGCTTTCAGGTAACGGTGAATATGAGGGAGATTTGAATTAGATGAAGCTAGATAAGTATGTGGACTGGGGAGTGTGTATATGTAAGAGAGTAAAATACAGTAAAATGAGAGGTAAGGGGAGATCATCTCATTTCTCTTTTTCGCTCGAAGGAGCCCCAGACTTTTACCCCCTCACTTCCGCAATTCCTGTATTCTGACCAGTGATTCGACAGTTGTGGTCTCTTCTAAAAAGCCCCAAGTCCCTAAGTAATGTGGTCAGCTTTTCACTCATTGGAGAGGAAAGTGCAGTTGTCAGTGCCCATTCCCCACCACCATCTCCCACTTTAAGAATCTTACCTTCTCTCTTTCTTCTCTTGCATTTCATCCCCAATGTGTCTGTTTGCTGATCTCGCCATCTTTATTTTAAGGGTGCTTTCCGGGCATTCACAAATAATTCGAGTGTAAATGTGAATTTTCTGGTGTTAAAGTCACAAGTGAAGTGCTTTTAGATAAGAGTCAAAGACAGGGTTCATATGTTTACCTACTAGGCTGCTCAGGAGATGTAAGGAAAGGATATGGAACTTCGGCACTAACGGCTACTTTCATAAATTTTTTTTCTCAGTCTGGTTTTGGAAGAATGTATGTTTGAGTTAATGTAGTAATTCAATACATTTTTAATCTCTACATATTAGCGGAAATCAGTTTATTTTGGTAACCAAGATTAAACAAGTTGTTTTTTGGTAGTTTGGAAATTGCTTAATTCGATAAACTACATATGTATAATTCCCTTCCTTTACAGAGAAACACTGGTGAAATGTCATCAATTTCTACTGCTTTTGCACTACTAAGACGCTCTTCTACTGGGTTAATTAACAGCAATACAGACAACAATCTTTCATTCAACAACCTCTCTCGGGATATTTTAAATAATTTCCCACACTCGATAGACATGCAGAAGCGACTATTGGTAAACCTCAAGAGGGTAGAATACAAAATGGCTGAACTGGAATATATTCTAGTTAGCCAGGGTTTCAGAGGTGCATCAGGTCACCGGAAAGCCACCTAAAAGCGTACAGGATGTAATGCCAGTGGTGCAAATCATTAAAGACACTTTGAGTAGATTCATTTGATTGTGTGTGTATACTAAATGAATTATTTTTTAAGAGGGAGGGGATACCAAGTCAGATAAAATAAAATCCAGATACTTATCGAGTTTCTTACTTATACTTTAGATAATTGATTACATGTTGCTAAAATATATTTACTGGGGAAGGAATGTAAGCACAATAGAAAAAGAAAAACCGTTCAAAAGTTTTTTAAAAATAAATAAGCTACATTAAACAGAATATAGTTGAGATATAGTGATTTTTATTTCAATCAACTGTGAAAACTAGTTTTCACTAATGGTTTACAATAGAATACTATAAATTGTCTCCATAAATTACTTTGCATTAAAGTAAGTGGGATTTGATGAACTGTTTTCCCTTATGTAGAATGCTGTTTCTTGCCACTGTTGAATCAGGCTAATAATAATAATAACTATTATGGAACACCCTACAATATGCCAAGCACTATGTTAAGATTTGTGCTTTACACATTTGTGAAGATAGTGACAAAAACTTTTAACTGTTCTTTGTGGTCAGCTTTTGAAAAAGATTTCTTACCCTTCACACTTTTCCCAATTAGATATTCTTTCATTTAAAATCAGCCGGGTGCAGTGGCTCATTTCTGTAATCCCAGCACTTTGGGAGGCCGCAGCGGGCAGGTTGTGAGGTCAGGAGATCAAGACCATCCTGGCTAACACGGTGAAACCCCGTCTCTACTAAAAATACAAAAAATTAGCTGGGCATGGTGGCACAGGCCTGTAGTCCCAGCTCCTTGGGAGGCTAAAGCAAAAGAATCATTTGAACCTGGGAGGCCGAGGTTGCAGTGAGCTGAGATTGCACCACTGCACTCCAGCCTGAGCGACAGAGCGAGACTCTCTCTCAAAAATAAATAAATAAAAATAAATAAAATAAAATGAAGTTTAAACAATAAAATAAAATGCCCAAATCTTCCCTGAATTGCAAAAGTCACATGTGGAAAATTGGACTCCTTAAATAGTACCAAAATGTAGTAGTAGAATGCATGTAATATAATGTGGATTAAAATTAAGGAAAAGTATTTCTAACCTCTAATTAGCCATCTGTTTTCAAATATTGTTTTATAAAATCTTGTATCTAAGGAATTAACAATCTGTTGAAGTTTACTAATAGCATTTGACCTGCCTTCAAGGGAAACCCTCAGAATGTCAAACACTTTCATCTTATATATATGTACATAACTTATTGAGGTGGTTCAATTAGAGGCCTACCTATTTACCTACTTTCCTGTCCCCTCCCCTCTAAATAAATTACCCGTATAAATTAAAGAAATGCCTTAATTTCTTACTCCTTTCATGTTCAATTACGACTAAGAGAAAACAATTTAAAATATTTAAGAAAAATGATTCCTGCTATTTTCACTCATTTGCCAAGCACGAAATGTCAGCAGTAGTGTATGTGGTCCTTAAACTTCTTTAGGTCACAGGTTTCTTTGATATTCTGATGAAAACTATGGACTCTCTCCCTAGAAAAATGCATGTAGAAGTACACACAGAAAATATTCCATATAATTTCTGTTTTATATGTTCCCTGAAGCCTATGAACCTTAAGAATTGATGAAAAATTCTTTATATATGTAGGCAGTGTTTATCATCATAGGCTGTGATGCTTAAACCAGTTGTCAACAATATAGAATAAATATGTAAAGCTCTTAGTAATATATTTAATTATCCTTTGTAAGGAAACTAGGACATAGGACTTCTAATTTCACTTTTCTCATTCTTGACAAGTTTGACAAGTTTATCTTCTAATAGTATATAAGTAAGTTGTCACCTGTAAGTAATAACTTACTCATATAAGACAAAAATCACTCTAGCATCTGGGTATCACAGTCACAAAATGCTAGATTTGATTAAAGCCATTTTCTCATTAATATTTCGGTCCATATGCTATTTGAAATTAAACATGTATTTCAGAGGGTATAATGAACAACTCTTAATTTTGTGAAACACAATAGAAATTAAATGGGTGCTAGTTTTGTCCCAAATGACCCAAGGAAGTAAGATTGTATATGGGAAAGGAAGTACTCAATATTTCATTTTCTAGATTTCTTACTTACTGGCCATAGAATCCTTACTTTTCTCTTATGTCACTCTTTATAAAGAACATTAACTATAAGTTTCACACACAGAAAACATGAACTGTAACAAACGCTTGAAGTTTTTAAACATATTTGGATAAAAATATTAAACTACAGTCCTCTTATAGTATACATAGTCCATTTTTGCATATATTTATGACATTTCTAATTAAGTGAGGCCTTCAGTTTTAATGCTTTTTTTAAAAAAGTATTGATTTATATTCCCCACAGACTTGTGGAAAAGAAATATTTTATATTAAGAAAATACAAGTAAATAATATTTTAAAACTTGTATAATGGAAAATGTAAATATTTCAAAGCAATTAGCCCCAAAAAGCCTTCAATGTATTAGAAAAGCATTATAATCTTTACAAAAATATAATTATGATATAGAGACAGTTATGTATGTATGTGTGTGTTTTTCAGATAGATAATCTGAAAAGAAATATAATCACATGGCTAAGCATTAAGAAATTCACATTTTTATACTGCATTCCTGTTTAAATGTGAGAAAAATCACACTATCATGAAAATAGTATGTACATTTCCCTACTCGGTTAACATACAAATAAAAACGTTTCCCTCTATTCTTAAAAAAAAATCACATTATACAATCATATATTTTGTCAATGAGATCTCATTCTGGTTTTCTGCTGCCACTAACAGTAGATATTTGACTGTCAGTCTTTTTTGGGGGATATATCATGCCTTTATATCTCTCCCCACAATGTTGTTCCAGGTATGGAATCCAGTTAGAAGCTGGTCTGCAGCAACTTACAAGGCACTGAAATGAAAAAAAAAATTATTGTCTTAGAATTTAAGTGCCATGATCTGTAAACAAGTAAATATTGAACTGTACTTTCATTTAAATTTTTTTCTTTACTAACAAAAAATAAGAATCATAGAAAGGTAAAAAGCAATCATCTAAATTCTTAATAATGCACAGTTTGCCAAGATAAAAGTATAGTCAAATGTAACTAGTTGTTAATAGAACTATATTAACTACTAAACCAAAATAACTGAGTATGTAAATGAATTCAAAACAAGGTATGTGAACCCATTAGAGTAACAGTGTGTCTAATCTGTACCTTCACTGAATTCTCAGACATTTCCATCCTGGCCTTAGGATGAGTGTGAGGTAAGGATCTAAATCAGTGTGTACCGGGGATATGTTTCAAGAACAAAGGAAAAAAGTTCCAGGATCAAACCATTGAATTGGATCCATTGTTGTATGGACTTGCTAATTTATTTAAATCTAAGACTCCTGAGCCTACGTGGTCATTGTCCTACTGAGATATCATAACAAACTTTATCCCCTTAGACCTCCATGGAAGAAAGGTGACTCAGGGTCTAGATTGAGTTCCAGATATTTACCAGGCTTATTCCAGTATAAAAACACTATTAAAATGTATATTATAACCAGATACGGTTTCAAAAGTAGTGACTATGGATATAAAGCAAACAGGTCATTTGCTTTGTGACATCTTCGGGGACAACTCAGCACAGGTATAGATGTCATAGCTGTCATATGCTAAGCACTGTAGCAAGGCCCATCTATACAGCAACAAGTAAGACCAGACTTCTCCCACAAGGAGCTTATAATCTAGTATAGAGAAACACAGCAAATATATACATAATATAATACCATGTTATACACTAGTAACAGATGGTTGTCAGGTATAGAAGTAGCGAAGAAGTAGGAGTAATTAATTGCATCTTATATGTTCTCATATTACATAGTGTGAGTAATCTTCACTTTAATCATAAGTAATTTGTATAAAATATAAAAAAATTTAATGTGCTCACTTGAAAGATGTTTTCTTTAGCCTGAATTATTTTTATGATAGCTATAATTAGAATCCAAATAATGCAGAAAATTATTATACACCAGCCTAGAGCAACTCCCCAGTCAGGGTATGGAATTGTGCCATAATCAGGTCTATGGAATTGCATTAGTTACCAGACAAATATTGCCTGTAAAAGTGAAATATGCAAAGACAAAGCTAAAGATTCAACTTTATTGCACTAATGATTAGCAATTTGATTCTGTTCTTTAGATGTGATTTATCAAAAATAATTAATATGAAAATACATTCAAGCAGTTGAGATAATCTAGTAACAAGCCAGAAGATAACTATGAAAAGAACCTAAATAAATAACTTTTTTTACATGGAATAAATTTTTCCAAAATACTGTCATATATTTATAAATCCAAATACTTGTTCAACATATATTTCAAGAAAATACTAGACCATATATCAGATATAAAGTAAAACAATATCTAAAATAGTCTGTTATTGAGCGTTTCTCTTTGATTTATAATAGTGTGATTTTATTTTATGCCATAAGTTAACCAGTATATAGATTAATACAATGAGAATGTGAAGTACATTTTAATGGGCACGCTTTTCTCCTTGCTTAGGAACTGCTTCTATTCTCTCCCACTGCACAAAGCTCCCCTTTTAGCACATCAAAAACACACATGCATTTACACACCCTATTTAGCTGTCTTTGTTTTACTAAAATCAATGAGAAAACAATACATTGTAAGAATATTTTTAAGTAGATCTATCAGTTTAATTTTAAAATTGTATTAACCATTTTCATGCTTCTGATAAAGACATACTCGAGACTGGGAAGAAAAGAGGTTTAATTGAACTTAGAGTTGCATATGACTGGGGCGGCCTCAGAATCATGACAGGATGTGAAAGGCACTTCTTACATGGCAGTAGCAAGAGAAAATGAGGAACATACAAAAGCAGAAACCCCTGATAAAACCATCAGATCTAGCAGACTTATTCACTACCACAAGAACAGTATGGGGGAAACTGCATCCCTGATTCAAATGATCTCCTACCGGGTCCCTCCCACAACATGTGGGAATTATAGGCGTACAATTCAAGATGAGACTTGGGTGGGGACAAAAAGGCAAACAATATCATTCCCCCCCAGTCCCCTCCAAATCTCATGTCCTCACATTTCAGAACCAATCATGCCTCCCCAACAGTCCCCCAAAGTCTTAACTCATTTGAGCGTTAACCCGAAAGACCACAGTCCAAAGTCTCATCTGAGACAAGGCAAGTCCCTTCTGCCTCTGGGCCTGTAAAATCAAAAGCAAGCTAGTTACTTCCTAGATACAGTGGAGGTACAGTTATTGGGCAAATACAGCCATTCCAAATGGGAGAAATTGGCCAAAACAAGGGGGTTACAGGGCCCATGCAAGTCCCAAATCCAGTGGAGCAGTCAAATTCTAAAGCTCTAAAATGATCTCCTTTGACCCCATGTCTCACATCCAGGTCATGCTGATGCGAGAGATAGGTTCCCATAGTCTTGGGCAGCTCTGACCCTGTGGCTTTGTAGGGTATAGCCCCCTTCCTGGCTGCTTCCACAGGCTGGCATTGAGTGTCTGCGGCTTTTTCAGGCACACGGTGCAAGTTGTCGGTGGATCTACCATTCTGGGGTCTGGAGGACTGTGGCCCTCTTCTCACACCTCCATTAGGTAGTGCCCCAGTAGGGACTCTGTATGGGGGCTCCAACCCCATATTCCCCTACCATACTGCCCTAGCAGAGGTTCTCATGAAGGCCCCAACCTTGCAGCAAACTTTTGCCTGGGCTTGCAGGAGTTTCCGTACTTCTGAAATCTAGGTGGGGGTTCCGAAACCTCAATTCTTGACTTCTCCGTACCCACAGGCTCAACACCATATGGAAGCTGCCAAGGATTGAGGCTTGCACCCTCTGAAACCATGGGCTGAGGTGTACCTTGGCCCATTTTAGCAATGGCTGGAGCGACTGGGACACAGGACACCAAGGCCCAAGGCCGTACACAGCATGAGGACCCTGGGCCCGGCCCATGAAACCATTTGTTTTTCCCTTAGGCTTCCGGGTCTGTGATGGGAGGGGCTGCCATGAAGACTTATGACATACCCTGGAGACATTTTCCCCATTTTCTTGCAGATTAACATTTGGCTCTTTGTTACTTATGCAAATTTCTGCAGCCAGCTTGAAATGGGTTTTTATTTTCTACTGCATCGTCAGGTTTCAAATTTTCTTAACTTTTATGCTGTTTCTGTTTTAAAATGGAATGCTTTTAACAGTACCCAAATCGCCTTTTGAATGCTTTGCTGCTTAGAATTTTCTTCCACCAGATACCCTAAATCATCTCTCTCAAGTTCAAAGTTCCAAACATTTCTAGGGCAGAGGCAAAATGCTGCCAGTCTCTTTGCTAAAACATACCAAGAGCCATCTTTGCTCCAGTTCCCAACAAGTTCCTCATCAACATCTGAGACCACCTCAGCCTGGACCCTATTGTTTATATTACTCTCAACATTTTTTTTCAAAGCCATTCAACATCTCTCTAGAAGGTTTCAAACTTTCCCACATTTTCCTGTCTTCTTCTGAGCCCTCTGCCTGATACTCAGATCTAAAGTCATTTCCACATTTTCAGGTATCATTTCAGCAACGCCCCACTCTACTGATACCAATTTACTGTATTAGTCCATTTTCACGCTGAGGATAAAGACATACATGAGACTGAGATGAAAATGAGGTTTAATTGGACTTACAGTTCCACATGGCTGGGGAGAATTCAGAATCATGGCAGGAGGTGAAAGGCACTTCTTACATGGCAGTGGCAAGAGGAAATGAGGAAGATACAAAAGCGGAAACCCCGGATAAAACCATCATATCTCATGAGCCTTATTCACTACCACAAGAACAGTATGGGGGAAACCACCCCCATGATTCAAATTATCTCCTACTGGGTCCCTCCCACAACACATGGGGATTATGGGAGTACAATTCAAGATGAGATTTGGGTGGAGACAGAGCCAAACCATATCAAAAATTCAATGGCTTCATCCCATTAATTTAATTACAGAAATTTAAATGTATTTTATAAGTATTATAAATGTACCTAACTATAAGAGAATAACTGAGGGATAATGGAGTTCAATACACAATAGATGGCAATGTAAATCATTTCATATGTACTACTTTTGCATTTTCAATTAAAATCAGATGTCAAACCTATGTAATCATTGAATATTAGCTTGTTAAGAGGTCCAGCTAGACATTCTAAATTGACAAGGGGGATTATTTTATTATGGAGACTTGTCAAATAAAAATATTTAGCAGCATATTCAAAGTCATTTAGCAAAAATATGGAGTATCCAAATATTTCAATTCAGCATGTCTACTTCTAAACTGCTCACTTTTTGAAATTGATCTCATAATGTTAAAGAAATGTAATCCTCTCTGCAAACAAATATGACACTTTAGATTTGATGCAAATCGTGGATAGAATTAATTAATAGCCTTTTCTAGGAAAACCTTTGAAGCATGAAGGCAATGAAAACCAAAACAGATCTATGAAGCTTTGACACTGCTCCACCCCACCATCATTATTTCTAGTTCATAATCATTCTCCATCCAGTGTAGTGTTTATTTTGGTGCTCAGCCATCTACTGTCCTAAAATATTATTTGAAGATTTTAAGTCTATATGTTATGTCTCTCAAGTAAGACAACTTTTGCTTTACCTCAGCTCCTAAATAGTATTAATTGTTGAATTTATTAACATAAACCATTGCCCCTATTGACACAGGTCAGTTTCTTTATTTTCAGATGCCAAATACCTGCCTCGTTAAGAGATAAAATGTGAATTAAAATATGACTGGTGTTTTTCAGCAGTTAGTATATTGAAAGTGAATTCCTTGAAGGCAGGATGTGGGCCTTATGTATCTCTGTGTTTTCCGTGCCTGGCAGAATGGTTAGGAACATTATTCTCTAGGGAATGAGAAAATTCATGATTTATTTTCATTTATTCTATTGATAAATTTTAAATTATTGATAACTTTTAAGTCTGTATGAACCTGTTTATGTTCTCAAATGGTAAATGTTTAAATTGATGGTCTCAAAATAATACTGCAAAGGCATTTTAATTGAAGCAACTTAGAAGCACCATCCATAAATACTGCAAAACTTGAAAATCATTCACTTATAAAATTACTTTGCCTTTTGTCTTCAATGTGAATTACTAAGTTTGTCTTAGAATGTATATATTATTGATACCAATGTCATGGTATATTATTACTTATAATCAAAAGGATAGGAGTAATGACAAACCAGCAAGCTCTCCACCATAGCCAAAATATCCACCTCTTTGCTCCAATCATCATTTCTATATCCTCAATGAATCTGTTCCCTCCTAAACAAGACAAAGAGTACATTGAATGTTTGCTGATATTTTCTTCCAATAACCATTGTGGCATCAATTATCTTTCTGCGTCTAAACATTTTTCTGTAGTACAACAATGAAGCATACACCTGTAACTACATTTTCTTCATATTTTGTCCAGTATATTGTACTTTACTATTATAATGGTATAAAGATTAATAGTATAATTAGGTCAACATAATGAAAATGAGTCAAACTAAACTATTTTAATAAAACTTGAAAATAATTTTATAGGTACTATTTACCATAAATCCAGATGATTCCAGCTAGTTCCAGTATAGCTACAATTAAAATGCCCCATCCAGCACAGAAGTGGTCAATCAGATGAATCCAGTAAATTCCAGCCTACCAAAAAAATATTGATTACTTCTAAGTATATTTTAATTGTTTTTATGATTGCTGAGGTATTCCAATTGAATCTATTAATTTAATCTTGACATATGCTCCTTAGTTTCACTTCTGCTAAAATGTGTAAAGGAATGTTTCAGATGTAAACCCAAATGTGGCTTTAAATATCTCAAAAATCTTTCAATCTATACGGAGTCACTGGAAAAAAAAAACAAGCACTTCGAATAGTTGATTATCAGAATGGTATGCAATGTCTGTGTGTTCTGTAGTGGTTGCCAAGAAATGTAGTATCTGTATCTGTAGTGTTTAAAGTCTGCAATCTTATTGCAACTGAGGTAACTGTCCATTATTCGGCCTCCTCATCTGCAAAATAGATTTATGGAAAGTAATAATGGAGAAAAATGGATTAAAACTCAGAAAACCTTGATCCAAGTCAGACCTGGACTTGTCACTAAGCAACCTCTTAAGACTTCGTTCCTTTCATTAGTTTATAAAGTATGTTCCAACTAATAATTTGTCTATGAAAAAAATGCTGTAGTATACCTGAGTCACACCGACAAGACTAAGGAGAAACAAAACCAAGCAGCAGCCCAGAATTACGGAAACCATCATTTTCTTCATCACTTTGGGAAATAAATCTTGAATTGTTGTTATGATCATTTCTTCAGAGGGGGATAAATGACATGTTATATATCAACTTATTTGCCAATGCTGTTAGTCACAGAATTCCACGTCTATTAATCAAATTTACAAATAGATGTTGAGTAGAGACTCTGAGCCCTGCTTCTTGCTTTTAAAAACCCATAGGGTCATTTCTTTTGGCAGTCATCACTTGGTTCTGCTGGAAACCGAATGCAGTTCTATTTGTTGTTTTCAGTCTGTTTTATATGATTTTTCATTGATAGCAATTGTAAGGTGACAGTCCTCTGTGAGCTGAAATCATCTAAAAGGAAGAATTCTAATAGGACTTTTAAATAAGGTAAATATTTGAATCAGTGGTGTGAAAATGGCAGAAAGGATTCTAGGTTTAGAAATCAATGTGTCCATGAAATAGGTAACTGGCCAAGAGTAGAAAGATGTGTGAATGAAAATATCAGAAAAGATGTTTGAGATTTTCGAGAACTTTAAAAGTCAACAAGAAAACTCTGGATTTTATCCTATAAACAGAGTAAACTATGAAACTGTTTTATATGAGAGACTGGTAGGATGAAAATTTTTTTCAGAATTTCCCTAGTCATATAACCTAGGTAAATCCCTATATGTGCATAGAACTATGTGCAAGTATGATCATTGCAGCAGTGTGTGTAATTTTTTAATTAAATTATTCAAATGCCCAATATTATGGTAACAAAGAGATTGTGATTTAATAGATCTATATACCTATGTATCAACTGAATTCATAATTAATGCAAAAAAACTTTCAGAGTAATATGTATGCTATGAAACTTCACATTTATGTGAAAATTTAAAAATGTATATGTTATTTTTGAATACATATAAAATGTATATAAACATGGACAGAATAACATACACAATCCATGGTAACAATTGTCTCTAGAGAAAAATATGAATTGTATCAGGGAGAGAAAGACAGGGGACTTCAAATTCACCTGCAACAGTTTATTTTTAAAATAGCTGAAAGAAGTATGATAAAATATTAATGTGTATTCCTTTTGAGTATCAAGTATTTTTCTGTATTTAAATTTAAGTTAAAACAGCTTTCAGAAAGGTCATTCTGAAATTAACAGCTAGGGGGCAATATGGGTAATAAAAGCATGTTGTCAATTAGAGAAAACACAAATGAAATATATGAGTAATATGTTAACGCTGGAAATATTACTTACCAATGGAAGCAAACTGAGAATCGAGACCCAAATTTAAAAGCTTGCAAAAAATAATATGATCTAAAATGGACTGCCTGGTAGTTGCACTAGAGCTTCTGGATAGGCAATGAATGCCAAATCAAAACATACAAAAATGTATGATATTTTAAATTAGTTACCAATATTTAAACATTTAAAAAATAAGGTATTAGAAATATATCATCTTATTTGGCAACACAATCTATGACGTAAATTCTTTACCAACTATTTCACTTTATAAAAACATTGGATTTGGTTGTTTTGTTTGTTAAAGTTAGGGAGTTCACTAAGTTTTCTTTAAAGCTGAACACTCAAAGTCACTTGACTCTCTTACCTTTACAGTGTTCATGTATTTTAAATATTCAGTCTCAATACTGTAATTTTACGTAAGGAATTTGTATATTGTCTTTCTCTTCCTGATACAATTCACATTTTTCTCTAGAGGCAATTGTTACCATGGATTACATATGTTATTCTGTCCGTGTTTATATACATTTTATATGTATTCATAAATGTATGGGAAGTGCTTAACATGATGTCTGAACCTTGTAGTTGTACAGTAAGTGGTTCAAACAAAATCTGGGGAAACATTCTATTTTCTTAAGTAATGTTTTCCTAATATACTCCTGTTTACACGGATAATCTAAGAATTATTATGTTATTAAAGCAACCAAATTATATAAGACTGTGATGGGTGATACTGAGTGTCAACTTGACTGGATTGAAGGATGCAAAGTATTGATACTAGGTGTGTCTGTGAGGGTGTTGACAAAGGAAATTAACATTTGAGTCAGTGGGTTGGGGAAGACAGACCTACCCTTAATCTGGTAGGCACAATCTAAACAGCTGCCACAGAATGTAAAGCAGACAGAAAAACGTGAAAAGGCGAGACTGGCCTAGCCTCCCAGCCTACATCTTTCCCCCATGCTGGATGCTTTCTGCCCTCGAACATTGGACTCCAAGTTTTTCAGTTTTGAGACTCAGACTGACTCTCCTTGCTCCTCAAGCTTGCAGACAGCTTATTGTGAGACCTTGTGATCATGTAAATTAACATTTAATAAACTCCCCTTTATATATATATTTATACATATCTATATATTCATACATATATATTTATACATATATATACACACATATCCTATTACTTCTGTCCCTCTGGAGAACCCTAGTACAAAAAGAAAGTGAGAAAGAAAACACAATACTCTAAATTATGACTGTTTTAAGTAAATTTCTATAAACTATATTAGAGTTTCATAAGTGAGATACATTGAATTAATCAGAGTTGATAATATATGGTATTATATACCTGATTTTCCAACTTGAGAAAATTCCTTTCCAGATATATGAGCCATTTGGCCCAATATAGAAAAAATAGCAAATCCAGCAAGCACACTAGTGAGACAGTTTGTCAAAAAAACTACAATGGCATCAAAGAAGCAGTTGTTTTTGAACTTATTGTCATATAATAGAGCAACTAAGTCACCCCAAGCCACTGAAAGGGAGTAAAATATCTACCCAAATCTATAAGAGAAAATAATTTAATATTTTAAAACATATACACAATATCTTATTTGCATAAGTATCTCACATATGCAAATTAATATATTATAAATAACAGTGAAATGAACACCCAAATGCCCACTACTCAGCTTAAGAAACAAAATATTACTGTCCTTTCCTGATTACATCACCCTACCACCCTCCAGTGGTAATTGCTATCCTGACTTTTGTGTTGATCATTTCTTTGTTTTTTTTTATACTTAGGTTTGAATGTTTTGGAATTTATAGAAAAGTTATCTTAATGCGTGTAAACATATACAACGTGCACTTTTCTATTTGGTATTGTGAGATTTATCCATCAGAAAATTGAACTATATAAAATGTCCATTTTATGATTCTAAAATGAAAGAATGTAAGCAAATTCATTTGTTTATATTAAATACACCTAGTTCTTTTAATCATTCTTTATTGCCAAACTGCATATGTCACGATTTATCCTTTCTCCTGTTGATGGACATTTAGGTCATTCACCATGTTGCTGTTATAGAGCTGTAAACATTCTTTTATATTCCCCATATGTAGATGTGGAACTGTGATGTTTAAAAGTATACATATTCCCCCCTTTTACTAAATCTTGCCAAATTGTTCTTTAAAGTGGATATACCATTTTGCACTCCCACTAGCTGGGTGTGAGGGTTCCCATTCCACCACATACTTGCCAACACTTCATTTTCCATAAGATTTTTTTTTTCTGTGAAATTCCTGTTCATGTCTTTTGCCAGTTTTTGATTTGGCCTGTGTTACTTGGTTTCTAATAAGTATTGAGTTCATTTGGATTCTAATTCTTTGTCTATTATATATGTTGATTTTTTTCCTCCCAATTTGTGGCTTACATTTTCTACCTTTTAACATTGTGTCCTTTGATTAACCACAGTTGTTGGGGGTCTACTGAAAATGAAGGTATCCATCTTTGATTATATGTTTTGCCCTTGACCTCTGTTACTTTTAAAAACTGCTTAGCCCAAGGTTATAAAGTTACTATTCTATATTTTCTTCTAAAGAAATGAAAGTTTTGCCTATATTGTTAAATTTTCAATTCACCTAATATTGACATTGTGCATATCAATATATGTGATATGTGAATGATATGTGAAATTTCCAACTGATGTTGTTTCCCAAATGGGATATCAATTGTTCAAGGATAATTGATATTATCGATTAAATCAATTAGATATCAATTCTATCAATTGAATGATTATCCCTTTTCCTATTGATCTGCATTGCCTTCTCTGCCTCATACCAAGTTCCATTTGTTTTTTAATCTATTTCTGAGATTACGATCCTGTTCTGCTGGCCTATATGTCTATACCTATGCTAACACTTCACTATTTTAATTAGTACAGTATTATAAATATTGTTTCATATCTGGTAGGACAAGTCCTTTTCACATCAGATACACCTTGGGGTTTTGGCCTTTTTCTTTTTCGAATAAAATTTACAATCAGTTTTCAAGTTCCATAGGAAACTGTTTTGGGATAGATCAAGGCTATTTTATTTATATTTAAGAAAATCATATTAGAAATAAAATGCCCTGTTTTTTCTTAGGCTCTTGTCCATATTAAGAGATAAGCAGCATGCTCAGGTTGGTCTCTGAGCTTCTTTTGCTTGATACATTATGTGTGCCTGTGTGACAGGGGAGCTGGAAGTGAGTGTGGCAGTTCTGTGTTGTGTAAGAATGCTACTGCATACCATGATGTGTACCTAGGTTGCAAACAAAAGTGAAAAGAAATTCCAAACTTAATTTTAATCTCCATATCTATGAATCTCATATCCATATACAATATTATTACATTAGAGATTAGGAAATCCTAATTCAAATTGCAATAATTGGCTGTACACTTTTAGCTCAATTTGAATTTATCTTGGTTTTAGTTTCATCACTGTAATGAGGTAGTTAGAAAAGTAATTTCTGCATTCCTGAAGACCTCTCTATCTATAAATTTGTATGGTTCTCTACTCTCCTGGAGATCTCAATGGATTTCAGATATTCAAAGAAAAGGAAAGACACCTGATTATAATTCTCTGTTTAGAATATAGATTGTGAGGAATAAAAAAAAAAATCTAAGAAAAACAATTCTTATTGCCAACAAACCCAAAAAAGGAGTTGGGTTGTGTTGTGTTGGAGAGCAGAGGGTGAGAATATTAAATTGTATGTTTCACAAGGAGCTTTAGGTTTCACTCTAATTTTTTTAAGGTATTAGAGATACTGAAACACAGGCCTATAAAAAAGCATCATATAAATTTTTCAGAGTGGTTTCCAGGAAGTACAAAACCCGGATATCTTGGGCTTTTAAAATCCACCCAAAGAATATCAAAGGTGCTTTTCAACTATGCTCAAATCGTGAGTTTTAAAGAAAATGGTGAATCTACTTCTTAGGGAAAATGTTGCAACTATAACAAGGTAGTATAATGTAACAGAAATAATTGAAATAATCATATATTAGCTCATATTTATTAAAAAGTTTACTATTTCCAAGTGCATTAGCGTATTTTATCTTCTTCAGTAACCTAACACAGAGAAGGTGATGAATCCCAACTTTCGTTTTATTTCTTACTCACCATCCAAAATGGTCTTCAAATGGGGAAGAGATTAACCAACAGGGATAAAAAGAGTAAGGCCCAAGATAAATGAAGAAACAAATTAAGATGGCCTGTGGACACATCAAAGTATATTAAGCTCCAAGACTATAATCATAAAATTCCATATATCTAAAATGATTTAAAGCTATGTGATTAATCATTGAGTGAAAATTGTTGAGCACGAAAATGTAACCAAAGACCAATGATTGACATTTCAATTTTCAGAAAGGTAATTGTAAACAAATGACAGATTTCCACAACTAATATCTCATACACTTGGCACTGCTTACCAAAAAATTTACAAGAAATAATTACATATCCTCTTGTAAGTATTTAGAAAAGAAAACAGCAATGGCTGGAAATTGGCATGAGTTCCATGAAGAATACTATAGCAAACTAAAACTAATATCCATTTTGAATAGTACTACTAGTATGGCAGATACTATTAACATAGTGTCTCTTGATTTCAACGTAAGATTATAGGTTTTTACTTGAACAGAACTTAATGTGTGCTAAGAATGTGATGTGACTAATAAAAAAGTGAAAGCATTCTAGGCCATACTGATAGAAGCATACTATCTGTAGTACACTTACTGTTAATACTCTCTGCAGTAAAATTGTAAATGATTTTACATACCAGTGATACACTCAGCCATTATCTAAAGGTAAAGTTAAAAGAGTGTTACCTAATTCTTATTCATAGCATATGTTAGACTTTTGGTATAAGTAACAATTTTGGTTATGGAATGCTTAATCCATGTCATATTTATGTTTTAACTTCACAATTCACTAGGCAAAACTTGACAATATTTTGGGGATATTAAATTTTGAAGAAAATTAAAATGTATGTTAGACTATTAAACTTTCAACAGTAGTCTCTAAAGCTACTATGAGTTTATCCAATAAAACACATAGTCCTAGTCATCAACTTGCAGATATTTATGAATGCAATATTATTTTTCAGATTAATAAACCCAAAATTTTGTTGGTCAAATAGAATCTGTTTAAATGAATAAAAATGACTTTTAAAATCCTATTTCTGAAAATTATCTCACCATCAACAAAAGAGAATTAATGGCATGTTAAATATTAGCTAAATCAGACATCCTAGTGGATAGAAACTAATAAATTTAGCTGTATGTCTTTTGCAAGCTACTACATTATGATATTCATATGGAACCAAAGATTTTTGGCATTTGCTTTTAAGATTTACCTCCTCAGATAGTTGGAAATCCGAAATGAGACTCACCTCAGCTTCCCTAAGTTCTGTAAAGTTTGACCGTGCTCCAATATAGTATGAAATGCCTATTGAAGCACCCTCCAGAGTTGCACGTCATACTAACAAGATGAGTAGGACCACATAAGGGAAAAGAGCTGTAAACATAACACCCATCAAAAAAATTAACCAAAAATTAATGTTATTTTTTAAATCATGATATATAATTGTACACAAGTAAAATTATTAGCAAGTTGAGATTATTTAAATAAAGTACTGGAATTTCATAGAGTCTGATGATATAGCAAAGTTAGCATAATTTCTTATTTGTGTTCTCACAACTCTCAAATGATCCATTTAAAAAACACTTTGATGTATTAATTAGCATTTCCTAGGTTTAGGTTGTAAATAAATAATACATCAGCAGTGATAACTTGGGATCTAAATTGAATGCCTTCCTAAAAATATCCTTATACGTTTCTGAGGAGACTGAATGTCTTCTCTCAGTAAATTACTGCATTGAGGTGAGGCGGGAAATGATTTTAAACCCTGCAGTGGTTAGTATATATTCAGCTTTCAAGACGAAGGAAAATATTTTCTAGTAGATATCCAAATCCCAGAAAAGCATATTGAAGTGAATAGTGGACACTTGTTACTGTTATTGCAGCTACCATTAAGAAAGTTTGATAGCATACATACAAGTGCACTGCTTCTGTACTAGATAACACATGGTTCCAGATGAGCAGATTGCCTTTGAGACCAGCTTTGCCTTAATGTGGATGATTTCCTTGATCCATATGTTTTATAATACAACCAAGGAGATGATTTAAACAAGTCATTCAGAGACCAATAAAAATTAATTGCCTGGGTAAATGGCCTTTAATGGACGCTTTCAATATTAACATCAAAAGGAAACCAAGGGGTTAAAAAATGTGCAACTAAAACATTTTAGGAAGTTTTCACTGGATTTGTGATATTCACAGTATTTTTGTGATGTAACAGCATGTCTCATTACAACTTAACATTAATTGAATGTGCTGGATATTGTACTGAGAATACAAAGATAAGATCTCCAGTTGTTCCTGTCCTCCACCTTATGGAAATTTCCACTGACTAGTTAAAAACACATAGACTTTTTTTTTCTGGGTATTGTGCAACTATTCACGGAGAAAATTTCATCTTGTTCTCTTAAATCACCATTATTCTCCCTGAAAGTTTATAAAAGTAGACAATTAAGTGAGAAAATATAACAGAATTTTTTTCAAAAGAGGCCATTTCCCTGAGAGAAAATGTTCTGTGTACATTTTGGCAATATTTAAGAGAATAAATACATAGTGTGTATACACACACACACTCACGCACACACACACACATTTCTCTCTCTCTCTCCAACTAGGGGATTCCTGATACTATTACTCTATAGAACAAGGATCTAGATTTTCCAAACCAAACATTGCAATATATGATTCCATTCAAAATGCTTCTTTATATGGTAGGAGAGGAAATTTTATAATATACTCTCAAGCCTTAGAATGCTGTATCAGCTAAAAGGGTCCAATCTTTGAGTAATTGTGCAATTCTAGTAGTAGTTATTATTTTGTTTGTTTGTTTTGTATTTAGCAAGACAGATCCGGGCTGAGCGCGGTGGCTCATGCCTGTAATCCCAGCACTTGGGGAGGCCAAGGCAGGCAGATCACCTGAGGTCGAGAGTTTGAGACCAGCCTGACCAACATGGAGAAACCCTGTCACTACTAAAAATGCAAAATTAGCCTGGCGTGGTGGCGCATGCCTGTAATCCCAGCAACTTGGGAGGCTGAGGCTGGAGAATTGCTTGAACCTGAGAGGCAGATGTTGCAGTGAGCCGAGATCGCGCCATTGCACTCCAGCCTGGGCAACAAGAGTGAAACTCTGTCTCAAAACAACAACAACAACAACAACAACAACCCCCCCCCCAAAATAAAACCACAAAGATCCTATATATTTACTTACAGCTTAAGATGACTGCTTAGAAAGTTTTTCATATATTTGAATCCTTCCATTATAGAAAGAAAAATGCTTTTGATAATGCTTGACAATGAACTACAATGAAATTGGAAAGCTGCTATATCACTATCTAATATGTTTTTCAAATTACCTTGGCAGGGGAATTGATTCCTTTAAATAGTGCTGCTCCAAGTATGAGCCGAGTCAGAAGACAACAAAGTGCTAAATACCACCCAGTTACTGCAGTCTTACCCATTCCACTTGTCCCTTGGAGCACCACTTTACTGAAACACATAAGCCGTTTTCTGATCACAGAATCACTTGTGTTATAGAAAATACATTGCATTTTGTAATATAATTTATCCGGGGGAAGCTTCATGAATATTGTGTCTTATTAATATATCAATCTCCTGTGAGCCTTTATTAATAGATACTACCAATATGAAGGGGCAAGGACATTTCATTAAAAGGCCTGGCTCTGAACTTTGGAAAGTTTAGATCACTCTGAACTTCAGAGTAAACAAAACTTCAGCCAATCCGAATTTTCAAAACCCTAGTATTCTCTATTTTGATTAGTGGGTGTGCAGTTAGATGTAAATTCTCTGATTTTATACAACTTTTTTTTTTTCCAATTTCTGTTTCTCCACTGATTCCTTTATTTTTACATTTTTGTAGCTGACTATAACCTCCTATCTTGGAATTGCTGTAGTTCTTTGCTATGTCAGTCCCAGAATGATCAAACTTACTGAACATGTACATATTCCCCATTTACTCCTGTCTAATCCTTCTATAAATTATGATATTATTTACATACTATACAATTCATCATTTTAAAGTGTACAATTTAGTGGTTTTTAGCATGTTCATAACCATGACCACTTTCAAATCTCAGAATGTTTTTACCACCCCAAAAAGTAACCGTATACCCAGTAACAGTCACTACTCAATCTTCCTTTTTTTAGCCCTGGTAACCACAAATCCACTTTCTGTCTCTGTTAAATTTGCCTGTTCTGGAAATGCCATAAAAAAGTAATTGGAAGGGGAACATCACACACCAGGGCCTGTTGTGGGGTAGGGGGAGGGAGGAGGAATAGCATCAAGAGATATACCTAATGTAAATGACTAGTTAATGGGTGCAGCACACCAACATGGCACATGTATACATATGTAACAAACCTGCACATTGTGCACATGTACCCTAGAACTTAAAGTATAATTTAAAAAGAAGTAAAAGGTAGATGTAAGAAAATAATAATTAAAACCATATTTTTCAACGATGACATGATTGTATAGAAAATCCTATGGGAATGTTAAAAAAAAAAAACCTTATTAGAACTAATAAATGAGTTGAGCAAGGTCTCAAGATAGAAAGTCAAAATGCAAAACTCAATTGTATATCTATATAGTACAAACTATGTATACTATGTATAAATAATTGGGGATTGAAATCTACAATAAAAATTTAAGACTATGAAAAAAGTAATTGTACAACATTCGGCTTTTTATCTTTGGCTTCTTTCACAAGGCATAATGTTTTAAAGGTTCATCTATGTTTTAGCACAAATCAGTACTTCATTCCTTTTTAGGGCTGAATATTTAATGGTATAGATATATCATATTTTACTTATACATTTATCAGCTGATGACATTTGGCTTGGTTCTACCTTGGCTATTAGGAATAATGCTGCTATGGATATTTGTGTACAATTTTTTGTGTAGACTTATGTTTTCAATTATCTTGGGTATATACCTAGGAGAGACATTGCTGGGTCACATGGTAACTCTGTTTAAAATTTGAGGAACTGCCAGACTCTTTTTCAAAGTGTCTACACCTTTTTACATTTAAACAATAAATTTACAATTAATTCAAATTTACGTTTAAATTTACATTTACACAAGAAATGTAAAAAGGTGTCGACACTTTGAAAAAGAGTCTGGCAGTTCTTCAAGTTTTAAACAAAGTTACCATGTTACCAGCAATTTCTCTCCTAGGTATATACCCAAGATAATTTAAATTGTAAGTCTATCATCAGAGTGAACGGGCAACCTACAGAATGGGAGAAAATTTTTGCAATCTATCCATCTGACAAATAATTAATATCCAGAATCTACAAGGCATTTAAACAAATTTACAAGAAATTAACAAACAACGCCATCAAAAAGTGGGCAAAGGATATGAACAGACACTTCTCAAAAGAAGACGTTTATGCAGCCAACAAACATATGAAAAGAAGCTCATCATCACTGGTCATTAGAGAATAGCAAATCAAAACCACAGTGAGATACCATCTCATGCCAGTTAGAATGGCCATCATTAAAAAGTCAGGAAACAACAGATGCTGGAGAGGATGTGGAGAAATAGGAAGGAGAAATAGAAACGCTTTTTCACTGTTGGTGGGAGTGTAAATTAGTTCAACCATTGTGGAAGACAGTGTGGCGATTCCTCAAGGATCTACAACCAGAAATACTGTTTGACCCAGCAATCCCATTATTGGGTATATACCCAAAGGATTATAAATCATTCTACTATAAAGACACATGCACACATATGTTTATTGCAGCACCGTTCACAATAGTAAAGACTTGAAACCAACCCAAATGCCTATCAATGATAGCATGGATAAAGAAAATGTGGCAAATATACACCATGGAATACTATGCAGCCATAAAAAGGATGAGTTCATGTCTTTTGCAGGGGCATGGATGAAGCTAGAAACCATCGTTCTCAGCAAACTAACACAGGAACAGAAAACCGAACACTGCATGTTCTCATTATAAGTGGGAGTTGAACAATGAGAACACATGTATACAGGGAGGGAAACATCACACACCAGGGCCTGTTCAGGGGTGGGGGGCCAGGGGAGGGATAGCATTAGGAGAAATACCTAATGTAGATGATGGGTTGATAGGTACAGGAAACCAGCATGGCACATGTATTCCTATGTAACAAACCTGCATGTTCTGCACATGTTTCCCATAGCTTAAAGTATAATAATAAAATAAAATAAAAAGTATGGGGTTTCAATTTATCCACATCCTTGCCAACATTTGTTATTGTCTGGTTTTTTTGACAGACAAGCCTAGTGGGTGTGAAGTGGTGTCCCATCATGGGCTTGATTTGCATTGATGACTAATGATGAGTATTTTTTCATGTGTATATTGGCCATTGTGGATCTGCTTTGGAGAAATGTCTTTTTTTTTAACTTTTATTTTAAGTTCAAGGGTACAAATGCAGGTTTGTTACATAGGTAAACTTCTGTCATTGGAGTATAAATTATTTCTTTATGCAGGTATTAATCCTGGTACCTGTTAGTTATTTTTTCTGATTCACTCCTTCCTCCCTCCCAATGTGTATTTTTCACCTCTATGTGTCCATGTGTTCTCACAGTTTAACTCCCACTTACAAGTAAGAACATGCAGTATTTGGTTTTCTGTTCCTCTGTAAGTTTGCTAAGGATAATGGCCTCCAGATCAATCCACGTCCCTGCAAATGACATGGTTTTGTTCCTTTTTATGGCTGCATAGTATTCCATGGTGTATATGTACTACATTTTCTTTATCCAGTCTATCATTGATGGGCAATTAGGTTGGTTCCATGTCTTTGCTATTATGAATAGTGCTGCAATGAACATACAAATCCATATGTCTTTATAAAAGAATGATTTATATTTCATTGGGTATATACACAGTAATAGGATTGTTGGATCAAATGGTAGTTTTCTCTTTAGGTCTTTGGGGAATCACCACCCTGTCTCCCACAATGGCTGTTCGAATGTACAATCCCACCAACATTATATAAGCATTCCTTTTCCTCCACAACCTTGCCAGAGACAGTTATTTTTTGACTTTGTACTAATAGCCATTCTGACTGGTGTGAGATTATATTTCATTGTGGTTTTGATTTGCATTTCTCGAGTGATTAGTGACGAGCTTTTTTTCATACGATTCTTAGCCTCATGTATGTCTTCTTTTGAGCAGTGTCTGTTCATGTCCTTTGCCCACTTTTTAATGTTTTTTTTCTTGTAAATTTGTTGAAGTTTCTTACAGATGCTGGATGTCAGACCTTTGTCAGATGCATAGTTTGAAAAAATGTTTCCCCATTCTGTAGGTTGTCTGTTTGCCCTGTTGATGGTTTCTTTTGCACTGCAGAAGCTCTTTAGTTTAATTAGATCTTGTTTGTCATTTTTGCATTTGTCGCAATTGCTTTTGGTATCTTCATCATGAAATCTTTGCCTGTGCCTATGTCCTAAATGGTATTGCCTAGGTTGTTTTCCAGGGCTTTTATAATTTTAGGTTTTACATTTTAGTTTTTTGGTGTTTGCTTGAGACAGAGTCTCACTCTGTAGCCCAGGCTGGAGTGCAGTGGCGTGATCTCGGCTCACTGCAAGCTCCGCCTCCCGGGTTCACATCATTCTCCTGTCTCAGCCTCCCAAGTAGCTGGGACTACAGGAGCGTGTCACCACGCCCGGCTGATTGTTTGTATTTTTTGTAGAAACAGAGTTTCACCATGTTAGCCAGGATGGTCTCAATGTCCTGACCTCATGATCTGCCTGCCTTGGTCTCTCAATGTGTACATTTAAGTTTTTAATTCATCTTGAGAAACTGGACCCCTTCCTTATACCATGTACAAAAATTAACTCAAGAAATATCTTTTTAAATTCTGTGCCCATTTTTAAATTGGGTCCATTGTCTTTTTCATTACTCAATTCTAAAAGTTCTTTATATATTCTGAATACTAGACTCTTACCAGGTATATGACGTGTAAATGTCTTTCCCCATTCAGTAAGTTTTCTTTTTAGTTTAGATAATGACCTTTGAAATGCAAAATATTTTAATTTTGATGAAATGCAATTTATCTATTTTTTTCCTGGTTCCTTGTGTTTTTGGTATTACATTTTAAAAAGCATTGCCAAATCCAAGGTCATGAAGATTTATGCCTGTCCTTTAAAGAGTTTTATAGTTTAACTCTTACATGTAGATATTTGATCCTGTTTGAATTAAATTTTATATATTGTGTAAGATTTCAAAATCATTTTTTGTATGTGGATATCCAGTTTTCCAGACACCATTTGTTGAAAAGACTATTTTTTTATGAGTCAAATACATTTCTGTTTATTATAAATTAACCAGGCCATGATATTCCACTATACTAGCATAAAATGGACTACAACACTACCTTAGGCACTGAATTTTATAAACTTGGTCATTTCGTTATGTTAAAACTATATTAGTTGGGAAATATTATTTTAAACCCCATGAGAAATGTTGTTAATTGACAAGGCAGGTATATGTAAGCAAATGCATATGCTTTCTTGTTTATTTGACTATTTTTCTAATTTAGAAAGACACCTATCTAAATTCACTCTGCAGGTCTCCCTGATTATAAAAAATTGGGGAAATATATGTTAAGAATCTACTATGTGAAAATTACTGTAAAAGCATGTAAGAGATACAGAGATATGTAAGACATAGACTTATCCTTTAAGAATAAAACAAAATTATTTTATCAATAGCATATGAACACAAAACATAAATAAAATAAGGAATAGTGTATAAAATTATATTCATATATTGGGCCAGGCGCAGTGAATCACACCTGTAATCCCAGCACTTTGGGAGGCCAAGGCAGGCGGATCACGAAGTCAGGAGTTTGAGACCAGCCCGGCCAATATGATGAAACGCCATCTTTACTAAAAATACAAAAATTAGACAGGCATGGTGGCATGCACCTGTAGTCCCAGCTACTATGCAGACTGAGGCAGAAGAATAGCTTGAACCCGGGAGGTGGAGGTTGCAGTGAGCTGAGATCGCACCACTGCACTCCAGCCTGGGCAACAGAGCGAGACAATGTCTCAAAAACAACAACAAAAAAATTATATTCATATATTTATTTAGCACATAGTTACTGATCAGCTGCTTTTTCACATTGTGTAAGAAT
Source organism: Macaca fascicularis (assembly GCF_037993035.2). Classification (NCBI taxonomy): domain Eukaryota; kingdom Metazoa; phylum Chordata; class Mammalia; order Primates; family Cercopithecidae; genus Macaca; species Macaca fascicularis. Next base: position 123,092,019 of record NC_088395.1, on the reverse strand, counting down.
CCAATGGCGAACACTAACACTAAAGTTTATGCCTTTGTAGTCTTTGCAGATTTGGGGATAATTAGATAGATACAAAATAATAGGACAAACGTAGTAACTGACACAGAAAGAGATATAACTTTCCCTTGTCATAGTTCAAGGCTGAATTTATTCTTCATATTAGATGCTGTTTGGAATAAATAAGTTGGGTGGAATAAATAAAATGTGGATAGGAAGAGAAAACAATCGAGGAAGGCAATTAACATAAGCATAGCCCCTCCTCTAAAAGTCATAGCATTGAAGAGTTACTATCTCAACAACTTGAGTGTAAGCATTTTTGAGTTTAAAATTTGAATAAATTCATGATTTTTAAATGCTTTTCAAATTCTACCTCACCTAGCACCAGAAACACTGGACGCTACTACTTGGACATAGAAAGTGCTCAATAGACTTCTGTCAATTTATTAATTTATACTCTCACCTATATATCTATCTTTTTGCCTTTCCAAATTCTTTATTTTTTTTTCTTCCAACATTTATTTAAGGTTCGGGGAGTTACATGTGCAGGTTTATTACATGAGTAAATTGCGTGTCATTGGAGTTTTGTGTACAGAATATTTCATCACCCAGATAATGAACATAGTATGCAATAGGTAGTTTTTCAATCCTCAACCTCCTCCCAAACTCCACCCTCAAGTAGGCCCCAGTGTCTACTGTTTCCTTCTTTGCATCCATGTGTACCAATGTTTGGCTCCCTTTTGTATGTCAGAACATGTGTTATTTGGATAATACAGGTAAGATAGCATCCTCCAGCTCCATCCATGTTGGAAAAACTGGGTGTAAGTCAATTTGCCTTATAATAGAAGCTTTAGCATCATACATATTATATAGGTGTGTAGGGTCATTTGGTGGCTGTGTTTAGACTTCTAATATGTTCTTCAATTACTTATTGGTTTATTTTCAGAATATACCTGGGGTATTAATGGTTTGTGGCAGAAGATTGATAGCTGTGTATAGAATCAAACATAGTATAAGACATCAGGGGAAAAAATGATTAATCATAAGAAATGATACTGCTGGGCTGGGCGCCATGACTCATGCCTGTAATCCCAGCACTGTGGGAGGCCAAGGGAGCGAGATCACTTGAGATCAGGAGTTTGAGACCAGCCTGGCCAACATGGCAAAACCCTGTCTTTACTAAAAATACAAATATTAGCCAGGCATGGTGGTGCATGCCTGTAGTCCCAGCTTCTTGGGAAGCTGAAGTGGGAGGGTCACTTGAACCCAGGAGGCAGAGGTTGCAGTGAGCCAAGATCAGGCCACTACACTCAGTACTTGGTGACAGAGTGAGACAACACAAAACAAAAACCTCTGTTTCAACTTAACTTTTCAGAATTTCATGTGGTGAAGCAGAAAAAGCTCTAGCTGTGGTACCAGATAGACTTGGGTCTCACCTGTGGCTCTGCAATTTTCTAGTCATTGTAAAATGGGAAATGTTTTCTTACCCCCTCACAGGGCATATGATGGGGTGTGCCTCAGTTCTTCAGTGCTCCACTGCTGAAACCCTTAGGGGGAGCATGCAGATGAGCAGGTCATGGGGAGCATTTTTGGGCTCCAACCCCATGGCAGCATCTAGGGTTTAGTGTTTACAGCTCCTGAAGCCCTCACAGTGTGCTCTTTCAATTTTGCCATCTGCAGGCAGCTTGTGTTAATCAGCTCAATTAGACCCTCTGCCTTACCGTAAGTACACAGGGCTTGCCCTAATGTACTGGAAAAACCGGATCATAGGTGGGCCTCGAGAATGAGTGCAATGTTTTACTGAGTGGTGGAAGTAGCTTTCAGATGGACGGCGAGCCAGAAGGGGGATGGAGTCAGGTCACCCAGTGGCTGGACTCCCCTCCAACCGCCCGCAACTGAATTCCACATCGTCCCTCCATCGCTGGCCTGCCAGCATCTGCTGATGTTTATCAGTGTGCTCTTCTGCTCCTCTGCAGCTCTCAATGTCCAGCCGCTTGCATATGTGCCAGCTAGAGTGTCTCAGATTTATATGCACACAGGATGGAGGGGGATGTGGTGGGCCAGAGTGGAAAATGCAACATTTGAGCATGAAAACAGGAGTGCCTGTCCTCACTTAGGTCTGTGGGCACAGTCCTGGGAGTGGAGTCCTCACCAAGGACCACGCCCTTCTCTACCCAGCACTTCCCTGCCCCTCTTTCATGTACTCTGAAGATGTACTCTGAAGAGGTACATCTAACTGCCTTAGAATATCGATGAGAACCAGTCTTAGCTACTTCCTGCTGACAGGGCACATTGTTTTGGGAAGAACAGCAGTCAGATTCTCTCCAGAGGTCTATCTAAGGCTTCCTGGCAAACGGGAACCATTGTCTGAGGCTCCAGTTGCCTGACTGTTTGGAGTTAGATGGCTTCTAGGTGAGAGAGAGAAAAAAAGAAGTTTTATAAGTTTAAGTATGCATGGGTTAAATATGTGTATTATACAAGAAAAGAATTTAGTACCAAATATTACAGAGACAAGAAGTGAAATATACTAATCCCAACATTGTACCCCGAGCTGTTTCACCCTGGTGAAAGAAATTAAACCTTATGTAGGAGTGGTTAAACTTAAGAAGAGAGAGAACTTTTCTTGCCATATCTTTAGCAGTTAGCAGGTGTACCCTGGGAATTCTGGGGTTTGTGGGCTTTCCTGGTGGCCATTAAGGCCACTGTCTTTTTCCTGTATTTCCTTGCTCTCTTCTGGGCCTCCTTATCTCTTTTATAAAAGACTGAGGTGGCTACTTTCAGGAAGTTCTCTAAAATACTACCTGGTCCCAGCACCTGTTTGTAGCTTCCTCTCGATTCAGGAGCTGCCTGAGCAATAAATTTATCCTTTAGGATTAGCTGTCCCTTGACTGAATCAGGAGATAGAGAGGTGTGCATCACCAAGGCTTCTCTTAGCCTTTCCAGAAAGGCAGTGAGATTTTTATCAAATCCTTGGTCAATCATGGACAACTTAGTATAATTGAGAGGCTTGGTCCTAGTTTGACATAAGCCTTCCATTATGCACACCTAAAAGTGTCTCCCATCTCATCACTGGGATTCCATTTAGTGTCATTTACTGGTACTGCCTCTCTTCCAGATGGATAATGTCTGCTCCCTTTCCTGATGCTATATATAATACAAAGCTCATCCCCAAATCCCTCTGCTGCTTGCAGAGTGGCCTGCTTCTCGGTGTCTGTCAGGGTCTGATTCAAAAGTAACAAAACATCTCTACAGGAGAGTTCAAATATTTGGGTGAAATTCTGGAAAGTCTCTATATATCTATCAGGGTCATCTGAAAACTTTCCAAGATCCCCCTTAATTTACTTTAAGTCTTGTAGGGAGACAGGGACCTGGCCTTACTTGGTCCAAATTCACTGGGCATCTGTTGTAAGGGCAAGACTGAGACTGGGGCTGAATTAGGGTGAGGATTTTTTGGAGGGGGCAAGTGAGAGGCTGAAGCTGGATAGGAATGTCAGGATGGACTCAGAGGAGCAGGGCTGGAGGGAGCTGGTGCCTCTGCTGGGGGTGAATCTGGGACTCATATCTTTAATTTCCTGAGCTTGTCCCTTGCAGCCTTCTCTGAGATGGCAAACAGAAGGGCTGGATCAAACCTACACTGTCAGCAAAGGTCTGGAAAGATGTAGAAAGCGTGCACATATTGAGAGAGACAGGTGGGAATGGCTTACTGGCAAAACTCCATCTGGCCTTTGCACTGGGAAAAGTGCACACTGGGGTGAAGCCACAGAAGTTTGCACCATTTGCAGCTGTGGCAAGAACCACTTCTTTAGCTGATCTAAGGAATAGTCTTGCAACATTTTTGGCATGCAACATGGGAGCTCAAGAAGCGGTGAGTGAAATGGGGACTCAAAACCTCTCACTGTCATTTCTAAGCCTTTACATCCTGGGAGTTCTGAGCATAGGGGAGACTGTGCCCCCACCCCCATTGCTCCTGGGGTTTGGGAATGTCAGCCTCGGTCTTCATGGCATTTTCCTTTCTTTTTCTGCATGGACCAGTGAGCTGCAGCTCTTTTCTCCCCTCACCACTCCACCACTCCCGGCTCCTTCTGGGGCTGGGACACATGGCCCAAGGGCCCTGCACTGCCATTCCTGCCATGGGCCTTCCGCTTCCCTTGCTAAGGGGTTTAACTTCATCAGACAGTAATTAAGCTTTTCTCCAGGTGGAGGAACCAGTTACATAAGAGTAAGAGGTTCTTCCCCAGGCATTTTTAAACTTTTTTTTTTGTTCTCCTTCTCTATGCCATCAGCAGTTAAGTTTTAAGCCATTTTCTTGTTTTGTTTTGTTTTGTTTTGTTTTTTAGAAGGCATTTTGCTAGGCCAGGACCCCCAACTATCACTCTTTATATTCTCTGTAAAGTTTTGCTTGTGAAAAAGGATCTTGTGGGGACTGGGTTTTCTTCTGCCTGTCTGCGTGTGTGTTGTTTGTAATGTCTGTAAAAAGAGCTCTAATTAATTTGGCCTAAAGAAAGACAAGCACTTGGATAAAATATTCCTTTAAGGGAAGATAAAAGCCATAGTACCTTTCATTTCACGTAACTTTAATCCTTGAAAAATAAAAACAGCCTTGAAGATTATTGGTAAAATGCAGGTGTCATTAAAATGTAAATAGCTGAACTAAATTATGCAAGTCAGATGCAAGGTTTGCTCAGTGTTCTGAGGTTACAAACTGATTTATGGGTTTTAAGAACTATTTGACTTGCCTGCTTCAAAATTGGTAAGGCTTGAGGACATATAGAACTAACCACACCCCTAATTATGCTGGAAAGCAAACTTTGGCTGTACTTAGCACACAATTAAAGCAACTTACCAGATTTTACCTTAAAGTTAAAAATTACTGGGAGTTACCATTATAACATGTGATTGAAACTACTGAAAGTAAATTTACATGCAAGGTGTGTAAGAACAATAAAATGTGTGTTTTAGTAAAAGGTTGTAAGAAGTCATGGATATGTAAATTTTTGCCTAGGGTTAAAGAATTGTGTTGAGTTAGGAAAATCTGAAGGCTCAAACAAGTGGTGGAAGGATTGTGGAAACTAATCTCACAAAGGGGTTCTCTATGTGAACATATTGACTAAATTCAAAAGGATATTATATGACTTTCCTTTACATTGAGCATTGAAAGAGAACAACAACAAGGTGTTCTTAAGATGCTAATATGCTCTTTGGCAAAATTTGTAAACGGTTATAAAAGGTTTTTGCTTCTTAAAATTTCTGAGTCACAGTTCTGGAAAAATAAATAATGTATGGTAATCTGGAATTCTATTTCATAATATCAAGTGCTTTAAACATATTTAATAGGCTTCCCCAAATCAAACTTAAGTTTCAAAATTGTCTTTCCTGATGCCTAGCTTTTTGGATACTTCAGAGGGTCCCTACTGTGTCCAGAAAAGCAAGATAAACAGGATTATTTGACATATTTAGGTACATGGTGTTGCCAAAATTATGTTCAATTTTCTTTAGGTTATATTTTTTTGAGTAATGCTAACATATGTTCCAAAATTGTATGGGATTTCTCAAATTCTAACGTCCAAATATATACTATCAATCATAATTAAGGTCATTATATTAAGTCATTGTAAACCACAGAAATTACCAAACTTCTTTGTCAATTGTGTTGGTAACTGTAACTATCCAGGACATTTTGCTATTCATGGACAATTACTGTCTTGTTTTATCCTTTTCAAAAGATGATTTATAATGAGCTATAGAACTTTAACAGGTGCTCTCAAATTCAAGCTTCTGAACACTTTAGAGATTGTGACATTGGAATAAAGGAAAATTCACAAGACTCATGAAGAGCTGATATGTTCATGAATATCATGCAAAACAAGAGTTTTAACTAAATGGACTGAACTGAGAAAGCTGAAATTGCCTTTTTGACTTTTGCTTGAAAAATTGCTGGTCTGTGTTTTGTTCTTCAGAGTCAAGGAAACTTATTTTGAACTATTTACGGCCTTTAATAATTGAGCATACTCCTGTGATCAAAATTTAGAGCATGTTCACAATTGATGCTAATGCTGTTTCTTGTCCTTTTTACATTTGTAAGATATTTATGCCTTTAGACAAACATGTCAATAATCTACACAGAAATTATTCTAAAGAATAACCATTTAGGCCAGGCGTGGTGGCCCACACCTGTAATCCCAACACTTTGGGAGGCTGAGGCGGGCGGATCACGAGGTCAGGAGATCGAGACCATCCTGGCTAACACAGTGAAACCCCGTCTCTACTAAGTAATACAAAAAAAATAGCTGGGCGTGGTGGCGCGCACCTGTAGTCCCAACTACTCAGGAGGCTGAGGCAGGAGAATGGTGTGAACTCGGGAGGCAGAGCTTGCAGTGAGCCCAGATCGAGTCACTGCACTCCAGCCTGGGCAACACAGTGAGACTCCGTCTTAAAAAAAAAAAAAATTTAATCCTAGTATTAATCATTCTTTTTATTCTTTCTTCTCATAGCTCTCTCTAGTAATTCTGAACAAATTAATTTGCATACCATATTTAATTGTTCAAGTATTAGTTTTAAAAATGTAGCTAATTAATACTTAATGAGCCTTGAGCTTCTCCTAAGATACTTTCTTTGATATCATTTTAATCAATTTCTGTTTCTGGCATGGGAGGTTTAAGTAAAATCCCCAAGTTGAAATCATAATGCTATGTATATTTACAGTTAAAAATAATACATAAGAGATATTTGCGTATCCATGTTCATTGATGTATTATTCACAATAGCCAAGATGTAAAAGGAACCTAAATGTCCATCAACGAATGAATGGAAAAAGAAAATGTGTTATGTAGTACCCACAAAAATTAAAAATAAAAAAGTAAAAAAAGAAAAAAAAAATTTAGAGCATGTTTGTCTGTCTCTGCCTGGTTCCTCTAGAATTTGGAAACTATCTATCTGTAAGTATTCTTAACCTACGGCAATATTGTATTTGCATCTGTGCAATAAGAATCTATTTTTCTTTTGCAACAGGATGCAATTGGAAAAACTGGATATTTTACCAAGGCTTTGACTGGAAGTGTACGCTTCTCTTTAAGGAGTAAATCTCAACGTGCAGAGCTAGTAAAAGCCCCATGGGAGACTGGTCTTATACCCTCATCTACACAGTCCCTGTACAGGGTTCTTTCTTGACCTGTGGTCAGTTAAGAATGTCACCTTCTAACAGGTCCAGGATCTCCAAGTGTATCTTGTGACATTAACAGGAGAGGATCACCTAACTCACAGGTATTTGAGGATACAAACCCATGGCTGGGCTTAGCTTTAAAGGCCTCATCTGAGGTTCTTGTGGAACAAACTTCCATCAAAGCCAATCCAAAAGACCTATATAGAAAGAGTTATTCTTACTATACTTCATGCAAATAATTAGGCCAAGTATAAAGGGCTAATATCCAGAATCTGCAAAGAACTCAAACAAATTTATAAGAAAAAAACAACCCCATCAAAAAGGGGGCAAAGGATATGAACAGACATTTCTCAAAAGAAGACATTTATGCAGCCAACAGACACATGAAAAAATGCTCATCATCACTCGCCATCAGAGAAATGCAAATCAAAACCACAATGAGATACCATCTCACACCAATTAGAATGGCAATCATTAAAAAGTCAGGAAACAACAGGTGCTGGAGAGGATGTGGAGAAATAGGAACACTTTTACACTGTTGGTGGGACTGTAAACTAGTTCAACCATTGTGGAAGACAGTGTGGCAATTCCTCAAGGATCTAGAACTAGAAATACCATTTGACTCAGCCATCCCCTTACTGGGTATATACCCAAAGGATTATAAATCATGCTACTATAAAGACACATGCACAAATATGTTTACTGAGGCACTATTCACAATAGCAAAGACTTGGAACCAACCCAAATGTCCATCGATGACAGACTGGATTAAGAAAATGTGGCACATATACACCATGGAATACTATGCAGCCATAAAAAAGGATGAGTTCATGTCTTTTGTAGGGACATGGATGCAACTGGAAACCATCATTCTCAGCAAACTATCGCAAGGACAAAAAACCAAACACTGCATGTTCTGACTCATAGGTGGGAATTGAACAATGAGAACACTTGGACACAGGAAGGGGAACATCACACACCAGGGCCTGTCATGGCATGCAGAGGGTGGGAGGGATAGCATTAGGAGATATGCCTAATGTAAATGACAAGTTAATGGATGCAGCATACCAACATGGCACATGTATACATATGTAAGAAGCCTGCACGTTGTGCACATGTACCCTAGAACTTAAAGTATAATAATAAAAAGAAGGAAAATGTCCAGCTCAGCCAGAAACAGTGGCTCATGCCTGTAATCCCAGCATTTTGGGAGGCCGAGGCAGGTGAATCACAAAATCAGGGGTTCAAGACCAGCCTGACCAACATGGTGAAACCCCATCTCTACCAAAAATACAAAATTAGCCGGGTGTGCTGGTGTGCACCTGTAGTCCAAGCTACTCAGGAGGCTGAGGCAGGAGAATTGCTTGAACCTGGGAGGCAGAGGTTGAAGTGAGCCGAGATCACACCACTGCACTCCAGCCTGGGTGACAGAGTGAGATTCTACTCAAAAAAAAAGAAAATAAAGAAAATGTTCAGCTCAATAGCTGACACTTTAAGGTCTTATGTGCTAGATCTAAGTCTAACAACTTTGCATATATTATTTCATTTACTTCACATAGCAGCCCCGTGAAGTAGGTACTATTATTATTCTCATCTTTAGAGATAAAGAATTTGAGGCCTAGAGGTTAAGCATCCTAGATAAGATCACCATGGTAAAGGGACTGTTTTCTATGGATATATTTCTTTAGGATTTATGAGAAACAGTATAATTCCTAGAATAGCACTACTTAACTAGGAACTACTATGTTGGCTATTCCTTGTTAAGATTTGTGTGAAAGTGTAATCCTACTACATCTGCTTTCCAAACCATCTCAAATTGGTGAACACTGTTTTTAGTTCTTTACAATTGAAAGAGCTATGTCGTTTCAGTTCTAAAATGGGCTAATTCAGAATTTGCTGATTAAAAAATAAGCTAATTGAAATGCAAAATAATTAAATAAATAAAAATAAAGTCTACTTTGCAAGCCACTCAGTCCTATGATGATTTTTTTTTGAACAAAAATGAGAACTGGAGAGAGAAAAAATATGTTTTAAAACTTATTATGCATTTGTCATTAAATTCTAAGCTTATTAGTTGTTTTTAAGTTTTTGCCTACATTCTTAGACTAACCCTGCTTGTTCCTGTGAAACAATCAGCAATATGCAGCTACAACTCAGAAATAACAAAAGGGATGGGTATTGTAGAAATCTGGGTTAATATTCTAGTTCTGAGCAATTTAATCTTGCAAGACCTGCCAGGTAATGGGACCCCCATCACTCCAAGGTTTTGTTTTGGGAAAGTAAGACCAAGGGAGCTAACCAAGGCCAGGTACCATGCACCCAAATCCTAACAAGCGTAACTATAGCTACCAGTTATCTTGTTGTGTCACAAGACATCCTTTTCTCTTTCTTGCTGGAGGAGGGCTCAGTTCCACAGCTTCACCTTAGCATTCAGCTTATGATAAGAAGTCCATGCAACCCCCCCCCCCCACCCCCCAGACACATTTTACCCCAAACTCAATTCCAAACTTTGGGTCAAAGCCCTAGGAAAGAAAAGTGTATCTAAGGGATCCAGAGGCAGATGACAACATAGGTTAAAAGGGCACAGTACAGGTAAGCATGGCTAACTCCTGCCGATCAAGCTAAGCTCAAGCTTCCCATGTCATGGATAAAGGCCATGGCGTAAATGAATTTTGGGGAATTCAAAGTTACTGATAGCAGGGGAGATAGGGCATACATGGGTAAGAGTGGATGATTCCTACTCCCTAGGCAGCCCTGATTCATGTGTGCAAGCCGTTTTGGCACTCATGGTGGCACCTGCCAAGGTTGCCAGGACTCAGGGATGCAAGGATGGAAGAGGGAAAGAGGATGTTCTTTCTTCTCTCCCTCACATACCCTGTGTATCTGCTCAGAAGATGCCTGCTCCCCGCCTTTCTATAGGGGTAAGCATTCATCTTCAGTCTGTACCCCCCTTTTTTTTTGAGATGGAGTCTTGCTCTGTCACCCAGGCTGGAGTGCAATGGTGCGATCTCGGCTCACTGCAACCTCTGCCTTCCGGGTTCAAGCAATTCTCCTGCCTCAGCCTCCTGAGTACTTAGGATCACAGGCATCCATCACATCCGGCTAATTTTGTGTGTGTGTGTGTGTGTGTATGTGTATGTTTTTAGTAAAGACTGTGTTTTGCCATGTTGTTCAGGCCGCTCTCAAACTGCTGACCTCAGGTAATCCACCCACCTCGGCCTCCCAAAGTGCTGGGATTACAGGCATGAGCCACCGCGCCCGGCCCAGTCTGTACCCCTTTTGAATGCATTCTGAACTTCTGAACTCCTTTGCAAAAAGCATTATTATTATTATTTTTGTCTTCTCCTCGGTTCTATCTTCACAGATAGGCAATTGTGTCTTTTTACTATGGGACACTACCCATGCATCTTCCAAACTAGAAAGAATTAATTTCCCAATCCTTAAACTGGTTGGTTTAGGATTGGGCTCAGGGGAAGGGAACATAGAAGCCCAACATGTTGGCTAAAGGGTAAAGTTTTTTGGTTGATTTTTTTTTTCTTTTTTTTCCAGTAGGGCTTTTGACCTCCTTCTTCCTGTGCAAACTGGAAAAAGGCCTTAGGATTTATGAGCTGTCCTTACCCCTCTCCTTGTTGCATTTTGTTGCCTGTTTTCTAATAACCTGGTTTGTTCCTTGTTGACTTCAGGCCATCAAATTCCAAACGATCATACAACCAAAGCCTTGGATGATGGCCCCTTCTACTGGAAACCCTTAGATATATCTCTGAGGGAGCTGTGACTGCTGCTTCTCCCAAAACAGTGCCACTATCTCCAGGAAGCAGTTAAGATTGGTCTTCATCCTTATCCATATTTTTTATTCGAATGTCAGTTGGATGTACTTCTTTAGAGGGGGAAATGAGACAGGTGGGAAGAGCTACCTGGCAAAACTCCCGCTGGCCTGCACACTGAGAGGGGTGCATACTGGGGTGGAGCTGCAGAAGTTTGTGCAGTTTGCAGCATGGAGGAGTCTGACCCCTCTTTCTGTGTGGAACCTGGGGTTCAAACTGTGAGGCAGGAAGTGCACCAGCAGGGACTCTGGCTTTGTGGAGGGTCCCTGTTTTCTTTTTTTCTCCCTTTTCACCCAAATAAAACCCTACCTTACCCTTCAAATTGTCTATGATCCTAGATTTTCATGGCCCTGTGGCAAGGACCCGATCTTTAGCTGAACTAAGGAAAAGTTCTGCAACAACATGGTGCCTCAGACCATCTGTCCTCACATCTACAGAAAAGTTCCAACTGACGGACGGTATTGAAACAAATAGTTACTTCCTGAGGCAAACCCTATCTTTCACAATTTTGCCAAACCTTTGTGCAGAGGGCTAGGAGGCATTTTTCCTCCAGATTCTGAGTGTCAAAGCAGGATACAACCCAGAGGTGTATAAGCTGGGGGTGGTGAAGAGAGCTGATTGCTCATTCTGAAAGACAGAAAATAGAGGTGTCTCTCATTTCCCTCACTTCTTTTAGTGAAAACTCAGGGTGTGATGGAGAGAGAAAGTGATCATCCGTTTCTCTTCCATCTTTGTATCCCTGAGTCCTGGCGAACTTCACAGGTGCTGGCCATAGGTATCAATGCGGTATGCACCCATGTAGCAGGGAAGACCTAGAGAATAGGAATTAACCTCCCTCACCTGTGCCTGTTTTCCTCTGCTGTGGACAACCTTTGAGTTTCCTGCGCCTGTTTATGCCATGGAGCATGGCCTCCTTCCATGCGGTGGGGGCTGAGGGGTTCAGTGGGCAGGAATTGGTCCTGCCCATTTACATTGTGCCTGTTGCCTGGCTTTGGATCCCTCAGACCTTGTTTTTCTTTGTAGGGCCTCAGCCAGCAACTTGGAGTCAAGTTTGGGACTTAAAAGATATTTCAGGGGCTGTTTGTCTCAAATGGGCCCTGCCGAATTTGCAGTTATCAGCCAGCCGGGATCGTTAATCCATTAACTGCCCTATCAAAAACAGAGTGCTGCGGAGGAGGAGCCCTCTTACTTAGAAAAGGGGGGACAAAAATAAAAGAAAAGAAAAAGAATTTAAGAGGCGATATGGGCATGTCCTGGGGAAAGAACCCCTTGCTCAGTACTAGTGAGTCCCTTTAATCCTTGTATTCTTCCCCTGGTTCAGACCGGGTTGAATTCCATGGCCAGGGGAAAAGTGTTCCATTGGCATGGTGCTTGAGAAGCACCCACCTGTCAGCCTTTTGGGGTCCCAGCAATAGCCGTGTTTATATTTATTTATTTATTTATTTATTTTTATATATTTCCCCTCATGGCTGTTGGGCACAGCCTTTGCATGCTGTGGATGTGCCCAGGCACCCGGGCTGGAAAAGGAGAGGGTGAGGGAATGTGCCCTGAGCTTTGCGTGCCCGTAGCTGTCGAGGTGGAGGTGGAGATGGTGTGCACACATGTGCTGGCAAAGCATTGGTGGTTTCCGTGGGTCAGTTCATGTTGGCAAAGTGGTGGGCAAAGGCTGTGGGCAGGTGCATGCTGGTGGGGGCCCATCTGCAAAAACTCTCTGCTCTGTAGGCAGGGTCTGCCAGTGAAAGAGCGATGACAGTGATTGCTGGCAAGCTACCCAGTTGGGCTTCTGAGGTTTCACGGCAAGCAGGTGTGGCCAGGCAGGGACCCCAGGAGAGGCTGGCAGACAGGGAGGCGCTGAGATCAGACTGGTTCTTTTTCTGCTGTCCAGGTCTGATAGTCAACAAAGGCCAAAGCCACCTAGAGGAGTGTGGCAAGCCTTGGGTTGGTGTTCCTAGCTGTATTCCACTGCAGCTGTTCCCGTGTCAAACCCTGTGGGCTCATGCAGTCTCCAGTACCATCCCTTCCAACTCTCCAAGCAGCAATCCCTGACAGCTTGAATGTTTTGGGGAGTTGTGTGGTCTCCTGCAGCTAGGACTCTCTAAGTCCATGGTGATAGTGGGACACTCCATGCCTATTTAATTCACCCCTTCCCCAGAGCCACTCAGGACCAGGAAAGAGTTCTTGTGTTCAGCAACCTCATGCTTCCCAGCTTCTTCAGCCCAGGGTCTGCATTCTCCTTCCACCCACTCTCAATGTCTTTCTTCCAAAGATCTTCTCAGAGTTGTCTGGTCCTCTTGACGGTCTTGTCTCTTGGTGGCAGAAGTTCTTCCTGGCTGCATGTAGTCAGCCATCTTGGCTCCCAAGAAGCATATGTATCCTTAAAACTGTTTTCATCCTCTGATAGAAATGGTTTTAAAACACCGATTTGCATCAGTGAAATATCCTTGAGCCTGATTTTAACTTATATAGGCTTTAATTTGCATATCAACAAAATGAAACATGGTAGTTCTCTACCCTTTTCTCCTGTACTGACTTTCTTACTTACAGTCAGAAAGAATATTCTTTACCATAAATGTGTTGGTTTATTTCTATACTTTCAATTATATTTATTTGACATATATGACTCTCCGTATGTCAGTATCACACAATCTTGATTACAGGAGCTTAAGTTTTGATAGTAACATTGTATCCTGAAAACATGCTCAATTTGTTTATTATTTATAATAGTTTTTGTGGAATCCTCATGAGTTTCTGTGTACATAAGGTCATGTCATCTGTGAGAAGAGATGCTTTACTTCTTTATAATTTGGATGACTTATTTCTTCTGTTACATATTCTGGCTAGAACCTTACTACAATATTGAATAAAAATGGGGAGAGCAAGCAGCTTTGTCTTGTTCCTGATCTTAGTGAGAAAGCTTTCATTGTTTTACCGTTAAGTATGATATTCGTTCTAGGTTCTCATACTTGCTCTTTATTAGGTTAAAGACATTTTCTTCTATTATTAATTTGTTGATTGTTTCATGGTGAAAAGATGTTGAAATTTGTCACTTTTTCTGCATCTATTGAGAACATCATGGGATTTTTGTTCTTAATGTAATTAATATGGTATATTGCATTGATTTACTTATGTATGTTGAATCACCCTTGCATGTTGGGATAGATCCCATGTTGTTGTGCTAAGTATTTCTTTTTGCATATTGCTGGATTTTTTTTTTTGCTAGCATTTGTTTAGAATTGTATGTCTGTATTTATAAAATATATTGGCCTATAGTTGTGTATTTTTTTCTTTTAATATTTGTCTGGTTTGGGTATACCCATTTTCTTTTAATCTCCTGCAGTTAGGTATACAAGTTCATACTTTGATTGAAACTATTCTAGCAAAGGTTAGAAAATCCAGTGTTCATATCTTTATATTCTATATCACTATCTCTTAATCATATGTTATAATTAATTTCTGACTTTAAAAAATCCTCTATTTCATCAGCATTTATCCTTTGAAGAACTAAGTTAGGAGATACCTCCTATTTGTTTTGTGCCTTAAGAATAGAAGGGGGTAAAGTTGGTGTTTGTGATCAGAAAGGATTTTTACAGAGCAGTGACCAAATTAGATAATTGCTGTTCTGATTATCATAACAACAACAACAACAATAATAATATGTGTGTTAATTACTGAATTCTACTTCTTCCATGCTCGGCACTGCATAGTAAAACAAAACAAAACTTTAAGGAGTTTTCCCTCTGCATGGTCAATGAAAACAGTGTGATTCAGATGTTAAGCCACTGGCTGCTTCTCCATCCCTGATTACCTTCCATTCTCCTTGTCCAGGCTCCATGACTCAAGTGACTGAAAGACGTAGGGTCAGTGGAGTAGGCTAGTCTTTCTTGTATCAGAGTATGGAAAGACTGGCTGCTTGAATGTGATCAAGGTAACATTTATTCACTCATTAATCAACTGGTATTTTATTGAGCCTCAATTATATACCAGACATTGTTCTAGGGAAAGGGAATACAGCAGCAAATAAGATAGATATAGTGCGTGTTGCCATGAAACTTGCCTTCTTGGAGTGGCATGGATATTACATTGTATTGTGGGGTCAACAAACTTTTGGTGTAAAAATATTTGCAGCTTTTATAGACCAGATGATCTCTGCCACATATATCAAGCCTGTGGTTGTGGTACAAAAGTACCCATAGAGAATGTATAAATTAATGAGTGTGGATATGTTCTAATGAAACTTTATTTACATAAACAGGTGGTGGGCCAGGTTTTTTGCTAGGGATATAATTTTCCAACACTGGTCTAAATGCATAATCATGAATACAGGAAATGAAATGGTAGCAAAACAGGGGATTTCTTTTTCATTTTAAAGGGAGGTAAAACCAGAATGAGCCTGTGAAAGCCAGTTTCCTAAGACCTTTAAATTCTGCACAGGAATGGTGAATATAAAACTGCACTGTCTTGCAGAAGATAGGGAATTATTATGATTAAAGTGTACAAGATATGTCATAGAACATTCTTAAATCATTTTGTGTTATTATCAAATGATTTAGTTTCAAACTTTTCATATTCTGAGTCACAATTTTGGTTGCTTTTCAAGTGTGCCTCAATGAAGCACAGTCTTATAATGTCTACTCTCTACGCTAAAAACTCATCTCTGACATTTTGTTCCTGTGTGGGCCAGAGTCGACAAAACACATGTACTATCTAGGGTTTGTTCCAAGGGTAGATGAAGTTTAAATTTGCTTTTATTTTTTAATGGATTATAAAACACATAACTTGAGCAAAGCCAAGAACAAATCAGCTACTTGGCATTTCTGAGACATTTTTGAAATGCTGGAAGTTATTCTTTGCCCAGGACTGTCATGGGAGATATGGAACCTCTGAAAAGGGTCACTTTAAACAGGGGATTGTAATAGTAATTATTGAATAACTTCTCCTTAAAAACTTCCTTTTAGATGCAGTTATTTTTAAGCAATATACTTTATATTCTGGCAGTTTGTTTCGGTTCACAGGTACTATTAGCATGCAGAAGTTTTGAAGCATTTTAATTCATTCTTTGATAAAGTACAAAAGTTAACATTTAAGACAAGATCTCTTCTGTTTATATGTTCTTCTGATTCTTGTTAAAGGTCTGGTTATACAGCTGCATGATGAGACTTGATTCCCATTTTTCTTTTTGTTGTCATCTTTGAGATGGGCATAAATAATCTTTAATTTTCTTGCTTAATATATTCTGCGAGGTGAAGTGGTTTACCGTGGTGGTTTGACCTTTGTAGTATTATGTATGTTGGCAAGATGGACATGCATTTCTGTGATGCATGGTAATGAAAAATTAGTTTATAAAAGGATGCCACCTTCAGGTAATAGGAGGGAGCAGGAAGGAAGCTTTTATATAATAACACATTAGGGGCAATTTATTTCTGCAACAAGCTTCTGTATGAATTAAATTTTTCTTTCAAACAATTGAATTGTAACCCCAGATTCCCTCCCTCCTTTCTGAACTGTGATCAGAACTTTTTATTATTGAGGAAAGATTTATCATTCAGTTAATAAGTATTTGTGAATGTGATCTACACTTAATGTAAATTGAGAAAAGAATAGACAGTTACACCCACCGGCACACACACATAAGTTTGAATAATTAACCATCGAATTTCTCACTCTCTCCTCATTGAGAAGAAGAATCCATAAAATGATCTCAAATACTTTCCCCCACCTCCCTTAATATCTACCCTCAAAATAATCTTATTTTTAATTTTTTATTTGGGACAAATAGTCGGCAGATAGATTTCTAAGAAGGCATATAAAATTTGATTAATGAGCCAAAGGTCATATTGCATAAAATATGTGGCAGAGAAAATATTAGGAAGTTTTTGGAAAAATATTTGTGGGGAAATACTTCTCTCTAAGTCAGCATTCCTACAACTGGGGAATTGCTTTTTGGCACAATACAGTGGATGGAAAAAGAAGGCAAGTGAATAGTGCAAAAAGGGACCAGAAATTAAAGACATAGTGTAGGCCACGGAGCCAAATGGACAGCCCTCAGAGCATGCTGAAAAAAGTATGTATATGTAAGGAAGAGTAGTTTCCCTTCATTTTATTTTCACTATAATTTCGTTTCCACTATAGCCCTTATTGTAAACAGTTGTAACCAAAATGGAATTTCCTTTTTAGCAATCTGTCCTCACTTTTTCTTTATAAATCAAAAGGATTAAAGAAGTAGGAAAATAATTCTCCTTTATGTCAAAGTTGTCCAAATATGAAGAGAGCTGTTTCTAAAGGTGGTAAATTTTCTGTTATTAGTAGGTTCAACTGTAGGTTGATTAGAAGCCACAGGGGGTAGTAAGAGCACATGGTCCAATCAGGCTCACAACTAGACCTAGTAGCACCAAAGACAGGGAGAAAGAACAAATAGTCTACAATATAAAAATAGTACTATTGAAGTATTTTCCCAGTAGACATAGGCACCAAGTAAGTTTATGTCTGAATTATGTTGGTCTGTCCCAAATAAATCCTCTATGTTTTTAAAGATGAATTTGGTTTAAGAAACCAGGCTTTTTATTTTGTAATTTAAATTTACCATAATATTTAATGCACTTTCTAGTTCAAAATTCTAAAAATGAGGAGACAGTGCTTTTTGTGTAAGTAAGATAACATAAATAAAGAGGTCTTAACATCAACAGACTAATATAATTAGAAATGTAACATGAAAATAAGGCATATTCTAATGGTTTCACACAGTGTCTCTGATAAGATTTGATCAATACACAAAGAACTGCAGAATGCAATAAAAAGAGCAAGATGTGATGCACTAAGCATTTTGTTTTTAAAATGTTTTCCAAATATCATTTCATATCTGGCTACTGACATTAAATGCCATAAATTTTAGAAATTATAATCTATTGATTTGAATAGACATTTATTCAGAAAGATATACAAATAGCCAAGAAACACATCAAAAGATACTCAGTATTATTGGTCATCAGGTAAATACAAATCAAAACTATAATGTGATACCACTTCACACCCACCAGGATGGCTAGAATCAGAAAGAAAGAAAATAAAAAGTGTTTAAAACATGGGAAATGGTGAATAGGAGGCAGAACCAACTTGCTGCTCCACTCGGATGGACAGAGCAGCATCCAGAGACTCACATGGTAAATTTTGCTTCAAGAACTATGGCAGGAACATACCAGGAAAGCATAGGGAAGCCACAGACCCTTTGAAGGAGGTGGATTGCGGCTGCAGGCTCTGTAGGACAGCCAAGGAATGGAGTTTGCTTGCTTTCTCAGCTGTGAGATTTGTAACCTGGGGCAAGTTTTTGGCCCAGCTCACCAACTGCCTGGAAAAAAACTCAGTGCTGTTGGGGGGTGGGGGCACAGTAGGAGTGAGACAGGCCTTTCAGATTACAGGCTGCATGAGAGCTGGGTGGGACCTGTGGCTGCCAGCTTTCTCCCACTTCCATGGCTATCTGTGTGATGCAGCAGAGGCAGCCATAATACCCCTTGGAACATAAAATCCATTGGCCTGGAAACCACACCCCATTCCCCACAGCCATTGCAGCAAGCCCCACCCAAGGAGAGTGTGAGCCCAGACACGTCTAATGGTGCCCCCACCTGATGGTGTTTCTCTACCTGCCTTGGTAGCCAAAGACAAAAGACATAATATCTTGGGATCTCTATGGCTCTGCCCCCTGCCTGACCCTAGGGCAAGCTTGTATCCTTCCTATACTACTGCAGGTGATGCACTCTTGAAAGTGCACCCTCCTGGCTGCAGGTCAACAAACACAAAAGCATCTCACTAAACAAAAATACAACCAAGGTCTCTCACAGAACCCACTTCACTCCCCTGGTACCTCCACTGAAGTAGACGCTATTATCCACAGTTGAGAGCATTAAGATGGATCACATCACAGGACTCTTTGCAAACACTCTCCAATACCAGCCCAGAGCCTAGTGGTTCTGCTGGGGGGCTAGATCAACAAGAGAAATAAAAATAGCTGCAATTTGGCTCTCAGAAAGCCCCATCTCTAGGGGAAGAGGGGAGCACTAAATAAAGGGAGCACCCTGTAGGACAAAAGAATCAGAAGAGCAGCCCTTTAATCCCAGATCTTCCCTCTGACATAGTCTACACAAATGAGAAGATAATATGGTAATATGACAAAACAAGGTCCTTTAACAACCCCAAAAGATCACTCTAGCTAAACAGCAATGTGTCCAAACCAAGAAAAAATCTCTGAACTGCCAGAAAAAGAATGCAGAACATTGATTGTTAAGTTGATCAAGGAGGCATGAGAGAATGACAAAGTCCAACTTAAAGAAATTAAAAAAAAAAAAAGATACAGAATATGAATGGAAAAAATCTCCACTGAAATAGATAACAGAAACAAAAAACAATCACAACATCTGGAAATCAAAGACACAGAGAAATGCAAAATGCACTGGAAAGTCTCAGCAATAGAATGGAACAAGCAGAACAAAGAACTTCACAGTTCAAAGAAAAGGATTTTGAATTAACCAAATCCAACAAAGACAAAGAAAAAATTTTTTTCTAAAGTGAACAAAGCCTCCAAGAAGTTTGGATTATGTTAAATGACCAAACCTAAGAATAATTGGTGTTCCTGAGGAAGAAGAAAAATAAAAAAGTTTGGAAAATGCAATTGAGGGAATAATCAAGGAAAACTTCTGTGGCCTTGCTAGAGATCTAGACATCCAAATACAAGAAGCTCAAAGAACACCTGGGAAGTTCATTGCAGAAAGATCATCACATAAGCACATAGTAGTCAGGTTATTTAGAGTCAGGATGAAGGAAAGAATCTTAAGAGCTGTGAGGCAAAAGCATCAGGTAACCACTAAAGGAAAACCTATCAGATTCACAGCAGATTTCTCAGCAGAAACCCTACAAGATAGAAGGGATTGGAGTCCTGTTGTTAGCCTCCTTAAACAAAACAATCAGCAACCAAGAATTTTGTATCACACAAAACTAACCTTCATAAATGAAGGAAAGTTACAGTCTTTTGCAGAGAAACAAATGCTGAGATAATTTGCCACTACTAAGCCAGCACTACAAGAACTGAAAAAAAGAACTCTGAATCTTGGAACAAATCCTTGAAATGCACCAAAATAGAATCTCCTTAAAGCATACATTTCACAGGACCTATAAAACAATAACAATTTTTTTTTTTAAAAAAAAGGTATTCAGGCAATAAATAGCATGATGGATAGAATAGTATCTCATATCTCAATACTAACAATGAATGCAAGTGGCCTCAATGGTCCACTTAAAAGATACAAAATGGATAAGAATTCTCCATCCGAGTATCTGCTGTCTTCAAGAGACACACTTAACACATAAGGACTCACATAAACTTAAGGTAAAAGGGTAGAAAAGGATATTCTGTGAAAATGGACATCAAAAGCAAGCCAGAGTAGCTATGCTTTTTTCTTTTCTTTTCTTTTCTTTTTTTTTTCAGTACAGAGCCTTGCTCTGTTGCCCAGGCTGTAGTGCACTGGTGTGATCTTGGCTCAGTGCAACCTCCACCTTCTGGGTTCAAGCAATTCTCCTGCCTCAGCCTTCTGAGTAGCTGGGATTTGCAAACACCCACTACCATGCCTGGCTAATTTTTATATTTTTAGTAGAGACAGGGTTTTACCATGTTGTCCAGGCTGGTCTTGAACACCTGACCTCAGGTGATTCACCCATCTCAGCCTCCCAAAGTGCTGGGATTACAGGTGTGAGCCACTGCACCCAGCTGAGTAGCTATTCTTACATCAGACAAAACAAACTGTAAAGCAACAGCAGTTAAAAAACACAAAGAAGGACATTGTATAATAATAAAAGGACTAAGCCAACAGGAAAGTACCACATTCCTATATATATATGCACCTAACAATGGAGGTCCAAAATTTATAAAACAATTACTACTAAACCTGAGAAATGAGATAGACAGCAACACAATAATAGTGGGGGATTTCAGTACTCCACTGACAACACTAGACAGGTCATCAGGACAGAAAGTCAACAAAGAAGCAATGGACTTAAATTATACCCTGGAACAAATGAACTTAACAGATATTTATAGAACATTCTACACAACAACTGCAGAATATACATTCTATTCAACAGCACATGGAACATTTCTCAAGATAGACCATATTGTAGGCCACAAAACAAGTCTCGACAAATTTAAAACAAATGTAAATTATATCAAGTACTCTCTCAGACCACAGCTGAATATAATTGGAAATTAACTCAAAAAGGAACCCTGAAAACCATGCAAATACATAGAAATTAAATAACCTGTTCCTGAATGATCTTTGGGTCAACAATGAAATCAGGATGGAAATTAAAAATTTATTTGAACTGAACAATAATAGTGACACAACCTATCAAAACATCTGGGATACAGCAAAAGTGGTGCTAAGAGGAAAGTTCATAGCATTAAATGTCTACATCAAAAAGTCTGAAAGAGCACAAATAGAAAATCTAAGGTTACACCTCAATGAACAAGAGAAAAAAGAGAAAAAACAAACACAAATCTAGAAGAATAAAAGAAATAACAAAGATCAGAGCAGAACTAAATGAAATTGAAACAAAAAATACAAAAGATAATTGAAACAAAAAGCTAGTTCTTTAATACACATATATATATGTTGAGATATATTATATATATATATCTCTCTCTCTGATAGACCATTAGTGAGATTAACCAATAAAAGAAGGGAGAACATGCAAACAAGCTAAATGAGAAACAAAACAGGAGATAGTACAACCAATATCACAGAAATACAAAAGATCATTTAAGGCTACTATGAACACCTTTATGCATATAAACTAGAAAACTTAGAGGAGATGGATAAATTCCTGGAAATATGCAACCCTCGTAGATTAAACCAGGAAGAAATAGAAACTTTGAACAGATGAATAACAAGGAACAAGATTGAAGTGGTAATAAGAAAATTGCCAATAAAAAAAAGTTTAGTACCAGATGGATTCACAGCTGAATCATACAGACATTCAAATAATATTTGGTACCAATCTTATTGGCACTATTCACAAAGATAGATAGAGAGGGAATCCTTCCTAAATCATTCTATGAAGCCAGTATCACCCTAATACCAAAACCAGGAAAGGACATAACAAAAAAAGAAAACAACAGACCAATATCTCTGATGAATATAGATGCAAAAATCCTCAAAAAATTACTAAGAGAATCCAACAGCATATCAAAAAGATAATCCACCATGATAAAGTGGGTTTTATACCAGGGATGCAGGAATAGTTTAACATATGTAAGTCAATAAATGTGATACACCACATAAACAGAATTAAAAACAAAAATTACATGATCATCTAAATAGATGCAGAAAAATGCATTTGACAAAATTCAGCATCCCTTTATGATTAAAATCCTCAGCAAAATTGGCATAGAAGGGACATACCTTAAGGCAAAAACAGCCATCTAGGACAAACCCACAGTCAACATTATACTGAACAGGGAGGAGTTGAAAGCATTTCCCCTGTGAACTGGAACAAGACACGGACACCCACTTTCACTGCTTCTATTCAACATAGTACTGGAAGTTCTAGCCAGAGCAATCAGACAAGAGAAAGAAAGAAACGGCATCCAAATCAGTAAAGAGGAAGTCAAACTGTTGCTATTCACGGATGACACAATCATATACCTAGAAAACCCTAAAGACTCATCCAAAATACTCCTTGAACTGATAAATGAATTCAGCAAACTTTCATGATACAAAGTTAATGTACACAAGTCAGTATCTCTGCTATACGCCAACAGCAATCAAGCTGAGAATGAAATCAAGAACTCAACTCCGTTTACAACAGCTAAAAAAACAAAAAACAAACAAACAAACAAAAACTTACGGATATACCTAACCAAGGACGTGACAGAGCTCCATGTAGTTTTACATGGAAAACTACAAAACATTGCTGAAATAAATCATAGATGACACAAACAAATGGAAACACATCTCATGTTCATGAATGGGTAGAATCAATATTGTGAAAAAGACCATACTGCCATAAGAAACTTAAAAATTCAATGCAATTCCCATCAAAATACCATCATTCTTCACAGAACTAGAAAATACAATCCTAAAATCCATATAGAACCAAAAAAGAGCCCACACAGCCAAAGCAAAACTAAGTAAAAGAGCAAATCTATAGATATCATATTACCCAACTTCAAACTATACTATAAGGCCATAGTAGCAAACATAGCATGGTACTGGTATAAAGATAGGCATATAGACCAATAGAACAGAATAGAGAACCCAGAAATAAAGCCAAATACTTACATCCAACTGATCTTTAACAAAGCAAATAAAAACATGAAGTGGGGAAACGACACCCTATTCAACGAATAGTGCTGGTATAATTGGCAAGCCACATGTAGAAGAATGAAACAGGATCCTCATCTCTCACCTTATACAAAAATCAACTCCATTTGGATCAAAGACTTAAATCTAAGACCTGAAACCCTGAAAATTACAGAAGATAACATGGGAAAAACCCTTGTAGACATTGGCTTAGGCAAAGACTTCATGACTAAGAAACCAAAAGCAAATGTGCCATGAACAATCATAAATAGATGGGACTTAATTAAACTAAAAAGCTTCTCCACAGCAAAAGAAATATAGCAGATTTAACAGACAACTCACAGAGTGAGAGAAAGTCTTCACAATCTATAGCTGCAACAAAGCGCTAAGATCTAGAATCTACAAGGAACTCAAACAAATCAGCAAGAAAAAAATCATGCAATCTCATCAAAAAGTTGGCTAAGGACATGAATAGATGATTCACAAAAGAAGATATACAATTGTCAACAAACATATGAAGAAATGCTCAACATCACTAATAATCAGGGAAATGCAAATAAAAATCGCAATGCAATAACACCTTATTCCTGCAAGAATGGCCATAATTAAAATAATAATAATACATATTGGCATGGATTGCTGAAAAGAGAACACCTTTACACTGTTGGTGGGAATGTAAACTATTACAACCACTGTGGAGAGAGAGAGAGAGAGTCTGGCTCTGTCTCCTAGGCTGGAGTGCAGTGGCATGATCTCAGCTCACTGCAACCTCTGCCTCCCAGGTTCAAGCGATTCTCCTGCCTCAGCCTCCCCAGTAGCTGGGACTACAGGCACATGCCACCACGCCTGACTAATTTTTTGTGGTTTTATTAGAGACGGGGTTTCACCATGTTAGTCATGACAGTCTCAATCTCCTGACCTAGTCATCTGCCCCCCTCGGAATATATTTTCAAAATTAATTGTAGAGTTTAAACAGATGAATTGCATGACATGCGAATATAGGTATATAGGTATATATCCCACTAGAGTAGTTTTAAAAATTATACTCTGTTTTCTCCAAAAAGATATTTATTATGCATAACAATTGCACAATAATTACATCTTCCTCTGTAAGATTCAAAGAATGCTTTCACAGTCAAGAAAAAGATCAATAGTTCACAATTTTAAAATTAAAATGCCTAGCAAATTCTGATTCAGCCTCTCTCTATCTCCCACCAAAATACTTATGAGGACATTAAAAAGGTAAGAGCTAAAGCAAAATTCTGTACTGGCAATCTATTACCAAAAACTTTGACTTACCAGCAACAACTAGATTAAGCATGCCAACCAGTAAAAAGATAGAAAATCCTTTATCTCTTTGTGGTTGTTTGTACCCTGAATCTGATACTCAAGTATCGGACCAAGGACAGAAATGGTTAGGCTTCTCTCTGCTTCAAGGAAGCTGCTTGCTTTTGGAAATAAGGCTAATGCTGTTATACTACGTCACCCGTCTCCACTCATTCGAAATTTATATAGAGATTTCAACTCTAAGAATACAGCATGTCAAGAAGCCTAAGACAGATATTATATCCTGAGAAATACAGTTCCATAATTAAAGTTTGTGGGTGGAGACAGAAAAAGGCCTTGCTATATCTGAAAAGAGGTTTGTGTCATTATTTTGGACAAAGTGTGGGACAAGAATGATCTAAATATCTCGTTTGATGGCAGTCAGCAAGTTTGAATAGTTCTTTGTTCAAGGATCAGTAAATATGTATATCATTATATTAATATATACTTGAGATATATTAATATACTTTCATAAATATAAATATATATTTATATGTAGCAAACCTATATACTAAATACATATTTATGTATAGATATAAATGGTATATATTGTTAAATATATGTACATATTTAAATATAAATATATATAAAGTGTATATGTTTAAAAATATATATTTGGTATATGTATATATACACTTACATTGTTAGTAGAATATGCTACATATATAAATATATGTGTGTATATATTATGTGTATATATTATGTATATCTACATATATATTTAAACATATATACAGATATATGCCTATATTCAACACTTTATCATAAAGAAATTTGGGCCAGTTTGATACAGAAGCAATTTTTCAAAGTATCTATGTTTAAATCTCTTTGATTGCTAACAATATACTAAGCAAATTTATTCAATTTTTAATAATATACAATTTCTTTTCATAGGTTTACCTTTTGTATTATTTATTTATGAATTTCCTATTTTTGTCCTTCAAACATTTTTCTACTGGGATGTAGGCAGTTGTCTCATTTATTTGTTAGAACTCTACATAGCAAGGGTTTGAACTCTATGTTGCAAATGTTACCTGCATTTCACTCACCTTTCAATTTTGATTATAATTGTTCTTGAGATTGTTTAGATACAGAAATTTAAAAATAAAATTGTAGTTGATTCTTTTAGTCTTATCCTATGAAGTTTTTCAATTGTCTGTCATTATTTTCTAATTTGAAATAACACCTTTAGGATTTATAAAGTTTATCAACATATATAAAGATGTAGATTACATAAACATTTTTTGCTATTCTTGCACCAGTACTATGTTGATTTATTTTAGCTTTATATTCCATCAATATTTTTAATCTAATAGTGCAAGCAAGGTCTCTTCATTATTCTTATTTTCAAAATTATCTTGGCTGTATCACCTCATTAGCACTTAGAGATGATATTTAGATCAGTTTGTCAAATTTTCCTCCTAACAAATAATATGGCATGTCTTGTTTTTATAGAAGATTTTGTCTTTTATTTACCACAGTAAAGTTTTACAGTTTACTTGATGGAGATCCAACACATTTTCCAAAGTTATTCTAAGAGATTTTATCATTTTTGTTGCTGGCATAGAATACTTTTAAAGATAATAGTTATTTTTCTGTTGATATTTGATATTTGAACAGAATATATATTCTCTGGTACAATACAGTATATTTTAGAACAAGATAATTAAATGAAATATTTAAATTCATAAAATTCTTATGCATTTTGGTTACCTTGATTTGTTAAATTCTATGACAAAAAAATCATTCCAATGTGGGTTTGTCTGCTGTTTCTCTTTGCACGTTCATTAATGTTTCCTTTTTTGTGATATAAACCTTATTTTCTATCTAGAATACCTGTTTTATTAACATGAAATATTACTTTTATCCAAACTTACAACTCCTTGATTTTTTTTTCAGATATTAACATCACAAAGCCCACTTTCTTTATATTAGCCCTTAATGTGTTGGTACTTTTCTTATTCCTTTTTTTGAACTTTTTATTTCATTATGCCTTAAGCATTGTTCTTTATGAACTAGGAGAGAGAGATGTATTTCCTATGTCAGTAGAGGGAAAGATATTTATTAAAAAAATTACTCCTTTGTTTTTTTAGACTGAGTAACTAGGTGGATTATGGTACCATTTACCGAGTTAAGGGATACCTGGGGAATAATAGGTTTGGAGAGTTGGAAATAAGTCTGTTTCAGATGTATTCAGTTGGATACAAAGATAATTAGTAGACAATTAATATACAAGTCTGGATTTCAAAGTTAGTGTTTAGGAGATTTAATTTTTGGAGTAGCCAGCTGATAGGTGATATTTAAATCTATGAGACTTGATATGATCACCTTGAGTGAGGGTACAAGAGTGAAAGCAATAGAAGTCTGTGGACTTCTAGGGCACTAAGCTCTAGGGCACTTTAACATTTTTATTTTTACTTTTTTATTTTTATTTTCTTGGTAGGTGTATATATTTATAAGGTACATGAGATGTTTTGATGCAGGCATGCAATGTGTAATAATCACATTATAGAAAATGGGGTATAAATTCTCTCAAGCATTTGTACTTTGTGTTACAAAAACAAACATCATATGTTATCACTTATTTGTGGGATCTAAAAATCAAAACTATTGAACTGATGAAGGTAGAAAGTAGAAGGATGGTTCCCAGAGGGTGGAAGGGTAGTGGAAGGCTGGTGGCAGGGAGATGGGGATGGTTAATGGGTACAAAAAGTAGTTACATATGATAAATAAAATCTAGGATTTGATAGCACAACAAGGAGACTATAGTCAATAACATTTTAACATGTTTAGATGGGAGGAAGAGGATTCAGCAAAGGAGCACAGGAAGAGGCCTCGGTAACATAAGATGAAAACCAGGAGAGTGTGTTTTCCTAGAAGCAGAAGGGAAACTTTCCGAGAGGCAAGAAGTGAACAATTCTGTCAAAAGTTTCCGAACTCTCCAAATGAAGTTTAAGTGGTGAAGGAAATATTTTGTATCTGTGCTGTGCAACACAGTAACCACTATCCACAAGTGGCTCCTAAGCACTTGAAGGATGGCTACTGCAACTGAGGAACTGAACTTTTTGTTTTACCTCAATCTTAATTGCCAAATGTGCCTTGTTTCTGTTACACTAAACAGTGCAGCTTGAGCTTTGAAAGATGAACACAGACAATTGTCCATTTGGTACCTCAGTTTTCTTGGAATGGAGGGGACAAAAGTTGTGTCAGAGTAGACTGAAGCATAAGACAGAAGAAATCATTTCAGTAATATCACATTAAGGGAAAAATCAGGTTGCAAAGTCATATGTGGAGTGAGATTCCTATATTATTATATTATATAAAGACATAAAAAAACTGAAAAGAATATACATTAAAATAACAATGGATTATCTCTAAGTAGTGAGATAATGCTCCTTTTCACACGATTTTTAAATTATACAATTTTTACAATAGTTACATGTTCTTTACAAAATTCTAAAAATGCAATTAACATTATTTTAAATGCAAATTTCAGCCACTGAACGATAAAAAAATTATTTCATGTTTGATGAAATTGGGGTATTTAAATATGATTCCCTCAGTGATGTCAAATATATTAGATCAACATTTTCTACTTTCAAAAAATAGAACTGGAAGTTGATAATTCAAGGAAATTACAAGATCTTTGACCTTCCATTAAGTCTTTGACTTGAATATAATGTAAATCTTTCTGAAGTTAAATGGCTATAAATGGGCATTTTAGTACATTATCTCAGTATATTTAAATTGTACAATTCCTTCAACAATACTTACTCTAGATTTAACTTTTTAAAAGTATGATGGTTGGGAATTTATTCCACGTCAAATTTAAATATAATTAAACTTTGAATTCCTGAGAATTATTGAACAGTCTGGAATATTAAATAAAATTAATATTGCCATTAATTTTGTAAACTTTTTAAAAATAATGCTTCTGATTAGTAACTATTATTAGACATTAAAATACCTAAAATGTTATAACATTGGTATTCCATGAACATACATCTTTGTTAATAAACTGTAATCTATTTTCTAATAGAGTTTTCTTCAGTTTGATATTTACCTCCATTTATCTGAGCACTGTTATACTTTTGTATAAAGGGTGACATTGCTCTCTTGCCTAATTTATTAAAATAAAAAAATAAGCTTTGATTAAAATCTGTGACCTTCCATCTTGTGAATCTCCATGGATTTTCTTTAAGATTCTGAGCAAAAGGAGGCAGGTGTATGGCTTATGAATTTTCAAGATGATTTTGGTTCCAAAACCATTGATTGTATTATCTGCTTATAATGATTGTAAACAGAAATGAGAAAATGGTATCAATTGGAATCTAATGAAACATAATTTTTTCATTATGTTTGGCACAGCATCACAAACATGTTAACTTCTTTCCATTCCCCAAATTCTCTCAAACTCCAGAATTCTTACTAATACTCTGTCAGAAAGCATAAACCTGAGGCCCAGGTAATTTGTAAAATGCACAGAAAAGATGATTATTGTCCATGTTTTCCCAAGATAATTCCCCTAACATTGCGTTAGGTGTAGCATAGAAGAAAGAACATTGGGTCAGGAGTAAGAAAACCCAGATTACCTTCCCAGGCTTCTGTTTGCATCCAGTGTGTGTGATACTGGGTATATTATTAAAACTCCTTGTGATTGGATTCCTTGTTAAAAAATAAAGTGTAGGTCTTAATGGTTTTTACTTAATAGGGCTATCTCTGGTGATTACATTCTGAAACAACTTTTTAGTGCACCTAGCAGAGTTTCTAACCTCCAAAAAATATCAAATAAACATCTCCCTTCTTCAAGGGAGTTCATCAAATCCAAGTTCCACTTTCATTCTGCCTTTTTATTCGTGTGTTTGAGGGCATACTATTTAACTTCTCTAACCTTAGCAATCTGTACAAAGACAATAATATTATTAATTATCCTGTGAGATTTTCTTGAAGATTATAGCCTAGTATGGGATTACATATGTGATGTTTCTCACAAGACAGTAAGTAGATAACATTAGTGGTTCATCTAAAATTTGCTTCAAAAATGTACCAATACTAATATATGCAGGATGCAAGCAACCCAATTCTTATCTTTCCTCTCTTCCTTTCTTCAGCAAACATGGTGAAGCTACTTTTGGTCTCAAATGACCCAAATCTTTATAAAAGGCACAATATATCTCTCACAATATATCAACGTGGGCCAAACTGAGAAAATATCTTGCAAATTATTGTTATAGTCAAAGAAAGAGAAGATATGGGACAGAACCTCAACAGGATTGTGGCAGGAAAATTAGTGTTTTTCAAAATACTTTCTGTTCTTTTTAAAGATCACTTAAATTCCAATTTTTTTCTATTATAATGTGATAAAGTTGTCAGCTGCCAGGTGCATTCATATTATATGACAAAGTGTTTCTCATGGAAGGCAGGATGTCCAAATCCATATTTATGAATGCCATCGCATATACAGCCAAGTGAAATGCTGAAGCACTTACCTGGATAATTCTTGCTCAATGCCTTATGTCATTACAAAAAGAAAGGTATTAATTTAAAGGGCAAATTTTTCAACTTGAATATTATTAAAATTACAATTTTTAATTTGCATGTTCAGATACATCACAAGTGAAACAAAAGATTAAAAATAACTATACTATATGATATGGTTTTGATTTGTGTCCCCACCCAAATCTCATGTTGAATTGTAATCCCCAATGTTGAAGGAGGAGCCTGGTGGGAGGTGATTGGGTCATAGAGGCAAATTTAAGTGGTGTTAAGCCTGAAGGTGTACAGAGGGCAGGAGTTCAGGCTTGGGAGCTCCTACCTGCATTGCAGAGGATGCATGAAAACGCCTGGATGTCCAGGCAGAAGTCTGTGGCAGAGGTGGAGCCCTCATGGAGAACCTCTTCTAGGAAAGTGCAGAGGGGAAATGCAGGGTTGGAGCCCCTATGCAGAGTCCCCACTGAGGCATTGCCTAGTGGATCTGTGAGAAGAAAGCCACCATCCTCCAGACCCAGGAATGGTAGATCCACTGACAGCCTGCACCATGTGCCTGGTGAAGCTGGAGGCACTCAATGCCAGCTCATGAAAGCAGCTGATGGGACTGTACCCTGCAGAGCCACAGGGCCAGAGATGCCCAAGGCCTTGGGAACCCACCCCTTGCATCAGTGTGGCCTGGATGTGAGACATGGACTCCAAGTAGTTTATTTTGGAGGTTTAAGATTTAGCGCCTACTCTGCTGGGTTTTGAACTTGCATGGGGCCTGTAGCCTCCTTTTATTGGCCTATTTCTCTCTTTTGAAATTGGTGTATTTACCAAATGCCTGTAGCCCTATTGTATCTTGGAAGTACCTAACTTGTTTTTGATTTTACAAGCTCATAGGCAGAAGATACTTGCTTTGTCTCAGATGAGACTTTGGACTGTGAACTTATGAGTTAATGCTGAAATAACTTAAGACTCGTAGGACTGTGGAAAAGGGATGGTTGTATTTTCAATGTGAGAAAGACATGATATTTTTTGGGGGCCAGGGGCAAAATGATATGCTTTGGATTTGTTTCCCCACACAAATCTTATAATTCCCAATGTTGGAGGAGGGGCCTGATGGGAGATTATTGGATCATGGGGTCAGATTTCCTTTTGCTGTTCTCATGATAGTGAGTGAGTTCTCATGAGATCTGGTTGTTTAAAAGTGCATAACACCTCCTCTTCACTATCTTCCTCCTGCTCCAGCCATGTAAGTAGTGCCTCCATCCTCTTCACCTCCTCCATGATTGTAAGTTTTCTGAGGCCTCACTATTCATGCTTCCTGTACATCCTGCAGAACCATGAGCCATTTAAACCTCTTTTATAAAATAAATTATCTGGACTTAGGTAGTTCTTTACAGCAATACAAGAATGGACTAATATGCCATATAATAATATAAATATTATTGTGATTAGTTTGAGGTCAAAATAAAAATAATTAAACAATTTGAAATAATATTTCTTTATTTTACATATAATACACACTCAGGGACAAAAAAGGAAATGAAAAATGTAAATGGAAAAGATCACCTACAACTCAGAAACACCTACCATTAACATAAAATGTATTTTAAAATAAAAACAGTAATTTACATTGGATGACAAGGCAACTATATAATTGTATCAACTGATGATTTCGCAGATTATTACACAAACTAACTCAGTAATAAGCAGTTTTGCCGTTTTGTGGCAATGATTTTATATAACTTCACTAGAAAAAAATGCATTCTGAAGTAAAAAAAAATTGATATGCTATTACTAAGTTAATAAAAATCTTGACTCCTGATACCATTTAATGGCTTGTATGTTTTTAAAAATTAACCAATAAATGAAAGCTTATATTCACACAGAGACTTAATGCACACATATTTATAGAAGCTTTGCTTTTAATAGTCTAAAACTAATAAACCTCAAATTGTTGATCAACAAATGAAAGAATAAAAAAATTGTGGTATATGCAATAAAAAGAATTAATTCTTGACGTACATAACACATAAGAACCTCAAAATACAGACAGTCCCCAACTTGCATTGGTTCTACTTAAAAATTTCTTAACTTTAGAGTACAAAAGTGATATGCACCTAGTAAAAATCATACTTTGAATTTTGATCTTTTCCAAGGCTACTCATGTAGTAATAAAGATAATCTCTTGCAATGTTGTACGGTGGCAGCCGGCCACAGCTCCCAGTGAGCCACAGCACCATGAGTGTCAAGAAATAACACTGTGCTCTGCAGTGTACTGTATTTAATACATCACATGAGAAATTTAGTACTTTATTATAACATAGGCTTTGTGTTGGATGATTTCATCCAACTGTGGGCTACTGTAAGTGTTCTGAGCACGTTTAAGGTAAACTAAGCTAAGTTATGATGTTCCATAGGTTAGGTACATCAAATGCATTTTGACTTGCAATATATTAAACTTACAATGGGCTTACTGGAACATAGCCCATTGCAAGTCAAGGAACATCTGTAATGTGATCTGTAAAAGAAGCAAGAAAAAAGTACATTATGTAAAAACTTATTAATAGAAAGTTCTAGAAATTGAAAAGTAACCTATAGTGACAGAAAACAGATTAGCAGCTGCTACACACAAGGGAAGGGAGGGTAGTCATAGAGGTAGGTGGAGACATATTGTGGTGTGTGAAAAGAGATAGAAAGAATAAATTATTAAGGAGCACTAGAAAATTTCTGGCGATGTTAGATTTGATACTTTCATGATTGTGGTGATGGCTTCACAGTTGTGAACATGTGTCAAAACCTTGCAATTATACACTTGAAACACAAACAATGAGGTTTATTACATATCAATTATACCTCAGTAAAACTATTAAGAAAATAACATATCCTACATCCTATTCACCTCTGTTAAAAAGAAAAAGAAAACGATAGGCTTTTATGACACTTTTTGACATTCTGTATCTTTGTTCTATGATGCTCAACAATCAAGATCTTTGGAAACATTACAGGTTCCTCCAGAAGACTAGAAATGAATATTTAAACTTCTTGGACATTAGTTATTTGCAAGTCTGGCAAGTTATCTTTCTAAATTATCCTCTGACTCTTGCACCTTTAGCACAAACTCCTTTGCTTTTGTAAGCACACACACACACACACACACACACACACACACACACACACACACACGTCTCTAGCAGCCTCCAGAGCACTGAAAAGTCTTCATTTCTAAGATTATTATTTTGTCTTTCTCTCTTGTATTCTGCTTTCATCTCTGAAATGTCATAAAGCCAACTGATTGATGTTGTATTGAAATTTCCATTTTGAGCTAAATGAATACTGAAATATCCAATGATTTTTGCCACCAGTTATGTTACCAGACTCAACCACTTTAACACAGAACCTTGTAACACAAGAAATTAAAAAATAAGCTCGGTTTTCCCATGTCTGCTCATGACAGAATATTCCACATTTCTGCATAGATAAAGCTTCTCATTTTTATTTAAGTTTCCACAAGTGCTGAGTTTGTTTTCCTTGGCAATGTGTAATGTGTTAGGAGATGTATGCTTGTGTGCATGCATGTGTGTGTGTGTATGTGTGTGTGTATATATATACATATTTTCTTTGGAACAAATTAGTAAAGTTGGAATCTTACAAATTGTTAGGAAGTAGAAATGTTTATGAAAAATTTGAAAATATCATCCTGAATGCATTATATTTTCCAGCAAGTTTCTCAGAAAGCCATCATTTTTTAATAGCTTTATTGAGATATAATTTACAAAACATGAAATTCAAACTTTTAAAGTGCATAATTTAATGATTTATAGTATATTCACAGTTGTGCAAAAAATCACGATGTTTATTTTCAGATAACTTAAACACCCCAAAAATAAACCTCATATGCAACAGCAGTCCCTCTCTATTCTCCCTTTCCATCCAGCTCCTGTCAAGCACTAATCTGCTTCCTGTTTCTATGGATTTATCTATTCTAAACATCTAACATAAGTGGAATTATATAATAAATGGGTATTTGTGACTGTTTTCTTTCACTTATGTTGTTGTCCATTTTTAAAATTTTATCCATGCTAGTGGGGTTGAAGTAGGATTTCATTGCGGTTTTGATTTGTATTTACCTAATCACTAATGAGGTTTAACATTTTTCATGTGTTTGTTACCCATTTCATATCATCATTGGAGAATATTTTATTCAATTTTTTGTTCATGTTTTAATTGGATGATTTGTTCTTTAATTGTTGAATTGTAAGATTTTTTTAAATATATTCTGAATGCTAGCCTCTTATCAGACATATGATTTGCAAATGTTTTCTCCTATTCTGTGCATTATATTTTCATTTTATACATAGTGTCCTTTAAAGTACAATTGTGTGTGTGTGTGTATGTATGTGTGTGTGTGTGTATGTGTGTGTGTATGTGTTATATACCCATGTATGGATTTTTTTATTTTTGTGGCTACACAGTAGGGGTATATTATGGGGTACCTAAAATGTTTTGATATAGGCATGAATGTGTGATAATCACATCATGGAAAATGGGGTATCCATTTCCTCAAGCATTTATCACTTGTATTACAAACAATCCAATTACATTCTATTAGTTATTTTAAAATGTAGAATTAAGTTATTATTGGGTATACTCACCCTACTGTCATAAAATAGCGGGTCTTACTCATTCTTCCTATATTTTGTACTCATTAACTATCTCCACATTCCTTCCACACACTTCACTACCCTTTCCAGCCTCTGGTACCCATCCTTCTCTTTATCTATATGAATTCAATTGTTTTGATTTTTAGGCTCCACAAATGAGTGAGAACATACAATGTTTTTCTTTCTTTGCCTGGCTTATTTCACATAACATAGTGACCTCCAGTTCCATTCATTTTGTTACAAATGACAGAATCTCTTTCTTTTTATGGCTGAATAGTACTCCATTCTGTTTATTTACCACATTTTCTTCATATATTTATCTGTCGATGAACACTTAGTTTGCTTCCAAATCTTAGTTATTGTAAACAGTGCTGCGACAAACAGGAGTGTAGATATCTCTTTGATAGATATACTGATTTTCTTTCTTTGGAATATATACACAAGAATGGAATTGCTTGATCATATGGAAGCTCTATTTTAAGTTCTTTGAGGAATCTCTGAACTGTTCTCCATAGTGCTTGTGCTAATTTACATTCCCACCAATGGCATTTCATTTTTCTCCACATCCTTGCCATTATCTGTTATTGCCTATGTTTTGGATATAAGCCATTTTAACTAGGGTGAGATCACATCTCATTGTAGTTTTGATGTGCTTTTCTCTGATAATCAATGATGTTGAGTACCTTTTCATATGTCTGTTTGGCATTTTTCTATTAAAACAAATGGCAAAGAAATAGTTGTTTGTTCACTATAGGTGTGTTTCACCATATGTGAGTTCACTCTAGGTGTGTTTGACATTTGTTGTACTAGACGAACAAAAAATGTCTGTTCAAATATATTGCCTATTTTTAATTGCATTATTAGATTTTTTTCCTATAGATATATTTGAGCTCCTTATGTATTCTGGTTATTAATCCTTTGTCAGATAGGTAGTTTGCAAATATTTTTTCCCATTTTGTAGGTTGTCTCTTCATTTTGCTGATTGTTTCCTTTGCTGTGCAAAAGTGTTTTAACTTGATGTGAATCTATTTGTCCATTTTTTCTTTGGTTGCCTGTGGTTGTGGTATATTGCTCAAGAAATTTTTGTTCAGACCAATGTCTTGAAGATTTTCCCCCAAACTTTCTTATACTAGTTCATAGTTTGAGGTATTAAATTTAAGTTTTCAATTCACTTTGTTTTGATTTTTGTATATGGTGAGAGATAGGAGTCTAGCTTCACTCTTCTGCATATGGATATCCAGTTTTCCCAGCACCATTAATTGAAGAGACTATCTTTTCCCCAGTGTATGTTCTAGGCACTTTTGTAAAAAAAAATGAGTTTACCTACGGGTATGTGGATTTGTCTCTGGGTTCTCTATTCTGTTCCATTGGTCTATGTTTCTGTTTTTATGCTAGTACCAAGTTTTTTGTTTAATATATCTCTGTAATATAATGTGAAACCAGGTAATGTTATTCCTCCAGTTTTGTTATTTTCCCTTAGGATAGCCTTGACTATTCTAGGTCTTCTGTGGTTCCATATAAATTTTAATATTACTTTTATTTCTGTGAAGAATGTCCTTGGTATTTTGATAGGGATTGCATTGAATCTGTAGATTGCTTTAGGCAGTATAGACATTTTAAGAATACTGATTCCTCCAATCTGTGATTAATTTGATTTGTGGATATCACAAATAAAATTACCTTTTTAATTTGTTTTTCAGATTGTTCTCCTTTGGCATCTGGAAATGCTACTGACTTCTGTGTGTTGATTTTGTATCCTGCAGCTTTACTGAATTTGTTTATCATTTCCAATAGTTTTTCTTTTAAATTTTATTTATGTATTTATGTATATATGGATTTATTTAATTTTACTTTAAGTTCCAGGATACATGTTCAGGACGTGAGGTTTTCCATATAGGTATACATTTGCCATGGTAGTTTACTGCACCTATCAACCCACCATCTAGGTTTTAAGCCCCACATGCATTAGGTATTTGTGCTAATGCTCTCTCTCCCCTTGCCCCCCACCCCCTGACAGGCCCTGGTGTGTGATGTTCCCCTTGCTCCATGTCCATGTGTTCTCATTCTTCAACTTCCACTTATGAGTGAAAAAATGCTGCGTTTGCTTTTCTGTTCCTGCGTTAGTTTGCTGAGGGTGATGCCTTCCAGCTTCATCCATGCCCCAGCAAAGGACATAAACTCATTTTTTTTTTATGGCTGCATAGTATTCCAGGGTGTACCTGTGCCACATTTATTTATCCAGTCTATCACTGATAGGCATTTGGGGTGGTTCCGTGTATTTGCTATTGTAAATAGTGCTGCAATAAACACACGTGTGCATGTGTCCTTATAATAGAATGATTTATAATCCTTTGGGTATATACCCAGTAATGGGATTGCTGGGTCAAATGGTATTTCTGGTTCTAGGTCCTTGAGGAATCACCACACTCTTCCGCAATGGTTGAACTAATTTACACTCTCACCAACAGTGTAAAAACGTTCCTATTACTCCACAGCCTTTCCAGCATCTGTTGTTTCCTGACTTTTCAATAATTGCCATTCTGACTGGCGTGAGATGGTATCTCATTGTAGTTTTGATTTGCATTTCTCTAATGACCAGTGATAATGACCTTTTTTTCATATGTTTGTTGATGGCATAAATGTCTTCTTTTGAGAAGTGTCTGTTCATATCCTTTGCCCAGTTTTTGATGGGGTTGGTTTATTTTTTGTAAATTTGTTTAAGTTCCTTGTAGAT
The DNA here is from genome assembly GCF_037993035.2 of Macaca fascicularis. Taxonomy (NCBI): domain Eukaryota; kingdom Metazoa; phylum Chordata; class Mammalia; order Primates; family Cercopithecidae; genus Macaca; species Macaca fascicularis. Next base: position 123,054,499 of record NC_088395.1, on the reverse strand, counting down.
TCTGGATATTAGACATTTGTCAGGTGGATAGATTGCAAAAATTTTTCTCTCATTCTGCAGGTTTCCTGTTCACTCTGATGATAGTTTCTTTTGCTGTGCAGAAGCTCTTTAGTTTAGTTAGATCCCATTTTTCAATTTTGGCTTTTGTTGCAATTACTTTTGGTATTGTAGTCATGAAGTATTTGCCCATGCCTATATCCTGATTGATATTGCCTAGGTTTTCTTCTATGGTTTTTATGGTTTGGGGTTTTACAGTTTAGTCTTCAACCCATCTTGAATTAATTTATGTATAATTTGTAAGGAAAGGGTCCAGTTTCAGTTTTCTACATATGGCTAGCCAGTTTTTCCAGCATCATTTATTAAATAAAGTATCCTTTCTCCATTGCTTGTTTTTGTCAGGTTTGTCAAAGAACAGATGGTTGTAGATGTGTGGTGGCTGTCTCTCACCACTCCTCTTCAACATAGTATTGAAAGTTCTGGCCAGGGTAATCAGGAAAGAAAACGAAATAAAAGGAATTCAAATAAGAAGAGTGGAAGTCAAATTATCTCTGCTTGCAGATGACACAGTTGCATGTTAAGAAAACCCATCATTTCAGCCCAAAAACTCCTTAAGCTGAAAAGCAACTTCAGCAAAGTCTCAAGATACAAATTAATGTGCAAAAATCACAAGCATTCCTATACAACAACAATGTACAAGCAGAGAGGCAAATCATGAGTTAACTTCCATTCATAATTGTTATAAAGAGTATAAAATACCTAGGAATACAACTTATAAGGGACATGAAGAACTTCTTCAAGGAGAACTACAAACCGCTGCTCAAGAAAATGAGAGAGGACACAAACAAATGGAAAAACATTTCATGCTCATGAATAGGAAGAATCAGTATCATGAAAATTGTCATTCTACCCAAAGTAATTTATAGATTCAATGCTATTTTCATCAAGCTACCATTGACTTTCTCCACAGAATTAGAAAAAGCTACTTTAAATTTCCCATGGAACCAAAAATGAACCCCTATAGCCAAGACAATTCTAAGCAAAAAGAACGAAACTGGAGGCATCATGCTACCTGACTTCAAGGTATACTACAAGGTTACAGTGACCAAAACAGCATGGTACTGGTACCAAAACAGTTCTAATAGTTTTATTGTGGACTCTTTAGGTTTTTCCAAATATAAGATTATATCACCTGCAAACAAATTATTTGACTTGTTTCTTTGCAATTTGCATGCCTTTTATTTATATCTCTTGTCTTATTACTCTAGCTAGGACTTCAGTACTATGCTCAATAACAGTGGAGAAAGTAGGCATTATTGTGGTGTTCCAGATCTCTGAGGAAAGGCTTTCAGTTTTTCAAATTCAGTATGATATTTGCTGAGAATCAATTGTACATGGATAAGGGCCATATACAATAGTATATAACTATCATATATAACTAGGCCATTGTATATAACAATGTGTATAGTATATAACTATTGTATATAACTAGGCCACTGTATATAACAATGTATATAGTATATAACTATTGTATATAACTAGGCCATTGTATATAACTAGGGGCCGTCCCCTAGTCCTGAGATATATCCAGAGCTGCCATCCAGGTGTCTGAAAATAGAGTCAAAAATGTAAGAAATCTACCTAGTGTTCTACTGTACTGTGGCTAAGGTGGCTAAGCTGGTACTTAAACCACAAGACACAGTCTTTCTCATTCTTTCCTCCCTTTTCCAAAGGCAGAAGAGCTTCATTTTATAGCCTTTACTCCCACAGGTCCATGGGGAATACTACCAGCCTATCGCAAATGTTCCCTTAAGACCCAAGGGCTCTTACATCAGCTTGTGATGAATGCTGCATAGCTTGGGACTCACCCTTCAGGGCAGTGGGCTCCCCTCTGACCCAAGGCGGGTCCAGAAAATGACATTCAATATTAAATTCTCAAATTTGAAGTCCTCAGGAACCCACTTGGCACTTTACCCCACTGTGGCCAAGCTGGTACCTAAAGTCCAAGACAAATTCGCTTTACTCTTTCTTCTGCTTTTCTCAAGCTGAAGGGATTTCTTTCTGTATCCACTGCAGTTGGTAATATGTTGAGTCTCAACTAAAGCCAGAATGTCTCTGAGGCTCACCCAAGGCTTTCAAGGTAATACCTGGGTATTGCTGCTGGTTATTAAGGGCCACAGGCCTCTTCAGTTAGGTGATGAATGCTGCCAGGACTGGGTCCTTTCCTTCAAGACAGCAGGTTTTTTTCTGGCCCAAGATGTGTCTAGAAATATCATCTGGGAGCTAGGGCCTTGAATGAGGGCCTCATGCATCTAACTGGTACCCTGTTCTGCTGTGTCTGAACTGGTATCCAAGATGCAAGACAAATTCCTTCTCACTCTTCCCTCCTTTATCCTCAGAAGAATGAAAGGGGTCTCCTTTGGAGCCACAAGCTGTGCAGCCTGGGGTTAGGGAAGGGGTAATGCCAGCATTGCATTAGCCACCCCAGCTGGTGTCTTAGTACGTTGCATGACACCTCTCCCCCACCAGTCCACTGCCTCTGAGCCTGGTTCAGCACTAAACTTGTCTAAGAATTGCAGTTCTTATGGCCTAGTCTGCCTTTTGAATTTACTTAAGAGAGCTAGAGCACTTTAGCCTGTGGTAGTGAGGCTTGCAGGGATTGAGTTTTGACTACTGAGATTGGGGATTTTCCTTTGCCAAAGGCTGGTTTAAATGTTCCCTCTGTGGGTGGGCATCAGCTGAGTTTGGTATATTTTTTATTTCTGCTTTAACACGACAGCACTGAGTTTAATGTCCCACAATTGTTCTCCCCAAGGCCCAGGAAAGTTGTCTGCACCACACCACCACTGCAATAGGATGGAGAAGGTTAGCATCAGTGATTTGAGACTGTTCTCTCTACCTCTTCAGTTCCTCTTTCAGTGATAGAAAGTTAAGACCATGTAATATGAGTGCTCACCTGATTTTTTGTTATTATAAAGGATTTCTTTTTGTTTGTTTGTAGGTAGCTGTTAAATTGGTGTCCTTGCAGAGTTGGGTGGATGACAGGTGGAGACTTCTATTCTGCCATCTTGTTCTTCCTTCTCCCTGTGTAATGTATAATTGTATAATGTATAATTGTCCCTGTGTAATGTACAATTGTTTCTAATTTTTGTGAAGTTCCATTCACCTTTTCTTAGGTTGTCATTTATTTGAGTGATACACTTAAGAAAACATTGCATAATGCACATTCTTGAAGATTTACATCCATATTTTCTTCAAGCAGATATTTTAGTTTGAGTCCTTACATTAAGGTTTTTAATCCATTTTGAGTTATTTTTCATATCTTGAGTGGTAAGAATCTAACTACATTTATTTTGCTTGTGGATATTCAGTTATCCAGAACCATTTGTTAAAGAGACTGTTTTATTCCCCTATTGGTCTTGGTTCCCTTATCAAAAATTATAATAGCCAAGATATGGAATCAACATAAGTGACCATCAATAGATAAGTGGATAAATAAAATACATATATACACACAATGGAATATTATTCAGCAACTATTAAATAAAATCTTTTCATTTGTGGCAACATGAAGGGAACTGGGGGAGATTATGTTAAATGAAATAAGCCAGGAACACGAAGACATATACTGCATGTTTTCACCCATATGTGAGAGGTAAAATAATTGCTCTCATGGATGTAGTGAATAGAATGGTGGTTACCAGAGGCTGAGAAGAGTAGTGAGTGGGTTATAAGGGGGAGTTGGTTTATGGGTATAAAAAAACAGTTAGGTAGAAGGAATAAGGTCTAGTGTTCAATAGCACAATAGTGCAACTATACCTAATAATTTATTGTATATTTCAATATAGCTAGAAGAGAAGATTTGGAATGCTCTCTTCTTTTTTTCAAAAGCCTCAATGTTTTTGAGTTAAGGTACATACCAATTATCCAGGTTTGACCACTACACATTGTATGCTTATGTCAAAATATCACATTCACCCATAAATATGTACAACTATTATGTATCCATAAAAAGTAAAAATTAATAAGAATTTTCAAATGAAAATTAATTGTCATAAATATATGGATTTAGTTCTGGATTCTCAACTTTGTTACATTGATGTATATATCAGTTCTTATGCCAGTATCACACTATGATTATTAATTTAGAATAGTAATAAAAATCATCAAATTTATGCTTTATTTTTAAATTAAAAAATAATTATTTGCCAAATATTTATTTTTATATCCAGACTGAAGTTTTTAAAAGAAAATTAATGAGGGGGCAGGACCAAGATGGCTGGCTAGAAGCAGTTGTGTTCCCAGGTTCTCAAGGATAAAACTATAATAAGCATGTGAATTCTTCACCAGCAACCAAGATATCCAGGTACTCATCAAAATTGACTAGAAGGCTGGTTAGATCCACAAAGAGAATGAAGAGCAGTGTGGTGCTGCGGCCTACCTGAGAGCCACACAGGGAAGGGGAACTCTCTTCCCCCAGCCAAGGGAGGCGGTGAGTGAGCACACTATCCAGCCATGGAAACTGTGTTTTTTCCATGGAGCTGTGCAACCCAGGGATCGGAAGATCCCACTTATGAACCCATGCCACCAAGGCCTAGTGTCCCAAATCCAGAATGCACAGATTCTTACAGTCTCTCAGCAGGAATCTGCTTAAACCTACTGAACTCCTGGGGAAAGGGGCAACCACCATCAGCTGTCCCTGTCTCATCCCTTTGAGCTCCTTGGGGGAGGGGCAGCAGCCAGTACTGATACTTGCAACTGCCTAAGCAGTTGCAACACACTAAGCTCCCCAGACAAGGGAAGGATGACACCCATTTCTATAGCTCCAGGCAGTGCCTTTCCCCTGCTGGAGCCAGGGAGGCTGGATAGCTTGTTAGCAAGACTTGTCCCCACAGCCTAACACACCAGCTGTGGCAGTCTGTGGCCAGAGTGCCCCTTCAGGCTTACTCCAACCCATCCTTCCTCATTGGACAGGTCTTCCCTGCAGGATCTCCAATAACTCTGGCAAGAGACTCAGGGACAGAAGTCAGATCTCCCTGGGCCTGAGCCCCTAAGTGGAGGTGTGGCCACAGTCTCTGCAGACCAGTAGACTTATCCTCTCCTCCTGATAGTTCTGAGGAATCCCAGCAGCCCAGATGAGTGGGTTCCCACCTGGCAAAACACGCCTTCTCCACCAAGGGACAAAGTGCTTTTTTAAAAGGGTCCTGCTCCCCAACTGCCACCCAACTGAGTGAGACCCTCCAACAGGGGTTGTCAGACACCCTATACAGGAGCAGTCCTACTGTCATCAGGTTGGTGCCCCTCAAGGTCAGAGGTCCCAGAAGAAGGAGAAGGAACTAATCTTTGCTGGTCTCCAGCACCCTTGAGTAACATCTCCAGGCATGGGAAGAAATCAGATGAATAAGGCGCAAGCAAACCCCAGCAAACTTCAGCAGCCCTACATAAGAGGGACCTGAGTACTGAAATAAAACCAAACAGAAAGTTACAGAAACAGCATTAACAACAACATCAACAACAAAAAGGCCCCCACAAAAACCCCATCCAAGGGTCTGCAGCCTCAAAGACTAAAACTAGACACACTCATGAAGATGAGAAAGAATCAATTTCTAAAAATGCTGAAAACCCAAAAAGTCAGAGTGCGTCTTCTCCTCCAAATAAGTACAACATCTCTCTATCAAGGGCACAGAACTCGATGGAGGATCAGATGGATGAATTGGCAGAAGTAGGCTTCAGAAGATGAGTAGTAAAAAACTATGATGAGCTAAAGGAGCATGTTCTAACCCAATGCAAAGAAACTAAGAACTTTGATAAAAGGTTAGAGGAATTGCTAACTGAACAACCAGTTTAGAGAGAAACAGAAATGACCTGATGGAGCTGAAAAACATAGCGTGAGAACTTCATGAAGCATAAACAAGTACCAGCAGCCAGATTGACCAAACAGAAGAAAAGACACCAGAGTTTGAAGACCACCTTACTAAAATAAGACCTACAGACAAGAATAGAAAAAAAAAAGAATGAAAAGGAATGAACAAAGCCTCCAATAAATATGGGACTTCATATAAAGAGTGAACCTACAATTGATTGGAGTACCAGAAGGAAACAGGGAGAATGTAAACAAGCTGAAAAACACACTTCAGGATATTATCCAAGATAATTTCCCCAACCTACCAAGATAGGCCAACATGCAATTTCAGGAAATACAGAGAACACCATTAAGATACTCCATGAGAAGATCAACCCCAAACATATAATTATCAGATTCACACACAACAATACTAACCTTAAATGTAAATGGGCTAAATGCTCCAATTAAAAGGTGCAGACTGGCAAATTGGATAAGGAGTCAAGACCCATCAGTGTGCTGTATTCAGGAGACCCATCTTACGTACAGAGACACTCCCAGGTTCAAAATAAAGGGATGGAGGAAAATTTATCAAGCAAAATGAAAGCAAAGAAAAGCAGGGGTTGCAATCCTAGTCTCTGATGAAACAGACTTTAAACCAACAAAGATAAAAAAAGACAAAGAAGGTCATTACAAATGGTAAAGGGAACAATTCAGCAAGAAGAACTAACTATTCTGAATACAAATGCACCCACTACAGGAGCACCCAGATTCATAAAACCAGTTATTAGAGACCTACAAAGAGACTTAGACTCCCAGACAATAATAGTGGGAGACTGAAACACCCCACTGTCAGTATTAGACAGATTAATGAGACAGAAAATTAACAAGGACATTCAAGACTTGAAGTCAGCTCTGGATCAAGTGAACCTAGTAGACATCTACAGAACTTTCTATGCCAAAATAGAATATACATTCTTCTCAGTGCCACATGGCACTTATTCTAAAGTTGAACACATAATTGGAACTAAAACACTCCTCAGCAAATGCAAAAGTAATGAAATCATAACAAACAGTCTCTCTGGCCATTGTGTAATCAAATTAGAACTCAGGATTAAGAAACTCATTCAAAACCACACAATTTCATGGAAATTGAATAAGCTGCTCCTGAATGACTCCTGGATAAATAATAAAATTAAGGCAGAAATCAAGTTCTTTGAAACCAATGAGAAAAAAGAGAAAACATACCAGAATCTCTGGGACACAGCTAAAGCAGCGTTAAGTGGGAATTTTATAGCACTAAATGCTCACATCAGAAAACTAGAAAGATCTGAAATCAACACCCTAACATCACAATTGAAAGAGCTAGAGAGACAAGAGCAAACTAATCCAAAAGCTAGCTGACGAGAAGAAATAACTAAAATTAGAGAAAAATTGAAGGAGATAGAGACATGAAAACTCTCTAAAAAGTCATGAATCTGGGAGCTGCTTTTTTGAAAAAAAGCAAATTTTGAAGAATCAAATCGCCACAATAATAAATGATAAAGAGCATATCACCACTAACCCCACAGAAATACAAACTACCATCAGAGAATACTATAAACTCCTCTATGCAAATAAAATAGAAAATCTAGAAGAAATGGGTAAATTCTTGGATGATACACCCTACCAAGACTAAACCAGGAAGAAGTTAAATCCATGAAGAGATCAATAAAAAGTTCTGAAATTGAGACATTAATTAATAGCCTAACAATAAAAAAAATAAAAAATAAATAAAAAAAAAAAAGCCCAGGACCAGATGGATTCACAGCTGAATTCTACCAGAAATACAAAGAGGAGCTGATACCATTCCTTCTGAAACTTGAAACAATTGAAAAGGAGGGTGTCCTGCCTAACTCATTTTATGAAGCCAGCATCATCCGGATACCAAAACCGGGAAAAGAAACAACAAAACCAGAAAACTTCAGGCCAATATTCCTGATGCGCATTGATGCAAAAATCCTTAGTAAAACACTAGCAAACTGAAATCAGCAGTACATAAAAAAACTTAATCACCATGATCAAGTCAGGTTCATCCCAGGGATGCAAGTCTAGTTCAACATATGCAAATCAATAAATGTAATCCATCACATAAACAGAACCAATGACAAAAGCCACATGATTATCTCAATAGGCGCAGAAAAGACCCTTGATAAAATTCAACATACCTTCGTGTTAAGAACTCTCGATAAACTATGTATTGATGGAAGATATTTGAAAATAATAAAAGCTATTTATGACAAACCTACAGAAAATATCATATTGAATGAGCAAAAACTGGAAGCATTCCGTTTGAAAACCAGCACAAGAGAAGGAAGCTCTCTCTCACCACTCATATTAAATGTAATATTGGAAGTTCTGGCCAGGGAAATCAGGCAAGAGAAAGAAATAAAGGGTATTCAAATAGGAAGAGAGGAATTCAAGTTGTCTCTGTTTGCAGATGACACAATTTTATATTTAGAAAACCCAATCATCTCAGCTGCAAAACTTCTTGAACTGATAAGCACCTTCGGCAAAGTCTCAGGATAAAAAAAATCAATGTGCAGAAATTACAAGCATTCCTTTATACCAACAATAGGGAAGCAGAGAACCAAATAGTGAATGAACTCTCATTCACAGTTGCTACAAAGAGAGTAAAATACCTCAGAATGCAGCTAACAAGGGATGTGAAGGACCTCTTAAAGTAGAACTACAAACCACTGCTCAAGGAATTAAGAGAAGATATAAAACATGGAAAAACATTTCATCCTCATGGATAGGAAGAATCAATATCATGAAAACGGGCATGTAGGGAAAAGAAAGAGAGATCAGACTGTTACTGTGTCTATGTAGAAAGGGAAGACATAAGAAACCCCATTTTGACCTGTACCCTGAACAATTGCTTTGCCCTGAGATGCTATTAATCTGTAACTTTGCCCCAACCTTGAGCTCATAAATTCAGGAACAGAAAACCAAACACCGCATGTTCTCACTCATAAGTGAGAGTTGAACAATGAGAACACATGGACACATGGAGGGGAAGATCACACACTGGGGACTGTCTGGGGGTCGGGGGCTAGGGGAGGGATAGCATTAGGAGAAATACCTAATGTAGGTGATGGGTTGATGGGTGCAGCAAACCACTATGGCATGTGTATACCTATGTAGCAAACCTGCACATTCTTCAACGTATCCCAGAACTCAAAATATAATTTTTAAAAAAAGAAATACAAATAAAGACCTTAGCAAGATATCATCTCACACCTGTTAGGATAGATATTATCAAAAAATAACATATAACAAGTGTTGGCAAACCCTTGTACACCATTGGTGGAAATGACAAATGGTGCAGCATCTATGGAAAAGAGTACTGAGGGTTCCCCCAAATTAAAAATAGAATTGCCATATATTCTAAGTATCATATGGCAATTATGAGCTGCTGATATCTGGATCTGGAAGAGGTATATACACTCCCATGTTCATCGCAGCATTATTTACAATGGCCAAGATAAAGAGACAACCCAAATGCCCATAAATGCATGAATGGATAAAGAAAATATGGCATACATACAGTGTAATATTATTCAGCCTCATAAAAGAAGGAAATTCTGCTCTTGGCAACAACATGAATAAACTTTGAGAACGCTATGCTAAATTAAATAAGCCAGTTGCATAAAGACAAATACTTTAGGACCCCACTTATATAAGGAATGTAAAATAGGCAGACTCATTGAAGCAGAGGTACAGTGGCAGTTGCCATGGATTGTGGGTAATGGAATGGGAGGTTGCTGTTCAATAGGGATAAAATTTAGGTTATATAAGACAAATACATTCTAGATATCTGCTGGACAACATTGTGCCTAGAGTTAACAATATTGTATTGTGCACTTAAAAATTTGTTAAGAGGGTAGATCTCATGTTAAAGCTTTTTATCACAATAAATAATATAATTCTTTGACTTGATTTTTTAAAAGACATTCTATAGCAGAGGAATATGTCCAGTATTTTATTAGCATACCATTATTATTGTGATCCCAGTACTGCTGTGAAAGACCACACTCAATAAAAGGAAGATAAAACTATTTTTCAATTTATAACCATATTAATTTAGCAAAGAAAATGCTTTTACATAAACAACATCATTTGTAGCCTCTTTCATCAAATTTTGCATGTTGCTATGGACTAATTTTAAAAAGTGCTCTCTCTCGTATTTTATTTGCTAGGAAAACTTGTCATTTACCGGTGGGCTCATCTATGAAAAGAGTACTAACTTGTGTCCTGTCCAAATATATAGAGAGTAGCAGTTCAGAGCCCTGAAATCCCTTAATTCTGATCTGTCTCCTTAGGCAGGGGCAAGGGGCAAATGGCAGGATATAGTTCTGCTTCTTGCTTCCTCGCATTACAGTTATATGATGGAAGATTTAGTTTGACCTTTTTTGGAGAGAATCAGAAAGAACAGGCTTCTTGGCTTTATTCAGTTTTAGATTCCTGCAGCCAAAGCAACCACATGTCATGAATGTGCGCTAGCTGGGCTCACTAAAGATCTTCAGGCAGACAAAATTCATCAGTGATAACACGAACAAACACAACACTTACCTAGTGGTATTATAGAATTATAACATTACATATAGAGAGATAAATAGCTAGATACATATACATCATACACACACAAATATATGTCTGTGTGTGTGTGTGTGTGTGTGTGTGTGTGTGTATAATTGTAAAGAGTAACAGAAGGGAATTTAAGGATTATTTAGTGGAAATCTCTAATTTTATAGAGTGTTATGGACTGAATGTTTATGTCTCCCCAAAAATTCATATGATGAAATTCTACCTCCCAATGTGATGATATTTTGTGGTGAGGCCTTTGTGAGCTGAGTAGGGCAGAAGTCTCATATATGGGATTAGATTCCATATAAAAGAGACCCTCAGAGAGCTCTCTCACTCTTTCTGCCTTATGAGGACAAAGCCAGAAGGCAGTCTGAAACCTGGAAGAGGACCCTCAGCAGAACCTGAGGGTTCTGACACCCTGAACTTGCACTTTCAGTCTTCAAAACTGGAAAAAGTAAATTTCTGTTGTTTATAAGCCACCAAGTTCATAGTATTTTTTTATAGCAGCCCATTATACCTGATGTAAATGACTAGTTGATGGGTGCTGACGAGTTGATGGGTGCAGCACACCAACATGGCACAAGTATACATATGTAACAAACCTGCATGTTATGCACATGTACCCTAGAACTTAAAGTATCATAATAATAAAAAAAAGAAAAAAAAAGACATAGGGACTCATAGACTTATAAATATTAAGTGAATTGTTACAATTGTTACAGTTGTTGGTAAGGCTGCAACTCCAAGATTAGTTTGTATTTTCTAAGACATGAATGCTTGAATTCAAATGTATTCATATACATGTACAGAATAGTTTGATTTGCTCATTTCAATTCAGGTGCAACTTATGTACATTGCCAATAGCCTTATTTCAAGTTATGTTGAGAATTTACAAACTTTGGTCACCAGTGGTTCACACTGAGGCCGTGATGATCTACCTATTTGCACATAATTTTACAAACTGCACTTTTATGCACTGGTTGTGAAATATATTCTTCATTCATTCATTCATTCAAGTACTAAATGCACATTTATTTCGAGCACCTGCTTTGTGCAAAGAAAAAAGGTACATACAATACAGAACCAAGAAACTTTCCACCACTGGGTCTTTAAGCTGTAGTTTAGAGAGAAAAACAATATGTTTCCAATCACATCCATTTTTATGCTATGAAAACTCCTCTTCTTGTACAATGTCATTAAGATCTCTGTGCTTTATAGCTTCAAATAAACTTATTGCAAGCAATACTTTACATTTATATTTTATATTTTCTATCAAGCCACTTTCCAAACTACACACATATATCATCACTGTTGGTAACTGACTCATGGGATAATAAACATGCAGAGGTAATACTTTTGCCCAGCACATAAAAAGATTAGATGGAAAACAGAATGATAGGTCATCCGGAAAACAAAACAATATGTAAAAAAACAAACACTAACTCTTGTTTTTTAAACAAACCACTCTAGGAGACTTTTTTTACCTACAGAGAAAATTCAAAACATTAAATCAGTTAGCATGATTTTAAAAAATACCTCATTTAAGCAGAACTGAATGAAAATTGAGACCCCAAAATCCATATAAAGAATCAACAAAACCAAAAATTCTTTCTTTGAAAGGATAAAGAAGATTGATAGGCCACTAACAAGACTAACAAAAAAGAGAGGATCTAAATAAATGCAATCAGAAATGACAAAGGGAACACTACAACTAACCCCACAGAAATACAAAATTCTCAGGGACTATTATGAACACCTCTATGGACACAAATTAGAAAATCTAGAGAAAATAGATAAATTCCTGGAAACACAATTTCCCAAGATTGAATCACAAAGAAACTGAAGCCCTGAACAGACTAATATCGAGTTCTAAAATTTAATTGGTAGTAAGCCTACCAACCAAAAAGCCTTGAATTACATAAATTCAAAGCCAAATTCTACCAGACGTAGAGAGAAGAGCTGGTACCAATTCTACTGAAACTATTTTAAAAAATAGAGGAGAAGGTTTTTCTTCCTAATTCATTCTATGAAGCCAGCATCACCCTAATACCAAAACCTGGCAAAAATACAATAAAAAAGAAAATTATGGACCAATATCCCCAATGAACACAGATGCAAAAGTACTCTACAAGATACTAGCAAACCTAATCCAGCAGCACATGAAAAAATTAATTCTTAATTGATAAGAGGGAACTAATTAAACTAAACAGCTTCTGCACAGCAAAATAAACTACTAATAGAGTAAACAGACAACCAACAGAATTGGGAGAAAATATTCACAAACTATGCATTCAGCAAAGGTCTAATATCCAGAATCTATAGGAACAATTCAACAAGCAAAAGGAGATAGCCCTGTTAAAAAATGGGCAGAGGACACGAACGGACACTACTGAAAAGAAGACAAATAAGTAACTAGTCTGAAAAAATGCTGAATATCACTAATCATAGAAACACAAAGAAAAACCACAAGGAGATACCATCTCACACCAGTCACAATGGTTATTTTTAAAAAGTTTAAAAAAGTAGATGCTGGTGAAGCTATGGGAAAAAGGGAATGCTTATATACTGTTGGTGGACAGTGTAAATTAGTTCAGCCACTGTGGAAAGCAGTTTGGAGATTTCTCAAAGAACTTAACACATAACTACCACCTGACCCAGCAATCCCATTACTGAGTATATATGTCAAGGAAATTACATCATTCTACCAAAAAGTCACACACACACATATGTTGATCACAGCACTATTTACAATAGCAAAGATGTAGAATCAACCTAGGTGCCCATCAGTGGTGGACTTGATGAAGAAAATGTGGCGCATATACACCATGGAATACTATGCAGCCATAAAAAATAATATTATATTCCTTGTGGCAACATGGATGCAGCTGGAGGCCATTATCCTAAGCAAATTAATGCAGGAACAGAAAACCAAATACTGCATGTTATCACTTATAAGTGGAAGCTAAACATTGGGTATGCATAGACATAAAAATGGGAGCAATAGATATTGGAGACTACTGGTGGGAAGAAAGGGAAGGAGGCAAGGGCTGAAAAACTTTCTATTAGGTACTATCCTTGCTGCCGTGGTGACAGGCTCATTTATACTTCAAACCTCAACATCACACAATATGTCCATGTAAAAAGCCTGCACATGTTTCCCCTTAGTCAAAAAGAAAAGCTGAAATTATTTTTAAAATATCTCCTTTAAAACCTTTTTTCCCAGTAGGGGAGAAACTAGTTTCACTCTATATTTTTATGGAACTTCAGAAGTTCATTAAACTTATGCAGAGGATGTAAGAACATTGGTGTCAGTGTTATTTATGCTATATCTTCACAAAAAGTTATTCAGGGCTTCCAGAAACTCAAGAATGGGTATAAAAATAAGCAAGCCTAAGGCACAGACTGTTTTTAATAATAGAGAGTCTATCATTAGTTGAATTCCTGTAGTGTAACAAACTTATTTTGGTCATTTTCATATAAAGAAAATCATTGACTTACGATGGTTCAACTGACGATCATTTGACTTCAGAATGGTGTGAAAGTGATACACATTCAATAGAAACCATACTTCAAAATTTGATTTTTGATCTTTTCTCAGGCTAGCTCTTTGCAGTATGATTCTCTTTCACAGTGATGGGTAGCCGCAGCCAGACACAGCACCCAGTCCACCATGCTTTCATAAGAGTAAACAACTGATACTCTGTAGTGTGCCGTGTTGCCAGATGGCTTTGGTCAACTGTAGGCTAATGTAAGTGTTTAAGCACTTTTAAGGTAGACCAGGCTAAGTTATGATGGTCTGAAAGATTGGTGTATTAAGTGCATTTTGAACTGACAACATTGTCATATTATGAAGGGTTCATTAGGACATGACCACATCATGTGTCAAAGAACATCTCTATTATCTTCTATCTTTACAACAATAGTACCAGATTGACATGTTATTTTTATTTAATAATTGAGAAAACTGAGGCTCAGGATGTAAAGTGATATCCCCAGGGCTAGAATTACATAGTTGGGATTTGAAGCCACATTAATGTCATTCCAAAGTCTTTGCTTATTCCACTAAACAACCTTGTCCTATGTGTATACAGCTTTGATTTTTTTTTTTTCCATTAGCAGGAAGGAATGAGAAAACATAGTCTCTATTTCTCAGGCTTTCAGTGTCTAAACCTATTTTTCATAGTCCATAAGCCATTCTCTCAGGCTTGGAACCAATTCATCCAGGCCTGAAAACCTGAACTCTCTCCAAGAAGCCAGGTACTCCACATTTTCACATACCTTGGATTTCAGTTCCTTTGTTATAACATTCATTCTACTATTTCCAATTTGAATAACCTTGAATGAGGCAACTAGCACATAGTATTGGGTTAAACATTTATGCTTTATTTCCAAACAAGCTTTATTCCCTATCAACGATTTATTCCTGCTATCACTAGATAAAGTACTCTGAACAGTATTGCCTATTGACCTTATGAACTGGAGCAATTGACAAACATTCGGACTCATAGACTATATACTTTCTTTTAGAATACAATAGAAATAATCTGGCCATTTCAGGGGATTTGATTTACTTTAAAACTTGTAACACAGATAGTAATATTCTTAACGCCAGCATCACTTTATTGGCCACAGAGGTTCTAGTTTTTAAATCATTCTAATTTATTTCACAGAATTATAGATATATTGACCTGTATGCAATACTTTGTATATTCTTGTATTTTAAATACATTTTATGAGAAGGAAACCTTAAATTTATCCAGATCAACAAGTTCTCTCAATATCGATTAGATTACCTTTCCAGAGACATAAACAAGAAGTATACTTAACACCAGAAATGTTTATTTTTTCTTTAGACTAAATTCTAAAAAGTCAGTAAGTCTGGCTGTTCTAACTCTTCTCCATCTATCATTGATTGTACTGTCCCTTGGAGAGTAACTCCTTCCAATATATCACAATCTGGATTATTTCATTACATGAAAATATGTTCTCAACTGTTATTAAATTTGATTTAATTACATAAGACTTCAAAAAATGTGCTTTGGCTAAATCTTTTCCTTGAGAATGTTAATTTTCTTCCACAGTATAAATCAGTTTGAGAATCACCATGTGCTTGAATAAAGTAAATAGTACGCAAATCAAAATATCAAAGTGTGTTTTGCAGTGAATGAGCAGGAGAAATATTGTCCAGAAATAAAGAAAGAGAGCCATGGTATAAGAGTGTCAGACCTTGGAGACAGTCTCATCTTGTGGAGAAGGAAATTAGGGACAAGAAACATGAAATGACTCACTCAAGTAACAGGACAAGTTCATTACTGAGCCATGAAGAGAACACCTGTATAAGCTGTTTAAACCGCTATACTACTTATTTTTAACACTCACTGTGCATCTGAATTGACTGGGGAGCTCTTAAAAATACAGATGTCTGGGCCTCCTCTCCAAGGATTTTGATTCAATTCATTGATAATAGGGTCTAGTCATCTGTATTTCTTAAGCCAGTCCCTCTTCACCCACTTCAGCTATCTACCAACAATGAGAACTACCAAACTATATTATGCTGACTCTCTAACATTTTGGACATAAATCACTGCCTTTGAAGCTACATGAATGGAGTTGTCCATTCTCCTTAATGAATCTAATAAGAGCTTCACTTGATGGAGTATATTAAAGGATGTACTACACAAATGGCATGCTTATAAAGGAATATTGAAGTGTTGTCCTAGACACTTAGACTTCAGTTTAAAATTGAGAGAATTGTGGATTCATGAATCTCCGTATTTTTAGGGAATTATTGGTTGTTATGTATATAATGTGCTTCACAAAGCTGTCACTGAACCTCCTTCTCTCCAATCTGGCTTAGATGTCCCTCCTATGTCCTTTCAGAGCACTCTGGGATTAGATCTGTAATAGCAGTTACCACATTGCATAAAATTTATTTATTTTTGCCTATTTCTTCCACTAGGTTGTGAGAAAAAACAAGGGAAGAATTCTGTTATTCATTTTTGTATTTCCAAAATTTAGCATCTTTTCTGGCACAAAGTAAATAATAAATACCAGTTAAACTGAAATAAATTTGGAGTGTTAAAAGAACAATATTATAATGAGTTTATCAAATAAAACAGAAAGGGGTTTCCAATCCAGAGTAGACAAAGATAATGGAAAAGAGTGTCTTGTGCCAGGAGGACAAAAGTATGGATGCCTCTTCTATTCTCATAAGGAAAGGGTAAGATGTGTATCAAGTTCTTGTACTAGTAGGCTTACATATGTTGTCTTATTACATGCTCACAAAAATCTTCCAAAGTAGTTTTCATTACTTCTGATTATCATATATAGAAGTTGATGCTAAGAGTTGATGCAAATTAATTAACCTGCCCATTGTTATTCAGGTAGTATGTGATAGAGGCAAATCTCAAGCTCAGATTTTTCTGTCTCTGTAACCTTGCTTTTATGATTATCCTTAAAACTTTACCTTTTATTAAGTTCATTTATTGTTCTCTATTCCAGAGTAAAATTTCAGAGAAAAGAAGTACATTTAAAATCTCCATTACCCAGGGACTTTTTAGCCTGTTTCTTGTAATGTTGAATTCCCAGTGCTTGAATAGCCCACATACACTACGTGCTGAAAAATATTGTTGAATCAGTAACAAATGATTGACTAAGATGTTGATTTACTCTTAACCAATAGTTCCATTTACTCCTAGTAATGTTTATTCTTGTCTATCACATGTACAAATTTCTTACACATAGATTATCACTAATAATATTCAAGTCCCGTCCTATAAATTTTAACTTTGCTTTTCATATCTTACGAGTCCTAGACTCTGTTGAGAAATGGAGGAGTTACTGAACTGAAACAGTGCTTTCTTGAAAATAGAAACTTGTTGCCTTACTGTAAGGAACATCAAAGAGATCCTAACTCATTGAGTGTGAATCACATTGTCTGAAGTCCAATGTACTACAGGTCGCCCATAGAATTAGACATTTCCCTACAGAAAGACCCAAGAGTCAGAGTTGTATTAAAACTGCCTGGCCAACCTCTTCAGTGCAAACATTAGTGGCTGGGTTAATTGCTGTGTACCTCTTCCACGAGGCTTTTGTCCCAGATGTTGCTCTGTTCCAGCTTTGTGACTGCTTTCTCACCTGGCCACTTGTTACAAAGGACACAGTTGCTTTGTACCCCAGAAAAGAAGCCCACCAAAAGCTGGACAAGATATAGGTTCTGGTCTAGTAGACTGGAACTCAAAGCCATTACTTTTCTTTGAGAGAAAACTGGATTATGGCCTTCTTGTGAGAAGAGTCATAGTCTTATTTATCATTTCTAAAGAAGCAGAGGGCTGAAGGTCCATGAAGGAGGCAGCATATGAAATTACTGAACAAAATGCAGATTGAGAACTGGAGGACAAGCTAAGGTATGGAACACTGTTAGTATATAACTTGCTTATGTCAATATTGGCTCAGGAATTAAATGGGATATTCTTGCAGTTATGGTCAATTATTAGGCAGAACTGCAGGGAGCCGGGGAAATTAGAACAATGAGACAAAAGACAGGCACTGACTAAGCTTCTATACTCTAAAGTAAACCTAAGAAAGCTTACAGGTATAGGGGTTTTCTCTTTGTACATTGACTCTTTGGAAAGCAAGGTCCAAGAGTCCAAGACATATTTTAATGTTCATGACAAGAGCACGGGTAAGGAAGGGCAGGATAGCACTTTGGTTTGGTATTTAAATGAAAGCTTCAGTTTATTTTTCCCAAATTAAAAAAAATATATATATGTGTTGCATAGGAATTAAAACTTATGAGCTGCATAGTATTCCATGATGTATATGTACCACATTTTCTTTATCCAGTCTATCATTCATGGGCATTTGGGTTGGTTCCAAGTCTTTGTTATTGTGAACAGTGCTGCAATAAACATACGTGTGCATGTGTCTTTATAATGGAATGATTTATAATCCTTTGGGTATATACCCAGTAATGGGGTTGCTGGGTCAAATGGTATTTCTGGTTGTAGATCCTTGAGGAATCGCCGCACTGTCTTCCACAATGTTTGAACTAATTTACACTCCCACCAACAGTGTAAAAGTGTTCCTATTTCTCGGCATCCTCTCCAGCATCTGTTATTTCCTTTTTAATGATTGCCATTCTAATTGGTGTGAGATGGTAACTCATTGTGGTTTTGATTTGCATTTCTCTAATAACCTGTGATGATGTGCTCTTTTTCATATGTTTATTTTCCTTTGAGAAGTGTCTGTTCATATCCTTGTAAGATAGTTTGAACTCAGGTAGCATGATGCCTCCAGCTTTGTTCTTTTTGATTAGGAATTGTCTTGGTTGTACAGGCTCTTTTTTGGTTCCATATAAAATTTAATATAGGTTTTTCTAATTCTGTGAAGAAAGTCAATGGTAACTTAATGAGGATAGCATTGAATCTATTAATTACTTTGGGCAGTATGGCCATTTTCATGATATTGATTATTTTTATCCATGAGCATGGAATGTTTTTCCATTTGTTTGTGTCCTCTCTTATTTCCTTGAACACTGGTTTGTAGTTTGCCTTAAAGAGGTCCTTCATATCCCATGTAAGTTGTATTCCTAGGTATTTTACTCTCTTTGTAGCTATTGTGAATGGGACTTCACTCATGATTTGGCTCTGTTTGTCTCTTATTGGTGTATAGGAATGCTTCTGATTTTTACACATTGATTTTTGTATCCTGAGACTTTGCTGAAGTTGCTTATCAGCTTAAGGAGATTTTGGGCTGAGATGACGGGGTTTTCTAAATATACAATCATGTCATCTGCAAACAGAGACAATTTGGCTTCCTCTCTTCCTATTTGAATACACTTTATTTCTTTCTCTTGCCTGATTGCCTTGGCCAGAATTTCCAATATTATGTTGAATAGGAGTGATGAGAGAGGGCATCCTTGTCTTGTGCTGGTTTTCAAAGGGAATGCTTCCAGCCTTTGCCCATTGAGTATGATATTGGCTGTAGGTTTGTCATAAATAACTCTTATTATTTTGAGATACGTTCCATCAGTACCTAGTTTATTGAGAGTTTTTAGCATGAAGTGGTGTTGAATTTTATCAAAGGCCTTTTCTGCATGTATTGAGATAATCGTGTGGGTTTTGTCATTGGTTCTGTTTATGTGATGGATTATGTTTATTGATTTGCCTATGTTGCACCAGCCTTGCATCCCAAGGATGAAGATGACTTGATGGTGGTGCTGGATTCGGTTTGCCAGTATTTCATTGAGGATTTTCACATTGGTGTTCATCAGGGATATTGGCCTGAAATTTTCATGTTTTGTTGTGTCTCTGCCAGGTTTGGGTATCAGGATGATGCTGGCCTCATAAAAATGAGTTAGGGAGGAGTCTCTCTTTTTCTATTATTTGGAATAGTTTCAGAAGGAATGCTACCAGCTCCTCTTTGGACCTCTGGTAGAATTCGGCTGTGAATTCGTCTGGTCCTGGGCTTTTTTAGGTTGGTAGGCTATTAAGTACTGCCTCAACTTTACAACTTGTTATTGGTCTGTTCAGGGGTTTGACTTCTTCCTGTTTTAGTCTTGGGAGGGTGTATGTGTCCAGGAATTTATTCATTTCTTCTATATTTTCTAGTTTATTTGCATAGAGGTGTTTATAGTGTTCTCTAATGGTAGTTTGTATTTCTGTGGGATCAGTGGTGATATTCACTTTATCATTTTGTATTGGGTCTATTTGATTCTTCTCTCTTTTCTTCTTTATTAGTCTGGCCAGTGATCTATCTAGTCTGTTAATCTTTTCAAAAAATCAGCTCCTGGATTCATTGATTTTTTTGAAGGGTTTTTCGTGTCTCTATCTCTTTCAGTTCTGCTCTGATCTTAGTTGTTTCTTGCCTTCTGCAAACTTTTGAATTTGTTTGCTCTTGCTTCTCTAGTTAGTTTTATTGTGATGTTAGGTTGTCGATTTTAGATCTTTCCTGCTTTGTCCTGTGGGCATTTAGTGCTATGTAATTCCCTCTTAAGAGTGCTTTAGTGGTATCCCAGAGATTCTGGTACCTTGTGTATTTGTTCTCATTGGTTTCAAAGAACTTTAGTGGTGTAGAGCATATCAACATATACGTATTGCCCATTTGTTGTTCTTCTTGGAAGGAATATCTACTCAAGACCTATGCTCACTTTCAAGTTGAGTTATGTATTGATTTATTTATTCTTGCTATTGAGTTGTAGGAGTTTCTTATATATTTTGATATTAATTTCTCATTTGGTATATGCTTTGGGATTGTTTTTCTCTAATTCTGTATGTTGCCTTTACAGTCAACTGATTGTTACCTTTTCTGTGCAAAAGATTTTAGTTTTAAATAGTCCCACTTTATTTTTGTCTTTGATGCCTGTGCAATGGTGTCATATCCATGATATCATTGCCTGGATCAATGTCAATAAACTTTTTTCCCTATGTTTTCTTCTAGGAGTGTAACAGTTTCAAGTGTTACATTTGTCTTTAATCTATTCTGAGTTTATTTTTGTGCAGAGTGTATGATAAGAGTCCAATTTAATTCATTTTGTATGTTGTTTGTTCATAGCAGTCTCTGTCCCTGAAAATACTCGTTAATAATTAATCAAAGAAGAATTTGAAAAAGAAATCTAAACATATGAAAAACACAAAGGGATATACAATATACCAAAACTTATTAGAAGCCACAAAAGGAGTTCTAAAATAGATGTATATTGCACTAACCACATACATCAAAATGAATAAAGATCTCAAATAAATAATCTAAACTTGCACCTAAAAGAACTAGAAAAAAAAAATCACATGAAGCCTGAAGTTAGTAAAAAGAAAGAAAAATAATAATTTACAGAAATAAACTAGAAACTAAATAAACAATAGAAAATATCAAAGAAACTATGTTAGTTTTTGAAAAGATAAACAACATTGATAAGCCCATAGCTAGATTAAGAAAACAAAAACAAGACTCAGATAAATAAAATCAGAAATGAAACAGGTAACATTGCAACTGATACCACAGAAATCCAAAATATCATAAGTGGCCACTGAAAAAAAATGTGTGTCAACAAACCAGATAGTTTAGAATAAATGGATTAATTTCTGGACATAAAACCTACCAAAATTGAATCATGAAGAAATACAAAATCTAAACAGACCAGTAATTAATTAGGAAATTGATTAACAAAATATCTCCCATCCAAGAAAAGCCCAGGAGCTAATGGCTTCACTGCAGAATTCTACAAACATTTAATGAACAACTAATAGCAATTCTTCACAAATTCTTTCAATGTAAAATAGATGAATACTCCCAAACTCATTTAATGAGGCCAGCATTACCCCGATACACAAGCCAGACCAGGGCAGTCTAAGAAAAAAGTATTACAGGCAGATATCCCCGATAAATATAGATACAAAATATCCTGACAAGATAGTAGCAAAGCAAATTCAATAGCACATTAAAAAGATCATTCATCATAGTCAAGTGGGATTTACCACTACGATGCAAGAATGATTCAACATACACAAATAAATAAATGTGATACATCACATTAACAAAATGGGAGAAAAAACTAAGATCATCTCAATAGAAGCAGAAAAGTCATTTAATAAAATTCTGCATTCTTTCTCAAGAAATAACAGAAATGTACCTCAACAGTATAAAGGCCATATATGACAAACCCATAGATAGCATCATATTCAATGGTGTAATGGTGTAATGGTGTAACGTTAACTCCAAGATCAGATACAAGGCAAAGATGCTCCCTCTTACTACTTACCTTTAACACAGTACTGGAAGTCCTAGCCAGGGCAATAAAACAAGATAAAAGAATGAAAAGCATCCAAATCAGAAAGAAGAAGTAAGTTTTTCTTCGTTTACAGATGACATGATGTATATACAGAAATCTCTAAAGACTCTAACAAAAAGGATTTGAACTAATAAAAGATTCAATAAAGTTGAAGGATACAAAATAAGTATACAAAATTTGTAGTGTTTCTATACACTAAAAATGAACTATTCAATAAAGAAGTTGGGAAAGCATTTCCCTTCACAATAACTACAAGTAATAAAATACTAAGAAATAAATTTAACCCAGGAAATGAAAGATCTGTACCCTGAAATCTATAAAATATTGATGAAAGAAGTTGAAGACAAAAATAAAGAAAACAAGAAATGTCTCATATTCATGAATTGGAATAAATAATATTGGTAAAATATACATACAACCCAAAAAAATCTACAGATTCAATACAACTGCTGGGAAAACTCCACTGGCATTTTTTTTAAATAAAAAAAAGTTCTGAAATTTGTATGCAACCTCAAAAGCTCCCAAATAGTCAAAAAGAATCTTGAGCAAAAAGAACAAAGCTAGAGGCATTACACTACTTGATTTCAAAATTTACTACAATTAACACAACATGGTACTGGCATAAAAATAGACACACAGACCAATGGAAGAGAATGGAGAACCCAGAAACAAATTCATGCATCTACAGGGAATTAATTTTTAACAACAGTGCCAAAAACACACATTAGGGAAAGGGCAGGCTCTTCAAAAATTGGTGCTGGGAAAAGGGCAGGCTCTCCAAAAATTGGTGCTGGATATCCATAAGCAGAAAAAATTAGACACTTATCTCACACCACTGACAGAAATCAACAAAGAATCGATGAAAAACTAAAATGATAGGCCTGAAACTATAAAACTACTAGAAGAAAACATAGGGGGAAACTCTACAACATTTATCTGGGCAAGGATGTTTTGGATATTACCTCAAAAGCACAAGTAACAAAAGCAAAATTTGACAATGAAATGACATTAAACTAAAACACCTCTCGACCCGGCGCTGTAGCTCACACCTGTAATCCCAGCACTTTGGGAGGCCGATACAGGTGGATCACCTGAGATCAGGAGTTCAAGACCAGCCTGGCCAACATGGTAAAACTTCATCTCAACTAATAGTACAAAAATTCACCAGGCATGATGGTGCATGTCTGTAATCCAAGCTACTTGTAAGGCTGAGGCAGGAGAATTGCTGGAACCTGGGAGGCAAAGGTTGGAGTGAGTCAAGATCGTGCCACTGCACCCCAGCCTGGGCAAAAGAGTGAGACTCTGTCTCAAAAGAAAAAAACAAATATAAAAATAAACTTCTCAACAGCAAAGGAAGCAATCAACAGAGTGAAGAGACAGGCTACAGAATGGAAGAATACATTTTAAACCCATTTATCTGATAAGAAGTTAATATCCAAAATATATAATATACTCAATAGCAAGAAAACAAATAACCTGATTGAAAAATGGGTAAAGAACCTGAATAGACATTTCCCAACAAAAGGCATACAAATATATGGCCAACAAATATATGAAAAAATACTCAACATTCCTAATTATTGGGGAAATGGAAATTAAAACTACAAGACACTATCTCACATGTTAGAAGTCTATTATCAAACAGATTAATGTTACAAGTGTTATGGAGGATGTGGAAAAAAGGAATCCTTGTACATTTTGATGACAATGTAAATTAGTACAGTCATTATGGAAACAGTATGGAGCTTTCTAAAAATTTTAAAAATAGAGGTATCATATGATCCAGTAATCCCACTATGGCATATGTATCTACAGGATATAAAATCAATGCATCAGAGAGATATTTGCACTCTCGTGTTTATTGCAGCATTATTCACACAAGCAAAGATATAGAATAAACCTAAGCCTTCATCAATAAATGAATGGATATGAAAAAATGTGGTATATATACGCAATGAATTACTACTGAGCTTTCCAAAATGAGAAAATCCTGTCCTTTGTGAAAATGTGAACGAACCTCAAGACATTATGTTAAGTGATATTAACCAGGTACAGAAATTAAAATACCAAATGATCTCACTGACATGTGAAACCTAAAAAAATTAAACTCATAGAAACGGAGAGCAAAATGATGGTTTCCAGCAGCTAGGGAGTTGGAAGATTGAAGAGATGTTAGTCAAAGGACACAAAATTTCACTTAGGAAGAATAAGTTCAATAAATCTATTATACATCATGGTTACTAATTTATTGTATAGTTGAAAATTGCTAAGAGAGTAGGTAAGTTTTCTCACCAAAGTAATATAAGTATATATAACATAAGTATATGCTTATGTTAAATAGCATCACTTATTTCACAATATTTATTAATACGTTTACAAAACCTCATGTTGTATGCAATAAAGATACAAAATTTTTATTTGTCAGTTAAAAACATAAAGAACAAACCACATCTTGGTTTCATTGCTTTTTACACTTGTTTTTCAAGCCTCTATTTTATTTATTTCTGCCCTAATTTTTGTTATTTTCTTCCTTCTGCTAAATTTGGACTTGATTTGGCCTTTTTCTGGTTTATTGAGGTATAAACTTAGGTTGTTAATTTAAGATCTTTGTTCTTTTTTAATGTAGGCATTTACTATTATAAACTTCATTCTTAGCACTGCTTTTATACATTCCATAGATTTTGGTATAATTTGTTTTCATTTTTGTTTGTCTTATTTTCTAATTTCTTTTTTGATTTGTTTGACCCATTTGTTGTTCAAGAGTGTGCTGTTTAATTTCCAGATATTTGGGAATCTTCCAGTTTTCCTTCTGTTATTTATTTCTAGTTTCATTCCATTGTGGTCAGAAAAGATACTTGGAATGATTTCAATCTTAAGTTTGTTAAAACTTGTTTAGTGACCTAACATGTGTCTACCCTGGAGAATGTTCATTGTGTGCTTGAGAAGAATGTGTATTTTGCTGCTGCTGGGTGAAACGTTTCATGTATGTCTGTTAGGTCCATTTGGTTTATAGTGTTATTCAAGTCTGCTGTTCTTTGATTGATTTTCTGTTTCGATATTGTATTCATTATTAGAACTAGAGTACTGAAGTCTCCTACCATTATTGTATTGCTTTTTATTCTCCCTTCAGATCTATGTTTGCTTTGTATATTTATATACTCTGATATTGTGTATGTATATATTTGTAATTGTTATGTCTTCCGAATAAATTTACCCTTTTACCAGTATACAATGACTTTCCTTGTCTCTCATGACAGTTTTTGACTTAGAGCCTATTTTGTCTAATATAAGTATAGCCATGCCTGCTTTCTTTTGGTTATTATTTACATAGAATATTCTTTCCTATACCTTCATTTTTGCCTATGTATATTCTTAAACATGGATGAGTTTCTTGTAGGCAGCCTATAGAGCCATGGGACACATAATAATGGTACAATTAATGGTGGACCTCATATATGAGTCCTATGAGATAATAATGGAGCTGAAAACTTCTTGTGACATTGTAGCTGTCCTAACATCATAGCACAACACACTACTTATGTGTTTGTGGTGATGTTGGTGTAAACAAGCCTATTACATTGGGAGGTGCCAAGATGGCTAACTGGAAGCAGCTAATGGGCACTGCTCTCATGAAGAGGAGATAGAGTGGCCAGTGAACACTA
This sequence comes from Macaca fascicularis, assembly GCF_037993035.2. Lineage (NCBI taxonomy): Eukaryota > Metazoa > Chordata > Mammalia > Primates > Cercopithecidae > Macaca > Macaca fascicularis. The sequence goes on along the minus strand of NC_088395.1, from coordinate 123,028,581 downwards.
GCTCTTCAACTGGATCACCAAAGAGAATATGTTGGGATTCATCAAAGAAACAATGTGACCCAAGGAAAGTAGAAAGGAGTGAAGCAGGACAACTGCCTACCCAGTAGTAGCATGGAGCCAAGAGAGGCTCCCCACTTCATTGAAGATGTAAGTGAGCAAGAGCCCCCAGGGACCCACAATAATGCTATGAACCTTTACAACCCTGGGCACAGGAGATTCCCCCCAATCTCACCTCCCACAGGGCCTCCAGACAGACAGAGAAAGGTGTGTAAAGTCTAGAAGAGCTACCACTCGGGCCCACATGGAGCCCCAAGAACCTTGGATCCCTGAGCATACTGATGTTAGCTGCTATAACTGTGCAAACAAGGGAGGAAACATTTTCTTATGCCCCCAATAATAGAGGCCACATCCACGATGCTGAGGAGCAAACTGTAGGCCTCACCTACACTGCACCATGCCAAACAAAGCCCACTGGCCTAGGATCTCAGCACAGCCACTCTACTCCTACCTGAGCACTCCAGCCAGTTGCCTTTATCCATTTATCTGGGACGGAGCTTCCAGGTGTGACCAAAAGACCTGCCATGATTGCCACTACCATGGCCTCCACCCCATGGCCCTCCAGCTGGAGAGGAGGGAATGTAGAGCCCAAGACCAGCTAGAAGCCTCCAGGACACCAGAACTGTCATACGGAAAAGCAACTGCGCTGTTTTCTACATGCTTCTTTGCCCTACTACTCCCTACTGGATAGGGCTTCCTGACTGGGGTCCACAGTACAGCCACCCTTCCCCCACCCTATCACTTCAGTGGGTGGTGGCTTTGTGATTTTCTGAGGTGGAATTTCAAGAGAACACTGACAGGCACTCTGCCATTGCTTCAGCAGTGATACCTGCCCTTGCTTCCCCAGGCTCGGAATGAACAAAGACCTTGATTTCTTTCCTCACATCTCCAGTACACTGCAGCCCTCATATGGAGAGGAGACTGGTATACTTTCCCTGTGAGCCCTCGGTATGCTGCTCTTCACAAGGCGGGTCCCCTAGGTGGGCCTTAATGCAGCCATCGCACCCCAGGCTAAACATTCCCATTGGCAGCAACTTTATGTCTCTCTGGGGTGGAATTCTCAGAGACAACTCTCAGCCCCTCTACCACTGCCACTGCAGTAGTACCTGCTCTTGCTGACATCAGGTTAGAGAAGGAACAAAAGGCCTGAGTGCTTTACTTGCACCTCCAGCATGCTAGAACCACCCTGAAAAGGGACCAGACTGTCTTCTATGAGCCCCTCAAGCCCCTGCTCTTTACTAGGCAGGGCCCCCAGCTTGGGCCAACAACAGAACTGACACACCTTTGGCTGATTATTCCAATTTTCAGTGACTCTGTGTTTCTCTGTGGTGGAACCCCCAGAGACAAGTGAAAGGTCCTCTGCCCTTTGCCACTGCCACTGCCACTGCCACTGCCAAGGTCCTTGCTCCTGCTGCCTCCAAGCTGGGGAAATAACAAAAAGCCTGAGCTAGCCCCAGGGCTGTGGTGCACAGCCTAACAGTACCAAGCTGAAATCTGTGGTCAGCACTCTAGTGAGAGAGGAGCCCACACTCTCAGGACTTTAGGATGGAATATGGTTGCAAATACAAGCAAATACAGAGGAGCCAGCAGCTGAGTAAGAGCCAATTTACTGGCCACTACATTTAAGCGCCATCTACTGCATCACAGCCCAAACGTCATAAAACACACTTTGCTAATAGAACACTATGAAACCAAAAGCAAAAATTAAGCCATAAATAAAGACCCCGAACAATTCCTCAGCTCTCTGAAAACATGCAGAAATAAAGCCAACTGACTATACCCAAGTTACACTACAATTTAAAAAAAAAAAATTAGGCCACACAGATGAAAAAGAATGCTTGCAAGATCTTAGGCAACTCTAAAAGTCAAAGTGATTTTTTTTTTTCTTTCAAATGACTACAGGAGCTCTCCAGCAATGGTTCTTAACCAGACTGAAATGGCGGAAACAGCAGATTCATAATTCAGAATCTGGATGGAAACAAAGATCACTGAGATTCAGTAGAAAGGAGAAACCCGATCCAAGGAATCTAAGAAATCCACTAAAATGAGTCAAAGGCTAAAAGATTAAATATCTATTTAAAAAAATCAAACTGATCTAACAAAGCTCAAATACTCACTACAAGAATTTCCTAATACAATCAGAAGTATTAACAGCAGAATAGACCAAGCCAAGGACAGAATCTCAGAGTTTGAAGACTAGTTGTTTAGTTTTCCTAAACAACTCAGTCAAATCAAATTTTTAAAAAAGGAATATTAAAAAGTGAACAAAAGTTCTGAGAACAATGGGATTATGTAAGGAGACCAAACCTATGACTGATTAGTGTCCCTGAAATAGCAGGCAACTTAGAAAACACATAGAGAATATTGTCCAGGAAATGTTCCTCAACTCCACTAGAGAGGTTGACATTTAAATTCAAGAATTCAGAGAATTCCTGTGAGATACTATACAAGAAAACCATCCCAAGACACATAGTTAGACTGTTCAAGGTCTACATGAAGAACAAATATTAAAAACAGCTAGAAAGAAGGGGCAGGTCACCTACAGAGAGCCCCATCAGGCTAACAGTGAACCTTTCATCAGAAACAATAAAAGCCAGAAGACATTGGGGGCCTATATTCAACACATTTAAGGAAAATAAATTTCAACCCATCATTTCATATCCAGCCAAACTATACTTAAAAGCAAAAGAGAAACAATTTTTTTTTAAGGCAAGCAAAGTTCAAATGATTCATTATCACCACACTTGTCTTATAAGAGATCCTTAAGGGAGTGCTAAACATGAAAACTAAAGAATGTTACCAGCCACCGCACAAACATACTTCAGTACTGTGTTGCTATGGTATGTATTGTTTTTTATCCACAATTTTTGGATTATGAATCCCACAGACCTTAGTGCAAAAATAATTGCAGTTTGCATTGTTGAAATTTGCTGTTTGATATTGGAATATATTCTTAAAGGTGGTTACATTATATATCATTTTAATGGGCATTTATCACTTTTTTTGGCTAATGATTTATTACTTGCTGTTTATTTTATGTTTACTTTTGACTGTGGAAATGATGTTAGACAAAAAGTAAATCTGAGTGATTTTCTTATTCGAGTTGAAAATGGGTCATAAAGCAGTGGAGACAACTCACAACATCAACAACGCATTTGGCCCAGGAACTGCTAACAAACCTGCAGTGTAGTGGTGGTTCAAGAAATTTTGCAAAGGAGAAGAAAGCCTTGAAGATAAGGAGTGTAGTGGCCGGCCATCAGAAGTTGACAACGACCAACTGAGAACAATTTGTCTTCTTACAATGACATGAGAAGTTGCCAAAAAACTCAATGTCTACCACTCTATGGTTATTCACCATTTGAAGCAAATTTGAAAGGTGAAAAATCTCGATAAGTGAGTGCCTCATGAACTGACCAAAAAAAAGAAAAATCATCATTTTGAAGTGTCGTCTTCTCTTTTGTTATGCAAAATTAACCATTTCTTGATTAGATTGTGATGTGTGATGAAAAGTGGATTTTATATGACAACTGGTGATGATCAGCTCAGTGATTGAACCTAGAAGAAGTTCCAAAGCACTTCCCAAAGCCAAACTTGCACAACAAAAGGTCATAGTTAACATTCTGTGGTCTGCTGCTGGTCTGATCCACTACAGTTTTCTGAATCCCAGCAAATTACAAAACTTCATAGCCCAATTTGTTCAACTTTTGAAGCATCAGTTGTGCAATGTGCAGTCAGGCATTCTTGGTGCATCTCATTAATTTACATCTGAGACATACAGCCAGAAAATTAATGAGATGCACCAAAAACTGCAATGCCTGCAGCTGGCATTGGGCAACAGAAAGGGCCCAATCCTTCTCCCCAAGAATGCCTGACTGCACGTTGCACAACTGATGCTTCAAAAGTTGAACAAATTGGGCTACGAAGTTTTGTCTCATCCGCCATATTCACCTGACCCCTTGCCAATGAACAACCACCAATTCTTCAAGGATCTCAACAACTTTTTGCAAGGAACATGCTTCCACAACCAGCAAGATGCAGAAAATGCTTTCCAAGAGTTCATTGAATCCCTAAGCACAGATTTTTATGCTACAGGAATAAACACACTTATTTGTAGTTAGCAAAAATGTGTTGATTGTAATGGTTCATACTTTGATTAATAAAGATATGTTTAAGACTAGTTAAAAGAATTTAAAATTCATTGTCTGAAAGCGCAATTACTTTTGCACCAACCTAATATTCATATACGCAGACTTAACTCTGTCATTATGTTGTCAGTTGGTTATTATGCAGAGCTGATTGTGTAGTTTCTTTTTAAGTGTCAATGGTCTATGCTCTTAAGGTGTGTTTTTCTGATGGCCGGTGATGGTCTTTCCTTTCCATATTTAACACTCTGGTAAGGGTCTCTTTTTTTTTTTCCCCACCTTTTTTTTTAAAAAAATTATTATTATTATTATTTTTGAGATGGAGTCTTGCTCTGTAGCCCGGGCTGGAGTGCAGTGGCCGGATCTCAGCTCACTGCAAACTCCGCCTCCCGGGTTTAGGCCATTCTCCTGCCTCAGCCTCCCGAGTAGCTGGGACTACAGGCACCCGCCACCTCGCCCGGCTAGTTTTTTGTATTTTTAGTAGAGACGGGGTTTCACGGTGTTAGCCAGGATGGTCTCCATCTCCTGACCTCGTGATCCGCCCGTCTCGGCCTCCCAAAGTGCTGGGATTACAGGCTTGAGCCACCGCGCCCGGCCAAAAAAATTATTATTATACTTTAATTTCTAGGGTACATGTGCATAACGTGCAGGTTTGTTACATATGTATACTTGTGCCATATTGGTGTGCTGCACCCATCAACTCGTCAGCACGCATCAACTAGTCATTTACATCAGGTATAACTCCCAGTGCAATCCCTCCCCCCTCCCCCCTCCCCTCTCCCCATGATGGGCCCCGGTGTGTGACCGGGTAAGGGTCTCTTGTAAGGCAAATCTGGTAGTAATGAATTCCCTTAGCATTTGCTTGTCTGAAGAAAAAAAAAACTTATTTCTCCTTCCCTTGTGAAACTTAGTTTGGCTAGATATGAAATTCTTGGTTGGAATACATTTTCTTTAAGAATTCTCAATATAGGGCTCAAATGTCTTGTGGTTTGTATGGTTTCTTCTTTAAGGTCCACTGTTAGCCCTATGGGGTTCCCTTTTTAGGTGATCGGCTTCTCTCTTCTATCTACCTTTAGCATTTTTTTTCTTTCATGTCATCCTTATTGAATCTGATGACTATGTGTCTTGGGGATGATAATTCTGTATAGTATCTCACATGGTTTCTCTTTATTTCCTAAATTCGAATGTTGGCCTCTCTAGGGAGGTTGGAGAAATTTTCATGGATGATATCCTTAAATATGTTTTCCATGTTGCTTGCTTTCTCTCCCTCTTTTTCAAGGATGCCAATGAGTCATAGATTTCATCTTTTTACATAACTCCATATTTCTTAGAGGTTTTGTTCATTCTTTTTATATTTTTCTTCTTTGTTTTTGTTGGACTGAGTCATTTTAGAGAAGTTGTCTTCAAGCTTTGAGATTCTTTCCTCAGCTTGTTCAATTCTGCTATTAATATTTGAGATTGTATTATAAAACTTTTGAAGTGAGTTTTTCAACTCTACCAGATCAGTTTGGTTTTGTTTTAAAATGGTTATTTTATCTTTCAGCTCATCTATATTTTTTGTATTCCTTAGATTCTCTAGAATGGATTTCAATTCTTTTCTGAATCTTGATGATCTTCATTTCTATCCCTATTTGGAATTCTATGTCTGCGATTTCAGTCATTTTAGCTTGGGTAGGAACCATTGCTGAGGATCTAGTGCAGTCATTTGAAGGTAATAAGGCATTTTGGCTTTTTGTGTTGCCAGTTTTTTCACTGGTTCTTTCTGATCTGTGTGGGCTGATGTTCCTTTAGTCTTTGAAGCTGCTGTTCTTTGGATGAGGATTTATGCTTTTATCTTCTCTGGTGCATTTGAAGGTTTAATTGTGTATAAATTGGGATCAGTTGACTGGCATCATATCCAGAAGATTTTAGAGGGCAAAGATTCAACTAACCACTTCTGGCCTGCATGCTCTAACTCTGGGGGTGCTGGTATTGTGCCCCCAACTTTGTCACCTGGCCCCTTAAGGTTAGGAATGTGCTGCACTGGAGGGGCCAATGTGTTCCCAGTCTGCTGGCCACAAGTCTCTGAATGGGGGTGCCAGCCACAGCATTTCATCAGGGCAGTGACGGAAGGATTTGTGTTCACTCCCATGTGCCACCAGCCAGAGCAGTGTGGCATTACATATTCGTGTCAACTGGGGCAGGGCACCACGGTAAAGTAACTATTGATAGGTGAGGGGTTACAATTGTCAGTTTGTTAATTGTTTTCTGTCTGTCTTTTAGGTCTTCTGTCTGTCTTTTTATCTTTTGTTGTCTTACTTTGTTATTCATTGACAAAAATCATACAATTTTCAACATGAAAGTAGATTGAGGAAATATTTTTATTTCACAAAAGAGAAGACTGAGGCCTGTATCATTTTTACATATAGCTGAGATCGTATGGGAAAATACTTTTTATCTATGGTAATTAGAAATTTAAAAATCATAGATATAATAAATATAACTTTCATTCAAGGAAGCTTGTCATAATTCACCATATGTTCATAAACATTCTTAAAAGTCTGTACATTGTAATTTAACATACAAATGCATTAACCATATGCATGTTCTAAAGTCTTTGATTTTTTGATGTTCTAGTATATTTATTATTTACAGTTTTTCCACTGTCTGTGAATTGGTAGTTGTTACAAAAATTCAAGCTTGCAGTTTACTTAAGTCATATTTCTCCATATGATGAGATCAATATTATGGATTATGGGCCAAGGTTTTCTAATTCTTGATTCTATTTAAAATGTTTAATCAGATATGTAATGGTTTGATTAGAGTGTTGACTGCTCTTAACATTTATAAGTATACTTTCAGATATAAAATACTTTTAAAATTGACGTGATTTACATGTTTACTTTTACTTATATCTTTACCTTTTACTATCTAGCATTTTATAATTTTATAATTTTTTCCACATGAACAAGTCAACAATAAAAACTGATATTTTGAGGATGCATTTTTCTATCTCAGTTATGTTATTTCTTTTTAATTAAAGTTATGGGTACATGTATTAGTCTTACATGTTATCAATAACAGAACTATGTCCATTGAGATGGTTTATAAAGAGAGGGCTTTTCCTCTGAAATATACTTATGAAATATTCAGTCCTCTCTTATTTTTCTTTTAGAATCACATCAAATATAGTGTTTTAGGAGAAGAAAATTAGCTCAAGTACTGAGAGTGAGCACCTCATTAAAATGTTCCTGGGTCATAAACATGCAGAAATGCCTAAGATGGTGCAGATGGGTAATTTGAATATACATATATTCCAGTCTTTATGTTCCTTTGCCCTACTTAAACTACCATTCATTTGAGTTAGTGCCATAGTGTATCCATCCTTTTCTACATTGCATCCAGAGTTCAGACTAAAATTATTCCTCTGTGCTGTATTATAGAGACAAGATTTGAATAGGATTTTTTTTTCTTTTTTTTTTTTTTAAATTTATTTATTATTATTATACTTTAAGTTGTAGGGTACATGTGCATAACGTGCAGGTTTCTTACATATGTAGACTTGTGCCATGTTGGTGTGCTGCACCCATCAACTCGTCATTTACATCAGGTATAACTCCCAATGCAATCCCTCCCCCCTCCCCCTCCCCCCTCCCCATGATAGGCCCCGGTGTGTGATGTTCCCCTTCCTGAGTCCAAGTGATCTCATTGTTCAGTTCCCACCTATGAGTGAGAACATGCGGTGTTTGGTTTTCTGTTCTTGTGATAGTTTGCAAAGAATGATGGTTTCCAGCTGCATCCATGTCCCTACAAAGGACACAAACTCATCCTTTTTGATGGCTGCATAGTATTCCATGGTGTATATGTGCCACATTTTCTTAATCCAATCTGTCACTGATGGACATTTGGGTTGATTCCAAGTCTTTGCTATTGTGAATAGTGCTGCAATAAACATACGTGTGCATGTGTCTTTATAGCAGCATAATTTATAATCCTTTGGGTATATACCCAGTAATGGGATGGCTGGGTCATATGGTACTTCTAGTTCTAGATCCTTGAGGATTCGCCATACTGTTTTCCATAATGGTTGAACTAGTTTACAATCCCACCAACAGTGTAAAAGCGTTCCTATTTCTCCACATCCTCTCCAGCACCTGTTGTTTCCTGACTTTTTAATGATCGCCATTCTAACTGGTGTGAGATGGTATCTCATTGTGGTTTTGATTTGCATTTCTCTGATGGCCAGTGATGATGAGCATTTTTTCATGTGTCTGTTGGCTGTATGAATGTCTTCTTTTGAGAAATGTCTGTTCATATCCTTTGCCCACTTTTTGATGGGGTTGTTTGTTTTTTTCTTGTCAATTTGTTTGAGTTCTTTGTAGGTTCTGGATATTAGCCCTTTGTCAGATGAGTAGATTGCAAAAATTTTCTCCCATTCTGTAGGTTGCCTGTTCACTCTGATGGTAGTTTCTTTTGCTGTGCAGAAGCTCTTTAGTTTAATGAGATCCCATTTGTCAATTTTGGCTTTTGCTGCCGTTGCTTTTGGTGTTTTAGACATGAAGTCTTTGCCCATGCCTATGTCCTGAATGGTACTACCTAGGTTTTCCTCTAGGATTTTTATGGTATTAGGTCTAACATTTAAGTCTCTAATCCATCTTGAATTAATTTTCATATAAGGAGTAAGGAAAGGATCCAGTTTCAGCTTTCTACTTATGGCTAGCCAATTTTCCCAGCACCATTTATTAAATAGGGAATCCTTTCCCCATTTCTTGTTTCTCTCAGGTTTGTCAAAGATCAGATGGCTGTAGATGTGTGGTATTATTTCTGAGGACTCTGTTCTGTTCCATTGGTCTATATCTCTGTTTTGGTACCAGTACCATGCTGTTTTGGTTACTGTAGCCTTGTAATATAGTTTGAAGTCAGGTAGCGTGATGCCTCCAGCTTTGTTTTTTGACTTAGGATTGTCTTGGAGATGCGGGCTCTTTTTTGGTTCCATATGAACTTTAAAGCAGTTTTTTCCAATTCTGTGAAGAAACTCATTGGTAGCTTGATGGGGATGGCATGGAATCTATAAATTACCTTGGGCAGTATGGCCATTTTCACGATATTGATTCTTCCTATCCATGAGCATGGTATGTTCTTCCATTTGTTTGTGTCCTCTTTTATTTCACTGAGCAGTGGTTTGTAGTTCTCCTTGAAGAGGTCCTTTACATCCCTTGTAAGTTGGATTCCTAGGTATTTTATTCTCTTTGAAGCAATTGTGAATGGAAGTTCATTCCTGATTTGGCTCTCTGTTTGTCTGTTACTGGTGTATAAGAATGCTTGTGATTTTTGCACATTAATTTTGTATCCTGAGACTTTGCTGAAGTTGCTTATCAGCTTAAGGAGATTTTGGGCTGAGACAATGGGGTTTTCTAAATATACAATCATGTCATCTGCAAACAGGGACAGTTTGACTTCTTCTTTTCCTAACTGAATACCCTTGATTTCTTTCTCTTGCCTAATTGCCCTAGCCAGAACTTCCAACACTATGTTGAATAGGAGTGGTGAGAGAGGGCATCCCTGTCTTGTGCCAGTTTTCAAAGGGAATTTTTCCAGTTTTGCCCATTCAGTATGATATTGGCTGTGGGTTTGTCATAAATAGCTCTTATTATTTTGAGGTACGTTCCATCAATACCGAATTTATTGAGCGTTTTTAGCATGAAGGGCTGTTGAATTTTGTCAAAAGCCTTTTCTGCATCTATTGAGATAATCATGTGGTTCTTGTCTTTGGTTCTGTTTATATGCTGGATTATGTTCATTGATTTGCGAATGTTGAACCAGCCTTGCATCCCAGGGATGAAGCCCACTTGATCATGGTGGATAAGCTTTTTGATGTGTTGCTGAATCCGGTTTGCCAGTATTTTATTGAGGATTTTTGCATCGATGTTCATCAGGGATATTGGTCTAAAATTCTCTTTTTTTGTTGTGTCTCTGCCAGGCTTTGGTATCAGGATGATGTTGGCCTCATAAAATGAGTTAGGGAGGATTCCCTGTTTTTCTATTGATTGGAATAGTTTCAGAAGGAATGGTACCAACTCCTCCTTGTACCTCTGGCAGAATTCAGCTGTGAATCCATCTGGTCCTGGACTTTTTTTGGTTGGTAGGCTATTAATTATTGCCTCAATTTCAGAGCCTGCTATTGGTCTATTCAGGGATTCAACTTCTTCCTGGTTTAGTCTTGGAAGAGTGAAAGTGTCCAGGAAATTATCCATTTCTTCTAGATTTTCCAGTTTATTTGCGTAGAGGTGTTTATAGTATTCTCTGATGGTAGTTTGTATTTCTGTGGGGTCGGTGGTGATATCCCCTTTATCATTTTTAATTGCATCAATTTGATTCTTCTCTCTTTTCTTCTTTATTAGTCTTGCTAGTGGTCTGTCAATTTTGTTGATCTTTTCAAAAAACCAACTCCTGGATTCATTGATTTTTTGGAGAGTTTTTTGTGTCTCTATCTCCTTCAGTTCTGCTCTGATCTTAGTTATTTCTAGCCTTCTGCTAGCTTTCGAATGTGTTTGCTCTTGCTTCTCTAGTTCTTTTAATTGCGATGTTAGAGTGTCAATTTTAGATCTTTCCTGCTTTCTCTTGTGGGCATTTAGTGCTATAAATTTCCCTCTACACACTGCTTTAAATGTGTCCCAGAGATTCTGGTATGTTGTATCTTTGTTCTCATTGGTTTCAAAGAACATCTTTATTTCTGCCTTCATTTCGTTATGTACCCAGTAGTTATTCAGGAGCAGGTTGTTCAGTTTCCATGTAGTTGAGCGGTTTTGATTGAGTTTCTTAGTCTTGAGTTCTAGTTTGATTGCACTGTGGTCTGAGAGACAGTTTGTTATAATTTCTGTTCTTGTACATTTGCTGAGGAGTGCTTTACTTCCAATTACGTGGTCGATTTTGGAGTAAGTACGATGTGGTGCTGAGAAGAATGTATATTCTGTTGATTTGGAGTGGAGAGTTCTATAGATGTCTATTAGGTCTGCTTGCTGCAGAGATGAGTTCAATTCCTGGATATCCTTGTTAACTTTCTGTCTCGTTGATCTGTCTAATGTTGACAGTGGAGTGTTGAAGTCTCCCATTATTATTGTATGGGAGTCTAAGTCTCTTTGTAAGTCTCTAAGGACTTGCTTGATGAATCTGGGTGCTCCTCTATTGGGTGCATATATATTTAGGATAGTTAGCTCTTCCTGTTGAATTGATCCCTTTACCATTATGTAATGGCCTTCTTTGTCTCTTTTGATCTTTGATGGTTTAAAGTCTGTTTTATCACAGACTAGTATTGCAACCCCCGCTTTTTTTTGTTCTCCATTTGCTTGGTAAATCTTCCTCCATCCCTTTATTTTGAGCCTATGTATGTCTCTGCGTGTGAGGTGGGTCTCCTGAATACAGCAGACTGATGGGTCTTGACTCTTTATCCAGTTTGCCAGTCTGTGTCTTTTAATTGGAGCATTTAGTCCATTTACATTTAAGGTTAAGATTGTTATGTGTGAACTTGATCCTGCCATTATATTAACTGGTTATTTTGCTCGTTAGTTGATGCAGTTTCTTCCTAGCCTCGATGGTCTTTACATTTTGGCATGTTTTTGCAATGGCTGGTACCGGTTGTTCCTTTCCATGTTTAGTGCTTCCTTCAGGGTCTCTTGTAAGGCAGGCCTAGTGGTAACAAAATCTCTAAGCATTTGCTTATCTGTAAAGGATTTTATTTCTCCTTCACTTATGAAACTTAGTTTGGCTGGATATGAAATTCTGGGTTGAAAATTATTTTCTTTAAGAATGTTGAATATTGGCCCCCACTCTCTTCTGGCTTGTAGAGTTTCTGCCGAGAGATCTGCTGTTAGTCTGATGGGCTTCCCTTTGTGGGTAACCCGACCTTTCTCTCTGGCTGCCCTTAAGATTTTTTCCTTCATTTCAACTTTGGTGAATCTGGCAATTATGTGTCTTGGAGTTGCTCTTCTCGAGGAGTATCTTTGTGGCGTTCTCTGTATTTCCTGGATTTGAATGTTGGCCTGCCCTACTAGGTTGGGGAAGTTCTCCTGGATGATATCCTGAAGAGTGTTTTCCAACTTGGTTCCATTTTCCCCCTCACTTTCAGGCACCCCAATCAGATGTAGATTTGGTCTTTTTACATAATCCCATACTTCTTGCAGGCTTTGTTCATTTCTTTTTCTTCTTTTTTCTTTTGGTTTCTCTTCTTGCTTCATTTCATTCATTTGTTCCTCAATCGCTGATACTCTTTCTTCCAGTTGATCGAGTCGGTTACTGAAGCTTGTGCATTTGTCACGTATTTCTCGTGTCATGGTTTTCATCTCTTTCATTTCATTTAGGACCTTCTCTGCATTAATTACTCTAGCCATCAATTCTTCCACTTTTTTTTTCAAGATTTTTAGTTTCTTTACGCTGGGTACGTAATTCCTCCTTTAGCTCTGAGAAATTTGATGGACTGAAGCCTTCTTCTCTCATCTCGTCAAAGTCATTCTCCGTCCAGCTTTGATCCGTTGCTGGCGATGAGCTGCGCTCCTTTGCCGGGGGAGATGCGCTCTTATTTTTTGAATTTCCAGCTTTTCTGCCCTGCTTTTTCCCCATCTTTGTGGTTTTATCTGCCTCTGGTCTTTGATGATGGTGATGTACTGATGGGGTTTTGGTATAGGTGTCCTTCCTGTTTGATAGTTTTCCTTCTAACAGTCAGGACCCTCAGCTGTAGGTCTGCTGGAGATTGCTTGAGGTCCACTCCAGACCCTGTTTGCCTGGGTATCAGCAGCAAAGGCTCATTTGAAAATGCAGAAATCACCGGTCTTCTGTGTGGCTCGCACTGGGAGTTGGAGACTGGAGCTGTTCCTATTCGGCCATCTTGCTCCACCCCCCCTGAATAGGATTTTTTTTTCAGTGCCAGACTTAAGAATGTGAAACTGAAGCATCCATACTCACCATTACACCCAGGAAGTGCAGGTGTTCTCACTTAGATAATCTCACTCAACACTGCCATCGTATCTCTTTTTAGCCCATAAAACATCTGGTCTGTCTGTTGATTCTCATGGTTCTAAGCTCACAAAAAAACCTGATGAATTCTCTGCATACTAGATCATGTTATACTATAGTAAATTATCATTTTGGAATATGTAGTTATTTCAGGTTACCTAAAAGCAACTGAATTCCAAACAAACTAGTGTGCAAAGGGAAATTAGCCTAACTCTTATAACATGCTGAATTCCTTAGAATAGTACAATTCTCTCAAATCAAATAAATATAAGGTGATGACATGAGTGTGAATAATGTAAAACAATATAAATTTCAATCAATTTTCTTATTTAGCCTGTTTGAAAACAATTTACTTCATTTTTTTTTAAATTAAGCAGTGGAAAAACATGTATTACTATATGAGAAATAATGTAGTACCTTATATTTATTTTTTGTTCTCTAATAACACAAAAAGAAAAAGAAGATTATCCTAGTTCTCTTCCTAACATTCATTCTTCCTTATATAATTATAATACACATGTATACTTAGACCTCATGTTTCAATACAAGGTTTAACAGACGTTAAATAAGCTTTTGTTTTAATTCTCATGAGGAGCAGTGAAGCAGGAAGATGGGGGAAGCTTAAAAAGAATTGAAACATGGAAAAGAAGAAGACTCGACTGAATCAACTGCTGACAATTGCCTATTGAACTTCACATCTTGCATCAGTGTAAGATTCATACTGATTTTTAAATGTAAATGTGGCTGTTAGTATGATATACATTAGATCATTGTGAGGAAAATGCTCAAAGAAAATGGGACTAACACAAGAAACCATATCTACAGATATAGAATAAAGAAGCTTCCTATGCTTGGTAACAGAAAAGGATAATTTTTCAGAGAGTTACATTCAAAGCAATTTGACCAAGGTCATAGAATATGTTAACACAAGAGTTGAATATATTCTCAGAAGATATCTAATGTCCAGGCATTTGTCTTTCTGAAATACAAGCATATGGAATGCAAATCAGAAGATCATTTACCTAATGAGAGGCTTGAGACTTGAAATTTATCTCCCCAAAAAATACAGTTGTAAATAATGTTCTCATATTAAGTGTTTCAGACTGGACTTACTGGGAAATGAACTTTGAGACATAAATATGCTTACTGTAAGTATATTTAGTAATAGAATTAAAATCTGTGAGGGACAACTGAAACAAGCAGAACTAGGCAGAAGAAGATGTCGAATTGTCATGAAGTCATAATAAAGGCTTCAGGTAATTCCATGGGTACATCTGAAACTGAAATGACTCTTCAGAGTTCTTCTAAATTGAGACAAGGGGGAAAGGCCTTTGTATCTTGATACTGGCCAGTCATTAGATGCAAGCTGACTTTTGGGAAAGAGCAAGATTTGGGGTGAGATGGTCTTTGTTCAAGTGCAATTTTCAAAGACAGACTAAATTAGAAGCTCTCAGCTGGCCAACACTGCCATTAGTTGAGTAAATTAGTATTTTAGTCCTGAAATGGATAACTTGGTGATCTGGCCTGCATGCTACAGCATCCACTACACTGGCGCATAGAAAACAATTTAAACCTTTTTATTAAGAAAATGTCTCTGAGTCATATCTTTTATTTAATCCTTAATATTATTGAGAAATCATAAAAATGATGTTATTCTCAATTCAGGTCCTGGCACTACTTGGCTATGTAATAACAGAAAGTGTCAGTGTTAAGCAAACTTTCAAAGTAGACCAAGTCTATCAATGTCATCTTTCCCCCTCCTATGCAGGCCTTCCTCATTGTACCTATAGACTATAGACTCATTCATCAGGCAGCTCTTCATTTTGTCCCAAACCACCTTCCCCCTAGATATACACTTCAGTATTCCATGCCCATTAGCACTATCTCATATTGTGGCCTAGCTCTAAATGACCAGCTTCTGTTTCATACTTAGTCAAACCTGTCAATTTTCTCATGTAGCACAACTGAGTTCTGAGTGGAAACAATGGTGTTAATGCAATCCATTTGAATGTATAAAAGCCTGATAATCTTTATTCCTCTCACTAGCACTTGGACTTTTTAAAGAAGCTGTGAGAAACCCAAATGAATGCCTAACTGGTGAAATTTCAGAAATAATTAAAAAAATAAAAATAATGGATTTAGGAGGAGGAATTTATCTTGCCTTGAGTTAGCTCTATTAAACTGATTCACATTTCAGAAGTACATTTAGCGATCTTTTAGGAAAACTTTACTCAAGTCACCCCAGAAATATGGCTTACCTTTCTTTCCAATTCTTCAGAAACGGTATTACAGAATGGTAGTTAGGAATCACAATAGATATTGATAATATTTTATTCTTCACTAAATTATGTTGATTTTTACACAAAGCTTCATGTTTTCAGTTACAAAAATATATTCCATCAATTTCAGTATTGCAAATGAACTAAACTTGTGTTTTTAATTCATTTCAAATGAGAATTTAGGTGACTATTCTGTTGTAAACCTAATTTAAAATGTTGTTGGAGAAATTGATTTTTAAAAGCCTAACCTTTCTCCTTGCCTCTTCAATTTTCAAAAAAAAAAAGACAAGATTAATTTCCAGCATTCCTCATCTGCCATTTTGTTAATACATTTCAGTGAGAATATGACTCAATTTTATACAAAAGAGAATTATAAAATCAACCAAAAATAAAATGCTGGTGATTTTAATTAGTATTCACCTGCAGGGCATTGTATATGTGCATTTTTATAGCAATTTTTTGGTCTAAACATAATTTTACAACTTACAATGCAGGAGATTGCAAGAGTAGCAAAATTGCATAGTAAGATTCATTCAATGTTTAATGAAACATGCATTTATTAAGTGTCTATATATACTTATGGGACTTTTGATATTAGAATAACCCTGTACTAGATACAATGATAGTATCATTAAGTTTGGTGGCTAGGCTCACTAGGTAAAGATAACACTCAGCACTTTAGAAAATAAAAAAACATTTTTTTAAAAAACTGAGGCAATTTTCTAGGTAGACTGTATATACAGGCTTTTATGGTATAGAAATAACTAATTCTAAAGGTCTTTCATGTATGTGGCTAATTTTCTCTAGCTATAAGTGCCTAGGGTCAAAAATCATAAACCTGTTTCTCCATCAACTTCTCTCTATCTGATTTATAAACATTTACTGGGTGCTTTGCATACAAGATCAGTCACTATAGATAGGGTACCTGGACACTATAAGCTCTTCAAGGACCCAAGAAATTTGTTTGCAAGGTTAAAAGTAGAAACTATGGACACCCAACTAAGAAATAAACCGTGTGAATGAAGATAATTAAATGCTTACTTAGATGGCCACAAAATGTAGCATTAACACAATTTCATTAATTGTTCAATTCAATATTCATGAAAATGTAACTGCATTGAAAACTAGGTATTTTGTATTTTCATTTAGAAATGTTCAAGTATGTATAATGATGGCAGAGAAATTATGGCCAATCATAAATAAATAAATTATTTGTAGACAAATAGTTTCAAAGCAGGATTGTAAAATCTCTTTTAAAAATTAAAATGTTTGGGGCCAACAAAGGTTTTAAAATGATCCTGCATGCATGTGGATATTGGGGGAAACCCACCCCCAATATTCAACGTGGGTCTTTTTCTGTTTTCCCTAAGCATCGGCTGGTCTGAGAAATAAAGGGAAAGAGTACAAAAGAGAGAAATTTTAAAGTTGGGTATTTGGGGGAGACATCACATGTCAACAGGTTCCATGATGCCCCCTGAGCCATAAAACCAGCAAGTTTTTATTAGTGATTTTCAAAAGGGAGGGAGTGCACAAATAGGGTGTGTGTCACAGAGATTACATGATTCAAGGACAACAAAAGATCACAAGGCAGGAGGTCAGGGGGAGATCACAAGGTCAGGGCAAAACTAGAGTCACTAATGAACTTCGTTGTCCTGCTGTGCACACATTGTCAGCATTCAAGAGCAGAGAAATGGTTTGACTAGAATTTGCCAGGCTGGAATTTCCTAATCCTAGCAAACCTGGGGGAACTGCAGGAGACTAGGGCATGTTTCATCCCTATCTACATCTGCATAAGGCAGAAACCCCCAGAGCGGCCATTTCAGAGGCCTCCTCTGGGAATGCATTCTTTTCCCAGGACTGTTAATTATTAATATTCCTTGATGGAGAAAGAATTCAGTGATACTTATCTTACCCATTTTCAGTAATAAGAGAAATATGACTCTGTCCTGCCCACCCACAGGCAGCCAGACTTTATGGTTATCTCCCTTGTTCCCTGAAAATCACTGTTTTCCTGTTCTTAAGGTGCCAGATTTCATATTGTTCAAATACACATGCTCTACAATTTGCGCAGTTAATGCAATCATCACAGGGTCCTGAGGTGACATACATCCTCCGCTTATGAAGATGACAGGATTAAGAGATTAAAGTAAAGACAGGCATAGGAAATCACAAGAGTATTGATTGGGGAAGTGATAAATGTCTATGAAATCTTCACAATTTATGTTCTTCTACCACAACTTCAGCCAGTCCCTCTGTTTGGGGTCCTTGACTTCCCGCAACATGTGAAAAACACTATTCTAGTCAAATTAACTAGATAATCTAAACTGATCATAACTACTTCAATTTAATTCAATCAAAAAAAGCATTTTTGAGCACTTACAAAATCACTGAACTAGCTTTCAGGTTGACTACATTATCTAAATTGGTCTTCATAATGTAATTTCAATTCAATCCAACAGCAATTTATTTATTACCTACTCGGCCTAGCACTGTGCTAGGTACTCTGGGTAGAGAAATAAAATGGTTATATACTGTGCTATCAAGGTCTGAAAGACTAATAGGGAATTCAGACAACTAAGCAAAAATATGCATGATAGCATGATAATTGCTATTATAGAGACAAGCATTTTGGTCTATGACATCATCTAGGAAGTATACTGATTCCAGATTTGAAGGAATAAAATAGGCTTCCTGGAAGAAGTCACCTCGAAAATTGAAACTGACAGAATAAATTGAAGTTAGCTAAGGAATGTAAGTGAAGAAGATTTTGAAATTTCCAAAAAAGGAGAAAGAAGAACATGTGCCAAATCACAAAGTCAAAAGAGAACATAAGGCATGAAAATGATTGAATGATTATAGTAACCTGTTCCTCTGTGACCTCTAAATAAATACAAGGAGTGTTGACAACGTTGCCAAAGGGAAACAGAAATTCTTGACAACCTATTAAAATACTTTTGCATCAAAAATGCTTTCATCCTGCAAAACCAAGCCTGTTAAAACTAGCAAAATGCGCATTAGGCAAATGGGTTTCCATGTCAAGAAACTAACATCTTCATCCATATCCCAAAATTTAAGCTTTCTCAATATGTCAGCTGTTGTGTAAACATGACCTTTAAAAAAAGCAACTTGACTATGGATTTCAAAAACAATTTAGTGAAACATACATCTGCATCATCGGAATGGAAGTGAATGGCCCAGGCATACCCACCAATATAAGCCATTAGCCATATTGTGCCTTCAGGAGAATTATATGACCTTCAAAAATCTATCCAAGTAATTAACTGTTCCAGGGACCAACCATGTAAAGTGTAACTGATAAAGAAAAGTGTCTAAGACAACAGGGTTTTAAATACTTTATAAAAAATATTTAGGTGTTGAGATCTAATAAAAGTTAAAATAACTGTATTACAATTTCAGGTGACAAAATAGCAATATGACTAATAATGCTAATATGACAAATGTGATTAACAAGTGGCTGCTGGAAGATAATTCATCAATGCTAATATGTCTAATATGATTAATAAATGACTGCTGGAAGATAATTCTTCATGGGTCTTTGGTATTTCCACCTGTCCAGTGAGCAAAGGCACTAACAACACTTGGAGATAGAGATAATGTACCCCTCAAGAGCAAAGGGTAAGCTCATTCATTGTTCAGTATCACAAAGTTAAGATCTTCATCTAGAGTAGTTGGGACAAGTTTGCTTTCAAGCCAGTATAAATGACTGAGACTTTTTATGCTTGGAATTTGTATTAGTCCATTTTCACACTGTTATAAAGAAATACTTGAGACTGAGTAATTTATAAATATGTTTAATTGTCTCATGTTTCTGCATGGCTGGGGAGACCTCAGAAAACTTACAGTCATGGCATATGGGAAAGAAAGCACCTTCTTCAAAAAGCAGCAGGAGACAGTGCGAGCAAAGGGGGGAAAGACACTTATAAAACAATCAGATCTTATAAGAACTCTCTCACTATCATCAGAAATGCATGGGGGAAACTGTCCCTATGATCAAATCACCTGTCACCACGTCCCTCCCTTGCTATGTGGGGATTTTGGAGATTACAATTTGAGATGAGATTTGGGTGGGGACACAAAGACAAACCATATCATTCTGCCCCTGACCCCTCCCAAATCTCACATTCTTTTTACTTTTCAAAACCAATCATGCCTTCCCAACAGTCCCCAAAGTCTTAACTCATTCCAGCATTAACGCAAAAGTCCAAGTCCAAAGTCTCATCTGAGACAAAGCAAGTCCCTTCCACCTAGGAGCCTGTAAAATTAAAAGCAAGTTAATTATGTCCAAGACACAATGGGGGTACAGGCAATGGATAAATGCTCTGATTTCAAATAGGATAAATTGGCCAAAACAAAGCGGCTACATGCCCCATGCAAGTCCAAAATCCAGCAGGGCAGTCATCAAACCTTAAAGCTCCTAAATAATCTCATTTGACTCCATGTCTCACTTCCAGCACACACTAATGCAAGGTATGGGATCCCATGACCTTGGGCAGCTCTGCCCCTGTGACTTTGCAGGGTACAGCCCCCCTCCTGTTTTCACAGCTGACATTGAGTGTCTGTGGCTTTTCCAGATGCATGATGCAAGCTGTTGGTGGATCTACCATTCTGGAGTCTAGAGGAAGGTGGCCCACTTCTCAGAGCTGCACTAGGCACTGCCCCAGTGGGGACTCTGTTTGGGGGTTCCAACCCCACATTTTAATCCACACTGCCCTAGCAGAGGTTTTCCATGAGGGCCCCAACCCCTGCAGTACACCTCTGCCTGGACATCCAGGCATTTCCATACATTCTTTGAAATCTAGGCAAAGGTCCCAAAACCTCGATTCTTATCTTCTGTGCACCCACAGACCCAACACCACATGGAAGCAGCCAAGGCTTGGGGCTTGTACCCTCTGAAGCAACTGCTCAAACTGTACCTTGGCCCATTTTAGCCATGTCTAAAGCTGGAGTGCCTGGGATGCAGGGCACCAAGTCCCAAGATGGCACAAAGCAGCAGAGCCCTTGATCCAGGTCACAAAATCATTTTCCCCTCCTAGGCATCTGAGCCTGTGATAGGAGGAGCTACTGTGAAGGTGTCTGACATAACTTGGAGACATTTCCTCCAATTTCATGGCTATTAACACTTGGCTTTTCATTACTTATGAAAATTTATGTGACAGGTTTGAAATCCTCCCCAAAAAGGGATTACTCCAATTGGATGGAAACTCACTATATGAGCTACCCTATGTTACTGCCATGATGCTCATGTGGAGAGCAAGAGGAAATGACATGAAGATGAAACTCATGTCTTTTGCTGTGCCATGAGTGCCTATGACTTAGCAGTCTCATGTCTTCTATTACCATCATTGAGATTATAGCAGGCTAACTTGTTAATTTGCAGGATACAATCTCAGATATTTCATCATTCTTGACAGTAATCTTTTCATTTTCCATATGTGTTTGATAATAAATATGTATTGATAGAGTTTATATACATAGTATTTTTATTTAAACATTTTTCTTAATTTGAAAAGGTTAAATTTTTGCATAAGCTGATATTTATGACATTAAAATATACAAATTATCCTTACCTGATAAGATTAAATATTTATTGTAATTAGACAAATTTATCTGTCTTGAGATAATTCATAATTATTATTAATATTGTAAATTAGTCATTTGTCAAGATCAAGTTGTAATGTTGGAAAACATTCTTGCATTCTTCTGCCCTAGACAAATTCTTAGGATCAAATATTAGAACAACCCATAAAATACTTCTTGAATTTTTTCCTACCCTTAAATGAATTTATTGTAATCAAGATCTAACAGTTTATAAATTTTTTATGATAATTCCTGGGCTTCTGGAAAAGTCTGAATTAACCCAGTCTCTTTGAGTATTTCCGCAGGTTTTCAGTCACTAAAGTCTTTTACCTTATTTTTCAAATTGACTTTAATATCTCATGTTTATGCTTTATGATCTGAAGTATTCTGTTACATTCTAAAGCATATATGCATAATAGAGTAGATTCCAGCCATGTATCAGACTTCATTATGTGAGAGAATGACTGGACACTCAACCTTCTGTACTGTGATGTGATCATCATTATATCAAAGCTAATGAACAACTATAAAAGGGCACTCAATAGTCTATGGTAGATTAAAATCTTAGCAAAAAATTCAAAACATGTGTTTTTAAGATTACTTGTTCTTTAGTATAATAAATAACCCCCACAACTTTGATTCTTAACTCCTTCCAGAGATTTGAGTTTGAATTTGATTTCAAAAATTGCACAATATGGGTAGCTGAGAAAGATGATGAAATAGAATGCTCCACCAACTGCCCCTCAATGACAAGGAAACAAATTTAACAACTGTCTATGCAAAAAAAGCACCTTCAGCAGAAACAAAACCCAATGAATACTCAGAGTACCTGGTATTTACTTCATATTGCTGAAAGAGGTACAGCAGAGATAGGAAAAGAAAAAAAGCCAGTCTTGAATCACTGATGCCACCCTATCCCAACCCGTGGCAGGCATGAGAGAGCAGTCCTGTGAGCTCGGGAAGGGAGAAAGCAGCAATTTTGAGAGATTGAACTCAATTCTGTTCTGCTATACCTAAAAGGAAAACTGGGACAAGATCAGATGATGCCTCTCCACAAAGGGAACATTTAAAATAACAGCCAGAAAGGAATTACTGATCCCAGTGGTCAAAACGTGAGTACCCACAAACCTTGCACCACAGGCTAAACTCTTCTAGGGCTCTAAGGAAACTTGAAAAGGAATCTAGGCACAAAAACTGCAACTTTTAGGTGAGTCCTAGTGCTATACTGGGCCTCAAACCAATAGACTGCAAGAAGGTTGTGGGGGTGCTGCACATGACATACTGAGACATGAGCTGGGGTGGCTGAGAGACTGTTGGCATCACCCCTTCTCTAACCCCAGGCTGCACAGATTGTGGCTCAAAAAGAGACTTTCACTTGAGAAGTGGAGAGGGAAGAATGGGGAGGAATTGTCCAGCTTCTTGGATACTAGCTCAGCCACAGCAGGATAGGGCATTAGACAGAGTTGTGAGACCCCCATTTCAGGCCCTAGCTCCTGGATGACATTTCTAGACATGCCCTCAGCCAGAAGCAAACCTCTACCTTGAAGGAAAGGACCAAGTCCTGGTAGCATTAATCATGGGCTAACTGAAGAGCCCTTGAGCC
This sequence comes from Macaca fascicularis, assembly GCF_037993035.2. Taxonomy (NCBI): domain Eukaryota; kingdom Metazoa; phylum Chordata; class Mammalia; order Primates; family Cercopithecidae; genus Macaca; species Macaca fascicularis. The sequence goes on along the minus strand of NC_088395.1, from coordinate 123,005,914 downwards.
CTGAATAACCAGCAGTGATATCCTGGTACTATGTCGAGGACCTTACATGAAAAGCTGAGACTTGCTGGCTTTAGGTGAGGCTCAGTTCATTCCCAGCTGTGGTGGCTATGGGGCAAGACTACTTCTGCTTGAGAAAAGCAGAGAGAAAAGTAATGGGGACTGTGTTGGGCACCTTATGTACCAGCTTGACCACAGGAGGGTACAGCACCAAGCAGGCTGTCGGGGTCCCTGATCCAGGACTTGGCTTTTGGATAGCATGTCTGGACCTGCCGTGAGACAGAAGGGAGCTCCCTACACTGAAGGGTGAGTCCCAGGACAGGAATCATTCACCACAAGTTGACTGAAGAGCTCTTGGGCTCCATGGGGAACATTGGCAGTAGTCTGGCCAAACTCACCATATGCCTGTGGTAGCAGTGGCCATAGTGTGGCTCCTCTGTCTTTGAAAAGAAACGGGAAGAGTGAGGACTGTGTCTTGTGGTCTGAGTGCCAGCTAAGTCACAGTAGAATAGAGTACCAGATAGCCTTCCAATGTTTTTGACTCTACTACCTGGCTATCTGGAATGGCACCTCTAGACCCGCCTGGGTACTGAGTGACTCACCACCCTGAAGGGAAGTACATTGGCCTGGCTAGCTTTGCCACCTCCTAATTGCAGAGCCCCAGAGACTTGAGTGAACATAGGAAGTAACCATGGAGTGATTATAGCAGGCCTTGGATGAGACCCAGAACTGTACTGGATTTAAGTCTGACCCAGTGCAGTCATAGTGGTGGTGGCAACAGGGGTGGTTGTATTACTCCATGTCTCAGCTTCAGGTGTCTCAGGAAAAGAGAGAGACTTTGTTTGTTTAGAAGAAATTAAGAAAAGAGAACAAGAGACTCTACCTGGTATTTCAGAAAATTCTTCTAGATCTTATCAAGACTGTTTTTCTACAAGTCTGCAAGAACCACAGTATTATTGGGCTTCAGGTGCTTCCTAAAGCAGATACAGCTTAGATCACAACTCCCAATCATTTCAAATATTGGGAAGCCATCCCATGAAAGACAGGTACAAACAAGCCCAGACAGTGAGGACTATAATAAATACCTAACTCCTCAACACTCAGAAACAGATGAACATCTACAAGCATAAAGACATTTCAGGAAAACATGAACTAACCAAATGAACTAAATAAAGCACCAGGAACCAATCCTGAAACAAAAAAACACCCAGAGATATGTGACCTTTCAGATAATATAAAATAGCTCTTTTGAAGAAACCCAATGAAATTTAAGATAACACAGAGAACAAATTCAGGATTCTATCAGATAAATTTAAGAAATTTTGTACACCACCCTTAACAAGGAGATTGAAATAATTGAAGAAAATCAAGTAGAAATACTGAAGCTGGAAAATATAATTGGCAAAACAAAGAATACATCAGAATACTTTAATAGCAGAATTGATCAAGCAGAAGAATTGGTGAGCTTAAAGACAGGCTTCTGCTCTCAGCCTTAGCGCCATTTTCTTGGAAACCTCTGCGCCATGAGAGCCAAGTGGAGGAAGAAGCAAATGCGCAGGCTGAAGAGCAAAAGAAGAAAGATGAGGCAGAGGTCCAAGTAAACCACTAGCTTGTTGCATCATGGAGGCCACAGGAACAGATACATGGAATGCCAGGCGCTGGGGATGCTGGTACAAGTTGTGGGACTGCATGCTACTGTCTAGAGCTTGTCTCAGTGGATCTAGAACTTCATCGCCCTCTGATCGCCAATCACCTTTGACACCCACCTTGCTCATAAACAACACTGCCCATGTTGGTCCTCTGCCCTGGACTTGTGACATTCTGCACTATTTCTGTGTTTATTTGTGGCCGAGTGTAACAACCATATAATAAATCACCTCTTCCGCTCTTTTAGCTGAATAATTTAAAAAAAAAAAAAAAAAAAAAAAGACAGGCTGCTTTAAAATACACGGTCACAGGAGAAAAGAAAAAAATAGAAAACAATGAAGAACATCTACATCATCTAAAAAAAATAGCCTCAATTGAGCAAATCTAAAAGTTACTGACTTGAACAGAAGGGAGAGAAAAAGATAGGAGTAGAAAGTTTACTCAAAGGAATAATAACAGAGAACTTTCCAAACCTAAAGAATGATGTCAATATCCAAGTACAAGAAAGCTATACAACACCAAGCAGGTTTAACCCCAAAAAAGTACCCAAAGGCATTTAATAACCAAACTCCCAAAGATCAAGAATAAAGAAAGGAACCTAAAAGCAGCAAGAGAAAATAAACAAATAACATACACAGGAACCCCAATGTACCTGGTGGCAAACATTTCAGCAGAAGACTTACAGACCGGGAGAGGATGACATGACATATTTGAAGTGCTTAACGTGAAAAATTTATCCTGGAAAAGTATATTCAGCAAAAATATCCTTCAAACATGAAAGAGAAAAACTTTCCCAGAAAAACAAAATCTGAGAGATTTCATAAACACCAGACTTTTACTACAAGAAATACTAAAGCAAGTACTTCAAGCAGAAACAAAAGGATTTTAATGGGTAATAAGTACTCACGTGAACGTACAGAACTCACTGGTAATAGTAAGTACATAGAAAAATACATAATATTATAACACTATAACTGTGGCGTGTAAACTACTCTTATGTCAAGTCAAAAGATTAAATGATGAACCAATAGAAATAATAACTACACCAACTTTTCAAGACAGAGAAGGTACAATAAGATGGAAATAGAAACAACAAGTAAAAAAAGGGATATGAAGTTGAGCCATAGAGTTTTTTTCTATGTTTTCTTTCTGCTTGTTTGTTTTGTTGTTTATACAGTGTTGTTTTCAGCTTTAAATAATGGATTATAAGATAGTATTTGCAAGTCTTACAGTAACCTTAAACCAAAAAACATGCAATGTATACACAAAAAAATAAAAAGCAAGAAACTAAATCATATCACCAGAGAAAATCACATTCACTAGAGGAAGGCATGAAGGAAAGTAAGAAGGAAAGACCACAAAAAAATAATGTGAGGAGTAAGTCCTTACTTATCAATGATATTGAATATGAATACACTAAACTCTCTAATCAAAAGACAGACTAGCTGAATGGATAAGGAACAAGACTCACTGATCTGTTGCCTACAACAAACACACATCACCTATAAACACACACACAGTCTAAAAATAGATAAAATAAGACATTCCATGCTGATAGAAGCTAAAAACAGAAGGAGTAGCTATAATTATATCAGACAAAATAGACTTTAAGATAGAACTATAAGAAATGAGAAAAAGAATGTCACTAAATAATGATAAAGGGGTAAATTCAGTAAGAAGATATAACAATATAAATATATATACACAGCCAACACTTGAGCACTCAGATATAGAAAGAAAATATTGTTAGACCTAAAGAGAGAGATAGGTCACAACAAAATAACAGCTGAAGACTTCAACACCATTGGATAGATATTCCAGAGAGAAATCCAACAGCATTGGATAGATATTCCAGAGAGAAAATCAATAAAGAAATATTAGACTTATTCTGCACTATAGGACAAGTGGACCTAATAAATATTAACAGAGGATTCCACCCAATGACTGCAGAATACACATTCTTTTTCTAAGCACATGGATCATTCTCAAGGATAGATCATACATTAGGTCACAAAAATTCTTACAATATTTAAAAAAATGAAATAATATCAAGCATCTTCTCTGACCACAATGGAATAAAACTAAAAATCAATAAATAGAAAAATTTTGGAAACTACACAAATATATTAAAATTAAACATTATACTCCTGAACTACCAGTGGGTGAATGAAATTAAGAAGGAAATGTATATATTTCTTCAAAATATACTAATGAAAACACTCGTGCCTGTAATCTCAGCACCTTGGGAGGCCAAGGCTGGTGGATCACCTGAGGTCAGGAGTTCGAGACCAGCCTGGTCCACATGGTGAAACCCTGTCTCTACTGAATATGTAAAAACTAGCCGGACATGGTGGTGGGCACCTGTAATCCCAGCTACTCAGGAGGCTGAGGCAGGAGAATTGCTTGTACCCAGGAGACAGAGGTTGCAGTGAACAGACAGTGCCACTGCACTCCAGCCTCAGTGACAGAATGAGACTCTGTCTCAAAAAAAAAAAAAAAAAAAAGAAAAAAAAAGAAAAGAAAAGAAAACACAACATATCAAAACATATGGGATACAGCAAAAGCAGTACTAAGAGGAAGGTTTATAACCATAAGCACCTTTATAAAAAAGAAGAAACACTTCAAATAAACAATAATGCTCCATCTTAAAGAGCTAGAAAAACAAGAGAAAACCAAACCCCAAATTATTTTTTAAAAAGTAATAAAAATCAGAGAAGAGATAAATGAGTTTGAAATAAAAAAATCCCAAGGAAACAAAAAGTTGGTTTTTTGAAAAGTTAAAACAAAATTAACAAACCTTTATCCGGACTAAGAAAAATAAAGAGAAGAACAAAACAAATAAAATCAGAAATGAAAACAGAGACATTACAACTGATACTGCAGAAATTTAAAAGATCATTAGTGGCCCCTAAGAACAAGTATATTCCAATAAACTGGAAAATCTGCAATAAATTGACAAATTTCTAGGCCCATACAACCTACTACGATTGAACCAGGAAGAAATTCAAAACATAAATAGACCAAAACAACAACTGAGACTGAGGCTGTCATAAAAATTTCCCAGTAAAGAAAAGCCTAGGACACAATGGTTTCACTGTTGAATTCTACCAAAAATTTAAGAAAGACCTAAACCATTTCTATTAAATTATTGCAATAACTAGAGGAGGAAATACTTCCACTTTTATTCCACAAGGGGAGTATTATCCTGGTACAAAAGCACCACAGAAAATGAAAGCTACAGACCATACCTCTTATTAAAACTGATGCAAAAATATTCGACAAAATACTAGGAAACTGGTGTAAACAATACACTAAATCTATTGATATAATCATGTGGTTTTTGTCATTGGTTTTGTTTTGTTATTGGATTACGTTTATTGATTTGGATATGTTGAACAAGCATTGCATCCCATGGATGAAACTGCCTTGATAGTGATGGATAAACTTTTTGATGTTCTGCTGGATTCAGTTTGCCAGTATTTTATTGAAGATTTTTGCATTGATGTTCATCAGGGATATTGCCCTGAAATTTCATTTTTTTGGGGTGTCTCTGCCAGGTTTGGGTATCAGCATGATGCTGGCCTCATGAAATGAGTTAGGGAGGAGTCCCTCTTTTCTATTGTTTGGAATAGTTTCAGAAGGAATGGTGTCAGCATCTCTTTGGACCTCTGGTAGAATTTGGCCGTGAATCTGTCTGGTCCTGAGCTTTTTTTGGTTGGTAAGCTATTAATTGCTGCCTCAATTTCAGAACTTGGTATTGGTCTATTCAGGGATTTGACTTCTTCCTGGCTTAGTCTTGGGAGGGTGTATGTGTCCAGAAATTTATCAATTTCTCCTAGATTTTCTAGTTTATTTGCATGTTTATAGTATTCTCTGATAATAGTTTGTGTTTCTGTGGGATGCGTGGTGATATTCCCTTTATCATTTTATATTGTGTACATTTGCTTCTTCTCTCTTTTCTTCTTTATTAGCCTGGCTAGTGGTCTATCTATTTTGTTGATCTTTTCAAAAACCCAGTTCCTGGATTTATTGATGTTTTAAAGGGTTTCTCGTGTCTCCATCTCCTTCAGTGCTGCTCTGATCTTAGTTACTTCTTGTTGTCTGCTAGCTTTTGAATTTGTTTGCTCTTGCTTCTCTAGTTCTTTTAATCGTGATGTTAGCGTGTTGATTTTAGATCTTTCATGCTTTCTCCTATGGGTATTTATTGCTATAAATTTTCTCTAAACACTGCTTTAGCTGTGTCCCAGAGATTTTGATACATTGTGTCGTTGTTCTCATTGGTTTCAAAGAACTTGTTTATTTCTGCCTTAATTTCGTTATTTACCCAGTAGTCATTCAGGAGCAGGTTGTACAGTTTCCATGTAGTTGTGAGATTTTGAGTGACTTTCTTAATCCTGAGTTCTCATTAGATTGCACTGTGGTCTGACAGAATTTTTGTTATGGTTCCCATACTTTTACATTTGCTGAGGAGTGTTTTACTTCCAATTACGTGGTCAATTTTGGAATAAGTGTGATGTGGTGCTGAGAAGAATGTATATTCTGTTGATTTGGGGTGGAGAGTTCTACAGATGTCTATTAGGTCCTCTTGGTCCAAAGCTGAGTTCAAGTCCTGAATATCCTTATTAATTTTCTGTTTTGTTGATCTGTCTAATATTGACAGTGGGGTGTTAAAGTCGCCCACTATTATTGTGTGGAGTCTAATTCTCTTTGTAGGCCTCTAAGAACCTGCTTTATAAATCTGAGTGCTCCTGTATTGGGTACATACATATTTAGAATCATTAGCTCTTCTTGTTGCTTTGATCCCTTTACCATTAGGTAATGTCATTCTTTGTCTTTTTTGATTTTTGTTGGTTTAAAGTCTGCTTTATCAGAGGCTAGGATTGCAACCCTTGCTTTTTTTTTTTTTATTATAGTTTAAGTTCTAGGGTACATGTGCACAACGTGCAGGTTTGTTACACATGTATACATGTGCCATGTTGATGTGCTGCACCCATTAACTCGTCATTTACATTAGGTATATCTCCTAATGCTATCCTCTCCCCCACCCCACAATAGGACCCAGTGTGTGATGATCCCCTTCCTGTGTCCAAGTGATCTCATTGTTTAATTCCCACCTATGAGTGAGAACATACAGTATTTGGTTTTCTGTTCTTGCGACAGTTTGCTGAGAATGATGGTTTCCAGCTGCATCCATGTCCCTACAAAGGACACAAACTCATCCTTTTTTATGGCTCCATAGTATTCCATGGTGTATATGTGCCACATTTTCTTAACCCAGTCTGTCACTGATGGACATTTGGGTTGATTCCAAGTCTTTGCTATTGTGAATAGTGTCGCAATAAACATGCATGTGCATGTGTCTTTATAGCTTTTTTTCCCCCCATTTGCTTGGTGAATATTCCTCCATTCCTTTTTTTTTTTTTTTTATTTTGAACCTATGTGTGTCTTTGCACATGAGAAGGGTCTCCTGAATACAGCACACCAATGGGCCTTGACTCTTTATCCGGTTTCCAGTCTGTGTCTTTTAATTGGGGCATTGAGCCCATGGACATTTAAGGTTAATACTGTTGTGTGTGAATTTTTTCCTTTCATTATTAATGCTAGCTGGTTATTTTGCCCATTAGTTGATGCAGTTTCATCTCCGTGTCAATGATCTTTACAATTTTGTATGTTTTTGCAGTAGCTGGTACCAGTTTTTCCTTTCCATGATTAATGTTTCCTTCAAGGGCTCTTGTAAGGCAGGCCTGGTGGTGACAAAATCTCTCAGCACTTGCTTGTCTGTAAATGATTTTATTTCTCTTCTTATGAAGCTTAGTTTGGCTGGATATAAAATTCTGGATTGAAAATTCTTTTCTTTAAGAATGTTCAATATTGGCCCCCCACTCTCTTCTACCATGTAGGATTTCTGCAGAGAGATCTGCTGTGAGTCTGATGGACTTCCCTTTGTGAGTAACCCAAGCTTTCTCACTGGCTGCCCTTAACAGCTTTTTCTTCATCTCAACCTTGGTGAATCTGAGAATTATGTGTCTTGGGGTTGCTCTTCTCGAGGACTATCTTTGTAATGTCCTCTGTATTTCCTGAATTTGAATGTTAACCTGTTTTGCTAGGTTGGGGAAGTTCTCCTGGATAATATCCTGAAGAGTGTTTTCCAACTTGGTTCCATCCTCCCTGTCACTTTCAGGTACAACCAATCAAACATAGATTTGGCCTTTTCATGTAGTCCCACATTTCTTGGAGGCTTTGTTTGTTCCTTTTTATTCTTTTTTCTCTAATCTTATCTTCTTGCTTCATTTCATTAAGTTGATCTTCAGTCTCTGATATCCTTTCTTCCACTTGATCAGTTTGGCTATTGAGACTTGTGTATGCTTCACGAAGTTCTTGTGCTGTGTTTTTCAGCTCCATAAGGACATTTATGTTCTTCTCTAAACTGGTTATTCTAGTTAGCAATTCATTTAATCTAAGGTTCTTAGCTTTCTTGCATTGGGCTAAAACATGCTCCTTTAGCTCAGAGAAGTTTGTTATTACCCACCTTCTGAAGCCTACTTCTGTCAATTAGTCAAACTCATTCTCTGTTCAGTTTTGTTCCCTTGCTGGTGAGAAGTTGTGATCCTTGGGAGGAGAAGAGGCATTCTAGCTTTTGGAGTTTTCAGCCTTTTTGTGCTGTTTCTTCCTCCTCTTAGAGGATTTGTCTACATTTGATCTTTGATGTTGGTGACCTTTGGATGGGGTTCTTCATGGATGTCCTTTTTGTTGATATTGATGCTATTCCTTTCTGTTAGTTGTCCTTTTAACAGTCAGGCCCTTCTGCTGCAGGTCTGCTGGATTTTGCTGAAGGTATACTCCGGACCTTGTTTGCCTGGGTATCATCAGTGGAGGCTGCAGAACAGCAAAGATTGCTGCCTGTTCCTTCCTCTGGAACCTTTGTCCCAGAGGGGCAACCATGAGATGCCAGCTGGAGCTCTCCTGTATTAGGTGTCTGTTGACCCAGCTGGGAGGTGTCTTCCAGTTAGGAGTCACAGAGGTCAGGTACCTACTTGAGGAGGCAGTCCGTCCCTTGGCAGAGCTCAAGTGCTGTCCTGGGAGATATGCTGCTATCTTCAGAACTGGTGGGCAGGAATGTTTAAGTCAGCTGAAATTGCACCCACAGCCACTCCTTCCCCAAGGTGCATTGTCCCACAAAAATGGGAGTTTTATCTATAAACCCATGACTGGGGTTGCTGCCTTTCTTTCAGAGATGCCTGCCAGGTCTTCAATACAATTCAACTCCCCTTCATGCTAGAAACTCTCAATAAACTAGGTATTGATGGAATGTATCTCAAAATAATAAGAGCTATTTTTGACAAACCCACAGCCAATATCATACTGAATAAGCAAAATCTGGAAGCATTTCCTTTGCAAACCAGCACAGGACAAGGATGCCCTCTCTCACCACTCCTATTCAACATAGTATTGGAAGATCTGGCCAGGGCAATCAGGCAAGAGAAAGAAATAAAGGGTAATCAATAGGAAGAGAGGAAGTCAAATTGTCTGTGTTTGCAGATGACATGATTGTATATATAGTGTATATTTAGAAAACCCCATCTTCTCAGCCCAAAATCTCCTTAAGCTGATAAGCAACTTCAGCATAGTCTCATGATAAAAAAATCAATGTGAAAAAAATCACAAGCATTCCTATACACCAATAAGAGACAAACAGAGCCAAATCATGAGTGAGCTCCCATTCACAATTGCTACAAAGTGTATAAAAAACCTAGGAATACAACTGACATGGGATATGAAGCACCTCTTTAAGGAGAACTACAAACCACTGCTCAAGGAAATAAGAGAGGACACAAACAAATGGAAAACATTCCATGCTCATAGATAGAAAGAATCAATATCATAAAAATGGCCATACTGCCACAAGTAATTTATAGATTCAATGCTATCCGCATTAAGCTACCATTGACTTTCTTCACAGAATTAGAAAAAACCACATTAAATTTTATACAGATCCATAAAAGAGCCTGTATAACCAGACAATTGCTAAGCAAAAAGAGCAAAGCTGGAGGCATCATCCTGCCTGACTTCAAACTATACTAACTGTACTACAAGGCTACAATAACCAAAACAGCATGGCAGTGGTACCAAAACAGATATGTAGACCAAGGGAACAGAACAGAGGCCTCAGAAATAATGCCACACATCTACAACTATCTGATCATTGACAAACCTGACAAAAACCAGCAATGGGGAAAGGATTCCCTATTTAATAAATGGTGTTGGGAAAACTGGCTAGCCATATGCAGAAAACTGAAACTGGACCCCTTCCTTACACCTTATACAAAAGTTAACTCGAGATGGATTAAAGACTTAAATGTAAGACCTAAAACCATAAAAACCCAAGAAAAAAACCTAGGCAATACCATTCAGGACATAGGCATGGGCAAAGACTTCGTGACTAAAACATCAGAAGCAATGGCAACTGAAGCCAAAATTGACAAATGGGATCTAATTAAACTAAAGAGCTTCTGCACAGCAAAAGATGTTATCAACAGAGTGAACAGGCAGCCTACAGAATGGGAGAAAATTTTTGCAATCTATCCATGTGACAAAGGGCTAATATTCAGAATCTACAAAAAACGTATACAAATTTACAAGAAGAAGAAACCCCATCAAAAAGTGAGCAAAGGATATGAACAGACACTTCTCCAAAGAAGACATTTTTGCAGCCAACAAACATATGAAAAAGAGCTCATCATCGCTGGTCATTAGAGAAATGCAAATCAAAACCACAATGAGATACCATCTCACACCAGTTAGAATGGTGATCATTAAAAAGTCAGGAAACAACAGATGCCGGAGAGGATGCCAAGAAATAGGAATACTTTTACACTGTTGGTGGGATTGTAAATTAGTCCAACCATTGTGGAAGACAGTGCGGTGATTCTCAAGGATCTACAACCAGAAATACAATTTGACCCAGCAATTCCAGTACTGGGTATATATCCAAAGGATTATAAATCATTCTACTATAAAGACACATGCACACGCATGTTTATTGCAGCACTGTTCACAATAGCAAAGACTTGGAACCAACCCAAATGCCCATGAATGATAGACTGGATAAAGAAAATGTGACACATATACATCATGGAATACTATGCAGCCATAAAGATGGATGAGTTCATGTTCTTTGCAGGGACATGACTAGAGCTGGAAACCATCATTCTCAGCAAACTAACACAGAAACAGAAAACCAAACATTGCATGATCTCACTCATAAGTGGTAGTTGAACAATGAGAACACATGGACACAGGGAGGGAAACATCACACACCAGGACCTGTTGGGTAGTGGGGGGCTCGGGGAGGGATAGCATTAGGAGAAGTACCTAATGTAGAAGACGGGTTGATGAGTGCAGCAAACTACCATGGCACGTGTATACCTATGTAATAAACCTTCACGTTCTGCACATGTTTCCCAGAACCCAAAAAACATATGAATATTGCAATTGATGCTGGAGTAGCATATCATAACATTTAAAATCCCTTCATAACAATAACCCTCAAAACATTGTGTATAGAAGGAACAGAACATAATAAAAGTCATACACAGCAGACCTTCAGCTAGTATCACACTGAATGGGGTAAAACTGAAAGGCTTTTTTAAAGATCTGGAACACAACAAGGATGACCATTTTCACTACTGTTATTGAACATAGTACTGGAAGTCCTCACTAGAGCAAACAGACAAGAGAAGAAATAAAGCCCATCTGAATTGGAATGGATGTAGTCAAATTATTTTTGTTTGTAGATGATATGATCTTATATTTGAAAAAATCTAAAATACCCAACTGAAAAACAATTAGAACTGATAAATTCATTAAATTACAAGATACAAAATTAAATACAAAACTCAGCAGCAATTTTAGATGCCAACATCGAACAATTTTAAAAGTAAATAAAAAATCTAATCCCATTTACAATGATCACAAATAAAATTAAATACCAAAGAATTAATAAAATAATCAAAACGTGTCTATAATGGAAACTAAAAAACACTGAAGAAGATACTAAAAAATGGAGTGATGTTCCACTTTCATGGATTAGAAGAATAAATATTGCTTAAATGTTGATACCCAAATGCAATGTCTATCAAACTACCAATGACACTATTCACAGAAATAGAAAAAAATTCTAAAATGTATATGGAACCACAAAAGATCAAGTATATCCAATGCCCTCCATAAAAGATCAAGAATATTCAAACCTCTTCTAAGCAAAAAGAAAACTGGAGGAATTACATTACCTGACTTCAAATTTTACTAAAGAGCTATTTTCACTAAAAAGGATGCTTCTGGCATAAAAACATACACATAGACCAATGGAATAGAACAAACAATCCATAAACAAATCCACACACCTGCAGCAAATTCATTTTCGAGAAAGGTGCCAAGAAAATACACCGAGACAAAGACAATTTCTTCAACAAATGGTGCTGTAAAAACTGTATATCCACATACAGGAAAATGAAAATAGACCCCCATCTTTCACCATATACAAAAATCAAATCAAAATGCATTAAATGCTTAATCTACAATTTCAAGCTATGAAACTACTACCCGAGAACATAGGGGAAAATCTCTAGGATACTGGTCTGGACAAAAATTTATTGAGTAATTCCCCACAAGCACAAGCAATGAAAGCAAGAATAGACAAATGGGATAATATCAAGTTAAAACGCTTCTGCACAGCATGGAAACAATCAACATAGTGGAGAGACAAACCACAGAATGGGAAAAATATATTTGCACACTACCCCTCTGAAAAGGGATTAATAATAACCAGAATACATATGGAGCTCAAACAAATCTATAGGAAAAAAATCTAATAATCCAGTCAAACAATGGGAAAAAGATTTGAATAGAAATTTCTCAAAAGAAGACACACAAATGGCAAATAGGCATATGAAAAGGTGCTCAACATCATTAATCATCACTGAAATGCAAATCAAACCTACAGTGAGATATCATCTCACTCCAGCTAAAATGGTTTATATCTAAAAGGCAAGCAATAACTAATGCTGGTGAAGAGATGGAGAAAGTGGAACCCTTGTACACTTAGTGGGAATGTAAATTAGTACAACCACTATGGAGAGCAGTTTGCAGGTTCCTCAAAATTAAAAACAGAACTACCATATGATCCAGCAGTCCCACTGCTTCGTATATACCCAGAACTTAAAAACAAATTCCAAATGTTAAAGAGGTATCTGTACTCCTATGTTTGTTGCAGCACTGTTCACAGTAGCCAACATTTGGAAGCAATCTAAATGTCCACCACCAAATGAATGGATAAAGAAACTATTACTTTTACACAGTGGAATACTATGTAGCCATAAAAAATAAGATCCTGTCATTTGCAACAACATGGTTGGAACTGGAGGTTATTATGTTAAGTGAAATAACCTAGGCCCTGAAAAATTAACATTGCATGTTTTCCCTTATTTGTGGAATCTAATCAAAATAATTGAACTCCTGGAGATACATAGTAGAGTGATGGCTACCAGAGCCTGTAAGAGTAGTTTGGGGAGGTAGTGGGGAGATGGGATATTTAATTAGTACAAAATATATCGTTAGTAAGAATGAATAATACATAGTATTTGATTGGCAGGATGACTACACCCAATAATAATTTCATTGTATATTTTAAAGTAATCAAGAGAGTATAATTGGGTTGTTTGCCACACAAAAGATAAATACTTGAGGGGATAGGTATTCCATTTTCCATGATGTGATTATTTCACATTGCATGCCTGTATCAAAATATCTACTGTATCCCATCAATATATACACTTACTAGGTATCCACAGAAATTTAAAATTTAATTAAAAAATAATGATGATGATGGTGGCTATGGTGATGAAATTATGTACAATAGCTGTTTACTCTTGACCATATAGTGGTCTAAGAGCTTTTACTGTATTATGTCATTTAGTTCTTACCATAAACTTATAAGATTGGTGTGGTTTTGTGCTCATATTAGGACTAACAAGTGTTCTTTAGATTTGAACCAAAAAAAAAGTGTAATTTTTCCTGGCCTGCTGAAATGGTAAGAGATGAATCCAGAATTCTGCAGGAAGATGGTAAAAAAGAATGAATTGAAAGTAGAAGATGGAGAAAATTCGGTGCATACGAATTAGCTGTCTAGATAGGGGAGACCACAATAAGGTTTGTATCAGAGAATATTAAGTTATGAGAGCATTGTTTTCTTTGGTTTATTTCATTTTATTTTATTTTAAGATGAGAGAGAATTTACCCTGTTTAAAGCCTAGTGGAAAGCTGTGATAAGAAATGAAAGCTTACATTACAGGAGAAAATACAGATTAATCTACGGATCAGAATTCTGAAAAGATGGGGTAGAATGAGACCCCATGGTGAAGGGGATGTCTTTACACAAGAAGAGGTATGCCTTTCCCTTTGTAACAGGAGATTAGATTGGACTAGGATTCATACAAATGTATCTATGCAGAACAATAAGTTGAATCTGCTTCCACTTGATGGTCTGGCTTATCTAGGTAAAGCAGGACTGAGGTTATGTGCTGCATAGGAAGGAACATGTTGTCTAGTGGAGCCCTTGGAAAAATAGTATTAACTAGAGATTTCAAATGACTGTTATCCCTTACCAAAAAAGACTGTGTCTCACTGTCTGAAGACCACAATTACTTTCACAAAATATAGTTGCCGATACATGTTTAAATTCTCTTATTCTATTTTAAAATATAGTGAGTCTTTTAGCCCATCTAAAATAAAATTTACCGAGCTCATAGACTTGTAATAAATAACTCTGCAAAGAGGGTTATTACAATGTTAGATAATTAGTGTCCATGGTGTTTCCAGGTTTGCTACCATCTAAATTGACATGTGACCTTACACAAATCATTTAACCTCTCTGCTACAGATGTCATCGGTAATTTTGGAGTAATATTACAAATGTTACAGAAATGTGACGTTTCAAAAAGCACTCTGAGATATTCCAAAGAAGGGATTGCATATGCATAAAATGCATTAAAATTATGAGAACTAACAGTAAATTATTTCTTAGCACTCAGCACACTAACTAGAGGTGCAATCTGTTCCAGAATATTATAAGAATTGAAAATAAGTTAGGGATTCTGTTTCTCACCTCATTGTGACTTATACATAGGGTATCATATTTTTTTTGTCCAAATTGTGACACTATTGACAGCGAAAGAGGGCACTAACCAGATGGGATGCTCAGTCAACAGGCACAAATTAAGACTGTCTTAGGAAATACAGGATGTAGGGTCACTATGTGTGTGTGTGTGTGTGTGTGTGTGTGTGTGTGTGTGTGTGTGTGTACACATATATTCCTTCATTGTTTGGATGTATGCAGCATCTTCTATAAAGCTCGAAACCCTCTCTGGAAAGTTCAAAGAGTAATGATTTCCACATGTAAAATAGTTTATGACAGTATTAAAGCAAGTGTAAGGTAACTATGGACATTTTAACATAAGCACAAACATTGGACACATTTTACTGCACATCCCTCCTTCAACACAAACTTTGAAATAGAGCTCTCATAACTATATACACACACTTTAATTGTTTACTCACCTCATCTTCCTTCTCAGAAAACCCCCTGAACTAAAAAGATACATTCACCACATTAACTTATCACATCTGCTATGCCTTCTGTACATAAAACTGATGGGTTTGAGCTCTAGTGTATGCAAGTCACTTCACATTTCTGAGTCTCAGTTGCCCCACATGAAAATCTAAATGTTCTCCAAGCTTTCTTACAGTTCTGATAATGCTGTATTTTGTGTTTGTGTGTGTGTGTGTGTGTGTATGTGTGTGTGTGCAAGAATGAGGAAGCAAACATACTTTGTCTTAGCTTGCAAATTTCTATGGATCAAAGGCATTGCTATTCTCACTGCTTTTCTACTTCCTCTGAGACACAAACATACACAAACACACACCCCTATACCCACACCATTCATTGTTTTGAGAAGCAGCAGCAAGGAGAAAAAGCGAGGCAGCAGGAAGTGATTGTGTGTTTGCATTGAGTGAAGGTGCTATATAAAATTAGAGGGAGGGAGGAGAAGAAAGTCAAAGGTGAAGGCAGGGAGGTGGAGCTAAATGCAGTCCAGTGAGCAGCCTGTATTGTTACATTCATTTATGATTACTAGTCATAGTCATGGGCTGTGAAGCCAAGAAAAAAGAAAAGCCTCTGAAAAGTCATTTTCATTTTACATTTCAACCTTTAAAAAGCTTAATAATATTCAATCAGTCATCAATTTGCAAGATCATTAAACTCCTACAAGAGAAGGAAAGAAGTCATTTATTCTCACATAAGTTCTTAGTGAGAAGTTTTAAAAGAAAATGTAACAGAAGCTTGTTACTAAGTACAGAAATCCCTGATCTCAAGTTCTGAAGATAGTTCTCACCAAAATTCTCCCAGGATCACAAATGGTCTGGGGCAATTTGAGTCATGGACTTGCTCATATTAGAATGATGTTATTTCTACTCCATAGTATAACTTTCAGGTGATGCTAAATCACAAGACATAGAAAGTAATGCAGAATGATATGATATGATCAAAGAGAATAGCTTGTTTTATTACTTGAATCTAAGCTCACTATTCACTATTGTTTGATTAGAGCTGATAAGTGCAGACTAATGACCATTGAACTGAAGACTCAAAGATAGAGAAACGTGAAGCATACTAAGTAGGAAGCAGCAACATGATCATGGCGAAGAGTAGGAAGGGAAGAAATATAAAATCTTAAGTCTTCACTGTATGACTAGCAGAATAACACAGCAAAAATGCTTTGCACTATCAGGATAACTATATATTGTACCTGGTTCATTCATTTAATCAACAATCACTTATTGAGCACGTAATATGCACTAGATACTGTGTCTCGTGCTATGGAAATAACAAGTAATACAGTTTGAATAGAGCATAAAATGCGTGGAGTGGAATGGAGAGGGATAAGAAACTGGAAGGGTAAGCAGGAGCAGATTGTGTAGTGATTTGTAAGCCACTTAAAGAGCTGAGAATTTATCTCAAGAGAAGCAGGTGTTACTGAATGATTTCAGGAAGATAAGTGACATTATTTTTACATATTTAAAGACATCTCTCTAGCTAGAGTATGGAGGCTGTATGTGGGAGGATCTAATAGTATATGCTAGGAGATAAATTTGTAGGTAATTACAGCGGTACAGGCAAGAGATGATTAATGGCCAGGACTAGCCTACACATATCTTACTAACAAATTGAATGAGGGGTGGGGAAATTGTAAGGGAGACGGGATCTAGAATGATTGCCATGTTTCTGACTTTGTCAGTTGAGTTAATGATAGTGCCACATACTAAAATAAGGTATATAGAAAGACAAGTAGCTTCTTGGGAATGGGCCAGAAAGGAAAATGATTAGTTGAGTATTGGAAATGTTGATCTTTGGTTATCTGTGTGATGCTGAAATAGAGATACTGAATAGAAATGTGGACAACAGGATAAAGTTGAGAACTTAAAAGGGATTTGGATGCAATTGGTAGAGTGATAGAAAATTTGGGAAGATTATCAACGATATCAAAGATATTAAACATTATCAAAAAAGGTTGTGTAGACTGAGAAGAGAAAAGAGCCTGGAACAGAACCTTGAGAAATGCCAGCATTTAAAGGACAGGCAGAAGAAAATGAACCAGCAAAGGAAACTGAGAGGGAGCTAGGAGGAGAACCAGGTGAGCATGATGTTATGGAAATCTAGAGAAGGGAATACTTCAAAAAAGGATTTAATCTAACACTTGTATCCTTGGACAGATCAATTTCCCTTTTTTGACCTCACTGTCATCTTTGCAATAAATAAGCAGGTTGGACCTGATAATATTTAAAAGTCTTCCCGCTCTGATGCTGTATTCCATAGGAGATTTGAAATGTCACTTTGTTGTGGCTAATAGTAGAAAGGGCATTCTTTCTAAGATTAGGACTTCAAGAAAAAGTCCTTCAGTATTGCCATCAATCTATTCAAAGATTTTACATAAAGTAGCAATACCTAAAACATAATAACATGAAATAATACCTGATAAATTGGTAACAAATAAAAACAATTTATAAGCCATAGCTATACATTCATAAGCACCTACTAAGTGACAGATACTTGTTTCTTTTTCTACTTTAACTCACTTACATAACAAATCTGCTTAGTAGATATTGGTATCTATATTCTACAGAGTATAAAACTAAACCCCAGAAAAAAAATTACTAAAAGTTCAGTGTTAGTTTGTGGAGGCAGGATTTGAAATCAGGTCTGTATTATTCCAGCGCTTTCCACAGTGTTGAGCTATCTAATGGAAAGTGCCTCCTAAATCCCTTGATTTTCACCTTTTATATTGAGGCTATAAGTTATTTTCTTCTTTAACCCATTATCTAATAAGAGGCCAGTTAAAATTTCTAATAAAGTCTCTAAGCCAGTCAAAAATGTATACTTGTCTTAATATAAGGTTCTGGGTATTTGCAGGCCAAGTTGCCCTTTTAGACAGTCCACAACAGTTAGTATCCTGAAGAAAATGGGCATAAGCATTGGGAGAGGTATGATCTTCCTAAGCGTTCAATGGCTAATAACTGTTTGTCTTCTTCAGAGCATAGTTTGCATTCATTCAAGACTTACTTTTTCCCCAATCCCTCCATAACATAAATCTCTTCTAAATGTGTTGTTGGCTCAGTTTGTCCATGTAGTAAAGCATTTAGGATGAGTGTGGATAAAGGAGGAGAAAGGTAAATCCAGTAAATACAGCCAGTTGAAGGCACCCTCACATAGAAAACAATATGGAAGATTACACATAAAAATACTAGCCAATATTCTGTGTAATGCACGTGTGTGTGTGTGTGTGTGTGTGTGTGTGTGTGTGTGTGTGTGTGTGTGTGTATGGGCATGTATGTATTGGTACGGGATGTATTGGAGAGATAAAAATGACTTTATTATTTTATGCATTTCAAAAAATGGTAGAATTTTACGTAATTTTACATTTTCTTTTGTGTTTTAATTTCGGTAATTAAAACACCTTTTGAAATAATAACATTACAAAAAACCCACTTTTTGAATATTGAAACCACTTCAATATTCTGTTTCTCCAACACTATCTTCATTTCATCATCAGTTTGCTGAATAATTCAAATAGATAATGAATTAAAACTTTTGGCCTACACTAACACAGCAACAATATGTCCAGTGAAAGCCTAAATACACTTATTTGGTATTATTGTTTTGCAAAAGCTAAGAGCTCTATTTTATGGCCACATCGGAGCATCCTGAACAAAAGAAACAGCACTTCTTCTTTCCATGAAATACAGAACCCATGAAATAAAAATACCAAAAATAGAAAAAATGAAGCTCCACTCAAATGAATTACCTTTGTCAGGGTTTAATTTTGTTCATGAACCTCATGATTAAAAATGTCTTCTGACTCTGGCTATAATGCCTATTTGATAAGTGCTGCTCAAAATCAGGCATTTGCCTATATGTGAAACATAACTTGTTTATCCCTTTTGGAAACAGAAAGATAATTATTCTTAAATATAAATACTATTTAAAACATTTCATCCAACTTTTAAAATTCAACTTTGATGCTGCTTTGTAATAGATGGGCTGTCAATTAGGTTATTTTTGTACTGTGTTATCATGCTCACTTGCTGTCTGTATATGTATCTCCCCTCTATGTAAAATGACAACAAAATGAAGGAAGTAAAAATAAAAATAATTCTATGATAAAAATGGAATGAAAAAGAAATAAAATGTACTACATCTCAAATACAAAATTCACTGTGGACGTACTGCCCTTCAAATCCTTTTCATTCCCATGGGTCTACACTGAATATAGAAGCCATTTATCAGACCTTGGCTCCTGGGTACCAAGGACAATGTGATTTGGCCCCCAGGCCAGACATAATACAATTTGACCTACATTGGCTGATTGGTCTATTTGCCAGTCTGTATGCTGGAAATAACGAGGTCAGGCTGACTGGAGACACATGGGGTGGCCCATTGAAATTGGTAATGGGGGAAGGAGGAGTCACTTCTTCCTCCTTTGCCTTCCCCGAGAAGCCTTCAAGTGGGGCACAAAAGATAACATTGAAAGAATTCAGGGCAGCAAGAGGAAACAGAAAAGACCAGACAATGTCTGCAGGAGACTGCCTCATTCATGTCAGAGTCTGTGAGGTGTGTTAGAAGCAAGTGTCTGAAATAATAATTCACTTCATCTTTCTATCTGCCCCTCAGTGGGAGAGTCTCTATTTGCCTTGTCCCCCAATCTTTATTTCCCAAGCTGCACACTTCAATCAGGCTGTATTGCCCCCTGCCTATTTTATTCTAGCAGTCTTCTCCTGGATCTCTCAGTCTAGTGCATCTCCCTCTGCCCCAGTTAGTCTTGTTTGCTATTCTTATATTTAACTCTGCCCAATGTGATTTTCTTTACATGTATGCCCTCCTAAATAACCTACAACACATTATTCTCATCCATTTAATAAAACCACAGTCCTCCGACTCTGCTTTCTTTTCTTATGGCTCTGTCACACTCCCACCCAATCATAACTTTCCTCATCTTATTTTTTATGATTTCACAATCAGCCTTTCCCTTACAAACTGTTGTCCTGCTTATAGGAGAGATAGTATAGGTGTATTTAATAAGACTATATATGATGCATTTCTATTATTTTAAAAATTGCTGTATTTGTAAAAGAGGTTGAGTGGAGGGAAATGGTGAGGAGAAAAAGCATGGAAGGAGGGAAAGCAACAAAGACAAACCCTGACCCATCTTAGCCCAGGTTCCAGGCTTCCTGATGCTACCAGGAAATTGCATCTCACCCCTTAAATGTTGTTGTGGCTGTTAAGCAAATAAGACAGAATTTATGAAATGCCAAGTTTGTGCCAAGCTCTTTCAGTTGTGCCATCCCTTTTTAGCTTCTTGGCCCTTGAGGCAGGTACTGGAGCCCTTATCTTACAGATGAGAAAACTAAGGCTCAGAGAGGAGGTAAAAAGCAAGTGAATCTGGTCCATCTCACAACCCAATACCCCTCAATTGTACTACACTGTCTTTAAATGAAGTAATGTAACATGGAAGTGGTCAATATTGATTAGATTCTTTCTTCAACTCATCTTCCTCTCCAGGCAAACTGGGTTAAGAAGAGAAGGTCATGAATACAATATTCTCTCTTTCAATAGTGCATAAGGTCATGAATATAATATTTTCCCTTTCAATAGTGCATACCCAGGCAATCTGGGTTAAGAAGAGAAAGTCATGAATATAATATTCTCTCTTTCAATAGTACATATGGAGGTCCTTCCATGGCTCCCAAATCAGGAAACAAGTGTACTAAAAAATTCTTCTCGATAGCAATTTCGACCCCACAAATGTATCTTTTGGAGAAAACCAAAATGCAATAATTACATTTAAAATCTAAAATATAAATTGATTAAAATTTAAATTAATTAAATGTATTATTTTAAATTTAAAGTGTAATGCATCAACAGAAAATGAAGTTTGAAAGGGCTATTTAAGGGTCATTTAGTCTTTAATGGCCTGCAAAATCTTTCAGTCATTTCTTGCATAAAGAGTATGCATGGTTGATCTCTCTCAAAGCAATTCTCGCTTCCCTGCTTAGTATGTTTTGTTCTGCTGTAACAAAATATCACAGACTGGGTAATTTATATTGATCAGAAATTTACTGACTTACAGTTATGGAGGCTGTGAAATCCAAGCTTGAGGGCTGGCATTTGATCAGGTCCTTCTTGATGTATCACCCTATGGGTAAAGGACAAAAAAAAGAGAGCAAGATGGGGAGTGGCCCTGGAGAAAGGGGTAACTTGTCCTTTCATAACAAACCTACTCCCTTGAAAACAAACTCACTCTAAAGGTAATATCCTTAATCCATTCATGAGGGCAGAGCCCTTGAGTCCTAATCATCACCTCTTAATGTTCCCACATGTTAATACTGTTACAATGGCAATTAAATGTTAACATGACCTTTCAAAGGAAAAAACTTCCAAAATGTAGCATCTACAATAATATTCAAATGTGGAATTAAGAACAGATTTTACCTACCAGTCTCTCACTTTAGATTTTCTTCTGTTGATGCAGCTTAAGGAAGTATTCCCTTATTCTTCAGCCATATCAAACTACTGATGCATACTGAATTTAAAAATAATCAAAATGCACCAAGATGATTTTTGGGTATTGGACCTAAGTCACACTTACTGTATCGTATACATACATAGCTCGGTTTTTGTTTTTGTTTTTTGTTGTTGTTGTTTTTTTTTTTTTTTTTTTTTTTTTTTTTTTTTTGTAGGGGTTTAGGAAACCTAGAGCAGTATTTTATGATTATCCCTGCTAAAAATTTATCTTGTTAGATTCAGCCTGTCAACTAGTTGATGATGGTGATCAATGTATAACTTTGGAAACTGGGTAATGTAATTCATAGAGACAGAAAACCTAAGGAGGAGGGCAAAGGTAGAGTGAAAGAATTGAGTTTATTTTAGAGATGTTGAGCTTGAGCTGTTAGTGTGAATCCAAGTAGAGAGGTCTTGGACTCAGATATAGCTTTGAGAATAAATAGCTAATTGGTAGAAATTTAAGCAACTAACATAGTAAAATCATCTAGAGGATTAAATGTTTAAGAATTCCAGCATTTTAGGGTATACTGTATATAGGTACATGAAAATGAGACTGTACAAAATGGGTGCAAAGAGCAGTCACATATAGGGGGAAAATCTGTAGAAGTATGGAATGAGAATGTTTCCATTAATCAATTTTGACAATTACCACAAAATAATTGCTAAGAAAAGAAGTGAAAACTGTGATCTTAATAGTCCATGGCTTTGTAATTTCACTGATCTCTCTCAAAAGGAAATAATAAATGGTGCGATATGACTCTTTTTGGTAGCCTCGTGGTGGATTTGAAGGACCATTGCTTTCCCTAATAATAGCTGATAAATAACTCCTTTCATGACCTTTTCTTATTTCATGCACAACTTTGAAAACATATTCATTATTATATTAGTCTGTTTTGCATTACTATGAAGAAATACCGGGGCCAGGCATGGGGGCTCATGCCTGTAATCCAAGCTCTTTGGAAGGTCAAGGCAGGTGGATTACCTGAGGTAAGGAGTTCGAGATCAGCCTAGCCAACATGATGAAACACTGTCTCTATTGAAAAAACAAGAGTTAGCCAGGTGTGGTAGCACACACCTGTAATCTCAGCTACTCAGGAGACTGAGACAAAAGAATTGCTTGAACCGGGGAGACAGAGGTTGCAGTGAAAAAGAATTGCTTGAACCGGGGAGACAGAGGTTGCAGTGAAAAAGAATTGCTTGAACCGGGGAGACAGAGGTTGCAGTGAACCGAGATTGTGCCGCTGCACTCCAGCCTGGGTGACAGAGCCAGACTCCATCTCAAAAAAAAAAAAAAAAAAAAAAAAAAAAAAAAAAACAAACCGGAAGTTGGGTAATTGATAAATAAAAGAGGTTTCTATGGCTCATGGTTCTGAAGGCTGTACAAGCATGGCACCAGCATCTGCTCAGCTTCTGGTGAAACCTCAAGAAGCTTTTACTCATGACAGAATGAAGGGGGGACAGGCATGTCAACTGGTGAGACAGGGAGCAAGAGAGATACCAGACTCTTTCAGACAACCATTTCAGGGATCTCAAGTCACGTTTTGTGTTTCCCCTCTTTTTAATTTTGGCTTGATAAAATCCCCAAGATACTTCAACTTCTCTAGGCGGTATCGCCTCATCACTTCTCTTCTCTTCCTTCCCTCCTCCCTTACATATTGTTTTCTGGGAAAAATCACCAGAAAAAGATCTAGCTAGATGACTCTTCTTTCAGCCACACAAGTCTTTTCAGACGATATCTTTCTCATAAGCAGTTCAGGAGTTAATCCTTAACCAAACCACACCGTTAAGTAATTAAGAAGTACAGTTTTTAAAATGTTGTACTGAAAATGGGAAACACAGTATCTGTATGTCACTATTTTGAAAATTCCAGAGATTCCTCTGTTCTCTGAGCAAATGGAGATCCCATATTATCAAAGGTTTTCCTCCGTTGGCTGTTTTAATGAGGCAGGTGCTAACTCTTGCAGAGTTAAAGGGACAAAGGTAAGGATTTTGTTGATTTACAGTTTCTGCTATACAGTCTACTCTAGGTTTTTTTCCAGAGGCTCAATTTATCTTTAGTTTTATTTAGTTAATCCCAAATGTAATCAAATTTATATTATCTGAAGTGTAATATTCTCAGGTGACTAATACTTTGAGAGTCATTTTCAGGATCTTGAATTATAAAACGCTGAAATCTTATGATGACATCAAATCTCAGAAAAATCTAAATGAGTTGAAAAAGAGTTATAGACCGTTACAGACTCTCTGAAAGACATATTTTAAAAAGGTTTCAGGGATAGGGCCAAGATGGTGAATTAGAGCCAACTGCAGTCTGCGGCACTCACGGAGAGGAATGAGAGCAACAAGTGAATTCAGCACCCTCAACTGAAGTGTCCAGGTTCTCATATTGGGACTGAATTGGCAATCAGTTCAACCCACGGAGAGTGAAGAAAAGCAGGGTGAGATGACAGCCCACCTGGGAATGGCAGAGAGCCAAGGGAACCCCCACCCAAAGCCAAGGGATGCAGTGAGTGATTGTGTGACTGTGTCTAGGAAACCACACTCCTCTCAAAAATCCCATGGATCTTTGCAACCTGCTGATCAGAGATCCCCTCATGAGCCCATGCTACTGGGGCCTTGGGTCTGATACACAGAGTAGTGTGGAGTCTCAGAAGAGCAGCCACTCAGGCACACATGGAGACCCAAGAGTTTTACATACTTTGGCCATGGAATCCCAGGCGAGGAGGCATATCCATCCATACATTCTCTCAAGAAGAATAAATAAGCAAGGATATTAAAAAATACAGAAGTATAATGTAGGTGCAGAAGGAAAGGAGTGCTGGAGGTTTGTTAACCCTACCAGGTAATAAAACATATGAATACTCTATAATTAAGGCAGTATAGTATATTGGTATTAATAGATGGAAAATGGAGCATATGGAGTCCAAAAGCAGACTAGCAGTGTGTGTTCATGTGTGTGTGTGTGTGTGTATATATATATATATATATATATATATATATATATATATATATATGGATATATTGATAGAAAGAGAGAGAGAGATACTGAGAGGAAGACTTAGAATGGGGCATATCAAGTCAATGGGAGAAAGATGGACTTTAAAAGTAAATATTTGGATGACTGTATAATTACTTTGTCAAAAACAGTTGGATCAATATATTACTTAATCCAGTAGGATAAATTCCAAATTGGTCAGAAATTTAAATGCAAAAATAGTGTAACCATACAAGTACAAAAGTAAATATAGATGTATTCCAGTGTAACCTGGGAATAAGAAAAAGCTTATTATCAGCAATGAAAAGTGCCATAAACAAAACAACCATACAAATAAAAGAAATAAAAATTCACATTATATCACAAAGTGTGTAATATATCCCTAATAAATAAATCCTAATAATTAAGAAGGACAGACCAACAACATAATAGAAAAATAAGTAAAAACTATGAACAGGCAGTTCCTATAAGGAGGAAAAAAATGCCCTTAAACACATAAAATCATGCTCAATTTTATACATAGTAGGATAAATGCAAATTATAACTATATTGAAATACCATTTCTCACATATCATATTAGCAAAAGCCTAGTATTTGGCAGCATATTTAGAAAGATTGGTAGGAATGTAGGAAAATAGGCACACACATGTATAGTTGATGGAAAAACATAATTATTCAATTGCATCTAAAGAATGATTTAGCAGTATTTAGAAGGAATTATAAATGACACACCAGTCCCAATTCTAAGAATTTATCCTGAAGATACACTGACAAATATTCACAATCACTTATTCACAAGAACCCTCAAAGTGAAATAATTTATAATGGCAAAATATTGGAAAAAACAAATATCCTTCAATAGAAGCCTGGTTAATTTGCTATAAAACATTATATGTAACAGAACACAATGGAGTACTATGCACCTGTGTAAACTGAAGAGTAAAATCTCTGTTAACTAATTTTAAATGATCCACATAATAAAATGGAAAACAGAAAATAAATGTGTAAATCAATATACATAGTTTGCTAAAATTTGCATAAGAAATGAGTGAGGAAATATTTCTTCATATATAATTTTAATTTTGGAATATGTAAATTAATGTGTGATTTCAATTTGGAAAGATGCAAATGCTTTATATATTTGAAATACAATAATGAAAAGAAAGGTAAAAAAATAACTAAAACTGAAAAATATACTGAAATACATGAATCTGACTCTGTAATAATTTATTGACTAGATCACTCTTACACAAGAATAATTTCAAATGACTTTAGAGCAGAGTGATTTTGGTATTTTCTAAAGTTCTCTGTAGATTTCTTTTACATTTATTGAGATAAGACTGACAAATAAAAATTGTACATATTTAAGGTGTACAATGTGATGATTTGATATACATATACATTGTGAAATGATTACCACAATCAAACTAATTAACATATTTTTAACCTCACATATTCTTTTTATTTAATAGTTAGAATACTTGAGATATACTATTTTAGCAAATTTCAAGCACACAATACATTAACTATAGTAACCGTGTAGTAATAGTATTTTTTAAAAATTATTTTAATGAAACTATAGTACACATGGCCAAAATGTAAATGAACAAAATAAATTGTCACAAACACTTTGTAACCACTAATTAAGTAAAAAAATTGAAAATTATCAGCATTCCAGAAAACTCCTTCAAACCTCTTTCCAATCACCATTTCCTTTTTCCCAAAAAGTAACCTTGATTCTGACTTTTAAGTAAACATACCTTAAATGTTATAGCTGTAAATATCTAGTACAAAAAGTTAACCCATCTTTACCTTCTTCAAGAGTGTGCTGTTTTTTGGCAGTATTTTTCAAAAATCTTGGTTATTTCATCTAAAATTCTCAAGTTTATTTGAATAAAGATGTTCTTAGTAACCAGTTAGAATCTTTTTGATATATTAGTATTTGAAATCTGTAAAATTCATCTTTCTTATGTAGGCCTTCATTTCTCCTCTATACATATAATCAACATTCAATAATTGTATTAATCCTCAAAAATAAAAAAAAAACTTTTAGATTATTGATCCACTATTTTATGTTTGTTTTCTATGTCATTAATTACAACTCCTAATATTATTTTCTTTATATTTTGGGTTTAACTTGTAGTTTTATTTTTAATTTTTATAAAATGCATGCATAACTTCTTGGTTTGTAGCATTTCTTTTTAAAATTCTACATTTAAGACTATAAATTTCTGTTTTATGTGAAATTGATTTTTAATTATTTTTATAAATATGTTAGTGACATACTATAAATGTACCCTTTTTAGAATCTGCAAATGGTGTTTTTATTATACTCACGGAGTTGTTCATTTATCACTACTATCTAGTTTCAGAATATGTTAATTTCCCCCAAACCAAAATTCATGCTCACTCTTCATGCAGCTGGAAACTATCATTCTCAGCAAACTATTGCAAGAACAGAAAACCAAACATAGGTGGGAATTGAACAATGAGATCACTTGGACACAGGAAGGGGAACATCACACACTGGGGCCTGTTGTAGGGTGCTGGGAGCGGGGAGGGATAGCATTAGGAGATATACCTAACGGAAATGACGAGTTAATGGGTGCAGCACACCAACATGGCACAGGTATACATATGTAACAAACCTGCACGTTGTGCACATGTACCTTAGAACTTAAAGTATAATTTAAAAAAAAAAGAAAAGGAGGCAGAAAGTTAACACTCTTAGATCTTTAAAAAAATGTAGTTGTAGTTTGTTCTGTTTCATTGTACAATAAACTAAAATGTAATTATTGAAAAGGAAAAAAAAAGAAAAGTATTCCTTATTTATACCCTCCTGAGTAAGCACAGAAAATAATGATTCTGTGTGGAACAAAGTTTGAGCCCAAAGACCAAATCAAGAATATGGTTGCAAATACCTTTGTTACAACCTGTGAAATATTTAAGATAGCACCTAGTAGACCATTTCAGCTAGGCAAAAGGGCCGTTCTACCACACCCTATACACATGTCAGAATGTAGAGAGAGATTGGTGTGAAAAAGTATTATAGATGTCCCTTTGGGGGCATATAATGAGTCTTAAAGTCATAGAAAATGTATAATTTTTTTTCTTTATTTCTTCTAAATAATGGAATACATGTGGAGAACGTGCAGGTTACATAGGTATATGTGTGCCATGGTGGTTTGCTGCAACTATTGACCCATCCTCTAAGTTTGCTCCCCTAATGCCCACCCCACAACAGGACCTGGTGTGTGTTGTTCCCCTCTCAGTGTCCATGTGTTCACAGTGTTCAACTCTCACTTATGAGTGAGAATATTGAGGGCTTGGTTTTCTGTTCCTGTGTTAGATTGCTGAGGATGATGGCTTCCAGCTTCATCCATGTCCTTGCAAAGGACAGGATCTCATTCCTTTTTATGGCTGCATAGTATTCCATGGTGTATATGTACCACATTTTCTTTATCCAGTCTATCATTGATTGGCATTTGGGTTGGTTCCATGCCTTTGCTATTGTAAATAGTATTGCAATAAATATTCTTGTACATGGGTCTTTATAGTAGAATGATTTATATTCCTTTGGATATATACCCAGTAATGGGATTGCTGGGTCAAATGGTATTTCTGGTTCTAGATCCTTGAGGAATCACCACACTATCTTCCACAATGTTTGAACTAAGTTACATTCCCAATAACAGTGTAAAAGTGTTCCTGTTTCTCCACAGTCTCGCCAGCATCTTTTGTTTCCTGACTTTTTAATGATTGCCATTCTGACTGGTATGAGATGGTATCTCATTGTGGTTTTGATTTGCATTTCTCTGATGATCAGTGATGTAATTTTTTCATATGTTGGTTGGCCACATAAATGTCTTCTTTTGAGAAGTTTCTGTTCATATCCTTTGCCAACTTTTTGATGGGGTTGGTTTTTTTTTTTTTTTTCTTGTAAATATTTTTAAGTTCCTTGAAAATTTGGTGTATTAGATCTTTGTCAGATGGATAGATTGCAAAACTGTTCTCCTGTTCTGTAGGTTGCCTGTTCACTCTGATGATAGTTTCATTTGCTTTGCAGAAGCTCTTTAGTTTAATTAGATACCATTTGTCTATTTTGGCTTTTGTTGCAATTGCTTGTGGTGCTTTTGTCATGAAGTCTTTGCCTATGGCCTATGTGCTGAACGGTATTGCCTAAGTTTTCCTCTAGGGTTGTTATAGTTTTGGGTTTTACATTTAAGTCTTTAATCCATCTTGAGTTAATTTTTGTATAAAGTGCAAGGAAGGGGTCCAGTTTCAGTTTTCTGCATATGGCTAGCCAATTTTCCTAGCACCATTATTGAATGGGAGATTATTTCCCCATTGCTTGTTTTTGTCAGGTTTGTCGAAGGTCAGATGGTTGTAGATGTGTGGTGTTATTTCTGAGGTCTCTGTTCTGCTCCATTGGTGTCCATGTCTGTTTTGGTACCAGTATCATGCTGTTTTGGTTACTGCAGCCTTGTAGTATAATTCGAAGTCAGGTAGCACGATGCCTCTGGGTTTGTTTTTTTTGCTTGCGATTGTGTTGCTTATGTAAGGTGTTCTTTGATTCCATATGAAATTTAAAATAGTTTTTCTAATTCCGTGAATAATATCAATGGTAGTTTGACAGGAATAACATTTAATCTATAAATTACTTTGGGCAGTATGGCCATTTTCATGATATTGATCCTTATGATCCATGAGGATGGAATGTTTTTCCATTTGTTTGTGTCCTCTCTTGTTTCCTTGAGCAATAGTTTGTAGTTTTTCTTGAAGAGGTTCTTCATGTCTTTTGTAAGTTGTATTCTTAGATATTTTATTAGCTTTCTACTGATTGTGAATAGTTTATTCATTATTTGGCTCTCTGCTTGCCTATTGTTGGTGTAAAGGAATGCTTGTGATTTTTGCCAATTGATTTTGTATCTTGAGACTTTGCTGAAGTTGCTTATCAGTTAAAGAAGTTTTTGGGCTGAGATGATGGGGTTTTCTAAATATAAAATTATGTCATCTGCAAACAGAGTCTGCTTGACTTCCTCTTTTCCTATTTGAATATACTTTATTTCTTTCTCTGTTCTGGTTGCCCTGGCCAGAACTTCCAATACTATGTTGAATGAGTGGTGATAGAGGACATCCTTGTCTTTTGCTGGTTTTCAAAGGGAATGCTTCCAGCTTTTGCCCATTCAATATGATATTGGCTATGGGTTTGTCATAAATAGTTCTTATTATTTTCAGATATCTTCCATCAATCCTTCACTTATTGAGAGTTTTTAACCTGATAGGAAGTTAAATTTTATCAAAGGCCTTTTAGGTATCTATTGAGGTAATAATGTGTTTTTTGTCTTTGGTTTTCTTTATGTGATGGACTACATTCATTGATTTGCCTATGTTGAACCAGTCTTGCATCCCAGGGATGAAACTGAATTGATCATGGTGGATAAGTTTTTTGATGTGCTGCTGGATTCAGTTTGCCAGTATTTTATTGAGGATTTTTATATCGATGTTCAGCAGGGATATTAGCCTGAAATTTTCTTTGTTGTGTCTCTTCCTGGTTTTGGTATCAGGATGATGCTGGCTTCATAAAATGACTTAGGGAGGAATGCCTCCTTTTCAATTGTTTGGAATAGTTGCAGAAGGAATGGAACCAGCTCCTCTTTGTATTTCTGGTAGAATTCAGCCATGAATTCATCTAGTCCTGGGCTTTTTATTATTTTATTTTTTTATTATTTTTTTTTGTTGTTGGCAGGCTATTAATTAACCTCTCAGTTTCAGAGTTTGTTACTGGTCTATTCAGGGATTTAACTTCTCCTTGGTTTAGTCTTGGTAGGGTGTGCGTGTCCAGGAATTTATCAGTTTCTTCTAGACTTTCTAGTTTACTTGCATAAAGGCATTTATAGTATTATCTGACAGTAGTTTGTATTTCTATTGGGTCAGAGGTGATATCCACTTTATAATTTTTATTGTTTCTATTTGATTCTTCTCTCTTCTTCATCATTAGTCTAGCTAGTGGTCTATCTTGCTAATTTTTTCAAAAAAAAAATAAAAACAGTTTCTGGATTCATTGGGTTTTCTTGGGGGGGGGGGTTGTGTCTGTCTCTCCTTCAGTTTTTCTCTGATGTTAGTAATTTCTCGTCTTCTGCTAGCTATTGGATTCCTTTGCTCTTCCCTCTCTAGTTCTTTTTACTGTGATGTTAGGGTGCCAATTTGAGATCTTTGTAGTTTTCTGATGTGGGCATTTAGTGCTATAAATTTACTTCTTATCATTGCTTTAGCTGTATCCCAGAGATTCTGGTACGTTGTCTCTTTGTTCTCATTGGTTTCAAAGAACTTTGAATCATTCGGGAGCAGGTTGTTCAATTTCCATGAAATTGGTTTTGAATGAGTTTCTTAATCATGAGTTCTAATTTGATTGCACTGTGGTCTGAGAGACTTGTCTTTTTTTGTTGTGTCTCTTCCCAATCAATCGTAGGTGTGGTCTTTTTTATTTTGGTTATTTTGCATTTGCTAAGAAGTGTTTTACTTTCAATTTTGTGGTCAATTTTAGAATAAGTGCCATGTGGCACTGAGAATAATGTATATTCTGTTGATTTGTGGTAGAAAGTTCTGTAGATGTCTACTAGGTCCACTTGATCCAGAGCTGAGTTCAAGTCCTAAGTATCATTGTTAATTTTCTGTCTCATTTACCTGTCTAATACTGACAGGTCACTGGTGTTAAATTCTCCCACTATTATTGTGTGGGTGTCTAAGTCTCCTTTTAGGTCTCTAACAACTTGTTTTATTAATCTGGGTGCTCCCATATTGGATGCATATACACTTAGAATAGTTTTCCTTGTTGGATTTTTGCCTTTACCATTATGTAATGCCTTTCTTTGTCTTTTTCGATTTTTGTTGGTTTAAAGTCTGTTTTACCTGAGACTAAGATTGCAACCCCTGCTCTTTTTTTTTTCTTTCCATTTGCTTGATAAATATTCCTCCATCCCTTTATTATGGGCCTATGGGTGTCTTTGCACATGAGATGGATCTCTTGAATACAGCACACTGATGGGTCTTGACTCTATCCAATTCACCAATCTGTGTCTTTTAATTGGGGCATTTAGCCCATTGACTTTTTTTGTTTGTTTTTGAGACGGAGTCTCACTCTGTCACCCAGGCTGGAGTGCAGTGGCATGATCTCAGCTCACTGCATCTCCACCTCCTGGCCTTAAGCGATTCTCCTGCCTCAGCCTCTCGAGTAGCTGGGACTACAGGTGCAAGCCATTAAGCCCGGCTAATTTTTTGTATTTTTCGTAGAGATGGGGTTTCACCATGTTAGCCAGGATGGTCTCGATCTCCTGACCTCATGATCCATCCATCTTGGTCTCCCAAAGTGCTGGGATTACAGGTGTAAGCCACTGCACCCAGCCACCCATTTACATTTAAGGTTAATATTGTTATGTGTAAATTTTGTCCTGTCATTATGATGCTAGCTGGTTATTTTGCACATTAGTTAGTACGGTTTCTTCATAGTGTCATTGGTCTTTATATTTTGGTATGTGTTTGTAGTTTCTAGTACCACTTTTCCCTTTCCATATTTAGTGCTTCCTTCAGGAGCTCTTGTAAGGCAGGCCTGGTGGTGACAAAATCCCTCAGCATTTGCTTGTCTGCAAAGGATTTTATTTCTCCTTCGCTTATGAAGCTTAGTTTGGCTGGATATAATATTCTGGACTGAAAATTCTTTTCTTTAAGAATGTTGAATATTGGCTCCCCACTCTCTTCTGGCTTGTAGGACTTCTGCAGAGAGATCCACCATTTGTCTGATGGGCTTCCCTTTGTAGGTAACCTGACCTTTCTCTCTGGCTGCCTTTAACATTTTTTCCTTTGTTTCAACCTTGGTGAATCTGGTGATTATGCGTCTTGGGGTTGCTCTTCTCAGGGTATATCTTAGTGGTGTTATTTGTATTTCCTGAATTTAAATGTTGGCCTGTATTGCTAGGTTAGAAATGTTCTGGATCATTTCATGAAGTGTGTTTTCCAACTTGGTTCCATTCTCTTTGTCACTTTCAGGTACACCAATCAATTGTAGGTGTGGTCTTTTCACACAGTCCCATATTTCTTGGAGGCTTTGTTCATTTTCATTTTTTTTTCTCTCTTATCTTGTCTTCAGGCTTTGTTTCACTAAGTTGATCTTCAGTCTCTGATATCCTTTCTTCCTCTTGATTGATTCAGCTATTGATACTTGTATATGCTTCATGAAGTTCTCGTGGTGTGTTTTTCAGCTCCATCAGGTCATTTATGTTCTTCTCTAAACTGGTTATTCTAGTTAGCAGTTCCTGTAACCATTTATCAAGGTTCTTAGCTTCTCTGCATTGGGTTAGAACATGCTCCTTCAGCTCAGAAGAGTTTGTTATTACCCACCTTCTGAAGCCTACTTCTGTCAATTCGTCAAAATCATTCTTCATCCAGTTTTGTGCCCTTGCTGGTGAGGAGTTGCAATCATTTGGAGACGAGTCATTTTGGTTTTTGGAATTTTCAGCATTTTTGCACTGGTTTTTCCTCATCGTTGTGGGGTTATCTACCTTTGATCTTTGATGCTGATGACCTTTGGATAGAGTTTTTGCATGGGAATCCTTTTTGTTAATGTTTATGTTATTGCTTTCTATTTGTTACTTTTCCTTCTAATAGCCAGCCCCCTCTTCTGCCGGTCTGCTGTAGTTTGCTGGAGGTCCACTCAAGACTCTGTTTGCCTGACTATCACAAGGGGAAGCTGCAGAACAGCAAAGATTGCTGCCTGTTCCTTCCTCTGGAAGCTTTGTCCCAGAGGGCCACACACCAGATGTCACCCAGAGCTCTCCTGTATGAGTTTTCTGTCAACCCCTGCTGGGAGGTGTCTCCCAGTGAGGAGGCATGGGGGTCAGGGACCCACTTGAACAGACCGTCTGTCCTTTAGCAGAGCTCCAGTGCTGTGCTTGGAGATTCCCTGCTCTCTTCAGAGCCAGCAGGCAGGAACGTTTAAGTCTGCTGAAGCTGTGCCCACAGCCACCACTTTTCCCAGGTGCACTATCACAGGGAGATGGGTGTTTCATCTATAAACCCCTGACAGGGGCTGCTGACTTCCTTTCAGAGATGCCATGCTCAGTGAGGAGGAATCTAGAGAGACAGTCTGGCCACAGCAGCTTTGTCGAGCTGCAGTGGGGTCTGCCGAACTCCCAGTGGTTTCCTTTACACTGTGAGGGGAAAACTGCCTACTCAAACCTTAGTAATGGCAGACACCGCTCCCCTCCACCAAGCTGGAGCATCCCAGGTCGACTTCAGACTGCTGTGCTGGCAGCGACAATTTCAAGCCAGTGGATCTTAGCTTGCTAGGCTCTGCAGGGATGGAACCTGCTGAGCAAGACCACTTGGCCCCCTGGCTTCAGCCCCCTTTCCAGGGGAGTGAACAGTTCTGTCTCACTGGGTTCCATGCACCACTGGGGTATAAAAAAAAAAAAAAAAAAAAAAAAAAAAAAAAAAAAAAAAAAAAAAACTCCTGCAGCTAGCTCAATGTCTGCCCAAACAGCTGCCTAGTTTTGTACTTGAAACCTAGGGCCCTGGTTGTTTAGGCACATGAGGGAATCTCCTGGTCTGGGGCTTGCAAAAACCATGGGAAAAGCATGGTATCTGGGCTGGATAGCACAGTCCCTCACAGCATAGTCCCTCATGGCACAGTTCCTCATGGCTTCCCTTGTCTAGGAGTGGGAGGTCCCCAGCCTCTTGCACTTCCTGGGTGAGGTCACACTCCACCCTGATTCTGCTCACCCTCTGTGGGCTCCACTCACTGTCTAACCAGTCCCAATGAGATGAACCAGGTACCTCAGTTGGAAATTCAGAAATCACCCACCTTATGCATTGGACTCGCTGGGAACTGCAGACTAGAGCTGTTCCTATTCGGCCACATATCCCTGGTATTATAGATAAGAAGCTGAACTAAATCTTTTGGCCTCAAAAATCTCTGCAGGCTACTCCAAAAGTCTATAAAAGCAAAAGGCTAGCAAGAGTGAAGGCTTATATTTAGGCACCCTGATGGCAAGTTACAGTGACTTTTCTGTCTCCTTCCCCTGCAGGAACAGGAAATTAATGTCTCATTCCTTGGTGTGATGCTTGTTAAGACTTTTCTGTGGCACTCTCTTAGGAATGGAATAAAGAGTAGAGAGGGTAGAAGGGAGTGAGATTTTGTAAGAGACTGACATGTACCTCCTAGAGTCTGAGTGGTATATACGGACATAGAGACTGTTTCTTCCATCTCTACTAGGAATGTCTGAAGACAGGGAGTTTTCTGGTACAGGCAGCAGAAACAGGGCAAGGAAGAAATGTAATATTGTGTTCTTAATAATAAGGGGAGAGCCCAAACACAAAACACTACCCAGTACTACATATGTATAGCACTATGCATAGCACTATACTAGTATAGTATAGCATAGCATAGCATAGCATAGCATAGCATAGCATAGCATAGCATAGCATAGCATAGCATAGCATAGCAATATATAGCATTGGAGTATGCAGAAAAGGTTCTCAACAGTTCCATTGAATTTACATTGTGCAGGAGGAATAGATGCAGTGGGGATACCTAGGCAGTCGAAAATTGAGGAGACATTTCACCCAGAAGAGGGGTTATGGTGTGGACTACTGACAGGGACCAATATGGCTTACACTGTCTAACAAATCATTAACCAATAGTGAAATTAAGTTGCATACTGCCTCCTAGTAAACTGAATAACAACTCTGTTAAGCATCACCAATATTCACCAATATCCAAATCCCTTCTACTTCTGGGCACATGGATTGCCTTTGAAGCTATGTGATGTGGCTATGTGATGTGACTTTCATTGAGCCATGAACTATAAGCAAAAACAACATGTATCACTTCCATTCTGAGGTATTTAATTGATAGTGCTTGGCACTCCAGCCTACTCTTTTCCACTGCAGTGATTGTGGAAGCATATATAGATGGAGACACCATATGATTGATTGATGCATTGTGGAATACCGAGCCAATGAATGGAGATATCTGTATGAACTGAAGAGTCACCTATGGTCCAGAAGACTTGTCAAAATCAATAAATAAACTTGTGTTATGCTAAGCCACTGGGTTTTTGGTGTTAGGGTCTAGCAAATATTGACTGTTATTCAATTGATGAGGACGTATTAGCAAAAGATGCCAACAGCTGACAGGAGACTAGTTATGTAAGATTATCCCTACCACTTCTGTTCTTCTCATGTTTATCTTATAGGACTTTTGCTTGAAAAACACAGGAGAGGTTCAGTGGTGGGGAGATGCTTCCTGATGCCTCTGAGGAAAGCTTTGAATACAATATGAGATTGGATATTGAAGTTTTAAAATCAGATTACTTTCTTGTTAACTGAAAGTGACCAGTGACCACAAAGCTATGGCATCCACTCAAGATGATTTCAAAGTATTTTTTACCCAGTATAGAAGGGACATCAGAAGTAGCAGAATTGGGAGTAATAATTGGAGAGAATAAAAGTTCCATAATTTTAAACCACCATGTTCAGCTACTCAGTAAACAAGTTACATCCTCTGCGAAATTAAAGAATATAATATATTCAGAGTATTTTTGATAATAGGTACCTTTCTGCTGCTACTATCTGGAGACATAGATGCCATTGTCTTGCTATTTCTCTTCTAAACATAATATCCTTAGGATTCATTGTTTTCCCTTTGCTAATTATTAAATAGTTTTTCCAGTTGAACCTTTACAGTGCTCAACACGATGCCTTTCAGATTATACCTACTTAAATAAATATTTGTTCACAGAATATTTTATTAGAGGACAAGAAAATTTCAGCAATCTATGGAATAAACAAATTATACACTATGTGTATGCTATCTATGAAATATATAAATTTTACACACATCTCATATTATTATTCCACTCAAATGACTTAAGGAAAATCCTTAGTGTTTTCTGCATTTATGTACGTATGTATGTATGTATGTGTGCGTGAATGTCTTTTTTAATAACAGTGTCTTGCTCTGTCACCCAACCTGGAGTGCAGCAGCATGAACATGGCCCACTGCAGTCTGAAACTCCTAAGCTCAAGTAATCTTCCCACCTCAGCCTCCCAAGTAGCTGGGATGACAGGTGCATGCCACCACACCTGGCTATTTTTTTTATGTTTTGGGGGAATGAAATAAGAAAGTGAGTTATATACAGATGGAGGTCTCACCACATTGCTCAAGCTGATCTTGAACTCCTGAGCTTCAAGTCTCCTAGTTTGGCCTCTTAAAGTGCTGGGATTTCAGGAGTGAACCACTGTTCCTGGCCTGTTTTCTGCTTTTAATACTTGGTTCTTCTTCCAGATTGTCTTTTGAGCCTCATCTTTGCTCTGTCTTCTCTTGGTCATATAGTCTTAGCTAAGCTATCTGTGTCATTACCTAGGGTCTTTGAGGCAATGTTTCCTTTCCTGAGTGTTTGCTCCACACCAGCACCACCACCACTGTTTAAAAAAAAGAAAAAACTCGCCATTTAGTGGCATCCATAATCTCAGTATGGAATATTCCTGAACTTGCTTCTCTCCCTTTAGACATATCTCAGCTCCACTGAATTGTTTTTTCTCTATTTATGCATACATACACATATATGTGTCTCTTGCCTTTCCATACCAAACCTTCCAACTAGCAATTCCACTGCCTCTCAAAATGATTACATACACACATGAGGATAAGAGCTACAGAAAACAAAACAAGTTAAGGTCCTAACGAGGAATCAGGGTGCTACTTTAAGTAGGCTTGTTACTGAAGTCCTCACTAATGAGGTAGAATTTAGGCTAAAAGCTGAATGAAATAAGAAAGTGAGTTATATAGATTTCTGAGGGTATGCATTCAATGCAGAAAGAAAAGACAACACAAAGGCCCCAAGGCAGGCACATGACTTGCAGGTTTGAGAAAAATTAAGAAGACTAGATTGATGGATGCGGGGTGAGTAAAGAAAGTGAATTAGTTAAGGCAATGAAATGAGGCAGTCATCTAGAGTCTAGCAAGTCATTGTAAGGACTTGACCTCCTACTCTGAGTACAATGAGGGAGACACCTTAGAATTTTCAGCAGGAGCAATGATTATACCACTGTACTTCAGCCTAGGTGACAGAGCAAGACCCTAGCTCATAAAAAATAAAAAAGAAATGCAACCCATAATTTCCAAAATTCACACAAAGTCATAAACTATGATCTTGATTTACAAAGGCATACCTATGGCTACATGTGCACACAGTTTGTATAATGAACAAACAGATAGATGGAGTTTCTGAAATATTTTGAACCTGTCTTATTCAAATAAACCTCTAGAAAGTGATTCATAAATTCTAGTTTGCTCATTTTTTTGTACCACTAAGCTGAGAGAAAATTAATAATTTCACCGTTATATATTTTGAAGTACTTAGAATTAAAATATTTACAATTATTATTGAATGTAAATATTTTAAGTAAATATTATATAAATTTTTGTCCCAGTAATAATACTGGTAATCCTAATGAATTACTTAAAAATTCATCTATTTGTTTACTTATCAACTTAGATGAAAAAGTTGAATCAACAACTTTTTTTCTGTCTAAGATGCACCAGACATTGTTGGTTCCCTGTTGTTATAGACTTCATAGTATAGGAAGTCACATAGATATTAATGCAATTGGCATATAATTTAATATAAAGTTACATTATTAGATGCACTGCAAGGAAAAGTATATGGTGCTATAACACTGTATAATAGGGAAATTTAACCTAAAGCCAGAGGTGTCTGGAAAGGCTTATACAAGATTTTCTCTTAATAAAGAAGAGAATTTTTATATTGTAAGTTAGAATAATGGTGTTTCTGTTCATTCAGCCACCTAAACTTGAATTTCATAATCATCATTGATCTTGTCTTCTCCCAAGACTTCTCTTACCTCCAATCAGTTACTACATTTTATTCTTCTTTTAAGCAATGTCTCACACATCGTGATGTTTCTTTACATTTCCATTGTTGCTGCCCACAATTATGGGCTGCTGTCTTACAGTTGGACAATTTTAATATTTCTGCCTATACCATTTTTGCTCTCTAAAGCTTTCTGATCATCAAGGCCAGAGTGGTCTTTCTTAAATTGCTTCAGTGTCTATCCACCTTTGCATTCTGTCCATAACTCAGTGGATTCAAAACACTGGGCCTCAGATCACCTGGGAGAGCATTTGCAACAAAAAAATTTCTGGGGTCCCTATTCCAGAAATCCTGAATCAAAAACTTTGGAAATCAGACCCAGAATTTTAATATTAATAAAAGCACCCCAGAAGATTTTGATGTGTAAATTGGTTTAAAAACTATTGTCTCAATACACCTTTCCAGCCCTTTCTCCCTCTTATACCCTACACATAAACAGAGCTGTAGCTGTTCCTGAAATATTATCTACCTTTTCTGTTTCTTTGTACATACTATTATTTCAGCTTAGAATGTCATCTCCTGATGTGTCTGTCAATTACAATCTTTATTTTAAAGGTTGTATTCCAAGTCCACTTCTTCCATTTTGCTCTTGGACTTCTCCCAAGCTAGAATTGATTTCTCTCTCTTTGATAACTCCTGAAACATTTCTTTTAAAGCACTTATACCTTGTGTTAGAATGAAATGCATCACCCCTCTTAGACCCTAGTCACATAAAGGCTTTTTCTTAGAAAATTTGTATACTCCACAATGCTTAGCTCAGTTACTTGAGCATAGTAGGTGATATGGGATACATTTGTTGAAAAGATGTAACTACTTTCACTAATCTGCAAATAATAAAATTGCCTGTGAATGCACTGCTATCAGGATAACTCCTTTGTAACTACAAAACTTTTTAAAGTATACATTGGAAATCTATGGTTTCTAGGAATACGTAGATATATAGAAATACAATTGTATGAACTCATATGGTTTCTATATATTCTGTTGTCATTAACAGAGGATCTATACTACGTTTTCTTATTTGCTCTATCTTGCTTCACTCTCTGACTTACACTCCATCCATTTTACAATAGTAAAGAAGACGATATGCCTTCTCCAGAAGCAATGCTTACAGTATCATGCTGTGAATCACTGAGACATCATCATTAAAACAGAAAGCTTCTTGGCAGTTCTTCAAAGAGACCTTCTGAAGGTCACTTCCAAAGTTTGATTATTTGTAACTTGTTCTCATCTAGTGAACTAATTCACATCATGGACTAAAGTGAAAAGAAAGAAAGAGAGAGAGAGAGAGAGAGAGAGAGAGAGAGAAAGAAAGAAAGAAAGAAAGAAAGAAAGAAAGAGAGGGAGGGAGGGAGGGAGGGAGGGAGGGAGGGAGGGAAAGAGAGAGAGAGAAAGAAAGAAAGAGAGAAAGGAAGGAAGGAAGGAAGGAAGGAAGAAAAGAAAGAAAGAAAGAAAAAGAAAGAAAGAAGGAAGGAAGGAAGGAAGGAAGAAAGAAAGAAAGAAAGGGAGGGAGGGAAGGAGGGAGGGAAAGAGAGAGAGAGAAAGAAAGAAAGAGAGAAAGAAAGGAAGGAAGGAAGGAAGAAAAAGAAAGAAAGAAAGAAAAAGAAAGAAAGAAAGAAAGAAAGAAAGAAAGAAAGAAAGAAAGAAAGAAAGAAAGAAAGAAGGAAGGAAGGAAGGAAGGAAGGAAGGAAGGAAGGAAGGAAGGAAGGAAGGAAGGGAAAGGAAAAAGAAAGAAGGAAGGAAGGAAGGGAAAAAGAAAGAGAAAGAAGAAAGAAAGAAGAAAGACAAAAGAAAGAGGTCTGCTATAAAATTAATAGAATGATTATTAAAACTTAAAAAAGGTTTTGATTTACATAAAAATAAATGTTTCATTGATTAGATGAAATCAATTTTCTTTTAATAAGTGTAGCTTAATGCCAATGAGTTATCAAAAATAAGGCTTTTAAAGTAGAATATGTCCTAGATTTATATACTAGAAGTAATAAGGAATTTTATGCTTTGCAGGATGAGAGTGAACCAACATGTAAATTTGATCACAGTTCTAGGGCCTCAGGAAGTTTTACAAGCTTATGAGAGATTGTTCTTTTGAAACAATAAAGATTTAAATAAAAATGAAATATAGTTCCCATAGCACTGAGGCTATGCTTTCTGTGTATGTGTATTTCTCATCACATTGCTAACTCTCTTTTGTCACAAAAGATATATATTTCCGTGGAATTGTGAAATAGGTTTTATATCCCTTCTGGATCCCTCCTTCTGTCTCCTCTCCTTGGTGTCTTTGTTTTTCTGCTGTCACCTGAATGTTCCAGGTATTCTACTATGGTAGTCCTCCTTTCTCTTGCCCAGACTTGAGCCACTTTCATATGTCAAAAGTATTCAATTTTTTCAGGAGTCATTTAGATAAGTGCTTCTCAAACTTTAATGTGCATATGACTCACTTGGCAACTTGCTAAAATGCATATTTTCATTGAGTAGCACTGGGTTGGAGCCTGCAATTCTACATTTATAACAACCCCATGGTGACATCCATGCCTCCTAATTTAGGAGCAGTTTGAGTAGTAAGGTTTTACAGGAAAAAAATATTTCAGTCAACTAAACATGTGTTTTCTGATAATAGCTTCAAAAGTTTTGTCATCAATAATTCATATGTAAATATAGAAATTTTAAACACTACAGTGATAGTTATGTGTGATGGTTAATATTGAGTGTTAACTTGATTGGATTGAAGGATGCAAAGTATTGCTTCTGGGTGTGTCTGTGAGAGTGTTACCAAAAAAGATTAACATTTGAGTCAGTGGACTGAGAGAGACAGACCCACTCTCAATCTGCGTGAGCACCATCTAATCAGCTGCCAGCATAAAAGCAGGAATGGAAAGAGCAGACTTGCTGAATCTTCTGGCCTCCATCTTTCTCCCATACTGGATGCTTCCTGCCTCAAACACCAGAATCCAAGTTCTTCAGCTTTTGGACTCTTGGACCTATACCAGTGGTTTGCCAGGGGCTCTCAGGCCTTAGGCCACAGACTGAAGGCTGCATTGTTGGCTTCCCTACTTTTGAGGTTTTGGGACTCAGACTGTCTCTCTTGCTCTTCAGC
Organism: Macaca fascicularis; assembly: GCF_037993035.2. Taxonomy (NCBI): domain Eukaryota; kingdom Metazoa; phylum Chordata; class Mammalia; order Primates; family Cercopithecidae; genus Macaca; species Macaca fascicularis. The sequence continues at coordinate 122,964,059 of NC_088395.1, read as the reverse complement.
TGGCAGACAACCTATTGTGGGACTTCACCTTGTGACCGTGTGAGTCAACACTTCTTAACAAACTCCCTTTCATATATACATCTATCCTATTAGTCCTGTCCCTCTAGAGAACCCTGACTAATATACCATGGAAGAAATATTTGAAGGCTAATTATCAATGAATCCACAAATCATGTGGCAAAGTGGACAAATGCTTTGTTTATTAGAATGGCCAATCCAACAATTAGACAATGCAGGAGTTAGATATTAATTTCCACACCTTATGGGCGAAGAAACCTAGTTTTAGTGATATTAAAAACTGAGGTTACAAAGATTATAACTGAAACAAACAAAGAGCATTTGAATAGTGATTTTCTGACTACAAAAATCTATACTTTCTCTCCAATGTCACTTTGCCTTCCTGATAACTAGGAAAATATATCAGAGTTACAGATAGATTGAAAAATCCTTTAGGGGCTTTAAGATTTTTTTAATGTAACTATACAATAGATGCAATTAGATTCTAGCACATAGGAAAAACAGCATTTGTTCATTATTATTGTTGTAATAATACACACATACACATGCACATAATACTAGTAATCAAAAATTAAAATATTAGACTCAGATAAATCTCTAAATTTTACATTGGAAAAAGTTGATTCAAAGAAGATAGCAATGAGTATTCAATGAGTATTCAAAATTTTAGGTGAACTTAATTAAATAACATATTAAAATAATTTTGTTACTATTTTTGGTTTTTACTTCACATCACTGAAAGAGGCACTGAAGAGGGTAGAAAAGACAGTCTTGAATTGCCAATACCACCCCTCCTACATCCTCTGGTAGTGGCTGCAGGTGCAAACAAAGAATCTGTGCATGTTGGGGAGGGAGAGCACAATGATTGGAAGACTTTGCATTGGAACACAGTGCTGCCAACACCAGGGAGAACTCAGCTGGTGCCCAGAGAGGGAGCATTCAGTTCAATCATTGCCAGAGGAGAATTGCCCATTGCTAGTAGTTGGAACTTGAGTTTAAGCAAGCCTCACTTCTGTGTGCTAAAGGGCTCTGAGATCCTAAATACACTTTAAAGGCTTTCATAGGCCAGAAGAACTGCAACTTCCAGGCAAGTCCTAGTGCTATGCTGGGCTGACAGCCAGTGGACTGGGAAGGTGGGTGGTATATGACACAGTAAGACACCAGCCAGGGTGGCTAAGGAAGTACATTTGTCACCTTTCCCCAAACCCCAGAAAGTGTAGCTCATAGCTCTGAAAGACATTCTTCCTTCTTCTTGAAGAGAGGAGAGGGAAGAGCAAAAAGAACTTTGTCTTGCAACTTAGATACCAGCTCAATCATAGTAAGATAGAGCACTGGGCAGATTCATTAGACCCCTATTCCAAGCCCTAGCTCCCAGATGGCATTTCCAACATACACTGGGCCAGAAGTGAACCCACTGCATTGATGGAAAAGACCAAGTGCTGACAAGATTCATTACCTGATAGCTAGGGAGGCCTTAGTCCCTGAAAAATCAACAGTGACAACCAGGTAGAACACACCATGAGCCTTTAGTGAGACTTTGAGACATGCTGACCTCAGGCTGACCCAGCATAATCACAGCTGTGCTGTCTATGAGGAGTGGCCCTTTTTGCTTGAGAAAAACAGAGGGAAGAGTAGAGGTGACATTGGCCTGAGCTTAGGTATCAGCTCATCCACAGAGGGGAAGAACACCATACAGGCTTTTGAGGTCCCCAATTCCAGGCCTTGGCTCTTGGATAACATCTCTGGTCCTACCCTAGGTGAGAGCAGAGCCTAGCACTGGCAGCATTCATCACAAGCTGACTGAAGAGTCTTCAGGCCATAAATGAACATTGTTGGTACCCTGGCAATACTCCTAATGGGCCTGTAGTGGTGATGGACATCTGGGGAAAATCCTCTGCTTGTGGATAGGGGCAGGAAGAATGAGAAAGACTTTGTCTTGCGGCTTGGGTGCCAGCTCAGCTGCTGATAGAACACAGCACTAGATAGATTCCTGAGTTTTCTAACTCCAGGCCCTGGCTTCTGGGCAGCATCTCTGGACTCATGCAGGGACTGGGGGAACTCACCACCCTTAAGGGAAAGACTCAAGCCTAGCTGGCTATGCCACCTGCTGACTGTAGAGCCCTAGGGCCTTGAGTGAACATGGGCAATAGCCAGGTAGTGGTTAAAGTTGCCCCTTGGCAAGACCCAGTGCTGTGCTTTCTTCAGGTCTGACCTAGTGCAGTTCCAGTGTTGGTGGCCATAGGGTTACTTGTATCACTCCTCCCTGAGCTCCAGACATCTCAGCAATGGCAGACTCTATATGTTTGGGATAATGTAAGGAAAAAAAAACAGGAGTCTCTGCCTGGTGACCCAAATAAATCTTCAGGATCTTATTCAAGACTACTAAGGTGGTGCCTCTACAAGTCTTAAATAAATAAATAAATAAATAAATAAATAAATAAATAAAACATTACTGGGCTCAGGGCAGCCCCTAATATAGATATGGCTGCAGTGACAAAAAACATAGAACACAAAACCCACGTGCCTTCCAATACTTGGAAAGCCTGCCCAAGAAGGATGGGTACAAACAAGCCCAGCTTACAAAGACTAAAATAAATACATAACTTTTCAATGTTCAGGCAGTGACAAACATTCATTAACATCAAGATCATACAGAAAACATGATCTTTTCAAATGAACTAAATAAGGCACCAGGGGACAATCCTGAAGAAACGAGATGTGTGATCATTTAGACAGAAAAATATAAATAACTGTTTTGAGGCAAATCAAATAAATTGAAAATAACATAGAAAAGGAGTTCAGACTTCTATTAGATAAATTTAACAGATAAAATAACTAACAAGATTCAAGCCAAAATTCTAGACTTGTAAAATGCAACTGACATGCTTAAGAATGCATGTCTCTTAAATATATACACCTACTATGTACCCACAAAATTTTTAAAGAGTTTTATAAATTAAATAAATTAAAATTTTTAATTAAGAATTGATCTCACTGAAGAAAAAATTAGTAAGTTTGAAGACAGTCTATTTGACAATACACAGTCAAAAGAGACAAAAAATTTTAAAAATGAAGCATGTCTACAAGTTCTCGAAAATAGCCTCAAAATGACAAACCTAAGAGTTAATGATCTTAAGGAAGAGTTAGAATGAGATATAGAGATAAAAAGTTATTCAATAGGATAATAATTTCAGAGAAGTTCCCAAACCTATATTAGCATTCAAATACAAGAAGGTTATGGAACACCAAGCAGATTTAACTCAAAGAAGACTACCTCGAGGCATTTAATAATCAAATTCCCACAGGTCAAGGATAAAGAAAAGATCCTAAAAGCAGCAAGAGAAAAGAAAAAATAACATACAATGGAGATCCAACATGTCTGGCAGCAAACTATTCAGTGGAAACTTTACAGGCCAGGAGAGAGTAGCAAAACATATTTAAAGTACCCAAAAGAAAAAATTACCCTGGAGTAGTATATCAGGTTAATATGTATATTATATAGTCTTCAAATATAAAGTAGAAGTAAAGACATTCCCAGAAAGACAAAAGCTGAAGAATTTCATCAATACCAGACCTGTCCTACAAAAAATGCTAAAGGGAGTTCCACAATCTCAAAGGAAAGGATGTTAATGAGCAGCGATAAATCATCTGATGGTATAAAACTCGCTCTTAATAGTAAGTACACAGAAAAACAGAATATTATAGCACTGTAATTGTAGTGTGTAAACTACACTTATCTTAAGTAGAAAGACTAAAAGATGAACCAATCAAAAATAATAACTACAACAATATTTTGAGATATATATAGTACAATATAAATAGAAACAATAAGAAGTTTAAAAGTGGGGAGACAAAGTTAAAATGTTGAGATTTCATTAGTTTACTTTCTGTTAGTTACTTTGTTGATGCAATCAGGGTTAAGTCTTAATCTGTTTAAAATAATGAGTTGTAAGATAGTATGGGCAAGCTTCATGGCAACCTCAAATCTAAAAACATACAATAGGTACAAAAAAATAAAAATAAAAGCAGGAAATTACAATATGCCAGGAGAGAAAATCACTTTCACTAAAAGGAACAATGTAAATATATAAGCACTCAAAACTGGAGCACCCAAATATATAAAGCAAATATTATTATAGACAAAGAAAGAGATAGATTCAAATACAATTAGAGCTGAAGACTTCAACACCACATTTTCAACATTGGACAGATCATCTAGCCATAAAATCAACCAAAAAATGGACTTAATCTGCAGTATAGACCAAATGCACCTAATAGATATTTAAAGAAAATGTTGTGCAATGATTGCAGAATACACATTATTTTTCTCAGCACAATGATCACTCTTCAAAATAGAGTAGAGTTTAGGCCACAAAACAATTCTTAGAATATTCAAAAAATTGAAAAAGTATAAAGTACTTTCTCTGACCAACATGGAAATAACACTTGAAATCAATAATAAGAAGAATTTTGGAAATGATATGAACATAGGGTATTTAAATAATATGCCCCGAATGTTCAACGGGTCAAGGAAGTAATTAAAAAGAAAATGTTTAAATTTCTGAAAACATAAGATAATGGAAATATGGCATACCAAAGTTTATGAGATGCAGCAAAAGCAGAACTAAAGGAAAGTTTATAGCTATAAGCTCTTACACATAAAAGAAGAAAAACTTCAAATAAATATCCAATGTGTCTTAGAAAACTAGCGAAGAAAGAGTAAACCAAAACCAAATTTAGTAGAAGAAAATAAAAAAGACAGGAGCAGAAATAAATAAAATTGAAATAATTTAAAAGTTTTTTTGAAGAGATAAACAAAACTGACAAACATTTAGCAAAGATAAATTTAAAAAAAAGAGAAGACCAAAATAAACAAAATCAGAGATGAAAAAGAAACATACAACAGAAATTCAAAGGATCATTAGTCACTACTATGGGCAACTATATGGCAATAAATTGGACAATTTAAAGGGAATTGATAAATTCCTAGACACATACAATCTACCAAGATTGAAACCTAAAGAAATCCAAAACCTGAACAGAGTTTGGATTGGAAATATAACAAGTAATGGACAGAAGCCATAATTAAAAGTCTCTCAGTAAAGAAAGCCTAGAACCCAATGGTTTCACTGCTGAATTCTACCAAAAAACTTTAAAAAGAACAAATATCAATTCTACTCAAACTATTCTGAAAAAATAAAGGCCAGTATTACCCTGATTCCAAAATCAGTAAAACGCATTAAAAATATATATATATAGGTCAATATCTCCAATGAATATTGATAGAAAAATATTAAACAAAATACTAGCAAACTGAATTCAAAAACACATTAAAATAGCCATTTATCATGACCAAGTGGAATTTATCCCAGGGATGCAAGAATGATTCAACATACACACATCAATCAATGTGGTACATCAAATAAACAATATGAAGGACAATATTATATGATCATTTCAATTGATGATTAAAAAAAAATTTCCTAAAATTCCGCATCCATTCATAATAAAAACCCTAAAAAAAGTGGGTATAGAAGGAAAATATTTCAACACAATAAAATATATACATGAGAGACCCATAGCTTTTATCCTACAGAATGGAAAAAAAAACCTGAAAGCCTTTCCTCTAAGGTTGGGAATGTGAGAAGGATGCTCGGTGTCATCACTGTTACTCAAAATACTACTGGAAGTCCTCGCTGGAGCAATCAGATAAAACAAAGAAATGAAGCACATCCAAATTGCAAAGGAAAATGTCAAACAATCCTTTTATGTAGATTAGATGATCTTATATTTGAAAAAAAACTAAAAACTTAACCAAAAATGAACCTATTATAACTAACGAACAAATACAGCAAAGTTGTAGGATACAAAATCAGAATACAAAACTGAGTAGAATTTCTGTATACCAAAAGCAAAAAAAGTCTGAAATAGAACTCAAGAAAGTAACCCCATATATAAGAGTTACAAATAAATTGAATAAGAAGAAATTAAATTAACCAAAGAAGTAAAACATCACTATAATAAAAGCTACAAAACTTTGCTGTAAGAAATAGAAGAGGACAAAAAAATAGAAAGATATTCCATGTTCATGGATTGGAAGAATCAATATTGTTAGAGTGTCCATACTAATCAAAGCAATCTCCAGATTCAATGTAATCCTTATCAAAATACTAATAACATTATTCACAGAAATAGAAAAATCCCAAAATTTATATAGAACTACAAAATACTCTGAATAGCCAATGACACCATGAGCAAATAAAATAAAATAAAATAAAATAAAATAAAAGTTGAGGAATCACATTACCTGACTTCAAATTATTCTACAAAGCTATAATAACCAAAACAGTATGGTACTGTCATAAAAACAGACACATATAACAATGGAACAGAATAGAGAACCCAGAAACAAATCCAAACACCTACAGTGAACTGGTGTGTAACAAAGGTGCCAGGAACATACATTGTGGGAAAAGGCCGTATCTTCAATAGATGGTACCAAAAAAAATTAGATATCGATATACAGAAGAATCAAACTAGACCACTATCTCTCACCATATACAAAAATCAAATCAAAACGGATTAAACACTGAAATCTAAGACATCAAACCATGAAATTACTACAAGAAAACATTGGGGAAAATTTCCAGGACATTGATCTGGACAAACATTTTCTGAGTAATATCCCACAAGTACAGGTAATCAAACCAAAAATGAACAAATGGGATCACATAGCATTAAATAGCTTCTACATAGCAAAGGAAACAATCAACAAAGTAAAGAGATAACAGAATAGAAAAAATATTTGTAAACTGTCTATCTGACAAGGGATTAATAACCAGAATATATAAAAAGCTCAAACAACTCTATAAGAAAAATATAATGATTCAACTAAAAAATGGGCCAAAGATCTGAATAGACATTTATCAAAAGAAGACATGCAAATGACAAACAAGCATATGAAAGGGTACTCAACATCATTGATCATTGGAGAAATGCAAATCAAAACTACAATGAGGTATCATCTCACCCAAGTTAAAATGACTTATATCCTAAAGACAGGCAATTACAAATGCTGGAGAGGATGTGGAGAAAAGGGAACCCTTGTACGCTGTTGGTGGGAATGTAAATTAGTGCAACCACTATAGAGAAAAGTGTGGAGGTTTCTCAAACAATTTAAAATAGAACTACCATACGATCCAGCACTTCTACTCCTAGATACGTTCTCAAAGGAAAGAAAATCAGTACGTCAAAGAGATATCTGCACATCCATGTTTATTGCAACATTATTCAAAATAGCCAAGATTTAGAAGTAACCTATGTGTACATAAACAGATGAATGGATTAAGAAACTGTGGGCTGGGTGTGGTGGCTCATGCCTGTAATCCCAGCACTTTGGGAGGCTGAGACGGGCAGATCCTCTGAGGTCAGGAGTTTTAAGACCAGCCTGGGCAACATAGTTAAATCCCTTCTTTACTGAAAAAAAAAAAAAAAAAAATCAAAAATTAGCCAGGCATGGGGGCACATACCTATAGTCCTAGCTACTTGGGAGGCTGAGGCAGGAGAATCCCTTGAACCCAGGAGACAGAGGTTGCAGTGAGCTGAGATTTCGCCACTGCACTCCAGCCTGGGCAACAGAGAGAGACTCCATCTCAAAAAAAACCTGTAGTACGTATAAAAAACAGAATACTATTCAGCCATAAAAAGAATGAGATTCTGTAATTTGCAACATGAGTAGAACTGGAGGTCACTATGTTAAATGAAGTACACCATGCACAGAAAGACAAACTTCACATATACTCACCTATTTGTTGGATCTTGAAATCAAAACAGTTGATTCATAAACACAGATAGTAGAAACATGGTTTCCAAAGGATGGGAATGGTAGTGGGAAGATGGGAGGAAGATGGGGATAGTTGATGTGTACCAAAAAACTAGTTAGAATAAATAAGACCTAGTATTTGATAGCACAACAGAGTGACTATAGTAACAGAATTTAATTATACTTTTTCTAATAACTACAAGATCGTAATTGGATTGTATGTAAAACTGGAAACATTCTTGAGGGTATAAATACTCCATTTTTCATAATTTGATTACTACTGATTGCATGCCTATATTAAAATATCTCATGTACCTTATAAGTACATATATGTACTATGTACCCACAAAAATTAAAAATAAATAAGTAAATAAATAAAAAAGCAGGGCATTACTACAGACTCAACAGAAATACAAAAAACCCTCAGAAGTTATTAAGAACACCTCTGCACACAAACTAGAAAGCCACGAAGAAATAAATTTCTGGAAATGCATAACCTTCCACGATTGATCCAGGAAGATACTGGAACTCTGAAAAGACCAATAATGAGTTTCAAAATTTCATCTGTAATAAAAAGCCTACCAACCAGAAAAAGTCAAAGTGCCCAGTAAATTGATAGTTGAATTGTACTGGATGCATAAAGAAAAGCTAGTGCTAATTGAGGAGGAGGCCCTCCTCCCTCACTCATTCTCTGAGGCTACTATCATTCTGATACCAAAACCTGGAAGAGACACACACACACAATAAAATTTCAGGCCAATATCCCTGATATAAATAGATGCAAAATCTGCAGCAAAATACCGGCAAACCAAACCCAGCAGCACATCTAAAAGCTAATTCCCCATGATCAAGTAGGCTTTATCCTTGGGATGTGAGGTTGGTTCAATATATGCAAGTCAATAAACAGGATTTGTTACATAAATGGAACCCAAAACAAAAACCACATGAGCCTCTCAATAGATTCATGATCTGCTTTAAATAAAATTTAACATATTTTCATATTAAAAACTTTCAATAAACTAGGTGCTAAAGGAACATACATCAAAATAATAAGAGCCATCTATGACAAACCCACAGCCAAGATCATACTACATGGTAAACCTGGAAGCATTCCCCTTGAGAAGTGGAATGAAACCAGAGGCCCACTTTTACCACTCATAATCCACACAGTGCTACAAGTTCTAGCCAGAGCAATCAGGCAAGAAAAAGAAATTTTAAAAGTATCTGAACAGGAAGACAGGAAGTCAAACTATCTCTTTTTACAGATGATATGATTTTATACCTAGAAATAGTATTAATATTTGCCAAGAAAGCTCCAGGGTTTGGTAAGCAACTTCAGCAATGTTTCAGGATACAAAATCAATGTACCAAACCCAGAAGCATTTCTGTACACCAACAATGTTGAAGCTGAAGGCCAAATCAAGTATACAATCTCATTCACAATAGTCACAAAAATAATAAAATACCCAGGAATACACGTCACAATAGATGTGAAAAATAAGACAAAAATTATACAATTGCTTCAAAGAGAATCAAATACCTAGGAATCCAACTTACAAGGGATGTAAAGGACCTCTTCAAGGAGAACTACAAACCACTGCTCAGTGAAATAAAAGAGGACACAAACAAATGGAAGAACATACCATGCTCATGGATAGGAAGAATCAATATTGTGAAAATGGCCATACTGCCCAAGGTAATTTATAGATTCAATGCCATCCCCATCAAGCTACCAATGAGTTTCTTCACAGAATTGGAAAAAACTGCTTTAAAGTTCATATGGAACCAAAAAAGAGCCCGCATCTCCAAGACAATCCTAAGTCAAAAGAACAAAGCTGGAGGCATCACGCTACCTGACTTCAAACTATACTACAAGGCTACAGTAACCAAAACAGCATGGTACTGGTACCAAAACAGAGATATAGACCAATGGAACAGAACAGAGTCCTCAGAAATAATACCACACATCTACAGCCATTTGATCTTTGACAAACCTGAGAGAAACAAGAAATGGGGAAAGGATTCCCTATTTAATAAATGGTGCTGGGAAAATTGGCTAGCCATAAGTAGAAAGCTGAAACTGGATCCTTTCCTTACTCCTTATACGAAAATTAATTCAAGATGGATTAGAGACTTAAATGTTAGACCTAATACCATAAAAATCCTAGAGGAAAACCTAGGTAGTACCATTCAGGACATAGGCATGGGCAAAGACTTCATGTCTAAAACACCAAAAGCAATGGCAGCAAAAGCCAAAATTGACAAATGGGATCTCATTAAATTAAAGAGCTTCTGCACAGCAAAAGAAACTACCATCAGAGTGAACAGGCAACCTACAGAATGGGAGAAAATTTTTGCAATCTACTCATCTGACAAAGGGCTAATATCCAGAACCTACAAAGAACTCAAACAAATTTACAAGAAAAAAACAAACAACCCCATCAAAAAGTGGGCAAAGGATATGAACAGACATTTCTCAAAAGAAGACATTCATACAGCCAACAGACACATGAAAAAATGCTCATCATCACTGGCCATCAGAGAAATGCAAATCAAAACCACAATGAGATACCATCTCACACCAGTTAGAATGGCGATCATTAAAAAATCAGGAAACAACAGGTGCTGGAGAGGATGTGGAGAAATAGGAACACTTTTACACTGTTGGTGGGATTGTAAACTAGTTCAACCATTATGGAAAACAGTATGGCGATTCCTCAAGGATCTAGAACTAGATGTACCATATGACCCAGCCATCCCATTACTGGGTATATACCCAAAGGATTATAAATTATGCTGCTATAAAGACACATGCACACGTATGTTTATTGCAGCACTATTCACAATAGCAAAGACTTGGAATCAACCCAAATGTCCATCAGTGACAGATTGGATTAAGAAAATGTGGCACATATACACCATGGAATACTATGCAGCCATCAAAAAGGATGAGTTTGTGTCCTTTGTAGGGACATGGATGCAGCTGGAAACCATCATTCTTAGCAAACTATCACAAGAACAGAAAACCAAACACCGCATGTTCTCACTCATAGGTGGGAACTGAACAATGAGATCACTCGGACTCAGGAAGGGGAACATCACACACCGGGGCCTATCATGGGGAGGGGGGAGGGGGGAGGGATTGCATTGGGAGTTATACCTGATGTAAATGACGAGTTGATGGGTGCAGCACAGCAACATGGCACAAGTATACATATGTAACAAACCTGCACGTTATGCACATGTACCCTACAACTTAAAGTATAATAATAATAAATAAATTAAAAAAAAAAATTATAAAACACTGCTGAAAGAAATCAAAGATGACATAAACAAATAGAAAAGTATTTCATGCTCATTAATAGGAAGAATCATTATTGTTATAATAGCCATACTGCTCAAAGCAAGTTACATATTCAATGCTATTTCTATGAAAGTACTAATGACATTCCTCACCAAATTAGAAAATACTATTTTAAAATTCGTAAGGAGCCAAATAAAAGCCTGAATAGCCAAAGAAATCCTAAGCATAAATAAATAAATAAATAAAAGCTGGATGCATCACATTACCTCACTTCAAACTATACCAAAAGGCTACAATAACCCAAACAGGATGGTACTGGTACAAAAAGATACACATTGACCAATGGAGAGCCCAGAAATAAAGCCATACATAGACAACCACCTGATCTTTGACAAAGTTGCCAAAAACAAGCAATGGAAAAAAGACTCTCTATTCAATAAATGGTAGTGGGGTAACAGGTTAGTCACATGCAGAAGAATGAAACTAGATACCTTCCTTACACCATCTACAACAATCAACTCAAGATGGAGTAAAGATTTAAATTTAAGACCTAAAACTGGGCCAGGTGTGGTAACTCATGCTTGTAATCCCAGCACATTGGGAGGCTGAGGTGGCTGGATCACCTGGGGTCAGGAGTTTGAGACCAGCCTGGTCAACATGGTGAAACCCTGTCTCTACTAAAAGGACACAAAAATTAGCTGGCCATAGTGGTGTGTGCCTGTAATCCCAGCTACTTGGGAGGCTGTGGTAGGAGAATAACTTGAACCCAGGAACTGGAGGTTGCAGTGAGCCCTGATCACGCCATTGCACTCCAGCTTGGGCGACAAGAGTGAAAGTCTGTCTCAATAAATAAATAAACAAACAAACAAATAAAAAATAAAACCTAAAGCTATGACAAAAATTCTAGACATAGGCCTTGTCAAGTATTACATGACAAAGATGACAAAAGCAATTGCAACAACAACAACAAAAAATTGGCAAATGGGACCTAATTAACCTAAATAGCTTCTACACAGCAAAAGAAAGTACCAACGGAATAAACAGACAACTTACAGAATGGGAGAAAATATTTGCAAACTGTGCATCCAACAAATGCCTAATATCCACAATCTATAAGGAACTTAAATACATTAGCAAGCAAAAAACAATCCCATTAAAAACTGGACAAAGGACAGGAACAGACAATTTTGAAAAGAAGACATACTGGCAGCCAACAAGCTTATGAAAAAAAAAATGTTTACCATTGCTAATCATTAGAGAAATGCAAATCAAAACCACAATGAGACCATCTCACATCAGTCAAAATGGCGGTTTTTAAAAAATTAAAAAGAAAAAAAAACAGATGCTGGCAAAGTTATGGAGAAAAGGGGACGCTTATACATATCTAATGGGAATATAAATTAGTTCACCCATTGTAGAAACTAGTTTAGCGATTTCTCGAAGAACTTAAAGCAGAACTACCATTCAAGCCAGCAATCCTATTATTTGTTACATACTCAAAGGAATATAAATCTTTCTACCAAAAAGACACATGTTCGTGTATGTTAATAGTAGCAGTATTTACAATAGTAAAGACAGGTAATCAACGTGGATGCCCATCAATAGTGGACTGGATAAAGAAAATGTGATATGTATACATCATAGAATACTACACAGACATAAAGATGAACAAGATCACGTCCTTTTAAGCAACATGGATAGAGATAGAGGTCATTATTTAAGCAAGCTAACACAAGAACAGAAAACCAAATGTAACGTGTTCTCAGTTAGAAGTGGGAGGTAAACATTGAGTGCACATGGACACAAAGAAGGAAACAAAAGACACAAGGACCTATGGGAGGGTGTGGGTGGGAGGAAGGTGAAGATAAACAAAAACTACCTATTGGTTATTATTTTCAATACTTGGGTGGTGAAATAAACTATATACAAAAGCCCCATGACATGCAATTTACCTATTTAATGTGCACATGTACCCTTGAACCCAAAATAAAAGTTTTTTATATAAATAAATAAATTTGACAAAAATTCCAAAACAGAGAAAATGCAGTACATATACCCAATGGAATACTATTCATCTATAAAAGAAAATGAGATACTGTCATTTGCAACAGCATGGATGGAACTGGAGGTCATTATGTTAAGTGAAATAAGGCAGGTACGGAAAGACAAGCTTCACATGTTCTCACTTATTTGTGGGAACCAAAAATTAAAGCAGTTAAACTAATGGAGAGAGTGTAGAATGATTGTTGCCAGAGGCTTGCAAGGGTAGTGAGATTGGGTGTGGAGTGGATAGAGAGGGATGGTTAATGGGTACAAAAAATAGAAAAAATAAATACAATCTAGTTTTGATAGAATAGGGTGACTACATTCAATACTAACTTATTTGAGTATTGTAAAACAACCGAAAAAGTATATTTGGATGGTTTGTAACACAAAGGATAAGTGCTTGAGGTTATGGATATCTTATTTATCTGATGTAATTATACACTGCATGTATACATTGTATGCTTGTATAGAAATATCCCATATTCCCCATAAATATATTCAATTACTTTGTACACACAAAAATTAAAGCATAAAAAAATTAAAAAATTAGTGGGGCAGCTTCTGCTCTATCTTAGCTGGAATTTCTAATCTTTTGATGAGCTAATTATTCATAATGGGTCTCTTTTCTCCTCTGCTTGTGACCTATCCTGGTCATTCTACCTGGTTTCTCATTGTTATTTGCTCACTTCTTGGATTTCCCTAACTTTTCCCTTTGCTTGGCATGTCACTCCTATAATTTTAGATCTCCAGGGCCACTAAGTGGAAGCAAACAAATGCAGAAATTAACAGGTATAATTTTAACTGAATTAAGTCTACAGAGAGAAAATACATTATAAATATTTAGGAAAGAATTAAAAGCAAATCATAAGTTATTTCAGCAAACAAAAATACACACGCTGTGTGACATCTTTTCATTGCAGAAAAATATAAACACCATAGTCAAACATGTCCTGTACTAGCAATATTTATTTCCTGAAAGCCAGACAGTTTATACATTTTGTAGTTGATCATATGCCTGTATGCCTATATGCTTGAGACTCATTCATAAAGAGCTCTATTTTCCTTTGAAAATGGTAAAAGTAATACGTCTTCACATATAATGACCCCTAAAAACAAGTAGAAAAGTCTTTAAAACACACTTTCAGACTGCTGCATGGAATTGATGTTTCCTGAAATAAATGAGAACAAAGGCCTTTTGAACAGTTCAGAAATTTATATGGTCATTCCATCATCATGGCAAAGTGACCTAACACCAGACTCTACTCTAAGGATATAGAAATGCTGAATACAATATAACTATTTTAATAATGATGATAATAATAATAATAATTACATCCTAACCCACAGTTATCAAGGGAAAGGAATCATGACCTTGTACTCGTGTAAGGTAGATAGGAACTGACAGCCCTGCATGGAGCCAGAACTATAAGTTGCACTCTGGGAATAGAAAACTAGGAAAAGAACACCTTTGCTTGATGGCTCGAGGAAGCTTTCAGGAAGCATGTCTCTGCCCTGTTTTCCAGGTGAAAAATGAACAAAAAGGTATATTATTAGAAATGAAAACCTTACGTTTATGATAATTTGCCCCTCTACACATGTGATACAGCAATGTGAGGTAAAGTTAACGTTGAAAACTGGTTCATGTTAGTGAAACTGTTGGTGCCTCAAGTATATACAAATACAAAAAAAATACTTTCTAGGGAAATCTTCACAAACCAGGGTTCCAGTGACTTCCACAGGAAAAATAAAAGAAAAAACTGCCTCAATAATGAACATGAATGAGTGTATACACACACTCATACAATAAACACACAATATAAATCACACATATATAATTTACACTTAGTTCTGCAAATGCAATAAACAGTGATCATGAGATAGAAGAACAATACTTACAAAACTAAAAATAAATATACTAAACTGATTGAAGACATTCAAAGGAGTGGAATATAGGGAAAAAATAAAATAATAATAATTGCAAGGATCAAATAGAACTTCTAGAGACAAAAATAATGTCACTGATTTTAAAAACTGAGTTGATGCAGAATTGAGATGGAAATTATAAGCAGAGATTAAAATACATAAAATGTGAATGAGAAGGTGTAACACATATCTAACAGGCATTCCAAAAGAAAAATCTAGAAAATACAGAGAAGCAATGGTAAAAATCAGGGATGATTTTCCAGAACTTGTAGAAGACAAGAGTACTCAAATTGAAAAAGTAAAGATTCAATTAAGGTAAATCAGATTCAATTGATACATGGAAATAAAGTTAAAAAAATACGAAATATCATATAAAAGAAAAATATTAAAAATAATCCGAGTAAAGATATGTTACCTCCAAAAATGACAATCATACTGAGATTTTATATTAACAACAATACAAAACAGAATACACTGGCCATCTATTATCAAATAACTAAAGAAGAAATAACTACTCACTTAGGATTTTATATCCAGATAAGTATTCAACAGTGAATGTGACAAGACATTTCAGAATAACACTGAGGGAGTTTACCACTTGCAAATGTTCACTGAAAGCATGACTACAGATGAAACTACAGTGAGAAATAGGCTGAAACTTGAAAGTAGTAGGAATATAAAAGCCAATGGTGAGAAAGAAGTAAGTATGTGAGGAAAGCTTATTTGGCATTGCTTGTAAAATACTTTGAGGGAGTTTATAAACAAATGGGAC
Source organism: Macaca fascicularis (assembly GCF_037993035.2). Lineage (NCBI taxonomy): Eukaryota > Metazoa > Chordata > Mammalia > Primates > Cercopithecidae > Macaca > Macaca fascicularis. Next base: position 122,948,174 of record NC_088395.1, on the reverse strand, counting down.
TTCCACTTCCAGGGAGATAAAGTAGATGTATTTTCTCTATCACTCCTGCTAAACACAACTGAAAATACTGGATATTATATATGACAAACATTAAAAAAGCTCTAGAATGTGGAGAAGAAATCAGACCAACTACAGATCACAGGAACCAAGAAATTATATATTAGTCAGTTCCCTGCTGATATATATACCCATCTCAGACTTGGAGCTACAGGAGGTAGCAACTGGTGCATAGAAATAAAACAAATAAAAAACTTCAACAAAAGTTTGCTCTCTCAACCCAAAGGACCAGAAAAGGGGCATTTAATAAGACAGAAAACTTTTAGACAATAACCACTCTACTCCACTCATACATCACAAAAAGAAATTGTAGCCTTACCTCAACCCATAACATCAAAGCTCAAGTGAGGAGCCTACCCATCTACCCCTTCACAAAGGTATAACAAGGCTCTAAAATACTCCCAGGTGGATAATTTCAGAGAAAACTAAGTAGAGAGGAGGGACAAAAGTCCCTGGTAACAAACTCATATAATGTCAGTGGATATTACAAGAGGAGTCTGCGCTTACTCCCCACCCACCATTAATTAGGTGCTGCATCCCCTCTCTACTGGAGTTTTGTCAGAGAAGGCCTAGTGGAGAGTCAGGAGTTTACTATCACCTAGAGGTAATGAGGTAACACCCATCATGGTCAATAAAGACCACATGGGGAGCTGAAAGTTCACTCTTACCCAGCAGGAATGACTGAAACTCCCCCAATACTCAGGTGTCAATGGAAGTCAAGTGCAGAACCCTGACTCCTACTCCATCTGGCAGTAATGAGACAGCATTCTCTCTTCTTCTACCACAGTAATGTCAGAGGAAATAAAAAGTCAGCCAAAAATTGAAGGTGTAAATAATATCCAGAGTCTCATAACATAATAATAAAAATGTCCAGAATTCATTAGAAAAAAAATTACTATACTAAGAACTAGGAAGATCTCAAACTGAATGCAAAAAGACAGTAGATGTCAATGCCAAGATGACAGAGAGGTTAGAATTATCTGAGAAATATTTTAAAGCATTATACTAAAACTGAGCAATTACAAATACATTTAACACAAATGAAAACTAGAAAGCCTCATCAAAGAAGTAGAATGTCTCAGCAAACAAATAGAGCATATATAGAAGAACCAAATGGAAATTGTAGAATTCAAAAACATAGTAATTAAAATAAAAAGCTCAGTGGATGGCCTCAACAGTAGAATGAAGATGACAGATAAAAGAATCGGTAAACTAAAAGACAGAACAATAGAAATGACACAATCTGAATAACAGAGTAACTAGACTGAAAAAAATTAAAAAAAAAAAAAGATTTAAACTTTGTGTCACTGGACTCCAAGTAGGAAAGGAGAATAAAGTTGGGACTAGAAGACTACTCAAAGAGATAATGGTTGAAAACTTTTCAAAACTTCCCAAATAAAATAAGTTTACTCAGTCAAGAAACTGAGTGAACCAAAAATATGATAAATTCAAAAAAATACACACCAAGATACATCATAATTAAAATTTTGAAAACTGAAGACAAAAAGTATATTGAAGGCAGCAAGAGTGAAACAACACTTACCTACAGGAAGGACAAACTTAGAATGACAGAAGTCTTCTCACCAGAAACCATGGAGAAGAGAAAGAAGTGCCAAAATATTTTTCAAGTGTTGAAATAATCACCAACCCCATAAATGTATACCCAGAAAAAAAAAAAAAATTCCTTCAGAAAAAAAAGAAAATCAAGACACTCTCAGATAAAATCAAATTTACAGAATTTGTTACCAGCAAGCATAATTTAAAAGAATGGCTAAAGGAAATTCTGTAAACAATAACTAAATGATGAAACAACCTTGGAACATCAAGGAAAAAGAAAAAACTCAGGAAGCTAGAATATGGGTGAATACAATAGGCTTTTCTTCTTCTGAGTTTTCTAATTATGTTTTATAGTTGAATCAAGAGTTACAACACTATCTGATATGGTTCTAAATGTAGGTAGAAGAAATATTTAAGGTAACACTTATAAAAGGGGAAGGGTAAAAGGGTTTAAAGGGAGGTAAGGTTTCTACACTTTCCTCAGAACGGTGAAATAAGGACACCAATTGAATATAATACTAGAATAAGATATATGCATATTAGCAAACACTAAAAAGCTATACAAAGAGATGCACTCAAAAACACTGAAGATAAATACAAATAAAATCGCAAAAAAGTGTTCAAATAATCCCCAGGAAGAATAAACACAGATAAATTTTAAAAATACAGAACAAACAGAAAACACAACAAAAATTATGAAAGGCAAGTTCTAACATATCAACAATTACATTAAATGTAAGTGCTCTAAATACAACAAATGAAAGACAAATTAGCAAAGAGTATTTTTTAAATGACCCAATAATATGCTCTCTTTAAGACATTTACTTCAACTATATCAATATTAACAACTTGAAATTAAAAGGATGGAAAAATCATATTATACAAGCATTTATCAAAGGAAAGGAGTAACTACATTAATATCAAATAAAGTAAACTTCAGAGTAAAGAAAGTTAAGAAGGACAGAGGATATCATATAATGCTAAAAGGTTCCCTCATGTTACATTCTTGGAATAACAAAACTATACAAATACAGAACAGGTTAGAGGTTGTCAAGGGTTAGATATGATGCGAAGAGTTTAGGGTGGCTTATAAAGGGAAAAACAGAGAGATCCTGTGATGATTGAAATGTTTTGTATCTTGACTGTACCAGTGTCAATATTCTTGTGATATTGACACAGGATATATAGTACAGTTGTGATACTGTACAATAGTTTTCCAGGATATTACCATGAGGGAAACTGAGTAGAAAGTAAACTTAACCTTTTTATTATTCTTTAGAACTGCATGTAAATATACAATATTATCAATATAATTTCAATTAAAATTTTAACAAAAGCAAGCAATACTGGAACTAAAATACAAGGCCAGAAGATGAGACTCAATGATCCTTCTTTAGGAGGATAGAGGTATTAATTTTAGATTTTATGTCAGGTTTTCATGTTTTAATCGTAAGCACTAAATGAATAAAAAGTTTGAACAGCACAGTAAACTCAAAGTACTGTGGAAATAAGTCAAAGTATGTTGCTACTCATAATGAATGTAAACAGATTAATTTGCCTGTTAGGACAGATTTCAGATTAGTAAAAAACCAAAATGGAACTCTATGCCACTTTAACAAATGAATGCAGGAAGGTTAAAAGCAAATGACTTAAAGATATTTCGGGGAAATACTAATATAAAGCTGATGAAGCAGTATTATACAAAAAATAGACCTTAATGTAATGGGCATTATTGGGATTGTTATGGATGCTAAGAATACAAAGATAAGATCTCCTTTACTGGGCCTGTGTAGCCATTCTTTAGCTGCTGTAAGTATTGTCTACTAACAGTTCATGGCGGCTCCCTACTCAAAGAATTGCCTTCGTCTGAACCTTGCAATCAGAAGAATATACATCAATTCCCCTTAATGGCACATCACATCCAATGACTGGCACAGGCACAAAATCTAAAGCCCTTACTTTAAGGTAGAACAAACTCTGTGGGTTTTAATCATGTTCCAGAGCCTCACCGTGCTATAAAGCTGAAACCAGACTGTCTGAAATTATACCCTCCCTTATCTGTTTCCCTCTGCCCTATCCTTTTTCTCTCATTCACATTATTCTGATAGCTCTCACTGTCAAAAATTTATTTAACAAAAATCTTCAAATAAGGCTCTGCTTCTATGAAACCAAACTTAAGAGATATAAAATATATTTTAAATTTTCAATTAACCAAAAATATATAATAATATTATGTTACTATGTACCTAACAACATAGTATCAGAATACATGAATACAAATTTGTAGAATCAGAAGAAAAAGCAATAAATCCATAGCCACAGAAAGGGTTGGCACACTACTTTCATGTAAGCTTTAAAAATATAAAGATACAGAATATAACATAATTCACCATCCTGATATAATGGAAAAACATGAACACTGAACACAGTACCTGTAGTATTTAAATTCTCTTCAAATGCTCATAAAATATTTTAAATTGAAAACATTAAAACTGATAGATAAACCACATCATGTAGTTAAATGCATTTTTTTAAATTTACTTGTGAGTACTGTGCTAAAATTTCCTCCTGTGAATATACTAATTGGGACAGACTTATCATGTTAAAGTAAGATATTAATAATAGGAGAAAGTGGGTGTGAGATATAGAGAACTCTGTACTATCTTTGCAATTTTTCTGTTAATGTATATCTATTCTAAAATTTAAAGTTTATTAAAAAATTCCTAGGCCATAAGGAAAATTTCATAAGCTAAAAGACTGATTTCATTTAGATCATATCTCTGATTAAAATGCAGTAATAAAACAATATGAAAGATAACCATAAGTGTCAAAAATGATTATAGAAATTATAAAAATAAATGAAAACCATAATAAAAGCATAGTATACTATTGCAAAGCAACTTTTTAAAATATAAGAGCAACTATAACTTAATTTTTTAAATTCATGACTCAAAGAAGAAATCATAAATGAAATGGCCATATACTTGTAATGAAATAACTACAAAAATACTACATATGAAAACTAATTACAAGCTATAATAATTAAAACAGTGTGATACTGGCAAAATTGAGCAATTAGACTAATGAAACAATGCAGCCTAGAAATACAGTATGCATGTTTTAAAATTTAGCATATAGCAAAAATGACATTAAAATATTGAAAAGAGTACAAGTTTTCCATTAAATAGAGCTGGATCAATTGAGTGGATATATGAAGAAAAATAAAGTTGATCCCTACAATAACAAACTCATGCAGTGACAAAAATCAATTGCAAATGTATTTAAATACCTAAATGTGAACAAAAAATAAAACTTTTAGACAAAAACATAGGAGAATATCTTTATGACTTGAGCATATCAATAGCTTTCTAAGACAAGAACCTAAAGATAAAGTAATAAAGAAAAAATTCAAAATTTGAGTATGTAATAATTTAAAGTATTGGCATGATAAAAAAATTTAATTAGAAGATACAACTGGGAGAAGATATTTGCAATACCTATGAACGAAAAACAAATTTTTGATCAAGAAAACATAAATAACTGACATATTCATTTTTTAAAAACCAACTCAAAAACACGGAAGGGATGTGGACAAGCAATTCACAGAGAAGGAATATGAATGGTCAATAAACATATGAAAAGATGATCAAACTTAGTCAAAATAATACAAATTTAGATACAATGCATTTCACACTCAACAGATTGTCCATAATTTACATCTGGTGACATAAATGTGACATTTATGGAATACATGGAAATAAAAGAAAAAACTGAAATACCAAATAAAAGAAAAATATTAAAATAATCTGAGAAAAGATATGTTAGCTCCCAAAATGACAATCATACTGAGATTTTATATTAATGATATAAAATAGAATATACTAGTCATCTGTTATCAAATAACTAAAGAAGAAATAACTGCTCACTTAGGATTTTATATCCAGGTAAGTAATCAGGAGTTAATAAAGATAAAGATATGGAGAAACAGTTTCTCTCAAATATTTGGCCTTGGTGTGTAGTTGGTAATACAATTTGGAAAGCAATTTAGCAAATTTCTTTTAGAGCTGAAAATTTGCCCATCCAACAACCCAACAATTCCAATTCTCAGCCTATGATCTATAAAAAAATTTATATGTGCCCCAAGGAGGTATGTGTGTGCATATTTGTTGCAGAACTTTAATATAAACTTGGAAACACCTTAAGGGTTCATAATATAGGTAATAATACATTGTAGTTTAATCACATCATGGAATTATGTTCTATTCAACAGTAAAATAAATGAGTAGGGTTAGTATGGGTACATATCAAAACATTATGAATGATCAAAGCAAATTACAAAATAATATATATAATGACTGAAAGTAAGTAAATATTTAACATCACACAACACTGTAATATACTGCAAATGGTTTATAAAAACATGTTGGAGGGTGAAGCAAGGTGACAAAATAGAAGCCTACACTGTTCATCCTTGCCCCCAACAGAAACACCAAAAACAACTATATGCACACAGAAAAGCATAGTCACAGAAACAAAAGTCAGGTGAGCAATAAAAGTACCTGTTTTTAACTTCATATCACTGAAAGAGGCATTCGAAAGCATCAGAAAGACAGTTTTAATCACCAACATCACTCCTCCTCCACCCCCCAGCCATGCAGCACAGAGAGTCTGTGCACATGAGGAAGGGAGAGCACTGCAACTGGGAGACTGTACATTGAGCTCACAGCTGCCCTGTCACAGTGAAGAGGAGAGTAAAGCCTTACTGGACTGACCCAGCGCCCCTGCATGGAAGAAGTATTTGAACTAGACCTAGAAAGAGGGAAATCGCTTATCCCAACTCTGAACTTGACTTTCTTGGCAAGCCTCACCACTACAGGCTAAAGTGCTCTGGGGTTCTAGGCAGACCTCAGAAAGGCAGTCTAAGGTGTAAGGACTGAGGTTATAAGGCAACTCCTAGTGCTAATCTGGGCTCAGAGCCATAGGATTACGGTGACTCATTATCTAGGAAGAAACCAGCTGAGGCAGTTAAGAAAGTACTTGCACCACTCCTTCCCCAACACTAGGCAGTGCACCTCCCAGCAACAAAAGATTCCTTCCTTCTGAATAAGTAGAGAAGAGTGAAGAGTAAAGAGTACTTTTTCAGGTTTGTCAAAGATCAGATGGCTGTAGATGTGTGGTATTATTTCTGAGGACTCTGTTCTGTTCCATTGGTCTATATCTCTGTTTTGGTACCAGTACCATGCTGTTTTGGTTACTGTAGCCTTGTAGTATAGTTTGAAGTCAGGTAGCGTGATGCCTCCAGCTTTGTTCTTTTGACTTAGGATTGTCCTGAGAGAAACAAGAAATGGGGAAAGGATTCCCTATTTAATAAATGGTGCTGGGAAAATTGGCTAGCCATAAGTAGAAAGCTGAAACTGGATCCATTCCTTACTCCTTATACGAAAATTAATTCAAGATGGATTAGAGACTTAAATGTTAGACCTAATACCATAAAAATCCTAGAGGAAAACCTAGGTAGTACCATTCAGGACATAGGCATGGGCAAAGACTTCATGTCTAAAACACCAAAAGCAACGGCAGCAAAAGCCAAAATTGACAAATGGGATCTCATTAAACTAAAGAGCTTCTGCACAGCAAAAGAAACTACCATCAGAGTGAACAGGCAACCTACAGAATGGGAGAAAATTTTTGCAATCTACTCATCTGACAAAGGGCTAATATCCAGAACCTACAAAGAACTCAAACAAATTTACAAGAAAAAAACAAACAACCCCATCAAAAAGTGGGCAAAGGATATGAACAGACATTTCTCAAAAGAAGACATTCATACAGCCAACAGACACATGAAAAAATGCTCATCATCACTGGCCATCAGAGAAATGCAAATCAAAACCACAATGAGATACCATCTCACACCAGTTAGAATGGCGATCATTAAAAAGTCAGGAAACAACAGGTGCTGGAGAGGATGTGGAGAAATAGGAACACTTTTACACTGTTGGTGGGATTGTAAACTAGTTCAACCATTATGGAAAACAGTATGGCGATTCCTCAAGGATCTAGAACTAGATGTACCATATGACCCAGCCATCCCATTACTGGGTATATACCCAAAGGATTATAAATTATGCTGCTATAAAGACACATGCACTCGTATGTTTATTGCAGCACTATTCACAATAGCAAAGACTTGGAATCAACCCAAATGTCCATCAGTGACAGATTGGATTAAGAAAATGTGGCACATATACACCATGGAATACTATGCAGCCATCAAAAAGGATGAGTTTGCGTCCTTTGTAGGGACATGGATGCAGCTGGAAACCATCATTCTTAGCAATCTATCACAAGAACAGAAAACCAAACACCGCATGTTCTCACTCATAGGTGGGAACTGAACAATGAGATCACTTGGACTCAGGAAGGGGAACATCTCACACAGGGGCCTGTCCTGGGGAGGGGGGAGGGGGGAGGGATTGCATTGGGAGTTATACCTGATGTAAATGACGAGTTGATGGGTGCAGCACAGCAACATGGCACAAGTATACATATGTAACAAACCTGCACGTTATGCACATGTACCCTACAACTTAAAGTATAATAATAAATAAATTAAAAAAATAAAAAATAAAAAATAAAAAAAATAAAATAAAATAAAAAAAAGAGTACTTTTTCTTGTATCTTGGATGCCAGCAAATCCACAATAGAATAGGGCACAAAACAGAGTTGCAAGGTCCCCATTCTAGACTCTACCACATATACAACATATCTAGACACATACCAGTCCAAAAAGGAACCTGTTGCCTTGAAGGGAAAGACCCAGATATGGCAAGATTCATCACCTGCGGACTAAAGAGCCTTTGGGCCCTGAATAACCAGCAGCAATACCCAGGTAGTATACCATGGACCTTGGGCTCAAAATGTGCTACTTCAGGTGTGACCCAGAACTTTGCAAGCTATGTTGGCTATGGAGAAAGATTCCTTCTGTTTGAGAAAAGAGAGGAAAAAGTAAAGGGAACTTTTCCTTGCACTTCAGGTACCAACTCAGACACAGTGAGGTAGAACAACAAGCAGTCTCTTCGGGTCTCCAAGTCCATGCCTAGGCTCTCAGATAGCACTTCTGGAACTTCCCCTAAGTCAGAGGGGAACTCACTGCCCTAAAAGATGAGTCCCAGGCTTGGCAGAATTCACAATCAGCTAACTGAAGAACCCATGGGCTTTAAGTGAACATCCGCAGTAGCCTGGCAGAAACTTTCATGGGCCAGTGGTGTAGGTAGCCACAGGGAGAAAGTAGAGGGAAGAGCAAGAGCAAGAAAGTCATTGTATTGTGGTTTAAGTGCCATCTTAGCTGCACTAGAATGGAACATCAGGTAAAACTCTAAGGATTTTTACTTCAATTCCTGGCTCCCAGACAGCATCTCTGCACCTGCTCAAAGCCTAGGGTAATGTGCCATCCTGTAGGGAAGGACACATACGTGGCAGGCTTCAGCACCTACTGATAGTAGAGCCCTTGGGCCATGAGTGAACGTAGGTGGTAGCCAGGTAATGGTTACAGTGGGATTTGGGTGAGACCTAGTGCTGTGCTGGCTTCAGGTGTGACACAGTACAGTCCCAATAGTGGTGGCCATAGGGGGGCTTACATCACCACACCCCAAGTTTCAGGCAGACCACCAAAAAGAGAGAGAGAGAGACCTCATTTTGTTGGGGGAAAAGTAAGGAAAAATAACAAGATTCAGTGCCTGGTAATCCAGGGAATCCTTCCAGATCTTATCAAAGACTACCAAAAAGCAACCTCTATGAGACTGCAAAAACCAACAGGATTATTGGGTTTTGAGAACCTGTTTCTTCAAATATCTGAAAAGCCTTCTCAAGAATGACAGGTAAAAACAAGCCTAGACTGTTGTATTAGCCTGCTTTCATGCTGCTGTAAAGAACTCCCCCAAACTGGGAACATATCCTTCAAACATAAAGGAAAAATAAAGACTTTTCCAGACAAACAAAAGCTGACAAATTTCATCAACACCAGAAATGTCCTGCAAGAAATGCTAAAGGGAGTTCTTCAATCTGGAACAAAAGAACATTAATGAGCAGGAAGAAATCTGAAGGTACACCACTCACTGGTAATAGTAAACCCACAGAAAAACACAGAATATTATAACACTGTAACTGTGGTGTGTAAACTACTCTTATTCTAAGCAGAAAGAGTCAATGTTGAACCAATAATAAATAATAGCTACAACAACTTTTGAAGACCTAGGTAGTACAATAAGATCTTTATGATAGATAACAAAATGTTAAAAAGCAGGGGGAATAAGATAAAGTATACAGTTTTTACTAGTTTTCTTTTTGTGTAATTCTTGTTTGTTTATGCAATCTATGTTATGTTGTCATGAGTTTAAAACAATGGGTTATAAGATAGTATTTGTAAGCCTCATGGTAACCTCAAATTAAAAAGATACAATGTATACACAACAATCAAAAGCAATTAAAAAAAAAAAAACCACCAGAGAAAACCACCTTCACTAAAAGAAAGACAAGAAGGAAGAAAAAAAAGGAAGATAAGAAAAACAGAACAATCAGGAAACAAATAACAAAATGGCAGGTAGTAAGTCTACTTACCAATGATAACATGGAATGTAAACAGACTAAACTCTGTAATCAAAAGACATTGGGTGGCTGATTAGATGAAAAACTAAGACCCGGTGATCTGTTATCTATAAGAAACACACTTCACTTGTAAAGCTACAAATAGACTGAAAGTGAAGGGATGAAAAAAGATATTCCATGATAATAGAAACCAAAAAAGCAGGAGTAGCTATACTCATATCAGACAAAATAGATTTCAAAACAAAAACTGTAAGAGACAAAGACGGTCACTATATAATGATAAACGGGTCAATTCAGCAAGAGGACACAGAAATTTTAAATATATATGCACCCAAAGCAGGAGCACTCATATATACAAAGCAAATATTATTAGAGCTAAAAAGAGACATAGACCTCAATACAACAATAGGTGAAAACTTCGAAACTCCACTTTCAGCATTGGACAGATCTCCCAGACAGAAAGTCAACAAAGAAACATTGCACTTAATCTCCACTACAGAACAAATGGACCCAACAGATATTTACAGAAAATTTCATACAATGGTTGCAGAATACACATTCTTTCCCTTGGGAGATAGATCATTCTCAAAGATACATTAGGTCACAAAACAAGTCTTCAAACATTCAAAAAAATTTAAATAATAACAAGTGTCTTCTCTGACCACAATAAAAGAAAACTACAAATCAATAACAACAGGAAGTTTGAAAACTATACAAATACATGGAAATTAAACAACATGCTCCTGAATGATCAGTGGGTCAATGAAGAAATTAAAAGGGAAATTGAAAAAAATTATTGAACCAAATGATAATAGAAACACAACATGCCAAAACCTATGGGATGCCGTAAAAGCAGTACTAAGAGGGAATTTTGCTGTTATACGTGTCTACATCATAAAGAAGAAAAATGCCAAATAAATAAGTTACCATCACATCTTAAAGGAATAGAAAAAGCAAGAGCAAACAAAACCAAAAATCAGTTAAAGAAAGTCAAGAGCAGAACAGAGAAAAATACAATTCTAATAAAAAATACAAAAGATCAAAAAAAACCCAAAAAGTTGTTTTTTAAAAAATTAAAAAAAATTGACAAAACTTTAGCCAGATTAAGGAAACACAGAGAGAAGATGCCAATTAATAAAATCAGAGATGAAAAAGGAGACACTACAAATGATACAGCTGCAATTTAATGGACGATTAGTGGATAATATGAGTTGCTATATGCCAATAAATTGGAAAATCTAGAGAACATGGATACATTCTTAGACACATATAGCATACCAAAATTGAACCATGGAACCACGAAAGACCCAGACTATCCAATGCTATCCTAAGCAAAAAAGAACAATGGAGGAATCACATTATCTGACTTCAAATTACATGAAAAAAAAAATTGTAACCAAAACAGCATGGCAGTGGCATAAAAACAGACACATAGACCAATGGAACAGAATAGAGAACCCAGAAAGAAATTCACACACCTACAGTGAAATCATTTTCAACAAAGGTGCCAAAAACATATCCTAAGGAAAAGACAGTGTCTTCAGTAAATGGGGCTGGGGAAACAAGATATCTATACACAGAAGAATCAAACTCAACCACTGTCTCTTGCCATATATAAAAATCAAATCAAAACAGATTAAAGACTTAAATCTAAGATCTCAGACCATGAAACTACTACAAGCAAACGCTGGGGAAACTCTTCAGGATATTGTACTGGGCAAAACTTTCTGGAATAACACCCCACAAGCACAGGCAGCCAAGCAAAAATGGACAGATAGTATCACATGAAGTTCAAAAACTTCTGCACAGCAAAGGAAACAATCAGCACAATGAAGAGACAACAAAATGGAAAAAAATATTTCCAAACTACCCATTTGACAAGGAGTTAATGACCACAATACATGAAAAGCTCTAACAATTCTATTAGAAAAAAATCTAATAATCTGAGCAAAAAAAAAAAAAAAAAATGAGACAAGGCCAGGTGCAGTCACTCATGCCTGCAATCCCAGCACCTGGAAGGCTTAGGTGGGGAAATAACTTGAGCCCAGGAGATAGAGATTAGCCTGGGCAACATGGCAAAACCCTGTCTCTACAAATACACACACACACACACACACACACACACACACACACACACACACTAGCCAGGTGTGGTGGCCCATGCCTCTTGTCCCAGCTACTCGGCAGGCTGAGGTGGGAAGATAACTTGAGCCCAGGAGGTTGACGCTGTACTGAGCCAAGATCCTGCCACTACACTCCAGCCTGGGTGAGAGAGTGATACCCTGTCCCTCCTCTCCCCTAAAAAGGAACAAGATTTGAATAGACATTTCTCAAAAGAAGACATAAAAATGGCAAGCAGGCATATGAAAAGGTCGTGAACATCATAGATCATCAGATAACTGCAAATCAGAACTACAATGAGATATCATCTCACCCCAGTTAAAATGGCTTCTTCCAAGAGAAAGGCAAATGCGGATGAGGATGTGGAAAAAAGAACCATCTATGCTGTTAGTGGGGATGGAAATTAGTACATCCACCATTGAGAACAGTTTGGAGGTTCCTTAAAAAACTAAAAATAAAGCTATCATATGATCTAGGAATCCCACTGCTGCGTTTATACCTTAAAAAAAAAAAAGGAAATCAGTATATTAAAGAGCTATCTGCACTCCTCTGTTTGTTGTAGCACTTTTCACAATAGCCAAGATTTGGAAACAACCTTTGTCCATCAACAGATGAACAGATAATGAAAACGTGGTACCTATACACAATGGAGGACTATTCAACTATACAAAAGAATGAGATTCTGTTATTTGCAACATGTATGAAACTGGAGGTCATTATGCCAAGTAAAATAAGCCAGTCACAGAAAGACAAACATTGCATGTGCTCACTTTTTTGTAGGATCTAAGCATCAAAACAATTGAACTCATGGAGATAGAGAGTAGAAAGATGGGACGAGAGGATGGCAAGGGTAGTGGTGTGGTAGGGGGGAGGTGGGGATGGTTAATGGGTACAAAAAAGTTAGAAAAAAATGAATAACACCTAGCATTTGGTAGTACAACAGAGTAACTATAATCAACAATAATTTAATTGTACATTTAAACATATCTAAAGGAGTATAATTGAATTTTTTGTAACAAAGTATAAATACTTGAGGGGATATATACTTGATTTACCCTGATGTGACTATTATGCATTATATGACTGTATGAAAATATCTCGTATACCCTATAAATACATACATCTACTCTGTAAGCACAAAAATTAAAAATTAAAAAATTAAAAATGTAATAAGAACATTAAATAAGGACATAAAAAATAAATTTAGGAGAGCGGTTACTTTTTGAAAGGGAAGAGCATATTGGGATAACATATGGGTAAAAAGTAGGCTTCAACTGTATCCCTGTTTTATTCCTTCAAAAAGACTCAACAAATATGGAAAAAAAATAACAACTGTTAAAGTGGATGGTTTATTTTTAGGTTCCAGATTATTAGATAGAACATAAAACCTCTCATAATATCATCATCCAGATTTTACCATTGTTAACCTTACAATGCATTTTTTCTAGTTTCTCTGTGTTTTTTCCTTGTACTCTTACCCGCTGGGAGTGTGTGTGTGTGTGTGTGTGTGTGTGCGTGCCTGTAGTTAATTTGCATCTTACAGTTTTGCACATTGATATATAGGCATTTTAATACTTGCCAATGCCAAAAAATGATCATTTCTGATGTTCATCTTTAGCTCCACCTCTGAATAGCTCCTTGGGATATATTCCTTGTATGGAATTGCTAAGATAGATATAAATATTTTAAAGGTTTTAGTATATATTTTGCTAAATTGATTTTGACAATACTTAGGCCAATTGGCATTCCTATTAGCAGAAGGAGTATCCACACTCACCATCATTGAGGATTATTATTTTTAAAATCTCTGTCAAATATATATCTACCTAGATATATATCTATATATCTCACTTCAATTTTCATTACTTTGATTACTCATTAAGTTTGACATGATTACAATGTCTGTGTAAACTGTTTTCTTTTCATGTCATTACCACTTTTCTATTAGAATATTCATTTTTCTTCTGAGTTTTTCAGTCTTTTTCTATTTCCACATATTCCTGTTCCAACACCACACTGCTTTAGAAAATGTTTCTTTGATACATTTTTATATAAGCAAGCATCCTCTATTTTTCTAATTCAAAAATTTCTTGGCTGTCTCATGTTTAAAAACTTCCAGATGAATGTTAAAATTATTTTCCCAAGCTTTAAAAATCCTGTTGGGATTTCAATCTGAATTACAGTAAACTTACATCTGAGTTTTGAAAATCTTGGCATGTTCATAGTATTTAGTCTTCCTATTCCAGAACATGTTATTCTTCTACATTTACGTAAATCTTGTACCTCTCCCAGTAAAGTTTTGTAATTTTGTTCAGCTTTTTTTATTGTTTCCAAGTATTTTGTGTATTATATTGCCTTGTAAGTTAATCTTTTTTGCCTACACTATTTTCTACCTACTTACTATCAGTTTTTAGGAAATCTCTTTAGTCTGTCCATGTATTTTGCATACAGGCACTTTACTGAACTTTTTCATTAATTCTAATGTTTTGTGTAGAACTTTTTAGATTTTCTAAAATCTATGTGGGTATTTCTTTTTACATGTATTGGATTTCTACACCAGTATTAAACAGTTATACTGATGTAGCATGCTTATCTCGTTACTGATTTTATTATAATGTCTCTAGTGTTTCACTGTTATGGATGATATTGGTTATTGTTTTTATTTGAATAAAATAATAAGGACCTATTCTTTCATGCCCAGTCTTTTAAAAAAACCAATGTTTTGTCTTTTTCATCAGAAATGGGTGCTGAAATTCAGAAAATGCCTCTATGGACATCTATTGGGATAACCGTATAACTTAGTTTTCTTTTGACCTATAGATGTGATATAATAAGAGACTTTCTAATGCAGTCATTTTGATATTATTGAAATCAGTTATATTGGTGATATTATCATCATTTTATTTTTCCATATTTTATTTGCCTAGTAATTTATTTGGGACTTTATTATTTTAAATGAATCAGTCCTTAAATTACCTGTGCTATATTTGGCAAGATTTTATATCAGGGTTCTATTAGCTTCAAGAAAGCATTCCATGATTTTTTTAAATTGGATATTTATGTACCCTTTGAAAATCTAAAAAAACATAAATAATGTCAGGGAATTTGTACATAGTGTCCCAATAGAATATAAACTGCAAAAAGGATTTTTGTCTGTTTTCTTTACTAGTTTATCACTACTATCTAGTGATAAACTAGATATCTGCTGCAGGGTAAATATTCAGTAAATATTTATTGAATGGATGTAAAGTAATGAACAGACTCCCCAGACATTTCTTGGAATTGTTTGGAAAGTTTCTTTTTGTTCCAGTTTATCTCATACTTTGCTTTACAAAGGCATCACATAGACACACACATGCGTGCTCTCTCTCTCTCACACACACACACACATACACACACACGCACATACTTACCTCAAAAAAAATCTATTTTTTACAAATGGGATTACATCAAGCTAAAAAGCTTCTGCACAGTAATGGAAGCAATCAACAAAGTAAAGAGACAACCCACAGGAAGAAAATATCCCCACAAGGGATTAATAACTGTAATATATAAGGAGCTAAAACTCCATAGCAAAATAATAAATAATTCTATTAAAAATGGGCAAAAGATCTTAATAAACATTTTTCAAAATAAGACATAAAATTAGACAACAGGTATATGGAAAAATGTTCAACATCACCAATCATTGGGGAAATGCAATTTAAAACCAAAATGTAATATTATCTAATTCCAGTTAGAGTGGCTTTTATCAAAAAGAGAGGCAATAACTAAAGGAATACATTGGGTTTTTTGTAATACAAAGGATAAATGCTTAAGGTGATGAATACCCCATTTACCCTGATGTGATTATTATGCATTGCATGTCTTTATCAAAGTATCTAATGTAACCCATATATATGTGTGTATATATTGGTTACATTAGATACTTTGAGTATATATATGTGTATATATACAAATTGTATATACATATATATACGTATATATGTGTGTATATATATACATATATATATATATCCCTATTATGTACCTGCAATTTTTTAAAGACAGGCAGTAATAAATACTGGAGAGGAGGTGGAGAAAGGGGAACCTTTGTACACTGTTGGTAGGTATGCTAATTAGTTCAGCTACTATAGAAAACAGTATAGATATTCCTTAAAAAAACTAAAAATAGAACTATCATATGATCCAGCAATCCCACTGCTGGATATAATATATCCAAAATAAAGGAAACTAGTGTGTCAAATAGATATCTGCACTCCCATGTTTACTGCAGGTCTATTCACAATAGCCAAGATATGGAATCAACCTAAGTGCTCATCAATGGATGAATGGATTAAAAAATATGGTACACATACACAATAGGATTCAGCCTTAAAAATAAATTAAAGCCTATTATTTGCAGCAGAATGGATGAAACTAGAGGAAATTGTGTTAATTAAAATAAGCCAGGCACAGAAAAACAAATATTGCATGTCCTCACTCATGTGTGGAAGTCAAAAAAGTATTGATCCAATAGAAAGTAGAAGGATGGTTACCAGAGGCTGGGAAGGGTAGTGGGTAAGGGGGAATAAAGAGGGACTGGTTAATGAGTACAAAAGTACAGTTAGATTGAAAAAGTAAGATACAGTGTGTGGTAGAACAATAGGGTGAGTGTAGATAACAATAACGTTCTGTATATTTCAAAATATCTAGGAGAGTGAAATCAGGATGTTCCTAACACAAAGAAGAGATAAATGCTTGAGGTGATAGCTTTTCTGCTTTCCTTGATTTGATCATTATACATTGTATGCTTGTATCAAAATATCACATATAAAACTACTATGTGTTCATAAAAATAAATAAATTTGTTGAATGTAAAAAATTATTTTTAGAAAAATCAAGTATAGATGCTACTAGAAAAACCATATATTTTACTTAAATTTCCAACTGATATTAAGAACAATTTTTAAAATGTTATGTTTTCTATTCTTAAAAGTTATGACTAGGCTGAAAATTATATTTTAAGAAAATTTTCAAGTTAGCATTTCAATGTTTCAGTGATAGACATAATGAATTGTTAAAGTCTCAATTTAAACTGAACATGTAGTTCATTCTGAGGAAAAAAGCTAAAAGCAATTTCTTTTCTGAGTCTCTTAATATTTTCCAGAATATATATATAAATATGTAATTAATTTTATACATAATTTTACATATAATTAATTTTAAGCAGCATATCCTCAGCAAAACACCATGCTAATTTATATTAACTATTAAATACTATGTTAATTATATTAATCCACAAGTGACTTGAGGATTCTGGTGTTAGATATCAATGATCTATGGTATATTTCGCAGATACAATAGACCAATTATTTATTTGACCCTGGATAATATGCAGTACTTCCAAATGTAAGGAAACTGTAATTGAAAAGTACAGAGCAACCAAAAAATAAAATAAACCTACAATGTTCTCTGTTGGTGAACTAGAGAATATGTGATCAGAAAGAAAATTTTCAACTATGTTTCTTCATTTTTAATTCAGTTTAATTCAGTTTTGTGTCTGAATTTAATTATGTTCTGTTTTTATATCGGTCAGTTCAAAATTATGTAAATTAATAGGGCAAATGTCAAAACGTTAACGGTTAATGCAGCACATCCTGTTGCATGGCCTTGAGTAGGCACGATGTAGTCTGGCCTTGTTATGGGAGAATAACAATAGAGAGAGAAGGACTATTTATAGACAATTTCAATGAAGGTGTTTGAAGAGGAAAACAGGTGGTATTCTGAAAAAAAGCAGATTGCTATTCTCCTTCTCTTTTTCTCTAATTTTCAAATATCAGCCGAAGTTCTCACAATTGAGCAAGTTCATTGCAATTTATTGGCAAAAATAGGAGTTGCTATCCTGAAACTAACTCTAAGTCCCCTTCTAAAGAAGGTTGATAGATATCCACAAAGATTGAACTATATCCCCACAATACTTTTATTCCTTTTCTCCTTAGTAGTATACCATAAATTTTGATTGAGCGTATTGGACACTTAGAATAAATAAAATATTTCTTAGCTTCCTTTGCAGTGAGCTTTGGCCATGTAACTATACTCTCACCAGCAAAATGAAAGTGGCATCATACAAAATGTTTGGGAAATGTCCTTAAAAGGGAGGAGGCATGTCCTTCTTTACTTTTTACATAAGTGTCGTAGGTGAGAGCTGTTCGGCAAACATTTTGGACAATGAAGTTGAAGATAGACATTGAGGATGGCAAAGAAACTGTGTATAACAAATCTATATTCCCCAATAGATTTATGAAGTTCTCCTCCATGTGTCAGACTGCCTGTCTTATAATCAACTATGTTGTTTTTTTTTGAATTATTGCTATTTTGAATCTCTGCTACAACTAAACTTAAACCTAAATGAAAAAAGGACTATTAGGGTAACAATTTTCAAAAAGACTATGAGTAGGGTCCTCTCAAACAGCATGTGAGTACCCAATAAAACAGCCAACCAAGATTGTTACTTATCACGTGTACTTGAAAAACTGAAAAGTATACAAGAACAAAATGACACTATCAATCATTATGAAGTTATAGAATTACATTTTTCAACTACTTATGAACACATTAACATACTTAGGATGTCTGTAAAATGCTGCCAAGGTGTCTCCATTTATTCACCTTCTCTTCACAGAAACAGAAAACTAAAACCATTTAATAAGTAGCAATTCTCTGCTATTTGAATATACATATATGGAGGCAGTATAATGAGGGAAACTGGAATCAGGTGATCAGGTTCCTAGTTAACTAATTCTGAGACCTTAATCAAAGCAATTAAATAATCTACATCACCTTCCTCAACTGCAAAATGGGAATTACACCTGTTCTACCTACTACAGAGGGTTGTTGGGAGAATTAAATGAAATAATGTAAATGAAGATGCTTTTTAAAGCATAGAAATAATAAACAAATGTAAGGGCATGAACTTACTGTCCAGATTACTGGAGGTAGCAAACAATTTTCACAAACAAATTGTCCGTGTAACCAAATACACTTATCTGACTCTCGTTAACATAAACAACACTGTAAAGGGCTCAACTGTAACATAAATATTACATATATTCAAATACCAGCTTGAAAATATTCATCAGGTTGCCCACCACTATTTAACAGTGAGATGCAAATGATTGAGGAATCAGGTATTTTCAAATTTAAAGTTGTTTTTTCCAGGTTTATTGACGTATGACTGACAAAAAAATTGTATATATTAAATATATAACAACATGATATGATATACATGTGCATTGAGCAGTAATTGCCACAATCAAATTAACACATCCTTCACCACACACAGTTACTATTTCCACAACTGTGTATGTATGTGTGCAGTAAGGACAGTTAAGCTCTGCTGTCCTAGTAATTTCAAGTAAACAATACAGTATCATTAATTATAGTAACAATGTTTTACATTACATCCCCAGAAATTATTCATCTCATAACTGAAAATGTGTTTCCTAACATCTACCCATTTTCCCTAATCCCCAATTCCTGGCAACCACCCTCTTAAGGCACTCCAGATTGTCTATTATGCTAAGTGAAATAAGTAAATATCTATATAGTCTCAGATGAAATCTTAGAAATAAGATAAGTAAATTTCTATGTTCTTGTTGATGGTAAGATTTCCTTCTTTTTATGGCTGAATAATATTCCAGTGTGTGTGTGCCTGTGTATATAGTGTATATGTATATATATGTGTGTGTGTATGCGTGTGTATATATATACCATACACCATATTTTCTTGAACCTAAGTATCATACATTGATGGACACTTAGGTTGTTTTCATATCTTGTCTATTGTGAATAGTGCTGCAATAAACATAGAAGTGCAGATAACTCTTTGAGATATCAATTGTATATGTACCTGGAAATTAGAATCCTGGATCATAAGATAGTTCTATTTTTAATTTTTTGGCATAATGGCTGTACTAATTTCCATTGCTGCCAACTGTATACAGGATCTCTTTTATTATACTCTTGCCAACACTTGTTATCTCTGGTCTTTTTGTTAATAGCCATCCTAACATGCATGAGGTGATATTTCATTGTGGTTTTGATTTTCATCTCTCTGATGATTAGTGACATTGAGCACCTTTTCATATATTGGTTAATCATTTGTATGTCTCCTTTGGAAACATGTTTATCCATGTCCTTTGCCCATATTTTAATCAGGTTATTTTTGTTTTTTTTTTTCTATTTAATTGCATGAGCTCCTTAAATATTTTGGACATTAACCTCATAGGAGATAGTTTATGGTTGGCAAACATTTTCTCCCATTCCATAGGTTGCCTCTTTATTCTGTTGATTATTTCCTTTGCTGTGCAGAAGATTTTTTAGTTTGATGTAATCTCACTTGTTTTTTGTTTTGGAATTTTTTTTGGGAGGGGCGGGGGGCTCTTGTTGCCTGTGCTTTTTGTGTCGTATCCAAATAAACATTTTCAAACTCATTGTTAAGGAGCTTTCCCTCTATGATTTCTCCTACAAATTTTATTGCTTCACATCTTACATTTAGGTCTTTGATATATTTGAGTTAATTATTGTATATGGTATAAGACAACGGTTCAGTTTATGCTTTTGCATGTAGACATCCAGTTTTAGAAACACCATTTTTTGAAGAGACTATCACTTCCTTACTGTGTGTTCCTGAAACCCTTGAAGATTAGTTGACCGTATATACATGGGTTTAGTTTTGGACAATCAATTCTGTTTCATTGATTTCTGTGTCTTTTTTTCACTGAAAGTATCATATTCCTTTTATTACAATAGGATTGTAATAAAGTTCGAAATCAAGAAATGTGAGGCTTCTAGCTTTGTTTTCCTTTCTCAAGACTTCTTTGGTTATTTGGGGTCTTTTGTTGTTCCATACAAACATGGGGATTGTTTTCTCTTTGTCTGTGAAAAATACCCTTGAGACTTTTGTAGGAATTGTGTTGAATCTGAACATACTTTTGCATAATGTAGGTATTTTATTAATATTAAGCCTTTCAATTCATAAACATGGAATATCTTTATATTTATTTGATTTCAATTTTTTATCAATATCTTATAGTTTTCAGTATATAGATCGTTCATCCCCTTAGTTAAACTTGCTCCTAAATATCTTTTAATTTTTTAAATATTTATTTTATTGAAATGAATCTGAACTTGACGTGAAAGAATAACTGATTTCAGTTTTATGTTTTCATTCTTTGTTTTATGTAGGTACATGAGAGAGTTTGATACAGGCATGAAATATGAGATAATCACATTATGGTGAATGGGGTTTCCATCCCCTCAAGCATTCATTCTTTGTGTTAAAAACAGTTCAATTATACTTTTTAAGTTATTTTAAAATGTACAATTAAATTATTATTGGCGATATCACGCTGTTGTGCTATGAAATCATAGGTCTTACTCATTCTTTTTATTTTTTGTGCCCATTAAGCATCCCCAACCCCCGCCCCCCAATTCCTCTACTAGCTTTTGCATCTTTTGGTAACAATTCATCTACTCCCTATGTCAATGAGCTCAATTGCTTTTAATTTTAGATACTACAAATAAGTGGAAACATACGATATTTGTTTTTCTGTGCCTGACTTATTTTACTTAACATAATGATTACCATTTTGATCCATATTATTGCAAATAACAGAATCTCATTATTTTTACAAGAGTAATTCATTGTATATATGGATCAGATTTTCTTTATCCATTCATCTGTTGATAGATACATAGGTTGCTTTTAAATTACGACCATTAGGAATAGTGCTGGAACAAACACGTAAGTGCAGATACCTTTTCAATATACTCATTTACTTTATTTAGGTAGATAATGAAAAGTAGAATTACTGGATTCTCCAAACTGTTCTCCATAGTGGTTGTAGTAACTTACATTCCCATCAACAGTGTACACGGCTTCCGTTTTCTCCACCAGCATTTGTTATTGCCTGTCTTTTGAATGTAAGCCATTTTCATTGGGGCGAGATGATATTTCATTGTAGTTTTGATTTGTGTTTATCTGATGATCAATGATGAACACCTTTTCATAAACCTGTTTGCCATTTGTATATCTTCTTTTGAGAAATACTCATTCAAATATAGAGTTCATTTTCTGATTGGATTATTTTTTTTCCTATAGAGTTGTTTGAGCATTTTATATATTCTGGTGAGATGGGTAGTTTGCAAATATTTTCTCCCATTCTGTGGGTTGTCTCTTTACTTTGATTGTTTCCTTTGCTGTCCAGGAGCTTTCTAAGTTGATTGGATTCCATATGTCCCTTCTTGGTTTGGTTGCCTGTGATTGTGGGGCATTACTCAAGATATTTTTGCACAGAACAATGTACTTGAGATTCTTCCCAAAGTTTTCTTGCAGTAGGTTTACAGTTTGAGGTCTTAGATCTAAGTTTTAAATTCATTTTCATTTGATTTTTTGTATATAGCAAGAGATAGTGCTCTAGTTTTACTCTTCTGGAAATGGATATCCAGTTTTACTGGCACCATTTATTGAAGAGACTGTATTTTCCTTAGTGTATGTTTTTGGCACCTTTGTCAAAAATGACTTTAGTGTAGGTAAATGGATATGTTTCTGGGTTTTCTATTCTGTTTCCTTGATCTATGATTCTGTTTTTTTTATTCCAGTACCATGCTGTTTTCGTTACTACAGCTTTGTAGAAAAATTAAAGGTCACATAATGTGATTCCTCCATTTTTGTTCTATTTGCTAAGGATAGTTTTGACTGTTCTGGGTCTTTTGTGGTCTTATACAAATTTTAGGATTATTTATTGTATTTCTGTGAAGAGTGTCAGCTGTATTTTTATAGGGGTTGCATTAAATCTCTAGATTACTTTGGAAAGCATGGGCATTTTAACAATATAAATTCTTCCAATCCGTGAATATGAAACTCAATCCAAACCGCTCAACTACATGGAAACTGAACAACCTGCTCCTGAATGACTACTGGGTACATAACGAAATGAAGGCAGAAATAAAGATGTCGTTTGAAACCAATGAGAACAAAGATATAACATACCAGATTCTCTGGAACACATTTAAAGCAGTGTGTACAGGGAAATTTATAGCACTAAATGCCCATAAGAGAAATCTGGAAAGATCTAAAATTGACACTCTAACATCACAATTAAAAGAACTAGAGAAGCAAGAGCAAACACATTCAAAAGCTAACAGAAGGCAAGAAATAACTAAGATCAGAGCAGAACTGAAGGACATAGAGAAACAAAAAACCTTCCAAAAAATCAATGAATCCAGGAGCTGGTTTTTTGAAAAGATCAACAAAATTGATAGACCGCTAGCAAGACTAACAAAGAAGAAAAGAGAGAAGAATCAAATAGATGCAATAAAAAATGATAAAAGGGGGGGGGCGGAGCAAGATGGCCGAATAGGAACAGCTCCAGTCTCCAACTCCTAGCGCGAGCGACACAGAAGACCGGTGATTTCTGCATTTTCAACTGAGGTACTGGGTTCATCTCATTGGGGAGTGCCGGACGATCGGTGCTGGTCAGCTGCTGCAGCCCGACCAGCGAGAGCTGAAGCAGGGCAAGGCATTGCCTCACCTGGGAAGCGCGAGGGGGAAGGGAATCCCTTTTCCTAGCCAGGGGAACTGAGACACACAACACCTGGAAAATCGGGTAACTCCCACCCCAATACAGCGCTTTAAGCAAACAGACACACCAGGAGATGATATCCCACACCTGGCCGGGAGGGTCCCACACCCACGGAGCCTCCCTCATTGCTAGCACAGCAGTCTGTGATCTACCGGCAAGGCAGCAGCGAGGCTGGGGGAGGGGCGCCCACCATTGCTGAGGCTTAAGTAGGTAAACAAAGCTGCTGGGAAGCTCGAACTGGGTGGAGCTCACAGCAGCTCAAGGAAACCTGCCTGTCTCTGTAGACTCCACCTCTGGGGACAGGGCACAGCTAAACAACAACAACCAAAAAAAAAAAAAAAAAAAAAAAAAAGCAGCAGAAACCTCTGCAGACGCAAACGACTCTGTCTGACAGCATTGAAGAGAGCAGTGGATCTCTCAACACGGAGGTTGAGATCTGAGAAGGGACAGACTCCCTGCTCAAGTGGGTCCCTGACCCCTGAGTAGCCTAACTGGGAGACATCCCCCACTAGGGGCAGTCTGACACCCCACACCTCACAGGGTGGAGTACACCCCTGAGAGGAAGCTTCCAAAGCAAGAATCAGACAGGTACACTCGCTGTTCAGCAATATTCTATCTTCTGCAGCCTCTGCTGCTGATACCCAGGCAAACAGGGTCTGGAGTGGACCTCAAGCAATCTCCAACAGACCTACAGCTGAGGGTCCTGACTGTTAGAAGGAAAACTATCAAACAGGAAGGACACCTACACCAAAACCCCATCAGTACATCACCATCATTAAAGACCAGAGGCAGATAAACCACAAAGATGGGGAAAAAGCAGGGCAGAAAAGCTGGAAATTCAAAAAATAAGAGCGCATCTCCCCCGGCAAAGGAGCACAGCTCATCGCCAGCAATGGATCAAAGCTGGACGGAGAATGACTTTGATGAGATGAGAGAAGAAGGCTTCAGTCCATCAAATTTCTCAGAGCTAAAGGAGGAATTACGTACCCAGTGCAAAGAAACTAAAAATCTTGAAAAAAAAGTGGAAGAATTGATGGCTAGAGTAATTAATGCAGAGAAGGTCATAAACGAAATGAAAGAGATGAAAACCATGACACGAGAAATACGTGACAAATGCACAAGCTTCAGTAACCGAGTCGATCAACTGGAAGAAAGAGTATCAGCAATTGAGGATCAAATGAATGAAATGAAGCGAGAAGAGAAACCAAAAGAAAAAAGAAGAAAAAGAAATGAACAAAGCCTTCAAGAAGTATGGGATTATGTAAAAAGACCAAATCTACGTCTGATTGGGGTGCCTGAAAGTGAGGGGGAAAATGGAACCAAGTTGGAAAACACTCTTCAGGATATCATCCAGGAGAACTTCCCCAACCTAGTAGGGCAGGCCAACATTCAAATCCAGGAAATACAGAGAACGCCACAAAGATACTCCTCGAGAAGAGCAACTCCAAGACACATAATTGCCAGATTCACCAAAGTTGAAATGAAGGAAAAAATCTTAAGGGCAGCCAGAGAGAAAGGTCGGGTTACCCACAAAGGGAAGCCCATCAGACTAACAGCAGATCTCTCGGCAGAAACTCTCCAAGCCAGAAGAGAGTGGGGGCCAATATTCAACATTCTTAAAGAAAAGAATTTTAAACCCAGAATTTCATATCCAGCCAAACTAAGTTTCATAAGTGAAGGAGAAATAAAATCGTTTACAGATGAGCAAATGCTTAGAGATTTTGTCACCACTAGGCCTGCCTTACAAGAGACCCTGAAGGAAGCACTAAACATGGAAAGGAACAACCGGTACCAGCCATGGCAAAAACATGCCAAAATGTAAAGACCATCGAGGCAAGGAAGAAACTGCATCAACTAACGAGCAAAATAACCAGTTAATATCATAATGGCAGGATCAAGTTCACACATAACAATCTTAACCTTAAATGTAAATGGACTAAATGCTCCAATTAAAAGACACAGACTGGCAAACTGGATAAAGAGTCAAGACCCATCAGTCTGCTGTATTCAGGAGACCCATCTCACACGCAGAGACATACATAGGTTCAAAATAAAGGGATGGAGGAAGATTTACCAAGCAAATGGAGAACAAAAAAAAGCGGGGGTTGCAATACTAGTCTCTGATAAAACAGACTTTAAACCATCAAAGATCAAAAGAGACAAAGAAGGCCATTACATAATGGTAAAGGGATCAATTCAACAGGAAGAGCTAACTATCCTAAATATATATGCACCCAATAGAGGAGCACCCAGATTCTCAAGCAAGTCCTTAGAGACTTACAAAGAGACTTAGACTCCCATACAATAATAATGGGAGACTTCAACACTCCACTGTCAACATTAGACAGATCAACGAGACAGAAAGTTAACAAGGATATCCAGGAATTGAACTCATCTCTGCAGCAAGCAGACCTAATAGACATCTATAGAACTCTCCACCCCAAATCAACAGAATATACATTCTTCTCAGCACCACATCGTACTTACTCCAAAATTGACCACATAGTTGGAAGTAAAGCACTCCTCAGCAAATGTAAGAGAATAGAAATTATAACAAACTGTCTTTCAGACCACAGTGCAATCAAACTAGAACTCAGGACGAAGAAATTCAATCAAAACCACTAAATTACATGGAAGCTGAACAACCTGCTCCTGAATGACTACTGGGTACATAACGAAATGAAGGCAGAAATAAAGATGTTCTTTGAAACCAATGAGAACAAAGATACAACATACCAGAATCTCTGGGACACATTTAAAGCAGTGTGTAGAGGGAAATTTATAGCACTAAATGCCCACAAGAGAAAGCAGGAAAGATCTAAAATTGACACTCTAACATCACAATTAAAAGAACTAGAGAAGCAAGAGCAAACACATTCGAAAGCTAGCAGAAGGCTAGAAATAACTAAGATCAGAGCAGAACTGAAGGAGATAGAGACACAAAAAACCCTCCAAAAAATCAATGAATCCAGGAGTTGGTTTTTTGAAAAGATCAACAAAATTGACAGACCGCTAGCAAGACTAATAAAGAAGAAAAGAGAGAAGAATCAAATCGATGCAATTAAAAATGATAAAGGGGATATCACCACCGACCCCACAGAAATACAAACTACCATCCGAGAATACTATAAACACCTCTACACAAATAAACTGGAAAATCTAGAAGAAATGGATAATTTCCTGGACACTTACACTCTTCCAAGACTAAACCAGGAAGAAGTTGAATCCCTGAATAGACCAATAGCAGGCTCTGAAATTGAGGCAATAATTAATAGCCTACCAACCAAAAAAAGTCCAGGACCAGATGGATTCACAGCTGAATTCTACCAGAGGTACAAGGAGGAGCTGGTACCATTCCTTCTGAAACTATTCCAATCAATAGAAAAAGAGGGAATCCTCCCTAACTCATTTTATGAGGCCAACATCATCCTGATACCAAAGCCTGGCAGAGACACAACAAAAAAAGAGAATTTTAGACCAATATCCCTGATGAACATCGATGCAAAAATCCTCAATAAAATACTGGCAAACCAGATTCAGCAACACATCAAAAAGCTTATCCACCATGATCAAGTGGGCTTCATCCCTGGGATGCAAGGCTGGTTCAACATACACAAATCAATAAACATAATCCAGCATATAAACAGAACCAAAGACAAGAACCACATGATTATCTCAATAGATGCAGAAAAGGCTTTTGACAAAATTCAACAGCCCTTCATGCTAAAAACGCTCAATAAATTCGGTATTGATGGACGTACCTCAAAATAATAAGAGCTATTTATGACAAACTCACAGCCAATATCATACTGAATGGGCAAAAACTGGAAAAATTCCCTTTGAAAACTGGCACAAGACAGGGATGCCCTCTCTCACCACTCCTATTCAACATAGTGTTGGAAGTTCTGGCTAGGGCAATTAGGCAAGAAAAATAAATCAAGGGTATTCAGTTAGGAAAAGAAGAAGTCAAATTGTCCCTCTTTGCAGATGACATGATTGTATATTTAGAAAACCCCATTGTCTCAGCCCAAAATCTCCTTAAGCTGATAAGCAACTTCAGCAAAGTCTCAGGATACAAAATTAATGTGCAAAAATCACAAGCATTCTTATACACCAGCAACAGACAAACAGAGAGCCAAATCAGGAATGAACTTCCATTCACAATTGCTTCAAAGAGAATAAAATACCTAGGAATCCAACTTACAAGGGATGTAAAGGACCTCTTCAAGGAGAACTACAAACCACTGCTCAGTGAAATAAAAGAGGACACAAACAAATGGAAGAACATACCATGCTCATGGATAGGAAGAATCAATATCGTGAAAATGGCCATACTGCCCAAGGTAATTTATAGATTCAATGCCATCCCCATCAAGCTACCAATGAGTTTCTTCACAGAATTGGAAAAAACTGCTTTAAAGTTCATATGGAACCGAAAAAGAGCCCGCATCTCCAAGACAATCCTAAGTCAAAAGAACAAAGCTGGAGGCATCACGCTACCTGACTTCAAACTATACTACAAGGCTACAGTAACCAAAACAGCATGGTACTGGTACCAAAACAGAGATATAGACCAATGGAACAGAACAGAGTCCTCAGAAATAATACCACACATCTACAGCCATCTGATCTTTGACAAACCTGAGAGAAACAAGAAATGGGGAAAGGATTCCCTATTTAATAAATGGTGCTGGGAAAATTGGCTAGCCATAAGTAGAAAGCTGAAACTGGATCCTTTCCTTACTCCTTATATGAAAATTAATTCAAGATGGATTAGAGACTTAAATATTAGGCCCAATACCATAAAAATCCTAGAGGAAAACCTAGGTAGTACCATTCAGGACATAGGCATGGGCAAAGACTTCATGTCTAAAACACCAAAAGCAACGGCAGCAAAAGCCAAAATTGACAAATGGGATCTAATTAAACTAAAGAGCTACTGCACAGCAAAAGAAACTACCATCAGAGTGAACAGGCAACCTACAGAATGGGAGAAAATTTTTGCAATCTACTCATCTGACAAAGGGCTAATATCCAGAACCTACAAATAACTCAAACAAATTTACAAGAAAAAAACAAACAACCCCATCAAAAAGTGGGCAAAGGATATGAACAGACATTTCTCAAAAGAAGACATTCATACAGCCAACAGACACATAAAAAAATGCTCATCATCACTGGCCATCAGAGAAATGCAAATCAAAACCACAATGACATACCATCTCACACCAGTTAGAATGGCGATCATTAAAAAGTCAGGAAACAACAGGTGCTGGAGAGAATGTGGAGAAATAGGAACACTTTTACACTGTTGGTGGGATTGTAAACTAGTTCAACCATTATGGAAAACAGTATGGCGATTCCTCAAGGATCTAGAACTAGATGTACCATATGACCCAGCCATCCCATTACTGGGTATATACCCAAAGGATTATAAATTATGCTGCTATAAAGACACATGCACACGTATGTTTATTGCAGCACTATTCACAATAGCAAAGACTTGGAATCAACCCAAATGTCCATCAGTGACAGATTGGATTAAGAAAATGTGGCACATATACACCATGGAATACTATGCAGCCATAAAAAAGGATGAGTTTGTGTCCTTTGTAGGGACATGGATGCAGCTGGAAACCATCATTCTTAGCAAACTATCACAAGAACAGAAAACCAAACACCGCATGTTCTCACTCATAGGTGGGAACTGAACAATGAGATCACTTGGACTCAGGAAGGGGAACATCACACACCGGGGCCTATCATGGGGAGGGGGGAGGAGGGAGGGATTGCATTGGGAGTTATACCTGATGTAAATGACGAGTTGATGGGTGCAGCACACCAACATGGCACAAGTATACATATGTAACAAACCTGCACATTATGCACATGTACCCTACAACTTAAAGTATAATAATAATAAATAAATTTTTAAAAAAAATAAAAAAAATAAAATAAATAAAATATTGGGATATACATAATATTTTCTCAGTACAAAAAAAAAAAATGATAAAGGGGATATCACCACCGACCCCACAGAAATACAAACTACCATCAGAGAATACTATAAACACCTCTACGCAAATAAACAAGAAAACCTAGAAGAAATGGATAATTTCCTGCACACTTACACTCTCCCAAGACTAAACCAGGAAGAAGTTGAATCCCTGAATAGACCAATAGCAGGCTCTGAAATTGAGGCAATAATTAAGAGCCTACCAACCAAAAAAAGTCCAGGACCAGATGGATTCACAGCTGAATTCTACCAGAGGTACAAGGAGGAGTTGGTACCATTCCTTCTGAAGCTATTCCAATCAATAGAAAAAGAGGTAATCCTCCCTAACTCATTTTACGAGACCAACATCATCCTGATACCAAAGCCTGACAGAGATACAACAAAAAAAAGCGAATTTTAGACCAATATCCCTGATGAACATTGATGCAAAAATCCTCAATAAAATACTGGCAAACTGAACCCAGCAGCATATCAAAAAGCTTATCCACCATGATCAAGTGGGCTTCATCCCTGGGATGAAACGCTGGTTCAACATACACAAATCAATAAATGTAATCCAGCATATAAACAGAACCAAAGACAAGAACCACATGATTATCTCAATAGATGCAGAAAAGGCCTTTGACAAAATTCAACAGCCCTTCATGCTAGAAACTGTCAATAAATTCAGTATTGATGGAACATATTTCAAAATAATAAGAGCTATTTATGACAAACCCACAGCCAATATCATACTGAATGGGCGAAAACTGGAAGCATTCCCTTTGAAAACTGGCACAAGACAGGGATGCCCTCTCTCACCACTCCTATTCAACATAGTGTTGGAAGTTCTGGCTAGGGCAATCAGGCAAGAGAAAGAAATCAAGGGTATTCAGTTAGGAAAAGAAGAAGTCAAATTGTCCCTCTTTGCAGATGACATGATTGTATATTTAGAAAACCCCATTGTCTCAGCCCAAAATCTCCTTAAGCTGATAAGCAACTTCAACAAAGTCTCAGAATACAAAATCAATGTGCAAAAATCACAAGCATTCTTATACATCAGTGACAGACAAACAGAGAGCCAAATCTTGAATGAACTCCCATTCACAATTGCTTCAAAAAGAATAAAATACCTAGGAATCCAACTTACAAAGGATGTAAAGGACCTCTTCAAGAACTACAAACCACTGCTCAGTGAAATAAAAGAGGACACAAACAAATGGAAGAACATACCATAATCATGGATAGGAAGAATCAATATTGTGAAAATGGCCGTACTGCCCAAGGTAATTTATAGATTCAATGCCATCCCTATTAAGCTACCAATGACTTTCTTCACAGAATTGGAAAAAACTGCTTTAAAGTTCATATGGAACCAAAAAAGACCCCGTTTTGCCAAGACAATCCTAAGCCAAAAGAACAAAGCTGGAGGCATCACGCTACCTGACTTCAAACTATATACAAGGCTACAGTAACCAAAACAGCATGGTACTGGTACCAAAACAGAGATATAGACCGATGGAACAGAACAGAGCCCTCAGATATAATACCACACATTTACAGCCATATGATCTTTGACAAACCTGACAAAAACAAGAAATGGGGGAAGGATTCCCTATTTAATAAATGGTGCTGGGAAAATTGGCTAGCTATAAGTAGAAAGCTGAAACTGGATCCTTTCCTTACTCCTTATACGAAAATTAATTCAAGATGGATTAGAGACTTAAATGTTAGACCTAAAACCGTAAAAACCCTAGAAGAAAACCTAGGTAATACCATTCAGGACATAGGCATGGGCAAGGACTTCATGTCTAAAACACCAAAAGCAATGGCGACAATAGCCAAAATTGACAAATGGGATCTAATTAAACTAAAGAGCATCTGCACAGGAAAGGAAACTACCATCAGAGTGAACAGGCAACCTACAGAATGGGAGACAATTTTTGCAATCTACTCATCTGACAAAGGGCTAATATCTAGAACCTATAAAGAACTCAATCAAATTTACAAGAAAAAAAACAAACAACCCCATCAAAAAGTGGGCAAAGGATATGAACAGACACTTCTCAAAAGAAGACATTCATACAGCCAACAGACACATGAAAAAATGCTCATCATCACTCGCCATCAGAGAAATGCACATCAAAACCACAATGAGATACCATCTCACACCAATTAGAATGGCAATCATTAAAAAATCAGGAAACAACAGGTGCTGGAGAGGATGTGGAGGAATAGGAACACTTTTACACTGTTGGTGAGACTGTGAAGTAGTTCAACCATTGTGGAAAACAGTGTGGCAATTCCTTAAGGATCTAGAACTAGAAATATCATTTGACCCAGCCATCCCATTACTGGGGATATACCCAAAGGATTATAAGTCATGCTGCTATAAAGACACATGCACACATATGTTTATTGCAGCACTATTCACAATAGCAAAGACTTGGAATCAACCCAAATGTCCATCAGTGACAGACTGGATTAAGAAAATGTGTCACATATACACCACGGAATACTATGCAGCCATAAAAAAGGATGAGTTCGTGTCCTTTGTAGGGACATGGCTGCAGCTGGAAACCATCATTCTCAGCAAACTATCACAAGAACCGAAAACCAAATACCACATGTTCTCACTCATAGGTGGGAATTGAACAATGAGATCACTTGAACACAGGAAGGGGAACATTACACACTGGGTCCTATTGTGGGGAGTGGCGAGGGGGGAGGGATAGCATTAGGAGATATACCTAATGTAAATGACGAGTCGATGGGTGCAGCACACCAACATGGCATGTGTATACATATGTAACAAACCTGCACGTTGTGCACATGTACCCTAGAACTTAAAGTATAATAAAAAAATAAAAAATAAAAAAATAAAAATAAAAGAAATATACATTTGGCAACTAAGCATAAAAAACATGCCAAGCATCAGATATCATCTGAACAATCCAAATTAAAACAAGAATGAGATATTACTATGCATCTATTAGGGTTGCCAAAATCCAGAACACTGACACCAAATGTTGTCAAGAATGTGGAGCAACAGGAGCTCTCATTTAATGCTGGTGGAAAGCAAAATGTTATAACCACTTTGGAAGACAGTTGGTTGTTTTTTACAAAGCGAAGTAAACCTTTACCATATAATCCATCTGTCATATTCCTTGATATTTTCTCAAAAAAGTTAAAAACTATGTCCACACACAAAGCTGCACATGGATGGTTATAGCAGCTCTTTTCATAGTTGCAAATACTTGGAAGCAATCAAGATGTCTTTGAGTAGGTTAATAGATAAACTCTTGTACATCCAGATAGGACTAAAAAGAAATGAGCTATGAATCCATGTAAAGACTTGGAGGAAACATAAGTGCATATTAATAAGAAAAATAACCCAATCAGTAAAGGCTACAAATTGTATGATTCCAACTATATGATATTCGGGAAAAGGCAAAACTATGGATACAGTAATATGATCAGTGGTTTACAAGGGTTGAGGTGAGGGAGGTGTAAATAGGTAGAGCACATAGGATTTTTAGGTCAGTGAAACTACTTTGTACAATACAATAATGGTGCATACATGTCATTATAAATTTGTCAAACCCATAGAATGTAAAACGCTCAAGTGAATCCTAATATAAATTATGGACTCTGTATGATAAATAGGTGTTAATTTAGATTCATCAGTTGTGACAAATTTACCACTCTGATCATGGGATGTTGAAAGTCGGGGAGACCATGCATGTGTGAGGGCTGGAGGCATATGGTAAACATCTGAACTTCCTGCTCAATTTTTCTGTGGATCTGAAGCTTCTCTAAAATTGCATATTTTTAACTGGTAGCTAACGGAAGTCAACAGAATACATAAAAAAATATACACCATAACCAAGTAGAATTTATTCCTGGAAAGCAAAGATAGTTCAATATATAAAAATCAGTCAGCGTAATGCATCAAATTAACAAAATTAAAAGGAAATAAGCACACAATCATGTGAATTGATGCAGAAAAATATTTGACAAAATTTAACGGCCTTCAAGATGAAAACCCTCGACAGACTAGGAATCAAACAGCCTCTCAGTGGTAAAAGGCTAAAAGCTTTTCTTGCAGGACATGGAAAAGGGCAAGTATGCCCTCTTTTTCCAGTTGTGCTTAACATGGTACTAAAAGTCCTTGCCAGAGCAATTAAAAAAGAAAAAAGAAACAAAAAATCTCCAAATAGAAAAGAAAGAAGTAAAATGATCTCTGTTTGCAAATAACATGATATTTAGTAAGCCCTAAATATTGCAAACACACATACACACACACACCAGTACATACACAAATGCCTTGACACACACACTCAACATTAGAACTAATAAAAGGATGCAGCAAAGTTGCAAGATGTAAAATCCACACTCAAAAATCACTTGCACTTTTGTCCACTAACAATAAAATCTGAAAAGAAAATTCAGAAAACAAGTCCATTTTCAATAGTTTCAAAAACTGTAAAACACAGAAATGCACTTAACAAAGGAGGCGAATTACTTGTACACTAGAAACTACAAAACATGGCTGAAGTAATTTAAAGAAGATACAAATAGATGAAAATATATACTGTAACATTGGAGTGAAAGTGTTAATAATCTTAAAATGTCAATACTACCCAAAGGGATCTACAGAGTCAAAGCAAGACTTATGAAAATCCCAAAGATGATTTTTGCAGAAATATCAAAATCCATGCTAAAATTTACTTGGAAACACAAGAGACAGCAAATGGCCAAAACTATCTTGAGAAATAAGAATAAAGTTAGAGGACACACATTTGTTGATTTCAAAACTCACCACAAAGCGATGGTAATCAAAAAAAATGTGCTGCTAACATAAAGACACACATGAGCCAACAGAACAAAACAGAGAGCACAGAAATAAATCCTTGAATGTACGGTCAATTGATTGTCAACAAGGATGCCCAGACTATTCAATGAGGAATAAGTAGTCTTTTCCATAAATGGTGCTGGGAAAACTGATCTCCATATGCTAAAGAATAAAGTTGGACCCTTTAGACAATATGCAAAAATTAACTCAAGGGGATCAAATACCTAAACTTAAGGGGTACGACAATAACACTCTTAGAAGGAACATTTGAGAAATGCTTCATGATGTTAGATTTGGCAGTGATTTTCAAGATATGACACCAAAATTACAGGCAACAAAAGAAAAAGTAGGTAAAGTGGACTTCATCAAAATTAAAAGCTTTGTGCCTTGCAGGACATTATTAAAACAGTGAAAAAGCAACTCACAGGAAGAAATAAAATATTTGCAATGTAAATGTCTGATAAGAGATTGGTATCCAGAGCATATAAAGAACTTTTACAACTCAATAACAACAGAAAACAAACAAACAAATTAAAAACCAGGAAAGGACTTGAATAGAGGTTTCTCCAAAGAAGATATAAGCACGTATGACATTCAATATCACTAATCATAAATGCAAATGAAAGTCACAGTGAAATACCTTTCATAACATTTAAGATGGCTACTATATAAACAAAAGCAAGAAAACAGAAAATAACAAGTGTTGAGGAGGATATGGAGCAATTGGAAACCTTGTGCACTGTTCATGGAAATATAAAATGGTGTAGCTGCTGTGGAAAACATCATGAAGTTCCTGAAAAATTAAAAATATAATTACTATGTCATCCAGCAATTCCACTTCTGGGTATATACCCAAAGGAATTAAAAGCAGGGTCTTGAAGATATATTTGTACATCCATGTTCAAAGCAGCATTATGCACAATACTAAAACATGGTAACAGCACAGGAGTTTATCAAAAGAAAAATGGAAAAGCCAAACATGGTATACACATACAGTGGAATATTATTCAGCCTGCTCTTCCTGAAAAAAAAGGAAATTATGACACATGCTTCAACATGGATGAAACTTGAGTATATTATGCTCATTGAAATAAGCCATTCAGAACAGGACAAATATTGTGTAATTCCACTTACATGAGGTATCTAATGTAGTCAAGTTAATAGAGACAGAAAATAGAAGGGGGGTTGTCAAGGACTAGGGAAAGGGGAAAATGGGAAGTTAATGTTTCATAAATATAGAGTTTCAGTTGGGGAAGATGAAAAAGTTCTGGTGATGGATGGCTAATGTTTTACAACCATGTGATTGTACTTATTGCCACAAAACTATACAATTAAAAACAATTAAAATGTTAAATTCTATGTCATATATGTTTTACAATAAAAAATAAAAAAATCAGTGGT
This sequence comes from Macaca fascicularis, assembly GCF_037993035.2. Classification (NCBI taxonomy): domain Eukaryota; kingdom Metazoa; phylum Chordata; class Mammalia; order Primates; family Cercopithecidae; genus Macaca; species Macaca fascicularis. The sequence goes on along the minus strand of NC_088395.1, from coordinate 122,911,954 downwards.
TAGCAAGAGTACTCTAATGTGTTTGATGAGAATATTTTCAAATATTTCTGAAGTTTTCACTTAAATACCAGTGGGATCAAAATTCAAAATCCTATCGTTAGAGATAAGGTTAATGTGCTGCACTCAATGTTATTCAGTGAAACAGAAAATTTAGATGTCAGGAAGCCCACAATCACATACTAATAGAAGTGTTATTGCCCAGTTATTAAATATTAAAATCTTTCAATGCTCTATTCAAATTTCTCTTCATTTGTACTCCCTAGGCTGACATGAAGAAATTTCTTTTACATCTAGAGTGTCAATTATGATTTATATGTAGATGACTCACAAATTTATGTCTTCACTTATCTCCCTGTGAGCATTTATTTCATGTCTCAAAGCCACCTGAAACCGGATTTGTCCAAGACTAAATTCATGACCAGCAACTCCGTACTTTTTTATCTCCTATTCATCCAATTGAGTAAGCCATAAAGCCAGGAACTTCACTCCTCTTTAGATCCTATATTCTATTATGAGCTCCCACACCACCAGGTACTTTTTGGTACCATTTATCTCAGCACTTTCACATACATTTCTGTATTTGATGAATGTCTGTCTCTTAAACTAGACTGCACATTTCAGGTGGAGAAATACTTTATTTTTGCTTATAATCAGATTCTTAAAATACAGAACAGTGTCTAGTATATAAGGGTTTAATAAATATTCATTGAAATCAATAAAACTTTAAGCTTTGTACTCATAACCAGGAAATGATGTGATATTAAAAAACTTAAAAATGTAATTTCTCCCTGTCCCATCTATATGAAGATGAGGGTTGTTTACCTAGCAGAGTTACTGGGTTGCAGTTGGACACTCACCTTGAGATTACTGTGGGTATTATTTTTAGTTTTGGGTCTTTAGGTCAGTGTCATAGTCTACATTTAACTGAATTTCCTGAACATTTGTAACTTGTCTAGTGCAATCATTCCTGTATGTGTTACCTCCCATTAATACAACTCCAACTACAATGTTCAGTACCTTGGTAGGAGAATATAAAATACTTGATGCTCACAAGTCAGAGTGGAGGTGGGGATCATGTGGATAATGACAAGAATGGGGGAGTTTATCTTAGAGCTCAAACTCCATGGATTCAAGTCCTGCTTTTGCTATTAGTTTCAAATGAATTTAACACCTGAATCTGTTTCCACATTTGCAAAAATAGACACAGTAGTAAAAATACCTTGGCTCTGGAGAACCAAACACCATATGTTTTCACTTATAAGTGGGAGCTGGTGAGAACTAAATGATGAGAACACATGAAACATAGTAAGGGGTAACAAAACGCACTGTGGCCTGTGAGGTGGGGCAGGATCGGTGTGGAGGAAGAGCATCAGGAAGAACAGCTAATGGGTGTTGGGCTAATACGTGCTGGGCTTAATTAATACCTGGGTGATAGATTGATCTATACAGCAGGCCACCATGGCACACATTCACATATGTAACAGACATGCACATCCCGCACATGTATCCCGGAACTTAAAAGTTGATAAAAAATAAAAGAAAAATAAATGTCATGGTATAAACTTAAAATTAAAAAAAATAATTTTAGTACAAATTTGTTGTGAGATTTATAAGTGAAAATGTCCCCCAAATTATTTCTTAAACTGTAAAATGATACACGTGTACATAATTATTCCAATGTGACTAGGGTTGCAGTAAATGCTAAAATAGCAAGGTGGGTGTGGAGGAGGTAGTTTCCGGCAAAGATAATTTGTGGGTAACTGCTTTTTACAGTGCATTTTTGTCTTGTTTTTAAAGTGAATAAAGGAGTGGTTGTAGCAAAGACATATTTTTTAAAAGGTAGGAGCACTTTAAATATTCTATTTAACCAATCCCTTTAAAGCCTGTCCTTGTACTACGTTTCAGCTTCCCAGAAATCCCAAACTTCCTCACTGTCTTTCACTCTCCTCTCTAAGGACCTGACAGTAACCAGGTGAGCCGCATGGTTTCCTGCAGGGCCGGTTTTTACATCATCTTATTGTGGCGCAGCACTGCCACGTGTGTGCCCTACTGTGAGGTCTCGCGCCCTCAGCAGTACATAAAGCGGGACAACACAGAGCATCCCAGTTGCACCAGGCATCCTGGCCCGAAGTTTCCCAACTCCGGGTGGCTAGAGGCCCACTGCTTTCCAACTTCCAGCAGAGTGGGTCAGTCCCGAGAAGGGAGAAGAGGCCGAAAAGGAACCATGAACGTCTATTTACTCCTAGCGAGCGGCATTCTGTGTGCCTTGATGACTGTCTTCTGGAAATACCGCCGCTTTCAGGTAATGGCGAATGTAAGGGAGATTTGAATTAGATGAAGCTAGATGAGTATATGGACTGGGGAGTGTATATGTAAGACAGTAAAATATAGTAAAATGAGAGGTAAGGGGAGATCACCTCATTTCTCTTTTTCGCTCAAAGGAACCCCAGACTTTTACCCCCTCACTTCCGCAATTCCTGTATTCTGACCAGTGATTCGACAGTTGTGGTCTCTTCTAAAAAGTCCCAAGTCCCTAAGTAATGTGGTCAGCTTTTCACTCATTGGAGAGGAAAGTGCAGTTGTCCGTGCCCATTCCCCACCACCGTCTCCCACTTTAAGAATCTTAAGATTCTCTTTCTTTTGCTTCTCCTCCTCCACGTGTCTGTTTGCTGATCTCACCATCTTTATTTTACGGCGCTTTCTGGGCATTCACAAATAATTCGAGTGTCAATGTGGATTTCCTGGTGTTAAAGTCACAAGTGAGGTGCTCTTAGATAAGAGTCAAAGACAGGGTTCATATGTTTACCTACTAGGGTGCGCAGGAGATGTAAGGAAAGGATATGGAACTTTGGCACTAACGACTACTTTCGTGTTTTTTTTTTTTTTTTTTTTTTTTTTTTTTCTGGTTTTGGAAGAATGTATTTTTGAATTAATGTAGCAATTCAATATATTTTTAATCTCTACATATTAGGGGAAATCAGTTTATTTTTGGTAACCAAGATTAAACAAGTTGTTTTTCGGTAGTTTGGAAATTGCTTAATTCAATAAACCACATATGTATAATTCCCTTCCTTTACAGAGAAACACTGGTGAAATGTCATCAAATTCAACTGCTCTTGCACTAGTAAGACCCTCTTCTACTGGGTTAATTAACAGCAATACAGACAACAATCTTTCAGTCTACGACCTCTCTCGGGATATTTTAAATAATTTCCCACACTCAATAGCCATGCAGAAGCGCATATTGGTAAACCTCACTACGGTGGAAAACAAGCTGGTTGAACTGGAACATATTCTAGTCAGCAAGGGTTTCAGAAGTGCATCAGCTCACCGGAAATCCACCTAAAAGCGTACAGGATGTAATGCCAGTGGTGGAAATCATTAAAGACACTTTGAGTAGATTCATTTGATTGTGTGTTTATACTAAATGAATTATTTTTTTAAGAGGGAGTGGATGCCAAGTCAGATACAAAAAAATCCAGATACTTCCCAAATTTCTTATTTATACTTAAAGTAATTGATTGCATATGGCTAAAATATACTTACTGGGGAAGGAATGGAAGCACAATAGTGAAAGAAAAACAGTTCAAAAGTTTCTTAACAATAAAAAGTGACAGTAAACAAACTATAGTTGAGATATAGTGATTTTAATTTCACTCAACTGTGAAAAAGTTTTCATTAATGGTTCACAATACAATACCATAAATTATCTCCAAGTTTGCATTAAAGTAAGTGGGATTTGATGGAAATGTTTTCCATTATGTGGAACGATATTTCTTGCCACTGTTGAATATGAGTAATAATAATAAAAACCACCACTGAGCATCCTACAATATGCCAAGCACTCTATTAAGATCTGTGGTTTACACACTTGTGAAGACAGTGACAAAAACTTTTAACTACTCTTTGTGGTCAGCTTTTGAAAAGGATTTCTTTCCCTTCACACTTCCCCCAGTTAGATATTCTTTCATTAAAAATGCCTAAATCTTCCCTGAATTTCAAAAGTCACCTATAGAAAATTGCACACCTTAAATAGCACCAAAATGTAGTGGTAGAATGCATGTAACATAATGTGGATTAAACTTAAGGAAAAGTATTTCTAACCTCTTGTTAGCCATCTATTTTCAAATATTATAAAATCTGGTATAACTAAGGAATTAACAATCTCTTGAAGTTTACTAATAGCATTTGACCTGTCTTCAAAGAAAACCCTCAGAATGGGCTGGGCACGGTGGCTCACACCTATAATCTCAGCACTTTGGGTGGCCGAGGTAGACAGATCATTTGAGGTTGGGAGTTCGAGACCAGCCTGGCCAACATGGGGAAACCCTATCTCTACTAAAAATACAAAAATTAGCTGGTGTGGTGGTGGGCACCTATAGTCCCAGCTACTCAGGAGGCTGAGACAGGAGAATCACTTGAATCCAGAAGGCAGAGGTTGCAGTGAGCTGAGATCATGCCACTGCACTCCAGCCTGGGCAACAGAATGAGACTCTGACCCCCAGTCTCCCACCGAAAAATAAAGGAAAAAGAAAAAGAAAACCCTCAGAATGTGAAACACAATTTCAGCTTATACATTCATACATAACTTACAGAGGTGGTTCAATTAGAGGCCTACCTGTTTACCTACCTTCATGTCCCCTCCCCCTAAATAAATTACCAGTATAAATTAAACAAAGGCCTTAATTTCTTACTCCTTTCATCTTCAATCACAAGGAAGATAAAATGTTTTAAAATGTGTAAGAAAAATTATTTCTTCTATTGTCACTCATTTGCCAAGCACAAAAAGCTAGCAGCAGTGTATGTGGTTCTTAAACTTCTTTGGGTCACAGGTTTCCTTGATATTCTGATAAACCTATGGACTCTCTCCCTAGAAAAATGCATGTACATGTACACACAGAAAATGTTCCATATGATTTTGGTTTCATATGTTTCCTGAAGCCTAGGTTAAGAAATTTAAGAATTGATGAAAAGTTCTTTACATATGTAGGCAGTGTTTATCATCATAGGCTATGATGCTTAAACCAGTTGTCAACAATATATAATCAATAGATAAAGCTCTTAGTGATATATTTAATTATCCTTGGTAAGAAAAGTAGGACACAGGATTTTCTAATTTGGCTTTGCTAATTCTTGGCAAGTTTGACAAGTTTATCTTCCAATAGTATGTAAGTTATCACCTGTAAGTAGTAACTTATTCATGCAAGACAAAAATCACTCTATCAGCCGTGTATTACAATCATAAAATGCTAGAATTGATTAAAGCCATTTTCTCATTAACATTTAAGTCCATATGCTATTTGAAATTAAACCTATATTTCAGAGAGTATAATGAACAACTCTTAATTTTGTGAAACACAATAGAAATTAAATGGGTCATAGTTTTCTTCCAGATTACCTAAGGAAGGAAGATTGTGTATGGGAAAAGTGGTACTCAAAACTCAATTTTCTAGATTTATCACTTACGGGCTGTAGGATCCTTATTTTTCCATCTTATTTCACTTTTTATAACGGACATTAATGACGAAGTTCATATAGAAAACATGAGCTATAACAAATGCACGAAGTTTTTAAACATATTTGGATAGAAAGTATTAAACTACAGTCCTCTTATAGTATATATAGTCCATTTGTCCATATATTTGTCACGTTTCTAATTAAGTGAGGCCGTCAGTTTTAACAGTTTCTTTTAAATGTACTGATTTATTTCCCACCCATATTTATGGAAAAGAAAGATTGTATATTAAGAAAATACAAGTAAATAATATTTTTAAACTTGTGTAATAGAAAATATAACTATTCTCTAAGAAATTAGCTCAAAATAAAGCCTCCGATGTATTAAAAAAGCATATACTATTTACAAAGATATAATTGTGAAATAGAGACAGTTATGTGTGTGTGTGTGTTATACAGATACATTATCTAAAAAGAAATATAATAAGCACATGGCTGAGCATTAAGAGATTCACATTTTTATATTGCATTCCTGCTTAAATGTGAAAAACATCACACCATCATGAACATAGTAAGTACATTTTCCTATTCAGTTAACATACAAATAAATAAGTTTCCCCCATTCTAAAAAAAATCACATTATACAATCCTATATTTTTTTCAATGAGATCTCATTCTGGTTTTCCGCTGCCACTAACAGTAGGTATTTCATAGTCAGCCTCTGTTTTGGGATCTACCATGCCTTTATATCTCTCCCCACGATGTTGTTCCAGGTATGGACCCCAGTTAGAAGCTGGTCTGCAGCAACTTATAAGGCGCTGAAATGCAAAAACAAAAAATCATTGTCTTAGAATTTAAGTGCTACAATCTATAAACAATCTAATATTGAACTGTACTTTCATTTAAATTATTTCTTTACTAAAAATAAGAATCATAGAAAACTAAAAAGTGATCATCTAAATTCTTAATGCACAGTTTACCAAGAAAAAGGTATAATCAAATGTTGCTAGTTGTTAATAGAAGTATATTAACTACTAAACCAAAATAACTGAGCATGTAAATGATTTCAAAACAAGGTGTGTGAACCCATTAGAGTAACAGAGTGACTACTCTGTACCTTCACTGAATCAGATATTTCTGATTCACTGAATCAGATATTTCTATCCTGGCCTTAGGATGAGGACAAGCTGAGGATCTAAACCAGTGTATAGCTGGGATGTGTTTCAAGAACAAAGGAAATGGGAGTTCCAGGATCAAACCATTGATTTGGATCCATCGTTGTATGGACTTAGAAATTTATTTAAATCTAAGACTGCTGAGCCTACTTTGTCATTGTCCTACTGAGATGTCATGATGAACTTCATACCCCTAGACCTCCATGGAAGAGGGATGACTCAGGCTCTAGATTGGGTTCAAGATATTTACCAGGCTTATTCCAGTATAAAAACACTATTAGGATGTATATTATAGCCAGATGAGGTTTAAAAGTAGTGACTATGGATATAAAGCAAACAGGTCATTTGCTTTGTGACATCTTCAGGGACAACTCATCATAGGTATAGATATCATAGCTGTCATATGCTAAGCACTGTAGCAAGGCCAGAGGATACAGCAACAAATACTACCAGACTTTCCCCACAATGAGCTTATAGTCTAGCATAGAGAAGCACAGCAAATATATAAATAATATAATACCATATTGTGCACTAGTAACGGATGACTGTGTCAGGTATAGAAGTAGCCAAGAGGAAGGAGTAATTAATTGTATTTCATATAATTTCATATTACCACCATGTGAGTAAATTAACCTCCATTTTGATCATAACTACTTTGTATAAAGTATAAACAATTTTAATGCACTCACTTGAAAGATGTTTCCTTTAGCCTGAATTATTTTTATGATAGCCATAATTGGAATCCAAATAATGCAGAAAATAATCATACACCAGCCTAGAGCAACTCCCCAGTCAGGGTATGGAATTGTGCCATAATTAGGTCTATGAAATCGCACCAGTGACCAAATAAATATCGCCTGTCAAAGTTAAATATCCAAAGACAAAGCTAAAGATTAGACGTTATTGCACTGATGATTAGCAATTTGATTCTGTTCCTCAGATGTGATTTATCAAAAATAATTAATATGAAAATATATTCAAATAGTTGAAATAATCAGGTAACAAACCAGAAGATAACAATATGGAATGAACCAAAATAAGTAACTTTTATTTTTACTTCGAATAAATTTTTCCAAAATTAACACCATCATATATTTATAAATCCAAATACTTGTTCAACATATATTTCAATAAAATACTTGACCATATATCAGATTGAAAGTAAAATAATATCTGAAATTTTCTGTTACTGAGCTTTTCACTTTGATTTATAATAGCATGATTTTATTCTATGCCATAGATTAAATCTACATGCCAGCATATAGATTAATACAATGAGAATGTGAAGTACACTTTAGTGGGCATGCTTTTCTCCTTGCTTAGGAATTGCTTCTATTCTTTCCCATTGCACAAAGCTGCCCTTTTGACACATCAAAAACACATATGCATTTACACACACTATTGATGAGCATTTACCAAAGCACATTTCACTTTCAGCATCTTACTCAGGGAAAAACAAAAAACAAACAAACAAACAAAAATCCTCAATATATGTTTAGGAAATACAGTCAAATCTGAATGTTAAAGATGAACACATTTTAAGGCCAAGTTAAAATAAATCTGAAATGTTGAAGCATTAAAACTAATTAATTAGAAATTGGTAAAGCAAAACAAAACAAAACCCAATAATTATCAAAGAGTTTCCTTAAATTTAGCTGTCTTTGTTTTACTAAAATCAGTGAGAAAACAATAAATAGACCTATAAGTTTAATTTTAAAATTAAATGACTTAGCTCCATTAATTTAATTACAGTAATTTAAATATATTTCACAGTTACTATAAATGTACATAACTACAAAAGAATGGATGAGGGATAGTGGAGTCCAATACACATGACTTTATAGAATATAGATGGCAATTTAAATCATTTCATATGTAATACTTTTGCATTTTAAATTAAATTCAGGTGTCAAACTTATGTAATCATTGAATATTAGCTTGTTAAGAGATCCAGCTAAACCTTCTAAGTTTACAAGGGGGTTTATTTTATTATGGAGACTTGTGAAATAAAAATATTTAGCATCATTTTCAAAATCTTTTAGCAAAAATATGGAGTATCCAAATATTTTAATTCAGCATTATCTCGTTCCAAACTGCTCACCTTTTGAAAGTGATCTCATAATGTTAAAAAATGTAATCCTCTCTACAAACAAATGTGATACTTTAGATTTGAAGGAAATCCTGGATATAATTACTTAATGGCCTTTTCTAGGAAAACCTTTGAAGCATGAAGGCAATGAAAACCAAAATAAATCTATGAAGCTTTGACACTGCCTCACCCCACCACCATTATTTCTAGTCCATAATCATTCTCCATCCAGTGTAGTGTTTATTTTGGTGCTCAGCCATTTACTGTCCTGAGATGTTATTTGAAGATTTTAAGTTGATAAGTTATGTCTCTCGAGTAAGACATACTTTTGCTTTACCTCAGCTCCTAAATAGTAATAATTATTGAATTTATTAACATAAACCATTGCCCCTATTGACACAGGTAAGTTTCTTTTACTGCTTTCATCTGTCAAATACCTCCCTCATTAAGAGATAAAATATGGATTAAAATAGGACTGTTGTTTCTCAGCAGTCAGTATATTTAAACTGAATTCTTTAAGGGAGGATCTGGGCCTTATGCATCTTTGTTTTTTCTGCGCCTGGCAGAGAGGTTAGGAATATTATTGATGGCTCAACATATTTTTTTAGGGAATGAGCAAATACATGTTTTATTTTCATTTTTTCTATTGATAAATTTTAAATTATTGATAACTTTTACATCCATATGAACCTGTTTATGTTCTCAAATGGTAAATGTTTAAACTGATGGCCTCAGAATAATACTGCAAAGGCATTTTTAATTTAGGCAACTTGGAGGCACCAGCCATAAATACTGCAAAATTTGAAAATCATTCATTTATAAAATTAATTTGCATTTTGTCCTCAGTGTGAATTATTAAGTTCATCTTGGAATGTATGTATTATTGAAACCAAGTTCATGGTATATTATTACTTACAATCAAAAGGATAGGCGTAATAACAAACCAGCAAGCTCTCCACCATAGCCAGAATATCCACCTCTTTGCGCCAATCATCATTTCTATATCCTCAATGAATCTGTTCCCTCCTAAAGAAAACAAAGAGTACATTGAGTCCTTGCTTATTATCTTCCAGTAACCATTGTGGCATCAATTATCTTTCTGTGTCTAAACATTTTTCTGTACGACAACAATGAATCATACACCTGTAATTATTTTTTCATAACATAATTTTGTCCAGTATATTGTACTTTGCTGTTATAATAGTATAAAAATTAATAGTATAATTAGGTAAACATAATGAAAATGAATCAAACTAAACTATTCTAATAAAACTGGAAAATAATTTTATAGTTACTATTTACCATAAATCCAGATGATTCCAACTATCTCCAGTATAGCTGCAATTAAAATGCCCCATCCAGCACAGAAGTGGTCAATCAGATGAACCCAGTAAATTCCAGCCTACCAAAAAAATATTAATTACTTCTAAGTATATTTTAATTGTTTTTATGATTGATGGGATGTTCAAATTGAATCTATTAATTTGATCTTGACATATGCTCCTTCAATTTCCCTTCTGCTAAAATGTGAAAAGCAATGTTTCAAATGTAAACCCAAATGTGACTTTAAATATCTCAAAAATCTTTCCATCTATACTGAGTCACTGGAAAGAAAATAAGTACTTAAATTTGTTGATTATCAGAATGGTATGCAATGTCTGTATGTTCTGAAGTGGCTGTGAGAAATGTAGTTTGTGTTTAAAGTCTATAATCTTATTGTAACTGAGGTAACTGTCCATTATTCGGCCTCCTCATCTGCAAAATAGACTTACCATAAAAGTAGGAATGGAGAAAAACGGGCTAAAACCCAGAAAACCTTGACCCAAGTCAGACGTGGACTTGTCACTAAGCATCATCTTAAGCTTTGGTTTCTTTAGTTAGGTTATAAAGTATGTTACAACTAATATGTTTCTATGAAAAAAAAAATGCTATAGTATACCTGAGTCACACAGACGAGACCAAGGAGAAACAAAACCAAGCAGCAGCCCAAAGTTATGGGAACCCTCATTTTCTTCATCACTTTGGGAAATAAATCTTGAATTGTTGTTGTGATCGTTTCTTCAGAGGGGGAGAAATGACGTGTTATATGTCAACTTATTTGCCAATACTGTTAATCACAGAATTCAATGTATGTTAATCAAATTTACAAATATATGTTGAAAATAGACTCTGAGCCCTGTTCCTTGCTTTTAAAAACCCACAGGGTTATTTCTTTTGGCAGTCACCACTTGGTTCTGATGAAAATCAAATGCAGCTCTATTTGTTGTTTTTAATCTGCTTTATATGATTTTTCATTGATAGCAAGTGTAAGGTAACAGTCCCCTGTGAGCTGAATTAGTCTAAAAGGATGAATTCTAGTAGGACTTTTAAATAAGGTAAATATTTGAATAAGTGGTGTGGAAACAGAAAGGATTCTAGGTTTAGAAATAAATGTGTTCATGAAATAGGGAACTGGCTAAGAGTAGAAGGATGTGAGAATGAAAATATCAGAGAATATGTTTGAAATTTTCAAGGACTTTGAAAGTCAACCAGAAAAGTCTGGATTTTATCCTATAAATAGAGTAAACTGAAAATATTGTATGTGAGAGAGTGGTAGGATGAAAATTGTTTCAGAATTTCTCTAGTATTGTAACCTAGGTAAATCCTTATGTGTTCATAGAAGTATGTGCAAGGATGATCATTGCAGCAGTGTGTGTAATTTTTAAAAAATTGTATATCATTCATATGCCCATTATTATGTCAACAAAGAGATTGTGATTTAATTAGATCTATATGCCTTTGTATCAATGGGATTCATAATCAATGCAAAAACAACTTTCAGAGTCATATGTATGCTATGAAACTTCACATTTATGTGCAAATTTGAAAATGTATATGCTATGTACGGACACGTATAACATGTATATAAACATGGACAGAATAACATACACAATCTATGGTAAGAGTTGCTTCTAGAAAAAAAAATTGACTTGTATTAGGAAAAGAAAGACAGAGGACTTCATATTCACCTGTAACAGTTTATTTTCTTAAAATATCTGAAACAAGTATGATAAAATATTATTGTGTATTCCTTTTGAGTGTCAAGTATTTTTCTGTATTTAAATTTCATTTAAAACAACTTTCAGAAAGATCATTCTGAGATTAACAGCTAGAGGGGGTAATAGGGGTAATAAAAGCACGTTTTCAAATAGAGGAAATGCAAAAGAAATATAAGAGGAATATGTTACCTCTGGAAGTATTACTTACCAATTGAAGCAAACTGAGAATCGAGACCCAAAGTTAAAAGCATGAAAAAAAATAATATGGACCAAAATGGACCACCTGGGAGTTGGGCTAGAGCCTCTGGATAGGCAATGAATGCCAAATCAAAACCTACGAAAAATGTATGATATTTTAAATTAGTTATCAAGAATATTCACATATTTAAACATTTAAAACATAAGATATTAGAAAAATCTCATCTTATTTGGCAACACAATCCATGACATAATTTTTTTTTTACCAACTATTTCACATTCCCTTTTTACAATATTTAATTTGGTTGTTTTGTGATATGATAATGTGAACATGTGACATGAATTAAGTTAGCAAATAGACTGCAATGTAAATGGTACATTCCTTACATAAGAAAGTTTGTTTTAATAGTTTTATTTAACTTATCTTATTTTTTAAGATTGACAAAGAATAAAAGCTGTCTTAAATTCCAGAAACATAAATTAGTTCACGTTTTCTTAGCCTAGATACTCTAAAAGAATTGCACTATTAAAGAAAGATATATTTAGGGACTAACTTTTGTTTTTAACCTTCTCTCCAAATGTTTACCCAGAATCACTATATGCATATATGCAAAATCGTATGTAATGAAACTATAAATTAAATCTTGTTTTCCATTTGATGTTACCTTTAACATGCTTTTTAATTTTGTGCCAGTTATATTAATTATGTGATTCTCAGTTTTAAGTATTTTTAAGTTTCTTCAACCTCCCAGAGGACTAACTTAGGATTCATGAAAATTAGCTTTTAGTCTAGGCACTATCACTTCCTAAATATTTGACCTTCTGCTAGACATATATGACATTTCTGTGCATCAATCCTCTTCTCTGTAAATGAGGAGCTAGACACTAGATAATCTACAAGATCCCTGACATTCCATTATGAATCACCAGTCTTTCCATCATATGATACTAACTATAAACAAAATTTTAATGAAGCATCCCTACTTAAAACAACCCTAGTATTTTTTCCCCAGGAATCTGTAGCCAGATAATTAAGCATCCCTAGCTAATATCTGTAAAATTAGGGAGTTCACTAAGATTCCTTTAAAGCTAGACACAACTGGAAACTCAAAGTCACTTGACTCTCTCACCTATATGATGTTCATGTGTTTTAAAAATTCAAACCCAGTAATATAATTGCACAGAGGGAATTTGTATATACATTTTGTTTCTTTTATAATGCGTGGGAAGTGCTTAGCAAGGACTAAACAAAATTAAACATCCTATCTTCTTCAGCAATATTTCCCTAATATACTCTTGTTTACATGGATAATCTAAGAATTGTTATATTGTTACAGCAACAAAATTATATAAGATGAAATGAGGAAGAAAATTCAATATTCTAAATCATAACTGTGTTAAGTAAATTTCTATAAATTCTAGTGGAGTTTCATAAGTGAGATACGTTGAATTAATCAAACTTGATAATATATAGTATTATATACCTGATTTTACAACTTGAGAAACTTCCTTTCCAGATATATGGGCCATGTGTCCCAATATAGAAAAAATAGCAAATCCAGCAAACACACTAGTGAGACAGTTTGTCAAACAAACTACAATGGCATCAGAGAAGCAGTTGTTTTTGAACTTATTGTAAGATGATAGAGCAACTAAGCCACCCCAAGCCACTGAAAGGGAGTAAAATATCTGAGTGGCAGCATCTTTCCAGACCTATAAGAGAAAATAATTTAATATTTTAAAACATATACTCAATTTTTATTTGTGTAAATACTTCACATAAGCAAAGAATATATTATTAATAACAATGAAATGAACACCCAAATGCCCATTACTCAGCTTAAGAAATAAAATGTTACAGTCTTTTAAATCCTTTTTGTACCCCTTCCTTATCATTATCACCCTTCTACCCACCAGTGGTAGTTGCTATCCTGACTTTTGTGTTCATAATTTCTTTGTTCTTCTTTACATTTAAGTTTGAATGCTTTGTTTTGGAATTTATAGAAAAGTTATCTTAATGCATGTAAACATATACAACATGCCATTTTTTATTAGGTATTGTGAGATTTATCCATCATCAAGTTGAACTATATAAAATGTCCACTTTGTAATTCAAAAGTGAAACAATATAAGCAAATTCATTTGGCTAAATTAAATATATGTAGTTTTAATCATTCTTTTCCACTTCTTTTTTGTTTGTTTTTGTTTGTTTGTTTTTGTTTTCGAGACAGAGTCTCTCCTTGTCATCCAGGCTGTAGTGAAGTGGTGAAATCTTGGCTCACTGTAATCTCCGCCTGACAGGTTCAAGCAATTCTTGTGCCTCAGCCTCCCAAGTAGCTGGGATTACAAGCATGCACCACCACACCCGGCTAAATTTTTTGTATTTTTAGTAGAGATGGGGTTTCACCATGTTGGCCAGACTGGTCTGGAACTCCTGACCTCAGGTGATCTGACCGCCTTGGCCTCCCAAAGTGCTAGGATTACAGGCGTGAGCAACCGCGCCTGGCCCTTTTCCACATCTTTATTGCCACACTGCATATGTCACAATTTATCCTTTCTCCTGTTGATGGACATTTAGGTCATTCAGTATGTTGCTATTATGGAGCTGTAAACATTCTTGTACATTCCCCATACGTAGGTGTGGAACTGTGATGCCGAAAAGTATATGCATTCCTCCCTTCTACTAAATCTTGCCAAATTGTTCTTTAAAGGGTTGTACCATTTTGTACTCCCACCAGCTGGCTGTGAGGGTTCCCATTCCTCCACCTACTTGCAAACACTTCATTTTCCATATGATTTGTTTTTTTCTGTGAAATTCCTGGTCATGTCTTTTGCCAGTTTTGGTTTGGGCTGTCTTACTCCGTTTCTAAAATTCTTGATGTAATTTGGATTCTAATCTTTTGACTATTATATATGTTGATTTTTTTTCCTCCCAAATTTGTGAGTTAATTTTGTTTACCTTTTAACATTGTGTCCTTTGATGAACCAAAGTTTTTGTTGTTGGTTTACTGTAGCTGAAGGTATCCATCTTTGACTATATGTATTATCTTTGATCTCTATTACTTTTAAAAAACAGCTTAGCCCAAGGTTATAAAGGTACTATTCTACATTTTCTTCTAAAGGAATTCAAGTTTTGCCTATATTGTTAACTTTTCAATTCACCCAGTATTGATATTGTGCACATCAATATGTGTGATATGTGAATGATATGTGAAATTTCCAACTGATGTTGTTTCCTAAGTGGGATATCAATTTTTCAAGGATAATTGATATTATCAGTTAAATCAATTAGATATCAATTCTATCAATTGGATTATCATCACTTATTGATCTGCATTGCCACCTCTGCCACATACCAAGTTCCATTTGTTTTTGAATTTATTTCTGAGACTATTATCCTGTTCCACTGGTCTATATGTTTTTCCCTATGCTAACACCTCACTATTTTAATTAGTATAGCATTTTAAATATTGTTTCATATCTGATAGGACAAGTCCTCTTCACTTCAGATACACCTTGGGGTTTTGGCCTTTTTCTTTTTCAAATAAAATTTAGATCAGTTTTCAAGTTCCATAGAAAACTCTTTTGGGATAGACAGGGGGAGCTGGAAGTGGGTGTGGCAGTCTTGTGTTGTGTAAAAATGCTACTGAATACCATGATGTGTACCTAGGTTGTAGACAAAAGTGAAGAGAAATTCCAAACATAGTTTTAATCTCCGTATCTATTAATCTCATACCAATATACAAGATTATTACATTAGGGATCAGGAAATCGTAATTCAAATTTTATGAATTGGTTGTGTTCAATTGGCTAAAATTGAATCCATGTAAGTTTTAGTTTCATCACTGTAAAATGAGGGAGTTAGAAAAATAATCTTCGCATTGCTGAAGACTCCTCTATCTATAAATTTGTGTGGTTCTCTACTCTCCTGGAGATCTAAATGAAGTTCAGATATTTAAAGGAAAGGAAAGACACCTGATTATGATTCCATGTTTAGAATATATATTGTGAGGAATTTTAAAAAATCTAAGAAAAACAATTGTCATTGCCAGCAAACCCCAAAAAGAAGGAGTTGGGTCATGTTGTGTTGGAGAGTAGAGGGGTGAGAAGATTAAATTGTTTGTCTCACAAGGAGCTTTAGGTTTCACTCTGATTTTTTAAAGATGTTAGAGTCACTGAAACACAGACCAATATAAAAGTGTCATATAAATTTTTCAGAATGATTTCAAGAAACTACAAAACCCAGATATCTTAGGCTTGCAAAAGCCACTAAAAGAATATCAAAGGGGATTTTTAACTAGGCTCAAAGTCATGAGTTTCAAAGAAAATGGTGAATCTAATTCTTAGGGAAAATGCTGCAACTCTAACAAGATAGTATAATATAACAGAAATAATTGAAACAATTGTACATTAGCTCATATTTATATAAAAGCTTACTATTTCCAAGTGCATTAACATAATTTATCTTGTTCAATAGCCTAGCGTGGAGAAGGTGATGAATGCTAAGTTCCATTTTATTTGTTTCTTATTCACCATCCAAAATGGTCTTCAAATTAGGAAGAGATTAGCCAACAGGGATAAAAAGAGTGAGGCCCAAGATAAATGAAGAAGCAAATTAGATGTCCTGTGGACACATCAACGTATACTAATCTCCAAGACAACAATAATAAAATTCCATAGATCTAAAATAAGTTAAAGCTACGTGATTAATCATTGAGTGGAAATTATTGAGCACCAAAAAAGGTAATCAAAGACCAAAGATTGGCATTTCAGTTTTCAGAACGGTAATTGTAAATTAAGGACAGATTTCCACAACTAAAAGCTAATACATTTGGCACAGCTTACAAAACAAATTTACAAGAAATAATTACACATCTTCTTGTAAGCATTTAGAGAAGATGGCAATGGTTGGAAATTAGCATGAGTTCCATGAAGAATACTATAGCAAAGTAAAACTAATATCCATTTTGAATAGTACTACTAGCATGGCAGATAATATTAACATAATCTCTCTTGACTTCAACATAAAATTACAGGTTTTTAGTTGAACAGAAGCTTAATGTGTGCTAAGAATGTGATGTGACTAGTAAAAAAGTGAAAGGGCCGGGTGCGGTGGCTCACACCTCGAATCCCAGCATTTTGGGAGGCCAATGCGGCTGGATCGCCTGAGGTCAGGAGTTTGAGACCAGGCTGGCCAACATGATGAAACCCCATCTCTACTAAAAATACAAAAAAATTAGCCAGGTGTGGTGGCACACGCCTGTAATCCCAGCTACTTGGGCGGCTGAGTCAGGAGAATTGCTTGAACCTGGGAGGCAGAGGTTGCAGTGAGCAGAGATTATGCCATTGCACTCCAGCCTGGGCAACAGAGCAAGACTCTGTCTTAAAAAAAAAAAAAGGGGGGGGGGGAAGTATTCTAGGCCATACTAATAGAAGCATACTATCTGTAGTACACTTACTGTTAATACTCTCAGCAGTCAAATTTTAAAAGATGTTATATGCCAGTGATACATTCAGCCATTATCTGAAGGTAAAGTTGAAACAGGGTTACCCAATTCTTATTCATCGCACATGTTTAAGTTTTTCGTATAAGTAACAATTTTGGTTATGGAATGCTTACTCCATGTCAAATTTATGTTTTAACTTCACAATTCACTAGACAAAATTTGATAATATTTTGGGGATATTAAATTTTGAAGAAAATTAAAATGTATATTAGACCATTAAACTTTCAACAGTAATCTCTAAAGCTACTCTGAGCTTATCCAATAAATCACATAGCCCTAGTCATCAACTTGCAGGTATTTATGCATGAAATATTGTTTTTCAGATTAATAAGCCTGGAATTTTATTGGTCAAGTAGAATCAGTTTATATGAATAAAAATTACTTTTAAAATCCTATTTCTAAAAATTATCTCACTATCAATAAAAGAATATTAATGGCATGTTAAATATTAGCTAAGTCAGACATCCTAGTGGATACAAACTAACAAATTTAACTGTATATTCTTTTGCAAGCTATTACATTACTATATTCATATGGAGCCAAAAATGTTTGGCATTTGCTTTTAAGATTTACCTCCTCAGATAATTTGAAATCCAAATTAAGACTCACCTCAGCTTCCCTAAGTTTTGTAAAATTTGACTGTGCTCCAATATAGTATGAAATGCCTTTTGAAGCACCCTCCAGAGTTGCACCTCGTACTAACAGGATGAGTAGGACCACATAGGGGAAAAGAGCTGTAAAATATACCACCTACCAAGAAAAGTAACCAAAAATTAGTAAATTATTTTTTAAATCATGATGTATAATTTTATACAAGTAAAATTATTAGCCAGTTGAGATTAATTAAATAAAATACAGGGATTTCATAGGGTCTGATGATATACCAAAGTTAGCATAATTTCTTATTTTAGTCCTCACTACTCTCAAGTGATTCATTTCAAAAATACTTTGATGTATTAATCTACATTTCCCAGGTTTATGCTGTAAATAAATAATACATCAGCAGTGATAACTTGGGATCTAAATGGACTGCTCTCATAAATACATCCTTATACATGTCTGAGGAGACTGAATGTCTTCTCTCAGTAAATTACTGCATTGAGGTGAGGAGAGAAATGATTTAAACCCTGCATTGATTAATATATATTCAGTCTTCAAAGAAAAGGAAAATATTTTCTAGCAGATGTTCAAATCCCAGAAAAGCATATTGAAGTGAATACTGGACACCTGTTACTGTTATCCTTACAGCTCCCATTAAGAAAGTTTGATAACACACATACAAGTGCACTGCTTCTGTACTAGATAACACATGGTTCCAGATGAGCAGATTGCCTTTGAGACCAGCTTTGCCTTAATGTGGATGATTTCCTTGATCCGTAGATGTCCTGTGTTTTATAATACATCCAAGGAGACGATTTAAACAAGTCATCCAGAGACCAATAAAAATTAATTACCTGGGTAAATGGACTTTAATGGACTCTTTCAATATTAGCATCAAAAGGAAACCAAGGGTTTAAAAAATGTGGAACTAAAACATTTTGGAAAGTTTTCACTTGATTTGTGATATTCACAGTATTTTTGTAATGTAACAGCATGTCTCATCACAACTTAACATTAACTGAATGTGCTAAATATTGTACTGAGAATACAAAGACAATATCCCCAGTGATTCCTGTCCTCCACCTTTGAGGAAATATCCATTGACTAGTTAAAAACACATAAACATTTTTTTTCTGGGTATTGTGTAACTGTTCACAGAGAAAATTTCATGTTGTTCTCTTAAATTACCATTATTCTCTCTGAAAGTTTATAAAAGTAAACAATGAAGTGAGAAAATATAACAGAATGTTTTTCAGAAGAGGCCCTTTCACTGAGAGAAAAAGTTCTGTGTCCATTTTGGCAATCTTTAAGAGAATGAATACATAGTTTGTGTGTGTATATATACATATACATATATATATACACACACACAGACACACAGACACACACACATGCACACAAACACACACATTTCTCTCTCTCTCTCTCTCACCCCCCCACACCAACTGGGGGATTCCTGATACTATTACTCTATACAGAACAAGAATCTAGACTTTCCAAACCATATGTTGCAATATATGATTCCATTCAAGATGCTTCTTTATATAGTAGGATAGAAAATTTAATAATATACTCTTAAACCTCAGAATGCTCTATCAGCTAAAAGAGTCCATGTTTTTAGGAAATGTGCACCTCTAGTACTAGTTTTTATTTTGTTTGTTTGTTTTGTATTTAGCAATAACAGAGATCCTATGTGTTTACTTAGAGCTTAAAATAACTATTTAGAAAGCTTTTCACACATTTGAATGCTCCATTATAGAAGGAAAAAAACATGTTTTTGATAATGTTTGATACTGAACTACAATGAAATTGGAAAGCTGCTATATCACTATCTAATGCGTTTTTCAAGTTACCTTGCCAGAAGACTTGATTCCTTTAAATAGTGCTGCTCCAACTATGAGCCAAGCCAGAAGAAGACAAAGTGCTAAATACCACACAATTACTCCAGTCTCATTCATTCCACTTGACCGTTGGAGCGCCACTTTACTGAAATACATAAGTCATTTTATGATCACAGAATCACTTGACTTAAAGAAAATACATTGAATTTTGTAATACCATTTATCCAGGTGGAAGTTTCATGAATATTGTATCTTATTAATATGTCGAAGTTCGGTGAGCCTTTATTGATAGATACTATCAATATGAAGAGGCACAGATAGTTCATTAAATGGCCAAGCTCTGAATTCAGTTAACCACAGCCAATCCAAAGTTTCAAACCATAGAATAAAAGATCTACTGATTCTTTTAGCTATTACTTTCCTCTATTTCAAGATCTTTTATATAAAGAAATTGACTTTATGTCAGATTATTTTATTTTACTATTATAGTATTTTCTCATGTTAAAATAATGAGGAAAACATTTAAAATTATATTAAATATTTCCTCATTCCATACTTATAGATATCATCAAACTCAAATGATCCTGTTATTCACACTTTTTCCACAGACTTTCTGTAAAATTCCAAGATTCTCACCAGGTACATGCATGAATCTAGGATCTTATTTCTAAGCTTGAAGTTTGAGAACATTTGAAGATCCAAAGTTTAACAGAGTTACAAAGGTCATTAACAGTGAATGAAGAAGAGGTCATTTAGCAGTAGAGTCAACAATATTAGGTAAGGGTAATGGATAGATATAGAGTAAGTAAAGAGAGATCATTTGAAATTAATGAAAGTAAATATAACACTACATATCTATTCTTACCATATAATGACAACAGTAAACAAAACTACTGAAGAATTACACTTTTTAAAAAAGCAATATTATTCATCACCCAACAATTTATCATTACAACTTGATCATTGTAGTCTAAACTTTGTATGTGTTTTCTTCAAAGCAATTTCCTAACTCATAGCTAATAAGTGCTTAATAAATCATTACAGTGTTGTGACCATTTAATAACTAATTTATAAAAGACACATTGCTGACTATGAGCTAATTTTGCAGGTAGCTACTAGTCACCTGGGATAGGTAGACATTTGAGTTAAATGAAATATAATTTGTCCTGACTTTCCTTTTTATGTGTTAAGCAAGGGGGTTTGATTAATATTTTGTTGTTTTATATAAATTTTAAGATAACATCTGCTTAAAAGTAAATCATCTAGTATACTTACTTCCAATATTGTTCACTGGGAAGCTGCCCTGGCTGATAAATTTCACTGCCATTGATGCAGATAAAATTGTTGATGTCTACCCAGCTTTTATTCATTTGGACGATCTCCTGTAT
The DNA here is from genome assembly GCF_037993035.2 of Macaca fascicularis. NCBI lineage: Eukaryota > Metazoa > Chordata > Mammalia > Primates > Cercopithecidae > Macaca > Macaca fascicularis. The sequence continues at coordinate 122,890,664 of NC_088395.1, read as the reverse complement.
TCCTTTATTCACTGTACTCACATTACAGTGAGTTACTAAAGATAATAAAAAATATAGACACAGACATGTACTTAGTTTTAGAAGATTGCTTTCCTAGAAAAAAAGTTTTAACGGTAAAATATTTAAATTATCATCAAAATTGTTACTTGAAAAAAGTGGAGTAGAAACCTTACAGATGGAATAAGCTATGTACATTCAGCATCTTAAAATCTTTTCTACTAAACTAGGAGGGATTACAAAACTGTCTACCCTTTTAAGCTGTGATTGTATTTACAGTAACAACAGGTATAGAGTAACAATTGTTTCAGTTGAGGTTTAGTGCGCTAACAAACTTTTGTGTGTAGATTTACCTATCCAACCTATGCATATAGACAAATTAAGGCCTTTAAACTTCTCAGTAGCATTAAATATTTATAAATTTATCCTCTGATGTACATAGGGAATTAAAATGGTAATAGCCTACGACATGGATGGTACATTATCCCAAAGATTAGCAACATATGACATGAACAACACCTACTGTCTCCTGAGACACACACAACTATCCTGGATAGTATTATCATTTTCTCAGTTTCTCCTCTCCTGCCCAGGACATAGGCCTGGAAGAAGTACTCTTAGGCATGATTTAGCCTTCCTGGCTGCTCTCAGGGATTAACACATTGTATTACTCATTTTTCCGATTATATATGCTATCTTCTGCTTTCACCAGTGACCTTTGGACCATTTAAAATCGTACCTAAGTTGCTTAGAGAATGATTTGACCCTTCAAGCTTATAAAAAATATATAAAAGAACTATTTGGTGGTTGACAAATTTTACCTATTGGTGATCTGCTACAGTTTTTATCTGACCACGAAGAACAATTTTTCCATGGTAGTTCACTTTGAAAAGAAGCAAACATGTAGTAAAGACTATAGGCAATTATGACATTGTAATAGATTGTCACAAAAATGGATATCAGGACCATTGTAATTCCCACACCTGGAAAGAAAGAACAATTAAAATAAAAACCAAACTCAAGTGAAATTTATTTTGCTAATTTATAAAAAAGCTGATCTCAATTACCACAAAATCTATTTTAAAATAAAAAAGACTATTTCAGGCAGGATGCGGTGACTCATGCCTATAATCCTAGTACTTTTCAAGGCTGAGGAGGGCGGATCACTTGAGGTCAGGAGTTCAAGACGGTTAACATGGTGAAACCCTGTCTCTACTGAAAATACAAAAATCAGCCAGGCGTGGTGGTGCATGCCTGTAGTTCCAGCTACTCGGGAGGCTGAGGCAGGTGAATTGCTTGACCTTGGGAGGTGGAGGTTGCTGTGAGCCGAGATCCACCACTGCACTCCTCCCTGGGCATCAGAGTGAGACTGTGTCTCAAAAATAAATAAATAAATAGATAGATAGATAGATAAATAAATAAAGACTGTTTTAAATGACTTTTTTCCTTTTTCTTTCTGGGAGAGTAGGGGCTAATGTTATCTGAGTAATTTTCTTCTAAATTTAAATTTATTTTTATGATTGGCTTTCTGATGCAGTTTCTCAGTTGATTAGAAAGCGTATTAAGGCCAAGGCCAGAAGACTTGTTGTAAGCACAACAAATTCACATAAACAAAAACCCATGTCTATTACATTTTCTTATTAAGCCTGCAAATTCTTGTCAGATCATGCAAAGTCGACATCTTTAGACAAAAAAAAAAAAAAAAAAAAAATTCAAAGCTCATATCTTATTTACTCACTGACCAATACAATATTCATCTAGACATCAACATTTTGAAAAGTAGAAAATGAAGCCTCTAAAATAATGACCTGGAGGGATGGTGTACATATATCTACAACCATGTGTAAAGAAAATTAAATAATTCAGTAACAATCTGAATTTAAATATCCAAAGTTTCCTTAACTAAGCAGTTTCAAAATGCAGTTTAGCATGCTGAATATAACGCCTATGCTTAAAACTAGCTTTTAAGGTAGTTTCTCCACTCTTCCAGAACAATATTTTATTTACCTCACTATGAATTTATTTTTGATGTTGCATTGAAAACAAATAATTTTCAGCAGCTAGCACATACCAAAATGATATTTAATCTTCAGTCAAAAGAGGTAGTTTGATGTTTAATAACAAGGCATTTTTAAGCTTTATCAGCGTCCTATTCTATTAAGAGCATCCAAGAAAAAATAGTGACCTACCCTTCAACTTTTCTGAATGAGGCATTGTAAAAGATATGCAAAGGCAGTAAGACACAGACTACATATGAAGTAGAAAAAAGTTAGAGCCTTTAAACTAGAGCACAAGACTATGTGGTAAAAGAATTCACCAGGTGAAAATGGGAAAATAATGACACCCTTCTAACCGTTCTTGGTGTGCTTTCTAACCCTTCCCATTTCTGCAGCCCATGATAAACAGAAATAAAAACATTTGATTTTTTAAATTCTGCAGTGGCATACTGTACAGCGAAACAACAATAATGTATGTTTTCTTTGCCTTAAATTGTCAGAATTTTAAGCAATTTTTTGTTCCTCACAGTGAAGGTAGCTATATGCACAAATATACAAATAACCATGGTGAAGAAAATGCTTTATTACCAACCTTGAAACAATGGAAGAATCCTCCAAACTGAAACTGGACCTAAGCTAGCAAATTGTCCCAGTGAACACTCAAGAAAGAACAAAGGTAAACCAGCCAATGCTAGCATAATTGCATAAGGTATCAAGAAGGCGCCTAAAAAGGATGAGAAAGAATCAAAGCACTATTATAGCTCAGAGTCTTGATGGCACTTTGACAACCAGCATAACATTTTAAAAGTATCCTGATACAGTGGAATCAGAGAGTGCTGGGTTTGGGCCTAAAATTCACTACTTTCTATGAATAAGTAGTTGATTTTTTAAACCTTGGATTTCTCGTCTACGAAATGGGGATGCTAGTATTACCAAATGAGGCTGTTGTGATTACTAAAAAGTGTAGAGTATAAAAAGTAAGCCAGAGGAATTGAGCGATCCCAGGCATTGGAACCAGATAGACCTAGGTTGAAATCCTGGCTAGACCATTTACCAGTTATGTGACCTCCAGCAATTTGTCTAATGTCTGAACCTTCGATTCCTTATAAAAGGGGAGAACAATGCCAACTCACTTTGTGGTAAGGGTTCAAATACAGGGTCTATGTGAAAACACTTGCTAAAATGCCAGGCACATGGCCCATGTTCAACATTGGTTTTCCTCCTTTCTCCTTTAAAGATAAACGGTATATTTTTAAGACTTAGGGTAAAACTGCTAATGTGGCTCAGAGTATAAGTTACTGCAATTAAGTTTATTATTCTCCAAAGAGTCACAAGGTTCTTCACTCAGTATTAGTACAAAATGTATTGGTTTTGTTTGAAGACTCTGAACTTTTGAGAAATACTTGTAGTTAACTTTCAATTTCATAAGGAATAATTCTCCCACACTAGACAATTCACCTCGCCCATACTTTTAACCATTTATCATTTTCCTTTTTCTTTCTTTCCACTTTTGGGGCATGGTATTTTTCATTAGAAACCATGCCAAATTATGGGTTGAAGCAAGGGCAGAATATTAAGCTTACTAATAAAACATTCCAGAAGTATTGGCAAAGTTTAATAAAGAATGTGGGGATCAGTGGATAAAAATGGGTTTTCAGATTATATACATTTTATTTACTCATGTTACAGTTTTGCCTCAAGTATTTTTCATATTATGATACTGTAACATCATACCTAGGAATAACATTTTTTCAACTCTCAAAATGCATTCTACTAAAAATGAGTCTATAAAGTACTTGTTATTTATTCACAGGTAAGTGGTTTACTTTAACACTAACCCTGGAAGTCACTAGACCACAGGGAAAAATATGTTTGTATAGATGTTGCAATGCACATACCATCTTTACTACGACTAATAGAAGTTTAAGTCCTATGAATGACAAATATGAAGGAAAAAAATTCGGAATATCCCTATTTAACTACAACAATAAACAAGCTTTACCAGCTGAGTGTGAACAGGTATTTTTCTTTAAAAAAGATTATTTTCTTCAGTGTTATACCTGACTTTTCACCTATTATATTATTTTATTATTAATACTATCCATAGATGATAAATTGTTAATATAGTGGCCACAAATTGTCAATACTACAGACCTAGACCTTAAAGTGGTATGACATTTCTCTTTAATAAACTGTTAAAAAGAATATACAGATAAAAATATTTCCAGACTTTAGAAATAACTTTTCAAACCTGACTATATTTTTAAACCTAATTCGCATTTAACAAATTTTAATTTCATTTTCCTCTTCCACTCTTGGATAAAAGAAGAAGGACTGAGAGTGTCTAGATCATCTATTACCCAAATGATGTTATTATAAAAAATTGAAAGCCAATATGGCATATTAAATTTCAGAGGAAATAGTGAAAAATATAATAGCATACAATTAATATTATTTTTGACTATATTTTCAAAGTTTCTATTAAAACTAGTTTAATATAGTTCCTAAAAATTCATGGCAATTACTGGGCTTATGTATGATGTCAAGGCACAGGGAATTTCTTATTCTAAACATGAGTTACAAGAGGCTCAAAATGATCCAGAATGCTTCTCTTTACCACACTGGACCTTACGACACAGACAGAAATAAAATTGTGATTTCTGATGCATTTTCCAGCTAATATTCGATACCAAGACGACTAAATGACCCAGCTTCTAGATAGGGGAATTCATGCTACTGACACTTAAAGTGTTTAATAAACGGAGTTCCTTTCTTAAGTCTCTGAAGACCACTGTGAATATTTGAATGTAATCAGTTAACATGAAATGTGATTGAAATATCACCACACAAAATCCTATTATACTAAGAAAAATAATTATAGTGGCACAGTCTCACTGGTACCCAGTTATGAAATATAAGGGCATGCCACCTCTATACTTCTAATAGAACCTGTAATTACAAGTAAATAAAATATGGTGTAAGTGAAAAGTTGTTTGGACATTACTAGAGAATTGTGCAATTCATTTTATTTCCCTTTGTGTGTCACCTCAAAGTTATTTGTCTCTCCTTTTTCTAATTGAGTCTACTCTAATGATCTACAAGGTATACACAGTGTTTTTTTTTTTTTTTTTTTTTTTTTTTTTTTTTTTTTTGCAGGACTAAAACATCAATTCTTGAACTAAGTTATTTCATTTTAGAAGGATCTTCCACATAGTCAGTCCAATTTGGAATACATGTAACTCAATATTGCAGCTTAAAATACTAAAACTTTAATTACTTTTTAATCATCTTTTTCCACACTTAAATCACCAAAATGTAATGCATTTAGCTAAGCAAATAATTTATTTGAGCTTCTTAATAGAACTTATTTTTCTGTTTCTTTCTGATTCAGCTATAAATTAAGCAAAGCACAACTTGAGTTTGAACAGATTATCACAGAAACATGCATAAATTTGGAAAAGTATGTCATAGTTGAAGATTACGTGAGATCTCAAATCAGAAGCTTAGAAGTGCTAAAAATAAAGCTTTTATCAAGTTTATGTCTGAGGATTTTGTGAAACTAGCTTTCTAACTTGAGCTAGTAGCTCAGACTAATAATAAATTCAATATGCTTATTTCTCATTCTCCCACTAACCCAGACCATCAACTATCATATGCCTTCCTTCAACTCGTAAAACATCCTCAGAGGCCATACAGCACCACACTTAAAACTGAAGGGAAAAGCGGGGGTGGGGGTGGGGGTGAAATAGAATACCTCCACCATTGTTGTACGTCAGATATGGAAATCTCCACACATTTCCTAATCCCACTGCGTATCCAACCATAGATAGAAGATAATCCGATTTTTTGGACCAGTTACCACGGTCCTGATTCTCATCATTTTCACCAACATGGAAATTCTCTGATGAAGCCGACACTTTCTGGGGAAGAAAAAATATCAACAGCTTGCCTTTCTACCATTACAAATTCCACAGAAGCATAATTTCACAAATCCATAGAGCAACAGAAAATGGGGGGAAGAAACCCTGAAAACCATAGCTCAGGGGAATGCTTTACAAAGTTGGGAAGATTTCTGCTGATAGCTGCTTGTACTTTACACCATTTACCCCTTAAAATGAGCAAAGTTCTGTAAGTAGATATGTTTAATACTCCATCAGTTGAGATTATCCAAATTTTGGTAAAAATGTTAAATGTGACACCAGTGTGAGACACAAATGAAAGCAGACAAATCAGGTTTGAAATACAAAGGTGTTTGTCACACCAGTGTGAGGGGAAAATGAAACTAGACAAATCAGGTTTCAAATACAAAAGTCTTAAAGATGAATTAGATAAAGTCATTACTATTGATATTGTAGCAGATCTTTGAGCAGGATCAAATGTAGTGTCTGCTGGAAGAAAAAGCAAGAATCTATAAACTTTTCTTATGGTTTGATAGTATTGGATGTATCAAGTTAAGGGTAGTTTAACTTTTCTCTGTCTTACAGATTAAAATCAGTGCCTTTCTAAAAGCCACAGAATAATATGCAGAGACAAATAGTCCTGTCTCAGCAGAGGAAGTAGCTCTGTCTCCACTTGGGAGGGAGAGAAGGGACAGGGGTTCTCTCCCAACCTGCTCACTTCTCTGGGGTATGGAGGGTTCCTTGGGTCAATTAAGAACCGTGTGTACTTTTGTACTTTCCTCTAGCATATGGACACAGTTAGGAGACGGACAGAGAACAGGATTTTGTGGGTACCCCCAAGGCAGAGGATGAGGTGGCCCTAAGTCTTCTAGCTATGAGAGTAAGAGTTTTCTTTCTTCTCTACTCTATAGGTATGTCTCAGGCACACCTAATAGTTGAACAGAAATGTGGAGCACAAAGAACAGCCACAGAAAGCAAAAACAGACTAGCAACCCCCCTTAAGTTTTCCACTCTCAGGTCCTCTACACCTCCCGCAGCTCCCAGACCCCTACCTCCTTCCCCCTGCACTTGAAGAAACTCGAGCATTTCAACTTGTCCATGGTTCACTCCCTCGGCTGGCTCCGCCTCGCCTCCTCTTGCAGTCTGGCTGAGCTTGACTGGTGGCAGGTGCACACTCCCCTGTTCCTACCTGCCAGAGTGAGTGAGCCACCTTGCCCAGGGGTGGGACCATTTATGAAGAGAAGCTCTCTCCTCCCCCTCCTGGGTGTCCAGTAGTGTCAATTACCGGAAGGGACTAAAGTGAGGCTCTGTTTTTTCCCCAGATAAGCCTACATGTAGCAATCTCCTGCCCCAGCCCTGGGAAAGGGCTGGGCTGCTGGAGAGCAGAGCAGTCTGAGTCGAGATGACTGACAGCCTTTGACTCAGAGCTGTGTAGGTGCGTTTGCAATCTAGCCTCCTTTCCTGGGTCCCCTGTTTCCTCCTAACCTCGCCTCTCAATCTGGTCTCTGTTCTGGGGCCAAGTGCTGATCTGCACATGTGCTGGAGGGAGAAGGGGGCCATTCTGTTCCCCAAAATTCTCCCTAACAGACCATACCACCCTGGGTCCTCAGATTTCCCAAATTTTTGCCCCTGACTAGAAAGCACTTGATTCCCTGGGGCAAATGCTGCTCCCAGAGGAAAAGCCCCTGAATTGGGCACCTTGAAAAGCAGCCATCTGAGATAAGATTACCCACCTGGCTCTGCCTGTAAAAAGCAACCTGGAGCCTATGTCTCAGGCTCCTTTCTCAGCCTTCAGGACAGCTTTGCCTTTTACAGGGATTGCTTTGTATAGTATTTCAAAGAAGCCAAACACAAACAAATTATTGAGCAGGTTTATGGGAAATTCTAACCTTAACAAAGGAGCACTCTCTGTAAGAAAGATGAGGCCTAGAAAGTAAACTATGAGGAAACATCCCAGCTTGACCAGGGAGGAAATAATTATTATAATGCTGTTTACCAGTGGAATGCCTTTTCATCAGGAAACTCAAAGGATTTAAACTAAGTCTGCCCAGGTAAGAGATAGTGACGGTGGTTCTATGAAGCAAAGCACAAATTCATGCACACAGAGGAATGAACAAATAGGCAAATTCTGTACCCTATGTACAGCTCCTTTGTCTCCACTGACTGAAAGAATTTTCCATTTGCAATAGAAATATGCCCTGGGGAATCTTGGCAGGTAAGGTAGAGAAAAGTCCATGAAAGATGTAGGGTGGTAGGAAGGAAAGTATCAATAAGTTTTATTTAACTTTGTCTTGAACGTAACAAAGGCTAGTGTGCGTGTGTGTGTGTGCACGTGTGCATGTATCAATGGGACATTAGGGGAGGGAGAGTGCTAATGCATGAGTGTGTGCCTATTAGTACTATACACTACTGGTATGACCTAAAGGTTAAGATGAAACATAGAAGGGAGAGGAGCAAGAAGGGCTTATAAACCTCCTTATAAGAGGATGAGCTAAAAAGCAAATCCAATAGCATTTACTAAACTATCAAAGTCCCATATAAATGAAAGGAGCCAACCGTGGGGCCCTTCAAACAATTGGTAACCAAAGGAATAGACAGAAAACAAGAATCCTAAGGATAGAGAGATTATGGGACTCACAAGGTGTGTTAGTTCATTCTCATGCTGCTATGAAGAACTACTTGAGACTAGGTAATTTATAAAGGAAAGAGGTTTAATTGATTCACAGTTCCACGTGGCTGGAGAGGCCTTGGGAAACTTACAATCATGGTGGAAGGGAAAGCAAACACGTCCTTCTTCACATGGCAGCAGGAGAAAGAAGTGCCAAGCAAAGGGAGAAAAGTCCCTTATATAACCATCAGATCTTCTGAGAATTTACTCACTATCACGAGAACAACGTGGGGGTAACCACCTCATGTTTCAATGGCATCCCACCGGGTCCCTTCCACCACGCGTGGGGATCATGGGAACTACATTTTATGATAAAATTTGGGTAGGGACACAAAGCCCAACCATATCACAAGGAAAGGGTATCTGTTATACAGGGAGACCAACTCTCCCTGCCTGTTACACAGTAAGGTTTCTATTACCTTTGAGAGTTGGAGCATTTAACACATAACATGTGAGATTGATTTTAGATAATATACTTCTGTTTGTTGGGGGGGGGGGGGTAGGATTATTCCCATTACCATGCTTTGCTTTTCATGACCTGGCTCCTGCCTACCTTTTTAGTATCATCTCTTTCCATTTATTGTCTCAAATGCTTAGTGTGTATGTCCTTTTCTGTAGATGCACAAATATGATGTTTCTCACCTCAGTGCCTTTGCTCATGCTATTGCTTCTTCTGGGAATTCCCACCCTCCTCTTCATTTGGCTACTACTCATCCTTTAAAACTCTGCTTAGGTGTCCTCCTTCAGGTATTTTCACAATATTTCCTCCTCTATTACAGGGAACTAGATTTAGATGTCTCTCCTCTGTGTTCCTATGCACCCTGTATTCTTTTTATATTGTGTGAAATTACTTGTTTATCATCCACTAGACTACCAGTTCTTTGAAGGCAGGGAGACTGTGTTAATTCTTCTTGTACTCCACACATCTAGCACAAAACCTGATGCAGAGTAGTCACTCAGTAAATATTTGTTAGAAAAATTGACTCAGACAAGTAATTTAATGACTTTGTTGCCAAAAAAGGGAAAGGACACCTGGTCTATAATTCACTTTCAAAGACTCAAGAGATCCAAGAGCATATTTTCTTTTCTTTGGGTCCTGATTTATTAACTAATGAACAAATCATGTTTATGAATTATTGATTTGGAATTTGAAAGAAGCATGGAAGTTGAAGGTGTGAAAGAAAGAGGGAACTACGTAAACTCAATCACAGGGATATGAATGAGCATGGTGTGGGAAAACAGGAGAAGACTTCATTATTGGAGTAATAAAAAATAAGTAGAAAGAGAGAAAGTGTAACCACTCATCTGCCTTGCAATCTAGGCCTAAGCCACAGTCTGAAAGGCAGTAGTAAAGTGATTGTTAACTTGGGCATGACACATGGCAAGCTCTGTTTTAGTTGTGCAAAAACACCTCAACATTATAATTAATGACCCACATGCACTATGTTGTTCAGTGGGGGATTTTTAAACATGGGCCATCCCAGCTAGGACATACACAATAGCCATGAATCTGATTTGCTATTTTTTTTTTCACACACATACACACAAAAAGCACCGTCAGCAATTGAGACGGTTTGCCTCTGTGTTCCCACCCAAATCTCATCTCTAATTGTGATCCCTGCATGTCAATGGAGGGACCTGATGGGAGGTGATTGGATCATGGAGGCAGTTTCCCCAATGCTGTTCTGGTGATAGGGAGTTCTCATGAGGTCTGATGGTTTAAAAAAGAGGCAGTTTCCCCTGCACTCTTTCTCTCTTGCCACTTTGTGAAGAAGGTGCTTGTTTATCCTTCGCCTACCTCCATAAGTTTCCTGCGACCTCCCCAGCCATGTGGAACTGTGAGTCAATTAAACATCTTTTAGTTATGAATTACCCAGTCTCAGGTAGTATCTTTATAGCAGTGTGAAAACAGACTAATACAGCAACCAAAATATTTAGTTAGTAATAAGTCCCTAGCAACTAAAAATCAGCTTATAATTGTGATTTTGTCCAGGAAACAAGTTAAAATAAAAATTGATCCAATAGTTACATCCCATATTCTTCTTCTTTCTCACTAAGATTATGTCATTAACCATGGAAGTTGTCTTCAGTCTCTTATTTAAGATGACGGATATCCCAATTACCCTGATTTGATTATATGAATATATCAAATTATCCATCACAAGTACCTCCAAAATATATACATCAAATATATAATTTAAAAAATAAAAATAAAAAAGAAGGCATTTGAACACTTTCATGAAACCCAATGCCTTATTGAGCAACCACATTGTTTTTTAGACGTCTCCTGAAAGAACTCTTTTAAACTTCACCATCTGAAAGTGTGAAAGAATGAAGAAGAAAGACTAGTTGGTCTACAGTAAAAATAAATAATATAAATTCCTATTTTAGTAAATGTGTATACATGAATTAAGCATTTGAAGTTTATGGTTTCAGACATTAACCACTTTACTAAAAATCAGACTCTACCCATAGTCAAAACATTAGTAAGTTTTTCTAGAAAAGGTTCCTATAATTCTAAGAAGCAAGACTTATTTAAGAAAGAAAATTTTGTTGTCAGCCAAAGAAGTAATGATTCTCTAGCAGTATTAACAACTAGTGAATTGACAGAGAACATGAATCTTGCTTTCTACAGAATATAAAGGATAACATGCCATAGAATCTTTAAAGAAAATAATAGCTCCTGATGTGTAATTTCATATTGGTTCTTTCCAAATAGGGAAGGTGAATTTGTTAAATTTCATGTTTTTGTTACATTGCCTTTAGCATAACATAGAGCTTTTAGTATAAACTTTATATTGAAGTGTAACATGTATACCAAAATTGGACAAATTATAGATATAAAGCTTGATGAGTTTTCACAAACTTAACACTCCCATGCAACTAGCAGTAAGTTCAAGAAACAACATTAGCAGAACCTCAAAAGGCCTCTTATTACCCTCCCCAAGATTAGCCACTATCTTGAGTTTGACCACCGTAAGTTAGTTTTGCCAGTGTTTGAACTTTTAACAAATGGAATATTGTAGTATATACACTTTTGTGTCTGACATCTTTGACTCAACCTTATGTTTTAGAGGGTCTTTCATACTGTTACATGGACCTGTAGTTCATCTATTATCATTCTGTATCACATTACAATGTATGAATATGCTACTATACAATACATACTAAATTCACTTAACCATTTCACTGATGAACAGTTGAGCTGTTTCCAGATTAGAGTTATTTTGAATATTCCTGCTATGAACTTTCTTTTAACATTTCTTCTTTATGTATTTCTGTTAGGTATAGACCTGGAGTAGAATTTCTGATCACGGGGTATAATAAATTCAGCTTTAATATATGTTACCCAATAATTTTCCAATGTATGTTTCCATCAGCATCAGCACTATAACATAAACCTTTAAAGGCCCCATGGCATGGAATGGGCTGTGGCAAGAGAAGAAAGAAGGTAGAAGAAAGTGAGTGCCTGATGAGAAAAGAAAACCATTATTTACTGAGCCAGGTACTGTGTTAAGCGATCTACATTTATTCTCTAATTTAATTCTCACAGAACCCCTTTGAGGTAGGAAAAAGTATAATTCTCATTTTACTAATGAAGAAACTAAGGCTCAGAGAAGTTAAGTGACTTGCTCAAAATAACACAACTAGTAAGTGAAAGATCTGATATTCGAGCCCAAATGATCTGACTCTACAGCCTATGTTCTCAAACTATTTTACTATAAGAAAATACGGTAACATGTTAGAAAATTCTGTTTGTTGAATCCCTGCTGTAATCCACCAACATTTAAGATAACATGGAATAATTAGGCATCACTTGACCCTCCATATCTGATAGAGCACCACACATAGATGAAACTCTGTTTAATATCCACTTCAGTTAGACTGAACACATTTATTTATATTTCCTCCTTGAAGAGGTCACAACTTAAACATTTGTGCCTCCTTTCCAGCTGAGTCTCACATTGTCAATTTACAAGTGTCACCTGCAAGAAGTTTGGATCCACAGTGAGGACAATCAGTGCTAGGTGCTCAAGGTGAGGGCTGGATTTCAGTAGCTATGGCTCAGAAACAAATATAGACATATATTGTTCTCTAAGGTATAACAAGCAAATAGGTTCGGAGACTCTGGAACACTTGGGTGCTTCACTAACCAACCCATGCAATGCACCCTTTTTCCTAAATACATTTAACCAAGCCAAATCCTTACTATAAAGCACACCTAAATCAGCTGAGCAATGGAGCTAGTGTGGCTGTTTGACTATCTTTTTAAACAAACAATGAATAAACATTTTAACATGACCTAGTTACCTGATACTATTGTAACGATGCATTAAAGGAGGGAGGTACAGAGATACTTTAGAGATACTGCAGTCTCAGTTCCAGACCACCACGACAAAGCAAATATTGCAATAAAGCAAGTTACACATATTTTTTGGTTTCCTAATGCATATAAAAGTTATGTTTGCACCATACTATAGTCCATTAAGTGTGCAATAGGATTGTTTAGAAAACAATGTGTATGTCTGAATTTAAAAATTCTTTATTGCTAAAAATGGTAACAATCATCTGAGTTTTCAGCAAGTCACAATCTTTTTGCTACTGGACGGCCTTGCCTTGATATTGATGGCTGCTGGCTGATAGAGGTGGTTGTTGCTGAAGGTTGTGGTGGTTTTGGCAATTTCTTAAGATAACAATGAAACTTGCCACATAAACGGACTCTTCCTTTCACGAAAGATTTTTCTGTAGCATGTGATGCTGTTTGACAGCAAAACTTTCAAAATCGGAGTCAGTCTTCTCAAATCCTGTCACTGTTTTATCAACTAAATTTATGTCATATTCTAAATAATTTGTTGTCATTTCCACAATATTCACAGCATCTTCACCAGGAGTAGATGCCATCTTAAGAAAATTCTGGCCATGCGTGGTGGCTCACGCCTGTAATCCCAGCACTTTGGGAGGCCGATGCAGGTGGATCACCTGAGATCAGGAGTTCAAGACCAGCCTGGCCAACATGGCAAAACCCCGTCTCTACTAAAAATTAGCCAGGCGTGGTGGCAAATGCCTGTCATCCCAACTACTTGGGAGGCTGAGGCAAGAGAATTGCTTGAACCTGGGAGGTGGAGGTTGCAGTGAGCCGAGATCGTGCCACTGCACTTCAGCCTGGGTAACAAGAGCAAAACTCCATCTAAAAACAAACAAACAAACAAAAAACAAACAAAAAAACCCTCCTTGTTCATGCATAAGACATAACTCCTTATTCATTCAAGTTTTATCATGAGATTGCAACAATTCAGTTACCTCTTCAGGCTGTACTTCTTATTCGAGTTCTCTTGCTATTTCTACCATATTTGCAGTTTCTTCCATCCCTGCCATCTTGAATCCTTCAAAGTCATCCATGAGGGTTGGAATCAACTTCTTTCAGACTCCTGTTAATGTTGGCATTTTGAACTTATCCCATGAATCATGACTGTTCTTAATGTCATCTAGAATGGTGAATCCTTCCCTGAAGTTTTTCACTTTAATTTGTCTAGATTCATCAGAGGAATCACTATCTATTGCACTTATAATTTTACAAAATATATTTCTTAAATAATAAGACTTGAAAGTCAAAATCACTCCTTGATTTATGAGCTGCAGAATGGATGCTGTGTTAGCAGGCATGAAGAGAACATTAATCTCCTTGTACATCAGCGTTATTGGGAGCGTTATTGGGAGTGTTGTGGTTTGTTTTGTCTGCTATCCAGACCACTAAAACTTTCTCCATGTCAGTCATAAGGCTGTTTCACTTTCTTATCATTCATGTGTTCATTGGAATAACACTTTTAATTTCCTTCAAGAACTTTTCTTTTGCATTCACAACTTGGCTATTTGGCACAAGATGCCTAGCATTCAGCCTCTCTCAGCTTTCGACAATCCTTCCTCAGTGAGCTCAATCATTACTGGCTTTTTAAATTTAAAGTGAGAGACGTGAGACTGCTCCTTTCACTTGAACATTTGTAGGCCATTTCGGGGTTACTAATTGGCCAAATTTCAATACTGTTGTGTTTCAGGAAATAGGGAGGCCCAAGGAGAAGGAAAGAGATGGGAAACAGCTGGCCAATGGAGCAGTCAGAATACACACAACAGTTTGCCATCTTATATGAACATAGTTCATGGCACCTCAAAATAATTAAAATGTCAACATCAAACATGACCATAGATTACCATAAGTTATAAGAATAATGAAAAAGTTTGAAATATTGTGAGAATTAGCCACATGTGACACACAGACACAAAGTGAACACATGCTGTTGGAAAAATGGCACCAATAGACTTGCTCAAACCAGGGTTGCCATAAACGCTTAATTTGTAAAAAAGTGCAGTATCTGCAAAGCACAATAAAAGTGAAGTTCAATAAAATGAGCTATGCCTGTACTTAGACTTCACCTTTGGTATACTGGTATTCCTCCTTTTAAATGCATTGCTGCGAGGTATGCTTGCTGCCGGTTTTCATTTACAAAAATAAACTTTATCAAAACTATGTATCTTAGTTCTTAAATCCAAGGCCTTTCAAACAGCCAAATGCCTACTCTTACTTTCTTACCTCAGGAAATTATTTGCTTCACAAGATCTCCAGAATAATTGTTCTTGTTAACTTATTAAATAAAAACAAACATAAAGTATAATTTATTATGAACCCTAACCTACCTGAGTTCTTTGAAGAGATAAAAAAAAATTAAAGAATAGTTATATTAATATTATCTGTGTTCATGTGCAGGCATTTTCAATATGTTTTTCTAATTAATAAAGTTTAAATTGCATCACTACATATTCTAAAGAACTGAAAAAGGAGGTGCTGCAAGCAGAACTAGTCATAAAGTATAACATTTACTTTTTCTTGCTTGCCTGAAGTTCTTTAATGTAAAAGTGATGTCTAATATGTGAATAATACAATGCAATTCTTTTTTCCTTCACCATACATAGCAACGTTCTAGCTTCTTTCTAAAACTGACATATGGAGGGCTATCTGAGGCATCCTTCATTGACGCACTTTCTTTTTTTTTGCTGAATGTCATGGCAACTAATTAATTTGTGCTTTCATACTGACAATTAATATTGTCAGTAACAATAATAATGTGACTGCCTCTACCAATAACAATAACCACTATTACCACAATATCAGCTACCCTTTTCTTTGAGTAGCTACCATATGCCGTGTACTTTATGTTTGTTATTTCTAATCTTCACAACTCTACCAAGCAAGTACTACTGCTATCGCCATTTTTACATATTAACAAATAGACAGAGATAGGTGAAATAACTTGTCCAAGGTCATAGGGCTGGACTATATAGGGGCTGGTATTCAAACCCAGATGTATTAACAAAACCTGAGTTTTTCCCAGTAATTTTGCTACAGAGCTTCTCCTTTCCACCTCAGCCTTTCTCAATTATTACATTAAATTGTCTTCCCTCTTAGTATTCCTCCCTCTTGGTTACTTCTATTTCTCCTTCCTCTACCCCATGTCATGCTTCACCCAGTCCTTCCAAACTCTTTTCCTTTTTCTTGGAAGTCTTCCTTCCTTCCACCTTTCCCCTCTTATCCGGTTTCTCCTTAAAACACAAACAAACAAACAAACAAAACACAAACAAAGGGCTAATTAGTATTAATTACCAGCCTGAACAGATAACACCTTAACACCGGATAGATATCTCACTGCTCCAAACTGAGGATCCCTCTCAGGAGACTGCTGAAGAAAGGAGGGTCGATTCTGTGCATAAGTCAATTGGATCAGTTACATAGACTTTTCAACTGACAATCAGAGATCAGTTTATGAAACCAGCACCAGGACCTCCACCAATATCCATGGAAGGGAGAACTCATAAACAATGAAGTGGAGTCCAGCTGTATAATCAGTATTATTATAGTTGTTAACATCAGTGGGGTGCAGCAATCAGTTACAGGTGGTCAGGCCCATGACCTGTGTTATTGGAATACTGTTGTTTTCAGGCTTAGGAGTGGTGATACACCTGTCTTGTAATTACACAACACCAGCTAATGCCTCAGTGTGGGTTACAGTCTGACTCATTTGTTTAGATCATTTTTGTCTAGAAATGAAGGGAGCTATGTGATTAAAACGTACTAGGAAGTAATGAAAAATGTAGAAAAAAATTTAAACAGTACCTCTTACCTAGTACCTTTCCATTTAATCATTTTACCAGCTTGAATTGCTACTTATAATCAGGTATAACAAGTGAAATAGGTACAGTGTGTCCTAGTCCTTTTTGTTAAGTAGTTCAGAAGAAAACACTCACATTGTTGTTACATAACTTCTTGATGCAAAAAAAAAAAAGGTGTAGATACAGACAAAAAATTGCAACGTTTTGTGACATAGGTACTAAATCCTATTGCCTATTCTGACTAGGGTACCTTTAGGAATTAAAAAATATATATATGTATTGATACTCAGTTTGTTGAATTGTGATAGGTACAAATATGTTATTTTTTTCTGATTACTACCTTTAACCATGATGTGTTCAATCTGCATTTCCTGACCCCTAAAAACACCTCAGGCATATCCCCTAGCTTTTTTTTTTTTTTTTTTTTTATCACTTTTAGTTATTAAAAAGTCCAACCCATTTTAAAAATTGTAACCCATTGTAAAATTTCAATTCATTGCCAGTTTACTTCTTCCCTTCTCTCAGTAATGGCCAAACTTCAACGCAAGAGACTTGGAGTGGTGATTGAATACCACCTGAACTTTCCTCCTCTTTCTTCAGAGTTCCTTTCTACTCTGCAGGGTTGGAGTTAGAAGGCACCACTGGTATAATCTAAACTCAGCTGTCACTGCTTCTCTGGCTATGAATGGTTGGTCATCAATGCCCTCTGCATGTCAGGTATCCAAATAATGGGTGAATGTGAGGTCTTCTGGAGCTATGTAAATGAGTGACTCCCCCCTCACACTGTTAATCTGACAATGAGTTTCAACCTCTTCAAAGCTTCCCTCAGCTCCTGCCTCTGGCAGGACACCTCAAAGCCTTTGGCTGTTGGGGACAGTTTCATCAATTGATAGCCAACTTGGGTAGCATATTGGAAGAAAGACTCAAGCCTGGCTACCTCTGGTGTCATCCTTTTGATCAAAGGGAAACACCTATGTACTTTCTGTGACAACCTGGAGTTCAGACTGTTCCACTAATATCTCTTTTCTGCTGTTTTCTCCTGGTGCTCAGTCATAAAGGACAAATAAGATGGTCCACCAGATAAGCAGAAGTTAAAACAAAGCAAAACAAAAAGCCAGTGCCCCCTTTTTGCCAGGCCCTGCAATTTATGGCAAGCAGTTATCTTGGAGTCCCTTTTACCTTTACTCTTTACCCTTAATAAGTCCTCTCCCTCTTTAAGAGGAAAGTGGGAATCTATAACACTTCATGAGTGTAACTTGTTTTTTTATGCTTTAAGTTCTGGGGTACATGTGCAGAACGTGCAGTTCTGTTACATAGGTATACACGTGCCATGGTGATTTACTGCACCCATCAATCTGCATCTACATTAGATTTTTCTCCTAATGCTATCCCTCCCCTAGCCCCCCAGCCCCCTACAGGCCACAGTATGTGATGTTCCCCTCCCTGTGTCCATGGGTTCCCATTGCTCAACTCTCACGTATGAGTGAGAACATGTGGTGTTTGGTTTACTGTTCCTCTGTTATTTTGCTGAGAATGATGGTTTCCAGCTTCATCCATGTCCGTGCAAAGGACATGAACTCATCCTTTTTTATGGCTGCATAGTATTCCATTGTGTATATGTGCCACATTTTCTTGACACAGTCTATCATTGATGGGCATTTGGGTTGGTTCCAAGTCTTTGCTATTATTCAGGACATTGAATAATCAAGTTCTAAAGTGTAAGTACAGATTTAAGTGTTTAGACTATTGTAATAGCTGGGGGGGGAGCTTCACAGGAGACTTCAGATAAGCCCTGACTGAAAGGATTAGGGCTTATGGGACAAGATAACTGTAATTAAGTAAGAATGATTATAAAGCAGCACAATACAGATCTGATTAGAGCACAAGATTTTGTGGTGGGAGTGGGAATAAAAGAAATGGTTGGCTCATTGCAGTAGAATTACCAGACTGCAACTTCAGATAGGAAGGACTTTGTCTTGTACAACACAGTATCATCATTGCCTTGAAAAAGTTCTGGAGCATAGCAGGCTCAATACATATTTGTTGCTTGCTGAGCCTGAGACTAGAAACACCTGAATCTAAACATCATGCTGTAGGTAGGAGGGAGCCTTCAGAGCTATCACAAACACAATCACTTGAGAATTTTCCAAGGTACATTTGGCATTATTTTGAATTTTATTTTTTATTCAGTGTTCATTCCACACCCTTATTCTATCTGAGGATATCTCATAATAGGTAAGGGTTAAATTGCAGTCCCAGCACATGAAATAAGGCTGAAGAATGACAAAAGTGAAACTCATTTCTATTTATTTGGCTGTCAGAATTGAATTTTATTCCAGTATTTGTGTTATTTCTTGTGGTTTGAAAATCCTGATTTATATTTATTTGCATAGTTGATGGGACCTCAAGTCAGCATACACTTCTGGAGGGCAATTTGACAACGTAAATTTAAAACCTGAAGAATGTTTATACCATTTGACCTGGTACATCGTAATGTTAGGAATCTATCCCTAAATAAACAAAGATGTTGACAAAAAATTAGCTGGAAGGCTATTCATTATAGTGGTATTTGGAATCAATAAAAACTAGTAACACTCTGAATGTCTACACATTTTGTGAATGTTTAAGTAAACTTTGTATTTTTCACCCGATAAAATGTCTGTTGTAGAAGAATACATAATGATATGGAAAAAAATGCAAACCCATATATAAATACTTTGGAAAAAGTCTAGAAGAAATTATGCCAAAATATGAAACAGTTTTCTTCAGGTGGTGAGATATTTAGTAATTTATATTTCCAATCATCATGTATGTGTTTTATAGTCAGAGAGAAACTTTGAGTTTATTTTTTTAGTCTACATTTGATCTTATCTTCTCATCCTTTCCATACAGGCAAAAAATGAAAGCAGACAGAGAAATGGAAATGATTGATAAAGAAGTTAGTGTAATTGAGGAATATATCAGTAGGTATTTAAGGACCATGTCTGGGTATTTAAGCCTATTCCTGTAGTAGTCTGACAAATTCCTCCTTCATATTAATGTTCTTGCCTCCATTGGGCTGTCCATGCAAATAACAACAGAAAAAAACAAACAAACAAAAAAAAACAGGCAAACACAAAAAATAAAGAAAGAAAATGTTCAAATCATATGGCTCTGTGTTTTCTAATGTTACAGGGAGGAAAGAGGATGGTGTATGCACCTGTAAGCCTGAGAATCTCCCGGAATCCCAGTCCAAACTTTTATTCTTCTGTGTCCTACCCTTAAAGTTGGTCCAAACTTTAAAGCAACAAATGAAACAAAGAATCTAGAAACTTTGTGCATTATTATATACTTCCTCCATACTTCTCAATAATTGGGAGTATTAGAAAATAGGGCTACTAACCTCAAGCAGGCAGTTTCCTGCTGATGTCATCTAAGGTAATGGCTGGGTAGCAGAGAGAAGGGCGGTTCTTTGCTGAACTCCATGACCTACGGCCCGTAGCCTTTTCCCTTTCTTTCTCCCTTGTCTCCCTCTCTGCTCTATGTCTACTGCTCACTAGTGCTCTGTTAACTAGTTGGACTGCAAAATTGCAACAGAGTGTAGCAATTTCAGGGTATAAACTATACACAGATTAGTTAAATTGCAGGTACACAGCTTATTGTTTAAATTAGCTAGACACAACTGACTTATTAATTAGGCTCTTAAAGATGCTGTTGCTTTAGATTTTTCTCCAATGCTGGACAGCTCACACATTTGGCTCTCCCCTGTCCTGACAGACAAGGTAGCCCACTACTCAGGGCTAATATAAAACTGTACCTTTTTAAGTATTCCAAAACTATATAGCATACAGTATTTATTTTTTCTACTACTAATAAAAAGTGTTTCTGTTAAATTTTTTTATAAAATAAAATTATAAAGTAAAAACAAAAGTCCTTTACAATTCTTCCACCCAGATACAACTGCTGCTGCTTGAATATATGCTTTAAATATATGAACAAAATCAAATTGAATTTACGTTGTAAATGATTTTTTGATCCCTTCTTTTGTATGTGATATTATATTTTAAACATTTTCTCTTGCCAACGTCTTTAAAAATGGCCACATAGCATCTTATCACACAGGTATAGCACAATTTATTTGACCTATTCTTGATGATTTATAATTTTTTTAGGTTTTCATTGTTATAAGTCATGGTTAAATGAGCATCTTTGTCTAAAAATTGCCAAGAATTATTTCTTCAGGTTGGATTTCTATATGTGTGATTAGAGAAAAAAAGGAATGATTATTTTAATATTTAAGAAACATTGCTAAATTACCATCCAAAATTATGCCAATTTACTCTACCTCAAACTGGCTGAGCAATTCTTGGTATGTGACAACTATGGGGCAGTGTTTTCAGTATGGCTTAGAAACTCTAACCCTGTCCCAAATATACAAGGGTCTTACCTATTTATTCGCATCCTACATTTACCGTAATTTACTACCTGTTATCAGAAAGATTCTCTGTGCGTTTCTACAGACCTTTATTGAAAATGACTTTTTGATACAGCCATTAAGTCAAATTAGTGGCTTTGTTTTCTGATATCTCTTAGGTACATAACCCTATAATTCTACCTATATTGTAAATCTCATCAGAAAGTAATAAAAATTACAGAACAAGTATCCATGTGAAAGTCTTTACAAGCTGCTCTTGTTATTTCAGATAGTCACAGAGACCACCAAATAAACTTAAAGTTAATTCCATAATGTTTTGCATTAGGTTTCATAACTTCCAGCAACTCCTGTGAAGATTATGTGGGAGAAAACTAACACTTCTTGAATGTTAACATGTGCAAGAGAATGTGTGCTTCTCACTTTCCATGCAGAGTCCCATTTAGTCCTCACAAAGCTCTTAGGTGGAAATTCTCAATATGTTGTTTTACTGATGAGGAAAGTGTGGCTTAGGAAGGCTAAGTAACTTTACTGCAATGACTAGAAAACTGCAGAGCCACAGGGGAGACTGAGGTTTATCTGGCACCACAGCTAGAGCTCTTTCCACTTCACAACATGAAATTTTGAAAGATTAAATTGAAACAGAGATATCATCTCTTATGATCAATCATTTTCATTTTCCCCCAACACCTCATACTATGTTTGATTCTATAGCCAGCCAACAACCTGCCATGAACCACTAATACCCCAGGAACATTCTGAAAATAAACCAATATGTAACCGCAGAGCACATTAGAAGTCTAAATAAAAACCACCTGATGACCCTATGCACCTATATAAAATATATTATATTAAAGTTTTATTGTAAGGCAAAATGACTTATACCCAGTGGTCCCAACGTGGTTGGAGCTGGAGGCCATTATTCCACACGAATTAACACAGGAACAGAAAACCTATAAGTGGGAGCTAAACATTGTGTACACATGGACACAAAGAAGGAAACAATAGACACTGGGGACTACTTGAGGATAGAGGGTGGGAGGAGAGTGAGGATCCAAAACTATGTATCAGTTACTATACTTATTACCTGAGTGATGAAATATTCTGTACACCAAACCCCCACCCCCGACATGCAATTTACCCATGTAACAAACCTGTAAAGGTATCCACTAAACCTAAATTTAAAGTTGGAAGAGAAAAAAAAAAACAATTTTAATGTTTTCTATTAGTCTATCTTTAGATGTATACTTGCTTATTTTACAACATTGAGATAGAATATTTATCCTCAGATACCTTCATTGCAGATCTTTCTGATGTCTAAGAGTTCCATACAAATATCTGAAAAAGATTTTGATTATCTGTATGTCAAGATACAATTTACTAAAGATGAGGTCAGAGCTAATCTAATGTATGAATCAACTTCTGTCAGAGCTTCTCTCTCTTTTCCCATCCCCTTATAAGGAGTGGCTTGCTTTTTCACTTGTTTGTGTCTTATTTCTTTGAATAAATTATTAACCACTTGCATTTATAGGTTAGTATAACCTATACATGGTTATAAATATAACCATTATATTAACCTATAAATGTTTGGGAAACAATCTTTGAGACAGTTCTTTCTGTGTACAAGAACCATCTTGAGTGCATTAAAGCTGTTGGAATTTACGAGATAGCAGCCTAGTTACAGAACTGGCATTGTCCTAGATAAGCTCATGCAACAAGCCATGTAAGGCAAGTTATGATTATACCTCCAAGTTAGAGTTTCTCAACCTCAACCCTGTTGGCATTTTGAGCCACGATGTTTTTTTCTTAATGTTTTAATATCTTTTCAGTTTTACTGAGGCATAATGGACACAACTCTATATGTTTAAAATGTGCAACATGATTTGGTATATGTATACATTGTGAAATAATTACCACAATCATGTTAATTAACACATACATTAGCTCACATAGTGCTATGATTTCAATGTGTTCCCCAAAGTTCATGTGTTAGAAACTCAACCCACAATGCAACAGTGTTGAGAGGTGGAACCTTTAAGAGGTGATTCATAAGCAGAGCTCTCATGAATGAATTAATATTGTTATTGGGAGAGTGGGTTTCTTATAAAAGGATGAGTTCAACCCATTCTCTCTGTTTCTCACTCATGTGATGCCGTCTACCATGTTATGACATAGTAAGAAGGCTCTTGCTACATGAAGGTCACTCAGTCTTGGACCTTCTAGCCTCTACAACTGTGAGCCAATAAATTTCTGTTTATTATAAATTACTCTTTCTGTAATATTCTCTTTAGAAGCACAAAATGGACTAATACATATATTTAATTTTTTATTTTGCTGAGAATGCTTAAGATGTACTCTCAGCAAATTTCAAGTACACAATACAATATTAATTATAGTCACTATGCAGTACATTTGATCCATATAACTTACTGATCTTACAACTTAAAGTTTATGTACTTTGACCAACTTCTTATTTTCTCCACCCGCCCAACCCAGCTCTTGAACACCATTCTGTGAAGGGAAATTCTGAGCATTGTAGGATGTTTAGCAGCATCCCTCGCATCTGCCTAGTAGATGCCAGTAGCACCCCCACACACACCAAGTTGTGATCATCAAAGATGCTATCAGACATTGGCAAATGTTTCCAGAGGTGAGAGGACAAAAACTTCTCCAGTTGAGAACTGCTACTCTCAGCAAAGCATCCCTAACTTTTTTGTAGTGAGGTGCTGCTTCCGGTTTCCACTCAAAGCTTGAGGTTGGGGATTAAAAAAAGAGAGAAGGCCGGGCGCGGTGGCTCATGCCTGTAATCCCAGCACTTTGGGAGGCTGAGACGGGCGGATCACGAGGTCAGAAGATCGAGATCATCCTGGCTAACACAGTGAAACCCCGTCTCTACTAAAAAATACAAAAAACTAGCCGGGCGAGGTGGCGGACGCCTGTAGTCCCAGCTACTCGGGAGGCTGAGTCAGGAGAATGGCGTGAACCCGGGAGGCGGAGCTTGCAGTGAGCCGAGATAGCGCCATTGCACTCCAACCTGGAGGACAGAGCGAGACTCCGTCTCAAAAAAAAAAAAAAAAAAAAAAAAAAAAGGAAAAAGAAAAGAAAAGAAAAAGAAAATTGGTTGTAGAGAAGAAAATCCCTGAGTTAAGCAGATGTGATTAAGAGGGTACAGTGTAGAAGAGTTGCCGCCTGAAAACTATAGGAAAAAATATTTAACTATAGGCTTGATTAATATGACTGATCAATCTGATAGATAAATCAGTTGAAGGCTTTTTGTGTGCCATATCGCCAAACACATTTTAACTGTTTCTTTTGCTAATGTTCTTTTGTATAAGATTAGGCAGGTTAGCAAACTATTATAATCCTCAATTTCCTCTTCTATAAATTGATACAAAATTAACTTCCCCCCAAAGCATTGTTATTAAAAAAAAAAAAAGGTATATTTGCACTACTAGATGGCACAATATATATATATATATATATCTGAAATACGTTATAATGGTTAAGAATTTAGTCTCTGGAACGTATGAATCATCATGTAAATTCCAGTTCTGCCACTTCCTGGCTGAATGACTTTGGACAAGTTGTTAAGCACTCAGTGTCTCAGTTTCTTTACCTGTAAAATGGGGACAATAATATAGTACTTGTTTCACTGGATTGTTGTGAGGATTCAATAATATAATGTAAATAAAATGCCTGTCAGAACGGAAAAAAAAAAGCTCATTTCATATAAATAACAAAGACAAAACTTCGGGCCTGGTGCAGTGGCTCATGCCTGTAATCTCAGCACTTTGGGGGTTCTGAGGTGGGAGGATTGCATTAGCCCAGGAGTTCGAGATCAGCCTGAGCAACATAGGGAAACCCTGTCTCAAAAAAAAAAAAAAAAAGACAAGAAAAGAAAAAAGAAAGAATGAAAGAAAGAATAAAAAAAGAAAGAAAGAGAGAGAAAAAACTTTGGAAAAGAAAGAAAAGCCATTTGATTAGTTTTCTTGCTTTTCCACCTTGATGTTTTGATTTTGGAAATAAAAAAAGGAGGTACTAAATCTATTTTTTGAACTAAATCATAGAAATAATATATTTCCTAGACAGTCTAATAATTTCCTTGCCTAAGTTGAGTTTAACTTTCTAATTTCTAGAAGGGAAATGATTTCCTGAATTTTTAATTTATGTATGATTATCAAAGGATAGTCCAAGACAATGGTGAAACTCATTGAAGCTGACCTAATAACCTGTGCCTCATATGCCCCATGCACCCAGAACTAGAGAGCCCTAGCCACTCTGGAACCACTAAAAGGATTATTTAAAGTTTGTAAAGTAAAAGATTGCAGCAGAGGCTGGCTGGCCTTTTGCCAGTAAAATCATGTTAGACCTGTTTTGTTCATATGTGATTGAATTGGCTTGCAACAAAACATACAATTGTGAGGCCAAAACATTGAGCTTTTCTGAATCACTGAGAAAAATCCACCAATTGAATTGAAAACCTCAAACTCCAAGATTATGTACCTGCTCCTTAAATCACAATAAATTTAATATCTAAGTTCCAACCACAAGGTGGGCAGTTATGCGTTTGGAGGGAAAATAAATAAATTGGTTTCAACATACACAGATATTTAGCAGTCAAACATTTTGTTACAAATATTTCCTGTACTATGCAGCCCTTCTCTTTTCATTCTCTTTCATAATGCCGTCACGTCTAAGAATATCCCTCCAAAATTAAGAAAAAAAATAAAACTTTTAACAAACTAGGAAGAAAGGAAAATTGCTTAACCTGATATATGATTATTTAATCTAAAAGCCTACAGGAAACATTAGGTTTAGAAGCCCCTATACACAATACAATTGAGGATATCACAAGGATTCCCTGTATCAATCTATTTACCAATATACCAGAGGTCCTAGACATTACAACAAGTTAGGGAAAAAGTGGTATGAGGACAGGAAAGGAAGAAATAAAACTGTCATTATTCATGGATGAGATTGTGTATGTAGAAAATTCCAAAGAGTCTATAAGCTATTGAAATTAATAAGTGAATTAGCAAGGTCACTGAATATAAGATCAAATAATTATGTTTCTGAACTTTGTATAAATAGAATTATAGAGTATGCACTTGTTTTTATATCTAGCTTCCTTCACATCTCATTAATTTTATAAGACTCATCCAAGTGGTTGCCTAGAAGTAAATTGTGTGAATATACAATAAGTTTTTTATTCTTTCTATACTTGAGCATTTGAGTTTTTGCAGTTCTTGGCTATTATGAATAATGCTGTTAAGAATATTCGTGCACGTATGTTTAGTGCATTTATTTTTACATTTCTCTCGTATACTATTAAGAGAAAACTTGCTGGATCATAGGCTATTCACTTTAGTATACCATACCAAAGGATCTTCTGAAGTGGTTGCATAAATTTACATTCCCGGACCGGTGCGGTGGCTCATGCCTGTAATCCCAGCACTTTGGGAGGCCAAGGTGGGCAGATCACGAGGTCAGGAGATTGAGAACATCCTGGCTAACACACTGAAAACCCGTCTCTACTAAAAACACAACAAAATTGGCTGGGCATGGTGGCGGGTGCCTGTAGTCCCAGGTACTCCGGAGGCTGAGGCAGAAGAATGGCATGAACCCGGGAGGCGGAGCTTGCAGTGAGCCGGGATCGCGCCACTGCACCCCAGCCTGGGTGACAAAGCGAGACTCCATCTCAAAATAAATAAAAATAAATAAATAAATAAATAAATAAATAAATAAATAAATAAATTTACATTCCCACCAGCAATTCACGGGAGTCCCAGTGGCTTTACATCCTTGCCAATACTTGTTATTATCTGCTTTTTTCACTTTAGTCTTTCAGGTGAATGTGTGTTTCTCAATGTGTTTTTAATTTGTGATTCCCTGATGACTGATGATGCTCAGAGGCTTTTCATATTTCATTGACTATTGGGATATCCTATCTTACAAAGTATCTGGTGGAGTATTTTACCAATTTGTTTATTGGGTTGTCTATCATTGTTGATTTGTATTTCTTTAGATGTTCTCGTTACTCCAACTTTGTTGATCATAGTTTTTATAAACATCCTATCCCAATCTTATCCCAGTCTGCAGCTGGCTTTTTTTTTTTTTTTTTTTTTTGGCTTTTTCACGTTCTTAATGATGCTTTTGATTAATATGTTCTTAATTTTAATGTCCAATTTTATAGCATCTTCTTTTATTAAGTGCTTTTGTGTGTTGTTTAAGAAATCTTTGCATGAAGTCAGTGAGGTATTCGCTTATATTTTCTTATATTTTTTCATAGAAGCTTTATTATTTTACCTTTCATAGTTAGATCTACAGTCCATATGAAATTTCTTTGTTTGTAATATAGAGGTAAAATTTCTTTTTTTTCTATTTGTAGCTCAATAGACTATAAATTCAGCACCATTTATTGGCAAGGTCATCTTTCCCTGGTGCACTGCAGTGGCGCTTTTGACATAAGTCATAAATTATATATGTGTGGATGGAACTCTCTATTTTCCCCATTGTTCTAATGTTCTAATTGTATGTATTGATCTGTTATATATTTTGTCTGATCTCTGTAGGTATTTGACATATTTATGGTATTGTGAATGTTATCCTTTAAATTTTTATTTTATGCTTGTTTCTGAAATATACAAATATAATTATTTGATCTTATATTCAGTGACCTTGATAATATACTTATTAATTTCAATAGCTTTCTTATAGACTCTTTAGGACTTTCTACACACACAGTCTCATCTATGAATAATGACAGTTTTATTTCTTCCTTTTCTGTCCTTATACCACTTTTTTCCTGCCTTGTTATACTGGCTAGGACTTCTGGCATATTGGTAAGTAGATTGATATGGGGCATTCTTGTCTCACTCCCAGTTGTAATATGTATGGGGGATCTTTTAACATTTCACTCCTAAACATAATACTTCCTGTAGACTTTTAGTTTAAATAATCATGTATCAGGTTAAAAAATTTTCCTTTCTTCCTAATTTGTTGAAAGTTTTACCTTTTTTTTTTTTTGAAGGGGTATTAGATTTTATAAATTGCTTTTACTGCATCTACTGAGGTAAAATATAAATATAAAATATAAATATCTCCTTGATTCTATTATTAATGAATTACATTCATTGATTTTAAAATGTTAAACCACCCTTGTGTTTTGGAAATAAATCTAACCTTTCTGGGATGCATATGTTTTAATATAGCACTGTATTTTATTTGATGATATGTTAGGATTTTTCATTATATATTCTTTTGAAAGCTTCAAAAATTTAACAACACGAAAATTTATGTTAATAAGTAACAGATCTACATTGTCAATTTTAATGACTGAATTCTTTCTCATAATTATGTAGTATAATTTAAATTCATATTTGAATATTTATTTTCAAAATGTTACTATCATAAACAGCACTTTACTGTACACCATTGTGCATACGTATTTAACTTGTACCTATGTTCCAAAGTACTAATAAATACCACCTTTTTGATATATATGTACCTTAATACATACCAACTGTTTAAGAATTAGAAACCCAGATTTTCTGGTTGCTTTCTATATGTTTGCTGAAAAGCAGAAGCTCCTTAATGTATAATTCTTGAGATTGCTACTATTAGCTCTGACTGAAGATTGATACCTATTCCAGGGAAAATAGGACCTGGGAAGTCAAATATCTAAATACATTAGCGCTAAAATGGAAAATAACATGGGAAAATACTTTATGAAACAATGGAATTCAGTTTCAGGAAAACTTAGACGATGACAAGAACAAAGGAATGAAGAAAGAAATACCCGGTTGACATATCATTTACCAGCTGTGTAATCTTAGGCAAATTAGTTCTTGCTGTAACCTTGTTTCTTCACCAATACAATAGAAATATATGAATATTACAGGATTGTTAAGAGGTTAAAATGAGAGACTCCTACTACTGCATCTTTTACAAAGTGAGCATGTAATAAGTGATAA
This sequence comes from Macaca fascicularis, assembly GCF_037993035.2. Lineage (NCBI taxonomy): Eukaryota > Metazoa > Chordata > Mammalia > Primates > Cercopithecidae > Macaca > Macaca fascicularis. The sequence continues at coordinate 122,861,559 of NC_088395.1, read as the reverse complement.
TTTGCTTCGGTTTCTCATTAGTCAAGAGGCTGTTTTTAAAAAGAAAGAGAGTCTCGAAAGAGTTTGCTAATTTTTTATTAAAGAGACTCAGAAAGAAATTTCTTCTTTTCCATGTCAGAATCTTCCCTTTAACCTTAATTCATAAAAAATAGAATACTTTCTGTACTTGAAAACTTCCTGGGGGAAAAAATGATCTACATTATTAATGAGATCATTTATTTTCCATGTTCATCCAAATGCCAATGTAAATATCTTCTCTGTGTGACTTTTTGACTTGTCATCCAAGACTAAAAAGCTAGGGTGAAGTCCCAATTTAGAGATGACTAATTAGTATCAGATTAAGTGTTTCTTAGTTATGAAATAATTGAGTCACACTCTCAGTCTACACCTTTTGATCTGAGGGTGGTGACATAAAATTAACAGAAAGCACTTAGGATGTGATACATTAGTTAATTATTTAAACTTACTGGTACTCACGCCAGAAATACCTATTTTTTGGTGACAATCATACATATATAAGGCAAAATCCAGCAGGCTCATTTCTTTGCACTTCCACTCCTATTCATAGTTCTATCTTCTGGAGCTCCAAGAGTTAATGTAAACCTCATTTACGTGACAATCTTTCAACTCTTTAAAGTCAGTGCTAATTTCTCAGTGCACTTTTTAATAAGGATTGTTATGTAAATCCAGTTTACCAAAAAAAAAAAAAACAATAAACTTATAAAAGTTCAGGTTGAACTGATTTTTAAGAAAATAACACATGGGCCGGGCACGGTGGCTCACGCCTGTAATCACAGCACTTTGGGAGGCTGAGGCAAGCAGATCACGAGGTCAAGAGGTCACGACCATCCTGGCTAACATGGTAAAACTCTGTCTCTACTAAAAATACAAAAATTAGCTGAGCGTGGTGGCGCACACCTATAGTTCCAGCTACTCAGGAGGCTGAGGCAGGAGAATTGCTTGAACCCAAGAGGCAGAGGTTGCACTAAACTGAGATCGTGCCACTGCACTCCAGCCTGGTGACAGATCGTGACTCTGTCTCAAAAAAATAAAATAAAGTAATTAGAATAACACTTGGTATCTGCTTCTGTAGGATGAGACCACTCACATATTTATCAAACAACCCAAATCAATATTCCCGTAAAATAAGTGGTCAGTTAAAAAAGAGATGAAGTTCACCCTTTGCTAATATGTTAAAGTATAGCATCAACAATGGAATATCTGGACAATTTTAAACTTTCTCAATAAATGTTGACTTATCAAAATGTTGAACTGATGATTTAGGAATGGTAAAGAAGAGGTTATAAATGCCCTCTCTTTCTGAGTTTTTCAAAAATCTTGCTAGAGAATAAAGGACACTTCTGGTCTGCAGGAAAACTGCTCAAGTACTATTGATGTTGGGAATTACTCTCCTAGAAGCCAAAAAAATTAGGGCTCTAAGAGACTTTTAAAATCACTAGTTCAACCCTTGTATTAGTCTGTTGTCATGCTGCTGATAAAGATATACCCAAGACTGGGCAATTTACAAAAGAAAGAAGTTTGTTGGACTTACAATTTCATGTGACTGAGAAGGCCTCGCAATCATGGCAGAAGGTGAAAAGCACGTCTCACATGGGGGAAGACAAGAGAAAAGAGCTTGTGCAGGCAAACTCCCTGTTTTAAAGTCATCAAATCTCATGAGGCTTATTCACTATCACAAGAACAGCACAGGAAAAACCCACCCCCAGGATTCAATTAACTCCCACCAGGTTCCTCCCACAGCCCATGGGAATTGTGGGAGTTACAATTCAAGATGAGATTTGGGTGGGGACAGAGCCAAACCATATCATTCTGCCCTGGCCCCTCCCAAATCTCTCGTCCTCACATTTCAAACCAATCATGCCTTCCCAACAGTTCCCCAAAGTCTTAACTCATTTCAGCATCAACTCAAAAGTTCACAGTCCAAAGTCTCATCTGAGAAAAGACAAGTCCCTTCCACCTATGAGCCTGTAAAATCAAAAGTAAGGTAGTTACTTCCTAGATACACTGGGGTACAGGCATTGGGTAAATACAGCCATTTCAAATGGGAGGAATTAGCCAAAACATAGGAGCTACATGCCCCATGCAAGTCCAAAATCCAGTAGGGCAGTCAAATCTTAAAGCTCCAAAATGATCTCCTTTGATTTCATGTCTCACATCTATGCCATGCTCATTCAAGAGATTGGTTCCCATGGTCTTGAGCAGTTCCACTCCTGTGGCTTTGCAAGGTCCAGCCTCCCTCCTGGCTGCTTTCATGGGCTGGCATTGACTGTCTACAGCTTTTCCAGGGACACAGTGCAAGCCGTCAGTGGATCTATCATTCTGGGGTCTGGAGGACGGTGGACCTCTTCTCACAGCTCCACCAGGCAGTGCCCCAGTGGGTACTTTGTGTGGGGACCTCAACCCCATGTTTACCTTCTGCATTGCCATAGCAGAGGTTCTCCATGAGGGTCCCTCCCCTGCAGCAAATTTCTGCCTGGACATCCAGGCGTTTTCATACATCCTCTGAAATCTAGGCAGAGGTTCCCAAACCTTAATTATTGACTTCTTTGCTCCAGCAGGCTGAACACCACATGGAAGCTGCCAAGGCTTGGGGCTTGCACCCTCTGAATACACAGCCCGAGCTGTATCTTGGCCCCTTTTAGCCACAGCTGGAGTGGCTGGGATGTAGGACCCTAAGTCTCTAGGCTGCATACAGCACAAGGACTCTGGGCCCAGCCCAGGAAATTATTTTTTTCTCCTAGGCCTCTGGGCCTGTGATGGCAGGGGCTCCCCAGAAGGTCTCTGACATGCCCTGGAGACATTTTCCCCATTGTCTTGAAGATTAACATTTGACTCCTCATTACTTATGCAAATTTCTGCAGCCAGCTTGAATTTCTCCTTAGAGAATGAGTTTTTCTTTTCTATCACATCATCAAGCTGCAAAATGTCCAAACTTTTAAGCTGTATGTCCCTTTTAAAACTGAATGCTTTTAACAGCACCAAAGTCACCTCTTGCATGCTTTGCTGCATAGAAACTTTTTCTGTCAGCTACCCTAAATTATCTCCCTCAAGTTCAAAGTTCCATAAATCTTCAGGGCAGGGCCAAAATGCTGCCAATCTCTTTCCTAAAACTAGCAAGAGTAACCTTTATTCCAGTTCTCAACAAGTTCCTCATCTCCATCTGAGACCACCCCAGTCTGGATTTCATTGTCCATATCATTATTAGCATTTTGGTCAAAGACATTTAACAAGTATCTAGGAAGTTCCAAACTTTCCCACATTTTCCTGTCTTCTTCTGAACCCTCCAAATTCTTCCAATCTCTGCCTGTTACCCAGTTCCAAAGTCGCTTCCATATTTTTGGGTATCTTTACAGCAGCATTCCACTCTACTGGTACCAAATTACTGTATTAGTCTGTTCTCATGCTGCTAATGAAGACACATCCAAGACTGGGTAAATTATAAAGGAAAAAGGTTTAATGGACTTCACAGTTCCACATGGTTGGGGAGGCCTCTCAATCATGACAGAAGGCAAAGGAGAACCAAAGATGGTTTTAAAACCATCAGATCTCATGAGACTTATTGACCACCTTGAGAACAGTATGGGGGAACTGTCCCCATGATTCAATTATCTCCCACTGGGTCCCTCCCATAACACATGGGAATTATAGGTGCTACAATTCAAGAAGAGATTTGTGTGGGGACACAGCCAAACCATATCAAGGCTATTATAATAATTTAGCCAACAGCTGGTGGACCAAGAAGGTAACAGTGGAGACAGTGAGAAGCTGTCAAATCTGGATAAATCTTAAGGAAATGTCAATGTGATTTCTAAGGTATTAGTTGTGAAATAAGAGTGAAATAAATGAGCCAAAGCTTAAAGACTAGAAAGATGGAGCTCCCCAATAATTGAGATGGCAAAAACTGTGGGAGGAGTGGGGCTATGTGAGGCAAGGTAGACGAACAGGAGTTTCATTTTTGATGTGTCTACTTTGAGATGCCTATTATACACCTAAGTGGAGGTTTTGAGTAGGCATTGTATATTTGAATTTGGAGCTCTGTGGAGAAGTCTGAGATAAAGATATAAATTTAGAAGTTGTCAACATTTCATTAACATATAAATGAAATTTAAAACTATGATAGAGGATTAGATCAACAGGAGAGTGAGAACAGAGATCAGAGATATGAGGACTGAGCTGTTGAGAAATATGGTATCCCTTCAATGTTGACAGGTAGGATAGATGAGAAGGAGCCAGCAAAGGAAATCAACATGGGGCAACCTACTATGTAGAAATAAAACCAAGAGGGGGTGGTGTTATATAACCAAGGGAATATAGTGCACCAAGGAGAAAGGAGTGATCAGTTGAACAAATGCTGCTGAGGGCTGAGAATGAATCAATGGACTTTGCACTGTGGAAGTCATTGAGAATATTGACCAGACTAATTTCAGTTTATGGTAGCAACAAAGCCTGATGAGTTAGTTTATAATAGTATGAATTAGAAAACATGGAAACAGTAAATATGGGCAATTCTAGGACTAGAACTGAAGTAGTCACAGATATAGTAGTCCCAAGATGCAGAAGTTTCAGGAATTCAATTTACAGATAACATTGTCAGGTAACATTTCAAATAAACTCTTGTTAGTATAAATATGTTGAATATAATATTTGGTACACATTTACATTAGAAATTATTTTTATTTATATTAAATTCACATTTAACAAGGCATCCTGTGTTTTAACTGACAACTCTAGCTACAAACAAGTTCTAACAGGGCTGATGTGAACTTAAAATTTCCAATACTTCCAAGTCTGCCCAGAAAATTGTGAAAATGCTCCCGGCTTCCTAGAAACATCTGAAAATGTTATGCAGAGAACAAGCTAACTAATGGGGCTGGAGCATGTGACTCTGAGGCACAGACAAAACTGATTAATAAATATTTTGTCTTCATCTGGGCCCCTTTGAATAAAAAGGTAAAGCAACTAACACAGCCTGAGGCTACTCTTTGGCAAGAAATTTAAATATACTCAGTCATTCAGGCTCAGACAACCTCCAGGAACCTAGAAGTAGAAAGAAAAGGTGGTTTTTCCTATGCAAAGTCATTCACCAAAATGGAGAGTAGTGGGTTATACAGTTGGGTGGGAGAATATTTTCTTTCTATGATATATGACTAAACACAATTTAGGTTAATAAAGGAATAGGAGAACCAAGTGACTTATTTAAATATGACTTATTTATATAGTATGTATAATAACAGTCCATATAACAAAGTTACCTTGAACAGTTACCATGTGTCGGGCATTGTGCTAAGCTGAGAGGCATGCAACACCAAAAAGACAGGAATGATTGGTTTTATTTTAAAGATTGATAACATGCTGAATATACTTTATAACTGAATATTGTTACATTTCAATATTGCTGAGAGTAAATTTTTACAATTCTCATCACAAAAAATATAAAGTTCATTCCCTCAAAGCACCCTACAAAGTGGTAAGGCAGCAGACAACAGAATAATCATAATAACTTCTCCTGTTTCTTTGTCCTCACCTCCTACCTTTCACCTCCTTGAGGACCCCAATACAGCCCACTGGGATGACCTGCTCCATTTCCTGATCTTTGTATGTACTTGCTGTTCCCTTTGCCTATAACGTTCATTCTTCAGATATCCAGATATCACTGTGGCTCCCTGCCTCACCTCCTTGAAGGCTTTGTTCAAATATCACCTTATCATAAAGGCTATCTATGATCATCTGATATAAAATAACATCGATCTCTTTCTATCCCTGTACTCTGCTTTATTTTTCTCCACATCACTTCACTTTCTAAAATTCTATATATTTGCTGTTTAATTGGCTATTACCTGTCTCATCCAACTAGAATATCAACTGCATAAAGCAGATATTTGTTCTGTTTTATTACTGCATTACCTGCACCAACAATAGTGCCTAGCTCAAAGCAGGGTCTCAAATATTTGTTGAATCAATAATACTGCTGTGTTTTTCCAGGAAGTGTGCTAGACAATTTACATATGTTAGCTGATTTCATTTTATCCTCACTACAATCCTATAAAGTAGGCAGCATTGATCTCATTTTCTAGATAAGGAAACAATCCCAGAATTTAACTGAATATGGTAGACAGAACAATGCTACCTTCCCAAAGATATCTATCCGCATTTTAACCTCTGGTACCTATGAATATGATATGTTTCATCGCAAAGGGCTACTAAGGATTACAGAAGGAATTAAGGTTGCCAGTCCTGGATTATCTAAATGGGCCTAATATAATCACAGGTTAAATGTTCATCAATGGATGAATGGATAAAAACATGTGGTACATGTACACGATAGAATACTATTCAGCTTTAACAAAGAAGGAAATCCTGTCTTTTGTGACAACATAGATGAACCTGGAGGACATAATACTGAGTGAAATAAGCCAGGTACAGAAAGACAAATACTGCATCATCTCACTTATATGTGGAATATAAAAAAGTCAAACAATGCAGAGAATAGAATCGTAGTTATCATGGGTTTGGGGGAGTGGGAAAGGGAAGAAATGGCTAGAGTTAATCAGAGAGTACAAAGTTTCAGTCAGGAGGAATACATTCTAGTGCTCTGTTGTACAGTATGGTTACTACAGTCAACAATACTGTACTGTGTACTTGAAAATTTCTAAAAGAGTAAGTTTTCAATGTCCTCACCACAAAAAATAATGATTAGCATGTGAGGCAATGATATATTAATTAGCTTGATTTATCATTCCACAATGTATGTGTATAAACATCACATTGTACCCCACAAGTATATGCAATAATAATCAATTGTTTTAGAAAGTGGAAGAGAGAGGCAGAGAAAAAGGTCAGAGTGAAACAATGTGAGAAAAGAAAAGAGACTCCAAGCCAAGAAAAATGGACTAGGAGCTGAAAAAGGAAAGGGAACATATATTTCCGCAGAGCATACAAAAAGGAATGCAGCCCTGCGGACACCTTGATTTTAGCCCAGGGAGACTTGTGTCAGACTTCTGACCTCCAGAACTGTAAGATTATAAATTAGTGTTATTTTTAAGTCAGTAAATTTGTAGCAATGTGTTACTGTAGCAGTAAAAAAAAAAAAAAACAAACAAAAACAAAAAACTATACACTGAGTTATATAAGATCAGCCAGTTTGTGATAGAGACATATTTGAAACACAGCTCTATCTGATTCTTATACATTCTGCACTGTCTCGGACAGGCACAAAATGCTACGGGAGGTCACAGTAAGGAGAGATCACTTATAACTGGGAAATGAGAAAAGACTTCATGACAAAATTAGAATTTGAAGTGGGCCTTGAGGAATTTATACGGCTTCAAATAGTGAATGTATCAAAACAGCCTAATGTCCTTCAATCAAAAAATGAATACAAAAACTGTGGTATATTCACACATTTGAATACTACTCAGAAATACAATAATCAACTGCAGTATGTAAAACAACAAAGATAAATCTCAGGCATTTTACTGAAAGAAATCAAACAAAGAATAGTACATACAATATGGTTACAATTTTATGACGTATAAGAACAGGCAAAATCTTTATTCTTAGAAGTCCAAAAGTGGTTTCTGGGAAGGAGGAAAACCAGTTGGAAAAGGGTACAAGTGAAATTCCTGCAGTGATAAAACGGTCTTGTTTTGTGTGGTGATTATATAGATGTAAATAATTTTTAAAATTTGTCAAACTGAACACTTAAAATGTTTTCATTTTACTCTGTTAATTATACCTCAAGAAAATATTGATTGTGGCCATAGAGGGTAACTGTCAAAGAGAAAGTATAAGCAAGTGTAGAGAAACAAGAGGTATGGGTCAAATGCAGAAAAAAAAACATAGTGCAGTTGGCTTAGAGAAGTCCGCAAGCCCAGCTACACATTAGAATCACCTGAAAAGTGTTTAAAACTACAGGTGCCAATCCCAACCCAGAGATTCCAATTTATTTGGTTTGTGGTGAACCCCAAGTGTCAATATTTTGTAAGATCCCAGTTGACTCTTATATAAAGTCAGATTTGAAAACCAGGAGCTGGGAGTATAAACAATGTAAAATAGACAAATTGTGAATGTCCTGGAACACATAAGGAGTTTTAGTTTGTTTAGATTGGAATGCAAGTACATGAAAGTATTTTAAACAGCAGGGGTGAAATAATCAGAACTAAGCTTTAGGAAGATTCATCTCACACCTGTGTCCCGGGGCAAGTACACCTAGAGGTGGAGAGGCAAATTAGGAGACTGGCCCAAAGTCAAAGGAAGTCAAAAGGAGGAGAGACTTTTTTGGATAAAGAAGGGAAAGTTGAAGAGGAGAGGTTTGTTTAATTTTGATTTGTTTGTGTTTGTGGTATCTGTGGTATATGTAGGTACAAATGTTTACTAGATAATGGAATACATGGAGCTAGAGCTCAAAAGAGAGGTCTGGGATAGAGACATAGAGTTTAGAATCACTCGGATCAGTGGCATTAATTAATAACTGTGAAAGTGTAAGAAGAGAAAAGGACCAAAGACTAATCCCTCAGGAATGCCCACATCAAAGGTCTCAGTACATAGCATCAAATAAAAAGCAAATGCAGCAGTGAAATTGATAACTGGATAAGCCTGTTGAATTTGAAATTAGTAAATCATTGACAAAACTGCTTCATTAGAATGGGTAGAGTAGAATTAAGATTAGAAGAAGCTGATGAATAAATGGACTACCAGGAAGTAGAACAAATATTAAACCAAAACCTCAGTTTCCTCATCTGTAAAATGGGACAAAAACACTCCATTCCACAGGAGGTGTTGGTGAGCTGAAATGAAGCAATGTTTAAAGCACTTAGCTCAGCGTCAGGAGCTCTAATCACAAATTATTGTTGTTATTGGCATCATTGTATAAGAAGATGGGTGGTAGCTTCAGGGACTAGTAATACCGTATCAGCATTTGGTTTTGCTTCATTTGATGTTGTTTTAGGTTGAGCAATCATTGATTAGAACCATACGTAAAGAAGAAGACAACAATACAGATGAAGAAATTGAACATTTCAGACAGAGAAGCATGATCCTAAAGGAAGTAAGAGTGAATAAGGGTAAAGACAGAGGAACTAACTTTGGAAAGAAAGGGGTTCATTTTTCTTTTGAGTTGGGCAGGAAAGAGGATATTTAAAGACCTAAGATAGTTGTTAATAGAAGAAATATAAAGAAGCAATGGGAGCATGAAAGAAATATACTGAAAAATTTTACATCAAATTGCCTCAATCTTTTGTGAAAAAAATAGAAGGTATGATCTATGAGTGAGGATAGTGGAGTTATAGTGGATATTGTTTTCAATTGAAAAGCTTACAATAAATCCTGAAGATGCAATAAAATATTAGTTAAGAGACAACTGAGTAGTATTGAGGACCCAGCTGAGGGCAGTATAAATTTTCATTAAATCGTGATAGCATGATTTTTAAACAACCTTGGAATCCTGGAGTGAGAACAGAGTAAGACGATGGCTACCTAGCTTTGGAGGTCAGCAAAGAAGTATGGGATAAACCCAAAAGGGTAAAAAGTAAATTATAGGGATTAGCAAAGCACTTTAAAATGGTTCCCTATGGAAAGAAGTAAATTAAGCCAATCAGGGTGAAGTACTGGATAAATAGGGCAGATTAAAGGAATCATAAACCACAATGAAGACTAAAGAAAAATACAAATTCAATTGATTCAGCAGGTGAGAAGAAATGAGTATAGGGAAAAGATCATTGTGAGTTCTGATTCCAGTGATCGCTATGAAATCTGAAATCTAAAAATGTTCTTACTCTATTTTACCTTATGAGAAAATGACTTCAGGTAATAATGAAAAGAATGTGGCTCCAGCCACACTGACTTTATTTTAGGTCCTTAAATATGTGATGCTCCCTCTAACCACAGGATCTTTCCACATGCTATCTCCTCTGCCTCATTCAGTGCCACCCTCCCTCACCTAGTTAACTCATACTCATTCTCCAATTTTTTTTTTTTTTGAGACAGGGTCTCAGTCTGTTGCCCCAGGCTAGAGAACAGTGACACAATCACAGCTCACTGCAGCCTTTACTTCTTGGGCTTAAGCAATCCTCCCACCTCAACTTCCCATATAGTGGGACCACATGTGTGAGCCCCTATGCCTGGTGATTTTTTTTTATTTTTAGTAGAGACAAGGTCTCTCTACATTGTCAAGGCTGATCTCAAACTCTTGGGCTCAAGTGATCCTTCTGACTCAGCCTCACAGACTGCTGGGATTACAGGTGTGAGCCATATGCCTGTAAATGGGCTTAATAATAATTCTTAAGATAAAGCACCTGACCTCATCTTTCATTTCTGAATTTAAGTGTGACTTCCCCCAACAAGCCTTTCATGACCTCTCAGACAAAGATATGTTTTCATGGTGCTATGTAGCTCTCTTTCCAGGACTTATTACAGTTGCAATTCTAAATCCATTTCTCTGATTATTTCATTACTATCTTGCACAAAGGAAGAATTAAAAGACACTTAGTGAATTGATGTGGTATTTGAAAAGATATGAGCTATAAGAAATCAATTTGCCTGAGGGATTTTTAAGCAATAACTACAAAAGACTTTCTTATATAATGGAGAACTGTACTGGTCAAATTACCTCCCTAGTACTCCTTTTTGAGAAATTCTTCATAGTTTATGATGCATATTTTAAAATTTATTTACTCTTTGAGGGTAAAATTCAGGTTTGGCAACATCAAATGTTATCATTTGTTGATTTTGCCTTATAGAAACCCAAAGTGTAGAAAGGTGGGTAAACAAGCAGTGTAACAACACCATTTTGGTCTGAAACTGAGCTATGATCTTAAAACAATGAGATACATTCTTAAGTGGTTTTTAATCTGCATCCAAAAACAATTACCATAGGGGTTATGCCCATAATTAAACATTTCCATGAGGGTCTTCCAGCTTCTGGTTCATTGTCCTTAAAAAAATCATATTTCTTTAATGTTACATCTAATATACTTACCTGTTTCCTTTGGAACCTGGGAGCTAAATGAATGGTGAACATTAGCATGCATGGCAGTTCTCTGTATTTTGTTGAAAACTGTATCTCTGTATTTGGAAAACTGTAGTAGCTCCTGTATTGTTATTACCACGATTATTATTCTTAAGCTCTGTATTTCCCAAGCTACTCTAGCTGAGGGATAATGACATATTACAATGACAGTCGCAAATCATGGCTCTGCCTCTACTTACTCTGTAGAAATTCCAATCCCCTTCATACATCTTCCAAATAGCTCTGGGGGTCCACAAGGAGAATTTCCCATATGTTCTTTAGCTATGCTGTGGCATTCACCATCCCCCTTTCCCCAACCCTCTTTCTACTCCTGTCTCTTTGACCAGGTATCCTACAAACGCTAATGCCAGAAAGTCACAATCCCACCAAGGGCGCAAATGATGCTCGTGCCTGCCAGAAACACTGCTTCAGGTTCCAATGTTTACCCATATTAGCATCAAGTCTGCCACTATTCATTTTGCATGGAGCTAATATCTGCAACAAGGGCACTGGCTTTGTCTTTGCTACTGAAACCACTGGCACAGTCTACTGCCTCCTACTGTCTCTGCAGGAGTGGCTGGCACCACTGCTGCTGATGCAAGGCATTCTCATCCACTTAAGAAACTGGAATGAAACAGCCCTTTTAGCTTTTACTCATGTCATTACAGTGCCTCAGGCTAAGACTCAGGCAAGATTCCAGATGGGCTGGGACAGAGGACAACCCGAATTATAACATATATTCTACGTTTAGAAAACCCTCTCCACTCTCACCATAGCCAATTATGTTTTAAACCAAGCAAAAAATAAAATAAAATAACATTGAAATGTTATTTGGGACATGTGGAAGGAGAAGGGAAGGAGTTTGATTATTTGTTTATAATTAACTACATACAATTTTAACATAAAACTACAGTTTGAGGATGAGGGTGTTAATATATATAGCTCACCTAAGCATTATTAGGTTCTGGGGCCAAGGATGTCATTGGTAGATTATTTATAGGTGATGAAATTGAGGTAACAAAACAAATTAAAATACATTATATAAATCCATTAAAACTATCTTGCACTTATTCTAACTCAGCTTTTATCTATTTAATAATATTCATTGTAAAGGAATATAAGTAATTTACATTTAATTTGTTATATTTAATACCCCTCATAATGATTGTGCTTACATAAAATCTACAGATACTAGTAGTAGTTAGTATTTATCTAACACATACTACTTGCCAAGCACTGTAATGTATTTGTGGATTATTTTATTTCATTCTCACAAACCTTCTAGATAGCTTCTATGATCAGCTGCATGTTACAGATGAGGAAACTAAGGCTTAGAAAAAATAAATGATCTTCAAAGATACACAAAGCTGGTAAACAAAGAAGCCAGGAATGAAAGTCAGTCCTTAGTGTCTATGCTTGTAATAACCTCGTCTTAAAATTATTGGACACTGCTGCGGCTTGAGGTGAAGGAGCAGAAATGATGAACTCATCCTAAGGAGACGGCCTGGTTGATATCCGGACTTTCACTGGCCTACTATGGTTGATTATCTTGTTATAGGTTTATGTATGCACAGGGGACAATTAGAGGACATTTGAAAATTGCCAAGACAACTAGAAGTTGAGGGACCAAAACCTCAGAAAATAGAGGCACAGAGAAGTACACTAACGGGCTACAAGTGGCTTTTCCCTCTGGGACATTTGCCTCTTATGATATAGGGAGAGAGACTGGCAAGCGAGGCAGAGGGCTCTGGATAGGAGGGAGAGAAGCAACAGAGTTTTTGGCAAACTCACAAGACTAGAAGAAAAATAAATGGAGTTTGTGCTCACTTCAGCTGTACATATACTGAAATTGGAATGATACAGAGAAGATTAAAATGTCCCCTGCGCAAGGATGACAAGCAAATTTGTGAGCGCTCCATATTTTTCAGTGAGATACTGTCTCACACTAGTCAGAATGACGATTACTAAAAGTCAAGAAACAACAAATGCTGGCGAGGCTTTGGAGAAATAGGAACATTTTTACACTGTTGGTGGGAATGTAAATTAGTTCAAGCATTGTGAAAGACAGTGTGGCAATTCTTCAAGGACCTGGAACCAGAAATACCATTTGACTCAGCAATCCCATTACTGGGTATATATCCAAAGGAATATAAATGATTCTACTATAAAGATACATGCACACGTATGTTTATTGCAGCACTATTTACAATAGCAAAGACATGGAACCAACCCAAATGCCCATCAATGATAGAGTGGATACAGAAAATGCGGTACATATACACCACGGAATACTATGCAGCCATACAAAAGAATGAGATCATGTCCTTTGCAGGGACATGGATGAAGCTGGAAGCCATCATCTTCAGCAAACTAACACAGGAACAGAAAAACAAACACCACATCTTCTCGCTCATAAGTGAGAGCTGAACAATGAGAACACATGGACACAGGGAGGGGAGCAACACACACCAGGGCCTGTCGGGGGGTGGGGTGGATGGGAGGGACAGCTTCAGGATAAATAGCTAATGCATGTGGGGCTTAAAACCTAGGTGATGGGTTGATAGGTGCAGCAAACCACCATGGCACACTTATACCTATGTGACAAACCTTCACATTCTGCACATGTATCCCAGAACTTAAAGTAAAATTTTAAAAAAAGTAATTGGATCAAATCAATAAGGAAATAAATGGAGTTTGAGGCTGTTAAGAGAACCAGAACTTTAATGACCAACATCTCAGCCCAGAGAGAAGAGAGAAAGTAAAGTGAGCTGGATACTCTGCTATTTTCCACCATAAACATTTGCTGAATTCATCTGTGGTGTGAAGCAACAGCCTAAGTAATAAGCTAAGTAGAAAGCTACTGAACAGTGGAGCCAAGTTTTCAAGCAGTTTCTTAGTTCTGAGTTTCCACAAAACAGGAGAGGGTCTAGTAAACACAGCTGCTCTTAGTTGAGATCCCTAACAAGCTATACCCCAGGCCTAACACAAAATTTAGATTGAAACTCCAAAAGAAAAAAAGAAAAAATCTTGCAACCCAAGCAAAACTCAGCTCAGTCCCAGATTGGATCAAGGCACTCTGTTCTTAAACAGATTGCCCACCAGAGGCCAGAATGAATCCACTCTATAGGAGAATAATATCATCCAGAATTGCTATAATTTTTAATATACAATGCCCAGTAGTTTCTCAAACATAATGTCCAGAACTCAATCAGGTAGCAGAGAAAGCATTACTTACCAAAACATATACATTCAGGAAAGGATGAAGAACAATGGAAAGATTAATATCTTAGTAAATATAAGTTAATATTGACTGTACAAAAAGTTAATAATAAAGTCTTGTGTGGTAAAAAAAAAATAGGTAGAATTAAGATGCATAACAACAATACAAAGGGCTGAAACAGAAATGGACATAAACTATTATTAGGTCATAACATTATCAAGGAAGAAGTTAAACTACTAATTTATATTAAACTTCATGAAATCAAGGAGGCATGTGATTCTAGGGCTGTGATTCTCATTGTAGTCTCAGGAACTTTTTCCACTCTTAAAAATTATTGAGGACTCCAATGAATTTTTGTTTTGTGAGTTGCATTTGTTAATATTTGTCATATTAGAAATTAAAACTGAGAAGTTTCAAAAAGCATTTATTCATTTATTCATTTGGAAATAACAGCATGTTAGATGTGGTGGTGCATGTCTGTAGTCCCAGATACTCAGGAGGCTGAAGCAGGAGAATAACGAGCCCAGGAGTTCAAGGCTGCAGTCAGCTATGATCACACCACTGCACTTCAACCCAGAAACAGAGCAAGAACCCAGCTCTAAAAATAAATAAATAAACAACAACAACAAAAAAGAGTACAAAAGCTGTAAACCAATAAGCCTATTACACAAATTATATAAATTATATGAAAAATAACTATTATTCAAAACAAAAAATCTAGTGACAGTAATAGTGTTGTTTTTATGTTTCTGAAAATTGTTTAAATATCTGGCTTAGTAGAAAACGGTTTTATCCTCATATCTGCTATTGTATTCAATCTGTTGTGATATCACACCCAGTGGAGGTTCTAGAGCATTCCACTATATAGTCATGAAGGAAAAGGGGAGGAAGAGCAAAATGTATTAACATTATTAATAAAAATAATTGTTATCTCAGACTCCTGAAGGACTCTTGGGCATCCCTATAAACCCCTGGACCACATTTTGAGAACCATGACCTTAAAGATACCAGTGAAATGATAGTAAAATAATGTATACGTAAAAAACTAATAGATAAAAATATCGAGAATAATTAATTGTTTCATTCTGAATTAAGGTTAAAAAGGGACAGAAAAAGGAACACAAACACATGGAAATAATAGAAAATAAGATAATAATTGAACAATTACATTAAGTGTAAATGGACCAATGCTCTAATTAAAAGACAAAGTTTGACAATATGGATTTTTTTAAATGTTGCTTACAAAATATGGAACATGCTCATGGATAGGACAAATCAGTATCATTAAACTGGCCATACTTCTCAAAGCAATTTACAGATTCAGTACTATTCTTGTCAAAATTACCAATGTCGTTTTTCACAGAAAGAGAAAAAAAACTATTCTAAAAATCATATGAAACCAAAAAAGAGCCTGAATAGCCAAAGCAGTCCTAAAGCAAAAAGAACAAAGCTGGAGGCATCACGGTAACCAACTTCAAACTATACTATAAGCGCTATAAGACTACAGTAACTGAAACAGCATGGTACTAGCACAAAAACAAACAGATAGAGCAATAGAATGGAATAGAGAATCCAGAAAGAAATCTGCACAACTACAGCCATCTGATCAACTTTTGACAAAGTTGACAAAAATAAGCAATAGGGAAAGGACTCCCTCTCAATAAATGGTTCTGGGATAACTGGCTAGCCATATGCAGAAGAATGAAACTGGACCCCCTACCTTTCACCATGTACAAAAATTAACTCAAGAGAGACCAAAAATTTAAATTTAGGACTTCAAACTATGAAAATCCTGGAAGAAAACCTAGGAAATAACATTCTTGACATCAGCTTTAGCAAAGAATTTAGGGCTAAGTCCCCAAAAGCAATGGCAACAAAACCAAGAATTGACAGATTGGACCTAATTAAACTAAGGAGCTTCTGCACAGCAGAAGTAACTATAACAGAGTGAACAGACAACATATAGAATGGGATAAAATATTCACAAACTATGCATCTGACCAAGGTCTAATATCCAGAATCTACAAGTAACTTAAATCAACAAGCAAAAAAAAAAAAAAAAACACCCAAATAATTCAATTAAAAAATAGACAAAGGACATGAACAGACACTTCTCAAAAGAAGATATACATGCATCTAACAAACATGAAAAAATACTAATTATCAGATAAATTCAAATCAAAACTGCAATGAGTTACCATCTCACACCAGTCAGAATGGTGATTATAAAAACAAAAACAAAAACAAAACAAAAAAACAGATGTTAGCAAGGCTGTGGAGGAAAAGGACCACTTACATACTGTTGATGGGAATGGAAATTAGTTTAGGCACTGTGGATAGTAGTTTGGCAATTTCTCAAAGAACTTAAAACTACCATTCAACCCAGCAATTCCATTACTGGGTATATACCCAAAGGAAAATAGTTTATTCTACCGATAAGAAACTTGCACTCATATGTTCATCACAGCACTATTCACGTTAGCAAAGACATGGAATCAACCTAGGTGCCCATCAACAGTCGATTGGATAAAGAAAATGTGGTACATATACAAGATGAAATATTAATACTACACAGCCTAAAAAAAAATAAATCATGTCCTTTGCAGCAACATAGATGGAGCTGGAGGTCATTATCCTAAGCGAATTAATGCAGAAACAGAAAGCCATACTGCATGTTCTCACTTATATGTGGGAACTAAATATTGAGTAAATATGGACATGAAGACGGGAACAATGGACATTGAGGACTACAAGATGGGAGAAGGAGGGAGGGGGTAGTGGGCTGAAAAATTAATGATTGAGTACTATGCTCACTACCTGGTTAACAGGATCATCTATACCTGAAACCTCAGCATCATACACTATATCCATGTAACAAACCTGTACATGTACCCGCTGAATCCAAAATAAAAGCTGAAAACAAGTAAAATAATGGAACAAAAATATTATGTAAATATTAACTAAAAGAAAGCTGGTATAGCTCTACTAATAGCAAAGTAGACCTTAAGGCAAGAAGCATTATTAGACATAAAATGGAATACCACAAAATCATGAAAAGATCAATCCACTTAGAAAATAAAACAATTCTAAATGTGTAAGGATCTTTAAATTTGCTTTAAAAATATGCAAAAATCTGGAAGAACTGAAAGAAATACAGAAAACTACTCTCATAATGGATGATAGCTAATAAAAGATAAAATCGGGCCAGGCACGGTGGCTCACGCCTGTAATCCCAGCACTTTGGGAGGCCAAGGCGGGTGGATCACAAGGTCAAGAAATCGAGACCATCCTGGCCAACATGGTGAATCCTTGTTTCTACAAAAACTACAAAAATTAACTGGGCGTGGTAGCGTATGCCTGTAGTCCCAGCTGCTCGGGAGACTGAGGCAGGAGAATCACTTGAACCCGGGAGGTGGAGGTTGCAGTGAGCCAAGATTGTGCCATTGCACTCCAGCCTGGTGACAGAGCAAGACTCTGAAAATAATAATAATAATGAATTAATTAATTAAAAGATTAAATCGGTAGACAAAGGTGAAATAATATAGAAGTCCTAACCATCATGAGAAACAAAAATGACATAAGCAACATTTTTGAGCACTGAAATTGAGAAAGAATAAACATTTACCGAAATTTACCATATGTGCGATCATAAGGTAAGCCTGAACACAACTTAAAGGACTGAAATTAGATATATCATTGTTGCTATACAGAAGTGCAACTGATTTTTGTAAGTTGATTTCATATCCTGCAACTTTGCTGAATTCCTTAATTAGTTCTAATAGTTGCTTTGTGGAGTCTTCAGAGTTTTCTACATATAAGATCATGAAATCTGCAAAGAGAGATAGTTCCAAAAATGAAATTAAGAAAGCAATAACATTTACAATAGCACCAAAAAAAAGATAAAACACAAGAATAAGCCTAATTAGAAAGTTAAAGACTTGTACACTGAAAACTATAAATTGCTGATGAACAAAATTGAAGTCTTAAATGGGAAGACATCCTGTTTTCATGGATTGGAAGAATTAATATTGTTAAAATATCTATACTACACAAAGTGGTCTACAGATTCAATGTAATCTCTATCAGAATCCCAAAGACATTTTTTTAGAGAAATAGAAAAAAATGTTCTAAAATTCATGGGGAGCCAAAAATACCCCCAAATAGCCAAAGCCATCTAGAGTAAGAAGAACAAAACTAGAGGCATCACACTCAATGATTTCATAATATAGTAAAAAGCCACAATAATAAAGACAGTATGGTACTGACACAAAGACATATAACTTGATGAATAGAATAGAATAGAGCCCAGAAACAAATCCTCACATCTATGGTCAACTGATCTTTGACAAGGATTCCAACAATACACAATGGGAAAAGGACAGTTTCTTCAATAAATGGTGTTGGAAAAACTGAATCTCCACATCCAAAATAAGTAAACTGGATCCTTCTTTTTTTACCATTTATAAAACTTAACCTAAACTAGATCAAAAACTCAAATGAAGGACCTGAGACTGTAAAACTAGTAAAAGAAAACATAGTGGAAAATCTCCATGACATTTGTTTGGGCCATGTATTTTTTAGACATGACACCAAAAGCACAGGCAACAAAAGCAAAAATAGACAAGTGGAAGTGAATCAAACTAAAAGAACTTTGTACAGCAAAGGAAATAATTAACAGAGTAAAAAGACCATCTATAAAACAGGAGAAAATATATGCAAACCATATATCTGATGTGGGGTTAATTTTCAATATATATAAGGAACTCTGAAAATGCAATAGCAGCTGGGCACGGTGGCTCACACGTGTAATCCTAGCACTTTGGGAGGCCGAGGCAGGTGGATCGCCTGAGGTCAGGAGTTCAAGACCAGCCTAGCCAACATGGCAAAACCCCATCTCTCCTAAAAATACAAAAATTAGCCAGGTGTGGTGGAGGGAATCTGTAATCCCAGCTACTTGGAAGGCTGATGCAGGAGAATCGCTTGAATCTGGGAGGCGGAGCAGGCAGTGAGCCGAGATCGTGCCATGGCACTCCAGCCTGGGTGACAGAGCTAGACTCTGTCTGAAAAAAAAAAATAAAAAGGGAAAAGACTTGAATAGACATTTCTTCATAGCAGACATACAAATGGCCAACAAATACATGAAAAGATGCTCAACATTGCTAATCATCAGTGAAATGCAAATCAAAATCAGGATGAGATATCATTTCATACCCATTAGAATGGCTATTAAGGGGAAAAAATAGTGTTGGCTTTGTACACTGTTAGTGAGAAAGTAAAATGGTACAGCCACAATGGAAAACAGTACAGAGGTTCCTAAAAAAAAGTAAAAATAGAGCTATCATATGATTCAACAATTCTACTTCTGGGTATATATCAAAAATAGTTGAAATAAGGATCTTAAAGAGATAGCTGCACTCTGATGTTTATTACAGCATTATTCACAATAGCCAAGATATGGCAACAAACCAAATGTACATTGACAGAGGAATGGCTAAAGAAAGTATGGAATATTATTCAGCCTTTAAAAAGAAAATTCTACCATTTGCAACAACATTCAAGGAACTGTAACCTATTATGCTAAGTGAAATGTCACAGAAAGACAAATACTGCATGATTCTTCTTAATATGAGACATATGAAATAGTTAAAAGTATAAAAGTAGACCATAGAATGATAGTTACCAGGGGATGAAGAAAGAGAGGAATGAGTTGTTTTTCAATGGGTATAAAGTTACAGTTATACAAAATATGTATACTCCAGAGATCTGCTGTACAACATAGTGCCTGTAGTTAACAATTAGGTATTGTGTACTTAAACATTTGTTAAGAGAGTGAATCTAATGTTAAGTGTTCTTACAACAACAACACATAAACTTTTGGAGGTGATGGATATGCTTATTACCTGGATTGTGGTAATAGTAACACGAGTGTGTACATATGTCAAAAATTGTCAAATTGTATACATTAATTATGCGCATTTTTTATACTTTAAGTTCTAGGGTACATGTGCACAACGTGCAGATTTGATACATAGGTATACATGTGCCATGTTGGTTTGCTGCACCCATCAACCCGTCATCTACATTATGTATTTCTCCTAATGCTATCCCTCCCCCAGCCCCCCACACCCCGACAGGCCCCAGTGTGTGATGTTCCCCTTCCCGAGTCCAAGTGATCTCATTGTTCAGTTCCCACCTATGAGTGAGAACATGAGGCGTTTAGTTTTCTGTCCTTGTGATAGTTTGCTGAGAATGATGGTTCCCAACTTCATCCATGTCCCTGCAAAGGACATGAACTCATCCTTGTTTATGGCTGCATAGTATTCCATGGTGTATATGTGCCACATTTTCTTAATCCAGTCTGTCATTGATGGGCATTTGGGTTGGTTCCAAGTCTTTGCTATTGTGAATAGTGCCTCAATAAACATACGTGTGCATGTGCCTTTATAGTAGCATGATTTATGCAATTTTATATAACAATTATACTTCAAAAAAGCTGGAAAAAAGATGACTAAAGTCACTCAGAGTATGCTGTCTGACCACAGTGGAATAAAAGTCAAAATAACTGAAAAATAGAATATAAAATCCCCAAATAATTACAAATTAAGCAACATGCCTTTATATAAACTGTAAGCCAAAAACATTTTGGTGGAAATTAGAATATACATTTAAGTAAATGATGATGGAAATGTTTCTATTACAGCTTATGGATGCAACTAAATTAATGCTTAGAGAAAAATCTATAGCCCTACCTAAATGCATGTATTTGGAAATAAGAAAGCCTAAAAGTCACTGATCAAAAATCATTCTCAAAAAGTTAAAGATACAGTAAATGAAAACGGAAGGCTGTGGAAGGAAAAAGTGATAAATGTGAGAGCATAAATTAATCAAATAGAAAAGAAAAAATGGAAGTTTTTTTAAAAGCTGTATTTTTGTAAAGAATAATATAATTGATAAACTCTTGGTAAGACTGACCATGAAAAAAATTTAGAAAAAGCTCTGATTATCACCATCAGAAATGTAAAAACACATAAATACACATTCTAATATTTTTTAAAGTGTTGGAAAAATTTGATATCTGTTTGTAAAATGATTAATCTTGGCCTCTATTTCATGCCATACACAAAAAATTAATTTGAGATGAATAGATTTAAATATGAAATCAAAAACAGTAAGTCCTCTTGAAGAATACATAGGAAAGTATCCTATCCGTAGGTCAAGTATCCACGACCTTGGATTAGGCTAAGATGTATGAAACAGGATGCAGACTTTACTCCCTGGATCTAAGCTAGTGCCTGAAACCTAATAGATATTTCATAAATGCTTATTGTGTCCCTGCTACCCCAAGACAGCTATCACATGGCCCTCTTCCTAAATGCCATGCTTTCAACTTTCCTTTCCTTTCCTTTCTTTTCCTTTCCTTTCCTTTCCTTCTTTTTTATTTTTTATTTTTATTTATTTATTTATTTTTTGATACAGAGTCTCGCTCTGTTGCCCAGGTTGGAGTGCACCTGCTCGATCTCGGCTCACTGCAGCCTCCGCCTCCCAGGTTCAAACAATTCTCCTGCCTCAGCCTCCCTAGTAGCTGGAACTACAGGTGCCCATCACCATGCCCGGCTAATTTTTTTTTTGTATTTTAGTAGAGACGGGATTTCACCTTGTTGCCCAGGCTGCTCTCGAACTCCTGAGCTCAGGCAATCCACCTGCCTCGGCCTCCCAAAGTGCCAGGATTACAGACGTAAGCCACCGCACCCCACCCAGCTTTTCTTAATGTCTATGTGGAAAGCACTGTGCTATGCACTTTATAGGATTGTTGGGTTTAATCCTCTCAATGACTCTATGAGGTAGGTTCCATCGTTAGGCATCTTTTATAGATGAATGAGTTTATGCTCAGAAAAGTTATGATGTATTCTTGAAAATAAACAAAACTCAACTCGAATATGATTGAATAAGCTTCTACCTCTAAGTATAAATGTATAGAAAATACAGAAAACAGAGAGGCATGCCAAACTGCATTATGATGGGATCAGCAAAACCCAGATTCTGTGAAACTCTAAAGAACAGACAAATCACAGCCTGGGCAACATACCAAGACTCTCTCAAAAAAAAAAAAAAAAAAATTAAAAACTAGCTGGGTGTAATGGCATGTTCCTGTAGTCTAAGTTACTCAGAAGGCTGAGGAGGGAGGATTGCTTGAGTCCAGAAGTTCAAGGCTGCAATGAGCTATGATTGTGCCACTGCACTCCAGCCTGGGTGACAGAGTGATACCCTGTCTTGAAAACAAACAAACAAAAAGACAAACCAGTTCTTTTGACCTTTTGACAGATGTATTTTCAGAGAAAATAAAATTAAAAGCAGAACCCATAGACTAAAAGAGGCTTAAAAAAATATGTCAATCATAATATATAGATCTTATTTTGATAATGATTCAAATAAACAAATGATGTTCTTAATAGAATTTAACAACCATTTGCATGCTTATTGGATGTTGGATGATATTAAAGAATTATTGTTAATTTTTCATGTATTCTTTTTTTAGGTGTGATAATTGTGGTTATATTTCTTAAAAAATCCTCGCAAAGTGATAAGTATATGAGGTAATGCATATGTTAGTTTGATTTAGTCATTCTACAATGTATACGTATTTCAAAATATATTGTACAAAATAAATATATACAATTTGTATTTTCAATTTAAATACATAAATTTTTATCTCTTAGAAAATCGTACTGAAATATTTGCAGATGAAATGACATTATGTTTGTGATTTGATTCAAATCAATAGGAAAGGAGGACAGTGGGTGGGATTATTGATGATACAAGATTAGCCATGTGTTGTTAATTGTTGAAGCTGAGTGATGGATACGTGGGAGATTCTAATACTGTTATCTCCACTTTTCTGGGTTTAAAATCCTCTATAATAAAAATTTTAAATAACAACATCAAAATCAAATTTGACAGCGAACCTATATTTTTTTTTTACCAAGTATATTTGGTTATCTGTGTTTATAACCATCCAGTGCCTTTTGGATACTTTTCTTCCACTTAGATTGAAGCCAGGTCGAAGAACCTGTCAATGAATTCAAAATTTCATTGCAACTCACTTCAAGCCTTGGGTCCTTAGAAGGGAGATTTTGATCTTGCAAACATTAATGTGAATTGTTTTAGCAAGTGAATTGTGCAGCTCTTCAGTGTCAGCTGGAAAAACTGTTTTTGTAAGGGTTTCTATTGATATACGTTTATGGAATCAGTAAAGAGTTGGCTTTTACTGTGGGAGAATGATAATCAGACATTGTCCATGCTCCTCTGGCTGCTTAAAATATAGTAATTACAAAAGAAGTATACATAAATCATCAGAATACAGAGCAGCTAGTGTGAAGAATGGACCAGATCCAAGGAGAGACCAACTCTAGGAATACTGCAATAATCCAGGTAAGATGTAATGAGTATTTGTCTAATCTCGAGGACAGTGGTAGCAAGTAACGGGGAACAGAGAAGTTCAGGATGAGAATATGTCCTCCCCAGACTTCACTTTTCTTGAGTCACAGTGGTGGCAGTGGCATTCCTCAACTCCCTGACTCACATAATTTAGTCTCCTTAGTTTCTATTGCAATGTGATATGCTAAAGTGTGTATAGCCAACATCGCAGCCAACCCCACAGCACTCTTCTTGCTTTGCTGAAATGTGGCCAAATGCAGAAACACCAGAACTGGAAGCGCCACACCTCTCAGGACACACTGAAGATACTTTTTCCCATTTTGGGTGTAAAAGGCATGCCCTCACAGGGCTGTGGAGTGTGGTCAGGGGAGGGTGTCTGTAACAATCGGGAGTCCTCATGGTCTCTAAGAGAATGTCAATACATAGATAGCTATTAAAATATCTGCAACTAACCCCTTCCCTCAATCTCATGCAGTTCACTAGTTGATAATGTAGTAAAGTGATGATAAGCAACCTAGTGTCACACTGACCTTTTTTCTATTTCTAGAGCATGCTAAGTTCTTCACCACTTCAAAGGCCTTATGACTTAATCTTTCTGACTAAAAGGCTTCTCCTTAAACTCTTTACTTGTCTCTCTTTCTAATTTTCAGGTCTTAGATTAGGAGTAACCCTTTCAGAGAGAACTTCTCTGATGCTACTATCTAAATCAGATGTGCTTAATCACTCTCTATCAAAACACACTTTTAAATTTACTTTTTAGCTGCAATCACATTCTGTAATTAGGTTATTCATCCATATTTTGGTTGCTTTTTTTTTTTTTTTCTGGTCTGTCTCCATCATTAAATGTCAGCTTCCCTGAAGCTGGAGAGACCATGCCAACCTTGTTTTCTGTTTTATCTGCAGTGCACTGTAGTGCTCAATAAATACTTGTTGAACTATTGGACCAATATCTGGATCTGGTCTTCTGATTAGCCTTTGTAACTAATGGTATCCATCCTCAGTTCTTCCTCAGACTAGCTTTTTGACAAAGACTCAGTCAATAAAGTATTAATAGATATTATCTGCCAACTATGATGAGAACTGTGATATACTTTCATCAAAGCCTTGCTCCTCAACATGTTTACTAACTTCACAGTATTATAATCTTTGGAATACTTAGGAAATAAACCTTCAGTTGGGCTATTTGCTATGTACCAGTGTTTGTTCTGAGTAAATGGTTTCCAAAGGTGCTTTGACTACCATTACAAATAAGGAGTATTGAAGATTATAGACTTTTCTAAACTCTCCACGGGTCCAGCGCATAGCAAAGCAACAAAGTAAATACATTTCACAGGCATTGGAAGTCAATTATTTAGCTCCTTTTGTCCCTCTACTCAGCCTAGAATTCAACTTTGCCATCTGGTTTCTACTTAATTGTCAACAAAAAACCACAGAGAAAGTTTTACACTTTATTACTGTTTGCTTTTGGATTAGGGAACTATAGTTAAGAAGTGAAAAAGCTATGGGGAGTTGAAACTAATAACTGATCACACATCCAAAACCAACTAGGGAAGCTCTTCCAGTACATTTCAGGCTTTGATAGTTAACCAAATCAGTGTCCCTCTCTCTCCTCTGTCTTTATTGAGATACAGGAAAAGGACATAAATAGTAAATCCCGATAGCTTAAGAATAAATCCCAACAACCCATGGATTTTCTGATCACCCCATTTATTTATTAAGAGACCAGCCTGGCTTTGAGCACTCTTTCCTCACAAGGTATGCTGGGAAACCACTGGTGACAGCTAGCCCGTTGGTCACCAGTGCAACATTTCAGTTGTTTAGTTTTTTGGAGTTTGGGCCTAAGACTAGACACATCTGCCTTCTCATTGCCACAGCTTCATTACCCAGACCAGCCCCAAAAGGCCTATGCAGAGAAACCAAGGGCAGGCATCCTGGGATCAAATAAGATAATGTATTGAAATCTATTTCCAGAAGTATAAAGTACATTAAAAGTAATTTATTTCTGCAGTAGACACACAAATTTTTCTAAATGACCCTCAAGATTTGCTCTCTGGCACATACTCATATTAGATCAGTTATAAGTCAACCCAGAAAGTAATTTAGGTAAATATGTGTTCAGATAGGTTTCTGGAACCTATTCTTGTTACAGCATTACAGAAAGTCAAAGACCAGCTCAATACTACTCATATGTGGTCTGTAGAGGTAATCTTGGACCTTGATATAAATTCAGAATCACAGACCCCACCCCTAGAACTACTATATTAAAAAATTCCAGAACTACTGTCTAGTCCAATGGATACCTTTAGAGACCATCTGCTGCAGCACTTCTCAAACTTTAATGTGTATATGAATTACCTGGGTATCTTCTAAAAATTCAGATACTGATTCAGTAGGTCTGGGATAACAACTGACATCTCCCAAAAGAGCACTATTAAATATTCAAGAAAATTGTGCATATTCCCTGACATTTTAGAGTAGAAGCATCTTCGCTTTTCTGTCTCTGAGAATTGACTTTTCTTTATTCCTGGAGCAAGCTTGCTGCTGAAATGTGCTTAGGAAAAGCACCCAGGAAACCTCTCAGCACTCTTTGTGACTAAATTTGGACTGACAAAAAGATAAATACGTGTAATTTCAGACACCTCTAAAATTCACCAAGCGTGGTGCAATTCTCTATTTAATTTATTTATTTATAGTTTGACCAATAGGAATGCTAGGGCCCAGCGGGGAAAAAGAATCTGACCTAGATGCTTAGGCAGACCAGAGTTTAATTAGCTAAAGGATCACTTACTGGAGCTCAAACCTTTAAAATTTTCACAACTTTTATCATAGTCCAGGTTTGATCTTTTCATCGTGTTTATCATAAACATTCTTGGAAGAGTTCCAAAAATATTTAAGAACACTGGTCATGAAAGAAAAACATAAAATATGTTATATGGATAAAATGCCGACTGCACAAGAAATTGAGACCCAACTTTCCAAAATTAACAATTAGATTTTCTCCCCACCCAGACAGGCCACATTCACACTGGGTAGATCAGAGGTCAATAACAAAACAAGCCCTGGCTGTAATCCAAAGATCCCTGTAGTTGGCAAAAG
This sequence comes from Macaca fascicularis, assembly GCF_037993035.2. Taxonomy (NCBI): domain Eukaryota; kingdom Metazoa; phylum Chordata; class Mammalia; order Primates; family Cercopithecidae; genus Macaca; species Macaca fascicularis. Next base: position 122,834,782 of record NC_088395.1, on the reverse strand, counting down.
AGGCTTAAATTTGTTTCATGTTGTATTGATGTTAGATAACTAAGGCTAGCAATATTCCTAAATGTCTCCCTACAACCTAAACAACCTTCAGCAAGCAACATCGCTTCATGAGCTAGCTTTTTGCCATCCATTAGGGCAATACAAATATACATCTACGCAGCATGCATATGTAAATAGCTAAAAATCTTACCATTTCCAAGATGAATGCATTCTTGATTATACTGCTATTGTTGTTATACTCTTTACAGTTGATGCTTTAACAAAATGGGTTTGAACTTCATAGGTCCACTTGTGCATGGATTTTCTTCCACCTCTGCCATCCCTGAGACAGCAAGACTAACCCCTCCTTTTCCTCCTCCTCATCAGTCTATTCAACATAAAGGCCATGATGATGGAGACCTTTATGATGATCCACTTCCACGTAATAAACAGTAAATATATTTTGTCTTATAATTTGCATCATAACATTTTCTTTTGCTTGCTTTATTGTGGGAATACAGTAAACAATACAAACAACATACAAAATATGTGTTAATTGAATTTATGTTACAAGTAAGGTTTCTAGTCAACAGCAGGCTATTAGTTAAGTTTATTGGGAGTCTAATGTCATACACGGATTTTCAACCATGCAAGGCATCCATGCCCACAACCTCCACATTGTTCAAGGGTCAACTGTACTCATGTACCATAGCCCACAGTGCTATGAGAAAACTGTCACAGAGCTCAAAGAGCTCTGTATTGCCCTAATGGAGGTCAAAAACTAGCTCATGAAGTGATGTTGCTTGCTGAAGGCTGTTTAGGTTGTAGGGAGACATTTAGGAATATTACTAGCCTTAGTTATCTAACACCAATACAACATGAAACGAAGTTAAGCCTTGAATGTTATTTCATGACTCTTCCTAAAAATTAAAGATGTATGTGAGCTTTTAAAAATTGTGACTTATACAAATAGGTTTGGGGTTTTGCAGGAAGGTAATGAAGATTGTCTAAAATTTATTAAGGTGCTCATTGCACAACTCTTAAATATACTAAAATCCATTGAAATGATACACTTTAGATGGGTGAATTGTGTGGTGTGTGAATTGTATATCAGTAAAGCCGTAATTTACAAGAATTTGTATCCATAAAAACTGTTATTCAAACATCTTTAATCATGTATATACAGTGCCAAAATTTCAATCTTTTTAAAAAGAGAAGTGTTTTCCTAAGCCATATTTTGAAAGTAATTCAGGATAAAAACGTTATGTGTTATCTTCTATAGATAATTTCAGAGATAATTGAAATATGTTGAAATGAACTTTAAGAAAACTTTTTAGAATTTAAAATCTACTTAGGAAGAGATTCCTTATGATTTATATTCCCAGAAGTAAGTAACAAGGTTTTGAAGTAGTTCAGCTGAAATTAACCCACAGATCAGAGATTTTAGTCAGAATTTTGAAAGTTATTTTTATAAATCATAGAATATTGGAGCTTAAAGGGACCTAACAGAAAGTCCAGGCTAATCCTCTTATTTTTCAGATGAGAAAACTTAGGGAGGGAAAAGATAAGTAGCTCATTAAAAGAGACACATAAATTTATGGTAGAATGCCAGAACACGGGCTTCCTGTTGTTTGATCTGAGGCTTTTATTAGGCTGTTGGAGCCCAGCAACACACAGTAAAAAAGCTTCCAATAGTCAATGGTCATGAAGTCAAACTGAAGATCTGGTCTCTGCCCATATTGCCAACTTTATCTCACATCACTCTTCTCTTGCTCACAATTCTCCAGACTTTGTGGCCTCTACTGTGTTCCTCTCATACCATAGGACTTTTTTTTACTTGCTATTCCCTCTGCCTAAATTCTGAAATGTCCTATTTTCACCTCCCAAGAACCAGGAAAAGCCTAGCCAGAATCTGAGTTCTGGGCACCAGAACTAGGCCAGTTTGCACTACCTGAGGTATCTAGGAACACAAAGCATTCTGAGAGGTAAGCTGTACTAAAATCCTCAGAGGATCAAACTTGATAAACAGTGGTCAGTTAAAGCTGACAAATCCAAAGGACAAGAACACAATCGAAAATAGAAAATAACGTCAAGAATCAGTAGTAGTAGCGTAAGAATGGGATAGTGGGAAGGTCCATAGAGATACATGGTAGTTCCTATGTGAATGCTAAAAATGCATTATCTGTGGCTTAACTTTATTGATGATTGAGTATATGATGTGAATGAGTAGGACTGAATTAAAGCTACAGGGTCAGGACCAAAAAGAGCCAGCATAATTTTAAAAGAGTCATTTCTCTCCCAGCTCTCACAGTGGATTGACAGTGTGAAATTCTGTTGAAGTTAAGTACACAAATTGAAGTCACTCCTTGCTTTGGCAGCAATTTAACTATAAAACTTCCATAGGGTGATATACCATGTTTTATTCATCACTGCCCCTGGCACTATGCTATGCACATATTATATGCTGAATAAACATTTGCTAATTGAATAAATAATTCAATGAATGGACTGCTGTTCAGCAGAAACAATACTCTAAAATGTTCATGGAGGAGATGCAGAGTATAAGTTGACTCAACCTTTGGCAAGATTTTTCCTTCTTTAAAGGTCAAGTTATGCTCTGTAGTATGTTTGGACACTGTATGCTAGCTGTGACGCACTCCTTGGCCTACACCATCTTTGGGTATCTGGCCTCCTTTTCCAGCTGAACCTCTCTCAGTCTTTCTATTAAGTTTTCTAGAAGGGTGTGTGACTTCCTTACTAGAAGACATCTTGTTTCCTGGAGAAGACACAAAGAACTATATTGTAAATGATCCATAGACTTAACTAAGCTAGGAAAGTGTAAATACTAGAGTTGTCCTTAAGACCAAGGAATACCAAAGTTGAAATAATACATAGCTTTTTAAAGGCTTGTCTGTGTTATAATGACAAATCTCTCCTCTCTCTCTCTCTCTCTGTCTCTCTCTCTCTCTCAGACACACACACACACACGAAAAAAAAATTACTGTCCTTAGAAGCAGTGATAGAGTTAGATTTTTTAAATTTACTTTCAGCACTGGGGGAAATATAGATTTACTTATTTCAATTTGTTTTCTTAAAACAAATCAGGTATGATTCTCTTCCTTTTCCTACATCAAAGAAGTTTTTGGAATAAATTCAAATATTAAGGGACTGACATTTTGCAATGGTTACAAATATTGCTTAAACCACCCCTGTAGACATTGCAGGCCATTAAGGAAGGAGTCATCTGCTAGGCATGATGTGAAGAGGTATACTAGAGTGTAATAAAGAGGAAGAGAACATAATATGTATTTATTGAGCAGTTATGAGTAAGTTTCATGTGAATATATAACTTAATCTTCTCAAATACTCAATCCCATAGGGAATACTGTTATTTCCATTTTACAAATGAGGAAACTGATGTTCAGAAAATCATCTGGGACTTCCATTTCCAACCAAGATGGAGGAAAAAGGATGGGATTTACCCAAAACAAACCACAAAAACAGAAACAGACAAAATACATGAAAAAAAGTTTTTAAGATGCCGGGCATCAGTCAGTGAAGAACAGTGATAGCCAAGAGATGAGAAACAAATAAGGTGAGTTCATTATCCCAACTTATATTAAGATATTTTCCAAAATACGGCATAGAGAGTGGTGATTAAGACAAAGGACAGTGAACTCCCTGGATTGAGCAGATGCAGCTCAAAGTCCATGGAATCTAATGCAGCTGGAGTTTATAGGACAGATGACCAAAGAGGAGAGAGCTATACAGAGAGACAACCCCGGAACTTTTCAGAGGGCCTACCTTAAGCATTCAGCAGAGTACTTACTAATATATGCATGAGGAAGCTAACCAAGACTGAGAAAGAAACATTTTAAAAATGAGAAGAAAAGAGCTAAAAATAGTACCCGTTCCCACCATCCAGAGTGGAAAGACTCATAATTCATGGGGCATTGGATAGACTACACAAAAGGGTCATTTCTCAATAGTGGAAAATATTAGACTGAGCACTGCTCCAGAACCATCTAACAAATCATAAAAACAAGAACCAAAAAGATAAAAATAGTTCCAAGTAAATTTACTGCATTATAGTACAGAGCTCAGGAATATTTATAAAAATAAAAATTTCCAGCAGCTAACAAGGTGAGATTACAATATATGGCATCAAATCAAAGATTAACAGGCATGTAAAGAGGCAGGAAATAAATTGAACCAGAAATGACACAGATGTTAGAATTAGCTGAGAGACATTAGAATGCTTATAACTAGATTTGATATGTTCAAAAAGTAGAGACATAGATGTAAAAATGACCCACATCAAACTCCTAGAGATAAAACTTCAATGTGTGTAATAAAAACTACACTTAATGGTATTAGCAACACATGGTATGTTGTGGAAGAAAGACTCATTGAATTAAAGTTATAGTGATAGAAGCTATCCAAAAGGAAATGCAGAGACAAATAAAAAAAAGAAAAAAAAAACAGCTATAGGACAACTTTAATAGGCATAATATACATGTTTGGAGTCACAAAAAGATGAGAGAGAAAAAAGTGGGAGAAAAAAGTTTGAAGAAATATTGGCTGAACAAATTCCAAATTTGATAAAATCTACAAATGCACAGATTAAAGAAATTCAATAAATTCCAAGCCCACCATTTTAGTCTGTTTTCTGTTGCTTGCAACAGAATACCTGAAGCTGGGTAATTAAAAATTAAAGTTATTTATTACACTTCTCACTTAGACTGAGAAGTCCAAGGTTGAGGACAAGCATCTGGTGAGCCTTCTTGCTGGTTTGGGTTCTACAGAGTCTCAAGTCAGGACAGGGCATTACATGGTGAAGGAACTGAGCATACTAACATCAGGTCTCTTTTCTTTTTCTTTTAAACTCACCAGTTTCACTTACATAATAACTCATTAATCCATCAACCCATTATCCATTAATCCATGAATGGATTATACTGTCCATGAGGGGAGAGCCCTCATTATCCAGTCACCTCTTAAAGGCCTCATTTATTCCTGGGTGCGGTGGCTCACGCCTGTAATTTCAGCAATTTGGGAGACCGAGGTGGGTGGATAACTTGAGGTCAGGAGTTCGAGACCAGCCTGGCCAACATGGTGAAACCCCATCTCTACTAAAAACACAAAAATTAGCTAGGCATGGTGGCACATGCCTGGAATCTCAGCTACTTGGGAGGCTGAGGCAGGAGAATCACTTGAACCTGGGAGGCAGAGGTTGTAGTGAGCCAAGATTGCACCACTTCACTGTAGCCTGGGTGACAAAGCGAGACTCCATCTCAAAAAAGGTCTCACTTCTCAACACTCCCACATTTAAGATTAAGTTTCATCATGAGGTTTTGGAAGGGACATTCAAGCCACAGTATTTAAAACAAAAACAAAAACAAAAACAAAAAACTTCACCAAAACATGTTATGATCAAATTGCTTTAAAAGCAATGATAAAGAGAAAATCTTAAAAGCAGCCACAGAAAAAATACTTTTATATTCAGAGAAGCAAATATAATGCTGACAACATATTTCTCATGGGAACTGAGGCAAAAAAGAAACTGTGGAGCAGCATCTTTAAAGTATTATAAGAAAAAAAAAAAAGTCTATGTAGAATTCTACACCAACAAAATATTTTCAAAAATTAAGACAAATTAAGATACTTTAGGCCACACAAAAGCTGAAATAATTCATCACCAGGAGCCGCTCAGTATAAGAACAGTTAAAGAAACTTCTTCAGGCAGAAGAGAAGTGATACCAGATTAAAATCTGTATCTAAACCAAAGAATGAAGAATTGGCAACTACATGGATGAAAAGATATAGACAGATAGAAGATAGGTAGGTAGATAGATAGATAGATAGATAGATAGATAGATAGATAGATAGATAGATAGATGATAGATAGATAGACAAATAGAATAGATCTGCAAAAGAAAATTGACTGTTTAAACAAAAGTAATAACAATATGCTGTGGAGTTTGAAACACACATAAAATTCATAACTATAGCATAAAGGCCAAAAAAGGAGAAATGAAGTTATACTGTTTTAAGATTATTATTAATACATATGAAATAGTTAAACATCACTTGAAGGCAAACTCATCACTAGAATAACAGAACAAAGACTTCATACGCCAAAAAAATGAGATAAAAAGGAAACATGAAAAATAATTGATCAAAAGAGGAAGATAGGGAAAATATAAAAAAAGCTGGGACAAATGAAAAACAAATAAGATGATGTACTTTAATCATATCAATAATCACATTAAATGTAAATAATTTAAACACTCCAATTTAAAGGCAGAGATGGTGAGGCTTGATTTAAAAAGATCATCTAACTATATGCTGCTTACAAGAAATATACCTTAAATATAAAAACACAAGTAGGTTAAAAGAAAAAGGATTGAAAAAGATATTCCATGCTCATACTGTTTAAAAGAAAACTAGAGTGGCTATATTAATATCAGCAGTGTAACTTCCAAAACCGATAACTTAATTTATTTACTCAAGATCACACACCTTATGGTATTCTACCCAGGATTCAACCCTGATCTGTCTTATTTCAGTGATCATTTTAGAATCATATTATATTAGGACACCTTTTGTTAACTGTTTCTTGAAGACCTGCAGTTGAACATTCCCAAGGAAAGAACCACCCCCTACCACCATCCAGAGAACATTTATTTAGAGGTAAGAGGAGAGACTTGCATTCCTCTTTTGGCTTTGCTCCTGATTCTCTGTATGAATATGACTGTATTATTTTAACCTTCATGAGCCTCAGTGATTCCTCCCATTGCATTAGGATCTTGAATCATAAATTTCCCAAGAACACATAAACAGTCATTGCTGCAGCCAGAATTTAACTCTGGTCTAAAACCTACATCCCCAACAGCACAAGACTTGGCACCAAATACCAACAAGACTGTGTACATTAGACTGTACTGTGTAAGAGGTTCTTAGGAGCCCACTGCACTGAGAGATGGGGTGAGGCCAATGAATCCCTGGAGGGATGCAGGGATCTGGAGATGAAATTGGAAAAGGCAAGGTTTATGGTCTTGGAAAATGCCCCGCTAAGGCTGTACTGGAGCAACGTTAAATCCTGCCATGTAGCAGGCCTTCTCTAGCCAAGACGATGACGCATTTGCTGTTCATTTCCTGACTCGGAGCCAGTCTCAGACTTGGATCAATGATCTCTCAACCCCCTCCAGTCCCAACAGGCATTTGAGAATTAAACTGAGGATGTCGCAATATCCATGGAGAAAATTCAGCTACACATTTAACAACAGTCGAGAAATCATGTTACTGCATCTGACTTGGACTATTTAAGTATTTTCTAGATATGTGTAGAAAAAACATTGGCATATTTATTCACCTGACTACATGTTTGCCTTTAGCACAGACACAGAGAAAGTGTTTTAAAGGTTTTTCCACAGAAAGGTCAGTTCAAGCATAATATTTTGAAAAATCATTAGTTCTGCTTGGCAGACTCATGTTTCCCTTCCAGGATCATTTTTGTTATCTGTTGAACAGTACATACTTTTGTTTCTTTGTTCTGTGAACAATCAACAATAGCTTTCTCTAAACCAACTCTTACTTATGTATATGGCTGCCTCTAGATTTCTGTCATGGCTCTTCAAAGATATCTATTGTTATCTGTTCCTGCCCCTGGGCCTCTCATCTTCTTTTATTTTTTATTTTATTTTATTTTATTTTTATTTTTATTTTTTGAGACGGAGTCTCGCTCTGTCGCCCAGGCTGGAGTGCAGTGGCCGGATCTCCGCTCACTACAAGCTCCACCTCCCGGGTTTACGCCATTCTCCTGCCTCAGCCTCCCGAGTAGCTGGGACCACAGGCGCCCGCCACCTCGCCTGGCCAGTTTTTTGTATTTTTTAGTAGAGACGGGGTTTCACCGGGTTAGCCAGGATGGTCTCGATTTCCTGACCTCTTGATCCGCCCGTCGTGGCCTCCCAAAGCGCTGGGATTACAGGCTTGAGCCACCGCGCCCGGCCAGGGGACTCTCATCTTCTAACTCTCATGGAAAAGAAAAGATAAAAGGTAGCCTAATATTTTGCTTTTACAATGTTTTCCTGATATAATTGGGTGACAGATCAGGAGGAGAAGAAATAGAGTATTTATTGAGCCAACAACTGCAAATCATTTTAGCCTGGAATAATAGTGCTACGAGGAACCTTAGAATTTACCTATTTCACACTCTTCATTTTTATATATGGAGGCCTAGAGAAGACTTGCTCAGACTGACACTGAGATTGAAATTGAGCTGGGACTGGAATTCAGGATTCCTAACACATCAAAAGTATATTTACATTTTGTCTAACTCATCTTTGTAAATAATACTTAATTTTTAGTACCTTTTACTGATTATTTCAGTGCTATTCATTTAAACAGGCTGAGACAAGTTTGGATAATCAGATAGCTGTACAAACATGGACGTCACAACACAATTAAAACCCATAATTGCAAGTAACCTATACTTTCTCCTGACGTTTATTAAGATTAGCCGACTAGTAAAAAAGAACTGTGAAACATGAATGTTTTGGAAGAATTAAAGAGAATCTAATTCAAGATAATATTTTGGAAGAATTAAAGAGAATCTAATTCAAGATGTATGTACCTCCATTAAAAGTAGTGCTACATTTTGCAAACTAAAATCAGTGTATGGATCTGTCCATACTTTATTTTCTACAATTTACAGTTGATATGCCTATTCTCCCAGAGTGGATAAAACTAATTGGGAAAGGTGAAAAAAGAAAAAAAGTCTTATCTTGTAATTATATGCTTTGGATATAAAAATATACATATATATTTATATATGTAACATAAATAAGCACTCTGCTAATTATGTAAACTAAAAATATGTGCACAAAAAATAATAATATGCATCTTACAAAAAACACAAATGAAATAATGCATGTCATGTGCATTAAAATGACTGCCTATTATAAGGGGAGAATAATAGAAGTGGGGAATGGGGATAAAAATTAGATAGATAGATAGATAATAGATGATTAGATAGATAGATAGATAGATAGATAGATAGATAGATAGATAAGATAGGTAGCAGGGCCTTACACAAACTAGTGGTGATGGTGTGCTGTAACTTCATATGATGAAGTCAAACCTCAGCCTTTTAAGTCCAACAAAACAAATGTAAATGAAACAAAACAGCCTCTTTTTGACTCTCACTCTGGGAAAGAAATAGTGTAAGAGATATTTTACTGTTCCTTTTGGATAAAGCTTAGGTTATAAGGTTTCGAGATAAAATTGAAATGACTTTATATACTAGAATGCCGGTAGGTGCATTTATATAATTCTGGACCTATTAATTGCATACATTATACATAAGCAAATTGTATTCCAATTGAGCATGACTTCAGTGCCTGTTACCGATATACAAGTGATAATGATATTTTTTGTTAAAATTTAGACATTAAATCTTTAACCAGCTACATATGTATATTTAATTTGATTGGGAAAGAAAGTTAGAAGCTCTCCTTGGGTTTGCCAATTTATTTTCTAACTAATTTTAGTCTACTTTGGTCATTTGGGATAATTTTTCATTTTGTTTTTTCTTCCAGCTGAGTGCTTGGCCACATTTCTGGTCCATATTGCATCAATAATGTGTTTCATTTTGAAGTTATTAGCAAAGAACACATTTTCATTACAAGCATGTAGTGGTATAAATTTCCATTCTAGGTCCTGCAACTTGTCAGAAAGGGTCTCATTATACTTTGTTAATTAAAAATGTAAACAGATCCTTAATGGAGACAGACTTCTTCCTTTCCTAGCTTCCCAGAAATGCTGTCTTCTTGGCCAATATTTCAACTCTCTTTGGTTAGAAGAGGAGAAAGAAGAAATAGGGCAAGTGGGTGGGGTCCACTCTGGCTACATCTCTGGTTTTTATTAGATCTCTAATAAACCATAGAAGAAGAAAGTCCAATTAAAGGAAGCATACAATGTGGTATAGTACTTGTTAGTCACTGGGGCTTTGATGTTGAAAACTTTGGGCCTGAATCTCATTCTATCACTCAGTGACTCTGGGGAAGTTATCTAACCTCTCTGATCCTCTGTTTCTTTAACATGGGGATAATAATAGCGCCTATCTCTTAAGGTTACTGTAAGAATCAGATGAGATAGTTATGTAAAGCACAGTTCATGACAACACTCAAGTGCTCAATATAGGGTAGATCTTGCTAATATAACAGTAGTATTAACATTAGTACTAGTTATAGTAAGACAGTAATAGTAGTATAGTAAAAATTTCTGCCATAAGTCAACAAGATCCAAATTGCAATCTTTTTTTTTTTTTTTTGAATTATGTTTGCCAGAAAAGCTCCAAAATTCAATTGAAAAATGTAGTGTTGACACATTACAAGGTTAAATATAATGACCAGGTGATCTGCGACAGCCAGCAGGTCTCCATTTTTAAGAGTCCAGCTGTACTAATATAATCCGTTTGGCTTCCAGATGCAGCTTGGCACCTCTTAGTAGGGGTTGTCCACTCCACCTAAATACCTTTATTCTTGGAACCTCTGTAGCTACCTCAGAAAGACAACTCACTCCTACTTGAGAATGGGACATGGTGGGGTATTTGAGCCAATCACTAATTGAGTTACATTCATGGTTATTATGAGGTTTTGCCGTAGTAATAGGAAAAGTAAAATATTTATGTCTTTAACTGTTTATTTTTATATTGTGTGCCTAGTTTGTGGAATGCAGGTAAATATTAAAATTTTTCTGTTTGTACATGGCTACAGTATCCACTTATGTCAGTGTTGTGCTTGGCTTATTAGTTCTAAGAGGGCCAGAACTTTTCTATTACTTTTGGTTTGTATAGCTGATCACGGGTAGGCTTTAAGTAACATTGCAATGCTTTGCAGTGCAGCCCAGATGACTGTTAATAAATAAAATTGTGCCTTTCCCACAGTAGGGGTCAGAGGCTACAGGTTTAAAGATATCTGTAGCTTTCTAATGCTTCTAGGATGTTTGAAGTAAGACTTTCTTATCCCCCAGTCACCAGCATGAACTTTTCCAAGTTCATTAAGATGTTTTCATCACTATGTCTGGTTACATGGGTCAGAACAGAACAGAAGTAAATTAACCCCATGTTGTAACATGAAGACCCCTTCAGACATCAAGAGTCAATAAGCCTGAAATGCTTGGTCTACATTTTAGAGGTAAGATAACTAGATCTTAGCATTCCAAAGCCTCCATACAAACTAAACACCCTTCTTCAAATGAAATCACTCCGTGGCCAAAATTGAGTTATTGCTTGAATAACCACCACCTGTCAGGGCAATTCAAACAGACAGTAACATAACATCTTTGCATTTAAAAATCCAACAGCATGTGTGGGTGCATACCAATGTGGCCATTTTCAAGTTTAATTCATCCCATTATAAGCAGTAGTTAAAGCACTGACTCTAAGAGGTGGCCAACTTGTCACATTCTTCATTGGCTGTGTAAAACTTTGTGGCTTTAACACTATCCTATCTACTGCTTAGTCTCAATTCTTCAGTTCGTCCCGTGTCCCCATTCTATACTCAGCTTTTTAATTTGTTCATGAGTTTCTGAGTCCCAGGGTAGCAAACCTGAGTCTACAGGATCTCATTTTGCAAAAATGAGTTGAGAAGGCCAAGGTGTAACCTCAAGATGTGGAGACAGATTTTTCTCATATGGTTTGTGGAAGCATTGCCTTTGACGTAGGGACCCATCACATACATTCCCTTTTGAGCTTATACCACTAAAAGACTTACTGGTTGGTCATATAACTTTAAGAAATGTGGGACTTTAAAAAAAAAAAAACGCTCCTGCTCTCCATGAATTAACAGCTTATTTAGAATCTATCTTGAATGTCAAATTCTTTTCTGGTTAAATGGACCCCTGTTGATAATGTAGATGAGGATGAAGATTTGTTTTCTTTTCATCACTTGAAAGGCTTTCTCCCAAACAAAGTGTTTGCAAGTAATCATCACCACCAGCGGTAGTTATTGAGAGCTCTCTGTGTGAGTTGTTAATCTACAGGACATCACTCACATCCTGCACACTGCTGTGGTGAGTAACAGAACTCGATTCCCAATAAATCACCTTATTCCACAGTCTAAAATCTTAACTCCATTAAACGAGTCTATCACATGAACACATATGCTGTCATTACATGGTATTTATTAGATAAAAATTGAAGTGGTTGGTGATTAATGCACTGAAAAAGTCTCACCTAATCATTCCCTCTCTCTGTGTTCCCCTCCTCATTTCATGTTAAATTGGTAATGAATATTCTTATGTATACAATGGGTAATTTCTACAAATCCATATTAAAATCTTCAACATTGTTATTACTATAAAATTATCAATAATATATGTATGTCAACATTTTATAGACAATTTTACATTTCTAGTAAGTTTATCATATAAAATCACCTCACTTGATTCCATGCTATAAACTGAGCATTGTCTTTGAAGTAATCATGATTGCACCTACCCGATTGGGGCTAAAATAGGGAAAAGTTAGTCCGAAAGCTGAAATGGGCTAATGTGATGACATAGTTTCCATCTGTAACCATGAATTGGTAGGTCTGATGGTCATTTTATTTGTGACAACAGGTATTCACATTGCAGTTGCTCCAAACAATTGAGTTGAAATTTGGACAGAAATTCACGTCATCATGAAAAAAATAAGTTCTAGTATGGTGGGCTGGTATTATTGAAAGACATAAAGGAAGCTAAGAAAGAAAGATATGAGGGAGGGAAGGAGCAAACTGCATATCACCCATTCAGCATTTATCATGTATTGACTTGTTCTTGTTTTGGTTAATTACCTTTCTTTTCCTTTTTTTTTTTTTTTTTTGAGTACTCAATATAAAAGCAAAAATAAAAACATTTTTATTAAAAAAAAACACAAAACCTACTACCCAGAATAGGAAATTATTAACTGCTGTACTTTCGATGTTTGTCCCCTGTAAATGTCATGTTGAAATTTAATCCTCAGTGTGACAGTGTTGGAAGGTGAGTCTAGTAGCAGGAGTTTGGGTCACGGGGGCAGATCCCTCATGAATAGAATAGTATCCTTTCTTGGGGATGAGTGAATTCTCATGATTATTAGTTTCCAAAAAAGCTGGTTGTTAAAAAGAGCATGGCATGCCCCATCCCTTGCGTCCTCTCTTGCCATATGATATTTATACATGCTAGCTTCTTTTTACCTTCTGCCACGAGAGAAAGCAGCCTGTGGCCCCTATGAAATACAATGCCCAATCTAAAACTTTTCCAGACATCAGAATGATAAGCCAAATAAACTTTTGCTCTTTATAAATTGCTCAGCCTTAGGTATTCCTTTATAACAACACTAAACAGACTATGATTTTAACATTTTGCCATTTTTTCTTTTTTAAAAAATAATGTAAATCAAATATTACAGGTAAAATTCAAGTAATCTTTATCCTCATCTAAAATTCCATTTTATTTTCTCCATCCACACACATATACTCTCTAGGGGCAACCAGCATAATGCGTATCCTTCCATTTCTTTTTTATTATAATACACTTATATACACATACATCTACCTACAAAGTATTTAGCATTTTTTAATTTAAAACATTGATATAAATGCTATATATGACATCATCCTGCAACTTGCTTTTTTCACAAAAAATCTATGAGAAATATCTAGTTCTATGATGTACTGTTTTATGGTATTATGTTGTTTAAGAAAACACATTATTTCTCATTTTCCTCTTGATGGTTATTTAGGCAATTTTCATTTTTTCTTCATAACAAAGAGTTCTTTACTTGAATGAAAAATACATGAGAACAGGGATATTTGTCTGCTTTGTTTAATCATATAATCCCAGCTCCAAACAGAGCCAGGAATAAAGCAGATATTTGATAAATATGTATTGAATGAATGACACAATCATTGTACATGCTAACATTATTGTACATTCTTCCTGAAGTTTATGGGTGAGTACTTCTCTCTGGTATATACCAAGATAAAATACAATACATATTCATACATGCTAAGGGTAAAATGCTAAGTTCTATGCAACTTGAGTTTCATTAAGTGCTGCTGCCTAATTATTCACCATAGAGGTTATATCAATTTATGCTCCCACCAGTATTCCCTGTACCTCACATTCTTACCAGCCTTTGGTACTATCTGATTTTTTTTTATTTTTCAAATTTTGATGAATAGTATCTTATTAGGGTTTCAATTTTCATTTCTTTGATTACTATGTGGCAGAACATCATTTCATATGTTTATTGGCCAATTGGATTTTCTATTCTGTTTTTATGACTATTAATCACTAAGGTCTAAAGGGTGGAGACCCACTTTCCATGCCCCATAGCATTTCTTCAGGCCTATTCACTGTTACTTAAGATGATAGATGATATCAGGACATCCCCCGCATGTACTACTTACCACCCTTACCTGTTTGTATTTATTTTTCAGAGACAAGCTCTTGCTTTGTCACCCAGGCTGGAGTGAAGTAGTGCCATCATAGCTCATTGCAGTCTCAAACAGCTGGCTCAAGTGGTCCTTCCACTTCAGCCTCCTAAGTAGCTAGGACTACAGCTGTGCATGACCACACCCAGCTAGTTTTTTAAATTTATTTTTACTTTTTGTAGACAGGATCTTGCCATGTTGCCCAGGCTGGTCTTGAACTCGTGGTTGCAAACAATCTTCTAGCCTCAGACTTCCAAAGTGCTGGGATTACAGGTGTGAGCCACCACGCCTGGCCCTCTCCTACCTAATTTGAATCACTGATTATTTCTATAATAAAGCTGACATCAGGGTAGCACTAGATATGATTTATATTAAAGCCCTTTGAAAACTTCAAATAGAAGCTCAGGTTATCACTGGAATGGGACTCTTAAGTTTTCAACTAAGGGAATTATTGCAAGAACTCCAGATACAGCCATCATAATAAAACTGTAAAGTTCTCCTGTGAGGTATGAATTAAACAAATCCAAAATGGTCAAGGAGAAAATTCCCACAGGTAGGTACAAATGGGTGGTAGCCTTCTGTAGTGAGGTCTACCTTGGAAGATAAGGGCATGACAAGGCCTATAAGCCTAAAAATGTACTCCACAATCTTGAACAGCTACCACAGACCCTTAGATTATTATTTCAACTGGACCAGCCTTTAGATAAAATGTGAGGCAGGCGTTTCTTATATTCTACTGATATACCTCTATTAGCATATATGCCTCTTCTCCTGTTAGGCACCTAATGCCCTTATGTTGTTCCAAATATGTCCTAATCAAGAAAGAGCAGATGTGATTAACTCATTTGCACTGATACAGATACAGGCTAGCACACTGATCCACTCATTCTTCATGTATTCATTCATTTGACAAATATATATTAAGTACCTACTATGTGCTAGACTCATTGTGATACACTCCCACAAGGGAACCTATCTGTATTTGCCCATTTAAATATTATTTATACTTTAAAGTTATCTGAAATGCTCTCCTAATCCTCCCAACTACAAGTTACTTCAGAGTACCCAAACACTTCTCTTTAGTTTGATTTATAATTATCGGTAGGCTCTCTTTAATTTCCCCACAAAATTTCAGCACAAGGAATATCATGAGCAAAATCACAGCACGGAAAATATGTATTGAATGGTTGTGGTAAGATAAATAGATCATTTGGGCTAGAGCAGAGGCTTTCTGCTAAGGAATAAAGAAGAATGTTTGCAAGAGATTCAGGTCAGCACCCCCACTAGAGCTTAGAACAAAACTTCGATAATCAGTAGTTTTCCACAACCATAGTTTAATAGATGGTATGTGTTTCCTCCGGAGAGAGGGAATGACAAAGACATGTAGTCCAAAAAAATATGTGGCCTGTTTGAGGAAGAACAAATAATCCTGTTTGGCTGGAAAGAAAGGTACACACATAAGGGAGTAATAGAAAATCATTTGAGAGACTAGGTGGGGATTCTATTGTGGAGAGCCTTGAAAACCTGGCTGGAGAGTTTGAGTCTAATTTGGGTGGAATCTTTTGGGAGAATAAAAAATAATTTTCCCTCATGATCCTTTGTGACCTAAGGCATCAGTGGTATCTGTGGCAACAAAATAGGATTTGAGGGATAGCAGTGTGAAATTAATGTAAACAGCGATTAAAAACGGTGACTTTAATGTCATTAAGCACATATTAACACCAGATCTAGGGGACACTCCTTGTAGCTTAAACTAGCTGGTTTTATGACAAACAAGAGGAAGTAATTATTTATACCATAGATAGTATGCATATACAAACAAGAGGATACACACACACAAAAAAAGAAAATAAATATATCCATGAGTGATAGGTCCATAACAGCTAGTTTCTGAAGACGACATAAGGCAGACAACTACCTTATTGTTTGTCAAAATCTGTGGCATTATCAGGTAGATCCAGAGCTGGAGGAATGGGCTATAGGAAGCCATTGAGATAAGTGAGGGGTAGGAGGGTCTAGAAGCAGACGTGGACTCAAGATTCTTGCCAACAAGGATCAGAGATCAAGGACAGATCAAATACAGAAGTGAGAAACCCACAGAAAAATTGAAGAAATCAGCTCATAGAGCTATTTCTAGGAGGAGTCTTGGAGCAAATAATACTGAAATTTTCCTCCTTCCTAGGTCAGAAACATGATTAGGCATATTTGAAAACAGTTGAATGTGTAAATTAGTCACACAGGGCAACATATTTCTTAAAGGATGTGTGAAGAAAAGACAGAGAAGTCTCAAATATTTGTTTGATTTTGAGCACAGATAATTGGATTACTTTTTTCTCCCTCAAAAACAATCTTCCTGGCTCGGTGGCCATCTGCCACCTGGAAAGCAGTGCTTCTAATATATATTAAGAAAGAATAAGTTAACAGAAAAGATAGTGTGCATGAGATCTATGAAGGGGAAGCCAAACAGAGATCTCTAGCATTGTCCAGAATAGACAGAGTCCAAATCGGAAGACCCAAGTGCCTGGGACCTCTTGTCAGTCCTACCCCTACAGTAGCAATAGAGATACACATTTCTAGTTAGATGCTACAAGCCACTAAAATCATTCAGCTCATGATTTTTACTGTGTTCTGTGTTGAAATGCCACTGCATCAGAGAGGCCTTGTCAAATCATCTACCTAAAATAGAAACCTTCCAAAAGAGTACTTTGTATTGCCTTATCCTTCTTTATTTTTCTTTATAGCACTTTTCATCATTATTTGTTTACTGTCTCCAAATTATAGAGCACAACATCCATAACAGCAATAAATTTTGTCTCTTTTGTTCACTTTTATCTCTCAAGCGCCTTGAACAGTGCTTAGAACAACAAAGATGCTTAATACATGTCCCTTGAGTGAATGAATGCATGGATAAATGAAATGCCATACGAGCAAGAGGAAATAATGAAAATTAGCTAATAGTCCTTATAATCAATGGCAGAATAGGGGGATAAGCTGTCTGTATAGTGGTAATTATCATGTCCCAACACTATAAATCAGCAGGTCCTATTCTTCTCTCTACCAGAACACATTTATCAGATGAGCAACATTTCTCATAGGCAGTACACAGTTACCTGCCACTCCATCCCTTTCTCATCTGCTCGAGAAAGTATATGAAAATACAAGTGATGGAGGCATAGCAAAGGAATCAGTCAACAGAGTGAAAAGGCAACCTATGGAATGGGAGAAAATATTGGCAAACCTTGTATTTTATAAAGGGTTAAGATCCATATCATATAAAGAATTACATCTAAACAAAGACAACAACAAAATAATTCAATTTAAACATGGGCAAGGGAATTAAATAGACCTTTCTCCAGAGAAGATAAACAAATGACCAATAAGCATATGAAAAGATGATCAACATCATTAATCATCAGAAAAATGCAAATAAAAACCACAAGAAGATATCACTTTGCAACCTTTAAGATGGCTACTATCAAAACAAAAATGTTGAACAAGCATTGGCAAGGATGTGAAAAAATGTGAGCCCTCGCACTGTTGGTGAGAATGTAAATTGGTATAGTCATTGTGTAAAACAGTATGAAGCTTCCTCAAAAAACTAAAAATAAAACTACCATATGATT
Organism: Macaca fascicularis; assembly: GCF_037993035.2. Lineage (NCBI taxonomy): Eukaryota > Metazoa > Chordata > Mammalia > Primates > Cercopithecidae > Macaca > Macaca fascicularis. The sequence continues at coordinate 122,816,718 of NC_088395.1, read as the reverse complement.
TAGTAATGCCACTTCTGGGTATACATTTGAAATAACTGAAAATAAGATCTCAAAGAGATGTCTACACATCTGTTACTTGCAACATTATGCACAACAGCCAAAAAGTGGAAACAATCCAAATGTCCATAGATTGATAAATAAAGAAATTGTGGTACATACATACAATGTAATATTATTCAGCCTTTAAAAAGAATGCACTGTAACATGCTTTAACATGGATGAATCTTGAGAAGGTTATGCTAGGTGAAATAAGCCAGACACAGAAAGACGAATATTGCATTGTTCTTCTTATATGAGGTATTTAAAGTAGTCAGCCTCTTAGAACCAGAAAGTGGAATGGTGTTTGCCCAGGGCTGGAGGAAGGGGCAAATGGAGAGTTGCTATTCAATAGGTATAGAGTTTCAGCTTTGCAAGATGAAAAAGTTATAAAGATCTGTTGCAAAATAATGTGTATATAGTTAACACGACTGAACTTTAAAAATAATTAAGATGCTAAATTTTATGCTATATGTTTCTTACCAAAATAAAAAAAATACAAGTGAGAAAAGGAATGGTATTAAAGGAGCAGTCCTGAGCCTGCTATAAATCAGTTCTTAAGCAAATCATTCCCAAACTTTGAGATTTAACTATATTTAGCAGTAACGGATTGGAGTCAATGTCTCACTGGTGTTTCCAGTATGAATTTGGCTAGATTTGAGAGTTATGCAGAATATTTCTAAAAACAGAGACTAACAATCACCAGAGAATAAGATAGAGGACACTGAGCACGTCTATCTTCTGTTTCTTTAAAACTGTTTCAATACATATTGGTTTGGAATCACAGGTAGTATTTGGCAATGCCTAATTTAGTTTGGCCTACAAGTTTTTTTCAAGAAATGAAGCCCCTAGTGAAGTTGAATGTCAGATATTGTAATAAAACTGTCTTTACTAAAAACATTAGATGTGAACTTTTAAAAAATTTGCCTTCTTAAGATTAATGATGTTTTATATGTATTTTTAAACATATCTTGAATTTGGATGTTTAACTTCCTGGACGTACTTCTTTTGGTTTTCCTAGATTAAACAAAAAACTTGTCCTAGGGAAGATTTCAATGCCTTTTCTCTGTCTACCAGCAATTTTCTATAATAAAGTTTTAATATATAATGATAGTAAATCATTTTCTATTTTCCTAATCAATTAGAAAAATAAATTTGATTTTCCTAATCAGGTTACAGCTCATAGTGGCTATTTTGTGAAAATGTACATAAGACTGGCTAAAAATTCTGCAGCTCTAACCTATTCAATACACACCAGCCTAACACTTCCCTAGCTCCCTCTTCTCTGTAGCAGTGCTGCAGATATGCGGTAATCATTGGCATTTACTGTACCCTAGATTTTGTATGTTGAGTTATTGTTTTGATACAGGTCTAAAGTGTCCCTGAACCAAGACTGCATCTGAACACAGATGCAAACAAAAGGATGAACATTCAAGCAGTAATTAGGCATTTCCACATGTGGTAAACAGGTTTCAAAGAGCCACTTATTCCTGCCTGCTGTATTGCAAGTTGGCTTCTCTGAGGCCAATTTGAAAATTAGTGTAGGCTAGTGTAGTGAAGCTAAGCCCTCTGTGTCTAAAGAATCCATTTTAATTTCCATAATAGTGGCAACTCTAAAATGAGGCAAAATTGTTACTTGAATTGAATCTCGTTAAAAACTCATTACATCCATAGATATACAGGCCCTCACTTGAGATAGGAGCTGTGACTATTTTGCACAGTATGATGTTCCTCATTTGGTGTGCAGATTCCTCAAGAATTGAAAGGAAGTGCAATGTAGTGATTAAGAGCACAGTAATGTGTACTTACAGAGACTAGAGCTACTTCTATATGCGTGAGCTTGGAAAATGTAAATGACTTCTCTGAGCCACACTGTTTCCTCTCATTAAAAAAAAAAATGGAGGTGATAGTAACATCTATCTGATAAAATCGTTGTGAAGGTTTAAAACAATATGCAAAGACCCACAAACAGTACCTAACACATAGCAGAAGCTCAGTTAATGGTAGCCATAAACTATTTTGAATTAGCAATGTGGTAAACGTTTCGAGAAGGAAATTAAAATGGGAAGAAATAGCCCTATCTTACTCGTTTATACTTGGTCAAATATTTTACTATTGTTTCAAATTAAACAGACTTATTGAGATAACTCTGGTCATTGAAATGGAATCACTTTCAGTAATCAAAAACCTTAAGGAAAAAACACATTTCTCTTCTTAGACAAATACGAGCCTCTAAAAAAAAAAAAAAAAAAAAAAAAAAAAAAAAAAAAAAAACAAGAAAAGTAAAGGAAAAAAAAAAAAACCCTCGATTTCAGACCAGCAGAGTCCTTATCCAACATTGACTTATTTTTAAATTTCAGTTTAAATGAATTAACATCTGAACTGTTCATATAACACACTATTTGAAAACATACCCAGTGAAACAATAAGGGAGCTATTTTCCATGTTGTAACATGTTCAAGGTTGATATGCTCATTTAGCCCAGCTACTTACCTTGCTTCAGTTTTAACCTTCTATTGAATGGGCCATCTAAGATAGGTCTACTGGAGCACCAGCTTAGAGGGGTGCTATTAAGGCTTCACATCCAAAAGGTTGGATTCATATCAGGGTATCTTACTTGAGATGGTCAGTAGTAGAAAAATAAAAATTAAAACATAAGGTGGCTATGAACCATAGTTCTTCAGGAGCTCTGAAACAAACTTAGAGACATTCAAGATTAAGTTCAAAGGACTGAGAACTAGGGAAAATGCCAGGGATCAACAGGCACAAAAAGACTAGATCAAAATTGGGAAGATGATGAGTTGATTGGGAAAAAAATAGCCATTATAACTAACTAACTAACTAAATAACTAACTAAATAAATAAATAAAAGCTATTTGAGACAGGATACTTGGTGAGATTTGCCTATTTAAAGATAAAAGGTTGGAATAGATGCCTTCTGAGAAGTTTCTACTCTAAGACCATAAAAGGGCTGTGGGCAGCATGCCCACCTAGCCATACAATTAGCTCAACTGTCTAGAGTGAGATTAATATCAGACTTGATTCTTACCTAACTAATAAATGATTTCCTAAAGTTGTTGATATTAATTGAGCACACATTATATGACAGGAAAATGATGTACATTATCCCATTTGGTCCTTACAGTAACCCATTGGGTAGGTACTATTATACCAGCATTTTAGAGGTAAGGAAACTAAGGATAAGAGAAGTTAAATAAGTTGTCTAAAATCAAATGGAAGTAAGTGAAAAGTCAGGATTTGACATTGATTTCTCTGACCTCAATGTCCATATGTTTAGCTATTATATATAGTTTTACTTTGATTTACAGATTGGAAGTATAGCCCATGGTGAGCTGCCTTATAAATATGTAGTATTAGCCATAACAGCATCTGAATGTGGGTGGCCCAAAGCAAATCCATCACCACCCAAGGAGAAAAACACAATAATTAAGGTCAGGTCCTGATGATGGCCTTCTTAGTGGGCGCATGTCCTTTTGGCTGCCAAATTTCACAACAGAATGCCAACACTAAATTGTCATTTAAAGATCTATTTAATTGGTAATTTGAAATAGGTACCAATTAACCAACATCTATGAAGCCCAACATCTATTAAAATCTCAGTGGAGAGAAAATATATTTATGGAAGTTTATATGCTTTTTTATAAAGGCATTGGGATTTTGAAGGTGTTTTATTATGTTTTGTTTTTGTAAGAGGAAACTGAAGAGAGATTTCTCCCTGATCTTACTATCAGGAATAGTGGTGCTTCTCCAGGTAATATTAGTTAGACATTACATATTTATTTTTGTTTTATGGCAAGTGGGTGATGGTGAGGCACTGTGGACCAAGTACCTAAATGGCTGACTACATATTAGAACTACCTGGGGAGATTTTTAAAAATACTGATGCTTGGACTCAACCCCCAAAGATTCTGATACATTCTGTCTAATTTGAGCATGGGAATCAACATTTTAGGTTTCCCCAGGTAATTCTCATGCACAACCAGAGTTGAGAACCACTGATGCAGCTGATCAAGTTTAGATATTCCTTCTTTGCAAAAATACTGAGAATGCTTAGTGTCAAAGCTGTGGTCTGCCCATCACCAGTGTGTAAGGACTTTGTAGTATGTATTATTTTTAACTTCATTCCTGCCTCAATTTTTTATTTTTTTAAATTTTATTTTATTTTAAATTCCAGGACACATGTGCAGGACATGCAGGTTTGTTACATAGGCAAACGTGTGCCATGGTGGTTTGCTGCACCTATCAAACCATCACCTAGGTGTTAATCCCCACAAGCATTAGCCGTATTTATCCTGATGCTCTTTCCCTCCCTGCCCTTCTCCCCGGACAGCCCCCAGTGTGAGTTGTTACCCTCCCTGTGTCCATCTGTTTTTATTGTTCAACTCCCACTTATAAAAGTGAGAACATGTGGTGTTTAGATTTCTGTTCCTGCGTTAGTTTGCTGAGGATAACAGCTTCCAGCTCCATCCATATCCCTACAAAGGACATGATCTTGTTCCTTTTTATAGCTGCATAGAATTTCATGGTGTTTATGTACCACATTTTCTTTATCCAGTCTGTCATTAATGAGCATTTGGGTTGATTCTATGCCTTTGCTATTGTGAATAGTGCTGCAATGAACATACATGTGTGCTTGTATCTTTATAATGAAATGATTTATATTCTTTTGGGTACATACCCAGTAATAGGATTGCTGGGTCAAATATTATTTCTAGTTCTAGGTCTTTGAGGAATCGCCATACTGTCTTCCAGAATGGTTGAACTAATTTACATTCCCACCAACAGTGTAAAAGCATTCCTATTTCTCCACAGCCTCACCTTCCAGGCTCAATTTTATGTCCCCACCCTTGTCTTCTCCCTTTTAGGTTCTCAACTACTAACTAGCACTTGTTACATGTCAATATTCTATGGTTCAATGTAAATTAAATTTTTGGAACATGGTAATATATATCATCAGTATATTGTATTGAAAAATAACGATGTTAGCAAGTTATAAAATATAGTTTAAGGAAGCTACTTCTATCATGTTCACTCTTGTTTTTTGCAAATTTTAAGGATACAAGTTTCTACCCTTCCCCTTTGCACTATTGATGTTCCAGGTAATGAAAGTCTAAATAAATCTAAATATTACTGGCTCTGTTCACTCTTTATTAATTTTCTGTTATCCAATAACACACAAAGAGCCACACAGATAATTTAAATATGTCATAGTGTATTAGACTAAACACTAGATTGAAAAAAAAAAAGAGAAAATTTTGGCTCTGTGCTGACTACCTAGTTCTGTGGTCTTTGACAAGTCAATTAACATCTCTGGATCTCAGGTTTTTTGTGTTTTTTTTACCCTAAAAACCACTGAAAAGTAATGACAATTGCATTAAATTATTATTTCTCTACCACCTCTGAAATCTATGGTATTATACCTGACTTTGGCATTTTGGTTTTTTAAACTTTTTTCTCTTAAATTACAATTAATAAGATCAGAACATCTATAATGACAACCTTACAGCTACTATTCTTATCAAACAAAATACATGGTTACTTTTGTTTTGAGATGGAATCTTGCTCTGTCCCCCAGGCTGGAGTGCAGTGGCACAATCTCAGCTCACTGCAAGCTCCGCCTCCTGGGTTCATGCCATTCTCCTGCCTCAGCCTCCCGAGTAGCTGGGACTACAGGCGCCCACCACCACACCTGGCTAATTTTTTTTTGTATTTTTAGTAGAGACGGGGTTTCACCGTGTTAGCCAGGATGGTCTCGATCTCCTGACCTCGTGATCCGCCCACCTTGGCCTCCCAAAGTGCTGGGATTACAGGCTTGAGCCACCGCACCCGGACACATGGTTACATTTTAAAACATCTCGTTAAAATTCAAAGCCAAATGTTTAGTGTATTGATTACTCAGAGTCTAGTCGGAAGACAATTACCATTTTAAAAATGTATTAGAGAAGTGAAAAGGCAAAAGGGGACACTGAGGTATCACAGACACGGTAACCTCAGGAAGCAGCCAATGCCTCCTAGGGCTGGGGGAACTATTAAGCCAGGGAGGCTTAACAGAGGATTCCTTGACGAGAAAACTCTAGCAATATTTTGCAGGAACAAGACCTGGTAAGCTAGCGGGATAGAATAATTATTTGTAGTAAATGCATCTCTTGCTCTCCACTTCCATTGCTACCACCCTAGTCAATGTCACTATCCTTTCTTGCTTAAGTTAAAAAGTAGCCTCCTACCTGGTATCCCTCCTTGCACATTTGCCACAAGCAAATCACCCTTTATTCATGATCTCAAATCACAGTTTTAAAAATAAAACATCAGATTATGTTTCTTTGCTGCTTGAAACTCTAGAATGGCTTCCTTCTGCACCTGGAAAACAAAATGCAAATTCTTTTCTGTGGCCTACAAGGGACTATGCTACCCTACTCATGCCTGTCTTTCCAGCCTAATTTCACAGCATATTCTCCCTTAATCTCTGCATTCCCACCATATTGACCTATTTTTCACCTCAGATCTGCTGTATTCATTCCGTTATGGGGCTTTGCACATCCTGTCCCTACTTTATGGAATAATTCCCTTTCTTTCTTTTTTCTGGATAACACTTATCCTTTAGATCTTAAACCAAACACCAATTCTTCAGCGAAGCCTTCTCAGATTAGGTCGGGTTTCTCTCCTGTGTGCTCTCAGGACACCAAAGCACACTTTACTCATAATATGCACTGCTCTTGGTAATCATACACTTATTTAGCTAAGTCTGTCTCACCCATTAGATTGCAACCTCCTTGAGGGCTGAATCTTTTCCATCATGTTCAGTATTATATCATTGTGTCTTGCATGAAGCACAAAGCAGGCAATCACCACATATTTTTGAATGAATAAATTAATGGATTATAAGACTTAGAAAGCATATTAGTGGTTGCCAGGGTGTAAGGGGAAAGGAAAGTAGGGAGTGACTGCTAATAGTTATAGAGTTTCCTTATATGTTGATGTTCTAAAATTAGAGAGTTGTAATAGTTGTACAAGTATGTGAATAAATTAAAATTACAGATTTGTACATTTAAAAGGGTGAATTTTCTGGTGTATGCATTATATCTCAGTAAAGCTATTATAGAAATGAAAAAATAAATTAATGGATGACTTTAAGGACAGTAACTGGGTCTTATCATTCCCCAGTGCTCTACACAGTACTAGACACTTAATAGGTAGTACTCAATAAATGTTTGTTAGGATATCAATGGACCTTGAAATAAGAAGCAGTTGGATAATTTTCCTAGCTATCCAGTTGTTAGAGGTCACCATAAATATGTGTCTTGAAGCCTCTTCATTGATTTTTGGGGAGGTGAGCAAATTATTGCTCAGTGGAACAGGTCTTATATGCATGTCTAGAAGTCCACAAATTGGGCAAGAAATTCTAGTCAATAAAAGTCCACTCCAAAATCATTATCCCCAACCCACAACCACATTTTTTGTCTGTGTCCAGGGGTACAAATAAAAATGTTTATACTACAAGGCAACTTTTATTCTTGCAGTAAAAATCATGGAGATTGTATGCTGCTTATTTGTAAATTCCTATATAATTTATTATTTATCCACATAAGTAAAATCTAAAAGCTGGATTTATTAGTTTGCATCAGCTTGTCACTGAGACCACATGGTTGAATCCATTTGTCAGTGTGTCCCCTTCCCAGGATCCCTTGCAATACTTCATGTAGATTCTAGTCCCTTTGTATTCAAAAAAGAAAAAAAACTTGCAGACAATCTTACAATACCTGGATCATGCCAGAGTGCTGAGATATCTTTATATATAAACCTAATTATATATGGATCACTAAAAGTGATCACAACAAAATTAATTAATTATAACTAGTTATAATATTCATCTTGAAATGAGTACTCACTCTATGCCAAGAACTATATTAAGTGTTTTGCAATTATCATATTTAATCCTTGCAACAGTTCTGTGGGGTAGGATTATCTATTTAGATTCATTTTTACATACACCTGAAGCTTAGAGATATTAAGGCATTTCCCCAAAGTCACAACTCAAACTGCTTTACTAGTTAAAAACACGAAAAGAGAGTGTTACGGCTAGTTGATTTACTGGTCATTTGCTCATGGTTCTTTTTTTTTCCCCCAGTAATATAGCTCCTGCTTGCCTCACCTTTCTTCCTTCAATTATTCCAATCCATAAAACAATTATTATTTTTGCCTCTGCTTGTCATTGCTCTGGGAATCAACTTCCCATATTATATGGTTTGACAGTGTTTTCACCCAAATCCCATCTTGAATTGTAGTTCTCATAACCCCCACGTGTCATGGGAGGGACCAGGGGCAGATAAATTGAATAATGGGGGTGGTTTCTGCCATGCTGTTCTTGTGATAGTGAGTGAGTTCTCACGAGATCTGATGTTTTTATAAGGGGCTTCCCCCTTATAAAATGAGTGCCCTTCACTGAGCACTCATTCTTCTCTCTCTTGCTGGCTTGTGAAGAAGGACGTGTTTGCTTCCCCTTCCACCATGATTTTAAGTTTCCTGAGGCCTCCCCAGCCATGTGGAACTGTGAATCAATTAAACCTCTTTCCTTTATAAATTACCCAGTCTCAAGTATGTCCTTATAGCACCATGAGAATGGACTAATACACCATACAAATGACTATACCAAATAATTATTCTGAACCCTTCAGAGACATGATCTCATCATGAATGGATTTTAATTTCATGTTTTCGTCCTAGCAAGACAGTAGATAACATGTAATATTTGTGTCTTCTTCACAGCAAACACTTTTAAAAAGAGAGAGAATAGTGTGGCTCAATGGAAAAAGCCCATGTCTGGGGTTCTAGTTCCCAGTCTTCCACAAACTAGCTATGTCATCTTGGGGAAACCACTTAACCTCTCAGCTCCTCAATTTCAGATTTGAATAAGTTGAATCTCTTCTAACTCTAAATAACTCTGGCTATATGGTGTTTTTCTGTAACTGAAGCCCAACTTTGAAATTCAAGAAATGAGATATAAAACAAAATAATTGTCCTTCATAAAAAAGGAATGAGATCATGTCTTTTTAGGGAATGTGGATGGAGCTGGAGGCTATTATCCTTAGCAAACTACCTCAGGAACAGAAAACCAAATACTGCATGTTCTCACTTATGAGTGAGACCTAAATGCTAAGAACTTATAAACACAAAGAAGGAAACCACAAACACTTGGGTCTACTTGAAGGGGGAGAATGGGAGGAGGGAGAGGAGCAGAAAAGATAACTATTAGGCTTAGTACCTGGGTGATAAAATAATATGTATAACAAACTCCCATGACACGTTTATATATCTAACACATCATCACATGTATGCCCAAATCTAAAATAATTTTTTAAAAATCATTGTCCTCTTATTCTGAGCAATGAGCAAATTAAAAAACTAGCCATATTTTTTTCCATGGCAATCTACACAGCTTATTGAAGAGCTAACATTCGGAAATAATAGCATTCCAATATAATAATAAAAATAATCCTTTCTCTCTTATTATAATCATGACATGATGAACAGTAATTACTTGGTGGGCATAGAGGATGGGAGTCATATATCAAGACACAGTCCAGTACATAATAGTTTTGTAATAAATCGTTGTTGAACTCATAAATGGATACTACTGAATCCTCCTAGCACATGTTTCTTTCTCATCCCCAATTGATCTACATAGTATATGTTGCTTCCAAATTTTGGCTGTTGTAAACAGTGCTGCAACAAACATGGAAGTACAGATATCTCTCCAATATTCAGATTTCCTTTCTTATGAGTATATACCCAGCAGTGGGATTGCTGGATCATATGGCAGCTCAATTTTTAGATTTTGAGGAACCTCCAGACTGTTCTTCATAGTGGTTGTACTAATTTACATTCTCACCAACAGTGTACAAGTGTTCCCTTTTCTCACCAGCATTTGTTATTACCTGTCTTTGAATATAAGGATGTTAACTGGGGTGAGATGATATCACATTGTGGTTTTGATTTGCATTTCTCTGATGACCAGTGATGTTGAGCACCTTTTGATGTACCTGTTTGCCATTTGTATGTCTTCTTTTGAGAAGTATATATTCAAATCTTTTGCCCATTTATTGACTGGATTATAGATGTTTTCCTATAGAGTTGTTTAAGCTCCTTATATATTCGGATTATTAATCCCTTGTCAGATGTGTAGTTTGAAAATATTTTCTCCCATTCTGTGGTCTGTCTCTTCACTTTTGTGGATTGTTTCCTTTGTTGTGCATATTAATGAATAAAGAAATTATAGTACTTATACACAATGGAGTACTATTCGCTCATAAAAAAGAATGAGATACTATCATTTGCAACAACATGAATTTAACTGGAGGTCACTATGCTACACAAAATAAGCCAGGTACAGAATGCTCTTACTTATTTGTGGGATCTAAAAATAAAAATGATTGAACTCATGTACATAGAGAGTAGAAAGATGGTTACCAGAGACTGGAGAAAGGTAGTGGGGAAGGGTGAGGGGGATGTGGGGATGGTTAATGGGTACAAAAGATACTTAGAAATAATCAATAAAACCTAGTAATTGATAGCACAAAAGGGTTACTATAGTCAATAATAACTTAATTGTACATTTTTAAATAACTTAAAGAGTGTAACTGGATTGTTTGTAACTCAAAGGATAAATGCTTGAGGGACTGAACACCCCATTCGCCATGATGTGCTTATTTTGTATTGCATGCCTGTATGAAACTGTGTAACATACCTGAGAAATATATACATCTACTATGTACTCACAAAAATTAAAATAAAAAATTTAAAAAATAAATGTCGTGTGTTCTTCAAATTCAAATTTAATATCTTTTCGACTTCTATTTGAATGGACATTCTCAAATATGAGAAAAGCTGCATACTTCTGACAGTTGCCTACGTCTCCATTCTAGACAAGTTTTATAAATCTGTGGTGTATTCAAGTTAGGAAGTGTTTAATCTTAAGAAACAAAGAAAAATTGAGCCTGAATAAACATGATATAATTTCCACAAGAATAAGTCAGTGTCTGTATTATTCAACATTATATCCCCATTTCTGATCATAATACCTGGAACTTTGTGGATTTTTGATAAATATTTACAGAGCAATTATGTGCAATACAGATATGTCATCTATTTCTCCACTGATTATCAGGATTGATTTGGGATGTATTGGTAAGTGAAATATTTGAATCAAATAAGAGAAATGCATCTTACTTTAAATAATTGGACATAGCTGTTCTATATTATAGGGAAGGATCAGCAAACATTTTCTGTAAGGAGCCAGATAGTAAATATTTTCATCTCTATGGCAGTATAGTCTGTCTCAATGATGCAACTCTACCATTATAGCACTGAAGCAGCCATAAACAATATATAACAAATGGGTGTGATTGTGTTTTCAATTAGACTTGATTTACAAAAACAAAGGGAAGTCTGCATTTGGCCTGTGGTCAGTAGTTTGCTGATCCCTGTTATAGAGGAATTTGTGAAAGATCTGTAATGTTATAAGATAATTTATTTCATCTAGACCAACAGTTCTCAATATTTTGGTCTCAGGACCTCTTTATACTTTAAAAATTATTGAGCAGTCTAAAATGCTTTTTTGGTTTTATGTGGTTTATATCTATAAATATTTGCCATATTAGAAATTTAAGGATTAGAGACTTAAATGTTAGACTTAAAACCATAAAAACCCTAGAAGAAAACCTAGGTAATACCATTCAGGACATAGGCATGGGCAAGGACTTCATGTCTAAAACACCAAAAGCAATAACAACACAAGCCAAAATTGACAAATGGGATCTAATTAAACTAAAGAGCTTCTGCACAGCAAAAGAAACTACCATCAGAGTGAACAGGCAACCTACAGAATGGGAGAAAATTTTTGCAATCTACTCATCTGACAAAGGACTAATATCCAGAACCTATAAAGAACTCAATCAAATTTACAAGAAAAAAACAAATAACCCCATCAAAAAGTGGGCAAAGGATATGAACAGACACTTCTCAAAAGAAGACATTCATACAGCCAACAGACACATGAAAAAATGCTCATCATCACTCTCCATCAGAGAAATGCAAATCAAAACCACAATGAGATACCATCTCACACCAGTCAGAATGGCAATCATTAAAAAGTCAGGAAACAACAGGTACTGGAGAGGATGTGGAGAAATAGGAACACTTTTACACTGTTGGTGGGACTGTAAACTAGTTCAACCATTGTGGAAAACAGTGTGGCGATTCCTCAAGGACCTAGAACTAGAAATACCATTTGACCCAGCCATCCCATTACTGGGGATATACCCAAAGGATTATAAGTCATGCTACTATAAAGACACATGCACACGTATGTTTATTGTGGCACTATTCACAATAGCAAAGACTTGGAATCAACCCAAATGTCCATCAGTGACAGACTGGATTAAGAAAATGTGGCACATATACACCATGGAATACTATGCAGCCATAAAAAAGGATGAGTTCATGTTCTTTGTAGGGACATGGATGCAGCTGGAAACCATCATTCTCAGCAAATTATCGCAAGAACAGAAAACCAAATACCTCATGTTCTCACTCATAGGTGAGAATGGAACAATGAGATCACTTGGACACAGGAAGAGGATCATCACACACCGGGTCCTATTGTGGGGAGGGGGTAAGGGGGAGGAATAGCATTAGGAGATATACCTAATGTAAACGATGAGTTAATGGGTGCAGCACACCAATGTGGCACATGTATACATATGTAACAAACCTGCACGTTGTGCACATGTACCCTAGAACTTAAAGTATAATAAAAAAAAAAAAAAGAAATTTAAACTGGGAAATTTTCAAAAGATATTTATTTCTTAATTCACTTAAAAAATAAACCTATTACATTAATATAAATTACTTTTTCACGAAATGTGACTATACTTTCAAAACTGAAAAAAAGTGGAAAGAATGACATTCTTTCACATTTTTGCAACTCTTTTTTATATAGACAGCTGGATTTTAATAACAGCTGTTGCATTCAATCAGTTGTTTGGTTGAAGTATATGAAGAAAATTCAACCTCACACAGATATGTATGTGGAAAAGGAATGACACTGCAGATCCCCTGAAAAGACTTCAGAGACTCCCAAGCCTTCTCAGAACACAATTTGAAAACTGCTGTTTTAAACCTATGGAGTGGCAAATGGAAGAATAAGTAAACAAGTGACTTTGAATGCAGTAGTGTTTTGGCTACAATAATGCTACTTATAAGGAGTCTATTATTTCCCAGTTGCATCCTTACCTCTCACTTCCCCAATCACGCCAACACTAATATTGGCACACCTCGTTTGTGAGCATTTCTTCAAGGCTTTTCTCCCACAGTACAATCGCCCCTCTGTAATTACCTGATAGAAAGCAGAAGACAGTGCTCCAAACCAGTCGTTGTTAGAGACTTTGACTACCATATAAGGAGAGACAAAAAACAAAACAAAACAAAAAAAAACCTAAACAGTTAGCTAGAGCTCAGAAAAGCCTGGAGTTTAGGGGGAAGAGGAGTAGAGCGCAAATCAGCATTTATTGCTAGCAACCTGTGATTCGTTTTATAAATGTGAGCTCATAGCAACCACAAGAGAGGGGTGTTGTTATACTAATTTTTCAGAGTAGGGAACGGATACTCTGAGAGGTTATCCTCCTTGCCAAAAGTTATACAGTTCTTCTTAAGGTGAGAACCTGTTGTTTTATCTTCTATAACACACTGACACAGGTATTCAGTCAATGTTTGTAAAACAGAAAAGTCATGTTTTAGAGGTTAGGAAATTGAGTACCATAGAATTTCATGTGGTTTGGGAGAAGTGGGATTTCTAAACTCTGAATAACTGGAATTAAGAGAACTAGGCTAATTAGATCAAGATATAAGCACCTATACAGTGAGGACATTGGACCAAATGATCATTCATATTCTCTACTTATTCTAATGTTCTATAAGTCAGGAAGTTATAAATCTGATGTATACATAAAGTATCTGACCAAGGATTCTTTTTATATGCACCGCTAAGGTGGAAGTCAATATTAGTCCTGAGTCTATAGCTATAAATTGTTATATAGATAAAGTTGCTTAGAAAATGAAGGAAAGGAATTATCATTTATTGGATGCCTAAGGTGTGCTAGGCACACTATGCTTGGTACTACTTTCTGTCATTAGTTTAGCAGGGAGAGAGAAAAGTAGCTGTAGATCCTGGCTTCTTATTGACAAGAGTTTACTGAGCACCTACTATGTTCAGAGAGTTTTGAATATGTGCTAAGGAGATTGAAAAGGTCAGAAGCAAAAAAATAAAAATAAAAATAAAAATAAAAGTGTGATTAATGACTTTCTGTCTGTAGTTATGTTAATTTTGTATGCCCTTTGTACCTTATGAAAAAGCTTTGTAAATATTCATTCAGGATAGAATAGAAATCCATATACTAATAGAATTGACCGGAAATAATATAAAAGTAAGTGGTGGACTGAATTCAGGTATGAGATAGGGAGAAATGAATGAAGAAGCGTCAGTAAGTAGGGACAGGAAATAATTAAATTCAGCAATGCTCGGAAGAGACAGTCAGAGACACTTCTGATTGTGAGAACCAAAAAGAGAGCACAGAGTGTTGAGAGCTATGCTGAATTTGTAATTCAGAGTAATTACAAAATACATGACTATAGAATCAGTATAAATTAGTATATTTCCTCAGTATTCGGGGAAGAAGAAAGTACAATATAATTAAGGTGAAACCTCTCCAGGGGTCAAACAAAGGAAAAAATGTGGTGTAGAAGAAATTTTAAAGGTTACATCTGCCATATAAAAATTTTATGAATATAGAAAAAGCACATCACCCTTTCTAGGTCTCAGTTTCCTCATCAATAAAATGATTTCACACATAATTTTATTTATATAATTTTATGATATCTTCTAGAGAGGGGATAAACTTCATAAAACATGTTACATATCTATAATGTATTGACTTGTACATATCATATTTCATTGAATCTAAACAGACATTGATTCTAAAACACACTATCATTCAAGGTGCCACTAAGAAAGAAAGGAAAAACACTTCCAATTACAGTTGTAAGACACCACCAATTATAAGGTCCATTCTAATATGAAAGCTATTAAAATCTAAAAAATGTGCATTTCAGAATTGATGAAATATGGCAATAAAATCAAAGAAATTTATAATTCAGGGATGAACTAATTTCTCATCTGTATTTGTCAAGTGATAGGCTATTGCTGAAAACTCTGGGGTCAAGAAAGAATTGAAAAGCAGTGGCATTATTCACCATGCTATACCTTAGAGAGGCTCTTAAAACTAATGGATTGTTATCGAAGGGCACAATAGTAAAAAAAGAGAAGAAAGAAGAAACAAACATGACACTGTGCTAGGCCATTTGCAAACCTAATTTTATTTGTTCCTCCTTATAACTCTAAGAAGTCATTATTATTATGAAGCTCTTTGGACTTTTGGAAATAGTGTGGGATTTGTATTCAGGAAGACATGGATTGAAATCCTGAATCTACCATGTGCTGTGTGATCTTGGACAAGATACACAACATACTCTATGTGGTAAAATATAGAAAGTAATATAAAGAGAAAATGAGATTCAGAAGGAAGGAAGGAAGGAAGGAAGGAAGGAAGGAAGGAAGGAAGGAAAGAAGGGAGGGAGGAAGGGAGTGAAGGAGTCCATTAAAATGATACTAACACTGAAAAATTAATCTATTAAAGAACAAAGATCTTCACATTGGGTTAAAAATCAAAATAAGACAGTGACAAAAAAGATGAGCAAATAATTTTTAGATAAAATTATTTACTGTGTTATAAGCAGCATGCAAAACACTTTATATAATGTATACACAATATACATTAAACTCTGTGGCCTTCATAACCTTCAAACATAACATGAGCTGGGCTCAATTTAATAATGAGTTAGAAAAAGATTATGTAATTTGCCCAATGCTACGAATCAATACATGGTAGAATCAGATTTTTAAATCATGTCTCTCAAATGCACAACAAATAAACAACGCTGGGTGTGGTTGCTCTTGCCTGTAATCTCAGCACTTTGGGAGACCAAGGAAAGAAGATTGCTTGGGGCCAGGAGTTTGAGTACAGCCTGGGCAACATAGCAGGACCTCATCTCTACAAAACATTTTTAAAAATACACCGGCGTGATATATTGTTCCTGTAGTTCGAGCTACTCATGAGACCGAGGCTAGGGGATCACTTGAGTCCAGGAGTTCAAGGCTGCCATGAACTATGACCACACAACTTTACTGTGGCCTGGGCAACATGGTGAGCATCTGTCTCATAAAAAAAAAAAGAATTAAACAAGAATAAATAATATAAATAAGAACACTAATAAGATTATTTATTAGATAGTGAACATTGTACCTTACAGAATAAAAATGCAACTTCCTTCTGATTAATTAGACTATGACTATTTTCCTAAAACACAAAATATACAGATCACATTCTCTGACCACAAAGCAATAAAAATGAAAATAAACAAAAATTCTAGAAAATTGGATTATGAAAATAATAAATAAACTTTTAAATAACTTATTGCTCAAAGGGGAAAAGAAAAAATACTACCTACAAGCTATACTTACAATAATTTATATTTATAAATGCTCTTTGTATTAACTATTAAGAATAACAATGTATTACCTAGACTCAAACTCAAAAGAGCAAATAAAAGACAAAACAGATCCAAGGAAAATAGAAATAATTAGAAAAGATTAAATCATAAACATATGATTTAGAGAGCAGAAAAAAACAATAAGTACTATAATATGTAGTTCTGTGAAATTTCCAGTAAAATGTATAATTCTCTCACTAGCCTAGGCAAGTATATTATACAAAAATATCAAATATGCAAAGTAAGGAATGAGATAAAGGATGTACACATAGCTATGTAGGCAATTAAAAAGCAAAAGATAAAACTTCTAGGAAAAATAACAAATGCACAAGGAAGAAAAGTTTAAGTCCTACTAAAAACATAAAAATAATTTAATCAATATAAGTAAATTTAAACATATACCTTGTTTGTGGATAAATATAAATAAATTTAATGATATGTCTTGTTTATGAACAGGAAATAAAATATCCTAAAATAATCTCAATAAAAGAAAAGAGGTTTAATTGACTCACGGTTCCACATGGCTGGGTCGACCTCAGGAAACTTAACAATTATCATGGAAGGTGAAGGGGAAGAAAGTACCTTCTTCACAAGGTGGCAGGAGAGACAGAGCACACAGGGAAAACTACCACTTTTAAATCATCCGATCTCATGAGAACTCCCTTAGTATCACTGGAAGGGCATGGGGGAAACTGCCTCCATGATCCAATCACCTCCCACCAGCTCCCTCTGACGAGGGGATTACGGGGGTTACTATTCAAGATGAGATTTGGGTGGAGACACAGAACCAAACAATATCATTCCATCACTAGCCCCTCCAAAATCTCATGTCCTTTTCATATTCCAAAACCAATCATGCCTTCCCAACAGTCCCCCAAAACCTTAGCTCATTGCATCATTAACTCTAAAGCCTAAGTCCAAAGTCTCATTTGAGACAAGGCAAATCCCTTCTGCCTATAAGCCTGCAAAACCAAAAAAAAAGTTAGTTACTTCCAAGATACAGTGGGGATACAGGCATTTGTTAAATGATCCCTTTCCAAATGGGAGAAATTGGCCAAAACAAAGGAGCCACAGGCCCCATGTAAATCTGAAACCTGGAAAGGCACTCATTAAATCTTAAAGCTCCAAAATAATCTCCTTTGACTTCATGTCTCACATCCAGGGTATGCTGATGCAAGAGGTGGGCTCCCAAGGCCTTGGGCAGTTCTGTCCCTGTGGCTCTGCAGGGTTCAGTCCCCATGGCTACTTTCACAGGCTGGCATTGAGTGCCTGTGGTTTTTCCAGGCACACAGTGAAATCTCTCCGTGGATTTACCGTCCTGGGGTCTGGAGGACAGCAGCCCTCATTTCACACCTCCACTAGGCATTGTGCCAGTGGGGACTCTGTGTTGGGGCTCCAATCCCACATTTCCTAGGCAGAGATTCCCAACCCTCCATTCTTGCCGTCTGCACACCCAGAGGCTCAAAACCATGCAGAAATTACCAAGCCTTGGGGATTGCAACTTCAGAAGCAATGGCCTGAATTGTTTATGGACCCCCTTTAGCAGTGGCTGGAGCTGGAGCAGCTGGGACACAGGGCACAATGTCCTAAGGCTGCACAGAGCAGCGGGGCCCTGGGCCCAGCCTACAAAACCATTTTTCCTCATAGGCCTTTGGGTCTGTGATGGGAGAGTGATATGGTTTAGCTCCATGTCCCCATCCAAATCTCATCTCAAATTGTAATCATAGGTATTGAGGGAGGGATCAGGTGGGATGTGATTGGATCATGGGGGTGGTTCCCCCATGCTGTTGTTGTGATAGTGAAGGAGTTCTCACGACATCTGATGGTTTTATAAGTGTTTGATAGTTCCTCCTTCACATTCATTCTTTCTTTTCTGTCACCACGTAAGACATGCCTTGCCTCCCCTTCTGCCATGATTGTAAGTTTCCTGAGGCCTCCCCTGCCATGAGGAACTGTGAGTCAATTAAACCTCTTTTCTTTATGAATTTCCCAGTCTCAGGTAGTATCTTTATAGCAGTGTGAAAATAGACTAATACAGAGGAGCTGCCCTGAATATCTCTGAAATGCCCTGGAGATATTTTATTCATTGTATTGGCTACTAAACATTCAGCTTCTCATTACTTATGCAAATTTCTGCAACAGACTTGAATTTCTCCCCAGAAAGTGGGTTTTTGTTTTCTACCACATGGTCAGGCTACAGATTTTTCACTGTTATGCTCTGCTTCCTTTTTAAACATAATTTTCAAATTAAAATCATCTTTGTTAATACGTATGACTGTACATGTTCACAAAAGGCCAGATCACCTCTCAAATGCTTTGCTGCCTAGAAATTTCTTCTTCCAGATACCCTAAATTATCTCTCTCAAGTTCAAAGTTTAACAGATCTCTAAGGCAGGGGCAAAATACCACCAGACTCTTTGCTAAAGTATAGCATGAGTGACCTTTACTCCAGTTCCCAATAAGTTCTTCATCTCCATCTGAGACCACCTCAGCCTGGACTTCATTGTCCATATCACTCTCAGCATTTTGGTCAAAACCATTCAACAAGACTCTAGGAAGTTCCACAGTTTCCTACATCTTCCTGTCTTTTTCTGAACCATCCAAGCTGTTCCAACCTCTGCCTGTTATCCAGCTCCAAAGTCACTTTCACATTTTCAGGTTACCTTTATAGCAATGCCCCACTCATGGCACGAATTCTCTGTATTAGTCTGTTTTCATGCTGCTTTAAAGATACTACCTGAGACTGGGTAATTTATAAAGGAATGAGGTTTAGTTGACTCACAATTGCACAAGACTAGAGAGGCCTCGGGAAACACAATCATGGCAGAAGGCAAAGGAGAAGCAAGAACCTTCTTCACAAAGCCTGAGGAGAAAGAGAGATCAATAGGGAAACTGCCACGTTCAAACCATCAGATCTTGAGAGAACTCCCTCACTGTCAAGAGAACAACATAAGGGAAAACCACCCCCATGATCTAATCACCTCCCATGATTGTAGACTAGATATATATAGTCTTCAAGACTATATATATAGACTATCTATCTATATAGATAGATAGTATCTATATAGATAGTATACTATATAAATAGTATATATATAGATAGTATACTTTATATAATCATCTATATATAGTCTACAAGACTATATATAAAGACTATATATATATAGTCTATGAGAAACCACATTGGGCTGACTCAGCATGTGAATAGATTTATTTTCACAGAGAAACTGAAAGAAAGTGAAGCCTTATTAAAATACTCAAGTTCATTTAAGGATAAGTACAAGAATAATAACACAGTTTGATCCTCAACTTAGAAGTTATATGTTTTAACTCTTAGGTTCCCCATTACTTGAAAGATTGTATCAATTGTCCTTCCCTTGATTCTCTATTCTCTCATCCAGGTTCTATGTGAATCTCTTTGTGAAGTTGACATCAAAAGGTAGAAATAGAACTACCCGTTAGCTGCATTAATGAGATTGGAATTGGGGAGAATTATTAAAAAGGAAGATCAAGATATGAGAATCAGTTGCATAAAACTGATAATCAAAGCCATTATAATGGCTTAAGTTTCTCAGAGAGTGAAAAACAAACAAACAAAAAGATTAGAATTGCAGGTCTCCAATAGTTAAGAAGGGGAACGGAGAGTAATGGTGAAGGAGACAGAAAAAATTAGTCAGAGATAGGTAAAGGAAATGGATAGTGCAGTGATGAGAATGAAAAAAAAAAAAAGCAGAGGAAAAGAGTTAAAATAAATACATAAAATATCTAGCAACCTTAGAGAAGCCTATTTCAATGGAATGGCAAGGGTAGAAGTCATCTGTTGAAAAATAAAGAAGAAGAAGAAGAAGAAAAGTGGAGAAGAAATGGAGATAGGCAGCATGTATTGACTCTATAATTGAGAGTTTGTCGAAGAAAAGAAAGAGATAAATATAGTTGTAGATAGCAGGGTTAAATGGCATGAACTGACTGTCAGTTGATTGTCACTTGAGGAAGCATATGCCAGTATGGAGAGATAGTTGGGTTATTAGAAATAGTGGTTCTTTTGGTAGAGGGTTTTGAATTAGAAATTCAGTTAGTCCTCAATTTAGAAGCTTGTGGATACTTTCACCTGGGGAGTCTAAACCCAGAATGAGTTACTTCCTGAAACTCATCCCTCAGGAAAGCATTGAATCAATCCACATCCCAGGTTGTCATTCCAATTGACCCTGTATATCCCAAAACTAAACCTCAGCCTTCAATTGAGGCACTAATTTGGTTGCTTGATGTCTTAATATTTCTTTGGATAACCGAACACCTCTTTGAGTACAGTCCTGGAATGTTTATAGCTACAACCAATGGGCTATCCTAGGACAGATAGGATTTATCCTAATTTTGCTCACCCAGTCAATAGATTAATTGGAAATCTCAAACTTACTTTTTAAGTGAAGACATCCATTGGCTTTAATTTCATATAAACCAGGTCTGAGTCTAGAAGCTGTCAAGTTGAAAAAAAAGTTCAAATTTCCTAGGCTTTGAAATGGCTTTGATATCACATTGTCCTCTGCTAGCTGGAGAAACTGACCCATTAAGTCTGCTTGTCTCCTGATGGTGACAATGAATTATTCCATTCCATAGCACTGGATTGTCACAAGCTACCAAAAATGCACTGTAAACTACAACTTATATGGCATGTCCAAGGAAGGGCCAGCAGGAATCATACCCAAGGAGCTACTCAGATTTGACATGGGCAGTAGGGATTGTGTCTAAATGGTGAACTAACCCTTTCCGATACAATGGCTTTAGGTCTGTTGTAGCACTTAGCACAGGATAGGGCACATCATAGGAAGTTCATATTTGCATTGAAGCTGAGCTGAAGTTTAATTTCACCATTCAGCTGAACATAAAAATAAATAAAATTGCACCTATACCCAAAACAAGTTAGGAAAACCTGATGCAAAGCAGCAATTAGCTATTTGAATTCTTGTTTAATCATATAAAAACCTATTTGAGAGTACAGACAGAGACTTCTTTTCAGGAGAGAAATACAGAAATAAGGGTTGAAGCATTTGAGTGGTATCAGAAAGGATTGAATTAGAGAATTGTTTAGCTCCCTTCAAATGCTTGTTTTTATTCCATTTTCAGTAATGTCCCCATCCAAATCTCATTGCAAATTGTAATATCCAGATATTGAGGGAGGGATCAGGCAGGTGGTGACTGGATCATGGGGGTGGTTTCACCCATGATGTTCTTGTGATAGTGAAGGAGTTCACATGAGATCTGGTGGTTTTATAAGTGTTTGACAGTTCCTCCTTCACATTTGCTCTCTGTCTCCTGCCAACTTTCTGACTTGGGTTCCAGTAAATGCTTATAGAGAGAGAAAGTACTGGACATGCAGACTGTGAGTATTTTAACAACTATGATAATTACTTATGACTGTGAATTAATAGACAATTCTGTCAGTGATTATCAACTTACTTGGCTAAATGGCAGATAATTACTTAGCTAACAATATGGCTATATTAAACATATTTTATGAAATTTTGAGTTGTAGGAAGTAAAGGATCATGTGGTATTTGATTGGGAAATGGTGATAAAAGGGAAAAGAACAGTTGGTTCATATCCTCTTAAAACATTTATTATTGTTCCTCCTTTTAGAAGTTCTTCACTTTTGTGTGGCCATGAAGTTCCCCCTTCAGCGTTGCGCCAAAATTAAGTACTTTTTATTACTTTTTATTATCCCAATAAAACAGAGCAGCTGATCTTAGACAGTTAATCAGGAGCAATGTATATTATTGAATTAATTCATATAAAAGTGTAATTCTCCCAGAGTTACATTCATTTCCAAAATATATATCCCCAATCCCTAATTCATGCAGTAGGACAAATTAAAATAAAAGTAGAAAGGCAGTAGGAAGGGCAGGTGACCAACCATACGTAGGCTGAGTTTTTCTGGGAATTTGTTCTGAAATCTATTCTCTGAAACTGTGACTGCCATTAACTGTTCTTTCTTTTCTTCCACAACTGAACCTGAATAATTTCTTCTTTCTTTTTTTTTTCTTTTTTTCTTTCTTTTTTTTCTTTTTTTCTTTCTTTTTTTTCTTTTTTGAGATGGAGCCTTGCTCTGTCACCCAGGCTGGAGTGCAGTGGCACGGTCTCAGCTCACTGCAACCTCCGCCTCCCAGGTTCACACCATTCTCCTGCCTCAGCCTCCAGAGTAGCTGGGACTACAGGCGCCCACCACCACGCCCGGCTAATTTTTTGTATTTTTAGTGGAGATGGGGTTTCATCATGTTAGCCAGGATGTTCTCGATCTCCTGACCTCGTGATCCACCCACCTCGGCCTCCCAAAGTGCTGGGATTACAGGCATGAGTCATCGCGCCTGGCCTGAACCTGAATAATTTCTAAAAGTTCTAAGATTTTTTTTACAATATTTCCTGTTTAATAAGTAACATTAGGACTTCAGCCTAAGAATAGAAAAATTAAGGCTCAGAATCCTCTTTGTGCATGTCTTGTGTAAGTTGGTTATTTGAAAGTCTGGACTCACCTGCATTAGTGCTAAGAGCTGCTGCACTAGTGTTAAGAAATCCCTTTATTTTTAAATTGTGGTGATCCTCTTTGGTCCAATGAATGGTGTGATTTTCTATTGTCCAGGTTTTATGGATCAAATTAATATAATACATAGACCGGGCACAGTGGCTCACACTTGAACCCATGAAGTGGAGGTTGCAGTGAGCCAAGATCATGCTGCTGCACTACAGCCTGGGCAACAGAGTGATACTCTGTCTCAAAAAAATATATATTAATATATAACATAAAGGGGAATTTCTAGTAAAGCTAAAACAAACAAACATTAAGAACCTCTGGGTGGTGCATGGTGGCAGAATACAAGGCTCCAACAATTGTCCCCCCAGAAAGGTCACCAATTTAACAACTATCTGCACAGAATAAACACCTTCATAAGAACCAAAAATCAGGTGAACACTCAGAGTACTTGGTTTTAACTTTATATCGCTGAAAGAGGCACTGAATAGATTTAAAAAAAAAAAAAAAAAAAAAAAAAAAGAACAGTCCTAAATTGCAGATGCTATGCCTCCCCCACCCTGAGAAGGGGTTCTTGGTGGTGTGGAGAGTATTTCTTGGCCCTGGGGGAGGGAGAGAACAGCAATTGTGAGGTATTGAACTCTATGATGTCCAGTTACAGCAGAAAGGAAAACTGGATCAAACTCAGATGACTCCTGCTCACAGAGGGTTCATTTAAACCAGCGCTGGCCTTAGGGGAATTACCAGTCCTAGTGGTCTGAACTTGAATTTCCACAAACTTCACCACCTAGAGTTATGATGCTTTGTGTCTCTGAGTAAACTTGAAAGGTAGTCTAGGCCATAAGGACTGCAAATCTTAGGTGAGTCCTAGTGGTGAACTAGGCTGAGAGACACTGGACTGGGGGAACACACAACATACTGAGACACCAGATGGGGCAGCAAAGGGAGTGCTGGCATAACCACTGCCCTAATGCCAGGCTGCACAGCTCACAGCTCCAAAAGAGACCCCTTCCAACCACCTGAGGAGAGAAGAAGGAAGAGTGGGGAGCACTGTGTGTTGGATCTTGGTTACCATCTCAGCCACAGCACAATAAGTCAGATTCGGTGAGGCCCCTGTTACAGGTTGTAGCTCCCAGAAAACATTACTAGACACACCCTGGGGCAGAAAGGAATCTGCTGTCTTGAAGGAAAGCACCCAGTCCAGGCAGCATTTATCATCTGCTAACCAAAGAGCCCTTTGGCCCTGAATAACCAGCAGTGATACCTAGATACTTCCCCAAGGGCCTTGGGTGAGCCTCTGATACTTCCTGGCTTCAGATGAGACTCAGCACACTACCAGTTGTAGTGGCTATGGGGGCAAAACTCCTTCAGCTTGAGAAAAGCAGAGGGAAAAGTAAAGGGGACTTTGTCTTGCATCTTAGGTACTAGCATGATTGTTTGTAACTCAAAGGATAAACGCTTGAGGGGATGAATACCTTCTTCTCCATGATGTGCTTATTTCACATTGTTTGCCTGTATCAAAACATCTCATGTACTTCATAAATATATATACCTAATTTACCTATAAAAATTTAAAAAAAATAAAAGTAGAAAATAAAAAGAACGTTTACAATGCAGGGAAAGTATCTTAAGCAATTGCTTTATTCTTTTCTGGGTGGGATTGAGAGTGGGAATAAAAGGAGAGGGATGATATTTTGATATAAACAGCATTTTATTTCTTTGGAAAGGAAAATAGTGGTCAAGGGGGCTAAAGTCACAGTTGCTTTCTGCAAGGCAGCTTATGACTTCATTGATGCCCCTCCCCAGATTTCGGATATTCTAGATTTTTCCTATTGCTATTTCTTATAAATGTACTGTTCCCACTCAGTGACTGCTATGAAAATGATAAAAGGATCAAGATAATGCAGACAGCACTTCATCAATCAAAAGTCGTTTTTGACTGGAAAAGAGTAGGTTGCCAGACCTCTGCACAGCACATCCCAAAAAAACATGAATAATTCATTTATTGTTAAAAACCTTTTTGTACTTTCCTAAAATGTAGTTTATCTTGTCTTGGATAGCTTCAAAAAGAGCCAGTGTACTTATGAATGTATAACTTCATTTGTATTTCAACTTAGCTGAGTCCTAATCAATTAAGTTCTTTGGGGACATGCCCAAGATGGCTGAATAGGAACAGCTCCAGCCTCCAGCTCCCAGTGTGAGTGACACAGAAGACAGGTGATTTCTGCATTTTCAACTGAGGTACTGGGTTCATCTCACTGGAGTGTGTCAGACAGTTGGTGCTGGTAGGTGGGGTGCAGCCAGACCAGCGAGAGCTAAAGCAGGGCAAGGCATCACCTCACATGGGAAGTGTAAGGGAGAAGGGAATTCCTTTTCCTAGCCAAAGGAAATTGAGACACACAATACCTGGAAAATCGGGAAACTCCCACCCTAATACTGCGCTTTACCAAGGGTCTTAGCAAATGGCACACCAGGAGATTATATCCCACACCTGGCCTGGAGGGTCCAACACCCACAGAGCCTCCCTCATTGCCAGCACAGCAGTCTGAGATCTAACTGCAAGGTGGTAGTGAGGCTGGGGGAGGGGCACCCACCATTGCTGAGGCTTAAGTAAGTAAACAAAGTCGTGGGGAAGCACGAATTGGGTGGAGCCCACCACAGCTCAAGGAGGCCTGCCTTCCTCTGTAGACTCCACCTCTGGGGACAGGGCACAGCTAAACAAACAGCAGCAGAAATTTCAGCAGAGGTAAATGTCCCTGTATGACAGCTTTGAAGAGAGCAATGGATCTCCCAGTATGGAGGTTGAGATCTGAGAACAGACAGACTGCCTGCTCAAGTGGGTCCCTGATCCATGAGCAGCCTAACTGGGAGTCATCCCCCACTAGGTGCAGACCGACATTTCACACCTCACTCGGCTGGGTACACCCCTGAGACGAAGCTTCCACAGCAAGAATCAGACAGCAACACTCGCTGTTCAGCAACATTCTATCTTCTGCAGCCTCTGCTGCTGATATCCAGGCAAACAGGGTCTGGACTGGACCTCAAGTAAACTCCAACAGATCTACAGCTGAGGGTCCTGACTGTTAGAAGGAAAACTAACAAACAGAAAGGACACCCACACCAAAACCCCATCAGTACATCACCATCATCAAAGACCAAAGGCAGAGAAAACCACAAAGATACGGGGAAAGCAGTGCAGAAAAGTTGGAAATTCAAAAAAATCAGAGCACATCTCCCCCTCCAAAGGAACACAACTCATCGCCAGCAATGGAACAAAGCTGGATGGAGGATGACTTTGACGAGTTGAGAGAAGACAGCTTCAGTCGATCAAACTTCTCAGAGCTAAAGGAGAAAATACGTAACCAGTGCAAAGAAACTAAAAACCTTGAAAAAAGATGTGACCAATGGCTAACTAGAATAACCAATGTAGAGAAGTCCTTAAAAGAACTGATAAGATGAAAACCATAACACGAGAACTACGTGACAAATGCACAAGCTTCAGTAACTGACTCGATCACCTGGAAGAAAGAGTATCAGTGATTGAAGATCAAATGAATGAAATGAAGTGAGAAGAGGAGTGTAGAGAAAAAGGAGTAAAAATAAATGAACAAAGCCTCCAAGAAATATGGGATTATGTGAAAAGACCAAATTTACATGTGATTGGTGTGCCTGAAAGTGACAGGGAAAATGGAACAAAGTTGGAAAACATTCTGCAGGATATCATCCAGGAGAACTTCCCCAACCTAGTAAGGCAGGTCAAGATTCAAATTCAGGAAATACAGAGAATGCCACAGAGATACTCCTCAAGAAAAACAAGTCCAAGACACATAATTGTAAGATTCACCAAAGTTGAAATGAAGGAAAAAATGTTAAGGGCAGCCAGAGAGAAAAGTCGGGATACCCACAAAGGGAAGCCCATCACACTAACAGCAGAACTCTCAGCAGAAACTCTCCAAGCCAGAAGAGAGTAGGGGCCAATATTCAACATTCTTAAAGAAAAGAATTTTCAACACAGAATTTCATAACCAGCCAAACTAAGTTTCGTAAGTGAAGGAGAAATAAAATCCTTCACGGACAAGCAAATGCTTAGAGATTTTGTCACCACTAGGCCTGTCCTACAAGAGATCCTGAAGGAAGCACTAAGCATGGAAAGGAACAACAGGTACAAGCCATTGCAAAAACATGCCAAAATGTAAAGTCCATCGATGCTAGGAAGAAACTGCATCAACTAATGAGCAAACTAACCAGCTAATATCATAATGACAGGATCAAGTTCACACATAACAATATTAACCTTAAATGTAAATGGACTAAATGGTCCAATTAAAAGACACAGATTGGGAAATTGGATAAAGAGTCAAGACCCATCAGTTTGCTGTATTCAGAGACCCATCTCACATACAGAGATACACATCGGCTAAAAATAAAGGGATGGAGGAAGATCTACCAAGCAAATGGAAAACAAAAAAAAAGCAGGGGTTGCAATCTAAGTCTCTGATAAAACAGACGTTAAACCATCAAAGATCAAAGAGACAAAGAAGGCCATTACATAATGGTAAAGGGATCAATTCATCAGAAAGAGCTAACTATCCTAAATATATATGCACCCAATACTGGAGCACCCAGATTCATAAAGCATGTCCTTAGAAACCTACAAAGAGACTTAGATTCCCATACAATAATAATAGGAGACTTCAACACCCCACTGTCAACATTAGACAGATCAACGAGACAGAAACTTAGCAAGGATATCCAGGAATTGAACTCAACTCTGCACCAAGCAGACCTAATAGATATCTACAGAACTCTCCACCCCAAATCAACAGAATATACATTCTTCTCAGCACCACATCATACTTATTGCAAAATTGACCACATAGTTGGAAGTAAAGCACTCCTCAGCAAATGTTAAAGAACAGAAATTATAACAAAGTGTCTCTCAGACCACAGTGCAATCAAACTAGAACTCAGGACTAAGAAATTCAATCAAAACCACTCAACAACATGGAAACTGAACAACCTGCTCCTGAATGACTACTGGGTACAGAATGAAGTGAAAGCAGAAATAAAGATGTTCTTTGAAACCAATGAGAACAAAGATACAACACACTAGAATCTCTGGGATACATTTAAAGCAGTGTGTAGAGGGAAATTTATAGCACTAAATGCCCACAAGAGAAAGCTGGAAAGATCTAAAATTGATACCCTAACATCACAATTAAAAGAACTAGAGAAGCAAGAGCAAACATGTTCAAAAGCGAGCAGAAGGCAAGAAATAACTAAGATCAGAGCAGAACTGAAGGAGATAGAGACACAAAAAACCCTCCAAAAAATCAATGAATTCAAGAGCTGGTTTTTTGAAAAGATCAACAAAATTGATAGACCGCTGACAAGACTAATAAAGAAGAAAAGAGAGAAGAATAAAATAGATGCAATAAAAAAATTATAAAGGGGATATCATCACCAACCCCACAGAAATACAGGCTACCATCAGAGAATACTATAAACACCTCTCACAAATAAACTAGAAAATCTAGAAGAAATGGATAATTTCCTGGACACTTACACTCTCCCAAGACTAAACCAGGAAGAATTTGAATCCCTGAATAGACCAATAGTAGGCTCTGAAAGTGAGGCAATAATTAACAGCCTACCAACCAAAAAAAGTCCAGGACCAGATGGATTCACAGCCGAATTCTACCAGAGGTACAAGGAGGAGTTGGTACCATTCCTTCTGAAACTATTCCAATCAATAGAAAAAGAGGGAATCCTCCCTAACTGATTTTACAAGACCAACATCATCCTGATACCAAAGCCTGGCAGAGATACAACAAAATAAAGAGAACTTTAGACCAATATCCCTGATGAACATCAATGCAAAAATCTTCAACAAAATACTAGCAAACTGAATCCAGCAGCACATCAAAAAGCTTATCCACCATGATCAAGTGGGCTTCATTCCTGGGATGCAAGGCTCGTTCAACATACGCAAATCAATAAACATAATCCAGCATATAAACAGAACCAAAGACAAAAACTACATAATTATCTCAATAGATGCAAAGGACCTCTTCAAGGAGAACTACAAACCACTGCTCAGTGAAATAAAAGAGGACACAAACAAATGGAAGAACATACCATGCTCATGGATAGGAAGAATCAAGATTGTGAAAATGGCCATACTGTCCAAGGAAATTTATAGATTCAATGCCATCCCCATTAAGCTACCAATGACTTTCTTCACAGAATTGCAAAAAACTGCTTTAAAGATCATATGGAACCAAAAAAGACCCTGCATTGCCAAGACAATCCTAAGCCAAAGAACAAAGCTGGAGGCATCACACTACCTGACTTCAAACTATACTACAAGGCTACAGTAACCAAAACTGCATGGTACTGGTACCAAAACAGAGATATAGACCAATGGAACAGAACAGAGCCCTCAGAAATAATACCACACATCTACAGCCATATGATCTTTGACAAACCTGACAAAAACAAGAAATGGGGGAAGGATTCCCTATTTAATAAATGGTGCTGGGAAAATTGGCTAGCCATAAGTAGAAAGCTGAAACTGGATCCTTTCCTTATGCCTTATATGAAAATTAATTCAAGATGGATGAGAGACTTAAATGTTAGACTTAAAACCATAAAAACCCTAGAAGAAAACCTAGGTAATACCATTCAGGACATAGGCATGGGCAAGGACTTCATGTCTAAAACACCAAAAGCAATGGTGACAATAGCCAAAATTGACAAATGGGATCTAATTAAACTAAAGAGCATCTGCACAGGGAAAGAAACTACCATCAGAGTGAACAGGCAGCCTACAGAATGGGAGAAAATTTTTGCAATCTACTCATCTGACAAAGGGCTAATATCCAGAACCTACAAAGAACTCAAACAAATTTACAAGAAAAAAACAAACAACCCCATCAAAAAGTGGGCAAAGGATATGAACAGACACTTCTCAAAAGAAGACATTCATACAGCCAACAGACACATGAAAAAATGCTCATCATCACTCTCCATCAGAGAAATGCAAATCAAAACCACAATGAGATACCATCTCACACCAGTTAGAATGGGTCTTTTTGGTTCCATATGATCTTTAAAGCAGTTTTTTGCAATTCTGTGAAGAAAGTCATTGGTAGCTTAATGGGGATGGCATTGAATCTATAAATTTCCTTGGACAGTATGGCCATTTTCACAATCTTGATTCTTCCTATCCAAGAACATGGTATGTTCTTCCATTTGTTTGTGTCCTCTTTTATTTCACTGAGCAGTGGTTTGTAGTTCTCCTTGAAGAGGTCCTTGCATCTATTGAGATAATCATGTAGTTTTTGTCTTTGGTTCTGTTTATATGCTGGATTACGTTTATTGATTTGCATATGTTGAACGAGCCTTGCATCCCAGGAATGAAGCCCACTTGATCATGGTGGATAAGCTTTTTGATGTGCTGCTGGATTCAGTTTGCCAGTATTTTATTGAAGATTTTTGCATTGATGTTCATCAGGGATATTGGTCTAAAGTTCTCTTTATTTTGTTGTATCTCTGCCAGGCTTTGGTATCAGGATGATGTTGGTCTCGTAAAATCAGTTAGGGAGGATTCCCTCTTTTTCTATTGATTGGAATAGGGACAATAGTTTAACACATTTTGTCCATCAGTGACAGACTGGATTAAGAAAATGTGGCACATATACGCCATGGAATACCATGCAGCCATAGAAATGAATGAGTTCATGTTCTTTGTAGGGACATGTTTGCAGCTGGAAACCATCATTCTCAGCACACTATCGCAAGAACAGAAAACCAAATACCACATGTTCTCACTCATAGGTGGGAATTCAACAATGAGATCACCTGGACACAGGAAGGGGATCATCACACACCGGGTCCCATTGTGGTGGGGTGGGGGAGAGGGATAGCATTAGGAGATATACCTAATGTATATGACAAGTTAATGGGTGCAGCACACCAACATGGCACATGTATACTTATGTAACAAACCTACACGTTGTGCACATGTACCCTAGAACTTAAAGTATAACAGTAAAAATAAAATAAAATAAAATTTTATATAATTACCAATAAATTATTTTTTAGAAAAGGAAATTCCCACTCAATATAATGAAATCATGGATAGGAAAGTAACAAAAATGTTTGACATTTGCACCCCACTCTATGAAGACTGCTGAAACAAGTTATATGTATATTTCACAATGGTTAGTATGGTGCAAGCTATGTAAGAGATACATAATACATATGCAATGGTTGATAAAGAAGAGCATACTTAACTGCAAACAGGGCCTGGGACAAACTATTGTAGCAAGAGGCAACATTCCATTGGAAAATGCTTCGTCCCAGCAGAGGAGAAGGAGGAATATGGGGAAGTGGGTAGGGGTGAGGACAAAAATAATGAAAAGAAGGAAAAAACACACACTACAAAGTAAATTGTGAAGACAGTAGGATGCGTTAAAGGGAATGCTGAAAGAGGGAGTTATTAATGATGGCAATGAAAGCAGCAGAAGAAAATCAAACAAAGGAGAACAAACAAGAGGACTGCATAACCACAACATGTATGCAATCACCATTATACAAATCAGTAAAAGCACATATGACTGTATAATGAAAGTAAATAAAATAATTACATAACTTTTAAAAATGATAAGAAATGGAAACAAAAGTTTTACATAAGCCCCACGGAATGTTGCCCGTGAGAATTTAGGGGTTTGTACATTTAGAAATAAAATGGAACGTGTCTACTCACCTGGGTGAAAGGGGCAATAGGCGAATATCCCTACAAGTTGCATATACACGATGGCCCAGCAATTCTGCTTGGAATTGGAGTTTATCCTATAGACAGACTCATATATTAACTCAGAGTTACAAAGATGTATGTACATCACACAGAAAGAACATGAGAGTGTGATCTGATATGCGGCCTTGTGCAGAACAAGAAAGAAAAGATGACAAAGACACAGATAGTGGGCTGATGAGAGAACCCCAGAGCAGGAGTGAATATTGTATTATATCCTGAGTTTATGTATGCATCTTGCAGTTTGGAATTTTATTTCCCTTGCTGTGAAGTTCCATGCTGCAAAATTTTACACATAGAGAAAAGTGTGAATCCTAGATGTAATGTATACTTCTATTGTCCTGAATTAATCATTATTCTAAGCAAGTAGTAACCTATAAAATTCAGAGAAAAGCTATGTTACCTGCTTTTTCATCTGTTCTCTTTCCTACATAGATAATTTTCTTAAGAATAGATGTCAACATTTGAGCAAATAAGCTCTAATCTTACAGTAAATGCTTACCAAGTCCCTAAATCTTGACAGATCTTGAGCCTCTGGCTGTGTCTATGCTTGCCAAATCTCAATATTTAAAAATATCAAAGTATACAAATATTTTCCAATATTCCCTTAAATGCTTAGTGTAAATACAGAACTCGTACTTTTACTGAGCACCAGAACCACAGGCTGAGTCAGACGGGGAATACAAAAGAAATAGAAAATGTGATATTTGAGGAACTCAAAAGGTACCACAGTGAACCTAGGCCGATGCTCTGTTTTCCATCCCTACATGACTGCCTCATCATAAGTAGCATCCCACAGCTACTCTTCTTAGACATGAGAGAATGCATGCAATCTCTTAGTTCAGTGCCTAACACATACTAAGTGATCATTTGCCCAGTTCATCTTCCTGACTCTAAACATATCATTTGACCCTCAGGCCTATAAAGAGTCTAAGCTTTTTGATGATCTGTCCTCTAGCTCTTTGCTTTCTAATGTATGGTTTGTGAATCAGTAGCATGGGCATCACTGAGATGACTTTAAGAAATGCAGAATCTCAGGCTCCACTCTAAACCTACTGAATCAGAACCTGGATTTTAGCAAGATACCCAGGTGATTCATATGCACAACAACAGAAGTTGCCAAACCTCGCCAAATTATAATCAACCCAGATATTCAGTCTCAGTTGGTCTGGGCGAGCACAGGCATTATTTTCAAAATATTTTCAAAAGCCTCTCAAGTAATTCTAAGGTGCATCTAGGGTTGAGAATTACTGCAGGGTTTTGCTCATGTCACTCCATTTTCTACCCTTTTGATGGTAACTCTAAGTGAAAAACACTCTTTACTCAAAAGCAACTCAACTGTGTGTTTGCTATCTCATTTATTCATTCAGAAAATACTAGGCGATTTCTCTGTTCAAGGCACCATGACAGCTTCCTTAAACAGCATTGTAAACACGAATGACAATGCTCTGCTTTCATGAAGTTTGCATTGTAGTATGAGAGAATGAGCAAATCCATGGGCAATTACATACAAGATAAGGATGAGTCATTTAGTAGCAGAACTACAGGGTGATGAGAAAGCAAACACAGAGGGCTCTACATGATTAGAGAGTAATCAACATATTTTTCCAGATAAATACTTGAAAGCAAAACATCCAGATGAGTACATTCTTTATCATACTTTGTTCTCATACTGAAATTAAGATAGTTGTCCTCAAAAAGGTTTTCTCTGCTGAGATGTATCTGTAGTGCTTACCTAAGTACAATATGCCCCCCTACCCCATGGTGGCATGAGTATTTTACGAAAGAAGGAAATAGTAATTTTGCCTCATGAAAAGCTAATCAGTGCAGTATTTTTACCACTCAAAAGCTATTGAATAATTATAGTAAAATTTCTGTGAAGTCTTAGAATTCTTTTTTCCACCTATTGCTAGATTGGCTACTGTGACTGAATTGACTGCCCTGTTCAGTGGACATATCCAAGTATCTGCCTGTCACTTTGTGAATAAATCTTGTATTCATTTCGTTTCATGTTGTATACAATATGTATAAAAATAGTAAACTTAAGTTACAAATGCCCTCACTGACACACGATTTTCACAATTAACCAATTTAGTGAAGTTGTGATTAAAAACCAAGGGCTTTATTGGGGGGAAAAGGCCTATTCCAATGGAGAGTTTGCGACTGGGAAGCTCTGAGGTCCTGGGTTCTTGGATTTCAGTTTCCTTATCTGTAAGTCGGAATAATAATAGTACCTATCTCATAGAAGTACTGTGAGGCTTAATCACTTGTGTAAAGCTTATAGCTCTGCCTAGAACAAAGTAACCTTCAGCATTAAGTGTTGTTGTTCTAGCTAATTGCAAATTCTCTGAATATATGAGTTCCAGTCAGTATTTAGAGTCAGAAGTTGAAAATGCCACATTTTTTTTCTATTAAAGCCTCATACTAAAAATATTTCCTTCTATAGTGCAACATGTGAAATATTCTTTTTTTTTTTTTTTTTTTTTTGGACAAAGTTTCACTCTGTCACCCAGGTTGAAGTGCAGTGGCACCATTTGGCTCACTGCATCCTCTGCCACCCAGTTTCAAGCAATTCTCCTGCCTCAGCCTCTCAAGTAGCTGGGATTACAGGTGCCTGCCACCGTGCCTGGTTATTTTTTGTATTTTTAGTAGAGATGGTGTTTCACCATGTTGGCCAGGCTGCTCTTGAACTCCTGACCTTGTGATCCACACACCTCGGCCTCCCAAAGTGCTTGAGACAAAGTGTCTCACTGGGTGTGAGACACTGCACCCAGCCCATGTGAAATATTTCAACAGCATCATTAGACAAGCTACTGAAAAGAAAAGCAGTATTGGAACAAATATTTGTGGAAGACTGTTACCCTGCTGACCACAGTAAACCTTATACTACTTTTTATATGTCTCAATGATCAATGATCATGTCACAAATGAGTCCTTGGTGAGGAGAAATAGTTCTTGGGTCTGGAGAGGCCATTAGTAACACATTTGGAGTCTTTCTTTAAGTCATGCATTTCCCATGATGTATAGATTTTAAGTTCATTTGGCTACCAAAGCCCTTTACTTAAATTAGCAAAGGATTGATTTAAAATAGTAATAAAAGTAAATGGTATCTTAATGAGCATCACAGTAATTGTATAACAGCTTAAGTACTATATTCATAGAAACAAGAGCACAAGAAACTGATTATGATCACAAATAAATAGTTACTAGCCATAGGTCAGACTTCCGTTCCTTTCTTTGTGTTTTTGGCCTTGGGGCCAGAATAGTTTCCTGTAAACAAAATAATTATTCTTCCTTATCTTCCTGTTCCTTTTGCTATATTAATACATATTTGGCATGCCCCCATATACTGTTTATGGCAAAATGAGATGAGTGAGCTAATTCAGATTAAATAGCTGACTTTCCACCCAAATCCCTTGCCAAAGACAAACTGAACTTTTAAAGGTTTGGCAATGTGAATTTATTTTTGCATTATCATTATTATTATTATTTTTTTACTTGGAGGCGTCATGGTATAATTTTACTTTCATGCATTTTGTAGTGGTTGGACATGTAAGGTTTTGGGGGAGTTTATTTAAATTAGTGTAGTAGAATATTTATGTAAGGCATCTCATTTTTAAGCATTACAGAAGGGGATATCAGTGCATATGTAAATAATTCCATACATATTTTACATCCCTGATGCTGTTTTTAAAACTTTTTGCAAATAAATATATATAATTATAATTTGTCAATTTACAATGATAAAAAAGCTTCCTTGAAATGTTGACTGTAGCCCAACACAAAGCATTCAATTACAAAGAAAGAAAAAGATCAAAAGAGGCACTAATTTAGGACTGTGGACCAATAAACTTCAA
The DNA here is from genome assembly GCF_037993035.2 of Macaca fascicularis. Lineage (NCBI taxonomy): Eukaryota > Metazoa > Chordata > Mammalia > Primates > Cercopithecidae > Macaca > Macaca fascicularis. The sequence goes on along the minus strand of NC_088395.1, from coordinate 122,780,807 downwards.
TCTTAGCTATAAATAAGATTGTTTCAGAAAAAAAGAGAGTCAATTTTTTATTCTAACTCCCAATGTTTTCCCACAACCAACCAAAAATACGAGAATAGAAAATTGGATGGAATTACAATACTAACAGTTCTAATTGATATGTTGTCTAAATAGACTTGAGTAGCCAGATACAAGTATCTTGAAACTTAATGCAAATAATTCAGGATCCGTGCCTTCAAAAATGTTATCATATAAAGTTAGGCAGCCCAGATAGGTCAATTAGTTAAAGTAATTTGAAGAACAAAGCTAACTCAGCGTTTGCTGTTCCTCTGTCTTATTTAGAAGTGGAGAGTTAAAATGTGCTGCAAAGTTGGCTTTGGTCGTAGAGAAATCTTTTAACCTGTAGGAGTTTTTTCAACTTAGCTTCTATGAATATTTATCTTCAACATTATTGTCTTCACCATCATCACAGTAGAATTTCAAGGATAATATTCACACCTCAAAAGATGTACTTCATACATTACTAACGAATTATCTATTGGCTCCTCCACAGAGATTTTCATAGATCAGTTTAAAAACTTTTTGCAAATTCCTTCTTAATTTCTTCATTGACCCACTGGTCTTTCGGGATCATATTGTTTAATTTTCATGTATTCATATAGTTTCCAAAATTTCTCTTGTTACTGATATCTAGTTTTATTCCACTGGGGTCAGAGAAGATGCTTGATGTTATTTAATTTTTTTGAAAGTTTTAAGACCTGTATTGTGGCCTAATATATGGTCTGTCCTTGAAAATGATCCATGTCTTGAGAAAAAGAATGTGTATTCTGCAGCCATTGGATGAAATGTTCTGTAAATATCTATTAGATCCATATGGTCTATAGTGCAGATTAAATCCAATGTTTCTTTGTTGATTTTCTGTCTAAAATAATCTGTTCAATACTGAATGTGGGATGTTGACTTTTCTAGGTATTATTTTACTGGGACCTATTTCTCTCTTTAGCTCTAATAATATTTGCTCCATTTATCTGGGTACTCCAGTATTGGGTGCATATCTATTTACAATTATTATATTGCCTTGCTGAATTGATCCCTTAATCATTATATAATGACCTCCTTTGTCTCTTCTTATAGTTTTTGTCTTGAAATCTATTTTGTCTAATGTAAGTTTAGCTACTGCTGCTCATTTTTGGTTTCTGTTGCCATGGAATATCTTTTTCCATCTTTTTATTTTCCGTCTATGTGTATATTTACATGTGAAGTGTGTTTCTTGCAATCAAGGGGTCGTTGAGTCTTATTTCTTTATCCGTTCAGAAATTCTGTCTTCTGATTGAAGAGTTTATTCAATTTACATTCAATGTTATTATTGATACGTTTGGACTTACTTCTACTATTTTGTTATTTGTTTTCTAGTTGTTTCTGGTTTTCTCCTTCTTTCCTTACTTCCTGTCTTTCTTTCAGTGAACGTGATTTTCTGTGATCGTATAATTTTATTTCTTCCTTTTTATTTGTTTGTGTATCCATTGTATGTTTTTTGATTTGAGGTTACCATGAAGCTTGCAAATACTCTCATGTGATGCATAATTTTGAGTAGATAACAACTTAACACTGCTTAAATAAACAAGCTAACAAGCAAGAAGAAAACTGTTGAAAACTCTACACTTTAACATCATCTTCCCACTTTTAAATTTTTTGTTGTTTCTATTTATATCCTATTGTACTGTCTGTGTCTTCAAAAGTTGTTGCAGTTATTATTTCTGATTGGTTCATCTTTCACTCTTTCTACTTGCAATAATAACGGTTTACACACCACAATTACAATGTTATAATATTCTGTGTTTTTCTGTGCACTTAACTATTGTCAGTAAATTTTGTACCTTTTTAAAATTCCTCAGCTTTTGTTTATCTGGGAAAGTCTTTATTTCTCCTTCATGTTAGAAGGATATTTTAGCTGGATATACTAGTATTTTCAAATAGCCTGTCTTCAAGCTCACTTATTCTTTCTTCTGTTTGATCAATTTTTGTATTAATAGATTCTGATGCATTCTTGAGTATGTCAGTTGCATTTTTTCAACTCCAGAATTTTTTATTGATTCTTTTAAATTATTTCAATGTCTTTGTAAAATATATCTGATAGAATTATGAATTCCTTCTCTGTGTTATCTTGAATTTATTTGAGTTTCTTCAATTTAGCTCTTTTGAATCCTCTGTCTGAAGGTCCACATATCTCTGTTTCTCCAGGGTTGGTTCCTGGTGCCTTCTTTAGTTCATTTGGTGAAAACATGTTTTCCTGAATGGTACTGATACTTGTTCTTTTGGCCTTAAAGAGCTCTGTATTTATTGTAGTCTTCATAGTCTTGGCTTATTTGTACCCATACTTCTTGGGAAGTCTTTGCAGGTATTTGAAAAGACTTGGGTGTTGTGATCTAAGCTGTATTTGTATTATGGGTCACAACAAGCCCATTAGCATTGTGCTTCTTTGCAGATTCATGGAGGTACCCTTCTGGTGGCCTTCGATAAGATCCAGAAGATTTCTCTGGATTCACAGGCAGAGATTCTCTTTCTTTTCCCTTACTTTCTCCCTAACAAAAGGTGTCTCTCACTCTGTGCTGAGCCACCTGATTCTGGGGGAGAGGGAGTAACACAAGCACAACTGTGGCCTCTACCATTGATACTGCATTAGGTCAGACTTGAAGCCAGCTCAACACTGGGTCTCGCCCAATGCTTAGTGTAACCACTATCTGGCTACCACCTATGTTTGTTCAAGGCCCTAGGGCTCTACAATCACCAGGTGGTGAAGCCAGCCAGGCTTTTGTCCTTTTCTTCAGGGCAGTGATTTTTCCCAGGCCCCGGGTAGGTCTAGAGATGCCATCTTGGAGTTAAAAACTGGTGTCAAAAAATTTTTAAGTCTATCTGGTCTTCTATTCTACTGTGGCTGAACTGGCCCTCCAACCATGAGAAACAGTCTTTCTCACTCTTTCCTCCCCTTTCAACAGGCAGAGGAACCTTTCCCCATGGCCACCACTCCCACAGGTTCACAGGGAGTACTGACGGGCTACCACCAGTGTTCCCTTAAAGCCCAAGAGCCCAAAGGCTTTTCACTCAGCTTGTGGTGAATGCTGCTTGACCATCCTTCAGGTCAGTATGCTCCCCTACAACCCAGGGCAGGTCTACAAATGCCATTCAAGAGCAAAGGCCTGTACTCAGGGACCACAAGAGTCTGCTTGGTGCTCTACCTCACTGTGGCCAAGCTCGTACCTAAGGTGCAAGACAAAGTCCCCTTTACTTTTCTGTCTGTTTTTCTCAAGCAGAAGGATTTTCTCACCATAGACAGCTCAGCTGGGAATGTTCTGGGTCTCACCTGAAGCCAGCATATCTGAGAGTTTCGCCCAATTCCTATGACTTACTACCTGGCTACTGCTGCTTGTTCTTTAGGGCCCAAGAACTCTTTAGCCTACAGGTGATGGATCCTGCCAGGACTTGGTCCTTCCCTTCAAGGCAGCAGGTTTTCTTCTGGACCTGGGTATGTCTAGAAATATCATTCAGGAGCTAGGGAATGGAATGAGGGCCTCAAGATTCTAACTGGTGCTTGTACCCTATAGTACTCTGGCCCAGCTGCTATCCAAGATGCAAGACAAAATTCCTCTTTATGTTTCCCTCCCCTCTCCTGAAGCAGAAAGAATGGGTTTCTTTTGGAGTCACAAGCTGTGTTGCCTGGGCTTGGGGGAGGGGTGACAAAAGCAATCCATTAGCTGCCCCAGCTGGTGTCTCAGTAAGTCACGTGCTCCCCAAGTCCTCAAGTCTACTGGCTCTGAGCCCAGCTCAGCGGTAAGACTAGCAGTCTTTGTGGCCTAGCCTGCCTGTCAAGTTTAATTTGAGCCCTATAGTATTTCAGCCTGCGATCGTGAGGTTTTCCAGAACTCAAGTTCTAACCCTTGGAGTGAGCAATTCTCCTCTGGCTAGGGCTGGTCTGAATGATCCCTCTGTGAGGGCATCAGCTGATTTCAGCCCTGTTGTTGTGACAGGTCAGCGCTGAGTTCAAGGAAAAGTCTCACTTTGCTGTGTCCTCCCTCTCCCAATCACACAGATTTTTCCAGACCCCATTGCCACTGTGGGGTTATGGGAGATGGGCAGCACTGGCAATTTAAGAGTGTCTTTTCTACCCTCTTCAGTGCCTCTTTCAGCACTATGAAGTTAAAACCAGGTATTTTGTGGGTTTACCTGATTTTTGCTTCTTATGAAAGTTTTCTTCTGGTTCTTCCAACTAAGCCTAAAATAGCCTAAAGTAAAAATTTACCTCCACATTATTACTTTATCCAGCTACCATTCAAATTTACATTTCTCTTTACTTCTAAACTTGTCAAAAACCAAGAGTTTATTTCCTACTACTTGCGTGTCGTTAGCACCCACTTTCTCCTTCGCACTTTGTAATCTAGCTTTTTCTGTGCAGATAGTTGAATCTGGTGTGCCTATGAGTGGGATAATCGTGGGGCTTTCTATTCTACCACTTTGCTCCACCCCTTCTCTGAAGTTTTTTTATTTTTTTAAACCTCTTCTAACACCTAATTTCATCTCCACCTTCAGATGATTACTACCTTCATTACTGCAATATTGAAGCCATATAACATGAGAAAATATTTCAATCTCAGAAGCATTCTAGAATCATAATCATTCTCTTTTCCTCATATTTCAGCTCATGTAATTGATGGATCCTTCCTTCTTGCCAAATAAAACCTATGACACTTTAACTTTAGTGCCAACCCTACATCAATTATCCACTGCATTAGTTAGGGTTAGGTTCAACTGCAGGTGATAGAAAGCCCAAAACAACAGTGGTTTGAGCAAGATTGATTTCTACTAAGATAAATCTAAGCATCCCTGGACTAGTACATTAGCTCCATAATCATGAGGTCCCAAATCCCTAATATCTTGTTCTTCTATTCCCAACATAATGCTTTCACCACAAAGTCTGTCTCATAAACCAAGAACTACAGCTCTATCCAGTAAGTACACAGTCCAGACAACAGGAAGCAGAAAAAAGGACAAGAAAAGGGTACTCCTTCCTTTTCAGATCACTTTCTAGAAATGCACATATTACTTCTGCTTACATCCCATGGACCAGAGGTTAGTCATATAGCCAAAGCTAGCTTCCAAGGTGACTGGGTAATAAACCTTTGCATGAGCTTAGACAAAATTTGATATTTCTATTACTAAGGAAGGAAGAGACAGATATTGAGTCATTATTGGCAGTTTCCATGGCACCCCCCCCCTTTTGATACTTATCTTTAGTCTATAATTTTCTTCTGGTTCTTCCAACTAAGCCTATAAATATCCTAAAATAAAAATTTCCTTCCACATAATTCCTTTCTCCAGCTACCATCCAAATTTACATCTTTCCTTACTTCTACACTTGTCAAAAACCAAAAATTTATTTCCTATTGCTTGCATTTTGTTACCACCCACTTTCTCCTTCACACTTTGTAATCTAGCTAAGACTCCAATTACTATTAAAACTACCTTCTTCTATGTCACCAGTGACTTTCTTCTAAAATTCAATTACTTATTTGTCCTTGTAGTACTTGTTAAATATAAATTATTGCCATGGAATACACTATGGTAAAAACTAAATACACATGCCAAGTAAGTAGTTGGATATTAAAGGAGATAATCTTATTTCATGGATTTTGTGTTTTGAATGCAAATCTAAAATGGTTTGCTTTTAAGAGAGACATTTTGACTCAATAATGTATGTCATAATAATTTTTCTTGTGAAATGAATGCAGAGATAGATACTTTGGATATGGCTGCTTAGCCAAAACTAAATAATACTTCACACAAATATATGTGAAATTAAGTAATAAAACTTGCCAAAGGAAATGTTATATATAGCAAAGAATTTGGCACACATTATTTAACTTGTTTTTCAGATCTCTGGTTTTCACTTCAGTTGTCAATCTGCTTATATTTGTAATCTATTAGATTAGAGTCATTGGATTTTTGTTTCCAATGATTCTTTCACTTAACTTTGGCTTGACATGACTACTACACACAAAAATAGTAGGAGCAAAAGAGAATTGTTTTTTCTTACAGTGGAAAGGTGTATTTTCCTAAGTCTCTTCTTAAAACCTTGCAATGCCTGTGAGGGAAATAATGTGAGAAAGAAGGACTATATGGACATATAAAACCACTATTTTTATAAGAAACCAAACTTTTTGGAGCACCTTGACTGCAAAGGTGAGCTACTGTAAATCTATCAAGGTAGAGGGCACAAACTATGGTTCAAAAGATATTTATAATGTCTAGCAACTGATTGTCATAATTAGAAATGTTTCTCTCTAACATCTCTGATCTCTGTACTTATGACTTCTGACTCTTATCCAGCAATTATCACTGAACTTCACATTACTCAGCCTTTTACTCCATATGCTATCACTTGTCTGCCAATCTGGGCTCCTTTCTGCTTCATAGATTTATATCAACTTGAATTTAATTCATGTCTTCAAGTTCTTGACGTCAAAGTTGCACGTCATTTCCTCTCCTGTTTTCATTTCAGCATGAACATCATCTGACAATCCTGGGTTCCACAGCTTCAAGCATAGCAGTGTCCAACCCTGGACATTAGACCTATCTACAAAGATTTTAAAAATCTGTCAATGACCAGACCCTATCCCCAGTATTCTAATTTAAGTGGATTGAGATGGGGATAGGCATTAGTAGTTTTAAAGAGCTCCACAGGTCACTCTAATCTACAGCCAGGTTTGAAAACCACCAGTCTAGCTTCTGTTTCCATCCAAAATAACTATAAAGACTACACAGGGAACTGCTCTATTACCCTCTCCTGGCACCAGGCAACACTGCCTTCAGTGGTTCCATGGAACTCCGTAAACTCAGATGCCACCAAGATTCAATTAGATATAAGATATCTATTTATGTATTCAACAAACATGTAACAAGTATTCAGTCTTTTCTAAATAGTCAAAGAAAATTTGAATGTAGTCCTTTTCCTCCAGAGCATACATATTAGTGGAGTAGGCGGTGAGGAAACAAATAATTATAGGAACATGATAACTGCTTTGATAGAGACATAAGAGAAATACTATAGAAACACATAAGAGGGAGCAATTATCCCTCTGTAAAGGTCATAGAATACTTCCTGAAGTATATTTTAATCTTAAAAGAGTAAGCAGAAGTTTACCAGGAAGGCAAGAGAAGATAAGCACAAGGGGCAAACCAAGCAAAAACACAAAGAAAAGAAATTTCATAGAAAGGTACATGGATGCATTAAATTTTGTATTTATTAATGGCATAAATTTGAAGAAAATACTAAGAATTTACAAGTATTGTCAATGCTTGTTTTAAAAATATATTAAAATAATATCCAGTGAATGCGAAGTGCTATGACATTTTTGTAAACAAGATTAAATCACCTTGAATCTACCTATGGCATATTTATTTTTACTGTTGCTTCAGCTTATTAGCAAATTCTGTCACTTCAAGTTGTTTTCAAACAATTATGAAGCTCTTTGGGTTAGATTGTCTTTCTGTATGATTGGTTGTTATGAAATCTGTGTATTCCTTCCCTTTCAAGTCTCAGTGACTTATGTTTGATATGAATTGATTCCCACTTCCATCTAAAGAAACAATCTTCTATCTATAAGGTGCAAGGCTCAGGACTTTAACTTTGTTAAGTATGCAAACCCTTGTTTAGTAACAAACTATTTAAAATGTTTTGTAACATGTTAATTTGACTATAGAAACATGCCCTAATAGGATTTATGATGTTTTGTCATTTGGTCCTGATCTCTGGGAACTTCATACACCACACTCTACAAAATGGCACAAGGCCCATTTGAAAGGTAACTGAGACAACAGTGAGAGTCACGCCTTACATACTTTCACACATCTCCTTCAAAATAAAAATCCCTACCAGAGATTTCCTGTTTTTACTTTCCAACTGGGCTTAGTGCTATATTACATTCAAAAATTCCAAGCTGAGTATTAAAAAGTTAAAAAATAACAGATGCTGGTGAGGTTGTGAAGAAAAGGGAATACTTATACACTGTTGGTGGGAGTATAAATTAGTTCGGCCATTGTGGAAAGCAGTTTGGTGATTTCTAAAAAAACTTAAAACAGAATTACCATTCCATCCAAGAATCTCATTACTGAGTATGTATCCAAAGGAATATAGATCATTCTACCATAAAGACACATGCACAGGTATGTTCACTGCAGCACTATTTGCACTAGCAAAGAAATGAAATCAATCTAAATGCCTATCACTGGTAAACTGGATAAAGAAAATGTGGCACATGTACAGGATGGACTACTACACATTCATAAAAAGTACAAGATTATGTGCTTTGCAGCAACATGGATGGAATTGGAGGCCATTATCTTAAGCAAATTAATGCAGAAACAGAAAACCAAATACTACATGTTCTCATTTATAAGTGCGAGCAAAAACCTGAGTACATATAGACACAAAAATAGAACAAAAGACACCAGTGCTTACTTAAGGGTGGAGGGAGGGAGGATGGTGAGGATTATTATAAAAAATATATGTAAGAAAGGAAAAGCCAGCAAAATATTTCAGAAATAAAAAAAGAACGTAGGTGACAAAAAAAGATTATGACAACCCAATAATAATTAGACCAACTTTAAGATAAGTCAAATTTTGTCCTAGATTTCACAGATAGAGGGCCAATGAGAGTTTAGTTATCTTTAGCCTCTTCCCAAATATCTACCTGACTTTTATCTTCCTTTTCTTACATTTCAGTTACCCAGTAGATTTCAATAGTTAACCACCATTGAACCTATTTAAACGTAATTATAAATAGCTGATTTCATTGTAAGTATGCCATGTAAGAAGGTACATTCAACTACTTTCCTCCATGTGTAACAAGGCCATGTTTCCTTTTCAGCTTGCGTACATTTGAACAATAAAAAAAGAAAGGTGATATCCCAAAGATCACAGTAAACTTTAAATGCTCTCAAACGACTTCTATATAGAATCGCCAATGCAATAGGGTAATATTCCATGATTTTTATATACTCATCAACCTGTTTTTCTTTACCAGTAACAATGATTATAGAATTAAGAAATTAAGAATTATATTTTTTTATCCATACAATACTTAGTCATCACTTTCAACAATAGGGAAATACAAAATTGCAATGTTCTCAGGCCCCGATTAACTTACATTTGTTTATTTAAACTACCAAAGACTCTCAACACTGTGGAAGGTGTAGACAAGTACATTTCCTAGTATCAATAAAAATAATACTAATAACTTACTTTACATAACTTTTATAGAAAGTAACTTTTATGAAAAGCTATGTTAAGCAAGTTATAGTATTATTTTCTCCTTATGACCACCAACAGTCCTGTAGTTGGGAAAGAACTACTTTTCCCTACTTGATAAAGGTAACTAAAGAAAAGAGTCATTAAATGTCTTCCTGGACCTGAGACTCTGTGTTTTTTTTTAAACCTTCAATTGCTTCTTATGATTAAGAAAGCTTAAAAATTATTGAATTCAATAATCCACATACAGTTTTTAGCATGATTCTAGATGCATAGTATGTACCCAATAAAAGCTAGTATTAATTATATATATTACATATACTATTTATTACTAAATTGGTGGTCTTGTCACTAAGATGTGAAAGCTGATGTTTCAGGACAAGTTTAAGAAAAATACAAAAGCTTAACTGTAGGATTTGAAAGAGAATTGCTCAACATCTAGGTGGAGATCACATAACTTAATCAAGTATATTGAAACCCAATAAGAACACAGAGTAAAATTCCATGCTTCAAATAATCATACCATGAAGTCAGTCTCTGCACAATGGCAGAGCCAATTCTAGGAATCTATGCTGAGAGAAAAATAATTTAAAATACAGAAAAAATTTTATGCACAATAATGATCATTAAAGTTTTCATGAAAGCAAACTGTTGGGGAAAAGGTAAACATATAAAACAAATTAATAAAGAAATAAGCCATTATGCAGTCATTAAAATAGTATTAAAAAGAAATATACAACATAGGTAAATTAATAGTAGGTAATAATTCTAAAGTCTTCATATAAAATTATATTTCCAGGTAGGTGATGGAGTAAGACTGAGGAATAGAAGGCTCCACCTATAGTCCTCCCAACAAAGGACATTCATTTAATAGCTGTTTACACAATAAAGCACCTTCATGCAAACCAAAAACCAGGTGAGCACACAGGGTTCCTGATTTTAACTTCATATCACTGAAAGAGGCACTGAAGAGTTAGGAAAAACTGGGAGTGGAGCTCAAGCTCTAGAGTCTTGAGCTAAATCATATCCAGGGAATGATAATAACAGGTTTTTGTCTATTGGCTTCAGGTGTGACCTGACACAGTCCTAGTGGTGGTGGCCATAGAGGTGCTTGGGTCACTTCACTTCCAGCTCCAGGTGGCTCAAAACAGAAGGAATCTTGAATCATGGATGCCACCTCTCCCCAAAACTCCAACAGCAGCATTGTGGTGGGGAGAGAGTTGTTGTGCACTGGAAAGAGGGAAAGTGCAGCAATTGTGAGTCATTTAACTCAATGCTGCTTTGTCATAACAGAAAGCAAAAATGGACCAAACTCAGCTGATGCACACCACAGAAGGGGCATTTAAACCAGACCTAGCCACAGGATTTTTTATCCCAGTGATCAAAACTTGAGTTGTTGCAAACCTCAGCACCAAAGACTAAAGTGCTCTGGGGACACTAAATAAACATGAAATACAGTCTAGGCAACAAAGACTGCAACTTTTAGGCAAGTTCTAGTGCTGACCTGGACATACAGCCAGTGGGCTAGAGGGCACATGACCTACTGAAACTCCAGTCAGGATGGCTAAGGGAGTGCTGGCATAAATCCTCCACTAACCCCAGACTGCACAGTTCACAGCTCCAAAAGAGACTCCTTCCTTCCACTTGAGGAGAAGAGAGGAAAGAGTGGGGAGGACTTTTTCTTGCATCCTGAATAACACTCAGCCACAGCAAGATAGGACAACTGTTGTAGTTGTGCAGCCCACTTTTCAGTCCCTAGCTCCCTGATGACCTTGCTAGAAACACCCAGGTCCAGAAGGGAATGCACTTCCTTGAAGGGAAGTACCCAGTTCTGGCAGGATGCATCGCCTGCTAACTGAAGAGTCCTTGGACCCCAAATAACCAGAAGTGGTACCCAGGTACTATGTCAAGGGTGTTGGGTGACACTCTGAGACTTGCTGGCTTCAGGTGAGACTCAGCATATTCCCAGCTGTGGTGGTTAAGAGGTGAGATTTGTTTTGCTTGAAAAAAAAAAAGTGATGGGAAAATAAAGGAGACTTTGTCTTGGTCCTTAGGTACCACCTCAGCCACAGGGGAGAAGAGCACCAAGTGGGTCCCTTGGATCCCTGATTCCAGGACATGGCTCTGAGATGGCATTTGTGGACCTTCCCTGGGCTAGAGGGGAGCCCATTGCCCTTAAGGGTGAGTATGAGACCAAGCAATCTTCACCACAAACTGACTAAAGAGCCCTAGGGCCTCCAGGGAACATCAGATGCAGTCTAACAGTACTCACTGTAGGCCTGTTGGGGAGTTGGCTGTGGGGTGAGGTTTCTTTGCCTGTGTTTTCATGGGGAGGAAAGAGTATGAAGGATTGTGTCTTCTGATTTGTGTACCAGCTCAGCTGCAGTACAATAGAATACCAGATATACTTCCAAAGTTTTTGACAGTAGTCTCTGGCTCCCAAATGGCATCTGTGCACTTGACAAAGGCCTGGGAGAACTTGACACACTGAAAGGAAGAACTCAGTCCAGGCTGGCTTTGGCACTTACTGATTTTAAACTCCAGAGCTTTGAGTGAGCATAAGTCATAGCCAGAGAATAATAACAGCAGGTATTTGTCTATCAGCATCAGGTCCGACCTGACATAGTCTTAGTGGTGGTGGCCATAGAAGTGCTTGGGTCACTCCACTCCCAGTTCCAGGTGGCTCAAAACAGAAAGAGAGACTCCATTTTGGAGGAAGAAAGGGAAGAGAACGAGAGTCTCTCTCTGTCGAAGATCATCAAGGTGATACCTCTATGAGTAAGCAAGAACAACAGTGTTGCTGGCTTGGAGATAAAGCAGATACAGCTTAGATCAAAACACCCAATTCCTCTTGAATATGTAGAAAGTAATCCCAAGAAGGATGGGTAAAAACAAGCCCAGACTGCAAAGACTGCAATAAATACCTAACTTTTCTATGTCTGGACAAAGAAAAATATTTGTGAGTACGAAGAACATACAGGAAAACATGATCCCAAAATATAAACTAACTAAGGTACTATGAACCAACGATGGAGAAAGAGACATATATGAACATTCAGACAGAGAATACAAAACAGCTATTTTGAGGAAACTCAAAGAAATTCAAGATAACACAGACAAGGAATTCAGGATTTTATCACATAAATTTTAATAAGAGAATAAGATAAGTAAAATGAATCAAGTAGAAATTCTGGAGTTGAAAAATCCAATTGGCATACTGAAGAATGCATCAGAGTCTTTTAATAGCAGAATTGGTCAAAGAAGACTACCTCAAGATATTTAATAAATTTCCAAAAGTCAAGGTAAAGAAAGAATCCTAAAATCAGGAAAAGAAACAAATAACATACAATGGAGCTCCAATACATCTGATAACAGGCTTTTCAGTGTAAACCATACAGACCAGGAGAGAGTGATAAGACATATTTAAAATACCAAAGGAAAAAAAAATACCCTTTGCTCTAGCTCTAGAATATAATATCCAGCAAAAATATCCCTCAAACACAAAGGAGAAATAAAAGCTTTCCCAGACAAACAAAAGCTGGGGAATTTTATGAACACCAGACCTTCCCTACAATAAATGCTAAAAGGAGTACTCCACATAGAAAGAAAAGGACCTTGATGAGCAATAATCAATCATCTGCAAGCATAACTCACTGGTAACAGTAAGTACAGAGAAAAACACAGAATATCATAACAGTGTAACTATGTAAAGTATGCTTATTTTAAGAAGGAAAACTAAATAATGAAACAATAAGAAAACTATAGCAACTTTTCAAGACATAGTAAAGTAAAATATAAATAAAAACAACAAAATGTTAAAACAAGAGGACAAAGGAAAATCCCAGGACCAAATGGCTTCACTGCTGAATTCTACAGCACATTTGAACTAATACCAATCCTATTCAAACCACTCTGAAAAATAGAGGAAGACAGAATACTTCCAAACTCATTCTATGAGGCTAGGATTACCCTCATAATAAACCAGAAGAAGAAACATCAAAAAATAAGACTATAGGCAAATATCTCTGAATAATATTTATGCAAAATTCCACAAGAAAATACTAGTAAACTGAATTCAGCAATACATTAGAAAGATCATTCATCGTGACCAAGTGGGATTTATCCCTGGGATACACAAATGGTTCAACATATGCAAATAAATCAATGTGATATCAACAGAATAAAGAAAAAAATATGATCATTTGAATTGTTGCAGAAAAAGCATTTGATAAAATTCAGCATCTCTTCATAGTATAAACCCTCAATACACTGGATATAAAAGAAACATCTCAACAAAATGAAATCCGTGTACAATAGATGTACAGCTAATATAATACTGAATGGGGAAAAGCTGAAATCCTTTCCTCTAAGATATGGGAGATGATAAGGATACCCACTTTCATCACTGTTATTCATCATGACATTGGAAATCCAAACTAGAACAATCAGAAAGAAAGAAAGGGCATCAAAATTGCAAAGGAAGAAGTCAAATTATCTTTGTACATGATATAATCTTATTTTTATAAAAATCTAAAATGTCACAAAACAACAATTAGAACTGATGAACAAATACAGCAAAGTTGTAAGATACAAAATCAACATACAAAAATCAGTAGCATTTCTGTATGCCAACAGTTGAGAAAGAAATTACAAAGTAATCCTATTTACCATAGCCCCACATAAAACTAAATACCTAGAAATTAACCAAATAAGTGAAACATTGTTATAATGTAAACTATAAAACATTGATGACAGTAATCAAAGAGGATATAAAAAAATTTCATGTACATGAAATGGAAGAATCAATATTGTTAAAATATTTATACAACCCAAAGCAATCTACAGGTTCAATGGAAACCCTATCCAAATGCCAATAAAAATTATTCAGAATAATAGAAAAAAAAATCCAGAAATTTATATGGAACCACAAAGCTATCTTGAGTAAACAGAACAAAGCTGGAAGAATCACATTACCTGACTTCAAAATATACTACAGAGTTGTAGTTACCAAATGGTGTGGTGCTAGCATAAAAACAGACACACAGACTAATAAAACAGAATAGAGAACCAAGAAACAAATCCACACATCTACAATGAACTTTGTCAACCAAAATGCCAAGGACATACACAGGGACAAGGACAGTCTTTTCAATAAATGGTGCAGGGAAAACTGGATATCCATCAGCAAAAGAATAAAACTGGAAAACTTAAATCTAAGAACTCAAAGTATGAAAGTAGTTAACGAAAACTTAGAGAGAAAATCTCCTGGACATTGTGCTGGGCAAAGATTTCTTGAGTAATACCTCACGATCCAGGCAACCGAAGCAAAAATAGACAAATGTGATCACATCAAGTTAAAAAGCTTCTGCACAACAGAGGAAAGAATGAAGAAATTGACAGTACAACCCACGGAATGGGATAAAATATTTGAAAACTACACATCTGATAAGTAATTAATAGCCAGAATATAAAGAGTTCAAACAACTCTATAGGAAGCAATCTAATAATCCAATCTAAAAATGGAAAAAAATATGTCAATAGACATTTCTCAAAAGAAGACATACAAATGAAAAACAGTCATATGAAAATGTGCTCAAAATCATTTATCATTAGATAAATGTACATCAAAACTACAATGAGATATCATCTTACCCCAGTTAAAATGACTTATATCCAAAAGATAGGCAATAATAAACACTGGCAAGGATGTGGATAATAAGGCACCTTTTTACACTGTTGGTGGGAATGTAAATTGGTACAATCACTATGGAGAACAGTTAGGAGGTTCCTCAAAAAACTAAAAGTTGAGCTACCATATGATCCAGCATTCTCAGTGCTGTGTATATACCCGAAAGAGAAGAAATCAGTACATTGAAGAGATATCTGCACTGCCATGTTTGTTGCAGTACTGTTCACAATAGTCAAGATTTGGAAGGAATACAAGTGCCCATCAACAAGTGAATGAATAAAGAAAATATTGTACTCATCTACAACAGAGGACTAGTCAGCCATAAAAAAGAGGAGATTCTGTCATTTGCAACAACATGGATGGAACTGGAAGTCACTGTGTTAAGTGAAATAAGGCAGGCCCAGAAAGACAAAACTGATATTCTCACTGATTTGTGGGATCTGAAAATCAAAACAATTAAACTCCTGGAGATAGAGAGTAGAAGGATAGTGACCAGAAATTGGGAAGGATATTTGAGGAGTAGAGGGTATGTGGATATGTTTAATGGGTACAAAAATAAAGAAAGAATGAATAAGACCGTATTTAATAGCACAACAGGGTGACTATAGTCAATAATAATTTGGTTGTACATTTTTAAATAACTAAAAGAGTATAATTGGGTTGTCTGTAACACAAAGGAGAAATGCTTGAGGGGATGGGGACCCTATCTTTCATGATGTGATTATTACACTTTGCCTGCCCTTATGAAAACATCTCATGTACCCTATACATATATACACCTGCTATGGACTCACAAAAATTAAAAATAAAAAAAGTTTAAACTTCTAATGTAATCTCATTCAGGTATGAAATGTATAGAAAAAGAAGGAGATATTTCCAAATATTATTGTGGCTATTTACAAGGTTTTGAATATTGGGTGCTTCCACTTTTTTATACTTTTTAAAATTTTGTAGAATTTCCACAAAGTACAGAATAAAAAAATGTTATTTCTTAAGTAAATGAATAATGCGAGAGATCATCTTGTTTCCTGCCACCATATTAGCTTTGCATGCTCTGTCTCCATGATATAAATACATGAATGGTTCTCCCAATTCCATGATATTGGAGCCACATTTGCATTCAGTATTGACCAAGGCAACCTCTTTGGGCTTTTTTAAGGAGCCAGTATGTTCAAAGTATAACCTGGCTTCAGTCTGAATATTGCAAGCAGAAATAGATGGAATATTCAAATACTTGACTAACTTTAAAAAAAAATTAAACAGCTCTTCTAGTAATGTTCAGATCTGCATCCACCATCTGAATTTTGGTGCTGTTGTGCTAAGCACACAGATGGTCTCTCAGTTGTCTGCCTTTCTGATTGCTCCGAATCAAAATCTGCTTCCACTAAAGCCAAAAGCAAAGCTAGTAAATTACTGTTTACCCTATTGAGATATGATAAGGAAGAAGCTGTGATAATGTCCTATGCACACTGGTGCTCTTCAGTTAGTGTTATCCGACTCCAAAGTAAGTAAATTGAATGGAACCAAACAGAGCTATTGAAGGAAATTGCCTTCAGCTGATATTTTATAATGCTCTGTCTTGTCTTCAAGGTCTGTGAATATGGTTAATTCAAATCTTAAGGCCAAGTTCAGAAAAGTTCCAGCTCATCAGAAAGCTCCCAGAAAAACCTGGGCAAAAAGAAATTGGCACATTTCAATCTGTATTACTATCTAGCTGAACTCCGCACCTCCTCAGTATTGAGTTATTTAATGCATGTGAAAGAAACTCTTTCTTATCTATTTTCTTGCTGGATCTTCTGGAGGAAAAAAAGTCAGCTTCTGAGGAATTCATTTAAGGAATATGGCTACATTCATTACTGTGTAAAAGTAGTGAGACCAGAGGAAAATTGCATACTTAGATTTAGCTGATACAGCTCAACAAAAGATTAAAAGAAATACTTGGAACTCAAGCAATGGGAGAAGCAGATAATGAGAAGTGGAGCAGAGAATATGGCAAAAATAGCATATATCATATTGGTAGCTTAGCAATAGTTAGCAGAGAAGCTTGAAGGGTCATATGGGTCTGGAGAATGCTACTACTCAGGGCCTTGAGGATTTTCAGGCATTTTCATTTACTCAGTCCAGTGTAGCTGAAAAGGGAATAGAGTTCTAGTCCAAGTTGTAAATGAATAATAGAAAAATGGAACTACTCCCTCAGTAAAGCAAAGAAGGATATTGACTGCAAATAGGTTGGAATTAGGTCATTCGCATTACCTGATGTATCCAAGGATAGCTAATGGTTGACTACTCTTACTGTGTATTTCATCGGCTTTCATAAAGCTGGCACCTCAAATGCCCTATTTTACTTGCAGCAAATTATTTTTGCTGCACTCATCCCAACTAGCCAGCATATACTATTGCTCATGACTCAGTAGTGAGGAAAGAAGTCAGTTATTGGCAGAATCTTCTGGTAGCTGCAGCGTGAGTGAACATAGCTCAGGCTGGCAGCTGGGACATTTTGCTATTTACCATAGATCGGGGCTAGGAGATGCACAACCTTATATCTCATTCTATGCAGAATACTTATAGTGTCTTTTCATCTAAAAATAGTTGCTCTCTTTCAGTGACTACACCCAATTTTAAGAATCATCAGTCTTCTCTGTTATTCCTCCCCATCAAAGTAGGATGCTATCTATAGTGTGGAACTCTGATAGTAGATGCATTCTCCTCATACCAATAAAAGTCACGTCTGAATAAGTATTCATAAAAATTAGTTAAATTAAACCTAAACTTTGGATTACACTTTTCCCAGAATTAGATTCATCTATTTTAAGAAACAGCAATATCCTCTTTTATTCTAACAAGCAGAGTGATCATGAGCACATCATTTCACTTTTTATGGTCTTAGTTTCTTCATCTGTAAAATAAGAGGATATGAATAGGTGATGTCATTGTATGATTATATGAATAGAGATACAGAGGTGAAATTTAAAAATGGCATTCTGATTCTTTTATGCAAATTGATGACAAAACTAAATAAATCAGAATTTTCAGTGAGTCTGATACTTGCTTTCATGTACATAACATGTGGAAGGACATTGTCAACCATGGTCTGGTCCTTCCCTGCATCTTCAACTCCATCTTAGGCTGCTTCCAGACGTAGATTTTATTTTAGTTATATCAATCTAACTATAGGACATCACATACAATATTCTCATGAGGGGGACCTACCCTGAAACTTATGGCCTGGAGGAGCAGAGAATGGTATTGGATTATAGTGGACAACCTCACTCCCAAGAAAAAAGAGGAAGGAAGATTCTAGGCCACATATATCCAGCTTCTACTGAAAAGTTTGGTTGGAATAAAAGGTGGGGTCAGTTGAGTCCTAGCCTTGGGTCCTCTGTTGAAAGTCAATGGGTGTGGGTTTTCAGCAACATGATTCCTGTTTGCCCACTTATCTTATGTTTTTGTTATTGTTGTTGTTGTTACTAAATGCTACTTTCCAGGTCTGATTGCACACTATTCTTTAAAGCTACAAATCCCTGTAAGTAAAGGCAACTGTTTGTCAAGTCAGAAGGTAAGAAGAAAGGAAGAGGGCACAAATATTATTAAGGCTTTTGTTGTTGTTGTTCCAGGGCCTTTACTGAGCAGGGAAGATACATTCTAACAGTCTTGTCCCAGAGATAATTATTTGGATTAACAACTAGGAGATGAGGTAGAAAGTTTTGTGCTTACAAAGCAATTCAGTTTTTAGTCAGTTTTGCATCGGGGCTTGAAACATTGTTTCTATTTTATTGACTGGCTATTTAATCAGCACCTTTGTGGTACAGAATGCATCTAGAATACTGGTGGCTTTGATTACAGTTAGTTCCAGAAGGAACCTTAGGGATTGTCTAGTTTGAAATTCTCAGTTGTCATAATAGGTATCTATCTTGTTAATCGCTGTTTCTGTAACACCAAGTACAGTGCCTGGCACATACTAAGTGCTCAATATATGTTGAATTTGCAAGTGAGGAAACTGACTTCTAGTATGATTAGTTATAAGACTAGCTAGTAGAAAAACTGGGGCCAGAATCTAGGTCATCAGCCATCCAGTCTTGCTACAACTTCTTTCTACACCACATCTGCATGGTGACTTAAAATGCAAGTCAGAGTTTGAATATGGGCACAAATATTCAATGATGATGCTTTATTAATGATACTTAATGGTTAGAAGTATGGTTCTGGAGGCAGGCTGCCAAGGTGCAATATAGGCATAGCAACATATTCAGTCCAATAACCTTGTGCAAGTTACTTAACCACTCTGAGGCAGAATTTCTTCATCAGCAAAATGGAAGAATAGTATCCACCTCACAGGGTTGCTGTAAGAATTAAAATAATGAATGCATGTAAAGTGCCAAGAATCTTGTATGGTACATAATAAATGTAAGCTATTATTACTGATTATTGTTCCTGCTATTATAGTTGATAATTCTATCTTTGGCCGCTTCACATGTATTCTTCTCTATTTGAAGTTTGAATAGTAAAATGATGTAAATGGGCATTTCTCAAACTCATTTTTGTCTTAAAGGTTACAAAGTTACACTTTGGTACTGACATTACAGGATCCCAAATGCTAGCCAAGGCATATCAGGTAGCCTTTCATTAGATTATTTGTATGAATCTGGTCTTGGAAAATGAGACATAATTAACCAGAGCTTGTCAAGTTGATAAAAATCCCATGTCTTCATTATTTACAAAAACCCAAAATGGAAAGAAACCTTACAACTTTTTCTTTGGGTTTGATATTTGAGGTGGAAAATTTATCTGGATGTCTACTCTGTATAAGTCAACCACACCCAAAAGTAAGAAGTGATAAAGTAATTTTGGCAGGTGCTCAATGTCAAACTTAGGTGAATGAAAATATAGATTTCCTTTCTCTGACTAGGAGACAGAAAATAAATGAGAATATTCTAGAATATAGAGAGATTACAGCAGGCTTTGAGACATATGTCAATAAAACAATGGGAAACAACTAAAAGTAGGGATAAGAGGGTCCACTAAGTATTTACCTGTCTGACTCTGATATCTGAATGGCTAAAAACTAAGTGAAAAAAAAAATCTCCAATGAAATCAACTTCAACAACAGTTTTCACAGATCATTTAGCAGATTTTCAGGAAGGCTTTGAAATAATACTAGCTGTGGCTAACACAATTGAAATGTAAAAGTAGAGTGGCTTTCCAGAGCTCCAGTGGCACAATTGGTTAGCACATGGTAGTTATGTGAAAATAGAGTGGCTTTGTTCCACTTAAAAGTCCTTCGAGCACATGTAAATTTCAACACCTGATTTTACCGCTATGTCACCTCTGTGCTGAAAAGGAATTAGTTCCTGGAAGAAGGTATGGTTCACGTCTCACGTTCTTTGTTTAAAATTTTTAATTTTCATGGGTACATAATAGGTGTATGTATTTATGGGGTATATGAGATATTTTGATATCAGCATGGAATGTATAATAACCACATCAGAGTAAATGGAGTATCCATCACCTCAAACGTTTATCTTTTGTTTTACAAAAAATCAAATTATAATCTTTTAGTTATTTAAAAATGCACAAACAAATTATTGTTGACTATAGTCACCCTGTTTTGCTATCACATACTAGATCTTACTCAATTTAAAATTTTTTTTTATCCATTAACCATCCCCACCTTCTCACCCTCTGCACTACCCTTCCCAACCTCTGGTAACCATCTTTCTATTCTGTATGTCCGTGAGTTCCATTGTTTTAATTTTAACTCCCACAAATAAGTGGGAAAAGGCAAAATTTTTCTGTTGCCTGCCTTATTTCATTTAACATAATGACCTCCAGCATCATTCATGTTGTTGCAAATGACAGGACCTCATTTTTTTTTATGGCTGACTGTATACATGTGCCACACTTTATCCATTCATCCATCTGTGGACACTAAAGTTGAGTCCAAATCTTGGCTATTGTGAACAGTGCTGCAATAAACATGGGAGTGCAGATATCTCTTTGATATACTGATTTCCTTTCTTTGGGTATATACCCAGCAGTGGGGATTGCTGGATCATATGGTAGCCCTAGTTTTAGTTTTCTGAGGAAACGCCAAACTGTTCTCCATAGTGGTTGTACATTCCCACCAACAGTGTATAAGGGTTCCCTTTTCTTTACATCTCTGTATTTCAGACAAAGTTTATTGCTGAGGCTCATCTATTCTCTGAACTGGAAACAAACTTTTCAGAGAATTACCAGAGTAGGAGATGACTCCACTTTACTGATATTATCATTGTCTTTTTAAAGATATGCAGCAACTATGACTGTGAAATGCTATACCTTTTCCTAGACAGCTGTTCTAGGCTCTGTTCTCGAAGAGAATAACCTAAGATGTCATAGAGACATCTGAGTGTAGTGGTAATAATATCAGATAGAGAGATTCAAGTATTGATTCTTCTGTTTACTAGATGCTTGACCTTGGAGCAGATAATTTGTTTTATTTTCTGCCTTATATTCCTCAAAATGAAAGATGTCTTACTAATAATTGCTAAAGTATTTTGTAGTCTATGTAAAATAGCTGATTGCTACTGTTACAGGAAAGGGGGCTCAATCCAGACCACAAGAGAGAGTTCTTGGATCTCATGCAAGAAAGAATTCAGGGTGAGTTCACAGTGCAAAGCAAAAACAAGTTTATTAAGAAAGTAAAGTGCTAAAAGAACAACTACTCAGTAGACATAATAGGGCATTCCAAAAAGTAAGAGTAGGAATGTGTCCACCCTAGGTACAATGCATATATATACATATTATATATATGATATATACACACATATATATACATATATAGGATAAAAAATTATGTGGAGATGTGCTCTGCTACAAGGTTTTGTGATAAAGGATTAATTTCCTTAATTACTATATTTTACAAGAATCAATATTATTATTTTTAAAGCAAAATTAGGAATGCATTTGTTCTCAAGATACTGGGATATCTGGACACTCCCAAGTCTGGGTCTATTTAATAAACATTATCAATCTGTTCTCTTAACTGTAAACATCAAAAGGCTAAGAATACTTAACTTTCTGGGAATGCAGCCCAGCAAGTCCCAGTCTCATTTTCCTAACCCTCACTCTGGTTTGAATGCCTCCGACATATTTCTTCCCTCCCTTTAGAAGAGGACCCTTAATCCTAAGGGTTGCGGAAGGACAGAGATCCGTCTTCTGTAACTTCTTCAGGCTGAATAGGAGCAATGATATTCCTGCCTAACTATTGGTCTTTTGCGTTCAGGGTAGAGAGGAGCTCAGTCAGAAAGCACTAGCGTGGTGAAGGTCATTTATAAGCTCCAACAAAAGGTGATATCTAGAAGATTAATAAATGTCCAATTTAAGAAAATGTTGAGTGAGCTTGTCTTGCATTCCTACATGAAGAGTACAACCACAATGTATTCCACAACAGCAAAGTAAAATAAGTAAAATTATTTTAAGTAAACTAAACAGGAAGGCTTTCCAAGAACTGGGCAGTTGTTGGAACTGAGTCAATATAGGTTCGATTAACAGTGCATCAGTGGCAGAGATATGAGTGTCTAAAGCTTTCATAGGCTGGGTAATATTATGTGAATAGTCTGGAACATACACACAACATTTGATTTTGGTCAAAGCACAAGTTTTCCCTTGGGCTGCCATTAAAATGTCCAAAGCCATATAGTTTCATAAGACTACCTGCCTAATCTGATAAGTTTCCTCAGTTAGGAGGGTAAGGACATGGAATGTATTATTGAAAGCTGGAGCCATGTGCTTGGGCAAAGCTTCAACTTGTAACTCAATACTGATTGTAGCTGCCTGTGGGGAAAATACAGCCATCAGATAGAACCACCAAGATGTCCATTTTTGTTGCCTATGCTGAGCTTTTATAATTTCCCAGTTAGATGGGAGAGCATCCAGTTTGGTAAGGATACATCCCGGGAGATAAGGGTGACTTCACATATACCCTCCAGTTTAGTTACAAGGTACATATGACCAGCCATGAGTTCCACAAGCCCATAACCATCCCCAAGGAGAAGGGTAGTCACTTATTTTTGGAAAATTATCTTGCCATCCCATCCACATCTGGTCTATGAAAAGAAGGTTCTGATTTCATTGTTGAAGTGGCAGCCATCCCATAGCATGGGTTTCAGTCTGAGGGTGACTATTATTGTGTCTTTCAAAACATGGAAGCACTTTGCCTGATACCTGCACTTGAACAGCTGCCATTCTCCCATGTTCATCGTATATTGCATAACCTAAAGCTGAGGTAGAGTTTAGCTGTTTTCTGATTAGATTAAAAAGGTCCCAAGTTCTGTGTGGCTATAATGAAAGGACACAAAGATAGATGTGTACCCACCCCCCACCCGCTACACCCTTGTTCTGCTCTCTAATCTTTGCACATACCAGAGATTTCATAAGTTCTGTGAGTACCTGGTTTTCTGCACGTACCAGAGATTTTGTTTTGCACATACCAGAGATTTTGTAAGTTCTGAGGCAAGGTCACAAGACGTGTTTAAGTAAGATAAACTCTTGCTGCCATAAACCTGCTCTCCCGCCTCAAAGTTTGAACCAAAATATCAGAAATGGCGGGAACCAATCATAGTTAGCCAAATCGCCTTGTTCAAACACTAGCCAATCATATATCTGATTTGTATAATAACTCTATGCCCACTTTTCTTAGACTATATAACACTGCTCGGAGCTCAGTGGGGGAGCTCTCCTGCCCGTCTCGTTTCACGAGCGAGGGAGAGTTCCAGGTTCGAACCTGTAATAAAGATCCTTGCTGCTTAGCTTTGACTCTGGACTCTGGTGGTCTTCTTCAGGGAATAAACGGTCTGGGCATAACAATGATACATGCAAAAACTGGGACTATGTTGATAATGTTCAGTTTACCAATCATAATAAAATCCCCATAAACTAAGGTTGGCTTGTTGAATATGCCAGGGCAACCCAGAAGTGGAGGAAAGTGGCAATTCTCCACACACCCAACAGTTTGTACGATTATGTAGAGAAGCTAAAGTCTTTGCCCACTCAGTAAATAAGTTACTCTCTGCATGATTCCAACTTATACCCAAAAGTAGAATGCCAATCCATATCTTTGTGCTATACATCCCTTTCGATTCTTCTAAATAGGAGTTTGAGGTCACTGGTTGGCTCACAGGAATAAATACGATCAGTTTCTTGTGTTTTGTCAGCCTGTGGGACTTCATAAGAGACAGGTTTAATTTGAGATAAGTGGACCCAGCTGTTTATTTCTAGTAATTTACAGTTGGGGTACTAAGGACAACTTGATAGGGCCCCTTCATTTTGGGGAAAGTTGATCTGCTGGGGATCCTTCCTTCCAAGTTTTTAATAGGACTCAATGCCCCAGCTGGATTGTAACAAGATTCTCTTCCTTAGTAGGGGAAGGAAGTCTTTGATTTCCATACTCAAGGGCACCTTTTGCACTTGTCCTAAGTTGATTACATAATTCTGTAACTTGAAAGTATCTATATCTATTAGGAGGTCTGTAGTTAAGAAAGACTTTCCATACATTATTTCAAAAGGGCTGCGCTGCAAATTTCCCTTAGGAGCCACTCAAACCTGTAACAAAGCTACAGGCAATAAAGATAGCCAAGTTCATGATGTTCCTTGGCATAGTTTAGCAACAGTCCTTTTAAAAGTTTAATTAGCTCTTTCTACTTTCCCTAAAGACTGTGGCCTCCATGCCAAGTGAAGGCAGTGCTGAATTTCTAGGGCTGAAGATATGTTTTGGGTAATTGTCATTATAAAAGATGGACCATTATCGTTCTATAAGCTCTTAGGCAGCCCAAATTTAGGAATCATTTCCTTTAATAGGAGTTTAGAAACCTAAATTGCCTTTTCAGACCCGGTATGAAAAGCCTTGTTCCAACCAGTAAAGGTGTCAACAAGTGTTAACAAATATTTAAACCGTTTACATGGGGGCCTCTGAGTATAATCTATTTGCCAATCTTCACTAGGGTACGTTCCCCAATGCTGAACAGGCCTTACTAAAGGAGGAAGTAAAGATTGGTTATTTGGGTTATTCCAGGCACTTAGTTCACAGGCCTGAGTTAACTGCTTTACTGTTTTAAGTAAGCCTTTTTTAATAAAAAGCCGAGACATCAATAGAAACAGGGTATCTCTTCCTAAATGAGTAGAGTCATATAAATGCTTAACTATTTTCCACTGATTAGCACCAGGTATCAACAGCTTGTTGTCATTGATAAGCCAGCCAGAAGAATCTGAAATTAAACTCCAACCTTTAGCCAATTCTTTTTCCTTTTTAGTATATCTTGGTTCTGTCATTACTATGGCTGAAGGCACTAACATGCAAACAAGTCCAAATGGCTCCTTTAATGCTGCTGCCTTAGCTGCTGCATCTGCAAAGGAGTTTCCCTTAGATACCGTAGAGTCTCCTTTTTGATGCCCTCTGCAATGCATTGCAGCTACTTCCTTGGGAAGCAAAACAGCATCTAATAGATTCAGAATTTCTAAGTGATGTTTTATAGGGGAACCCTTAGCAGTTAGGAGTTTTCATTCCTTCCAGATTAGCAGCATGAGCATGAAGTACCAGAAAGGCATACTTAGAATCAATGTAAAAGTTGATTCTTAAGTCCTTTCCCAATTTCAGGGCTCTAATAAGAGCTATTAATTCTTCCTTTTAAGCTGAGGTAGAAGCTGGTAAGGCCTGAGATTCACTTACCTCGTGTTGACTCATATCCAGATCCTGTTTCCCTGATGCACAAAGCTACTTCCATCTGTAAATCATTCTACCTCAGGATTATATAGAGGCTCATCCTTTAAATCCAGCCAGCTGGAGTAAACTTGCTCCATAACTTGTATACAAGAATGATCTAGGGTAGGGTGCCTGTGGATTCAGGTAAATAGGTAACTGAATTCAAAGTCTGGCATGCTTTAAGAGTTACATCAGGAGTGTCTAGCAACAAAGTCTGATATTTCAATAAGCATATCCCTGTCATCCACTGGTGTCCTTTGGCTTCTAGGACTCCTTGTACTTGGTGTGGGATTAAAACCTCCAGATGTTGTCCTAAAACCAGTTTGTTGGCTTCATCTACTAAATGAGCAGTTGCTGCCACTGCCCTGAGACATCCAGGCCATCCTGAAGTTACATAGTCTAATTGCTTAGAAAAATAGGTCACTGTTAGAGAATATCTCCCATCTCCTATACAAGGACACCTAGGGTGGTTCCTTGTTTTTCAGCTACATAAAGGAAAAGTGGCTTATCAAGATTAGGAATTCGCAGGGTTGGAGCTGATCCCAATTTCTCCTTGAGAGCATTAAAACTTTTTTGCAGTTACTATCCCATTCAAAAGGATCTACATCTGCTCCTTTCAGAGCCTCATATAAAGGCTTGGCTATATGCCCAAATGCGGGCACCCATAAATGGCAGAATTCTGCCATCCCTAGGAAAACCCACAGCTGCTTTCTAGTTTGGAGTTGTGGAATACTTAAGATAGCTTCACTTTATTCTGGCACTACTGCTCAGGTCAAATCCTAAGTATTGCACCTCTTGAGTTGAAAACTGGGCTTTATGCCCTAAGACGCTATACCCCTTAGCTGCCAGAAAATTTAGAAACCTGATGGTATTTTCATCTGAGTCTCTTTTGGTTGGGCTAGCAATCAACAGGTTATCTACATACTGAATAATAGTGCCCCAAATTCAACCAACTGGTGCATGCACATGATTTTCCTTTTGGTCGGGGGTCTCTTCAGTATCATCCCTTCCGTGGTTCACCAGAAAGATGTTACAGGGTCTCGTACAAGAAAGGATGCAGGGCGAGTCCATAGTGCAAAGCAAAACAAAGTTTATTAAGAAAGTATAGTGAAAGAACAGCTACTCCATACAGAGGAGGGCATTCCCAAAAGTAAGAGAAGGAATGCATCCACCCTAGGTACAAGGCTTGATGTATATATATACACACACATATATACAATTATATATGTGTATATATGTATATATATGTATGATAAAAAAGATAATGGGGAGATATGCTCTGCTACAAGGGTTTGTGATAAAGGATTAATTTTCTTAATTACTATATTTTGCAAAAATCATTATTGGTATCTTTAAAGCAAAATTAGGAATGTCTTTCTTCTTGAGATATTGGGATATCTGGACACTCCCAAGTCTGGGTCTGTTTAGTAAACATTATCAATCTGTTCCCTTAACCATAAACATCAAGAAGACAGGAATACCTCACTTTCTGGGAATGCAGCCCAGCAAGTCCCAGCCTCATTTTCCTAGTCCTCACTTAAGATGGAGTCACTCTGGTTCAAATATTTCTGACACTACTGTATTATTTGTAACTACATTTATGGATATTTACATTTTTAAAAGTATATTAAGACACTGAAATCTTCAGATTTTTGTGCTAGATCATAGGGAAAGAAATTGGGGTATATGCCGGGCGCGGTGGCTCAAGCCTGTAATCCCAGCACTTTGGGAGGCCGAGACGGACGGATCACGAGTTCAGGAGATCGAGACCATCCTGGCTAACCCGGTGAAACCCCGTCTCTAGTAAAAAATACAAAAAAATAGCCGGGCGAGGTGGCGGGTGCCTGTAGTCCCAGCTACTCGGGAGGCTGAGGCAGGAGAATGGCGTAAACCCGGGAGGCGGAGCTTGCAGTGAGCCGAGATCCGGCCACTGCACTCCAGTCTCCGCGACAGAGCAAGACTCCGTCTCAAAAAAAAAAAAAAAAAAAAAAAAAAAAAAAAAGAAATTGGGGTATAATGGTAGCTCTTCAGCATCTATTACATTAAAACTAGAAAATGACTTAAATGGAAAGACAGCACAGTGTAATGGAAAACACAGGGATTTAGAATTGGAAGGCCAAGGTTTGAATCCTGGCGCATTCATTTAACATCTCCTAATTTGTTAAATGGGTGACTACTGCTACTACTACTAATAATAACAATAATTGGAAACAAATTTACTAAAGCATAAAAATGCAGGGAGATTTCTACCTCTGTTTATGATGAAGTAACTAATGCCAAACATGCTCTCCCACTATTAAAAAAACTATAAAGTTGGATGTGATGTAAAAAAAATGTTTTAAGATACTAAACAATAGGCAGTACAGGACTTTGGTCACCGAGAAAAAAGAAACATACAAGGTGAGCCCTATATTCATGTCAGTTCTATGACTTGGGACAATTTCTTGAGTAAGACATAAGAAAGTAGAACTCAAGCAGACCAAGACAGTCCTGCTGAGCTGAGAAGATAGATATTAAAGTTCAGGGCAAGATATTGGAGAGGAGGGAGCTATGCAGAAGGGTTCACAGGTATCTCCGTTTGCGTTTCCCATAAGTCACTGGCCAAGGTTTAGTATATAGATGTGTGGGGCAGGACTGTGTAAGACCCAGCAGCAAGAAAGTGTCATGGATTTGAGAGTTGAACAGAGATTCTAGAGGTTGCACAGTGCTAAAAAATATCAGAGTGGCACCATAGCCAGAGTGACAAGACCCCAATAAAATTCCTAGCATTCAGCTAAGGCAATAGAAAGGCCATGCATTAAAAAAGGGTCCATGTTGTAGGATTACGGCTACTCTATAAACACACACTAAGAAAGCCTATAACCAAGCCTCCACAAAACCAAGTAGAACTGCCAGCAAACTGACTGCTAAAACAAAATGAAACATTATTTAAAGGAAGAGAATATGCAAAATTGATTTCTTACAATATATTATCCAAAATATCTAGCAACACAAATAGCTTAATATGCAAAGAAGGAAATGTTACCCTAAATCAAGAAAAAAAACAATCAATATTAAAATATCCCTGTATACTCTGATTTGGGAATTAACAGATAAGGGTTGTTAAGCAGCTACTAAATTATATTCAAACACATAAAGAAAAATGCGGTTTTAATAAGAGAACAAATAGAAAAATCTCAGCAGAAAAATAAAAACAATACAGAAGAATCAAATTTAAAAATCTATAAATTAAAAGTAAAATATCTGAAATAAAACTACTTATTGGAAGAGTCTAACAGCAAACTGGAGTTAGAAGAAAAAGGGGTCAGTGAATTTGAATACAAGTTTATACAAATTACCCAATCTGAAAAACAGAAAGAAAAATATTTGAAAACAATCAAGAGCCTCAATGACCTGTGAGATAATGCAAAGCTCTCAAACATGCATGTAATTGGACCCCCAGAGGCAAGGAGAGAGAGAGAATTAGAAAGAAAGTTATTTGAAAAATAAAGCTCAAAATGTCTTAAATTTGGTGAATAACAATAACCTATATATCCAGGAGATCAGCAAACTCCAGTAGGCTAAGTATAAAGAAAACCACACTCAGACACATCATAGTCAAATACCTAAAAACAGACAGAAATTCTTTTTTTAAAAAAACAAAACAAAACAAAACCGCAAAGACCCCCTCAATGATCTAGAATCAGAAATACCATTTGACCCAGCATTCCCATTACTGGGTATATACCCAAGGGATTATAAATCATTCTACTATAAAGACACATGCACATGTATGTTAACTGCAGCACTATTTACAATAGCAAAGACTTAGAACCAACCCAAATGTCCATCAGTGATAGACTGGATAAAGAAAATATGGCACATATACACCATGGAACACTATGCAGCCATAAAAAAGGATGAGTTCATGTCCTTTTCAGGGACATGAATGAATGAAGCTGGAAACCATCACATTTTCTTCCAATAAAAGACTTGCATTTTTATTTTCTTGTTGGTATATTTTGAACATTAGAAAATATTCATAATACATATATCTGACTAAGTACTATCATTCAAAATATATAAAGAACTCTTACAACTCAATATTAAGAAGATAAACAACCTAATAAAAGTAGGGTAGGGATTGCACAAGACTTTTGAACACTTTATAAAAGAAGATATATGTATGACCAACGAGTATGTGAAAAGATGCTCAACATCTTCAGCCTTCAAATAAATATAAATTAAAACTAAAATGAGATAAAAATGTATTATCACCAGAATGGCTAAAAATAAAAAGTGTTGCAGTGCAGAAAATAATTCCCCAGAATATGGCTCTTTAGGACGCTAAGCACTTTGAAAGTGGAAAGGTCTCAGAAATAAGCATCAGAACCAAGGGCTCTCTCCGACCTTCTCTTGCCTTTCTGTCTCTCTGATCCTTTTTCCAGAAGCACTGGGGGAGACTTTCTCTGAAATTTCCTTACCTAGGAAAGCTTATTTCCAAAAGAAATGCATTATGTATTAAGATTACCTCTCTAGGAATCTCATCAAATAACCAGGAAAGGTCAACCACAGAGAAGAGAAGAAACTGGGGGTCATCATCACACTGAGATAAATGTTTCATCTATTTTTCTGAGGGCAGCTCTAAGAGATTTCCTAGAGGGGAGGGGAGCTTTATCTGCATAAAAAGTTCCTATGTTCCTATGTAATTCTGCCCCTAACCTTGTCCATCTAGCTTCCAAATAGAATCATGTACAAAATAATGTCTGCCTCCTGCGTCCATACATCTCTCCCATATAAAGAAAGTATTTAAGCCTCAACCATATGGACCCTCTTTAAGTCTCATATTTTGTATATCGCTTCTGTGTTTAGGCCCATTAATAAATGTGTGTGCCTTTTTCTCCTACTAATCTGCCTTTTGTCAGTTCATTTTCAGTGAATCTTCAGTGGTCAGAGAGAAAGCTTTCTCTCAACTCCTACAAAAGAGTGACACTATCAAGTTGTAAACTACATATAAAATCTTAAGCCCCCCACTGACTGAACAGACACCCTCTTGGCCAACGGGACCCCAGAAAAACCATAAAACCTGAATTCCCAGCCATGATGGGTTTTGGAGTTTAGGCACAATTGACTAGCATTAATAAAATTAGTAAAAATGGACATCATAAGACTAACTAAATGTACTCTTTGTGACAATAAAATACCAAATTATAAACAGGACCTAAGGCCATGCCAGATGATGATTAAGTCACATGCCCCTACAGGTCACTCTGGCCCAGTGTTTGGTTAACAGACTTACTTATCTTAACATAAAACGTTCCTTTCTGCTGACTCTAAATTTTTAGACAAAGCTTTACTCCTTTAACCAATTGCAAATTAAAGAATTTCTTAATCCACCTGTAACCTGTAGGCCATTGCTTCAATATATCCCACCTTTTGAGGCATAACCAACATATACCTTCCATGTATTGATTTATGACTTTGCCTGTAACTCCTCCCCCCCTAAAATGTATAAAGCCAAACTGTAATCTAACTTCTGCAGATGCATTTTCTCAGGATCTCTTTAGACTGTGTTCCTCTGTTCCTCAGGACATAGTCACTCATATTGACTCAAACCTCTTTAATATATTTTGGAGTCTGGTTTTTTCATCAACAAAGTGAAGATGTGAAGCAACTAGAACTCTTGTACATTGTAGATAAGAGTGGTACAACCTCTTTGAACTATACAAAATGGTACAACCTCTTAAGAGAAAAGGTATTTTTTTTCAATTTTTTAAATCAAACTGATTATATATCTACCCTATTGTCACTCACATCCGTGTGAAGAGACCACCAAACAGGCTTTGTGTGAGCAACAAGGCTATTTATTTCACCTGGGTGCAGGCGGACTGAGTCCTAAAAGATAGTCAGCAAAGGGAGATGGGATAGGGCCATTTTGTAGAGTTTGAGGAGGTAAAGGAAAATTACAATCAAAGGGGGTTGTCTTCTGGTGGGCAGGGGTGTGGATCACAAGGTGCTCAGTGGGGGAGCTTTTTGAGCCAGGATGAGCCAGGAGAAGGAATTTCACAAGGTAATGTCATCAGTTAAGGCAAGGACTGGCCATTTTCACTTCTTTTGTGGTGAACTGTCATCAGTTAAGACAGGAACAGGCCATTTAAATTTCACTTCTTTTGTGATTCTTCAGTTACTTCAGGTCATCTGGATGTTTATGTGCAGGTCACAGGGGATATGGTGACTTAGCTTGGGCTCAGAGGCCTGACATTCCTGTCCTCTTATATTAATAAGAAAAATAAAACAAAATAGTGTTGAAGTGTTGGGGCAGTGAAAATTTTGGCGGGGGTGGTATGGAGAGATAATGGGTGATGTTTCTCAGGGCTGCTTCAAGAGGGATTAGGGCAGTGTGGGAATCTAGAGTGGGAAAGATTAAGCTGAAGGAAGATTTTGTGGTAAGGGGTGATATTGTGGGGTAGTTAGAAGAAACATTTGTCATATAGAATTATTGGTGATGGCCTGGATATGGTTTTGTATGAATTGCAAAACTAAATGGAATAAGAGAAGGAGAAAAACAGATATTAAAGGACTAAGAATTGGGAGGACCCAAGACATCTAATTAGAGTGTCTAAGTAGGTTCAGCATAGCCCTGCCAGCAAAGATTATTTATTTACTTTAAGAGGGAGTTAAGAGTGGTGGTTTGGGATAGAACCAGGAGATATCAGCTGTGATGGCTTGGAGAAACAGTGTAAACCGGCAGTGTAAACAAGAGCAGGGCATTTATGAGTAGTTGAGAAAAGTAAATAGGAGTATGACTAGAAAGAAGATAGTAGGGATGACAAGTTTTTTGGGGTGCAGTCCAAGTTGGTCTGGTGTCTGGAATGAGACTGGGGCCTAATAAAAAGGAGCATCTATACAGGAGCTTAAATGGTCTATACCCTGTAGCATTCTGAGGACAGGCCCGAATTCTGAGAAGGCAAGTGGTAAAAGTATTGTCCAGTCCTTTTTAAGTTGGTGGCTGAGCTTGGTGAGGTGTGTTTTTAAAAGACCATTAGTCCGTTCTACCTTTCTTGAAGATTGAGGACTGTAAGGGGTATGAAGGTTTCACTGAATACCAAGAGCCTGAGAATCTGCTTGGGTGATTTGACTAGTAAAGGTCAGTCCGTTATCAGACTGTAGAGAGGTGGGAAGGCCAAACTGAGGAATTATATCTAACAGAAGGGAAGAAATGACCACGGCGGCCTTCTCAGACCCTGTGGGAAAGGCCTCTACCTATCTAGTGAAAGTGCCTACCCAGACCAAGAGGTATTTTAGTTTTCTGACTCGGGGCATGTGAGCAAAGTCAATTTGCCAGTCTTGGGCAGGGACAAATCCTCGAGCTCGATGTGTAGGAAAGGGTGGGGGCCTGAACAATCCTTGAGGGGTAGTAGAATAGCAGGTGGAACACTAAGAAGTTATTTCCTTGAGGATAGATTTCCATGATGGAAAGGAAATGAGAGGTTCTAAGGGACAGGCTAGCAGCTTATAACCTACATGGAAGAGGTTATGAAATGACCACAGAATAGAATGGGCCTGTGAGGCTGGAAGGAGATATTTTCCTTGGTCTGAGAACCTTTTGCTTTGTGTGGGAAGCGATTGATAGGTGGAAGTTTCAGCAGGGGCGTAGTTGGGAGTGACCAATGTGAAGGAGAAAAAAACTGGTCTTGAGGGACAGAAGTTGGAATGCTGGTTGCTTGTCTAGCCATCTTATCAGCATAAGCGTTGCCTAGAGCAATGGGATCTGACGCCTTTTGATGGCCCTTGCAGTGAATGACTCCAGCTTCCTTTGGAAGTAAAGCGGCCTTGAGCAGAGTTTTTATTAAAGAGGCATTAATGATGGAGGACCCTTGCATAGTGAGGAAATCTCTTTCAGCCCATGTAACAGCATGGTGGTGCAGAATATGGAAGGCATATTTAGAGTCAATATAAACATTGACGCATAGTCCTTTTGCAAGAGTGAGGGCCTGAGGTAAGGCAACTAGTTCGGCTTGCTGAGAGGTAGTGGAGGGTGGCAGAGCGGTAGCCGCAATGATAGGTGTGGAAGATACTATAGCATAGCCTGCCTTTGCTGGTGAGTGGCGATTAGGCCTGGTGGAACTGCCATCAATAAACCAAGTGTGTTCAGGGTGAGGAACATGAAAGAATATGGGGAAATGGAGAGAATGTCAGGTGGATCAGAGAGATAGTCATGGGAGTCAGGTGTGGTATCAGGAATAATGTGGGAGGCCGGATTGAGGTCCAGGCCAGGAACAATGATAATTGTGAGAGACTCAACAAAGAGTGAGTATAGCTGAAGGAGCTGGGGAGCAGAAAGTATATGCATCAGGTGGGAGGAAGAAAATAGATTTTGGAAGTTACGAGAACTGTAGAGAGTGAGTTGAGCATAGTTTGTGATTTTGAGGGCCTCTAAAAGTATTAGGGCGGCAGCAGCCGCCGCATGCAGACATGAGGGCTAGTCGGCTGTTGTTTGGATAAAAAGGCTATAGGGCATGGTCCTGGCTCTTGTGTAAGAATTCTGACTGCACTAACCATGCCTAGGAAGGAAAGGAGTTGTTGTTTTGTAGAAGGGATTGGGGTTTGGGAGATTAGCTGGACACGATCAGCAGGGAGAGAATGTGTGTTTTTATGAGAATTATGACGAGATAGGTAACAGATGAGGAAGAAATTTGGGCTTGACTGAAGTAATGGGGGCTGTCTGTGAAGCCTTGTGGCAGTACAGCCCAGGTAATTTGCTGAGCCTGATGGGTGTCAGAGTCAGCCCAAGTGAAAGTGAAGAGAGGCTGGGATGAAGGGTGTAAAGGAATAGTAAAGAAAGTATGTTTGAGATCCAGAACAGAATAATGGGTTATGGCGGGAGGTATTGAGGATAGGAGAGTATATGTGTTTGGCTCCATGGAGTGGATAGGCAAAACAATTTGGTTGACAAGGTGCAGATCCTGAACTAACCTGTAAGCCTTGTCTGGTTTTAGGACAGGTAAAAGGGGGGAATTGTAAGGGGAGTTTACAGGCTTTAAAAGGCCATGCTGTAGCAGGTGAGTGATAACAGGCTTTAATCCTTTTAAATTATGCTGTGGGATGGGATATTGGCATTGAGTGGGGTAAGGGTGATTAGGTTTTAATGGGATGGTAAGGGGTACATGATCGATCACTAAGGAGGAAGTAGAAGTGTCCTATACTTGTGGGTTAAGATGGGGAGATGCAAGGGGAGGATATGAAGGAGGCTTTGAACTGGGCGAAAAGGTGGCAATGAGGTGTGGCTGTAGCCCAGGAATAGTCAGGGAAGCAGATAATTTAGTTAAAATGTCTCGGCCTAATAAGGGAACTGGGCAGGTGGGGATAACTAAAAATGATTGCTTAAAAGAGTATTGTCTAAGTTGGCACCAGAGTTGGGGAGTTTTAAGAGGTTTAGAAGCCTGGCCGTCAACACCTGCAACAGTTATGGAGGCAAGGGAAACAGGCCCTTGAAAAGAAGGTAATGTGGAGTGGGTAGCCTCGATATTGATTAAGAATGGGACAGACTTACCTTCCACTGTGAGAGTTACCTAGCGTGTCTATGATGGTTCTGTAGGCTTCCGAGGCAATCAGGCAGTGTCAGTCTTCAGCTGCTAAGCCAAGAAGATCTGGGAAGCAGTCAGACAGAGAGCCTTGGGCCAGAGTTTTAGGGGCTCTGGAAGTGGCTGCCAGGTGAGTTGAACAGTCCGATTTTCAGTGGGGTCCTGCACAGATGGGACACGGCTTAGGAGGAATCCTGGGCTGTGGGCATTCCTTGGCCTAGTGGCTAGATTTCTGGCACTTGAAGCAAGTTCTTGGGGGAGGCGGTCCTGGAGGAACGCCTGGCTGCTGTGGTTCATGTATTTGGAAGTTCTTGTGTACTGGAGATGTGGCTGGGGTTTCTCTCACAGTGGAGGCAAGGAATTGCAACTCAGAAATATGTTGCTACTTGGCTGCCTCTACTCTATTATTATACACCTTGAAGGTGAGGTTAATTAAGTCCTGTTGTGAGGTTTGAGGGCCAGAATCTAATTTTCGGAGTTTTATTTAATGTCGGGAGTGGATTGGGTAATAAAATGCATATTGAGAATAAGACAGCCTTTTGACCTTTTAGGGTCTAGGGCTGTAAAGCGTCTCAGGGTTGCTGCCAAATGAGCCATGAACTGGGCTGGGTTTTTCACATTTGATGAAAAAGAACCTAAATGCTAACTGATTTGGGAGAGGTTCAGTAAAGAAAAAAGAGCATTAACCTTGACTATGTCTTTAGCTCCAGTCACCTTTTTAAGAGGAAATTGCTGGGCAGGTGCGGGAGGGCTAGTCGCTGAATGAAACTGTAAGCCAGACAGGGTGTGAGTAGGGGAGGTGATAAAAGGATTATAGGGTGGGGGAGGCTGAGGAAAAACTGGGACCTAGCTCGGCCTGGCAAGGAGGGGAGAGGTCAGATGGGTCTGTAGAAAAGGAAGATTAGAAAGACTCAGCGACACTTGGGGTTGGGACTGAAGGGACTGGCGGGAGGGAAAGAAGGAAGATTTGGGACGAGTTGCATTGGGAACAGAGACTAGGAAGGGACCGATGTGTAAAAGAATGCCTGGATGTCAGGCACCTCAGACTGTTTGCCTATTTTACGACAAGAATTATTTAGATCTTGTAGGATGGAAAAATTGAAAGTGCCATTTTCTATCTATTTGGAACCACTGTCAAGTTTGTACTGGGGTCAAGCGGCATTGTAGAAGAAAATAAGGCATTTAGGTTTTAGGTCAGGTGTGAGTTGAGGAGGTTTTAAGTTCTTGAGAATGCAAGATAAGGGAGAATAAGGAGGAATGGAGGGTGGAAGGTTGCCTGTAGTGAAGGATGCAAGCCTAGAGAAAAGAGAGAGTAGAGACATGGAGAGAAGGGGTCGTGGGGTTCTTGCCCTCCAGAAAAGCGGGAAAGGGGTTGGGACGCGGAGATAAGGACTTCAGCAATTTTATATCAAGATATTTTGTGTACAACCACAAAAATACTTTCATTTGTTCATAGCAATTTTATTTATAATAACTAAAACCTGGAAACAACTCAAATGTCTATCAATATAAAATTGATAAATTATGGCATATTCTATAAAGAAATACAGATTAGTAAGCAAAAAAGAATAAATTACTGATATACACAATAGCATAAATGAATCTCCAGACTCCAGATTAAACAAAGTAATTGCTGTATGATTTCATATATATAAAGTTCAAAAACAGAATAAATTATTTTGTAATAATAGATTAGCGGTTGTTCAAAGATAGGGGTTACAGTGGGAGTTTGACTTCAAAGGGGTAGGAGGGCACTTTCCAGGATGATATTATGATTCATTTCTTGATAGGAGCTAAAACTACTCAGGCGTATACATTGGTCAAGATTTATTGAATTGTACACTTAAAATGGATGCATTTTTCTCTATATAATTTTTACCTCAATAAAGTTGATTTAAAAAAGAAAGCAGAGCATTCCAGGTTTGAGAAATATGTGCTCTCTTCTCTCTTTCCTGGAGCAGCATGAGCTCATTTTCAGGCTGAAAAGTGATGGCTTTATTTGTAAACAAATGTCAACTTTACCTTGCCAAAGAGGAAGTAGTATGCCCTCAAGGTACTTGAAGGGTGGGGTGAATGTGTGTCAGTCAGAGAAGGAGCAATGGATTATTAAGAAGGCAGAGGGGAAAAAAATAAAAAACAGAGTAGTTTGATAAAGGTTTGGAGATGTAATTTATGCATTCCAGAAAATATTACAAACCTATAAGGGGGTATGCCTGTGCACTGATGAAGAAAATTTGTTTGCTATGAAGCACCCTGGATATCAAGCTGGAGCCATCTCACCGAATGCATGCTTAAAAATTGGCCTTAAGGTCAGTTAAATTTGCATAAAACTTTTAAAATTTTTTTCATTTTTGTGGGTGCGTAGTAGGTGTGTGTGTGTGTATATATGTGTGTGTGTATATATATATATATATTTGTATAAAACTTTTTAAAATTTTTCATTTTCATTTTCATATATATATATATATATATACACACACACACACACCTACTACGTACCCGCAAAAAAGAAAAAAATATATATATATATACATATACCCACAGGGTACATAAAATATTTTGCTACAAGCATACAACGTGTAATTATCACACCAGGGTAAATGGGGTATATATCACCTCAAGAATTTATCCTTCCTTTGTGTTACAAACAACCCAATTATACTTTCATAGTCATTTTTAAATGTACAATAAATTATTGTTGACTGTAGTCATAATGCATAAACATTTTAAATAGGTACCTGAAGCGTAAAAGCCCCTTGTCAATACCTGTGTATGTTTTCTTGAGGTAAATTACAATGGATTTACTGACTTAGAGCTTGAGGCGAATCCCACTGATATCTCTGGCCTAGTGCAAAGACAGGGCTGCTCTTAGAACATAATGTTCAGAAACAGAAAATGCAGAATTCTTTTGACCCAGTGCAAATCACAAACCTCCTAGTTGGAGCATCCTGCAGCCTAAATAAATAAAGAGCCAGTCACCCTCTAATTATTCCAACTGATTTATCCTGTCTTGTAAATGACCCTCTTCTTTTCTAGATATCTACTCTAAAAGTTGGTTAATTTCTTGTTCCCAACACCTGAATTAAATGAAAAGACCACAAAATTCTATTGGCAACTTATTAGCTATTTCTTTATAGTGTCTCCAGAAATCTTGGGAGAGGTATTGAAATATGATGGGAAAAGACACTAAAACATCTGGTTCAAGTAAGATTTTGATATTTTCTGGCTTTCTATTACACTCAAACTTCCTGGCCTCTATTTCTACATACAATTAGCAATTTCACTGAATGAGTTCTTTTGTTTTCTTTCTTCCCAAGCAACTGGTAATAATATTTGACAGTATAGCAATATGCTGGGGCAGTGTAAGTCACAGTAAAGAGCTTCAGCTGGAGCTATGCTGACTTGGGTTTAGACTCTGACTTTTCAACTCTGCAATTCACACCAGCTCTTCAACTTAAATTAATTAATGTCTCTGAGCCTGTTTTCTCATCTCTAATATGGGAAAAATAATACTTAGCTCAAATGGTTGTTATGCCTATTAAATGAGGTAACACTTGCCAAATGTATGAAACAGTGCCTGTCATAGGGTAGGTACTTGGCATTGTAAGCTATTGTTATTTATTATAAGTTCTCACCCTTCTTGGATTCCTGAAAGCACTTTATCCTATTATCTTATTTTATCTTATTCTATCTACTCTCTTCCTGAAAGTAGAGACTCCCCTCTCTCATCTAAATCACTTATCACAGAGCATTACAATAGTAAGTCTTCAACAAATGGTTATTCTTCTCATCATTATTAAATTGGATTTCTGAACATGTGGTAGAAAACAGACATTAGGATGTTAGTGGTCCAGAGATACCACTTCTAACCATTTTTCTTTCAAGTGAGAATTTTGAAATCTCAGATATCTATTTGAGGACCAAGTCAAAGACCCAGAGTCTTAACTCAGAATGTCAACCCCAAAGTAAACATTCTCTGTGCTTGGACTGCCTAACTCTGTTTGAGCTTTGTTGAATGATGGGCAAGAGAAGGGCCTTATCTCTGATTTTATCTCAAACCAAATTTTCATGTTAATCCTTGTTGATCTCTCATTGAGAATAACACTACCTCTTTGCTGACATCTTATTCTTTGCCTTACCAAATCATGTCTCAACCCCTTCCTTCCCTCTTAAGAGTACCCCTCCACACCTCGTTCCTAGCATCTGTCGTCTTCCCTAACAACAGATACCCTTCTCTCTACATCAAATCATGATTTTCATTCTTTCTAAAATTCCCACATCTAACATATTTCCTGTCCAAATCCTACCATGGCCAGTTGAAGTTTCCTGTGGACTCTGGATAATGCTGGATTCTAGAGAAATTATGACAGAAGAAATGTCTAAGAATGTCCTTGTCTACAAAAGGCTTATGTTTTCTTTAGGGAAATAGGACAAACATGAAAAAGGAATTTCATAGGGAACTATTTCAGCATATTATGTATACAGTATACTTTACCAGGCCTCATAGATACAGAGTAGTCTAGGAGCTCTTGTTGCCTGCTCTCTTAGGAGACAAAACAAATATTAGAAAAAAATCAAAGCAACATCACTTACATTGTATCAAATATAGAGAAGTATGAAAATGGATCAGAGTGTAAGAACAATTGTGAAAGGCAACTGAT
The DNA here is from genome assembly GCF_037993035.2 of Macaca fascicularis. NCBI lineage: Eukaryota > Metazoa > Chordata > Mammalia > Primates > Cercopithecidae > Macaca > Macaca fascicularis. The sequence goes on along the minus strand of NC_088395.1, from coordinate 122,740,879 downwards.
CAGGGAATACTTCTTAGAGGAAGTGGAACATAATCTGAACTCTGAAGAGGCTATACTTTAGGGAAGTTCAAGGAGGAGGGTGTGTAGGGCATTCCAGACAGGGAAGCAGTGTGAGCAAAGGTGTGGTGTCCAGGATGTTTGTAGGTTGTTTAGAAACAATGAGCATTCTGTTGAGTAGCTACTGTGAGGTAAGATTTTACAAGGCCTTGAATGCTAATTTAAGGAATGTGTATTTGATCATGTGGCTGTGTTTCACAAAACCCTAGGACTCCTCAGAAGAGATCTCACATTCAAAAACAGAGAATTAGGCCTGGTGCGGTGGCTCACACTTGTAATCCCAGCACTCTGGGAGACCAAGGCTGGAGGATCATGAGGTCAGGAGTTCAAGACCAGCCTGACCAACATGGTGAAACCTCCCCTGTACTAAAAATACAAAAATTAGTTGGGCGTGGTGGCACACATCTGTAATCCCAGCTACTTGGGAGGCTGAGGCAGGAGAATCACTTGAACCCGGGAGGCAGAGGTTGCAGTGAGCAGAGATCATGCCAGTGCACTCCAGCCTGGGTGACAAAGCAACACTCTGTGTCTCAAAACAAACAGACAAACAAAAAAACCAGAATTGGTACAGGTGGAGAGAGGAGAAAGAATTGAGTAAGGAGGCTGAGCAGGTGGGGATCTAGGACTTCCATTTTCACTTCAACCAAACTGATCTTGCTTTTTCTGTTTGATATGTTAAAATATCATGTGAGATTTTATTTGGAAGAAAGTCATCCCCTCGTTAAAAAATTGAAAATCTCTGCTCTAGATATAATAAAAGCCATTAAAGAATTTTGAGCATAGAAGATTAGAATTAGCACAATATAGAGTTTATCTCATCCGGTATGTAAACAAAGCAGTAATCCTTTTTAAACATCCCTGATGTTCTTTCCTGAAACATAATTCCTGTGGTAGAAAAAGCACAACTTTTCATGACAATGCATTCCACCACTGGATACCTCTAACTCAGAAGATCTGAACATAGAATCCACAGATCCCTTAGAGGTACCATAAAGTTTGATTGAAAAAATATTATAACTTTATTTAATTTCTAACTTAAATTTGCCATTTCTCTGACTATGAACATAGGCAACACAACTTAATTGTATTATCAATACCTAAAAAATAGATATTTTATACCACTTTAAAATTATCACTTTGTCTTGCATCATGTATGTGAAATAAATAAATAAATAAAATTATCGTAGGTATCTTCAATTTTTTTGAAATTTTAAAAATTATATTTAAATACAATTTATTTCCTGTGTAATCCTATGCATTTTTATGCATTTGAAAACATTCTGAGGAAGGTTCATAGGCTTTACCAGATTTCCAAAAGGATTCAAGGCACAGAAGAATGTTATGAAACTGGGCCTTATGTTTATAATTTTTTCTATTAATCCAGAATTTTTATTCTAACATCTGTTCTTATATTTCTCCTCTACAACTGCATAGAATAAGTCTAATACTACTTCCATATGATAGTCTATCAAATATTTGAAGACAACTGTGACATGTCTATAGGATTTTCTTCTCAAACTAATCATACCACATTTCTTCATCTGTCCCTCAAAAGATATGCCAATGGGTCCTCTCATTATTCTGACCAGCTTTTACAACATGTTCCACTTGACCTATTTTCTTCATGTATTCTGCTTAAAGTATGGTAACTACATCTGAGCAACCATCTAGAAAGGGAAGTTTTAGAGACAGGACTTCAAGTCTGTCTCATTAGTTACAGTAATTCCTGTTCCACAAGTCATAATTACTTGAGTCCATGGACTGAGGTATAACCAATGTGGTCATTTACTCTTCTGGCTTAGGAACACTCTGGAACTCAGAAGAGGTGAGTTCATTTAAGGCAGTATACTAAAGTGGTTAAATGGGGCTAGACAGGTCTGGGTTTGTATCCTATTTCTACTGCATACTAGTAGAGTGACTTGGGGGAAGATCACTTGATTTCTGAAACTCATTTTTTTCTATTGTAAAATGGACAAAATAATAGTACCTACTTCAAAAATTTGTGTTGATTAAATGAAGTGATGAATGTAAAGTGCTTAGCACAGTGTCTGGTATATGCCTATTAACGTCAAACCAAGCAAGACAAGCATTACCCTCCTTTTTTATCAGATGTGGGCCCTGGGCTCCCCTTTCTAATCTCCATATTACCATGATTTCACTTCCTCTTTTTTGATCTAAAATTTGAATATGTTCCCATCCAATCTCACTATACTCATAGCATGGCTTGACAAAGACTCATCTCCTCCTCAGATTCACTCTCCCTTGAATCTCTGCAGAAAATTTAAAGAAACCAGCCACCAAGACTGAAAATTATTATAATTAAGGTTTCTGTTGAAATGTGTTCACAGTGGTTATCTGCCTCAAAAAGTTCAAGCTACATCCCAAATCATTAACTTCATTTTAACTTGTCAGTATTTGAAAGTCTCACTTTCAAATCAACTCACTGAACCTGTTTATCAATGTATGTCTCCTCTACTCCCCCATAGTGGGTTCCTAGAAAAGTTATCAAAAGTTGAATAAAGGAAGAAGGAGGAAGAGAAAGTCTTTTAAAATATGAGATGGGGTGGGTAATATAAGCTATATACACATATTTTCAGCCTGTATAACTTCACGGCAACAAGTTTCCTAAGTTCAAATTCCACGATACAAAGTAATAGACACTTTCATTTGCTTAAAGCTTCCTTCAGACTTAGACTTAATAAAATGTTTCTGTGCTATACGGCCACGGAGTTTGCCTGAAAACTCTTGATTTCTTGGGTTTATCCTGTATGATTGACATACATAACTTTCGTTATTTCCACATACAGGCTTTGCTTTTCCAAACAGAACAGTGACAGTCATTTTATTTTCTCCCTGTGTTGCATTATCTTCCACAATGCCTAACACAGTACTGAGGGCATTGTCCACATTCAGTAAAACTTTTAATAACCCTTATTATCAAACAATCAAGAATTTAATGTCTCCTCTGGGCCAAGGCTTGGTTAGATGTTGAGGTGAGGGTGGGGTGGGAATCACATGGGTGGCAAATAGTTAAGTATGAAAGAGTCCCTAACCTCCAAAATACTTGGAGTTTCACTACAGAAAGAAATAAGGGAATATAAAAATAAATACATATTATAGGCAAATTTCTTCAAATGTGAATTATTTTCTGTGTACTTTCTCTTGAAGTCCTAAAACATAAGTCAAATTCTAACTGAAGCAATTATCCTTCCATCTCTTCTTTTTTTTCTCTCCTCCTTCTAACCTTATCTCACCCAAATTACCAAACTGCTGTAATATAGCTTAAAATAAAAATCTGTGGGGTGTATAACCCGCAGATCTCATTCCCTTACTACCCCGATTGAAACATGTATCTCCCTTCATGTGTAGAACACAGAGAGATACTTGCGGGAAAAAAAAGCAAATGCAGGATTTAAAATTTTATTCCAGTGTATTTTAAAAACGATTTGTCTTTTAAAATAGCTTTATTAATTCAAAATATGAATCTCATGGTTTTGGAGGAGACTTACTGGAGCCTTTGAAATCTCATCATTAAGGCCCTTCCTTCTCTGGTAGAACTATTCCAATTTTCTTTCCTCGGCTGTGTCTTACTTGAGAATTATTAGCTGGGGCTATCTTTAGTCTTCCATAGAGGGTTGCATCATTAAGCACAACATAAGATTGTGCAAACCTAGGCATTGATCCATAAAACTTTGGATGTATAAGATGCTAAATAAGTGGTTGTTAAATGTAGAATAAAGGACATGAGCTGTTATACATGAACACAATAAGCCTTTAGCAAACACAACTACCAGAATACATAAATGAACATATAAATGACTAAACAGGAGGCTTGAAAGTTATATGTTACCCATTGAGGTTTAAGAGGTATTTGGTATGTCTCTTCTAATCACTCAGGGATGGTTTCTTGAAGAAGATAGGCCTCACAGGAACTGCACACTTAAAGACTGAAGAGTCCTGAGAACATTCCAGACGTAGGACACCTTGGGAAGGAGACTCAGGGGTGAAAGTAACATATTTGGATTTAGGGAAAAACGACAAGATCAGTTTGCCAAGCATGATTTTTCCCCTCAGTGTTCAAAGTAAAAAAAGGAAATGCAATCCATATGGTTTGGATTTATTTATGCTCAATTATGAAGAGCTTTAAGACATTTTCTAACCTCTCAAGTTTTTAAGCCCCTTTTCTCCCTGAAGAACAGGAAGTCTTAATTTTCCTAGCTTAAGGGAACTTGAGAACTAAACGATTTGTGTTGGATTTAAACATGCGAGTTCATGAGTTTAAAGTCAGACAGACTTGGTATAATCCAATGTCCTAACTGTTGCCAGTGACATATTTCTCTACTCTATGTGATATCTTTCAGAGCAACTCTGATTTTATTTCTGTCTTTAAATGGAGGAAAACGTATTTTGAAATAAGAAAATACAGGAGGTTCAGAATTTATAGCTGGGTTATTGATGGCTCTAGCCCAGTTGTAGATCTGAACAAATCACCTCCATATGCTAGCATAGCCGTGTTCCCTTTTTCACTTTTTACATCTGCAGGGAGAAAAAAATCTCAGAATATGTTAGTAAACAAGCATATCATTTGATTTTCAAGCCATATGTAATCATTTTGATCCAAAAATATAACTTCCACACAAGGCTAGCTTATTTTACTGGCGTTCCCCTGACATGCACAATTTTTAAATGTTTTTATCTTTTTATCACTAAGCTAATTCTTTCTGTTAGAGATCATATGAAGGGTACTATTTTAAGGGATAATAAAGAGGGCAAGGTTAATCAAAGTGGATAATTAGACTAGTGATGGAAACACAACTACATGCATGGTTTAGTTTGTTTTGTTATTGCTGCAACAGTTTACCCTAGATTTTGAGCTTTAGCTATGCCATCCTGTCCTGCCCCTCATCCCAATCTCTAAAGAGATATTCAGCATTCTAATTTACTCATGCATTTCCTCAATTTCCTATTCTGTTATGACTTTCTAGTGTGAAATTTGCAGCCAGCAACAGGCTAACCAAACATGAGTAGTTGTGAGCATGGGATATATGGTGGCCTATTCTTTGTGTACAAAACATACCACTGACAAAGTGACACTTTCACATTCTCCACTGATTTCTCAGTCACTCTTAGGTTCAAAACAACAACAACAAAATGTTATTTTAATCTCAAGTTTTGAGCCCCTGTGTGGTCGGACTCCAAACAGAATTTTTTTTTCCTTTTCCACTAGAGCAGCTGGGTCCAACTGTTCTGGCTGGTATCATTCCACCTGTCTAGAAATAAACAGTGGGGAGGCTTATATGTAGGTCTCTTGGCACCCAGATATTCTCTACCATAAATAGGACTACTGCCATAGTTCACTGTGAATGCTATCTGCTTACATTGGCTAAAAGGACTGTTTCTTAGTATAGTCATAGTGGTGCTTTTTCAGTTAGCCTGGGGTAGGCTAGGGGGATTGTGTTATGGAGTCAGACAGAGACCAGAGATTGTGTTATCGAGTCAGACAGAGACCACAGTATTAAAAGAAAGTTAACTAGCTTGGTACCATTGCACAGGACCATGGTGCGTTGTAATAGTACCTAATGCGAATATAAGTATACAAAGCATTGTTAAAACATAATTTAATTCATCTATTCCTAGGAAAAACACTTTAAGGTAGATCCTGTTCTAATCTCCAATTTAACGATGAGAAAATAGAAGCCAAGAGAGGTTTAGTCACCTGTTCAAGGTTATATTGCTAGTAAGGTCTATATGAGAATCAAACCCAGGTCTCCAACTCCAAGTCCAGCGTTCTTTGTTTTAGTGGAATAAATTTAATGTCCAGAGTATTTTGAGGGATCATAAAATGAACAATAGATGATTTTATTCCTTTTTCAACTTCTTTCTTTCAGGACATGGTTCTCTTTTGCTCAGTGTAAGTTTTCTTTCTTTAGTGAAATAGTCCACACTTTTAGACCATTCACACTTTTGGAACAAATGCTTACCAAGGGTCATGTATCTGTTTATTTCATTACTCAGCTATGGACAAAATTTAGCTCAAAAATATTAGGTTGTGTAAGAGGAAGATAAATGAGTGGCAGCAACCACAAATCCCAAATATCACTATTTAATATGCCATTGTAGGAGTCCTTATCATGTATCCCAAAGAAAAATTATTATAGAAAAAGAAATGCACAAGAGGGTATTTGGAACCTGATATCTCTTTACTTCAGCTCCCAGATCTTCAGAACACCACCCTCCCACCTTGGCCCCAATAGAGGCCTTGATGGGAGAGGAAAGGGGTAAAGAAACTTCAGATTGGGTTCTCAAAGATGATCTAGTTCAACTCAACCTTTTAAATTAGATGAGGAGTGTGGTATAATGGTTAAAACATAGGCTCTACTTGTCAATTATACCTTAATAAAGCTGGGATAAATTTCTAAACACGGGTTCCAGAATCAGATAGACCTCAGTTTAAGTCCAGTCCTCTAGCACTTCCCAGTTGTGCAGTCTTCAACAAGTTTCTTAACTTCTCTGAACTATGACTGTCTAATCTATAAAATAAGGATAATAATGCTATCTCATAGGGTGTTTATAAGCATTGAATAATGTAAGTATTTGTAAGTATTACATATATGTATGTGTGTATTTATATATGTGATGAGGAAAAGTAGTCGGTGTTGAGCATAAATACAGATTGAGGCAAACAATCAACCAGGCTCTCCTTTTATAAGATTAGTATAGGAGGGAACTAGTTTTGTCATAATACTACATCCCTCTATTATTTTTAAATAAAAAGGAAAAAATGAAGCTATCCATCAGGTAAAGCAGTGGTCCATGTTGGCCTGATGCTTTATGAAGTGTTGGGAGGTAGGTATGGAGGCACCTTAACACCAGTTCTGGAGCAAAAGTTCTAGAAGCTGGTTTCGAACTGCACAGCTATGGATACACCTGATGAAAACTGCAAAAGGTGATGGCAGGCCCCAAAATATGACCAGCAACCCCATGAGCCCTTGGGACATCCAAAGGAATTTAAAAATTGTACCCCATTCAGATGAACAATAAAACCCAAATGTACTGGAATTCTTTTTGTTCTGCCTGGCATTTGGGGGTGTCCGAGGACATGTGTTTTTAACAAAGTTGACTTTATGACCATTCTAAGTATTGAACAGATTCCTGCACGAGGTGCCAGGTTTCAAGTTAGGTCCTCTTAGTATAAGCTGTCTTTTCCAAATGTAAACCTATTTGCATTGTCATTTCTAAAAATCCAGTAGATTTCTGGATATTGTAAAGATACTGAGTACATATACAATTGTATAAATTTCATAGTGTTTTATTTTAAGGTGAGAGTTTTGTTATAGTTTATAAAAGATATTTTCCTATTCAGACCTCAGGGTTATTTTGGGACCGACAAATAAATGTGATTCCCAGCAGCTTCAATTTTTGATATTCAAAAAGTTAATAATCTTTAAGTTAAATATAATGTGATAATATTCTGCAAAAAGAAAGTTTTTCCTTTTAACTTCTAACAAATTATGTATCTAATATTTTAAGAATATGGGAAAAATGTGATAATGTAATAATGTGGGAGAATTGTGGCTAAATAATAAAAAATAACTTGCTAAATAAAACACACACACACAAAGAATAGTATAGGAGGCCTCAAGCATGTAATATGTTTAGAAAAACATTGGGATATATAGTCCAAAAAAAAGGAGCTTTCTGGGTTTCTGCATTGTTGAGAGTATTATGCCAATATGTCGATTATTTATAGAATCTTACATTAAGAAAGAAACTTTCCAGGACATTTAAATTTATTCCTTCTCAAGAAAGAACCACATCTAAACTAGGCCAAATGCCTGAGGATAGTTGAACAACTGGTTATTTGGCTGCAACTCCAAGGTCAATCTAGCTCAGATGAGCCCTTTAAATGAAGAAATATAATGATTTATTTATTTAAGCAGCATTCCTGATTATCTGCTTTGTGTGCAGTGCTAAAGCAACAAGGTGGGGAGTAGGGCTGGCCATGGTTCTTATGTTCATGAAACTCACATACAGGTTGCAGAAACAGATATATAAGCAGATATTTATAATGCAGTGTGGAAAGCATTATAATGCAGATAAAAAGGGAACAAATAATAATGGATGGTATATTAGGGAAGGATTCAATGAGGAGGTTAGGTTTGAGTTAAGTCATACAGGATGTAGAAAAGTTCACCAACTATGGGCCAAAAGAGTGTGGGAATACAATCCAGGCAGAAGGAATGACATGTGCAGTGAAACACACTATGACATGAGAAAGATATACATACAGAATACTTTTAGATCTACAAGTATTTTTAGGGTGTTTTGAGCTTAGAGAATGGGAGATGAAACTCAAGAGCTAAGCAGGAGGCAAATTATGAAGAGATTTTTAAGGCGTGGTAAATGGGTGAAACATTATCCTATGACATAGTAAGCCACTGAAGAGTTTTAAACAGCTGTGTGGCACAATCAGATTTCTGTTTCAGATAGATCAACCTGGTTGTAGTATGGAGAATGGACTTTAACAAGTAAAAGACTGAGCCGGGGAACCAGTTAGGAGGATGTTGCACTAATGTTGGCTTGAGATGTTGGTGCTCTGGACTAAGGTACTATCAGGGGATATGTAGAAAAACATAAAGCACGGCCCAGGTGCAAAGGCTTCTTATCTTATTCAAAAGACAGAAAGGTGCTAGGGAAGTAGTTCTTGGGAAGTACAGCAGCAAAATTTCATAGCCTTCAGTGTAGATGTGAATGCAAATCACATCAATTTTTCTAGCCTTCCTTGAATACACAGAAAAGGTAGATTACTGGGGCCCTTGACTTTTGGTTTATTAAACATAATTGTTGGTGTATTTCTTCCCTAAAGTACATGTACTTCAGGTTACAGGGCTGGACAAAAAAGCAAGACAGGATTAAAGTGTCATTAATTCTCACCTGAATTTTGTCAAGCCATTGTATTTAGCTTCTCACCTTTTAATATGGCTTATACAACAGAGTTAAAGGAGTGGAGACTTTCACATTCTTCCCTTGGGAAGCGCCCTTCTTTCATCTACTATTGACGTCAAGAATTAAGGATGCAAGATGAATCAAACCACAAGCATTTCCTGAATTCCTCTTGGGTGCCCAGCCCTGCATCAGTACTGGCAGAAGTCAAGGGGTGGATGAAAGTGTGAGTGGGGAGTACAGAATCATGGGATGGACTCCTTGGCCTCAAGAAGCTCACACTTGAGTTGGGAAAGCACACCTAATTATCATCCAGTACCACTTCCCCACAAGGAAGTGATAAACTATGACATAAACTGGAAGTGTTCTAGAAGCCTAGAGAAGAATGAGCTCAGTGTGGGCTGATAAATTCAAAATAGGTTTCCTGGAGGAGATAAAATGTATGTAAATTTTAAGGATGGGTGAGATTTGGATTGGCAAAGAAGAAAGGAAGTTTCTACTAGAAAAGGGTAGTGATGGAGATATGCTTATGTGGAGGTGGTGGGGACAGTGACAGAATAACAAGTAGAGTTTATTTTTTTCAATAATACTTTCACCGAGGGCAGGTAAAGATCTCTCTGGCATCTATATTTTAGCTTCAAGTTTCATATTATATTATTTTAAAAGGATAGATATATGCAAACATAGATTAAATATATGTAAACATAATTCATAATAGAATCTGAATTGTATTCACTGTTGTCAGTGATTATTTCTGGATGTGAGCTTAAAATGATGAATGATTTTGAGTTTTAATTTTATCTGGATTTTCTACAAAAAAACTTGTATTATTTGTATGAAAAGAAAAAATGCAAACTATCACAAGAACAGAAAACCAAACACAGCATGTTCTCACTCATAGGTGGGAACTGAACAATGAGATCACTTGGACTCAGGAAGGGGAACATCACACACCGGGGCCTATCATGGGGAGGGGGGAGGGGGGAGGGATTGCATTGGGAGTTATACCTGATGTAAATGACGAGTTGATGGGTGCAGCACACCAACATGGCACAAGTATACATATGTAACAAACCTGCACGTTATGCACATGTACCCTACAACTTAAAGTATAATAATAATAAATAAATTTTAAAAAAAAAGAAAATAAAATATTACCAAGAATTTGTTAAAAGGGACAAGACAAGCTTGAGATGAGGGAAGAGGTGGAAAGAATGCCCTGAGAAATTTTCCCAAAGTAGATTCTGTGGTGCCTTACCACAGGCATTGGGGTCAGTACAAAATAAGAGAAGACTTAAGTGGAATAAGTCAGGAAGGCAAAAAATAAAAAGAGAAAGTGAGAGAGAGAAGAAAGAGAAACGAAGGTAGGAAAAGGGAAGGAAAGGAAGGGAAGAAAGAGAAGGAAGGGGAGGAACGGAGGAAGGGAGGAAAAGATTAGCATTAACTGAGCACCTCTACGTTCCATATCTTCTCTCACTTAGGTTTCCCATCAACCCTTTGGGGTATATAGTATTATCCCAGTCTAGAGATTAACCTGAGGTACAGACACGTCAAGAAACTTCTTATCCTATAAACTAGCTGGCTGAGCTCTCTCATCCCACTCTCGGCACCTGGGCAAATTCTTTCTTCTTTTTCAAGTTGTGGTTAAAACCTGATACACTGTGACTCCTTCTCTGACTCCCTTAGTCATTGTTAGGAGTTACTTTTATTCTAAGCTTCACTGCATTCTCTGAATATATACTGTCATAAAAGCAAGCCTTATTTTATCATGTTTATCTGTTTCATAAACTGTATCTTTAACTATATTGGCAGTTCCTTGAAAATAGGGAAAACATTTTTATACTTAGCATTATACACCACCCATACCTATGATTTCATGTAGTTTTCATAGTAACTCTGTGGAGTTAGTAGGGTAATTTTGCTGCTTTTTAAAAAAGTTTTTATTTTTTAATTGACAAATAATAATTCAATATGTTTATAGGGTACAATGTGATGTTTCAATACATGTATACATTGTGGAATAAGCAAATCAGGCTAAATAAGGCTTTTTGGGTGAAATAGTCCTTGGCTCCACCACTTACTACCTATGCAATTTTCAGGTAGTCACAACTTCCCTCCACACCACCCGGCCACACTCTCCAAAGGGCTGCAAAGATGAAGGAGCTTACCCAAACAAATCTATTCACTCATCTATATATGTTTAGTGATTAACTACATTCAGGCATCCTGCTAAAAGTTAGGTGTAGAAAGCTTGTCCCTATTTTCAAGGAACTGCCAATCTAGTTAAAGATATGTTAGGAAACAGATAAACATGATAAAATAAGGATTGCTTTTATGAGGGTATATATGCAGAGAATGCAGTGAAACTTAGAAAAAGTAATTCTTAACAATGACTAAGGGAGTCAAAGAAGGAGTCCACAATGTATCAGGTTTTAACCAAGAGTTAAAGAAGAAAGCATTTGCCAAGGTGACAAGAAGTGGGATGAGAGAGCTCAGTCAGCTAGTTTATAGGATAAGAAGAACTCGGGTCAAAGATGAAATTCCAATATTTAAGAGATACACACAGATAAAAGAAATTCTGAAGTAGACCGAGAAAAAGGTAGGACACAAAGAAAAAGCAGTATCATGACATCCAAAAAAGAGGGAGTTGTCAAGAATGTCCAATGCTATCAAAAGTTAAGTAAGACAAGACTTGAAAAATGTTTACTGAATTTACAAAGGAGTCATTGGTGATCTTAGCAAGATCCTATTTGTGAAGTGATTGTGTTAGGCATCATATTTAGTAGGGTTAGAATGTAAACAGGAATTGAGGAAGTGGAGGTTGCAGGTGAAGAGTACTATTATTCTAGAAATTTTGCTATTAAAAATAATAGTAAAAGATAGGAAGTAGTGAGGAGGGTTGTAGGATTCAGATAAGTGTTTGTAGTTTTTGTTTTTGTAGGTCACAGAGATTTTAGCATGATACGTCCTGAAGAGAAAGATGCAATGGAGAGGGTAGTCGAGATACTGTACAGGAGAAATAAAATATAATTGACAGATTGAGGTTCAAAGGAGGCAGGTGAAGGATATAAGTGAACATTCAGGAAGAAAGATTTGCTTTTTTAAAGGGCAAGAAATGTCCCTTTACTTGCAGTTGGACAGAAGAAGATAAAGTTGAGTACAAAGTAGTTTGTGCAGCACCCACCATGTACAAGATCTTTTCCATATACTGCTGTCACTCTCCTTGAGATACTCTTTTCCCTCTCTCACTAGGCCAAATCTTTCTATTCATTCATACTTTGGCTCAACTGTCACTTCTGCAAGGAAGCCTTCTGTGACTCCCTGGAAATAAGGCTAGTCCCCCACCGTTGTATGCTTCTGTAGCACTGTTTTTCCCCTCATAGCAGTTTTGACAGTTTATAATCATGCATTTATTAATGTGATCACTTGAATGTTTGTTTACCCTACCAGATGGCAATCTCCAATCTCCATGAGAACCGGGGTCAAGTCTTTTTTTTTTTTTTTTTTTTTCTTTCTATATCTCTAGTATGTAATACACTGTGCCTATCATATTGTAGGTAGAGGTTGAGTATCCCTTATCTGAAATATTTGGGACCAGAGTGTTTCAAATTTTTCATTTTTTCAAATTTGGGAATATTTGCATTATACTTATTGGATCATCCCTAATCCAAGAATATGAAATATAAAATGCTCCAGTGAGCATTTCCTATGATTGTCACATCAGTACTCAAAATTTCAGATTTTGAAGCATTTTGGATTTTGGATTTTTGAATTAAGAGTACTTAACCTTTCTTTAATAAACACATGTTGAATCATCTTAATGTATACAAAGAATGGCACTAGATGCTGACAAAATAGGAAATCCCAAGGGAATGTCAATCTAGCAATGAGATAAGCTACACATTGGAATGATTATAAAGAAGACATAGTACTAGGTTCAGACACCACTTCCATAAAGTGAAATGCTCATCCTACCCAGAATCAATCACTCTTTCCTCTGGAATTTCAGTGTGCTTTTGCCATCCTAATAGTCTAGCACTATCTTTGGTTTACAATTTATTACCTTACTCCTGTTCATGCTGTGTATTTATCTTCTATTTAAATTGAGATAGAGTTAGTTTCTATTGCTTTCAACTGAGAATCCTAATACATATGATTATTTTCACTTACACTGAGCCATTCGAAAATTGGGTTATCTCTGTAATTTTTTCTCATCAAATGCAGTTTTGAAACAAAATTGATAGAAATTTTATAATTTGATCAAACAAATTTAATCTTTTTTTTTTCTTTTTGTCTATTCAATGGCAGATTTGGATTTTTGCTGGATATTTAAGTAATTAAACTGCTCAGTTTGTTTAAGGTATTTAGCTTTCTGGTATAATTAACAATAGTTAAGAAAGACTATTCTGGTGCCTTGACAGATTTGGGTTTTTTTCTCTCTCTTTTCTTTAAAATAAAGAACACACTAGACTGTATGCATGTCTTCTTTTGAGAAATATCTGTTCATATCCTTTGCCCACTTTTTGATGGGGTTGTTTGTTTTTTTCTTGTAAATTTCATTGAGTTCTTTGTAGGTTCTGGATATTGGCCCTTTGTCAGATGAGTAGATTGCAAAAATTTTCTCCCATTCTGTAGGTTGCCTGTTCACTCTGATGGTAGTTTCTTTTGCTGTGCAGAAGCTCTTTAGTTTAATGAGATCACATTTGTCAATTTTGGCTTTTGTTGCCATTGCTTTTGGTGTTTTAGACATGAAGTCCTTGCCCATGCCTATGTCCTGAATGGTATTACCTAGGTTTTCTTCTAGGGTTTTTATGGTGTTAGGTCTAACATTTAAGTCTCTAATCCATCTTGAATTAATTTTCGTATAAGGAGTAAGGAAAGAATCCACTTTCAGCTTTCTACTTATGGCTAGCCAATTTTCCCAGCACCATTTACTAAATAGGGAATGCTTTCCCCATTTCTTGTTTTTGTCAGGTTTGTCAAAGATCAGATGGCTGTAAATGTGTGGTATTATTTCTGAGGACTCTGTTCTGTTCCATTGATCTATATCTCTGTTTTGGTACCAGTACCATGCTGTTTTGGTTACTGTAGCCTTGTAGTATAGTTTGAAGTCAGGTAGCGTGATGCCTCCAGCTTTGTTCTTTTGACTTAGGATTGTCTTGGCAATGCAGGCTCTGAAAAAATGCTCGTCATCACTGGCCATCAGAGAAATGCAAATCAAAACCACAATGAGATACCATCTCACACCAGTTAGAATGGCGATCATTAAAAAGTCAGGAAACAACAGGTGCTGGAGAGGATGTGGAGAAATAGGAACACTTTTACACTGTTGGTGGGATTGTAAACTAGTTCAACCATTATGGAAAACAGTATGGCGATTCCTCAAGGAGCTAGAACTAGAAGTACCATATGACCCAGCCATCCCATTACTGGGTATATACCCAAAGGATTATAAATCATGCTGCTATAAAGACACATGCACACATATGTTCATTGTGGCACGATTCACAATAGCAAAGACTTGGAATCAACCCAAATGTCCATCAGTGACAGACTGGATTAAGAAAATGTGGCACATATACACCATGGAATACTATACAGCCATAAAAAAGGATGAGTTTGTGTCCTTTGTAGGGACATGGATGCAGCTGGAAACCATCATTCTCAGCAAACTATCACAAGAACAGAAAACCAAACGCCACATGTTCTCACTCATAGGTGGGAACTGAACAATGAAATCACTTGGACTCGGGAAGGGGAACACACACACTGGGGCCTATTATGGGGAGAAGGGAGAGGGCAGGGATTGCATTGGAAGTTATACCTGATGTGAATGATGAGTTGGTGAGTGCTGACAAGTTGATGGATACAGCACACCAACATGGCACAAGTATACATATGTAACAAACCTGCATGTTATGCACATGTACCCTAGAACTTAAAGTATAATAAATAAAAAGAAAAAAGAAAAAAGAAAACACTAGACCCCAAAACACAACAGCAGCTATACTTTTTGTGTTTTTGCCAGTTTAAGTGAGTCAGAGAGTTCCTTAGGGACATAAATTTAAGCATACTTGGAGTTAATTAGGAAAAGCAACAACAAAAAAGAAGCTGCCAGACAATGCAAACAGATCTATCAAAAATCCTGGAATCCAGAAAAGATATTACCATGCTTCTGAGAAACATTTTAGAGTATTTTTGGGAAAAGTGGGCTGGAAATTGGGAGTTTGCAACATTTGGCTGAGAGGCCTAAGTGTAACATATGTAACTTCTGTCTTTAGTGAAATCATGACACAACTTTATTATTGCCAACCACTTGCTTAGAGTCCTGGAGTAAAATTTTGTTGTGCATTGCCATTTGGTCTGGTTTGATACGATCTTGGCTAGGGCACAGAACACTATGTCAATGATATGTAGAAGGTTCCATCTGTATTTTCACCAAAATTGCCAGAAAATGGTATATAATATACAGAAAACTAGAATTATAACTGATAAAGCCCAGAATTTCAAACTTTATCCAAACTATGTAAAAAATGTTTATCCTTTCACATTCCATTTTCTTTTAACCTGGTAAAGAACATGGGTTTTCGAGTCAGACATACTTGGGTTCAAATTCTAGTTCCACCATTTACTAGCGACCTTTGGGTAAGACACTTATTTTCTTTAATCTTTAGCTTTTTGTCAAGCAAATCAGCCAAATGGGAATCATGCCACCTCTCTTATGGGATCTTTGTGAAGATTACATAAAATAACCTATGAAAAGTCCCCAAAACACAGAATCTGGCCCTTATAATACACTATTCAAATATGACTGTTCTTTCTCTTTTTTTGAATAAAAAGTGTGCAATTTTTAAAGCTTTATTCTCCATTTACTTTCATGGAGAAATTAACTGTATTTGGGGAACAATTTATTTTCTTATTTAGCTATGAAATGAGCAACCTTTTGAAAAATTGTTTATATTTCATGTACTACAATCCAATGCATATGACTTTGCATTCTAGAAAATCATAAAATGAGGACTTCATCTTTTAGACTAGCAAACAGACTATAGACAAGACCAAGTTTTGGGAAACATATGAATAAGATCTACTTCGTGTTGTTTCTGTCAACATGTTATCAGAAAATGGTACAGAAAAGTACTTGAGGAGCAGACTAGTAACATGGCCCAGAGAGTTATATGGTAAGGAGGCTCTTTTGTGATGAAGAGGTGTTCTGAAAAAGAACAGAAATTTGGACTAAAAAGGTAGGTTTGTGAGAAATTATCTTATGCTTTATAAACTGAAGCTATAATATTTTTCTTGAAATTTTCTAAGCTTTGTACCCTGCATTGAACAATAAAGTGGTCTGAAGATATTTGGACATGAATTTTTAATACAATCTTAATATTTAACATTTCAAATTCTGAAGCTGGTCAAAGATGAATATGATACAAATCTGAGAGATTTTTAACAGAATTTAACCTTGTCCTGCTTTTATTTATTTTGTAGTTTATGGCTTTAGAGATGTATTTTAAAATTTTAAGAATAGTGCAGCAACTGATAATAAAATAATATCAATTGATTTAGAGTTGCATTATACCTTATATTTTTCATTTATATTTTTTCTTTAGCAATTAGGAAGACAGAGGAAATATATTCAATGGAAAAAAAGCTGAGTTAGTTAGGAACACTTCACCACTTCTGATTTCCTTGCTTGCAAAGTGAGCTCAGATAGTGTACTGGTGACCTCTTTCTGCATCCTTTACTTAGGCTGTCCAAGGAGATATGGAAAGAGACAGCTGATTGGTAAATTTGGAAGGAATAAGCTGGGCATGATTAACTCAAATTTTCTCTTTTTACGTTTGGGAGCAAGCCTGCCTGCAGACAGCATGAGTTCTCTTCTGCTCTTCCATGCCATAGATTATTATTTCTTACACCTGCAGAGAGAGGCCGACTCCAATCCAGTTCTAAGACTGGGTGGGTAAATTTGCCTAATTCTCGGGATCAGTTAGTAGGCCCACCTGAATAAGAGGTCTAAAACCAAATTCTTTAACCAGGCCTTACTACTAATAAAGTTAATATCTGGGCATCTCTCTTTTGTTTCCCAAAATGTTTACAACCAGGGGTAGAAGAGAGGTGGTATTTATTGAACTCACCTTTTCTCCCTTTCTCTGGAGAGCACTATGTGTAAGAAAATGTTTTTTCTAAATATTAATAAAAAAACAATAATTAAAGTTATAGATCTTAAGTAGCATGTTACATTTTTAACATTTCCTATTTAATATGTATTATTACATCTAATAGTCTTCTTCACATTTATTAGTAGAAAATTAGTATTTGGAACTTGAAAGTTCTTCACAATGACTAATGCCAGTTCTTAGGGAATTACAGGAAGAAATGCAAATGAATGAAACAGCTGAGGAAAGGTTTATATACAAGAAAAAATAATGTTCACAATTTTGAAATGAAGTGGAATTGCATATAATATTTAGCATCCAAAAATAATTCACCTTTTCATAATTAAAGGAATATTTTTGAATTATAATCAAACAAAAATGCAGCATTACATAGCATTCAGTTGGTTACCTTTCAAAGGGGTGAAAGGCAGTACTTTACTTTTAAAATTACTGGTAAAATAAAGACAACCAATAGGATAGAAGTATTTAAAAATAATTCTCAAGTTCTTCAGTAATGGGCATTAAACTAGTTAACAGTAACTACTCAGTATTTTACAAAGGTCAAAGTCCAAGATAAGTGCCTAAATTACCTTATTCTGATATTGCCACCAAGGCCACACTTGCTTTTATTTCTTGGATTGCAAATTATGGATAGAACCTAATAGGAGTGACTATATAGCGATATGCCTGTCTCTAATAGACATATTAGAACACATATGATTATATTAATGTTGTCTCTTCAATGCAGTTCGGTGATATTGCCACTAGTCAAAGCATAATGAGAATCTTCTTTGGCAATCTTTCCTTTTTAAAATTGATGTATAACCACACAGAATACACAAATATTACATATACAGATCAACGCATTTTACATATATGTACAACCCTGTAACTGCCACCCAGATCAAGTTGTAGGGCATTTCTTGAACCTCAGAAAGCCCCCTTATGCTTTCTACCAGTCATTAACCTCTCCCAAAAGAAACCATTTCTCTAAACTGTGTCAACATAGATTTGTTGTGACAGTGTTTGAACCTTATATAAATGGAATCATACAGTATGTACTCCCGAGTATGTAGCTTCTTTTCCTCAGCATTATGTTTTTAAAGTAATCCATGTTCTTGTATGTATCATTAGCTTGTTCTGTTCATTGATATGTAATATTGCACTGTGGGAATATACCAGTTTATGGATTCTGCTAGTTAAGGATGTTTGGCTTCTTTCCAATGTGGGGCTATTACAAAAACCAAACATAAACAAACAAACAAAAAACACTATTTAGATTGTCGTACAAGTCTTCTTATGAGCATAAGCTCTTCTCATCCAAAATATTTAGGTTGTAGAAAGTCATATGTAGCTTTTTAAAAGGTACTGCTAATCTGAAAGAATTGGAAGCAGGATCTTGAAGAGATGCTTGTACACACATGTTCATAACAACATTATTCACAAAAAACAAAAGGTAGAATCAACTCAAGTGTCCACTAACAGATGAATGGATAAACAAAATGTTCTTAATCTAAGTAGCAGACTTAGAAATTGCCCTGGCAGGAACTTACCTATCGTATGTAACTTGTTTTATGTACCTTGGCTTGCTTCTTGGAGTTGAGAGATACCCTTAAAGGGGCATAACTGGGTCAAACAGTAATAAAAGTGATGAATAATAACTACTAATAAAGTAACTAATCTAACCATGTATTACCATTTGGAGTTTAAAACTAGGGAAGATAATTAAATAACACCTATGTATAGGTCCCTAAAAACAACACAAAAGGAAAAGTTCTATATTAATCAATTCAGGAATCCTCCTACTGGGTATCTACCCAAAAGGGAAAAAAATCATTATATAAAAAAGACACCATCTATAATGTGATTATTACACATTGCGTGCCTGTACCAAAATATCTCATGTACCCCATAAATATATACAACTACTATACCCACAAAAATTAAAAGTAAAAAAGTTAAAAGATGCCTGTACTCATGTGTTTATTACAGCACTATTCACAATAGCAAAGAGATAGAATCAACCTAAGTGTTCATCAACCAATGAGTGGATAAAGAAAATATGGTATATATGTACCATAAAATACCATGCACGCACAAAAATAATGAAATTATGTCCTTTGCAGCAACATGGGTGGAGCTTAAGGCCATTATCCTAAGTGAAATAGCTCAGGAAATCATAAGTGGGAACTAAACAATGGGTACACACTGATAGACAGTGGGGACTTCAAAAGGGGGGCAATATGGGGGGCCAAGGGTTGAAAAATTAGCTATTGGGTACCATGCTCACTATCCGGGTGATCAGCACACTGGAAGCTCATCCCCACCATTATGCAATATATTTGTGTAACAAACCTGCACTTATACTCCCCGAATCTATAAAAATATACAGATTTTAAAAAGGAAAAGTTTTTAAAATTATTTGAATAGTGTCAGATCCAAGCTATGTATATGGTTTTTAATGGGACAGCACTTGTTTGTTTGCCTAATTACTACATAGTATACATAGGAACAGTGGGAAAAATATCCACTAGGCCCCTTCGACATGGGTGAATGGACATTTGTGGCCCTTGTGAGGAGAGTTGTCTCAACCTCTTGCCCATTGCACCACTGATAAAGTATTCCGATCTTCAAGCCAGAAACTAAGTAAAACAGCTGCCTGGTTCTAAAAAGATCCTAAGAATAGCCCTAGCATCTTTAATGCCACAGCTTATTGACTGTTAAAACTTCTAAGAGCTATCATGGAAGTTCATAGGTTTATCCAAATTCAGACTTGAGTTGATGCAAAAAAACTGTTTTCCCTTTTTTTCTTTTATTTTTTTTCTTTTGCTTTTATTTATTTAATGGACTTCATACAATAAGGATAAATTAGATTCTAATTGATGTACATTGTATAGAGAAATGAATCAGTTTAGACCAAGCACAAGAAAAAGCCTTGATGAAAAACCAAGGAATCCTAGTGAGCAAGACAAAGCCTTCCATGCATTGTTAATATGAGCAACTGTAAGCATCTTTTGGGCACTTATTGCTTTCCCAGCACTGTGATGTTTTTCATATAAATTATCTCCTATGATTCTTATAATACCACTAGGAGTTGGACATTTGGATTATCTCCAATTTATAGTTGAAAGAACTGCAATATATGGAGGTTAAGTGACTTACCTGGATAAGTAATATGGATAGCATATGGTAGAGCAAGAATTTAAACCTCATCTGTTTGATCTCAGAGCTATAGTATTGCCTCCACCACTGAAACCTACTGTCCTGAGTACTCTAAGAAGCCTAAATATCAACCAGTTACAAATGTACTAATGAGGGAAGTCTGATCTTATTTCTGTTGGTCAGAGCTTTTACGTATAGACAACAAAATCTAGCCCACCTAGTTTAAGAAAAAAGAAATTTCATAAAATAGTTTGGGTACCCCATAGAATCTCTTGGGGTGTCAGGAACCAGGTTTGGATGCCAAATAGCCAGAAGCAATGATGCAGCAAAAATAAATGCCCAGTCATAACTCAGGATGGTGGTAGTGGAAAGACTACCACTGCTACCTCCTGCCTTGCACTTTTAACTTGAGCCTGGAGCCAAAAACTCTGCCACAGTTGTGTCAGGACCAGATACCTCAGCTGCTCTGTTTTGCAGAACATTCATCTTTCCAAATTCAGTTTCTGCCCCATGTTGCGCACTTATGCCTCCCTGTCTCATACATGGCATGTGAACTGGCTGGTCCCGGTCATACCCTAGCACTCTAGTTGCAATGGAATCTGAAAAATGAATTTTTAGCTTTTCACCCTCTGAATACAGAGAATAGCTATCAGGGAGAAAATACAGATGTTGAATGGCCTAATCTATGGTAACATTTATACTATGTAACAGAGATTTCACGTTGGCCTTCTTCTGACGATAACCTTTTCATGTATAATTAATGAGTATACTGGGTATTTCAAGGCAGGAAGATGGAATGATAATTTTAAACGGAAATTCTGACTTCCTTTTAATTAATCCATGTAGAGAAGTGCTTAGACTGCTAAACATAGACCTAGACCTGAGAGTTATTCTCTGTCTCTCTCTCTCTCTCTAACCATCCATGCAGTAGCCCAAGCCAAAAAAAAAAAAAAAAAAAAAAAAAAAAAAAAGCCTGAAAGCCATCATCTTTCTCAATTTATTGCTCCTCTTGCATTCACCACAACTAATCATTTATTAGAACCTGTGATCTCTATCACCTCAAATTCATCTATCTTTTCCATCATTACTGCTTCTATATTGAAGTTTCCTCAAAAATTCCACAATATCTCATACCACAGTTTACTCCCTGTGACTTGAATATTCTTCTTTCTTCAGTCCTACATGAAAATTCATTCTTCAAAATGAAATTTAGGAGTCACCTTCCTTTACGTATTCTCTAACTTACCTGGGTTTCAAAGTTATCTGGCCATACCTCTAGCATAATATTAATATCATTCTACTTTGTTGTTGTTGTCATTGTTGCTCATGAGTCTATCTCTCCCTCCTAGACTCCAAGTTCTTAGAGAAAACGAATCATCATCTTATTCCTGTCTGTGTCCATGGCACCTAGTCTTCTGCCATATGCATAATAGACAGTAAATGTCTACTGAATTGATATAAGTGGAAACCCAAATAGGGAATTTGATGTTATCTACACTCTGATTTAGATTTATCATTTTGTACCATGGTTATATTAGTAATTCAGTCTCCCTGTTGCTGTTATTAGATTCCAACAGTTTATTTTTAAAATTCTGTCATAGTGTATAAAATATACATAACATAAAATTAACCATCTTCACTATTTTAAGTGCACCATTCAAGAGTGTTAAGGGTATTTCTATTGTTGTGCAATCAATCTCCAAAACTTTTTATCTTGTAAAACTGAAACTCTGTAACCATTAAACAACTTTCTATTTTCCCTTCCCACATCCCCTGGCAATCACCATTCTACTTTATGTCTCTATGAATTTAACTGTTCTAGGAGCTTCATATAAGCAGAATCATACAGAATTTCTCTTAGTGTGACTCCACCAGTTTATTTTTAAACTGCAAATATACTACATTACCAATAGACATCAGAATAAAACTTTAAAGCAGAAATGTTCTTATTTGAATTATTTTTTTTTTCACTCACGAAGGGGATCAGGACATCTCCACACTTACCAGTGTTCTCCCCCAAAGAACTCTGCACATTTTGTATTTGAGGAACTAATGTTCATGTTCTTATTGTACAAGTTTTCAGATCCCTAGAGAAAAGATAAGACAGCAGCTGGCATCACCTAGAAGAAGAAATTCCAGTTAAGGTCTGTAAGGTTTTCAGTTTGTGCTATACTGTGGGAAAAAACAAACAAGTGTCAGAAAAGACAGTAAGCAAACTAAATAAATACCAGAAACATAACTGAAATCATTCAAGGAAAAATGGCATATGTTTTATTCACCCTCAGCAGATGAGTGAACTACCTAAAAGTTAAACATAAAATTCGTCTAAAATTTTCCTTAGGATAGAATAAAAATGGGATATTTGTGACATTGAAATTTTCAGAAGCTAATGCGGTACGTGATTATCTACATACAATATCAAAACTTTTAAATTCAAATAATAAATTCACGTTGTCATACAAATGTCTATTTTTTGTATTCCTGAAGCTTCATCTAACTTACAATGCAATCCAAAGTCTTCTGATGACTTACAAAGCTCTATTTGCCTTTGCTTTTTTTTTTTTTTTGAGACGGAGTCGCTCTGTCGCCCAGGCTGGTGTGCAGTAGCGCCATCTAGGGGCTCACTGCAAGCTCCGCCTTCTGGGTTCACGCTATTCTCCTGCCTCAACCTCCCGAGTAGTGAGTAGTTGGGACTGCATGCGCCCGTCACCACGCCCTGCTAATTTTTTGTATTTTTAGTAGAGACGAGGTTTCACCGTGTTAGCCAGGGTGGTCTCGATCTCCTGATCTCGTGATCCGCCCGCCTTGGCCTCCCAAAGTGCTGGGATTACAGGCGTGAGCCACCGCTCCCGCCGGGCTTTGTTTCTTTTACCCTGTTGACTTTGTCTCTATTACTCATTTTCTCGTTCATTTATTCATTTATTTTTCAACCTTCATCAGCCACAGTGGCCTTCACACAGTTTCTTAAATAAGAACATTATCCTGAGTGCAACAAAATCAATTCATGTTCTTGAATACCTGTTTGATGATTATTATTCAGTTCTCTCTGGAAAGAAATGATACACAGATGAAAAGAGTTAAAAGTATGTAGTAAGATAACCTAGAGCAGTGTTGTGTACATAGTAAATTTTCAATAGAAGTGAGTCTCTGCATTTTCTTGTTAAACAATATTTTTAAGCAATAAAATTAGTCTACTGCCTTCCAAACCTTCCAAAGTTATTGCCTTGGTAATTACTAAACATAATTTAACAGTTATTGAAAACTTGATTTTCCATTATGAATATAATTTAGGATATACTATTTTATTGCACAGGACAGAAAACAAGCAAATGAGGGCATTTACAGAAAGCATTTAAGGGTATCATGTAGATCTTGATAATAGAAAATGACACTGGTAGGGCAGGAACTAAAATTTAAAAAGTCAAGAACTTAGAGCATCTCCATCTTTTTGGGGTCATATGGCTTTATATCCCTGCTTCTCTTGCCTTTTTATTCTTCTGTCTCTGTTCTGTTATTTGTGCTTTCCTACATGATAAATAAATGTTAGGTAAGAGAAAGTAGAACTGAAAGTATTAACATACAAGATGGAAGACAAAAGAAGAAAAATAAATGAGAACAGATATAAAAGAGAGTTGTTTGGATAGAGAAGATCATTAGGAAAACAAAACAGGGATATAATTGTTGGTATTAAAGAGTCAGTTCAATAGTAGAGGAAGAACACAGATCTTCAAATCATTTTATTTAGTAAATGCTTAACACTTGCTCTGTATTTTCTAAATAAATATATATGTAAATATTTTACATATATTAACTCACCTAGTCCTCATAACAACCCTATGGGAAAATTATTATATCATCATTAATATTATATTATCAGCTCCATTTTACAAATGAAGAAAGTGAGGCACAGAGAGGTTAAGTCTATTTCTCCAAAGTTCTATAGTTAGGACAGGGCAGGGACAGTAGTCAAACCTAAGCCTTCTGGCTGTAGAGACTACGCTTTTAAGCACTACACCATGCTGCCCATTGCAGGTAATATTTGAAACCATAGCTCCTCCATTTTTTAACTAAATAATCTCAAGAAAGTTCATCTCTCTGAGCCTCAATTTCCTTATAGAAAAAAAAAAATTATCATTCATTCAACAAATATTTATCAATCATTTTTTATGTGCTAGTCATTCTACTAAGAGATAGATATTCAACAGTCAACAAAATAGACATGGCTTCTGTCTTAATGGAACTCAGAATCCAGCATGTTAAGATGATTGTGAAGATTCCAGAGATGATTTATGTAAGGTGTTCACAATTGTACTTGACACATTCCAGGGACTCACTGATATTATCATTGAATAAAAGAACTTGGAGTGTGGATTTTTCTCAGATGAAAAATGAGCAAGATGTGTGCAGAAGAGCTCATAAGGGTCTTTAAAGTAAATAAAAGTTCTATTTGACCCAATTGCCCATAGTTAAGATGTAAGAAGTAAAACCATCAATGGATTCCTATTATTGGTATAGGAAAGTAGTTTCATTTCAATGGCTAAGATGATTCAAAATTATTTAGAAATTGTATACTAGGTATAATACACATATAAATATCATACAAAAATACTAAGAATAAGCATGTCAACATGTTTAAAGTTATTATCTTCAGCAGATTATGATGATATAAACTTTTCTTTGAGCTACTCATCTATATTTGCTGTTATTGCTGCTGCTACTACTTCAGCATCTTCTTTTTTCCAATATACCCACCATTCAAGGCCCAACTTTTCTTCAAAGTCTTACCTAACTATACCAGCTCTCATCATCCCTCCCCATATCTGAACTCTTAAGACACTTTTAGTCTGCATCACACAAGTAAGAGTATAATAAAAGAGCCCTGTCTTCCCAACTAGATATGTGAACTCCTTACAAACAGATACCATTTCTCCTACTACTTGTATTTTCTCCCACCTCCACACTAGGGGGTTATCTCGGTGCTGAGCATATACCAGGTGCTTAAAACATAGATCAATATGTATGCACATATATGTTCAAAATCAGGAGACCTTAGGAAAATCATCTCTCTTCTCAAGACTTCAATAACCTCATTCAATTGTAATTTTTTTTTTTTTTCTGATCTGTGAACTGAGGAATTGGGAATAGATTGGTGATCCCTTAGACTTTTAAAATATTAGGATCTCTTTTTCACATCATAGTGTGTCCAGAATTTATTCCTTCTGGTGGGTTCTTGGTCTTGCTGACTTCAAGAATGAAGCCACAGATCCTCACAGTGAGTGTTACAGCTCTTAAAGATGGTGTGTCCAGAGTTTGTTCCTTCAGATGTTCAGATGTGTCCAGAGTTTATTCCTTCCAGTAGGTTCATGGTCTCCCTGACTTTAGGAGTGAAGCCGCAGACCTTCGCAGTGAGTGTTACAGCTCTTAAAGGTGGCATGTCCGGAGTTTTTTATTCCTCCTGGTGGGTTCATGGTCTCACTGACTTCAGGAATGAAGCCACAGACCTTCACAGTGAGTGTTACAGCCCTTAAGGTGGCGCGTCCGGAATTGTTTGTTCCTCCCAGTGGGATCATGGTCTCGCTGACTTCAGGAATGAAGCTGCAGACCCTGGCAGTGAGTGTTACAGCTCATAAAGGTAGTGTGGACCCAAAGAGTGAGCAGCAGCAAGATTTATTGTGAAGAACGAAAGAACAAAGCTTTCACAGTGTGGAAGGGGACCCAAGCAGGTTGCCGCTGCTGGCTTGGGTGGCCAACTTTTATTCCCTTATTGTGCCCTGCCCACATCCTGCTGATTGGTCCATTTTACAGAGCGCTGACTGATGTGTTTTTACAGAGTACTGATTGGTGCATTTACAATCCTTTAGCTAGACACAGAGTGCTGATTGGTGCATTTATAATCCTTTAGCTAGACACAAAAGTTCTCCAAGTCCCCACCTGACCCAGAAGCCCAGTTGGCTTCACCTCTCAATCCCCCCTCTAAACAGGAAACCCCAACTGCTGTTGGGAATTGGGTGATGACCACTCCAGCTACTTCCTGATGGATAGGGTTGAAGAAGGGGCCATGCAGTTGTAGTGTCCTCCAGAGGGGAACTTTTTAGGCCAGTGAAAGGGTCAGTGGGTCGGTCCAGGGGTCCTTGGTAGAAGTTGTTACTTGAGCTCATTTGGGGTTCCATTTGTGAGACCATCTGTAGCTTGATGGCCTCAATCCTAGAGGAAACAAATTTGACAAGGAGGTTAAAAATACAGGACCCGAGGAGAGTAATAGCAAGATGGCTGTCACAGGACCTAGAAAGGGGAGAAGCAATGCCACCCAACTCCAGCAGTTGGTATAAGAGTTTGAAAGCCGTTGTCTGATTTCAGAAGCCTTTTCCTGTAAATGCCAGGCGGCATCTCATACTATCCCTGACTGGTTAGTGTAAAAACAACACTCTTTCCCAAAGAAGGTGCAGAGTCCTCCTTTCTCAGCAGTGAGGAGGTCTAGGCCTCATCAGTTTTGGAGAGTCACTGCTGCAAAAGAGTCTATTTGGAATTGTAGAGTAAGGATAGATTTCATTATTTCTTGCAAACTGTCTGAGAAATCCTTTGAGAGTGTGTGGTAGTAGGATAATGAAGTAGGTAGACTGGCTATTCTGGTTCCTGTAGCAATAGCCATTCCTAACCCTGTAAGTAGGGGTATTAGTTGTATGGATCTGTGCTGACGGACTTGAGCTGTGAGGGGTACTGATAGGGTCTGATTTCCTGGGGAAATGTTAATGTTGGGACTTAGAAAGACTAAGGTGCAGGTGCCTGTCCAGTTGGTGGGGAGGCAGATATAGGTTGACGTTCCACATAAGAAGAATATACCTTGGCTGGGTAGACAGAACTGGTTGTGTATGTTAAAAAGGTGTATGAGTTTGTTGTTTTCACTTTCCCAAACTCCTGGAGTACTTGCCAAGGTAGCTCCGGTGAGTGGCTAGAAAGGGGTGTTGGGAGCAAACTGAGTGACTCTCTGTGTTCTATTTTCCCATTGGAGGAAAAAAAAAAAAAACATTTTGTATCTACTAGGAACCATTTGAGAGAGTGATTGAAAGGGGATGAGAAGGCATTCACTAGTGGTGGGGTCGCTGCTGCAGGGGGTCCAGGGGTAAATGATCATGCAGGGTGTATGTTTGCCATTACAAAACCCGGACTGTTTGTTAAGCAGGGAGGAGGCAATGATTTTTGGAGGTCCTGAGAAGTGGATAAGCCATCTGAATGGAGCTGTTTGGGTAACTTGGAAGTTACTGTGATCAGTTGGGGCTTGAATTTGTAGGGTGTAATTACACTGATGGGGTAGTCGGTGCCCAAGGGACAGGCCTGATAACGGGTTATGTTGGATGCATAAAGGGTCTTTGAAAGTTAAGATGGTATTCGTAGTTACAGGGCCGTGTATGGGCTTTTCATTGCTTGTGTAATAGGTGAAGTTGGAAATTAAGAACGTAAAAGTTGGATTGCACGTCCTGTTAGGGTATTCTTGGTCCTATGAGAGATGCGGAAGTCAACTAATGATTACATATTCAGAAGACAGAAAGGGTCTTTTCCTTCATAACGAGGGTGGTAGGTTAAGTTGGTAAAGACCCATTTTTTTGCGGGAATGGGAGTGGCAACATAAGCAGAGGTTGATAGAGAGATACAAAGCCAACAGTCATTTGCCAGGGAAGGATTGAACTGGTTTAACAGAGAGTGGGTTAAGTTGACAGTCTTGTAAAGGTAATTAGGAGCTAGTGGAAGGGGAGGGGCGATTGTATGAAGTATCCAAGGAAGCAGGAGGGATAGATAGGCAAAGAGTAAGTAGATAGGTAAAGAGGGTGCTCTGGAAGATGAGATCATTTCATCCAGTCTGAGTTAAAGGTAGGAGTAAATTGCTGTCAGAAGGAAGGGAGATATAAAGAAGGTTGATGTGATTAGGATTTTTGTCCCAGCAGAAGCTACAGTATATAGTCCTATCGCAAACAGTATGGTTAGTATGCTGCTTAATAATATGATGAAATAGTAAAAGGATTCCATTAAAGGGGCAAGGAGAGGTGTTAAAGATTATGTAGATTTTCACTTATATCTTTAAGGGGGAAGGGGTTGTTCCTCAAGATCAGCGGTAGGAGGCTTTTTAGTCTGGGGTGTTTCTTTCCGAAATAGGAGATGCAAGTCCTCCAACGGTTCGCACGTGTATCAAGACTGGTCTGGATGATCTTGGGACTCCTGAGCTGATGGTCCAGCAGGTTCCTCAGGGGGTGTCCAAAATTTAACTCGGGTGTGGTGAATCCAAGATTCCACTCCTGCCACCTTAACTGCAGTGGGGGCAGAGAGGATTACCGAGTATGGTACTTGTCACAAAGAATCCATAGATGGGGAGGTAGAGAGGAAAGATTTGACCAACACTAGATCTCCTGGTTGAGACAACTCTGTTCCCTTTCTCTGTGACATTCTTCAGGTAGGTTTTTAAGGTTTCATTGATATTTTACCAAGGAAGTTATATCTTTGACCAAGTTGGCCAATTAATTCCTGATGAAGTAGGAGGTCATTTGTGAGAAAAGGTCGTCCATACAACATTTCATATGGACTGAACCCCATTTTGTGAGGAGAATTTTGGATTCTCAACAAGGCCATAGGCAAAAGAGTAGGCCATGGGAGATGAGTTTCTTGTGTTAGTTTCCTTAAGTGACTCTTGAGTGTTTCATTTGCCTTCTCGTCCTTCCCTGAGGATTGTGGCCTCCAGGTGCAGTGAAGGTGATATTGTATCCCTAGAGCTTTGGAAATTCCCTGAGTTATCGTGGCTTTAAGAGCCAGACCGTTGTCACTCTGTAAGCTTTGGGGAAGCCTAAATCTAGGAATTATTTCATGAATTAGGACTTTAATCACTTCCTGAGCCTTCTCTGTCTTTCAGCGGAAAGCTTCCATCCAATTTGTAGAGGTATCAACACAGACCAACAAGTATTGAAATCCCTTTGACTTAGGCATATGGGTGAAGTCTAGCTGCCAGTCCTCTCTGGGATAGTAACCTATTCTTTGTTCCCCAAAAGGGGCCTTACACTGAACCAAGGGATTATTCCTTTGGCACCCCTCACAGGCTTTGACTACCTGTCGGATGGTCCAGAGGAGGTTTGGCCCTGTAAATAGGGATTTGGCCATTTGATGAGTGTTTTCAACACCATATGAAAAGTTTGGTGGAGGGTTTTAAGTATTTTCCACTGGCTGGCTTTGGATATAAACACCCTTCCTTTTTCTGTCATTAACCACCCCAAGGGGAGAAAACTATGCCCCCGTAAAAGTTTCCATTCTGTTTCAGTCGGGGAATACTGGGGCTTAATCTCTTGGAGGGGCTTGTTCCATACCAAGGGTCCTTCCGTAGGTATTTCTAATGGAAGGTTCCACCTGGCAGCAATTTTGGCCTCAGCATCTGCCCGATGGTTTCCTTCTGCCTTTTCTCCTTCGCCTTTCTGATGGCTTTGGCAATGTAAGACTGCCACCTCTTTGGGTTTTTGTACTGCATGCAATAACTCCATAATTTCCTTGTGGTATTTAATGGGGGTTCCCCCAGAGGCTAGGAACTCCCTTTCTTTCCATACTGCAGCATGGGCATGTAGGATTAGATAAGCATAGTTACTATCTGTAGCAAAATCTCCCAATTACAACTGAGAAGGTGGGAGAAATATCTGGTTACAGGCTGTCCCAGGATTCCTCGGATGGTAACGGATCTTGAGGACAGCTGTCTGGGACAGGAGATTAATGCTGAGAAAGCCACACCATTGTCCAGGAGGAAGTCAATTTCCTGGCCCTCAGTGGTTATACGTACCCAGGGCTCAGTGAGGGTGATGACATGAGCTGGTGCTTGCCACGGGCACCCTCAGTCCTGTTGTTGGATCATCTGGTTGGGGGATTCTGGCCCAGAGAACCTTGCCCTCTGGGGCAGTGTGCCTTCCAGTGATTGCCTGGGCATAGTGGAGATGGACGAGGGGGTGGCTGATTGGTGCATTTTTTCAGAGTGCTAATTGGTGCATTTACAATCTTTTAGCTAGACACAAAAGTTCTCCAAGTCCCTGCCCAACACAGAAGCCCAGCTGACTTCACCTCTCAATAGTACTTGTGTTTTCAGTATCCACTAGATCAGGGATCTCCAACCACTGGGACATGGACAGGTACCAATTCATGGCCTGTGAGAAACCAGGCCTCACAGCAGGAGGTGAATGGTAGGCGAGCGACTGAAGTTTTGTCTGTATTTACAGCTGCTCCCCATTGCTTTCATTACTGCCTGACCTCAGCCTCCTGTCAGATCAGCAGCAGCATTCTATTCTCATAGGAGCACAAACCCCATTGTGAACTGTGCAAGTGAAGGATCTAGCCTGCACACTCCCTATGAGAATCTAATGCCTAATGATCTGTCACTGTCTTCCATTACCCCCAGATGGGACTGTCTAGTTGCAGGGACACAAGCTCAAGGCTCCCACTGATTCTACACTATGGTGAATTTTATGATTATTTCATTATATATTACAATGTAATAATAAGAGAAATAAAGTGCACAATAAATTATGTGTGCTTGAATCATCCCCAAACCATCTCCCCAGTCTGTGGAAAAATTTTCTTCCATGAAACCAATTTCTTGTGCCAAAAAGATTGGGGACCACTATATTAGACAAAAATAATGCATGACAAAATGTTTAAATACATTTAGTATATTTTAAATGAATTAATTTTTTTTTGGTGATAACATCTACCAACAGATAATCTTGCAGTGCCCAGAAGTTATAGCTCACAGGTTTAAAACCATTAGTGTGTGTACCCTCCTGCTTATCAACTCATTGTTATCAAATTACTATGTTATTAACTTACTTGTTTTGTTGATTTATGCCTTGAGAGCCTATAGATTCATATCTTTGAACATAGGTTTTTTTGAAAGTCAGGAATATATATCCTAAATATCTTTAAATATGTTCTCTCATGATATTTTAAGCTCTACTAGCTAACTTCTCTAGGACTCTTCATTGGATTGTTTATGGGAGCATTTTGGAAGACAGGAAAGCAGAAGCCATTTTGCTGACATCTGTAAGATACATGGAGGGGATTATTTTTGTTTTTCTCAATCTAGTCAAGTGGATTCCAGAAAAAGGAGGCAAAAGGGGTAAATCTCTTCTGTGATTAGCCTGAGGTAGGTAGAAACACACTCTTCATGATGTAGGTGAATCAATGTTAGATTTTGTCCTTTTAGCAGTTATAAAAACAAAATTTCTGTGGCCCTTCCTTATTTGAATTAAGGAGTTCTCTATAGTCCCTGAACAAGCAACACTAGCATCACCTGGAAACTTGTTAGTTGTTCCCTAATGAATCAGAAAATCTAGGGCTGAGGCCCAGAAATCTGTGTTTTAATAAGCCCTCCTTGTGATGCTTACAAAACCACCAGTCTAATCCAATTTCTTTGCAACAAGTGAAATCTCTAAAAAGGATATGGTAGAAGGAAGTCATCTTAAAGGCAAAAAATGAAAAAGTGGTAAATGTATAAAACCTAGATTTATAAAAGGCAAAAATAGAAAGATAGCCACTGACTTTCTTATAGTTCACTTTATTTAATCTTACTAGAACATTGTTTTTACCAGACTTTTTGGATCTAGGTCAATATATCTAGCTGTGGATGCCATTTAAATTGATCCTTATACCTGCTTCCTCACAATAGCCTTTAAGTATCTACCAGTGAGGCTGAATTTGAGCTTTCTTTCCACAGATGTCTAAAACTTATGGATTTGAATTCATCTTTACTTTCTTTAGTAATATTAAAACACCTCAAGGGTAGTTTGTGTATCATCCCTGTATTCTGGATAATGACAATCTCAGTGGTCGCCATTTTCAGAATGATATGTTGCAACTTGATAACTATTGAGCATAAAGATCAAAATCTCATTGGACAAAACTGAAAGGATAGTCATCTGAATGGGAGTGTATATCCACATCAATAACCATTCTGTTAGGAAAAAGTACCAGTATTCTTGAAAAGTCTCCATTTGGTTTTGACTTTTTTTCAGGATAATTAGGTCTTTTAAATAAAATAACATTTGAAAGAATTTGTAAAGTATAAAGCCCTCTACAAGTAATAGTAATACAAATAATAGGCAACATTAATTAGATATCTTTCTGTGCTAGGCACTATGCTAAACACTTCACATACATTACGACAATCTCTCAGCAATCCTTCACAGTAGGTATTATTATCTTCATTTTATGAAAGAGGTTAGGTAACTTGACCAAAGCCATATAATTAATAAATAATAGAGATGAAATATGAACTAAGATCTGACATATTTCAAATTCCATGCTGCTAACCACTATATTTATTGACTCAGTGTCATTTTCTTACATCTATATCTACAAAACTTCAAATATAGTGCTTTCTCACTGTAGAAATTTGAACATAAATGAGGTATTTAAAACAGTGAAACCTCCCTTCACCACCATCCAACTGCAATCCCACTTTTATTCATATTTGGAGTGGGCAAAATTTTGTGTTTCTTTCAACGGGAGTGTTTTCCTGCTGAAAGTCAAGCAGACATGCACATGTACCCCTGAACTTATAATAAAAGTTTAAAAATGTCTATTTTAATAGCTTTCCCCCAAAAAAGAACTGTTGTAATTACAATAAATATAGAAGAGTTATTACATTTCTTAAACATGATTCAGTGAGGTGCAGTTCATTTTTTAAACCAAACCTTTGGGCTAAGATACTACCAACTAAACTTGTTACATGCAAAACAAATGCTTTAGTTAACTGGGCTGTCAGTATAGACACAGCACTCTCAGCTCTGTCATGTGATAAATTAGTCAGAAGCCTGGCAACCCTTCGAGATTTGCTTCATTCTCCAGTAGGGCAGGTGTATTTATTTAACAACTCTGGCAGTGAGACGGGTTTTTTTGTTTGTTTGCCATAAAAGAGTGCTTGAGTCTACAATTGTCTTTAATGAATGCTGACTTTTTCTTAAGTTAGAGGGGCCTCACTGTATCTCCAAGTAGCACATGCCGAACCTGAAAAATCTATTTTCATACCACTACACTGCTATTGCCCACTAGAACTTACGGTAACATAGCAGAGGATGAATTCAGTGAAACATTGTCTTCTTTCTTCTCCACTCTTTTGGGAAATTCCTGCTCAGCAAGTTCTAAACTGGCTTGGTAATATTTAATTGTTCTATAATGCTTTTCTCTGCCAATTAAAAGAGATAGCATACTGCCAACACCAATATTTTACAGCAGCCAACAAAATACGCTGCAGTAAATGACTGCCTAGGCTCACAAATACAAGGATGCGAGCCTTCACCTTTCCACTCAGCTTTAGTGCCCGAAAGCGAAACCAACTTTCAGCTTCCCAAAAGTTTGTTCCAAAACCCAAAATGCTCTCATTGAGTCATTTTGTTGTCATATTATTCAGAGATTCTGAGTAATCCCAGTTTGATCTCTTTGTCCAGAGGCAATAGGGCTCTAATTTCTAGGGGGATTGATAGTCTAGCCAAGGATCACCTTAGTACATATTCACCTGTCTGTGTTATTTTTTTCTGGCTGCATCAGGATGGCTCTATTTCAAAGTGAAGAGAGGCAGTCCCAGAATTCTAGGATAAAAACCTATCAGCCCGGACATTAGCACGGAACTGGAGGTGGGCCTATCTTACCAAGGTTTCTACATAAGTTTAAGACAGAATGAATTTCTTAGTACAAATAGAGAGAAGGAGACACTTACATCAAGCTTTTTATGCAATACATTAACAGGAAAAATAGAGTACAAATCGATCTCCTCAGAAGGAAAGAATTTTATAGACTCTAACTATATATAAATGAAAGCCAGGCAGAGGCACTTCATCCATTAGGCTTCCTACTAACTCATCATCCTTAGTCTCTCCCTACTCCCACCTTGACCCCTTCTGGTGATGGACACTCTTTCCTGTGCACTGTAAAATTGCTATATCCATCTTGAGAAAACAAGATCTAAACATGCACTAAAATTAAACTAAGTATACATATGTAATGTGCTACAATAGACTGGATGGAATAAGATAGAAGTCAGAGATGATATTTTAATAGAGACATTGAATCTGTGTATAAAATATTAAATAATCATGTCTACAAGGAAAGCTGAAGAGCGAAGAGGTGACTTCAGCATTTCAGACCTATAGAGAGGCTCTAAACAGAAGAAGGAAAAGAAACAAACCAAACCCAAACAAAACAAAAGAAAACAGGGCTTTCTTGACCACTTTGTGAGGTGATCAGGTGGGAGTAATAAAAGTTGCATGAAGGTTAATGGAGCACCAGCAAAGAAGTCCCAGGCAGCCTGCCATTCTAGATGTAAGGAAATATACCATCTGCATTCAAGTACTGGCTCGTCTGTGAGCACCTGCCAACACTTCTGCTTTTATATGACTCACACTGCAAGATTAGACTAAGGTAGGGAAAATCTCAATGTCAGTGGTCAAGAAGTTAGCAATATATGGTGGCCTTGAGAAGGTGAACTGTCTCTTGCTATTCCTTGCTACAATCAGATAGACAAGGGGAAAGGCGGACACATCCCTTATTTCAAAAACACTCCACTTCCGTATAGAACAAGTCTAGAAAGGTGCCTCACTAATACAATAAGCAAAATATCTGTGAGTACAAAAAGACTTTATTGTCATCTATTACTTCAGGCCTGACTTCCTGCCAACATAAGCAAAGTGAGTTATAGGTGCACTCAGTAAAGTCACGAAAAGACAGAGAGGGATTGGAGGAGGAACAAAACACAGTGGCAGAAGAATGGTCATTTGTTTCACTACTGACTTGGATGCAAAAACAAAGATACTGAGCAGGCATGTTCTATAAGATACATGGCTTTGGGAAATATTTTTATCCCTCTGAGCCGTGGCTTATTATAATAGAGATTCCCCTGCTCTATTCAAATAGTACTGTTACAAGGATTGTTTACGGTTCTTTGGGAAAACACTGCTCCTGCAAAATGTAGGGTACTTTTGTTCTTTCTGGAATCTATCAAGTTGTACTTCAAGCTATTTCTGTAATTATAAAGGAGGGAAGCAGGTAATTCTGAAGCAAGTAATTCTGATTCTCCCTTTTGACATCTCCTCTCCACACACATACACAAACATATGCACATACACATAGACACACACATGCACACACACAGAGCCATGCTGGAGGAGGAAGTAGTTACCAGGCACACAAACCACAAACTTTGCAGGGGCATGCCATGCCCAAGTTTGGTTCTGGCACCTTCTATTCAGTTGCCATCTTTTACTCTTTGTGCTGTGTTTATACTATGACTGAATGTAGTTTCAAGGTGACTGATAAGTAATTAAAGGTTTTTTGGCTCAGTTACCTGGAAAGCATGGATCTAAGAAAGGCCCAAAAGATAAAAATAAAATCTGAGGGGAAATAATACCCAGAAGAAAGAAATGTCTTCACAATGACATAGGCAAGAGTCCATCTAGACTCCTGCTTTTGCCCCCACTCTCCGTTTCTCCTTTCCTAATGCCTTGGACACTCTTGACATCTGTGCAAGACCTGGAGAAAAGGTCAAAAAAGCCTACCTGCATGCTGGATGAGGAGGCAATAGGTGAAATATTCACACAAATTACACCTTCCTTTTGCAATCTCTCTCAAAAAAAATTTGATGATTGCAAGTGGTAGAAGCAACAGTGTAAACAAAATTATGTTTAAGTTAATTATTTACAACCTTCAGCAATGTAAAAATTATTGGTAATAAATGACTTGTAGAAATCAGAGCTACAGCATGCTATAATTGTTGCTTCCAAGTTGTGTAGGGGTCTTTTATTAGTAGCACATTTAAAATTGAATTTTATGTTTTGTTGAGAGTATTAAGACTGAAAATGCTACATAAATTTAGCTAATTTTTTTTAAATCTAGTGAAGCTCCATAGATATTTTCCACCAATTAAAGTATAAATTGATACCATGATTATCAGTTTAAGTTCCCCTTGAGGGTGGCTGTAACTGTGAAAGTAAAAAAAACAAAAACAAAAACAAAAAACAAAAAACAAAAAAACTCTATATTTATAAAAATGCTTTCCTATTTTGAAAATAATTCTAACACTAACCATCATGTTTCAGGAAAATGGGATATTTTTAGAAGGATTTAGATACATACAAAGATGTACTTTTTTTCATTAAGTTAATACATTTCTTTTTACTACAGCTGATGATTCATAGACAAAAACAATAAGGAAGAAGCTTCCTTGGAAATTTTTCATCACATTTCAGTTAGGCTAGATCCATCAGGATATAGTAACAGTAGGGATGGAAAAAGGGGGTGGTACAGAGTGCAGATTGGTGACATTAACAGGAGAATTCCAATCAAAACAAACACCAACATGAGTTGATAACTGAGGTAAATCTGTTACATGTGGATTACCTCATTTGAGAAGGAGGAATAGAAACTTGGATAGACCCACTTCTTTGAGAGCAAACTCCAGAGATGAAAATAGAAACTAACCAACTTAACAAGATTTATGTTCTTCATACCTACACTAGAAGAATAATTTATCTGGTATTTACCAAATTAATTTTCTAATTAACAATTGTTTCATTCTTTCAGGCATAACTTACAGTGATTGATGGAAATTATCTGTTTCTCATCTACCAGTTCTTTAGGTAATGAACACTAATACCTATAGCATGGAATCAATTGAACTAATTGGCATCCCCTAGAAACTATTTCCTTTCAACATTTGAGCACCTATTGTATGTGTGCACTGTGGTAGGCACTGAGGATGCCCTCTTCCTCCATATGTGTAAGTGAGAATGAGATTACATTGGGAGGAAGTGAGAGAGGAAGTGCAAGAAAAAATTCAAGATGCCCAGTTAAATTTGAATTTCAGATGAGCAACAAATAATATTTTAGTATAAGTGTGTCTCATACAGTATTTACTAAATCTGGCAATGCTAAAATTTGCTCAGATATCTAAACATTCAAATAGAAGCAAGAAAAAATATAGTGAGAGCAATGAGAAGGAAGCTTCAAACTCTTCATGGGTTGACAAGTGTGCAGTCCATTGAGGAAAAATTATCTGCTTTCTTGCAAGCAGAACTAAAAGAGCACAAGGTTGGAGGAAAGGCATTGAGATAATTCAAAGTAAACCCATATGCAAAATCAACCACCAGCATAGAGTGAGCTAGTCAAGAGCCCTAGAAAGAATAGTATTTGTGTGGCAACAAAGGTCAGTAAAACACCTCCATAAACAAGAGATCAAGAAGAAGAATGCACACATGAAAACAGTTACAAAAATCTTGTTCCTGTGTATATATTTGTAGCAGCAAGGGTCGGGGCAGATAAAAATTCATTACAGAGTTGAACTGATAAGATTAGCCTCTCAGAGGCATTCCCTGAACTGGCACATTATTTTTAAGTAATGTCAGAATTGCTGGCATCATTGACTAGAACAAGATGGAAGTCCTGTTCTTTCTTATAGTAATATATAAGTTTTTTAGAAATAATTACATGTGCCCATCTAAAGACCTGAACTGAAATCCTGGTTCCAACATCACACAATATCCATGATTGTATGATGCATAAAACAATAGTCATATGAACTTGAAAAATTTACTCACCTTTTCATTCTCAGATTCCTTACCTATAAAAGTTGACTAGTAATTGGAATATGATACTGTATATGAAAGCACCTACCAGAAGGCTTAACACATAGTAAATTTCAATGAATACTAATAACTTTTATTACCACCACTCCCCCTCCCTCTCCCGCACAACCTGTCATATGGCTGGGACAAGACACAGTCCAGGAGACAATACTGGACTTGCATTCAAGAGAGCTGCTTACATCACAGAATAACAGACCTCACCTTTAGAGAGCAGGGCTCTCCATATCAACAGGAGGTAATGCACCAACTTAATAAGTCCCAATATGTAATGGAGAAAAGCTGGAAGCACTCCCTGTGAAAACCATCACAAGACAAGGATGCCCTCTCTCACCACCTCTACTCAGCATAGTATTGGAAGTCCCAGCCAGAGCAATCAGGCAACAGAGATAAAGGGCATTCATATATGAAGAGAAGAAGTCAAACTAGCTCTATTTTTAGACTATAAATGATTTATGATTCTATATCTAGAAAACCCCATAGTTTTGGCCCCAAAGTTTCTTCAGCTAATAAAAAGCTTCAGCAAAATTTCAGAATACAAAATCAATGTACAAAAACAACTAGTATTTCTATACACCAAACAGCCAAGCTGAGAGCCAAATAAGAAAGGCAATCCCACTCAAAATTACCACAAAAAGTATAAAATACCTAGGAATACAGCTAACCAGTGAGGCGAAAGATCTCTACAATGAGAATTACAAAACACTGCTCAAAGAAATCAAAGAAGCCACAAACAAATGGAAAATCATCCTATGCTCATGGATAGATAGAGTCAATATTATTAAAATGGTCATACTGCCCAAAGCAATTTACAAATTCAATGCTATTCCTGTCAAACTACCAATGACATTCTTCATAAAATAAGAAAAAAACTATTTTGAAATTCATATGGAACCAGAAAAGAGTTCAAAAGCCAAAGCAATCCTAAGCAAAAGGAATAAAGCTGGAAGCATCATGCTATCCAACTTCAAACTATATTATAGGGCTACAGTAACCAAAACAGCATGGTACTGATACAAAAACAGGCACAAAGATCTATGGAACAGAAAAGAGAGTCCAGAAATAAGGATGCACACGTACAACTATCTGATCTTCAACAAAGTTGACAAAAGCAATGGGAAAAAAATCACTTTGCAATAAATGGTGCTGGGATAACTAGCTAGTCATATGCAGACGATTGAGACTGGACACCTTCCTTAGACCGTATACAAAAATCAACTTAAGATGGATTAAAGACTTAAATCTAAAACCTAAAACTATAAAAACCCTGGAAGACAGCCTAGGCAATACCATCCTGAACATAGGAACTGGAGATTTTATGAAAAAGATACTG
Source organism: Macaca fascicularis (assembly GCF_037993035.2). Taxonomy (NCBI): domain Eukaryota; kingdom Metazoa; phylum Chordata; class Mammalia; order Primates; family Cercopithecidae; genus Macaca; species Macaca fascicularis. The sequence goes on along the minus strand of NC_088395.1, from coordinate 122,701,583 downwards.
AAAGCAATTGCAACAAAAGCAAAAGTTGACAAATGAGATCTAACTAAACTTAAGAGCTTTTGCACAGCAAAAGAGACTCTCAACAGAGTAAACATAGCCTACAGAATTGGAGAAAATATTTGCAAACTCTCCAAATGACAAAAGTCTAATACCCAGCATATACAAAGAACTTAAACAAATTTCCAAGAGAAAATCAACCCCATTAAAAAGTGGGCAAAGAACATGAAACAGATACTTTTCAAAAGAAGACATTAATGTGGCCAAGAAGTATATGAAAAAAAATTAAAAACTCAATATCACTGATCATTATAGAACAGCAAGTCAAACCGCAATGAGATACCATCTCATGCCAATCAGAATGACTATGACTAGAAAGTCAAAAATAATATGCTGGGAAGGTTGTGGAGAAAAAGGAACACTTATACACTGTTGGTAGGAGTATAAATTAGTTCAACCATTATGGAAAGCAGTATGGCAATACCTCAAAGAGCTAAAAGCAGAACTCCCATTCCTCCCAGTAATCCCTTTACTGAGTACCTAGCCAGAGTAATATAAATCATTCTACCATAAAGACACATGCACACAAATGTTCATTGCAGCACTATTCACAATAGCAGAGACATGGAATCAACCTAAATTCCCATCAATGACAGATTGGATAAAGAAAATGTGGTACTATACACCATGGAGTCCTTTGCAGCCATAAAAAAAAAAAACAAGATTTTGTCTTTTATGGGAACATGGATGGAGCTGGAGGCTATTATCCTTAGCAAACTAATGCAGGAATAGATAATCAAATACGGCATGTTCTCACTTATAAGTGGGGACTAAATGATGAGAACTCATGAACACAAAGAAGGGAACAACAGACACTGGGGCCTACTCGAGGGTGGAGGCTGGGAGGAGGAAGATGAGAAGAACTATAACTGTTGGGTACTGGGCTAATTTCCTGGGTGATGAAATAACCTGCACAACAAACCCCTGTGACATGAGTTTACCTATGTAACAAACCTTCACATATACCCCAAACCTAAAATAAAAGTTTAAAAAAAACAAGAAGAAAAAAAGAAAAGAGAAAAATCTCAGTATTGAGAAAACTTCCTTCCAGGAAGTATGATAGAAGAAACTCTTCCTCAGAGAACTGGATGTAGGACTTTTAGGTACTTATGACTAATGTTTTTCTCCCTCTTAAGGAAACATCATTCATCAAGATTGTGGACAGAGGACTTACTAGTAGAGAGCAGTTGATTTCCCAGTAACCGGTTAACTCACTCTACAAAGAGGCAGTCCAGGCATGTCATATTAGAGGTCCCTCCAACACATGAATCATTGATATCAATTACTAATAAAGAACTTACTTTGCACCGGGTACCACATTAAACTTTTTACTTATTTTAACTGTTAACCACTTTACATTTGAGAAAATTAAGACTCTAAGAGTTATATAACTTACATAAAGCAACACAGAGATGAGTATAAATCAAGGTAATATGGCTCCAGTGTCTATACTCTTAACTACTACACTATAATGTCCATGCTAGTATGACCATTCTGTAGCTGAGCACTGTGCTAACTGAACTACAGGTTTAGCAAAAAGGTGAAATACAAGTCTTTCACCTTTTAATCTAATTTTTTTAAATGAACATACAAAAAATGCAGACTACAACATAGGTCCAGGCAGAGATGAGCTTAAAGGAACAATGCCTGAAAGACGTTTATAAAATTGCTTTTTAAAAACTTTTTGAGATGCCATCTCTGTCTATCCCCAGGCTGGAGTGCAGTGGCCTGATCCCAGCTCACTGCAACCTCCAGCTCCTGGGTTCAAACAATTCTCCTGCCTCAGCCTTCCGAGTAGCTGGGATTAGAGGCACCTGCCACCATGCCCGGCTAATTTTTGTATTTTTAGTAAAGATGGGGTTTCACGATATTGGCCAGGCTGGTCTTGATCTCCTGACCACAAGTGATCCACCTGCCTTGGCCTCCCAAAGTGCTGGGATTACAGATGTGAGCCACCATGTCTGACCTCTAGAAGAGCTTTTGTTTTATGGTTTGTCTTTCTTAATGATTCATGCAATTTCCTGAACTGTTGATTCAACAACCAGATTGAGTGACATCGCTGGAATGATCAATCGGCTGTAATGAAGCCTGGTTCTCTCATCCAAACTGCCCATTTCTATTCTCCCCAAGACCCTGGCACATCTTCTTTAAATAATTTGTGTTTTAATTGTTTAATCCGACTTTCATGATTGTTATCCAGTTTTTGGGGGGGCTAGCAATCAATACCATCTTCCCAATGGGTTCTACAAACTCCGAAAAATCTTGACAGTCTGTATATTTGATAGTGTCCTATGTACGATGATCTTTATAAATTTGTATATTGTTAGAAGCAAATTTTTAGTTTCAGGTTGTGCTTCATAAAAGAAAATATTTCTACACAAATCTCCTACCTACCTTTGCTATACTGAAATGAAAATTGCTTAGCTGCCATCTTGTGGCAAATAACACATGCTGAAAAAAAAAATCAACATTTCATGGTAAGTCTCAAGATTTCCATTTTAATTTCCTCTTAATGGATGATTCTGTATCCATTTCACCTGCCTTTAAGGTAAGAACCATTACTATTTTTGTTCTGAGATTTTTTGGATAGCAGAGTAATGTCAGCATTTACACTACAGTAGTTCTTTTAGAACACCTATTTTACTTTACATAAAAAAAAAAACATTCCACAGATTAGATGAATATAAATGCATGGGAATTTATCATTGCCCTAATTTGAGACAAATTATGAAGAAGTGGTTGAATGTGGCCCACTAAAGTGTTTCTTAAAGTCTCAGCACTGTCTACTTCATTCTGAAAGACAACCAGTTAGAGACAGTGAAATGAAATCTACCTTCACATTTTTTCCAGTGAGCTCACTCACTATTCCTAAAGCTGATGAATTCCATTTTTGAGTCCTATTTATCTGTGTTGAGAACAACTTGGTACTGTCCTCTCACCCAATTTGATTTACACTTGGGTATGCTTACTTATTCCAATATTTAAGTTAGGTCTCACACCTTCAGGCCTTAAATATAACTCTGGCCGAAGAATGTATAAAGGAGATTTTGCTTCAGAATCAAGTTTGTTTTGCTAACTTTGTTGCACTGCAATCAAGGTAGGCAGTATGCATAGTGATTAAGTGCACTGTGTGTGAACTCAGACTACCTGAATCCTGGCTTTCCGTTTTACTAGCTGTCTTTGAACAAACCACTTAACATTTTCATGCTACATCTTCCGCAAATTTAAAATGAGGATCATAATAGCATCTTCCTAATAGTATTGAGTTAACAAGTAAATTTCTTTGAACAGTGCTGAACAAAGAATAAGTATTCAACAATATGAGTCAATAATTGTTTTGTCTCTTCTTAATGCCAGGTCACTCTGCTGATATCTAATTCTCAACGTTCAATCATCCTACCCTTTCAAAACTGATTTAGCAAATGTTTACTGAGTCCATGGTATGTGCCACACCTAATCCAAGGTACTGAAGCTACAAGAGTTCAAAGGACAGGCAATGTCAACTATTGTGCAGTTTACAACAGAGAGGGTAGTAGACTACAAACAGATACATGCACAAACAGCATAATTTCAGAAAGTGAGGGAAACAGGAAAATGTAAATGCCTAAAATAGTTGGTCGAACTTGTAAAGTTAGAGAGGGAAAAATTAGTTGTAGAAAATGAGATTGGAGAGGTAGGAAGAAATCTGAGAATGTAGGGCTTTGTGGGATATGTTAAGGACTTTAAATCTCATTCTAAGTGCAGTTAGAATCCTTTGGAGGGTTTTGAAGCAGGGAGTTACATAGTCAAGTGTTGTTTGTTTTTAAAAGATCATATTCTGTATTGCATCACCCTAAAAGCTAAGAAAACTTATCTTCAGAGAATGAAGCACATGTGTCAATAGAAACAAATGTAAGAGATCACAAGAAAGTCTCTCCCCCAAGATGAATTCCATTTATACTCAAGTTCCATGGGGTAATTCTTTAAAAGAACTTCTCCCTTTTTTATTTAAGGTATTTCTGATTGTTTTCTGTTGATTTCCAACTGACCGAAATATATCTAACTATCTTACTCTTCTACCTCTAAACTTGAAAAATTCATTTTATCTACCTTTATCATACTACGGATTTTTCTCTATCTTCATGTTATGAACATCTTCTCAGTGAAAAAAACTAGGGTCTTCTTATGTCTTACAAGTTCAAATGGTCTGAATGTGCACTTTTTTATTATGCTCCTGAATGACATTTTGTCTTTTCCTGCAACAGAATTAGGAGTCAAAGGATTAACAAAAGTAAGACATATTTGGAGTGCTGCAAATTCTGGGGAACTGACTAAGTGTCAAGTTATGGAAATAGACCCTGTCAGGCCAAAAACAAACATGGATTTCAAGACAATATAACAGCCACATGGTATAGATAAGCTGTTGACATAGTGATGGCAATGAATAAAATTGTCTCTCAACAAGTGTACAAAGCAGAACCATGGACAATTCAGTAACACGGTTCAGAGATCTAAACAGGCAGGCTGCACCAAGGAAAGTCTGGTAGCTGGTAATAAGGCCTTAGTTATAGGAATTCCATTTGGGATCAGAACTAGCAAGAAAAAGGCAGGATCCCCATCTCTTCATGACTTTGTAGCTTATCAGTACAGAAAAGTTTCAATGACAAGGTAGAGACTCAGTTACCTGACCTGAGATTAAAAGTTTGAAAAAAACTAGAATCGAATTTGCCTTGATGTTGAATTCCTTGTGTGTGATGTTGCAGCTCCAATTATTTGTCCAAAAGCAGGAGAAAGAGATGAACTTTCAGTTGGTAGAGGGCTGAGATCAAAGACCCCAAATTTGGGACAAGCTTACTACATTGTTCATTTATGAATTACATATTGATACAAAGAGTAGCTTAAAGAAGTGACTACTCCACTTATCTGACTTTTCAACTATTGTTCTCCTTAGAAAATGTCATATCTTTCAGATGCAGGCCTATTCTCAACTTATGTGAAATCAACAAATTGCTTCTCAGAGGTGCTAGACACTTCCCATTTGATAATGTTTTCAGTCTTTTCTTCATTTTTATAAATGTTTTAAAAGTCAAAAGTAGATAATACATTGTTTAGGAATATATTCTCTTTTTATTTTTATTTTTTATTTTTTGAACAATAATTAGAGATTTTAATAACACACTTTCAATAATGGATAGAAGAACTAGACATAAGAACAACAAGGAAGTAAAAAATTATAATTAGACCTAAAAGATATTTATAGACTACACCAAACAATAGAATACACATTCTTCTCAAGTTTACATGGAACATCCTTCAGAATAGACGACAGAATACGCATTCTTCTCAAGTTTACGTGGTACATTCTTCAGAATAGACTATATGTTGGGCCACCAAACAAATCTCAGCAAATGTAAAAAGAATAAAATCATACAAAGTTTGTTTTCCCACCACAATGAAATGAAATTAGAAATCAGTAACAGAAGGAAATTTGGAAAATTCACAAATATGTGAAAATTAAGCAACATACTCCTAAATAATCAATGAACTGAAGAAGAATCACAAAGGATATTAAAAACTACTTTGAGATGAATGAAAGTAAACATAACATACTCAAATATATAAAATGGCATAGGCACAAAACTCAGAGGAACATTTATGGATGTAAATGCTTATATTAAAAGAGAAAAAAATCTCAAATCAATAACCTAATATTCCACCTTAAGACACTAGACAAAAAGAACAAAGTAAACCCAAAGCAAACAGAGGAAAGAAAATAATAAAGATGAGAGCAAAAATAAGTGATATAGAGAATAGAAAAAAATCAATAAAGCCAAAATTTGTTTAAAAATTTTTTTAATGACAGATCTTTGGCTAGTCTGATCAAGAATAAAAAGAGAGAAGAGTCTCAGGAATTAAAGTGGACAATACTACCAACTTTATAGAAATTATAAAAAGATTATAAACGAATACTATGAACAATTGTATACCAGCAAATTAGTTAATTTAGATGAAATGGACACATTTTTTAAACTTTTATTTTAGTTTTGAAGGTACATGTGCAGGTTTATAATATAGGTAAACTCATGTCACAAGGGTTTGTTTTACAAATTATTTCATCACCCAGGTACTGAGCCTAGTACCTAACAGTTATTTTTTTCTAATCCTCTGTCTCCTCCCAACCTCAACCCTTATGTAGGCCCCAAGGTCTGTTGTTCACTTCTTTTTGTTCTTGAGTTCTCATCATTTAGCTCCCACTTACAAGTGAGAAGATGCAGTATTTGGTTTTTCTGTTCCTGCATTAGTTTTCTAAGGATAATAGTCTCCAACTTCATCCATGTTCCTGCAAAAGTCATGGTCTCATTCTTTTTATGCCTGCGTAGTATTCCATGGTGTATATGTACCACATTTTCTTTATGCAGTCTATCATTGATGAGCATTTAGGTTGAGCCCATATCTTTGCTATTGTGAATAGTACTGCAATGAATATTCATGTGCATGTGTCCTTATGGAAGAAATATTTATATTCCTCTGCATATGTATCTCATAAACAGATTGCTGGGTGGAATGGTAGTTCTGCTTTTTAGCTTTTGAGGAGTCACCATGCTCATTGCAATGGTTGAACTAATTTATACTCCTACCAACAGTGCTTAAGTGTTCCCTTTTCTCCACAACATTGCCAGCATCTGCTATTTTTGACTTTTTAATAATAGCCATTCTGACTGGTGTGAGGTAAGATGGTATCTCATTGGGGTTTTGATTTGCAGTTCTCTAATGATCAGTGATATTGATGTTTTCTTCCTGTGCTCGTTGGTCACATGTATGACTTCTTTTGAAAAGTGTCTGTTCATGTCCTTTGCCCACTTTTTAACAGGGTTGTTTGTTTTTCTCTTGTAAATTTGTTTAATTTCTTTGTAGATGCTGAATATTAGGCTATCATCATATGTATAGTTGGCAAATATTTTCTACATTCTATAGGTTGTCTGTTTACTCTGTCGATAGTTTCTTTTGCTGTGCAGAAGATCTTAAGTTTAATTAGGTCCCATTTGTCCATTTTTGCTTTTACTGTAATTGCTTTTGGTGTTTTCATCGTGAAAACTTCACCAGTTCCTATGTTCAGGATGGTATTGCCTTTGTTGTCTTCCAGGGTTTTCACAGTTTTGGGTTTTACCTTTAAGTCTTTAATCCATCTTGAGTTGATTTTTGTATATGATGTAAGGAAGGGGTCCACTTTCAATCTTCCACATATGGCTAGTCAGTTATCCCCACACCATTTATTGAACAGGGAGTCCTTTTCCCATTGCTTTTGCCAGCTTTGTTGAAAGTCAGATGGTCATGGGTGTGCAGCCTTATTCCTGGGCTCTCTTTACCATTCCAGTGGCTTATGTGCCTGTTTTTGTACTGGTACCATGCTTGTTTGGTTATTCTCACCCTGTAGTGTTTTTAGTCTTGAATCATAGAAACTAATGCCATAGAAAAGAAAGAAAGAAGGCATATGTGCACAGAGAATCAAGCAGATCACTGAACACATTGCTGGCCAAAGAGCTAACTGCTTAATAATGTAGCTCAGACTAACATTACTGAGAAATTACACTTTGTACCCCTGTCTTCTCCAATACATACTTCTTCACACATATTATGGGTGAAATGAAAACAATACATGGCCTGAAACAAAAAGCAAAGGCTGATGTTAGCTTGCAAGACCTAAATTAATGTTTATACTTAAATCTTCTCAAAATGCTGCTGCTTCAGTCAAGCAAAAAATGTTTGTGGTCTTAGTGGAGGTTAAAAGAAAAATACATGTTTCAAATGAGTCATTGAGTTTCTGAAACTGGGATATTTCTGATCTAAAGATGACTGAACTTCTACTTTGGGTCTTTGAGAATGAGGCTGAAATTTACTATGAAATGCTGTTTTTTCAAATTTTAAACTATGCCTAGAGCAAAATCATTAATAATGTCTGAACAATCACAAAAGACAAAAAAATCTACATCCTCCATTTCACTGTAATTGGGGACAGTTGATACAGAGATAATGAAGTGTCCAAATAGCCTTGATAAGCTAAATGCTAAATATTTTCTGCATGAATACTGCAGAAGTTTGAGGACTCTCTTGGTGTTAGGGTTAACGCTTTCAAAGAATCATTCCTTAGCAGCTCTTCCATTCAAAAGCCTTGTTAATCACATAAAGACTGCTTTCTTGATTTCATTATTGTATTTCTATTACACTTGTTCTGAAATCTCTAGTAACAGATAAATTGATACTAAATGTTTCTAGACAGATGACCTATAACAATATAAATTAATGTCAGTCCAAGATCATGAACAGTGTTAAGAGGTCCTATTACATACTCCATCACCCATTTTCCTGAGGCATTATTCTAAAGCTTTACTGTCCTCCTCAGGAGCTTAATCAAGGCCCATTACATAATTTACAGGTCTCAGTATAAAATGAAAATGCAGGACCTCTTGTTCAAAAAGAAAAATTAAAATAAACTAAACTAAAATAAAAAGCATGTTTTCCTTCACAGTCTCTGTCTAAATGTGATGTTCTTTTTTTGTCTTTTTTATTTTTTAATTGAGAAATAGAATTGTACATATTTATATTGTAAAACATTCTATACACATACACACATTGTGATATGGCTAAATTAAGCTAATTAACACATTTATTACTTCATATACTTATTTTTTTGTATGTATTGAGAACATTTAAAATATACTCTTGGTAATTTTGAAGTAAGTGATACATTGTTACTAACTACAGCTTTCATGTTATACAGTAGGTATCCTGAACTTATTCCCCTTGTGTAACTGAAATGATGTATCCTTTCACCAACATCTCTCCAATTCCTCCACCCCCAGTTCCTGGCAACCACCATTTACTTTCTGCTTCTATGAATTTGAATTTCTTCTTTTTTTTTCCAGTTTTTAAAATTATTATTATACATTAAGTTCTAGGGTACATGTGCATAATGTGCAGGTTTGTTACATATGTATACTTGTGCCATGTTGGTGTGCTGCACCCATCAACTTGTCAGCACCCATCAACTTGTCATTTACATCAGGTATAACTCCCAATGCAATCCCTCATCCCTCCCCATGATAGGCCCCGGTGTGTGATGTTCCCCTTCCCGAGTCCAAGTGATCTCATTGTTCAGTTCCCACCTATGAGTGAGAACATGCGGTGTTTGGTTTTCTGTTCCTGCAATAGTTTGCTGAGAATGATGGTTTCCAGCTGCATCCATGTCCCTACAAAGGACACAAACTCATCCTTTTTTATGGCTGCATAGTATTCCATGGTGTATATGTGCCACATTTTCTTAATCCAGTCTGTCACTGATGGACATTTGGGTTTATTCCAAGTCCTTGCTATTGTGAATAGTGCCGCAATAAACATACGTGTGCATGTGTCTTTATAGCAGCATGATTTATAATCCTTTGGGTATATACCCAGTAGGGTACTTCCAGTTCTAGATCCTTGAGGAATCGCCATACTGTTTTCCATAATGGTTGAACTAGTTTACAATCCCACCAACAGTGTAAAAGTGTTCCTATTTCTCCACATCCTCTCCAGCACCTGTTGTTTCCTGACTTTTGAATGATCACCATTCTAACTGGTGTGAGATGGTATCTCATTGTGGTTTTGATTTGCATTTCTCTGATGGCCAGTGATGATGAGCATTTTTTCATGTGTCTGTTGGCTGTATGAATGTCTTCTTTTGAGAAATGTCTGTTCATATCCTTTGCCCACTTTTTGATGGGGTTGTTTGTTTTTTTCTTGTAAATTTGTTTGAGTTCTTTGTAGGTTCTGGATATTAGCCCTTTGTCAGATGAGTAGATTGCAAAAATTTTCTCCCATTCTGTAGGTTGCCTGTTCACTCTGATGGTAGTTTCTTTTGCTGTGCAGAAGCTCTTTAGTTTAATGAGATCCCATTTGTCAATTTTGGCTTTTGCTGCCGTTGCTTTTGGTGTTTTAGACATGAAGTCCTTGCCCATGCCTATGTCCTGAATGGTACTACCTAGGTTTTCCTCTAGGATTTTTATGGTATTAGGTCTAACATTTAAGTCTTTAATCCATCTTGAATTAATTTTCGTATAAGGAGTAAGGAAAGGATCCAGTTTCAGCTTTCTACTTACGGCTAGCCAATTTTCCCAGCACCATTTATTAAATAGGGAATCCTTTCCCCATTTCTTGTTTCTCTCAGGTTTGTCAAAGATCAGATGGCTGTAGATGTGTGGTATTATTTCTGAGGACTCTGTTCTGTTCCATTGGTCTATATCTCTGTTTTGGTACCAGTACCATGCTGTTTTGGTTACAAAGACAAGAACCACATGATTATCTCAATAGATGCAGAAAAGGCTTTTGACAAAATTCAACAGCCCTTCATGCTAAAAACGCTCAATAAATTCGGTATTGATGGAACGTACCTCAAAATAATAAGAGCTATCTATGACAAACCCACAGCCAATATCATACTGAATGGGCAAAAACTGGAAAAATTCCCTTTGAAAACTGGCACAAGACAGGGATGCCCTCTCTCACCACTCCTATTCAACATAGTGTTGGAAGTTCTGGCTAGGGCAATTAGGCAAGAGAAAGAAATCAAGGGTATTCAGTTAGGAAAAGAAGAAGTCAAATTGTCCCTCTTTGCAGATGACATGATTGTATATTTAGAAAACCCCATTGTCTCAGCCCAAAATCTCCTTAAGCTGATAAGCAATTTCAGCAAAGTCTCAGGATACAAAATTAATGTGCAAAAATCACAAGCATTCTTATACACCAGTAACAGACAAACAGAGAGCCAAATCAGGAATGAACTTCCATTCACAATTGCTTCAAAGAGAATAAAATACCTAGGAATTCAACTTACAAGGGATGTAAAGGACCTCTTCAAGGAGAACTACAAACCACTGCTCAGTGAAATCAAAGAGGACACAAACAAATGGAAGAACATACCATGCCCATGGATAGGAAGAATCAATATCGTGAAAATGGCCATACTGCCCAAGGTTATTTATAGATTCAATGCCATCCCCATCAAGCTACCAACGAGTTTCTTCACGGAATTGGAAAAAACTGCTTTAAAGTTCATATGGAACCAAAAAAGAGCCCGCATCTCCAAGACAATCCTAAGTCAAAAGAACAAAGCTGGAGGCATCACGCTACCTGACTTCAAACTATACTACAAAGCTACAGTAATCTTTGCCTTATTTTGAAATGGCCTTTTAAAGTCATCCTTTGTAGGGGGAAATTTGCATCTGTAAAGAATCTCTATTAACACAGCTATATCTTTTCCTTCCAGGAGCTCCCAATCCTGAAGATATTAACTGAGAGTCCTTTAAAGGTCTGAATAGGAAACTTTTATCATCTATTGTCTCTAAGGGCAGTCACTATGAGTCTTCAAAAGAACCATGGTCTTCACATTCTATCTTAACCTGAACATTTCCTTTCTATTAATCCCAGGCCTTTAGAAAACCTCAATGAATTGTCAATTGGAAAATGTTTAAATTTATCTATAGTCTGGAAACCTGCCCACCGCTTTGAATTGTCTTGCCTTTCTGGACGAAGCCAATGTCTTTCTTAAATGTATTTGCTTGATTACTCATGCCTCCCTAAAATGTATAAAACCAAGCTGTACCCCAACCATCTTGGGCACATGTTCTCAGAACCTCCTGAGGGCAGTGTCATGGGCCATGGTCACTCATATTTGGCTTAGAATGAATCTCTTTGAATATTTTACTGAGTTTAACTTTTCGTCGACAGTTATGTTTTGCCTCCTTTTGATGATAGCCATTCTAATTGGAGTAAGGTAATATCTCATTGTTGTTTTAATTGGCATTACCCTGATAATTAATGATGTCAAGCATTTTTTCATATATACCTTCTGATTATCTCTATGTCTTCTTTTGAGAAAAGTCTACTCAATTTCTTCACCTATTTTTAACTGGGCTGTTTGTTTTCTTGCTATTGAGTAGTTTGAGTTCATTATATATTTTGGATATTAAACCCTTATCAGATGTTTGGTTTGCCAGTATTTTCTCCCATCCCATAGGTTTTCTCTTCACTCTGTCAATTATCTGCTGTGTGGAAGATTTCCAGTTTAATACAATCCCATTTATCTATTTTTAATTTTGTTGACTATGCTTTTGATCTCAAAATCTATTAGAAAGAGTAGTAACTGAAAGAGCATGGCACAAAAAGAGACATATAGACCATGGAAGAGAATAGAGAGCCCAAAAATAAACTCACACATTTAAGGTCAATTGATCTTTCACCAAGGCATCAAGAACACACAATGGGGAGAGAACAATCTCTTCAATAAATGGTATTGGGAAAATTGGATATCTACATGCAGAAGAATGAAAATGGACCTTCATCTTACACCATGTGCAAAAATCAATTCAAATGGATTAAAGACTTAAAATAAAATCTGAAACTTTAAAACTATTAGAAGGAAGCATAAGGAAAAAGCTTCTTTCCATTGGTCTAGGCAAAGATATTTTTTGACATAATGCTTTTCTAATTACAATATAAAACTCTACTCCCTCAGGTGTAGAGATCCTCATGAGACAAATGCAGAAACTCACAATTAGGGCCTTACCCCATGACTTAGTAAATGGGACATGCACACCTATCTCTGACCTTCATCATGTCCATGCCCAAGCCTCTTTCAGGGATGCAGGGTGGCAGCAGAAATTGTGTGTGTGAAGGGCAATGGCAGCAAACAATCAGTCCTGAAGAAGTAGGGAGGAAGTAGCAGGCTGAGGAACACCTGAGCCAATGCTCCAAATCCCAGCACATGCTCCACTTTCCCACTGGACTTTACTTAGAAATGCAAAGGAAAAATTATTAATAATTCAATTATATGACACAAATATGTATCTAAATATCAAGTTATACCTTATAAATATGTATAATTATAAAATGTTTATTTAAAAGTAAATACATGCTTTTTTTAGAAAGAATTTCCAGAAGGCAGCCATAGAGAATTAAACCCCAAATGCAGGATCCCCTTCTGAATGTGAGGCCCTGTGTGACTCTATAGGTCACTGTCCCATGAAGCTATCTCTGCCTCTAGTGCCCATTTGCACCACTGTGAAGAAAATAGAGGTATTTAGTTATGAATTTATTCATCTTCTTGGTTTACCATCTGCAGACAGCAATATCTTCTACCTATCCTTTTATTTTTTTCACCATTTTATAAAATATAATATGCTTCCTTCTTATCAAAGCTAATTCATTCACATGTGTTCCATGTCCCATGTCCTTATGACATCCTCTAATGATTTCCTCTATCAAGTGTATTTACTCTTTTCTGATCTTCAACATCTTTCTCTTTATTGGCTCTTTCTCTTCAGGCTACAAATATATTCAAATTGTTATCAATTGTTAACAACCCTCCACTGACCCTGAATACTCCTTTAACTTTTATCCTATTTCCCTAATTATCTGCACAGCCAAGGTTCTAGAAATAGTAATAGTAATTCAAAATGTTCCCCAATCTGACCTCTTTTAACCATCTCCATTATCTCCATAATCCACGCTAGATTCAATTGAACAATTTTAATATTCCACTAAATAGTCAATCTGCTTCCACTCCTGCCATTCTAGACTCCATTCTCCACAAGGCAGTCACAATGATTCTTAAAAACACCAGTTGGGCCTGGCATGGTGGCTCCCACCTATAATCCCAGCATGTTGGGAGGCCAAAACAGGAGGATTACTTGAGCCAAGTAGTTTGAGGCTCCAGTGAGCTGTGATCAACGGTCAGACACTGATGAGCATCTGAAAGCATCGAGGCCCACCAGGAAAACATGACCTCACCAAATGAACTAAATAAGGCACCAGGGACCAATCCTGGAGAAACAGATATGTGACATTTAAGAAAGATAATTAAAAAACTCTGTGTCGAGGAAACTCAGATAAATTCAAGATAACACAGAAAATGAATTCAGAATTCTTAAAATTAACAAAGTTATTACAATAATTAAAAAGAATCAAACAGAAATTTTGGAGTTAAATAATGCAATTTTTATACTTAAAGTTGCATCAGAATCTCTTAATAGCAGAACTGATCAAACAGAAAAAAACAATTAGTGAATTTCAAGATAGACTATTTGAAAATACACAGAGGAAACAAAAAATAATAAAAAAAGAATGAAGTACACCTGTTAGTTCTAAAAACAGCCTCAATTGGGCAAATCTAAGAGTTATTGACCTTAAAGAGGAGGTAGATAAAGAGATAGGGGTAGAAAGTTTATTTAAAGGGACAATAATGGAAAATTTCCCACGACTATGGAAACATATCAATATTCCAGTACAAGAAGATCACAGAAGGACAAGCAGATTTTACTCAGATTACCTCAAGGCTTTTAGTAATCAAACTGTCAAAGGTCAAGGGTAAATAAAGAATATTAAAAATACACAAGACAAAAGAAAAAAACAACATGCAATGTAGCTTCAATATGTCTGGAAGTAAGCTTTTCAGTAGAACGTTTAGAGGCCAGAAGAGAGATGCATGAAATATTAAAGTGCTGGAAAAAAAAAACTTTAATTTTAGAATAGTATGCCCGCAAAAATATGCTTCAAACACAAAGAAGAAACAAAGACTTTCTAAGACAAATACAACTTGAGGGATTTCATCAACGTCAGGCCTGTCCCATAAGAAATGCCAAAACGAGTACTACAATCAGAAAGAAATTGATGTTAGTGAGCAATAAGAAATCATCTGCAGATACAAAACTCACTAGCAATAGTAAGTACACAGAAAACAGAATATTATAACTCTGTAACTGTTTTCTGTAAACTACTCTTAAGTAGAAAGACTTAAAGATGAACAAATCAAAAATATAACTACAATACTTTTTAAGACATGGCAGTACCATAAGATGTAAATAGAAACAACAAAATGTTAAAAAGATAAGAGATGAAGTAAAAGTGTAGAGTTTTTGTTTTCCTTTTGCTTGCTTGCTTGTTTGTGCAATCAGTGTTAAGTTGTCCTCACTTTAAAATAATGAGCTATAAGATTGTAGTTGCAAGCTGCATGGTAACGTCAAATCAAAAAAATACAAGAGTTGTACAAAAAACAAAAGTAAGAAATTGGATCATACCACCAAAGAAAATTGTCTTCACTAAAGTGAAGACAACAAGAAAGGAAAGAAACAAGAGAAGACCACAAAACAACCATGAAACAAATTGCAATACAGCAGGGGTAAATGCTCATTTATGAATAATAACATTGAATGTAAATGGACTAAACTTTCCAATCAAAAGACATACAGTGGCTGAATGGATTTTTAAAAAGACCCAATGATCTGTTGCCTACAGGAAAAATACTTAACCTATAAGACCTATGAGGATACACATAGACTAAAAATAAAAGATAAAAATGTTTCATACCAATGGAAATCAAAAAAGAGCAAGAGTAGCTAAACTTATATCAGACAAAATAGATTTCAAGACAAAAACTATAAGAGAGACAAGGTCACTATTGAATGATAAGTGAGTCAATTTAGCAAGACAATATAACAATTTTAAACATCTATGCACCTAACACTGGAGCACCCAGATATATAAAGCAAATATTAGAGCTAAAGAGAGAGAGTGAGAGATCCCAATACAATAATAGCTGGAGACTTCAACACCCCACTTTCAGCATTGGATAGATAATCATGACAGAAAACCAACAAGGAAACATTGAACTTAATTTGTGCTATAGACCAAGTGTATCTTAAAGATACTTAGAGAACATTTCATCCAACAGCTGCAGAATACACATTATTTTTCTCTGCACATGAATCATTCTAAAAGATAAGCCATATGTAAAGCCACAAAACAAGTCTTAAGGAATTGGAAACATTGAAGTAATATCAAGTACATTCTCTGATCACAATGAAATAAAACCAGAAATTATTAACAAGAGAAACATTGGAAAATATACAAACACATGGAAATTAAACAATACGCTCCTTCGTGACAACTAGGCCATTGAAAAAATTAACAAGGAAATGCAAAAATTTATGGAAACAAATGAAGATGGAAACACAATGTATCAAAATCTATGGGATCCTTTGCCCACTTTTTGATGGGGTTGTTTGTTTTTTTCTTGT
This sequence comes from Macaca fascicularis, assembly GCF_037993035.2. NCBI lineage: Eukaryota > Metazoa > Chordata > Mammalia > Primates > Cercopithecidae > Macaca > Macaca fascicularis. Next base: position 122,685,438 of record NC_088395.1, on the reverse strand, counting down.
AAATTTGTTTGAGTTCTTTGTAGGTTCTGGATATTAGCCCTTTGTCAGATGAGTAGATTGCAAAAATTTTCTCCCATTCTGTAGGTTGCCTGTTCACTCTGATGGTAGTTTCTTTTGCTGTGCAGAAGCTCTTTAGTTTAATTAGATCCCATTTGTCAATTTTGGCTTTTGCTGCCGTTGCTTTTGGTGTTTTAGACATGAAGTCTTTGCCCATGCCTATGTCCTGAATGGTACTACCTAGGTTTTCCTCTAGGGTTTTTATGAACAGACATTTCTCAAAAGAAGACATTCATACAGCCAACAGACACATGAAAAAATGCTCATCATCACTGGCCATCAGAGAAATGCAAATCAAAACCACAATGAGATATCATCTCACACCAGTTAGAATGGCGATCATTAAAAAGTCAGGAAACAACAGGTGCTGGAGAGGATGTGGAGAAATAGGAACACTTTTACACTGTTGGTGGGATTGTAAACTAGTTCAACCATTATGGAAAACAGTATGGCGATTCCTCAAGGAGCTAGAACTAGAAGTACCATATGACCCAGCCATCCCATTACTGGGTATATACCCAAAGGATTATAAATTATGCTGCTATAAAGACACATGCACACGTATGTTTATTGTGGCACTATTCACAATAGCAAAGACTTGGAATCAACCCAAATGTCCATCAGTGACAGACTGGATTAAGAAAATGTGGCACATATACACCATGGAATACTATGCAGCCATCAAAAAGGATGAGTTTGTGTCCTTTGTGGGGACATGGATGCAGCTGGAAACCATCATTCTCAGCAAACTATCACAAGAACAGAAAACCAAACACCACATGTTCTCACTCATAGGTGGGAACTGAACAATAAAATCACTTGGACTCAGGAAGGGGAACATCACACACCGGGGCCTATCATGGGGAGGGAGGAGGGAGGAGGGATTGCATTGGGAGTTATACCTGATGTAAATGACGAGTTGATGGGTGCTGACGAGTTGATGGGTGCAGCACAGCAACATGGCACAAGTATACATATGTAACAAACCTGCACGTTATGCACATGTACCCTAGAACTTAAAGTATAATAATAATAAAAAATAAAAAATAAAAAAAATATTTGCTAAAACAAAACATAAAAAAGGAAATCAATCTGAAAATCTCTAAGCTTGTTGAAATTCAGGGTGGGGCTCCCATTGTGTTTTTAGAATAAGATTAACTGGAGGAGGAGGAAATAAATTTATACGATGAAAACTAAAAAAAAAAAAAAAAAAAAAAAAAAAAAAAAAATCTATGGGATACAGCAAAAGCAGTACTAAGGAAAGTTTAAAGCAAAAACTACCTACATCAAAAAAGCAGCAAAACATGAAATAAACTATCTAATCATGCATCTTAAAGAAGAATAAAAGCAAGAAAAGAGCAAACCCAAAATTAGTAGAAGGAAAGAAATAATGAAGATTAGAGCAGAAATAATTGCAATTAAAACAAAAAATACAGGAGATCAACAAAACAAAAAGTTTAGTTTTTAAAAATTTATTTACAGTATGGTTTCCAAATTTATTCCTTTAAATTATTTTCCTGTTTGGGTATAGTAGAAATATACACATGCTGTAATTTTATGGAAAAGCAACATTTAGTTCAGGACCAGTTACTGTGCAAGTGCTAGAAAAATGCAAAGTAGATATTTGAATACATAAAAATTAAAAATGTTTGAAACACAATTATATCTATTCTAAAAAATTTATTTTATTATTTATTCAATGGTTAGGGGTTTTTTTGTTGCTAATTGTACTCATAAAAATGTACACCCTGCTATGTATTCAAGATAATATCGTAAGAAAATTTCCATTTTATTATTTTTCTGTATTAAAAGTAAATTTGAGCGCTAAAGAAAACAAAAGAAAATATTAACTGTTGAGAGTTTTGGGAAGATTTTTAAAAGGTTGAGGCATGTATCACCAAAATTCTTTCAATGTATACAAATAATAATTATAACGAAGCAAGGTTATATTGTTCTCCATATTTAATCGACTATGTTACTTTACACTTTTAAATGTTTATGTGTGTGTCTAAAACTTCATAGCTGTGTTATTTTGTGTTATTCTTTTGAAGTTTTAGTTTCAGGGAATACATGTACAGGTTTGTTACAGAGGTAAATTGTGTGTTGCAGTGGTTTAGTATGCAGATAGTTTTGTTACCTAGGTAATCAGCATAACTCCTCACCCACCTCCCACACTTCACCCTCAAAGAGGTCCCAGTGTCTATTGTTCCCTTACTTGTGTGCATGTATACTCAATGTTTAGCTCCCAATTACAAGTGAGAACAGGTGGCATATGGTTTTCTATTCCTGTGATAATTCACTTAAGATTGTGGCCTCTGGCTCCATCCATGCTGCCGCAAAGGACATGATATCTTTTTTTTTTAAGCTGCACAGTATTCCATGGTGTATATGTACCACATTTTCTTTATCCTGTCTACCATTGATGGGCATCTATGTTAATTACATGTCTTTACTATTGTGAATAGGGGTTCAGTGAACATACACGTGCATGTGTCTTTATGGTAGAATAATTATATTTCTTTGGGTATATGCCAGTAATGGGATTGCTGGGTCGAATAGTACTTCTACTTTAAGTTCACTGAGAAATCTCCAAAATGCTTTCCATAGTGGCTGAACTAATTTACATTATCTCCAGCAGTTTATAAGCGTTCCTTTTGTTGCAATTGTTTTGGTGCCTTTGTCATGAAGTCTTTGCCTAGGCCAATGTCCAAAATAGTATTTTTTAGATTTTCTTCTAGGGTCTTTTATATTTAGGTTTTAGGTTTTATATATCTTTAATCCATCTTGAGTTGATTTTTGTATTTGGTGAAAGGTAGGGGTCCAGTTTCTCATGCTCAAGCAATCCTCTCACCTCAGCCTCAGATTAGCTGGGACTACAGGCACACATCACTATGCCCGGCTAAGTTTTGTATTTCATTGTTTGCTTTTGTTGGTCTTGGCAACAGATGGTTGTAGGTATGAAGCTTTAATTCTGTATTGTCTAAGCTATCCCATTGGTCTATGTGTCTGTTCTTATACCAGTGCTATGCTGTTTTAGTTACTGTAATCTTGTAGTATTGTTTGAAGTTGAGTAATATGATGCCTCTGACTTTATTCTTTTTTTATATACACTTTATATTCTAGGGAACATGTGCACAATGTGTGGATTCGTTACATATGTATACATGTGCCATGTTGGTGTGCTGCACCCATTAACTCGCCATTTACATTAGGTATATCTCCTAATGCTATCACGCCCCCCTCCCCCAACCCACAACAGGTCCCAGTGTGTGATGTTCTCCTTCCTGTGTCCAAGTGTTCTCATTGTTCAATTCCCACCCATTAGTGAGAACATGCAGTGTTGGCTTTATTCTTTTGGCTTAGGATTGCTTTGGCTATTTGGGCTCTTTGGGGATCCAAATGAATTATTTTGTTTTTCTAATTCTGTTGAAAAATGTCATTGTTAGTTTCATAAGAATAGCATTAAATCTGTAAATAGCTTTGGGCAATATGTCCGTTTTAGAAAAATTGATTCTTGCCATCGAGGGACATGAATTGTTTTTTTTTTTTTTTTCCATTTGTTTGTGTTGTCTCTGATTTCTTGCAGCAGTGTTTTGTAATTCTCATAGTGTATATATTTTACCTCCCTGGATTGCTGTATTCCTAGATATTTCATTCTCTTTGTGGCTATTGTGAATAGGATTGTGTTCTTTATTTGGTTCTCAGCTTCAATGTTATTGGTGTATAAAAATGTTATGGATGTTTGTACCTTGATTTTGTATCCTGAAATTTTGCTGAAATTGTTTATCAGGTCCAGAAGTCTTTGGGCAGAGCCCATGGAAATTTCCAGGTATAGAATCACATTATCTGCAAACAAGGATAGTTTGACTTCCTCTCTTCCTATACAGATGCCTTTTATTTCTTTCTCTTACCCAACTGGTCTGGCTAGGACTCCGGTACTATGTTGAAGAGAATGGGTGAGAGTGGACATCCTTGTCTTGTTCTGATTGTCAAAGGGAAGGCTTTCAGCTTTTGCCCGTTCAATATGATGTTGACTGTGGGTTTCTCATAGATGGCTCTTATTATATTGAGGTATGTACCTTTGATGCTTAGGGTTTTGTTTTTGTTTTTGTTTTTCAAGGAAACACATCTCCATCTGTAAGCTTATATGGGACCATTGAAAACCAGAGTATGAAAAGAAGTTTTTGTTGTTGTTGTTTATTTATTTATTTTATTTAACTTTTATTTTAACTTCAGGGGTACATGTGCAGATTTGTTACATAGGTAAACTTGTGTCATGGGCGTTTGTTTTACAGATTAATTCATCACCCAGGTATTAAGCCTAGTATCCAATAGTTGTTTTTCTGATCCTCTTCCTCTTCCCACCTTCCACCCTCTGATATGCCCCATTGTGTATTGTTCCCTCTATGTTTCCCTGTGTTCTCCTCATTTTGCTCCCTCTTATACGTGACAACATGCAGTATTTGCTTTTCTGTTCCCGCATTGGTTTGCTAAGTATAATGGCCTCCAGCTCCATCCATGTTCCTGCAAAAGACATGATTTCATTTTTAATGGCTGTATAATATTCCATGGTGTAATACTATGGAGCCATTAAAAAAAAAAAAAAAAAAAAAAAGGATGAGTTAATGTCTTTTGCAGGGACATAAACGAAGCTGGAAAGCATCATTCTCAGCAAACTAACACAAGAACAGAAAACCAAACACCACATGTTCTCACTCATAAGTGGGAGTTGAACAATGAGAACACATGGACACATGGAGGGGAATATCACATACCAGGTCCTGTCGGGGAGTGGGGGGCTAGGGGAGGGATAGCATTAGGAAAAATACCTAATGTAGATGACGTGTTGATGGGTGCAGCAAACCACCATGGCACATGTATGCCTATGTAAAATCCTGCACATGTACCCCAGAACTTAAAGTATAATTTAAAAATATATTCCATGGTGTACATATACTGCATTTTCTTTATCCAGTCTATCATTGATGAGCATTTGGATTGATTCCATGTCTTTGTTATTGTGAAAAGTACTGCAATGAACATATGCATGTATGTGTTTTTATGATAGCATGGTTTATATTCCTTTGGGTATATACCCAGTGATGGGATTGCTAGGTAGAATGGTATTTCTGTTCTTAGGTCTTTGAAGAATTGCCACAGTGTCTTCCACAATAGTTGAACTAATTTACACTCCCAACAGTGTATAAGCATTCCTTTTTCTCCACAACCTCGCCAGCATGTTATTTTTTGACTTTTTAATAATAGCCATTCTGACTGATGTGAGATGGCATCTCATTGCAGTGTTGATTTGCATTTCTCTAATGATCAGTGATGTTGAGCTTTTTTATATGCTTGCTGGCCACAAGTATGTCTTCTTTTGAAAATTATCTGTTGATATCCTTTGCCCATTTTGTAATGGGGTTGTTCATTTTTCTCATGTAAATTTGTTTAAATTTCTTATAGATGCTGGATATTAGAACTTTGTCAGATGCATGCTTTGCAAAATTTTTCTCCCATTCTGTAGGTTACCTGTTCACTCTATTGATATTTTCAGATCCTACAGACATACAAAGAACCATCAGAGAAGATTATGAACACCTCTATACACATAAACTAGAAAATCTAAAAGAAATGGCTAAATTCCTGGACACATACATCCTGCCAAGATTGAACCAGGAAGAAATTGAATCCCTGAACAGACCAGTAATGAGCTCTGAAATTGAATCAGTAATAAATAGTCTACCAACAACAACAACAACAACAGCAACAACAACAACAAAAAGCCCAGGACCAGATGTATTTATGGCTGAATTCTACCAGATGTACACAGAAGAGCTGATACCATTTTTGCTGAAACTGTTTCAAAGAATTGAGGAGGGGGGAACCCTCCCTATCTTATTCTATTGGGTCAGCATCATCCTAATACCAAAACCTGGAACAGACACAACAGCAGCAACATAAAACTTCAGACTGATACCCTTGATAAGCAACAATCCAAAAATCCTCAACAAAATATTGTGAAACCAAATCAGCAGCACATCAAAAAACTTATCTACTATGATTGAGTAGGTTTTATCCCTTGGATGTGAGTTTAGTTCAACATATGCAAATCAGTAAATATTGAGGATTTTTTAACATGAAATAATATTGAGTTTTATTGAAAGCCTTTTCTGTGTCAATTGAGATGATGATGTGGTTTTTGTTTTTATTTCTATTTATATAATGAATCACATTTATTCATTTGCATATGTTGAAACAACCTTGCATCCCAAGAATAAAGCCTACTTGATTATTGTGGATTAATTCTACATTTAAAAATTACTAAAAGAGTATAATTGCATTGCTTATAACAAAAAAAACAAGTGCATGAGGTAATGGATACCTCATTAACCCTGATGTGACTATTTCATACCATATGCCTGTATCAAAATATCCCATATATCCCATAAACATATAAGCCTACTATGTACCCACAAATATTAAAAATATGTTTAAAAAATCTACAACAAACATATATGAATGTTTTTCACAGAATTTTTAATTTCTTGTGTATGTATATCTATACACACATACACATATATACATACATAGACATATATACACATATATATACACATATCTACACATATACACACATACACGTCTTTTTTCTTTTTTATAAATTTAGAAGGTACAATTGCAGTTTTGATATATGGATATATCGTGAAGTGGTAAGGTCTGGGTTTTTGTATCTAACAATCACCCAAATAGTGTACCAGTTAAGAAATTCTCACATGTAAGTATTTCTGTAGGACAGACTCCTAAATGTAAATTTTTGTGTCAATGGGTCACAAATTGCTCTCCAGTAACGTGTTTTACCAATTTACTCTCTTTCACACAGGACTGATATTCCACTGGTATATACTGATGGAGTGCACTGAGCAGTGTCCATTATTGATCAGAGCCAGTATCATACCAATTATTAAATTTTTTTAGTGCCTTACCAATTATTAAATTTTTATAGAATCATGCCTGTTCCCCACAAGCAATATATAATACAGCTCCTTTCTCCTACATCCTCATCTATGCTGTATATTAACAATCTTTTTGATTTTCAAATCCAATATGTAAAACAAATTCATCATGCATGTAATTTGTATTTCCCTGATTACTAATGCAGGTAAGCATCTTTTATGTGTTCATTGGTTATTTGTATTACTTTTTCTTGGAAATGGCTTTTCCTGTTTTTCTACTGGATTATTGAACATTTTCTAATATAATTGGTCATTTCCAAATCTAAACAATATAGAATTTATTTAGATGATATAGACTTTAATCAGTTTTATTTTATAAGCATTATAAATATTTTTATCACTTTGTTATTGATTTTCTTGCAATATATAAATTTTTATGATTTAGGGGATTTTTGTCCTGTTGGGAGTCTCTTCACCATGCCACAATCATAACACAGAACTCAAAAACTTTGCATTAAATTCATATATATATTCATTGTTTCCACATAAACCTAAAAGTTTCAAATAGTTTCCTTTGAAACTTTGATCTTGATTAACTATCTCCTAGTATTTAATGTTTCAGCTGTCTATCTGAATTTTGTTCTTTTGTGAGTATCATACTTGTTTCTCTTTGGAACTTTTTAGTATTGACATCCAGAAATTGTGCTAATGTGTGTTTTAATACCTCAATGTCTTCTTTAATGACTCCTCCTCTGCATTTTGTTGGCCCTTTCAAGGCGAATCCTCCAGGCTTTATTCATCTCATAAAATTATCTTCTATTATGTCATTGGTCATTTTTTTCATTCTGGCATTTCTTTGTAATAGATGTTGGAACTTCCAAGTTGAACCTCAATGTGTTTAACTTTTTCTATAACTTTTCTTTTCCTTGACCTTTTGTACCTACTTCTGAGAGACTCCAAATGCTAATTCTTCTAAGCCATTAATTCATTTTCAACTGTATTTATTTTGTAATTCAATTTATTAATTGTGGGATTATTTTATTTATTTGCATAATAATTTTGAATATATAGTACACAAACTTTGTTTTAAAATATAAACTGTAAAAATTAAAAGGCTATACTATAAATTTAAGTCAACCTCTCATGCCACTGAGATATCCAATTACTCTCCACAGAGTAAATATTATGACCAGTTCCCTGCATCAATTTCCAGTGATATTCCTTCTACATTATATATATATAACGTTATTTAGTGTGTTCACATATATGTGTGTGTATGTATTTGTGTGTGTATATATGTGTGTGTATATATATATCTTTATAAACAAATGGTAAGAAACTATACACACTGTTCATGAACTTCAGTTTTGTAGGGTTTTTATTTGTTTATTTTACTTAATTTATACAGAAGGTCATCCCTCCCATATTAGCTTGTAAAAAGCTGCCTCATTCTTTGTAACAGATACAATGTCTTACATTGTAAAAAATATTGCATAATTTATTATAACATTCCTTTTAAAATAAGTATGTGGGTTGTTTTCTGTCTTTTGCTGTAATAAATAATGCTAAAATAGACACCCTTTCATAAATAATGTTGATCACATATGCCAGCGTAAACTTAGAATGAACTCCTAGAACTGAAATGAATAAAGAAAAGATTATGTATATTATTGCTAAGTTGTTGTTCAAAAGAATCGCACTGACTTACTTTCCTTTGCTTCTGTATGAGAATACCTATTTCCACAAATTTTGCTAATAAATAAGCTACCAATATACTCATCTAGGCCAATTTGATAGGTTAAACTTTATATAAACTTCATATTGTAGCTTAAATTTACATTTCTCTTAGGAGTAGATTCAATTTTTTATTGCTGTTACCAACATATGTCCTCTCTGCATATTACCATCCCCAATATATCAGTTTCTATCACCACTTTAAACACAGTATAAAAGTATGATAGATTTCAAGAAACTGAATATATCATAAGTGTACAGCTCAACATTTTTAGTAAATTCGACATTTTCATGAATCTAGCATTCAGATCAATAATCATAACATTGCCAGTGGCCCAGAAGCACCATTCATGCTCCCTCTCAGTCACTACCCACCACAAAGGGTAATTACCCTTCTGACCTCTAACATAATACTTTTTTGCACTTTATATAAATGGAAACATAAATTATATACTCTTTTGTAACTGGCTTCTTTTACTCAACATTATGTTTGCAAAGTTCATTCATGTTGTTTTATGTAGATAATACCAAACACCTTTACAAAACAGTTGGGCAAATTTATACTTCCATCAGAAGAACATGAGAGTTTCAGTTGTTACAAATTCTTGACAACACTGTGTTTCTGTCTTTTTCTTTTTACTCATTTGGTGGGTAGGTATGTGTATGTGTTTGTGTGTATATGTGTGCGTGTGTGTTTGTGTGTGCATATGTATATCCATTTATAAACAGATAGTAGCCAACTATACAAATCATTCATCAGCTTAGGTTTTGAGGAGGATTTTGTTTATTTGTTTTACTTAACAATTTATACAAAAGGTTGTCCTATTTGTATAAATTATATCACATTGTCTTTTAGTTTGCATTTTTCTAATGGCTAATAAACTTGGAGAGCTTTTCATCTATTTATTGACCATTGCTTATCCTCTATTGTGAAGTGTCCATTTAAAGTGTTTTGCACATTTTTAAATTAAATTAAATATCTTTATTTCTTGATTTCCAGGAATTTTTAATATCTTCTACATACAAATACACTCAGATGTATGTAAAAGTTGCTGTATGTACCAAATAATGTCTCCCACTGTGGCTTACTTTTTCACCTTCTTGATGGCATCTTTCTGTGAATAAATTTTCTCAGTTAAAATAGGGTTCAATTTGTTGTTTGACTTTTTTTATAGATAACGTTTTATATTTTATGTCCTATTAACAAATATTTGCCAACTCCAAGGTTTCAAAGATTCTCTATGTCTTTCTCTACACAAAATATTTTAATACTTCTCACTTTTAGGTCTGCAACTGATCTGCAATTGATATTTTATATTTACGTGTAATGTCAGGGAGGATTCAAAATACACTATTGTCATGGGGATATCCAATTTATCTAGTACTGTCTGTTGAAGAATGTTCATCTTTTAATATTTTAAAAAGACATTTGTATTTCCTTTTCTTTCAACTGCCTACCTAAGTCTTCCAGTATTCCTGTTAGGTTATCTACCTTTTACTTATTTATTTGTAAAACCTTTTTGTGTGTTAACAAAAATTAACTTTTGACTGCTGTAAGTTTAATATTTTAAACAGTTAATGCAGATTATAATTTTTTTATTTCATTTGTGGTGAGTATTTACAGCCATGCATATTTTTGTAGTATTTATGTTAGTTAAATTTATTTAGCTTTTTAAAAAATGGTTTCTAGAATTTGTGACATGCTTAGAAATATCATCCCCACACTAAGATTATGAGACTATTCTTTCATGTGTTCTAATGTCTTTGGGTTTTTATTTTTGTGTTTAAACCCTTTATTATTTTGTAATACATTATTTTCTAAGGAGCAAGTTGTCAGAATCTAACTTTATTTTCTTTATGAGGACTATCCATTTGTTCCAAACCACTTGTAAATAATTCATTTTTCTCTGTTTCTATGAATGACAGATTTTAATATATTATATTTCTGTATGTATTTGACTGCTTCCATATTCTATTTTGTTCCAGTGTCAAGCCTACCATTTCATTGGCCAATACCACTTTGTCTTAGATTTATGTTTATTTTCCCCTTATTATTATACTTTTCCTGTATATTTATGAATACTTTTGCACATGCATTTTCTAAAGATTTTATAATCAGTTTGTTTTGAGTGAATAAAAATCATGCTGATGTATTTGTATTTGTTTGTTTTATTGAGTGTTTACTATGTGCCATGTACTAACAGTTTTACTTGTTTTTCATTGTCTCTCAAGTTTTTTTTGTGGTAGAAACCATATACTATAATTTTACCCTCTTAACAACTTTTAGGTGTACATTACAGGATTTTTAACTATTTACAAATTGTTGTACAGCAAATTTCTAAAGTTTTTTCATCTCACATGATGAAAACTCTATACTTACTGAACAGCCCCCATTTCTCTCTCCCTCTGGCCCATGGCAATCATCTTGGAAACTACTCTCTGTTTCTATAACTTTGATAAATTTAGATACCTCATAAAGTGGAGGCATGAGGTATTTGTCTTTTGTGATTGGCTTATTTCATATAATATGATGTTGTCCTCAAGCTTCATCTGTGTTGTAAAATATGATAGAAAGTCCTTCTTTTTAAGGCTGAATAGTATTCCATTGTATGTATATTGTATATACCACATTTTTTATCCATTCATCTATGAATAGACATTTAGGCCCATCAATGGACATTTAGGTTGCTTCAACATCTCAGCTACTATGAGTAATGCTGTAATGAACACAAGTTTGCAAAGTGACTTTGAGATTCTGTTTTCAGTTTTTTTGGAAAGATTACAAGAAGTAGAATTTCTTGATCACATGGTAGTTCTATTTTAATTTTTTGAGGAACCTTCATACTGTACTCCATGATTTTACAATGCTACCAAGAGTGCACAAGGTTTCTAATTTCTCCACAACCTTACCAACACTTGCTATCTTCTGGGTTTTTTTTTTTTTTTTTTTTAATACTAACTACCTTAACAGATGTGAGATAATATCTCATTGTAGTTTTGATTTACATTTCACTGATAATTAATGATGTTGAGTATCTTTTCATGTACTCGTTGACCATTTATATCTCATCTTTGGAAAAGTATCTACTCCAGTTCTTTGCCCATTTTTAATAAGGTTATTTTGTTGTTGAGCTATGAGAATTCTTTTTATACTCTGATTATTAACCCCTAATACAATACACAGTTGGCAAACATTTACTTCCATTCTGTAGGTTGTCTTTTTACTTGTTTCTTTTTCTGCACATAAATTTTTAAGTGAGAGTTATCTCTATTTGTCTATTTTTGCTTTTGTTACTCTGCTTTTGTTGTCATATTGAAGTCATTGCCAATTCCAATGTCTTAAATCTTTTCCTAATTTTTTTTTGTCTTATAGTTTCAGGTCTTATACTTAGGTCTTTAATCTATTTTGAGTTCACTTTTTATATAATGTAAGAAAAAGGTCAAATTTTATTCTTTTGAATGTGGATATAGTTTTCCCAATGCTATTTGTTGAAGAGACTATCCTTTCCTCATTGGGTATTGGCATTCCTGTTGAAGATCAGTTGCCCATATATGTGTGGGTTTATTTCTGGTCTTTCTATGCTGTAGCATGAATTTTTATGTCTGTCTTTATGCCAGTAACATACTCTTGATTAGTGTAACTTTGTAATATGTTTTGAAATAAGGAAGTGTGTAACCTCAGCTCTGGCTTTGTTCTTTTTTCCCAAGATTGCTTTGGTTATTTTAAGTCATTTGAGAATGCATACGAATTTTAGGATGACTATTTCTGCAAAATGAAATACCATTGTGATTTTACAAGTATTGCGTTGAATGAATAGATTGCTATAGGTAAGATGGACATTTTAACAATATTAAGTTATCTAATCCATGAATACAGGATGTCTTTTTATTTATTTGTGTCTTCTGTAAATTCTTTCAGCAATGTTTTGTAGTTTTTCATGTATGTCTTTTGCTTCTTAGTTAAGTTTATTTCTAAATACAGTGTTTTCTTTGAGGCTATTGTAAGTGAAATTATTTTCTGAATGTTTTATTTGGATTGCTTATTGTTAGTATAGAGAAACACAATTGATTTTTCAATGTTGATTTTTCCCTGCAACTTTGCTGAATTTGTTTATTAGTTCTAACAGAGCACTTTGTGGAATATTTAAGTTTTCTACATGTAAGAGTATGTTATATGCAAAACAGATAATCTTATTTCTGTCATTTAAATTTTTATGCCTTTTATGTCTATTTGCTGCATAATTACTCTGGCTATGGCTTCCAGTATTATGTTGAATGGAAGTGGTAAGAAAAGACATAATTGCCTTTTTCCCCAACTTGGAGAAAAAGCTTTCCGTTTTTCACCATTGAGTATGATGTTAACTGTCGGCTTTTTGTATATGATCATTATTATGTTTAGGTAATTTTCTTCTATTCCTAGCTGGTTCTGTTTTTTAAAATCATTAAAGAGTGTTGAATTTTGTTGAATGCTTTTTCGGCATCAATTGAGATGATCATTTTTTAAATCCCATTAATGTGGTCAGTACTTTGATTGATTTTCATATGTTAAAACATCCATGCCTGTCATCCAAGTACTAACCAGAAACCATCATTCTCGGCAAACTATCACAAGGACTGAAAACCAAACACTGCATGTTCTCACTCATAGGTGGGAGTTGAACAATGAGAACACATGGACACAGGATGGGAAACATCATGCACCGGGGCCTGTCGGGGTAGGGGACTAGGGGAGGCATAGCATTAGGAGAAATACCTAATGTAAACGACGAGTTGATGGGTGCAGCAAACAAACATGGCACATGTATACCTATGTAACAAATCTGCACGTTGTGCACATGTATCCTAGAACTTAAAGTATAATAATAACTAAAAAAACCCATGTATCCCAGAGGTAAATCCCATTCAATCACAGAATGTAATCCTTTAAATTTCAGTTGAAGTCAATTTGCTAACATTTTCATGAGGTTTTTGGTATCAGAAATATTGGTCAGAAATTTTCTTTCTTTTTAGCATTTTTCAATTGTATTCATTTATTTATAATTGGCAAATAATAATTATGTATATTTATGAAGTACAATATGATGTACATTATAGAAAGATTCAGTCAAGGTAATCTTTCCACCTCACTAATTTTTCATTCTTTTGTGGTGAGAACATTAAAATTCTATTCTAGACATTTTAAAATTACAATCCATTATTATCCTGTGGTTTCTTTGCCTGGCTTTTGTATCAGGGTAATGTTGGTCTCGTAAAATGATCTTGAAAATATGCTTTCTGCTTAAATATTTTGGAAGAGTTTAAAGGATTGGCATTAATTCATTTTTACAATGTTTTTATTTTAATAGATTTAGGTTTATGAGGAGGTTTTGGTTAGACTGATGAATTGTATAGTGGTGAACTCAGATTTTAGTGCACCTATCATTATCTAAGTACTATACATTGTACCCAATAAGTAGTTTTTCATCCCTCACCCTCCTCCCATCCTCCCCACTTCTGATTATCCAGTCTCCATTATATCACTCTGTATGATTTTTCCATACCCATAACTGAGCTCCCCTTTATAACCAAGAACATGCAGAATTTGATTTTCCATTCCTGAGTTACTTAGAATAAAGGCCTCCAGTTCCATCCAAGTTGCTGCAAAAGACACTGTTTCATTCTCTTTTTTCTGGCTGAGTAATATTTCATGGTGTATATACATTTTCTTTATTCACTTATCAGTTGATGAGCACTTAGGTTGATTCTATATCTTTGCAATTGTAAATTGTACTGTGATAAACATACAAATGCTGGTGTCTTTGTGATATGACTTCTTTTTCTTTGGGCGTATAAGAAGTAGTGGGATTGCTTGATTGAATGTAGATCTACTAGTGTTGGAAGTTCTGGCTAGGGCAATCAGGCAAGAGAAAGAAATCAAGGGTATTCAGTTAGGAAAAGAAGAAGTCAAATTGTCCCTGTTTGCAGATGACATGATTGTATATTTAGAAAACCCCATTGTCTCAGCCCAAAATCTCCTTAAGCTGATAAGCAACTTCAGCAAAGTCTCAGGATACAAAATTAATGTGTAAAAATCACAAGCATTCTTATACACCAGTAACAGACAAACAGAGAGCCAAATCATGAATGAATTTCCATTCACAATTGCTTCAAAGAGAATAAAATACCTAGGAATCCAACTTACAAGGGATGTAAAGGACCTCTTCAAGGAGAACTACAAACCACTGCTCAGTGAAATAAAAGAGGACACAAACCAATGGAAGAACATACCATGCTCATGGATAGGAAGAATCAATATCATGAAAATGGCCATACTGCCCAAGGTAATTTATAGATTCAATGCCATCCCCATCAAGCTGCCAATGAGTTTCTTCACAGAATTGGAAAAAACTGCTTTAAAGTTCATATGGAACCAAAAAAGAGCCCGCATCTCCAAGACAATCCTAAGTCAAAAGAACAAAGCTGGAGGCATCACGCTACCTGACTTCAAACTATACTACAAGGCTACAGTAACCAAAACAGCATGGTACTGGTACCAAAACAGAGATATAGACCAATGGAACTGAACAGAGTCCTCAGAAATAATACCACACATCTACAGCCATCTGATCTTTGACAAACCTGAGAGAAACAAGAAATGGGGAAAGGATTCCCTATTTAATAAATGGTGCTGGGAAAATTGGCTAGCCATAAGTAGAAAGCTGAAACTGGATCCTTTCCTTACTCCTTATACGAAAATTAATTCAAGATGGATTAGAGACTTAAATGTTAGACCTAACACCATAAAAATCCTAGAGGAAAACCTAGGTAGTACCATTCAGGACATAGGCATGGGCAAAGACTTCATGTCTAAAACACCAAAAGCAACGGCAGCAAAAGCCAAAATTGACAAATGGGATCTCATTAAATTAAAGAGCTTCTGCACAGCAAAAGAAACTACCATCAGAGTGAACAGGAAACCTACAGAATGGGAGAAAATTTTTGCAATCTACTCATCTGACAAAGGGCTAATATCCAGAACCTACAAAGAACTCAAACAAATTTACAAGAAAAAAACAAACAACCCCATCAAAAAGTGGGCAAAGGATATGAACAGACATTTCTCAAAAGAAGACATTCATACAGCCAACAGACACATGAAAAAATGCTCATCATCACTGGCCATCAGAGAAATGCAAATCAAAACTACAATGAGATACCATCTCACACCAGTTAGAATGGCGATCATTAAAAAGTCAGGAAACAACAGGTGCTGGAGAGGATGTGGAGAAATAGGAACACTTTTACACTGTTGGTGGGATTGTAAACTAGTTCAACCATTATGGAAAACAGTATGGCGATTCCTCAAGGATCTAGAACTAGATGTACCATATGACCCAGCCATCCCATTACTGGGTATATACCCAAAGGATTATAAATTATGCTGCTATAAAGACACATGCACACGTATGTTTATTGCAGCACTATTCACAATAGCAAAGACTTGGAATCAACCCAAATGTCCATCAGTGACAGATTGGATTAAGAAAATGTGGCACATATACACCATGGAATACTATGCAGCCATCAAAAAGGATGAGTTTGCGTCCTTTGTAGGGACATGGATGCAGCTGGAAACCATCATTCTTAGCAAACTATCACAAGAACAGAAAACCAAACACCGCATGTTCTCACTCATAGGTGGGAACTGAACAATGAGATCACTTGGACTCAGGAAGGGGAACATCACACACAGGGGCCTATCATGGGGAGGGGGGAGGGGGAGGGATTGCATTGGGAGTTATACCTGATGTAAATGATGAGTTGATGGGTGCAGCACACCAACATGGCACAAGTATACATATGTAACAAACCTGCACGTTATGCACATGTACCCTACAACTTAAAGTATAATAATAATAAATAAATTAAAAAAAAAATAAAATAAAATAAAATCGTAGTTTTATTAATTTTTTCCTTTTTTATTTATTACTTCTCCAATGTTAATTATTACCTTCCTTTTGCTAGCTTTAGGCTTTGTGTTCCTTTTTCTAGTTTTTGAGGTGTAAAGTTAGGTTGTTGATTTGAAATCATCTTTTTAAATCTAGGCATTTATCAGTATAATCTTTACTCTTCATACTGCTTTTGTTGCATTCTGTAAATTTTCGTATGTTCTGTTTTAGTTTTCATTTTTTTCAAGTTATTTTATAATGTTCCTCGTGATTTTCTCCTTGACCATTGGTGTTCAACACTGTTTTTACATTTGCACATATTTGTGAATGTTTCAGTATCCCATTTGCTATTGTTTTCCAGTTTCATTCCAATGCGATCAAAAAGATACTTGGTATAATTTTTACCTTCTTATATTTGTTATGACTCATTTTTTGGCCTCAAGTGTGTCTACCCTGAAGAAAGTCCCATGTGTGCTTCAGAAAAATGTATATTCTACTGCTATAGGATGAATGTTCTATATATGTCTGTTATATGTCTGTAAGGTGAAATTGGTCTACAGTGTTTTTCAAATCCTGTTTTCTTATTGATATTCTGATTGTTTTTTCTATTCATTATTGAATGTTGGGTATTAAAATGTTCTACTATTTTTGTGTTATTTTCTATTTTTTCTTTCAATTATGTCAATGTTTGCCTCTTATATTTGAGTGCTGTGACTTTAGATACATATATATTTATAGTTGCTATATCTTCCTGGTAAAATGACCTTTGTATTAGTATATAAAGTCCTCTTTTGTCTCTTGTGAAGGTTTTTTGACTTAACATCTATCTTGTCAGATATAAGTATGGCCACACTTGTTGTCTTTCAATTACCATTTACATAGAATATATTTTTCCAATCTTCCCATTTCAACCAATGTGTTTCTTTATATCTATGATGAGTCTCCTATAGGAATCATATAATACGATCTTGTTTTTTTAATATAGTCAGCCAGTCTATGACTTTTGATTTGGAAGTTTAATTCATTTACATTTTAAAGTAATTACAGATAGAAAATGGCTGACTATTGCCATTTTGTTTATTGATTACTGCCTGTTTTGTACTATTTTGTCCTTCTTTTGCTCTCTTGATGCCTTCTTCTGTGTTTTGGTAATGTCTCATATTGACATGCTTTGATTATTTTCTCATTTCTTGCATATCTTCTATAAGTTTTTTGTGTGTTTGCCAAAGGACTTACATAAAATATACTCATAACAATCTATTTTAAGCTGACAATTTTATCTATATTAAAAACTCTACTCTTTCGCATTAGCCTACCTTTATATTGTTATTGAAACTACAAATTATATCTTTATATGCTGTCTATCCTTTAACATAAATTTATATTTATAGTTATTTTCTGCTTTTGTCTTTTAAATTCTACATCAGAATTAAAAGTATTTGTTGCACTGCCATTACCAGAGTACAATATTCTATATATTTTTATATCTTTACCTTTACCAATGACCTTTATATTTTTATATGAATTTGTGTTGCTATTTTTGTATTCTTTCATCTCAATTTTCAGAATTCCCTTTAGCATTTCTTGTAAGATAAGCCCAATGGCTAAGAACTCCCTCAGCTGTCATTTATATGAAAAAGAAAAAGTTATGACTTTTCTTTATTTTTGAAGATCAGTTTTGCAAGATATAGTACTTCTAGTTGTCATGTTTTGTTTTGTTTTTCTTTGCTTTGAATATATCATGATACTTCCTTCTGGCATGTAAAGTTTCCACTGAGAAATCTGCTGATTAACTTATGGGAGCTTCTATAAAAATGACAAATTGCTTTCTCTTGCTTCCTTTAAGATTCTTTCTTTTGGGTTTTTTGTTTGTTTGTTTGTTTGGGGTTTCTTTGGGTTCATCTTTGTAAAAGCCTTTAGACCTTCTTATATGTGGATAACCAATTTCTGCCTCAGATTTGGGAAGTTCAAGGCCATTATTTCATCAAATAAGCTCTCTGTACCTTTCTCTCTTCTCTTTCTTGAACTCTCATGATGCATATATTGGTATGCTTGATGGTGTCACCCATAAGACCCTTAGGCTTTTTCTATTTGTATTCATTCTTTTTTTTTTTCTGTTCTGACTAGATAATCAAAATTGACTGCTCCTCAAGTTTACTGATTCTTTCTTATGCTTGATCAAGTCTGATGTTGAGCTTTTATAGTAAATTTTTTAATCCAGTTATTGCATTCTTCAGCTCCAGAATTTCTATTTGATTTTTTTGTAGTTTCTACCTCTTTTGATATTCTCATTTTGTACATTCATTGTTTTCCCAATTTTCTTTTATTATCTACCTGTGTTATCTTATAGATCATTGAACTACTTTAAGACAATTATTTTGAATATTTTCAGGGAATCCATAGCTCTCCATTGTGAAGGGGGATATCTAGTGATTTATTGTTTCCTTTCACTGAGGCATACTTCTATTTTTAATGTGCCTTATAATTTTTTCCTGAGTTTTGTGCATTTGTTAAAAAATCATCTTTTAGTATCTACAGACTGGCTTAATACAGGAGAATATTTTCACCAATCACCTGGCTAGAGATTCTGAATGCCTATGAAACTTTTTGGAGGGATACAATTTTTCTGGGTTTATGCATGTAATTTCCCAATTAGAGAGGCTTCCTAATTTCTTTTTTCACTGTTTATAAATCTCTTACTCCCTCTGGTGTCTGTATGCAACACTACAATTACTGCCCCACTACTTTCCTTTGTTCTAAGTGGAACCCAGGCATCCAAGGTATGCCAGTTCCACATCTGTGCCCCAAATATAGTGAGACAGATACCAGTCCTTTAGGCTTCTCGGAAAAAACTGGAACTTGAGATGCATGCTTCACTCTTCTCTCTCCCTCTTGTGGGGAATATCATGGCTAAGAAATATTTTTATAATTGTGCCAAGCTCTGACAGGCTCTTTCCGTAGTATTGCAGACCCTCTGGTGCTAGAGAGAATTACTTCCATGCTCCCTTTCTGTTAATGACTCCTAGCCATCCAAATCATGACAGTTCCATTAGCACTCCAAGTCATGCAAGAAAAAAAAGTATACTGGGTAGTCCCACAAAAGCCAGAATACTGAATGCACGTTCCACTTTTCTCACGACTTCTGCCTCCAAAGGAAAAGAAAGCCATGAGCTAAGCTGAGGTATGTCACCTTGGGGAGAAACAATTATGGTAAAGCAAAATGACTCTTGTTACCCATCTCAACATTTCTAGGCTTTGTGTTAACCTGGGATACAGTTATTCTATATATTGTTGTTAAGTCAGTATCTCTAAAAGAATGATGGCTGCGACTTTCCATTCTGACATCTAGCTGATGTCCCCATCATCATGTTAGCATCTACTGTTAGACTATATTAAAAGTATAATTAGGAGAGTAAAGCAAGATGGCAGAATAGAAGCCTATATCATTCGTACCTTCCACTGTAAAACTAAATTTTTACAACTATCTGCACACAAGAAAGCACTGTCACAGGAGCCAAAAATTAAGTGAGCAATCATAGTACCTGGTTTTAACTTTATATTACTGAAAGAGACAATAAGGAGGGCAGGAGAGATGGTTGAATTGCCAATGGCATTACAATCCCTCAGAAGTGGCTATGTGGCCGGAAGAGAGAATCTATGCACTTTGGGGAGGGAAAGCGCAGCAACTGGGTGATTTTACACAGGATTTAGTGCTGCTCAGTCACAGTGAAGAATAAAGCCGTGCCAGACTCAGCCAGGGCCCATGCATGAAGGGAACATTTGTACCAGACCTAGCCAGCGGGGAATAGCCCATGCCCGTGGCCAGAACTTGAGTTTCTTGGCAAGCCTTGCCACTACAGGCTGAAGTGGTCTGTGGCCCTAGTTAAACTTGAAAGATAGTCTAGGACACAAGGACTACAATATGTAAGCAACTCCTAGTGCTAAGCTAGGCCTAGAGCCAATGAACTAGAGTGGCCCATGATTAGTGACATACCAGCTAGTATGGATAAAGGATTGAGCCGTTCTTCCCCCCAAACCAGGCAATAAAGCATGCAGCAATGAAAGTGACTCCATCCTTCTGATTAAGGAGAGGGGAGTGAAGAGTAAAGAGGACTTTGTCTTGCCTTAAATGCCAGCTCAGCCACAGTAGGATAAGTCACCAGGCAGAGTTTTGAGGACACATTCCAGGCCCTAGATGGCAGACATTTCTAGACAAATACTGGGCCAAAAGGGAACTTACTCCCCTAAAGAAAAGGACATAGTCCTGGCAGGATTTATTACCTGATGACCAAGGAGCCCTTGGGACTTGAATAACCAGTAGCAAAACCCAGGGAATATAACTTGGGCCTTGGGCTTTAGATGTGCTGGCTTCAGGTGTGACCATCCACATTCCCAGATCTGGTGGTGACAGTGAAAGACTTCTGTTTGAGAAAAATAGGGAAAAGTAAAGGGGACTTTGTCTTATAACTTAGGTACCAGCTGAGCCACAGTGGGGAAGAACAGCAAGCAGGATCCTTGGGTCCCCAAGTCCAGGCATAGGCACTTGGGCAGCATTTCTGGGCATGACCTTGGCTATGCGGGAGCTCATTTGCTTACAGGTTGAGTCCAAGGCCTGGCAGCACTCACCACAAGCTGACAGAAGGGCCTTGGGGATTTTAGTGAATACCAATGGAGGCCTGGCACAACCACCTGTGGATGAGTGATGGTGGTGGCCACAGAAAGAAGCTACTATGCCTTTGGAAAGGGGAGAAAAGAGTAGGAAGGACTTTGTATTATGGTTTCAGTGCCAGCTTAACTATAGTAGAATAGGACATAGAGTGCATTTCTAAGGTTTTTCTACTACAATTTCTGGCTCCCAGCAGCATCTCTGGACATGCCTGTGGCCTGGGGAAACTCACCACCATGAAAGGAAGGGCCTTGTGCAAGAAACAGTGCTGTACTAGCTTCAGGTCTGGTCCAGCAAAGTCCCAGCTGATGGCCACAGGTATCTTGCATCACTATACCTCCAGTTCCAGGTGGTTCAACACAGAGAGAAAGACTGTTTCCTTGGGAGAAAGCAAGAAAAAAGAATAAGAGTCACTGCCTGGTAATCTAGAGAATTCTTCTGGTTCTTATACAATACCACCAAAGTGGTACCTCTACGAGTCTGCAAAAACCACAGCGTTATTGAACATGGGTCCCAAGTGTCTTTGAATACCTGGAAAGCCTTCACAAGAAGGACAGGCACAAACTAGCCCAAATGTTGAAGGCTACAATAAATACCTAACTCTTCAATACCCAGACACTGATGAACATCTACAAGCACCAACACCATCCAAGAAAACATGACCTTACCAAATGAACAAATAAGGCACCAAGGACCAATTCTGGAGAAATAGAAATATATGACCTATCAGAAAAAGAATACAAGATAGCTGTTTTGAGTAAACTCAGAGAAATTCAAGATAACACAGAGAAGCAATTCAGAATTCTATCAGTTAAATTTACATAGAGATCAAAATAATTAAAAATAATCAAGTAGAAAATATAGAGTTAAAAATGCAATTGGCACATTGAAGAATGCATCAGGTCTCATTAACAGAACTGATCAAGCAGATGAAAGAATTAGCTTGAAGACAGGCTATTTGAAAACACATAGTAAGAGGAGGTGAAAAAGAATACAAAGAATGAAACATGCCTACAAAGTCAAGAAAATACCCTCAATATGGCAAATCTAAGAGTCGTTGGCCTTAAAAAGGAGGCAGAGAAAGAGAGGAGTAGAAAGTTTACACAGAGGAATAATATCAGAGAATTTTGCAAACTTAGAGGAAGATATCAATATCCAACTATAAGAAAGTTATGGAACACTGAGCAGTTTTAACCCAAAGAAGAGTACCTTAAGGCATTTAATAATAAAATTCACAAAGGTCAAGGATTAAAAAAGGATCTTCAGCAAGAGAAAAGGAAAAAATAACACAAATTGGAGCTCTAATGTCTGGCAGCAGACTTTTCAGTGGAAAATTTATGGGCCAGGAGAGAGTGGCTGACATATTTAAAGCACTGAGGGGAAAAAACCTTTTTATCCAAGAATAGTATATTTGGTGAGAATAGTTTTTCAGCATAAAGAAGAAATAAAGACCTTCCCAAGCAAACAAAACCTGAGGGAATTTATGAACATCAAACCTGTCTTACAAGAAATGCTAAAGAGAGTTCTGCAATCAAAAAAAAAAAAAAAAAAGGAAGTTATTGGGTAATAAGAAATCCTCTGAAAGTACAAAACTCACAGGGAATTGTAAGCACATAGAAAAACACAGAATAGTATAACACTGTAATTATGGTGTTTAAACTACTCTTAAGTAGAAAGACTAAATGATAAACCAATCAAAAGTAGTAACTACGATTTTTCAAGAAATAGGCAGCACAAAAAGAGAAACAACCATAAGTTTTAAAGTGGAGGGACAAAGTTTAACTCTTGCTTTTTCACCGGTTTACTTTTTGCATGTTTGTTTCTTTGTTTATGCAATCAGTGTTAAGTTATCATCAGTGGATAATGGGTTTTAAGATAGTATTTACAAGCCTCAAGATAAACTCAAATTGAAAAACATACAATGGATACACAAAAAATAAAAAGCAAAAAATGAAGGCATGCCTCCAGAGAATATAACCTTCACTAAAAGGAAGACAGGAAGTAAAGAAGAAAGAGAAGGCTGCAAGACAACCAAAATAATAAGATGGCATGAGTAAGTCCTTTATTTTTCATAGTAACATTGAATGTAAATAGATTAAACTCTCCAATCAAAAGACAGTGGGTGAATTGATTCACAAATGATATGTTGCCTAAAAGAAATATACTTCAACTATAAAGATATATATAGACTAAAAATAAATGGATGGACAAAGATATTCCATACAATGGAAACCAAAAAAGACCAGGAGCAGCCACACTTACATCAGACAAAATAGATTTCAAGACAAAAACTGTAAGAAGAGAAAAAGAAGGTCACTATATAATGATAAAGAGGTCAATCCAGCAAATGGACATAACAATTTTAAATATGTGTGCACCCAACAATGGAACTCCTACATTATATAAAGGAAATATTATCAGAGATAGAAAGAGATAGACC
The DNA here is from genome assembly GCF_037993035.2 of Macaca fascicularis. Classification (NCBI taxonomy): domain Eukaryota; kingdom Metazoa; phylum Chordata; class Mammalia; order Primates; family Cercopithecidae; genus Macaca; species Macaca fascicularis. The sequence continues at coordinate 122,661,660 of NC_088395.1, read as the reverse complement.
CTGATACAATAATAGCTGGAGACTTTAACACCCCACTTTTGGCATTGGACAGATCTTCCACACAAAAGAAATCAATGAAGAAATATCAACATATAGGAACTGACTTAACCAAAGATGTGGAAGATTTTTATAATGAAAAGTATACAACACTGATGAAAGAAATTGAAGAGAGCAACAAAAAAGTGGAAAGATAGTCCATGTTTCTGAATTAGAAGGGTCAATATTCTTAAAATGTCTACTCAAAGCAGTCTACAGATTCAGTGCAATCCCTATCAAAAAATGAATGATATTTTATACAGAAATATAAAAAAAAATCCCAAATGTATTTATAATCACAAAAGACCCAGAATAACCAAAGCTATCCTGAGCAAAAAGGGCAAAACTGGAGGAATCACATTACCTGACCTCAAATTATACTACATAGCTACAGCAACAAAAACAGCATGGTACTGGCATAGAAACAGATACACAGACAAATTGAACAGTATAGAGAACCCAGAAACAAATATATACACCTACAGTGAACACACACCTTTTTGACAAAGGTGCCAAGAATATACATTGGGAAAAGGCAGTCTCTTCAATAAATGGTGCTAGGAAAGCTGGATATCTATATGGAGAAGAATAATACTTGACCCTTATGTCTTGCCTTATACAAAAATCAAATCAAAATGGATCATCAAATGAAATTTAAAGCCTCAAACTATGAAACTGCTACAAGAAAACATTGGAGAAACTCTCCAGGACATCAATGTGGGCCAAGATTTATTGAGTAATTCCCCACAAGCACAGGTAACCAAGGCAACAATGGACGAATGATTTCATACCAAGTTAAAAAGCTTCTGCACAGCAGAGGAAACAAGCAACACAGTGTAAAGACAACCCACAGAATGAGAATAAAAATTTGCAAACCACCCATTAAGAAAGATATTAATAACCAGAATATATGAGTAGTTCAAACCAATCTATAAGAAAAAATCTAATAATCTGCTTTAAAAATGGAGAAAATATTTAAATAGACATTTCTCAAGAAAAGACATACAAATGGCAACAGGCATATGAAAGGGTACTCAACATCATTGATCATCAGAGAAATGTGAATAAAAACTAAAACTAGATTTTTATCTCACCTCTATTAAAATCACTTTTATCCAAAAGACAGGTAATAACAAATGCTGATGAAGATATGGAAAAAAGGGAATTCTTATACACTGTTGATGGGAATGTAAATTAGTACAACCACTATGGAAAACAGTTTGGAAGTTCCTTGAAATATAAAAATAGAGCTACCATATGACCCTGCAATCCTACTGCTGGCATATACCCAAAAGAAAGGAAATCATTATATCAAAGGGATATCTGCACTCCCGTGTGTGTTTACAACGCTGTTCACAATAGCCAATATTTGAAAGCAACCTAAGTGTTCATCAACAGATTAAGAGATAAGGAAAATGTAATACTTATATGCAATGAAGTACTATTCAACCATGAGATTCTTTTGCAACAAGATAGATGGAACTGAAGGTCATTATGTTAAATGAAGTAACCAGTTCTGAAAGAATAACATCACATGTTCTACCTTAATTGCACAATCTAAAAATCAAAACATCAAAACAATCTAAAATAAAAAACAATCTAAAAAAATACTTAGAAATCAAAACAATCTAAAAATCAAAACAATTGAACTCACGGAGATAGAGAATAGCAGGATGGTTACCAGAATCCCTGAAATAACACACTCAAATGAGGTATATATTGCCTCCAGAATCCAGACCATCCTGCTAGGTGGCCTCTTTTTTGGTTTTTAGAGGAACCAGATGCAACAATTCATTCTTCACCTTAAATAGAATATCTTACCAAACACCACATGTTCTCACTCATAGGTGGGAACTGAACAATGAGATCACTTGGACTCGGGAAGGGGAACATCACACACCGGGGCCTATCATGGGGAGGGGGGAGGGGGAGGGATTGAATTGGGAGTTATACCTGATGTAAATGACGAGTTGATGGGTGCTGACGAGTTGATGGGTGCAGCACAGCAACATGGCACAAGTATACATATGTAACAAACCTGCACGTTATGCACATGTACCCTAGAACTTAAAGTATAATAATAATAATAAATATTAAAAAAATAGAATATCTTGACATGCCCAACACCATTAGACCCTTAGAAATTTCACTTAAGGAAAAGGCCCCTAAATGTTCATCGGATTTATTTTCTATCTTCTGACACACAAATATCTTACCAATAAGACATAAGTCTAGAGTGGTTGCTACTTCTTGCTCACTAGGTCCAGTCAGCATGATGTCATCAATACAATAGACCAGTGTGATATTTTGTAAAAGGAAAAGGCGATTAGATCCCTGCAAACGAAACTGTTACATAGGGCTGGAGAATAGCTATACCACTGAGGAGAGTAAAAGTGTTATTTCTGGCCTTGTCAGCTAAAAACAAACCACTCCTGGTGGGTCTTATTCAGAGAGATGGTGAAAAAGGGATTTTTCACATCAATAGCTCCATACCAGGTAACAGTGGATGTGTTAATTTGCTCAAGCAATGAAACCACATCTGGTGCAGTACTGTGATTGAGGTGACTTTCTGGCTAAGCTTTCAACAATCCACTGTTATTGTTCAAGATGCAACTGTCTTCTGCACAGGCCAAATAGAAGAGTTGAATGAGGATGTACTGGGAATTACCACCCCTGCATATTTTAGTTATTTAATGGCATTAATCCCTGCAATCACTACAAGAATGCAGTATTGCTTTTGGTTTACTATTTTTCTAAATACAAGCAGTTCTGTTGGCTTTCATTTGGCCTTTCAACCATAAAAACCCTCACTCCACAAATAAGGGAACCAATGTGGGGATTCTGCTACAGCTGAGTATATCTATTCCAATTGTTCACTCTGGAAGTGCATAAATAACCACAGCATGGTCTCAGGGACCCACTGTCCTGAATGTGAGATGCACTAGAGTGAAAAATCCACTTATCACCTGAACTCCATAAGCCCTTAGTTTCACTGGTAGACCAGAGTGGCATTTTGTATATCCTGGAATTATTGCCAGTTCAGAGTCATAGTTGAAGAGTTCCCCAAAGGTCTCATTATTCCCTTTTCCCCAATACACAGTTACCTGGTAAAAGGCCATAGGTCACTTGGGGAAAGCTGGAAGAAAGACTAACAATATGCATTTTTGTCAGTGTACCAGAGTCCTTTCTCAAGGAGACCTGGTTTCCCCTTCATTAAAAGAGTTCTGGACTATACACTGGCTCAATTATTGGAATTGAAACTATTTTTATAGTTCAGATTAGGCTTTTATTCAATTGACATAAAACTTTTCTGCTTATACAAATGAAGTAAAAAATTACTAGATTCTCTATGTATTTCACTTCTAGGAACACCATAATTAAGTATCCAATACCATAGTTCTTCATGAGTCAGAATAGTCTGATTGTTGCTTTGATTCTGCTATCCACTACGACAATCATACTGACCTTACCTTTGGTAGTTGAGAGCCACAACTTGGCCACTACCATCCTGGGATACAATTACTCCTACTGCATTTAGGTTTTACAATTCAGTGATTGCAGTTCCCACAGTAAAGTATGGACCACAGAGAAGAACAATCACAGAGCTCATCAAAATTGCCAGGGCCCTCCTCACAGTTTATTTCTCACAGTATTGGTAAAATGTCCTGTCTTCCAAACGATTCTATTGTGAGTCTTAAATGACAAATTCTCTTTAACATTTCAATCCTCCTAAACTTTTGAATCACTTTGTCTCCATTAAACAAAGACAAGTCTGGTATTTCCAGCTTATTCACTGTAGGCCACTTTTCAGCCCACCAACAAAGCTGTTAGAGACCCTTTCTAACTCCCCAAGCTGCAACATTAAATGCAAATTTTCTGCTTAGTGAGCCCATATAAATCAATGTGGCCTGATCCAAGTTGATGTTTATTCCACCATTACCCCACAACCCTAATATCAATTCCCAAATGTTTCCCTATTTCTGCTTGTATAAATCAGAAATCTCAGGTAGTTGTTTTGGAGAGTAGTGCATCTCCCCAGGGGTCACACTTTGTATCTCACCTTTAGGGATCTTTTGAGACTTGAGTCTAGTTTTATGTACGTCTAGAGACAAAAAGATAAAATAAAGCTGGGTCCTGTAGAGACTTGATAGTGTCTCTCATACAGCAACTGCCTCAGGGAAGACCATTACAATTTTCTCTAGCAATTAGAGGTTAGTTTCTTCAGAAAAGGTAGAGAGGCTGATGCCACTGAGAATGGGGGAGTTTCTACCATTGAGTATAGGTAAGCAACTTCTACTGGGGATGGGGAAACCTCTTCCAGTGAGAATGGGAAGGCCACATCTCCTGGGGAGAGTGAGAACTCTTCCACTCACTAAGACTGACTTAGAATTTAGGGCCGGACATGGTGGCTCACGCCTCTAATCCCAGCACTTTTGGAGGCTGGGGTAGGCAGATCACGAGGCCAGGAGTTTGAGACCAGCCTGGCCAATATGGAGAAACCCCATCTCTACTGAAAATACAAAAATTAGCTGGGCATGGTGGCACATGCCTGTAGTCCCAGCTACTCAGGAGGCTGAGACAGGAGAATCGCTTGAACCCAGGAGGCAGAGGTTGCAGTGAGCTGAGATCACGCCACTGCACTCCAGCCTGGGTGACAGAGTGAGACTCCATCTCCAAAAAAAAAAAAAAAAAAGAATTTAGGGGCTAAATTTTCCCAGATTTATCAGGGTCTTCTCACACATCTCCATTCTGACTTAGAGTATCCCATTCTTTTCTAATCAATGCCATCATTTTAAAAGTAGATGCCCTTTGAAACTTGAAATTCAACATGAGTTGTGATTCAGACAGTCAGGGAATGAGATTCTGGGTTTAATTTTCAGTACTCTCACCCTCACAAGAGATAAGTGTCTTCATCAGGGAACACATAGAAGTTTTCAGGTCATTTTTATGGTACTTCACCTGGGAATTCTAATCCCAAAGCTTATCCTTTTCTTCCTCACTTTGTCCAGTGAGATTAGAAGCAACCAGCCAATATTATTATCTGTGCTACTACAGAAAAAAAAAAAAAAAAAACATTTAAAATTATTATATACACAATCATTCCACTTTGTGATATTTATAAGTGGTTGATTAGGAGCATTCGATGCTAGTATTATTGTTTTCAAAAGAATTTTATGGGCTGTAAGTGCAATTTTGTTTTATGCATACATTGCACAGCACTGTAGCCAGTGCTTTTAGGATATCCATCACCCAAATAATGTATATTGTGCCCATTAAGTAATTTATTCATCATCCACACCCCTCCTACCTGCTCACCCTTCCAAGACTCCATTGTCTCATGCATGCATATACATTACCTATCTCCCAATTATGAGTGAGAACATGTGATATTTATCTTTCTATGTCTGACTTGTTTTACTTAAGAACATGGCTTTCGGTTCCATCAATGTTACTGCAAAAACATTGTTTTATTCTTTTTTATGGCTAGATATTTCATTGTGTATATACACCACATTTTCTTTATTATATTATTCATTGATAGACACAGGTTGATTCCACATTTTTGTTACTGTGAATGGTCTGCAATAAACACATGAGTGCTGGTGTCTTTCTGATATAATGACTTTTTTTTCCTTTGGATAGATACATAGTAGTGGACTGTTAGATCAAATGGAAGTTATATTTTAGCACTTTGAAAAATCTGCTTCCTGTTTTCCTAGAAGTTGTACTAATTTACACTCCCATGAACAGTGTATGAATTCCCCTATCTCTGCATCCTCACCAACATCTGTAATTTTTTTACTTTTTCATAATAGCCATTCTGACTGGGGTAATATGAGATCTCATTGTACCTTTAATTTGGATTACTAATGATTAGTACAGTTGAGCGTTTTTTCATATACACATTGACCATTTGTATGTCTTCCTTTGTAAAAAAAAATGTCTATTTCTCTCTTTTGCTCACCTTTTTAAGAAACCATTTTGAAGTTTTGTGGTTAAGTTCCTTGTATATTCTAGATATTAGACCCTTGATGGATGCATATTTTGTAAATAGTTTCTCCCATTCTGTAGGTTTTCTGTTCACTCTGTTGGTTAATTTTGTTGCTGTGCATAAGCTTTTTGTTTAATTAAGTCACATTTGTCTATTTTTACTTTGTTGCTCTTGCTTTTTAGGTCTTAGTCATTAATTCTTTGCCTAGACCAATGTCCAAAAGCATTTTCCATAGGTTTTATTCCAGTATACACTTACAGTTTCAAGTCTTAAAAATTTCTTTATCTATTTTGAGTTGATACTGTATACGGTGAAAGGCAGGGATCCAGTTTTATCCTTTTGCACATGGCTGGCCAGTTATCCCAGCACCATTTATTGGATAGAGATTCCTTTCTCCATTACTTATTATTGTCAACTTTGTCAAAGATCAGAGGGTTGTAGGTGTGCGGCTTTATTCCCAGATTATCTATTTTGTTCTATTTGCCTATGAATCTATTTTTATACCAGTACCAATGCTGTTTTGGTTACCACATTCCTATAGTATAATTTGAAGTCTTGTAGTACGGTATGTTTTGGTTACTGTAGTCTCGTAGGATAAAAGTTTTGTAGTATAATTTGAAATCAGGTAATGTTATGTCTTCAGCTCTGTTCTTTTTGCTTAAGATTGCTTTGGCCATACAGGTTTTTTGTTTTGTTTTGTTTTGTTTCATATATAATTTTGGGCATTTTTTTCTAACTCTGTAAAACTGATACTGATATTTTGATAGAGATTGCATTGAATCTTTAGATGGCTTTGGGTAATGTGGTTATTTTAGCTATGTTAATTCTTTTATTCCATGAGCATGAGATATTTTTCTATCTGTTTGTGTCATCTACAATTTATTTTATCAATGTTTTGTAGTTCTCCTTGTAGAGATATTTTACTTCCTTAGTTTCATGTATTCCTAGTTATTTCATATATTTGTAGCTATTGTGAATGGGCTTGCCTTCTTTCTTTTGTTCTGAGCTAGATCATTATTGGTGTATAAACACACTACTCATTTTTGTACATTGATATTTTATTTTGCAACTTTACTGAATTCATTTATAAAATCTAAGAGATTTTTGATATAGTCTTTAAGTTTTTGTAGATATAAGATCATACCATCAGGGAACAGGGTTGATTTGACTTCCTGATTTCCAATTAGAATGCTTTTTTTCCCCTCTCTTCCCTGTTAGTTCTGGCTAGGACTTCCAGTATTATGTTGAATAGTAGTGGTGAAAGTGGGAATTCTTGTGCTGTTCCAGTTGTCAGGGAAAATGCTTTCAACTTTTCCCCATTTAGTATGATGTTGACTCTGGGTTAGTAGTATATGACCTTTATTATTTTGAGATATGTTTCTTCTATACTTAGTTTGTTGAGAGTTTTCATTATGAAGGGATGCTGAATTATATCAAATGCCTTTTATTCACCGACTGAGATAATTATATGATTTTTATCCTTCATTATATTGATGTGATGTGTCACATGTATTTATTTGTGTATGTTGAAACATCCTTGCATCCCTAATACAGAACACTCTTGATTATGGTATATAATCTTTTAAATGTGGTGTTGGAGTCTGTTTCTTAGGATTTTGTTAAAACCTTTTGTTTCTTAAGACCTTTGAATTAATCCAATCTGACAAAGACAAAGAATAAAGAGTAAAAGAAATGAACAAAGGCTCCAAGAAAATTAGAATTATGTAAAATGACCAAACATAAAAATAATTTGTGCTCCCAAGGAAGAAGAGAAATCTAGAAGTCTAGAAACTTATTTTAGGGAATGATTGAGGAAAATTTCCCTGGACTTGCTAGAGATCTAGACATCCAAATTAAAGAAGTTCAAAAAAACCCTAGGAAATTTATCACAAAGAGATTATCACCTAAGCACAAAGTCGTCAGGTTATCTAAAGTCAAGATAGGGAAAAAATTTTAAGAGCTGTGAGGCTAAAGCATTAGGTAACCTATAAAAGAAAACCCGTCAGATTAACTGTAGATTTCTCAGTAGAAACCCTACAAGTCAGAAAGGATTAGGGTTCTATCTTTAGCCTCATTATACAAAATAATTATTACACAAGAATTTTGTACCCAGTGAAGCTAAGCTTCATAAATGGAGAAGAAATAATGTTGTTTTCAGACAAACAAATGCTGAGAGAATTCACCACTATCAAGCCAGCATTACAAGAAATGACAAAGGAGTTCTAAATCTTGAAACAAAAGCTCAAAATACACCAAAATAGAACTTAGTTCAAGCATAAATCTCACAGGGCCTATAAAACAATAACACAATGAAAATAAAGCAAAGTATTCAGGCAACATCTAGCACAATGAATGGGATAGTATCTCACATCTCAATCCTAACGCTGAATGTATTAGGTTGCTGCAAAATTAATTGCAGTTTCTGCCATTACTAATGGCAAAAAAGAAAAAACCCTGCAATTTATTTTGGACCAACCAAATAAATGGCCTAAGTGCTTCACTTAAAAGACAAAGAATGTCAAAATGGAAAAAAAAAAAAATCCACCAATCAATTATCTGCTGTCCTCAAGAGACTCACCTAACACATAAAGACACACATAAACTTAAGGTGAAGGGGTAGAAAAAGATATCTTATGCAAAGGAAAACCAAAAGTTAGCAGGAATAGCTCTTCATATATCAGACAAAACAAATTTTAATGCAACAACAGTTAAATAAAAAAGACAAAGAGAGACATTATATAAAAATAAAAGGACAAGTCCAACAGGAAAATATCACAATCCCAAATATACATGCACCTAACACTAGAGCTCCCAAATTTATAAAACAATTATTAATAGACATACTAAATAAGATAGCAACACAATAATAATTGGGGAATTCAATACTCCACTGACAGCAATAGACAGGTCATCAAGACATAATGTCAAGAAAGAAACAATGGGCTTAAACTTTAACCTAGAAAAAACAAATTTAACAGATATTTACAGAACATTCTACCCAACAACTGCAGAATATGCATTCTTTTCATCAGCACATAGAACAATCTTCAAGATAGACCATATGATAGGCCACAAAAGAAGACTCAGTAAATTTAAGAAAATTAAAATTATATCAAGTACTCTCTCAGACCAGAGTGAAATAAAATTGGAAATTAACTCCAAAAAATCTTCAAAACTATACAAATACCTGGTAATTAAATAGTCTACTTCTGAATGATTATTGCATCAACAATGAAATCAAGATGGAAATTTAAAAGTTCTTTGAAATGAAAAATAATAGTGAAACAACCTATCAAAACCTCTGAGATACAGCTAAAGTGGTACTAAGAGGAAAGTTGATAGCATTGAATGTCTACATCAAAAAGTCTAAAAGAGAAAAAGGAAACAATCTAAACTCACACATCAAGGAACTAGGGAAATAAGAGAAAAAAAAAACCCAAACCCAGCAGAAGAAAAGAAATAACAAAGATCAGATCAGAACTAGAAGAAATTGAAATGAAAAAATTACAAAACATAAATGAAATAAAAAGCTGGTTCTTTGTCATGAAGTCTTTGTCCATTCCTATGTCCTGAATGATATTGCCCAGGTTTTCTACTAGGGTTTTTATGGTTTTAGGTCTTACATTTAAGTCTTTAATCCATCTGGAGTTAATTTTTGTATACAGTGTAAGGAAGGGGTCCAGTTTCAGTTTTCTGCATACGGCTAGCCAGTTTTTCCAAAACCACTTATTAAATAGGGAATCCTTTCCCTATTGTGTGTTTTTGGCAAGTTTGTCAAAGATCAGAAGGTTGTAGATGTGTGGCATTATTTTTAAGGCCCCCGTTCTGTTCCATTGCTCTATATATCTGTTCTGGTACCAGTACCATGCTGTTTTGGTTACTGTAAACTTGTAGTATAGTTTGGAGTCAGGTAGCGAGTAGGAGTGGGCAAAGACTTCATGACTAAAACACCAAAAGCTATGGCAACAAAAGCCAAAATTGACAAATGGGATCTAAGTAAACTAAAGAGATTCTGCACAGCAAAAACAAAACAAAACAAAACAAAAATACCTATCATCAGAGTGAACAGGCAACCTACAGAATGAGAGAAAATATTTGCAATCTACCCATCTGACAAATGGCTAATATCTAGAATCTACAAATAACTTAATCAAATTTACAAAAATATATACAACCCCATCAAAAAGTGGGTGACGGATATGAAAAGATACTTCTCAAAAGAAGACATTTATGTGGCCAACAAATGTAAGAAAAAAAGCTCATTATCACTGGTCATTAGTCAAATGCAAATCAAAACCACAATGAGATACCATCTCATGCCAGTTAGAATGTCAATCATTAAAAAGTCAGGAAACAACAGATGCTGGAGAAGATGTGGAGAAACAGGAATGGTTTCACACTGTTTGTGGAAGTGTAAATTAGTTCAACCATTGTGGAAGACAGTGTGGCAATTCCTCAAGGATCTAGAACTAGAAATACCATTTGACCCAGCCATCCCATTACTGGGGATATACCCAAAGGATTATAAGTCATGCTGCTATAAAGACACATGCACATGTATTTTTATTGCAGCACTATTCACAATAGCAAAGACTTGGAATCAACCCAAATGTCCATCAGTGACAGACTGGATTAAGAAAATGTGGCACATATACACCATGGAATACTATGCAGCCATAAAAAAGGATGAGTTCGTGTCCTTTGTAGGGACATGGATGCAGCTGGAAACCATCATTCTCAGCAAACTATTGCAAGAACAGAAAACCAAATACCACACATTCTCACTCATAGGTGTCAATTGAACAATGAGATCACTTGGACACAGGAAGGGGATCAGCACACTCCAGGTCCTATTGGGAGGGGCAGGGGAAGGGATAGCATTAGGAGATATACCTAATGTAAATGACGAGTTAATGGGTGCAGCACACCAACATGGCACATGTATACATATGTACCAAACCTGCACATTGTGCACATGTACCCTAGAACTTAAAGTATAAAAAAAAAAGTCAGGAAACAACAGATGCTGGAGAAGATGTGGAGAAACAGGAATGGTTTCACACTGTTGGTGGAAGTGTAAATTAATTCAACCATTGTGGAAGACAGTGTGGAAATTCCTCAAGGATCTAGAACCAGAAATATCATTTGACCCAGCAATCCCTTTACTGGGCAAATACCCAAAGGATTATAAATCATTCTACTATAAAGACACATGCACATGTAAGTTTATTGCAGCACTATTCAAAATAACAAAGACTTGCAACCAACCCAAATGCCCATCAATGATAGATTGGATAAAGAAAATGTGGAAAATATATGCCATGGAATACTATGCAACCATAAAAAAGGATAAGTTCATGTCTTTTGCAGGGGCATGAATGAAGCTGGAAACCGTCATTCTCAGAAAACTAACACAGTAACCAAAAACCAAACACCGCATGTTCTCACTCATAAGTAGGAGTTGAACAATGAGAACACATGGGCACAGTGAGGGGAACATCACACACTGGGGCCTGCTGGGGGGTGGGGGGCTAGGGGAGGGATAGTATTAGGAGAAATACCTAATGTAGATGATGGGTTGATGGGTGCAGCAAACCACCATGGCACGTGTATACCTATGTAGCAAACCTGCACTTTCTGCACATGTATCTCAGAACTAAAAGTATAATTTTTAAAAAGCAGGTTATTTGAAAATATAAACAAAGTTGATGGACCATTTGCGAGATTAATCAAGTAAAGAGAGAAGATCCGAATAAGCTCAATTAGAAACAAAATGGGAGATACTACAACTAACACCACAGAAATCCAAAACGATCATTCAAAGCTACTATGAACACCCCTATGTGCACAAACTAAAAAATATAGAGGAGATGGATAAATTCCTGGAAATATACAATCCTCCTAGATTAAACCTGGAATAAACTCTGAACAGATTAATAACAAGTAGCAAGATTGAAACAGTAATAAAAAAATTGTCAACATAAAAGTCCAGAACCAGATGGATTCACAGCTGAATTCTATCAGACATTCAAAGAAGAATTGGTACCAATCCTACTGAAACTGTTCCATTAGCTGGAGAAAGAGGAAAGTTTCCCTAAATCATTCTATAAAGCCAATATCACCCTAATACCCAAATCAGAAAAGGACATAACAAAAAAAGAAAACCACAGACCAATATACCCAGTGAACATAGATGCAAAAATCCTCAACAAAATACTAGCTAAATAAATCCAACAACATGTCAAAAAGATAATACACAATAATCAAGTGGGTTTCATCCCACAGATGCAGGGATGGTTTAACATACACCACACACAAGTTATTAAATGTGATACACCACATAAACAGAAATAAAAATCCTATGATCATCTCAATAGATGCAGAAAAACATTTGACAAAATACATCATTGCTTTATGATTAAACTCCTCTGCAAAATCAGCAGAGAAGGAACATACCTTAAAGTAATAAAAGCCATCTATGGCAAACTAATAGCCAACATTACACTGAATGGGGAAAAGTTAAAAGCATTCCCTCTGAGAACTGGAACAAGACAAGGATGCCCATTTTCACCACTTCTATTCAACATAGTACTGGAAGTCCTTAGCCAAAGCAATTAGACAAGAGAAAGAAATAGAGGGCATCCAAACCAGTAAAGAGGAAGTCAAATAGTCACTGTTTGCTTATAATATGATCACATACCTAGAAAACCATAAAGACTCATCCAAAAGTCTCCTAGATTTGATAAATTAATTCAGTAAAATTTCAGGATACAAAATCAATGTACATAAATCAATAGCAGTGCTATACACCAACAGCAACCAAGCTGAGAATCAAATCAAAAACTGAACCCCTTTTACAAACTTGCAAAAAAATAAAATAAAATACTTAATAAAACACCTAATGAAAGAGGTAAAAGATCTCTATAAGGAAACCTACAAAACACTACTGCAAGAAATCATAGATAAACAAATTGAAACATATCCCATGCTCATGGATGGGTAGAATCAATATTGTGAAAATGACCATACTGTCAAAAGCAATCTATAAATTCAATGCAATTTCCATTAAAATACCATCATTATTCTTCACAGAACTAGAAAACAAAATCTTAAAATTTATATGGAGACAAAAAAGAGCTGCATGACCAAAACAAGACTAAGTAAAAAGAACAAATTGGGAAGCATCTCATTACTCGAATTTAAACAATACTACAAGGTCATAGTTACTAAAACAGCATGGTACTTGTTTAAAAATAGGCACATGGATCAATGGAACAGTATAAAGAACCAAAAAATAAAGCCAAATACTTACAGTCAATGGATCTTTGACAAGGCAAAGAAAAACATAAAGTGGGGAACAGATACCCTATTCAACAAATGGTGCTGGGATAATTGGCAAGCCACATGTCGAAGAATGAAACTGGATTCTCATCTCTCACCTTATACAAAAATCAACTCACAATGGATCAAAGACTTAAATCTAAGACTGGAAACCATAAAAATGCTAGAAGTATTAACATCAGAAAAACTTTTCCAGACATTGGCTGAGGCATAGAGTTTATGACCAAGAACCCAAAAGCAAATGCAACAAAAACAAAAATAAATAGATGGGACTTAATTAAACTAAAAATCTTCTGCACAGCAAAAAAAATAATCAGCAGAGTAAACAGACAACCCATAGAGTGGGAGAAAATATTCTCAAACTGTGCATCTGACAAAGGACTAATATCTATAATCTACAAGGAACTGAAACAAATTAAGAAGAAAAACACAAATAATATCATCAAAAAGTAGGCTAAGAACATGAATAGACAGTTCTCAAAAGAAGGTATACACATGGCCAACAAATGTCTTAAGAAATGCTCAACATCACTAATTATCAGGGACATGCTAGACAAAACCACAATGCAATACCACCTTACTCCACAAAAATAGCCCATAATAAAAGAAAAATAAAAAAAAAATTTGTGTGTTGGTGTGGATGTGGTGAAAAGGGAACACTTTTACACTGATAGTGTGAAAGTAAACTAGTACAACCCCTATGGAAAACAGTATGGAGACTCACTAAAAAACTAAAAAGAGAACTTCCATTTAATCCAGCAATCCGACTACTGGGTATCTACCCAGAGGGGGGGAAAAGGCATTATATGAAATAGACACTGACAAAAGCATGTTTATAGCAGCACAATTCACAATTGGGAAAGTATGGAACCAGCCTAAATGCCCATCAACCAATCAGTGGATAAATAAAATGTGTAAAATACACACACACACACACCATGAAATACTACTCAGCTATAAAAAGAAATGAAATAATGGCTTTTGCAGCAACCTGAATGGAGTTGGAGACCATTATTCTAAGTGAAGTAACTCGGGAATAAAAAACCAAACATATATTCTCACTTATAAGTGGGAGCTAAGCTATGAGGATGCAAAAACATAATGAGGATGCAAAAACATAAGACTGATATAATGGACTCTGGGAACTCAAGGGGAGGGGTATGAGGAAAAAAGACTACACATTGGGTACAGTGTACACTGCTCGGGTGATGGGTGCACCAAAATTTTAGGAATCACCAGTAAATAATTTATTTATGTAACCAAACATTACCTGTTTCCCCAACCCTATTGAAATAATAATAATAAGAAAGAAGTTCTGGAAAAAAATTTTGTGTCTTTGTTCATCAAGAAGTTTGCTCTGTAGTTTTCTTTTATTTTTTCATTATTGTCTGATATTGGTATCACAGTAATACCCGTCTCATAGAATCAGTTAGAGAAATTTCTCTCCTTCTTAATTTTTTGAAACAGTTTCAGGAAGATTAATATTAGTTCTTCTTTATATGGTTGTTAGAATTCAGCTGTGAATATATCTAATCCTGGGCTTTCCTTTATTGAACAATGTTTTTCTTACTGATTCATTCTTGCTATTTATTATCAGTATGTTCAAGTTTTCTACTTCTTTCTGGTTCAGTTTTGGGAGGTTTCATGTTTCTAGCAATTTCGTCATTTTCTCTAGGTCTTCTAGCTTCAGTGTATAGTTGTGCAGAATAGTCTTTGATGGCCTTTTGTATTTCTGTAGTATCAGTCGTAATGTCTCCTTTTTCATTTCTGATTTTGTTTGTTTAGATTTTTTCTTTTCTTGGTTAGTCTAGCTATTGGTTTATAAATTCTTTACCTTTTTAAAGAAGCAAGTTTTTGTATTATTCATCCTTTGTAAATTTTTGGTCTCAATTTTATTTAGATCTGTTCTCGCCTTTGTTATATCCTTTCTTCTGCTAACTTTGGGATTTGTTTGTTTTCGTTTTACTAGTTCCTTGAGGTGTGACATTAGGTTAATTTGTAATCTTTCTACTCTTTTGATGTTGAATTTAATGCTATAAAGTAGCTTTTTACCACTGCTTTTGCTGTATCTCACAAGTTTTGGTATGTTGTGCTTGCATTTTTATTTGTTTAATTAAAATTTTGTAAATTTCTTTCTTAATTTTCTTGTTAACTCAATGATTGCTCAGGAGCAGGTTAATTTCCATGTATTTTTATAGTTTCTTAAATTTCTGTAAATATTGATTTCTAGTTTTATTCCACTGTGATCTGAGAAGATACTTGATGTGATTTTGATTTTATAAAATTTGTTGACTGGTTTTTATTATCTAACATATGGTTTGTCCTAAAGACTGTTTATAAGCTGATGAAAAGAATGTATATTCTACCTTTGTTAGTAATAATATTTTGTAAATATTTGTTAGGTCTATTTGGTCTAAAGTCCAGTTAAAGTCCAAAGTTGCTTTATTGATTTTCTGTCCCAATGATCTGTCTAATAATGTGAGTGGTGTGTTTAGATCCCCCACTATTATTATATCACCATCTGTCTATCTCTTTAGGTCCAATAATATTTGTTTTATGAATCTGGATACTCTGTTCTTAGGTGCATATATATTTATAATTATTCTATCCCAATGAATAATCAATCCCTTTATCATTATATAATGTCTTTCTTTGACATTTTTTCTGTTTTTTTGTTTTTTGTTTGTTTGTTTGTTTAAAGTCTGTTTTATCTTATATAAGTATAGCTACTCTTGCTTAATTTTGGTTTCTGTTTATGTGAATATCTTTTTTCACCCTTCATTTTAAGTCTCCATTTGCCTTTATAGGTAATATGAGCTTCTGCAAGCAGCATATATTTGGATCTTTTAAAAATCAGTTACAACAATCTATATCTTTTAAGTGGAGCTTTTAATCCTTTTAGGTTTAAGATTATGATTGATATGCAAGATTTTGCTTCTGTCATATTGTTAATTCTTTTCTAGTTGTTTTATAAATTATTTGTTTCTTTCTTTGTCTATTAGTCTTTGTGATTTGATTAAATTCTGCACTGTTGCCACTTGATTCCTTTCTCCTTCTCCTTTCTGTGATTCGTTACTATGCATTTTATAGTTTAACATGTTTTCATGATGGTGAATATTACATTTTCATCTCCAAGTTTAAGACTCCTTTGAGCATTTCTTGTAGAATGAGTCTTGTGGTGATAAAGTCCCTCAGCATTTACTTGTCTGGAAAATTGTTATTTCTCATTCATTTATGAAGCTTAATTTTGCTGTGTCCATAACTCTTATCTAGCAGTTTCTTCTTCCAGCACTTTGAGTATGTCATTCTATTCTCTTCTGGCCTGTAAGGCTTGAGAAGTTCACTGTTAGTCTGATGGTGTTTCCTTTACAGGTGACTAGAGGCTTTTCTCTTGCTGATTTTAGAATTCTTTCTTTTACTTTGACTTTAGACAGTCTGATAATAATATGCCATGGTGAAGTACTTTTTACAATGTCTTTATCTAGGGATCACTTATATTACAGGATATCTGAATCTCTTGCTAGACTTAGGAAGTTTTATCAATTATTTTGTTAAATAGGTTTACTAAACGTTTTGATCTTTATTCCCTACCATGAATACCAATATTCTTGTTTGGTCATGTTATGCAGTTCCAAATGTCTTGAACTTTGTTCATTCTTTTAAAATCTTTTTTTCTATAATTTGTCTGGGCAGATTATTTTAAAAGATCCATCTTCAATTCTGAGATTCTTTCTTCTTCTTGGTCTAGTCTATTGTTGAAGTTTTCAAAAGTATTTTGTAATTCCTTTAATTCCAGAATTTCTGACTGACTTTTAAATATATATATATATATCTTGGTAAATTTCTCATTAATGTCCTGAATTTATTTTCTGCTTTAGTTTTATTTTTTTCAGGTTTCTCTTGCATCTCATTGAGGTTCTTTAAAATTAATAGTTTGAATTTTATACCTGAAATTTTGATTATTTCCTTTTGGTAAGGATCTATTACTCGAGAATTATTGCTTTCTTCTGAGGGTGTCATATTACTTTGCTTTTTTGTTTCCTCTGTCTTTACATTGATTTCTGCACATCTGAAGCAACAGTAGCTTCTTCTTATTTTCTTTTGTTTGAGGGAAATTTTTCTTGAAGATGTGGCTGTGATGTTGGTAGGGTAGGGCCATTTGGCTTTGCTTCTGGGTCCATGTAATGGTGAAGACTGTGTATGATTTCCTTGGCTATAAACAGCCTTAGTAGTATCTGTCTATTCCTCTGTGTGGTATTGTGAGGTTATTGGTAGAAACTGGTGAATTTGTGCTGGAGACTGGAATGCTTGATGGGTTCTTTTTGAAGTTTCAGTGGTAGTAAGGGTAAACTAAGCATGTGTATCCTTGGGATCTGGTACAGCATATAGTGGCAATTCTGTTGGTTCCAGACAGGGAAATTCTTATTCCTTTGGGTGGCTTTCTCAGATGTCAGTTGTAGTAGCAGCTACCAGATAGGTGACTGGGCTTTTAAGCTCTTGGGCATCCATGACAATGTGGGTAATGGCAGTAGCAGTTGTAGTGAGATGCTTTCCCAGTTCTCAACTGCTGTGCTTTTGTGTTGGGAGTGTTTGAAATGGGCTATGTGGGCCAGCCTCTAAGCCAGTAGATGGTGCTTGCAGGTACATTCCAGCTGAGGTAGTAGCAGCAATATGTTTATGCTCAACCTCTGACCTGGATAAAGTGCTTTGGTTCCTCAGGCAGTGGGCTGGAGTGTGGAACCTCCGGAAGCCTCAATTTTGCACCCTGTCTCGGTAGTTGGGGAAAAGCTGGCTGGAGCTGGACCAGGCAAACCTGTCCTCAGCTTCCCAAGCCCCAACGAATGGTGATAGCATACTCCAGCTATGACGGGGATGGTAGGAAAGTCCTCAGTTCCCTAGTGAAATGCTTGGGTTAGGGGTAACCCTAACCCTGTCAAAGTTGTGGGAAGCTGGTTCTTGCAGTTGTAGCCTTGGCCAGTGAGTGTAGAACCCATATCTCCTCCACACCCCAGTCCAGGTGGGGCTCCCTGCCCTGTCCTGGCTCTCACAGCCCACACTGTAGTTCAGTCAGTGTAGATAGTTCACATCTAGCTTATAACTCAGCCCTGGGCCATAGAAGCACCCATCTAGCTCAGAACCTACCCTTTGCAGCAACTCTTGTCCTGCTCAGGACCCAGGGAGGTTGTCTGGCTCCAGCACTGGCAGCTGAAGCCCTCTTTAGGCTGGCTTTTCAGTCCTGGTTGCAGGGGCCCAAGTTTCCCTAATGTTCAGGACTAGGGCCGCTCTTCCCTGGAGCATACCCAGATTGTTAAAAACTCGGATTGATAATAACATTTTATTGTAGCCACTTAAGTCTTAAGGAGAACATAGGACACAGAATATGCAACCTCCCTGAAGCAGTTCCTTCTCATAGTCTCCTGGCCATCTTCCAACTTAGATTCAGGGCTTGGGAGGATCAAGGTGCACTCCCATGGACTACATTGTATGATTTCCCCAGTGATAAGATAAACCACAGAAAGACATTTTCTTACACTCTTCTATACTGGGGATTTACTTCCAGATTCTGGCTGGTGTCAACCACACAAGCTGACTATCCTCCTTCACCTCTCCTAATTTTTGAGTTTCTCCTTGCATTTCCACTGAACTCTCATGCACTCTCTTGAATAATTCACTCAAAATGTGTCTTCCTACACACTATGCTGATTCCTTCAAGTGGATGAGGCATGTGTGAAATACTTCTAGGCAGCTATCTCAGAAAAAATAAACCACTTTAATGCTCATATTCCATATGTCTCCATTGCTAGTTCCCATCATGCCTTATCAGTGCTCTCTTTACTACTGGAAATAATCATTAACACCTTTAAATGTAATCAGATTAGAGAAACAACTTCAGAAACTCCAGAACCAATCCAGAAAACTCACCCTTAAAATTATGTTTTCTAGTACCACACTCAATATCAAAATTTTTCTTAATATACTTGAGCTGTGTACTAGTCCATTTTCACCCTGCTAATAAAGACATTATAATAATATAATAAATATCACAATACTGTAATAAAGACAGGGAAGATAAATAGGTTTAATGGACTTATAGCTGCACATGACTGGGGAGGCCTCACAATCATGGTGGAAGGTGAAAGGCACTTCTCACATGGCAGTGGCAAGACAGAATGAGAACCAAGCAAAAGGGGAAACCTCTAATTAAACCATCAGATCAAATACAGTCATTACAAATGGGAGAAATTGGCCAAAACAAAGGGGCTACCAGCCCTATGCAAGACCAAAATCCAGTGGAGCAGTCAAATCGTAAAACTCCAAAATGATTTCCTTTGACTCCAGATCTGATGCAAGCAGTGGGTTCCCATGGTCTTGGGAAGCTTCCCACTGTGGCTTTGCAGGGTACATCCTCCTTCCCAACTGCCTTCACAGGCTGTCGTTGAATATCTGTGGCTTTCCAGGAGCATGGTACAAGCTGTCAGTGGATTTATCATTCTGGGGTCTAGAGGATGGTGGCTCTCTTCTCACAGCTCCACTAGGCAGTGCCCTAGTAGGGACTCTGTGTGGGGGCTCTGACCCCACATTTCCCTTCCACACTGCCTGAGTGGAGGTTCTCCATGAAGGCCCCACCCCTGCAGCAAACTTCTGCCTAGGCATCCAGGTGTTTCAATACATCTTTTGAAATCTAGGCAGAGGTTACAAAACCCCAGTTCTTGACTTACGTGCACTCACAGGCTCAATACCATGTAGAAGCTGCCAAGGCTTAGGGATTGCACCTTCTGAAGCTATGGCCTGAGCTGTATCTTGGTCCCTTTTAGTCATGACTGGAGAGGCTGAGATGCAGGGCACAAAGTCCCTAGACTGCACTCAGCACAGGGACCAGAGGCCTAGCCCTCTTAACCATTTTTCCATCCTGGGCCTCCGGGCCTGTGATGGGAGTGCTGCCATGAAGACCTCTGACATGCCCTGGAGAAATTTCTTCCATTGCCTTGGGGATTAATATTCAGCCCCTTGTTACTTATGCAGATTTCTGCAGCAGGCTTGAATTTCTCCTTGGAAAATGGGATTTTATTTTTATCACATTGTCAGGCTGTAAATTTTCAGAATGTTTATGCTCTGCTTCCCTTATAAAACCCAATGTCTTTAACAGCACCCACCTCACCTCTTGAATGCTTTGCTGCTTAGAAATTTCTTCTGCCAGATAACCTAAATCATATCTCTCAAGTTCAAAGTTTCACAAATCTCTAGGGCAGGGGCAAAATTCTGCCAGCCTCTTTGCTAAAACACAACAGGAATCCCCTTTGCTCCAGTTTCCAACAAGTTCCTCATTTCCATCTGAGACCACCTTAGCCTGGACTTTATTGTTCATGTCACTATCAGCATTTTTGTCAAAGCCATTCAACAGGTCTCTAGGGAGTTTCCAATTTTCCCACATTTTCCTGCCTTTTCTGAGCCCTCCAGACTGTTCCAACCTCTGCCTGTTACCCAGTTTTGAAGTCACTTCCACTTTTGGGTATTTTTTCACCAGCGCCCTACCCTACTTGTACCAATTTACTGTATTAGTCCATTTTCATGTTGCTGATAAAGACATACCCAAGCTAAGAAGAAAAATAGGTTTAATGAACTTACAGTTGCATGTGACTGGGGAGGCCTCACAATTGTGGCGGAAAGAGAAATGCACTTCTTACATGATGGTGGCAAGAGAGAATGAAAGCCAAGCAAAGGAGGAAATCCTTGTCAAACCATCAGCTATCAAGAACAGTATGGGGAAAACCACCCCCATAAGTCAATTATCTCCCACCCGGTCCCTCCCACAACACATAGTAATTATGGGAGTACAATTCAAGACGAGATTTGGGTGGGGACACAGAGCCAAACCATATCAGGGTGCTATAACAAAATACCACAGACTGAGTCACTTAAACAACAGAATACATTTTCTCACAGTTTTGGAGACTGAAAGTTTAAAATGAGCATGCCAGCATGTTTGGAGGGTTCTCTGTCTGTCTTGCAGATGGCTTCTTTCTTGCTATATACTCACATGACCTTTTCTCATTGTGAATGTGTGAAGAGAGAGACAGAGGTATCTGTTTTTTTCTTACGAGATTACTATCCTATCAGATGAAGACTTCACCTCTATGACATCATTTAACCTTAATTACCTCAAAAAGTTTCCAAATATCATTACATTGGAGTTTGAGGATTGAATATATGAATTTTGGGTGTGAAGGAAGGTTGTAATTCAGTCCATAAGAATAGATAACAGCATACACAATGAGGCATAGTTTTGTTTTTTTCTAGGAGACAGAAAAAGTGTCATTTCAAATCTGTTATTCACAAATGTTTCAAGCTGTTAGGACATCACAAATAGTTGGAGTAGAAGATTTTTTTTTGTAATTTTTTTGTAATCACTTCCATGTACCTTTTTGTTATATGAATGTAAATAGGTGAAGGAAGGCTATAGCTGGAAATATCAGGGCTTCACAACAGTTTGATGGTTCCAATTTTTCAGGCAAATGGGTTTGTGCCAACTGTATTCTGTACACATCGGTGTATTGAGCTTAGGTTTCCTTTTGGAGAGGAAAGGAATCAAGAATGAGACGCCTTTTTTAAAAGAAGTTCAAAGTTATTTCAGTATATCTTATGCACTAACATGGCCTCTACTGATGTCATGGAGAAGCAACAACAGCTCAACTACCCACTTCCTCTCCCAATCAGGGATACTCCTTTTTACTGAGGAAAAGTTTGAAATGTGACTCCGGCTGCACTGGAGATGTTTACTTAAGGAAAGAGAAGACTGGTTCCTTGTATGGAATGTTCCACTAGCTGGGTTTCTGCTGATTGCTCCTGGCTCCATGGAGGTGGCAAAACAGAAATATGTGTTTGGGCCCAGGTCTACTTTGACACGCATCAGATATCGGTGAGTGTAGCACTGGAGAAAGGAAGAGCCTTCCTTTTTCCCCCTCTTATATCCTTATCAGGTGGCTTGTGCATAGATCACTTCAAAACTACTTAAGTGGACAGAAGTCTGCATGAGACTATTCAGACATCTGTTCTCATGCAGACCAACTGATAAATAATGTAGCAACAACAGCTGCAGAGAATGGGCTAGCAGACTTATCAGATTTTCCAGTATTTTCTTTCACTGGAAAATTATAACCAGGTGTGATCTCTTGGATTGCTTAAAGCTCTCGGGATTTGGGGCTTATAGGAAAGCAGGACCAAGTGAGTAAAGAAAGAAAAATGTCTAGTACACCAGATGGGAGTTTAGGGTCAAAATATTTTAAACATTTAAATAAAGGTATGACACAGTGATAAAGAACATATCTGATAGATAATAAACAAAAAAGAGAAAGAAATATGAATACAGACATATAGATAAAAATAAAGTTTATCCATTTATATGTACTGTGTGTGTGTGTGTGTATATATATATAATAATTTTACTCCATGCTATTAGTGGTGATTATAGCTATTTTTTGTCTGTATAGTTAAATTTTTCAAGAATAAGTATTGATTCTATAATAAGAAATATATATCAATTATTTTTAAATTTAGATAGAATTATCTTATTCCAAAAAAGTGTTCAAAAAGAAATAATTTATTTTTGAAAGTGCTAACCCTTTGTAGGTATTTGTATGGAGTGAGCTAACTAATCTCTGGGCCACTGGTCTTCTGCAGGTGAAATAATTATTTTTAGTGATAATTTATGAATTTCTGTTATTTTGTATAAATTATCACTGCTGTTATAGTTTATGTAAGAATTAACAAAATAAGCGTTCTATTATCCTTATGGCCTCAACCCTTAATGCTTTCTTGCCTGAGACATCTCATTTGTTAACTCAACTTGTCAAGTTTGGAGTTTTCTCTTGTTGATATGTGAGGACATCAGACAGTTTCCCAGCCTCAGATTCCTGTGGGGGAACAAAAGAAAGAAAAAAAGTCAAAACAGAATTTGCTTACTTTCAGATTTTCTTCTGATTTTGATGCATGCCTCAAAGAATCAGAAAAAAAAGTATATATTATAAAATAACCTATTTAGTAGATCTGATTTAGGGCTATAAAATGTGGAAATAATTAACATTTACTTTTCCATAATAATAATACACATTACTTCTGCAAGATGCAAGAGATAAGTTTCTCTGGTAACCCTATATAATCTCATTTCAAAGAGCTAAAGTTCATATCAACATGCTTGTTCCTTAAAGGAAACACTTAAGATATCTGCCTTGCTTTGTGTACAGGGTAGAGGGGGCAGCAGGGGAGAGTGGTGACTTTATGTAGTTCCATACAGTATGGAGTACAAGGAAAGGGCAGTGAAGAACAAGGGAGAAAGCCTCATCCATCTGCCTCCTATCTTTTCCTTCATAAGTGAAATATACCTACCGCCTTCCCAGAAGCACTTGTATTACTGAGGTTATGGATGATGAAGTACTAACTTTAAGGTGAAGGTTGAAGGAGTGTGTAAGACTGTCTGAAATATCTGCTTAGTGGCCTAGGATTTATATTTAAAGTACCAAATCGCATAATTGATACTACCCGATTCCTCTGTCAGAGCCAAATTTAAAGATTAGTCAGGACTCATCTGTGCTTCAGTTTCCTTATTTGTAAAATAATAATCACTGAGTAATTTTTAGAATAAAATGGAACAATGCATATATAATATTTCTTAGCACATAATGCTCATCTAATAATACCTGTTGTTGTTGTTATATGCTTCCCAGGCATTGTGTTCGGTGAGTTGAGAAAAGGTGGGGTCATGAAAAGGAAAGGATATTGCATAATACCTTGAAAAGTGGCCAAATGAGAAGAAAAACATTTTCATTTGTTATCTGAGAAGCTTACCTGAAATTTACATTTTCAAAGAGAAAAGCGGACAAGTACACCTTTGTACATACATTCCTAAAGCAAGAGTTCACACATTCTTGTACCATCCTCTCAACTGGCATTTCTTCTTAGTCCCAAGAAAAACCACTTGGAGGCTACTACTCAGGGTTCAACATTGGGCTTCTATAAAAGCAGAAGTCAGGCTTAACATCCCAATAACTAGAGAAGTAATTCTGTTCATTAAGGGAAATTCTAGGGGTGTAGTGTTATAATTAGTATAATAATTATTATTATGGTAGAGGAAATAGCATGAGCTGAATGTTGAAAGTTGAGCAGGTTTTCATCAGTTGAATGTGAAGCCCTGAAGAGGTGAGAATTATTGGAGGGGTGTTTAGGAAGACAGAGCTGTGTGAACAACAGCAGAGAGGCATGAAAGGGCATTAGGCTTTAAAAAGCATTAAGTCACTTTTTGGTGCTTAAACATAGGGTTTGAAGAAGGGTGACAGAGAGAAAAAGTCCAGAAAGACTAGGAAGAGTCACATCTCACAAGGTCTTCCAGACTCAAGGAAAGTTGGATTTTGCTTTCATAGCTAATGGGAAATTATGGCAGAATACTCAAGAGAAGAAGACTTGAACAGTATGGCAAGAAGCCAAGTGAGTAATAATCAGAGCTGAAACTAAGTAGTATCAGTGGAGATAAAATGGAGGATACAAATACAAGTGAAGGTAAGAATATATACTTAGAAGTAGTTTAAAAAATTTTTAAAAAGCACGGATTTCTTCCAATTAAAAATTTTATTTATATGAGATGTTTTACAAAATTATTTAAAACATGACATCATAGTTGGTTATACATTTAGTTATTTGTTTTTACTGAAAATAAAAGGATTACATGAAATTAGGACTTTTTCAGAAAGTGGTATGACAGGATTCTTCTGTCTATAATCCTGGAACCCGGCAGAGATGCTGAGCCCCCAAAACATCAGTTCCAACTCAGAGATCACTATTTAGACCTACCTCAGAGGAAGGTCCTAGACAACCTGTTATTATACAGGGCTGGTACAGAATGAAGTCTCAAATTTCTAAAATTAATATGCATATTTTAATGTAGGTAAACTTTAGGTAACTCAGTTTTAGGCACTCCTCTAATTTAGGAGCTTTAATAGTGTTGAGAAGGAGATATCTAGACCTGCAATTGGTTTAAAACAACTCTACACAATCATACAGATTCTGAAACAAATAGTGTTTACAGATATAGGGTAAAATTACCCCCATGGTGTATATTTTCAAAGTCACATTGCACTGCCCTGACAGGTTCCTTTCTTGGTACCAAACATGTAATTGACTGGGTCTCTTCGCCCCCCACCCAGACCCCATGTAGCAAAACTCCATTCTGGATACCATTTCCTATGCCAGTTAAGGGTTTGTTACAAGTTAAAGAGTTTTTTTTTAAAAGCCACCCAGATATTTTAGGAAACAACCCAGAACGAAAGCATTAATAATAAAAATCAAATCAGTGTCCTGTATATCAAAGCACCACATCTAAAAAGTCAAGGATGTAAAAAGTGACCTTTACATTTTATAACAATACACAGTGTTTATTGATTTCAAAAAAGTATCAGAGAAAATAGCAACCTTTAAACATTCATTAAAATGAATAGAAAGATTTTTTTTTAGAAAAAGTGCTTATTCAGAGTTTAGTGAACACACAAATATCATTGATTGCAATTCTATGTTACAGTACATTTTACTTTCTATAACTGTAAAAATAAGCTAAAACATAGGAGTATGATTTAATCTATATTTCTAGCCCTACTCAATATGTAATTATAGATTAGCTATAAATTTCCACTCAAGTGAAATGCAAGAGGAATATAATTTATAGCCTTTTTAAAGAAGTACATGCCTAAAGCCTGAATAATCCAGTATTAATCTATTATAATATACTCAACTTAGAAGTACTCATCTCTCTTACAATGTTGTCTTGTAAATGATGCAATGAGTTGAAAGACTGGTCCTGGTTCAAGAGGAAATCCTGATAAAAATGGATATAAAACCCCACTAAGAAACACAAGCATGTTTCAAAGAGAAACCTGAAACCCCAAATCATTATTCACAATCTATTATTAATTACAATTTGAGATATATCACCAGTTACTTCTAGGTTGTAAATATGTCTCACCAATGACAATCTTGTACAAACATATCAGAAAAACAATGGGCAACTCCTGAAAGTCACTGGACGATAAAACATAGTTACATTTGGTTTCAAAAGATTCAGAAAAGATTAGATTAGGGGAAAATGTATTATTTAATTAAAACCACTTAAAATAATTCTGGTGGGCCTCAAAGCAAGTAGCCATGTTGGTTACATGCATTTTGCTCTCAGGTTTAAGACACAAAGGTCTCCATTTCTCTAAGAGAACTGCTTTTCCGGCAAGACATACTCTCTCTTTTCCCTTGGAGCCAAGTAATTGGAGCCCTAAACACACTGCGGAGCTTCTGTTGGAACCGGTTTCCAACAAAACAATAGAGAAATGGATTAACGCAGCTGTTGGTGAATCCCAGGAGGATGGCAAAAGGAAGTGCCAGGTCAATGACTGCTATAACTTCACAGCTATTAATGACACCCATCCAGGCCAGAGCATCCAGGAAGGTCAGAACATGGAAGGGAAGCCAGCAAATGATGAAGGCCAGAACAACAGCAGCTGCCATCTTCAGGACTTGGTCTCGGGTTATCCTGTTCTTCCCATAGCTATTCGTCTTCAGTAAGTGTTTTCTAATTCCAAAATAGCATGTTGCTATGAATATTAAAGGGATAATAAAACCAAGGATATTTTTCATTAAGGCAATCCCAGCTGACCATTGGGCATATTTCTCAGGTGGGAAAGCCATAATGCAAGCATTCACTCCTAAGTATTCAATGGTTCTGACATCTCGAAAATAAAATGTTGGCAATGAGGACAAACAGGCCATACACCAAACAAGGGGAACTATATAAGATGCTTGCCAGGGATTTCTTCTTTGAGACAGAAAGGGGTAGATAACGGATTGGTACCTATCAACACTCATACAGGTGATAAAAAAAATGCTTGCAAACATGTTCAGAGTAAGAAAAGAACCAAAAACTTTGCACATCACAGGTCCGAAGAGCCAGTCATATCTATAAGAATAATAGGTTGCCCAGAGAGGAAGAGTAGCCAAAAGGAGTAAGTCAGCCACAGCAAGGTTGAAGATGTAAATGCTAGAAACCTTTTTAGGACCCTTTTGACAACAAAACAGTGTAACCACAACAATATTGACCAGAAATCCAATTACAAATATAATGTAGTAGAGAATAGGAATTGCATCTAAATGCTTATCTGATGGTTTCTGTGAACAGTTCAAGGTAGACTCATTGTTGCCAGAGATGTTCACAAGCCCGAAGTGAAGACTGCTAGTAATGCTTTTGCTACTAGTGGCAAGGGTGGAGTTGCCCTTCATATTGAAATGTCAGCAGCTCCTAGTTCTTATGCCTTCTGTGGAGGAAAAAAAATAGAACTCTTAGAACACATACAGAGGTGAGGACATCCTTGAATCCTTAGCATTTTGAAAGTTTGTCAAAAGCAAAAAGAAGTGAGTGATTATAGAAAACATTATGAAACAGAGCCATGCCTTGTAAAATAAGAATGGATTTTACCACTTGAAAAAGGAGAAATACTTTTCTTAATAGTAGAAAAAAGTAAATCATTTCAGAGATCAAAAGTTCTGAACAAAACTACCTTTTGCCCATCTTTTCTATGATGTTTTTGAAAGGTTTAAAGAAAATTAATATTTCAAAAGATTAGTCAGGGCAGGAAATATGTGAAACAAATAAGAAACCTAGAGGTAAGAAAAGTTAATCTTTCAAAAAACACTTGAGCATATATCTCTGTTTGTATACTTTCTAGAAACTACACTGCTGCCTGCTATTGCATAGAGAAATGCTCTATTTAAGTAACTAATTACATACAAATCACTACAACTATGGAAAACATAAGTAACGTAAGCAAAGGAAAACATAAGTATATAAAAAACTAAAAGAGAATATGCCAAAGGAACATATTGGGATGAGGAATCATGGTTTTTCTTTAATAATTAAAAATAATTCCTTTAGTTTTACTTTTCTATTGTTTTCACAATAATAAAATAGTTAAGAAGTTATGAAATATATTTCTATTTCTAAGTCTTCTCCTTTTAATAGAGAATATTAGTTTTAGAGATAGATATCTAATTTTGGTCTATTTCATATATAAACAATCCATTTTCAATTAAAGCAGATAAAGAAAAAAACAGTCAAACCTATTTTAGGTTCAAGTAGAAGTAATTTATATTGCTCAATGAAATGAGAATTGAACATCAATGATTAATCATGAGATAGTCTTATCATTTTTCTTTTGCTCTCTTCTCAGTTTAACAAAACTGAATAGCCGTGGCTCTCAAATGTTGCAGTGTTCAGGTTCTTGTGACTTTTTTCACTAGAAACATTATTTTAAAAGCAAAAAAACACACATTAGCTAAAGGTAAGCATACTAAGGAAACACTATTTACTTTAGATAGTTTCAAAATACATGCAAATAAACTACCCAATTAAAAGTATAATCTCCAAAGAACCTCCTAATAAAGAGCAAAACTTTTATTTTGGACTAAAGCTTTTTCTTTTGACCTAACAAATTAACATAAAAGAATCAATAATAAATTCCACTTGAAGACTTACTGGTTGTTGAAGTTTAAAGCAGTAATCATAAATCAGCTTGCTTAGTGCCTAAACACACTCCTGTAAGAGAAACAGCAGCTAAATAATTCAGGAGTTTTACAAAATACAGTGTTAAAACACAGGAAAAACAGAAGTTCATCCATAAAAAATACTTTCATTTAATGTATGTTCTACTTTCCAAGTAAATTATATACAAATTGTTCATACTTACCTTAAAAATTAAGGCTGCAGAATGCTTTGAATTCTGTGCTTACTCGTTCTCTCAGACGCTGGGACGTAATAGCACCAGATCTCTGGTTTCCTTCTTATATGTTTGGTCTGTCCACTGGGAGCCTTCAACCTACATAATTCTAGGGCTGACTTATGAACACTTGCCAGCTTTCCAGAGAGGTTTTTTTTTTTTGTCTGCAAAACATTAATCTGAAATTCTCACTGTCTCCAATCATAACAGCTCATTGAAATAAATCTCAAACAAAAAAATGAAGTCTCCACAAATGTGTTAGATAATTTTGAAGTCAGTGGCTTACTTTAAGAGAAGAACATAATAATTATTTATAGAATTTTCTCTTTCTTTTTTCCTAATATTGGCATTCTAATAGAAATTAATGAGTAGAGACTAGGAAATTTATTATAGTAGCAAAGTCTTTGTTCATCATCTTTTACAACCTTCATTACTTTCTGAAAATTTTATCCATGTTTATTAAAGAATGGTAGCAATTTTACTTGAAGTCTACAACTTCTAAAATTTCTCCTTTGCTTTATGCGGTTTTTGTTGGCTTCTTGCTGGAGGGTTGGAGATTGCAGGAATATAATTTTTACGTGATGGAGAAGAGGTTTGGTCCTCCTTGCATAGGTCTCTGTCATATTTGTAGTTTAAATACAAAGCACAAAAAGTGAAGAAGGATTAGGTGACTAATTCAACATAGATCACTGTTGCTGCTGTTTCTTGTGGCAGTGGGGGCAATAAACTACACAACCAATCCAACAGAAGCAAGAGTGACAAAATGAAGAAAGATAAGAACAGGTGATGGTAGTGATAATACTAGCTGACAATACATGTTATGTGCCAAACACTGTGATGAGTTATTTATCATCAATAATTTAATAGAGAGGCAGTATAACACACTGGTTAGTAAATAGCCTCTGGGATCCAACTACCTGGCTTTACAAACCCAGCTCTACCACTTACTAATTCTGACCTTGGCCAAGTTACTTTATTTCTCCATGTCTCAGTTTCTCATCTGAGAAATGAGAATGATATAAATTACCTACATCATAGAGTAGGAATTTTAAATAAGCTAATGGAAAATTAAATGAGCTAATATGTTTAAAGTGCCTAAAATCATGCCTAGCATATGGTAGGTGCTATTACAAGCTATTCATTTTAGCCCCCACTTTACAAATCAGGAAACTAGGACTCATAGAGTTTAATAACTTTTCTGAGATCATACAGCTATTAAATGAAGACACTTGCATTTAAATCAAAAGAAACTAATATCAGAACTCATTCTGTTTAGCCTCTATACCACAAGAGGAAGCACTAGATGGTCCTTTAATCTCACTCTTTGTCTTGGCAAAAAGGAAACGTAGCATTTACAGAAAATCACTGATGACCATTCATAATCTATCACAAAATCATCAAAGAAGGGGAAAAGAATTGGAAGAACTGTTATGTGGGGAAAAGTATTTTTCTTAATTGTATTGCCCAATTGGAGACCATAGGAAGGAGAAACTTGTGACTAGATAGCTTTCTGTAGTTAGTACAGAAAACCAGAGAACCTAGAACACATTTTAAATGGGCAAAAAGATTCAAGTTATTCCTGTGGATCGTATTTTTCAGATAAGCAGTAAGGGCGCGCCTGTCCATGCTGCAGGCCACAGGTAAAGGATGAGGGCAGGCTCTGAGGAAGTAGCTG
Source organism: Macaca fascicularis (assembly GCF_037993035.2). Taxonomy (NCBI): domain Eukaryota; kingdom Metazoa; phylum Chordata; class Mammalia; order Primates; family Cercopithecidae; genus Macaca; species Macaca fascicularis. The sequence goes on along the minus strand of NC_088395.1, from coordinate 122,630,816 downwards.
GGCACCTAAGTATGGAGTTCAGCAGAACAAGGAAGGAAAAGTCAGTGTTGATGACAGAAAACAAAATTGCAAATGGCATGAGACAAAGCACATGACTTTTGATATTTGTCTGTTTCTCCATTAATATTGAAGTCAATACTGTAGCACACAGGCAGATGAGATCAGTGAGAAGTCATCGTTGTGTGAAAAATACAGTAGGATTCAAAGGTTTCATAGACCATCTTAAAGTTCCTTTTGGTGAACAGTTTGAACGTAGTCAAAATTCCCCTAATAAATGTATGCACCATTTTACTAAATCTCAAAATATTTGTGTCCTATGCTCTGGACAGATTCAGTTGAGGCTGAGGCTCTGTTAAAATGATAGAAAACTTATGTTTTGGAAACAAGTGAGGGGGCACATATGTTTATCAGCAGGAAAGCTGACATGGAAACTGTTTTCTCTCATTGTTTAAACCTGGTTTCTCCCTCCATTTCAAATGTTTGTTTTTGCCACATAAAGGGGAATTTTCCAGGCCAGGGCCTCCCAAGTGGTCAAAATGGGTCAGATTCTCACCCTGCTCTTTTTCTCGTCCCCTCTTATGCCCCTTGCAAAGAAACAGCCAGGAGGTGAGCTATAAAATTATGAGAACAAACTACAGGCTTGTCTCCAGAAGACCTAGCCCTGAACACCCACAAGGAACAGGGGATCTTGTCTAGAGCTTTTGTCCTTCATTAGAGTAAGTTCTGACGTAAATAAAGTTTAAAGAGGTACATATTTCCCAGAAGATTAAAGGGCCATTTACTCTGCGTCTTCATACTCTTAGGAGTAAATTTTTTCACAAGTCAAAGAAAAATTTTGTAACTGTAGAGAATTAACAAAAAAAAGTTTATAAAAGGAATAGCAATAATATTGACACCACTTGAAGAAAGAAATACTGTATATTATTGATTCTGCAAAGAACTCCCAGTTAAACCAACAATGTAAATACGCTTGAGAGTCAAATAAATGTCAGTCCTGGGAAGCAGTACAACACAAAAAGTTCATTCTCCTGGGAGTAGGGAATACTTTTTCTGCTGGTAGACTTACTTAAAAAAGTTTCAGGTCATTTGAATAAATTATGCAGCTCTGCAGGACAAGTGTAGCTGAGCTAGCAGAATTAAATAGTAAATCACATTAAATTAATTTTTTTCTAATGAATACCTGTTGTTTATTGTGAGATTACTTAACAGTAAATTTGAAAGGACTAAGCTAAAAAAGTAAATGTTCTTGGGAGGAATTCTTCCTCTGCTAGAAGGTTACAGAGTTCAGAACAAATTTTATTTGCCCCCTCACCTCCACCCACACACACAGATGAAACTTCAAAGGAGAAAAGAAATACATAAATGCAAAAATTAGCAAAAATTCTAGACATAAGTGCCCTGGTTATAGAGGTAAAGATTAGAGGTACAGATTATGGAATGATTTTAATACATATGGGTCTTCCTTTTTAATCTAGGTCTTTCAGAGTCAATTTAACTTTCCCCAACCACAGCCACCACACTGAGTGCCAATATCATTACCACTTCTCTCAACTTCAACACACACACGCATCACTCACACCCATAGACCGACACACGTACTTTATACCAACCTTTCTTTAATTCACTTACCTATTGAGTAGCCATGCTTTAATTGTCACTGGACTTTTCCTAACCTAGGGGTCTATAAAAGGAGGGTAGTTAAGAAGATTGCCCATTATTGATGAATCTTTGCATATTATTTTTGTGCCTCTCGGTGAAATGTCACAATGAAAGCAAATGGAAAAAAATAAGGCCTTTTATTCAGAAATAACAATCAGATTGGCCATTTTTAGAAACCAGCTTAAAATTCAGTGAAATGCCCAACATGAGTGATTATTTGCATTCCACTACCTCTTTGTCTACGTATCACATGAAAAGTGACAGAGAGGAATGCTAAGTAAGTTAAGGTGGAACCGATGTAGTGAGATGAATGGATGTCAGACTCAGTACATTTTTTTTTAAATTTTTTATTATTATTTATTTTTTATTATACTTTAAGTTCTAGGGTACATGTGCACAACGTGCAGATTTGTTACATATGTATACATGTGCCATGTTGGTGTGCCTAATGTAACTCGTCATTTACATTAGGTATATCTCCTAATGCTATACCTCCCCCTATCCCCATCCCCCAATAGGCCCTGGTGTGTGATGTTCCTTTTCCTGTGTCCAAGTGATCTCATTGTTCAGTTCCCACCTATGAGTGAGAACATGCGGTGTTTGGTTTTCTGTTCTTGTGATAGTTTGCTGAGAATGATGGTTTCCAGCTGCATCCATGTCCCTACAGAGGACACAAACTCATCCTTTTTTATGGCTGTATAGTATTCCATGGTATATATGTGCCACATTTTCTTAATCCAGTCTGTCACTGATGGACATTTGGGTTGATTCCAAGTCTTTGCTATTGTGAATAGTGCCGCAATAAACATATGTGTACATGTGTCTTTATAGCAGCATGATTTATACTCCTTTGGGTATATACCCAGTAATGGGATGGCTGGGTCATATGGTACTTCTAGTTCTAGATCTTTGAGGAATCACCATGCTGTTTTCCACAATGGTTGAACTAGTTTACAGTCCCACCAACAGTGTAAAACTGTTCCTATTTCTCCACATCCTCTCCAGCACCTGTTGATTCCTGATTTTTTAATGATTGCCATTCTAATTGGTGTGAGATGATATCTCATTGTGGTTTTGATTTGCATTTCTCTGATGACGAGTGATGATGAGCATTTTCTCATGTATCTGTTGGCTGTATGAATGTCTTCTTTTGAGAAGTATCTGTTCATATCCTTTGCCCACTTTTTGATAGGGTTCTTTGACTTTTTCTTGTAAATTTGTTTGAGTTCTTTGTAGGTTCTGGATATTAGCCCTTTGTCAGATGAGTAGATTGCAAAAATTTTCTCCCATTCTGTAGGTTGTCTGTTCACTCTGATGGTAGTTTCTTTTGCTGTTAAGAAGCTTTTTAGTTTAAATAGATCCCATTTGTCAATTTTGGCTTTTGTTGCCATTGCTTTTGGTGTTTTAGACATGAAGTCCTTGCCCATGCCTATGTCCTGAATGGTATTACCTAGGTTTTCCTCTAGGGTTTTTATGGTTTTAGGTCTAACATTTAAGTCTCTAATCCATCTTGAATTAATTTTCGTATAAGGAGTAAGGAAAGGATCCAGTTTCAGCTTTCTACTTATGACTAGCCAATTTTCCCAGCACCATTTATTAAATAGGGAATCCTTTCCCCATTTCTTGTTTTTCTCAGGTTTCTCAAAGATCAGATGGCTGTAGATGTGTGGTATTATTTCTGAGTGCTCTGTTCTGTTCCATCAGTCTATATCTCTGTTTTGGTACCAGTACCATGCTGTTTTGGTTACTGTAGCCTTGTAATATAGTTTGTAGTCAGGTATTGTGATGCCTCCAGCTTTGTTCTTTTGACATAGGATTGTCTTGGCAATGCGGGCTCTTTTATGGTTCCATATGAACTTTAAAGCAGTTTTTTCCAATTCTATGAAGAAAGTCATTGGTAGCTTAATGGAGATGGCATTGAATCTATAAATTACACTGGGCAGTATGGCCATTTTCACAAAACTGATTCTTCCTATCAATGAGCATGGTATGTTCTTCCATTTGTTTGTGTCCTCTTTCATTTCACTGAGCAGTGGTTTGTAGTTCTCCTTGAAGAGGTCCTTTACATTGCTTGTAAGTTGGATTTCTAGCCATTTTATTCTCTTTGAAGCTATTGTAATGGGAGTTCATTCATGATTTGGCTCTCTGTTTGTCTGTTACTGGTGTATAAGAATGCTTGTGATTTTTACACATTAATTTTGTATCCTGACACTTTGCTGAAGTTGCATCAGCTTAAGGAGATTTTGGGCTGAGGCAAAGGGGTTTTCTAAATATACAATAATGTCATCTGCAAACAGGGACAATTTGACTTCTTCTTTTCCTAACTGAATACCCTTTATTTCTTTCTCTTGCCTGATTGCCCTAGCCAGAACTTCCAACACTATGTTGAATAGGAGTGGTGAGAGAGGGCATCCCTGTCTTGTATCAGTTTTCAAAGGGAATGCTTTCAGTTTTTGTGCATTCAGTATGATATTGGCTGTGGATTTGTCATAAATAGCTCTTATTATTTTGAGGTACATTCCATCAATACAGAATTTATTGAGAGTTTTTAGCATGAAGGGCGGTTGAATTTTGTCAAAGGTCTTTTCTGCATCTATTGAGATAATCATGTGGTTTTTGTCTTTGGTTCTGTTTACACGCTGGATTACATTTATTGATTTCTGTATGTTGAACCAACCTTGCATCCCAGGGATGAAGCCCACTTGATCATGGTGGATAAGCTTTTTGATGTGTTGCTGGATTCGGTTGGCCAGTATTTTATTGAGGATTTTTGCATCGATGTTCATCAGGGATATTGGTCTAAAATTCTCTTTTTTTGTTGTGTCTCTGCCAGGCTTTGGTATCAGGATGATGTTGGCCTCATAAAATGAGTTAGGGAGGATTCCCCCTTTTTCTATTGATTGGAATAGTTTCAGAAGGAATGGTACCAGCTCCTCCTTGTACCTCTGGTAGAATTCAACTGTGAATCCATCTGGTCCTGGACTTTTTTTGGTTGGTAGGCTATTAATTATTGCCTCAATTTCAGAGCCTGCTATTGGTCTATTCAGGGATTCAAATTCTTACTGGTTTAGTCTTGGGAGAGTGTAAGTGTCCAGGATATTATCCATTTCTTCTAGGTTTTCTAGTTCATTTGTGTAGAGGTGTTTATAGTATTCTCTGATGGTAGCTTGTATTTCTGTGGGGTCAGTGGTGATATCCCCTTTATCATTTTTTATTGCGTCTATTTGATTCTTCTCTCTTTTCTTCTTTATGAGTCTTACTAGCGGTCTATCAATTTTGTTGATCTTTTCAAAAAACCAACTCCTGGATTCATTGATTTTTTGGAGGGTTTTTTTTGTGTCTCTATCTCCTTCAGTTCTGCTCTGATCTTAGTTATTTCTTGCCTTCTCTAGCTTTTGAATGTGTTTGCTCTTGCTTGTCTAGTTCTTTTAATTGTAATGTTAGAGTGTCAATTTTAGATCTTTCCAGCTTTCTCTTGTGGGCATTTAGTGCTATAAATTTCCCTCTACACACTGCTTTAAATGTGTCCCAGAGATTCTGGTAGGTTGCATCTTTGTTCTCATTGGTTTCAAAGAACATCTTTATTTCTGCCTTCATTTCATTATGTACCCAGTAGTCATTCAGGAGCAGGTTGTTCAGTTTCCATGTAGTTGAGCGGTATTGATTGAGTTTCTTGGTCCTGAGTTCTAGTTTGATTGCACTGTGGTCTGAGAGACAGTTTGTTATAATTTCTGTTCTTGTACATTTCCTGAGGAGTGCTTTACTTCCAATTATGTGGTCAATTTTGGAATAAATGTGATGTGGTGCTAAGAAGAATGTATATTCTGTTGATTTGGGGTGGAGAGTTCTGTAGATGTCTATTAGGTCCGCTTGGTGCAGAGATGAGTTCAATTCCTGGATATCCTTGTTAACTTTCTGTCTCGTTGATCTGTCTAATGTTGACAGTGGGGTGTTGTAGTCTCCCATTATTATTGTATGGGAGTCTAAGTCTCTTTGTAAGTCTCTAAGGACTTGTTTTGTGAATCTGGGTGCTCCTGTATTGGGTGCATATATATTTAGGATAGTTAGCTCTTCCTGATGAATTGATCCCTTTGCCATTATGTAATGGCCTTCTTTGTCTCTTTTGATCTTTAATGGTTTAAAGTCTGTTTTATTAGAGGCTAGGATTGCAACCCCTGCTTTTTTTTTTGTTCTTCGTTTGCTTGGTAGATCTTTCTCTATCCCTTTATTTTGAGCTGATATGTGTCTCTGCATGTGAGATGGGTCTTCTGAATACAGCAAACTGATGGGTCTTGACTCTTTATCCAGTTTGCCAGTCTTTGTCTTTTAATTGGTCAATTTAGTCCATTTACATTTAAGGTTAAGATTGTTATGTGTGAACTTGATCCTGTCATTATGATATTAACTGGTTATTTTGCTCGTTAGTTGATGCAGTTTCTTCCTAGCCTCGATGGTCTTTACATTTTGGCATGTTTTTGCAATGACTGGTACCGGTTGTTCTTTTCCATGTTGAGTGCTTCCTTCAGGGTCTCTTGTAAGGAAGGCCTGGTGGTGACAAAATCTCTAAGCATTTGCTTATCTATAAAGGATTTTATTTCTCCTTCACTTATGAAACTTAGTTTGGCTGGATATGAAATTCTGGGTTTAAAATTCTATTCTTTAAGAATGTTGAATATTGGCCCCCACTCTCTTCTGGCTTGTAGAGTTTCTGCCGAGAGATCTGCTGTTAGTCTGATGGGCTTCCCTTTGTGAGTAACCCGACCTTTCTCTCTGGCTGCCCTTAACAGATTTTCCTTCATTTCAACTTTGGTGAATCTGACAATTATGTGTCTTGGAGTTGCTCTTCTTGAGGAGCATCTTTGTGGCGTTCTCTGTATTTCCTGAATTTGAATGTTGGCCTGCCTTAGTAGGTTGGGGAAGTTCTCCTGGATGATATCCTGAAGAGTGTTTTCCAACTGTTTACATTTCCCCCTCACTTTCATGCACACCAATCAGACATAGATTTGGTCTTTTCACATAATCCCATAGTTCTTGAAGGCTTTTTTCATTTCTTTTTCCTCTTTTTTCTTTACACTTCTCTTCTCGCTTCATTTCATTCATTTGATCCTCAATCGCTGGTACTCTTTCTTCCAGTTGATCAAGTTAGTTGAAGCTTGTGCATTTGTCATGTATTTCTGTTTCATGGTTTTTATCTCTGTCAGTTCATTTATGGCCTTCTCTGCATGGATTATTCTAGTTATCCATTCTTCCATTCTTTTTTCAAGATTTTTAATTTCTTTGCACTGGGTACATAATTCCTCCTTTAGCTCTGAGAAGTTTGATGGACTGAAGCCTTCTTCTCTCATCTCGTCAAAGTCATTCTCCGTCCAGCTTTGATTCGTTGCTGGCACTGAGCTGCGTTCCTTTGGAGGGGGAGATGCGCTCTTATTTTTTGAATTTCCAACTTTTCTGCCCAGCTTTTTCCCCATCTTTGTGGTTTTGTCTGCCTTTGGTCTTTGATGATGGTGACGTACTGATGGGGCTTTGGTGTGGGTGTCCTTTCTGTTTGTTAGTTTTCCTTCTAACAGTCAGGACCCTCAACTGTAGATCTGTTGGAGATTGCTTGAGGTCCACTCCAGACCCTGTTTGCCTGGGTATCGGCAGCAGAGACTGTAGAAGATATAATATTGCTGAATAGCAAATGTACCTGTCTGATTCTTGCTTTGGAAGCTTCGTCTTGGGGTGTACCCAGCCGTGTGAGGTAAGAGGTGTCGGTCTGCCCCTAGTGGGGGATGTCTCCCTGTTAGGCTACTCAGGGGTCAGGGTCCCACTTGAGCAGGCAGTCTGTCCATTCTCAGATCTCAACCTCCGTGTTGGGAGATCCACTGCTCTCTTCAAAGCTGTCAGACAGGGTCGTTTGCGCCTGCAGAGGTTTCTGCTGCTTTTTGTTTGTTTGTTTGTTTAGCTGTGTCCTGTCCCCAGAGGTGGAGTCTACAGTGACAGGCAGGCCTCCTTGAGCTGCTGTGGGCTCCACCCAGTTCGAGCTTCCCAGCAGCTTTGTTTACCTACTTAAGCCTCAGCAATGGCAGGCGCCCCTCTCCCAGCCTTGCTGCAGCCTTGCCTGTAGATCGCAGACTGCAGTGCTAGCAATGAGAGAGGCTCCGCACTCATGGGACCTTCCCAGCCAGGTGTGGGATATAATTTCCTGGTGTGCCGTTTGCTAAGACTCTTGGTAAAGTGCAGTATTGGGGTGGGAGTTACCCGATTTTCCAGGTGTTGTGTGTCTCAGTTCCCCTGGCTAGGAATAAGGATTTCCTTCCCCCTTGCACTTCCCAGTTGAGGCGATGCCTCGCCCTGCTTCAGCTCTCACTGGTCGGGCTGCAGCCGCTGACCAGCACTGAATGTCCAGCACTCCCTAGTGAGATGAACCCGGTATCTCAGTTGAAAATGCAGAAATCCCCCGTCTTCTGTGTCATTCACGCTGTGGGCTGGAGACTGGAGCTGTTCCTATTCGGCCATCTTGCTCCGCCCTCCTGAAATTATTCTTCTTTTATTTGTTTTTTTAAACTGAGATATAATTTACATATTATGAAATTCACCTTTTTAAAAATATACAATTCAGTGGTTTTTAGTATACTCATGAAGTTGTGCAGCTATCACCACTATATAATTCCAAAACCTTTTTATCACTTCTAACAGAAACCTGATATCCATTAGCAGTCACTCTCTATTTGCCCTTTTCCCTTGTCTCTATTCTCCTTTTATTTTAAGATTAAAATACAAGCTGTAGCCTAGAAATTACAGAAGACATTGTCTAGAGAAATAGATAACAAATCAATACATAAATGAATGAACTTTAAGAATAGTGTGGCTTTACTATTTTCATTGTTCTTTAGTTATTTTCAGTGGCATGTATCTGTAGCCCCACAGATTGAAGTAAACTTAACACTTTCATTCAGTGAACAGTACTGTTAGCAGAAATCTATGTCCCCTCTAACTGTATAAATTCTTGTTTGGTTATTTGTGCTAAACTCACAGTCAGAAGGTTTCTCTGGAGTTAATACAGAAAAGTAAATGTTGTATAAATAGCCTATAGAGTTGATTCCATCTGAAGGTCCCCAGACTTTTTGTGAAGAGAAGCCACTTTTCATTTCCCTAGATATGAAGTCCCCCGGAGTTGTTAGGGAGGTGCAGACATTAATGAATGTGAACAGGATATGGGAGAGGGCACCAAGCACTGTGCTGGGCACTTGACACATATTTCATGTATACTTTGCAATAATTCTGAAAGACATATATCATCCATGCCTTATAAATAAAGAGAAATGAGGATATTGAAGCACAAAGAGGTTAAATAACTTGCCCAATCTCAAACAGCTAGTAAATTATAGAACTGAGACTCAAACCTCAGGCATTATTTCTTCTACACAATTCTGATAAACATGAGGCACATTAATTAATTTTCCTGATGAAAAGGGGATATCTATGTATTCTGGGAATCTCCAGATAAAAGTAAATCAGAAAAATGTTTTAAAATATTAGTAGGTATATTAGCCCATTTTTGCATTGCTATAAAGAAATGCCTGAGCCTGGGTAATTTATAAAGAAAAGAAGTTTAATTGGTTCATGGTTCCACATGCTGTACAGGAAGCATAATTTTGGAGGCCTTAGGGAGGCTTTACTCATGGCAGAAGGCAAAACCAGAGCAGACGTCTTCACATGGCCAGAGCAGGAGAAAGGGAGGGGGACGTGCCTCACACTTTTAAACAACTGGATCTCATGAGAACTCACTGTGCAGTACCAAGTAGGGGATGGTGCTAAACCATTCCTGAAGGATTCACCCTCATGATCCAATCACCTCCCACCAGGCCACATCCCAAACATTGGTGATTACATTGGTGATTATCGTTTAACATGAGATTCGAGTGTGGCCACATATCTAACCGTATCAGTAGGATAGCTCAGCAAATGAGAGCACTCCATAAATATAATACACTTAGAGCAAATCTCACAAGTCAATGCTGTTGTAAAAGTAATGTTTTTATTTGCTGACTCTTAATTCAAAGGTAAATGCCCATAGCTAAGGTGAAGTCAATAAGGTGAAAAGAGCTTTCATTGAAGCAGTTTTTGTTTTCATAATTTAGTTGACTGTGAAATTCCCTTCAAAGAACTGGGACAGCTCTTCATAAAAACCTAAAAACTGTATTAATATATAAAGTAAGAGAACGATGCATGTATAACTTGACTTACAATTTCAAAATAAATTCATTTTTTTCTGTAAGATTGTGAATTTCTAAAAATGTCTGGGTTTGCCCTTGAAATTTTTCAAATACTTTGAGAAGTTCCAGGCACTTCTATGTAAGACCTATGGGGAAAACAAGAGTAAAAGGGAAATGTAAACTCCCTTAGGTATCCAGCTAGCTAATAAGGCCTTCCCGCTGTGTAAGACAGCAAACCTGAGGCAGGAAGGAGAGTAGAGGAGACAAACAAGGAAGATCCAAGTTCATTGTTTCAGTTGTGAAAAAGTAAATCTTCTGGAATGATTAATTGATTGGGGCCAGTACGTTAATTATGGGTGTTCTGAGCTTGTTTGGAGTTTGAAGCATGGAAGCTGGAGAGGAAAATGGTCCTCCTCTTTCTGGGGAAGAGGAGTATGCAACTTTGAGAAGGATGCACTTGGAGAATGAGTGAATGAAGGGATGAAATAAGCACCCCCTTCAGCAACCAACTGGTACAAATGTGATCAAGACTGAAAAAGTTGGTTTCAACATTTTATAATGCTAGCTCTCAGCATGCTCATGCAGGATTTTGTTGATATTATTTATACCATCTTTATAGTTCAAGTTTCTTTCAAGTATTCATTCTTTCAATAACAATTACCTCAAGGATTACCACGTACCAAGCCTTGAACCAGGTCTTGGGAATACAAGGTAAATTAAGCTTGCCCTCTGGTCTCCAGTAGCTTACAGTCTTATTTATTTTAAATAATAGATGTTTCATAACAATTGCTTTCTCTTTTTGGCTTCATGAGTATAAGAAAGCCTTAGGAGGGTACGTATAATAAGGAGACAAATGAATCTTTCAGAATCCACGGTAGACTGGCAACTATTGAGAGACTGGTGCTGGTAAAATATTTCCATTTTGTCACTGAAAGTTTTTCTCTCTCTCTCTCTCTCTCTCCCCCTCCCTCCCCCCTCCTTTTCCCTCTCCCTCTCCCCCACCCCCACCCTTCTCCACACCTCCCTTCTCATTTCACTTCTCTCAACCCTCCTCCTTATTTCTTTTTCAGCAATCCATCCTTGCATTTTTTGTCCTTGTTGCTGTTTTTGTAACTTGGGTTGAACATATTGAAATGACAAATGTATTTTTCCACATGTTACATATCCAAAGTGATAGGCATGCCATGGTCATCACTGGTCTCAAGGATCAGACAGTTCAAATGATTAGATAAACAATATATGGGACATGTGGACAGATCAAGGTAATAATGTGGCTAATTGTCACAGAGGCTGACCTGGAAGAAACAGTGCAATTGTGCTACAGATTTATAGAAACTTAGAGTATATTGTCAATCCAAATGGACTTAGGGATCCAACTACTTATGACTCTACATTCACAGATGAAAAATAAGATGAATAAGTGGCTTTTAAAATGTTCCACCAGATACACTTTTAAAGATTTTGAATGCATCAATCTATTTTCACCCACATTTGCTCATATAGCACAGTGATTAAAACCACAAGCCTGGAGAGAGGCCAAGGTTTGATCCTTGTTTACTAGGCTGTATGACCTTGGATAAGTTACTTCTCGTCTCTGAGCTTCAGTTTCTTTGTCTAGGTTATTGTAAGCATTAAATGAGATAATACATGTAAAGCATTTAGCAATGTACCTGGAATATAGTATAGTCAATGAATATTTGAGATTTTGATTGAATCACTATCATTATAAACAACTCAAATCAAAGTAATCCAAATAAATCAGTCACACACTATATTATTCTGTGTTGTCTCTTTATACTAAAACAAGATAAATGCAGTTTTGCATAATATACTGGCAGGATAAATAAAATATTTTCTCTGGATCAAGTGGTTCATGTTCACATTTCTGCAAATGTAAAATAGGAAGAATAACTATACCTCCTTACAGGTATTTGTGAAAATTGTATGAAAATACATGTATGTAGAGTGCACAGAACAGACACCAAGTAAGGGCCAGCAATTGTGCACATTGTTGCTGCAGTTGTTTTTCTTATTATGGAGATGTTTCAAGTTAATAATATTAACTATTATTAAAAATCATCATTATTAATAATTATCCAAAACTACCTAAGTTTTTCTGATCAAGTTTTTGGCTTCTAAACAAAGAAATGAACTGAAATGTGGCCTTGTAAAAACTTGTAAAAACAAAGACAGAGTGAGACTCCATCTCAAAAAAAAAAAAAAAAAAAAAAAAGAATTTGGAATGAAGGGCACAGACTATATAGACAATCTATAAAGGACTAAATGTCAGATCATGTCATTCCCCCCCCCCGTTCAAAAGCCCCCAGTGGCTGCTTCTCTTAATATAGCTTACAAGGCCTTACATGATCTGTTGACTCCCTTCCCACATGACTCCAAGCTGACCCACACTCTCGCCGACATCTCCACTACTTCTGAGACCTCCATCTACCACCTCTTTCATCTGGTTTGCTTCACTTAAATCACACTGGCATCCTTGGTATGCCTCCTGTTCCTTAAGCACACTCTGCCCTCAAGGCCTTCAAAAATGCTATCCCCACTATGTGGAATAGTCTTTTCTCAAATGGCCACATGGCCAACTCCCTCACTTCTTTTATATCTCTGCTCAAACATCATCTTATTAAAGAGGATTTCTCACCCCTAACTAAAATAACACCCATATTCTGCTTTTTCACCATAGCCCTTATCACCACCTAACATAGCACACACACACACACACACACACACAGACGTATAATCATATTTTGTTTACTGACTTTCCCCTCATATAACAAAGTAATCTTTATTAACAGCAATTTTGCCTCTTTGGTTCACTGAGGTATTCTTAAGTTCTAGGGCCAAATCTGACACAAAATAGGAGCTCAATAAATATTTGTTGAATGAATGACTGTCACTTAAAACAAATTTGTCATTTAATTGGAAGTGTTTTTTATTAGACTGAAACAAAGGACCAGACAAAATATTCCCATATTAGTTACACTTGAATTTTTAACAACTTTTGCTTTCAAAAATTTAACTTAAATGGGTAGTTTTAAACTAGTATGGTGCTAAAGTTTTTTTTCTATTTGTTTTCATTGTTATTATTGTTCATAGTTTGAAAATAATACCACCTGTTATGGCAAACATTTGTCATCATTGGACTTTGATATATTAACATTTCAAAGTCTATTTAAAGTCATGTAATGAAATGCAATCTGAGGCTCCCTTTGGCTTAATAAATTTATCAGCTGTGGAGCAAGAGTTCTATTTGTAGTGTTTGAATTTTAGAATATTTCATACCAAGTAAAATATTAAAAGTGGATTTTAATTATTCAACTACTGTTACTAGAGTTAAAACCTTATATTATAACTATTTGTCAAAATTTCTAATTGTCCATAGTAAGGAAAATTGTCTGATATCTGTTCCGCAAGCTGGAATACAACCAAATAAATTTTTTTGAAATACTTTTGCAGAGACACAGTCTTGCTATGTTGCCCAGGCTGATGTTGAATTCCTGGCCTCAAGCAATCTTCCCACCTTGGCCTTTCAAAGTGTTAGGATTATAGATGTGAGTCACTACATCTGACCTTACCAAATTATTTCTAAGCTACAATTTTCATTTCATCTGATGTTGGGTTTGGAAGCTTAGAACCTCCACCAACTCATCTACTCATTCACTAAAAAACATTTCTTGGGCATCTATTTTTATGTGTTAGGCAATGGCCAAGCTCTGAAGTGTGACACGACAATGACCAAGAACATTTCCGCTCATAGAAGAAAGTCTAACTCTATTGAGGGAGATGAATACAAATATCAATGTTGGACATGCATGCACAATGGGGAAGGAACTCCGACCCTTTTTGGGAAGAGATTTCAGAGGGGAAGTAGTTTCTAGTCAGGTCATGGGATTAATACAAGGTCTAGCAGGCAGAAAAATAAGAAAGAAATTTAAGCAGAAGAATGCAAAGGTGAGGAAGCACAAACTGATAGGAACTTTTAAGGAAATGAGAAGACATTTGGTTTGACAGGGCTTGGGCTACTGTTTCTCAAATGGAGAACTGTTTATCAACTGTCATCGAATTACCTTACTTCATAATATCTCCAATTCCTGGAAGCTCCTGCCAGACTTCGAAAGATAAGGCCCAAGGACCAGCAAGTTTATTTTCATTTTTAATTTTATTTTTCATGGGTACACAGTCGGTGTATATATTAATGGGGTACTTGAGACGTTTCAAAACAGGCATGCAATGAGTAATAATATCATGATGTAAAATGAAATATTCATCCCCTCAAATACCTATGCCCCATATTTTAATTGAATTATACTCTCAGTTTTAATAAAATGTACAATTAAATTATTATTGAATACAATCACCAGACTGTGCTATCAAATACTAGGTTTTATTCATTTTTTTCTGTCTTTTGTACCCATGAACCATTCTCATATTCCTCCCACCCCCCACCATTACCCTGCCAAACCTCTGGTAACCATCCTTCTATTCTCTCTCTGTGAGATTAATTGTTTTGATTTTTAGATCACACAAAGAAGTGAGAAGATGAAATGTTTGTCTTCTATGTCTGGCTTATTTCATTTGTCATAAGGACTTCCGGTTCCATCCGTGTTGTTGCAAATGACAGGATCTCATTCTTTATGGCTGAATAGTCCTCCATTGTGTATCTGCACCACATTTTCTTTATTCATTCATCTGTTGATGAACACTTAGGTTGCTTCTAAATCTTGTCCGTTGTGAACAGTGCTTCAATAAACATGGGAGTGCAGATATCTCTTTGATATACTGATTTCCTTTCTTTTGGGTATATACCCAGCAGTGGGGATTGCTGGATCATATGGAGCTCTATTTTTGGTTTTTTGACAAAACTCCAAACTGTTTTTTATAGTGATTGTGTAATTTACATTCCCACCAACAGTGGACAGTGTTCCCTTTTCTCCACATCCTCACCAGATTTGTTATTGCTTGTCTTTTGGATTAAAAGCCATTTTTACTGGGGCTAGGTGATATCTCATTGTAGTTTTGATTTTCATTTCTATAATGATTAATAATGCTGAGCATCTTTTCATATGCCTATTTGCCATTTGTATGCTTTCTTTTGAGAAATATCTATTGAAATCTTTTGCCTATCTTTAGATCGAATTATTAGGTTTTTTTTTTTTTTTTCCTATAGAGTTGTTTGATCTCCTTACATATTCTGGTTATTAATCCCTTGTCAGATAGGTAGTTTGAAAATATTCTCTCCCATTCTGTGGGTTGTCTCCTCACTTTGGTGAATTTTTTTCTTTGTTGTGCAGAAGCTTTTAAATTTGGTGTAATATTAGTCTATTTTTGCTTTGGTTGCCTGTGCTTGTGGGGTATTGCTCAAGAAATCTGTGCCCAGAACAGTGTCCTGGAGATTTTCCCCAATGTTTTCTTGTAGTAGTTTCATGGTATGAGGTCTTAGCTTTAAGTCTTTAATCCATTTAATTTGATTTTTGCATGTGGCTGGAGATATGAGTATGGATTCATTCTTCTACATATGGATATCCAGTTTTCACAGCACCATTTATTGAAGAGACTGTCTTTCCCCCAATGTATGTTCTTGTCATCTTTGTCAAAAATGAGTTTACTATAGTTGTGTGGATTTGTTTCCATATTCTCTATTCTGTTCCATTAGTTTCTGCATCTGTTTTTATGCCAGTATCATGCTGTTTTGGTTACTATTGTTCTGTTGAATAAGTTGAAGTCAGGTAATGTGAATCCTCCAATTTTGTTCTTTTTTGCTTAGGATAGCTTTGATTATTCTGGATCTTTTGTGGTTCTACATAAATTTTAATATTGTTTTTCTTATTTCTGTGAAGAATGTGATAGGTATATTGATAAGGATTGCATTTAATCTGTAGATTCCTTAGAATAGTATGGACATTTTAATAATATTGATTCTTCCAGTCAATGTACATAGAATATCTTTCCATTTCATGGTGACCTCTTCAATTTCTTTTATCAGTATTTTATAGTTTTCATTATAGAGGTCTTTCACTTCTTTTATTAACTTAATACCGAGCTGTTTAATTTTATCTGTGGCTATTCTACATGTGATTTTTTAAATTTCTTTTTCATATTCTTCACTGTTGTCATATAGGAATGCTACTGGTTTTTGTGTATTGATTTCTATCCTGCAAATTTACTGAATTTGTTTATTAATTCTAATAGTTTTTGAGGAGTCTTTAGATTTGTTAAAATATAAGGCAATATCATATTCAAGGAAGGATAATTTGACTTCATCTATTCCAATTCATATGCCCTTTATTTCTTTTTCTTGTCTGGTTGCTCTAGCGAGGATATCCAGTACTATCCTGAATAACTGTGGTGAAAGTGGGCATCCTTGTTGTGTTTTAGATCTAAAAGGAAGGCCAGGCATGGTGGCTCACGCCTGTGATCCCAGCACTTTGGGAGGCTGAGGCGGGTAGATTGCCTGGGGTCAGGAGTTTGAGACCAACCTGGCCAACATGGTGAAATCCCGTCTCTACTAAAAATACAAAGTTAGCTGGGTGTGGTGGCGTGCACCTGTAGTCCCAGCTACTGGAGAGGCTGAGGCAGGAGAATCGCTTAGAACATAGGAGGCAGAGGTTACAGTGAGCCGAGATCACACCACTGCACTCTAGCCTGGGCGAGAGAGTCAGACTCGGTCTCAAAAAAAAAAATATTCAATTAAATTAAAATTTAAAATTTAAAAAGATCTAAAAGGAAAGGCTTTCAGTTTTTCCCCATTAAGTATGGTACTAACTGTTGGTCTGTCATACATGGCTTTTATTATGCTGAGTTGTTTCCTCTATCTCGTTTTTGAAGGCATTTTTATTGTGAAACGAGGTTGGAATTTTTCAAATGCTTTTTCAACATATTGAAATGATCATGTTGTTTTTGTCCTTCATTCTGTATCAGATTGATTGATTTGTGTATGTTGAATGATCCTTGCATCCTGGGGATAAATCTCACTGAATGATGTTTTATGTATGTTGAATTCAGTTTGCTAGTAATGTCTCATTTTTCATCTCTGACTTCATTTATTGGATCTTCTCTTTTTCTCTTAGTCCAGTTAAAGGTTTGTCAATTTTGTTTAACTTTTTGAAAAATAAACTATTTTTTTCATTTATGTTTTGTGTTTTTTATTTCTTTTTTTATTTATTTTATTTTTTTTTTTTTGAGACGGAGTCTCACTCTGTCGGCTCAGGCTGGAGTGCAGTGGCCGGATCTCAGCTCACTGCAAGCTCCGCCTCCCGGGTTTAGCCATTCTCCTGCCTCAGCCTCCCGAGTAGCTGGGACTACAGGCACCCGCCACCTCACCCAGCTAGTTTTTTGTATTTTTTAGTAAAGACGGGGTTTCACCGTGTTAACCAGGCTGGTCTCAATCTCCTGACCTCGTGATCCTCCCATCTCGGCCTCCCAAAGTGCTGGGATTACAGGCTTGAGCCACCGCTCCCAGCCGGTTTTTGTTTTTGTTTTTTGTTTTTTTTTTTTTTTTGAGTGTTTTAAACATGTTTTTTGACTTACTGTGTGGTCTATTCTTGAGAATGACCCATATGCTGAGGAAAAGAATATTTATTCTGCAGCCATTGGATGAAATGTTCTGCAAATATCCCTTTGGTTCATTTGATCTGTAATACAAAACCTGAAGTTTTAACGAGTTTCTGAATTGATTTGCACACTAAATTTAAGAACCAGATGCCTTTTGGAAGTGGTGGTGAGAGGAAAAAGAAAGCAGAATTGCTGAACAGTAAGACTGGAAATATATACATTGAAGCATTATTATAAAGGCCCTTTATAATCCTACTATGGAGCATATTTTAATCTACTGACAATGGAGAAGTTTTAGCCAGAAAATTCACACAATTAGGTTTTATCTTAAAAGAAATAATCAGTCAACAATGGACAGGATGGGTGGGTATGATAGAAATTAGGGTTATGCCGACAAATTAGGATGAATGTTTTAGAAGTTCACACTCTATGCTTCTCACCAACCTCTAATGTGACTCAAAATATGTTAGAAAAGAAGACTTTGGAAAAATAACTATGGTCATGGTATGTACAGAATGTATTGTTTGGTTTGAAGGAAAGACTCGTTAGTTTAATAATCCACTTACTGTCACTTCCAATAAAATGTCTGTCATTTTCTACTTATGCTGTAATATATACAAAAACAGTGTGAATCTGTGGAAATAAACTGATTTTAGTTTTCACATACATTTATTTTGCAAAACAATCATCCAGAAATAACTTCTGATTTACATTTTCTATTGGTACTTCTTTAAGGCTAATCTCTTTAATAGGCTCTAATTCACTCATAATTGTTGTGAATCACCTCAAGCTTATCATATTTCTAACAAGATGCCATTTTGTAACTACCTTCCATTCCTCCTGAATTTCTGAGCTTTATGTTTTCTACCTGTGTGAAATTATCTCTGTGAAATTTGAGAGTAAAAGTTTATTATTATCTTTTCCTCTCTAGAACAATCCAATTCTACCAGCTAAAGTTCTTAGAAACTTTGTGTTTATGAGGATCTTTTTAAGGAGTATGTCTCAGGGCAATATAACTCAATAAAAAAGGTAACCATCATAAGTATTTCTATTCACACATACATACACATATACATATGTGTATATGATTGCTAATATTTCAATTATTACTTGAGATATTAATACTATTACTAATAACTGTATTAATAATAGCTGTCATTTCTTAGGTTCTTCCTATGTGTTAGGAATTGTAATATATAAGCATTTTGCAAGCACCACTGTGTATAATATAACCCTTATAACAACACTTTGAGGTAGAAATTTTTATGAGTCTCAAAATTTACAGAAATCTGGGGAAATTTGACAAATATCACTCAGTTGATAAGTGACAGAGACAGGATTGGAATTCAGATCTGCTTGCCTTGGGAGATAACATTCTTGATCTCTATTCTCCACTGTCTTGACTCAATTTAACTAGAACCACTTTCCTTTGTGAGTATATATATATTGCTATGATAATGATTCATTAACATGCCCCTTCCATTCCATTATTTTAAGATATCAAAGTTTCCAATAATACTGAATTTCAAAGGTCCAGAGATTGGGGATTCTCCTTGAGACTACCTTAACCTACTATGAGTTATTCTTCATAAATAAATGCGAACATTAATTTCTTATAAGTGTCCTAAACTTTTTCATACATGTGTTCTTTCCATAGGGATAAGTTATCACAAATGTACAAACCTGCTTCCCTCCTCCCTTGGCAATTATTGCTGACATAGAAAGTTCTCAAAGGGAACTGCAGTCCACACTGATACCCCTTCAGAATTCAGAATATTAACATAAGGAATAGCAGACTTGGATGAATATCTTGTTATATGAGTTTGAGCATACACTTTACTTCATCAAACAGTAATAGTACAAATATTTTACATTAATATTTTCAAGTTCTTTCCCATTTAAAAGCTTGTTCAATCTTCACAAAAACAAAGCCAGCAAGATAGAAATTATCTTGATTTTCACATGGAAATTAGCGCTCAAAACAGTTAAGTGATTTAATCAAAATATCATGGCTAGTTAATATCCTATACCCAATCTTAGTTTTCATCTGGCCTCTCGTGTATTTTTGCAAAATGAATTTTTTACAAAGTATATGATAATTCACAAGAAGATGAGTAATAATAACCGGCATTATTTGTTATATCAGTCCCAAAGTTAGAATTTTTACATGACATATTTATGATTATCAAAACAACCTTATAGAGCAGGTATTATTATACACACATTTCAGCTGAGATACCAAGGTAGTACAGCTAAGAAGTGGCAAAGCTGGAATTTAAACCAGATATCTTTGGTCCCAAAGCCCATGGTCTTCACACTAAGTGGAAAGAGTAAATTAACATAGAAAAAAGTTCATATTCTCTAATAATCAAATAAATACCAGTGAAAACAAACTTTGATTTTTAATTTTTAAGCTTAATATAATAGTAAAACATTATACCACAAACTGATGGTATTTTATTAATCAATGATGGGATTACCAACTGCTACACTTTTGGAAAGTAATGTGATAATACTTTAAAAACTCAATTATTTCACTCCTTAATAATGTATCCCAGGGAAATAATTCAACAGAAATAAGAAAACATAGATGAAAAAGGTCATTATAGTATAAAACACAATAACAAAAATTGAAAACTACTAACAGTTTTTCAATATGATATTACTGTTACAATATTGAGACAATAAAATGTGATTCTTGAAAAGTAATGTAACAAATAAGAAAATGTTTAAGCTTTCAGTTGAAATGCCATAACTCAAAATTGGGCCTACTGGGTACACACCAAAATATAAGTAATGCTAAATCAAGTTGGACCTTCAATTTACAATTTAGTCCAAAGAAAATTCTAGATGAATCTAAAATTTAAACATAAAAAGCAAATATATAAAAATAGTAAGGAAAAGCCTTCATAAGCATAATGCAAACCTCAGAATTTACAATCCAAAGACATAAATTTAATCACCTAAATGTTTTAAAAATTCTATGTGGCGGGGGCGGAGCAAGATGGCCGAATAGGAACAGTTCCAGTCTCCAACTCCCAGCCTGAGCAACACAGAAGAGAGGTGATTTCTGCATTTTCAACTGAGGTATTGGGTTCATCTCACCAGGGAGTGCGAGACAATCAGTGCTGGTCAGCTGCTGCAGCCCATCCAGCAAGAGCTGAAGCACGGGGAGGCATCGCCTCACCTGGGAAGTGCAAGGGGGAAGGGAATCCCTCTTCCTAACCAGGGGAACTGAGACACATAACACACGGAAAATCAGGTAACTCCCACCCCAATACTGCACTTTACCAAGGATCTTAGCAAACGGGCACACTAGGAGACTATATCCCACACCTGACCGGGAGGGTCCCACACCCACGGAGCCTCCCTCATTGCTAGCACAGCAGTCTGTGATCTACGAGCAAGGCAGCAGTGAGGCTGGGGGAGGGGTGCCCACCATTGCTGAGGCTTAAGTAGGTAAACAAAGCAGCTGGGAAGCTCGAACTGGGTGGAGCTCACAGCAGCTCAAGGAGTCCTGCCTGTCTCTGTAGAATCCACCTCTGGGGACAAGGCACAGCTAAACAACAACAACAACAACAACAAAGCAGCTGAAACATCTGCAGACGCAAAGGACTCTGTCTGACAGCTTTGAAGAGAGCAGTGGATCTCCCAACACGGAGGTTGAGATCTGAGAACGGACAGACTGCCTGCTCAAGTGGGTCCTTGACCCCTGAGTAACCTAACTGGGAGACATCCCCCACTACGGGCAGACCGACACCCCACACCTCAGACGGTGGAGTACACCACTGAGAGGAAGCTTCCAAGGTAAGAATCAGACAGGTACATTCACTGTTCAGCAATATTCTATCTTCTGCAGCCTCTGCTGCTGATACCCAGGCAAACAGGGTCTGGAGTGGACCTCAAGCAATCTCCAACAGACCTACAGCTGAGGGTCCTGACTGTTAGAAGGAAAACTAACAAACAGGAAGGACACCCACACCAAAACCCCCTCAGTATGTCACCATCATCAAAGACCAGAGGCAGATAAAACCACAAAGATGGGGAAAAAGCAGGGCAGAAAAGCTGGAAATTCAAAAAATAAGAGTGCATCTCCCCCTGCAAAGGAACGCAGCTCATCTGCAGCAATGGATCAAAGCTGGATGGAGAATGACTTTGACGAGATGAGAGAAGAATCCTCTAGTCCATCAAACTTCTCAGAGCTAAAGGAGGAATTACGTACCCAGCGCAAAGAAACTAAAAATCTTGAAAAAAGAGTGAAAGAATGGATAACTAGAATAATTAATGCAGAGAAGGCCATAAACGAACTGATAGAGACGAAAACCATGACACGAGAAATAAGTGACAAATGCACAAGCTTCAGTAACCGACTCAATCAACTGGAAGAAAGAGTATCAGCAATTGAGGATCAAATGAATGAAATGAAGCGAGAAGAGAAATCTAAAGAAAAAAGAAGAAAAAGAAATGAACAAAGCCTGCAAGAAGTATGGGATTATGTGAAAAGACCAAATCTACGTCTGATTGGGGTGCCTGAAAGAGAGGGGGAAAATGGAACCAAGTTGGAAAACACTCTTCAGGGTATCATCCAGGAGAACTTCCCCAACCTAGTAGGGAAGGCCAACATTCAAATCAGGAAATACAGAGAACGCCACAAAGATACTCCTCGAGAAGAGCAACTGCAATACACATCATTGCCAGATTCACCAAAGTTAAAATGATGGAAAAAATCTTAAGGGCAGCCAGAGAGAAAGGACGGGTTACCCACAAAGGGAAGCCCATCAGACTAACAGCAGATCTCTCAGCAGAAACTCTACAAGCCAGAAGAGAGTGGGGGCCAATATTAAACATTTTAAAGAAAAGAATTTTAAACCCAGAATTTCATATCCAGCCAAACTAAGTTTCATAAGTGAAGGAGAAATAAAATCGTTTACAGATAAGCAAATGCTTAGAGATTTTGTCACCATCAGGCCTGCCTTACAAGAGATCCTGAAGGAAGCACTAAACATAGAAAGGAACAACCGGTCCCAGCCATTGCAAAAACATGCCAAAATGTAAAGACCATCGAGGCTAGGAAGAAACTGCATCAACTAACCAGCAAAATAAGGAGTTAATATCATAATGGCAGGATCAAGTTCACACATAACAATATTAACCTTAAATGTAAATGGACTAAATTGTCCAATTAAAAGACACAGACTGCCAAACTGTATAAAGAGTCAAGACCCATCAGTTTGCTGTATTCAGGAGACCCATCTCACATGCAGAGACATATATAGACTCAAAATAAAGGGATGGAGGAAGATCTACCAAGCAAATGGAGAACAAAAAAAAGCAGGGGTTGCAATACTAGTCTCTGACAAAATAGACTTTAAACCATCAAAGATCAAAGGAGACAAAAAAGGCCATTACATAATGGTAAAGGGATCAATTCAACAGGAAGAGCTAACTATCCTAAATATATATGCACCCAATACAGGAGCATCCAGATTCATAAAGCAAGTCCTTAGAGACTTACAAAGAGACTTAGACTCCCATACAATAATAATGGGAGACTTCAACACTCCACTGTCAACATTAGACAGATCAACGAGACAGAAAGTTAACAAGGATATCCAGGAATTGAACTCATCTCTGCACCAAGCGGACCTAATAGACATCTACAGAACTCTCCACCCCAAATCAACAGAATATACATTCTACTCAGCACCACATCACACTTATTCCAAAATTGACCACATAATTGGAAGTAAAGCACTCCTCAGGAAATGTGCAAGAACAGAAATTATAACAAACTGTCTCTCAGACCACAGTGCAATCAAATTAGAACTCAGGACTAAGAAACTCAATCAAAACCGCTCAACTACATGGAAACTGAATAACCTGCTCCTGAATGACTACTGGGTACATAACGAAATGAAGGCAGAAATAAAGATGTTCTTTGAAACCAATGAGAACAAAGATGCAACATACCAGAATCTCTGGGACACATTTAAAGCAGTGTGTAGAGGGAAATTTATAGCACTAAATGCCCACAAGAGAAAGCTGGAAAGATCTAAAATTGACACTCTAACATCACAATTAAAAGAACTAGAGAAGGAAGAACAAACCCATTCAAAAGCTGGCAGAAGGCAAGAAATAACTAAGATCGAGCAGAACTGAAGGAGATAGAGACATAAAAAACCCTCCAAAAAATCAATGAATCCAAGAGTTGGTTGTTTGAAAAGATCAACAAAATTGATAGACTGCTAGCAAGACTAATGAGGAAGAAAAGAGAGAAGAATCAAATCAATGCAATAAAAAATGATAAAGGGGATATCACCACTGACCCCACAGAAATACAAACTACCATCAGAGAATACTATAAACACCTCTACACAAATAAACTAGAAAACCTAGAAGAAATGGATAATTTCCTGGACACTTACACTCTCCCAAGACTAAACCAGGAAGAAGCTGAATTCCTGAATAGACCAATAGCAGGCTCTGAAATTGAGGCAATAATGAATAGCCTACCAATAAAAATAAGTCCAGAACCAGGTGGATTCACAGTTGAATTCTACCAGAGGTACAAGGAGGAGCTGGTACCATTCCTTCTGAAACTATTCCAATCAATAGAAAAAGAGGGAATCCTCCCTAACTCATTTTATGAGGCCAACATCATCCTGATACCAAAGCCTGGCAGAGACACAACAAAAAAAAGAGAATTTTAGACCAATATTCCTGATGAACATTGATGCAAAAATCCTCAATAAATACTGGCAAACCGCATCCAGCAGCATATCAAAAACCTTATTCACCATGATCAAGTGGGCTTCATCTCTGGGATGCAGGGCTGGTTCAACATATGCAAATCAACAAACATAATCCAGCATATAAACAGAACCAAGGACAAAACCCACATGATTATCTCAATAGATGCAGAAAAGGCCTTTGACAAAATTCAACAGCCCTTCATGCTAAAAACTCTCAATAAATTCAGTATTGATGGAACGTATCTCAAAATAATAGGAGCTATTTACAACAAACCACAGCCAATATCATACTGAATGGGCAAAAACTGGAAAAATTCCCTTTGAAAACTGGCACAAGACAGGGATGCCCCCTCTCACCACTCTTATTCAACATAGTGTTGGAAGTTCTGTCTAGGGCAATTAGGCAAGAGAAAGAAATCAAGGGTATTCAGTTAGGAAAAGAAGAAGTCAAATTGTCCCTGTTTGCAGATGACATTATTGTATATTTAGAAAACCCCATTGTCTCAGCCCAAAATCTCCTTAAGCTGATAAGCAACTTCAGCAAAGTCTCAGGATACAAAATAAATGTGCAAAAATCACAAGCATTCTTTTTTTTTTTTTTTTTTTTTTTTTGAGACAGAGTCTCACTCTGTCGCCCGGGCTGGAGTAGAGTGGCCGGATCTCAGCTCACTGCAAGCTCCACCTCCTGGGTTTACGCCATTCTCCTGCCTCAGCCTCCCAAGTAGCTGGGACTACAGGCGCCCGTCACCTCGCCCGGCTAGTTTTTTGTATTGTCTTAGTAGAGACGGGGTTTCACTGTGTTAGCCAGGATGGTCTCGATCTCCTGACCTCGTGATCTGCCTGTCTCAGCCTCCCAAAGTGCTGGGATTACAGGCTTGAGCCACCGTGCCCGGCCTCACAAGCATTCTTATACACCAGTAACAGACAAACAGAGAGCCAAATCATGAATGAACTTCCATTCACAATTGCTTCAAAGAGAATAAAATACCTAGGAATCCAACTTGCAAGCGATGTAAAGGACCTCTTCAAGGAGAACTACAAACCACTGCTCAGTAAAATAAAAGAGGACACAAACCAATGGAAGAACATACCATGCTCATGGATAGGAAGAATCAATATCGTGAAAATGGCCATACTGTCCAAGGTTATTTATAGATTCAATGCCATCCTCATAAAGCTACCAATGAGTTTCTTCATAGAATTGGAAAAAACTGCTTTAAAGTTCATATGGAACCAAAAAAGAGCCCGCATTGCCAAGACAATCCTAAGTCAAAAGAACAAAGCTGGAGGCATCACGCTACCTGACTTCAAACTATACTACAAGGCTACAGTAACCAAAACAGCGTGGTACTGGTACTAAAACAGAGATATAGACCAATGGAACAGAACAGAGTCCTCAGAAATAATACCACACATCTACAGCCATCTGATCTTTGACAAACCTGAGAAAAACAAGAAACGGGGAAAGGATTCCCTATTTAATAAATAGTGCTGGGAAAATTGGCTAGCCATAAGTAGAAAGCTGAAACTGGATCCTTTTCTTACTCCTTATACGAAAATTAATTCAAGATGGATTAGAGACTTAAATGTTAGACCTAACACTATAAAAACCCTAGAAGAAAACCTAGGTAATACCATTCAGGACATAGGCTTGGGCAAAGACTTCGTGTCTAAAACACCAAAAGCAATGGCAGCAAAAGCCAAAATTGACAAATGGGATCTCATTAAACTAAAGAGCTTCTGCACAGCAAAAGAAACTGCCATCAGAGTGAACAGACAACCTACAGAATGGGAGAAAATTTTTGCAATCTACTCATCTGACAAAGGGCTAATATCCAGAACCTACAAAGAACTCAAACAAATTTACAAGAAAAAAACAAACAACCCCATCAAAAAGTGGGCAAAGCATATGAACAGACATTTCTCAAAAGAAGACATTCATACAGCCAACAGACACATGAAAAAATGCTCATCATCACTGGCCATCAGAGAAATGCAAATCAAAACCACAATGAGATATCATCTCACACCAGTTAGAATGGCAATCATTAAAAAGTCAGGAAACAACAGGTGCTGGAGAGGATGTGGAGAAATAGGAACACTTTTACACTGTTGGTGGGATTGTAAACTAGTTCAACCATTATGGAAAACAGTATGGCGATTCCTCAAGGAGCTAGAACTAGAAGTACCATATGACCCAGCCATCCCATTACTGGATATATACCCAAAGGATTATAAATCATGCTGCTATAAAGACACATGCACACGTATGTTTATTGTGGCACTATTCACAATAGCAAAGACTTGGAATCAACCCAAATGACCATCAGTGACAGACTGGATTAAGAAAATGTGGCACATATACACCATGGAATACTATGCAGCCATAAAAAAGGATGAGTTTATGTCCTTTGTAGGGGTATGGATGCAGCTGGAAACCATAATTCTCAGCAAACTATCACAAGAACAGAAAACCAAACACCGCATGTTCTCACTCATATGTGGGAACTGAACAATGAGATCACTTGGACTTGGAAAGGGGAACATCATACACCGGGGCCTATCATGGGGAAGGGGGAGGGGAGAGAGATTGCATTGGGAGTTATACCTGATGTAAATGACGAGTTGATGGGTGCTGACGAGTTGATGCATACAGCACACCAACATGGCACAAGTATACATATGTTACAAACCTGCACGTTGTGCCCATGTACCTTAGAACTTAAAGTATAATAATAATTTAAAAAATTATAAATGGCAATAAAATATCATTAAAAAGTCAAAAGAAAACTGATTGGAAAAAATGAATATATGCATATGAATACATATGACAAAGAACTAACTGCCTTAACATGTACAGAGGTCCTATAAATTATTAGGAAAAAGATAAAACAACAGAAACATGGGGGAAGGACATAATAAACAGAGTTAATAGAAAAACGAAATATGGCAATTAAATAAATGAAAATGACCAAATTCACTCGCTACTAGAGAATCACAAAACTACAATGAGATATTATTTTTCAAGTATTACATTAATAAAGTTTTTTAATGTTTGAAAATATGCTACATTGGTGAGAGTATATGGAAATCAGCACTTGCATACATTGTTGATGAGAGTGTAGATTGGTATAATTTCTATTGATGAAGATTTGGCAATGACGTCTATATCCTTTGAACTAACGATGTATCCTACAGATATATTTGCATATAAGTGCAAATAAATATGTAACAAGGATATTCATTACAACATTGTTTATAACAAAAAATTTAAATAACCTAAGTATAATACTTCTCCATAGAGGAGTGTTAAAATATCTACATAATGGAATTCTATGGACCTGTTAAAATGAACAAAGTTGGGCTGTATGTTCTGATATGAAACAATCTCCAAGATAAACCATTAACTTAAAAATACACAATGCAGACATTTTCAGTTTCCAGTCCAGCATGTAAGGAGCTTGGAAGTCATCACCCCATCCTAACAAGTAAAAAGCTTTTTAAAAATGAAAAAATCAGCAACTTTTCTTAGATCCATTCAAGAAGTAAGGTCATAGGGCAAACCACTACCCCCAAAATTGGAGACAGACAGGGAGATAAAGAGAAACATAACTTACTGGAGTAGAAACCTGTAAGCAGAAATTTCCATGGAAACCAGTAACAGGATATGAAAGCCAGAACTGTACTTGTTAAATTACTGGAACTCATTGTAGACAATTCTGAGAGGTAAAACCTTCAGGGAGGCTCAATCATGAGCCACCCTACACTTTCGTGAGTTTTACCTCTAGGAGCCTGCAAGGCTCTCTCAGTAAATATTGGGGGAAAAATCCCCTTACGCTTCTGGCATGGGGAGGGAAAATATAAGAATTTTGAAACACATAAGAACATTCTGTTCTTAATAAAGCTGGCCCTCAAGGGAAACTATTTTACCAGAGCCTCAGTGCTTAACTAACCCTAAGGGAAAGGAAATATCCAACTCTATCCCCCTGTAACCATCCAGCCCTACTTAGAGAAGGGAGATAAAACTGAGAAGCACTTGTAAAATTCACAGCCCAGGGACATAGGTTCACTGAAAGACTGAGACCTCACCATAGGACTATAGAGAACTTCCCCTCCTCCAACACCTTACCACCTCATTAATAAGGTCTATTGCCACAATTCCTTTTACTCACTACATCATGTCCAACTTCAGCAACAACAACAAAATACAAGGCCATACTGTCCGGGAATGGGTGGCTCATGTCTGTAATCCCAGCACTTTGGGAGGCCAAGGTGGGAGGATCACTTGAGCTCAGGAGTTTGAGACCAGCATGGGCAACACAATGAGACCCCATTTCTACAAAAAAATTACAAGCCACACTAAAAGGAAAAATATACAGGTTGAAGAGACAGAGCACATATCACAACCAGACTCAGGTATGACAATGATGTTGGAATGATCAGATCAGGAATTTAAACAACTATCATTAATATGCTAAGGGCTTTAATACAAAATGTAACAACACGCAAGGACATATGTGTAATATAAGCAGAGAGATGAAATTTTTAAGAAAGAATAAAAAAAGAAATGCTAGAGACCAAAAATACCGTATGACCAATCCTTTTGATGGGCTCATTAGTAGACTGGACATCACTGAGGAAAGAATCTCTGAGTTTGAGAATATGATGAAAGAAACTTCCAAAATTTTAAAGCAAAGAAAAAACAGACTGGAACAAAAACAGAATTCTACAAGAAGAAGAAAGAGAAATGAACAGAAAAAAGTATTTGAAGCAGTAAGGACTAGGAATTTACCCCAAATTAATGTCAGACACCAAACCACAGATCCAGGAAACTCAGAAAATAAGAAGCAGGATGAATACTAAAAATACTACCACACCTATGCATATCATGTTAAAGCTTCAGAAAGTCAAATACAACATTCTTGAAAGAAGCAAGAGAAAGAAAATTAAAGCTTTACTTACAGAAGAACAAAGCTGGGAATTACATTCTCCTCAGAAACCATGCTAGCAACACAAGAATAGAATAAAATATTTGAAGTGATGAGAGGAAAAAATACCTCACCAACCTAAAATTTTGAGCCCTTCAAAATTATCTTTCAAAAATAAAGGAGAAATAAAGACTTTCTCAAGCAAAAATTGAAGAAATTAGTTGCCAGTAGACCTGCTTTTCAAGAAATGTTAAAAGAAGTTCTTTAGAAGAAAAATGATGGAGGTCAGAAACTCAGACCTACATAAAGGAAAAAAAAGAGCATTTGAGAAGAAATAAATGAAGGTAAAATGAAGTTTAATTTTTATCATTCTTAATTGAGCTAACAAGTCACAATTTCAAAATAATAGAAACTAATTGCATATACTTAACTGAAATAAATTACAGCATTGATACAAGGGATAAGAGGGAGAAATTAGTAACATTTTGTTATTGCAACAACATTTTGTTGTTACTGTACAAGTATACAATCCAAAGAGTCTTATAGTGTTATTTGAAAGTGGACTTGAAATAGGTGAAAATGTATGTATATAGAAAACTTTGGGACAATCACTAAAACCAGAGAAAAGAAAAAAAATGTGTAATTGACATGCTAAGAAAGGTGAAAAAATGAAATTACATAAATTGTTCAGTTAAAACCACAAAGGCAGAAAAAGAGTAGAAGACACAAGTAGAAACAAAACACAAGGGCAACTAATAGAGAAGAGTAGCAAATATGGTAGCTATTAATTTAACTATATCAATAATTCACATACTATACAATTAACCCATTTTAAATGCACAATTTAATGGTTTGGGTATAGAATTAATTTTTAAAAATTGTAGTAAAAATATATATATAACAAAATTTGCCATTAAAAATATGTGGTGCAGAAAATACATGTATTATGCTACAATTAGTATAAAATGTAAGTATTTATACAGAAATGTCCTTGAAAGCACAGAATATCTCTGACAGAAACTTACAACAATAGTTACGTCTAAGGAGTGCCACTTGGGGATGGAGAAAGAAAAATAAAAGGGAAATAATTTTTAATTAATATTCTTCTGTATCATTTTCATGGTTTGCTATGTTAGTATATTACCTACTCAAAAAACCAAAACCATTAAAAACTTTCTCAAGCATGTTTAAAACAGGGCATTTTTTCACTGCTCTTTCTTTTCACATTAACACCAGACATTACTAATCAGTCAGGGTACCCTTTTCCACTGAGAGCACCGATTAAATTTCAGAATTCTTCTCACCACAGTGCTCCAGGCTTTCACTACCAGTAAACCAAAGCAATACACAATGGATAATATCATTGCAATTATGTAATGAGATTCACATACTGAAAATATATTCTAGTTAGAGATTTCTATCTATATGAAATTTTCCAAGCAACTTGGCTATAACATTAAACAATGTACCTTTTAACTAGTACTTTCCCAGAAAATAAAAGTAAAGATGAATAAATATGCTAAATATGTACTATGTTACTACAGTTTCTGATTGTATGTTTAGAATATACACACCTCTCTGCCAGATTCAGGACAAAAAACACAGCATTTAAGGCTTTATATACTCACCCATATGTGGAATATTCCAAACTATGTACCATTTCAAAATATCCTGGCAGGTTATCTAACAATGCTGCAACATTTTTAAAGCAGTCAGACTGCCAAGTCTCAGTGTGGGATTCAGATGTGGAAGATATTTGGAAGCGTATATTTTCTTCTAGGCAAATCCAGAATATGTCACTGTGAGAGAATTCCAGCCTCCTACCCCCAGAATTGTAGGTTAGTAACTGTGACTGCAACACATCGTTGGTGGCTCCAAAACAAGAATGACTGCATCTTGCATTTGCCACTGGCCAAAAATTTGTAGAGTCCTTGGCAGAAAGTCATTTCAAATCTAAGTCAAATGCTTAAGTCCACATCATTTTTTAAATCAAAGCCAGTAGCAGTCAGAGTTTTACAATCTCCAACACATATGCAGGTGTGCAGGTGTATGTGTATGCACATGCACACACATACACACACACAAAAAAAACACACACATATCCTTTTTGCTATAACCCCATCCTCCTCTTAAGCAGAACGGGAACACTTTCAGATTTTAAAGCTAGAGTTGAAATTTTCTTGATAGAATTTTAACCTAAACTGCCCGTATTATACCCAAAAGGAAAACTCCTATAGCATAATTCAACAATAGGTATGACCTTACATAAATTATTTCATTTCCCTGGGTGTATTAGTCCATTTTCACACTGGTGATAAAGACATACCCAACACTGGGAAGAAAAGGAGGTTTAATTTGACTTTCAGTTCCACATGGCTGGAGAGGTCTCACAGTCATGGTAGAGGGTGAAAGGCACTTCTTACATGGCAGTGGCAAGAGACAATGAGGAAGAAGCAAAAGCGGAGACCCCTGATAAACCCATCAGATCTAATGAGACTTATTCACTGTCACAAGAATTGTGCAGGAAAGACCAGCCCCCATGATTCAACTACCTCCCACTGGGTCCCTCCCACAACCCTTGGGAATTCTGGGAGATACAATCCAAGTTGAGATTTGGATGGGGACACAGCCAAACCACATCATTCTGACCCTGGCCCCTCTCAAATCTCAAATCCTCACATTTCAAAACCAATCATGCCTTCCCAACAATCTCCCAAAGTCTTAACTCATTTCAGCATCACCTCAAAAGTCCACAGTCCATTGTTTCATCTGAGACAAGAAAAGTCCCTTCCGTATATGAGCCTATAAAATAAAATGCAAGTTAGTTACTTCCTAGATACTATGAGGGTACAGGCATTGGGTAAACACAGACATTCCAAATGGGAGAAATTTGCCAAAACAAAGGGGCCACAGGCCCCGTGCAAGTCTGAAATCCAGTGGAGCAATTAAATTGTAAAGTTCCAAGATGATCTCTTTTGACTCCATGTCTAACATACAGGTCACACTGATGCAAGAGGTGGGTTCCCATGGTTTTGGGCAGTTCAACCCCTGTGGCATTGCAGGGCACAGCCTCCCTCCCAGCTGCTTTCACAGGCTGGTGTTGAGTGCCTGTGGCTTTTCCAGGTGCATGGCACAAGCTGCCAGTGAATCTACCACTGTGGGGTCTGGAGGACAGTGTCTGTCTTCTCACAGCTCCGCTAGGCAGTGCCCCAGTAGGGACTCTGTGTCGGGGCTCTGACCCCATATTTTCCTTCCACACTGTCCTAACAGAGGTTCTCCAGGAGGGGCCTGCCCCTCCAGCAAACTTTTGCCTGGGCATCCAGTCATTTCCATATATCTTCTGAAATCTAGGTGGAAGTTCCCAAAGCTCAGTTCCTGACTTCTGTGCACCTGCAGGCTCAACACCACATGGAAGCTGCCAAGATTTAGGGCTTCCACCTTCTGAAGCAACAGTTTGACCTGTACCTTGGCCCTCTGGAGTGGCTGGACACAGGGCACCAAGTCTCTAGACTACACAGCATGGGGTCCCTGGGCTCAGCCCATGAAACTACTTTTTCCTCCTTGGCCTCTGGGCCTGTGACTGGGGTGTGCTGCCGTGTAGGTCTCTGACATGGCCTGGAGGCATTTTCCCCATGGTCTTGGGGATTAAAATTAGACTCCTTGCTACTTATGCAAATTTCTGCAGCCAGTTTGAATTTCTCCCCAGAAAATGGGTTTTTCTTTTCCATTGCATAGACAGGCTGCACATTTTCCAAATTTTTATGCTTTGCTTCCCTTATAAAACTAAATGCTTTTAACAGCACTCAAGTCATGTCTTGAATGTTTTGTTGTTTAGAAATTTATTCTGCCAGCTGGGCATGGTGGCTCATGCCTGTAATCCCAGCACTTTGAGAGGCCGAGGTGAGCAGATCATCTGAGGTCAGGAGTTTGAGACGAGCCTGGTCAACATGGCAAAAACCTTATCTCTACTAAAAATACAAAAAGTTAGCAGAGTGTGGAGGTGGGTGCCTGTAATCCCAGCTACTCAGAAGGCTAAGGCAGGAAGAATTGCTAGAGCCTGGGAGGCGGAGGTTGCAGTGAGCCAGGATCTCACCACAGCACTCCAGCCTGGGCAACAGAGTGAGACTCCATCTCAAAGGAAAAAAAAGAATAAAGAAAAATTTCTTCCACCAGATACCCTAAATTATCTCACTCAAGTTCAAAGTTCCACAAATCTCTAGGACAGCGGCAAAATGCCGCAAGTTGCTTTGCTAAAACATAACAAGAGTCACCTTTACTCCCATTCCCAACAAATTCCTCATTTTCATCTGGGATCACCTCAACCTGGAGTTTATTGTCCATATCACTATCAACATTTTGGACAAAGCTATTCAACAAGTCTCTAGGAAGTTCCAAACTTTCCCACATTTTCCTCTCTTCTTCTGAGCCCTCCAAACTGTTCCAGCCTCTGCCTGTTACCCAGTTCCAAAGTCGCTTCCACATTTTTGGGTATCTTTTCAGCAACGCGCCACTCTACTGGTACCAATTTACTGTATTAGTTCGTTTTCACACTGCTGACAAAGACATACCTGAGACTGGGAAGAAAAGGAGATTTAATGTGACTTTCAATTCCATGTGGCTGGGGAGGTCTCACAATCATGGCAGAGGGTGAAAAGCACTTCTTACACGGCAGTGGCAAGAGACAATGAGGAAGAAACAAAAGTAGAAACCCCTGATAAACTCATTGGATCTAATGAGACTTATTCACTATCCCAAGAATAGCACAGAAAAGACCAGCCTCAATGATTCAATTATGTCCCACCGGGTCCCTCCCACAACCCTTGGGAATTCTGGGAGATACAATCCAAGTTGAGATTTGGGTGGGGACAGTCACTGGGTTTCCATTTCCTCAACTGTAACATGAAATAATTTCACTTGGCAACCTCTTAGATCTGTCAAGTTTGAAGATTCCTAAAAAATAAGAATCATTTTAATATAAATAGCTTTACATGAAGAATAGGAGCAGTATTCAACCCCCATTAAAAATTAATATGTCTTAAGGATAGGTTGCAAGACTTAAACTGGATCATCTTTCATCTTTTGAAGTCTCTTTTAGGTTCAAGATTCTATTAGTACTCTGGACATTAGTTTTCTAAACTAATATGTCTGCATTTTTTTAGAACACCTGAAAAGAAACAACTCATTGAAGTTAAACACTTCAGCCTTTGCAATATTCAACAAAACATGAATGGAAATCTAAGATTTTTATATTAATGGTGGTAAACATTGAAACTGTCTACTGACAGGAATGTACCTGTACATTCCTAATAAAACACACTGAGCTTTACCATGAGGTAATCCCAAAATGTCTATCCCTGATTCATCTGGGTTAGGATTTTCCTGGAGACCATTGGCCTCTTTCATAGTCAATCAACACCAGCTTACCTAGGACCACTTATACGCAGAAAGTAATATAAAGTAGGACAGAGAACAAATAGTTTGATGGGATCAAAATTTACAAATCCTGATTATTATTGGCAGGGGGGAGGGGTGCAATTAATGGCTTTAAGGGAAGAAAGATGAAGTTAAGATTTCAGATCTACCACTCATTAGCTGTATCATCCTGGATAAGGTATCTAAGCCTATATATTTCAATTTCCTCAATTCAGTGAGGATAATGATACCGAATTCTTAAGGCTAATATTCCTGCAATACTGAAGGTATTCAAGAAGTAGCTATTAAAATTAGCATGTCCTCCTGGACACTATATATTCTGTCCTACCATACCTAGTCTTTTGTTTCCACTCAGTCTCACTCCTCCCACCTTCGTTTCTTCCCCCATCTCTTTCTCTGTATCTGAGCTTTTGCAGTCTACCCAGCTAGGGAATATTTCGGATATCTCTTCTGCTTAGCTAAGTCTAGTCCCTTCTGGCTAGTTCATGGTCCAGACTCACTAATAAAGAAGTACAAAATGTCCGTTGGTCCATTGAACCACTTCTTCTATCTGAGATGAGTGTATGCTATTTTATTTGCAGTCAGTATTATGGTTCTTGGTCCTTAAGCAATGTAAAAAATCACCAGTCAGAATACAAACATTTATGGAAGAAACCTAAGAATCGACAGGGCATTTATCCTGATGACTCAGGCTATCAAGAAAGTCAATACAAACCAGACATGATGCCTAGAACAAAGATTATAACTTACAAACTGTGTGTTAGAGAACATCTGCCTTCCCTCCAGCATCAGCTTCTCTTGTGGCAAAAGAGGTATTTATAGACCTAGATTTTATAGTTTTATTTGGAATTGTAGACTTTGGTCTTGGAAAGTAGGAAAAATGTGAATTTGTGTAAGCTTTGAAAGTGCAACCTTTGTCCAGAGGAGAAAATAATCCTCTTGTAAAAGATTGCCTATTTCAAAGAATCCCTGGACAAGTTCTAAAAGTCAAGTTAATACAGCAAACTCTTACTTTTAGAAATAAACATGAAAATGATGACAGGAATTTAAACTGGGTGTGATGCAGAAACTATCTGACAACTCCAATTCTCTCTCTCCATGACTCTGTCATAACTTTACAAGGAGAATACTGAGGGTTGGTTGGGGCCTCTACTCTAGTTGACAGGGTAATGGTTAATATCAGCCATAACTACAACTCCATGTAAGCTGTATAATCTATAATGAGAAATTTTTAAATCACGGGACCCTGAGTAATCATCCTCCATTACAGACTACAACTGAAGAATTATTGTTATATGAGACTACAGAAGTTTAATAATTTTACAAAATGTTTTTATACATTGTACAAACATTGAGAGAGCTACTTTGAAGTAGAAAGTATTGAAAATAAGATAGCTTTTACCTTCAAAATAAAACTACTGTCTTAAAAGTTTCAAAAATAAAAACAAGCAACTGATTGGTAAACCTAAAGATTCTTCTCTAGCCACAGAGCAGTTACTTCTCTAGTGTTCTCTGAACGACCCCTTGAAATTTTGAATATTCAATACCACTCTATTATTATAGTATCTCTCTGTCTTGTGTTGTTTCTTTTTTTTCTTCTAAGTATGCTTTTCTTTTCTAACCTTCTAAGAATAAGAAATTCCTAAGACGTAATTCTTGACTATTTTTTTCATTACACCTTCCACGGCACAGATTCTATCTTTTTCTTTGACTGATGCCCCCAACTCTTAGAAGTCATTTATTTAAAAAACAGTTATTATGCACTTGTTTTAGCTCTAACCTTTTTTAAAAACTTCCAAAATCATATGTAACTTTGCATCACTTAACATGTAGCTCATTAATAAAAATATATGAGACACATAAAGAAAATAATCTGACCGTTTCCTGTATTACAAAGGTGACTTGTCTAACACATATGAACTTCATATTTTTTCTTTTTTTACCTACTTTTTGAGATATAAGTTACATAAAATAAACTGTGTCCTTCTTAAGTGTATACTGTGATTATTTCTGACAAATATATGTACCCTACACTCACTACCTTTATCAAGATACAGAACATTTCTATCACCCAAGTTTCCTCCTGCCACTTTGCAATCAATTCGCTACTCACCACTGTTAATTCCAGGCAACCATTATGTCTTTCTGGCACTATAGACAAGGTTTGATTAATTTAGAATTTTAGATAAGTGGAATCACACAGATTTACTTGCTTTGTCACTGTAATCATAACTAACCATAATATTTTTCAGAATTATTCATGTTGTTCCATCAGTCAGTACTTAAATTCTTTTGTCTTTCTGAGCAACATTCCATTATACAGATGTACCACTATTTGTTTATTCACTCATTGGTTGAAAAACAATTGTATTGTTTCTAGTTGTTGACTATCAAAAACACTCACGTCCAAACTTTTTTCTGGAAACGTCTTTTCATTTCTACTGGGTAAATAATTAGAAGTCAAATTATTGGGCCCTAGAAGAAGTACATGATTAAATTTATTTTTAAAAAAACTAACAAATTGAAGGAAGGGCAGAGGAACATGGCCAATAGAAGCCTTAAGTAATCTTCCCCACTTCAGAAATGCTAATTTAACAACTATCTACACACAAAAATCTACCTTTCTAAGAGGCAAAAATCAGGTGAGCAATCACAGTACCTGGTTTTAAATTCATATCACTGAAAGAGGTACTGAAGAGAGTAGAAAAGACAGTATTGAACTGCTGACACCACTTTTTCCCCATACCTCTGGCAGTGGCCACATGGTATAGAAAATCTGTGTGCTTGAGAGTGGGAGAATGTATTTCTAGGACTCTTCATCAAACTCAGTGTTTCCAGTCACAGCAAAAAAACCTAGATCTGGAGTAAACTCAGCCAATACCTACCTACAAAGACAGCATTTAGATCAGCCCTAGTCAAAGGGAACTAACCCAGCTCAATGGTTGAAAGTTGAGTTTCAGCAAGCTGTGCCACTATGGGCTAAAATGCTCTGGGTTGCTAAATAAGCTTAAAAGGCATTCTAGGCAACAAGGACTGCAAATCCTAGGCAAGTCATAGTCCTGTGTTGAGATTAGAGGTAGTGAACGTAGGGCACCAGGACATCAGCCAGGGAGACTACGGAAGTGTTTACGTTACCCTTCACCCAACTCCAGGCAAAGCAGTTCTGGGGCACAGCACCAAAAGTGACACCTTCCTTCTGCTGAAAGAGAAGACAGTGAAGAGTACAGAGGACTTTGTCTTGCATCGTGGATACCAGCTCAGCCACAGTAGGATAAGCCACTGGGCAGACTCATGAGGCCCCTTTCCAGGCCCTACCTCACAGATGATATATCTAGATACAACCTGGGCCAGAAGGGGAGTTGCTGCCTTAAAGAAAAAGACCCAGTCCTGTCAGGATCCATTACTTTTTGGCTGAAGAGCTACTTGACCCTAAAAAACAAGCATCAACAACCAGGTAGTAAGTCATAGAACTTGGGTGAAATTCTGAGACCTGCTGGTTTCACTAACCAGCTGGGGAACAGTAGAGAAAAGCACCAAGTGGGCTCTTGGTATCCTCAATTCCAGGCCTTGGCTCTTGGACAGCATTTAAGTACCAACCCTGGGCCAGAGGGGAGCCCACTGCTCTTAACATTCCCAGGCCTGGCAGCATTCACCACAAGCTGACTGAAAAGCTCTTGGCTTTAAATGAACATTGACAGTAGTCTGAAAGTACCCTCCATGGTTCTATGGTGGTGGTGCCAATGGGGAGAGGCTTCCTTGCTTATAAAAGGGGAGAGAAGAATGCCAAAAACTTTGTCTCCTGGTTTGAGCATAGGATTAGCCACAATAGAATGGAGCACCAGGTAGATTTCTAAGGTATTTGATTCCAGTTCCTTCCTTCTGGATAGCATCTCTGGAATTGCACAGGGCCTGGAGGACCTTGCCACCTTGATGGGAAGGACACAAGTCTGGCTGGCTTTTCTACCTACTGAGTGCAGAGCCCTGGGGTCTTGAGCAAATATTGGTGGTAACCAGGTAGTGGTTACACTAGGCCTTGAGAAATACCCAGTGCTGTGCTCGTTTCAGGTCTGATCCAGCACAGCGCCAGTGGTGATGCCCATAGGGTTGCTTATGTCCTATCACCCACAGCTCTGGAGAGCTCAGCAAAGATAGTGAGACTGCTTGTTTGGGAGAAAGTAAGGGAAAGTAACAAGAGCCTCTGACTGGTAATCAAAATAACTCTTTTGCCTCTTATTCAAGACCAAAATGGCAGTATCTCTATGAGTCTACAAAAACCACAGCCTTACTAGGCTTTAGGTGTCCCCGAATGCAGATATGGCTTAGACAACAACACCCAAGTCATTTTGAATACCTGGAAAGCCTTCCTGAGAAGGACAGGTACAAAAAAAAAAAAAAAAAGACTGTGAAGACCACAATAAAAAACTAACTCTTCAATGCCCAGACACTAATGAATATTCACAAGCATAAAGACTATCCAGGAAAACATGACCTAACCAAACAAACTAAATAAAACAACAGAGACTAATAATGGAGAAACATGGAGAAACAGAGATATGAGAATTTTCAAACAAGGAATTCAAAATAGCTGTTTTGAGAAAACTTTAAAAAATTAAGATAGCATAAGAAATAGAAATGTATTAGATAAATTTAACAAAGATAATAAAATTTTTAAAAAATAAAGCAGATATTCTGGAATAGAAAAATGAAATTAACATATGAATAATGTTTCTGAGTTTTCCAATAGCTGAATTTATCAAGAAGGCAGAATTTGTGAGCTTGAAGACAGGTTATTTGAAAATACACAGTCAGAGGAAACAAAAGAAAAAAAGAATAAAAAACAAAGAAGCATGTCTATGAAACAGCCTCAAAAAGGTAAATCCAAGAGTTATTGGAATTAAATGGCAGGTGGAGAAAGACATCAAGGTAGAAATGCTGTTCAAAGAGATAATATCAGAGAATTTCCCAAATCTAGGGAAAATATCAATATTCAACTTCAAGAAGATTATACAACACCAAACAGATTTACCTCAAATATTACTACTTCAGTTGATTTCTTGAAAAGTTAAACAAGGCCGGGCACGGTGGCTCAAGCCTGTAATCCCAGCACTTTGGGAGGCTGAGATGGGTGGATCACGAGGTCAGGAGATCGAGACCTTCCTGGCTAACACAGTGAAACCCCGTCTCTACTAAAAAGAATACAAAAAAACTAGCCGGGCGAGGTGGCAGGCGCCTGTAGTCCCAGCTACTCGGGAGGCTGAGGCAGGAGAATGGTGTGAACCCGGGAGGCGGAGCTTGCAGTGAGCCCAGATCGCGCCACTGCACTCCAGCCTGGGCGACTGAGCGAAACTCCGTCTCAAAAAAAAGAAAAAAAAAAAAAAAAGAAAAGAAAAGTTAAACAAAATCGGAAATCCTTTAGCCAGAATATCTAAGATAAAAAGAAAGTAGATCCAAATAAATAAGAGATTAAAAATAAGACATTACGAATGATTCCACACAAATTCAAAGGGCCATGAGTGGCCACTATGGGCAACTATATACCAATAAGTTAAAAAATCTGGAAGAAATGGATAAATTCCTAGACACATACAACTTACAAATATTAAATCATGAAGAAATCCAAGACAGGAACAGACCAATAACAAGTAATGAGATAGAAACCATAATAAAATGTCTCCCAGGAAAGAAAAGCCTGAGAGCAGATGGCTTCACTGCTGAATTCTACTAAACACATAAAAAAGAATTAATACGATCCTACTCAAAGTATTCTGAAAAATAAAGAAGGAAAGACTTCCAGAAGTATGAAGCCAGTATGACCTTAATATCAAAGCCAGACACAGACATATCAAAAAGTGAAAACTACGGGTCAATATTCCTGATGAATTTTGACACAAAAATTCTCAATAAAATACTAGCAAACAAAATTCAACAATAAGGTCATTTATCATGATCAAGTGAGATTCATCCCAAGGATGCAAGGAATGTTTGACATATGTAAATCAATCAAGGTGATATATCATATAAACATAATAGAGGACAGAATCCATATGATCATCTCAAGCAATGCTGGAAAAGCATTTGATAACATTAAGCATTGCTTCATGATAAAAACCCTTAAAAAACTGAGTATAGAAAAAACATTCCTCAACATAATAAAAGGCATGTGTAGCAGACCAAAAACTAGTATCACATTGAATGGGGAAAAACTAACAAACCTTCTTCTAAGATCTGGAATGCCGCAAGGCTGCCTACTGTCACCGCTGTTATTTAACATAGTACTGGAAGTCCTAGCTAGAGCAATTAGAAAAGAGAAAGAAATAAAGACATCCAAATTGGAAAGGAAGAAGTCAAATTATCCCTGTTTGTTGATAACATGATCTTATATTTGGAAATTCTAAGGACTCCACAAAAAACTACTAGAACTAATAAACACATTCAGTAAAGTTGCTGAATACAATACTATTTTACAAAATTTAGTACCATTTGTATATGCCAACAGTGAACAATCTTAAAAACAAACAAGATAGTAATTCTATTTACAATAGCCACACATAAATACCTCAAAATTAACGTAAGAAAGTAAAAGAAAATCTACAATTAAAACAAGAAAACTTTGATGCAGAACATTGAAAAGGATACCAAAAAAAATGAAAATATATTCCATGTTTATGGATTGGAAGAATTAATGTTGTTAAAACGTTCGTAATACCCAAAACAATCTACTGATTTAATGCAATCCTTATTGAAATACCAATGGAATTCTTCAAAAAAAAAAATAACAAAAACAATCCTAAACTTTATATGGAACCACAAAAGACCCATAATAGCCAAAACTATCCTGAGTAAAAAGAATAAAACTAGAAGAATCAAATTACCTGACTTCAAATTACACTGCAGGGCTATAGTAACCAAACCACAACAATACTAGCATAAAAACAGAGACATAGATCAATGGAATAGAATAGGCAACCCAGAAACAAATGGATACATGTGCAGTGAACTCATCTTCTACAAAGTTGCCAAGAACATACATTGGAAATATAGTCTTTTCAATAAATGGTGTTGGGATAACTAGATATCCATATACAGAAGAATAAAACTAGAACAGTACCTCTAGCCATATACAAAAATAAAATCAAAATGGATTAAATACTTAAAATTGAAGGCCTCAAACTATAAAATAACAATAAGGAAATATTGGGGAAACTCTCCAGGACATTGGTCTGGGCAAAATTTCTTGAGTAATATCCCACAAACCCGGGTAACCAAAGCAAAATTGAACAAATGGGACTAACTCACATTAAAAAAAACTTCTGTATAGCAAAGGAAATGATCAACAGAATGAAGGTACAACACATAGAATGACAAAAAAAATTGCAAACTACCCATCCTACCCATCTGAAAAGATATTAATAAACAGATTATATGAGAAGTTCAAACTACTCTCTAGAAAAAAAAATCTAACAATTTGAATCAAAAATTGGCAAAAGATCTGAATAGACATTTCTCAAAAGAAGACATACAAATGGCAAATAGGCAAATGAAAAGGTGCTTGACATCATTGATCATCAGAGAAATGCAAATCAAAACTACAATGAGATATCATCTCACCTCAGTTAAAATGGGTTTAACCAAAAGGCAATAACAAATGCTGATGGCAATGGGGAGAAAAGCGAGCCTTCATACACTATTGGTGGGATTGTAAATTAGTACAACCACTATGAAAAGCAGTTTGGAGACTCCTCAAAGAACTAAAAATAGAGCTACCCTAAGATCTATCCATCCTACTGATGGGTTTATATTCAAGAGAAAATAAATCAGTATATGGAAGAGATATCTGCACTCCCATGTTCATTGCAGCACTGTTCACAATAGCCAACATTTGGAAGCAACCTAAGTGTACATCGACAGATGAATGGATTTTAAAAATGTGGTACAGATACACAATGGAGGACTATTCACCCATAGAAAAATAAGATTCTGTCATTTACAATAACATAGATAGAACTGGAGGTCATTATGCTAGTTGAAATAAGCCAGATACAGAAAGACAAACATTGCATGTTCTCACTTATTTGTGAGATATAAAATTCATAACAATTAAACTCACAGAGATAGCAAAAGGATGGTTACCAGAAGCTGGGAAAGGTATTGGGAAAGTGGAAGTGACCTGGGGTTGGTTAATAGTTACAAAAAAAAATAGAAAGATTAAATAAGACCTAATATGTGATAGCACAACAGGGTGGCTATAGTAAATAGTAATTTAATTGTACATGTTAAAATAATTATACATGTACAATTATAATTGTAATTGGATTGTTTGTAACACAAATGATAAATATACGTTGGGATGGATCCCCCATTTTACATTATGTA
Source organism: Macaca fascicularis (assembly GCF_037993035.2). Lineage (NCBI taxonomy): Eukaryota > Metazoa > Chordata > Mammalia > Primates > Cercopithecidae > Macaca > Macaca fascicularis. The sequence goes on along the minus strand of NC_088395.1, from coordinate 122,587,907 downwards.
ACTATTACACATTTTCTGCCTGTATCAAAACATTTCATGTACCCCATAAATATATACACCTACTATGTACTCACAAAAATTAAACATTTTTCTAATAATTAAATTGTTTAATAGGCTAAATACATCAATCTGAGATTTCAAACTATAAAACTACTAAAAGAAACCATTCATAAAATAGTCCAGGACATTGAACTGAGCAAACATTTCTTGATTAATATCTTACAAGCACAGGCAGCCAAAGCAAAAATGGACAACCGGTTCACTTAAAAGTTAGAAAAACTTCTGCACAGCAAATAAAACAAGCAACAAAATGAAGAGACAACCCACAAAATGGGAGAAAATATTTTCAAACTAACCATCTGACAGGGGATTAATATCCAGAATATATAAGAACCTCAAACAACTTTATAAGAAAAAATATAATAATCTGATCAAAAATTGGACAAAAGATCAGAATAGACATTTCTCAAAAAAAAAAAAGACAAAGAAATTTAAAACAGGTGAATGAAAAGGTTCTCAACATAATTGATCATTAGAGAAGTGAAAATCAAAACTACAATGAAATTTCCTCTTACCTCAGTTAAAATGGCTTTTATCCAAAAGATAGGCAATAACAAATGTTGGCAAGGATGTGAAGGAAAGGGAATTCTCCTACACTCTTTGTGGAAATGTAAATTAGTACAACGACCATGGAGAGCAGTTTGGAGGTCACTCAAAAAAAACCTAAAAAATAGAGTTACCATACAATCCATCAATCTTACTGCTTAGGTATATATCCAAAGAAAGGAAATCAGTATATTGAAGAGATATCTACACTCCCATGTTTGTTGCAGCACTGTTCAAAACAGCCAAGGTTTGGAAGCCACCTAAGTGTCCATCAACAGATGAATGGATAAAGAAAATGTGACACTTGCACACAATGAAGAGGAAGGACTATTTAGCCCTAGAAAAGAATGAGATCCTGTCATTTGCAACAACGGGGATGAAACTGGAGATTGTTATATTCAGTGAGATAAGCCAGGAACAGAAAGACAGGCTTCCATGTACTCAGTTATTTGTAAGAGCTAAAATTTAAAATAAGTGAACTCATGGAGATGGAGAACAGAAGAATGGTTTCCAGAGGTTGGAAAGAGGGTAGTGGGGGATAAGAGAGATGTAAGGTTGTTTACTGGGTACAAAAAAATAGAAAGTATACCTCCATGAACGCTGATGTGATTATTACGTATCACATGCCTGTATCAATATATCTCACTTGACCCCTAAATACATATCTACTATATACCACAAAAATTAAAAGCAAAAAAATTTAGATAAAATTGTTAGAAAACTAACAAATGTTTTTGGTTGTATAGTTTTACACTCACGCATCAATATTAAGAGTGACAGTTTTTCCACTTTCATATCAACACTTGGTACTTTCAGTATTTTTAATTTTAGCCATTCCCATAGATACAAGTAGTATAATATTGTGCTTTCAGTTTCCATTTCTTTAATATCTAATTATGTGAAGAATCTTTTTGTATCTTCATTTGCTATTCTTTTTTTATATATATACTTTAAGTTCTAGGGTACATGTGCACAACGTGCAGGTTTGTTACATATGTATACATGTGCCACTATTCCCATTAGACATTTATCTCCTGAAGTGTTTGATCAATTTTTTTTACTCATTTTTCAGTGTTTTTTTTTTTTTGCCTGCTTATAAATGCATGGCAAATGAAAGAGTTTTTAAAATATTTTTGTAGATTTGCTTTTAAACAGATTTATTGAGATATAATTCACATACCATGTAATTTACCCATTTAAAGTCAATTTCAGGAGAGTTGACATCTTAACAACATGAACTCTTAATAAATAGCTTCTATTCTTTGGGGTTTAAAAAATAATTTTTCTCAACAATGTTTTGTTGTTTTAGTGTACAGGGCTGGAACATTTTAAAAATTTATCTTAAGTATATCATAGTTTTTTATGCCATTGTAAATGGCTATTCAAAATTTCATTTTTCGGTTGTTTCTTTGTATTATAGAAAAACAACTGATTTTTGTGCACTGAGCTTATATTCTACTTCTTTGCTAAATTTACTTTTGATTTCCGGTAAGTTTTTAGAAAAACATATTCTATGATTCTATGGTAGTCTCTACATATATGTCTTGTTTTCTGTGAATAATAATTGTATACTTTCTAAAAGTTTGTGTTTTGTATTTGATTTTCTCACCTTATCATACTGGCTAGGACAAAAAAGTACAAAATTGAATAGGAGTGGTAAGAACACATATGTTTGCCTTGTTTCCAATTTTAAGCAGAAAATATTTAGTGTTTCAAGATTAGGCATAATATTATTTATAAGTTTCTGGTTTTTCTTGTTTTTCTGTACATGCCTTTTACCATGTTAAGGAAGATCCCTTCTTGTCCTAGATAAATTAGAGTATTTTTCATGAAAGTTCACTGTATATTTAAAATGCCTTTTTTTACACCCCTTTGAATATAAATTTTTACTTTTTTGTTATTTTTATATGGTGGACTAAGTTGATTAATTTTTAATTGTGGTAAAATACATGTAACATACAATTTTTTATTCAAAAAATTTTAAGGATACAATTTGGTGGTATTAAGTACGTTCACATATTATTGTGCAACCATCACCAACAACCAGCTCTAGAATTCTTTTTATCTTTCCAAACTGAAATCTTCTACACAATAAACAGTAACTCTCCACCTTCCTTTTCCCCAGCTCTAGAATTCTTTTCATCTTTCCAAACTGAAATCCTCTACACAATAAACAGTAACACTCCACTTTCCCTTTCCCCAGCTCCTTGCAACCACCATTCTACTCTGTGTATCTATGAATTGCGCTATTCTAGGTAACTCATGTAAGTGAGATCACACCTTTCTCCTTTTGTGTCTTGTTCATTTCACATAGCATAATATCTTCTTGGTTCATCCATGCTGTAGCATTTGTACAACTTTTTCTTTCTTTTCAAGGCTGTATAATATTCCATTGTATAAACATACAACAATTTGTTCATCCATCCTTCTATTAATGGACATTTACATTGTTTCCATTTTCTGCTATTGTGAATGACGTTACCATGAATATTGGTGTACAAATATCTGTTCAAGTAACTGCTTTTAATTATTTGTGGTATATTCACAGAAGTGAAATCATCGGATCACATGGCAATTTAATTTTTAATTGTTTTACCACATTCTTACCAACACTTGCTATTTTCTAGATTTGTCATTTTGTTTGTTTTTTTAATAGCTGTCCTAATGGGTGGGAATTAAATACATATTTTGGCTTTTATTTTTATTTTCCTAATGATTAGTTGTGTTTGTCATCTTTTTATAGGCTCATTGGCATAAATATATATTTCTTTTTCAGCTAAATTTATGTACAAGTACTTCATCCATTTTAACATTGGATTGTTTGATTTTTTGTTGTTGAGTTGTAAGATTTTTAAATATATTATTGATATTAACTGCATATCACATATATGATTTGCAAATACTTTCTCCCACTCCATGGGTTGTCTTTTCACTGCTGACACTGTACTTTGATACACAAAAGTCTTTAATTTTGACAAAGTCTAATTTATTAACTTTTTTTCTCTTACCTGTGCTTTGAAGGTCATATCTAAAACAACTTTTACCAAATCCAATGTCATAAAGATATCCCTATGTTTATGTTTTTGTCTAAGAATTTTATAGTTTTAGCTCTTATGTTCAGATTTTTGCTCCATTTTCAATTAATTTTTGTATGTAATGTAAGGTAAGGGTCCAATTTCCTTCTATTGCTTGGCATATAAGGTTTCTCACCACCGTTTGTTGAAAAGATTATGTTTTTTATTGAATGGTCTTGGCAAACATCAAAAATCATTTGATCACACATGTTAGGATTTATTTCTGTGTTCTCTATTCTATTCCATTGATCTATGTTTATGGCTTTGTACCATTACCACAATATTTTGTTTAGTCTAGCATAATAGACAGTTTTGAATTCAAGAAGTGTAAGAATTTCGATTTTATTTACAGAGTGTTTGGCTATTCAAAGACTTTTGAGATTTCATATACATTTTAAAATTGATTTTTTTCTTTTAATGCAAAAAAATTATTATAATATTGATACAGATTTCCTTGTGTGTGGAGGACTTTAGGTAGAGTAGACATCTTAACACATTATCTTGCAATATATGAATACATAATGTCTTTCCATTTATTTGTGCCTTCTCTAATTGCTTTTGGCAACATTTTGTAGTTTTCATGTACAAGTCTTTTGCATGTTTATAAGTTTATTCCTATTTGGTATTTTCATGCTACTGTAAATGGAATTCTTTTCTAAATTTCCTTTTTGAATTACTGATTATTAGTGTATAGAAATGCAACTGAATTGTGTGGGTTGATTTTTTATCCTGTAATCCTGCTAAAATTGATTATTAGTTCTAACAGGGGTGTGTGTATGTGTGTGTGTGTGTAATACTTAAGGTGTTCTACACATAGGATTATGTCATTTGTAAACAGAGCTAATTCTACTTCTCCCTTTTTTAAATTATACTTTAAGTTCTGGGGTCCATGTCCACAACGTGCAGGTTTGCTGCATATGTACACATGTGCCATGTTGGTATGCTGTACCCATTAACTCGTCATTTACATTAGGTATATCTCCTAATGCTATTCCTCCCCCTCCCCCCTCCCCACAACAGGACCCAGTGTGTGATGATCCACTTCCTTCATCCAAGTGATCTCATTGTTCAATTCCCACCTATGAGTGAGAACATGCAGTATTTGGTTTCCTGTTCTTGCGGTAGTTTGCTGAGAATGATGGTTTCCAGCTGCATCCATGTCCCTACAAAGGACACGAACTCATCCTTTTTTATGGCTGCATAGTATTCCATGGTGTATATGTGCCACATTTTCTTAATCCAGTCTGTCACTGATGGACATTTGGGTTGATTCCAAGTCCTTGCTATTGTGAATAGTGCCACAATAAACATACGTGTGCATGTGTCTTTATAGCAGCATGACTTATAATCCTTTGGGTATATCCCTAGTAATGGGATGGCTGGGTCAAATGGTATTCCTAGTTCTAGATACTTAAGGAATCGCCACACTGTTTTCCACAATGGTTGAACTAGTTTACAGTCCCACCAACAGTGTAAAAGCCTGATACCTTTTTCTCCACATCCCCTACAGCACCTGCTGTTTCCTGACTTTTTAATGATTGCCATTCTAACTGGTGTGAGATGGTATCTGACTGTGGTTTTGATTTGAATTTCTCTGATGGTGAGTGATGATGAGCATTTTTTCATGTGTCTGTTGGCTGTATGAATGTCTTCTTTTGAGAAGTATCTGTTCATATCCTTTGCCCACTTTTGATGGGGTTGTTTGTTTTTTTCTTATAAATTTCATTGAGATCTTTATAGGTTCTGGAAATTAGCGCTTTGTCAGATGAGTAGAATGCAAAAATGTTCTCCCATTCTGTAGGTTGCCTGTTCACTCTGATGGTAGTTTCTTTGCTGTGCAAAAGCTCTTTAGTCTACTTAGATCCCATTTGTCAATTTTGGCTTTTTTTGCCATTGCTTTTGGTGTTTTAGACATGAAGTCTAACATTTAAGTCTCTAATCCATCTTCAATTAATTTTTGTATAAGGCATAAGGATCCAGTTTCAGCTTTCTACTTATGGCTAGCCAATTTTCCCAGTACTATTTATGAAATAGGGAATCCTTTCCCCATTTCTTGTTTTTGTCAGGTTTGTCAGAGATTAGATGGCTGTAGATGTGTGGTATTATTTCTGAGGGCTCTGTTCTGTTCCATTGGTCTATATCTCTGTTTTGGTACCAGTACCATGCATTTTGGTTACTGTAGCCTTGCAGTATACTTTGAAGTCAGGTATGCCTCTGGTTTTGTTGTTTTGACTTTGGATTGTCTCGGCAATGAGGGGTCTTTTTTGGTTCCCTATGAACTTTAAAGCAGTTTTTTCCAATTCTATGAAGAAAGTCATTGGTAGCTTAATGAGGATGGCATTGAATCTATAAATTACCTAGGGCAGTATGGCCATTTTCACAATATTGATTCTTCCTATCCATGAGCATGGTATGTTCTTCTATTTTTTTGTGTCCTCTTTTATTTCACTGAGCAGTGGTTTATAGTTCTCCTTGAAGAGGTCCCTTACATCTCTTGTAAGTTGGATTCCTAGATATTTAATTCTCTTTGAAGCTATTGTGAATGGGAGTTCATTCATGATTTGACTCTCTATTTGTCTGTTACTGGTGTATAAGAATGCTTGTGATTTTTGCACATTTATTTTGTATCCTGAGACTTTGCTGAAGTTGCTTATCAGCTTAAGGAGATTTTGGGGTGAGACAATGGGGTTTTCTAAATATACAATCATGTCATCTGCGAACAGGGACAATTTGACTTCATCTTTTCCTAACTGAATACCGTTGATTTCTTTCTCTTGCCTGATTGCCCTAGTCAGAATTTCCAACACTATGTTGAATAGGAGTGGTGAGAGAGGGCATCCCTGTCTTGTGCCAGACTTCAAAGGGAATGCTTCCAGTTTTTGCCCATTCAGTATGATATTGGCTGTGGGTTTGTCATAAAAAGCCCTTATTATTTTCTGATGCGTTCCATCAATACCGAACTTATTGAATGAGTTTTTTGCATGAAGGGCTATCGAATTTTGTCGAGGCCTTTTCTGCATCTATTGAGATAATCATGTGAGTTTTGTCTTTGGTTCTGTTTATATGCTGGATTACGTTTATTGATTTGCATATGTTGAACCAGCCTTGCATCCCAGGAATGAAGCCCACTTGATCATGGTGGATAAGCTTTTTCATGTGCTGCTGGATTTGGTTTGCCAGTATCTTTTGAGATTTTTACATCAATGTTCATCAGGGATATTGGTCTAAAATTCTCTTTTTTTGTTGTATCTCTGTCAGGCTTTGGTATCAGTATGATGTTGGCCTCATAAAATGAGTTGGGAGAATTCCCTCTTTTTCTATTGATTGGAATAATTTCAGAAGGAATGGTACCAACTCCTCCTTGTACCTCTGGTAGAATTCAGCTGTGAATCCATCTGGTCCTGGACTTGTTTTGGTTGGTAGGCTATTAATTATTGCCTCAATTTCAGAGCCTGCTATTGGTCTATTCCGAGATTCAACTTCTTCCTGGTTTAGTCTTGGGAGGGTGTAAGTGCCCAGGAAATTATCCATTTCTTCTAGGTTTTCTAGTTTATTTGCGTAGAGGTGTTCTTAGTATTCTCTGATGGTAGTTTGTATTTCACGTTGGTGGTAATATCCCCTATATCATTTCTTATTGAGTCTATTTGATTCTTCTCTCTTTTCTTCTTTATTAGTCTTGCTAGTGGTCTATCAATTTTGTTGATTTTTCAAAAAACCCGTTCCTGGATTCATTGATTTTTGGAGGGTGTTTTGTGTCTCTATCTCCTTCAGTTCTGCTCTGATCTTAGTTATTTCTTGCCTTCTGCTAGCTTTTGAATGTGTTTGCTCTTGCTTCTCTAGTTCTTTTAATTGTGATGTTAGGGTGTAAATTTTAGATCTTTCCTGCTTTCTCTTGAGGGCATTTAGTGCTATAAATTTCCCTCTACACACTGCTTTAAATGTGTCCCAGAGATTCTGGAATGTGGTGTCTTTATTCTCATTAGTTTCAAAGAACATCTTTATTTCTGCCTTCATTTTGCTATGTACTCAGTAGTCATTCCGGAGCAGGTTGTTCAATTTCCATGTAGTTGAGTAGTTTTGATTGAGTTTCTTAGTCCTGAGTTCTAGTTTGATTGCACTGTGGTCTGAAAGACAGTTTGTTATAATTTCTGTTCTCTTACATTTGCTGAGGAGTGCTTTACTTCCAACTATGTGGTCAATTTTGGAATAAGTGTGATGTGGTGCTGAGAAGAATGTATATTCTGTTGATTTGCGGTGGAGAGTTCTGTAGATGTCTATTAGGTCTTCTTGCTGCAGAGTTGAGTTCAATTCCTGGATATCCTTGTTAACTTTCTGTCTCGTTGATCTGTCTAATGTTGACAGTGGGGTGTTAAAGTCTCCCATTATTATTGTATGAGAGTCTAAGTCTCTTTGTAAGTCTCTAAGGACTTGCTTTATGAATCTGGGTGCTCCTGTATTGGGTGCATGTATATTTAGGATAGTTAGCTCTTCCTGATGAATTGATCCCTTTACCATTATGTAGTGGCTTTCTTTGTCTCTTTAAACTTTGAGGGTTTAAAGTCTGTTTTGTCAGAGACTAGGATTGCAACCCCTGCTTTTTTTTTGTTTTGTTTTCCATTTGCTTGGTAGATCTTCCTCCATCCCTTTATTTTGAGCCTACGTGTGTCTGTGCATGTGAGATGGGTCTTCTGAATACAGCAAACTGATGGGTCTTGACTCTTTATCCAATTTGCCAGTCTGTGTCTTTTAATTGGATCATTTAGTCTATTTATATTTAAGGTTAAGATTGTTATGTGTGAACTTGATCCTGTCATTATGATATTAGCTGGTTATTTTGTTCGCTAGTTGATACAGTTTCTTCTAGCATCGATGGACTTTACATTTTGACATGTTTTTGCAATGGCTGGTACCTGTTGTTCCTTTCCATGTTTAGTGCTTCCTTCAGGATCTCTTGTAGGACAGGCCTAGTGGTGACAAAATCTCTAAGCATTTGCTCATCTGGAAAGGATTTTATTTCTCCACTTATGAAACTTAGTTTAGCTGGATATGAAATTCTGGGTTTAAAATTCTTTTCTTTAAGAATGTTGAATATTGGCCCCTACTCTCTTCTGGCTTGTAGAGTTTCTGCCGAGAGATCTGCTGTTAGTCTAATGGGCTTCCCTTTGTGTGTATCCCGACATTTCTCTTTGGCTGCTGTTAACATTTTTTCCTTCATTTCAACTTTGGTGAATCTGAAAATTATGTGTCTTGGAGTTGCTCTTCTCGAGGAGTACCTTTGTGGCGTTCTCTGTATTTCCTGAATTTGAATGTTGGCCTGCCTTACTAGGTTGGGGAAGTTCTCCTGGATGATATTCTGTAGAGTGTTTTCCAACTTGGTTCCATTTTCCCCGTCACTTTCAGGCACACCAATCAGATGTACATTTGGTCTTTTCACATAATCCCATACTTCTTGAAGGCTTTGGTCATTTCTTTTTACTCTTTTTTCTCCACACTTCTCTTTTCACTTCATTTCATTCATTTGATCTTCAGTCGCTATACTCTTTCTTCCAGCTGATTGAGTCAGTTACTGAAGCTTGTGCATTTGTCACGTAGTTCTCATGTTATGGTTTTCATCTCTATCAGTTCCTTTAAGGTCTTCTCTGCATTGATTATTCTAGTTATCCATTCATCCATTCTTTTTTCAAGGTTTTTAGTTTCTTTGCTCTGGTTACGTGGTTCCTCCTTTAGCTCTGAGATGTTTGATCGACTGAAGCCTTCTTCTCTCAACTCGTCAAAGTCATTCTCCATCCAGCTTTGTTCCGTTGCAGGCGATGAGCTGCATTCCTTTGGAGGGGGAGATGTGCTCTGATTTTTTGAATCTCCAGCTTTTCTGCACTGCTTTTTCCCCATCTTTGTGGTTTTATCTTCCTTTGGTCTTTGATCATGGTGACATACTGATGTGGTTTTGGTTTTGGTGTCCTTTCTGTTTGTTAGTTTTTCTTCTAACAGTCAGGACCCTCAGCTGTAGGTCTGTTGGAGTTGGCTTGAGGTCCACTCCAGACCCTGTTTGCCTGGGTATCAGCAGCGGAGGCTGCAGAAGAGAGAATATTGCTAAGCAGTGAGTGTTGCTGTCTGATTTTTGCTCTGGAAAATTCGTCTCAGGGGTGTACCCCACCATTCGAGGTGTGAGGTGTCAGTCTGCACCTAGTGGGGTTGTCTCCCAGTTAGGCTACTCAGGGGTCAGGGACCCAGTTGAGCAGGCAGTCTGTCCATTCTCAGATCTCAGCCTCCGTGCTGGGAGATCCACTGTCCTCTTCAAATGTGTCTGAAGGGGCATTTACCTCTGCAGAGGTTTCTGCTGCTTTACTTTAGCTATGCCCTGTCCCCAGAGGAGGAGTCTACAGAGGCAGGCGGGACTCCTTGAGCTGCATTGGGCCCCACCCCAATTTGAGCTTCCCTACGGCTTCGTTTACCCACTTAAGCCTCAGCAATGGTGGGCACCCCTCCCCCAGCCTCGCTGCCGCTTTGCCGGTAGATCGCAGACTGCTGTGCTAGCAATGAGGGAGGCTCCGTGAGCCTGGGACCCTCCCGGCCAGGTGTGGGATATAATCTCCTGGTGTGCCCTTTGCTAAGACCCTTGGTAAAATGCAGTATTAGGGTGGGAGTTACCCGATTTTCCAGGTGTTGTGTGTCTCAGTTTCCCTTGGCTAGGAAAAAGGATTCCCTTCCCCCTTGTGCTTCCCAGGTGAGGCAAAGCCTCACCCTGCTTCAGCTTTCTCTGGTCGGGTTGCACCAGCTGACCAGCACCCATTGTCCGGCACTCCCGAGTGAGATGAACCCGGTACCTCAGTTCAAAATGCAGAAATCACCTGTCTTCTGTGTCACTCACGCTTGGACCTGGAGGCTGGAACTGTTCCTATTCTGCCATCTTGGGTGCAGCCCCCCATGCTTGTGATTTTTGCACATTGATTTTGTGTCTCGAGACTTTGCTGAAGTTGCTTATCAGCTTAAGGAGATTTTGGGCTGAGACAATGGGGTTTTCTAAATATACAATCACGTCATCTGCAAACAGGGACAATTTGACTTCTTCTTTTCCTTACCAAATACCTTTGTTTCTTTCTCTTGCCTGATAGCCCTAGCCAGAACTTCCAACACTATGTCAAATAGGAGTGGTGAGAGAGGGCATCTCTGTCTTGTGCCAGTTTTCAAAGGGAATGCTCCCAGTTTTTGCCCATTCCATATGATATTGACTGTGGGTTTGTCATAAATAGCCCTTATTATTTTGAGATACGTTCCGTCAATACCAAACTTATTGAATGAGTTTTTAGCATGAAGGGCTGTCGAATTTTGTCGAGGCCTTTTCTGCATCTATTGAGATAATCATGTGGGTTTTGTCTTTGGTTCTGTTTATATGCTGGATTACGTTTATTGATTTGCATATGTTGAACCAGCCTTGCATCCCAGGAATGAAGCCCACTTGATCATGGTGGATAAGCTTTTTCATGTGCTGCTGGATTCGGTTTGCCAGTATCTTATTGAGGATTTTTGCATCAATGTTCATCAGGGATATTGGTCTAAAATTCTCTTTTTTTGTTGTATCTCTGTCAGGCTTTGGTATCAGGATGATGTTGGCTTCGTAAAATGAGTTAGGGAGGATTTCCTCTTTTTGTATTGATTGGAATAGTTTCAGAAGGAATGGTACCAACTCCTCCTTGTACCTCTGGTGGAATTCGGCTGTGAATCCGTCTGGTCCTGGACTTTTTTTCATTGGTAGGCTATTAACTATTGCCTCATTTTCAGAGCCTCATATTGGTCTATTCCGGGATTCAACTTCTTCCTGGTTTAGTCTTGGGAGAGTGTAAGTGTCCAGGAAATTATCCATTTCTTCTAGGTTTTCTAGTTTATTTGCATAGAGGTGTTTATAGTATTCTCTGATGGTAGTTTGTATTTCTGTGGGATCGGTGATGATATCCCCTTTATCATTTTTTATTGCGTCTATTTGATTCTTCTCTCTTTTCTTCTTTATGAGTCTTCCTAATGGTCTATCAATTTTGTTGATCTTTTCAAAAAACCAGTTCCTGGATTCATTGATTTTTGGAGGGTTTTTTGTGTCTCTATCTCCTTCAGTTCTGCTCTGATCTTAGTTATTTCTTGCGTTCTCTAGCTTTTGAATGTGTTTGCTCTTGCTTCTCTAGTTCTTTTAATTGTGATGTTAGGGTGTCAATTTTTTATCTTTCTTACTTTCTCTTGAGGGCATTTAGTGCTATAAATTTCCCTCTACACACTGCTTTAAATGTGTCCCAGAGATTCTGGTATGTTGCATCTTTCTTGTCATTGGTTTCAAAGAACATCTTTATTTCTGCCTTCATTTCATTATGTACCCAGTAGTCATTCAGGAGCAGGTTGTTCAGCTTCCATGTAATTTAGCGGTTTTGATTGAATTTCTTCGTCCTGAGTTCTAGTTTGATTGCACTGTGGTCTGAAAGACAGTTTGTTATAATTTCTATTCTCTTACATTTGCTGAGGAGTGCTTTACTTCCAACTATGTGGTCAATTTTGGAATAAGTGACAAGTGGTACTGAGAAGAATGTATATTCTGTTGATTTGGGGTGGAGAGTTCTGTAGATGTCTATTAGGTCCGCTTGCTGCAGAGATGAGTTCAATTCCTGGATATCCTTGTTAACTTTCTGTCTCGTTGATCTGTCTAATGTTGACAGTGGGGTGTTAAAGGCTCCCATTGTTATTATATGAGAGTCTAAGTCTCTTTGTAAGTCTCTAAGGACTTGCTTTATGAATCTGGGTGCTCCTGTATTGGGTGCATATATATTTAGGATAGTTAGCTCTTCCTGATGAATTGATCCCTTTACCATTATGTAATGGCCTTCTTTGTCTCTTTTGATCTTTGATGGTTTAAAGTCTGTTTTGTCAGAGACTAGGATTGCAACCCCTGCTTTTTTTTTGTTTTGTTTTCCATTTGCTTGGTAGATCTTCCTCCATCCCTTTATTTTGAGCCTACGTGTGTCTGTGCATGTGAGATGGGTCTTCTGAATACAGCAAACTGATGGGTCTTGACTCTTTATCCAATTTGCCAGTCTGTGTCTTTAATTGGAGCATTTAGTCCATTTACATTTAAGGTTAATATTGTTATGTGTGAACTTATCCTGTTATTGTGATTTTAGCTGGTTGTTTTGTTCGCTAGTTGCAGTTTCTTCATGGCATCAATAGACTTTACATTTTGACATGTTTTTGCAATGGCTGGTACCTGTTGTTCCTTTCCATGTTTAGTGCATCCTTCAGGATCTCTTGTAGGGCAGGCCTGGTGGTGACAAAATCTCTAAGCATTTGCTTGTCTGTAAAGGATTTTATTTCTCCTTCACTTATGAAACTTAGTTTAGCTGGATATGAAATTCTGGGTTGAAAATTCTTTTCTTTAAGAATGTTGAATATTGGCCCCTACTCTCCTCTGGCTTGGAGAGTTTCTGCTGAGAGATCTGTGACACTACTCACAATAGCGAAGACTTGGAATCAGCCCAAATGTCCATCAGTGACAGACTGGATTAAGATAATGTGGCACATATACACCATGGAATACTATGCAGCCATAAAAAAGTATGAGTTCATGTCCTTTGTAGAGACATGGATGAAGTTGGAAACCATCTTTCTGAGCAAACCATCACAAGGACAGAAAACCAAACACCACATGTTCTAACTCATAGGTGGGAATTGAACAATGAGGACACTTTGACACAGGGTGTGGAACGTCACACACCGGGGCCTGTCATGGAGTGAGTGAAAGGAGGAGGGGTAGCATTAGGAGATATACCTAATGTAAATGATGAGTTAACAGGTGCAGAACACCAATATGGCACATGTATATATATGTAACAAACCTGTATGTTGTATACATGTACCCTAGAACTTAAAGTATAATTTTTAAAATAATAAATAAATAAATTTTCTTATCCCAATATCACAGAGGAAGAAACTCTAGTAAGAGATAAGATCATAATTTGAACTGAGATGTGCTTGACCCCAAAGCACTTGTTCCTAAATACTATGCCTTTGTCTTTAGAAAGATGTCCATGTCTGTTAGAAAGGGGAGTAGAAAGGGAGGTGATGAAATCACATGGTTATTACCTGTCTTTGGAAGGATTGGTATAAAAAAGAGAAAGAACATCACATAGCCAAGGACAAAAACAAAAGAATGGCATAAACATGCACAACGATTATCAACAAACCTAAATTTCTGTGAGTTTCGGCTCTGAAATATGTTAAAGACCAAGTAATTCTTTAATTTTTGAGCTACATTTGGGACAAAAAGAACAAAATTTGGCAGAATGCTTGCCTGGGTCAAATGGAGTAATAAGACCATATGACAAAAAGCAAGTAAAATTACTCAATTCCAATTTTTTCTTCCTTTTCTATCAAAGGGAGTGGCCTTCAACTTCCAAAAGTAAGAGAAATGCGGATTAAAAGGCCATCTAAAATAGTTGAATAGTAAGAGAGTTCTGTGCCACTTTAAATTAAATAAAACATATAGGCTCAAATGAACTCAGCCTCAGTATAACAAAAAATCTTATGGATGTAAATGTAAGACTATTCTGGAAATCTCTCATGTCAACTAAACAAACATATATGTACCAAGCATGGTAACAGAATCTCTTTGGCCATGGGTAAAGATTAATGAGTCCCTACCTTCTAGGGCCCATAGCCTGGATGAAATATTTTCAAAGCTAAGTTAGAAAGCAATTTATGATTTAAAAAAAAATTGCTAGTTGGGCGTATGAGATCTCAAGAGAACTTACAGTGAATTAACTCTGTAAGTTCGCCTTTGAAAATGTATGAGACTTCAACTGGTAGAAATTTGGTGGAAAAATGCCCTAAGTCAATGAGAATTCCCCAGTCATGTCATTAGAATATTATAGTGGAAAAGTGCAGAGTTTACTTGGAGAAGTGTAAATGGTTTAGTTTTGGGAAAAATCAAGAACATTGAAAAAGTATACAGGTCACTAGACAGTAGGATAAGATTGTCTCATTATTTATCACTGTATACCCAGTATATTCCTTGCAAATATTAGTATCCAATGAAAACAATATTGAACAGGAAATATGAATTTAAATATAGGTATAGGCAAATGCTGCCTCAATTTCCAAAACTGGAAAAAGCTATATCTCAGAACATTTACAACGGATTGACTTTCAGAGATGTCTAAAGAAAAGTAGGGTTCATGAGCAAGTGGCAGAGTTATCAGTAGCTAAGCTTACTAGATTTTCTTTTTCCCCACATTTTTATTGTGAAAATTATAAAGTTATAGAAATGTTGAAAGAATAATTCAATGAACATGCATTTATACTTCCCCTAGATTCTCCAAATGTTAACATTTTGCTCCATTTACTCGACCTCTGTGTGTGTGTGTCTGTCTGTGTGTGTGTGTGTCCTTTTTCTGAATCATTTGAAAGTAAGTTTCAGATATCATTACTTCCTTTTTAAACAAGGTTATTAAACTTATATCAACAAGTATAATGTATCTAGGCTTTCTCAAAGTATACGGCAAATTTTTTTCTTGATATTGTACTAACAAAATGGACAAAGTGTAAGTTAAATAATATGACTAGGTGAGTTCATGCTTAGTTAAATTAACATACTGAAGAGTGTTGATTAATGGAGCAATTGCACCCTGGAGGGAGGTCACTGGTACTCCACCACACAACTCTGCACTTATTTTAGTTGGCATAAATGTTTTATCTTCTGCTGAGAGTTTATCCCTGAATAATGTCTAATTTCACACTTTCCAGCTGTAGTTTACAGAAAGTCACCTTTAGGGTTTTAAAAAATATATTCTTAGCCACTCTGAGCGATTCTGACTCAGTAGGCCTCGGAAAGGGCCCTTGGCATTTGTGGCAATTATCTATGACTGAGAATCACTGATTTAGGATAACTTTTTATTTAGTTGAATCTCTTGTCGAACCTACCCCATTGCAAATAATGTAGTCTTAAAAACCTTCATACTCATACCACAAAGAATTGAGTTACTGAGTACTTCTACCTGAAAGAAATTATTTGCCAATTTTAGGTCATCTCATTCAACCAGCAGCTACAGTTTCAGTTAAGCTTTATAAAACTCATAGTTGTAACTTCTAAACGTGGTAGAAAATTTCTTGTATGTTCTAAATGCTAACATTTTGCCTGTGGAATGTGGCTAAATTGAGCCTTAAAACATAAAAATTCTAACAT
This sequence comes from Macaca fascicularis, assembly GCF_037993035.2. Lineage (NCBI taxonomy): Eukaryota > Metazoa > Chordata > Mammalia > Primates > Cercopithecidae > Macaca > Macaca fascicularis. Next base: position 122,572,013 of record NC_088395.1, on the reverse strand, counting down.
GCAAGCTCTGAATTTTAGTATCAGATGTTTGGAATAAACCTATGTTTTATGAAGTAAAGCTTTATAATTTCAAAGTTTTTAGGCTTCATACTTTCTACACATAAGATGAAAATTCATTAGTAGAGGGTCAGACACTCAGTTCAGTCAACTACAGGAGGAACATTATGAACTCATAGCAAGAACTTCTTCCTTCTGTGTCATGATTTATCTCCTTAATAATTTACAGTTTTATCTTCTCCTAAGGACCATGCTGTTTTGAAAAATATGACTAAAATTTGAAAATCCTTTATTCTCTATAAACTCATTGTACATAATAAGATAATCATCAAATGACTTCAATGTTGTGGTAGATGAGAGGTTATTAAGACCTTCAACATGGGCTCTCTATGGACTAGAAGGTTGATTCCCCTATAAATCAGTCATCTAGGGCTAGCAGGATAAATCAGAATGGGACAAGAAAAAAAAAAACCTTCTGAATTTAGTACTTTTAAAAGATAGATGCCTTATGAAATAAATCTGGAACACGTTGCACACTTGTCTGCATTCATCAGGTCAATGTTATTGTATTACAACTTGCCTCTCCCTGCCAGAGTAAAAAAGAAAGTAGTCTACAGTGGAAATAAGTTGTATAAATGAAACAAAACAATCTTAAGTTGATTATATCATTGAGAATAGGAAATTATGTTACCAAGAATATGTGAAAAGCAATAGCTATTCACACATGGCTTTCCAATATTATGTTTTTTGAATTAAGAAACCTATCATCTTAATATCGCAACCTTAAAATAATGACACCTACCAAGTGCTTAATATTTCCCAGGTGCTCTTATAATTACTTTAAATCACAGGATTTTAACTTTGGATGCAAATTAGAATCATCTGGGGAACTATAAAATTCTAGATGACCTGGCCTCACTGGAAACCAATTAAATCAGAATATCTATGCCTGGCATCAGTCCAAGCATTGATATTATTTAAACTCACCAGGTGATTGCAATGTGCAGCTGAGGTTAAGAATTGTTTTTTGGATGCAATAATTTCTTTAATCTTCACAACAGCCTTTTGATAAAGGATACTTTTTGTCATCACCATCATCATCTTTAATTCACAAGGACAAAACCATGACAGAGAGATGTGAAGTCCATTTACCAGGGCCACCAGCTCACAAGTGACAACTGGGATTTGAATCCTGGGAGTTTAGCTCTAATGCTATTATTATGTCACTGCCAACTATATTAAAAATCAAAGATTAACAAAATTCTTGTCAGACTTGAATTACCCATCATAAATGTTGCCCTAGTAGCCCTTAAATAATTTTAATTTGTTTGCTTCAAAGATGAAGAAAAAAATAACACCTGCTGAGAAAAATTAATTTCCCTTTGTTAATATTATAATGTAATATTTCTGGTTTCTACAGTGTATCTACTGCCAACAAGCAATGTAAAATACTAGCACTTCCAGGCATAATTTTTTTTTAGTTTATATCTTTTTTATTGTTTTTTTTTTTCTCATAGGTTTTTGAGAAACAGGTGGTGTTTGGTAACATAAGTAAGTTCTTCAGTGGTGATTTGTGAGATTTTGGTGCACCCATCACCCAAGCAGTATGCACTGTACCCAATTTGTGGTCTTTTATCCTTCACCCTCCTCCTACCCTTTCCCCCAAGTTCAAAAATTTGAAGCCTGACAATGTGATAGAAAAGGAAAACACATTTTCTGAGGATAAATTCCAACTGGCTATAGAAATTTGCATAAGTAGGGGGCGGAGCAAGATGGCCAAATAGGAACAGCTCCAGTCTCCAACTCCCAGCGCGAGCGACACAGAAGACCGGTGATTTCTGCATTTTCAACTGAGGTACTGGGTTCATCTCACTGGGGAGTGCCGGACGATCGGTGCTGGTCAGCTGCTGCAGCCCAACCAGCGAGAGCTGAAGCAGGGCGAGGCATTGCCTCACCTAGGAAGCGCAAGGGGGAAGGGAATCCCTTTTCCTAGCCAGGGGAACTGAGACACACAACACCTGGAAAATCAGGTAACTCCCACCCCAATACTGCGCTTTAAGCAAACAGGCACACCAGGAGATCATATCCCACACCTGGCCGGGAGGGTCCCACACCCACGGAGCCTCCCTCATTGCTAGCACAGCAGTCTGTGATCTACTGGCAAGGCAGCAGCGAGGCTGCGGGAGGGGCGCCCGCCATTGCTGAGGCTTAAGTAGGTAAACAAAGCTGCTGGGAAGCTCGAACTGGGTGGAGCTCACAGCAGCTCAAGGAAACCTGCCTGTCTCTGTAGACTCCACCTCTGGGGACAGGGCAATAACAAACACAGCCGAAACCTCTGCAGACGCAAACGACTCTGTCTGACAGCTTTGAAGAGAGCAGTGGATCTCCCAACACGGAGGTTGAGATCTGAGAAGGGACAGACTCCCTGCTCAAGTGGGGTCCCTGACACATGAGTAGCCTAACTGGGAGACATCCCCCACTAGGGGCAGTCTGACACCCCACACCTCACAGGGTGGAGTACACCCCTGAGAGGAAGCTTCCAAAGCAAGAATCAGACAGGTACACTGGCTGTTCAGAAATATTCTATCTTCTGCAGCCTCTGCTGCTGATACCGAGGCAAACAGGGTCTGGAGTGGACCTCAAGCAATCTCCAACAGACCTACAGCTGAGGGTTCTGACTGTTAGAAGGAAAACTATCAAACAGGAAGGACACCTACACCAAAACCCCATCAGTACATCATCATCATCAAAGACCAGAGGCAGATAAAACCACAAAGATGGGGAAAAAGCAGGGCAGAAAAGCTGGAAATTCAAAAAATAAGAGCGCATCTCCCCCGGCAAAGGAGCGCAGCTCATCACCAGCAACGGATCAAAGCTGGATGGAGAATGACTTTGACGAGATGAGAGAAGAAGGCTTCAGTCCATCAAATTTCTCAGAGCTAAAGGAGGAATTACGTACCCAGTGCAAAGAAACTAAAAATCTTAAAAAAAAGTGGAAGAATTGATGGCTAGAGTAATTATTGCAGAGAAGGTCATAAACGAAATGAAGGAGATGAAAACCATGACACGAGAAATACGTGACAAATGCACAAGCTTCAGTAACCAACTCGATCAATTGGAAGAAAGAGTATCTGCAATTGAGGATCAAATGAATGAAATGAAGCGAGAAGAAAAACCAAAAGAAAAAAGAAGAAAAAGAAATGAACAAAGCCTGCAAGAAGTATGGGATTATGTAAAAAGACCAAATCTACGTCTGATTGGGGTGCCTGAAAGTGAGGGGGAAAATGGAACCAAGTTGGAAAACACTCTTCAGGATATCATCCAGGAGAACTTCCCCAACCTAGTAGGGCAGGCCAACATTCAAATCCAGGAAATACAGAGAATGCCACAAAGATACTCCTCGAGAAGAGCAACTCCAAGACACATAATTGCCAGATTCACCAAAGTTGAAATGAAGGAAAAAATCTTAAGGGCAGCCAGAGAGAAAGGTCGGGTTACCCACAAAGGGAAGCCCATCAGACTAACAGCAGATCTCTCGGCAGAAACTCTCCAAGCCAGAAGAGAGTGGGGGCCAATATTCAACATTCTTAAAGAAAAGAATTTTAAACCCAGAATTTCATATCCAGCCAAACTAAGTTTCATAAGTGAAGGAGAAATAAAATCCTTCACAGATGAGCAAATGCTTAGAGATTTTGTCACCACTAGGCCTGCCTTACAAGAGACCCTGAAGGAAGCACTAAACATGGAAAGGAACAACCGGTACCAGCCATTGCAAAAACATGCCAAAATGTAAAGACCATCGAGGCTAGGAAGAAACTGCATCAACTAACGAGCAAAATAACCAGTTAATATCATAATGGCAGGATCAAGTTCACACATAACAATATTAACCTTAAATGTAAATGGACTAAATGCTCCAATTAAAAGACACAGACTGGCAAACTGGATAAAGAGTCAAGACCCATCAGTTTGCTGTATTCAGGAGACCCATCTCACACGCAGAGACATACATAGGCTCAAAATAAAGGGATGGAGGATGATTTACCAAGCAAATGGAGAACAAAAAAAAGCAGGGGTTGCAATACTAGTCTCTGATAAAACAGACTTTAAACCATCAAAGATCAAAAGAGACAAAGAAGGCCATTACATAATGGTCAAGGGATCAATTCAACAGGAAGAGCTAACTATCCTAAATATATATGCACCCAATACAGGAGCACCCAGATTCATAAAGCAAGTCCTTAGAGACTTACAAAGAGACTTAGACTCCCATACAATAATGATGGGAGACTTCAACACTCCAATGTCAACATTAGACAGATCAACGAGACAGAAAGTTAACAAGGATATCCAGGAATTGAACTCATCTCTGCAGCAAGCAGACCTAATAGACATCTATAGAACTCTCCACCCCAAATCAACAGAATATACATTCTTCTCAGCACCACATCGTACTTACTCCAAAATCGACCACGTAATTGGAAGTAAAGCACTCCTCAGCAAATGCACAAGAACACAAATTATAACAAACTGTCTCTCAGACCACAGTGCAATCAAACTAGAACTCAGGACAAAGAAACTCAATCAAAACCACTCAACTACATGGAAACTGAACAACCTGCTCCTGAATGACTACTGGGTACATAACGAAATGAAGGCAGAAATAAAGATGTTTTTTGAAACCAATGAGAACAAACATACAACATACCAGAATCTCTGGGACACATTTAAAGCAGTGTGTAGAGGGAAATTTATAGCACTAAATGCCCACAAGAGAAAGCAGGAAAGATCTAAAATTGACACTCTAACATCACAATTAAAAGAACTAGAGAAGCAAGAGCAAACACATTCGAAAGCTAGCAGAAGGCTAGAAATAACTAAGATCAGAGCAGAACTGAAGGAGATAGAGACACAAAAAACTCTCCAAAAAATCAATGAATCCAGGAGTTGGTTTTTTGAAAAGATCAACAAAATTGACAGACCACTAGCAAGACTAATAAAGAAGCAAAGAGAGAAGAATCAAATCGACGCAATGAAAAATGATAAAGGGGATATCACCACCGACCCCACAGAAATACAAACTACCATCAGAGAATACTATAAACACCTCTACGCAAATAAACTGGAAAATCTAGAAGAAATGGATAATTTCCTGGACACTTACCCTCTTCCAAGACTAAACCAGGAAGAAGTTGAATCCCTGAATAGACCAATAGCAGGCTCTGAAATTGAGGCAATAATTAATAGCCTACCAACCAAAAAAACTCCAGGACCAGATGGATTCACAGCTGAATTCTACCAGAGGTACAAGGAGGAGCTGGTACCATTCCTTCTGAAACTATTTCAATCAATAGAAAAAGAGGGAATCCTCCCTAACTCATTTTATGAAGCCAACATCATCCTGATACCAAAGCCTGGCAGAGACACAACAAAAAAAGAGAATTTTAGACCAATATCCCTGATGAACATCGATGCAAAAATCCTCAATAAAATACTGGCAAACCGGATTCAGCAACACATCAAAAAGCTTATCCACCATGATCAAGTGGGCTTCATCCCAAGGATGCAAGGCTGGTTCAACATTCGCAAATCAATAAACATAATCCAGCATATAAACAGAACCAAAGACAAGAACCACATGATTATCTCAATAGATGCAGAAAAGGCTTTTGACAAAATTCAACAGCCCTTCATGCTAAAAACGCTCAATAAATTCGGTATTGATGGAACGTATCTCAAAATAATAAGAGCTATTTATGACAAACCCACAGCCAATATCATACTGAATGGGCAAAAACTGGAAGCATTCCCTTTGAAAACTGGCACAAGACAGGGATGCCCTCTCTCACCACTCCTATTCAACATAGTGTTGGAAGTTCTGCCTAGGGCAATTAGGCAAGAGAAAGAAATCAAGGGTATTCAGTTAGGAAAAGAAGAAGTCAAACTGTCCCTGTTTGCAGATGACATGATTGTATATTTAGAAAACCCCATTGTCTCAGCCCAAAATCTCCTTAAGCTGATAAGCAACTTCAGCAAATCCTCAGGATACAAAATTAATGTGCAAAAATCACAAGCATTCTTATACACCAGTAACAGACAAACAGAGAGCCAAATCAGGAATGAACTTCCATTCACAATTGCTTCAAAGAGAATCAAATACCTAGGAATCCAACTTACAAGGCATCTAAAGGACCTCTTCAAGGAGAACTACAAACCACTGCTCAGTGAAATAAAAGAGGACACAAACAAATGGAAGAATATACAATGCTCATGGATAGGAAGAATCAATATCGTGAAAATGGCCATACTGCCCAAGGTAATTTATAGATTCAATGCCATCCCCATCAAGCTACCAATGAGTTTCTTCACAGAATTGGAAAAAACTGCTTTAAAGTTCATATGGAACCAAAAAAGAGCCCGCATCTCCAAGACAATCCTCAGTCAAAAGAACAAAGCTGGAGGCATCACGCTACCTGACTTCAAACTATACTACAAGGCTACAGTAACCAAAACAGCATGATACTGGTACCAAAACAGAGACATAGACCAATGGAACAGAACAGAGTCCTCAGAAATAATACCACACATCTACAGCCATCTGATCTTTGACAAACCTGAGAGAAACAAGAAATGGGGAAAGGATTCCCTATTTAATAAATTGTGCTGGGAAAATTGGCTAGCCATAAGTAGAAAGCTGAAACTGGATCCTTTCCTTACTCCTTATACGAAAATTAATTCAAGATGGATTAGAGACTTAAATGTTAGACCTAATACCATAAAAATCCTAGAGGAAAACCTAGGTAGTACCATTCAGGACATAGGAATGGGCAAAGACTTCATATCTAAAACACCAAAAGCAACGGCAGCAAAAGCCAAAATTGACAAATGGGATCTCATTAAACTAAAGAGCTTCTGCACAGCAAAAGAAACTAGCATCAGAGTGAACAGGCAACCTACAGAATGGGAGAAAATTTTTACAATCTACTCATCTGACAAAGGGCTAATATCCAGAACCTACAAAGAACTCAAATTTACAAGAAAAAAACAAACAACCCCATCAAAAAGTGGGCAAAGGATATGAACAGACATTTCTCAAAAGAAGACATTCATACAGCCAACAGACACATGAAAAAATGCTCATCATCACTGGCCATCAGAGAAATGCAAATCAAAACTACAATGAGATACCATCTCACACCAGTTAGAATGGCGATCATTAAAAAGTCAGGAAACAACAGGTGCTGGAGAGGATGTGGAGAAATAGGAACACTTTTACACAGTTGGTGGGATTGTAAACTAGTTCAACCATTATGGAAAACAGTATGGCGATTCCTCAAGGATCTAGAACTAGATGTACCATATGACCCAGCCATCCCATTACTGGGTATATACCCAAAGGATTATAAATTATGCTGCTATAAAGACACATGCACACGTATGTTTATTGCAGCACTATTCACAATAGCAAAGACTTGGAATCAACCCAAATGTCCATCAGTGACAGATTGGATTAAGAAAATGTGGCACATATACACCATGGAATACTATGCAGCCATAAAAAAGGATGAGTTTGTGTCCTTTGTAGGGACATGGATGCAGCTGGAAACCATCATTCTTAGCAAACTATCACAAGAACAGAAAACCAAACACCGCATGTTCTCACTCATAGGTGGGAACTGAATAATGAGAACACTTGGACTCAGGAAGGGGAACATCACACACAGGGGCCTATCATGGGGAGGGGGGTGGGGGGAGGGATTGCATTGGGAGTTATACCTGATGTAAATGACGAGTTGATGGGTGCAGCACACCAACATGGCATAAGTATACATATGTAACAAACCTGCACGTTATGCACATGTACCCTACAACTTAAAGTATAATAATAATAAATAAATTTTTAAAAAAAGAAATTTGCATAAGTAACAAGGAGCCAAAAGATAATTGCCAGGACAATGGGGAAAATGTCTCCAGAGCATGCCAGAGAGCTTTGTGGCAGTCTCTCCCATTACAGGCCCAGAAGCCTAAGAGGAAAAAAATGGTTTCCTGGGTGAGGCCTAGGGCCTCCTTGCCCTAAGCAGCATAGGGACTTGTTGTCCTGTATTTCAGCTGCTTCAGCCATAGCTAAAACTGGCCAAGGTACAGCTCAGGCCATGGCTTCAGGGGGTGCAAACTCCAAGCCATGAGAGCTTCCATATGGTGTTGGGTGTGAAGGTGCACAAAAGTCAGAAACTGAGGTTTGGGAGTATCTGCCTAGATTTCAGAGGATTCTTGGAAATGCCTGGATGCTCAGGCAGAGATGTGTCACAGGAGCAAAGCACTCGTGGAAAACCTCTGCTAGGGCAATGAACAAGGAAAATGTAGGGTGTGAGCTCTCACACAGAGTATGCACTGGGCCACTGCCTAGTGGAGCTGTGAGAAGAGGGTCACCCTCCTCCATATTCCGGAATGGTAGATTCACGACAGCTTGCACCGTGGACTTGGAAAAGTCACAGACACACAATGCCAGCCCACGAATGCAGCTGGGAGGGAGACTGTACCCTGCAAAGCCATAGGGGCAGAGCTGCAAAGGACCATGGGATGTGAGATGTGATGTGATGTGAGAAATGGAGTCAAAGGGGATCATTTAGGAGCTTCAAGATTTGATTGCTCCACTGGATCTTGGACTTGCATGCGGCCTCTAGCCCCTTTGTTTTGGCCATTTTCTCCTATTTGGAATTGGGGTATTTATCTAATGCCTGTATCCTCATTGTATCTAGGAAGTAGTTAACTTGCTTTTGATTTTACAGGCTCCTAGGCAGAAAAGACTTGCCTTGCCTCAGATGAGACTTTGGACTGTGGACTTTTTAGTTAATACTGAAATGAGTTAAGACTTTGGGGGAATGTTTGGAAGGCATGATTGGTTTTGAAATGTGAGGACATGAGAATTGGGAGGGGCCAGAGATGGAATGATATGGTTTGGTTGTGACTCCACTCAAATCTTATCTTGCATTGTAGCTCCCATAATTCCCACGTTTTGTAGGAGGGAACAAGTGGGAGGTAATTGAATCATGGAGGCAGATCTTTATGGTGCTGCTCTCCTAGTAGTAAATAAGTTTCACAAGATCTGATGATTTTATAAATGGGAGTTTTCTGCACAAGTTCTTCTTGCCTGCTGGCATGTAAGAAGTCCCTTTGTTCTTTCTTTGTTTTCTGCCATAATTGTGAGGCCTCCCCAGCCTCAATTTGGAACTGTGACTCAATTAAACATCTTGACTTTGTAAATTACCCGGTCTAGAGTATGTCTTTATCAGCAGCGTGAGAACAGACTAATACACTGATCATTAATGATGTTGAAAACTTTTTTCATATGTTCGTTGGCTGTTTGTATATCCTCTTTTGAGAATTGTCTGTTTATGTCTTTAGCCCGTTTTTAGATGTGATTGTTTTTTTCTTGCTAATTTGTTTGAGTTCCTTGGTCAATAAATGTAATACACCATATAAACAGAATTAAAAACAAAAGTCACATAATCATCACAATAGATGTAGAAAAAGCATTTGACAAAATCCAGCATCCCTTTATAATTAAAACTTTCAGCAAATTGGCATACAAGGGACATACCTCAATGTGATAAAGGCCATCTTTGACATACTCACAGCCAACGTAATACCGAATGGGGAAAATTTGAAAGTATTCTCTCTGAGAACTGGAACAAGACAAGGATGCCCACTCTCACCACTTCTCTTCAACATAGTACTGGAAGTTGTAGACAGAGCAATCAGACAAGAGAAAGAAATAACGAGCATCCAAATTGGTAAAGAGGAAGTCAAACTATTGCTGTTTGCAGATGATATGATAGTGTACCTAGAAAACCCTAAAGACTGCTAATAAAAGCTCCCAGAACTGATAAATGAATTAAGCAAATTTTCAACCTCCTAGGTTGCAAGCCTCCAGCCATGGCAGCTTCCATATGGTTTTGGGCCTGCAGGTCCACAGAAGTCAGAAATTCGTGTACAAAATTAATGTATGTAAATTACTAGCTCTTCTATACACCAACAATGACCGAGTTGAGAATCAAAACAAGAACTCAACCCCTTTTACAATAACTGAAAAAAATAAATAAATAAAATAATTAGGAATATACCAAATCAAGGAGGTGAAAGACCTCTACAAGAAAACCACAAAACACTTCTGAAAGAAATCATAGATGACACAAACAAATGGAAACACACCCCATGCTCATGGATGGGTAGAAGCAATATTGTGAAAATGATCATACAGCCAAAAGCAATCTAAAAATTCAGTGCAATTCTCATCAAAATTCCACCATCATTCTTCACAGAACTAGAAAAAACAATCCTTAAATTTATATGGAACAAAAAAGAGTCTGCATATCCAAAGCAAGACTAAGCAAAAAGAATAAATCTGGATGCATCATATTACCTGACTTTATACTATAAGGCCATAGTCACCAAAACAACATGGTACTGATATAAAAATAGGCACATAGACCAAGGAAACAGAATAGAGAACCCAGAAACAAAGCCAAATACTTACAGCCAACTGATCTTTGAAAAACCAACCAACTTTTAATTTTTAATATAGTCGCAAACTAATTGCTACAGAGTTTGACTTTAAAACATTCAAGAAAAGTAATATTTATAGAAGACATAAGAAAGGCCTATTCTTCCAGATATTCTATGTTTTAGCCTCCAACTAAGTGAAAAGAGAAGAAAAACTAATATTTGCACTGTTATTTTGCTTCCTTTCAGAATGACCTTCATTGTAGTATTTAAAGATTCCAAAATTATGCATTAACATTACAGTATTGTAAGTTTTGTCTTTGCAAGATAGTTCAACTTTTTTGTGTTGATTTTTAATTTTTTATGTATATACTAGGTGTGTATATTTTTGGGGTACATGAAATGTTTTATACACACAAGTAATGCATAATTATCACAACATGGAACATGGGATATCTATCCCTTCAAGAATTTATTCTCTGTGTTATGAACAATCCAACCATACTCCTTCAGGTATTTCAAAATGTACAATTAAATTATTATTGACTTTAGTCCTCTTGTTGTACTATCAAATACTAGGCCTTATTGATTCTTTCTAAATATTTTTTTTTCTACCAATTAACTATCCCAATCTCCCCCTCAACCCCTACTACCCTTCCAGCCTCTGGTAACCATCCTTCTACTCTCTATCTTTATGAGTTAAATGTTTTGATTTTTAGAGCCCACAAAGAAGTGAGAACATGTGATGTTTGTCTTTCTGTGCCTGGCATATTTCACTTAATATAATGATATCCGATATTATTTATGTTGTTGCAAATAACTAAATTATGCTTTTTAAATGCCTGAATAATGCCCAAAGTTATACATCCTAGATTTTTTTTTATCCATTTAGCTGTTGATGAATACTTAGATTGTTTCAAAATCTTCACTATTGTAAACAGAACTGCAACAAACATGGGAATGCAGATATCTGTTTAATATACTAATTTTCTTTCTTTTGGGTATATACCCAGAGGTGGGATTGCTGGATCATATGGGAGCTCTATTTTTAGTTTTTTGAGAAACCTCCAAATTGTTCTTCATAGTGGTTTTACAGAGTTACATTCCCACCAGCAGTGTACAAGGATTTCATTTTCTCCACATTCTTATCAGCATTTGTTATTACCTATCTTTTGGATATAAGCCATTTTAACTGGAGTAAGTGAGATGATATCTCATTGTAGTTTTGATTTGCATTTCTCTGACAATAATAATGAGCACTTTTTCATATGTCTCTTCACTATTTGTATGTCTTTTGAGAAATGTTTATTCAAATCTTTTGCCAATTTTTCCATGGGATTATTAGACTTTTTCTTATAGAGTTGTTTGAACTCCTTGTATATTCTGGTTATTAGTCCCTTATCAGATGGGTTGTTTGCAAATATTTTCTCCCAGTCTGTAGGTTGTCTCTTCACTTTGTTGATTGTTTCCTTTGCTGTGCAGAAGCTTTTTAATTTGATGTAATCCCATTTGTTTATTTCTTGTTTGGTACCCTGTGATTGTGAGATATTACTCAAGAAATCTGGATAATTTCCTCAATCGCTTCTTGTAGGAGTATTATAGTTTGAGGACTTAGATTTTATTATATAATCCATTTTGACTTAAATTTTGTATATGGTGAGAGATAGGGGTCTACTTTCAGTCTGCTGCATATAAAACTTCCCTCTTAGCACTGCTTCCATAGGTTTTGGTATGTTGTGTTTTCATACGCATTCATTCCAAGAAATTGTTCAGATTTTATGAGAAAATGGCAGATAGGAGGCAGGACTAAATTGCAGCTTCCAATTGGAAGACAGAGCAGCAGGTAGACTGACACTGTAAATTTTTGCTCTAAGAACTACCGCAGAAATATACCAGGAAAGCCAAGAGAATCTACAGACCCTTTGAAGGAGGCAGATTGCTATTGTAGGCCCTGAGAGACAGCCCAAAAACTGTAAGTGTTCAAAGTATGAAAGCATAAAAGGGGAATCATCCACCCTCAAACACACACACTTACTGGGGAACCTAAATGTCCAGATCACGAGAGAAGAATTTGACCTTACTGGGAGTTAATACAAATTTAGAGAGCCAAGTGAAATACAAGGGTAGAAGAAGCAACAGGAAGGACTCTGTCAGCTCTGTTGGTCCCCAGGGAAGCCATTTCTGACTTTCACTTGCAGAGGTCCTTGGGGGGGGCTTCCAGGGGAACTAGGAAAAGACCACAGAGAGAAGAAAACTTCCAGCAAAACTTTGTAACAATTTTGACTGCACATTAATTTTCCTGGACAGATCCCAGGGGAAGGAGTGAATCAGGAGTGCAGGCACACCACAGAAGCCACAGCAGGTGGGGAGGCAGGAAACATGAAAGCCCAGCTTGCTTTCAAAGTGGGGAAGCTGGTAACCTGGGGCAAGTTCCCAGCCTTGCTCACCTACTGCCTGGAAATAAACTCAGTGCTGTTGTAGGGGCACGGCTGAAGTGAGACCAGTCTTTTGAACTGCATGGGAGCTGGGTGATACTTGTAACTGCCAGCTTTCCTCCACTTCCCTGGTGACCAGCATGACACAGCAGAGGCAGCCATGATCCCCCAGGGAACATAACTCCATTGGCCTGAGAACCACAGCCAATTCCCCACAACTGCTGGAGCAAGACCCAACCAAAGAGAGTCTGGGTTCAGACATATGTAATGCTGCACACACCTGATGGTCTTTCTCTACCAACCCTGTGCCCTGGTAGCTGAAAACAAAGGACTTATCTCTTAGGAGCTGTAGGGCTCAGCCCACCACCTGATCTTCTCTATACTATTACAGCTGATGTTCTCTTGAAAGCACCACCTCCTGGCTAGAGACCAGCCAGCACAAAACCAGTTCAGTAAACAAAACTACAACTAAGGACCTTCACAGGGTCCACTTCACTCCTCTGCCACATCCATGAGGGCAGTTGCTAGTATTCACAGCTGAGAGACCTAAATATGGTTGGTTCACATCACAAGACTCTGTGCAGACACACCCCAGTACCCCAACCTGGAGCCCGGCAGCTCTGCTGGATGGTTAGATCCAGAAGTAAAATAATAATCACTGCAGTTTGACTCTCAGGGAGCCACATCCCTAGGAGAAGGGAGAGAGCACCACATCAAAAGAGGACCCCATGGGACAAAATAATCTGAACAGCAGTACTTGAGCCCAAAATCTTCCCTCTTAGATACTCTACCCAAAAGAGAAGAAACCAGAAAAACAATTATGGTAATACAACAAAACAAAGTTTTTTAACACATTCAAAAGATGACACTAGCTCACCAGCAAAATATCCAAACAAAAAAGGAATTCTTGAATTTCCAGGAAAAGAATTCGGAAGGTCAATTATTAAGCCAATCAAGAAGGCACCAGAAAAAGGTGAGGTCCAACGTAATGAAAAAAAAAAAAAAAATGATACTACATATGAAGGGAAAAATCTACAGTGAAATAGATAGCATAAATTTTAAAAAATCACGACTTCTCTAAGTGAAGAAAACATATAGAGAAATGCAAAATGCACTAGCAACTCTCAGCAATAGAATCAAGTAAGTAGAAGAAAGTACTTCAGAACTCAAAGACAAGGTTTTCAAATTAACCCAATCTAACAAAAAAAGGAAAAAAGACTCAAGAAAAATAAAGCTTCCAAAAAGTTGAGATAAATGACAAAACTAATTGCTAATAATTAAATAATTAAATAAATCTAAACAATAATCTAATATGTTTAAAAACATATTTGAGGAAATAATTGAGGAAAACTTCCTCAGCCCTGCTAGAGATCTAGACATTTAAATACAAGAAGCTCAAAGAACACCTGGGAAATTTACCACAAAAAGATCATCTAGGCACATCATCATCACGTTATCTAAAGTGAAGATGAAGGAAAGAATTTTAGAAGTTGTGAGGCAAAAGCACTAGGTAACCTATAAAGAAAAACTCATCAGATTAACAGCAGATTTCTCAGCAGAAACCCTACAAACTTGAAGAGATTGGGGCCTTATCTTTATCCTCCTTAAACAAAGCAATTATCCGCCAAGAAGTTTGGATCCAGTGAAACTAAGCTTCTAAATGAAGGAAAGATATAGTCTTTTTAAGGAAACAAATGCTGAGAGAATTCTCCACTACCAAGCCAGCACTAAAAGAAATGCTAAAAGCACCTCTAAATCTTGAAACGAATCCTCAAAATACACCAAAATAGAACCTCCTTAGAGCATAAATCTCACAGGACCTACAAAACAAAAATATAATATATTTTTAAATAACACAAGGTATTCAGGCAACAAATAGCATAATGAATAAAATAGTGCCTCACATCTCAATATTAACACTAAATGTAAATGGCCTAAATGCTCCAATTAGAAGATACAGAATGACAGAGTGGGTAACAATTCACCAACCAAGTACCTGCTGTTTTCAAGAGACTTGCTTAACATATAAGGACTCACACAAACTTAAGGTAAAGGGATGGAAAATAAATATTCCTTGAAAATGGACACCAAAAGTGAGCAGGAACAGCTATTCTTATATCAGATGAAACAAACTTTAAAGCAACAGCTGTTAAAAAATGACAAAGAAGAAAGTGAAATAATTATAAAATGATTTGTCAAATAGAAAAATATCACAATGCGAAGTATAAATGTACCTAACATTGGAGCTCCCAAATTTATAAAACAATTACTACTAGACCTAAGAAATAAAATAAACAGCAACATAATAATAGCGGGGGACATCAATACTCCACTGACAGCACTAGATTGTTCAGGAAGATGAAAAGTCAACAAAAAAAAATGGACTTAAACTACGCCCTAGAACAAATGGAGTTTACAAGGATTTACAGAACATTTTACCCAACAACTGCAGAATATTCATTCTATTCATCAGCACCTGGAACATTTTCCAAGATAGACCATATGATTGATAGGCCACAAAACAAGTCTCAATAAATTCAAGAAAATGGAAATTATATCAAGTACTCTCTCAGGTTACAGTGGAATAAAATTGGAAATCAACTCCAAAATGAACGTTTAAAGCCACACAAATGTATGAAAATTAAATAACCAGCTCCCCAATGATTGTTGGATTGACAATGAAATCAAGATAGACATTTTAAAAAATTATTTGAACTGAACAATAATAGTGACACAACCCATCAAAACCTCTGGGATACAGCAAAGGTAGAGCTCAGAGGAAAGTTCATAGCCTTAAATGCCTACATCAAAAAGTCAGAAAGAGCACAAATAGACAATTTAAGGTTATACCTTAGGGAACTAGAGAAACAAGAACAAACCAAACCCAAACCCAGGAGAAGAAAAGAAATAAGAAAGATCAGAGCAGAACTAAATGAAATAAAAATGAAAAAAAATAAGATAAATTAAACAAAAGCTAGTTTTCAAAAAGATAAATAAAATCAATAGATCATTAGCAAGATTAACTAAGAAGAGAAGAGAAAAGATCCAAATAAGTTCAATTAGAAACAAAACGGGAGATATTACAACTGACACCACAGAAATACAAAAGATCATTCAAGGCGATTAGGAACACCTTCATGTGCATAAACTAGAAAACCTAGAGAAAGTGGATAAATTCCTGGAAACATACAACCCTCCCAGATTAAACCAGGAAGAAATAGAAACTCTGAAGAGATCAATAACAAGCAACCAGATGGCAAAGGTAATTGAAAAATTACCAACAAAAAAAGTTCAGGACTAGACAAATTCACAGTTGAATTTTATCAGACTTTCAAAAATGAATTGGTACCAATCTTATTGAAACTATTCCAAAAGATAGAGAAAGAGGGAATTCTCCCTACATCATTCTCTCTGGTATCCCCTTAACGCCAAAACCAAGAAGGGACAAAAGAAGGAGGAGGAGGAGGGGAGGAGGAGAAGGAGGAGGTGGAGAAGAAGGAAAAGGAGGGGGGTAGGAGGGGGAGGAGGAGGAGAAGGAGGAGGAGGAGCCTACAGACCAATATCCCTGATGAATCTGGATGCAAAAATTCTTAAGAAAATACTAGCTAACCAAATCCAACAGCATATCAAAAAGGTAATCCACCATTTTCAAATGGGTTTCATACCAGGGATGCAGAAATGGTTTAACATACACAAGTCAATAAATGTGATACACGACATAAACGGAATTAAAAACAAAAATCACATAATCATCTCAAGAGACACACAAAAAAGCATTTGACAAAATCCAGCATTCCTTTATGATTAAAACCCTCAGTAAATTTGGCATACAAGGGATATACCTCAATGTATACAACATAATACTGAATGGGGAAAAGTTGAAAGCATTCCCTCTGAGAACTGGAACTAGACAAAAATGCCCACTTTCACCACTTCTATTCAACATAATACTGGAAGTCCTAGCCAGAGCAACCAGAAAAGAGAAAAAAATAAAGGGCATCCAAATTGGTAAAAAGGAAGTCAAACTGTCGCTTTTTGCTTATAACATGATAGTATACCTAGAAAACCCTAAAGACTTCTCATAGAAACTCCCAAAACTGATAAATGAATTCAGCAAAGTTTCAGGATACAACATTAGTGTATGCAAATCAGTAACTCTGTTATAAACCAATAGCGACAAAGCTGAAAATCAAATCAAGAATTCATCCACTTTTACAATAGCGACAAGAAAATAAAATCCTCAGGAATACACCTAACCAAGGAGGTTAGTTCATCATCACCTTTCAAAGAACTTAAAACAAAATTCTAAAATTCATATGGAATTTAAAAAAGCACACATAACCAAAGCAAGACTAAGCAAAAAGAACAAATCTAAAGGAATTATATTACCTGACTTCAAACTGTATTATAAGGCCATAGTCACCAAAACAGCATGACACTGTTATAAAAATAGGCACAAAGGCCAATAAAACAGAATAGAGAACACAGAACTAAACACAAATAATTACAGCCAACTGATCTTTGACAAAGAAAACAAAAGCATAAAGTGGGGAAAGACACCCTATTCACAAATGGTGCCGGGATAATTGGCAAGTTACACATAGAAGAATGAAACTGGATCTTCGTCTCTCAC
Organism: Macaca fascicularis; assembly: GCF_037993035.2. Classification (NCBI taxonomy): domain Eukaryota; kingdom Metazoa; phylum Chordata; class Mammalia; order Primates; family Cercopithecidae; genus Macaca; species Macaca fascicularis. The sequence continues at coordinate 122,554,445 of NC_088395.1, read as the reverse complement.
CTTATACAAAAATCAACTCAAGATGGATTTAAAAAAGACTTAAATGTAAGACCTGAAACCATAAAAATTCTAGAAGATAACATTTTTTTAAAACCCTTCTAAACACTGGCTTTGGTGAAGACTTCATGACCAAAAACCCAAAAGCAAATGCAACAAATACAAAGATAAATAGATGGGACTTAATTAAGCTAAAAAGCTTCTACAAAGCAAAAGAAGCAGCAGAGCAAACAGACAACACACACAGTGGGAGAAAATCTTCACTGTCTATACATCTGACAAAAGATTAATATTCAGAATCTACAAGGAACTCAAATCAGCAAGAAAAAGCAAACAATCCCATCAAAAAGCAGGCTAAAGGCATGAATAGACAACTCTGAAAAGAAAATATACAAATGGTCGGCAAACATATGAAAAAATTCTCAACATTACTAATGATCATGGAAATGTGAATCAAAACCACAATGCAATACCACCTTATGCCTGCAAGAATGGGCAAAATCAAAAAAATAAATAAAATCAAAAATCAAATAACAATAGATGTTGGCATAGACATGGTGAAAAGGGAACACTTTTACGCTGCTGGTGGGAATGGAAACTGGTACAACTACTATGGAAAACAGTGTGAAGATACCTTAAAGAACTAAAAGTAGAACTGCATTTGATCCAGCAATCTCACTACTGTGTATCTACCCAGAGGAGAAGTCATTATATGAAGAAGATACTTACACATGTTTATAGCAGCACAATTTGCAAAAATGTGCACCAATCAATGAGTGGATAAATTGTTTTTTATATATATATGTAAAACACTGTATAATATATTATATACATAATATATATAATATATATATTATATATATATAATACACACACAAACACACACCCCATGGAATAGTACTCAGTCATTGAAATGAACAAAATAATGGCATTTGCATTGACCTGAATTGAATTGGGGGAAAGGGTAGGGGGCGGGGTGGCAAGGAATTAAACACTACACATTGGGTACAGTGTACACTGCTCAAGTGATGGATGCACCAAAATCTCAGAAATCACCAACAAAGATCTTATTTATATAACCAAACACCACCTCTTCCCCAATAAACTATTGAAATAAAAAGGGCCATTTATATAAAATTTATTTATTAATCATAAAAAAGAAATTCTTCAATTTTCTTTTTAATTTATTCATTGACACACTGGTAATTCAGGAACATATTGTTTAATTTCCATGTATTTTTATAGTTTACAAAATTCTTCTTGTTATTAATTTCTAGTTTTATTCCCTCATGATCAGAGAAGAAGCTTGATATAATTTTAATTTTTCTGAATGTTTTAAGACTTGTTTTGTGTCCTAACATATGTTCTATCCTTAAGAATAATCCATATGCTGAGAAAAACAATGTGTGTTCTGCAGCCATTGGATATAATGTTCTAAAAATATCCATTACATCCATTTGGCCTATACGGTAGATTATATCTGGTGATCCTTTTTTGATATTCTGTCTGGAAAATGTCTAATGCTGTAAGTGGGTGTTGAAGTCTCCAGCTATGATTGTATTGGGGTCTCTCTATTTAGCTCTAATAATATTAGTGTTATTTATCTGGGTGCTCCAGTGTTGAGTGCATGTATATTTAAAATAGTTACATTATCTCACTGAATTGATCCCTTTATCATTATACAGTGACCTTTGTCTCTTCTTACGCTTTTTGTCTTGAAATCTATTTTGTCTGATATAAGTTTGGATACTGTCACTCTTCTTTGGTTTCCATTGGTATAAAATATCTTTTTCCATCCATGTACTTTCAGTCTATTTATTTTTATGAGTGAAGTGTGGTTCGGGGGCGGTGGCTAACGCCTGTAACCCCAACACTTTAGGAGGCCAAGGAGGGTAGATCACCTGAGGTCGGGAGTTCGAGACCACCCTGGCCAACATGGTGAAACCCCGACTCTACTAAAAATACAAAAATTAGCCAGGCATGGTGACAGGCGCCTGTAATCTCAGCTCCTTGGGAGGCTGAGGCAGGAGAATCACTTGAACTCGGGAGGTGGAGGTTACAGTGAGCGGAGATCACACCAGTGCACTCCAGCCTGGGGGACAAGAGCGAGACTTCGTCTCGAAAAAAAAGAAAAAGAAAAGAAAAAGTGAAGTGTGTTTCTCGTGGGAAGTAGATCATTGTTTTTTGTTTTTTTTTTTTTTAAATGCATTTGTTCATTCTGTCTTTTGATTAGAGAGTTTAATCTATTTACATTCAATGCCTTCTCCTCTTCCTTCTTTCCTTCCTGCCTGTCTTCCTTTTAGTGAAGGTGATTTTCTCTGATGGTATACTTTAAGTCAATTTCTATATGTTGATGTTTCTTTGTTGATTTTCTGTCTGGAAGATGTGTTCAATGCTGAAAGTTGGATTTTGAAGTCTCCAGTTATTTTTGTGTTGAGGTCTGTTTCTCTCTTTAATATTTGTGTTATATATCTGGGTGTTCCAGTGTTTGGTGCATGTATTTGTAAAACTGTTAAATTCTCTTGTTGGATTGAGCCTTTTATTATTATATAGTAACCTTCTTTGTCTTTTCTTATCGTTTTTTTCTTGAAATATATTTCATCTTATGTAAGTATAGTGGCTCCTGCTCTCTCTGGTTTCCATTTGGCATGAAATATCATTTTCCAACCTTTTATTTTAAATATATGTGTGTGTTTTAGGTAACGTGTGTCTGTATTATTCAAAGCCATCTATGGTTTCAGTGCAATCCCTATCAAAATATCAATGATATTTTTCACAGAAATAAAAATAAACAATCCTAAAATTTATATGGAATTATGAAAGACCCAGAATAGGTAAAGTTATCACAAGCAAAAGAACCAAACTAGATAAATCACATTAACTGACTTCAAATTATAGTACAGAATTATAGTAACCAAAAATCATGGTACTGGCAAAAAAACAGATAACTCAGAAACAAACCTACACACCTACAGTTAACTAATTTTCAACAAATGTGCAAAGAACATACACTGGGGAAAAGACAACTTCTTCAATAAATGGTGCTTTAAAAACTGGATATCCAAAGGCAAAAGAATGAAACCGGGCCCCTATCTCTCACTGTATAAAATAAACCAAATCAAATGAATAATAGAATGAAATCTAAGAATTCAAACTATGAAACGACTACAAGAAAACTTTGGGGAAAATATCCAAAACGTTGGTCTGGGCCAAAAAAAAAAAAAAAAAAAAAAAAAAAAAAAAAAAAAGCAATACATCACAAGCAAAGGCAACCAAAGTAAACATAAACAAATGGGATCACATCAATTTAAAAAGCTTCTGCCCAACAAAGGATACAATCAACAAACAGACAACCCACAGAATGGGAGAAAATATTTGACAACTTTTCATCTGACAAAGAATTAATAATCAGAATATATAAGGAGCTCAAACAACTCTGTTTTTAAAAATTTAGTTATACATTCAAAATGAGCAAAAGATTTGAATAGACACTTCTCAAAAAAAAGTAAAACATGCAAATGGTGAAGAGAAGGTGAAAAGATGCCCAACATTGTTGATCATCAGAAAATGCAAATCAAAACTACAATGTGATATCACCTCACTCTGGTTAAAATGACTTACATTCACAGGCAGTAACAAATGCTGGCAAGGATGTGGAGAAAAGAGAACACTTACACACTGTTGGTGGGAATGTAAATTAGTACAACCACTATGGATAACAGTTTGGAGGTTTCTCAAATAGCTAAAAATAGAGCTACTATATTATCCAGCAATCTCACTGCTAGGCATATGCCCATAAGAAAGAAAATCAGAATATTGAAGAGATATCTGGGCTCCTACATTTCTTGCTGTACTGTTTACAATATCTAAGATTTTGAAGCAAACTAAGTGTCCATTAAGAGATGAATGTATAAAGAAAATGTGACACATATACACAATGGGGTACTATTCACCATAAAAAAGAATGAGATTCAGTCATTTGCAAAAACATGGATAAAACTGGAAATTTTTACATTGAGTGAAATAAGCCAGGCACAGAGAGACAAATACCACATGTTCTCACTTATTTGTGAATCTAAAAATCAAAATAATTTAACTCATGGACATAGAGTAGAAAGATGGTTATCAGAGGCTGAGAAGGGTAGTTGGGGATGAGAGGGATGTCAGGATGGTTAACGAGTACAAAAAAAAGTTAGAAAAAATGTATAAGACCTACTATTTGATAGCACAATAGGGTGACTATAGTCAGCCATAGTTAACTGTATATTTTAAATAACTTAAAGAGTGTAATTGGATTGTTTATTGTACAAAGGATAATGAGGAGGTGAGTGCCCCACTCTCTGTAACGTGGTTATTTAACATTACATGCCTAAATAAAAGCATCACAGGCACTCCATAAATATATCAACCTACTATGTACCCACCAAAAAAGAAATTAGAATGGAAATTATAAAATATTTTGAATAGAAGGATAAAAACATTATGAAAAGCTTATGATATGCAGCTGAAAGCATTGTTTAGAAAGAAACGTATAGCTGTATAGCTTTAAATGTGTACATTAGATAAGAAAAAAATTAATCTTTGGTTATCTACATTACCATGTCAGAAATGTAGAAAAACAGCACATCAAACAGAAAAAAAATAAAAGGGAATAAATAATAAAGATAAGACTAGAGGTGAATAAAATAGAAAAAAGTATATGCAATAGGGAAAATCAACAAAGCCTTTCAATATTTAAAGTCTGCTAAGATCTTTAAAAAATTTAATTCTTAAAGGACTACTAAATTGAAGACACAATAAGGGGACATGCCTACTTCCAGAATCCTAGCATGAGAAAAAAGTAAAACATAACTGGTGAAAAATATTCTTTAAAATTCAAAAAACACAATTATTGGCCAGGTGTGGTGGCTCACACCTGTAATCCCAGCACTTTCAGAGGTGAAGGTAAGAGAATCCTTTGAGCCCAGGAGTCTGAGGCAAGCCTGGGCAACATGGCAAGATCCCATCTCTACATACACAAACAAATTAAAATCAGTTAGCCAGGCATGGTGGCACACCTGCAGTCCCAGTGACTCAGGACACTGAGATGAGAGGATCACTTGAACCCAAGAGGTTGAGACTACACTGAGTTGTGGTCATACCATTACACTCCAGCTTAGACAACAGAGCAAGGTTCTGTCTAGAAAAAAAAAAATTCAGTCTCTGGAGATTGCCAAAAGGATATATATCAGTGAAGACACATTTATTCATAAACATCTACTACATCTCCATAAGAACAGTGACAGTCTGTGGCATTTGAGCCACAACTCAATTCCTTCATCTCCATCCCTAGATCTTCTTGACAGAGATTTATGGATGGAAGGTGAGGTCAAGAAGATAGAGCTCCATCTCCCAACAGCACCCATTCAAGGGCTCACAGTACCTCCCTGGGAGGGGTAGGGCATCAAAATTTTTATACCCTCCCACTCTAAGTTAAGGAGGTTCAATCTGCTAAGTGTAGCTGAAAGATTGAGGGCTTTGGTACTCTAACAAGCCCACATTCATTGGGCAGAATACCTAACCGTGGCACACCAGGTCAATGATACTGGGTCAAAGTAGAAAGAACTTGGTTAAGATGTTCATATTTCCAAAAGTGAACAAATTCAACAAAATCCCTATCAAACTTTCAACAGCCTTTTTTGTAGAAATAAAAAAGCTAGTAATCAAATTTATAGAGGATTCCTAGGGCCCTTCAAAAAGCAAACCAATCTTGAAAAAAAAAAAAAAAGTCAGAGGGCTAACATTTCTCCATTCAAAACTTACCATAAAGCTGCAGTAATCAAAACCATGTGATACTAGCATAAGAATAGATATATAGTCAAATTGAATCAAATAAAGAGTGCAGATATACACATACAGATATGGCCAATTTTTGACAAGATTGCCAAGTACATTCAATGGGGGAAAGGACAGTCTTTTCAACAAATGGTGCCAGCACAACTGAATATCCAAATGCAAAAGAATGAAGTTGGATTCCTACCTCACGTAATACAGTTGACTCTTGAACAACACGAGATTGAACTGTATGGCTCCACTTATGCACCGCTTTTATTCAACCAAACATAGATTGAAACTACAGTATTTGTGGGATGCAAAACCCACGTATAGAAAAGGCTGACTTTTTATATATGAGGGCTTCACAGGGCCAACTTCAGTACTTGAGTATGTATAGATTTGGTTATATGTAGGCAGCCCTGCAACAAATCTCCCTCATATTGTGAGGGACAACTGTACACAAAACTTAACTTAAGATAGATCAAAATCCTTAATATAAAACTGAAACTTTAAAAATGTTAAAAGAAAACACAGCATATAGTGTAATAAATTGGATTTGGCAAATAATTATTGGATATAGCACCAAAACATAAAGAACAAAATAATTGATAAATCAAACTTCATCAAGATTAAAAATTTATGTGACTCAATGGCATTTTAGAGTAAAAAGACAGCATGTAGAATGAAAAGATATATACGAATCATATGTCTGCTGATAATTTAATATCCAGAAACTTTAAAAACTACTAGAAATCAAAAGCAAAAGAAGACAAATTACCCCCAATATAAAATGCGAAAAAATAAATAGGTATTTCTTCAGAGAAGATACTCAAATAGCCAATAAGCACACAAAATGATAGTAGTTGAAAACAAGATATCCACAAAACGATGACATTGGACCCTTACCTTATGCAAAAGTCAACTCAAAATAGATTAAAGGCTTAAAGTTAAGAGCAACTACTATGAAACTCCTAGGAAAAAAAATACAGTGAAAGAGCTTTTTTGAAATTGGCCCTGACAAAGATTTTCTTGATGTGGCATCAAAAGCACAGGCAATGAAAGCAAAAATAAACAACTGGAGGTACATCAAGCTAAAAACTGTCTGCACAGCAAAGAAAACAAACAAAATCAAAAGGCAATCTATGGAATGGGAGAAAATATTTGCAGAAAACATATCAGAAAAGGAGTTAGTATTCAAAATATGTAAGGAACTCTTACAACTCGACAGCAACTAAATAAGCTTATTTTTAAAATGGACAAAGGACTTAAATAGACATTTTTCTAAAGAAGACATACAAATTACCAAGAGTTATATGAAAAGATATTCAATATTGCTAATCTTCAGGGAAATGAAAATCAAAATCACAATGAGATATCACCTCATATCTGTCAAAATGGCTACTATCAAAAAAAAAGAAAAGAAAAGACACTAAGTGTTGGAAAGGAGGAAACGAAATTGGAACACAAGCACACTGTTAGTAGGAATGCAAAATAGTGCAACTGCTATAGAAAACATGGTGCTGGTGACAGCAATCCCACTTCTAAATATTTATTCAGGATAATTTAAATCAAAATTCTAAAGAGATAACAGAACTCGTATTTTCATTGCAGCAGAAAGGACTAAACTGAAGAACTCATATTACCTGACTTCAAATTATACTACAGACCTATAGTAACCAAAACAGCATGGTACCAGCATAGAAACAGACACATAGACCAGTGGAACAGAATAGACAATCCAAAAACAAAATCACACATATAAAGTGAACTTATTTTTTACAAAGTTGCCAACAAGAACATACACTGAGAAAAACATAGTGAATAAATTATGCTGGGAAAACAGGATATCTATATGCACAAGAATGAATTTAGATCCCTCTCACCATATATAAAAATCAAATCAAAATATATTTTAAAAAATAAATCTAAGAATTCAAGCTATAAAATTACCACAAGAAAACATCAGGGAACTCTCCAGGATATTGGGGTAGGCAAAGATTTCTTGAGTAATACCTCACAAACACAGGCAACCAAAGCAAAAATGGACAAATGGGATGACATTGAGTAAAAAAACTTCTGCCCAGCAAAGGAAACAATCAACAAAGTGAAGAGACAACCCACAGAATGGGAGAAAATATTTGCAAACTATCCATCTGGCCAGGGATTAATAACCAGAATATATAAGAAGCTCAAACAACTCTATAGGTAAGGAACCAAAACTATAAAATTCTTAGTAAAAAAAAACATAGATTATATATTTGTGACTATGGATTTGGCAAGACTTTTCAAAATATGACACCAAAGCTCAAGCCGACTGAGAAAAAATAGTTAAGTTAGATTTCATCAAAACTGAAAATTTTAGGGCTTCAATGGTCACCAGTATTACCCACAGGATACAAGAAAATATTTTCAAATTATATTTCTAATAAGGTTCTCAAAACTAGAAGAACAAAGAATTTTCACAATTCCATAAAAAGACAAATAACTCATTAAAAATTACCAAAGTATCTGAATAAACATTTATTCAAAGAAGGACCAATAAGGATATGAAAAGATGATCTGCATTATTAACCATCAAGAAATGTAAATCTTATTCACAATGAGATACAACTTTACCTGCAGTATGATAGCTATAAACAAAAAGATAGATAATACCATGTGTTGGCAAAAATTAGAGAAGTTGTAATTCTCATATACTGCTTGCGGGATTTTAAAATAGTACAATTACCTTGGAATACAGCTAGCCAGTTTCTAAAAATATTAAACAGCATTACCATATGACCCAGAAATATCAATCCTAAGTATATATCCAAAGAACATAAAAACATGTGTCCATGCAAAAAAAGGTATTTATTAATTTTTATAGCAGAATTAGTCATAATAGCCAAAAACTGGAAATTATGCCAATGTTCATGAATTAATGAATATGTAAATAAATGTGGTGAACACATACAATGGGATATAATTTGGCAATAAAAGGAAATGAAGTACTGATATATGTTATAACATAGATGAACCTTTAGTTCCTGAGGCTAAGTAAATAAAACTAGTCACAAATCCATACATGGCAATTATTTGTTTATATAAAATGCCCATAATGGGCAAATAGAGAAAGACAAAAAGTAGATTTGTAGTTGTATAGGACTGAGGGTTATGAGGAAATATAAGGATTAATTTCCAATGAATATAGAGTTTCTTTTGGGAGTGTTGAAATGTTCTACAATTGTTTGGAGTTATGTTTGCACAACTATGTGAATATGCTATAATCTTTTGAATTGTATAATTTAAATTGCTAAATTGTATTGTATGTGAATTGTGTCTCAGTAAAGCTGTTATTTTAATAATGCATAATAACAAAATATTATTAACAACATTATTCCAATAATTATACAATTTATATGAAATAGATAATCCTAGGAAAGTGCAACATGCCAAAATATGCAATCACTAACACAGGAATGAATAGAAAATATAAATGGTTCCATATTTATCAAAGAAATTGAATCCAATATTAATTAGGGAGAACAGATGGAAGTTAAAAAAAGGAACTATCCAACAAAAAGAAAGCTGGAGAAATTACATTACCAGACACTAAGAGTTATTATATTGTTATATCAATTAGGAAAATCTGATATTGGTGCAAGAATAGTCAAATGGGCCAGTGGAGCAGAACAGAGAGTCCTTAAACAGATTGTATTTGTTTTCTTTGTATAATGTAACAAATTACCACAAACATGGTAGCTTACAATCATATATATTTATTCTCTTATAGTTCTGGGGGACAGAAATCCATGATGAGTCTTATGGGACAAAATCAAAGGGTCAGCAAGTCCAATTCCTTCTGAAAACTCAAGGGTAAATCAATTTCCTTACCTTTTCTAGCTCCTGGAGGCTGCCTGAATCCCTTGGCTCATGACCACTTCCTCACCTCTTGCTTCTGTGGTCACATATTCTTCTTCTTCCTTTGAACTTTTTGCCTCCCTCTTATAATGACCATTGTGGTAACATTTAGGGCGTATCCGGATAATCCAGGAAAATCTCTCCATCTCAAGATCTTTAACTTAATCACATCAGTAAATACTCTTTTGCCATATAAGGTAACAGGTTCTAAAGAATAAGATGTGGATATCATTGAAAGGCCATTATACAGCCCACGACACAGACTAATACAGATATATTTTATATTATTTATGAAAAATGGAATACAATAGAGCAATGTGGAAAGATTGTCCTTTTCATGAAATGGTGCTCTATCATTTGATAATTCATATAGGGAAAAAAGAAAACTAATCTTTACCATACATCATGTTGAAAAAATAAATTCCATTTGATTATAAATCTTAAAGTGAAAATAAAATTATTGTGTACTTGGAATAAAGCCTTTAGAAGAAAACATTGGAGACTATGCTTATGACCCTCATTTCTCAAATAGGATACAAGAATTACCAATCACTAAAAGATACTTTGGACTACATTAAAAATTTTAAATTTCTTACAACAAACAAAATCATCAATAGAGTGAAAAAGCAAACCAGAGCAGAAAAACTTGTTTACTATACATAAATCTAAACAAAATATATGTATTCAGGTTATTAAAGGAGCTGTTACAAAATAAGAAAAACACACATCACCAAGTAAAAATATGGGCAAAAGACTTGAATAGGTACTTCACTAAAGACATTAACCAAGATGGCCGAATAGGAACAGCTTAGGTCTGCAGCTGGCAGTGAGACCAATGCAGAAGGTGGTTAATTTCTGCTTTTCCAACTGAGATACCCATTTCATTGCATTGGCAGTTGTTAGGCAGTGGGTCCATCCCACGGAGGGTGAGCAGAAGCAGGGTGAAGTGTCACCTCACTTGGGAAGCACGAGGAGCTGGGCACCTCCCTCCCCAAGCCAAAGGAAGCCTTGAAGGACTCTGCTATTAGGCTGAGTTACTATGTTTTCCCATGGTTTTTGCAATCTGCAGATCAGTTTCCCTTGTGTGCCCACACCACTAGGACCCTGGGTTTCAAGCGCAAAACTGGGTGGCTGTTTGGGCAGACACCAAGCTAGTGGCAGGAGTATTTTTTTCATATGTCAGTGGCACCTGGAACCCCAGCAAGACAGAACCATTCACTTCCCTGGAAAGGGGGCTGAAGCCAGGGAGCCAAGTGGTCTTGCTCAACAGGTCCCAGTCCCATGAAGCCCACCAAGCTAAGAAACACTGGCTTGAAATTCTTGCTGCAAGCACAGCTGTCTGAGGTCAACCTGGAACAATTGAGCTTGGTGTGAGGATGGGCATCTGCCATTAATGAGGCTTTAGTAGGCAGTTTTCCCCTGATAGTGCAAAGGAGGCTGGGAGATCTAGGCTGGGTGCAAAAAAGAGGCTCTGGCCAGAGTGCTTCTCTAGATTCCTCCTCACTGGGCAGTGCATCTCTGAAGGAACTGTAATAGCCCCAGTCAGCGTCTTACAGACAAAACCCCCATCTCCCTGGAACAGAGCACCTGGGGGGAAGGGGTGGCTGTGGGCACAGCTTCAGCAGATTTAATCATTCCTGCTTGCCAGCTCTGAAGAGAGCAGCTGATCCTGACAAGAAGGATTCTCCCAGCACAGCATACCATCTCTGGTAAGGGACATACTGCCTCCTCAAGTGGGTCCCTGATCCCTGTGCCTCCTGACTGGGAGAAACCTCCCAACAGGGGTAGACAGATACCTAACACAGGATAGCTCTAGCTAGCATAAGGCCAATGCCCCCCAGGGATGAAGATTCCAGAGGAAGGAGCAGGCAGCAATCTTTGCTGTTCTGCAGCATCCACTGGCAATACCCAAGAGAACAGGGTCTAGAAAGGACCTCTAGCAAACTGCAGCAGACCTGCAGAAGAGGGGCCAGTCTGCAGTCCGTTAGAAGAATAACAAACAGAAAGCAGCAACATCCACATCAACATAAGGGACTCCCCACACAAAAACTCCGTCCAAAGGTTATCAGCCTCAAAGATCAAAGGTAGATAAATCCATGAAATGAGTAAAAAGCAGGGCAAAAATGCTGAAAATTCCAAAAACGAAAATGTCTCTTCTCCTCCAAATGATCACAACTCCTCTCCAGGAAGGGCACAAAACTGGACAGAGAATGAGATTGATGAAATGAAATAAGTAGGCTTAAGAAGGTGGGTAATAGCAAACTCCTCTGAGCTAAAGGAGCATGTTCTAATCCAATGCAAGGAAGCTAAGAACATTGATAAAACGTTACAGGAACTGCTAATTAGAATAACCGAAATAGAGAGGAACATGAGTGACATGGTGGAACTGAAAAACACAGCACAAGAACTTCGTGAAGCATACACAAGCATCAATAGCTGAATTGATCAAGCAGAAGAACAGATGTCAGAGACTGAAGCTCAATTTACTAAAATAGGATGTGGAGACAAGATTAGAGAAAAAAGAAAAAAAAGAAACAAACAAAGCCTCCAATAAATATGGGACTATGTGAAAAGACCAAACTTGCAATTAATTGGTGTACCTGAAAGTGATGGAGAGAATGGAAGCAAGTTGGAAAACACACTTCAGGATATTATCCAGGAGAATTTCCCCAACCTAGCAAGACAGGCAAACATTCAAATTCAGGAAATACAGAGAACACCACTAAGATACTCCTTGAGTAGAGCAATCCCAAGACACATAATTATCAGATGCTCCAAGGTTGAAATGAAAGAAACAATGTTAAGGGCAGCCAGAGAGAAATGTCAGGTAACCTACAAAAGGAAGCCCATCAGACTAACAGTGGATCTGTCTGCAGAAACCCTACAAGCCAGAAGAGAGTGAGGACCAATATTCAACACTCTTAAAGAAAAGAATTTTCAACCCAGAATGTCATATCCAGCCAAACTAAGCTTCGTAAGTGAAGGAGAAATAAAATCCTTTTCAGACAAGCAAATGCTGAGGAATTTTGTCAGCACTAGGCCTGCCTTACAAGAGCTCCTGAAGAAAGCACTAAAGATAAAAAGGAAAAATTGGTATCAGCCACCGTAAAAACACAGCAAAATACAAAGACTGACACCATGAAGAAACTGCATCAACTCTAATGTGCAAAATTACCAGCTAGCATCATGATGACAGAATCAAATGCACACATAACAATATTAACCTTAAATGTAAACGGGCTAAGTGCCACAATTAAAAGACACAGACTTGCAAATTGGATAAAGATTCAAGACCCATAAGTGTGCTGTATTCAGGAGATCATCTCACATACAAAGACACACATAGGCTCAAAATACAAAACTACCAACCACTGATCGAGGAAATAAAAGAAGACACAAATGAAAAAATATTCCGTGCTCATGGATAGGAAAAATCAATATTGTGAAAATGGCCATACTGTCCAAAGCAATTTGTAGATTCAATGCTATTCCCAACAAACTACCAGTAATTTTCTTTATGAAATTAGAAAAAAAACTACTTTAAATGTCATAAGTAACCAAAAAAGAGCCCCTATAGCCAGACAACCCTAAGCAAAAAGAACAAAGCTGGAGGCATCACAGTACCCAACTTCAAACTATACTACAAGGTTACAGTAACCAAAAAACCATGGAACTGGTACCAAAACAGATATATAGACCAATGGAACAGAACAGAGACCTCAGAAATAACACCACACATCTACAACCATCTGATCTTCGACAAACCTGACAAAAACAAGCAATGGGGAAAGGAATCCCTATTAAATAAATGGTGTTGGGAAAACTGGCTAGTCATATGCAGAAAACTGAAACTGGACCCCTTCCTTACACCTTATGCAAAAATTAACTTGAGATGGATTAATGACTTAAATGTAAATCCAAAATCCTAAAAACTCTAGAAGAAAACCTAGGCACTACCATTCAGGACATAGGCATGGGCAATGACTTCATGACTAAAACACCAAAAGCAATTGCAACAAAAGCCAAAATTGACAAACAGGATATAATCACACTAAAGAGCTTCTGCACAGTGAAAGAAACTATCATCAGAGTGAACAGGCAACCCACAGAATGGGAGAAAATTTTTGCAAGCTACTCATCTGACAAAAGTCTAATATCCAGAATCTACAAGGAACTTAAACAAATTTACAAGAAAAAAATCAAACAACCTCATCAAGAAGTGGGTGAAGTATGTGAACAGACACATCTCAAAAGAAGACATTCATGCAGCCAACAAGCATATGAAAAAAAGTTTATCATCAGTGATCATTAGAGAAATGCATATCAAAACCACAATGAGATACCATCTCACACCAGTTAGAATGGTGATTATTTAAAAGTCAGGAAACAATAGATGCTGACAAGGCCCTGGAAAAAATAGGAATGCTTTTACACCAGTGGTGGGAGTGTAAATTAGTTCAACCATTGTGGAAGACAGTGTGGTGATTCCACAAGGATCTAGAACCAGAAATACCATGTGACCCAGCAATCCCATTACTGGGTGTATACCCAAAGGATTATAGATTATTCTACTGTAAAGACACATGTGCACATATGTTTATTCCAGCACTGTTTACGATAGCAAATACTTGTAACCAACCCAAATGCCCATCAATGATAGACTGGATAAAGAAAATGTGGCACATATACACCATGGAATACTGTGCAACCATAAAAAGAATGAGTTCATGTCCTTTTCAGGGACATAGATGAAGCTTGAAGCCATCATCCTCAGCAAACTAACACAGGAGCAGAAAACAAAACACCACATGTTCTCACTCATAAGTGGGAGTTGAAGAATGAAAACACATGTACACAAGGAGGGGAACATCACACATCGGGGCCTGTTGGGGGTTGGGGGCCTGGGGAGGGATAGCATTAGGACAAATACCTAACATGTGTGAGGCTTAAAACCTAGATGATGGGTTGATAGGTGCAACAAACCACCACGGCACATGTATACCTGTGTAACAAACCTGCACGTTCTGCACATGTATCCCAGAGTTTAAAGTAAATTTTTAAAAAAGGCAATAACCAAGTGGCAAATAAACATAGAAAATGGGAAATATCTTCAGGGAAATACAAAGCAACAACTAAACCACAATTTACACTCATGACATATCCATCACATCTTATTTTAGTCATATCCAAGAAAATGACTAAAATTGAAAAAATTGACAATATCAAGTGTTAGCCAAGATTTGAAGTAACTAGAATTCTCATACAAAGGAGAGCACAAATTGGTACAAGCACTTTAAATAACTGTTTGGCAGAACCCACTAAACTGAATATATATGTATATACACATAAACAGAATTACACACACACACAAGGAAAAAGTATACTCCTAGATATATGCTCAAAAGAAATGCATGTATGTGTCCACTGAAAGGCATGTACAAGAATGAAACAGCAGTAACTAAATAGTAGCCAAAACCCAGAAACAACTCAAATATCTATTATCAGAAAAATGAATAAATAAATTGGGCCATAAAATAAAATACTACTCAACGATGAGAATGAATAAAATTACATGCAACCATGTGGAAGAATCTCAAAAACATTGCATTCAGTGAAAAAAGCCAGACACAAAAGAATACATACTATATATTATTCTACTTGTTAGGAAGTTCAGGAACTTCGTTAGGAGAGGATAGTTATTGGAAGGTGACACACAAAGAGGCTCTTGTGATCATATGCTATTTCTTTATTTGTGGGATGGTTGTATTTTGTTCATTAATGATGTCTGCACTTTCTTGAGTGTATTTTATAATATGAGAAAATTAGAAATAATAGGAAGTGAATGATTATCCTGGGATTAAAGAGCTTTAAATAAATATGTTAAAACTGTAAGAGGCAGTTTTGTCTCAAAACTAAAAGACAATATATGACAGCGATATCTGTGGAAGAAAAATAGAAGTCTTCAGCAGAAGATGAAAGATCATCTTTCAGGGCTATTTTAACAAATATTTTTGGACTAAGTGAAAGTTTGGACTGAAGGATTAGTTCTTAATGACACAAAAAGTAAGATAAATAAATGTCTCAGTACCTCTGAGTAAAGAATTTAAGGTTGGTAACAGTTTATCTGGATAGTTGTATATCTTCACTGATATCATTCTATCTTCAATCCTCCTTTTCTCTTGGTACCCTTTAATAGGCTAGGCTAGGAATTTGAGTTCCAGTTCTGATACTAGTTATCTTAGACAAGGCACAAATTCCTTCTGAATCTCAGTTTCTTCATTTAAAAAATGAGAATAAAATACTTCCCTTATCTGCCTCAAAGTGTTATTTTGAACATCAAATGCAAATGTATATGACAATGTTTTTAAATTCTAAGGAAAGACACAGACTTATCATTACCAAATGTAAAAATTTTACTAACAATAATGTAGAAATGAAACATATTTTTATCATTGGCAATACTAATTATATAGAAAAGTGTATTCTCTGTTATTGTTAGGTTAATGCTTAATTTTATCATTTTCTGCTTAAAAGGAAGCACATTAAGTTGTATTTTGATGTATGCATTCATCAATTCATGTTTTTTCTACCTGTAAGTCAGTGAACTATAATAGATAAATCATTTCTTCCTCCAAATTTTAAAAGATGTCTATTATCTTTCTGGAAAGTGATTTCTTTAGCTACTTCATAGTCCAAAAGGATTCTACTGAAATTTTCTGCCCATTCAGTGAGTTTATATATGTACTCTTCCTGTGTTACCAAAACATGTAAATTAAAAGGTTCAAAGACCAGTGAGCAAGAACTTTTCTGCTCATAGCATCAGAGCAAAGGAAGAACAATGACCTATCTTCAGGAGAGCTAAAGAGGAAAAAAGACCCCAAGTGCATACACTTTTAGTAGTCTTTGGCATTAATTTCTGCCTAGCAAAGTATTGTCATATTTTACAATTGATGTCCGTGGATGGTGTTCAAGATGAAACAACATAAGAGAGTTGAAATGTGCATAAGAAGTGTGAAATGTGCACTTTCCAATTTGGGATCAATGATCTGATTTAGCAGAGATTAAGGGAAAGAGACTGTGGCAATTCTGGGCTCTGTTTGTAGAGAAACAAAGACTGTAACAAACTGATTTTTAAGTAGTGGGAAAAAACAATTATATCTATTTGGGCCTTGAAGATCCAATAAAAGACATAAGAAAAATATTGACATGATTTAAGATTAGGAGAAAAATTTTTTAAACAAGACACAAAAGTACAAAAGATTGATAAAATTTGACATTTTAAAAAATGCACTTCAAAAAAGAACTATAATACCGTAAAACAAGCAAACAGAGTGGAAAATGATATTTGCTATAAACATGTTTGAAAAGCTGGAATACAGAATATATTAAGAGCACCTAGAAATGAATCAGAGAAAGTCTCACAATCAAAGGGAAAAGTAGTCAACAATTGCAGACAGGCAATTCACACAGGAGGAATATTAAATAGAAACTAAGCATATGAAAAAATGCTTCATTTTACTATCAGAGAAATACTATGTTTCATGAAAAATGCCTGTTGTAAAATAATAAATGTATGTCTTTTCCTTAGTGTGTGTTTCATTGTTATTATTATTATTCTTGTTGTATGGCCTATGTATTTTTGTTAATTCTCTATTACTATATTAATAATAGCTTTATTGAGACATAATTCACATATGAAAAAATTCACCATTTTAAAGTGTATAATACAGTGAGTTTTTGTATATCCACAGACCTATGCCAGCATCATCACTATCTAAATTTATATTATTTTCATCACCTCAAAAAGAAATCCCACAGACATTACAGTAATTCTCTATCCTGTGGCCACACCCAGCCCATGACAAACACTGTCTCTAGGACTTTTCCTGTTCAGGACATATCTCTCTCTATTTTCTGTCTCTATGGATGTGTGTATTCTGAACATTTCAAAAAAATTGAATCACAAATTATTTGGCGTTTTGTGCCTAACTATTTCACACAGAACAATGTATGCAGTGTTAACATTTGTGGTGGCATGTATTATTATTTAATTCATTTTCATTGACAACCAACAGTCAATTTATAGATGTACCACATTTTAATGATTTACTCATTTGTTGATGGACATTTGGCTACTTTCCAGTTTTTCTATTTAGGGTAATGCTTCTATGAACATTAGTGCACAGTTTTTGGTGTGAACATATGTTTTTATTTCTCTTGATTTCATACCTAGGAGTGGAATTGCTTGTTCATATGATAACTCAATGCTTAAACATTTGACAAACTTCCAGACTGACTTCCAATGGATCTGCACCAATTTATATTCCCATCAGAATAGTATAAATGTTCCAATCTCTCCACATCCTACCCACCACTTGTTATAGTTTGTCTTTTCGTAGCTGTCCTCAGCATCTTCAGTGTCACTGAATCTTTCTTGTGCCCATCCACAACTACTGTTGAGGCCCTCTAGTAGATTTTTTATTTTAGTTTATTGTATGTTTGAATTCCAGAAATTTTATTTGGTTCTTTTTTTAAAAAATAAACTCTACATTTTCCTTGTTGTTTTCTTTTTGGTGAACTATTGTTGTCTGATGTTCCTATTGTTCTTTAAACCCAATTTCCTTTATTGTCTTACAGATATTTGTGAGAACTGCTTTAAGATATCTTTTTTCTAGTAGGTCTAACATCTGAGTTTCCTCAAGGACAATTTCTGTTGATTTAATTTTTCCTGTGTATGGGTCACATTCTTCTGTTTCTTTGCATGTCAAACACTTTGGTTTAAAACTAGACAATTCAAATAATATAATGTGACCACTGCGGAAATCAGCTCCCCTCCTCCCTGAATTAGTTGTTAATATTTGTTTGTTTTCTTTTGAAAAATGTATGTTCATGTCCTTTACCCACTTTTTAATGAGGTTATTTGTTTTCTTCTTGAGCTGTTTGAATTCCTTGTAGATTCTAGATATTAGCCCTTTTATAGATGCATAGTTTGCAAAAGTGTCTTCCCGTTCTGTAGATTGTCCGTTTATTCTGTTGATTATTTTACTGTGTGAAAGGTTTTTAGTTTAATTAAGCCACACTTTCCTATTTTTGTTGTGTTTGCTTTTAAGAACTTGGTCATAAATTAAGTGCCTAGACCAATGTCCAGAAGAATTTTCCGAGACTGTTTTGTAAGATTTTCATAGTTTCAGCTCCTATATTTAGGTCTTTAGTCCATCTTGAGTTAATTTTTGCATATGGTGAGTTGTACGAGCCTAGGTTCATTCTTTTGCATATGGCAATCCAATTTTCCCAGAACCATTTATTGGCGAGTTCCTGTCACCAGTGTATATTTTTGTTGACTTTGTTGAAGATCAGTTGGTTACAGGTTTGTGACTTCATTTCTGCATTTTCTATTCTGTTCCACTGATCTATTGTCTGTTTGTTATTCCAGTACCATGCTGTTTTGGTTACTATAGTCTCATAGTATAATTTGAAGTCAGGCAATGTCATGCCTTCAGCTTTGTTCTGTTTGCTTAGGATTGCTTTGGTTATTTGGACCCTTTTTGGTTTCATATTAATTTTACCATCATTTTTTCTGATTTTGTGAAAAACAAGGTGGGTAATTTGATAGGGATTGCATTGAACATGTAGATTGCTTTGAAGAGTATGGTTACTTTAGTGATATTGATTCTTCCAGTCCATGAGCATGGATGTTTTTCCATTTGTTTGTGTCATCTACAACTTTTTTCCTCTGTGTTTTTAGTTCTGTTTTTAGAGATCTTTTACCACATTGGTTGAATATATACCTAGATATTTTTATAGTTATTGTTAATGAGGTTGTCTTCTTCATTTGGTCCTCAGCTAGATAATTATTGGTGTATAGATATGCTACTGATTTATTTAACTTTTATTTTAGGTTTAGAGGTACATGTGCAAGTTTGTTACATAGGCAAACTCATGTCATTGGGGTTTGTTGTGCAGATCATTTCATCACCCAGGTAGAAAGCCTAGTACCCAATAGCTGTTTTTTCTGGTCCTTCTCCTCACAAACTCCATTCTCAAGTTGGCCCCAGTGTCTGTTGTTTTACTCTCTGTGTCCATGAGTTAACATCATTTACCTACAACGTATAAGTGAGTTTTCACTTAGAAGTGAGAACATGCAGTATTTGGTTTTCTCTTTCTGTGTTAGTTTGCTAAGAATCATGGCCTCCAGTCCCATCCATGTTCCTGAAAAGGACATAATCTTGTTCTTTTTATGGCTACATAGTATTCCATGGTATATATGTACCACATTTTATTTATCCAGTCTATCATTGATCAACATTTAGGTTGATTCCATGGCTTTACTATTGTGAATAGTGCTGCAATGAATAGTGCATGTGTCTTTATGGTAGAGTGATTTATATTCCAGCCTATCATTGATCACTATTTAAGTTGATTCTATGTCTTGACTATTGTGAATAGTGATGCAATGAATAGTGCACGTGTCTTTATGGTAGAACAATTTACATTCCTTTGGGTATATACCCAGTAATGGGATTGCTGGGTCAAATGGTAGTTCTGTTTCTAGCTCTTTGAGAAATTGCCAGGCTGCTTTCTGCAATGGTTGAACTAACTTAGACTCCCACAGTGTATAGGTGTTCCTTTTTCTCCACAATCTTGTTAGCATCTGTTAGTTTTTGATTTTTTAGTAATAATAGCCATTCTGACTGGTGTCAGATGGTATCTCATTGTGGTTTTGATTTGCATTTCTCTAATGATTAGTGACATGGAGCTTCTTATCATATGCTTGTTGGCTACATGTATGTCTTATTTTGAAAAATGATGGTTCATGTTCTTTGCCCACTTTGTAATAGGGTTACTTGTTTTTTTCTTGTAAATTTGCTGAAGTTCTTTATGCTGGATATTAGGCTTTTGTCAGATGTATAATTTGCAGAAAATGTCTCCCATTCTGTAGGTTGTCTGTTTATTGATAGCTTCTTTTGCTATGCACAAGCTCTTAAATTTAATTAGATCCTATTTGTCAATTTTTTCTTTTTTCATGATCGCTTTTGGTGTCTTCCTCATGAAACCTTCATTCACTCCTACATCCAGAGTGGTATTACCTAGGTTCTCTTCTGTATATTAATTTTGTCACCTGCAACTGCTGAATTTATTTGTCAAAGTTAAGAGTTTTTGGTGGAGTCTTTAGGGGTTTCTTAAGATTATATCATCATCAAACAGAAATTATTTGACTTCCTCTTTTCTAATTTGGATGCCTTTTATTTCTTTCTCTTGCCTCACTGTTCAGGCAAAGACATCCAGTAATCTGTTTAATAAAAGCGGTAAAAGTAAACATCCTTGTCTTGTTCCAGTTCTTATAGAAAATGCTTGCAAATTTTCTCTGCTATGTATTATATTGGCTGGGCATTTGTCATATACTGCCTTTATTTTGTTGAGGTATATTCCTTCTATGCCTAATTTGTTGAGAGTTTTTATCCATGAATGGGTACCAAATTTTACTGAATGTTTCTTTCTGTGTCTATTAAGATGATCATGTGATTTTTCTCCCCCATTTTGTTGATGTGTTATATAACACGTGTTGGTTTTTGTATACTGCACCATTCTTGCATCTCTGGGATAAATTCCAACTGATTGTGGTGTATTGTCTTTTGATGTGCTTTTGGATTCAATTTACTAATATTTCATTGAGGATTTTTGCATCTGTATTCATCAGAGATATAGGTCGGTAGTTTGTTGCTGTTATTGTGTCTTCATCTGGTTTTGGTATTGGGGTCATACTGACCTTGTGGAATGAGATAGAACAAATTCCCTTCTCTTCAATTTTTTGAAACAGTTTGAGAATTGATGTTTGTTCTTCTTTAAAAGTTTGGTAGAATTCAGCAGTAAAACAATCCAGTCTTGAACTTTTCTTTGTTGGGAGACTTTTTAATCACTGATTAAATGTCATTTATTGCTATTCATCTGTTTGAGTTTTCTATTTCTTCCTAGTCCAATCTTGATAGGTTATATGTTCAGGAATTTATCCATTTCCTCCAGCCTTTCTAGTTTGAGTGTATAGTGGTGCATATAAGTCTCTAATTATTCTTTGTGTTTCTGTGGTATCAGTTGCAATGTCTTTTTTTTTTTTTTTTTTACTTCTGATTTTATTTGTTTGGATTTTTTCTCTTTTTCTTAGTTTAGCTAGAGGTTCATCAATTTTATGTTTTCAAAAACCAATTTTTTGTTTTGTTTATCCTTTGTGCATTTTTGGCTCTATATTTCATTTAGTTCTGCTCTGATCTTTGCTACAGTGAGCTATGATCATGCCACTGCACTCCAGTCTGGGTGACAAAATGAGACTCTCTATCAAAAACAATCAATATTTTAAAATCTTTTTTTGGCATTTCAAGGATCTCTTTTTCATTGGAATTTATTGCTGGACAATTATCATGGTCCTTTTGGGGCATCATATTTCCCTGCTTTTTCATGTTTCCTGTGTCTTTCCATTAATATATGTTAATGGTATAGCAGTCACTTGCGCCAATTTTTAAAAATTGCTTTGTAGGGAGGAATGTTTTTTTGAATGTGTTTGTTTGTTGTTAATTTTTTTTTTTTTTTTTTTTTTTTTTTTTTTTTTGAGACAGAGTCTCGCTCTGTCGCCCAGGCTGGAGTGCAGTGGCCAGATCTCAGCTCACTGCAAGCTCCACCTCCCGGGTTCACGCCATTCTCCTGCCTCAGCCTCCCAAGTAGGTGGGACTACAGGCACCCGCTACCTCGCCCGGCTAGTTTTTTGTATTTTTTAGTAGAGACGGAGTTTCACCGTGTTAGCCAGGATGGTCTCGATCTCCTGACCTCGTGATCCACCCGTCTCGGCCTCCCAAAGTGCTGGGATTACAGGCTTGAGCCACCGCGCCTGGCCCCCTGTTTGTTGTTAATTGAGTCAGATACTTAGACTTTGATTTGGGGTAACTGAGGTAGTGTGATTTCTGTATGACATCTTCAGCAGTGCACAGGGTCAATGATCTCTGTGATTTCCTCGATGACTGAAGATACAGTTATTAGTTGAGGTTGTGATCATGTTTAGCAGAGAAATTTGACAGCAACCGAGCCATTCTTCAGGTCCTGGTTGTGGTAACAGTGGGATTAGTGTGCCTGTTTTTAGGACCCAGAGCAGATTACACTGGCTCCAGTGTTTTGGAGGTACTGAAGGGCTGATTTTTAGGCCTCCCGGTGACTTGTTTGGAAACTAGTTGTGGGAGCAGTGGGCCAGGTGTATGGGCAGGTTCTCAGGTCCCTGGGAAGCTTGTGTGGTGTGGGTGATGGCAGTAGCAGTGGAAGGCAAGCAGTCTGTCTTTGTTGTTGGAAGTTGTATCTAGTTGGATGGGCTAGTCCCCAGTCACCCACCTGAGCAGGTGGGTGACTAGCAGTGGCTCTTGCCCTATGTGTGCTTAAGAGAGCTTAGTCTTCCCTCTTCCTCCCCCAGCTAGGTGGTAGCAGCAGCCATGTTGCCTCAAACTCAGCATGAAAATGGGGCACAGTTCAGTTTTAAACTCTCAAAATGGTGCCTAATGTAAGCTTCTGATGAGAATAGGTGGGGCCTCTTTCAGGTAAACAGCATAGACCACTATAGGAAGTGTGGTGTGCTTGATTCTTTGTCTCACAGAAGTTCTTTGCAAGGAAATGGGTCTTGTTTTAGATATGTTTAGTATAACACGGTTTCCTTGTCCTTCCTTGAGTGGGTGGTGTCTGCAGCAACATCCAATTAAATTAAGATACGTCTATTTTCAACTATCTCCTAGCAGTATTAAATATCTTTAGAAAAGATATATTTGGCTGCAATGAGAAATAGCTGTTATTTCTGTAAAGTCTTCTTATAATCAAAGGACATTTTGTCAACATCCTGAGCATCATACTCATCTGCTACATATTGTGACCAGGAACGCTATTCAGTTCTCAAATGAAGACTTCAGTTTATTTTTTGTCAGAATCAAGATGTATATACAGGCAGACTTCATTAAACGCCACATCACCAGTCAAAATACAGTCTCACCAGCAGGTTATCCCTGTTGATGGCTTAGGTCCATCCTAGCCTGGCACCTAAAGCCAGGGAAATTAAAAATTGAAGTTTCAGCTGATGTTGTAAATGTAATTCTCACTCCCATCGAGACAAGATTTCATCAACTATGGAGTGTATAGTTCTTCCCTGTTGTAAACGCTTGACAAGAAACAGTTTATTTTAAAGGCACACATTGCAAAATCTCCACAACTTATAAATCAGAGCAGTATTCTGCACCATTGAGGGGCCACTCCATTAAAAAAAAGTAAGTTTAGAATGACCTAGCATTGATTTTTAGGGCATCAGTCTATGTTAAATTATCAATTAATTAAGAGTCAAACATGTTTGGTACACTGTTCATTGTTCATGATATAGAACATGTTATCAACAAAGACAGTCTAACTTTGACAAAATTTGGTGTGCTATTTAGTAATATAAATACTGGAGTTGTGGTGTGCTTTTGGGGTATGGCTATACTCTTCTGGCCTGCAAGGAAAAGAAAGCATTCCTTCAGGTAAGGGACTACTTTTCAAGAGAAAATGTATCCTGGTGCCAGTCTTACGGGCAACATGTGAATGTAGGCCCTAGGTGGGTAAAAAACCATAACCCAGCTGGGCATGGGAGCTCAAGTCTGTAATCCCAGCACGCTGGGAGGCTGAGGTGGGGGGATCATGTCAGGTCAAAAGTTCGAGACCAGCCTGGCCAACATGGCAAAACCCCATCTCTACTAAAAATACAAAAATTAGCTAGGCGTGGTGACGGACTCCTGTAATCCCAGCTACTCAGGAAGCTGAGACAAGAGAATCGCTCAAACCTGGGAGGCAGAGGTTGCAGTAAGCCGAGATCGCGCCATTGCACTCCAGCCTGAGCAACAGAGCGAGACTCCACCAAAAAAAAAAAAAAAAAAAAAAAAAAAAAACCCATCTTCTCCTCATCTGAATTTTTATTGTATTCTATCCAAGAAGCACTCAAGATGCTGTCTGATGTATGAGGAAAGTTCGGGAGCTAGGCAAGAAGGAACTAAGTACTACTGTTACTCTCATATAACAAATGGAAAAAGAGACACAAAGAGATTAAACTGTCCCAAGTCACAAAGCTTATAAATGTTAAAGTTGGGAATAAAATCCAGACAGATAGGTCCTAGGTGATGATTTTTCACCGTGATGTCATACTTCCTTTCAGTGGAGCAAGCTATTTCTTAACACAGACTTTCCGGCTTTATGGTACCCTATTTTCATCTTTTGTTACTCTAGGACCTTAAATAAAGTCGTGTATTTTTAGGCCAAACCAAGTTGAATCACATAATTGAAGAAGTAGAATCCAATTGTATGCATGGTGGGGGCAGAAGTGATTTTTTAAAAATCCCCCCAAGAAAGAAAACTCCCAGAAAGATTTTCAGGAGACTGCACTTTTTCTGCAAACATAGAGGTCCTAAGGAAGTATAATTTTATTTTATAAAATTATATTTTATATATGTTATATTGTTATATATAACAATATAACAATATATAACAATATTGTTATGTGTTATATATAAAATCATATTTTATATATGTTATTTTTTATATGTGTGTTATATATAACATATGTATGTTATATTTTTATATGCTATATATGCTATACATATAACATATATATAAAATATATGTTACATTTTATATTTCCATTTCTTGCAACATTTTCCATAGGAATCCAATACATACATGTGGAAATAATGTATCTAATATATTTATTCCAGCTAAACTTTTGATGATGTACTCTCATACCATTTTAAAAGAAGGTAGAGAATGGGAAAGGGAGCAATCCTTAACAGAAAGCAATAAATAATTTTGAAGCACAGATAAATGTACAGTCTTTGCTCGGTGGCTGTGGAAGTTGGTTTCTGGACCCCCTCCCTCAACCTATACAATCCCCTTAGAAACCAAAATCGGTAGATGCTTAAGTCCTTTATAAAAAATGGTGTGGTGTGTTTGCGTATAACCTATGGACATACTCTCATATATGTTTTTAACTATATAACACATTTTATTTTTTAAGTTTTTTAACTTTTATTTTCATTTCAGAGAACCATGTCCAAGTTTGTTATATTGGTAAATTGCAAGTCATGAGGGTTTGGTGTAAAGGTAATTTCATCATCCAGGTAATAAGTATAGTACCCAATAGGTAGATTTTTTATTTTCACCCTCCTCTCACCCTCCACTCTTAAATAGGCCGTGGTATCCATTGTTTCCTTCTCTGTGCCCGTGTGTACTCAATATTTCACTCCCACTTATAAATGAGAACATACAGTGTTTGGTGTTCTATTCCTGCATTAGTTAACTTGGAATAATGACCTCCAACTCCATCCATGTTACTGCAAAGGACATGATCTCATTCTTTTTATAGCTGCATAGTATTCCATGGTATATATGTACCACATTTTCTTTATCCATTCTACAGGATAGACTTAGAGTGATTCCATGTCTTTGTTAGTGAACAGTGCTGCAATGAACATACACATGAATGTGCCTTTATGATCAAATTATTTTTATTCCTTTGGGTATATACTCAATAATGGGATTTCTGAGCCAAATGGTAGTTTTGTTTTAAGTTGTTTGAGAAATTTCCAAACTGCTTTCCACAGTGGCTGAACACATTTACATCCTTACTAGCAGTATACAAGCATTCTTTTTTCTCTGCAACTTTTCATCTGTTATTTTTTTGCTTTTTATTAATAGCCTTTCTGACAAGTGTGAGATGGTATCTCATGGGTTAATTTCATTTATCTGATAATTTGTGGTGTTGAGCATTTTTTCATATTTGTTGACTGCTTATCTATATTCTTTTGATAAGTGTCTGTTCATGCTACTTGTCAACTTTTTAATGGGGTTATTTGTTTTTTGCTTGTTGAATCATTACAAATTCTGGACACAAGACCTTTGTTGGATGCATAGGTTGCAAATATTTTCTCCCTTTCTGTAGGCTGTCTGTTTAATCTGTTGATAATTTAATAGCTGTGCAGAAGCTTTTTAGTTTAATTAGGTCTCATTTATCATTTTTTGTTGTTGTTGAAATTGCTTTTTGTGTCTTCATCACAATATTTTTGGTAAGGCCTATGTATAGAATTGTATTTCCTAGGTAATCTTCAAGGATTTTTATAGTTTTAGGTTTTACATTTAAGTCTTTAATCCATCTCGACTTGATTGTGTATACAGTGGAAGGGAGGGGTTTAGTTTCAATCTTCTGCAAATGACCAGCCAGTTATTAAAACACCATTTATTGAATGGACAGTGCCTTCCCCACTGGTTTTGTCAATTTTCTTGATGAACAGATAGTTGTAGATGTGCAGCTGTATTTCTGGGAACTCTATTCTGTTCCATCGGTCTATGTAACTGTTTTTGTACCAGTGTCATATTGTTTTTGGTTACTATAGTCTTGTAGCATAGTTTGAAGTGGAATAATGTGATGCCACTATCTTTGTTCTTTTTGCCTAGGATTACTTTGGCCATTGGGCTTTTTTTGTTGTTGTTGTTCCTTATGTATTTTAGAATATTTTTTTCTAATTCTATGCAGAATGTCATTGGTGTTTTGATAGGTATAGCATTTAATCTATAAATTGCTTTGGACAGCATGCCATTTTAACAAACTGATTCCTCCTATCCACGAGCAAGAAACGTTTTGCCATTGTTTCTGTTGTCTCTGATTTCTTTCAGCAGTGTTTTGTAATTCTTATGGTAGAAACCTTCACATCTCTGGATAGCTATAATCCTATGTATTTTTGTAGCTATTGTGAATGTGATTATGTTCTTGATTCGGCACTCAGCTTGAACACAGTTGGTTCATAAGGATGCTACTAATTTTTTTATATCCACTTTGTATTCTGAAACTGTGCTGAAGTTGTTTAACATATCGAGGAGTTTTGGGGCACAAACTATAGGGTTTCCCAGGTATAAAATTATATCGATTACAAACAGAGATAGTTTGACTTCCCCTCTTGTTATTTAAATGCCTTTTATTTCTTTATCTTGCCAAAATTGTTCTAGGCAGGACGTTCAGTACAATGCTGAATAGAAGTGGTAAGAGTGGGGCATCCTTGTCTTATTCTGGTTCTCAAAGGAAATGATTTCAGCTTTTGTATGTTCAGTATTATATTAAGTGTGGATTTGTCATAGATGGCTCTTATTATTTTGAAATATGTTCCTTCAGTGACTAATTTGTCAAGGTTTTTCTAACATGAAGGAATGTTGGATTTTATTGAAAGCCTTTTCTATATCTGTTGAGATAATCATATGGTTTTTGTTTTTACTTCTGTTTATGTGATGAATTACATTTATTGATATGCTTATGTTGAACCAATATTGCATGCCAGAAATAAAGCCTACTTGATTGTGGTGGTTGAGATTTTTGATCTGCTGTGAGATTCGATTTGCTAGTATTTTGTTGAGGAATGTTTTGATATGCTTATGTTGAACCAATATTGCATGCCAGAAATAAAGCCTACTTGATTGTGATGGATGAGTTTTGGATCAGCTGCGAGATTTGGTTTGCTAGTATTTTGTTGAGGAATTTTTCATCTAAGTTCTTCAAGGATATTTGCATAGGGTTTTCCTTTCTTCTTGTGTTTCTGCCTGGTTTAAATATCAGAAATATGCTGACCTCATAGAATGGATTAGGGAAGAGTATCTCCTCCATTTTTTGCAATAGTTTCAGTTGGAATGGTATCGGCTCCTCCTTATACATGTGATAGAATTTGGCTGTGAATCTTTCTGGTCCTGGGCTTTTTATCATTGGTAGAGTTTTTGTTCCTGATTCAATTTCATATTATTAGTAATCTGTTCAGGGTTTCAGTTTCTTCCTGGTTCATTCTTGAAATATTCTATGGTTTCAGAAATTTCTCCATTTCTTGTAGGTTCTCTAGTTTATGTGCGCAGAGGTGTTTTTAATAGTCTCTGAGGGATTTCTGTATTCCTGTGGGATTAATCGCAATATCTCCTTTGTCATTTCTGATTGTGTTTATTTGGATCTTCTCTCTTTTTTCCTTATTGAACTAGATAGTGGTCTATTAATCTTATTTATTCTTAAAAAAACACCTTTTCATTGTGTTGATCTTCTGTATGGTTTTTTGCATCTCAGTTTTATTCAGTTCAGCTCTGATTTTGGCTATTTCTTTTCTTCTGCTAGCTTTGGTGTTGGTTTGCTCATTTCTATACTTTCTCAAGCTGTGATGTTAGGTTGTTAATTTGAGATTTCTCTAGCTTTTTGACGTGGGCAACTAAAAAAAAAGGAATAAATATAATGAAGATTAGAGTAGAAATAAATGAAACAGGAAATAGAAAAACAGCTAAAAAATCAACAAAACCAATAGTTGATTCTTTGAGAAGTACAACAAAAATAACAAACTCTAAGCTAGACTACATTGTCTTAATTTCCTAGGGCTGCCATAAGAAAGTATCCCAAACTGTGTAGCTTAAAACAATAGAAATTTATTTGTGCAGTGCTGGAGGCTAGAAATCTGAAATCAAGGCATTAGCAGAATTGGTTCCCTTTATGGATTCTGAGGGAATCTATTCCATGCCTCCTGGCTTCTGTGAATATAAGCAATTCTTAGCATCCTTATCTTACATATGCATTACTCTATTATCTGCTTCTGTTTTCATGTGGAGTCCTCCTTGTTTCTAAGTGTCTTCCCAAGGCTGGCTAAGATATTTTAAAAATCAGTCATATGGGATTGGGGGCCCACCCTACTTCAGTATGACTGCATTTTAAGTTAATTACATCTGCAATGACCCTTTTCCCTGTGAGGTTAGTCTGAGGTACTGGCAGGTAACACTTCAATGTATATTTGAGGAGACATAATTCACCCATTAGCACTGACCAAAAAAGGGAGAAGCCTCAAATTCTTAAAATCAGGAATGCAACTGAGGATTTTACTGTGACCAAACAGAAATAAAAATTACTATAAAAGAATACTATTAAAAGTCTTATGCCAACAAATTAAATGACTTATATTCATGAAATTGACAAAGTACTAGGAAAACAAAGACTACCAAACTGACAAAATAAGAAAATTTAAAACTGGACAAACTTATAACAAGTAATGAGATATAACCAGTAATCAACACTTTCCCAAAACAGGAAAGCCCCAAGACAAATGACTTTACTGGAGAATAATATCAATTATTTAAAAAAGAATTAACATCAATCTTTCTCAAATTCCTTCAAAACCAGAAGAAAAAAGATCACCTCCTAGTTCATTTATGAGTCTGGCATACCACTGATTCAAAAGCCAGAAAAAGCCAAAGATGTCACAAGAATAGAAAACTACCGATTATTATACCTTAAGAATATAGAAACAAAAATGCTCAACAAAATACTAGGAAACCAAAACTGGGAGCATATTAAAAATATTATACAGATTGACAAATTGGAATTTATTCTAGACATGCAGGAGTGGACTCAGCATACCAAAATAAATCAATGTAATGCACAACATCAATAAGACAAAAGGGGAAAACACATGAATGTCTCAATTGATTTGAGAAAAAAATATTTGGAAAAAAATACTTTTTTCTAATAATGTTGAAGTATTTAACATATTATTGATATCAATATATGTTGAAGTCCTAACTGCCAGTACCCCAGAATGTAACTTCTTAGGAAAAAAGGGTCATTGCAGATGTAATTTATTAAGTTAAAATGAAGTCATACTGGAGTAGGGTGGGCCCCTAATCCCATATGACTGATGTTTTTATATCTTAGTCAATAAATGTGATACAGAAGGAAACTTCTTCAACATAATAAAAAGTTCGATTTAAAAATTTACAGATTCATACTCAAGGATGAAAAACTGAAATGGTTCCCCCTAAGATCAGGAATAGACAAGTGTGATTCTTTTGACTATTTCTACTCAACATTATATGAAAAGTTTTAACCAAAGAAATTAGTCAAAAAAAGAAATAAAACACATTCAAATGGGAAAGAAAGAACTAAAGCCATTTCTGTTTTCATATGACATAATCTTATATATAAAAAGCGTTAAGAATCCATACCAAAAAATTAAAGCAAATAAACAAAATCAGCAAAATTGCAGGATCCAAGAGCAGCATGTAAAACAGTTGTATTTCTATGTAAAAGCAATAAAAATTCTGAAAAAGAAAACAAGAAAACAATGCCATTTAAAATAGCATATATATGAACAGACACTTCTCAAAAGAAGACATTTATGCAGCTAACAGATGCATGAAAAAATGCTCATCATCACTTGCCATCAGAGAAATGCAAATCAAAACCACAATGAGATACCATCTCACACCAGTTAGAATGGCAATCATTAAAAAGTCAGGAAACAACAGGTGCTGGAGAGGATGTGGAGAAATGGCAACACTTTTACACTGTTGGTGGGACTGTAAACTAGTTCAAACATTGTGGAAGACAGTGTGGTGATTCCTCAAAGATCTAGAACTAGAAATACCATTTGGCCCAGCCATCCCATTACTGGGCATATATGCAAAGGATTATAAATCATGCTGCTATAAAGACACGTGCACATGCATGTTTATTGCGGCACTACTCACAATAGCAAAGATTTGGAACCAACCCAAATGTCCATCAATGATAGACTGGATTAAGAAAATATGGCACATATACACCATGGAATACTGTGCAGCCATAAAAAAGGATGAGTTCCTGTCCTCTGTAGGGACATGGATGCAGCTGGAAACCATAATTCTCAGCAAACTATCACAAGAACAGAAAACCAAACACTGCATGTTCTCACTCATAGGTGAGAATTGAACAATGAGAACACTTGCACACAGGAAGGGGAACATCACACACCGGGGCTTGTCATGGAGTGGGGGAAGGGGGAATGGATAGCATTAGGAGATATACCTAATGTCAATGACGAGTTAATGGGTGCAGCACACCAACATGGCACATGTATACATATGTAACAAACCTGCACAATGTGCACATTTAGCCTAGAACTTAAAATATAATAATGAATAAATAAATAAATAAATGAAATGAAATAAAAATAAAGTCAGGTAAAAAATAAAAAATAATAAAATAGCATCATAAATAGTAAAGTAGTAAGAATAAATTATTTAGAAACAAATTCAACCAATGGGATGAGACTTGTAAACTGTAAGTTACAATATGTTGCTGAAAGACATTACAGATTACCTAGATAAATGGACAGACAGTTCATGTTAATGGATTGAAGTATTTAATATTGTTAAAATGACACACTCGCCCAGACAAATCAACAGATTTAATATCATCTTCATCAAAATCCCAAGGTCCCTTTTTGCAGAAATGATGATGCTAAAATTTATATGGAAATGTAAGGAAGATAAAATAGCCAAAATAATCTTAAAGAAAAATACAAAGTTGGAGGACTCACATTCCAAATTTCAAAATATAATAAAAAGCTATGGTAACAAAAGCAGCATGGTACTGACATAATGATACACAGATAGATCAATGGAATAGAATTGAAAATCTAGAAATAAATCCACAAATTATGGCTAATTGATTTAGCCATACATGGACACAAACATTTGCAACTAGTTGGGCAAGGGTGCTCAAATTATTCAATGTAGAAAAAAGAATATATTTTAAAATAATGCTCAGGCAACAGGATATGAATATGCAAGAGAATGAAGTGGATCTCTTTTTCAAACCATACACAAAAATTAACTCAGGCAACAAAAGCAAAAATAGACCAATGGAATTACAACTAACCAAAAAGCTTCTGCACAGCAAAGAAAGCAATTAATAGAGTGAAGAGAAAACCTACAAAATGTGAGAAAATATTTGTAAACTACACATATCATAAAGAGTTAATATGTGAAAGATAAAATGAATGAAAAAAAGCAATAGCAAGAAAGCAAATAACTTGATTGAAAAATGTTCAAAAGGCTTGAATACACATTCCTCAGAAGTAGACTGTAATAACCAACAGATAAATTTTTTAAATGCTCACCATCACTAATCATTAGGGAAACATAAATGAAAACCACAGTGGGATACCACCTCACTACTGTTAGAATGGTTATTATCAAAAAGTCAAAAGACAACATATGTTTGCAAGGATGTTAAGAAAAGAGAACCCTTATGTACTATTGATGGGAATGTAAATTAATACAGCCATTATGGAAAGCAGCATGAAAGTTTCTAAAACAATAAATTAGAAACACCATATGATCCAGCAATTCCATTAATGAATAAGTATCCAACAGAAATAAAATCACTATGACAAAGAGATATCTGTGTTCCCATATTGATGGCAGCAATATTCGTAGTAGCAAAGAAACGGAATCAACCTAAGTGTCTATCGATTGATGAATACGTAAAGAAAATGTGCTACATATAATGGAGGGAATTTTATTCAGCCCTAAAAATGAATAAAATCTTGTTATGTGCAAAAACATGGATAAACCAGGAGGTCATTAAGTGAAATATGCAAAGTACAGAAAGACGAAAACCACATAATTTCACACAAATAGAATCTTTAAAAGTTGACCTCATAGAAGTATACAATAGAATGGTGGTCACCATAGTCTGGGATGGTTAGGGTGGAGGGAACAATGGGGAGATGTTGGTTAAGGGTATGTAATTACAGCTAGATGGGAGAAGTAAGTTCAAAAGATCTATTATACAGCATGGTGACTATATTCTTAATGAAGATGTATTAGTAATATATTTTTAATGCAGAGGGAGTAGATGTTAAGTATTTTCACCACAAAACGATAACTGTATGAGGTAATGCTTATTAATTAATTAAATTTAATCATTCCATAATATATATGTATCTCAAAAAATTATTTTGTAGGATGTCAGCACTCATATTCCCTCACAGCATGAATTCTGTACCCATTCACAGACAAAAGTCTCCCTATGAAAGTTTGGGATTCAGGTAGAAAGTTGTGAACACCAGATGGATCACAAAACCTTAAAAGTGTCATTTTGAGAATGAAGACCTGCACCCAGGAGTTTGATCCATTGATCTTGCTCCTGCAGTTGAGGCCAGAGATAACCCCATTCCCCAGAAGGCTTGACTACAGCCAGGTTTGGTGTTCAGCCTGCAACCAAATCCATCTACCAAGGGGTCCAGGCAGAATCATACATACTAGTGTCCTGGCAAAGAGGCCCCCCTGCCCACTGACATTGGTCTTGGCAGTAAACCTGAAAGTTGCTCTGTGGCTTGACTGTAGACCCCTCAGCTAAGGTTCCAGTTCAAGACTGCTTATACAAGGACCCAGAGAGAGACTCACCCATATCTTGCAGCTCAAGAGTCTGAGCCTTTACAATAGACTTGCCAACCTTCATGTCATGCCAGATCCCAAAAAGGGTCAGTCTCAGATGCAAACCTCCTCCCCCATACCCACCCTCTGCTGTAGTCAGAGAACTATCCTGTTTGTGCAGGGACCCACTGGGAGACATGCAGACATCTGAACCAATAAAAAAGGGTCACCAGCCACCATCACATAGCATATCTCAAGGGGGATACGTATCAGATCCAGTCCCACCTGCTGCAGTTGAAGAACTACCCAACCTGTGCAATTACCAGTTGGAGATATACACCCCTCTGAGCTAATGAAAAAGTATCTCCAGCCTCCATTCAACAGCAGATTCTCAGAAGTTGTATCTCAGCCCCAGTCCCTCTTACTACAGTCGGGGACCTATCCCACCTGTGCAGGGACTTGTTGAGAGGCAAACCTGTCTGGGCCACTGTGACAGTCTTCTAGGCTAAAATCTCTTGTCAACTTTTCCTCAAAGCCTGGGTACTATCTTTTGCACCTTCTCCAGAACCTACCAGGCTGGCAGCTGGCCCTACTTGTAGGCCTCATGAGACTCAAAGAAAACTGAGGCTTAGAGAGTCCTCTAGTGCTAACATGGCTGCATTGGTCAAGAGCTCAGAGAACTCAACAGTCAGTCTGCGTAGAATCTTTGGAAGGCTCTCTGAAGAATGGTAACAAACAATATCACGTTTTTAAGACTGGAATAAATACCTAATCTTTCAATGTATAGATATTGTTGCACGTTCACAAGCATCAAAAACATTTAGTGTAATACCTGATCAAATGAACAAAATAAGGGTCCATAGACTGACCTTAAAGTGATAGATATGTGCTATCTTGCAGAGAAAGAATTTAAAATAGCTGTTTGAAGGCAGCTCAATGGAATTCAATGAAGCACAGAAAATCAATTTGGAAATTTATTTTTTAAAAAGTTTTAAAAATATTTATTTAAAACAGAGAAATTGACATAACAATAATAAATCAGACAGAAATCCTGGAGCTGAAAAATACAATAGATGAAAGAAAAATTGCAACAGGTAGCATCAAAAAAAGAATTGAGCAAAGATTTAAAAGAATAATTATACTCTGGCCGTGCGTGGTGGCTCAAGCCTGTAATCCCAGCACTTTGGGAGGCCGAAACGGGTGGATCATGAGGTCAGGAGATCGAGACCAGCCTGGCTAACACGGTGAAACCCCATCTCTACTAAAAAAAATACAAAAAACTAGCCAGGCGAGATAGCAGGTGCCTGTAGTCCCAGCTACTTGGGAGGCTGAGGCAGGAGAATGGTGTAAACCCGGGAGGTGGAGCTTGCAGTGAGCTGAGATCCGGCCACTGCACTCCAGGCTGGGCCACAGAGCGAGACTCCATCTGAAAAAAAAAAAAAAAAGAATAATTATACTCAAAAAGGTAGTGTGGAGGGTGGAGAGATTGGTCAACAGGTAGAAAGTTGCAGTTAGAAGAAATATGTTCTGATGCTCTATTGCACAGTAGGGTAATGATTGTTAGCAATATTGTATTCTATATTTCAAAATAGTTAGCTGAGAGGACTTTAAATAATCTTGCCACAAAGAAATAAAAACTTTTTAGGTGATGGACATGTTAACTAGCTCTGATCTGATTATTATTCTCACTCTCTCTATATATATTTATATATATAGAAGCATTACACTATATCCCATAAATATGTACAATTATTATGTGACAATAAAAAATGAAATAAAACTTTTTAAACATCATGTTGTACACAAAAAATACATAAAACTTTATCTGTCAATTTTTTAAAATATCTATTTTTTTTAATTTCTGCTTTTGTCCTTGTAGTTCTGTTCCTTCTATTTTCCATGGGTTTATTCTGGTGTTTATTTTATTTCTGGTTTCTCGAGTTGAAAATTATGGTCATGTATTTTTAAATTATTTTGTTTTTATTTTCTAAGAAAATAAATGTATATGACTGTAAGTATAAAATAACCTAAACAAAAGAGCTAGAACTATAAAAAGTGTTTAAGAAAACATAGTGGTATATTCATGACCTTGAATTTGAAATTGTATTATTAGGGTATTAAAAGTATAAGCAATAAAAAATAGATCAATTGGACTTTATCAAAATCAAAAACTTTTGTGTATCAAATAGTATTATCTAGAAAGTCAGAAAACCACCTGTAGAATTAAAAAAATATTTGTAATTATATTTTTAATAATGGTCTAATGTCCAGAATTTATTTTTAAAAAAAAAAACTATGTACAAGGCAACAGCAAAAAGATGAAGAACACAGGTTAAAAATGCATAAAGATTTCTGACCCAATAGGGCCAACTAGATACAGCCAGGAGGAAGATCTCCCACTGAGAGACCAGGACATCATGAAAACTGGTGCAGTTCTATCAGACATTCAGAGGGAAGGCATTGAGTGCATACAGAAGGAAGACACAGAGGCTGTGCTGTAGGGGGAGAAATCTGGGAACCCTGCATGGGACTACCATGCACTAGGACTTGTTCCTGGCCCTTCTAGACACCTGCAAGGGTTAGGCAATGAGTTAAACAGCCAAGTAGCAAGCCACTCTCACCAAGGGCCTCTGGAATCTCAGTAGGTGGAGACCCCTCAACCATCATGAACACCTCAGTTAGCAGGAAAGCTACTTAGATAAATAGTAGGAGCAGAACTCCAGCCTATACAGAACCCAGAGGGTTCAGTGTGGAAGCACCTGTAGTGGAGCACAGCCAGAGATGCCCTTCCTCCTAGGCTCAATGTGTTCTCATAGGAGACTTTAGCCCTAGAAGAATTGTCAGACTTGAAATCTTCAGTGTAATCTTGCCCATAAGATGGGACTGGTACAACCTGAGCACCTCTTGCTCTGCTGGCTTCTACTAGGGTGCAAGCCTGATTGCACCTACTTCCAGTGCAGCCCCTAGGTACCTCCTGGGAACTACATTATAACTCCTGTGCTGGTGGACCACTACTGACCAGCAGAGTGCTCCAGCAGAGTGGCCCCTGTAGACACACATCAGCCTGCCCACACCTTTCCCACTGCAGTCTCCCCCATGCCACTTTTCCTGCAGGCACTTGCCCATGGACAACCCCAACATTACTATGCCAGTGCGTGTCTAGGAGGGGCAGACATAGCCTTCCCTTCCTCACCAGCACATGTGTGTGCATGCACCCTGCCATGCAACCACTGCCAGCATTAGTGCACCTCATCCCCATCCCTTCTGCCACACCATAATTTGTACTGAAGCATTTCTGAGCATGAATCCCACCAGGCCCACACCTGGCAGTGTCCCACACCTGTACTGGAGCAGCTGGTGTGAAACTGAGCACAGAACAAAGCAGACCTGCTCCCATCTCTGAGCAGCCAGTGTCACCAGTATGAATGTGCACAAATTTTACACAGAATCCTGTGCCCACCAGCACCCCACCACTGGCACGAACAAGTGGACAGTTGCCAGTGGGGTCTCCCTGTAACCTTGAGCAATACTGCCAATGCTGCTTCTACACAGAGCCTGGCACTCCAGCACCCACTAGAATCCTGCCATAGTCAATAAGCATGCAACCAGCCATGCTGCTGCTGCTGCCACTGCAGCTGGAACATGTGGCTGAAAACACTTCTCACTGTACCTGAACTATGAAGTGCTTTGGCTGGCAACACCCATCGGAGTGTGTGACTAATTGGTCGGGGAGAAGCTCAGCCCTTTCACAACTCCTTCCTAATCTCAAGAGCCAGAGATCAAAGCTGGGGCTTGATACCAGTCCTCTAAATTTGGAGTACACAGTCCAGGAATTCTGAGATGAGTCTTGGCCCCCTAAAATCTTCCAGTAAAAAAGCCAGCAAACTTAACATACTTTATACTATAGTCAAACCCCCAAGGTTATCAAATAGAATAAAATGAAAAACGAATCCACAGAACAGCAACTTCAAAGATTGAAGGAATATTAACCAACAAAGATGAAGAAAGAACCAGATCAAGATCTTTGATCACTCAAAAAGCCAGAGTGCCTTATTTCCTCCAAATGACCACACTAGATCTCCAACAATGGTTCTTAACTGGGCTGAGATGACTGAAATGACAGAAATAGAATTCAGAATATGGATGACAATAAAAATCATTTAAATTCAGGATGATGTTGAAACCTAATCTAAGCAAGCTAAGAATCATAAAATGGTACAGCAGGTGATAGACAAAATAGCCAGTATAAAAAAGTCCATAACCAACCTGATAGAGCTGAAAAACATAATTCAATCACAAGTATTAACAGCAGAATAGACCAAGCTGAAAAAAAGAATCTCAAAACGTGAAGACTGAGGTATTAGTCCATTTGTACACTGCTATAAAGAACCACGTGAGACTGGGTAATTTGTGAAGAAAACGGGTTGAATTGACTCACAGTTCCCCGTGGCTGGGGAGGCCTCAGGAAATTTACAATCATGGTGGAAGGCAAAGAGGAAGCAAGGCACATCTTCCTATGGTGGAGCAGGAGAAAGAGAAAAGAAGGGAAGTGCCACACTTTAAAACCATCAGATCTCATGAGAACTCACTATCATAAGAACAGCAAGGGGAAAATCTGCCACCATGATCCAATCACCTGCCACCAGGCCCTTCCTCTGATACGTGGGAATTACAACTTGAGATGAGATTTGGGTGGGGACACAGAGTCAAACCATACCAACTGTTTTTCTGAAATAAGACATTAAGACAATAATTTTAAATAAAGAATGAAAAGAAATGAACAGAACCTCTGAGAAATATGGGATTCTGTAAAGGAATTGAATCTACAAAACATTGGCACCCCTGAAAGAGATGCAGAGAATGAAAGCAACTTGGAAAACTCTTTTCAGAATGTCATCCATGAGAACTTCTTCAACATAGCTGGAGAGGCCAACATTCAAATTCAGGAAATACAGAGAACCCACACAACATACTAAACAGGAAGATCATCTCCAAAACCAATAATCATCCGATTCTCCAAGATTGAAATGAAATTTTAAAATGTTAAGGGCAACTAGAAAATTCAAGTCACCTACAAAGGGAAGCCCATCATACTAACAGCATACCTCTCAGTAGAAACCCTTCATGGCAAAAGAGATTGGGAGCCTATATTCAACATTCTTAAAGAAAAGAAATTCCAACCAAGAGTTTTCTATTTGGCAAAACTAAGCTTCAAAAGCAAAGGAGAAATAACATTATTTTTCAGAAGACCAAATGCTGAGGGGATTCATTACCACCAGACTTCTCTTACCAGAACTTCTGAAGAAAAGCACTAAATGTGGAAAAGAATGACTGTTACCAGCCACTGCAAAAACACACTTAAGTACACAGACCTGTGACACCATAAAGCAAATACACAAACAAGTAAGAATAATAAACAACTAACAACACGATTGCAGAATTGAATTTACACATAAATAGTCACCTTGAGTGTAAATGAGCCAAATGCCCCCAATTTAAAGGCACAGAGTGGCAATCTGGATAGAAAACAGACCCAATGGTATACTGTCTTCAAGAGATCCATCTCACATGCAATGACACACATAGGCTCAAAATACAGGGATGGAGAAAAATTTACAAAGCACACACACAAAAACAGGGATTGCAATAGTAATTTTAGAAAATACAGACTTCGAATCAACAAAGATCAAAAAAAGACAAAGAAGGGCATTATATGATGCTAAAGTATTCCATTCAACAAGAAGACTTAACTATCCTAAATATTTATGCACTCAACACAGAAGCGCCCAGATTTATAAACCAAGTTCTTAGAGACCTACAGAGAGACTTAGACTCCAACACAGTAAAAGTGGGAGACTTCAACACTCCAGTGACAGTGTTAGACAGATAATTGGGGCAGAAAATAAACAAAAATATTCAGAACCTGAACAGAATACTGGACTAAATGGATCTGATAGACATCTACAGAACTCTCCACTCCAAAAATAAAAAAAAAGTATACATTATTCTCATTGCTACATGGCATATATGCTAAAATCAACCACACAATAGAACATGAAGTAATTCTCAGCAAATGCAAAAGAACAGAAATCATGCCAACTAATCTCTCACACCACAGTACAATAAAAAACAGAACTCAAGACTAAGAAATTGCCCAAAACCAAACAAAACCATGGAAATTAAGCAACATGCTTCTGAATGACTTTTGAGCAATTAATGAAACTAAGGCAGAGATCAAAAAGTTCTTTGAAACTAATGAGAACAAAAATACAACACACCAGTATTGCTGGAACACAGCTAAAACAGAGTTAAGAGGGAAGTGTATATACTAAACATCAGTAACAAAAAGTTAGAAAATCTCAATTTAACAAACAAACATCACAACTGAAAGAACTAGAAAAGCAAGAGCAAACTAACCTCAAAGCTAACAGAACACAGGAAATAATAAAAATCAGAGCTGAAATGAAAGAAACTGAGATGCAAAATAAATGATTTAAAAGATCAATGAATCAAGGTGGTTTTTTGAAGATATTAATAAGATAAATAAACCACTAGCTAGACTAATAAAGAAGAAAAGAGAGAAGAACCAAATAAATGCAATCAGAAATCACAAAGAGGATATTGCCACTGACTCAACAGAAATATAAATAACTATCAGAATATTATGAAAATGTACTAGAAAATCTAGAAAAGAAAAAGAATAAATTTCTAAACATATATATGCTCCCAAGACTGAACTAGGAAAAAATTAAATCCCTGAACAGACCAATAATAATCTCTGGAATTCAATAAGTAAAAAGTAACCTACAAAACAAAAACAGCCCTGGAACAGATGAATTTAGAGCCAAATTCTACCAGATGTACAGAGAAGAGCTGGTACCATTTCTACTGAAATTATTTGAAAAAAATTGAGGAGGAGGGACTCTTCGTCAACTCACTTCATAAAGCCACCATCATCCTGATTCTGAAACCTGGCAGAGAAATAACAACAAAAATGTCAGGCCAACATCCTTGATAAACATTGATGCAAAAAATCCTCAACAAAATGTTAGCAAACCAAATCCAGAAGCACATCAGAAAGCTTATCCACCATGATCAAATAGGTTTTATCCCTGAGATGCAAGGTTGGTTCAATATATGCAAATCAATAAATGTAATTTATCATTTTAACAGAACTAAAGACAAAAAACATGATTATTTGAATAGATGCAAAAACGACTTTCAATAAAATTCAATATCCCTTCATGGTTAAAAAAAATCCCCATAAACTAGGCATTAAAGGAAGATACCTCAAAATAATAACACCCACCATCATACTGAATGCGCAAAAGCTGGAAGCATTCCTTTTGAAAACTGGCACAAGACAAGGATGCCATCTCTCACCACATCTGTTCAACGAAGTATTGGAAGTTCTGGCCAGAGCAACCAAGCAAGAGAAAGCAATAAAGTGTATTCAAATAGAATGAGAGGAACTCAAACTATTCCTGTTTGCAGATGACAGTATTCTATATCTAGAAAACCGCATAGTCTCAGCCCGAAAACTCTTTAAGCTGATAAGCAACTTCAGCAAAGTTTCAGGATACAAAATCAATGTACAATAATCCGTAGTATTCCTATACATCAACAGCAGCCAAACCGAGAGCAAAATCAGAAATGTAACACCATTCATGATGGCCAGAAATAAAATAAAATACTGAGAAATACAGCTAAGCAGAAAGGAAAAAAAATCCACAACAAGAATTTAGAAACACTGCTCAAAGAAATTAGAAATGACACAAATAAATGGAAAAATACTCTATGCTCATGGATTGGAAGGCTCAATATTGTTAAAATGGTCATACTGCCCAAAGCAATTTACAGTTTCAACGCGATTCCTATCAAACTACCAATGATATATTTCACAGAACTAGAAAAAAGTTACGTTAAAATTTATATAAAACCACAAAAGAGCCTGAATAATTAAGGTAATCCTAAGCAAAAAAAGAGCAAAGAAGGAGAAATTATGCTACTTGACATACAACTATATGACAAAGCTATAGTGACCAAAAAAGCATGGTGCAAATACAAAAACAGACACATAGACAAGTGGAACAGAATAGAGAGCCCAGTCCTTAGGCTACACAACTGCAATCATTTGATCTACAATAAATTGAGAAAAATAAGCAATGGGGAAAGGACTTTCTATTCAATAAATGGTGTTGGAATAACTGCCTGGACATGTGTGGAAGATGGAAACTAAACCTCTTTTTTACAATATAAAAAATCAACTCAAGATGGATTAAATACTTAAATGTAAAGCCCAAAACTATAAAATCCCTGAATGATAATGTAGGCAATACCATACTGAACATAGGCTCTGGCAAATATTTCATAACAAAGATGCCAAAAGCAGTTGCAACAAAAGCAAAAATTGACACATGGGATCTAATTGAACTAAAGAGCTACTGCACAGCAAAAGAAACTATCATCAGAGTAAACAGACAATCTACAGAATGGGGGAAAATGTTCACAAACTGCATCTGACAAAGGACTAATATCCAGAATCTATAAGGAACTTAAACAAACCAACAAGCAAAAACAAACAATCCCATTAAAAATGGGGGAAAAAAACATAGACAGACAATTCTTAAAAGAATACATACATATGGCAAACAAACATGAAAAAATGTTCAACATCAATAATTATCACAAAAATGCAAATCACAACCACAATGAGATACCATCTCAGTCAGAATAACTACTATTAAAAAGTAAAATATAACAGATGCTGTTGAGGTTGTGGAGAAAAAGGAATGATTAGAGCCTTTTGGTCAGAGTGTAAATTAGCTTAACCACTGAAGAAAGCAGTGTGGCAATTCCTCGAAGAGCCAAAAACAGAACTACTTTTCAACCCAGCAATTTATTACTGTATGTATACCCAAAGGAATATAAATAATTCTATCATAAGGGCACATGCACACATATGTTTACTGCAGCACTATTCACAATAACAAAGGCATGGGATCAACCTAAATGCCCATCAATGGAAGACTGGATTTAAAAAATGTGGTACATATACAACATGGAATACCATGCAGCCATAAAAAAGAATAAGGCTATGCCCTTTTTAGGAAAATAGATGAAGCTGGAGGCCATTATTCTTAACAAACTAACACAGGAACAGAAAACCGAATACTACGTGTTCTCACTTGTAAGTGGAAGCTAAACAATAAGACCACATGGATACATATGGGGGAATAGCAGACACTGGGGCCTTTCAGAGGATGGAGGATGGGGGAGGTTGAGGAAAGAAAAGGGAAGAGTTGGGAGGACTTTGTCTTGTATCTAGGATGCTAGCTCAGCCAAAGCAGGATAGGGCAGCAGACAGAGTCATGAGGCCTCTGTTCTAGTTCCTAGCTCCCAGAAGGCATTTCTAAACAAAACCTAAGCCAGAGCGAAAGCTGCTGCCTTGAAAGAAAAGGCCTAGTAATGGAAGCTTTCATCAACTGCTACATGAAGAGCACTTAGGCTCTAAATAACCAACAATGATACTCAGTTACTATGTCCAGGGTGTTGGTGAGCCTCTAAGACTTGCTAACTTCGGATACCAGAAGGGCAACTAGGGGTTAAAGCAATAAACATGCCCTTCAGGTCCCTGATTCCAGCACTAACCACTTGGGTAGCATTTCCGGAACCTGCTCTGGGGCAGAGAAGAGCCACTACCCTGAAAGGTAAATCTCAATCCAGAAAGCATTTCTGAAAATCTGACTTAAGAGACCTTTGAACTTAAGGAAATATCAGCAGTAGTCTGACAGTACTCCACATGGCCTGGGGTGGCGATGGCTATGAGGTGAGTCTTTTTTGCCTTTGGAAAAAAAAAATGGAAAGGACTGCTTCGTAGTGTCAGTGCCAGCACACTCCTAATACAATAGAATACCAGGTAGACTTCTAAGATTTTTGGCTCTAGTCCCTGACTCCCAGATGGCATTTCTGGACCCATCAGGGTCTGAAGGGCCTCGCCACCCTGAAGGGAAGGACACTTTGGCTGGCTTTGCTACCTGCTGATTGTGCAGCCCCTATAGCCTTAACCAAGCATAGGCAGTAGTCAGGGAATGTATAGCATTCCTTGGGCAAGAACCAGTGTTGTGCTGGGTTCAGATCTGACCCGGCACAGTCATAGTGGCCGTGGCCACATGAGTGCTTGTGTTACTCTACCTCCAGATTTAAGTGGCCCAGAACAGAGA
Organism: Macaca fascicularis; assembly: GCF_037993035.2. Lineage (NCBI taxonomy): Eukaryota > Metazoa > Chordata > Mammalia > Primates > Cercopithecidae > Macaca > Macaca fascicularis. The sequence goes on along the minus strand of NC_088395.1, from coordinate 122,510,265 downwards.
CAGAGCCTCTGTATGTTTGGGAGAATGTGAAAGAAGGTAACAAAGATATCTGTCTCATAATCCAGAGAATTCTCCCGGACCTTGTCCAAGACCATCAAGGTGGTACATGTATGAGTCTTCAAGAACCACAGCATTACTGAGCTTGAGGTGCACCTTAAAGCAGACACAACTTAGATCACAATGCCCAGGTCCTTTGAAATATCCGAAAGGCCTTCCCAAAAAAGGATGGCTAAAAATAAGTCCAGACGGTAAAGACTAATGTAAATACCTAAAGTTTCAATGCCCAGACACTGAAGAACATTTAGTACCATCAGTACCATCCAGGAAAACATGACCTCACCAAATGAACTAAATAAGGCACCAGGAATCCATCCTGAGAAACAGAGATATGTGACCTTTCAAAAAAGAATTTGAACTAGCTGTGTTTGAGAAATTCAAAGAAATTCAAGAAAACACAGAGAAGTAATTCATAATTCTGTCAGATATATTTAAGGAAAAGATTGAAATAATTTAAAATATTTGAGCAGAAATTCTGAGCTGAAAATGCAATAATAGTGAGGAATGTATCAGTCACTTAATAGCAAAATTAACCAACCAAAGGAAGAACTGGTGAACTTGAAGACAGCCTGTTGAAAATACACAATCAGAGGAGACAAAAAAAGAATAAACAATGAAGCACAGCAACAGGATCTAGAATATAGCCTCAGAAGGGGATATCTAATAGTTATTGGCTTTGAAGAGGAAGTAAAGAAAGAGATAGGGTAGAAAGTTTATTCAAAGAGATAATAACAGAGAACTTTCCAAACCTAGAGAAAGATATCAACATTCAAGTACAAGGATGTTATAGAACACCAAGCAGATTTAACCAAAAGAAGACTATCTCAAGGCAATTAATAACCAAACTCCCAAAGGTCAATAATAAAAAAAGAACTCTAGAAACAGCAAGATAAAAGAAAAAAATAACATAAAATAGAGTACTAATACATCTGGCAGCAGACATTACAGTTGAAAACTCACAGGCCAGGAAAGAGTGGCATAACATATTTAAAGTGTTGAAGGGAAAAACTTTTACCCTAAAATAGTATATCTTGCAAAAATATTATTAAAACTTGAAGAAGAAATACTTTCCCAAACAAACAAAACCTGAGGGATTTTATCAATACCAGACCTGTCTTACAAGAAATGCTACAGGAAGCAAATCAATAAGAAAGAAAAGGACATAAATGAGCAATGTGTAATCACCTGAAAGTGCAAACTCACTGGTAATATTAAGTGCACAGAAAAACACAAAATATTGTAACACTGTAACTGTAATGTGTAAACTATTCTTATCCTAAGTAGAAAGAAAAAATGATAAGCCAATAAAAAAAACTATGAAAAAATTTCAAAACTCAGGAAGTACAATAAGACATAAACAGAAACAACCAAAAGTTAAAAAGTGGAGAGACACAGTTAAAGAGTTGAACTTTTACTACTTTTCTTTGTGTGTTTGTTTGTTTATGCAATAAATGTTAAGTTGTCGTTAGTTTAAAATAACGGGTTATAACAGTATTTGCAAGCCTCATGGTTACCTCAAATCAAAAAATACACAATGAATACACAAAAATAAAAAGCAAGAAATGAAAGCATACCACCAGAGAAAATAACCTTCACAAAAGTGAAGACAAGAAGAAAGAAAAGAAGGAAGAAAAGACTGCAAAACAGCCATAAAACAATTTTAAAATTATCAATAATAAAATTAAATGTAAATGAATTACATTCTCCAATCAAAAGACATAGAGTGGTTAAATGGACTTAAAAAAACAAGACCCATTGATCTGTTATTAAACACAGATGAGATCAAAACCATAAACTCAATGAAGGAATTTGTAAAAGAGACATGCATGAAACAAAGTGAATTAGAAAGGATAAAACTGTAACTACATCTACATCTTTATCTACAACTATCCATAAATAAAACAAACAGGAATGTGCAAATAAGCCAAATAAATTTTTATTATATATTAAATATTAAATGTTTAAAGTAAATAAAGGGGTTTTCTTTTCTTTACCATTTATATAGCCTTTTATTCTAGCACTAGAAACATATTTTACATACCATTGTAGCTCTGGAATTTTATTGGAATTGTATTACAGGTATGCATATATATTCTCTGGGAGAGAATAGGCATCAGTACAATATAGTTTTCCAATCCAGAAAAAGGAATCTCCACTTAATCACTTTTCTTTTCTGAGATAGAGTCCTACTCTGTCACCCAGGCTGGAGTGCCATGGCGTGACCTCAGCTCACCAGGACCTCCACCTCCCAGGTTCAAGCGATTCTCATGCCTCAGCCTCCCGAGTAGCTAAGATTACAGATGTGTACCACCACAACCAGCTAATTTCTGTATTTTTTGTAGAGAGAGGGTTTCTCCATGTTGGTCAGGCTGGTCTCGAACTCCTGGCCTCATGTGATCTGCCCACCTTGGACTCCCAAAGTGCTGGAATTACAGTCGTGAACCACTGCGCCCAGCCAATCATTTTTTCATGTACATCCATAAGGCCTAATAGTTTTCCCATAAAGGTCTCTGCACATTGATGCATACATTGATCTTATTTTAAATAAGATTTTCTCCATTATATGTGCTAATTTCTTATTGTAGGTATACAATAAAACTGAAATTTTGCCTTGTATTTTGCAACTGGAAATGTTATCGAATTTTTATTTTCCCCAATGAGTTTTTTACATGATTCTCTGAATTTTACTAAGAAGCAATCTTATGATTGTAAATAGTGATAATTTTGTGTCCTCCTTTCTAATATACATACTTTATTCTCCTTTTGTCACATTAAGTAGAATATCTAGAAAAAATATTGAAATCATGGTAGTAGAAACAGATTTTATTGAAATATCTCCAATTTTTTACCATCAGACATAAACTTATGTATTGACTGGAGAATATTTTATCATATTATGGAAATTATTTTTGGTTTTCTTTATATATATATATATATTTAGGGGTTATAAGTGCAGATTTTTTACATGTATATATTGTGTAATGGTGAAGTATGACCTTTTAGTCTATGCATCACTTGAATAGTGAAAGTTGTACCCAATAGGTAATTATTCAACCTTCATCCCCAACCCACACTTTTACCTTTTGTAGTCTCCAATGTCTATTTTTCCACTCTGTACATTCTTGTGTAGATATTATGTAAATTTATTTATATTCCTAGTTAAGAGTTTGGTTTCTTGCTTTTTAAAATTTAGGACACATGTAGAATTTTAATTAACTATCTATTTAATCCTCTTTTTAAAATTGCTTTTCTTGTATCTATTTATGGTATATTTATGGTATATAACATATGCACTGCAGAATAATTAAATCAAGCTAATTAACATACACATTACCTCATTTTTTTGTTGTTAGAACATTTAAAATCTATTCTCTTAGCAATTTTCAAGTATATAATATATTGTCATTAACTATAGTCAACATGGTGTGCAACCAACGTCTTGCACATTAACTTATTCCTCCTGTCTAACTGAAATTTTGTATCTTTCAAGCAACATCTCTTCAATCCCCCTACCTCTTAGTCTCTATTAACCACCATTTTACTCTCTCATTCTGTGAGTTTGACATTTTCAGATTCCACATATCAGCGAGATCATAAAGTCTCTCTGTTCCTGGCCTATTGCATTTAACATAATGTCCTTGAGATTCATTAATGTCATCCCAAATGACATGATTTCTGTTTTTATGGCTGAATACTATTCCATAATGTATATTTATCACATTTTCTTTCATCCATTTATCTGTTTGGGTTTTTTCCCAAGCTCACAAAAACACTTTTTATTTGAGGCAAAAAGAAGTCTTGCTGAAAGGATTACAATTCCGAGCAGTCAAATCCCAACTGTTAGTTGCACTATTTTGACCTTGTAGATTTTGTTTCTCCTTAGTCATAAAAGGACATTCAGGTTGTACTTTCCCCAGCTGGGCAAAAAAGGGGGCAAAGAAAACTGGAAGAAACTTCTACTCTATGGGTACTGCTCTTCAGACCCAACATCAAGCCAGGCAAGCCCTCGCTATTCAATCAATAGATTGCTGTTTCACCATTGAGTGTCACAGGCTATATTACATTGGCAAGAAAAAAAATGAGGCAGGAAAAACAGATGTAGGTCAATTGGAGATCAGCAGGCATCCACAGCTTCAAAATTCATCCTAAAAGTGGTAATCCTTGCGGAAGGCCCAGATTACCAAGGCACAGTTTCTGTTGTAGCTAAGTAAGGTGGTCATATCCTTGCTGCTCAGTTCAAAGTAAAAGACCTTAAAGTTCTCTGCAATGCATTTTTGTGTCACAGACTTGGGATTCACTACCGAGTTTCTCTGAATTGGAAATCAAATCAGAACCTGAGCTGTAATTTTAATGTGCTTGACTGTGATCACCTTGATCCTGTCATCCTCCAGGATGGAAGGGTCCTGGAGCTTTCCGAGGCCCTGTCTGGAGAGTCAAGGGGGTTATAGGCAGTCACCATGATGCCTTTGGACTGGCAGTACTGGATTAACTTCTTTTGAGTTAGGGATGTGTAGAGCTCAATCTGTTTAACCACTAGCTGATACTTTAAACCACGTTTGTTTAAGATCCTCCTGACGTGAAAATAGTTGAAGTTGGAGATGCCAATAGCTTTCACCAACCCTTCATTCACCTAGGTTGATTCCATATCTTGTTCCATATCTTGGCTACTGGGAATAATGCTGCATTGATCACGGGAGTGCAGTTATCTCTTTGCGTTTCTGATTTCTTTTTGATATATACACAGTAATGGTGTTGCTGGATCATATAGTAGTTCTATTACTAATTTTTTGAGTAAATTTCATTCTCTTTTCTATAATGACTGTACTAATTTACAGTATTTCTACCAACAAGGCACCATGACTCCTTTTCCCCATGTTTTCACCAACACTTGTTATCTTTCCTATTTTCTATAATAGTCATTTTAATAGGCATGAAATTTTTCTTATGGTTTTGATGTGTTTTTCCCTGATGATTAGTCATGTTAAGAATTTGTTGATATACCTGTTGAGCATTTGTCTTATTTTGAGAAATGTCTGTTCAGGTTCCTTTCCCATTTTTAATCAAGTTGCTTTATTACTGTTGAGTTCCTTATGTATTTCAAATGTTATTAGCCCTTTATCAAATGTGTAGTTTGCAAATATATTATCTCATTCAGTAGATTGTCTCTTTATCCTGTTCATTGTTTTCTTCTGTGGAGAAGCTTTTTAGTTTAATGTAATCCCATTTTTCTATTTTTACTTTTGTTGCCTGTGCTTTCAGAGTTACATCCAAAAAATCATAGCCCAGAACAATTTCATAGAGGTTTCTTTCTCCTTTTTAAAAAACAACTTTTATTTTTGGTTCAGGGGTACATGTGAATATTTGTTACAAAGGTAACCTTGTGTCATGGGGGTCTGTTGTACAGATTATTTCATCACCAAGGAATTAAGCCCAGTAACTAATAGTTACCTTTTCTGCTCCACTTCCTCCTCCCACCCTCCACCTTCAAGTAGATCCCAGTGTGTTGTTCCTTTCATTGTATTCATGAGTTCCCATCATTTAGCTCCCAGTTAAAAGAGAGAATGTGTGGTATTTGGTTTTCTGTTCCTGTGGTAGTTTGCTGAGGATAATAGCCTCTGGCTCCATCCATGCTCCTGCAAAAGACATGATCTCATTCTTTTTATGACTGCATAGTATTCCATGGTGTATATGTACCATGAACTCTGTCTTGATGGCCATTTAGATTGATTCAATTTTTTACTATTTTGAATAGTGTTGCAATGAACATTTGCAAGATTATGTCTTTATGGTAAAATGATTTCTATTCCTCTGGGTATATACCCAGTGATGGGATTGCTGGGGTTTAATGGTAGTTCTGTTTTTAGCTCTTTGAGGAATCACTGTACTGCTTTCCACATGATTGAACTAATTTGCACTCCCATCAACAGTGTGTAAGTGTTTTCTTTGAAACCTTGAACTAGCTCTTTGATTCCATAAAGAGACTAATTTTCAAGGATGTGCTCCCCCTTCTTTTTATAATTATCAAAGAAAATTGCATATATTATTGCATATTCTAGTGTATTGATGACAAAAATCAAAGAGCTTCAGTGGAAGAAGAAGTACTTCAGTTGAAAATAGTTTATTATTTTATTAAAAGTGGCCATTGGAGTTCAGCATTTTGACAGCCTATAGGATGAGATTATAGCAGATGCCAGGCTCTTATAGTATGAAATATTTAGTCAATTCTGACCAAACATTATCAAAAATTAGGTTATTTCAGAGAAAAATCATCCTAACAACATGTTCATTTTACACCATGAAGACAAAATAAATGGGATTTTGATTTTATATGAAAATAGGAAGTTACTAGTTGATTTTCTCTGCAAATTAATTTATCTCTCTTTTTCTTGACCTGAAATCTTTATTTTCCTTTAAGAAATTATCTCTTCCTCCTCCTACCACCTCCGTTCATATGATTTTTTTAAATTTTTGATTTACATACATTATTGGGGGAATAGGTGGTGTTTGATTACATGAGTAAGTATTTTAGTGGTAATTTCTGGGATGTTGGTGCACCCATCACTTGAGCAGTATATACTGCACACAATTTATACTCTTTTATCCCTCATCCCTGCTGAGAACAGCTCAGTCATGGAGACCCTAACCCAGCAGTGCTTGAGGAAATAAAGACACACACAGAAATATGGAGTGTGGAGTGGGAAATCAGGGGGCTGACAGCCTTCAGAGCTGAGAGCCATGAACAGAGTTTTACCCACATACTCATTGATAGCAAGCCAGTGATAAGCATTGTTTCTATACATTATAGATTAACTAAAACAGGAAACAAAGGGATGGGTCAAAACAAAGGGATGGGCTCTGGCTAGTTATCAGCAGCAGGAACATGTCCTTAAGGCACAGATTGCTTGTGCTATTGTTTATGGCTTAGGAATGCCTTAAGCAGTTTTCCACCCTGAGTGGGCCAGGCGTTCCTTGCCCTCATTCCGGTAAACCTACAGCCTTCAGCGTGGGTGTCATGGCCATCATGAACCTGTCACAGTGCTGCAGAGATTTTGTTTATGGCCAGTTTTGGGGCCTGTTCCAAACACGTTCCCCCTTTTTGTTTTTGAAAGACAATAAAAGCAAAGGCAGCTTTATCACAGTGAGTTACTTCTTGCAGGAGTCGGGATCCACATCTGCAGACTATACGAAGAAAAAAACACACGTTAAAAGCACAATCATCATTGAAATTACAGAGCTTCCAAGTGTTTTTATGTATTTTAATGGGTTACTAGCTGCTAATCTGTCTACAGCTCCTTCAACCACTCCAGTTCCTGGCATTAAGCTCAGGTGTGTCTGGGATGCTTTAAATATTTGTTCTTTTAATTTTGCAATATCCAAAGACAAGGCAAGTTTATAGAGTGTGCTTCTAGATCCTTTTTTATTCTTTCACAAATATTGATCTTATTAAGAGCCACTAATAGTTTCCACAAATCCTTACATTTAGCTTCTACAGCAGACCACATCATTTGAGGTTGAGCTGCCACTATACCGCAATGTTTCCAGAAAATAGGAACTCTTGCCGTACACCTTACAAGTTCTACCATCTGACTATTTTGTTCAGACCAGCTGAACATAGTGTGGCCATGGCACATAGACTGAGAGGTACAATTCAAGCTAACTGTCCCCTTAGGGGACCAACCAATAATGATTCCATAGGAATCATTGTGCAGCACCTCTGCCTGTTATGCAAAGCAATATTCCCAAACAAGTACGTTCATTATTTCTGGCCAGGTCCAATTCTGTTTACAAATAGGTTTTTGAGGGTGGTATGCCTCAATTATAGGAGCAGATTTATTATGGTAAATACTGAGATCAGAAAGCATGTGTTACTGTGTCATAAAGTGATTACATCCAGGCATTATTGCCAGTCAAGATTGACAGCGAAGGGGTAGGCAACTAGTGGCTTTTCCCAAACAGATAGGTGGATGTTCAAATCCTAAAGAAATATTCATAACAGTTCCTTCCTCATGTGGGTGAGATGGGCCTCTATCATCTGTAGGACCAAGCATCCAAGAGCTATCATTAGTGTGTACCTCCACTGGGGGATCCAGCCAAGTTACAGGCCATAGAAGTGGTGGAAAAGGTAAATATGCCCAATAGGTGTAATTGTTCTCTGTGTCAGCCATTGCTAAAGGAATACTTATGGCAATGGTGATGCCTGCTATCATAGCTATCATTAAATTATTCATTGTGACTGGTTGTTCCGTTTTCCTCAGGTTTTCTTCCACCATCTGTGACAGCTTCTTGATCTGTCACAAGGTAGGTGGCTGTGTTTAATGGGTGTTGCTCATGACACTTGGGGTTCTCCTCAGCATCAGTCTCAACATGGCTGCAACCAGGGGGTCCTTGGGATCCTTCCAGAATCTCTTCCTCGGCATCTGGCTCATCATAAGGTTTCAGGTGTCTTGATGGTATCCAAATCAGCTGCTGTTTCTGGCCTGGAGAAACACAAGCATAACCTCTACCCTAAGTTATTATTTTACTTATTGCCCAACTTTTTGTTATCAGATCTGTCCACCAAACTAGTTTTTCTGCTCTGTCTTTGCAGCTGGTTTCTGTAAATGCTGTTTAGCTGCTGATAGCATCTGGCCTTTAGTCAGGCTTAAAAAATTTAAAGTCAATAATGCTAGATTCAATTGCATATGGGGTGTCCCATAGTCCTTGTTTCCCCCTTTTTGCTTTTGCAACTGCTGTATCAGGAAGAGATTCGTTCTTTCCACTATGGCTTTTCATTGAAAATTATATGGCATACCAGTAATGTATTTAATATTCCATATAGAGAAAAATGTAGCTAGAGCTTGGTTAGTATAGCCTGGGGCATTGTCCGTTTTGATAGAAGTTGTAATGCCCATCACTGCAAAACACTGCAAGAGGTGATGTTTAACACAGGCAGAAGACTCTCCTGATTGGGATGTAGCCCAGACAAAGTCAGAAAACTGTCCACACATACATGTAAATAAGCTAGTATCCCAAATGAGGGGACATGGGTGACATCCATTTGCCAAAGAGAATTAGGTTCCAATTCCCGAGGATTAACTCCTCATGTAAAAGACGAGGAAAGCACCATTTGGCAAGTTGGGCATCACTGGATAATATCTTTAGCTTCTTTCCACGTAATACTGTATCTGCGTTTGAGACCAGAGGCATTAACACAGGTTAAATTGTGAAAGTGTCTGGCATTAGATATTGCAGTAGCAACTAGGCAATCAGCCATTTGACTCCCTGCAGTGGAAGGTCCTGGAACAGGTGTATGAGCTCTAATATGAGCAATGTAAAAATGGTGCACTCTGCTCTTAACTGCTGTTTGCAATTGGGTAAATAAAGTCTTTAGTTGTTCATCCATATGAAATTGTAACTGAGCATTTCAATTAATTGTGTGGAATGAATCATGTATGAAGAATCAGAAATCATATTAATAGGCATATCAAATGCAGTCCATACCTCAATTACAGCTACAAGCTCTGCTTTATGAGCTGAGGTTTAGAACTTCTGAAAAACTTTACCTTTCAATACAGAATAAGAAGCTTTACAACTACTAGACCCATCTGTGAAGATATTCTCAGCACCTTAAATTGGTTTAAATTTATTTATTTTAGGGAGATTCCAATTAGTTAATTTCAAAATTTGAAATAATTTTGTTTTAGGAAAATGATTGTCGAGAATACCCACAAAGTCAGCTAAATGGGTTTGCTAAGTAAGACTATTTATAAAAGCTTGCTGTTTGTGTGCCTTCGTGAGAGGGACAATAATTTTTCCAAGATCATATCCATGTAATTTAACAATCCAAGTTCTCTCACTTCCTATCATACTAGCCAGTTGATCCAAATAAGAAGTTAGAGTCCATGAATTAGTATGTGGAAGAAAAAGCCATTCTACTAAGTCCTGCTCTTGGACAATAACATCAGTAGGTGAAGGCCAAATTGGAAAAATTAGCAAAACTAGAGTCTTCTCTGGATATATTCTATTTATTTGAGCTTTATGGACTTCCTTTTCAATCAGCTGTAACTCTGCCTCAGCATCCTTTGTTAAATGCAGAGGCTTGTGAGACTAGGATCTCCTCTAAGGATAGAAAATAGATTACTCATGGCATAGGTAGGAATGCCTAGAGCAGATTGTTTCCAATTAATGGCCCCTATTAATTTTTGAAAGTCATTTAATGTTTTCAATTGATTCCTATGTACACTTACCTTCTTGGCACTATTGTAGTGTCATTTACTAAGGTCCCCAAGTAAGAGGAAGAAGTAATAGTCTGAATTTTGTCAGGAGCTATAATTAAACCAGCATGAGAAATCGAGTTTTGGAAGTGATCATAACATTAGAGTAATATTACTCAGGAGGGGGCAGAACAAAGTATATCATCCATATAATGAATAATGTAACACTGTGAAAATTTTTTACGAGTAGGTTCAATTGCTTGCCCTACATACACCTGGCAAATTGTTGGACAGTTTAATATGCTTTATGGCAACTCTTTCCAATGAAAATGCTTAGCAGGATGCAGGTTGTTTACTTCAGGAATTATAAATGCAAACCGTTGACAGTCTTGCTCAGCTAAGGGGATAGTAAAGAAAGAGTCTTTTAAATCTATGACTATTAAAGGCAAGTTTTTGGAACCTGAGCAGGAGGAGTCAATCCTGTCTGTAATGTACACATGGGTTGTATAACTGAATTAATGACTCTAAGGTCTGTCAACATTCTCCATTTACCTGATATTTTCTTAATTACAAAAACTGGAGAATTCCAGGGGGAAAATGTTGGAACAATGTGTCCTTTTCCTAATTGTTCAGTAACGAAGTCCTCTAAAGGCTCCAGTTTCTCTTTACTTAGTGGTCATTGTTCTACCCAAATTAGCTTATCTGTTAACCATTTTATTTTATTTTATTTTATTTTATTTTATTTTATTTTATTTTATTATTATGCTTTAAGTTCTAGGGTACATATGCACAACATGCAGATTTGTTACATATGTGCAATGTGCCATGTTGGTGTGCTGCACCCATTAACTCGTCATTTACATTAGGTATATCTCCTAATGCTATCCCTTCCGCCAACCCCCTTGCCACAATAGGCCCCAGTGTGTAATGTTCCCCTTCCTGTGTCCAAGTGATCACATTGTTCAATTCCCACCTATGAGTAAGAGCAGGTGGTGGTAGGTTTTCTGTTCCTGCGATAGTTTGCTGAGAAGGATGGTTTCCAGCTGCATCCATGTCCCTACAAAGGACACGAACGCATCCTTTTTTATGGTTGCATAGTATTCCATGGTGTATATGTGACACATTTTCTTTTTTTTTTTTTTATTTTTATACTTTAAGTTCTAGGGTACATGTGCATAACGTGCAGGTTTGTTACATATGTATACTTGTGCCATGTTGCTGTGCTGCACCCATCAACTCGTCAGCACCCATCAACTCGTCATTTACATCAGGTATAACTCCCAATGCAATCCCTCCCCCCTCCCCCCTCCCCATGATAGGCCCCGGTGTGTGATGTTCCCATTCCTGAGTCCAAGTGATCTCATTGTCAGTTCCCACCTATGAGTGAGAACATGCGGTGTTGGTTTTGTGTTCTTGTGATAGTTTGCTAAGAATGATGGTTTCCAGCTGCATCCATGTCCCTACAAAGGACACAAACTCATCCTTTTTGATGGCTGCATAGTATTCCATGGTGTATATGTGCCACATTTTCTTAATCCAATCTGTCACTGATGGACATTTGGGCTGATTCCAAGTCTTTGCTATAGTGAATAGTGCCGCAATAAACATACGTGTGCATGTGTCTTTTTAGCAGCATGATTTATAATCCTTTGGGTATATATCCAGTAATGGGATGGCTGAGTCATATGGTACTTCTAGTTCTAGATCCTTGAGGAATCGCCATACTGTTTTCCATAATGGTTGAACTAGTTTACAATCCCACCAACAGTGTAAAAGTGTTCCTATTTCTCCACATCCTCTCCAGCACCTGTTGGTTCCTGACTTTTTAATGATCACCATTCTAACTGGTGTGAGATGGTATCTCATTGTGGTTTTGATTTGCATTTCTCTGATGGCCAGTGATGATGAGCATTTTTTCATGTGTCTGTTGGCTGTATGAATGTCTTCTTTTGAGAAATGTCTGTTCATATCCTTTGTCCACTTTTTGATGGGGCTGTTTGTTTTTTTCTTGTAAATTTGTTTGAGTTCTTTGTAGGTTCTGGATATTAGCCCTTTGTCAGATGAGTAGACTGCAAAAATTTTCTCCCATTCTGTAGGTTGCCTGTTCACTCTGATGGTAGTTTCTTTTGCTGTGCAGAAGCTCTTTAGTTTAATGAGATCCCATTTGTCAATTTTGGCTTTTGCTGCCGTTGCTTTTGGTGTTTTAGACATGAAGTCTTCGCCCATGCCTATGTCCTGAATGGTACTACCTAGGTTTTCCTCTAGGGATTTTATGGTATTAGGTCTAACATTTAAGTCTCTAATCCATCTTGAATTAATTTTCATATAAGGAGTAAGGAAAGGATCCAGTTTCAGCTTTCTACTTATGGCTAGCCAATTTTCCCAGCACCATTTATTAAATAGGGAATCCTTTCCCCATTTCTTGGTTTTCTCAGGTTTGTCAAAGATCAGATGGCTGTAGATGTGTGGTTTATTTCTGAGGACTCTGTTCTGTTCCATTGGTCTATATCTCTGTTTTGGTACCAGTACCATGCTGTTTTGGTTACTGTAGCCTTGTAGTATAGTTTGAAATCAGGTAGCGTGATGCCTCCAGCTTTGTTCTTTTGACTTAGGATTGTCTTGGAGATGAGGGCTCCTTTTTGGTTCCATATGAACTTTAAAGCAGTTTTCCCCGATTTTGTGAAGAAAGTCACTGGTAGCTTAATGGGGATGGCATTGAATCTATAAATTACCTTGGGCAGAATGGCCATTTTCACAATATTGATTCTTAATATCCATGAGCATGGTATGTTCTTCTATTTGCTTCGATCCTCTATATTTCACTGAGCAGTAGTTTGTAGTTCTCCTTGAAGACGTCCTTTACATTGCTTGTAAGTTGGATTCCTAGGTATTTTATTCTCTTTAAAGCTATTGTGAATGGAAGTTCATTCATGATTTGGCTCTCTGTTTGTTTGTTACTGGTGTAGAAGAATGTTTGTGATTTTTGCACATTTATTTTGTATCCTGAGACTTTGCTGAAGTTGCTAATTAGCTTAAGGAGATTTGGGGCTGAGACCATGGGGTTTTCTAAATATACAATCATGTCATCTGCAAACTGGGACAATTTGACTTCTTCTTTTCCTACCCGAATACACTGTATTTCTCTCTCTTGCCTGATTGCCCTAGCCAGAACTTCCAACACTATGTTGAATAGAAGTGGTGAGAGAGGGCATCCCTGTCTTGTGCCAGTTTTCAAAGGGAATGCTCCCATTTTTGCCCACTCATATGATATTGACTGTGGGTTTGTCATAACTAGCTCTTCTTATTTGGAGATACAATCCATTAATACCAAATTTACTGAGAGCTTTCAGCATGAAGGGCTGTTGAATTTTCACAAAGGCCTTTTTGGCATCTATTGAGATAATCATGTGGTTTTTGTCTTTAGTTCTGTTTATATGCTGGATTACATTTATGGATTTGCATATGTTGAACCAGTCTTGCATCCCAGGGATGAAGCCCACTTGATCGTGGTGGATAAGCTTTTTGATGTGCTGCTGGATTCAGCTTGCCAGTATTTTATTGAGGATTTTTGCATCGATGTTCATCAGGGATATTGGTCTAAAATTCGCTTTTTTTGTTGTATCTTGCCAGGCTTTGGTATCAGGATGATGTTGGTCTCATAAAATGAGTTAGGGAGGATTCCCTCTTTTTCTATTGATTGGAATAGTTTCAGAAGGAATGGTACCAGCTCCTCCTTGTACCTCTGGTAGAATTCGGCTGTGAATCCGTCTGGTCCTGGACTTTTTTTGGTTGGTAGGCCATTAATTATTGCCTCAATTTCAGAGCCTGTTACTGGTCTATTCAGGGATTCAACTTCTTCCTGGTTTAGTCTTGGGAGGGTGTATGTGTCTAGGAATGTATTCATTTTTTTCTAGATTTTCTGGTTTACTTGCATAGGGATGTTTATAGTATTCTCTAATGGTAGTTTGTATTTCTGTGGGGTCAGTGGTGATATCTTCTTTATCATTTTTTATTGCATCTATTTGATTCTTCTCTCTTTTCTTCTTTATTAGTCTTGCTAGCGGTCTATCAATTTTGTTGATCTTTTCAAAAAACCAGCTCCTGGATTCACGAATTTTTTGGAGGGTTTTTTGTGTCTCTATCTCCTTCAGTTCTGCTCTGATCTTAATTATTTCTTGTCTTCTGCTAGCTTTTGAATGTGTTTGCTCTTGCTTCTCTAGTTCTTTTAATTGTGATCTTAGGGTGTCAATTTTTTATCTTTCCTGCTTTCTCTTGTGGGCATTTAGTGCTATAAATTTCCCTCTACACACTGCTTTAAATGTGTCCCAGAGATTCTGGTATGTTGCATCTTTCTTGTCATTGGTTTCAAAGAACATCTTTATTTCTACCTTCATTTCGTTATGTACCTAGTAGTCATTCAGGAGCAGGTTGTTCAATTTCCATGTACTTTAGCAGTTTTGATTGAGTTTCATAGTCCTTGATTGCACTGTAGTCTGAAAGACAGTTTGATATAATTTCTGTTCATATTTTCAGTCTATGTGTGTCTGTGCATGTGAGATGGGTCTCCTGAATACAGCAGACTGATGGGTCTTAACTGTTTATCCAATTTGGCAGTCTGTGTCTTTTAATTGGACAATTTATTCCATTTATATCTAAGGTTAATATTGTTATGTGTGAAAATGATCCTGACATTATTATATTAGCTGGTTATTTTGCTCATTAGTTGATGCAGTTTCTTCCTAGCATCGATGGTCTTTACATTTTGGCATGGTTTTGCAGTGGCTGGTACCGTTTGTTCCTTTCCGTGTTTAGTGCTTCCTTCAGGATCTCTTGTAGGGGAGGCCTGGTGATGACAAAATCTCTAAGGATTTACTTCTTTGTAAAGGATTTTATTTCTCCTTCACTTATGAAACTTAGTTTGGCTAGATATGAAATTCTGGGTTTAAAATTCTTTTCTTTAAGAATGTTGAATATTGGCCCCCACTCTCTTCTGGCTTGCAGAGATGCTGCTGAGAGATCTGCCATTATTCTGATGGGCTTCCCTTTGTGGGTAACCCGATCTTTCTCTCTGGCTGCCCTTAACATTTTTTCCTTCATTTCAACTTTGGTGAATCTGACAATTATGTGTCTTGGAGTTGCTCTTCTTGAGAAGTATCTTTGTGGCATTCTCTGTATATCCTCAATTTGAATGTTGGCCTGCCTTACTAGGTTGGGGAAGTTCTCCTGGATGATATCCTGCAGAGTGTTTTCTAACTTGGTTCCTTTTTCCCCGTCACTTTCAGGCACACCAATCAGATGCAGATTTGCTCTTTTCACATAATCCCATATTTCTTGTAGGCTTTGTTCATTTCTTATTACTCTTTTTTTCTCTACACTTCTCTTCTCACTTCATTTCATTCATTTGATCTTCATTCACTGATGCTCTTTCTTCTAATTGATCAAGTCGGTTACTGAAGCTTGTGCATCTGTCACGTAGTTCTCGTGTCATTGTTTTCATCTCTATCAGTTCTTTTAAAGTCTTCTCTGTATTGATTATTCTAGTTATCCATTCATCCATTCTTTCTTCATGGTTTTTAGTTTCTTTGCGCTGGTTACGTAATTCCTCCTTTAGCTCTGAGAAGTTTGATCGACTGAAGCCTTCTTCTCTCAACTCGTTAAAGTCATTCTCCATCCAGATTTGTTCCGTTGCTGGCAATGAGCTGCATTCCTTTGGAGGGGGAGATGTGCTCTGATTTTTTGAATTTCCAGCTTTTCAGCACTGCTTTTTCCCCATCTTTGTGGTTTTATCTTCCTTTGGTCTTTGATGATGGTGACATACTGATGGGGTTTTGGTGTGGGGTTTTGGTCCTTTCTGTTTGTTAGTTTTCCTTCTAACAGTCAGGACCCTCAGCTGCAGGTCTGTTGGAGTTTGCTTGAGGTCTTCTCCAGACCCTGTTTGCCTGGGTATCAGCAGTGGAGGCTGCAGAAGATAGAATATTGCTGAACAGTGAGTCTTGCTGTCTGATTCTTGCTCTGGAAGCTTTACCTCAGTGGTATACCTAGCCATGTGAGGTGTGAGGTGTCGGTCTGTACCTAGTGAGGGATGTCTGCCAGTTAGGCTACTCAGGGGTCATAGACCCACTTGAGTAGGCAATCTGTCTGTTCTCAGATCTCAACCTCCGTGCTTGGAGAACCACTGCTCTCTTCAAAGCTGTCAGACAGAGACTTTTACATCTGCAGAGGTTTCTGCTGCTTTTTGTTTAGCTATGTCCTGTCCTCAGAGGTGGAGTCTACGGAGGCAGGCAGGCCTCCTTGAGCTGTGTTGGGCTCCACCCAATTCGAGCTTCCTGTTGGCTTTGTTTACCTACTTAAGCCTCAGCAATGGTGGGCGCCCCTCCCCCAGCCTCACTGCTGCCTTGCAGTTAGATCTCAGACTGCTGTGCTAGCAATGAGGGAGGCTCTGTGGGCATGGGACCCTCCCAGCCAGGTGTGGGATATAATCTCCTGGTGTGCCATTTGCTAAGACCCTTGGTAAAGCACAGTATTAGGGTGACAGTTGCCGGAGTTTCCAGGTGTTGTGTGTCTCAATTTCCCTTGACTAGGAAAAGGAATTCCCTTCCCCCTTGCCCTTCCCAGGTGAGGTGATGCCTCGCCCTGCTTCAGCTCTTGCTGGTCGGGCTGCACCTGCAGACCAGCATTGACTGTCCAACATGCTCCAGTGAGATGAACTTGGTACATCAGTTGAAAATGCAGAAATCACCCATCTTCTTTGTCACTCATGCTGGGAGCTGAAGGCTGGAGCTCTTCCTTTTCAGCCATCTTGGGTGCCCCCCAGCCATTTTAAATGTATAGGTTCTGGAGGCTTAACAATGGCCGCCATTGGGAGTGGATCCAAGATGGCCGAATAGGAGCAATTTCAGTCTACAGCTCCCAGGATGAGTGATGTAGAAGGTGGATGATTTCTGCATTTCCAAATGAGATGCTGGGTTCATCTCACTGGGGTGTTTCGGACAGTGGGTGCAGAACAGTAGGTGTAGCCCAACGAGCGTGAGCCAAAGCAAGGCGAGGCATGACCTCACCTGGGAAGTGCAAGGGGTCAGGGAATTCCCTTTCCTAGCCAAGGAAAGCTGTGACAGATGGCATCTGGAAAATCGGGGCACTCCCACCCTAATACTGCACTTTTCCAATGGCCTTAGCAAACTGCACACCAGGAGATTATACCCTGCTCATGGCTCGGAGGGTCCCATGCCCACAGAGTCTCACTCATTGCTAGCACAGCAGTCTGAGATCAAACTGCAAGGCGGCAGTGAGGCTGGGGGAGGGGTGCCCACTGTTGCTGAGGCTTGAGTAGGTAAACAAAGCAGCCAGGAAGCTCAAACTGGGTGGAGCCCAACACAGCTCAAGGAGGCCTGCCTGCCTCTGTAGACTCCACCTCTGGGGTCAGGGAAGAGCCAAAAAAAAAAAAGCAGCAGAAATCTCTGCAGACTTAAATGTCTCTGTCTGACAGCTTTGAAGAGAGTAGTGGTTCTCACAGCAGGTAGTTTGAGATCTGAGATCAGAGAGGCTGCCGCCTCAAGTGGGTCCCTGACCCCCACATAGCCTAACTGGGAGGCACCCCAAGGAGGGGCAGACTGACACCTCACACAGCCAGGTACCCCTCTGAGATGAAGCTTCCAGAGAAACAATCAGGCAGCAACACTCGCTGTTCAGCAATATTCTATCTTCTGCAGCCTCCGCTGCTGATACCCAGGCAAACAGGGTCTGAAGTGGACCTCCAGCAAACTCCAACAGACCTGCAGCTGAGGGTCATGGCTGTTAGAAGGAAAACTAACAAACAGAAAGGACATCCACACCAAAACCCCATCTGTATGTCACCATCATCAAAGACCAAAGGTGGATAAAACCACAAAGAAGGGGAAAAAACAGAGCAGAAAAGCTGAAATTCAAAAAAATCAGAGCACCCCTCCCCCTCCAAAGGAATGCGGATCCTTGCCAGCAATGGAATAAAACTAGATGGAGAATGACTTTGATGAGTTGAGAGAAGAAGACTTCAGTCGATCAAACTTCTCAGAGCTAAAGGAGGAAGTTCGAACCCATTGGAAAGAAGCTAAAAACCTAGAAAAGAGATTAGAAGAATGGCTGACTAGAATAACCAGTGTAGAGAAGTCCTTAAATGACCTGAAGGAGCTGAAACCATGGCACGAGAACTACATGACAAATGCACAAGATTTAGTAGCTGATTTGATCAAGTGAAAGAAAGGACATCAGTGATTGAAGATCAAATGAATGAAATGAAGCAAGAAAAGTAGTTTAGGAAAAAAAGAGTTAAGAGAAACTAACAAAGCTTCCAAGAAATGTGGGACTATGTGAAAAGACCAAATCTATATCTGTTTGGTGTACCTGAAAGTGACAGGGAGAAAGGAACAAAGTTGGAAAACGCTCTTCAGGATATGATCCAGGAGAGCTTCCCCAACCTAGGGAGGCAGGCCAACATTCAAAATCAGGAAATACAGAGAACGCCAGAGATACTCCTCGAGAAGAGCAACTCCAAGACATATAATTGTCAGATTCACCAAAGCTGAAATGAAGGAAAAAATGTTAACGGCAGCCGGAGAGAAAGGTCGGGTTACCAACAAAGAGAAGCCCATTAGACTAACAGCAGATCTCTCAGCAGCATCTCTGCAAGCCAGAAGAGAGTAGGGGCCAATATTTAACATTCTTAAAGAAAAGAATTTTAAACCCAGAATTTCATATCCAATCAAACTAAGATTCATAAGTGAAGGAGAAATAAAATCCTTTACAGACAAGCAAATGCTTAGAGATTTTATCAACACCGGGCCTACCCTACGAGAGATCCTGGTGGAGGACTAAACATGGAAAGGAACAACTGGTACCAGCCACTACAAAAGTATGCCAAATTGTAAAGACCATTGATGCTAGAAAGAAGCTGCATCAACTAATGAGCAAAATAACCAACTAACATCATGACAGCATCAAATTCACACATAAAAATATTAACCTTAAATGTAAATGGATTAAATTCTCCAATTAAAAGACACAGACTGACAAATTGAATAGAGTCAAGACCCACGAGTGTGCTGTATTCAGGAGACACATCTCACATGCAGAGACACACATAGACTCAAAATAAAGGGATGGAGGAAGATCTACCAAGAAAATGGAGAACAAAAAAAGCAGGGAGTGCAATCCTAGTCTCTGATAAAACAGACTTTAAACTATCAAAGATCATAGGAGACAAAGAAGGTCATTACATAATGGTAAAGGGATCAATTCATCAGGAAGAGCTAACTATCCTAAATATATATGGACCCAATACAGGAGCACCCAGATTCATAAAGCAAGTCCTTAGAGACTTACAAAGAGACCTAGACTCCCACACAATAATAATGGGAGACTTTAACACCACATTGTCAGTATTAGACAGATCAAGGAGACAGAAGTTTAACAAGGATATCCAGGAATTGAACTCAGCTCTGCACCAAGCAGACATAATAGACATCTACAGAACTCTCCACCCCAAATCAACAGAATATACATTCTTCTCAGCACCACATCGCACTTATTCCAAATTTGACCACATAGTTGGAAGTAAAGCACTCCTCAGCAAATATGAAAGAACAGAAACTATAACAAACTGTCTCTCAGACCACAATGCAATCAAACTAGAACTCAGGATCAAAAAACTCAGTCAAAACCACTCAACTATATGGAAACTGAACAACCTACTCCTGAATGACTACTGGGTACATAACGAAATGAAGGTAGGAATAAAGATGTTCTTTGAAACCAATGAGAACAAAGACACAACATACCAGAATCTCTGGGACACATTTAAAGCAATGTGTAGAGGGAAATTTATAGCACTAAATGCCCACAAGAGAAGGCAGGAAAGATCTAAAATTGACACCCTAACATCACAATTAAAAGAACTAGAGAAGCAAGAGCAAGCACATTCAAAAGCTAGCAGAAGACAAGAAATAATTAAGATCAGAGCATAACTGAAGGTGATAGAGACACAAAAAAAACCTTCAAAAAATCAATGAATACAGGAGCTGGTTTTTTGAAAAGATCAACAAAATTGATAGACCGCTAGCAAGACTAATAAAGAAGAAAAGAGAGAAGAATCAAATAGATGCAATAAAAAATGATAAAGGGGTTGTCACCACTGATGCTACAGAAATACAAACTACCATTAGAGAATACTATAAACATCCCTATGCAAGTAAACCAGAAAATCTAGAAAAAAAATGAATACATTCCTAGACACATACACCCTCCCAAGACTAAACCAGGAAGAAGTTGAATCCCTGAATAGACCAGTAACAGGCTCTGAAATTGAGGCAATAATTAATGGCCTACCAACCAAAAAAAGTCCAGGACCAGACGGATTCACAGCCAAATTCTACCAGAGGTGCAAGGAGGAGCTGGTACCATTCCTTCTGAAACTATTCCAATCAATAGAAAAAGAGGGAATCCTCCCTAACTCATTTTATGAGACCAACATCATCCTGATACTAAAGCCTGGCAGAGACACACACAAAAAAAGCGAATTTTAGACCAATATCCCTGATTAACATCGACGCAAAAATCCTCAATAAAATACTGGCAAACTGAATCCAGCAGCGCATCAAAAAGCTTATCCGCCATGATCAAGTGGACTTCATCCCTGGGATGCAAGACTGGTTCAACATATGCAAATCCATAAATGTAATCCAGCATATAAACAGAACTAAAGACAAAAACCACATGATTATCTCAATAGATGCAGAAAAGGCCTTCGACAAAATTCAACAGCCCTTCATGCCAAAAACTCTCAATAAATTAGATATTGATGAGATGTATCTCAAAATAATAAGAGCTATTTATGACAAACCCACAGCCAATATCATACTGAATGGGCAAAAACTGGAAGCATTCCCTTTGAAAACCGGCACAAGACAGGGATGCCATTTATTCAGTTAGGAAAAGAGGAAGTCAAATTGTCCCTGTTTGCAGATGACATGATTGTACATTTAAAAAACCCCATCATCTCAGCCCAAAATCTCCTTAAGCTCATAAGCTGTTTCAGCAATGTCTCAGGATACAAAATCAATGTGCAAAAATCACAAGCATTCTTGTACACCAATAACAGACAAAAAGACAGCCAAATCATGAGTGAACTCCCATTCACAGTTGCTTTAAAGAGGATAAAATACCTAGAAATCCAACTTACAAGCTATGTGAAGGACCTCTTCAAGGAGAACTACAAAGCACTGCTCAATGAAATAAAAGAGGACACAAGCAAATGGAGAACATTCCATGCTTATGGATAGAAAGAATCAATATCATGAAAATGGCCATATTGCCCAAGGTAATTTATAGATTCAATGCCATCCCCATCAAGCTACCAATGAATTTCTTCACAGAATTGGAAAAAACTGCTTTAAAGTTCATATGGAATCAAAAAAAGACCCCAAATTGCCAATACAATCCTAAGCCAAAAGAACAAAGCTGGAGGCATCATGCTACCTGACTTCAAACTATACTACAAGACTACAGTAATCAAAATAGCATGGTACTGGTACCAAAACAGAGATGTAGGCCAATGGAAGAGAACAGAGTCTTCAGAAATAATGGCACACATCTACAGCCATCTGATCTTTGACAAACCTGACAAAAACAGAAATGGGGAAAGGATTCCCTATTTAATAAATGGTGCTGGGAAAACTGTCTAGCCACATGTAGAAAGGTGAAACTGGATCCCTTCCTTACACCTTATACAAAAATTAATTCAAGATGGATTAAAGACTTAAATGTGAGACCTAAAACCATAGAAGACCTAGTAGAAGACCTAGCCAATACCATTCAGGACATAGGCATGGGCAAGGACTTCATGTCCAAAACACCAAAAGCAATGGTAACAAAGCTAAAATTGACAAATGGGATCTAATTAAACTAAAGAGCTTCTGCACTGCAAAAGAAACTACCATCAGAGTAAACAGGCAACCTACAGAATGGGAGAAAATGTTTGCAATATGCTCATCTGACAAAGGGCTAATATCCGAAATCTACAAAGAACTCAAACAAATTTACAAGAAAAAAACAAACAACCCCATCAAAAAGTGGGCAAAGGATATGAAGAGACACTTCTCAAAAGAAGACATTTATGTGGCCAACAGACACATGAAAAAATGCTCATCATCACTGGCCATCAGAGAAATGCAAATCAAAACCACAATGAGATACCATCTCACACCAGTTTGAAGGGTAATCATTAAAAAATCAGGAAACAACAGGTGCTGGAGAGGATGTGGAGAAATAGGAACACTTTTACACTGTTGGTGGGACTGTAAACTAGTTCAACCATTGTGGAAGACAGTGTGGCGATTCCTCAAGGATCTAGAACTAGAAATACCATTTGATCCATCTATCCCATTACTGGGCATATACCCAAAGGATTATAAATCATGCTGCTATAAAGACACATGCACACCTATGTTTATTGTGGCACTGTTCACAATAGCAAAGACTTAGATCCAACCCAAATGTCCATCAATGTTAGACTGGATTAAGAAAATGTGGCACATGTGCACCAAGGAATACTATGCAGCCATAAAAAAGGATGTGTTCATGTCCTTTGTAGGGACATGAATGAAGCTGGAAAGCATCATTCTCAGCAAACTATCTCAAGGACAAAATACAAACACTGCATGTTCTCACTCATAGGTGGAAATTGAACAATGAGAACACTGGACACAGGAAGGGAAACATCACACACCGGGGCCTGTCATGTGGTTGGGGCAGGGGAGGGATAGCATTAGATGTACCTAATGTAAATGTCGAGTTAATGGGTGCAGCACACCAACATGGCACATATATACATATGTAAAAAACCTGCATGTTGTGTACATGTATCCTAGAACTTAAAGTATGATAAAAAATATATATACATAATTTAAAAAAAAAAAATGGCCAACATCAAAAATGATATCCTAAACCTTGGTAGGAACTTTGTCATTCCACTTCAAGTGATTCCTTTAAACCTTGCAAATTTTTTCCTAGTCCCATACCAGGGATATACCCCATTTCATGCATCATATATTGACTTTGAGGGCTTATATAATTGCTCAGGAATTAGAACTTGCACTCCCCTTTGTTGTAATAAATCTCCCCTCCCATAAATTTATAGGTACAGAAGTTATAATTGGTTTAATAGTCCTAGGTTGTCCATCGGGCCCTTCACAATGCAAAATATAACTATTTTGATATACTTCAGGGGCTTTACCAACTCCAACCATGTTAAATTGAGCTGGTTGAATTTGCCATCCAGACGGCCAGGGCTGTAGAGAAAAGATTGAAATGTTTGCTCCTGTGTCTACCAAACCTTTTAATTTCTTTTCCTGAAAAGTTATTTCACAGGCAGGACATTTATCAGTAATTTGATTCACCCAATAAGCTGCTTTGTCTTGTTTATTTGTGCTTCTAAATCCTCCTGTTTGTTTAGTTTCACTTTTCCCCATTTTCACATACGGCACAATAAGGATTTGTGCTATATTCTCTCCTGGCTTTGCTTTCCAGGGAACATAAGTAGATATAACAATTTGAATTTCCCCATTGTAATCTGAATCAATGACTCCTGTATGTACTTCCACTCCTTTAAAATTAAATTAGATCTACTTAGAAGTAACCCTACCATCACCACTGGCGTCATCTGACTGGAAACAGCAACATTCTTTAACAGTCCCATTACAAAAGGAGAACCTGGTCTATATTGATTAATAGCTTGCTTAAATTCTTTGAGTAATTTCAAAGGAAAGGCTCAAATGTAGCTATAATATTTCCCTGTTGATCTGGGGGGTGTATCCTAACAAGAAACTGCCAAGCCTTTTTACTACCCTCTCGCCTAGCTTGCTGGATTCCTGCCTGAATAGAACTGAGAGTGGTCACTTGAGGTGCTGCCCGAACAGTCACTAACACAACTACTTTTTGCCCAGTGTCTTCTGGAAAAGAAAGATCTGGAGTGTGAGGCAACTCTTTTTCTTCAAAATAATGAGGGGGTGTAGAAGGGTGGGGATGAACCTCTCCCTCCTTTGCCACTTTAACTTTCCCTGGCAAAGAAACCTGCTCTGTCACCTCTTCTGTTACTTCATTATACTCTCCTTCCTCCTCATCATCAATGTGAAAAGGTTCCAAGGTGGAACAAACCAGAGCCCACACTTGTCCCATTGTTACCCTGATGCTTCCAAGCTCCCCTTCTTACTCACCATGGGAATTGCCTCAGAGTACTCGGGTGTCCTGCAGCTTAGTTCCATGTTCTCCAACCATCACTTCAATGTCCCTTCAACCCGGGTTCGACCCCCCCATGTATGGGCACCACCTGCTGAGACCAGCTTGGTCGTGAAGACTCTAACCCAGTGGTGCTAGGAGAATTAAAGACACACACACAGAGAAATATAGAGTGTGGAGTGGGAAATCAGGGGGCTGACAGCCTTCAGAGCTGAGAGCCACGAACAGAGTTTTACCCACATATTTATTTACAGTAAGCCAGTGATAAGCATTGTTTCTATAGACTATAGATTAACTAAAATGGGAAACAAAGGGATGGGCTTAAAGAGAGGGATGGGCTGTAGCTAGTTATCTGCAACAAGAACATGTTCTTAAGGCATAGATCACTCATGCTATTGTTTGTGGCTTAGGAATGCCTTAAGCAGTTTGCCACCCTGGGTGGGCCAGGTTTTCCTTGCCCTCATTCTGGTAAACCCACAACCTTCAGCGTGGGTGTCATGGCCATCACGAACATGTCACAGTGCTGCAGAGATTTTGTTTATGGCCAGTTTTGGGGCCTGCTCCCAACACTTCCCACCCTTTCCCCCTGAGTCCCAAAACTCCATTGTGTCATTCCTATGCCTTTGCATCCTCATTCTTTAGCTCCAACACATGAGTGAGAACATACAAAGTGTGATTTTCCATTCTTGAGTTACTTCACTTAGAATAATGGTCTTCAATCTCATCCAGGTTGCTGCTAATGTCATTAATTCATTTCTTTTTTGTGGCTGAGTAATATTCCATTGTGTATATATACCACAGTCTCTTTATACCTTGGTTGATGGGCATTTGGAATAGTTCCACATGTCTGCAACTGCAAATTGTGCTGTTATAAATATGCGGGTTCAAGTATGTTTTTCATGTGACTTCTTTTCCTCTGGGTAGATACCCAGTAGTGGTATTGTTGGATCAAATGGTAGTTCTACTTTTAGTTATTTAAGGAATCTTCACGCTGCTTTCCATAATGGTTTTACTAGTTTACATTTCCACCAGCAGTGTAAAAGTGTTCCCTGTTCACCACATCCACATCAAGATCTTTTTTTTTTTTATTTTAGTTTTTCACTGTGGCCATTCTTGCAGGAGTGAGGTAGTATTGCATTGTGATTTGGATTTGCATTGCTCTGATTATTAGTGATGTTGGGCACTTTTTCATATGTTTTTTGGCCATTTGTACATCTTTTTTTGAGAATTTTCTATTCATGTCTTTATCCCACTTTTTGATGGGATTGTTTGTTTCTTTCTTACTAATTTATTTGAGTTAATTGTAGATTCTGGATATTAGTCCTTTGTTAGATGTATAGATTATGAAGATTTTTATCCTACTCTGTGGGTTTTCTTTTTACTCTGCTGACTGTTCCTTGGGACATGCAAAAGCTCTTTAATTAAGTTTCAGCTATTTATCTTTGTTGTTATTGCATTTGCTTTTTGGGTTTTTGGTCATGAAATCCTTGCCTAAGCTGATGTCTAGAAAACATTTTTCCAATGTTATCTTCTAGAATTTTTATAGTTTCAGGTCTTGGATAAAAGTCCTTGATACATCTTGAGTTGATTTTTTTATAAGGTGAGGGAAGAGGATCCAGTTTCATCCTGCTACATGTGGCTTGCTAATTATCCCAGCAACATTTGTTGAATAGGGTGTCATTTCCCCACTTTATGTTTTGGTTTGCTTTGTCGAAGATCAGTTGGCTGTAAATATTTGGGTTTATTTCTGAGTTCTCTATTCTGATCCCTTAGTCTATGTGCCTATTTTTATACCAGTAGCATGCTGTTTCGGTGACTATAGCCTTATAGTATAGTTTGAAATCAGGTAATGTGATGTCTCCAGATTTGTTCTTTTTGCTTCTTCTTGCTTTAGATATGCAGGCTCTTTTTTGGTTCTACGTGAATTTTATAATTGTTTTTCTAACTCTGTGAAGAATTAGAAAAGGTGGTATTTTAATGGGGATTGCATTGAATTTGTAGATTCATTTTGGCAGTATGGTGATTTTTTACAATATTGATTCTACCCATCCATGAGCATGGGATGTGTTTCCATTTGTTCGTGTCATCTATGATTTCTTTCAGCAGTGTTTTGCAGTATTCCTTGTAGAGATTTTTCACCTCCTTTTTTAGGTATATTCCTAAGGGTTTTTTTTTTTTCTTGCAGCTATTGTAAAACAAATTGAGTTCTTGATTTGATTCTCTGCTTGGTCATTTTTGGTGTATAGGAGAGCTACTGATTTGTGTACATTAACTTTCTTTTTTATTACACTTTAAGTTCTAGGGTACAGGTGCACAATGTGCAGGTTTGTTACCTATGTATACATGTGCCATGTAGGTGTGTTGCACCCATTAACTCATCATTTACACTACATATATCTCTTAATGCTATCCCTTCCCCCTCCCCCCACCCCACGACAGGCCCCGGTGTGTGACGTTCCCCACCCTGTGTCCAAGTGCTCTCATTGTTCAATTCCCACCTATGAGTGAGAACATGTGGTGTTTGGTTTTCTGTCCTTGTGATAGTTTGCTCAGAATGATGGTTTTCAGCTTCATCCATGTCCCTACAAAGGACATGAACTCATCCTTTTTTATGGCTGCATAGTATTCCATGGTGTATATGTGCCACATTTTCTTAATCCCATCTATCATTGATGACATTTGGGTTGGTTCCAAGTCTTTGTTATTGGGAATAGTGCCACAATAACACTTCTCAAAAGAAGAGATTTATGCAGCCAACAGACACATGAAAAAATGCTCATTATCACTGGCCATCAGAGAAATGCAAATCAAAACCACAATGAGATACCATCTCACACCAGTTAGAAGGGCAATCATTAAAAAGTCAGGAAACAACAGGTGCTGGAGAGGATGTGGAGAAATAGGAACACTTTTACACTGTTGGTGGGAGTGTAAACTAGTTCAGCCATTGTGGAAGACAGTATGGTGATTTCTCAAGGATCTAGAACTAGAAATACCACTTGACCCAGCCATCCCATTACCATGTATATACCAAAGGATTATGAATCATGCTGCTTTAAAGACACATGCACACTTATGTTTATTGTGGCACTATTCACAATAGCAAAGACTTGGAACCAACCCAAATGTCCATCAATGATAGGCTGGATTAAGAAAATGTGGCACATATACACCATGGAATACTATGCAGCCATAAAAAAGGATGAGTTCGTGTCCTTTGTAGGGACATGGATGAAGCTGAAAACCATCATTCTGAGCAAACTATCACAAGGACAGAAAACCAAACACCGCATAGTCTCACTCATAGGTGGAAAGTGAACAATGAGAACACTTGGACACAGGGTGGGGAACATCACACACCGGGGCCTGTCCAGGGGTAGAGGTGGTAGAATTAGGAGATATACCTAATGTAAATGATGAGTTAATGGGTGCAGCACACCAACATGGCACATGTATACATATATAACAAACCCGCACATTGTGTACATGTACCCTATAACTTAAAGTATAATTTTAAAAATAAATAAAAGTTGTTGTAGTTATTATTTACAATTCCTCTATCATGTATCCTTTCTACTTAAAAAAATGAGTAGTTTACACACCACAGTTACAGTGCTATTATATTCTACGTTTTTCTTTTTACTTACTATTATCAGTGAGTTTCGTACCTTGAGATGATTTCTTACTGCTCATTAACGTCCTTTTCTTTCTTATTGAAGTACTCCTTTTAGCATTTCTTGTAGAATAGATCTCGTGTTGATGAAATCCCTCAGCGTCTGTTTGTCTGGGAAAGCCTTTATTTCTCCTTTATGTGTGAAAGATATTTTCGTTGGATATATTATTCTAGGGTAAAAGTTTCTTTCCTTCCGTACTTTAAATATGACATGCCACTCTCTCCTGGCCTGTAAAGTTTCCACTGAAAAGTCTACTGCCATATGAACTGGAGCTCCATTGTATGTTATTTGTTTCTTTTCTCTTGCTGCTTTTTGGATCCTTTCTTTATCTTTGACCTTTGGAAGTTTGATGACTAAGTGCCTTGAGATAGTCTTCTTTGGGTTAAATCTGCTTGATGTTCTATACTTCTTGTACTTGGATATTGACAAATTTCTCTAGGTTCAGGAACTTCTCTGTTATTATCCTTTGAATAAACTTTCTACCCCTATCTCTTTCTCTACTTCCTCTTTATGGCTAATAACTGATTTAACATTTTAATGCTATTTTCTAGATCCTTTAGGCATGCTTTCTGGTTTTTCGCTCTTTTTTTTTTTTTTGTACCCACTGACTGTGGATTTTCAAATAGCCTTTCTTAAAGCTCACTAAATCTTTCTTCTGCTTAATAAAATCTGCTATTAACTCTAATTCAGTTATGAATTAAACTATATGATTCTTCAGTATGTCAATTGTATCTTTCACCTGCAGAATTTTTGTTTGATTATTTTTAATTGTTTCAGTATCTGTTAAATTTATCTGATAGAATTCTGAATTCTTCCTCTGTGTTTTCTTGAATTCATTTCAGTTTCCTCAAAATAGCTATTTGAGGAATATCCTTCTGAACTTTCACATATGTCTGTTTCTCCAAAATTGCTCCCTGGTGCCTTATTCAGTCCATTTTGTAAGTTCATGTTTTTCTGCGTGGTGCTGATGCTAGCAGATGTTCTTTGGTGTCTGCGAATTGAAGCATTAGGTATTGATTTTAGTGTTAACTATCTGAGCTTATTTGTAGCAGTCCTTCTTAGGAAATCTTTCCAGATACTTGAAAGAACATGAGTGTTGTGATCTAAGCTCTATCTGCTTTAAGGAGCACCCCAAGCCCAATAATGCTGTGGTTCTTACAGACTCATAGAGGCACTGCCTTGATGGTCTTGGGCAAGATCTGAGAGAAATCTTTGGATTACCAGGCAAAGACTCTTGTTCTCTTTCCTTACTTTCTTCCAAACATACAGAGCCTCTCTATCTATTCTGAGCCACCTAAATCTGGAGATGCAGTTACACAAGCACCCCTGTGGCCACCACCACTATGACTTTGCTGGCTTAGGCCTGAACCCAGCACAGCACTGGGTCCTACCCAAGGACTGCTGTAACTACTCCCTGGCTACTGCCTATGTTTTCTCAAGTGCCTAGGGGCTCTACAATCAGCAAGTACAAAAGCTAACCAGAACTGTGTCCTTCTCTTCAGGTCAATTAGATCCCAAGGCTCCCTGTGGGTCCAGGGGTGTCATCTGGGAGTCAGCAACGAGAGTCAAAAACCTTAGAATTCTACCTGGTATTCTGTTAGACTGCAGCTGAGCTGGCATTCAAACCACAAGATGCCATCCTTTCCGTTCTTTCCTCCCCTCTCTAAGGGCAGAGGAGCCTCACCCCATACTTACCACCACTCCAGGCCGTGAGTACTTCCAGACTACTGGTGATGTTTCCTTAAGGCTCAAGGGCTCTTCAGTCAGTTTGTGGTAAATGCTGCCTGGCCTGGAACTCACCCTTCATGGAAGTGGGGTTCCCTTTGGCCAAGACCAAGTTACAGAAATGCCATCCAAAAATCAAGTCCTGGAATATCAGGCACCACCAAGAGCTCAGTTGGTTCTTTACCCACCTGTGGCTGTGCTGGTACCTAAGGTGTAAGACATAGTTCCTTTTACTTTTTTTCTGCTTTTCTTAAGCAGAAGTTTTGCCCCATAGTCACCACAGTTGGTAATGTGCTGAGTCTCATCTGAAGTCGGCAAGTCACAGATTCTCTGCCAAAGCCTTCAATGTAGTACCTGGGTATCACTGATGGTCATTCCGGTCCCAGGAGCTCTTGAGTTAGCATGTGACAAATGTTGCCAAAACTGGATCCTTTTCTTCAAGGCCCAGGGTATGTCTAGAAATGTAATCTGGTAGCTAGGGCCTGGAAAGAAGACCTCGTAACTCTAACTGGTTGTGGCTGAATTGGTATCCATAATGCAAGACAACATCCACCCCACTCTTCCCTCTTCTCTCCTCAAGTGGAAGGAAGGGTTTTCTTTTGGAGCTGTGAGCTGTGCAGCCTGGGATTAGATGATAGAGTGATGCCAGCAGTCTTTTTGCTGCCCCTGCTGGTGTCCCATTATGTCACATTCCCCTCCAGTCACTGTCTTTGGGCCTAATTCCGCACTAGGTTGTGCCTAATAGTTGCAGTTCTCATGGCCTAGACTGCCTTTCAAGTTTACTTGGAGACAGAGAGCACCATAATCCTTGATGGTGAGGTTTGCAGAAACTCTAGTTCAGACTGCTGAGATCTATGGTTCCCCTCTGGCTAGGGCTAGTTTAAATGCTCCCTATATGGGTAAGCATTATCTGAGTTTGGTCTGGTTTTCCTTTCTGTTCTCACAGGACAATACTGAGTTAAATGCCTTACAATTGTGTTCTCCCTCCCCCAGTGCCCAGAGATGTTCTCTGCAGCACACTGCTGCTGCCAGGGGAGTTGGGGGGGGGGTGTGGTTCTTATTAATTCACAACTATGTTTTCTGTCTCTTCAGTGCATCCTTCAGTGATATAAAGTTAAAACCAAGTACTATGCATGCTCACCTGATTTTCAGTTTTTAGATTGATCAATAGAAATTATCCAGCCTGAACAGTAGAGGAGGACAAAAGCAAGAGGCCTAACATTTGTGTCTCTTAAGTTAAAGAAGAAGATAAAGGATGTAGTGCTAGTAAAATAGGTGAAGGAATAATGACTGAAAATTTCCTGAAGTTGACCAAATAAATTGAATTTATTATTAAACATCTTCTGAAATAAAAAAAAAAAAGTTTTGTTTTTGTTTTTGTTTTTTCTGTATTGATAGTTTTTAACATGGTGTCATTGTGGGTGGTCAATCAGTAGAGCATTCTACTCCAACATCTTGCTCTGCCTCCAAAGCACAAAATTGTATGTTAATTTTATTTTATTCTCTTGTTCTGTTTTTTTCCAAATTTTCTACTGTGAATATGTATTAACTTTCCAAAGAGAAACTAACATGTTAGTTCTAAAAAATCAATTTCACCTAGAAGAAGGAGAACAGGGAAAACAAAAAGGGCTTGAAAATATTCATATTATTTTACCCAATAGTTCATGTAAGAATGTGGCCCAATCAGAATTTCCATTCTGTTTATCTAATCAGAGATAACCACAATGAGTTATGTACAAGGTTAATTGTTATAGCATAGTGTATTACAGGAAAATTTATAACTTAAGGTCTAAAAGTACAGTAGTAAATAAATTAATTATCGTTTATCTTCTTGATACTTACCAAGGAATTTTTATTTTTTTTTTGAGACAGAGTCTCACTCTGTCACCTTGACTGGAGTGCAGTGTGTGTTCTTAGCTCACTGTAAACTTCATCTCCTATGTGGAAGTGATTCTCCTGCCTCAACCTCTTGAGTAGCCCCTTGGTGTAGAAAACATTTAATGTTATTAAAAAATATTCACCTCATATTATTAAGTGAAAAACTAGGTTTTAAACAACACGTAGAGAACAAAACTATCCTTGTTTTAAAAAAAGTTTATATTCAATAAAGTTAGATGGCTAAGTACATATAATTGTGGAATGTCTTCAATGTAAAACCACATTGGGTTGCAAAAAAAGGAAAAAGTCCATTTTACTTGCAGACATGTCTGGCACACAATAAGCAGTGCATAACATTTGATGTTTTTGTCAATTTGTGCTGCTATAACAAAATAACTAAGACTGGGTTCTTTGTTATCAAAAAAAAGAGAGAAATTTATTTCCCACAGTTCTGATGGCTAGAAAGTTCAAAATCAAGGTGCTGACAGGTGTAGTGTCTGGTAAGGGCCTGGTCTCTGCTTCCAAGATGGCACTTTGTTGTTGCATGTTGCATCCTCTGGAGAAGATAAATGCTGTGTCTTCACATGTGGAAAGTATGGAAAGGAGCAAACCCACGCTCTCAAATTATTTTATGAATACCCAAATCCTATCCATAATGGCTTCAGTCTTGATTTAATCACCTCCTTAAGTCCTACTTAATATTATCACATTGGTGATTAAATATCAACATATTAAGTTTGAAAGACAATTTAGACCATAGCTTTTTAAAATTAGATTTTCTTTCATTTTTCTCTTTTATCCTCATATGCTATTCCTTAGCGACAACTATTGTTTAAAGTTTCTTGTCTATTTCTTCAGTAGATTTAAGGCCAAGAGTTAGGAGCATTACTGCTTGAAAAGGATTAACATGGAAAAAATTCATTCATCAGGGGATAAGAATTTCAGAGAGCCAGTTTTAAAAAGATTGTAGTGAGGTCAGCAATGAAAAGTAGAATGCAGGGATAAAAAGGCAGCATAATGAGAAGAGAGCTTGAAATTTATTTGCATTTGGAATAATGGTGAATAATGACAAGGATGAAACTCAAGGCCGGGCTGATCCATCTAAGGTGTAAGTCTCACCAGGATGAGGGCTATAAGAGACCTGATGAGGTTGATATATTGTCATCTTTGAACACCTTTTAAATAAAATGTTGCAAACATTCTGGGTTTTTCTCATGGTTAGGTGGCAGGAAGGATCAGCTAATTCCATGAGATGATAAATTTAATGGCAACTTTAGCATATAGGAAGCCACATTTATGACCTAGTGGAACTGTAGATTCTTAGAACACTTGAAAAAGAGACTGAAGGTGAGATAAAGAAACATGAGAAGATAAATAAAAGAAGATAGTTTCACAAAGAACAAGGAAGAAGAATTTTAGAAAGAGTGGTCAGTTTTGGCAAAAACTACAGTACTTAAATTTAGTCTTAAAATAGGCCAGTGAAATAAAGACAACAAACTACGTAGGTATATCAAACAAAAATTTACATCTCTCTTTAAAAACCCATTGCATTCATAAATCTGCTAAAATGGTACAACAAATGAAGTTAGAAAGCTGTGTTGTGTGTTGTTTTATGATTATCCTATCTTACTGAACTAAAATCCTATCCAAAAAAAAAAAAATACTATTGTCAACCATTTTTAGAATGTTGAAATCATTTGTATTTTTAAGTATCTTTTTTTTCACTGAAGGTCAAACAAATAAAAATCAGGCACTGACAAGGTTGAATTGTCCCATCTTGTAAGCAAATCTTTTACTGGAATTTTGCTTTGGCAGGCCAGGTCTTTTATTTTTCAGTACTTAGTGCTCTTTCTGAAGAAGAGAGGGTCATCCTGAGCATGTTCCTCCCACGGTCATTTATTTTCTCTCAAGCCAACTGGATGCTTCTCTGTCAGAAGGCTTCATATTTCTATCCAAAGAAATTATAAACACATTTTAGGGGTAACACAGATGTTTCTTTGCATAAATGCAGATGTTACATAAATCAATGTGCTTGTAATAATTACTTTAATCTTAATTCTTAAATTCTGCATTACAATTATTGAGTTTCATCAGATATTAATTTTTTATCATCCCCTATCTTTTACTATTAATTTGAATATACCTTATCAAATACTAAAATTTGAACTAATAGAGTTTTAAAAGGAAAAAAGTATAACTCTTTAATCTTTGGCTAACAAAGTTTAGTGTTAAGTGCACAAGGATATTAAGGGTATAAATTAAACCTTAGTCCTCACACTTCTTATATTATTTCCAAAGAGATCAATTTTTGATTCTTCAACAACTCCAATAATTTTTGCATGACATAAAATGTCTATCTTGATATAGCCATTTAGTCTTTATCTTACTCTACAGTCTCATCCTGGCCTCTACTGCTCTAGCATCATTGTCCCTATCAAATCAAGCTACTTAAAGCTATCTAAATCTCCTTAAATGTGATATTTCTCTCATGCCTGCAACTTTCAATAAACTATTTTCCCTACCACGATGCCCTTTCCTTAGATCCTCAACTGACTAAACTGACTAATCCCTAATGTTTTATTAAATGTTAGTCAAGAAATCATTTTCCAAAAAATTTCTCTATCTCTCTCTCATCTCTTTCTCCCTAAGATTGAGTTATGTGTCTCTAACTTGTGTCCTCGTGTCTCCATGTGCTCCTATTGCAAGTATCATCTTAAATTAGAATTTTTTAACTAACCTTATTGAGATACACTTTACAGAAAATAAAATACACACTTTAAATATACAGATTGGTGTGTTTTGGCAAGTGTATATATTTGTGTAATAACCACCCCACTTAAGGTGTAAAGTATTTCTATCACCAACATGAAAAAAAAAATCTTCCATACACATGCTCCTTGGAGTCAGTCACACCCACATAGGGAGACACTAATCTTATTTCTACAAATATAAATTAGTTTTTCTTATTCTAAAACTTCATTTAAATAAATCACACAACATGTGCTTTTTTGAGGTCAGCTTCTTTTGCTTAACACAACGCTTTTCACACATCTGTGTTATTGCATGTATCTACAGTTTACTCCTTATTACTGAGGGGTATTCCATTGTATGGATATACCACATTTTGTTTAACCACATACCTGTTGAAGGAAATTTGAGTGGTTTCCAGTTTGTCACTATTATGGAAAAAATGCTATTGACATTTGTATGCATATCTTTGTGTGGACATATGTTTTTATTTCTCTGAGTGATATGGTTTGGTTGTGTTCCCACCCAAATCTCATTTTGAATTGTAGCTTCCATAATTCCCAAGTGTTGCGGGAGGGACCCAGTCAGAGATACATGGCACATGGTGGCAGTTTCCCCCATACTGTTTTCATGGTAGTGAATATGTCTCACAAGACCTGATGGTTTTATAAGGGGTTTCCCCTTTTGCTTGGCTCTCATCCTCTCTTGTCTGCCACCTGTAAGACATTCCTTTCACATTCCACCATGAATGTGAGGCATCCACAGCCACGTGTAACTGTGAGTCCATTAAATCTCTTTTTCTTTATAAATTACCCAGTCTCAGGTATGTCTTTATCAGCAGTATAAAAATGAACTAATACATGTAAATGAAATCACACAGCACGTGCTTTTTTGAGGTTAGCTTCTTTTGCTTAACACAATGCTTTTCATGTATCTGTGTTGTTGCTTGTATCTACATTTCACTCCTTCTTATTGCTGAGGGGTATTCCATTGTATGGATATGCCACATTTTGTTTAACCACATACCTGTTGAAAAAAATGTGAGTGGTTTCCAGTTTGGCACTATTGTGGGAAAAAATGCTATCAACATTTGTATGTACATCTTTTTGTGGACATGTATTTTATTTATCCTGGGTAAATAACTCAGAGTAGAATTCCTAGGTTATATGGTAAGTGTATTTTTAATTTTGTAAGAAACTACCAAACTGTTTTTACAAAATGGTTGTGACATTGTACACATTTACCAGTAGTATATGAGTGCTCCAATTGCTCCAAAACTCCAAAGATACTTGGTATGGTCAGGTTTTTAATTTTTGCCATTCTAATGAGTCTGAAGTATTATGTCTTAGTCCATTTTGTGCTTCTAAAACACAATACTTGAGACAGTGTCTAAAGAAAATAAATGTGTTTCTTACAGTTCTAGAAGCTGAGGAGTCCAATGTCAAAGCATAGTCAGGTTTGGTGTTTAAATAAGAGCCTGGTATCCACTTCTAAAATGGTGCCTTGAGCATTGCATCCTCCAGTAGGGAGGAACACTGTTTCTCACATGGAAGTAGAAGAACTAAGACAGGGTGAGAGAGGGCAAGACTCACTCTTTTATACCATCACCAATTGTACTCATGAGGATGGAGCCCTCATGACTTAATCACCTCTTAAAGGTCCAACCTCTTAATACTGTTAAAATAGCCATTAAATTTCAACATGAGTTTTGGAGGGGACAAACATTCAAACCATAGCAAGTTATCTCATTGTGATTTTTATTTTCATTTATTTGATGACTAAAGTGTTCAGTATATTTTCACCTGCATTGGAATTTATTTATTTACATGTTTTTTGAGTCATCACATCATTTCTAAAATAATCTGATTTTGAAGTAAAAATCCATGTTTGAATCCCATATCTGCCATTTGCAGCTGATTGATCTAGAGCCACTATTCAGCCAGTCTGAGCCATAGTTAATTTCTCTGTAAAATTGAAATAATACATTTTCACAGGTAGATCTCACAGATAGATCATGTATGTGAGATACCTAGCAAAATGCCTCCTACATATAGATCTTAATAAATGGTAACTATGATTATTACTGTTGAAACTCATTTGTAATCCTTGCCAGTTTTCCTTCCAAGGACATAGTCAAAGAAGCATGACCTATAAGCCTTATCTGTAATCATAGCGCTGTTAACTCAAGTATTTGCTTTACACTTTCTCACCTACTGCTTTCCTCTATGCTTTTCAAGCTTCAAATGTTTAATGATTTTCCCAGTTTCTGTCTCAATCTCTCACAAAAGTGTAAGTACATGAAGTAAGCAACTATATCTGTATTATATATCTCTGTATCCTCTGCAACTAGACAAGTGTGATAAATATTTACTGAGTAAAAGAAGAAATACTTGTATCCTCTCTCTATCTCATTCTATGCATTGATGCACACACTGGTTGGCCTACCTGTTTTTCAGTTTTAATTTCTCCAGGAGATATAATGTGCTTTCTTTTGTAATTGTCCATGGATAAATCCTGCCTCACCCCCACTCGACCTAGACACTCAAAACACTACCGTAGACTCATTCACCCTTCTAGGATTATGCTTGTCTAGAAAGAGGCAAGATTTGGAGCCACAATTTTTAAATCAAACAATTCACAGTGACTTTTGATCATTCTTATCACTAGGATCCTGACCTAGAGAATTTCATACACAAGCTGTTGTAAACTCATAAGTGTAATTGACTCTGGTGCAATGTAGCATTCTTAAATATTCTCAGAATAAGCAGATGTTATTGTTGTTTTGCCCTGCAGAAAGTCAACAAGCAAAATGCCTTAAGCATCCCAAAAAAACTGTTTTCATAATCTTTGCTCTTGACCGATCCACTTTTGCTTTGAATGAATCCCTTCCACCTTTTGGTAGCTATCACTTTGATTGTGTTTTGTCTTCAGGATTATACTGGCAAAAGCCATGCTTTATCTCCTGTTATAATTCTTTGAATTCTGCTTCAGGATATTGACCCCACTTTAAAATTTTCACTAAAAGCTTTGCTCTTATGTGAAGCTGATCTAGTCACAATGGTTTTGACATCCATCAAGTAGAAAGATTACTCAATTTTAATCTTTCTGTCAGAATTGTGTGAGCTGAATCAATTGTGATGCTTATGGTATTGGCCATTTTTTCTGCTGTTAATTGTCAGTTCTTCAACAAGGGCAGGAATAAAATGAATTTTTTCTTCACAAATTGAAGTGGATGGTCTATGTGATGGACTTCATTTTCAACGTTGTCTTGTCCCTTTTTAAAACAAGTTATCTCCTTGAGACATTGTCTCCATAAACTTTTTGTGAAGCATCAATGACTTCACCATTTATTCATCAAGATTCACTATAAATTTGATGTTTGTTCTTGCTTTAATTTTCACAGAATTCGTGGTGCTCTGATAAGAGCTGTTTTCAAACTGATGTCTTAGGCTTCTTAGTGCCTCAAACTAAATCTTGTTCAGACATGATGCAATAAGATAGTATGAGTTTATGTTGGTGCAAAAAAAAAATTGAAATCAATGTGTAGTTTTTTCCTAATATGCATTTTCCATGAAAGTTTTGAAGACCCCTCATATACCACCTACTGTGTGCTAAATGTTGAGTATAAGAAGTGAACAAAACAGATATAATTCCTCTCTCCATGGCACTTTCAGTTTAGTTAGTTGTCCTATCTGATGAAGAAAAACATTGAACAACCAAATACATAATTATCAAATTGTATCAATTATGCCATCTATTTAGAAATTAACTTTTAATTTTTCTAGAATCAGCTCAAGCATTACTTCACCCGATAAACCATTTCTAACCTCCAGGGTAGAAGGGACCACTCTTGACCTTGATACCCTACCCTATACAGTCTTCTCTCATAGCTTCAACATTTTACTTATTTATGTACTTGTCAATTTCCCATTAGTACATAAAAGCATGTATCTCAATCAGTAATCAAACAATATCAATTGAAGTCCTTCTATATAGTAGGGACTGTGTAAGACATTGGACATATACTGATTAGTAAAACATTGATGAACAAAATCTACTGTTTTATAAATTAAAATCTAATAGATGAGTCACATAATTAAAGGAACAAATATATTACTACAAAATTCAATGCATTCTATAAAGAAAAGGAACAGGATTATAAAAACAATAATGAGAGACATAAGTTTGATTGAGGAATCAGGAAGGATTTCTCTGAAAAATAAATGCTTGAGCCAAGATTTGAAAGATCACGGCTGAGTGCGGTCACTCATGCCTGTAATCCTAGCACTTTGGAAGGCCAAAGCGGCTGGATCACTTGGGCTCAGGAGTTTAAGACCAGCCTGGGAAACATGCTGAAACTCTGTTTCTACAAAAAAATACAAAAATTAGCCAGGCATGGTGGTGCATAACTGTAGTCCCAGCTACTTGGGAGGCTGTGGTAGGAAATCACCTAAGCCTAGGGTGTTCAACGCTGCAGTGGGCCATGACAGTGCCACTCCAGCCTGGATGACCAAACAAGACCCTGTCTCAAAAAAGAAAGGAAGGAAGGAAGGAA
Organism: Macaca fascicularis; assembly: GCF_037993035.2. Classification (NCBI taxonomy): domain Eukaryota; kingdom Metazoa; phylum Chordata; class Mammalia; order Primates; family Cercopithecidae; genus Macaca; species Macaca fascicularis. Next base: position 122,471,170 of record NC_088395.1, on the reverse strand, counting down.
GGAAGGAAGGAAGGAAGGAAGGAAGGAAGGAAGGAAGGAAGGAAGGAAGGAAGGAAGGATCAGTAGGAGTTGGCCAAAAAAATGAGTGAGGAAGAGAATGACTGGCAGAGGTTGCAGTATGTGCAACAGTGAATTTGGGCTTGCTCCTAACCAACATCACCTTCCACTAGTGCAAAGTAATTTTTGACAGTAGGTGATCATATTATATGTCTGCTATACAATGAATGTTTGTGCCCTTCTCCAAGTTTTTATGTTGAAATCTTAACCCCCAGTGTGATGGTATTAAGAGGTGGGGCTTTTGGGAAGTGGCTGATAGGACTAGTACACATATAAAAGAGATGACAAAGAGGTCTTTTGCCCCTCTGCTATTTGAGGATGCAGGTAGAAGCTTCCATCTATGAACCAGGAAGTGGGCCATCACCAAACACCAAATCTCTAATGCCTTGATCTTGAACTTCTCAGTCTCCAGAACTGTGAGAGATAAATTTCTGTTGTTTATAAGCCATTTTGTCTATGACATTCTGTTACAGTATCCCAGACAGACTCATATAATACCCTAGTAGAATTTCTTCAAATTGAAATAATAATAGTCATAGAGGTATCTGGCAACTTTGTGTAATAAGCCCTAATACAGCACACCTGAACCCATCCAACTGTGAGTGTTAGACATTGACAGCAATGTCAGTGAAAACCAGTCTCATGAGAACACCACAAGAGAGCCCTCCTTGGTAGTACTTTAAAGAAGCTAAAGCTATTTGTTGCAAATTGCTTTTATTTCCTCTTCAGTCTTAGCATCACTTGGCCAGAGGCTCACAATTTTATTCTAAAAAACCCACACTCTCTGCTTTACATCAGAAATCTGCTACTAGCACAAATAATATCTCCCAGTAGACCCCAACATTTTGCCACCACTGGGCCAGGGTTCCTGGGATCTTGGTAATATATTATTACATGTAAATGCAGAAGAGTTTATCTAAATCCATGTATGACCACAACATTAGTCTGATGACAGAGCCCACATGTTTGAAAAGTAGGCCTACTTCAGAGGGCTAATTCCATGGTCAGGGCCCCTCACTCGTATATACACACCAACAATTCATAAGAACATTTACCATCCCATTAGAAGGTCATCTTCTTCCAATATTATCTAGATCATAATGAAGCTACAATTTAAGAATGATAGCACTTGAGTTGACTGTTTACCTCTTGCATAGCATTTTTAGTGTTATTCATAAAATTAGACCTTTGAAGTGTCTACAACTTTGCCAGTATCTAGAAAGGTGGCAAGTGAAAAATTGTCTTCTACGTATACCTTTGTAATTTGAATGTCCTATGTTGCTGTTTGACCTGTGCAATGTCCTAATCTTCCAGAAATTAATCAAAATCTTTCTTGTTCAAAATCTTGCTCTAAGCAAGAATTCCACTAAACGAAGGGGACTCTAGAAGTTTTTACAGAGTTTAACACCATAGATGGGAAATACTTGCTGAGTGCTCAACATGGGTTTGCAAAATGAATTAGTGAACACATGAATGAATGAATACAAATATATAGATAGATAGATAGATAGATGAATGGAAACAAAGGAAAAATAATCAGGCTATAACATAGAACTTTTAAGGTATCTATAAATTATATGTTAAGCTATTTTTCAGCACATGGTATATGAAGGCACTATTGCAAGTAATTTATATGTGTTATCTCACTTAATCCTCACAAACTCCAAATGAACTAAATTCTAGCACTAGTTATGTAATTAAGAAAACTGAAGTTCAGAGAGTGATGTAGTTTGGATGCGTGTCCCCTCCAAACTTCACGTTGAAATGTGATCCCCAATGTTGCAGGTGGGACCTAGTAGGAGATGTTTGGATCATGTGGCAGATCCCTCATGAATGGCTTGCTACCCTCCCCACGATTATGAGTTCATGTGTAATCTGACTGTTTAAAAGTGTTTGGGACCCCCCTCCTCACTCTCTCATTCCCTCTCTTGCCATGTGACATGCCTGCTTCCACTTTACCTTTCACCATGATTGTAAGCTTCCTGAGGCTTCACCAGAAGCAGATACTGGCACCATGCTACTTGTACAGCCTGCAGAATCATTAGCCAAATAAACCTATTTTCTTTATATATTACCCAGTCTCTGCTATTCCTTTATAGGAATCCAAAATTAACTAATACAGAGAGAAAAAGTAATTTTTGAAAGTCACAGAAAATAAGTGGCAGAATTAAAATATGATCCCAGGCATTTTGGTTCAATATGTTACTATTTAAACCTCTAGTGCAACCTCCTCTAATAAATAATACATTTGCATGAATGTATTATTTTAGTAAGAAGAGATAGTATATCTAAATATGACTACATGACATTGTAAAAGAGGTATTTAAATTTGAAAGGAAGTGTAGAAGAAAAGAACAGATTTTAAACATAAATTATTGCTATGAGAAATGGTGCTCATTGATGCTCAGAGGCTCAGACTTTGGGATGCCTACAAACCTGGGCTCAAATTTCAGCTATGGTATTAATTTAGCTTTGTGGCCTTGAACACATTACCAAATTTCTGTGCATTTTAGTTTTCCCCGCTGTAAAATGTGGGTAACATTAGAACCCATTAAATGGCGGTTGATGGAATTAGATAGTACAAATAAAGCCCTTAGTGCAATGTCCAGCACATAGCAAAAGCTCAATCATATTGACAACTATTATTATATTATTATTACTATACTAATTTCCCAGATGTATAATAAAAATTTAAATGGTAAATTATTTTCACATTTCAAGATATATATAATACTTGGCATAGTGAGAACATATTCTAAAGATCAGATCAAATGAGAATGAATTCAACTTCAAGGAAGACAAAAAGCAAATTAATCAAGATGATCTAATGAGAGTGGTAATATTTTAATTCTTAGACTAATAGACAATAACATGTGTCACTTCGGGAAACAAAAATATGACAGATTAAAATTAAGAAGCATGTTTATTCAATTTGTTAAGTAGTCATTATTCCTTAAAAATTTTTTTTCCAGATGGAGTCTCCCTCTGTCACCCAGCCTGGATGGCAATGGTGCAATCTCGGCTCACTGCAACCTCCGCCTCCCAGGTTCAAGCGATTCTCCCACCTCAGGCTCCCAAGTAGCTGGGATTACAGATGTGAGCCACCATGCCCTGCTAATTTTTGTATTTTTAGTAGAAACTGGGTTTTACCATGTTGACCAGGCTGGTCTCAAACTCCTGACCTCAGGTGATCTGCCTGCCTCAGACTCCCAAAGTGCTGGGATTATAAGTGTGAGCCACCGTGCCCAGCCTAAAGATCGATTTTTTCATCATAAAATCCCAATTCAGAAGGCTAGAATGCAAGATATTATCTATGGCAACACACATACATACATACCTACATACATACATACTACTTCCAACCTAGTAAATGGCTTCTCATGTGGAAATCATCATAAACAAGATTGGCCACTATGTCTAGGCAAGTGTTACTGTATTGTAACTTTTACTGATCTTAACCCTGACTCTGACATTTAGCTAAAGTACCGGTTGCTCAATGCTATGTACCCAGCAACCTGTGTCAAGTGCGTCCATGTGAAGAGACCAACAAACAGGCTTTGTGTGAGCAATAAAGCTATTTATTCACTTGGGTGCAAGTGGGCTGAGTCCTAAAAGAGAGTCAGCGAAGGGAGATGGGGAAGGCGTTGCTTTATAGGAGTTGGGTAGGTAATGGAAAATTACAGTAAAAGGTGATTACCTATTGTTAGCAGAGGAGGGGGTCACAAGCTACATGATGGGGAGATCATAAGATTCATTGTCTAGAAGACGAATGTCACAAAGTTGATTGATCAGCTAAGGTAGGGCAGGCCCAAGTCACAATAGTAAAATGTTGTAATTTTGGTTAATCAGTTAAGGCAGGAACTGGCTCTTCTACTTCTTTGTGGTTTTTTGGCTGCTCCAGACTTCTTGGCTCCTGCAGGCCACCTGGATGTGTATGTGCAGGTCACAGAAGTTATAATGGCTGAGTTTCGGCTCAGAGTCCTGACATTCCTGTCTTTTTATTTATAAAATATAAAGTTATAAGAAAATTTAAAGAAAATGTAACTTTTTACTGAGGGTTATTGGGGTAGGGTCAGTGTTTCTCAGGACTGCTTCAAGTGTGACCAGGAACTGTGTGGACACCTTAAAGAAAATTCAAGGGTAGAGGGCAGCATAAGAATGGGAATGAGGTTAAAAGTAAGTAAAAATGTAAAGAATAGGACTTCATCAAGGTGAAAGTATTGGAGTGTGCCCTGCCAACAAAGATCATCTATCCACTCCAAGAGGGAGTCAAGAGTGGTGGTTTGGGGATATCTCACTCCAGGAGATATCAGTTGTGATGGTTTGGAGAAAAAATGTAAACCAGCAATGTAAACAAGAGTGGGGCATTTATGAGTAGATGAGAAAGGTGAATAGGAAAATAGCAGGAATGAAAAAGTTTGTGAGGTGCAGTGCAAAAAGGAGGGGGTGACTGCATAAGGCCCTGTTGTAAAAAGTAGAGTAAGGAAGAAGAGACTTAATAAAAATGCACAACAGGATGGATGGGAAGGACAATCTGATTTATGAGGTGAAGGTCTTGAATTAGCCTGTAGGACTTGTCTCATTTCTGGAAGGGTAGGATAGGGGAGTCGTAAGGAGAATTTGTAGGCTTTTAAAGGCCGTGTTGTACCAGGCAAGTGATAACAGGTGTCAGTTCTTTTAAAGCCTGCTGTGAGATGGGATATTGGCATTGAGTGGGGTAAGCGTGATTAGGTTATAATGGGATAGTAATGGGCATGTGATCAGTTGCCAGGGAGGGAGTAGAAGTGTCCCATACCTGGGGGTTAAGGTGGGGGATACAAAAGGAAGACACAAAGGAGGCTTTGGGTTAGGAATAAGGGCGGCAATGAGATGTAGCTGTAGTCCATGAATAGTCAGGGAAGCAGATAATTTGGTTAAAATGTCTCAACCTAATATGAGAACTGGGCATGTGGGGATAACTAAAAAGGAATGCATAAAAGAATGTTGCCCAAGTTGGCACCAAAGTTGGGGAGTTTTAAGAGGTTTAGAGGCCTAGCCATCAATACCCACAACAGTTATGGGGGCAAGGGAAACAGGCCCTTGAAAAGAAGGTAATGTGGAGTCGGTAGCCCTCATATCTATTAAAAAGGGGACTTACCCTCCAACGTGAGAGTTACCTGAAGCTCGGCGTCTATGATAGTCCAGGGGGCTTCCGAGGCAATTGGGCAGTGTCAGTCTTCAGCCGCTAAGCCAAGCTGATCTGGAAAGGAGTCAGTCAGAGAGCCTTGGGCCAGAGATTTATGGTCTCTGGGAGTAGTTGCCCAGTGAGCTTGGCAGTCTGATTTCCAGTGGGTCCCTGCACAGATGGGACACAGCTTGGGAGGAATCCTGGGCTTCGAGCATTCCTTGGCCCAGTGGCCAGATTTCTGGCACTTGAAGCAAGATCCTGAGGGAGGAGGTCCTGTAGGAATGCCTGACCACTGCGGCTCAGGCGTTTTGAAGTTCTTGTGTGCTGGAGATGTGGCTGGGTTTTGTCTCACAGCAGAGGCAAGTAATTGTAACTCAGAAATGCGTTGTCACTTGGCTGCTTCGTCTCTATTATTGTACTACTTGAAGGAAGGTTGATTAATTCCTGTTGTGGGGTTTGAGTGCTGGATTCCAATTTTTGAAGCTTTTTTCTAACGTCAGGAGTTGACTGGGTGATAAAATGCATATTGAGAATAAGACAGCCTTCAGGCCCTTCAGCGTCTAAGGCTGTAAAGTGTCTCAGGGTTGCTGCCAAAGGAGCCATGAACTGGGCTGGATTTTCATCTTTACCTTGGATAGTTTCTTTAATTTTGTCATAATTAACAGCTTTGTATGCTGCCTTTTTAAGCCCTTCAACTAGGCAGGAAATCATGTAATCTCATCTAGCTATATCTGGGGAACCTTCCTGATATTCCATCGGGGATCCTCTCGGGGAACTGCCGTGATACCTTCTTGAAGGACCTTTGTGAAGGTCCGGCTCATGACTCCAGCAGGTGGGCTAGAGAAAAAACTCTTTCTCATTCATCTGGGGAGAGGGTAGAAGTTAGGATGACATTTAAGTCCCTCCAGGTTAAATTGTAGGACTGAGTTAAATATTGGAATTCCTGTATATATTTGGTGGGGTCTGATGAGAAGGAGTCTAAGCATTGATTAATTTGAGAAAGGTCTGATAGAGAAAATGGTACATGCACTCTGACAATGCCTTCAGCCCAAGCCACCTCTTGAAGAGGAAATTTTGGGGCAGGTTGGGGAGTATTTGCCACAGAATGAAATTGTAAACCAGACCGGGTATGGGGAGGGGAGGTGACAGAAGGGTTATAAGGTGGAGGAGCAGAGGCTGAGGAAGAATTGGGACTTGATTCAGCCTATTGAGGAGTGGCCTGGGGAAGGGGAGAGAGGTCAGAGGGGTCTGCAAAAAAGGAGGATTCAGAAGACTCAGTGCACTTGGGATTGGGACTGAAGGGACAGGCAGGAGGGAAAGAAGAAAGATTTGGGATGAGTTGCATTGAAAACAGAGATTAGGGAAGGAAAAAAGTGTAAAACATGCCTGGACATAAGGCACCTCAGACCATTTGCCCATTTTATGACAAAAATTATCTAGATATTGTAGGATGAAGAAATCAAAACTGCTTTTTTCTGGCCATTTATAGCCACTATCAAGTTTGTATTGGGGCCAAGTGGTGTTGCAGAAGAAAATAAGATGCTAGGTTTTAGGTCAGGTGAGAGTTGAAGAGGTTTTAAGTTTTTAAGAATACAGGCTAATGGGGAAGAAGGAGGAATGGAGGGCAGAAGGTTGCCCATAGTAAAAAGGTAAATTTAGAGAAAATAGGGGTAGAGACACGGAGAAAAAAGAGGGGGTAGCACTTGCGACTGAGGTGGAGGATCAAGGCAGGCATCTCTGCAGCGATCAAACACCTCTGGAATGCGGGTGAATAATCAGGCAGGCATCTCCACAGTGATTAGACACCAAAGGAAAACTGTCTTCCTGAGTCCGTGACCAGCACCAGAGTTTTGGATCCATGGAAAAAACGCATTTCCACTGTCTCTACCACAAAGGAAAAGGAAATGAAAGGAAGGGAGGGATTGAAGGGGGTGCCAAAATTGAAAGAAGAAAGAGGTTGAGAGTTAGTGAGAGAGATTGGAGAAGAGAATAAAAAGAGGCTGCTTACCTGATTTAAAATTGGTGAGGTGTTTCTTGGGCTGGTGTGAGAACCCAAACTCATAGGTGGATTTTATCACAGCAAAGAGCAGGAGGACAGGGGATTAATCTCCCCAGTGCAAGTCATGGCACCAAATGTCAAGCACGTCCATGTGAAGAGACCAACAAACAGGCTTTGTGTGAGCAATAAAGCTATTTATTCACTTGGGTGCAAGTGGGCTGAGTCCTAAAAGAGAGTCAGAGAAGGGAGATGGGGAAGGCATTGCTTTATAGGAGTTGGGTAGGTAATGGAAAATTACAGTAAAAGGTGATTACCTATTGTTAGCAGAGAAGGGGGTCACAAGACACATGATAGGGAGATCATAAGACTCATTGTCCAGAAGACGAATGTCACAAAGTTGATTGATCAGCTAAGGTAGGGCAGGGACAAGTCACAATGGTAAAATGTTATAATTTTGGTTAATCACTTAAGGCAGGAACTGGCCGTTTTACTTCTTTGTGGTGTTTTGGCTGCTCCAGACTTCTTGGCTCCTGGAGGCCACCTGGATGTGTATGTGCAGGTCACAGAAGTTATAATGATTGAGCTTCAGCTCAGAGGTCTGACACCTGTACTTAAAGAGTTTAGTTTCAGATTTTTGATCATGTAATGTCTAATAAGGAAACTGGGAAGAAGCACAGTTAAACAGAAGTCATGGATTTTTCAGCTTCTATTGTTTCAGGTGCCACAGCAAATCAGCAGATCCATGACACACCACAGGCAGCAAGGCAGTTTGTGTTAGGCAGGTAACTAGAGACAGACAACAGGACCCAGAGCCAGAGACAGGAATAGGTAGAGAGCAAGCAGCTCACGAGAAGAGCCAGAGGCATTTTAGAAGCAAGTGTGAGCATGATGGGGAGAAACAGTACATCATGATAAAATAGGCAAATTGGAAGCCCTGCAGGGTCAACCAAATAGTCTATTTTTCAGAAACCTAAAAGGTGAAAGGGTGGGTAGAGGCTGGAGAGTGAGGGGATAGTGGCAGAGACTGAAAACCAAAAGCAGAACAGGAACAAATTAAAAACGGAGAATGCAGTTGCATTGCGTCAGAATCAAGTGGACTTTGGCAGCTAAGGCAGCTCGCTGCTCCAGCTTCAGCTGTTCTTCTTCCCCTCCTGCCACGTGAATCGGCCCGGGGGCTTACAGTATTGGCCATGGAAACAGCTGGCTAAGTGCAGAGTTTTGAGAGGTTGGGGCGGGGCTGAAAACAGTTCCTGCAAAGAGAGTATGTTTTGCTTTTAAAGGAAATGAGAAATGTGTTAAATGAGGTATTTGAATATGAATGAGTTATTTGAGTATTTAAATACCGAAAAGAAAAATCACTCAATAGTAAACATGCCTAAGCATAAAAAGATTTAATAGAAATCAAGCACACACTTCAGCAAATGAGTTAATAAACCATATAGCTAAACATGCATGATATTTTCAATTTATGCCTCAGTCTAGAAGCCTCCCAATCATCTCCCACTCTTTTTAAAAGGCAGAGAGCTGTTTAACAACCCTTCAGTGTTCCAGGCGGCAAACAGGCTCTCAACTATTAATGGCAAAGCTGCCAGAAGCCAGACATACCTGGGAACAGATGAAAGGTTTTGTTTGTTCACCTTGAACGTTACACTAGTTCCCACTCAGGACCTCTGAGCACATTACTGGAAATTTTTAAGACACAGTTACTGGTGTGAAGAGGTTTCTGAAAACATACAAAGCACACATTCAACAAGAAAGCCCACCTGAAAATCCTGCGAGGGCAAAACTGAATTGAAACATTACAGCATGCCTGTTCTTTTTCAAAGACCAACGAAAGTTCAAAGATTCAGAAACTTTCTTGAAAATTATAGAAACATTATGGCAAATAAGGTTTCACCTTGTGTGCCAAATACAACTGATTCGTACTTGCCTCCTGAAGCTCTGCATACCTGATCAAATTAGTGATGCCTGCCATAGCCTAGAGAAGAAAGAGTGAAGATACTACTGTTTAAGTCTTTCCTGCTTTGTGTCTCAGGCCATTTGGGCATACTACTTTTTATCCTAGAGGTTGCCAACTGGCACCTCATGAGCTTCATTCACACTTAAGAGATGCATTATTTGGTCCTCACAGTATTTTTAAAAATCAATTACCAATATTTCAAAATGAAAAAATTCACATATTTAAAAGGCATTTGCCATTTATCTTAAAAGTGTAAATTTCTAGCAATTTTAGACTCATCTTTCCAAATAGTAATTGTCATTTGAAGCTGAGTGGTGGTTGCCTCCATTAGGTGGGGTATCTTCTCTTAAAATTGACTTCTTTCCCTCACCTGTAGGTTTCTGTAGGATTTGCATTTGTGAACCCCTGCTCTATTCCTCCTTGTTACTGTTACCCAAACAGTAACAGTACCTTGTTACTGTTACTTCCCGCTCCTCTACATTAATAAGGACATTGAGGTTCACTGTTTTTCAATATCAATTCTGTCATTAACCAGAATGACTTTGACTCCTTGGCCTTACAGTTGCTGGATATGCTCCACTTCAATAATGTCTCACCTCCACTTTGGCAACCCACTCTTCAGCAACAAAAATGTTCTACCTTCAAAATTGTAAATTCCACTATCTTAGTTTTATGTTTTTGTTTTGTTTCGTCATATTAATACAGCTGTCTCTACCTTTATTGGCAATAAATCTACTATTACTTCTCAACAAAGTGTTTAGTCTCTTTTCCTTTTCCATACTTTCTGAATTTATCAGCCCCTTTCGGGGTCTACTTTGTTCTTATGGCTCATTATGCGCTTCTTCCCTTGAAATGATTTTTATTTATTTTGTTCCTTTGTCCTTCCTTCACACCTGCTCACCAAACCTCATTCCTGGATCAATCCAATCATTCAGCTTCTCCAGGGTGATGGACACTGCTGGTTAAGATTATGCTACAAATTCATCAACTCTAGTTTCACTGAGCCTGACATCCCTAAATATCACCCTCTCCTATTCCTCCAGTGGTTACTTCAAAGAATTATCACTTTCTTCAAACAATACAATGTACCTTTTCTTGCCTTACTTTCAGGGGCAATGTTCCTTTCTAATCTATGAAAAACATCAAGGCCATGAGATGAGAGAAGTTCCTCAGCCTGCTCCTACACCACTAACAAACTTACTTAAATTTCCATGCATTCTTGCTTAATCTTTTGGTGGGACAAATGTCCCTTCTCCAGCCAAGACTAAGTCTTCCCACCTAAGCACACTTGATATTGCCCAGCCCATCCTCCTATCCCTGAGCCTTGAATTTGTTTCATCACCCATATCCCATCTCTCATATCTCCAATATTTTTCTGTGCTTACTTGCTTTTTCCTCTCAAAATATGAACATGCTCAAGTCTCTTCCATAGAAAATCAATCTTCCCTCAACCTCAAGTACTGGCTACAATCTTATTTACTGCCACTCTCACTGATAAATTGCTTGAAGAGCAGTCTACACTCCCCCTGTCCACTTCCCTGCATTCCAGTGACTCCTCTGTCTACTGATTTGTAACGTATATCATTACCTCTTTATTGAAACTTTTTGTAAGGTTATGACCCCCACATTTCTAAATTCAGCAAGCATTGTTTACCCGTGTCTTGCTTGATGGCTGTAACATTTGCCCAATGTTAAAAGTTTCCTATGACTCCAAACTCTCTTCCCTTGCCACCCTGATTTATATCCTATCCTTATGGCTGTCTTTTTCTGACACAAGTGTCTCAGCATGTTGCTCAGGCTGGTCTTGAATGCCTGGACTCAAGCAATCCTCCCACCTCAACCTCCTATGCAGCTAGGATTACAAGCATGTGCCACAGCACCTGGCTATGGCTGTGTCTTTAGCCACTTTTCAAAACATTGCTTTTAAGCCACTTTTCAAAACATTGATTTTGCCTATCAACTAAATGTTATTATTACCCAGGACTCCAAACTCAGCTCTATGCTCTTCTCATATTATACATTCTCCCTTGTAATCCCATGCACTTACATAAAACTTCAACTACAGACAGTCCTTGACTTACAATGGTTCAACATTACAATGGTGCCAAAATGATACGCATTCAGTAGAAACCATACTTTGAGTACCCATACAACCATTCTGTTTTTCACTTCCAGAACAATATTCAATACATTATATGAGATACTCAACACTTCATTAGAAAATAGGCTTTATGTTAGATGATTTTGCCCAACTGTAGGCTAATCTAAGTGTTCTGAGCACATTTCAGGTAGGCTAAGCTAAGCTATGATATTTGGTAGATTAGAAGTATTAAATGTATTTTTGACTTATGATATTTTCAACTTACGATGCATTGACTTAGACATAACCCCATCATAAGTCAGGGAGCATCTGCATTACCCCCAGGCCTCTCTCTCAAGCTTAAAACCCTCATATCCAAGTGTGTACAGGATGTGCCTATTTGGATAATCTAAAGACAATGTGAATTCCGCACATCTCAGACTGAATTCACCCTCCCAATTCTATGATTTCCCACTTCATTAATAACATTAACATCTACCCTGACTCTCAAGCCAGAGATTTATGAGATATTCTGAGGTCCATCTCCCTCTTCCTCAGCCAAGTCCTATAATTCCAGATCTTAAATGTAAGAAGTACAAAAAAGAAAAGATTGAAGACATTACCTTTTCAATAAAATAAACAAGATCACTTCACCAGATCATGTCACAGTTTGGCCCTGGGCAATCCATTCTCCCACAGAGATCCCACTTAAAATTTCTGAAGTGCAAATCTGACCATATCACTTCTCTTCAATGACTATCTATTGATTTCACAATAAAAGTAAAAGATAAATTTAGCATACAGGTCCTTAACATTGCCAGGCTCATTTCCTGCTTCTCCGCTATTTGCCTTCTATATGCCCTACAAAATGAACTGCTTGCATTTTCCTGAATGTGTCACACCATTTCATTCTGTACTTTTATTCATGCTGCTTCTTCTACCTGGAATTATTCCACATTTTTAATCTTTTTTCATTTCCTTAACTGCTTAGCTCTTAACCTTTAAGACTTAACTTAAACATGAACTCTTCCAGGAAGCTTTCCCTGACTCTCCTTTTTCTGTACCCCCAGTAATCTACATATATCTTTATCATAATGCTAATCACACTAACTTATGAATATTAACGTATTTGTATGACTCTTCTATCAGGGCAAAGTTCCAAAGGCCAAACTTGATTGATTGATATTTCTTTCTGTATTCCTAATGCCTAATACATTTTTAGTACATGGCAGATGCTTAATTAATATTTGATAAATCAAATAATGAAAAAACAAATTAATGAAAAGTGAATTAGGGAATAAGAAAGACAAAAATTCAAGTTACTGTCATTTCTTTTTCATGCTAACCTAACTCATGTTTTAGAGGCTTTATTTCATGTATGTGCCTAGGGGAGGTAATTGAGGATTTATAAGAATTCATACCACTAGTCACCTTTGTGCTATTTTATCATGAATAAGTTAGACTATAATTTGCATAATTGAAGTGCTACCTTAATAGATGCTGGTGAGTCCTTGTAGGACAACTAGACTCCATTGTGTCACCAAGGGTTTCTCTTTCATTTGTCACATCTTTACCATCTTAAAAAGTATGTCTATACAAGCTGCCCCAGCCACGATGTCTCTGGGACTCTGTCTACTACCACAGCTCTGCCTGCCTTGCCTCATCTTGCCCATACATGCTGCTCTTTATAACTGCTACTTTAGTAAAATCAGCCAACCGGGCTCCTTTAGCAAGGCAAGAAAAGTTTCCCAGAAGAGCAAAATAATTGTTAAATCACAAGCTTTGCACATTAAAATTGCTTCTAACCTCACTCAAAGCTTCCTTTTGTGCCTGAAACAAATTTTAATAGTTGTGATTCTGCTCCTTTTGCTACACACTCCCACCATACCCCACCTCCAAAATCAACACCTTCTTGCCAATGAATAGCCTGATTCAGACTTCTCCTTTCCTTTTCAATGGATGGGTCTGGAAGTACACTCCGCTGCCTTCCTGCCTATTCCAAGGCTGACATGCCCTGCCCAATTATGCTATATCTCTTACCACCTTCCCCATATGAGAATGTGGTGTGTGTTTAGGGAGGGAAACTTGCCAGTATTATCCAGCCAGTAATGCTTGTATAAAAGGGGCCCTAGACCATCCATCTAAGCTATTCCTTGCAGCACAAGTGAACCTCACAGGCCCACAGCAGGCACAAGCTATATGTTGCACACTGACAAAAATGTAGTCTAAAGGAAGGGGTGGAGGACAGGGTAACTAGAGGGTGGTTAACAGATACAAAAGTACAGCTAGATAGGACAAATACATTCTAGTGCTCTATAGCACTATAGGGTGACTATAATAAACAACAATGTATTGTAGACTTTCAAATAACTAGAAAAGTGGATTTCTAATACGCTCAACACAAAGAAATGCCCTTCAGATGTTCTAGCTTATCATTTCTGCATTGTCTTGGATACAGCCGGTCTCCTTCCTTTACTTATTTATGTGTTCCTAAATGTAACACAAGTGATGTTCAGAAGGTGTTGCTCTCTGTTTAAAAAAAAAGTTGGCATCCTGATGCCAAAATAGTAATATCTACTATTTCCATACCTCACATGAACACTTTTGCCAGTATGTTTTAACACTAGTATGTTCCACCTGACTTCCCTTCACAATCTTTGGTTAGACCACATTGTGTTGACTTACTTTTACTCTGGATTATTTAATGCCTCAAGATTTCAAGAGTTGTATCTTAGCAAAAATTTCCTCTTAACATATCATTATTAATATAAATATACTTTGGTCTTTTTTTATATATAACAGGGTATCACTCTATTGCCCTGGCTAGTCTTAAACTCCTGGCCTTAAGCACTCCTCTTATCTTGACCTCCCAAAGTGCTAGGATTACAGGCATATGCCACCACACCTGGCCTATTTTTGTCTTTTTAAACACATCAAATTAATTACTCTAGTGATCATGAAATTTTTCTTTTTTGCATTTTCATATCTCTTTTCTTCCAAAAAATTTTTTTAATTATTTTTTATTATTATTATACTTTAAGTTCTAGGGTACATGTGCGTAACGTGCAGGTTTGTTACATATGTATACTTGTGCCATGTTGCTGTGCTGCACCCATCAACTCGTCAGCACCCATCAACTCGTCATTTACATCAGGTATAACTCCCAATGCAATCCCTCCCCCTCCCCCCTACCCCCTCCCCATGATAGGCCCGGTGTGTGATATTCCCCTTCCCGAGTCCAAGTGATCTCATTGTTCAGTATCCCACCTATGAGTGAGAACATGTGGTGTTTGGTTTTCTGTTCTTGTGATAGTTTGCTAAGAATGATGGTTTCCAGCTGCATCCATGTCCCTACAAAGGACACAAACTCATCCTTTTTTAATCTCTTCTCAGATATTATATATCCCCAGGAGTCTTCAGAATTCTCAAATATCACCACTTTCTTCACAAAGCCAATCAATTACACTGATGTTATAGGGGAAAATAAGTATTTGTAAATATTTTCTCAAATGTTCCTAAAAATCTTTAGATCTAGGTAACTCCATGCAACCTATGAAAGCCTAATGTTTTTCATGTTAAATTTAGGCTAGGCTACAACCAAATCACCAAGCTTGCTAATGAAATTTTCTGTGACTGGATCAAGCAAGAGAGTTTAAATCTTAATATGAAGGAAATTATCAGAATTAGTTCCTTTTTTAACAATTTGATGTGATAAGTTTAAATCTAAACAGAAAAAAATAAAATGAGTTCTGAAACTCTCCCATTTTCTGTTTCTTCATCTAATAAAAATCACATCTCCTCTTCAGGCATAAATAACTGACATAGCTTCCTAAGTCATCTGGCCCCCAGGTCTACCTAAGCAGAGGTATGTGCTTTTCACAGTTCCAGTTCCTGGAACTGTGTCTGTGCATTGGCTGAACTGTGTCAACAGAGGAAAGGTATAGGATAGGGATACTCCTAAGCTGTTCTACATCAACCAACACCACTGGATGTTGCTCAGGACTTCATCAGTACCTTGTTGCCTTTCTGAGTGGCAAATTAAAATGAATAGAAGGACATCCCCACAGCCATGGTCTCCATTCTATCTGCTGCTGCTGAGAGATGATTATTGCCTTTATCTGGCATGTTTGGCATGAGGACTGAGGTTCGACAAGCTATTTCCTGAGTGCTGATGACCAACTTCAGTTGAGTGTGTCAAATATTTTATGAGTTATCTGTTGTCTATTTATTTCAAGAATCACTAAGAAAATAAAATACTCTCCCTCTCATTTCTTTTATGATATGATAATAAGATGCTTGACTGGGTGAGCAAATTTAAATTATTTAAAAACAATGAAAGAGTAATTTAGCCACTCTTAATAAATGTTGGCTTCCAAGACTCAGTCACATCATACAGAATCAATCTGGAGCAGGATACATTTGAATGGATCCAAAGAAAATGGTGTATAATTTAACCCTGAGTTCATTTCTGTGGTGCTAAAAACCAAGAATTGCATAAAGCATTAATCAAGAGAGATATTTCTCTCTAGACAATTATTAATACAAGCACTTCTAGAGAAGCACTAAGAACACGTGCCACTCCAGATGCAGGTCCAAAGGCCATGTTTTAAGTAGCATTACCCCAGAGTATAATAAAACCATCATAATAATAGAACCCAAGAGCTGGAAGGCCCCAAGAAACTAAGTCACTTCCAGCAGCCAAAGCCATACAAAAAATGATAAGGGCCACTGTGAGGAAGTAGTGAACTACTTACTTATCACTGAAGGTAGGTCAGCAAAAACTCAGTAACTACTTATCAGGAATATTATAGCAGAATTCCATATAGCACATAGAGAGATTAAACTAGGTGATCTTTAAGAAAATTTCAAGTCTAAGATTATATTATCTCTGTATCTGGAAATGAACAGAAACCTCATTTGTGACAAATGTTTTATCTTGAAGGAATTTTTCATAACTGTTCATCTTTACAGAAAGATAATCCCAATATCAAGAATATTTATCCCTGTTTATTATATCAAAGCTATCCTAGAATATTTAGTCTTACTAAGAGAACCAGAAATTAAAATAATATGGTTCTCTCTCTTCAAAAGTCACATTTGAATACTGATCTCTTTAGGTATGGTGCTTTAATTGTTGAAAACAATTAAAATAGCTGTAGTTGCTTGTCTCTATGTATAATCCAGTATCATTATAAAATTTAAATGGAAATAAGAATATAAAAAAAGAAAATCACCAGAAGTTTTACATGAAATACCAGTGTTATTATTATACTAATGATTTAAATGAATTTTAGATATATGTATATATACAATTTTATGCAAATCAAACTATGTTATACATCGCATCTTTGCTTGGGACAACTTCCCTTTTTTTATGTTTTTAGAGGTGGATTGGTGAAAATATACCCTGTTTTCTCCATTCCTAACCACTACCACCAAAACAAGGAAAAATAATTAGTGAACTACTGGTCATTCTTTCATAAATTTCTCCTGGTTCACGTTATCATAGGCAAATGAACATACACATATATATATTTGTGTTTACAAAATGTTCTATAAATATGTTATCATTTTATAATCTATTCTCTATTTTTAAAACTCTCATGACTTCCTCTTGGAAATATGTCTAAGTAAACTGCTATAAATTTAGATTGCTGTTTTTATAACAGCTTTATATCTCATATGTATGAATGTGCCATACTTTTTTCAATAATTCTCCTGTTAAAGAGATTTAAGGATGTTTCCAATATTTTATCATTACAAACTATAAAATAATTCACATACTTTTCAATCTACTATTTGTTACTCAAATTTTTTCTATTTGATGCATTTCCAGAAGTATGTTTAACAAGTTAAATTACATTATTTTAACAGAATTGTTATACTAGAGAGTTTAGAAAATAGTATTTCCACCAGCAATGTATAAATCCACGTCTATCTCTGACAGCAGTAAAAGTTAACTTAATTTTATTATTTTCTAAAGTGTAAGATTAGAAGTATTATTTTACTTCATTTTGCATTTCCTGGACAACTAAAGTAGCTTAGCATCTTTGCATTGATTTGTTGACCATTTTGATTTCCTATTTCATTATTTGCTTATTCATATCCTTTTTTCTTTTATTTATTGTACTTTCTTGTTATCATTTTAAAAATGTATAGCAAATTAGAGCTATTAATAATTTTTTCATAAACATTGCAACATTTTCCTATTTAATATAAGCCCTCTAATTTTGATCTAACTTTAGATTAATTTTAATCTAACTTTAGGTTTAGATTACTTCCCGGTTTTAACTTTTTTTAAAAGTTCTCTATGTAACACACAGAAAGAGGTGATGAAATATTACACAGGCAACTTCAATTACTTAAATAACTTTGTTTCCCCTGAATTGTTCAGCACTCTTAGTTACTGAACCTTGAGCACCACATGAAGCCAATAGCCTCATAGTCAACAAAAAATATTTTCCACCATGAACATATTTTCCCTTGTTCCTTTCCACTGTGGCTGTATATTACATCTATCTTTTTTTTTACATGCCCTCATGCAAACACACACTCTCTCATTCTAAAGATCACAATTTGTTTCCAGCCTTCAACTCCCCAAAACAAGAAACAACCCAAACGCCACTCAACAATACAATGGATAAATTAGTCGTAATACATTTAAACAACGGAATGCTATATATGAGTAAAAATGAGCAAACTGTAGCTACACATAAAAACATGGATGAAACTGATAACCCAAAAATGACTGAGAGAATCCAGACACAAAAGATGTATAGAATGTAAGATTCAACTCATTGAACATTAAAATCTGAGCAAAATAAAGTAAAAAGGAAGAAAAGGAGAAAGAAAAAAATCTCATTCCCAGAAGTAGAAATATAATATTAAGATATGTTCCAACTTATCAGATCATGGATGTGATGTTAAAAAGGAAAAAACATGATTTAATGTGAACTAAAGTAATACCAAATGTTCTGAGAAACAAAATCACGTGCTGAGAGTCTGGAGAGAGGCCAGAGGGAAGAAATTACTATGTGACTCAGTGTAAGGCAAAGGAAGCTGTAAGAAGTTAGAGAAAATGAAGAGAGTCAAAGATATGCTTCTATAAGCACCAGCTAATATAACTAGAGAGAGCAAGAGAAGAAAAGCTACTATGGAATACTTATGACCTACATGTGACAGTTTTTAAGTTCTTGATACCTGTCCTCCCCAGCATTTATCATGAAAAGGAAGTTAGAAAACAGGATGGCAACAATATACAGAACAAATAGAGATGGAAGGAGGTGGGAATAACACTGGCCCACAGTGGGAATCACTAATGAAGATAATCCATATACAATATTTGTTAGGAGACAGACTTCAGCACAACACTCAAATTTAACCATTCAGTAAATTATGTATGCATAAAAATAGATGTAACTTAGCATAAGATTCCTGGTGCCATGACTGTTGCCACAGTGGTTAATTTCTACCTATTGCCTACAGTGGTGGAATAAAGGAAAGTGGTTGAAAACTAGCATTTACAGAACACTACCTGTATTCTGGGGCTTCTACTTTGATAGGCAATTTAATCTACCCAACAGCCCAATGAAATAAAGTAGTATCCTTATCACATTTTTATCTATGAGAAAACTGTCTCAGAGACACAAAATTAGTAAGTAGCAGAGACATAATCTGAACCCACAATGCTTATTCTAAAACCAATGTTCCTTCCACCATATTATGTGGTGTCTCTCACATTTAATGTGCACATTAATATCATTTGAGTTTTTGAAAAATTATCATTACCCAAGCCCCACTCCCAGAGATTCTGATTCAACTATCTAGTTTCAGGGGGATGGAAAAAATGAGATAGACATAAATATATGTTTAATAATATACAGTGAAAAATTTACAAAACAATTACATAGTTGTATGAATCTGTGGTCTACTTCTTTTTCTTGCTGCATAGTATTTTAATTGTGTAAATAGACCCCAATATATTTAAACATTCACCAGTTGTTGCAGAGTTGGGTGGTTTTCACTCAGAAACAAATATGAATATAACTCCCAATAAAATTCATATACATAGTCTTTTGATGGACAGAGGCTTTCATTTCTCGGCTTTAAATAATGCATTATCAAGGAGGGCAATAAAGCCCTCAGGGGTATAAAAATTGGTACTTGAGAAATAAAAAAAAAACTTAGATGTCACAATGATTCGTGTTCCTCCAAAAGGCTACAATACATAAACAGCATGAAGAGGTATATAGTACAGTATAATTGAAGTATTTAAATTTCATGAGGGGCAGACATAATAAGGAAAACATGTATAGAAAGGATCTGGATGCTGGGGTTGGGGAGTAGGGTGATACTAAAAAAGAAACAATGCTGAAAAATACTGTTTTATAACTAGGAGTAAAATTGCAGTTTTTATATATGTTCATCTTTAATATGTACTGCAAAAAAATCTTCCAGAATGCTTATGTTTTAAATGAACCAGAGATGATTCTAATGTATATCAAGAATAAGGACTACAGCACTCTACCATGCTGTTCACAATAAGCAGAACAAGTAGCATCACCAGTTTGTGGGTAGACAAGGTCCTGTCTTCCTGCCTCCCATATTTCTTGCTCAGCACCACAACCTCTAACCAGCAGTCTCTTCTCCAGGCTTTGGAATTAATTCTGCCAATAGAATATAAAGAGCTCTAGGTGATTTCATCAAGAAATCAATATCAGGTCATCCTAAACACAAATTTTAACTCTGACTCTGTGCCCCAGTTTTTAACAGCAGCTCCAAGTTTTTCTATAGTTTTTCTCTATTCATCTTTGGTACACATATTGCTGAATCCAAGTTTTTCATGTCAACAACCTGCCTTTACTATACTTTGTTTTCTATCACTGCCTGTAATGAATACCACACTCATAGAAGCTTAGCTAAGGAAAGAACAAAATAAAAACATCCTCCAAAAATGTGCATATCTTTAAGGATAAACATAACAAGTAATAATATTTTTTCTTTTTTTATATTTTTAATTTTTGAGTATACATAGTAGTTGTATATATTTATGGGATAATGCATGAGATTTTTGATACAGGCATGCAAAGTGAAATAAGCACATCATGAAAAATGTGGTATTCATCCCCTCAAACTTTTATCTTTTGAGTTACAAACAATTTAATTACACTGAAGTTCTTTTTAAATGTACAATTAAATTATTATTGACAACAGTCACCCTGTTGCACATAAACTAGAAAATCTAGAAGAAATGGATACATTCCTGCACACATACAACCTCCCAAGACTGAACCAGGAAAAAATTGAATGCCTGAACAGAACAATAACAAGTTATAAAATTGAGGCAGTAATAAATAGCCTACAAACCAATCAAAAACATAAAAGCCAAGGACCAACAGATTCACAGCTGAATTATACCATATGTACAAGGAAGATCTTGTACCTTTCCTACTGAAACTATTCCAAAGAAATGAGGAGGAGGGACTCCTCCCAAACTCATTCTGTGAGGCCAGCATCGTCCGGATACCAAAACCTGGAAGAGAGAAAACAATTAAAGAAAACTTCAGGCCAATATCCTTGATGAACATCAATGGAAAAATTCTCAACAAAATACTGGCAAACTGAATCCAACAACACATCCAAAAGCTTATCCACCAAGATAAAGTAGGCTTCATCCCCAGGATGCAAGTTTGGTCCAACATACACAAATTAATAAATGTGATTCATCACAAACAAAACTAAATACAAAAACCACATGATTATCTCAATAGATGCAGAAAAGGCTTCAATAAAATTCAACATCCCTTCATGTTAAAAACTCTCAATAAACTAGGTGTTGAAGGAATATACCTCAAAATAACAAAAGCCATCTGTGTCAAACCCACAGCCAACATCATAATGAATGGGCAAAAGCTGGAAGAATTCTCCTTGAAAACTTGCACAATATAAGGATGCCTTCTCTCACCACTCCTATTCAACATAGTATTGGAAGTCCTGGCCAGGGTAATCAGGCAAGAGAGAGAAAGAAAGGCACTCAAATAGACATTCAAATAGGAAGACAGGATGTCAAACTATTCCTGTTGGCAAATGACATGATCCTATATCTAGAAAGCCCCATCATCTCAGCCCAAAAGCTTCTTAAGCTGATAAGCAACTTCAGCAATGTCTCAGGATACAAAATCAATATATAAAACTCACTAGCATTCCTATACAGCAACAACAGTCAAGGCAAGGCCAAATCACAAAACAACACCCATTCACAATTGCCACAAAAAGAATAAAATACCTAGGAATACAGCTAAATAGCAAGGTGAGAGATCTTTACAAAGAGAACTACAAATCACTACTCAAAGAAATCAGAGATGACACAAACAAATGGAAAAACATTCCATGCTCATGGATAGGAAGAATCAATATTGTGAAAGTGTCCATAGTGTCCAGAGTAATTTACAGATTCAGTGCTACTCCCATTGTACAATTGCTGACATTCTTCACAGAACTAGGAAAAAAAAACTATTTTAAAATTCATGTGGAACCCAAAAAGAGTTATTTTAAAATCATATGGAACCAAAAAACAGCGTGAATAGCCAAGACAATCCTAAGCAAAAAGAACAAAGTTCTACCCGACTTCAAACTATTCTACAAAAAATAACAAATGCTGAAGAGGTTGTAAAGAAAAAGGAATGCTAATACACTGTTGGTGGGAGAGTAAATTAGTTCAACTATTGTGGAAGACAGTGTTGCAATTCATCAAAGACCTAAAGTCAGAAATACTATTCAACCCAGCAATCTCACTACTGGGTATATAGCCAAAAGAATTTAAATCATTCTGCTATAAAGATACATGCATGTGTATTCACAATAGCAAAGACACGGAGTAAACCTAATTGCCCATCAATAATAGACCAGATAAAGAAAATGTGATAGATATACACCATGGAATACTATGCAGCCATAAAATATGAGATTATATCCTTTGCAGGGACATGGATGGAGCTGGAGGCTATTATCATTAGCAAACTAACACAGAAACAGAAAACCAAATACCGCATGTTCTCACTTATAAGTGGGAACCAAATGATGAGAACATATGAACACATAAAGGTGAACAGCACACACACTGGGGCCTATGAGAGGGTGGAGAATGAGAATGGGGAGAAGATCAGGAAAAATAACTAATGGGTAATAGGCTTAATACCTGGGTGATGAAATAATCTGCACAACAAAACCCCATGACTCACATTTACCTATGTAACAAACTTGTACGTGTACGCCTGAACTTAAAATAAAAGTTAAAAAAAATAATAATAATGTTGAATGTTGACCCCAATGTCTTCTGGCTTGAAGGATTTCCACTGAGAGGTCTGCTGTTAGTCTGATAGCCGTCCCTCTGTAGGTGACCTGGCCGTTTTGTCTAGCTGCATTTAATATTTTATCTTTCATTTTGACCTTGGAGAATCTCATGATTATGTGTTTTAGGGATAATCTTTCTGTGAAGTATTTTGTGTGGGTTCTTTGCATTTCCTGAATGTGAATGTTGGCCTCTCTAGCTAGGTTGGGGAAGTTCTCATGGATGATATCCTGAAACATTTTTTCCAAGTTGCTTACACTCTCCCCATCTCTTTCAGAGACACCAAGGAGTTGTAGATTTGATCTCTTTACATAATCACATATTTCTCTGAGGTTTTGTTTATTTCTTTTTGTTCTTTTTTCTCTACTCTTGTCTGACCATCTTATTTCAGAAAGCCAGTCTTCAAGGTCTGAGATTCTTCTGCTTGGTCTATTCAGCTATTCATACTTGTGATTGCATTATAAAATTCTTCTAGTGTGTTTTTCAGCTCTATCAGGTTGGTTACATTCATTTCTATAATGGCTATTTTGTCTGTCAGCTCCTGCATCATTTATTGTGATTCTTAACTTCCTTGGGTTGAGTTTCAACATACTTCTGCATCTCAATGATCTTTATTCCTTTCCATATTCTGAATTCTATTTCTGTCATTTTAGTCACCTCAGCCAGGTTTAGAACCCTTGCTAGAGAGGTGGTGTAGTCATTTGGAGGAAAGAAGGCACTCTGGCTTTTTGAGTCATCAGGTTTCTGGCACTAGTTTTTGTCATCTTTGTGGATGTATGCTACTTCAATCTTTGAAGTTGCTTACCTTTGGGCATTTTTTTTTCTTTTATACTATTTGATGACTTTGAGGGTTTGGTTGTGGTATAAAGTGGATTCAGTCAACTGGCTTCGTTTCTTAGGGGGGTCAATGCTCAGCTCTCAATTTCTGGACTGACTGCTGTAACTCTGAGGGGCTTGTATTGGGCTCTGGCTTCATTCTCTGTCTCCTCAAGGTTAAGAATCCACTCCATTTGGAGGACCAAGGTGCTCTCGAACCACTACACTTCAGTGAGTAGTGTCAAGAAAAACATTTTGTAGTGAGATGACAACAGTAACTGTCTTCGTTCACTCATGCCAGCAGCAGCAACACAGCAGGTTCCACGTTCCTCAGTTGCCACAGGGTGCTATCAGGTGCCTGCCTGCCTGCCTCCATGCAGGCATTCACCACAGTGGTAGAGGTAAGCCAGTTCAAGGGGGCAGGGATAAGGGGCCTGCTGGAGACTGTGCTTGTGGTCACACTGGAGGTTGTGCTGACAAAGGGGGCAGGGAACTGGTGGGTGCAGGTCTTTGTGCGTTCTCTGTGTGCTGCAGGCAGGGTAGTCGCTCAGGGTGGGTAAGGGTCCGCTGTTTTCTGTTCCTAGTTTCACTCCTGCAGCAGTGTTTGTGCAGGAGTGGGGTGCTGTGAGATGTGGGGCTGGTTGGCTCTGTTCTCACCAAACTCTGACTGCAATGGTAGTTAGCAGGGGGAGGCAGAATAAACAGCACACCTGACACAGCAGTGGCAAAGTAATATGGGGGGTTGCCATGGGCCTGGGGGAAGCTCCAGTGTGGGAAGGGAAGGAGTGGGCTGGCATGTGGCTCTGAGGGCCACCCTACTGGAGCTCTCCACCAGCCAAACATGGTTCACCAGTCCAGAAGCCATGATGCGGGCTCCCAGGGCACTTGAGTCTGCCCTGCAAGCAGGTGCTGCCAGGCTTGGGCCCTGGGAGAGGCCAGTAGACCAAGGTTTGCTCATGTAAAATCAGCCCCTTCTGATGAGCAAGACAACCCTGCAGAGTTCAGGCCCTAAAGGTTCCCTAGGGCTAAATCTCCTATGGCAGCAAGTCAAGTCTAAGAGAATGGCCATCCCTGGCAATGCTCCACTACAGATACTCCTGCACCAAACCATTTAGGTTCCACATCAGCTGGCTTTCTACTCCTACCACTTCCCTAAGCAATTCTCCTTGCAAACTCAAGTGTCCATGGTGGTAAAGGGGTTTCCCTCAGCAGGGATTCCAGAGGCCAGTGGCGAGAGCAAGTTGTCCCTTGCCACTTCAACTCACCCATTCCCCCATAGTCATTGAGGGCCAGGAATGAGTCCTGGTGTGCAGTAGCCCTGTGCAGGGTTCCCAGATTTCTCCCTCTTCAGCCCACCTTCCACATCTTCCCTTTGTCCACTCTAGGCACTTTCCTTCTAAAGATATGTTAGAAATGCACCAGTCTTCTCAGTCCCTCATAGCAACTGTTCCACCTGGTTGTGTCTAGTTGGCCATCTTGCTCGATCCTCTTTAACCTTTTGAATAAACTTTCTACCCCTAGCTTTTTCTCTACCTCCTCTTTAAAACCAATAACTTTTAGACTTGACCTTTTGAGGCTGTTTTCTACATTCTGTAGGTGTGCTTTGTTGCTTTTCATTCCCTTTTCTCTTGTTTCCTCTGACCGTGTATTTCCAAATAGCATGTCTTCAAGCTCACTAATTCTTTCTTCTGCTTGATTAATTCTGCAATTAAAGGGCTCATGCATGGGGCGCAGTGGTGCATGCCTGTAGTCTCAGCTACTTGGGAGGCTGAGGCAGAAGGATTGCTTGAGACCAAGAGTTCTAGGCTATAGTGTACTATGCTGATCAGGTGTATGTGCTAAGCTTGGCATCAGTATGGTGACCTCCCAGGAGTGGGGGGCCACCAGCTTGCCTAATGATGGGTGAACTGGTCCAGGTCAGAAATGGAACAAGTCAAAACTACCATGCTGATCAGCAGTGGAATCATGCCTGTAAATAGCCACTGCACTCCCGCCTGGGCAAATGTAGTGAGACCCCACCTCTAAAAAATAAAGGACTCTGATGCATTCTTCAGTATGCCAATTACATTTTTCACCTCCAGAACTTTCACTTGATTCTAACTTTTTCAATCTCTTTGTTAAATTATTCTGATAGAATTCTGAATTCTGTTATCTTGAATTTCTCTGAGTTTGTTGAACACAGTTATTTGGAGTTCTCTGTCTGAACATTCCCATATCTCTGTTTCTCCAGGATTGGTCCCTGGTGCATTATTTAGTTCATCTGATGACATCATGTTTTCCTGGATGGTATTGATGCTAGTTGATATTCTTTGGTGTCTGAGTATGAGAGAATTATTTATTTATTTCAGTATTCACTGTCTGGGCTTATTTGTACCTGTCCTTCTTAGCAAGACTTTCCAGATATTTGAAAGGACCTGAGTGTTGTGATCTAAGCTCTACCTTCTTTAGGGAGTACCCCAAGCTCAGTAACACTGTGGTTCTTGCAGATTCGTGGAGGTACCGCCTCGATGGTCATGGACCAAATCAAGGAGAATTATCTGGATTACCAGGCAGCGACTCTTGTTTTCTCTCTTTCCTTTCTCCCAAACAAACAGAATTTCTCTCTCTGTTCTGAGCCACCTAAAGCTGGAGGCAGTGTTATACAAGCACCTCTATAGCCACCACCACTATGACTATGCTGGGTCAGACCTGAAGTCAGCACAGCGCTGGGTCTTGCCCAAGGCCTGCTGTAACCACTCCCTGGCTACTGCCTATATTTTCTCAAGGCCCTGGGGCCCCACAATCAACAGGTGGTAAAGCCAGTCAGGCCTGTGTCCTTCCCTTTGGGGAAGAGAGATCCACCAGACCCTAGGTGGGTCCAGAGGTGCTGTTCATGAGTCAGAAACTAGAGTCAAAACCTTAAAAGTCTAATTGGTGTTCTATTAAATTGTATTATATTGCAGCTGAGCTGACACTTAAACCACAAGATGCAGCCTTTTCCTCTCTTCCCTTCCCTTTCCAGTGACAGACGATCCTCAACCATAGCCATCACCAGCCCAGGTCACATGGAGTACTGCCAGACAACCAGCCAATGTTCCCTTAAGACCCAAGGGCTTTTAAGTCAGCGTGTGGTGACTGCTGCCTGTCCTGGGACTCAGCTTTCAGGTCAATAGGCTCCCTTCTGGTCCAGATCATGTCCAGAAATGCCATTGAAGAATCATGTCCTGGAATCAGGGACCCCCAAGAACTAACTTCGTACTCTGCCCACCTTTGGCCATGCTAGTACCTAAGCTGCAAGACAAGGTCCCCTTTACTTTTCCCTCTGCTTTTCTCAAGAAAAATGAGTTTTGCTCCATAGCCACCTCAGCTGGTAATGTGTTGAGTCTTACCTCAAGCCAGTAAGTCTCAGAGGGTCACCAGGGCCCACAATGGAGTACCCGAATATAGTTGCTGGTTTTTCAGGGTCCAGGGACTCCTTAGTTAGCAGGTGATGAATGCTGCCAGGACTGGGTCCTTTTCTTTAAGGCAGTAGGCACCCTTCTGGTTCAGATGTGCCCAGAAATGTCATCTGGAAGCTGTGGCCTAGAGTGGGAGCCTCGTAACTTTGTCCAGTGCCCTATTCTACCGTGGCTAAGCTGGTATCCAAGATGCAAGACAGAGTCTTCCCCCACTCTTCCCTCTCTTTTAGTCATGTGGAAGAAAGAGGTCTGTTTTGGAGCTATGAAGCTGTGTGGCCTGAAGTTAGAGGAGGTGTGATGGCCAGCACTTCCTTGGCTGCCCCAGCTGGTGCCTCAGTGTGTCAAATGCCCTATCGAGTTCGCTGTCTCTGAGTCCAATTTAGCACTAGGTCTCACCTAAGAGTTGCAGTTTTTATAGCCTAGACTGCCTTTCAAATCTACTTGAGGACACAGAGCACTGTAGCCCTCTATGGTTAGGTTTGCAGGCACTCAAGTTCAGACCACCGGGATCTGTGATTCCCCTCTGGCTATGACTGGTTTAAATACTCCCTCCATTAACAGATTTCGGCTGAGTTTGGTTTGGTTTTCCTTTCTGCTCTAACAGGACAGCACCAAATTCAATGCCACACAATTGCTGTGTTTTCTCTCCCCCAGAACTCAGAGATGCTTTATATACCACGCCGCTGCTGCTGGGGGTGGCGGGTGGGGAAGGGTAGCCTCAGAGATTGAGGACTGTTTTTTCCATCTCTTCAGTGCATGTTTTAGTGATATAAAATTAAAACCAGGTACTATGAGTGCTCACCTGATATTTGGGTTTTATGCAGGTGTTTTTTCTGTGTAGATGGTTGTTAATTTGATGTCGTCGCTGGTGGTGGAGTAATATAATTGGCAGAGCCTTCTATTCTACCATCTTGCTCCACCTCCTGAGAACCCAAATATATTTTTAAGATGATATGTTGACATAATTATTTTGGCTGAGACACAGAGAAGCTAGTCAACGTAGTCAAAGAGTTTTGTCTTATTTTTTAACCTGCTTACCTCCCTACGAGCCAATACCATGCCCACTCATATACCATTCCACCCTTTTGTACCCTCACTCTGTACTTTCTGCCTTCCGAGCTGGGCTTATTTTTATCACTGGAAGCTGAGTCTCTCCTCTAGTATGGCCCCATTACAGATATCTCACCTAACTGCAGTTAAACTTTTATGGGCCCCAAGGTGACTTATCAGTAAAAGGAGCAAAGGCTCCTTGTACCTTCCTGAGAGCAGTTTTATTGTATGAAGTGATATACCCAAACTGAATTATAATTTATATTTTTAATTTGAAAGATATGAATGTTTCTTTTTGGCTTTCTGATGTTCTTTATTTTCTACACATGGCTACATTTAGATGATCAAATTATACACTCAATTAGGGATAAAATCATTTTACAATTATAAAATCCTTATTTAAATAAAAAGAATTATTCATTGCTTTTCTGGGTTTTTTTGAATATTGTTAAAATCAGACAGGTGTTGGTGAAACAGCATATTTTGGGCAGTAACTGGGAAAACCAAATCTTCATTTACTACTTGGCTGTCTCACTAAATCCAGGCTCAACAACCAACAGCAATAATTTTGTACGTTTGTGTTTGTGTGTGTGTATGTGTGTCTGCATTTATGTGTGTCTCTGTGTGTGTAAATCTGTATTTATACATGTGTGTGCCTGTCTGGGTGTATGCGGGTACTGAGTAGGTGGTCTGTGTAGCTCAAGTAGTCAGATAGCACTTCCATTGCTATAAGTTTAGCAGGACTATAGCTAGAGTATAGTAATTTAGCATCTCTGGTGCCTAATCAACATATGAAAAAATGTTAACTTTGTTAGCTTCTATTATATCCTCAGACACAGATTAATCCTCTCAACCATACCTAGACTTTCAGAGCCTCTGAACTAAGTAAAAGGACAGCAATTCCTTTGAAAGAAAATATTGGTTCAGAGTTTGAAGAACGGAAAATAAGTGTACTATTTTTTTAAAATTGCACTAATTTTCAGTTGAGTAAAAGTGAATCGTGGTCTCCCTCTGGTGTCCAAAACGGGGGTAGCTGAAAGATTATCTTAAGGCTTTTTTTTCTTTCTTTTCAGCAAGCTGACTTTAAGTATTAAAATTCTATTCATCTTTGTTAAGTCCACAAACAAACACACAAAACATGGCATATGTATATATCTCTTTGTGTATATGTGACCAGACCATAACACACTGCTTGGAGCAGGATCAAAATACAGACAAATTATGGGTGCTATAATTTGGATACCAGCTGATTATACACTAAAATTGTTTTATTGCAGAGCACAAAGGGTTCAATAAAATATTAAGCTCTTGGTATTGAACAATTCTGCGTATGGTAAACTAGTGTCTGAAAGAAGAGGTAATTTAATTTTTTTGGAGTTGGACAAAATCTAATAAATTTACACTGATGGATGAGCATCTGCGAAATGTCTAAAATCAGATTATACTATAGATTTTCTTTGATTTTTACTGTCTCCATTAGGTGCTTTCCATTGGACAGTGTTTTCCTCTCTATATTGTTTTAAAAGTTATAATTCTTTTAATGTTCTATAGTTTTTTTACAATAATTATTCTCATGTTTATTTGCTCTTTTTTGGATCTTAAAGATATTCATATTTATAATTTCTCCAGAATAAAAGAAGCTCAGCATGCTCTATAGTTAATTTAGTCTCCTCTCATCTCCATTATGTTAATGCAGGCTATAAGCTTAGTTATGGGTTATGATGAATATAATTTAACTTTTTATTTCCTTTATTCATAAAATTATATTTAATTTTACTGTGAAGACATCAATACATTTAGGAAAGAAACTTGATCATTTGAGCTTGCTATATTCTTAGCATCCTTGTTTGGATTTGCTTCTCTTCTAATTTGAGTACTCCTTGTTGAGTTTTCAATGTAGATTCTTATGTAGCAAACCCCCTAAGGCCTAATATTTTGGAAAATATTTTTATCATTCCCTCATATTTGAATAAAAAGTTGGCTAAAAATTCTAGGTTCAAAGTTCTTTTTAGTATTATTATTATACATTAAGCTCTGGGATACATGTACAGAATGTGCAGGTTTGTTACAAAGGTATACAGGTGCCATGATGGTTTGCTGCACCGATCAACCCATCATCTACATTAGGTATTTCTCTTAATGCTATCCCTCCCCCAGCCCCTCACCCCCTAACAGGCCCTAGTCAGTTCTGCTCTGATCTTAGTTATTTCTTGTCTTCTGCTAGATTTTCAATTTAATTGCTCTTACTTCCCTAGTTCTTTCAACCGTGATGTTAGGGTATTGATTTTAGATCTTTCCCACTTTCTCCTGTGGGCATTTAGTGCTATAAATTTCCCTCTAAACACTGCTTTAGCTGTGTCTCAGAGATTCTGGTACGTTGTGTCTTTGTTCTCGTTGGTTTCTAAGAACTTATTTATTTCTGCCTTAATTCATTATGTACCAGTAGTCATTCAGGAGCAGGTTGTTCAGTTTCCATGTAGTTGTGTGGTTTTGAGTGAGTTCCTTAATCCTGAATTTCAATTTGATTTTACTGTAGTCTGAGAGACCGTTTGTTATGATTTCTGTTCCTTTGCATTCGCTGAGGAGTGTTTTACTTCCAATTATGTGGTGTTAAGAAGAATGTATATTCTGTTGATTTGGGGTGGAGAGTTCTGTAAATGTCTATTAGGTCCACTTGGTGCAGAGCTGAGTTCAAGTCCTGAATATTCTTGTTAATTTTCTGTCTCATTGATCTAATGTTGACAGTGGGGTGTTAAAGTCTCCCACTATTATTGTGTGGGAGTCTATGTCTCATTGTAGGTCTCTAAGAACTTGCTTTATGAATCTGGGTGCTCCTGTACTGGATGCATATACTTTTGGGATAATTAGCTCTTCTTGTTGCATTGATCCCTTCACCATTATGTAATGCCCTTGTCTTTTTTGATCTTTGTTGGTTTAAAGTCTGTTTTATCAGAGACTAGGATTGCAACCTGTACTTTTTTTTGTTTTGTTTTCCATTTCCTTGGTGTATATTCCTCCATCCTCTTATTTTGAGCCTATGTGTGTCTTTACACATACTGAATACAGCACACCAATGGGTCTTGACTCTGTATCTAATTTGCCAGTCTGTGTCTTTTAATTGGGGCATTTAGCCCATTGACATTTAAGGTTAATATTGTTATGAGTGAATTTGATCCTGTCATTATGATGCTAGCTGGTTATTTTGACCTATTAGTTGATGCAGTTTCTTCACAGTGTCGATGGTCTCTACAATTTGATATGTTTTTGCAGTGACTGCTGCTGGTTTTTCCTTTCCATGTTTAGTGTTTCCTTCAGGAGCTCTTATAAAACAGGCCTGGTGGTGACAAAAATTCTCAGCATTTGCTTCTCTGTAAAAGATATTATTTTTCCTTCGCTTATGAAGCTTAGTTTGGCTGAATATGAAATTCTTGGTTGAAAATTATTTTAAGAATGCTGAATATTGGCCCACCCTCTCTTCTGGCTCATAGGGTTTCTGCAGAGAGATCTGCTGTTAGTCTGATGGGATTCCCTTTGTGGGTAACCTGACCTTTCTCTCTGGCTGCCCTTAACATTTTTTCCTTCATTTCAACCTTGGCGAATCTGAAGACTATGTGTCTTGGGGTTGCTCTTCTCGAGGAGTATCTTTGTGGTGTTCTCTGTACTTCCTGAATTTGAATGTTGGCCTGTCTTGCTAAGTTGGGGAAGTTCTCCTGGATAATATCCTGAAGAGTGTTTTCCAACTTGATTCCATTCTCCCCATCACTTTCAGGTACACCTATCAAATGTAGGTTTGGTCTTTTCACATAGTCCCATATTTCTTGGAGGCTTTGTTCATTTCTTTTCATTCTTTTTTCTCTAATCTTGTTTTCTCACTTTATTTCATTAATTTGATCTTCTATCTCTGATATCCTTCTTTCTGCTTGATTGATTCGGCTATTGATGCTTGTGTATGCTTCAGAAAGTTTTCATGCTGTGTTTTTCAGCTCCATCAGGTCGTTTATGTTCTTCTCTAAATTGGTTATTCTAGTTAGCAGTTCCTGAAACCTGTTTTCAAGGATCCTAGCTTCCTTGCATTGGGTTAGGACATGCTCCTTTAGCTTGAAGGAGTTTGTTATTACCCACCTTCTGAAGCCTACTTCTGTCAATTCATAAAACTCTTTCTCCATCCAGTTTTGTTCTCTTGCTGGAGAGGAGTTGTGATCCTTTGATGAGAAGAGGCATTCTGGTTTTTGAAATTTTAAGCCTTTTTGCACTGGTTTTTCCTCGTCTTCATGGATTTATCTATCTTTGATCTTTGATATTGGTGACCTTCAGACAGGTTTTCTGTGTGTATGTCCTTTTAGTTGATGTTGATGTTATTGTCTTCTGTTTGTTAGTTTTCCTTCTAACAGTCAGGCCCCTCTGCGGTAAGTCTACTGGAGTTTGCTGGAGGTCCACTCCACACCCTGTTTGCCTGGGTATCACCAGTGGAAGCTGCAGAACAGCAAAGATTGCTGCCTGTTGCTTCCTCTGGAAGCTTTGTCCCAGAGGGGCACCTGCCAGATGCCAGCCAGAGCTCTCCTGTATGGGATGTCTGTCAACCCCTGCTGGGAGGTGTCTCCCAATCAGGAGGCATGGGGGTCAGGGACCCACTTGAGGAGGTAGTCTGTCCCTTATCAGAGCTCAAGCACTGTGCTGGGAGATCTGTTGCTCTCTTCAGAGCCAGCAGGCAGGGAATTAAAAGTCTGCTGAAGCTGAGCCCTCAGCTGCCCCTTCCCCCAGGTGCTTTGTAGCAGGGACATGGGAGTTTTATCTATAAGCCCCTGAGTGGGGCTGCTGCCTTTCTTTCAGAGATACCCTGCCCAGAGAGGAAGAATCTAGAGAGGCAGTCTGGCTAAAGTGGATTGCCAAGCTGCTGTGGGCTCCACCCAGTTCAAACTTTCTGGTGGCTTTGTTTACACAGTGAGGGGAAAACCCCCTACTCGAGCCTCAGTAATGGTGGATGCCCCTCTCCCCACCAAGCTCAAGCATCTTAGGTCAACTTCAGACTGCTATGCTGGCAGCGAGAATTTCAAGCCAGTACATCTTAGCTTGCTGGGCTCTGTGGGGGGTGGGATCTACTGAGCTAGACCACTTGACTCCCTGGCTTCGGCCCCCTTTTCAGAGGAGTGAACAGTTCTGTCTCGCTGGTGTTCCAGGCACCACTGGGGTAAAAAATGAAAAAATGAAAAAACTCCTGCAGCTAGCTTGGTGTTTGCCCAAACAGCCACCCAGTTTTGTGCTTGAAATCCAGGGCCCTGGTGGTTAGGCATCCAAGGGAATCTTATGGTTTGCGGGTTGCAAAGACCATGGGAAAATTGTAGTATCTGGGTTGGAGTTCACTGTTCCACACGGCAAAGTCCCTCAAGGCTTCCTTTGGATAGGGGAGGGAGTTCCCCAACCCCTTGAGCTTCCTTGGTGAGGCAATGCCCCACCCTTCTTTGACTTGCTCTCCATGGGCTGTACCCACTGTCTAACCAGTCCCAAAGAGATGAACCATGTATGTTAGTTGGAAATGCAGAAATCACAAACCTACTGTGTTGATCTTGCTGGGAGCTGCAGATCAGAGCTGTTCCTATTTGGTCATCTTTCCAGCCACACCTACTTGTTCTCTTTGTTTATACATGAGTCCCTAGAAAATGTGTCACTATGGCTGATATAAGTATTTTCTACTCTCTGTAAATTTCAAACCTACCCCAGAACCTTTACAGTCAGTCAATAACCTTGTTTCCCAGTTCACTGAGAAGATGAAAGTCCTTCAATGTGAGCTTGACTTCACTAATATCCATGTTAAGATTTCTCTGAATCCACACACCCAGTGCCCCTCCCAAAGTTAGTTTCTTATGTACTTTTAGAGTTTGGCGCCTACACTAGAACACTGTCCACAATCTCCTTCCATAAATGGTTCCTTTGTACATCTACAAATAGACATGCAATCCTTTTGCTTGTATTTTAAAATTAGCTAAACAATCTGTAACCACACATAGAATCAGAATTACATGTCTGAAGTATATGAACTGGAAAAGGCCTTCTTAGAAGTCCTGCACTCTTATCTCCCCTTATAATGATGAATAATCTATGATATGCAAGGGGTTGTAAGTGACTGACTTAAGGCCACAGTTAACTAGCAGCAAGGCTGAGATCAGATCTCATAATGAGTGTCTATCATTCTATGACCTGTTTTTACTACTTTGTATGCCTCTTTAAATGACCAGGAAAAGAGAAGACATGCTTTCATTCTAAGTGTTGGTGATGAGAAAAAGCATTAAATACTGAAATCTGTCTATTACTTTTAGGGCTACTTTTCCCAAAATACATGCTTGCAGAAATCTTTGGCAGATAAATAATTACAATTTTCTCCACATTGCCAGCCCCAAATTAAGTGGATTCTAATATCCTGAAATAAAGTTTTGGATATGCTACTTAAGAACATTAAATACATAAAGGACTATTAAAAAGACACTTTTCCCACCAATAAAACTGACAGTAAATTTACACATTTTTTGTTCAAGCTCTTATAATCTATTCTAGAAGCAGAAAGACCTAAGACATTTCTTCAGAAGTCCTCAAGTAACTTATGTGATATTATAAAACTTCTGGAAAGTAATCTGATCTCCAATAAAGGTCAATATTAATGAGACAGCAACATATAAGCACTTTAGTTTCCTGTCAGAGTTTTTGCCTTGTTCTTCAATTCTTCTTGCTTCCACCAGTAGGAGAGAAATACTATCCTAAGGTTTCATACAGCCTGGAAGAAAAATAAAGAAAACTTTGGATAGAGCCTAATATAATTGCAGATATGCTTTCATAAAATAAGACAGTGTATATACATATAACATTAAAATATTCATAAAGCTGTCATTAGCTCAAAGTCATTTATGTAAATTATTAACACGAAAAAGGCAACCTCAAATTTCACCAAACCTCTATGCAGTAGTAGTATCATTTTAAAATTATAAAGTAGAAAATTCCAAGAAGTTAATGGGCTCACTCTAAGCAAAGAAGGTGGGGATTACTGTTTGTTATTTGTTGCTATCAACAAGACTGACCTTAAAGACTATAGCTGATAGAACTAGATAACTATTCCCACGGTTCTACAAAGGAACTATCTATAATAAAGAAGTGAAAGCTGAAGGAATGCAATGGAGATTTATTTACGTTGATTGTTTCTAAAGATAACTTTCAGCAACCTAATATTATTTCATATCATTTCCCACTTTAATATAATAAGACAAGTGTTTTTCTTTCATATCTATTAAAGGTGATCCAAAAAGAAATATTAGATTACCATATGCTGACCTTATCAGGACAAGCAAATCAATATGTGGTGATTATGTTTTAGATCTAGAAATATAAAGTACTCTATGTTAAAACAATATCTACAAGGTCTTGCAAAAGAGAAGGGAAAGGATGTGTGACACAATTAAATAAATAAAACAACTATATCAAATACTCAATAATCTTACATTTTTGGAATTTTCTACTGCTTTTTTTTTTTAACTTTTTCAACTTTTGCCTAGTCCCCAAAAAATCTATTAAGATTGAACAAAAGCAATAATTAGAAATTATCAGATCCCTCAGGCATAAGGTGGCTTCCAGCCTCTAATTCTATGCAGATTATTACTTTCATTGGGCTGGGCATGGTGACTCATGCCTGTAATCATAGCACTTTGGGAGGCTGAGGCAGGTAGATCATGAGCTCAGGAGCTCGAGGCCAGCCTGGCCAATATGGTGAAATCCCGTCTCTACTAAAACTATAAAAATTAGCTGGGCGTGGTGGCACACACCTGTAATCTCAGCTACTCGGGAGGCTGAGGCAGGAGAATTGCTGGAACCGAGTTTGCAGTGAGCTGAGTTTTCACCACTGCACTCCAGCCTGGGCTACAGACCGAGACTCTGTCAAAAAAATACTTTAAAAATACAGAGCATGGGGCGGAGCAAGATGGCCGAATAGGAACAGTTCCAGTCTCCAACTCCCAGCGCGAGCAACACAGAAGACAGGTGATTTCTGCATTTTCAACTGAGGTACTGGGTTCATCTCACTAGGGAGTGTGGGATAATCGGTGCTGGTCAGCTGCTGCAGCCCGTCCAGCGAGAGCTGAAGCAGGGCAAGGCATCGCCTCACCTGGGAAGCACAAGGGAGAAGGGAATCCCTTTTCCTAGCCAGGGGAACTGAGACACACAACACCTGGAAAATCGGGTAACTCCCACCCCAATACTGTGCTTTACCAAGGATCTTAGCAAATGGGCACACCAGGAGATTATATCCCACACCTGGCCTGGAGGGTCCCACTCCTACAGAGCCTCCCTCATTGCTAGCACAGCAGTCTGCAATCTACCGGCAAGGCAGCAGTGAGGGTGGGGGAGGAGCACCCGCCATTGCTGAGGCTTAAGTAGGCAAACAAAGTGGCTGGGAAGCTCGAACTGGGTGGAGTTCACAGCAGCTCACACAGCAGCTCAAGGAGGCCTGCCTGTCTCTCTAGACTCCACCTCTGGGGACAGGGCACAGCTAAACAACAACAACAACAACAAAAAAGCAGCTGAAACCTCTGCAGATGCAAACGACTCTGTCTGACAGCTTTGAAGAGAGCAGTGGATCTCCCAACATGGAGGTTGAGATCTGAGAATGGACAGACTGCCTGCTCAAGTGGGTCCCTGACCCCTGAGTAGCCTAACTGGGAGACATCCCCCACTAGGGGCAGACCAACACCCCACACCTCACACGGTGGAGTACACCCCTGAGAGGAAGCCTCCAAAGCAAGAATCAGACAGGTACACTCGCCGTTCAGCAATATTCTATCTTCTGCAGCCTCCGCTGCTGATACCCAGGCAAACAGGGTCTGGAGTGGACCTCAAGCAATCTCCAACAGACCTACAGCTGAGGGTCCTGACTGGTAGAAGGAAAACTATCAAACAGGAAGGACACCTACACCAAAACCCCATCAGTACGTCACCATCATCAAAGACCAGAGGCAGATAAAACCACAAAGATGGGGAAAAAGCAGGGCAGAAAAGCTGGAAATTCAAAAAATAAGAGCGCATCTCCCTCTGCAAAGGAACGCAGCAAATCGCCAGCAACGGATCAAAGCTGGACAGAGAATGAAATTGACGAGATGAGAGAAGAAGCCTCCAGTCCATCAAATTTCTCAGAACTAAAGGAGGAATTACGTACCCAGCGCAAAGAAACTAAAAATCTTGAAAAAAGAGTGGAAGAATTGATAACTAGAATAATTAATGCAGAGAAGGCCATAAACGAACTGACAGAGATGAAAACCATGACACGAGAAATACGTGACAAATGCACAAGCTTCAGTAACCAACTCAATCAACTGGAAGAAAGAGTATCAGCAATTGGGGATCAAATGAATGAAATGAAGCGAGAAGAGAAATCTAAAGAAAAAAGAAGAAAAAGAAATGAACAAAGCCTGCAAGAAGTATGGGATTATGTAAA
Organism: Macaca fascicularis; assembly: GCF_037993035.2. Lineage (NCBI taxonomy): Eukaryota > Metazoa > Chordata > Mammalia > Primates > Cercopithecidae > Macaca > Macaca fascicularis. Next base: position 122,433,785 of record NC_088395.1, on the reverse strand, counting down.
AAGACCAAATTACATCTGATTGGGGTACCTGAAAGTGAGAGGGAAAATGGAACCAAGTTGGAAAACATTCTTCAGGATATCATCCAGGAGAACTTCCACAACCTAGTAGGGCAGGCCATCATTCAAATTCAGGAAATACAGAGAATGCCACAAAGATACTCCTCAAGAAGAGCAACTCCAAGACATATAATTGCCAGATTCACCAAAGTTGAAATGAAGGAAAAAATCTTAAGGGCAGTCAGAGAGAAAGGTCGGCTTACCCACAAAGGGAAGCCCATCAGACTAACAGCAGATCTCTCAGCAGAAACTCTACAAACCAGAGAGAGTGGGGGCCAATATTCAACATTCTTAAAGAAAAGAATTTTAAACCCAGAATTTCATATCCAGCCAAACTGAGTTTCATAAGTGAAGGAGAAATAAAATCCTTTACAGATAAGCAAATGCTTAGAGATTTTCTCACCACCAGGCCTGCCTTACAAGAGATCCTGAAGGAAGCACTAAACATGGAAAGGAACAACCGGTCCCAGCCATTACAAAAACATGCCAAAATGTAAAGACCATCGAGGCTAGGAAGAAACTGCATCAACTAACGAGCAAAATAACCCAGTTAATATCATAATGGCAGGATCAAGTTCACACATAACAATATTAACCTTAAATGTAAATGGACTAAATGCTCCAATTAAAAGACACAGACTGGCAAACTGGATAAAGAGTCAAGACCCATCAGTTTGCTGTATTCAGGAGACCCATCTCACATGCAGAGACATACATAGGCTCCAAATAAAGGGATGGAGGAAGATCTACCAAGCAAATGGAGAACAAAAAAAAGCAGGGGTTGCAATACTAGTCTCTGATAAAACAGACTTTAAACCATCAAAGATCAAAAGAGACAAAGAAGGCCATTACATAATGGTAAAGGGATCAATTCAACAGGAAGAGCTAACTATCCTAAATATATATGCACCCAATACAGGAGCACCCAGATTCATAAAGCAAGTCCTTAGAGACTTACAAAGAGACTTAGACTCCAATACAATAATAATGAGAGACTTCAACATCCCACTGTCAACATTAGACAGATCAACGAGACAAAAAGTTAACAAGGATATCCAGGAATTGAACTCATCTCTGCAGCAAGCAGACCTAATAGACATCTACAGAACTCTCCACCCCAAATCAACAGAATATACATTCTACTCAGCACCACATCACACTTATTCCAAAATTGACCACATAATTGGAAGTAAAGCACTCCTCAGGAAATGTACAAGAACAGAAATTATAACAAACTGTCTCTCAGACCACAGTGCAATGAAACTAGAATTCAGGACTAAGAAACTCAATCAAAACCGCTCAACTACATGGAAACTGAATAACCTGCTCCTGAATGACTACTGGGTACATAACGAAATGAAGGCAGAAATAAAGACGTTCTTTGAAACCAATGAGAACAAAGATACAACATACCAGAATCTCTGGGACACATTTAAAGCAGTGTGTAGAGGGAAATTTATAGCACTAAATGCCCACAAGAGAAAGCTGGAAAGATCTAAAATTGACACTCTAACATCACAATTAAAAGAACTAGAGAAGCAAGAGCAAACACATTCAAAAGCTAGCAGAAGGCAAGAAATAACTAAGATCAGAGCAGAACTGAAGGAGATAGAGAAAAAAAACACCCTCCAAAAAATCAATGAATCCAAGAGTTGGTTTTTTGAAAAGATCAACAAAATTGATAGACCGCTAGCAAGACTAATAAAGAAGAAAAGAGAGAAGAATCAAATACATGCAATAAAAAATGATAAAGGGGATATCACCACTGACCCCACAGAAATACAAGCTACCATCAGAGAATACTATAAACACCTCTACGCAAATAAACTAGAAAATCTAGAAGAAATGGATAATTTCCTGGACCCTTACCCTCTCCCAAGACTAAACCAGGAAGAAGCTGAATTCCTGAATAGACCAATAGCAGGCTCTGAAATTGAGGCAATAATTAATAGCCTACCAACTAAAAAAAGTCCAGGACCAGATGGATTCACAGCTGAATTCTGCCAGAGGTACAAGGAGGAGCTGGTACCATTCCTTCTGAAACTATTCCAATCAATAGAAAAAGAAGGAATCGTTCCCTAACTCATTTTATGAGGCCAACATCATCCTGATACCAAAGTCTGGCAGAGACACAACAAAAAAAGAGAATTTTAGACCAATATTCTTGATGAACATTGATGCAAAAATTCTCAATAAAATACTGGCAAACCGGATCCAGCAGCACATCAAAAAGCTTATCCACCATGATCAAGTGGGCTTCATCCCTGGGATGCAAGGCTGGTTCAACATATGCAAATCAATAAATGTAATCCAGCATATCAACAGAACCAAAGACAAAAACCACATGATTATCTCAACAGATGCAGAAAAGGCCTTTGACAAAATTCAACAGCCCTTCATGCTAAAAACGCTCAATAAATTCGGTATTGATGGAACGTACCTCAAAATAATAAGAGCTATTTATGACAAACCCACAGCCAATATCATACTGAATGGGCAAAAACTGGAAGCATTCCCTTTGAAAACCGGCACAAGACAGGGATGCCCTCTCTCACCACTCTTATTCAACATAGTGTTGGAAGTTCTGGCTAGGGCAATCAGGCAAGAGAAAGAAATCAAGGGTATTCAGTTAGGAAAAGAAGAAGTCAAATTGTCCCTCTTTGCAGATGACATGATTGTATATTTAGAAAACCCCATTGTCTCAGCCCAAAATCTCCTTAAGCTGATAAGAAACTTCAGCAAAGTCTCAGAATACAAAATAAATGTGCAAAAATCACAAGCATTCTTATACACCAGTAACAGACAAACAGAGAGCCAAATCATGAATGAACTTCCATTCACAATAGCTTCAAAGAGAATAAAATACCTAGGAATCCAACTTACAAGGGATGTAAAGGACCTCTTCAAGGAGAACTACAAACCACTGCTCAGTGAAATAAAAGAGGACACAAACCAATGGAAGAACATACCATGCTCATGGATAGGAAGAATCAATATCATGAAAATGGCCATATTGCCCAAGGTAATTTATAGATTCAATGCCATCCCCATCAAGCTACCAATGAATTTCTTCACAGAATTGGAAAAAACTGCTTTAAAGTTCATATGGAACATAAAAAGAGCCCGCATTGCCAAGACAATCCTAAGTCAAAAGAACAAAGCTGGAGGCATCACAATACCTGACTTCAAACTATATTACAAGGCTACAGTAACCAAAACAGCATGGTACTGGTACCAAAACAGAGATATAGACCAATGGAACAGAACAGAGTCCTCAGAAATAATACCACACATCTACAGCCATCTGATCTTTGACAAACCTGACAAAAACAAGAAATGGGGAAAGGATTCCCTATTTAATAAATGGTGCTGGGAAAATTGGCTAGCCATAAGTAGAAAGCTGAAACTGGATCCTTTCCTTACTCCTTATACAAAAATTAATTCAAGATGGATTAGAGACTTAAGTGCTATACCTAATACCATAAAAACCTTAGAAGAAAACCTAGGTAATACCATTCAGGACATAGGCATGGGCAAGGACTTAATGTCTAAAACACCAAAAGCAATGGCAACAAAAGCCAAAATTGACAAATGGGATCTAATTAAACTAAAGAGCTTCTGCACAGCAAAGGAAACTACCATCAGAGTGAACAGGCAACCTAGAGAATGGGAGAAAATTTTTGCAATCTACTCATCTGACAAAGGACTAAAATCCAGAACCTACAAAGAATTCAAACAAATTTACAAGAAAAAAACAAACAACCCCATCAAAAAGTGGGCAAAGCATATGAACAGACATTTCTCAAAAGAAGACATTCATACAGCCAACAGACACATGAAAAAATGCTCATCATCACTGGCCATCAGAGAAATGCAAATCAAAACCACAATGAGATACTATCTCACACCAGTTAGACTGGCGATCATTAAAAAGTCAGGAAACAACAGGTGCTGGAGAGGATGTGGAGAAATAGGAACACTTTTACACTGTTGGTGGGATTGTAAACTAGTTCAACCATTATGGAAAACAATATGGCGATTCCTCAAGGATCTAGAACTAGAAGTACCATATGACTCAGCCATCCCATTACTGGGGATATACCCAAAGGATTATAAGTCATGCTGCTATAAAGACACATGCACATGTATGTTTATTGCGGCACTATTCACAATAGCACAGACTTGGAATCAACCCAAATGACCATCAGTGACAGACTGGATTAAGAAAATGTGGCACATATACACCATGGAATACTATGCAGCCATAAAAAAGAATGAGTTTATGTCCTTTGTAGGGACATGGATGCAGCTGGAAACCATCATTCTCAGCAAACTATCACAAAAACAGAAAACCAAACACTGCATGTTCTCACTCATAGGCGGGAACTGAATAATGAGATCACTTGGACTCGGGAATGGGAACATCACGCACCAGGGCCTATCATGGGGACGGCGGAGTGGGGAGGGATTGCATTGGGAGTTATGCCTGATGTAAATGACGAGTTGATGGGTGCTGATGAGTTGATGGGTGCAGCACACCAACATGGCACAAGTATACATATGTAACAAACCTGCACGTTATGCACATGTACCCTAGAACTTAAAGTATAATAATAATAAAAAAATACAGAGCATGTAATTTACAATTTTTCATGTTAAAAACTTTTATCAATTGCATTAAGAGCAACTGACTTACACCATACATAAATCATTATCTACCACATGTTCTTTCCTTAGCTAACTTACTGTTTTCAATGCTGGGCTTATCAGGGCCCATAACCAAGTACACATTAATATATTTGACCACATTCCCATGATTTTTAAAAGGATTTGAAATATTTTCAACTTTTACGGTTATATAATTTTTAAATTTTCTTTCATGACTTATTATGCGTAGAGGTGTGCCAAAGACCCCATTTTAAAAACAATTGCAACTCAAAATTACTCTAAAACCAGAAGCTGCAAGAAAATAATATGTAATAAGACTCTTTAATTCTGGATTTCTAGTAAAATATTTTATTTAAGTAACATTGGATTTGGAGTGGGAAGTACAAATACATAGTAAAGGAAATTCTCAGGAACATTCAAATACTCCAAGTGCATGCTTTTAAAACACATATGTAATTGTCTGAATACTAAATTACTCCTAGTTAAGCACAACATAAATAACTAAAAAATTCTCTTCGGAGCAACAACGTAGGTCTCATTATTGTTCATACAAAGGGATTTGTAACTTTAGATTGTGATGAATATGTCTGCTCTCTTCATTGTGCTGATACTTTCACAACTGTCACATATGGCAATATTTATCAAATCATACACTTTAAGGGCAGACTATCATCTGTGAATTATACCTGTACTACCACAGCTTAAAAAAAGGAAAACTTGTGTGACTAGGACAAAGCAACTAAGGAGAAAAATAGTAAGTGATGAGGGCAGAGTAGCAAGATCTTGTTGACTGCTGACTATGACTGGTCATTGTTTTAGTTCAAATTTAAAGGAAAAACATTGGAGATTAATTTGGCAGATCTGATATAATTTGAATGATGAAAGACACAGGAATCAAAAATGTGTGAAACTGGAAGAGACACTGAGCTCTTCAAGTCTGGGTGCTCTCTAGAGAGAGTGCCATAGGTTTCCTTGACGTTTCTGAATTTTTTTTTTTTGTATGTGCATGTATTTTTAAAAATAAAATGTCCAGGCTGGGAGTGGTGGCTCATGCCTGCAATCCCAGTGCTTTAGGAGGCCGAGGTGGGTGGATCACCTGAGGTCAGGAGTTTGAGAAGAGACTGGTCAACATGGTGAAAACCCGTCTCTGCTAAAAATACAAAAATTAGCCAGGCACGGTGGTTTGTGCCTATAATCCCAGCTACTTGGGAGGCTGAGGCAGGAGAATCACTTGAAACCAGGAGGTAGAGGTTGCAGTGAGCTGAGATCACGCCATTGCACTCCAGCCAGGTGACAGAGCAAGACTTTGTCTCAAAAAAAAAATAAATAATAAATAAAATAAAATTTCTACACCATTCACCAGCTTCCCAAAAAGGTCCTTAATCATAATATTTTAAGAACCATTTATTTATTTGACCCTTATTTTAGTTGAGGAAATTCAAATCTGGAGCAGTAAAATGATCTGGTCAAAATCAGAGATGACAAGTTAATGAGTCATAATGAGTTTGTGATGCTGACTATCCTCTTTTACCTAGTCCCATTATCTTTCTCTGCCCCAATACTTTTGGTTAACAGAACATAATCACAAGGACACAGCACAGGAAGCTGTCTGTTGAACCCTGAACTAGCCAGTTCAGGTCACTGGGAGACTGTGTGTGCTATGTGATCCATAAGAGATTAGAAGCCAATAGAAAGACTGGGAAGTAGTCCCTTATGACTCCCTGATCAAATTTTTTATAACATTTTAAATCAACTACGGTGTGTATTACTAAAATCACAAAAGAACAATACATCATAAATAATATTCACCTATGAATGTCACTGTGAGCCTGCCCTATGTTATGGAGGAAAGAATGTTATGCAGCTGGTATTTGATAGTGGTAGTTTTCTTCCTTAAAAGGCACCACAAATTAGTCCATGCCAAATCCTTTCCAACAGCGGTTTCAGTAAAGTCAACTGCTTAACTACAAGGCCACATAGCAGAGTACACTTCACATGGGAAGGCTCACAGCGCCTTCAGAGATTCCATTGTAAGATGCTAGAGGGTCCTTTTCTCAGTAATCCAAGGAGACAAACAGGGTCACCTCAAATTCTTTCCCAGCTCTAAGGTTTATAGAAATATCAGGCTATTCTGATAGCCTTGCAAGGTGCCAGGTTACTGAAATAACCCTGCCTATCTTTGCTCAATGTTGAGCACTGAGAATGTAGCTATGATGCAGGTCAAAGCCTAACGAACACAGTTTCTACCAAATCTCCATGATACCAGTAAAAACTAGGTGAAAACATTATAGAAAGTCATGCTTCTAAATACCAAGGCATTCTGTTCTAGTTAAATAGTGACCTTTTCTGGGGCTTTGAGTCTAAACTGAGTTCAGCAATATTGGAATTTACCAAATAGGTTATTTTCAATCACACAAGGGAAATGCTCATGATCATCATAATTAACTCTAGCCATGGGCTATACATGGACACAGTGCCTAACCAGATTTAAGAGAGGAAGTTCAGTGAGATACTTACATTTAAAAATAACCCTATTGTACAGAATGGGGTAAAACACAATCAAAGTACAATTTGATGTCACATGCCTATCTGATGTGGTAAATCAGTGTATGATCTTAATCTGTGCTTGAAGTCTGGGTCCACACCCACAGGGCCACACCAACTGTAAATCACACTCTTCTATTTTCTTACAATACTGTAACCTGAGAAGAAAAGAAAGTGTTGTTGAATTCCTTAGCCATAGATACAACCCAATTTTCCTAAGAATTCAGCTTAAAAAAAGAAAACCCAGTCTGTTTAACTGTTTAAAAATACAGCAAGAACAACAATTTTAAAAACCCTTCAAGCCATTATACACTCTTAGGAGAAATAAGCCTAAGCCTGAAGATGGTCTGAACTTTATAGGGAAAAACAAATTGTGATGTAATCAACTATGGCCAATTAGTGACTTCACACAGTAATGTGCTGGAATTCAGGCTTGTGGTCAAAAATACTGACCCACATTTTCTGCTTACTTAAGCTATTGTCTCTGAATTTAATGAAATATTAATAAATAGCTTGTTAGCTTTACATCTTGGGATACAGAAATGTTCTCCCACTTGTAGCTTTTTGATTCCAGTGATGGTTGAGTATCCTGACATTGGGTGTGAAGTAACAGTTTGAAATTCATACAGCACTGCTACTCAAGTAGCTACAAATGCCTTGCAAAACTGGCCTGAACCACTTGAGAGGTTATTGCAAGGACCTGTTTATACATATTACCAAAAGATCTATTTTATAGAAGCATACACAGTTACTATGCATAGCTACACCCTGAATTTGTTCTAAGCATCAAAAGTCTGAAACCATGTACTAATTGTGTGAACCTTGAAGGTAACTGTGGCCTTAATGCTGACCAAGTCACACTACCAAACAACAATGCAGCAATGCAGCACCCCTTGCATCAAAATTGGGGAAACATTACTGTTTGTCGGTGATGAATACATTGACAGGGAAAAATCCATGGGAAGCTCAGGATACTCTCTCTCATTGCAACCCCCGTCCCCAGATATCCACTGAGCGCTCTCATCTCCTCCCTCAGATCTTTTCTCCCATGTCTCCTTCTTAGCAAGACCTTAGCTACACAATCTACCCAGAGGTGAAAATCCCACACCCACCCCACAGTGTTCCCCTTCCCTGCTCAGTTTGCTGTGCAGCACATATGACTATTATGATACATACATATCTTATTGATCCTGTTTTATCAGTCTCCTCTACTAGAATGTGAACTCTATGTGAATAGGAACTTTTTTGTGTTTATTTCATGGCTGTACTTGTAGCATTAAGAACATGATCAGTATATACTAGGTGTTCAACAAATGTTTGCTGAAGGAATTAACAAAAGTCACCTTTGTTCAACAATTCTAATCTTTGTGTCATTTCCAGAGGTGACCTTGTCATCAATAGAGGGAACTTCTTTCAGAATTTCCTTCCTCATGTTACATTCTGATATAAAGGTCCATTAAAAATTGATATTTTGTACCTCCATTAAACTGTTGAATATTTTGACAATACTTAAAACAAAAATTATGTGTTTCCAATTCTACCTTGAAATTCAAGCAATTATAGTTCTGTAAACGTGACCATAACCAACTCTTATTTTTGGTATTTTTACTCATATTTCTTAATACACTCAAATGCTGATTTGGTTGCTCTTGTTTACTCTTTATCATGATCATTTTCAAACAAAGGTGATAGAACAATGCATAAAAAATTCCATGTACTCAGCAACCAGTTTAACAATAATCAACATTTACAAATTATGTTTTATTTGCACTTTTACTGAAATATCTCAAAGTATATTTCAACTATTGTATGACTTAATATATGAATCCTAACAAGCTATTCAATCCATGCAGTTTACAATAATATGCACTCTAACCAATAAGGATTTTAGGAAAAAATAACCAAAATGTCATCCTTGCCTCTAAGAAAAATTAGAATTATTCTCTAATGGCACACAAAATATCCATGTTCAATTTCCCTGATTGACCTAAATATGGCTCTTAACTTGTACTTGTTCTACTTAGGATCAAAAGAAGTATTACACGTGACTTTTTAAAAATATTTTAACATTCCTTTATTGATGGAAATGCAGGTCATTCCATTTTGTTATTTGTGTTCTGGTTGTTTTGAGATCTTCTTTATTTCCTTTCTGTCTTCCTTTAGTGAAGGTGATTTTCTCTGGTGATATGGTTTAGTTTCTTGCTTTTTATTTTTGGGTATCCATTATATGTTTTTTGATTTGAGGTTACTATGAGGTTTGCAAATACTATCTTATAACCCATTTTAAGCTTATAACAACTTAACACTGTTTGCATAAAGAAACAAACAAAAATAAAACTAATAGAAACTCTACACCTTATCTCCATCCCCTTGCTTTTTCACTTTTTTGTTGTTTCTATTTTATTGTACTGATTATGTCTTAGACATATTGGACCTCCATTATATGTTGTTTGTTTCTTTTCTCTTGCTGTTTTAGGATCCTTTCTTTATCCTTGAATTTCAGGAGCCAGACTATTAAATGCTTTGAGGTGACCTTTGAATTAAATCTGGTTGGTGTTCTATAACCTTCTTGTACTTGAATGTTGATATCTTTCTATAGGCTTGGGAAGTTCTCTGTTATTATCCCTTTATAAGAACTTTCTACCCCTATTAATTTCTACCTCCTCTTTAAAGCATTTTTGAGGCTATTTTCTAGGTCCCGTGGGCATGCTTTATTTTGTTTAATTTTTTCTTTTGTCTCCTCTATTTTTAAGTAGCCTATCTTCAAGCTCACTAATACTTTCTTCTGTTTGATCAATTCTGCTGTAAAAAAAAACTCTGATGCATTCTTTAATGTGTCAATTGCATTTTTCAGCTCCAGAATTTCTGCTTTATTCTTTATAATTGTTTTAATCTCTTTGTTAAATGTATCTGATAGAACTTTGAATTTCTTCTCTGTTATCTTGAATCTTTTTTGAGTTTCCTCAACACAGCTCTTTTTAATTCTCTGTCTGAAAGGCCATATATCTCTGTTTTTCCAGGATTGGTCCCTGGTGTCCGGTTTAGTTCATTGGATGAGGTTAGGTTTTCCGAGATTGTCTTGATACTCGTAGATATCTGTCTGTGTCTGGGCATAGAAGGGTTAGGTATTTATTGTCTTTACAGTCTGGTCTTGTTTGTACCTGTCCTTCTTGAGAAGGCTTTCCAGATATTCAAAAGGACTTGGGTGTTGTGATCTAAGCTGTGTCTGCTTTACAGGGCATCCCAAGCCCAGTAACATTGTGGGTCTGATAGACTCATACAGGTACCACCTTGATGGTTCTGGACAAGTTCTAACAGAATTATCTGGATTACCAGGCAGAGACTCTTGTTCTTTTCCCTTACTTTCTCACAAACAAACAAAGTGTCTTTCTGCTCTGAGCCACCTGAAGCTGAGGGTGGAGTGACACAAGCACCCCTGCAGCCAACACCACTATGACTGTGCTGGATCAACCCTGAAGCCAGCACAATGCTGGGTTTTGCCCAAGGCCTACTGTAACCACTACCTGGCTACTGCCTATGTTCACACAAGGCCCTGGGGCTTTACAGTCAGTAGGTGGTGAGGCCAGCCAGGCCTATGTCTTTTCCTTCAGGGTGGTGAGTTACCCATGTCCCCATGAGGGTCCAGAGTGCTATCAGGGAGCCAGGGACTAGAGTCAAAAACCTTAAAAGTCTACCTGGTTTTCTGTTGTGCTGCTGCAGCACTGGAACTCAAACTGCAAGTTGTGTTCCTTCCCACTCTTTCCACCCCTTTCCAAAAGCAGAGGAGCCTTACTCCATGGCCACTGCCACCACAGGTTTACATGAAGTACTGTGAGACTACCACCAATGTCCCCTTAAGGACCAAGTGATCTTGAGTCAGCTTGTAGTGAATGTTGCCTGGCCTGGGAGTCACCCTTCAGGGCAGTGGGTTCCCCTCTGATGCAGGGCAGATCCAAAAATGCCATCCAAAAGCCAAGTTCTGGAATCAGGGACTCCAAGAGTCCACTTGGTGCTCTACGCTTCAGTGGCAAGCTGGTACCTGTAGCTAGCAAGTCTCAGAGCCTCACTCAAGGCCCTCAACATAGTACCTAGGTATCTCTGCTGGTTGTTCAGGGCCCAGTGGCTCTTCAGTTAGCAGATGATGAATGCTACCAGGACTGGGTTCTTACCTTCAAAGCAGCAGGTTCCCTTCTGGCCCAGAGGATGTCTGGAAATGTCATCCTGGAACTAGGGCCTGGAAAGTGGGAGTCATTACTCTTACTGCTGCCCTATCCTGCTGTTGCTGAGCTGTTATCCAAGCTGCAAGACAGTGTCCTCCCTACTCTTCCATCTCCTCAAGTGGAAGGAAAGGGTCTCTGTTGGAGCCATGAGCTGTGCAGCCTGGGGTTAGTAGAGGGATGATGCCAGCACTCACTTAGCTGCCCAGGCTGCTGTGTCAGTAGGTCACGTGTCCCCCTAGACTACTGTCTCTGCTCCCAGTTCAGCACTAGGACTAATAAAAGTTGCAATACTTTTGGCCTAAACTGCCTTTCAAGGGCCCCAAGGCATTTTAGCCTGCATTGGAGATTCCCCTCTGGTGAAGGCTAATTTAAATACTCCCTGTGTTAGGGTGGCAGGGAGCATCAGCTGCGTTTGGTCTGGTTTTCCTTTCTGACAGGACAGCACTGAGTTCAATGACTCACAATTGCTGCACTCTCCTTCTGCCAGCACACAGAAACACTCACTGCCAGGGGTTGGGGAAGGGGTGACGTGACAATTCAAAACTGTTTTTTTCTGCCTCTTCAGGGCCTCTTTCAGTGATATAAAGTTAAAACCAGGTCCTGTGAGTACTCACCTAATTTTTGGTTCTTATCACAGTGTTTTCCTTGTATAGATAGTTGTTAAATTGGTCTCCTTGCAAGGGGTGGGGACAATAGGTAGAACCTTCTATTCTGTTATCTTGTTCTGCCTCCTTCTACATAACACTGATTCAAATATTTCTTCCTTTCCTTTCCTCTCTCTTTCTTTCTTTCCTTTTACCTGTTTTTTGTTTTTGTTTTTGTTTTTTGAGACAGAGTTTTTCTCTTGTTGCCCACGCTGGAGTGCAATGGCATAATCTCAGCATCTCGGCTCACTGCAACCTCCACCTCCTGGGTTCAAGTGATTCTCCTGCCTCAGCCTCCTGAGTAGCTGGGATTACAGACACTCACTACCACGTCTGGCTAATTTTTGGTATTTTTAGTAGAGATGGGGATTTGCCATGTTGGCCAGGCTGATCTCGAATGCCTGACCTCAGGTGCTCTGTGCACCTTGGCCTCCCAAAGTGCTGGGATTACAGGCGTGAGCCACCATGCCCAGCCTCCTATTTCTTCTTTAATCTATAACACCACCCTCCCTCTTTCCTTTGCTATTCCTTTGGTGAGAGACTGGTTTATAATTTGTCCTGTAGAATTATTCATTTTTTACATTTTACTGTATCCATCCCAATGCAAAGCCTATTCCTTTATAAGCAAAATATCTTGTAGTTAGATCTATGGATGTGGTTAGATTCAGGTACAATTTTTTTTGGCAGGAACATTCATAGTTGATGCTTTGTACTCTGATTGCATGATATCAGCATTCACATAATGTTTCTCATACGTTTGATGTAAAAGATCATATCAGTGAGTTGTAGCATTCTCACCTTGATTTACCCATGATATAAAATTTCCCACAAATCTTGTACCTAAATTTTATTAAATCTATGTGTTGGTTTACTTTTTATTATTGACATATTCACATACCATGTAACTCACCATTTAAAAGTATACAAGTCATTGCTTTTTAGTATATTCACAAAATTATGTATACATTACCACAACAAATTTTCGAGAATTTTTCTAAACTGAAAGCTCCATTTCTATTAGCAGTCATTTCTTATTCTGCCTTCCCCAGCCCCTGGCAACTACTAATCCACTTTGTCTCTGTATAGATTTGCCTGTTCTGGCCATTTCATATAAATGGAATCATGCAATATGCATTCTTGTCTGGTTTCTTTAATGTATTATAATATTTTCAAAGTTAAATCCATGTAGTATCATGTATCTGTGCTTCATTCCCTGTTATGGCTAAATAATAATCCATGGTATGGATATAGCACATTTGTTTAAACATTCACTGGTTCATAGGCATTTGAGTTGTTTCTCCTTTTGGGTTTTATGAATTATGCTGCCACAAATATTCATGCATAACTTTTGTTTAAATACCTATTTTCAGTTATCTTGGGTATATACTTAAGAGTGGAATTCCTGGATCACGTGGTAATTACATGTTTAACTTTTTGTGGAAGTGCCAAACTCCTTTCCATAATGTCTACATCATTTTACTTTCCCACCAGCAATGTATGACAGTTTCAATTTCTCTACATCTTCATAACACTTATTTTCAATTTTGTTTTTATTCCAGCCATTCTAGTAAGTGTGAAGTGTATCTATCTCCTCGTGATTTTGCTTTGTATTTGCCTAAATGAATGATATTGAGCATCCTTTATGGAGCTGCTTGCCCATTTGCATGAAGAGAGCAAAGGATTTGCAGCCTAGCATGTTTAGATTCATCCTGTGACACGCCGGTTCACCTTGGCAAAGCTTTAGCCTCTGTGGACCTTGGTTTCCTGGCACAATGAATGCTTACTGAATCTGTGTCGGTTCAGATAATGTAGGCAGAAAAAAGGCTATGACTTGATTCTGTGTCCGGCAATGGCCATTCCTACATTAAATAAAGGAGGAGAAAAACAGGGAGGCATCCAGAGAGGTACAGCTGAGATTCATAGCCCAGTTCTTTTTCAGCTAATTCCACCTGGGAAAGAGAGGGAAGCTCTTTTCACTTTCCATTTTCTACAACGTGGAATTGTGACAGAGTCTTAACCCCTCCCTCAACTGTCTCCTAAACAGGTGAAGGCACTGTCTGACCAGAACAAAGTATCACCTGTGCCCATTTATTCTCCTCCCCCTACCTTCTGGTAATTCCCACCCACATCTGCCCAAACAGCAGGGGAATGAGTAAGAGAAAAGGTTTGGGAGTATCTGGCCAGCAGGTGGTCTTGGGGTGGGGTGGGGTGGGGATGGGGGACTGAGAGAGTGAAGGTCAGTTAGTGAGGAACGAAATGGAGGCAGAAAATTCTGAGGAGTTGGAGGCGGTAAAAGTCCAGTTGCACTCTCCTCAGGTTGGTGCAGAGGCCTTGGATTTCTTTTTAAAGTGTTTCTTTTAAGGTGGGTATAGTGGTGAGTGGACCTGGGCAGCGGTGACTTCAGTTCTCACTTGAAACACTTGTTTATTTGCAGGGAAAATAATTCCTTAAGAGTTTTCTTCAGAAATTTTTTTTTTTTTTTGAAGTCCATCAGGTCCTAAACCATTGAGTTTGTGAAACAAACAAACAAAAAAAAGTAAAAATCCATCAAAGACTGTATTATGAATAGAAATTAAATGGGTCCACAAAAATATCTTCACAATCAATAGGTTGGCAACTGAATAGCCTGCATGCTTGCTTCCCATGGGTCTTGGGAGCTCACCAGACTATTATTTTAAAAGGATCTTTATTTGCATCCCTCCCTCCCACTTAAGAAATCAGGTGCTAGAAGGATGTACGCCCCACAAACAGTCCTCTTCTCTGAGTGGTGTCATCACGGGTTATCCTCGTTTTTCTTTATACACTACAGGTGTCTTCATTCTGCGACTATTATTTTGCAAGAGAAAAGTGTTCCTTTTTATTCAAAAGGAGGAAGGTATCAGGGCACTGGTCAGACACGGGAAAGCTTCGAGTCGCTGTCACTCTTTCAGAGGTAGCATTTCATCACCCACCTAGGCAGTGTGTGCGCCAACCAGCAGCATCCCCTGGAAGGCCGCAGAAGCAGCACTGGGCCCCTAACAGTTCCAGACAAAAATCAGGGGGTGATAGGGCACCGGCAGTGTCTGGTCTTGGGAACCAGACATTTCACTCCCCACCAGCTGACCCTCATACTCTCAGCCCCACGCCCCCACCCCAAGACCACCTGCTGTCCAGATACTCCCAGACCTTTTCTCTTACTCATTCCCTCTCACCTGGGGAGGGAGCAATTGAGGCTTTTAATAACCTCAGGCAAAATAATGATACAAACTGACCGTTTGAAAATATACATATTTAAATTTCTTTTACATCTAAATGTTTTGCGAATATTGAACTAGAGATATTCCATTTTATTGTTCTGTCTCAAACATCGTTTGCCCTCTAGCAACAAGGACCTTACTCTAAGGGAAAGAAATAGACTCTACCGAGCAATTGGCCAAGATGAAAGATTTCCCATCTGACTTTCCCAAGCCCATCTCTCCCGACCTATCAAGTACCTGGTACTGGCGTAAGACGTCCCACTCCTCCCCTGGGCGGAGCCGACACCACACAACCCGGATTCCCAACACCTCCTCTTCCTCTGACCTTCAGCTCCCACCCGCTCCGAGGAAGAGGAGACACACAAGATGGAGGGAGGAATGGCATCCTACCCTGTTGCAACGCCGAAGTCGCGCTGCCGCAGGGGGCGCATTGGGGTCCAGCCGTCCCCACCGTCCCCACAGCGCAGATCACAGGTAGTCGGACCTTTCCCGCTGGCGCGCGGCCTCAGCCAGGTAGGTCTCCTTCCTTCGTCTTTCCTTTCTTTGCCTTTCCTTTCCCTGACGCTGGGGGAAGTAGGGCCGGGGTCTGTGCCGCAGGCGACCTTTCTGGTGCAGAGTACCTTCCCCACCCTCCATCGTGTGAGCAGCCAGAGCCGGGCGCTCGACCTTGAGCAATGGTGGCTGCCTCACCACGGGCTCGGGCGTTCGGCTGATATCTGGGAGTTCCAGAGGGCCGAGTCGGGGGCCGCGTGGGCGGGTCGGGGTCTTGCGTTTTGGAGCACTGGGTTTTTACCTCTGCCTGAGTTTTTAGTTCTAGCAAGTGTAGGAAGAGCCTCCTAGCAGAGTCCCTCTAGCCTTCCTCGTAGGTTAGCCTGGAAGCTTTTCTGTGGGGCCAAAGGCCGGGGCGAACAGGAGGAGAAGGGTGCTCCCACGGATTCCTTCGCCCCACTAAGGTGCTCCCCACCTACGAGGCTGGAGGAGGGTACTCGTGCTGTGTCGGTTTGGACTGAGTGATGGTTAAACTGCGTGGCCGCCGTGCGTGCTGACAAGTGCTGGGCTTCCCTGAATGTACCCCTCAAGAGGGGACATTTCCTCTGATGAAATTTTGATCTAAAAGCAATACAGCTCCGTTTTCACCTACGCATTTAAAGACATGGAAAGACAACCCCCAGATTTTCAGGGACTCCCTCACATTTTCATATTTTTTCAGTTCTGTGAAATGGGAGGATCTGAAACGGCCATGATTATTAAGAAAAAGAAAGAATGAAGCTTCTTAAAGTATCAAAAATTACAAAAAATAGTGGTAATAATGCAAAATATAATCTCAACAAATTATATGTAGACAAAAAAAGTTCAAAAGGAAAGAAGACACAGTTGTGACAGTTATACTGGTTATTTTTAGGTGAAGATGTTAAGAGTGTTTGTGTGTTCGCTCTTGTGCTTTGTGTTTCTTGTTACTGATACTAAGGCAAAAGTTTGGCCTTATTTCCAAGATTAGAAAAACTGAACAAAGGTCTATGGAGATTTGATTGCATAAGAGGCCGTTTCACATAAGGGACTGCACTGTGTTTTAAGTGGGATTATAACCATTTTAACAGTAAAGAAAACAAAGCAATTGCCACCAGAACATGTGGTTTTTACATTCCTTGTGAGATGGCATTTGGCTATCTGCATGTGTAGGACAAATTCTAGCAAGAAAATAGTGTGATGACTTGAGAACACTTGATAGAAGCCAGAACCAAGATGGGTCAGGATATGGTAGGTAATACGGGTTCCTCAGAGGGGGACAGGTCATGGTTGGATATTGATAATATGTGAAAAAATATACAACAGTGTAGTTTTTGTTTTTATTTCCTTTATGAGTCGCTAAAATATATTTTTGTATACTTTAAGATCCTTATTTTTTTTTCTTCTGTGGACTCTTAATGTCTATTTCTGTTGGGGTAAGGGGAATTGAACATGCACTGTTACACATTCTGAGACCTGGCTCTACAGAAAAGGATGTTCAGGGGACCATTGGCATTCAGTGAGGCATGCATGTGGGTGCGCACGCGCACCCACACACAGTAGAAATACAGTGCTAGAGACACACATACAAACACACAGTAGAAGCACAATGCTAGAGCCAGACACACACACACACAGTAGAAACACGGTGTTAGAGCCAAACACACAGATGGAACACAATTCTAGAGCCAGAGACAGGCAGACAGACAGACACACGGAACACAATGCTAGAGCCAGACACACACACGGTAGAAACACAGCGCTAGAGCCACACACACATACACACACACACACGGAACACAATGCTAGAGTCAGAGCTGCCAGGTTGTGGTCACTGACTGAAGGCAGACACCAGGCTGTCTAGTGGGGTCCTTGCAAGAGCTCGAGTCTCCCATTTTCTACACTGATGGGAGATGTAGGAACTGTGAACTGTGGCAGTTCAGCTGCACAACACATCAGCATCTGGAAAACCTCATGCAAGCGGTCTTTGGCCCTGGCTGAGCCATGACTCTGTGTGCCTGGATTCCTGATTTATGCAGCTCAGTACTAGGCAGAGTGCAGGGATTTTTTCTTGGCCACCAGGATGATAGGCACATTCAATCAAAAGTGTCTGGGAGGTATCCCAGGCTGTTGGTTGTTTTGTGTCTCCATTTTCATTGATTTCAATTTTTTAAGTGTTTATTTATTGGCAACAGACTATTTTAAAAATGTTTTCCGTAAGTTATTGGGGTACAGGTAGTATTTGGTTACATGGTAAGTTATTTAGTGGTGATTTGTGAGATTTTGGTACACCCATCGCCCAAGCAGTATATACTGCACCATATTTGTAGTCTTTTATTCCTCGCCCCACTCCCACTCTTCTGCACAAGTCCCCAAAGTCCACTATATCATTCTTATGCTTTTGTGTCCTCATAGCTTAGCACCCACATATCAGTGAAAACATGATGTTTGGTTTTCCATTCCTGAGTTACATCACTTAGAATAATAGTCTCCAATCTCATCCAGGTTACTGCAATTGCTGTTAATTCATTCCTTCTTATGGCTGCATAGTATTCCATCAAATATAACACAGTTTCTTTATCCACCTGTTGATTGATGGGCATTTAGGTTGGTTCCACGAATTTGCAATTGTGAATTGTGCTGCTATAAACATGTGTGTGCAAGTATCATTTTCAAATAATGAGTTCTTTTCCTCTGGGTAGATACAAGTATCATTTTCAAATAATGAGTTCTTTTCCTCTGGATCAAATGGTAATTCTATTTTTAGTTCTTTAAGAAATCTCCATACTGTTTTCCATAGTGGCTGTACTAGTTTACATTCTCACAAGCAGTGTAGAAATGTTCCTTGTTCACCGCATCCATGCCAACATCTACTGTTTTTTTATTATGGCCATTCTTGCAGGAGTAAGTTGGTATTGCATTGTGATTTCGATTTGCATTTCCCTGAGCATTAGTGATGTTGAACATTTTTTCATATGTTTGGCCATTTGTATATCTCTTAAGAATTGTCTATTCATGTCCTTAGCCGACTTTTTGATGGGATTTTTTTTTCTTGCTGATTTGAGTTCATTGTAGTTTCTGGATATTAGTCCTTTGTCAGATGTATAGATTGTGAAGATTTTCTCTCACTCTGTGGGTTTTGTGTATAGGCTGCTGGCTGTTCCTTTTGCTGTGCAAAAGCTCTTTAGTTTAATTAGGTCCCAGCTATTTGTCTTTGTTTTTGTTGCATTTGCTTTTGGGTTCTTGGTCATGAAATCCTTGCTTAAGCCAATGTCTAGAAGGGATTTTCCAATGTTATCTTCTAGAATTTTTATAGTTTCAGTCGTAGGTTTAAGTTCTTAATCCATCTTGAGTTGATTTTTGTATAAGGTGAGAGATGAGGATCCAGTTTCATTCCCCTACATGTGGCTAGCCAATTATCCCAGCACCATTTGTTGAAAAGTGTGTCCTTTCCCACTTTGTTTTTATTTGCTTTGTCGAAGATCAGTTGGCTGTAAGTATTCTGGTTTATTTCTGGGTTCTCTATTCTGTTCCATTGGTCTATGTGCCTATTTTTATACCAGTATCACGCTGTTTTGGTGACTATGTTCTCATAGCTTAATAACTAACCTCCTGAATGTTTTTCAAGTAAATCAGGGATTTCATCTTGATTTGGATCCATTGCTGGGGAACTAGTGTGATTTTGGGGGTGGTGTTGAACAGCCTTGTTTTGTCATATTGCCAGGGTTGGTTTTCTGGTTTCTTCTCATTTGGGTAGCCTCTGTCAGAATGAAGGTCAAGGGCTGAAGGCTGTTGTTCAGATTCCTTGGTCGCACTGGGTGTTTCATGATGTATTACTCTCCCCCTTCTCCTATGAATGTGGCTTCCTGTGAGCCAAACTGCAGTGATCATTGTCTCTCTTCTGGGTCTAGCCATCCAGTGAGTCTACCCAGCTCCAGGCTGGTACTGGGGGTTGTCTGCACAGAGTCCTGTGATGTGAACATTAACCCATTGGTGGGTTAATGCTCTATTTTTGTGCTGGTTGACCTCTTGCCAGAAGGTGGTGCTTTCCAGAAATCATCAACTATAGTAGTGTGGAGAGGGACTGGTAGTGGACAGGGCCCTAGAACTCCCAGGATTATATACCCTTTGTCTTCCACTACCAGGGTGGATAGGGAAGGACCAGCAAGTAGGGGCAGGGCTACGCATCTTTGAGCTCATACTCTCCTTGGGTGGGTCTTGCTGCAGCTGCTGTGGAGGATGGGGGTGAGATTCCCACGTCATTGGAGTTGTGTACCTAGGAAGATTATGGCTGTCTCTGCTGAGTCATGCAGGTTGTCAGGAAAATGGGGGAAAGCTGGCAGTCACAGGCCTCACTCAGCTCCCACAGAAACGGTAGGGCCAGTCTCACTCCCATTGTGCCCCAGCAAACAGCCCTGAGTCTATTTCCAGGTGGTGGGCAAGTTGGGCTTGAAAACTTGCCCAAGGCCATCTGCCTCCCAGCTGCAAGAGAAAAGTTCTTCCCCGCCCTGTGAAGTCTGCAAGCCCAATTCACACCCTCCTCCGAGTTCTGGTCAGGAGGCCTCTCGCCCCATTCAAATTGTTACAAAGTTCAGCTAGAGAATTCCTTCTCTCTATGGAGTTTTACCCCCTGCTCCTCTGGCCACCCTCCTGATGGATCCCTGTGGTGCCAGGCAGGAATGGGCTGCTTGGGGACCCATTGAGCTCTCAGGGCCTTTCTGCTGCTTCCTTTACCCCTATATTTTACTCGTTTCTCTAACTTGACTCAGCTTCAGGTAAAGTCAGAAACTTCTCCTGCAAACTGACCTTTGGCTTGTCCAGTGGGGGTGTGCTCAGGAGAGGAGGGTTTCCCTTTCCCACTTCTACAGATGGGGCACTCACAGTATTCAGGGTGTCTCCCGGGTCCTGCAGGCACAGTCTGTTTCCTTTAGAGAGTCTGTGGATCCTCTTGGGATTGCTGGTTTCTTCTTGCAGTTGATCTGGAGCTAAAATTCACAGTGCAAGATGCCACATGCTGCTCTGTCCGGAGCTGCAATCTAGTCCTGCCTCCTGTCTGCCGTGATGCTGCCTCTCTCCTGATTTCAATTTTTTTTTAATTCTGTCTTAATTTCATCAATGACCCAAAGATCTCTTTTTAGGAAATTGTAAGCTTTTTTTAGGAGTGCTCTAAGAAAGGAAGTTTAAATATTATCAAGTATGTGTTAGCTAGAAAAAAAAACTACATTTTTTCTCAACTGTGAGAATTTTGTGGTAAACATGATAAGTAGGGCTGGGCCACCCTAGGGACACTGCTAGAAGACATTCTAGCTTTTGATAAATCCTTTAGTGCAGAGGTTTTAACAGAGTTTTCGTGTGCCAAGTATTCTGAGATCTTATATCTAACTGACCTAAAAATAGGACCATCATAGCCTGAAGACAAGAGGACAGCATTGTGAGTAGAGCTGGGTCCACAGGCCCTGTTGTCTTCGGATGGCAGTTTTGCATCATACTTCATGCCAGTCCTGATGCCTTGGGGCTGCCATTCTTTGTGTCTAGCTGCCTGAGACTTCAAGGTTAAATTATATTATAGTAAGAAGGCCCAAGACAGAATGTTCCCACTGGTCCTAAGTAGATTTGACTTCAACTCTGTGCTCAGACTAAAGACATTTCCTATAGTCTTGACTAGATCCAGTGTTAAAGATAGAGCCATGGGTAGATATGTTTGGATCCATTCCTAGAGTTACATGATGGGGACAAATTTATTCTCTGAGAAGAAGCTAGAGACCATTCTACCAGAAAGATGCCCTGCACACTGGAGGACCAACTGTGAGAGCCTGGAGTCACTTAGTGACAATCACTTTAATGCTGGTTGGCTTTTTTTCAGTGGCAAATGATGGAGGAAGAGGTAACTGAGTGGGTGGCACCAAAGGGCATGTTAACATTTCTGGTAAAATACTGCCATGTAAAGGAAACTCTTTCCCAAACCAGTCACTCTTCTTCCCCGCTTCCATCTTCCCCTGACTTCTTATTTTTTCCCACACCGACTCACCTCTCCACTCCTCACCCTTCCCTATCAAACCTTACTGTGGTGCACTGGAAATGGAAAATAAAGTGCTAGGCAGAACTGTAGGGGGACACGCAGCAGAACCACACTCCAAAATGCATATACAAAGCATCTCCTGGGAACAGCTCAGACTTTGGAACCTCCAAACAGGCACCAGGAAGAGACAACCAGCCAGGGAGCCTGAGCTGAAAGGCATAGGAAGCCTAGGCTAGGGACTCTGCTTACCACCATGTTTATTCAAAACTGCAGTAGCATATCTCAAAATTGTATGTTCACCTGAAGTTTGAGTCCCAACCTCCAGGGGACAGTGGGACACTGGTCACCTTTGACCTCATGGTCAAGTTGCCCTTGCAGTGGCCTGTGAGAATGCCCAAGTGCAAATGTCTCCTGGAGAGCAGGGGTTGGGCTCAGATCCTGCTGCCTGCCCAATTTTCTTCCCTTCCGTGAGGGCTTCACCATCCTCCCATGTTAAAGGCACAGTTAGGGATGCGGTTAGTTCGGCTGCATCCCCAGGGCGGCCCAAGGGGACCGCTTCCCTGTTTGTCAGGAAGGCAGGCTAAGAGGACCCTGCCAAGGCCAGTCTTCCCAGGACAGGGTTCCTCAGGTGGGCCAGAGCTGGCCCAAAGTGGCTGAGATGGTGATCTGCCATGTTCGGAGCATGGTTGGCGTTTTTTTCCTCAGCAAAGGGCGGAGGGAGTTGACCTCGGGGAAGGGCAGGTGGGCGTTTCTGGAGCAATACTGCCATCAAGAGGAATGTTGGGCAATCCCACACACCCTTCCCTGTGCTTGCCTGGGGAGGAGTGGTTTGGGAGTGCTGTGAGGGACCAGGCAGGAGTACGGCCAGTGCCCAGATGGATCTAGGCTCTCTGGAGGCCCAAGGGAAATGGGACCCATGGCTGGATCGGACTGTGGAAGCCCCAGAGATAGGCACTGAGGATGAGCTGGCCAGCCAGGACACCTGGCAGGTTCTATACAGGAAACCATGGCTCAGGAACCTGGTGGCGGCCATGATCTGGGTGAGACTAATGGGGGCCTCAGCCAAGGAGCTTTTGCTCGAGGCCGCAGGCAATTTGCCTGGTGCCCCTTTTCTTGGGAGCAATGGGCGTGATGGCCTAACTGGGTCCTCAGCCCCAGGAGGCTCTCTTGGCCACAGTGCACAGCAGTGAGGATGGGCCACTCCCAGTGTTACCAGTGGAGGGTGTCCAGGTTTTTAGTATCTTGAAAAATGAATTGGACAAAATGCACAAACCAAGCAAGGAAAGAAGGAAACAATAAAAGCAGAGATTTATTGAAAATGAAAGTACACTCTAGCAGGCTTGAGCATAGGGGCTCAAGAGCCCCATTACAGAAATTTCTAGGGTTTAAATACCCTCTAGAGGTTTCTGTTGGCTACCTAGGGTATGCCCTATGTAAATGAAAAGGATGAAGTAACATTACAAAGTTATTTACTAGGTTTATACCCTATGTAAATAGGATATTACCTGTCATAGCTGAAGTGTTTCCATGTGATTTAGTTCTAGGAAGTCAACATGAATTGGCCTTTTGTTTCTTGCCTCCAGACCCTATTCTCCTACCTCATTTCCCCCCGAGAGGTGTGATCCTCATAAATCTTTATGGGAGGTGGAGGAACTGATGGTCTTTCTTCTGTAACTGCTTTCTGATGGCTTGGGGGGTAGTCCCTACCTATTGGAAATTATGGAATTCTCACCCTGCTCTGTCTAGTGGAGGCAGGGTGCCTCCTTAGTGGCTAGGGGTGATGTCTTCACCTGGAACTGCCTGGAACCTTTGTTGCATGATCATCTGAAGCTTGATGGTCTCTATGTGAGAAGAAATGAATTTGGTTAAAAGATTTAATGGGAACTTCAGGGGGTGTCTACATATGCTGTCAGGAATGTTCATTCTAGTGATTTGCAGGAGAAAAACAAATACTGGTCTGTTTTAGAATCTGTGTTTCCTTAAAGTTTTAGCACAAGCGACTCCATTTTGGTTTGGTTTGGTCTGTTGAGGCCTAGTGCATAAGCTCAACCAAAACAATGGCCTCCCACAATTTTGTTTTTTAAAAAATTCCCTTTTTGGTCAGGTTCTCACTTAGATGAGAGTATGACCAAAACTTAGGTCCTTAGCAACACTCTCAGTTACCATAATTTTAGGTATCTGGTCTCAGCATGTCATTCATAGGTTACAGTGGTCTCATAGTCACACATTTTTTTCAGCTCTTGTCATTCCAGTTGAAGAGAAACCATTTGACATTCTAGAGATGGCTGCATGCAAGCATTTAAAATCTCTGGGAGAAGACGGTGCACCGGGGAAACTATTGCTATGAGTATCTGGAAGATTATATCAAGAGGTTGGAGTATGTTCCTTACCCAGGCTCTGCATAAACCAAACCTCCAAAAATCAAATAGATATAAGAATGAGCTAGATAGAGTCTATTCCCTTAACTAGGCAGTTTCTTCATTAATCTGCTACACCTGAATCTCTATAATACCCGATGTTTTCTCCATAGGCCATAAGTGCCAGCAGCCGCACAGATACTTCTCTGTTCAGCCAATTCTATCATAACTTTGACAAGAGAATTTAAAGTCTGTTGTGTAACTGTAGCCTTTACAGTGGAATTTGCTGTAGAACCTATCATGAGGGATACATTTCTCCTTTTACGTTGCTTCTTTTACTCCAAACAATGGAAAAAGGACCTAACAAATGATGCCTTTCTAGAAGAGTGAAGGCCTCCTGGCAATGTTCTCTTTAACCCGTGATGTGGGTGAAGAAGAGTGAACCAATGTTCTGTTTCCAACTGATTACCAGGCAACGTATGTACCATTAAAGTTTCTCACCTACATTGGGCCTTCATCTTTTATCTTTCAAAGTATAAGGTTATCCATGTATAAGGCTAGTTCCAAACTCCTTCACAAATAAAAGTATACCCTATAAGTGCACATAACAGACCCCTTTTCTACTTCTATTGTACATAGAGGCATAAGCAAGAAAACGTATTCAAAGATAAGAGTCTTGTGATAGTAGAAGTCTTAATCTGTGAACTCTTGAAAAGCTATTTACATCAAGGATACCATCTTCTTCTAGGGAGAAAATTCCCTTGTTACTTTTACCTTAAGGGTTCCAGTGGGTGTACAGTTCCAAGACTGTGGATGGACCCTTCTCAATTGTGAGATTATGAACCCAAAGTTCAAGGTTCTAAAGTTTTGCTGCAATGTGGATGGCAAGTATACTCTTTCTCTGATGTTCTCAGAAGATCCAGTCTTTGGGTCTGGCGCAGTGGCTCATGCCTGTAAATCCAGCACTTTGGGAAGCCAAGGCAGGCAGATCATTTGAGGTTAGGAGTTCAAGACCAGCCTGGCCAACTTAGCAAAACCCCATCTCTACTAAAATAATAATAATAATAATAATACAGAAATTAGCCAGGCACAGTGGTACACGCCTGTAATCCCAGCTACTTGGGAAGCTGAGGCAGGAAAATTGCTTGAACCTGGGAGGCAGAGGTTACAGTGAGCCGAGACTGCACCACTGCACTCCAGCCTGGGAGACAGAGCAAAACTTTGTCTCAAAAAAAAAAAAAAAAAAGGTCCAATCTTCGGGTTCTAGATTGTATTCTTTCAGTGAACCATAAAAAGCTTTCTTTACCTTGTGAAAATACACGGTGGCATAATAACTTAGTATTATAACAACCCTCTTGCATGGGAGAGCTTCTACACAACCAGAAAACATGCATTGAAAATAACAATTGAATGAAATCCTTTTATAAAATGTTTAAGTGGCCCATCAGGTTACCACATGTGCCTGAAGCTTTGATTGTTTTCCCAGGAATATGGAAACATTGGTTATAAACTACTTTAGCAATTTATAAGTCACCACACCAATATATTCAATTTGGGTTATTTTATCTTTTCCATGATGAGTCATGGAATACAGAACTTTTAACAATAAAAGCTTTAAGGACTCAGGAAGGACAAGGTGGTCATCCTGGTTCTCCATGAGTCCATGCTTAATTAACATTAGACTTATATCTTCTTTAATATCAGTTGTTTCTCCAAATTAGGTGCATACCACTGATAACTGATGGGTTATCATAGGTAATTTGACTTAGACAGTGGAGTTCATTAATTGTACTTTTAAACAATTTCAGTATCAGCTGGTTTAACAAGAAAATCTGACAAAGTATTTTTTTTTTTTTTTTTGGTGTCCAATTAATTTTTGGTTCTACTTGGGTTAGTAGCTTTATACAAGCAAATTTGATTATTTCTGTGGTCTACAATAACAACCTAATAACCATAATTATGATTGATAGCATATACTCAGACATATTCAAATTTTAGAAATTCCATACAATTTTGGAACATTTATTAATATTATTCACTAAAATATAACCTGAAGATGATTAAACATTTTTTTTTTTTGACAATGCTTCCCATGTAACTAAACATGTCAAAGAGATAAAAGACAATTTTAAAGCTGAAATTCAGTTTTGGGAAACCTATTAAATATGTTAAAGGTTTTAAAAAATTTACATTCTCATGCCTCTTTATAATCTTTTACCAAAAACACATTTCACTTTTCTTACACACCTTGCATGTAAAACTGTTTCTAGTAGCCTCAATTACGTGCTATAATAGTGACTCTTAGCAATTTTAATTTTAATTTTAATGTAAACCCTAGTAAGTTATGTTAATTAGGTACTAGGTGCTGGTAAAGTTTGACTGTTTCCAGCATAGCTAGGGGTGTAGCCATCTCTACATGTTCCCAGGCCTTACCTTGTTGTAAAGGAGGAAAATCAAACAAATTTCAAAATTCAAAGAAGGAGTTTATGACCTTAAAGTATTTAGCAAACCTAATATTTGAACATAATTTAGACCACATGTTTACATTTTGAAGACATTTGCATTTTACCAATTAGCTTTAAAGCTGTTTTTTTATTACCCCAAGATGAATCAAGTCACATGAAATAAAAGGTATTTAGGGTCCATACCCTGAATTTCCTTAATGATAAGTAGCAGATTGAAGGTAGTGTATTTCTTCTGTTTCTTCTGTCTTGAGAGCAGTGTTCAGTATCACTGTGTTCCTGCAGCACAAGTTAGGCATTTGCCCATGCCTTGACTTCCCTAACATGGTCATCATAGGGTTTCTGTTACAGAATACATGTGGGGAGTTACATCAGAACATGTGAGTCTTGCGAATTCACTGCTCTGATTCCTCAATGGAATGCATGCCTCTGTGTGTTTTGTACATCAAGGTTTCTGGGCAGACCTGTCTAGATGTTGACGTAGGCCAGGTGTGAGGAGGACAAGTGTGTTCAGGGTGGCACCTGGCTCCCCTCCTGTCTGACCTAGGCTGGTGTGAGCTCTCTACCCATCGCCCTGCCAGGGCTGCCACGTGAGAAAGGCCAGGGACCCAGTCCCGCTATCCTGGAATTGCAGGTTCACCTGAAGTTTGAGTCCCAACCCCAGTCTCCCAAAGACAGGATCCCACAGGTGGGCCAGAGCTGGCCCCAAATGGCTGAGATGGTGATCAGCCATTTTTGCAGTGCAGTTGGCATTTTTTCCTCATCAAAGGGTGGACGGAGTACCTGGGGCAAGGGCAGGTGGGCATTTCTGGAGCAATACTGCCATGAAGAGAAACTTATTTGGCAAACCCGCACACCCTTCCCTATGTTTGCCTGGGGAGGAGTAGCTAGGGAGTGCTGTGGGGGACCAGGCAGGACTAGGGCTGGGCAGATGGATCTGAGCTCTCTGGAGACCTGAGGGAAGCAGGGCCCATGTCCAATTGGGGCCATGCAAGCCCCAGAGATAGGCTTCAGGAGGAGCTGTACAACCAGGATGCCTGGTGGTTCCCGTACAGTAAGCCATAGCTCGGGAGCCTGGTGGCAGCCATGATCTGGGCGGGACTGGCAGAGGCCTTGGCCAAAGAGCCTTAGTTTGAGGCTATGGGCAGTTTGCCTGGTGCCCCTTCCCTTGGAAGCAAAGAGGGTGATAGCCTAGCTGGGTTCTTGCCCCAGGAGGCTCCCTCAGCCGCACTGCATGCCAGTGAGGAGGGGCCACTCCCAGAGCTGAGTCCTGCCACCATTGTTGCCAGTGCTGGCCAGCACCAGGGCGTTTCTCAGTGCGTCCTAGGGAGGAAGGTGGGCCATGGGGGATCCTACGGGGTCCGTAACCACACTGTCTTTGATTAGGTGGATGTGAAGCCAGGCCAGGCCCAGCCACCCTGAGACACCACTCCCCCGCCTTGTTGAGACATGTGACCCTGTCTTGCTGTGTCCATGTCCCCGAGGTTGTCTTGGAGCTGGGCCATTCACTATGGTCCTCATTTTTGCATGGGGGCCTTTAATGGACCCCGGTTGTCTTTGAGGGTGCACAGGACCTGGCCCTGTGATCAGAGACGCGCCGACCAATGGATTCGGTTGCAAATCTTGTGAAATGGAGACTCTGGGCATCAGCTAAGGGGGACCAGGACCTTCCAAGGCCTGCTGGAGTCCGGGAAGCCAAGAGCACCTAGAAGGAAGGACCTGTCAGACAGGCCTGGATACAGCCTGTTCCATGCCAGAAGGGTCTGCTGCTCAGGCAGCATCTCCGTGCCTCTCCTCAAGTGGGTCTCTGAGGTAGAATAGGGCCAGGCCCAACGTGGTGTGCAGGGTGGAGGCTTGGCAGATGCCTCTCTTTGCAGGACCCAGTCTGGTACAGCAGTGGACTGGGTCATCTCCTGCGGCTAACTTGCCCTTCCGAGGGTGTTCAGGTATCTCCCAAGTGAACAGAGACTCGTGTCCAAAAGATAGAGATCAGCACCACTTCACAGAATTCAGGAATGGAAAAGGAACCTAGAGGACCCTCTTGAGGTGACAGGTGGAATGTCCTATTTTGGGTTTTGTTTTGTTTTGTTTTGTTTTGTTTTGTTTTGTTTTGTTTTCTTTGTGGAAGAACTGAAAGAAGGCATAAGGAGGTGATGGGCCTGAAACCTTGGAAGCACAGGACCAGAGCAGAAAAGGTCCAGAGGGTTCATGGTCCTCCATTCCACCTGAATCCAGCTAGAGAGTGAGCCAGGTGGATACATGTGCCCCTCCTTGCCCATGTGAAGAGACACTGCCATCCAAACAGACATTCACCTTCCACCTCAAAGCACATTTAATGTTAGCACGATGACATTCAGCTGGGACTTGCCTCACCTTGGCTTGGGGGACCCAGAAAGCAGGTCGCTGGGGTGGTGTTGCTGATGGTGGTAGAAGCAGAGGGGGTAGCCAGGGTCTTGATTTCTTGGGCGTTTCTCTTGTGGCCTTTCAGCCTATGTGCACAATATCTCACACATTCAGTTGCATCTCTTATCGTTTTAAAGGCACACATTGACGGGAATTCCCAGAGACTCAAAGAAACCCAATCACGTAGAGACAGAGAGAGCAAGAGAGGAAGCGGGCTCCAGTAGAAGTGGGTGAGAAAGTGTTGGTGCTGAAGGTGGCGAGAGAGAGAGAGTTAGTGAGTTAGTTAGTTAGTTACAGAGAGAACTCTAGAAAGAAAAAGGTACAGAAAAATAAAATATGTTGTGGAAAATCCCAAAAGGAAGTGCATAGGGGTCAAGGAGTCCGGAAGGGGTCAGGGAGGTAGCAGCTTGGGGTAGTGCGTTCCTTCTGTTTCCTCTGTCTTGAGAACAGCGTTCAATGTCACTGTGTTCATACAGCAGATGTTAGGCATTTGTCCACACCTTGACTGCCCGACGAGGTCAAAATAGGGTTTCTGTCACAGAATACGTATGGGGAGGAAGTTCAGAACACTTGAATCCTGCCCATCTACTGCTCCCCCATGGCACACATGAGTCCTCAACACCATGCACGCCTCTGTATGTTTTCTATTTCAAGCCTTCTGGACAGAGCTGTCAAGAGGTTGACGTAGGCCAAGTGTGAGGAGAGCAGGTGTGTTTGGGGTGGCACCTGGCTCCCCTCCTGTCTGACGTACGCTGGCATGCGCTTTCCCCCCAGCCCGTTGCCAGTGCTGCCACGGGAGAAGGGCCAGGGGCCGCTATTCCAGAATTGTAGGTTCACCTCAAGTTTGAGTCCCAACCCCCAGTAGCCAGTGGGATACCAGTTGTCTTTGACCTCGTGGTCAAGCTGGCCTTGCAGTGACCCGTGAGTATACCCAAGGGCAAATGTGTCCCAGAGGGTAGAACTAGGGCTTGCATCCTACTATGTGCCCAGTCTCCTTCTCTTCCCTGCGGGTTTCACCATCCTCCCATGCTGAAGGCATGGTTAGGGATGCGGTTAGTTCGGCTCCATCCCCAGGGTGGTCCAAGGGGACCGCTTTCTGGTTTGTCAGGAAGGCAGGCTAGTAGAAGGACCCTGCCCTGCAGTAGAAGGACAGGACCCTGCAGGTGGGTCAGAACTGGCCCAAAATGGCTGAGATGGTGATTGGTTGTGTTCGGAGCATGGTTGGTGTTTCTTCCTCAGCAAAGGGCGGAGGGAGTGGACCTGGGGGAAGGGCAGGTGGGCATTTCTGGAACAATACTGCCATCAAGAGGAACTCACTTGGCAATCCTGCGTACCCTTCCCTGTGCTTGCCTGGGGAACAGTGGCTTGGAGTGCTGTGGGGAACCAGGCAGGACTGTGGCCTTTGCCTGCAGGAATCCGAGCTCTCTGGAGGCCTGAATGAAGTGGGGCCATGGAAGCTTCAGAGATAGGTGCCAGGATAAGCTGGCCAGCCAGGATGCCTGGCATTTCTTATACCGGAAGCCATGGCTCGGGAGCCTGGTCGTGGACTAGCAGCTCAGGACTTTTCATGAAGCCTGTGGCCATTGTTCTTCCTGCCTCTTTGCTGCCTGCAGTACCAAGTCTTATGGTTGCTGCCACTGTAGCAGAGACCTGTCCTCTGTGTTGCAGGTTCTATCTCCCATGAGGAATATGTGCTTAGTTGGCTGCCTTTGCAGACTTCTTTTTTACAGACTGACTTTTCCAAGAGTCGGGGACATTTAAGCCATCAGCAAGAGTGGAAGTTACTTTCCTTTAACCCCTGCCTTTTGAACTCTCCATGTGTGCTTGCTCTGGTCGCTGAGACTCAAGGTTTAAGACCCCCTTTATGTACCTCTCCATTTTTGGGTTCAGTCGCCTCCCGTTTTCCAACTGCAATTTTTTGTGTTTGTGCCCAGCCCCAGTCTTCTTCCCCATTTTGCCCAGATCCACCCACCCCCACCTATCCTCCAAACCCGTCAATCAGGCGTGCCTTGCTAGGAAGGAGGTGCGTACTCATTGGCACATAGCCTTTTTCTGTAGTTTCTGCCCCTCTCCAGAGGCCATTTCTAGAAAACCTGTAGGGTGGATTGTGCCCTTTTTTAGCGCCTGCCTTCCTAGGGATTTGCTCTCAGGTCAGCACTTTCCCAAAGGTCAAGTAGGACATCTCAAAGCCCAGCCATTCACCCTTTTTATTTGAAACCTACCAGGTGGGTGCTGAAATCCTCTGCTTGCTACACTTTATTTTTCATTTGTGAATTTTCCTAAGTGTATGTAGGCAGAATATTTGGGGGCCAACCAGCCTTATCTTTGCCAAGCCCTGAGGTTGAATCCAGACCTAGAAAATCTTCTGGGTCCCCAGCCCAAGGCTTTGAGATTGGTTGTCTGAGCATGCTCCTTCAGCCTTAGTCAACACCATAGGAAAGCTAAGCCCACAGACCATGCCACCCCATGTGTGTTGATTTAAGTATCTTCCAAGAGGAGCCAAGATGGATATTACCCCTGGAGACCAAAAAATCAGGCAGCCCTGGAATATTACCAAACTGAAATGAATTCTCATTATAGACTCAGTTCTACTCACTATAGGATAATGTCCTGCTCAATTGATGTATAACCAGTGGTTACTGGCACTGTCTGCACTAGTGAGAAGATGGACAGAATGGCATCCTGTGGCGTGCTTAACCCAGCCTTTCTTTGAGGGGAGAGATAAGAAACCAGAAAAAAAACTTGCAATGCACCACACCTGAGTTACTCTTTCTTATCTTATCGTAGTACCCAACAATCAGGAAATTATTTTCTTTATGGGCTGCACCTGGCAATGTGACTGTTCGTTCCTTCCCTTTTTTGTTTGTCTGGGTCTTCCAGATGGGACAGTGGTTCTCAGGTTTCCCACATACCTGAGACCTTCAGGGCAGTTCTCCCTTTCTTCCACTGAACTTACATCTACACCAAGAGCAAAGATTCATAGTCTGAATGCCCTCCAGTATCTTCAGGTGTCTAAACATGGCAGCCACTGAGACCTGGCTTCTACCTACCAAGCTTGGCAGGCCTGACAAGCCAAGGTTCCTTAGTTGGCAAGCCTGGCTCCCTTACTTTCACACTGACTCTGGAGGCAACCAGTCAGGTGCCCACATCCAGACCCAGAATTTTCTGAGTGTCCCAAACCCACCCTTTCTCCTATAAGAAACCTTACTCTCCAGATACACAGAGAAGGGCTGGAAGCAATGCTCAAAGAGCTTCCACTTGATGGCACTGTTGCTCCAGAAATGCCAATCAACTTGGCCTGCCATACCTTGCCCTCCACACTTTGTGGATGAAAAAATGCCAAGGAAGGCCCAAAACTAATCCAGTCACTGGAAGTGGGGCTTAATTTTTTGGGAGAAGGGGTTATCTTCTTCTCAGGCCCTCAGTGAGAAATATGTCTGTGTGAAAACATTCATCAAAAAGAATAGATGTATTTATTTTTCTCTTTCTATATCATCTCCTTATGAGCTTTAAGTTTGAATTTTTTATAAAGGGGTGCCTAGTTTCCTGAGCACATTTGTGAGTATTATAAGGATCATCTTGAGTAGATTTTTGTTTTTATATTTAGAGACATGTCTTGCTATGTTGCCCAGGCTGGTCTCAAATTCTTGAGCTCAACTGATCCTCCCACCTCAGTCTCTCAAAGTGCTGGGATTACAGGAATGGGCCACCACACCAAACTTTTGGGTAAAATTCTTTCATGGGGGTACTGACTCATAGCTTGAGGTGGGCTTAGTACCTAGATTTTCCCTCTTATTCTGGAGTCACTGGCTCTCTTCTATACTGATGGAGCCATGCCAAGCCCAAGGGAGCCCAGCAAAACAACCTCATCCAGTACACTGGCTCAGGAGGCCCAAGAGGGAATAGTAAGCCATTGTGGGAGCAGCAGAGATTGGCAGGGACCATGTAAATTGTGAAGACTGGGGAAATGATGCCCTAGCTTACCTCCAGGGGTCTCAGGTAGGCACTCCCCCATTGGGTGTTCCAGGTTGGGGTTTCATGGGTCAGAAGGAAGGCCCAGTGGTTCCACACAGGCAGGTGACCATGGTGGGGGCCTTTGGTTCTGCAGCCCCTTCAAGGAAGCTCTACATGAAAGTGTGGCTCTTCTCTCCATGCAGCACCCCCTACATTCACTCATTTGTGCATTCATACATGCATGTATACATATATACATGCAAATACATATGGCTCTACTTTCTTCCTAATTTTGTATGTGTATCTGTGTGTGTTTTCTTCTTTTTCTCTTCCTTTCTCCCATAGCCACCTTGGAGATGCCACTGTGGATAGAGATTCCTCCCAGTTAAAGTGGTAACCCTTAAAACTGTGTGATGGCCACTCCTAAGTTGCCCCTCTGTTTTCTATTCCTCCTCCTGACTCTGCCTACAGTGAGAATTAGATGCCATTTTTCCTTGTGTATGTGTTTTTAGTATCCAGTGTGAATGAAGGCAAATGCAGAGGTATGTCTGCTTTTGACTTTCTCTTTGACACCAAGGTACTTATATGTGATAGACTCTCTTATACTTTGTAGCTTTCACAAAACACCTCCACTGGACTTTGCATCTCTGTGCAGAGTCAACATATTCCCAGTTTCTTTCCATTTCCCCTCTGTTATTTTATTTATGCACAGTGGAGAAATCATGCTTGTGAAGAAATTTATTTCTCCATACCCACACAAGTACACAGACCAGGAAGGAAGGTCTGTGAGTATAGATGCCAAGATATGATGGTTATGATTCCCCCACAGAAATGAGAGCAGTCAGAGGTATCCTCTAGTTTCACATGGGACTGTTCATGGAAAGCTGCCTCTTTATGACAGCCTCGAATTACATTTGTGGGATTTTCAATAGATAATTAGGGTTGATTTTAATGTTATACTTTCTTCAGAAATCATGATTGATCCAAGAGCTGATATCCTAGCCTGAAAGCACTCTCTCAGTTGGCTGGGTAGGTTGAATATATACATTGCCACCTTTTGGCTATCACTTTGACCATCAGCCCAAAATCCAGTGAAGGACAGTTGACTATCTTGTTGCAGGACACACAGAGTGGACAGAAAAAGAGGATACCTCCACGATCCCAGGTCATCTCTAGATTCTAGGGTTATGGTTGAGTGCTCTTTATCCTTCTGAATCCTCTTCCTTATCCTTTTCAAAAAGTCTGTTTTGGCTGGGCATGGTGGCTC
The DNA here is from genome assembly GCF_037993035.2 of Macaca fascicularis. NCBI lineage: Eukaryota > Metazoa > Chordata > Mammalia > Primates > Cercopithecidae > Macaca > Macaca fascicularis. Next base: position 122,399,447 of record NC_088395.1, on the reverse strand, counting down.
ATGCCTGTGGTCCTGGCACTTTGGGAGGCCGAGGCGGGCGGATCCCATGAGGTCAGGAGTTCCAGACCAGCCTGGTCAGCACGCAGAGACCCCATCTCTGCTGGAAATACAAAAATTGGCTGGGTGTGGTGCCAAGTGCCTGTGGTCCCAGCTGCTTGGGAGGCTGAGGCAGGAGAAGCGCTTGAACCCAGGAGGCGGAGGTTGCAGTGAGCCAAGATCGTGCCACTGCGCCTCAGCCTGGGCGACAGAGCAAGGCTCTGTCTAAAATAAAATAAAATAAAATAAAATAAATAAAATAAAATAAAATATCATAACATATAGAAAAAAATTACAAACAATACAAATTGACACTTCACTAATTCCCAGAGAGTGAAGGCAGCGTGGCATAGCAGAAAGAGCGAGGTCTGAAGTCAAATTGTATGGGTTTAAATCTTAGCTTTGCCTGCTATGAACTGTAAAGTGTAGGCAAATCTGATGATACACCGAGACCCAAATCTTCTTTGGGTCTCGGTGTATCATCTACAAAATAGGCTTAACAATTCTTTTCATGATTGCTGGGAGGACTAGATAGGATGATATATGTGAAAGTTCTTAGTAGGTACAGAAATTTACTAAAAAAGACAAATCCACATGCTGTGATGCAATGTGGACTATCTTTGGTCACCTTCATGTCAAAGATGGTCTTAAACTGCTCTGGTTTGGTAAATGTAGGAGTAAACTAGAAGTCAGAGAATATGGGATCCACCCTTATCTGCTCTCAGACTTTGGTTTACAATGAGCTCAAGTGTGGGGATTGTGTCAAATGATTCCTGGAATCCCTTACATTTGTAAAATCCTATGAATTTGTGAAGTCTACAAAATGTGAATCTGAGGTGTATGTACTGTAGAGCAACTATTAGACAATTTATCACTATATATATATATAGCCTCCCAAGTGGCTGGGATTGCAGGTGCCTGCCACCATGCCTGGCTAATTTTTGTATTTTTAGTGAAGATGGGGTTTCACGGTGTTGGTCAGGCTGGTCTTGAGCTCCTGACCTCAGGTGGTTCACCTGCCTCGGCCTCTGAAGGTACTGGGATTGCAGGAGTGAGCCACCATGCCCGACCCTATCACATATTTTACAGAAGCCATCATCTCATACCTTTGAGTCCAACCCCAGAAAGAGCGGTCCCTTGCATACCATTCAACATGGCCTTGGGCATCCTTTCCCCACTCCCCAGCCATAGCTGTTTGGGCTAGGATTGGAAACCTGTCTACGGTGGGCCCCTTGGAGTCTCTTGCTGGCCACTTGGGATTAGAATGGAGAGAGTCAAGTTAACAGACAGTAATGCTGGACTTGGACAGTCGCCAGCACGTGTTGGAGGCCGAGGGTGCCATCCAATGTAAGCCATGGTGGATGGTGTAATAGGAGAGCAAAGGAAGGAAATCTGGGAATGGGTCGGATGGGGAGGGAGAAAAGGTGGGGGAAAGAGAAATGTAAAATGAGGGAAGCAGAGGAAGAGATAACATGGTAACGAGGAAAGTAACACCTTTGGTCATTTTCTGTTTCAACCACTCAGAGCAGGCCTGTTGGTTCTCTTTTACCTTCTGTTGTCTTTTACCTAAGTAGATTTTAGTGGCTTTTCTATTCTTGATCTCCAACCATGCCCTAAGACATATGGTAACACACACAGGATTCTCTCATGGCAGGGCTTTGTCTCATTCCTTTTTGCAACAAGCACAAAGTAGATGCTCAATGAATTTATGCTGAAATGACATGAAAATCATATGTTTGTGTATGAAGTGTCACTGATGGCACTTATATTAAAAAGGTTAAGTAAAATAGATAATTACATTTCAAAAAAAAAAAAGTCTGCTTTGTCCTATGAAATGGACAGTGGTCCTGGGATTTCAGCACATTTACAGTAGGAGACACTGCTGAGGCATATAGATAACTGGCATGGGGCAATGGTGACCTATTCTGTAGCTTTCCACCATGCTTAGTAGGTAAGGCTTTTTGAATGAGGTCCTGATGGTGGGGCCCAAAGTAGGAAGTGCATGGATGAGCACCTAGGCAAGATATGTTTCCCTCAGGGGATTTAGGTCATTTCTTGGAACTTGAGGTCAGTGTCCTGTGGTGTAGGACAGAGGGGAAATGGGTTGGGACTGGGACTCTGGGAGGCCGGCCATCTGCCAGTTATGGGACCTTTAGGCTCCCATATTTACTTCTAAGAAGTGGTCCTGGCCCCACTTAGGCAGAAAAAGTCCATTGGAGACCCAGGGAAGACAGACAGGTCTTTTGGACCTTCACCTTATTGGTGTTGAGTACAGCTATGTCTTCCTGTCCTGCCCGTTATCTCCCAATCCCTCTTGGGCCCAACTCACTGCACAATGGCCCTCCTGACTGGTGAGGACATGGAGTACACTCTGCCTTAACTGTAAGAGGGTGATTGGGCTAAAAGGGGTGGGAGGCCACACTCACACAGCCTGGTGCCAATCGCTCAATGTCCCTTATGTCTGTCTCTTGACATACTGAGGAGAAATGTTGGGGAAATGTGGTATCTTGAAGAGGTGTTATTCCACACAAACCATCAGAAGTACACCTACCACAAGCCTGCTTGTAAGAATTGTCCTGCCATTGACCCTGCATCACATATGAGGATGGGTATCTCTAGATTGGCTCCTGCCTCCCCTCCTCACTGACCCAAGTGTGCACCCTTCCTTGTCTGGAGACCATTCCTTGTCTGGAGGGTACCATTTGAAAGGAGCCATTTGAAAGGAGTGGGGTACTCAGGCCACATTGTCTTGTGATGGCAGTTTTTCCTCATTGTTCACCCCAGTTCTGGTGCCGCTGGGCCACCACTTTGTGGGTATTGAATCCTGAGACCTCTGGGTCAGCCTGACCTTTTAGTGGCTTATGTCAATGCCCAAATCAAAATGTTACCTGGTAAGCAGAGTTTAAGTCTGGCTCCAACTCTGCCCAGGCTCAAGGTATTTTCCTATGGCCTCAACCAGCTCCATTGCTAAAGATTCAGCCATGGCTTTTAGGTATGATTATAAGATAATGATCAAAGCCATTTCTCCTTGCCAAGAGGAAAGTTCAAGACCACCCTACTGGGAAGAAGCCCTGCAAGATAGAGGACCAGTAATGAGAACTGGGAGCCCCAAGGATTCAGCCAGGATAGATATTGGCTGGCTTTGTCTTCAGTAGCAAATGGCAGAGGGACAGGATATTGGGGAGGAAAGAAGGGAAGGAATGCTGGCATTTCTTGCATAATACTGCCATCTAGAAGAACTTGTTTAACAATCCCATGAACCCTTGCTCGTGATTGTCTGAGGAGTGGCTTGGGAGTGAAGTGGGGTTTCAGGAGGGAACAGAGCTATCTGGATGCATGGGAGAAGCATGGCCAATGGCCATTTGCGGCTGTCAAGCTTCAGAGACAAGCACCAGGTCAAGAAACCCAGAGCGCGTGATGGGACCTGTACTGGAAGTCCTGGTTCATGATTCTGTTGGTAGCCATTTCTGGGTAGGGCTACCGTAAATCTCTGCAAAGGAGCCCCACCCTGAGGTTACAGTCATTTTACCACCTGCCCCTTTATTGGCTGCAGTGCCTGCTCCTGAGGTTGCTATACATCTGGCAGAGCCTGTTTTTAGTGCTGTATGTCCCACATCAAAGAGAACCAGTGCCTAGATCCCTGCCTTTGCAGAGTTCTCCTTCTTGGCCACCTTCCTTCAAAGTCCCAGGAGCCTCAGGGCAATGAGCAGTAATTGACCTTGCTTCCCATTCACCCCTGGCTCTCCAAGTCTGAACCTGTGTTTGTCCTGGTAGCTGGGAATCAAGAAGGGCCAAGAGTCCATGCCAGAATCTAACTACTGTTGGATTCTGTCATCATCCTTCCTTTCTCCATGCCCATTTCTCTCTGTGCATCCAGCCCTAGCCTCCTCCCCATTTCTCTCAGATCTACTCCTCATCAAGCAACCCTGCCGAGCCAAGAACGAGGTACATACTCCTGGGTACATGGCCTATTTTATACACTCCATCTTCCTAATTGCCTACTCCTGGAAAACATCTGGGGTAGGTCGTGCTTTTGCCAGCTGTTAATTGACTGAGGCTATGCTCCCTGGTCAGTGCTTGCCCACGGGCCTAGTAGGAAGACTCAAGGCCCAACTCTCCACCTTTTCTTTTTCTCACCTCCCAAATGGGTGCCAAACACTGCTCCAGGCCTTTCTTAATTTCATACTTGTGAGTTTCCTACAGTGTTGCCCAGTGGTCTTATGTGGGCAGAGCCTTTTAGGGTCAATCAGCCTTCTTTTTTCCAAGCCTCAGGGCAAGACCTGGACCTACAGGATCTGATTGATCCTAAGCTCAAGGCTGTGAGCATGATGCTGTAAGAGTGATCCTTAGGTTTGAGCCAATGCTGTGATACAAGCAGATACACAGAACATAGATCTTCATGTTTGAACCCAGGTTTCTTCCACGAGGTGAGGAACCAGATCATACTAAGGAACTAGAGCCTAAAAAACTGCACTTCTGGATTGTTCTTGAGCTGAAGTACAGCACAATACAGACCTGGGTCCTCTGACACCAGAGCTCAATGTTAGTGTCAACTTGATCCCCAGTGAGTGTCAGCACCCTCTGCCCCATGGGACAAAATGTGTGGAATGGCACCCTGTGAGGCCTTTGACCCAGACTTTCTTCGACAGGAGCAACAATTAACCAGACAGAATTTGAAGTGCAATGTACCTCAACTACTCTTTCTTGTTTCATTGTAGTACCCCCAAATTAGGAAATTTTCTTTCTCTTTATGGGCTACACCTAGCAATGTGGCTACTGCCACCTCCCCTTTATTTGGCTCACCCTAAGCCCTGCAGATGGGACATCAGTTCCCGGGTTTTCCACAGCCCTGGGGCCTCCAGGGCAGTGCCCCCTTTCTTCGCTCGAACTTACCTCTGCACCAAGAGCAAAGATCCATAGTCAAAATGCCCTGTGGTAGCTCCAGGTTCCCAAACATGGCTGCCACTAAGGCCTAGCCTCTGCTGACTCGCGAGCCTGGCAGACCTGGCAGCCCAGGGTTCCTTGGTGGGTGAGCTTGACTCCCTCGCTTTTACACTGACTCTGGACGCACCCAGTCAGGTGCCCACGTCCAGCCCCAGAATTCCCTGAGTGCCCCAAACCTACCCTTTGTTCTACTAGAAACCTTCCCCTCTGGATACACCGTGAAGGGCTGGAAGCCATGCTCAAAAAGCTTCCTCTTGATGGCACTGTTGTTCCAGAAATGCCAACCACCCTGGCCTACCAGGCCTCTCCCTCCACCCTTTGTGGATGAAAAACCACCAAGGCAGGCCCACAGCCAGTATTAACCTTAGAAGCAGAGTTTATTCTGCTATAGTGCTACAAGGTGGGGCTGAGTATACCTTTCTCTGGGGCTCTTGATTTTAATATAAATGTCTCTGTGAAAGTGATCATCAGAAAGAATAGATGTATCCATGTATCTGTTGCTGTTAATACATTGTCCATTTATGAGCTTTAAGTCTGAATATCATGTAAATGGGTCAATGGCTTCTGGGCTCACTTGTGATATAGGATTTCTTAGATAGAATTGTTGCTCTTATGAGGACATTGACTTGCAGCTTGAGGTGGGCTGAGTAACTGGATTTCCCCTCTTATCCTGGAGTCATTGCTTCTCTTCTGTCCTCATGGAGCCAGGCCAATCTTACCCAAGGCAGTCCAGCAGCCTCTTGTAGTTTAAGGTCTCAGCAGCAGGCCCTAGAGGGAATGGCAGGCTATTGTGGGGCCTGTAGGAATTGACAGGTGCTATATCAGGTGAGAAGACTTTTTCAAAGTCAAAATAGAAATCTAAAGATGAATATCTAAATTTAACATTTTATTAGGGAAGGAAAAATTGCAGTTTGGTGCATACACACAGATTCGGTGGCCTTTAGTATTTCTGAAGAAGGAAGAGGAAATTGCAGGTTTTATAAAAGGAGAAATGTTACATAGAGTTTTTCCAGAAAGTTCATTGGCACTGGTAACGTATTTTGGAGCTAGCAAGCTCTGATGGATGAGTGATAGTCTTGGGTAAAAGTGGTCTTAGAGTTGAGCAGGTTGTTTCAGTAGCTGTTAGATAAAAGTGTTTTCAGGATATAACGGGCAGTTTTTATCATCCAGGCTGGTAGAGAATTACATTCTTAGAGCAATGTAATAATGCCGTGAGTGCTTCCCCCCCGAACTCTTGATTCTGTTATAGTTTTATATCATAAGAATGACCCAATGTGTATGATTAACTTTCACACTCCCCTCTTTGATCAAGATCCTTCTAGAATGCATGACTGATCAACCATTTTGAAGTTAGGCTTAATTGTCCCTCGGTGCTGGGATGGAGCTGTCATGTTGTCTATTCCTTATTGAGGGTAAGTCATAGGGGTGTATGTCAGTGACCTGAGTCATATTGGAGTAACAAGGAGGCCAGAAGGAAAAATTTTGTCAGAGTAGATTCGTCTGGAGTCCAGCATCGAGTTTCATCTTACAGTTCCATAGGCATCAGCAGTCACGTTGAAACAATGGGCTAATTTTCTCCCCTTCAGAGAGCTGGCTTTACAAAAATTAGACAGGTAATAAGGGCAACACTTAAAAATCATAATAAATATATATATATAAAATAAAATTAGTTTGTACAATGGTTTTGATCTAAGAGCACAAACTTAAGGGCAGCAACTAAACAAATCAAAAGACCATAGAGGAAACTAGGTGAGACCTGTTACAGCCACTGAGTAGCATTTTCTGACTTGGTAAAATTAAAACAGAATGCCAATTTTACAAAAGGAACCACCATTATAATTTGAACAAAATTGTAAAAGTTGCCCACTAGGTGAACTAAAAGGATTTCTTTGGTCAGGTTTTGTCAAGTTATCTATAGCAGTTACTGATTGCAAAAAAAAATTAATTATGTCAACTTCCTGCCAAGTGAAAAAAACGTATCATTAAGGGAAGCAAGACCTTCATTCTGATATGCCATTCTGATGTCTTAGGAAAGGTCGTTTATGGCATGAAAAATGTCAACTACTTGTCCTGGTTTACAGTTTGAATGTCTCTGGTTTTGGTATGAGGGAGTTTGGTGACCTTTCTGTGTGGTTCATATATCAGGCACAAGATATGTTCCTTAAAATTTATCTAGTTTTAGCTTACAGGGCCTTAGAAACAAAGCAGTTCCTGCCTTAGGAGTTTTATGGAAAAAAATTTGGACTGGAGGAACCTAGAATAATTTAGGACTGCATGTAGTGTATAAGTAGATAATAAGAGCTTGAAAACAATGTGCAGAGTTAAAATCTAATAACAGGTGTAGTATAGCTCTTTTTTAGAAACAACCTTTTCTTTCTACGTTGATCATATAGGAAATCTCAGATTTTAAAACCTCATGAGGCTAGAAAGCAAAACGAAAACCAACTTAGGTTTTATTACAATCTTAGTATTCCTGGACCTGCCTGGAAGTGACAGTTTTTATTTACTCACTATAAGGCTGGGAACCCTTAAAGTCAGGCATTTTATGCATATTTTCAAATATGTCATTTCAGTCAAAGCCTTGGTAATAACCATGATTTTAAATTGTATTCTGCTATAAAGAAGACAGATTTTTATTGGGCTTATGCAAATAATCATATTGCCATAAGAATACTAACAAATACTTTTTGAATTCTGGAGGAATCAAGGAGAAAAATAATCCAAATGATTTTCCTTTTTTTTCTTTTACAAAAGTATATCTTACCAAATTGCTATAAATGATAGCTCAAGAGAGAAAATGTTCCTAAATCTGAAAAACACAACATTAAGAACCATGTGTATCAAGTAAAAAATCATAAAAACATTGTCTTCATTAGTTATTCAGTCTCATAATCAACTTTTGTTCTGTTTGATCTCCACTAGTAGTTTTCTGAATCCATCAGTTTATTAGAGTTCTGGAAGTTTTTATTTAGTCCATTGATATTAAAGTTATCAGAAACCTGTATTTAAGAGTACTTGTGGGCCAGGCACGGTGGTTCATGCCCGTAATTCCGGCACTTTGAGAGCCCAAGGCGGGCGGAGCACCTGAGTTCAGGAGTTCAAGACCAGCCTCATCTTGAACTAAAAAACCCCGTCTCTACTAAGCCCCGTCTCTACTAAAAATACAAAAAATTACCTGGGCATGGTGGCAGGTGCCTGCAATCCCAACTACTTGGGAGGCTGAGACAGGGGAATCGCTTGAACCCAAAAGGCGGACGTTGCAGTGAGCCAAGATCACGCCATTGCACTCCAGCCTGGGCAACAAGAGCAAAACTCCGTCTCAAAAAAAAAAAGAGTACTTGTTGGAGTCTTTTCCATTAATTTGATTTTAAATTTTATTAATTCGTTTATTTCAGCTCTGTCATCCAGGCTGGAGTGCAGTGACAGGATCATAGCTCGCTGCAGCCTCTAACTCTGGGGCTCGAGTGATCCTCCTCTCTCACCGTCCCAAGTAATTAGGACTACAGACAAGTACTGCCAAAGCCAGCTAATTTTTTTTTTTTTTTTTTTTTTTTTTTGTAGAGACAAGGTCTCGTGATGGTTCCCAGGCTGGCCTTGAACCCCTGAGCTCAAGCAATCCTCCCACCTCAGCCTCTCAAAATGATGAGTTTTCAAGTGTGAGCCACCATGACCAGCCCTTGTCCATGAATTTGGTTTTAGAATTTCGATTTTAGAGAATAATTCAAAACGATAACTGTGGATTCTAAAAACTTAGAATGGCCATGGTTAAAAATCTGATGAAAAGTTGTAATTGATGAGGAAATTTAGTTAGTTCTATTACATATAGCATTTTTAGGTAACAACCAGACTTATGATTGATAACATATTTCTATGAATTTATATAATTTTTGAAACATTTGTATCAATAGTACATTTATAAATGCAACTAAGATCTAATATTGCTTATCCTTCAGTAACATTTCTTACATAGTTTTCCAAATAACCTTAATCATTTAATATCTCTACAGAATGAAAGATATATCTTTTGTTGCTTTCCAGGAGTCTGAATGGAAAATCCTGAAGTTAATTCTAGGTCAACAAGACTTAATTAAGGATTTGATCTTCAGTAAGTTTGTCAAAGATGTTAAAGTGCTCAAAGCACTTGATCCAAACAGAATCGCAGGCCACTATAAGATAATACTCATTTAACCAAGGTGATCATCAAAAGACTTCAAATGCAACACAGAAAGTTACATGGATGTAAAAGCCTTAATCCTTTTAAACCTCAATTATCCTCAGTAATCAAAAACCGAATAAAGGCAACACAGCAAATTTTCTTGATAAAACAAAAGGCTTTGATTCTTAGGCCAACTAACAAAAAGACAAAGAAAAACCTTCAGCCCTGTGACTTTTTCTCCTTAACGGAAGCTCATGTAGATAAACTGGAAGTTGAACCTGATGAATTTAATTAGACACAGGGATAATGTTTCCAAGGTTATGAGTGGATTAATTCAGATAAATCAAGAAAAGCCAAGAATACAGAGGCAAGTTTTATGGGAGGGAAACAATGCTTTTCTAGGCCTGCAAGGTAAACATTTTAGTGTTAGGCCATAACAGTGGGTTAGAACTAGAGAAAAAAGAGGAGCTGACAAAGAAGTTGAAGGAGAGTTTCCATAACAGGCATTCTCAAGGGGAGAAAAGGCTGAATGTCATGATGTATGACGTACAAATCACATGCAGTGAGGTACAGCAAAAGTTGTACCTTTGAGGTATAAATCTGAGAAATTTGAAAAGTAAAACTTTAACAAATGAAATTAGGGGGCAAAGCAAGATGGTGGAATAAGAGGCTCCACCTATCATTTTCCTCTCCCAAGGACATAAATTTAACAACTATATACACACAAAGAATAACACCTTGATAAGAATAAAAAATCAGGTGAGCACTCACAATACCTGGTTTTCCCTTTCAATCACTGAAAGAGGCACTGAAGAGATAGAAAAAAGTCTTGAATTGCTAACGTCACCCCTCCCTCACACCCTGGCAGCAACAGCATGGTGCTGAGAGAGTTTCCATGTTCTGGGGAATGGAGAGCACAGCAATTGTGAGGTGTTGAACTCAGTGCTGTCATGTTAGAGCAGAAAGGAAAGCCAGACCAAACTCATCTGATGCCCGCCATAGTGGGAGTATTTAAACCAGACCTAGCCAGAATGGAATCACCACTTGAGTTCCTCTAAACCTCACTACCATGTTCTAAAGTGCTCAGAGACGCTAAATGAACTTGAAAGGTAGGCTAGGCCACAAGGATTTCAACCTTTAGATGAGTTATAATGCTGAAATGGGCCCAGAGACAGTGGACTGGTGGGGCACATAACCTACTGAAACATCAGCTGGGATGGCTAAGAAAGTGTGGGCATTACCTCTCAACCCCAAGCTACATAGCTCACAGCTCCAAAAGAGACCCCTTCCTTCTGCTTGATGAGAGAAGAGGGAAGAGTGAAGAGGACTTTTTATTGCATCTTGAACACCAGCTCAGCCACAGCAGGATAGGGCACTGGTCAGAATCCTGAGGCCCCTATTCCAGGCCCTACCTCCCAGGTAACATTTCTAGACACAACCCAGGCCGGAAAGGAACTTGCTGCATTGAAGGGAAGGACCAAGTCCTTGCAGCATTTATTACCTACTAATGGAAGAGCCCTTAGACGCTGAATAACAAGCAGAGATATCCAGGTACTACTTTGAAGGACTTCAGTGGGACTCTGAGACTTACTGGCTTCAAACATGACTCAGCACATTTCCAACTGTGGTGGCTACAGGGCGAGACTCCTTCTGCTTGAGAAGAGCAGAGGAAAGAGTAAAGGGGACTTTGTCTTGAACCTTAGGAACCAGGTCAACCACAGGGTGCTGTACCAAGTGGGCTCTTGGAGTCCACAATTCCAGGACTTGGCTCTTCGATGATATTCCTGGACCTGTCCTGGGCCAAAGGGAAGCCCACTGCCCTGAAAGGTGAGTCCCAAGTCAGGCAGCATTCATCACAAGCTGACATAAAAGCCCTTGAACCTAAAGGGAACATTGGCAGTGGTCTGGCAATACTCCCCATGGGCCTATGGTGGTGAAGACCACAGGGTGAGGCTCCTCTACATTTGGAAAAGGGAGGGGAGAGTGGGAACGACTGCATTTTGTGCTTTCACTGACAGCTCAGCCACAATACAATAGAACACCAGCAAGACTTCTAAGGTTTTGAACTCTAGTTCCTGGCTCCAGCATGGCACTCCTGGACCCACATGGGGCCTGGGAGAACTCACTGCCCTGAAGAGAAGGGTGCAGGCCTAGCTTTGCCACCTGCTGATTTTAGAGTCCCAGGGCCTTGAGTAAATATAGGCAGTAGCCAGGGAGTGGTTACTGCAGGCCTTGGAAAAGATGCAATGCTGTGCCGGCTTCAGGTCTGACCCAGCATAGTCATAGTGGTGGTGGCCACAGGGTTGCTTATATGATTGCATCCTCAGTTTCAAGTCGCTCAGAACAGAGAGAGATACTATATTTGTTTGAAAGAACATTAAAAAAAAAAGGGAACAAGAATTCTCTGCCTGGGAATCCAGAGAAATCTCCCAGATGTTGTCCAAGACCATCAAGGTAGTACGTCTGTGAATCTGCAAGAACCACAGTGTTACTGGGCTCATGGTTCCTCATAAAGCAGATAGAGCTTAGATGACAACACCCAAGTCCTCTCAAATATCTGGGAAGCCTTCACAAGAAGGATAGGTATAAACAAGCCCAGACTGAAGACTAACATAAATACCTAACTCCTCAATGCCCAGACACAAACATCTATAAGTATAAAAGACAGTCCATGGAAACATGACCTCACCAAATGAACTAAATAAGGGACCAGGGAACAATCCTGGAGAAACCGAGATACGTGACCTTTCAGACAGAATTCAGAAGAGCTTTTGAGGAAACTGAAAGAAATTCAAGATAACACAGAACAGGAATTTAGAATTCTATTAGATAAATTTGATAAAGAAATCAAAATAGTTAAAAAGTATCAAGCAGAAATTTGGGAGCTGAAAAATACAATTGGCATATTGAAGAATGCATCAGTGTCTTTTACTAGCAGAATTGATCAAGCAGAAGAAAACTAGTGAGCAAGGTATTGAAAATAGGGGCAGGCTATTTGAAAATACATAGAGGAGACAAGAAATAAAAAACAATGGAGAACACCTACAGGATCTAGAAAATAAGTGGAAAAAGGCAAATCTAAAAGTTATTGACCTTAAAAAGGAGGTAGAGAAACAGATAGGGGTAGAAAATTTATTCAAAGAGATAATAACAGATAACTTCTCAAACCTAGAAAAGGATAGAAAATAGTAATGTCCAAGTACAAGAAGGTTATACAACACCAAGCAGATTTAACCAAAAGAAGACCACCTCAAGGAATTTAATACTACAACTCCCAAGAAACAGGGATAAAGAAATTATCATGAAAACAGCAAGAGAAGAGAAACAAACAACGTGTAATGGAACTCCAATACATCTGGTAGCAGACTTTTCAGTGGAAACTTCACAGGCAAGGAGAGTGGCATGGCATATTTAAAGTACTGAAGGAAAGAGACTTTTACCCTAGAATAGTATATCCAGCAAAAATAACCTTCAGACATGAGGGAGAAATAAAGACATTCCCAGACAAACAAACGCTGAGACATTTTATTAACACTAGACCTGTCATACAAGAAATGCTAAAGGGAGTACTTCAATCAGAAAGAAAAGGATGTTAGTGAGCAACAAATAATCACGTGAAGGTTTAAAAAAAAAAAACTCACTATAATAGTAAGTGTAAATAAAAACACAGAATATTATAACACTGTAACTGTGATGCGTCAAATACTCTTATTCTAAGTATAAAGGTAAAATGATGAACCAATCAAAAACAGTTAACTACACACTGTACACCGTATTAATATGTTATCAGATAAAATAATGGGTTTTAAAATAGTATTTGCAAGCCTCGTGGTAACCTCAAACCAAGATGCATACAATGGGGAGACAAAAAATTAAAAGCAAGAAACTAAATCATAACACCAGAGAAAATCATCTCACTAAAGGAAGACAGGGAGGAAAAAGAAGGAAAACAGACCACAAAAAAACCCAGAAAACAAATAATAAAATGGCAGGAGTAAAATCTTAATTACCAATAATACCATTGAATATAATGGATTCAACTCTCCAATCAAAAGTCATAGAGTGGCTGGGTGAATTTTAAAAACAAACCCATTGACTTGTTTCCTACAAGAAACATACTTCCCCTGTAAAGACACACGTACACTGAAAAGGATGCAAAAATATATTCCATGTCAAGGGAAACCAAACAAGAGCAAAAGTTGCTGTACTTATATCAGACAAAATATATTTCAAGACAAAAACTATAACAAGAGACAAGGTCACTATATAATGATAAAAGGGTCAATTTAGCAAGAATATATAACAATTTTAAGTATATATGCAGTCAACCTTGCAGCACCTAGATATATAAAGCAAATATTATTAGAGCTAAAGAAAGAAAGAGACCCTAATACAATAATAGCTGGAGACTTCACCCCACTTTCAGCATTAGGCAAATCTTGTAGAAAGATACTAACAAAAAAAACTCAATCTGCACTATAGAACAAATGGATCTAATAGATATTTACAAAACTTTTCACCCAATGGCTATGGAATATAAACTCTTCAGCACATAGATCATTCTCAAAGATAGACCATATGTTAGGTCACAAAACAAGTTTTAAAATATCCAAAAAATGGAAATAATATCAAGCATCTACTCTGACCACAATGGAATAAAACTAGAAATCAATAACAAGGAATTCTGAAAAACAAATACATTAAAATTAAACAATATGCATCTGAAGAATCAGTGGGTCAGTGAAGAAACTGAGAAAAAAGTTGAAGAATTTCTTGAAACAGATGATAAGGAAAACACAATATAGCAAAACCTATGGAATACAGCAAAAGCAGTATTATGAAAGAAGTTTATAGCTGTAAGTGTCTGTATTAGAAGAAAATTTTCAAATAAAAAAATCTAACAGTGTGCTTGAACTAGAAAAGCAAGAGTAAACCAAAACCAAAATCAGTAAAGGAAATACTAAAGATGACTGCAGAAATAAATTTGAAATGAAGAAAACAATACAAAAGATTAATGAAATAAAAAGTTTGTTGTTTGAGAAGTTAAACAAAATTGACTAACCTTTAGCCGGACTAAGAAAAAAGAGAGAAGATCCAAATATATAAAATCAGAGATTAAAAGGGAGACATTGTGACTACTGCAGAAATTAAAAGGATTACTAGTGGCTACTATGAGTAACTGTATGCCAATAAATTGGAAAATCTAGAAGAAATGGACAATTTCCTAGACACATACAACCTTCCAGTATTGAACCAGTAAGAAATCCAAATCCTGAACAGACCAATAACAAGTAGCGAGATGGAAGCCATAGTAAAGTCTCTCAGTAAAGAAAAGCTTGGGAACTGATTACTTCACTATAGAGCTGTACCAAACATTTAAAGAAGAATTAATGCCAATCCTACTTAAACAATTCCAAAAAAATAAAGGAGGAGGGAATACTTCCAAACTTATTCTACAAGACCAGTATTACATTGATAGCAAAACCAGACAAAGATACATCAAAAAAAGAAAACCACAGGCCAATATCTCTAATCAATATTGATGCAAAAATCCTCAACAAACTACTAGCAAAGTAAATTCAACAATACATTAGAAAGCTCATTCATCATGACCAAGTGGGATTTATTCCAGGGATGCAAGGGTGATTCAACATATGCAAATCAATCATTGTGATGCATCATATCAACAGAAGAAAGGACAAAATCCATATCATTTCAATTGATGTCAAAATGACATTTTTATCCCTTCATGATAAAAACCCTTAAAAAAACCTGAGGATAGAAGGATCATACCTCAACATAATACAAGCCATATATGACAGACCCCAGCTAGTATCATACTGAATGAGGAAAAACTGAAAGCCTTTCCTCTAGGACCTGGTACACAACAGGGATGCCCACTGTCACCACTGTTATTCGACATAGTACTGGAAGACTTAGAGCAATCAGAGAAGAGAAAGAAATAAAGGACATCCAAATTGGAAAAAAAGAAGTCAGATTATCCTTGTTTGCAGATGATATTATCTTTTATTTGGAAAAACCTGAAGACTCGTAGCCAGGCATGGTGACATGTGCCTGTAGTCCCAGCTACTTGAGAGCCTGAGACAGAAGGATCATGTGAGCCCAGGAGGCCGAGGCTACAGTGATGAGCTGAGATCATGTCACTGCATTCCAGCCTGGGCAACAGAGTGAGACCTTGTCTCAAAAAAGGAAAAAAAGAAAGAAAAAACTCCACACAAAAAAATCAGAACTTATAAACAAATTCAGTAAAGTTGCAGGATACAAAATTAATATCCAGAAATCAGTAGCATTTCTTTATGCCAATGTGAACAATGTAAAAAAGAAATAAAGTAACCCTATTTACAATAGCCACACATAAAATTAAATACCGAGGGATTAATTTAAAGAAATCAACAATCTCTATAATGAGAACTATAAAACAATGATGAAAGAAGTTGAAAAGGACACCAGAAAATGGAAAGATAGTCTATGAATTGGAAGAATCAATATTGTTTAAAATTCCATACTACCCAAAGCAATCTACAGATTCAATGCAATCCCTATCAAAATACCAATGACATTTTTCAATGAAATAGATAAAACAATCTTGAAATGTATATGGAACCACAAAAGACCCAGAATAGCCAAAACTATCCTAGGCAAAAAGAACAAACCTGGAAAAATCACATTGCCTGACTTCAAATTGTACTACAGAGTTATACTAACCAAACCAGCTTAATGCTGGTATAAAAACAGACACATAGAACAATGGAACAGAATAGAGAACCTAGAAACAAATTCACACTCCTATAGTGAACTCATTTTCGACAGTAGCGCCAAGAACATACACTGGGGAAAAGACAGTCTCTTCTTTAATAAATGGTGCTGTAAAAACTGGATATCCATATGCAGAAGAATGAAACTAGATCCCTATCTCTCATTGTATACAAATATCAAAATGGATTTAAAACTTAAAGACCTCAAACTATGAAACTACTACAAGAAGTCATTGGGGAAAATCTCCAGGACATTGGTCTCAGCAAAAATTTCTTGAATAATACTCCACAAGGATAGGCAACCAAAGCACAAATGGACAAATGGGATCTCACCGAGTTAAAAAGCTTCTGCACAGCCCAGGAAACAAACAAAAAATTGAAGAGATAACCCACAGAATGAGAGAAAATACTTACAAGCTACCCATTTGACAAAGTATTAATAACCAGAATATATGAAAAGCTCCAACAACTCTATAGGAAAAAAATCCAATAACCTAACCAAAAAATGGGCAAAATATCTGAATAAACATTTCTTAGAAGAAGACATACAAATGACAAACATGAAAAGGTGTTCAACATCATTCATCATTATAGAGAAATGCAAATCAAAACTTTAGTGGGTTATCTTACCCCTGTTAAAATGGCTTATATTCAAAAGACAGGTAATAACAAGTGCCAGTGAAGATCTGGAGAAAATGGAGCCCTGCATACTGTTGGTGAGAAATTAATACCACCACTATGGAGAACAGTTTGGAGGTTCCTCAGAAAAACTGAAAATGGAGCTACCATATGATCCAGCAATTTCACTGCTGGGTATATACACCAAAGAAAGAAAATGAAGATATCAAAGAGATATCTGCAATCTTGTGCTTGTTGCAGCACTGTTCACAATAGCCAAGATTTGGGAGCAACCTTAGTGTCTATCACCAGATGAGTGGATTAAAAAAATGGGGTACATATACAAAATGGAATACTATTCAGCCACAAAAAGAATGAGGTGCAGTCATTTGCAGCAACAAGGAAGGAACTGGAGATCACTATTTGAAGTGAATAAGCAAAGCACAGAAAGACAAACGTCACATGTTCTCACTTATTTGTGAGATCTAAAAATCAAAACAATTGAACTCATAGACATAGAGAGTAGAAGAATGATTACCAGAGGCTAGGAAGGGCACTTGTTGGATTGGGGAGGAAATTGAAATGGGTAATGAGTACCAAAAAAAAAAAAAAAAGAATGATTAAGATCTAGTGTTTGATTGCATAACAGGGTGATTATAGTAAATAATAATTGACCATTTAAAAATAACTAAAAGAATATAATTGGATTGTTTGCAACACACAGGATAAATGCTTGAGAGGGTGTATACATCCTTTTTTATGATTTGCTCATTGCACATTGCATGCTTGTATCAAAAGTTTTCATGTACCCCATAAATACATATACCTACTATGTACTGCTCACAAAAATTAAAAATACCATTTTAAATAAGATAGCTTTTTGGGGGGCGGGAACAGGGTCTCACTCTCCATCTCTCACTCAGACTGCAATGGTGAAAACATGATTCATTGGGAAATAAACACAACTTCCTGGGCTCAAGTTATCCTCCCACCTCAGTCTGCCATGTAGCCGGGACCACAGACGCACAACACCATGCCTGGCTAATTTTTTTGTTTTTTTGTTTTTTTTTTTTTTAATTTGAGACAAGATCTCACTATGTTGCCCAGGCTGGTCTTGAACTCCCGGGCTCAGGCAATCTTCCTTCTTTGGCCTCCCAAAGTGCTGGTATTACAGGCATGAGCCACTGCACCCAGCAGCAGTCTTACTTTCTTTAAACCAGAAACTAGGGATATTAAATAGATCTCAGGAAAAAGTGGCAGGAACAGAATCTGTCTGTCGTGTACAAAATGGCTGTTAAACAGATTTTTGAATTAAACTTAAAACCTCTTGCAATTTTTAAAAGCGTGTATCAACACTTTAAGAAAACTTTGTTGTTTACACAGACTCTCGTCCTGTATCATGTCATCCCTGACAGCAACATTTAATTTTTAGAATATCGCATAAACAATTTATTTTCAATCTCAGTGGACCCAATCACACACGAAACTTTTTTCATAAGACCAATCTTTTAGAAATCCTCGTCTACTTGTTTAGTTCTTTCATCACTTTTCAACCCCTGCCCCCCAAGTCTTATTTCTGTAATTTTTCTTTTTAAAAAAATTATGAAACAATTTTAAATTAGGTAAAATATTTACCACATACAATTTTTTACACAAAATTATTTCTTTCTAAATTCATGTTTTGATTAATAGACACAAATGTATTTAGTCTTTCCATAAAATTTAAAAAGCCAAGAATGAGTTTATATGTACTTAACAATTTGTTTTTTTTTTTTTTTTTTTTTCTTATTTGGATATGGCTCAGACATTTAATGAGTATTATTTAATTTAACATAACTTTAAGATTTTAAATTACATGAAAATGTATTTGTAAACGCTTACTCTATTTGCAATTACCTAATTTATTTTTTAACAATTATACCTTGATTACCTATGAAAATTGAGATACTAAACATAGCTACTTATTAGGTTTTTATTAGCCAATTTTATTGCCTGTTAATATCAGGAATTTACCTAAGTAAGAACCTTAAGGTTAAATACGTAGGTATTCTGTCAGTAAGTCAGGAGACACAGCTGATTTTATTAAAGTAACAATATTAAATTAATCTTAATTATCAAAAGGTAAAATAAAGATTATGTTGTTTTAGGGTTTATCATCTTATTACCTTAAAAGATCTAACAGAGGCGTATATAAAACTGTGTGACCAGTAGACTCAAGTGAGAATGTATGTTGACAGTTTTGAAAATATTTCTAATTTTATTTTTTCAACCATTTTTAAACCAATTTATCAAGATTTACTTGTGAACTAAAAAAAAAAAAAAAAAAAAAAGGTGGGGGGGTGGCAGGTGCCTGTAATCCTAGCTACTTGGGAGGCTGTGGCAGAAAGATTACTTGGGCCCAGAATTTCAAGGTTGCAGTGAGCTATGATTATGCCACTGTACTCCATTCTACATGAAAGAGCAAGACTGTTTCTATAATTTTTTTTGAATGGGATAATTAGTATACTATTGATTTTATATATGCACCCATTGTATCTAAATAAAATATTTTGAGTGGTGTCAAGCTAATTATACCAGATGTTATTATATACACATAACATATAACAGTATATGTACCTATGTGTAAACACCTCTAAATGTATATATACACATATAAAAATGCTTTCATATATATACACATATAAAAATACTTTCAACTTTTAGAACTTTGGTCATGAGATAGTAAAACATATAGACTCACTGATTTTTTTTTTTAAATACATTTATCAGTCACATTTGCTATTTTGTTACATACATAGATTGCATGGTGGTCAAGTCAGGGCTTTTAGGGTATTTGTCACCTAAATAATATATGCTGTAGCCATTAAATAATTTCTCATCATTCTCCCCTCTCCCACTCCCTCACCCTTTCAAGTCTCCATTATCTATCATTCCACTGTCTACGTCCATGTGAATACATTTTGTAGCACCCACTTATGGATGATAACAGGCAATATTTGTCTTTCTGTGCCTGGATCGTTTCACTTAAGATAATGATTTCCAGGATGAGTGTGGTGGCTTGTGCCTGTAATTCCAGGACTTTAGAAGGCCAAGACAGCCAGATTTCTTGATGCCAAAATTTCAAGACCAGGCTGCGCATCATTTCAAGACCTTCTCTTTATAAATAAAAATAAAAATAAATAGCTGGAGCTGTGGCATGCACCTGTAGTCCCAACTAGTTGGAAGGCTGAGGAGGAGGGATTACTTGAGCCCAGGATTTCAAGGCTGCAGTGTGCTATAATTGTGCCAAGACACTCCAGCCTGGGTAACATAGTGAGACCTTATATCTAGAAGATAACAAAGATAATGACCTTCAGTTTCATCTTCATGGCTGCAAAATTCATTACTGTATTCTTTTTTATGGTTGAATAGGATTCCATTATGTATATATACCACATTTCCTTATGCATTTATCTATTGATAGACACTTAGGTTGATTCCCCTTTACTATGAATAGTGGTGTGATAAACATGCAAGAGCAAGTATGTTTTTGATATATTGATTTTTTTTTTTCCTTTCAGTAGATATCTAGCAGTGGTATTGCTGGATTGAATGATAGTTTTTTTAGTTCTTTGAAAAACCATACTGTTTTCCATAAAGGCTGTACTAATATCCATTCTGAGCAAAAGTGTATGAATTCTTTTTTCTCCATATCCTCACCAACATCTGCTCTTTTTTGTATTTTTGATAATGGCCATTCTAACTGGGGTAAAATGAAATATCATTGTGGTTTTGATTTGCATTTCCCTGATGATTAATGATGAGCATTTTTTCATATACCTGTTGGCCATTTGTATGTCTCTTTTGAAAAATAACTCTTCATGTCTTTTGTCCCACATGGGATTATTTGATATTATTGTTGGAGTTCCTTGTATATTCTGGATGTTAGTCCTCTGATGGATTGATAGTTTGCAAATATTTTCTCCCATATAACAGGTTGTCTCTTCTCTATGTTGATTGTTTCCTTTGCTGTGAGGAAGCTTTTTAGTTAATTAAGTCCCATTTGTCTATTTTTGCTTCCATTGCCTGTACTTTTGAGGTCTTAATCATTAATTTGGTGCCTAGATCAATGTCCAGAAGAGTTTACCCTAGGTTTTCTTCTAACATTTTTAAAGTTTTGGGTCTTACATGTAAGTTTTTAGTCCATCTTGAGATGGTTTTTGTATGTGGTGAGAGATAAGGATTCGGTTTCATTTTTCTGCGATAGATATTCAATTTTTAAGCCATTTATTAAAGTGGGTCTTCTTTCCCCCACTGTATGTTCTGTTGGTTTTGTCAAAAATCAGTTGGCTGTAAATATGTGGCTTTATTTCTGGATTCTCTGTTCTTCTATGTTAATCTATATACTACTTTTATATCACAATC
Organism: Macaca fascicularis; assembly: GCF_037993035.2. NCBI lineage: Eukaryota > Metazoa > Chordata > Mammalia > Primates > Cercopithecidae > Macaca > Macaca fascicularis. Next base: position 122,378,513 of record NC_088395.1, on the reverse strand, counting down.
ATGTTATTTTGCTTACTAAAGCCTTGTAATATTATTTGAAGGAAGATAAAGTGATGCTTCCAGCTTTGATCTTTTTACTTAAGATTTCTTTGGCTACTTGGGCTCTGTTTTGGTTCCATATGAATCTTAGGGTTGATTTTTTCTAATTCTGTGAAAAATGACACTGGTATTTTGATAGGGATTGCATTGAATCTGTGGATTAGTCAGTTATGGTCGTTGTATTAGTCTGTTCTCACACAGCTATAAAGAACTACCTGAGACTGGGTAATTTATAAAGAAAAGAGGTTTAATTACTCAGAGTTCCACTTTACAGGAAGCATGACTGGGAGGCCTCAGGAACAATCATGGCAGAAGGTGAAGGGGAAGCAAGCACGTCTCTACTATGGTGGAATGAGAGAGCAGGGGCAAGGGGGAATTGCCACACACTTTTAAACCATCAGATCTCCTGAGAACTCACTCGTAGTCACAAGAACAGCAGGGGGAAAATCCACCCCCCTGATCCAATTACCTCCCACCAGGTCCCTCCCCCAACACTGGGAATTACAAATCAACATGAGATTTGGGTGGGGATGTGGAACCAAACCATATGAGTCACTTTATATTAATTATTTCAATTTATGAACGTGATAGTCTCCCATTTGTTTGTGTCATCTACAATTTATTCCAGCAGTGTTTTGTAGTTTTCCTTGTAGAAATCTTTCACCTCCTTGGTTAAATTTATTGCTAGGGTTTTTTTTATAGCTATTGTAAATGGGATTGCCTTCTTGATTTCTTTCTTTGCAAGGTCATTGGTATATGGAAACACTGATTTTTGTACAATAATATTTTTGTATTCTTCAACTTTATTGAATTTGTTCATCAAATCAGTTCTTTGGTGGAGTCTGGGTTTTTCTCGATATATGATTATATCATCAGCAAACAGGGATAATTCTACTTCCTCTTTTTAAATTTTGATTCCTTTTATTTCTTTTTCTTTCCTGATTGCTCTAGGACATAATATATTAGGACATACCCTAATATATTAAATAAGAGTGGAAAAATTGGGCATCCTTGTGTTGTTTCTGTTTTAGAGAAAATGCTTTCCAAGATTCCCCCATTTACTATGAAGTTAAGGGAGGAGACCACCCCTCATATTGTCTTATGCCCAATTTCTGCCTCCAAAGAAAGAAGAAGTAAAAACTAAAAGGCAGAAGTGAAATCCACAAGCAGACAGCCCAGTGCCACACCCTGGGCCTTGTAGTTAAAGATCCACCCCTGACCTAATCAGTTATTTGCATAAGAAAAGCACTGTAAAGATCCCTGTCCTGTTCTGTTCCATTCTAATTACAGGTGCATGCAGCCCCCAGTCATGTACCTCCTGCTTGCGCAATCAATCACAACCCTCTCATGTGGACCCCCTTAGAGTTGTGAGCCCTTAAAAGGGACAGGAATTGCTCACTCGGGGAGCTCAGTTGTTGGAGATGTGAGTCTTGCTAAGGCTTCTGGCCGAATAAAGCCCTTCTTTCTTTAACTTGATGTCTGAGGGGTTTTGTCTTTGACTTGTCCTGCTACATTTCTTGGTTCCCGGACTAGGAAGCAAGGTGATTAACAGACGGATGAGGCAGCCCCTTAGGTGGCTTAGGCCTACTGTGTGAAGCATCCCTGCAGGGGACTCCAGCCAGCTTGAGCAACGCGGATCCTGAGAGCGCTCCCGGGTAGGCAATTGCCCTGGTGGAATGCCTCACCAGAGCAGTGCATGGCAGGCCCGTGTGGAGGATCAACGCAGTGGCTGAACACCGGGAAGGAACTGGCACTTGGAGTCCAGACATCTGAAACTTGGTAAGACTAGTCTTTGCAACTTGCCTACTCCATTTGAGTGGAAGCGTGGCCTGATCACCCATGGCATTTCCATGCCACCAGTTTGGTTTTTTGTTTTTTGACTTGACTTGGATTGCTTGATACTTTGGTTTTAGTTTTGACCTGGCTTGGATTTCTTGACACTCTGATTTTGGTTTTGATTCTGGTTTGGTGTAAACTGTAAAAGTGTATGTGTGCCCTTTTTACCTGTCCTTTTTGTAGTGTGCATATGGTGTAAGCGTGGTGTTTTGTCTCTAGGAAGCATGAGTCAGGTACAAAGTAAACCCACCCCACTAGGAACTATGTTGAAAAATTTTAAGAAAAGATTTAAGGGAGATTACGGTGTTACTAATACACCAGGAAAACTTAGAACTTTGTGTGAAATAGACTGGCCAGCATTAGACGTGGGTTGGCCATCAGAAGGAAGCCTGGACAGGTCCCTTGTTTCAAAGGTATGGCACAAGGTAACCTGTAAGCCAGGGCACCCAGACCAGTTCCTGTACACAGACACTTGGCTACAGTTGGTTTTAGACACCCCCCCCAACCCCACCCCAAGAGTGGTTGAGAGAACAGCAGCATAAGCGGCTTGCAGAGGCAAGGAAAGACCAGCAGAGAGACAAAGAGGAAAGAGACAGAGAGAAAAAGAGGCAAAGAGAGAGAGGAAGAGACAGAGAGACAAAGCAGGAGTCAAGGAGAAAGAGAGAGAGAGGAAGAGACAGAGGCAAAAGGAAAGTCAAAAAGAGAGAGAGACAGAAAGTCAAAGAAAGAGAGAAATATACAAGTAGTTAAAAAAAAAAAAAAAAGTGTATTCTATTCCTTTAAAAGCCAGGGTGAATTTAAAACCTATAATTGATAATTGAAGGTACTCTGTAACCCTATAACACTCCAATACCACTTTGTTGTCAGTGTAAACAAGGGCGTATCCCGAAAGCACTGAGGCCACTGATAACCCGTAGCCTTCCTATCAAAAATCCTTAACCCAGTAACCCACGGATGGCCCAGATGCATTCAATCTGTAGCAACAACTGCTTTGCTAACAGAAGAAAGTAAAAAAATAACTTTTAGAGGAAACCTTAGTATGAGCACACCTCACCAATTCAGAAGTATCCTAAGAAAAAAAAAAAAAAGGATGATTTAACGTTAACCACTGAGAATTCCCTTAACCCAGAAGTTTTCCTAACAGGGCATCTAAATCTTAATTACTATACAAAGGTCTGACCAGACCTAGGAGAAACTCCCTTCAGGACAGGATGATGGATGGTTCTTCCTGGGTAATTGAAGGGGAAAAAAGAGCCATTTATACCAATTCTAAGTTAATTTGGATAAAATAAGGTCTTATTAATAGCAAAGGATAATTAAAATCCCAAACTTGGAAGGTTTTCAACAAAAGTAAAGTTTGCTAAAAGTTAACAGTGTAATGTGTATTGTAGTAACTTCTAATCTTGTGGCCTTAGTCTAGTCCACAGACATAAAGGAAGTTTGGTTTGGAAAAGAATGGTTATCATCCCTGAAAAAAAAAGAGAGAGAGAGAGAGAGAGAATAAAGGGGAGGGGGCAGAATTTATGTAAAAAGAGTGTTATATGGTAAATTCTTGTCTTGAAATAAATTAACTGGTTGTTTAAAGAAAGAAATGTTTGTAATAAGTCAGAAAGTTGAGGTATGTCGAAGAATTGTCTGCGAAAGTTGTGAAAGAGAAAAATATATAAAAAAAAATTTATGAAAGAAATGTTGTATAATTTAAAAGCAACTCGGTCTCCTGCATGTAAAACTATTGAAAAAAACAGTTTATGTGCAAGATGTATAAGGAAAGTAAAATATGCCTTTGGTAAAAGGACTATAAGGAGGCATAAGAATATAAATTTTTACCTACATTAAAAGGTTAAAAAATAACTGTTTTGAAGGTTTTAGCAAGTTTTAAAACATTAATTGTAAAGGAAATTCTGTGTGTAAACATATTAGCTAAAGTTAAAGGGGTATCATCCAGTTTTTCTGTGAATTGGACGTTAAAGTAAAAACACAACGGGTTTTTCTTAAAGCACTAACCTGCTCTTTAACAAAGATTATAAAAGCTTAAAAGGAGTCTATAAAAATCTTACCTTATGGTCTGACATTAAAAATTCAATAAATATGTAGACAAAGTTTTATTAAAACTAAGTTTAATATTAATAACACACTAATATAAAGGTGAAATTTAGCTTATCTGGTATAAAAATCATACAGGAAGCATTGTTAAATATAAAATGGTGTTTGTCTTCTTTGGTCTAAAAACTAATAAAAATAGGTGCTAAAGGAAATTTCTCAGTAGAAAGGCACCAAGGACTATAAAGTCCACTGCTGATGTCCCCACATTTAAAACAAATGTCAATTTCTTAGAAATTATATACTTGGTTTATCTTCCACTTTCATTTCCCTCAAAACTAAAAGTATTTTAGCACATGTACCACCCCTAGAATTTCTGGTAAACCAGCACCAGCCTGAAGATCACATTCTCATCAAAGGGTGAAAAGAAAGGAAACTTGATCCAGCGTAGGAAAGACCCTACGTTGTGCTGCTAACCACTGAGACTGCTGTTCATACAGCGAAAAAAGGAGGGACTCATCACAACCGAGTCAAGAAAGTGCCACCCCCTCCAGAGTCATGGGCCATAGTCCCAGGGGAAAACCCTACCAAACTAAAGCTAAGAAAAATTTAACTATTTCATCTATTACTCTTTCTTCTTTCCTTGCTCTGTTGCTGACCATCTAGTTATTAACATAACCAAGTCAATTTTGCCTCAAACTATTGCATTTAATGCTTGCCTTGTTATACCCTGTGGGGACTTGCCAAGTCAAAGACAGCTCTCTACTTCAGAAAAGTACCTCTGTCCCTCCTGACTCTTCTCAGACTGGGCATTAGTAAATTAGGATCATTTAATCTGGGGAAATTTTGATAAAGACTCCAGTGTCAACCGGGAGTCTTGCTCCCCAATGTACAGCTTTTATGCCGTAGATGGTCCAACATTCTGTGGACCATGAAAGAGCAAGGATGAACTGCCCCAACCAGTTTTTGTAACTTCCTAAAATCATACATTCATTTTACTAGAGGATCATAGAAGTTAAAGACTTAAAACAAACTTTGGCAATTAAGACAGGATATCAAGATGCAAATGCCTGGTTGGAATAGATCAAATATTCCACCCACACGTTAAACAAAAGCAATTGTTATGCTTGTGCACATGGCAGCCCAGAGACCCAGATTGTCCCCTTTCCACTAAGGTGGTCCTCCAGTCAACCAGACGTGGCCTGCATGGTAGCTCTTTTCCAGGATTCTACAGCCTGCAGTAATAAGTCATGCCAAACTCTCTCTGCTATATCCCAAAGTCCGGTACCCTGTGGATCAGCCCCTGAGGGCCATCCAGCCTCTGTCTCCCAACACTAAGTTCACTTCGTGTCTCTCATGACAGGGAGGAAACTTAGTGTTCCTTGGACACCTGAAGGGATGCAGTGAGCTTAAGAATTTTCAAGAGCTTATCAATCAGTCAGCCCTTGTTCATCCCGGAGCAGATGTGTGGTGGTATTGTGGTGGACCTTTACTGGGCACCCTGCCAAATAACTGGAGTGGCACTTGTACTTTAGTCCAATTGGCTGTCCTTTTCACCCTGGCTTTTCATCAACCAGAGGGGGAGGAAAAATAAGACATCATAAAGCGAGAGAAGCCCCTTATGGGTTTTTGAACTCTCACATCTATTTAGACACAATTGGAGTCCCATGGGGAATACCAGATCAATTTAAAGCTTGAAATCAAGTAACTGCAGGATTTGAGTCAATATTTTGGTGGGTGGCAGTTAATAAAAATGTAAATTGGATAAACTACATTGATTACAACCAATGGCAATGAGCTTTTCATGAGTTAAAAGAAAAACTCATGTCGGCCCCAGCCCTGGGGCTGCCTGACCTGAAAAACCCTTTACACTCTATATGTCAGATAAAGAAAACATAGCAGTTGGAGTTTTAACCCAGACTGTGGGGTCCTGGCCAAGGTCAGTGGCCTATCTCTCAAAACAACTAGACAGACTTTCCAAAGGCTGGCCCCCAGGTCTAAGGGCCCTGGCAGCAACAGTGCTGTTAGCACAAGAAGCAGATAAACTAACCCTTGGGTAACACCTGAATATAAAGGCCCCCCATGCTGTGGTAACTTTGATGAATACCAAAGGACATCATTGGCTAACAAATGCTAGATTAACCAAGTACCAAAGCTTGCTATGTGAAAATCCCCTCACAACCATTGAAGTTTGCAACACCCTAAACCCCACCACCTTGCTCCTGGTATCAGAAAGCCCAGTTGAACATCACTGTGTAGAGATATTGGACTCAGTTTATTCTAGTGGGCCCAACCTCCGAGAGCATCCTTGAACATTAGTAGATTGTGAGCTGTATGTGGGTGGGAGCAGCTTCGCCAACCCCTGCAAAGTGACTCTGAAGAAGGTGACAAGCCCTGCTCCAGTCACACCTGGAAGCTGACTGGTCCACGCACGGCCGAAGCATGAGAAAACACATCGCAGGATTTTCCTTAAAATTTGAACTTGTACAGTAAGGACTTCAACTGACCTTCCTCAGACTGAGGACTATTCCCAGTGTATACATCAAGTCACTGAGGTAGGAAAAAAGGTGCTACAGTCCTATTATTTTATGGTCATTATAAGTGTACCAAGACTCTAAAAAGAACTTGTATATATAATGCTATGCTATACAAGGTGTGTAGCCCAGGAAATGACCAACCTGATGTGTGTTATGACCTATCCGAGCCTCCCATGACCACAGTTTTTAAAATAAGATTAAGGACTGAGAACTGGTGGGGGCTCATAAGTGACATGAGTAAAGTGTTAGCCAAAACAAAAGAAAAAGGGGTGCCCAAACTGAAGGGGTGGCCTGCCCCTCCACACCTGTGGGCGTTTCTTTTTAGGTGGAATGAAAGACTTGAGAAAAGAAATGAGACACAGAGACAAAGTATAGAGAAAGAAAAAGTGGGCCCAGGGGACCAGCGCTCAGCATACAGAGGACCCACACCGGCACTGGTCTCTGAGTTCCCTCAGTATTTATTGATCATTATCTTTACCATCTCAGAAAAAAGGGAAGCAGGATAATAGGATCATAGTAGGGAGAAGGTCAGCAGTAAGACATATGAATAAAGATCTCTGTGACATGAATAAGTTTAAGGAAAAGTGCTGTGTCTTGATATGCATATGTAAACATCTCCATAAACCTTTTTAGTGCATAAAGAGCAGCATTGCTGCTAGCAAGTCCTACCTTCAGTCCTAAGGCGGTTTTCTCCTTTCTCAGTAAATAGAACATACAATCGGGTTTTACACCAAGACGTTCCATTGCCCAGGGACGGGCAGGAGACAGATGCTTTTCTCTGTCTCAACTGGCAAGAGGCCTTCTTTCCTCTTATACTAATCCTCCTCAGCACACACCATTCACGGGTGTCAGGCTGGGGGACGATCAGGTGTTTCCCTTCCCAGGAGGCCATATTTCAGACTATCACATGGGGAGAAACCTTGGACAATACCTAGCTTTCCTAGGCAGAGGTCCCTGCGACCTTCCACAGTGTATGTTTCCCTGGGTACTTGAGATTAAGAGAATGGTGATGACTTTCTGTAAGCATACTGCCTTCAGGCACTTGTTTAACAAAGCACACCCTGCACAGCCCCAAATCAATTAAACCTTGAGTCACCACAGCACATGTCTCTTGCAAGAACAGGGTTAGGGATAGGGTCACAGATTAACAGCATGTCAAATACAGAACAAAATGGAGTCTCTTATGTCTACTTCTTTCTTTATAGACACAGTAACAGTCTGATCTCTCTTTTCCCCACACAAACAAATCACTTTGAAATTTGATGCCTGTGCTGTCATTAATAGTAACAAGTTAGGAATAGGATGTGGTTTTCTTAATTAGGAAAAAGGCTATACATCCAAAAAAAAAAAAAAAAAAGTACATTTGTCATAAATTAGGACTGTGTGGAAATTAATGTGGATACTGGCCTTGTGTCATTTAGGCTACTTGGGTAAAAAATGAAAAAGGATCCCATCCACCTTCAGAAAGGGAAAAGTGGCCCTTCCTGTACCAGTGGTCAGTGTAACCCCTTAGAACTAGTAATAACCAACCCCCTTGATCCTTGCTGGAAATAAGGGGAATGTGTAACCCTAGGAATTGAGGGGGCTGGACTGGATCCTCCAGTAAATACCGTGGTTTGAGAAGTTTATAAACACTCTCCTGAGCCAGTATTTCAAACCTTCTATGATGAATTGAATGTGCCAGTACCAGAAATTCCAGGAAAAACAAGAATTTGTTTTTGCAATTAGCTGAGCATGTAGCCTAGTCTCTCAATGTCACTTCATGTTATGTATGTGGAGGAACTGTAATGGGAGATAAATGGCCATGGGAAGCCCGAGAATTAGTACCTACAGACCCAGTACCTGATGAATTCCTGGCTCAAAAGAATCACCCTGATAACTTCTGGGTCCTAAAAGCCTCAATCGTTAGACAATACTGTATAGCAAGAGTGGGGAAGAACTTCACCCTTCCTGTGGGAAGACTCAACTGCCTTGAGCAAAAACTGTATAATAATACTACAAAAACAGCCAGCCAGTGGGGTTCAAACCTCACTAAGAAAATTCCATTTAGTAAATTCCCAAAGTTATAAACTGTGTGGACCCACACACAGTCCCACCAGGACTGGACAGCCCCCACTGGATTATACTGGATATGTGGGCATAGAGCTTATGCCAAATTACCCGACCAGTGGGCAGGTAGTTGTGTTATTGGCAGTATTAAACCATCTTTCTTCCTACTGCCCATAAAGACAGGCAAACTCCTGGGCTTCCCTGTCTATGCTTCCCACGAAAAGAGAAGCATAGCTATAGGAAATTGGAAAGATAATGAATGGCCCCCTGAGAGAATCATACAATATTATGGGCCTGCTACTTGGGCACAAGATGGCTCATGGGGAAACCGGACCCCCATTTACATGCTCAACTGAATCATACGGTTGCAAGCTGTCTTAGAAATAATCACTAATAAGACTGGCAGAGCCTTGACTGTTCTGGCCCGGCAAGAAACTGAGATTAGAAATGCTATCTATCAAAATAGACTGGCTCTCAACTACTTGCTAGCAGCTGAAGGAAGGGTCTCTGGGAAATTTAACCTTACTAATTGCTGTCTACACATAGATGATCAAGGGCAAGTAGTTGAAGACATAGTTAGAGATATGACAAAACTGGCATATGTGCCCTTGCAAGTGTGGCATGGATTTGATCCTGGAGCCATGTTTGGAAAATGGTTCCCAGTGCTAGGAGGATTTAAAACTCTTTTAATAGGAGTCATAATAGTAATAGCAACCTGCTTACTGCTCCCTTGTTTGCTACCTGTACTTCTTCAAATGATAAAATGCTTCATCGCTACCTTAGTTCACCAAAATGCTTTAGCACAAGTGTACTATAATCTGTCTTGAATGAATCACTATTGATCTGTCTTGCAAGAAGACATGGGTAGTGAGAATGAAAGTGAGAACTCCCATTATTGAGTGAGATTCTCAAAGGTGGGGAATAAGGGAGGAGACCACTCCTCATATTGTCTTATGCCCAATTTCTGCCTCCAAAGAAAGAAGTAAAAACTAAAAGGCAGAAATGAAATCCACAAGCGGACAGCCCAGCGCCACACCCTGGGGGCCTGGTAAAGATCAACTCCTGACCTAATCAGTTATTTGCATAAGAAAAGCACTTTAAAGATCCCTGTCCTGTTCTGTTCCATTCTAATTACTGGTACATGCAGCCCCCAGCCATGTCCCCTCTGCTTGCTCAATAGATCACGACCCTATCACATGGACCCCCTTCGAATTATGAGCCCTTAAAAGGGACAGGAATTGCTCACTCAGGGAGCTCAGTTGTTGGAGACTTGAGTCTTGCCAAAGCTCCCAGCCAGATAAAGCCCTTCCTTCTTTAACTCGATGTCTGAGGGGTTTTGTCTGTTGCTTGTCCTTCTACAATGTTAGCTGTGAGTTTGTATATATGGCCTTTATTATTTTGAGGCATGTTTCTTCTGTGCTTAGTTCTTTGAGAGTTTTTATTACAAAGGGATGCTGAATTTTATGAAATTTTTTTCTGGGTCCATTGAGATGGTCATGTGGTTTTTGTTCTTGATTCTCTTAATGCAAAATATCGTATTTGTTGATTTGCATATGTTGAGCTGTCCTTCCATCCCTGGTATAAAACCCACTTGATTGTGGTGTATTATCTTTTCTATGCACTGTTTTATTTGGTTTGATAGTATTAATATTGCAATTTTTGCATCTATGTCCATCAGGGATATTGGTCTAGAGTTTTTCTTTTTTGTTGTGTCTTTCTCTGATTTTGGTATTAGGGTGATACTGCCTCATAGAATGAGTTAGAGATAATTTTCTCCTCTTTGATTTGTTTGAATACTTTGAGGAGGATTGGCATTAGTTCTTTGTATATTGGTAGAATTTGACTTTAAATTTATCTGGTCCTGGGCTTTTCTTGTTTGGAGGTTTTAAAAATTACGATTAAATCTTGTTATTTGTTCTTATTTGGAAATTTTTTTAATTATTGATTCAATCTTGCAATTTTTTATTGCTCTATTCAGGTTTTCTGTTTTTTTCTTGTCTAATCTTGGGAAGTTGTATGTTTCCAGGAGTTTACCTGATTCCTCTAGGTTTCCTAATTTGTGAGCATACAGTTCTTCATAATCATCTCTGATCATTTGCGTTTCTGTTGTGTCAGTTGTATTGTCATATTTCTCATTTCTGATTTTGTTTATGTGGGTATTTTCTTGGTTAGTCTAGCTAGTGATTTTTAAATGTTTTTAATCTTTTTGAGGAACCAACTTTTGTTGATTCATTGTATTGTGTTTTTAGTTTTCATTTTTTTAGTTCTGCTCTAATGTTTGTAATTTTTTCTGCTGCTAATTTTCAGTTTGGTTTGTTCTTTCTTTTCTAGTTATTAGGGCATATTAGTAGATTGTTATTTTGTAATCTATTTTATTATATAGGCCTTTAATGACGTGAGGTTTTGTTTTGTCATATTGTTAATTATTTCCTAGCTGTTTTATAAATTTTTTGTTTCCTTTTAGTCTTGGTGTTTGTCATTGTGGTTTGGTGGATGCTGCAGTGGTGCCCTTTGATTCCTTTCTCTTCCTCCTTTTTGTGATTACCAGTGCATTTTATATTTTCTTGTGTTTTTATGGTGGTAAATGTCATCCTTTCACTTCTATTGTAGGACTCCCTTGAGCATTTCTTATGCTGTTAGTCTGATGGGATTTCCTTTATAGGTGAATAGATACTTTTCTTCTGCTAATTTTAGAATTCACTCTTTCACTTTGACTTAAGACATTCTTATTATAATGTGTTGTGACAAGGTTCTTTTTGTGTTGTATTTTCTTGGGGATTGCTGAGCCTCCTGTATCTGGATGTCTACAATTCCCATTAGAATTGGAAAGTTTTCATATATTGTTTTGTTAAATTGGTTTTCTAACCTTTTTGATGGCTCTTCTCCCTCAGGGATACAAATAGTTTCTAAATTTAGCCTCTTTATGTTGTCCCAAGTGTCTCAAAGATTTGTTTATTCTTTTAAAATGTTTTTTAATTTTTGTCTTAGCAGATTATTTTTAAAAGACTGTCTACAATTTCTAAAATTCTTTCTTCTACTTGGTCTAGTGTATTATTGAAGCTATTGGATGTATTTTATATTTTCTTTAATAGTTTCTTCTGTTCTTGGATTTCTGGGTTTTTTAATCTTTTTAATAAATTTCTCATTTGTATCCTGAATTTTTTTTTTTTTTTTTTTTTTGGAGCTGTTTGTATTGGTTTTCCAATTTCTCTTGCATCTCATTGACCTTCAAAATTAATATTGTGAATTCTTTACCCACGATTTTGAGAATTGAGAATTTCTTTTTGGTTAAGAGTTATTGCTGGATAGTTATTGTGTTCCTTTGAGGGTGTCATATTCCCTTTTTTATGTTTCCTGTATCATTACATTAATTTCTGGACATCTGGTGTAATTGTTGCTTTTTCCTATTTTTGGATTTACTTTCACTGGATGGGATTTCTTTTTTCTGAAGGTGTGTCAGTGGTGTTGATTAGGTAGGGCCTTTTAGCTTTCCTTCTGGATGTGTGCTGCAGGGAAGCCTCTGTATGATTTCTTTGACTATGAACGGCATTAGTGGTGTCTGTGATTTCCTCAGTGTGTTGAGGTGCAGTTATTAGCGGAGACTATGGTAAAGTTGTCATTTGAACTGGAATGCCAGATGGGCTCATCTTCAGGCTTCAGAGGTAGCAGTGGTTGGTCAAGCATGTCTATCCTTATATCATGGTGTTACATATGCTGGCACCTGTGTTAGTGGTTCCAAGTGGGCTGATTCACACACTTCTGCATGACTTTCTCAGATGCTTATTATAGGCTGTTAAGTCCTTAGGCAGCCGCTGTGATGTGGGTCATGGCAGTAGCAGTGGCAAGATGCTCTTCTGGGTCGCAAAAACTATGTACTTGTGCTGGCAATGGTTGCAATGGGCTATGCAGGCCAGCAGGTGGCATTTGCAGGTGAGAAGCAGCAGAGGTAGAATATGTAAGTTGGTTAGGCCCAACTTTAGGAGGGGTGCTCTGGTGTCCCATATAGTGGATTGGGCTGTACAGTTTCCCAGGCCGTGGGCCCCATACTCTGTCTTGGGAGGTGATGGGGAAAAGCCTGTTGGAGCTGAATGAGGTAGGCTTGCTCTCAGGCCCTCCAATAACAGGTGCATGCACCTGCTGTGATGGGCAGGGCAGTGTTTAGGTCCTAGCAGAATTATTGGGTTAGGGGCAGCAGCTGCCATGCTGAGGTCTTACCCTGGGGAAGATGAGGCTGGCCCCAGTGGCCATAGCCTTGGCCAGTGAATGGGGCACATGTATCCCTCTCATACCCCCATCCCACCAGAGCTTGCTCCCCAGTTCCAGTTGTTGCAGCTAATCCAGCTGATCTATCACACCTCACAGTCTGTACCCAGCCCACAATTCAGCCCCAGGCTGTAGGAGCCCCTGTACAGCTCTATAGCAAGACTTCATGGTAACTTGCTTCTCGCTGCAAGGTTACAACACCCATTTCCCCCATGCCCAATGTGAAAGGCGGCAACCTACCCCACCCTTGCTTCTTAGTCCTAGCTGTAGGAGCCCGCCCTCTGCTTGTGCCTCAACTCTAATAAACAGCTCAATTTTCCATACCTAGGATTAGTGCCACTGGTTTTCAGGACAGTACCTAAAAACAGATCTTAGTCTGTTAAAAGCTAGGTTTGAAAATGGCATTTTTCTGCAGCTGCTTAGACTTTTAAAAGGGTATGAGACCCAGGGTAAGTTCCCTACTTGCAGTGTTTTTTTGTTTTTTGTTTTTCTCACAGTCTTCCAGGGGTTCCCAAGTTACATTTAGAGCTTGGGAGGTTCAGAGTGCACTTTGGTAGTTTGGATTGTATGATTCCCCAGTGGGAAAGTGGGCCACAGTAAGACTCTCACTCACCCTCTCCACATATTGGGGAGTCACTGTCCATTTCCAGCCAGCCTTGGGCCAGCAGGGTGCCTGTTTTTTGGTTTTTGGTTTTTGTTTGTTTATTTGTTTTACTTCCTTTTTGTTTTTTCCTGTTACTTTTCTGTGAAGCTTTCATGTTCCCTCTTGAATAATGTATTCAAAGTGTGATTGTCTACACCCTTTTGGTTCTAAGCCAATGAGGTATGCTGAAAATGCTGTTAGTCAACCATCTTGAAAAAAACAATAAACAAAAACAAGCCAAACTCACAGATTTATAAGATAGTTGGGTCTCAATTTTTTTAATGAGATAAGGCTAAACTTAAATTTATAATAGGTAATCTTTGATATACTTTGTATATTTATACCCACCCAAATATGTTGAATTGTAATCCCCAATTCTGGAGGTGGAGCCTGGTGGGAGGTGTTTGGGTCATAGGGGTAAATCCCTCATGGCTTGGTGCTGTCATCATGATATTGAGTTCCCATGAGATCTAGTCATTTAAAAGTGTGTGGCGCCTCCCCACATTTTGCTCTCAGCATGTGATGTGCTTGCTTCCCCTGTGCCTTCTGCCATGATTGTAAGCTTCCTGAGGCCTCTCCAAAGGCCAACCAGATGCCAGCACCATGCTTCCTACAAAGACTGCAGAACTATGATGCATTTCAACCTTTTTTTCTTTATAAATTGTCCAGTCTAGCTATTCCTTTATAGCAGTACAAGAATGGCCTAATACACTTGTATTTACTCAACCTGTGAGTAAAACAGTTTAATTCAGCTAGATTTCACAAAAAATACTTAACTGTTAAAATGTGACCCAATTATATGAGGAGGCCTAAAAGATGGGAGTTATTCTAACAAAGACTGTAGGGCATTTTCTTGGACTTCATTTTTTTTTCTTGAAGATAAGAATGTTGCCATTCCTTTTCGCATAGGGATGATGTCTTTTACATGAAAAATTTATATTTTACTTTTAAGAAATAGCATCAAGGTCAAAATTTTTTTCTTTCATTTCTGCTGGTTTTTAAGTGATTTTTACTTAACTAGTATATCAGAATAGCTGAAAAGTTGCAGAAAAAAAGAGTTTAGCTTAGAGAAAGATAAAAAGGAGGAATTGCAAGATGGGGAGAGGAAAGCCCCAGGAGCAAAGTGTTTCCATTAGCTTTGAGAAAGATTGCCTTGCCAGAAAATATTACTATTAGTCCTGAATTGTTTTGTTTTTTTTTTTTAAACCTCAAGATATCAATTGAGATAAGAGTTTAGAGTATAACTTTTGTGGACACAATCTTTTAGTTTAGTTTTAAGAACAACAGATTAAATGATCCCTATAGCATTTTAACATGTTGTCAGCTAGACTCCCAGAAAATATTGTGGCATGGCTTTGAGCTTTGAGAGCTCATTTTTAATTAAATATGCCTTGATGATTTGGTTTAATGCCAAGTACACAAAAGCCAGTTAAATGCAAGTGCTGAATATGCAAAGGCCAAATAAAGGAAAGTGCCAATGGAAAATATAGTTCTTACTTACCAAGGAAGGACAGTAAGCCTTCTCCATATGAAGGAGTAAATCCCCTAAACCAAACCTTGAAGCCAAACCTCCAGCTGAGGTTCAAACTTCCAGCTGAGGTCAACAGGAGGAAAATAACCCTCCTCCACAGGAAATCTAGCCAGGAGGAGAAAGATCTCTCTTCAAACAGGAGGGGGAAAGACCCCTCCTCAGTCAAATCTGAAACAAAACAGAGCTCAATCAAAATCAAGACTTTGTTCCAAAACAGACTCATGAAGGGAGGCAGATCATGTATTGTGGGCTGGGGAGCTTACTGGGCCCCAGTGTGAGTACCTCATACCTTAGATCCAAGGGCTGGTGATTCTCCCCAAGATGAGTCACCTTTGGAATCCTGCTTCTGGCATCAAGTATGTTGAAGTCAAAATGTAGAGGCAAACCTCTAAATTTAATGTTTTATTTGGGAAACAAGAATTGAAATTGGGGATATACTCACAGACTAGGTAGACTTTGGTATTTTCAAAGAACAGACAGGAAGTTGGAGGTTTTAGAAAAAGGTGAAATGTTATGTATTGTTTTCCAGAAAGTTCGTTGGCACTAGCAAAGTTTCAAAGAGCTGGCAAGCTTTGATGGGTGAGTGACGGCCATGTGTAAAACAAGTCTTAGAGTTGAGCAGGTTGTTTCAGTAGCTATTAGATAAAACTGTTTTCAGGTTAGAGCTGGTCATTACAGAGGTCAGGATTGCAAAAAAATTACATCATTAAAGCAATGTTATATGCCCTAAGTGCTTTTGCCCCTGGTCACTTGCCTCTGTTTTAGTTGCGTATGATAAGATGACCCAATTTGTATGATAAACTTTACAGCTGGGAGGATAATACTCTGGCTTACCTCCAAGGTTCTCAAGTAGGCACTCCTAATCCAGATTAGTGTACCATGGGTCAGAAAAGTGGGCCCAGTGGCTCCACACAGACAGGTGATCTTGGTGGGGACCTTTGGTTCTGCAGCCCCTTCAAGGAAGCTCTACATGAAAGTGTGGCTCTTCTCTCCATGCAGCACCCCCACATTCACTCATTTGTGCATTCATACATGCATGTATGCATGCAAACACACATGCCTCTACTTTCTTCCTTAATTGTGTATGTGTATCTATGTGTATTTTCTTCTTTTTCTCTTTCTCCCGTAACCACCTTGGAGATGCCACTGTGGATAGAGATTCCTCCCAATTAAGTAGTAGCCCTTAACACTGCATGATGGACACTCCCGTTTCCCCTCTGCCTTCTATTCCTTCTCCTGACTCTGTCTACAGTGAGAATTATATGTCATTTTTCCTTGTGTATGTGTTTTTAGTCTCCAGTGTGAATGAAGGCAAATGCAGAGGTATGTGTGCTTTGACACCAAGATGCTTACATGTGATAGACTCTCTTATACTTTGTAGCTTTCACAAAACACATCCCCTGAACTTTGCATCTCTGTTCAGAGTCAACATACTCCCAGATTCTTTTTTTTTTTTTTTTTTTTTTTTTTTTTGAGGTGGCAAGAACATTATTTATTTACCATGTCCCTTCTCTTTGAACATGAGGCTTGTGGTTTTTTTCCCCCTACTGATTTCTTGAAACAGAAGTAGCTTTGAGACTATGCTCTTTTCTTGAAACAGAAGTAGCTTTGAGGCTATGTAAAGACGTACTTCCTATAGGAGGTGTGTGGGTGAGAGAGAAAGAGAGACAAGTACATCATATGGTGTTAATGTCCACCCAGAAGAAAGAGGCTTGGTAGATTAAAAGGTAGCCACATCCAAGAATGATTTGTCCTTATGCCCAGAACATCAATATGACATAGCTGTGTGCAGCCAGAATGGAGGTACCTGGTTGTCATTTTTTCATCAGCCAGATGAGCTTCAGGTCACTAGGGGGTCTATTATTTTATTCTTGTATGGTGGAGGAAACAGCCTTGTGAACATACTTGGAAATTTATTCTTCCATACTCATACAAGTAAAGAGACCAGGAAAGAAACACTGTGAGGGGAGACACCAAGGTGAGAAAGTCAGGGTACCCACAGAAAAGAGAACTGAGGGGCAGGTATCCTCTGGTTTTACACAAGAGAATTCCAGGACAGGCGCCTCTTTATGACAGCCTCAAGTAGCATTTGTGTGATTTCCAGGAGATACGTAGAGTTGATTTTCATGCTAGGCTTTCTCCATAGATGACAGGAAACTAGAGAGCTGATGTCCTAACCTAAAAGCCCTCACACAGTTGCTTTCATGGGGTATATGTACACTGCTCTGTTTTGAATGTCACTTTAGCAGTGCATCCCACATACAGTGAAGGACAGTTGGCTATCTTGTTTCCGGGAACATAGAATAGACAGAAAGAGAGGAAAACTGTGCAAGCCTGGGTTGTCTGTAGGCGCTGGGGTTATGGGTGAGTGGTTTTGTCTTCTTTTTTCTTCTTCTTTTTGAAGAGTCTGTTTTATGTTATAAATGGGGCAGTGATTGTGGGATTTCAGCACTCCTCCAAGAGAGACTACTAGAGCATGTAGGTAGCTGGCATGGGGCATTTGTATCCACTTCTATAGCTTTCTACCATGCTTGGTAGGAAGGGCTCTTGAGTAGATTCCTGATGGTGGGCTCAAAGTAGGGAAGCATCTGAATGAGCACCTAAGTATGATGTGTGCCCTTAAGGGGATAGGACTACTTCATGAAACTCAAGGTCTCTGTCCTAAAGAGCAGGGGAGGGTGGAAATGGGTTGGGCCTAGGACTTTGTGAGGCCATCTGCCAGTGATAGGACTTTTGGGCTCCCTTTATTGCCCATGAGAAGAAATGATCTCAGCCCCACTGGGGCAGAAAAAGTCTGTTTGGGACCCAGGGAAGAGAGCCAGATCTTTTGGACTTTTGCCTTGCATTAAATTATGTGCTCACTTTTCTGCCTGATGTCACCTGATCTCTCCTGGGCCTGGCTTGCTGCACCATGGCCCTTCTCCTGACTAATGAGGATTTGTGTGCTTAGGCTAAACTCTTAAAAGGGTGCTCCTGCAGAAGGGAGTGGGGATGCATGTTCTTGCCCACAGCCTGGTACCAATCTTCCCATGATCTTTAAATCTGTCTTTTAACACTGTTAGGAGGAACATAGAGGAAATGTGGTATCTTAAAGACCTGTCAATCTCTTCCAAGCTAAAACTCAAGAGACTTAAAAGTATACCTGTATCTACAAATTTTTCACTACAAGCCTTCTATGGAGAATTGTTCAGTCACTGACCCTGGGTCATGTGCAAGGAGGTGGGTATTCCTGTTGTGGCATCTGTGTCCTCTCCTGACTAGCCCAGGTGTGGGATCTTTATTGTTTGAAGACAAGTAGATGGCATATGAAAGCCACAGACCACCAGACTGGGAAGAGGTTATGAAGGAAGTACCAGTTGTGAGAACTAGGCACCCAGTAATCAGCTACAATGAATACTCCTTGGCTGTTTCTTTAATAACAGATGGTACAGGGACAGGATCTTAAGGGAGGGGAGGAATTTTGCTGGTAATTCTGTTGCAATACTGCCATCAAGAGGAACAGGTATGGCAATCAAATCACAATCACCCTTCCCTGTGGTTGCCTGGGGAGGAGTGGCTTCATAGTATTGTCAGGATTCAGGCAAGACTGTGCCCAAATAAGCTATCCAGAGTCATGAGGGAAGCATGGCTTATAACCTGTTCATGTTCTGGAAACTCCAGGGACAGGTGCCAAAAAAAGCTGGACATCCAGGACACCTGGCGGGTCCCATACAGAAAGCTGTGGCTCAGGAAGCTGGTGACAGCCATGTCTGGGCAAGAGTAGCAGAGGCCTCCACCAGGGAGCCCCAACTCAAGGCCATGGGCATTTTGCCTGGTGCCCTTTCCCCTGGGAGCAATGGGTGGGAAGGCCTAGGTGGGTCCCAGGCCCTGAGAGGCTCCCTTGGCCATAGTGCACCGTAGTGAAAGATCACTCCCAGCACTGCAATTATTTGGCTATTGGTGCCTGAGATGGCCAGTGCTGGGATGGTCCACCATCCTAAAGAAGATGTACTGTCTGGGGCCCTGCAAGGCCTAAACCCAGAATATACTAGATGAGATTGAGGCAACACCAGACCCAGCCACCATGAGATGCTATGCACCCCTGAAAACCTCATTTGTTGTGTCTCAAAGGATCAGATGATTGTCTTGGAACTTGTGCATTCCCTGTGGTGCTCATTTGTGCTTTGGAACCTTCCAAGGCTCCCTCCTGTTCTTTGGGGGGTGCCCAGGTCCTTGCCATGTTTAGGTTTAAACTGGGAGGGAAGAGGGTCCTCGTTGGCCTTTTGAAGTCCAGGAAGCCAAGAGCGTGCAGAAGGAAGAACCAGTTGGGCTTCTTGTGGAGAGAGCCTGCTACATGCCAGACAGGACTGCTGGGGTACACTCAGAAAACATCGTCGTAAATGGTGCTATGACCTGACACATTAACCCAGACATCTCCATGCCTGCTCTGTAGTGGAGGTGGAATTGGGCCAGATCCAACATGGCATGTGAGGTTGAAGCTTGGAGGACATGTCCCCTTGCAGGAACAATCTGGTAAAGCAGAGGACCTGGCCATTTATTGGTGGGTTCTGGCGCTTTCAAGAATGTGAAGAATGAGTGGCAAAAGTTAACAAAGGAGCATGCACAGGAATGGGGTCACACCTACTTTGTAGAACTTAAGAATAGTAAGGGACCTACAGGACCCTCTCAACGTAATAGGTGGCATGTCTTGTTTCCTTGGGGTGACACAGAATGTAAAGATAATGGAAGGATGAACCTCCAAGGCTGGAACTTTGGGAGAAGCTTGTCCTCTTGGAAGTACCAGTAGCAGAAAAGTTCCCGAATAGAACAGGTTCCTTCATTCCACCTGGATTCAGAGAGAGATCCACGTGGATACATGTGCCTCTCCATGCCCATGCCCAGGCTGCTATCCAGACATTCATCTTCCACCTAAAAATGCACTTATGCTGTTGACTGCTGGCCAATGTTCCCAAGACAAACAGGGTGACATCCAACTGTTACTTGCCTCAGCTTGCCTTTGGCGATCAAGAAGGAAACTCCCCCGGGTGGGTGGTAGAAGTGGAAGTGGTGGCACAGGCCATGGGCTCTTTTGCATTTCTCTTACTGTCTTTCAGTTGGCCTGAATGATTTATCACACAATCAATTGCAACTGCCAAAGTTTGGGAGCAGTACATTGATGTGAAGTACTGGAGACAAAAAGCAACACAAACAGATAAAGGTAGAGAAAACAAAAGGGTAAAAGAGAGGGCTAACGACTGGGAGAAAGAGCAGAAAAAGAAAGAAAAAATTGTCATAAAAACCCTAAAGACAAGTACGTAGAAGTCAAAAGAAATGGAAAGGAGCCAGGGAGGTAGCAGCTTGGGTGTAATCCACTTTTGCTGTGTCCTCTGTCTTATCTTCATAGCAGTGTTTCTGGGCAGTGTGTTCCTGCAGCACATGTTGGCGGTATGCCCACATCTAATCTGCCCAAACATGGTTGCAATACGGTTTCTAGCACAGAACATGTATGTGGAGGACGATCAGAACCCTTGCTTCTTGCCCATCTACCACTCCACAATAGCACACAAGAGTCCTTAACAGCATGCACACTTCTGTGTGTGTTCCACCCCAAGTGTTCTGGAAAAAGCTATCCAGAGATTGTCATAGGTGAGGTGTGACTAGGACCCAAGTGTTGGGGGTGACACATGGCTCCCCTCCTGTCTGACTGCCAGGGCTAACACATGAGAACACCCAGGGTTACCACATGAGAAGAGCCCAGGACTCAGTCCCCCTATCCTGGAACTGTATATTCACCTGACTCTTTACTCCCAACCCCCAGGAGCCAGTAGGACACTGGTGGTCTTTGATCTTGTGGTCAAGCTGGCCTTGGAGTGACCCGTGGTAATGCCCAAGTGGGAATGTCTCCTGGGAGGTAAGGGGTGGGCTCAGATCATACTCTGTGCCGAGTCTCCATCTATTCCCTGGAAACTCCATCTTCCCATACTACAGACATAGTTAGGGATGTGGTTAGCTCGGATTCATCCCTAGAGCTGTCAAAGAGGACCAAATCCCTGTTTGTCAGGAAGGCGGGCTAAGAGGACCCCACCAAAGCCAGTCTCCTCAGGACAGGGCAGGGACCCACAGGTAAGCCACAGCTTACACAAAGTGGACAAGATGGTGAACAGTCACGTTTAGAGCATGGTTAGCATTTTTTCTTCAGCAAAGGGCAGAGTGAGTGGACCTGGGGGAATGGCAGGTGGGCATTTCTGTAGCAATATTGCCATTAAGAGAAAGCTGTTTGGCAATCATACTCACCCTTCCTGTGGTTGCTTGGGGAGGATTGGCTTGAGAGTGTTATGGGGGACCAGACAGGATGAGGGGCCAGTGCCTGGATGGATCTGAGCTCTCTGGAAGCCTGAGGAAAGAGGGGCCCATGGCCAGATAGGGCCGTGAAAGGCCCAGAGATAGGCGCCAGAATTAGATGGACAGGCAGGACATCTGGCAGGTCCCCTAAAGGACTTCGTGTCTCAGGAGCCTGGTGGTGGCCATGATCTGGGTGGGACTAGCAGAGGCCTTGGCCAAGGAGTATCAGCTCGGGGCTGGGGTAGTTTGCCTGGCGCCTCTTCCTATGGGAGCAATGGGGGTGATGGCCTAGCTGGGTCCTTGGCCCCAGGAGGCTCCCTTGGCTGCAGTGCACCCCAGTGCTGAGGGGCAACTCCCAGTGCTGGAGTTCGGTGGTCATTGGCACCAGTGGTGGCCAGTGCTGGGGGGTTCCTCCATCCTAGGAATGAAGATGGGCCACGTGAGATCCTGGCTCATACGCAGAGTGTCCTTGACAAGATGTACGCAAGGCCAAGCCCAACCGCCCCGATACACCATGCGCCCCTCCCATGCAACACTCTCTTGTTGTATCCATGTCCCAGAATTTCTCTTGGAGCCAGGTCATTCCCTGTGGTGCTCATTTCTGCCTGGGGGTCTTCCGTCAACCCTGTATGTCTTGGGGTTGTGAAGGCCTTGCCCTGTGATCAGAAGCATATAAAACCAATGCGTTCAGTGGCAAACGTGGCAAAATGGAGACTTTCTGGGCATCAGCTGGGTAGCACCAAGGCCTTCCTAAGCCTGCTAAAGTCTGGGAAGCCAAGGGCATCCAGATGGAAGGACCTGTTGGGCTCAGCCTCAGGACAGCCTGCTGTATGCCAGAAGGGTCTACTGGGGTGCTCAGGCAGCAACCCCCTGCCCTCCTCAGGGTCTCTGAGGTAGAATTGGGCCGGGACCAACATTGGGTGCAGGGATGAGGCTTGGAGGATGCACCCCTTTGCAGGATATGGTCAGGTAAAACAGAGGATCGAGTCATTTCCTGGGTCATTCTGGCCCTTTTGAGTGTGTTCAGGAGTCTCCCAAGTGAACAGGGGCTTGTGTCCAAAGGTGGGGATCTGCACTGCTTCGCAGAATTCAAGAGTGGAAAGGGACCTAGAGGACCCTCTTGAGGAGACAGGTGGGATGTACTGTTTCTTTGGTAGGACTGAAAAGGGCATAAGGAGGTGATGGGCCTCTGAGGCCTGAATTCCTGGAAGCAGAGGACCAAAAGTGGAAAACGGTCCTGAAAGATACCTAGTCCTCCCTTCCACATGAATTCAGCGAGAGAGCAAGCCATGTGGATCGGTGTGCCCCTCCCTGTCCATGTGCACAGAGACTGCCATCCAGACAGACATTCAAATTCTACCTCTATGCTCTCTTGCTGTTGAGTAGGGGCCTATGTTCCCAGCACCGACCGGATGTCGTTCAACTATGACTTGACTCACCTTGGCTTTGGGGACCAAGAAGCAAGGTTCACCAAGGTGGTGGTGGTAGAAGTGGAGGCGGTGGCACAGGCCTTGGGCTCTTGGGCATTTCTTTGGCCACCTCTCAACCTACCTGCATGATTTCTCACACATTTAGTTGCATCTCTTACAGTTTTAAAGGCACACGTTGACAGGAAGTCCTGGATAGTAAAGGAAACACAAACACAGAGACAGTAGGGGAGGAGGCACGCCCCAGTGGGAGTGGACGAGAGAGAGAGAGAATGCAGTAGAAAAGAGACAGAGATAGAGAAAGAAAAGTGCAAAATCTCAGAGAAGTGCGTGGGGATCAAGGAGTCCAGAAGGGGCCAGAGGGGTGGCAGTTTGGGGTTACTGTGTTTTTTCTGTTTCCTCTGGCTTCAGAGCAACATTCAATGTCACTGTGTTCCTGCAGCACATGTTAGGCATTTGCCTGCGCCTTCACTGCCCCAACATGACCATAAGGTCTCTGTCAGAATTTTTGTGGGGAGGAAGATCAGAACACTTGGGTTTTGCCCATCTACCACTCCCCCATAGCACATGAGTCCTCAACAACTTGCACTCCTCTGTAAATGAGCCTTCTGGGGCTCTCCAGAGGTTGACATAGGCCAGGTGTTAGGACGACAGGTGTGTTTGGAGTGGCTCCTGGCTTTCACGTTGGTCCCGTCTGACTGATTCTGGCTTGGGCTCTCCCCCACCCCCTTACCAGGGCTGCTGTGTGAGAAAAGCCAGGGGCTCAGTCCCTCTATACTGGGATTGTATGTTCACCTGAAGTTTTAGTGTCACACCCCAGGGGCCAGTGGGACGCTGGTCGCCTTTGACCATGTGGTAGGTTCCAGGATGAGCTGGACAGCCAGGATGCCTGGCGCAACTCATACAGGAAGCCATGGCTGGGGAGCCTGGTGGTGGTCATTATCTGGGCAGGCCTAGCAAGGCCTCAGCCAAGGAGCATTGGCTCGGAGCCCTGGACAGTTTACCTTCTTCCCCTTCCCCTGGGAGCAACGGGGGTGATGCCTAGCTGGGTCTGCAGCCCTGGAAGGCTCTCTTGGCCACACTGCATGCCAGTGAGGAGGGGCCACTACTAGCACTGAGTTCTGTGGCCATTGGCGATGGTGCTGAACTACACCCAGACATTTCTCCATCCTAGGGAAGGTGGTTGGTGTGGGATCCTGTGGGTCCCATACCCAAACTGTCCTTGACAAGGTGGATGCAAGGCAAGGCCCAACCACCCTGAGACACTGCACTCCCCATGTGACCCTCTCTTGTTTTGTCCATGTCCCAGAGTTTGTCCTGGAGTGGGCCATTTGCCAATGTGCTCATTTCTGCCTGGGAGACTTCTTTTGACCCCACCTGTCTTTGGGGGTACACAGGCCCATTGACTGTGACCAGAAGTTGACCAACCAGTGACAAACGTGGCAAAATGAAGACTATCTGGGTGACAGCTGGGTGGGACCAGGGCCTTCCTAGGCCTGCTTCAGTATGGGAAGCCAAGAGCACCCAGAAGGAAGGACCCTTCAGACTCGGTGTGGGGACAGCCTACTAGTGGCAGAAGGGTCTGCTGAGGTGCGCCCAGGAAGCATCACCCTGCCCCTCCTCAAGTGGAGGGCCAAGCCCAACATGGACTGTAGGGATGAGGCTTGGAGGATGTGTCCTTTTGCAGAACACAGTCTGGTACAGCAGGGGACTGGGCCATCTCCCAGGGAATTCTGGCCCTTCCGAGTGGGTTCAGGAGTCTCCCAAGTGAACAGGGTCTTGTGTCCAAAGGGTAAGGATCGGCACCCTTTCACAGAATTCAAGAATGCAAGGGGACCTAGAGGATGCTATCGAAGTTACAGGTGGCATATGCTGTTCTCTGGTAGGACTCAATGAAGGCATAAGGAGGTAATGGGCCTCCGAGGTCTGAATTCTTGGAAGCATAGCACCCACTTTGGAGTACCAAAAGTAGAAAAGGTCACAGGGTATATGGTCCTCCATTCCTCCTGAATCCAACAAGAGAGCAAGCCACGTGTATAAGCATGCCCCTCCATGCCCGTGTGCAAAGAGACTACCAACAAACACTCACCTTCCACTGCAATGCACTATTGCTGTTTAGTCGGACTGGTGTTCCCAGGACAAAGGGGTGACATTCAACTTAAACATGCTTCACCTTGGCTTCAGGGACCAAGAAGGAAGGTCCCTGGGCTGGTGGTGGTGGTAGAAACGGAGGGAATGGACCAGGTCTTGGGTTCTTGAGCATTTCTCTTGCCACCTCTCAGCCTACCTGCATGATTTCTCACACGTTCAGTTGCATCTCTTATCATCTTAAAGACACGTTGACAGGAAGTCCTGGACAGTCAAAGAAACACAAACACATAGAGACAGAGAACAGGAGAGGAAGCAGGCCGCAGTAGAAGTGGGTGAGAGAGCATTGGGCCTGGGGGTGGTTCTAAAGAAAGAGGGAGAGAGCACACAGTAAAAAAAGGGAAGAGACAGAGAAGGAAAAACCTGTCATGGAAAACCCCAAAGGGAAGCGCATAGGGGTCAAGGAGTCCAGAAGGGGCCAGAGAGGTAGAAGCTTGGGGTAGTGTGTTCCTTCTGTTTCCTGTCTTGAGAACAGTGTTCAGTGTCACTGTGTTCCTGCAGCAGACATCAGGCGTTTGCCTCTGCCTTGACTGCTCCGATGAGGTCAACATAGGGTTTTCGTCACAGAATATGTGTAGGGAGGAAGATCGAAAGACTTGGGTCTTCCCCATCTACCACTCCCCCATAGCACACATGAGTCCTCAATGGCATGCACACCTCTGTGTGTTTTCTATGTCCAGCCTACTGGGCAGAGCTGTCCGGAGGTTGACGTAGGCCAAGTGTGAGGAGGACAGGTGTGTTTGGGATGGAACCTAGCTCCCCTTCTGTCTGATGGCTAGCTTGGGCTCTCCCACCCCACCCCCTTGCCAGGGCTGCCATGTGAGAAGGGCCATGGGTCTGCTGCCACTATCCTAGAATTATATGTTCACCTGAAGTTTGAGTCCCAACTTCCAGGACCCAGTGGTACACTGGTCACCTTTGACCTCGTGGTCAAGCTGGTTTTAGAGTGACCCATGAGAATGCCCAAGTGCAAATGTCTCCTGTAGGGAAGGGGCTGGGCTCGTATCCTACTGTGTGCCCAGTCTCCTGTTCCCTGAGGACTCCACCAACCTTCCATGCTAAAGGAGTACTTAGGGATGGGGTTAGGTTGTGACCACCCCTAGGGTGTTCCAAGGGGGCTGCTTTCCTGTTTGTCAGGAAGGCAGGCTAAGAGGTCCCCACTGAAGCCAGTCTCCCCAGGACAGGGTCCCGCGGGTGACTCAGAGCTGTTTGAAAGTTGCTAAGATGGTAATCAGCCATGTTTGGAGCGTTTTTTTTGTTTTTGTTTTTTTTTCCCTCAGCAAAGGGCGGAGGGAGTGGATGGAGGAAGGTCAGTGGTATTTCTGGAGCAATACTGCCATCAAGAGGAACTTGTGTGGCAATCCCATGCATCTTTCCCTGTGTTTGCTGGGGAGGACCAGGCAGGACTAGGGCCAGTGCCCAGACAGATCCTAGCTCTCTAGAGGCCTGTGGGAAATTGGGCCTGTGTCCAATTCAGGCCGTGGAGACCCCTGAGTTAGGCCAGCGTGACCTGGACATCCAGGATGCCTGGGAGATCCCGTACAGAAAAACATGTCTTGGGAGCCTGGTGGCGGCCATGTCTGGGCGGGACTAGTGGAGGCCTCAGTCAAGGAGCTTGGGCTCCAGGCATGGGCAGTTTGCCTGGTGTCCCTACCCTTGGGAGCAAGAATCCTGATGGCCTCGCTGGGTTCTGAGCCCCGGGAGGATCCCTTGGCTGCAGTGCATACCATTGAGAAGGAGCCACTCTTAGCTCTGGAGTTCTGCAGCCATTGGTGCCAGTGGTCAGAGGGTGCTGGGGTGCTCCTCCGTCCTAGGGAAGAAAATGGGCTGCGATCCTGCGGCGCCGGTACCCAGACTGTCATTGACAAGGTGGACGCAAGGCAATGCCCAGCTACCTTGAGACACTGTGCCCCGTACCCCCCACCCCCGTGACTCTCCCTTCATGTTCCCATGCCCCAAAGATTCCCTTGGAGGTGGGCTATTCTCCATGGTGCTCATTTTTGCTTGAAAGCCTTCTGCCGACTCAGCCTGTGCTTTGAGCGTATGCAGTCCCTTGCTCTGTGATCAGAAGTGGACCAATGTGTTCTGTGGCAAGCGTTTCAAAATGGAGACTCTCTGGGTATAAACTGGTTAGGAATAGGGTGGTCCCAAGCCTGCTAAAATTCCGGAAGCTAAGATGACACAAAAAGACAGACCCATCGGGCTTGGCCTCAGGAGATCCTGCCAGGTGCCAGAAAGAACTTCTGGGGCACGCTCAGGCAAATGTAGTGAATGGTGCTTGGCCCTGGCTCATTCACCTGGACATACCACTGCCTCTATTCAAGTATGTCTGCAGAGTAGATTATGGCCATGTGCAACGTGGTGTGCTTCACTAGAGCTTGGAAGACATGTTCCTTTGCAGTAAGGGATCTGGTGATGCAGAGGACTGGACCTTTTTTCCATGGTGGGTGAGTTCTGGCACTTTCGAGAATGTTGAGAAAATCTGACAAATGAACAGGGGTGCATGTCCATGGTGGTGAGGCTCAGCCCACTGCAGAATTCAAAAGAGGGAAGAAACCTAGAGGACCCTTTCGAAGTGACAGGTGGAATGTGTTGTTTCCTTAGGGTGGGACATAATGTAGTAAGCATAAGGTGATAAGCCTCTGATGCCTGAATCCATAGGAGAACGGCCTTCTTCAGAGCACTGATAGTAGAAAATGTCCCAAAGAATACATGGTTCTCTTTTCTATCGCAATCAAGAGAAAGACTCACGTAAATACCTGTGCCCACAGAGACTGCAATTCAAACAGACATTTCCTTCCACCTAAATACCTTGTGGTCAAGCTGTCCTTGGAGTGACCCATGAGAATGTCCAAGTGGAAATGTCTCATAGATGGCAGAAGGTGGGCTTGGAACCTACTGTGTGCCCAGTCTCCATCTCTTCCCTGCAGGCTCCACCATCCTCTCAAGCTAAAGACATAGTTAGGGAGGCAATTAGGCCTGGTCCATCTCTAGAGCTGTCCAAGGGAACCGCTTTCTTGTTTGTCAGAAAGGCAGGCTAGGAGGACCCCACCAAGGCCAGTCTCCCAAGGGAAAAGTTCCCACCTGTGGGCCAGAGCTGACCCAAAAGGGCCGAGATGGTGATTAGCCATGTTTGGAGTGCGGTTGGCGTTTTCTCCTTAGCAAAGGGTGGAGGGAGTGGACCTGGAGGAAGGGCAGATGGGCATTTCTGCAGCAATACTGCCATCAAGAGGAACTTGTTTACTGGGCATTTCTCTTGCTGCCTCTTAGCCTACTGGCATGACCTCTCACACATTCAGTTGCATCTCTTACAGTTCAGGAGAAATACATTGATATGATATACCTGGAGAAAGACAGAAACACAAACAGAGAGAGAGAGAAAAAAAATAGTTTGGTTCAAAGTGTTGGGAATGACCTAGGGAGGCAACAGCTTGGATGTTGTCTGCTTTTTCTGTTTTCTTTGTCTTATCGTCACAGCAGTGTTCATGGTCAGTGTGTTTCTGCAGCACACGTTGAGGGTATTCCCATATCTACTCTGCCCCAACACAGTCACAATAAGATTTTTCTCACAGAACGTGTGTGGGGAGGAAGATCAGAAAAATTGTGTCTTGCCCATCTATTGCTCCCCTGTGACACACAGGAGTCCACAACAGCACTCACAACTGTGTGTTTTTTCCCACCTCAAACATTCTGGGGTGAGCTGGCCAGAGACTGATGTAGGCCAGGTGTGTTTGGGGTGGCACCTGGCACTCTTCGTGTCTGATCTATCTTTGCCTGTACCCCCTGGGGCTGCCCCAGGAGACAAGCTGGGGGCTCAATCTTGCTGTTCTAAAATTGTACGTTCACCTTACTCTTTAGTCCACCCCAGTGGCCTGTGAGATGCTGGTTGCCTTTGACCTTGTGGTCAAGCTGGTCTTGTAGTGACTCGTGGGAACACCCAAGTGGAAATGTCTCGCGGTGGGCAGGGGGTGGCTTAGATACAACTCTGTGCCCAGTCTCTTTTTCCTGAGGGCTCCACCGTCCTCCCATTCTAAAGGCATAGTTAGGGATGTGGTTAGGTCAAGTCCATCCCTAGGGTGGTCCAAGGGGACCACTTTGCTGTTTGTCAGGAAGGCAGGCTAGGAGGACTCCAACAAGGCCAGTCTCCCAAGGGAAAGGGTCCCACAGGTGGGCTAGAGCTGGCCCAAAGTGGCCGAGATGGTGATCGGCCATGTGTGGGGCGCTGTTGGTGTTTTTTCCTCAGCAAAGGATGGAGGGAGTGGACCTGGGGGAAGGGCAGGTGGGCATCTCTGGAGCAATACTGCCATCAAGAGGAACTCATTTGGCAATCCTGCGCACCCTTCCCTGTGCTTGCCTGGGAAGGAGTGGCTTGGAAGTGCTGTGGGGGACCAGGCAGGACTAGGGCTGGTGTCCGGACAGATTTGAGCTCTCTGGAAGCCTGAGAGAAGTGAGCCTGTGGTCAATTCAGGCCATGAAAGCCCCAAAGATAGGCACCAGGATGCCTGGCTGGTCCTGCACAGGAAGCCTTGGTTGGGGAGCCTGGTGGCAGCCATGTCTGGGAGGGACTAGCGGAGGTCTGGGCCAGGAAGTGTCAGCTCGTGTCAGCTCAGGGCCATCGGCCCTTTTCCTTGTGCCCCTTGGGAGCAAGGGGCAGGATACCCTAGAGGTGTACCTGGCCTGGGAGGTTTTCTTGGCTACCGGGCACCCCCAGTGAAGGTCCACTCCCAGTGCTGGAGTTCTGTGGCCATTGGTGCTTGTGGTGGCTGGCATTGGAGTGTTCTTCCTATCTCTGGGAGAAGACAGGCTGCCTGAGACCCTGTGGGCCCATACTCAGACCTTTTTTTTTTTTTTTTTTTTTTGACATGATTGAAGCAATGCTATGCCCAGCCACCTTGAGAAGCCACCCACCTTTGCAACCCTGTTTTTCTGGTGTCCCTGTTCCAAAGGATGGGACCATTGTCTTGGAGCAGGCCCATCTCCCTTGCGTTCATTTCTGTTTCACATTCTTCTACCATCTTCACTGCCACTCCAACATGATTGCTCATACAGCTATACACAGGAATGGCCTTTGCTTCCTTCTCCACCTGTGCTCAGGGAGCTGCAACTCAGAGAGTCAGGAGTCCTTGCCAAATTAACTAGTGTTGCATTTAGTCGTTCCTCATCTTCCCCACTGTGCTCCTCTCTATACACCCAACCCTATCCACATTTTTAAAATAATATTATTTCATATCCCCCCCCCCATTAAGAAGGTGTGCCTTGCCAAGAAACAGGGGCATGCTCACTGACACATAGCTCTTTTCTGTTGTCTCTGCCTCTCCCTAGAGGCGACTTCTAGAAAACCTGTAGGATGGGTCATGTCATTTGCCAGCTTCTGCCTTCCTTGGTTTGTGCTCCCTGGTCTGCACTTTCCCAAAGACCAAATAGGACATCTCAAACAAAGCCCAGACCTTCATTCCTTTATTTTTATTTTTTACACCTACTAGATGAAAACTGCTCCTTTTTACCCTGTGTTTTTCATGTGTGAGTTTCCCTACATGTTACACTGTTGTATTATTTGGGCAAAACCTCTTGGATCCAACCGATTTTATACTTGTCAAGCTCCAAGGCAGCATCCAGACCTAGAATATCTGATCATTCCCTAGCCCAAGGCTGTGAGATTAGTGGTTTGAGTGTGCTCCTTTGGCGTGGGCCATCACCATAGGACAGCTGAACCCACAGAACATACAACAACTTGAGTGTGAATCCAAGTGTTCCCAAGAGACAAACCAGGTCATACCCCTAGAGATCAGGGAACAGGGAAACCCTGGAATATTCCCAAACTGAAGTGAATTTTCAATGTAGTCCCAGGTCTCTTGACTCCTCAGGATGATGTACTACTCGACATCAACAACCAGTGGATACTCTGTGCCCTAAGGAAAAGATTGACAGAATAGTATCCTGTGGCACCCTTGACCCAGCCTTTCTTTGAGGGGAGCAAGAGGAAACCAGACAAAATTTGAAATGCAATGCACACAGGTTACCATTTCTTTTCTCAGTGTGGTACCCAATAATCAGTAAGTTCTCTGTCTTCTTTATAAAAGATAATACTGATGATGTGGCCACTGCCACCTCCCCATTATTTGGCTGGGCCGGGGTCCTCCAGATGAGACATTAGTTCTCAGGATTTACACAGCCCCAAGACCTCCAGGGCAAGGACCCCTCTCTTCCCCTAACCTTTCTTCTGCACCAAGAGCAAAGATCCATAGTCTCAATACCCTGCAGTAGCTTCAGCTCCCGGTTTCCAAACACGGTGGCCACCAAGGCCTGGCCTCCATTTTGTGAATAATGCCAAGGGAGTCCTAAAACCAGTCCAAGACCTTGAAGTGGGGTTTACTCTGTTTAGGTTCTTGGGATAAACTGGAATTCCTTTCTCTCATGCCCTCAGTGGGGAATATAAATGCCTGTGAAATAATTCATCAAAAGGACTAGCTCTATTGAGCTATTCCTGGGCAGACTTTTGAGTTTACACAGGTTATCTTAGGTAAAATTGTTTCACGAAAACAAAGACTCATAACTTGAAATGGGCCAAGTACCTGGATTACTCTTATCCTGGAATTACTGACACTTTCCTTTACACACAGATGCAGACCAACCCAGTTCAGCAGGCTAATCTACCTTAAAGGCTAAGGAACAGGTATGAAAGGGAATGATAGTTGATTCTAGGGAAAGCAGGAATTGGCAGGTAGAATTAAGTAGCTGTGAAGCAGACTTTGCTTGTTTTTATGTTTTGTTTTGTTTTTAACGACAACCTATCTGTGCTGCAGTAATTGTGTTGGCCTAGCAGCCTACATGATCCTCTTGGCGATACTGGACACAAGGGCCCAATCAAAATGCTAGGAAATTTCCATTTTTAAAAATTTCTAATGATCAAGGACAATGCCGTTTTACATACATGTCAACTTACAGCATGAGATTTTCAAAATTACAGGGGCTCAGATTAGGAATACCAGTCATACGAAATACCATATGCCTCGCCGTTTACTATCTCCTTGACCCCAACGAATTTCCTTTGAAATTTCAACAACATGCTTTCTTCTACCTCTCAGTCTCTATCACTCTCCCTGTCGCCACGACCAGATTCCAACACGCTTAGGAAGACAGCGGTCCCCCTCGGCTGATGCCCAGAGAGTCTCCATTACGCAAGCTTTGCTACCAAACCCATCGGTCGGTGCGCCTCTGATCACAGGCCAAGGCCTGCGCACCCCCAAAGACAACCGGGGTCCCCGGAATGCCCCCAGGCTGAAATGAGCACCACCGGGAATGGCCGGCCTCCAAGACAACTTGGGGGCATGGACACCACAAGACAGGGTCACAGGTCTCAACGAGGCGGATGCCTGGTGTCTGAGGGGGGCCGGGCCGGGCCTGGCCTCGCCTTGGCGTCCACCTCGCCTGGAAGCGTCTGGGTACGGGCCCCGCAGGATGCCCCGCGGCCCACCTTCCTCCCTAGGCCGCAAGGAGCAACACCCCGGCGCCGGCCAGTCCCGGCGGGCACCGGCGCCACTGGCCACGGAACTCAGCTCTGGCAGTGGCCCCTCCTCACTGGCGTGCAGTGCGGCCGAGGGAGCCGCCCGGGGCCGAGGACCCAACTAGGCCGTCACCCCGGGTGCTCCCACGGAAACGGGCACCAGGCAAACTGCCCACGGCCCCGAGCCCAGGCTCCTTGGCGGAGGCCTCCGCTAGTCCCGCCCAGATCATGGCCGCCACCAGCCTCCCGGGCCTTGGCTTCCTGTAGGAGGCAACCGCCAGGCGTCCCAGCTGTCCAGCTAGACCTGGCGCCTGTGTCTGGGGCTTCCAGGGCGCGAACTGGCGGCGGACCCTGCTTCCCTCGGGCCTCCAGAGACCTCGGATCCGTCCGGGCACCGGTCCTAGTCCTGCCTGCTCCCCCAGGGCAGTCCCAAGCCACTCCTCCCCAGGCGAGCACAGGGACCGGTGCTCGATTGCCAAGCGGGTTCCTCTTGATGGCAGTATTGCTCCAGAAATGCCCACCTGCCCTTCCCCCATGTCCACTCCCTCCGCCCTCTGCGGAGGAAAAAACGCCAAGAGCGCTCCGCACATGGCCCTTCAGCATCTCGGCCGCTTTGGGCCAGCTCTGGCCCACCTGCCGGACCCTGTCCTTGGCAGACGGGACTCGGCAGGGTCCTTCTACTAGCCTGCCTTCCTGACAAACCAGAAAGCGGTCCCCTTGGGCCGCCCTGGGGATGCAGCCCAACTAACCGCATCCCTAACCATGCCTTTGGGATGGGGAGGATGGTGGAACCCGCAGGGAAGAGAAGCAGACTGGGCACATAGTAGGATGCCAGCCCTAGCTCTGCCCTCCGGGACACAATTGCACTTGGGCGTACTCACGGGTCACTGCAAAGCCAGCTTGACCAAGAGGTCAAAGGCGACCGGCGTCCCACTGACCCCTGGGGTTTTGGCCTCAGACTTGAGGTGAACCTACAATTCCGGAAGAGCGGGACCGGGTCCCGGGCCCTTCCCTTGTGGCAGCAGCGGCAAGGTGCTGGTGGAAGAGCCCTGGCCAGCATAGGTCAGACAGGAGGGGAGCCAGCTGCCACCCCAAACACACCTGTCCTCCTCACACCTGGCCTACGTCCAACTCTCCACGGCCCTGCCCGGAAGGCTGGACGTAGAAATCCCACAGAGGCGTGCATGCCGTTGAGGGCTCGTGGGTGCCATGGAGGGGCGGTAGATGGCCCAGCCCCAAGTGTACCGATCTTCCTCCCCAAACCTATTCTGTGACGGAAACCCGATGTTCACCTCGTCAAGCAGTCAAGGCGTGGGCAGAGGCCTGACGTCTGCTGCAGGAACACAGTGACATTGAATGCTCTTCCCAAGACAGACAAATCACTAGGGACACACTATGCCAAGCTGCTACCTCCCTGGCCCTTTCCGGACTCTTTGACCCCCACGGACTTTCCCTAGGGATTTTCCACGACACACTTTCTTCTTTCTCTCTCTCTCTCTCTCTCTCTCTCTCTCTCTCTCTCTGTCTCTCGCTCTCTCTGTCTCTCTCAATCCCATAATCACTCTCTCTCTCGTGCCAGGTTCGCGCCCAGCGCTCTCTCGCCCACTTCTACTGGGGCCTGCTTCCTCTCCTGCTCTCTCTGTCTCAACGTCATTGATTTTCTCGTACTGCCCGGGACGTCTTGCCCACGTGTGCCTTTAAAACGCTAAGAGATGCAACTGAACGTGTGAGACATGGCGCAGATAGGCCGAGAGGCGGCAAGAGAAATGCCCCAGAACTCAAGAACCCGGCCACGCCCTCCGCTTCTACCACCACCAGCAACACCAACCCAGGGGCCTGCTTTCGCGGTCCCCCTAGCCAAGGTGAGGCAAGTCCCACTTGAATGTCATCCCGTTCCTCTTGGGAACGCTGGACCGCGCTCAACCTTAACTGTGCGTTGAGGTGGAAGTTGGATTTCTCTTTGCATGACAGTGTCTCTGCACAAGGCCGTGGAGCGGCACACGGATCCACCTGGCTCGCTCTCTAGCTGGATTCAGGTGGAACGGAGGACCATGAACACTCAGGACTTTTTCTGCTTGGGTCCTGTGCTTTTCAGGTTTCGGGCCTAAGAGGCCCATCACCTCCTTATACCTTTTTTCTGAGTATTAAAAAAAAAAAAAAAAAAAAAAAAAAAGAAACCTGGACATTCCACCTGTCACCTCAGAAGGGTCCTCGGTGTTCCTTTTCTACTCCTGAATTCAGCGACATAGTGCTGATCTCCATCCATTGGACGCGAGTCCCCGTTCTCTTGGGGACTCCTGGACACTCTGGGAAATGCCAGAAAGCCTCGGGGAATGGCCCCGTCCGCTGCTGTACCAGACCGGGTCCTGCGAAAGATGCATCTTCCGAGCCTCCTCCCTGCACGTCCCGTTGGACCTGCCCCGATTCTACCTCAGGGACCCACTGGAGGAGAGGCACAGGGATGCTGCCTCAGCAGCAGACCCTTCTAGCGCTGAGCAGGCTGTCCCCAGGCAGGCAGAGTCCGACGGGTCCTTCCTCCTGGGACTCCAGCAGGCCTAGGAAAGCAGCGGTCCCCCTCGGCTGATGCCCAGAGAGACTCCATTACGCAAGCTTTGCCACCGAACCCATCGGTCGGTGCGCCTCTGATCACAGGCCAAGGGCCTGCGCACCCCCAAAGACAACCGGGGTCCCCGGAAGGCCCCCAGGCTGAAATGAGCACCACCGGGAATGGCCGGCCTCCAAGACAACTTGGGGGCATGGACACCACAAGACAGGGTCGCAGGTCTCAACGAGGCGGATGCCTGGTGTCTGAGGGGGGCCGGGCCGGGCCTGGCCTCGCCTTGGCGTCCACCTCGTCTGGAAGCGTCTGGGTACGGGCCCCGCAGGATGCCCCGCGGCCCACCTTCCTCCCTAGGCCGCAAGGAGCAACACCCCGGCGCCGGCCAGTCCCGGCGGGCACCGGCGCCACTGGCCACGGAACTCAGCTCTGGCAGTGGCCCCTCCTCACTGGCGTGCAGTGCGGCCGAGGGAGCCGCCCGGGGCCGAGGACCCAACTAGGCCGTCACCCCGGGTGCTCCCACGGAAACGGGCACCAGGCAAACTGCCCACGGCCCCGAGCCCAGGCTCCTTGGCGGAGGCCTCCGCTAGTCCCGCCCAGATCACGGCCGCCACCAGCCTCCCGGGCCTTGGCTTCCTGTACGGCAACCGCCAGGCGTCCCGGCTGTCCAGCTAGACCTGGCGCCTGTGTCTGGGGCTTCCAGGGCGCGAACTGGCGGCGGACCCTGCTTCCCTCGGGCCTCCAGAGACCTCGGATCCGTCCGGGCACCGGTCCTAGTCCTGCCTGCTCCCCCAGGGCAGTCCCAAGCCACTCCTCCCCAGGCGAGCACAGGGACCGGTGCTCGATTGCCAAGCGGGTTCCTCTTGATGGCAGTATTGCTCCAGAAATGCCCACCTGCCCTTCCCCCATGTCCACTCCCTCCGCCCTCTGCGGAGGAAAAAACGCCAAGAGCGCTCCGCACATGGCCCTTCAGCATCTCGGCCGCTTTGGGCCAGCTCTGGCCCACCTGCCGGACCCTGTCCTTGGCAGACGGGACTCGGCAGGGTCCTTCTACTAGCCTGCCTTCCTGACAAACCAGAAAGCGGTCCCCTTGGGCCGCCCTGGGGATGCAGCCCAACTAACCGCATCCCTAACCATGCCTTTGGGATGGGGAGGATGGTGGAACCCGCAGGGAAGAGAAGGAGACTGGGCACATAGTAGGATGCCAGCCCTAGCTCTGCCCTCCGGGACACAATTGCACTTGGGCGTACTCACGGGTCACTGCAAAGCCAGCTTGACCAAGAGGTCAAAGGCGACCGGCGTCCCACTGACCCCTGGGGTTTTGGCCTCAGACTTGAGGTGAACCTACAATTCCGGAAGAGCGGGACCGGGTCCCGGGCCCTTCCCTTGTGGCAGCAGCGGCAAGGTGCTGGTGGAAGAGCCCTGGCCAGCATAGGTCAGACAGGAGGGGAGCCAGCTGCCACCCCAAACACACCTGTCCTCCTCACACCTGGCCTACGTCCAACTCTCCACGGCCCTGCCCGGAAGGCTGGACGTAGAAATCCCACAGAGGCGTGCATGCCGTTGAGGGCTCGTGGGTGCCATGGAGGGGCGGTAGATGGCCCAGCCCCAAGTGTACCGATCTTCCTCCCCAAACCTATTCTGTGACGGAAACCCGATGTTCACCTCGTCAAGCAGTCAAGGCGTGGGCAGAGGCCTGACGTCTGCTGCAGGAACACAGTGACATTGAATGCTCTTCCCAAGACAGACAAATCACTAGGGACACACTATGCCAAGCTGCTACCTCCCTGGCCCTTTCCGGACTCTTTGACCCCCACGGACTTTCCCTAGGGATTTTCCACGACACACTTTCTTCTTTCTCTCTCTCTCTCTCTCTCTCTCTCTCTCTGTCTCTCGCTCTCTCTGTCTCTCTCAATCCCATAATCACTCTCTCTCTCGTGCCAGGTTCGCGCCCAGCGCTCTCTCGCCCACTTCTACTGGGGCCTGCTTCCTCTCCTGCTCTCTCTGTCTCAACGTCATTGATTTTCTCGTACTGCCCGGGACGTCTTGCCCACGTGTGCCTTTAAAACGCTAAGAGATGCAACTGAACGTGTGAGACATGGCGCAGATAGGCCGAGAGGCGGCAAGAGAAATGCCCCAGAACTCAAGAACCCGGCCACGCCCTCCGCTTCTACCACCACCAGCAACACCAACCCAGGGGCCTGCTTTCGCGGTCCCCCTAGCCAAGGTGAGGCAAGTCCCACTTGAATGTCATCCCGTTCCTCTTGGGAACGCTGGACCGCGCTCAACCTTAACTGTGCGTTGAGGTGGAAGTTGGATTTCTCTTTGCATGACAGTGTCTCTGCACAAGGCCGTGGAGGGGCACACGGATCCACCTGGCTCGCTCTCTAGCTGGATTCAGGTGGAACGGAGGACCATGAACACTCAGGACTTTTTCTGCTTGGGTCCTGTGCTTTTCAGGTTTCGGGCCTAAGAGGCCCATCACCTCGTTATACCTTTTTTCTGAGTATTAAAAAAAAAAAAAAAAAAAAAAAAAAAAGAAACCTGGACATTCCACCTGTCACCTCAGAAGGGTCCTCGGTGTTCCTTTTCTACTCCTGAATTCAGCGACATAGTGCTGATCTCCATCCATTGGACGCGAGTCCCCGTTCTCTTGGGGACTCCTGGACACTCTGGGAAATGCCAGAAAGCCTCGGGGAATGGCCCCGTCCGCTGCTGTACCAGACCGGGTCCTGCGAAAGATGCATCTTCCGAGCCTCCTCCCTGCACGTCCCGTTGGACCTGCCCCGATTCTACCTCAGGGACCCACTGGAGGAGAGGCACAGGGATGCTGCCTCAGCAGCAGACCCTTCTAGCGCTGAGCAGGCTGTCCCCAGGCAGGCAGAGTCCGACGGGTCCTTCCTCCTGGGACTCCAGCAGGCCTAGGAAAGCAGCGGTCCCCCTCGGCTGATGCCCAGAGAGACTCCATTACGCAAGCTTTGCCACCGAACCCATCGGTCGGTGCGCCTCTGATCACAGGCCAAGGGCCTGCGCACCCCCAAAGACAACCGGGGTCCCCGGAAGGCCCCCAGGCTGAAATGAGCACCACCGGGAATGGCCGGCCTCCAAGACAACTTGGGGGCATGGACACCACAAGACAGGGTCGCAGGTCTCAACGAGGCGGATGCCTGGTGTCTGAGGGGGGCCGGGCCGGGCCTGGCCTCGCCTTGGCGTCCACCTCGCCTGGAAGCGTCTGGGTACGGGCCCCGCAGGATGCCCCGCGGCCCACCTTCCTCCCTAGGCCGCAAGGAGCAACACCCCGGCGCCGGCCAGTCCCGGCGGGCACCGGCGCCACTGGCCACGGAACTCAGCTCTGGCAGTGGCCCCTCCTCACTGGCGTGCAGTGCGGCCGAGGGAGCCGCCCGGGGCCGAGGACCCAACTAGGCCGTCACCCCGGGTGCTCCCACGGAAACGGGCACCAGGCAAACTGCCCACGGCCCCGAGCCCAGGCTCCTTGGCGGAGGCCTCCGCTAGTCCCGCCCAGATCATGGCCGCCACCAGCCTCCCGGGCCTTGGCTTCCTGTACGGCAACCGCCAGGCGTCCCGGCTGTCCAGCTAGACCTGGCGCCTGTGTCTGGGGCTTCCAGGGCGCGAACTGGCGGCGGACCCTGCTTCCCTCGGGCCTCCAGAGACCTCGGATCCGTCCGGGCACCGGTCCTAGTCCTGCCTGCTCCCCCAGGGCAGTCCCAAGCCACTCCTCCCCAGGCGAGCACAGGGACCGGTGCTCGATTGCCAAGCGGGTTCCTCTTGATGGCAGTATTGCTCCAGAAATGCCCACCTGCCCTTCCCCCATGTCCACTCCCTCCGCCCTCTGCGGAGGAAAAAACGCCAAGAGCGCTCCGCACATGGCCCTTCAGCATCTCGGCCGCTTTGGGCCAGCTCTGGCCCACCTGCCGGACCCTGTCCTTGGCAGACGGGACTCGGCAGGGTCCTTCTACTAGCCTGCCTTCCTGACAAACCAGAAAGCGGTCCCCTTGGGCCGCCCTGGGGATGCAGCCCAACTAACCGCATCCCTAACCATGCCTTTGGGATGGGGAGGATGGTGGAACCCGCAGGGAAGAGAAGGAGACTGGGCACATAGTAGGATGCCAGCCCTAGCTCTGCCCTCCGGGACACAATTGCACTTGGGCGTACTCACGGGTCACTGCAAAGCCAGCTTGACCAAGAGGTCAAAGGCGACCGGCGTCCCACTGACCCCTGGGGTTTTGGCCTCAGACTTGAGGTGAACCTACAATTCCGGAAGAGCGGGACCGGGTCCCGGGCCCTTCCCTTGTGGCAGCAGCGGCAAGGTGCTGGTGGAAGAGCCCTGGCCAGCATAGGTCAGACAGGAGGGGAGCCAGCTGCCACCCCAAACACACCTGTCCTCCTCACACCTGGCCTACGTCCAACTCTCCACGGCCCTGCCCGGAAGGCTGGACGTAGAAATCCCACAGAGGCGTGCATGCCGTTGAGGGCTCGTGGGTGCCATGGAGGGGCGGTAGATGGCCCAGCCCCAAGTGTACCGATCTTCCTCCCCAAACCTATTCTGTGACGGAAACCCGATGTTCACCTCGTCAAGCAGTCAAGGCGTGGGCAGAGGCCTGACGTCTGCTGCAGGAACACAGTGACATTGAATGCTCTTCCCAAGACAGACAAATCACTAGGGACACACTATGCCAAGCTGCTACCTCCCTGGCCCTTTCCGGACTCTTTGACCCCCACGGACTTTCCCTAGGGATTTTCCACGACACACTTTCTTCTCTCTCTCTCTCTCTCTCTCTCTGTCTCTCGCTCTCTCTGTCTCTCTCAATCCCATAATCACTCTCTCTCTCGTGCCAGGTTCGCGCCCAGCGCTCTCTCGCCCACTTCTACTGGGGCCTGCTTCCTCTCCTGCTCTCTCTGTCTCAACGTCATTGATTTTCTCGTACTGCCCGGGACGTCTTGCCCACGTGTGCCTTTAAAACGCTAAGAGATGCAACTGAACGTGTGAGACATGGCGCAGATAGGCCGAGAGGCGGCAAGAGAAATGCCCCAGAACTCAAGAACCCGGCCACGCCCTCCGCTTCTACCACCACCAGCAACACCAACCCAGGGGCCTGCTTTCGCGGTCCCCCTAGCCAAGGTGAGGCAAGTCCCACTTGAATGTCATCCCGTTCCTCTTGGGAACGCTGGACCGCGCTCAACCTTAACTGTGCGTTGAGGTGGAAGTTGGATTTCTCTTTGCATGACAGTGTCTCTGCACAAGGCCGTGGAGGGGCACACGGATCCACCTGGCTCGCTCTCTAGCTGGATTCAGGTGGAACGGAGGACCATGAACACTCAGGACTTTTTCTGCTTGGGTCCTGTGCTTTTCAGGTTTCGGGCCTAAGAGGCCCATCACCTCGTTATTCCTTTTTTCTGAGTATTAAAAAAAAAAAAAAAAAAAAAAAAGAAACCTGGACATTCCACCTGTCACCTCAGAAGGGTCCTCGGTGTTCCTTTTCTACTCCTGAATTCAGCGACATAGTGCTGATCTCCATCCATTGGACGCGAGTCCCCGTTCTCTTGGGGACTCCTGGACACTCTGGGAAATGCCAGAAAGCCTCGGGGAATGGCCCCGTCCGCTGCTGTACCAGACCGGGTCCTGCGAAAGATGCATCTTCCGAGCCTCCTCCCTGCACGTCCCGTTGGACCTGCCCCGATTCTACCTCAGGGACCCACTGGAGGAGAGGCACAGGGATGCTGCCTCAGCAGCAGACCCTTCTAGCGCTGAGCAGGCTGTCCCCAGGCAGGCAGAGTCCGACGGGTCCTTCCTCCTGGGACTCCAGCAGGCCTAGGAAAGCAGCGGTCCCCCTCGGCTGATGCCCAGAGAGACTCCATTACGCAAGCTTTGCCACCGAACCCATCGGTCGGTGCGCCTCTGATCACAGGCCAAGGGCCTGCGCACCCCCAAAGACAACCGGGGTCCCCGGAAGGCCCCCAGGCTGAAATGAGCACCACCGGGAATGGCCGGCCTCCAAGACAACTTGGGGGCATGGACACCACAAGACAGGGTCGCAGGTCTCAACGAGGCGGATGCCTGGTGTCTGAGGGGGGCCGGGCCGGGCCTGGCCTCGCCTTGGCGTCCACCTCGCCTGGAAGCGTCTGGGTACGGGCCCCGCAGGATGCCCCGCGGCCCACCTTCCTCCCTAGGCCGCAAGGAGCAACACCCCGGCGCCGGCCAGTCCCGGCGGGCACCGGCGCCACTGGCCACGGAACTCAGCTCTGGCAGTGGCCCCTCCTCACTGGCGTGCAGTGCGGCCGAGGGAGCCGCCCGGGGCCGAGGACCCAACTAGGCCGTCACCCCGGGTGCTCCCACGGAAACGGGCACCAGGCAAACTGCCCACGGCCCCGAGCCCAGGCTCCTTGGCGGAGGCCTCCGCTAGTCCCGCCCAGATCATGGCCGCCACCAGCCTCCCGGGCCTTGGCTTCCTGTACGGCAACCGCCAGGCGTCCCGGCTGTCCAGCTAGACCTGGCGCCTGTGTCTGGGGCTTCCAGGGCGCGAACTGGCGGCGGACCCTGCTTCCCTCGGGCCTCCAGAGACCTCGGATCCGTCCGGGCACCGGTCCTAGTCCTGCCTGCTCCCCCAGGGCAGTCCCAAGCCACTCCTCCCCAGGCGAGCACAGGGACCGGTGCTCGATTGCCAAGCGGGTTCCTCTTGATGGCAGTATTGCTCCAGAAATGCCCACCTGCCCTTCCCCCATGTCCACTCCCTCCGCCCTCTGCGGAGGAAAAAACGCCAAGAGCGCTCCGCACATGGCCCTTCAGCATCTCGGCCGCTTTGGGCCAGCTCTGGCCCACCTGCCGGACCCTGTCCTTGGCAGACGGGACTCGGCAGGGTCCTTCTACTAGCCTGCCTTCCTGACAAACCAGAAAGCGGTCCCCTTGGGCCGCCCTGGGGATGCAGCCCAACTAACCGCATCCCTAACCATGCCTTTGGGATGGGGAGGATGGTGGAACCCGCAGGGAAGAGAAGGAGACTGGGCACATAGTAGGATGCCAGCCCTAGCTCTGCCCTCCGGGACACAATTGCACTTGGGCGTACTCACGGGTCACTGCAAAGCCAGCTTGACCAAGAGGTCAAAGGCGACCGGCGTCCCACTGACCCCTGGGGTTTTGGCCTCAGACTTGAGGTGAACCTACAATTCCGGAAGAGCGGGACCGGGTCCCGGGCCCTTCCCTTGTGGCAGCAGCGGCAAGGTGCTGGTGGAAGAGCCCTGGCCAGCATAGGTCAGACAGGAGGGGAGCCAGCTGCCACCCCAAACACACCTGTCCTCCTCACACCTGGCCTACGTCCAACTCTCCACGGCCCTGCCCGGAAGGCTGGACGTAGAAATCCCACAGAGGCGTGCATGCCGTTGAGGGCTCGTGGGTGCCATGGAGGGGCGGTAGATGGCCCAGCCCCAAGTGTACCGATCTTCCTCCCCAAACCTATTCTGTGACGGAAACCCGATGTTCACCTCGTCAAGCAGTCAAGGCGTGGGCAGAGGCCTGACGTCTGCTGCAGGAACACAGTGACATTGAATGCTCTTCCCAAGACAGACAAATCACTAGGGACACACTATGCCAAGCTGCTACCTCCCTGGCCCTTTCCGGACTCTTTGACCCCCACGGACTTTCCCTAGGGATTTTCCACGACACACTTTCTTATTTCTCTCTCTCTCTCTCTCTCTCTCTCTCTCTCTGTCTCTCGCTCTCTCTGTCTCTCTCAATCCCATAATCACTCTCTCTCTCGTGCCAGGTTCGCGCCCAGCGCTCTCTCGCCCACTTCTACTGGGGCCTGCTTCCTCTCCTGCTCTCTCTGTCTCAACGTCATTGATTTTCTCGTACTGCCCGGGACGTCTTGCCCACGTGTGCCTTTAAAACGCTAAGAGATGCAACTGAACGTGTGAGACATGGCGCAGATAGGCCGAGAGGCGGCAAGAGAAATGCCCCAGAACTCAAGAACCCGGCCACGCCCTCCGCTTCTACCACCACCAGCAACACC
Source organism: Macaca fascicularis (assembly GCF_037993035.2). Taxonomy (NCBI): domain Eukaryota; kingdom Metazoa; phylum Chordata; class Mammalia; order Primates; family Cercopithecidae; genus Macaca; species Macaca fascicularis. The sequence continues at coordinate 122,335,594 of NC_088395.1, read as the reverse complement.
AACCCAGGGGCCTGCTTTCGCGGTCCCCCTAGCCAAGGTGAGGCAAGTCCCACTTGAATGTCATCCCGTTCCTCTTGGGAACGCTGGACCGCGCTCAACCTTAACTGTGCGTTGAGGTGGAAGTTGGATTTCTCTTTGCATGACAGTGTCTCTGCACAAGGCCGTGGAGGGGCACACGGATCCACCTGGCTCGCTCTCTAGCTGGATTCAGGTGGAACGGAGGACCATGAACACTCAGGACTTTTTCTGCTTGGGTCCTGTGCTTTTCAGGTTTCGGGCCTAAGAGGCCCATCACCTCGTTATTCCTTTTTTCTGAGTATTAAAAAAAAAAAAAAAAAAAAAAAAGAAACCTGGACATTCCACCTGTCACCTCAGAAGGGTCCTCGGTGTTCCTTTTCTACTCCTGAATTCAGCGACATAGTGCTGATCTCCATCCATTGGACGCGAGTCCCCGTTCTCTTGGGGACTCCTGGACACTCTGGGAAATGCCAGAAAGCCTCGGGGAATGGCCCCGTCCGCTGCTGTACCAGACCGGGTCCTGCGAAAGATGCATCTTCCGAGCCTCCTCCCTGCACGTCCCGTTGGACCTGCCCCGATTCTACCTCAGGGACCCACTGGAGGAGAGGCACAGGGATGCTGCCTCAGCAGCAGACCCTTCTAGCGCTGAGCAGGCTGTCCCCAGGCAGGCAGAGTCCGACGGGTCCTTCCTCCTGGGACTCCAGCAGGCCTAGGAAAGCAGCGGTCCCCCTCGGCTGATGCCCAGAGAGACTCCATTACGCAAGCTTTGCCACCGAACCCATCGGTCGGTGCGCCTCTGATCACAGGCCAAGGGCCTGCGCACCCCCAAAGACAACCGGGGTCCCCGGAAGGCCCCCAGGCTGAAATGAGCACCACCGGGAATGGCCGGCCTCCAAGACAACTTGGGGGCATGGACACCACAAGACAGGGTCGCAGGTCTCAACGAGGCGGATGCCTGGTGTCTGAGGGGGGCCGGGCCGGGCCTGGCCTCGCCTTGGCGTCCACCTCGCCTGGAAGCGTCTGGGTACGGGCCCCGCAGGATGCCCCGCGGCCCACCTTCCTCCCTAGGCCGCAAGGAGCAACACCCCGGCGCCGGCCAGTCCCGGCGGGCACCGGCGCCACTGGCCACGGAACTCAGCTCTGGCAGTGGCCCCTCCTCACTGGCGTGCAGTGCGGCCGAGGGAGCCGCCCGGGGCCGAGGACCCAACTAGGCCGTCACCCCGGGTGCTCCCACGGAAACGGGCACCAGGCAAACTGCCCACGGCCCCGAGCCCAGGCTCCTTGGCGGAGGCCTCCGCTAGTCCCGCCCAGATCATGGCCGCCACCAGCCTCCCGGGCCTTGGCTTCCTGTACGGCAACCGCCAGGCGTCCCGGCTGTCCAGCTAGACCTGGCGCCTGTGTCTGGGGCTTCCAGGGCGCGAACTGGCGGCGGACCCTGCTTCCCTCGGGCCTCCAGAGACCTCGGATCCGTCCGGGCACCGGTCCTAGTCCTGCCTGCTCCCCCAGGGCAGTCCCAAGCCACTCCTCCCCAGGCGAGCACAGGGACCGGTGCTCGATTGCCAAGCGGGTTCCTCTTGATGGCAGTATTGCTCCAGAAATGCCCACCTGCCCTTCCCCCATGTCCACTCCCTCCGCCCTCTGCGGAGGAAAAAACGCCAAGAGCGCTCCGCACATGGCCCTTCAGCATCTCGGCCGCTTTGGGCCAGCTCTGGCCCACCTGCCGGACCCTGTCCTTGGCAGACGGGACTCGGCAGGGTCCTTCTACTAGCCTGCCTTCCTGACAAACCAGAAAGCGGTCCCCTTGGGCCGCCCTGGGGATGCAGCCCAACTAACCGCATCCCTAACCATGCCTTTGGGATGGGGAGGATGGTGGAACCCGCAGGGAAGAGAAGGAGACTGGGCACATAGTAGGATGCCAGCCCTAGCTCTGCCCTCCGGGACACAATTGCACTTGGGCGTACTCACGGGTCACTGCAAAGCCAGCTTGACCAAGAGGTCAAAGGCGACCGGCGTCCCACTGACCCCTGGGGTTTTGGCCTCAGACTTGAGGTGAACCTACAATTCCGGAAGAGCGGGACCGGGTCCCGGGCCCTTCCCTTGTGGCAGCAGCGGCAAGGTGCTGGTGGAAGAGCCCTGGCCAGCATAGGTCAGACAGGAGGGGAGCCAGCTGCCACCCCAAACACACCTGTCCTCCTCACACCTGGCCTACGTCCAACTCTCCACGGCCCTGCCCGGAAGGCTGGACGTAGAAATCCCACAGAGGCGTGCATGCCGTTGAGGGCTCGTGGGTGCCATGGAGGGGCGGTAGATGGCCCAGCCCCAAGTGTACCGATCTTCCTCCCCAAACCTATTCTGTGACGGAAACCCGATGTTCACCTCGTCAAGCAGTCAAGGCGTGGGCAGAGGCCTGACGTCTGCTGCAGGAACACAGTGACATTGAATGCTCTTCCCAAGACAGACAAATCACTAGGGACACACTATGCCAAGCTGCTACCTCCCTGGCCCTTTCCGGACTCTTTGACCCCCACGGACTTTCCCTAGGGATTTTCCACGACACACTTTCTTCTTTCTCTCTCTCTCTCTCTCTCTCTCTCTCTCTGTCTCTCGCTCTCTCTGTCTCTCTCAATCCCATAATCACTCTCTCTCTCGTGCCAGGTTCGCGCCCAGCGCTCTCTCGCCCACTTCTACTGGGGCCTGCTTCCTCTCCTGCTCTCTCTGTCTCAACGTCATTGATTTTCTCGTACTGCCCGGGACGTCTTGCCCACGTGTGCCTTTAAAACGCTAAGAGATGCAACTGAACGTGTGAGACATGGCGCAGATAGGCCGAGAGGCGGCAAGAGAAATGCCCCAGAACTCAAGAACCCGGCCACGCCCTCCGCTTCTACCACCACCAGCAACACCAACCCAGGGGCCTGCTTTCGCGGTCCCCCTAGCCAAGGTGAGGCAAGTCCCACTTGAATGTCATCCCGTTCCTCTTGGGAACGCTGGACCGCGCTCAACCTTAACTGTGCGTTGAGGTGGAAGTTGGATTTCTCTTTGCATGACAGTGTCTCTGCACAAGGCCGTGGAGGGGCACACGGATCCACCTGGCTCGCTCTCTAGCTGGATTCAGGTGGAACGGAGGACCATGAACACTCAGGACTTTTTCTGCTTGGGTCCTGTGCTTTTCAGGTTTCGGGCCTAAGAGGCCCATCACCTCGTTATTCCTTTTTTCTGAGTATTAAAAAAAAAAAAAAAAAAAAAAAAGAAACCTGGACATTCCACCTGTCACCTCAAAAGGGTCCTCGGTGTTCCTTTTCTACTCCTGAATTCAGCGACATAGTGCTGATCTCCATCCATTGGACGCGAGTCCCCGTTCTCTTGGGGACTCCTGGACACTCTGGGAAATGCCAGAAAGCCTCGGGGAATGGCCCCGTCCGCTGCTGTACCAGACCGGGTCCTGCGAAAGATGCATCTTCCGAGCCTCCTCCCTGCACGTCCCGTTGGACCTGCCCCGATTCTACCTCAGGGACCCACTGGAGGAGAGGCACAGGGATGCTGCCTCAGCAGCAGACCCTTCTAGCGCTGAGCAGGCTGTCCCCAGGCAGGCAGAGTCCGACGGGTCCTTCCTCCTGGGACTCCAGCAGGCCTAGGAAAGCAGCGGTCCCCCTCGGCTGATGCCCAGAGAGACTCCATTACGCAAGCTTTGCCACCGAACCCATCGGTCGGTGCGCCTCTGATCACAGGCCAAGGGCCTGCGCACCCCCAAAGACAACCGGGGTCCCCGGAAGGCCCCCAGGCTGAAATGAGCACCACCGGGAATGGCCGGCCTCCAAGACAACTTGGGGGCATGGACACCACAAGACAGGGTCGCAGGTCTCAACGAGGCGGATGCCTGGTGTCTGAGGGGGGCCGGGCCGGGCCTGGCCTCGCCTTGGCGTCCACCTCGCCTGGAAGCGTCTGGGTACGGGCCCCGCAGGATGCCCCGCGGCCCACCTTCCTCCCTAGGCCGCAAGGAGCAACACCCCGGCGCCGGCCAGTCCCGGCGGGCACCGGCGCCACTGGCCACGGAACTCAGCTCTGGCAGTGGCCCCTCCTCACTGGCGTGCAGTGCGGCCGAGGGAGCCGCCCGGGGCCGAGGACCCAACTAGGCCGTCACCCCGGGTGCTCCCACGGAAACGGGCACCAGGCAAACTGCCCACGGCCCCGAGCCCAGGCTCCTTGGCGGAGGCCTCCGCTAGTCCCGCCCAGATCATGGCCGCCACCAGCCTCCCGGGCCTTGGCTTCCTGTACGGCAACCGCCAGGCGTCCCGGCTGTCCAGCTAGACCTGGCGCCTGTGTCTGGGGCTTCCAGGGCGCGAACTGGCGGCGGACCCTGCTTCCCTCGGGCCTCCAGAGACCTCGGATCCGTCCGGGCACCGGTCCTAGTCCTGCCTGCTCCCCCAGGGCAGTCCCAAGCCACTCCTCCCCAGGCGAGCACAGGGACCGGTGCTCGATTGCCAAGCGGGTTCCTCTTGATGGCAGTATTGCTCCAGAAATGCCCACCTGCCCTTCCCCCATGTCCACTCCCTCCGCCCTCTGCGGAGGAAAAAACGCCAAGAGCGCTCCGCACATGGCCCTTCAGCATCTCGGCCGCTTTGGGCCAGCTCTGGCCCACCTGCCGGACCCTGTCCTTGGCAGACGGGACTCGGCAGGGTCCTTCTACTAGCCTGCCTTCCTGACAAACCAGAAAGCGGTCCCCTTGGGCCGCCCTGGGGATGCAGCCCAACTAACCGCATCCCTAACCATGCCTTTGGGATGGGGAGGATGGTGGAACCCGCAGGGAAGAGAAGGAGACTGGGCACATAGTAGGATGCCAGCCCTAGCTCTGCCCTCCGGGACACAATTGCACTTGGGCGTACTCACGGGTCACTGCAAAGCCAGCTTGACCAAGAGGTCAAAGGCGACCGGCGTCCCACTGACCCCTGGGGTTTTGGCCTCAGACTTGAGGTGAACCTACAATTCCGGAAGAGCGGGACCGGGTCCCGGGCCCTTCCCTTGTGGCAGCAGCGGCAAGGTGCTGGTGGAAGAGCCCTGGCCAGCATAGGTCAGACAGGAGGGGAGCCAGCTGCCACCCCAAACACACCTGTCCTCCTCACACCTGGCCTACGTCCAACTCTCCACGGCCCTGCCCGGAAGGCTGGACGTAGAAATCCCACAGAGGCGTGCATGCCGTTGAGGGCTCGTGGGTGCCATGGAGGGGCGGTAGATGGCCCAGCCCCAAGTGTACCGATCTTCCTCCCCAAACCTATTCTGTGACGGAAACCCGATGTTCACCTCGTCAAGCAGTCAAGGCGTGGGCAGAGGCCTGACGTCTGCTGCAGGAACACAGTGACATTGAATGCTCTTCCCAAGACAGACAAATCACTAGGGACACACTATGCCAAGCTGCTACCTCCCTGGCCCTTTCCGGACTCTTTGACCCCCACGGACTTTCCCTAGGGATTTTCCACGACACACTTTCTTCTTTCTCTCTCTCTCTCTCTCTCTCTCTCTCTCTCTCTCTCTCTCTCTCTGTCTCTCGCTCTCTCTGTCTCTCTCAATCCCATAATCACTCTCTCTCTCGTGCCAGGTTCGCGCCCAGCGCTCTCTCGCCCACTTCTACTGGGGCCTGCTTCCTCTCCTGCTCTCTCTGTCTCAACGTCATTGATTTTCTCGTACTGCCCGGGACGTCTTGCCCACGTGTGCCTTTAAAACGCTAAGAGATGCAACTGAACGTGTGAGACATGGCGCAGATAGGCCGAGAGGCGGCAAGAGAAATGCCCCAGAACTCAAGAACCCGGCCACGCCCTCCGCTTCTACCACCACCAGCAACACCAACCCAGGGGCCTGCTTTCGCGGTCCCCCTAGCCAAGGTGAGGCAAGTCCCACTTGAATGTCATCCCGTTCCTCTTGGGAACGCTGGACCGCGCTCAACCTTAACTGTGCGTTGAGGTGGAAGTTGGATTTCTCTTTGCATGACAGTGTCTCTGCACAAGGCCGTGGAGGGGCACACGGATCCACCTGGCTCGCTCTCTAGCTGGATTCAGGTGGAACGGAGGACCATGAACACTCAGGACTTTTTCTGCTTGGGTCCTGTGCTTTTCAGGTTTCGGGCCTAAGAGGCCCATCACCTCCTTATACCTTTTTTCTGAGTATTAAAAAAAAAAAAACAAACAAAAAAAGAAACCTGGACATTCCACCTGTCACCTCAGAAGGGTCCTCGGTGTTCCTTTTCTACTCCTGAATTCAGCGACATAGTGCTGATCTCCATCCATTGGACGCGAGTCCCCGTTCTCTTGGGGACTCCTGGACACTCTGGGAAATGCCAGAAAGCCTCGGGGAATGGCCCCGTCCGCTGCTGTACCAGACCGGGTCCTGCGAAAGATGCATCTTCCGAGCCTCCTCCCTGCACGTCCCGTTGGACCTGCCCCGATTCTACCTCAGGGACCCACTGGAGGAGAGGCACAGGGATGCTGCCTCAGCAGCAGACCCTTCTAGCGCTGAGCAGGCTGTCCCCAGGCAGGCAGAGTCCGACGGGTCCTTCCTCCTGGGACTCCAGCAGGCCTAGGAAAGCAGCGGTCCCCCTCGGCTGATGCCCAGAGAGACTCCATTACGCAAGCTTTGCCACCGAACCCATCGGTCGGTGCGCCTCTGATCACAGGCCAAGGGCCTGCGCACCCCCAAAGACAACCGGGGTCCCCGGAAGGCCCCCAGGCTGAAATGAGCACCACCGGGAATGGCCGGCCTCCAAGACAACTTGGGGGCATGGACACCACAAGACAGGGTCGCAGGTCTCAACGAGGCGGATGCCTGGTGTCTGAGGGGGGCCGGGCCGGGCCTGGCCTCGCCTTGGCGTCCACCTCGCCTGGAAGCGTCTGGGTACGGGCCCCGCAGGATGCCCCGCGGCCCACCTTCCTCCCTAGGCCGCAAGGAGCAACACCCCGGCGCCGGCCAGTCCCGGCGGGCACCGGCGCCACTGGCCACGGAACTCAGCTCTGGCAGTGGCCCCTCCTCACTGGCGTGCAGTGCGGCCGAGGGAGCCGCCCGGGGCCGAGGACCCAACTAGGCCGTCACCCCGGGTGCTCCCACGGAAACGGGCACCAGGCAAACTGCCCACGGCCCCGAGCCCAGGCTCCTTGGCGGAGGCCTCCGCTAGTCCCGCCCAGATCATGGCCGCCACCAGCCTCCCGGGCCTTGGCTTCCTGTACGGCAACCGCCAGGCGTCCCGGCTGTCCAGCTAGACCTGGCGCCTGTGTCTGGGGCTTCCAGGGCGCGAACTGGCGGCGGACCCTGCTTCCCTCGGGCCTCCAGAGACCTCGGATCCGTCCGGGCACCGGTCCTAGTCCTGCCTGCTCCCCCAGGGCAGTCCCAAGCCACTCCTCCCCAGGCGAGCACAGGGACCGGTGCTCGATTGCCAAGCGGGTTCCTCTTGATGGCAGTATTGCTCCAGAAATGCCCACCTGCCCTTCCCCCATGTCCACTCCCTCCGCCCTCTGCGGAGGAAAAAACGCCAAGAGCGCTCCGCACATGGCCCTTCAGCATCTCGGCCGCTTTGGGCCAGCTCTGGCCCACCTGCCGGACCCTGTCCTTGGCAGACGGGACTCGGCAGGGTCCTTCTACTAGCCTGCCTTCCTGACAAACCAGAAAGCGGTCCCCTTGGGCCGCCCTGGGGATGCAGCCCAACTAACCGCATCCCTAACCATGCCTTTGGGATGGGGAGGATGGTGGAACCCGCAGGGAAGAGAAGGAGACTGGGCACATAGTAGGATGCCAGCCCTAGCTCTGCCCTCCGGGACACAATTGCACTTGGGCGTACTCACGGGTCACTGCAAAGCCAGCTTGACCAAGAGGTCAAAGGCGACCGGCGTCCCACTGACCCCTGGGGTTTTGGCCTCAGACTTGAGGTGAACCTACAATTCCGGAAGAGCGGGACCGGGTCCCGGGCCCTTCCCTTGTGGCAGCAGCGGCAAGGTGCTGGTGGAAGAGCCCTGGCCAGCATAGGTCAGACAGGAGGGGAGCCAGCTGCCACCCCAAACACACCTGTCCTCCTCACACCTGGCCTACGTCCAACTCTCCACGGCCCTGCCCGGAAGGCTGGACGTAGAAATCCCACAGAGGCGTGCATGCCGTTGAGGGCTCGTGGGTGCCATGGAGGGGCGGTAGATGGCCCAGCCCCAAGTGTACCGATCTTCCTCCCCAAACCTATTCTGTGACGGAAACCCGATGTTCACCTCGTCAAGCAGTCAAGGCGTGGGCAGAGGCCTGACGTCTGCTGCAGGAACACAGTGACATTGAATGCTCTTCCCAAGACAGACAAATCACTAGGGACACACTATGCCAAGCTGCTACCTCCCTGGCCCTTTCCGGACTCTTTGACCCCCACGGACTTTCCCTAGGGATTTTCCACGACACACTTTCTTCTTTCTCTCTCTCTCTCTCTCTCTCTCTCTCTCTCTCTCTCTCTCTGTCTCTCGCTCTCTCTGTCTCTCTCAATCCCATAATCACTCTCTCTCTCGTGCCAGGTTCGCGCCCAGCGCTCTCTCGCCCACTTCTACTGGGGCCTGCTTCCTCTCCTGCTCTCTCTGTCTCAACGTCATTGATTTTCTCGTACTGCCCGGGACGTCTTGCCCACGTGTGCCTTTAAAACGCTAAGAGATGCAACTGAACGTGTGAGACATGGCGCAGATAGGCCGAGAGGCGGCAAGAGAAATGCCCCAGAACTCAAGAACCCGGCCACGCCCTCCGCTTCTACCACCACCAGCAACACCAACCCAGGGGCCTGCTTTCGCGGTCCCCCTAGCCAAGGTGAGGCAAGTCCCACTTGAATGTCATCCCGTTCCTCTTGGGAACGCTGGACCGCGCTCAACCTTAACTGTGCGTTGAGGTGGAAGTTGGATTTCTCTTTGCATGACAGTGTCTCTGCACAAGGCCGTGGAGGGGCACACGGATCCACCTGGCTCGCTCTCTAGCTGGATTCAGGTGGAACGGAGGACCATGAACACTCAGGACTTTTTCTGCTTGGGTCCTGTGCTTTTCAGGTTTCGGGCCTAAGAGGCCCATCACCTCCTTATACCTTTTTTCTGAGTATTAAAAAAAAAAAAACAAACAAAAAAAGAAACCTGGACATTCCACCTGTCACCTCAGAAGGGTCCTCGGTGTTCCTTTTCTACTCCTGAATTCAGCGACATAGTGCTGATCTCCATCCATTGGACGCGAGTCCCCGTTCTCTTGGGGACTCCTGGACACTCTGGGAAATGCCAGAAAGCCTCGGGGAATGGCCCCGTCCGCTGCTGTACCAGACCGGGTCCTGCGAAAGATGCATCTTCCGAGCCTCCTCCCTGCACGTCCCGTTGGACCTGCCCCGATTCTACCTCAGGGACCCACTGGAGGAGAGGCACAGGGATGCTGCCTCAGCAGCAGACCCTTCTAGCGCTGAGCAGGCTGTCCCCAGGCAGGCAGAGTCCGACGGGTCCTTCCTCCTGGGACTCCAGCAGGCCTAGGAAAGCAGCGGTCCCCCTCGGCTGATGCCCAGAGAGACTCCATTACGCAAGCTTTGCCACCGAACCCATCGGTCGGTGCGCCTCTGATCACAGGCCAAGGGCCTGCGCACCCCCAAAGACAACCGGGGTCCCCGGAAGGCCCCCAGGCTGAAATGAGCACCACCGGGAATGGCCGGCCTCCAAGACAACTTGGGGGCATGGACACCACAAGACAGGGTCGCAGGTCTCAACGAGGCGGATGCCTGGTGTCTGAGGGGGGCCGGGCCGGGCCTGGCCTCGCCTTGGCGTCCACCTCGCCTGGAAGCGTCTGGGTACGGGCCCCGCAGGATGCCCCGCGGCCCACCTTCCTCCCTAGGCCGCAAGGAGCAACACCCCGGCGCCGGCCAGTCCCGGCGGGCACCGGCGCCACTGGCCACGGAACTCAGCTCTGGCAGTGGCCCCTCCTCACTGGCGTGCAGTGCGGCCGAGGGAGCCGCCCGGGGCCGAGGACCCAACTAGGCCGTCACCCCGGGTGCTCCCACGGAAACGGGCACCAGGCAAACTGCCCACGGCCCCGAGCCCAGGCTCCTTGGCGGAGGCCTCCGCTAGTCCCGCCCAGATCATGGCCGCCACCAGCCTCCCGGGCCTTGGCTTCCTGTACGGCAACCGCCAGGCGTCCCGGCTGTCCAGCTAGACCTGGCGCCTGTGTCTGGGGCTTCCAGGGCGCGAACTGGCGGCGGACCCTGCTTCCCTCGGGCCTCCAGAGACCTCGGATCCGTCCGGGCACCGGTCCTAGTCCTGCCTGCTCCCCCAGGGCAGTCCCAAGCCACTCCTCCCCAGGCGAGCACAGGGACCGGTGCTCGATTGCCAAGCGGGTTCCTCTTGATGGCAGTATTGCTCCAGAAATGCCCACCTGCCCTTCCCCCATGTCCACTCCCTCCGCCCTCTGCGGAGGAAAAAACGCCAAGAGCGCTCCGCACATGGCCCTTCAGCATCTCGGCCGCTTTGGGCCAGCTCTGGCCCACCTGCCGGACCCTGTCCTTGGCAGACGGGACTCGGCAGGGTCCTTCTACTAGCCTGCCTTCCTGACAAACCAGAAAGCGGTCCCCTTGGGCCGCCCTGGGGATGCAGCCCAACTAACCGCATCCCTAACCATGCCTTTGGGATGGGGAGGATGGTGGAACCCGCAGGGAAGAGAAGGAGACTGGGCACATAGTAGGATGCCAGCCCTAGCTCTGCCCTCCGGGACACAATTGCACTTGGGCATACTCACGGGTCACTGCAAAGCCAGCTTGACCAAGAGGTCAAAGGCGACCGGCGTCCCACTGACCCCTGGGGTTTTGGCCTCAGACTTGAGGTGAACCTACAATTCCGGAAGAGCGGGACCGGGTCCCGGGCCCTTCCCTTGTGGCAGCAGCGGCAAGGTGCTGGTGGAAGAGCCCTGGCCAGCATAGGTCAGACAGGAGGGGAGCCAGCTGCCACCCCAAACACACCTGTCCTCCTCACACCTGGCCTACGTCCAACTCTCCACGGCCCTGCCCGGAAGGCTGGACATAGAAATCCCACAGAGGCGTGCATGCCGTTGAGGGCTCGTGGGTGCCATGGAGGGGCGGTAGATGGCCCAGCCCCAAGTGTACCGATCTTCCTCCCCAAACCTATTCTGTGACGGAAACCCGATGTTCACCTCGTCAAGCAGTCAAGGCGTGGGCAGAGGCCTGACGTCTGCTGCAGGAACACAGTGACATTGAATGCTCTTCCCAAGACAGACAAATCACTAGGGACACACTATGCCAAGCTGCTACCTCCCTGGCCCTTTCCGGACTCTTTGACCCCCACGGACTTTCCCTAGGGATTTTCCACGACACACTTTCTTCTCTCTCTCTCTCTCTCTCTCTCGCTCTCTGTCTCTCGCTCTCTCTGTCTCTCTCAATCCCATAATCACTCTCTCTCTCGTGCCAGGTTCGCGCCCAGCGCTCTCTCGCCCACTTCTACTGGGGCCTGCTTCCTCTCCTGCTCTCTCTGTCTCAACGTCATTGATTTTCTCGTACTGCCCGGGACGTCTTGCCCACGTGTGCCTTTAAAACGCTAAGAGATGCAACTGAACGTGTGAGACATGGCGCAGATAGGCCGAGAGGCGGCAAGAGAAATGCCCCAGAACTCAAGAACCCGGCCACGCCCTCCGCTTCTACCACCACCAGCAACACCAACCCAGGGGCCTGCTTTCGCGGTCCCCCTAGCCAAGGTGAGGCAAGTCCCACTTGAATGTCATCCCGTTCCTCTTGGGAACGCTGGACCGCGCTCAACCTTAACTGTGCGTTGAGGTGGAAGTTGGATTTCTCTTTGCATGACAGTGTCTCTGCACAAGGCCGTGGAGGGGCACACGGATCCACCTGGCTCGCTCTCTAGCTGGATTCAGGTGGAACGGAGGACCATGAACACTCAGGACTTTTTCTGCTTGGGTCCTGTGCTTTTCAGGTTTCGGGCCTAAGAGGCCCATCACCTCGTTATTCCTTTTTTCTGAGTATTAAAAAAAAAAAAAAAAAAAAAAAAGAAACCTGGACATTCCACCTGTCACCTCAGAAGGGTCCTCGGTGTTCCTTTTCTACTCCTGAATTCAGCGACATAGTGCTGATCTCCATCCATTGGACGCGAGTCCCCGTTCTCTTGGGGACTCCTGGACACTCTGGGAAATGCCAGAAAGCCTCGGGGAATGGCCCCGTCCGCTGCTGTACCAGACCGGGTCCTGCGAAAGATGCATCTTCCGAGCCTCCTCCCTGCACGTCCCATTGGACCTGCCCCGATTCTACCTCAGGGACCCACTGGAGGAGAGGCACAGGGATGCTGCCTCAGCAGCAGACCCTTCTAGCGCTGAGCAGGCTGTCCCCAGGCAGGCAGAGTCCGACGGGTCCTTCCTCCTGGGACTCCAGCAGGCCTAGGAAAGCAGCGGTCCCCCTCGGCTGATGCCCAGAGAGACTCCATTACGCAAGCTTTGCCACCGAACCCATCGGTCGGTGCGCCTCTGATCACAGGCCAAGGGCCTGCGCACCCCCAAAGACAACCGGGGTCCCCGGAAGGCCCCCAGGCTGAAATGAGCACCACCGGGAATGGCCGGCCTCCAAGACAACTTGGGGGCATGGACACCACAAGACAGGGTCGCAGGTCTCAACGAGGCGGATGCCTGGTGTCTGAGGGGGGCCGGGCCGGGCCTGGCCTCGCCTTGGCGTCCACCTCGCCTGGAAGCGTCTGGGTACGGGCCCCGCAGGATGCCCCGCGGCCCACCTTCCTCCCTAGGCCGCAAGGAGCAACACCCCGGCGCCGGCCAGTCCCGGCGGGCACCGGCGCCACTGGCCACGGAACTCAGCTCTGGCAGTGGCCCCTCCTCACTGGCGTGCAGTGCGGCCGAGGGAGCCGCCCGGGGCCGAGGACCCAACTAGGCCGTCACCCCGGGTGCTCCCACGGAAACGGGCACCAGGCAAACTGCCCACGGCCCCGAGCCCAGGCTCCTTGGCGGAGGCCTCCGCTAGTCCCGCCCAGATCATGGCCGCCACCAGCCTCCCGGGCCTTGGCTTCCTGTACGGCAACCGCCAGGCGTCCCGGCTGTCCAGCTAGACCTGGCGCCTGTGTCTGGGGCTTCCAGGGCGCGAACTGGCGGCGGACCCTGCTTCCCTCGGGCCTCCAGAGACCTCGGATCCGTCCGGGCACCGGTCCTAGTCCTGCCTGCTCCCCCAGGGCAGTCCCAAGCCACTCCTCCCCAGGCGAGCACAGGGACCGGTGCTCGATTGCCAAGCGGGTTCCTCTTGATGGCAGTATTGCTCCAGAAATGCCCACCTGCCCTTCCCCCATGTCCACTCCCTCCGCCCTCTGCGGAGGAAAAAACGCCAAGAGCGCTCCGCACATGGCCCTTCAGCATCTCGGCCGCTTTGGGCCAGCTCTGGCCCACCTGCCGGACCCTGTCCTTGGCAGACGGGACTCGGCAGGGTCCTTCTACTAGCCTGCCTTCCTGACAAACCAGAAAGCGGTCCCCTTGGGCCGCCCTGGGGATGCAGCCCAACTAACCGCATCCCTAACCATGCCTTTGGGATGGGGAGGATGGTGGAACCCGCAGGGAAGAGAAGGAGACTGGGCACATAGTAGGATGCCAGCCCTAGCTCTGCCCTCCGGGACACAATTGCACTTGGGCGTACTCACGGGTCACTGCAAAGCCAGCTTGACCAAGAGGTCAAAGGCGACCGGCGTCCCACTGACCCCTGGGGTTTTGGCCTCAGACTTGAGGTGAACCTACAATTCCGGAAGAGCGGGACCGGGTCCCGGGCCCTTCCCTTGTGGCAGCAGCGGCAAGGTGCTGGTGGAAGAGCCCTGGCCAGCATAGGTCAGACAGGAGGGGAGCCAGCTGCCACCCCAAACACACCTGTCCTCCTCACACCTGGCCTACGTCCAACTCTCCACGGCCCTGCCCGGAAGGCTGGACGTAGAAATCCCACAGAGGCGTGCATGCCGTTGAGGGCTCGTGGGTGCCATGGAGGGGCGGTAGATGGCCCAGCCCCAAGTGTACCGATCTTCCTCCCCAAACCTATTCTGTGACGGAAACCCGATGTTCACCTCGTCAAGCAGTCAAGGCGTGGGCAGAGGCCTGACGTCTGCTGCAGGAACAGTGACATTGAATGCTCTTCCCAAGACAGACAAATCACTAGGGACACACTATGCCAAGCTGCTACCTCCCTGGCCCTTTCCGGACTCTTTGACCCCCACGGACTTTCCCTAGGGATTTTCCACGACACACTTTCTTCTTTCTCTCTCTCTCTCTCTCTCTCTCTCTCTCTCTCTCTCTCTGTCTCTCGCTCTCTCTGTCTCTCTCAATCCCATAATCACTCTCTCTCTCGTGCCAGGTTCGCGCCCAGCGCTCTCTCGCCCACTTCTACTGGGGCCTGCTTCCTCTCCTGCTCTCTCTGTCTCAACGTCATTGATTTTCTCGTACTGCCCGGGACGTCTTGCCCACGTGTGCCTTTAAAACGCTAAGAGATGCAACTGAACGTGTGAGACATGGCGCAGATAGGCCGAGAGGCGGCAAGAGAAATGCCCCAGAACTCAAGAACCCGGCCACGCCCTCCGCTTCTACCACCACCAGCAACACCAACCCAGGGGCCTGCTTTCGCGGTCCCCCTAGCCAAGGTGAGGCAAGTCCCACTTGAATGTCATCCCGTTCCTCTTGGGAACGCTGGACCGCGCTCAACCTTAACTGTGCGTTGAGGTGGAAGTTGGATTTCTCTTTGCATGACAGTGTCTCTGCACAAGGCCGTGGAGGGGCACACGGATCCACCTGGCTCGCTCTCTAGCTGGATTCAGGTGGAACGGAGGACCATGAACACTCAGGACTTTTTCTGCTTGGGTCCTGTGCTTTTCAGGTTTCGGGCCTAAGAGGCCCATCACCTCCTTATACCTTTTTTCTGAGTATTAAAAAAAAAAAAAAAAAAAAGAAACCTGGACATTCCACCTGTCACCTCAGAAGGGTCCTCGGTGTTCCTTTTCTACTCCTGAATTCAGTGACATAGTGCTGATCTCCATCCATTGGACGCGAGTCCCCGTTCTCTTGGGGACTCCTGGACACTCTGGGAAATGCCAGAAAGCCTCGGGGAATGGCCCCGTCCGCTGCTGTACCAGACCGGGTCCTGCGAAAGATGCATCTTCCGAGCCTCCTCCCTGCACGTCCCGTTGGACCTGCCCCGATTCTACCTCAGGGACCCACTGGAGGAGAGGCACAGGGATGCTGCCTCAGCAGCAGACCCTTCTAGCGCTGAGCAGGCTGTCCCCAGGCAGGCAGAGTCCGACGGGTCCTTCCTCCTGGGACTCCAGCAGGCCTAGGAAAGCAGCGGTCCCCCTCGGCTGATGCCCAGAGAGACTCCATTACGCAAGCTTTGCCACCGAACCCATCGGTCGGTGCGCCTCTGATCACAGGCCAAGGGCCTGCGCACCCCCAAAGACAACCGGGGTCCCCGGAAGGCCCCCAGGCTGAAATGAGCACCACCGGGAATGGCCGGCCTCCAAGACAACTTGGGGGCATGGACACCACAAGACAGGGTCGCAGGTCTCAACGAGGCGGATGCCTGGTGTCTGAGGGGGGCCGGGCCGGGCCTGGCCTCGCCTTGGCGTCCACCTCGTCTGGAAGCGTCTGGGTACGGGCCCCGCAGGATGCCCCGCGGCCCACCTTCCTCCCTAGGCCGCAAGGAGCAACACCCCGGCGCCGGCCAGTCCCGGCGGGCACCGGCGCCACTGGCCACGGAACTCAGCTCTGGCAGTGGCCCCTCCTCACTGGCGTGCAGTGCGGCCGAGGGAGCCGCCCGGGGCCGAGGACCCAACTAGGCCGTCACCCCGGGTGCTCCCACGGAAACGGGCACCAGGCAAACTGCCCACGGCCCCGAGCCCAGGCTCCTTGGCGGAGGCCTCCGCTAGTCCCGCCCAGATCACGGCCGCCACCAGCCTCCCGGGCCTTGGCTTCCTGTACGGCAACCGCCAGGCGTCCCGGCTGTCCAGCTAGACCTGGCGCCTGTGTCTGGGGCTTCCAGGGCGCGAACTGGCGGCGGACCCTGCTTCCCTCGGGCCTCCAGAGACCTCGGATCCGTCCGGGCACCGGTCCTAGTCCTGCCTGCTCCCCCAGGGCAGTCCCAAGCCACTCCTCCCCAGGCGAGCACAGGGACCGGTGCTCGATTGCCAAGCGGGTTCCTCTTGATGGCAGTATTGCTCCAGAAATGCCCACCTGCCCTTCCCCCATGTCCACTCCCTCCGCCCTCTGCGGAGGAAAAAACGCCAAGAGCGCTCCGCACATGGCCCTTCAGCATCTCGGCCGCTTTGGGCCAGCTCTGGCCCACCTGCCGGACCCTGTCCTTGGCAGACGGGACTCGGCAGGGTCCTTCTACTAGCCTGCCTTCCTGACAAACCAGAAAGCGGTCCCCTTGGGCCGCCCTGGGGATGCAGCCCAACTAACCGCATCCCTAACCATGCCTTTGGGATGGGGAGGATGGTGGAACCCGCAGGGAAGAGAAGGAGACTGGGCACATAGTAGGATGCCAGCCCTAGCTCTGCCCTCCGGGACACAATTGCACTTGGGCGTACTCACGGGTCACTGCAAAGCCAGCTTGACCAAGAGGTCAAAGGCGACCGGCGTCCCACTGACCCCTGGGGTTTTGGCCTCAGACTTGAGGTGAACCTACAATTCCGGAAGAGCGGGACCGGGTCCCGGGCCCTTCCCTTGTGGCAGCAGCGGCAAGGTGCTGGTGGAAGAGCCCTGGCCAGCATAGGTCAGACAGGAGGGGAGCCAGCTGCCACCCCAAACACACCTGTCCTCCTCACACCTGGCCTACGTCCAACTCTCCACGGCCCTGCCCGGAAGGCTGGACGTAGAAATCCCACAGAGGCGTGCATGCCGTTGAGGGCTCGTGGGTGCCATGGAGGGGCGGTAGATGGCCCAGCCCCAAGTGTACCGATCTTCCTCCCCAAACCTATTCTGTGACGGAAACCCGATGTTCACCTCGTCAAGCAGTCAAGGCGTGGGCAGAGGCCTGACGTCTGCTGCAGGAACACAGTGACATTGAATGCTCTTCCCAAGACAGACAAATCACTAGGGTCACACTATGCCAAGCTGCTACCTCCCTGGCCCTTTCTGGACTCTTTGACCCCCACGGACTTTCCCTAGGGATTTTCCACGACACACTTTCTTCTGTCTCTCTCTCTCTCTCTCTCTCTCTCTCTCTCTCTCTCTCTCTGTCTCTCGCTCTCTCTGTCTCTCTCAATCCCATAATCACTCTCTCTCTCGTGCCAGGTTCGCGCCCAGCGCTCTCTCGCCCACTTCTACTGGGGCCTGCTTCCTCTCCTGCTCTCTCTGTCTCAACGTCATTGATTTTCTCGTACTGCCCGGGACGTCTTGCCCACGTGTGCCTTTAAAACGCTAAGAGATGCAACTGAACGTGTGAGACATGGCGCAGATAGGCCGAGAGGCGGCAAGAGAAATGCCCCAGAACTCAAGAACCCGGCCACGCCCTCCGCTTCTACCACCACCAGCAACACCAACCCAGGGGCCTGCTTTCGCGGTCCCCCTAGCCAAGGTGAGGCAAGTCCCACTTGAATGTCATCCCGTTCCTCTTGGGAACGCTGGACCGCGCTCAACCTTAACTGTGCGTTGAGGTGGAAGTTGGATTTCTCTTTGCATGACAGTGTCTCTGCACAAGGCCGTGGAGGGGCACACGGATCCACCTGGCTCGCTCTCTAGCTGGATTCAGGTGGAACGGAGGACCATGAACACTCAGGACTTTTTCTGCTTGGGTCCTGTGCTTTTCAGGTTTCGGGCCGAAGAGGCCCATCACCTCCTTATACCTTTTTTCTGAGTATTAAAAAAAAAAAAAAAAAAAAAAAAAGAAACCTGGACATTCCACCTGTCACCTCAGAAGGGTCCTCGGTGTTCCTTTTCTACTCCTGAATTCAGCGACATAGTGCTGATCTCCATCCATTGGACGCGAGTCCCCGTTCTCTTGGGGACTCCTGGACACTCTGGGAAATGCCAGAAAGCCTCGGGGAATGGCCCCGTCCGCTGCTGTACCAGACCGGGTCCTGCGAAAGATGCATCTTCCGAGCCTCCTCCCTGCACGTCCCGTTGGACCTGCCCCGATTCTACCTCAGGGACCCACTGGAGGAGAGGCACAGGGATGCTGCCTCAGCAGCAGACCCTTCTAGCGCTGAGCAGGCTGTCCCCAGGCAGGCAGAGTCCGACGGGTCCTTCCTCCTGGGACTCCAGCAGGCCTAGGAAAGCAGCGGTCCCCCTCGGCTGATGCCCAGAGAGACTCCATTACGCAAGCTTTGCCACCGAACCCATCGGTCGGTGCGCCTCTGATCACAGGCCAAGGGCCTGCGTACCCCCAAAGACAACCGGGGTCCCCGGAAGGCCCCCAGGCTGAAATGAGCACCACCGGGAATGGCCGGCCTCCAAGACAACTTGGGGGCATGGACACCACAAGACAGGGTCGCAGGTCTCAACGAGGCGGATGCCTGGTGTCTGAGGGGGGCCGGGCCGGGCCTGGCCTCGCCTTGGCGTCCACCTCGTCTGGAAGCGTCTGGGTACGGGCCCCGCAGGATGCCCCGCGGCCCACCTTCCTCCCTAGGCCGCAAGGAGCAACACCCCGGCGCCGGCCAGTCCCGGCGGGCACCGGCGCCACTGGCCACGGAACTCAGCTCTGGCAGTGGCCCCTCCTCACTGGCGTGCAGTGCGGCCGAGGGAGCCGCCCGGGGCCGAGGACCCAACTAGGCCGTCACCCCGGGTGCTCCCACGGAAACGGGCACCAGGCAAACTGCCCACGGCCCCGAGCCCAGGCTCCTTGGCGGAGGCCTCCGCTAGTCCCGCCCAGATCATGGCCGCCACCAGCCTCCCGGGCCTTGGCTTCCTGTACGGCAACCGCCAGGCGTCCCGGCTGTCCAGCTAGACCTGGCGCCTGTGTCTGGGGCTTCCAGGGCGCGAACTGGCGGCGGACCCTGCTTCCCTCGGGCCTCCAGAGACCTCGGATCCGTCCGGGCACCGGTCCTAGTCCTGCCTGCTCCCCCAGGGCAGTCCCAAGCCACTCCTCCCCAGGCGAGCACAGGGACCGGTGCTCGATTGCCAAGCGGGTTCCTCTTGATGGCAGTATTGCTCCAGAAATGCCCACCTGCCCTTCCCCCATGTCCACTCCCTCCGCCCTCTGCGGAGGAAAAAACGCCAAGAGCGCTCCGCACATGGCCCTTCAGCATCTCGGCCGCTTTGGGCCAGCTCTGGCCCACCTGCCGGACCCTGTCCTTGGCAGACGGGACTCGGCAGGGTCCTTCTACTAGCCTGCCTTCCTGACAAACCAGAAAGCGGTCCCCTTGGGCCGCCCTGGGGATGCAGCCCAACTAACCGCATCCCTAACCATGCCTTTGGGATGGGGAGGATGGTGGAACCCGCAGGGAAGAGAAGGAGACTGGGCACATAGTAGGATGCCAGCCCTAGCTCTGCCCTCCGGGACACAATTGCACTTGGGCGTACTCACGGGTCACTGCAAAGCCAGCTTGACCAAGAGGTCAAAGGCGACCGGCGTCCCACTGACCCCTGGGGTTTTGGCCTCAGACTTGAGGTGAACCTACAATTCCGGAAGAGCGGGACCGGGTCCCGGGCCCTTCCCTTGTGGCAGCAGCGGCAAGGTGCTGGTGGAAGAGCCCTGGCCAGCATAGGTCAGACAGGAGGGGAGCCAGCTGCCACCCCAAACACACCTGTCCTCCTCACACCTGGCCTACGTCCAACTCTCCACGGCCCTGCCCGGAAGGCTGGACGTAGAAATCCCACAGAGGCGTGCATGCCGTTGAGGGCTCGTGGGTGCCATGGAGGGGCGGTAGATGGCCCAGCCCCAAGTGTACCGATCTTCCTCCCCAAACCTATTCTGTGACGGAAACCCGATGTTCACCTCGTCAAGCAGTCAAGGCGTGGGCAGAGGCCTGACGTCTGCTGCAGGAACACAGTGACATTGAATGCTCTTCCCAAGACAGACAAATCACTAGGGACACACTATGCCAAGCTGCTACCTCCCTGGCCCTTTCCGGACTCTTTGACCCCCACGGACTTTCCCTAGGGATTTTCCACGACACACTTTCTTATTTCTCTCTCTCTCTCTCTCTCTCTCTCTCTCTCTGTCTCTCGCTCTCTCTGTCTCTCTCAATCCCATAATCACTCTCTCTCTCGTGCCAGGTTCGCGCCCAGCGCTCTCTCGCCCACTTCTACTGGGGCCTGCTTCCTCTCCTGCTCTCTCTGTCTCAACGTCATTGATTTTCTCGTACTGCCCGGGACGTCTTGCCCACGTGTGCCTTTAAAACGCTAAGAGATGCAACTGAACGTGTGAGACATGGCGCAGATAGGCCGAGAGGCGGCAAGAGAAATGCCCCAGAACTCAAGAACCCGGCCACGCCCTCCGCTTCTACCACCACCAGCAACACCAACCCAGGGGCCTGCTTTCGCGGTCCCCCTAGCCAAGGTGAGGCAAGTCCCACTTGAATGTCATCCCGTTCCTCTTGGGAACGCTGGACCGCGCTCAACCTTAACTGTGCGTTGAGGTGGAAGTTGGATTTCTCTTTGCATGACAGTGTCTCTGCACAAGGCCGTGGAGGGGCACACGGATCCACCTGGCTCGCTCTCTAGCTGGATTCAGGTGGAACGGAGGACCATGAACACTCAGGACTTTTTCTGCTTGGGTCCTGTGCTTTTCAGGTTTCGGGCCTAAGAGGCCCATCACCTCGTTATTCCTTTTTTCTGAGTATTAAAAAAAAAAAAAAAAAAAAAAAAGAAACCTGGACATTCCACCTGTCACCTCAGAAGGGTCCTCGGTGTTCCTTTTCTACTCCTGAATTCAGCGACATAGTGCTGATCTCCATCCATTGGACGCGAGTCCCCGTTCTCTTGGGGACTCCTGGACACTCTGGGAAATGCCAGAAAGCCTCGGGGAATGGCCCCGTCCGCTGCTGTACCAGACCGGGTCCTGCGAAAGATGCATCTTCCGAGCCTCCTCCCTGCACGTCCCGTTGGACCTGCCCCGATTCTACCTCAGGGACCCACTGGAGGAGAGGCACAGGGATGCTGCCTCAGCAGCAGACCCTTCTAGCGCTGAGCAGGCTGTCCCCAGGCAGGCAGAGTCCGACGGGTCCTTCCTCCTGGGACTCCAGCAGGCCTAGGAAAGCAGCGGTCCCCCTCGGCTGATGCCCAGAGAGACTCCATTACGCAAGCTTTGCCACCGAACCCATCGGTCGGTGCGCCTCTGATCACAGGCCAAGGGCCTGCGCACCCCCAAAGACAACCGGGGTCCCCGGAAGGCCCCCAGGCTGAAATGAGCACCACCGGGAATGGCCGGCCTCCAAGACAACTTGGGGGCATGGACACCACAAGACAGGGTCGCAGGTCTCAACGAGGCGGATGCCTGGTGTCTGAGGGGGGCCGGGCCGGGCCTGGCCTCGCCTTGGCGTCCACCTCGCCTGGAAGCGTCTGGGTACGGGCCCCGCAGGATGCCCCGCGGCCCACCTTCCTCCCTAGGCCGCAAGGAGCAACACCCCGGCGCCGGCCAGTCCCGGCGGGCACCGGCGCCACTGGCCACGGAACTCAGCTCTGGCAGTGGCCCCTCCTCACTGGCGTGCAGTGCGGCCGAGGGAGCCGCCCGGGGCCGAGGACCCAACTAGGCCGTCACCCCGGGTGCTCCCACGGAAACGGGCACCAGGCAAACTGCCCACGGCCCCGAGCCCAGGCTCCTTGGCGGAGGCCTCCGCTAGTCCCGCCCAGATCATGGCCGCCACCAGCCTCCCGGGCCTTGGCTTCCTGTACGGCAACCGCCAGGCGTCCCGGCTGTCCAGCTAGACCTGGCGCCTGTGTCTGGGGCTTCCAGGGCGCGAACTGGCGGCGGACCCTGCTTCCCTCGGGCCTCCAGAGACCTCGGATCCGTCCGGGCACCGGTCCTAGTCCTGCCTGCTCCCCCAGGGCAGTCCCAAGCCACTCCTCCCCAGGCGAGCACAGGGACCGGTGCTCGATTGCCAAGCGGGTTCCTCTTGATGGCAGTATTGCTCCAGAAATGCCCACCTGCCCTTCCCCCATGTCCACTCCCTCCGCCCTCTGCGGAGGAAAAAACGCCAAGAGCGCTCCGCACATGGCCCTTCAGCATCTCGGCCGCTTTGGGCCAGCTCTGGCCCACCTGCCGGACCCTGTCCTTGGCAGACGGGACTCGGCAGGGTCCTTCTACTAGCCTGCCTTCCTGACAAACCAGAAAGCGGTCCCCTTGGGCCGCCCTGGGGATGCAGCCCAACTAACCGCATCCCTAACCATGCCTTTGGGATGGGGAGGATGGTGGAACCCGCAGGGAAGAGAAGGAGACTGGGCACATAGTAGGATGCCAGCCCTAGCTCTGCCCTCCGGGACACAATTGCACTTGGGCGTACTCACGGGTCACTGCAAAGCCAGCTTGACCAAGAGGTCAAAGGCGACCGGCGTCCCACTGACCCCTGGGGTTTTGGCCTCAGACTTGAGGTGAACCTACAATTCCGGAAGAGCGGGACCGGGTCCCGGGCCCTTCCCTTGTGGCAGCAGCGGCAAGGTGCTGGTGGAAGAGCCCTGGCCAGCATAGGTCAGACAGGAGGGGAGCCAGCTGCCACCCCAAACACACCTGTCCTCCTCACACCTGGCCTACGTCCAACTCTCCACGGCCCTGCCCGGAAGGCTGGACGTAGAAATCCCACAGAGGCGTGCATGCCGTTGAGGGCTCGTGGGTGCCATGGAGGGGCGGTAGATGGCCCAGCCCCAAGTGTACCGATCTTCCTCCCCAAACCTATTCTGTGACGGAAACCCGATGTTCACCTCGTCAAGCAGTCAAGGCGTGGGCAGAGGCCTGACGTCTGCTGCAGGAACACAGTGACATTGAATGCTCTTCCCAAGACAGACAAATCACTAGGGACACACTATGCCAAGCTGCTACCTCCCTGGCCCTTTCCGGACTCTTTGACCCCCACGGACTTTCCCTAGGGATTTTCCACGACACACTTTCTTCTTTCTCTCTCTCTCTCTCTCTCTCTCTCTCTCTGTCTCTCGCTCTCTCTGTCTCTCTCAATCCCATAATCACTCTCTCTCTCGTGCCAGGTTCGCGCCCAGCGCTCTCTCGCCCACTTCTACTGGGGCCTGCTTCCTCTCCTGCTCTCTCTGTCTCAACGTCATTGATTTTCTCGTACTGCCCGGGACGTCTTGCCCACGTGTGCCTTTAAAACGCTAAGAGATGCAACTGAACGTGTGAGACATGGCGCAGATAGGCCGAGAGGCGGCAAGAGAAATGCCCCAGAACTCAAGAACCCGGCCACGCCCTCCGCTTCTACCACCACCAGCAACACCAACCCAGGGGCCTGCTTTCGCGGTCCCCCTAGCCAAGGTGAGGCAAGTCCCACTTGAATGTCATCCCGTTCCTCTTGGGAACGCTGGACCGCGCTCAACCTTAACTGTGCGTTGAGGTGGAAGTTGGATTTCTCTTTGCATGACAGTGTCTCTGCACAAGGCCGTGGAGGGGCACACGGATCCACCTGGCTCGCTCTCTAGCTGGATTCAGGTGGAACGGAGGACCATGAACACTCAGGACTTTTTCTGCTTGGGTCCTGTGCTTTTCAGGTTTCGGGCCTAAGAGGCCCATCACCTCGTTATACCTTTTTTCTGAGTATTAAAAAAAAAAAAAAAAAAAAAAAAGAAACCTGGACATTCCACCTGTCACCTCAAAAGGGTCCTCGGTGTTCCTTTTCTACTCCTGAATTCAGCGACATAGTGCTGATCTCCATCCATTGGACGCGAGTCCCCGTTCTCTTGGGGACTCCTGGACACTCTGGGAAATGCCAGAAAGCCTCGGGGAATGGCCCCGTCCGCTGCTGTACCAGACCGGGTCCTGCGAAAGATGCATCTTCCGAGCCTCCTCCCTGCACGTCCCGTTGGACCTGCCCCGATTCTACCTCAGGGACCCACTGGAGGAGAGGCACAGGGATGCTGCCTCAGCAGCAGACCCTTCTAGCGCTGAGCAGGCTGTCCCCAGGCAGGCAGAGTCCGACGGGTCCTTCCTCCTGGGACTCCAGCAGGCCTAGGAAAGCAGCGGTCCCCCTCGGCTGATGCCCAGAGAGACTCCATTACGCAAGCTTTGCCACCGAACCCATCGGTCGGTGCGCCTCTGATCACAGGCCAAGGGCCTGCGCACCCCCAAAGACAACCGGGGTCCCCGGAAGGCCCCCAGGCTGAAATGAGCACCACCGGGAATGGCCGGCCTCCAAGACAACTTGGGGGCATGGACACCACAAGACAGGGTCGCAGGTCTCAACGAGGCGGATGCCTGGTGTCTGAGGGGGGCCGGGCCGGGCCTGGCCTCGCCTTGGCGTCCACCTCGCCTGGAAGCGTCTGGGTACGGGCCCCGCAGGATGCCCCGCGGCCCACCTTCCTCCCTAGGCCGCAAGGAGCAACACCCCGGCGCCGGCCAGTCCCGGCGGGCACCGGCGCCACTGGCCACGGAACTCAGCTCTGGCAGTGGCCCCTCCTCACTGGCGTGCAGTGCGGCCGAGGGAGCCGCCCGGGGCCGAGGACCCAACTAGGCCGTCACCCCGGGTGCTCCCACGGAAACGGGCACCAGGCAAACTGCCCACGGCCCCGAGCCCAGGCTCCTTGGCGGAGGCCTCCGCTAGTCCCGCCCAGATCATGGCCGCCACCAGCCTCCCGGGCCTTGGCTTCCTGTACGGCAACCGCCAGGCGTCCCGGCTGTCCAGCTAGACCTGGCGCCTGTGTCTGGGGCTTCCAGGGCGCGAACTGGCGGCGGACCCTGCTTCCCTCGGGCCTCCAGAGACCTCGGATCCGTCCGGGCACCGGTCCTAGTCCTGCCTGCTCCCCCAGGGCAGTCCCAAGCCACTCCTCCCCAGGCGAGCACAGGGACCGGTGCTCGATTGCCAAGCGGGTTCCTCTTGATGGCAGTATTGCTCCAGAAATGCCCACCTGCCCTTCCCCCATGTCCACTCCCTCCGCCCTCTGCGGAGGAAAAAACGCCAAGAGCGCTCCGCACATGGCCCTTCAGCATCTCGGCCGCTTTGGGCCAGCTCTGGCCCACCTGCCGGACCCTGTCCTTGGCAGACGGGACTCGGCAGGGTCCTTCTACTAGCCTGCCTTCCTGACAAACCAGAAAGCGGTCCCCTTGGGCCGCCCTGGGGATGCAGCCCAACTAACCGCATCCCTAACCATGCCTTTGGGATGGGGAGGATGGTGGAACCCGCAGGGAAGAGAAGGAGACTGGGCACATAGTAGGATGCCAGCCCTAGCTCTGCCCTCCGGGACACAATTGCACTTGGGCGTACTCACGGGTCACTGCAAAGCCAGCTTGACCAAGAGGTCAAAGGCGACCGGCGTCCCACTGACCCCTGGGGTTTTGGCCTCAGACTTGAGGTGAACCTACAATTCCGGAAGAGCGGGACCGGGTCCCGGGCCCTTCCCTTGTGGCAGCAGCGGCAAGGTGCTGGTGGAAGAGCCCTGGCCAGCATAGGTCAGACAGGAGGGGAGCCAGCTGCCACCCCAAACACACCTGTCCTCCTCACACCTGGCCTACGTCCAACTCTCCACGGCCCTGCCCGGAAGGCTGGACGTAGAAATCCCACAGAGGCGTGCATGCCGTTGAGGGCTCGTGGGTGCCATGGAGGGGCGGTAGATGGCCCAGCCCCAAGTGTACCGATCTTCCTCCCCAAACCTATTCTGTGACGGAAACCCGATGTTCACCTCGTCAAGCAGTCAAGGCGTGGGCAGAGGCCTGACGTCTGCTGCAGGAACACAGTGACATTGAATGCTCTTCCCAAGACAGACAAATCACTAGGGACACACTATGCCAAGCTGCTACCTCCCTGGCCCTTTCCGGACTCTTTGACCCCCACGGACTTTCCCTAGGGATTTTCCACGACACACTTTCTTCTTTCTCTCTCTCTCTCTCTCTCTCTCTCTCTCTGTCTCTCGCTCTCTCTGTCTCTCTCAATCCCATAATCACTCTCTCTCTCGTGCCAGGTTCGCGCCCAGCGCTCTCTCGCCCACTTCTACTGGGGCCTGCTTCCTCTCCTGCTCTCTCTGTCTCAACGTCATTGATTTTCTCGTACTGCCCGGGACGTCTTGCCCACGTGTGCCTTTAAAACGCTAAGAGATGCAACTGAACGTGTGAGACATGGCGCAGATAGGCCGAGAGGCGGCAAGAGAAATGCCCCAGAACTCAAGAACCCGGCCACGCCCTCCGCTTCTACCACCACCAGCAACACCAACCCAGGGGCCTGCTTTCGCGGTCCCCCTAGCCAAGGTGAGGCAAGTCCCACTTGAATGTCATCCCGTTCCTCTTGGGAACGCTGGACCGCGCTCAACCTTAACTGTGCGTTGAGGTGGAAGTTGGATTTCTCTTTGCATGACAGTGTCTCTGCACAAGGCCGTGGAGGGGCACACGGATCCACCTGGCTCGCTCTCTAGCTGGATTCAGGTGGAACGGAGGACCATGAACACTCAGGACTTTTTCTGCTTGGGTCCTGTGCTTTTCAGGTTTCGGGCCTAAGAGGCCCATCACCTCGTTATACCTTTTTTCTGAGTATTAAAAAAAAAAAAAAAAAAAAAAAAGAAACCTGGACATTCCACCTGTCACCTCAAAAGGGTCCTCGGTGTTCCTTTTCTACTCCTGAATTCAGCGACATAGTGCTGATCTCCATCCATTGGACGCGAGTCCCCGTTCTCTTGGGGACTCCTGGACACTCTGGGAAATGCCAGAAAGCCTCGGGGAATGGCCCCGTCCGCTGCTGTACCAGACCGGGTCCTGCGAAAGATGCATCTTCCGAGCCTCCTCCCTGCACGTCCCGTTGGACCTGCCCCGATTCTACCTCAGGGACCCACTGGAGGAGAGGCACAGGGATGCTGCCTCAGCAGCAGACCCTTCTAGCGCTGAGCAGGCTGTCCCCAGGCAGGCAGAGTCCGACGGGTCCTTCCTCCTGGGACTCCAGCAGGCCTAGGAAAGCAGCGGTCCCCCTCGGCTGATGCCCAGAGAGACTCCATTACGCAAGCTTTGCCACCGAACCCATCGGTCGGTGCGCCTCTGATCACAGGCCAAGGGCCTGCGCACCCCCAAAGACAACCGGGGTCCCCGGAAGGCCCCCAGGCTGAAATGAGCACCACCGGGAATGGCCGGCCTCCAAGACAACTTGGGGGCATGGACACCACAAGACAGGGTCGCAGGTCTCAACGAGGCGGATGCCTGGTGTCTGAGGGGGGCCGGGCCGGGCCTGGCCTCGCCTTGGCGTCCACCTCGCCTGGAAGCGTCTGGGTACGGGCCCCGCAGGATGCCCCGCGGCCCACCTTCCTCCCTAGGCCGCAAGGAGCAACACCCCGGCGCCGGCCAGTCCCGGCGGGCACCGGCGCCACTGGCCACGGAACTCAGCTCTGGCAGTGGCCCCTCCTCACTGGCGTGCAGTGCGGCCGAGGGAGCCGCCCGGGGCCGAGGACCCAACTAGGCCGTCACCCCGGGTGCTCCCACGGAAACGGGCACCAGGCAAACTGCCCACGGCCCCGAGCCCAGGCTCCTTGGCGGAGGCCTCCGCTAGTCCCGCCCAGATCATGGCCGCCACCAGCCTCCCGGGCCTTGGCTTCCTGTACGGCAACCGCCAGGCGTCCCGGCTGTCCAGCTAGACCTGGCGCCTGTGTCTGGGGCTTCCAGGGCGCGAACTGGCGGCGGACCCTGCTTCCCTCGGGCCTCCAGAGACCTCGGATCCGTCCGGGCACCGGTCCTAGTCCTGCCTGCTCCCCCAGGGCAGTCCCAAGCCACTCCTCCCCAGGCGAGCACAGGGACCGGTGCTCGATTGCCAAGCGGGTTCCTCTTGATGGCAGTATTGCTCCAGAAATGCCCACCTGCCCTTCCCCCATGTCCACTCCCTCCGCCCTCTGCGGAGGAAAAAACGCCAAGAGCGCTCCGCACATGGCCCTTCAGCATCTCGGCCGCTTTGGGCCAGCTCTGGCCCACCTGCCGGACCCTGTCCTTGGCAGACGGGACTCGGCAGGGTCCTTCTACTAGCCTGCCTTCCTGACAAACCAGAAAGCGGTCCCCTTGGGCCGCCCTGGGGATGCAGCCCAACTAACCGCATCCCTAACCATGCCTTTGGGATGGGGAGGATGGTGGAACCCGCAGGGAAGAGAAGGAGACTGGGCACATAGTAGGATGCCAGCCCTAGCTCTGCCCTCCGGGACACAATTGCACTTGGGCGTACTCACGGGTCACTGCAAAGCCAGCTTGACCAAGAGGTCAAAGGCGACCGGCGTCCCACTGACCCCTGGGGTTTTGGCCTCAGACTTGAGGTGAACCTACAATTCCGGAAGAGCGGGACCGGGTCCCGGGCCCTTCCCTTGTGGCAGCAGCGGCAAGGTGCTGGTGGAAGAGCCCTGGCCAGCATAGGTCAGACAGGAGGGGAGCCAGCTGCCACCCCAAACACACCTGTCCTCCTCACACCTGGCCTACGTCCAACTCTCCACGGCCCTGCCCGGAAGGCTGGACGTAGAAATCCCACAGAGGCGTGCATGCCGTTGAGGGCTCGTGGGTGCCATGGAGGGGCGGTAGATGGCCCAGCCCCAAGTGTACCGATCTTCCTCCCCAAACCTATTCTGTGACGGAAACCCGATGTTCACCTCGTCAAGCAGTCAAGGCGTGGGCAGAGGCCTGACGTCTGCTGCAGGAACACAGTGACATTGAATGCTCTTCCCAAGACAGACAAATCACTAGGGACACACTATGCCAAGCTGCTACCTCCCTGGCCCTTTCCGGACTCTTTGACCCCCACGGACTTTCCCTAGGGATTTTCCACGACACACTTTCTTCTTTCTCTCTCTCTCTCTCTCTCTCTCTCTCTCTCTCTCTCTCTCTCTCTCTGTCTCTCGCTCTCTCTGTCTCTCTCAATCCCATAATCACTCTCTCTCTCGTGCCAGGTTCGCGCCCAGCGCTCTCTCGCCCACTTCTACTGGGGCCTGCTTCCTCTCCTGCTCTCTCTGTCTCAACGTCATTGATTTTCTCGTACTGCCCGGGACGTCTTGCCCACGTGTGCCTTTAAAACGCTAAGAGATGCAACTGAACGTGTGAGACATGGCGCAGATAGGCCGAGAGGCGGCAAGAGAAATGCCCCAGAACTCAAGAACCCGGCCACGCCCTCCGCTTCTACCACCACCAGCAACACCAACCCAGGGGCCTGCTTTCGCGGTCCCCCTAGCCAAGGTGAGGCAAGTCCCACTTGAATGTCATCCCGTTCCTCTTGGGAACGCTGGACCGCGCTCAACCTTAACTGTGCGTTGAGGTGGAAGTTGGATTTCTCTTTGCATGACAGTGTCTCTGCACAAGGCCGTGGAGGGGCACACGGATCCACCTGGCTCGCTCTCTAGCTGGATTCAGGTGGAACGGAGGACCATGAACACTCAGGACTTTTTCTGCTTGGGTCCTGTGCTTTTCAGGTTTCGGGCCTAAGAGGCCCATCACCTCCTTATACCTTTTTTCTGAGTATTAAAAAAAAAAAAACAAACAAAAAAAGAAACCTGGACATTCCACCTGTCACCTCAGAAGGGTCCTCGGTGTTCCTTTTCTACTCCTGAATTCAGCGACATAGTGCTGATCTCCATCCATTGGACGCGAGTCCCCGTTCTCTTGGGGACTCCTGGACACTCTGGGAAATGCCAGAAAGCCTCGGGGAATGGCCCCGTCCGCTGCTGTACCAGACCGGGTCCTGCGAAAGATGCATCTTCCGAGCCTCCTCCCTGCACGTCCCGTTGGACCTGCCCCGATTCTACCTCAGGGACCCACTGGAGGAGAGGCACAGGGATGCTGCCTCAGCAGCAGACCCTTCTAGCGCTGAGCAGGCTGTCCCCAGGCAGGCAGAGTCCGACGGGTCCTTCCTCCTGGGACTCCAGCAGGCCTAGGAAAGCAGCGGTCCCCCTCGGCTGATGCCCAGAGAGACTCCATTACGCAAGCTTTGCCACCGAACCCATCGGTCGGTGCGCCTCTGATCACAGGCCAAGGGCCTGCGCACCCCCAAAGACAACCGGGGTCCCCGGAAGGCCCCCAGGCTGAAATGAGCACCACCGGGAATGGCCGGCCTCCAAGACAACTTGGGGGCATGGACACCACAAGACAGGGTCGCAGGTCTCAACGAGGCGGATGCCTGGTGTCTGAGGGGGGCCGGGCCGGGCCTGGCCTCGCCTTGGCGTCCACCTCGCCTGGAAGCGTCTGGGTACGGGCCCCGCAGGATGCCCCGCGGCCCACCTTCCTCCCTAGGCCGCAAGGAGCAACACCCCGGCGCCGGCCAGTCCCGGCGGGCACCGGCGCCACTGGCCACGGAACTCAGCTCTGGCAGTGGCCCCTCCTCACTGGCGTGCAGTGCGGCCGAGGGAGCCGCCCGGGGCCGAGGACCCAACTAGGCCGTCACCCCGGGTGCTCCCACGGAAACGGGCACCAGGCAAACTGCCCACGGCCCCGAGCCCAGGCTCCTTGGCGGAGGCCTCCGCTAGTCCCGCCCAGATCATGGCCGCCACCAGCCTCCCGGGCCTTGGCTTCCTGTACGGCAACCGCCAGGCGTCCCGGCTGTCCAGCTAGACCTGGCGCCTGTGTCTGGGGCTTCCAGGGCGCGAACTGGCGGCGGACCCTGCTTCCCTCGGGCCTCCAGAGACCTCGGATCCGTCCGGGCACCGGTCCTAGTCCTGCCTGCTCCCCCAGGGCAGTCCCAAGCCACTCCTCCCCAGGCGAGCACAGGGACCGGTGCTCGATTGCCAAGCGGGTTCCTCTTGATGGCAGTATTGCTCCAGAAATGCCCACCTGCCCTTCCCCCATGTCCACTCCCTCCGCCCTCTGCGGAGGAAAAAACGCCAAGAGCGCTCCGCACATGGCCCTTCAGCATCTCGGCCGCTTTGGGCCAGCTCTGGCCCACCTGCCGGACCCTGTCCTTGGCAGACGGGACTCGGCAGGGTCCTTCTACTAGCCTGCCTTCCTGACAAACCAGAAAGCGGTCCCCTTGGGCCGCCCTGGGGATGCAGCCCAACTAACCGCATCCCTAACCATGCCTTTGGGATGGGGAGGATGGTGGAACCCGCAGGGAAGAGAAGGAGACTGGGCACATAGTAGGATGCCAGCCCTAGCTCTGCCCTCCGGGACACAATTGCACTTGGGCATACTCACGGGTCACTGCAAAGCCAGCTTGACCAAGAGGTCAAAGGCGACCGGCGTCCCACTGACCCCTGGGGTTTTGGCCTCAGACTTGAGGTGAACCTACAATTCCGGAAGAGCGGGACCGGGTCCCGGGCCCTTCCCTTGTGGCAGCAGCGGCAAGGTGCTGGTGGAAGAGCCCTGGCCAGCATAGGTCAGACAGGAGGGGAGCCAGCTGCCACCCCAAACACACCTGTCCTCCTCACACCTGGCCTACGTCCAACTCTCCACGGCCCTGCCCGGAAGGCTGGACGTAGAAATCCCACAGAGGCGTGCATGCCGTTGAGGGCTCGTGGGTGCCATGGAGGGGCGGTAGATGGCCCAGCCCCAAGTGTACCGATCTTCCTCCCCAAACCTATTCTGTGACGGAAACCCGATGTTCACCTCGTCAAGCAGTCAAGGCGTGGGCAGAGGCCTGACGTCTGCTGCAGGAACACAGTGACATTGAATGCTCTTCCCAAGACAGACAAATCACTAGGGACACACTATGCCAAGCTGCTACCTCCCTGGCCCTTTCCGGACTCTTTGACCCCCACGGACTTTCCCTAGGGATTTTCCACGACACACTTTCTTCTCTCTCTCTCTCTCTCTCTCTCGCTCTCTGTCTCTCGCTCTCTCTGTCTCTCTCAATCCCATAATCACTCTCTCTCTCGTGCCAGGTTCGCGCCCAGCGCTCTCTCGCCCACTTCTACTGGGGCCTGCTTCCTCTCCTGCTCTCTCTGTCTCAACGTCATTGATTTTCTCGTACTGCCCGGGACGTCTTGCCCACGTGTGCCTTTAAAACGCTAAGAGATGCAACTGAACGTGTGAGACATGGCGCAGATAGGCCGAGAGGCGGCAAGAGAAATGCCCCAGAACTCAAGAACCCGGCCACGCCCTCCGCTTCTACCACCACCAGCAACACCAACCCAGGGGCCTGCTTTCGCGGTCCCCCTAGCCAAGGTGAGGCAAGTCCCACTTGAATGTCATCCCGTTCCTCTTGGGAACGCTGGACCGCGCTCAACCTTAACTGTGCGTTGAGGTGGAAGTTGGATTTCTCTTTGCATGACAGTGTCTCTGCACAAGGCCGTGGAGGGGCACACGGATCCACCTGGCTCGCTCTCTAGCTGGATTCAGGTGGAACGGAGGACCATGAACACTCAGGACTTTTTCTGCTTGGGTCCTGTGCTTTTCAGGTTTCGGGCCTAAGAGGCCCATCACCTCGTTATTCCTTTTTTCTGAGTATTAAAAAAAAAAAAAAAAAAAAAAAAGAAACCTGGACATTCCACCTGTCACCTCAGAAGGGTCCTCGGTGTTCCTTTTCTACTCCTGAATTCAGCGACATAGTGCTGATCTCCATCCATTGGACGCGAGTCCCCGTTCTCTTGGGGACTCCTGGACACTCTGGGAAATGCCAGAAAGCCTCGGGGAATGGCCCCGTCCGCTGCTGTACCAGACCGGGTCCTGCGAAAGATGCATCTTCCGAGCCTCCTCCCTGCACGTCCCATTGGACCTGCCCCGATTCTACCTCAGGGACCCACTGGAGGAGAGGCACAGGGATGCTGCCTCAGCAGCAGACCCTTCTAGCGCTGAGCAGGCTGTCCCCAGGCAGGCAGAGTCCGACGGGTCCTTCCTCCTGGGACTCCAGCAGGCCTAGGAAAGCAGCGGTCCCCCTCGGCTGATGCCCAGAGAGACTCCATTACGCAAGCTTTGCCACCGAACCCATCGGTCGGTGCGCCTCTGATCACAGGCCAAGGGCCTGCGCACCCCCAAAGACAACCGGGGTCCCCGGAAGGCCCCCAGGCTGAAATGAGCACCACCGGGAATGGCCGGCCTCCAAGACAACTTGGGGGCATGGACACCACAAGACAGGGTCGCAGGTCTCAACGAGGCGGATGCCTGGTGTCTGAGGGGGGCCGGGCCGGGCCTGGCCTCGCCTTGGCGTCCACCTCGCCTGGAAGCGTCTGGGTACGGGCCCCGCAGGATGCCCCGCGGCCCACCTTCCTCCCTAGGCCGCAAGGAGCAACACCCCGGCGCCGGCCAGTCCCGGCGGGCACCGGCGCCACTGGCCACGGAACTCAGCTCTGGCAGTGGCCCCTCCTCACTGGCGTGCAGTGCGGCCGAGGGAGCCGCCCGGGGCCGAGGACCCAACTAGGCCGTCACCCCGGGTGCTCCCACGGAAACGGGCACCAGGCAAACTGCCCACGGCCCCGAGCCCAGGCTCCTTGGCGGAGGCCTCCGCTAGTCCCGCCCAGATCATGGCCGCCACCAGCCTCCCGGGCCTTGGCTTCCTGTACGGCAACCGCCAGGCGTCCCGGCTGTCCAGCTAGACCTGGCGCCTGTGTCTGGGGCTTCCAGGGCGCGAACTGGCGGCGGACCCTGCTTCCCTCGGGCCTCCAGAGACCTCGGATCCGTCCGGGCACCGGTCCTAGTCCTGCCTGCTCCCCCAGGGCAGTCCCAAGCCACTCCTCCCCAGGCGAGCACAGGGACCGGTGCTCGATTGCCAAGCGGGTTCCTCTTGATGGCAGTATTGCTCCAGAAATGCCCACCTGCCCTTCCCCCATGTCCACTCCCTCCGCCCTCTGCGGAGGAAAAAACGCCAAGAGCGCTCCGCACATGGCCCTTCAGCATCTCGGCCGCTTTGGGCCAGCTCTGGCCCACCTGCCGGACCCTGTCCTTGGCAGACGGGACTCGGCAGGGTCCTTCTACTAGCCTGCCTTCCTGACAAACCAGAAAGCGGTCCCCTTGGGCCGCCCTGGGGATGCAGCCCAACTAACCGCATCCCTAACCATGCCTTTGGGATGGGGAGGATGGTGGAACCCGCAGGGAAGAGAAGGAGACTGGGCACATAGTAGGATGCCAGCCCTAGCTCTGCCCTCCGGGACACAATTGCACTTGGGCGTACTCACGGGTCACTGCAAAGCCAGCTTGACCAAGAGGTCAAAGGCGACCGGCGTCCCACTGACCCCTGGGGTTTTGGCCTCAGACTTGAGGTGAACCTACAATTCCGGAAGAGCGGGACCGGGTCCCGGGCCCTTCCCTTGTGGCAGCAGCGGCAAGGTGCTGGTGGAAGAGCCCTGGCCAGCATAGGTCAGACAGGAGGGGAGCCAGCTGCCACCCCAAACACACCTGTCCTCCTCACACCTGGCCTACGTCCAACTCTCCACGGCCCTGCCCGGAAGGCTGGACGTAGAAATCCCACAGAGGCGTGCATGCCGTTGAGGGCTCGTGGGTGCCATGGAGGGGCGGTAGATGGCCCAGCCCCAAGTGTACCGATCTTCCTCCCCAAACCTATTCTGTGACGGAAACCCGATGTTCACCTCGTCAAGCAGTCAAGGCGTGGGCAGAGGCCTGACGTCTGCTGCAGGAACAGTGACATTGAATGCTCTTCCCAAGACAGACAAATCACTAGGGACACACTATGCCAAGCTGCTACCTCCCTGGCCCTTTCCGGACTCTTTGACCCCCACGGACTTTCCCTAGGGATTTTCCACGACACACTTTCTTCTTTCTCTCTCTCTCTCTCTCTCTCTCTCTCTCTCTCTCTCTCTCTCTGTCTCTCGCTCTCTCTGTCTCTCTCAATCCCATAATCACTCTCTCTCTCGTGCCAGGTTCGCGCCCAGCGCTCTCTCGCCCACTTCTACTGGGGCCTGCTTCCTCTCCTGCTCTCTCTGTCTCAACGTCATTGATTTTCTCGTACTGCCCGGGACGTCTTGCCCACGTGTGCCTTTAAAACGCTAAGAGATGCAACTGAACGTGTGAGACATGGCGCAGATAGGCCGAGAGGCGGCAAGAGAAATGCCCCAGAACTCAAGAACCCGGCCACGCCCTCCGCTTCTACCACCACCAGCAACACCAACCCAGGGGCCTGCTTTCGCGGTCCCCCTAGCCAAGGTGAGGCAAGTCCCACTTGAATGTCATCCCGTTCCTCTTGGGAACGCTGGACCGCGCTCAACCTTAACTGTGCGTTGAGGTGGAAGTTGGATTTCTCTTTGCATGACAGTGTCTCTGCACAAGGCCGTGGAGGGGCACACGGATCCACCTGGCTCGCTCTCTAGCTGGATTCAGGTGGAACGGAGGACCATGAACACTCAGGACTTTTTCTGCTTGGGTCCTGTGCTTTTCAGGTTTCGGGCCGAAGAGGCCCATCACCTCCTTATACCTTTTTTCTGAGTATTAAAAAAAAAAAAAAAAAAAAGAAACCTGGACATTCCACCTGTCACCTCAGAAGGGTCCTCGGTGTTCCTTTTCTACTCCTGAATTCAGTGACATAGTGCTGATCTCCATCCATTGGACGCGAGTCCCCGTTCTCTTGGGGACTCCTGGACACTCTGGGAAATGCCAGAAAGCCTCGGGGAATGGCCCCGTCCGCTGCTGTACCAGACCGGGTCCTGCGAAAGATGCATCTTCCGAGCCTCCTCCCTGCACGTCCCGTTGGACCTGCCCCGATTCTACCTCAGGGACCCACTGGAGGAGAGGCACAGGGATGCTGCCTCAGCAGCAGACCCTTCTAGCGCTGAGCAGGCTGTCCCCAGGCAGGCAGAGTCCGACGGGTCCTTCCTCCTGGGACTCCAGCAGGCCTAGGAAAGCAGCGGTCCCCCTCGGCTGATGCCCAGAGAGACTCCATTACGCAAGCTTTGCCACCGAACCCATCGGTCGGTGCGCCTCTGATCACAGGCCAAGGGCCTGCGCACCCCCAAAGACAACCGGGGTCCCCGGAAGGCCCCCAGGCTGAAATGAGCACCACCGGGAATGGCCGGCCTCCAAGACAACTTGGGGGCATGGACACCACAAGACAGGGTCGCAGGTCTCAACGAGGCGGATGCCTGGTGTCTGAGGGGGGCCGGGCCGGGCCTGGCCTCGCCTTGGCGTCCACCTCGTCTGGAAGCGTCTGGGTACGGGCCCCGCAGGATGCCCCGCGGCCCACCTTCCTCCCTAGGCCGCAAGGAGCAACACCCCGGCGCCGGCCAGTCCCGGCGGGCACCGGCGCCACTGGCCACGGAACTCAGCTCTGGCAGTGGCCCCTCCTCACTGGCGTGCAGTGCGGCCGAGGGAGCCGCCCGGGGCCGAGGACCCAACTAGGCCGTCACCCCGGGTGCTCCCACGGAAACGGGCACCAGGCAAACTGCCCACGGCCCCGAGCCCAGGCTCCTTGGCGGAGGCCTCCGCTAGTCCCGCCCAGATCATGGCCGCCACCAGCCTCCCGGGCCTTGGCTTCCTGTACGGCAACCACCAGGCGTCCCGGCTGTCCAGCTAGACCTGGCGCCTGTGTCTGGGGCTTCCAGGGCGCGAACTGGCGGCGGACCCTGCTTCCCTCGGGCCTCCAGAGACCTCGGATCCGTCCGGGCACCGGTCCTAGTCCTGCCTGCTCCCCCAGGGCAGTCCCAAGCCACTCCTCCCCAGGCGAGCACAGGGACCGGTGCTCGATTGCCAAGCGGGTTCCTCTTGATGGCAGTATTGCTCCAGAAATGCCCACCTGCCCTTCCCCCATGTCCACTCCCTCCGCCCTCTGCGGAGGAAAAAACGCCAAGAGCGCTCCGCACATGGCCCTTCAGCATCTCGGCCGCTTTGGGCCAGCTCTGGCCCACCTGCCGGACCCTGTCCTTGGCAGACGGGACTCGGCAGGGTCCTTCTACTAGCCTGCCTTCCTGACAAACCAGAAAGCGGTCCCCTTGGGCCGCCCTGGGGATGCAGCCCAACTAACCGCATCCCTAACCATGCCTTTGGGATGGGGAGGATGGTGGAACCCGCAGGGAAGAGAAGGAGACTGGGCACATAGTAGGATGCCAGCCCTAGCTCTGCCCTCCGGGACACAATTGCACTTGGGCGTACTCACGGGTCACTGCAAAGCCAGCTTGACCAAGAGGTCAAAGGCGACCGGCGTCCCACTGACCCCTGGGGTTTTGGCCTCAGACTTGAGGTGAACCTACAATTCCGGAAGAGCGGGACCGGGTCCCGGGCCCTTCCCTTGTGGCAGCAGCGGCAAGGTGCTGGTGGAAGAGCCCTGGCCAGCATAGGTCAGACAGGAGGGGAGCCAGCTGCCACCCCAAACACACCTGTCCTCCTCACACCTGGCCTACGTCCAACTCTCCACGGCCCTGCCCGGAAGGCTGGACGTAGAAATCCCACAGAGGCGTGCATGCCGTTGAGGGCTCGTGGGTGCCATGGAGGGGCGGTAGATGGCCCAGCCCCAAGTGTACCGATCTTCCTCCCCAAACCTATTCTGTGACGGAAACCCGATGTTCACCTCGTCAAGCAGTCAAGGCGTGGGCAGAGGCCTGACGTCTGCTGCAGGAACACAGTGACATTGAATGCTCTTCCCAAGACAGACAAATCACTAGGGACACACTATGCCAAGCTGCTACCTCCCTGGCCCTTTCCGGACTCTTTGACCCCCACGGACTTTCCCTAGGGATTTTCCACGACACACTTTCTTCTTTCTCTCTCTCTCTCTCTCTCTCTCTCTCTCTGTCTCTCGCTCTCTCTGTCTCTCTCAATCCCATAATCACTCTCTCTCTCGTGCCAGGTTCGCGCCCAGCGCTCTCTCGCCCACTTCTACTGGGGCCTGCTTCCTCTCCTGCTCTCTCTGTCTCAACGTCATTGATTTTCTCGTACTGCCCGGGACGTCTTGCCCA
This sequence comes from Macaca fascicularis, assembly GCF_037993035.2. Classification (NCBI taxonomy): domain Eukaryota; kingdom Metazoa; phylum Chordata; class Mammalia; order Primates; family Cercopithecidae; genus Macaca; species Macaca fascicularis. The sequence continues at coordinate 122,297,716 of NC_088395.1, read as the reverse complement.
CGTGTGCCTTTAAAACGCTAAGAGATGCAACTGAACGTGTGAGACATGGCGCAGATAGGCCGAGAGGCGGCAAGAGAAATGCCCCAGAACTCAAGAACCCGGCCACGCCCTCCGCTTCTACCACCACCAGCAACACCAACCCAGGGGCCTGCTTTCGCGGTCCCCCTAGCCAAGGTGAGGCAAGTCCCACTTGAATGTCATCCCGTTCCTCTTGGGAACGCTGGACCGCGCTCAACCTTAACTGTGCGTTGAGGTGGAAGTTGGATTTCTCTTTGCATGACAGTGTCTCTGCACAAGGCCGTGGAGGGGCACACGGATCCACCTGGCTCGCTCTCTAGCTGGATTCAGGTGGAACGGAGGACCATGAACACTCAGGACTTTTTCTGCTTGGGTCCTGTGCTTTTCAGGTTTCGGGCCTAAGAGGCCCATCACCTCGTTATTCCTTTTTTCTGAGTATTAAAAAAAAAAAAAAAAAAAAAAAAGAAACCTGGACATTCCACCTGTCACCTCAGAAGGGTCCTCGGTGTTCCTTTTCTACTCCTGAATTCAGCGACATAGTGCTGATCTCCATCCATTGGACGCGAGTCCCCGTTCTCTTGGGGACTCCTGGACACTCTGGGAAATGCCAGAAAGCCTCGGGGAATGGCCCCGTCTGCTGCTGTACCAGACCGGGTCCTGCGAAAGATGCATCTTCCGAGCCTCCTCCCTGCACGTCCCGTTGGACCTGCCCCGATTCTACCTCAGGGACCCACTGGAGGAGAGGCACAGGGATGCTGCCTCAGCAGCAGACCCTTCTAGCGCTGAGCAGGCTGTCCCCAGGCAGGCAGAGTCCGACGGGTCCTTCCTCCTGGGACTCCAGCAGGCCTAGGAAAGCAGCGGTCCCCCTCGGCTGATGCCCAGAGAGACTCCATTACGCAAGCTTTGCCACCGAACCCATCGGTCGGTGCGCCTCTGATCACAGGCCAAGGGCCTGCGCACCCCCAAAGACAACCGGGGTCCCCGGAAGGCCCCCAGGCTGAAATGAGCACCACCGGGAATGGCCGGCCTCCAAGACAACTTGGGGGCATGGACACCACAAGACAGGGTCGCAGGTCTCAACGAGGCGGATGCCTGGTGTCTGAGGGGGGCCGGGCCGGGCCTGGCCTCGCCTTGGCGTCCACCTCGCCTGGAAGCGTCTGGGTACGGGCCCCGCAGGATGCCCCGCGGCCCACCTTCCTCCCTAGGCCGCAAGGAGCAACACCCCGGCGCCGGCCAGTCCCGGCGGGCACCGGCGCCACTGGCCACGGAACTCAGCTCTGGCAGTGGCCCCTCCTCACTGGCGTGCAGTGCGGCCGAGGGAGCCGCCCGGGGCCGAGGACCCAACTAGGCCGTCACCCCGGGTGCTCCCACGGAAACGGGCACCAGGCAAACTGCCCACGGCCCCGAGCCCAGGCTCCTTGGCGGAGGCCTCCACTAGTCCCGCCCAGATCATGGCCGCCACCAGCCTCCCGGGCCTTGGCTTCCTGTACGGCAACCGCCAGGCGTCCCGGCTGTCCAGCTAGACCTGGCGCCTGTGTCTGGGGCTTCCAGGGCGCGAACTGGCGGCGGACCCTGCTTCCCTCGGGCCTCCAGAGACCTCGGATCCGTCCGGGCACCGGTCCTAGTCCTGCCTGCTCCCCCAGGGCAGTCCCAAGCCACTCCTCCCCAGGCGAGCACAGGGACCGGTGCTCGATTGCCAAGCGGGTTCCTCTTGATGGCAGTATTGCTCCAGAAATGCCCACCTGCCCTTCCCCCATGTCCACTCCCTCCGCCCTCTGCGGAGGAAAAAACGCCAAGAGCGCTCCGCACATGGCCCTTCAGCATCTCGGCCGCTTTGGGCCAGCTCTGGCCCACCTGCCGGACCCTGTCCTTGGCAGACGGGACTCGGCAGGGTCCTTCTACTAGCCTGCCTTCCTGACAAACCAGAAAGCGGTCCCCTTGGGCCGCCCTGGGGATGCAGCCCAACTAACCGCATCCCTAACCATGCCTTTGGGATGGGGAGGATGGTGGAACCCGCAGGGAAGAGAAGGAGACTGGGCACATAGTAGGATGCCAGCCCTAGCTCTGCCCTCCGGGACACAATTGCACTTGGGCGTACTCACGGGTCACTGCAAAGCCAGCTTGACCAAGAGGTCAAAGGCGACCGGCGTCCCACTGACCCCTGGGGTTTTGGCCTCAGACTTGAGGTGAACCTACAATTCCGGAAGAGCGGGACCGGGTCCCGGGCCCTTCCCTTGTGGCAGCAGCGGCAAGGTGCTGGTGGAAGAGCCCTGGCCAGCATAGGTCAGACAGGAGGGGAGCCAGCTGCCACCCCAAACACACCTGTCCTCCTCACACCTGGCCTACGTCCAACTCTCCACGGCCCTGCCCGGAAGGCTGGACGTAGAAATCCCACAGAGGCGTGCATGCCGTTGAGGGCTCGTGGGTGCCATGGAGGGGCGGTAGATGGCCCAGCCCCAAGTGTACCGATCTTCCTCCCCAAACCTATTCTGTGACGGAAACCCGATGTTCACCTCGTCAAGCAGTCAAGGCGTGGGCAGAGGCCTGACGTCTGCTGCAGGAACAGTGACATTGAATGCTCTTCCCAAGACAGACAAATCACTAGGGACACACTATGCCAAGCTGCTACCTCCCTGGCCCTTTCCGGACTCTTTGACCCCCACGGACTTTCCCTAGGGATTTTCCACGACACACTTTCTTCTTTCTCTCTCTCTCTCTCTCTCTCTCTCTCTCTCTGTCTCTCGCTCTCTCTGTCTCTCTCAATCCCATAATCACTCTCTCTCTCGTGCCAGGTTCGCGCCCAGCGCTCTCTCGCCCACTTCTACTGGGGCCTGCTTCCTCTCCTGCTCTCTCTGTCTCAACGTCATTGATTTTCTCGTACTGCCCGGGACGTCTTGCCCACGTGTGCCTTTAAAACGCTAAGAGATGCAACTGAACGTGTGAGACATGGCGCAGATAGGCCGAGAGGCGGCAAGAGAAATGCCCCAGAACTCAAGAACCCGGCCACGCCCTCCGCTTCTACCACCACCAGCAACACCAACCCAGGGGCCTGCTTTCGCGGTCCCCCTAGCCAAGGTGAGGCAAGTCCCACTTGAATGTCATCCCGTTCCTCTTGGGAACGCTGGACCGCGCTCAACCTTAACTGTGCGTTGAGGTGGAAGTTGGATTTCTCTTTGCATGACAGTGTCTCTGCACAAGGCCGTGGAGGGGCACACGGATCCACCTGGCTCGCTCTCTAGCTGGATTCAGGTGGAACGGAGGACCATGAACACTCAGGACTTTTTCTGCTTGGGTCCTGTGCTTTTCAGGTTTCGGGCCGAAGAGGCCCATCACCTCCTTATACCTTTTTTCTGAGTATTAAAAAAAAAAAAAAAAAAAAAAAAAGAAACCTGGACATTCCACCTGTCACCTCAGAAGGGTCCTCGGTGTTCCTTTTCTACTCCTGAATTCAGCGACATAGTGCTGATCTCCATCCATTGGACGCGAGTCCCCGTTCTCTTGGGGACTCCTGGACACTCTGGGAAATGCCAGAAAGCCTCGGGGAATGGCCCCGTCCGCTGCTGTACCAGACCGGGTCCTGCGAAAGATGCATCTTCCGAGCCTCCTCCCTGCACGTCCCGTTGGACCTGCCCCGATTCTACCTCAGGGACCCACTGGAGGAGAGGCACAGGGATGCTGCCTCAGCAGCAGACCCTTCTAGCGCTGAGCAGGCTGTCCCCAGGCAGGCAGAGTCCGACGGGTCCTTCCTCCTGGGACTCCAGCAGGCCTAGGAAAGCAGCGGTCCCCCTCGGCTGATGCCCAGAGAGACTCCATTACGCAAGCTTTGCCACCGAACCCATCGGTCGGTGCGCCTCTGATCACAGGCCAAGGGCCTGCGCACCCCCAAAGACAACCGGGGTCCCCGGAAGGCCCCCAGGCTGAAATGAGCACCACCGGGAATGGCCGGCCTCCAAGACAACTTGGGGGCATGGACACCACAAGACAGGGTCGCAGGTCTCAACGAGGCGGATGCCTGGTGTCTGAGGGGGGCCGGGCCGGGCCTGGCCTCGCCTTGGCGTCCACCTCGCCTGGAAGCGTCTGGGTACGGGCCCCGCAGGATGCCCCGCGGCCCACCTTCCTCCCTAGGCCGCAAGGAGCAACACCCCGGCGCCGGCCAGTCCCGGCGGGCACCGGCGCCACTGGCCACGGAACTCAGCTCTGGCAGTGGCCCCTCCTCACTGGCGTGCAGTGCGGCCGAGGGAGCCGCCCGGGGCCGAGGACCCAACTAGGCCGTCACCCCGGGTGCTCCCACGGAAACGGGCACCAGGCAAACTGCCCACGGCCCCGAGCCCAGGCTCCTTGGCGGAGGCCTCCGCTAGTCCCGCCCAGATCATGGCCGCCACCAGCCTCCCGGGCCTTGGCTTCCTGTACGGCAACCGCCAGGCGTCCCGGCTGTCCAGCTAGACCTGGCGCCTGTGTCTGGGGCTTCCAGGGCGCGAACTGGCGGCGGACCCTGCTTCCCTCGGGCCTCCAGAGACCTCGGATCCGTCCGGGCACCGGTCCTAGTCCTGCCTGCTCCCCCAGGGCAGTCCCAAGCCACTCCTCCCCAGGCGAGCACAGGGACCGGTGCTCGATTGCCAAGCGGGTTCCTCTTGATGGCAGTATTGCTCCAGAAATGCCCACCTGCCCTTCCCCCATGTCCACTCCCTCCGCCCTCTGCGGAGGAAAAAACGCCAAGAGCGCTCCGCACATGGCCCTTCAGCATCTCGGCCGCTTTGGGCCAGCTCTGGCCCACCTGCCGGACCCTGTCCTTGGCAGACGGGACTCGGCAGGGTCCTTCTACTAGCCTGCCTTCCTGACAAACCAGAAAGCGGTCCCCTTGGGCCGCCCTGGGGATGCAGCCCAACTAACCGCATCCCTAACCATGCCTTTGGGATGGGGAGGATGGTGGAACCCGCAGGGAAGAGAAGGAGACTGGGCACATAGTAGGATGCCAGCCCTAGCTCTGCCCTCCGGGACACAATTGCACTTGGGCGTACTCACGGGTCACTGCAAAGCCAGCTTGACCAAGAGGTCAAAGGCGACCGGCGTCCCACTGACCCCTGGGGTTTTGGCCTCAGACTTGAGGTGAACCTACAATTCCGGAAGAGCGGGACCGGGTCCCGGGCCCTTCCCTTGTGGCAGCAGCGGCAAGGTGCTGGTGGAAGAGCCCTGGCCAGCATAGGTCAGACAGGAGGGGAGCCAGCTGCCACCCCAAACACACCTGTCCTCCTCACACCTGGCCTACGTCCAACTCTCCACGGCCCTGCCCGGAAGGCTGGACGTAGAAATCCCACAGAGGCGTGCATGCCGTTGAGGGCTCGTGGGTGCCATGGAGGGGCGGTAGATGGCCCAGCCCCAAGTGTACCGATCTTCCTCCCCAAACCTATTCTGTGACGGAAACCCGATGTTCACCTCGTCAAGCAGTCAAGGCGTGGGCAGAGGCCTGACGTCTGCTGCAGGAACACAGTGACATTGAATGCTCTTCCCAAGACAGACAAATCACTAGGGACACACTATGCCAAGCTGCTACCTCCCTGGCCCTTTCCGGACTCTTTGACCCCCACGGACTTTCCCTAGGGATTTTCCACGACACACTTTCTTCTTTCTCTCTCTCTCTCTCTCTCTCTCTCTCTCTCTCTCTGTCTCTCGCTCTCTCTGTCTCTCTCAATCCCATAATCACTCTCTCTCTCGTGCCAGGTTCGCGCCCAGCGCTCTCTCGCCCACTTCTACTGGGGCCTGCTTCCTCTCCTGCTCTCTCTGTCTCAACGTCATTGATTTTCTCGTACTGCCCGGGACGTCTTGCCCACGTGTGCCTTTAAAACGCTAAGAGATGCAACTGAACGTGTGAGACATGGCGCAGATAGGCCGAGAGGCGGCAAGAGAAATGCCCCAGAACTCAAGAACCCGGCCACGCCCTCCGCTTCTACCACCACCAGCAACACCAACCCAGGGGCCTGCTTTCGCGGTCCCCCTAGCCAAGGTGAGGCAAGTCCCACTTGAATGTCATCCCGTTCCTCTTGGGAACGCTGGACCGCGCTCAACCTTAACTGTGCGTTGAGGTGGAAGTTGGATTTCTCTTTGCATGACAGTGTCTCTGCACAAGGCCGTGGAGGGGCACACGGATCCACCTGGCTCGCTCTCTAGCTGGATTCAGGTGGAACGGAGGACCATGAACACTCAGGACTTTTTCTGCTTGGGTCCTGTGCTTTTCAGGTTTCGGGCCGAAGAGGCCCATCACCTCCTTATACCTTTTTTCTGAGTATTAAAAAAAAAAAAAAAAAAAAAAAAAAGAAACCTGGACATTCCACCTGTCACCTCAGAAGGGTCCTCGGTGTTCCTTTTCTACTCCTGAATTCAGCGACATAGTGCTGATCTCCATCCATTGGACGCGAGTCCCCGTTCTCTTGGGGACTCCTGGACACTCTGGGAAATGCCAGAAAGCCTCGGGGAATGGCCCCGTCCGCTGCTGTACCAGACCGGGTCCTGCGAAAGATGCATCTTCCGAGCCTCCTCCCTGCACGTCCCGTTGGACCTGCCCCGATTCTACCTCAGGGACCCACTGGAGGAGAGGCACAGGGATGCTGCCTCAGCAGCAGACCCTTCTAGCGCTGAGCAGGCTGTCCCCAGGCAGGCAGAGTCCGACGGGTCCTTCCTCCTGGGACTCCAGCAGGCCTAGGAAAGCAGCGGTCCCCCTCGGCTGATGCCCAGAGAGACTCCATTACGCAAGCTTTGCCACCGAACCCATCGGTCGGTGCGCCTCTGATCACAGGCCAAGGGCCTGCGCACCCCCAAAGACAACCGGGGTCCCCGGAAGGCCCCCAGGCTGAAATGAGCACCACCGGGAATGGCCGGCCTCCAAGACAACTTGGGGGCATGGACACCACAAGACAGGGTCGCAGGTCTCAACGAGGCGGATGCCTGGTGTCTGAGGGGGGCCGGGCCGGGCCTGGCCTCGCCTTGGCGTCCACCTCGCCTGGAAGCGTCTGGGTACGGGCCCCGCAGGATGCCCCGCGGCCCACCTTCCTCCCTAGGCCGCAAGGAGCAACACCCCGGCGCCGGCCAGTCCCGGCGGGCACCGGCGCCACTGGCCACGGAACTCAGCTCTGGCAGTGGCCCCTCCTCACTGGCGTGCAGTGCGGCCGAGGGAGCCGCCCGGGGCCGAGGACCCAACTAGGCCGTCACCCCGGGTGCTCCCACGGAAACGGGCACCAGGCAAACTGCCCACGGCCCCGAGCCCAGGCTCCTTGGCGGAGGCCTCCGCTAGTCCCGCCCAGATCATGGCCGCCACCAGCCTCCCGGGCCTTGGCTTCCTGTACGGCAACCGCCAGGCGTCCCGGCTGTCCAGCTAGACCTGGCGCCTGTGTCTGGGGCTTCCAGGGCGCGAACTGGCGGCGGACCCTGCTTCCCTCGGGCCTCCAGAGACCTCGGATCCGTCCGGGCACCGGTCCTAGTCCTGCCTGCTCCCCCAGGGCAGTCCCAAGCCACTCCTCCCCAGGCGAGCACAGGGACCGGTGCTCGATTGCCAAGCGGGTTCCTCTTGATGGCAGTATTGCTCCAGAAATGCCCACCTGCCCTTCCCCCATGTCCACTCCCTCCGCCCTCTGCGGAGGAAAAAACGCCAAGAGCGCTCCGCACATGGCCCTTCAGCATCTCGGCCGCTTTGGGCCAGCTCTGGCCCACCTGCCGGACCCTGTCCTTGGCAGACGGGACTCGGCAGGGTCCTTCTACTAGCCTGCCTTCCTGACAAACCAGAAAGCGGTCCCCTTGGGCCGCCCTGGGGATGCAGCCCAACTAACCGCATCCCTAACCATGCCTTTGGGATGGGGAGGATGGTGGAACCCGCAGGGAAGAGAAGGAGACTGGGCACATAGTAGGATGCCAGCCCTAGCTCTGCCCTCCGGGACACAATTGCACTTGGGCGTACTCACGGGTCACTGCAAAGCCAGCTTGACCAAGAGGTCAAAGGCGACCGGCGTCCCACTGACCCCTGGGGTTTTGGCCTCAGACTTGAGGTGAACCTACAATTCCGGAAGAGCGGGACCGGGTCCCGGGCCCTTCCCTTGTGGCAGCAGCGGCAAGGTGCTGGTGGAAGAGCCCTGGCCAGCATAGGTCAGACAGGAGGGGAGCCAGCTGCCACCCCAAACACACCTGTCCTCCTCACACCTGGCCTACGTCCAACTCTCCACGGCCCTGCCCGGAAGGCTGGACGTAGAAATCCCACAGAGGCGTGCATGCCGTTGAGGGCTCGTGGGTGCCATGGAGGGGCGGTAGATGGCCCAGCCCCAAGTGTACCGATCTTCCTCCCCAAACCTATTCTGTGACGGAAACCCGATGTTCACCTCGTCAAGCAGTCAAGGCGTGGGCAGAGGCCTGACGTCTGCTGCAGGAACACAGTGACATTGAATGCTCTTCCCAAGACAGACAAATCACTAGGGACACACTATGCCAAGCTGCTACCTCCCTGGCCCTTTCCGGACTCTTTGACCCCCACGGACTTTCCCTAGGGATTTTCCACGACACACTTTCTTCTTTCTCTCTCTCTCTCTCTCTCTCTCTCTCTCTCTGTCTCTCGCTCTCTCTGTCTCTCTCAATCCCATAATCACTCTCTCTCTCGTGCCAGGTTCGCGCCCAGCGCTCTCTCGCCCACTTCTACTGGGGCCTGCTTCCTCTCCTGCTCTCTCTGTCTCAACGTCATTGATTTTCTCGTACTGCCCGGGACGTCTTGCCCACGTGTGCCTTTAAAACGCTAAGAGATGCAACTGAACGTGTGAGACATGGCGCAGATAGGCCGAGAGGCGGCAAGAGAAATGCCCCAGAACTCAAGAACCCGGCCACGCCCTCCGCTTCTACCACCACCAGCAACACCAACCCAGGGGCCTGCTTTCGCGGTCCCCCTAGCCAAGGTGAGGCAAGTCCCACTTGAATGTCATCCCGTTCCTCTTGGGAACGCTGGACCGCGCTCAACCTTAACTGTGCGTTGAGGTGGAAGTTGGATTTCTCTTTGCATGACAGTGTCTCTGCACAAGGCCGTGGAGGGGCACACGGATCCACCTGGCTCGCTCTCTAGCTGGATTCAGGTGGAACGGAGGACCATGAACACTCAGGACTTTTTCTGCTTGGGTCCTGTGTTTTTCAGGTTTCGGGCCGAAGAGGCCCATCACCTCCTTATACCTTTTTTCTGAGTATTAAAAAAAAAAAAAAAAAAAAAAAAAGAAACCTGGACATTCCACCTGTCACCTCAGAAGGGTCCTCGGTGTTCCTTTTCTACTCCTGAATTCAGCGACATAGTGCTGATCTCCATCCATTGGACGCGAGTCCCCGTTCTCTTGGGGACTCCTGGACACTCTGGGAAATGCCAGAAAGCCTCGGGGAATGGCCCCGTCCGCTGCTGTACCAGACCGGGTCCTGCGAAAGATGCATCTTCCGAGCCTCCTCCCTGCACGTCCCGTTGGACCTGCCCCGATTCTACCTCAGGGACCCACTGGAGGAGAGGCACAGGGATGCTGCCTCAGCAGCAGACCCTTCTAGCGCTGAGCAGGCTGTCCCCAGGCAGGCAGAGTCCGACGGGTCCTTCCTCCTGGGACTCCAGCAGGCCTAGGAAAGCAGCGGTCCCCCTCGGCTGATGCCCAGAGAGACTCCATTACGCAAGCTTTGCCACCGAACCCATCGGTCGGTGCGCCTCTGATCACAGGCCAAGGGCCTGCGCACCCCCAAAGACAACCGGGGTCCCCGGAAGGCCCCCAGGCTGAAATGAGCACCACCGGGAATGGCCGGCCTCCAAGACAACTTGGGGGCATGGACACCACAAGACAGGGTCGCAGGTCTCAACGAGGCGGATGCCTGGTGTCTGAGGGGGGCCGGGCCGGGCCTGGCCTCGCCTTGGCGTCCACCTCGCCTGGAAGCGTCTGGGTACGGGCCCCGCAGGATGCCCCGCGGCCCACCTTCCTCCCTAGGCCGCAAGGAGCAACACCCCGGCGCCGGCCAGTCCCGGCGGGCACCGGCGCCACTGGCCACGGAACTCAGCTCTGGCAGTGGCCCCTCCTCACTGGCGTGCAGTGCGGCCGAGGGAGCCGCCCGGGGCCGAGGACCCAACTAGGCCGTCACCCCGGGTGCTCCCACGGAAACGGGCACCAGGCAAACTGCCCACGGCCCCGAGCCCAGGCTCCTTGGCGGAGGCCTCCGCTAGTCCCGCCCAGATCATGGCCGCCACCAGCCTCCCGGGCCTTGGCTTCCTGTACGGCAACCGCCAGGCGTCCCGGCTGTCCAGCTAGACCTGGCGCCTGTGTCTGGGGCTTCCAGGGCGCGAACTGGCGGCGGACCCTGCTTCCCTCGGGCCTCCAGAGACCTCGGATCCGTCCGGGCACCGGTCCTAGTCCTGCCTGCTCCCCCAGGGCAGTCCCAAGCCACTCCTCCCCAGGCGAGCACAGGGACCGGTGCTCGATTGCCAAGCGGGTTCCTCTTGATGGCAGTATTGCTCCAGAAATGCCCACCTGCCCTTCCCCCATGTCCACTCCCTCCGCCCTCTGCGGAGGAAAAAACGCCAAGAGCGCTCCGCACATGGCCCTTCAGCATCTCGGCCGCTTTGGGCCAGCTCTGGCCCACCTGCCGGACCCTGTCCTTGGCAGACGGGACTCGGCAGGGTCCTTCTACTAGCCTGCCTTCCTGACAAACCAGAAAGCGGTCCCCTTGGGCCGCCCTGGGGATGCAGCCCAACTAACCGCATCCCTAACCATGCCTTTGGGATGGGGAGGATGGTGGAACCCGCAGGGAAGAGAAGGAGACTGGGCACATAGTAGGATGCCAGCCCTAGCTCTGCCCTCCGGGACACAATTGCACTTGGGCGTACTCACGGGTCACTGCAAAGCCAGCTTGACCAAGAGGTCAAAGGCGACCGGCGTCCCACTGACCCCTGGGGTTTTGGCCTCAGACTTGAGGTGAACCTACAATTCCGGAAGAGCGGGACCGGGTCCCGGGCCCTTCCCTTGTGGCAGCAGCGGCAAGGTGCTGGTGGAAGAGCCCTGGCCAGCATAGGTCAGACAGGAGGGGAGCCAGCTGCCACCCCAAACACACCTGTCCTCCTCACACCTGGCCTACGTCCAACTCTCCACGGCCCTGCCCGGAAGGCTGGACGTAGAAATCCCACAGAGGCGTGCATGCCGTTGAGGGCTCGTGGGTGCCATGGAGGGGCGGTAGATGGCCCAGCCCCAAGTGTACCGATCTTCCTCCCCAAACCTATTCTGTGACGGAAACCCGATGTTCACCTCGTCAAGCAGTCAAGGCGTGGGCAGAGGCCTGACGTCTGCTGCAGGAACACAGTGACATTGAATGCTCTTCCCAAGACAGACAAATCACTAGGGACACACTATGCCAAGCTGCTACCTCCCTGGCCCTTTCCGGACTCTTTGACCCCCACGGACTTTCCCTAGGGATTTTCCACGACACACTTTCTTCTTTCTCTCTCTCTCTCTCTCTCTCTCTCTCTCTCTCTCTCTCTCGCTCTCTCTGTCTCTCTCAATCCCATAATCACTCTCTCTCTCGTGCCAGGTTCGCGCCCAGCGCTCTCTCGCCCACTTCTACTGGGGCCTGCTTCCTCTCCTGCTCTCTCTGTCTCAACGTCATTGATTTTCTCGTACTGCCCGGGACGTCTTGCCCACGTGTGCCTTTAAAACGCTAAGAGATGCAACTGAACGTGTGAGACATGGCGCAGATAGGCCGAGAGGCGGCAAGAGAAATGCCCCAGAACTCAAGAACCCGGCCACGCCCTCCGCTTCTACCACCACCAGCAACACCAACCCAGGGGCCTGCTTTCGCGGTCCCCCTAGCCAAGGTGAGGCAAGTCCCACTTGAATGTCATCCCGTTCCTCTTGGGAACGCTGGACCGCGCTCAACCTTAACTGTGCGTTGAGGTGGAAGTTGGATTTCTCTTTGCATGACAGTGTCTCTGCACAAGGCCGTGGAGGGGCACACGGATCCACCTGGCTCGCTCTCTAGCTGGATTCAGGTGGAACGGAGGACCATGAACACTCAGGACTTTTTCTGCTTGGGTCCTGTGCTTTTCAGGTTTCGGGCCGAAGAGGCCCATCACCTCCTTATACCTTTTTTCTGAGTATTAAAAAAAAAAAAAAAAAAAAAAAAAAGAAACCTGGACATTCCACCTGTCACCTCAGAAGGGTCCTCGGTGTTCCTTTTCTACTCCTGAATTCAGCGACATAGTGCTGATCTCCATCCATTGGACGCGAGTCCCCGTTCTCTTGGGGACTCCTGGACACTCTGGGAAATGCCAGAAAGCCTCGGGGAATGGCCCCGTCCGCTGCTGTACCAGACCGGGTCCTGCGAAAGATGCATCTTCCGAGCCTCCTCCCTGCACGTCCCGTTGGACCTGCCCCGATTCTACCTCAGGGACCCACTGGAGGAGAGGCACAGGGATGCTGCCTCAGCAGCAGACCCTTCTAGCGCTGAGCAGGCTGTCCCCAGGCAGGCAGAGTCCGACGGGTCCTTCCTCCTGGGACTCCAGCAGGCCTAGGAAAGCAGCGGTCCCCCTCGGCTGATGCCCAGAGAGACTCCATTACGCAAGCTTTGCCACCGAACCCATCGGTCGGTGCGCCTCTGATCACAGGCCAAGGGCCTGCGCACCCCCAAAGACAACCGGGGTCCCCGGAAGGCCCCCAGGCTGAAATGAGCACCACCGGGAATGGCCGGCCTCCAAGACAACTTGGGGGCATGGACACCACAAGACAGGGTCGCAGGTCTCAACGAGGCGGATGCCTGGTGTCTGAGGGGGGCCGGGCCGGGCCTGGCCTCGCCTTGGCGTCCACCTCGCCTGGAAGCGTCTGGGTACGGGCCCCGCAGGATGCCCCGCGGCCCACCTTCCTCCCTAGGCCGCAAGGAGCAACACCCCGGCGCCGGCCAGTCCCGGCGGGCACCGGCGCCACTGGCCACGGAACTCAGCTCTGGCAGTGGCCCCTCCTCACTGGCGTGCAGTGCGGCCGAGGGAGCCGCCCGGGGCCGAGGACCCAACTAGGCCGTCACCCCGGGTGCTCCCACGGAAACGGGCACCAGGCAAACTGCCCACGGCCCCGAGCCCAGGCTCCTTGGCGGAGGCCTCCGCTAGTCCCGCCCAGATCATGGCCGCCACCAGCCTCCCGGGCCTTGGCTTCCTGTACGGCAACCGCCAGGCGTCCCGGCTGTCCAGCTAGACCTGGCGCCTGTGTCTGGGGCTTCCAGGGCGCGAACTGGCGGCGGACCCTGCTTCCCTCGGGCCTCCAGAGACCTCGGATCCGTCCGGGCACCGGTCCTAGTCCTGCCTGCTCCCCCAGGGCAGTCCCAAGCCACTCCTCCCCAGGCGAGCACAGGGACCGGTGCTCGATTGCCAAGCGGGTTCCTCTTGATGGCAGTATTGCTCCAGAAATGCCCACCTGCCCTTCCCCCATGTCCACTCCCTCCGCCCTCTGCGGAGGAAAAAACGCCAAGAGCGCTCCGCACATGGCCCTTCAGCATCTCGGCCGCTTTGGGCCAGCTCTGGCCCACCTGCCGGACCCTGTCCTTGGCAGACGGGACTCGGCAGGGTCCTTCTACTAGCCTGCCTTCCTGACAAACCAGAAAGCGGTCCCCTTGGGCCGCCCTGGGGATGCAGCCCAACTAACCGCATCCCTAACCATGCCTTTGGGATGGGGAGGATGGTGGAACCCGCAGGGAAGAGAAGGAGACTGGGCACATAGTAGGATGCCAGCCCTAGCTCTGCCCTCCGGGACACAATTGCACTTGGGCGTACTCACGGGTCACTGCAAAGCCAGCTTGACCAAGAGGTCAAAGGCGACCGGCGTCCCACTGACCCCTGGGGTTTTGGCCTCAGACTTGAGGTGAACCTACAATTCCGGAAGAGCGGGACCGGGTCCCGGGCCCTTCCCTTGTGGCAGCAGCGGCAAGGTGCTGGTGGAAGAGCCCTGGCCAGCATAGGTCAGACAGGAGGGGAGCCAGCTGCCACCCCAAACACACCTGTCCTCCTCACACCTGGCCTACGTCCAACTCTCCACGGCCCTGCCCGGAAGGCTGGACGTAGAAATCCCACAGAGGCGTGCATGCCGTTGAGGGCTCGTGGGTGCCATGGAGGGGCGGTAGATGGCCCAGCCCCAAGTGTACCGATCTTCCTCCCCAAACCTATTCTGTGACGGAAACCCGATGTTCACCTCGTCAAGCAGTCAAGGCGTGGGCAGAGGCCTGACGTCTGCTGCAGGAACACAGTGACATTGAATGCTCTTCCCAAGACAGACAAATCACTAGGGACACACTATGCCAAGCTGCTACCTCCCTGGCCCTTTCCGGACTCTTTGACCCCCACGGACTTTCCCTAGGGATTTTCCACGACACACTTTCTTCTTTCTCTCTCTCTCTCTCTCTCTCTCTCTCTCTGTCTCTCGCTCTCTCTGTCTCTCTCAATCCCATAATCACTCTCTCTCTCGTGCCAGGTTCGCGCCCAGCGCTCTCTCGCCCACTTCTACTGGGGCCTGCTTCCTCTCCTGCTCTCTCTGTCTCAACGTCATTGATTTTCTCGTACTGCCCGGGACGTCTTGCCCACGTGTGCCTTTAAAACGCTAAGAGATGCAACTGAACGTGTGAGACATGGCGCAGATAGGCCGAGAGGCGGCAAGAGAAATGCCCCAGAACTCAAGAACCCGGCCACGCCCTCCGCTTCTACCACCACCAGCAACACCAACCCAGGGGCCTGCTTTCGCGGTCCCCCTAGCCAAGGTGAGGCAAGTCCCACTTGAATGTCATCCCGTTCCTCTTGGGAACGCTGGACCGCGCTCAACCTTAACTGTGCGTTGAGGTGGAAGTTGGATTTCTCTTTGCATGACAGTGTCTCTGCACAAGGCCGTGGAGGGGCACACGGATCCACCTGGCTCGCTCTCTAGCTGGATTCAGGTGGAACGGAGGACCATGAACACTCAGGACTTTTTCTGCTTGGGTCCTGTGCTTTTCAGGTTTCGGGCCTAAGAGGCCCATCACCTCGTTATACCTTTTTTCTGAGTATTAAAAAAAAAAAAAAAAAAAAAAAAAAAGAAACCTGGACATTCCACCTGTCACCTCAGAAGGGTCCTCGGTGTTCCTTTTCTACTCCTGAATTCAGCGACATAGTGCTGATCTCCATCCATTGGACGCGAGTCCCCGTTCTCTTGGGGACTCCTGGACACTCTGGGAAATGCCAGAAAGCCTCGGGGAATGGCCCCGTCCGCTGCTGTACCAGACCGGGTCCTGCGAAAGATGCATCTTCCGAGCCTCCTCCCTGCACGTCCCGTTGGACCTGCCCCGATTCTACCTCAGGGACCCACTGGAGGAGAGGCACAGGGATGCTGCCTCAGCAGCAGACCCTTCTAGCGCTGAGCAGGCTGTCCCCAGGCAGGCAGAGTCCGACGGGTCCTTCCTCCTGGGACTCCAGCAGGCCTAGGAAAGCAGCGGTCCCCCTCGGCTGATGCCCAGAGAGACTCCATTACGCAAGCTTTGCCACCGAACCCATCGGTCGGTGCGCCTCTGATCACAGGCCAAGGGCCTGCGCACCCCCAAAGACAACCGGGGTCCCCGGAAGGCCCCCAGGCTGAAATGAGCACCACCGGGAATGGCCGGCCTCCAAGACAACTTGGGGGCATGGACACCACAAGACAGGGTCGCAGGTCTCAACGAGGCGGATGCCTGGTGTCTGAGGGGGGCCGGGCCGGGCCTGGCCTCGCCTTGGCGTCCACCTCGCCTGGAAGCGTCTGGGTACGGGCCCCGCAGGATGCCCCGCGGCCCACCTTCCTCCCTAGGCCGCAAGGAGCAACACCCCGGCGCCGGCCAGTCCCGGCGGGCACCGGCGCCACTGGCCACGGAACTCAGCTCTGGCAGTGGCCCCTCCTCACTGGCGTGCAGTGCGGCCGAGGGAGCCGCCCGGGGCCGAGGACCCAACTAGGCCGTCACCCCGGGTGCTCCCACGGAAACGGGCACCAGGCAAACTGCCCACGGCCCCGAGCCCAGGCTCCTTGGCGGAGGCCTCCGCTAGTCCCGCCCAGATCATGGCCGCCACCAGCCTCCCGGGCCTTGGCTTCCTGTACGGCAACCGCCAGGCGTCCCGGCTGTCCAGCTAGACCTGGCGCCTGTGTCTGGGGCTTCCAGGGCGCGAACTGGCGGCGGACCCTGCTTCCCTCGGGCCTCCAGAGACCTCGGATCCGTCCGGGCACCGGTCCTAGTCCTGCCTGCTCCCCCAGGGCAGTCCCAAGCCACTCCTCCCCAGGCGAGCACAGGGACCGGTGCTCGATTGCCAAGCGGGTTCCTCTTGATGGCAGTATTGCTCCAGAAATGCCCACCTGCCCTTCCCCCATGTCCACTCCCTCCGCCCTCTGCGGAGGAAAAAACGCCAAGAGCGCTCCGCACATGGCCCTTCAGCATCTCGGCCGCTTTGGGCCAGCTCTGGCCCACCTGCCGGACCCTGTCCTTGGCAGACGGGACTCGGCAGGGTCCTTCTACTAGCCTGCCTTCCTGACAAACCAGAAAGCGGTCCCCTTGGGCCGCCCTGGGGATGCAGCCCAACTAACCGCATCCCTAACCATGCCTTTGGGATGGGGAGGATGGTGGAACCCGCAGGGAAGAGAAGGAGACTGGGCACATAGTAGGATGCCAGCCCTAGCTCTGCCCTCCGGGACACAATTGCACTTGGGCGTACTCACGGGTCACTGCAAAGCCAGCTTGACCAAGAGGTCAAAGGCGACCGGCGTCCCACTGACCCCTGGGGTTTTGGCCTCAGACTTGAGGTGAACCTACAATTCCGGAAGAGCGGGACCGGGTCCCGGGCCCTTCCCTTGTGGCAGCAGCGGCAAGGTGCTGGTGGAAGAGCCCTGGCCAGCATAGGTCAGACAGGAGGGGAGCCAGCTGCCACCCCAAACACACCTGTCCTCCTCACACCTGGCCTACGTCCAACTCTCCACGGCCCTGCCCGGAAGGCTGGACGTAGAAATCCCACAGAGGCGTGCATGCCGTTGAGGGCTCGTGGGTGCCATGGAGGGGCGGTAGATGGCCCAGCCCCAAGTGTACCGATCTTCCTCCCCAAACCTATTCTGTGACGGAAACCCGATGTTCACCTCGTCAAGCAGTCAAGGCGTGGGCAGAGGCCTGACGTCTGCTGCAGGAACACAGTGACATTGAATGCTCTTCCCAAGACAGACAAATCACTAGGGACACACTATGCCAAGCTGCTACCTCCCTGGCCCTTTCCGGACTCTTTGACCCCCACGGACTTTCCCTAGGGATTTTCCACGACACACTTTCTTCTTTCTCTCTCTCTCTCTCTCTCTCTCTCTCTCTCTCTCTCTGTCTCTCGCTCTCTCTGTCTCTCTCAATCCCATAATCACTCTCTCTCTCGTGCCAGGTTCGCGCCCAGCGCTCTCTCGCCCACTTCTACTGGGGCCTGCTTCCTCTCCTGCTCTCTCTGTCTCAACGTCATTGATTTTCTCGTACTGCCCGGGACGTCTTGCCCACGTGTGCCTTTAAAACGCTAAGAGATGCAACTGAACGTGTGAGACATGGCGCAGATAGGCCGAGAGGCGGCAAGAGAAATGCCCCAGAACTCAAGAACCCGGCCACGCCCTCCGCTTCTACCACCACCAGCAACACCAACCCAGGGGCCTGCTTTCGCGGTCCCCCTAGCCAAGGTGAGGCAAGTCCCACTTGAATGTCATCCCGTTCCTCTTGGGAACGCTGGACCGCGCTCAACCTTAACTGTGCGTTGAGGTGGAAGTTGGATTTCTCTTTGCATGACAGTGTCTCTGCACAAGGCCGTGGAGGGGCACACGGATCCACCTGGCTCGCTCTCTAGCTGGATTCAGGTGGAACGGAGGACCATGAACACTCAGGACTTTTTCTGCTTGGGTCCTGTGCTTTTCAGGTTTCGGGCCTAAGAGGCCCATCACCTCGTTATACCTTTTTTCTGAGTATTAAAAAAAAAAAAAAAAAAAAAAAAAAAGAAACCTGGACATTCCACCTGTCACCTCAGAAGGGTCCTCGGTGTTCCTTTTCTACTCCTGAATTCAGCGACATAGTGCTGATCTCCATCCATTGGACGCGAGTCCCCGTTCTCTTGGGGACTCCTGGACACTCTGGGAAATGCCAGAAAGCCTCGGGGAATGGCCCCGTCCGCTGCTGTACCAGACCGGGTCCTGCGAAAGATGCATCTTCCGAGCCTCCTCCCTGCACGTCCCGTTGGACCTGCCCCGATTCTACCTCAGGGACCCACTGGAGGAGAGGCACAGGGATGCTGCCTCAGCAGCAGACCCTTCTAGCGCTGAGCAGGCTGTCCCCAGGCAGGCAGAGTCCGACGGGTCCTTCCTCCTGGGACTCCAGCAGGCCTAGGAAAGCAGCGGTCCCCCTCGGCTGATGCCCAGAGAGACTCCATTACGCAAGCTTTGCCACCGAACCCATCGGTCGGTGCGCCTCTGATCACAGGCCAAGGGCCTGCGCACCCCCAAAGACAACCGGGGTCCCCGGAAGGCCCCCAGGCTGAAATGAGCACCACCGGGAATGGCCGGCCTCCAAGACAACTTGGGGGCATGGACACCACAAGACAGGGTCGCAGGTCTCAACGAGGCGGATGCCTGGTGTCTGAGGGGGGCCGGGCCGGGCCTGGCCTCGCCTTGGCGTCCACCTCGCCTGGAAGCGTCTGGGTACGGGCCCCGCAGGATGCCCCGCGGCCCACCTTCCTCCCTAGGCCGCAAGGAGCAACACCCCGGCGCCGGCCAGTCCCGGCGGGCACCGGCGCCACTGGCCACGGAACTCAGCTCTGGCAGTGGCCCCTCCTCACTGGCGTGCAGTGCGGCCGAGGGAGCCGCCCGGGGCCGAGGACCCAACTAGGCCGTCACCCCGGGTGCTCCCACGGAAACGGGCACCAGGCAAACTGCCCACGGCCCCGAGCCCAGGCTCCTTGGCGGAGGCCTCCGCTAGTCCCGCCCAGATCATGGCCGCCACCAGCCTCCCGGGCCTTGGCTTCCTGTACGGCAACCGCCAGGCGTCCCGGCTGTCCAGCTAGACCTGGCGCCTGTGTCTGGGGCTTCCAGGGCGCGAACTGGCGGCGGACCCTGCTTCCCTCGGGCCTCCAGAGACCTCGGATCCGTCCGGGCACCGGTCCTAGTCCTGCCTGCTCCCCCAGGGCAGTCCCAAGCCACTCCTCCCCAGGCGAGCACAGGGACCGGTGCTCGATTGCCAAGCGGGTTCCTCTTGATGGCAGTATTGCTCCAGAAATGCCCACCTGCCCTTCCCCCATGTCCACTCCCTCCGCCCTCTGCGGAGGAAAAAACGCCAAGAGCGCTCCGCACATGGCCCTTCAGCATCTCGGCCGCTTTGGGCCAGCTCTGGCCCACCTGCCGGACCCTGTCCTTGGCAGACGGGACTCGGCAGGGTCCTTCTACTAGCCTGCCTTCCTGACAAACCAGAAAGCGGTCCCCTTGGGCCGCCCTGGGGATGCAGCCCAACTAACCGCATCCCTAACCATGCCTTTGGGATGGGGAGGATGGTGGAACCCGCAGGGAAGAGAAGGAGACTGGGCACATAGTAGGATGCCAGCCCTAGCTCTGCCCTCCGGGACACAATTGCACTTGGGCGTACTCACGGGTCACTGCAAAGCCAGCTTGACCAAGAGGTCAAAGGCGACCGGCGTCCCACTGACCCCTGGGGTTTTGGCCTCAGACTTGAGGTGAACCTACAATTCCGGAAGAGCGGGACCGGGTCCCGGGCCCTTCCCTTGTGGCAGCAGCGGCAAGGTGCTGGTGGAAGAGCCCTGGCCAGCATAGGTCAGACAGGAGGGGAGCCAGCTGCCACCCCAAACACACCTGTCCTCCTCACACCTGGCCTACGTCCAACTCTCCACGGCCCTGCCCGGAAGGCTGAACGTAGAAATCCCACAGAGGCGTGCATGCCGTTGAGGGCTCGTGGGTGCCATGGAGGGGCGGTAGATGGCCCAGCCCCAAGTGTACCGATCTTCCTCCCCAAACCTATTCTGTGACGGAAACCCGATGTTCACCTCGTCAAGCAGTCAAGGCGTGGGCAGAGGCCTGACGTCTGCTGCAGGAACACAGTGACATTGAATGCTCTTCCCAAGACAGACAAATCACTAGGGACACACTATGCCAAGCTGCTACCTCCCTGGCCCTTTCCGGACTCTTTGACCCCCACGGACTTTCCCTAGGGATTTTCCACGACACACTTTCTTCTTTCTCTCTCTCTCTCTCTCTCTCTCTCTCTCTCTCTCTGTCTCTCGCTCTCTCTGTCTCTCTCAATCCCATAATCACTCTCTCTCTCGTGCCAGGTTCGCGCCCAGCGCTCTCTCGCCCACTTCTACTGGGGCCTGCTTCCTCTCCTGCTCTCTCTGTCTCAACGTCATTGATTTTCTCGTACTGCCCGGGACGTCTTGCCCACGTGTGCCTTTAAAACGCTAAGAGATGCAACTGAACGTGTGAGACATGGCGCAGATAGGCCGAGAGGCGGCAAGAGAAATGCCCCAGAACTCAAGAACCCGGCCACGCCCTCCGCTTCTACCACCACCAGCAACACCAACCCAGGGGCCTGCTTTCGCGGTCCCCCTAGCCAAGGTGAGGCAAGTCCCACTTGAATGTCATCCCGTTCCTCTTGGGAACGCTGGACCGCGCTCAACCTTAACTGTGCGTTGAGGTGGAAGTTGGATTTCTCTTTGCATGACAGTGTCTCTGCACAAGGCCGTGGAGGGGCACACGGATCCACCTGGCTCGCTCTCTAGCTGGATTCAGGTGGAACGGAGGACCATGAACACTCAGGACTTTTTCTGCTTGGGTCCTGTGCTTTTCAGGTTTCGGGCCTAAGAGGCCCATCACCTCGTTATACCTTTTTTCTGAGTATTAAAAAAAAAAAAAAAAAAAAAAAAAAAAGAAACCTGGACATTCCACCTGTCACCTCAGAAGGGTCCTCGGTGTTCCTTTTCTACTCCTGAATTCAGCGACATAGTGCTGATCTCCATCCATTGGACGCGAGTCCCCGTTCTCTTGGGGACTCCTGGACACTCTGGGAAATGCCAGAAAGCCTCGGGGAATGGCCCCGTCCGCTGCTGTACCAGACCGGGTCCTGCGAAAGATGCATCTTCCGAGCCTCCTCCCTGCACGTCCCGTTGGACCTGCCCCGATTCTACCTCAGGGACCCACTGGAGGAGAGGCACAGGGATGCTGCCTCAGCAGCAGACCCTTCTAGCGCTGAGCAGGCTGTCCCCAGGCAGGCAGAGTCCGACGGGTCCTTCCTCCTGGGACTCCAGCAGGCCTAGGAAAGCAGCGGTCCCCCTCGGCTGATGCCCAGAGAGACTCCATTACGCAAGCTTTGCCACCGAACCCATCGGTCGGTGCGCCTCTGATCACAGGCCAAGGGCCTGCGCACCCCCAAAGACAACCGGGGTCCCCGGAAGGCCCCCAGGCTGAAATGAGCACCACCGGGAATGGCCGGCCTCCAAGACAACTTGGGGGCATGGACACCACAAGACAGGGTCGCAGGTCTCAACGAGGCGGATGCCTGGTGTCTGAGGGGGGCCGGGCCGGGCCTGGCCTCGCCTTGGCGTCCACCTCGCCTGGAAGCGTCTGGGTACGGGCCCCGCAGGATGCCCCGCGGCCCACCTTCCTCCCTAGGCCGCAAGGAGCAACACCCCGGCGCCGGCCAGTCCCGGCGGGCACCGGCGCCACTGGCCACGGAACTCAGCTCTGGCAGTGGCCCCTCCTCACTGGCGTGCAGTGCGGCCGAGGGAGCCGCCCGGGGCCGAGGACCCAACTAGGCCGTCACCCCGGGTGCTCCCACGGAAACGGGCACCAGGCAAACTGCCCACGGCCCCGAGCCCAGGCTCCTTGGCGGAGGCCTCCGCTAGTCCCGCCCAGATCATGGCCGCCACCAGCCTCCCGGGCCTTGGCTTCCTGTACGGCAACCGCCAGGCGTCCCGGCTGTCCAGCTAGACCTGGCGCCTGTGTCTGGGGCTTCCAGGGCGCGAACTGGCGGCGGACCCTGCTTCCCTCGGGCCTCCAGAGACCTCGGATCCGTCCGGGCACCGGTCCTAGTCCTGCCTGCTCCCCCAGGGCAGTCCCAAGCCACTCCTCCCCAGGCGAGCACAGGGACCGGTGCTCGATTGCCAAGCGGGTTCCTCTTGATGGCAGTATTGCTCCAGAAATGCCCACCTGCCCTTCCCCCATGTCCACTCCCTCCGCCCTCTGCGGAGGAAAAAACGCCAAGAGCGCTCCGCACATGGCCCTTCAGCATCTCGGCCGCTTTGGGCCAGCTCTGGCCCACCTGCCGGACCCTGTCCTTGGCAGACGGGACTCGGCAGGGTCCTTCTACTAGCCTGCCTTCCTGACAAACCAGAAAGCGGTCCCCTTGGGCCGCCCTGGGGATGCAGCCCAACTAACCGCATCCCTAACCATGCCTTTGGGATGGGGAGGATGGTGGAACCCGCAGGGAAGAGAAGGAGACTGGGCACATAGTAGGATGCCAGCCCTAGCTCTGCCCTCCGGGACACAATTGCACTTGGGCGTACTCACGGGTCACTGCAAAGCCAGCTTGACCAAGAGGTCAAAGGCGACCGGCGTCCCACTGACCCCTGGGGTTTTGGCCTCAGACTTGAGGTGAACCTACAATTCCGGAAGAGCGGGACCGGGTCCCGGGCCCTTCCCTTGTGGCAGCAGCGGCAAGGTGCTGGTGGAAGAGCCCTGGCCAGCATAGGTCAGACAGGAGGGGAGCCAGCTGCCACCCCAAACACACCTGTCCTCCTCACACCTGGCCTACGTCCAACTCTCCACGGCCCTGCCCGGAAGGCTGGACGTAGAAATCCCACAGAGGCGTGCATGCCGTTGAGGGCTCGTGGGTGCCATGGAGGGGCGGTAGATGGCCCAGCCCCAAGTGTACCGATCTTCCTCCCCAAACCTATTCTGTGACGGAAACCCGATGTTCACCTCGTCAAGCAGTCAAGGCGTGGGCAGAGGCCTGACGTCTGCTGCAGGAACACAGTGACATTGAATGCTCTTCCCAAGACAGACAAATCACTAGGGACACACTATGCCAAGCTGCTACCTCCCTGGCCCTTTCCGGACTCTTTGACCCCCACGGACTTTCCCTAGGGATTTTCCACGACACACTTTCTTCTTTCTCTCTCTCTCTCTCTCTCTCTCTCTCTCTCTCTCTGTCTCTCGCTCTCTCTGTCTCTCTCAATCCCATAATCACTCTCTCTCTCGTGCCAGGTTCGCGCCCAGCGCTCTCTCGCCCACTTCTACTGGGGCCTGCTTCCTCTCCTGCTCTCTCTGTCTCAACGTCATTGATTTTCTCGTACTGCCCGGGACGTCTTGCCCACGTGTGCCTTTAAAACGCTAAGAGATGCAACTGAACGTGTGAGACATGGCGCAGATAGGCCGAGAGGCGGCAAGAGAAATGCCCCAGAACTCAAGAACCCGGCCACGCCCTCCGCTTCTACCACCACCAGCAACACCAACCCAGGGGCCTGCTTTCGCGGTCCCCCTAGCCAAGGTGAGGCAAGTCCCACTTGAATGTCATCCCGTTCCTCTTGGGAACGCTGGACCGCGCTCAACCTTAACTGTGCGTTGAGGTGGAAGTTGGATTTCTCTTTGCATGACAGTGTCTCTGCACAAGGCCGTGGAGGGGCACACGGATCCACCTGGCTCGCTCTCTAGCTGGATTCAGGTGGAACGGAGGACCATGAACACTCAGGACTTTTTCTGCTTGGGTCCTGTGCTTTTCAGGTTTCGGGCCTAAGAGGCCCATCACCTCGTTATACCTTTTTTCTGAGTATTAAAAAAAAAAAAAAAAAAAAAAAAAAAAGAAACCTGGACATTCCACCTGTCACCTCAGAAGGGTCCTCGGTGTTCCTTTTCTACTCCTGAATTCAGCGACATAGTGCTGATCTCCATCCATTGGACGCGAGTCCCCGTTCTCTTGGGGACTCCTGGACACTCTGGGAAATGCCAGAAAGCCTCGGGGAATGGCCCCGTCCGCTGCTGTACCAGACCGGGTCCTGCGAAAGATGCATCTTCCGAGCCTCCTCCCTGCACGTCCCGTTGGACCTGCCCCGATTCTACCTCAGGGACCCACTGGAGGAGAGGCACAGGGATGCTGCCTCAGCAGCAGACCCTTCTAGCGCTGAGCAGGCTGTCCCCAGGCAGGCAGAGTCCGACGGGTCCTTCCTCCTGGGACTCCAGCAGGCCTAGGAAAGCAGCGGTCCCCCTCGGCTGATGCCCAGAGAGACTCCATTACGCAAGCTTTGCCACCGAACCCATCGGTCGGTGCGCCTCTGATCACAGGCCAAGGGCCTGCGCACCCCCAAAGACAACCGGGGTCCCCGGAAGGCCCCCAGGCTGAAATGAGCACCACCGGGAATGGCCGGCCTCCAAGACAACTTGGGGGCATGGACACCACAAGACAGGGTCGCAGGTCTCAACGAGGCGGATGCCTGGTGTCTGAGGGGGGCCGGGCCGGGCCTGGCCTCGCCTTGGCGTCCACCTCGCCTGGAAGCGTCTGGGTACGGGCCCCGCAGGATGCCCCGCGGCCCACCTTCCTCCCTAGGCCGCAAGGAGCAACACCCCGGCGCCGGCCAGTCCCGGCGGGCACCGGCGCCACTGGCCACGGAACTCAGCTCTGGCAGTGGCCCCTCCTCACTGGCGTGCAGTGCGGCCGAGGGAGCCGCCCGGGGCCGAGGACCCAACTAGGCCGTCACCCCGGGTGCTCCCACGGAAACGGGCACCAGGCAAACTGCCCACGGCCCCGAGCCCAGGCTCCTTGGCGGAGGCCTCCGCTAGTCCCGCCCAGATCATGGCCGCCACCAGCCTCCCGGGCCTTGGCTTCCTGTACGGCAACCGCCAGGCGTCCCGGCTGTCCAGCTAGACCTGGCGCCTGTGTCTGGGGCTTCCAGGGCGCGAACTGGCGGCGGACCCTGCTTCCCTCGGGCCTCCAGAGACCTCGGATCCGTCCGGGCACCGGTCCTAGTCCTGCCTGCTCCCCCAGGGCAGTCCCAAGCCACTCCTCCCCAGGCGAGCACAGGGACCGGTGCTCGATTGCCAAGCGGGTTCCTCTTGATGGCAGTATTGCTCCAGAAATGCCCACCTGCCCTTCCCCCATGTCCACTCCCTCCGCCCTCTGCGGAGGAAAAAACGCCAAGAGCGCTCCGCACATGGCCCTTCAGCATCTCGGCCGCTTTGGGCCAGCTCTGGCCCACCTGCCGGACCCTGTCCTTGGCAGACGGGACTCGGCAGGGTCCTTCTACTAGCCTGCCTTCCTGACAAACCAGAAAGCGGTCCCCTTGGGCCGCCCTGGGGATGCAGCCCAACTAACCGCATCCCTAACCATGCCTTTGGGATGGGGAGGATGGTGGAACCCGCAGGGAAGAGAAGGAGACTGGGCACATAGTAGGATGCCAGCCCTAGCTCTGCCCTCCGGGACACAATTGCACTTGGGCGTACTCACGGGTCACTGCAAAGCCAGCTTGACCAAGAGGTCAAAGGCGACCGGCGTCCCACTGACCCCTGGGGTTTTGGCCTCAGACTTGAGGTGAACCTACAATTCCGGAAGAGCGGGACCGGGTCCCGGGCCCTTCCCTTGTGGCAGCAGCGGCAAGGTGCTGGTGGAAGAGCCCTGGCCAGCATAGGTCAGACAGGAGGGGAGCCAGCTGCCACCCCAAACACACCTGTCCTCCTCACACCTGGCCTACGTCCAACTCTCCACGGCCCTGCCCGGAAGGCTGGACGTAGAAATCCCACAGAGGCGTGCATGCCGTTGAGGGCTCGTGGGTGCCATGGAGGGGCGGTAGATGGCCCAGCCCCAAGTGTACCGATCTTCCTCCCCAAACCTATTCTGTGACGGAAACCCGATGTTCACCTCGTCAAGCAGTCAAGGCGTGGGCAGAGGCCTGACGTCTGCTGCAGGAACACAGTGACATTGAATGCTCTTCCCAAGACAGACAAATCACTAGGGACACACTATGCCAAGCTGCTACCTCCCTGGCCCTTTCCGGACTCTTTGACCCCCACGGACTTTCCCTAGGGATTTTCCACGACACACTTTCTTCTTTCTCTCTCTCTCTCTCTCTCTCTCTCTCTCTCTCTGTCTCTCGCTCTCTCTGTCTCTCTCAATCCCATAATCACTCTCTCTCTCGTGCCAGGTTCGCGCCCAGCGCTCTCTCGCCCACTTCTACTGGGGCCTGCTTCCTCTCCTGCTCTCTCTGTCTCAACGTCATTGATTTTCTCGTACTGCCCGGGACGTCTTGCCCACGTGTGCCTTTAAAACGCTAAGAGATGCAACTGAACGTGTGAGACATGGCGCAGATAGGCCGAGAGGCGGCAAGAGAAATGCCCCAGAACTCAAGAACCCGGCCACGCCCTCCGCTTCTACCACCACCAGCAACACCAACCCAGGGGCCTGCTTTCGCGGTCCCCCTAGCCAAGGTGAGGCAAGTCCCACTTGAATGTCATCCCGTTCCTCTTGGGAACGCTGGACCGCGCTCAACCTTAACTGTGCGTTGAGGTGGAAGTTGGATTTCTCTTTGCATGACAGTGTCTCTGCACAAGGCCGTGGAGGGGCACACGGATCCACCTGGCTCGCTCTCTAGCTGGATTCAGGTGGAACGGAGGACCATGAACACTCAGGACTTTTTCTGCTTGGGTCCTGTGCTTTTCAGGTTTCGGGCCTAAGAGGCCCATCACCTCGTTATACCTTTTTTCTGAGTATTAAAAAAAAAAAAAAAAAAAAAAAAAAAAGAAACCTGGACATTCCACCTGTCACCTCAGAAGGGTCCTCGGTGTTCCTTTTCTACTCCTGAATTCAGCGACATAGTGCTGATCTCCATCCATTGGACGCGAGTCCCCGTTCTCTTGGGGACTCCTGGACACTCTGGGAAATGCCAGAAAGCCTCGGGGAATGGCCCCGTCCGCTGCTGTACCAGACCGGGTCCTGCGAAAGATGCATCTTCCGAGCCTCCTCCCTGCACGTCCCGTTGGACCTGCCCCGATTCTACCTCAGGGACCCACTGGAGGAGAGGCACAGGGATGCTGCCTCAGCAGCAGACCCTTCTAGCGCTGAGCAGGCTGTCCCCAGGCAGGCAGAGTCCGACGGGTCCTTCCTCCTGGGACTCCAGCAGGCCTAGGAAAGCAGCGGTCCCCCTCGGCTGATGCCCAGAGAGACTCCATTACGCAAGCTTTGCCACCGAACCCATCGGTCGGTGCGCCTCTGATCACAGGCCAAGGGCCTGCGCACCCCCAAAGACAACCGGGGTCCCCGGAAGGCCCCCAGGCTGAAATGAGCACCACCGGGAATGGCCGGCCTCCAAGACAACTTGGGGGCATGGACACCACAAGACAGGGTCGCAGGTCTCAACGAGGCGGATGCCTGGTGTCTGAGGGGGGCCGGGCCGGGCCTGGCCTCGCCTTGGCGTCCACCTCGCCTGGAAGCGTCTGGGTACGGGCCCCGCAGGATGCCCCGCGGCCCACCTTCCTCCCTAGGCCGCAAGGAGCAACACCCCGGCGCCGGCCAGTCCCGGCGGGCACCGGCGCCACTGGCCACGGAACTCAGCTCTGGCAGTGGCCCCTCCTCACTGGCGTGCAGTGCGGCCGAGGGAGCCGCCCGGGGCCGAGGACCCAACTAGGCCGTCACCCCGGGTGCTCCCACGGAAACGGGCACCAGGCAAACTGCCCACGGCCCCGAGCCCAGGCTCCTTGGCGGAGGCCTCCGCTAGTCCCGCCCAGATCATGGCCGCCACCAGCCTCCCGGGCCTTGGCTTCCTGTACGGCAACCGCCAGGCGTCCCGGCTGTCCAGCTAGACCTGGCGCCTGTGTCTGGGGCTTCCAGGGCGCGAACTGGCGGCGGACCCTGCTTCCCTCGGGCCTCCAGAGACCTCGGATCCGTCCGGGCACCGGTCCTAGTCCTGCCTGCTCCCCCAGGGCAGTCCCAAGCCACTCCTCCCCAGGCGAGCACAGGGACCGGTGCTCGATTGCCAAGCGGGTTCCTCTTGATGGCAGTATTGCTCCAGAAATGCCCACCTGCCCTTCCCCCATGTCCACTCCCTCCGCCCTCTGCGGAGGAAAAAACGCCAAGAGCGCTCCGCACATGGCCCTTCAGCATCTCGGCCGCTTTGGGCCAGCTCTGGCCCACCTGCCGGACCCTGTCCTTGGCAGACGGGACTCGGCAGGGTCCTTCTACTAGCCTGCCTTCCTGACAAACCAGAAAGCGGTCCCCTTGGGCCGCCCTGGGGATGCAGCCCAACTAACCGCATCCCTAACCATGCCTTTGGGATGGGGAGGATGGTGGAACCCGCAGGGAAGAGAAGGAGACTGGGCACATAGTAGGATGCCAGCCCTAGCTCTGCCCTCCGGGACACAATTGCACTTGGGCGTACTCACGGGTCACTGCAAAGCCAGCTTGACCAAGAGGTCAAAGGCGACCGGCGTCCCACTGACCCCTGGGGTTTTGGCCTCAGACTTGAGGTGAACCTACAATTCCGGAAGAGCGGGACCGGGTCCCGGGCCCTTCCCTTGTGGCAGCAGCGGCAAGGTGCTGGTGGAAGAGCCCTGGCCAGCATAGGTCAGACAGGAGGGGAGCCAGCTGCCACCCCAAACACACCTGTCCTCCTCACACCTGGCCTACGTCCAACTCTCCACGGCCCTGCCCGGAAGGCTGGACGTAGAAATCCCACAGAGGCGTGCATGCCGTTGAGGGCTCGTGGGTGCCATGGAGGGGCGGTAGATGGCCCAGCCCCAAGTGTACCGATCTTCCTCCCCAAACCTATTCTGTGACGGAAACCCGATGTTCACCTCGTCAAGCAGTCAAGGCGTGGGCAGAGGCCTGACGTCTGCTGCAGGAACACAGTGACATTGAATGCTCTTCCCAAGACAGACAAATCACTAGGGACACACTATGCCAAGCTGCTACCTCCCTGGCCCTTTCCGGACTCTTTGACCCCCACGGACTTTCCCTAGGGATTTTCCACGACACACTTTCTTCTTTCTCTCTCTCTCTCTCTCTCTCTCTCTCTCTCTCTCTGTCTCTCGCTCTCTCTGTCTCTCTCAATCCCATAATCACTCTCTCTCTCGTGCCAGGTTCGCGCCCAGCGCTCTCTCGCCCACTTCTACTGGGGCCTGCTTCCTCTCCTGCTCTCTCTGTCTCAACGTCATTGATTTTCTCGTACTGCCCGGGACGTCTTGCCCACGTGTGCCTTTAAAACGCTAAGAGATGCAACTGAACGTGTGAGACATGGCGCAGATAGGCCGAGAGGCGGCAAGAGAAATGCCCCAGAACTCAAGAACCCGGCCACGCCCTCCGCTTCTACCACCACCAGCAACACCAACCCAGGGGCCTGCTTTCGCGGTCCCCCTAGCCAAGGTGAGGCAAGTCCCACTTGAATGTCATCCCGTTCCTCTTGGGAACGCTGGACCGCGCTCAACCTTAACTGTGCGTTGAGGTGGAAGTTGGATTTCTCTTTGCATGACAGTGTCTCTGCACAAGGCCGTGGAGGGGCACACGGATCCACCTGGCTCGCTCTCTAGCTGGATTCAGGTGGAACGGAGGACCATGAACACTCAGGACTTTTTCTGCTTGGGTCCTGTGCTTTTCAGGTTTCGGGCCTAAGAGGCCCATCACCTCCTTATACCTTTTTTCTGAGTATTAAAAAAAAAAAGAAACCTGGACATTCCACCTGTCACCTCAGAAGGGTCCTCGGTGTTCCTTTTCTACTCCTGAATTCAGCGACATAGTGCTGATCTCCATCCATTGGACGCGAGTCCCCGTTCTCTTGGGGACTCCTGGACACTCTGGGAAATGCCAGAAAGCCTCGGGGAATGGCCCCGTCCGCTGCTGTACCAGACCGGGTCCTGCGAAAGATGCATCTTCCGAGCCTCCTCCCTGCACGTCCCGTTGGACCTGCCCCGATTCTACCTCAGGGACCCACTGGAGGAGAGGCACAGGGATGCTGCCTCAGCAGCAGACCCTTCTAGCGCTGAGCAGGCTGTCCCCAGGCAGGCAGAGTCCGACGGGTCCTTCCTCCTGGGACTCCAGCAGGCCTAGGAAAGCAGCGGTCCCCCTCGGCTGATGCCCAGAGAGACTCCATTACGCAAGCTTTGCCACCGAACCCATCGGTCGGTGCGCCTCTGATCACAGGCCAAGGGCCTGCGCACCCCCAAAGACAACCGGGGTCCCCGGAAGGCCCCCAGGCTGAAATGAGCACCACCGGGAATGGCCGGCCTCCAAGACAACTTGGGGGCATGGACACCACAAGACAGGGTCGCAGGTCTCAACGAGGCGGATGCCTGGTGTCTGAGGGGGGCCGGGCCGGGCCTGGCCTCGCCTTGGCGTCCACCTCGCCTGGAAGCGTCTGGGTACGGGCCCCGCAGGATGCCCCGCGGCCCACCTTCCTCCCTAGGCCGCAAGGAGCAACACCCCGGCGCCGGCCAGTCCCGGCGGGCACCGGCGCCACTGGCCACGGAACTCAGCTCTGGCAGTGGCCCCTCCTCACTGGCGTGCAGTGCGGCCGAGGGAGCCGCCCGGGGCCGAGGACCCAACTAGGCCGTCACCCCGGGTGCTCCCACGGAAACGGGCACCAGGCAAACTGCCCACGGCCCCGAGCCCAGGCTCCTTGGCGGAGGCCTCCGCTAGTCCCGCCCAGATCATGGCCGCCACCAGCCTCCCGGGCCTTGGCTTCCTGTACGGCAACCGCCAGGCGTCCCGGCTGTCCAGCTAGACCTGGCGCCTGTGTCTGGGGCTTCCAGGGCGCGAACTGGCGGCGGACCCTGCTTCCCTCGGGCCTCCAGAGACCTCGGATCCGTCCGGGCACCGGTCCTAGTCCTGCCTGCTCCCCCAGGGCAGTCCCAAGCCACTCCTCCCCAGGCGAGCACAGGGACCGGTGCTCGATTGCCAAGCGGGTTCCTCTTGATGGCAGTATTGCTCCAGAAATGCCCACCTGCCCTTCCCCCATGTCCACTCCCTCCGCCCTCTGCGGAGGAAAAAACGCCAAGAGCGCTCCGCACATGGCCCTTCAGCATCTCGGCCGCTTTGGGCCAGCTCTGGCCCACCTGCCGGACCCTGTCCTTGGCAGACGGGACTCGGCAGGGTCCTTCTACTAGCCTGCCTTCCTGACAAACCAGAAAGCGGTCCCCTTGGGCCGCCCTGGGGATGCAGCCCAACTAACCGCATCCCTAACCATGCCTTTGGGATGGGGAGGATGGTGGAACCCGCAGGGAAGAGAAGGAGACTGGGCACATAGTAGGATGCCAGCCCTAGCTCTGCCCTCCGGGACACAATTGCACTTGGGCGTACTCACGGGTCACTGCAAAGCCAGCTTGACCAAGAGGTCAAAGGCGACCGGCGTCCCACTGACCCCTGGGGTTTTGGCCTCAGACTTGAGGTGAACCTACAATTCCGGAAGAGCGGGACCGGGTCCCGGGCCCTTCCCTTGTGGCAGCAGCGGCAAGGTGCTGGTGGAAGAGCCCTGGCCAGCATAGGTCAGACAGGAGGGGAGCCAGCTGCCACCCCAAACACACCTGTCCTCCTCACACCTGGCCTACGTCCAACTCTCCACGGCCCTGCCCGGAAGGCTGGACGTAGAAATCCCACAGAGGCGTGCATGCCGTTGAGGGCTCGTGGGTGCCATGGAGGGGCGGTAGATGGCCCAGCCCCAAGTGTACCGATCTTCCTCCCCAAACCTATTCTGTGACGGAAACCCGATGTTCACCTCGTCAAGCAGTCAAGGCGTGGGCAGAGGCCTGACGTCTGCTGCAGGAACACAGTGACATTGAATGCTCTTCCCAAGACAGACAAATCACTAGGGACACACTATGCCAAGCTGCTACCTCCCTGGCCCTTTCCGGACTCTTTGACCCCCACGGACTTTCCCTAGGGATTTTCCACGACACACTTTCTTCTCTCTCTCTCTCTCTCTCTCTCTCTCTCTCTCTCTGTCTCTCGCTCTCTCTGTCTCTCTCAATCCCATAATCACTCTCTCTCTCGTGCCAGGTTCGCGCCCAGCGCTCTCTCGCCCACTTCTACTGGGGCCTGCTTCCTCTCCTGCTCTCTCTGTCTCAACGTCATTGATTTTCTCGTACTGCCCGGGACGTCTTGCCCACGTGTGCCTTTAAAACGCTAAGAGATGCAACTGAACGTGTGAGACATGGCGCAGATAGGCCGAGAGGCGGCAAGAGAAATGCCCCAGAACTCAAGAACCCGGCCACGCCCTCCGCTTCTACCACCACCAGCAACACCAACCCAGGGGCCTGCTTTCGCGGTCCCCCTAGCCAAGGTGAGGCAAGTCCCACTTGAATGTCATCCCGTTCCTCTTGGGAACGCTGGACCGCGCTCAACCTTAACTGTGCGTTGAGGTGGAAGTTGGATTTCTCTTTGCATGACAGTGTCTCTGCACAAGGCCGTGGAGGGGCACACGGATCCACCTGGCTCGCTCTCTAGCTGGATTCAGGTGGAACGGAGGACCATGAACACTCAGGACTTTTTCTGCTTGGGTCCTGTGCTTTTCAGGTTTCGGGCCTAAGAGGCCCATCACCTCGTTATTCCTTTTTTCTGAGTATTAAAAAAAAAAAAAAAAAAAAAAAAAAAAGAAACCTGGACATTCCACCTGTCACCTCAGAAGGGTCCTCGGTGTTCCTTTTCTACTCCTGAATTCAGCGACATAGTGCTGATCTCCATCCATTGGACGCGAGTCCCCGTTCTCTTGGGGACTCCTGGACACTCTGGGAAATGCCAGAAAGCCTCGGGGAATGGCCCCGTCCGCTGCTGTACCAGACCGGGTCCTGCGAAAGATGCATCTTCCGAGCCTCCTCCCTGCACGTCCCGTTGGACCTGCCCCGATTCTACCTCAGGGACCCACTGGAGGAGAGGCACAGGGATGCTGCCTCAGCAGCAGACCCTTCTAGCGCTGAGCAGGCTGTCCCCAGGCAGGCAGAGTCCGACGGGTCCTTCCTCCTGGGACTCCAGCAGGCCTAGGAAAGCAGCGGTCCCCCTCGGCTGATGCCCAGAGAGACTCCATTACGCAAGCTTTGCCACCGAACCCATCGGTCGGTGCGCCTCTGATCACAGGCCAAGGGCCTGCGCACCCCCAAAGACAACCGGGGTCCCCGGAAGGCCCCCAGGCTGAAATGAGCACCACCGGGAATGGCCGGCCTCCAAGACAACTTGGGGGCATGGACACCACAAGACAGGGTCGCAGGTCTCAACGAGGCGGATGCCTGGTGTCTGAGGGGGGCCGGGCCGGGCCTGGCCTCGCCTTGGCGTCCACCTCGCCTGGAAGCGTCTGGGTACGGGCCCCGCAGGATGCCCCGCGGCCCACCTTCCTCCCTAGGCCGCAAGGAGCAACACCCCGGCGCCGGCCAGTCCCGGCGGGCACCGGCGCCACTGGCCACGGAACTCAGCTCTGGCAGTGGCCCCTCCTCACTGGCGTGCAGTGCGGCCGAGGGAGCCGCCCGGGGCCGAGGACCCAACTAGGCCGTCACCCCGGGTGCTCCCACGGAAACGGGCACCAGGCAAACTGCCCACGGCCCCGAGCCCAGGCTCCTTGGCGGAGGCCTCCGCTAGTCCCGCCCAGATCATGGCCGCCACCAGCCTCCCGGGCCTTGGCTTCCTGTACGGCAACCGCCAGGCGTCCCGGCTGTCCAGCTAGACCTGGCGCCTGTGTCTGGGGCTTCCAGGGCGCGAACTGGCGGCGGACCCTGCTTCCCTCGGGCCTCCAGAGACCTCGGATCCGTCCGGGCACCGGTCCTAGTCCTGCCTGCTCCCCCAGGGCAGTCCCAAGCCACTCCTCCCCAGGCGAGCACAGGGACCGGTGCTCGATTGCCAAGCGGGTTCCTCTTGATGGCAGTATTGCTCCAGAAATGCCCACCTGCCCTTCCCCCATGTCCACTCCCTCCGCCCTCTGCGGAGGAAAAAACGCCAAGAGCGCTCCGCACATGGCCCTTCAGCATCTCGGCCGCTTTGGGCCAGCTCTGGCCCACCTGCCGGACCCTGTCCTTGGCAGACGGGACTCGGCAGGGTCCTTCTACTAGCCTGCCTTCCTGACAAACCAGAAAGCGGTCCCCTTGGGCCGCCCTGGGGATGCAGCCCAACTAACCGCATCCCTAACCATGCCTTTGGGATGGGGAGGATGGTGGAACCCGCAGGGAAGAGAAGGAGACTGGGCACATAGTAGGATGCCAGCCCTAGCTCTGCCCTCCGGGACACAATTGCACTTGGGCGTACTCACGGGTCACTGCAAAGCCAGCTTGACCAAGAGGTCAAAGGCGACCGGCGTCCCACTGACCCCTGGGGTTTTGGCCTCAGACTTGAGGTGAACCTACAATTCCGGAAGAGCGGGACCGGGTCCCGGGCCCTTCCCTTGTGGCAGCAGCGGCAAGGTGCTGGTGGAAGAGCCCTGGCCAGCATAGGTCAGACAGGAGGGGAGCCAGCTGCCACCCCAAACACACCTGTCCTCCTCACACCTGGCCTACGTCCAACTCTCCACGGCCCTGCCCGGAAGGCTGGACGTAGAAATCCCACAGAGGCGTGCATGCCGTTGAGGGCTCGTGGGTGCCATGGAGGGGC
Organism: Macaca fascicularis; assembly: GCF_037993035.2. Classification (NCBI taxonomy): domain Eukaryota; kingdom Metazoa; phylum Chordata; class Mammalia; order Primates; family Cercopithecidae; genus Macaca; species Macaca fascicularis. The sequence continues at coordinate 122,263,090 of NC_088395.1, read as the reverse complement.
GGTAGATGGCCCAGCCCCAAGTGTACCGATCTTCCTCCCCAAACCTATTCTGTGACGGAAACCCGATGTTCACCTCGTCAAGCAGTCAAGGCGTGGGCAGAGGCCTGACGTCTGCTGCAGGAACACAGTGACATTGAATGCTCTTCCCAAGACAGACAAATCACTAGGGACACACTATGCCAAGCTGCTACCTCCCTGGCCCTTTCCGGACTCTTTGACCCCCACGGACTTTCCCTAGGGATTTTCCACGACACACTTTCTTCTTTCTCTCTCTCTCTCTCTCTCTCTCTCTCTCTCTCTCTCTCTCGCTCTCTCTGTCTCTCTCAATCCCATAATCACTCTCTCTCTCGTGCCAGGTTCGCGCCCAGCGCTCTCTCGCCCACTTCTACTGGGGCCTGCTTCCTCTCCTGCTCTCTCTGTCTCAACGTCATTGATTTTCTCGTACTGCCCGGGACGTCTTGCCCACGTGTGCCTTTAAAACGCTAAGAGATGCAACTGAACGTGTGAGACATGGCGCAGATAGGCCGAGAGGCGGCAAGAGAAATGCCCCAGAACTCAAGAACCCGGCCACGCCCTCCGCTTCTACCACCACCAGCAACACCAACCCAGGGGCCTGCTTTCGCGGTCCCCCTAGCCAAGGTGAGGCAAGTCCCACTTGAATGTCATCCCGTTCCTCTTGGGAACGCTGGACCGCGCTCAACCTTAACTGTGCGTTGAGGTGGAAGTTGGATTTCTCTTTGCATGACAGTGTCTCTGCACAAGGCCGTGGAGGGGCACACGGATCCACCTGGCTCGCTCTCTAGCTGGATTCAGGTGGAACGGAGGACCATGAACACTCAGGACTTTTTCTGCTTGGGTCCTGTGCTTTTCAGGTTTCGGGCCGAAGAGGCCCATCACCTCCTTATACCTTTTTTCTGAGTATTAAAAAAAAAAAAACAAACAAAAAAAGAAACCTGGACATTCCACCTGTCACCTCAGAAGGGTCCTCGGTGTTCCTTTTCTACTCCTGAATTCAGCGACATAGTGCTGATCTCCATCCATTGGACGCGAGTCCCCGTTCTCTTGGGGACTCCTGGACACTCTGGGAAATGCCAGAAAGCCTCGGGGAATGGCCCCGTCCGCTGCTGTACCAGACCGGGTCCTGCGAAAGATGCATCTTCCGAGCCTCCTCCCTGCACGTCCCGTTGGACCTGCCCCGATTCTACCTCAGGGACCCACTGGAGGAGAGGCACAGGGATGCTGCCTCAGCAGCAGACCCTTCTAGCGCTGAGCAGGCTGTCCCCAGGCAGGCAGAGTCCGACGGGTCCTTCCTCCTGGGACTCCAGCAGGCCTAGGAAAGCAGCGGTCCCCCTCGGCTGATGCCCAGAGAGACTCCATTACGCAAGCTTTGCCACCGAACCCATCGGTCGGTGCGCCTCTGATCACAGGCCAAGGGCCTGCGCACCCCCAAAGACAACCGGGGTCCCCGGAAGGCCCCCAGGCTGAAATGAGCACCACCGGGAATGGCCGGCCTCCAAGACAACTTGGGGGCATGGACACCACAAGACAGGGTCGCAGGTCTCAACGAGGCGGATGCCTGGTGTCTGAGGGGGGCCGGGCCGGGCCTGGCCTCGCCTTGGCGTCCACCTCGCCTGGAAGCGTCTGGGTACGGGCCCCGCAGGATGCCCCGCGGCCCACCTTCCTCCCTAGGCCGCAAGGAGCAACACCCCGGCGCCGGCCAGTCCCGGCGGGCACCGGCGCCACTGGCCACGGAACTCAGCTCTGGCAGTGGCCCCTCCTCACTGGCGTGCAGTGCGGCCGAGGGAGCCGCCCGGGGCCGAGGACCCAACTAGGCCGTCACCCCGGGTGCTCCCACGGAAACGGGCACCAGGCAAACTGCCCACGGCCCCGAGCCCAGGCTCCTTGGCGGAGGCCTCCGCTAGTCCCGCCCAGATCATGGCCGCCACCAGCCTCCCGGGCCTTGGCTTCCTGTACGGCAACCGCCAGGCGTCCCGGCTGTCCAGCTAGACCTGGCGCCTGTGTCTGGGGCTTCCAGGGCGCGAACTGGCGGCGGACCCTGCTTCCCTCGGGCCTCCAGAGACCTCGGATCCGTCCGGGCACCGGTCCTAGTCCTGCCTGCTCCCCCAGGGCAGTCCCAAGCCACTCCTCCCCAGGCGAGCACAGGGACCGGTGCTCGATTGCCAAGCGGGTTCCTCTTGATGGCAGTATTGCTCCAGAAATGCCCACCTGCCCTTCCCCCATGTCCACTCCCTCCGCCCTCTGCGGAGGAAAAAACGCCAAGAGCGCTCCGCACATGGCCCTTCAGCATCTCGGCCGCTTTGGGCCAGCTCTGGCCCACCTGCCGGACCCTGTCCTTGGCAGACGGGACTCGGCAGGGTCCTTCTACTAGCCTGCCTTCCTGACAAACCAGAAAGCGGTCCCCTTGGGCCGCCCTGGGGATGCAGCCCAACTAACCGCATCCCTAACCATGCCTTTGGGATGGGGAGGATGGTGGAACCCGCAGGGAAGAGAAGGAGACTGGGCACATAGTAGGATGCCAGCCCTAGCTCTGCCCTCCGGGACACAATTGCACTTGGGCGTACTCACGGGTCACTGCAAAGCCAGCTTGACCAAGAGGTCAAAGGCGACCGGCGTCCCACTGACCCCTGGGGTTTTGGCCTCAGACTTGAGGTGAACCTACAATTCCGGAAGAGCGGGACCGGGTCCCGGGCCCTTCCCTTGTGGCAGCAGCGGCAAGGTGCTGGTGGAAGAGCCCTGGCCAGCATAGGTCAGACAGGAGGGGAGCCAGCTGCCACCCCAAACACACCTGTCCTCCTCACACCTGGCCTACGTCCAACTCTCCACGGCCCTGCCCGGAAGGCTGGACGTAGAAATCCCACAGAGGCGTGCATGCCGTTGAGGGCTCGTGGGTGCCATGGAGGGGCGGTAGATGGCCCAGCCCCAAGTGTACCGATCTTCCTCCCCAAACCTATTCTGTGACGGAAACCCGATGTTCACCTCGTCAAGCAGTCAAGGCGTGGGCAGAGGCCTGACGTCTGCTGCAGGAACACAGTGACATTGAATGCTCTTCCCAAGACAGACAAATCACTAGGGACACACTATGCCAAGCTGCTACCTCCCTGGCCCTTTCCGGACTCTTTGACCCCCACGGACTTTCCCTAGGGATTTTCCACGACACACTTTCTTCTTTCTCTCTCTCTCTCTCTCTCTCTCTCTCTCTCTCTCTGTCTCTCGCTCTCTCTGTCTCTCTCAATCCCATAATCACTCTCTCTCTCGTGCCAGGTTCGCGCCCAGCGCTCTCTCGCCCACTTCTACTGGGGCCTGCTTCCTCTCCTGCTCTCTCTGTCTCAACGTCATTGATTTTCTCGTACTGCCCGGGACGTCTTGCCCACGTGTGCCTTTAAAACGCTAAGAGATGCAACTGAACGTGTGAGACATGGCGCAGATAGGCCGAGAGGCGGCAAGAGAAATGCCCCAGAACTCAAGAACCCGGCCACGCCCTCCGCTTCTACCACCACCAGCAACACCAACCCAGGGGCCTGCTTTCGCGGTCCCCCTAGCCAAGGTGAGGCAAGTCCCACTTGAATGTCATCCCGTTCCTCTTGGGAACGCTGGACCGCGCTCAACCTTAACTGTGCGTTGAGGTGGAAGTTGGATTTCTCTTTGCATGACAGTGTCTCTGCACAAGGCCGTGGAGGGGCACACGGATCCACCTGGCTCGCTCTCTAGCTGGATTCAGGTGGAACGGAGGACCATGAACACTCAGGACTTTTTCTGCTTGGGTCCTGTGCTTTTCAGGTTTCGGGCCTAAGAGGCCCATCACCTCCTTATACCTTTTTTCTGAGTATTAAAAAAAAAAAGAAACCTGGACATTCCACCTGTCACCTCAGAAGGGTCCTCGGTGTTCCTTTTCTACTCCTGAATTCAGCGACATAGTGCTGATCTCCATCCATTGGACGCGAGTCCCCGTTCTCTTGGGGACTCCTGGACACTCTGGGAAATGCCAGAAAGCCTCGGGGAATGGCCCCGTCCGCTGCTGTACCAGACCGGGTCCTGCGAAAGATGCATCTTCCGAGCCTCCTCCCTGCACGTCCCGTTGGACCTGCCCCGATTCTACCTCAGGGACCCACTGGAGGAGAGGCACAGGGATGCTGCCTCAGCAGCAGACCCTTCTAGCGCAGAGCAGGCTGTCCCCAGGCAGGCAGAGTCCGACGGGTCCTTCCTCCTGGGACTCCAGCAGGCCTAGGAAAGCAGCGGTCCCCCTCGGCTGATGCCCAGAGAGACTCCATTACGCAAGCTTTGCCACCGAACCCATCGGTCGGTGCGCCTCTGATCACAGGCCAAGGGCCTGCGCACCCCCAAAGACAACCGGGGTCCCCGGAAGGCCCCCAGGCTGAAATGAGCACCACCGGGAATGGCCGGCCTCCAAGACAACTTGGGGGCATGGACACCACAAGACAGGGTCGCAGGTCTCAACGAGGCGGATGCCTGGTGTCTGAGGGGGGCCGGGCCGGGCCTGGCCTCGCCTTGGCGTCCACCTCGCCTGGAAGCGTCTGGGTACGGGCCCCGCAGGATGCCCCGCGGCCCACCTTCCTCCCTAGGCCGCAAGGAGCAACACCCCGGCGCCGGCCAGTCCCGGCGGGCACCGGCGCCACTGGCCACGGAACTCAGCTCTGGCAGTGGCCCCTCCTCACTGGCGTGCAGTGCGGCCGAGGGAGCCGCCCGGGGCCGAGGACCCAACTAGGCCGTCACCCCGGGTGCTCCCACGGAAACGGGCACCAGGCAAACTGCCCACGGCCCCGAGCCCAGGCTCCTTGGCGGAGGCCTCCGCTAGTCCCGCCCAGATCATGGCCGCCACCAGCCTCCCGGGCCTTGGCTTCCTGTACGGCAACCGCCAGGCGTCCCGGCTGTCCAGCTAGACCTGGCGCCTGTGTCTGGGGCTTCCAGGGCGCGAACTGGCGGCGGACCCTGCTTCCCTCGGGCCTCCAGAGACCTCGGATCCGTCCGGGCACCGGTCCTAGTCCTGCCTGCTCCCCCAGGGCAGTCCCAAGCCACTCCTCCCCAGGCGAGCACAGGGACCGGTGCTCGATTGCCAAGCGGGTTCCTCTTGATGGCAGTATTGCTCCAGAAATGCCCACCTGCCCTTCCCCCATGTCCACTCCCTCCGCCCTCTGCGGAGGAAAAAACGCCAAGAGCGCTCCGCACATGGCCCTTCAGCATCTCGGCCGCTTTGGGCCAGCTCTGGCCCACCTGCCGGACCCTGTCCTTGGCAGACGGGACTCGGCAGGGTCCTTCTACTAGCCTGCCTTCCTGACAAACCAGAAAGCGGTCCCCTTGGGCCGCCCTGGGGATGCAGCCCAACTAACCGCATCCCTAACCATGCCTTTGGGATGGGGAGGATGGTGGAACCCGCAGGGAAGAGAAGGAGACTGGGCACATAGTAGGATGCCAGCCCTAGCTCTGCCCTCCGGGACACAATTGCACTTGGGCGTACTCACGGGTCACTGCAAAGCCAGCTTGACCAAGAGGTCAAAGGCGACCGGCGTCCCACTGACCCCTGGGGTTTTGGCCTCAGACTTGAGGTGAACCTACAATTCCGGAAGAGCGGGACCGGGTCCCGGGCCCTTCCCTTGTGGCAGCAGCGGCAAGGTGCTGGTGGAAGAGCCCTGGCCAGCATAGGTCAGACAGGAGGGGAGCCAGCTGCCACCCCAAACACACCTGTCCTCCTCACACCTGGCCTACGTCCAACTCTCCACGGCCCTGCCCGGAAGGCTGGACGTAGAAATCCCACAGAGGCGTGCATGCCGTTGAGGGCTCGTGGGTGCCATGGAGGGGCGGTAGATGGCCCAGCCCCAAGTGTACCGATCTTCCTCCCCAAACCTATTCTGTGACGGAAACCCGATGTTCACCTCGTCAAGCAGTCAAGGCGTGGGCAGAGGCCTGACGTCTGCTGCAGGAACACAGTGACATTGAATGCTCTTCCCAAGACAGACAAATCACTAGGGACACACTATGCCAAGCTGCTACCTCCCTGGCCCTTTCCGGACTCTTTGACCCCCACGGACTTTCCCTAGGGATTTTCCACGACACACTTTCTTCTTTCTCTCTCTCTCTCTCTCTCTCTCTCTCTCTCTCTGTCTCTCGCTCTCTCTGTCTCTCTCAATCCCATAATCACTCTCTCTCTCGTGCCAGGTTCGCGCCCAGCGCTCTCTCGCCCACTTCTACTGGGGCCTGCTTCCTCTCCTGCTCTCTCTGTCTCAACGTCATTGATTTTCTCGTACTGCCCGGGACGTCTTGCCCACGTGTGCCTTTAAAACGCTAAGAGATGCAACTGAACGTGTGAGACATGGCGCAGATAGGCCGAGAGGCGGCAAGAGAAATGCCCCAGAACTCAAGAACCCGGCCACGCCCTCCGCTTCTACCACCACCAGCAACACCAACCCAGGGGCCTGCTTTCGCGGTCCCCCTAGCCAAGGTGAGGCAAGTCCCACTTGAATGTCATCCCGTTCCTCTTGGGAACGCTGGACCGCGCTCAACCTTAACTGTGCGTTGAGGTGGAAGTTGGATTTCTCTTTGCATGACAGTGTCTCTGCACAAGGCCGTGGAGGGGCACACGGATCCACCTGGCTCGCTCTCTAGCTGGATTCAGGTGGAACGGAGGACCATGAACACTCAGGACTTTTTCTGCTTGGGTCCTGTGCTTTTCAGGTTTCGGGCCTAAGAGGCCCATCACCTCCTTATACCTTTTTTCTGAGTATTAAAAAAAAAAAGAAACCTGGACATTCCACCTGTCACCTCAGAAGGGTCCTCGGTGTTCCTTTTCTACTCCTGAATTCAGCGACATAGTGCTGATCTCCATCCATTGGACGCGAGTCCCCGTTCTCTTGGGGACTCCTGGACACTCTGGGAAATGCCAGAAAGCCTCGGGGAATGGCCCCGTCCGCTGCTGTACCAGACCGGGTCCTGTGAAAGATGCATCTTCCGAGCCTCCTCCCTGCACGTCCCGTTGGACCTGCCCCGATTCTACCTCAGGGACCCACTGGAGGAGAGGCACAGGGATGCTGCCTCAGCAGCAGACCCTTCTAGCGCTGAGCAGGCTGTCCCCAGGCAGGCAGAGTCCGACGGGTCCTTCCTCCTGGGACTCCAGCAGGCCTAGGAAAGCAGCGGTCCCCCTCGGCTGATGCCCAGAGAGACTCCATTACGCAAGCTTTGCCACCGAACCCATCGGTCGGTGCGCCTCTGATCACAGGCCAAGGGCCTGCGCACCCCCAAAGACAACCGGGGTCCCCGGAAGGCCCCCAGGCTGAAATGAGCACCACCGGGAATGGCCGGCCTCCAAGACAACTTGGGGGCATGGACACCACAAGACAGGGTCGCAGGTCTCAACGAGGCGGATGCCTGGTGTCTGAGGGGGGCCGGGCCGGGCCTGGCCTCGCCTTGGCGTCCACCTCGCCTGGAAGCGTCTGGGTACGGGCCCCGCAGGATGCCCTGCGGCCCACCTTCCTCCCTAGGCCGCAAGGAGCAACACCCCTGCGCCGGCCAGTCCCGGCGGGCACCGGCGCCACTGGCCACGGAACTCAGCTCTGGCAGTGGCCCCTCCTCACTGGCGTGCAGTGCGGCCGAGGGAGCCGCCCGGGGCCGAGGACCCAACTAGGCCGTCACCCCGGGTGCTCCCACGGAAACGGGCACCAGGCAAACTGCCCACGGCCCCGAGCCCAGGCTCCTTGGCGGAGGCCTCCGCTAGTCCCGCCCAGATCATGGCCGCCACCAGCCTCCCGGGCCTTGGCTTCCTGTACGGCAACCGCCAGGCGTCCCGGCTGTCCAGCTAGACCTGGCGCCTGTGTCTGGGGCTTCCAGGGCGCGAACTGGCGGCGGACCCTGCTTCCCTCGGGCCTCCAGAGACCTCGGATCCGTCCGGGCACCGGTCCTAGTCCTGCCTGCTCCCCCAGGGCAGTCCCAAGCCACTCCTCCCCAGGCGAGCACAGGGACCGGTGCTCGATTGCCAAGCGGGTTCCTCTTGATGGCAGTATTGCTCCAGAAATGCCCACCTGCCCTTCCCCCATGTCCACTCCCTCCGCCCTCTGCGGAGGAAAAAACGCCAAGAGCGCTCCGCACATGGCCCTTCAGCATCTCGGCCGCTTTGGGCCAGCTCTGGCCCACCTGCCGGACCCTGTCCTTGGCAGACGGGACTCGGCAGGGTCCTTCTACTAGCCTGCCTTCCTGACAAACCAGAAAGCGGTCCCCTTGGGCCGCCCTGGGGATGCAGCCCAACTAACCGCATCCCTAACCATGCCTTTGGGATGGGGAGGATGGTGGAACCCGCAGGGAAGAGAAGGAGACTGGGCACATAGTAGGATGCCAGCCCTAGCTCTGCCCTCCGGGACACAATTGCACTTGGGCGTACTCACGGGTCACTGCAAAGCCAGCTTGACCAAGAGGTCAAAGGCGACCGGCGTCCCACTGACCCCTGGGGTTTTGGCCTCAGACTTGAGGTGAACCTACAATTCCGGAAGAGCGGGACCGGGTCCCGGGCCCTTCCCTTGTGGCAGCAGCGGCAAGGTGCTGGTGGAAGAGCCCTGGCCAGCATAGGTCAGACAGGAGGGGAGCCAGCTGCCACCCCAAACACACCTGTCCTCCTCACACCTGGCCTACGTCCAACTCTCCACGGCCCTGCCCGGAAGGCTGGACGTAGAAATCCCACAGAGGCGTGCATGCCGTTGAGGGCTCGTGGGTGCCATGGAGGGGCGGTAGATGGCCCAGCCCCAAGTGTACCGATCTTCCTCCCCAAACCTATTCTGTGACGGAAACCCGATGTTCACCTCGTCAAGCAGTCAAGGCGTGGGCAGAGGCCTGACGTCTGCTGCAGGAACACAGTGACATTGAATGCTCTTCCCAAGACAGACAAATCACTAGGGACACACTATGCCAAGCTGCTACCTCCCTGGCCCTTTCCGGACTCTTTGACCCCCACGGACTTTCCCTAGGGATTTTCCACGACACACTTTCTTCTTTCTCTCTCTCTCTCTCTCTCTCTCTCTCTCTCTCTGTCTCTCGCTCTCTCTGTCTCTCTCAATCCCATAATCACTCTCTCTCTCGTGCCAGGTTCGCGCCCAGCGCTCTCTCGCCCACTTCTACTGGGGCCTGCTTCCTCTCCTGCTCTCTCTGTCTCAACGTCATTGATTTTCTCGTACTGCCCGGGACGTCTTGCCCACGTGTGCCTTTAAAACGCTAAGAGATGCAACTGAACGTGTGAGACATGGCGCAGATAGGCCGAGAGGCGGCAAGAGAAATGCCCCAGAACTCAAGAACCCGGCCACGCCCTCCGCTTCTACCACCACCAGCAACACCAACCCAGGGGCCTGCTTTCGCGGTCCCCCTAGCCAAGGTGAGGCAAGTCCCACTTGAATGTCATCCCGTTCCTCTTGGGAACGCTGGACCGCGCTCAACCTTAACTGTGCGTTGAGGTGGAAGTTGGATTTCTCTTTGCATGACAGTGTCTCTGCACAAGGCCGTGGAGGGGCACACGGATCCACCTGGCTCGCTCTCTAGCTGGATTCAGGTGGAACGGAGGACCATGAACACTCAGGACTTTTTCTGCTTGGGTCCTGTGCTTTTCAGGTTTCGGGCCGAAGAGGCCCATCACCTCCTTATACCTTTTTTCTGAGTATTAAAAAAAAAAAAAAAAAAAAAAAAGAAACCTGGACATTCCACCTGTCACCTCAGAAGGGTCCTCGGTGTTCCTTTTCTACTCCTGAATTCAGCGACATAGTGCTGATCTCCATCCATTGGACGCGAGTCCCCGTTCTCTTGGGGACTCCTGGACACTCTGGGAAATGCCAGAAAGCCTCGGGGAATGGCCCCGTCCGCTGCTGTACCAGACCGGGTCCTGCGAAAGATGCATCTTCCGAGCCTCCTCCCTGCACGTCCCGTTGGACCTGCCCCGATTCTACCTCAGGGACCCACTGGAGGAGAGGCACAGGGATGCTGCCTCAGCAGCAGACCCTTCTAGCGCTGAGCAGGCTGTCCCCAGGCAGGCAGAGTCCGACGGGTCCTTCCTCCTGGGACTCCAGCAGGCCTAGGAAAGCAGCGGTCCCCCTCGGCTGATGCCCAGAGAGACTCCATTACGCAAGCTTTGCCACCGAACCCATCGGTCGGTGCGCCTCTGATCACAGGCCAAGGGCCTGCGCACCCCCAAAGACAACCGGGGTCCCCGGAAGGCCCCCAGGCTGAAATGAGCACCACCGGGAATGGCCGGCCTCCAAGACAACTTGGGGGCATGGACACCACAAGACAGGGTCGCAGGTCTCAACGAGGCGGATGCCTGGTGTCTGAGGGGGGCCGGGCCGGGCCTGGCCTCGCCTTGGCGTCCACCTCGCCTGGAAGCGTCTGGGTACGGGCCCCGCAGGATGCCCCGCGGCCCACCTTCCTCCCTAGGCCGCAAGGAGCAACACCCCGGCGCCGGCCAGTCCCGGCGGGCACCGGCGCCACTGGCCACGGAACTCAGCTCTGGCAGTGGCCCCTCCTCACTGGCGTGCAGTGCGGCCGAGGGAGCCGCCCGGGGCCGAGGACCCAACTAGGCCGTCACCCCGGGTGCTCCCACGGAAACGGGCACCAGGCAAACTGCCCACGGCCCCGAGCCCAGGCTCCTTGGCGGAGGCCTCCGCTAGTCCCGCCCAGATCATGGCCGCCACCAGCCTCCCGGGCCTTGGCTTCCTGTACGGCAACCGCCAGGCGTCCCGGCTGTCCAGCTAGACCTGGCGCCTGTGTCTGGGGCTTCCAGGGCGCGAACTGGCGGCGGACCCTGCTTCCCTCGGGCCTCCAGAGACCTCGGATCCGTCCGGGCACCGGTCCTAGTCCTGCCTGCTCCCCCAGGGCAGTCCCAAGCCACTCCTCCCCAGGCGAGCACAGGGACCGGTGCTCGATTGCCAAGCGGGTTCCTCTTGATGGCAGTATTGCTCCAGAAATGCCCACCTGCCCTTCCCCCATGTCCACTCCCTCCGCCCTCTGCGGAGGAAAAAACGCCAAGAGCGCTCCGCACATGGCCCTTCAGCATCTCGGCCGCTTTGGGCCAGCTCTGGCCCACCTGCCGGACCCTGTCCTTGGCAGACGGGACTCGGCAGGGTCCTTCTACTAGCCTGCCTTCCTGACAAACCAGAAAGCGGTCCCCTTGGGCCGCCCTGGGGATGCAGCCCAACTAACCGCATCCCTAACCATGCCTTTGGGATGGGGAGGATGGTGGAACCCGCAGGGAAGAGAAGGAGACTGGGCACATAGTAGGATGCCAGCCCTAGCTCTGCCCTCCGGGACACAATTGCACTTGGGCGTACTCACGGGTCACTGCAAAGCCAGCTTGACCAAGAGGTCAAAGGCGACCGGCGTCCCACTGACCCCTGGGGTTTTGGCCTCAGACTTGAGGTGAACCTACAATTCCGGAAGAGCGGGACCGGGTCCCGGGCCCTTCCCTTGTGGCAGCAGCGGCAAGGTGCTGGTGGAAGAGCCCTGGCCAGCATAGGTCAGACAGGAGGGGAGCCAGCTGCCACCCCAAACACACCTGTCCTCCTCACACCTGGCCTACGTCCAACTCTCCACGGCCCTGCCCGGAAGGCTGGACGTAGAAATCCCACAGAGGCGTGCATGCCGTTGAGGGCTCGTGGGTGCCATGGAGGGGCGGTAGATGGCCCAGCCCCAAGTGTACCGATCTTCCTCCCCAAACCTATTCTGTGACGGAAACCCGATGTTCACCTCGTCAAGCAGTCAAGGCGTGGGCAGAGGCCTGACGTCTGCTGCAGGAACACAGTGACATTGAATGCTCTTCCCAAGACAGACAAATCACTAGGGACACACTATGCCAAGCTGCTACCTCCCTGGCCCTTTCCGGACTCTTTGACCCCCACGGACTTTCCCTAGGGATTTTCCACGACACACTTTCTTCTCTCTCTCTCTCTCTCTCTCTCTCTCTCTCTGTCTCTCGCTCTCTCTGTCTCTCTCAATCCCATAATCACTCTCTCTCTCGTGCCAGGTTCGCGCCCAGCGCTCTCTCGCCCACTTCTACTGGGGCCTGCTTCCTCTCCTGCTCTCTCTGTCTCAACGTCATTGATTTTCTCGTACTGCCCGGGACGTCTTGCCCACGTGTGCCTTTAAAACGCTAAGAGATGCAACTGAACGTGTGAGACATGGCGCAGATAGGCCGAGAGGCGGCAAGAGAAATGCCCCAGAACTCAAGAACCCGGCCACGCCCTCCGCTTCTACCACCACCAGCAACACCAACCCAGGGGCCTGCTTTCGCGGTCCCCCTAGCCAAGGTGAGGCAAGTCCCACTTGAATGTCATCCCGTTCCTCTTGGGAACGCTGGACCGCGCTCAACCTTAACTGTGCGTTGAGGTGGAAGTTGGATTTCTCTTTGCATGACAGTGTCTCTGCACAAGGCCGTGGAGGGGCACACGGATCCACCTGGCTCGCTCTCTAGCTGGATTCAGGTGGAACGGAGGACCATGAACACTCAGGACTTTTTCTGCTTGGGTCCTGTGCTTTTCAGGTTTCGGGCCTAAGAGGCCCATCACCTCGTTATTCCTTTTTTCTGAGTATTTAAAAAAAAAAAAAAAAAAAAAAGAAACCTGGACATTCCACCTGTCACCTCAGAAGGGTCCTCGGTGTTCCTTTTCTACTCCTGAATTCAGCGACATAGTGCTGATCTCCATCCATTGGACGCGAGTCCCCGTTCTCTTGGGGACTCCTGGACACTCTGGGAAATGCCAGAAAGCCTCGGGGAATGGCCCCGTCCGCTGCTGTACCAGACCGGGTCCTGCGAAAGATGCATCTTCCGAGCCTCCTCCCTGCACGTCCCGTTGGACCTGCCCCGATTCTACCTCAGGGACCCACTGGAGGAGAGGCACAGGGATGCTGCCTCAGCAGCAGACCCTTCTAGCGCTGAGCAGGCTGTCCCCAGGCAGGCAGAGTCCGACGGGTCCTTCCTCCTGGGACTCCAGCAGGCCTAGGAAAGCAGCGGTCCCCCTCGGCTGATGCCCAGAGAGACTCCATTACGCAAGCTTTGCCACCGAACCCATCGGTCGGTGCGCCTCTGATCACAGGCCAAGGGCCTGCGCACCCCCAAAGACAACCGGGGTCCCCGGAAGGCCCCCAGGCTGAAATGAGCACCACCGGGAATGGCCGGCCTCCAAGACAACTTGGGGGCATGGACACCACAAGACAGGGTCGCAGGTCTCAACGAGGCGGATGCCTGGTGTCTGAGGGGGGCCGGGCCGGGCCTGGCCTCGCCTTGGCGTCCACCTCGCCTGGAAGCGTCTGGGTACGGGCCCCGCAGGATGCCCCGCGGCCCACCTTCCTCCCTAGGCCGCAAGGAGCAACACCCCGGCGCCGGCCAGTCCCGGCGGGCACCGGCGCCACTGGCCACGGAACTCAGCTCTGGCAGTGGCCCCTCCTCACTGGCGTGCAGTGCGGCCGAGGGAGCCGCCCGGGGCCGAGGACCCAACTAGGCCGTCACTCCGGGTGCTCCCACGGAAACGGGCACCAGGCAAACTGCCCACGGCCCCGAGCCCAGGCTCCTTGGCGGAGGCCTCCGCTAGTCCCGCCCAGATCATGGCCGCCACCAGCCTCCCGGGCCTTGGCTTCCTGTACGGCAACCGCCAGGCGTCCCGGCTGTCCAGCTAGACCTGGCGCCTGTGTCTGGGGCTTCCAGGGCGCGAACTGGCGGCGGACCCTGCTTCCCTCGGGCCTCCAGAGACCTCGGATCCGTCCGGGCACCGGTCCTAGTCCTGCCTGCTCCCCCAGGGCAGTCCCAAGCCACTCCTCCCCAGGCGAGCACAGGGACCGGTGCTCGATTGCCAAGCGGGTTCCTCTTGATGGCAGTATTGCTCCAGAAATGCCCACCTGCCCTTCCCCCATGTCCACTCCCTCCGCCCTCTGCGGAGGAAAAAACGCCAAGAGCGCTCCGCACATGGCCCTTCAGCATCTCGGCCGCTTTGGGCCAGCTCTGGCCCACCTGCCGGACCCTGTCCTTGGCAGACGGGACTCGGCAGGGTCCTTCTACTAGCCTGCCTTCCTGACAAACCAGAAAGCGGTCCCCTTGGGCCGCCCTGGGGATGCAGCCCAACTAACCGCATCCCTAACCATGCCTTTGGGATGGGGAGGATGGTGGAACCCGCAGGGAAGAGAAGGAGACTGGGCACATAGTAGGATGCCAGCCCTAGCTCTGCCCTCCGGGACACAATTGCACTTGGGCGTACTCACGGGTCACTGCAAAGCCAGCTTGACCAAGAGGTCAAAGGCGACCGGCGTCCCACTGACCCCTGGGGTTTTGGCCTCAGACTTGAGGTGAACCTACAATTCCGGAAGAGCGGGACCGGGTCCCGGGCCCTTCCCTTGTGGCAGCAGCGGCAAGGTGCTGGTGGAAGAGCCCTGGCCAGCATAGGTCAGACAGGAGGGGAGCCAGCTGCCACCCCAAACACACCTGTCCTCCTCACACCTGGCCTACGTCCAACTCTCCACGGCCCTGCCCGGAAGGCTGGACGTAGAAATCCCACAGAGGCGTGCATGCCGTTGAGGGCTCGTGGGTGCCATGGAGGGGCGGTAGATGGCCCAGCCCCAAGTGTACCGATCTTCCTCCCCAAACCTATTCTGTGACGGAAACCCGATGTTCACCTCGTCAAGCAGTCAAGGCGTGGGCAGAGGCCTGACGTCTGCTGCAGGAACACAGTGACATTGAATGCTCTTCCCAAGACAGACAAATCACTAGGGACACACTATGCCAAGCTGCTACCTCCCTGGCCCTTTCCGGACTCTTTGACCCCCACGGACTTTCCCTAGGGATTTTCCACGACACACTTTCTTCTCTCTCTCTCTCTCTCTCTCTCTCTCTGTCTCTCGCTCTCTCTGTCTCTCTCAATCCCATAATCACTCTCTCTCTCGTGCCAGGTTCGCGCCCAGCGCTCTCTCGCCCACTTCTACTGGGGCCTGCTTCCTCTCCTGCTCTCTCTGTCTCAACGTCATTGATTTTCTCGTACTGCCCGGGACGTCTTGCCCACGTGTGCCTTTAAAACGCTAAGAGATGCAACTGAACGTGTGAGACATGGCGCAGATAGGCCGAGAGGCGGCAAGAGAAATGCCCCAGAACTCAAGAACCCGGCCACGCCCTCCGCTTCTACCACCACCAGCAACACCAACCCAGGGGCCTGCTTTCGCGGTCCCCCTAGCCAAGGTGAGGCAAGTCCCACTTGAATGTCATCCCGTTCCTCTTGGGAACGCTGGACCGCGCTCAACCTTAACTGTGCGTTGAGGTGGAAGTTGGATTTCTCTTTGCATGACAGTGTCTCTGCACAAGGCCGTGGAGGGGCACACGGATCCACCTGGCTCGCTCTCTAGCTGGATTCAGGTGGAACGGAGGACCATGAACACTCAGGACTTTTTCTGCTTGGGTCCTGTGCTTTTCAGGTTTCGGGCCTAAGAGGCCCATCACCTCGTTATACCTTTTTTCTGAGTATTAAAAAAAAAAAAAAAAAAAAAAAAAAAGAAACCTGGACATTCCACCTGTCACCTCAGAAGGGTCCTCGGTGTTCCTTTTCTACTCCTGAATTCAGCGACATAGTGCTGATCTCCATCCATTGGACGCGAGTCCCCGTTCTCTTGGGGACTCCTGGACACTCTGGGAAATGCCAGAAAGCCTCGGGGAATGGCCCCGTCCGCTGCTGTACCAGACCGGGTCCTGCGAAAGATGCATCTTCCGAGCCTCCTCCCTGCACGTCCCGTTGGACCTGCCCCGATTCTACCTCAGGGACCCACTGGAGGAGAGGCACAGGGATGCTGCCTCAGCAGCAGACCCTTCTAGCGCTGAGCAGGCTGTCCCCAGGCAGGCAGAGTCCGACGGGTCCTTCCTCCTGGGACTCCAGCAGGCCTAGGAAAGCAGCGGTCCCCCTCGGCTGATGCCCAGAGAGACTCCATTACGCAAGCTTTGCCACCGAACCCATCGGTCGGTGCGCCTCTGATCACAGGCCAAGGGCCTGCGCACCCCCAAAGACAACCGGGGTCCCCGGAAGGCCCCCAGGCTGAAATGAGCACCACCGGGAATGGCCGGCCTCCAAGACAACTTGGGGGCATGGACACCACAAGACAGGGTCGCAGGTCTCAACGAGGCGGATGCCTGGTGTCTGAGGGGGGCCGGGCCGGGCCTGGCCTCGCCTTGGCGTCCACCTCGCCTGGAAGCGTCTGGGTACGGGCCCCGCAGGATGCCCCGCGGCCCACCTTCCTCCCTAGGCCGCAAGGAGCAACACCCCGGCGCCGGCCAGTCCCGGCGGGCACCGGCGCCACTGGCCACGGAACTCAGCTCTGGCAGTGGCCCCTCCTCACTGGCGTGCAGTGCGGCCGAGGGAGCCGCCCGGGGCCGAGGACCCAACTAGGCCGTCACCCCGGGTGCTCCCACGGAAACGGGCACCAGGCAAACTGCCCACGGCCCCGAGCCCAGGCTCCTTGGCGGAGGCCTCCGCTAGTCCCGCCCAGATCATGGCCGCCACCAGCCTCCCGGGCCTTGGCTTCCTGTACGGCAACCGCCAGGCGTCCCGGCTGTCCAGCTAGACCTGGCGCCTGTGTCTGGGGCTTCCAGGGCGCGAACTGGCGGCGGACCCTGCTTCCCTCGGGCCTCCAGAGACCTCGGATCCGTCCGGGCACCGGTCCTAGTCCTGCCTGCTCCCCCAGGGCAGTCCCAAGCCACTCCTCCCCAGGCGAGCACAGGGACCGGTGCTCGATTGCCAAGCGGGTTCCTCTTGATGGCAGTATTGCTCCAGAAATGCCCACCTGCCCTTCCCCCATGTCCACTCCCTCCGCCCTCTGCGGAGGAAAAAACGCCAAGAGCGCTCCGCACATGGCCCTTCAGCATCTCGGCCGCTTTGGGCCAGCTCTGGCCCACCTGCCGGACCCTGTCCTTGGCAGACGGGACTCGGCAGGGTCCTTCTACTAGCCTGCCTTCCTGACAAACCAGAAAGCGGTCCCCTTGGGCCGCCCTGGGGATGCAGCCCAACTAACCGCATCCCTAACCATGCCTTTGGGATGGGGAGGATGGTGGAACCCGCAGGGAAGAGAAGGAGACTGGGCACATAGTAGGATGCCAGCCCTAGCTCTGCCCTCCGGGACACAATTGCACTTGGGCGTACTCACGGGTCACTGCAAAGCCAGCTTGACCAAGAGGTCAAAGGCGACCGGCGTCCCACTGACCCCTGGGGTTTTGGCCTCAGACTTGAGGTGAACCTACAATTCCGGAAGAGCGGGACCGGGTCCCGGGCCCTTCCCTTGTGGCAGCAGCGGCAAGGTGCTGGTGGAAGAGCCCTGGCCAGCATAGGTCAGACAGGAGGGGAGCCAGCTGCCACCCCAAACACACCTGTCCTCCTCACACCTGGCCTACGTCCAACTCTCCACGGCCCTGCCCGGAAGGCTGGACGTAGAAATCCCACAGAGGCGTGCATGCCGTTGAGGGCTCGTGGGTGCCATGGAGGGGCGGTAGATGGCCCAGCCCCAAGTGTACCGATCTTCCTCCCCAAACCTATTCTGTGACGGAAACCCGATGTTCACCTCGTCAAGCAGTCAAGGCGTGGGCAGAGGCCTGACGTCTGCTGCAGGAACACAGTGACATTGAATGCTCTTCCCAAGACAGACAAATCACTAGGGACACACTATGCCAAGCTGCTACCTCCCTGGCCCTTTCCGGACTCTTTGACCCCCACGGACTTTCCCTAGGGATTTTCCACGACACACTTTCTTCTCTCTCTCTCTCTCTCTCTCTCTCTCTCTCTCTCTCTGTCTCTCGCTCTCTCTGTCTCTCTCAATCCCATAATCACTCTCTCTCTCGTGCCAGGTTCGCGCCCAGCGCTCTCTCGCCCACTTCTACTGGGGCCTGCTTCCTCTCCTGCTCTCTCTGTCTCAACGTCATTGATTTTCTCGTACTGCCCGGGACGTCTTGCCCACGTGTGCCTTTAAAACGCTAAGAGATGCAACTGAACGTGTGAGACATGGCGCAGATAGGCCGAGAGGCGGCAAGAGAAATGCCCCAGAACTCAAGAACCCGGCCACGCCCTCCGCTTCTACCACCACCAGCAACACCAACCCAGGGGCCTGCTTTCGCGGTCCCCCTAGCCAAGGTGAGGCAAGTCCCACTTGAATGTCATCCCGTTCCTCTTGGGAACGCTGGACCGCGCTCAACCTTAACTGTGCGTTGAGGTGGAAGTTGGATTTCTCTTTGCATGACAGTGTCTCTGCACAAGGCCGTGGAGGGGCACACGGATCCACCTGGCTCGCTCTCTAGCTGGATTCAGGTGGAACGGAGGACCATGAACACTCAGGACTTTTTCTGCTTGGGTCCTGTGCTTTTCAGGTTTCGGGCCGAAGAGTCCCATCACCTCCTTATACCTTTTTTCTGAGTATTAAAAAAAAAAAAAAAAAAAAAAAAAAAAGAAACCTGGACATTCCACCTGTCACCTCAGAAGGGTCCTCGGTGTTCCTTTTCTACTCCTGAATTCAGCGACATAGTGCTGATCTCCATCCATTGGACGCGAGTCCCCGTTCTCTTGGGGACTCCTGGACACTCTGGGAAATGCCAGAAAGCCTCGGGGAATGGCCCCGTCCGCTGCTGTACCAGACCGGGTCCTGCGAAAGATGCATCTTCCGAGCCTCCTCCCTGCACGTCCCGTTGGACCTGCCCCGATTCTACCTCAGGGACCCACTGGAGGAGAGGCACAGGGATGCTGCCTCAGCAGCAGACCCTTCTAGCGCTGAGCAGGCTGTCCCCAGGCAGGCAGAGTCCGACGGGTCCTTCCTCCTGGGACTCCAGCAGGCCTAGGAAAGCAGCGGTCCCCCTCGGCTGATGCCCAGAGAGACTCCATTACGCAAGCTTTGCCACCGAACCCATCGGTCGGTGCGCCTCTGATCACAGGCCAAGGGCCTGCGCACCCCCAAAGACAACCGGGGTCCCCGGAAGGCCCCCAGGCTGAAATGAGCACCACCGGGAATGGCCGGCCTCCAAGACAACTTGGGGGCATGGACACCACAAGACAGGGTCGCAGGTCTCAACGAGGCGGATGCCTGGTGTCTGAGGGGGGCCGGGCCGGGCCTGGCCTCGCCTTGGCGTCCACCTCGCCTGGAAGCGTCTGGGTACGGGCCCCGCAGGATGCCCCGCGGCCCACCTTCCTTCCTAGGCCGCAAGGAGCAACACCCCGGCGCCGGCCAGTCCCGGCGGGCACCGGCGCCACTGGCCACGGAACTCAGCTCTGGCAGTGGCCCCTCCTCACTGGCGTGCAGTGCGGCCGAGGGAGCCGCCCGGGGCCGAGGACCCAACTAGGCCGTCACCCCGGGTGCTCCCACGGAAACGGGCACCAGGCAAACTGCCCACGGCCCCGAGCCCAGGCTCCTTGGCGGAGGCCTCCGCTAGTCCCGCCCAGATCATGGCCGCCACCAGCCTCCCGGGCCTTGGCTTCCTGTACGGCAACCGCCAGGCGTCCCGGCTGTCCAGCTAGACCTGGCGCCTGTGTCTGGGGCTTCCAGGGCGCGAACTGGCGGCGGACCCTGCTTCCCTCGGGCCTCCAGAGACCTCGGATCCGTCCGGGCACCGGTCCTAGTCCTGCCTGCTCCCCCAGGGCAGTCCCAAGCCACTCCTCCCCAGGCGAGCACAGGGACCGGTGCTCGATTGCCAAGCGGGTTCCTCTTGATGGCAGTATTGCTCCAGAAATGCCCACCTGCCCTTCCCCCATGTCCACTCCCTCCGCCCTCTGCGGAGGAAAAAACGCCAAGAGCGCTCCGCACATGGCCCTTCAGCATCTCGGCCGCTTTGGGCCAGCTCTGGCCCACCTGCCGGACCCTGTCCTTGGCAGACGGGACTCGGCAGGGTCCTTCTACTAGCCTGCCTTCCTGACAAACCAGAAAGCGGTCCCCTTGGGCCGCCCTGGGGATGCAGCCCAACTAACCGCATCCCTAACCATGCCTTTGGGATGGGGAGGATGGTGGAACCCGCAGGGAAGAGAAGGAGACTGGGCACATAGTAGGATGCCAGCCCTAGCTCTGCCCTCCGGGACACAATTGCACTTGGGCGTACTCACGGGTCACTGCAAAGCCAGCTTGACCAAGAGGTCAAAGGCGACCGGCGTCCCACTGACCCCTGGGGTTTTGGCCTCAGACTTGAGGTGAACCTACAATTCCGGAAGAGCGGGACCGGGTCCCGGGCCCTTCCCTTGTGGCAGCAGCGGCAAGGTGCTGGTGGAAGAGCCCTGGCCAGCATAGGTCAGACAGGAGGGGAGCCAGCTGCCACCCCAAACACACCTGTCCTCCTCACACCTGGCCTACGTCCAACTCTCCACGGCCCTGCCCGGAAGGCTGGACGTAGAAATCCCACAGAGGCGTGCATGCCGTTGAGGGCTCGTGGGTGCCATGGAGGGGCGGTAGATGGCCCAGCCCCAAGTGTACCGATCTTCCTCCCCAAACCTATTCTGTGACGGAAACCCGATGTTCACCTCGTCAAGCAGTCAAGGCGTGGGCAGAGGCCTGACGTCTGCTGCAGGAACACAGTGACATTGAATGCTCTTCCCAAGACAGACAAATCACTAGGGACACACTATGCCAAGCTGCTACCTCCCTGGCCCTTTCCGGACTCTTTGACCCCCACGGACTTTCCCTAGGGATTTTCCACGACACACTTTCTTCTTTCTCTCTCTCTCTCTCTCTCTCTCTCTCTCTCTCTCTGTCTCTCGCTCTCTCTGTCTCTCTCAATCCCATAATCACTCTCTCTCTCGTGCCAGGTTCGCGCCCAGCGCTCTCTCGCCCACTTCTACTGGGGCCTGCTTCCTCTCCTGCTCTCTCTGTCTCAACGTCATTGATTTTCTCGTACTGCCCGGGACGTCTTGCCCACGTGTGCCTTTAAAACGCTAAGAGATGCAACTGAACGTGTGAGACATGGCGCAGATAGGCCGAGAGGCGGCAAGAGAAATGCCCCAGAACTCAAGAACCCGGCCACGCCCTCCGCTTCTACCACCACCAGCAACACCAACCCAGGGGCCTACTTTCGCGGTCCCCCTAGCCAAGGTGAGGCAAGTCCCACTTGAATGTCATCCCGTTCCTCTTGGGAACGCTGGACCGCGCTCAACCTTAACTGTGCGTTGAGGTGGAAGTTGGATTTCTCTTTGCATGACAGTGTCTCTGCACAAGGCCGTGGAGGGGCACACGGATCCACCTGGCTCGCTCTCTAGCTGGATTCAGGTGGAACGGAGGACCATGAACACTCAGGACTTTTTCTGCTTGGGTCCTGTGCTTTTCAGGTTTCGGGCCTAAGAGGCCCATCACCTCGTTATACCTTTTTTCTGAGTATTAAAAAAAAAAAAAAAAAAAAAAAAAGAAACCTGGACATTCCACCTGTCACCTCAGAAGGGTCCTCGGTGTTCCTTTTCTACTCCTGAATTCAGCGACATAGTGCTGATCTCCATCCATTGGACGCGAGTCCCCGTTCTCTTGGGGACTCCTGGACACTCTGGGAAATGCCAGAAAGCCTCGGGGAATGGCCCCGTCCGCTGCTGTACCAGACCGGGTCCTGCGAAAGATGCATCTTCCGAGCCTCCTCCCTGCACGTCCCGTTGGACCTGCCCCGATTCTACCTCAGGGACCCACTGGAGGAGAGGCACAGGGAGGCTGCCTCAGCAGCAGACCCTTCTAGCGCTGAGCAGGCTGTCCCCAGGCAGGCAGAGTCCGACGGGTCCTTCCTCCTGGGACTCCAGCAGGCCTAGGAAAGCAGCGGTCCCCCTCGGCTGATGCCCAGAGAGACTCCATTACGCAAGCTTTGCCACCGAACCCATCGGTCGGTGCGCCTCTGATCACAGGCCAAGGGCCTGCGCACCCCCAAAGACAACCGGGGTCCCCGGAAGGCCCCCAGGCTGAAATGAGCACCACCGGGAATGGCCGGCCTCCAAGACAACTTGGGGGCATGGACACCACAAGACAGGGTCGCAGGTCTCAACGAGGCGGATGCCTGGTGTCTGAGGGGGGCCGGGCCGGGCCTGGCCTCGCCTTGGCGTCCACCTCGCCTGGAAGCGTCTGGGTACGGGCCCCGCAGGATGCCCCGCGGCCCACCTTCCTCCCTAGGCCGCAAGGAGCAACACCCCGGCGCCGGCCAGTCCCGGCGGGCACCGGCGCCACTGGCCACGGAACTCAGCTCTGGCAGTGGCCCCTCCTCACTGGCGTGCAGTGCGGCCGAGGGAGCCGCCCGGGGCCGAGGACCCAACTAGGCCGTCACCCCGGGTGCTCCCACGGAAACGGGCACCAGGCAAACTGCCCACGGCCCCGAGCCCAGGCTCCTTGGCGGAGGCCTCCGCTAGTCCCGCCCAGATCATGGCCGCCACCAGCCTCCCGGGCCTTGGCTTCCTGTACGGCAACCGCCAGGCGTCCCGGCTGTCCAGCTAGACCTGGCGCCTGTGTCTGGGGCTTCCAGGGCGCGAACTGGCGGCGGACCCTGCTTCCCTCGGGCCTCCAGAGACCTCGGATCCGTCCGGGCACCGGTCCTAGTCCTGCCTGCTCCCCCAGGGCAGTCCCAAGCCACTCCTCCCCAGGCGAGCACAGGGACCGGTGCTCGATTGCCAAGCGGGTTCCTCTTGATGGCAGTATTGCTCCAGAAATGCCCACCTGCCCTTCCCCCATGTCCACTCCCTCCGCCCTCTGCGGAGGAAAAAACGCCAAGAGCGCTCCGCACATGGCCCTTCAGCATCTCGGCCGCTTTGGGCCAGCTCTGGCCCACCTGCCGGACCCTGTCCTTGGCAGACGGGACTCGGCAGGGTCCTTCTACTAGCCTGCCTTCCTGACAAACCAGAAAGCGGTCCCCTTGGGCCGCCCTGGGGATGCAGCCCAACTAACCGCATCCCTAACCATGCCTTTGGGATGGGGAGGATGGTGGAACCCGCAGGGAAGAGAAGGAGACTGGGCACATAGTAGGATGCCAGCCCTAGCTCTGCCCTCCGGGACACAATTGCACTTGGGCGTACTCACGGGTCACTGCAAAGCCAGCTTGACCAAGAGGTCAAAGGCGACCGGCGTCCCACTGACCCCTGGGGTTTTGGCCTCAGACTTGAGGTGAACCTACAATTCCGGAAGAGCGGGACCGGGTCCCGGGCCCTTCCCTTGTGGCAGCAGCGGCAAGGTGCTGGTGGAAGAGCCCTGGCCAGCATAGGTCAGACAGGAGGGGAGCCAGCTGCCACCCCAAACACACCTGTCCTCCTCACACCTGGCCTACGTCCAACTCTCCACGGCCCTGCCCGGAAGGCTGGACGTAGAAATCCCACAGAGGCGTGCATGCCGTTGAGGGCTCGTGGGTGCCATGGAGGGGCGGTAGATGGCCCAGCCCCAAGTGTACCGATCTTCCTCCCCAAACCTATTCTGTGACGGAAACCCGATGTTCACCTCGTCAAGCAGTCAAGGCGTGGGCAGAGGCCTGACGTCTGCTGCAGGAACACAGTGACATTGAATGCTCTTCCCAAGACAGACAAATCACTAGGGACACACTATGCCAAGCTGCTACCTCCCTGGCCCTTTCCGGACTCTTTGACCCCCACGGACTTTCCCTAGGGATTTTCCACGACACACTTTCTTCTTTCTCTCTCTCTCTCTCTCTCTCTCTCTCTCTGTCTCTCGCTCTCTCTGTCTCTCTCAATCCCATAATCACTCTCTCTCTCGTGCCAGGTTCGCGCCCAGCGCTCTCTCGCCCACTTCTACTGGGGCCTGCTTCCTCTCCTGCTCTCTCTGTCTCAACGTCATTGATTTTCTCGTACTGCCCGGGACGTCTTGCCCACGTGTGCCTTTAAAACGCTAAGAGATGCAACTGAACGTGTGAGACATGGCGCAGATAGGCCGAGAGGCGGCAAGAGAAATGCCCCAGAACTCAAGAACCCGGCCACGCCCTCCGCTTCTACCACCACCAGCAACACCAACCCAGGGGCCTGCTTTCGCGGTCCCCCTAGCCAAGGTGAGGCAAGTCCCACTTGAATGTCATCCCGTTCCTCTTGGGAACGCTGGACCGCGCTCAACCTTAACTGTGCGTTGAGGTGGAAGTTGGATTTCTCTTTGCATGACAGTGTCTCTGCACAAGGCCGTGGAGGGGCACACGGATCCACCTGGCTCGCTCTCTAGCTGGATTCAGGTGGAACGGAGGACCATGAACACTCAGGACTTTTTCTGCTTGGGTCCTGTGCTTTTCAGGTTTCGGGCCTAAGAGGCCCATCACCTCGTTATACCTTTTTTCTGAGTATTAAAAAAAAAAAAAAAAAAAAAAAAAAGAAACCTGGACATTCCACCTGTCACCTCAGAAGGGTCCTCGGTGTTCCTTTTCTACTCCTGAATTCAGCGACATAGTGCTGATCTCCATCCATTGGACGCGAGTCCCCGTTCTCTTGGGGACTCCTGGACACTCTGGGAAATGCCAGAAAGCCTCGGGGAATGGCCCCGTCCGCTGCTGTACCAGACCGGGTCCTGCGAAAGATGCATCTTCCGAGCCTCCTCCCTGCACGTCCCGTTGGACCTGCCCCGATTCTACCTCAGGGACCCACTGGAGGAGAGGCACAGGGATGCTGCCTCAGCAGCAGACCCTTCTAGCGCTGAGCAGGCTGTCCCCAGGCAGGCAGAGTCCGACGGGTCCTTCCTCCTGGGACTCCAGCAGGCCTAGGAAAGCAGCGGTCCCCCTCGGCTGATGCCCAGAGAGACTCCATTACGCAAGCTTTGCCACCGAACCCATCGGTCGGTGCGCCTCTGATCACAGGCCAAGGGCCTGCGCACCCCCAAAGACAACCGGGGTCCCCGGAAGGCCCCCAGGCTGAAATGAGCACCACCGGGAATGGCCGGCCTCCAAGACAACTTGGGGGCATGGACACCACAAGACAGGGTCGCAGGTCTCAACGAGGCGGATGCCTGGTGTCTGAGGGGGGCCGGGCCGGGCCTGGCCTCGCCTTGGCATCCACCTCGTCTGGAAGCGTCTGGGTACGGGCCCCGCAGGATGCCCCGCGGCCCACCTTCCTCCCTAGGCCGCAAGGAGCAACACCCCGGCGCCGGCCAGTCCCGGCGGGCACCGGCGCCACTGGCCACGGAACTCAGCTCTGGCAGTGGCCCCTCCTCACTGGCGTGCAGTGCGGCCGAGGGAGCCGCCCGGGGCCGAGGACCCAACTAGGCCGTCACCCCGGGTGCTCCCACGGAAACGGGCACCAGGCAAACTGCCCACGGCCCCGAGCCCAGGCTCCTTGGCGGAGGCCTCCGCTAGTCCCGCCCAGATCATGGCCGCCACCAGCCTCCCGGGCCTTGGCTTCCTGTACGGCAACCGCCAGGCGTCCCGGCTGTCCAGCTAGACCTGGCGCCTGTGTCTGGGGCTTCCAGGGCGCGAACTGGCGGCGGACCCTGCTTCCCTCGGGCCTCCAGAGACCTCGGATCCGTCCGGGCACCGGTCCTAGTCCTGCCTGCTCCCCCAGGGCAGTCCCAAGCCACTCCTCCCCAGGCGAGCACAGGGACCGGTGCTCGATTGCCAAGCGGGTTCCTCTTGATGGCAGTATTGCTCCAGAAATGCCCACCTGCCCTTCCCCCATGTCCACTCCCTCCGCCCTCTGCGGAGGAAAAAACGCCAAGAGCGCTCCGCACATGGCCCTTCAGCATCTCGGCCGCTTTGGGCCAGCTCTGGCCCACCTGCCGGACCCTGTCCTTGGCAGACGGGACTCGGCAGGGTCCTTCTACTAGCCTGCCTTCCTGACAAACCAGAAAGCGGTCCCCTTGGGCCGCCCTGGGGATGCAGCCCAACTAACCGCATCCCTAACCATGCCTTTGGGATGGGGAGGATGGTGGAACCCGCAGGGAAGAGAAGGAGACTGGGCACATAGTAGGATGCCAGCCCTAGCTCTGCCCTCCGGGACACAATTGCACTTGGGCGTACTCACGGGTCACTGCAAAGCCAGCTTGACCAAGAGGTCAAAGGCGACCGGCGTCCCACTGACCCCTGGGGTTTTGGCCTCAGACTTGAGGTGAACCTACAATTCCGGAAGAGCGGGACCGGGTCCCGGGCCCTTCCCTTGTGGCAGCAGCGGCAAGGTGCTGGTGGAAGAGCCCTGGCCAGCATAGGTCAGACAGGAGGGGAGCCAGCTGCCACCCCAAACACACCTGTCCTCCTCACACCTGGCCTACGTCCAACTCTCCACGGCCCTGCCCGGAAGGCTGGACGTAGAAATCCCACAGAGGCGTGCATGCCGTTGAGGGCTCGTGGGTGCCATGGAGGGGCGGTAGATGGCCCAGCCCCAAGTGTACCGATCTTCCTCCCCAAACCTATTCTGTGACGGAAACCCGATGTTCACCTCGTCAAGCAGTCAAGGCGTGGGCAGAGGCCTGACGTCTGCTGCAGGAACACAGTGACATTGAATGCTCTTCCCAAGACAGACAAATCACTAGGGACACACTATGCCAAGCTGCTACCTCCCTGGCCCTTTCCGGACTCTTTGACCCCCACGGACTTTCCCTAGGGATTTTCCACGACACACTTTCTTCTTTCTCTCTCTCTCTCTCTCTCTCTCTCTCTCTCTCTCTCTCTCTGTCTCTCGCTCTCTCTGTCTCTCTCAATCCCATAATCACTCTCTCTCTCGTGCCAGGTTCGCGCCCAGCGCTCTCTCGCCCACTTCTACTGGGGCCTGCTTCCTCTCCTGCTCTCTCTGTCTCAACGTCATTGATTTTCTCGTACTGCCCGGGACGTCTTGCCCACGTGTGCCTTTAAAACGCTAAGAGATGCAACTGAACGTGTGAGACATGGCGCAGATAGGCCGAGAGGCGGCAAGAGAAATGCCCCAGAACTCAAGAACCCGGCCACGCCCTCCGCTTCTACCACCACCAGCAACACCAACCCAGGGGCCTGCTTTCGCGGTCCCCCTAGCCAAGGTGAGGCAAGTCCCACTTGAATGTCATCCCGTTCCTCTTGGGAACGCTGGACCGCGCTCAACCTTAACTGTGCGTTGAGGTGGAAGTTGGATTTCTCTTTGCATGACAGTGTCTCTGCACAAGGCCGTGGAGGGGCACACGGATCCACCTGGCTCGCTCTCTAGCTGGATTCAGGTGGAACGGAGGACCATGAACACTCAGGACTTTTTCTGCTTGGGTCCTGTGCTTTTCAGGTTTCGGGCCTAAGAGGCCCATCACCTCCTTATACCTTTTTTCTGAGTATTAAAAAAAAAAAAAAAAAAAAAAAAAGAAACCTGGACATTCCACCTGTCACCTCAGAAGGGTCCTCGGTGTTCCTTTTCTACTCCTGAATTCAGCGACATAGTGCTGATCTCCATCCATTGGACGCGAGTCCCCGTTCTCTTGGGGACTCCTGGACACTCTGGGAAATGCCAGAAAGCCTCGGGGAATGGCCCCGTCCGCTGCTGTACCAGACCGGGTCCTGCGAAAGATGCATCTTCCGAGCCTCCTCCCTGCACGTCCCGTTGGACCTGCCCCGATTCTACCTCAGGGACCCACTGGAGGAGAGGCACAGGGATGCTGCCTCAGCAGCAGACCCTTCTAGCGCTGAGCAGGCTGTCCCCAGGCAGGCAGAGTCCGACGGGTCCTTCCTCCTGGGACTCCAGCAGGCCTAGGAAAGCAGCGGTCCCCCTCGGCTGATGCCCAGAGAGACTCCATTACGCAAGCTTTGCCACCGAACCCATCGGTCGGTGCGCCTCTGATCACAGGCCAAGGGCCTGCGCACCCCCAAAGACAACCGGGGTCCCCGGAAGGCCCCCAGGCTGAAATGAGCACCACCGGGAATGGCCGGCCTCCAAGACAACTTGGGGGCATGGACACCACAAGACAGGGTCGCAGGTCTCAACGAGGCGGATGCCTGGTGTCTGAGGGGGGCCGGGCCGGGCCTGGCCTCGCCTTGGCGTCCACCTCGCCTGGAAGCGTCTGGGTACGGGCCCCGCAGGATGCCCCGCGGCCCACCTTCCTCCCTAGGCCGCAAGGAGCAACACCCCGGCGCCGGCCAGTCCCGGCGGGCACCGGCGCCACTGGCCACGGAACTCAGCTCTGGCAGTGGCCCCTCCTCACTGGCGTGCAGTGCGGCCGAGGGAGCCGCCCGGGGCCGAGGACCCAACTAGGCCGTCACCCCGGGTGCTCCCACGGAAACGGGCATCAGGCAAACTGCCCACGGCCCCGAGCCCAGGCTCCTTGGCGGAGGCCTCCGCTAGTCCCGCCCAGATCATGGCCGCCACCAGCCTCCCGGGCCTTGGCTTCCTGTACGGCAACCGCCAGGCGTCCCGGCTGTCCAGCTAGACCTGGCGCCTGTGTCTGGGGCTTCCAGGGCGCGAACTGGCGGCGGACCCTGCTTCCCTCGGGCCTCCAGAGACCTCGGATCCGTCCGGGCACCGGTCCTAGTCCTGCCTGCTCCCCCAGGGCAGTCCCAAGCCACTCCTCCCCAGGCGAGCACAGGGACCGGTGCTCGATTGCCAAGCGGGTTCCTCTTGATGGCAGTATTGCTCCAGAAATGCCCACCTGCCCTTCCCCCATGTCCACTCCCTCCGCCCTCTGCGGAGGAAAAAACGCCAAGAGCGCTCCGCACATGGCCCTTCAGCATCTCGGCCGCTTTGGGCCAGCTCTGGCCCACCTGCCGGACCCTGTCCTTGGCAGACGGGACTCGGCAGGGTCCTTCTACTAGCCTGCCTTCCTGACAAACCAGAAAGCGGTCCCCTTGGGCCGCCCTGGGGATGCAGCCCAACTAACCGCATCCCTAACCATGCCTTTGGGATGGGGAGGATGGTGGAACCCGCAGGGAAGAGAAGGAGACTGGGCACATAGTAGGATGCCAGCCCTAGCTCTGCCCTCCGGGACACAATTGCACTTGGGCGTACTCACGGGTCACTGCAAAGCCAGCTTGACCAAGAGGTCAAAGGCGACCGGCGTCCCACTGACCCCTGGGGTTTTGGCCTCAGACTTGAGGTGAACCTACAATTCCGGAAGAGCGGGACCGGGTCCCGGGCCCTTCCCTTGTGGCAGCAGCGGCAAGGTGCTGGTGGAAGAGCCCTGGCCAGCATAGGTCAGACAGGAGGGGAGCCAGCTGCCACCCCAAACACACCTGTCCTCCTCACACCTGGCCTACGTCCAACTCTCCACGGCCCTGCCCGGAAGGCTGGACGTAGAAATCCCACAGAGGCGTGCATGCCGTTGAGGGCTCGTGGGTGCCATGGAGGGGCGGTAGATGGCCCAGCCCCAAGTGTACCGATCTTCCTCCCCAAACCTATTCTGTGACGGAAACCCGATGTTCACCTCGTCAAGCAGTCAAGGCGTGGGCAGAGGCCTGACGTCTGCTGCAGGAACACAGTGACATTGAATGCTCTTCCCAAGACAGACAAATCACTAGGGACACACTATGCCAAGCTGCTACCTCCCTGGCCCTTTCCGGACTCTTTGACCCCCACGGACTTTCCCTAGGGATTTTCCACGACACACTTTCTTCTTTCTCTCTCTCTCTCTCTCTCTCTCTCTCTCTCTCTCTCTCTGTCTCTCGCTCTCTCTGTCTCTCTCAATCCCATAATCACTCTCTCTCTCGTGCCAGGTTCGCGCCCAGCGCTCTCTCGCCCACTTCTACTGGGGCCTGCTTCCTCTCCTGCTCTCTCTGTCTCAACGTCATTGATTTTCTCGTACTGCCCGGGACGTCTTGCCCACGTGTGCCTTTAAAACGCTAAGAGATGCAACTGAACGTGTGAGACATGGCGCAGATAGGCCGAGAGGCGGCAAGAGAAATGCCCCAGAACTCAAGAACCCGGCCACGCCCTCCGCTTCTACCACCACCAGCAACACCAACCCAGGGGCCTGCTTTCGCGGTCCCCCTAGCCAAGGTGAGGCAAGTCCCACTTGAATGTCATCCCGTTCCTCTTGGGAACGCTGGACCGCGCTCAACCTTAACTGTGCGTTGAGGTGGAAGTTGGATTTCTCTTTGCATGACAGTGTCTCTGCACAAGGCCGTGGAGGGGCACACGGATCCACCTGGCTCGCTCTCTAGCTGGATTCAGGTGGAACGGAGGACCATGAACACTCAGGACTTTTTCTGCTTGGGTCCTGTGCTTTTCAGGTTTCGGGCCGAAGAGGCCCATCACCTCCTTATACCTTTTTTCTGAGTATTAAAAAAAAAAAAAAAAAAAAAAAAAGAAACCTGGACATTCCACCTGTCACCTCAGAAGGGTCCTCGGTGTTCCTTTTCTACTCCTGAATTCAGCGACATAGTGCTGATCTCCATCCATTGGACGCGAGTCCCCGTTCTCTTGGGGACTCCTGGACACTCTGGGAAATGCCAGAAAGCCTCGGGGAATGGCCCCGTCCGCTGCTGTACCAGACCGGGTCCTGCGAAAGATGCATCTTCCGAGCCTCCTCCCTGCACGTCCCGTTGGACCTGCCCCGATTCTACCTCAGGGACCCACTGGAGGAGAGGCACAGGGATGCTGCCTCAGCAGCAGACCCTTCTAGCGCTGAGCAGGCTGTCCCCAGGCAGGCAGAGTCCGACGGGTCCTTCCTCCTGGGACTCCAGCAGGCCTAGGAAAGCAGCGGTCCCCCTCGGCTGATGCCCAGAGAGACTCCATTACGCAAGCTTTGCCACCGAACCCATCGGTCGGTGCGCCTCTGATCACAGGCCAAGGGCCTGCGCACCCCCAAAGACAACCGGGGTCCCCGGAAGGCCCCCAGGCTGAAATGAGCACCACCGGGAATGGCCGGCCTCCAAGACAACTTGGGGGCATGGACACCACAAGACAGGGTCGCAGGTCTCAACGAGGCGGATGCCTGGTGTCTGAGGGGGGCCGGGCCGGGCCTGGCCTCGCCTTGGCGTCCACCTCGCCTGGAAGCGTCTGGGTACGGGCCCCGCAGGATGCCCCGCGGCCCACCTTCCTCCCTAGGCCGCAAGGAGCAACACCCCGGCGCCGGCCAGTCCCGGCGGGCACCGGCGCCACTGGCCACGGAACTCAGCTCTGGCAGTGGCCCCTCCTCACTGGCGTGCAGTGCGGCCGAGGGAGCCGCCCGGGGCCGAGGACCCAACTAGGCCGTCACCCCGGGTGCTCCCACGGAAACGGGCACCAGGCAAACTGCCCACGGCCCCGAGCCCAGGCTCCTTGGCGGAGGCCTCCGCTAGTCCCGCCCAGATCATGGCCGCCACCAGCCTCCCGGGCCTTGGCTTCCTGTACGGCAACCGCCAGGCGTCCCGGCTGTCCAGCTAGACCTGGCGCCTGTGTCTGGGGCTTCCAGGGCGCGAACTGGCGGCGGACCCTGCTTCCCTCGGGCCTCCAGAGACCTCGGATCCGTCCGGGCACCGGTCCTAGTCCTGCCTGCTCCCCCAGGGCAGTCCCAAGCCACTCCTCCCCAGGCGAGCACAGGGACCGGTGCTCGATTGCCAAGCGGGTTCCTCTTGATGGCAGTATTGCTCCAGAAATGCCCACCTGCCCTTCCCCCATGTCCACTCCCTCCGCCCTCTGCGGAGGAAAAAACGCCAAGAGCGCTCCGCACATGGCCCTTCAGCATCTCGGCCGCTTTGGGCCAGCTCTGGCCCACCTGCCGGACCCTGTCCTTGGCAGACGGGACTCGGCAGGGTCCTTCTACTAGCCTGCCTTCCTGACAAACCAGAAAGCGGTCCCCTTGGGCCGCCCTGGGGATGCAGCCCAACTAACCGCATCCCTAACCATGCCTTTGGGATGGGGAGGATGGTGGAACCCGCAGGGAAGAGAAGGAGACTGGGCACATAGTAGGATGCCAGCCCTAGCTCTGCCCTCCGGGACACAATTGCACTTGGGCGTACTCACGGGTCACTGCAAAGCCAGCTTGACCAAGAGGTCAAAGGCGACCGGCGTCCCACTGACCCCTGGGGTTTTGGCCTCAGACTTGAGGTGAACCTACAATTCCGGAAGAGCGGGACCGGGTCCCGGGCCCTTCCCTTGTGGCAGCAGCGGCAAGGTGCTGGTGGAAGAGCCCTGGCCAGCATAGGTCAGACAGGAGGGGAGCCAGCTGCCACCCCAAACACACCTGTCCTCCTCACACCTGGCCTACGTCCAACTCTCCACGGCCCTGCCCGGAAGGCTGGACGTAGAAATCCCACAGAGGCGTGCATGCCGTTGAGGGCTCGTGGGTGCCATGGAGGGGCGGTAGATGGCCCAGCCCCAAGTGTACCGATCTTCCTCCCCAAACCTATTCTGTGACGGAAACCCGATGTTCACCTCGTCAAGCAGTCAAGGCGTGGGCAGAGGCCTGACGTCTGCTGCAGGAACACAGTGACATTGAATGCTCTTCCCAAGACAGACAAATCACTAGGGACACACTATGCCAAGCTGCTACCTCCCTGGCCCTTTCCGGACTCTTTGACCCCCACGGACTTTCCCTAGGGATTTTCCACGACACACTTTCTTCTCTCTCTCTCTCTCTCTCTCTCTCTCTCTCTCTCTGTCTCTCGCTCTCTCTGTCTCTCTCAATCCCATAATCACTCTCTCTCTCGTGCCAGGTTCGCGCCCAGCGCTCTCTCGCCCACTTCTACTGGGGCCTGCTTCCTCTCCTGCTCTCTCTGTCTCAACGTCATTGATTTTCTCGTACTGCCCGGG
Source organism: Macaca fascicularis (assembly GCF_037993035.2). NCBI lineage: Eukaryota > Metazoa > Chordata > Mammalia > Primates > Cercopithecidae > Macaca > Macaca fascicularis. The sequence continues at coordinate 122,230,502 of NC_088395.1, read as the reverse complement.
ACGTCTTGCCCACGTGTGCCTTTAAAACGCTAAGAGATGCAACTGAACGTGTGAGACATGGCGCAGATAGGCCGAGAGGCGGCAAGAGAAATGCCCCAGAACTCAAGAACCCGGCCACGCCCTCCGCTTCTACCACCACCAGCAACACCAACCCAGGGGCCTGCTTTCGCGGTCCCCCTAGCCAAGGTGAGGCAAGTCCCACTTGAATGTCATCCCGTTCCTCTTGGGAACGCTGGACCGCGCTCAACCTTAACTGTGCGTTGAGGTGGAAGTTGGATTTCTCTTTGCATGACAGTGTCTCTGCACAAGGCCGTGGAGGGGCACACGGATCCACCTGGCTCGCTCTCTAGCTGGATTCAGGTGGAACGGAGGACCATGAACACTCAGGACTTTTTCTGCTTGGGTCCTGTGCTTTTCAGGTTTCGGGCCTAAGAGGCCCATCACCTCGTTATTCCTTTTTTCTGAGTATTAAAAAAAAAAAAAAAAAAAAAAAAAGAAACCTGGACATTCCACCTGTCACCTCAGAAGGGTCCTCGGTGTTCCTTTTCTACTCCTGAATTCAGCGACATAGTGCTGATCTCCATCCATTGGACGCGAGTCCCCGTTCTCTTGGGGACTCCTGGACACTCTGGGAAATGCCAGAAAGCCTCGGGGAATGGCCCCGTCCGCTGCTGTACCAGACCGGGTCCTGCGAAAGATGCATCTTCCGAGCCTCCTCCCTGCACGTCCCGTTGGACCTGCCCCGATTCTACCTCAGGGACCCACTGGAGGAGAGGCACAGGGATGCTGCCTCAGCAGCAGACCCTTCTAGCGCTGAGCAGGCTGTCCCCAGGCAGGCAGAGTCCGACGGGTCCTTCCTCCTGGGACTCCAGCAGGCCTAGGAAAGCAGCGGTCCCCCTCGGCTGATGCCCAGAGAGACTCCATTACGCAAGCTTTGCCACCGAACCCATCGGTCGGTGCGCCTCTGATCACAGGCCAAGGGCCTGCGCACCCCCAAAGACAACCGGGGTCCCCGGAAGGCCCCCAGGCTGAAATGAGCACCACCGGGAATGGCCGGCCTCCAAGACAACTTGGGGGCATGGACACCACAAGACAGGGTCGCAGGTCTCAACGAGGCGGATGCCTGGTGTCTGAGGGGGGCCGGGCCGGGCCTGGCCTCGCCTTGGCGTCCACCTCGCCTGGAAGCGTCTGGGTACGGGCCCCGCAGGATGCCCCGCGGCCCACCTTCCTCCCTAGGCCGCAAGGAGCAACACCCCGGCGCCGGCCAGTCCCGGCGGGCACCGGCGCCACTGGCCACGGAACTCAGCTCTGGCAGTGGCCCCTCCTCACTGGCGTGCAGTGCGGCCGAGGGAGCCGCCCGGGGCCGAGGACCCAACTAGGCCGTCACCCCGGGTGCTCCCACGGAAACGGGCACCAGGCAAACTGCCCACGGCCCCGAGCCCAGGCTCCTTGGCGGAGGCCTCCGCTAGTCCCGCCCAGATCATGGCCGCCACCAGCCTCCCGGGCCTTGGCTTCCTGTACGGCAACCGCCAGGCGTCCCGGCTGTCCAGCTAGACCTGGCGCCTGTGTCTGGGGCTTCCAGGGCGCGAACTGGCGGCGGACCCTGCTTCCCTCGGGCCTCCAGAGACCTCGGATCCGTCCGGGCACCGGTCCTAGTCCTGCCTGCTCCCCCAGGGCAGTCCCAAGCCACTCCTCCCCAGGCGAGCACAGGGACCGGTGCTCGATTGCCAAGCGGGTTCCTCTTGATGGCAGTATTGCTCCAGAAATGCCCACCTGCCCTTCCCCCATGTCCACTCCCTCCGCCCTCTGCGGAGGAAAAAACGCCAAGAGCGCTCCGCACATGGCCCTTCAGCATCTCGGCCGCTTTGGGCCAGCTCTGGCCCACCTGCCGGACCCTGTCCTTGGCAGACGGGACTCGGCAGGGTCCTTCTACTAGCCTGCCTTCCTGACAAACCAGAAAGCGGTCCCCTTGGGCCGCCCTGGGGATGCAGCCCAACTAACCGCATCCCTAACCATGCCTTTGGGATGGGGAGGATGGTGGAACCCGCAGGGAAGAGAAGGAGACTGGGCACATAGTAGGATGCCAGCCCTAGCTCTGCCCTCCGGGACACAATTGCACTTGGGCGTACTCACGGGTCACTGCAAAGCCAGCTTGACCAAGAGGTCAAAGGCGACCGGCGTCCCACTGACCCCTGGGGTTTTGGCCTCAGACTTGAGGTGAACCTACAATTCCGGAAGAGCGGGACCGGGTCCCGGGCCCTTCCCTTGTGGCAGCAGCGGCAAGGTGCTGGTGGAAGAGCCCTGGCCAGCATAGGTCAGACAGGAGGGGAGCCAGCTGCCACCCCAAACACACCTGTCCTCCTCACACCTGGCCTACGTCCAACTCTCCACGGCCCTGCCCGGAAGGCTGGACGTAGAAATCCCACAGAGGCGTGCATGCCGTTGAGGGCTCGTGGGTGCCATGGAGGGGCGGTAGATGGCCCAGCCCCAAGTGTACCGATCTTCCTCCCCAAACCTATTCTGTGACGGAAACCCGATGTTCACCTCGTCAAGCAGTCAAGGCGTGGGCAGAGGCCTGACGTCTGCTGCAGGAACACAGTGACATTGAATGCTCTTCCCAAGACAGACAAATCACTAGGGACACACTATGCCAAGCTGCTACCTCCCTGGCCCTTTCCGGACTCTTTGACCCCCACGGACTTTCCCTAGGGATTTTCCACGACACACTTTCTTCTTTCTCTCTCTCTCTCTCTCTCTCTCTCTCTCTCTCTCTCTCTCTCTCTGTCTCTCGCTCTCTCTGTCTCTCTCAATCCCATAATCACTCTCTCTCTCGTGCCAGGTTCGCGCCCAGCGCTCTCTCGCCCACTTCTACTGGGGCCTGCTTCCTCTCCTGCTCTCTCTGTCTCAACGTCATTGATTTTCTCGTACTGCCCGGGACGTCTTGCCCACGTGTGCCTTTAAAACGCTAAGAGATGCAACTGAACGTGTGAGACATGGCGCAGATAGGCCGAGAGGCGGCAAGAGAAATGCCCCAGAACTCAAGAACCCGGCCACGCCCTCCGCTTCTACCACCACCAGCAACACCAACCCAGGGGCCTGCTTTCGCGGTCCCCCTAGCCAAGGTGAGGCAAGTCCCACTTGAATGTCATCCCGTTCCTCTTGGGAACGCTGGACCGCGCTCAACCTTAACTGTGCGTTGAGGTGGAAGTTGGATTTCTCTTTGCATGACAGTGTCTCTGCACAAGGCCGTGGAGGGGCACACGGATCCACCTGGCTCGCTCTCTAGCTGGATTCAGGTGGAACGGAGGACCATGAACACTCAGGACTTTTTCTGCTTGGGTCCTGTGCTTTTCAGGTTTCGGGCCTAAGAGGCCCATCACCTCCTTATACCTTTTTTCTGAGTATTAAAAAAAAAAAAAAAAAAAAAAAAAGAAACCTGGACATTCCACCTGTCACCTCAGAAGGGTCCTCGGTGTTCCTTTTCTACTCCTGAATTCAGCGACATAGTGCTGATCTCCATCCATTGGACGCGAGTCCCCGTTCTCTTGGGGACTCCTGGACACTCTGGGAAATGCCAGAAAGCCTCGGGGAATGGCCCCGTCCGCTGCTGTACCAGACCGGGTCCTGCGAAAGATGCATCTTCCGAGCCTCCTCCCTGCACGTCCCGTTGGACCTGCCCCGATTCTACCTCAGGGACCCACTGGAGGAGAGGCACAGGGATGCTGCCTCAGCAGCAGACCCTTCTAGCGCTGAGCAGGCTGTCCCCAGGCAGGCAGAGTCCGACGGGTCCTTCCTCCTGGGACTCCAGCAGGCCTAGGAAAGCAGCGGTCCCCCTCGGCTGATGCCCAGAGAGACTCCATTACGCAAGCTTTGCCACCGAACCCATCGGTCGGTGCGCCTCTGATCACAGGCCAAGGGCCTGCGCACCCCCAAAGACAACCGGGGTCCCCGGAAGGCCCCCAGGCTGAAATGAGCACCACCGGGAATGGCCGGCCTCCAAGACAACTTGGGGGCATGGACACCACAAGACAGGGTCGCAGGTCTCAACGAGGCGGATGCCTGGTGTCTGAGGGGGGCCGGGCCGGGCCTGGCCTCGCCTTGGCGTCCACCTCGCCTGGAAGCGTCTGGGTACGGGCCCCGCAGGATGCCCCGCGGCCCACCTTCCTCCCTAGGCCGCAAGGAGCAACACCCCGGCGCCGGCCAGTCCCGGCGGGCACCGGCGCCACTGGCCACGGAACTCAGCTCTGGCAGTGGCCCCTCCTCACTGGCGTGCAGTGCGGCCGAGGGAGCCGCCCGGGGCCGAGGACCCAACTAGGCCGTCACCCCGGGTGCTCCCACGGAAACGGGCATCAGGCAAACTGCCCACGGCCCCGAGCCCAGGCTCCTTGGCGGAGGCCTCCGCTAGTCCCGCCCAGATCATGGCCGCCACCAGCCTCCCGGGCCTTGGCTTCCTGTACGGCAACCGCCAGGCGTCCCGGCTGTCCAGCTAGACCTGGCGCCTGTGTCTGGGGCTTCCAGGGCGCGAACTGGCGGCGGACCCTGCTTCCCTCGGGCCTCCAGAGACCTCGGATCCGTCCGGGCACCGGTCCTAGTCCTGCCTGCTCCCCCAGGGCAGTCCCAAGCCACTCCTCCCCAGGCGAGCACAGGGACCGGTGCTCGATTGCCAAGCGGGTTCCTCTTGATGGCAGTATTGCTCCAGAAATGCCCACCTGCCCTTCCCCCATGTCCACTCCCTCCGCCCTCTGCGGAGGAAAAAACGCCAAGAGCGCTCCGCACATGGCCCTTCAGCATCTCGGCCGCTTTGGGCCAGCTCTGGCCCACCTGCCGGACCCTGTCCTTGGCAGACGGGACTCGGCAGGGTCCTTCTACTAGCCTGCCTTCCTGACAAACCAGAAAGCGGTCCCCTTGGGCCGCCCTGGGGATGCAGCCCAACTAACCGCATCCCTAACCATGCCTTTGGGATGGGGAGGATGGTGGAACCCGCAGGGAAGAGAAGGAGACTGGGCACATAGTAGGATGCCAGCCCTAGCTCTGCCCTCCGGGACACAATTGCACTTGGGCGTACTCACGGGTCACTGCAAAGCCAGCTTGACCAAGAGGTCAAAGGCGACCGGCGTCCCACTGACCCCTGGGGTTTTGGCCTCAGACTTGAGGTGAACCTACAATTCCGGAAGAGCGGGACCGGGTCCCGGGCCCTTCCCTTGTGGCAGCAGCGGCAAGGTGCTGGTGGAAGAGCCCTGGCCAGCATAGGTCAGACAGGAGGGGAGCCAGCTGCCACCCCAAACACACCTGTCCTCCTCACACCTGGCCTACGTCCAACTCTCCACGGCCCTGCCCGGAAGGCTGGACGTAGAAATCCCACAGAGGCGTGCATGCCGTTGAGGGCTCGTGGGTGCCATGGAGGGGCGGTAGATGGCCCAGCCCCAAGTGTACCGATCTTCCTCCCCAAACCTATTCTGTGACGGAAACCCGATGTTCACCTCGTCAAGCAGTCAAGGCGTGGGCAGAGGCCTGACGTCTGCTGCAGGAACACAGTGACATTGAATGCTCTTCCCAAGACAGACAAATCACTAGGGACACACTATGCCAAGCTGCTACCTCCCTGGCCCTTTCCGGACTCTTTGACCCCCACGGACTTTCCCTAGGGATTTTCCACGACACACTTTCTTCTTTCTCTCTCTCTCTCTCTCTCTCTCTCTCTCTCTCTCTCTCTGTCTCTCGCTCTCTCTGTCTCTCTCAATCCCATAATCACTCTCTCTCTCGTGCCAGGTTCGCGCCCAGCGCTCTCTCGCCCACTTCTACTGGGGCCTGCTTCCTCTCCTGCTCTCTCTGTCTCAACGTCATTGATTTTCTCGTACTGCCCGGGACGTCTTGCCCACGTGTGCCTTTAAAACGCTAAGAGATGCAACTGAACGTGTGAGACATGGCGCAGATAGGCCGAGAGGCGGCAAGAGAAATGCCCCAGAACTCAAGAACCCGGCCACGCCCTCCGCTTCTACCACCACCAGCAACACCAACCCAGGGGCCTGCTTTCGCGGTCCCCCTAGCCAAGGTGAGGCAAGTCCCACTTGAATGTCATCCCGTTCCTCTTGGGAACGCTGGACCGCGCTCAACCTTAACTGTGCGTTGAGGTGGAAGTTGGATTTCTCTTTGCATGACAGTGTCTCTGCACAAGGCCGTGGAGGGGCACACGGATCCACCTGGCTCGCTCTCTAGCTGGATTCAGGTGGAACGGAGGACCATGAACACTCAGGACTTTTTCTGCTTGGGTCCTGTGCTTTTCAGGTTTCGGGCCGAAGAGGCCCATCACCTCCTTATACCTTTTTTCTGAGTATTAAAAAAAAAAAAAAAAAAAAAAAAAGAAACCTGGACATTCCACCTGTCACCTCAGAAGGGTCCTCGGTGTTCCTTTTCTACTCCTGAATTCAGCGACATAGTGCTGATCTCCATCCATTGGACGCGAGTCCCCGTTCTCTTGGGGACTCCTGGACACTCTGGGAAATGCCAGAAAGCCTCGGGGAATGGCCCCGTCCGCTGCTGTACCAGACCGGGTCCTGCGAAAGATGCATCTTCCGAGCCTCCTCCCTGCACGTCCCGTTGGACCTGCCCCGATTCTACCTCAGGGACCCACTGGAGGAGAGGCACAGGGATGCTGCCTCAGCAGCAGACCCTTCTAGCGCTGAGCAGGCTGTCCCCAGGCAGGCAGAGTCCGACGGGTCCTTCCTCCTGGGACTCCAGCAGGCCTAGGAAAGCAGCGGTCCCCCTCGGCTGATGCCCAGAGAGACTCCATTACGCAAGCTTTGCCACCGAACCCATCGGTCGGTGCGCCTCTGATCACAGGCCAAGGGCCTGCGCACCCCCAAAGACAACCGGGGTCCCCGGAAGGCCCCCAGGCTGAAATGAGCACCACCGGGAATGGCCGGCCTCCAAGACAACTTGGGGGCATGGACACCACAAGACAGGGTCGCAGGTCTCAACGAGGCGGATGCCTGGTGTCTGAGGGGGGCCGGGCCGGGCCTGGCCTCGCCTTGGCGTCCACCTCGCCTGGAAGCGTCTGGGTACGGGCCCCGCAGGATGCCCCGCGGCCCACCTTCCTCCCTAGGCCGCAAGGAGCAACACCCCGGCGCCGGCCAGTCCCGGCGGGCACCGGCGCCACTGGCCACGGAACTCAGCTCTGGCAGTGGCCCCTCCTCACTGGCGTGCAGTGCGGCCGAGGGAGCCGCCCGGGGCCGAGGACCCAACTAGGCCGTCACCCCGGGTGCTCCCACGGAAACGGGCACCAGGCAAACTGCCCACGGCCCCGAGCCCAGGCTCCTTGGCGGAGGCCTCCGCTAGTCCCGCCCAGATCATGGCCGCCACCAGCCTCCCGGGCCTTGGCTTCCTGTACGGCAACCGCCAGGCGTCCCGGCTGTCCAGCTAGACCTGGCGCCTGTGTCTGGGGCTTCCAGGGCGCGAACTGGCGGCGGACCCTGCTTCCCTCGGGCCTCCAGAGACCTCGGATCCGTCCGGGCACCGGTCCTAGTCCTGCCTGCTCCCCCAGGGCAGTCCCAAGCCACTCCTCCCCAGGCGAGCACAGGGACCGGTGCTCGATTGCCAAGCGGGTTCCTCTTGATGGCAGTATTGCTCCAGAAATGCCCACCTGCCCTTCCCCCATGTCCACTCCCTCCGCCCTCTGCGGAGGAAAAAACGCCAAGAGCGCTCCGCACATGGCCCTTCAGCATCTCGGCCGCTTTGGGCCAGCTCTGGCCCACCTGCCGGACCCTGTCCTTGGCAGACGGGACTCGGCAGGGTCCTTCTACTAGCCTGCCTTCCTGACAAACCAGAAAGCGGTCCCCTTGGGCCGCCCTGGGGATGCAGCCCAACTAACCGCATCCCTAACCATGCCTTTGGGATGGGGAGGATGGTGGAACCCGCAGGGAAGAGAAGGAGACTGGGCACATAGTAGGATGCCAGCCCTAGCTCTGCCCTCCGGGACACAATTGCACTTGGGCGTACTCACGGGTCACTGCAAAGCCAGCTTGACCAAGAGGTCAAAGGCGACCGGCGTCCCACTGACCCCTGGGGTTTTGGCCTCAGACTTGAGGTGAACCTACAATTCCGGAAGAGCGGGACCGGGTCCCGGGCCCTTCCCTTGTGGCAGCAGCGGCAAGGTGCTGGTGGAAGAGCCCTGGCCAGCATAGGTCAGACAGGAGGGGAGCCAGCTGCCACCCCAAACACACCTGTCCTCCTCACACCTGGCCTACGTCCAACTCTCCACGGCCCTGCCCGGAAGGCTGGACGTAGAAATCCCACAGAGGCGTGCATGCCGTTGAGGGCTCGTGGGTGCCATGGAGGGGCGGTAGATGGCCCAGCCCCAAGTGTACCGATCTTCCTCCCCAAACCTATTCTGTGACGGAAACCCGATGTTCACCTCGTCAAGCAGTCAAGGCGTGGGCAGAGGCCTGACGTCTGCTGCAGGAACACAGTGACATTGAATGCTCTTCCCAAGACAGACAAATCACTAGGGACACACTATGCCAAGCTGCTACCTCCCTGGCCCTTTCCGGACTCTTTGACCCCCACGGACTTTCCCTAGGGATTTTCCACGACACACTTTCTTCTTTCTCTCTCTCTCTCTCTCTCTCTCTCTCTCTCTCTCTCTCTCTCTCTCTCTGTCTCTCGCTCTCTCTGTCTCTCTCAATCCCATAATCACTCTCTCTCTCGTGCCAGGTTCGCGCCCAGCGCTCTCTCGCCCACTTCTACTGGGGCCTGCTTCCTCTCCTGCTCTCTCTGTCTCAACGTCATTGATTTTCTCGTACTGCCCGGGACGTCTTGCCCACGTGTGCCTTTAAAACGCTAAGAGATGCAACTGAACGTGTGAGACATGGCGCAGATAGGCCGAGAGGCGGCAAGAGAAATGCCCCAGAACTCAAGAACCCGGCCACGCCCTCCGCTTCTACCACCACCAGCAACACCAACCCAGGGGCCTGCTTTCGCGGTCCCCCTAGCCAAGGTGAGGCAAGTCCCACTTGAATGTCATCCCGTTCCTCTTGGGAACGCTGGACCGCGCTCAACCTTAACTGTGCGTTGAGGTGGAAGTTGGATTTCTCTTTGCATGACAGTGTCTCTGCACAAGGCCGTGGAGGGGCACACGGATCCACCTGGCTCGCTCTCTAGCTGGATTCAGGTGGAACGGAGGACCATGAACACTCAGGACTTTTTCTGCTTGGGTCCTGTGCTTTTCAGGTTTCGGGCCTAAGAGGCCCATCACCTCGTTATTCCTTTTTTCTGAGTATTAAAAAAAAAAAAAAAAAAAAAAAAAGAAACCTGGACATTCCACCTGTCACCTCAGAAGGGTCCTCGGTGTTCCTTTTCTACTCCTGAATTCAGCGACATAGTGCTGATCTCCATCCATTGGACGCGAGTCCCCGTTCTCTTGGGGACTCCTGGACACTCTGGGAAATGCCAGAAAGCCTCGGGGAATGGCCCCGTCCGCTGCTGTACCAGACCGGGTCCTGCGAAAGATGCATCTTCCGAGCCTCCTCCCTGCACGTCCCGTTGGACCTGCCCCGATTCTACCTCAGGGACCCACTGGAGGAGAGGCACAGGGATGCTGCCTCAGCAGCAGACCCTTCTAGCGCTGAGCAGGCTGTCCCCAGGCAGGCAGAGTCCGACGGGTCCTTCCTCCTGGGACTCCAGCAGGCCTAGGAAAGCAGCGGTCCCCCTCGGCTGATGCCCAGAGAGACTCCATTACGCAAGCTTTGCCACCGAACCCATCGGTCGGTGCGCCTCTGATCACAGGCCAAGGGCCTGCGCACCCCCAAAGACAACCGGGGTCCCCGGAAGGCCCCCAGGCTGAAATGAGCACCACCGGGAATGGCCGGCCTCCAAGACAACTTGGGGGCATGGACACCACAAGACAGGGTCGCAGGTCTCAACGAGGCGGATGCCTGGTGTCTGAGGGGGGCCGGGCCGGGCCTGGCCTCGCCTTGGCGTCCACCTCGCCTGGAAGCGTCTGGGTACGGGCCCCGCAGGATGCCCCGCGGCCCACCTTCCTCCCTAGGCCGCAAGGAGCAACACCCCGGCGCCGGCCAGTCCCGGCGGGCACCGGCGCCACTGGCCACGGAACTCAGCTCTGGCAGTGGCCCCTCCTCACTGGCGTGCAGTGCGGCCGAGGGAGCCGCCCGGGGCCGAGGACCCAACTAGGCCGTCACCCCGGGTGCTCCCACGGAAACGGGCACCAGGCAAACTGCCCACGGCCCCGAGCCCAGGCTCCTTGGCGGAGGCCTCCGCTAGTCCCGCCCAGATCATGGCCGCCACCAGCCTCCCGGGCCTTGGCTTCCTGTACGGCAACCGCCAGGCGTCCCGGCTGTCCAGCTAGACCTGGCGCCTGTGTCTGGGGCTTCCAGGGCGCGAACTGGCGGCGGACCCTGCTTCCCTCGGGCCTCCAGAGACCTCGGATCCGTCCGGGCACCGGTCCTAGTCCTGCCTGCTCCCCCAGGGCAGTCCCAAGCCACTCCTCCCCAGGCGAGCACAGGGACCGGTGCTCGATTGCCAAGCGGGTTCCTCTTGATGGCAGTATTGCTCCAGAAATGCCCACCTGCCCTTCCCCCATGTCCACTCCCTCCGCCCTCTGCGGAGGAAAAAACGCCAAGAGCGCTCCGCACATGGCCCTTCAGCATCTCGGCCGCTTTGGGCCAGCTCTGGCCCACCTGCCGGACCCTGTCCTTGGCAGACGGGACTCGGCAGGGTCCTTCTACTAGCCTGCCTTCCTGACAAACCAGAAAGCGGTCCCCTTGGGCCGCCCTGGGGATGCAGCCCAACTAACCGCATCCCTAACCATGCCTTTGGGATGGGGAGGATGGTGGAACCCGCAGGGAAGAGAAGGAGACTGGGCACATAGTAGGATGCCAGCCCTAGCTCTGCCCTCCGGGACACAATTGCACTTGGGCGTACTCACGGGTCACTGCAAAGCCAGCTTGACCAAGAGGTCAAAGGCGACCGGCGTCCCACTGACCCCTGGGGTTTTGGCCTCAGACTTGAGGTGAACCTACAATTCCGGAAGAGCGGGACCGGGTCCCGGGCCCTTCCCTTGTGGCAGCAGCGGCAAGGTGCTGGTGGAAGAGCCCTGGCCAGCATAGGTCAGACAGGAGGGGAGCCAGCTGCCACCCCAAACACACCTGTCCTCCTCACACCTGGCCTACGTCCAACTCTCCACGGCCCTGCCCGGAAGGCTGGACGTAGAAATCCCACAGAGGCGTGCATGCCGTTGAGGGCTCGTGGGTGCCATGGAGGGGCGGTAGATGGCCCAGCCCCAAGTGTACCGATCTTCCTCCCCAAACCTATTCTGTGACGGAAACCCGATGTTCACCTCGTCAAGCAGTCAAGGCGTGGGCAGAGGCCTGACGTCTGCTGCAGGAACACAGTGACATTGAATGCTCTTCCCAAGACAGACAAATCACTAGGGACACACTATGCCAAGCTGCTACCTCCCTGGCCCTTTCCGGACTCTTTGACCCCCACGGACTTTCCCTAGGGATTTTCCACGACACACTTTCTTCTTTCTCTCTCTCTCTCTCTCTCTCTCTCTCTCTCTCTCTCTCTCTGTCTCTCGCTCTCTCTGTCTCTCTCAATCCCATAATCACTCTCTCTCTCGTGCCAGGTTCGCGCCCAGCGCTCTCTCGCCCACTTCTACTGGGGCCTGCTTCCTCTCCTGCTCTCTCTGTCTCAACGTCATTGATTTTCTCGTACTGCCCGGGACGTCTTGCCCACGTGTGCCTTTAAAACGCTAAGAGATGCAACTGAACGTGTGAGACATGGCGCAGATAGGCCGAGAGGCGGCAAGAGAAATGCCCCAGAACTCAAGAACCCGGCCACGCCCTCCGCTTCTACCACCACCAGCAACACCAACCCAGGGGCCTGCTTTCGCGGTCCCCCTAGCCAAGGTGAGGCAAGTCCCACTTGAATGTCATCCCGTTCCTCTTGGGAACGCTGGACCGCGCTCAACCTTAACTGTGCGTTGAGGTGGAAGTTGGATTTCTCTTTGCATGACAGTGTCTCTGCACAAGGCCGTGGAGGGGCACACGGATCCACCTGGCTCGCTCTCTAGCTGGATTCAGGTGGAACGGAGGACCATGAACACTCAGGACTTTTTCTGCTTGGGTCCTGTGCTTTTCAGGTTTCGGGCCTAAGAGGCCCATCACCTCCTTATACCTTTTTTCTGAGTATTAAAAAAAAAAAAAAAAAAAAAAAAAGAAACCTGGACATTCCACCTGTCACCTCAGAAGGGTCCTCGGTGTTCCTTTTCTACTCCTGAATTCAGCGACATAGTGCTGATCTCCATCCATTGGACGCGAGTCCCCGTTCTCTTGGGGACTCCTGGACACTCTGGGAAATGCCAGAAAGCCTCGGGGAATGGCCCCGTCCGCTGCTGTACCAGACCGGGTCCTGCGAAAGATGCATCTTCCGAGCCTCCTCCCTGCACGTCCCGTTGGACCTGCCCCGATTCTACCTCAGGGACCCACTGGAGGAGAGGCACAGGGATGCTGCCTCAGCAGCAGACCCTTCTAGCGCTGAGCAGGCTGTCCCCAGGCAGGCAGAGTCCGACGGGTCCTTCCTCCTGGGACTCCAGCAGGCCTAGGAAAGTAGCGGTCCCCCTCGGCTGATGCCCAGAGAGACTCCATTACGCAAGCTTTGCCACCGAACCCATCGGTCGGTGCGTCTCTGATCACAGGCCAAGGGCCTGCGTACCCCCAAAGACAACCGGGGTCCCCGGAAGGCCCCGAGGCTGAAATGAGCACCACCGGGAATGGCCGGCCTCCAAGACAACTTGGGGGCATGGACACCACAAGACAGGGTCGCAGGTCTCAACGAGGCGGATGCCTGGTGTCTGAGGGGGGCCGGGCCGGGCCTGGCCTCGCCTTGGCGTCCACCTCGCCTGGAAGCGTCTGGGTACGGGCCCCGCAGGATGCCCCGCGGCCCACCTTCCTCCCTAGGCCGCAAGGAGCAACACCCCGGCGCCGGCCAGTCCCGGCGGGCACCGGCGCCACTGGCCACGGAACTCAGCTCTGGCAGTGGCCCCTCCTCACTGGCGTGCAGTGCGGCCGAGGGAGCCGCCCGGGGCCGAGGACCCAACTAGGCCGTCACCCCGGGTGCTCCCACGGAAACGGGCACCAGGCAAACTGCCCACGGCCCCGAGCCCAGGCTCCTTGGCGGAGGCCTCCGCTAGTCCCGCCCAGATCATGGCCGCCACCAGCCTCCCGGGCCTTGGCTTCCTGTACGGCAACCGCCAGGCGTCCCGGCTGTCCAGCTAGACCTGGCGCCTGTGTCTGGGGCTTCCAGGGCGCGAACTGGCGGCGGACCCTGCTTCCCTCGGGCCTCCAGAGACCTCGGATCCGTCCGGGCACCGGTCCTAGTCCTGCCTGCTCCCCCAGGGCAGTCCCAAGCCACTCCTCCCCAGGCGAGCACAGGGACCGGTGCTCGATTGCCAAGCGGGTTCCTCTTGATGGCAGTATTGCTCCAGAAATGCCCACCTGCCCTTCCCCCATGTCCACTCCCTCCGCCCTCTGCGGAGGAAAAAACGCCAAGAGCGCTCCGCACATGGCCCTTCAGCATCTCGGCCGCTTTGGGCCAGCTCTGGCCCACCTGCCGGACCCTGTCCTTGGCAGACGGGACTCGGCAGGGTCCTTCTACTAGCCTGCCTTCCTGACAAACCAGAAAGCGGTCCCCTTGGGCCGCCCTGGGGATGCAGCCCAACTAACCGCATCCCTAACCATGCCTTTGGGATGGGGAGGATGGTGGAACCCGCAGGGAAGAGAAGGAGACTGGGCACATAGTAGGATGCCAGCCCTAGCTCTGCCCTCCGGGACACAATTGCACTTGGGCGTACTCACGGGTCACTGCAAAGCCAGCTTGACCAAGAGGTCAAAGGCGACCGGCGTCCCACTGACCCCTGGGGTTTTGGCCTCAGACTTGAGGTGAACCTACAATTCCGGAAGAGCGGGACCGGGTCCCGGGCCCTTCCCTTGTGGCAGCAGCGGCAAGGTGCTGGTGGAAGAGCCCTGGCCAGCATAGGTCAGACAGGAGGGGAGCCAGCTGCCACCCCAAACACACCTGTCCTCCTCACACCTGGCCTACGTCCAACTCTCCACGGCCCTGCCCGGAAGGCTGGACGTAGAAATCCCACAGAGGCGTGCATGCCGTTGAGGGCTCGTGGGTGCCATGGAGGGGCGGTAGATGGCCCAGCCCCAAGTGTACCGATCTTCCTCCCCAAACCTATTCTGTGACGGAAACCCGATGTTCACCTCGTCAAGCAGTCAAGGCGTGGGCAGAGGCCTGACGTCTGCTGCAGGAACACAGTGACATTGAATGCTCTTCCCAAGACAGACAAATCACTAGGGACACACTATGCCAAGCTGCTACCTCCCTGGCCCTTTCCGGACTCTTTGACCCCCACGGACTTTCCCTAGGGATTTTCCACGACACACTTTCTTCTCTCTCTCTCTCTCTCTCTCTCTCTCTCTGTCTCTCGCTCTCTCTGTCTCTCTCAATCCCATAATCACTCTCTCTCTCGTGCCAGGTTCGCGCCCAGCGCTCTCTCGCCCACTTCTACTGGGGCCTGCTTCCTCTCCTGCTCTCTCTGTCTCAACGTCATTGATTTTCTCGTACTGCCCGGGACGTCTTGCCCACGTGTGCCTTTAAAACGCTAAGAGATGCAACTGAACGTGTGAGACATGGCGCAGATAGGCCGAGAGGCGGCAAGAGAAATGCCCCAGAACTCAAGAACCCGGCCACGCCCTCCGCTTCTACCACCACCAGCAACACCAACCCAGGGGCCTGCTTTCGCGGTCCCCCTAGCCAAGGTGAGGCAAGTCCCACTTGAATGTCATCCCGTTCCTCTTGGGAACGCTGGACCGCGCTCAACCTTAACTGTGCGTTGAGGTGGAAGTTGGATTTCTCTTTGCATGACAGTGTCTCTGCACAAGGCCGTGGAGGGGCACACGGATCCACCTGGCTCGCTCTCTAGCTGGATTCAGGTGGAACGGAGGACCATGAACACTCAGGACTTTTTCTGCTTGGGTCCTGTGCTTTTCAGGTTTCGGGCCTAAGAGGCCCATCACCTCGTTATTCCTTTTTTCTGAGTATTAAAAAAAAAAAAAAAAAAAAAAAGAAACCTGGACATTCCACCTGTCACCTCAGAAGGGTCCTCGGTGTTCCTTTTCTACTCCTGAATTCAGCGACATAGTGCTGATCTCCATCCATTGGACGCGAGTCCCCGTTCTCTTGGGGACTCCTGGACACTCTGGGAAATGCCAGAAAGCCTCGGGGAATGGCCCCGTCCGCTGCTGTACCAGACCGGGTCCTGCGAAAGATGCATCTTCCGAGCCTCCTCCCTGCACGTCCCGTTGGACCTGCCCCGATTCTACCTCAGGGACCCACTGGAGGAGAGGCACAGGGATGCTGCCTCAGCAGCAGACCCTTCTAGCGCTGAGCAGGCTGTCCCCAGGCAGGCAGAGTCCGACGGGTCCTTCCTCCTGGGACTCCAGCAGGCCTAGGAAAGCAGCGGTCCCCCTCGGCTGATGCCCAGAGAGACT
Organism: Macaca fascicularis; assembly: GCF_037993035.2. Lineage (NCBI taxonomy): Eukaryota > Metazoa > Chordata > Mammalia > Primates > Cercopithecidae > Macaca > Macaca fascicularis. Next base: position 122,214,930 of record NC_088395.1, on the reverse strand, counting down.
CCATTACGCAAGCTTTGCCACCGAACCCATCGGTCGGTGCGCCTCTGATCACAGGCCAAGGGCCTGCGCACCCCCAAAGACAACCGGGGTCCCCGGAAGGCCCCCAGGCTGAAATGAGCACCACCGGGAATGGCCGGCCTCCAAGACAACTTGGGGGCATGGACACCACAAGACAGGGTCGCAGGTCTCAACGAGGCGGATGCCTGGTGTCTGAGGGGGGCCGGGCCGGGCCTGGCCTCGCCTTGGCGTCCACCTCGCCTGGAAGCGTCTGGGTACGGGCCCCGCAGGATGCCCCGCGGCCCACCTTCCTCCCTAGGCCGCAAGGAGCAACACCCCGGCGCCGGCCAGTCCCGGCGGGCACCGGCGCCACTGGCCACGGAACTCAGCTCTGGCAGTGGCCCCTCCTCACTGGCGTGCAGTGCGGCCGAGGGAGCCGCCCGGGGCCGAGGACCCAACTAGGCCGTCACCCCGGGTGCTCCCACGGAAACGGGCACCAGGCAAACTGCCCACGGCCCCGAGCCCAGGCTCCTTGGCGGAGGCCTCCGCTAGTCCCGCCCAGATCATGGCCGCCACCAGCCTCCCGGGCCTTGGCTTCCTGTACGGCAACCGCCAGGCGTCCCGGCTGTCCAGCTAGACCTGGCGCCTGTGTCTGGGGCTTCCAGGGCGCGAACTGGCGGCGGACCCTGCTTCCCTCGGGCCTCCAGAGACCTCGGATCCGTCCGGGCACCGGTCCTAGTCCTGCCTGCTCCCCCAGGGCAGTCCCAAGCCACTCCTCCCCAGGCGAGCACAGGGACCGGTGCTCGATTGCCAAGCGGGTTCCTCTTGATGGCAGTATTGCTCCAGAAATGCCCACCTGCCCTTCCCCCATGTCCACTCCCTCCGCCCTCTGCGGAGGAAAAAACGCCAAGAGCGCTCCGCACATGGCCCTTCAGCATCTCGGCCGCTTTGGGCCAGCTCTGGCCCACCTGCCGGACCCTGTCCTTGGCAGACGGGACTCGGCAGGGTCCTTCTACTAGCCTGCCTTCCTGACAAACCAGAAAGCGGTCCCCTTGGGCCGCCCTGGGGATGCAGCCCAACTAACCGCATCCCTAACCATGCCTTTGGGATGGGGAGGATGGTGGAACCCGCAGGGAAGAGAAGGAGACTGGGCACATAGTAGGATGCCAGCCCTAGCTCTGCCCTCCGGGACACAATTGCACTTGGGCGTACTCACGGGTCACTGCAAAGCCAGCTTGACCAAGAGGTCAAAGGCGACCGGCGTCCCACTGACCCCTGGGGTTTTGGCCTCAGACTTGAGGTGAACCTACAATTCCGGAAGAGCGGGACCGGGTCCCGGGCCCTTCCCTTGTGGCAGCAGCGGCAAGGTGCTGGTGGAAGAGCCCTGGCCAGCATAGGTCAGACAGGAGGGGAGCCAGCTGCCACCCCAAACACACCTGTCCTCCTCACACCTGGCCTACGTCCAACTCTCCACGGCCCTGCCCGGAAGGCTGGACGTAGAAATCCCACAGAGGCGTGCATGCCGTTGAGGGCTCGTGGGTGCCATGGAGGGGCGGTAGATGGCCCAGCCCCAAGTGTACCGATCTTCCTCCCCAAACCTATTCTGTGACGGAAACCCGATGTTCACCTCGTCAAGCAGTCAAGGCGTGGGCAGAGGCCTGACGTCTGCTGCAGGAACACAGTGACATTGAATGCTCTTCCCAAGACAGACAAATCACTAGGGACACACTATGCCAAGCTGCTACCTCCCTGGCCCTTTCCGGACTCTTTGACCCCCACGGACTTTCCCTAGGGATTTTCCACGACACACTTTCTTCTCTCTCTCTCTCTCTCTCTCTCTCTCTCTGTCTCTCGCTCTCTCTGTCTCTCTCAATCCCATAATCACTCTCTCTCTCGTGCCAGGTTCGCGCCCAGCGCTCTCTCGCCCACTTCTACTGGGGCCTGCTTCCTCTCCTGCTCTCTCTGTCTCAACGTCATTGATTTTCTCGTACTGCCCGGGACGTCTTGCCCACGTGTGCCTTTAAAACGCTAAGAGATGCAACTGAACGTGTGAGACATGGCGCAGATAGGCCGAGAGGCGGCAAGAGAAATGCCCCAGAACTCAAGAACCCGGCCACGCCCTCCGCTTCTACCACCACCAGCAACACCAACCCAGGGGCCTGCTTTCGCGGTCCCCCTAGCCAAGGTGAGGCAAGTCCCACTTGAATGTCATCCCGTTCCTCTTGGGAACGCTGGACCGCGCTCAACCTTAACTGTGCGTTGAGGTGGAAGTTGGATTTCTCTTTGCATGACAGTGTCTCTGCACAAGGCCGTGGAGGGGCACACGGATCCACCTGGCTCGCTCTCTAGCTGGATTCAGGTGGAACGGAGGACCATGAACACTCAGGACTTTTTCTGCTTGGGTCCTGTGCTTTTCAGGTTTCGGGCCTAAGAGGCCCATCACCTCGTTATTCCTTTTTTCTGAGTATTAAAAAAAAAAAAAAAAAAAAAAAAGAAACCTGGACATTCCACCTGTCACCTCAGAAGGGTCCTCGGTGTTCCTTTTCTACTCCTGAATTCAGCGACATAGTGCTGATCTCCATCCATTGGACGCGAGTCCCCGTTCTCTTGGGGACTCCTGGACACTCTGGGAAATGCCAGAAAGCCTCGGGGAATGGCCCCGTCCGCTGCTGTACCAGACCGGGTCCTGCGAAAGATGCATCTTCCGAGCCTCCTCCCTGCACGTCCCGTTGGACCTGCCCCGATTCTACCTCAGGGACCCACTGGAGGAGAGGCACAGGGATGCTGCCTCAGCAGCAGACCCTTCTAGCGCTGAGCAGGCTGTCCCCAGGCAGGCAGAGTCCGACGGGTCCTTCCTCCTGGGACTCCAGCAGGCCTAGGAAAGCAGCGGTCCCCCTCGGCTGATGCCCAGAGAGACTCCATTACGCAAGCTTTGCCACCGAACCCATCGGTCGGTGCGCCTCTGATCACAGGCCAAGGGCCTGCGCACCCCCAAAGACAACCGGGGTCCCCGGAAGGCCCCCAGGCTGAAATGAGCACCACCGGGAATGGCCGGCCTCCAAGACAACTTGGGGGCATGGACACCACAAGACAGGGTCGCAGGTCTCAACGAGGCGGATGCCTGGTGTCTGAGGGGGGCCGGGCCGGGCCTGGCCTCGCCTTGGCGTCCACCTCGCCTGGAAGCGTCTGGGTACGGGCCCCGCAGGATGCCCCGCGGCCCACCTTCCTCCCTAGGCCGCAAGGAGCAACACCCCGGCGCCGGCCAGTCCCGGCGGGCACCGGCGCCACTGGCCACGGAACTCAGCTCTGGCAGTGGCCCCTCCTCACTGGCGTGCAGTGCGGCCGAGGGAGCCGCCCGGGGCCGAGGACCCAACTAGGCCGTCACCCCGGGTGCTCCCACGGAAACGGGCACCAGGCAAACTGCCCACGGCCCCGAGCCCAGGCTCCTTGGCGGAGGCCTCCGCTAGTCCCGCCCAGATCATGGCCGCCACCAGCCTCCCGGGCCTTGGCTTCCTGTACGGCAACCGCCAGGCGTCCCGGCTGTCCAGCTAGACCTGGCGCCTGTGTCTGGGGCTTCCAGGGCGCGAACTGGCGGCGGACCCTGCTTCCCTCGGGCCTCCAGAGACCTCGGATCCGTCCGGGCACCGGTCCTAGTCCTGCCTGCTCCCCCAGGGCAGTCCCAAGCCACTCCTCCCCAGGCGAGCACAGGGACCGGTGCTCGATTGCCAAGCGGGTTCCTCTTGATGGCAGTATTGCTCCAGAAATGCCCACCTGCCCTTCCCCCATGTCCACTCCCTCCGCCCTCTGCGGAGGAAAAAACGCCAAGAGCGCTCCGCACATGGCCCTTCAGCATCTCGGCCGCTTTGGGCCAGCTCTGGCCCACCTGCCGGACCCTGTCCTTGGCAGACGGGACTCGGCAGGGTCCTTCTACTAGCCTGCCTTCCTGACAAACCAGAAAGCGGTCCCCTTGGGCCGCCCTGGGGATGCAGCCCAACTAACCGCATCCCTAACCATGCCTTTGGGATGGGGAGGATGGTGGAACCCGCAGGGAAGAGAAGGAGACTGGGCACATAGTAGGATGCCAGCCCTAGCTCTGCCCTCCGGGACACAATTGCACTTGGGCGTACTCACGGGTCACTGCAAAGCCAGCTTGACCAAGAGGTCAAAGGCGACCGGCGTCCCACTGACCCCTGGGGTTTTGGCCTCAGACTTGAGGTGAACCTACAATTCCGGAAGAGCGGGACCGGGTCCCGGGCCCTTCCCTTGTGGCAGCAGCGGCAAGGTGCTGGTGGAAGAGCCCTGGCCAGCATAGGTCAGACAGGAGGGGAGCCAGCTGCCACCCCAAACACACCTGTCCTCCTCACACCTGGCCTACGTCCAACTCTCCACGGCCCTGCCCGGAAGGCTGGACGTAGAAATCCCACAGAGGCGTGCATGCCGTTGAGGGCTCGTGGGTGCCATGGAGGGGCGGTAGATGGCCCAGCCCCAAGTGTACCGATCTTCCTCCCCAAACCTATTCTGTGACGGAAACCCGATGTTCACCTCGTCAAGCAGTCAAGGCGTGGACAGAGGCCTGACGTCTGCTGCAGGAACACAGTGACATTGAATGCTCTTCCCAAGACAGACAAATCACTAGGGACACACTATGCCAAGCTGCTACCTCCCTGGCCCTTTCCGGACTCTTTGACCCCCACGGACTTTCCCTAGGGATTTTCCACGACACACTTTCTTCTTTCTCTCTCTCTCTCTCTCTCTCTCTCTCTCTCTGTCTCTCGCTCTCTCTGTCTCTCTCAATCCCATAATCACTCTCTCTCTCGTGCCAGGTTCGCGCCCAGCGCTCTCTCGCCCACTTCTACTGGGGCCTGCTTCCTCTCCTGCTCTCTCTGTCTCAACGTCATTGATTTTCTCGTACTGCCCGGGACGTCTTGCCCACGTGTGCCTTTAAAACGCTAAGAGATGCAACTGAACGTGTGAGACATGGTGCAGATAGGCCGAGAGGCGGCAAGAGAAATGCCCCAGAACTCAAGAACCCGGCCACGCCCTCCGCTTCTACCACCACCAGCAACACCAACCCAGGGGCCTGCTTTCGCGGTCCCCCTAGCCAAGGTGAGGCAAGTCCCACTTGAATGTCATCCCGTTCCTCTTGGGAACGCTGGACCGCGCTCAACCTTAACTGTGCGTTGAGGTGGAAGTTGGATTTCTCTTTGCATGACAGTGTCTCTGCACAAGGCCGTGGAGGGGCACACGGATCCACCTGGCTCGCTCTCTAGCTGGATTCAGGTGGAACGGAGGACCATGAACACTCAGGACTTTTTCTGCTTGGGTCCTGTGCTTTTCAGGTTTCGGGCCTAAGAGGCCCATCACCTCGTTATTCCTTTTTTCTGAGTATTAAAAAAAAAAAAAAAAAAAAAAAAGAAACCTGGACATTCCACCTGTCACCTCAGAAGGGTCCTCGGTGTTCCTTTTCTACTCCTGAATTCAGCGACATAGTGCTGATCTCCATCCATTGGACGCGAGTCCCCGTTCTCTTGGGGACTCCTGGACACTCTGGGAAATGCCAGAAAGCCTCGGGGAATGGCCCCGTCCGCTGCTGTACCAGACCGGGTCCTGCGAAAGATGCATCTTCCGAGCCTCCTCCCTGCACGTCCCGTTGGACCTGCCCCGATTCTACCTCAGGGACCCACTGGAGGAGAGGCACAGGGATGCTGCCTCAGCAGCAGACCCTTCTAGCGCTGAGCAGGCTGTCCCCAGGCAGGCAGAGTCCGACGGGTCCTTCCTCCTGGGACTCCAGCAGGCCTAGGAAAGCAGCGGTCCCCCTCGGCTGATGCCCAGAGAGACTCCATTACGCAAGCTTTGCCACCGAACCCATCGGTCGGTGCGCCTCTGATCACAGGCCAAGGGCCTGCGCACCCCCAAAGACAACCGGGGTCCCCGGAAGGCCCCCAGGCTGAAATGAGCACCACCGGGAATGGCCGGCCTCCAAGACAACTTGGGGGCATGGACACCACAAGACAGGGTCGCAGGTCTCAACGAGGCGGATGCCTGGTGTCTGAGGGGGGCCGGGCCGGGCCTGGCCTCGCCTTGGCGTCCACCTCGCCTGGAAGCGTCTGGGTACGGGCCCCGCAGGATGCCCCGCGGCCCACCTTCCTCCCTAGGCCGCAAGGAGCAACACCCCGGCGCCGGCCAGTCCCGGCGGGCACCGGCGCCACTGGCCACGGAACTCAGCTCTGGCAGTGGCCCCTCCTCACTGGCGTGCAGTGCGGCCGAGGGAGCCGCCCGGGGCCGAGGACCCAACTAGGCCGTCACCCCGGGTGCTCCCACGGAAACGGGCACCAGGCAAACTGCCCACGGCCCCGAGCCCAGGCTCCTTGGCGGAGGCCTCCGCTAGTCCCGCCCAGATCATGGCCGCCACCAGCCTCCCGGGCCTTGGCTTCCTGTACGGCAACCGCCAGGCGTCCCGGCTGTCCAGCTAGACCTGGCGCCTGTGTCTGGGGCTTCCAGGGCGCGAACTGGCGGCGGACCCTGCTTCCCTCGGGCCTCCAGAGACCTCGGATCCGTCCGGGCACCGGTCCTAGTCCTGCCTGCTCCCCCAGGGCAGTCCCAAGCCACTCCTCCCCAGGCGAGCACAGGGACCGGTGCTCGATTGCCAAGCGGGTTCCTCTTGATGGCAGTATTGCTCCAGAAATGCCCACCTGCCCTTCCCCCATGTCCACTCCCTCCGCCCTCTGCGGAGGAAAAAACGCCAAGAGCGCTCCGCACATGGCCCTTCAGCATCTCGGCCGCTTTGGGCCAGCTCTGGCCCACCTGCCGGACCCTGTCCTTGGCAGACGGGACTCGGCAGGGTCCTTCTACTAGCCTGCCTTCCTGACAAACCAGAAAGCGGTCCCCTTGGGCCGCCCTGGGGATGCAGCCCAACTAACCGCATCCCTAACCATGCCTTTGGGATGGGGAGGATGGTGGAACCCGCAGGGAAGAGAAGGAGACTGGGCACATAGTAGGATGCCAGCCCTAGCTCTGCCCTCCGGGACACAATTGCACTTGGGCGTACTCACGGGTCACTGCAAAGCCAGCTTGACCAAGAGGTCAAAGGCGACCGGCGTCCCACTGACCCCTGGGGTTTTGGCCTCAGACTTGAGGTGAACCTACAATTCCGGAAGAGCGGGACCGGGTCCCGGGCCCTTCCCTTGTGGCAGCAGCGGCAAGGTGCTGGTGGAAGAGCCCTGGCCAGCATAGGTCAGACAGGAGGGGAGCCAGCTGCCACCCCAAACACACCTGTCCTCCTCACACCTGGCCTACGTCCAACTCTCCACGGCCCTGCCCGGAAGGCTGGACGTAGAAATCCCACAGAGGCGTGCATGCCGTTGAGGGCTCGTGGGTGCCATGGAGGGGCGGTAGATGGCCCAGCCCCAAGTGTACCGATCTTCCTCCCCAAACCTATTCTGTGACGGAAACCCGATGTTCACCTCGTCAAGCAGTCAAGGCGTGGGCAGAGGCCTGACGTCTGCTGCAGGAACACAGTGACATTGAATGCTCTTCCCAAGACAGACAAATCACTAGGGACACACTATGCCAAGCTGCTACCTCCCTGGCCCTTTCCGGACTCTTTGACCCCCACGGACTTTCCCTAGGGATTTTCCACGACACACTTTCTTCTCTCTCTCTCTCTCTCTCTCTCTCTCTCTGTCTCTCGCTCTCTCTGTCTCTCTCAATCCCATAATCACTCTCTCTCTCGTGCCAGGTTCGCGCCCAGCGCTCTCTCGCCCACTTCTACTGGGGCCTGCTTCCTCTCCTGCTCTCTCTGTCTCAACGTCATTGATTTTCTCGTACTGCCCGGGACGTCTTGCCCACGTGTGCCTTTAAAACGCTAAGAGATGCAACTGAACGTGTGAGACATGGCGCAGATAGGCCGAGAGGCGGCAAGAGAAATGCCCCAGAACTCAAGAACCCGGCCACGCCCTCCGCTTCTACCACCACCAGCAACACCAACCCAGGGGCCTGCTTTCGCGGTCCCCCTAGCCAAGGTGAGGCAAGTCCCACTTGAATGTCATCCCGTTCCTCTTGGGAACGCTGGACCGCGCTCAACCTTAACTGTGCGTTGAGGTGGAAGTTGGATTTCTCTTTGCATGACAGTGTCTCTGCACAAGGCCGTGGAGGGGCACACGGATCCACCTGGCTCGCTCTCTAGCTGGATTCAGGTGGAACGGAGGACCATGAACACTCAGGACTTTTTCTGCTTGGGTCCTGTGCTTTTCAGGTTTCGGGCCTAAGAGGCCCATCACCTCGTTATTCCTTTTTTCTGAGTATTAAAAAAAAAAAAAAAAAAAAAAAAGAAACCTGGACATTCCACCTGTCACCTCAGAAGGGTCCTCGGTGTTCCTTTTCTACTCCTGAATTCAGCGACATAGTGCTGATCTCCATCCATTGGACGCGAGTCCCCGTTCTCTTGGGGACTCCTGGACACTCTGGGAAATGCCAGAAAGCCTCGGGGAATGGCCCCGTCCGCTGCTGTACCAGACCGGGTCCTGCGAAAGATGCATCTTCCGAGCCTCCTCCCTGCACGTCCCGTTGGACCTGCCCCGATTCTACCTCAGGGACCCACTGGAGGAGAGGCACAGGGATGCTGCCTCAGCAGCAGACCCTTCTAGCGCTGAGCAGGCTGTCCCCAGGCAGGCAGAGTCCGACGGGTCCTTCCTCCTGGGACTCCAGCAGGCCTAGGAAAGCAGCGGTCCCCCTCGGCTGATGCCCAGAGAGACTCCATTACGCAAGCTTTGCCACCGAACCCATCGGTCGGTGCGCCTCTGATCACAGGCCAAGGGCCTGCGCACCCCCAAAGACAACCGGGGTCCCCGGAAGGCCCCCAGGCTGAAATGAGCACCACCGGGAATGGCCGGCCTCCAAGACAACTTGGGGGCATGGACACCACAAGACAGGGTCGCAGGTCTCAACGAGGCGGATGCCTGGTGTCTGAGGGGGGCCGGGCCGGGCCTGGCCTCGCCTTGGCGTCCACCTCGCCTGGAAGCGTCTGGGTACGGGCCCCGCAGGATGCCCCGCGGCCCACCTTCCTCCCTAGGCCGCAAGGAGCAACACCCCGGCGCCGGCCAGTCCCGGCGGGCACCGGCGCCACTGGCCACGGAACTCAGCTCTGGCAGTGGCCCCTCCTCACTGGCGTGCAGTGCGGCCGAGGGAGCCGCCCGGGGCCGAGGACCCAACTAGGCCGTCACCCCGGGTGCTCCCACGGAAACGGGCACCAGGCAAACTGCCCACGGCCCCGAGCCCAGGCTCCTTGGCGGAGGCCTCCGCTAGTCCCGCCCAGATCATGGCCGCCACCAGCCTCCCGGGCCTTGGCTTCCTGTACGGCAACCGCCAGGCGTCCCGGCTGTCCAGCTAGACCTGGCGCCTGTGTCTGGGGCTTCCAGGGCGCGAACTGGCGGCGGACCCTGCTTCCCTCGGGCCTCCAGAGACCTCGGATCCGTCCGGGCACCGGTCCTAGTCCTGCCTGCTCCCCCAGGGCAGTCCCAAGCCACTCCTCCCCAGGCGAGCACAGGGACCGGTGCTCGATTGCCAAGCGGGTTCCTCTTGATGGCAGTATTGCTCCAGAAATGCCCACCTGCCCTTCCCCCATGTCCACTCCCTCCGCCCTCTGCGGAGGAAAAAACGCCAAGAGCGCTCCGCACATGGCCCTTCAGCATCTCGGCCGCTTTGGGCCAGCTCTGGCCCACCTGCCGGACCCTGTCCTTGGCAGACGGGACTCGGCAGGGTCCTTCTACTAGCCTGCCTTCCTGACAAACCAGAAAGCGGTCCCCTTGGGCCGCCCTGGGGATGCAGCCCAACTAACCGCATCCCTAACCATGCCTTTGGGATGGGGAGGATGGTGGAACCCGCAGGGAAGAGAAGGAGACTGGGCACATAGTAGGATGCCAGCCCTAGCTCTGCCCTCCGGGACACAATTGCACTTGGGCGTACTCACGGGTCACTGCAAAGCCAGCTTGACCAAGAGGTCAAAGGCGACCGGCGTCCCACTGACCCCTGGGGTTTTGGCCTCAGACTTGAGGTGAACCTACAATTCCGGAAGAGCGGGACCGGGTCCCGGGCCCTTCCCTTGTGGCAGCAGCGGCAAGGTGCTGGTGGAAGAGCCCTGGCCAGCATAGGTCAGACAGGAGGGGAGCCAGCTGCCACCCCAAACACACCTGTCCTCCTCACACCTGGCCTACGTCCAACTCTCCACGGCCCTGCCCGGAAGGCTGGACGTAGAAATCCCACAGAGGCGTGCATGCCGTTGAGGGCTCGTGGGTGCCATGGAGGGGCGGTAGATGGCCCAGCCCCAAGTGTACCGATCTTCCTCCCCAAACCTATTCTGTGACGGAAACCCGATGTTCACCTCGTCAAGCAGTCAAGGCGTGGACAGAGGCCTGACGTCTGCTGCAGGAACACAGTGACATTGAATGCTCTTCCCAAGACAGACAAATCACTAGGGACACACTATGCCAAGCTGCTACCTCCCTGGCCCTTTCCGGACTCTTTGACCCCCACGGACTTTCCCTAGGGATTTTCCACGACACACTTTCTTCTTTCTCTCTCTCTCTCTCTCTCTCTCTCTCTCTCTGTCTCTCGCTCTCTCTGTCTCTCTCAATCCCATAATCACTCTCTCTCTCGTGCCAGGTTCGCGCCCAGCGCTCTCTCGCCCACTTCTACTGGGGCCTGCTTCCTCTCCTGCTCTCTCTGTCTCAACGTCATTGATTTTCTCGTACTGCCCGGGACGTCTTGCCCACGTGTGCCTTTAAAACGCTAAGAGATGCAACTGAACGTGTGAGACATGGTGCAGATAGGCCGAGAGGCGGCAAGAGAAATGCCCCAGAACTCAAGAACCCGGCCACGCCCTCCGCTTCTACCACCACCAGCAACACCAACCCAGGGGCCTGCTTTCGCGGTCCCCCTAGCCAAGGTGAGGCAAGTCCCACTTGAATGTCATCCCGTTCCTCTTGGGAACGCTGGACCGCGCTCAACCTTAACTGTGCGTTGAGGTGGAAGTTGGATTTCTCTTTGCATGACAGTGTCTCTGCACAAGGCCGTGGAGGGGCACACGGATCCACCTGGCTCGCTCTCTAGCTGGATTCAGGTGGAACGGAGGACCATGAACACTCAGGACTTTTTCTGCTTGGGTCCTGTGCTTTTCAGGTTTCGGGCCTAAGAGGCCCATCACCTCGTTATTCCTTTTTTCTGAGTATTAAAAAAAAAAAAAAAAAAAAAAAAGAAACCTGGACATTCCACCTGTCACCTCAGAAGGGTCCTCGGTGTTCCTTTTCTACTCCTGAATTCAGCGACATAGTGCTGATCTCCATCCATTGGACGCGAGTCCCCGTTCTCTTGGGGACTCCTGGACACTCTGGGAAATGCCAGAAAGCCTCGGGGAATGGCCCCGTCCGCTGCTGTACCAGACCGGGTCCTGCGAAAGATGCATCTTCCGAGCCTCCTCCCTGCACGTCCCGTTGGACCTGCCCCGATTCTACCTCAGGGACCCACTGGAGGAGAGGCACAGGGATGCTGCCTCAGCAGCAGACCCTTCTAGCGCTGAGCAGGCTGTCCCCAGGCAGGCAGAGTCCGACGGGTCCTTCCTCCTGGGACTCCAGCAGGCCTAGGAAAGCAGCGGTCCCCCTCGGCTGATGCCCAGAGAGACTCCATTACGCAAGCTTTGCCACCGAACCCATCGGTCGGTGCGCCTCTGATCACAGGCCAAGGGCCTGCGCACCCCCAAAGACAACCGGGGTCCCCGGAAGGCCCCCAGGCTGAAATGAGCACCACCGGGAATGGCCGGCCTCCAAGACAACTTGGGGGCATGGACACCACAAGACAGGGTCGCAGGTCTCAACGAGGCGGATGCCTGGTGTCTGAGGGGGGCCGGGCCGGGCCTGGCCTCGCCTTGGCGTCCACCTCGCCTGGAAGCGTCTGGGTACGGGCCCCGCAGGATGCCCCGCGGCCCACCTTCCTCCCTAGGCCGCAAGGAGCAACACCCCGGCGCCGGCCAGTCCCGGCGGGCACCGGCGCCACTGGCCACGGAACTCAGCTCTGGCAGTGGCCCCTCCTCACTGGCGTGCAGTGCGGCCGAGGGAGCCGCCCGGGGCCGAGGACCCAACTAGGCCGTCACCCCGGGTGCTCCCACGGAAACGGGCACCAGGCAAACTGCCCACGGCCCCGAGCCCAGGCTCCTTGGCGGAGGCCTCCGCTAGTCCCGCCCAGATCATGGCCGCCACCAGCCTCCCGGGCCTTGGCTTCCTGTACGGCAACCGCCAGGCGTCCCGGCTGTCCAGCTAGACCTGGCGCCTGTGTCTGGGGCTTCCAGGGCGCGAACTGGCGGCGGACCCTGCTTCCCTCGGGCCTCCAGAGACCTCGGATCCGTCCGGGCACCGGTCCTAGTCCTGCCTGCTCCCCCAGGGCAGTCCCAAGCCACTCCTCCCCAGGCGAGCACAGGGACCGGTGCTCGATTGCCAAGCGGGTTCCTCTTGATGGCAGTATTGCTCCAGAAATGCCCACCTGCCCTTCCCCCATGTCCACTCCCTCCGCCCTCTGCGGAGGAAAAAACGCCAAGAGCGCTCCGCACATGGCCCTTCAGCATCTCGGCCGCTTTGGGCCAGCTCTGGCCCACCTGCCGGACCCTGTCCTTGGCAGACGGGACTCGGCAGGGTCCTTCTACTAGCCTGCCTTCCTGACAAACCAGAAAGCGGTCCCCTTGGGCCGCCCTGGGGATGCAGCCCAACTAACCGCATCCCTAACCATGCCTTTGGGATGGGGAGGATGGTGGAACCCGCAGGGAAGAGAAGGAGACTGGGCACATAGTAGGATGCCAGCCCTAGCTCTGCCCTCCGGGACACAATTGCACTTGGGCGTACTCACGGGTCACTGCAAAGCCAGCTTGACCAAGAGGTCAAAGGCGACCGGCGTCCCACTGACCCCTGGGGTTTTGGCCTCAGACTTGAGGTGAACCTACAATTCCGGAAGAGCGGGACCGGGTCCCGGGCCCTTCCCTTGTGGCAGCAGCGGCAAGGTGCTGGTGGAAGAGCCCTGGCCAGCATAGGTCAGACAGGAGGGGAGCCAGCTGCCACCCCAAACACACCTGTCCTCCTCACACCTGGCCTACGTCCAACTCTCCACGGCCCTGCCCGGAAGGCTGGACGTAGAAATCCCACAGAGGCGTGCATGCCGTTGAGGGCTCGTGGGTGCCATGGAGGGGCGGTAGATGGCCCAGCCCCAAGTGTACCGATCTTCCTCCCCAAACCTATTCTGTGACGGAAACCCGATGTTCACCTCGTCAAGCAGTCAAGGCGTGGGCAGAGGCCTGACGTCTGCTGCAGGAACACAGTGACATTGAATGCTCTTCCCAAGACAGACAAATCACTAGGGACACACTATGCCAAGCTGCTACCTCCCTGGCCCTTTCCGGACTCTTTGACCCCCACGGACTTTCCCTAGGGATTTTCCACGACACACTTTCTTCTTTCTCTCTCTCTCTCTCTCTCTCTCTCTCTCTCTCTCTCTCTCTCTGTCTCTCGCTCTCTCTGTCTCTCTCAATCCCATAATCACTCTCTCTCTCGTGCCAGGTTCGCGCCCAGCGCTCTCTCGCCCACTTCTACTGGGGCCTGCTTCCTCTCCTGCTCTCTCTGTCTCAACGTCATTGATTTTCTCGTACTGCCCGGGACGTCTTGCCCACGTGTGCCTTTAAAACGCTAAGAGATGCAACTGAACGTGTGAGACATGGCGCAGATAGGCCGAGAGGCGGCAAGAGAAATGCCCCAGAACTCAAGAACCCGGCCACGCCCTCCGCTTCTACCACCACCAGCAACACCAACCCAGGGGCCTGCTTTCGCGGTCCCCCTAGCCAAGGTGAGGCAAGTCCCACTTGAATGTCATCCCGTTCCTCTTGGGAACGCTGGACCGCGCTCAACCTTAACTGTGCGTTGAGGTGGAAGTTGGATTTCTCTTTGCATGACAGTGTCTCTGCACAAGGCCGTGGAGGGGCACACGGATCCACCTGGCTCGCTCTCTAGCTGGATTCAGGTGGAACGGAGGACCATGAACACTCAGGACTTTTTCTGCTTGGGTCCTGTGCTTTTCAGGTTTCGGGCCTAAGAGGCCCATCACCTCCTTATACCTTTTTTCTGAGTATTAAAAAAAAAAAAAAAAAAAAAAAAAAGAAACCTGGACATTCCACCTGTCACCTCAGAAGGGTCCTCGGTGTTCCTTTTCTACTCCTGAATTCAGCGACATAGTGCTGATCTCCATCCATTGGACGCGAGTCCCCGTTCTCTTGGGGACTCCTGGACACTCTGGGAAATGCCAGAAAGCCTCGGGGAATGGCCCCGTCCGCTGCTGTACCAGACCGGGTCCTGCGAAAGATGCATCTTCCGAGCCTCCTCCCTGCACGTCCCGTTGGACCTGCCCCGATTCTACCTCAGGGACCCACTGGAGGAGAGGCACAGGGATGCTGCCTCAGCAGCAGACCCTTCTAGCGCTGAGCAGGCTGTCCCCAGGCAGGCAGAGTCCGACGGGTCCTTCCTCCTGGGACTCCAGCAGGCCTAGGAAAGCAGCGGTCCCCCTCGGCTGATGCCCAGAGAGACTCCATTACGCAAGCTTTGCCACCGAACCCATCGGTCGGTGCGCCTCTGATCACAGGCCAAGGGCCTGCGTACCCCCAAAGACAACCGGGGTCCCCGGAAGGCCCCCAGGCTGAAATGAGCACCACCGGGAATGGCCGGCCTCCAAGACAACTTGGGGGCATGGACACCACAAGACAGGGTCGCAGGTCTCAACGAGGCGGATGCCTGGTGTCTGAGGGGGGCCGGGCCGGGCCTGGCCTCGCCTTGGCGTCCACCTCGCCTGGAAGCGTCTGGGTACGGGCCCCGCAGGATGCCCCGCGGCCCACCTTCCTCCCTAGGCCGCAAGGAGCAACACCCCGGCGCCGGCCAGTCCCGGCGGGCACCGGCGCCACTGGCCACGGAACTCAGCTCTGGCAGTGGCCCCTCCTCACTGGCGTGCAGTGCGGCCGAGGGAGCCGCCCGGGGCCGAGGACCCAACTAGGCCGTCACCCCGGGTGCTCCCACGGAAACGGGCACCAGGCAAACTGCCCACGGCCCCGAGCCCAGGCTCCTTGGCGGAGGCCTCCGCTAGTCCCGCCCAGATCATGGCCTCCACCAGCCTCCCGGGCCTTGGCTTCCTGTACCGCAACCGCCAGGCGTCCCGGCTGTCCAGCTAGACCTGGCGCCTGTGTCTGGGGCTTCCAGGGCGCGAACTGGCGGCGGACCCTGCTTCCCTCGGGCCTCCAGAGACCTCGGATCCGTCCGGGCACCGGTCCTAGTCCTGCCTGCTCCCCCAGGGCAGTCCCAAGCCACTCCTCCCCAGGCGAGCACAGGGACCGGTGCTCGATTGCCAAGCGGGTTCCTCTTGATGGCAGTATTGCTCCAGAAATGCCCACCTGCCCTTCCCCCATGTCCACTCCCTCCGCCCTCTGCGGAGGAAAAAACGCCAAGAGCGCTCCGCACATGGCCCTTCAGCATCTCGGCCGCTTTGGGCCAGCTCTGGCCCACCTGCCGGACCCTGTCCTTGGCAGACGGGACTCGGCAGGGTCCTTCTACTAGCCTGCCTTCCTGACAAACCAGAAAGCGGTCCCCTTGGGCCGCCCTGGGGATGCAGCCCAACTAACCGCATCCCTAACCATGCCTTTGGGATGGGGAGGATGGTGGAACCCGCAGGGAAGAGAAGGAGACTGGGCACATAGTAGGATGCCAGCCCTAGCTCTGCCCTCCGGGACACAATTGCACTTGGGCGTACTCACGGGTCACTGCAAAGCCAGCTTGACCAAGAGGTCAAAGGCGACCGGCGTCCCACTGACCCCTGGGGTTTTGGCCTCAGACTTGAGGTGAACCTACAATTCCGGAAGAGCGGGACCGGGTCCCGGGCCCTTCCCTTGTGGCAGCAGCGGCAAGGTGCTGGTGGAAGAGCCCTGGCCAGCATAGGTCAGACAGGAGGGGAGCCAGCTGCCACCCCAAACACACCTGTCCTCCTCACACCTGGCCTACGTCCAACTCTCCACGGCCCTGCCCGGAAGGCTGGACGTAGAAATCCCACAGAGGCGTGCATGCCGTTGAGGGCTCGTGGGTGCCATGGAGGGGCGGTAGATGGCCCAGCCCCAAGTGTACCGATCTTCCTCCCCAAACCTATTCTGTGACGGAAACCCGATGTTCACCTCGTCAAGCAGTCAAGGCGTGGGCAGAGGCCTGACGTCTGCTGCAGGAACACAGTGACATTGAATGCTCTTCCCAAGACAGACAAATCACTAGGGACACACTATGCCAAGCTGCTACCTCCCTGGCCCTTTCCGGACTCTTTGACCCCCACGGACTTTCCCTAGGGATTTTCCACGACACACTTTCTTCTCTCTCTCTCTCTCTCTCTCTCTCTCTCTGTCTCTCGCTCTCTCTGTCTCTCTCAATCCCATAATCACTCTCTCTCTCGTGCCAGGTTCGCGCCCAGCGCTCTCTCGCCCACTTCTACTGGGGCCTGCTTCCTCTCCTGCTCTCTCTGTCTCAACGTCATTGATTTTCTCGTACTGCCCGGGACGTCTTGCCCACGTGTGCCTTTAAAACGCTAAGAGATGCAACTGAACGTGTGAGACATGGCGCAGATAGGCCGAGAGGCGGCAAGAGAAATGCCCCAGAACTCAAGAACCCGGCCACGCCCTCCGCTTCTACCACCACCAGCAACACCAACCCAGGGGCCTGCTTTCGCGGTCCCCCTAGCCAAGGTGAGGCAAGTCCCACTTGAATGTCATCCCGTTCCTCTTGGGAACGCTGGACCGCGCTCAACCTTAACTGTGCGTTGAGGTGGAAGTTGGATTTCTCTTTGCATGACAGTGTCTCTGCACAAGGCCGTGGAGGGGCACACGGATCCACCTGGCTCGCTCTCTAGCTGGATTCAGGTGGAACGGAGGACCATGAACACTCAGGACTTTTTCTGCTTGGGTCCTGTGCTTTTCAGGTTTCGGGCCTAAGAGGCCCATCACCTCCTTATACCTTTTTTCTGAGTATTAAAAAAAAAAAAAAAAAAAAAAAAGAAACCTGGACATTCCACCTGTCACCTCAGAAGGGTCCTCGGTGTTCCTTTTCTACTCCTGAATTCAGCGACATAGTGCTGATCTCCATCCATTGGACGCGAGTCCCCGTTCTCTTGGGGACTCCTGGACACTCTGGGAAATGCCAGAAAGCCTCGGGGAATGGCCCCGTCCGCTGCTGTACCAGACCGGGTCCTGCGAAAGATGCATCTTCCGAGCCTCCTCCCTGCACGTCCCGTTGGACCTGCCCCGATTCTACCTCAGGGACCCACTGGAGGAGAGGCACAGGGATGCTGCCTCAGCAGCAGACCCTTCTAGCGCTGAGCAGGCTGTCCCCAGGCAGGCAGAGTCCGACGGGTCCTTCCTCCTGGGACTCCAGCAGGCCTAGGAAAGCAGCGGTCCCCCTCGGCTGATGCCCAGAGAGACTCCATTACGCAAGCTTTGCCACCGAACCCATCGGTCGGTGCGCCTCTGATCACAGGCCAAGGGCCTGCGTACCCCCAAAGACAACCGGGGTCCCCGGAAGGCCCCCAGGCTGAAATGAGCACCACCGGGAATGGCCGGCCTCCAAGACAACTTGGGGGCATGGACACCACAAGACAGGGTCGCAGGTCTCAACGAGGCGGATGCCTGGTGTCTGAGGGGGGCCGGGCCGGGCCTGGCCTCGCCTTGGCGTCCACCTCGCCTGGAAGCGTCTGGGTACGGGCCCCGCAGGATGCCCCGCGGCCCACCTTCCTCCCTAGGCCGCAAGGAGCAACACCCCGGCGCCGGCCAGTCCCGGCGGGCACCGGTGCCACTGGCCACGGAACTCAGCTCTGGCAGTGGCCCCTCCTCACTGGCGTGCAGTGCGGCCGAGGGAGCCGCCCGGGGCCGAGGACCCAACTAGGCCGTCACCCCGGGTGCTCCCACGGAAACGGGCACCAGGCAAACTGCCCACGGCCCCGAGCCCAGGCTCCTTGGCGGAGGCCTCCGCTAGTCCCGCCCAGATCATGGCCGCCACCAGCCTCCCGGGCCTTGGCTTCCTGTACGGCAACCGCCAGGCGTCCCGGCTGTCCAGCTAGACCTGGCGCCTGTGTCTGGGGCTTCCAGGGCGCGAACTGGCGGCGGACCCTGCTTCCGTCGGGCCTCCAGAGACCTCGGATCCGTCCGGGCACCGGTCCTAGTCCTGCCTGCTCCCCCAGGGCAGTCCCAAGCCACTCCTCCCCAGGCGAGCACAGGGACCGGTGCTCGATTGCCAAGCGGGTTCCTCTTGATGGCAGTATTGCTCCAGAAATGCCCACCTGCCCTTCCCCCATGTCCACTCCCTCCGCCCTCTGCGGAGGAAAAAACGCCAAGAGCGCTCCGCACATGGCCCTTCAGCATCTCGGCCGCTTTGGGCCAGCTCTGGCCCACCTGCCGGACCCTGTCCTTGGCAGACGGGACTCGGCAGGGTCCTTCTACTAGCCTGCCTTCCTGACAAACCAGAAAGCGGTCCCCTTGGGCCGCCCTGGGGATGCAGCCCAACTAACCGCATCCCTAACCATGCCTTTGGGATGGGGAGGATGGTGGAACCCGCAGGGAAGAGAAGGAGACTGGGCACATAGTAGGATGCCAGCCCTAGCTCTGCCCTCCGGGACACAATTGCACTTGGGCGTACTCACGGGTCACTGCAAAGCCAGCTTGACCAAGAGGTCAAAGGCGACCGGCGTCCCACTGACCCCTGGGGTTTTGGCCTCAGACTTGAGGTGAACCTACAATTCCGGAAGAGCGGGACCGGGTCCCGGGCCCTTCCCTTGTGGCAGCAGCGGCAAGGTGCTGGTGGAAGAGCCCTGGCCAGCATAGGTCAGACAGGAGGGGAGCCAGCTGCCACCCCAAACACACCTGTCCTCCTCACACCTGGCCTACGTCCAACTCTCCACGGCCCTGCCCGGAAGGCTGGACGTAGAAATCCCACAGAGGCGTGCATGCCGTTGAGGGCTCGTGGGTGCCATGGAGGGGCGGTAGATGGCCCAGCCCCAAGTGTACCGATCTTCCTCCCCAAACCTATTCTGTGACGGAAACCCGATGTTCACCTCGTCAAGCAGTCAAGGCGTGGGCAGAGGCCTGACGTCTGCTGCAGGAACACAGTGACATTGAATGCTCTTCCCAAGACAGACAAATCACTAGGGACACACTATGCCAAGCTGCTACCTCCCTGGCCCTTTCCGGACTCTTTGACCCCCACGGACTTTCCCTAGGGATTTTCCACGACACACTTTCTTCTCTCTCTCTCTCTCTCTCTCTCTCTCTCTGTCTCTCGCTCTCTCTGTCTCTCTCAATCCCATAATCACTCTCTCTCTCGTGCCAGGTTCGCGCCCAGCGCTCTCTCGCCCACTTCTACTGGGGCCTGCTTCCTCTCCTGCTCTCTCTGTCTCAACGTCATTGATTTTCTCGTACTGCCCGGGACGTCTTGCCCACGTGTGCCTTTAAAACGCTAAGAGATGCAACTGAACGTGTGAGACATGGCGCAGATAGGCCGAGAGGCGGCAAGAGAAATGCCCCAGAACTCAAGAACCCGGCCACGCCCTCCGCTTCTACCACCACCAGCAACACCAACCCAGGGGCCTGCTTTCGCGGTCCCCCTAGCCAAGGTGAGGCAAGTCCCACTTGAATGTCATCCCGTTCCTCTTGGGAACGCTGGACCGCGCTCAACCTTAACTGTGCGTTGAGGTGGAAGTTGGATTTCTCTTTGCATGACAGTGTCTCTGCACAAGGCCGTGGAGGGGCACACGGATCCACCTGGCTCGCTCTCTAGCTGGATTCAGGTGGAACGGAGGACCATGAACACTCAGGACTTTTTCTGCTTGGGTCCTGTGCTTTTCAGGTTTCGGGCCTAAGAGGCCCATCACCTCGTTATTCCTTTTTTCTGAGTATTAAAAGAAAAAAAAAAAAAAAAAAAGAAACCTGGACATTCCACCTGTCACCTCAGAAGGGTCCTCGGTGTTCCTTTTCTACTCCTGAATTCAGCGACATAGTGCTGATCTCCATCCATTGGACGCGAGTCCCCGTTCTCTTGGGGACTCCTGGACACTCTGGGAAATGCCAGAAAGCCTCGGGGAATGGCCCCGTCCGCTGCTGTACCAGACCGGGTCCTGCGAAAGATGCATCTTCCGAGCCTCCTCCCTGCACGTCCCGTTGGACCTGCCCCGATTCTACCTCAGGGACCCACTGGAGGAGAGGCACAGGGATGCTGCCTCAGCAGCAGACCCTTCTAGCGCTGAGCAGGCTGTCCCCAGGCAGGCAGAGTCCGACGGGTCCTTCCTCCTGGGACTCCAGCAGGCCTAGGAAAGCAGCGGTCCCCCTCGGCTGATGCCCAGAGAGACTCCATTACGCAAGCTTTGCCACCGAACCCATCGGTCGGTGCGCCTCTGATCACAGGCCAAGGGCCTGCGCACCCCCAAAGACAACCGGGGTCCCCGGAAGGCCCCCAGGCTGAAATGAGCACCACCGGGAATGGCCGGCCTCCAAGACAACTTGGGGGCATGGACACCACAAGACAGGGTCGCAGGTCTCAACGAGGCGGATGCCTGGTGTCTGAGGGGGGCCGGGCCGGGCCTGGCCTCGCCTTGGCGTCCACCTCGTCTGGAAGCGTCTGGGTACGGGCCCCGCAGGATGCCCTGCGGCCCACCTTCCTCCCTAGGCCGCAAGGAGCAACACCCCGGCGCCGGCCAGTCCCGGCGGGCACCGGCGCCACTGGCCACGGAACTCAGCTCTGGCAGTGGCCCCTCCTCACTGGCGTGCAGTGCGGCCGAGGGAGCCGCCCGGGGCCGAGGACCCAACTAGGCCGTCACCCCGGGTGCTCCCACGGAAACGGGCACCAGGCAAACTGCCCACGGCCCCGAGCCCAGGCTCCTTGGCGGAGGCCTCCGCTAGTCCCGCCCAGATCATGGCCGCCACCAGCCTCCCGGGCCTTGGCTTCCTGTACGGCAACCGCCAGGCGTCCCGGCTGTCCAGCTAGACCTGGCGCCTGTGTCTGGGGCTTCCAGGGCGCGAACTGGCGGCGGACCCTGCTTCCCTCGGGCCTCCAGAGACCTCGGATCCGTCCGGGCACCGGTCCTAGTCCTGCCTGCTCCCCCAGGGCAGTCCCAAGCCACTCCTCCCCAGGCGAGCACAGGGACCGGTGCTCGATTGCCAAGCGGGTTCCTCTTGATGGCAGTATTGCTCCAGAAATGCCCACCTGCCCTTCCCCCATGTCCACTCCCTCCGCCCTCTGCGGAGGAAAAAACGCCAAGAGCGCTCCGCACATGGCCCTTCAGCATCTCGGCCGCTTTGGGCCAGCTCTGGCCCACCTGCCGGACCCTGTCCTTGGCAGACGGGACTCGGCAGGGTCCTTCTACTAGCCTGCCTTCCTGACAAACCAGAAAGCGGTCCCCTTGGGCCGCCCTGGGGATGCAGCCCAACTAACCGCATCCCTAACCATGCCTTTGGGATGGGGAGGATGGTGGAACCCGCAGGGAAGAGAAGGAGACTGGGCACATAGTAGGATGCCAGCCCTAGCTCTGCCCTCCGGGACACAATTGCACTTGGGCGTACTCACGGGTCACTGCAAAGCCAGCTTGACCAAGAGGTCAAAGGCGACCGGCGTCCCACTGACCCCTGGGGTTTTGGCCTCAGACTTGAGGTGAACCTACAATTCCGGAAGAGCGGGACCGGGTCCCGGGCCCTTCCCTTGTGGCAGCAGCGGCAAGGTGCTGGTGGAAGAGCCCTGGCCAGCATAGGTCAGACAGGAGGGGAGCCAGCTGCCACCCCAAACACACCTGTCCTCCTCACACCTGGCCTACGTCCAACTCTCCACGGCCCTGCCCGGAAGGCTGGACGTAGAAATCCCACAGAGGCGTGCATGCCGTTGAGGGCTCGTGGGTGCCATGGAGGGGCGGTAGATGGCCCAGCCCCAAGTGTACCGATCTTCCTCCCCAAACCTATTCTGTGACGGAAACCCGATGTTCACCTCGTCAAGCAGTCAAGGCGTGGGCAGAGGCCTGACGTCTGCTGCAGGAACACAGTGACATTGAATGCTCTTCCCAAGACAGACAAATCACTAGGGACACACTATGCCAAGCTGCTACCTCCCTGGCCCTTTCCGGACTCTTTGACCCCCACGGACTTTCCCTAGGGATTTTCCACGACACACTTTCTTCTTTCTCTCTCTCTCTCTCTCTCTCTCTCTCTCTCTCTCTCTCTCTCTCTGTCTCTCGCTCTCTCTGTCTCTCTCAATCCCATAATCACTCTCTCTCTCGTGCCAGGTTCGCGCCCAGCGCTCTCTCGCCCACTTCTACTGGGGCCTGCTTCCTCTCCTGCTCTCTCTGTCTCAACGTCATTGATTTTCTCGTACTGCCCGGGACGTCTTGCCCACGTGTGCCTTTAAAACGCTAAGAGATGCAACTGAACGTGTGAGACATGGCGCAGATAGGCCGAGAGGCGGCAAGAGAAATGCCCCAGAACTCAAGAACCCGGCCACGCCCTCCGCTTCTACCACCACCAGCAACACCAACCCAGGGGCCTGCTTTCGCGGTCCCCCTAGCCAAGGTGAGGCAAGTCCCACTTGAATGTCATCCCGTTCCTCTTGGGAACGCTGGACCGCGCTCAACCTTAACTGTGCGTTGAGGTGGAAGTTGGATTTCTCTTTGCATGACAGTGTCTCTGCACAAGGCCGTGGAGGGGCACACGGATCCACCTGGCTCGCTCTCTAGCTGGATTCAGGTGGAACGGAGGACCATGAACACTCAGGACTTTTTCTGCTTGGGTCCTGTGCTTTTCAGGTTTCGGGCCTAAGAGGCCCATCACCTCCTTATACCTTTTTTCTGAGTATTAAAAAAAAAAAAACAAACAAAAAAAGAAACCTGGACATTCCACCTGTCACCTCAGAAGGGTCCTCGGTGTTCCTTTTCTACTCCTGAATTCAGCGACATAGTGCTGATCTCCATCCATTGGACGCGAGTCCCCGTTCTCTTGTGGACTCCTGGACACTCTGGGAAATGCCAGAAAGCCTCGGGGAATGGCCCCGTCCGCTGCTGTACCAGACCGGGTCCTGCGAAAGATGCATCTTCCGAGCCTCCTCCCTGCACGTCCCGTTGGACCTGCCCCGATTCTACCTCAGGGACCCACTGGAGGAGAGGCACAGGGATGCTGCCTCAGCAGCAGACCCTTCTAGCGCTGAGCAGGCTGTCCCCAGGCAGGCAGAGTCCGACGGGTCCTTCCTCCTGGGACTCCAGCAGGCCTAGGAAAGCAGCGGTCCCCCTCGGCTGATGCCCAGAGAGACTCCATTACGCAAGCTTTGCCACCGAACCCATCGGTCGGTGCGCCTCTGATCACAGGCCAAGGGCCTGCGCACCCCCAAAGACAACCGGGGTCCCCGGAAGGCCCCCAGGCTGAAATGAGCACCACCGGGAATGGCCGGCCTCCAAGACAACTTGGGGGCATGGACACCACAAGACAGGGTCGCAGGTCTCAACGAGGCGGATGCCTGGTGTCTGAGGGGGGCCGGGCCGGGCCTGGCCTCGCCTTGGCGTCCACCTCGCCTGGAAGCGTCTGGGTACGGGCCCCGCAGGATGCCCCGCGGCCCACCTTCCTCCCTAGGCCGCAAGGAGCAACACCCCTGCGCCGGCCAGTCCCGGCGGGCACCGGCGCCACTGGCCACGGAACTCAGCTCTGGCAGTGGCCCCTCCTCACTGGCGTGCAGTGCGGCCGAGGGAGCCGCCCGGGGCCGAGGACCCAACTAGGCCGTCACCCCGGGTGCTCCCACGGAAACGGGCACCAGGCAAACTGCCCACGGCCCCGAGCCCAGGCTCCTTGGCGGAGGCCTCCGCTAGTCCCGCCCAGATCACGGCCGCCACCAGCCTCCCGGGCCTTGGCTTCCTGTACGGCAACCGCCAGGCGTCCCGGCTGTCCAGCTAGACCTGGCGCCTGTGTCTGGGGCTTCCAGGGCGCGAACTGGCGGCGGACCCTGCTTCCCTCGGGCCTCCAGAGACCTCGGATCCGTCCGGGCACCGGTCCTAGTCCTGCCTGCTCCCCCAGGGCAGTCCCAAGCCACTCCTCCCCAGGCGAGCACAGGGACCGGTGCTCGATTGCCAAGCGGGTTCCTCTTGATGGCAGTATTGCTCCAGAAATGCCCACCTGCCCTTCCCCCATGTCCACTCCCTCCGCCCTCTGCGGAGGAAAAAACGCCAAGAGCGCTCCGCACATGGCCCTTCAGCATCTCGGCCGCTTTGGGCCAGCTCTGGCCCACCTGCCGGACCCTGTCCTTGGCAGACGGGACTCGGCAGGGTCCTTCTACTAGCCTGCCTTCCTGACAAACCAGAAAGCGGTCCCCTTGGGCCGCCCTGGGGATGCAGCCCAACTAACCGCATCCCTAACCATGCCTTTGGGATGGGGAGGATGGTGGAACCCGCAGGGAAGAGAAGGAGACTGGGCACATAGTAGGATGCCAGCCCTAGCTCTGCCCTCCGGGACACAATTGCACTTGGGCGTACTCACGGGTCACTGCAAAGCCAGCTTGACCAAGAGGTCAAAGGCGACCGGCGTCCCACTGACCCCTGGGGTTTTGGCCTCAGACTTGAGGTGAACCTACAATTCCGGAAGAGCGCGACCGGTCCCGGGCCCTTCCCTTGTGGCAGCAGCGGCAAGGTGCTGGTGGAAGAGCCCTGGCCAGCATAGGTCAGACAGGAGGGGAGCCAGCTGCCACCCCAAACACACCTGTCCTCCTCACACCTGGCCTACGTCCAACTCTCCACGGCCCTGCCCGGAAGGCTGGACGTAGAAATCCCACAGAGGCGTGCATGCCGTTGAGGGCTCGTGGGTGCCATGGAGGGGCGGTAGATGGCCCAGCCCCAAGTGTACCGATCTTCCTCCCCAAACCTATTCTGTGACGGAAACCCGATGTTCACCTCGTCAAGCAGTCAAGGCGTGGGCAGAGGCCTGACGTCTGCTGCAGGAACACAGTGACATTGAATGCTCTTCCCAAGACAGACAAATCACTAGGGACACACTATGCCAAGCTGCTACCTCCCTGGCCCTTTCCGGACTCTTTGACCCCCACGGACTTTCCCTAGGGATTTTCCACGACACACTTTCTTCTTTCTCTCTCTCTCTCTCTCTCTCTCTCTCTCTCTCTGTCTCTCGCTCTCTCTGTCTCTCTCAATCCCATAATCACTCTCTCTCTCGTGCCAGGTTCGCGCCCAGCGCTCTCTCGCCCACTTCTACTGGGGCCTGCTTCCTCTCCTGCTCTCTCTGTCTCAACGTCATTGATTTTCTCGTACTGCCCGGGACGTCTTGCCCACGTGTGCCTTTAAAACGCTAAGAGATGCAACTGAACGTGTGAGACATGGCGCAGATAGGCCGAGAGGCGGCAAGAGAAATGCCCCAGAACTCAAGAACCCGGCCACGCCCTCCGCTTCTACCACCACCAGCAACATCAACCCAGGGGCCTGCTTTCGCGGTCCCCCTAGCCAAGGTGAGGCAAGTCCCACTTGAATGTCATCCCGTTCCTCTTGGGAACGCTGGACCGCGCTCAACCTTAACTGTGCGTTGAGGTGGAAGTTGGATTTCTCTTTGCATGACAGTGTCTCTGCACAAGGCCGTGGAGGGGCACACGGATCCACCTGGCTCGCTCTCTAGCTGGATTCAGGTGGAACGGAGGACCATGAACACTCAGGACTTTTTCTGCTTGGGTCCTGTGCTTTTCAGGTTTCGGGCCGAAGAGGCCCATCACCTCGTTATACCTTTTTTCTGAGTATTAAAAAAAAAAAAACAAACAAAAAAAGAAACCTGGACATTCCACCTGTCACCTCAGAAGGGTCCTCGGTGTTCCTTTTCTACTCCTGAATTCAGCGACATAGTGCTGATCTCCATCCATTGGACGCGAGTCCCCGTTCTCTTGGGGACTCCTGGACACTCTGGGAAATGCCAGAAAGCCTCGGGGAATGGCCCCGTCCGCTGCTGTACCAGACCGGGTCCTGCGAAAGATGCATCTTCCGAGCCTCCTCCCTGCACGTCCCGTTGGACCTGCCCCGATTCTACCTCAGGGACCCACTGGAGGAGAGGCACAGGGATGCTGCCTCAGCAGCAGACCCTTCTAGCGCTGAGCAGGCTGTCCCCAGGCAGGCAGAGTCCGACGGGTCCTTCCTCCTGGGACTCCAGCAGGCCTAGGAAAGCAGCGGTCCCCCTCGGCTGATGCCCAGAGAGACTCCATTACGCAAGCTTTGCCACCGAACCCATCGGTCGGTGCGCCTCTGATCACAGGCCAAGGGCCTGCGCACCCCCAAAGACAACCGGGGTCCCCGGAAGGCCCCCAGGCTGAAATGAGCACCACCGGGAATGGCCGGCCTCCAAGACAACTTGGGGGCATGGACACCACAAGACAGGGTCGCAGGTCTCAACGAGGCGGATGCCTGGTGTCTGAGGGGGGCCGGGCCGGGCCTGGCCTCGCCTTGGCGTCCACCTCGCCTGGAAGCGTCTGGGTACGGGCCCCGCAGGATGCCCCGCGGCCCACCTTCCTCCCTAGGCCGCAAGGAGCAACACCCCGGCGCCGGCCAGTCCCGGCGGGCACCGGCGCCACTGGCCACGGAACTCAGCTCTGGCAGTGGCCCCTCCTCACTGGCGTGCAGTGCGGCCGAGGGAGCCGCCCGGGGCCGAGGACCCAACTAGGCCGTCACCCCGGGTGCTCCCACGGAAACGGGCACCAGGCAAACTGCCCACGGCCCCGAGCCCAGGCTCCTTGGCGGAGGCCTCCGCTAGTCCCGCCCAGATCATGGCCGCCACCAGCCTCCCGGGCCTTGGCTTCCTGTACGGCAACCGCCAGGCGTCCCGGCTGTCCAGCTAGACCTGGCGCCTGTGTCTGGGGCTTCCAGGGGCCGAACTGGCGGCGGACCCTGCTTCCCTCGGGCCTCCAGAGACCTCGGATCCGTCCGGGCACCGGTCCTAGTCCTGCCTGCTCCCCCAGGGCAGTCCCAAGCCACTCCTCCCCAGGCGAGCACAGGGACCGGTGCTCGATTGCCAAGCGGGTTCCTCTTGATGGCAGTATTGCTCCAGAAATGCCCACCTGCCCTTCCCCCATGTCCACTCCCTCCGCCCTCTGCGGAGGAAAAAACGCCAAGAGCGCTCCGCACATGGCCCTTCAGCATCTCGGCCGCTTTGGGCCAGCTCTGGCCCACCTGCCGGACCCTGTCCTTGGCAGACGGGACTCGGCAGGGTCCTTCTACTAGCCTGCCTTCCTGACAAACCAGAAAGCGGTCCCCTTGGGCCGCCCTGGGGATGCAGCCCAACTAACCGCATCCCTAACCATGCCTTTGGGATGGGGAGGATGGTGGAACCCGCAGGGAAGAGAAGGAGACTGGGCACATAGTAGGATGCCAGCCCTAGCTCTGCCCTCCGGGACACAATTGCACTTGGGCGTACTCACGGGTCACTGCAAAGCCAGCTTGACCAAGAGGTCAAAGGCGACCGGCGTCCCACTGACCCCTGGGGTTTTGGCCTCAGACTTGAGGTGAACCTACAATTCCGGAAGAGCGGGACCGGGTCCCGGGCCCTTCCCTTGTGGCAGCAGCGGCAAGGTGCTGGTGGAAGAGCCCTGGCCAGCATAGGTCAGACAGGAGGGGAGCCAGCTGCCACCCCAAACACACCTGTCCTCCTCACACCTGGCCTACGTCCAACTCTCCACGGCCCTGCCCGGAAGGCTGGACGTAGAAATCCCACAGAGGCGTGCATGCCGTTGAGGGCTCGTGGGTGCCATGGAGGGGCGGT
This sequence comes from Macaca fascicularis, assembly GCF_037993035.2. NCBI lineage: Eukaryota > Metazoa > Chordata > Mammalia > Primates > Cercopithecidae > Macaca > Macaca fascicularis. The sequence continues at coordinate 122,187,080 of NC_088395.1, read as the reverse complement.
AGATGGCCCAGCCCCAAGTGTACCGATCTTCCTCCCCAAACCTATTCTGTGACGGAAACCCGATGTTCACCTCGTCAAGCAGTCAAGGCGTGGGCAGAGGCCTGACGTCTGCTGCAGGAACACAGTGACATTGAATGCTCTTCCCAAGACAGACAAATCACTAGGGACACACTATGCCAAGCTGCTACCTCCCTGGCCCTTTCCGGACTCTTTGACCCCCACGGACTTTCCCTAGGGATTTTCCACGACACACTTTCTTCTTTCTCTCTCTCTCTCTCTCTCTCTCTCTCTCTCTCTCTGTCTCTCGCTCTCTCTGTCTCTCTCAATCCCATAATCACTCTCTCTCTCGTGCCAGGTTCGCGCCCAGCGCTCTCTCGCCCACTTCTACTGGGGCCTGCTTCCTCTCCTGCTCTCTCTGTCTCAACGTCATTGATTTTCTCGTACTGCCCGGGACGTCTTGCCCACGTGTGCCTTTAAAACGCTAAGAGATGCAACTGAACGTGTGAGACATGGCGCAGATAGGCCGAGAGGCGGCAAGAGAAATGCCCCAGAACTCAAGAACCCGGCCACGCCCTCCGCTTCTACCACCACCAGCAACACCAACCCAGGGGCCTGCTTTCGCGGTCCCCCTAGCCAAGGTGAGGCAAGTCCCACTTGAATGTCATCCCGTTCCTCTTGGGAACGCTGGACCGCGCTCAACCTTAACTGTGCGTTGAGGTGGAAGTTGGATTTCTCTTTGCATGACAGTGTCTCTGCACAAGGCCGTGGAGGGGCACACGGATCCACCTGGCTCGCTCTCTAGCTGGATTCAGGTGGAACGGAGGACCATGAACACTCAGGACTTTTTCTGCTTGGGTCCTGTGCTTTTCAGGTTTCGGGCCTAAGAGGCCCATCACCTCCTTATACCTTTTTTCTGAGTATTAAAAAAAAAAAGAAACCTGGACATTCCACCTGTCACCTCAGAAAGATCCTCGGTGTTCCTTTTCTACTCCTGAATTCAGCGACATAGTGCTGATCTCCATCCATTGGACGCGAGTCCCCGTTCTCTTGGGGACTCCTGGACACTCTGGGAAATGCCAGAAAGCCTCGGGGAATGGCCCCGTCCGCTGCTGTACCAGACCGGGTCCTGCGAAAGATGCATCTTCCGAGCCTCCTCCCTGCACGTCCCGTTGGACCTGCCCCGATTCTACCTCAGGGACCCACTGGAGGAGAGGCACAGGGATGCTGCCTCAGCAGCAGACCCTTCTAGCGCTGAGCAGGCTGTCCCCAGGCAGGCAGAGTCCGACGGGTCCTTCCTCCTGGGACTCCAGCAGGCCTAGGAAAGCAGCGGTCCCCCTCGGCTGATGCCCAGAGAGACTCCATTACGCAAGCTTTGCCACCGAACCCATCGGTCGGTGCGCCTCTGATCACAGGCCAAGGGCCTGCGCACCCCCAAAGACAACCGGGGTCCCCGGAAGGCCCCCAGGCTGAAATGAGCACCACTGGGAATGGCCGGCCTCCAAGACAACTTGGGGGCATGGACACCACAAGACAGGGTCGCAGGTCTCAACGAGGCGGATGCCTGGTGTCTGAGGGGGGCCGGGCCGGGCCTGGCCTCGCCTTGGCGTCCACCTCGCCTGGAAGCGTCTGGGTACGGGCCCCGCAGGATGCCCCGCGGCCCACCTTCCTCCCTAGGCCGCAAGGAGCAACACCCCGGCGCCGGCCAGTCCCGGCGGGCACCGGCGCCACTGGCCACGGAACTCAGCTCTGGCAGTGGCCCCTCCTCACTGGCGTGCAGTGCGGCCGAGGGAGCCGCCCGGGGCCGAGGACCCAACTAGGCCGTCACCCCGGGTGCTCCCACGGAAACGGGCACCAGGCAAACTGCCCACGGCCCCGAGCCCAGGCTCCTTGGCGGAGGCCTCCGCTAGTCCCGCCCAGATCATGGCCGCCACCAGCCTCCCGGGCCTTGGCTTCCTGTACCGCAACCGCCAGGCGTCCCGGCTGTCCAGCTAGACCTGGCGCCTGTGTCTGGGGCTTCCAGGGCGCGAACTGGCGGCGGACCCTGCTTCCCTCGGGCCTCCAGAGACCTCGGATCCGTCCGGGCACCGGTCCTAGTCCTGCCTGCTCCCCCAGGGCAGTCCCAAGCCACTCCTCCCCAGGCGAGCACAGGGACCGGTGCTCGATTGCCAAGCGGGTTCCTCTTGATGGCAGTATTGCTCCAGAAATGCCCACCTGCCCTTCCCCCATGTCCACTCCCTCCGCCCTCTGCGGAGGAAAAAACGCCAAGAGCGCTCCGCACATGGCCCTTCAGCATCTCGGCCGCTTTGGGCCAGCTCTGGCCCACCTGCCGGACCCTGTCCTTGGCAGACGGGACTCGGCAGGGTCCTTCTACTAGCCTGCCTTCCTGACAAACCAGAAAGCGGTCCCCTTGGGCCGCCCTGGGGATGCAGCCCAACTAACCGCATCCCTAACCATGCCTTTGGGATGGGGAGGATGGTGGAACCCGCAGGGAAGAGAAGGAGACTGGGCACATAGTAGGATGCCAGCCCTAGCTCTGCCCTCCGGGACACAATTGCACTTGGGCGTACTCACGGGTCACTGCAAAGCCAGCTTGACCAAGAGGTCAAAGGCGACCGGCGTCCCACTGACCCCTGGGGTTTTGGCCTCAGACTTGAGGTGAACCTACAATTCCGGAAGAGCGGGACCGGGTCCCGGGCCCTTCCCTTGTGGCAGCAGCGGCAAGGTGCTGGTGGAAGAGCCCTGGCCAGCATAGGTCAGACAGGAGGGGAGCCAGCTGCCACCCCAAACACACCTGTCCTCCTCACACCTGGCCTACGTCCAACTCTCCACGGCCCTGCCCGGAAGGCTGGACGTAGAAATCCCACAGAGGCGTGCATGCCGTTGAGGGCTCGTGGGTGCCATGGAGGGGCGGTAGATGGCCCAGCCCCAAGTGTACCGATCTTCCTCCCCAAACCTATTCTGTGACGGAAACCCGATGTTCACCTCGTCAAGCAGTCAAGGCGTGGGCAGAGGCCTGACGTCTGCTGCAGGAACACAGTGACATTGAATGCTCTTCCCAAGACAGACAAATCACTAGGGACACACTATGCCAAGCTGCTACCTCCCTGGCCCTTTCCGGACTCTTTGACCCCCACGGACTTTCCCTAGGGATTTTCCACGACACACTTTCTTCTTTCTCTCTCTCTCTCTCTCTCTCTCTCTCTCTCTCTCTCTCTGTCTCTCGCTCTCTCTGTCTCTCTCAATCCCATAATCACTCTCTCTCTCGTGCCAGGTTCGCGCCCAGCGCTCTCTCGCCCACTTCTACTGGGGCCTGCTTCCTCTCCTGCTCTCTCTGTCTCAACGTCATTGATTTTCTCGTACTGCCCGGGACGTCTTGCCCACGTGTGCCTTTAAAACGCTAAGAGATGCAACTGAACGTGTGAGACATGGCGCAGATAGGCCGAGAGGCGGCAAGAGAAATGCCCCAGAACTCAAGAACCCGGCCACGCCCTCCGCTTCTACCACCACCAGCAACACCAACCCAGGGGCCTGCTTTCGCGGTCCCCCTAGCCAAGGTGAGGCAAGTCCCACTTGAATGTCATCCCGTTCCTCTTGGGAACGCTGGACCGCGCTCAACCTTAACTGTGCGTTGAGGTGGAAGTTGGATTTCTCTTTGCATGACAGTGTCTCTGCACAAGGCCGTGGAGGGGCACACGGATCCACCTGGCTCGCTCTCTAGCTGGATTCAGGTGGAACGGAGGACCATGAACACTCAGGACTTTTTCTGCTTGGGTCCTGTGCTTTTCAGGTTTCGGGCCTAAGAGGCCCATCACCTCCTTATACCTTTTTTCTGAGTATTAAAAAAAAAAAAAAAAAAAAAAAAAGAAACCTGGACATTCCACCTGTCACCTCAGAAGGGTCCTCGGTGTTCCTTTTCTACTCCTGAATTCAGCGACATAGTGCTGATCTCCATCCATTGGACGCGAGTCCCCGTTCTCTTGGGGACTCCTGGACACTCTGGGAAATGCCAGAAAGCCTCGGGGAATGGCCCCGTCCGCTGCTGTACCAGACCGGGTCCTGCGAAAGATGCATCTTCCGAGCCTCCTCCCTGCACGTCCCGTTGGACCTGCCCCGATTCTACCTCAGGGACCCACTGGAGGAGAGGCACAGGGATGCTGCCTCAGCAGCAGACCCTTCTAGCGCTGAGCAGGCTGTCCCCAGGCAGGCAGAGTCCGACGGGTCCTTCCTCCTGGGACTCCAGCAGGCCTAGGAAAGCAGCGGTCCCCCTCGGCTGATGCCCAGAGAGACTCCATTACGCAAGCTTTGCCACCGAACCCATCGGTCGGTGCGCCTCTGATCACAGGCCAAGGGCCTGCGCACCCCCAAAGACAACCGGGGTCCCCGGAAGGCCCCCAGGCTGAAATGAGCACCACCGGGAATGGCCGGCCTCCAAGACAACTTGGGGGCATGGACACCACAAGACAGGGTCGCAGGTCTCAACGAGGCGGATGCCTGGTGTCTGAGGGGGGCCGGGCCGGGCCTGGCCTCGCCTTGGCGTCCACCTCGCCTGGAAGCGTCTGGGTACGGGCCCCGCAGGATGCCCCGCGGCCCACCTTCCTCCCTAGGCCGCAAGGAGCAACACCCCGGCGCCGGCCAGTCCCGGCGGGCACCGGCGCCACTGGCCACGGAACTCAGCTCTGGCAGTGGCCCCTCCTCACTGGCGTGCAGTGCGGCCGAGGGAGCCGCCCGGGGCCGAGGACCCAACTAGGCCGTCACCCCGGGTGCTCCCACGGAAACGGGCACCAGGCAAACTGCCCACGGCCCCGAGCCCAGGCTCCTTGGCGGAGGCCTCCGCTAGTCCCGCCCAGATCATGGCCGCCACCAGCCTCCCGGGCCTTGGCTTCCTGTACGGCAACCGCCAGGCGTCCCGGCTGTCCAGCTAGACCTGGCGCCTGTGTCTGGGGCTTCCAGGGCGCGAACTGGCGGCGGACCCTGCTTCCCTCGGGCCTCCAGAGACCTCGGATCCGTCCGGGCACCGGTCCTAGTCCTGCCTGCTCCCCCAGGGCAGTCCCAAGCCACTCCTCCCCAGGCGAGCACAGGGACCGGTGCTCGATTGCCAAGCGGGTTCCTCTTGATGGCAGTATTGCTCCAGAAATGCCCACCTGCCCTTCCCCCATGTCCACTCCCTCCGCCCTCTGCGGAGGAAAAAACGCCAAGAGCGCTCCGCACATGGCCCTTCAGCATCTCGGCCGCTTTGGGCCAGCTCTGGCCCACCTGCCGGACCCTGTCCTTGGCAGACGGGACTCGGCAGGGTCCTTCTACTAGCCTGCCTTCCTGACAAACCAGAAAGCGGTCCCCTTGGGCCGCCCTGGGGATGCAGCCCAACTAACCGCATCCCTAACCATGCCTTTGGGATGGGGAGGATGGTGGAACCCGCAGGGAAGAGAAGGAGACTGGGCACATAGTAGGATGCCAGCCCTAGCTCTGCCCTCCGGGACACAATTGCACTTGGGCGTACTCACGGGTCACTGCAAAGCCAGCTTGACCAAGAGGTCAAAGGCGACCGGCGTCCCACTGACCCCTGGGGTTTTGGCCTCAGACTTGAGGTGAACCTACAATTCCGGAAGAGCGGGACCGGGTCCCGGGCCCTTCCCTTGTGGCAGCAGCGGCAAGGTGCTGGTGGAAGAGCCCTGGCCAGCATAGGTCAGACAGGAGGGGAGCCAGCTGCCACCCCAAACACACCTGTCCTCCTCACACCTGGCCTACGTCCAACTCTCCACGGCCCTGCCCGGAAGGCTGGACGTAGAAATCCCACAGAGGCGTGCATGCCGTTGAGGGCTCGTGGGTGCCATGGAGGGGCGGTAGATGGCCCAGCCCCAAGTGTACCGATCTTCCTCCCCAAACCTATTCTGTGACGGAAACCCGATGTTCACCTCGTCAAGCAGTCAAGGCGTGGGCAGAGGCCTGACGTCTGCTGCAGGAACACAGTGACATTGAATGCTCTTCCCAAGACAGACAAATCACTAGGGACACACTATGCCAAGCTGCTACCTCCCTGGCCCTTTCCGGACTCTTTGACCCCCACGGACTTTCCCTAGGGATTTTCCACGACACACTTTCTTCTTTCTCTCTCTCTCTCTCTCTCTCTCTCTCTCTCTCTCTCTGTCTCTCGCTCTCTCTGTCTCTCTCAATCCCATAATCACTCTCTCTCTCGTGCCAGGTTCGCGCCCAGCGCTCTCTCGCCCACTTCTACTGGGGCCTGCTTCCTCTCCTGCTCTCTCTGTCTCAACGTCATTGATTTTCTCGTACTGCCCGGGACGTCTTGCCCACGTGTGCCTTTAAAACGCTAAGAGATGCAACTGAACGTGTGAGACATGGCGCAGATAGGCCGAGAGGCGGCAAGAGAAATGCCCCGGAACTCAAGAACCCGGCCACGCCCTCCGCTTCTACCACCACCAGCAACACCAACCCAGGGGCCTGCTTTCGCGGTCCCCCTAGCCAAGGTGAGGCAAGTCCCACTTGAATGTCATCCCGTTCCTCTTGGGAACGCTGGACCGCGCTCAACCTTAACTGTGCGTTGAGGTGGAAGTTGGATTTCTCTTTGCATGACAGTGTCTCTGCACAAGGCCGTGGAGGGGCACACGGATCCACCTGGCTCGCTCTCTAGCTGGATTCAGGTGGAACGGAGGACCATGAACACTCAGGACTTTTTCTGCTTGGGTCCTGTGCTTCTCGGGTTTCGGGCCTAAGAGGCCCATCACCTCCTTATACCTTTTTTCTGAGTATTAAAAAAAAAAAAAAAAAAGAAACCTGGACATTCCACCTGTCACCTCAGAAGGGTCCTCGGTGTTCCTTTTCTACTCCTGAATTCAGCGACATAGTGCTGATCTCCATCCATTGGACGCGAGTCCCCGTTCTCTTGGGGACTCCTGGACACTCTGGGAAATGCCAGAAAGCCTCGGGGAATGGCCCCGTCCGCTGCTGTACCAGACCGGGTCCTGCGAAAGATGCATCTTCCGAGCCTCCTCCCTGCACGTCCCGTTGGACCTGCCCCGATTCTACCTCAGGGACCCACTGGAGGAGAGGCACAGGGATGCTGCCTCAGCAGCAGACCCTTCTAGCGCTGAGCAGGCTGTCCCCAGGCAGGCAGAGTCCGACGGGTCCTTCCTCCTGGGACTCCAGCAGGCCTAGGAAAGCAGCGGTCCCCCTCGGCTGATGCCCAGAGAGACTCCATTACGCAAGCTTTGCCACCGAACCCATCGGTCGGTGCGCCTCTGATCACAGGCCAAGGGCCTGCGCACCCCCAAAGACAACCGGGGTCCCCGGAAGGCCCCCAGGCTGAAATGAGCACCACCGGGAATGGCCGGCCTCCAAGACAACTTGGGGGCATGGACACCACAAGACAGGGTCGCAGGTCTCAACGAGGCGGATGCCTGGTGTCTGAGGGGGGCCGGGCCGGGCCTGGCCTCGCCTTGGCGTCCACCTCGCCTGGAAGCGTCTGGGTACGGGCCCCGCAGGATGCCCCGCGGCCCACCTTCCTCCCTAGGCCGCAAGGAGCAACACCCCGGCGCCGGCCAGTCCCGGCGGGCACCGGCGCCACTGGCCACGGAACTCAGCTCTGGCAGTGGCCCCTCCTCACTGGCGTGCAGTGCGGCCGAGGGAGCCGCCCGGGGCCGAGGACCCAACTAGGCCGTCACCCCGGGTGCTCCCACGGAAACGGGCACCAGGCAAACTGCCCACGGCCCCGAGCCCAGGCTCCTTGGCGGAGGCCTCCGCTAGTCCCGCCCAGATCATGGCCGCCACCAGCCTCCCGGGCCTTGGCTTCCTGTACGGCAACCGCCAGGCGTCCCGGCTGTCCAGCTAGACCTGGCGCCTGTGTCTGGGGCTTCCAGGGCGCGAACTGGCGGCGGACCCTGCTTCCCTCGGGCCTCCAGAGACCTCGGATCCGTCCGGGCACCGGTCCTAGTCCTGCCTGCTCCCCCAGGGCAGTCCCAAGCCACTCCTCCCCAGGCGAGCACAGGGACCGGTGCTCGATTGCCAAGCGGGTTCCTCTTGATGGCAGTATTGCTCCAGAAATGCCCACCTGCCCTTCCCCCATGTCCACTCCCTCCGCCCTCTGCGGAGGAAAAAACGCCAAGAGCGCTCCGCACATGGCCCTTCAGCATCTCGGCCGCTTTGGGCCAGCTCTGGCCCACCTGCCGGACCCTGTCCTTGGCAGACGGGACTCGGCAGGGTCCTTCTACTAGCCTGCCTTCCTGACAAACCAGAAAGCGGTCCCCTTGGGCCGCCCTGGGGATGCAGCCCAACTAACCGCATCCCTAACCATGCCTTTGGGATGGGGAGGATGGTGGAACCCGCAGGGAAGAGAAGGAGACTGGGCACATAGTAGGATGCCAGCCCTAGCTCTGCCCTCCGGGACACAATTGCACTTGGGCGTACTCACGGGTCACTGCAAAGCCAGCTTGACCAAGAGGTCAAAGGCGACCGGCGTCCCACTGACCCCTGGGGTTTTGGCCTCAGACTTGAGGTGAACCTACAATTCCGGAAGAGCGGGACCGGGTCCCGGGCCCTTCCCTTGTGGCAGCAGCGGCAAGGTGCTGGTGGAAGAGCCCTGGCCAGCATAGGTCAGACAGGAGGGGAGCCAGCTGCCACCCCAAACACACCTGTCCTCCTCACACCTGGCCTACGTCCAACTCTCCACGGCCCTGCCCGGAAGGCTGGACGTAGAAATCCCACAGAGGCGTGCATGCCGTTGAGGGCTCGTGGGTGCCATGGAGGGGCGGTAGATGGCCCAGCCCCAAGTGTACCGATCTTCCTCCCCAAACCTATTCTGTGACGGAAACCCGATGTTCACCTCGTCAAGCAGTCAAGGCGTGGGCAGAGGCCTGACGTCTGCTGCAGGAACACAGTGACATTGAATGCTCTTCCCAAGACAGACAAATCACTAGGGACACACTATGCCAAGCTGCTACCTCCCTGGCCCTTTCCGGACTCTTTGACCCCCACGGACTTTCCCTAGGGATTTTCCACGACACACTTTCTTCTCTCTCTCTCTCTCTCTCTCTCTCTCTCTGTCTCTCGCTCTCTCTGTCTCTCTCAATCCCATAATCACTCTCTCTCTCGTGCCAGGTTCGCGCCCAGCGCTCTCTCGCCCACTTCTACTGGGGCCTGCTTCCTCTCCTGCTCTCTCTGTCTCAACGTCATTGATTTTCTCGTACTGCCCGGGACGTCTTGCCCACGTGTGCCTTTAAAACGCTAAGAGATGCAACTGAACGTGTGAGACATGGCGCAGATAGGCCGAGAGGCGGCAAGAGAAATGCCCCAGAACTCAAGAACCCGGCCACGCCCTCCGCTTCTACCACCACCAGCAACACCAACCCAGGGGCCTGCTTTCGCGGTCCCCCTAGCCAAGGTGAGGCAAGTCCCACTTGAATGTCATCCCGTTCCTCTTGGGAACGCTGGACCGCGCTCAACCTTAACTGTGCGTTGAGGTGGAAGTTGGATTTCTCTTTGCATGACAGTGTCTCTGCACAAGGCCGTGGAGGGGCACACGGATCCACCTGGCTCGCTCTCTAGCTGGATTCAGGTGGAACGGAGGACCATGAACACTCAGGACTTTTTCTGCTTGGGTCCTGTGCTTTTCAGGTTTCGGGCCTAAGAGGCCCATCACCTCGTTATACCTTTTTTCTGAGTATTAAAAAAAAAAAAAAAAAAAAAAAAGAAACCTGGACATTCCACCTGTCACCTCAGAAGGGTCCTCGGTGTTCCTTTTCTACTCCTGAATTCAGCGACATAGTGCTGATCTCCATCCATTGGACGCGAGTCCCCGTTCTCTTGGGGACTCCTGGACACTCTGGGAAATGCCAGAAAGCCTCGGGGAATGGCCCCGTCCGCTGCTGTACCAGACCGGGTCCTGCGAAAGATGCATCTTCCGAGCCTCCTCCCTGCACGTCCCGTTGGACCTGCCCCGATTCTACCTCAGGGACCCACTGGAGGAGAGGCACAGGGATGCTGCCTCAGCAGCAGACCCTTCTAGCGCTGAGCAGGCTGTCCCCAGGCAGGCAGAGTCCGACGGGTCCTTCCTCCTGGGACTCCAGCAGGCCTAGGAAAGCAGCGGTCCCCCTCGGCTGATGCCCAGAGAGACTCCATTACGCAAGCTTTGCCACCGAACCCATCGGTCGGTGCGCCTCTGATCACAGGCCAAGGGCCTGCGCACCCCCAAAGACAACCGGGGTCCCCGGAAGGCCCCCAGGCTGAAATGAGCACCACCGGGAATGGCCGGCCTCCAAGACAACTTGGGGGCATGGACACCACAAGACAGGGTCGCAGGTCTCAACGAGGCGGATGCCTGGTGTCTGAGGGGGGCCGGGCCGGGCCTGGCCTCGCCTTGGCGTCCACCTCGCCTGGAAGCGTCTGGGTACGGGCCCCGCAGGATGCCCCGCGGCCCACCTTCCTCCCTAGGCCGCAAGGAGCAACACCCCGGCGCCGGCCAGTCCCGGCGGGCACCGGCGCCACTGGCCACGGAACTCAGCTCTGGCAGTGGCCCCTCCTCACTGGCGTGCAGTGCGGCCGAGGGAGCCGCCCGGGGCCGAGGACCCAACTAGGCCGTCACCCCGGGTGCTCCCACGGAAACGGGCACCAGGCAAACTGCCCACGGCCCCGAGCCCAGGCTCCTTGGCGGAGGCCTCCGCTAGTCCCGCCCAGATCATGGCCGCCACCAGCCTCCCGGGCCTTGGCTTCCTGTACGGCAACCGCCAGGCGTCCCGGCTGTCCAGCTAGACCTGGCGCCTGTGTCTGGGGCTTCCAGGGCGCGAACTGGCGGCGGACCCTGCTTCCCTCGGGCCTCCAGAGACCTCGGATCCATCCGGGCACCGGTCCTAGTCCTGCCTGCTCCCCCAGGGCAGTCCCAAGCCACTCCTCCCCAGGCGAGCACAGGGACCGGTGCTCGATTGCCAAGCGGGTTCCTCTTGATGGCAGTATTGCTCCAGAAATGCCCACCTGCCCTTCCCCCATGTCCACTCCCTCCGCCCTCTGCGGAGGAAAAAACGCCAAGAGCGCTCCGCACATGGCCCTTCAGCATCTCGGCCGCTTTGGGCCAGCTCTGGCCCACCTGCCGGACCCTGTCCTTGGCAGACGGGACTCGGCAGGGTCCTTCTACTAGCCTGCCTTCCTGACAAACCAGAAAGCGGTCCCCTTGGGCCGCCCTGGGGATGCAGCCCAACTAACCGCATCCCTAACCATGCCTTTGGGATGGGGAGGATGGTGGAACCCGCAGGGAAGAGAAGGAGACTGGGCACATAGTAGGATGCCAGCCCTAGCTCTGCCCTCCGGGACACAATTGCACTTGGGCGTACTCACGGGTCACTGCAAAGCCAGCTTGACCAAGAGGTCAAAGGCGACCGGCGTCCCACTGACCCCTGGGGTTTTGGCCTCAGACTTGAGGTGAACCTACAATTCCGGAAGAGCGGGACCGGGTCCCGGGCCCTTCCCTTGTGGCAGCAGCGGCAAGGTGCTGGTGGAAGAGCCCTGGCCAGCATAGGTCAGACAGGAGGGGAGCCAGCTGCCACCCCAAACACACCTGTCCTCCTCACACCTGGCCTACATCCAACTCTCCACGGCCCTGCCCGGAAGGCTGGACGTAGAAATCCCACAGAGGCGTGCATGCCGTTGAGGGCTCGTGGGTGCCATGGAGGGGCGGTAGATGGCCCAGCCCCAAGTGTACCGATCTTCCTCCCCAAACCTATTCTGTGACGGAAACCCGATGTTCACCTCGTCAAGCAGTCAAGGCGTGGGCAGAGGCCTGACGTCTGCTGCAGGAACACAGTGACATTGAATGCTCTTCCCAAGACAGACAAATCACTAGGGACACACTATGCCAAGCTGCTACCTCCCTGGCCCTTTCCGGACTCTTTGACCCCCACGGACTTTCCCTAGGGATTTTCCACGACACACTTTCTTCTTTCTCTCTCTCTCTCTCTCTCTCTCTCTCTCTCTCTCTCTGTCTCTCGCTCTCTCTGTCTCTCTCAATCCCATAATCACTCTCTCTCTCGTGCCAGGTTCGCGCCCAGCGCTCTCTCGCCCACTTCTACTGGGGCCTGCTTCCTCTCCTGCTCTCTCTGTCTCAACGTCATTGATTTTCTCGTACTGCCCGGGACGTCTTGCCCACGTGTGCCTTTAAAACGCTAAGAGATGCAACTGAACGTGTGAGACATGGCGCAGATAGGCCGAGAGGCGGCAAGAGAAATGCCCCGGAACTCAAGAACCCGGCCACGCCCTCCGCTTCTACCACCACCAGCAACACCAACCCAGGGGCCTGCTTTCGCGGTCCCCCTAGCCAAGGTGAGGCAAGTCCCACTTGAATGTCATCCCGTTCCTCTTGGGAACGCTGGACCGCGCTCAACCTTAACTGTGCGTTGAGGTGGAAGTTGGATTTCTCTTTGCATGACAGTGTCTCTGCACAAGGCCGTGGAGGGGCACACGGATCCACCTGGCTCGCTCTCTAGCTGGATTCAGGTGGAACGGAGGACCATGAACACTCAGGACTTTTTCTGCTTGGGTCCTGTGCTTTTCGGGTTTCGGGCCTAAGAGGCCCATCACCTCCTTATACCTTTTTTCTGAGTATTAAAAAAAAAAAAAAAAAAAAAAAAAAAGAAACCTGGACATTCCACCTGTCACCTCAGAAGGGTCCTCGGTGTTCCTTTTCTACTCCTGAATTCAGCGACATAGTGCTGATCTCCATCCATTGGACGCGAGTCCCCGTTCTCTTGGGGACTCCTGGACACTCTGGGAAATGCCAGAAAGCCTCGGGGAATGGCCCCGTCCGCTGCTGTACCAGACCGGGTCCTGCGAAAGATGCATCTTCCGAGCCTCCTCCCTGCACGTCCCGTTGGACCTGCCCCGATTCTACCTCAGGGACCCACTGGAGGAGAGGCACAGGGATGCTGCCTCAGCAGCAGACCCTTCTAGCGCTGAGCAGGCTGTCCCCAGGCAGGCAGAGTCCGACGGGTCCTTCCTCCTGGGACTCCAGCAGGCCTAGGAAAGCAGCGGTCCCCCTCGGCTGATGCCCAGAGAGACTCCATTACGCAAGCTTTGCCACCGAACCCATCGGTCGGTGCGCCTCTGATCACAGGCCAAGGGCCTGCGCACCCCCAAAGACAACCGGGGTCCCCGGAAGGCCCCCAGGCTGAAATGAGCACCACCGGGAATGGCCGGCCTCCAAGACAACTTGGGGGCATGGACACCACAAGACAGGGTCGCAGGTCTCAACGAGGCGGATGCCTGGTGTCTGAGGGGGGCCGGGCCGGGCCTGGCCTCGCCTTGGCGTCCACCTCGCCTGGAAGCGTCTGGGTACGGGCCCCGCAGGATGCCCCGCGGCCCACCTTCCTCCCTAGGCCGCAAGGAGCAACACCCCGGCGCCGGCCAGTCCCGGCGGGCACCGGCGCCACTGGCCACGGAACTCAGCTCTGGCAGTGGCCCCTCCTCACTGGCGTGCAGTGCGGCCGAGGGAGCCGCCCGGGGCCGAGGACCCAACTAGGCCGTCACCCCGGGTGCTCCCACGGAAACGGGCACCAGGCAAACTGCCCACGGCCCCGAGCCCAGGCTCCTTGGCGGAGGCCTCCGCTAGTCCCGCCCAGATCATGGCCGCCACCAGCCTCCCGGGCCTTGGCTTCCTGTACGGCAACCGCCAGGCGTCCCGGCTGTCCAGCTAGACCTGGCGCCTGTGTCTGGGGCTTCCAGGGCGCGAACTGGCGGCGGACCCTGCTTCCCTCGGGCCTCCAGAGACCTCGGATCCGTCCGGGCACCGGTCCTAGTCCTGCCTGCTCCCCCAGGGCAGTCCCAAGCCACTCCTCCCCAGGCGAGCACAGGGACCGGTGCTCGATTGCCAAGCGGGTTCCTCTTGATGGCAGTATTGCTCCAGAAATGCCCACCTGCCCTTCCCCCATGTCCACTCCCTCCGCCCTCTGCGGAGGAAAAAACGCCAAGAGCGCTCCGCACATGGCCCTTCAGCATCTCGGCCGCTTTGGGCCAGCTCTGGCCCACCTGCCGGACCCTGTCCTTGGCAGACGGGACTCGGCAGGGTCCTTCTACTAGCCTGCCTTCCTGACAAACCAGAAAGCGGTCCCCTTGGGCCGCCCTGGGGATGCAGCCCAACTAACCGCATCCCTAACCATGCCTTTGGGATGGGGAGGATGGTGGAACCCGCAGGGAAGAGAAGGAGACTGGGCACATAGTAGGATGCCAGCCCTAGCTCTGCCCTCCGGGACACAATTGCACTTGGGCGTACTCACGGGTCACTGCAAAGCCAGCTTGACCAAGAGGTCAAAGGCGACCGGCGTCCCACTGACCCCTGGGGTTTTGGCCTCAGACTTGAGGTGAACCTACAATTCCGGAAGAGCGGGACCGGGTCCCGGGCCCTTCCCTTGTGGCAGCAGCGGCAAGGTGCTGGTGGAAGAGCCCTGGCCAGCATAGGTCAGACAGGAGGGGAGCCAGCTGCCACCCCAAACACACCTGTCCTCCTCACACCTGGCCTACGTCCAACTCTCCACGGCCCTGCCCGGAAGGCTGGACGTAGAAATCCCACAGAGGCGTGCATGCCGTTGAGGGCTCGTGGGTGCCATGGAGGGGCGGTAGATGGCCCAGCCCCAAGTGTACCGATCTTCCTCCCCAAACCTATTCTGTGACGGAAACCCGATGTTCACCTCGTCAAGCAGTCAAGGCGTGGGCAGAGGCCTGACGTCTGCTGCAGGAACACAGTGACATTGAATGCTCTTCCCAAGACAGACAAATCACTAGGGACACACTATGCCAAGCTGCTACCTCCCTGGCCCTTTCCGGACTCTTTGACCCCCACGGACTTTCCCTAGGGATTTTCCACGACACACTTTCTTCTTTCTCTCTCTCTCTCTCTCTCTCTCTCTCTCTCTCTCTCTCTCTCTGTCTCTCGCTCTCTCTGTCTCTCTCAATCCCATAATCACTCTCTCTCTCGTGCCAGGTTCGCGCCCAGCGCTCTCTCGCCCACTTCTACTGGGGCCTGCTTCCTCTCCTGCTCTCTCTGTCTCAACGTCATTGATTTTCTCGTACTGCCCGGGACGTCTTGCCCACGTGTGCCTTTAAAACGCTAAGAGATGCAACTGAACGTGTGAGACATGGCGCAGATAGGCCGAGAGGCGGCAAGAGAAATGCCCCAGAACTCAAGAACCCGGCCACGCCCTCCGCTTCTACCACCACCAGCAACACCAACCCAGGGGCCTGCTTTCGCGGTCCCCCTAGCCAAGGTGAGGCAAGTCCCACTTGAATGTCATCCCGTTCCTCTTGGGAACGCTGGACCGCGCTCAACCTTAACTGTGCGTTGAGGTGGAAGTTGGATTTCTCTTTGCATGACAGTGTCTCTGCACAAGGCCGTGGAGGGGCACACGGATCCACCTGGCTCGCTCTCTAGCTGGATTCAGGTGGAACGGAGGACCATGAACACTCAGGACTTTTTCTGCTTGGGTCCTGTGCTTTTCAGGTTTCGGGCCGAAGAGGCCCATCACCTCCTTATACCTTTTTTCTGAGTATTAAAAAAAAACAAACAAACAAAAAAAGAAACCTGGACATTCCACCTGTCACCTCAGAAGGGTCCTCGGTGTTCCTTTTCTACTCCTGAATTCAGCGACATAGTGCTGATCTCCATCCATTGGACGCGAGTCCCCGTTCTCTTGGGGACTCCTGGACACTCTGGGAAATGCCAGAAAGCCTCGGGGAATGGCCCCGTCCGCTGCTGTACCAGACCGGGTCCTGCGAAAGATGCATCTTCCGAGCCTCCTCCCTGCACGTCCCGTTGGACCTGCCCCGATTCTACCTCAGGGACCCACTGGAGGAGAGGCACAGGGATGCTGCCTCAGCAGCAGACCCTTCTAGCGCTGAGCAGGCTGTCCCCAGGCAGGCAGAGTCCGACGGGTCCTTCCTCCTGGGACTCCAGCAGGCCTAGGAAAGCAGCGGTCCCCCTCGGCTGATGCCCAGAGAGACTCCATTACGCAAGCTTTGCCACCGAACCCATCGGTCGGTGCGCCTCTGATCACAGGCCAAGGGCCTGCGCACCCCCAAAGACAACCGGGGTCCCCGGAAGGCCCCCAGGCTGAAATGAG
Organism: Macaca fascicularis; assembly: GCF_037993035.2. Lineage (NCBI taxonomy): Eukaryota > Metazoa > Chordata > Mammalia > Primates > Cercopithecidae > Macaca > Macaca fascicularis. The sequence continues at coordinate 122,170,974 of NC_088395.1, read as the reverse complement.
CACCACCGGGAATGGCCGGCCTCCAAGACAACTTGGGGGCATGGACACCACAAGACAGGGTCGCAGGTCTCAACGAGGCGGATGCCTGGTGTCTGAGGGGGGCCGGGCCGGGCCTGGCCTCGCCTTGGCGTCCACCTCGCCTGGAAGCGTCTGGGTACGGGCCCCGCAGGATGCCCCGCGGCCCACCTTCCTCCCTAGGCCGCAAGGAGCAACACCCCGGCGCCGGCCAGTCCCGGCGGGCACCGGCGCCACTGGCCACGGAACTCAGCTCTGGCAGTGGCCCCTCCTCACTGGCGTGCAGTGCGGCCGAGGGAGCCGCCCGGGGCCGAGGACCCAACTAGGCCGTCACCCCGGGTGCTCCCACGGAAACGGGCACCAGGCAAACTGCCCACGGCCCCGAGCCCAGGCTCCTTGGCGGAGGCCTCCGCTAGTCCCGCCCAGATCATGGCCGCCACCAGCCTCCCGGGCCTTGGCTTCCTGTACGGCAACCGCCAGGCGTCCCGGCTGTCCAGCTAGACCTGGCGCCTGTGTCTGGGGCTTCCAGGGCGCGAACTGGCGGCGGACCCTGCTTCCCTCGGGCCTCCAGAGACCTCGGATCCGTCCGGGCACCGGTCCTAGTCCTGCCTGCTCCCCCAGGGCAGTCCCAAGCCACTCCTCCCCAGGCGAGCACAGGGACCGGTGCTCGATTGCCAAGCGGGTTCCTCTTGATGGCAGTATTGCTCCAGAAATGCCCACCTGCCCTTCCCCCATGTCCACTCCCTCCGCCCTCTGCGGAGGAAAAAACGCCAAGAGCGCTCCGCACATGGCCCTTCAGCATCTCGGCCGCTTTGGGCCAGCTCTGGCCCACCTGCCGGACCCTGTCCTTGGCAGACGGGACTCGGCAGGGTCCTTCTACTAGCCTGCCTTCCTGACAAACCAGAAAGCGGTCCCCTTGGGCCGCCCTGGGGATGCAGCCCAACTAACCGCATCCCTAACCATGCCTTTGGGATGGGGAGGATGGTGGAACCCGCAGGGAAGAGAAGGAGACTGGGCACATAGTAGGATGCCAGCCCTAGCTCTGCCCTCCGGGACACAATTGCACTTGGGCGTACTCACGGGTCACTGCAAAGCCAGCTTGACCAAGAGGTCAAAGGCGACCGGCGTCCCACTGACCCCTGGGGTTTTGGCCTCAGACTTGAGGTGAACCTACAATTCCGGAAGAGCGGGACCGGGTCCCGGGCCCTTCCCTTGTGGCAGCAGCGGCAAGGTGCTGGTGGAAGAGCCCTGGCCAGCATAGGTCAGACAGGAGGGGAGCCAGCTGCCACCCCAAACACACCTGTCCTCCTCACACCTGGCCTACGTCCAACTCTCCACGGCCCTGCCCGGAAGGCTGGACGTAGAAATCCCACAGAGGCGTGCATGCCGTTGAGGGCTCGTGGGTGCCATGGAGGGGCGGTAGATGGCCCAGCCCCAAGTGTACCGATCTTCCTCCCCAAACCTATTCTGTGACGGAAACCCGATGTTCACCTCGTCAAGCAGTCAAGGCGTGGGCAGAGGCCTGACGTCTGCTGCAGGAACACAGTGACATTGAATGCTCTTCCCAAGACAGACAAATCACTAGGGACACACTATGCCAAGCTGCTACCTCCCTGGCCCTTTCCAGACTCTTTGACCCCCACGGACTTTCCCTAGGGATTTTCCACGACACACTTTCTTCTCTCTCTCTCTCTCTCTCTCTCTCTCTCTCTCTGTCTCTCGCTCTCTCTGTCTCTCTCAATCCCATAATCACTCTCTCTCTCGTGCCAGGTTCGCGCCCAGCGCTCTCTCGCCCACTTCTACTGGGGCCTGCTTCCTCTCCTGCTCTCTCTGTCTCAACGTCATTGATTTTCTCGTACTGCCCGGGACGTCTTGCCCACGTGTGCCTTTAAAACGCTAAGAGATGCAACTGAACGTGTGAGACATGGCGCAGATAGGCCGAGAGGCGGCAAGAGAAATGCCCCAGAACTCAAGAACCCGGCCACGCCCTCCGCTTCTACCACCACCAGCAACACCAACCCAGGGGCCTGCTTTCGCGGTCCCCCTAGCCAAGGTGAGGCAAGTCCCACTTGAATGTCATCCCGTTCCTCTTGGGAACGCTGGACCGCGCTCAACCTTAACTGTGCGTTGAGGTGGAAGTTGGATTTCTCTTTGCATGACAGTGTCTCTGCACAAGGCCGTGGAGGGGCACACGGATCCACCTGGCTCGCTCTCTAGCTGGATTCAGGTGGAACGGAGGACCATGAACACTCAGGACTTTTTCTGCTTGGGTCCTGTGCTTTTCAGGTTTCGGGCCTAAGAGGCCCATCACCTCGTTATTCCTTTTTTCTGAGTATTAAAAAAAAAAAAAAAAAAGAAACCTGGACATTCCACCTGTCACCTCAGAAGGGTCCTCGGTGTTCCTTTTCTACTCCTGAATTCAGCGACATAGTGCTGATCTCCATCCATTGGACGCGAGTCCCCGTTCTCTTGGGGACTCCTGGACACTCTGGGAAATGCCAGAAAGCCTCGGGGAATGGCCCCGTCCGCTGCTGTACCAGACCGGGTCCTGCGAAAGATGCATCTTCCGAGCCTCCTCCCTGCACGTCCCGTTGGACCTGCCCCGATTCTACCTCAGGGACCCACTGGAGGAGAGGCACAGGGATGCTGCCTCAGCAGCAGACCCTTCTAGCGCTGAGCAGGCTGTCCCCAGGCAGGCAGAGTCCGACGGGTCCTTCCTCCTGGGACTCCAGCAGGCCTAGGAAAGCAGCGGTCCCCCTCGGCTGATGCCCAGAGAGACTCCATTACGCAAGCTTTGCCACCGAACCCATCGGTCGGTGCGCCTCTGATCACAGGCCAAGGGCCTGCGCACCCCCAAAGACAACCGGGGTCCCCGGAAGGCCCCCAGGCTGAAATGAGCACCACCGGGAATGGCCGGCCTCCAAGACAACTTGGGGGCATGGACACCACAAGACAGGGTCGCAGGTCTCAACGAGGCGGATGCCTGGTGTCTGAGGGGGGCCGGGCCGGGCCTGGCCTCGCCTTGGCGTCCACCTCGCCTGGAAGCGTCTGGGTACGGGCCCCGCAGGATGCCCCGCGGCCCACCTTCCTCCCTAGGCCGCAAGGAGCAACACCCCGGCGCCGGCCAGTCCCGGCGGGCACCGGCGCCACTGGCCACGGAACTCAGCTCTGGCAGTGGCCCCTCCTCACTGGCGTGCAGTGCGGCCGAGGGAGCCGCCCGGGGCCGAGGACCCAACTAGGCCGTCACCCCGGGTGCTCCCACGGAAACGGGCACCAGGCAAACTGCCCACGGCCCCGAGCCCAGGCTCCTTGGCGGAGGCCTCCGCTAGTCCCGCCCAGATCATGGCCGCCACCAGCCTCCCGGGCCTTGGCTTCCTGTACGGCAACCGCCAGGCGTCCCGGCTGTCCAGCTAGACCTGGCGCCTGTGTCTGGGGCTTCCAGGGCGCGAACTGGCGGCGGACCCTGCTTCCCTCGGGCCTCCAGAGACCTCGGATCCGTCCGGGCACCGGTCCTAGTCCTGCCTGCTCCCCCAGGGCAGTCCCAAGCCACTCCTCCCCAGGCGAGCACAGGGACCGGTGCTCGATTGCCAAGCGGGTTCCTCTTGATGGCAGTATTGCTCCAGAAATGCCCACCTGCCCTTCCCCCATGTCCACTCCCTCCGCCCTCTGCGGAGGAAAAAACGCCAAGAGCGCTCCGCACATGGCCCTTCAGCATCTCGGCCGCTTTGGGCCAGCTCTGGCCCACCTGCCGGACCCTGTCCTTGGCAGACGGGACTCGGCAGGGTCCTTCTACTAGCCTGCCTTCCTGACAAACCAGAAAGCGGTCCCCTTGGGCCGCCCTGGGGATGCAGCCCAACTAACCGCATCCCTAACCATGCCTTTGGGATGGGGAGGATGGTGGAACCCGCAGGGAAGAGAAGGAGACTGGGCACATAGTAGGATGCCAGCCCTAGCTCTGCCCTCCGGGACACAATTGCACTTGGGCGTACTCACGGGTCACTGCAAAGCCAGCTTGACCAAGAGGTCAAAGGCGACCGGCGTCCCACTGACCCCTGGGGTTTTGGCCTCAGACTTGAGGTGAACCTACAATTCCGGAAGAGCGGGACCGGGTCCCGGGCCCTTCCCTTGTGGCAGCAGCGGCAAGGTGCTGGTGGAAGAGCCCTGGCCAGCATAGGTCAGACAGGAGGGGAGCCAGCTGCCACCCCAAACACACCTGTCCTCCTCACACCTGGCCTACGTCCAACTCTCCACGGCCCTGCCCGGAAGGCTGGACGTAGAAATCCCACAGAGGCGTGCATGCCGTTGAGGGCTCGTGGGTGCCATGGAGGGGCGGTAGATGGCCCAGCCCCAAGTGTACCGATCTTCCTCCCCAAACCTATTCTGTGACGGAAACCCGATGTTCACCTCGTCAAGCAGTCAAGGCGTGGGCAGAGGCCTGACGTCTGCTGCAGGAACACAGTGACATTGAATGCTCTTCCCAAGACAGACAAATCACTAGGGACACACTATGCCAAGCTGCTACCTCCCTGGCCCTTTCCGGACTCTTTGACCCCCACGGACTTTCCCTAGGGATTTTCCACGACACACTTTCTTCTTTCTCTCTCTCTCTCTCTCTCTCTCTCTCTCTCTCTCTCTCTCTCTGTCTCTCGCTCTCTCTGTCTCTCTCAATCCCATAATCACTCTCTCTCTCGTGCCAGGTTCGCGCCCAGCGCTCTCTCGCCCACTTCTACTGGGGCCTGCTTCCTCTCCTGCTCTCTCTGTCTCAACGTCATTGATTTTCTCGTACTGCCCGGGACGTCTTGCCCACGTGTGCCTTTAAAACGCTAAGAGATGCAACTGAACGTGTGAGACATGGCGCAGATAGGCCGAGAGGCGGCAAGAGAAATGCCCCAGAACTCAAGAACCCGGCCACGCCCTCCGCTTCTACCACCACCAGCAACACCAACCCAGGGGCCTGCTTTCGCGGTCCCCCTAGCCAAGGTGAGGCAAGTCCCACTTGAATGTCATCCCGTTCCTCTTGGGAACGCTGGACCGCGCTCAACCTTAACTGTGCGTTGAGGTGGAAGTTGGATTTCTCTTTGCATGACAGTGTCTCTGCACAAGGCCGTGGAGGGGCACACGGATCCACCTGGCTCGCTCTCTAGCTGGATTCAGGTGGAACGGAGGACCATGAACACTCAGGACTTTTTCTGCTTGGGTCCTGTGCTTTTCAGGTTTCGGGCCGAAGAGGCCCATCACCTCCTTATACCTTTTTTCTGAGTATTAAAAAAAAACAAACAAACAAAAAAAGAAACCTGGACATTCCACCTGTCACCTCAGAAGGGTCCTCGGTGTTCCTTTTCTACTCCTGAATTCAGCGACATAGTGCTGATCTCCATCCATTGGACGCGAGTCCCCGTTCTCTTGGGGACTCCTGGACACTCTGGGAAATGCCAGAAAGCCTCGGGGAATGGCCCCGTCCGCTGCTGTACCAGACCGGGTCCTGCGAAAGATGCATCTTCCGAGCCTCCTCCCTGCACGTCCCGTTGGACCTGCCCCGATTCTACCTCAGGGACCCACTGGAGGAGAGGCACAGGGATGCTGCCTCAGCAGCAGACCCTTCTAGCGCTGAGCAGGCTGTCCCCAGGCAGGCAGAGTCCGACGGGTCCTTCCTCCTGGGACTCCAGCAGGCCTAGGAAAGCAGCGGTCCCCCTCGGCTGATGCCCAGAGAGACTCCATTACGCAAGCTTTGCCACCGAACCCATCGGTCGGTGCGCCTCTGATCACAGGCCAAGGGCCTGCGCACCCCCAAAGACAACCGGGGTCCCCGGAAGGCCCCCAGGCTGAAATGAGCACCACCGGGAATGGCCGGCCTCCAAGACAACTTGGGGGCATGGACACCACAAGACAGGGTCGCAGGTCTCAACGAGGCGGATGCCTGGTGTCTGAGGGGGGCCGGGCCGGGCCTGGCCTCGCCTTGGCGTCCACCTCGCCTGGAAGCGTCTGGGTACGGGCCCCGCAGGATGCCCCGCGGCCCACCTTCCTCCCTAGGCCGCAAGGAGCAACACCCCGGCGCCGGCCAGTCCCGGCGGGCACCGGCGCCACTGGCCACGGAACTCAGCTCTGGCAGTGGCCCCTCCTCACTGGCGTGCAGTGCGGCCGAGGGAGCCGCCCGGGGCCGAGGACCCAACTAGGCCGTCACCCCGGGTGCTCCCACGGAAACGGGCACCAGGCAAACTGCCCACGGCCCCGAGCCCAGGCTCCTTGGCGGAGGCCTCCGCTAGTCCCGCCCAGATCATGGCCGCCACCAGCCTCCCGGGCCTTGGCTTCCTGTACGGCAACCGCCAGGCGTCCCGGCTGTCCAGCTAGACCTGGCGCCTGTGTCTGGGGCTTCCAGGGCGCGAACTGGCGGCGGACCCTGCTTCCCTCGGGCCTCCAGAGACCTCGGATCCGTCCGGGCACCGGTCCTAGTCCTGCCTGCTCCCCCAGGGCAGTCCCAAGCCACTCCTCCCCAGGCGAGCACAGGGACCGGTGCTCGATTGCCAAGCGGGTTCCTCTTGATGGCAGTATTGCTCCAGAAATGCCCACCTGCCCTTCCCCCATGTCCACTCCCTCCGCCCTCTGCGGAGGAAAAAACGCCAAGAGCGCTCCGCACATGGCCCTTCAGCATCTCGGCCGCTTTGGGCCAGCTCTGGCCCACCTGCCGGACCCTGTCCTTGGCAGACGGGACTCGGCAGGGTCCTTCTACTAGCCTGCCTTCCTGACAAACCAGAAAGCGGTCCCCTTGGGCCGCCCTGGGGATGCAGCCCAACTAACCGCATCCCTAACCATGCCTTTGGGATGGGGAGGATGGTGGAACCCGCAGGGAAGAGAAGGAGACTGGGCACATAGTAGGATGCCAGCCCTAGCTCTGCCCTCCGGGACACAATTGCACTTGGGCGTACTCACGGGTCACTGCAAAGCCAGCTTGACCAAGAGGTCAAAGGCGACCGGCGTCCCACTGACCCCTGGGGTTTTGGCCTCAGACTTGAGGTGAACCTACAATTCCGGAAGAGCGGGACCGGGTCCCGGGCCCTTCCCTTGTGGCAGCAGCGGCAAGGTGCTGGTGGAAGAGCCCTGGCCAGCATAGGTCAGACAGGAGGGGAGCCAGCTGCCACCCCAAACACACCTGTCCTCCTCACACCTGGCCTACGTCCAACTCTCCACGGCCCTGCCCGGAAGGCTGGACGTAGAAATCCCACAGAGGCGTGCATGCCGTTGAGGGCTCGTGGGTGCCATGGAGGGGCGGTAGATGGCCCAGCCCCAAGTGTACCGATCTTCCTCCCCAAACCTATTCTGTGACGGAAACCCGATGTTCACCTCGTCAAGCAGTCAAGGCGTGGGCAGAGGCCTGACGTCTGCTGCAGGAACACAGTGACATTGAATGCTCTTCCCAAGACAGACAAATCACTAGGGACACACTATGCCAAGCTGCTACCTCCCTGGCCCTTTCCGGACTCTTTGACCCCCACGGACTTTCCCTAGGGATTTTCCACGACACACTTTCTTCTCTCTCTCTCTCTCTCTCTCTCTCTCTCTCTCTGTCTCTCGCTCTCTCTGTCTCTCTCAATCCCATAATCACTCTCTCTCTCGTGCCAGGTTCGCGCCCAGCGCTCTCTCGCCCACTTCTACTGGGGCCTGCTTCCTCTCCTGCTCTCTCTGTCTCAACGTCATTGATTTTCTCGTACTGCCCGGGACGTCTTGCCCACGTGTGCCTTTAAAACGCTAAGAGATGCAACTGAACGTGTGAGACATGGCGCAGATAGGCCGAGAGGCGGCAAGAGAAATGCCCCAGAACTCAAGAACCCGGCCACGCCCTCCGCTTCTACCACCACCAGCAACACCAACCCAGGGGCCTGCTTTCGCGGTCCCCCTAGCCAAGGTGAGGCAAGTCCCACTTGAATGTCATCCCGTTCCTCTTGGGAACGCTGGACCGCGCTCAACCTTAACTGTGCGTTGAGGTGGAAGTTGGATTTCTCTTTGCATGACAGTGTCTCTGCACAAGGCCGTGGAGGGGCACACGGATCCACCTGGCTCGCTCTCTAGCTGGATTCAGGTGGAACGGAGGACCATGAACACTCAGGACTTTTTCTGCTTGGGTCCTGTGCTTTTCAGGTTTCGGGCCTAAGAGGCCCATCACCTCGTTATACCTTTTTTCTGAGTATTAAAAAAAAAAAAAAAAAAAAAAAAAAAGAAACCTGGACATTCCACCTGTCACCTCAGAAGGGTCCTCGGTGTTCCTTTTCTACTCCTGAATTCAGCGACATAGTGCTGATCTCCATCCATTGGACGCGAGTCCCCGTTCTCTTGGGGACTCCTGGACACTCTGGGAAATGCCAGAAAGCCTCGGGGAATGGCCCCGTCCGCTGCTGTACCAGACCGGGTCCTGCGAAAGATGCATCTTCCGAGCCTCCTCCCTGCACGTCCCGTTGGACCTGCCCCGATTCTACCTCAGGGACCCACTGGAGGAGAGGCACAGGGATGCTGCCTCAGCAGCAGACCCTTCTAGCGCTGAGCAGGCTGTCCCCAGGCAGGCAGAGTCCGACGGGTCCTTCCTCCTGGGACTCCAGCAGGCCTAGGAAAGCAGCGGTCCCCCTCGGCTGATGCCCAGAGAGACTCCATTACGCAAGCTTTGCCACCGAACCCATCGGTCGGTGCGCCTCTGATCACAGGCCAAGGGCCTGCGCACCCCCAAAGACAACCGGGGTCCCCGGAAGGCCCCCAGGCTGAAATGAGCACCACCGGGAATGGCCGGCCTCCAAGACAACTTGGGGGCATGGACACCACAAGACAGGGTCGCAGGTCTCAACGAGGCGGATGCCTGGTGTCTGAGGGGGGCCGGGCCGGGCCTGGCCTCGCCTTGGCGTCCACCTCGCCTGGAAGCGTCTGGGTACGGGCCCCGCAGGATGCCCCGCGGCCCACCTTCCTCCCTAGGCCGCAAGGAGCAACACCCCGGCGCCGGCCAGTCCCGGCGGGCACCGGCGCCACTGGCCACGGAACTCAGCTCTGGCAGTGGCCCCTCCTCACTGGCGTGCAGTGCGGCCGAGGGAGCCGCCCGGGGCCGAGGACCCAACTAGGCCGTCACCCCGGGTGCTCCCACGGAAACGGGCACCAGGCAAACTGCCCACGGCCCCGAGCCCAGGCTCCTTGGCGGAGGCCTCCGCTAGTCCCGCCCAGATCATGGCCGCCACCAGCCTCCCGGGCCTTGGCTTCCTGTACGGCAACCGCCAGGCGTCCCGGCTGTCCAGCTAGACCTGGCGCCTGTGTCTGGGGCTTCCAGGGCGCGAACTGGCGGCGGACCCTGCTTCCCTCGGGCCTCCAGAGACCTCGGATCCGTCCGGGCACCGGTCCTAGTCCTGCCTGCTCCCCCAGGGCAGTCCCAAGCCACTCCTCCCCAGGCGAGCACAGGGACCGGTGCTCGATTGCCAAGCGGGTTCCTCTTGATGGCAGTATTGCTCCAGAAATGCCCACCTGCCCTTCCCCCATGTCCACTCCCTCCGCCCTCTGCGGAGGAAAAAACGCCAAGAGCGCTCCGCACATGGCCCTTCAGCATCTCGGCCGCTTTGGGCCAGCTCTGGCCCACCTGCCGGACCCTGTCCTTGGCAGACGGGACTCGGCAGGGTCCTTCTACTAGCCTGCCTTCCTGACAAACCAGAAAGCGGTCCCCTTGGGCCGCCCTGGGGATGCAGCCCAACTAACCGCATCCCTAACCATGCCTTTGGGATGGGGAGGATGGTGGAACCCGCAGGGAAGAGAAGGAGACTGGGCACATAGTAGGATGCCAGCCCTAGCTCTGCCCTCCGGGACACAATTGCACTTGGGCGTACTCACGGGTCACTGCAAAGCCAGCTTGACCAAGAGGTCAAAGGCGACCGGCGTCCCACTGACCCCTGGGGTTTTGGCCTCAGACTTGAGGTGAACCTACAATTCCGGAAGAGCGGGACCGGGTCCCGGGCCCTTCCCTTGTGGCAGCAGCGGCAAGGTGCTGGTGGAAGAGCCCTGGCCAGCATAGGTCAGACAGGAGGGGAGCCAGCTGCCACCCCAAACACACCTGTCCTCCTCACACCTGGCCTACGTCCAACTCTCCACGGCCCTGCCCGGAAGGCTGGACGTAGAAATCCCACAGAGGCGTGCATGCCGTTGAGGGCTCGTGGGTGCCATGGAGGGGCGGTAGATGGCCCAGCCCCAAGTGTACCGATCTTCCTCCCCAAACCTATTCTGTGACGGAAACCCGATGTTCACCTCGTCAAGCAGTCAAGGCGTGGGCAGAGGCCTGACGTCTGCTGCAGGAACACAGTGACATTGAATGCTCTTCCCAAGACAGACAAATCACTAGGGACACACTATGCCAAGCTGCTACCTCCCTGGCCCTTTCCGGACTCTTTGACCCCCACGGACTTTCCCTAGGGATTTTCCACGACACACTTTCTTCTTTCTCTCTCTCTCTCTCTCTCTCTCTCTCTCTCTCTCTCTCTGTCTCTCGCTCTCTCTGTCTCTCTCAATCCCATAATCACTCTCTCTCTCGTGCCAGGTTCGCGCCCAGCGCTCTCTCGCCCACTTCTACTGGGGCCTGCTTCCTCTCCTGCTCTCTCTGTCTCAACGTCATTGATTTTCTCGTACTGCCCGGGACGTCTTGCCCACGTGTGCCTTTAAAACGCTAAGAGATGCAACTGAACGTGTGAGACATGGCGCAGATAGGCCGAGAGGCGGCAAGAGAAATGCCCCAGAACTCAAGAACCCGGCCACGCCCTCCGCTTCTACCACCACCAGCAACACCAACCCAGGGGCCTGCTTTCGCGGTCCCCCTAGCCAAGGTGAGGCAAGTCCCACTTGAATGTCATCCCGTTCCTCTTGGGAACGCTGGACCGCGCTCAACCTTAACTGTGCGTTGAGGTGGAAGTTGGATTTCTCTTTGCATGACAGTGTCTCTGCACAAGGCCGTGGAGGGGCACACGGATCCACCTGGCTCGCTCTCTAGCTGGATTCAGGTGGAACGGAGGACCATGAACACTCAGGACTTTTTCTGCTTGGGTCCTGTGCTTTTCAGGTTTCGGGCCGAAGAGGCCCATCACCTCCTTATACCTTTTTTCTGAGTATTAAAAAAAAAAAAAAAAAAAAAAAAAGAAACCTGGACATTCCACCTGTCACCTCAGAAGGGTCCTCGGTGTTCCTTTTCTACTCCTGAATTCAGCGACATAGTGCTGATCTCCATCCATTGGACGCGAGTCCCCGTTCTCTTGGGGACTCCTGGACACTCTGGGAAATGCCAGAAAGCCTCGGGGAATGGCCCCGTCCGCTGCTGTACCAGACCGGGTCCTGCGAAAGATGCATCTTCCGAGCCTCCTCCCTGCACGTCCCGTTGGACCTGCCCCGATTCTACCTCAGGGACCCACTGGAGGAGAGGCACAGGGATGCTGCCTCAGCAGCAGACCCTTCTAGCGCTGAGCAGGCTGTCCCCAGGCAGGCAGAGTCCGACGGGTCCTTCCTCCTGGGACTCCAGCAGGCCTAGGAAAGCAGCGGTCCCCCTCGGCTGATGCCCAGAGAGACTCCATTACGCAAGCTTTGCCACCGAACCCATCGGTCGGTGCGCCTCTGATCACAGGCCAAGGGCCTGCGCACCCCCAAAGACAACCGGGGTCCCCGGAAGGCCCCCAGGCTGAAATGAGCACCACCGGGAATGGCCGGCCTCCAAGACAACTTGGGGGCATGGACACCACAAGACAGGGTCGCAGGTCTCAACGAGGCGGATGCCTGGTGTCTGAGGGGGGCCGGGCCGGGCCTGGCCTCGCCTTGGCGTCCACCTCGCCTGGAAGCGTCTGGGTACGGGCCCCGCAGGATGCCCCGCGGCCCACCTTCCTCCCTAGGCCGCAAGGAGCAACACCCCGGCGCCGGCCAGTCCCGGCGGGCACCGGCGCCACTGGCCACGGAACTCAGCTCTGGCAGTGGCCCCTCCTCACTGGCGTGCAGTGCGGCCGAGGGAGCCGCCCGGGGCCGAGGACCCAACTAGGCCGTCACCCCGGGTGCTCCCACGGAAACGGGCACCAGGCAAACTGCCCACGGCCCCGAGCCCAGGCTCCTTGGCGGAGGCCTCCGCTAGTCCCGCCCAGATCATGGCCGCCACCAGCCTCCCGGGCCTTGGCTTCCTGTACGGCAACCGCCAGGCGTCCCGGCTGTCCAGCTAGACCTGGCGCCTGTGTCTGGGGCTTCCAGGGCGCGAACTGGCGGCGGACCCTGCTTCCCTCGGGCCTCCAGAGACCTCGGATCCGTCCGGGCACCGGTCCTAGTCCTGCCTGCTCCCCCAGGGCAGTCCCAAGCCACTCCTCCCCAGGCGAGCACAGGGACCGGTGCTCGATTGCCAAGCGGGTTCCTCTTGATGGCAGTATTGCTCCAGAAATGCCCACCTGCCCTTCCCCCATGTCCACTCCCTCCGCCCTCTGCGGAGGAAAAAACGCCAAGAGCGCTCCGCACATGGCCCTTCAGCATCTCGGCCGCTTTGGGCCAGCTCTGGCCCACCTGCCGGACCCTGTCCTTGGCAGACGGGACTCGGCAGGGTCCTTCTACTAGCCTGCCTTCCTGACAAACCAGAAAGCGGTCCCCTTGGGCCGCCCTGGGGATGCAGCCCAACTAACCGCATCCCTAACCATGCCTTTGGGATGGGGAGGATGGTGGAACCCGCAGGGAAGAGAAGGAGACTGGGCACATAGTAGGATGCCAGCCCTAGCTCTGCCCTCCGGGACACAATTGCACTTGGGCGTACTCACGGGTCACTGCAAAGCCAGCTTGACCAAGAGGTCAAAGGCGACCGGCGTCCCACTGACCCCTGGGGTTTTGGCCTCAGACTTGAGGTGAACCTACAATTCCGGAAGAGCGGGACCGGGTCCCGGGCCCTTCCCTTGTGGCAGCAGCGGCAAGGTGCTGGTGGAAGAGCCCTGGCCAGCATAGGTCAGACAGGAGGGGAGCCAGCTGCCACCCCAAACACACCTGTCCTCCTCACACCTGGCCTACGTCCAACTCTCCACGGCCCTGCCCGGAAGGCTGGACGTAGAAATCCCACAGAGGCGTGCATGCCGTTGAGGGCTCGTGGGTGCCATGGAGGGGCGGTAGATGGCCCAGCCCCAAGTGTACCGATCTTCCTCCCCAAACCTATTCTGTGACGGAAACCCGATGTTCACCTCGTCAAGCAGTCAAGGCGTGGGCAGAGGCCTGACGTCTGCTGCAGGAACACAGTGACATTGAATGCTCTTCCCAAGACAGACAAATCACTAGGGACACACTATGCCAAGCTGCTACCTCCCTGGCCCTTTCCGGACTCTTTGACCCCCACGGACTTTCCCTAGGGATTTTCCACGACACACTTTCTTCTTTCTCTCTCTCTCTCTCTCTCTCTCTCTCTCTGTCTCTCGCTCTCTCTGTCTCTCTCAATCCCATAATCACTCTCTCTCTCGTGCCAGGTTCGCGCCCAGCGCTCTCTCGCCCACTTCTACTGGGGCCTGCTTCCTCTCCTGCTCTCTCTGTCTCAACGTCATTGATTTTCTCGTACTGCCCGGGACGTCTTGCCCACGTGTGCCTTTAAAACGCTAAGAGATGCAACTGAACGTGTGAGACATGGCGCAGATAGGCCGAGAGGCGGCAAGAGAAATGCCCCAGAACTCAAGAACCCGGCCACGCCCTCCGCTTCTACCACCACCAGCAACACCAACCCAGGGGCCTGCTTTCGCGGTCCCCCTAGCCAAGGTGAGGCAAGTCCCACTTGAATGTCATCCCGTTCCTCTTGGGAACGCTGGACCGCGCTCAACCTTAACTGTGCGTTGAGGTGGAAGTTGGATTTCTCTTTGCATGACAGTGTCTCTGCACAAGGCCGTGGAGGGGCACACGGATCCACCTGGCTCGCTCTCTAGCTGGATTCAGGTGGAACGGAGGACCATGAACACTCAGGACTTTTTCTGCTTGGGTCCTGTGCTTTTCAGGTTTCGGGCCTAAGAGGCCCATCACCTCGTTATACCTTTTTTCTGAGTATTAAAAAAAAAAAAAAAAAAAAAAAAAAAGAAACCTGGACATTCCACCTGTCACCTCAGAAGGGTCCTCGGTGTTCCTTTTCTACTCCTGAATTCAGCGACATAGTGCTGATCTCCATCCATTGGACGCGAGTCCCCGTTCTCTTGGGGACTCCTGGACACTCTGGGAAATGCCAGAAAGCCTCGGGGAATGGCCCCGTCCGCTGCTGTACCAGACCGGGTCCTGCGAAAGATGCATCTTCCGAGCCTCCTCCCTGCACGTCCCGTTGGACCTGCCCCGATTCTACCTCAGGGACCCACTGGAGGAGAGGCACAGGGATGCTGCCTCAGCAGCAGACCCTTCTAGCGCTGAGCAGGCTGTCCCCAGGCAGGCAGAGTCCGACGGGTCCTTCCTCCTGGGACTCCAGCAGGCCTAGGAAAGCAGCGGTCCCCCTCGGCTGATGCCCAGAGAGACTCCATTACGCAAGCTTTGCCACCGAACCCATCGGTCGGTGCGCCTCTGATCACAGGCCAAGGGCCTGCGCACCCCCAAAGACAACCGGGGTCCCCGGAAGGCCCCCAGGCTGAAATGAGCACCACCGGGAATGGCCGGCCTCCAAGACAACTTGGGGGCATGGACACCACAAGACAGGGTCGCAGGTCTCAACGAGGCGGATGCCTGGTGTCTGAGGGGGGCCGGGCCGGGCCTGGCCTCGCCTTGGCGTCCACCTCGCCTGGAAGCGTCTGGGTACGGGCCCCGCAGGATGCCCCGCGGCCCACCTTCCTCCCTAGGCCGCAAGGAGCAACACCCCGGCGCCGGCCAGTCCCGGCGGGCACCGGCGCCACTGGCCACGGAACTCAGCTCTGGCAGTGGCCCCTCCTCACTGGCGTGCAGTGCGGCCGAGGGAGCCGCCCGGGGCCGAGGACCCAACTAGGCCGTCACCCCGGGTGCTCCCACGGAAACGGGCACCAGGCAAACTGCCCACGGCCCCGAGCCCAGGCTCCTTGGCGGAGGCCTCCGCTAGTCCCGCCCAGATCATGGCCGCCACCAGCCTCCCGGGCCTTGGCTTCCTGTACGGCAACCGCCAGGCGTCCCGGCTGTCCAGCTAGACCTGGCGCCTGTGTCTGGGGCTTCCAGGGCGCGAACTGGCGGCGGACCCTGCTTCCCTCGGGCCTCCAGAGACCTCGGATCCGTCCGGGCACCGGTCCTAGTCCTGCCTGCTCCCCCAGGGCAGTCCCAAGCCACTCCTCCCCAGGCGAGCACAGGGACCGGTGCTCGATTGCCAAGCGGGTTCCTCTTGATGGCAGTATTGCTCCAGAAATGCCCACCTGCCCTTCCCCCATGTCCACTCCCTCCGCCCTCTGCGGAGGAAAAAACGCCAAGAGCGCTCCGCACATGGCCCTTCAGCATCTCGGCCGCTTTGGGCCAGCTCTGGCCCACCTGCCGGACCCTGTCCTTGGCAGACGGGACTCGGCAGGGTCCTTCTACTAGCCTGCCTTCCTGACAAACCAGAAAGCGGTCCCCTTGGGCCGCCCTGGGGATGCAGCCCAACTAACCGCATCCCTAACCATGCCTTTGGGATGGGGAGGATGGTGGAACCCGCAGGGAAGAGAAGGAGACTGGGCACATAGTAGGATGCCAGCCCTAGCTCTGCCCTCCGGGACACAATTGCACTTGGGCGTACTCACGGGTCACTGCAAAGCCAGCTTGACCAAGAGGTCAAAGGCGACCGGCGTCCCACTGACCCCTGGGGTTTTGGCCTCAGACTTGAGGTGAACCTACAATTCCGGAAGAGCGGGACCGGGTCCCGGGCCCTTCCCTTGTGGCAGCAGCGGCAAGGTGCTGGTGGAAGAGCCCTGGCCAGCATAGGTCAGACAGGAGGGGAGCCAGCTGCCACCCCAAACACACCTGTCCTCCTCACACCTGGCCTACGTCCAACTCTCCACGGCCCTGCCCGGAAGGCTGGACGTAGAAATCCCACAGAGGCGTGCATGCCGTTGAGGGCTCGTGGGTGCCATGGAGGGGCGGTAGATGGCCCAGCCCCAAGTGTACCGATCTTCCTCCCCAAACCTATTCTGTGACGGAAACCCGATGTTCACCTCGTCAAGCAGTCAAGGCGTGGGCAGAGGCCTGACGTCTGCTGCAGGAACACAGTGACATTGAATGCTCTTCCCAAGACAGACAAATCACTAGGGACACACTATGCCAAGCTGCTACCTCCCTGGCCCTTTCCGGACTCTTTGACCCCCACGGACTTTCCCTAGGGATTTTCCACGACACACTTTCTTCTCTCTCTCTCTCTCTCTCTCTCTCTGTCTCTCGCTCTCTCTGTCTCTCTCAATCCCATAATCACTCTCTCTCTCGTGCCAGGTTCGCGCCCAGCGCTCTCTCGCCCACTTCTACTGGGGCCTGCTTCCTCTCCTGCTCTCTCTGTCTCAACGTCATTGATTTTCTCGTACTGCCCGGGACGTCTTGCCCACGTGTGCCTTTAAAACGCTAAGAGATGCAACTGAACGTGTGAGACATGGCGCAGATAGGCCGAGAGGCGGCAAGAGAAATGCCCCAGAACTCAAGAACCCGGCCACGCCCTCCGCTTCTACCACCACCAGCAACACCAACCCAGGGGCCTGCTTTCGCGGTCCCCCTAGCCAAGGTGAGGCAAGTCCCACTTGAATGTCATCCCGTTCCTCTTGGGAACGCTGGACCGCGCTCAACCTTAACTGTGCGTTGAGGTGGAAGTTGGATTTCTCTTTGCATGACAGTGTCTCTGCACAAGGCCGTGGAGGGGCACACGGATCCACCTGGCTCGCTCTCTAGCTGGATTCAGGTGGAACGGAGGACCATGAACACTCAGGACTTTTTCTGCTTGGGTCCTGTGCTTTTCAGGTTTCGGGCCTAAGAGGCCCATCACCTCGTTATACCTTTTTTCTGAGTATTAAAAAAAAAAAAAAAAAAAAAAAAAAGAAACCTGGACATTCCACCTGTCACCTCAGAAGGGTCCTCGGTGTTCCTTTTCTACTCCTGAATTCAGCGACATAGTGCTGATCTCCATCCATTGGACGCGAGTCCCCGTTCTCTTGGGGACTCCTGGACACTCTGGGAAATGCCAGAAAGCCTCGGGGAATGGCCCCGTCCGCTGCTGTACCAGACCGGGTCCTGCGAAAGATGCATCTTCCGAGCCTCCTCCCTGCACGTCCCGTTGGACCTGCCCCGATTCTACCTCAGGGACCCACTGGAGGAGAGGCACAGGGATGCTGCCTCAGCAGCAGACCCTTCTAGCGCTGAGCAGGCTGTCCCCAGGCAGGCAGAGTCCGACGGGTCCTTCCTCCTGGGACTCCAGCAGGCCTAGGAAAGCAGCGGTCCCCCTCGGCTGATGCCCAGAGAGACTCCATTACGCAAGCTTTGCCACCGAACCCATCGGTCGGTGCGCCTCTGATCACAGGCCAAGGGCCTGCGCACCCCCAAAGACAACCGGGGTCCCCGGAAGGCCCCCAGGCTGAAATGAGCACCACCGGGAATGGCCGGCCTCCAAGACAACTTGGGGGCATGGACACCACAAGACAGGGTCGCAGGTCTCAACGAGGCGGATGCCTGGTGTCTGAGGGGGGCCGGGCCGGGCCTGGCCTCGCCTTGGCGTCCACCTCGCCTGGAAGCGTCTGGGTACGGGCCCCGCAGGATGCCCCGCGGCCCACCTTCCTCCCTAGGCCGCAAGGAGCAACACCCCGGCGCCGGCCAGTCCCGGCGGGCACCGGTGCCACTGGCCACGGAACTCAGCTCTGGCAGTGGCCCCTCCTCACTGGCGTGCAGTGCGGCCGAGGGAGCCGCCCGGGGCCGAGGACCCAACTAGGCCGTCACCCCGGGTGCTCCCACGGAAACGGGCACCAGGCAAACTGCCCACGGCCCCGAGCCCAGGCTCCTTGGCGGAGGCCTCCGCTAGTCCCGCCCAGATCATGGCCGCCACCAGCCTCCCGGGCCTTGGCTTCCTGTACGGCAACCGCCAGGCGTCCCGGCTGTCCAGCTAGACCTGGCGCCTGTGTCTGGGGCTTCCAGGGCGCGAACTGGCGGCGGACCCTGCTTCCCTCGGGCCTCCAGAGACCTCGGATCCGTCCGGGCACCGGTCCTAGTCCTGCCTGCTCCCCCAGGGCAGTCCCAAGCCACTCCTCCCCAGGCGAGCACAGGGACCGGTGCTCGATTGCCAAGCGGGTTCCTCTTGATGGCAGTATTGCTCCAGAAATGCCCACCTGCCCTTCCCCCATGTCCACTCCCTCCGCCCTCTGCGGAGGAAAAAACGCCAAGAGCGCTCCGCACATGGCCCTTCAGCATCTCGGCCGCTTTGGGCCAGCTCTGGCCCACCTGCCGGACCCTGTCCTTGGCAGACGGGACTCGGCAGGGTCCTTCTACTAGCCTGCCTTCCTGACAAACCAGAAAGCGGTCCCCTTGGGCCGCCCTGGGGATGCAGCCCAACTAACCGCATCCCTAACCATGCCTTTGGGATGGGGAGGATGGTGGAACCCGCAGGGAAGAGAAGGAGACTGGGCACATAGTAGGATGCCAGCCCTAGCTCTGCCCTCCGGGACACAATTGCACTTGGGCGTACTCACGGGTCACTGCAAAGCCAGCTTGACCAAGAGGTCAAAGGCGACCGGCGTCCCACTGACCCCTGGGGTTTTGGCCTCAGACTTGAGGTGAACCTACAATTCCGGAAGAGCGGGACCGGGTCCCGGGCCCTTCCCTTGTGGCAGCAGCGGCAAGGTGCTGGTGGAAGAGCCCTGGCCAGCATAGGTCAGACAGGAGGGGAGCCAGCTGCCACCCCAAACACACCTGTCCTCCTCACACCTGGCCTACGTCCAACTCTCCACGGCCCTGCCCGGAAGGCTGGACGTAGAAATCCCACAGAGGCGTGCATGCCGTTGAGGGCTCGTGGGTGCCATGGAGGGGCGGTAGATGGCCCAGCCCCAAGTGTACCGATCTTCCTCCCCAAACCTATTCTGTGACGGAAACCCGATGTTCACCTCGTCAAGCAGTCAAGGCGTGGGCAGAGGCCTGACGTCTGCTGCAGGAACACAGTGACATTGAATGCTCTTCCCAAGACAGACAAATCACTAGGGACACACTATGCCAAGCTGCTACCTCCCTGGCCCTTTCCGGACTCTTTGACCCCCACGGACTTTCCCTAGGGATTTTCCACGACACACTTTCTTCTCTCTCTCTCTCTCTCTCTCTCTCTCTCTGTCTCTCGCTCTCTCTGTCTCTCTCAATCCCATAATCACTCTCTCTCTCGTGCCAGGTTCGCGCCCAGCGCTCTCTCGCCCACTTCTACTGGGGCCTGCTTCCTCTCCTGCTCTCTCTGTCTCAACGTCATTGATTTTCTCGTACTGCCCGGGACGTCTTGCCCACGTGTGCCTTTAAAACGCTAAGAGATGCAACTGAACGTGTGAGACATGGCGCAGATAGGCCGAGAGGCGGCAAGAGAAATGCCCCAGAACTCAAGAACCCGGCCACGCCCTCCGCTTCTACCACCACCAGCAACACCAACCCAGGGGCCTGCTTTCGCGGTCCCCCTAGCCAAGGTGAGGCAAGTCCCACTTGAATGTCATCCCGTTCCTCTTGGGAACGCTGGACCGCGCTCAACCTTAACTGTGCGTTGAGGTGGAAGTTGGATTTCTCTTTGCATGACAGTGTCTCTGCACAAGGCCGTGGAGGGGCACACGGATCCACCTGGCTCGCTCTCTAGCTGGATTCAGGTGGAACGGAGGACCATGAACACTCAGGACTTTTTCTGCTTGGGTCCTGTGCTTTTCAGGTTTCGGGCCTAAGAGGCCCATCACCTCGTTATACCTTTTTTCTGAGTATTAAAAAAAAAAAAAAAAAAAAAAAAAAAAGAAACCTGGACATTCCACCTGTCACCTCAGAAGGGTCCTCGGTGTTCCTTTTCTACTCCTGAATTCAGCGACATAGTGCTGATCTCCATCCATTGGACGCGAGTCCCCGTTCTCTTGGGGACTCCTGGACACTCTGGGAAATGCCAGAAAGCCTCGGGGAATGGCCCCGTCCGCTGCTGTACCAGACCGGGTCCTGCGAAAGATGCATCTTCCGAGCCTCCTCCCTGCACGTCCCGTTGGACCTGCCCCGATTCTACCTCAGGGACCCACTGGAGGAGAGGCACAGGGATGCTGCCTCAGCAGCAGACCCTTCTAGCGCTGAGCAGGCTGTCCCCAGGCAGGCAGAGTCCGACGGGTCCTTCCTCCTGGGACTCCAGCAGGCCTAGGAAAGCAGCGGTCCCCCTCGGCTGATGCCCAGAGAGACTCCATTACGCAAGCTTTGCCACCGAACCCATCGGTCGGTGCGCCTCTGATCACAGGCCAAGGGCCTGCGCACCCCCAAAGACAACCGGGGTCCCCGGAAGGCCCCCAGGCTGAAATGAGCACCACCGGGAATGGCCGGCCTCCAAGACAACTTGGGGGCATGGACACCACAAGACAGGGTCGCAGGTCTCAACGAGGCGGATGCCTGGTGTCTGAGGGGGGCCGGGCCGGGCCTGGCCTCGCCTTGGCGTCCACCTCGCCTGGAAGCGTCTGGGTACGGGCCCCGCAGGATGCCCCGCGGCCCACCTTCCTCCCTAGGCCGCAAGGAGCAACACCCCGGCGCCGGCCAGTCCCGGCGGGCACCGGCGCCACTGGCCACGGAACTCAGCTCTGGCAGTGGCCCCTCCTCACTGGCGTGCAGTGCGGCCGAGGGAGCCGCCCGGGGCCGAGGACCCAACTAGGCCGTCACCCCGGGTGCTCCCACGGAAACGGGCACCAGGCAAACTGCCCACGGCCCCGAGCCCAGGCTCCTTGGCGGAGGCCTCCGCTAGTCCCGCCCAGATCATGGCCGCCACCAGCCTCCCGGGCCTTGGCTTCCTGTACGGCAACCGCCAGGCGTCCCGGCTGTCCAGCTAGACCTGGCGCCTGTGTCTGGGGCTTCCAGGGCGCGAACTGGCGGCGGACCCTGCTTCCCTCGGGCCTCCAGAGACCTCGGATCCGTCCGGGCACCGGTCCTAGTCCTGCCTGCTCCCCCAGGGCAGTCCCAAGCCACTCCTCCCCAGGCGAGCACAGGGACCGGTGCTCGATTGCCAAGCGGGTTCCTCTTGATGGCAGTATTGCTCCAGAAATGCCCACCTGCCCTTCCCCCATGTCCACTCCCTCCGCCCTCTGCGGAGGAAAAAACGCCAAGAGCGCTCCGCACATGGCCCTTCAGCATCTCGGCCGCTTTGGGCCAGCTCTGGCCCACCTGCCGGACCCTGTCCTTGGCAGACGGGACTCGGCAGGGTCCTTCTACTAGCCTGCCTTCCTGACAAACCAGAAAGCGGTCCCCTTGGGCCGCCCTGGGGATGCAGCCCAACTAACCGCATCCCTAACCATGCCTTTGGGATGGGGAGGATGGTGGAACCCGCAGGGAAGAGAAGGAGACTGGGCACATAGTAGGATGCCAGCCCTAGCTCTGCCCTCCGGGACACAATTGCACTTGGGCGTACTCACGGGTCACTGCAAAGCCAGCTTGACCAAGAGGTCAAAGGCGACCGGCGTCCCACTGACCCCTGGGGTTTTGGCCTCAGACTTGAGGTGAACCTACAATTCCGGAAGAGCGGGACCGGGTCCCGGGCCCTTCCCTTGTGGCAGCAGCGGCAAGGTGCTGGTGGAAGAGCCCTGGCCAGCATAGGTCAGACAGGAGGGGAGCCAGCTGCCACCCCAAACACACCTGTCCTCCTCACACCTGGCCTACGTCCAACTCTCCACGGCCCTGCCCGGAAGGCTGGACGTAGAAATCCCACAGAGGCGTGCATGCCGTTGAGGGCTCGTGGGTGCCATGGAGGGGCGGTAGATGGCCCAGCCCCAAGTGTACCGATCTTCCTCCCCAAACCTATTCTGTGACGGAAACCCGATGTTCACCTCGTCAAGCAGTCAAGGCGTGGGCAGAGGCCTGACGTCTGCTGCAGGAACACAGTGACATTGAATGCTCTTCCCAAGACAGACAAATCACTAGGGACACACTATGCCAAGCTGCTACCTCCCTGGCCCTTTCCGGACTCTTTGACCCCCACGGACTTTCCCTAGGGATTTTCCACGACACACTTTCTTCTCTCTCTCTCTCTCTCTCTCTCTCTCTCTGTCTCTCGCTCTCTCTGTCTCTCTCAATCCCATAATCACTCTCTCTCTCGTGCCAGGTTCGCGCCCAGCGCTCTCTCGCCCACTTCTACTGGGGCCTGCTTCCTCTCCTGCTCTCTCTGTCTCAACGTCATTGATTTTCTCGTACTGCCCGGGACGTCTTGCCCACGTGTGCCTTTAAAACGCTAAGAGATGCAACTGAACGTGTGAGACATGGCGCAGATAGGCCGAGAGGCGGCAAGAGAAATGCCCCAGAACTCAAGAACCCGGCCACGCCCTCCGCTTCTACCACCACCAGCAACACCAACCCAGGGGCCTGCTTTCGCGGTCCCCCTAGCCAAGGTGAGGCAAGTCCCACTTGAATGTCATCCCGTTCCTCTTGGGAACGCTGGACCGCGCTCAACCTTAACTGTGCGTTGAGGTGGAAGTTGGATTTCTCTTTGCATGACAGTGTCTCTGCACAAGGCCGTGGAGGGGCACACGGATCCACCTGGCTCGCTCTCTAGCTGGATTCAGGTGGAACGGAGGACCATGAACACTCAGGACTTTTTCTGCTTGGGTCCTGTGCTTTTCAGGTTTCGGGCCTAAGAGGCCCATCACCTCGTTATACCTTTTTTCTGAGTATTAAAAAAAAAAAAAAAAAAAAAAAAAAAAAGAAACCTGGACATTCCACCTGTCACCTCAGAAGGGTCCTCGGTGTTCCTTTTCTACTCCTGAATTCAGCGACATAGTGCTGATCTCCATCCATTGGACGCGAGTCCCCGTTCTCTTGGGGACTCCTGGACACTCTGGGAAATGCCAGAAAGCCTCGGGGAATGGCCCCGTCCGCTGCTGTACCAGACCGGGTCCTGCGAAAGATGCATCTTCCGAGCCTCCTCCCTGCACGTCCCGTTGGACCTGCCCCGATTCTACCTCAGGGACCCACTGGAGGAGAGGCACAGGGATGCTGCCTCAGCAGCAGACCCTTCTAGCGCTGAGCAGGCTGTCCCCAGGCAGGCAGAGTCCGACGGGTCCTTCCTCCTGGGACTCCAGCAGGCCTAGGAAAGCAGCGGTCCCCCTCGGCTGATGCCCAGAGAGACTCCATTACGCAAGCTTTGCCACCGAACCCATCGGTCGGTGCGCCTCTGATCACAGGCCAAGGGCCTGCGCACCCCCAAAGACAACCGGGGTCCCCGGAAGGCCCCCAGGCTGAAATGAGCACCACCGGGAATGGCCGGCCTCCAAGACAACTTGGGGGCATGGACACCACAAGACAGGGTCGCAGGTCTCAACGAGGCGGATGCCTGGTGTCTGAGGGGGGCCGGGCCGGGCCTGGCCTCGCCTTGGCGTCCACCTCGCCTGGAAGCGTCTGGGTACGGGCCCCGCAGGATGCCCCGCGGCCCACCTTCCTCCCTAGGCCGCAAGGAGCAACACCCCGGCGCCGGCCAGTCCCGGCGGGCACCGGCGCCACTGGCCACGGAACTCAGCTCTGGCAGTGGCCCCTCCTCACTGGCGTGCAGTGCGGCCGAGGGAGCCGCCCGGGGCCGAGGACCCAACTAGGCCGTCACCCCGGGTGCTCCCACGGAAACGGGCACCAGGCAAACTGCCCACGGCCCCGAGCCCAGGCTCCTTGGCGGAGGCCTCCGCTAGTCCCGCCCAGATCATGGCCGCCACCAGCCTCCCGGGCCTTGGCTTCCTGTACGGCAACCGCCAGGCGTCCCGGCTGTCCAGCTAGACCTGGCGCCTGTGTCTGGGGCTTCCAGGGCGCGAACTGGCGGCGGACCCTGCTTCCCTCGGGCCTCCAGAGACCTCGGATCCGTCCGGGCACCGGTCCTAGTCCTGCCTGCTCCCCCAGGGCAGTCCCAAGCCACTCCTCCCCAGGCGAGCACAGGGACCGGTGCTCGATTGCCAAGCGGGTTCCTCTTGATGGCAGTATTGCTCCAGAAATGCCCACCTGCCCTTCCCCCATGTCCACTCCCTCCGCCCTCTGCGGAGGAAAAAACGCCAAGAGCGCTCCGCACATGGCCCTTCAGCATCTCGGCCGCTTTGGGCCAGCTCTGGCCCACCTGCCGGACCCTGTCCTTGGCAGACGGGACTCGGCAGGGTCCTTCTACTAGCCTGCCTTCCTGACAAACCAGAAAGCGGTCCCCTTGGGCCGCCCTGGGGATGCAGCCCAACTAACCGCATCCCTAACCATGCCTTTGGGATGGGGAGGATGGTGGAACCCGCAGGGAAGAGAAGGAGACTGGGCACATAGTAGGATGCCAGCCCTAGCTCTGCCCTCCGGGACACAATTGCACTTGGGCGTACTCACGGGTCACTGCAAAGCCAGCTTGACCAAGAGGTCAAAGGCGACCGGCGTCCCACTGACCCCTGGGGTTTTGGCCTCAGACTTGAGGTGAACCTACAATTCCGGAAGAGCGGGACCGGGTCCCGGGCCCTTCCCTTGTGGCAGCAGCGGCAAGGTGCTGGTGGAAGAGCCCTGGCCAGCATAGGTCAGACAGGAGGGGAGCCAGCTGCCACCCCAAACACACCTGTCCTCCTCACACCTGGCCTACGTCCAACTCTCCACGGCCCTGCCCGGAAGGCTGGACGTAGAAATCCCACAGAGGCGTGCATGCCGTTGAGGGCTCGTGGGTGCCATGGAGGGGCGGTAGATGGCCCAGCCCCAAGTGTACCGATCTTCCTCCCCAAACCTATTCTGTGACGGAAACCCGATGTTCACCTCGTCAAGCAGTCAAGGCGTGGGCAGAGGCCTGACGTCTGCTGCAGGAACACAGTGACATTGAATGCTCTTCCCAAGACAGACAAATCACTAGGGACACACTATGCCAAGCTGCTACCTCCCTGGCCCTTTCCGGACTCTTTGACCCCCACGGACTTTCCCTAGGGATTTTCCACGACACACTTTCTTCTCTCTCTCTCTCTCTCTCTCTCTCTCTCTGTCTCTCGCTCTCTCTGTCTCTCTCAATCCCATAATCACTCTCTCTCTCGTGCCAGGTTCGCGCCCAGCGCTCTCTCGCCCACTTCTACTGGGGCCTGCTTCCTCTCCTGCTCTCTCTGTCTCAACGTCATTGATTTTCTCGTACTGCCCGGGACGTCTTGCCCACGTGTGCCTTTAAAACGCTAAGAGATGCAACTGAACGTGTGAGACATGGCGCAGATAGGCCGAGAGGCGGCAAGAGAAAT
This sequence comes from Macaca fascicularis, assembly GCF_037993035.2. Taxonomy (NCBI): domain Eukaryota; kingdom Metazoa; phylum Chordata; class Mammalia; order Primates; family Cercopithecidae; genus Macaca; species Macaca fascicularis. The sequence goes on along the minus strand of NC_088395.1, from coordinate 122,145,631 downwards.
GCCCCAGAACTCAAGAACCCGGCCACGCCCTCCGCTTCTACCACCACCAGCAACACCAACCCAGGGGCCTGCTTTCGCGGTCCCCCTAGCCAAGGTGAGGCAAGTCCCACTTGAATGTCATCCCGTTCCTCTTGGGAACGCTGGACCGCGCTCAACCTTAACTGTGCGTTGAGGTGGAAGTTGGATTTCTCTTTGCATGACAGTGTCTCTGCACAAGGCCGTGGAGGGGCACACGGATCCACCTGGCTCGCTCTCTAGCTGGATTCAGGTGGAACGGAGGACCATGAACACTCAGGACTTTTTCTGCTTGGGTCCTGTGCTTTTCAGGTTTCGGGCCGAAGAGGCCCATCACCTCGTTATACCTTTTTTCTGAGTATTAAAAAAAAAAAAAAAAAAAAAAAAAAAAGAAACCTGGACATTCCACCTGTCACCTCAGAAGGGTCCTCGGTGTTCCTTTTCTACTCCTGAATTCAGCGACATAGTGCTGATCTCCATCCATTGGACGCGAGTCCCCGTTCTCTTGGGGACTCCTGGACACTCTGGGAAATGCCAGAAAGCCTCGGGGAATGGCCCCGTCCGCTGCTGTACCAGACCGGGTCCTGCGAAAGATGCATCTTCCGAGCCTCCTCCCTGCACGTCCCGTTGGACCTGCCCCGATTCTACCTCAGGGACCCACTGGAGGAGAGGCACAGGGATGCTGCCTCAGCAGCAGACCCTTCTAGCGCTGAGCAGGCTGTCCCCAGGCAGGCAGAGTCCGACGGGTCCTTCCTCCTGGGACTCCAGCAGGCCTAGGAAAGCAGCGGTCCCCCTCGGCTGATGCCCAGAGAGACTCCATTACGCAAGCTTTGCCACCGAACCCATCGGTCGGTGCGCCTCTGATCACAGGCCAAGGGCCTGCGCACCCCCAAAGACAACCGGGGTCCCCGGAAGGCCCCCAGGCTGAAATGAGCACCACCGGGAATGGCCGGCCTCCAAGACAACTTGGGGGCATGGACACCACAAGACAGGGTCGCAGGTCTCAACGAGGCGGATGCCTGGTGTCTGAGGGGGGCCGGGCCGGGCCTGGCCTCGCCTTGGCGTCCACCTCGCCTGGAAGCGTCTGGGTACGGGCCCCGCAGGATGCCCCGCGGCCCACCTTCCTCCCTAGGCCGCAAGGAGCAACACCCCGGCGCCGGCCAGTCCCGGCGGGCACCGGCGCCACTGGCCACGGAACTCAGCTCTGGCAGTGGCCCCTCCTCACTGGCGTGCAGTGCGGCCGAGGGAGCCGCCCGGGGCCGAGGACCCAACTAGGCCGTCACCCCGGGTGCTCCCACGGAAACGGGCACCAGGCAAACTGCCCACGGCCCCGAGCCCAGGCTCCTTGGCGGAGGCCTCCGCTAGTCCCGCCCAGATCATGGCCGCCACCAGCCTCCCGGGCCTTGGCTTCCTGTACGGCAACCGCCAGGCGTCCCGGCTGTCCAGCTAGACCTGGCGCCTGTGTCTGGGGCTTCCAGGGCGCGAACTGGCGGCGGACCCTGCTTCCCTCGGGCCTCCAGAGACCTCGGATCCGTCCGGGCACCGGTCCTAGTCCTGCCTGCTCCCCCAGGGCAGTCCCAAGCCACTCCTCCCCAGGCGAGCACAGGGACCGGTGCTCGATTGCCAAGCGGGTTCCTCTTGATGGCAGTATTGCTCCAGAAATGCCCACCTGCCCTTCCCCCATGTCCACTCCCTCCGCCCTCTGCGGAGGAAAAAACGCCAAGAGCGCTCCGCACATGGCCCTTCAGCATCTCGGCCGCTTTGGGCCAGCTCTGGCCCACCTGCCGGACCCTGTCCTTGGCAGACGGGACTCGGCAGGGTCCTTCTACTAGCCTGCCTTCCTGACAAACCAGAAAGCGGTCCCCTTGGGCCGCCCTGGGGATGCAGCCCAACTAACCGCATCCCTAACCATGCCTTTGGGATGGGGAGGATGGTGGAACCCGCAGGGAAGAGAAGGAGACTGGGCACATAGTAGGATGCCAGCCCTAGCTCTGCCCTCCGGGACACAATTGCACTTGGGCGTACTCACGGGTCACTGCAAAGCCAGCTTGACCAAGAGGTCAAAGGCGACCGGCGTCCCACTGACCCCTGGGGTTTTGGCCTCAGACTTGAGGTGAACCTACAATTCCGGAAGAGCGGGACCGGGTCCCGGGCCCTTCCCTTGTGGCAGCAGCGGCAAGGTGCTGGTGGAAGAGCCCTGGCCAGCATAGGTCAGACAGGAGGGGAGCCAGCTGCCACCCCAAACACACCTGTCCTCCTCACACCTGGCCTACGTCCAACTCTCCACGGCCCTGCCCGGAAGGCTGGACGTAGAAATCCCACAGAGGCGTGCATGCCGTTGAGGGCTCGTGGGTGCCATGGAGGGGCGGTAGATGGCCCAGCCCCAAGTGTACCGATCTTCCTCCCCAAACCTATTCTGTGACGGAAACCCGATGTTCACCTCGTCAAGCAGTCAAGGCGTGGGCAGAGGCCTGACGTCTGCTGCAGGAACACAGTGACATTGAATGCTCTTCCCAAGACAGACAAATCACTAGGGACACACTATGCCAAGCTGCTACCTCCCTGGCCCTTTCCGGACTCTTTGACCCCCACGGACTTTCCCTAGGGATTTTCCACGACACACTTTCTTCTCTCTCTCTCTCTCTCTCTCTCTCTCTCTGTCTCTCGCTCTCTCTGTCTCTCTCAATCCCATAATCACTCTCTCTCTCGTGCCAGGTTCGCGCCCAGCGCTCTCTCGCCCACTTCTACTGGGGCCTGCTTCCTCTCCTGCTCTCTCTGTCTCAACGTCATTGATTTTCTCGTACTGCCCGGGACGTCTTGCCCACGTGTGCCTTTAAAACGCTAAGAGATGCAACTGAACGTGTGAGACATGGCGCAGATAGGCCGAGAGGCGGCAAGAGAAATGCCCCAGAACTCAAGAACCCGGCCACGCCCTCCGCTTCTACCACCACCAGCAACACCAACCCAGGGGCCTGCTTTCGCGGTCCCCCTAGCCAAGGTGAGGCAAGTCCCACTTGAATGTCATCCCGTTCCTCTTGGGAACGCTGGACCGCGCTCAACCTTAACTGTGCGTTGAGGTGGAAGTTGGATTTCTCTTTGCATGACAGTGTCTCTGCACAAGGCCGTGGAGGGGCACACGGATCCACCTGGCTCGCTCTCTAGCTGGATTCAGGTGGAACGGAGGACCATGAACACTCAGGACTTTTTCTGCTTGGGTCCTGTGCTTTTCAGGTTTCGGGCCGAAGAGGCCCATCACCTCCTTATACCTTTTTTCTGAGTATTAAAAAAAAAAAAAAAAAAAAAAAAAAAGAAACCTGGACATTCCACCTGTCACCTCAGAAGGGTCCTCGGTGTTCCTTTTCTACTCCTGAATTCAGCGACATAGTGCTGATCTCCATCCATTGGACGCGAGTCCCCGTTCTCTTGGGGACTCCTGGACACTCTGGGAAATGCCAGAAAGCCTCGGGGAATGGCCCCGTCCGCTGCTGTACCAGACCGGGTCCTGCGAAAGATGCATCTTCCGAGCCTCCTCCCTGCACGTCCCGTTGGACCTGCCCCGATTCTACCTCAGGGACCCACTGGAGGAGAGGCACAGGGATGCTGCCTCAGCAGCAGACCCTTCTAGCGCTGAGCAGGCTGTCCCCAGGCAGGCAGAGTCCGACGGGTCCTTCCTCCTGGGACTCCAGCAGGCCTAGGAAAGCAGCGGTCCCCCTCGGCTGATGCCCAGAGAGACTCCATTACGCAAGCTTTGCCACCGAACCCATCGGTCGGTGCGCCTCTGATCACAGGCCAAGGGCCTGCGCACCCCCAAAGACAACCGGGGTCCCCGGAAGGCCCCCAGGCTGAAATGAGCACCACCGGGAATGGCCGGCCTCCAAGACAACTTGGGGGCATGGACACCACAAGACAGGGTCGCAGGTCTCAACGAGGCGGATGCCTGGTGTCTGAGGGGGGCCGGGCCGGGCCTGGCCTCGCCTTGGCGTCCACCTCGCCTGGAAGCGTCTGGGTACGGGCCCCGCAGGATGCCCCGCGGCCCACCTTCCTCCCTAGGCCGCAAGGAGCAACACCCCGGCGCCGGCCAGTCCCGGCGGGCACCGGCGCCACTGGCCACGGAACTCAGCTCTGGCAGTGGCCCCTCCTCACTGGCGTGCAGTGCGGCCGAGGGAGCCGCCCGGGGCCGAGGACCCAACTAGGCCGTCACCCCGGGTGCTCCCACGGAAACGGGCACCAGGCAAACTGCCCACGGCCCCGAGCCCAGGCTCCTTGGCGGAGGCCTCCGCTAGTCCCGCCCAGATCATGGCCGCCACCAGCCTCCCGGGCCTTGGCTTCCTGTACGGCAACCGCCAGGCGTCCCGGCTGTCCAGCTAGACCTGGCGCCTGTGTCTGGGGCTTCCAGGGCGCGAACTGGCGGCGGACCCTGCTTCCCTCGGGCCTCCAGAGACCTCGGATCCGTCCGGGCACCGGTCCTAGTCCTGCCTGCTCCCCCAGGGCAGTCCCAAGCCACTCCTCCCCAGGCGAGCACAGGGACCGGTGCTCGATTGCCAAGCGGGTTCCTCTTGATGGCAGTATTGCTCCAGAAATGCCCACCTGCCCTTCCCCCATGTCCACTCCCTCCGCCCTCTGCGGAGGAAAAAACGCCAAGAGCGCTCCGCACATGGCCCTTCAGCATCTCGGCCGCTTTGGGCCAGCTCTGGCCCACCTGCCGGACCCTGTCCTTGGCAGACGGGACTCGGCAGGGTCCTTCTACTAGCCTGCCTTCCTGACAAACCAGAAAGCGGTCCCCTTGGGCCGCCCTGGGGATGCAGCCCAACTAACCGCATCCCTAACCATGCCTTTGGGATGGGGAGGATGGTGGAACCCGCAGGGAAGAGAAGGAGACTGGGCACATAGTAGGATGCCAGCCCTAGCTCTGCCCTCCGGGACACAATTGCACTTGGGCGTACTCACGGGTCACTGCAAAGCCAGCTTGACCAAGAGGTCAAAGGCGACCGGCGTCCCACTGACCCCTGGGGTTTTGGCCTCAGACTTGAGGTGAACCTACAATTCCGGAAGAGCGGGACCGGGTCCCGGGCCCTTCCCTTGTGGCAGCAGCGGCAAGGTGCTGGTGGAAGAGCCCTGGCCAGCATAGGTCAGACAGGAGGGGAGCCAGCTGCCACCCCAAACACACCTGTCCTCCTCACACCTGGCCTACGTCCAACTCTCCACGGCCCTGCCCGGAAGGCTGAACGTAGAAATCCCACAGAGGCGTGCATGCCGTTGAGGGCTCGTGGGTGCCATGGAGGGGCGGTAGATGGCCCAGCCCCAAGTGTACCGATCTTCCTCCCCAAACCTATTCTGTGACGGAAACCCGATGTTCACCTCGTCAAGCAGTCAAGGCGTGGGCAGAGGCCTGACGTCTGCTGCAGGAACACAGTGACATTGAATGCTCTTCCCAAGACAGACAAATCACTAGGGACACACTATGCCAAGCTGCTACCTCCCTGGCCCTTTCCGGACTCTTTGACCCCCACGGACTTTCCCTAGGGATTTTCCACGACACACTTTCTTCTTTCTCTCTCTCTCTCTCTCTCTCTCTCTCTCTCTCTCTGTCTCTCGCTCTCTCTGTCTCTCTCAATCCCATAATCACTCTCTCTCTCGTGCCAGGTTCGCGCCCAGCGCTCTCTCGCCCACTTCTACTGGGGCCTGCTTCCTCTCCTGCTCTCTCTGTCTCAACGTCATTGATTTTCTCGTACTGCCCGGGACGTCTTGCCCACGTGTGCCTTTAAAACGCTAAGAGATGCAACTGAACGTGTGAGACATGGCGCAGATAGGCCGAGAGGCGGCAAGAGAAATGCCCCAGAACTCAAGAACCCGGCCACGCCCTCCGCTTCTACCACCACCAGCAACACCAACCCAGGGGCCTGCTTTCGCGGTCCCCCTAGCCAAGGTGAGGCAAGTCCCACTTGAATGTCATCCCGTTCCTCTTGGGAACGCTGGACCGCGCTCAACCTTAACTGTGCGTTGAGGTGGAAGTTGGATTTCTCTTTGCATGACAGTGTCTCTGCACAAGGCCGTGGAGGGGCACACGGATCCACCTGGCTCGCTCTCTAGCTGGATTCAGGTGGAACGGAGGACCATGAACACTCAGGACTTTTTCTGCTTGGGTCCTGTGCTTTTCAGGTTTCGGGCCTAAGAGGCCCATCACCTCGTTATACCTTTTTTCTGAGTATTAAAAAAAAAAAAAAAAAAAAAAAAAAAAGAAACCTGGACATTCCACCTGTCACCTCAGAAGGGTCCTCGGTGTTCCTTTTCTACTCCTGAATTCAGCGACATAGTGCTGATCTCCATCCATTGGACGCGAGTCCCCGTTCTCTTGGGGACTCCTGGACACTCTGGGAAATGCCAGAAAGCCTCGGGGAATGGCCCCGTCCGCTGCTGTACCAGACCGGGTCCTGCGAAAGATGCATCTTCCGAGCCTCCTCCCTGCACGTCCCGTTGGACCTGCCCCGATTCTACCTCAGGGACCCACTGGAGGAGAGGCACAGGGATGCTGCCTCAGCAGCAGACCCTTCTAGCGCTGAGCAGGCTGTCCCCAGGCAGGCAGAGTCCGACGGGTCCTTCCTCCTGGGACTCCAGCAGGCCTAGGAAAGCAGCGGTCCCCCTCGGCTGATGCCCAGAGAGACTCCATTACGCAAGCTTTGCCACCGAACCCATCGGTCGGTGCGCCTCTGATCACAGGCCAAGGGCCTGCGCACCCCCAAAGACAACCGGGGTCCCCGGAAGGCCCCCAGGCTGAAATGAGCACCACCGGGAATGGCCGGCCTCCAAGACAACTTGGGGGCATGGACACCACAAGACAGGGTCGCAGGTCTCAACGAGGCGGATGCCTGGTGTCTGAGGGGGGCCGGGCCGGGCCTGGCCTCGCCTTGGCGTCCACCTCGCCTGGAAGCGTCTGGGTACGGGCCCCGCAGGATGCCCCGCGGCCCACCTTCCTCCCTAGGCCGCAAGGAGCAACACCCCGGCGCCGGCCAGTCCCGGCGGGCACCGGCGCCACTGGCCACGGAACTCAGCTCTGGCAGTGGCCCCTCCTCACTGGCGTGCAGTGCGGCCGAGGGAGCCGCCCGGGGCCGAGGACCCAACTAGGCCGTCACCCCGGGTGCTCCCACGGAAACGGGCACCAGGCAAACTGCCCACGGCCCCGAGCCCAGGCTCCTTGGCGGAGGCCTCCGCTAGTCCCGCCCAGATCATGGCCGCCACCAGCCTCCCGGGCCTTGGCTTCCTGTACGGCAACCGCCAGGCGTCCCGGCTGTCCAGCTAGACCTGGCGCCTGTGTCTGGGGCTTCCAGGGCGCGAACTGGCGGCGGACCCTGCTTCCCTCGGGCCTCCAGAGACCTCGGATCCGTCCGGGCACCGGTCCTAGTCCTGCCTGCTCCCCCAGGGCAGTCCCAAGCCACTCCTCCCCAGGCGAGCACAGGGACCGGTGCTCGATTGCCAAGCGGGTTCCTCTTGATGGCAGTATTGCTCCAGAAATGCCCACCTGCCCTTCCCCCATGTCCACTCCCTCCGCCCTCTGCGGAGGAAAAAACGCCAAGAGCGCTCCGCACATGGCCCTTCAGCATCTCGGCCGCTTTGGGCCAGCTCTGGCCCACCTGCCGGACCCTGTCCTTGGCAGACGGGACTCGGCAGGGTCCTTCTACTAGCCTGCCTTCCTGACAAACCAGAAAGCGGTCCCCTTGGGCCGCCCTGGGGATGCAGCCCAACTAACCGCATCCCTAACCATGCCTTTGGGATGGGGAGGATGGTGGAACCCGCAGGGAAGAGAAGGAGACTGGGCACATAGTAGGATGCCAGCCCTAGCTCTGCCCTCCGGGACACAATTGCACTTGGGCGTACTCACGGGTCACTGCAAAGCCAGCTTGACCAAGAGGTCAAAGGCGACCGGCGTCCCACTGACCCCTGGGGTTTTGGCCTCAGACTTGAGGTGAACCTACAATTCCGGAAGAGCGGGACCGGGTCCCGGGCCCTTCCCTTGTGGCAGCAGCGGCAAGGTGCTGGTGGAAGAGCCCTGGCCAGCATAGGTCAGACAGGAGGGGAGCCAGCTGCCACCCCAAACACACCTGTCCTCCTCACACCTGGCCTACGTCCAACTCTCCACGGCCCTGCCCGGAAGGCTGAACGTAGAAATCCCACAGAGGCGTGCATGCCGTTGAGGGCTCGTGGGTGCCATGGAGGGGCGGTAGATGGCCCAGCCCCAAGTGTACCGATCTTCCTCCCCAAACCTATTCTGTGACGGAAACCCGATGTTCACCTCGTCAAGCAGTCAAGGCGTGGGCAGAGGCCTGACGTCTGCTGCAGGAACACAGTGACATTGAATGCTCTTCCCAAGACAGACAAATCACTAGGGACACACTATGCCAAGCTGCTACCTCCCTGGCCCTTTCCGGACTCTTTGACCCCCACGGACTTTCCCTAGGGATTTTCCACGACACACTTTCTTCTTTCTCTCTCTCTCTCTCTCTCTCTCTCTCTCTCTCTCTGTCTCTCGCTCTCTCTGTCTCTCTCAATCCCATAATCACTCTCTCTCTCGTGCCAGGTTCGCGCCCAGCGCTCTCTCGCCCACTTCTACTGGGGCCTGCTTCCTCTCCTGCTCTCTCTGTCTCAACGTCATTGATTTTCTCGTACTGCCCGGGACGTCTTGCCCACGTGTGCCTTTAAAACGCTAAGAGATGCAACTGAACGTGTGAGACATGGCGCAGATAGGCCGAGAGGCGGCAAGAGAAATGCCCCAGAACTCAAGAACCCGGCCACGCCCTCCGCTTCTACCACCACCAGCAACACCAACCCAGGGGCCTGCTTTCGCGGTCCCCCTAGCCAAGGTGAGGCAAGTCCCACTTGAATGTCATCCCGTTCCTCTTGGGAACGCTGGACCGCGCTCAACCTTAACTGTGCGTTGAGGTGGAAGTTGGATTTCTCTTTGCATGACAGTGTCTCTGCACAAGGCCGTGGAGGGGCACACGGATCCACCTGGCTCGCTCTCTAGCTGGATTCAGGTGGAACGGAGGACCATGAACACTCAGGACTTTTTCTGCTTGGGTCCTGTGCTTTTCAGGTTTCGGGCCTAAGAGGCCCATCACCTCGTTATACCTTTTTTCTGAGTATTAAAAAAAAAAAAAAAAAAAAAAAAAAAAGAAACCTGGACATTCCACCTGTCACCTCAGAAGGGTCCTCGGTGTTCCTTTTCTACTCCTGAATTCAGCGACATAGTGCTGATCTCCATCCATTGGACGCGAGTCCCCGTTCTCTTGGGGACTCCTGGACACTCTGGGAAATGCCAGAAAGCCTCGGGGAATGGCCCCGTCCGCTGCTGTACCAGACCGGGTCCTGCGAAAGATGCATCTTCCGAGCCTCCTCCCTGCACGTCCCGTTGGACCTGCCCCGATTCTACCTCAGGGACCCACTGGAGGAGAGGCACAGGGATGCTGCCTCAGCAGCAGACCCTTCTAGCGCTGAGCAGGCTGTCCCCAGGCAGGCAGAGTCCGACGGGTCCTTCCTCCTGGGACTCCAGCAGGCCTAGGAAAGCAGCGGTCCCCCTCGGCTGATGCCCAGAGAGACTCCATTACGCAAGCTTTGCCACCGAACCCATCGGTCGGTGCGCCTCTGATCACAGGCCAAGGGCCTGCGCACCCCCAAAGACAACCGGGGTCCCCGGAAGGCCCCCAGGCTGAAATGAGCACCACCGGGAATGGCCGGCCTCCAAGACAACTTGGGGGCATGGACACCACAAGACAGGGTCGCAGGTCTCAACGAGGCGGATGCCTGGTGTCTGAGGGGGGCCGGGCCGGGCCTGGCCTCGCCTTGGCGTCCACCTCGCCTGGAAGCGTCTGGGTACGGGCCCCGCAGGATGCCCCGCGGCCCACCTTCCTCCCTAGGCCGCAAGGAGCAACACCCCGGCGCCGGCCAGTCCCGGCGGGCACCGGCGCCACTGGCCACGGAACTCAGCTCTGGCAGTGGCCCCTCCTCACTGGCGTGCAGTGCGGCCGAGGGAGCCGCCCGGGGCCGAGGACCCAACTAGGCCGTCACCCCGGGTGCTCCCACGGAAACGGGCACCAGGCAAACTGCCCACGGCCCCGAGCCCAGGCTCCTTGGCGGAGGCCTCCGCTAGTCCCGCCCAGATCATGGCCGCCACCAGCCTCCCGGGCCTTGGCTTCCTGTACGGCAACCGCCAGGCGTCCCGGCTGTCCAGCTAGACCTGGCGCCTGTGTCTGGGGCTTCCAGGGCGCGAACTGGCGGCGGACCCTGCTTCCCTCGGGCCTCCAGAGACCTCGGATCCGTCCGGGCACCGGTCCTAGTCCTGCCTGCTCCCCCAGGGCAGTCCCAAGCCACTCCTCCCCAGGCGAGCACAGGGACCGGTGCTCGATTGCCAAGCGGGTTCCTCTTGATGGCAGTATTGCTCCAGAAATGCCCACCTGCCCTTCCCCCATGTCCACTCCCTCCGCCCTCTGCGGAGGAAAAAACGCCAAGAGCGCTCCGCACATGGCCCTTCAGCATCTCGGCCGCTTTGGGCCAGCTCTGGCCCACCTGCCGGACCCTGTCCTTGGCAGACGGGACTCGGCAGGGTCCTTCTACTAGCCTGCCTTCCTGACAAACCAGAAAGCGGTCCCCTTGGGCCGCCCTGGGGATGCAGCCCAACTAACCGCATCCCTAACCATGCCTTTGGGATGGGGAGGATGGTGGAACCCGCAGGGAAGAGAAGGAGACTGGGCACATAGTAGGATGCCAGCCCTAGCTCTGCCCTCCGGGACACAATTGCACTTGGGCGTACTCACGGGTCACTGCAAAGCCAGCTTGACCAAGAGGTCAAAGGCGACCGGCGTCCCACTGACCCCTGGGGTTTTGGCCTCAGACTTGAGGTGAACCTACAATTCCGGAAGAGCGGGACCGGGTCCCGGGCCCTTCCCTTGTGGCAGCAGCGGCAAGGTGCTGGTGGAAGAGCCCTGGCCAGCATAGGTCAGACAGGAGGGGAGCCAGCTGCCACCCCAAACACACCTGTCCTCCTCACACCTGGCCTACGTCCAACTCTCCACGGCCCTGCCCGGAAGGCTGGACGTAGAAATCCCACAGAGGCGTGCATGCCGTTGAGGGCTCGTGGGTGCCATGGAGGGGCGGTAGATGGCCCAGCCCCAAGTGTACCGATCTTCCTCCCCAAACCTATTCTGTGACGGAAACCCGATGTTCACCTCGTCAAGCAGTCAAGGCGTGGGCAGAGGCCTGACGTCTGCTGCAGGAACACAGTGACATTGAATGCTCTTCCCAAGACAGACAAATCACTAGGGACACACTATGCCAAGCTGCTACCTCCCTGGCCCTTTCCGGACTCTTTGACCCCCACGGACTTTCCCTAGGGATTTTCCACGACACACTTTCTTCTTTCTCTCTCTCTCTCTCTCTCTCTCTCTCTCTGTCTCTCGCTCTCTCTGTCTCTCTCAATCCCATAATCACTCTCTCTCTCGTGCCAGGTTCGCGCCCAGCGCTCTCTCGCCCACTTCTACTGGGGCCTGCTTCCTCTCCTGCTCTCTCTGTCTCAACGTCATTGATTTTCTCGTACTGCCCGGGACGTCTTGCCCACGTGTGCCTTTAAAACGCTAAGAGATGCAACTGAACGTGTGAGACATGGCGCAGATAGGCCGAGAGGCGGCAAGAGAAATGCCCCAGAACTCAAGAACCCGGCCACGCCCTCCGCTTCTACCACCACCAGCAACACCAACCCAGGGGCCTGCTTTCGCGGTCCCCCTAGCCAAGGTGAGGCAAGTCCCACTTGAATGTCATCCCGTTCCTCTTGGGAACGCTGGACCGCGCTCAACCTTAACTGTGCGTTGAGGTGGAAGTTGGATTTCTCTTTGCATGACAGTGTCTCTGCACAAGGCCGTGGAGGGGCACACGGATCCACCTGGCTCGCTCTCTAGCTGGATTCAGGTGGAACGGAGGACCATGAACACTCAGGACTTTTTCTGCTTGGGTCCTGTGCTTTTCAGGTTTCGGGCCTAAGAGGCCCATCACCTCGTTATACCTTTTTTCTGAGTATTAAAAAAAAAAAAAAAAAAAAAAAAAAAAGAAACCTGGACATTCCACCTGTCACCTCAGAAGGGTCCTCGGTGTTCCTTTTCTACTCCTGAATTCAGCGACATAGTGCTGATCTCCATCCATTGGACGCGAGTCCCCGTTCTCTTGGGGACTCCTGGACACTCTGGGAAATGCCAGAAAGCCTCGGGGAATGGCCCCGTCCGCTGCTGTACCAGACCGGGTCCTGCGAAAGATGCATCTTCCGAGCCTCCTCCCTGCACGTCCCGTTGGACCTGCCCCGATTCTACCTCAGGGACCCACTGGAGGAGAGGCACAGGGATGCTGCCTCAGCAGCAGACCCTTCTAGCGCTGAGCAGGCTGTCCCCAGGCAGGCAGAGTCCGACGGGTCCTTCCTCCTGGGACTCCAGCAGGCCTAGGAAAGCAGCGGTCCCCCTCGGCTGATGCCCAGAGAGACTCCATTACGCAAGCTTTGCCACCGAACCCATCGGTCGGTGCGCCTCTGATCACAGGCCAAGGGCCTGCGCACCCCCAAAGACAACCGGGGTCCCCGGAAGGCCCCCAGGCTGAAATGAGCACCACCGGGAATGGCCGGCCTCCAAGACAACTTGGGGGCATGGACACCACAAGACAGGGTCGCAGGTCTCAACGAGGCGGATGCCTGGTGTCTGAGGGGGGCCGGGCCGGGCCTGGCCTCGCCTTGGCGTCCACCTCGCCTGGAAGCGTCTGGGTACGGGCCCCGCAGGATGCCCCGCGGCCCACCTTCCTCCCTAGGCCGCAAGGAGCAACACCCCGGCGCCGGCCAGTCCCGGCGGGCACCGGCGCCACTGGCCACGGAACTCAGCTCTGGCAGTGGCCCCTCCTCACTGGCGTGCAGTGCGGCCGAGGGAGCCGCCCGGGGCCGAGGACCCAACTAGGCCGTCACCCCGGGTGCTCCCACGGAAACGGGCACCAGGCAAACTGCCCACGGCCCCGAGCCCAGGCTCCTTGGCGGAGGCCTCCGCTAGTCCCGCCCAGATCATGGCCGCCACCAGCCTCCCGGGCCTTGGCTTCCTGTACGGCAACCGCCAGGCGTCCCGGCTGTCCAGCTAGACCTGGCGCCTGTGTCTGGGGCTTCCAGGGCGCGAACTGGCGGCGGACCCTGCTTCCCTCGGGCCTCCAGAGACCTCGGATCCGTCCGGGCACCGGTCCTAGTCCTGCCTGCTCCCCCAGGGCAGTCCCAAGCCACTCCTCCCCAGGCGAGCACAGGGACCGGTGCTCGATTGCCAAGCGGGTTCCTCTTGATGGCAGTATTGCTCCAGAAATGCCCACCTGCCCTTCCCCCATGTCCACTCCCTCCGCCCTCTGCGGAGGAAAAAACGCCAAGAGCGCTCCGCACATGGCCCTTCAGCATCTCGGCCGCTTTGGGCCAGCTCTGGCCCACCTGCCGGACCCTGTCCTTGGCAGACGGGACTCGGCAGGGTCCTTCTACTAGCCTGCCTTCCTGACAAACCAGAAAGCGGTCCCCTTGGGCCGCCCTGGGGATGCAGCCCAACTAACCGCATCCCTAACCATGCCTTTGGGATGGGGAGGATGGTGGAACCCGCAGGGAAGAGAAGGAGACTGGGCACATAGTAGGATGCCAGCCCTAGCTCTGCCCTCCGGGACACAATTGCACTTGGGCGTACTCACGGGTCACTGCAAAGCCAGCTTGACCAAGAGGTCAAAGGCGACCGGCGTCCCACTGACCCCTGGGGTTTTGGCCTCAGACTTGAGGTGAACCTACAATTCCGGAAGAGCGGGACCGGGTCCCGGGCCCTTCCCTTGTGGCAGCAGCGGCAAGGTGCTGGTGGAAGAGCCCTGGCCAGCATAGGTCAGACAGGAGGGGAGCCAGCTGCCACCCCAAACACACCTGTCCTCCTCACACCTGGCCTACGTCCAACTCTCCACGGCCCTGCCCGGAAGGCTGGACGTAGAAATCCCACAGAGGCGTGCATGCCGTTGAGGGCTCGTGGGTGCCATGGAGGGGCGGTAGATGGCCCAGCCCCAAGTGTACCGATCTTCCTCCCCAAACCTATTCTGTGACGGAAACCCGATGTTCACCTCGTCAAGCAGTCAAGGCGTGGGCAGAGGCCTGACGTCTGCTGCAGGAACACAGTGACATTGAATGCTCTTCCCAAGACAGACAAATCACTAGGGACACACTATGCCAAGCTGCTACCTCCCTGGCCCTTTCCGGACTCTTTGACCCCCACGGACTTTCCCTAGGGATTTTCCACGACACACTTTCTTCTTTCTCTCTCTCTCTCTCTCTCTCTCTCTCTCTCTCTCTCTCTGTCTCTCGCTCTCTCTGTCTCTCTCAATCCCATAATCACTCTCTCTCTCGTGCCAGGTTCGCGCCCAGCGCTCTCTCGCCCACTTCTACTGGGGCCTGCTTCCTCTCCTGCTCTCTCTGTCTCAACGTCATTGATTTTCTCGTACTGCCCGGGACGTCTTGCCCACGTGTGCCTTTAAAACGCTAAGAGATGCAACTGAACGTGTGAGACATGGCGCAGATAGGCCGAGAGGCGGCAAGAGAAATGCCCCAGAACTCAAGAACCCGGCCACGCCCTCCGCTTCTACCACCACCAGCAACACCAACCCAGGGGCCTGCTTTCGCGGTCCCCCTAGCCAAGGTGAGGCAAGTCCCACTTGAATGTCATCCCGTTCCTCTTGGGAACGCTGGACCGCGCTCAACCTTAACTGTGCGTTGAGGTGGAAGTTGGATTTCTCTTTGCATGACAGTGTCTCTGCACAAGGCCGTGGAGGGGCACACGGATCCACCTGGCTCGCTCTCTAGCTGGATTCAGGTGGAACGGAGGACCATGAACACTCAGGACTTTTTCTGCTTGGGTCCTGTGCTTTTCAGGTTTCGGGCCTAAGAGGCCCATCACCTCGTTATACCTTTTTTCTGAGTATTAAAAAAAAAAAAAAAAAAAAAAAAAAAAGAAACCTGGACATTCCACCTGTCACCTCAGAAGGGTCCTCGGTGTTCCTTTTCTACTCCTGAATTCAGCGACATAGTGCTGATCTCCATCCATTGGACGCGAGTCCCCGTTCTCTTGGGGACTCCTGGACACTCTGGGAAATGCCAGAAAGCCTCGGGGAATGGCCCCGTCCGCTGCTGTACCAGACCGGGTCCTGCGAAAGATGCATCTTCCGAGCCTCCTCCCTGCACGTCCCGTTGGACCTGCCCCGATTCTACCTCAGGGACCCACTGGAGGAGAGGCACAGGGATGCTGCCTCAGCAGCAGACCCTTCTAGCGCTGAGCAGGCTGTCCCCAGGCAGGCAGAGTCCGACGGGTCCTTCCTCCTGGGACTCCAGCAGGCCTAGGAAAGCAGCGGTCCCCCTCGGCTGATGCCCAGAGAGACTCCATTACGCAAGCTTTGCCACCGAACCCATCGGTCGGTGCGCCTCTGATCACAGGCCAAGGGCCTGCGCACCCCCAAAGACAACCGGGGTCCCCGGAAGGCCCCCAGGCTGAAATGAGCACCACCGGGAATGGCCGGCCTCCAAGACAACTTGGGGGCATGGACACCACAAGACAGGGTCGCAGGTCTCAACGAGGCGGATGCCTGGTGTCTGAGGGGGGCCGGGCCGGGCCTGGCCTCGCCTTGGCGTCCACCTCGCCTGGAAGCGTCTGGGTACGGGCCCCGCAGGATGCCCCGCGGCCCACCTTCCTCCCTAGGCCGCAAGGAGCAACACCCCGGCGCCGGCCAGTCCCGGCGGGCACCGGCGCCACTGGCCACGGAACTCAGCTCTGGCAGTGGCCCCTCCTCACTGGCGTGCAGTGCGGCCGAGGGAGCCGCCCGGGGCCGAGGACCCAACTAGGCCGTCACCCCGGGTGCTCCCACGGAAACGGGCACCAGGCAAACTGCCCACGGCCCCGAGCCCAGGCTCCTTGGCGGAGGCCTCCGCTAGTCCCGCCCAGATCATGGCCGCCACCAGCCTCCCGGGCCTTGGCTTCCTGTACGGCAACCGCCAGGCGTCCCGGCTGTCCAGCTAGACCTGGCGCCTGTGTCTGGGGCTTCCAGGGCGCGAACTGGCGGCGGACCCTGCTTCCCTCGGGCCTCCAGAGACCTCGGATCCGTCCGGGCACCGGTCCTAGTCCTGCCTGCTCCCCCAGGGCAGTCCCAAGCCACTCCTCCCCAGGCGAGCACAGGGACCGGTGCTCGATTGCCAAGCGGGTTCCTCTTGATGGCAGTATTGCTCCAGAAATGCCCACCTGCCCTTCCCCCATGTCCACTCCCTCCGCCCTCTGCGGAGGAAAAAACGCCAAGAGCGCTCCGCACATGGCCCTTCAGCATCTCGGCCGCTTTGGGCCAGCTCTGGCCCACCTGCCGGACCCTGTCCTTGGCAGACGGGACTCGGCAGGGTCCTTCTACTAGCCTGCCTTCCTGACAAACCAGAAAGCGGTCCCCTTGGGCCGCCCTGGGGATGCAGCCCAACTAACCGCATCCCTAACCATGCCTTTGGGATGGGGAGGATGGTGGAACCCGCAGGGAAGAGAAGGAGACTGGGCACATAGTAGGATGCCAGCCCTAGCTCTGCCCTCCGGGACACAATTGCACTTGGGCGTACTCACGGGTCACTGCAAAGCCAGCTTGACCAAGAGGTCAAAGGCGACCGGCGTCCCACTGACCCCTGGGGTTTTGGCCTCAGACTTGAGGTGAACCTACAATTCCGGAAGAGCGGGACCGGGTCCCGGGCCCTTCCCTTGTGGCAGCAGCGGCAAGGTGCTGGTGGAAGAGCCCTGGCCAGCATAGGTCAGACAGGAGGGGAGCCAGCTGCCACCCCAAACACACCTGTCCTCCTCACACCTGGCCTACGTCCAACTCTCCACGGCCCTGCCCGGAAGGCTGAACGTAGAAATCCCACAGAGGCGTGCATGCCGTTGAGGGCTCGTGGGTGCCATGGAGGGGCGGTAGATGGCCCAGCCCCAAGTGTACCGATCTTCCTCCCCAAACCTATTCTGTGACGGAAACCCGATGTTCACCTCGTCAAGCAGTCAAGGCGTGGGCAGAGGCCTGACGTCTGCTGCAGGAACACAGTGACATTGAATGCTCTTCCCAAGACAGACAAATCACTAGGGACACACTATGCCAAGCTGCTACCTCCCTGGCCCTTTCCGGACTCTTTGACCCCCACGGACTTTCCCTAGGGATTTTCCACGACACACTTTCTTCTTTCTCTCTCTCTCTCTCTCTCTCTCTCTCTCTCTCTCTGTCTCTCGCTCTCTCTGTCTCTCTCAATCCCATAATCACTCTCTCTCTCGTGCCAGGTTCGCGCCCAGCGCTCTCTCGCCCACTTCTACTGGGGCCTGCTTCCTCTCCTGCTCTCTCTGTCTCAACGTCATTGATTTTCTCGTACTGCCCGGGACGTCTTGCCCACGTGTGCCTTTAAAACGCTAAGAGATGCAACTGAACGTGTGAGACATGGCGCAGATAGGCCGAGAGGCGGCAAGAGAAATGCCCCAGAACTCAAGAACCCGGCCACGCCCTCCGCTTCTACCACCACCAGCAACACCAACCCAGGGGCCTGCTTTCGCGGTCCCCCTAGCCAAGGTGAGGCAAGTCCCACTTGAATGTCATCCCGTTCCTCTTGGGAACGCTGGACCGCGCTCAACCTTAACTGTGCGTTGAGGTGGAAGTTGGATTTCTCTTTGCATGACAGTGTCTCTGCACAAGGCCGTGGAGGGGCACACGGATCCACCTGGCTCGCTCTCTAGCTGGATTCAGGTGGAACGGAGGACCATGAACACTCAGGACTTTTTCTGCTTGGGTCCTGTGCTTTTCAGGTTTCGGGCCTAAGAGGCCCATCACCTCGTTATACCTTTTTTCTGAGTATTAAAAAAAAAAAAAAAAAAAAAAAAAAAAGAAACCTGGACATTCCACCTGTCACCTCAGAAGGGTCCTCGGTGTTCCTTTTCTACTCCTGAATTCAGCGACATAGTGCTGATCTCCATCCATTGGACGCGAGTCCCCGTTCTCTTGGGGACTCCTGGACACTCTGGGAAATGCCAGAAAGCCTCGGGGAATGGCCCCGTCCGCTGCTGTACCAGACCGGGTCCTGCGAAAGATGCATCTTCCGAGCCTCCTCCCTGCACGTCCCGTTGGACCTGCCCCGATTCTACCTCAGGGACCCACTGGAGGAGAGGCACAGGGATGCTGCCTCAGCAGCAGACCCTTCTAGCGCTGAGCAGGCTGTCCCCAGGCAGGCAGAGTCCGACGGGTCCTTCCTCCTGGGACTCCAGCAGGCCTAGGAAAGCAGCGGTCCCCCTCGGCTGATGCCCAGAGAGACTCCATTACGCAAGCTTTGCCACCGAACCCATCGGTCGGTGCGCCTCTGATCACAGGCCAAGGGCCTGCGCACCCCCAAAGACAACCGGGGTCCCCGGAAGGCCCCCAGGCTGAAATGAGCACCACCGGGAATGGCCGGCCTCCAAGACAACTTGGGGGCATGGACACCACAAGACAGGGTCGCAGGTCTCAACGAGGCGGATGCCTGGTGTCTGAGGGGGGCCGGGCCGGGCCTGGCCTCGCCTTGGCGTCCACCTCGCCTGGAAGCGTCTGGGTACGGGCCCCGCAGGATGCCCCGCGGCCCACCTTCCTCCCTAGGCCGCAAGGAGCAACACCCCGGCGCCGGCCAGTCCCGGCGGGCACCGGCGCCACTGGCCACGGAACTCAGCTCTGGCAGTGGCCCCTCCTCACTGGCGTGCAGTGCGGCCGAGGGAGCCGCCCGGGGCCGAGGACCCAACTAGGCCGTCACCCCGGGTGCTCCCACGGAAACGGGCACCAGGCAAACTGCCCACGGCCCCGAGCCCAGGCTCCTTGGCGGAGGCCTCCGCTAGTCCCGCCCAGATCATGGCCGCCACCAGCCTCCCGGGCCTTGGCTTCCTGTACGGCAACCGCCAGGCGTCCCGGCTGTCCAGCTAGACCTGGCGCCTGTGTCTGGGGCTTCCAGGGCGCGAACTGGCGGCGGACCCTGCTTCCCTCGGGCCTCCAGAGACCTCGGATCCGTCCGGGCACCGGTCCTAGTCCTGCCTGCTCCCCCAGGGCAGTCCCAAGCCACTCCTCCCCAGGCGAGCACAGGGACCGGTGCTCGATTGCCAAGCGGGTTCCTCTTGATGGCAGTATTGCTCCAGAAATGCCCACCTGCCCTTCCCCCATGTCCACTCCCTCCGCCCTCTGCGGAGGAAAAAACGCCAAGAGCGCTCCGCACATGGCCCTTCAGCATCTCGGCCGCTTTGGGCCAGCTCTGGCCCACCTGCCGGACCCTGTCCTTGGCAGACGGGACTCGGCAGGGTCCTTCTACTAGCCTGCCTTCCTGACAAACCAGAAAGCGGTCCCCTTGGGCCGCCCTGGGGATGCAGCCCAACTAACCGCATCCCTAACCATGCCTTTGGGATGGGGAGGATGGTGGAACCCGCAGGGAAGAGAAGGAGACTGGGCACATAGTAGGATGCCAGCCCTAGCTCTGCCCTCCGGGACACAATTGCACTTGGGCGTACTCACGGGTCACTGCAAAGCCAGCTTGACCAAGAGGTCAAAGGCGACCGGCGTCCCACTGACCCCTGGGGTTTTGGCCTCAGACTTGAGGTGAACCTACAATTCCGGAAGAGCGGGACCGGGTCCCGGGCCCTTCCCTTGTGGCAGCAGCGGCAAGGTGCTGGTGGAAGAGCCCTGGCCAGCATAGGTCAGACAGGAGGGGAGCCAGCTGCCACCCCAAACACACCTGTCCTCCTCACACCTGGCCTACGTCCAACTCTCCACGGCCCTGCCCGGAAGGCTGGACGTAGAAATCCCACAGAGGCGTGCATGCCGTTGAGGGCTCGTGGGTGCCATGGAGGGGCGGTAGATGGCCCAGCCCCAAGTGTACCGATCTTCCTCCCCAAACCTATTCTGTGACGGAAACCCGATGTTCACCTCGTCAAGCAGTCAAGGCGTGGGCAGAGGCCTGACGTCTGCTGCAGGAACACAGTGACATTGAATGCTCTTCCCAAGACAGACAAATCACTAGGGTCACACTATGCCAAGCTGCTACCTCCCTGGCCCTTTCTGGACTCTTTGACCCCCACGGACTTTCCCTAGGGATTTTCCACGACACACTTTCTTCTGTCTCTCTCTCTCTCTCTCTCTCTCTCTCTCTCTCTCTCTCTCTGTCTCTCGCTCTCTCTGTCTCTCTCAATCCCATAATCACTCTCTCTCTCGTGCCAGGTTCGCGCCCAGCGCTCTCTCGCCCACTTCTACTGGGGCCTGCTTCCTCTCCTGCTCTCTCTGTCTCAACGTCATTGATTTTCTCGTACTGCCCGGGACGTCTTGCCCACGTGTGCCTTTAAAACGCTAAGAGATGCAACTGAACGTGTGAGACATGGCGCAGATAGGCCGAGAGGCGGCAAGAGAAATGCCCCAGAACTCAAGAACCCGGCCACGCCCTCCGCTTCTACCACCACCAGCAACACCAACCCAGGGGCCTGCTTTCGCGGTCCCCCTAGCCAAGGTGAGGCAAGTCCCACTTGAATGTCATCCCGTTCCTCTTGGGAACGCTGGACCGCGCTCAACCTTAACTGTGCGTTGAGGTGGAAGTTGGATTTCTCTTTGCATGACAGTGTCTCTGCACAAGGCCGTGGAGGGGCACACGGATCCACCTGGCTCGCTCTCTAGCTGGATTCAGGTGGAACGGAGGACCATGAACACTCAGGACTTTTTCTGCTTGGGTCCTGTGCTTTTCAGGTTTCGGGCCGAAGAGGCCCATCACCTCCTTATACCTTTTTTCTGAGTATTAAAAAAAAAAAAAAAAAAAAAAAAAAGAAACCTGGACATTCCACCTGTCACCTCAGAAGGGTCCTCGGTGTTCCTTTTCTACTCCTGAATTCAGCGACATAGTGCTGATCTCCATCCATTGGACGCGAGTCCCCGTTCTCTTGGGGACTCCTGGACACTCTGGGAAATGCCAGAAAGCCTCGGGGAATGGCCCCGTCCGCTGCTGTACCAGACCGGGTCCTGCGAAAGATGCATCTTCCGAGCCTCCTCCCTGCACGTCCCGTTGGACCTGCCCCGATTCTACCTCAGGGACCCACTGGAGGAGAGGCACAGGGATGCTGCCTCAGCAGCAGACCCTTCTAGCGCTGAGCAGGCTGTCCCCAGGCAGGCAGAGTCCGACGGGTCCTTCCTCCTGGGACTCCAGCAGGCCTAGGAAAGCAGCGGTCCCCCTCGGCTGATGCCCAGAGAGACTCCATTACGCAAGCTTTGCCACCGAACCCATCGGTCGGTGCGCCTCTGATCACAGGCCAAGGGCCTGCGCACCCCCAAAGACAACCGGGGTCCCCGGAAGGCCCCCAGGCTGAAATGAGCACCACCGGGAATGGCCGGCCTCCAAGACAACTTGGGGGCATGGACACCACAAGACAGGGTCGCAGGTCTCAACGAGGCGGATGCCTGGTGTCTGAGGGGGGCCGGGCCGGGCCTGGCCTCGCCTTGGCGTCCACCTCGCCTGGAAGCGTCTGGGTACGGGCCCCGCAGGATGCCCCGCGGCCCACCTTCCTCCCTAGGCCGCAAGGAGCAACACCCCGGCGCCGGCCAGTCCCGGCGGGCACCGGCGCCACTGGCCACGGAACTCAGCTCTGGCAGTGGCCCCTCCTCACTGGCGTGCAGTGCGGCCGAGGGAGCCGCCCGGGGCCGAGGACCCAACTAGGCCGTCACCCCGGGTGCTCCCACGGAAACGGGCACCAGGCAAACTGCCCACGGCCCCGAGCCCAGGCTCCTTGGCGGAGGCCTCCGCTAGTCCCGCCCAGATCATGGCCGCCACCAGCCTCCCGGGCCTTGGCTTCCTGTACGGCAACCGCCAGGCGTCCCGGCTGTCCAGCTAGACCTGGCGCCTGTGTCTGGGGCTTCCAGGGCGCGAACTGGCGGCGGACCCTGCTTCCCTCGGGCCTCCAGAGACCTCGGATCCGTCCGGGCACCGGTCCTAGTCCTGCCTGCTCCCCCAGGGCAGTCCCAAGCCACTCCTCCCCAGGCGAGCACAGGGACCGGTGCTCGATTGCCAAGCGGGTTCCTCTTGATGGCAGTATTGCTCCAGAAATGCCCACCTGCCCTTCCCCCATGTCCACTCCCTCCGCCCTCTGCGGAGGAAAAAACGCCAAGAGCGCTCCGCACATGGCCCTTCAGCATCTCGGCCGCTTTGGGCCAGCTCTGGCCCACCTGCCGGACCCTGTCCTTGGCAGACGGGACTCGGCAGGGTCCTTCTACTAGCCTGCCTTCCTGACAAACCAGAAAGCGGTCCCCTTGGGCCGCCCTGGGGATGCAGCCCAACTAACCGCATCCCTAACCATGCCTTTGGGATGGGGAGGATGGTGGAACCCGCAGGGAAGAGAAGGAGACTGGGCACATAGTAGGATGCCAGCCCTAGCTCTGCCCTCCGGGACACAATTGCACTTGGGCGTACTCACGGGTCACTGCAAAGCCAGCTTGACCAAGAGGTCAAAGGCGACCGGCGTCCCACTGACCCCTGGGGTTTTGGCCTCAGACTTGAGGTGAACCTACAATTCCGGAAGAGCGGGACCGGGTCCCGGGCCCTTCCCTTGTGGCAGCAGCGGCAAGGTGCTGGTGGAAGAGCCCTGGCCAGCATAGGTCAGACAGGAGGGGAGCCAGCTGCCACCCCAAACACACCTGTCCTCCTCACACCTGGCCTACGTCCAACTCTCCACGGCCCTGCCCGGAAGGCTGGACGTAGAAATCCCACAGAGGCGTGCATGCCGTTGAGGGCTCGTGGGTGCCATGGAGGGGCGGTAGATGGCCCAGCCCCAAGTGTACCGATCTTCCTCCCCAAACCTATTCTGTGACGGAAACCCGATGTTCACCTCGTCAAGCAGTCAAGGCGTGGGCAGAGGCCTGACGTCTGCTGCAGGAACACAGTGACATTGAATGCTCTTCCCAAGACAGACAAATCACTAGGGACACACTATGCCAAGCTGCTACCTCCCTGGCCCTTTCCGGACTCTTTGACCCCCACGGACTTTCCCTAGGGATTTTCCACGACACACTTTCTTCTCTCTCTCTCTCTCTCTCTCTCTCTCTCTCTCTCTGTCTCTCGCTCTCTCTGTCTCTCTCAATCCCATAATCACTCTCTCTCTCGTGCCAGGTTCGCGCCCAGCGCTCTCTCGCCCACTTCTACTGGGGCCTGCTTCCTCTCCTGCTCTCTCTGTCTCAACGTCATTGATTTTCTCGTACTGCCCGGGACGTCTTGCCCACGTGTGCCTTTAAAACGCTAAGAGATGCAACTGAACGTGTGAGACATGGCGCAGATAGGCCGAGAGGCGGCAAGAGAAATGCCCCAGAACTCAAGAACCCGGCCACGCCCTCCGCTTCTACCACCACCAGCAACACCAACCCAGGGGCCTGCTTTCGCGGTCCCCCTAGCCAAGGTGAGGCAAGTCCCACTTGAATGTCATCCCGTTCCTCTTGGGAACGCTGGACCGCGCTCAACCTTAACTGTGCGTTGAGGTGGAAGTTGGATTTCTCTTTGCATGACAGTGTCTCTGCACAAGGCCGTGGAGGGGCACACGGATCCACCTGGCTCGCTCTCTAGCTGGATTCAGGTGGAACGGAGGACCATGAACACTCAGGACTTTTTCTGCTTGGGTCCTGTGCTTTTCAGGTTTCGGGCCTAAGAGGCCCATCACCTCGTTATACCTTTTTTCTGAGTATTAAAAAAAAAAAAAAAAAAAAAAAAAAAAGAAACCTGGACATTCCACCTGTCACCTCAGAAGGGTCCTCGGTGTTCCTTTTCTACTCCTGAATTCAGCGACATAGTGCTGATCTCCATCCATTGGACGCGAGTCCCCGTTCTCTTGGGGACTCCTGGACACTCTGGGAAATGCCAGAAAGCCTCGGGGAATGGCCCCGTCCGCTGCTGTACCAGACCGGGTCCTGCGAAAGATGCATCTTCCGAGCCTCCTCCCTGCACGTCCCGTTGGACCTGCCCCGATTCTACCTCAGGGACCCACTGGAGGAGAGGCACAGGGATGCTGCCTCAGCAGCAGACCCTTCTAGCGCTGAGCAGGCTGTCCCCAGGCAGGCAGAGTCCGACGGGTCCTTCCTCCTGGGACTCCAGCAGGCCTAGGAAAGCAGCGGTCCCCCTCGGCTGATGCCCAGAGAGACTCCATTACGCAAGCTTTGCCACCGAACCCATCGGTCGGTGCGCCTCTGATCACAGGCCAAGGGCCTGCGCACCCCCAAAGACAACCGGGGTCCCCGGAAGGCCCCCAGGCTGAAATGAGCACCACCGGGAATGGCCGGCCTCCAAGACAACTTGGGGGCATGGACACCACAAGACAGGGTCGCAGGTCTCAACGAGGCGGATGCCTGGTGTCTGAGGGGGGCCGGGCCGGGCCTGGCCTCGCCTTGGCGTCCACCTCGCCTGGAAGCGTCTGGGTACGGGCCCCGCAGGATGCCCCGCGGCCCACCTTCCTCCCTAGGCCGCAAGGAGCAACACCCCGGCGCCGGCCAGTCCCGGCGGGCACCGGCGCCACTGGCCACGGAACTCAGCTCTGGCAGTGGCCCCTCCTCACTGGCGTGCAGTGCGGCCGAGGGAGCCGCCCGGGGCCGAGGACCCAACTAGGCCGTCACCCCGGGTGCTCCCACGGAAACGGGCACCAGGCAAACTGCCCACGGCCCCGAGCCCAGGCTCCTTGGCGGAGGCCTCCGCTAGTCCCGCCCAGATCATGGCCGCCACCAGCCTCCCGGGCCTTGGCTTCCTGTACGGCAACCGCCAGGCGTCCCGGCTGTCCAGCTAGACCTGGCGCCTGTGTCTGGGGCTTCCAGGGCGCGAACTGGCGGCGGACCCTGCTTCCCTCGGGCCTCCAGAGACCTCGGATCCGTCCGGGCACCGGTCCTAGTCCTGCCTGCTCCCCCAGGGCAGTCCCAAGCCACTCCTCCCCAGGCGAGCACAGGGACCGGTGCTCGATTGCCAAGCGGGTTCCTCTTGATGGCAGTATTGCTCCAGAAATGCCCACCTGCCCTTCCCCCATGTCCACTCCCTCCGCCCTCTGCGGAGGAAAAAACGCCAAGAGCGCTCCGCACATGGCCCTTCAGCATCTCGGCCGCTTTGGGCCAGCTCTGGCCCACCTGCCGGACCCTGTCCTTGGCAGACGGGACTCGGCAGGGTCCTTCTACTAGCCTGCCTTCCTGACAAACCAGAAAGCGGTCCCCTTGGGCCGCCCTGGGGATGCAGCCCAACTAACCGCATCCCTAACCATGCCTTTGGGATGGGGAGGATGGTGGAACCCGCAGGGAAGAGAAGGAGACTGGGCACATAGTAGGATGCCAGCCCTAGCTCTGCCCTCCGGGACACAATTGCACTTGGGCGTACTCACGGGTCACTGCAAAGCCAGCTTGACCAAGAGGTCAAAGGCGACCGGCGTCCCACTGACCCCTGGGGTTTTGGCCTCAGACTTGAGGTGAACCTACAATTCCGGAAGAGCGGGACCGGGTCCCGGGCCCTTCCCTTGTGGCAGCAGCGGCAAGGTGCTGGTGGAAGAGCCCTGGCCAGCATAGGTCAGACAGGAGGGGAGCCAGCTGCCACCCCAAACACACCTGTCCTCCTCACACCTGGCCTACGTCCAACTCTCCACGGCCCTGCCCGGAAGGCTGGACGTAGAAATCCCACAGAGGCGTGCATGCCGTTGAGGGCTCGTGGGTGCCATGGAGGGGCGGTAGATGGCCCAGCCCCAAGTGTACCGATCTTCCTCCCCAAACCTATTCTGTGACGGAAACCCGATGTTCACCTCGTCAAGCAGTCAAGGCGTGGGCAGAGGCCTGACGTCTGCTGCAGGAACACAGTGACATTGAATGCTCTTCCCAAGACAGACAAATCACTAGGGACACACTATGCCAAGCTGCTACCTCCCTGGCCCTTTCCGGACTCTTTGACCCCCACGGACTTTCCCTAGGGATTTTCCACGACACACTTTCTTCTTTCTCTCTCTCTCTCTCTCTCTCTCTCTCTCTCTCTCTCTCTGTCTCTCGCTCTCTCTGTCTCTCTCAATCCCATAATCACTCTCTCTCTCGTGCCAGGTTCGCGCCCAGCGCTCTCTCGCCCACTTCTACTGGGGCCTGCTTCCTCTCCTGCTCTCTCTGTCTCAACGTCATTGATTTTCTCGTACTGCCCGGGACGTCTTGCCCACGTGTGCCTTTAAAACGCTAAGAGATGCAACTGAACGTGTGAGACATGGCGCAGATAGGCCGAGAGGCGGCAAGAGAAATGCCCCAGAACTCAAGAACCCGGCCACGCCCTCCGCTTCTACCACCACCAGCAACACCAACCCAGGGGCCTGCTTTCGCGGTCCCCCTAGCCAAGGTGAGGCAAGTCCCACTTGAATGTCATCCCGTTCCTCTTGGGAACGCTGGACCGCGCTCAACCTTAACTGTGCGTTGAGGTGGAAGTTGGATTTCTCTTTGCATGACAGTGTCTCTGCACAAGGCCGTGGAGGGGCACACGGATCCACCTGGCTCGCTCTCTAGCTGGATTCAGGTGGAACGGAGGACCATGAACACTCAGGACTTTTTCTGCTTGGGTCCTGTGCTTTTCAGGTTTCGGGCCTAAGAGGCCCATCACCTCGTTATACCTTTTTTCTGAGTATTAAAAAAAAAAAAAAAAAAAAAAAAAAAGAAACCTGGACATTCCACCTGTCACCTCAGAAGGGTCCTCGGTGTTCCTTTTCTACTCCTGAATTCAGCGACATAGTGCTGATCTCCATCCATTGGACGCGAGTCCCCGTTCTCTTGGGGACTCCTGGACACTCTGGGAAATGCCAGAAAGCCTCGGGGAATGGCCCCGTCCGCTGCTGTACCAGACCGGGTCCTGCGAAAGATGCATCTTCCGAGCCTCCTCCCTGCACGTCCCGTTGGACCTGCCCCGATTCTACCTCAGGGACCCACTGGAGGAGAGGCACAGGGATGCTGCCTCAGCAGCAGACCCTTCTAGCGCTGAGCAGGCTGTCCCCAGGCAGGCAGAGTCCGACGGGTCCTTCCTCCTGGGACTCCAGCAGGCCTAGGAAAGCAGCGGTCCCCCTCGGCTGATGCCCAGAGAGACTCCATTACGCAAGCTTTGCCACCGAACCCATCGGTCGGTGCGCCTCTGATCACAGGCCAAGGGCCTGCGCACCCCCAAAGACAACCGGGGTCCCCGGAAGGCCCCCAGGCTGAAATGAGCACCACCGGGAATGGCCGGCCTCCAAGACAACTTGGGGGCATGGACACCACAAGACAGGGTCGCAGGTCTCAACGAGGCGGATGCCTGGTGTCTGAGGGGGGCCGGGCCGGGCCTGGCCTCGCCTTGGCGTCCACCTCGCCTGGAAGCGTCTGGGTACGGGCCCCGCAGGATGCCCCGCGGCCCACCTTCCTCCCTAGGCCGCAAGGAGCAACACCCCGGCGCCGGCCAGTCCCGGCGGGCACCGGCGCCACTGGCCACGGAACTCAGCTCTGGCAGTGGCCCCTCCTCACTGGCGTGCAGTGCGGCCGAGGGAGCCGCCCGGGGCCGAGGACCCAACTAGGCCGTCACCCCGGGTGCTCCCACGGAAACGGGCACCAGGCAAACTGCCCACGGCCCCGAGCCCAGGCTCCTTGGCGGAGGCCTCCGCTAGTCCCGCCCAGATCATGGCCGCCACCAGCCTCCCGGGCCTTGGCTTCCTGTACGGCAACCGCCAGGCGTCCCGGCTGTCCAGCTAGACCTGGCGCCTGTGTCTGGGGCTTCCAGGGCGCGAACTGGCGGCGGACCCTGCTTCCCTCGGGCCTCCAGAGACCTCGGATCCGTCCGGGCACCGGTCCTAGTCCTGCCTGCTCCCCCAGGGCAGTCCCAAGCCACTCCTCCCCAGGCGAGCACAGGGACCGGTGCTCGATTGCCAAGCGGGTTCCTCTTGATGGCAGTATTGCTCCAGAAATGCCCACCTGCCCTTCCCCCATGTCCACTCCCTCCGCCCTCTGCGGAGGAAAAAACGCCAAGAGCGCTCCGCACATGGCCCTTCAGCATCTCGGCCGCTTTGGGCCAGCTCTGGCCCACCTGCCGGACCCTGTCCTTGGCAGACGGGACTCGGCAGGGTCCTTCTACTAGCCTGCCTTCCTGACAAACCAGAAAGCGGTCCCCTTGGGCCGCCCTGGGGATGCAGCCCAACTAACCGCATCCCTAACCATGCCTTTGGGATGGGGAGGATGGTGGAACCCGCAGGGAAGAGAAGGAGACTGGGCACATAGTAGGATGCCAGCCCTAGCTCTGCCCTCCGGGACACAATTGCACTTGGGCGTACTCACGGGTCACTGCAAAGCCAGCTTGACCAAGAGGTCAAAGGCGACCGGCGTCCCACTGACCCCTGGGGTTTTGGCCTCAGACTTGAGGTGAACCTACAATTCCGGAAGAGCGGGACCGGGTCCCGGGCCCTTCCCTTGTGGCAGCAGCGGCAAGGTGCTGGTGGAAGAGCCCTGGCCAGCATAGGTCAGACAGGAGGGGAGCCAGCTGCCACCCCAAACACACCTGTCCTCCTCACACCTGGCCTACGTCCAACTCTCCACGGCCCTGCCCGGAAGGCTGAACGTAGAAATCCCACAGAGGCGTGCATGCCGTTGAGGGCTCGTGGGTGCCATGGAGGGGCGGTAGATGGCCCAGCCCCAAGTGTACCGATCTTCCTCCCCAAACCTATTCTGTGACGGAAACCCGATGTTCACCTCGTCAAGCAGTCAAGGCGTGGGCAGAGGCCTGACGTCTGCTGCAGGAACACAGTGACATTGAATGCTCTTCCCAAGACAGACAAATCACTAGGGACACACTATGCCAAGCTGCTACCTCCCTGGCCCTTTCCGGACTCTTTGACCCCCACGGACTTTCCCTAGGGATTTTCCACGACACACTTTCTTCTTTCTCTCTCTCTCTCTCTCTCTCTCTCTCTCTCTCTCTGTCTCTCGCTCTCTCTGTCTCTCTCAATCCCATAATCACTCTCTCTCTCGTGCCAGGTTCGCGCCCAGCGCTCTCTCGCCCACTTCTACTGGGGCCTGCTTCCTCTCCTGCTCTCTCTGTCTCAACGTCATTGATTTTCTCGTACTGCCCGGGACGTCTTGCCCACGTGTGCCTTTAAAACGCTAAGAGATGCAACTGAACGTGTGAGACATGGCGCAGATAGGCCGAGAGGCGGCAAGAGAAATGCCCCAGAACTCAAGAACCCGGCCACGCCCTCCGCTTCTACCACCACCAGCAACACCAACCCAGGGGCCTGCTTTCGCGGTCCCCCTAGCCAAGGTGAGGCAAGTCCCACTTGAATGTCATCCCGTTCCTCTTGGGAACGCTGGACCGCGCTCAACCTTAACTGTGCGTTGAGGTGGAAGTTGGATTTCTCTTTGCATGACAGTGTCTCTGCACAAGGCCGTGGAGGGGCACACGGATCCACCTGGCTCGCTCTCTAGCTGGATTCAGGTGGAACGGAGGACCATGAACACTCAGGACTTTTTCTGCTTGGGTCCTGTGCTTTTCAGGTTTCGGGCCTAAGAGGCCCATCACCTCGTTATACCTTTTTTCTGAGTATTAAAAAAAAAAAAAAAAAAAAAAAAAAAAGAAACCTGGACATTCCACCTGTCACCTCAGAAGGGTCCTCGGTGTTCCTTTTCTACTCCTGAATTCAGCGACATAGTGCTGATCTCCATCCATTGGACGCGAGTCCCCGTTCTCTTGGGGACTCCTGGACACTCTGGGAAATGCCAGAAAGCCTCGGGGAATGGCCCCGTCCGCTGCTGTACCAGACCGGGTCCTGCGAAAGATGCATCTTCCGAGCCTCCTCCCTGCACGTCCCGTTGGACCTGCCCCGATTCTACCTCAGGGACCCACTGGAGGAGAGGCACAGGGATGCTGCCTCAGCAGCAGACCCTTCTAGCGCTGAGCAGGCTGTCCCCAGGCAGGCAGAGTCCGACGGGTCCTTCCTCCTGGGACTCCAGCAGGCCTAGGAAAGCAGCGGTCCCCCTCGGCTGATGCCCAGAGAGACTCCATTACGCAAGCTTTGCCACCGAACCCATCGGTCGGTGCGCCTCTGATCACAGGCCAAGGGCCTGCGCACCCCCAAAGACAACCGGGGTCCCCGGAAGGCCCCCAGGCTGAAATGAGCACCACCGGGAATGGCCGGCCTCCAAGACAACTTGGGGGCATGGACACCACAAGACAGGGTCGCAGGTCTCAACGAGGCGGATGCCTGGTGTCTGAGGGGGGCCGGGCCGGGCCTGGCCTCGCCTTGGCGTCCACCTCGCCTGGAAGCGTCTGGGTACGGGCCCCGCAGGATGCCCCGCGGCCCACCTTCCTCCCTAGGCCGCAAGGAGCAACACCCCGGCGCCGGCCAGTCCCGGCGGGCACCGGCGCCACTGGCCACGGAACTCAGCTCTGGCAGTGGCCCCTCCTCACTGGCGTGCAGTGCGGCCGAGGGAGCCGCCCGGGGCCGAGGACCCAACTAGGCCGTCACCCCGGGTGCTCCCACGGAAACGGGCACCAGGCAAACTGCCCACGGCCCCGAGCCCAGGCTCCTTGGCGGAGGCCTCCGCTAGTCCCGCCCAGATCATGGCCGCCACCAGCCTCCCGGGCCTTGGCTTCCTGTACGGCAACCGCCAGGCGTCCCGGCTGTCCAGCTAGACCTGGCGCCTGTGTCTGGGGCTTCCAGGGCGCGAACTGGCGGCGGACCCTGCTTCCCTCGGGCCTCCAGAGACCTCGGATCCGTCCGGGCACCGGTCCTAGTCCTGCCTGCTCCCCCAGGGCAGTCCCAAGCCACTCCTCCCCAGGCGAGCACAGGGACCGGTGCTCGATTGCCAAGCGGGTTCCTCTTGATGGCAGTATTGCTCCAGAAATGCCCACCTGCCCTTCCCCCATGTCCACTCCCTCCGCCCTCTGCGGAGGAAAAAACGCCAAGAGCGCTCCGCACATGGCCCTTCAGCATCTCGGCCGCTTTGGGCCAGCTCTGGCCCACCTGCCGGACCCTGTCCTTGGCAGACGGGACTCGGCAGGGTCCTTCTACTAGCCTGCCTTCCTGACAAACCAGAAAGCGGTCCCCTTGGGCCGCCCTGGGGATGCAGCCCAACTAACCGCATCCCTAACCATGCCTTTGGGATGGGGAGGATGGTGGAACCCGCAGGGAAGAGAAGGAGACTGGGCACATAGTAGGATGCCAGCCCTAGCTCTGCCCTCCGGGACACAATTGCACTTGGGCGTACTCACGGGTCACTGCAAAGCCAGCTTGACCAAGAGGTCAAAGGCGACCGGCGTCCCACTGACCCCTGGGGTTTTGGCCTCAGACTTGAGGTGAACCTACAATTCCGGAAGAGCGGGACCGGGTCCCGGGCCCTTCCCTTGTGGCAGCAGCGGCAAGGTGCTGGTGGAAGAGCCCTGGCCAGCATAGGTCAGACAGGAGGGGAGCCAGCTGCCACCCCAAACACACCTGTCCTCCTCACACCTGGCCTACGTCCAACTCTCCACGGCCCTGCCCGGAAGGCTGAACGTAGAAATCCCACAGAGGCGTGCATGCCGTTGAGGGCTCGTGGGTGCCATGGAGGGGCGGTAGATGGCCCAGCCCCAAGTGTACCGATCTTCCTCCCCAAACCTATTCTGTGACGGAAACCCGATGTTCACCTCGTCAAGCAGTCAAGGCGTGGGCAGAGGCCTGACGTCTGCTGCAGGAACACAGTGACATTGAATGCTCTTCCCAAGACAGACAAATCACTAGGGACACACTATGCCAAGCTGCTACCTCCCTGGCCCTTTCCGGACTCTTTGACCCCCACGGACTTTCCCTAGGGATTTTCCACGACACACTTTCTTCTTTCTCTCTCTCTCTCTCTCTCTCTCTCTCTCTCTCTCTGTCTCTCGCTCTCTCTGTCTCTCTCAATCCCATAATCACTCTCTCTCTCGTGCCAGGTTCGCGCCCAGCGCTCTCTCGCCCACTTCTACTGGGGCCTGCTTCCTCTCCTGCTCTCTCTGTCTCAACGTCATTGATTTTCTCGTACTGCCCGGGACGTCTTGCCCACGTGTGCCTTTAAAACGCTAAGAGATGCAACTGAACGTGTGAGACATGGCGCAGATAGGCCGAGAGGCGGCAAGAGAAATGCCCCAGAACTCAAGAACCCGGCCACGCCCTCCGCTTCTACCACCACCAGCAACACCAACCCAGGGGCCTGCTTTCGCGGTCCCCCTAGCCAAGGTGAGGCAAGTCCCACTTGAATGTCATCCCGTTCCTCTTGGGAACGCTGGACCGCGCTCAACCTTAACTGTGCGTTGAGGTGGAAGTTGGATTTCTCTTTGCATGACAGTGTCTCTGCACAAGGCCGTGGAGGGGCACACGGATCCACCTGGCTCGCTCTCTAGCTGGATTCAGGTGGAACGGAGGACCATGAACACTCAGGACTTTTTCTGCTTGGGTCCTGTGCTTTTCAGGTTTCGGGCCTAAGAGGCCCATCACCTCGTTATTCCTTTTTTCTGAGTATTAAAAAAAAAAAAAAAAAAAAAAAAAAAGAAACCTGGACATTCCACCTGTCACCTCAGAAGGGTCCTCGGTGTTCCTTTTCTACTCCTGAATTCAGCGACATAGTGCTGATCTCCATCCATTGGACGCGAGTCCCCGTTCTCTTGGGGACTCCTGGACACTCTGGGAAATGCCAGAAAGCCTCGGGGAATGGCCCCGTCCGCTGCTGTACCAGACCGGGTCCTGCGAAAGATGCATCTTCCGAGCCTCCTCCCTGCACGTCCCGTTGGACCTGCCCCGATTCTACCTCAGGGACCCACTGGAGGAGAGGCACAGGGATGCTGCCTCAGCAGCAGACCCTTCTAGCGCTGAGCAGGCTGTCCCCAGGCAGGCAGAGTCCGACGGGTCCTTCCTCCTGGGACTCCAGCAGGCCTAGGAAAGCAGCGGTCCCCCTCGGCTGATGCCCAGAGAGACTCCATTACGCAAGCTTTGCCACCGAACCCATCGGTCGGTGCGCCTCTGATCACAGGCCAAGGGCCTGCGCACCCCCAAAGACAACCGGGGTCCCCGGAAGGCCCCCAGGCTGAAATGAGCACCACCGGGAATGGCCGGCCTCCAAGACAACTTGGGGGCATGGACACCACAAGACAGGGTCGCAGGTCTCAACGAGGCGGATGCCTGGTGTCTGAGGGGGGCCGGGCCGGGCCTGGCCTCGCCTTGGCGTCCACCTCGCCTGGAAGCGTCTGGGTACGGGCCCCGCAGGATGCCCCGCGGCCCACCTTCCTCCCTAGGCCGCAAGGAGCAACACCCCGGCGCCGGCCAGTCCCGGCGGGCACCGGCGCCACTGGCCACGGAACTCAGCTCTGGCAGTGGCCCCTCCTCACTGGCGTGCAGTGCGGCCGAGGGAGCCGCCCGGGGCCGAGGACCCAACTAGGCCGTCACCCCGGGTGCTCCCACGGAAACGGGCACCAGGCAAACTGCCCACGGCCCCGAGCCCAGGCTCCTTGGCGGAGGCCTCCGCTAGTCCCGCCCAGATCATGGCCGCCACCAGCCTCCCGGGCCTTGGCTTCCTGTACGGCAACCGCCAGGCGTCCCGGCTGTCCAGCTAGACCTGGCGCCTGTGTCTGGGGCTTCCAGGGCGCGAACTGGCGGCGGACCCTGCTTCCCTCGGGCCTCCAGAGACCTCGGATCCGTCCGGGCACCGGTCCTAGTCCTGCCTGCTCCCCCAGGGCAGTCCCAAGCCACTCCTCCCCAGGCGAGCACAGGGACCGGTGCTCGATTGCCAAGCGGGTTCCTCTTGATGGCAGTATTGCTCCAGAAATGCCCACCTGCCCTTCCCCCATGTCCACTCCCTCCGCCCTCTGCGGAGGAAAAAACGCCAAGAGCGCTCCGCACATGGCCCTTCAGCATCTCGGCCGCTTTGGGCCAGCTCTGGCCCACCTGCCGGACCCTGTCCTTGGCAGACGGGACTCGGCAGGGTCCTTCTACTAGCCTGCCTTCCTGACAAACCAGAAAGCGGTCCCCTTGGGCCGCCCTGGGGATGCAGCCCAACTAACCGCATCCCTAACCATGCCTTTGGGATGGGGAGGATGGTGGAACCCGCAGGGAAGAGAAGGAGACTGGGCACATAGTAGGATGCCAGCCCTAGCTCTGCCCTCCGGGACACAATTGCACTTGGGCGTACTCACGGGTCACTGCAAAGCCAGCTTGACCAAGAGGTCAAAGGCGACCGGCGTCCCACTGACCCCTGGGGTTTTGGCCTCAGACTTGAGGTGAACCTACAATTCCGGAAGAGCGGGACCGGGTCCCGGGCCCTTCCCTTGTGGCAGCAGCGGCAAGGTGCTGGTGGAAGAGCCCTGGCCAGCATAGGTCAGACAGGAGGGGAGCCAGCTGCCACCCCAAACACACCTGTCCTCCTCACACCTGGCCTACGTCCAACTCTCCACGGCCCTGCCCGGAAGGCTGGACGTAGAAATCCCACAGAGGCGTGCATGCCGTTGAGGGCTCGTGGGTGCCATGGAGGGGCGGTAGATGGCCCAGCCCCAAGTGTACCGATCTTCCTCCCCAAACCTATTCTGTGACGGAAACCCGATGTTCACCTCGTCAAGCAGTCAAGGCGTGGGCAGAGGCCTGACGTCTGCTGCAGGAACACAGTGACATTGAATGCTCTTCCCAAGACAGACAAATCACTAGGGACACACTATGCCAAGCTGCTACCTCCCTGGCCCTTTCCGGACTCTTTGACCCCCACGGACTTTCCCTAGGGATTTTCCACGACACACTTTCTTCTTTCTCTCTCTCTCTCTCTCTCTCTCTCTCTCTGTCTCTCGCTCTCTCTGTCTCTCTCAATCCCATAATCACTCTCTCTCTCGTGCCAGGTTCGCGCCCAGCGCTCTCTCGCCCACTTCTACTGGGGCCTGCTTCCTCTCCTGCTCTCTCTGTCTCAACGTCATTGATTTTCTCGTACTGCCCGGGACGTCTTGCCCACGTGTGCCTTTAAAACGCTAAGAGATGCAACTGAACGTGTGAGACATGGCGCAGATAGGCCGAGAGGCGGCAAGAGAAATGCCCCAGAACTCAAGAACCCGGCCACGCCCTCCGCTTCTACCACCACCAGCAACACCAACCCAGGGGCCTGCTTTCGCGGTCCCCCTAGCCAAGGTGAGGCAAGTCCCACTTGAATGTCATCCCGTTCCTCTTGGGAACGCTGGACCGCGCTCAACCTTAACTGTGCGTTGAGGTGGAAGTTGGATTTCTCTTTGCATGACAGTGTCTCTGCACAAGGCCGTGGAGGGGCACACGGATCCACCTGGCTCGCTCTCTAGCTGGATTCAGGTGGAACGGAGGACCATGAACACTCAGGACTTTTTCTGCTTGGGTCCTGTGCTTTTCAGGTTTCGGGCCTAAGAGGCCCATCACCTCGTTATACCTTTTTTCTGAGTATTAAAAAAAAAAAAAAAAAAAAAAAAAAAGAAACCTGGACATTCCACCTGTCACCTCAGAAGGGTCCTCGGTGTTCCTTTTCTACTCCTGAATTCAGCGACATAGTGCTGATCTCCATCCATTGGACGCGAGTCCCCGTTCTCTTGGGGACTCCTGGACACTCTGGGAAATGCCAGAAAGCCTCGGGGAATGGCCCCGTCCGCTGCTGTACCAGACCGGGTCCTGCGAAAGATGCATCTTCCGAGCCTCCTCCCTGCACGTCCCGTTGGACCTGCCCCGATTCTACCTCAGGGACCCACTGGAGGAGAGGCACAGGGATGCTGCCTCAGCAGCAGACCCTTCTAGCGCTGAGCAGGCTGTCCCCAGGCAGGCAGAGTCCGACGGGTCCTTCCTCCTGGGACTCCAGCAGGCCTAGGAAAGCAGCGGTCCCCCTCGGCTGATGCCCAGAGAGACTCCATTACGCAAGCTTTGCCACCGAACCCATCGGTCGGTGCGCCTCTGATCACAGGCCAAGGGCCTGCGCACCCCCAAAGACAACCGGGGTCCCCGGAAGGCCCCCAGGCTGAAATGAGCACCACCGGGAATGGCCGGCCTCCAAGACAACTTGGGGGCATGGACACCACAAGACAGGGTCGCAGGTCTCAACGAGGCGGATGCCTGGTGTCTGAGGGGGGCCGGGCCGGGCCTGGCCTCGCCTTGGCGTCCACCTCGCCTGGAAGCGTCTGGGTACGGGCCCCGCAGGATGCCCCGCGGCCCACCTTCCTCCCTAGGCCGCAAGGAGCAACACCCCGGCGCCGGCCAGTCCCGGCGGGCACCGGCGCCACTGGCCACGGAACTCAGCTCTGGCAGTGGCCCCTCCTCACTGGCGTGCAGTGCGGCCGAGGGAGCCGCCCGGGGCCGAGGACCCAACTAGGCCGTCACCCCGGGTGCTCCCACGGAAACGGGCACCAGGCAAACTGCCCACGGCCCCGAGCCCAGGCTCCTTGGCGGAGGCCTCCGCTAGTCCCGCCCAGATCATGGCCGCCACCAGCCTCCCGGGCCTTGGCTTCCTGTACGGCAACCGCCAGGCGTCCCGGCTGTCCAGCTAGACCTGGCGCCTGTGTCTGGGGCTTCCAGGGCGCGAACTGGCGGCGGACCCTGCTTCCCTCGGGCCTCCAGAGACCTCGGATCCGTCCGGGCACCGGTCCTAGTCCTGCCTGCTCCCCCAGGGCAGTCCCAAGCCACTCCTCCCCAGGCGAGCACAGGGACCGGTGCTCGATTGCCAAGCGGGTTCCTCTTGATGGCAGTATTGCTCCAGAAATGCCCACCTGCCCTTCCCCCATGTCCACTCCCTCCGCCCTCTGCGGAGGAAAAAACGCCAAGAGCGCTCCGCACATGGCCCTTCAGCATCTCGGCCGCTTTGGGCCAGCTCTGGCCCACCTGCCGGACCCTGTCCTTGGCAGACGGGACTCGGCAGGGTCCTTCTACTAGCCTGCCTTCCTGACAAACCAGAAAGCGGTCCCCTTGGGCCGCCCTGGGGATGCAGCCCAACTAACCGCATCCCTAACCATGCCTTTGGGATGGGGAGGATGGTGGAACCCGCAGGGAAGAGAAGGAGACTGGGCACATAGTAGGATGCCAGCCCTAGCTCTGCCCTCCGGGACACAATTGCACTTGGGCGTACTCACGGGTCACTGCAAAGCCAGCTTGACCAAGAGGTCAAAGGCGACCGGCGTCCCACTGACCCCTGGGGTTTTGGCCTCAGACTTGAGGTGAACCTACAATTCCGGAAGAGCGGGACCGGGTCCCGGGCCCTTCCCTTGTGGCAGCAGCGGCAAGGTGCTGGTGGAAGAGCCCTGGCCAGCATAGGTCAGACAGGAGGGGAGCCAGCTGCCACCCCAAACACACCTGTCCTCCTCACACCTGGCCTACGTCCAACTCTCCACGGCCCTGCCCGGAAGGCTGGACGTAGAAATCCCACAGAGGCGTGCATGCCGTTGAGGGCTCGTGGGTGCCATGGAGGGGCGGTAGATGGCCCAGCCCCAAGTGTACCGATCTTCCTCCCCAAACCTATTCTGTGACGGAAACCCGATGTTCACCTCGTCAAGCAGTCAAGGCGTGGGCAGAGGCCTGACGTCTGCTGCAGGAACACAGTGACATTGAATGCTCTTCCCAAGACAGACAAATCACTAGGGACACACTATGCCAAGCTGCTACCTCCCTGGCCCTTTCCGGACTCTTTGACCCCCACGGACTTTCCCTAGGGATTTTCCACGACACACTTTCTTCTTTCTCTCTCTCTCTCTCTCTCTCTCTCTCTCTCTCTGTCTCTCGCTCTCTCTGTCTCTCTCAATCCCATAATCACTCTCTCTCTCGTGCCAGGTTCGCGCCCAGCGCTCTCTCGCCCACTTCTACTGGGGCCTGCTTCCTCTCCTGCTCTCTCTGTCTCAACGTCATTGATTTTCTCGTACTGCCCGGGACGTCTTGCCCACGTGTGCCTTTAAAACGCTAAGAGATGCAACTGAACGTGTGAGACATGGCGCAGATAGGCCGAGAGGCGGCAAGAGAAATGCCCCAGAACTCAAGAACCCGGCCACGCCCTCCGCTTCTACCACCACCAGCAACACCAACCCAGGGGCCTGCTTTCGCGGTCCCCCTAGCCAAGGTGAGGCAAGTCCCACTTGAATGTCATCCCGTTCCTCTTGGGAACGCTGGACCGCGCTCAACCTTAACTGTGCGTTGAGGTGGAAGTTGGATTTCTCTTTGCATGACAGTGTCTCTGCACAAGGCCGTGGAGGGGCACACGGATCCACCTGGCTCGCTCTCTAGCTGGATTCAGGTGGAACGGAGGACCATGAACACTCAGGACTTTTTCTGCTTGGGTCCTGTGCTTTTCAGGTTTCGGGCCGAAGAGGCCCATCACCTCCTTATACCTTTTTTCTGAGTATTAAAAAAAAAAAAAAAAAAAAAAAAGAAACCTGGACATTCCACCTGTCACCTCAGAAGGGTCCTCGGTGTTCCTTTTCTACTCCTGAATTCAGCGACATAGTGCTGATCTCCATCCATTGGACGCGAGTCCCCGTTCTCTTGGGGACTCCTGGACACTCTGGGAAATGCCAGAAAGCCTCGGGGAATGGCCCCGTCCGCTGCTGTACCAGACCGGGTCCTGCGAAAGATGCATCTTCCGAGCCTCCTCCCTGCACGTCCCGTTGGACCTGCCCCGATTCTACCTCAGGGACCCACTGGAGGAGAGGCACAGGGATGCTGCCTCAGCAGCAGACCCTTCTAGCGCTGAGCAGGCTGTCCCCAGGCAGGCAGAGTCCGACGGGTCCTTCCTCCTGGGACTCCAGCAGGCCTAGGAAAGCAGCGGTCCCCCTCGGCTGATGCCCAGAGAGACTCCATTACGCAAGCTTTGCCACCGAACCCATCGGTCGGTGCGCCTCTGATCACAGGCCAAGGGCCTGCGCACCCCCAAAGACAACCGGGGTCCCCGGAAGGCCCCCAGGCTGAAATGAGCACCACCGGGAATGGCCGGCCTCCAAGACAACTTGGGGGCATGGACACCACAAGACAGGGTCGCAGGTCTCAACGAGGCGGATGCCTGGTGTCTGAGGGGGGCCGGGCCGGGCCTGGCCTCGCCTTGGCGTCCACCTCGCCTGGAAGCGTCTGGGTACGGGCCCCGCAGGATGCCCCGCGGCCCACCTTCCTCCCTAGGCCGCAAGGAGCAACACCCCGGCGCCGGCCAGTCCCGGCGGGCACCGGCGCCACTGGCCACGGAACTCAGCTCTGGCAGTGGCCCCTCCTCACTGGCGTGCAGTGCGGCCGAGGGAGCCGCCCGGGGCCGAGGACCCAACTAGGCCGTCACCCCGGGTGCTCCCACGGAAACGGGCACCAGGCAAACTGCCCACGGCCCCGAGCCCAGGCTCCTTGGCGGAGGCCTCCGCTAGTCCCGCCCAGATCATGGCCGCCACCAGCCTCCCGGGCCTTGGCTTCCTGTACGGCAACCGCCAGGCGTCCCGGCTGTCCAGCTAGACCTGGCGCCTGTGTCTGGGGCTTCCAGGGCGCGAACTGGCGGCGGACCCTGCTTCCCTCGGGCCTCCAGAGACCTCGGATCCGTCCGGGCACCGGTCCTAGTCCTGCCTGCTCCCCCAGGGCAGTCCCAAGCCACTCCTCCCCAGGCGAGCACAGGGACCGGTGCTCGATTGCCAAGCGGGTTCCTCTTGATGGCAGTATTGCTCCAGAAATGCCCACCTGCCCTTCCCCCATGTCCACTCCCTCCGCCCTCTGCGGAGGAAAAAACGCCAAGAGCGCTCCGCACATGGCCCTTCAGCATCTCGGCCGCTTTGGGCCAGCTCTGGCCCACCTGCCGGACCCTGTCCTTGGCAGACGGGACTCGGCAGGGTCCTTCTACTAGCCTGCCTTCCTGACAAACCAGAAAGCGGTCCCCTTGGGCCGCCCTGGGGATGCAGCCCAACTAACCGCATCCCTAACCATGCCTTTGGGATGGGGAGGATGGTGGAACCCGCAGGGAAGAGAAGGAGACTGGGCACATAGTAGGATGCCAGCCCTAGCTCTGCCCTCCGGGACACAATTGCACTTGGGCGTACTCACGGGTCACTGCAAAGCCAGCTTGACCAAGAGGTCAAAGGCGACCGGCGTCCCACTGACCCCTGGGGTTTTGGCCTCAGACTTGAGGTGAACCTACAATTCCGGAAGAGCGGGACCGGGTCCCGGGCCCTTCCCTTGTGGCAGCAGCGGCAAGGTGCTGGTGGAAGAGCCCTGGCCAGCATAGGTCAGACAGGAGGGGAGCCAGCTGCCACCCCAAACACACCTGTCCTCCTCACACCTGGCCTACGTCCAACTCTCCACGGCCCTGCCCGGAAGGCTGGACGTAGAAATCCCACAGAGGCGTGCATGCCGTTGAGGGCTCGTGGGTGCCATGGAGGGGCGGTAGATGGCCCAGCCCCAAGTGTACCGATCTTCCTCCCCAAACCTATTCTGTGACGGAAACCCGATGTTCACCTCGTCAAGCAGTCAAGGCGTGGGCAGAGGCCTGACGTCTGCTGCAGGAACACAGTGACATTGAATGCTCTTCCCAAGACAGACAAATCACTAGGGACACACTATGCCAAGCTGCTACCTCCCTGGCCCTTTCCGGACTCTTTGACCCCCACGGACTTTCCCTAGGGATTTTCCACGACACACTTTCTTCTTTCTCTCTCTCTCTCTCTCTCTCTCTCTCTGTCTCTCGCTCTCTCTGTCTCTCTCAATCCCATAATCACTCTCTCTCTCGTGCCAGGTTCGCGCCCAGCGCTCTCTCGCCCACTTCTACTGGGGCCTGCTTCCTCTCCTGCTCTCTCTGTCTCAACGTCATTGATTTTCTCGTACTGCCCGGGACGTCTTGCCCACGTGTGCCTTTAAAACGCTAAGAGATGCAACTGAACGTGTGAGACATGGCGCAGATAGGCCGAGAGGCGGCAAGAGAAATGCCCCAGAACTCAAGAACCCGGCCACGCCCTCCGCTTCTACCACCACCAGCAACACCAACCCAGGGGCCTGCTTTCGCGGTCCCCCTAGCCAAGGTGAGGCAAGTCCCACTTGAATGTCATCCCGTTCCTCTTGGGAACGCTGGACCGCGCTCAACCTTAACTGTGCGTTGAGGTGGAAGTTGGATTTCTCTTTGCATGACAGTGTCTCTGCACAAGGCCGTGGAGGGGCACACGGATCCACCTGGCTCGCTCTCTAGCTGGATTCAGGTGGAACGGAGGACCATGAACACTCAGGACTTTTTCTGCTTGGGTCCTGTGCTTTTCAGGTTTCGGGCCTAAGAGGCCCATCACCTCGTTATACCTTTTTTCTGAGTATTAAAAAAAAAAAAAAAAAAAAAAAAAAAAGAAACCTGGACATTCCACCTGTCACCTCAGAAGGGTCCTCGGTGTTCCTTTTCTACTCCTGAATTCAGCGACATAGTGCTGATCTCCATCCATTGGACGCGAGTCCCCGTTCTCTTGGGGACTCCTGGACACTCTGGGAAATGCCAGAAAGCCTCGGGGAATGGCCCCGTCCGCTGCTGTACCAGACCGGGTCCTGCGAAAGATGCATCTTCCGAGCCTCCTCCCTGCACGTCCCGTTGGACCTGCCCCGATTCTACCTCAGGGACCCACTGGAGGAGAGGCACAGGGATGCTGCCTCAGCAGCAGACCCTTCTAGCGCTGAGCAGGCTGTCCCCAGGCAGGCAGAGTCCGACGGGTCCTTCCTCCTGGGACTCCAGCAGGCCTAGGAAAGCAGCGGTCCCCCTCGGCTGATGCCCAGAGAGACTCCATTACGCAAGCTTTGCCACCGAACCCATCGGTCGGTGCGCCTCTGATCACAGGCCAAGGGCCTGCGCACCCCCAAAGACAACCGGGGTCCCCGGAAGGCCCCCAGGCTGAAATGAGCACCACCGGGAATGGCCGGCCTCCAAGACAACTTGGGGGCATGGACACCACAAGACAGGGTCGCAGGTCTCAACGAGGCGGATGCCTGGTGTCTGAGGGGGGCCGGGCCGGGCCTGGCCTCGCCTTGGCGTCCACCTCGCCTGGAAGCGTCTGGGTACGGGCCCCGCAGGATGCCCCGCGGCCCACCTTCCTCCCTAGGCCGCAAGGAGCAACACCCCGGCGCCGGCCAGTCCCGGCGGGCACCGGCGCCACTGGCCACGGAACTCAGCTCTGGCAGTGGCCCCTCCTCACTGGCGTGCAGTGCGGCCGAGGGAGCCGCCCGGGGCCGAGGACCCAACTAGGCCGTCACCCCGGGTGCTCCCACGGAAACGGGCACCAGGCAAACTGCCCACGGCCCCGAGCCCAGGCTCCTTGGCGGAGGCCTCCGCTAGTCCCGCCCAGATCATGGCCGCCACCAGCCTCCCGGGCCTTGGCTTCCTGTACGGCAACCGCCAGGCGTCCCGGCTGTCCAGCTAGACCTGGCGCCTGTGTCTGGGGCTTCCAGGGCGCGAACTGGCGGCGGACCCTGCTTCCCTCGGGCCTCCAGAGACCTCGGATCCGTCCGGGCACCGGTCCTAGTCCTGCCTGCTCCCCCAGGGCAGTCCCAAGCCACTCCTCCCCAGGCGAGCACAGGGACCGGTGCTCGATTGCCAAGCGGGTTCCTCTTGATGGCAGTATTGCTCCAGAAATGCCCACCTGCCCTTCCCCCATGTCCACTCCCTCCGCCCTCTGCGGAGGAAAAAACGCCAAGAGCGCTCCGCACATGGCCCTTCAGCATCTCGGCCGCTTTGGGCCAGCTCTGGCCCACCTGCCGGACCCTGTCCTTGGCAGACGGGACTCGGCAGGGTCCTTCTACTAGCCTGCCTTCCTGACAAACCAGAAAGCGGTCCCCTTGGGCCGCCCTGGGGATGCAGCCCAACTAACCGCATCCCTAACCATGCCTTTGGGATGGGGAGGATGGTGGAACCCGCAGGGAAGAGAAGGAGACTGGGCACATAGTAGGATGCCAGCCCTAGCTCTGCCCTCCGGGACACAATTGCACTTGGGCGTACTCACGGGTCACTGCAAAGCCAGCTTGACCAAGAGGTCAAAGGCGACCGGCGTCCCACTGACCCCTGGGGTTTTGGCCTCAGACTTGAGGTGAACCTACAATTCCGGAAGAGCGGGACCGGGTCCCGGGCCCTTCCCTTGTGGCAGCAGCGGCAAGGTGCTGGTGGAAGAGCCCTGGCCAGCATAGGTCAGACAGGAGGGGAGCCAGCTGCCACCCCAAACACACCTGTCCTCCTCACACCTGGCCTACGTCCAACTCTCCACGGCCCTGCCCGGAAGGCTGGACGTAGAAATCCCACAGAGGCGTGCATGCCGTTGAGGGCTCGTGGGTGCCATGGAGGGGCGGTAGATGGCCCAGCCCCAAGTGTACCGATCTTCCTCCCCAAACCTATTCTGTGACGGAAACCCGATGTTCACCTCGTCAAGCAGTCAAGGCGTGGGCAGAGGCCTGACGTCTGCTGCAGGAACACAGTGACATTGAATGCTCTTCCCAAGACAGACAAATCACTAGGGACACACTATGCCAAGCTGCTACCTCCCTGGCCCTTTCCGGACTCTTTGACCCCCACGGACTTTCCCTAGGGATTTTCCACGACACACTTTCTTCTTTCTCTCTCTCTCTCTCTCTCTCTCTCTCTCTGTCTCTCGCTCTCTCTGTCTCTCTCAATCCCATAATCACTCTCTCTCTCGTGCCAGGTTCGCGCCCAGCGCTCTCTCGCCCACTTCTACTGGGGCCTGCTTCCTCTCCTGCTCTCTCTGTCTCAACGTCATTGATTTTCTCGTACTGCCCGGGACGTCTTGCCCACGTGTGCCTTTAAAACGCTAAGAGATGCAACTGAACGTGTGAGACATGGCGCAGATAGGCCGAGAGGCGGCAAGAGAAATGCCCCAGAACTCAAGAACCCGGCCACGCCCTCCGCTTCTACCACCACCAGCAACACCAACCCAGGGGCCTGCTTTCGCGGTCCCCCTAGCCAAGGTGAGGCAAGTCCCACTTGAATGTCATCCCGTTCCTCTTGGGAACGCTGGACCGCGCTCAACCTTAACTGTGCGTTGAGGTGGAAGTTGGATTTCTCTTT
Organism: Macaca fascicularis; assembly: GCF_037993035.2. NCBI lineage: Eukaryota > Metazoa > Chordata > Mammalia > Primates > Cercopithecidae > Macaca > Macaca fascicularis. The sequence goes on along the minus strand of NC_088395.1, from coordinate 122,101,540 downwards.
GCATGACAGTGTCTCTGCACAAGGCCGTGGAGGGGCACACGGATCCACCTGGCTCGCTCTCTAGCTGGATTCAGGTGGAACGGAGGACCATGAACACTCAGGACTTTTTCTGCTTGGGTCCTGTGCTTTTCAGGTTTCGGGCCGAAGAGGCCCATCACCTCGTTATACCTTTTTTCTGAGTATTAAAAAAAAAAAAAAAAAAAAAAAAAAAGAAACCTGGACATTCCACCTGTCACCTCAGAAGGGTCCTCGGTGTTCCTTTTCTACTCCTGAATTCAGCGACATAGTGCTGATCTCCATCCATTGGACGCGAGTCCCCGTTCTCTTGGGGACTCCTGGACACTCTGGGAAATGCCAGAAAGCCTCGGGGAATGGCCCCGTCCGCTGCTGTACCAGACCGGGTCCTGCGAAAGATGCATCTTCCGAGCCTCCTCCCTGCACGTCCCGTTGGACCTGCCCCGATTCTACCTCAGGGACCCACTGGAGGAGAGGCACAGGGATGCTGCCTCAGCAGCAGACCCTTCTAGCGCTGAGCAGGCTGTCCCCAGGCAGGCAGAGTCCGACGGGTCCTTCCTCCTGGGACTCCAGCAGGCCTAGGAAAGCAGCGGTCCCCCTCGGCTGATGCCCAGAGAGACTCCATTACGCAAGCTTTGCCACCGAACCCATCGGTCGGTGCGCCTCTGATCACAGGCCAAGGGCCTGCGCACCCCCAAAGACAACCGGGGTCCCCGGAAGGCCCCCAGGCTGAAATGAGCACCACCGGGAATGGCCGGCCTCCAAGACAACTTGGGGGCATGGACACCACAAGACAGGGTCGCAGGTCTCAACGAGGCGGATGCCTGGTGTCTGAGGGGGGCCGGGCCGGGCCTGGCCTCGCCTTGGCGTCCACCTCGCCTGGAAGCGTCTGGGTACGGGCCCCGCAGGATGCCCCGCGGCCCACCTTCCTCCCTAGGCCGCAAGGAGCAACACCCCGGCGCCGGCCAGTCCCGGCGGGCACCGGCGCCACTGGCCACGGAACTCAGCTCTGGCAGTGGCCCCTCCTCACTGGCGTGCAGTGCGGCCGAGGGAGCCGCCCGGGGCCGAGGACCCAACTAGGCCGTCACCCCGGGTGCTCCCACGGAAACGGGCACCAGGCAAACTGCCCACGGCCCCGAGCCCAGGCTCCTTGGCGGAGGCCTCCGCTAGTCCCGCCCAGATCATGGCCGCCACCAGCCTCCCGGGCCTTGGCTTCCTGTACGGCAACCGCCAGGCGTCCCGGCTGTCCAGCTAGACCTGGCGCCTGTGTCTGGGGCTTCCAGGGCGCGAACTGGCGGCGGACCCTGCTTCCCTCGGGCCTCCAGAGACCTCGGATCCGTCCGGGCACCGGTCCTAGTCCTGCCTGCTCCCCCAGGGCAGTCCCAAGCCACTCCTCCCCAGGCGAGCACAGGGACCGGTGCTCGATTGCCAAGCGGGTTCCTCTTGATGGCAGTATTGCTCCAGAAATGCCCACCTGCCCTTCCCCCATGTCCACTCCCTCCGCCCTCTGCGGAGGAAAAAACGCCAAGAGCGCTCCGCACATGGCCCTTCAGCATCTCGGCCGCTTTGGGCCAGCTCTGGCCCACCTGCCGGACCCTGTCCTTGGCAGACGGGACTCGGCAGGGTCCTTCTACTAGCCTGCCTTCCTGACAAACCAGAAAGCGGTCCCCTTGGGCCGCCCTGGGGATGCAGCCCAACTAACCGCATCCCTAACCATGCCTTTGGGATGGGGAGGATGGTGGAACCCGCAGGGAAGAGAAGGAGACTGGGCACATAGTAGGATGCCAGCCCTAGCTCTGCCCTCCGGGACACAATTGCACTTGGGCGTACTCACGGGTCACTGCAAAGCCAGCTTGACCAAGAGGTCAAAGGCGACCGGCGTCCCACTGACCCCTGGGGTTTTGGCCTCAGACTTGAGGTGAACCTACAATTCCGGAAGAGCGGGACCGGGTCCCGGGCCCTTCCCTTGTGGCAGCAGCGGCAAGGTGCTGGTGGAAGAGCCCTGGCCAGCATAGGTCAGACAGGAGGGGAGCCAGCTGCCACCCCAAACACACCTGTCCTCCTCACACCTGGCCTACGTCCAACTCTCCACGGCCCTGCCCGGAAGGCTGGACGTAGAAATCCCACAGAGGCGTGCATGCCGTTGAGGGCTCGTGGGTGCCATGGAGGGGCGGTAGATGGCCCAGCCCCAAGTGTACCGATCTTCCTCCCCAAACCTATTCTGTGACGGAAACCCGATGTTCACCTCGTCAAGCAGTCAAGGCGTGGGCAGAGGCCTGACGTCTGCTGCAGGAACACAGTGACATTGAATGCTCTTCCCAAGACAGACAAATCACTAGGGACACACTATGCCAAGCTGCTACCTCCCTGGCCCTTTCCGGACTCTTTGACCCCCACGGACTTTCCCTAGGGATTTTCCACGACACACTTTCTTCTCTCTCTCTCTCTCTCTCTCTCTCTCTCTCTCTCTGTCTCTCGCTCTCTCTGTCTCTCTCAATCCCATAATCACTCTCTCTCTCGTGCCAGGTTCGCGCCCAGCGCTCTCTCGCCCACTTCTACTGGGGCCTGCTTCCTCTCCTGCTCTCTCTGTCTCAACGTCATTGATTTTCTCGTACTGCCCGGGACGTCTTGCCCACGTGTGCCTTTAAAACGCTAAGAGATGCAACTGAACGTGTGAGACATGGCGCAGATAGGCCGAGAGGCGGCAAGAGAAATGCCCCAGAACTCAAGAACCCGGCCACGCCCTCCGCTTCTACCACCACCAGCAACACCAACCCAGGGGCCTGCTTTCGCGGTCCCCCTAGCCAAGGTGAGGCAAGTCCCACTTGAATGTCATCCCGTTCCTCTTGGGAACGCTGGACCGCGCTCAACCTTAACTGTGCGTTGAGGTGGAAGTTGGATTTCTCTTTGCATGACAGTGTCTCTGCACAAGGCCGTGGAGGGGCACACGGATCCACCTGGCTCGCTCTCTAGCTGGATTCAGGTGGAACGGAGGACCATGAACACTCAGGACTTTTTCTGCTTGGGTCCTGTGCTTTTCAGGTTTCGGGCCTAAGAGGCCCATCACCTCGTTATACCTTTTTTCTGAGTATTAAAAAAAAAAAAAAAAAAAAAAAAAAAGAAACCTGGACATTCCACCTGTCACCTCAGAAGGGTCCTCGGTGTTCCTTTTCTACTCCTGAATTCAGCGACATAGTGCTGATCTCCATCCATTGGACGCGAGTCCCCGTTCTCTTGGGGACTCCTGGACACTCTGGGAAATGCCAGAAAGCCTCGGGGAATGGCCCCGTCCGCTGCTGTACCAGACCGGGTCCTGCGAAAGATGCATCTTCCGAGCCTCCTCCCTGCACGTCCCGTTGGACCTGCCCCGATTCTACCTCAGGGACCCACTGGAGGAGAGGCACAGGGATGCTGCCTCAGCAGCAGACCCTTCTAGCGCTGAGCAGGCTGTCCCCAGGCAGGCAGAGTCCGACGGGTCCTTCCTCCTGGGACTCCAGCAGGCCTAGGAAAGCAGCGGTCCCCCTCGGCTGATGCCCAGAGAGACTCCATTACGCAAGCTTTGCCACCGAACCCATCGGTCGGTGCGCCTCTGATCACAGGCCAAGGGCCTGCGCACCCCCAAAGACAACCGGGGTCCCCGGAAGGCCCCCAGGCTGAAATGAGCACCACCGGGAATGGCCGGCCTCCAAGACAACTTGGGGGCATGGACACCACAAGACAGGGTCGCAGGTCTCAACGAGGCGGATGCCTGGTGTCTGAGGGGGGCCGGGCCGGGCCTGGCCTCGCCTTGGCGTCCACCTCGCCTGGAAGCGTCTGGGTACGGGCCCCGCAGGATGCCCCGCGGCCCACCTTCCTCCCTAGGCCGCAAGGAGCAACACCCCGGCGCCGGCCAGTCCCGGCGGGCACCGGCGCCACTGGCCACGGAACTCAGCTCTGGCAGTGGCCCCTCCTCACTGGCGTGCAGTGCGGCCGAGGGAGCCGCCCGGGGCCGAGGACCCAACTAGGCCGTCACCCCGGGTGCTCCCACGGAAACGGGCACCAGGCAAACTGCCCACGGCCCCGAGCCCAGGCTCCTTGGCGGAGGCCTCCGCTAGTCCCGCCCAGATCATGGCCGCCACCAGCCTCCCGGGCCTTGGCTTCCTGTACGGCAACCGCCAGGCGTCCCGGCTGTCCAGCTAGACCTGGCGCCTGTGTCTGGGGCTTCCAGGGCGCGAACTGGCGGCGGACCCTGCTTCCCTCGGGCCTCCAGAGACCTCGGATCCGTCCGGGCACCGGTCCTAGTCCTGCCTGCTCCCCCAGGGCAGTCCCAAGCCACTCCTCCCCAGGCGAGCACAGGGACCGGTGCTCGATTGCCAAGCGGGTTCCTCTTGATGGCAGTATTGCTCCAGAAATGCCCACCTGCCCTTCCCCCATGTCCACTCCCTCCGCCCTCTGCGGAGGAAAAAACGCCAAGAGCGCTCCGCACATGGCCCTTCAGCATCTCGGCCGCTTTGGGCCAGCTCTGGCCCACCTGCCGGACCCTGTCCTTGGCAGACGGGACTCGGCAGGGTCCTTCTACTAGCCTGCCTTCCTGACAAACCAGAAAGCGGTCCCCTTGGGCCGCCCTGGGGATGCAGCCCAACTAACCGCATCCCTAACCATGCCTTTGGGATGGGGAGGATGGTGGAACCCGCAGGGAAGAGAAGGAGACTGGGCACATAGTAGGATGCCAGCCCTAGCTCTGCCCTCCGGGACACAATTGCACTTGGGCGTACTCACGGGTCACTGCAAAGCCAGCTTGACCAAGAGGTCAAAGGCGACCGGCGTCCCACTGACCCCTGGGGTTTTGGCCTCAGACTTGAGGTGAACCTACAATTCCGGAAGAGCGGGACCGGGTCCCGGGCCCTTCCCTTGTGGCAGCAGCGGCAAGGTGCTGGTGGAAGAGCCCTGGCCAGCATAGGTCAGACAGGAGGGGAGCCAGCTGCCACCCCAAACACACCTGTCCTCCTCACACCTGGCCTACGTCCAACTCTCCACGGCCCTGCCCGGAAGGCTGGACGTAGAAATCCCACAGAGGCGTGCATGCCGTTGAGGGCTCGTGGGTGCCATGGAGGGGCGGTAGATGGCCCAGCCCCAAGTGTACCGATCTTCCTCCCCAAACCTATTCTGTGACGGAAACCCGATGTTCACCTCGTCAAGCAGTCAAGGCGTGGGCAGAGGCCTGACGTCTGCTGCAGGAACACAGTGACATTGAATGCTCTTCCCAAGACAGACAAATCACTAGGGACACACTATGCCAAGCTGCTACCTCCCTGGCCCTTTCCGGACTCTTTGACCCCCACGGACTTTCCCTAGGGATTTTCCACGACACACTTTCTTCTTTCTCTCTCTCTCTCTCTCTCTCTCTGTCTCTCGCTCTCTCTGTCTCTCTCAATCCCATAATCACTCTCTCTCTCGTGCCAGGTTCGCGCCCAGCGCTCTCTCGCCCACTTCTACTGGGGCCTGCTTCCTCTCCTGCTCTCTCTGTCTCAACGTCATTGATTTTCTCGTACTGCCCGGGACGTCTTGCCCACGTGTGCCTTTAAAACGCTAAGAGATGCAACTGAACGTGTGAGACATGGCGCAGATAGGCCGAGAGGCGGCAAGAGAAATGCCCCAGAACTCAAGAACCCGGCCACGCCCTCCGCTTCTACCACCACCAGCAACACCAACCCAGGGGCCTGCTTTCGCGGTCCCCCTAGCCAAGGTGAGGCAAGTCCCACTTGAATGTCATCCCGTTCCTCTTGGGAACGCTGGACCGCGCTCAACCTTAACTGTGCGTTGAGGTGGAAGTTGGATTTCTCTTTGCATGACAGTGTCTCTGCACAAGGCCGTGGAGGGGCACACGGATCCACCTGGCTCGCTCTCTAGCTGGATTCAGGTGGAACGGAGGACCATGAACACTCAGGACTTTTTCTGCTTGGGTCCTGTGCTTTTCAGGTTTCGGGCCTAAGAGGCCCATCACCTCGTTATACCTTTTTTCTGAGTATTAAAAAAAAAAAAAAAAAAAAAAAAAAAGAAACCTGGACATTCCACCTGTCACCTCAGAAGGGTCCTCGGTGTTCCTTTTCTACTCCTGAATTCAGCGACATAGTGCTGATCTCCATCCATTGGACGCGAGTCCCCGTTCTCTTGGGGACTCCTGGACACTCTGGGAAATGCCAGAAAGCCTCGGGGAATGGCCCCGTCCGCTGCTGTACCAGACCGGGTCCTGCGAAAGATGCATCTTCCGAGCCTCCTCCCTGCACGTCCCGTTGGACCTGCCCCGATTCTACCTCAGGGACCCACTGGAGGAGAGGCACAGGGATGCTGCCTCAGCAGCAGACCCTTCTAGCGCTGAGCAGGCTGTCCCCAGGCAGGCAGAGTCCGACGGGTCCTTCCTCCTGGGACTCCAGCAGGCCTAGGAAAGCAGCGGTCCCCCTCGGCTGATGCCCAGAGAGACTCCATTACGCAAGCTTTGCCACCGAACCCATCGGTCGGTGCGCCTCTGATCACAGGCCAAGGGCCTGCGCACCCCCAAAGACAACCGGGGTCCCCGGAAGGCCCCCAGGCTGAAATGAGCACCACCGGGAATGGCCGGCCTCCAAGACAACTTGGGGGCATGGACACCACAAGACAGGGTCGCAGGTCTCAACGAGGCGGATGCCTGGTGTCTGAGGGGGGCCGGGCCGGGCCTGGCCTCGCCTTGGCGTCCACCTCGCCTGGAAGCGTCTGGGTACGGGCCCCGCAGGATGCCCCGCGGCCCACCTTCCTCCCTAGGCCGCAAGGAGCAACACCCCGGCGCCAGCCAGTCCCGGCGGGCACCGGCGCCACTGGCCACGGAACTCAGCTCTGGCAGTGGCCCCTCCTCACTGGCGTGCAGTGCGGCCGAGGGAGCCGCCCGGGGCCGAGGACCCAACTAGGCCGTCACCCCGGGTGCTCCCACGGAAACGGGCACCAGGCAAACTGCCCACGGCCCCGAGCCCAGGCTCCTTGGCGGAGGCCTCCGCTAGTCCCGCCCAGATCATGGCCGCCACCAGCCTCCCGGGCCTTGGCTTCCTGTACGGCAACCGCCAGGCGTCCCGGCTGTCCAGCTAGACCTGGCGCCTGTGTCTGGGGCTTCCAGGGCGCGAACTGGCGGCGGACCCTGCTTCCCTCGGGCCTCCAGAGACCTCGGATCCGTCCGGGCACCGGTCCTAGTCCTGCCTGCTCCCCCAGGGCAGTCCCAAGCCACTCCTCCCCAGGCGAGCACAGGGACCGGTGCTCGATTGCCAAGCGGGTTCCTCTTGATGGCAGTATTGCTCCAGAAATGCCCACCTGCCCTTCCCCCATGTCCACTCCCTCCGCCCTCTGCGGAGGAAAAAACGCCAAGAGCGCTCCGCACATGGCCCTTCAGCATCTCGGCCGCTTTGGGCCAGCTCTGGCCCACCTGCCGGACCCTGTCCTTGGCAGACGGGACTCGGCAGGGTCCTTCTACTAGCCTGCCTTCCTGACAAACCAGAAAGCGGTCCCCTTGGGCCGCCCTGGGGATGCAGCCCAACTAACCGCATCCCTAACCATGCCTTTGGGATGGGGAGGATGGTGGAACCCGCAGGGAAGAGAAGGAGACTGGGCACATAGTAGGATGCCAGCCCTAGCTCTGCCCTCCGGGACACAATTGCACTTGGGCGTACTCACGGGTCACTGCAAAGCCAGCTTGACCAAGAGGTCAAAGGCGACCGGCGTCCCACTGACCCCTGGGGTTTTGGCCTCAGACTTGAGGTGAACCTACAATTCCGGAAGAGCGGGACCGGGTCCCGGGCCCTTCCCTTGTGGCAGCAGCGGCAAGGTGCTGGTGGAAGAGCCCTGGCCAGCATAGGTCAGACAGGAGGGGAGCCAGCTGCCACCCCAAACACACCTGTCCTCCTCACACCTGGCCTACGTCCAACTCTCCACGGCCCTGCCCGGAAGGCTGGACGTAGAAATCCCACAGAGGCGTGCATGCCGTTGAGGGCTCGTGGGTGCCATGGAGGGGCGGTAGATGGCCCAGCCCCAAGTGTACCGATCTTCCTCCCCAAACCTATTCTGTGACGGAAACCCGATGTTCACCTCGTCAAGCAGTCAAGGCGTGGGCAGAGGCCTGACGTCTGCTGCAGGAACACAGTGACATTGAATGCTCTTCCCAAGACAGACAAATCACTAGGGACACACTATGCCAAGCTGCTACCTCCCTGGCCCTTTCCGGACTCTTTGACCCCCACGGACTTTCCCTAGGGATTTTCCACGACACACTTTCTTCTCTCTCTCTCTCTCTCTCTCTCTCTCTCTCTGTCTCTCGCTCTCTCTGTCTCTCTCAATCCCATAATCACTCTCTCTCTCGTGCCAGGTTCGCGCCCAGCGCTCTCTCGCCCACTTCTACTGGGGCCTGCTTCCTCTCCTGCTCTCTCTGTCTCAACGTCATTGATTTTCTCGTACTGCCCGGGACGTCTTGCCCACGTGTGCCTTTAAAACGCTAAGAGATGCAACTGAACGTGTGAGACATGGCGCAGATAGGCCGAGAGGCGGCAAGAGAAATGCCCCAGAACTCAAGAACCCGGCCACGCCCTCCGCTTCTACCACCACCAGCAACACCAACCCAGGGGCCTGCTTTCGCGGTCCCCCTAGCCAAGGTGAGGCAAGTCCCACTTGAATGTCATCCCGTTCCTCTTGGGAACGCTGGACCGCGCTCAACCTTAACTGTGCGTTGAGGTGGAAGTTGGATTTCTCTTTGCATGACAGTGTCTCTGCACAAGGCCGTGGAGGGGCACACGGATCCACCTGGCTCGCTCTCTAGCTGGATTCAGGTGGAACGGAGGACCATGAACACTCAGGACTTTTTCTGCTTGGGTCCTGTGCTTTTCAGGTTTCGGGCCTAAGAGGCCCATCACCTCGTTATACCTTTTTTCTGAGTATTAAAAAAAAAAAAAAAAAAAAAAAAAAAGAAACCTGGACATTCCACCTGTCACCTCAGAAGGGTCCTCGGTGTTCCTTTTCTACTCCTGAATTCAGCGACATAGTGCTGATCTCCATCCATTGGACGCGAGTCCCCGTTCTCTTGGGGACTCCTGGACACTCTGGGAAATGCCAGAAAGCCTCGGGGAATGGCCCCGTCCGCTGCTGTACCAGACCGGGTCCTGCGAAAGATGCATCTTCCGAGCCTCCTCCCTGCACGTCCCGTTGGACCTGCCCCGATTCTACCTCAGGGACCCACTGGAGGAGAGGCACAGGGATGCTGCCTCAGCAGCAGACCCTTCTAGCGCTGAGCAGGCTGTCCCCAGGCAGGCAGAGTCCGACGGGTCCTTCCTCCTGGGACTCCAGCAGGCCTAGGAAAGCAGCGGTCCCCCTCGGCTGATGCCCAGAGAGACTCCATTACGCAAGCTTTGCCACCGAACCCATCGGTCGGTGCGCCTCTGATCACAGGCCAAGGGCCTGCGCACCCCCAAAGACAACCGGGGTCCCCGGAAGGCCCCCAGGCTGAAATGAGCACCACCGGGAATGGCCGGCCTCCAAGACAACTTGGGGGCATGGACACCACAAGACAGGGTCGCAGGTCTCAACGAGGCGGATGCCTGGTGTCTGAGGGGGGCCGGGCCGGGCCTGGCCTCGCCTTGGCGTCCACCTCGCCTGGAAGCGTCTGGGTACGGGCCCCGCAGGATGCCCCGCGGCCCACCTTCCTCCCTAGGCCGCAAGGAGCAACACCCCGGCGCCGGCCAGTCCCGGCGGGCACCGGCGCCACTGGCCACGGAACTCAGCTCTGGCAGTGGCCCCTCCTCACTGGCGTGCAGTGCGGCCGAGGGAGCCGCCCGGGGCCGAGGACCCAACTAGGCCGTCACCCCGGGTGCTCCCACGGAAACGGGCACCAGGCAAACTGCCCACGGCCCCGAGCCCAGGCTCCTTGGCGGAGGCCTCCGCTAGTCCCGCCCAGATCATGGCCGCCACCAGCCTCCCGGGCCTTGGCTTCCTGTACGGCAACCGCCAGGCGTCCCGGCTGTCCAGCTAGACCTGGCGCCTGTGTCTGGGGCTTCCAGGGCGCGAACTGGCGGCGGACCCTGCTTCCCTCGGGCCTCCAGAGACCTCGGATCCGTCCGGGCACCGGTCCTAGTCCTGCCTGCTCCCCCAGGGCAGTCCCAAGCCACTCCTCCCCAGGCGAGCACAGGGACCGGTGCTCGATTGCCAAGCGGGTTCCTCTTGATGGCAGTATTGCTCCAGAAATGCCCACCTGCCCTTCCCCCATGTCCACTCCCTCCGCCCTCTGCGGAGGAAAAAACGCCAAGAGCGCTCCGCACATGGCCCTTCAGCATCTCGGCCGCTTTGGGCCAGCTCTGGCCCACCTGCCGGACCCTGTCCTTGGCAGACGGGACTCGGCAGGGTCCTTCTACTAGCCTGCCTTCCTGACAAACCAGAAAGCGGTCCCCTTGGGCCGCCCTGGGGATGCAGCCCAACTAACCGCATCCCTAACCATGCCTTTGGGATGGGGAGGATGGTGGAACCCGCAGGGAAGAGAAGGAGACTGGGCACATAGTAGGATGCCAGCCCTAGCTCTGCCCTCCGGGACACAATTGCACTTGGGCGTACTCACGGGTCACTGCAAAGCCAGCTTGACCAAGAGGTCAAAGGCGACCGGCGTCCCACTGACCCCTGGGGTTTTGGCCTCAGACTTGAGGTGAACCTACAATTCCGGAAGAGCGGGACCGGGTCCCGGGCCCTTCCCTTGTGGCAGCAGCGGCAAGGTGCTGGTGGAAGAGCCCTGGCCAGCATAGGTCAGACAGGAGGGGAGCCAGCTGCCACCCCAAACACACCTGTCCTCCTCACACCTGGCCTACGTCCAACTCTCCACGGCCCTGCCCGGAAGGCTGGACGTAGAAATCCCACAGAGGCGTGCATGCCGTTGAGGGCTCGTGGGTGCCATGGAGGGGCGGTAGATGGCCCAGCCCCAAGTGTACCGATCTTCCTCCCCAAACCTATTCTGTGACGGAAACCCGATGTTCACCTCGTCAAGCAGTCAAGGCGTGGGCAGAGGCCTGACGTCTGCTGCAGGAACACAGTGACATTGAATGCTCTTCCCAAGACAGACAAATCACTAGGGACACACTATGCCAAGCTGCTACCTCCCTGGCCCTTTCCGGACTCTTTGACCCCCACGGACTTTCCCTAGGGATTTTCCACGACACACTTTCTTCTTTCTCTCTCTCTCTCTCTCTCTCTCTCTCTGTCTCTCGCTCTCTCTGTCTCTCTCAATCCCATAATCACTCTCTCTCTCGTGCCAGGTTCGCGCCCAGCGCTCTCTCGCCCACTTCTACTGGGGCCTGCTTCCTCTCCTGCTCTCTCTGTCTCAACGTCATTGATTTTCTCGTACTGCCCGGGACGTCTTGCCCACGTGTGCCTTTAAAACGCTAAGAGATGCAACTGAACGTGTGAGACATGGCGCAGATAGGCCGAGAGGCGGCAAGAGAAATGCCCCAGAACTCAAGAACCCGGCCACGCCCTCCGCTTCTACCACCACCAGCAACACCAACCCAGGGGCCTGCTTTCGCGGTCCCCCTAGCCAAGGTGAGGCAAGTCCCACTTGAATGTCATCCCGTTCCTCTTGGGAACGCTGGACCGCGCTCAACCTTAACTGTGCGTTGAGGTGGAAGTTGGATTTCTCTTTGCATGACAGTGTCTCTGCACAAGGCCGTGGAGGGGCACACGGATCCACCTGGCTCGCTCTCTAGCTGGATTCAGGTGGAACGGAGGACCATGAACACTCAGGACTTTTTCTGCTTGGGTCCTGTGCTTTTCAGGTTTCGGGCCTAAGAGGCCCATCACCTCGTTATACCTTTTTTCTGAGTATTAAAAAAAAAAAAAAAAAAAAAAAAAAAGAAACCTGGACATTCCACCTGTCACCTCAGAAGGGTCCTCGGTGTTCCTTTTCTACTCCTGAATTCAGCGACATAGTGCTGATCTCCATCCATTGGACGCGAGTCCCCGTTCTCTTGGGGACTCCTGGACACTCTGGGAAATGCCAGAAAGCCTCGGGGAATGGCCCCGTCCGCTGCTGTACCAGACCGGGTCCTGCGAAAGATGCATCTTCCGAGCCTCCTCCCTGCACGTCCCGTTGGACCTGCCCCGATTCTACCTCAGGGACCCACTGGAGGAGAGGCACAGGGATGCTGCCTCAGCAGCAGACCCTTCTAGCGCTGAGCAGGCTGTCCCCAGGCAGGCAGAGTCCGACGGGTCCTTCCTCCTGGGACTCCAGCAGGCCTAGGAAAGCAGCGGTCCCCCTCGGCTGATGCCCAGAGAGACTCCATTACGCAAGCTTTGCCACCGAACCCATCGGTCGGTGCGCCTCTGATCACAGGCCAAGGGCCTGCGCACCCCCAAAGACAACCGGGGTCCCCGGAAGGCCCCCAGGCTGAAATGAGCACCACCGGGAATGGCCGGCCTCCAAGACAACTTGGGGGCATGGACACCACAAGACAGGGTCGCAGGTCTCAACGAGGCGGATGCCTGGTGTCTGAGGGGGGCCGGGCCGGGCCTGGCCTCGCCTTGGCGTCCACCTCGCCTGGAAGCGTCTGGGTACGGGCCCCGCAGGATGCCCCGCGGCCCACCTTCCTCCCTAGGCCGCAAGGAGCAACACCCCGGCGCCGGCCAGTCCCGGCGGGCACCGGCGCCACTGGCCACGGAACTCAGCTCTGGCAGTGGCCCCTCCTCACTGGCGTGCAGTGCGGCCGAGGGAGCCGCCCGGGGCCGAGGACCCAACTAGGCCGTCACCCCGGGTGCTCCCACGGAAACGGGCACCAGGCAAACTGCCCACGGCCCCGAGCCCAGGCTCCTTGGCGGAGGCCTCCGCTAGTCCCGCCCAGATCATGGCCGCCACCAGCCTCCCGGGCCTTGGCTTCCTGTACGGCAACCGCCAGGCGTCCCGGCTGTCCAGCTAGACCTGGCGCCTGTGTCTGGGGCTTCCAGGGCGCGAACTGGCGGCGGACCCTGCTTCCCTCGGGCCTCCAGAGACCTCGGATCCGTCCGGGCACCGGTCCTAGTCCTGCCTGCTCCCCCAGGGCAGTCCCAAGCCACTCCTCCCCAGGCGAGCACAGGGACCGGTGCTCGATTGCCAAGCGGGTTCCTCTTGATGGCAGTATTGCTCCAGAAATGCCCACCTGCCCTTCCCCCATGTCCACTCCCTCCGCCCTCTGCGGAGGAAAAAACGCCAAGAGCGCTCCGCACATGGCCCTTCAGCATCTCGGCCGCTTTGGGCCAGCTCTGGCCCACCTGCCGGACCCTGTCCTTGGCAGACGGGACTCGGCAGGGTCCTTCTACTAGCCTGCCTTCCTGACAAACCAGAAAGCGGTCCCCTTGGGCCGCCCTGGGGATGCAGCCCAACTAACCGCATCCCTAACCATGCCTTTGGGATGGGGAGGATGGTGGAACCCGCAGGGAAGAGAAGGAGACTGGGCACATAGTAGGATGCCAGCCCTAGCTCTGCCCTCCGGGACACAATTGCACTTGGGCGTACTCACGGGTCACTGCAAAGCCAGCTTGACCAAGAGGTCAAAGGCGACCGGCGTCCCACTGACCCCTGGGGTTTTGGCCTCAGACTTGAGGTGAACCTACAATTCCGGAAGAGCGGGACCGGGTCCCGGGCCCTTCCCTTGTGGCAGCAGCGGCAAGGTGCTGGTGGAAGAGCCCTGGCCAGCATAGGTCAGACAGGAGGGGAGCCAGCTGCCACCCCAAACACACCTGTCCTCCTCACACCTGGCCTACGTCCAACTCTCCACGGCCCTGCCCGGAAGGCTGGACGTAGAAATCCCACAGAGGCGTGCATGCCGTTGAGGGCTCGTGGGTGCCATGGAGGGGCGGTAGATGGCCCAGCCCCAAGTGTACCGATCTTCCTCCCCAAACCTATTCTGTGACGGAAACCCGATGTTCACCTCGTCAAGCAGTCAAGGCGTGGGCAGAGGCCTGACGTCTGCTGCAGGAACACAGTGACATTGAATGCTCTTCCCAAGACAGACAAATCACTAGGGACACACTATGCCAAGCTGCTACCTCCCTGGCCCTTTCCGGACTCTTTGACCCCCACGGACTTTCCCTAGGGATTTTCCACGACACACTTTCTTCTTTCTCTCTCTCTCTCTCTCTCTCTCTCTCTCTGTCTCTCGCTCTCTCTGTCTCTCTCAATCCCATAATCACTCTCTCTCTCGTGCCAGGTTCGCGCCCAGCGCTCTCTCGCCCACTTCTACTGGGGCCTGCTTCCTCTCCTGCTCTCTCTGTCTCAACGTCATTGATTTTCTCGTACTGCCCGGGACGTCTTGCCCACGTGTGCCTTTAAAACGCTAAGAGATGCAACTGAACGTGTGAGACATGGCGCAGATAGGCCGAGAGGCGGCAAGAGAAATGCCCCAGAACTCAAGAACCCGGCCACGCCCTCCGCTTCTACCACCACCAGCAACACCAACCCAGGGGCCTGCTTTCGCGGTCCCCCTAGCCAAGGTGAGGCAAGTCCCACTTGAATGTCATCCCGTTCCTCTTGGGAACGCTGGACCGCGCTCAACCTTAACTGTGCGTTGAGGTGGAAGTTGGATTTCTCTTTGCATGACAGTGTCTCTGCACAAGGCCGTGGAGGGGCACACGGATCCACCTGGCTCGCTCTCTAGCTGGATTCAGGTGGAACGGAGGACCATGAACACTCAGGACTTTTTCTGCTTGGGTCCTGTGCTTTTCAGGTTTCGGGCCGAAGAGGCCCATCACCTCGTTATACCTTTTTTCTGAGTATTAAAAAAAAAAAAAAAAAAAAAAAAAAAGAAACCTGGACATTCCACCTGTCACCTCAGAAGGGTCCTCGGTGTTCCTTTTCTACTCCTGAATTCAGCGACATAGTGCTGATCTCCATCCATTGGACGCGAGTCCCCGTTCTCTTGGGGACTCCTGGACACTCTGGGAAATGCCAGAAAGCCTCGGGGAATGGCCCCGTCCGCTGCTGTACCAGACCGGGTCCTGCGAAAGATGCATCTTCCGAGCCTCCTCCCTGCACGTCCCGTTGGACCTGCCCCGATTCTACCTCAGGGACCCACTGGAGGAGAGGCACAGGGATGCTGCCTCAGCAGCAGACCCTTCTAGCGCTGAGCAGGCTGTCCCCAGGCAGGCAGAGTCCGACGGGTCCTTCCTCCTGGGACTCCAGCAGGCCTAGGAAAGCAGCGGTCCCCCTCGGCTGATGCCCAGAGAGACTCCATTACGCAAGCTTTGCCACCGAACCCATCGGTCGGTGCGCCTCTGATCACAGGCCAAGGGCCTGCGCACCCCCAAAGACAACCGGGGTCCCCGGAAGGCCCCCAGGCTGAAATGAGCACCACCGGGAATGGCCGGCCTCCAAGACAACTTGGGGGCATGGACACCACAAGACAGGGTCGCAGGTCTCAACGAGGCGGATGCCTGGTGTCTGAGGGGGGCCGGGCCGGGCCTGGCCTCGCCTTGGCGTCCACCTCGCCTGGAAGCGTCTGGGTACGGGCCCCGCAGGATGCCCCGCGGCCCACCTTCCTCCCTAGGCCGCAAGGAGCAACACCCCGGCGCCGGCCAGTCCCGGCGGGCACCGGCGCCACTGGCCACGGAACTCAGCTCTGGCAGTGGCCCCTCCTCACTGGCGTGCAGTGCGGCCGAGGGAGCCGCCCGGGGCCGAGGACCCAACTAGGCCGTCACCCCGGGTGCTCCCACGGAAACGGGCACCAGGCAAACTGCCCACGGCCCCGAGCCCAGGCTCCTTGGCGGAGGCCTCCGCTAGTCCCGCCCAGATCATGGCCGCCACCAGCCTCCCGGGCCTTGGCTTCCTGTACGGCAACCGCCAGGCGTCCCGGCTGTCCAGCTAGACCTGGCGCCTGTGTCTGGGGCTTCCAGGGCGCGAACTGGCGGCGGACCCTGCTTCCCTCGGGCCTCCAGAGACCTCGGATCCGTCCGGGCACCGGTCCTAGTCCTGCCTGCTCCCCCAGGGCAGTCCCAAGCCACTCCTCCCCAGGCGAGCACAGGGACCGGTGCTCGATTGCCAAGCGGGTTCCTCTTGATGGCAGTATTGCTCCAGAAATGCCCACCTGCCCTTCCCCCATGTCCACTCCCTCCGCCCTCTGCGGAGGAAAAAACGCCAAGAGCGCTCCGCACATGGCCCTTCAGCATCTCGGCCGCTTTGGGCCAGCTCTGGCCCACCTGCCGGACCCTGTCCTTGGCAGACGGGACTCGGCAGGGTCCTTCTACTAGCCTGCCTTCCTGACAAACCAGAAAGCGGTCCCCTTGGGCCGCCCTGGGGATGCAGCCCAACTAACCGCATCCCTAACCATGCCTTTGGGATGGGGAGGATGGTGGAACCCGCAGGGAAGAGAAGGAGACTGGGCACATAGTAGGATGCCAGCCCTAGCTCTGCCCTCCGGGACACAATTGCACTTGGGCGTACTCACGGGTCACTGCAAAGCCAGCTTGACCAAGAGGTCAAAGGCGACCGGCGTCCCACTGACCCCTGGGGTTTTGGCCTCAGACTTGAGGTGAACCTACAATTCCGGAAGAGCGGGACCGGGTCCCGGGCCCTTCCCTTGTGGCAGCAGCGGCAAGGTGCTGGTGGAAGAGCCCTGGCCAGCATAGGTCAGACAGGAGGGGAGCCAGCTGCCACCCCAAACACACCTGTCCTCCTCACACCTGGCCTACGTCCAACTCTCCACGGCCCTGCCCGGAAGGCTGGACGTAGAAATCCCACAGAGGCGTGCATGCCGTTGAGGGCTCGTGGGTGCCATGGAGGGGCGGTAGATGGCCCAGCCCCAAGTGTACCGATCTTCCTCCCCAAACCTATTCTGTGACGGAAACCCGATGTTCACCTCGTCAAGCAGTCAAGGCGTGGGCAGAGGCCTGACGTCTGCTGCAGGAACACAGTGACATTGAATGCTCTTCCCAAGACAGACAAATCACTAGGGACACACTATGCCAAGCTGCTACCTCCCTGGCCCTTTCCGGACTCTTTGACCCCCACGGACTTTCCCTAGGGATTTTCCACGACACACTTTCTTCTCTCTCTCTCTCTCTCTCTCTCTCTCTCTCTCTCTGTCTCTCGCTCTCTCTGTCTCTCTCAATCCCATAATCACTCTCTCTCTCGTGCCAGGTTCGCGCCCAGCGCTCTCTCGCCCACTTCTACTGGGGCCTGCTTCCTCTCCTGCTCTCTCTGTCTCAACGTCATTGATTTTCTCGTACTGCCCGGGACGTCTTGCCCACGTGTGCCTTTAAAACGCTAAGAGATGCAACTGAACGTGTGAGACATGGCGCAGATAGGCCGAGAGGCGGCAAGAGAAATGCCCCAGAACTCAAGAACCCGGCCACGCCCTCCGCTTCTACCACCACCAGCAACACCAACCCAGGGGCCTGCTTTCGCGGTCCCCCTAGCCAAGGTGAGGCAAGTCCCACTTGAATGTCATCCCGTTCCTCTTGGGAACGCTGGACCGCGCTCAACCTTAACTGTGCGTTGAGGTGGAAGTTGGATTTCTCTTTGCATGACAGTGTCTCTGCACAAGGCCGTGGAGGGGCACACGGATCCACCTGGCTCGCTCTCTAGCTGGATTCAGGTGGAACGGAGGACCATGAACACTCAGGACTTTTTCTGCTTGGGTCCTGTGCTTTTCAGGTTTCGGGCCTAAGAGGCCCATCACCTCGTTATACCTTTTTTCTGAGTATTAAAAAAAAAAAAAAAAAAAAAAAAAAAGAAACCTGGACATTCCACCTGTCACCTCAGAAGGGTCCTCGGTGTTCCTTTTCTACTCCTGAATTCAGCGACATAGTGCTGATCTCCATCCATTGGACGCGAGTCCCCGTTCTCTTGGGGACTCCTGGACACTCTGGGAAATGCCAGAAAGCCTCGGGGAATGGCCCCGTCCGCTGCTGTACCAGACCGGGTCCTGCGAAAGATGCATCTTCCGAGCCTCCTCCCTGCACGTCCCGTTGGACCTGCCCCGATTCTACCTCAGGGACCCACTGGAGGAGAGGCACAGGGATGCTGCCTCAGCAGCAGACCCTTCTAGCGCTGAGCAGGCTGTCCCCAGGCAGGCAGAGTCCGACGGGTCCTTCCTCCTGGGACTCCAGCAGGCCTAGGAAAGCAGCGGTCCCCCTCGGCTGATGCCCAGAGAGACTCCATTACGCAAGCTTTGCCACCGAACCCATCGGTCGGTGCGCCTCTGATCACAGGCCAAGGGCCTGCGCACCCCCAAAGACAACCGGGGTCCCCGGAAGGCCCCCAGGCTGAAATGAGCACCACCGGGAATGGCCGGCCTCCAAGACAACTTGGGGGCATGGACACCACAAGACAGGGTCGCAGGTCTCAACGAGGCGGATGCCTGGTGTCTGAGGGGGGCCGGGCCGGGCCTGGCCTCGCCTTGGCGTCCACCTCGCCTGGAAGCGTCTGGGTACGGGCCCCGCAGGATGCCCCGCGGCCCACCTTCCTCCCTAGGCCGCAAGGAGCAACACCCCGGCGCCGGCCAGTCCCGGCGGGCACCGGCGCCACTGGCCACGGAACTCAGCTCTGGCAGTGGCCCCTCCTCACTGGCGTGCAGTGCGGCCGAGGGAGCCGCCCGGGGCCGAGGACCCAACTAGGCCGTCACCCCGGGTGCTCCCACGGAAACGGGCACCAGGCAAACTGCCCACGGCCCCGAGCCCAGGCTCCTTGGCGGAGGCCTCCGCTAGTCCCGCCCAGATCATGGCCGCCACCAGCCTCCCGGGCCTTGGCTTCCTGTACGGCAACCGCCAGGCGTCCCGGCTGTCCAGCTAGACCTGGCGCCTGTGTCTGGGGCTTCCAGGGCGCGAACTGGCGGCGGACCCTGCTTCCCTCGGGCCTCCAGAGACCTCGGATCCGTCCGGGCACCGGTCCTAGTCCTGCCTGCTCCCCCAGGGCAGTCCCAAGCCACTCCTCCCCAGGCGAGCACAGGGACCGGTGCTCGATTGCCAAGCGGGTTCCTCTTGATGGCAGTATTGCTCCAGAAATGCCCACCTGCCCTTCCCCCATGTCCACTCCCTCCGCCCTCTGCGGAGGAAAAAACGCCAAGAGCGCTCCGCACATGGCCCTTCAGCATCTCGGCCGCTTTGGGCCAGCTCTGGCCCACCTGCCGGACCCTGTCCTTGGCAGACGGGACTCGGCAGGGTCCTTCTACTAGCCTGCCTTCCTGACAAACCAGAAAGCGGTCCCCTTGGGCCGCCCTGGGGATGCAGCCCAACTAACCGCATCCCTAACCATGCCTTTGGGATGGGGAGGATGGTGGAACCCGCAGGGAAGAGAAGGAGACTGGGCACATAGTAGGATGCCAGCCCTAGCTCTGCCCTCCGGGACACAATTGCACTTGGGCGTACTCACGGGTCACTGCAAAGCCAGCTTGACCAAGAGGTCAAAGGCGACCGGCGTCCCACTGACCCCTGGGGTTTTGGCCTCAGACTTGAGGTGAACCTACAATTCCGGAAGAGCGGGACCGGGTCCCGGGCCCTTCCCTTGTGGCAGCAGCGGCAAGGTGCTGGTGGAAGAGCCCTGGCCAGCATAGGTCAGACAGGAGGGGAGCCAGCTGCCACCCCAAACACACCTGTCCTCCTCACACCTGGCCTACGTCCAACTCTCCACGGCCCTGCCCGGAAGGCTGGACGTAGAAATCCCACAGAGGCGTGCATGCCGTTGAGGGCTCGTGGGTGCCATGGAGGGGCGGTAGATGGCCCAGCCCCAAGTGTACCGATCTTCCTCCCCAAACCTATTCTGTGACGGAAACCCGATGTTCACCTCGTCAAGCAGTCAAGGCGTGGGCAGAGGCCTGACGTCTGCTGCAGGAACACAGTGACATTGAATGCTCTTCCCAAGACAGACAAATCACTAGGGACACACTATGCCAAGCTGCTACCTCCCTGGCCCTTTCCGGACTCTTTGACCCCCACGGACTTTCCCTAGGGATTTTCCACGACACACTTTCTTCTTTCTCTCTCTCTCTCTCTCTCTCTCTGTCTCTCGCTCTCTCTGTCTCTCTCAATCCCATAATCACTCTCTCTCTCGTGCCAGGTTCGCGCCCAGCGCTCTCTCGCCCACTTCTACTGGGGCCTGCTTCCTCTCCTGCTCTCTCTGTCTCAACGTCATTGATTTTCTCGTACTGCCCGGGACGTCTTGCCCACGTGTGCCTTTAAAACGCTAAGAGATGCAACTGAACGTGTGAGACATGGCGCAGATAGGCCGAGAGGCGGCAAGAGAAATGCCCCAGAACTCAAGAACCCGGCCACGCCCTCCGCTTCTACCACCACCAGCAACACCAACCCAGGGGCCTGCTTTCGCGGTCCCCCTAGCCAAGGTGAGGCAAGTCCCACTTGAATGTCATCCCGTTCCTCTTGGGAACGCTGGACCGCGCTCAACCTTAACTGTGCGTTGAGGTGGAAGTTGGATTTCTCTTTGCATGACAGTGTCTCTGCACAAGGCCGTGGAGGGGCACACGGATCCACCTGGCTCGCTCTCTAGCTGGATTCAGGTGGAACGGAGGACCATGAACACTCAGGACTTTTTCTGCTTGGGTCCTGTGCTTTTCAGGTTTCGGGCCTAAGAGGCCCATCACCTCGTTATACCTTTTTTCTGAGTATTAAAAAAAAAAAAAAAAAAAAAAAAAAAGAAACCTGGACATTCCACCTGTCACCTCAGAAGGGTCCTCGGTGTTCCTTTTCTACTCCTGAATTCAGCGACATAGTGCTGATCTCCATCCATTGGACGCGAGTCCCCGTTCTCTTGGGGACTCCTGGACACTCTGGGAAATGCCAGAAAGCCTCGGGGAATGGCCCCGTCCGCTGCTGTACCAGACCGGGTCCTGCGAAAGATGCATCTTCCGAGCCTCCTCCCTGCACGTCCCGTTGGACCTGCCCCGATTCTACCTCAGGGACCCACTGGAGGAGAGGCACAGGGATGCTGCCTCAGCAGCAGACCCTTCTAGCGCTGAGCAGGCTGTCCCCAGGCAGGCAGAGTCCGACGGGTCCTTCCTCCTGGGACTCCAGCAGGCCTAGGAAAGCAGCGGTCCCCCTCGGCTGATGCCCAGAGAGACTCCATTACGCAAGCTTTGCCACCGAACCCATCGGTCGGTGCGCCTCTGATCACAGGCCAAGGGCCTGCGCACCCCCAAAGACAACCGGGGTCCCCGGAAGGCCCCCAGGCTGAAATGAGCACCACCGGGAATGGCCGGCCTCCAAGACAACTTGGGGGCATGGACACCACAAGACAGGGTCGCAGGTCTCAACGAGGCGGATGCCTGGTGTCTGAGGGGGGCCGGGCCGGGCCTGGCCTCGCCTTGGCGTCCACCTCGCCTGGAAGCGTCTGGGTACGGGCCCCGCAGGATGCCCCGCGGCCCACCTTCCTCCCTAGGCCGCAAGGAGCAACACCCCGGCGCCAGCCAGTCCCGGCGGGCACCGGCGCCACTGGCCACGGAACTCAGCTCTGGCAGTGGCCCCTCCTCACTGGCGTGCAGTGCGGCCGAGGGAGCCGCCCGGGGCCGAGGACCCAACTAGGCCGTCACCCCGGGTGCTCCCACGGAAACGGGCACCAGGCAAACTGCCCACGGCCCCGAGCCCAGGCTCCTTGGCGGAGGCCTCCGCTAGTCCCGCCCAGATCATGGCCGCCACCAGCCTCCCGGGCCTTGGCTTCCTGTACGGCAACCGCCAGGCGTCCCGGCTGTCCAGCTAGACCTGGCGCCTGTGTCTGGGGCTTCCAGGGCGCGAACTGGCGGCGGACCCTGCTTCCCTCGGGCCTCCAGAGACCTCGGATCCGTCCGGGCACCGGTCCTAGTCCTGCCTGCTCCCCCAGGGCAGTCCCAAGCCACTCCTCCCCAGGCGAGCACAGGGACCGGTGCTCGATTGCCAAGCGGGTTCCTCTTGATGGCAGTATTGCTCCAGAAATGCCCACCTGCCCTTCCCCCATGTCCACTCCCTCCGCCCTCTGCGGAGGAAAAAACGCCAAGAGCGCTCCGCACATGGCCCTTCAGCATCTCGGCCGCTTTGGGCCAGCTCTGGCCCACCTGCCGGACCCTGTCCTTGGCAGACGGGACTCGGCAGGGTCCTTCTACTAGCCTGCCTTCCTGACAAACCAGAAAGCGGTCCCCTTGGGCCGCCCTGGGGATGCAGCCCAACTAACCGCATCCCTAACCATGCCTTTGGGATGGGGAGGATGGTGGAACCCGCAGGGAAGAGAAGGAGACTGGGCACATAGTAGGATGCCAGCCCTAGCTCTGCCCTCCGGGACACAATTGCACTTGGGCGTACTCACGGGTCACTGCAAAGCCAGCTTGACCAAGAGGTCAAAGGCGACCGGCGTCCCACTGACCCCTGGGGTTTTGGCCTCAGACTTGAGGTGAACCTACAATTCCGGAAGAGCGGGACCGGGTCCCGGGCCCTTCCCTTGTGGCAGCAGCGGCAAGGTGCTGGTGGAAGAGCCCTGGCCAGCATAGGTCAGACAGGAGGGGAGCCAGCTGCCACCCCAAACACACCTGTCCTCCTCACACCTGGCCTACGTCCAACTCTCCACGGCCCTGCCCGGAAGGCTGGACGTAGAAATCCCACAGAGGCGTGCATGCCGTTGAGGGCTCGTGGGTGCCATGGAGGGGCGGTAGATGGCCCAGCCCCAAGTGTACCGATCTTCCTCCCCAAACCTATTCTGTGACGGAAACCCGATGTTCACCTCGTCAAGCAGTCAAGGCGTGGGCAGAGGCCTGACGTCTGCTGCAGGAACACAGTGACATTGAATGCTCTTCCCAAGACAGACAAATCACTAGGGACACACTATGCCAAGCTGCTACCTCCCTGGCCCTTTCCGGACTCTTTGACCCCCACGGACTTTCCCTAGGGATTTTCCACGACACACTTTCTTCTCTCTCTCTCTCTCTCTCTCTCTCTCTCTCTGTCTCTCGCTCTCTCTGTCTCTCTCAATCCCATAATCACTCTCTCTCTCGTGCCAGGTTCGCGCCCAGCGCTCTCTCGCCCACTTCTACTGGGGCCTGCTTCCTCTCCTGCTCTCTCTGTCTCAACGTCATTGATTTTCTCGTACTGCCCGGGACGTCTTGCCCACGTGTGCCTTTAAAACGCTAAGAGATGCAACTGAACGTGTGAGACATGGCGCAGATAGGCCGAGAGGCGGCAAGAGAAATGCCCCAGAACTCAAGAACCCGGCCACGCCCTCCGCTTCTACCACCACCAGCAACACCAACCCAGGGGCCTGCTTTCGCGGTCCCCCTAGCCAAGGTGAGGCAAGTCCCACTTGAATGTCATCCCGTTCCTCTTGGGAACGCTGGACCGCGCTCAACCTTAACTGTGCGTTGAGGTGGAAGTTGGATTTCTCTTTGCATGACAGTGTCTCTGCACAAGGCCGTGGAGGGGCACACGGATCCACCTGGCTCGCTCTCTAGCTGGATTCAGGTGGAACGGAGGACCATGAACACTCAGGACTTTTTCTGCTTGGGTCCTGTGCTTTTCAGGTTTCGGGCCTAAGAGGCCCATCACCTCGTTATACCTTTTTTCTGAGTATTAAAAAAAAAAAAAAAAAAAAAAAAAAAGAAACCTGGACATTCCACCTGTCACCTCAGAAGGGTCCTCGGTGTTCCTTTTCTACTCCTGAATTCAGCGACATAGTGCTGATCTCCATCCATTGGACGCGAGTCCCCGTTCTCTTGGGGACTCCTGGACACTCTGGGAAATGCCAGAAAGCCTCGGGGAATGGCCCCGTCCGCTGCTGTACCAGACCGGGTCCTGCGAAAGATGCATCTTCCGAGCCTCCTCCCTGCACGTCCCGTTGGACCTGCCCCGATTCTACCTCAGGGACCCACTGGAGGAGAGGCACAGGGATGCTGCCTCAGCAGCAGACCCTTCTAGCGCTGAGCAGGCTGTCCCCAGGCAGGCAGAGTCCGACGGGTCCTTCCTCCTGGGACTCCAGCAGGCCTAGGAAAGCAGCGGTCCCCCTCGGCTGATGCCCAGAGAGACTCCATTACGCAAGCTTTGCCACCGAACCCATCGGTCGGTGCGCCTCTGATCACAGGCCAAGGGCCTGCGCACCCCCAAAGACAACCGGGGTCCCCGGAAGGCCCCCAGGCTGAAATGAGCACCACCGGGAATGGCCGGCCTCCAAGACAACTTGGGGGCATGGACACCACAAGACAGGGTCGCAGGTCTCAACGAGGCGGATGCCTGGTGTCTGAGGGGGGCCGGGCCGGGCCTGGCCTCGCCTTGGCGTCCACCTCGCCTGGAAGCGTCTGGGTACGGGCCCCGCAGGATGCCCCGCGGCCCACCTTCCTCCCTAGGCCGCAAGGAGCAACACCCCGGCGCCGGCCAGTCCCGGCGGGCACCGGCGCCACTGGCCACGGAACTCAGCTCTGGCAGTGGCCCCTCCTCACTGGCGTGCAGTGCGGCCGAGGGAGCCGCCCGGGGCCGAGGACCCAACTAGGCCGTCACCCCGGGTGCTCCCACGGAAACGGGCACCAGGCAAACTGCCCACGGCCCCGAGCCCAGGCTCCTTGGCGGAGGCCTCCGCTAGTCCCGCCCAGATCATGGCCGCCACCAGCCTCCCGGGCCTTGGCTTCCTGTACGGCAACCGCCAGGCGTCCCGGCTGTCCAGCTAGACCTGGCGCCTGTGTCTGGGGCTTCCAGGGCGCGAACTGGCGGCGGACCCTGCTTCCCTCGGGCCTCCAGAGACCTCGGATCCGTCCGGGCACCGGTCCTAGTCCTGCCTGCTCCCCCAGGGCAGTCCCAAGCCACTCCTCCCCAGGCGAGCACAGGGACCGGTGCTCGATTGCCAAGCGGGTTCCTCTTGATGGCAGTATTGCTCCAGAAATGCCCACCTGCCCTTCCCCCATGTCCACTCCCTCCGCCCTCTGCGGAGGAAAAAACGCCAAGAGCGCTCCGCACATGGCCCTTCAGCATCTCGGCCGCTTTGGGCCAGCTCTGGCCCACCTGCCGGACCCTGTCCTTGGCAGACGGGACTCGGCAGGGTCCTTCTACTAGCCTGCCTTCCTGACAAACCAGAAAGCGGTCCCCTTGGGCCGCCCTGGGGATGCAGCCCAACTAACCGCATCCCTAACCATGCCTTTGGGATGGGGAGGATGGTGGAACCCGCAGGGAAGAGAAGGAGACTGGGCACATAGTAGGATGCCAGCCCTAGCTCTGCCCTCCGGGACACAATTGCACTTGGGCGTACTCACGGGTCACTGCAAAGCCAGCTTGACCAAGAGGTCAAAGGCGACCGGCGTCCCACTGACCCCTGGGGTTTTGGCCTCAGACTTGAGGTGAACCTACAATTCCGGAAGAGCGGGACCGGGTCCCGGGCCCTTCCCTTGTGGCAGCAGCGGCAAGGTGCTGGTGGAAGAGCCCTGGCCAGCATAGGTCAGACAGGAGGGGAGCCAGCTGCCACCCCAAACACACCTGTCCTCCTCACACCTGGCCTACGTCCAACTCTCCACGGCCCTGCCCGGAAGGCTGGACGTAGAAATCCCACAGAGGCGTGCATGCCGTTGAGGGCTCGTGGGTGCCATGGAGGGGCGGTAGATGGCCCAGCCCCAAGTGTACCGATCTTCCTCCCCAAACCTATTCTGTGACGGAAACCCGATGTTCACCTCGTCAAGCAGTCAAGGCGTGGGCAGAGGCCTGACGTCTGCTGCAGGAACACAGTGACATTGAATGCTCTTCCCAAGACAGACAAATCACTAGGGACACACTATGCCAAGCTGCTACCTCCCTGGCCCTTTCCGGACTCTTTGACCCCCACGGACTTTCCCTAGGGATTTTCCACGACACACTTTCTTCTCTCTCTCTCTCTCTCTCTCTCTCTCTCTCTCTCTGTCTCTCGCTCTCTCTGTCTCTCTCAATCCCATAATCACTCTCTCTCTCGTGCCAGGTTCGCGCCCAGCGCTCTCTCGCCCACTTCTACTGGGGCCTGCTTCCTCTCCTGCTCTCTCTGTCTCAACGTCATTGATTTTCTCGTACTGCCCGGGACGTCTTGCCCACGTGTGCCTTTAAAACGCTAAGAGATGCAACTGAACGTGTGAGACATGGCGCAGATAGGCCGAGAGGCGGCAAGAGAAATGCCCCAGAACTCAAGAACCCGGCCACGCCCTCCGCTTCTACCACCACCAGCAACACCAACCCAGGGGCCTGCTTTCGCGGTCCCCCTAGCCAAGGTGAGGCAAGTCCCACTTGAATGTCATCCCGTTCCTCTTGGGAACGCTGGACCGCGCTCAACCTTAACTGTGCGTTGAGGTGGAAGTTGGATTTCTCTTTGCATGACAGTGTCTCTGCACAAGGCCGTGGAGGGGCACACGGATCCACCTGGCTCGCTCTCTAGCTGGATTCAGGTGGAACGGAGGACCATGAACACTCAGGACTTTTTCTGCTTGGGTCCTGTGCTTTTCAGGTTTCGGGCCTAAGAGGCCCATCACCTCGTTATACCTTTTTTCTGAGTATTAAAAAAAAAAAAAAAAAAAAAAAAAAAAACCTGGACATTCCACCTGTCACCTCAGAAGGGTCCTCGGTGTTCCTTTTCTACTCCTGAATTCAGCGACATAGTGCTGATCTCCATCCATTGGACGCGAGTCCCCGTTCTCTTGGGGACTCCTGGACACTCTGGGAAATGCCAGAAAGCCTCGGGGAATGGCCCCGTCCGCTGCTGTACCAGACCGGGTCCTGCGAAAGATGCATCTTCCGAGCCTCCTCCCTGCACGTCCCGTTGGACCTGCCCCGATTCTACCTCAGGGACCCACTGGAGGAGAGGCACAGGGATGCTGCCTCAGCAGCAGACCCTTCTAGCGCTGAGCAGGCTGTCCCCAGGCAGGCAGAGTCCGACGGGTCCTTCCTCCTGGGACTCCAGCAGGCCTAGGAAAGCAGCGGTCCCCCTCGGCTGATGCCCAGAGAGACTCCATTACGCAAGCTTTGCCACCGAACCCATCGGTCGGTGCGCCTCTGATCACAGGCCAAGGGCCTGCGCACCCCCAAAGACAACCGGGGTCCCCGGAAGGCCCCCAGGCTGAAATGAGCACCACCGGGAATGGCCGGCCTCCAAGACAACTTGGGGGCATGGACACCACAAGACAGGGTCGCAGGTCTCAACGAGGCGGATGCCTGGTGTCTGAGGGGGGCCGGGCCGGGCCTGGCCTCGCCTTGGCGTCCACCTCGCCTGGAAGCGTCTGGGTACGGGCCCCGCAGGATGCCCCGCGGCCCACCTTCCTCCCTAGGCCGCAAGGAGCAACACCCCGGCGCCGGCCAGTCCCGGCGGGCACCGGCGCCACTGGCCACGGAACTCAGCTCTGGCAGTGGCCCCTCCTCACTGGCGTGCAGTGCGGCCGAGGGAGCCGCCCGGGGCCGAGGACCCAACTAGGCCGTCACCCCGGGTGCTCCCACGGAAACGGGCACCAGGCAAACTGCCCACGGCCCCGAGCCCAGGCTCCTTGGCGGAGGCCTCCGCTAGTCCCGCCCAGATCATGGCCGCCACCAGCCTCCCGGGCCTTGGCTTCCTGTACGGCAACCGCCAGGCGTCCCGGCTGTCCAGCTAGACCTGGCGCCTGTGTCTGGGGCTTCCAGGGCGCGAACTGGCGGCGGACCCTGCTTCCCTCGGGCCTCCAGAGACCTCGGATCCGTCCGGGCACCGGTCCTAGTCCTGCCTGCTCCCCCAGGGCAGTCCCAAGCCACTCCTCCCCAGGCGAGCACAGGGACCGGTGCTCGATTGCCAAGCGGGTTCCTCTTGATGGCAGTATTGCTCCAGAAATGCCCACCTGCCCTTCCCCCATGTCCACTCCCTCCGCCCTCTGCGGAGGAAAAAACGCCAAGAGCGCTCCGCACATGGCCCTTCAGCATCTCGGCCGCTTTGGGCCAGCTCTGGCCCACCTGCCGGACCCTGTCCTTGGCAGACGGGACTCGGCAGGGTCCTTCTACTAGCCTGCCTTCCTGACAAACCAGAAAGCGGTCCCCTTGGGCCGCCCTGGGGATGCAGCCCAACTAACCGCATCCCTAACCATGCCTTTGGGATGGGGAGGATGGTGGAACCCGCAGGGAAGAGAAGGAGACTGGGCACATAGTAGGATGCCAGCCCTAGCTCTGCCCTCCGGGACACAATTGCACTTGGGCGTACTCACGGGTCACTGCAAAGCCAGCTTGACCAAGAGGTCAAAGGCGACCGGCGTCCCACTGACCCCTGGGGTTTTGGCCTCAGACTTGAGGTGAACCTACAATTCCGGAAGAGCGGGACCGGGTCCCGGGCCCTTCCCTTGTGGCAGCAGCGGCAAGGTGCTGGTGGAAGAGCCCTGGCCAGCATAGGTCAGACAGGAGGGGAGCCAGCTGCCACCCCAAACACACCTGTCCTCCTCACACCTGGCCTACGTCCAACTCTCCACGGCCCTGCCCGGAAGGCTGGACGTAGAAATCCCACAGAGGCGTGCATGCCGTTGAGGGCTCGTGGGTGCCATGGAGGGGCGGTAGATGGCCCAGCCCCAAGTGTACCGATCTTCCTCCCCAAACCTATTCTGTGACGGAAACCCGATGTTCACCTCGTCAAGCAGTCAAGGCGTGGGCAGAGGCCTGACGTCTGCTGCAGGAACACAGTGACATTGAATGCTCTTCCCAAGACAGACAAATCACTAGGGACACACTATGCCAAGCTGCTACCTCCCTGGCCCTTTCCGGACTCTTTGACCCCCACGGACTTTCCCTAGGGATTTTCCACGACACACTTTCTTCTTTCTCTCTCTCTCTCTCTCTCTCTCTCTCTCTCTCTCTGTCTCTCGCTCTCTCTGTCTCTCTCAATCCCATAATCACTCTCTCTCTCGTGCCAGGTTCGCGCCCAGCGCTCTCTCGCCCACTTCTACTGGGGCCTGCTTCCTCTCCTGCTCTCTCTGTCTCAACGTCATTGATTTTCTCGTACTGCCCGGGACGTCTTGCCCACGTGTGCCTTTAAAACGCTAAGAGATGCAACTGAACGTGTGAGACATGGCGCAGATAGGCCGAGAGGCGGCAAGAGAAATGCCCCAGAACTCAAGAACCCGGCCACGCCCTCCGCTTCTACCACCACCAGCAACACCAACCCAGGGGCCTGCTTTCGCGGTCCCCCTAGCCAAGGTGAGGCAAGTCCCACTTGAATGTCATCCCGTTCCTCTTGGGAACGCTGGACCGCGCTCAACCTTAACTGTGCGTTGAGGTGGAAGTTGGATTTCTCTTTGCATGACAGTGTCTCTGCACAAGGCCGTGGAGGGGCACACGGATCCACCTGGCTCGCTCTCTAGCTGGATTCAGGTGGAACGGAGGACCATGAACACTCAGGACTTTTTCTGCTTGGGTCCTGTGCTTTTCAGGTTTCGGGCCGAAGAGGCCCATCACCTCCTTATACCTTTTTTCTGAGTATTAAAAAAAAAAAAAAAAAAAAAAAAAGAAACCTGGACATTCCACCTGTCACCTCAGAAGGGTCCTCGGTGTTCCTTTTCTACTCCTGAATTCAGCGACATAGTGCTGATCTCCATCCATTGGACGCGAGTCCCCGTTCTCTTGGGGACTCCTGGACACTCTGGGAAATGCCAGAAAGCCTCGGGGAATGGCCCCGTCCGCTGCTGTACCAGACCGGGTCCTGCGAAAGATGCATCTTCCGAGCCTCCTCCCTGCACGTCCCGTTGGACCTGCCCCGATTCTACCTCAGGGACCCACTGGAGGAGAGGCACAGGGATGCTGCCTCAGCAGCAGACCCTTCTAGCGCTGAGCAGGCTGTCCCCAGGCAGGCAGAGTCCGACGGGTCCTTCCTCCTGGGACTCCAGCAGGCCTAGGAAAGCAGCGGTCCCCCTCGGCTGATGCCCAGAGAGACTCCATTACGCAAGCTTTGCCACCGAACCCATCGGTCGGTGCGCCTCTGATCACAGGCCAAGGGCCTGCGCACCCCCAAAGACAACCGGGGTCCCCGGAAGGCCCCCAGGCTGAAATGAGCACCACCGGGAATGGCCGGCCTCCAAGACAACTTGGGGGCATGGACACCACAAGACAGGGTCGCAGGTCTCAACGAGGCGGATGCCTGGTGTCTGAGGGGGGCCGGGCCGGGCCTGGCCTCGCCTTGGCGTCCACCTCGCCTGGAAGCGTCTGGGTACGGGCCCCGCAGGATGCCCCGCGGCCCACCTTCCTCCCTAGGCCGCAAGGAGCAACACCCCGGCGCCGGCCAGTCCCGGCGGGCACCGGCGCCACTGGCCACGGAACTCAGCTCTGGCAGTGGCCCCTCCTCACTGGCGTGCAGTGCGGCCGAGGGAGCCGCCCGGGGCCGAGGACCCAACTAGGCCGTCACCCCGGGTGCTCCCACGGAAACGGGCACCAGGCAAACTGCCCACGGCCCCGAGCCCAGGCTCCTTGGCGGAGGCCTCCGCTAGTCCCGCCCAGATCATGGCCGCCACCAGCCTCCCGGGCCTTGGCTTCCTGTACGGCAACCGCCAGGCGTCCCGGCTGTCCAGCTAGACCTGGCGCCTGTGTCTGGGGCTTCCAGGGCGCGAACTGGCGGCGGACCCTGCTTCCCTCGGGCCTCCAGAGACCTCGGATCCGTCCGGGCACCGGTCCTAGTCCTGCCTGCTCCCCCAGGGCAGTCCCAAGCCACTCCTCCCCAGGCGAGCACAGGGACCGGTGCTCGATTGCCAAGCGGGTTCCTCTTGATGGCAGTATTGCTCCAGAAATGCCCACCTGCCCTTCCCCCATGTCCACTCCCTCCGCCCTCTGCGGAGGAAAAAACGCCAAGAGCGCTCCGCACATGGCCCTTCAGCATCTCGGCCGCTTTGGGCCAGCTCTGGCCCACCTGCCGGACCCTGTCCTTGGCAGACGGGACTCGGCAGGGTCCTTCTACTAGCC
Source organism: Macaca fascicularis (assembly GCF_037993035.2). Taxonomy (NCBI): domain Eukaryota; kingdom Metazoa; phylum Chordata; class Mammalia; order Primates; family Cercopithecidae; genus Macaca; species Macaca fascicularis. The sequence goes on along the minus strand of NC_088395.1, from coordinate 122,070,676 downwards.
TGCCTTCCTGACAAACCAGAAAGCGGTCCCCTTGGGCCGCCCTGGGGATGCAGCCCAACTAACCGCATCCCTAACCATGCCTTTGGGATGGGGAGGATGGTGGAACCCGCAGGGAAGAGAAGGAGACTGGGCACATAGTAGGATGCCAGCCCTAGCTCTGCCCTCCGGGACACAATTGCACTTGGGCGTACTCACGGGTCACTGCAAAGCCAGCTTGACCAAGAGGTCAAAGGCGACCGGCGTCCCACTGACCCCTGGGGTTTTGGCCTCAGACTTGAGGTGAACCTACAATTCCGGAAGAGCGGGACCGGGTCCCGGGCCCTTCCCTTGTGGCAGCAGCGGCAAGGTGCTGGTGGAAGAGCCCTGGCCAGCATAGGTCAGACAGGAGGGGAGCCAGCTGCCACCCCAAACACACCTGTCCTCCTCACACCTGGCCTACGTCCAACTCTCCACGGCCCTGCCCGGAAGGCTGGACGTAGAAATCCCACAGAGGCGTGCATGCCGTTGAGGGCTCGTGGGTGCCATGGAGGGGCGGTAGATGGCCCAGCCCCAAGTGTACCGATCTTCCTCCCCAAACCTATTCTGTGACGGAAACCCGATGTTCACCTCGTCAAGCAGTCAAGGCGTGGGCAGAGGCCTGACGTCTGCTGCAGGAACACAGTGACATTGAATGCTCTTCCCAAGACAGACAAATCACTAGGGACACACTATGCCAAGCTGCTACCTCCCTGGCCCTTTCCGGACTCTTTGACCCCCACGGACTTTCCCTAGGGATTTTCCACGACACACTTTCTTCTTTCTCTCTCTCTCTCTCTCTCTCTCTCTCTCTGTCTCTCGCTCTCTCTGTCTCTCTCAATCCCATAATCACTCTCTCTCTCGTGCCAGGTTCGCGCCCAGCGCTCTCTCGCCCACTTCTACTGGGGCCTGCTTCCTCTCCTGCTCTCTCTGTCTCAACGTCATTGATTTTCTCGTACTGCCCGGGACGTCTTGCCCACGTGTGCCTTTAAAACGCTAAGAGATGCAACTGAACGTGTGAGACATGGCGCAGATAGGCCGAGAGGCGGCAAGAGAAATGCCCCAGAACTCAAGAACCCGGCCACGCCCTCCGCTTCTACCACCACCAGCAACACCAACCCAGGGGCCTGCTTTCGCGGTCCCCCTAGCCAAGGTGAGGCAAGTCCCACTTGAATGTCATCCCGTTCCTCTTGGGAACGCTGGACCGCGCTCAACCTTAACTGTGCGTTGAGGTGGAAGTTGGATTTCTCTTTGCATGACAGTGTCTCTGCACAAGGCCGTGGAGGGGCACACGGATCCACCTGGCTCGCTCTCTAGCTGGATTCAGGTGGAATGGAGGACCATGAACACTCAGGACTTTTTCTGCTTGGGTCCTGTGCTTTTCAATTTCGGGCCTAAGAGGCCCATCACCTCCTTATACCTTTTTTCTGAGTAGTAAAAAAAAAAAAAAGAAACCTGGACATTCCACCTGTCACCTCAGAAGGGTCCTCGGTGTTCCTTTTCTACTCCTGAATTCAGCGACATAGTGCTGATCTCCATCCATTGGACGCGAGTCCCCGTTCTCTTGGGGACTCCTGGACACTCTGGGAAATGCCAGAAAGCCTCGGGGAATGGCCCCGTCCGCTGCTGTACCAGACCGTGTCCTGCGAAAGATGCATCTTCCGAGCCTCCTCCCTGCACGTCCCGTTGGACCTGCCCCGATTCTACCTCAGGGACCCACTGGAGGAGAGGCACAGGGATGCTGCCTCAGCAGCAGACCCTTCTAGCACTGAGCAGGCTGTCCCCAGGCAGGCAGAGTCCGACGGGTCCTTCCTCCTGGGACTCCAGCAGGCCTAGGAAAGCAGCGGTCCCCCTCGGCTGATGCCCAGAGAGACTCCATTACGCAAGCTTTGCCACCGAACCCATCGGTCGGTGCGCCTCTGATCACAGGCCAAGGGCCTGCGCACCCCCAAAGACAACCGGGGTCCCCGGAAGGCCCCCAGGCTGAAACGAGCACCACCGGGAATGACCGGCCTCCAAGACAACTTGGGGGCATGGACACCACAAGACAGGGTCGCAGGTCTCAACGAGGCGGATGCCTGGTTTCTGAGGGGGGCCGGCCGGGCCTGGCCTCGCCTTGGCGTCCACCTCGTCAGGAAGAGTCTGGGTGTGGGCCCCGCAGGATGCCCCGCGCCCCACCTTCCTCCCTAGGCCACAAGGAGCAACACCCCGGCGCCGGCCAGTCCCGGCGGGCACGGGCGCCACTGGCCACGGAACTCAGCTCCGGCAGTGGCCCCTCCTCACTGGCTTGCACTGTGGCCGAGGGAGCCTCCCAGGGCCGAGGACCCAACTAGGCCGTCACCCAAGTGCTCCCACCGAAACGGGCACCTGGCAAACTGCCCACGGCCCCGAGCCCAGGCTCCTTGGCGGAGGCCTCCGCTAGTCCCGCCCAGATCATGGCCGCCACCAGCCTCCCGGGCCTTGGCTTCCTGTACGGCAACCGCCAGGCGTCCTGGCTGTCCAGCTACACCTGACTCCTGTCTCTGGGGCTTACAGGGTGCGAACTGGCGGCGGACCCTGCTTCCCTCGGGCCTCCAGAGACCTCGGATCCGTCCGGGCACCGGTCCTAGTCCTGCCTGCTCCCCCAGGGCAGTCCCAAGCCACTCCTCCCCAGGCGAGCACAGGGACCGGTGCTCGATTGCCAAGCGGGTTCCTCTTGATGGCAGTATTGCTCCAGAAATGCCCACCTGCCCTTTCCCCATGTCCACTCTCTCCGCCCTCTGTGGAGGAAAAAACGCCAAGAGCGCTCCGCACATGGCCCTTCAGCATCTCGGTGCTTTGGGCCAGCTCTGGCCCACCTGCCGGACCCTGTCCTTGGAAGACAGGTCTCGGCAGGGTCCTTCTACTAGCCTGCCTTCCTGACAAACCAGAAAGCGGTCCCCTTGGGCCGCCCTGGGGATGCAGCCCAACTAACCGCATCCCTAACCATGCCTTTGCGGTGGGGAGGATGGTGGAACCCGCAGGGAAGAGAAGGAGACTGGGCACATAGTAGGATGCCAGCCCTAGCTCTGCCCTCGGGACACATTTGCACTTGGGCGTACTCACGGGTCACTGCAAGGCCAGCTTGACCAAGAGGTCAAAGGCGATCGGCGTCCCACTGACCCCTGGGGTTTTGGCCTCAGACTTGAGGTGAACCTGGAATTCCGTTATAGCCGGACATGTCCCAGGCCCTTCTGCCATGGAGGTAGCTGCCATGGACTGTGTAAAGTTCCCACACCACCTTTGGTCACACACGAGGGGAGCTTACTACCCCGAACCCACCTGTCATCCTCACATCTGGCCTATTTCCTACTATCCTCAGCTCTTCCTAGAAGACTTGTCCTAGATAACCTAGAGAGGTATCCATGTCCTTGAGGAGTTGTGTGGGCGATGGGGAAGCGGGTAGATTGTCCCAGCCCCAAGTGTACGGATCTTCCTTCCCAAACATATTCTGTGAGAGAAACCCTTTGTTGACCTCTTCGGGCAATGAATTCGTGGGCAGAGGCCTGCTGTCTGCTTCAGGAACACAGTGACATTGAATGCTCTTCTGAAGACAGATTTAACAGTAGCAACACACCAAGCAAGCTGCTAGCTTCCTGGCCCTTTCCAGTATTCTTGTTCCCCACGGACTTTCCTTTGGATTTTTCTACAACATTGTTCTCTCTCTGTCTGTCTGTCTCTGTCTATCTCTCTGTGTCTCTTCTGCCACATTCCGGCCCAACGGCATCTCAACCACTTCTTCTGGGCCTGCTTCCTTTTCTGCTCTCCATGTCTCTACATGATTGGGTTTCTTGGAGTGTCTTGAACTTCTTGCCCACGTGTGCCTTTAAAGGGAATATGGACATATAAGAACACGCAATATTCATCACGGAAAAAAAAAAAATCAAAGTTGGAAAAGCTCTAACAGGAATTGTGTTTTTACATGTCACCGCAGAACTTATGTGAGTTATTTCATTTTGTTAATAAGGCCGGGGCCAGCCAGGCACTTCAGTTCCAGAACTTTGGGAAGTCAAGGTGAGTGGATTGTTTGAGCTCAGCAGTTCTAGTCCAGCATGAGCAATATGGCGGAACCTCATCTCTGTAAAAATAAGAATAATTAAAAAAAAAAAAAAACCCATCAAAGGCCGGGCGCAGTGGCTCATGCCTGTAATCCCAGCACTTTGGGAGGTCGAGACGGGCGGATCACGAGGTCAGGAGATGGAGACCATCCCTGCTAACATGGTGAAACCTCGTCTCTACTAAAAATATTTTAAAAATTAGCTGGGCGTGGTGGCGGGCGCCTGTAGTCCCAGGTACTTCGGAGGCTGAGGCAGGAGAATGGCGTGAACCCAGGAGGCGGAGCTTGCAGTGAGCCGAGATCAAGCCACTGCACTCCAGCCTGGGCGACAGAGCGAGACTTCCTCTCCAAAAAAAAAAAAAAACAAAACAAAACTAAGCCATCCAAACAATGACCAAAACTAGCCCGGTGTGGTAGTACGCACTTGTTATCACAGCTACTTGGGAGGATGTGGTTGGGGGTTTGCTGGAGGTGAGAAAGTTGAGGCTGCACTGAGTCTTGAAGGTGCCACAGCATTCCAGCCTGGGCAACAGAGGAAGACTCTGTCTCAAGAAAGGAGGAAAGAATCAGAGAAGGAAAGAGAAAAGAAAGCCAAACTTTTGCCTCAGTATCAGTAACAAGAAACATGTGCACATACAGGACAGATACACACACACTGAGCACTGTCATCTAGAATAACCAATGTAATTGTGTTTTCTTTCCTTTTTGACTTTTTGTCTACATAATTTGTCCAACTTGTATCGATATTTTGTATTATTACCACTATCTTCTATTATCGTTGATACCTTAAATTATTTCTTTATAATCTTCTTTTTATTTCATAAATAATCATGGCCATTTCAAATCCTATTTTACAGAACGGTAGAAAGATGAAAATGCGAAAGCCCGGAAATTTTCTTATTGTTGTTGTTTCAGACGGAATCTCACACTGTCCCTAGGGCTGGAGTGCAGTGGCACGGTATCAGCTCACTGCAACCTCCCCCTCCCGGGTTCAAGCGATTTTCCTGCCTCAGTCTCCCGAGTAGCTGGGATTACAGGCACCCGCCACTAAACCCAGCTAATTTTTTGTATTTTTAGTAGAGACGGGGTTTCACCATGTTGGCCAGGCTGGTCTTGAACTCCTGACCCCGTGATTCGCCCGCCTTGGCCTCCCAAAGTTTAGGGATTACAGGCGTGAGCCACCTCACCTGGGCAAGTCCAGGAAAATTTTGAGGGCTTGTCCTTCCATGTTGTTAAGTGCATACATGGAAATGTACTATAATGCCTTTTTTCTTTCTTTTTTTAAAAGAAAGGTTCTTGCTCTGATGCCCAAGATGGAGTGCAGTGGAGCAATCCCAGCTCACTGCAGCCGCAACGTCCTGGGCACAAGCAATCCTCCCGCCTCAGCCTCCCAAGTAGCTGGAACTACAGGCCCACGCCATCATGCCTGGCTAATTTTTGTGTAGAGACGGGGTTTCGCCAGGTTGGCCAGGTTGATCTCGAACCCCTTGCCTCAAGTGATTTTCCCACCTCAGCCTTCCAAGGTGCTGGGATTACAGGCGTGAGCCACTGCGCCCAGCCTGAAGCTGTATTTCTTTTTGGTCAAATATTCGTTAGAGGAAATGTTTCTTCTTCAGTTTTACATTGCGGGGAGTCCAGCCCCTGTGGGCAGGGCGGCCATGAAGTTTAACAACCACTCAATCTAAACCGAACGAGAGCGCACACCTCCTCAGCCATGTAGGTGGGAACACGAGTGGGACGAAGGAATCTGAGGTCGCACCCTTCTCCCTCTGCCCGCCCTGCCACAGGAGACGCTTCCAGGCTCCCGACGGGGAGGGCCAGAAAGGCTCTACTAGGAGGACCTCCCTACACTTGCCAGAACTAAAACTGAGGCAGCGGCAAAAACTCGGCGTCCAAAACGCTCCCTAAAGCCCTCCGATGCCCGCAGGACGCTGGAGCCAGCCCGGCTGCAGCCGCCATTGCGCAAGGTCGCGCGCCCGGCACTGGCTGCCCAGAAGCGGGAGGGCAGGGAAGGTCCTCTGTACCAGAAAGGCTGACCACGGCACAAACACTGATCCCATGTCCTGTGTCAGGGAAAGGGAAGGCAAAGAAAAGAAAGAGAAGGCCAAGGAGACCTACCTGATTGAGGTCACGCGCCAGCGGGAAAGGCCCAGTCCGCTCTACGTCCCGCAGTTGCAACTCAGATACGGGGTAGGATGCCCCCTCCCCATTCCTGGGAGGTGAGGGCTGAAAGAATCCTGGGAGGGGAAGGGAGAGGAATCCGGTCTTCCTAGAGCCGGCTCCGCCCAGGATAGGAGTGGGGGGCGTGGGGGGGGGGTCCTCAGGCCGTCCAGGTGCAAGAAGGGGCGGAGAGAGGCAGCCTTGGGAAAGTTGGGTGGGAAACCTCTCGTCTTAGCTAATTGCTGAGGAGTACCTATCTCTACCATTTGTTTCCTTTGAGTAAGGTCCTCGTTGGCAAGAGGGCAAAGGAGACTGATGTATCGAGAAAACGCAAAGTTTGCCTTTTAACATTTACAAAACTGTTTAGAGGAAAAAGAAGCTTAAGCAAGTACACTTTCTAGCGATGTTGTAAGTTTATATCATCTGTATGCCTGACATTATTGAAAGCTTCAATTGCTCCCTCCCCAGGTGAGAGGCGTGTTCTCAAGACCAGACACTGCCGGTGCCCTATCACCTCCCACTTTTTTTCTGAAACTGCTAGGGGCCCAGCGCTGCTTCTGCAGCCTCCCAGGGGATGCTGCTGGTGGCGGGTACGCCGCCTAGGTGGGTGGGGATGTGCTGAGGCCGAAGGAGTGACAGCGACTCGCAGGTTTCCCCTGCCTAACCAGTCCTCCGATTGATATTTTCTTTTGAAAAAAAGGATTTAAACGGCCGGGCGCAGTGGTTCACGCTTGTAATCCCAGCACTTTGGGAGGCCAAGGAGGGTGGATCACCTGAGGTCGGGAGTTCGAGACCAGCCTGACCAACATGGAGAAACCCTGTCTCTATTGAAATGAAAATACAAAATTAGCCGGGATTGGTGGCGAATACCTGTAATCCCAGCTAGTCAGGAGGCTGAGGCAGGATAATCGCTTGAACCCGGGAGGTGGAGGTTGCGGTGAGTGGAGATCGCACTATTGCACTCCAGCTTGGGCAACAAGAGCAAAACTCCGTCTAAAAAAAAAAAAAAAAAAAAAGGACTTGCTCCTCTTGCAGAATGGAGACACCTGTAGTGTATTAAGGAAAATGAAGATAATCTGTTGATGACAGTACTCTGAGGAGTGTTAACTTGGGGCGTGCATCCTCCCAGCACCTGGTTCCCACCTTGTTCCCTAAGGGGAGGGGAGATGCAAATAAAGGTCCTTTAAAAATAATAGCCTGGTGAGTTCCCAAGGCCCATGGGAATCATGCAAGCTATTCGGGTTGCTTAAAAACTTGACTGTGAAGATGTGGATGCTTTTTTTGTTGTTGTTTTTTCCTATTCACAATGTAGTCGTTGATTGGTTTTGGGGAGAATTTTTTTTTTCACTAATACAAACGTATTTTCAGTGGAAACCAAAGTCATTCCTGCCCAGATACATTCTCCAGTGAAGTCATCTTAAAAGAGACACTTCAAAAAGAAATCCAAGGCTTCTGAGGGCACTACAACTGGCCTTTGACCGGCTCCAACTTCTCAATTTCCTGGCTCCATTTCACTCCTCACCAACTGACGTTCACACTCTCAGTCCGCCACCCCCACTCCAAGACCACCTGCTGCCAGATACTCCCAGACCTTTTCTCTTACTCATTCCCTTGCGGTTTGGGCAGAGGTGGGTAGGAATCACCAGGAGATGGGGGGAGGAGGAGAATAAATGGGCACAGGTGATGTTTCGTTCCTGTCATGCAGCTGCCTTCACCTGCTGAGGGGAGAGCTGGGGGAGGGGTTAAGGCTCTGCCACAACTCCACGCTGTGGAAAATGGAAACTGAAGAGCGTCCCCTCACCCCAGGTGGAATTACTCAAAAAAGAACTGAGCTATGAATCTCAGCTGCCCCTCTCTGGATACTTCCCTGTCTTTCTCCTCCGTTATTTAAGGGAGGAATGTCCATCGCCTGATACAGTGAACCAAGTCATAGCCTTTTTTCTGTCTACATTCCCTGAACGGACACAGATTCAATAAGCACTCATTGTGCCCGGAAACCAAGGTCTACAGAGGTTAAATGACTTTGCCAAGGTAAATTAAGGTGGCAGGATGGATACAAACATGCCAGGCTCTCATGCTGCAAATCCTTTGCTTTCTCCATGCAAACCGCCAAGCAGCTCAGTACAGGATGCTTGCCTGGGCAACAAGAGCGAAACTCCATCTCAAAAAAAAACAAAAAAAACAAAAAACAAAAAAAAAACAAAACTGCTGCTCAATATCATTCATTTAGGCAAATAGGCAAATACAAAGGAAACTCACAAGGAGATACACCTCGCACTTATTAGGATGGCTAGAATAAAAAGAAAATTGAAAATAACAAGTGTGTGAGGCCGGGCGCGGTGACTCACGCCTGTAATCCCAGCACTTTGGGAGGCCGAGACGCGCAGATCACGACTTCAGGAGATCGAGACCATCCTGGCTAATACTAAAAATACAAAAAATTAGCCGGGCGTGGTGGCGGGCGCCTGTAGTCCCAGCTACTCCCTACTCGGGAGGCTGAGGCAGGAGAATGGCGTGAACCTGGGAGGCGGAGCTTGCAGTCAGCCGAGATCGTGCCACTGCACTCAAGCCTGGGCGTCAGAGCAAGACTAGGTCTCAAAACAAAACAAAGCAAATGTGTGAAGATGTAGAGAAATTGAAACTGTCATACACTGCTGGTGGGAAAGTAAAATGATGTAGATAGATATTTAATATTATCGAAAGCAACTTGGCACATACATATATATATATGTATATATATACACACACACACACGCACACACCATGGACTACTACTTAGTCATAAAAGGAATTAGATAATGGCATTCACAGCAACCTGGGTGGAATTGGAGATTATTATTCTAAGTGAAGTAACTCAGGAATGGAAAACCAAACATCGTTTGTTCTCACTAATAAGTGGGAGCTAAGCTGTGAGGACACAAAGACATAAGAATGATACGATGGCCGGGCGCGGTGGCTCAAGCCTGTAATCCCAGCACTTTGGGAGGCCGAGACGGGCGGATCACGAGGTCAGGAGATCGAGACCATCCTGGCTAACACGGTGAAACCCCGTCTCTACTAAAAAATACAAAAAACTAACCGGGCGAGGTGGTGGGCGTCTGTAATCCCAGCTACTCGGGAGGCTGAGGCAGGAGAATGGCGTAAACACGGGAGGCGGAGCTTGCAGTGAGCTGAGATCCGGCCACTACACTCCAGCCTGGGCGACAGATACAATGGGTCAGGGGGCTGGCTCATACCTGTAATTCCAGCACTTTCGGCGGCCGAGGCAGATGGATTACTTGAGGTCAGGAGTTCAAGACCGGCCTGGCCAACATAGTGAAACCCCACCTTTACTAAAAATACAAAAATTAGCTGGGCGTGATGGCACGCGCCTGTAATCCCAGCTACTCCGGAGGGTGAGGCAGGAGAATCGCTTGAGCCCAGGAGGCGGAGGTTGCAGTGAGCCGAGATTGCTCCACTGTACTCCAGCCTGGGTGACAGAGCGAGACTCCATCTAAAAAATATATATATATACACAATGGACTTTGGGGATGTGGGTGGGGGGAAGGGTGGGAAGGAGACAAAGGATAAAAGACTACACATTGGGTACAGTGTACACTGCTCGGGTAATGGGTGCACCAAAATCTCAAAAATCGCCACTAAAGAACTTATCCATGTAATCGAACACCACCTATTTCCCCAAAACCTATTGAAATAATAAAAAAGTTAAACATAGGGTTACCATGTGATCCAGCAATTCCCCTCCTAAGTATATACCCAAGAGAGCTAAAAACAGATATTCAAACAAAAGTTAGGCATGAATGTTTGTGGCAGCATTATTCATAAAACCCAAAAGGAGAAACAATCCAAATGTCCGTGAACTGGTGAAGGTTTAAACAAATGTGCTATATCCATACCATGGATTATTTTAGACATAACATGGAATGAAGCTCAGATACATAACACAATGTGAATTTAACCGTAAAAAATATGATAATACACTAAAGAACCAGACACAAAAGAATGCAGATTGCATGATCTCATTTATATGAAATGGCCAGAATAGGCAAATCTAAACAGACACAAAGTGGATTAGTAGATGCCAGGGGCTGGAGAAGGGGGAATAAGGAATGACTCCTAACAGAAATGGAGCTTTTGGCCGGGCGCGGTGGCTCACGCCTGTAATCCCACCACTTTGGGAGGCTGAGGTGGTCGGATCACCTGAGGTCAGGAGTTCGAGACAAGCCTGACCAACATGGAGAAACCCCATCTCGACTAAAAATACAAAATTAGCCAGGCGTGGTGGTGTACACCTGTAATCGCAGTTACTCAGGAGGCTGAGACAGGAGGATTGCTTGAACCTGGGATGCGGAGGTTATGGTGATCCAAGACTGTGCCATTGCACTCTAGCCTAGGAAACAAGCAAAACTCCGTCTCAAAAAAAAAAAAAAAAAAAGAAAAAGAAAAAGAAAAGAAATGGAGCTTTCATTTTAGAAAAATGTTCTAAAATTGGTTGTGCTAATGGATGAACAATTTTCTGAATGCGCTGAAAAGTAGTGACTTGTATATTTTTATATGGTGAATGTATATGGTACATGAACTGCTTATCAAAAATAAAAAATAAACCAGCAGATAGATTTAGTAAAATTCAGGTACAAGATTGGTGGGAAATTTTATAATATGGGTGAATCAAGGTGAGAATACTGCAACTCACTGATCTTTTACATCAAATATGTGCAAAGCATATGTGAGTGTGGCCAGGTGTGGTGGCTCATGCCTGTAATCCCAGCACTTTGGGAGGCTGAGGCAGGTGGATCACCTGAGGTCAGGAGTTCAAGACCAACCTGGCCAACATGGCGAAACCCCGTCTCTACTAAAAATACAAAAATTAGCCAGGTGTGGTGATACGTGCCTGTAGTTCCAGCTACTCTACTCGGAAGGCTGAGGCAGGAGAATTGCTTGAACCCAGGAGGCAGAGGTGGCAGTGAGCAATTGCACCACCGTACTCTAGCTTGGGCAACAGAGCGAGACTCCATCTCAAAAAATAATAATAATATGTGAGTGCTGATATCATGCAATCAAAGTACAAAGCATCAACTATGAATGTTCCTGCCAAAAAAGATTGTACCTAAATCTAACCAAATCCATAGATCTAACTACAAGATATTCTCCTTAAAAAGGACTATGTTTTGCACTGGAATGGATACAGTGAAATGTAGAAGGTGAATAATTCTACAGGACAAATAATAAACTAGTCTCTCGCCAAAGGAATAGCAAAGAAATAAATGGGAAGAGTTGTTACAGATTAGAAGATGAAGAGGAAATATTTGAATCAATGTTATCTTCAATACTTCTTCTTCTTCTCCTTCTCCTTCTTCTTCTTCTTCATTTTCTTTTTTTTTTTTTTTTTTTTTTGAGACAGAGTCCCACTCTGTAGCCCAGGCTGGGGTGCAGTTCCAGTGGCACCGTGTCGGCTCACTGCAACTTCCGTCTCCTAGGTTCAAGCAATTCTCCTGCCTCAGCCTCTGAATAGCTAGGATTACAGGCGCCCACCACCATGCCTCGCTAATTGTTTTATATTTTTAGCAGAGATGGGGTTTCACCATGTTGGCCAGGCTGGTCTCAAACTCCTGACCTCAGGTGATCCTCTCGCCTCAGCCTCCCAAAGTGCTGAGATTACCGGCGTGAGCCACCGCGCCCGGCCCTGTAATAGTTATTTTATTTTAAGTTCCACGATACATGTGCAGAAATTGCAAGTTTGTTACATAGGTAAACGTGTGCCATGGTAGTTTGCTGCATCTATCAACCCATCACCTAGATATTCAGCCCCACATATATTAGTTATTTATCCTGATGCTTCTTTAGATACTAATAAGAACAAGTAAAATTTAAAAGGCATATTTAGGTCAAACAGGGGAATTGGACATGATATTTTCATGTGCCGTTAAATAATTATAATTTGTTAAAATCAGTGATGGCATCTTGATTACTTTTCCCTAACGTCCTTATTGTTTACATTGTATATTTTTGTAGACTGCATGGATTATATAGCTTGTTATAATTCATGTGTGAATTCATATGATAGTTGGAATATACTTTGACGTATTTCGGCCCAAAAAAATAGAACATAATTGGTAAATTGTGATTTTTTTTGTTTGTTTTTTAGGGTTTGTTTTTGTTTTTGCTTTTGTTTTCAGACACTGTCTTGCTCTGATGCCCAGGCCGGAGTACAGTGGTGCAATATCTGCTCAAGAAAATGGTGATTATTAGGCCGAGTGCAGTTGCTCACACCTGTAATCCTAGCACTCTGGGAGGCCGAAGCAGGTGGATCATCTGAGGTCAGGACTTCAAGACCATCCTGGCCAATATGGTGAAACCCCGTCTCCACTAAAAATACAAAAATTAGCCGGGCATGGGGGCAGACGCCTATAATCCCAGCTACTTGGGAGGCTGAGGCAGGAGAATTGTTTGAACCCAGGGGTGGAGGTTGCAGTGAGCCAAGATCGCACCACTGCACTCCAGCCTGGGCGACAGAGCAAGACTCTGTCTCAAAAAAAAAGAGCGAAAACGATGATTATTGTTGAAGCTGGTTGGTGGGTACATGAAATTTTTGATACATTCTTCTATCAGCTTTGAAATTGTCCATAATAAAGAGTAAACAAGAACAACCAAATTGGAGTTTGAGTATATTATTGAGAACTGTGAGTGAAAATATCACAAATAAAAGAGTTGGTCTGGGTATAGTGGCACAGGCCTGTAATCTCAGCCCTTTGGGAGGCTGAGGTGGGCCGATTGCTTGAGCTCAGGAGTTGGAGACCAGCCTGGACAACATGGCAAAACCTCATCTTTATAAAAATTAGGTGGGTATGGTGGTGTGTACCTGTAATCCCCACTACTCATCAGGCTGAGGTGCGAGGATCATTTGAGCCTGGGAGGTCAAGGCTGCAGTGAGCCAAGATTGCACCACTGCACTCCAGTCTGGGCAACGAAATGAGACCCTGTCTTAAAAATATAAAAATACCCCCAGGCACTCACGTCTGTAATCCCAGCACTTTGGGAGGCCAAGGTGGGTGGATCACGAGATCAGGAGTTCAAGACCAGCCTGTCCAACATGGTAAAACCCCGTCCCTACTAAAAATACAAAAATTAGCTGGGCGTGGTGGTGGGCACCTGTAATCCCAGCTACTCAGGAGGCTGAGGAGGCAGAGAATTGCTTGAACTCAGGAGGCAGAGGTTGCAGTGAGGTGAGGCCATGCCACTGCATTCCAGCCTGGGCGACAGAGTGAGACTCTGTCTCAAAATAAATAAATAAATAAATAAATAAATAAATAAATATAAAGAGTTGATTATGGTCACATTCACAGAGCTATAATTTCTTGGGTTTCTAGAGAGGATTGAAGAAAGGTGATTTTTGTTTAAAGTATTTTAAAAATATTCAGCAGCTTAATTGAGGTACAAGGTATTGATTTTTATTGGGCCTTTGAATCGGAATGTAATAAGTAGAAGGAAGTTCTGAAAGAAGTGCACTATACTGTTTACAAGGTCATTTCTGGGAATGGCATAAAGATTAGGACTGGTGAACAAAGGTGACCTTCATTAATTTATTCAGCAAACATTTGTTGAACACCTAGTATAAGTTCATCATGTTCTTAATGTAGAAAGTACAGTCAGGACATAGACCAAAAAAACCAAAAAAGTCCCAATTCACGTGGCGCTCACATTCTAGTAGAGGAGACTGATAAAATAGGATCAATAAGATGCGTATGTATCATTATAGTCATATGTGCTACACAGTAAACTGAGCGGGGAAGGGGAACACTGTGGGGTGGGTGTGGGATTTGCACTTCTGGATAGATTGTGCTGTTAAGGCCTCGCTGAGAAGGAGACACCAGAGGAAAGATCTGAGGGAGGAGATGTAGGAGCTCTGTGGATATCTGGGGATGGGGGTTGCAATGAGAGAGAGTATCCTAAGCTTCCCATGGATTTTTCCCTGTCAATGTATTCATCACTGACAAATAGTAATGTTCCCCCAATTTTGATGCAAGGGATGCTGCGTTGTTGTTTGGCAATGTGAATTGTTCAGGATTAAAGGCCACAGTTACCTTCATGGTTCACACAATTAGGACATGGTTTCAGACCTTTGATGCTTTGAACAAATTGAGGCTATAGCCACAAATAGTAACTGTGTATGCTTCTATAAAATGGATGTTTTGGGAATACTTATAAACAGGTCCTTGCAATAACCTCTCACTTCTTAAGTGATACAGTCCAGTTTTGTAAGGTGTTTATAGCTACTTGAGTAACAATGCTGTATGAATTGCAAACTGTTGCTTCGCACCCAACGTCAGGATACTCAACCATGATTGGAATCAATAAGCTACAGGTGAGAACACATTTCCGTGTGTTTGGATGTGGACCTAAGAGATTATTTATTTCATTAACTTCAGAAAAGGAACAATGCCTTAAGTAAGCAGAAAAGCCTGTTCAGTATCTTTGACCACAAGTCTGAATCCCAGACATTACCATACGAGGTTACTAATTGGTCATAGTTGATTACATCACAATAGGTGTGGCCCTATAAAGGCCAGACCAGCTTCAGCCTTAGGCTAATTTCTCCTAAGGGTGTGTAGTGGTTTGGAGGGTTTTTAAAATTGTTGTTGTTATGTTTTTATTTTATTTTACTTTATTTTTAAATAGAGATGAGGTCTTGCTATGTTGTCCAGGCTGGTCTCAAACTCCTGGGCTCAAGCAATTTGCCTGTCTTGGCCTCCCAAAGTGCTGGGATTGCAGACGTGAGCCATTGCTATATGTTGGCCCTTGCTATATTTTAAATAGTTAAAAATACTGTTTTTTTTTTTTTTTCTTGCTGAATACTTACTTAGGGAAATTGGTTTGTGTCTGTGGCAAAGGAATTCAACAATGTTTTCTTTCATTTTCAGGTCACACGATTTTAAGAAAATAGAAAACTATCATTTACAGCTGGTGTGGCCCTGTGGCGGTGTGGACCCAGATTTCAAGCACAGAGGAAGATCAGACACTGATGTCCCGCATCTGATATGTATATAACACAATTCTCAATTATCCTTTGATTGTGTTTTACTCCCTTCTGTACAATAGACTCATTTTTAAAGGTACATCCCTCACTGAACTTCCTCTCTTAATATCTGGTTAGGCACTGTGTCCGTGTATATCCTATGGTTAGAGCTGTTAATTATGATGATGATGAGAGTTCTCCCTGTGTAGTTGAAAATAACCTATTTGATAAGTTCTAACACTGCTGAACTCAGATTAAACTGAAAGCCCCAGAAAAGGTCAATATTTAACTAGAGCTAAATGCCTTTATATTTGGAAGTGTAACTTTCTGAAATATTTTCATCCAGTTTGTACTGGTACCATGGAGGTTTGGTAGAAACCGTATATTCATTAGGCTTTGACTTGCATCATAGCCATGTTCTCAATGCTCAACATTGAGCAATGAAAGGCAGGGTTATTTTAGTAACCTGGGACCTTGCAAGGCTATCAAAATAGCCTGATATTTCTATAAACTGTAGAGCTGGGAAACAATTCGAGGTGATCCTGTTTGTCTCCTTGGATTGCTGAAAAAAGGACCCTCCTGGCATTCTACCCTGGGATCTCTGAAGGCTGTGTGAACCTTCCCATATGAGGTGCATTCTGCTGTGTGGCCTTCTGGTTAAGCAGTTTTATTTACAACTTACTGAAATTGCTGTTGGTAATGATCCAACATAAACTTATTTGTGGTGCATTTCAAGAAAGAAAACTACAGCTGTAGCATGCCAATTATATATTATTCTTTTCTCCATAGCACAGAGTAGGTTCACAGTAACAATCAAAGGTAAATAGTTTATTATTTATGATGTATTCTTCTTTGTGGTTTTAATAATACATGCTTATTGTAGGCAATTTAGAAAGTTATACACATTTCATGTGAAAGTCATTAGAGTACTTTCAAACCTTTCTGTTGGCTTCCAATCTCGAATGGATCAGCACACACACTCTCTTGATGACTTGGGCAAACCCTGAAGCCAAGGTTCAGCAGACATTGGCTTGTTGGGCTGTGTGCCAGGTCTTTATGATTGTGTTTTATTTATCAAAAGTATTCTGTAATCTCAGCACTTTGGGAGGCCGAGGCGGGCAGATCACAAGGTCAGAAGATGGAGACCATCCTGGCTAACATGGTGAAACCCCGTCTCTACTAAAAACACAAAAAAATTAGCCAGGCGTGGTGGCGGGCGCCTGTAGTCCCAGCTACTCGGGAGGCTGAGGCAGGAGAATGGCGTGAACCCAGGAGGCGGAACTTGCAGTGAGCCGAGATCGCGCCACTGCACTCCAGCCTGGGTGACAGAGCGAGACTCTGTCTCAAAAGAAAAAAAAAAGAAAAAAAAAAAAGCACTGGGGGCAGGAAGAGATAAGGGGACCAGGTGAGAGAGGGTAGTCAGCGTCATAAACCCATTATGACTTCATCAACTTGTCACCCTGGTTTTGAACCAATCATTTTACTTCTCTAGGTTTCAATTACCTCAACTAAAATGATGGTCCAATAAATGAGTGTTTCTTAGTGTTTTCTTTCTCTCTCTCTCTTTTTTTTTTTTCGGACATAGTCTCACTCTGTTGCCCAGGCTAAAGTGCAGTGGCACAATCTCGGCTCACTGCAACCTCCACCTCCTGGATTCAAGTGATTCTCTGCCTCAGCCTCCCGAGGTAGCTGGGATCACAGGTGCCTGCCACCACGCCCCGCTAATTTTTTTTTTTTTTTTTTTTTTTTGAGACGGAGTCTCGCTCTGTCACCCAGGCTGGAGTGCAGTGGCGCACAGTCTCTGCTAACTGCAAGCTCCGCCTCCCGGGTTCACGCAATTCTCCTGCCTCAGCCTCCCAAGTGGCTGGGACTACAGGCGCCCGCCACCACGCCCAGCTAATTTTTTGTACCTTTTTTAGTAGAGACGGGTTTTCACCATGTTAGCCAGGATGCTCTTGATCTCCTGACCTCAGGCAATCTGCCCGTCTTGGCCTCCCAAAGTGCTAGGATTACAGGCGTGAGTCATCGTGCCTGGCCGATATTTTATTTTCAAGGAGCTTTTTGAGAAGCTGGTGAATGGTGTGGGAATTTTTATAAAAAGCAGATGTGCACATACACACAAATTCAGGAACCTCAAGGACACCTATGGACCTCTCCAAAGAGTTCAGTGTTTTCCAATTTCATACATATATATGATTCTTGTGTCTTCCATCATTTGAATCATATCAGTCCCCTGCCTAAAACTCTCCAGTGCTTTCCCTTAAAATTAGAATTAAAATAAGAACCAGCGACAACTGGTTGTCAGATATGGTTACTCTGCCCTCATCACTTACTGCTTTTCTACTTAGTTGTTTGCCCCAGCCACACAGATTTTCTTTTTTTGTAAGCTGTAGTAGTGCAGGTATAATTGACAGACAAGGCCGGGCATGGTGGCTCACGCCTGTAATCCCAGCACTTTGGGAGGCCGAGGCGGGCGGATCACGAGGTCAGATCGAGACCATCCTGGCTAACACGGTGAAACCCCGTCTCTACTGAAAATACAAAAAAATTAGCCTGGTGTGGTGGCGGGCGCCTGTAGTCCCAGCTATTCGGGAGGCTGAGGCAGGAGAATGGCGTGAACCCGGGAGGCGGAGCTTGCAGTGAGCCGAGATCGCACCACTGCACTCCAGCCTGGGCGACAGAGCGAGATTACGTCTCAAAAAAAAAAAAAAAAAAAAATTGACAGACAAGAAGCTGCCCTTATTTAAAGTGTACCATTTGATAAATATTGCCATAGGTGACAGCTGTGAAAGAATCAGTGCAATAAAGATAGCAGACATATCCATGACATTCCAATGTTCCGTATCCCTATGTATGCACAGTGATGAAACCTACATTATTGCTCCAAAGAGATTAGTTATTTATGTCATACTATGTCATGTTTATGTTTAACTAGGACTATATTATTATTAAGGCAATTATAGATGTATTGAAAGAAAAAACATTCACCTGGACGATTTGAATGTTCCTGAGTTCCTTTCGTTATATGCGTATACTTCCTACCACGATCCAATGTTATGTAAGCAAAATCTTTCACTAGGAATCCTGAGTTAATGAGTGTTATTGTGTATCCTTTTCTCATTGCTTTTAGTTTCAGGGTCATTTGAGTCTTAACCATTTTAAACATGGAGTCTTTGACACATTTAACCCGTAATAAATTATAAAAGAAATTTTAAAGAATTCTATAATCATAAAAGTTTAACATATGTTAAATCATTTTAAAATAGTAAAAATGTGGTCAAATATATTCATGGATGTGTGGTCTTGACAATCTCTATTCAGTAAGTTATCTAAGAAAGAATATATGGTAGCTTATGTTTTATATGTGGTATAGGTCAATTTCTCTTTATTGGCAATTACATAAAAATAATAGCCTGCATAGTAGAGTTATCAGCTAGCAGCCACCTTGCCTAAGGAAGGTGACATAATTTCTAATTGCTTTTGTTTAATCTTAATAATTCTTGCATGGACTTAGCAAAAGTTGAAGAAAGTGAACAAAAACAGCAGTGGAAAGTTCATAAAAGGTAAAGCATACTATATATTAGATATTATTGTTTTACTTAATAATCTACTCTTACCACATATTTTACTCTTTCTCTTTTGTAGGAGTTTTCAATATTGTTTCAGTTATATAGTACTTTATATTTCTGGACCTAAAACATAACCACAGGATATTTTTTTGTAGCATTATAGTGAAGCACTGTAAACAAGTGAAATATCTATCAGTTGATAAGTAGTTCAAGAAATATGTTGGACCGGGCACAGTGGATCACGCCTGTAATCCCAGCACTTTGGGAGGCTGAGGCAGGTGGATCGCTTGAGCCCAGGAGTTACAGACCAGCCTGAACAACAGGGCAAAACCCTGTCTTTAAATAAAATAATATAAACGTGTGTATATATATTTTGTATGATATAATCATACATACTGTAAAATACAATGAAGTTATTTATAAGTAACTCTATAAAAATAAATTTATAAATAATAGAATGACATGTATAATTTGATACTTTTTTGTTTTTGTTTTTTGGTTTTTTTTGAGACTGAGTTTTGATCTTGTTGCCCAGGCTGGAGTGCAATGGTGCAATCTCGGCTCACTGCAACCTCCGCCTCCTGGGTTCAAGCAATTCTCCTGCCTCAGCCTCCGGAATAGCTGGGATTACAGCCATGCACCACCACGGCTGGCTAATTTTGTATGTTTCTAGTAGAGATGGGGTTTCTCTGTGTTGGTTAGGCTGGTCTTGAACTCCCAACCTCAGGTGATCTGTCCTCCTCGGCCTCCCAAAGTGCTGGGATTACAGGTGTAAACCACCATGCCCAGCTCTAATTTGATACATTTTTATGTATGTATACATCTGTGATACTGTCACCATGTCAAGATACTCAAAATATCCAACACCTCAGAAACTACTCTTTCCCCTTTGCAATCCTCCCCTCATACCATTCCCTGCCCTGCCTTCCCCTGGCAGTCATTGATCTGTTGTATATCACTATAAAAAATTTAATAGGTTTTTGGAGTTTCAAATAAACAGAATGATAGAGTGTGCTCTTTTTTTTGTCTGGCCTGTTTCTCTTGGAATGGTTATTCTGTTATTCATCCAAGAGTGCATCAATGATTCATTTCTTTCGTTGCTGAGTGGTGTTCCATTATATAGATACCCCACAGTTTGTCTGTTTTCCTGTCAATGGACATTTGAGATATTTCCAGTTTTTGATCATTACAAATAAAGCTGTTAGGTACCTTTGTGTGTGGGAACACATGTTGTGTGAACATATGCTTTTATTTCTGTTGAGGTATAATTCACCTATTGTCAAATTCACTTTCAAGGTGTACAGAGTTGTATGAATTTTGACAAATACATGTAGTCATTTATCTACCGTTACAATCAAGATATGGAATCTTTCTATGACGCCCAGAAAATTCCCTTGGGTTTCTTTGTATTTCAATGCCTTCAACCTACTTCCAGCCCCTGGCAACCACTGATCTAATTTCTATGCATATAGTGTTGGTTTTTTATAGTATCATATACTTGGGATCGTCGAATAATGATCCATTTGTTTCTAATTTCTTTCACTCAGCACCATGCTTCTGAGACTCATCCATGTTGTTGTATGTATGAGTGGTTCATTTTTGTTGTTGATGAGTATTATATTGTATGGATATGTGACAGTTTGCTAATTCATTCATCAGTTCCTGGACATTTCGGTTGTTTCCAGGACTTTGTGTATGTACGGCATAAAACATGTAAAAACCATGTTTATTTCTAAGATCTGAATTTCAACATAAAACAGTTAAAATGTCCATGATAAATGCAGAAAAATGTTTGGTCCACCCATGCTTTTCTTTTTCCTTTTTTTTTGTGTGTGTGTGTGAGTGTGTGTGTGTGTGTGTGTGTGCATGTGACAGGGTCTCATTCTGTCTTCCAGGCTGGAGTGCAGTGGCATGATCTTGACTCACTGCAGCCTCAACCCCCACCCAGGCTCAAGGGATCTTCCTACCTTAGCCTCCTGAATAGCTGGGACCACAGGTGCACACCACCCCACCTGGCTAATTTATTTTTCGTTTTTTTTTCTCTTCTTCTTCTTTTTTTTTATTATTCATAGAGACAGGTTTTCACCATGTTACCAAGGCTGATTTTTTTTTTCTAGGAATGAAAACATGACGGTTTGCCTTTAGTTGGGAATCTGTTTCCTCATTACTGCCACTTCTACCACTAGCACTAGCCCCACCCCTACATGAGTACTTAATTGTCATGAAAATAGTCAATAAGTGAGGGTGTGAAAATTCAAGGAGCGGCTGGGCAAGGTGGCTCACGCCTGTAATCCCAGCACTTTGGGAAGCTGAGGCAGGCAGATCACCTGAGCTGAGGAGTTCAAGACCAGCCTGGCCAACATGGTGAAACCCCATCTCTACTAAAAATACAAAAACTAGCCGGGCGTGGTGGTGGATGCCTGTAATCCCAGCTACTCAGGAGACTGAGGCAGGAGAATTGCTTGAACCCAGGAGACGGAGGTTGCAGTGAGCCGACACAGTGCCACTGCACTCCAGCCTCGGTGACAGAGTGAGACTCCGTCTCAAAAAAAAAAAAAAAAAAAAAAAAAACGAAAATTAAAGGAGCAAAAAATGCTCTATGTATTTCATATGTAATATTGCTTAGAGATTTCCTGAAAATACATTATTAAGTGTATGTTTATGGTGGTGATCATTGCAGACAAATGAAGAATTCAGAGCCCAATCCTAACCTCAAGCCAAGAAGTAAGAAAAGGAAGAAAAAATCAAGAAACTCAGAACAGAACCCCAGCAACATTGAACCAAGGTAATGAAACTAGATATGTATTGTGTCATGTCACATTGAGATCTATGGTAGGAAATTATCTTGTTAGATGGAAGTAAAATATGACTAGTAGCAGACTTTTTGGCAAATTCTCATTTTCTTTTAAATAACTCTATAGGAAAAAAAAACAACTCTATGGATTTTATTTTTTAAGACAATCAACCATTTTCATGTGTGGAAAAGACCCAGGCATTACTAAACTGTCCTGAATGTTTTCTGGCAACATATTAAACAAGCAAAATTGTTTGTTTGTTTGTTTGTTTGTTTTTAGACAGAACTTCACTCTGTTGCCCAAGCCAGAGGGCAGTGGCATGATCAAGGCTCACTGCAGCCTCAACCTCCTAGGCGCAAGTGATCCTCCCTCCTCAGCCTCCAGTATGTTCTGCAAGAACATAGAACCCCACACCTGGCTAATTTGAAAATATTTTGTAGAGACAGGGTCTCACTATGTTGCCCAGGCTGGTCTCAAACTCCTGGCCTTAAGTGATCCTCCTGCCTCAGCCTCCCAAAGTGCTGGAATTATAGGCATGAACCATCACACCTAGCCACAAAACTTGTTTAGAGAAAAAATTGTTATGATGATGTGAATAATTGGGTCCACAATATTTCCTTTTAGAAAGAAAATTGGCTGGGCACGGTGGCTCACGCCTGTAATCCTAGCACTTTGGGAGGTAGAGGCGGGAGGATCACCTGAGGTCGGGAGTTTGAGACCAGCCTGACCGACATGGAGAAACCCCGTCTCTACTAAAAATACAAAAAAATTAGCCAGGCGTGGTGGCACATGCCTGTAATCCCAGATACTCGGGAGGCAGAGGCAGGAGAATCGCTTGAACCCAGGAGGCAGAGGTTGCAGTGAGCTGAGATCGCGCCATTGCACTCCAGTCTGGGTGACAAGAGTGAAACTCCGTCTCAAAAAAAAAAAAAAAAAAAAAAAAAAAAGAAAAAAGAAAAGAAAAGAAAGAAAATTGGAAAATTGGAGCTGGGCACGGTGGCTTATGCCTGTTATCCCAGCACTTTGGGAGGCCGTGGTGGGGTGGATTACCTGAGGTCAGGAGTTTGAGAGCAGCCTGGCTAACATGGTGAAACTCCATCTCTACAGAAATACAAAAAAAATTAGCCAGGCATGATGGCGGGTGCCTGTAATCCCAGTTACTCGAGGGGCTCAGGTGGGAGAATCGCTTCACCCTGGAAGGCGGAGGTTGCAGTGAGCCGAGATTGCGCCATTGCACTCCAACCTGGGCAACAGAGTGAGACTCCATCTCAGGAGAAGAAAGAAAGAGAAAGAAAGAGAGAGAGAAGAAAGAAGGAAGGAAGGAAGGAAGGAAGGAAGGAAGGAAGGAAGGAAGGAAGGAAGGAGGAAGGAGGGAGGGAGGGAGGGAAGGAAGGAAGGAAGGAAGGAAAGAAAAGAAGAAGAAGGAAGGAAGGAAGGAAAGAAAGAAAATTGGGCCATATGCAAGACCTCATCTCAAAAAGAAAAGAAAATCCTTACATTTTAATAATCCCAAAGCCCTCTGTATACCTGTGTGAATCTCAAATACTATATTTTATATTTTAAAAACCTTTAAACTTTATACATCCAGCTACTTTCTCTTTGAGGAAAGGTACCATGCATGCTAAAAATCTTCACTAGGTAGTCTTCACTTTTAGAGATGCTGAAACATTCTCCTCAAGACACTCTCCTTTGCAGGGAATATGCAGAAAGTGAAGATTGCATTTTAACATAGTGGATGCTCACTAGGTGTTTGTTGATTGAATTAGTTTGTTTCTACCATTTTATTGAAAAGTAAGTTAAGCAAAAGTCAGCATTGAACTCCAAATGACACAATCCAGTGGCCTTTTCCTAGCCTCACTCTAGTTCACTTCATAGTATCTGATCATTTCTTTACAATGAAGTTTTTTTTTCCTATCCTCCAACTTCCTTTTTTACTTTTTTTTTTTTTTTTTTTTTTTTGAGACAGAGTCTCGCTCTGTCACCCAGGCTGGAGCACAGTGGTGAGATCTCAGCTCACTGCAACCTGTGCTACCCAGGTTCAAGTGATTCTTATGCCTTAACTGGAATTACAGGTGCCCCCCACCATGCCCGGCTAATTTTTATATTTTTAGTAGAAATGGGATTTCACCATATTAGTCAGGCTGGTCTCGAACTCCTGACCTCAGGTGATCTGCCCACCTCAACCTCCCAAAGTGCTGGGATTACAGACGTAAGCCACGGCACCTGGCCCCTTTTTTATTTCTGAGAATTCAGTTACTCTCCCTCATTTTACCCCTCAATAGGACATTCTTGAAGGTTCTGTCCTCGGCTCATGACAAATTACATGCATTTATGATGAGGTAGTCTTTTATAGTAGAAAGGGAACTGAATTAGATGTGTGAGGAATTGCATTCAAATTTTGATCATGTTTCACACTGTGTGACCTTTGTCCATTTACTCAAACTTGGAATTCGTTTCCTCATCTACAAGCAGTGAAATGAAACTATTTGCCCAACCTACATTACAGGGTTATAATGAGGATCAAAACAGATGATAGATCTAAAAGCTTTGACAAGTATATATTACCATGCAAATGGATGTTACTTTCTATTCATTGTTACTATTATTAGACAGCTAGGTCACTGACACTATGAGACAGAATCTTTGTATAAACTTATTTGGCTCCCAAGGGTATCAGACTAATGACCTTGTATTATATTAATTATCCATATTTGAACCAACTATTCTAACAGGTCCAAGCCATATAGAGTATTTTTTTGCATATGTTTATCATGAAATCTAATTTGTCATTATTTTGTAGTAATATTTCACAGGGCCTTTGATGAGGATACCAACTTTCCTAGCATTCGAGTGTTAGCAGGAATAGTCATTATGTTGAGTTTAAAATGCTTATTATATGTCTACACAAGTCTTTTCCATATACTGATACTGTTAGGTCCTTGAAAGTTAATAAATTAAAGTTTAGTGTATAATCTCTTTAAAAGCCCACAAACATCTACTGTTATATATTCTGGCCTGCATATTGTATTGCAAGCATTTAAACATTTGGCTATTTGTATTACAGGAGCATGGACTCTCAGGCTGTTCATAGATTTCAGGATCTTTTCCACTACTTCCACAGGCAGATAGAGGGCCATCCCCACCACCGTCTCTACCACCACCGTCTCTTCCCAGAGGAGTTTTTACTCTTCCTCCAACTCCTTTACCTGAGCTAAGTGGTAAACCATCATCATCACCATCACCTTTGGAGACCTCCTCTACCACCACCTTTGTTGAGAGACCTACTCTCCAGGATCCCCACCTGCTCTGTCTTATGGAGTGAAACAGAAATAAATGTGTAAGACTCAATTACATATGTTGATTCTTGAACTACATGAGAATTCTCCTTGAAGAGAATCAACTCATCAAGGCAAAACTTTAAATAGTTTTTGATGACTTTGGTCCACTGGTGATCATTAATGAGTGAAAAGTGATTAGCTGGCTGGGCATGGTGGCTCACACCTATAATCTCAGCACTTTGGGAGGCCACAGTGGGTGGATCACTTGAGGCCAGGATTTTGAGACCAGCCTGGGCAACATGGTAAAACACCATCTCTACTAAAAAATACACAAATTAGCCAGGCATGGTGGAAGGTGCCTGTAATCCCAGCTACTCAGGAGGCTGAGGCAGGAGAATCACTTGAACCCAGGAGGCGGAGGTTGCAGTGAGCCAAAATCATGCCACTGCACTCCAGCCTGGGCAACAGAGCAAGATTCTATCTCAGAAAAAAAAAAAAGCATAAAAGAAAGCTGATTAGCCATGTATAAGTATTGTATAATGTTAGAGAATATGACTGCTCATTTTTTATTTCCTTTGTGAGCTCACATGTTATCAATACAATATCTCAATAAATAGAAAGTCTATAGAGAATATTAAATTCATGTAGAAGGCAAAGATAAATTATTAAAGTGGTGTAATGATAATTGTATTAGTTTTTCAGGGCTTTCATACAATATTCCTATAAACTAGGTGGCTCCAAGCAACAAAAATTTATCTCTCACAGTTTTGGAGTCCAGAAGTTCAAAGTCAAAGTGTTGGCAGGGCGACACTTTCTTTGGACGTCCTAGCAGAGTAATTGTTCCTTGTCTCTTCCAGCTTCTGGGTAGTTGTTGGCATTAATTGGTTTGTGGCCACCTCTCTCTCTACTCCGTGTTCTCATAGCCTTCCCCTCTGTATGTCTGTAAATTCCCCTACCTCTCATAAGTGTCAAAAAGTCTACTGAAAAAGATTTTCTTTTAAGAAAACCAAAAGAGACTTTATTCCAGTAAACAGTTTGCAAACCAGGGAGACACAGTCTTCTGTATAAAACAAAGATGCATTCAGAGAGAAGGGAGGGTTATTTTATTTTATTTTTTTGCCTTCCTTTAACTGAGAGTGCCCTGAGTGGAAGAGTGATTATCCTTTATAGACGAAGTTCCACCCAAGTTTCCCATTCTGGTCCACTTATGTAAATAAAGAAAGCAAACTTGCTCAGTTCTAATTCCTTGACTTGCTCAGTTCTGATTGGTCCACACAGGTCACAGTCTATTGGCTGATTCTGGCAACATAAACAGGAACAGACAGTTATGAAAGTCCCAAAGTTAAGCGAGCATGGAGTTTTCCAGGACTGCAAATTATGTGCGTGACCTCTAGTAAGCAAATGGCCTGTTGGCTCTGTTTTTAATTTAGGCCCAGTTAGCCACTCAGCGTCCATCTTAGAGGACTGGCTCTTTCAGGGTTCACATTTGAATGCATTTAGGGTCCACCCAAATAATCCAGGATAAGCTCCTTCTCTTAATATCCTTAACATAATCATGTATTTTGCCATGTAAAGTAATACTCACAGGTTCTAGGAATTAGGACATGGGCATTTCCTGTTGGGGACTACCATCCATTCCACTACAATAACATAGGAAATACATTCTCAAAAGTAATTTTGATTATTTTACCATCTTTAAGTAGTGTTACACACAGGGATGATCCAGCGGCAGCAGGCTAGACAGGAGAACCACACAGCCTAGTGGTGGTGGATTGGGCAGGAGAACCACAAAGGCTGCAAACAGCATGTAGTTCATATAGCATTTTCACCTAGTATCGTCCCCCTACGAACCTCCAAAACAAAAGGCCCCCATACAGCCTGCATTCCACAGGAGAGGGTAGTGGGAGGCTCAGATGTTCCTTATAGATAAGTAATGAATCTCCGTGTTGGCCCCTACCAGATTTATAAGCTCAGAACTCTAAACATGCATTCAGGTGCATCTGCCATACAGGGTCATTCTCACAGTATGCTTAAGTTATTGCTGTCAGGCATGTTTACCATACACAGATGTATCTACCATACAACTGCATATGAATAAACTTCTGGATAAAACAGGCAGCAGTGGAACACATGAACAGGGAAAGGAAAGGAAGTATAGGGCAAATAAATTACAGGTGAGCACAACATCTAACATGATGTCATGTTAGGCTCGGTTAAGTCAGAAATGAAAACTATCATGATGGTGTCTTTGGCAGATGGAATCATTGGTCCCACTTCTTCACCGCCTCATTGTATCCACACGTTTTGTCATGTATCTTTGTATGTCTCTCAGTAGAATTGGAGTGTATTTCCCTAACTATTTATTTGTTTTTGACACAAGGTCTCTGTCACTCAGGCTGGAGGGCAGTGGCGCAATCACAGCTCACTGCAGCCTCGATCTTCTAGGCTTAAGTGATCCTCCCACCTCAGTCTACCAAAGTAATGGCATTAGAGATGTGAGCCACTCCACTTGGTCCTGTCTCTTTCATATTAGGCTCAGACATATGATTGTCACTGGCCAAAGGGATATAAGCAAAAATGACAGCATGTCAATTCTGAACTTAGGACACAGGAGGCATTGTAGTTTTTCTACTTGCTCTCTTTTTCCCTCTGTCATCACCATCCCTTGTCTAGCCTACTGATTCTAAAAAGATGAGAGATATGTAGAGCACACCCAGACCCAGCCTTGCAGCCATCTAGCTGAACCTGGCTCAAATCAGCCAACCAACTACCAGGCAATCTGCAGATGTGTGAGCAAAAAAGATGTTTACTGTCACATACCACTGAGATTTAATGATTTTCTCTAGGCCACAATAACAACCTAATAAAATATCACAGGGGTGCTCAGAAATACAGAGATTAAGAGGCACCGCACAGAATGGATAGGAGTTCATACTTTGGGAGTCAAAGTCCAGCTCTGCCACTTAACTACCTGTGGAAATGTTAGGAAATCACTAAGCTCCCTATACCTAAATTTCCTTATTTGTGAAATAGGGATGACAGTTTATGTACCTTGTCATACTTTATAGAGTTATTGCGGTAACTAAATTAATATATATATATATAAAGTGCCAAGGATATTAGCTTGCACACAGGAAACACTAGATAAGTATTTGTTTATGATTATGATTATGATCATTGTCATCCACTAGGACCTATAACTAGTCTTTGAACCAATAATAAATGTCATAGAGAATTGCCAAAAAGTAGTACAAATATTCAGTAGCAATATGCATTCTCCCCAAAACCATATGAAAGTCACCCTTTCTATACAACCTCAAAATAATAAGAATTATAAATCAGTTTTTTTGTTTTTGTTTTTGTTTGTTTGTTTCTTTGGAGAGAGAGTTTTGCTCTTGTTGCCCAGGTTGGAGTCCAGTGGCATAATCTTGGCTCACTGCAACCTCTGCCTCCCGGGTTCAAGCGATTCTCCTGCCTCAGCCTCCCGAGTAGCTGGGATTACAGGCACCTGGCTAATTTTTTGTGTTTTTAGTAGAGACGGGATTTCACCATGTTGACCATCCTAGCCAGGCTGGTCTCGAACTCCTCAACTAAGGTGACCCACCCACCTCAGCCTCCCAAATGCTGGAATTACAGGTGTGAGCCACCGTGCCCAGCCTTATAAATCTGTTTTTAACCTTTGCCAATGTGGAACACGAACAACCATATTTCAGTAGTATTTTTAAAAGACATAGCCCCCTGGCTGGGCACATTGGCTCACACCTGTAATCCCAGCACTTTGAGAGGCCAAGGTGGGTGGATCACTTGAAGCAAGGAATTGGAGAGCAGCCTGGCCAACATGGCAAAACCCCGTCTCTACTAGAAATAAAAAAATTAGCCAGGCATGGTGGCGCACACCCACAGTCTCAACTACTTGGAAGGCTGAGGCACGAGAATCGCTTGAACCTGGGAGTCAGAGGTTGCAGTGAGCCAAGATCACCGTTGCACTCCAGTCTGGACAACAGGGTGAGACCCTGTCTCAAAAAAATAAAAATAAAAATAAAAATAAAAAATAAAAAGAAAGAAAAAAAAGGCATATCCATAAGCATTAGCCAGATAAAGTATCTGTTTAAATATTTATAGCTTGTTTTATTTCCTGTGTGTTTCCTGATCATATCAATGACCCATTTGGATCAATGGCCTATTGACAAACCAACAATCAATGGTGGTTTGTCATTAAATATTTTATTTTTTGGGAGCCACTATTATATTATGTAAATCCAGACTTTGTCTGGTTTTATAATGCAAATGTTTTTCAGAGTTTAGTATTTTGTTTACGGTGTCTTTCATCACACAGAGTTTTTTTTTTTTTCCCATTTAATCAGCTCTGCCAAACTTTTATTATATAAATATGGATTTTCTATCAGGTTTAGAAAATAATTTCTTATATTTTATTGTGAGAATTTTATTTTATTTTATTTTAATTTTTTGAGACGGAGTTTCACTCTTGTTGCCCAGGCTGGAGTGCAATGGTGCGATCTCGGCTCACCGCAACCTCCACCTCCCAGGTTCAAGCAATTTTCCTGCCTCAGCCTCCAGAATAGCTGGGATTACAGGCATGCACCACCATGCCCGGCTAATTTTGTATTTTTAGTAGAGATGGGGTTTCTCCATGTTGAGGCTGGTCTTGAACTCCTGACCTCAGATGATCCACCCGCCTTGGCTTCCCAAAGTGCTAGGATTACAGGCGTGAGCCACCGCCTCCAGCTGAGAATTTTAAAACATTGTTTTTTTATATTTCTGATTTAAAAGTATTACATGCTCATTATAAAAATGCAGAAAATTATGCTGAAGGAGAAAAAGGGTGAATCCTATGACTCATGATATTCACTTTGAAGATTTGCATTTGACTCTGACAGAAATTCCCTATGCATGAGATACATTCAGTTAAGTTTTTGTTTTTGTTTTTTGTTTTGTTTTGTTTTGTTGTTTTTTTGTTTGTTTTTGTTTTTGTTTCTATTTTTTTGTTGTTGTTGTTTTTGTTGTTGTTGTTGAGACGGTGTCTTACTCTGTCACCCAGGCTGGAGTGCAGTGGCATGATCTCGGCTCACTGCAACCTCTGCCTCTCGGGTTCAAGCGATTCTTCCACCTCAGCCTCCCGAGTCGCTGGGACTACAGGCACACACTACCACGCCCAGCTAATTTTTGTATTTTTAGTAGAGATGGGATTTCACCATGTTAGCCAGGCTGGTCTCAAACTCCTGACCTCATGATCTGGCCACCTCAGCCTCCCAAAGTGCTGGGATTACAGGTGTGAGCCACCGCGCCTGGCCCCAGTTAGGAATATTTTAATGGGAGTGTCTTATTCATGCAGTTACGTAAGCTATTTTGTTCATTTTTATAAATATCATTAACATCTATCCATATCATAAATAAATATTTATATCCTACTTTTTTTTTTTTTAAGTAAAGATGAGGTCTTGCTATGTTGCTCAGGCTGGTCCTGAACCCCTAAGCTTAAGCAATCCTACTGCCTCCGCCTCCCAAAGTGCTGGGATTACAGGTTGAGCCACCATGCCGAGCCTACATTCTACTTTTTTTCTTATAATTTTATCACATTATAATTCAACTACGGAATCATATATTGGTTGGCACTTAAGTTGGGCAGGATGAGCACTATATCTATTCTAAGAAACTGTATGCTTGATTCACAGAGGCTTCTGGGTAACTGCTTACAGTTCAGAAACTTACTTGGACCAGGCTGAGTTGGCCTAGGGAAGGCTGGAAGTGATAAATGAAGATTTTGTTCAACCTGAGTATAATGTGCTACACTGCAGTTTGTAGTCATAATGCATACAGTACACACATAGAGTGCAACCCTATGATTGAGGAGAGGCACTCCACTTTGATGCAGAGGTTGCTGGTACATATCCAGCCTATCCTATTCTGTTTGTAATGTGACTCATTAGCTTCCAGAAGGTCTGGTATGGCTCTCACTCACTAAAGTATTACATCTGCAAAATTGTGTCTCCACCTTCCATCATTCCACCATCACTACCCTTGCTGCCTGATGAGGATCAGAAGTTCAGATGCTTATATCTCTGCACTCAAGAGCACAGCTTATCTTTGAGTTGTGTATGCCGACTACAATGCCTTTCTTCTATGTCATTTGCAGAAGTAAACCTTAGTTGATTTACTTAGATGGTGTCTGTCTGAGCTTTCTGTCCATACAATCCTACTATGGTTATTTGTCAATCAGTGGATGTATAGGCGTTTAAAGAACATCTCCATAGATAATTAAACAATGTGTACACATCTGAACATTTCACATAGATGAAGTGTCATGTATGGAATTACCTGGTGAGGCAGGATTATCAAATAAGCCAACTGCCTTCAAGAAAACTTGTACCAAGGGATTCACTTGCTGTGGATGAGACTAAGTACTTTGCTGCTCCCTGGCCAGAACTGAGTAAAATTAAGATTTTACACTTGGCCAGTTTGACAGGCCAGAAGTAATAGTAGTTCACTCTTGTCCTTTGCATCATCATGACAGCTATTGAGTTAAAAAATAGCCAGTTGACACAGACGTTACAAACACAAACTTAGAATTGAACAGACCCAAGGAGGAACCCAGTTCCACCTCTTGATTTGGGCACGATTTTAGGCCGGTTTCTTACTCATTCCATGCATAGGTTATTTCCTTTGTAAAATGGGCATAACACTTAGGTCACAGAGGAGAGGTCAGAACTAGCAAATCTCACTCACAAATTAAGCACTCAAACATGCTTCTTGTGCTCACTTCAGCAGCACATATACTAAAATTGGAAAGATAAAGAGAAGATACATGGATAACATGCAAATTTGTGAAGTGTTCTATATTTTTCATGTTTATGGTTTGGAAGAATCAATATTGTTAAAATTTTCATACTACCCAAAGCAATCTACAGATTAGATGCAATCCCTATTAAAATACTAATAACATTCATCACAGAAATAGAAAAAACAATTATAAAATTTATGTGGAACTACAGAAGACCCAGAATAACCAAAGTTATCCTAAGCAAGAAGAACAAAGTTGGAGGAATCACATTAGCTGACTTCAAATTATACTACAGAGCTACAATAATCAAAACAGCATAGTACCAGCACAAAAACAGACACATAGACCAGTGGAACAGAATAGAGAACTCAGAAACAAATTCACACACCTATAGTGAACTCATTTTTGACAAGGTGCCAAGAACATATGCTGGGGAAAGACAGTCTCTTCAATTAATGGTGCTGGGAAAACTGGATGTCCATATGCAGAAGAATGAAATTAGACTCCTATGTCTCACCATATACAAAAATCAAATCAAAATGAATTAAAGACTTAAATCTAACACCTCCAACTATGAAACTACTACAAGAAAACATATGGAAAACTCTCCAGGACATTGGTCTGGGCAGAGATTTCTTGAGCAATACCCCACAAGCACAGTCAATCGAAGCAAACATGGACAAATGGAATCACACCAAGTTAGAAAGCTTGTGCACAGCAAAGGATACAATCAAAGTGAAGAGACAATCCATAGGATGAGAGAAATATTTGCAAACTACCCCTCTGACAAGCAATTAATCACCAGAATATGTAAGGAACTCAGACAACTCTATAGGAAAAAATATCATAATATGATCCAGAAATGGGCAAAAGATTCGAATAGACATTTCTCAAAAGAAGACATACAAATGACAACAGCATTTAAAAGATGCTCAACATCACTGATCATCAGAGAAATGCAAATTAAAACTACAATGAGATATCATCCCATCCAGCTAAAATGGCTTCTGTCCCAAAGACAGACAATAATGAATGCTGGTGCGGATATGGAGAAAAGGTGGGAATGTAAATTAGTACACTCTTGGTGGGAATATAAATTAGTACAACCACTATGGAGAACAGCTTGGAGGTTCCTCAAAATATAAAAATTGAGCTACCATAAGATCCAGCAACCCCGCTGCTGGGTAAATAACCAAAAGGAGGAAAATCAGTAGATATCTGTACTCTTATATTTGTTGCAGCACTGTTCACAATAGCTAAGATTTGGAGGGAAGCTAAGTGTTCATCAGCAGATGAAGGGATAAAGAAAATGTGGTACATACACACAACAGAGTACTATGCAGCCATAAAAAAAAAAAATGAGATCCACTCATTTGCAACAACATGGATAGAACCAGAGATCATGTTAAGTGAAATAATTGAGGCCCTGAAAGACTAACATCACATGTTCTTACTTATTTGGGGATCTAAAAATAAAATCAATTGAATTAATGGACATGGAGAGTAGAAGAATGATTACCAGAGGCTGGGAAGGATAGTGGGGGGTTTGTGGCAGAGGTGAGGATGGTTAATGGATACAAAAAAAAAAAAAAAATAGAAAGAATGAATAAGACCTACTATTTGATATCACAATAGAGTGACTATCGCCAATAATAACTTAATTGTAGCCAGGCACAGTGGCTCACGCCTGTAATCCCAGCACTTTGGGAGGCCAAGGCAGGCAGATCACCTGAGGTCCAGAGTTTGAGACCAGCCTGGCCAACATGGTGAAACCCCGTCTCTACTAAAATTACAAAAATTAGCCGGGTGTGGTGGTATGTGCCTGTAATCCAAGCTACTTGGGAGGCTGAGGCAGGAGAATCACTTGAAACTGGGAGGTGGATGTGGCGGTGAGCCAAGATCACGCCACTGCACTCCAGCTTTGGAGATAGAGTGAGACTCCGTCTCAAATAAATAAATAAATAAATAAAAATAACTTAATTGTAAATTTTTAAATAACTTATAGAGTATAATTGGATTGTATATAACTCAAAGGATAAATTCTTGAAGGAATGGATACCCTGTTATCCATGATGTGCTTATTTCACATTGCATTCCTATATCAAATCATCTCATGTAACCCATAAATATATACACCTACAATGTATATAAAAGTTATGTACCCCATAACTTTTTTTCTTTTGAGATGGAGTTTTGCTCTTGTTGCTCAGGCTGGAGTGCAATGGCATGAGCTCGGCTCATGGCAACCTCCGCCTCCTGGGTTCAAGCGATTCTCCTGCCTCAGCCTCCCAAGTAGCTTGGATTACAGGCATGTGCCACCACACCTGGCTAATTTTGTATTTTTAGTAGAGATGGGGTTTCTCCATGTTGGTCAGGTTGGTCTCGATCTCCTGACCTCGTGATCCACCCGCCTTGGCCTCCCAAAGTACTGGGATTACAGGCGTGAGCCACTGCACCTGGCCTACTTTTTTTTTTGAGACGGAGTCTCACTGTGTTGTCCAGGCTGGAGTGCAGTGGTATGATCTCAACTCACTGCAGCCTCTGCCTCTTGCATTCAAGTGATTCTCCTGCCTCAGCCTCCTGAGTAGCTGGAACTACAGGCACCCTCCACCATGCCCGACTAATTTTTATATTTTTAATAGAGACACGGTTTCGCCACATTGGCCAGGATGGCCTCAAACTCCTGAGCTCAAGTGTCCCACACACCTTGGTCTCCCAAAGTGCTGGGATTATAGGCATGAGCCACTATGCCCAGCTTTAGCTTTGGGTTTTTCCCAGATGCCCTTTATGAGGATGAGGAAGTTATCTCTATTCCTAGTTTATTGAATATTTTTATATGAAGGGGTGTTAGATTTTCTCAATTTTTTTTTCTGCAACTATTGGGATAATCATGTGATTTTTGTGGTTTTTCTTGATATAGTGTATTATATAATTTCATTTTTGGATATTAAAAGAACATTGTATTCCTGGGATAGATCACACTTGGTTATATTGTATAATTATTTTTACATGCTACTGTAGTCAACTTTCTAGTATTTTGTTGATAGTTTGTGCATCCACATTAATAGGAAATATTGGTTTGTAGTTTTCTTTTTATTTTTTCTTTTCCTTTTTTTTCTTTTTTTTTTTGACAGTGTCTTGCTCTGTTGCCCAGGCTGAAGTGCAGTGGTGTTATCATAGCTCACTCCAGCCTCAACCTCCTGGACTCAAGTGATCCTTCTGTCTCAGACTCTCAAGTAGGCGGACTACACGTGCGTGCCACCACACCTGGCTAGTTTTTGTTTATTTTTTGTAGAGACGAAGTCTGACTGTATTGCCCAGGCTGGGGCTGTCTTTTAAAAACCGCACTGAAATATGTTTGTTCCTGTATCACGTTGGCAAAGGTTAAAAAGGTTTTTTTCACTGGGTGCAGTGGCTCACGTCTGTAATCCCAGCACTTTGGGAGGCCAAGCTGGGCAGATTACCTGAGGTCAGGGGTTCGAGACCAGCCTGTCCAACATGGTGAAACCCCATCTCTACTAAAAATATAAAAATTAGCCAGGCGTGGTGGTGGGCGCCTGTAATCCCAGCTACTTGGGAGGCTGAGGCAGGAGAACTGCTTGAACCTGGGAGGCGGAGGTTGCAGTGAGCCAAGATTGTGCCACTGAACTGGGCGACAAGAGTGAGACTCCATCTCAAAATAAAATAAAATAAAATAAAATAAAATAAAATAAAATAGGCCAGGTGCAGTGGCTCACGCCTGTAATCCTAGCACTTTGGGAGGCCGAGGTGGGCAGATCACGAGGTCAGGAGATCGAGACCACCTGGCTAACACGGTGAAACCCCATCTCTAGTAAAAAATACAAAAAATTAGCTGGGTGTGGCAGTGGGTGCCTGTAGTCCCAGCTACTCAGGAGGCTGAGGCAGGAGAATTGCTTGAACCCGGGAGGCAGAGGTTGCAGTGAGCCGAGATCGTGCCATTGCACTCTGGCCTGGGAGACAGAGCGAGACTCTGTCTCAAAAAAATAAAATGAAATAAAAATAAAAATAAATAAATAAATAAAAACAATAACAACCCCAAAAAAGTTTTTTTTTTCAATGTTCAGTTTTCTTTAATGACCTCCATCTCCCTGAAGGGCAGGTTCAGGCAGCTAGGTGATGGCAAGAGATGTTCATTTGAAGATCTTGCCCTGATTGAAGGCTTTGTGCACATGCTGGAAGGCTGTCTCCCAGGAAAAGTACTCTCAAACCAGTATCTGGGTCTCCTCGCTGCCAGGATCCAGTTTCTGCCATGTGTATGACTCGTAGTCCACCTGCCAATCTGGACTCAGTGGAAAGGCAAGCTCCTGGCCTCGGAAGACCCAGATTCCAGAAATGGAGCTGCTTATTGTTGGTTCCAAAGAGGATGACACTGGCAATGGTATTCTTACTCAGCTTGTCCAGTCACTGGAACATTCCAGTGATGAGATTGCAGCTCATGAAGGTCTGAGTGAGTTCTTCAGG
Organism: Macaca fascicularis; assembly: GCF_037993035.2. Lineage (NCBI taxonomy): Eukaryota > Metazoa > Chordata > Mammalia > Primates > Cercopithecidae > Macaca > Macaca fascicularis. The sequence goes on along the minus strand of NC_088395.1, from coordinate 122,034,490 downwards.
GAAGTGATACTCTGAGTACCACAGGGACCAGCCGTCCTTATCAAAGTGCTCCCAGAAATATGACAGTGCCACAGAGAATGTATCCTCGTTGGAGAACTTGAGCTTCAATTCATCCAACACCAAGGTACTCTTGGGCAGGTGAGCAAAGAGGTCCTTGGCCTTGGACTCAGCGGCCAGCGCCTGCTCACATTCATCCATCTCCTCCTCAGGAGTAGGGGCAGCCACCTTTTTCTCCTCCCGCTCAGCCTGGAGCTTCTGCTTCTCTTCCTGTGACCCCTTCTCTTTCCGTGGTGTGTCCTTTTTAGGCTGGCTCTCTACAAACTTCTTAGCATCAAACTGGGCCATCTTCTCACATAGTTTCGCTTTCCCCAAGACAGTGCAGAACTGAGGCTGGTTAATGCAGGTGAGGAACAGCGGTTGGTATTGGGAAAGGCCTGGCAGAAAGAAGGTTCTAGGATCTGCTTATAGAGCCACAACAGGGTGCAGACAACTGTGATGTCAGACAATGTCCTCCAGAAAAGTCCTTGTCTTCAAGTGAGCATCCAACAGCCCCAGAATTCGCCTCACTTCCTCCTTTGCATTCTCAGTGGCCTGTTTGTTGTGCTGCATGATGCTCAAGGTGGGGAACACCCAGGTACTGGTTGGGGACACTATATCGCTATCAGCAAAGCTCACTCACTGCGCCACCTGAGCTGCTGCCTCTGGAGTACTTCCCTGCAGCTCCTCATTGCTCACATAGTAGGCAATGGTATTGCTCTCAAACACACAGAATTTATCGTCACCCTCAAATGCTGGAATCTTGCCGGCAGGAAATTTGCGGAGAAATTCAGGGGTGAGGTTGGTTTGGCCAAAGTGGAAATGGTGTGGTGTGGAGACCACACGGACCTGAGCCCCACTATACTGAGCAGCAATGAGGGCCTTGAAGGTCCTTCAGTTTTCAGGATATGTGCACAGGGTCCCAGCCGCCATGGTGATTCCACAAAGAAAGGCTTTTTTGTTTGTTTTTTAAGATAGAGTCTCACTCTCTCACCCAAGCTGGAGTGCAGTGGTGTGATCTCGGCTCACTGTAACCTCTGCCTTTCAGGTTCAAGCAATTCTCCTGTCTCAGCCCCCCCGAGTACCTGGGATTACAGGCATGCACCACAACGCCCAGCTTTTTTTTTTTTTTTTTTTTTTTTTTTTTTTTTTTTTTGTATTTTTAGTAGAGACGGGGTTTCACCATGTTGCCCAGGCTGGTCTCGAACTCCTGAGCTCAAGCAATCTGCTCACCTCAGCCTTCCAAAGTGCTGGAATTACAGGTGTGAGTCACCATGTTAGACCTGTAGTTCCCTTATTTGTGATATTTTACCTGGTTTTGATAAGAGGGTTATACTGGCCTGATAGAATGGCTCACAAAACTCAGGAAAACACTTTACTTACATTTACTCATTTATTAGAAAGCATTTTGCAAAGGATACTGATGAACAGCCAGATGGAAAAGATGCACAGGTGAGGTATGTGAAAAGGGGTGTGGAGCTTCCGTGCCTTATCCTGGCACCCTCCAGGAACCTAGATGTGTTAGGCTATCTGGAAATGCTCCCAAACTTCGTCCTTTTAGGCTTTTATAGAAGCTTCATTTCATAGGCATGATTGACGAAATCACCAGCCATTGGTTATTAAGTCAACCTTTAACCCCTGTTACCTCCCTGGAGTTTGGGAAGTGGGGCTGAAAGTCCCAACCCTCTAATCATGCTTGGTCTTTCCAGTGACCAGCTCCCATTCTGCAGCTACCTACAGGCTGCCACCAGTCATCTCATTAGCATACAAAAGACATTCTTATCACTCTGGAGATTTGAAGAGTTTTAGGTGCCTTTTAGGAAACCAGGACTTGAAGACTAATTTTTTTAAATTATTTATTTATTTATTTATTTTGAGATGCAGTCTTGCTCTGTTGCCCAGGCTGGAGTGCAGCAGCGTGATCTCGGCTCACTGCAACCTCTGCCTCCCGGGTTCAAGTGATTCTCCTGGCTCGGCCTCCTGAGTAGCTGGGACTACAGGTGCTCGCCACCATGCCCAGCTAATTTTGCATATTTTTAGCAGAGACGGGGTTTCACTGTGTTAGCCAGGATGGTCTTGATCTCCTGACTTCATGATCTGCCTACCTCGGCCTCCCAAAGTGCTGGGATTATAGGCATGAGCCACCATGCCTGGCGAAGACTAAATATTTATATTTCACAATATAATACCCTTTTGCTATTGCCCCCTACTGCCACCCTCAACAGCCCTAGACAACCATTAATTTCCTTGTGTCTCTACAGATTTGCCTATTCTGGATTTTTTTTTTTTTTTTTTTTGAGAGGGAGTCTTGCTCTGTCACCCAAGCTGGAGTGCCATTGCACGATCTCAGCTCACTGCAAGCTCTGCCTGCTGAGTTCAAGGGATTCTCCAGCCTCAGCCTCCCATGTAGCTGGCCACCATGTCTGGCTAATTTTTGCACTTTCAGTAGAGACGAGGTTTCACCATGTTGCCCAGTCTGGTCTCAAACTCCAGGGCTCAAAGTGATCCGCCCACCTTGGCCTCCCAAAGTGCTGGGATTACAGGCATAAGCCATCACGCCCAGCCAGGATCTTTTTTTTGCAGACAGGGTCTCACTCTGTCACCTAGGCTGGAGTGTAGTGACATCATCTCAGCTCACTGCAACCTCCGCCACCGCTGGGGCTCTAGCGATCCTCACCTAGACTTCCCGAGTACCTGAGAATACAGATGCATGCCCTGGCTAATTTTCTTTATTTTTTGTACAGACAGAGTCTCCCTATGTTGCCAAGGCTGGACTCGAACACCTGGGCTCAAGTGATCCTCCTGCCTCAGTTTCCCAAACTGCTGAGATTATAGGCATGAGCCACCAAGCCCGGCTTGGACATTTTTTTGTAGATGGAATAATACAATAAGTACCACAATTTCTTTATCCCTTCACCTTTTGCTAGACACTAGGGATGCACTCAGTGCTTACCTATGAAGCTGTTATGATTATGTATATTTTTTTGTACGGACGTATGATTTCATTTCTCCTTAGGTACCTACCTAGGAATGAAATTGGTGGGTCATGGAATTTTTATGTTTAACTGTGTCAAGATCTGCCAGATTTATGTGCAAGGTGGTTGTAACACTTTACATTCAGGAGAAGGGGGAAGAGGAGAGAGAGAAAAAAAATTCACGTTCTTACCAGCAGTGTATGAGAGTTCCCATTTCTCTAATGCTCACCAAAAATTTGTTTTCTTTCTTTCTTTTTTTTTTTTGAGATGGAGTCTCACTCTTGTCGCTCAGGCTGGAGTGCAGTGACGTGATCTCGGCTCACTGCAACCTCTGCCTCCTGGATTCAAGCGATTATCCTGCCTCAGCCTCCCAAGTAGCTGGGACTACAGGTGCCCACCACCACGCCAGGCTAATTTTTGTATTTTTAGTCGAGACGGGGTTTCACCATGTTGGCCAGGCTGGCCTTGAACTCCTGAACTCAAGTGATCCACCTGCCTCAGCCTCTCAAAATGCTAGGATTACAGGCGTGAGCCAGTGCTCCCAGCCTGATTTTAATTATAATCATCCCAGTGGATTTGAAGTGGTATCTCTTTTTGATTTTGATTTACATTTCCCTGATGGCTAATAATGGTGAGTATATTTCCAAGTGCTTATTGGCCATTTGTATATCTTCTTTGGAGAATGTCCATTCAAAGGTCTTACCCATTTTTAAATCTAGTTATTTGTTTATTGAGTTGCAATTGTTCATCGTATGTTCTCGGTACAAGTCTCTTATTAGATACAGGATTTACAAAAATGTCCTCCCATTGTGTGAATTTTGTTTTTCACTTTCTTGATAGTGTCCTTTGAAGCATAGGAGTTTTAAATTTTGATATTATTCAGTATATATATTTTATCTTTTATTGATTGTGCTTTTGGTATTTGTGATATTTTTTTTTGTGATATATTTTTACGTTTGATTTCGTAGGAGTCACCCCTAGTCAGAGCAGCTTATTGTTCAGTGTTTGGTCAGAGTTTTGTGTTTAAACCCCTCATGCCAATGAAGCTTCTGTTCTGTGTTGATGAGTCTGTGTGTGGCTTGGAAAATGCATTTATGTCTCGCCTATGTCTTGCTCTAAGGTTCACTTTTTTTTTTTTTTTCTTGAGACAGTTTCACTCCTGTTGCCCAGGCTGGAGTGCAGTGACGTGATCTCGGCTCACCGCAACCTCTGCCTTCCGGGTCCCAGTTCAAGCAGTTCTCCTGCCTCAGCCTCCTAAGTAGCTGGGATTACAGGCACGTGCCACCATGCCCAGCTAATTTTTGTATTTTTAGTAGAGACAGGGTTTCATCATGTTGGCCAGGCTGGTCTCTAACTCCTGACCTCATGATCCGCCTGCCTCAGCCTCCCAAAGTGCTGGGATTACAGGCGTGAGCCACTGCTCCCAGCTAAGGTTCACTCTTGATTGGCTACAGCCATCCCTATTGCACAAAGAGTTCCCCAAACCTCTGGACTGTGATCCAGAGGCCTCTTTTTGGCTATCTCTTTCCTTGGCTTTCTCTAAGTATTCTCCAAGGCCTCCACTGGTCACGGATTTCACCATTCTCTATTCTAAATAAGGTTAGTTGTGGCGGCTCATGCCTGTAACCCTAGCACTTTGGGGACTAAAGCAGGAAGATGGCTTGAGCAGTAGGCTGTGAGCCATGATCATGCCACTGCACTCCAGCCTGGATGACAGAGGGAGACCCTGTCTCTAAATAAATAAATAAACAAATAAAGTTAGTCCCTTCAGGCCAAACAGCAGAACTCTTAGAAATCACAGCCAATCTTCCCCCTGGAAAATCCCCTGTGCCACTATTCTTGACTAGGGACAGAGAGCCACTTTTCACAAAATGACATCCTGTTCTATTCTTAGAAAAGGACACTGGAAGCCGGGCGCGGTGGCTCAAGCCTGTAATCCCAGCACTTTGGGAGGCCGAGACGGGCGGATCACGAAGTCAGGAGATCGAGACCATCCTAACATGGGCTAACATGGTGAAACCCCGTCTCCACTAAAAAATACAAAAAACTAGCCAGGCAAGGTGGTGGGTGCCTGTAGTCCCAGCTACTCGGGAGGCTGAGACAGGAGAATGGCATAAACCCGGGAAGCGGAGCTTGCAGTGAGCTGAGATCCGGCCACTGCACTCCAGCCTGGGCGACAGAGCGAGACTCCGTCTCAAAAAAAAAAAAAAAAAAAAAAAAAAAAAAAAAGGAAAAAAAAAGAAAAGGACACTGGAAGGCTATAGTAACCCCTACTCTTCATGGTTTGCCCATTCTGCCACAGGACTAGGAGGTTTGTTGATAGTGTCCCATTATTCTGGGCTGCCACCACCTCTCATGCTCCCTCTTCTCTTTCTCCTGGCCTCCAGGCTAGGAGTAAGCCCAAAAGTATTTGTAGTAGGGTTTTGGGATGACAATCTATTGTATGTGTCGTGTCCCTGATGGGCTATCTCTGTTGCCTGAAGAGGCAGGGAGGAGGCATGGGCTTCAGAAAGCTAGAGAAGAAGCTTCTCATCCTTTGCCACTTGCCCAGGGAGAACCTATTTGTCTCTTTAAGTGACCTAACTGCTGGCAAGTGCACAAAGGATGATTGAGACTAACAACAGGCTGGGCACAGTGGCTCACGCCTGTAATCCCAGCACTTTGGGAGGCTGAGGCGGGCGGATCACCTGAGGTCAGGAATTCGAGACCGGCCTGGCCTACATGGTGAAACCTCATGTCTACTAAAAATACAAAAAATAGCCGGGCGTGGTGGTGCATACCTGTAATCCCAGCTACTCGGGAGGCTGAGGCAGGACAATTGCTTGAACCTGGGAGCAGAGGTTGCAATGAGCTGAGATCGTGCCATTGCACTCCAGCCTGGGCAACAAGAGCAAAACTCTATCTCTAAAAAAAAAGAAGAAAAAAAAAATCGAGACCTAACAACAAAACAGAAAATTCATTCACAACCCTATTGAGAGGTAAAAAAGAATTTAAATAAATACATGTTCAAATGATAACGTTGCCTGTTGTATCATTCATATGCCGTAATTGCTCCCTCCCCAGGTGAGAGGCATGTTCCCAAGACCAGACACTGCCTGCGTCCTGTCACCTCTCACTCTTTGTCATGGAACTGCTAGAGGGCCAGCACCTTAAGGGCTGCTGCTTGGTGGCGCCCATGCTGCCTAGGTGGGCAGCAATGTGTCGGGGCCAAAGGAGTGACAGCAGCTGGCAGGTTTCCTCTACCTGACTAGTGCCCTGATTTGTATGTTCTTTGTTTTGAGGAAACAAACACACTCCTCTTGCAAAATAATATTCACCTAAGGAGACATGTACAGGGTAAAGACGAAAATGAAAATAGCCAGTGATGAGAGATGAGGAGCATTAAATGGGGCCGTGTATCCTCAAAGCACCTTGTTCCCTAAGGACAGAGAGAGATACAAATAAAAATAGTTTTAAAACAATAGTCTAGTGAGCTCTATAGGTCCATGGGTAACCTGCTGGTCATTTAGTTAGTAAACAATAACAATGAAAAGATTTCTGTGGACCTACCTTTTTGATTTCTATTGACAGATGTAATCCTTTTATTTTTTCAGGAAAAATGTCTTCACAAATACAAAAATGTTTCAAGGAAAAATTGAAGTCACTCCTGCCCACATCCACTGCCCAGTGTAACCACCCTTAAAGATCGCTGTGTATTTGTGTACTAATTTTTCTGTTTATAAAATCATTCATGTATTTATTAAGAACATGTTTAGAAGAAATCTCTGCATTAACCTCAGGGCACACAGCTGGTCTTTGATCACCCCCAACTCCTCAGAATGTCCTGTCTCCATTTCACTCTCCCACAGCCGACTTTCTCCCATGCTCGGGTGCCCCAAGACCACCTGCTGAAAAGCTACTTCCAACCTTAAGCTCAGGCCCCGACTCACAGCCCTTTATTCTAACAGAGGCCCTAGGTGTTTGGGCAGAGGTAGGTGGGTATTACCAGGGAAGGAGGAAGAGGACAATGAGGCCCCTTAAGTTCTTTGTCCTGGCTAGGCAGCTGTCCTCCTGCATCACAGGTCTCCACAGGATAGTTCCCAATTCCCAGCTGCTTTCAATTGGTGGGGTGTGGATTGGCAGGATGGGTTAATGCCCTGCCACAACTTTCTCACTTTGTAATGGGAGCTGTATGGTAAATTCACCTGATAGTAATAACTTAAGCATGTCCTGAGAATGATCCTGTATGGCAGACACACCTGAATCCTGAATGTGTGTTTGAAGTTCTGAGCTAAGAAATCTGGGGGTGGCCAACACAGAGATTCATTTCTTATTTATGAAGAACCTGTGAACCCCCAGCCATCCTGTCCCATGGATTGTGGGCTATACAGGGGTTCAAGGTCCTGTGTTTTGGGTTAAATGAAGGCTGCCAGGTGGAGGTTGTTAGGGGGAGGGTGTGAAGTGAAAATATTATATAATTAGTATATTGGTATTAACAGGTGAGAGCTGCTGGGCGCGGTGGCTCACACCTGTAATCCCAGCACTTTGGGAGGCCGAGGCGGGCAGATCATGGGGTCAAGAGATCGAGACCATCCTGGCCAACATGGTGAAACCCCATCTCTACTAAAAGTAAAAAAAAGTTAGCTGGGCATGGTAGCACACGCCTGTAGTCCCAGCTGGAGGCTGAGGCAGAAGAATTGCTTGAACCCAGGAGGTGGAGGTTGCAGTGAGCCGAGATGGCGCCACTGCACTCCAGCCTGGTGACAGATTGAGACTGTCTCACAAACAAACAAACAAACAAACAAAAAACCCTCTATAAATTGCGTGACTTTATTTTGCAAGAGGTTGTGGTTCTCTTGTCCAGCCCACTGCCGTTGGGCCCCGTCCCCCAACAGTAAAACCCCATGTCTCATTCACTGACTCTGGGTCTCTTCTTCAGCCTCTTGAACCTGATATTCATTCCCATTGGAGTGTACAGGGGCTCGGCACAACATGATCATATGACAAAGACCTGGGCTATGAATTTTAACTACCTCTGTCTGGATTCCTCCTTGTTTTTTCTCCTTCACTTTAGGGAGGAATGGCCATTTCCCCACGTAAAGAACCAAGTCATCACCTTTTTTTGGTCCTATTTCCTGGGTGGGCAGATTCAGTAACTACTTGTACCAGGAAACAAAAGTCCATAGAGGCCACATGGCTTTGCCAAGGGGAACAAGCAGGGTGGCGCAGGATAGTTTGACACAAGCAAGGCTCTCATGCTGCAAATCCTTTGCTCGCTCCATGTTATATAAATGAATTTTTAAATTTCACCTGAGGGTGTTGTCGTACTCCATGTGCTCCTGCTAAAACAGGTGTGACCAACCCGGAGATTCGTTCCTTGTCTATGAGGAACATCTGAGCCGCCATCCTGTCCCATGGAACACGAGCCATATAGGGGTTTGAGGCCCTGAGTTTTGGGCTAGATGAAGGCTACCAGGTGGAGGATGTTAAGAGGGAGAGTGTTAAGTGAAAATGCCATAGAAACTTCTGAAACAAAGAGAAAAATATGCAACCCCAATTCACTCTGCTAAAAGGAAAAAATTAAGCTGAAATCTGAGTGCTGCAAGCAGCTGTGTTTTTTTGTTTGTTTGTTTGTTTTTGAGACGGAGTCTCGCTCTGTCGCCCAGGCTAGGGTGCAGTGGTGCTCACTGCAAGCTTCGCCTCCTGGGTTCTAAGCAGATAGCTAAAGATAAAAGGTTAAATGTCTCCACAGGTAGCTAATCAGTGTTCACCTTTTCTTATGTAAAGTGCCGATTTACTGACTCTGAGATGAATACGTGATTGACTATTCCCTTACCAGCTCCTTTTCTCTTGCAACATGTGGATTCACTAATGTGACTATACCGTCCCCTTTTCCCCTCCATCCTGCTTCCCCCACCTGTCTCTCCCGCCTGTTTTTAAGATAAAGTCTCGCTCTGTCACCCAGGCTGGAGTGCAGTCCCGGGTTAAAGCAATTATCCTGCCTTAGCCTCCTGAGTAGCTGGGACTACAGGTGTGTTCCACCACGCCCGGCTAAGTTTTGTATTTTTAGTAGAGATGGGGTTTCACCGTGTTGGCCAGGCTGGTCTTGAACTCCTGACCTCAAATGATCCACCTGCCTCAGCCTCCCAAAGTGCTGGGATTACAGGTCTGACCACCATGCCAGGCCTGCTTTTCTCCCTTTAAATAATGAAGCCATTAAAATTCTCTTTGTAGAAAGGCACAGACCACAGACTGTTTCTGTGATTCCATGTTCTTTCTCCCAGGACGTTGTCCTTAACCTTGGCAAAATAAACTTCTGAGTTGATTGAGACCTGTCTCAGATACTTTTGGTTTACAAACTGCATGGTCTTTGCAAGCAGTTGTAATTATCCTGTCCAGCTCACTGCCATTGGACTCTCTTCCCTTTATGTAAGCCCCTAATAAAATCCCAGGTCTCACTTGCTGGCTCTGGGTTCTTTGGCCTCTTGAACCTGGTGGCTTCCCCACTGAGGTTTGTAGGGGTTTAGCACAGCATCCATTCTTGAAAGCAGAGCCTCATCACCTCTTAAAGGTCTCACCTCTTTTTTTTTTTTTTTTTTTTTAGATGGTGTCTCGCTCTGTCACCCAGGTTGGAGTGCAGTGGCGCGATTTTGGCTCACTGAAACCTCTGCCTCCCGGGCTCAAGCGATTCTCCTGCCTCAGCCTCCCAAGTAGCTGGGATTACAGGCGTACACCACTACACCTGGCTAATTTTTGTATTTTTAGTAGAGACAGGGTTTCACCATGTTGGCCAGGGTGGTCTTGAACTCCTGACCTCAAATGATCCACCTGCCTTGGCCTCCCAAAGTGCTGGGATTACAGGCGTGAGACACCATGCCCAGCAGGTCTCACCTATTAATACCATCACAATGGCAATTAAATTTCAACATGGGCCAGGTGCAGTGGCTCACACCTGTAATCCCAGCACTTTGGGAGGCCAAGGCGGGTGGATCACTAAAGGCCAGGAGTTTGAGTCCAGCCTGGGCAACATGGCAAAAACCCATCTGTACTGAAAATACAAAACTTAGCTGGGCGTGCTGGTGCATGCCTGTAATCTCAGCTACTAGGGAGGCTGAGGCAGGAAAGTCATTTGAATCCAAGAGGTGGAGGTTGCAGTGAGCCAAGATCAGGCCACTGCACTCAGCCTGGGTGACACAGCGAGACTCTGTCGCAAAAAAAAAAAAAAAAAAAAAAAATTTGGCCGGTCACGGTAACTCACGCCTATAATCCCAGCACTTTGGGAGGCAGGTGAATCACCTGAGGTCAGGAGTTCGAGACCAGCCTGGTTGACTGTGTGAAACCCCCATCTCTACTAAAAATACAAAAAATTAGAGATGGAGTTTTGCTCTGTCGCCCAGTCTGGAGTGCAGTGGCGTGATCTTGGCTCACTGCAACCTCTGCCTCCCAGGTTCAAGCAATTCTCATGCCTCAGCCTCCTGAGTAGCTGGGATTACAGGTGCCACCACCACGCCTGGCTAATTTTTGTATTTTTAGTAGAGAGAGGGTTTCACCATGTTGGCCAGGCTGGTCTCGAACTCCTGACCTCAAGTGATCCAACCACCTCAGCCTCCCAAAGTGCTAGGATTACAGGTGTAAGCCACCAGGCCCGGCCACCTGTCCAGTTTCAAGGTCAATAAAGGCAAGCTCAGTATACTCCAATTCTTTTCTCAGCTAGAGGCCAGGACCATCCTGACCTGGTTTATAATTTGCTCCTGTTCTCTCCAATTTAGCTCCTGTTCAGGGCCCTGAGGATTAGTTTCCCTCATGGCCCCAGCTCCTGGTCTGCTGACACATTTTGATCTTCCTAGCCCTAAGCTTAGTCATCAAGCTCACCTCTCTGGGTCCTGCATCCCCTGGAATTCCACAATTATCTCTGGCCCTCTGGAACACAAACCCTAACCGCTTCAAATTCAGTTGCACCTTTGCAGGGTGTATTGGAAACCCAGGCTGGCAAGGACTGTTCCTAAAATCCACATTCTCATCTGTTGTGCTCCCAGAATCCCGCTGCCTAAATATATCCCCTCCTGGTTTCAGAACAGAGACTCACAAACATATATAGATAGGGTCAAAGGGACCTCAGCTTCAAGGTCAAATCAGTCCTTCCCAAATGAAGACTTTGTTTTCCCACAAAAGACAGACTGCTTCCCAAAAGTTTAAAGCATTCCTTGCATCTGGAAATAGCTGAGACTTTGTTCGTATTTCATGGAAGCCCAAAGAGTGCGCTGTACCTGCTGGGCTCCTTGAACACTGGGTTCAATTTTAAATAAGCTAGTAGCACTATGCAATTTGGCCACTAGATGGCAGGACCTCTTCACCATGAGTATAACATGAAGCTAACTCAGCAAACCCCCGAGTAGTAACACCAGCCAGCCAAAGCAAAAGGAATTTATCAAGTTTGGTGAAAGGTCCTCTTCATGTATGAATCTTTTCAAATTTATCCTTATTTTGATAATGATGTTAGCAAATACAATTATGATTTGTTTCCATAGTGATGTCTGTCCTTATTTTACCTTCTTTCTTCTAAGGAAAACCACTCTAATCAGGAAAGAAATCTGAGACTTTTTATGGAAATACAGGGCAAATACAGAGACTCCACTTTTACAGGAAAACGTTTTTCAAAGGAAGTCTCTAGGAATCCTCAGCAAGCTTCCTGAACACAGGTCATTTCAAACAGAAGAAGTAATCCAAACTTCATTTAGGGCAATTACTCACAGTTAAACCTTTACAATAATTAATTTCATGCTAAGCACTTTGAACTCCTTCCAGTAGTGAAGTGGGTATACTGCAAAGTTCTTTTCCTCTTTTGAGAAGACAAAGTCAGAAGAGACAAAATAGAGAGGAGGAGACTACTTCTGGGCATGTAAGTTGGGGTGAAATTCCAGTGTATTTTCTCATTGCTCTCCACGCGAACAATCTGGAGATGAAGTCAGTTGTTTCCAGAGTCAAAGAATACCAGGAACATTCCTGCAGCGAAACAAGCGGGATTTGTTGTTCACTGAAGGAACCATGGAGCATCTTCAGAAAAGGATGTAAGAAGGATTTATTTTAGGATTTGAGTTTGTATTAGGTGGTTTTAGAGAGGATATAAGGAATTAGTGCTATGCTCTGAATTGGATGCTATGAGGGAGTGAGGGTAATTCTATTATTGGGAATCCTAATAAGTTTATCTAGGATGAAGCAAGAATACAGAGTGAGGCTAACGCTGTAATTTGGTTAAAAAAACAAAAACAGCTGGGCATGGTGGCTCAGTCCTGTAATCCCAGGCTTTGGGAGGCCAAGGCTGGAGGATTTTTTGAGGCCAGGAGTTCGAGACCAGCCTGAGCAACATAGCAAGATCCTGTCTCTACAAAAACTAAAAATAAAGCTGGGCATGGTGGCTCACGCCTGTAATCCCAACACTTTGGGAGGCCAAGGCAGGCGGATCACCTGAGGTCAGAAGTTCGACACCAGCCTGGCCAACATGGTGAAACCCCATCTCTATTAAAAATACAAAAATTAGCTGGGCGTGGTGGCATACACCTGTAATCCCAGCTACTCGGGAGGCTGAGGCGGGAGACTCGCTTGAACCTGGGAAGCGGAGGTTGCAGTGAGCTGAGATCGCACCACTGCACTCCAGTCTGGGCAACAGAGCAAGACTCCATCTCAAAAAAATAAATAAAAATAAAAACAAAATAGTCAGGTGTGCTGGTGCACACCTTTAGTCCCAGCTACTCCAGAGGCTGAGGCAGAAGGATTGTTCGAGCCTGGGAAACTGAGAATTGAGACTGCAGTGAGCTATTATCATGCCATTGTACTCCGGCTTGGGTAGCAGAGTCAGATTGTCTCTGGAAAAAAAAAAAAAAAAAGCAGTAGTCACTCATATTAGCCAGTCTAGGGGAATATTGGTCATTTCTGTAGCTGAGACAATGTTCATGTTTAGTTTGGTTTTTGTTAAAACATAACAGTTTGGTCTTGTTTTTGCCTTGATTGATCATTGTCACAGAGTGGCCTTGTCTGATGTTGCTGTTTTGTGAGATTTCTCATGTTCAACAGCAGATCAACATGGCCCAGGTGTAAATGCAGGGACAGCAACACTAAGGCTGATGCCTTGCTCTGTTTTCATTTTGGCCAAGGGCAGATGCAGTCAGCCTACAGAAACTTCATCCTTGATATCAAGATTTTCACCATAGCCAAGACTTTGCTTTAGAAACTGTTTGCAGAGAATGTAATCTAAATTTGGAGTAGTGATAGTTTCTCCTGCTCCTTTTGTTGCAGGGTAAATTGTTGAATCCTCTGATTTGTTAATGGTCACAGAATATAATTTAAAACTGATTGGGGATTAGGGGTGATGGCTCAGGCCTGTAGTCCTAGCACTTTGGGGGGCCAAGGCAGGAGGATTGCTTGAGTACAGGAGTTTGAGACCACCCTGGGCAACACAGTGAGACCCCTGCTGTCTCTACAAAATAAAAATAAAATTACGCAGGCATGGTGGTGTGCACTGGTACTCCCAGCTTTTCAGGAAGCTGAGATGGAAGGATCACTTGATCCTGGGTGGCTGAGGCTGCAATGAGCTGTGATCGCACTATTGTATTCTAGCCTGGGCGACAGAGTGAGACCCAGTCTCAAAAATAAAAATAGGGCCGGGCACGGTGACTCACACCTGTAATCCCAGTACTTTGGGAGGCCCAGGCAGGTTGATCACTTGAGGTCAGGAGTTCGAGACCAGTCTGGTTAACATGGTGAAACCCTGTCTCTACTAAAAATACAAAAATTAGTCGGATGTGGTAGCACACGCCTGTAATCCCAGCTACTGTGGAGGCTGAGGCATGAGAATCGCTTGAACCTGAGAGATGGAGGTTGCAGTGAGCCGAGATCAGGCCGCTGCAGTCCAGCCTGGCAACAGAGCGTCTCAAAAAAAGTCAAACCAAAATAAAACAAAAAAACTGATGGAGTTCAAGACATGACACCTCTCCCCAAAATATGAGTGTAGACTACCAGATTATGCCACCCCATATTATGCCTGTTGGGCATAATAATTATTTTGAGAAACAAGAGACAAAGGAGAAACTCTGAAAGAAAGAGTAGAAGTTACCCCCCACATACATTTTTTTAGCCCAAAACCTTAGAAGACAGAAGTCACCCTTTTGTAGGAGAAATTTACATGCATATAAAAAAATCTCCATTTGTAAGGGTTTCTCCCTCTCTGCACCAGAATAAGAATGGTGACTCTAAATTACTGGAGACTCTTATCAATGGAGAAGGCATGGACTTAAATCTGCATTTTTGTTTTTTGCTTACTATGAGTCTATTTGTTTTGTAGTACATGGATACAGCCTGGAGTGTTTAGTATAGCATAAATTCCCCCTTGGCTACTTAGGAGGTAATCAACGACAATGTGATTTCCCATTACAATCGGGGCTAATGAGTTTAAACTAGTTTCTCTTTCAGAGTGAAGTTTTGTTTGTTATGACTTTTGTTAGGGTATGAGGCAAGTTTTGAACCATGTTTACCAGTGATATTATTGTAGCAGGACGAGCGCAGACAAAACTCTTCAGACACCGAGTTACAGAAGGAAGGGGTTTATTCGGCCGGGGGCATCGGCAAGACTTCAGTCTCAAGAGCCGAGCTCCCCGAGTGAGCAATTCCTGTCCCTTTTAAGGGCTCACAACTCTAAGGGGGTGCATGTGAGAGGGTCGTGACTGATTGAGCAAGCAGGCGGTACGTGACTGGGGGCTGCATGCACCGGTAATTAGATTGGAACAAAACAAGATAGGGATTTTCACAGTGCACTTCCATACAATGTCTGTAATCTATAGATAACAGAACCAATTAGGTCAGGGGTCCATCTTTAACTACCAGGCCCAGGGTGCAGCGCCGGGCTGTCTGCCTGTGGATTTCATTTCTGCCTTTTAGTTTTTACTTCTTCTTTCTTTGGAGGCAGAAATTGGGCATAAAACAATATGAGGGGTGGTCTCCTCTCTCATTATCTTTAATGAGGGAATTGCAACTTACATAGTATCCATGAAAAGGGAGTCAGTTATATCTTTTGGGAGTTTGTTTGATTGTAAATAAGCTTTTGTGTTCTGTATTTTGGAGGTTTCCGAGTAGAATTTTTCCAGGGAAACATGATCCACCAGGGGGATGATACTTTTAAAGATCTGAAAGTGTCTCACAATTATATTAAATACACAAGATAAATTAGGATGTAGCAGACCACTGTAAGCCCAATGTCCGTATAAAGTGTAGTACCCTAATTAGGAGCTAGACTGTTTGGGAGGTATAAATATTATGTATGACAGTAGGAGTAAGCCAGTTTCGTGTCCTTTGAGGTAGACAGATTTTTGAGTGGGGTTAAACAGCTCAGCAAAGCAGAACGACATGTTTCTGGAGAATAAACTGACTATTGTGGTCGGGAGGGCCTAACTAATATTGTCTACTTCTGATTGGCTAGGTCTCGCTGATAGTATTATAATAACCTTAGCAGAGGCATTCTGATAATCTGAGATCAGAGTCCATTTTATACAAGACTGCGAGATTAATGATATGAGGGAAGGTTAAATGACAGAAGGGGCCTATAAAATGGAATCTGCCTTTTTTTTTTTTTTTTTTTTTTTTTTGAGACAGAGTTTTGCTCTTGTTGCCCAGTTGGAGTGCAATAGCACAATCTCGGCTCACCACAATGTCTGCTTCCTGGGTTCAAGCGATTCTCCTACCTCAGCCTCCCGACCAGTTGGGATTATAAGCATGTACCACCACACTCCGCTAATTTTGTGTATTTTTAGTAGAGACGGTGTTTCACTGTGTTAGCCAGGCTGGTCTCGATCTCCTGACCTTGTGATCCACCCGCCTCAACCTACCAAAGTGTTGGGATTACAGGCGTGAGCCACCGTGCCCAGCAGTGCCTTCTTAAGTGTTCAAAGGGGCCGGGCACGGTGGCTCGACGAAGCCAAAATGCTTCATGATTTCACTCTCAGTAGTAGAGATAGATTGGCCACAATACTGAACCAACAATTGTTCAGTTAGGGTGAACTGAACAATTCACAAAATGGTGGGGGCATTTTGAGAGATATTGTCCAAGATGTTTTCAAGGAAACGTCCTACCTGCAGTTGCACAATCTTGCAAGACTATTAGGGTGGGAAATGGGCAGGAACTACAGCCTTGAGGCCCATTTTAAACCTCTCCAAATAGGTTGTGAGTGTGTTCTGGTTATCATGGTCTATTCTTACGGTTGGTTGAGGCCTCACCTTGCTATAGAACTGAATGTAGTGATTTTTCAAATTGCTTGCTTTTGT
Source organism: Macaca fascicularis (assembly GCF_037993035.2). Lineage (NCBI taxonomy): Eukaryota > Metazoa > Chordata > Mammalia > Primates > Cercopithecidae > Macaca > Macaca fascicularis. Next base: position 122,018,189 of record NC_088395.1, on the reverse strand, counting down.
GCTCCTGATGTGGGAAATCTCGAGGTATCTCCCTAGTAACAGGGACACATATCTTGTTGGTATCGTTATTTTGAAATCCCTTAACATACTACATTTTACTCCCTTAACATATTACATTTTACTCAGAAATTCAACAACATCGAGAAACTCCATCTCTACTAAAAATACAAAATTAGCCAGGCGTGGTGGCGCATGCCTGTAATCCCAGGTACTCGGGAGGCTGAGGCAGGAGAACTGCTTGAACCTGGGAGATGGAGGTTGCGGTGAGCCAAGATCGCACCATTGCACTCCAGCCTGGGCAACAAAAGCAAAAATTCCGTCTAAAAAAAAAAAAAAAGAAAAAAAGAAGAGGAATGTGGCCTCCTGGGGTATCTGGGCCAAACAGAGGAGATATGGCTCTGGATTGGTTAGTTTGCATGTTAAAGATGCTCCTGGCTGGGCCTTTGTTATTTTTAAGACTTGGCTAGCCCCAGGAGGGGCAGTCTCCCCCTAGCCAGAAAGGTTTTTTAAAATGTCAACACATCATAATAAGCAGAAAATGTAAAAATATTGATTTATTTTATTATTATTATTTTTTGAGATGGAGTTTCCCTCTTGTTGCCCAGGCTGGAGTGCAATGGCACAATCTCAGCTCACTGCAACCTCTGCCTCCTGGGTTCAAGCGATTTTCCTGCCTCAGCCTCCCAAGTAGCTGGGATTGCAGGCGCCTGCCACCACGCCCAGTTAATTTTTGTATTTTTAGTAGAGACAGGGGCTCGCCATGTTGGCCAGGCTGGTCTTGAACTCCTGACTTCGGGTGATCCACCTGCCTTGGCCTCCCAAACTGCTGGAATTACAGGCATGAGCCACCGCGCCCTGCCCAAAAATATTTATAATGCACAATGTGAACTGATTTAGTTTCTATAAGAATTTTATATTTTAAGGACAAACTTAAGTCTGTGATAGGTTATCCTATTTAGCAATTTTTAGTTTTACTTTTTATGTTTGAACCATTAATGAGTACAGTTAAATCAGGGTTATTTAAGATAGTCTGTAGATCAATCTTCTCCAACCCTTGGCCCATGGGTTGCGTGAGGCCTGGAACGGCTTTTTTTTTTTTTTTTTTTTTTTTTTTTTTTTTTTGAGACGGAGTCTCGCTCTGTCACCCAGGCTGGAGTGCAGTGGCCGGATCTCAGCTCACTCCAAGCTCCGCCTCCCGGGTTCATGCCATTCTCCTGCCTCAGCCTCCCGAGTAGCTGGGACTACAGGCTCCCGCCACCTCGCCCGGCTAGTTTTTTGTATTTTTTTAGTAGAGACGGGGTTTCACCATGTTAGCCAGGATGGTCTCGATCTCCTGACCTCGTGATCCGCCCGTCTCAGTCTCCCAAAGTGCTGGGATTACAGGCTTGAGCCACCGCACCCGGCCCTGGAACGGCTTTGAATGCGGCCCAACACAAATTCGTAAACTTTCTTAAAACATTATGAGATTTTTTTTTTTTTTGCTTTTTTAAAAGCTCATCAGCTATCATTAGTGTTAGTGTATTTTATGTGTGGCCCGTGACAATTCTTCTTCCAGTGTGGCCCAGGGAATCCAAAAGATTGGACACCCCTGATCTAGAAGATCTGTCCAGGGCTCAGATACTCAGATAATCTCCTAAAAGAGGTAAGCCACCATGCAGTTTTACTTTTTCAGGTAAAAGAAGGAATATTTAATTACCATATTTTCTTTTCTTTTTTTTTTTTTTTGAGATGGGGTCTGGCTCTGTTGCCCAGGCTGGAGTGCAGTGGCGCAATCTCAGCTCACTTCATCCTCTGCCTTCAGGCTCAAGTGATTCTCATGTCTCAGCCTGCCGAGTAGCTGGGACCACAGGTGCATGCCACCTTGCCTGGCTAATTTTTTTGCATTTTTGGTAGAAATGGGGTTTCACCATGTTGCCCAGGCTGGTCTCGAACTCCTGAGACAAGTGATCCACCTGCCTCAGCCTCCCAAAGTGCTGGGATTACAGGCCTGAGACACAGTGCCCGGCCATATTCTCTTTATGTATGATTAACTTAAGAAGTTAAACTCTTTAGATTTGTAAAGTTTACTATTATCATTATTATCATCACCATTATTACTAAGTTTGGCAGAGAAAAGCTCTCAACAGTTTTTACTTAATAATTGGAGAAATTTGCTCTTATTGTCTTTTCTTTTGTAGGATTGAGGAACAAATCTTTGTGTTACTTAGAGCTGCTATAACAAAGTATCACAGAGTGGTGGCTTATAAACAACAGAAATTTATTTCTCACAGTGCTAGAGACTGAAAGTCCCAGATCAGGGTACCGGCTTGGTTGGAAGACAGGGTCTTGCTTTGTTGCTCTGGCTGGAGTGCAGTGTCAAGATCATGGCTCACTGCAGCCTCCACCTCCCAGGCCCAAGCAAGCGTCCCACCTCAGCCTCTCAAGTAGCTGGGACTACAGGTGTGTGCCACAATGGCTGGCTAACTTTTTTTCTTTTTTTTTTTTGTAGAGACAGGGTCTCCCTATATTGCCAAGGTTGGTATCCAACTCCTGGGCTCAAGGGAATCCTCCTGCCTCAACTTCCCAAAGTGCTGGGAATACATGCATGAGCCACTGCAACCAGCTGGTATGGTTGGTTATTGTTAGGACTCTCTTCCAGGTTGCATATTGCTGACTTCTTGTGTCACATGGCAGAAAGAGGGAGAGTGAGCTCTCTGGGAGTCCCTCTGATAAGTGACTAATCCCATTCGTGAGGTCTCCACCATCATGGCCTAACTGCCTCCCAATGGCTCCACCTCCTAATACCACCATGTTGGTGGTTCAGAGTTCAACATATGAATTTTGGGGAGACATAAACATTCAGTCTATTATTATTACCTGATGAACATTTTAGGAACCCAAAATATGATTTAGGTAGAAAAGACATCTTAAGTGTTTTATAATTTTGAATTTAGGTCATGAATTCAGGAAAGGCAAACTCAAGAATAATTGTTTTTTTTTTTTTTTTTTTTTTTTGAGACGGAGTCTCGCTCTGTCGCCCAGGCTGGAGTGCAGTGGCCAGATCTCAGCTCACTGCAAGCTCCGCCTCCCGGGTTCCCGCCATTCTCCTGCCTCAGCCTCCCGAGTAGCTGGGACCACAGGCGCCGCCACCTCGCCCGGCTAATTTTTTTGTGTGTTTTTAGTAGAGACGGGGTTTCGCCGTGTTAGCCAGGATGGTCTCGATCTCCTGACCTTGTGATCCGCCCGTCTCGGCCTCCCAAAGTGCTGGGATTACAGGCTTGAGCCACCGCGCCCGGCCAAGAATAATTGTTAAAGGAGAAAAGGTGTAAGTCATAAATATCTAAAAACAAGAAATATTTACAGTCAATGATATAAAACCATGCCAGATTATACTAAGGCTAAAGCTGTAATTCGCCCCCCACCTCGTAATAAAAGCAAAAAGCAGTAGCAATCACTCATATTAGCCAGGAGAGGGCGATATTTGTTAATTTCTGTGGCTTGGACGTGTTTTGTCTGTGTTCACACATGATTATGCAGTGGTCCTCCTCTTTGTCTCACTTCATTACCATCACCGAGGGACCTTGCCGGATGTTGGTACTCTTTGAAATTGTTTATATTCACAGGAGAACAACAAAGTCTAGCTGTGAGTGCCACACCAGCTCCTACATGTCTGGGATTATTTTTCTCTTTCTCATCACTGTGATAGAAAAAATTGGTGATGCTGTTTTATTGATAATATGTGTTACATATATTTTAAGTATAAGCTGTCAAGCCTTACAAGGAGCCCCTTTTGTGAAATCTAATGAACATATCATGGTTTGTTTGTATTTTTTGGGAGGCGGGGTGGGGTGAGTATGTGCTGTCGAAATGAGCACAAACATATCATGGTGTTGAAACAGGATTTTAAGCCAGAGAGCAAACCCGGGTCAAATCTGGACAAGCAAAAATCTGTGGAATTTTGTTTTAACTTCTCTGGGCCTCATTAACTCCAGTCAAACTTGTAATAAACTAAAGCTAAAGCGTCACTTTCACATCGAGGACCTTGCTGACCATCACCTACCCACCCCACGCTCATTCCACCACTGTCAAAGTGTACCCTATCTGACTTTGTGCTCCTACCTGCTATACACTTCCATCAAAACACTTTATTTCATGGTGTTTGTGTCCTACACTACTCTAGAACTCAAAGAAAATAACATGTCTCATTCATCTTATTCAGGCCTTAGACAAAAGCCTGGGCCAAGAAAGTACTCAATATTATTTAATTAATTAACTATTAATAAAACATGTTTTAACAGAAGACTTGACAGAAAATATGACTTTGAAAACTTCATCCACATGATGTACTTTCTTTGTTTTCTTTTTTAGACAGGATCTTGCTCTGGTGCTCAGGCTGGACTGCAGTGGCGTGATCATAGGCCAGTGCAGCCTTGAACTCCTAGGCTCAAGTGATCCTCTCTCCTCAGTCTCCCAAGTAGCTAGAACTACAGTTGTGCACCACCATGTCTGACTAATTAAAAAAAATTTTTTTAGAGATGGGGTCTCACTGTGTTGCCTAGGTTGGTCTTGAACTCCGGGACTCAAGTAATCCTCCCACCTCAGCCTGCCAAAGCCCTGGGATCACATGTGTGAGCCACCATGCCCAGTCTACATGAGGAATGTTGACTAAAAAGTGACAAGAGAGGAAGAAGACTGAAGTTACAAGTTCTTCACTTAGGGACATTTTGCAAAACGAACGAAATCTGATAAATTCCTCATGAGTCACTACAAGCCACTATACAAGCCACTATATCTGGTATTTAATGGTTTACTATAAAATTTTTTTTTTTTTTTTTTTTTGAGACGGAGTCTCACGCTGTTGCCCAGGCTGGAGTGCAGTGGCGCGATCTCGGCTCACTGCAAGCTCCGCCTCCTGGGTTCCCGCCATTCTCCTGCCTCAGCCTCCTGAGTAGCTGGGACTACAGGCGCCCGCCACCGCGCCCAGCTAATTTTTTTTTGTATTTTTAGTAGAGAAGGGGTTTCACTGTGGTCTCGATCTCCTGACCTTGTGATCCGCCCGCCTCGGCCTCCCAAAGTGCTGGGATTACAGGCTTGAGCCACCGCGCCCGGCCTATAAAATTTTTTATACAAATGCTATTTGTTTTCCAGTAAGGAGTTGCCATTTCCACCTTATTGGTCCTTTTTGTGTACCTTTCCATGCAGTGTTCCCAAGAAGATATATATAGGTATATGAAGAGCAGAGGACCAATTTCCATTAAATAAGCAATGATTGCTTTTATCTTATTACTAACATGATGCATATATATGCAAATATATGTATTTGTATTTTTTTTTTTTGAGACGGAGTCTTGCTCTGTCACCCAGGCTGGAGTGCAGTGGTGCAATCTCAGCTCACTGCAAGCACCACCTCCCGGGTTCACGCCATTCTCCTGCCTCAGCCTCCCGAGTAGCTGGCACCACAGGCGCCCACTACCACGCCTGGCTAATTGTATTTTTAGTAGAGACGGGGTTTCACCGTGTTAGCCAGGATGGTCTCGATCTCCTGACCTTGTGATGCACCCACCTCGCCCTCCCAAAGTGCTGGGATTACAGGCGTGAGCCACCACGCCTGGCCTGTTCTTGTTTTTGAGACAGTCTCACTTCATTGCTCATCCTGGAGTGCAGTGGCACAATCACAACTCACTGCAGCTTCAAACTCCTAGGATCAAGCGATCCTCCTGCTTCAGTCTCTTGATTAGCTGGGACCATAGGTGTGTACAACCACACCCAGCTAATTTTTTTTTCTTCTTCTTCTTTTTTTTTTTTTTTTTTTACGAGTCCCAGATACTGTTTAATAACCAAGATACAAACTAATTTTGTTGTAACAAGCCTAGGCCAATTTTATCAAACATGTCCTTGGTTAGATATCCAGTTTCATTTAACGTTTTGAAAGCTCATTTGACAGCCAGTCAAGTCCTTCATACAGACCAATTCCTTGTGTTGCACAAGTGGCTTGAACATACCATGTTCTGTTACGAAGAGACTGAAGCCCTAGTTTATCTGTCATTTCACTGATGGCCATAGCATTTGGCAAATCTTGTTTGTTTGCAAAAAGCAGTAGCACTGCATCTCTCAACTCATCTACCAGAAGCATTTTCTGCAGCTTATCTGCTACTTCCTGAATTCTTTCACGATCATTGCTGTCCACCACAAAAATAAGACCCTGGGTATTCTGGAAGTAATGCTTCCAGAGAGGCCTAATTCTATCTTGACCACCAACATCCCATACTGTGAAACAAATGTTCTTATATTCTACTGTTTCCACGTTAAAACCAATAGTAGGAATGGTGGTGACTATCTCCCCTAACTTCAGTTTATACAGAATGGTTGTCTTGCCAGCAGCATCCAATCCAACCATCAAAATGCACATCTGCTTCTTGCCAAATAGTCGGGAGAAGAGGGAGGAGATAGTGAGGCCCATGGCGGTAGTGGCACTTGTGATGGGCAGAAGCAGAAGGGGTTTGGGGCGACCCCGTGCTTTCTCCTTTCAAGCTCCCAGGCAAACTAAAAGAGAGGGAAGAGAAAGAGCGGAGGAAGAAAGGGGGAGGCAGGCCCGTCTCGCTGGCCGCTGTGCTGATGAAGCTCCGGCACAGGAATAAGCCGGTAGAGGACCTACTAGGCGACTGGCGCGGCAGCTCCGGCTCTAGCCTTTAGGATCTGGCTGTGCCACGTCACGCGGCGGCCGCGGCGACTCCAGCAGCGGCCCGGCACCCAGCTAATTTTTACATTTTTTGTAGAGATGAGGTCTTGCTTTGTTGCCCAGGCTGGTCTTGAACTCCTTGGATCAAGTGATCCTCCCACATCAGTCTCCTAAATTGCTGGGATTACATGTATGAACCACTGTGCCTGGCCCATATATTAATAATATAATAAAATATATTATGAAAAATGAGATCTAAACCTATCACCTGGAGGTAACCATTAGCAATATGTTGGTTTATCTTCTTCTTGGCCTTTTTGTACTATGTGTGTGTATCCACAGACATACACACCAAAACCTTCTTCCTTATTCAGTTGGCCTCGGCCATAATGACACTCTTCTATACAGAACTCTCATCCTTTACCTTGAATGCCAGGGAAGTATTTCCTTAGCAGTTTCTTCTCTGATTCCATCCACAGAGGCATAATGAAGAGGAATATAGAGACCAAATCCACCTCAGGAGCACAGGAATACTGAAAGCAACGGAGAGAAGATGGAAATTCTGGTCAGCTGATAACTAGGCCAACATCAAATCAAGGTCACCACCACACAAAATACAAGAAAACTAGTAGTGAGAAGCCATTTTCTTTTCCTTTTAAAACTAAAACAACAGAATCATTATAACACGCAATTATGAGCCTTTTGCAGGGTCTTCTCCTTTATTTTTTTATTTTTTATTTTTTATTTTTGACACAGAGTCTTGCTCTGTCACCCAGGCTGGAGTACAGTGGCATGATCTGGGCTCACTGCAACCTCTGCCTCCCGGGTTCAAGGGATTCTCCCTCCTCAGCCTCCCGAGTAGCTAGGACCACAGGCATGTACCACCACACCTGGCTGACTTTCGTATTTTCATTAGAGACAAGGTTTCATCATGTTGGCCAGGCTGCTCTTGAACTCCTGACCTCATGGGATCCACCCGCCTCAGCCTCCCAAAGTGCTGGAATTATAGGCGTGAGCCACCATACCCAGCCTTCTTTATTTTTGTTTGGAAACTATTTAGTTTATATAAGAATTCTTAGAGGTTATAAGGCTTTCTGGACTAACTGAAGAGAACAAAATGCCCAAGAGACTCCTGAGGTGTACACCAGACACTATTTGATTCCTTGCTACTGTGGCATGTAGTTCCAGGCACTACTAACAGCCACTCATGCCATGGTGGCTCTGGAAAGTCCAGATATACATTGAAGGCCAGAGAGTTGGGTATTGTCCATCCAGGGTATTGTGAGCCTTCAAACCACTTCTGTCACATAGCTGAAAATATATGCCTTTAGGGTCTTCTCTTCTGCACCTCCTAGGCACTTTTCTCAAACCTATCCAAGGATTAGAATTTGACTTTTCTTTTATTTCTTTCTTTTTTTTCTTTTTTTTTGAGACAGAGTCTTCCTCTATCACCCAGGCTGGAGTGCGGTGGCGCGAACTCAGCTCACTGCAACCTCTGTCTCCCAGGTTCATGCGATTCTTGTGCCTCAGCTTCCCGAGTAGCTGGGATTACAGTTGTGCCACCATGCCCAGCTAATTTTTTGTTTTTAAATTTTTAGTGTAGACAGAGTTTCGCCATGTTGGTCAGACTGGTCTTGTACTCCTGACCTCAGGTGATCCACCTGCCTCGGCCTCCCAAGGTGCTGGGATGACAGGCATGAGCCACCGTATCTGACCTGAATTTGGCTTTTCTATATGAGACCATGTCTTAGCTTAGGCTGCTATAATAACGTACCATGGACTGGGTGGCTTAAATAACAGAAATTTATTTCTTACAGTTCTGGAGGCTGGAAAAATTCAAGAACAAAGTGTTAGCCAGGCTGGGCATGGTGTCTCATGCCTGTAATCCCAAAACTTTGGGAGGTTGAGGCAGGAAGATCACTTGAGGCCGGGAGTTTGAGACTAGCCAGGACAACATCAAGAGACCCCATATCTACAACAACAAAAATGTATTAACCAATTTGGGTCCTAGTGAGGGCCCCCTCTTGGCTTTCAGAAGGTCATCTTCTTGCTGAATTCTCACATGGTAGATGTAGAAAGAGCAGAGAGGGAGAAAGAGAGAGACAGAGAGAGGGAGAGATCTCATATCTTATCCTTTTAAGGGCATTAATCCCAGGATGGGGGCTCCACCCTCATGTTCTCATCTAAACCTAATTACCTGCCAAGGTCCTACCTCCTAATACCATCACATGGCAGGGAAGTGTTTCAGGCTTTAACTTATAAATTTTGAGGGGACACAAATATTTAGTCCGTAACAGATCTCTAAGTAAAATTTCACTGGAAAATTGATTCTATGGCCGGGCGCAGTGGCTCATGCCTGTAATCCCAGCACTTTGGGAGGCCAAGGCAGATGGGTCGCGAGGTCAGGAGATCGAGACCATCCTGGTCAACATGGTGAAACCCCATCTCTACTAAAATGTAAATAATAATAATAATAATAATAATAATAATATAAATAAAAATTAGCCAGGTGTGGTGGCGTGAGCCTGTAATCCCAGCTACTCAGGAGGCTGAGACAGGGGAATCGCTTGAACCTGGGAGTCAGAGGTTGTGGTGAGCCAAGATTGCATCACTGCAATCCAGCCTGGTGACAGAGTGAGACGACATCTCAAAAAAAAAAAAAAATTGGTTCTATGGTTATAATTTAGCCAACAGAATCCACAGTTTCAGGCAATCGTAATATATCGTTTTTACCCAATCAATTTAAAAATGGCTTATATCATTTTGCTCTAGTACTCTGTTTCATTTTACATTGTTATTGGTTTCTTGCACTTTGGATGTGGTAATTCACTGAACTTCCCCTTTTCCAGGACATTATTGTTTCTGTTCAGCATTAGATGCCATCTTGCATTTCATAGTCTCTATCACCTGATGTAAAAATTACCATTGTCAGCTCCTAGTCCAATAACCTCTTTTACTGAGACCAGGCTCACCTTTCTAACCTTTCCTAAGGTATATTGGGGCATTTTAACTAGAATCAATAGTTTCCAGTATCTGTGTCTCACACCTGGGAGGCAATGGATATGGTCAGAGCCATCTCCCCTCTCTGTGCCAAAGAAATTTATGGGACTGATGGCTGGATCCACAGTCTAAATGATCAAAATGAAGAGCGTTTCCAACCCTTTGTTCACTGGATCCATTAGTAAGAGTGCAATCTCTTCTGCTCTTGAAACCCATGAGAGGCCAGGCATAGTGGCTCAGGACTATAATTTTCTGTCTCATTGAGCTGTCTAATATAGACAGTGGGGTATTAAAGTCTCCCACTATTATTGTGTTGGAGTCTAAGTCTCTTTGTAGGTCTCTAAGAACTTTATGAATCTGGGTGCTCCTGTATTAGGTGCATATATATTTAGGATAGTCAGCTCTTCTCGTTGCATTGATCCCGTTACCATTATGTAATGCCCTTGTTTGTCTTTTTTGATTTTTGTTGGTTTAAAGTCTGTTTTATCAGAGACTAGGATTCCAACTCTTGCTTTTTTTTTCTTTTCATTTGCTTGATAAATATTCCTCCATCCCTTTATTTTGAGCCTATGTGTGTCTTTGCATGTGAGATGGGTCTCCTGAATACAGCACATGGATGGATCTTGACTCTTTTTTTTTTTTTTTTTTGAGACGGAGTCTCGCTGTGTCACCCAGGCTGGAGTGCAGTGGCACAATCTCGGCTCACTGCAAGCTCCGCCTCCCGGGTTTACGCCATTCTCCTGCCTCAGCCTCCGAGTAGCTGGGACTACAGGCGCCCGCCACCACGCCCGGCTAGTTTTTTGTATTTTTAGTAGAGACGGGGTTTCACCATGTTAGCCAGGATGGTCTCGATCTCCTGACTTCGTGATCCACCCGCCTCGGCCTCCCAAAGTACTGGGATTACAGGCTTGAGCCACCGTGCCCGGCCGGATCTTGACTCTTTATCCAATTTGTCAGTCTGTGTCTTTTAATTGGGGCATTTAGCCCATTTACATTTAAGGTTAATATTGTTATGTGTGAATTTGATCCTGTCATTATGATGCTAGCTGGTTATCTTGCCCATTAGTGGATGCAGTTTCTTCATAGTGTCGATGGTCTTTAAAATTTGGTATGTTTTTGCAGTGGCTGCTACCAGTTTTTCCTTTCCATGTTTAGTGCTTCCTTCAGAAGGTCTTGTAAGGCAGGCCTGTTGGTGACAAAATCTCTCAGCATTTGCTTGTCTGTAAAGTATTTTATTTCTTCTTCACTTAAGAAGCTTAGTTTGGCTGGATATGAAATGCTGGGTTGAAAATTCTTTTCCTTAAGAATGTTGAGCCGGGCGCGGTGGCTCAAGCCTGTAATCCCAGCACTTTGGGAGGCCGAGACGGGCGGATCACGAGGTCAGGAGATCGAGACCATCTTGGCTAACACGGTGAAACCCCGTCTCTACTAAAAAATACAAAAAACTAGCCGGGCGAGGTGGCGGGCGCCTGTAGTCCCAGCTACTCGGGAGGCTGAGGCAGGAGAATGGCGTAAACCCGGGAGGCGGAGCTTGCAGTGAGCCGAGATGGCGCCACTGCACTCCAGCCTGGGTGACAGAGCCAGACTCCGTCTCAAAAAAAAAAAAAAAAAAAAAAAAAAAAAGAATGTTGAATATTAGCCAGGTGTGGTGGCTCATGCCTATAATCCCAGCACTTTAGGAGGCCAAGGCAGGTGGATCATCTAAGGTCAGGAGTTCGAGAGCAGCCTGGCCAACATAGAGAAATCCTGTCTCCAGTAAAAATACAAAATTAACTGAGTGTGGTGGTGCATGCCTGTAATCCCAGCTACTCGGGAGGCTGAGGCTGAAGAATCTCTCTTTTTTTTTTTTTTTTTTTTGAGACGGAGTCTCGCTCTGTCGCCCAGGCTGGAGTGCAGTGGCGCGATTTCGGCTCACTGCAAGCTCCACCTCCCGGGTTCACGCCATTCTCCTGCCTCAGCCTCCCGAGTAGCTGGGACTACAGGCGCCGCCACTAAGCCCGGCTAGTTTTTTGTATTTTTTAGTAGAGACGGGGTTTCACCGTGTTAGCCAGGATGGTCTTGATCTCCTGACCTCGTGATCCGCCCGTCTCAGCCTCCCAAAGTGCTGGGATTACAGGGTTGAGCCACCGCGCCCGGCCTTGAAGAATCTCTTGAACCTGGGAGGCGGAGGTTGCGGTGAGCCAAGATTGCACCATTTCTCTCCAGCCTGGGCATCAAGAGTGAAACTCCATCTCACAAAAAATAAAAAATAAAATAAAATAAAAAAGAATGTTGAATATTGGCCCCCACTCTCTTCTGGCTTACAGGTTTTCTGCTGTTAGTCTGATGGGTTTCCCTTTGTGGATAACCCAACCTTTCTCTCTGGCTGTCATTAACATTTTTTCCTTCATTTCAACCTTGGTGAATCTGATGATTATGTGTCTTGGGGTTGCTCTTCTTGAGGAGTATCTTTGTGGCTTTCTCTGTATTTCCTGAATTTGAATGTTGGCCTGTCTTGCTAGGTTGGGGAAGTTCTCCCGGAGAATACCCTGAAGAGTATTTTCCAACTTTGTTCCATTCCCCCAGTCACTTTCAGGTACACCAGTCAAACGTACGTTTGATCTTTTCACATAGTCCCATACTTCTTGGAGGCTTTGTTCGTTACTTTGCATTCCTTTTTCTCTAATCTTGTCTTCATGCTTTATTTCATTAAGTTGATCTTCAATCTCTGTTATCCTTTCTTCTGCTTGATGATTCGGCTATTGATACTTGTGTATGCTTCACCAAGTTCTCGTGCTGTGTTTTTCAGCTCCATCAGGTAATTTATGTTCTTCTCTAAACTGATTATTCTAGTTAACAATTCGTCTAACCTTTTTTCAGGGTTCTTAGCTTCCTTGCGTTGGGTTAGAACATGCTCCTTTAGCTTGGAGGAGTTTGTTATTACCCACCTTCTGAAGCCTACTTCTGTCAATTCATCAAACTCATTCTCCGTCCAGTTTTGTTCCCTTGCTGGCATGAAGTTGTGATCCTTTGGAGGAGAAGAGGCATTCTGGTTTTTGGTATTTTCAGCATTTTTGCGCTGGTTTTTTCTCATCTTCATGGATTTATCTACCTTTGGTCTTTGATATTGGTGACCTTCAGATGGGGTTTTTGTGTATATGTCCTTTTTGTTGATGTTGATGCTATTCCTATCTGTTTGTTAGTTTTCCTTCTAACAGTCAGGCCCCTCTGCTGCAGGTCTCCTGGAGTTTGCTGGAGGTCCACTCCAGACCCTGTTTGGCTGGATGTCACCAGCAGAGGCTGCAGAACAGCAAAGATTGCTGCCTGTTCCTTCCTCTGGAAGTTTCATCCCAGAGGGGCACCTGCAGGATTCCAGCCAGAGCTCTCCTGTATACGGTGTCAGTTGTCCCCTGCTGGGAGGTGTCTCCCAGTCAGGAGGCATGGGGGTCAAGGACCCACTTGAGGAGGCAGTCTGTCCATTAGCAGAACTCAAGCACTGTGCTGGGAGATCTGCTGCTCTCTTTTTTTCTGCTTTTATGATGTCAAAAGCAAAGACTTTTTTCCACTCTGATTGAACTGAGTTATCTTCCAAAGTTGTAACATGTATACAACTTCAAATCATTATTTAAAAAGTATCAAATATCATGCACCAATGAGTATTTTCAAGTCTGGAAAGATTGTTAGAAATGTAATTGAAGGCTTCCATAGCAGGCTGAACTTGAACATGAAGGACCACCTGGTATCCTAAATTTTCTCCTCCGCCTTACAATTGTGTTGAATACGTTGTCACCTCAGTAAGGTCAGCAACATCAAAGAACTCATCATCAGAGAAGCTTAGTCTCTAGATTTTCTTTTCTTTTCTGTTTTTTTTTTTTCTTTTTTGAGACAGAGTCTCACTCTGTCACCCAAGCTGGAGTGCAGTGGTGTGATCTTGGCTCACTGGAACCTCTGCCTCCTAGGTTCAAGTGATTCTCCTGCCTCAGCCTCCTGAGCAGCTGGGATTACAGGTGCACACCACCACGCCTGGCTAATTTTTGTATTTTTAGTAGAGACGGAGTTTCACCATGTTAGCCAGGATGGTCTCGATCTCCTGACCTCGTGATCCACCCACCTCGGCCTCCCAAAGTGCTAGGATTACAGGCATGAGCCTCCGTGCCCGGCTGTAGTCTCTAGATTTTCATTTGAAAATTGAAACATTTTATAAGCAGTACCATGGTTTGAATGTGTTCCCCAAAATTCATGTGTTAGAAACTTAATCTCCAATGCAATAGTGCTGAGAGGTGGGACATTTAAGAAGGCAGAGCGGCCGGGCGCAGTGGCTCACGCCTATAATCCCAGCACTTTGGGAGGCCGAGACGGGCGGATCATGAGGTCAGGAGATCGAGACCATCCTGGCTAACACGGTGAAACCCCGTCTCTACTAAAAAATACAAAAAACTAGCCGGGCGAGGTGGCGGGCGCCTGTAGTCCCAGCTACTGGGGAGGCTGAGGCAGGAGAATGGCGTGAACCCAGGAGGCGGAGCTTGCAGTGAGCTGAGATCCGGCCACTGCACTCCAGCCTGGGTGACAGAGCGAGACTCCGTCTCAAAAAAAAAAAAAAAAAAAAAAGGGCAGAGCCCTCATGAACGGATCAATGCCATTATCATAGGATTGAGTTCCTCATGAAAGGATGAGTTTGGCATCCTTCCCTTTTGCTCTCTCATGCTCTCTTCCTTTTCAGCCTTCTTCCATGAAATGAAGCAACACAAAGGTCCTCACATGATGTCAGCACCTTGATTTCGGACTTCCCATCCTCCAGAACTATGAGAAATTAATCTCTTGTTTTTTTTCTTTTTTTTTTTTCCATCAATTGCCCCATCTCAGCAGCAGCAAATGGACAAAGACAAGCAGATAAAACTTTCTATTAAAGTAAAATTATAGGCTGGGCGTGGTAGCTCATGCCTGTAATCCCAGTGCTTTGGGAGGCCGAGGTGGGTGGATCACTTGAGGTCAGGATTTCGAGACCAACCTGATCAATATGGTGAACCCCTGTCTCTACTAAAAATACAAAAAAAAAAAAAAAAAAAAAAAAAAAAAAAAAATATTAGCCAGGCCTGGTGGTACACATCTGTAATCCTAGCTACTCTGGAGGCCGAGGCAGGAAAACTGCTTGAACCCAGGAGTCAGAAGTTGCAGTGAGCCAAGATCGCGCCACTGCACTCCAGCCTGGGTGACAGAGCAAGACTTCATCTCCAAAAAAAAAAAAAAAAAAAAAAAAAAAAGAAAAGTGAAAGTATAAGTGGCTTCTCATAGAATGATTAGACACTTTGCTTAGATGACTGTGGACCCTTTTTGAGTAAATGTAATCTGTCTGCCAGGTGATGCCCAACACTATGCCTAACACTACTTCATCTTCAGCACCCAACTTATTTGACATATCACCTGGTAATAAAAATACGATTTTTTTTTTTTTTAAAGTTGCCCGGTGCGGTGGCTCACACTTGTAATCCCAGCACTTTGGGAGGCCTAGGTGGGTGGATCACAAGGTCTGGAGTTTGAGACCAGCCTGGCCAACACAGTGAAACCCTGTCTCTACTAAAAATCCAAAAAATTTGCTGCACTTGGTGGCAGGCACCTGTAATCTCAGCTACTCAGGAGGCTGAGGCAGGAGAATTGCTTGAACCTGGGAGGTGGAGGTTGCAGTGAGTCAAAATTGTGCCACTGCACTCCAGCCTGGGCGACAGAACTAGATTCCGTCTTGGAAAGAAAACAAAAAAAAGTCGATATGTTCTGTGGAAGTGGGAATCCATAATGAGATGAGGAAACAGCAAGTGATCAAGTTACATCATAAGGCAGGTGTCAGATCACAAAGGTACATGCTTGGGCAGTTCCAGTAAGAAGCTAAGTTATGGTTGAAAGGCAAGAGACTCCTAGAACCTTAGTAATTTTCCAGGACTACCCCATGTGAACATTTTAAAGGAGTCTATATGCCTACAGAACATCATAAATTCATACCATGGACTTATTTATACCTAGGCCTATTAATTTATACCTAGGACCATTAACTTTATCTTGATAGACTTTTACAAATATTTGATACTTTTGATGTTATAAAAGTAATAAACATTCTTTTAAAATCTTCCCCATATTACAGAAATATGTGAGTTTGAAATGAAAGGTCCCTGTTATCTCCCCACCAGCTATAATCACTAACAAAAGGTTTTTGTATATTTTTCAATATACATACTTATTTTTCTTTCTTTCTTTTTTTTTTTTTAATTGAGACAGGGTTTTGCTCTGTCACCCAGGCATCAAGATAATACTTTACTGCAGCCTTGACCTCTTGGGTTCCATCAATCCTTTCACCCCAGCCTCCCATGTTGCTGAGACTACTAATATGGGTGCCACCATGCCTGGCTAATTTTTTATATTTTATTGTGACAGGGTCTTACTGTGTTGCCCAGTCTGGTCTCAAACTCCTAGGCTCAAGCAATCCTCCTGCCTTGGCCTCCCAAAATTCTGGGATTGCAAGCATGAGCCCTCACCCCTAGCTTATCTTTTTTTTTTTTTAAACTAATATATCTTTTGTCATTTTATAGCTCCCCGCTGCAGCTGATCCCCCACCCTTCCCTTCGATGACCACGTTGGCAGGCTTCAGGGGGACCAGGGAACAAAGCTGGGGAGAATAAGTCACAATTACAAATTATCACAACAATTAGCGCCTGTACTTGGGGAATCTGTAAATTGAGGAGGCCCCAGCTCCTCATTGTGCAGGGGTCTATTTGGCAGTAACCTTGCTCTGGAGATGATGATATTCCTTCAGTCTGAGGGAACTGATGTTGATGAAACTGGTGGCATCGATTGGCTCATAATACCCTGCACGTTCATGCTCACCAGATCCTCGTTGTAGAGACACAGTGGGACTCCCGGCCTAGAATGTACACCTGGACCTTGAAGACGGACACCTGCACTTTCCCTTCCACTCGCTCCTGGGACTTGGCAATGCAGTGGTGGACAAATTTACAATCAAGTGCCAGAAACCGGTATACACCAGCTCAGCAAATTTCAAGCCCAAGCCTTATTTGATTTTGCATACTTCCTGGTCCATGGTGAAGGCCCCGATGTCTAAATGAGCGTGGTAAACGATGGTGCCTGCTGGGGTCTCGTAGATACCTGGGGACTTCATTCCAGTGAAATGGTTCTCCATGATGTCAATACAGCCCACGCCGTGCTTGTCCGCATCTTCACTCATGTACACGAAGAGCTCCAAGGAGGTCTGGTGGGTGCTGCCATCCTTGATGTTGGTCACTTTCACGGGGACTCCTTATTTGAACTCGATCTCGAGAATGTCAGAGGTTCTGGGGGCTTTGGCCGGGTCCTGGGTCTTCATGTAGAGACCTGGAGGCGCTTGGTTCTTGGGGTTCTCCAAGATTCCAGTCTCATTGCTGATGTGCATGAGGTTCTCGTCCGTGCTCCACGGGTTCTTGGGAGTGACTGGGATGGGAATCCCGTGTTGCTTTGCGTATTCCATCAGGTCATTGCGGACCTCGAACCAGTTGTAGAACTTGGGCATCCTCCAGGGAGCAATGACCTTTATCTGGGGGGCCAGCGAGTAGCAGATGAGCTCAAACCGGATCTGATCATTTCTCTTTCTTGTGACGCCTTGGGACACTTACTCGACCCCCTCCTACTGGGCGATTTCCACTTGTTTTCAGGCGATGCAGGGCCTGGTGAGGTGAGAGAGGTGCCCTCACCTCTGAGGTGAGAGAGGACCCAGAGGTGAGAGAGGTACAGCGTGCTGGACTGGATGGCCGGCCAGATGAACTCCTTCACAAACTCCCTGCTGACATCCTCAATGAACACCTTTTTGCCCCCAAACTTCAGTGCCTTCTTCCTGGCTTCCTCGAAGTCTTCCTTCTGGCCAATGTTGGCCAGGTAGGCAATGACATCATAGCCTTGTTCCTTCAGCAACACGTGGATGCAGGAGGTGTCCAGGCCACCACTGTAGGCCAGAACCCCAGAGCCTTTGCTGGACATAGCGTCTGGAATTGGAGGCACGAGTTCTCGGCATCTGGAATCTGTCTTAACAGTGCAGTGAACCACTCGGGCCTGGGCAGCAGTTGCAGGAGATGGAGCAGGGTTGTTTATCTTTTAAAAATGGGATTTTACAATACATGGGGGCACGTATAAATGTCACTAATATTGATAAAAATATAACTTTTAAGAGGCTTCATACTATTCTAGTTTATGGAAGAATCAACTAATTTATTTTAATTTTTATTACATAGCACATATACAAGACTATTTCAACCAAAATGTGCATGTTACTTATTTATTTATTTATTGAGATAGGAGGATCTCACTCTGTCACCCAGGCTGGAGTGCAGTGGCACGATCACACCTCACTGCAGCCTCAACCTCCCTGGGCTCAAGTGATCCTCCTGCCTCAGCCTCCTAAGTAGCTGGAGCTACTGGTGCACACCACCACACCTGGCTAATTTTTGTACTTTTTGTAGAGATGGGTTCTCACCACATTGTACAGGTTGATCTCGAACTCCTGAGCTCAAGTGATCCACCTGCCTCAGCCTCCCAAAGTGCTGGGATTGGCCAGGCGTGTGGTAGCTTACGCCTATAATCCCAGCACTTTGGGAGGCTGAGGCAGGTGGATCACCTGAGGTCAAGAGTTTGAGAGCAACCTGGCCAACATGGCAAAACCCGTCTCTACCAAAAATACAAAAAAAAAAAAAAAAATTAACTGGGCATGATGGCAGTCACCTGTAATCCCAGCTACTCGGGAGGCTGAGGCAGGAGAATTGCTGGAACCCAGGAGGCGGAGGTTGCAGTGAACCAAGATCGTGGCGTTGCACTCCAGCCTGGGCGACAGAGTGAGACTCTGTCTCAAAAAAAAAAAAAAAAAAAGTGCTAGGATTACAGGCATTAGCTACTGTGCCCAGCCCAAAGTGTATATTTTAATGTGTAATAATAAAAAAGTATAAACTGGGTGTGATGGTACATGCCTGTACTCTCAGTTACTTGGGCAGCTGAGATGGGAGGATCGCTTGAGCCCAGGAATTTGAGGCCAAAATAAGCAACATAGTGATACCCACTCTCTAAAAAAGATTTTTTTAAAAAACCCAACAAAACAACAAACACCCATGACCCCTGCTTAGGAAATAGAACACTACCCATACATTTATTTGGAGGCCCCTCCCCCACCAGATAATTATTATTCTAAATTTTATTATTCTCTAGCTTTTCATTATAGTTTGACTATGGCTATATCTCTACTGATATGTGATTCTTACTTTTGCATGGTTTTGAGCTTTATGCAAGGGGAATCACATAGTATGTGGATTCTGCTGTGACTTTTTTTTTTTTAAATGATACGGTGTCTTACTCTGTTGCTCAGGCTGGAAAGCAGTGGCATGATCTGGGGTCACTGCAACCTCTGCCTCCAGGCTCGTGCGATTCTCGTGCCTTAGTCTCCTGAGTAGCTGGGATTACAGGCGTGTGCAACCCTGCCTGGCTAATTTTTTTTGTATTTTTAGTAGAGATGGGGTTTCACCATGTTGGCCAGGCTGGTCTCAAACTCCTGACCTCAAATGATTCACCGGCCTCGGCCTCCCAAAATGCTGGGATTACAGGTGTGAGTCACCGCAACCAACTTTCTGTGACTTTTAAGCATTACTGAGATTTATCTATAGTAATGCATGTGACTGTAGTTTAGTTATTTTTCATTGCTGTATGGTATTTGAGTATTTCAGTAAATCACAATTTATCCATCCTCTTGCTGATAGAAACTTGAATTGTTGCCAGTTATTTTGCTAGTTTAAATTTTACCATAGTGTACATGTTTCTTGGTATATGTGTATAAGATTTCTCCAGGGTATATGCCTAGAAGTGAAACTGAGGGTCATAAGGTATGCTCATTTTCTATGGAGTCTCGCTCTCTCGTCCAGGCTGGGGTGCAATGGTGTGATCTCGGCTCACTGCAACCTCCGCCTCCTGGGTTCAAGCGATTCTCCTGCCTCAGCCTCCCAAGTAGCTGGGATTACAGGTGCCCACCACAACGCCCAGCTAATTTTCTTTTTTTTTTTTGTATTTTTAGTAGAAACTGGGTTTCACCATGCTGGCCAGGATGGTCTCAATCTCCTGACCTCGTGATCACCCCACCTCAGCCTCCCAAAGTGCTGGCATTACAGACGTGAGCCATCGTGCCCAGCTGGTATGCTCACTTTCAAGTTTAGTAGATAATGTCAATGTATTTCCATAGTAGTTGTACAAATTTGCACTGCCATCAGAGAATATAAGTCTTCCTATTGTGCCACATCTTAGCCAATACTTTATATTATCAGAGTTTTCGTTTTCACTTTCTTTTCTTTCTTTTTTTTTTTTTTTTTTGGACGGAATTTAGCTCTTGTTGCCCAGGCTGGAGTGCATTGGCGCGATCTTGGCTCACCACAACCTCCGCCTCCCAGGTTCAAGTGATTCTCCTTACTCAGCCTCCCGAGTAGCTGGGATTACAGGCATGTGCCACTACACCCGGCTAATTTTGTATTTTTAATAGAGACAGGGTTTCTCCATGTTGGTCAGGCTGGTCTTGAACTCCCTACCTCAAGTGATCTGCCCGCCTCAGCCTCCCAAAGTGCTGGGATTACAGGCGTGAGCCACCGTGCAGGGCCTCAGAGTTTTCATTTTCTTCTAATATGTTACTGAGCTTTGATTTATATTTCTCTGATTCCTAAGTTAAACAATTTTCTCATGAGCACAAAATGGACAAAGACAAGCAGATAAAACTTTCTTTTCTTTTCTTTCTTTTTTTTCTGAGACAGTCTTGCACTCTTGCCCAGGCTGGAGTACAGTGGCGCTATCTAGGCTCACCACAAGCTCCGCCTCCCGGGTTCACACCATCACCACGCCCAGCTAAGTTTTTTGTATTTTTGGTAGAGACAGGGTTTCACCATGTTAGCCAGGATGGTCTCGATCTGACCTCGTGATCTGCCCACCTCGGCCTTCCAAAGTGCTGGGATTACAGGCGTGAGCCACCACGCCTGGTCAAAACTTTCTATTAAAGTAAATTATAAGTGGTTTCTCATAGAAAGTTTTTTTTTTGTTTGTTTGTTTTTTTTTTTTGCCATCTATGTTTCTTTTATTTTTTCTTTCTTTCTTCTTTTTTTTTTTGAGATGGAGTGTCACTCTGTTGTCCAGGCTGAAGTGCAGTGGTGTGATCTCGGCTCACTGCAACCTCCACCTTCTGGGTTCAAGCTATTGTCCTGCCTCAGCCTCCCAAGTAGCTGGGACTATAGGCACGTGTCCCCCCCCGCTGGCTGATGTTTTTGTATGTTTAGTAGAGACAGGGTTTCACCATGTAGGCCAGGCTGGTCTCAAACTCCTGACCTCAGGTGATCCGCCTGCCTCAGCCTCCCATAGTGTTGGGATTGCAGGCATAAACCACCATGCCCGGCCTTCTCTTTCTTTTATAATGACCTTATTCAAATTTTTTACCCATTTCTTTTCTTTCTTTGCTTTTTATTTTTTGAGATGGATTCCCACTCCATTGCTCAGGCTGGAGTGCAATGGTGCAATCACAGCTCACTGCAGCCTCAACCTCCCTGGTTCAAGCAATTCTCTCACCTCAGCCTCCCAAGTAGCTGGGGTACAGGTGCGTGCCACTACGCCCAACTAAATATATAAATACACACACAGACACACACACACACACACACACACACACACACACACACATACATATGAGATGGGGTTTTGCCATGTTGCCCAGGCTGGGTTTTTCCCGTTTTTTCTATCAGTTGGTCTTTTTTTTTGTTTGTTTGAGACCAAGTCTCACTCTGATGCCCAGGCTAGGGTGCAATGGTGTGATCTTGGCTCACTGCAACTTCTGCCTGCCGGGTTCAAGCAATTCTCGTGCCCCTCCCGAGTAGCTGGGACTACAGGCGTGAGCTGTCATGCCTGGCTCATTTTTTTTTTTTTTTTTTTTTTGTATTTTTAGTAGAGACAGATGTTTCACCATGTTCGCCAGGCTGGTCTCAAACTCCTGACCTCAGGTGATCTGCCCGCCTTGGCCTCCCAAAGTGCTGGGATTACAGGCGTGAGCCACCACGCCCGGCTCATTTTATATTTTGAATACTAATCCTTTGGAGTTTATTTGAAAATATATCCTTTCAGTTTTTGCCTTGTCCTGTCACTATTTCCATAATGTCTTTTGAAGAAGAGAAGATGTAAATACAGACAAAAATGTAAATTTTAGTATTTACAGCTTGTGAATTTTGTGTATTGTTTAAGAAATCTTTCTCTACCTCCAATGTTAGCAAGATATTCTCCTGCATATTTATTTTTTTACCAGAAAGTAAACACAAATTTTATTAATATAATAGCAACAGAAGGACTTCCAATTTCTCAGAAGGAAAATAACATGAAACCAGCACCACCTGGTAAGTGTTACAAGATTAAATGTCCACATTTGTTGATCTGATAACTTCCTACCACACACCAAAGGTTTTTCAAGGACAACTTCCACCAGAGCTGCTGCAAGAACACATTTTTCACTGGGCATAGCTTCACAGTCAACTCCTCAAGCAGAAGACTGAAATACTGTCTCTTTTTAGAAGATATTGTTTTAGGGTGAACATATCAGTATGGAGAACAGAGCTTTGCTTCTCAAGTTCAAAAGAAACCATGAACGAATCTATCAATTTTTCTCTGACAATAATGTACCAGAGTGCTCTGTGGGGAATTCTTTTCCATCCCTATCACACATCTGGGTGAAGAGAGAGGAAGGAGTGGCAAGGTGTTGGTACACTAGCAGGCACTTCTGGTGATACTCTGGGCTCCGCTCCCTTTCTGCTGCTAGTAGTAGCCGTCTTTTTTGCCGGCTGTAGCAGCTTGATGTGGAGGAGGAAGGGGCCAACCAACAATCACCTCTTGCCACCCACCAATCACCTCTTCTTGAAGTCACATTTTTTGCATTCATAGAAGAGGTCTTAGTGATCCCCAAATTGGCAGTCTTTGGGCAGACATCTCTATCCTTCTCCTGGATGGTGAGCTCCTTACAATAATAGGCATCGGAGACCCCAGGGCCTCCACAGATCACGCAATGCCCCTGGTAAAATCTATACTTACATTCATCACCTATGCACATCAGGGTACAAGGATGCACCTATAGGAGTCACAAATCACACACTTGCCATCACATTTTTCACATAGCAGCCTGCTTGTAGCAAATGATCAAATCCAGATGATGTTTATCCATAGCTCCCATGTCTCCCATATATTTAAGTAAATTTATAATTTTGCCTTTTAGATATTAACCTTTTTCTTTTTCCTTTTTTTTTTTTTTTGAGATGGAGTCTTGCTCTGTCATCCATGCTGGAGTGGCACAATCTCGGCTAACTGCAACTTCCGCCTCCCGGATTCAAGCAATTCTCCCACCTCAGCCTCCCAAGTAGCTGGGATTACAGGTATGCACCACCATGCCCGGCTAATTTTTGTATTTTTAGTAGAGACAGGGTTTCAACACATTGGCCAGGCTGGTCTCAAACTCCTGACCTTGTGATCCGCCCACCTCAGCCTCCCAAAGTGCAGGGATTACAGGCGTGAGCCACCACACCTGGCCTTTTTTTTTTTTTGAGACAGGGTCTCATTCTGTCACCCAGGTTGGAGTGCAGTAGCATGATCTCAGCTCACTGCAACCTCCACCTCTTGGGCTCAGGTGACCCTCCTGCCTCAGCCTCCAGAGTAGGTAGAACTCTAGGCTGGCACCACCATGCCCAGCTAATTTTTGTATTTTTTAGTAGAGATGGAGTCTCGCCATGTTGCCCAGGCTGTTCTCGAACTCCTGGGCTCAATCGATCCTCCCACTTCAACCTCCCAAATTGTTGGGACTGCAGGCTTGAGCCACCACTCCCAGACTTTCCCATCATCATGTGTCAAGAAATCAAGCATTTCCTAAGCACCAGCTGATAACAGCTGCTAGGTAGGCTTATCACACTTCTACAGATTTGGCTAATAAAGAGACAATGAGCCCTAAAAGATTCAGACAATGTGTTACTTATACAGACTGCAAAAACAATCAGCATGGTCTTAGCTCTGTGCAACCCCAGTTCCACAGGAAAATATTGAACCAGAGGGCCAAGCAACAGACAACAGGAGTGGTAGGTCACTATGTTGCTGAAGAGCCAACTCTAGAATGCAACTAAGTGGTCTTATGGACTTCCACTGTACCTTAAAAGAGATTAAGGTGGAAAATCCCATGCTTCATTGGAACGAGAAAATTGAATGAAAAACTGCTCATAGCAGCCTCCCACAATATAGGGCGTCTCTCACAAGGTAAGGAGAGAGAACAGAAATATCCTTGTGACAGCTCTTTAGAAGACTCTATCTTTCCATGTTCTAGGCAAGTTTTGGATCAGAATGTGGTTGCACGTTGCATATAAGGTCTATGAGGAGATGTGCAAGATGTCTAGGATTCCACAGCAGAGCGATTCCTCTAAATCATTAACTGCTGCATTTCGAACTTTAGCCAATACTTATTCTGACCACTCTGGTCATGATGTACTTCACATCACTTTTTATAATAAAAAGTGTTTCTGCAGTAGGTTTGCCAATATTGTTTAGAATTTTTACAAGTATAAGTCTGATTACCCTGTAATTCTTTTCTAATACTTTCCTTTTCTGGTTTTGTTAACAAGGTTACATGTTAGCCTGATGAAGTGAGGCGTGGACTTTCACCTGTCTTTCCAGACTTTGAAACTTTGAAAGATTTCGTTAAAGATGAGATTAATTAATTAATTAAGAGACGGAATTTTGCTCTTGTTGCCCAGGCTGGACTGCAATGGTGCAATCTTGGTTCACTGCAACCTCTGCCTCCCAGGTTCAAGTGACTGTCCTGCCTCAGCCTATTGAGTAGCTGGGATTACAGACATGCGCCACCAGGCCCAGCTCATTTTGTATTTTTAGTAGAGATGGAGTTTCACTATGTTGGTTAGGCTGGTCTCGAACTCCTGACCTCAGGTGATACACCTGCCTTGGCCTCCCAAAGTGCTGGGATTAGAGGTGTGAACCACCACGCCCAGCGTGAGAATTATTATTATTTTTTGAATGGCAAAATTCAATAGTAGAATCATATGGTCGCCATGTTTTTCTTTGTTGGAAGATTTTTATTTTTATTTTTATTTTATTTTATTTTTTTGAGACGGAGTCTCGCTCTGTCACCCAGGCTGGAGTGCGGTGGCCGGATCTCAGCTCACTGCAAGCTCCGCCTCCCGGGTTCACGCCATTCTCCCGCCTCAGCCTCCCGAGTAGCTGGGACTACAGGCACCCGCCACCTCGCCCGGCTAGTTTGTTTTTGTATTTTTTTAGTAGAGACGGGGTTTCACCGTGTTAGCCAGGATGGTCTCGATCTCCTGACCTCGTGATCCACCCGTCTCGGCCTCCCAAAGTGCTGGGATTACAGGCTTGAGCCACCGCGCCCGGCCGGAAGATTTTTAATACAGATGAAAATTTTGACTTATGAAACTGTTCACATTTTTTATTACTTATTGAGTCTTTTACAGTATATTGTATTTCTAGTTATTTGCCCACTTCATTCAAGTTTGCAATTTTATCATGGTTTTTTTTTTTTTTTTTTTTTTTAGACAGAGTGTTGCTCTGTTATCCAGGCTGGAATGCAGTGGCATGATCTCGGCTCACTGCAACCTCCGCTTCCTGGGTTCAAGCGATTCTCCTGCCTCAGCCTCCCAAGTTGCTGGGATTACAGATGTGTGCCACCATACCTGGCTAATTTTTGTATTTTTTGTAGAGACTGGGTTTTGCCATGTTGATCAGGCTGGTCTCGAACTCCCGACTTGAAGCCATCTGCCTGCCTCCACCTCCCAAAGTGCTCAGATTACAGGTGTGAGCCACCGTGCCCAGCCTATCATGAGTTTCTCATATCTTTTTATTACCAGTTATCTGCATATCTACTTAAAAAATTTTTTTAACTTCAATTAATTTTATTTTTGAGACAAAGTCTTCCTCTGTTGCCCAGGCTGCGGTGCAGTACAGTGATCTTGGCTTATAGTAACCTCTGCCTTCTATTCTCAAATGATCCTCCCACCTCCACCTCCTGAATAGCTGAACTACAGGCCTATGCCACCACACTAGGCTAATTTTTCCACATCTTTTGTAGAGATGAAGTATATTGCCCAGGCTGGTCTCAAACTCCTGGACTCAAGCAATCCTCCCACTTTGGCGTCCCCAAAGTAGTGAATTACAGGCGTGAGCCACCACGCCCGACCTTTTTTATTTTTAATGCTTTTCATTCTTTTTCTCTTCTTTCGTGATCAATTTTGCTAAAGTTTATACATTTCATTAAGGTTTTCAATGAGCCAAATTTTGGTTTTTTCATCTGCTTTATCATGTGTTTCTTATTTTATTATTTTCTGCTTTATTATTTCCCTCCTTTGCAGTTATGATTTTTTAACCTAAAAATATGGATGCTAGGCCGGGTGCGGTGGCTCAGGCCTGTAATCCCAGCACTTTGGGAGGCCGAGATGGGCGGATCACGAGGTCAGGAGATCGAGACCTTCCTGGCTAATACGGTGAAACTCCGTCTCTACTAAAAAATAGAAAAAATTAGCCGGGCGTGGTGGTGGGTGCCTGTAGTCCCAGCTACTCGGGAGGCTGAGGCAGGAGAATGGCGTGAACCTGGGAGGTGGAGCTTGCAGTGAGCCGAGATCGCGCCACTGCTCTCCAGCCTGGGCGACAGAGCGAGACTCAGTCTCCAAAAACAAGCAAACAAAAACAAAAACAAAAACAAACAAAAAAAGGATGCTTAGCTCATTAGTATTCAACCTTTCTTCTCTCATATGAACTTAATGGTCACTGGGCACCCACAATTTCTGATACATGCTATATGATTGTTCACATAGGGAAAAATACCTAATTATAGTGGATCCAAGAGAGATTGAGAGTAGAGGAAATGGAAATAGAAAGTAGAGACTTATTTCAGGCCAGGTGAGGTGGCTGACACCTGTAATCCCAGCACTTTAGGAGGCCAAGGTGGGCGAATCACTAGAGGTCAGGAGTTCGAGACCAGCCTGGCCAACATGGTGAAACCCCGTGTCTACTAAAACAAATACCAAAATTAGCCCAATGTGCTGGTATGCACCTGTAATCCCAGCCACCCTGGGAGGCTGAGGCAGGAGGATCTCTTGAACCGGGGAGGCGGAGGTTGCAGTGAGCCGAGATCATGCCACATTGCACTCCAGCCTGGGTGACAGAGCAAGATTCTGTCTCAAAAATAAATAAATAAATAAATAAATAAAGACTAATTTTTGAAGTTTTTATGGAAGGGAGAGTAGAGAAAAGTGGCAGTAGCTGGAGAATAGTGTGTGATCAAGGGAGAATGATCAGCCAAATCCATTAAATATTAATGAGATGCAAACCATTCAAGTCACACATATATTCTTACAGAATTAGCAGACATTCTGCTTAAAATAAATGAGAGACCTTTGTGCGTATTTAAGTTATTGGCCATTTGGTTCCTCACACCATATCGTGATTGCATTTCATCCTCCAACTCCAGTTCAAGGTATAGGCAACAACAGTGTAAATGCAGAGTTAGTGTGAGCATGTGAGTTTTGTATATCTCTTGCTAAAAAAAGTAGCTCAAATTTACTGGCATCTTAGTTAGACAGTCAAAATTGTGTGTGTGTGTGTGTGTGTGTAAACAATGTGTGCAATGTGTGCTTGTATATTTGTGGGTACACAATTTGGGAATGGCATTGAGTAGTAAGAAACCAGGATAGACAGGAATCAGATCACAAAGTCACTTACTAAGAAGGTTAAATTTTATCAAGTATGTGACATTTCTTAGTGTGAGAGATAAGATTCTAGTCTAGACTCTTGATAAGCTCACCAAGGTCTAGTAGCAAGTAAGACTCAACTCATGGTACCTTGTAAAAGGAGTCCCGGAAAGGGAAATAAAGGTTTTCTCAGATGAAGTAAACCTCAGAGAATTTTTTACCAGAAGACCTATTATTAAACAATGGCTAACAGGTGAAAGAGAGTTTTCCAAAGAGAAAGGAAACTATAACCTAAGGATGCTGAGACCCCAGGAAGAAAGAAAGAAAAATAGAATGGTTATGATAGAGGTCAATATAATAAACTAAGCTTCTCTTCGTGCTTTTTAAAGGTGCTATTTGAGAGTTGAAGCCAGATTTATATCATATAACACGGTGCTCAATGTATGTAGAGAAACTGCTTAAAACATTTATATTTATTTAACAGGTAGAGAAAGTCAAGTGATCTAAATGAAAGTGAGGTACTTCACTTGAGGTGCTAAAATGTTGCTTAGTAATAGACTGTGATATGGTACATATGTATACACTAACACCTGGAGCAAGTCCTTAAAAAATAAGACATATTTGGCCGGACGAGGTAGCTCACGCCTGTAATCCCAGCACTTTGCAAAGCTAAGGCAGGAGGATTACTTGAGCCCAGGAGTTAGAGACCAGCATGGGCAACATGTCAAAACCTGGTTTCTACCAAAACAAACAAACAACAACAACAAAACCAATTAGCTGGATGTGGTGGTAGTGCCTGTAGTCCTAGCTACTCAGGAGGCTGAGAGGGGAGGATCACTTGAGCTTGGGAGAAGGTTGAGGCTGCAGTGGTGCCATGATAGTGCCACTGCTCTCCAGCCTGAGTGACGGAGCAAGACTGTCTCAAAAAATAAAAATAAAAAGAGAACTATATTCAAGAACACTTACTGACATGTCAAAATGGAATTTTAAAAAAAGTTCAAGTGACTCACCAAAAGGTAAGAGGCAGGGAACAGAAGGACAAAAAGTGGAACAAGCAAACATAAACTAAATAATAAAATGGTACACTTATGCCTTAACATATCAATAATTACTTTCAAAGTAAATAATGTCTAACTATTAACAATTAAGGCTGGGTGCAGTGGCTCACAGCCAGGTGTGGTGGCTCATACCTGTAATCTCAGCACTTTGGGAGGCTGAGGCGGGTGGATCTCCTGAGGTCAGGAGTTTGAGACCAGCCTGGCCAACATGGTGAAACCCCATTTCTACTAAAAATACAAAAATTACCTGGGCGTGGTGGCAGGCACCTGTATTCCCAGCTACTTGGGAGGCTGAGGCAGGAGAATCGCTTGAAGCTGGGAGGCAGAGGTTGTGGTCAGCCGAGATTACACCACTTCACTCCAGCCTGGGTGACAAAGCGAGACTCCATCTCAAAAAAAAAAAAAAAAAAAAAAAAGGAATGGCTGGGCGCAGTGGCTCACACCTGTAATCCCAGCACTTTGGGAGGCTGAGGTCGGTGAATCACCTGAGGTCAGGAGTTCGAGACCAGCCTGGCCAACATAGTAAAAACCTCATCTCTAGTAAAAACACAAAATTAGCCAGGCATGGTGGTGCATGCCTATAATCTCAGTTACTCAGGAGACTGAGGCGGGAGAATCGCTTGAACCTGGGAGGTGGAGGTTGCAGTGAGCTGAGCTCACGCCACTGCTCTCCAGCCTGGGCGGCAAGAGTGAAACTCCGTCTCAAAACAAACAAACAAACAAAAAGCAAATAAACAAAAAATTAAAACACAGATAAAAACACATGACCCAACTATATGCAATCTACATGAAACTCACTTCAAGAATAATGAATGCAGGTCGAAAATAAAAGAATAGAAAGTGACAGTTATGTAAACATTAAAAAGCAGGAATGGCTAGGCTATATTAATATCACATAAAGTGGAATACAGAGCAAAGAAAATTACTAGGAACTAGGAGTGACATTATGTAATCAGAAAAAGATCAATTAGCCAAAAAGAAATGGTGACCCTAAATGTGTAAGCACCAAACAACACAGTCTCAAAATACATAAAAACTGAGCAGGGTGTGGCCAGGTACAGTGGCTCATGCCTATAATCCCAGCACTTTGGGAGTCCAAGGCTGGTGGATCACCTGAGGTCAGGAGTTCGAGACCAGCCTGGCCAACATGGTGAAACGCT
Organism: Macaca fascicularis; assembly: GCF_037993035.2. Classification (NCBI taxonomy): domain Eukaryota; kingdom Metazoa; phylum Chordata; class Mammalia; order Primates; family Cercopithecidae; genus Macaca; species Macaca fascicularis. The sequence goes on along the minus strand of NC_088395.1, from coordinate 121,988,554 downwards.
GTATCTACTGAAAATAGAAAAAAAAAATTAGTTGGGAGTGGTGGTGGGCACCTGTAATCGCAGTTACTGAGAAGGCTGAGGCAGGAGAATTGCTTGAACCCAGAGACAGCGGTTGCCGTGAGCCAACGCCATTGCACTCCAGCCTGGGCAACACAGTGAGACTCTGTCTCAAAAACAAAACAAAACAAAACAAAACAAAAACCTGATCTGGCTGAAAGGAGAAATAGATAATTCTGTATGAGTAGTTTATTGAGGTTAGTGGCTTTTTATGGTTGTCTTGGACAGATGCTACAAAAAAAAAGAGCAAAACACATTCAAAGCAGAAAGATGGAAATTATAAAGATAAAACCATACATCAATAAAATAGAAAACCAAAAACAACAAAGAAACAAAAAGCTAGTTCTTAAAAAAAAGTAATGAAATTGATAAACTTCTAGCAAGACTGACAAAGATTAAAAAGAGAGAAGACATAAATCACCACTATGAGGAATTAAACTGAAGATATCATTACATATGCTGCAGCTATTAAAAAGATAATTAAGGAAATACTACAAAAACTTTATGTTCACAAATTCAGCAACATGGAAGAAGTGAACAAATTCCTCAAAATTCAAAAGTCACCCAAAACGCAATCAAGATTAAATAGATAATCTGAATAGCCCCATAACAATTAAAGAAATATCTCCAGACTTGGACAGTTTTACTGGAGACTTGCACCAAACATTTAAATAAAAATTAACGTCATTCTGAGCTTAGATACAAAAATCCTCAATAAAATATTAGCAAATAAAATTCAACAATGTGTAAGAGTTATACACTGTGACCAAGTGGGATTTATTCAGGCATGCAAGGTTTGTTCAACTTTTGGAAACTAATCAATGTAATTCGCTGTATCAATAGGGTAAAGAAGAAAACCTTAAGATGATATAAATTGATGCAGAAAAAGCATTTGATAAAATGTACCCACCCACTCATGACAAAAATTAAAAAATCAATCTCTCAGCATATTAGGATAGAGGGGAATATCATCTTTATTTTCTTTAAGAGACAGAGTCTTGCAGCCAAGCTTAGGGTGCAGTGGTTCGATCACAGCTCACTGCAGCCTTGATCAACTGAGCTAAGTGATCCTCCTGCCTCAGTTTCCCAAGTAGCTGGAACCACAGGCATGCACCACCATGCTCAGCTAATTTTTTTCCCCCCCCGAAATGGAGTTTAGCTCTTTCACCCAGGCTGGAGTGCGGTGGCATGATCTCGGCTCACTTCAACTTCTGTCCCCTGGGTTCAAGTGATTCTCCTGCCTAAGCCTCTCGGGTAGCTGGGATTATAGGTGTCCACCACCATGACTGGCTAATTTTTGTATTTTTAGTAGAGATGGGGTTTCACCATGTTGCCCAGGCTGGTCTCAAACTCCTGACCTCAGGTGATCCACCCACCTTGGTCTCCCAAAGTGTTGGGATTACAGGCTTGAGTCACCGCACCCAGCCCCATGCTTAGCTAACTTTAGAGACGGAGTCTCCCTGTGTTGCCCAGGCTGGTCTCTAACTCCTGACCTCAAGCAATCCTCCCACTTCAGCCTCCCAAAGTGCTGAGGTTACAGGTATGTGGGGAAGAGATGGGGGATTCACCATGTTGGTAGAGATGGGGATTCACCATGTTGCCCAGGCTGATCTTGAGCTCCTGAGCTCAGGCAATCCACCTGCCTCAGCCTTCCAAATTGCTGGGATTACAGTTATGAGCCACCGCGCCCGGCAGAATTCTTAATGTATTGCTAATTTTGGTCCACATTCTTACTTGTTGCAATTAGTTTTTGGAGGAAAAAAAATCGTGTGTCAGGCCCACTGCTTTATATGAACACTTAACTACCCCATCATACACTCCTACAGGCTGTGGGCCCTGTACAGTGAACCACACAAAAAATCAGCTTCTTTTTTGAAGAAAGGGCCACATGGAATATATCTTTCCTATCTTGTTAAAGAGGCACTTCAAGGCGTTAGGGCTTATAGAGAAGAACCTTTGTACTTTGACGAAGACGAACGTGAATGAGTATGGCAGGTTCAAGGCATAAGACAGGTCTTAAGATATAATTGTCCTTACTTCATCAGTTACCCTAGTATGTTTGCAGATTTGTCTTTTTTTTCACTCATAAATTCTACTTTTATATTAAAAGAATCTATAATCTGAGACTGAACTCACTTTTTAAGTTATCTATATTTTGATCTTTTTAATTATACATATATATTTGCAAAAGTAGAGTTGTCAAATGTATCCCTTTTTTATTTTATGTCTTTGGAATTCAGGTGATATTTAAAAAGGTCTTTCCATCTCTCAGATTTTAAATGCAAAATATTATATAGTATCACTACGTAACCAAATCCTCAGTAGACTACACCTTATATTACTCATTCACACAAAGGCTTAAAAGGGCACTGATTGTCAACAAGGGATGATTTTGCCACCCAGGAGACATTTGGTTATCTCTGGAGACAATTTTGATCAACACGACTGGGGATGTGCTGACATCTAGTGGGTAGAGGCCAGTAATACTGCTAAACCTCCTACAATGCACAGGGTAGCCCCTTCCCCCGACCCCAACGAAGAATTATCCAGCCAAAAATGTCATATATGGATGAGGTTGCGAAGATCTACCATGAACCATTTCTCCTCTGTGACTGTTCAGATCCCCACTGTTTCAGGATATGTATATCACAGAACATTGAAAAGATTGAGGGAGGTGGAAAAGAAAAAAAAAAAGCAGGAACTGGATAAAGAAATTTTGGTAAATTGGAGAAAACCCTTTTACTTCATTTGTAGTGTCCTTAATTCAGTACCTCTAATTCTGCTCCCAAAACTGAAATTTAACAAACACCATTTTATAGAATACATCAGAAAAACGAAAAGAAAAATTCCTGACAAACATTGTCATACTTCCTAAGAGACAAAAGCATGAAGAAACTGATTATTATGTAAATGCCTTTATTTGAATTACTACATTGCTACCAGATTACATCACTTTTCAGAGTTAGAGTAACATAATACCTTGGAAACTATAGCAAACAGCTTGACAAAGCAAGAGTACATTAATTCCTACATATATACGTTTATTTTTAGTGACCACAGTTCTTTGTTTTAGGTGTAAAATTAAAAAATATATTGTACACTTAGCATACTCGGCCTACTAAATCCCGTCTAAGTTCTGAGCACATTCTCTCCTCAAAAGTATCATATTCAACAGCATTTTAAATTTAGAGAGAGAGAGTTTGATGATACAGGCTTTAAAACAAATAAGCATGTATTGAACCAAGTGATTTAAGACAAAATATTTCAGTTGTTTACAGCTTGGGTATGAGAGGGAAGATGCAAATTTAAGGTACATTTTTCTTCTAGCTACGATGTATGTTTTACTTACTTGAAGACCCCTTAAAAAAAGTAGCAAAATCAGCAGTCTTGTTTAATGTAATCAAAATATTCTTAAATGTACAAAAAAGGATCCTGTAGAAAGAATACTGTAAAAAGATACTGATCTTAAGAATAAAAGAATAAGAAAAGCTTCTATTACATTCTGCACAGCCAGTTACTTCGGCAGATTTTCAGTACTACAAAGATAAGCAAAGGATACTCATATCCAAATACCCTCTGACCATAGTTCTCGAATAAGAACTAGCATACTGGATGGAAAGCAAAATTACTGTCTAATAATATTCATATCCCATCATCTAAGCGAGTCCCCAGAGAGGGACATTCTAAGAGGGCAAAAGATAACAGAGCGAGAAATAACATACAGCAATGGGAAATGTCAAGGGCAGCATTCTAGGAAGAGAGAGTAAAATGTTTTGGCTATGAGCACATTTCAGGCGTGCCTGACAAATCCAACTCTGACTATGGGAAAGAGGAGTTGTTTTTATTAAACCCTTTCCCCTGAGGGCTCTCATGATGAGCTAGTCCTGTTAATCAAAATGAAAAGTCCTTTGAACGGCCAAGAGTTCCTTAAGTCATAAGCACTTCACCTGGAAATAGCTGACCTGCGAATCATGCACCTGGGAGCAAGGCTGATTTATTCAGATTGGTTATTTTACACTCTCTTCATTCCCCTGCCCATCAAACATGCAAACACAGTCATGACCATCTTGGGCTTTACTTCCACAAGGTCTTCAGGGAGAGCATATACTCTGGCTCCAATTCTTCTAGCCATTGACACTGCATACCTATTTTAGGGGGAAAAAAGTTAGGATGAAATTCTTGTCAGTTAAGGACACCACGTAAGACATCTATTTCCTCATATATGATTATCATGCTGGGATGTAAAAATTCCATATTGATAGTTTCTTTTGATTTTGATTTTTTTTTTTTTTTTTGAGACGGAGTCTCACTCTGTCGGCCAGGCTGGAGTGCAGTGGCCGGATCTCAGCTCACTGCAAGCTCCGCCTCCCGGGTTTACGCCATTCTCCTGCCTCAGCCTCCCCAGTAGCTGGGACTACAGGCGTCCACCACCTCGCCCGGCTAGTTTTTTGTATTTTTAGTAGAGACGGGGTTTCACCGTATTAGCCAGGATGGTCTCAATCTCCTGACCTTGTGATCCGCCCGTCTCGGCCTCCCAAAGTGCTGGGATTACAGGCTTGAGCCACCGCGCCCGGCTGATTTTGGTTTTGATTTCACTTTGAAGTTATAGTAGGTTTTTAAGCTCTATTATTTGGGGCCAATAATATTTATTCACTCTTTTTCTCCAATGTGAGGTGAGAATTAAGCTTGAAGCACCAACTTTATATATATGTATATAAAATTACCTAGGCTGTCTATACAATCCATGTTAATATTCTCATTGCACACTCATGTGATCTTAGAGATATGAGGTGGAAAATCATGCTAGATGCAAAACCCAAGTTGTTAGGCAGATGTGATGAATACTTCCAAATATTCATGAGAGGGGAGACAGTCTACATGGCACATGGACAGAGTGGCTGGACCAAAAACTAGAAAAGGCAGACAAAGGAAGGGACAGAAGAACTGAGATGTCCAGGTAGGGGAATTTTCAGGAACACATCTCAACTAATCCATGAAGCATTTCTAGGTGTGTTGGAACCAGAATCTTTAAATATAATTAAATCATCGAGTTTCTAGAAAAAGAGATTTCAAGAGTTCTTGATATATTGTGGGTATTAGACCTTTATCATATCTGCTAGAAACATTTTTCAAGGAAAAAATAATGTGCCTAACTCCAAAGTATTGCAAGAATGCTTCTTAGCTGTTCCATAATGCAGGACTGTGGATGGATTTTCAATGTCTAACTAGCAAAGTTTTCATGGATCACCCATGAAGCCAGATCACACTCTACGTCTTTGGTGAAGAAGGAAATAGGCTGGTGGAAAAGACCTTCTGAATATTGTTGAAATGCAAGAAACTATAGTCTTCTGTGGAGGGCTAGCAAGCATTCTGTTAATATGGGAACTGACGAAGATAAATTCAACAAATGTAGTAAGAATGATCTATGTATAGTAAAAGAGACATAAGTTGGATAATGTGTTTTTTAAAAAAGAATGAGACAGGTGAACACCTTAAGCTCATATTTTCCTTGTTGTAAAGTTTTACCTGATTTGCATTAAAATACATGCTACATTATTTCTGTAATCCACTGAAGCAACAACTGACTAAGCACCTAGTAGGCCAAGTACAAGGCTAGGCTCTTATAATTTTTAAAAATTTAATCTTTATAAAATCTCTAAGGTAAGTATTATTGCCCCCAGTTTACTGATGAGGAATCTGAGGCTCCAAGAGGTTTCTCCCAAGGTGACACCACTCTTACATGGCAGAACCTGAATTAGAATTCAGATCTGTCCAGCTGCAAAGCTGTGTTCTTTTCATGCTATTAGCAGTCTCCCTTACTTGGCATTATTGTGCTTGTCATCTTCTGTTAGATTGCCACTCTTCACAAGGTCATAGTTTATACAGCCTGGCTGGATGGCATCAATTAAATCCACAACTGCCAAACTGGAGCTGATCGTCTTGTCCTAGTGTGAAAGGAGAACAAATCTGAGAATTTTGATACATACAAATTAACATGTGCCTACTTATATCAAGTGTCCAAAACAAAGCCCAGTGAATTCATAAAGAATCGTGCCATTAGTCCAACAATAATTCTCACTCACAAAGAAGCCAAAGGTTGCCTTCCCAAATGATAGATGTTATCTCGCAAACATAATATTTAATAGTCAAATATGGATTCTGACCTTAAAACTCTGAATGGAAGTTGATTTTCCAGCTTCACTCAACGTTCTGTTTACCCAGTTCACAATGATGTCATCATTGGCTTTCTGACCATCTCCAAGATCTTCCAGGACATTGAGGGTGTATCTAAGAGAAGCAGCAGAAGAAAACGTCACAATCTACTTTATGAAGAAAAATGCAAACATCAGAAAGATGCTTTATCTTCCACTTTTAACATTCCTTAGATTTCAAGGACTAAAGATTTCATGGAAAGAGATTCACACTATGTGAAAAAAATATTTTAAGCTGTAGTGGCTTGCTACTGTTCTACCCTTTGTAGTGGTGAGAGAGGAGCAGATTGACAGTGCTTTAATGAGCAGGTCCAACGGCCTACTGCAGGCACATTTTGTACTATTCCAATAGTGGTAATGGCATAAAATAAGCTGTGCTTTGGCTGGTGCCCAGTCATAATGAATGCTTTTCAGCATTATGGTGATCTTCATCAGCATTACAGAGAGAGATCTTTATTTTCAAATGAGCACGAGGATGTTCATAATTTTGTTCTGACAATTTTTTAATTCACTGACACAAAATGAGGTTGAAATCTATGTGTCAGGCTTCCTATGTTTTAGAAAAGGGACTAGCCATAGTTCTGCTGCCTAACTTGCAAGGAAGCATCTCCCACTTAACATCCAACATATATTCATTAATTAAACTCATTTTGGAGTATAAATACAACATATTTCAAAAGTGTAGTCATTGACATGTTCACTTATTAAACACAGTAAGGACTAAATCACAGACCTCTGTGATAGTAAAGACTAAACAGCTAAAATTGTGTACTATACCTTCTCATCAGCTGCCAGACTAAAGCTAAAGTCAGGGTTTGGTTCCCATCATTCAGGTCTTGCCCTCCAATGCCAACCAGGGAGAATTTAGCAGGATGCTTCCCTAATTCAACAGCATAGTTGCAGTTTTCTAGCTGCAAAGGCACAAGAGTAAATGGTTAAAGACTTCCATTTGTTTAATCTGCATACGTGTGTGTGTGTCTTGTATAATGCTAGGTATCAGCACACAAAAACAAATAAGACACAGTTTTTGTACTCAAGAAGCTCAGCGTCAAGAGTTTTAGAAACAAAGGAATGAATCGAGAATAAAACTACTCTAACAAAGATACACAGCAACTTAATTATCTACCTTTTTCATGTTGGCTCCCAGTTTCGGGTATGGAGGTTTATTAACCTTACTCCAGTCAACAGGAACTTTAATTCGTTCATATAACTGTAAGATTACCAGGGCATCTTGCAGGTCACTAATGATTTAAAAATAATGTAATCAGTGTTTTCAGGAAGCTGGGACTTGACTTTCCTTAAAAACAATAACACTACATTGTCAAACAAGATATATAAAACCATAAATAATACCTAAGACTCATATTGTCTATCAATCTGTTCTGAAAATAGAGCTAAGACCATTCAATTCATTTATAAGTATTTATTGAGAGCTTACTGTGAGCAAGGCACTGTTCTAGAGGCTGGGCCCACAGGACGAAAATTCCTGTCCTTGCATTAGAGTCAGAGAGATAGACAATAAACAAGTACATGGATAAACAAACAATACGGGGTGTTGTTTGTTTTGTTGACAATAAACAATTTTACGGGTATATGTAAGTGCTATGAAGAAAGAAAGGAACTAGGGTTAGGGGTTACAGAGTAGCAGGTGGTAGTCAGGAAATCTTTGAATCAGTGACTGGAATACAGTAAGGGTATAAGCCATTATATGCGAGCAAAGAACGTTCTAGGCTGAGAGAAGAGTGAGCCAAAGTCCCCGAGTTGTTGTGGATGGTCTACTTAAAGGATTCCCTGGTCTCTGTTTCTTTCTTTTTTACCTTTCTTTTTTTTTTTTTCCCCTCTTAGAAATAGGATCTCACTTTGTTGCCCAGGCTGCAGTACAGTAGCACAACCATAGCTCACTGAAGCCTCAAACTCCTGGGCTCAAGTAATCAGCCTCAGCCTCCCGAACGGCTATCTGTCTCAAAATACAAAGTATTTGCTCCCTAGGGTACTATAAAGACATTTATATATTCTATCACTTACAGTTAATGATCATGTAAATAAATAATTAAAGCTTCTGTGTATTGGGAAAATGATGGAAATCACCACTCGACATTTTCCAATATAAATAATAGCTACAAATTAATATCTAGAAAATCTTTAGAGCTGTCATTATTTAACATCCATTCATGACATTCATAATTGTTTACAATAGCAGTAGGCAGGCTTACGCATAGAGATGGTTTACATGGGGATTGACACCAAGAGAGTTCATCCAGTTACGGAAGGTTCTTTCTTCACGAGTTTCTCCTGTTAAGAATATTCACAAAATTTACTGAACACTTTATGTATGTGCATACAGTGCCAATCCACATATTAGATTATTTTCTCTCTCTATTCAGATCTAGAAGTTTTCAATAACACGAGTTTCCAAGCATTCTCCTAAGTACATACATTCTCTCTAGATACAGGCTTATTTTTCAAATTTGAACTTATTTTAAAATTAAAGAATACAACCTTATTCTAACCAGTTAAGCAATTTAGAGGTTTATGAACTTTTTATAGTCTCCTCAAATCTTTCTCCAATATTTCCTCAAATCTGCATCCCTCAAAGTAACTGATGTTATCAGTTTAGTTACTGGTTTTATAGAAATATCGGTGGACACTCAATGAATTACTATTTGCTTTATTTATTTATTTATTTATTTATTTATTTATTTATTTATGAGATGGAGGTTTTCTCTTGTTGCCCAAGCTGGAGTGCAGTGGTGCGATCTCAGCTCACTACAACCTCTGCCTTCCAGGTTCAAGCGATTCCCCTGCTTCAGCCCCCCGAGTATCTGAGATTACAGGCGCGCACCACAACGCCCGGCTGATTTTTTGTATTTTTAGTGGAAACGCGGTTTCACCATGTTAGCCAGGCTGGTCTCAAACTCCTGACCTTAGGTGATCTGGCTGCCTCGGCCTCTCAAAGTGCTGGGATTACAGGCGTGAGCCACCATGCCCGGCCGCATTTCTTAATTTTTATAGACTATACTTCATGCATATATAATCTGGAAAAGGTAAACTCTGCCTTTCCAAAACTTAAAATTTAGTATATATTATCATTTGGTTTTTGAGGAGGTAAGGGTGAAAGGAGTTGGGGTTAGTTCCAGTTACACTGACTGTGGATGAATGAAACATAAATATATACTAAATTTACAGGTCAAACTGAATGCATATGTGTACTTTTTCCTGATGAGAGGATTAAAAAGTGGTCTAACCCTAAAGATTAAAACTAAAGACTGATTTACTAAGTGGCTTTACGTTAAGTGACTCGACTACTTTTTTTTTTCTTTTTTTTTTTGAGACAGAGTCTTACTTTGTTGCCCAGGCTGGAGTGCAATAGCATGATCTCGGCTCACTGTAACCTCCGTCTCCCAGGTTCGAGTGATTCTCCTGCCTCAGCCTCCCGAGTAGCTGGGATTACAGGCACGTGCCACCACGCCCAGCTAATTTTTTAATTTTTAGTAGAGGCGGGGTTTCACCACGTTGGCCAGGCTGGTCTCAAACTACTGACCTCAGGTGATCTGCCTGCCTCGGCCTCCCAAAGTGCTGGGATTACAGGTGTGAGCCACCGCACCTGGCCTTGACTACTTTACTTAAAAAGTTCACTTGTATCATCCTTTTCTGCCAGTTTTTACTCAGCACCGGCATCTGCTTCTTGCAGATATAAAAAAACTTATTAAGTCTAGATTGTAAAATCATTACGGCCTATGTATTTCTACTCTATAGTCCCACATATTCGAATTTGAGAAGTTTTTAGTTACCTTCTAATAGAGTCCAGTCAATATCCTGGTTCTCTGGCTTAGTTAGTGCTGGGTATTTATTAAACAGGTTAGCCACGAAAGCTAAGTTGAGTTTGGGGTTTCCACTGACAACATCAGCAGGGGTAACAAACTGTCTGCAACCTAATTTATCTGCTTGTTGAAGCATACTCTCGGCTCTCTTCAAATCATCTGTTTCCTGTTGAAACAAAATAGGAAGACTTTGTCAAAGGCCATACTAAAAATGTAGAAAATGTCCCCACAATCATAGTCTGGGTATACAGTTCTACTTTCTTTTAGCCAACATATGGTACTTATTATAAAATTGTTTTGAATGCAAAAAAAAAAAAAAAAAAAAGTTAGCGCTGTTAGAGGTGCAGTACTTTTAATACACACTAGATGGCGCCAGATCACATACCAAACTACAGAGTACATTTAACTAAATTGCATTAAGAAAGAAGTTATGTAAAAGCTTGGGGGAAACTCCCAGATTTTGTTTGAAAATCTGTAGAGAAAACATATACATTCACCATCTTCACTTTCTCCAGTTCCACTTTTCCTTTTTTCCTTCTCAATAGGAAAACAGCTTCAATTCTCCTTTTAAGCCATCTCAAGTTAAATATTCAGATAGTTTCAGTAGAATTTTTTTCAAATGTACTTATCTACAATGAATCTCTACTAATTATTAAATGTGAAAGGGTATTAACTGTAGTCCTACTTAAGTCTCATTTAGAAAATAGTGTTCATTTTCTGTAAATTGTGGGTTCATTCTCCTCAACCTGGCTTATTTTGTTTTGCTGATTTACTACTTTCTGCTTTGGAGTTTCTCCTTTTCTCTACTGGCTCTCAGCTGAACTTCACTGAGGCTTCTGGGTACTGTGCATTAGGTCAATGAGCTTCATGACAGAGTCGACTCCTTGGAACTCAGGAACCTCTGGGGCTGTGTTATGCAGCAGAAGGAACTGGAAAGGAGGGCACTGTTGGAGAGCCAGCTAGAGAGAGAGGAAGTTGTGCTGAGCTGTGGAAGTCGGCTCCCCTGGCTGAGGGAGAAGATAGATACCTTCATTCAGTGCATGTTCAAATCCCAAGGGAAATGCTTGTGAACTGTTGCTTGAATTGAGGAGAAGCAGAGAATCTATTTTTACTGATTTCTTTTGAGCATAGGGAGAATGGTGGAAGGCAAGACCAAGGATTAATCTCAGGGAACTGAAGGATTAAAAAAGGACGAAGGGAAGGGATTTTTTCCATTACAAAGATCAAGAGAAAAAAGTTAAACTGAAATTGAAAAAAGGTGAAACTGTTCAGAGTTAAAATTAGGCCTTGGTTGGACGTGGTGGCTCACGCTTGTAATCCCAGTACTTAGGGAGGCCGAGGCAGGAGGATTGATTGAGCCCAAGAGTTTGAAACTAGCCTGGCCAACATGGCGAAACCTCGATTCTTGAAAAAAAAAAAAAAGGCCCTAAAGAAGGTGTAAAGCGGAAAAAGGTGAAGGACACTGAAAACCATGAGAATAGCATGAGCAAAGGCACCTGGGTGGTGCTGGGAAGGAAGGTTGGGGTGGGGAATACAGACTTTTGGGGAAATAACACTGGATAGATTTTAGAGCAAGATTTGTATGGTGAGTGCCAAGCAGAACATTTCAGACTGAATTCTAGAGTCAACAGAAGAATCCTTGTCGGATTCTGAAGAGGGAAGAGACAAAAGAGTGTTTTAAGATCAATTGGATTGACTAGAGAAGGGGTGTATCAGAATCAGTTAGTATACTGATGCCATTTACCCTGGTATCAGATCACATGGCTAGCCATCCCAGACAGCTCCCTTCTTGGACAAGATGGCCCCTCATTCCTACCAAGAGTGACCTGAGCTGAAGAGTTTTGCATTTAACATACAGACAGAAATATAAGCACACAAGTCAGTTACAAATTCAGTTCTGGTAAGGGCAGCATAAAAATGGTTTAGCCAATGTAATCCACTCCATCCTATGGCATAATAGGATAGATATATGGATTTTGTTAATTAGTAGCATGCATTCCATATCTAATAGGTACAAAAACCACAGATTCCTAGAAACTTGGGACTAAATAGTCCAGTCTAACTCCTTACTTTATGGATGAACAAAGTGAAATCCAATTTTGAGAAGGAACTTGCCCAAGGTCACTAAACAAATTAGTGACATAACCAGGGAACATGGTCTCTGAGAGTGATTCCTTAAATTAGATTTCATAGATTGGGAGTTTGTAAAACATAATCACATTACTCTCAACACAGGAATATGAATATATGTATATATGAATATACAGTCACTAAATCTATTACTGTGGTTGTAATCCAAATACTTGGAAAAGGTTAGCTTCTAGTTGCTTATTTCCCCATACTTGTTTTGAATATTTTATGCCATTCACATAAATCAATACCACAACAACGATGGAATTCACTAACAATCAAAATAAATAAAAGCTAGTTTTCTGGCCTCTGAATTACATGTACAGTAATACATTTTAAAATAATGCTTAAAATTGCCAACTACACTTCATACAATTATAAAAATTATTGTATTTATAAGAAATTGACAATAATTTTGGAAGATTGTAGAATTCAAAAGAGCACTTATACTTACATTGAAACCTGACATGTTAATATCTATCCGTGGTTCACCTTCCTTTTGTCCTTTTGGTGCGATTTGATTGAGAAGATGGAAATAGGCTTTGGAATCCTACAAAGAATTGAAAATGTCAGTGAGATCACAGTGACAAGGAATGAATGTATCCTATTGTCCCATGTTTGGAAGCCTATTTGCATTGGACTTTTTGAGAATATATGGCACAAATCTCTCTGCCTTCTAATTTAACAGGTGTCTTCCCCAGAAAAGTCCATCTATCTGGCCTTATATCTGTCTTGCATTTGGATGAACTGGATTTTGACATGACTTCACAATTATTAAAGTCATCGATACAATAATGCTAATAAACATATAACCAGTTCTGTACCTTCACTGAATTACTGAAGTCAATAAGCTTGATAGACAAAACAAGCATTTAAAAAAGTAGAAGAGCAGAAATCCAGGAAGCATAGAAGAAAGAGAAAATAAACAGGTTATACCATTACAAAGCATAATGAATATACCACACCTATGAAGAAGTGATTAGCTATGTTATAGATGTATTAAATTGTAAATTTAAATGACAAAAGCATTAAATGATAAACATTTTAGTTGCTAAAATAACACTGAACCCTCTATGATCTGAATGTACTTAAAAAAACAAACGTCTCTTTTCGTTTTAAACCCCTGGACTAAATCACTTGAATGTTGTTTTCTTAGAATCCCAACACTGAAAACAATGGGGTTTGCTCACAGTCAACATGAATTCAGGTTGTGTGGACAACTCCACAAAACACAGCTTGAAAACCATTGTACTCGCACAAACGCTTATTAAGAGCCTTCACACACGTGCCAAGTAAATTCCTGCATCTTTGGAATGCTAGAGGACAGGAATTTAAGTGAAGGTTCCTTAATCCTGCCATATGTGAAGACCACCTTCCAGGTATGATATTAATAGTTTCCTGTTACTGGGCTTTGAAGGTCCAGACAGGCTATGAAGAAGTGTTTCTCATAGTCTGTGTGCATACTAACACCTGAGGAAGTTGCTCAATATGTGAATTACTGAATCCAATTCCTGAGCTACCAAATATAAATGTCTGGGAGCTGCCCAGAAAGGTGCCTTTTAAATCAGCTACCCAAGTGAGTTTGAAACTTGGTGCCATAAATGATTCTAAGAATGGGGGAAAATCAGGTGATTGAAAGCTATTTCAGAGCAATTCTTAAATAGCCAACTCTGATCCTATCATTCGGGGGGGCATAGCATTTACCTCTTAAGGAATAGTGTACTACAGCTGTGAAAGTGCTTTCGCTTCCAATTACTTGCTAAAGCTACATAAACAATTTATAATCTAAACCTATGGTCTTGAGAAGAACAAGTAAAGAGCAGACCCAGCAAAATCTGTATTTAGTACCCTGAAAACGGCTTTACAGGTGAAAATTTGAACTTGAATACAGATAAACTGGAAGTTGGTTTCCGCATTACCAAACAATTATTTCCTTTTTAAAAATATTCACGGCCGGGCGCGGTGGCTCACGCCTGTAATCCCAGCACTTTGGGAGGTCGAGGCGAGCGGATCACGATGTCAGGAGATCCAGACCATCCTGGCTAACATGGTGAATCCCCGTCTCTACTAAAAATACAAAAAAAATTAGCCAGTCGTGGTCGCGGGTGCCTGTAGTGCCAGCTACTCAGGAGGCTGAGGCAGGAGAATGGCGTGAACCTGGGAGGCGGAGCTTGCAGTGAGCCAAGATGGCGCCACTGCACTCCAGCTTCGGCGATAGAGCGAGACTCCGTCTCAAAAACAAAAAAAACAAAAAAACAAAAAAAAAATCAATCAGACTTGGTGGTGTGGACCTGTAGTCCCAGCTACTTGGGAGGCTGAGGTAGGAAGATCGCTTGAGCGTGGGAGGTCAAGGCTTCAGTGAGCCATGTTAGCACCACTGCACTACAGCCTGGGTGACGAAGTGAGACCCTGTAACAACAACAACAACAAAAAACCTGGCCAAACATATTGTATAATTAAAAGAGAGGGCAGGGTCAGTTGGTCTTATAATTTTGGGGCTATTCTTAATTTTCATGGATGAAATCAGTAGTACAGGCAACTCACTGCTTCCTCTCATCACTGAACAAAATCATATGATCGCCTATGCATAGTACTGTTTTCACAGCCTTGCTGGTCAGTAACGTCTGATGAAGATCCTTAAGTTTTTTCCCTGTGTACCAACATCTGGATGTCAGACAGAATTAAGGCAGTTAAGGAGAACTCCACACAATGTTTGCTATGGTAATATTGGCCCTCTCTGCATGAGAAGCCAAAGGCAACATGTAATAAATGTCTTCATTGTTAGTTTTCCCCCACTGCTCATGATGAACAGTGAGTAAAAAAAAAATTCAATTCAATGCAAGAAATATGAGGGTCTTGTATGTGCCACATACTATGTTATAGGTTGGCTTTAGTAGGAGGGCCCTGGAGCAGGGGCTGAGGTAGGATACACAGACATAAATAAGAGCTCATCACTATCCTCGAGGAACTCACAACTAAAGGTAGGATAAAATGAGAGGAGAAGCCAAATAAAAATGGTTAAGAGGACATCGTGAGGCCCTTCCTCTCTCTTCTAGGTGTGTTTACTAACAGGTACACTGAGGCCTGGGAAAGGCAGTTAAGAATGGAATAGTCATGTCCTATTCTTTAATACTCCATGTTTAACAATCGGCAGAATATAACAAATTAGCATTATAATGATAAATTAGCATAATATTTTTACCTTTTTCCACAAAATAAAACATAGGTGCTAATGCTCCTTATCTGGCTCTACTTCTCTTCTAAAATCTACCTTCAGGGCCAAGAGGCAACAAGGCTTGGTGATACAGTGTTAGGATTTTCCCTCTGTTAAGCTGGGATGAAATCTTCCAGCTATTATATCCCCCCAAAATGTTGTGGCTCTTTGAACAGTTACCTTGATGTCAGCACTAAAGTTGTTAATTTTTTGCCAGCCCGAGTTTTCCAAATGAAAGTTTGCCCATCTAAGCAGAAGCTCTTCTGGAGACAATTTCATAAGTTCCTCCAAAGTCTCACCATCTCGGAGCAAAGCAGCCAAGGCTAGAAGAAAAAAAAAATCCCACAGTCATTATATGACATAATAATGGTCATGCCAAGTTCATTCAGTCTTTTGACACTGTTAAGTAATAGAGGTGCAAAAACTACTATGACATAGCTCCTGGTTTCAAGATACTCAAAATCTACTCAAAAAGATAAATATATAATATATATAATAACATAATACTACAATTTATTCTTTTCTCTGTTATTCTTCACATTCCAAATACCAAATGAGGTTATGGCCTTTAAGCTTAATGGAAGCTTCACATTATGTCATATGTTTGTATAAATTGTTCTTATTTAACACTTCTAAAGTCAAGGATTTGGGGAAAAATGTTTAAAATTTGGGGATCTTTTACTTAGCCTTGTGATTAAAGTCAAAGATTCTGAGAAAGATATTTAACATTTGGGAATCTTTTACTTAACCTGTTGATTAAAGTAGTCTAGAAACACTGTGGTATTTGTATTTAAGTATAATTAATCAATTAATTCTTGAAGGCTCAAGCCTATTTTAACAGGAATATAATTCAACCTTATATTTTCTTTTTCTTTTCTTTCTTTTGAAAGAGTCTTGGACTACTGACCAGGCTGGAGTGCAGTGGCATGATTTTGGCTCACTGCAACCTCTGCCTCCCGGGTTCAAGCGATTCTACTGCCTCAGCTTCCCGACTAGCTGGGACTACAGGCGCACGCCACCATGCCCAGCTAATTTTTCTATTTTAAATAGAGACGGGATTCCATCATGTTGGCCAGTGTGGTCTCCAACTCCTGGCCTCAAGTGATCCACCCGTCTCAGCCTCCCAAGGTGCTGGGATTACAGGCGTGGTCCAACACACCCGGTTGCAACCTTACATTTTTTTTGTCGTTGTTTTTCGTTTCTCTCTCTCTTTCTTTCTTTCTTTCTTTCTTTCTTTCTCTCTCTCTCTCTCTCTCTCTCTCTCTCTCTTTCTTTCTTTCTTTCTTTCTTTTTTAGACAAAGAGTCTCGCTCTTTCACCCAGGCTGGAGTACAATGGCACAATCTCAGCTCACTGCAACCTCCGCCTCCCGGGTTCAAGCAATTCTCCTGCCTCAGCTTCCCGAGTAGCTGGGACTACAGGTGCGTGCCACCACACCTGGCTAATTTTTTGTATTTTTAGTAGAAACGGGGTTTCACCATGTTAGCCAGGCTGTGATTGTGCCACTGCACTCCAGCCTGGGTGACAGAGTGAGACCCTGTCTCCAAAAAAGAAGATGGTGCAAAATGGTGGGGCTGAGGGTGGTAATGGGGTAGAAGTTGTGTAGGCAGAACAGAAAAAAATAATCAAGTTTGAGGACTTCAGGAAAGCTCCTTAATCTCTCTGTGCTTTTGTGTCATTATTGCAAAATGAACTGTAAAGTGCCAGACAAATGTGAATTACTAGTAAAGAAGAGAGTCATGTAATTAGACTATTTTCCTGAATAACTCTATAGCATTACCTTATGTTCATTCTAGTTATCACCATTTAATCACCTCCATTAAGTGAGAGCATGAAAGTCTGCATGACTAGAAAAAAATAACCAATAAACAACTTCCAGAATGACTGCGTTCCATTACCTTCATTCCTGCTTAATTCAATGTCAGCAAACAAACCGATCTTAATGATCTGCCAAAGCAGTCCCAAAACCAGATGAGGTTTCCCAGCCCTCAAATCTTCTGCACCAATGTTCACAACATGACACCCAATGGCAGAAGCAGAGTTCAGTGCCAAGTTCAAGTTTTCCTGCAAGACAGCCAAATTACACACTTGCTTCTTGACCTTTCCATTTTTTAGCAGTCTACTTTCTCCCTTCACTGAAAATAACATTCAATGAGGAAATTAATACCTGTATTAATTTCATCCATATAGGTGTCACAAAAAACAAATTCTAGATTTTTGTGTTAGAAAGCCTAGCTAAGACAGATTTCAGCCTTATTGCTATTGCCTTTTGCAGAACCTCAGGAGAAGTTAACTTTGTATTTTTATTTGGTACCTTTTGAAGTATGCTGGCACTAAAGGAAAAGGCTGAGTACCACAGTAAATATATCCATGTGAGTAAAGTGTTATCATCCCAAAAATGCCCAAATGGGTGAGAGACAATCAGTACTGCATATGCCCAAAAGAGTTTTAGAAGTTATCAATGTCCACATCCCAAGAGGTGCTCTTCCCTGAGGGAATTTTGCTAATAATCTAATATTCACTTGATAGGAAAAAAAATGCTCCATTCCTTAATCACACCAGTTAATTAAGAGCTTTTATACTTCTGCTTATCTCTGTAGTGCTTGAACACATTATGAAATGAAAAGAACATGGGGCTTTGAAATTAGAATGGGATTTGAACCTCAGTTCCAACATTACTCTCAGGCAAACTCAGAAACCTTTCTGAGTCCCAGTTCTGTCTGTATAATTTGGATAACAATCCCACACTCAACAGTTTTTACAAGGATTTATTGGGAGCCTACAGAGTGTGGAAGCTGAAGTCTGTAGAACAGGTCCTCAAACAGTAATTTCATGTTAAAGGGAGGGGAGAACAATGCATACCTGAATGATGAAGGGTGTAAGTTTCTTCTTGTTGATTGCTCTTTCATCAATGGTATCAGGAACTGAAAGGTTAATCATTTTACTGAAACAAAAATAAAAAGTTGATTTTAAAAAAGAAGAGTTGATTTACTTTTATAAAGTGGCTGTAAACATTTACAAGTATGTTAAAGCTTACTATAAAACCTTTCATGTACTCTAAAAAATGCAACTAGATGAGTTTTATCATGTTGATCATAATAAACTACACATATGGAAAATAAAAATTAAAAAAAAAAAAAGACCAAGGCCTGATGTGGTGGCTCATCTCTATAATTCCAGCCCCAGCACTTTGGGAGGCTGAGGCAGGAGGACTGCTTGAGGCCAGGAGTTCCAGACCAGCTTGGGCAATATAGTGAGACTCTGTCTCTACAAAAAAGATAAAAAAATTAGCCGGGCATGGTGGCATGTGCCTGTAGTACTAGTTACTCAGGAGGCTGAGGAAAGAGGATAGCTTGAGCCCAGGAGTTCAAAGTTACAGTGAGCTACGATCACACCATTGCACTCCAGCCTGGGCAACAGAGCTAGACCCTGTCTTAAAAAAAAAAAAAAAAAAAAAAAAAAAACCCTGGCCAGGCATGGTGGCTCATGCCTGTAATTCCAGCACTTTGGGAGGCCAAGGCAGGTGGATCACCTGAGGTCAGGAGTTGGAAACCAGCCTGGCCAACACGGGAAAACCCTGTCTCTACTAAAAATACAAAAATTAGCACAGCATGGTGGCACACACCTGTAGTCCCAGCTAGTTGGGAGGCTGACACAGAAGAATCACTTGAACCTGGGAGGTGGAGGTTGAAGTGAGCAGAGATTATGCCACTGCACTTCACCCTGGGCAATACAGCAAGATGCTGTTTAAAAAAAAAAAAAAAAAAACCAAAAAGACCAAAATATGTGTATAGCAGATGGGTATCTCTGAGCAGAGGATTGTAACATGCTTTCTCTTTTATTTATTTTTAAATTTTTCTCATTCTTTTATGAAAATAACTTGGGATATTGAAAACAAAACTTGGGCCAGGTACAGTGTGGCTCACGCCTGTAACCCTAGCACTTTGGGAGGCCAAGGAGGGCAGATTGCTTGAGCTCAAGAGTTCAAGTCTAGCCTGAGCAAGATGGTGAAACCCCATCTCTACAAAAAATTTAAAAAAAAAAAAAATTAGCCAGGCATAGTGGTGTGTGCTTGTAGTCCTAGCTACTTTGGAGACTGAAGTGGGAGGACTGATTGAGCCAAAGAGGTCATGGCGGCAGCAGTGAGCCATGACTGAATCACTGCACTCCAGCCTGGGTGACAGAGCAAGACCCTGTCTCAAAAAAAAAAAAAAAAAAAAGTGGAGGGAGAACTTTATTGAATATATTTTAAATATATAAAATCCTGCATTGAAAATGAGTCCTTTCCACAAAACAGTACAATTAGTTGAGCATGAGATTCTTTCATTCACCAAATGTTTACTGAGTGCCTCAACAATAAGCCAGACACTATATTTGGTGCTGGTAGTACAGTGGAGAGAGAAAGATTAGGTAGGCTATAGTCTGTGACTCATTAGGAAAAAACTCATTTGGTAAAATCTAGATTTAGACTTTAACATTTTATTTTTTATTTTATTACTTTTTAGAGACAGGGTCTAACTCTGTCGCCTGGGCTGCAGTACAGAGGCCCAAATCATAGCTCAAATCACTGCAGCCTCGAACTCCTGGGCTCAAGGGATCCTCCAACCTCAGCCTCCAAGTACCTGGGATTACAAGTGTGAGCCACTATGCCTGGTTCTAACATATTAGATGTTCATAATACTGCCCTAATATACATAAAGAAAGCCATGCTTCTTTCCATGCAAAATTTAAATCTTAAATAGTTCAATATGATTATCTCTTATTATTTTTATATTATTTATTTTTTGAGTTCTGCAGGGTGAGTTCCCCAGAGAGAAAAACTGGCAGTCTTCTCTCTGTATTAAAACACAAGGGAGGCCGGGCACAGTGGTTCATGCCTGTAATCCCAGCACTTTGGTAGGCTGAGGCGGGAGGATCACTTGAAGTCAGGAGTTCGAGACCAGTCTGGCCAACATGGTGAAACCCTGTCTCTACTAAAAATACAAAAATTAGCTGGGTGTGGTGGTGAGCACCTGTAGTCCTATCTACTCGGGAGGCTGAGGCACAAGAATCGCTTGAACCTGGGAGGTGGAGGCTGCAGTGAGCTGAGGTCACGCCACTGCACCCCAGCCTGGGCGACAGAGCAAGGCTCCATCTCAGAAACAAAAACAAAAACAAAACACACACATGGGAGATTATGTCTTCACTGCCTATAAATGGAACACAAAGGAAATGTATATATGTATTTTTATTTCTTAGACAGACAGGGTCACCCAGGCTGGAGTTCAGTGGTGCAAATCCTGACTCACTGCCGCCTTGTACTCCTGGGCTCAAGTGATCCTCCTGCCTCAGCCGCTCAAGTAGCTGGGACTAAGGGCATGCAACCCCATATTGGGTTAATTTTTAAATTTTTTGTAGAGACAGGGTCTTGTTTTGTTGCCCAGACTGGACCTAACTCCTGGCCTTCAGCAATCTTGCTGCCTCAGCCTCCCAAAGGGCTGGGCATAAGCCACCATGCCCAACCTATCTTACATTTTTAAAATCAGCTTTTCAAACAAACAAAATGACCCTATTGCAAAAAGAAGAATTGTATATACTATAATATATACTGTCAGCCGGGCGCAGTGGCTCATGTCTGTAATCCCAGCACTTTGGAAGGTTGAGGCGGGCAGATCACCTGAGGTCTGGAGTTCGAGACCAGCCTGACCAACATGGAGAAACCCCATTTCTACTAAAAAAAAAAAAAAAAAAAAAAAAAGCCGGGCATGGTGGTGCATGCCTGTAGTCCCAGCCACTCAGGAGGATGAGGCAAGAGAATGGCTTGAACCTGGAGGCGGAGGTTGCAGTGAGGCGAAATCGCACCATTGCACTCCAGCCTAGGCAACGAGAGCGAAACTCCGTCTCTCTCTCACACACACACTCTCTCTCTCTCTCTATATATATATATAGTCATCTGAAATATGTCAACTGTACTACCCTAAGCACTTTGTATGTAGTAATTTACTTAATGCTCACAACAGCCCTGTGAGATAAGTATAATAATGGGGAGATGATAATAGACGGAAACTGAAATGCAAAGGGGTTGAGTATCATGAGTGGCAGTCGTACTCTGAAGTGTCATACTCTGAAGAGTGGCAGGACTGAATAGAAAGAACTGAGGCAGACTGATTATGGAGCATGCTATTAACTACTGTGTGACACTGCCTCTATAAACTGGAACATCGACTGACAGTGTTGATAATCTTGTGTTATGTCTGCCAAGATGCTGTTGGCTGTGGGGCAGCAGCAGTGGCAAAAGCATTTTTTAGAAATAGGTCATTGGAGAGTGAGAACTGAAGAGTAGCCTCTTTTTTTCTTTTGGAAGCTGTGGTACTTCAGAATAAACAGACACTGACATACTTAAGTTCAACAAAGTTGTAATGTTCTGCTGGCTTGGTGTTGAGAAGAAAATAGGTAGCTTCCCTATAAAGAGGTTGTCGATCTATGGCTGAATTTTAGATTCATGGACAGACCTAGAGATTAAATCAAAAAGGCAGAAACTGGGTAATTTTCCATTCTAATTATTTCTTGAGGTGAATCTGTCAAGCATGCAGAAACAAATATATCAATTATATGGATGGCTATTTTTGGATATCTGGATATAAAACAAGCTAACATCTTACCAAAGCACAATTCCATCACCAACAGCTTTGAACAGGTCATCGGTGTTAGGGTTCATTGGTATAACATGTCTACAATCAGGATCATTTTCCAAAGCTTTGTTTATCCAGTTAACAAAAGCATATTTTTCTTCCTCTAAAATTATGTTAAATAACAAGACATTAGTTCATACTCTAGGTTATTAACTATTTGACTCCAAAGCCTAAAATAGTTGTGCAGTAGCGCTGAAAGTTAATGTGTCAGAAACATGTGGTAATTCTGTGTGGAAACCCAGACACTTGGATGCAACACAGTGGTTATTAGGTATTACAAAATTAAGAAAAAAAAATAGAACACGTTAACCGGTACTCAGAAAAGTTACAAAATTCCTTAAAAATTACACTTATATTATTGTATAATGCACTGTAATAAAGCCTATCATTACATGGATTGTATCCTGTCTCTTGCAAGCTAACAAAGCCATACAATAAATACTTATAATGCCTTTATGACAAGTATTAGTCTCAAGCCTAAATACATGTCATAAAGGACTTCTACTTTATTCTTAATTAGAAGGTAATGTTTTCCTAGAGCCCTTTCTTGACATTACAGCAACCATCCCACTTAGCACATTGTGTTAACCTATTGCATATGAAATGATTACCTGAGTAAGAATGCTGTGTTCCTTCGCTGGACAACTCTGAAGTTCCGCCCAGAGCACAAATACCTTCTTTCCTGTTGATTGCTTTGCGGAAGGTCTTGGCAATATCACTACTTTTTACCTCTTGAAAAATCTATTAATTAAAGTAATTTTGTTGATTCACAATTAATTTCAAATTACATACAATAAGCATATTTATATTCTTTTATATCTTGATCACTTACGTTTTTCCCATAGCTGATGTTAAAAGATATAAAAAATTGGGCTTGAGTTTTTGAAATGCTAAACAAGTACTACGATACTGCTGCTGAAAATGAAGCACCAGAATGTCAATTGCACACACTTGTCAAAAACATTAAGTGCTACATGCATTGAATCCACTTTAACCAAAAACTAATGTGGTTCAAAGGCACAGGTAAATCTGCTAATTTTCCACAAACAAGGAAGGCTTTATTCTTTTCCTGGAGAGAAAACATTGAAGAATCCCCCTTCTTTAATAAAAATTATTTTTTTTCTGGCCGGGCGCGGTGGCTCAAGCCTGTAATCCCAGCACTTTGGGAGGCCGAGACGGGCGGATCACGAGGTCAGGAGATCGAGACCATCCTGGCGAACACAGTGAAACCCCGTCTCTACTAAAAAAATACAAAAAACTAGCCGGGCGAGGTGGCGGGCGCCTGTAGTCCCAGCTACTCGGGAGGCTGAGGCAGGAGAATGGCGTGAACCCGGGAGGCGGAGCTTGCAGTGAGCTGAGATCCAGCCACAGCACTCCAGCCTGGGCGACAGAGCGAGACTCCATCTCAACAACAACAACAACAAAAATTATTTTTAAAAAATTTTTTTGTTATACTTTAAGTTCTAGGGTACATGTGCACAACGTGCAGGTTTGTTACATATGTATACATGTGCCATATTGGTGTGCTGCACCCATTAACTTGTCATTTACATTAGATATATCTCCTAACACTATCCCTCCCCCTCCCCCCACCCAATAAAAATTGTTGATGCAAAGAAAGATAAAATTTTATGATCTAACCGAAAAACTATTTTACAGTATAATGGGGTAGCTTATTAAGAATTCATTAAATCAAAAGTTACAGAATAATATGGTTAAAAAAAGTGTTAAGCTGGTAGTAATAGATGACTATCAAGAATAAATACCAAAAAGAAGCTTTTCAGTGATTGTCTTATTGGGGCATTTAAGAAGTCCAGCTTCTCTTCACAGTAAGGAACATTCTAATTATACAAAAGCAAGTTATAACAAAGTAAGTTTCACATCCTAGTACTGTGTAACCATCTGATTGGACATTCTAAAGTTCTGTCTATATTTTTGTGAGGTATTGGAATTTACCTAATTCCAAATGTGTTCCTGATCCACCAATGCGCATGGCTAAATTAGTCAAAGCCAGTAAAACAGGAGCAAGATGTAGAAGCTGTATACAACTTTCTTTAAATGGTGTTTAGAACCCCATTTAAGTGGATTCATTGAAAGAAAACTTAAGACTTAATGGAAAAGTTGCTGAACAAATGCAATTCAAAGACCTTTAACATTCGTGACAAATATGTATTCACATACACATCTCAGGAGGATGCAGCCTATGTCTGCAGTTCACAGAACAGGGTTATAATATACATAACAGTTCAGGTTGTATGTGTCAGAGCAGGCACGAGCAGAAGCAGAAATCCAGCCCAAGCTATACTAACCAAGCCTTGTGTCTTGCACAGGACTGTGTCAGGCCGAAAGGAGTGCCTTGTTGTATTTCATCTTTCCAGGAAGGCACCTTTTTGTAATTAATCCATCTAGAGAAAGTGACTTTTAGTAACTGGTAGAAAAGTTGCTGTATGTGTTGTCAGTAGCCCTATTACTTAGTCATCTTTTCCTGTTGCCTTTCTTAAATCCTAACTTTCTTTGGACTTACAAATACAATTCTGTTTGAGAGAATAGTTAGTAAGCAGTTAAATTTTACAAAATCAAGCTTACTATTTCCATAGCTGCGATTCTGTGCTAGCTATACTGGTAATTTTGGAGGTAGAATTTTAGAATAAATGTCTGTGTGTGTCTATGTTTGTATATGTATGCAGACACACACATACGCACTACTCTAAATACTACACACAACCAATGAAATCACCCTTCCTGCTCTATGGCCATTATACTGACTTCTAAGTATCAACAGTGAGGAGCTGATGCACACACTTCAGGCAGTTTTCAAATTATTAAAATATTTTTATTTACAATGTGATGTTTTAGTTCAACTGTACGTTAACTGTGATGCATTTTGATCCCATAGCTCTCCTTTTGATAACAATGCACCTGCTCTGTGAAAAGACAATAGTCACTAGTCTACTTCTTTCTGTACTCTACTTCATTTAGTGAAACATTGTCTAATAAGTTAAAATCTGAAAGGTGTGCATTTCTTCATGCCTAACATACCAAAGTCCCTGCAATGACAAAAGTGTTACAGCTTCAGAATGAGATATGTAAAGTTATTTTTCCTATTACAAGTGCTTCTGCTTCGAGGATCTTTTACTTCTAAAACTTAGGTTGTTTCAATTATCGTGATTTCAGCTAAAAAATAAATCCAAATTTGTTTATGTCACAGAAAAAAGGATTAATTCGTATTTAAAAAAGAGAACGTCTGGGAATTCGAATTAATAACTAGAACTAGCAAAGTAGGCTGGGCACGGTGGCTCACATCTGTAATCCCAGCACTTTGGGAGGCCGAGGTGGGTGGATCACTTGAGGCCAGGAGGAGTTCAAGACCAGCCTGGCCAACTTGATGAAACCCCATCTCTACTAAAAATACAAAAATTAGGTGGGCATGGTGGTGCATGCCTGTAACCCCAGCTACTCAGGAGGCTGATGCATAGAATCACTTGAACCCAAGAGGCAGAGTTTGCAGTGAGCCAAGATGGTGCCACTGTACTTCAGCCTGGGCAAGAGAGCAAGACTCTGTCTCAAAAGAAAAAAAAAAAGGAAAATAAATTAAAAAAATATATACATATATATAGAATGTCTCTGCTATATATCCTAATGCAATTACTTATGTAGCTCTAGTAAAACTCCTTCTTATGCTTGGCAATGAAATGCAAAGTTGTAATTAAGTTTGCTAATTTTCAAAGGTCTTGCAAAAGTTACATGACCTTCATTTTCTAAATTGTTTCAAATAAATTATTCCAGCTAAGCTTAAACTTTTAGTTTCACAGTATTTTCTTCTATTCCTTGGATTTTAAAGAAGTAAAAATGGGCTGGGTGCAGTGGCTCATGCCTGTAATCCCAGCACTTTGGGAGGCTGAGGTGGGCGGATGACTTGAGGTCAGGAGTTTGAGACTAGCCTGACCAACATGGAGAAACCCCGTCTCTACTAAAAACACAAAATTAGCTGGTCGTGGTGGCGCATGCCTGTAATCCCAGCTACTCTGGAGGCTGATGCAGAAGAATCCCTTGAACCCAGGAGGCAGAGGTTGCAGTGAGCCGAGATCACGTCATTATACTCTAGCCTGGGCAACAAGAGTGAAACTCCATGTCAAAAAAAAAAAAAAAAAAAAAAAAAAGTAGAAAAGATAAGAAAGAACTGAGATTTGTATGTCTGTGACATTGATTCACTACAAAAGAATTTGCATTTGACTTTCTACTTTCGTAAAGAAATCGCTTAAGTGGATGATAAAACTATTTGAGTACAAGCTTTGGCTTAACAAGAAATCTCTGAAATCAGAGATAGCACAAGGCTGACTACTGTGCTGGAGTCTTCTCAATGAATCTTTTCAAAGCTGCCCGTTGTGATACTAATGAGCTCACTGTTTTGTGCTGTTTTCTCTCCACAAGGAAAGACTTGCTTTATCATCTGTGAGCTAACTCCTGCTGTACTTTTCTCAAGAAGCAATATCCACTCTTGATCTATACATCCTTTTCAGTGTCCTTTATGGAATATACATGTTTTTTATTCCTTTTATTAAGTTTCACCGCCTTTCTCTCAAAGACGCTCAGCAACTGGCTAACTTCTTTTGACCCCAGAGTCAGCTCAACACAGGACAAGTGGCCAAACCAAAACAATCCAGAGGCATATGACTGAAGAAAGAAAGATTTCAGAAAGAATTGCAAAAAAAAAAAATTGACTGGCTTCCAGTGTTTGGGGCTTATTTCCAAAATGTTTCCAAAGAGGCAGGTTTGAATTTTTCCATTATTTTGGAATGTCTTGTGGGCCTAAACTTAGTAATATTTGAAAAACATAACTTCTTTAAAAAAAAAAAAAAAGGAGTAACTACCCCAACAACTAACACATACAGCATTTACTATATGTCCAAGACTGTTCTGGGCAGCTTACTTCTCTGCTGAAAGTGCCATACTAGTTTAACAATCAAAGAAAAAAGTCCTATTATCTTGTAAGCATAAAAATCCAGTATTTTTGGTTTTGAAGTGCTAAGAATTTTAAAAAGCAGGGTATTAAATTTAATTTTCACCTTTAAAGTTTACATACATATAATTTTGGGACTGTTTTTTGCCATACACACGCACACACGCGCGCGCGCACACACACACACACACACACACACTTCTCTGAAATTAACATAAACTGTTTTTGTTTGTAGTTTGGTTTGCAATTAACATCCCTTAAGCAACAATTCAAAGAAAAAGCAAAAACCTAACAAGCAAGAACATGTTTATTTCTATTTCCTTATGCTAATATCTGACAGGAATAACATGATTTCTATTTCTTGGATAACTAAGCTCTACCCATATTTTGTTTGACAATTTGTAAGATGTTTCACTGATGACAAAGCAGATGGGTGTGGACAGACATTTGGTTAATACAGTCATAGTAGTAGCATCTGAAACTTCAGGCAGATTACTTTACTGTCCTTGATATTTCAAATTTCTTGAATAGCGGGGAGGTAGTGGAAAAAGCCACTAGTCCTCTGTGTAATATTGGGCAAAAAGGAAAAATCACTTCCTTTTTCAGAAATCCAAGTTTGCTTGTTTCTTTTCATTTGAAAAGTGTAGGAATGTAAATATAATGATTCCTTCCAATTCTAAAATGTATATTCTAACCTAAAATGTCCTCACGAATGTTGTTTTCTTAAAGCCCTGGTGTTGCCAAAATTATTGTGCATGTTCTTTACTTTCAAAGAATATACCAAGGCAATCACACCTCCTCCCTTAAAAGCCACAAATAGCTGTGTAGAAACTACATTTCAAAATCTACAAATTAACAATTTGCCCAAGATCATTTTCAAAGACATTTTCACAATTTTGTCCTTAATAATAATGACACACTGCAAATCCTATTGATTTTGATCTGTTCTTTCTAATATATTAAAAAATTCTGAGCAATAAATTTTATCAAAAACAGCCAATCATAGTTAACTGCTGCTCTGAGCTACTTTAAATTCACAATTAACCATGCAGTTAAAAGGGTAGCAAGTGATACACCAGAAAACATGCAAGTGCTCAAATTGCAAATAAACTGCAACTTACTATTGAACACAGAATTCAAAACAAAAGGCTTTGGCCATAACTGGAGACAAAAAAATGGTGGGAGAAAATCAGTATTTCAAAAGAAAATGGCAGGAACTATATCATTATAATTATGACACAAGTCTGCTTCTTTTTGTTTTTTTCTTTTGAGACGGAGTCTCGCTCTGTTACCAGGCTGGAGTGCAGTGATCTCGGCTCACTGCAACCTCCAACTTCCTGGTTCAAGCGATTCTCCTGCCCTAGCCTCCCAAGTAGCTGGAATTACAGGCACGCACCACCACACCCAGCTAATTTTTGTATTTTTAGTAGAGACCGGGTTTCACCATGTTGGCCAGCATGGTCTCCATCTTCTGACCTCGTGAGCCGCCCGTCTTGGCCTCCCAAAGTGCTGGGATTACAGGCATGAGCCACCGTGCCCGGCCGACAAGTGTGCATTTTAAAAACAATCACAAAACGCTGTCAGCTGAGTAGGCATCATTACTTGGTCAATTTGCTTCTTGAACTACTACGGTGTCCTAAAGGTGTTAATTCTAATTGAAAAAACATTTCAAAATTTCACTTGCTATGGTGAGCCACAGTTACTGATAGGAGTATGTTATCGTTTCAGTTGCCTTGGGGAAAAATAAACCATGACAAAGGAGGATAGGAGTGCTAGGATATTTGTGATAAATATTAGGCACTGATAACTAGTTTGTGATATACTGAAAGGAATTCCTAGTAAGATCTAGTCAAACTCAGCCTTAAATTAATAATAAATACACCAGTAAAGTCATAAAGGGTATCCTTAATTGAGGGAAGAAGCAACAGCTATTCTTTTATTTTTTTAATTAATTAATTAATTTAGAGACAGGGTCTTGCTCTGTCACCCAGACTGGAGGGCAGTGGTGCTATCATAGCTCACTGCAGCCTCAAACTACTGGGCTAAAGCAATCCTCCTGCCTCAGCCTCCTAAGTAGCTAGGACTATAGGCTCGAGCTACCATGCTGGGCTAATTTAAAAAACGTTTTTGTACAGACGGGGTCTCCCTAAGTTGCCCAAGCTGACAAAGTCTCCCTAACTTGCCCAAGTTGATCTTGAATGCCTGGCCTCAAGAGACCCTCCTGCCTCAGCCTACCAAAGTGCTGGAGTTACAGGTGTGAGCCACCACACCCAGTCAGCTATTTTTAACATGTATCTCAAATACATTGTCAATAAATACAGACTGAAAATGGCATAAGTCTAAAAAATCTAGTCCTCACTTGCTAGCAGCCAATAGTGGTAGGCATTGAAGAACCATGTGCCAAGTATACATTTTCCAGGCACTGAGTAGAGAACACCAAAGTAAGTTCTGGGAGTGGAGTGGGGGGTGAAAGAATTAAAAACTCAGCCCCTAACCTTGAAGAATATTTGATGAAACTAGAGAAGAAAACAAAAATTTTAAATGCCTCTTCCAATGGACTAAAAAGATATGCTTCAAACTTTTAATTATCAAAATTATCATCCTAGAGAAAATGGTTCAGTTAAACACCCCTACCACAAGAGTGGAAAACAACTTTTTAATAAGAAAGTTCAGCTCAGGAAGCTTCCGAGACTGTGAGTCAGGGTGTATCATTAAAATTTTGGAGCACACTGTTCACCATGGGAGAGACAATACTTCAAAGATGTCACTTATCACCTTGATAACGGCCCTTTAATGATGCCATGAAAGAAGACTGTTCACATTATACAACTTATCACCTTAACACTTTACCATGTTATATCTTTGTTCCTGCAGTGCTCTTTTTCTCGATTCATTTGTTAAGATATTCTAGCAGCTAAAAGAAGTAAATTTAGTGGGCAGGATGACAGAAATTTATTAGTTATAACAGTACTAATATGATATATTTAGGAACTTAACATAATAGTACTTAATACTATAACATCCCACTAGATGAAGGAATATCTATTACTTCTAATAATTGGGAATTTTCACATACTTACGTAAACAAATTCGTCAAAACTTATTTTCCCATCTTTATTCCTGTCACCATCCAGCATGAGTTTCTGAATAATTTCTCTCACTTTATATCCTGGTAATGGCATATTAGCTTCCTTGAAGAGCTCATGAAGTTCATAGTCACAAATGAATCCATTGCTGTTGAGATCTTTGTAAAAAAGGAGAGCAAGCAAAAAAGGAAAAAATTGAGAGACATAATTTATTAAGAGTATTTCCCTTCATTTGAGGCTCAGTTCATAAGCTCACTTAAAATATTTTCTTATTGTGGGGAACATAAGATTGTTTGAAAGGGAAATGGGCATTTTAGTGGAAAAAGCAAGGTTTTATATCATGTATCCTGTGATTTAAGCAATGTGTATGTAGATTTACTTAAAAAGAACATCCCTAAGTTCAAGAAAGCATAGTTGGTTAATACAATTATTATTAACTTGGAGCTAATAGGATTTAAAAAAAAGAACTAATAGATCGTAAACCTACAAAACACTTCCATAGTGTAGAACAATTTCTACTGTAACTATAGGAATTTTGTGTATCTTATTCTTCCATTGCTCTAAAAGAACTTTTAGGAACTTAATGCTGATTCTGTTTCAAAGCACATCTGAAATTAAGCAATCATGTTCAGTGCCAATTATTTTGAGTTAATGTAAATAAACATTAATTCAAGACAAATACAGAGTTCATAAAAATAAATGCACTATTGACGAAATCAGATGTTTAACATGACTCTATAAATAACCTTTTAATTTTTGTACTACTGAAGTTTCTCAGAGTATATCTTAAAGTGCTGATTAAATGAATGATGTTTATTCTGAAGCTTTTAAAAATAGAAAAAAAACCTGATCAATGACCAAAAGTTAATTTATTGAGAAAAAGGCTAATGTCCTGAGGGTTGTAACCACTTAAGTATATATTTTTCTGTGAATACAGTTTGATGTTCACAAGTAATTTCAAATATCTTCTGTTCAATAATGACTTATTCCTTAGGTCCCGCTGATTTTCATATGTAAATTTAATTATAATAGAAGGAAACAACCTGAATAGAGAAATGACTCAAGATGACCTTAGCGCGTTTAAGAAAATGTATTGTGGCCGGGCACAGTGGCTCACGCCTGTAATCCCAGCACTTTGGGAGGCAGAGATGGGTGGATCACCTGAGGTCAGGAGTTCGAGACCAGCCTGGCCAACATGGTGAAATCCCCTCTCTACTACAAATACAAAAAATTAGCCAGGCATAGTGGCAGGTGCCTGTAATTTCAGCTAATCGGGAGGCTGAGGCAGGAGAATCGCTTGAACCTGGGAGGTGGAGGTTGCAGTGAGCCAAGATAGCACGAGTGCACTCCAGCCTGGGCAACAAAGTGAGACTACATCTCAAAAAAATATTAAAATAAAAAATAAAAAAATAAAGCAGGCTAAGCACGATGACTCACGCCTGTAATCCCAGCCTTTGGGAGGCGGAGGCAGGCAGATCACTTGAGCTCAGGAGTTCGAGACCAGCCTGGCCCACATGGCAAAACCCCATCTTTACTAAAAATACAAAAATTAGCTGGGTATCGTGGCAGGCGCTTATAGTCCCTCCTACTCGGGAGGCTGTGGCAGGAGAATCGCCTGAACCTGGATTGCGTCAATGCACTGCAGCCTGGGTGACAGAGCAAGACTCTGTGTCAAAAAAAAAAAAAAAAAAAAAAAAAAAGGGTAGGGAGTTAGACTGGGGCTATTTTGCCCCCAGGAGACATTTTTGATTCCCATAACTGGAGAAGGGAGTTGGGCTGGGAGAGGAAGCACCTGGCATACAGTGGAAAGAAGCTGGGGATGCTTCTAAATATCTTACAATGGATATGACCCCTCCCCGGTATGTACAACACAAGAATTAATGCAGCTCAAAATGTCAGTTGTGCTGAAGTTGAGTAACCCTGGGTTATAGAGATATTGGGGGGCAGGGATGGTTGTGGTGCTACTACTTAGACAGAATGGGTAAGGAAGGCCACTTCGATGAGGTTATATTTGAATGAAGACTTCTATGAGGTAAGGGAAGCAAATCATGTGGCTATCTGGGGCAAGAGATTTCGGGAAGAGGAAATAGCAAATGCAAAGTCAGTGGTGCTGCAGTGTGTCTGGTGTGTTTCGGAAAAAGTAAAGATCCAAAAGTAAAGATCCAATATGACTTGGGTAGAGTGAACAAGGGGGAAAATGAGATACAAGGTCAGGGAGCTAGCTGATCATGCAAGTTCTGCTAGGCCAATGTATTCCATGGAATACACTGAAATTTCTTTCTAAGTGTGATCTATGTGTAATTCACATTATCCAATTTTTGGTCAATTACTAAAATTGCAATTTGCAAGAATGCTCTGGGGGATTAAAAATTAAATTAAATTAAAATATTAAGCATACTGTATGGAACCATCTTGCCAATATTTTGAATGCTGATGAAATTCTGTTTAGTTTTAATGCAGTCTATTTTAAGTATTAAAGTTTCTTAAACATTGATTACTACATTTTAAATCTATGAATTAAAACATCTGTACTTTTATTTTTACTTTTATATTTCTTTGAGACAGGGTCTCTGTTGCCCAAGTTGGAGTGGCACGAGCATGGCTCACTGCAGCCTCAACCTCCTGGGCTCAAGCAATCCTCCTGCCTCAGCTCCCCGGCATGGCTGGGACCAAAGGTGGGCACAATTATGCCTGGTTAATTAAAATATCTGTACTTTTAAAACATCAATAACAAACCACTCAATACTTAGTGTGAAAATCACTTAGATTTCCTTCGAGGTAAAGCACTTAATTTCCCTAGGGCGTATATTCACTTTCTTTGCTTTGGATTTATAAAAGGTCATACATCAAACTCTTTATTTCTACATGTAAAGTGTTTCTATGTAGAAATCAATCCATCAATAATGTCTGCAGTTGCTAAAAAGAACAAAGTAATCCCCATGGCACTGTGGTAAAATTTTAGTGGCTCTTGTTTTATGAATGTCTTGGGTTTAAATACACCTGCTCCCATGCATATATCAACTTGTTTTTCCTATTTCCTTTCTAAAATTACAGTGGAGCTCAGTACTAGAGAGTAAGTGTGGCATAGTGAAAGAAACACAGCATGCATGCTTGAAGAGACACACAGTGGGAATAATGTGACACAGTGTCTTATCTCAACTTGGCTATTAATTTGCACAAGTTACCTCTTCAGGCCTTAGTTTTCTCATCTGTAAAAGGCGGGCTTTGGACCACATATCTCTAAAGTTCCTTTTTGGTTCTATCACACTGATTATAAATCAGAATACACAAGACTTCATAACTCTCCCCCCACACAAACACTTTCAAAACCTGGAGATAGAATAGTAATGCGTATTAAATACAGATACAGTGATAACATTCTGATCACTACTATACCTTATTACCTAAGTATAACATTCTATCGTTTTTATGATATCTTTGGAGGAAGAGATAGCTTATTCCTTTTAACTATCAAAATGTTGTCCACTTTAGTGGGTTCTTTTTTTCTTTTAAGCTATTTTATTTCTTTATTTTGAGACTAAGTCTCACTGTCACCCAGGTTGGAGTGCAGTGGCATGATCTTGGCTCACTACAACCTCCGCCTTCTGAGTTCAAGCGATTCTCCTGCCTCAGTCTCCTGAGTAGCTGGGTTACAGGCATGTGCCACCATGCCTGGCCAACTTCTGTATTTTTAGTAGAGATGGGGTTTCATCATGTTGGCCAGGCTGGTCTTGAACTCCTGGCCTCAAGTGATCCTCCCACCTTGGCCTCCTAAAGTGGTAGGATTATAGGCATGAGTCACCAAGCCCAGCCAATTTTTTTATTTAAAAAAGTATCTTTAGAGACAGGGTTTCATTCTGTTGCCCAGGCTGGAGTATAGTGGCA
The DNA here is from genome assembly GCF_037993035.2 of Macaca fascicularis. Classification (NCBI taxonomy): domain Eukaryota; kingdom Metazoa; phylum Chordata; class Mammalia; order Primates; family Cercopithecidae; genus Macaca; species Macaca fascicularis. Next base: position 121,954,519 of record NC_088395.1, on the reverse strand, counting down.
CAATCATAGCTCACTGTAGCCTTGAAATCCTGGGCTCAAGCAATCCTCCCACCTCAGCCTCCTGAGTAGCTGACACTACAGGCTTTCACCACTATGCCCAGCTAACTTTTTGTTTTTTGTATTTTTTGTAGAGATAGGGTCTCACTATATTGACCAGGCTAATCTCAAACTCCTGGCCTCAAATGATCCTCCCACCTCGGCCTCCCAAAGTGTTGGGATTACAGGTATGAGCCACTGTGCTTTGACTCTAGTTTAGACTGGAGTATATAACAGGTATATAACAGGTATTGTTCTTTTTGTATTCTCAGTGTTATAATAGAAGTGGAAGGTAGAGATGTTTTTAATTCAATGTGGGAGAACTACAGTGGATTCAAAGCTATATGAAACTGACTAAGGCCCAGAAAGTCTATCCGGCTGTCTATTTGTATTAGGTTAGAATACAGGTCTGGTGGCTGGGACTGGTGGCTCATGCCTGTAATCCCAGTGCTTTGGGAGGCCGAAGCAGGAGGATCAGTCGAACCCAGGATTTCGAGGCTGCAGTGAGCTATGACGGCATCATTGCACTTTAGCCTGGGCACAAGTGAGACACTGTCTCAAAAGCAAAAACAAAAAACTCCAGAAGTTTGGGTCACAGGGAGAATTACTATTTGCATGAATCCTTCCTGAAATAACCTCCCTTGAGCATTAATTAGAAGACAGTTCACTGAAGTGATTAAAAGATGCCAGGAAGTAGCCACCCTAAAACATAACTAACATAAAATAACCACATTTGGAAATTTCATTTTGAAGTAAGGGTAGTAGTAACAGATGCTTTTAGAAAGGGACAGGAAAATTTTAAAGGAAATTGGAGGAATAAGAATTTGTTATTACATGACAAACTTCCTTATTAGGCTGCAAATCTCCCGATAAAGATTCTTTTAAATCTTTGTATCTCCCACTCCAATATGTAGCACAATTTTTTGTATATAATAAGCAATGGAAAAAAAAATTATTTTTGTAGAATCACTGATTCTCAGGAATTGACCAAGGAAAGAATGCTCTAATCCTAGATGAGCATTTTAAAAACAAAACTAAACAACAATGACAAAAATACAGAAATAGCACTCAAAGACTGAATGGCAATTCATCGAGAAACCAAAACTTGACAGAAATATCCCTTAAATAACATTCAATCTCATTCCCTTTGTTCTAATCCTGTACCTACCCAGCAGCCTTCAGATCTGTAATTTGGTTTTCTAAGTGAGCACACCCATCAAGGAGGGCCCAAGTGGACAACCAGTGATAGCTCTCTGGTCAGGATCTCTTTTGTTCCAAATGTAGAAACCTGCTTTGGCTTTAATGAGAAAGGAGATGCACACTTGTTTAAGTATGAGTCACCCTCCAGAGCAAACTGAGTACCTACCCTGTGGGTAGACACCCCCTGGGCTAGATGCCAAAGATACAGAAATGAATCAAATGGAACCCCTGGGTCTTACTTGAAACTGTGGCTACAAAGTCCTTGTAAAAATTTTGAGTCACGTTGAATACATATCCTTACTCTTTCCTGGGATGAGAAGAATGTGTGTTCTCTTCTAAAAATTTTACCTATTCTGCCATTTTCCCATATTTTAGCCCCCAGTGTCAGTCCCACTTACACTACCTCCCATGATCAAAGGCATTTTAGTGTTAGTACGAGTCAATTTTATCAAGCCTTTCTTAGAGCTCTTAAATCATATATTTTGAAGAAAACAATTTCAATTTAAACAAGAAGGCAGAGGGAGCCTAAAAAGGCAGCTAGCAATTAATTTTACAAAACCTCCCAGCTGGTAAAGTACTTGAGAGACAAAATAGCATGCAATTATTCTTAAAGAGTTTTATGCTAATTTTATTTCCAACCCTCAGTCAAAAAACCAAAAACATCCTTAAACAATATCAAAGATCTAATGTGGTTTGGAAGGCCAGAAAAAAGGTAGTACAATGGGATTTTAGAAAGCTTCCATCTCATGAGGTGCTCACAACTTTTAGTCTACTTCTAAGACTAACTTGTTGCAATTTAAAAAAATAAACATATATGCTGATGACTATTCAATCTAATTTTCTACATCGGAGAAAAGTAGTTTCGTTTTACAAACTGGCTAAATGATAGTCTTTGAGTCATGTTTTCCTCATGCATAAAATAAAATAACTGAGGTACCTGAATGATTCCCAAATAGTCCAAAATGAATTTTGGATACCTTTTTGTTATTCAAAAGCAAAATGGGAATAAGAATAATGTGGCAAGGTTTTTCAAAAAGACAATTTAATTTTTTTAAAATCACAAGACTATGTCCTTATTTGTGGTTAAAATGTCCACTTTAAAAACAAAGCATTGGAATTATAATGTTGCTGTTCAGTATGTTTGATGGTGAACTTCTCCTATTCTGAGTTTTGACATAAACATGAGAATTTAATAGTAAACTGACCCAAAATACACATACCTAGATTGGAAGTCGTTTTAACAACTAGATATTAAAATCATAACCACCAGGCATGATGGCAGTCCTTTATTTTCTCATTCATGCTGCCAATATTCTGCAACTCCTTTTTGGCTCACTTGCCATTTTCTCATTAACTATACATTGGTATGGAGTGGGAAAGGCTCTGTGTTTTGAAGACTCTTCTGTTCCAGCATCATAGTTTCCAACCAGCTGATAAAGTAGACATAAATTACCATACTGCCTCTATTATGCAGAGCAGTTTCAATGCCAGCACGTCTCAACCTTTTGGTTTAGAAAATATGGTCAGTATGGGTGGACATTAAGGAGAAGCTGGATAAAGGAAACTCTACCTTATCACTGAACACAATTCTGGCAGAAAGTAAAGGGTTAAATTTGAGTAAATTGACAAAGTGTTATTTTTTTAAAAGAAGAAAATTATGATACTTAAAAAAATCACTAAGCAGCACTCAATGCTGCACCAGAGAGGCCCATTTTTCATATTGACCACTGAATTCATCAGAAGAAAAACCAACTGTTACAAGGAGTGTTTTCTCTCTCTCTCTCTCTCTTTCTGATGATACATGGAGGTTCACATCTGCATTTTGTTTTAAAGGAAACCTCATTATTCTCTTTTACCAAGTATTATTTTAAATACCATTTAACTCCCCCACCGCCCTCCCCTAAGTAAACCTTAAAGTAAATAAACTTATTACACAGCCATGTTCCTGCAGAAGTTTGAATCACACCAAGAATGCATATCCTTAAAAGGAAATGTTTTCCCTCCCCTTGCATCCTGTTATTTAAGCTATTTTAAGTACTTGTCTGGAGAAAGCTAAGCCAGAATCCAAGTGGTTTTGATTTTAGCTGCTGTTTTACACTGCCCATGTCCAGGTGGTACGTGCTGCAATCTATCACTTCAAAAGCGTCTTTTGGGGTGCTATTTTGTCTTATAAATTTGACAGTAATAAAGACTGGGATTTTCTTTGACGCTCAGGTTGTGTGTGTGTGTGTGTGTGTGTGTGTGTGTGTGTGTGTTGCTTTAAACATCCTTGAATCTGTCTAAATCTGGTGTCTTTCTTTATGAAGAGGTTACATATTGTGTGCCCTAATCTGCAACACACATGCGACCTCTCTATTAGCCCACTCAGGACAGTGCTCATTAGGACTTAAAGAAGAAAGCCTATCAAGTGCAGATGCATATCCTTTTGGAAAAGTTGGATTTAAAAGTTCAATTTGGTTTGACCAACATATTCTACAAATTTTCTGCACTAAAGAAATGACAAAAGGAATCTATTTATCTAACAATAATGGGTTTACATACATACATACACAATCCTGAATGCCCATGAAAACTCACAAAATACTGATTTAAAAGACTCGGTCAAAAGACTTGGGCAGAAGAATTTAAACTATATTCCATCCTAAGATCTAAGCAGTAAAATCAAGCTTTCATTAGGCATTAAAACCTTAGAAAAGGCAGCTGCTAAACATCTCCAGATGCTTAGTTAAACATGAGGTTTGCCTCTCACAGCTTATACCTTTTGAGGTAGCTCACTGCAGCAAATATAAGAGGCAGTTTAATGAGTTCCAGCTAAGGGTAGACTGGAGGTTGCTGCGTTAGAGTTCACTGTACTAGTGGATTTCCAAAGATGGAGGTCAAGTACAGCAGAAGGCTGGACAAGTTTAGAGGGTGAGACCAGCTAATCAAAAATGTTTATCAGCCCTTTTCTGACTCAAAATTTCCAGCAGTTTGGCCATCATTTTTCCCCTGCTGCAACTCTCGTTTTAAAAATACATCTGTGTTCTCACACACACGTGTGCTCTTGCTTTTACCCATGCACCCACACATGTGTACTCCTCACTAGCTTCCACACCTTGGAAACATGGTTTTCCGACTATCCCAAGACCTCCACTTCTAATAATCCATATATAATTAACCAGATGGCACAATGAAAGAGCACTGATTAGTTTCATTTTTTTTAGATGGGCTATAGTTTTGTTTTTGTTTTAAGGCATAATTAAACAAATATGCACTGGTGTAGTTTTATTGAATACTAAAAGTAAATTAAACTAAAGCACATTTTTTTTTGTGGCATCATCCTGATGTGTGTGTGTATGTGTTTTTTTTTTTTTTTTTTTTGAGACGGAGTCTTGCTCTGTCACCCAGGCTGAAGTGCAGTGGCACAATCTCGGCTCACTGCAAGCTCTGCCTCCCAGGTTCATGCCATTCTCCTGCCTCCGCCTCCCGAGTAGCTAGGACTACAGGCGCCCGCCACCATGCCCGGTTCATTTTTTGGTATTTTTAGTAGAGACGGGGTTTCACCATGTTAGCCAGGATGGTCTCGATCTCCTGACCTCGTGATCCGCCCGCCTTGGCCTCCCAAAGTGCTGGGATTACAGGAGCGCCCGGCCGAGTGTTTTTTATATACTAGAGAATATCAAGTAATTTGAAACAACTCAACTTCCCGGGATGAGAGGAGTCTGGTATAGCTACAACCACCACAACCAATTTTTTTCTTGCTTAGTTTGGTGGGAAACCTCAAAGGAATACACCCATACTATTCCTAGTCATTTAAGAAACCCCATTATTCTTTTATTTCAAAAGTGCTGAATTCATGTTTATAAAACCTCAGTAGTGAGTGCTCAGGAGGGAAAAAAGGCAAGGCAAGGTAAGTGTTTGCAGTACTAAAGCAACTCTGCAAAGATTTACATTACATGAATTTTTCTTTATGACAAGTAATCATCCAAATGACCACTAGCTTCCATAGCAAGATTAAAGGCTTAGAATGTAAAAGACAGTTTCTAGATGGTAAAATATTAATACCTAAGTGTTTTGAAAGATGTTATTTATTCTTCTTTAGAAAAAGTTATGTATTCCAGCATTTAAATTAAAATGGAAACATCATGAAGTACAAAAATTGATAACTAACGTTTCTGCTACTGGGAAGCACGGGAAACAATTGTTGAGAAAATTAAAATAATTATATGAGCTTGGAAATTAAAACTAAGCAGGTGCAGAAAGTGAGTGAAAAGAGAACTTTAAATTCTAATACTCAATTTATTGCTAGTAAAGAGAGTTTCAAAGCACTATTAATTGATTGAACAAAACCTATGATTAGCAGTAATTACAGAGATTTTCTCCACACACTATGATTTTGCTGAATTTCTAAGGAGATAATCAAGGCTATTATTGTTAATAGATGGGGAAAATCATCTAATGATTTCCATATTTTGTCGCAATCGAACTGAGACAAAGTAGTCTTTCCTATTCTCTGCCAACCCACCCCCACAAAAAGGAAAAACTGTCCTTCACAGGATAATAAGTTATAGAGCTTGTTTTTAAAATAAAGTGTCCCTGAATTAGGAAAAAAATTTCTGTAACACCTTTGACAGTTGCCTCAGGGTTCTGTAACTAACAACAACTTAAAACTACAAAGATTTTTTTTAAAGAAAATCGAAAGACTGCTGGGTCCTTAAATGAGTTTCTAAAAGATGGAGTACACACAAGCATTATTATGCTGAAAAATACATATAAATTTTATATGCTACAATTTAATGGCAAAAACCTTTCATAATAAATTCCACTGTAATGAAAATCTTCACAACAAAGGCCCTCTGAATGTATAGTTGATAATGACAAAAATCCCAGTACATCAAAAGGCTACATGTATATAGTTCCTTGGGTTTTAATCAGTGAAATATTTACTGAGAGCCTAACGTGTGCAACACTATGCTAGATACTGAGTGGACACTACAAAAGAATAATATTCACAACAGGCAGGAATTCTGGATTCCAGAATTCTTTACAGCATATATAGTAATAAGAGCCTGAGTATGTTAGGAACATATGCCTGGCAGGGGCGTTGGCAAACTGTACGCCTATCTTAAACTCTACTTAAACAATAGCTCCACAATGACCTTTTCTTGCAGTCAAACTTCTCATTGATTCCTTACTTAATACAATTTAACTGCTTCCACTATGAAGATGATTGGTCAATCCTCTTTATGTCATTAAGCTTTTAAGGGACAATGAAGTTCTTTTACTTGTAAAATGTATTTCAAGTCTCATCAGGTAAATAATATCTGAATTATCTTTAATTTTTAAGGAATATTGCACATAATTATTTCCAAGATGCTGCATGTGAGGACAAGACCTGTATTCAGCTTTTACTTGAGGAGATGAGTACTTAATAGGGCATGGTGTCTACTCCGAAATTCTATTCATAAAGAACAAATTAAGCTGCTGCTAATGTTGAAAGATGAATATAAATTTTAAAAAAGGTTCAACAAATGCACTCCTAAAACAATTATAAGACTATTTTGACAGAATGAGAGACATTAAAAAAAAAAAAAACTCTTGCAGCCAAGAATTCACTTGCTGTTATATATTAAACTATGTAGCATTTTTCTTACAGTAAGTGGTATCCATGGCAAGTTAATTAACTGCTATTTTTATACACACACACACGCAATCATGTTAGATTCAGGACTATTCAGTTTTTTCTAGTTAAAATTTTGATGGGATTATGAATGGTCACTCTGGCTGGGGTCACTATTCTTCCCAAGGTACACTGCTACTACTGAATGATTTCATAGAAAATGTTGATCATAAATATATGGGAACAGAAGTGGATATTTCCTCATTTTTCACTACTGGGATTTTCAACACAGGTCTAATGGCAAATTCTGATTTATATAACAAATCATTATATGAGCTAATTCTGTACCTTTTAGTCAAGGAGATACCAAATAATAATAATCTACCTCTCTAAGCACATGCTGATTCATGTATTTACATAAGTAGTCTGTTCTTACCCTGTTTTCTCATTACTGTCTATAGACTTGACCTGAGCACTAAAATTTGGAATGTAAATATTCTATATTTATATTCCATAGCTGCTCAATTGTAAGGCATGTTATATGATGATAAAGGATAAATCAAATGGCATGCTATGCCTTCTCATCTTATACTGAAGCTATAATTTAACATGGCGAGGTAGAACGATCTGCATTATCCAAAGGCTCAGAAAACCCATAAAAAAGGCAATAACGCCAAACTAATTAGGGAAGGGTAAAACATCATCTAATGTTTTCGAGGGTCACATATCCCTTTGAGAATATGGTGAAAGTTTCAAACCTCTTCAGAAAGATACGAGATACAAAATATAATAACTAAAATTTGGCATGGAAATTTCAGGAACCATACATAACAGTCACCCGTTAAGGATTGGAACTGTGGTCTAAAAAATTTGACCATATTAAATACTATATAAAATTGGAAATAATATCAGCTACCACTCTTGACCAAATAAATAAATAAATAAATAAATAAATAAAACAATTTTAAGTATAGCTTCCAAAACTTTATCTCATCTATTTTAACTATGTTGCTGTAATGTTTTTGATTAACCATTCACGTGATATTTTTACAGAAATAACTTTGGGACCAAATAAATATTGCTTCCCTATAGTTTTACTACAAAAAATACTCACCAACTTTTGCAAAGGCCTCTTTGAGTTCATCAAGTTCATCTTTGGAAATCTGAGTGGTAGCCATCTCATCCATTTAAAGATCTAAAGAAAAACCGAAAAGGTTTCAGATTTAAAATAATTGTGATAAATATAAGCACTCTTGCTAAGTTCTCATCTTAGGGATAATTTAAACAGAATTTCAAACTACTAAAACAATCTGCATAGGTTACCATGTCCCTATGTACAGCTTTAATAAAGAAAACAAACAAGTGAGAAGTCATCACTTACCAAAATTTATTGAGAAAAAATATTTCTGAATTTTCCTTCTAAGGACAAAATCTTAAATTACATTCAAAAAGTTTAAGGAAGGGCCAAAGTACCCAGCAGTGACAGGAAAAAGCTACATAATAGAAATTCTTGGTTATACGAGCCAAAGCTAAAGGTCAAAATTATGTGACCAATGATTCACGGAAAATATCATTTTCCTATTAAGCCACTTTAGAATCATTCACTGTGAAAACAGTGATTTTCAAAGAGCACACTGACACCTATCAATCACTCTCATTAAAGGAGAAATAAAGAGGAAACAAAGCAAATTATAGTTGGTTTTGATATAAAAATGCACATGTGTGCTAATATACACATTCTTATGCATGTAAATTATTATATTATCTGAGTATACACCCTTTCCAATTTGGCCTTATTGATCTATTTAACTAATAGAACAAAGGTTGGCAAACTACATATGGCCTGTGGGCCAAAACTGGATCACCAGTTGTTTTTGTATGACCTCAAGCTGGATATGGTTATGAAAGGAAATTTTTTGCAGTCAATTTTGATGATGGGGCACATTAACTTTGAACCCAATTAAGTGAAATGTTATCCCAGAAAAAAAAGAATTCTGTTCTTCTCATCAGAATTGTGTTACCAAAAAATTATACTCAATTATTATATTTTGAATTTTGTCAATAAAAACTTTTAGAAATAATATATTATATCCTTGATATTAATATCATAATATTCTTGATTTTACCTCTTGGCACACAATATTTATGATCTGAACCTATATGGAAAAACCTTGCTGATTCTGGCAATAAAGAGAGGAGGTCTGTATCACAGTAGATAATTTCCAAATACAAACCTATTATAACAATAATTTTGGATGAAGAAAAATGAAAATGATTACATGTTGCTTTCTCCTTTTTTGCTTTGGGTTTTTTCTCTCTTCTGATTTATTTTTTTGGTAGACCTTATTTTTCTTTATTTCTTTTTCTTTTTTGTAAAGACAGGGTCTTGCCACCTTGCCCAAGCTGGTGTCTAAGTCCTGAGCTCAAGGGATCCTCCCACCTCGGTCTCCCAAAATGCTGGGATTACAGGTGTGAGCCACCGTGCCCGGCCAATAGACGTTATTATTAGAGTAGTTTTAGTTTCACAGCAAAATCAAGCAGAAGTTACAGAGAGTTCCCATATACAGCCACATGTTGCTTAAAGACAGAGATGTGTCGTGAGAAATGCATTGTTAGGTGATTTTGCCATTGTGCAAGCATCACAGAGTGCACTTACACAAACCTAGATGGTATAGCTTACTACACACATAGGCTATACGGTATGGCCTATTGCTCTTAGGCTACAAAAGGCACAGCAGGTTACTGTAGTAAACACTCTAGGCAATTGTAACACAATGGTATCCGTATATCTAAACATAGAAAACATACAGTAAGAATATAGTATAATCTTATGGGACTACTATCAGATATTTGATCAGTCATTGACCAAAACATCCTGTACCTGAGTGGTACATTTGTTACAACTGATGAACTTACATCATTACCACCCTAAGACTCTGGTGAATATTAGGGTTCACTCTTAGTGTTGTACAATCTGTGGGTTTGGACAAATATATAATGACATATATCCACCATTACAGTATTACATAGAGTAGTTCCACTGCCCTAAAGATGTTGCCTTTCCAAAAAAAGTAAACTATGGGTTAAATTTCACAAACTATACAAAATACATTTTGAGATCTTATATTTATCCCTTTTAGACATTTTGTTAAAAGGCAACAAATTACTCACCAACTCAAGTTTTGGCCAAGAAGTGTAATGCTCGGTATAAAGAGGTAGGGGCTGGAAGTGGCAGGGAGGGATTCATAAGAGAGCTGGGCCACATCTATCTTTTTCACAGAATTGTTGCTATTTCTAGAATTTATCAGAGCCCCTGGCACATAGTAAGGCACTCAATAAAACAGAACTTTAATAAAATTAATCCCTTCAACAACTATACACCAAGTACTATTAATACATTATACAAATTCATTTGCATATTAATATCCTGAACCCTCACAATAGTCCCAGGAGCTACATATTCTAATCTCCTTTTTTTCTTATTAGAAAACCTGGACTCTCAGGACTGGAATTCACACTCAGGTTTCTCAAATCCTGGAGAAGTTTTAAAATGACCATATGATGCTATTAGCTAAGTTTTTACCATAATGTAACAGACACATGTAGTGACTGGTGTTTTAAAAATTAAATAAAACCATCAGCCGGACGCAGTGGCTCACGCCTGTAATCCCAGCACTTTGGGAGGTGGAGGCAGGTGGGTTGCTTGAGGTCAGGAGTTCGAGACCAGTCTGACCAACATGGTGAAACCCCGTCTCTACTGAAAATACAAAAAGTAGCCGATGCCTGTAATCCCAGCTACTCGGGAGGCGGAGTGAGGCAGGAGAATTGCTTGAACCTGGGAGATAGAGGTTGCAGTGAGCCGAGATCGCACCACTGCACTCCAGCCTGGGTGATAGAGTGAGACTGTTTCAAATAAAATAAAATAATATAAAATAAATAACACTAGACTCTTAAAAAAAGATATAAAACAAAGCTCGCCTATTCATTTTTTTTACCTATGATATCAAGATGCCACTAAAGATGGATAACTTCTCAGTAGACAGGTTGGATGAAAATACCTTTCAGAGTAATCACAGGATCTATGAGGAAAAGCAAGTTCGTAAGTTAGTAATGAAGTTAGACTTTGTGGTTTTTGTTGTTGTTGTTGTTTGTTTGTTTGTTGAGACAGGGTCTTACTCTGTCGCCCAGACTGGAGTGCAGTGGTGCGATCACAGCTCACTGCCACCTTGACTTCCCAGGCTCCTCCCTCTCAGGTGATCCTCCCTCCTCAGCTTCCCAAGTAGCTCAGACTATAGGCGTGGGCCACCATGCCTGGCTAATTTTTGTATTTTTTGTAGAGATGGGGTTTCACCATTTTGCCCAGGCTGATCTTGAATTCCTGGCTTCAAGCAATCCACCCACCTCAGCCTCCCAAAGTGCTGGTATTACAAGTATGAGCCACCACGCTCAGACCTGAAGTTAGGCATTTTAAAGATCAAGAATAAAAAGAACTGCAATCCCAGCACTGCGGGAGGATTGCTTGAGGTCAAGAGTTCGAGACCAGCTTGGGAAACACAGTGAGACCTTATCTCCAAAAAAAATTTTTTTAAAAAAATTCATAAGTTAAATGCAAACGAATAGTAGTAACTCTAAAAATATTCTGTTTCACTAATATGTTCAACACTCCCCATTACAAAAATACGACATAGGATTTATTCCAATTTTCTTCACACCTTTCAAACAATCATGTTTTCAATAAAAAATTATTACACATCTTCATGAATTATACCATGGAGAATAACGGCACAGAAAGTTTAAAAGTAAGACCATCTCAGAAATCTAAAACACGTGGCCTCTCTCCTGTACCTCTAAAGGTCCTTTTCAGTTTGGGCAGATTGTGAGCCAGTAATAATTTAAAGTATGTGGGTAAAAAACAACTAAAAGAAACCCATACAACTGAGCTTATTCTCACACTACCATATCACTTCTATGCAAAAGAAAATTAGGGCGGGGTGCAGTGGCTCATGTCTGTAATCCCAGCACTTTTGGAGGCCAAGGCGGGCAGATCACTTGAGCCCAGGAGTTCGAGACCAGCCTGGCCAATATGGTGAAACCCCGTCTCTACCAAAAATACAAAAATTATCCAGGAGTGGTGGTGCGTGCCTGTGATCCCAGCTACTCTGGAGGTTGAGGTGGGAGAATCACTTGAGACTGAGAGGTCGAGGCTGCAGTGAGCCATCAGTGCATCACTGCAAAAAAAAAGAAAAAAAGAAAAAAGAAAAAGAAATTAGATAAGATGGTTCTGGACATAAACCACTCCTGCCCCCCGCCCCGCTTATCCCTGCTGACCAGTTGGGCTCTGATTAAATCCTGTAGACATCTCTTTCTTCCCAACATGCCCTCCCCCCATTTCTCAAACAATTTTACCAATATTTTAGGCATCTGCTATATGCCTAGTTCTTGCCCTCAAGGAATTTACAATCTGCTGAAGCAAACACGAATAATTACAATATGACACAGAGTGAATTAGTGACTGCAATAAAAGGGAAAAATATCCTTTTTTTTAGAAGAAAAAAGTCTCTAGAGACTTTAAGTATTATTAATTTCTCCTCAGAGTGGCCAGAAACGCAGTTCTTTTCTTCTTCCTATAAAATTAGCAAGTGCTGGCTCATGCCTGTAATCCCAGCAATTTGGGAGGTGGAGGCGGCAGATTGCTTGAGCTCAGGAGTTCAAGATCAGCCTGGGCAACATGGTGAAACTTGGCCTCTACCAAAAATACAAAAAGTTAACTGGGCATCGTGGGTGGTGGTGCATGCCTCTAGTCTCAGCTACTTGGGAAACTGAGGTGGGAGGACCGATTGAGCCCGGGAGGTAGAGGCTGCACTGAGCTATGAGCACGTCACTGCACTCCAGGATGGATGACAGAGCAAGACCTTGTCTCAATAAAAAAAGTAAAAAATAAAAATGAATTAAGAAATGCTTAGATCTCATAGAAATGATTTTAGGGCACCAGTTTACTCCAAAAATTAATCCAGTGCATTATAAATATATATATATTTTAAAATTTTCAAGTTTCTTCTTTCTTTTTTTTTTTTTTTTTGAGACGGAATCTTGCTCTGTCACCCAGGCTGGAGTGCAGTGGCCGGATCTCAGCTCACTGAAAGCTCCGCCTCCCGGGTTCACGCCATTCTCCTGCCTCAGCCTCCCGAGTAGCTGGGACTACAGGTGCCCGCCACCTCGCCCAGCTAGTTTTTTTTTTTTTTTTTGTATTTTTTAGTAGAGACGGAGTTTCACCGTGTTAGCCAGGATGGTCTCGATTTCCTGACCTCGTGATCCGCCCGTCTCGGCCTCCCAAAGTGCTGGGATTACAGGCCTGAGCCACCGCGCCCGGACCTAAGTTTCTTATTTCTAATTGCCTTTAAAAAAGCCTAAAGTGACTTTGCACATACAACTCAGATTTTCCATCTATTGGAGACATTAAAGAGACACACTTCAGTAAGAACAAAAAGAAGAAACTGGAACATGCACATATCCTCAAAACCGTATTTCCAGACAAGATTGTTTTGGGATAACAGAACAGTTTAATGCAGGACTTTCCAATTTAAATAAAACCCATATTCATTTATTGACAGTTATTTGAAAGGAAATAAAGAAATGCTACTCTGAAGTACCTGGGCCAAGACTAAAAAATATAAAGCCAAATTTAAAAAGCTCACAATATATGCTCTAGTAGATAAGAATTACAATTGTAAAATTTGCTATTTGAAGCTTAAAATAAAGTTGTTTAATGTAGATTTCTTTATGCCACTATGAATTAAAAAATGGTCTGTCCTTAACACTACTCACAGATACTTGATGGTGTCTTTAAGGAAATCAAGCAGTAAAGTACTATCTTGGGAGAAAACATCACATTAAGTAACTTGGGAATGACTAAAGATATTAAAAAATTAAAATCTTACAAATTAAAATAACAGAAGCTCTATTCCTCTTCATGGGGCATTCATTGCACTATAGGACTTTTTTCTCTTAAAGCTACTATAACATCCCGGATGGGTTCACAAAACAAAACACAAGATTTGGTATCAATACTGCCCTGTAGACACTTCATGTAATCTCAAGTACCAGTACACCAAGCTGTTGTACCTTGCCCAAGGAGGTAGTATGTTCTAACAGAAGAAAGACTGTGGGACGTGAAATTAGAAGGCATCGATTATTGCTCTGGTTCTGCTATTCCCTAGTAATGTGTCCATGAGCAAGTTTAATTAATCTGTCTCAGCCTAAGTTTCCTCATTTGAAAATAGTGATAATAATACCTACTTCCTCCAGGGCCTAATGAAGATTACAGATGGTATATATGACAGCACACTGTGACTATGAAGTATTACACAGCAACTTCAAATCCTTCATGAAAGAAAATAGGCAATAAATGAATGCCTGGGTTAATTTTGAAGAGCTGTATAAATAAATATAAGGCATTAGTTATACTAATAGCCTTTTACATGGGATAAATGAAAAGTTATCTCATCTCCCTATAATTACTGACTACAGAGTATAATAGGTCTCTCTCATATATAAAAATTACAAGCCTTTGGTCAAAGTAATTTAAGAAGGATGGGCCTAAAGGAAAACCTGTCACTTTTTAATCCATGACTCAATTTGGCTCCTCCATAAGGCCAGTTTCTAAACACAATTTGAAGAGCAGACAGGAGATATACAAACAACCAACAATTTTTCTTTAAATAATTTAGGATCACTTTTCAAAATAGCTAACAGCTTGTCAATATTGTCACATTCCTCCTAATTTGCAAATTGTTTCACGAGTACTGGAAAAAGGTGAAGAGAAAGTATTACTTGCTGAATAAAAGTTTAACTCCAATTTCACAATATGTGATTTACAGGCAAAAGGAAAAAAACACTGATTTTCAAATATGTCCTCTTTCCCAGTCTGTCTTCTCACAAAAATGGACTTTATGTATTTGTTTTTTTTTTGTTTTTTTTTTTGAGACAGAGTTTCACTCTGTCACCCAGGCAGTGGTGCAGTCTCAGCTTAGTGCAGCCTCAATCTTCTAGGCTCAAGCAATCCTCCTGCCTCAGCCTCCTGAGTAGCTGAGACTACAGATGTGTGCCACCACGCAAAAGTGGACTTTATTTACATGATGAGAGAGAGGGAGAGAGAAAGAGAACGGACGCTCAAAGAAATAGAAATATATTTTTCCTCCATTTAAACTCAGCAGTTTTAATACTTATCAAAAATAAAACGTCCTGGAGTCTCTACACTTTTCTGAATTTGTTCATCTGCAAAGCACTTTAATCTGTCCCAAATTCTGTTTCCTCCCTAGCTCCTATGCCTGCCATTTCTGTAAAGGAAAAGGGAAAGCTGTAGAAAAAGCCAGCCCTCCTTCACTAAACATATAAGACACAGGAAAACAGATTTTCCAATAAGGGAATAAAACAAAAGCAAACAAAACCTTGTTTGTTTGTTTTTTCGTAAAAGGATATAGTGTACAACTGGGTATGAATTCAGGGCGTCACCCATACAAGAATCCTATGCCTATGAAGTCATCCCTAATTACAGAGTTTGACTAACAATACTGCAATTATGAAACCACTCCACCAGCTCATTTAACTATACATAAACCGTGAACACAGATCTTTGCTGAGAAAGGTGTACCTACAACTACCTGAAACTATTACTCAAATTCTGAAAGGTATTTGAAGGGGGAGGGGGTTGCCTATTTTATCTCCTAAAGCACTCACTCACTTTACGAATGCAGCTGACTGAATAATCTACTTATTCATCTGTGTCATTCAGTACCATGAGGTCCAGGAGAAAGGGAATGCACGTGGGAAACTCATCTGGGGGTAACCAACTTTGATCATAAACTTGATTTTTTTTTTCTTGAAATTGAAAGGTAGCCAAAAGATAAAAACAGGATATTCACCATAGACTTCATCCCAGCCACTAGTATGGTAAATAGAATTGGAAAAGAGAAGCTCATCACTTAAATCAGAGATTGGGCAACACATACTTGAGCTCCTAAAATGAACAAGAAAGCAACAAAGAGGGGACAAAACATGGAAGAAATACATTATTTCACTATCAATGAAAATAAACCAAGTTAGCCACCACTATGTGTGAACAATTCAAGAATGATCAGAAAAGGGGTGTTGTCACCTTCCTCCATCCAAAACAGGCAGTGTTTTTGAACACCCACACTTTGCATACCTACCTTTACCAATAGAAACTGCCACCCTGCCAACTCCCTAGTTAGGTAAGTGAACAGCTCAGCACTAGTCTCTAGCTTGGATGGGTGTGCAATACTGTGGGCTAAAACTCACCTATTCATACTATGATTACTAAAGCTCCAGTCTCATGTTTCCTAATGACTTTAGAAGATTCCCAACTTGAATGTCTACCACACTCACCCACTTATTTATTTATATTCATCAAGCGTTAACTTAAGGCTTAGTATGTACCAGGCACTGTGTTGGGTGCTCCAGATAGAGACAATTAGGATCCAAATTCCCTTCTTTCTGGAAGAGCTTACTGTCTAGTGGGGGAAACAGATGGAAAAACAAAAATACAACATTAGTGCTATCATGCCATCATAGTCATATATACTAAGTGGTAGGTGTCAGGAAAGTTTTTTCCGAGGTGACGTTTGAACTCTGCCTTTGAGCGCAAGTAGGATTTTCTCAGACATCCCCAGTAAGGGCATTCTCAGAGAGACATCACTCGTAAGGGTATTGTGCCTAGGGTTAGTGACAGACACACTTGCAGCAGCAGATCAGGGTCCAATTTGGAAGTGGCCAATGGAGAAGGAAAGTCAGCGAGAAAGATTCAAGTTAGGAAAGTCTAAGTGTCTCCAATCTAACTTACTGCCACATTATTTTCCCTGTTTTTCCTAACTCTTTCTCCTGCCAAATCAGGTCTCATTTTCAACTTTCCCACTTTCCTCTGTCTCCAGACTGCAGTTTGACCATAAAAAACAAAGGGAGGATCAGTCAACCTCCAATCCCTCTGGATTCTTGCCTTGCAATCTCTGAGATTCTTTCATTGTATCTGTTTATCACCTCATGTCTGGCCTACTCCAAAAGCTTTTTATCAGATCTGCCTGCTGTTCTGTCTTCCTCCAGTGCAATCTTTACACTGCTAACCTCCTGAAGAGTAGACCTTATAAACATTCCATACAAAAGAAAGTCCCTTTTTAGTACAGCATTCAAGCCCCTATACTTTTCTGACTTGACTTCTTGCTAATGTCTGCCCATCTTTCCAATGTTACTTCCCATTATATGGACTACACCCTTGAACCCAACACTCTCAAGAGACCTTATTCCCCAAACAAGCCATGTATTTTCCCACTTCTTCCACTCCCTGGAGAGACCACTGGGTCTCTCCAGTGGAATGCTCTTCACCCATCTATCTAGACACTTCAAAAGCATATTTCAGGAAGTATCTTCAGATTGTCCGCACCCAAGATAAAATTTATCTTCCCAGTACTCTCACGGAACTGTGTTTCTTCTATTACAGCTGGTCCTGGATTCTCCTCTATCAGTACCTTTTGTTTTATCCTGGTCTCTTCTGCTTTTTCTGTCTCCCATTAAAAACTTCCTGTCTCTCTATCTGCTTCTCAAGGTTAGAATACCTTCCTCTATTTTTCCTCTCTCTCTATCCAAATTCTACTCACCCTTCAAGCAAGGTTCAGAAGCCTCATCCTCTCCCAAAGCATGTTTCCCAATGACTCCATCTCCCACTGATCTTTCACTTCAACTCCCATGGAATTTAGAATCTTGCCACAAAATTTAGAAATTTAAGTATAGACTTCTCTCTATAGTTACATAAGTAGATATGAGGACAGTCTAGCTGGGACTTCCATTGTCCTACTTGGTTCAGTTTATCTACCTTCTTTACACATTCTTAAACTTGGTCAAAGAGAACAATCTTCCTCAGTAAAACAGAACCCTTCTTTCACGAATAGCACACAAAAACTTGTGTAATTCTTTGCTCTGCAAGTCTCATTTCAAGATTGTTTGTTTCTGGAGAACAGTCTAAACTTCACCTTTTACCCCCACTGCTGGATGTTGGTTACATAGGCATGGCTTAAAAAATACACCAACTGAGGCTGAGGGTGGTGGCTCATGCCTATAATCCCAGTGCTTTGGGAGGCAGAAGTGGGAGAGCTGCTTGAGGTCAGGAGTTCGGGACCAACCTGTACAACATAGCAAGACTCCTTCTCTAAAAAAAAAAAAAAAAAGAAAAAAAATGTTAAATCAGCTGGCATGGTGGCCTGAGCCTGTAGTCCTAGCTACTAGGAAGGCTGGGGCAGAAGGATCACTTAAACCCAGGAGTTTGAGGCTGCAGTGAGCTATGGTTGCCTGCCTCTAAAAAAAAAAAAAAAAAAAAATTAATACATAAAAAATAAAAAATAAATAAAATACTCCAACCAATTGCAATGTTTAGAAGGTAGTGAAAATTCCCAGTATTCCCAATACCCAGTGATCACGGCAATGAGAATTTGAAAGTTGAGAGGTCCGTAGAGTTCCATAACTTCATTCCCTAAATTGTATTAGGGAATAAACAAGTGCCTGGAATAGTCGTTGACTGTGCCCAGGACACAAAGTTGTGAAGCACAATTAAAAAGATGTATTTCTCGGCCAGGCGCAGTGACTCATGCCCGTAATCTCAGCACTTTGCGAGGCCGAGGCAGGCAGATCACAAGGTCAGAGATCAAGACCATCCTGGCCAACATGGTGAAGCCCCGTCTCTACTAAAAATACAAAAATTAGCCGAGCGTGGCTGCACACTCCTGTAGTCCCAGCTACTCAGGGGGCTGAGGCAGGAGAATTGCTTGAACCCAGGAGGTGGAGGCTGCAGTGAGCCGAGATCGGACCACTGCACTCCAGCCTGGGCGACACAGCGAGACTCCGCCTCAAAAAAAAAAAAAATGTGTTTCTCCAAGCATAGCTGGAAAAAAAAAAAAAAAAAAAAGAAAGCAAAAGAACGTGTTGGAAGAAAGGTAATTAACTATTTTTTCCCTCTTTCCTTTTTTTTGTTTTTCTTTTTGAGATAGAGGTTTGCTGAGTTGTCCAGGCTGCAGTGCAGTGGCATGATTGCTGCAGTGCAGTGGCATGATCACTGCAGCCTCCAACTCCTGGCCTCAAGTGATCCTCCTGCTTTAGCACCTCCCATCCCCAGTAGCTAGGACCACAAGCATGCACCACCATACTTGGCTAATTTTTAAATTTTATTTATTTATTTGTTTATTTATTTTTGTAGGGACAGGATTTCACTATGTTGCCAAGCTGGTCTAAAACTCCAGGGCTCAAGTGATCCTCCTGCCTCAGCCTCCTAAAGTGCTGGTGTTACAGGCTTGAGCTGCAGTGCACAGCCAATTAACTACTCTTCCCAGAAAAACAAAAATAAAGAGACTACGCATTGCTTTGCAGAGAGAAGGTACAATGCCCAGTATAGCCTTTGGAAAATAACTTAAAAAGCTACTAACAAATATGACCATGATATCGAGAAATAAGAACAGTTGCCAGAAAATGCAGATAGTAACCCCCTCCAGCTAATACTAACTTGTTTTCATTACTTAAAAGGATAAGGGATTCACTTAAGCCTTGAACTAAAATAACCAAAACTTTAATTGTATAAAACATACAGAATATAGACAATTAGTTCAGTAAAGACTATACAGAGTTCTGAAAGTTATTTATTTAAAACATTGGTGTTAAATTGGCACTGATCATAAAACAGGCAACATTCTGAAAAAAAGCACACAAATGCTTACTTTTTCCTGACACATTCACTCCTATATATGACAGGCTTCTGCTTCTCTGTATTAATACTGCTTAATTTCAGCCTCCTGAATGCTAAGTATTGTGAATGACCCCTCCCATTATATCAGTGCCAATAACTTAGTCTTAATATAAAACAAACACTCAAGTTATCTATGTGATTTACTTTTCATTTTAATATTTTTTTCCTTCAAGATTTTTCTCAAGAACAAGCGGCTTGGAATTTTGCTTGGAATTTTGCTTGACTCATTTTAGAAAACTTTCAAGGAATCTTGGTAAAGGACTAATTGTAAACGCGTAAGAGGCTATATACATAATTTTTATTTAATGATTTGTTGCTCTGAAAGTCAAAATAAGGGAGTCAAAACCTAAATGCTCTCACATGTGTCATAGGTTCCTAGTCCTTAAAGTTTAGGAAAGGTTGAAGCAGAAGGAAAAGTGGTAGAGTGTTTTACAGTGCATTGATTCTAGCACATCAGCATTATTAAAAATTGCTGCTGCTTCTTTTTTTTAGATAGAATCTCACCGTGTCACCCAGGCTGGAGTGCAGTGTCATGATAACTGAAGCCTCCAACTCCTGGGCTCAAGAAGTCTTCCCACATTAGCCCCCTGAGTAACTGGGATTTGAGGCACGCACTACCACACCCAGCTAATTTTTGTATTTTTTGGAGAGATGGGGTTTTGCCATGTTGTCCAGGTTGGTCTTGATCTCCTGGGCTCAAGTGATTTGTCCGCTTTGGCCTCCAAAAGCGCTGAGGTTACAGGTATGAGCCACCATGCCCAGCCAAAAATTGCTTCTTATAGTCAATGTGGCGAGCAAACATCTATGAAAGAAATAATCACCACGTAGAGCAGACTTTACTTCGGAAAGTTTTTTTTCAGGTCTAGCTCTTCTGTTCATTCTACTTAATATTTCAGCTGCAAATGGTACAACTAAACAGAGGACATCATTAGGTACCCCAAATAAAATTGACAGTATTTTCTCATGAGGCATTATTATATACACTGATTAGATTGTATAGTATCAGGAACTACAGAATAAAGTAACTGGCTCATGGAACATAAATTTGGATATATTTAGCAACTGTGCTTCTACAATTCACATAGAAGGCAATGAAAATAAAAGATCATAGAACAAAACCGTATCATGTCAGATAACATAATATAAAATTTCAGGGATACTTGTAAAGTAACATGAAAAACCTTACTACTATTTCCATGACAAAATATGCTTCAAATTCCAAATCAATTGAGAAATGAACTTTAGAGGCTCTATCTGTGACTGAAGGCTAACTCTACCCTTTATCCGACTCCAAGTAGCTGCCTACCTATAACTATAATTTGGCCTTGGATATATCTAAAACCTTTAAGGAGACTTAAACATCAGTCTACTCTTTAATGTGAAGAGATGGCTCTGTTCTGCACGTACACTGCTCCAATAACCCCTGTGGATGCATAAGAAACATATAAAGGTTTATTAAGAAGGGTGCGGAAGAGAGATGAGAGCAGAAGAGTTATTTGCAAAGTCATGCATGGGGTTAGACTAAGCCATTTTAGCCCTCTTCTACCACTGTAATACCCACAACCAATTAAGCCATCTTCAATTTTCTGTTTGTATTATATTATATTACATTATATTACTATTATTAGCTTTGAGACAGAGTCTTGCTCTGTCGCCCAGGCTGGAGTGCAATGGCATGATCTCGGCTCACAGCAACCTCCACCTCTTGGGTTCAATTGATTCTCCTGCCTCAGCCTCTCAGGTAGCTGGGATTACAGGCCCCCACCACCATGCCTGGCTAGTTTTTGTAGTTTTACTAGAGACGGGATTTCACCATGTTGATCAGGCTGGTCTCGAAGTCTTGACCTCAGGTGATCCACCCGCCTCAGCTTCCTTAAGTGCTGGGAATACAGGCGTGAGCCACTGCGCCCAGGCTTTTTATATTATTATTATTATTTTGGGACAGAGTCTTGCTCTGTCGCCCAGGCTGGAGTGCAGTGGCTCTATCTCAGCTCACTGCAACCTCCGCCTCCCGGGTTCAAGCGATTCTCCTGCCTCAGCTTTCACAGTAGCTAGCATTACAAGCATGCACCACCGCATCTGGCTAATTTTTGTACTTTTAGGAAAGACAGGGTTTCACCATGTGGGTCAGGCTTGTCACGAACTACTGACCTCAAGTGATCTGCCCACCTAGGCCTTCCCAAACGTTGGGATTACAGGCATGAACCACTGCGCCCAGTCTTGTATTATTTTAAAGGCGATGCATCATAGGGTCATAGTTGCTAACCAGTTCCTCCCCTTCCCCATATTCCTATAGCCCTTTTCAGCTTTCAGTGTGATTACATCTATTTCTTTCTCTATCTCCTCCATGAGCCTGTGAGCTCCTTGAAAGCACGGTTGGTATCTTATTTGACTTTGTATCTTGGTTCACAACAAGCACCTACCAAATGTTTGTTCAATAAATAAACTTCCATGGAGGTGAGTAGGGAAAGTGCGCAGACCTACACATCATGCAGGCTATATAGTCCTCTCACGTGGTTTTAAAAACACATACTCTATTGGAGAAAGCTATGAACAAAATAGTCAAGATCAATAACGTCCTCACATTCTTCACATCCAATTGGCCTGTTATCATGCCTTAACTACCCTTGTTCAATACTTCAAGATACTACAAGATACTACAAGACTCTTCAAGATGTTTGTGACCTGTCCTTTGAATTTAGCTGAAAATCAGACAGAAATAAATCTTTTCAGAAGCAGTTTTCACTTTCAATCATTTCGGCATTCAAGCAGCACATTTAACCTTTACAGTCATACACATCATGCGTACATCATGTTTTGACAAGCCTGCAATTTATAGATAAAAGTTAACATTTAGAAGTAAATATAAGGAGTTAAAGACCAGCCTGGCCAATATGGTGAAACCTCGTCTCTACTAAAAATAAAAAAATTAGCTGGGCGTGGTGGTGGGCGCCTGTAATCCCAGCTACATGGGAGGCTGAGGCAGGAGAACTGCTGGAACTTGGGAGGTAGAGGTTGCAGTGAGCCAAGATCAAGTCACTGCACTCCAGCCTGGGCAACAGAGTGAGACTCCATCAGAAAGAAAAGAAAGAGAGAGAGAAAGAGAGAGTGAGAGAGAGGGAGAGAGAGAAAGGAAGTAAAGAAATACAAATTGCCCAAAACTAAAGGTCTACTAACATTTTTATTGTCAATATTTTCAATATATACAAGAAAAAATAGCACAAAAAACACCCATAAACCCATCACAGATTCTACATTTATCCAGATTTCTCCACATTTGCTTGGTTCATCTATTCTCTCTTCCTGTCCTTTCTTCTCCCTCCCTCCTTCCCTATCTGTCTCTCTTCCCTGAATTACTTTAAAGCAAATCTCAGAAATCCTGTGATTTCATCCCTACATAGCTATTAAGAAATGAGTTCATTTTTTCTGGAAATACCTCTATTCTGTGCTATAATTGATGATTAGCTAGATTCTAATTGATTTTTTGTTTTGTTTTGTTTTCAGTCCAATATCTATGAGTCACTTAACCCCCAAAGGGTGCCCAATCCTGTGTCATTTCCTGGAGGAATATCAAATACCTCCATTTTAGGTAAAAGTTTCCTTTCCTTTTTTTATGCTTAATAAACAAAGATAAGATCTGAAAGCAATGGCTATTTAAAAATAAATTAATACATAGCTTTTTCTAATAATAGAAATATTCAATTCAATGTGGTCAGATTAAAGACATCATTTAAATGTTTCTCAGGCAAGAATTTTGCAGCTATTTAATGCAAGTCTTAATTATGGTCTAAAAGCCCCTTTTCCTGGGATGAAGAATACTATTTCAAACCCAAAGGCACAACAAAAAAACAGCTCTCCCTCCCCTAGCTTCAGAAAGCTAAGGTACATTAACTAACTTCTTAGATTGAAATAGCCCACTTTTCTTTTAAAAGGTCTAATGTCTTCCATACCTCCTAAGTAAACTTTTACATCTACCCCAAAAATCTGAATAATTTATGGTAAAATAAATCTGCTGCTAATGAAATTCATTAATGTTCATGCCTAAGAAGTATTTCCAGTTTCCTTTCTTATGAAAATTAACATATGTTGGAGTGAAGCCAAGGGCAACTTTCAGGGATATGTGTGTGGGGTGTGTGCGTGTGTGAAAGACAGAGAGAGAGAGAGAGAAGAGAGAGAGAGGGAGAGAGAGAGAGACACTAGGCAAGATCAGACTAGTTATCATGCTTCCTTTCAATTTAAAATAAAAATGCCATAAAATATTGTGACCTACAACTCAAATCACTATATACACTACGCAGAAAGCTATCGGCAAGTCACTGAAAATGCCTCCTACAGTGTTATATACCTTGCTTATATGTTAGCAAATACAGCACTTGTTGATTGAAAAAACTGGTTTGTTTTGTTTCATACTTCACTTTTTACTTCATATGCGTATACTAAGTACAACCAGTCCAAGAGGTGATTCAACTCAGAGTGAGGATTGACTATATAACTAGCTATACTTCCCTTTGCTGGAAATATGGGGAAATTAAACTTATATGACAACCATTTGATGGAAAATCCTGATGTATCCGAGCACCAGAAATCACTATTGCTACCAAGTACCAATACCATCAAAATTTAATCACCAGTGATTTTTATTATTTTGCAAATTATAAACATTAAGACAACTGTTTGATTTAACCCACTTAGGAAGAGTAGAATACTAATTTAATCATGACATGTTCTGTCATGACAGCCACCTCAATCTCCATTTTACGTAATTTTGAAAAACCATTTAACTGGGATCAAAGGCATTTGAAATTCCTCCCCACCACAAATATAGACAATAATTTCTATTATTTAGTGTTTTAGATACTTAACTTGATAAATAGAGCTATATAATTAGGACTTCAAAACCCATTTTTAAAAAGTATAAACTCCCTAAACAATCTCTAAATAAAGACAAATACAGAATACACACAGAACAGGTTAGAATCTAAACTTCAAAATTTTCTCTTAACAAAAATTTTATTCTAGTTGAGTAAATAATATTTTTTAAAGTGACTCCAAATGCTTAACTACACAAATAAGCAACAGGAATTTCAAGCTTTTTAAAGTAAATTTCTGCTTAATCATTTAGTATTTAAATTTAGATTTAGTAATCTGAAAGTTAGAGCCTGTCAAAATAGTATTAAAATAGTTACCCGCTGAGAGCAAACTTGGTTCTTTCCTTTCTCGCAGCACTGATAGACAGAACCTTCTCCCACGCCCAGAAAAGCAATCTGGAAACCCAACATTCTTCTTACAATTGCAACTTTAGAGAGCAAGTCACAACACTTCCTGCTAGAAAAAGAGAACACCCTGACAAAAGAATGATACAATACTTACGAATCCCCTTCCTGTCAGCCTGGCAGTATTTTGCCGAGAATTTAATAAATTCTAACTTAAACGCAGCATTTAAAGAGAAAAGTTTTCTTTCTTCTTCTTCTTTTTTTTCCAAAATCATACAAGGACTCAGGGGAATTTAAAGTTAGTTCAGGTCAAATAGCTACAACCCATATACCTATTTAGAGTTTGAACAGTAGCCAAGTAACCTGCTTATTTTAGAACACATGGAACAGCTTCTCCCCAGTGCCCAAGTCACTCGTCCATAGTCAAGAACATTACTTGCGAAGGCAAATTAACTCTCAGGCCACTCACTTACAGTCTCTATTATTCATTTTCATCCATATACAACATTTACACCCCATATGCTAAGGTGGTGTAGCATTTATTTCAAGTATATACATTTTGATTTATGTCAAAAATGTAAGCTCTTCTGTGCAGGAACTATATTTTCTGCTGGCATAGCACACAGGAACTAAATCAACACTTGCTGAACTGAACACTTTTCTAACTGAGAGCCGTAGTAAAGAGGTCTAGAGCCAGATTGGGTTCAAATCCTGGCTCCACACTTTATCAACCATGCAAATTGCTTAAAACTCTTCTGCCTCTATTTTCTCATCCCGGGATGAAGATAAGAGCAACTCCATCATATCACAGTTCACTATTTTATACATGGTTGTAAGGCTTAAATGATTTAATATGTGTCATAAATTTAGATCAGAGTCTGGCGCATGGTAAGTACTAGATATGTGATAACTGCTCTCATTATTGAAATTTGCCTTTAACTGGTCTAGCAATCTAATCAGTGAGTTGCTAAATTAAGCAACTGGTTAGTTGTGAGTGCCTTTTATGAGAGAGAACAATCAGTCGGAGCACTGGGCTAGGCTGAGGAGGCCATTTCTGTACTGACATAGGGCAAGTTAATAATTTGAAAGGAAATGCAGCACAATGAAAGCATCAGGGTCTTAGGAGTCTGACAGACCTGTAAGTCTGTGTGACCCTGAACAAATTACTTAGCTTCTCTGAGCCCCGGGTTCATATCTATAACAATGGAGCTATTCCACATATTTCACAAGGTCCACATGATGACCTAATGGGAAGATATAAATATGTAAGAGTGTTTGAGTCCAGCAAGGTACTCAGTAAGTGGCAGATATTATTATCATCTGTCTCGGATAAAGCATGCATAATGCCATCTGCGGCTCTATTCTACCTCATGAGAATGAAAGAAAGACAATAGATACTCTAGTCCTTCATAAATAATATACAATAAAGTATTTTATAATAGCATACTGAACTCTCAGCATAAGGAGGTGACTCACAGTGTGATCACCTGTGAAAAGGAGCCCTCACTGGATCGTCCCCATTATGAGGCAGACAGTGTTCCCCTGTCTTCATCACTAACCACCATCAGCAGACACTGGGTCACATTTTGTGTCCTTCATGGAAGTGCTTTAATTTATTTCACCAATCACAAAACCTTCATGAAATATCAAAAGGCAACACAATGCAGAAGAGAAGGAATATAATGGCAGGAGTCAGAGGACATGTTTTTCCATCTGTCCTTGTTGCTGACTCACTATGTGAATGAAGCTTCTTCAACTTTTCTGAGTATCAAATTCTCCATTTCTAAGCATAGAACTATCTGCCTGTGTCCTATCAGGGAATAGTAGGTAACTACCAAGCATTTTGAGCTACTTTGAAGAGTATGTGTTATCATTCATTTTTCAGACAGAGAAAACCGGGGCACAGGCAACTGCCTCAAGTAAGAAGACAGTATCAGTTTAGACCAGAAATATTGGGTTTTCCCCAGCCTTACCTTTTCTTCAGCCACACCTGTTGCCTCAAACCACTGAGATGGGTCTGTCCCAAATGCTACGTAACCACCCTTTTCAGATATGTAGCAGTATCATTGAGGAAACTAATGTTTTAAATATGTAATTCTTCATTTTAGAAAACAGCTTTCTCTCGTTTCAAGTTTTACAGGTCATTATAACAGTGCTACTTAAAAACTGTTTCTCTGACTTTTCCTTTCCTGGTCATCTGGAATATTTATGCTCTCCAGCTTTCCAAACTCCAAGGCTAATCTTCGATCAGCGTGATCTGTCAACACTGAGTTACTAATTCTAAAGTCACTTCACCTTAATATAATAGCATCTATTTCTACTGCAAAACATTGTAGTTAAAGTTCTAGGAGTCGATATGCCCTTCAAAAGGGCATATCTTCTACTTAGTAAATGCTAGGTGTAGGACATAGAGACAGTTTTTTTTTTTTTTTTTTTTTTTTGAAACGGAGTCTTAGTGGCGGGATCGCGGCTCACTGCAAGCTCCGCCTCCTGGGTTCATGTCATTCTCCTGCCTCAGCCTCCGGAGTAGCTGGCACTACAGGTGCCCACCACCACGCCCAGCTAATTTTTTTGTATTTTTAGTAGAGATGGGGTTTCACCGTGTTAACCAGAATGGTCTCGATCTCCTGACCTCGTGATCTGCCTGCCTCAGTCTCCCAAAGTGCTGGGATTGCCCCGCCAGTTTTTTGTTTCTTTTCTTTTCTTTTTTTTTTTTGAGATGGAGTCTCGCTCTGTCACCCGGGTTGGAGTGCAGTGGTACGATCTCAGCTCACTGCAACCGCCGCCTCCTGGGTTCTAGCTATTCTCCTGTCTCAGTCTCCCGAGTACCTGGGATTACAGGCACCTGCCACCATGCCCAGCTAACTTTTGCATTTTTAGTAGAGACGGGTTTCACCATGTTGGCCACGCTGGTCCAGAACTCCTGACCTCAGGTGATCCACCCATCTTGGCCTCCCAAAGTGCTGGGATTACAGGTGTGAACAATCGCACCCAGGCTAAAAGACAGTTCTACCACATCACTAATTTAACAAGTTTTAGCATGTGACCCATTTTGTAAACTTCTATCTCACTCACCATCTGAGGTGTGTGTGGGTGTGTGCGTGAAGGGGGCGGTGGGGAGCGTGTCTGTGTATGTGCACGTATGTGAACAGGATCTCGGTTTTTACTATGGGTAATGAATACTGGTTTGGGAATGCAAGATGGTGGCAAGGGTTCTGTAATAAATTCTACATTCCCATCAACAGCCGCAGAATGAAAACAGCTTTTAAATTGCATCCCAAATTCATCAAAATGAATGCTAAGGAAAGCCGATGGAAACCAAATTCTCACTCTCATTCTCTCTAGATGTTACAAACAGAAACCATAAAGTTAAGAGTTCAGGCTGGGCTTTAAGAGTTCAGGCCGGGCCGGGTACGGTGGCTCAGGCCTGTAATCCCAGCACTTTGGGAGGCTGAGATGGGCGGATCACCTGAGGTCAGGAGTTTGAGACCAGCCTGGCCAACATGGTGAAACCCCGTCTCTACCAAAAATACAAAAAAGCCAGATGTGGTGTCGTGTGCTTGTAGTCCCAGCTACTCGAGAGGCTGAGGCAGGAGAACAGCTTGAACCCCAGAGGCAGAGATTGCAGTGAGCAGAGATTGCACCACTGCACTCCAGCCTGGGCCACAGAATGAGCCTCTATCTCAAAAAACAAACAGAAAGTTAAGAGTTCTCACACATGGACTTGTGGACACACTCCCACCCCAGGGTGGAGAAAAGAGGCACACCCCAAAAAGTTATAGGAGTTTCACATAAGTATCAGTGGAATATGTAGCTGTAACACAACAGCCAGGCATAGTATTTTTAAAGTC
This sequence comes from Macaca fascicularis, assembly GCF_037993035.2. Classification (NCBI taxonomy): domain Eukaryota; kingdom Metazoa; phylum Chordata; class Mammalia; order Primates; family Cercopithecidae; genus Macaca; species Macaca fascicularis. Next base: position 121,925,821 of record NC_088395.1, on the reverse strand, counting down.
TCTTAAAACTTTCATGCAGACGTCCTGCTCTCCACCACACCCAGTACTAGGTATACTTTCCATGTGTGACACGTACATTGGAGGCCTCTCCCCCTGTGCTTAATGACACACCTCAACAACACTCATCTATTTTCCTTTCATGAAACAGTTTTTTTTCCATCTTCATGACTTATAAAAACAAAGCGAACAAACAAACATAGTGAGTGAAGCATAGAAGCAAAGGGATCTAACATATAAAACAGGCAACAAGTTTACATTCAAGAAACTACTACTGTAATTTTGGGACAATATTGGAAAGTTTAGGAAATTCATACCAGGCACAGCGTTAGGTATATAAACTTGTTGCATGGATGTGTCAGTTTTAATAATCAAGTCATTTATGTAACTTTTTTTTCATATTTTGGGAAAAATAAGTTAGAATATATCTTAATTTCAATATTCTGGCCAGGCGTGGTGGCTTGTGCTTGTAATCCCAGCACCTTGGGAGGCAGAGGTGGGTGGATCACTTTAGCCCAGGAGTTCGAGAGCAGCCTGGGCAACATGGCAAAACCCTGTCTTTACAAAAATAATACAAAAAAATTAGCTGGGCTTGGTGGCTGTCACCTGTAGTCCCAGCTACTTGGCAGGCTGAGGTAGGAGGATAGCTTGAGCCCTGTAGGTGAGCTGTGATCTTGCCATTGCACTCCAGCCTGGGCGACAGAGCAAGACTGTCGCAAAAGAAAATATAAAATCCAATATTCCAAGGGCTGTCTCCCTGATAGTATTTACTAGCTCTTTATTTGTGTAACTAAGTAATCAAAATTTTAAAATAAATAAAGAAAAGGTCAAAATACATCGAACTACACATGGGGAAAGGAATGAATTTAAATGTCATACATGTTCAGTTCATAGCTAATAAAAACATACAAAGGAATAACTCACATGCTCTACAATTTTCTATACTGAGGGTCTCTCTCTCACTTAAGAAAGAAAAGAAAGGAGAGGAGAATAGGAGAAAAGTGGAGGGCTGGGGCAAAGGGATAAGGGGATAAACAACAACAACCAAAAACCCAACTCAGCAGTTCCTAAACTTTTTGGCCTCAGGATCTGAGGATCCCAAAGAGCTTGGTGACACATGGGTTAGATCTATCAGTGTATCTGTCACATCAAAAATTGCAACTACGAAACTTTTAAGATATTTATTTGTTTAAAAATAAGAATAAGCCCACTACATGTTAACATAAGCTTTTTAATGAAAAATAACTATATTTTCAAAAAAAGTGTAGTGAGAAGAGTGGCATTGTTTACATTGCTACAAATCGCTTTAATATTTAACCTAGTACAAGAAAGCTGGGTTTTCATATCTGCTTCTGCATTCAATCTTTTGCAATGCCAGTTTTGGTTCCAGTGTATGAAGAACATCTGGCATCCTACAGATAAACTGTTGTAAAAAAAAAAAAGAAATATTTTAAGAGGCTTTCTAGATACTTACAGATATTCTTCAATACTACACCAAAACTCGAGAAGTGGTAGTTTCTCAAAGGTTGGTTGCAATGTAGAGTCTGATACAATATCAATGATTTTTTCAAAATCTATTGGTCTGTCTTGCACTCAGAATGGGCCTTTTACCCATGCTTGATTTTGTAACATTATGCATTAGTCATTTGGAAAAATATTGTTTCATTAAGTTATGCGGGTCTTCCAAATGCTGACACACTTCATTATACAAACTAACAAATCATTTTCATTAATTATACTGTCGATTTCATTAGAAAAGCCTAAGTATTGATCGGATAAAATGGTGACTAATGCAAGTTCTCAAAATTTTGAATTTTGCTTGAAAGTTCTAATTTTAGCATTGGCAACAAATACTCTCAGTTGTTTCCCTTGCAGTGATAGGCACACTTGGTTCATTTTTTTAAAAAATAAAGTATCTGTTAGATACTTGGGTTTGAATAATCAGTTAATTTAATCTTTCAAAGTAAAAATGGTTGTCCTTTTTTTTTTTTTTTTTTGAGACGGAGTCTTGCTCTGTCGCCCAGGCTGGAGTGCAGTGGTGCGCTCTCGGCTCACTGCAAGCTCCGCCTCCCGGGTTTACGCCATTCTCCTGCCTCAGCCTCCTGGGTAGCTGGGACTACAGGCGCCTGCCACCACGCCAGGCTAATTTTTTGTATTTTTAGTGGAGACGGGGTTTCACCATGTTAGCCAGGATGGCCTCTATCTCCTGACCTCTGATCCGCCCGCCTCGGCCTCCCAAAAGGCTAGGATTACAGGTGTGAGCCACCGCACCCAGCCTGGTTTTCTATTTCTTAAAAGGCAGCTAGTTTAGCTCACAACTCAGACAGCTGCACAAGTACTTTCCCTCAAGACAATCATCATATATCCATATGCAGCAGAAATACTTTATGGGTACGTCTCATCTCATCACACACAGTATTAAAAAAGATGCATACCTGAGAATTGAGATTTAATAAAATTATTTTTTCCTGCGTCATCAAGTACATTTGTAAATGAAACGTATAAGATTTTTTTCTAAAGGTGATGGTATGGTGCTGAGGAACACAATGGCTATTACTACAGTGTGGGGCCACTATCTTGATTCAACAGCTTTACCCACTACTGCTTTTGCATCATCAGTGCAAATGTTAACATAGTGAAAAAGCAAATAACAATTTAGTTTTATCATGAAAGTAATTTTAACTCCCATGGGCCCATGCGCCACACTTTTTGAAAACTGATGCTTTATTCAGTAATATTTATGAAGGAGCCATCTAATTTTAGAGACAGCAAACCTATAAAGTATGCAGGTTTTAACAAGAATTTTCAAACTGAAAATAAAATTAACAAAATTACATATCTAGGTTTTAACCTGAGTTCTGTACTTTTGAACTGTTAAAAGAAAAAACACCTCTTTAATATCAATTCAGGTGAGACAAAAATCTACAGCTTATCTACTTCAAAGCACATTTTGCTCAATCAGGTTCATGTCTAAAAGGCATGACCTTATCATGACAATCATAACATAACATGTACAGTGTTGTTTAGAAACTTTTTTTTTTTGGAAATGGAGTCTCACTCTGTCCCCCAGGCTGGAGTGCAGTGGTGCAATCTTGGCTCACTGCAACCTCCCATTCCTGGGTTCAAGCAATTCTCCTGCCTCAGCCTCCCAAGTAGCTGGGATTACAGGCGCCTGCCACCACACCTGGCTAACTCTTTTTTTTTTTTTGGTATTTTTAGTAGAGACGGGGTTTCACTATGTTGGCCAGGCTAGTCTCGAACGCCTCGGCCTCCCAAAGTGCTGGCATTACAGGCGTGAGCCACAGCGCCCAGCCTGTTTAGAAAATTTTAATTAATTTTTTAAAAGATTAAGAAAGGAAATATATGTTACAAGATGAGTTAACATCCTACTCATACACAGCAAATTAGATTTTTCTTGGCCGGGTGCGGTGGCTCACGCCTGTAATCCCAGCACTTTGGGTGGCTGAGGAGGGCAAATCGTGAGGTCAGGAGTTTGAGACCAGCCTGGCCAACAAGGTGAAACTCCGTCTCTACCAAAAATACAAAAAAAAAAATTAGCTGGGCATGGTGGCAGGCGCCTGTAATCCCAGCTACTTGGGCGGCTGAGGCAGGAGAATCTCTTGAACCCGGGAGGCGGAGCTTGCAGTGAGCTGAGATTGCGCCATCACACTCCAGCCCAGGCCACAGTGCAAGACTCCATCTCAAAAAACAAACAAACCAACCAACAAACAAAAAAAATTTTTTTTTTTTTTTTTTGAGACGGAGTCTCGCTCTGTCACCCAGGCTGGAGTGCAGTGGCCGGATCTCAGCTCACTGCAAGCTCCGCCTCCCGGGTTCACGCCATTCTCCTGCCTCAGCCTCCCGAGTAGCTGGGACTACAGGCGCCTGCCACCTCGCCCGGCTAAGTTTTTGTATTTTTAGTAGAGACGGGGTTTCACTGTGTTACCCAGGATGGTCTCGATCTCCTGACCTCGTGATCCGCCCGTCTCGGCCTCCCAAAGTGCTGGGATTACAGGCTTGAGCCACCGCGCCCGGCCCAAAAAAAATTTTTTTTAAATTTCTTCCTGCTTATATAAAGGACTTGGGATTTTGGAGAGCAAAATTAAATTTCCTGGCTCATATTTATTCAATAGATAAACGCTGATTAAGCATCTATTCTGTAAAAGGCACTATACTAGTTGGCATCAGGAAATATGAGGATTTCTGCAACATGCTTTTCATATCCTCAAGGGACTCATAGTGGCTGTGTCTATATATATAATCAATTCCCTAAAATGGGTATAATGCTTCCACTATGACCTTTCTAAGGGGTATTTATGTTATTACAAAGTACAACTTGAGCCAATTGAACTGGAAGTCACTATAATGCAATTTTAAGAAAAAAAGAAAGGGAAATGGTGTATGAAAGAAAATAAAAAAAGGAAACAAAAAATAAGAAATGAGACTTTCCCTAGTTTCCCTCTATATAAGGAAATGAACAAGAGATGTGAGCAAATATGGGCATGACCACATCATTTTTCCACCACAACCCATCATCTTATTTCACTTCAGGACAGGAACCATCATGTCATCTCCTTTGAGTCAGCTCTTGTACTACTCACATAGGCAAAAATAACTGAGCAATATTCATTTTCCACAAGGAGCATTAAATACATTTAAGTATTCTATAATTTTTCAAATGACAGAAGATAGTTTTACAAATGCCATGATTTTACATTAATTTCCAGGGCTACTAGGTCCTTTCACCACCTCCCCCAATGCAAATTAAGCCCACCCTCAAGAAGAAATCCACAAGTTAAACTAGTAACATTCCTCAAGAGGCCTAAGTATAACACTGATAAATGAAAACTGAAAATGATCATTGCAGAATAAAATATTTACTTTACTTATCAGCTTCTAGCTTCTTGACCTAGCTTCCAAACAAAATGTCATTTTTTTTCGTATTCAAGCTGTAGATAGTATGTGCAAAAGTTCTCAAAACTCATTCAGTGAAGATCTTTAAAAGTTGAATGATATTTAATGATAGCATTAAATAATTTGAAATTGTTCTACCATTTTAATATGTAATAAGCTCTATGAGGGCAGTGATTTTTTGTCTGTTTTGTCCAGCAATCTATTTTCAGCTTATAGAACAGTGCCTGGCATACAGTAGGCACTCAACAAATATTTATTAAATGGATGTATGTGGAAGACATTGCATCCTAAAGGAATTAACTCAGTGTCATATATTATAGTGGTTTATTTCATAGTCAAGAATAAACTTTCAGCATTTGTCTTTTTAATGCAAAGCAGATAAATAAGGATAAAAGGTATCTACTCTTGTTCCATTGGCTAACTGTATAAGATACGATCATTCCTGAAAGCTAATCTGGCCAAACACATGGTGGGTTACATTTTCTAACAGCACCAAATCCATGCTCAGATTTGGCAATTGAAACGAATTTCTAAATTCTGCACCTTTAGAATATAAATTCATTTGAGAGAAAAGAAGTGGAGTGGAAAGTATAAAGAACTCTCAATGTATCAAGTTTTTCCTCAAAGTTGCCACACACACCCTCCCCCAAAAAGAAAGAAAAATATCTCACTGTCAAGAGTCAAAACATCACTGCTTTAGCTTTCCAAACTTTAAACAACTACTTTTTGACCTCACAAGGAATAACAAAACCTTCAAAAGAAAGAACCGCTTTAGCATTTCCTGCCAGCCTGCCCTAGTCTAAAGATTAACCTTGTCAGTTTTTAGGAAGACATATAAAATCCCCTTTAAATGACTAATTCAGATGAAGTAGTAACATGAAGCCATAGCTTTTAAGACGCTGGCTTCTACTTGTTACCAGATGTTGCCATCACTTCAAAGTGTTAAATACATCCATGAAGAATTTCTGATATATTTGCCTGTGAAATATTTTCTGACTTCCACTGTTATTGTGGAGTCACATTCATGGAGAAAAATTGTTGACTTGCTGTTTAATAAAACGACCTTAAGATTCCATTGTTCACTTTGAGAGCCACTCTATGTCAGTATAATTCTTCCATGTAATTCCTGCAAGCACATATATATATACTTTCAAAACACAATACAAATTAATTCCATTTCATTGGGAGTTTGCCATGAATGGCCTGCTTTATACTTCTTTTGAATTTGGGGTGGGAGGGAAACTTTCACAAATAGTTCAGTTGAAAAATCCAAATTTTTGCATGTGTATACTTTTGGTATTTCTTTTTCAGACAAGTAGACTGTCCTGAGCTTTACATAATATAGGTTAGAGTTCCTTTGCCAGGTGTAATTCATCTATTCCACTATACTTTCTGTTTCTGACCACCACTATTCTCTGATTAATTTCTTTGGCTATGTTGCCATCAAGGTTTTATTCGCTTTCTTTCTTTCTTTCCTTTCTTTCTTTCTTTCTTTCTTTCTTTCTTTCTTTCTTTCTTTCTTTCTTTCTTTCTTTCTTTCTTTCTTTCTTTCTTTCTTTCTTTTCTTTTCTTTTTTTTTTTTTTAAAGACAGAATCTCCCTCTGTCACCCAGGCTGAGTGCCGTGGTGCAATCACAGCTTACTGCAGCCTCAACCTCCCCCAGGCTCAGGTGATCCTATCACCTCGGCCTCCTGAATACCTGGGACCACAGGTGCATACCACCACACTCGGCTAATCTTTTTGTGTTTTTAGTAGAGACTGGCTTTCGCCATGTTGGACAGGCTGATCTCAAACTCCTGCCCTCAAGTGATCCGCCCGCGTCGGCCTCCTAAAGTGTTGGGATTCAGGCGTGAGCCACTGCGCTTGGCCCATTAGCTTAATTTTCAAAAAAAATGTTTACATCTCCAGAAAGAGTTTAATTCAGCAACAATGGTTGCTATTTTCTACACATAATGGTCATTGTTAAGTCTGGCCCAACACAGAATCCTGAACACAATGTAGATTTATCCTTAAGATTGGCTGCAAAAATACCATGGTCTCATAAAGTATTAATAGTGATATGTCCTTACCATTCCAATGTATGGGAGCTTCACTACAAACTTTATTTTATTTCTACTGAGATGCCTCAATTGTATGACTTTGAGGAGGAAATCGAATCCATAAACACAACACTATGCTGGCTCAGATTACTACAGACTGGATTGTAACTGACCAATCTTGCTTGTTTGGTGTTTTATTTGGCAATCTGTTACCTGGTACAGCTAAAGTCTCATCATAATGAATTCTGCCACAAGTCAAAAGCTTTTGTGGTCTTCACTTCCTAAAAATCATACTGTTAGCAAAAAGTCACCTATACATGAGTAACCAACCTCTTCCCTCTCCCAGATTATTACCTCAGAAATTGGCTAAAGCAATTAGCAGAGTTCTTTTGATGAGGCAAACTGTCCTGGCTCACTAGCTGAGAATTCACTGCTGGAGAGAATGAGTTTTTAAAAGTCTTTCACTAGACAAAATAAATTTTAAAATACAGATAAATTAGATGTGAAGAAACAAATCTGGATATGTGTTTACAATGAGTACCATTATATTGCATCTTCTTTAAATCACACTGTCTAAATTATAGTTTTGCATTACCTAAGCAGGGTTAGGAGTAAGTGGGAAGTAACACATCACTAATATGAGTGATGGTAAACTTCACTGTAATGATAATGCTATGAGCCAGATGCTATAACTTAGGGAATTTTTCATTATAGAAGTAGTTCTGGCCGGGCGCAGTGGTTCACGCCTGTAATCCCAGCACTTTGCGAGGCCGAGGCGGGTGGATCACAAGGTCAGGAGATCGAGATCATCCTGGCTAACACGGTGAAACCCTGTCTCTACTAAAAATACACACACACAAAAAAAATTAGCTGGGCGTGGTGGCGGGCGCCTGTAGTCCTAGCTACCCAGGAGGCTGAGGCAGGAGAATGGCGTGAACCCGAGAGGCGGAGCTTGCAGTGAGCCGAGATCGCGCCACTGCACTCCAGCCTGGGCCACACAGTGAGACTCTGTCTCAAGAAAAAAAAAAAAAGTAATTCTGCTACTGTACTTAGGGTAGTACATTTGGACTCTGATTTTCGATTTCCTGCTAAGTCTAAACACTCAATCCCACATTCATAATGTTATAGACCAACAGTTATACACTTTATTAAACAAAAAAGAGCCAATTTAAATATAAATAGGATGGAAAATATAACTGGAACGTTGTGTTTTGCGCCTACCACCCTGAATCAGTAAGCAGACAGAAAAGTGGAAAAGCTTTATCTTCAGAAAGCAAGACAGAAAGAAAGCATGATCTCATTCAATTTTCCCTCACCCAAAACCAACAAAGTGACATGTTCTCTTCAGTTCTTCTTCAGTCCTAATCAGTTTGATAGCCTCCCTCTTTTTTTAAATACCTGAAAGTAAATTTCTGAGTGTTCTTTTAAATTAAGAAGTTTATCAGATGCTTTTTGTAATTTAAGATTTTATTTTGCAGAATCAACGACCAAAGCATGAGAATACACAAATGTTTTCATTTAAAAACTTTTGACTTACTATTAATGAATTATATCCCAAACTCCATTACCCTAAATTTCAACTATTTAGTAGCATATTCCATTTTGCTCTATGGGGAGATGAATTTGTTTGGGATAATAGAAAAGGTAAACCATACTTTCCTTAAGGCAAAACAATAGGTTTAGGAATCTTATTAACAGCCTTATAAATCTAATGGTTGGTCTTAAAAATTCCAGAAGTAAACCTTCAAAAATTTTTAAATTCAAAAACCTATTAGTGATTTAGAACTTGACAGTTACATACCTAAATCAAAATGTGTCATTACTTTGAAAAACTTCAATTTTGTCCATTAAAAAAGTCATTCATGTTATGGCTGAAAGGAAACTGCTGGCTGGGCATGGTGGTTCACACCTACAATACTAGGACTTTGGGAGGCTGAGGCAGGAGGATTGCTTGAGATCAGGAGTTTGAGACCAGCCTGGGCAACTTAGTGGGACCCTATCTCCACACAAAAAATTTAAAAAATAAAAAAAGAAACTGCTAATTAATATTCATTCAATAATTTCAAAATCATAAAAATACATATTTCTTCAGAAAATAAGAACTAGCGTTAGACTTTGTAAGGAACTAAATTGTTTTCCTTAACAGAATTACCATTTTTAACTTTATTAACATTACATATGCAATTTCAAAAGTCTAATTCATTAATTCAATTCCTCTCAAAATCCTAGAACAGTTTTTGTATAGACAAGCTTCTTCTAAAAATTAACATAGAAAGGAACAAGCCTTAGAACATCTAAAACTGCTGAAAAATAAGGTGAGTAGAGTCTAGGATGTTGACGCTGCAGTGAGCCGTGATTGTGCCACTGCACTCCAGCCTGGGCAACAGAGCAAGACCCTGTCTCAAAAAATGAAAGAAAATAGGTGAAAGACAGGAACAGACATTTCACTGAAGAGGGTAAACAGATGGAAAATAAGTGCATAAAAATGTTAAACATCATTAGCTATTATGAAACTGAAAATGAAACTATAATGAGCTATCACTCAGAATGGCTAAAATAAAAAACAGTGACACCACCAAAGGTTGTCAAGGATGTGGAAAAACTGGATCACTCATACATTGCTGGTGGAAGCACAAAATGGTACAGTCACTCTGGGCAAACACTGGCAATTTCTTTTCTTTTTTTTTTTTTTTGAGACGGAGTCTCGCGCTGTGTCACCCAGGCTGGAGTGCAGTGGCGCGATCTCGGCTCACTGCAAGCTCCGCCTCCCAGGTTCACGCCATTCTCCTGCCTCAGCCTCCGAGTAGCTGGGACTACAGGCGCCCGCCACCACGCCCGGCTAGTTTTTTGTATTTTTAGTAGAGACGGGGTTTCACCATGTTAGCCAGGATGGTCTCGATCTCCTGACCTCGTGATCCACCCGCCTCGGCCTCCCAAAGTGCTGGTATTACAGGCTTGAGCCACCGCGCCCGGCCTGGCAATTTCTTATAAAATTAAACATGCAACTCTCATACAACTCAGCAATTGCACTCTTCTGGCATTAACCCCAGAGAAATGAAAACTGAAGTTCACACTAACACCTGTATACAAACACTTGCGAAAACTACAAAACTGGAAATGGCCCAGATATCCTTCAATAGGTGAATGGTTAAATAAACTTTGGTACATACACACCATGGAGTACTATTCAACAATGAAAAGGAACGAGGTATTGACATACACAACATCAACTTAGGTTGAATCTCTAGAAAATTATGCTCAGAGAAAAGTTAATCTCCAAAGGCTACATATTATATATCACTCCATTTATATATTATTTTTAAATGACAAAATTATAGACATGGAGAAGAGATTAGTGGTTTCCTGGGGTCAAAAATGGAGGTCAGGGGAGGAAGGAGGTGTGTGTTGTTATCAAAGGGCAATAAAAGGGATTCTACTGGTAATGAAACTCATTTGCATCTTGTCTGTATCAGTGTCGACACTGTGGTTTTGCTATTGTACTACGGTTTTTTAAGAGTTTACCACTGGAACAAACTGGGTAAAGGCACACAGGATCTCTATGTGCCATTTCTTACAAGTAGGTGTGAATCTACAATTATCTCAAAATAAAAAGTTAAATTAAAAAATCTAATTCAGAATTAAACACAGAATATAGTATAATTAAATTAATAGGGAAAATAAAGAACATTTACTTGTATTAATTCTATATCCTGCTTTAAACATTATTCCCGCTTTATCTTTTTTTTTTTTTTTTTTTAGTGCAGTGGCACGATCTCTGCTGTCTGCAAGCTCTGCATCCCAGATTCATGCCATTCTCCTGCCTCAGCCTCCCGAGTAGCTGGGACTACAGGCGCCCGCCACCAAGCCCGGCTAATTTTTTGTATTTTTAGTAGAGACGGGGTTTCACCATGTTAGCCAGGATGGTCTCGATTTCCTGATCTCATGATCCGCCCGCCTCAGCCTCCCAAAGTGCTGGGATTACAGGTGTGAACCACCGCGCCCGGCCTTATCTTTTCAAAACTTTTTTGACATAACTTCTGACACAATATTCTTAGCATATATAGTCAGTGCATGACTCCACTAGAGTGTTTGATCTGAGTGAAAGTTATTTTTTTCTGTTCAATACCAAAATAAAAAGGAGCTGTCATAAAGGAAAATTTCAGGGCTGAAACACATCAATGTGTGATGATTTAGGTATCTTTTATTAGAAATACTTTTTACTTGTTCAAGTGACACTTCTCCCAAATATTCACACGGATACTCCTTGATTTCCTTCATATCTTACCTGAAATATCTCCCTCTCAGTAACGCCTTGTGACCACATATTTTGAAATGGCAATACCCTTCTTCCCACTTCCTATTCCATTAGTCTTACTTTTTCTCCATAACACATTAGCATCTAATATATAAAATCATTGTTTATTTTCTGTCTCTCCCCTAGTAGGATGTAAGCTTCATACGGATGGTGATTTTTTTTCTGTTTCATTGACAGCTATAATCCCCAGTGCCTAGAATATTATCTGACATATAAAAGCTGCTCGGTAAGTACCTGAATAAGTGTAAGTACCTGAATAAGTGAATGAATAGATTAATGAAACAGACATTTTTTTCTAGGCAAGGAGTAATACAGAGAGGAAAGACTGACTCTGAGAATGATAAAATCCAGTTTAGAAGAAATCAGGAGTGGGCCGGGCATGGTGGTTTACTCCTGTAATCCCAACACTTTTAGAGGCCGAGGCGGGAGGATAACTTTAGGTCAGGAGTTCGAGACCAGCCTGGCCAACATGTCAAAACCCCATCTGTACAAAAAATACAAAAATTATCCAGACGTGGTGGCACACACCTGTAATCCCAGCTACTCGGGGGGCTGAGGCATGAGAACTGCTTGAGCCCGGGAGGCAGAGGTTGCAGTGAGCCAAGATCATGGAACTACTCCCCAGCCTGGGCAACAGAGCGAGATTCCGTCTCAATTAAAAAAATAATCAGGAGTGATAAACCCTACAGTGTATATTCAATATACTGGAATTAGAATTTTCAAAAACTTTTGTATATATTACATACAATATAGGAAACTCTTTACAATCAGTGTTTAGGACTGGAATTTTGTCAGCATATGACTACTTTGGGTTGAAGATGACCTAGAAAATTAGCTTACCACTGTAAAGCTATTGCTAATGCATTTCCACTAGCTAAGGAAGAGCTTGTCAGACTCAAAGCAAGTTGCTTTAGTTATAGGTGATATGAGTTTCAGAGAGTTCATGGTAACTTTATTGAGATAGCATTTGTCATTTTGTTAATCTCTGAAAGAAATTAAGTGTAGATACAAACTGATTCAGGGAAGAGGCACTGCTACTAAACAAAGTTGACCCTGGACGTGTAGTTTAAATATATAGTGAGAAGAATGATGGATCAGTTCCATTACTACAATCTGGGTCTCCAGTGATGGCGACCTGATCCTCCACCATTGTCCTGGACCACTCTAGGGTAAGGCAAGCCAAAATCCAACTTCAGTTGCCTCCTTTGCAAAAATCAGTAGGTGGATTAGACTCAGGTCTTCAAACGACGGCACGCTGTTTTATTTATGTTAGTGTGCCAGGCACATTGTTAATAATTAGCAAAGGCCTACTAAATATGTAAGAAGTTCTAAATGGGACTCCAGAAAGTTGCACCTTTTTTTTTGACTGAACTCCAGCCCACCTTTCTCAGCGAAGCCTAGCCTTTCCTAAAGGATCTGCAAGGTTCTGCCTGCCCTTAAGAGTAAGGAGACTGGATCCAAAAATTTCTCTGTGAGTTGAATCCAGAAAATAATGACGGAGTAAAGTTCTATGAGGCATTAGCTGTTTTGACCTGGTGAATCTGGGGTCAAGGGTGCTTAAAAGAATAATCTGAAATTGCAGGCAATTATTTTATTCATTTTTCTGAGACAGGGTGTCTCTCACCCACGCTGAAGTACAGTGGCACGATCACCGGATCAAGCAACCCTCCCACCTCAGCCTTCTGAGTAGCTGTGACTATAGGCGCATGCCACCATGCCTGGCTAATTTTGTTTTATTTTTAGTAGAGATGAGGTCTCGCTGTGTTGCCCAGGCTAGTGTCAAACTCCTGAGCTCAAGCGATTCTCCTGCCTCGGCCTCCCAAAGTGCTGGGATTATAGGCATGAGCCATCATTTCTGGCCTGGTGATTCTTCTAATCATCTTTTTACATTGCTTCATTCTCATATTCACCCCAAAAGGTCAAAAGATAAAGACTCCCTCAAACTTACTGTCAAAATCCCTAAACGTAAAACACTAATGTCTTCTAAAAAATATCAAGTGTTAGAGGCTAATTTACTTATCATTATGGCCCTTTATGAGTTTTGAATTGTGTTCTATGTGGATATATTTCATACTTGAATAGTAAATTTAAAAGTAAATATATTAGCTGTGCTCAATAATGCTTTTGGGTTGATTGAAACCATTGCATTTCAAAGCATTTATCATGTACTTCTGCACTCCTTAATACTGTTTGCCTTTGCTCCTTAGTGTTCAAAAAATGTGATTAAGCAAAAATGTCTATTGTTTTTTGCTAAATGTCTATTATACAGTAAGTTTTAGAAAAGATGATTATACAGCATTTACAGGCTTTCTATTATTCCAGTATAAATACTCCTAAGGAAAATGTTATTGAGAACAAAAGTCGATGATAAGCCAATAAGCATCAGGAAACAAGAAAAAAATAGCTAAACTTAGATGGAAAAATCAGTACTGCTCAATCAAAGCAAGGATTTATATTAAGAGCACAGTAGTAATAAATGAAATGTTATCTTGTCAGCACCACCTCTAACTCATTAGCTGACTCATGGGTAGACACTTAATGTTTGCATGTCCCATTATTTATGATAGCCATAATATAGAAACAACCCCAAATGCCCATCGATGGACAAATGGATAAACAAAATATGGTATACAATGAAATATTATCCAGCCATAAAAAGGAATAGAGTACTGATACTTGCTACAAGGTGTGTGAACCTTGAAAATCTTATGCTAAGTGAAAGAAACTAGTCACAAAATACCACCTATTATATGACTCCATTTATATGTAATATCCAGAACAGGGAACTCAATGGAGACAGGAAATAGTTTAGTGGTTGCTTAGGGCTGCAGGAGTAGAGTGCTGTGGAAGGTGTTAGCTAAAGTGTATGGGGTTTCTTTCTGAGGTGATGAAAATGTTTGAAAATTAGTGATGGTTGCATGTATCTGTGAATATACTAAAATCTATAAAAATAGATGGTATGACATTATACTCAATAAAGCAGGCATAAAAGTCAAAATATTAATAGGTCCCAATTTCCTCTTTGACTCTACAGTTTAGCAGTTCTCACAATGAAAACTCTATCGATAACATTCACTCATAATCATTCACTGAAAATAGCTAAAACCTAAAGAAAAAAAAAACCTAAGAAAGCCATTTGTTTAGTCTTCTTATAGGCTCACATCATTATGTATTTTATGCAATGTAATTCATAAATCACTGATTTCCTGATTAGGTTTTCCCAATTCAATCGTTATCAGCAAGGAGCATTAATGGCCATGCATGTTTCACTCTTTCAAATATAAATATCAAGACCCGTTGTGTGCCAGGTGAACTGTGAAAGGAACTAGGAGAATGGGGTTTTTTCTCAGGGCTTATTTCCTTTCTCCCTAAAAGTACAGCTCTTTCCCGTGGTACATGGCAGAAATTTATTGCTGCTCTTGAAGAAAACCATATACAGCAGTCATAGCACATTGCTTTGATCCTCTTCCACCAAATGAAACAGCTCTCAGATTTGAAATCCTACGTATTCCTGCTCAATTTAAATTCTGTGACAATGGGCCAGGCAAGGTGGCTCATGCCTCTAATACCAACACTTTGTGAGGTCAAGGTGGGCGGATTGCTTGAGGCCAGGAGTTCGAGACCAACCTGGTCAACACGGCGAAAACCCACCTCTACTAAAAAATACAAAAATTAGCTAAGCATGGTGGTATGCACCTGTGATCCCAGCTACTTAAGAGGCTGAGGTGGGAGAATTGCTTGAACCTGGGACTCCGAGGTTGCAGTGAGCCGAAATCATGTCACTGCACTCCAGTTTGGGCAACAGAGCGAGACTCCATCTCAAAAAACAAAACAAAAAAAGTCTGTCGCCAGAAGTTCAAGGCAGGAAATTAAGGTGTCGGCTATACCTGTAGTTGCTTGCTATTATCCACGAGTCAAATAAAACTTAACAGAATACTGTACTACAGAAAGTATAAGAGCTGCATGTGCAAGTAATGGTGAATAGATGTTTTTGGGGACTGCTGCATACATGAATATTTCCACAGCTGCAGAACCAACTACTGCAGAAGTACTTGCTGTGCGCAACATCTACAATTTAGTAAAGCTGGAAAGAATTTTATTTTTGTAAAAACTAAATGGGGTGTGGCTCATTTTCTTGCCAAAGGGCTATTTTATTCCAAGACACTGGTGTCTGCTGACCTTCATTTGTAGGCTGAGCAATGTTCTATTTAAGTAACATTAACTCATAGTGGGCTCTTTTTTGGTATGCAATAATTATTGCAAAGAAATAACAATGTTTAAATGAGATTTGTTCTTAGTTTAGATTTGATTATATTGGGTTATAAGTGAATGTCTTTGTTCACACAAGGCTTATATTTAGAAATTATTTTATGCTGAGAAAAAAGGCTGTATTTAAATTCATTTTCTTTTTCTTTTTTTTTTTTCTTTCTTTTTTTTTTGAGACAGAGTCTCACTCTTGTCACCCAGGCTGGAGTGCAATGGCGCAATCTCGGCTCACTGCAACCTCTGCCTCCTGGGTTCAAGCAATTCTCTCAGCTCAGCCTCCCAAACAGCTGGGATTACTTGCGCTTGCCACTGCACCCAGCTAATTTTTGTATTTTTAGTAGAGATGGGGTTTCACCATGTTGGCCAGGCTGGTCTCGAACTCCTGACCGCAGGTGATCCACCTGCCTCGCTCAGCCCCCGCAAAGTGCTGGGATTACTGGCATGAGCCACTGCGCACGGCCTAAATTTATTTTCTACATTTATGAATATTTTTAGGTTTCATGAGAACCAAGATTACTTTTGTGTCTTTCTGGTCTACTAGACTGTAGGAGTATCTTATCCATCTTTGTAGCCCTAGCACCTAACAGTCTGCATTAAACTTATGGTAGTTGAATGAATGATGAAACCATTCCACAAATAGACTAATTAAGCAATTGTGCAGGTTAGTATTTTTGGTTAACTATTACTTCATCTGTAGTTTGTACCATCTTAATATATACTTAAGAACTTTAGGCACGTTTAAAAGTTTCCTTGAGTTTTACATCTATTTACCAATGGTCTATAAGCCTTCTTTTATACAACACTTACAGTTTCAAGATACTTATTAACCTTCCCTTCATCTTTACACAAATCTCTGGTTAGAGAATTTTTCCCCTTCTGCTAGCACCTACTAGATATATTCTAGTTTGCTTTTTAAAATTTATTTTCTATTTTTATTCTTTTTAAAATAGAGACAAGGTCTTAATATCTTACCCAGGTTGGTTCTGAACTCCTGGGCTCAAGCAATCCTCCTGCCTCAGCCTCCCAAAGTGCTGAAATTACAGGTGTGAGCCACCATGCCCAGTCTCTAGTTTGCTTTTTATCTGAGTGTCAACTAAAGCTGTAACACCTTGTTTGAGGATAAAATACTGAATGCATGGGTTGGCTTATATTTTTAAACATCTAAATCTATCAATATTACTTTTCTGTTAGTTACACTTAATGATAATTTGGCTCTATTTGCTTATTAATTACCACAGGACAAAATATAAAATTGTAATTATTCATACCCACTTGTAAAAATGATTCAACTGTAGCTTTACAATGGAGACCCACAAACTGCTCAAAATATTTTCTCGATGTGTCAATAGCCTTCATCATTTCCTGGTTTTGCTTTTGAAAATTTCCGCTAGATAAAATAATGGGCATCATAAATATGTTTTAGATTCACCCATTTTTAAAGGCTATGTGTCATCATGAAAACATATTGGTTTACTTTATAACCCTCTGCCATCCTCAGCATTTTACGTTTTCAATAATATATTTTCTCTTTGCCCCTACTTTTTTCTTCCTCCTCTACAAGTCAGGTATCAACACTACCTATTACCTTTCATTCTGATTTAAGCTATATTCATTAGTGGCCTTGAGTTTATAATGGTGTCTGTAATTTACTGAGCCATGTTTCCAATTTTCCTTTGAAGGTGAGTTCTTTTCCTCTATTCTTTCCTTCCTTCCTTCCTTCTTTCCTTCCTTTTCTTTTCCTTTTTCTTTTTCTTCTTCTTCTTCTTTTTTTTTTTTTCCCAGAGTCTTGCTCTGTCACCAGGCTGCAGTGAAGTGGCACGATCTTGGCTCACTGCAGCTTCTACCTCCCAGGCTGGAGGGATTCTTGTGCCTCAGCCTCCCAAGTAGCTGGGAACATAGGCATGGGCCACCACACCTGGCTAATTTTTGTATATTTAGTAGAGACAGGGTTTTGCTATGTTGGCCAAGGCTGGTTTCGAACTCCTGAGCTGACGTGATTTGCCCGTCTTGGCCTCCCAAAGTGTTGGGATTACAGGACTGAGCCACTGTGCCCGGCCTTGGCTAGTTCGCCACATATCCTCACAAAAGAATAAATTAAATGGCTGGGTGCTGTGGCTCACGCCTGTAATCCCAACACTTTGGGAGACCAAGGTGGGTGATCACGAGGTCAGGAGATTGAGACAATCCTGGCTAACATGGTGAAACCCCGTCTCTACTAAAAATACAAAAAATTAGCAGGGCGTGGTGGTGGGCACCTGTAGTCCCAGCTACTCGGGAGGCTGAGGCAGGAGAATCGTGTGAACCTGGGAGTCGGAGGTTGCAATGAGCTGAGATCATGCCACTGCACTCCAGACTGGACAACAGAGTGAGACTCCCTTTCAAAAAAGAAAGAATAAATTAAATGATAAACAGGTTTCTGAGCTAAGTGAAGAAGCTTCTTCAACCTGAAACATGGTTAGAATCCTTCACATTCACAATGAAAACAATTAAAAAGGAGTGTTTTTCTTTTTTTGGGGGGGGGGGACGGAGTCTGGCTCTGTCGCCCCGGCTGGAGTGCAGTGGCCGGATCTCAGCTCACTGCAAGCTCTGCCTCCCGGGTTTACACCATTCTCCTGCCTCAGCCTCCCGAGTAGCTGGGACTACAGGCGCCCGCCACCTCGCCCGGCTAGTTTTTTGCATTTTTTAGTAGAGACGGGGTTTCACCGTGTTAGCCAGGATGGTCTCGATCTCCTGACCTCGTGATCCGCCCATCTCGGCCTCCCAAAGTGCTGGGATTACAGGCTTGAGCCACCGCGCCCGGCCAAAAGGAGTGTTTTTCTAACACCATTAAAGAAAACACAAAAACCCCCATTAATTTCTAAAATCTTGCCAGACTGGGCAACATGGGGAAATCCCATCTCTACTAAAAACCAAACTACAAAAATAGGTTAACCAGGCATGGTAGTACATGCCTGTAATTCCAGCTACTCGGAAGGCTGAGGCACAAGGATCGCTTGAACCCCGGTAAGTGAAGGTTGCAGTGAGCTGAGATCGCACAGTTGCACTCCAACCTGGGCGACAAAGCAAGACTCTGTCAAAAAAAAAAAAAAAAAAAAAAAAAAAAAAAAAAAAAAGGGAAGGTGCTCAAATTAGAGAAAAAGAAGTAGATATAGATACCTGACAGAAATCATCTAAGGCAACATTAATCAACCTGTAATTGAAAATACTTATGGAGCACCTAATATATGCTAGTTGCTTTATAAGTGTTCTCATATAATTATAAGAACAAAGTGAAAAGTGAGTGGATTATCTTCATTTTCTACATGGGGAAATTGAGGTTCAAAAGAGTTAAGAAATCTCCTCAATGCCACAGAGATATAAAATGGGAGAGCTGGCCCGGGTGTGGTGGCTCATGCCTATAATCTCAGCACTTTGGGAGGCCGAGGCAGGTGGATCACGAGGTCAGGAGTTCAAGACCAGCCTGGCCAAGATGGTGAAACCTCATCTCTACTAAAAATACAAAAATTAGCCGGGCGTGGTTGCAGGAGCCTGTAATCCCAGCTACTCATGAGGCTGAGGCAAAAGAATTGCTTGAACCTGGGGGATGGAGGTTGCAGTGAGCCGTGATAGTGCTACTGCACTCCACCCAGGGCGACAGAGTGAGGCTCTGTCTCAAAATAAATAAATAAATAAATAAATAATAAAATGCGAGAGCTATTGGAACCCATACTTTATGCTAAAATCCATTCTGACTATGCAACATAGAATGTACATGATCCCCCTGAAAAGAAAAGAAAGGTAGTGAGAAAGTGTTGTTAGGTCAGAGGAACATTCCAAGTCACTTCTGGGTCATAATGGAATTACCAGACCAACAAAGTCCTTGGTGAGTGAGGCTAGTGTACTGGAGGAAAGAGAAAAACACCAGGGAAGGGTCTGTGAAATGGCAAGGGTTAAGTTTCAGGAGGGATATGTAATGGACAATGAGCCATTTAAATACACAAAATATTTGTGAATTCAAGTGCTTGTAATGTAAGGAATCTCCATATACTGAAAACAGGCACAAATTAAGTGTCGACATCAGAATTTTTACTACTATTGGACCTATGTTTAGTTATATTATTTAAGCAACCTGAATGAAATGTAAAACTCTTAGTTTAACTGTAGTTTATTGAGTAATATCAAAGTACCTTAAGAAACTAATAGCCTGAGATAAAAGGGCATATCAGCAAATAGTCATTTAGCCAACAAAAGGATTAAATGTTTCTTTAGGATACTGAATGCTCATGGGCACAAATAAGCTTTGTATACTTGAACTGAGTTTTATAATAATATGAAACATAAAGGCTTCTTAAAAACAAACGTGTCTCCCTTCCCCCATTAACAGTTCCGTTTCAAAAAACAGAACTTCCTATGATTGTACACGGCACAGGATTCTACCTCATCCTGCTTTGCACCTGCTAACTAGATCAGAGAAAACAAAAATACTTCCAAGACATATACTTTACCTAAACAAGTTCCAGTTTAGGGTCACATATGATACAATACACTGTATAAAGAATGGCCTTTTCTTTTCTTTCTTTTTTGAAACAGAGTCTTGCTCTGTTGTCCAGGCTGGAGTGCAGTAGTGCAATCTTGGCTCACTGCAACCTCCACCTCCTGGGTTCAAGTGATTCTCCTGCCTCAGTCTCCCGAGTAGCTGGGATTACAGGCATGCGCCACCATGCTCAGCTAATTCTTTTGTATTTTTAGTACAAACGGAGTTTTGCCATATTGGCCAGGCTGGTCTCGAACTCCTGACCTCAAGTGATCTGCCTGCCTTGGCCTCCCAAAGTGTTGGGATTACAGAACTGAGCCACCACACCCAGCCTTCTTTTTTTAAATGCCACTGAAATCAAGGCTATCTTTTTGTTTAAGCCAATATTTAAATTTCAGAGACTATCAAAGGAATTCATCTTTAAAACAATCTTGGTGACTTCTCTTCTAAGAAATAATGACAGAGTGCAAAATCATGTTCGATCAAGAATGCTTACTGAAGCATTATTTATAAGATATGGAAACAAATGTCCAACAACTTGGAATTAGTGAAATAAATTATGAAATAGTCATTATATAAAATATAGTGCAGTGATTTTAAACATTTTTTTTTGATTTTAACCATTTTTTAAAATATTTGATCACTTGGAAACATGTTTATAATGTAATAAATGAAAAGAATGGGATAGTGTTATTCCAATTTTTAAAGATGTCTCTTTCTACACATAAAATAAACATAAAAATATGAGCATTTTAAATTATACTTACCTTGAATTTTTCTAATCCAAAGCAAAGTAATTGAAAACATCTTTAAAGTACACACTACGTAAGACACTTTCCCAGTAGATTAATTCATACGTATTGAATATTATAGCAATAGGATGTGCCCTAGGGACAATTTCGTATCATTTTCACCTCTGAGCAAATTCTTTGCACCCTATAATGGTAATTCTTCCTGATGTGAAACACAAGCCCCAAAATGTTAAAATGAACAATAAGAAATGGCAAAAATGGGAACATTCAAGCAAGTTAAGAAATACAGGAAAAAAGCTTGAAAATTACATTCATCTATGAATGAAAGCATTATTTTCAGTGTCAACAGCAGAATATCAATCTGAGTGCAACACCATGTAATTAGGGCTTATAATGCGGAACACAATAATATGAATATTCAAAACTATTATATGACCCTAACAAATTTTATTTTACAGAAAGTAAAAACTTTATATTATATTTATATATGACATAAAACTTTATATAATATACATATGCACACATAAGTGTATATATACTCGTGTGTGTATGAATATCACAGCTTAAGGGAATCAGACTTGCATTTTCAATGAACTGGACAGAGTATGAATGGGCGACAGAGTGAAAATCTGACTCAAAAAACAAAAACAAGAAGAAAAGAAAAGAAAATCCAAGTTAATAGCTTTGAGGGTGTTAATTTTTCAACTTAACTTCCCGCATTTTCTGGTTTCTTTTTTTTTTTTTTCTTTTGAGACGGGGTCTCACTCGGTCGCCCAGGCTTGGAGTGCAATGGCGCGATTTCCGCTCACTGCAACCTCTGCCTCCCAGGCTCAAGCAATCCTCCCACCTCAGCCTCTCGGGTAGCTGGGACTACAAGCCCATTCCACCGTGCTTGGCTAATTTTTTGTATTTTAGTAGACGGGGTTTCACCACTTTGGCTAGGCTGGTCTCCTGGCCTGAAGTGATCCACCCACCTCGGCCTCCCAAACTGTTGGGATGACAGCTGTGAGCCACCGTGCCAGGCCATTTTCTGTGTTATTCATGGCATGCTACTTAAATGTATAGATTCTCTCTTCCACTATGCAGTTTCCCATACCTGCCTGTTGTCCTCCTTTTGACTGCAATTATGAGGAGGAAAAATTTGATTTTTTATGAGGTTTTTTACATGAAACCTCCCATTTTGGGCAATCACAAAACTAAAAATGAGGTATGGTAAGCCAATGGACTCTGTAACAATTACCATTGAAGACCAAAATTCTACTCAGTAGTTAGTTAAAAAGGGGAAAAACACCACCCAATTAATGGCTTTAACGGGCCATTTTGCACAATATTTGAGGTAAGAAATAGAAGAAAGTATCACATGGGCTGAGCGCGGTAGCTCATGCCTGTAATCCCAGCACTTTGGGAGGCCAAGGCGGACAGATCACAAGGTCAGGATTTCTAGACCAGCCTGACCAACATGGTGAAAGCTTGTTTCTACTAAAAATACGAAAGTTAGCCGGGCGTGGTGGTACGCGCCTGTAATCCCAGGTACTCAGGAGACTGAGGCACGAGAATCACTTGAACCCGAGAGGCAGAGGCTGAAGTAAGCCGAGATCACGCCATTGCATTCCAGCCTGGGCAACAGAGCGAGACTCCATCTCAAGAAGAAGAAGAAGAAGAAGAAGAAGAAGAAGAAGAAGAAGAAGAAGAAGAAGAAGAAGAAGAAGAAGAAGAAGAAGAAGAAGAAGAAGAAGAAGAAGAAGAAGAAGAAGAAGAAGAAGAAGAAGAAGAGGAAGAAGAAAGTATCACATGTACGTTTTTATTCTGTTGTTATCAACCTATTCTCTTATTTTTCATTATAATATGTCTGGCTTTATTTTTCCTTTGCTTGTAAAAATTGGATGGCTGGAGAACTTTTACAGACAAAGAAAAATGTGGCAAGACTTACGCGATGAGAACCCTGCCATTTCTATAAACTCTTGTTAAAGCTTTAGTGTTTCTATGATATACTGCTGCAGTACTTTGAATTTATATAGCACCTGTCTACTTAAAAGCCAAAGCTTCACGTTTCTCACTTATCCTTTCACCATGCCTGTGAAATACGTAGATTGAAATCACATGGCTTAAAAATAAAGTGAAACCCAGATATGACCACAGAAAATTTCAATGATTTACTTAAGATAATCTATCTGTCCAGACTGCAAAGGACTAAAAGACCCTAAATTCTATGCTCAATGCTTTTCCAATAAACAACACCACCACCCTTATTATCAAATACATTTCTAAACTTTTAAGAAAATGTAAGGTTTCTCATATTATAAAATCAGTAGGCTTAATGCACCAAAAATCGCTGTCAAGGAATTATATAAATGGCACCTCTTTATTTTAAAGAACTAACATTAGTCATGGAATAACCCACTGATGATCAGTTTCCTGAATAGTCATCAATTTGCCAACAAAGTATTTAGCTTGGATTAATGCAATTGCGTCAAAGTTTGAAAAGTCAACTGATAACTGAAATAAGCCAGATTATGAATATTTGAAAAAATAAAACCCAGCAAACCAAAAAGCTTGAGCAATCCTCTCTTTTTATAAACAAAAGCATGCATGGTGTCTGGCACATGTATATACTCAATTAGTTATCAATATAATAATTCTAAATGACTTTCTGAAGGTCAAATTATGAGTCAATGGCAGAGCCCTATCTAGAATCTAGTTCCTCTGAGGGCAAGTTCAATGAAATTAGTATTTTCATTTTCATATACTAACAATGCTTCTTCATCCCTAAAACAGTTTATACTTACTAATATTTATCTTTCAAGTGTCAAGACTAAGGCAAAATTTGGTATTATTACATTTATCATGAATCTTTTGAAATTGTCTCACCTCCATAACTAAAATAAATTGGCCCAAGTATGATCAGATCTTCTCCTAAGACTGACATTTCACGATTAGACTGTTTCCATAACTTTAACCAAAGCACTCTCATAACTAAAATCAGCTAGTCATGACCACTGGTATATAAAAGAGCTTCCAACATTGTAATGTATCAAAAAAGCTTTGAAACCTCCAACACACTGAATATACATTGTGTGGTATATCACTGTCTAGAATAATACAGACTCAAAACATGATCCAGCTGACTTCTTCTAAATGAGTTGTATTATTTTCACAGATCAAAAATTTTGCCTTCTGGATCACTCTTCACCAAAAGAAAAATTGTCATATGACCAAAGACAACATAATTCTAAAAACAGATACCCCATGTTGTCATGTATCAAGAGATATTCATTTTCAAATTTTATTTTATACCAGCTACTTTCGGAATCTGTACCAAACAGCAAAAAAGAAACAGTTCGGCTTATACATTCCACATAGATTATGCTAGACCAAACACAATAGCAAAGTCATGAATTTATCATATGTGCTAAGAACACTGTCAGTACATTTCATGAAAATCCAAGTAGAAATAATGCCTAAAACATAATATGGGATAATGGCAAATGGACTTTCTTCTTGTACCCTCTCAGTGTCACCAAAAAGAACCACTTTGGTGCTCAAGCACCATGGCCAAGCTGCCCTTTTCTTTTCAGTAACAGGTTTCTGTTCACCTGGGAGAAAAATCTCACTGGGTTTCTGGTAGTGCCCTGGATACTGACATTCTGCCAGTATAAATAGTCACAGTCAAAGTCTAATGTGCATGTAATCACTTGTAGAAGAGGCTTAATTTCACCCAAATTATTACTCACTAGTTACAATTAATCCTTCTACCCAAAATGCCATAAGCCTAGTCATTTTTATCAATTGAATCTAAATGGTTACATCAGACTAGAGACTTTGGACTTCAATGTTGATCGTCTGTATTAAGTCAAGGCAAAGCGTCATTTACTTATTAATAGCTCCCCACCTCAGGTAAAGTAAGGGGTTGCTATCTGCTGGATCTAGCAGTAAAAATTAAGAATTTTACTCCCAGCCCCCTAATTTTAATAAAAATTTGGGCTCATTAGATCATACCACCAAAAAAGGAAGTCCGCAATATTGGGGGTGGTGTTCAATGAGGAGGCATCCCAAGACAATGAAAAGCTGTGGAATACAGCCTAGCAATGATTCTGTTTGGACATGATTTCACAATACTTAAAAAAGAACTTATCCTCCTACCACTTTAACCTAGTTGAGTGGTAATAACTAGCTTTTTTTGAGGTTAAACATTTATTATTTCAATCCAAAATTATATTATCACCTCACTTCCACTAGAGGGGTCTATCTACCAGTGTAGTTAACTCTAGTAACTCAGGTGCACCTTAAATCCATTTCCAGCTAATCTGTGCCACAAAGCTAGCCTTGGGATCAGAACTATGTGCTTTAAGGTTGTTCTAGTTTTCGGGCTCAGAAACGGATGAACAGCAAGAAAATGGAGTGCTGCAGTCATTCAGAGGCTGCTGCAGGAGACAAAGGGTTTTTGGCAAAAGAATACAAAGTCAGAATCTCTTAAATATCTTCTGCCCTGGTTGTTTCCAAGGCTGAATACGCATCAACCAGGTCCGTCCTTCCTTCCTTCCTTCCTTCCTTCCTTCCTTCCTTCCTTCCTTCCTTCCTTCCTTCCTTCCTCCCTCCCTCCCTCCCTCCCTCCCTTCCTCTCTCTCTCTTTCTTTCTTTTTTCTTTCCAGATAAGCAAAGCTTTTAAACTCCTGACCTCAGAGGCTCCTCTTCTATACTCTGTAATATATAATCTGAATAGCCAAATTGCCACGTTTTCCCAGCAGCAACCTTAACTTGGGTCACTTGGGCGGGTGTAGGTCAATATGGGAAAGTCGTTTCAATGTCCTCTCATTATTCTACCAAACCACTGACAGGCAAAAACCCAACCAACTCGATGTATCAAATTTACTGTCCACTGTTTTTGTGCATGATTTCTAATCTAATTAATTCAAAACCACAAATAACTGGTTAATTTTAGTCAAGAGGTTATCTACCACCTTTAAGTAGATGTCTAAAATAGGGAACAGTCTAATTAAAATATAGGCCAGACCAAGGAAGATGAACAGAGCCTTACTTTTTAACACCATCTTGTGGGATATAGCTTCAAATCTAGCATTCAGGGACAAAATGGGGCATGAGTAAAAGGATGACTTCCCTAGAAAATAATTAGTAAGATGTTTTTTAAATTTAGAAAAACCATGAGATTGAAGAACAGAGGAGATATATGTCCCAACTCACATATATTTCAATCCCTTATTTTAAAAACAGCTCCTGTTTTTGTTTTGGATAAAAGCTGAGCACCAAATTCCCTTTCTGGTCCCTCATCCAAAATCCTAGTAGAATTCCTTGATTAGAAGCTAGTTCACACTTCTCCCCACCTTTTTTTTTCAAACGCAGAGGTGGTTTTTGGAATATGGGCCTCAACCATCACATTCCAGCTTTAAAGTAAAAAGACGTCATGTGACCATCACATCAGAGACTTGGGGCACGTGATTCCAATTGGTATGTGTGGGGCTCCAGCCACTTAGCTGGAATTCACCATAAACTGCATCTCGAGGATCAAGTTTAGGCTCCCCAGTCCATTGTGACATCCAGCAAAGTGGAGTAAGTGCTTGCTCTTCAACAGTTTTTACTTTTCCCTACATTTTCTACCTACTGTTAGCCAGGCTCCCTTCCCTCCTCCCCATCCCTCTTAACAGGCCGGGCGCCCCCAGCATCCCGTCTGTCTGATGCTAAATGGTGAGGCTCTCCAACCCACTTAGTTCCAAGCTCAACCTTTTGCAAAAGCTCAACCTTCTGCACCAATGGGGATATCGTGCTGCTCAGGTGAAAGGCAAGGAGCATCGCATAAAGCTAGAGTCAGATGCCATTAACCCCCACTCCACCTCCCGGGCTGGGATCATCTTACGTCCCGGAGCCCGGCGGTCGGAACCGCCAGCACACTGGAGTAGCGACGGCGGCAGCAACTTTGGGACTGGCGAGAAGCCAGGGCGGGGGTGGTCGGCGTCCCCGGGCTTCTCATTAGAGCGCTTAAGTACTGCGGGTGGAGAAAAGTAAACACAGGCAAGTGCAGCTGTGCGGGGAAAGGCGGGGGAGGGGGCATATTACCTCCCTCCCGTCGCCCGTTCGGCTCTCCCTCTCCAAGAGTCGGAGAGGTCCGGGACTGCCGCCGCCCCGACCGCGCGCCTGGGGCCGCAGAGCCAAAGGAGCTGAAAAAAGAACAGGGGATGTGGGGACAGGGGAGAGCGGAAAGGTACTGCCCTACTGGCCCAGAGATGTTCTCCTGCTGAAAGGAAAAAAAAGTGCTTACTCATAGGGAGAGGAGGTGCGATCGCGACGCCCTCACTAAGGACGAGGGAAGCAAGCAGAAGGCAGGCAACCCAAACCTCGTTCCTTCCTTCAGCCACGGCCCCCCCTCTCCAGAGCCCCAGGGTCAGCTTAAGCCAGCCAGGTCACCCGAGGCTGGCCTGTGGGGGCTGGAGGAGTAGCAGGCTGCTGGCTCCGGGATTTCCTGAGTCCGGGCGGGAGGGGAGGGGGGATGGCAGTAGCTGGAGAAGGACGACAGAGGGAAGTTGTGCGCTGCTTTTCCACTTCGGGGCCGCAGCCGCGGAGGGGAATCAGGGCAAGGGTTGGCGTCTAGCACTCCAGCCCAAGACTGGCAACAAGTTAAGAGTAACTAGTAAGAAAGCACCACTTAATACAGTGAAGAGCAGAAAACGTGTTTGCGGCGAGTGCTGGTAGGGAAACTCCCCGTCACTCCCACACCCATTTTGGTTGCGACCGATCGCCCGGGCACCCGAGGGCTCCGGCTGAAATTTCTCCGACCTCCCTCTCCCCCAACCCCCGCCCCGCAGTGCGAGGCACGTTCCTGCTGAGCTTAATCGAGATGCTCTCCCCAGGACCACTCCTGCCCACGCCCCGGAAACCCGCTCCCCTAGTGCCCGCCGGCGCCTACAAAGCACTTACGTAAAGTCGCAGAGTCCTGGGTCTGGCCGGACTGCCTCCGACCAACGCACTCAGACAACTTCTGCACCTCGGAATCTTTGCGGCTCTGGTTCTAAAGCCAGCGCTCCCTCCCCTCCTGCCAGCCCCCTCCGCCCCTCGGCCGCCGCCATTGGCTCGGGTGGTGCTAGCAGTCGGCCTGGGAACCAGGAAGGGGATTGGGCCACGAGCCTGTCACATCAACTGGGTGGGGATCCAGGAAAATAGGCACGGGGATGGGCACCCAGGAGGGATAGGGACTGCAACTCTGCAGCAGGGAGAGGAGAATGGTCCCCAACGCCTGAGTCTCCCCTTCCTACTTGGGCTAAGAAGAAGTTAGAAGTCCAACGTGCCTGTCTCGGAGTACGTATTCACAAAATCTTATGGGATTAATAAAAATATGAAAAAGTTGGGAACGAGAATTTGAATGCCACCTATATAAGTCTATGGGGGAGGGGTACAGTTTCTCCCAGAATCGTGAGAAGAATAACGGCATGTTGGGGAACATTCCTAATTACATCTACAACAATCAGTCCAGGTGTCAAAGGGCACAGAGGGAAACATCAGCAATCATTCCTTTCCTTAAGAAGTCAAAGGAGAAGAATATGGGCAGGGCAGGGCTCAAGCCTTTGGCCTCATGCCAAGTAAATTGTTAGCCCACATCACCTGTCTGGTATGTTTGTCCATGTGGAGAGGGGTGAGAGGAGGTGGTTGGAAGTACCTTGGTTCCACTCTTTTGACCAGAAATGGGTATCAATTCTCATCAGTCTCCTTTCACCAGAGAAAACCTGGAGACATGTTACTGCTCCCCAGACTGCCATTTCTTCTCCTTCTCTGCCCAGGAGATGGCTTCTACGTCATAGCTGACCTCTTTCATTAATACACGTGGAGGTTATCTGCATTCCAAACCTATGGCTCATGGTAGATCCAAAATCAACTCAGAGAGCCAGAGTTTGAGGGATTCTGCAGGGGCAGGTCACGAGACTGACTTGTGGGATAGCTGTAGAAGGAAAAAGTGTAAGCCCTTTCCTGTTTCAGTTGTAACCATTTTGTTCAGGAAATGTGTGCTTGGAAAGTTCTGTCAACATTTAAAATTAGTTCAATTAAGTCACATTTTACATATACCAGGAAAAAATGCTGAAACGCTTTAAAATTGAATGTTCTTGAAAAGGAACCCCTATTTCGTCTGCCATTATGAATTTCCTTAGAGAAATTAATCTGTAGTGAGTGCCAAGGCTTCTTAAAAGGGAAGAACTTGGGGAGTTCGTATATTGCCTAAAGGCTAGACTAGCAGAGGACTTGGCACTAGGAAAAAGCCTTGTTAAATATTAATTAATGATTAACGAACTGGAAGAACTTATGAAAGGCACAGGAAGGTGAAAAAGAAATGAGAGGGCAATCATGCTTTCACAAACATTGAATTTCTGTTATGGGAGATTTTCTACTGGTTCAGGTTTGGGTCAGGACAAAAATACTGATTTCAACATGTTGGCGTCGGATTGAACATGGAGTCAGTGTGTTGCCACACACATTTACAGTAAGCTCCCAAATGAGATTTCTAGCATTCAGTAATTGGCCCAAGGTTTGGTGTGACTTCTGGAATTCTTCACAAAAAATTTTTAGATACAGGAAATAGGCTCCTTCAGTTTTCTACCTTTTATGGTGTCTGTCAGTCACCGCTGAAGAGCTTCCACCTGCTCTTAAACTTAAAATTACAGACTGAGCAATAGCATGAAGGGACTCTGTAAGCTAAATTTTCCAGTGCAGATATATTTGTCTCAATTATGTTGTATTCAATTTTAGTTTATTTTTCAAATTCTAGAATTTAAAGTAAAAATATTAAGAATCCTATGTATATGCTATTTACGGTTCTTGTTTTTTATTCAAAAAAGCTTACATAGGGCCGAGTGGGGTAGCTCACGCCTGTAATCCAGCACTTTGGGAGGCTGTGCGGTGGAAGGATTGCATGAGATCAGGAGTTCAAGACCAGCCTGGACAACAGAGCAAGACCTCATCTCTACAAAAAAAATTAATAAATTTTTTAAAAAGCTTAATAGAATCTATACTTTGATAAAAGTGTTCATTCACCACTACCACTGAGGATGTCGGAATTCAGTCAAGAAATGTCATTTTAATCGAAATGCAATAGTCCATAGTTTCAAAGCTGCAGAGTACCTAGCTGATGGCATTAGTTCTCATTGCGTCAGTAACTTTCCAACAGATAAAACACTCCCTAAACACAGAAGCACCTATTTGGATGCTAGTTGAGATTCCTGTTTAACAAGCTCTACTGTATAATCCAGGTAGAACTCCATCTTAATGAGTACTATTAAGATAGCCAGCCAGTTTGATGTAACTAAGCTACCTTTGTGTAGCCCAGAATCTAAAGGACCTTTTCAAAGTTTAGCATTTTGCTAGAAGAAAGGAGCCCAGGCTCAAAGCTCTTAAACAGCATTTCTTTATAATCTTTCACACAATCAATTTACCTCACAGAGGATCATTCACAAGTAACCCAAAGTTGATCGTTTTCTTATCTATATCAAAAAACCTGCACAGATGTTTGTCGGGTTCCCTCCACCTGCTTATAGGCTTTAATTCATTTTGACAGTGACTTGCGTAGTTCTTGACACATAGGAGTTCAGTAAATGTTTGTTGAACTAATGGTTATTTTATGAGTCTATTCTTGTTAAACAACAGCAACAAAAAGCTATTAATATATATAGGACTCTCACAGACCTTGTGAATCAATAACCTAAGAGTTTTTACCTTTTCTTCTATTTCCAATTTTCAATCCTAATGCCTTTGTAATAAATCACTTAAAGTCAATATCGCAAAATTTTGAAAACCATTTATTCTTCCTGTCCTCCGTTGATATCATAGAAAGGCTCCAATATCCCTCTTAGGTTTTTTGTCTATCCAAACTACCTTTCTTTCCTCCTTTGATATGCACATCCCCCTTTTTCTTGCTGTTTTTCCTATTGTTCTGCCCAACACCAATACTCTCCCCAGTCTAGTTCACAAAGTATTATGTGTACATAGTCTAAATTTTTCCCTGAAATTTTCCTAAAGTTGTCAGTTTCCTCTTTTATCCATTTTTAATTTTTAATTCTTAACATGTCATTGCTGGCTTGAACTTATTTTTTTTTTCTCTTGAGACAGAGTTTCACTCTTGTCACCCAGGCTGGAGTACAATGGCGCAGTCTCAGCTCATTGCAACCTCTGCCTCCCAGGTTCAAGCGATTCTCCTGACTCAGCCTCCCAGGTAGCTGGTACTATAGGCACCTGCCACCACACCTGGCTAATTTTTGTTTTGTCAATAGAGATGGGGTTTCACCATGTTGGCCAGGCTCCTCTCAAACTCCTGACCTCAGGTGATCCACCTACCTCGGCCTCCCAAAGTGCTGGGATTATAGACGTGAGCCACCGTGCCCGACCACTGGCTTGAACTTTTTATCCATTTTTTATTTTATTTTACTTTATTTTTTTCTTCTTTTTCCTCGTCCTGCCCAGGATAATTTTTATCATTTTTTTTAAAACCTCCTTTCTGTAGTCTATTAAAATATGATTTTGCTGCACAAACTTTATATGTCAGGAATAACTTAAAGAATCTTGATCAATTCAATACTAAATCATTTTTCTAACACACCTAATTGTTTTCTCAGTCTCTAAATGTACAATTGTGTACTAATTTGTTTTAATTAATTGTATTTTATTTTATCAGATTATTTTCAAGGAATTATCCTTTTTTTAAATCATCTTTTAAATTCATGGATAATTCTATTCCATGTTGTGATATTTTAGGTTCTTGGATTGATCCTAATCCCTCTTTTTATTCAGTATGCTGTGAGATGACATTTTTATGAAAATTAAGTATGATTTTAAAGGTTTCTCTTATATTTAAAATATTTGGCATAGAGGAAATCTTGAAAGACCTGGACAATTCTTAATTTTTTTTTGACCCATAGGATACAGATTTGAACAGTTATTACCACTGTTTATTAGTGAATTGTTTTTATGTTTCCAGCTCAAAATGTACACATATATAGCACATGAATATTAATAGTAAATAGGCAATTGTCAAATATTTTTCAAACCTAAAGGTTAGTATGAATCTGAATGTTTGCTAATGCAGGCCGACTATCTTACACGCACATTCACATAAAGAAATTACTCTGACATGTCCAAGGTTATTTCAGATATTCACTTGTAAAAAAAGAATAATTATCAGTATCTGAGAATAAGAAAAAACAAAAAAAAAGACAAAAAATCAATTGAAGTATCTTTAATAAGATTAGGACATATTTAATCAGTATGGACTTTATAATATATAGATTTAATAAAGGTCATTATCATCACTGGAAATGCTCAAAATTAAAGTGTCCCCCCCCGATTTTCTGGCTGTTAAATATCTAATTAATCAATCAGATAACTATTATAAGCAACATAGAAAAAGTATGGTCTCAAACCACAATGAATTAATAGTCTAATATTCAAATTCAAGATCAATATTCAATTCAAGATCAAAGTACACATAACTGAAAGAGAAAACAATTCAAGATAGAATATATAAGAAGTACCGTATGTAGGCTGAAAAGAATGAGAGTAATAGGGCTAAAGCCGTTATAGAAGGCATCCTTTGTGCAATGGAACTTGAGCTAGGCTTGAAAAAGATGGGTAAGACTTGATATAGGTAAGTAGAAATGAAAACCATTTTTATTCCTAGGAAGTGGTAAAAGAAGAACTTCACACAAATTAAATTTAACATAGTTTAATTGAGCAATGAATAATGGGGCAGCCACCCCAAACCAGACTAGGTGCAGAGACACTCTGGTGCTGCCACATGTTCAGAGAGAATTTATGGACAGAAAAAAGTTACATACAGAAAATGGAAGTGGGGTACAGCAACAGCTGGATTGGTTATAGCTTGGCATTTGCTTTATTTGAACTTAGTTTGAACAGTTGGCTGCCTTTGATTGGCCAAAACTCAGTAATTTTTACAAGTAAGGGTTACAGTGTGTTTACACATCTATTTAGGTTACAGTTCACTATGTATGTCAATTTTTTTTTTTTTTTTGGCAGAGTCTCGCTCTGTCACCCAGGTTGGAGTGCAGTGGCACGATCATGGCTCGCTGAAGCCTCAATTTCCCAGGCTCAGGTTATTCTCCCACCTCAGTCTCCCAAGCAGCTGGAACTACAGGCTTGTGCCACCACACCCGACCAATTTTTTTTTTTTTTGTAGAGGTGGAGTTTTGCCATGCTGTCCAGGCTGGACTTGAATGCCTGGGCTCAAGTGATCCACATGCCTGGGCCTCCCAAACTACTGGGATTACCGGCCTGAGCCACCGCACCCAACCAAGCTAAACCTTATTTAAATAGGACAGCTTTAGGTGAGTTTCTGAGTTTGGGCTTTCTTTCCAGGCTTCTACTTCCTTATCTGGAAAAGAAAAACTGAGGATTTGCCTGCCACAAAGGTGCAGTGATAACATCAATGGGAAGGAAGATTGCTTGGGATCTCATTAATGTAATCTTTTTAAAAGATAAAATATATTTGTTATACTTACTTTAGTGATTAAAAAGACTTGTGGGCGGGGCTCATGCCTGTAATCCCAGCACTTTCAGAAGCTGAGGTGGGTAGATCTCTTGAGCCCAGGAATTTGAGACCAGCCTGGGCAACATCACAAAACCCAGTCTCTACAAAAAAATACAAAAATTCGCCGTACATGGTGGTGGTACATGCTTGTAATTCCAGCTACTTGGGAGGCTGAAGTTGGAGGATCACTTGAGGCTGGGAGGTTGAGGCTGCAGTGAGCTATGATATCACCACTGAACTCCAGCCCGGACAACAGAGTAAGACCCTGTTGAAAGAAGGAAAGAAAAGAAGGAAGGAAGGCAGGGAGGAAGGAAGGGAGGGAGGGAGGGAGGGAGGAAGGAAGGAAAGAAGGGAGGGAGGGAGGGAGGGAGGGAAGGAGGGAAGCAGAAGGAAGAAAGGAAAGAAAGAAAAGAAAAGAAAAGAGAGAGGGGAACATCATACACCAGGGCCTGTCGTGGGGTCGAGGGAGAGGGGAGGGATAGCATTAGGAGATATACCTAATGTAAATGTAGAGTTAACAGGTGCAGCACACCAACACGGCACATGTATACATATGTAACAAACCTGCACGTTGTGCACATGTACCCTGGAACTTAAAGTATAATAAATAAAGTAAAGAAAGAAAAAGAAAGAAAAGAGAGAAAGAGAGAGAGAGAAAAAGAAGGAGAGAGGGAGGGAGAGAGGGAAGGAGGGAAAGAAAATAAAAGAAAAGATTTGTGAATCTTTCTTGTCTTACATTAATTAAACTGCAAGTTACAGAAAGTCTTGCTTTTAGTTATAGTAATTTTTTTTTTTTTGAGATGGAGTCTTGCTCTGTCACCCAGACTGGAGTGCAATGATGCAATCTCGGCTCACTGCAACCTTCCAACTCCTGGGTACAATCCATTCTTGGGCCTCCTGAGTAGATGGGATTACAGGTGCGCCACCACGCCGGGTTAACTTTTTGTATTTTAGTAGAGACTGGGTTTCATCATGTTGGCCAGTCTGGTCTCAAACTCCTGATATCAGGTGATCCACCCATCTCCCAAAGTGCTGGCATTACAGGCATGAGTCACCTTGCCTGGCCAGGTTACAGTAATTTTGACAGTTACTTTAGTTAGAGCCATAATAATCCCTCCCTCAATGAGATTTACAAAATTAATTGGCACATATCACATTTTGCTTTTAAGGAAGTATTATTAATAACATGCCTGTAACTTACAGAGAATTTAAGGTAGGTGAGTGCACTAGCTCAGATATACAACTTGATGTTATCATTTTGTGTGTCTGGGCTATAAAGCATTCTTTTCAGTGAAATATTCAACCTCAACCTTTATTAGAATGTAATTTGAAATATTGGAGGCTTCCTATTAAAAAAGTCTTTTAAACATATACAAACAACCCTTCAGAATAAATTGTAGCACACATTTCAAAATTTATAAGGATTATCCATAATCTTCCACAGTAGTAGCCAGACTTCTAAAGAAACAGTCATGTCCAATCTATTGCGTTTAATTGATTTCTGAATATGTAAGGCCAAATTTTGGTGAATTTACGAGTGTGTGCCTGCATTATGTGTGTGTGTGTGAGAGAGAGAGAAAGAGAGAGAATATAATCAGATTTTTAAATGCTATAACTGTTTATTCTACCAAGAATGCTTATAGTTAAATATTTGGGTCTGTGTCTACTAAGTATGCAAAATAATGACTTTATAAAGAGATTGACAGTGTGACACCATGGTTGTACCTTGAAAACATTATGCTAAGTGAAAGAGGCCAATAACAAAATACCGCATATTGTATGGTTCCATTTATATAAAATGTACAAAAAGGGAAAATCCATAGAGACAGAAAGTAGATTAGTGGTTGCCTAGGACTGGGGGTATGGGCAATTGGAGGGAAATGAGGAGTGACTGCTAGTGAGGTTCCTTTTTGGGGTAATGAAAATATTCGAAAATAGACTGTAGTGATGGTTGCATAACTATTATGAATAAATTTAAAACTATTGAATTGTACATTTTAATTGGTGAACTATATGATATGCAAATTAGATCTGTTACTTTAGGCATTAAAATTAACAGAATTTAACTGAGCAAGAAAAACAAAAACGATTAGAGAATTAGCTAGCCCCCAGAATCAGAACAGATTCAGAGATTCTGGAGCTCCCCCATGGTCAGAGAAGATTTATGGACAGAAACAGGAAAATAACATACAGAATACAGAAGCGCGTACAGAAACAGCTGGGCCTCTGCCTTATTTGAGAAGGGTTTGAACAGCTGGCTGCCTGCGAGTGGTTGTTGAAGTATGGCGGCTGTGATTGGCTGAGACTCAGCTATTGTTATAGAAGCCTACTCCTAAATTAGGTTTTCAGTTTGCTTACCTACCAAGTTAGGTTGCAGTTTATACTTAAGAATTCGAGTATACAAGTACAAAGACTTTCTCAGGCAAAATTTTAGTTTGATTTAACGTATCTCTATATAGCTGCTATTCAAAAAGAGAAGATTGACAGAATTAGGCTGAGAACCATACTAATGAGGATATGATATGAAAGGATCTGTAATTGCAGAGAAGAAACTAAACTCATGCAATCAAAAGGGCCTTGGGAGATAAATTCATCCACTTCTTGGTTAGCATGATCCCATTTTTGTCACTGTCACTGAAAGAAGAACATAGTGCTTTAACTTACTACAAAGGAGATGTAAATTAAACATTACAAAAAAACATTTAAACAAATCAAATAAGCCAGAAACAGAACCTAGGCAGTAAAAGGTGCTTTTTTTGATACTTTTAAAAAGGTTTGAATTACCATATGACTAAATTGGTCGAGGTATTTAAATCATGCCACAGTTTTCATAAATACTTGCAGTTATAAAGATAATTGCACATTTGGTTTAAGTAACCAAGAAGTTCTTTAGGAAGTGCCACAGAAGGTTTGAAGATAAGAAGTTTCATTCTGAATCAACACACATCTCTTCGGTAATTCAGAACCAATAATGTTTTCACTGGTTTGTTTCTTTATCAATACCATGGATTCACCTGAACAAGGGTGAAAATAGAATGTAAAGTTTTTCATTCAGGGAGGCATTTCCTTTCATAAACTGAGCAACATTATCATAGCTTAAATCCCATTTGGTGGTTGGAATAGAGTAGGCCTAAAACTGCTTAATTAAGGCTTTATAAAAAGTTTTAAATATTTGGGAGTCCTTTGGAAAGGACGCCACTTGAAATGAGATCATATGCCTAAGATTATGCTAAGTCAGAAGTTAGCAAACTTTGCCTGTAAAGGGCCAGAGTGTAAATATTTTTGCATACGAGCCATACAGTGTCTGTTGCAACTACTCAACTCTGCTGTTGTATTGTGGAAGCAACCATAAAAAATAAATAAACAAGCTGGGCAGGTGGCTTATGCCTGTAATCCCAGCACTGTGGGAGGTCGAGGTGGATGGATCACCTGAGGTCAGGATTTCAAGATCAGCCTGGCCAACATGGCGATATCCCTCCTCTACTAAAAATACAAAAATTAGCAGGGCATGGTGGTGCATGCCTGTAATCCCAGCTACTCAGGAGGCTGAGACAGGAGAATCGCTTGAACCCGGTCGGCAGAGGTTGCAGTGAGCCGAAATCATGCCATTGCACTCCACCCTGGGCAACAGAGCAAGACTCCATCTCAAAAACAAACAAACAAACAAACAAACAAACAAACAAACAACCGAGTGTGGTGGTTCATGCCTGTATTCCCAGCACTTTGGGAGGCTGAGGGAGGCAGATCACTTGAGGCCAGGAGTTCGAGGCCAGCCTGGCTAACATGGTGAAACCCCGTCTCTACTACACATACAAAAAATTAGCCGGACCTGGTGTCTTGCACCTGTAGTCCCAGCTATTCTGGAGGCTATGACACAAGAATCATTTAAACCCAGGAGGTGGAGGTTGCAGTGAGCCTAGATTGCAGCACTGAACTCAAGCCTGGGCGACAGAGCAAGGCTCTGTCTCAAAAACAAATAAATATAAAATTAAAATTAAAATTAAAAAAATTAGCCAGGCATGGTGGCACGTTCCTGTAGTCCCAGCTACTTGGAAGGCTGAGGCACGAGAATCACTTGAACCCGAGAGGTGGAGGTTGCAGTGAGCTGAGACTGCGCCACTGCACACCAGCCTGGGCAACAGAGCCAGACTCCCTCTCAAAATAAATAAATTAAAAAATAAATAAGGCCCGGCACAGTGGCTCATGCCTGTAATCCCAGCACTTTGGGAGGCCGAGGTGGGCAGATCACGAGGTCAGGAGATGGAGATAATCCTGGCCAACATGGTGAAACCCGTCTCTACTAAAAATCCAAAAAAATTAGCTAGGCATGGTGGCACGTGCCTGTAATCCCAACTACTCAGGAGGCTGAGGCAGGAGAATCGCTTGAACTCTGGAGGTGGAGGTTGCAGTGAGGTGAGCTGAGATCACACCACTGCACTCCAGCCTGGCGACAGAGCAAGACTCTGTCTCAGAAACAAACAAACAAACGAACAAACAGGCATGGTGGTGTGCCAGTAAAACTTACAAGAACAGACAACAACAGTTTGGGTCGTCAGGCTATAGTCTGTGGACCCCTGTCTGGATTACTATGCTTGCTCCAATATTATCTTGGCATCTGGATGGAACCATGTTCTCAAAGAGGTATTTAGGAGTTGGTTTATAACTGATGATACGAAACAGATTGAAATTAGCACTCTTTCATTATTACAATCTTAGGTCTTCACAATGTTTCATACCAAGCAACTGATGGGATGGCTGTCTACTCTCTTCTTTTTCGCCTTTCAAATTTGAAATCACAATGGCCAAATTTGCGGGTGGGAGGGAGTGAGGAGGAATAAAATGGCAACTACTATAGCTACTACTTACTGAGCTTCTTCTAGGCCTTGTACTAGAAACTTTATATACATGATCTCTTTAATGCTAATAACTAACTCATTAACGAAAGCATTATTTTTCCCATTTTCATATGAGAAAACTAAGATTTAAGGAATAAGTAACTTTTGCCCAAGATCATTTTGCTAGTAATGCAGGAGCTGAGATGTGTGAGTGTGTGGGATGATTCCATCTCTTGTCTGACGCTACAGTTTGTGATTAGAACCAAAGGATTTTACAGGAAGCATTCACTGTACTTTTATCTAAATAAAATAAGGCAAAGGAACACTATTAATGATTGCACCTTTCTTCTCACTTCCTTGAAAAAATGGTTAGCTCGCTGGTGATAAATCTCTGAGATAAGCACGTATGTTTTATTACATGCTATGGTCTGAATGTTTATGTCCCCCAAAATTCATATGCTGAAACCTAATTACCTAGAGGATAGTATTAGAAGATATTGTATTAGAGTATATGGTATGAGAAAATAGTAGAAGATGGTATTAAAAGGCAGGCTTAATATATCCAAATTTCGCTTTTTTTTTTTTTTTTTTTTTTTTTGAGATGGAGCTTTGCTCTGTTGTCCACGCTGGGGTTGAGGGGCACGATCTCAGCTCACTGCAACCTCCACCTCCCAGGTTCAAGCGATTCTCCTGCTTCAGCCTCCAGAGTAGCTGGGATTATAGGCACGCACCACCACGTCTGGCTAATTTTTGTATTTTTGGTAGAGATAGAGTTTCACCATGTTGTCCAGGCTGGTCTCGAAATCCTGACCTCAGGTGATCCACCCACCTCGGCCTCTCAGTGTTGGAATTACAGGCATGAGCCACCGTGCCTGGACTAATGATTTTTGTATTTTTAGCAGAGACAGGGTTTCACCATGTCTCCCAGGCTGGTCTCGAACTCCTGGCCTCAAGTGATCCGCCTTCCTCAGCCTCCCAAAGTGCTGGGATTACAGATGTGAGCCACTGTGACTGGCCAATTTATCCAATTTTTTAAAGAAAACACATGATTATAGCCCAACTTATTCTACCTGATAAACTCTGAATTATGGGTCACATAAACCATTTCAGAGGGGGTAATTTTAAACCAATTAAATGTATTCTAAATTTAATGTGCTATAAAAAGAAAAACACCCAAAGCATATGGCTGACAGTTCATTCAATTTTACTTAATTTAGGCTCTTTTGAAGCATCAAATTTTAAAAGTAAAATAATTTGATAATTAAAACCATGGGATATTTGTATTAGAGGGAATATTATAGACCACTCCCCTCACAGTACAGATGAGTAAAACTGAGCCCTGCAACAGCAAATTGACTTGCCCTAATCTTTTTTTTTTAAGTCCTTTTATAAAGTCACTTTAGCAGGTGGCCTTTTGAGGATTATAATTTTCTTTTTATATATTTCCGTTTTAAATGTGGCTTTGCAAATGTGCTACATAATGATGCACTTCAGAGACATTTCCATAACGGATGTCATGTAGTAGGGTGGAGTCCCTTTCAGCTGTTAGTTTTCTACAGAAGTGACGTCAACAATAGGGTACTGGCTCAGTAGGTTATAAGTGTGTTTCAAAGTCTTGCACCTACGCAGAAGTATAGGGCCAGTACTGGACTGACCAAGTTCAGGAACCTTGTCAACCAAAGGAAATGAAAAATCCAAGCTTTAAGGATCTGATCCAAGATAAGGGGGTGATGAGGATGCAAGGTAAGACAAAATCTGAATAGCACCTCAGCAGAGAGATGATTTGTTAGTTTTGAGACAGTACCTCAGACAGATCACAGAATGCAAAGATTCTTTATTTGAGCTGCTCCTTGAACCTGCTCCCTAATTAATAACTCTGATTCTAAGAGACATGAAAGTCACTGTATTATTCCTTGGGAGGCTGGAGTAAATTGTTCACATCTTTAGGAACAATTCAATGTCTGCAAAGAGGTCCCTTGTCAGGTAATTCTGCCACACAATGGAAAGGCTTTGTTTACTTTGCTTCCTTAAGTCTCCTTTCTCCCTTACCTAATCTTTGAGTATACATGATCCTTTTTTTTCTGTTAAAGGAATAGATCCTTTCTTTTCTCTTCATCAAAGCTGATAAATAAATTGCAGCTTTTTAAAAAGCTTTCCAATTTCTTTTTTACCTTCATCAAAGCAGGTACTGCTCATTAAAATGGCATAATCTCTCTGGATTAGTGTGAATTTCAGCTTTTACAGAAGAGAAGTCCCACAAATGAGAGAAGCATAGGTAACAGATTGCAAAGGGTTGGCAATACTTCCTTTAAATCTGAATGTAAATACCAGCCTCTCCTAGCCCCCAGCAACATATGCTTATGTATTGGAGCTCCCCAGATGCACAGAATGGATGTGCAAGATGAGAACCAGTTGTCAAGGATTCTTTCGTCTTTTGAATTTGTCTTGCAGTATTTAAAATAGTAATATGTATTTTTTTAACCAGAAATGATTCAGAACATTAAGATCTTTCCTGTGCCTTGTTTTCCATTTTGAATTAAATATATTATTTTTCAAAAATGAATCAATACCTTCATTAACATTTATATCAACCTTTTTTTTTTTTTGTGGAGGAAGGAAAATGCTCTGAAGATTTGGAACAGCTCAGCCTCCAAAGTGCAGGTCAGAAAATTGGGCTAAGTGAATGCTTATCAGTAGTACTGTAATTTGTTCCAAATGCCTTATAGCATTTTATAAATAATTAGAAATACGAGTTTCATTTCTAAAAGGGAAACTGATACATAATTTATAACTGTATGAAAGCGTAAAGTATTATATAAATTCAAGAAATACACAGTTTTTAAATTATTTAAAATTTTATAAAGTGAAAGTGCTATGCTCATAGCTAATTTCTATATTTTCACTTATTCCTATTATAAACCATTAAATTAATTGTAATGTTTTGGTACTCCATGGAAACTATTTGCTTAAACAGTAACATCTACAAACTTAAAACTAACATCTTAAATCTCAGTGCAAGGTACAATTCTTTTCCAGGATCCCTAAAATAGGTAATTTCAATTACTGCCCTGAAGGCTTTATAGAAATACCAGGAGGCCAGTAGGTGGCTCACGCCTGTAATCCCAACACTTTGGGAGGTGGAGGGGAAAGATTGCTTGAAGCCTGGCATTCAAAACCAGCCTGGGCAGGAAAAAGAGACCCCTGTCACTATAAACAATTTAAAAAATTAGCAGGGCATGGTGGTGCACACCTGTAGTCCCAGTTACTCGGGAGACTGAGGCAGGAGGATCCCTCAAGCCTAGAAATTGGAGGCTACAGTGAGCTGTCATTGAGCCACTGCACTCCAGCCTGGGTGACAGAGCAAGACTCTCCCTCCCTCCCTCCCTCCTTCCCTTCTTTCCTTCCTTCTTTCCTTCCTTCCTTCCTTCCTTCCTTCCTTCCTTCCTTCCTTCCTTCCTTCCTTCCTTCTCTCTCCCTTTCTCTTTCTTTCTTCTTTCTTTCTTTCTTTCTCTTTTTCTTTCTTTCTTTCTTTCTTTCTTTCTTTCTTTTCTTTCTCTCTTCTCTCTCTTCCTTCAT
The DNA here is from genome assembly GCF_037993035.2 of Macaca fascicularis. Classification (NCBI taxonomy): domain Eukaryota; kingdom Metazoa; phylum Chordata; class Mammalia; order Primates; family Cercopithecidae; genus Macaca; species Macaca fascicularis. Next base: position 121,884,082 of record NC_088395.1, on the reverse strand, counting down.
CCCTCCTTCCCTCCCTCCCTTCCTTCCTTCCTTCCTTTTGTCCTTCCTTCCTTCCTTTTTTTTTTTTGTGAGACAGAGTCTCGCTCTGAAGCTCAGGCTGGAGAGCAGTGATGCGATCTCGACTCACTGCCACCTCTGCCTCCCAGCTTCAAATGATTCTCGTGCCTCAGCCTCCCCAGTAGCCAGGATTACAGGCTTGCGCCACCACACCTGGCTAATTTTTTGTATTTTTAGTAGAGACAGGGTTTCACCATGTTGGCCAGGCTGGTCTTAAACTCCTGGCCTCCAGTGATCCACCCACCTCAGCTTTCCAAAGTGTTAGGATTACAGGCATGAGCTACCATGCCCGGCCTGAGACTCCTACTTAAAAAAAGAAAAGAAATATCACGAAATGACTGTTGGTTTGTACTGCTCAACAATTCAATCTTAATTGCAAAACACTTCCTTTTATTTTGTAACACTACTCAACACATTTATAGATCATTTAACAAGATTTAATTTCATAGGTAATGAGTTTTCAAGGTATATGCAGATTTTGGCAATGTTTTCTGGAATAAGAAAACATGGAACTCTCCAAACACAATATAGTTATGATCCAACATGAAAGCTGTCTTTTTTATTTGGTACTCTTCTGCATATTTGCTTCAGACAGCTGTTCTCTAATCATTGGTTGGGTCCTAGTATATTGTCTGGAAAGCAAGATGATAAATATTCATGACTTATGATGTTTTAAAGTAATTACAAGTAAAAAATGATTGCATTGATAATCAATTTTAATTCCTTTTTGTTTTGTTTTGTTTTACCCCGTCCACATTATTGGGTCATAAGTTTTTAAAAGCTTAAGTTGTTATTGTACCTATTCCAGGATCTTCTCAGAAAGGCAGGAAAAAAGAAATTATTTCTTTTTCTGAAATCAAATGCAAATGACCAGATATTGAAACATTAACATGCAAATTAGTGAAACATTCCACAGATTTTCTGCAGCTGCTCTTCACCCCCTCCCTCAACTCCCACATTCCCTTATATATTCTAGCCACACCAGAGATTTCATTATTTCCCAAATTTGCCTGTATACCCATATAATCCAGCTTGGGAGAGTGGAATTGAAAACATATGTGTTTAGGAGAGAGTTAGAATTTGGTTTAAATGTCTCTATCTCTTACTATCTGTGTGGCTTTGGAAAAGTCACTTCATCTCTGTGTGCCTTGGTATCCTCATGGGAAAATTCAGACAATTGGCACCTCAACATAGTGCTAGGGATATAGCACATGCTCAATAAATTGTTATTGAATGAAGGATGAAATATAACATATAAACCACCTAATACAGTGCCTGACACATAGTATTGGTAAACAGTAACTCATCATTTACCCTCTGTTCCTCTCTGAGGCCTGCTCTCACATTCCTTTTTAATCTAGCAGATACCTAACTATTCTTCAAGTCCCACATCAAATGGCATATCCTTGGAGATGATTTATCTAACCCTTCCAGGCAAAGCTAATGCGTCTAGGTCTGCATTCTCATAACATCTTTTCCCCCCCCATCATCCAGGACCTGTTGTGCCCCTCAAAGAAAGAGAGGCCACCATAAGGCCAATCTGAGTTCCCAAAGAGATCTCTCTCTCTCCCCATTAAGAAAGTTGCACAGGTGAGGCCAAGCGTAACTATGGATAGCTAAGAGTCTCGTGACTTTTTTTTTTTTTTTTTTTTTTTTTTTAAGAGACAGTGTAGGCCAGGCTGGAGTGCCATGGCATGATCACAGCTCGCTACAGTCTTGACCTCCTGGGCTGAAGCCATCCTCTCTCCTTGTCCTCACAAAGTGGTGGCTTGAGCCACTGAGCTCAGTCTCATAACATCTTATACCTAGTGTTCATAGCATTTTGTTGCCATTGCCATTGTTGATATGTCTATTTCCCCAACTAGACTACAATAACCTCCTTAAGGGCAGTGACCCTATCATACTGGTCTTTGTATCTGTAGTTTCTAAGTCCCAGGTATACAATAGAGCAAATAAATGTTTGAAGAAAGATGAAGAGACTGAATTGTCTGCCAGAGTTTTTACCAGTATGTAGGACTTGACTATACTTTGTAATTCACATATCTATCTTCCCCACTAGACCATGAAATCTTTATCCATTTTTCTTTTGTTTTTAGGCAAGGTATCGCTCTGTCACCCAGGCTGGAGTGCGCTGGCTCAATCACAGCTCACTGCAGCCTTGACCTCCTAAGCTCAAGCGATCCTCCCACCTTAGCCTCCTGAGTAGCTGGGACTACAGGTGTGCACCACACACCGACTAATTTTTTTATTTTATTTTTTTTGTAGAGACAGGGTCTCACCATATTGACCAGGCTGGTCTCCAACTCCTAGGCTCAAGTGATCCTTACACACCTGCCTCCCAAAGTGCTGGGATTATGGGTATGAGTCACTGTGCCCTGTTAGACCATGAAATCTTTAAGGAAAGGCCCTTTTCCATGTATCTCCAGGACCGACACAATGCCTGGCTCAATAAATGTCTACGGAATTGATAATAGGCAAAAATCTGTCTTCAGGGCTCTTTCACCCATTCTCTTCTGTTATTTAAGTAACCCTCCTCCTCACACTTCACAAGATCCTTACAATATCTGCCTTTCCATGTGTGCTGTTAGTCTCTCCTTTCTTTTGCTAACTTCCAAAGGATAGGTTTAAATAAAATAGACTCATCTTTGCTAAAGTGTTCTTAGCTAACTCCTTGCTAGTTCTTTCATTCAGTGCCTTAACCCAGCTACAATGTACGTTGTATACAGTGGCTACCCAGTTGTCAGCTGGCATATCTAGCCCTGGGCAGAGATTTGATTAGTTAGATATAGTGCATCAACCTATGAAATCTCTCAATTTTGAACCTATCCTTTTAATATGAAGAATGAAATTCACCAAATGTAATTTCCCTCTTTCAGTTTGAGAATGCTCAAGTCATGACCTCCTATGGACCTGGGAGAAAACCTTGGCTCTGCCTTCCTCCCAGGTTCCCTGAAGTGATCCCCAGTTTGTTTTTGTTTGCCTAGCAACCAAGAAGGGGCCATTTGCCATGCTGATTTTAATATGAAGACATTTGGGTTCTAGTTGGGTATTCAGCTAGAACATAGTGTACTAGAATTATCTATGTCCCGTGATCTCTCTATCAAGCATTACCAATACAAAATTAATATGGAGGCCTGACTAAGATTCTTTAGCATTTTCTTATACAAAGTTGGTCTTTGGTAGGGTGGGTGAAGTAATCCAGCATATGTCATATTCTTTTTCAGTCTTTTCATTATCAAAATTAACCCCTATCCAATCATCTAACCTTTAAGGAAGAAATTACATTGCTCATATGATTGCAAATTTAAATTCATGCAGGACAGCCCTTCCTATATATTTTTAAAAATATTAGTGGTGTTAGTTATGTTGATCAACTGGTATACCAGTTTGTACAAGGAGAAATGTTTTGGGCTAATAGTTCTAAATTAGAATATAGTTAGACTAAGGATTGTTAGTAAAATTTTCTTTTTACTTTACCCTGATACTTGGTTTATCTCCCTTCAGACATCTGTTCCTAGAGACTGTTGTCTTTTCTCCATATCCCTCTCTTCCAATTAGAGAGACAGATAAGCAGTTGTCTTGAGAATATAAGGTCACTGGCATTCCATAAATGGATTCCAGTGCCTGCTACAGAAATAAGTGGTGAGTGTTCTCTGTCACTTGCAAACTATAAATTAATTAAGTTGACAACTTTTCCTTTTTTATGTTATGTTTTCAGAGGGGCTTTTGAAATACCTTTTATTGCATTTTCTGATTATTAGAGTAACATATGGTCATTGTAGAGAATTGATAGCACAGATAATCACTAAAAAGAAGAATAAAAACCTTAACACCCATAGATAACAGCTGTTAGCATTTTGATTTATTTATTTACAGCTTTTTTATATGCATATAAAAATATTTTAAAAGAAAATTGGGATCATATTATGTATAAATGCCATATCTTGCTTTTCAAAGCATCCTTGTATCTGAAACATTTTAAGCACCATTAAGTGCTTGAAAAAACCATTTTAAATTGCTATGTAACATTGTCATGTGCATATACCATGGATTATTTCTTTAAACATTCTTTTTTCATCTTTAGATTGATTCCAATTTTTCCATCTTAAAAATAATTCTTGGCCGGGCATGGTGGCTCATGCCTGTAATCCCAGCAGTTTGGGAGGCCGAGGTGGGCGGATCACCTGAGGTCAGGAGTTCAAGACCAGCCTGGCCAACATGATGAGACATGGTGAAACTCCGTCTCTACTACAAGTACAAAAAACTAGCTGAGCCTGGTGGTAGGTGCCTGTAATCTCAGCTACTCGGGAGGCTGAGGCAGCAGAATTGCTGGGAGGCAGAGGTTGCAGTGAGCCGAGATTGCGCCATTGCACTCCAGTCTGGGTGACAGAGTGAGACTTAAGTCTCAAAGTCTCTAATAATAATAATAATAATTCTGTTCTTAATCCTTTTTCTAAATCTCCGATTAGACTAGAGACTTAGAAAGGAAGTAACTAAGTATGTGATTTTTTTTCAAAAAACTTTCATAGTAAGAATTTTTAAACTGTTTTAAAGAAAGTTTGAGGCTTGGCTTACTGGCTCATACCTGTAATCTTTGCACTGGGAGGCTGAGGCAGGGAAGATTCACTTGAGCCCAGGAGTTTGAGACCAGGCTGGGCAAAAAAGTGAGTCCCCCAACTCTACAATAAATAAATAAATAAATAAATAAGCTGGACATGGTGGCCCTTTGTAGTCCCAGCCACTCAGGAGGCTGAGGTGGGAGAATCCTTTGAGCCTTAGAGGTTGAGTCTGCAGTGAGCTGTGATTGTGCCACTGCACTCCAGCCTGGGCGACAGAGTGAGACCTTGTTTAAAAAAACAAAAAACAAAAAACTAAAACTTTACACCAATTTGCCCATCTATTATACTAGCAGTGTTTGTGAGTGCCTATCCATTTCACTGGAATTTCTCTCCCTTAGAAGTTCTTAATTTGACTGACAAAAATGGTATATATCACTGGTGTTTTAAAATGCTGAATGTTAAAAAATATGTATACCATTAAGTTCTTAAACTTGTCCCATATGTATTTATCTCTGTTCTTGTTCTTTATCCATGTTCCCTTTTGACTTTTGTGAGCTTTTTTATATTTCAAATCTATCAACCCTTCTTAATGTTTGTTGCAAATATTTTCCCAGTTTGTGGCTTGTGTTTTAGGTTTTCTTGTTTAGTAATGGCTTTTGAGCTTCAACTTTTTCCATTTTTGTGTAGTCTAAATCTATTGATTTTTCCACATGTGATTTGTTCCATTGCTTATGTGCTTAAAAATTCCATTGTTTTTCAGTAGAGTTTTTGGTTAGTTTTACTTAGCCAGACTTATAATTTTGAAGGCAATGGATTTGTTCTACACAACTGTAAATATAGCTGTAATTGTACTTTGTTCATTTTAAATATTTTATAGGCAGATTTGGACGTGCTAGTTATAAAAGTAAGAGCAGCTGTAATTCCTTTTAAACAGGACCGTGTGTGGAAAGAGCAACTCTTAAGAAGTCTTTTGAAAAAAGACTTGAAATGTTGACATTTTATTGCAGTGAACAACATTCCACATTATTCATTTCACATTGTGTAAGAGCCCTATAACTCAAGGCAACACAACACTCAAATTGAATAATACCCCAGCATTTTCACTTTCAGAATTATTTGACTGGAGCTTTGTTTCAAACTAGTTAAAATAGCATTTCTCAAAGGGTGGTCTTTGGACTCCCTGCATCAGAATCACATGGATACTTGTTAAAATGGAGATTCTTGAGTCCCTCCTCCGGACATCCTAAATCAGATCTCTTGGGGTTGAGGTCCCTGAATCCACATTTTAACAAGCGTCCCAGGTAATTTTGGTGCCCTCTAATATTTGAGAATTTCTAGGTGAAAGAGAAGCACCCATGGAGGCAAAGGACAAAACACAAGCATGTGAGGACTTGAGTTCAAAGACAGATCTGGGCCAGGTGCATTGGCTCACACCTGTAATCCCAGCACTTTGAGAGGCCGAGGCAGGAAGATTGCTTGACCCTGGGAAGTTGAGGCTTTGAGCTCTGATCTCACCACTACACTCCAGCATGGGCGACAGAGTGAGACCCTGTCTTAGAGAAGAAACCCCAAAAAACAAAACAAAACAAAAAACAGTGTATCAGTTAATAGGAAAAGAAATAGTCAGAATACAACAGGGTTTAAGTCTAAGGGTACTGGATTTTAAGTATTAAAATCTGAAAAAGGAGCTCTGCTAACCTCATGTCTGAGAACGACTCACAATTCTTCAAGTTCCTTATCCTTCAAATGAGGATAAGGAACTCATTTGTAATTGTGGTGGCTCTCACCTGTAATTGTGATGTCTTTCACCTGTAATCGCAGCACTTTGGGAGGCTGAGGTGGGTGGATCACTTGAGCCTGGGAGTTGGAGACCAGTCTTGAGCCTGGGAGTTGGAGACCAGTCTGGGCAACATAGGGAGAACCCATCTCTACCAAAAATTTAAAAAATTAGCCAGGCATGGTGGTGCACCTGGGACCTGTGGTCCCAGCTACTCAGGAGGCTGAGGTGGGAGGATCACTTGAGCCCTGGAGGTTGAGTGATGGTCACTGCACTCCAACCTGGGCAACAGAGTGAGACGCTGATTCGAAAAAAGAAAAGGAAAAAGAAAATACATGTACCAGAAGTTTCTTTTTGTAAGGTCTAATTCTGTGCCAAGGAATCATATAGTGTTTTTCTTAATTTGGGAAAGGAATCCTCTGTAAAAAGCCATTTCTGTGGACCTCAATGCTCTATATTGCAAATTAAGACTTTCTAGAGTTCAGATTCTGTTTTTAGACTGTGATCATTAACTTTCTTTTACATATCTGATTAGACTTAATGAGTTAGCTAAGTTCATGACGTGTAAGGTCCCAACAACAATTTTTAAAAAGATATACATGCACCCAAATATACACGATTGTAAGGTCCAGGTAAAAGAACAAATTTAACAGTGCTTCATCAGTTTTATTATTATTAATAATAGAATTGGATGAAGTGCTAGTAGTGGTCAGCATCTGGAAGATGTGGCTCCAGGAACCAGTGAGTCAGTGTTGACAAGTGTAGAGTTTAAGGTCAAGTAATACGGTCCCTGAAATGATTTGAAGTAGCGGGATGGCAAAGGGAGGGAGAAAGCAGGAAATCAATTGAAGAGCTATTAAAGTCAGAAGGAGCACAAGTTATTGACAGGATCTACATCAAAAGTGGAACAAAAGGTCTCAGTCTGAGTGATGTGATGTGATATGAACTGAGTGATGTGAATAGCCACCAAGTTGCTTTGCCTTTCCCCTCCCCCATTTAGAATCTGGATTGAGTTGGCACACGAGGTGAGGGCACACCTGTAAGAGGTGACTACATAAAACTAGTTCCTAGAATTAGGGAATTGAGAGATATGGGGGTTGAGAGGTGGTGGAGAGAGTCCAGGCATGTATTTTTCTGTTGTCACACCTTCAGGAAAGGGGAAATACGCTTTCCGAGCAATGTAATTTCCCTTCTGACCTCCATCCTCTTTAGGATTTCAGTTGCCTTTATTTATTACAAAATTACTATATTCCAGTGTTATCAAATCTCAGAGGGTAACAAATAAATTATATAGCAGTAAATATAGAGATGCATAGTTATTTGAACCCTTCTGAGTCAAGCTCCATTCATTAAGTGTACTGGAAAAGATGTGGGATTCAAGTCTGTCAGGAACCCCTTAAATTATTCCTGAGTTGGAATTCTTTTTCAATTTCCCACTATCTGTGTGATCTTGAATATAATGTATATGAGCCACATTTTTTGAAATCTGGAAAATGGAGATAAACATTTTTATTTAGTTATTTGAAGATTAAATAAGATATAATAGAAAAAGAAGCTGGTACAATGACTGGTACATAGTAAGGACCAGTATCCTTTTAAAGTTGATTAATCAAATTTCAAAAGTCTTAATCCGATTTTCCAGTAGAGTGCCTAAACTCATTACTTTAGCCTTATTCTGTGGGATCCTCAATTCTTCCTCACTAGTTTTAGCATTTTTTGCTTGACCTCACCATCTATCTCTTCATTCTCTTTGTATTTCATGTTTTCTCCTTCCCTCCCACCTGTATTTTTAAGGAAGAGCATTGCCTTTGATCTGGAATCTAGGACCACCTCTCTCTAGATTCAAAATTATGTCCTTAGCCTCTTGAATACTAAATATATTCTCTTGGTCTTCTTCTCAGCGGAATCTCTAAATTAGCCTCCAACTTTTTTCACGTGGCCCCTTCCTCGTTATTCTTACTATGCACTGTTCTTCCCATGGTTGTATCCAAGGTTTTTTTCACATCTCTGTTCCCCATTCCAGAGTAACATTTCTAGCCCTCCAGTGTTTGTCATCCTCTCTCTGGCTACATTCAAGTCATCCTACAGATATGCAAAACTACACTGACCTAAAATCCAACTAATAATGAATAAAAGACCTGCTTTTAGGCCAGGCACGATGGCTCAAGCCTGTAATCCCTGCACTTTGGGAGGCCGAGGCAGGCGGATCACGAAGTCAGGAGATCGAGACCATCCTGGCTAACACGGTGAAACCCCGTCTCTACTAAAAATAGAAAAAATTAGCTGGGCGTGGTGGTGGGCGCCTGTGGTCCCAGCTACTAGGGAGGCTGAGGCAGGAGAATGGTGTGAACCTGGGAGGTGGAGCTTGCAGTGAGCTGAGACCGCGCCACTGCACTCCAGCCTGGGCAACAGAGCAAGACTCTGTCTCAAAAAAAAAAAAAAAAAAAAAAAAAAAAAGACCTGCTTTAAGACTCTGGAATACACTGAACTTAGAGTTAACACTCACTTCTTACCACTATTATTTAATTTTATTTAATATAATTAAACCTCTGTATCTACCGACAGGGGCCCAAGAAGTTTAGATTTTGTCTGTGGGGAAAATGCCAAAACCTTTCTCCTCTTTCTCTCTGCGTCCAAGTAGTCCTGGATAACAGAAGTCTAAAGCCTTTTATTTCAAGTTAATGAAAGGGAAGAAATTCTTTTTTGAGTTATTTGCTTGGAAGCCCCATACATCTGGGTATGCCTCTGATCATTGTACAAAAAAATATATAAAAACAAAAAATCAGTTCACATATTCATCCATTCAACAATATCTATCTATCTATCTATCTATCTATCTATCTATCTATCTATCCACCTGTCTATTTATCTATCTATCCATTTTTGAGATAGGGTCACGCTCTGTCGTTCAGGCTGGAGTGCAGTGACACCAATCATGGCTCACTGAAGCCTCGAACTCCTGAGCTCAAACCATCCTCTCACCTCAGCCACCCAAGTAGCTGGGACTACTGGCGCAGGCTACCACGCCCAGCTAATTTTTTTTCTTTTCTTTTTTTTTTTTTTTTTTTTTTTTGTGTGGAGACACATTCTCACTGTGTTGCCCAGGCTGGTCTCAAATTCCCAACTTGGCCTCCCCAAATGCTGGTATTACAGGCATCAGCCACTGCACCCGGCCAAATTCAACAAATATTTATCAAGAACCTATGATACTTCCCCCACAAAAAAAGACCAAACCAAAATAAAGCAAAAACAAAAACTATGATGTGATGTGACTGGGCATGGTGTCTCATGCCTGTAATCCTAGCACTTTGGAAGGTCGAGGCGGCAGGATCGCTTGAGCCCAGGAGTTTGAGACAAGAGTGAGCAACAGAGGGAGACTGTCTGTATTAACAACAAACAAACAAACAAAAAACTAAACTGAAAGAAACTATGGTGTATGATATAAAATTCTGCATGAGCAGATTAAGATGAGCAGACTACATGGTTGAATAGGGGAGATGAACCATGTACACAACTATAATACAAAGCAAAAAGGAATAAGTGACACATGGTGGCACAAATGAAATAGAATATATCTTTACAGAAGAGAGAGATTTCTCCAAGCTGAAACCTTATGTAATTAATTTCCTTCAGTGACTGACCAAATAATATGTTGGTTTCATGAAGCAAGCCTCAGCTACCAGATGTTAAAATATTTGAATTCTACAGCAGCAGCTAGACAACATCCAAAAAAAATTTAAACACAATATAAGGATGAAATGAAATTCGATTGTTTCAACAATGAGCATAGTGTAATTGGATGAGGGCCGCCTGTGGGCATCAAAAGGCCCTGACAACTGCAGTGATCCATTTGTAAAGCCTTCTTTCTTTTCCTCAGGTTGTAGAAATAAAACAGTCCTCAAGAGTAAAGTGGAGAATTTCCAATTTCGTCCTTTAATAAACGGGTTGTTGGCATTGAATAGAATGAAAATAATAATACGTCTTTTCCAACCAAAGCATAATGACCCTTGTGGCCTTTCTCTCCACTCTGTGCCCTGTACTTTAGATGGTAAGCAGCAATTTGAGTGGCAACATTGAAAAAGATGTTAACCCTCTGTTGCTCAGCAAGTACTAAGCAGATACAGAGCCTACATTGTGCTCACTGTGCCAGGACTAATAGCAAAGCGGTGTTCCTGAATTTTTCCCCTTCCCCCAAGCTCACTGAAACATAAACTCTGGCATTAATACATAAATACAATGCTCTGATTGAGAAGGTAGTGCATCCACAGATAACTGGAAAACTTACAATCCTAGAACTTTGTCTTACACTGATGTTGACATCACATAGGAACTTAGAATCTAATTTCTGTAAATGAATTTTGCAAAACCTTTACAAAAATCATGGAACAGTTAGGTTTCAAATTTTTTTTTTGTACAGTCGGGGAAGAAAGAATGTTTTTTCCCCCTACACACAGCAGTGTAAAAATGCTTTGCTTTTTAAAGGATGTTAAATTATAAAACCCAACTCTGAATTTTAAATGCCACAGATGTGAGGGTATAACACCTTATTAGAGTTGCCAGATTTAGCAAATAAAATGACAGTATGCCCAGTTAAATCTGAATTTGAGATAAACAATAAATAATTTTTTTTTTAGTGTAAGTATGCCTCATGCCATATCTAGCAACCTTAACCTTAGACAACATTGTTTGATTATGCAATATTCCAGTTGACTCGTTAATTTTTAGGAGGCAGGTTTGCTTTTTATTCCCTGGGTTTTCATCTTTTCCCCTTCCTGCATGTCTCCTCAGCATATGATATTTCTTTGAATGAATGGAAAGATCTTCTGTGAAGAAGACCATTCAGTTCATAAATGAATTATTTTAAAGTCCTGCACCCGTCTGCAAAAAAAAAAAAAAAGACCAAAAAGCCCCTTTTTGGTCTTCTTTTTGTGCTGTTACAATTGCTCTTCACTTGTTGATCTGGGTTTAATCATTCAGATAAGTGCTTCAACTTTAAGTGCCTCAACTTTCTGCTGTTCTGAATAAGAAGGCTCAGTATAAATGGGTGGAGGAGGGAGGGAGTCTATGGCACTGAGTCACATCAATTTGAAAAATAAATATGTAGACCTCATGTAGACTTTTCCTATAATTAAAGACTCTCACTTCCCAAAATATATAAATCAGGTGCTTTACCTGTTCTGATCATTTCAATGAACATTCAATTCACACGTCCATCAGAGGGTTCACAAATGCATGAAAGGTTCATAATTCAGGCCGGGCACCATGACTTATGCCTGTAATCCCAGCATTTTGGGAGGCTGAGATGGGAGGATCGCTTGAGGCCAGGAATTCAAGACTGGCCTGGGCAACAGAGTGAGACCTCATCTCAACAAAAAAATAGATACATCTTCTTCACATTTTTTTTTCCAGACATGGTCTTGCTCTGTTGCCCAGGCTGGAGTGCAGTGGCATGAGCATAGCTTACTGCAGCCTCAAATTCCAGGGCTCAAGTGATCCTCCCACCTCAGCCTCCAGCATAGCTGAGACTACAGGCACATTCCAGCACACCCAGGTGTGCAACCAAAACTTGTAGGAAATATTACTGATTTTTAGTATTTGCTTTATTGTGTCATAAGAAAACCTTTTTACAAAACTCGAGACAGCTTCCTATTAAAGTTATAATTCCATTGTGGCAGATATATGTGATGATGAAATAACTTTTAAAATCATTATTATATTTTAAAAATTATTGTTTTTGAAACATTTCTTATACTTTCTTCAACCTCTTTATTAAAAATATGATTTTTACACCCTCTTCTTTTGAAGTCATTTGCAGAAGAACATGTAACAATAAGTCCCTGAGCTGTCTCTAGAAATGCATAAAAACTCTATTTAGGCCGGGTGCGGTGGCTCACGTCTATAGTTCCAGGACTTTGGGAGGCTAAAGCAGGAGGGTTGCTTGAGGCCAGGAGTTCAAGACCAGCCTAGGCAACATAGTAAGACTTTGTCTCTACAAAAATGAAATAAAATAAAAGGCATGATGACGCATGCCTGTGGTCCCAGCTACTTGGGAAGCAAGGTGGGAGGCTAAGGTGAGAGGATCAGTTGAGCCCAGGAGGTCGAGGTTGCAGTGAGCAGTGATTGTACCATTGCCTTTCACCTTGGGCAACAGAGCAAGACCCTGTCTCATAAAAAGAACTCTATTTAGGCACTTTCATATATAACATCTGCCCTCTCAGGAATCTTTTTAATGGAAAAACATTGATGTCCTTCTGTTTATGATGATTATTTTATCTTTTGTTTAACCTTCAAAAACCTGCAAAAGTTTAAAAAGATGTCATGTCTGGTATCTCAGGATACTAGAAATTGAAAGAAACTTTCTCAATTTGGCCAAAGTTGTCCATGAAAACTTTGTAGTCTATATCACATTAATGGTTTAAAAAAGTGAATGCTTTTCGATAGAAAAGAGGATATGAAATGTTACCAAGGCACAGAAATGATAAATACTCAAAGTGATGGATACCTCACATACCCTGACTTGATCATTACACATTTTATGCATGTAAGAAGCACTGACAATTTCCCCATAAATATGTCAAATATTATGTATCAATAAAGGGAAAAAAAGTGAAAGGCTGCTCTTAAGATCAGAATAAGATGAGGTTTGCTTTCCCCAATTCTATTCAACATTGTACTAGAAGTTCTACTCAGTGTAATAAGGCAAGAAATAAAAGGCATCCAAATTGGAAGGAAAGCAGTTAAAGCTCTCCTTAATCACACATAACATGATCTTCTACAGAGAAGAATCTACAAAAAAACTACCAGATATAATAAGTCTGTCACTCAGGCTGGAGTGCAGTGGTGCTATCTCGGCTCATTGCAACCTCTGCCTCCCAGGTTCAAGCGATTCTCTTGCCTCAGCCTCCTGAATAACTGGGACTATAGGTGTACACCATCACACCCAGCTAATTTTGTATTTTTAGTAGAGACGGAGTTTCACCATGTTGTCCAGGCTGGTCTCGAACTCCTGACTTCAAGTGATCCGCCCACCTCGGCCTCTGAAAGTGCTGGGATTCTAGGCATGAGCCACCACGCCCAGCTACTTCTGTTATCATTTTAAAAGCAAGAAAGTTCCATTAAACAGAAACCTTTATATACTTTTTTTTTTTTTTTTTTTTTTTTTGCAGCCTTGCTGAGAATGAGCTCCCGTATGGTTGGTATGCACGGAGATGTACTGCCTGATAAACTTATTTTATACTTTTGGGCACAACCAATTAAAACTTGTGGTGGTCTCTTATTTTTTCTTTCTTTTCTTTTTTGGTAAAGACAGGGTGTTGCCACGTTGCCCAGGCTGAACTCAAACTCCTGGGCTCAAGTGATTCTCTTACATCGGCCTCCCAAAGTGCTGGGATTACAGGCATGAGCCATCACGTCCGGTCTCAGTCTGTTTCTTGAAGTTAGAAGTACACTAGAGCATAAAGCTGGAGACCTAGTTGTACTCCAGCTGTGCCAACATTTAGTTTCACGATATGGGGCAAGCCATTTCACCTCTCTGGTCTTGAGTTTCCTCATTTAGGAAAGTAGGTGGTTAATAGAGGATCACTCCTGTTCCACTTCTAAGACTTATTATTTAAGACATATAGAGAGTTTAACATCAACTTTATTATCACTTGAGACACCACTTCAGTGCTGGAACTTGAGCATTGAAGAACAGAGCAAAATGCTTCATAAAAGGAGATAAGAGTGGATATTTTGGTCTGACTTACTCAGATAATTGCCTTAGTTATAAATTGGCATTGTAGATCTATCTAAAGTGTATGTTAATAATATCAAAAAATAATAAAATAAAATCCCCAAATTTTCTGCTTTCCCAAATAAATTCATTAAGTGTAAAGAAAGAACTCATTTTTAAGATCTTCTGATTTACACATTCGAAGCATTGAAAGGGTAGATTCCAGACTGATAACCATAAGGGTCTTTAAAGTGGCATTTTTAGGCAGGGCATGGTGGCTCATGCCTGTAATCCCAGCATGTTGGGAGACCAACGTGGGTGGCTCTCCTAAGCTCAGGAATTTGAGATCAGCCTGGGCAACATGGAGAAACCTCATTTCTGCCAAAAATACAAAAAAAAAAAAAAAATAGCCTGGCATGGTTGCATACTTCTGGTCCCAGCTACTCAAGAGGCTGAAGTGGGAGGATTGCTTGAGCCGGGGAGGCAGAGGTTACAATGAGTTGAGATTGCACCATTGCACTCCAGCCTGGGTGACAGAGTGAAATTCCATCTCAATAAATAAACAAATAAAGTAGCATTTTAAAAAAGTATCTGCAGTTTTATTCTTATGCTAAAAGTCTAGGCCCTGTTTTGAAGGCACATACACCACACATTTATACTCAAACAAGCAGATAGCCAAGTTGTCAGTGTGTGTGTGTCTTACCAATAATGTTATATGTATTTCCCTATAATTGTTTCTTTAGTGTGTTGAGGTGTTATAGCATAAAATCATTAATCTTGAACTTTGAGTATCTTTATATTTTTTGAAAATAACAAAAAGTGATGTCGTATGCCCTGTTCCATATAGAATGTGAACCTTAGAATAGGTACTGTGCTACACAATTATCATTCCTTTTTTCCCCATTCTCTCTATCAGTTAGTGTGATCTATTCACCTACTCATATCCAGAAATAAAATTTGTTTTGTTTTGTTTTCTTTTCTTTTCTTTTTTCTGAGACAGAGTCTTCCTCTCTCACGCAGACTGGGGTGCAGTGCATGACCTTGGCTCACTACAACCTCCATCTCCTGAGTTCAAGTGATTCTTTTTTTTTTTTTTTTTTTGAGACGGAGTCTCACGCTGTTGCCCAGGCTGGAGTGCAGTGGCGCGATCTCGGCTCACTGCAAGCTCCGCCTCCTGGGTTCACGCCATTCTCCTGCCTCAGCCTCCTGAGTAGCTAGGACTACAGGCGCCCGCCACCGCGCCCGGCTAATTTTTTGTATTTTTAGTAGAGACGGGGTTTCACTGTGGTCTCGATCTCCTGACCTTGTGATCCGCCCGCCTCGGCCTCCCAAAGTGCTGGGATTACAGGCTTGAGCCACCGCTCCCGGCCGAGTTCAAGTGATTCTTGTACCTCAGCCTCCTGAGTAGCTGGGACAACAGGCACCCACCACTACGCCTGGATAATTTTTATATTTTCAGTAGAGATGGGGTTTTACCGTGTTGGCCAGGCTGGACTTGAACTCTTGACCTCAGGCGATTCGCCTGCCTCAGCCTCCCAAAGTGCTGGAATTACAGACGTGAGCCACCGTGCCCAGCCTAAAATTTGTTGATATTTAGTTTGTTACAGAAGAAGGAGGATTGAAATTAAAAAAATTTTATTTATTATGTAATGACTGGTAACTAATTTGATATTCATATACAGATAGAGAGACTAACCCTACATTCTGAGAATTCAAAATCTTTTGGACAGTTAAAATTTTAAGAAACATGAAATATCTTACTTCAATTGCTTGTTTTTAGTGAGTTTAAATATTTCACTAAATTTCATAGCTTTGAATGCATCAAGGTCTCTTCAGAGTTTTTCAGTGGGTAACAAACTTATGTGTGTATGTGTGTGTATGTGTGTGTGTGTGTTTGTGTGTTTCAAATTTGCCAATGCAGAAACTGTAAAAAGAATATAATATATATATATATATTCCCTGTTGCTCAAGCGATCGTCCCACCTCAGCCTCTTGAGTAACTGGGACCACAGGCACGCGACCATGGCAGGCTTTTTTTTTTTTTTTTTTTGTATTTTTGGTAGAAATGGAGTTTCTCCATGTTGCCCATTTTGTATTTTTGGTAGAAACGGGGTTTCTCCACGTTGCCCAGGCTGGTCTCAAACTCCTGAGCTTAGGAGATCCACCCGCCTTGGCCTCCCAACATGCTGGAATTACAGGCATGAGCCACCGTGCCCTGCCTAAAAATACCACTTTAAAGACCCTTATGGTTATCAATCTGGAATCTACCCTCTCAATGCTTTGAATGTGTAAATCAGAAGATCTTAAAAATGAGTTCTTTCTTTACACTTAATGAATTTATTTGAGAAAGCAGAAAATTCTGGGGATTTTATTTTATTATTTTTTGATATTACTAACATACATAATGTTATACAAAGAATATACATATATTTTTTACAGTTTCTACAGTGGCAAATTTGAAGTATGGTAAATGTTGCTTCTGCATTCCAATTTGATAATGAGCCTTAACCTTGCCCATTTCATTCCATTAAAAGAGGAAGAAAAGTAGTTACTGGCAAAGCAAATAGCTCATAAAGTAATCTGAGTGATGGAAAAAGAACAGTTCCCAGCATGGAATGAAAATATCTTTCACCAAGGATGAAGTAAAATTATAGAAGTAGTCCATCTGTAGCTGCTTTTTACACTTAATAGTCTTAAATAAAATTCTCCTTGAGTATCTCTGACCACTGAGGTCTGAGAACCTGAAACATGATGAAATTTACAACCTGGGCAGTCACAAAGAAAGTCTTACATTTTCTTTGGGCTTTGAGGGGAATGGGCATTCTATTATACCTATTCCATTGGTCACCTTAAGTCTTATAAATTTCTTTATAAATTTGCCATACAAACTTTTATTTATTTGCATTTTATTTAATTAAAACATTTTTGTTTGTTTGTTTGTTTGTTTCATAGTCATGGGGTCCCACTGTGTTGCCCAGGCCGGTCTTGAACTCCTAGGCTCAATCAATCCTCCCATCTCAACGTCCCCACAAGTGCTGGGATTATAGATGTGAGTCACCGCGTCTGGCTGCAAACTTTTGGATATTTTTCTTAAAATAAAAACTTTTCTAACATATACTTGTTTTGTGATGTCAAGATGGTCCAGGGGATCTTAACAAATAATAAAGAAGTCTTTCATGATATAAGGATCAAGACTTAGGTTCTAAATATCAGTTTTATTGCACAATTATTGTGTAGTATTGGAAAAGTCCAGTCATCTTTCTAATCATTTATTATGAGGCTTAAGTGCAAATATGCTTAAAAGGTTCTTTTAAATCATAAAGCATTATGCAATTGTGACGTATTTTCTCCAAACAGCCACCTAAATGAAAGTGGTGGGTTTTCAATTATCTGAGGCATAAGCCATGAATCTATGTACTTTGACTACACATAAGTAATGGAGATTAGCCTTGTGGTTGCTTATTAGATTGAAATGCTTTTGCATACATATTCATATAGAATACTTACAAATCAAAACAGTCAACTTTATTATTTATATAGTGATGACAATGATGATAATAGGTAACACTAATTAAGCACTCCGTATACATCATGCCTGGTGCTAAGCAGTTTCCATATGCTATCTAACTCAACAGTTGAAACGATCCTATATTATAAAGAGGAAACAGATAAAGCCAGGATTATAGATTGAGGCAATCCAACTCCTCTCTTAGCCATTATACTTTTATGCCTTCCAATACTCTTAAAAATCTGCTGTCTGTCAACTTTTTATTTCTGGCAGACCATTCTTCAGAATAAATGCAAGACAAATACTCCCGAGAGGCTTCTGGAAGCTACAGACTCCAGATAGTCTCATGATCCATTGAGTAATCTGGTTAAATGGAGAGTAAACATTAGGATTATGAAAACACAGAAGGACAGAACGTAATGGAGAAAACCTGCTTGATTTCCATAACAGAAAATCATGCTATACTAGAGTTTGGGATAAGTAGAAAGTAGATACAAAAGTGGGAGCCTTAGAGAAAAGAACTTTAAACTTAAAGAAAACCCCAACTTTGAAAGTTTTTAAACCAAGAAGTATTTTGATTACAGTCAACATAGCATTGTAGGACATATAATATAAGAGCTTAGAGATGAGTAGGAGGAGCTGATGGGGAATTTTGTAGGCAATATGACCACTCTGTAATTGTAATTGACAACTTGTCAATTACCCAAGGTCTTCCATAACCCTTATGCCACCTGGTAATCACAGTATTCTGGTAAGGAAAATAGAATAGATTCTATTATCCCATTTTAGAGATATCTTAACTGTTAATGGCAGAATCTTCTTAAAATTGGCCTTGAGATTGGCCTAAATTATCATTTTAACAAATTATATTTGAAGAGAAAGTACATGAGTATATTGGTCCCAACCCACATTTATAATCCCCGCATCCATCATGACTTTATTCACATTACATTCTAGCTAGACAGAATTACTCCCCAGGCAGTTATACCACTGCTTTGTTTTTTTTTTTTTAGAAACAGGATCTCTTTCTGTTGCCCAGGCTGGAGTGCAATGGCACAATTATAGCTCACCATAGCATCAAATTCTTTGTCTCAAGCGATCCTCCTGCCTCAGCCTACTAAATATGTAGGACTACAGGCAAGTGCCACCATACCCAGCTAGTTTTAGAGGGGGTTTTACTATGTTGTCCAGGCTTGTCTTGAACTCCTGGGCTCAAGAAATCCCCCTGCATCAGCCTCCCAAAGTGCTGGGATTACAAGTGTGAGCCATTGCGCCTGGCCTCTACTCTTTTTTTTTTTCTACCATAGAAGTCCATCCCAACAACTTATCTCTATTGGAAATTGGCTTTTCAAATCACATCTATATTTCTCCCCCTAAAATCTCCTTACTTCTTGATTTCTTCAAGCATATGTTAAAATGACAAGTTCTGACTTGTCATCCCTGGAAGGGGTGCCAAGAGTCCTTTATAGACTATTCCCTGAGGACAGCTGCCCAAGTATTGTTTCGGTCAAAATAATCAGGAAAATGTTGAACATCATTAAGACAAATTGGAGGAAAAACCAGTAAGCAGTCATCCTATTTTTTTTCTTTTGTAAATCCTTGAGGTGTCTGCATCCGGGCTCTTTTTTATAGTTCTGGTCTATGTACAAGACAGGAATAATACATTTGGAGAAGATCCTGAGACAAGCAACTGAAACGCTGAAGGGGAAAGAAAGCAAGGCGGGATATAAGCTATATATAAAGGACAACTCTTCATATTGAAACTGGCTAAAGGTAAGCCTCATCAGAGAGCCATGTGGCTGCCAGATTTTGTTACTGGTATCTTGCCAGAGCATATGTCCTAAACAGTTTTATCTCCAGTGGCCTCAGCCTTGGGCTGTAGTTTGGCTATTCTATTTTCTCTAATTAAATTTCTTGAATTTCCGACAATTTCTTCAGTCCCACACATCCTCATTTACCGGGAGCTTCTCATTACAGAATGGTGAATGTCAGGATGCCCTTACCTACAGGTAAGGGGCAGGTTAACTGTCTTATTTATGTTCATAATGGTTTTGGTTTGATTCTCCCTCCAGGCCAATTGTCATACTCTTTAGGCTACCTGGGCCTCAACTAAGTTGTGTACATCAGAATCACCTGGGGAACTGTAGATCTATGAATCATTTATCATTTAATTTCTCTATTGTGGAAAATCAGGATGTCATGTATGTATTTTTTTAAATACAGAACACAGCTAAACAAACAACAAAAATGAATCATTAAATAGGAAATTGCTTTTGGGCTAATGTTTTATACACACACACACGCACACATATACATACACATGTACATATATGTATATTTGGAGATTAGGTCTCACTCTGTTGCCCAGGCTGCAGTGCAGTGGCACAATCATGACTCACTGCAGCTTCAACTTCCCGGGCTCAGGAGATCTTCCCACCTCAGGCTCCGGGGTAGCTGGGATGACAGGCGTGCACCACCACACCCGGGTAATTTTTTATTTTTATTTTTGTGGAGATGGGTTTTCATTATGTTGCCCAGGCTGATGTAGAACTCCTGGGCTCAAGCAATCCACCTGCTTTGGCCTCCCAAAGCGCTGGGATTATAGACTTGAGCCACCATGCCCTGCCGGCTTAATGTTATATTCAAATTTCTCCAACTGAAGGGCATGTACTGTTGAGCATGCTCAGAAGCCAAGGTTCAAGCCATTCTTCAACTATAGATGCTTCAACTCATCTCTCTTCCTTTGAAATATTCTCTCCCTTATTAATTTCACCAAGTAACCCCCTGATTATTCCCCTAGAACAGACAGAGCTGCTACTAGTCTGTGCCTTATGTGATTTAGAAAAAGACTCTTGGAATGCAGCCCCACACCATGATGTACAGAGCTTGAGTTGGGTATCAGCCCCATTTTATTCTCTAATTCAGGTGCCCTTGCACAGTGAATAACATGGCAGCTGTGAGACTAGTGATGCTAAACAGATTTATTTTTTGGTGCAAATTCTAATGAATTAATAATAGCTGTTTCAAAAAAACACACAGTGCTAAGAAAGACTCTGAGGCTGTTTTCAGGCTCAGTAGATAAAGTGTACCATAAGCTGTGATGATTTGCCTTGGTTGGGAGAATGGCACTAGGTGTGACAAGAATTTGCTATCTAAGTACTAGAGGCATCTCGCCCATCCTGAAGAGGCGGAAGCCTGGAGTAGGCAGAGGTTGAGGTAGAATGTGGGCCCAGACAAGTTATATAATTTATAGAACACAACTTTCAAATGCCCTTGTAATACAAGGCAACAATCCTACTTTTCCAGGTCTCTAACAAAAAGCATCTAGCTGAGCTAGAGTGTTTTCATGAGGTGTCTGCTACACAAAACAATATCTTGCTTAATAAATAACACCCGTTTCTACTTGGTGTCATTTTACTGTTTAATCAAAACTTATTTTCACCACTCTTAACCACAGTCTAAAGGAGGATGCTTCAATCTCTTCCTGATTTAACCTTAAACTTGGTCATGTGTACCATATGACTAGGATTGCCAGAGTCAGCCACTCTCCCAACAAAGGATGCTCAGTTAAGTATTGCACAGAACACACTTACACTAAAAATTGTTTGTTGTTTTTCTGAAATTCAAATTTAATGGGGTATAATGTATTTTACTGGGCAGTCCTACCTATGATGGACATATATATTTTTCCCCAGCTTTATTAAGGTATAATTGACAAATAAAAGTGTAAATATTTATGATATAAATGGACATATATACAGATGCTCCTCGACTTTTGAGGGGATTACATCCTGATAAACCTGTCACAAGTTAAAAATACTGTGAGTTGAAAATTCATTTGACACACCTAACTTACTGAATATCCTAGCTTGGCCTAGCCAACCTTAAATGTGCCCAGAACACCTACATCAGCATATAGTTGGGCTGATGTAACACAAACCCTATTTTATCATAAACGGTTTAATATCTCATGTAATTTATTGAACATTGTACTGAAAATGAAAGATAAAATGGTTGTATGGGTACTCAAAGTACAGTTTCTATGGCCTGTGTATCTCTTTCACACCGTCGTACAATTGAAAAATCCTATGTCAAACAATCATAAGTCAGGGACCATCTGTATTGTTGAAATAGAATTTTAAGTTGGATATCTTTTTAGAAAAAATGATCTAAAAAGGATATGCTGTAAAAATCTACAAATGAAGTGTAAGAGGTGATGTACACATGAGCAATTTCACTGTATTCAAGAATATCAAAAATTGGGTGTGATTCCCTTGACGTTTAAGAAAGTGGTTTTGAATTTAAAAATAGCAATGCTTTATGCAGTAATAAATATATACAATTTATTACCACTAGGAAGAGATCCAGGCAGAAAAAATTTGAAAGAAACATTTAGAAAGTTTTAGATATATTCATGTGCAATCATGCAAATCAAATAAAAATGATACAGCACCTACTGTATTTTAGGCACTCATGATCCAGAGATGAAGACATGGTCCCTCTGCTCAGGGAGTCTACTAGCAATACACATATAATTCAAAATAACAATATAGTCTTGGGAGAAAAATAGAAGTAAATAATAAAGTACAGTCGTAGTAGGAAAAAAGACATGGTTGATTATCTCTACTGGGGGAAATGGGAGCAAGGGAAAACTCTAATAGATCACTCTTGAACTAGAATTTTGTTGTTTCTTTTAATTTTTATGTATGTATGTATGTATATTTGTATGTATGTATGTATGTATGTATGTACAGGGTCTCAGTCTGGTGCCCAGGCTGGAGTTCAGTGACAGAATCATGGCTCACTGCAGCCTCGAACTCCTGGGCTCAAGTGATCCTCCTGCCTCAGCCTCCTAAGTAGCTGGAACGACAGGCACCGCGATGCCCAGCTAATTTTTACTTCTTTTTTAGTAGATATGGGAATCTCACTTTGTTGCTCAGTCTTGTCAATTCCTGGCTTTAAGTAATCCTCCGACAGGCCAGGCTTGGTGGCTCACACCTGCAATCCCAGCACTTTGGGAAGCCTTGGCAGGTGAGTCACCTGAGGTCAGGAGTTCGAGACTAGCCTGGCCAAGATGGTGAAATCCCATCTCTACTAAAAATATAAAAATTAGTCAGTGTGGTGGTGTACGCCTGTAATCCCAGCTACTCAGGAGGCTAAGGCTCGAGAATTGCTTGAACCCAGGAGGCAGAGGTTGCAGTGAGCCAAGATTGCATCACATGACTCCATCCTGGGTGATAGAGTGAGACTCCATCTCAAAAAAAAAAAAAAAAAAAAGAAAAAAGAAAAAAATGTTATTCTCCCACCCAGGCCTCCCAAATTGCTGAGGTTACAAGCATGAGCCATTGTACTGGCCTGTTGTTTCTTTTTAAACCCGTTTTATTTGTAGTATAGTTTATAAACAATAAGATTTACCCATTTAAAGTATAATTTGATGAGTTTTACCTTTTGTAGGGTTATTGAGGTATGATTTGCATAAAGTAAACTTTAGTCTTTTAAAATGTACAGGTCAATGAATTTTAACAAACTTATTCAGTTGTATAACCAACACCACAATAAAGATACAGAGTATTTCTACTGTAATCAAAAAAATTCCTTCATGCCCTTTTGTGTTAGTTTTCTATTACTGGAATAATAACTTACCACAAACTTAGTGGTTGATAGCAGCACCCATTTTACTGTAGCACACTCCCGTATGGCAGAATTTAGGACAGTATGGCGGGGCTCTCTGCTAAGGATCTCACAAAACATCAAAGTGTTGCATAGGCTGAGCTCCTTTCTAGAGGCTCTGAGTAAAATCTGCTTAGAAGCTCGTTCAGGCTGTTGGCCGGATTCTGTTCCCTGCAGCTCTAGGACTGAGGTCCCCATTTTCTGGACAGTTGACCTTCTCCACCTTCAAGTCAGCAGTGAGTTGAATCCTTCTTATACTTCAAACTTCTCTGACTTCTTCTGCTTTTAAAAGGTCATGTGATTTCACTGGGCCCACCTGAATAATCCAGGATAATATCACTATTTTAAGGTCAACTAATTAGTAACTTGAATTACATGTGCAAAGTCTATTTTGCCATATAACATAATGCATTCATGGGCATAACAACAGTAGGGTCATAGGGTCAAAAATTCTGCATTTCACACATTTTGTATCAATGTCTCTATTCCAGCCTTTGGTAACATCCAATCTGATTTCTGTCCCTGTAGTTTTGTTTTTTCCAGAATGTCATGTAAATAGAATCATATAGTCTTTAGCTTTTTTTTTTTTTTTTTGAGATAAGGTCTCACTCTATCACTCAGGCTGGCCTGCAGTGGCATGATCACAGCTTGGCTCACCAGTCTTGACCTCCTGGGCTTGGGTGATCCTCCCACCTCTGCCTCCTGAGTAGCTGGAACTATAGGCATGCACCACCACACCCAGCTAATTTTTATATTTTCTGTAGAAATGGGGTTTTACCTTGTTGTCCAGGCTGGCCTTGAATTCCTGGGCTCAAGGGATGGGCCTACCTCTGCCTCCCAAAGTGCTGGGATTATAGGCGTGAGCCACTGCACCTGGCCATTATGTAGCGTTTTGAGTCTGACTTTTTTTTTTTTTTTTTTTTCACTCGGCCTAAGGCTCTTGAGATCTATGTGCAAACTCTCATGGATAAACAGTTCCTTTTTATCGCTAGGTAGTATTTCCTTGTATGAATGTACCACAGTTTGTTCAACCATCCACCTGCTAACGAGAAGGTCCAGGCACAAATGCAGTCTGAGAATATAAGTAGTAGTCACAAATACCTGATAAACTTATTTAAGGGGCTAGAGAGAGAACAAAAGCTTGGAAAAACCTCTGAGAGATCTAAAATAACAAGTAGGTTCACACAATTAGGGAATGACATTCTAGGAGTTTTTTCTCATGTACACCATTTTACTAATGAGAAAAATGAGGTTCCAAGAGTTTAACTAACTGGCCAAAATCACACAGGTGGTCAATGTCTGAGGTGGAATGTAAATCTAAGTCCATCTGACAGTACGTATATCAGTGATTCCTAATTTTTTTCTTTTTCTTTTTCTTTTTTTTGAGACGGAGTCTTGTTCTGTCACCTAGGCTGGAGTGCAGTGGCACCATCTCGGCTCACTGCAAACTCCACCTCCCAGGTTCAAGCAATTCTCCTGCCTCAGCCTCCTGAGTAGCTGGGATTACAGGTGCCCACCACCATGCCTGGCTAATTTGGAGAATTTTTGTATTTTTTTAAGCAGAGATGGGGTTTCGCCATGTTGGCCAGGTTGGTCTCAAGCTCCTGACCTCAGGTCATCTGCCCACCTCGGCCTCCCAAAGTGCTGGGATTACAGATGTGAGCCATCGCGCCCAGCCCTAATTGTTTTTTGATATGATAAAAGCTATGGGTCTTCTCCCCAGAAAAATAAACACACAAATGCATACCAATCCCAGCTGAAGAATCATTTACATTTACATTTAACCCTAATCCCCTAGCGACAAATATAACTATTTCTTGTGATAAAAGCACAGAATATTACCAGAGGTAGAGACAATTGAAGTGAGAAAACCTGGTTTCAAATTTTAACTGTGTCATTTACTGTCTGTGTGATGTTGATCTCATTACTTTAACCAACTGAGCATCAGTTTCTTTACTAGCAAAACGAGTATAATAATGGCAGCTTTGCAAGATTGCTGTGAAGCACACAGTGAGTATTCAGCAAATGTCTGACAAACTGAACTGTCCAGTGAACTTCAATTTCCTGTCCCTTTTCCTTTCTTCTTACCATCCTAGCAAAACAGAGAACCCCATCATGAAATTAAGTCATGTTTACTCTAAAAATCAGGCACAAATGTCTGGGCCAATCAGGATGTTTGATAAGGCATAAACACCAAGAAGCCTCCTGGGAAATAAATTGTTTAAAGTTAAGAGTGTCATATAATTTGACTCAAAGGCAGTTGAGCCTGTATAAGGAGCTTGGCTACATTATGAACCTACCAGAGCGCGTGTCACAGATATCATCTGGCCCAGCCCCCCTAGAACCCACACCTGAATCTTACAGCAAAGAATCACTAATAAAACAAGTGAAGATGAAAAGAACTTCATTCTAGCTGGACACAATGGCTCACGCCTGTAATTCCAGCACTTTGGGAGGCCAAGGTGGCCAGATCACGAGGTCAGGAGTTCGAGACCAGCCTGGCCAACATGGTGAAACTCTGTCTCTACTAAAAATACAAAAATTAGCTGGGCAGGCACCTGTAATCCCAGCTACTCAGGAGGCTGAGCCAGGAGAATCGCTTGAACCTGGGAGGCAGAGGTTGCAGGGAGCCAAGATCACCCCACTGCACTCCAGCCTGGGTGACAAAACGAGACTCTGTCTCAAAAAACAAAAACAAAAACAAAAACAAAAAAACCTTCATTCTAACATTTCAGCAACGTTAGTGCCAACACCTTTGGCAGCACCTTGGGAGACTCTACTACTGCTATTGTCACTGGTGGAGGGTGTCCAGGTTCTTGGCGTCTTGAACAAAGAATTGGACAAAACGCACAAACAAAGCAAGGAAGGAATCAAGGGATTTACTGAAAATGAAAGTACACTCCACAATGTGGGAGCAGGCCCGAGCATAGGGGCTCAAGGGCACTGTTACACAGTTTTTTTGAGTTTAAATATCCTCTACTTGGTGTACACCCTATGTAAATGAAGAGGATGAAGTAAAGTTGTCATTTATTATGGAGAGGACATTTCCTGTAATAGCAGAAGTGTGAATCAGCCTTATGTTTCCTGCCTCCAGACCCTGTTTTCCTGCCTCACTATCTCCAGTATTGAAATATAACACCAACAGAAAACCAAATACCACGTGTTCTCACTTATAAGTGGGAGCTAAATGATGAGAACACATGAACACATAGAGGGGAACAATACACACTGCGGACTTTTGAAGGCTAGAGGGTGAGAGGAGGGAGAAGATCAGGAAAAATAACTAATGGGTACTAGACTTAATACCTGGGTGATGAAATAATCTGTACAACAAACTCCCATGACACAAGTTTACCTATATAACAAACACGCACAGATACCCTGAACTTAAAAGTTAAAAAAGAAAGAAAGAAAGACAGCATCTTCCTTATTGGGCACTGACAACCTATGCATGGACACTACAGGCCACCAGTTGTACCTCTGGCAGGCACCACAGTGGTCTTGGTTTTGATGACTGTTGACCATGACAATATGCACCCCTAGGGAAGTTCGAGAATAAAAAGAAGAGAAATGAGAGACGTGAGCACCAGACCCCAGAGAACTTGCGAAATACCTTCTTGATTTTCCAGAAGTTTTTTTTTTTTTTTTTTTTTCTCGGGAGAAGAGGAATCTAGGAGATTGGGTGAATGTGTGAGTAGGGAATGGGGAGTGAAACTCCTAGAGAGTGCAAGGGAATGGACTCAGAACACTGACTTGTGATTTTCTCTTTTCTGCAAGGTTAGCATGGTCATGGAATCCCAGGTATAAGGCGGTGATATTTACTCTCCCTGAAGATCCTGTACTTTGTAGCCCTCTGACATTTGGATGTGGATTTTTCCTTCAGCAGTATCTTTCCTTGCATGGTTTTCCTCCCTGGAGGCTCCTCTTCATGTTTTTTGCTTATGCAAAGGTCCTTTTTTCGTCCAATTTTCTTTTAAGGTGTAATGTCTTGGACTTAGGCACAGACTGGACTATATTTGGGAAGTCATTTTCAAACCTGCTCAAGTGTCAGAGTACTTGGACGTCATGGTGCTCTTTGGGGGACTTTAAGAAATAGTATTTTAAAATTTGATTCCATCACTTAATTATGAGAATAATGAAATAAGCAGCATCATAGCACCTGTTGTGTAGGGACACATTATGAACCAAGCACTCTGTTAATCATTTTACATTGGTTACCTTATTCCGCTCTCATTATAACCCTGTGAAATACGTACTACATGGAGATAGAGGCTCAGAGAAATTCAGAAACCCCTAGGGTCACACAACCAGGAAGTAGCAGATACCGTATTTGCTCCCTGGACTTTAAAGTTTAAGATTTTCCTGGGTTTGGTAATCCCAGCTGTAATCCCAGCATTTTGGGGTGCTGAGGCAGGAGGATCGCTTGAGCCCAGGAGTTTGAGGCTGCAGTGAACCATGATTCATGATTGCATCACTGCAATCATGTCTTGGTGACAAAGCAAGACCCGTTTGTTATTTTTTATATATTTTTTAAGCTTATGATTTTAACTACTACATCTACTGCCTACCTTTATGAACCATTTTAATAATATAAATATGACTACATTAGAAGTTGACAGTATTAAGTAAAACCTCTAGAATATGAATTTGAGCACACACAAAATAAGCTGATAAATGCAGATGTTCAGCTGAGTAGTCTATTAATATTTCTTTGCCACCATAATAACACAGACTCTGTGTCCCCTCAGGCTTGTTTACAGTAATTAGCTGTATTTCCTTCTCTCTCTGAGGTTCATTAAAAGCATCAGTTGATACCAAATGGTGTACTGTTTGCTACTAGCAGCTAATACAAGCAGGGAAAGAGAATTATTTTCTTAAGGGTGCACTTTTGATTACTTCAGGAAACTGTTCTTTGAAGTGTAAATTTCTTTTAATCATTTTTCATTCCCTTCACAAAACTTAAGATACTTACAGTTTTAAAGAGCAGAATGTTGGAGATGTTAACTATAAGAATGTCTGAGCCTTGTTTTTTTTTTTTTTTTTTTTTTTTTTATGTAAACACTTTCTTGGGCAAAAATGCCAAGAATAATCAAGGAACAAAATATTCCCCATTTTTATCATTTTCTCATCACTGTTCCTCAGAGGATCAAGACTGTCTCCTTTTAGATATCAGTACTCCTTTTCAGAATTGACCTTTACTCCCCACCGTGGAGGATGCATGGACAGCCACACTGTGAAAAATCTCAGGTTCCCAACCATACCCAGTATAACAAATACTGATATTACCTAGATAAGTCCAGAGCCAAGTCTTACAGGGCTATTAACAAGCTGATCTTCTAAGTTTCAACTCTCACCGTCAAGCCAGCCAGGACAACTGTTAGGCCCCTGGTAACTATGAAAAAATACTGGGCTCCAGGCATAAGCCTAGGATTCCAGACCACTAGTAACAGAAATTGCCCTAGCTACCAGTTGGACTGCTCTTCTCCAAATCCCCTGAATAAAATTTTTAGCCTGAGCATTGACCTAGCTCGGGTTACATGAGCTGCTCTTGAGTCCAGTTTCTCCATCCTACTTTTTCTCCAGTCTGTTCTTGTCACTTTGTTACAGGTTAGGCATGAGTGGGGCAGGAGACAGCTCTCCCTGACCCACTAGAAAGTTCGGGTGAGATTTGGCAATTATTGCATTGCCTCTCTAAAGGTGATAAATTGGCAGCCGGTGCAGGGAGAAGCCATTTCCTGATGGTCCACACCTGCCAACATTAAAGTGTTAATTAAAGGCAGGCCCCAGGGAGAAGCAATTTCCTGGGCATGCACATTAAGAGACAAAAATCGCAAAGTACTGTGTCCTGAGTTGGTTCCTTTTGGTGGGTTCTTGGTCTTGCTGACTTCAAGAATGAAGCCACAGACCTTCGTGGTGAGTGTTACAGCTCTTAAGGGTGGTGCAGACCCTAAGAGTGAGCAGCAGCAAGATTTATTGTGAAGAGTGAAAGAACAAAGCTTCTACAATGTGGAAGGGGACCCAAGCGGATTGCCACTGCTGACTGGAGTGGCCAGCTTTTATTCCTTTATCTGTCCCTGCCCACATCCTGCTGATTGGTCCATTTTACAGAGTGCTAATTGGTGCATTTACAGTCCTTTAGCTAGGCACAGAGCGCTGATTGGTGCATCTACAATCCTCTAGCTAGACAGAAAAGTTCTCCAAGTCCCCACCCAACCCAGGAAGTCCTGCTGGCTCCACCTCTCAATACGATCTTCCAGGTATATGCCACCAGAAAAAGGGAAGAAAGCCTCAGATGGGCATGCCTGCAACTTCCTAAACACACTGCACATGCTCAGTTCCCAAGGGTAAGGAGGGCACTGCACGTACACAAAACCCACAATAAGGGAAGAATCATGGAAAAGAGGTGAGCATATAAAGTCCCAGGGTCAAGGTTACAGGTGCTTTTTTCTCTCTTTGACCTTCAGGTGCCCACTTGGATCTCACCCAAGGGTTCTTTCCTTCCTTTCCTGTTCTAAGTGAGAGGTGAAGCCAACTGGACTTCCTGAGTTGGATGGGGACTTGGAGAACTTTTCTATCTAGCTAGAGGATTGTAAATGCACCTATCAGCTCTCTGTGTCTAGCTAAAGGATTGTAAATGCACCAATCAGTACTCTGTAAAAATGCACCAATCAATGCTCTGTGTCTAGCTAAAGGATTGTAATGCATCAATCAGCACTCTGTAAAAATGCACCAATCAGTGCTGTGTCTAGCTCAAGGATTATAAATGTACCAATCAGCACTCTGTAAATATGCATCAATCAGCATTCTGTGTCTAACTAAAGGATTGTAAATGCCCCAATCAGCACTCTGTAAAGTGGACCAATCAGCAGGATGTGTGTGGGGACAAATAAAGGGAAAAAAGCTGGCCACACCAGCCAGCAGTGGCAACCAGCTCAGGTCCCCTTCCACGCTGTGGAAGTTTTGTTCTTTCACTCTTCACAATAAATCTTGCTGCTGCTCACTCTTTGGGTCTGCACCACCTTTAAGAGCTGTAACACTCACCACGAAGGTCTGTGGCTTCATTCTTGAAGTCAGCAAGACCAAGAACCCAACGGAAGGAACCAATTCTGGACACACCTTGGCAACCACGAAGGGACTATGGCCAAGTGGTGAGTACCATCAAGCCCCTTTTGCTTGTTACTCTGTCCTATTTTTCCTTAGAATTCGGGGGCTAAATACCAGGCACCCGTTGGCCAGTTAAAAGCGACTAGTGCGGCCACTGGACTAAAGACACGGCTGTGAGAGCTCTTTCTGGGAAAGGGCTCTCTAACAATCCCTGACTCTTCGGAGTTGGGAGCATTGGTTTACCTGGAACCTGACTCCCTTGAGGGTCAATTGAGCCTAAAAGATAAGTTTATTACCCAGTCAGCCACAGATATCAGGAGAAAGCTCCAAAAGCAAGTACTGGACCCTGAACAAAATCTGGAGGCATTATTAAACCTGGCAACCTTGGTGTTCCATAGTAATGACCAAGGGGAACAGGCCCACAAGGAAAAGCAAGATCAGAGAAAGGCTGCAGCCTTAGTCATGGCCCTCAGACAAACAAACCTTGGTGGTTCACAGAGGACAGAAAATGGAGCAGGCCAATCACCTGGTGGGGCTTGTTATCAGTGTGGTTTGTAAGGACACTTTAAGAAAGATTGCCCAACGAGAAACAAGCTGCCCCCTCGCCCATGTCCATTATGCCGAGGCAATCACTGGAAGGTGCACTGCCCCAGAGGACAAAGGTTCTCTGGGCCAGAAGCCCCCAACTAGATGATCCAACAACAGGACTGAGGGTGCCCGGGGCAAGTGCCAACTCATGTCATCACCCTCACTGAGCCCCGGGTACGTTTAACCATTGAGAGCCAGGAAATTGACTTCCTCCTGGACACTGGCATGGTCTTCTCAGTGTTAATCTCCTGGCCCAGACAGCTGTCCTCAAGGTCCATTACCATCCGAGGAGTCCTGGGACAGCCTGTAACCAGATATTTCTCTCACCTCCTCAGTTGTAATTGGGAGACTTTGCTCTTTTCAAATGCCTTTCTTGTTGTGCCTGAAAGTCCCACACCGTTATTAGGGAGGCACATATTAGCCAAAGTTGGAGCCATAAATATGGGCACCCATACATGAATATGGGTAACAAGTTACCCATTTGTTGTCCTCTACTTGAGGAGGGAATCAGCCCTGAAGTCTGGGCATTGGAAGGACAATTCAGAAGGGCAGAAAATGCCTGCTCAGTCCAAATCAGGCTAAAAGACCCCACCACTTTTCCTTATCAAAGGCAATATCCCTTAAGGCCTGAAGCTCATAAAGGATTACAGGCTACTGTTAGACATTTAAAAGCTCAAGGCTTAGTAAGAAAATGCAGCAGTCCCTGCAACATCCCAATTCTAGGAGTCTTCCTAAGTCCCAACATTAACATTGTCCCAGGAAATCAGACCCTATCAGTGCCCCTCAAAGTTCAAGTCCGTCAGCGCAGAGCCATACAACTATTATCCCTATTTATAGGGTTAGGAATGGCTACTGCTACAGGAACTGGAATAGACAGTTTATCTGCTTCATTATCCTATTGCCACACACTCTCAAAGGATTTCTCAGACAGTTTGCAAGAAATAACAAAATCTATCCTTACTCTACAATCCCAAATAGACTCCTTGGCAGCAGTGACTCTCCAAAACCGCTGAGGCCTAGACTTCCTCACTGCTGAGAAAGGAGGACTTTGCACCTTCTTAGGGGAAGAGTGTTGTTTTTACACTAACCAGTCAGGGATAGTACAAGATGCTGCCTGGTGTTTACAGGAAAAGTCTTCTGAAATCAGACAATGCCTTTTAAACTCTCATACCAACCTCTGGAGTTGGGCGACATGGCTTCTCCCCTTTCTGGGTCCCGTGACAGCCATCTTGCTATTACTCGCCTTCGAGCCCTTTATTTTTAACCTCCCTGTCAAATTTGTTTCCTCCATGATTGATGCCATCAAGCTACAGATGGTCTTACAAATGGAGCCCCAAATGAGCTCAACTCACAACTTCTACTGAGGACCCCTGGATCGACCCACTGGCCCTTTGACTGGCCTAGAGAGTTCCCCTCTGTAGAACACTACCACTGCAGGGCCCCTTCTTCACCCCATCCAGCAGGAAGTAGCTAAAGTAGACATCGCCCAATTCCCAGCAGCAGGAGGGGATTGAGAGGTGAAGCCAGCTGGACTTCCTGGGTTGGGTGGGGAGTTGGAGAACTTTTCTGTCTAACTAGAGGATTGTAAATACACCAGTCAGTGCTCTGTGTCTAGCTAAAGGATTGGAAATGCACTAATCAGCACTCTGTAAAAACGCACCAATCAGCACTCTGTGTCTAGCTAAAGGACTGTAAACGCACCAATCAACACTCTGTGAAAACACACCAATCAGCACTCTGTGTCTAGCTAAAGGATTGTAAATGCACCAATCAGCACTCTGTAAAATGGACCAAGGGACCACTGGAAGGAACCAGCTCCAGACATATAAGCCTTTTAAATAAACTTCCACCCCTGCTCTGGAACTTGCCTCGGTCTCTTTTCTGCTTTATGCCCCTCAGTGAAATTCTTTCTTTTGAGGAGACAAGGGGTGAAGTTGCTGCAGACCCACACAGATATGCCTCTGGTAACTTGGAGTAACTTGGATCTCTGCCACCACTAACAACTTTAGTTCTTTCTCTACATGTCTTCTTACAGTTTACACTTGTCCCAGAATCATCTTAAGTTCAAGATTGTCAGCACTTTTGTATTTTATCTCCTATGAGCCAGCACCCATATTGCCTTCATTTCTTTCAACATTCATACAATCACACTTCTTAGAACAAATGGAGCTACACAGATAATAAAGATGATATATCAGGAGGCATGAGTCATCACATCTTCAGTGCATAATGTAATGATAGAGACAGGAGACAGCCATAGGTCCCTGGCGAAACCTCACCTTCAAGCCTAAAACAACCTGAAGGCTGAAAAAGCGGACTGCCGGTCCCAGATGAAGCCTGCCCTTTCCTGACTGATTCTTTCTGAATAATGCCCACCTGCAAACTGGGAGTATAGGGTGGAGCCTTGGGAAGTTCACACTGTTTGTGGGAGCAGCCTGGTCTCTCCTGTTCCTGTGTGGTGACCTGGTATTAAATCTGTGAGGTGGAAAACCTGATGGCAAAACTCTCTCTCGCTTTGCTGAGAGTTATTTTTCCTTTTTTCTTTTCACCCAATAAATTCCATTTTCCTCACCCTTCTATGTGTCCGCGAGCCTAAACTTTTCTGGTCATGGGACAACAAGCTGAACTAAGGAGAAAGTCCTACAAGGTAATTGTTGCATAATGTCAAAGAAACAGGCCTCCAAGGTCTCAGACAATTATATGTGCACCAAAACCCTGAGATGAGAGAAGGGACTGTTAATGTTTTTTGACTCAGCCTCTAAAACAACATTAGAAAAAAAATCTCAAGCAGTGCGGCCAGGCATGGTGGCTCACACCAGTAATCCCAGTGTTTTGGGAGACCTAGGTGGAAAGATCACTCCAGGCTAGGAGTTTGAGACCAGCCTGGGAAACATAGTGAGACCCTTGTCTCTATAAAAGGTAAAAATAAAATTAGCCAGGTGTGGTGGGGCATGCCTGTAGTCCTAGCTTCTTGGGAGACTGAGTCAGGAGTATTGCTTGAGCCTAGGTGTTCGAGGGTGCAGTGATGTATGTTCATGCCACTGCACTCCAGCCTGGGTGACAGTGAGACCCTGTCTCTTAAAAAAAAAAAAAAAAAAATCAAGCAGTCAACTGAAAATCTTATTCTTCAGTGCAAAGATTCAGATGTGACTGATTTATAAAGTATCAGCTTAAATCTCTTTTAGATAACCTAAATTTTCAAAAAATATGTGAAAACTCACAGGCTAATTGAAATACGATGTTCTATTCAGGTAAAAATTAAATATGAATAGCATTTTACCTCAATGGTTCCAATATTCTCAAAGTTGCTGCCTGGTGATAA
This sequence comes from Macaca fascicularis, assembly GCF_037993035.2. Lineage (NCBI taxonomy): Eukaryota > Metazoa > Chordata > Mammalia > Primates > Cercopithecidae > Macaca > Macaca fascicularis. The sequence goes on along the minus strand of NC_088395.1, from coordinate 121,849,786 downwards.
TAAATTTCTTTCACAATCCCTTGCTACAGTGAAGATCTTTGTTAAATTGAAAGTTCTTGATCAGGCACAGTGGCTCACGCCTATAATCCCAGCACTTTGGGAGGCTGAGGTGGGGGGATCACTTGAGCTCAGGAGTTCAAGACCAGCCTGGCCTACATGGTGAAACGCTGTCTCTACTAAAAAATACAAAAGTTAGCTGGGTGTGGTGGTGCATACCTGTAATCCCAGCTACTCGAGAGGCTGAGGCATGAGAATCACTTGGACCCAGGAGATGGAGGTTGCAGTGAGCTGAGATAGCACCACTGCACTCCAGCCTGGGTGATGGAGTGACTCTACCAAAAAAAAAAAAAGTTATTTTCCAGAAATTTCCTTTAAATAAAAATTTCTAAAAAGATCATTCAGAAGAAAGAGCAGCTAGACATTTTGGTTTAGTAATTAAAAAAAAATTTTATTAAAAAAATAGAGACAAGGTCTTGCCGTGTTGCCCAGGCTGGTTTCAAACTCCTGGACTCAAGTGATCCTTTAGTGTTGGCCTCCCAAAGTGCTAGGTTTATAGGCATGAGCCACCACACCCAGCTGTAATTTATTTTTTTTGTTAGATTTTTAACACTGTAATCAGATGCCTAGACTTTGTGCCAAATATAAAGACTGAGCTTATATGAATGGCATCGTAATAAGAGAAAACCACTCTTCAATAGACATTTTTGGCCCAGACCTTTCACCTCTTTTGCAACACCTATGTTTTAACTATCTATAGACATCTTCATTTGAGTTTCTGAAATATGAGTTACCTCAAACCCTTTAAAAATAAACTCAGCCAGGCCTGGTGGCTCAAGCCTGTAAACTCAGCACTTTGAGAGGCTGAGGCAGGAGGACAGTTTGAGGCCAGGAGTTCGAGATCAGCCTAGGCAACATAGGGAAACCCTGTCTCTACAAAACATACAAAAATTAGCCGGGCGTGATGGCATGCACCTGTAGTCCCACTACTCAGGAGGCAAAAGTGGGAGGATCCTTTGAGCCCAGGAGTTTGAGGTTGCAGTGAGTTATGATTGAACCACTGTACTCCAGCGTGGGCAACAGAGTGAGACCCTGTATCCAAAAAAGAATAATAAAGAGAATTAGAAAATTGAAATCGGTGAGAAATAATCAGTATTTTACAGGATGTTGACTCATATGGTAGAAACAATGGTGAATAATAAAGAGCTAATTATGGTAGAGGTAAAAAATTGTGTGTATTTACAGTAATCAATAATCAGGGAAAGGAGACGTAAATCTGTTGAGGAAATGGAAGACTTTCCATTGTGGGACTGGGGGCTCAGCATCAGTGTTATATGCCTATTAGTGTAATATTAATTTAGGAAGCTAGTTTAGAAGTTTGTAAAAAAAAAAAACTAAAACACTAAGCCTGATAAAAATGCTTTGAATGAGACTTCTGGTTTCCAGTTCAGCATGTAAGAAGCATGGAAGCTGCCATTCCATTCTAATAACAAGCAAAAATCAGAAAAAAACCTGAAAAACCAACAACTATTCTTTGACACAAAAGAGAAGTGAGGTCACAGGGAAACCACTGCCCCTGAAATTGGAGAGACAAGCAAATACAGATAATCACAATTTATCAGAACAAAAACCTCTGTAGGAACCAATGCAGTGGTACGAAAACCTGAACTATAGTTGAGGAATTGCTGAAAGCTCAGTGTGGACACCTCTGAGAGTTAAAAACTCCAGGGGGCCCTGGTCATGGGGACAGGAGCCCACGCTTTTGTGAATTTTACCTCCAGGAGCTTGATCTGTTTTTCACAGTGAATATCGGAGAGAGATCTTGAAATTTCAGCAAGGGGAGGGGAAAGGAAATCATTTTGAAATAAGCCAGAACTTCCTTCCTTCCTTCCTTCCTTCCTTCCTTCCTTCCTTCCTTCCTTCCTTCCTTCCTTCCTTCCTTCCTTCCTTCCTTCCTTCCTCTCTCTCTCTTTCTTTCTTTCTTTTCTTTCTTTTCTTTCTTTCCTCCTTTCCTCCTTTCCTCCTTTCCTCCTTTCCTTCCTTCCTTCTTTCCTTCTTTCCTTCTTTCCTTCCTTCCTTCCTTCCTTCCTTCTTTCTTTCTTTCTTTCTTTCTTTCTTTCTTTCTTTCTTTCTTTCTTTCTTTCTTTCTTTCTTTCTTTCTTTCTTTCTTTCTTTCTTTTTTCTTTCTTTCTTGACAAGGTCTCACTCTGTCGCCTAGGCTGGGGTGCTGTGGCATCATCCTGGCTCACTGCAACCTGCACCTCGTGGATTCAAGTGGTTCTTGTGCCTCAGCTTCCCGACTAGCTGGGATTACAGGTATGTGCCACCACACCTGGCTAACTTTTGTGTTTTTTAGTAGAGACGAGGTTTCGCCATGTTGGCCAGGCTAGTCTCAAATTCCTGGACTCCAGTGATCCTCCCACTTTGGTCTCCCAAAGTACTGGAATTACAGGCACAAGCTACCACACCCAGCCGTGTTCTTTATTTTTATTTTTAAAATTTTTATTACAATTTTTTTTTTTTTTTTGAGAGAGGGACTTGCTGTGTCACCTAGGCTGGAGTGCACTGGCATGATCATGGCTCACTGCAACCTCTACCTCCTGGGCTCAAGTGATCCTCCCACTTCAGCCTGTTAAGCATCTGGGACTACAGACAAACACCACCATGCCCAGCTAATTTATTTTATTTTAGTTTTTGATAAAAGGTCTCACTATGTGGCTTTGGCTGGTTTCAAACTCCTGAGCTCAAGCAATCCTCCTGTGTTGGCCTCCCAAAGTTCTGGGATTATAGGTCTGAAAATGTCTGCCCCCCAGGAGAAACTATTTAACGAGAGTATAACCTGCTGGAGTTTCATGAGAGCTTAAGTGACCTGGGGGAAGGGAAATACCCAATGCCAGCCTACTGTAGCCGTCGTGTTTTACCAAATTTGGAGGCATGGAGGACTGAGAAGCATTTGTGTAGTACACAGTGCAGGGACACAGGCTTACTAAAAGACTGAGATATAACCATAGGGCTATAGAATGCTTGCCCTGCCCCACACCTTACCACTACATTACTAGAGGTCTATTTACAGCAGTTCCTTTCTCTCACCACATCATGTCCATAACCAAGAAAGAATTACAAGGCATATGGAAAACCAAAAAAATACAATTTGAAAAGACAGGACAAGCGCTACAACCAGATTCAGATATAGCAAAACTGTTGGAAATATCAGACCAATCATTTTTTAAAATTATGATTAATATGCTAAAGGCTTTAATGAAAAAAGTAGACAACATTAAAGAACAGATGGATAATGTAAGCAGAGAGGTGGAAATTTTAAGAAAGAATCAAAAGAAATACAGAGAGATGGAAATGCTAAGAAAGAATAAAAAGAAATGCTAGGAGTTAAAAACATTGGAATCGAAATGATGAATGCCTTCCATGGACTTATTAGTAGACTGGATGTGGCTGAGGAAAGAATCTCTGAGCTTGAGGATATGACAACAGAAACTTTCCAAACTGAAAATCAAAGGCAAAAAAAGACTCAAAGTAGCAGAACAGAATATCCACGAACTGTGAGACAAGTACAAAAGATGTAATCATGGGAATACTAGAAGGAGAAGAAAGAAATGAACAGAAAAATTATTAGAAGCAATGATGACTGAAAATTTCCCCAAATTAACGCCAGACATCAGACTGTAGATCCAAGAAATTCAGAGAACAGCAAGCATAGTAAATACCAAAAAAAGACACCTGGGCATATCATAGTTCAAACTTCAAAGAATCAAAGATGAAGAAAAAATCTTGAACGAAGCCAGAGGGGAAAAAAACTACATTACTTATAGAAAAGCAAAAATAAGCATTACATCCAGCTTCCCCTCAGAAACCATGCAAGCAAGAAGAGAGTGGAGTGAAATATTTAAAGTGCTAAGAGAAAAATTCACCAACCTAGAATACAGTACACTGCGAAATTATCCTTCAATAACTTTCTACAGGAGGAAAAAAAATACCCTTCAAAAGTGAAGGATAACTAAAGACATTCTTCAGACAAAATGTGAGGGTCATTGTTCCCAATAGACCTGTCATGCAAGAAATATTAAAAGAAGTGTCTCAGAAAGAAGGAAAGTGATATAGGTTAGAAACTCAGACCTACATAAAAAAAAAAAAAAGGAAGAGCACTGGAGAATGAATAAGTGAAGGTAAAATAAATACTTTTATTTTTCTTATTCTTAGTTGATCTAACAGTTCAAAAATAATAATAGCAACAATATATTTGATTATGTGTGCCTATGTGTGTGTATCTATACATATACTTACATATTCTTATGTGTAAATGAAATGAATGACAGCAAAGACACAAGAGACAAGATGAAGTAATTAAATTTTTTTGTTATTATAAGGCATTTGCACTACCTGTGAAGTGGTATAGTGATATTTGAAAATGGAATTAGATTAGTTGTAAATGTATATTGCAAATTCTAAAGCAATCAATACAAAAAGTTAAAAAAAAAGAAGTATAACTGACCTGCTAAGAGGAAAAGAAAAATGGAATCACATAAAATATCAATTAAAACCACAAAAGGGAGAAAAAGAATGAAAAGCCAAAAACAGGAACAAATAACAAGGGCAACAAATAGAGAACAGTAATGAATATGGTAGATTTTTTTTCTCGTTTTTGTTTTGTTTTGTTTTGTTTTGTTTTGTTTGTTTTGAGACAGAGTCTCACTTCTTCACTCAGGTTGGAGTGTAATGGAGTGATCTCAGCTCACTGCAACCTCCATCTCCCGGGTTTAAGCGATTCTACTGCCTCAGCCTCCCAAGTAGGTACAATTATAGGCATGCACCACCATGCCCGGCTATTTTTTGTAGTTTTATTAGAGATGGGGTTTCACCATGTTGGCCAGGCTGATCTCAAACTCCTGATCTCAAGTGATCCACCCACCTTGGCCTCCGAAAGTGTTGGGACTGTAGGCGTGAGCCACCACACCCCACCTAATATGGTAGATATTAACCAAATTATATCAATAATCACTTTGAATGTCAGTGGTCTAAATGTGCCAGTTAAAAGACAGATTTTCAGAGTGGATCAAAAAAACAAGACTTGGCTGGGCACATGCCTGCAATCCCAGCACTTTGGGAGGCTGAGGTGGGTGGACCACCTGAGGTCAGGAGTTTGATACCAGCCTGGCCAACATGATGAAACCTCATCTCTATGAAAAATACAAAAATTAACCGGGGGTGGTGGTGGGCACCTGTAATCCTAGCTACTCAGGAGGCTGAGGCAGGACAATCTCTTGAACCCAAGAGGCAGAGGTTGCAGTGAGTCAAGATTGTGCCATTGCACCCCAGCCTTGGCGACAAGAGCAAAACTCTGTCAAAAAAAAAAAAAACCCCAAAAACAAAAAACAATTTTAAGCCCCACAAAACCAAGACCCAATAGCATGTTGTCTACAAGAAATGCACTTTAAATATAAACACATAGGTTAAAAGTAAATGGAAGGGGAAAGATATAATGTGCTAACACTAATAAAAAAAGGTGGCAGTATTTATATTAATTTCAGACAAAACTATTTTGGAGCAGGGAAAGTTATCAGGGGTAAAGAGGGGCATTACATAATGATGAAGGGGTTAGTTCTTCCTGAATACATAATAATTCTTGATGTGTATGCTCTTGACAACAGAGCAAAACCCAATAGAACTGAAAAGAGAAATAGATGAATCCACTATTATAGTTGGAGTCTTCAACACTCCCCATCAGAAATGGACAGGTGCAGCAGACAGAAGATCAGTAAGGACATATTTGAACTAAACAGCACCGTCATTAAACTGGATATAATTGAGATTTCCAGATAACTTCTTCCAGTTGCAGAACACACATTCTTCTCAACCTCACATGCAACACTCACCAAGAGAGACTGTATTCTGGACCCTAAAACACACCTTAGCAAATATCAAAGAATAGAATTCATGCAATGCCTGCTCCCAGACCACAATGGAATATGCTTGAAAGCAATAACCAGAAAATCCCCAAATATTTGGATATTAAAAATATACTTCTAATTGGGTCAAAGAAAAAAATCTCAACCAGGCATCGTGGCGCACCCCTGTAATCCCAGCACTTTGGGAGGCCAAGGGGGGCAAATCACATGAGGCCAGAGTTCGAGACCAGCCTGGCCAACATGGTGAAACAACATCTCTACAAAACATAAGGACTCGGTTAGCTCTTCACAACCTGATCACAGCCTTGAAGCCAAGGAACATAGAGAACAAGCCATTGTTTGTGATGCATTCATTCATTTATTCATTTATTCAAACACGTGGAGCAAAAGCAATGGGAAGTTCATACTGGGCAGAAGGCAACAGAGTTGCTAGAGTCCTCTAAGACAGCAAGTACTATCAGAGATCATAGGGGCTGGCATTGGGAGGAGGTATCTATCTAGGTATCTCTGTCATCCAGGCTGGAGTGCAGTGGTGCCATCACGGCTCATGGCAGTGTCAACCTCCCAGGCTCAAGTGATCCTCCCACCTCAGTCTCCTGAGTAGCTGGGACCATAGGCACACACCACTGTGCCTGGCTAATTTTTATTTTTTGTAGAGGTGGGATCTCACTATATTGCCCAGCCTGGTCTCAAACTCCTGTACTCAAGCAATCCTCCTTCCTTGGCTTCCCAAAGTGGTTGAGATTATAGGCATGAGCCACTGCTCCTGAGAAAGATACTCCTTTTGCACAGCCAGATATATATATATATATATATATATATATATATATATATATATATATTTTTTTTTTTTTTTTTTTTTTTGAGACAGACTTTCACTCTGTCACCCAGGCTGGAGTGCAGTGGCATGATCTCGTCTCGCTGCAACTTCCGCTTTCTAGGTTCAAGCAATTCTCCTGCCTCAGCCTCCTGAGTAGCTGGGATTACAGGCGTGTACCACCACGCCCGGCTAATTTTTGTATTTTTAGTACAGATGGGGTTTTCCATGTTGGCCAGGCTGGTCTTGAACTCCTGACCTCAGGTGATCTGCCCACCTCGACCTCCCAAAGTGCTGGGGTTACGGGCGTGAGCCACTGAGCCTGGCACAGCCAGAAATTTTATATCATACTTTTATCTCTTGAACTTATATTTTGATTCTATTCACACCACAGAATTGTATCCTAATGTAATATATTTTTGTTTAGAATATCATTTGTTATCACATCCTAATTCCTACCATAAAACATGTAAATTTACATTGTAAAAAAATTTTATTCCTGTGACTGTAAGGCTCAGAGTCTTCGGGACTTTTTTTTTTGTAATCATTAGCACACGACTGGTTAGAGTAACATAAATATATTATAAAACCTTATAGTTAATAAACACAAAATAGAATATTATAGGGAATGTGTCTCTTAATGTGATGGAAGGGGATTTTTTAAAGTAGTTCATATATCTGTGGATCAATGTTACTTATTGTTAGAATGAGAGCACGTTCAGTATTTTTAGTATACTTAAGATGTTAAGAAATCTTGTTCATGTAAATGAGATAAGAATGAAAGTTTACTTAAAATAATATCATTCAATTAAGCACTTTCCTAAATATGTGCCAACGATTACATTATATCTGTCATAATTTTTATGATGGATCATAATATATCTGTGTAATGATCTAGCAAATGACAACTTGGTTAGATTCTCCTCTGATTTTGTTGAAAGCAAGGCATTGGAAATGACTTGCCTTTATAAAAGTATTTGTTATCCCATCATTAAAGTAATGCACTTAGTACTTGTGCTCACACATTTCTCACTATCAACATCAGTATTTCCAGTGATCCCTTTTGGTTGTCAAGAAGTTTTCATGTTTTGGGGCCAGGCACCAAGGTAAGCCTTGAGATGAGTTAGAGATGTGCCTTTATTTTGTAAAGTGGGAGAAAGGAAGTGGAAAAGTAGAACCATCAGGTGTGTTCTCACACAAAGCAAATTTAAGAAAGAGTACACATGAAAGTTAAAAATCTGGAAATTTGTTAAAAACAAAAAGACACTCAAACAATACCTACCTATGTATCTCTTTAGGTCTGAGGGTGCCCTGGGATTATGTGCACCCAGGTTGAAGAACGTTAACCCAAAGAACAGAATAATGTAAAAAGCAGGAAACTGGAGTATGGAGGAAGGCATTATCCCTCTTGACCCCCACCAAGATACATTAACATGGTTTTAAGAGTCATTGTTGAGACAGGGTGAGATGGGACCTCAGAACTCATGTATTCAACCTAGAACTCAACATGCATACATTGCACATGTCCTTGGGATAAGATATTAATTTACTTATGTTAATACTAAAGTGTAAAAGACTGATGAAGGAGTATGGGGGATTACTAAAATGCAATTGGCCCTATGGGCAAAGGAATTGGTTTCCCAATTCCCCCTTAATTGCAGAGGTTGAATAAAGCTCTTCTCAGTGCTTTAGCTAGTACATGGCACACAGCTTAGATTGAGGGAGCAATGGATCAAAAAAAACTCGTAAGAGGCAGCTAATTTAGTTTCTCCTTAAGTAGTCTAATAATCCACTTTTAGCTTAGCTTAGTGATTTGGACTTAAGCAAATAAGGTTCTACCCCAGCAGATTTTCAACTAAGCTCCACAGAACTCACAGGGCAGGATGCTCCAGAGTCCTGCCAGTGAAACATTTTGCCAAAAGTGGTCCATCACTTCTGTCTATTTTAAATATTGAAGTTTGGAGAAAGATTTAGTTGGGAAAAGTGCTCTGTTGCTAAACATACACACATATACATACATTCACAGCACACACCACTCGTGCCATTCACTGGACACACAATTACTTTCACTCATCTGTGCCCTCACATATGTTGTTTCTTCTGCCTAGAATAACCAAAACTCATCTCTCCAACTCTTTCAGCCAAAAAAATGTTTGCTTTCTCTTCTAGACAGTATTTTGTTTTTACCATTATTGCAGCACTTCCCATGTTGTATCATAACTGTATTATTACATGTGATGGCAATTCAAACTTCTAAATGTCTCTAATATGCCATCCCCTCTCCATTCCCTCTACCAATGCCTTAGTTTACCCTTATCCCTCATCTGGATCATTTTGACAACAGTCTTGACTCTTTCCTATCTATTTTCCATACTGCTACCAAGGTGAGCCATCTAAGGCTCTATTCTGATTGTATCATGCCCCTACTTAAAACATTTTTGTGAGTCTCCATTGCCTTAAATAATAAAGTGCGTGCTTCTTAGCCTAGTTGACTTGCCCCTGCACTCCTCCACAGGCTTCTTTTACTGTGCCCCTCACTCTATCCTTGAATCGTACATTTTAGCCATGAGAGAGTACTGATCATTCACTCAGTAAGCAATGTTACTTCAAGGTTTTGTGCCTTTGTAAACACTGCACCTTTTACTTGAGAGATCTATTTTCTAGTGTTCGGTAAGGTAAAATCTTGTGTATCTTTTAGATTTCCACTTGATTATCACTTCCTCTGGGAAGGTTTCTGACCCTGAAGTGCCTTATTTTGATCCACAGTTCTCCTTCATGCTTTTTTTTTTTTTTTTTTTTTTTTTTTTTTTTTTTTTTTTGAGATAGGGTCTTGCTCTGTCACCCAGGCTGGGGTACAGTGGCACAGTCTTGGCTCACTGCAACCCCTGCCTCCCGGGTTCAAGCAATTCTCACGCCTCAGCCTCTGGAGTAGAAGGGACTACAGGAGTGCGCAACCATATCTGGCTAATTTTTGTATTTTTAGTGGAGACAGGGTTTTGCCATGTTTGCTAGGCTGGTCTCAAATTCCTGGCCTCAAATTCACCAGTCTCGGCTTCCCAAAGTGCTGGGATTACAGGCCTGAGCCACTGCACCTGTCTTCTTTCACCCTTATTTACCATATTTTATGGTAATTGTCTGCTTTTGAGTCTGTCTCTATTATAAGACTCATAAGTCTTTTTTTTTTTTTTTTTTTGAGACAGGGTCTCGCTCTGTCACCCAGCTGGAGTGCCATGGCATGATCATGGTTCTCACTGCAACCTCGACCTCCCAGGCTCAAGTGATCCTCTCACCTCAACCTCCCAAGTAGCTGGGAGCACAGGTATATGCCACCATGCCAGTCTAATTCTTTAACATTTTGTAGAGATAGAATCCCAGTATATTGCTCATGCTGGTCTCGAACTCCTGAGCTCAAGCAATCCTCCTGCCTTGGCCTCCCAAAGTGCTGGCATCACAGGCATGAGTCACTGTGCCCAGCAGACTTTTAAGTCTTAAGCTAAGGACTGTATCTTAATAATCTTGGTATCTCTAGTTCCATGTATGAAGCCTTGCGTGAAGTAGTTGTTCAATAAATAATTTAAAAAAAAAATAGTGAGGGATGAATGTTTGGGAGGAGAATCTATGTTTGGCCTAGGGTAGGCTTAAGACATCTACTTTACTTTGGTGTCCTGGTTCATTCCCAACTAAAGCTTCAGGGTTTTACAGAATGGCATGGAGAGCCAGGTTGTTTTGGTCATGCCCAGAAAGTGTTGGCTTCAGTATAATCTACCAAATTTAGGAGTTATTTGTAACAAAACTAGATTAAATAGAATTTCAGAGTCTAACAGCTACTGGAATATATACTGTAGCACAGTCAACAGCAGTAACATGAATATATTAGTAAAATGAGATTGCTGAAAGACTAAAGGAGAAAGGAATCTGGGTGCTATAGAGACCAAACAGTAGTCACAGCTGTTGACTCTAGGGGACAACAGAAGAAGAGGAGGATAAAAAGCAATAAAGGGCCATTGAAAGCACACCTGTTATAGTAGGAGACAGGCCTTGGACAGTATCTGGTTACATGCCTAGGACAATTTGCCTCTTATTTATTTTAAATTCTGAGTAATCTAGGGATAAAATCAGTCTGAGATGGGGCATTGTTTTAACATTTCCTATTGACAGTATCCTTTTTGTGTTACTGGGAAAAGACATATAGTCAAACATAAAGCAAAGGCAATTTATCTTTTTAAATACATGTATAAAATGTAAATAATATAGGAAAAAGAAAATTACTGAGCAATAACCCTCCAACTCAAACGTAATCTTACTGTTAACCTTTTCTGATGCCCTGTCTTGCCAATAAATATAATTTTGTTTGAGAAATCTTATCATCCAGATGTTATTATTAAAATAATTATTTCATCTTTAACCTCAACAGATGGCTTGGATACACAGGAATCTAGTTCTACATTTATAAGTATCATATTTTAACAATTCCTGAAACTAAGTGGGTAGCTTAATAAAACAGATGTGTGCAGATAGCTAAAAATATTTGGATAAAAATGGAAACATAAAGTCAAAAATCTGGATTTATGTCTACATGATAACAGAATAAAATTTTCATTTTTAGTATAATATGCAGACATTGCAAAATATCTAAGTTATACATTTCCCCATATAGAAGAGAGTATTGCTGCACCAACAAGAACAACAAACAAACTTTGATTATATTAATTGATTCTAAGGTAGGCATGCCTAACAGGAAGAAGAACCTCCTATAGGACTTGTATGTGTTTTCTGTTTGATGTGTTTCCTGTTTGATGAACCAAATAATTTACTAATTGCTACCATCCATAGTTTACGTAGTATCACTTCTAGTGATATTTATTTATTTATTTATTTATTTATTTATTTGAATATTAAGCCATTGGTGGAGGGACAGGGTCTTGAAGGATATTCCAAGTAGAGCAGCATGTGCAGAGGAACCAAGATGGTAAGGAACTGGGCATGTTGGAGGATGTAAAGGAAGGCCAGAATAGTGCAAGAAGAGTGAGTGAGGGCAGGAGTTTGGGCTTCACACTAGGAGCAACAGGAAATCACTGAATGGTTTTCATGTTCAAGAGTGACACAATCTGGTTTACATGGCTAAATGGTCCTGATGTTTACAGTGTGCAAATTGGAGTGGAAGGCTGGGCAAGGTGCAAGCTACAGGCAGTGGTGGTATCTGTTGGCTTGCCCTAGAATCTTGGCAATAGAGAAGGAGGGTTGTGGGCAGATATGTCAGTGGTAGAATCAATAGGGTTTAGTGAGTAATTAATCAGAAGAGAGAGTGTAATGTTGAAGATGACTCTTGATTTTCTGACTTGAGTGGGTGTACAGCAGTGCTTTTCACTGAAATGCAAAGCACTAAAGGAGAAACAGAAATTTGGGGGAGGTAATGTAAATCTTGGATACACTGTTTGCCCTGTTGAATTTTTGGTGCCTATGAAATAGCTATGGTAGGTAAGTTTTGGGCTCAGTATAAAAATCTAGGATGGTTTCACTGGCATATAGCTGAAACCTTGGAAATGAATGAAATCGTCTAGGGAGAAAAAGAAAAAAAACCATACCCTGAGGAACTCCAGCATTTAAAGTTTGATCAATGATGGAGGAAGCAACGACAGAGCCAGGAAACTGCAAATGGTGAGATCAAAGAAATCATGGGAACATTGTTTCAAGAAGGCGGATGTAATCTTGTAAGGTGAAGACTGAGACAGTTACATGCGTAAAATTCTCTTCAGTCATGTTCCTGTCATGGCATCTCCTTCTACCTGAATTAAATGGTATAATTCACTGGCAAGGTGACTCTTCTACATAGGCAAGATTGGAGTATATGGAGAAAAATGATTCTCCTCTTGAATCTAATACAGTTTATGGAATAATGCCCTGGGTATTTTTCCACAGGCATTTGACAAACTATCTTCTTTTCCTAGGAGAACCAGGCTTCCTATTTATGATTTATTAGCACCAACAATTGCCAAACACACTGGAACTCAACAAAAAGAATTCGATTTTTCCTAAGAGAGAAAGAAATACAATTTCAGGGGAAAATGTCCACAGGGACTTAAGATATTATGTCTATGTTTGTTGAGCAGACATAGAAGAAAGATCAAAGGGTAAAACACACTGAAAAATGGTTCTTGAGCTAAAACTCCCTAAAGTTTGTGGATTTCTGGGAATCTGAAGCCTTTTGAATGAAGAGTATAATATGTACACAAAGATTGAGTTCAATTAGGATCAGATATCAAAGATGATCTTGCTTACTTCAAATGATTTAACTGGATACTGGCTGAAAAGAGCGTAAGCTAGAAAGGAACTAGAAATGTTGTGACTAATATTCTGACAGATGAAAATAACAGGAAGAAGAACTCTGTGGCAATCCAGACGGAAAAAAAATGAAAAAGACGTCAAATAGATACAAAAGGCTGATTTCTTTCACTGAGTTTCATCCTAGTGATGAGTTCAAATAGTAAAGATCTCATTTCAGAAAAACAAATATCTATCAATGAAGAAATATTACACACTGTGTAATTTCTAAGCCCATGCTATTAATAAGACCTTTTTAAGAGAGAGAGGGAAAGGAGAGAGGAAGAGACGGGGGAAGGGAGGGAAAGGAGAGAGAGAGAGATATATAGATAGATCGATAGCTATAGAGCAAGAGATTGAGAGAGAGAAAAATCGATTCTGAAAAATTGATTCTGTGTCTGCCTGACAGTCATTGGATAAAATCACAAAGAAAGCACTGGCAAGAGATCAGACATCCTGGAATCCATTAAATACAAAAAAGGAGAAAAATAACTAAATGCTGGTTGCAGATCAGCATGCTATATCCAAAGATTTGAGTAGAACTGTTTAAGGGTGAGCAGATCCAGTAATAAAATTTCATAATCGGCCCTCATAAAAATAACACGAACAGAAGTTTGCTGCGTTAGAGAGCAACTGCTGCTACTACATATATTGCATTCCATAAGTCAGTCTTAACCAGAAACAAAGATGTTGGGCATTTAGCTCTCATTTTTGTTCTTGCCTCTTGGCATATGCAAGTTTCCACAATGCCTCCATCAGTTACTAGTCACAATTACACAGTTTTTTGAAAGTGTGTTTAGAAAAAAAAGACTAATCTTCTGATCAACTTAACTGCAGAGTTAGAATAGAAATTAGGGCTCGTCTAGGTTGGGGAGTCATCACTGCATCAGTCATGTCCCTGCTCCTATACCTCTTTTGGTGGATCAATTCAATAAAGAAGAGCTATGTGGTAGAATGACTTGACATAAAAGTGTAGCCTGCTATACTGAGAAGTATTAAGGAGAAACTAGAGAGCAGATAGGCAAGATGCCAAGCACAGGGCAGTCAACTAACACAGGATAGAACAGGTTGGAATAAGGCGTAAACAGATTAGAAAAATGGCTTCTGATCCTTAAAAAAATGTACATCACACATTACTAGTAAGACAGTAACTTTTTGAAAAATTACAAAAACAATGTTCATGCTATAAAAATTTTATAAAACGATATAAACAAAAAGAAGACAATAAAAAACACACACACCACTACCACCATATATAGCCAAAATTAACTCCTTGCTGTACATCCCACAAGATTTTCTCTATGCCTATACGGTTGTATATATGTACATATTATATTTTAATCAGTTTAAGCTTTCACTTAATTATATTTTTATGAATAATACTAGTTTTATTTCTATATAATATTACATTATAAAGATATATCACAATTTATTTTACAAATCTTCTATTGTTGAACATTTATGGTGCTTCTGTTTCTTTGCTACTATGAAAAATACTGTAGTGAATATAACTGAACACATTATTTTTAAAGGATCTCTTTATAATATCAAATACGTAAAAAATGAGACGACTGGGAATACACATGTACCCAATAATTATCTTTTCTGCTCCTCTCCCTCCTGCCACCCTCCTCCCTCAAGTAGACCCCAGTGTCTGTTGTTTCTTTCTTTGTGTTTATGAGTTCTCATTATTTAGCTGCAACTTATAAGTGAGAACGTGCGGGATTCAGTGTTTTGTACTTATGTTAGTTTGCTAATGATAATGGCCTCCAGCTCCATCCTTGTTCCTGCAAAAGACATGACCTCATTCTTTTATATGACTGCATAGTATTCCATGGTGTATATGTATCATATTTTCTTTATCCAATCTGTCATTGATGGACCTTCGTGTCTTTTCATGGCTTGATAACTCATTTCTTTCCACAAATTCATTTTTATATTTCCCTTCAACAATATTTACTCAATATTTACTGAGCTATATTAGTGTCACTGTGGTTTTGATTTGTATTTCACTAATGATGTTGAGCATCTTATAACATGCTTTTTGGCCATTTACATATCTTCTTTAAAGAAACTTATATAAGATTCTTTGTTCCTTTTTTATTGGTCCACTAATCCTTTTATTGTTGAGTTGCAAGAGTCCTTTATATATGCAAAGACACATTTCTTATCAGATATATGGTTTGCAAGTATTTTCTCCCACTCTATGGGTTGTCTTTGCACTTCCTTGATGGTGTTAACATTGCATTTTTGTGGTGCCTTTCCCTGGAGCACTGAACTACTTTGATACATGAGATTCAAGAATAAGGTTGAGATTGCTCTTCTTTTGAAATAAATATACCAGCATTTATATATCTAAAAATATGTTTTCCACACTCAATTCATTGTCTTAGTAGGCTACATATTTATTCCAAATATAGCTAAGCATGGTGGCTCATGCCTGTAATCTCAGCACTGTGGGAGGCTAAGGTGGGAGGATCACTTGAGCCCAGGACTAAGAGACTAGCCTGGGCAACATAGTGAGACCCCCTATCTCTATGAAAAAAATAAAATAGAATAATTAGCCAGGTGTGGTGCTATGCACCTGTAGTCCCAGCTACTCAGGAGGCTTAGGTGAGAGGATCACTTGAGCCCAGGAGGTTATGGCTGTAGTGAGCTGTGTGATTGGGCCACTGCCCTCCAGCCTGGGTGACAGAGTGAGACTCTGTCTCAGAAAACGAAGGAAGAGGAGGAGGAGAAGGAGGAAGAGGAGAAGGAGGTTGAGGAGGAGGAGGAGGTTGAGGAGGAGGAGGTTGAGACTGCTTTTCTTTAAAATAAATATGCCAGTCTTTACATGTCTAAAAAAGATGTTTTCCACACCCAATTTATTGTCTTGTTTGGCTACATGTTTGTTCTAAATATAATATTACCATTGTTTATATAGTCAGTTTACTAGAAACACAAGAGGTCAGACATATTGTTCTAAAATGGTGTTTCTCAAACTTTAGGGTGCTTCAGAATCACTTGGAGCACTTGTTGATATATAGACTTGTGGGTTCCACCCTGAATTTCTGATTTAGTAGGTTTAAAATGGAGCCTGATAATTTGCATTTCTAACACATCTCCAGGTGAGGACAATGCTGCTGGTGCTGGGTCATGTTTTGAGAATCACTGTTATAGAGAAGCATTCCCCAAAGTGTCATTGGGCATACATTTTTAATTTTAATTAGTTTTCTTTCTCTAATCTCATGACAGATTTGTCTATGGGATATTAATAGCTATTACATGGTGGAAGGATTTTATTGTCATGTAACTTAGTGAAAATTTGGGTCAAGCAGATAGCAGATTTCTTTCTTTCCCTTCCCCCCCTCCTTTTTTTTTTTTTTTTTTTTTTTTTAAGAAAAAAGATGAGGTCTCATTCTCTCACCTAGGCTGGAGTGCAGTGGCTGGAGTGATCACAGCTCATTGAAGCCTCAAACTCTAGGGCTCAAGAGATCCTCCCACCTCAGCCTCCTTCATAGGTCAGATTACAAGCACGTGCCACCATGTCCAACTAATAGATTTCTTTACTGTAAGTTTTCTCTGAGCTTTTAATCTGTCCATGAGCATTTACAAGCTCCAAAGTTGAACATGGTATGTTTTATCCACATTTTTTGACCATGGACTGCTTTTTCAAAACCACTTTATTGAAATATAATTGGTATATATATATATATTTATTTTTTAATTTCAAATGTTTAAAGTGTGCGGTTTCATACATTTTGATATATATAGACATCCATGAGACCATGTCCACAACCAAGATAATTGTCATATCCATAATTCCCCCAAATTTACTCCTATCCCTTCTTAATCCTGCCCTCCATTCATCACCATCTCCTGCTTTCATTACCAGGCAACCACCCATCTGATTTCTGCCATTGGTTTGTAATTTCTAGTATATTACATAAATAAAATTATACAGTATGTCATCTTTTCTGGCCTGGCTTCTTTCACTTAGCATAATTATTTTTAGTTTTTTTCTATGTTGTTACAATTTTCAGTAGTTCATCCCTTTTTATGGCTGAATATATAGAAGTCCATTGTATGGATACAGCAAGTATGTTTATCCATTCTTTCATTGATGGACATATCCATGTTTTGGCTATTATAAATAAAATTGCTTTGTACATTAATGTACAAGTCTTTACATAGACATAGGCTTTCAGTTTTCTTGGATGAATAACTATTACTAGAATGGCTGAATCATATGGGAAGTGTATGTTTAGCCTTTTAGTGTGTTTAACTTTTTAGAAAACTACCGAACTGTTGTGCAAATCGGTTGTTCCATTTTCCATTCTCACCAGCAGTATAAGACAGTTCCAGTTCCTTCAGATTCTCACCACACCGAATATGGTCACTGTTTTCATTTTAGCGATTCTAATAGATGTGTATTGTTATGTGTTTCTGTAATGATTCTAATAGATTATATTGTCATGTGCTTCTGTAATGATTAATGATGTTGAGTATATTTTCATGGGCTTATTTGCCATCTGTATATCTTCTCTGATGTAATGACTGTTCAAATACTTTGCCCACATTTTATTGGGATTTTCTTGTTTTATTGTTGCATTTTGGGAGATTTTTAAAAAATACATTTTAAAGTCCTCTGTTAGATATATGATATTTTTTCAAAGAGACATCTAATAGGACTAGTGTTGCTTAGTGTAACTTTAAATGCATACAATCATCTCTTTAAACTGTATTACTTTAAAAAAGTTGCTTCTAATTCAGTATTTGTCTTAATCCGTTTGTGCTGTTGTAACAAAATATCTGAGATTAGGTCATTTATAATAATAGATATTTGTTTCTCACAGTTCTGTGAAGGCCAAGATCAAGTTGCCGGCAGGTTCAGTGTCTGGCGAAGCCCCAGTCTCTACTTACAACATAGCATCTTGAGGCTGGGCGCAGTGGCTCATGCCTGTAATCACAGCACTGTGGGAGGCCAAGGCAGAAGGATCACTTGAGCTCAGGAGTTTTGAGACCAGCCTGGGCAACAAAGTAAGACCTTGTCTCTACAAAATAAAAAATAAAAAAATTAGCTGGATGTAGTGGTGTGTTCCTGTAGTCCCAGCTACTCAGAAGGCTGAGGCAGAAAGATTGCTTGAACCTGGGAGGTCGATCCTGCAGTGAGCCATGATTGCACCACTGTACTCCATCCTGGGTCAGAGAGAGAGAGACTGTCTTCCAAAAAAAAAAGGGAAAGAAAAGAAAAGATGGCACCTTGAACGCTATATGCTCCAGAGGAGACAAATGCTATGTCTTCACATGGCGGAAAGGACAGAAGGGCAAAAGGATCTAGTTAGTTCCCTACAGCCCTTTTGTAAAGCATGAATCCCATTCATAGAGGTAGAGCTCTCATGACCTAATCACCTCCTAAAGGCCCCACCTTTTTTTTTTTTTTTTTTTTTTTTGAGACAGGGTCTTGCTCTGTGGCACAGGCTGGAGTGTAGTGGTGCAATCAGAGCTCACTGCAGCCTCAACCTCCTGAACTCAAGCGATCCTCCTACCTCAGCCTCCCAAGTAGCTGGGACTACAGACACACACCACTATGCCCAGCTAATTTATTTTATTTTACTTTTTGTAGAGACGGGGTCTCACCATGTTGCCCAGGTTGATCTCAGACCCTGGGCTTAAGATATCCTCCCACGTCGGCCTCCCAAATTGCTGGGATTACGGGCATGAGCCACTGTGCCTGGCAAGCCCAACCTCTTAATAACTTTGCATTGGAGATTAAATTTCAACATAAATTTTGGAAGGGAGACAAACATTTAAGCCACAGCAGTAGGTTTGTGGTTGGGTCTCAATCTTCTTTCTTAGTAAACCCTCAGATTATGCTAATCCATGGACCACACTTTTTTTTTATTATTATTATACTTTAAGTTCTAGGGTACATGTGCACAATGTGCAGGTTTGTTACATATGTAAACATGTGCCTTGTTGGTGTGCTGCACCCATTAACTCGTCATTTACATTAGGTATATCTCCTAATACTGTCCCTCCCCTCTCCCCCTACCCCACGACAGGCCCCAGTGTGTGATGTTTCCCTTCCTGGGTCCAAGTGTTCTCACCGTTCAATTCCCACCTATGAGTGAGAAAATGTAGTGTTTGATTTTTTGTCTTTGCGATAGTTTACTGAGAATGATGATTTCCAGCTTCATCCATGTCCCTATAAAGGACACGAACTCAACCTTTTTTATGGCTGCATAGTATTCCATGGTGTATATGTGCCACATTTTCTTAATCCAGTCTATCATTGATGGACATTTGGGTTGGTTCCAAGTCTTTGCTATTGTGAGTAGTGCTGCAGTAAACATACTTGTGCATGTATCTTTATAGCAGCATGATTCATAATCCTTTGGGTATATAGCCAGTAATGGGATGGCTGGGTCAAATGGTATTTCTAGTTCTAGATCCTTGAGGAATCACCACACTGTCTTCCACCATGGTTGAACTAGTTTACAGTCCCACCAACAGTGTAAAAGTGTTCCTATTTCTCCACATCCTCTCCAGCACCTGTTGTTTCCTGACTTTTTAGTGATTGCTATTCTAACTGGTGTGAGATGGTATCTCATTGTGGTTTGGATTTGCATTTCTCTGATGGCCAGTGATGATGAGCATTTTTCCATGTGTCTGTTGGCTGCATAAATGTCTTCTTTTGAGAAGTGTCTGTTCTTATCCTTTGCCCACATTTTGATGGATTTGTTTGTTTGTTTTCTTGTAAATTTGTTTGAGTTCTTTGTAGATTCTGGATATTAGCCCTTTGTCAGATGAGTAGGTTGCAAAAATTTTTTCCCATTCTGTAGGTTGCCTGTTCACTCTGATGATAGTTTCTTTTCCTGTGCAGAAGCTCTTTAGTTTAATTAGATCCCATTTGTCAATTTCGGCTTTTGTTGCCATTGCTTTTGGTGTTTTAGACATGAAGTCCTCGCCCATGCCTATGTCCTGAATGGTATTGCCTAGGTTTTCTTCTAGGGTTTTTATGTTTTTAGGTCTAACATTTAAGTCTTTGATCCATCTTGAATTAATTTTTGTATAAGGTGTAAGGAAGGGATCCAGCTTCAGCTTTCTACATATGGCTAGCCAGTTTTCCCAGCACCATTTATTAAATAGGGAATCCTTTCCCCATTTCTTGTTTTTGTCAGGTTTGTCAAAGATCAGATCGTCATAGATGTGGAACCACACTTTAAGTAGCAAGCCTTTAGCATGCAGTGAAACTGATCTAGGAGAGAAAGGTTGTGCTTGGATTGATCATCTATCTTCCTTATTCATAAGTGTTGGCCTCAGAATTACTTGCCCATTAAAAAAAAATGAAATCTGCTGTCAAATAGCAGGGGGTTTTTTTTTGTTTGTTTGTTTTGCTGCTGAAGAGTGTGATGGACACTGTTGGATACCTATTCAGTACCTACCACCACTTCTTCATTGTCAACAGGACCCCAATTTTTCTCCATTATTTGTCTTTTAGTGAGAATGACCACATCACCTGCTGAGGTAGTAAATACTGATTAGTCTAAGCCAATGACACAAATCTCTTTCCCCTTGTTACTGTTTGCAGGATGGACCTGTAACTCAATTTTCATTAATTATATGGGAGAGGATGTTTTGGTGGGGAGCTTTTTGAAATAGTTTACTAAATCTTTAATAGATAATCACAGGATAATATAGTCTCTTCTTCCACTGGTTGCAGTTATGTTAGATGTTGTGGCTGGAACTGCAGCAATCATCTTCTGAATATAAGAAAGAAGAATAAGGCAGAGGACAAAATTGCCACTTTATGCATGGCAGAACAGAAAGATGGAATGACCTGTCCTATAATTCTTTGAGACACTGAAAAACTGAAACAAACAAACAAACAAAACAAACAAACAGTAAAGCCACTTAACCTTGAGTCTTCTTCTTATATGTGTTAAACATTTTCTTTGTAGTTTATACCATGGGATTTTCTATGACACACAGCTGAAAGCATATTTATACAATATTCCAAAACACATATCACTGCTCATTCAGTTACTGGTTCTTTAAGGTCAGCCAGCTTAGCTTAGTGCTATATGAGTTGCAGAGTATAATTTTGTGTACCTCCCTTCATTTATGTGCCATCTACTGTGTTTACATCTCCTGTCTCTGATTCCTAGAAATGTACTCATCTTCGAATAGCTGGTTTTGGCCATTCTTGCCTTTTGCAATTTAGTTTCACATTAAACTTTCAGCTTCCAATGACTTCCCGAATTCAACAGCTCCCACAGTCATCTAATAGAAGTCCTTTCTGTTACTGATCTCAGTCCAGTAATACTAAGCACCTTCTCTGATAACTGGTACCTCTTCCTTTATTTTCTGTTTCAAAAAATATGGTACCCCCTTCCACACAGATGCCCAATCAAGAAACCTGGAAGTTATCCTAGCTTCTTCTATTCTTCTCATCCTAATGTCCAGTAAGTCATTGTGTTAGTCCATTTTGTGTTGCTATAAAGAAATACCTGAGACTGGGTAACTTATAAAGAAAAGAGATTTATTTGGGTTACAGTTCTGCTGGCTGTATAGGAAGCATGGCATAAGCATCTGCTTCTGGTAAAGGCCTTGGGAAGCTTTCATTCATGGGAAAAGTGGAAGGAGAGCTGGCATGTCACATAGAAAGAGAAGGAGCAAGAGAGTGATGGGAGGTGTGGCAAGTTTTTAAACAACCAGCTTGTCCATGAACTAATAGAACAAGAACTCACTCGTTACTGCAGAAAGGGCACCAAGCCATTCATGTAGGATCTGCCCCAATGAGCCAAACACCTCCCACTAGACCCCACCTCCAACACTGGGGGGTCATATTTGGAGAATACTAATATCAAACTATGTCAGTCATCAAAGACTTACTTATTTTAACCTGGAAATGTTTCTTAAATTCTCCTTCTCCCCTTCCTTACTGTCATTATCCTAGCTCAATCAACCATCATCTCTTCTAAGTTATAACAGTGACTTGCCCGGCTGTTTTTCCAGTCTCCAGTCTTATTATTTCAGTGGAGCCTACATTTTGTGGTGAGAGGAAATTTTCTGAAATGCTGACTCCCATGCTCAAAACCTTCCCCCTATCCCCTTATCTACAGAAGAAGGTCTTTAAGTAGGAACACAGGGCCCCATGATCTAGCTCCCACTTGCTTCTCCAGTGTCATGCCTGATCACTCCCCGATTCAAACTTCATTGCCAGCAATAATGAATGTGTTGTAGTTCTTTGGAACACCCATGCCATTATTTACCTACATTTATTTGCTCATAGTCTTCTCTGCATAAAATCCCCCCTCTCCTTCTATACTACTTCCCTACTTATTCTTCAGGCCTACATTTTGGCATCACTTCCTGAAAGATTTATTTGATCCTACTCAATCTAGAGTGTATTTGGTTCCCCTTCTTGATTTTTTTTTTTATGACAATCTGTATTTTATCATCGCCCTTAAAACATTTTATTTTTATGGTCTATTTATTGGGCCATATTTCCTCATCCCAATCCCTACCAGAGTTTGAGCTCCTTGAGTGCAGGGGTGGCATCTTATTTTTTGCTGTATCCCCAGCACTTAGCTTAAATGAGTCTCGTCATCTGAGAACCAGGGCCTTTGACCCCAATCTCTCTACCCTCCATTGCAATGGATACTGAATCTTTTGCCTGGAATCCAAGATTCTTGAGGATTGCTGCCACTCACTCAGAAACAATAGATAAGATGTCAGTCACTCATGTTTGGCATGCGGCCAAAATTGAGTCACACAGAACAAGCTGGCTTCACTCACCACTCAGTTGGAAGAAAGGAGAGATTATTGCTTACCCGTATTCACAGATCTACTAATCAGATTTCACCTCTTCTACCACTGAACCAGCATACAGAGGTGTTTATATGGAATCCTATCTAATTATTCTTCTTCCCCCAAATGTAGCTTAAATGGACTCCCAAGGCTCTCAGTTCATAGGTAAATCCAAGGTGGAGTTTTTTTCCCCTCTACTCACTGTGAAATGGAATCTGAAGAGAATCTCTTTATCCACTGTAACTAATTTATTTTCTTTCTTTCTTTCTTTCCCTTCCTTCCCTCCCTCTTTCCTTCCTTCCTTCCTTCCTTCCTTCCTTCCTTCCTTCCTTCCTTCCTTCCTTCCTTCCTTCCTTCCTTCCTTCCTTCCTTCCTTTCTTTTCTTCTTTTCTTTCTCTCTCTCTTTCTTCTTCTTTCTCTCTCTCTTTCTTCTTTTTTTCTCTCTCTTTTCCTTCCCTCCTTCCTTCCTTCCTTCCTTCCTCTTTCTTTCTTTCCTTCTTTCTTCCTTCCTTTCCTTCTTTCTTCTTTCCTTTGACAATTCCTTCTTCCATCACCCAGGCTGGACTGCAGTGGTACAATCACAATTCACTGCAGCTTCAACTCCCCAGGCTCAAGCAATCTTCCCACCTCATCTTCTCAAGTAGCTAAGACTACAGATGCTTTCTACCACACCTGGCTTTTTTTTTTTTTTTTTTTTTAATCATACTTTAAGTTATAGGGTACATGTGCACAAGATGCAGGTTTGTTACATATGTATACATGTGCCATGTTGTTGTGCTGCACCCATTAACTCGTCATTTACATTAGGTATATCTCCTAACGCTATCCCTCCCCTCTCCCCACTCCCCACAATAGGCCCCGGTGTGTGATGTTCCCCTTCCTGTGTCCAAGTGATCTCATTGTTCAATTCCCACCTATGAGTGAGAACATGCAGTGTTTGGCTTTCTGTTCTTGTGATAGTTTGCTGAGAATGATGGTTTCCAGCTTCATCCATGTCCCTATAAAGGACACGAACTGATCTTTTTCTGTGGCTGCATAGTATTCCATGGTGTATATGTGCCACATTTTCTTAATCCAGTCTGTCATTGATGGACATTTGGGTTGGTTCCAAGTCTTTGCTATTGTGAGTAGTGCTGCAGTAAACATACGTGTGCATGTGTCTTTATAGCAGCATGATTTATAATCCTTTGGGTATATACCCAGTAATGGGATGGCTGGGTCAAATGGTATTTCTAGTTCT
Source organism: Macaca fascicularis (assembly GCF_037993035.2). Taxonomy (NCBI): domain Eukaryota; kingdom Metazoa; phylum Chordata; class Mammalia; order Primates; family Cercopithecidae; genus Macaca; species Macaca fascicularis. The sequence continues at coordinate 121,825,695 of NC_088395.1, read as the reverse complement.
AGATCCTTGAGGAATCACCACACTGTTTTCCACAGTGGTTGAACTAGTTTACTGACTTTTTAGTGATTGCCATTCTAACTGGTGTGAGATAGTATCTCATTGTGGTTTGGATTTGCATTTCTCTGATGGCCAGTGATGATGAGCATTTTTTCATCTGTCTCTTGGCTGCATAAATGTCTTCTTTTGAGAAGTGTCTGTTCATATCCTTTGCCTACTTTTTGATGGGATTGTTTGTTTTTTTCTTGTAAATTTGTTTGGGTTCTTTGTAGATTCTGGATATTAGCCCTTTGTCAGATGAGTAGATTGCAAAAATTTTTTCCCATTCTGTAGGTTGCCTGTTCACTCTGATGATAGTTTCTTTTCCTGTGCAGAAGCTTTTTAGCTTAATTAGATCCCATTTGTCAATTTTGGCTTTTGTTGCCATTGCTTTTGGTGTTTTAGACATGAAGTCCTCGCCCATGCCTATGTCCTGAATAGTATTGCCTAGGTTTTCTTTTAGGGTTTTTATGGTATTAGGTCTAACATTTAAGTCTCTAATCCATCTTGAATTAATTTTCGTATAAGGAGTAAGGAAAGGATCCAGTTTCAGCTTTCTACTTATGACTAGCCAATTTTCCCAGCACCATTTATTAAATAGGGAATCCTTTCCCCATTTCTTGTTTTTGTCAGATTTGTCAAAGATCAGATGGCTATAGATGTGAAGTATTATTTCTGAGGGCTCTGTTCTGTTCCGTTGGTCTATATCACTGTTTTGGTACCAGTACCATGCTGTTTTGGTTACTGTAGCCTTGTAGTATAGTTTGAAGTCAGGTAGTGTGATGCCTCCAGCTTTGTTCATTTGGTTTAGTATTGTCTTGGCAGTGCAGGGTCTTTTTTGGTTCCATATGAACTTTAAAGCAGCTTTTTCCAATTCTGTGAAGAAAGCCATTGGTAGCTTAATGGGGATGGCACTGAATCTATAAATTACCTTGGGCAATATGGCCATTTTCATGATATTGATTCTTCCTATCCATGAGCATGGTATGTTCTTCCCTTTGTTTGTGTTACCTTTTATTTCACTGAGCAGTGGTTTGTAGTTCTCCTTGAAGAGTTCCTTCACATCCCTTGTAAGTTGGATTCCTAGGTATTATATTCTCTTCAAAGCAATTGTGAATGGGAGTTCATTCATGATTTGGCTCTCTGTTTGTCTGTTACTGGTGTATAAGAATGCTTGTGATTTTTGCACATTGATTTTGTATCCTAAGACTTTGCTGAAGTTGCTTATCAGCTTAAGGAGTTTTTTTTTTTTTTTTTTTTTAACAGAGTCTCACTCTGTCACCCAGGCTGGAGTGCATTGGTGTGACGTTGGTTCACTGCAACCTCTGCCTCCCAGGTTCAAGCAATTCTCCTGCCTCAGCCTCCCAAGTAGCTGAGACTACAAGTGCCCGCCTGGTTAATTTTTTTTTTTTTTTTTTTTTTTTCGTGACGGAATTTCGCTCATCTCCCAGGCTGGAGTGCAATGGCATGATCTCGGCTCACAACATTGCCTCTCGGGTTCAAGTGATTCTCCTGCCTCACTTGAAGTGATTCTACTGCCTCCTGTTCTATATCCTATAATAATACAATAATAAACAATAATAAATCAGGCAAAATCTCTGCCTTGTGAACTTACATTCTAGGTGGGGGCAGGGACAGATATTAAACAACATTAATAAGTAAAATGTAAATGGTGATAAAGAAAAAGTGATTCAGAAAATGTTTGATTAAATTAGTGGTGGTTGTGTGATTGTAGCTTAACTTTAGATAGGATAGTCAGATAAAGTCTCAATGAAGGCTTGGAAGAAGTGAGAGCTAATTATGTGGATGTCTGTGGGAAGAATGTTACAAGTAGAGAGAAAGTAAGTGGAGAGACCCAGGTAGAAAACTGATTGTAGGGTTTCAGAAATAAGAGGCCAATGTGCTGGATTGAAGCAAGCAAGAGGGTGAGTACCTGGAGATAAATTCAGAAAGGGAACAGAGAATCTGATCTGGTAGGTCCTTATGGGTCACTGTAACAACTTTGGATTTGGAATAGGGTTTTTGAGTCAATGAGTTATGTGATTTGACCTATGTTTTAACAGGATCACTCTGGCTGCTGTGGTGAGAGCAGAGTATATAGGTAGGTGAGTGTATTAGTGTGTTTTTGCACTGCTATAAATAAATACTTGAGACTCAGTAATTTATAAAGAAAAGAGTTTTAATTGGCTCACAGTTCCACATGGCTGTACAGGAAGCATAGCAGCTCCTGATTCTGAGGATGTCTCAGGAAACTTACAATCATGATGGAAGGCAAAGGGGAAGCAGGTACTTTTTATGTGGCTGGTGCAGGAGGAAGAGAGAGAGGTTGGGAGTGCTACACACTTTTGAACAACCAGATCTCATTGAGAACTGACTCACTGTACAGTACTAAGGGGGGATGGTGCTAAAACATTCATAACAAACTCCACCCTATGATCCAATTACCTCCCACCAGGCCCCACCTCCAGCATTGAAGATTACAATTCCGCATTTAATTTGGATAGGGACACACATCCAAACTATATTGGTGAGCAAAAATGGAAACAGGGAGACCATCTAGGAGAGTATTGTAGTAATCCAGGCAAAAAGCACTAATAATTTCAATCATTAACTTGGAAGAGGAGGTGGTGAAAAGTGGTTGCATTCTGAATATGTTTTGAAAGTATTATTGACAGGATGTTTAGATGTGGCTAATGAGGAATAGAGAATAATAAGGACAACTCTCTGATTTTTAGCCTGGACACCTTGAAGGATGGAGTTGCTCTTTAGTGAGATAAAAAATGTGAGAAGAATAAGCTTGAGAGTTATCAGGGAATTGATTTTGGGTCTGTGAAGCCTATTAGACATCCAAATAGAGGTGTTGGATATATGATCCTGGAATTCATGGGAGAAGGCTGATCATATATGTTTGGAAGTCATCAGCATACAGACAATATTTAAAGAATAGATGAGATTACCAAAGAGTCCTGCAGGGTTCAACAGATAAAGAAGAGAAAAAGACCAAGGATTGAGCCCTGGGACACTCTAGAAATTGGGCTAAAAAGAGGGTTCTGCAAAGGAGACTGATAATGAGAGCCCAGTGAGACAGAAGAAGGTGGGGTCCTGGAAGCCAAGTAGGAGTGAGTGGTAAATGATAATTCCTACTAATAAGACAAGTAAGGTTTGAACTGAGAATTGAACATTGGGTTTAGCAGTGTGGAGGCCATTGATGAGCTTGAAAAGAGTAGTTTGGTTGGAATGATGGTGGTGAAAGCCTGATTGCAGTGGGCTCAACAGAAAATGGGTGTATGCACGAGTTTTTCTGAGTTTTGCTATAAAGTAGAGACTAAAAATGTGTGTGTTGGGGGAGAAGTGGGATAAAGAATTTTTTCAGATGAGAGAAATAATAGTATTTTTTAAAATGCTGATGGCAATGATTTAGTAGAAAGTAGGAAATGGATGATGCAGGAGAGAGAAGGGTGAATTGTTGGGATGATATTCTTGAGTAGGTGAGTAGGGATAGAATCTAGTGGACAAAGGGAAGGGTTGGCATAAGATAGGAGCATGGGCATATAGGCACAATTCCACATACAGGCATAGAAGCTGGTAGTTTGGTAGATGTGGTGGTGTAACATTGTGAGAGTTCTTTTCCTGTTTCTGTTTGCTCTTAGGTGAATGTGATAATGGGAGTTCAAGACCAGCCTGGACAATACAGGAAAACTCTGTCTCTACAAAAAAAGTAAAAAATTAGCCAGGCATAGTGGTGTGTACCTGTAGTCTCAGGTACTTGGGAGGCTGAGGTGGGAAGATCACTTGAGCCTGGGAGGTTGAGGCTGCAAGAACTGCGATCATGCCACTGTACTCCAGCCTGGGTGACAGAGTGAAACACTGTCTCAATTTTTTAAAAATGCAAAATGGGAAAAGTAGAAAAAATAAATTATTGTGTATGAGACATTGTTAGGCAGTGAGGGGGAGGTAAAGAAGAATAAGATGATATGTTCCTAACCATGTGCATATTTTATCATGTATTCCAATTATTATATTTGTTGGTTCATGTTTTTTCACCCCTTCAGGCAGGGAACATACCTTATTTGACTTTGTGTATAAGTTTTAAAACTATTTGTTTTTTTAAAAAACTGTTTTTGTTGTTATTTTGCTTTTTTTTTTTTTTTTTTCTGAGACAGGGTCTCACTCTGTTGCCCAGGCTGGAGTGCAGTTGTGCAACCACGGCTTGCTGCAGCCTAGACCTACAGGGCTCAAACCATCCTCCCACCTCAGCCTCTTGAGTCTCTGGGACTACAGGTACATGTCCCCATGTCCAACTAATTACAAATTTTCTTTTTTTTAATGACAGGGTCTTACCATCTTGCTCAGACTTGTCTCAAACTCCTGGCCTCAAGGGACCCTTCTGCCTTGGTCTCCCAAAGTTCGTTAGAGGCATGAGCCACTGTGCCTGGCCAAAACTATTTGTTGAACTATGTTTTTGGCTAGCCCAAGTTGCAGTAAAACTAAGTCACCTTGATTTCTAATATTTCAGATAGGCCCTTGTGGAATATGAACATGAGTCCATAATTCTCAGCAGCTTCATCTGGCATCAAACATCCCTAATACCATATTTCTACTACATGTTTTAACAATGAGGTTTCCTGATTAGATCTTTAGATTAGCTTACTTAATTTTTTCTTTTCCCCTTTGTTGTAAGATTATACTTAAATGAATGAATAAATAGGCTTATAGTTAATTAAAAGAGATGTGTTAGATACATGGGAAAAAAACTACAGCACGAATTAGGGAACAGTAGCAGCAAAAGTATTAAGGTAGAGAAATACAGGATATCATCAGTAAAAGAGTGTAGCCCAGTTTAAGCAGAGTGGAATATGGGATGCCAGCGGATTAAGATAACATAATGCAGGAAACATTTGTTCACTTGGGTACACAGTGGAGCTTAATAATGGTGTCACTGTCAATACTTGGCTCAGCTGTTGAGTTTCATTGGTACAGATAAAATCTTTGCTCCGTGGCCCCAGATAGCTTCCAGAACCTGCTAACTTTCTCTACAAGGTGCTCCAGATCAAGCGCAAAAATGAGTTCCGTCTGTTACACCTTCTCCATAAACAATATGAAGGTGTCTTAACTGATTGAGTGGCAAAAGCCTCTTCAGGGGCAAGGGTGTACAATTACATAGTGAGGTTAATATACTGATGCTCAAGTCTATTTAAATAAACCAACAATCTCTGTGGGTCTAATTTTCCAAAGTGGTGATTAGGGTTTTTGTTTTGTTTGTTCGTTTTTTTTGACAGGGTCTCACTCTGTCACCCAAGCTGGAATGCAGCAGCATGATCACAGCTCATTGCAGCCTTGACCTCCCAGGCTCAAGCAATCCTCCCATCTTAGCCTCCTGAATAGCTGTGACCACAGGCACATACCACCATTTAACCAGGCATGGTGGTGTGTGCCTGTGGTCCCAGCTACAGTGTCTCTCTATATTGTCCAGGCTTGTCTTGAGCTCCTGGGCTCAAGTAATCTTCTGTCTCAACATCCCAAAGTCATTTCCCAAAAAAGTGAGTATGTATTTATTTCTAAGGTTGTTCTGAACAAAAGATATTTCATCTCTCTCCAGCTTTGCCAAAATAAGAGGGTTTGGATATTCTTAGACCAATAATAGGCATTATAACAACCCTATGTCTTGCTACTAAAGAGGGACCATGTTTAAATGGCATCATGTAGGATGAAGTTGAAATGTGAGTTAAAATGTGGAATGGACAAGGTCATTCAGGCAAGTAACTTTTCCAGAAATCATTTTAAAAATTGATTTTTATATGTTTAACTGTTTGAGATATTTTATGTCTAGCACAGTCTGGGAGTAAACTTTCTACAAAAGCTGATTTCACTCCAGCATCTACTTCAAATCATTTATTTATTCAACAATTATTAGTTGAGTACTCACTACATGTCAGACCCTATTCTAAACCTCAGGGATAAGAAGTGAACAAAAGCAAGTCCCTGCCCTCATGGTGCTTGCAATCTTGTGAGGGATACATAATAAATTAATCAATACATATATACCGTATCATCACATGCTGATAATTATTCATTGGAAATTTAAAGCAAGATAAGGAGATAGAGAGTGAATGGGAGGGGTTATTTTATACAAGGCAGTCAGCTACAGCCACTCTTATGTAGTGATGTTTGAGTAGATATATTAATGTGGTGAGAGAGTAAACCATATACAGTTCCCGGGGAAGAGCTTTCCAGGACAAGGCAGCAGCCTATCTGAAGGTTCTGAGGTATAAATGAGTTTAGCATATTCTAGAAATGGCAAGGAGAAGAGTGTGGCTAGAACAGGGTATACAAAACAGTGGAACATGAGGTCAGAGAGGTGGAGGTGGATTGAATAAAAAACATGTAGGATCACACTGGCTCATGAGTAGGATTTTAGACTTAATTCAAAAAGTAATTAGACAAGAGAGTAATGTGGTCTGGTTTACAATATAAAAGTCCTCTGCTTGCCCTGGGCTGTGTATAGGTTAAAATTGGCCAATTCCTGATGGCTATTTGACAGACCCCCCTAAAAAGACCTCTTTCTTTTTACTTTGGGCAAAAAGAAATTTACCATAATTGCAGACCCTGGAGGAACTCAGTAGTACTCCAGTTCTCTGCCTTTAGTGTTTCAGTTTTCATTTCCCCTTTTCTAGTGGACATGGTCCAAGGCCCCTCATCAGTGTCTGGCTGAAAGTAATCTACTCAGCTTTACAGACACATGCACATTCTGGAACTATTCAGCCATTTCTCCCTGTCCCTAAGCCTGTGGGTGGAATAGATATGTCACTACATTTCTGTTAACCTGGTAGTAAGTATTGCACTACTTGGGTTCTCCAAATAATTACTGGCCCAATAGTGGGGCTCCTGTTGTCATGAGACTTGCTTTAGTGCCTTGCTCTGACACTCCTGTTTCAAAGCATATTTGCAAATAACTCCAGGATCTCCAGTAAAAGTCTCCTTTCCTTTTCCTGCAAAAGGATAAGTATATACCTGTAACACAACTTAGAAATTACAGTCCTCAAGTCACCACATTTTTCTAGGAATAGCTTTCATTCTGTTTTTTATTTTTTTTCTCTCCCAGGCAAAAACTGAGAAGTAAAGTTCTTTAGCAACCAAATGGCAGAACCAGATTTAGAATCCAGTAAAAACTATCTGTGAAATGTAGGAAACTATGTCATTATATGTTGTTTTGTTGCTAAACATATACTAATTTGCAATTTAAAATTTCACCTTCCGCTGGGCACATTGGTTCATGCCTGTAATCCCAGCATTTTGGGAGGCTGAGGCAGGCGGATCACCTGAGGTCGGGAGTTCAAGACCAGTCTGACGAACATGGAGAAACCCCGTCTCTACTAAAAATACAAAAATTAGCCGGGCATGGTGGTGCATTCCTGTAATATCAGCTACGAGGGAGGCTGAGGCAGGAAAGTCACTTGAACCTGGGAGGCGGAGGTTGCGGTGAGCTGAGATCGCGCCATTGCACTCCAGCCTGGGCAACAAGAGTGAAACTCAGTCTCAGAAACAAAAACAAACAAACAAACAAACAAAAAATCACCTTCCTCAGTACCCAGACTATAAACTTTACTGGCCTTTATTTAGATTCAATTTTCAAAAGGAAGCTCCCCCCACCCCCATCAGTTTTATTTGAAAATATATTTTAAAACCTGCAATTTATTGGGAAAAATATGGAGAGTACTTTATTTTTGTTGTATGCATAATAAAACTAAATAACCAAGACTAACATTAGTTTGAACTTTACCTTGGAACATGTCCACGAAGAACAAAGGAAACCAGACTAATCTTCTTTTTGACTTTCTCCACTCCAGCTTCTTATATCAAAGACCCTTGGACACAAGTAAGTTATAGCTTTTGAATTACTTGTGGTAGCTTGGATCCATCCTGAAGGCTTTGCATACTTAGAATGGAGATTTTGCCCTGATTCCAGTCTTCTATCTGTTTTTCAAGTTATTTCAGCCATTATTTTACTTCATTCAGATTCCTTATCTTTCAAACCACATTATTTGGGAGGATGAGTTATGGGCTGAATCAGACTGATTGTCAATTTTGATTTGGGAGGAAGGTTTCTGAAACGCAACAGTGCTGTGGCTCATTGCTCAGTATTCCAAGAGATATCATTGCTATGATTCTCAAAGTTTTCAAATCTTTAGAAAGAATGTTGGACAGCTAATATGTTTCAGGCATATTACTTCAGAGCAAATCTCCTAAGAGATTGGTAGACCTCCTCCAAAGCTGACTTTGGCTATACTTGGGTTTGTTTAACTAAGATAATGAAATAAAGGCAGCTAACTGCAGATTAGCTTCCACATGCCTTTTTTCTTTTTTTAATGCAAAGTTTCCAGTCACTCCAAATCAAAATTTGGCAAATTTTCTAATGTGGGATGCCACACTGCTGACTTCTATTCTTCTGGAAAAGGAATAAGCATGGACAAAGTGCACAAAGAGGACTCTCACTCTGTTGAAGGAGGCAATCTACAGATAGTGTTAACATGGTTATGTTTTACAATGAAAATATTTCATAGATAGGTTAAACATATTATCTTTGATTTTAGGTAGCAAGTGAACTTTTGGGGGTTAGAGCAGGCGTTGGCACATGTTTTTTTTTTTTTTTTTTTGTAAAGGTCCAAACATTAAATATTTCAGCCTTTGTGGATTACACAGTCTGTCACAGCTTCTCAACTCTGCTGTTGTGGTGCAAAAGCATGCATAACACTACATAGCTGAATGGGCATGACTGTGTTCAAATAAAACTTTATTTACAAAAGCACAGCAGGCTGAGTTTGGCTCATGCACCATAGTTTACTGACTTCTCTATTATAATACTTAGAGTAGAGGTTTCCTAACCGAATAATTTCAACGCAGCCAAAGGACATAATGAAATTATTACTATTATTTTTGAGACAGGGTCTCTGTCACCTAGACTGGAGTGCAATGGTGCAATCTGGACTTACTGTAACCTTGAGCTCCTGGACTCAAGCTGGAGCTACAAGCTACTCTGGAGGCTGAGGTGCCTCTGGAGTGTGAGGTATAATACCACAACCAGCTAATTTTTCTTTAGCTGTAGAGATGGGGTCTCACTATGTTATCCAGGCTGGTCTGGAACTCCTGGCCTCAACTGATCCTCCTGCCTTGGCCTCCCAACGTGCTGGGCTTATAGGTGTGCCCAGCCCATCATGAAATTATTGCACAATTGAGAGAATGATAATCTTTATAATCTTGCTATCAGCCCTAGTGTCTTCACTCTACTAAAAGTCACCTCATCTGCAGCCTTTGGACTTGAGCTAATATTTTACTCTGGCTAAAAGAGGAGGCACTGCTGATATTCATTTTTCATTGATCTTATTCTCATAATTCCCTTAGAAATAGCAAGATCTGGCATTAGAATTCTAGAACATTAGAATTTCTAGAAGTCTTGCGTATAGCAAATTTCATAAGGCAGCTAGTGACTTTAAAAAGGATCTTTATAGGAGTCATTTGAAGTACAATAAATAGGATTTATTTCCATGTATCTCACTCCAGTTTCTAATTTTGCATGTGGCCAAGTAACACTTTATGCCATTTTGCTGCTCAATTCCTTTTAGAACTTGTCTAAATAGTTTTGGGCATTTACTAAGACATGCACTTGCTTTTTAACCGTATATCAGAATAACCATGTATAACTATTATGCTTTTCCTTAAGGCTTACAGAGAGAATATCCTTCAATAAGCACTTTCACATATGTTTTCTCATTTAATATAATTTAATTATTTTTACAGATGAATCATAGAGAAGATAAAGTTGCTTGCCCAAGGTCACCCAACTAGTTGAGTGCAGTCAGGCTTCAAAAACAGGTCTGTCTGACTGCAGAGACTTTGCTTTTTCCACTACATCACAATACCTACAGGAAGCTACTTGCAGTTCTTGGCAGGCTTTGTCTTTTTTTTTTTTTTTAACCTTAGTTGTTTTCAAGTAAATCACAGAAGAAACTGAATAGCGTAGTATTTGATTCTTTTCCTATATTTCGGAAAGACGTGTTTTCAAAAGGGGATATGGTGAATGCTTTTGTTTAAAAAAACCACAGTTCTATAACTAGAATATTTCCAAATAAGGGTGACTTCCAAAAATTATTTGCTTTCTTGGCAGTCTCCACACATTCTTTGTGAATGCAACTACATTTCCCATCTTCCTTGTTCAGCAGAGTCATACGCTAATAAAATTTTTTGAAAGGTGTGGCTTGGTAATATTCTTTTCAAATTTGAAATAATCAGAATTCCTGGCATCATAATTTTAAACTGTGGTAGAGCTGGCTGATAAGTTAAACATCTGGAAATTGACTTTTGTTGGGGTGTAGTTATGTGTAGCCCTGAATGTGGATATGAATTGGGGTAGAAGCTAATGCCAAAATCTTAAGATAAAGCTATTCAAGTGTGTGCTTTTTATAAGTGTGAGATAAATTTCCTTTGATCGGAATGGCTTTTTTTTTTCTTGGCCAGAGCAGAAAACATCATAGTGAATAATTGCATGATAAAAAGTGGGGTTAGAAGAGCTCATCCTTAACATTGTTGCAGCATGTATGATTCTGAGGCTTCAATTACTGTTATGCAAAAATATAACTATTTCTCTGACATCTATATTTCAGAGTTTGAGCCCGAATGGTGGGCTTCTTAACATAGCAATGTCATGCATTTGAGTTCTTATATGGTACCAAGGTGGTGGGGGATATGGGATGAATCACAGTAATGAAGAGACAGGCATATAGTTGTTAATCAGAGGTGTAAATAGATAACTACTGCGATGTCCAGTCTCCTGGCCCTTGGGTCCCTTCAAGTCAGAGGTCCTTGGCTGCTTTCCTAGTGCTCTTGGAGTTGAGGAATCTTTGCCAACTCTGCATACAGACTTGCCTGTCAAGAAGCACCTAACAGCCATTGTTTTCTAGGATCCTGATGCTTCCCCGCTAGAACAGCCGATAAATGAAAGTTACTTGATTCTCTGCACTCCTCTTGCCCAGCATGGAATAATCCATTTCAAGTCTGAGGAAAAGCCTTCTCTCTTTCTATATTTTAAACGTCCTTGGTGCCTGTGGAATTTCTTCCTTTGTGGGATTAGACCTCTTGAATCCCTGGACTTGCAAGACACTTACGGCTTTTGCTGTGTCACCTTAACTCTTTCCCCAAGACAGTGAGAACAGAGCCAGCTACCTACTTAGATGGAAGGAAAGAAAAGGGCAGACTATATGAAGAAAAAAATAGTTAAAACCTTAAAATATTAGCTTGTCACCTTATCCATTAGAACCAGTTAATTGTTCATCTGTGGAGTTTTCTCAGTGCTTGACGAACTTTGATTTAGAGTACAGAAACAATAGTGCTATGGTGACTACCACAAAAATCAGTATAAGCCTACAAAACCCAGTCCTTAAAACTCCAGAATGAGAAGTGGGGCCACAGTGCTGAAGAAAGGGCTGCTCATGTGAAAGTTTCAACTTTTCTATCTTTTTAAAAGAATACTAATTTTGCCAGGGGTGGTGGCTCATGCCTGTAATCCCAGCAATTTGGGAGGCCGAGGCAGGTGGATCACCTGAGGTCAGGAGTTCGAGACCAACCTGGCCAACATGGCGAAACCCCGTCTCTACTAAAAATACAAAAAATTAGCCGGGTGTGGTGGCGGGTACTTGAACCCAGGAGGTGGAGGTTGCAGTGAGTCACGATCGCGCACTCCAGCCTGGGCAACAAGAGCAAAAAAACTCCATCTCAAAAAAAAAAAAAACAAACAAACTAATTTTATCATTATTTTGTAGAGACAGGGTCTCGCTGTGTTGCCTAGACTGAACTTAACCTCCTGTTTTCTCTCTTCTTTCTTTCTTTCTTTCCTTCCTTCCTCCCTCCCTCCCTTTTTCTCTTTCTTTCTTCCTTCCTTTCTTTCTCTTTCTTTCTTTCTCTTTCTTCCTTCCTTTCTTTCTCTTTTTCTTTCTTTCTTTCTTTCTTTCTTTCTTTCTTTCTTTCTTTCTTTCTTTCTTTCTTTCTTTCTTTCTTTCTTCTTTCTTCCTTCCTTCCTTCCTTCTCTTTCTTTCTTCTTTCTTTCTTTCTTTCTTTCTTTCTTTTTCTTTCTTTCTTTCTTTCTTTTCTTTCTTTCTTTTCTTTCTTTTTCTTTCTTGATGGAGTCTCACTTTGTTGCCCAGGCTTGAGTGCAGTGGTGTGGTCTCGGCTCACTGCAACCTCCACCTCCTGGGTTCAAGTGATTCTCCTGCCTCAGCCTCCTGAGTAGCTGGGATTGCAGGCATCCGCCACGATACTGGCTAATTTTTGTATTTTTCATAGAGATGGGTTTTTGCCATGTTGGTCAGGCTGGTCTGAAACTCCTGACCTCAGGGGATCTACCAGCCTCGGTCTCCCAAAATGCTAGGATTACAGGCGTGAGCTACCGCACCTGGCTGACCTCCTGTTTTCTAATTATTATTAATACTGACTACAGAGCAGTTTTTTGGACCACAACAGAATACATATTATGTAGCGATTAAAAGTTATCCTTTTAAGAAATATTTAATGTCATCAGGAAGTGCTCACAATGTAGTGTCAAAAGAATAAAGTAGGATTTTAAAAGTTTGCATATACAGAATATCAGGGATTATGTTTATTTGCATATACTAGAACTCTGACTATAGTAGGTTTTTCTTTTTCTTTTTTTTTTTTTTTTTTGAGACGGAGTCTCGCTCTGCCGCCCAGGCTGGAGTGCAGTGGCCGGATCTCAGCTCACTGCAAGCTCCGCCTCCCGGGTTCATGCCATTCTCCTGCCTCAGCCTCCCGAGTAGTTGGGACTACAGGCGCCCGCCACCGCGCCCGGCTAGTTTTTTGTATTTTTTAGTAGAGACGGGGTTTCACCGTGTTAGCCAGGATGGTCTCGATCTCCTGACCTCGTGATCCGCCCGTCTCGGCCTCCCAAAGTGCTGGGATTACAGGCTTGAGCCACCACGCCCGGCCAAGGTTTTTCAAATAGGATTTTATTTTCCTCATATTACCAAAAATATGAAGGTAGAACATCCTGAGCTTCTGCAATGTTTTCCCGTCGTCATCCATGTCCCAGGCTCCTTCTATCTTTCCATTCTACCACTCTTAACCTGTGATTTTGTCCTCATGCTTGTCATCTCATGGTCACAAGGTGGCTATTCCACATCCAGCCTCACATACATGCTCCCAGGAAAAGAAAAAGGAAATAATAAGGAAAGCAAGATGTTGCCTGAAATCTCCAATAAACTTTCCCCTCCATCTCATTCACCCAGAATCTTTAACTAACTGGAAACATTGGTTTTTGCTGGGACTATTGCTATACTGCAGAGAATTGAATTCCTTTAGTAAAGAAAAAGGGAAAAATGCACATTAAAGTGGTGTATCTCAATGTAGTAACAAAAAGAAGCATAACACAAGCAGCCATACCTCTATTCTCTTGCCCAGATAAAAGACTAAGTGACTATATGCCAAAACATTACCAGTGTTTATATTTTAGTGGTATTGTTTTTAATCTTCTTATTTGTGATTGTCTGTATGCCTCAAATTTTCTAGAGTGAAAATATACTATTTTTATAATCTGAGAAACAGCAATTTTAAACTAAAATGTACACACATAAGTTTAAAAATGAAATACTTCTTTATGTACTAATGTAGTAAGCATTCTACTTATACAACACTAAAGAAAGCAAATTTCAAAACACTCTGATCCCATTTATTCTCTCAAAATATAGAGAGATTTGGACAAGGCATAGATATCCTTATAAGAATTGAAAGGAGTTTGTAAGACTATGCATCAATCTATTAGGTTTTCTTGGGGTAGCAGTGTTGAGGGAAGCATACCTGATTACTTTTTTAATGATACATTTGTTATTATTAAATTCTTTTTATAAGAATATATTGCTTTTTTTGTTTTCATTTTTGTTTTTGTTTTGTTTGTTTTGTTTTGTTGAGACCAAGTCTTACTGTGTTGCCCAGGCTGAAGTGTAGTGGTACAATCACAGCTCACTGCAGTCACAACCTCCTGGGCTCAAGCGATCCTCCCACCTCAGGCTCCCAAGTAGCTGAGACTATGGGTGTGCGTCACCATGTCCAGCTAATTTTTCATTTTCTTTTTTGTAGAGATGGGGGACTCTTTATGTTACCCTGGCTGGTCTCAAACTCCTGGGCACAAGCAATCCTCCTGCCTCAGCCCCCCAAAGTGCTGGGATTACAGGTGTGAGCCACTGCTCCCAGTCTATGGCTTTTAAAACAATTAAATCTAAATATACCAAAGTAAACGAAAATTCAAGTTAGTCCAATAAAGGGTCATGGTCTTTAAGGCTCCAGACTTCTGGTTTTGAGACAGTGATTTTTTGCTCATTTTGGGTAGAGTGGAGCCTTTACAAGGTATCGTGAAGTATGAGATGTTGCCTTCCTCAACTTCAGAAATGTGCCGTTGAATAATTGCTTTCATATGGCACATAAATATCAGTGAGAAAAGGGATCAGAGACCCTAGCAGAGCAGGAAGGGTCGGTAGCAGATCAAAAGATGGATTGTATTGAAAAAGACAACTCCAGCTTGAACACTAAAGACAAGTTTGTAGGAAGCAATAATCAGGTCCTGTCACTTGGTGGTCTTGGATGTCACATGAGTATTTTTCTTGATTGCCAAAAAAACTCCTATTGCAGTTCTGCAAGCTGTTTACAGTCTTTCACAGGCTTGCCTTCTTTCCTGAGAGATATTAACAGTGATAGATGACATTTTGGAGCACAATGCACGTGACCCTGTTCTCTTTCTACCAGAAGGCCCAGGATTACGCCCTTAGAAACAACTGCAGTCTGAATGTGCATGGCATGGACTAGACTTATCACCAGCGGGAATGGGACCATTGTCCCAAAATGAACTTTTTTCTACTCCTGTGATTTAAGTATGCCTGAACTGCTGAAGAATACAAGGCAGCATTTTATGCATGAAAGCTACTGCTGGGATGGCTCTGGAAAAAAACATATTTCCACTATAGACACTGAACTTTTAGAATCTCTGTTGACCAGGGGCGGTGGCTCACGCCTGTAATCCCAGCTCTTTGGGAGGCTGAGGTGGGAGGATCACAAGGTCAGGAGTTTGAGACCAGCCTTGGCAACATAGTGAAACCTTGTCTCTACTAAAAATACAAAAAATTAGCCGGACGTGGTGGTGGGCGCCTGTAATCCCTGCTACTCGGGAGGCGGGAGGCTGAGGCAGGAGAATCGCTTGAACCTGGGAGGCAGAGGTTGCAGTGAGCCGAGATCACACCATTACACTCCAGCCCCGGGCGACAGTGCAAGACTCCATCTCAAAAAAAAAAAAAAAAAAAAAAAAAAAAAAAAAAAAAAAAAAAAAAAAGAATTTCTGTCAAATCAGCTTTTTCTCTTTTTTTTTTTTTTTTTTTTTTTTTTTTG
The DNA here is from genome assembly GCF_037993035.2 of Macaca fascicularis. Lineage (NCBI taxonomy): Eukaryota > Metazoa > Chordata > Mammalia > Primates > Cercopithecidae > Macaca > Macaca fascicularis. The sequence goes on along the minus strand of NC_088395.1, from coordinate 121,810,221 downwards.
CCTTTTGGTAAGGCAACAACGTAAAAACAAGCAGCCTCTACTCCCAAGACTGCACATTCTCTTTTTGGCAGCTGCATTTGTTATTCTGATTTTTATCGTTTGTTTAATTAAAAATATGAAGATTGTCCTTCTCAAATTCTTTCCCACATTCTACTTCCCAATGTCTATACCTCAAGGATTTCTCCATCTGCTTCTAACCTCCCACAGAAATCTAAAAGAGGCTCTCTACTTTCCCTCTTATGCTAGCCAACAATGTGTGAGTGGAAGTCTATTACCCATTTCAATTTCTGTTTTCTTCTCTGGCCACCTCGGAATCAGGCATGAAAATTAAGAAATATATTTGCAAAGTGCAGGGGGAGTCATTAAAGATATGGGCAAGGAAGTACATATTACATATGTACCTGTTCTCTTGGAAATCATCTAAGGGGCCTGGGGTTCTAGTTAACACTGAAATTGCCTTTAGATTCAATCATAGGAATGAAAAATGAACAACTTAGAGCAAAACCACCAGCAACGGTGGATGCTTCTCTTTCCCTCTTGCAGGGCTGCCAGAAGACCTGCTATTTTTCTTTGACCACGTCAGAAAGGTCGGTGGGGTTGTCGACATGGAGCAGAGCCTCCTCCTCTACTGCTACCACCAGCACACGACCACACACTCTGTCTTGGAGGCCACTATGTGGCCCTGCCGTGCCCACTTTCTCGTCCTCATGCACTGGGTGATCTTCACCATCTGGAACTGGGGGCAAGCAGGGGTGCAGGCTGGATTGCAGCATAAGGTTGGTCTGTTTTGTGACATTGATGAGAACAAGATCATGGGCTTCTACTGCTAGGGGCCTCTCAGGAAAGGCCCAGGGTTCTGATATACCCACTGCCCTTCGTCATCTGTGTGAAGCTGGGCTTCACATATGCAGGGGGCCAGAAGGTCGACCAGGGGGATGAGTTTGAGGATAACCTGAGGCCTCCTGAACCTGCAGGAGGGCTGGGACTTCTTCCCTTCCTCTGAGAAACCTGTGGCAGCCACTTTCAGGCAAGAGCCCTGACAACTTACGGCTGTTGTCTACTGTTGCATCTCCGGGCTTTTGAGAACTTCCAGGCATGATTTGTCCCTTTACAACATTCACCTTTTGTGTTAAGTGCTCAGTTCAGCCCCTTGGACCTGGAGGACATGACAGTAGCTGTCTTGTATGTGAAGTCCTGCAGGAGAGCAGCCTGTCCCACCCAGTGTGGCAGTGGCAGTCAGGGTCTCACTGTGGACCCCAGGCCTTGGCTATGGGCTCAGGACTCCTTTGCATGTGACCTTGGCCAGTCAAGGTCTTTTTCATCTAAAATGGGAGGCAAGAAGGAGGTTTTTATTTTATTTATTTGTTTTTCTTGAGATGGAGTTTTGCTCTTGTTGCCCAGGCTGGAGTGTAATGGCACAACCTCGGCTTACCGCAACCTCCACCTCCTGGGTTCAAGCGATTCTCCTACCTCGGCCTCCTGAGTAGCTGGGATTACAGGCATATGCCACCACACCTGGCTAATTTTGTATTTTTAGTAGAGACGGGGTTTCACTATATTGGCCAGGCTGGTCTCGAACTCCTGACCTCGTGATCCACTGGCCTTTGCCTCCCAAAGTGCTGGGAATACAGGCGTGAGCCACCGCACCTAGCTGAGGGAGGCATGTTTTAAGGCTTGAATGAAATAAAAGTTAATTTGCAAAGTTAAAAAACTAAAAATCCATAATGTATTTTGATAAAAATTTACTTCCTAGTCTTTTTTTTTTTCCTGAGACTAGGTCTTACCCTATCACCCAGGCTGGAGTGATGGGATCATGGCTCACTGCAGACCTCAAACTCCTGGGCTCAAGGAATCCTTCTACCTTAGCCTCCTGAGTAGCAGGGGCAACAGGCGTGTACCACCACCTCTGGCTAAGTTGGTTTATTGTTTTTTAGATACAAGCTCTCCCTTTCTTGCCCAGTCTGGTCTCAAGGTCCTGGCTTCGAGCAATCCTTCTGCCTCAGTCTCCCAAATTGCTAGGATTACAGTCTTGAGCCATCTCACCTGGCCCTAACCTTTTTTAAAAAAATGTATTTTTGGGAAACTTTTCACCCATTGAAAATCAGCAGTCTTCATTTTTTGTTTTCTGAAAGAACAGCTTTATTAATATTTTTATGAGTTGTCAAACAAATATACTTATTAGATGAATTTATGGCAGAATTCGAGAAACAAGGCGGTCCAAGCTATAAAACTGCACCCTGTGTTATTTGGGAGGCTTGCGTGCTTGAGTTGCCAAACTAAGCTGCACAACTGTTCTAAGCTCTTGACTGCATTGGCTTTTGCAAGACCATTTTCCTTCTTGCTCCACATTGATTTTAGACATCTTTGAAAAATTATCATTTTCAGACGTTTGGACAAAGAGGAAAATTGTTGCCTTGGCTCCAATATCAGTTCCTTTCATAGCACTGAATATGCAATTGCTACTAGAGTTTTGGTTCTCCGTTTCTCCCTGAGGACATCGGTATTAAGAAGAGATTTGACTCAAGCTACCTGATCATACCTATCTTGTATACAGTTGCTAATACGATATGATTAGCAAGACAACTTGGTTTTATGTTACAGTGGTGTGGTAACAGAATTCTTATTTATTCTACAGGCCCTTTGGCCATTTTGTTATTTTCCCCATTCAAGTCTACTTTTTTTTTTTTATTTCTAAGAAAAATAATGTTACAGTTAGGTTAAAACTTTGTGGCACAACCACAATTATCATTTTCTATTCAATTTTAAATTTTGACTGTCATAAAATGCAAGCTTTACTGAATTAGAATCATTCTGATTGTTTCATTTCTTAGGACAACATAATAGCCAGACCTACAAGTTCCCAGTCTGGTTACTAATGTAATTCAACCAGTCAGGCAGTGATCCGGTCCATTGTTCAGCCATTGAATCCCAACAAAAAGCTAATTTCATCAGTTATATCAATCTTGTCTAAAGATTTATAATTTGAGTAGCGTTATTTCAACAGACTCATTTTCCAGAGTGCATCTGGAAAATGAAGATACTATAGAAAACAAAGAAATAAAAGTAGGAAAAAGAAGGATAATCCTTAGATGTGTTCACCATGTTTCCTTCCAGTTCTGTTTCTGTCATATGACTACACAATTTGTTCAAGTCCAGATAAATTATTGCTTCCCACAGGTCATCATTCTTTCCACTCATGTCAAAACTATTCTTCATCTCCAAAGTGTGTTTTGACTTATGCTTTGCTTTGTAAAGGATACACCCAAGGTTGGAGGTGAAATATGTGTCAGAGACTAGGACTACAAAAATTAGATATTTGGCTTTGTTCATGGATATTCCCCAAGTTTGATCATATACTTTCATGCTTCTGACCATATGCAGTTCTGTCTCTTTTGTATAAAACACCCAATGATTCCCTTGCACAGCTGGTTAATTTTTCAAAGTCCTTTGAGAAGCAAACCAGTGTGACTTCTTCCAGAATGTCTTTCTTGACTTTAACCCACTGGTAATAAATTATTCAATAACAACTCTCATTTTTTAGTAATTTCCATGGGCCAGAAGATGTACTGTTTTGAAGTCATTATCTTTCCAGACTATCCCCTAAATCAGTATTTAATTATCACAACTACATTATGAAGCAGATACTACTCCAACTTCCCAAAGAGGAAACTGCTGTTTAAAGATATTAGATAACTTTCTTAATGCCACACAGCCAGTACATGGTAGAGGCAAGATTTGAACCTGACTTTTGTAGTCTATGTTCTAAGCCACTAGAGCATACGGCTTGGCTCTGTATCCCCACCCAAATCTCATCTCAAATTGTAATCCCCACGTGTCAAGAAAGGGAGGTGATTGGATCATGGGAGTGGTTTCTCCCATATTGATCTCGTGATAGTGAGTGAATTCTCAAGAGATCCAGTTGTTTGATAAGTGTGGGGCTCTTCCCCCTTCATGCACTGGCTCTCTCTCTCTCTCTCTCTCTTTCTGTCTCACCTGCCAACAAGTAAGACATGCCTGCTTCCCCTTCCACCTTGATTGTAAGTTTCCTGAGGCCTCCCCAGCCATGTGGAACTCTAAGTCAATTAAACCTCTTTTCTTTATAAATTACCCAGTCTCAGGGAAGTTCTTTATACTGGTGTGAAAACAGACTAATAGAAGTATTGTTTCCCAAAGAGCAGCACATGAACCACTGCTGCTATGAGATAATTTTCAATGGACATCTTTACATGAATAATTTTCTATTATTTCTTCTTCTTTTGCAAAATATACAGAAAATAAGAAAACAAATAAATTCTCAGCACTTTGCCGAATTTTCTTTGCATTTCTATTTTGAAGAAAATAAACATTACATATAGAGTTAGAGACCTCTTTGTGGCTCTCCCAGATCTCATTCCTTTCCAGTCCTCCTCAGAGGTAATCATTATCCTAAATTTAGTGTTTATCATTCCGCTACAAGTTTTTAAACTACTGCTAAGTACATATTTATCAATATACAATATGTAGTATTGTTTTACTTGTCTTCAAACTTTATGTGAATATCATACCATATGTGTTACTCTGCAGCTTGTTTCATTCACTCAACATTTAGTTATTGATATTTATTTATTTAATACACTTGGCCTCTGTTCATGCATTTCAAATGCTGAACATCATTTCATTGCATCAAAATGTCACTAGTTTATTTATACATTCTCCTTTTGACTGACATATATATTACTTCCAATGTTTGATATTATAAATAATGCTGCACTTAGCATTCTGCTGCATGTCTTCTTGTGCACATGTGCTAGATTACTTCCAGGTGCAAACAAAGAAGCAGAATTGTGGATATAGATTATATGCATCTTCAACTTTACAAAATATTACCAAATTGCTCACTAGAATGTGTCCATTTCCATTTCCACCAGCAGTTTATAAGAATTCGCTTTTCTCAAAATCTTTAACCAACTTCTTAAGTTTTCCAATCTTGTGAGTATTTTGCAGTTTTAAATTTGCATTTCCTGATATTAGTGATGCTAATGGAGTTAAGTAAATGGCCAATAAACCCCTTTCATGGGGGTTTATTAGAATAACCCCATGAAAGGAGTTTATTGGCCATTTGGATTTCTTCTTTTGTGAATTGCTCATTATCCATATTAAAATTATTTATTTTTAAAATTTATATAGAGTAAAATTCACTATTTTTTGGTACATGCTATGAGTATTTGACCAATGCATAGAGTTGTGTAATTATCACCACAGACAAGATATATGAAATAATATCCCTTTGTAGTCAACCCCTTTCTTTTTGCACAATTCCTGGAAACAGCTGATTTCTTCTCCATCCCAATAGTTTTGTCTTATCCAAAATGTCATATAAATGGATTACACAACATGTAGATTTTGGGTATCTGGTTTCTTTCACTTAGCATAATGTGTTTAAGATTCCTCCATGTTGTTATGTATTTCAGTAGATTGTTCTTCTTTGTTGCTGAGTGGAATTCTATTGTATGGATGTACTACCATGTATTTGTTAATTTACCAGTTGAAGGGGTGTTTTAAACTATGAATAAAGTTGCTATGAAATTTTGCATATAAGTTTTTGTGAGGCATATGTTTTTATTTCTCATGGGATTGCTGGGTCTGAGACTAGGTAATTTATAAAGAAAAGAATTTTATTTAACTCGTTGTTCTGCATTCCAGGAAATTTGAGGACATGGCCTTGGCTTCTGGCCAAGGCCACATGTTACATCATAACATAGCAGAGAAGGTCAAGGGGAAGTGGACACATGCAAAGAGACAAAACCAACGGGCATCCTGGCTTTATAACAACCCACTCTCCTTGGAACTAATCGATTCCTGGATAATTAATCTAGTCTTGTGAGAGCAATAACTCATCCATTACTTCTAGAAGGGCACCAAGCCATTCATAATGGCTCTGCCCTCGTGAACCAACCGCCTCCCACTAAGCCCCACCTACCAACACTGCCACATTCAGGATAAAATTTCAGTATGACTTTTGGTGAGGGCAAACAAACCATACCCGATCCATAGAAGCTTGTGTAAATAATGATACGTAGTTTTCCTTTAATCTGTTAATATAGTAATTTATATAATTAGATTTCCCAATTCTGACCCATTCTTTCATTCTTGTGGAAAATGCTACCATGTTGAATTATAACAGGTTTTTATACACTGTTCAACTTCATATTCCTGTATTCTTTTTTTTTTTGAGACAGGAACTGACTCTGTCTCCCAGGCTGGAGTGCAGCAGATCAATCAAGGCTCACTGCAGCCTGAACTTCCCGGGCTCAGGTGATCCTCCCACCTCAGCCTCCCGAGTAGCTGGGACTACAGGTGTGTGTCACCATGCCTGGCTAATTTTCGTATTTTTTTGTGGGGATAAGGTTTCACTGTGCTGCTCAGGCTTGTCTTGAACTCCTAGGCTCAAGTGATCTGCCCACCTCAGTCTCCCACAGTGCTAGGATTACAGGTGTGAGCCACCACATCTGGCTGATATTCTTGTGTTCTGTTTAGGATACTTTGCACTCATGTACATGTGAGAATTTGATCTTATACTGTATATATTTCTATACCGAAATCATCTGGATTCGGTATCAAAGTCATATATAGGCCTCAGGGCATGAGCCGGGTATCCCCTCTCTTTCTAGTTTCTAAATCAGTTTCTATGAATAGTAACTATCTCTGCCTGATGGTTTTAGTAAAACTTGCTTGTATATCTTTAAGGCCCTGATATCTGTTTTGAGTATGGTAAAGGAGAAGACTTGCTCACATACTCAGTTTAATGATTACCAGTTTATTTAGGTTTTCTGTTTCTTAATCAGCTTGGTTTAGTAATTAATTAATTAATTTTAATCTTCACAACCTAATCGCATTTTTCTCTTCAACCTATAAATGTTTAAATGGCATTTCATTTAACATTGAATATGTGTTTGATATGTATTTTTGTTTGTGTTGCTGCCAAATATGCAGAGATTTTTATACACATGGGTTTTAATTTAGGAAAAAGATATTCTGTTACACATTGTATCTCATTCTGTGCCCTGCTTTTCTACTCAGCAGTATGTTTTAAAGATCTATTTAAGGTGTGGTAAGTGAATCTAGTGCGTTGCTTCTAACTGCTGCATTAGAACTTCATGAAACATTTGTGTGTACCATATTTTACCTGTCCACTTTTCTAATGAGGAACTTTCTGGTTACCTTTGTCTTCCTGCTGCCATAAACAATTCTGACGTGAATGTTTTGTCTGTGTCTCCTTATTGGCCTTTGTGAGACTCTTTGGTTTCTATCCTTAGTGAAACTGTTGGCCATATTGGTAATTTGACTGTGTACAGATCAGTTGCTGTCTATAATGGCTGCAACAGTCTACACTCCTACCAATGGAACAGAACTTTTGTTCTATTACCACATGCCTACATTTGTCATTTTATAACTTTCAGAATTTTGCCAGTCTAATAAGTGTGAAATGATACCTATGCGGTTTTAATTTTATATATCTGATTTTCAGTGATTTTGAACACCTTATCATATTTCTGCTACCTTTTTGAGTTTATTCTCTAAATTGCTTGTTCATATTCTCTATCCATTTTTCCATTGGGTGTGCTAGCTTTATCTTTCTGATTTGCAAAATGCCCTTGTATATTCTAGATATTAACTCCTTGTTTGTTTTTGAAATTTCAAAATTCTTGTCAGCTTCTATAATTCTATCATGTGATAATTTTGCCAGTGATGTCCTTAGTTGAATAGAACTTTGATATTTTAAAGTTATCAACATAATCAATGCTTTCTTTTGCATTTGTGCTTCTCGAGCTTTTTTGAGAAGTCCTCTCTGATTTGGAGGTCACAAAATATTTTCCTATATTTCCTTTTATTAGCACTATAGTTTTACTGTTCATATTTCCATCTTTAATCCAACTAGAGTATCTTTATATGTGGAGTTAGATAGGATCCTGATTACATTTTTCTCCATACAGTAAGCTGGTTTACCAATCTTTTTCTTCCATTGATTTGTTTTGCTATTATGTTCCATTTGTTCTATTTATTATCATTATTTAGAGACAGGGTCTCTCTATTTTCCCCAAACTGGACTTGAACTCCTGGGTTAAGCAGTCCTCCCACCTCAGCCTCTCAAGTATCTGGGACGACAGACACATGCCACTATGTAGGGCTAGCCTATTATTCTTGAGGTAACTCCATCATTGCCTTTATAGGGTTAACTTAGCTATTCATAGACCTTTATTCATCCATATAAATTTTAGGCCGGCCACGGTGGCTCACACCTGTAACCCCAGCACTTTCAGAGACTGAGACAAGTGGATCACCTGAGGTCAGGAATGCGAGACCAGCCTGACCAACACGGTGAAACCCCATCTCTACTAAATACAAAAAGTTAGCCAGGTGTGGTGGCACATGCCTGTAATCCCAGTCACTTGGGAAGCTAAGGCAGGAGAATAGCTTGAACCTGGGAGGTGGAGGTTGTGGTGAGCCGAGGTCGTGCCACTGCACTCCAGCCTGGGCAACAAGAGTGAAACTCCATCTCAAAAAAAAAAAAAAAAAAAAAAAAATATATATATATATATATATATATATATATATGTATTTTTTTAAATAAAGTTTATCAAGTTCCTCAAACAATTCAACTGGAATTTTGATTGGTATTGCATTAAACAGGTTAAATTGGTGAGAATGTTCGCAATAAGTTGTCCCATCCAAGAGTATGGACCATTTCTCCATTTATTTAAATAATATTTTATTCTTTTATTGGAATTTTTCTCCATAAAGGCATTTGTTACTTTTGTCTTTATATTATTTGTAATTTCTTTTTGCTATTGTGACAGTTTCACATTTGCATGTCTTTTCTAGCACATTATTACTGGTGTGAAGAAATGGAAGTTATTTTTGGCGATTGATATTTTATCTGGCAACCAACTTGAACTCTCATATTAATTCTAATACCACAGTTTGCCTGCTGAATCTGTTGCTGATGGTTTTTAGGTAGACTATTATATTTTTATTGCAAGTAATTGCAGGGTTTTGTTTGTTTGTTTGTTTTGCTTGTTTTGTTTTTGAGATAGTTTCTCACTCTGTCTTCCAGGCTGGAGTGCAGTGGCGCAATCACAGCTCTCTGCATTTTCAAACTCCAGGACTCCAGGGATCCTCCCACCTCAGCCTTCTGAGTAGCTGGGACTACAGGCATGTGCCACCACACACAGCTAATTAAAAATTTTTTTGTGTGTAGAGACAGGGTCTTGCTATATTGCCCAGGGTTGCTAGTGTGGAACTCCTGGCCTCAAGCGATCCTTCACCCTAGCTTCTCAAATTGCTGGTATTACAGGTGTGAGCCACTGCACCAGGCCCTTTCATTTTTCATTAATTATTTTTTTCTTTATATCATTGGCCATAACTGACAGTAATAGGTTAAAAGTTAGCAGTGATAGATGGGAACTGTGGTCTTGTTTCTGATCTCAAAGAGAATAAATCTGAAGTTTATTCATTGTTATAATATTTATTATAGTTTTTAAAAATACAAACTTTAACAAGTTAAAGAATTATCTTTCTGTTTCTCATTTGCTAAAAAGTTTCCTCCTTCCTTCCTTCCTTTTTAGGAAATACAGAAAAATTAATATCTATCCTTTATTGTCCACTTATGCTCCAGGAAATACGTTTTACATTTTACATGCATTATTCCTTTTTATTCTCACAGCCACCCCAAACAAGCGAATACTACTACTAACCCTACTTTACTCATGAGGGAACGGAGCCTCAAAGGGGTTAAATTTTAATACATTATCCAAAGAATGATGGGAAGCTGGTACTCAAACCTTGGTCAGGCTGACTTCACAAGCAGAATCTTAATGAAATGCAAGTATTGAAGTATTATTAAGTACCTTTTGTATAAAGCCTTAAATATTTGCAGTTACCTCGTCAGGTCTTCATTGGCTTCTTTTTACTGACTCTGAGTATCTTTAAATTTGCTGCAACATCCTGTCGGGGTCGCCATGGACTTCTGGTTCATTTAGCCAGCTTTGTTTCACCTGCAAACTGAGCTCCCCTTTCAATCTCTGGTCTTCTCATCATTGAAAAAACTCTAACTACCTGCACATTGACTGGAGAGATGGCATTAAATCACATTCACTTTTAAATTTTCTCACACTGGGCAGGATCAAACAACGTTTCATGGTTAAAACCAAAGGAAATTAAGAAGTCAGGATTTTTTATTTCTTTGCTTAAAATCTCTTTATATTTTAATGTATTTAAAATCTTTTATTTTGGAATAATTTTATATTGATAGAAAGTCGGAAAAAATGTACTGGGAGGTCCTGTGTACTCTTCATCCAGTTTCCCTCATGGTAACATCCTGTATCATGATACTATCAAACTAGGAAACTGATTTTGGTGCAATCTACAGAGATTATTTGAATTTAACCAGTTTTCTATGGTCTCATGGATACACATGTATGCACGTGTATGTAGGCCTATGTAGTTTTATCACATGTGTAGATTCAGATGACCAGTTTAGATACAAAACTGTTTCTAGGGTCCCCTTCATGGGACTCCTTCATAGCCACATCCACTCCTCTACCCCATCTCTAAACCCTAGCAACCACTAATCTGTTCTCAATTTCTAATTTTGTTGTCTCAGTGTTTATTTAAATGGAATCATACTCTATGTGATCTTCTGGATTGACTTTTTTCATTTAGAGTAATTCCCTGGAGATTCATCCAGGCTGCTCTACAAGTTAATTATTCATTCCTTTTTATTGTTGAGTGTCTCCCATGGTATGGATGTACCAGATTTTAATCATTCACCTGATAAAGGCCATCTGGATTGTTTCTAGTTTTGAGCTATTATGAACAAAACTGCTATAAAAATTAGTTCACCAGTTTTTGTGTGAAGATAAGCTTTCATTTCTTTGGGAAATTAACCGAGGCTAATTGGGTTTCCCTCCCTCCCTTCCTTCCCTCCTTCCCTCCCTCCCTCCCTTCCTTCCTTCCTTTCTTTTTCTTTTTCTTGTATTTGGGTCTTGCACTGTCACCCAGACTGGAGTGCGGTGGTGTGACCTCAGCTCATTGCAGCCTCCAACTCCTGGGCTCAAGCAGTCCTGCTGCCTCAGCCTCCTGAGTCATTGGGATTACAGGCATGAGCCACCGTGCCTAGCACTGGGTTTCTTTTTGATTATACATAATATTGAAAATCAGTAAATTTTTGATAGTCTTGAAAGAAATATATAATTTCCTCCTTCATCAATGTGAATAAATTATATTGATACATTTTTTGTTTTTAAACTGGACTAGAAATGTAGGTTGCATCCATTCTGAGTCATTGAATAGGGAATTCGTGCTTACTTTACAATCAATGTGGAGAGATAAAAGGTTTATGAGGAAAGTAATATTTTATGTAGATTGATCTGGCCATAGGTTTTAGGATGAATTAAAGTAGAAAAAGACAGGAGATAGATGATGGAGCCAGGTGAACAAAGACACAATCACTTTATAGTGAAAGAATGACGGTCAGGAGGACTAGGAGATTCCTGTTCTGATCTCATTTCTATCACTAAACTTGTTATATATGCCACCTTCATCAAGTCATTTAACTTGTTTTGTTTGTTTGTTTTTGAGACAGAGTCTCACTCTATTGCCCAGGCTGGAGTGCAGTGGTGCCATCTCGGGGCACAGCAACCTCAGCCTCCCAGGTTCAAGCAACTCTCCTGCCTCAGTCTCTTGAGTAGTTGGGATTATAGGCACCCACCACCACGCCCAGCTAATTTTTGTGTTTTTTAGTAGAGATGGGGTTTCACCTTGTTGCCCAGGCTGGTCTCGAACTCCTAACCTCAAGTGATCTGCCCGCCTCAGCCTCACAAAGTGCAGGGATTACAGGCCTGAGCCACTACATCTGGCCCATTTAACTTTTCTTGACTTTGATTACCTCATTTGTAAAATGAGTGATTTGGCCTGAATCCGTAAAATCCATGATTGCTTTCAAATCTGCAATTCTATAATTCCAGACCATGAGGGAACAGTCAGGGTTTTTCCACTGGGAAAGAAAAACAGAAGATGGACCTGATAAGCATCTTGAAGGTAAGAATCTACTTGGTTTAGTGACTGATTGAAGGTAGAGCCCAAGATGAACTTTCAAAAAGACTTCTAAACTTCAACGCTGGGTGACAGAAAAAGGGCAACACTATCAGTTCAACAAAAATGAACTCAGCAAGATAAGGTCATTTTGGTTGAAGGACTTTTTAAAGTTTAATTTGGATGTGTTTTGTCTGCACACAAGGGAGTTGTGTTATACAACTCCTGGAGGCAGTATTTATATGGTATTCTAAGTAAATGGCTCCCCTTCCTATGGGAGGTATATAGTATACCACCTGCACAGCTGTAAACAAGCCTTCACTGTGGACATCCAGGTGGAAATGTCCAAAAGATAGTTGGATATGAGTCTGGTATTTGCAAAGGAGTATGTGTGGGAAATGTTGGCTTGGAGTTAAGGAGTTAGTGGTAGACAATATATAGAGGCTGTACATTGAGAAAAAGTACATGCTGTGACTAGAAGCAAGCCGTTAGCTGTAATCAAATGTGTGATTTAGTTGGATTATTTCAATAAAACTATACCCAACTATTATAAGTGTTTATTTTATAATAGTTTATTTTGTCTCATTCTGTACATAATGTTGTATAAAAATCAAGTATAGCCTAATTATAGATTCTTCATGCCTGTAAAAGTCAGATGATTCTAAAATTAGCAAGAAGTTATACATCTGTGGGCCAAGCAAGTGGTTGAAAAGTGATAAAATAAATTTATTGCCCAACAGATGCATCCAAAAGTTTTACTTTATAAAAAGAGATTAGGTTATAAAAATGGGCAAAGATTCAGAGTTTCTTTTCTTCACATAAGATGAAGAGCTCCTCCTAAATTGTATTTATTCTTGAGTATTCACTGCGCAAATTGCTGTCAGGAATCTTTCTGGTTGATGGTTAGTCTGTGTTTGCGATGTTTTATCTCTAGGAAGGATGCCAGTCTGAGGATGAGTTATAAGATACAAAAATGAAACCTACTAAAGAGAGGACCACCTGTGTTACTTTTGAGTCAATCCAACTGATATTCTTGCTAGGAGATACATGGTGTCACTAAATAACTAAAAAAAATTGAACAAAGCAGATATATCTGAACCTGTATTTTCTAATGTGCATCAACCTTCAAAGTCAAAGTGTAATCCTTTTGGAAGATTTGTTTACCATTGCTAGAGACTGAATGTTGGTGATCCCCAAAATTCATATGTTGAGATCCTAACCCCCAATGGGATGATATTAGGAAGTGTGGTCTTTGGTAGGTCATTGGGTCATGAAGTCAGAGCTTTCATGAATGGGATTGATGCCCTTATAAAAGAGACTCCAGAGAGCTCATTTGCCTCTCCCACCATGTGAAGACACAATAAGGCACCCTCTCTGAACTAGGAAGCAGGACTTCATCAGACACTGAATCTGCTGTTCCCTTGATCTTGATCTTGGACTTATCATCTAGAACTGTAAGAAATAAATTTCGGTTGTTTTAAGCTGCCCAGTCTATGGTATTCTGCTATAAAAGCCCAAACAGAGCAAGATACCCATCTACTCATTAGTTCATGAAATCTTTAGCTGCTGAGCTGATATATGAACTATGCAAGAAAATAAATGTTACATTATAAACACAACTTATTTCTGCCCAAACTTTATTATCCAGCTTAATCACATTTAAATCAATAGAATGACTTTTTGCTGGTTTCCAAAAATTCCCTCAAAGAATTAAAATTTACCACCATCACACAAAGACATAAGAATAATACAATGGATTTTGGGGATTTGTGAGAAAGGGTGGGAGAGGTGTGAGGGATAAAGGACTACACACTGGGTACAGTGTACACTGCTCTGGTGATAGGTGCACCAAAATCTCAGAACTCAACACTAAGGAAGTTATTCATGTAACCAAAACCACTTGTTCCTCAAAAACCTATTGAAATAGAAACAATCATGTTTAATGGTAGTGTAGCTATCCTAGGAAAAGACCAACCCATTTTTATCACTCTTTATCACTGGCCCATCACAGATGACAGCTTTCTATCTTATGGAATTATTTGCACAAAGTATATATAAGGATGTATATTTGCAGCATTACTTATAACAGTAAAAAAATAAAATGATACAGTCATCTAGTTAATGCCACTGAATTGTACACCTTGACGGTTAAATGACAAATTTTGTTATATATGTTTTGCCATATTAAAAATATAGTAAAGAAACTAGTGAATTGTATACTTTAAATGAGTTCATTGTATGGTATGTGAAATATGTTTCAATAAAGATATTTTTAATTCCCCCCAAAAATAAAATTTATCACCATTAAGAAGATTCAAAACAATTATTCTTAGACCACGAAGACATTCTTGAAGTTCTAAAAATTTTTGGAGCAATAAGAGTATAATAGAGTCAGACAAGATGACTCCTTTGAAAGATTGTTATGTTTATACTTAAATTTAGTCACATTATTTTGTCATAATGATTGTGTGGATTGGGAGGAAGAACCTGTAAGTTGTATCAGGCAGACCTGACTTCAATTATTCATTTTACCTCTTAAACAAGTGTATGACCAGCTGTATGTATGTGTCATCACTAAGACTGTTTCATCATCTAGTGAATTAGAGATGGTAATAATACTTACATCATAGATGTTTTGTGGGAATCAAATCAATGAAAAGTAATTAGCATAGTGTTAAATACACATCATTTGGATACCAGATTATTCTGAGGAGATTCTGTCAGTGAGTCAGTCTGTTCCTGGAGACTTCTCACTGATGCCAAGGACAGCTTCTTTTGTGAAAGATAGAAGTCCTGGAAAAGTGAAAATTATCATATGGTAGCTCATGCTTCATGATTGGTTCTTGGGAATGATGAAGACTAAGGGCCATCCACACAACTAGGTAAGAATCAATCCCTACTTATTCAGCCAGTGAAGAAACTTGATCTTATTCTTTATTTAATTCCAAAATGTAGTAAAGAAATATTTATATTGCTAATGAAGACAGGTGCTGTCTAAACCTTAACTGAATTCTCATTTAAGGAGGACCTTGATTAGGCCCTTCTACATCAGTAAGTTCCTCCTGCCTTCTTTACAATGATAAATAGCCCATTAAGTGTTCCTTCTGACAATGGCTTTCCTCATTTATAGCGTCTTATACATTCAAAGAGCTGACACCTCATCTTGTATATTAATTTGATACTAATTATATAGTCAGTCTAAGCCTTCCTTTCCATGGCTTCTTCCCCAAGCTGTCTTCTTCCTGAGGGCCAGTTAAGGACTCAATTGCTGAGCAGACCTGCTAGACCTCACTTCAAAAGGTTTGTTAATCTCCTTGGAATCACCTCTTTGAGCTCACTCCTCTTGCTTTTCATATTCAGATTGGACTGCATTAGTCTTCCTCATTGCTTTGTAAGGAAAAGAGAGAAAGTTGGGAGTGGGTGGAGAAAGAAAGACACAAGATGGGGAGGAAAGGAGGAGGAGGTGAAAGAAGGAGATTACATAAAGATGGAAAAATAAGAGTTGTAAATAGGAAGAAACCGTCACTGCCAGAAGTTAAAGTGAATGGTTTATAACCTTTTAGAGGTCAAGGACCTTCTTTAAGATTCTTTGAAAACAATAGCTTGCCTACCCAGAAATATGCTTATATGCACATACATAGAAAATTTCACCTCCCATTTCAGAGAGTATACATACCTCATAAAGTGCATCCATAAGCCCCAGGTCAGTAGTCTACAACAATGACCTCCCATCACAAAATTCAGTCACACCATTTCCAATTTATGTGACACTGATTTGAGAATCATTTTGTGAAAATATCTGACTTATCTTACAGTTGGTTGATTTCCTAGTGTTCTGCATGAGATCTTCCTCTGTCCCCACATTCTTTGGGCTTACCCATTTCCCAGGCTTCCACTGCCCTCTCTATGAGTAGTTAACCATTTTTTTCCCTCTTTAGGAAACTTATGAAAGTTACAAAACCTCTATCTACAAACACACACATACACGTTTATAGTCTCAGTTTGGCACTCAATCTTTTAAGCACTCATGTGCCACCCAAAGTTCATCCATGGATGCAAGATTTGGAACTACTGGATTAGAGGGAACTAAATGTTTATTTATTAAGTGGATTCAAGCATGTGGCATTTTTACTGGGTTCCTAAATCTGTTCCATTGGTTAATAGAAACAAGGTGCTTGCTTGTTTGTTTTTAAAAACTATGTAATCCAGTCTCAGATCTTCCTGGCTTTGAGCTTCATTATGGAAATCTTGATTAAACCCCCAATGTTATAAACGTTAGTGGCTCACATGGAGCTCCGAAGAGCCCGATATAGTCCCCTAGACTCTTCAGGGCACTGTGAGTGAGCAGTTAGGTACAGGCCTTGGTCCATTGTGCTCAATTGAAAACTAAGTCAACATGTCTTATTACTATGTTAAATTATGATGGAAAATCAATCTCTTTCCATTAAAAATAGTCTTTTCTGGGTTAACTGAGTTCCTTTGGATACTTCTCAGTGTTTTAGAATTCCATCTCACCACACCTACCTCCTTCCCCTCTAAGACAGAGAAGAGGCAACGAGTTGACATGGACATCTTTGTGTGGGTCTTTATTGGCTTCTACAGTAATTTCCTCAACAATGCCCTCCCCAGTCATTGGGAACTATTCTGACATTTGATGATGAAGTCCAGGACTTGTGAAATACAAGGTCTACGCTCTCAGCTCATCTAGGCCCAGAGTTATTCACCATTCTGCTGACTTAGACTCACCTCTTCCCTTGTCTGCCTTTCAGGCCCTCTGAATCTCAACCACATCCTCCATCCAGCCCCAGAGTTAGATCGTCCACCTGCAGCCCTTGCCGTAGCGTCAACTTGCTCCTCATGGCAGCAGCCCCATGGGAGACCTGCTGGCTATAAACATCCAGCTATTTTCTATATCCTCCACTGGGAGCATGTGAAAATATCTGGATACATTTATGCCAGGTAAAAGCTGAGGGAGACTTGGCCCTCTCTTTGCCTGGATCTGCCTTGCATCCATTTTTCTTCTGTTATGATTATCTCTTGTTGGTGAGGGGGCACTCAGAAAGGTGATTGTTTTAGTCTATTTTCTGTTACTCAGAGAAATTTATAAAGAAAAGACATCTATTTCTCATAGTTCTGGAGGCTGACAAGTCCAAGAGCATGGCACCAACATCTGATGCAGGTCATCCCATGGCAGAAGGACAGAAGGCTGAAGCAAACATGTGAGACAGAGGGAAGAAATCAGGTAAAACTCACTTTTATTACAAATTCAGTCTCGTGATAACTAACCCACTTCTGCAATAAGGGCATGAATCCATTCATGATGGATCTGCCATCACCTAATCATCTCTTAAAGGCCCCACATCAATTAAAAGTCAACATGAGTTTGGGAGCAGACAAACATTTAAACCACAACAGTGGTGTCCCAGAGTTCCAAAGACCAAATTTGGAATAATTCCACTTTGTTTTTTATTTTCCCCCTAAACCTGTTGGAAAATGTCCCCAGATTCCACACTTAAGATAATAGGGCGCGTGGTGTGGAGGGGGGCAGACTTATCTATGGACTCTTCCACTTCCTTCGTGGCCTCTTAACCCTTTCTTTTTTTCTCTCTCTCACCTCTCAGAATGCTACAGTTTTGTTTCTGGATAGTATACCCTTCACTTACATCATCTCGAGTTCTCCAAAACTAGTAAAACTCTAGAATGCCAACTGGCCAGGCTCCGGGCTTGCCTTCAATCTCTCTCTCTCTCTCTCTCTCTCTGTCTCTCTTTCTCTCTCTCCTGCAGCTTCACTGCAGTACAATTTACACACCATAAAATTCACCCATTTAAAATGTACAGTTCAATGACTTTTTAGTAAATTTGGTTGTGTAACTATCACTGTACTTTTGGTTTTTAAACATTTTCATTATCCCAATAAGATCATTCATGCCCATGTACAGTTAATCCACTTTCCTACCTCCAGACCCAGGCAACCACTCATCTACTTTTGTCTCTTCGTATTTGCCTATTGTGGACATTTTCTGTCAATGGAGTCATATAATCTATGTCGCTTTGTGTCTCGCTGATTTTACTTAGCATACTGTTTTTGAGGTTCATCTACATTATAGCAATTATCAATATTTCATTCCTTTTTGACACTGAATAATATTTCATCATATGACTATACCACATTTTGTTTATCCATTCATTTGCTGATGAATGCTTGGTTGCTTCCATCTTTTGGCTATTATGAGTAGTGTTGCTTTGAACATTTATGTAAAAGTTTTTGTTTGGATACCTGTTTTTAATCCTTTTGGGTGTATACCTAGGAATGGAATTGCAAGGTCATATGGTAATTCTATGTTTAACTTTTTGAGGAACTGCCAAACTGTTTTTCATAGTGACTACATCATTTTACATTTCTACCAACAGAGTATGAGGATTCCAATTTCTGCTCATTCTTACTAACACTGTTTCTTTTTTATTATAGCCATCCTGGTGGGTGTGACAGGCTTGGTTCTTGCTATACAAAAGGAATTTAGAAATCTCTGACTCCAAGACTGCTGTTTTCCTGAGAAGTTCTCAGGGAATTAAACACTTAATTTGATAATAAAATCCCAGTTAGGACTACTTGTTTTCTATATGGTGTTGTCCATTCATTGAGGTACTGAAACCTGCTAATTTACTGGCAGTGGTAATGGAGGGTGTCCTAAGGCAAAATGATTTAAGAAGAATGAAAATGGTTGAATGTTTAAAAATATTATTCATGATATATTTGCTTTTGGATATGGATTGGGGAGAGGGAAAGACCAAAATTGAATATGACTCATAAAGCAATTTGGGAACATGAATGGGAAAAGATATCAAAGGTTATTTGGCCAAATAGTGATTGTGGGAGTTGATGCCAACTGCATTAAGGAAAAAAGATGACCATCTGAAGGCAGCAAAAATATGCCCAATTAGAATTGGCCTAGAAGAACACTAAAATGAAGGTCATTTAACAAAGACCTCTGGAAAAAAAAAAAAAAGGGACGAAAAAGTTAAGTCAGCAGGATTGCTAGGAAGTAAGCACTAGAGCAAAGGTGCTGTGTAATCAAATAAGAGACAGACTTTTCTGAACCTGGTCAGATAGTAGCTAAGATCAATTTCTCAAAATACAGAACATTTGTTCTAGATATAGGAAGGGCAAGTAAGGTCTTATTAGAACAGAGAGAAATTTAAATTAAAACCACTGAAAAGATCAGGGAAAATGAAGCCTTACTGCTGTCTAAGATAGTGATTTGACCTATGGAAGCCAAAGCTCCTGAGTTCTCAAGAGACACACCTTCAAAAGATGATCCCAAAGCTTAGATCTAAGCCACTACATTTTTGAGGAAGCTACCTATCTAGGGAGACCAGCAGCACAGTATATAGTAAGCTTCTGGCTCAGGCACAGTTTTAAATCCTAGCTCTACCATTTACTAGCTATATTACCTTAGGCATTGCATTCATTCTTCCTGAGCCTCAGCAACCTCATTTGCAAAACATATATAATAATATTTACCCCACAGGGTTGTTAAGTGATTAAATTATGTAGCATCTGTAAAGCTTGCAGCATATGGCAGGCACTCAGTATATGATACCTCTTATTATTATTACTATTATTGGCTGTAACAACAATGCTTTTAAAAGGGAGATGAGAGATGTTAGTAACTGGATACCACTGGCATTACTGAATTTGGATTTTATACAGTTAACAGCTAATTTATACTCAATACAGACAAAACTAGCAGGGGCCTCATCTAGAAGATAACTAGCAGGACTTGGGCTTGAGATATCACAGAAAACGTTCATGGAAGGCAGTAGAAAGAATATTCATTATGGGTGAATTTTAAAAAGCTGTTTGATCTTCAGCAAATCATGACTTTCTCTTTGAGCCATGGTTGTGTTACTGGAAAAAAGGTGGCCTCAATTCAGACCCCAAGGGGGAGGTTCTTGGATCTCATGCAGGAATGAATTCAAGGCAAGTCACAGAGTACAGTGAGAAGATATAGCTTATTGAAAGTGACTCCATTACAGAGTAGGGTGTCCTCAGAAAGCAAGGAGAATATGCCACCTTTAAGTTTTTCATATATAGGGTCCTTGTCTATGCAAAGGCTAAATTAAGCTGTACTTATGTGTGAGTGAGCAGACAGGATAACAAAATTTATTATTCTATTGATTTAAAAAAAACTATCCTTGATGTTTTACTGTGTATGTACATCAAAACATCTTGAAAACATTGTTTTGGGTATTGGGACAACTGAACTTTCTGTTGTTGTAGGAGTTTGTCCTTGTAGGCCTTACCAAACTTTTTTATTTAGCTGTAAACATCTTAGGACCGTGGGGGGTGACCAGCAAGGAATGTGCCTTGATAGTCTCGAGATGGAGTCTTTTGGTTATTTATTTATTTATTTATTCATTCATTCATTCACTCTGAGACAGAGTCTCACTGTGTCACTTAGGCTGAAGTGCAGTGGCGCGATCTTGGCTTACTGCAACCTCCGCCTCCTGGGTTCAAGCGATTCTCCTGCCTCAGCCTCCCGAGTAGCTGGGATTACAGGCACCCACCAACACGTCTGGCTAATTTTTGTATTTTTAGTAGAGATGGGGTTTTACCATGTTGACCAGGCTGGTCTTAAACTCCTGACCTCAAGTGATCCACCCGCCTCGGCCTCCCAAAGTCCTGGGATTTACAGGCGTGAGCCACTGTGCCCAGCCGGAGTTGGTTTTAAAATGATGTCACTCTGGCTTTCCTAGGCTTCTGTTTCCCTAATAGTGGGTATATAAAAGTTATCCTGCAATTGCTTGTGGACAGTGCAAAGTGCCCACAAGCAAAGGTGTGGGGCAGGGCGCCATATAGGACACTCCTTGCTGTCTCTAACACATCCTAAGCCTGTTTCCACCTCAGGACTTGTTCACCTCTTATTCTCTCCGCCTGAAACTCTCTTCCCTAAGGTAACACATGAATTGCTCCCTCACTTCCTTCAGGCCTTTCCTCAAATGTCGCCATCTCAGTGATGTTTTCCCTGACCATCCTACTTAAGGGAACCCCTAGCACACCGTACTTCCCTTTCTTGCTTATTTCCTCCATATCACTTTTCTTCATCTAACATACTGTCTAATGTCAGCTCCACAAGGGCAGGATTTTTCTCTTTATGTCCACTGCTGTATCCTCCCTGCTCAAAACAGTGCCTGGCACAGTGTGGTGCTCAAAAAATATTTCTTGAAAGAATAAATGATTTTATTCCATTTCAATGCTGTCACATGCCCAGGATCAATGGTTTTAAAATTAGAACAAAGGAGATGGGGAAAGGAAATGAATGTGAAAAGAAGAGTGAGGCAAAGCCTACCACAGAGCTCCTTCCTTGATATGTTGCCTGCAGACCCCCTGATGAGGTTTATAGATCAGTGGAAATATAAAAAAGGAACAGTTGATTTCCAGTCACAAGAGGCTGATCAAGGAAGTCTGGTCCAAGTATGGTCCACCTTTTGAGGTGATGTCTCCTCTGGTTTACTCTCAAAGTAAAAGTAGCAGATTGGCAGCCAAAAGGATACAAATGCACTAGGGATGCATTTGTAAAGACACTAGGGATAACTAAACCACTGACCCTGAATGAAAGCACCGTCAAAGTTGGGAAGTAAATAATTTGTATAGACACTAGGGATGGCCAGGTGTGGTGGTTCATGCCTGTAATCCCAGCACTTTGGGAGGCTGAGGCAGGCGGATTACCCAAGGTCAAGAGTTCGAGATCAGCCTGGCCAACATGGTGAAACGCTGTCTCTACTAAAAATACAAAAATTAGCCAGGGTGGTGGCAGGCGCCTTTAATCCCAGCTACGTGGGAGGCTGAGGCAGGAGAATCGCTTGAACCCAGGAGGCGGAGGTTGCAGTGAGCCGAGATCGTGCCATTGCACTCCAGCCTGGGGGACAAGAGCGAGACTTCGTCTAAAAAAAAAAAAAAGACACCAGGGATGACTTGACTGCTGACGACCTCCCGTGTATCTCTCACAGTCATGCCTTAAGTTCTGTAGACTTGGCATCCCACACAGAAGGAAATCTCTACCAGGTTTGAGAGTTAAGAACTTTGGTTTCCTGTATTTTACACCCACCTCCCTCCCCCTTATTCAGCATCCAGAGACAACTCGTTTTACTACAGAAGGCAATAATTTCCCTATTCAGAATGTCATGTCACCAAGGCTCATGTTCTGTGCTGGGGCCTTGAAATTCTTGCTGTGTCAGCCTAAGAGTAGTCTCTATTTTTCTGTGCCTGAACTACAGGACCTAGTTTCCATTTTGGTCCTCACTGAGGCCTGCTCTGGTCAGGTCTGGCCATGGCCAACCACACCAGTCACAGGTGGTGTGTAATATCACATTGGCAGAGCATCAGAAGAAAGGCAGCACAGTCTCACAATACATGAAGAGTAGGCTTAAGAAGCAGGAGCCAAAATTGATGTAATGGAAGATAAAACTATCAACATGGTGATCCAATTGAGAAGTGTCATTATGCGAGATGAAAAGGTGAAAGAAGAGCCAGCAGAGTTCTTGGCTTTTGTTTGCAGGAGAAGATGATACTAAACAAAATTGATTCATAGAAATATAGACATCATAAAATGAAAGGACCATCTGGATGTTTGGGGAGCGTGTCAATAGGAAATTATAGGACTGATCTCGAATATCCTAGTGCCAGTTCTCAATTCATTGTGTCTTCATTTACAGCATTAGGCCTTCCAGTGGGGACCTCTGGCATGGCCCTTAGGAATTAGTCAGAATGCAGGATGCCACAAAAGAAGGGAAAGCTGAATATGACCAATACAGAATTATTGTATACTTTTGAGTTTCAGTGCTTTAAGTTTAAGAAAGTGGGAGATAGTTAATGGGGTTAGCTTCCAGCCCACCCACCAGTCCCTGTAGCAACAAAAGCTCATTAAGTGTCACACAAGATCCTTCTCAGCCAATGTTATGAAAGAGGAAAAAAAAAAACAAAACAAAAACAGCAAGCCAATGCACATAAAGAAAGTTTATAAGAGTCTTATTAAAATAGAGTGAAGGTATGAGTGTAAAGAACCAAAAAAAAGAAAAAAATCATAATTTAAGTGATGAAAAATGGTGGACACGTGAATAGGTGACTCATATCTTAGAGATGTGGTAGATTAAGTAGTGAAAGGATAACGGAAGAGTACTGGAGAGTACTGACTTAACTAGGAATTTATATACACTGCCTATGGGCTTATTATTGAGTTTGTTTCTGGGGAATTTACAAATATAAGTTTTTATAATAAAGGAAAAGATGTCCTTTCCTATAGTCATAGTTTTAAGCAGTGAACCAGGAACCAGAGACATGGTTTTAAATCACTGATTCCGATGAAAGCAGTGTCAAAATTGGGAGGTAAATCTGGTTAGGTTAAGATTCTTTTTGGTTTTCTCTATATTTTCTTATGAGTATGTGGTGCTGAAAGGGACATGGCGGGCAATGGAAGCAGGAGGGCTGGCTTTCTTAGACACCCTGTCCCTGGGATTAATTTCATATGCAAAAAAAAATTCCAAATCAAACAGTTACATGGAATGTACTGAAATGCAGAGAAAACTGTTAATCAGCAATAAAAAATAATGAAAGTAATTTTTAGAAACAACATTGTTTTCAACAACAGTATGGTGTGAGGGAAGAACATTGCCTGGGAATCTAAGCCAGTTCTATTCTGAGGTCTGTCACTGCCACGCACAGCAGAGGACCAACATACAACGCCCCTCCTGAGCCTAAAAGGCCATGACAAGATCAAAATAAAGGGAAACCTGTATTCCCACAGAATCCAGAGATGGGAGCCATCCAAATGACAAAGACTTTGCATGATTCCAGCACAAATATCCTACTTGTTGCCTAGTGATATTACGAGTGAAGTATCCCTATTCCCACTTTATTAGGAATCTTACACTGTTGATTTTCCCTCTTCCCTGAATCTTCCATTTTCCCTTGTTTTTTGGCTCATTTCCATTGCCATTTAAAGTGACTCTAGATTCTCTCATCTTAATAAACGCTGACAGGATCCCAAATGCCTCTTCCATATCACTGCAATGTTCAGCATGAAAGAAAGATGGTGCAGATATAAGATAAATCTAAGATAAATGAGGTTAAGTAAAAACCTTGTAGTACTAAATCTGAATGTGCAAGTAAAGTTCCTATTATCCAAACTGAAGAACTGAAGAAAGGAAAGACTTCCTGTTCCTTCATTATAGTCCCAAGCTCCAAGCAGTGACCAAAGAACCACTGGTATGATTTTGTTATATATATATATATATATATATATATTTGACATAGGCTCATGCTCTGTCACCCAGGCTGGAGTCCAGTGGTGCAATCATGGCCCACTGAAGCCTCTAGTTCCCAGACTCAAGCAATCCTCCTACGTCAGCCTCCTGAGTAGCTGGGACTACAGGCGTGTGCCACCATGTTTGGCTAATTTTTCTTTTTCTTTTTTCTTTTTTTTTTTTCACAATGTGAGCTGGGCTAATCTTGAACTCCTGGGCTCAAGAGATCCACCTACCTCAGCCTCCAGAGCTGGGGCTATAGGTATGAGGCACCATACCTGGCCAGTATGGTTTTAAGCCAGTGAAAGTAGCATCTATGTTGGAAGGTGGAGCTGGTTAGATTTGCACGATTCTTAGTTTCCTCTGTATTTTCCTATGTTTCTTTTGTGATTCAAGGTACATTTTCTTTGACTGTGATTAAGGATTGTGTGGTTCATGGGAATATAAAGTAATGAGACCTGTTTTCCCGTAAGACAGATACATTCACTGAGGAGTTTATATGCTTTGCTCTGAGATAATATTTGTACAACAAAAAACCTGAAGTGGTCCCCAAAGTGTCAATATTTTAGTCTGTGCCAAATAAGATAGCTGAATAAACATAACTGAAGTAACCAAATACTGCCAATTTTATAGCAGCATACAGGCATGTCCTGATTGTGGAGAATAACAGGTATATTCTGTTATTTACTGTTATTAAACGCTAATAACTGCAAACCTACTCTTTTACTTGGAAATCAAAAGTATGTGTCTATGTCTAGATATTTGAGTTTAGAATTATCTCCCAGTTAGGTCTTTAATAATGATCACTCTAAATCCTTATGTCATGCTATCTCCATCCTCAAGTGTAACTAAATCACAGGCACATTTTTCATAATTAACCACATTTGAAAATCCTGATGCAGAGCAGATAACATATATTCCTGTTGACAAAATATCAGGTACAATATAGATCAGAAATATACATTCCCAGATTTTATCCCAGAAAATACATGAACTCAAGATGGAGAGCTACCACTTCAGGATTTTTTTTTTTTCTAATTGTCTTTGCAAAGATTGTATGATGTATGATGAAAAGTTGAAATGTAGTGTAATCTACATTATAATGTATAGTTTCCTCTTTAAGAAGCAGTTTATACATTGGCAACTGGGGATAGCTATCATAAGTTAGAGTTCAGTATGTGTGAAAGAGAATTAGAAAAAAATACTAAACTTATGTGACTGAATCACTTCCACAAAAATTTGGAACAGCCTTGATTAAACAAGAATGAACCAAAACTATAAAAAGTGAACTCAGAGACTTGAAAGTGGAGATTTGTAAAGGCCAGAACTAAATAATTATTATTGTGTCTTGATGCAGTCGCTAAGAATTTTATTGTGTATAATTTTTACTTCAGTGTTGAACAGTCATTGTGATAGGAAGAACTTCAGTTCTCAACACTTTTGCTTCATCAACGATGAAATAAAACAAAGTTTGTGCTATCTTGGTTTTTGGTTATAATAAAACTATTCAAACAGTTTTTATATGTTTATTATTTTCCATCTATTTTTCTGCATGCTCCTCTGTTCATATGATACTGCCTCAGTCAGGCTCGGTGAAATCAGTGAACTGGCCAGGTCAACAAGGCCTAGAACTGGACCAAACACAGGAGGATAATTCAGGAAGGTAGAGAGGAACATCAGGAAGATGAGGTAGTAAATTACAGGAACTCAGCCACAGACATTAAAGTTAACATACAACACTCCCATCTCTAGGACTCTGATTTTGGACGAGTCATGGCGAGACTCTAGTTCTGTAGAAACTGAATGTCAAGCAGAAACTCGTAC
Organism: Macaca fascicularis; assembly: GCF_037993035.2. NCBI lineage: Eukaryota > Metazoa > Chordata > Mammalia > Primates > Cercopithecidae > Macaca > Macaca fascicularis. The sequence continues at coordinate 121,784,022 of NC_088395.1, read as the reverse complement.
ATAAAAGAAAGAATATCTGTGGGAACTGGAGTGCAACTCAAGCGGATTTATTAATAGCAACCAGATCAGAGTGCTATTACCAGAACAAAGTGCAGAAATAGTGCAGGGCCATCAAACAGGTTGACTTTTATAGAGAATGGATGATAGGTAGAGTTTCTTATGTTTTCACTGCCTGTGACCTGATTTTTACCAGAACTTGGAGCAAGGCTAATCCTACCAATAGGATTACGTGGCCCTGATTACAGTGTTGGAGGCCTGCTAGGCAGAATTAGGCAGATCATTGTTCACTAAATAAATTATAGTTTGTTTAAGTTTAGTACAGGAGTTGCAAACTATGACCTACTGCTTGTTTTTGTATGGCCCATGAGCTAAGAATGATTTGTACATGTTTAAGTTGCTAAAAAAAAAATAAAAATGAATAATATTTTGTGACATGTGAAAATTTTATGAAATTCAATTTCAAGGTCCATAAATAAAGACTTATTGGAACACAGCCATGCGTATCTGTTTTCATATTGAATATGGCTACGTTCATGCTATAATGGCAGAGGTGAGTACTTGTGACCAACACCCTATGGTCTGGAGAGCCTTAAATATGTACTGTCCAGACCTGTACAGAAAAAGTTTGCCTAACTTGGTTTAGTGTATAAAGTCGGTGGATATACAGAAATTTCATAGCACTATATTTAGGGCCTGATCATGTTTAATTCTTTAAGAAGTTGCATACAACTCAGGGTAGAAATAAAAACCATAGCAATTGATGAGTATGATGTTTTGTGACTAAGAATTGACAAAGAGAAGAATTAAGTGAAACAAAGTATAATAGGTAGCCTTTCCTAGCCCTGCTCTGACAGAGGCTAGGACTATTCTGCCTCCTACATCGAGTGGGCCAAATCCTGCCTACAACCAGCAGGATACTAGGCATTCTCTCCTGATGGTGGGCATGATAAAATAGACATGATCCCCCAGGCACCTTTATCTCTGTTGTGTGTTCACTGAACTGCCGCCTCTTCTCTGACCACCCATCCCCCTCTAGTGTTGGGTTACCTTCTGTGATTGACTTTTTGCCTTAGTTTTCTTATTAGGGTTCTCATTCCCACTTTGAGGCTAGAACTAATCCTCATTTCCAGCCTGATTGACTAGGACCCTGATTCTCTAAGAAATCCTTCCTACTCCCATTGCCCCTGGGAGCTGGATCCTGTTTTGTATAGCTTCCTCCTTTAGCTGGCACTTTGCTGTAATCCAAATAGACCATCTGGGATCAGTTCTTGGCAGCAAATGTTTGGTTCTACTGCTTTCCCTTACCCAACTCCAGGACTTGATCAACCTTTGAATAAAGCCCATTTGTCTCATCCTTTGAACTTTGATTTGACATGCCAAATGCAACCTTTTTTTCTTTTTTTAAATGTTGTGACAGGGTCTTGATCTGTCACCCAGGTTGGAGTGCAGTGGTGTGATTTCAGCTCACTGCAGCCTCAACTTCCTGGGCTCAAGCAATCCTCCCACCTCAGCCTCCCAAGTATCTGGGAGTACAGTCATGTGGCACAACGCCCAGACAATTTTTAAATTTTTTATAGAGGTGGGATCTCGCTATGTTGTACTGGCTGGTCTCAAACTCCTGGCCTTAAACATTCCTCCTGCCTTAGCCTCCCAAAGTGCTGGGATTACAGGTGTAAGCCACTGCACCTGGCCCCAAACACAATCTTGAAGGTACATTCCTACAACCAAGTTAGTCCATGAAATTTCAATCCAGCCTTTTCTAAGATTCTGTCCTACTCCTTTCCTCTTCTTCCTTTTGCTGAGGTCCCAGCATGCATCATGGTCTAGTATACATTTATTATACTAACCAACAGATCATAGACAATTAGAGCTGGAAGGAATCTTACAAGTTATAGATGAGAAGACCAATTTAGAGGTCCACAAAGGGGAATATACATATCAGTTCATAACAAACAAGGAATAAGTAGACCCACATCCTCCAAGAAGTGCCTTGGAAATAAAAGTTAACTAGTTAACTGCCTTCAATGAGTCAATTTTGAATTTATTTATTTTTGACCCATCATAAAGAAAAGCCAAAAAACAAAAGCGGGAAAAATCAAAATGACTGTAATAAGTCTGTCCAAAAAAGGAAAAGGAGAAAGAGAAGGAGGAAACCCATAATTTGAGGCTATATGTAAATAGAATTAGTTTTGCCAAGATGTCTCATTGTCTACCACTCCAATTCCCCTTTCCATTTCTGACAGTTGTCTCTTGGATTCTGTGTGACTACTTTAATGCCTAAATCTTTACAAGGAGAATCTCCAAATAAAATCTCAAATTATACTTGCTTGGTTACATTTGATTTAATGATCTGAACGGCACAAGTACTGGCCAACCAAAAAGGAATGAAAGGAGCACTGCGGCACTTATGGCAATTTCGCAAGGGAATCAGATAAATATCCCTTGCTATCATGGGAAAACAGTGGTGGAGTTAGGGTGGGAGTGGGGATTTGTATAGAGTCTTCCCTGGCTAATTACTCAGAATTATTTCCCTGTAGAGGCAGTGTCCATCTTTTGCATGTGGCTGCTGAAGCGAATCACAGCATAGCAGGTCCAATCAGTTAAGCAATCTTAATGATCAATGCATTTTCCCTCTGCGTTCATTCTGCTGTGAACTAGATCGTGAAGATCGCTACATCAATTTAATCAACCATGCCTCAAGATTCAATGTAGCTATTGCATGTAGATTTTTAAAATGTTTGTTGCAACAACTCATGCCTCTCCCTGTCACTTATTAATATATTAAAAATTTAATAGCTCTCGACTGGCTAGAGTAGAATACATTTATATTATCCAGCACATAGTAAGCCTAATAAATATTTGTTGATAGCATTTAATGACTAACTCTACAAGTCATAATAGGATAATATAGACATTCATTTGGAAGTAGAGTATGCCTTAGATTAGGCCAGTGGTTCTTAACAGGAATGATTTTGCTACCTGCTACCAGGGGACATTTAGCAATGTCTGGAGACATTTTTGGTTGTCACAACTAAGAATGGCACTGTTTTCTGGCATTGATTGGGTAGAGGCCAGGGATGCTGCTATATATCCTAGAAAGCACTAAATGTACTAGACATCCCCTTTAAAAGAATTATCCTGTTCAAAATGTCAAGAGTCTGAGACTGAGAAATCCCAGATTAGGCAGATAATAGACACTGAGAAGTTTGACTTTTTAAAAGTAGATGAGGAGGAGTGAATGGGCAGAGCTCAGAGGAATTTAGGACAATAAAACTACTTATGGCAATACAATGGTAGATACATGTCATTGTACATTTGCCAAAATCCATAGAATGCACAGTACCAAGAGTGAACGCAAATGTACACTATGGGACTCTGGGTGGTCATGATGCCTCAATGTTGGTTCGTTGATTTTAATGAATGTACCACTCTGGTGCCAGATGTTGACAGTTGGGGAGGCTGCGCATGTTGTAGTGGGCAGGAGGTATATGGGAACTTTGTACTTGCTGCTCACTTTTGCTGTGGACCTCAAACTGCTCTACAAATAAACCCCTGTTAAAAAAAGGAGATGAAGGTTCCCTTACATCAACTGTTTAAGAGTCAGTCTGTAAGAAGCAACAACCTCTCCTCTTCATCTCTGTCATCTGCTAGGTAGCTGTGAAGCAGAAACCAAGCACATGCCCAAGCAGTGTTTGCAGACCTGGAATCCATGGTCATTGACGAAGTTCGCTCTGGCACATACCATGAGCTCTTCCAATCTGAGCATCTCATTATGGGCAAGGAAGATGCTGCCAATAACTATGCCCGAGGGCACCATTGGCAAGGAGATCATTGATCTCATGTTGGGCCAAATTCATAAATTGGCCAACCTGTGCACAGGTCTTCGGGGCTTCTTGGTTTTCACAGCTTTGTCAGGGGAACTGGTTCTGGGTTCACCTCCTTGCTCATGGAATGTCTCTCTGTTGACTATGGTAAGAAATCCAAGCTGGAGTTCTCCATTTACCCAGCCCCTCAGGTTTCCACACCTGCGCCAGAGCCCTACAACTCCACTCTAACCACCCACATCATCCTGGAGCACTCTGGTTATGCTTTCATGATAGACAGTGAGGCCATTTATAGCATCTGTTATGGAAACCTTGATATTAAGCACCCAACCTACACTAACCTGAATAGATTCATAGGTCAAATTGTGTCCTCCGTCACTGCTTCCCTGAGATTTGATGGAACCCTAAATATTGATCTGACAGAACTGCAGACCCATCTGGTGTCCTATCCCTGCATCCACTTCTCTCTGGGCAGCTACCTCTGATATGGTTTGGCTCTGTGTCCCCACCCAGATTTCATTTTGTAGCTACCATAATTCCCATGTGTTATGGGAAAGACCTGGTGGAAGATGATTAAATCATGGGGGTGGGTCTTTCCAGTGCTGTTCTCATGATAGTGAATAACTCTCACAAGATCTGATGGCTTTTAGAAACTGGAGTTTCTCTGCACAAGCTCTCTCTTTGCCTGCTGCCATCTGTGTAAGATATGACTTGTTCTTCCTTGCCTTCCACCATGATTGTGAGGCCCTCCCCAGCCATGTGGAGCTGTAAGTCCAATAAACCTCTTGCTTTTGTAAATTGCCCAGCCTTGGGTATGTATGTCTTTATCAGCAGTATGAAAACAAACTAATACACCCTCATCATCTCTACTGAGAAAGCCTACCATAGACAGCTTTCTGTAGCAGAGATTACCAATGCTTTCTTTGAGCAAGCCAACCAGGCGGTGAAACATGACCCTTCCTATGGTAAATACATGGCTTGCTGCCTGTTGTACCATAATGATGTGGTTCCAAAAGATGTCAGTGCTGCCATTGCCACCATCAAGATTGAGTGTACCATCTAGTCTGTGGATTGGTGCCCCACTGGCTTCAAGGTGGCATTAATTACTAGCCTCCCACTGTGGTGCCTGGCAAAGACCTGACTGAGATAGAGAGCTATGTGCATGTTGGGCAACAACACAGCCATTGCTGAGGCTTGGGCTCACTTGGACCACAAGTTTGACCTGATGTATTCCAAACATGTCTTTGTTCACTGGTAAGTGGGTAAGGAAATGGAGGAAGGAGAGTTTTCTGAGGCCCGTGAGGACAAGGCTGCCCTTGAGATGGATTATGAGGATGTTGGTGTGGAGTCTGTTGAAAAAGAGGGTGAAGAAGAAGAATACTAGAGTTAACACAGCAGAGGCAGGAGAATCGCTTGAACCTTGGAGGCAGAGGTTGCAGTGATTCAAGATTGCGCCCTTGTACTCCAGCCTGGGGCAACAAGAGCAAAACTCCGTCTCAAAAAATAAAAAACAAAAAACAAAAAAACAAAAACCAAAAAAGAAACCAGCACAGATGCTGCTTTCACAGGGAAGCTTATTCTGTTTTAAACATTGAAAAATTGTGGTCTGAAGAGTTAATTTGTATGCAGCAGTGTATGCTCTCATATACAATTACTGACTTAGGCTTTAAAACATGTATGCTGTATTACAGAGTGAAGCTGTTCATTTCTGTGATGGATTTTAAATAAAGTATTGCTTGTCTTTTTTTAAAAAAAGTATATGAAGTAGTTGGAGATAGAGTTTTGGTTTTCAAAAATTAGTTTGTCTTCATTCTAAAATATTTTGGAGAAAACTGAAGACATGTTGAAATATTTACCTTATGTTTCAAAATGGCATATGTCATGTGACATATTTTCTTTAACTTTTCTTTCCATGTAGTTTTTTTTAAAGTCATTTTCATTAACCACCTTAATTACAACCAATTTCAAATTGCACTTGTGGTACTCTCAACATGTATGATTGTCCCACTTCTAAGCAGGTTTAAGGAGACCCTGCTTGCAATTTTCGTCCTTTACTAGTAGCAAGGGAGAGCTGAAAAGGAGCTTTCAATAGGCTGTGTTTTACAATGTATGTAGAGCAATGACAAATTCACTTAAATCCAGTATCAGGTTCTAAAAATATCTGTGATGCAGGGAGGGAAAGAAATAGTTCTGGTAAAAGATACTTCAGTCTGCTGCCTGCTAAATATACTGGGAACAATACTGTGTACTATCTGCCATAGCCAAAATTCCATTCACAAAGTGAAGAGTAGCATGATCTACAAAAGTCATTTCCAATAGACCAGTAATAGCCTCAAGGATATGAAAAACTTCAAACGATCTTATTTTTAGCATACACTTTTTGAATTAGTGAATGATGTTTAATAATAAACATTTTTAACATTCGCTAGTGTTTTTCCTATTTTTTCTTTTGTCAGCCTTCTGTAGTTAAACATAAGGTACTGTGACAACAAAGTGCCAAGATTATAAACCCACGAAAATGCAGAAAATTCGCCAAACTCTTTAAGAGTAATAGTGCATATCTCAAGCTTTATGTCTAACCTATTAAAATGATGAGGAAATAGTTTATCCAAGAATCAACATTATTTACCACATAGCATTTAGACCTGTAAGCTATTATCATAGCCCATATATCATTGTGACTTTTATGAAAAGATAAGATTTTTAGCTTTTCATTTTGCCAAGTTCAAATCCCTAACCTAATATTTCATTTCCAGGTATTTTTTTCAGTACCTAGAACTATAGTCTATTATCACAGATATACTTTATGAATAAGTAAAGCTTTACTTCCTCCACTGAACTCCTCAAGGCCAGGAGCCATGTTTTATTCATCCAATATCATGATGTTTACCTAGTGTACTTCCCTGGCACCACAGAAGGTGACCAATAAATATATATTGAGTTTTATTGACTACATGAATATTAGCTACTTTTAATTGTTGATATGTGAAAAATGAGATTTCAGGTAGTTACACTAAATACACCTTATTCTTGGTTTCACTTAAATTTCATGTTTAGTTTAGATTTTCAGGAAACAAGAAAATAAACAATTTTCTCAAATATAAGTAAAAGTTCCTAACCTATGCTCTGCAGATTTTTTTATTTGAAAAAAAAGTTTGATGAAGGGTAGAGATAACCTAAGATTTTTACCATATTAATTATTAGATAGCTAGCAGCACAGTAACTTCATCAATGTGAAGCCTATGCAGGATCTGTAAACTCATGCTATATTACCCAATACTTCTCTAACTTAGTACTACATGATTATCAAGATTATCCCATTCACCTATCTAATGTCAATCCAGTTTCTTCAGTTATTTCTGATAAGACCACCAAGGTCAGCTGGAATTGCCATTCTCGTGTCTCAGCCTCCAGGTAGATGGGATTACAGGTGCCCGCCACTATGCCTGGCCAATGTTTTGTATTTTTAGTAGAGATGGGGTTTCACCATGTTGGCCAGGCTAGTCTTGAACTTCTGGCTTCAAGTGATCCGCCCACCTCAGCCTCCCAAAGTGCTGGGATTACAGGCATGAGCCACCACACCCAGCCAAGAGCTTTAATTTCTAAAGTGATGTAGGGAAAATACATTTTCCTTTACTGAGCTAGAATGTGGCATATGTTTACAATTCCATGCCTTTTAGGGAGTTAATACCACAGTCTGATGTACAATTTAAAACCTCAATGACAGCTGAGCAAAAGCCACTCAAGACAGAGAATCATAAGTTCTAACTTCACTCACATTTCCAACTTACTGTATGATACAGAATCTTATTTTTCTTTCCTTAGCTGTGGAAGGAGGAAAACCCTGAACTAGTTTTCCACAAATGCTATCAGAAGTGAGATTGATAGCAATTCTCTAATTTTAATTCATAGGGAACAGAGTATCAGTGGATCCTGTGTTCTCACCCTTTCTTTCAGAGGTATAAAAGAAACTTGATCTGAAAGCTGAAAGTAGATACACAAAGATCGATCAACCAAAACTTAAATACCTGATCTACAACAACAAAGAAGTTGAGTATTATTCACTTGAGAGTAATTGCAGCTTCTCCCTGAATGGAGACATTTGCAGTTATATTTCATGGAGACAGTGCAAGGTTTGTTTCTTTTAATTCAGTGATCCTTAAATTTTAGTTGTGCATAATAATCAGTCAGGAATTTATTATAATGCAGAGATTCCAGGTCCCTACCTCTGAAGATTCTGATACAGAACCAGTATTTAAAATTGGGAGCTAGCTCTGTCCTCAAAAGGAGACTTTTAAGTGTTTTTTTCCAAAAATCGAGACACAATTCATATACCATACAAATTCACCCATTTAAAATGTACAATTCAAATTTTTTAGTATATTCACAGTGTTATGCAACCATCATCACAATCTAATTTGGAATATTTTCATCATCTCAAAAAGAATACCCATACCCATTATCAATCACTTTCATCCCCATGCCACACTCCCCATTCAGACTCTGGCAAACGTTAATCTGCTTTCTGTCTCTTTAGATTTGCCTATTGTGGACATTTCTTATAAATGAGATCACACAATATGTAGCCTTTTATGTCTGGCTTCTTTCACTTACCATAGTGCTTTCAAGTATCGTCCATGTTGTATAGATGTATCAGTACTTAATTCCTTTTCAGTGACAAATAATACTCCATTGTATGGATATGGCACGTTTTATTTATCCATTCATCCACTGATGGGCTTTTGGGTTGTTTCCACTTTTTTGACTATTATGAGAAAGCTCTTATGCACATTTGTGTTCAAGTTTCTGTGTGGACATTGTTCCTAAGAGTGTGTGTGTGTGTGTGTGTGTGTGTGTGTGTGTGTGTGTAACTAGAGGGCTTATTAAATTGAGGGAACATCTCTAGTCAAATGCTTTTGTAAGTAGCTGTTGGTGAGCTGTAAGAAAATGATGACCAGAGTAACCCACTGAAGTACTGGCTAGTGACCTGTGAGGGTTAAAGGCTTTCAGGGGAGCTTTGATCATAGAATAGCTAGCGTTCTGTGGCGGCTGGAAAAAACAAAACAGAGATCAAAGAGAAAGAATGCAACATTCAACTCTCATGGATATAAAAATATAGAAATGAGTGACTGTAAGAAGCAAAACAGACCTCCACCTAAAGTCTGATCTCATCTGCCTTCTGACATCGTCAATAGCATGGTTTATTATAGTGAGTTTAAAGCAATGGTTGCAAAATCAAAATGCTGTTAACCAGTTTATTGTGTTAAAGAAAAAAATCAAAACACTTAAGAGGAAACTGATTCCTTAGAACAAGAAATGAACCTAAATATAAAGAAATAAGCAGAGAAATGCTGTTATGTTTCTTTTCTCCCTACATATCCTGAAAATCCAGTGTGCAATACAAAGTCTAAGCCACACTGTGCCGTTTGTTCACATCTGCCTTTCAGCTCTTCCTTGTGTCATATGTGAAGCTTATGCACAACTCTCTGGGTCAAACCATGCCTAGTTATTCAACCTTGTAAACAACCCCTTAAGTGTTCGAATGGATTAAATCTATGATGAAAGTCCAAATATCGTCCACAAAGATTTCACTACCAAAATGATCTAATCACCAGAACATAGACTTCATTATTTTTCCTATAATTAAAAAAACATGATAGTGAATTTGATTTATCAGAATCTTGTTCAACCATGTTTCATAAATAGCTGCAAAATCCATCATCTTTAATTAACTCTTTCTCCTAACTGCCTTAACCTATTGCAAGACAACAAGCAGGATTAACTGCAAATAAACTGATTTAATTGCAGAAAAATATTAATTTTTAAAAATCTCTCATTTTAAATAATATTGGCTAATCCTTAGGTTATCTCCAATACTTGATATAGAGTTCTTTAATAGACAAAAGTAGGCTATGGGGATCTTTTCTCGATTTATGAGAAATTAGTAATAAGGAAGAAAATAGCTCTGTTGATTTATCAATCTAATGATCAGCAGCACTGATTACCAAAGGAGACTAAAACATGATCTTTGCCCCCAAAGAGTCAATTCTCTTGCTGAGAAAAGCAAGACATACGCAGGAAAGAATTTGAGAATACCATAATATATTACGTTATTTCTGCCAAAAAATTCAGACATAGGAGAGATAAACGTGGGCTCAAATAGTTAAAGATGACATCATGGATAAAGTAAGACTTAATCTGGGTCTGAAGTTTGGGGAGGATTTGATCAGAATAAGGGAAGAGTATTTCTGGCATGGGCAACCGCATGAACAAAGGCTGAGTTGAAAGATTTAAAATAATGTGAAGTGGAGGACACATGCTTAGGAACAAATGAGAAGCAAGGCTGTATACATTGGACAGGGCAGATTATGGTGAGTCATGTAAGTTAGGCAGATACCCAGAAGATGCTCCTGCCAAAACTGACAATGTCTTACCAGAGTTGGGTATGTCCAGCTTAATTTTATTCAAAGAGAGCTGCCTCCTGACTCACTATTCACTTGGTGGAGACCAAGAGTGGGGGCATGGAGAAATGGTTGACAATGTGGCCAAGTCATTTCAAGGACTCATTGCCAAGTGCCTACTATGTGCATTACAGACAATGGTTTGGATGCATCATGAATTATAAGAATGAACAAGTGAGAATTCTAGACATCATGAAATTTATAGTGTAGACATGCACATTACTATGATACCAGAAAGAAAGTAATGAATGTATTAAGTATAACATACAGAACAGGCACAGAATGAGCATCGACTCTACCTAACAGAAGAAGTGACATTTTAACTCAATATTAAAAATATTAGGCTTTTCATACTGATAGGGGAGTGAATCTGCTCAAGGTAGAGGAACCAACAGGGGCAATGAAACTAAGCAGGATGCGTTCTGGAAAAGGCAAGAAGTTCAGCAAGTCAGGAAAGTAGAATATAGGGAAGAACAGTATGGGGTTGTGATAAAGCTGAAAAGCTGGTTAGGGCCAGAAGGAAGGAAAAAGGTCAGAAACGGGAGTTTGGACTTAGCAGATGATTTGTAGCCACTGTAAGTTCTTGAGGGGATAGTGAATTGTTTTTCTGTCATATTTATTGAGTCTACTGTGTGAAAAGCCCTTGGCCATGAAAGGAGTGTGTATGGGTGATGAGTCTGGTGGCAGTATACCAGACAATCTGAAAGTGGATGATACTGAGATCAGGAAAGTCAACTAGCAAGAAATCCAATGCAGTAATATAAGAGTAAAAAGAAGAGGGTAGAAAAAATAAAGGGGGAAATTAGAGAAAAAAATCAATAGATGGGATCATTTCTAGGGAAAAGGTAACACTTGCTGGGTAATTGCACCCAGAGTATAAAGTAGTTAGTGGAGCTAGAGATGCCTGATATCTGGATCCCCAGTGATTAAGAGACTCTTGGTTACAATTTTGGCAAATACAGAAGTTGTGTTGTAGGAATAAACTGAATGGGTATGGTCGAGTGCCATGGTTTTTGATTATAGTTCGTTTGAGGTATCAGGTAATTGGTACTCCATTGCATTGCTCAGACTGAAACGTGAATCTGGGAGACATTTGGAGTCATGAGATTAAATGAATTTCTGGAGAATGGGAGAAGGAAGGAAACAATAATTTTTGAATATTTGTTATATTCTAGACACTGAATGTGGAGATAAAATACAGTGAAGAACAGAGTCTTCGAGGAAAGTCCAAAATTAAGGGACAGGAAAGGAATCAGCAAACAAGGACTAGAAATTCTCAAAAAAAGTAGAAAGACAAGTTGCATCCTGTGCTGTCACTTAAAACAAAGGAGAATAACTTTAAGAAGACAGGGAAGGATCAAACAATTTGAGTATCTAGAAAGATTAAAAATGAGAATAAGGCCGAGCGCAGTGGCTCACACCTGTAACTCCAGCACTTTGGGAGGCCGAGGAGGGCGGATCACTTGAGGTCAGGAGTTCAAGACCAGCCTGGTCAACATTATGAAACTCCATCTTTACTAAAAATACAAAAATTAGCCGGGCGTGGTGGCATGAGCCTATAATCCGAGCTACTCAGGAGACTGAGGCACAAGAATGGCTTGAACCCGGCAGGTGGAGGTTGCACTACTGCAATCCAGCCTGGGTGATAGAGCAAAACCCTGTCTCAAAAAAATAAAAAAAAGTAAAAATAATGAGAATAAAAGCCTTGCATTTTATGAAGAATCGTGGAGACATTTAATTCAGTTCTGTTCCACAATTATTTCTTGAGCACCTACTATGTGCTTAGCACTAGAGTGCTGGAAACACTGTCATGTAGATTACAGCCTAGTGGAGAAGAAAGACAAGAAAACTGTAAACTACATGACAATCTGATAAGCACCGAAGTGCAGGAGACACAGAGTACTAACATAGTACATGAGGAGGGCCATCTATCCCAGACTTGAGGGATCTGGAAGGCTTTTCAGAGAAAGTGATGTTTAAATGGAGACCTACAGGATGAGCTGGGATTAGCTAGATGAGAGACAAAGGGAGTGATTCAAGCAGGAAACACCCTGTGTGGGGATCTAGAGAGAAAAGAAAACAAGACCATTAAGCAACTGAAAAAATAGTGGCCTGAGTGATTTTGTAGAGATACCATTGAAGAGGTAAGCAGGAGTCAACTAATAAACTTACAGGGCTGTGTCAAAGACTTTGAATTCAATCCAAACTGGCATTGGGAAGCTGCTGAAAGGCTTAAACAGGAGAGTGCTTTAATCAGGTTTGTACTTTAGAAAGATCCCTCTAACTGCGCATGGGCAGGGTAAGGCAAGGCCAGGTTGATCAGTTATGAGCCTGTTATACTAGTTTAGGAGAGACATGATGTTGTCAGTAGAGAGAGAGAGAGGAGTGGGTGGACTCGATAAATATGTGGGAGGTGGAATTGACAGTTATTGCTAATTAATTGGCAGTGGGAAGTTTTGGGAGAAAGAACGTCCAAGAATGACATCAAGATGTTTGGCTTGGACAAGCGAGTGTATGCTAATGTAGGAAACATCAGTTGAGGAGTCATTCTGAGAATAGAATTGATGAGTTCAGTTTAGCATATGTTGATTTTGAGATACCTGCTGGATATCCTAGTGGAGGTATATAGTAGGCAGTTGGCTGTGTTTATCTCAAGTTCAGAGAGAGATTTAATCCAGAAAATAGAGATTTGGGAGGCAACAGCAAATAGTTGGTAATTGAATCTATGAGAGAAAATGTGGATTTCTCTGGGTGAAAGTAGGGTCGCGTAGTGTTGAGTGAGAAGCAGAGCTGTCAGAGGACAGAACACTGAGCAGTACCAATACTTTAAGGGCTAGGCAACAAAGAGGATCCAACAAAAGAAACTGAGAAGGAGTTGTGTGTGTGGTTCGGTAAAGAAATAAGACTGCAATTTCAGACATCTGTAGCAAAAAACATTTCTAAGTAGGGGAAACTGATCTTATTTGGTGATAGAGAGAAAAGGAGCTGATGGAAAGGAATATAGTGAAGACATGGATACAGAATGCATAAATGGTAGAGCAAGGTCTTTCAGGAAAGAGAGCAGCATAGGAGTGAAGACTCATAGAGGAGAGACCCTTCTTTCTTTAGTAAAAACAAGGATGAGAGGAGAAGAAGAGTTCAGACAGGAGACCGGCTGTTGATAAGAGGAAACTCATACTCGATTGCCATAGTAAAGTAGGAGCTGAGGTTTTCTGCAGGGCATGAATATTAGGAGAGGGGAAATGAGTTAGATGGGAGAAAAGATTGCACCTCAAATGCCTTAAACTTTTCTGCCTCTTATCTCCTGCACCTGCTAGTCCTGCAAATCTAAGATCTTTTATGTATAGTGATGCTATTCAATCATTTTAAACATTCACAAACCACTTAAAAATAGCTAAATTATATTCACTGTTCATATATTCACCTTTAAAATGGTTGAATAACATCACTATACCTAAAAGATCTTAGATTTGCAGGACTAATAGGCGCAGGAGATGTGAGGCAGAAAAGTGTTGTTTTCTGATATTGCTTTCAGCGGAATAAGACTGTTTTACACAGCCTAAAAGAATAAGTCTGAGAGTTTATTCTTAGTTACAGTTAAAATGTTTATATATGTTTAAGGTTCCGCATCAGGAATAAGAGCTCTAGTTTTGACATAGTATTAATAATTATAATTGCTACCACTTATTGAGTACCTGCTATTTTCTAGATATCACGCTAATCACTTTATGTCCAATGGTTCTCAGCCAGTGGCAATTCTCCCATGACCCCAGGGGACTTTTGGTATTGTGTGGAGACACTTTCAGTTGTCACTTCTTGGAGAGTAGTTGTGGGTAGATGCCAGAATGCTGCTACATATCCTACAACTCACAGGACAGGCCCCTGAAACAAAGCATTATGTGGTCACACATGTCAGTAGTGCTGAGGTTGAGAAACTCTGCTTTATATCTATTTTTTTCATGTAATTCTCACAAGTCCGCAAGGGAAGTATAATTATCCTTAATATACAGATGATGAAACAGAATTGGGAAGGTTAAGTAATTTTCCCAAGGTCACATCACAAGGTCCCAAGAAGTGGAACCAGATTTTGAATCCATCTGTCTGATTCTAAAGCCTTTTTTTTTTCAGATGGAGTCTGGCTTTGTCACCTAATCTGGAGTGCAGTGACATGATCTTGGCTCACTGCAACCGCCGCCTCCCGGGTTCAAGGGATTCTTGTGCCTCAGCCTTCTGAGTAGCTGGAACTATAGGTGCATGCCACCACGCCTGGCTAATTTTTGTATTTTTAGTAGAGACGGGTTTTCACCATGTTGCCCAGGCTGGTCTCAAACTCCTGGCCTCAAGTGATCCACCCTCCTCAGTCTCCCAAAGTGCTAGGATTACAGATGTGAGCCACCCCGCCTGGCCCTAAAGCCAATTTTTTAACCACTGTATACATTGCCAGTTTGTATTAAAGATACACAGACTACCACAAAATGTTTATATTTTTGCAACTAATTTTACATAAAATGTATGTGTTAATATACTAAAATCTGCATTCCTCCTATCTAAGGTTACCAAGGGCCCATTGCTCAATTCTAACCTTTTCCACCTGAGGATAATAAAATAGTATTGTCCTATTGAAAACAGACTTGAGGCCACGTGCAGTGGCTCAGACCTGCAATCCCAGCACTTTGGGAGGCCAAAGCAGGTGGATCGCTCGAGTCCAGGAGTTTGAGACCAGCCTGGGCAACAGGGCGAAACCCTTTCTCTGAGAGAAAAAAAAAAAAATTAGCTGGATGTGGTGAGTCCCGCCCAGCTACTCTGGAGGCTGAGAGGTGGGAGGATCGCTTGACCCTGGGAGGTTCAGGCTGCAGTGAGCTGAGATGGTGCCACTGCATTCCAGCCTAGGCAACAGAGCAAGACTCTGTCTTAAAAAAAAAAAATGCTGGGCATGGTGACTTTGAGAGACTGAGACAGGTGGACCACTTGTGAGGCATTTGAGACCAGCCTGTCCAACATGGTGAAACCCCGTCTCTACTTAAAAAAAAAAAATAGGAAAATTAGCCTGGTGTTGTGGTACCCACCAGTAATCCCAGCTACTCAGGAGGCTGAGGCAGGAGAATCACTTGAATCTGGGAGGTGGAGGTTGCAGTGAGCCGACATTGCACCACTGCACTCCAGCCTGGGCGACTCTGTCTCAGAAAAAAAAAATAAGAAAGAAAAAGGAAAAGAAAACACACTTGAGTCAGGCACATCAGATGTGTACTCTCCAACATGATGTGTTTTGCCACTTGTGGGCATCCTCCAATTTAGAAAAAAAATGTTTCCATATGATGTTCAGTTGCAGATCCATTTTCAAATCCTATTCAACATGCACATAATAAGATGAATACTTTTTGGGCTTTTGGTCACAACTGGACTTCTGTGCTGATACCATTCATCATGTAAACTGCCCAATTGCCTCTTGATAATCACTAGGCAGGAGCTCAAACTCTAACCAAGCTACACAAGTCCAGGTCAAGAAGTGAATGTGGAACATTGGTGGTTCTGTTTTGTTTGTTTTTGCTATTTTTGAGCCATTGTAACTGTGAACTTTTCCTTTGTAGAACTGTGCCAAGTAAATCAAACTGAATAACTTCACTTGTCCATAGAAAGTGGTAGATTTCTGCAAAAAGCATTGCCTCTGTGTTGCACATTATCCCAATTTGTAATCCTTAGAATGTGACTGCACAAATAACTGTATGGCTTATGTCCTCTTCTCATATGGGTCTAGGGTAGCCTACTCATCCCGGTTTCTCTAGCACTGTCTAGTTTAAAAACCAAAATTCTACATCCTAGGAATCCCCTCAGTCCCAGGCAGCAAGGATGTTGTCTCCCGAAATATACCCAATTCTAATAATTAATTGCTAGAGAGTAAAAGCTAATATTATCAATACTGCTAGTTAAGGTTCAACAAGAAGAAGGGTTAGTATCAGGATTCAGGTTGGTAAATATTGGGCATTACTTTTGGCCCTCACCTGTTTTTTTCAAAGAAGATGATTGTTGACGGAGGAAAATCAATCAAACTCTGACATTACATAGGATGCCATTTGTCAGCAAGAACTTCACACTGTAACAAAGTAGCTCTCAGGCTTGGCTATATTTTATAATCACCTAGGGAGCTTCAAACAAGCTGTGTGCTCAAGCTTCACGCAAGACCCATCAGTGTTTTTAAAGTATCTCCAATGGTTATAATATACAGGCAAGGCGAGAACCAGTGCTATAGCCCTGCTATGGTCTGAATATACGTATCCCCAACACAGTCATATGTTGAAGCCCAATCACCAATGTGATGGTGTTAGGAGATGGAGTGTTTGGGAGATTATCAGGTCATGAGAAGAGAGCCCTCATGAATGGGATTAGTGCACTTATAAAAGAGAGCTCCAGAGAGCTGCCTTTCATCCTTCACCATGTGAGGACACAGCAAGAAGGTACCATCTATGAACCAGAGGGCAGGTCCTCTCCAGATACTGTATCTAGAAATTCTTTGATCTTGGACTCCCCAGACTCCAGAAATATGAGAAATACATTTCTTTTGTTTGTAAGCCATCCAGTTCGTGGCATTTTGTTATAGCAGCATGAACTAAGGCAAGCATGATGCCTTCCTTTTCTTAATTGTGGATGTGGCTGGGCTTCTGAGGAGATGGAACTATTCGCTGCCTAGATAATGTCTAGGTTGCTTGACTGAAGGATTTTAAGGGAGGCTCTGCTACCCCCCCCCCCATCACATATTACGTTCACCAAAATGCACCATTGATCAACAATATTCCTGTGGAGACATAATAGAAACAGCAGGCAGGAGCAGAAAATAAAGACTTACGTTTTTGAAAGATTTTCTGTCTTCAAGAGGTGATGATTAAGCTGTTTGCAAAGGCCCATCTAGCCTTATTTGTGTCTGTCCTCCAAAATGAAAAACTACATGAGGATGAGCATTATAATAACAAAGCCTTATCATGGGCAGGCCTGATACCTGAAGTAAAGGTGCTTTTATAGTAGACTGAGTGAAACCAAGGCCCTGAGGGAATGAAGTAAGCAGCTGGGGTTGGGAAATCCAAGAGGAAGACAACAGGTGAGCAACCAAAAGACTCACCTACCTCACAAGGGTTCCTCCAGGGGATTCTTGGAAATAAGGTCAGGCCTCATACAAGCACAATATAAAAGATCTGGTTGCTTTTCTGGAGGAGTTTGTATGGCCAATTATTCCTAATGTAAACTAAAATTCTAAGCACCCAAACTGACTGAATCGGCCGTCTCTTAGCCAACAGGTTTCCAGAGTAACCTTGAAAACTGAGTTCTCATGCTGGATAAGCACAGTGGCTCACATCTGTAATCCTGGCACTTTGGGAGGCTGAGGGAGGAGGATTGTTTGAGCCCAGGAGGTTGAGGCTGCAGTGAGCCATTAGTGCACCACTGCACTCCAGCCTGGGAGCTTCTTTTCAACAGAAAAGAAGAAGAAAGAATAGAAGGAAAGAAAACAAGAAAGCAAGAGAGGAAGGAAGGAAGGAAGGAAGGAGAGAGAAAGAAGGAAGAAATAAAGAAGAAAGAAAGAGAGATAAAGAAAGAGAAAGAAAGGGGGAGAGAGAGAAAGAGAGAGGGAAAGAAAGTGAATTCTTAGCCATGACAGAATGCGGAGTCAGATATGTTTCATTATACTCCCTCCCTCCCTAACCACAATTAGACTTTCTTCCCTAAGGGCTTAACGGTAACCAGCCCTTTCAAAAGACTGTACCACTGATATGAACCCACCTCGTGATGCTGCCCCTCCTTTTTTTTGCGTAAGAGAGCACCGACCACGGAGTAGTCTGACCAGTCTATGGAGGATGTGCAGTAAGGGTTTTCTTGTCTCCCACTTCACCATTTGATGTCAGAAAGCCAAAAACTCTACCCTCACATCATGCTAACACCACCATTTTTTGTACACAGGACCCATGAAGGGGCATGAAGCTCAGTTACACATGTGCAGTTCTACTTTCATAAATATTCATGACTCTTCCTATAGCTTATTGAATATGTATATTCAATCACCCTGCTCAGCATAAATTCCTGTTCCTTTTGCTCCTCCCTTAAAGTATCTGTTTCTGGCTTCTGGCAGGAGGCTCTGCTTCTCAGCCTGTCAGAATGGCCACCCTGCAGGCTATAACACTTTATGAGAAATAAAGCTCTCATTTCCAAATTTATGAACCTCATCATCCTCAGTTGACACTAGGTAGCTTACTTGGGGGTGTCAAACTAGATTTGCATGTGCCTCACCTTCTACCTCTTTAATAGCATTAGAGTTAGTGGAACTGAAATAGGAAAAGGAGGGCTCAAAAAACTTCAACCCCTTAAGCAAAATAAACTCACATTGCCTTGTCTGGGCCATAAAGTATGACAGGAAACAGTTTCCCACTCTTTGCCTGGCAGATTCAATAAGGTCTGAGTAGTGACCGGAGCCAGGGATTCTGCTTTGCACCCCACAGATTACACCACTGAGATGATCACTCTGAATCATAAGGGCATCTCCAACTTACCTTCTCCAGGAATTGCCAAGGTGCCTAAAGTTCTGCCCTGAAAACTTTCAAGTAATAAAAACTGGTTGGGTATTAAAGAAGATTTTTATTAACTCAGATTGGTAACACCTTAGGCTAGGAATTCCCAGGCAGAAAACAATACCCTGGCTTCATTTTCTAGGTCTTCATGCTGGTTGCTTCTGCCATGCCTCACTATTTTCTACTTTCTGGGTTCTCCCTTCTTTTCCTCTGACTTTTGACTCTCCTCTCCTTATTTTCACTCTCTTTCTCTCTTTTTCGCTCTCTCTCTCTCTCCTCTCACTCTCTCTCCTCTCTCTCTATCACACACACACACACACACACACACACACACACACACACACAAACGCATGCACACACAACTCTTAGAAACTCCTGGCTTAAGCCTTATCAGCCAAGACCTTGTCAGTGATTACCTGACAGCTAGCTGAGAGCAAGATCAATATTGAGGAGGAGAGAGCAGATACTATCAAAGAAAAACTGTTTAGGAGATAGAACTGAATAACGTTTACTATATATATCCTGGGCCACTGATTTTTCCAAAGGAAGGGACACGTTAGGAATCAATAGTTACATGTACAAATAAAGATCAGCCAGGCAACCATGTATATAACCTTTGGTTTCAAAAACAAAGACTTTTAATTGAATTTCTTGGCAGGGAGAGTGTGGTGTGGAGAGTCACTTGGAGTGTATCGTGTAATAGAGCTGTTCCATACTCTTTACCCAAGGGGAAACAATCAGATCTCAGAAATACCATTGAGTTGTGTGTGCTATGAGGTTAAAGAAAAATTCCATTTTTATCATCTCTGAATGATAAAGCTCCACATTCCTAAAATAGTTAGCTTAAAGCAGCAAAAGTCTAAACTGTTCTCAAATTCATAAGTAAACTTGGAAACATATATAGAATCATTTAAGCATTTTGACGGATTTGCAGTTATGCAAGATATAATTCAGGAAGAACTAAAAAACAAAATTTGGACTTGAAAACCTTTCACCTTTATGAGAATCTTACTGATAACATTAGAACAGGTATGTCATAAAATACATAAAATATGGTGTTTTTATTTTTCTAGAACAGAAAAAACTATGGAATCTGAGAAAGATAACTTCGGAATATTGGTAGTTTCAAGGAATGTAAAGTATAGCATAAACAGTTTTGGTACTGGAGCAAGACATGGGGGGAAGACCAACTTCATATCTCACCCGAAATAATTCATTTGGTTTCATTGGTTTTTATCAGG
The DNA here is from genome assembly GCF_037993035.2 of Macaca fascicularis. NCBI lineage: Eukaryota > Metazoa > Chordata > Mammalia > Primates > Cercopithecidae > Macaca > Macaca fascicularis. The sequence goes on along the minus strand of NC_088395.1, from coordinate 121,763,947 downwards.
AATGTTGGTTAGTAAGCATGCTGAGAGTGAGGATTTAGAGAAAAAATGTGCTGTGTCTATAGAGAGCAAAATGCTGAGTGGGTTTGATTCAAAATTCACCACAGGCCAGAAAAAAGATTTTGCAAAACTCTGGCCCCTGTTGCTCACACATGGCCTTGTCTGTGTGTAAGCCTCACATTCAGTAGCTGCATTTGATTTTCAAAGAGCAGGGTCATTTTCTCAGCCTACACTTCTCATTAAGTTCCAAACACTTCCTTAGGATATGAAACCTCCCCCTTCTCTTTCACCACTCTAGTAAGGCCAGCTTGTTCAGACAATACTGAAAGGGGCTGCTCTTTGGTGCTCAGACAGGATGTTCCATTGATATATCTTGCAGGGACAGTCCATAAGCATTCGTTTGTTGGTGTCTCATACAAACACGAACTGTTCCTACTCAGACTGAATTAAATGTTTTGTATAAAAACTGTGTGATGTTTTCAGCATTTGCTCCAGAAGAATTTACCGATTACTCAGTCTGTGCAAGGTTCTGGGCTAAGCCCTGGAAGGAGAAGAGGGGTGCAGGAAGAGATGAAGCTGGAGGAACTGCTGAAGACATAGAAAGATGAACAAGCTGTAACACTTATATTTAATAATAATAGTGAATATATATTGAACAGTTACTCTGTGCTAAGCACTGCGCTAAAGTCTTTACATGAATTAGGTAATTTAAACTTTACAATGCTACTATTTTTGTAAATGAGGAAACTGAAATTCAGAGAAGTTAAGCCGAAAGTCACACAGCTAGTGATGTGATCAAGGTTTGAACCTGATCTTTTTGATCCCAAACAAAGCCAAAGTATGTAACTGCCATCCTCTCATGCATTCAAGGATTCAGAATCTAGTAGGGAAAAGAAACATCTCAATGACCTCTAATAAAAGGAAAAATATGGTAAGTGCCACAAAAGATACAGGCAAACTGCTATGGAAGTGCAGATGAAGGTGTATTTAATCTCCGGGAAGGCTTCATGGGGGGAGTAAAAATTGAACTGGGCCTTAAATGACAAGTGGGATTTTGGTAGATGGAGATGAGGGACAGAGTACTTCAGGTAAAGTAGCTAAATCACAGAGTGACAAGTACAGTGTAACTGGAGCATGGCATGTGTCACAGAATAAGGAGTCACAATGAAAAGACTGTAAAGATTGCTACTCCATTGCCAGGTACCTTGAACACTAAGCAAAGACATCAGGGTTTTACTCCTTCTTTAATAGGCAATGGAAAGGCAATCATGGTTTTTGTGCAGGTAAGTGACATGATCAGATCTGTGATTTTGAAGAATTTCAGTTGCAGCTTCAATCATGAAAAGGGTAGCACATAGATTAGAGGTCAAAGATCAGTTGTGTGACTAGGGATATTGTCTAGACGAGGAGTGGGTAAGAGCCTGAATCAGGGTGTTTCCACAGGGAATGAAGAAGAAGGGATAACCTGAGACAATTTCACAGTAGGTAATTACAGTAATTGGTAACTGAGTATGAGAGAGAGAAATATGATCTGACGTGGATGTTAACATTTCTAGCCTGATTGATTAGGCAGATTATTGTGCCCCTCACTGAGACATTAGGCATAGGACAAAGAGTAGACATGGGACAGGGAGAGTTAGTCATGTCTGAACCTCAAAAAAAGGCCAGAATGTAGATTTGAGAGTCATCCAGAGAGAAAATATAGTCTAAAGAGGATGAAACTAGCTAGGGAAAATAGTATTAAATAAGAGAACATTTTCTGCTTCAGGCAATAGTATAGGTGTTTGGGGAAATCCTTCCAAAAAAAGTGCCTGAAAAGTGGAATTGAATATTTAAAATGTTTTTAAAGTGGAACCGAGCTGAAGTTAAGTAAGGAAAACAATCAGAGGCCAGACAATAAAGCCTGGTTTTCTAAAGGTAATCCAGCCAGGGTTTGTCTTGGAAGTATCTGCTTGTCCCTGGTGGCCTAGAGTCAGTATTAAAGGACTGTGTGGCGGACCAAAACAGACTGTAAAGCCTGGCACTCACGCAAGGCAGTCAAGCCGATTGGAGAGTCTATCATAAAGCTAAAATCCTCTAACAGTCACTACCTCACTGAGTGGCCTAGGAAATGCCACATCTCTACATTAAAGATACTTATCTGTCCAGGGATGAGGCAGAAGAGTGTGGGGAAACATTATTTCCTCTGAGAACTCCCAACCACATACCCACACTCAAGCAGTTTTAGGAGCAGAATTCTATTCCTGTGTCTTAGAAACCATCATTCAGAAAAGTTAGTTTATGGTGGTCCTTGGTTAATAGCACCCCTAGGCACATCATAGTAGCAAATTAAAATTTCTGCTAGAAGAACGGTTAAGTGGCCTCAAAGAATTCCCACAGATAAAATTCCGAAGAACATGAGCTCACAATGAAAAAAAATCATGAAATCTACAAAGAAACAAGCCATTTTGAGTGAGAGTCTGCAGAAACAGAGCCACAAAGGCTCAGAAAGATAAGAATGATTCAATATTGAATATAAAATAAGAATGTCCAATATGTTAAAATAGATAAAAAGGAATTTAAAGACGATTACAAAATAAGAAACTGTGAAAACTGAGCAGGAAGATTTTTTTAAAGAGACCAAAATGGATGTGAGAAGTGGAAAATATAATTTAAGTACAAAATAAAATCTCCTTGGATAGGTTAAACAGAGAGCTGAAGACAATTTGTGAGTTGGAAAATAGGTCAAATGGTATTTCCCAGTAAGATGCACAAAGCCATGAAATAAAATTCTGAAAGAAGCTAAGAGACATTGAGGACTGCGTTAAGAAAAGTCTCAAATACATCTAAGTGAAATTTCAGAAGGCAAAAGTAGAAAGACTGTTAAAGGAGTAATATATTTATGGAGATAAAGTGCTAACAATTTTTTTGGTATTTAGTATAAATTAAAAGAAAGGGGGGAAAGGACAGTACCTTGAAGAATACCAATACTTGAAAAGGTAGTTGCGGGGAAGAAGACTCAGCAAAGAAAACTGAAAATGACTTATTAGGGAGAAGATAGAAGAGCCAAGAGAATCTAGTGTCGTGAAAGCAAAGAGTGAGCATGTTTCAAGAAGCCCATTGTCAATAATGATAAATGTTGCAGACAAGTAAAGAAGGATGACAATCAGCAATCACTGGGTAGTGTCTATTATGGGTCAGGCATAGTGCTAGGAGCCACAAAGATGAATAATATGTGATTCCTGTACCTAAATAACATATTACAATCCAATCTAATTAAGGCTATAATAGACATGAGCAGAGTGTTCTATGAGCAGAGAGAAAGAGGCTTTCTTCCTGTGTAAGGATCTTTCTTTCTAATGAGCTTTTCTCAGCTGTTTATTTCATGGGATTTTTTTTTTTTAGAATTCTGAATATGCATTTATCTTTCATCAAAACATCATCTTTAAACACACTGTCAGCCCGATCTCCCTCCTTATCTGCATCATTTTGGGGCATGTAATATTCAATAAGATTCTGGTCTCCAGTATGAGCTTGAATGGCAGACCTTTAAGTAATATTTATGTGCCTGTTCTCAGAGTCTGGGCCAAATAGTACAGACTTGCTTCCCCTTTCCATTTGCCCCGCCCTCAGCTTAGTTCAGGATCTCACCACATTCACCTAGGTTTTTCATAGCCTCCATATTTTAGCTCTGATCATAACATTCCCAGCTCAAGCCTTCATTCATCTTAATATAGCCCCGTTCATAGCACTATGACTTCATTGTGGAGACATTAAATAAATATAAATATTGAAATGAAAGAATGTTCAATCTAAAAATAAGCAGAAGTAAATATCCCATTGTCATGTGAATAATTTGATTTTCCAAATAAATTAAAGAAGATGCCATTTGAAGTTATATGTTATCAGTTTGTTTGCTTGCATTCTGCCCAACTTCATTCCAAAAACTACAGTAGTCAGTGGTTAAATGTGTGTGTATATAAAGTTATGTTCATATTGCAAGTTTATATTTAATTCAACAAAGATTTGCTGAATGTCTACTATGTGTGTATCTGCAATTTATTGCAGAAGTACAAAGATGTATTCAATACCAATAAGAGCATATATATTCCACAACAGAAGTCCAGATAAAGTGCAATACGATGAGTCATAAGAATCAGAAGAAATAGCACATCAAGTGTGGGATGAGATAAAATAAGATCCCATTAACTGGTGTCATTTAAACTGGATCTTCCATGATGGATAGGATTCGCAGATTTAGGGGAAAGGATGGTGGGGAGGGAGACGTTCCAGGCATGAGTATAGCTAAGGAGAAGGGAGCAGAACTTGTTAAAGTGGACCAGTTCTGAATTGCATTAATCTGTCAGTGAAAGAAATTTGATTACAGTGGCTGAAACATATGAGGGTTTATTTGTCCCATGTAATGAGAAGTCCAAAGGTAGGTGGTTGCTGGTGTTGGTTTAGCAGCTCAAGAATGTCAGAGCTGTTTGTAATTCTCTTGACCTTTCCCTCATAGTCCCAAGATGCCTGGTGGTACTTTAAGCATCACATTCAAATACCAGGCAGTGGGTAGAAGGGAGAGTCAAAAGGCAAAAAGAGCTTCCCAGAAGCCCCACCCTATGACTTTTGCTTGCATCTCATTGTCTCTATCTGCAAAAAAGACTAAGAAGCATAGATATTTTTTATTTGGCCACATTATTATAGTAAGGAAGCAGGGGAGAAAATATATTGGGTAGGCAGTCTGTGCAACAAAACAAAAGTCAAGTTTGGCTTGAGCATAAAGGGTGGAGATAGTATTTCTTAAATATGAGCCAACTGATTTGGAAAGAAGGAATATAGGTTTCTTATACCTGGCATGACATTTGCTTTTCTATAGTTTTCCATTTACTTGCCTTTAATGAAATCTATGATCAGGGTAGAGGTTGCTATGGGAGCACCGTCAGTTGCTCAAGGAAAACTTCCCAGAGAGAGGATGCCTGAATTAAGCCTGGCAGATGGATATGGTTAAGGCTAGTAGGCAAAGGGTAGCTTTGGCAATGGCTCAGAATAAGAAGGAAGGTGGAAGTTTCTGGAAATTGCAAACATTTCTGGCTGGCTTATGCAGAATGCAATAAGGATATGGCAAAAAAAAAAAAAAGAGAGAGAGAAAGGTAGAGGCTAGATCATAAAGACTTGTAAGATATGTAAGGGATTTGAACTATATTACCAGCTTTTAAATTTTAAAAAGCTAATGGAAATATTTTCTTAATTATTTGCTTATCTCTGTTGTCTTTCCTGGCAAATTTTGTAAAGGTATCTTGCTTATCTTGTTCATTATTGTATTCCTAGTGAATGGCATTGTGGCTGGCCCCTTACGCCTCCCCAGTGAATCTACATTCTTCATGGAATGAAATGTGAAACCATTGCACTAAACGTCCTATGAAATCTTTATTTCAATTCATTAACCTTTAAGCTGGGGTCCCTTAAACCACACCTGTAGGTGACCCTCTGTGTTAGTCCAGGCTCTCCAAGAAGCGGACAATGTGATAGGGTTAAAAGCACAAGAAATTTATTAGGGGCAATCTATATGATAGAAAATGGGGAGGGAGCTAGGAAAATCTACGAGAGCCACCAGCATTCATTGCAATGCAATGCAAGTCTGACCCTGAGTGAAGGAGAGAGAAAAAGAAAGAAGGAAGGAAGGAGTGGGGGAGGTAGGGTATTAGCCTACCATGTAGTTCTAAGGAAAGTTTAACAAGGCTGCCAGGGAGTCCTTGAGACAGTCACCAGTCAAAGGAATCCAGTGTCTCATGGACAGGCCTGTCTAGGTTCCCTGCTGTGCCCACACAATGATGGGGAGCAGCCGTAGGAAGCATCGCCTCAGTGCCAATGTGATGATGATTTCAGAGCACAGCAGCAGCTTGGTCACTGTCCCTGCAGAGATCTGAGAGGCACATTCTCAGGATTGCCATGCCTGCCAACCCCAGCATTGTCAGCAGGGCTCCTGTACTGTTTAGTGTGGCCCCTGTATTCTAGTTAACGGGTTCTGTTATTTCCAAGTCCTAATTTATACTCTGATTCTATAAAGCCAGCTGTATATTTCCTCTGGGAGTGAAGTCTGCCTTGCCCCCTAAATCCTTCTATAAATTATGGATCTGACCCTGAACTAGAGCCCCTGTGGACATCTCAATCCCAATTAACAAACATCCCTTGTCCCAGCCTTCTACCTGCCTGTTGCCTGCCCTTGCCATAGGATATATATATATACACACACACACAACACACAACACACACACACACACACACACACACACACACACACACACACACACACTGAGAGAGAGAGAGAAAATGAGAGTGAGAGAGAGAGAAAGACATGAAGTCTTGCTCTCTGCAAGTCACAGTCACACTGCAGCTTCCAACTGCTTGGTTCAAGAGATCCTCCTGCCTCAGCCTCCTGAGTGACTGGGATTACAAGTGCGCACCACCATGCTGAAGATAAGATGTTTCTAAGAATAAAATTATCCTGTGTTAGCTCCTGGTTTTATGGATCCCCATTAGTCAGACAGAGATGTTCTGCTGCCTATTTGTGCTGCTCTAGTACCAGGTACCTCCCCACTATGAATTAACTGAGGAGGTTTCATAGCTCATCCATCGCCACGCAACAAATAAGTATGAAGGCTGAGGTCTAAACCAGGACTGTGTGATTTTTAAATTGTACTTTCTAAACCACTATCTGACACTGCCTCTCCCTCATAGAACTAGCCACAGTGGATGGTGACCCTCTGTTTACTGGTCCATTCACCCCCTTCCTCAAGATAAGAGCCTCCTGAGTTGGGCGGGGAGAGCAAGGCACTAGTAGGCAGTTAAGAAGTGTTTCTGGAACAAAAGAACAAAGGGAGGGATGAATGAACAAACAAACGAACTCTTAGCAGCCAAGTTGCAGTCATCCCAGATTGGGCCCAGTTCCACAGTTTCTGAGAGCTTGGCAGCTCTAGGAGGCTCTGGTCCTGTGAATCCATATGTCTCCCAATGCAACTGCTTAATAATGAAATCAGAGCTGCTAGGACAGCACTTTCCATTTACCCCTGACCCTGAGCTGCTTGCCCATCCAATAAAGAATTTGAATAGCCAAAGTTCTAGAAATGTGAGAGATAAGATGCTTTCTACTCAAAAAAGAAGAAAAAAGTCAAACAAAGGGAATCCTAAGATATGTTTCTTGGTGAGGTGGGGGTTGCAGAAGGGGCCAGTGTGGTCATACTGCCTAAAGGCAGCTTTCAGTGTCGCCAGACAGAAAAGGAAATGACAACAAATTTAGACAAGAATAGAAGAGCAAATAAAGATCTTATTGAAAAGCAGGTAAATTGGCTGGGCTCAGGAAGTCCTTAAGGGCTCAGGGCTGGCAAAGGTCCTGTCTGGTAGTTCACTTCTACCTTACAATGGAGCTCAGTGGACTCCATGTTGTTCCCTTGCTCTGAACCTTCATGTGCAGCATGGACTTGGTATTGAACCTAAACATGAAGGGCCTCTTTGTTCTGTGACTTTCTCCCCTTCACAGACCACAGGGCCTCCACAAGCATTGATGGCCCATGATTACATTAGCAGTGTGTGTAATCCTGAGTGAGTAACTTAATGTCTCCAAACTTCAGTCTACTCATATGTAAAATGGGTCTGGACCAGATCATTGAGATAACGTGTAAGTATCTAACAGAGTACTGGCATGTAGTGAACATTTGGTAAATGTTTGTTAAAAGAGTTAAAGTATGACTACAGAGTTCTCCATTCCTATGTGAGGTATAAGGACTATGTAAGGAAGGGATCTGTATTCTTGCTTCAGTGGCAACCAGACTTTCCCCGCTCAGTATTCTGAGGAAATCCGAGGAGAATTAGTTGGTTATTAACATTCACTATGGGGCAATGTGGAGTGGGAGGTGGTAGAGAAAGGGCAAAAAACAGATACAAAAGAAATATGCTACTTTTGTTCCTAAGGATGCTTTTAAAGGCTCAGTGCTGCGAAGCAAGGCTTTTCCTTTTTTAAAAATTTAAGTTCTGGGATACATGTGCAGGATGTGCTGATTTGTTACACAGGTAAACATGTGCCATGGTGGTTGGTTGCACCTATCAACCCATCGCCTAGGTATTAAGCTCCACGTGCATTGCCTATTTATCCTGATGCCGTCCCTTCCCCGCCACCCCTGACAGGCCCCAGTGTGTGTTGCTCCCCTCCCTGTGTCCATGTGTTCTCCTTGTTCAGCTCCCACTTATAAGTGAGAACATGCCATGTTTGGTATTCTATTCCTGCATTACTTTGCTGAGAATAATGGCTTCCAGCTCCATCCATGTCCCTGCAAAGGACATGATTTCATTCCTTTTTATGGCTGCATAGTATTCCATGGTGTATATGTACCACATTTTCTTTATCCAGTCTATCACTGATGGGCCTTTGGGTTAGTCCCATTCTTTGCTATTATGAATAGTGCTGCAATGAACATATGCATGCATATATCTTTATAATAGAATGGTTTATATTCCTTTGGGTATATACCCAGCAATGGGATTGCTGGGTCAAATAGTAATTCTGGTTCTAGGTCTTTGAGGAATTGCCATACTGTCTTCCACAATGGCTGAAATAATTTACATTCCCACCAACAGTGTAAAAGCATTCCTATTTCTCCACAGCTTTGCCAGCATCTGTTGTTTCTTGACTTTTTAATAATTGCCATTCTGACTGGCATGACAGGGTGTCTCATTGTGGTTTTGATTTGCATTTCTCTAATGATCAGTGATGTTGAGCTTTTTTTCATGTGTTTGTTGGCTGCATAAATGTCTTCTTTTCAGAAGTGTCTGTTCATGTCCTTTGCCCGCTTTTCAATGAAGTTGTTTGTTTTTTTCTTGTACATTTGTTTAAGTTCCTTGTAGATTCTGGATATTAGTCCTTTGTCAGATGGATAGATGGCAAAATTTTTCTCTCATTCTGCAGGTTCTCTGTTTACTCTGATGGTAGTTTCTTTTGCTGTGCAGAAGATCTTTAGTTTAATTAGATCCCATTTGTCAATTTTTGCTTTTCTTGCAATTGCTTTTGATGTTTTCATCATGAAATCTTTGCCCGTGAAGCAAGGTTTTCTTATTCCTCAGGATTAACTGTCTGATTCTTCACTGCTGTTTCCACCTGTGGTGCTACTGCAAGCTTTACCAGACAAGCTCTTCAGTTGGAAAACAACAGTAGACATCTTGTATATTGCAAAACTATTTATAGGACTCACACACTGGTTGCATATACCATACACACACACACACACACACACACACACACACACGATTTCATGTCATTTCATTTTAAATATTTCAACATATATCTTCAAAAGAAATGGACTCTTTAAACATAACTATAATACCTATAAAATGAATTATTTCTTAATATCATCAATTGTCCAATCCATGGTCATATTTCCCCAATTATCTCATTTATTTCACATTGGGTTATTTGAATCATGATCCAAAAATGGTTTGTACCATATAATGGCATTTGGTTGATAAGTCATCTCTTAAGTTTCGTTTAATCTATAAGTTTTTCCCTCTTTTCTTGCCCTTTCTTCCTCCCTCCCTTTCTTTCTTTCTCTCTCTCTTTCTCTCTCTCTTTCTTTCTCTTTCTTTCTTTCTCTTTTTCTTTTCTTTCTTTCTTTCTTTCTTTCTTTCTTTCTTTCTTTCTTTCTTTCTTTCTTTCTTTCTTTCCTTCCTTCCTTCCTTCCTTCCTTCCTTCCTTCCTTCCTTCCTTCTTTCTTTCTTTCTCCTTCCTTCCTTCCATCTGTTCGTTCTTTCTTTCTTTCATTCTTTCTTTCTTTGGAGACAGTGTCTTCCTCTGTCACCCAGGCTGGAGTGCAGTAGTGCAATCATGGCTCACTGCAGTTTTGACCTCCTGGGCTCAAGCAATCCTCCCACCTCAGCCTCCTGAGTATAGTAGCTTGGACTTCAGGTGTGCACCATCACGCCTATTTTTTTTTTTCTTCAGTTTTTGTAGAGACAGGGTCTTGCTATGTTGACCAGACTGATCTCAAACTCCTGGCCTCAAGCTATCCTCCCATCTCAGCATCCCAAAGTGCTGGGATTATTTTCTTGCCATTTGTAAAAAAGAATTGAAAGCCTGTGCTCTTAACCACGAAATATGGCATTTATGTTTATTTTCAGAGTTATGCCTTTGGACGAAATGCCCTCCTCCTAAACACATTTCTTTTCTTAAATATAGCTCCCTCTTTTCCTATAGAATAGAAGGTGATAGTACATTAAAAATGTATTTTAGAGTGGGGGACAGTGGCTCATAGCTGTCATCCCAGAACTTTGGGAGGCTGAAGCAGGACGATCACTTGAAACCAGGAGTTTGAGACCATCCTGGATAGTGTAGCAAAACCCCATCTCCACAAAACATTTAAAAATTAGCCGGGTGTGGTGGCATATACCAGTAGTCCCAGCTATTCAGGAGGCTGAAGTAGGAGGATTGCTTGAGCCCAGGAGGTTGAGGCCACGGTAAGCCATGACCTAGTTTAGTAGATATTTATTACAAGATATGGCTTGAGAGCAGAAAAGTCAACTCTCAAAAAATATATCCCGTCCCATCCCCAATGGGGCCTAAAGTTTCATAGGTAAAGATGTCGCTAAGACTTTATGTCTTTAAGCATCATAACTATCTGTCACCAGTCACTAAAACTTTCAAAAGTCAGTCTCTGACAGCTTAGATAGGTAAGTATGGTAAAAGGAAGGTAGGAAAACCTAAATAGACCTAGCCCAGATATCACTCTGAAGTGAAGGCCTCTAACAGACTGGGGTAGGGAGTAACCTGAGGAACCAGGCACCCATTCAGGGGCAGGGCACCCGCTGTGGAGAAAAGACAAATGATAGGGATCTATTTCACAGTTTTGCTGTTGCCTCGACTTAGTTGTACATGTTTGGATAACATTAAAAGTATTTAAGAAGCAGTAGGATATATTGGAGAGGCAGAAGTTCTCATCAGTGGCTAGCTGAAGGCCCTCAAGGGGCATACTGGTCAGCTGTGGGCTCAGTACACAGTTTGCATGCTAAGGTGCTGGTCCTGTTGCCAGGGGTGCTGTTTTCTCTCTAGCTGGTGCTATCTCAGCTCTGGTCATCTGGACACATGGATGGGAGCCTGTTGGCAGGCAGGCAGCAGGGTAGCCCCATCCCAGAAGGACTCCTCCATGCTGATGCAACTGGCACCCATTCAAAAGGCTCGAAGCAGCAGCTCTTCACCAGTCAGTGCCTCAGTATTTCATGATTTTTTTTTTTTTTTTTTGACAGACGGTCGCCCAGGCTGGAGTGCAGTGGGGCTATCTTGGCTCACTGCAAGCTCCGCCTCCTGGGTTCATGCCATTCTTCTGCCTCAGCCTCTCGAGTAGCTGGGACTACAGACGCTCACCACCACGCCCAGCTAATTTTTTGTATTTTTAGTAGAAACGGGGCTTCACCGTGTTAGCCGGGATGGTCTTGATCTCCTGACCTCGTGATCCGCCTGCCTCGGCCTCCCAAAGTGTTTCATGATTTTAACCACTCCTCCTGCCTCCAGGCTGAGTCTAAGCCTTGCAGGATTGCAACCTCTCTGCTTTTCTGAAAGAAGGTTGGCAGTGTGATGTTCTGTAAAAAGCTGTTATCTTCAGGTAGGTTTTAGTTCCAGATTAACCGCTAACTTAGGCAAGTCACTTCAGCTCTCTGAGCCTCAGTTTTATTATCAGTAAAATGAGGATAGAGCTCTTACTCTATTTACCTCCCAGGGTTTGTTGTCTTAAACAAGAACATGATGTGCAAGTGTTGTATAACTAATCACAACTTACACCTGCAAGACATTTTATTATTGTTATTATAGCTCCAACTGTAACACGGCAATGAATGCACAAAGGTAGCCAATAGATATTTAATTTCCTTTTTCTTGGACCAAATGTTATGGTAAATCACCCCAGGAAAATGTCTGAGCAAATGTGAGGCTAACACCACAACCAGCCCCAGAAGTAAACAAAAGCACAACACTGGCAAAGGCATTCACTTTGAAAATTCTAATCCTGGCACAGCAGTCTTGAGGTTCATGTTTCCCCATTGCGATGTGTTTAACTTGAACAGTGTGGCTGAACTTTCCCATTCTAATTAGAGCTTTCTTGAACCAGAAACAAAGGCAAGTCAGTTCTGAGGCTGAGATTCAAATAATCAGATCATGGGACAGCTGCAAACTGGAAAGCAAATGAGATGGCTACTGGAGTGATCCCTCTAATAAAGGCCCTCCCCCCAACACGTGGCCCTTTCCCCAACACACAGAAAAGACACCTCTTCCTCTTTGGAAGGAAGGAAGTTAACAACTGGAATGAGTCCGATTAACCTGGTTAACAGCTGGAAGGAGGAAGGTCTGTTATGACTCCCTTTAAATTCCTGCTTTTTCCTTAGTAGTCACTAATGAAGGAGGAGAGGATTAAAAAAAAAAAAGCTAAAAGAATTTTGCTGTTGCTTTTGATAACACTGTCACATACAATGATGATTTTTTAAAATGAACACTGGGATTTGGCCGGGCGCAGTGGCTCACTCCTATAATCCCAGCACTTTGGGAGGCAGAGGTGGAAGGATCACTTGAGGCCAGGAGTTCAAGATCAGCCTAGCCAACAGGTGAAACCCCATCTCTACTAAAAATACAAAAACTAGCTGGGTGTGGTGGCACACGCCTGTAATTCCAGCTACTTGGGAGGCTGAGACAGGAGAATCACTTGAACCCAGGAGGTGGAGACTGCAGTGAGCCAAGATCGAGCCACTGCACTCCAGCCTGGGCAATAGTGAAACTCCATCTCAAAACAAAACAAAACAAACAAACAAACAACAGCACTGGGATTTACATTATTTTCATAAAGAAGACTATTTCCCCAACCATTCCTATTAAAGAACTGTAAGAGACTTCAGAGATTTTTAACAGGAGGGGGTAGCTGCTGCGGAGCTAAGAAACTGGAGTTAAAGGCTGGACATGGTGGCTCATGCCTGTAATGCCAGCACTTTGGGAGGCCGAGGCAGGGGGATCACCTGAGGTCAGGAGTTCGAGACCAGCCTGGTCAACATGGTGAAACCGTGCCTCTGTTTAAAAAATACAAAAATTAGCCAGATGTGGTGGTGGGAGCCTGTAATCTCAGCTACTCAGGAAGCCGAGGGAGGAGAATCGCTTGAACCTGGGAGGCAGAGGTTGCAGTGAGCCAAGATCGAGCCACTGCACTCCAGCCTGGGCAACAGAGCAAGAAAAATAAAAAAGAAGAAAAGAAACTGGAGTTAACAATGGTTGCTAATTCCCTTCCCTGTTTGCACTATTTCCTCAGGTTCCCAGGGGAAGGGAGGCTTGAGGTATCGAGTAAAAGATCCAGCTGTGGATAGAGTTAGTCAAGACTCCACAGACTGTAATTAGTTTTCTAACCCACACTGTCTAGAGTAAATAAATAAAATCTACCCAATAGGAGACACAGAAAGTCTACTGCCTTTAAAGCTGTACAAATGAGAGGATAAAATCATTGGCACTTTGTCAGCTTGGTGATAGAGTCTTGTGGTTTTTAGAGCTGAGAGGGCAGTAGGAATGTTCCCACCCTCCTTTTCACAGATAAGGTAAGAGGAATGGACTTGTCCAAGTTTACACAGTAACTGAATGAATTAACTCTTGCTCACCTAAATGACACCATCCTCTGGGTAAAAAGTGAGCAGTGGATTGTCAATGTCCATATTCCTCTTCTTCCTCAAACAGGCTATCAAATTCCTCAGCACACACATTCTCCCATCCATTATCCAGTCCCTTAATATCTCCCATTCTAACTCTGCTGGTTTTCCCACCACTGCATCCACTGTGAATTTTTTCCTAGAGGAAAGAGAACCTTCTACCCACTGGTATTGCAGCTGTTTTATTGAATTCTCCAAAGGTGGGTGTGATTCTTATAGTTTAGAGTACTCTCAGGCATGGAACCTAAGAGAAGTTTCCTGAGGCCGGGCCAAAGAGGAAGAATGGCAACTACAACCTACAGGCCAAGTTCAGTGCCCTGTCTGTTTTTGTGCGGCATGCAATCTAAGAAGGTTTTCTTTGTTTATTTTTAATTGTGGTTAAAAAAAATGACATAAAATTTACCACCTTAACCATGTTTAGGAGTACAGTTCAGTAGTGTTAAGTATATTCACATTGGTGTGCAATAGATCTCTGCAACTTTTTCATCTTGCAAAACTGAAACACCACACCCATTAAGCAACTCCCTTTTCTCTCTTCTTCCAGCCCTTGGTAACCAATATTCTTTCTGTTTCTATGAATTTTAATACTTGTAAGACATTGACTCAAGTCATTTTTTACTAACTATAGTTACATCTCAAAATTTGGGAATGATTTAAGAACTAATTTACAGTAGATTCAAGACTGTTCTTTTAATAATGTCCCTTCCCTAACTTGTATTTATTTTGTGGTTAAAAAAATAAAATAAAATTTACCATCTTAACTGTTTTCTTGTTTTTGAGACAGGGTCTCACTCTGTCGCCCAGGCTGGAATGCAGTGGCGTGGCATAGCTCACTGCAGCCTCGAACTCCCAAAGCCCAGGTGACCCTCCCACCTCAATCTCCTGAGTAGCTGGGACCACAGACATGCACTACAACACCGTGCTAATTTTTTTTTTTTTTTTTTTTTAGAGACAGGGTTTCTCCATGTTGCCCTGACTGGTCACCAACACCTGGGCTCAAGCCATTCGCCCACCTCAGCCTCCCAAAGTGCTGGGATTATAGGCATGAGCCACTGTGCCCAGCCCATCTTAACCACTTTTAAAGTTTAGTAGTGTTAACTGTACAAACATTGTTGCACAACAGATCTCTACAAACTTTTCACCTTGCAAAACTGAAACTTTGCACTTGTTGAATAGCGGCTCTTCATTTGCCCCTTCCTCTAGCTCTGGGCAAACGCCATTCCACTTTTGGTTTCTAAGAAGATTGAATACTTTAGATAACTTAATAATGCAGTATTTGCAGTGGAATAATGCAGTATTTGCAATTTTTTGATTGGCTTATTTCACTAAGCATAATGTCCTTGAGGTTCATCCCTGTTGTAGCAAATGATAGAATCTTCTTCTTTTTTAAGGCTGAACAATATTTCATTCTATGTATATACTACATTTTGTTTATCCATTCATTGGTCCATAGACATCTGAGTTGTTTCTATCACATGGCTGTTGTGTGTAATGCTGCTATGAACATGGGTGTAGACATATCTCTCTGAGGCCCTGCTTTCAATTCTTTTGCGAATATATTCAGAAGCAAGCCTGCTGGATCATATGGTGGTTCTATTTTTGATTTTTTGAGGTACCACCATATTGTTTTTCATAGAAGTTGCTCCATTTTACAATTCTACCAATAGTGCACAAGGGTCCCAATTTCTCCACATTCTTGTCAACATGTTTTATTTTATTGATTATTTTGGTAGTAGCCATCCTAATAGGTGTAAGGTGATATTTCATTTGATTTGCAATTCTTTACTGATTAGTGATATACATATTTTCATATGCTTACTGGCCATTTGTATATCATCCTTGGAGAAATGTATATTCATGTCCTTTGCTCATTTTTTAAATTAGCTTATTTAGGTTTTTCTGTTGTTGAGTTGTAGGAGTTCTTTATATATTCTGAATATTAACCCCATTTCAGATACATGATTTGCAAATATTTTCTCTCATTCTGTAGGTTGATATTTCATTCTGTTGATTATATCTTTTGATACACAAAAGCTTTCTTAAATTTATTGTAGTTTCGTTTGTCTATTTTCTGCTTTTGTTGCCTGTGCTTTTCATCTCTTATCCAATAAAACACTACCAACTCCAATGTCATGAAGCTTTTTCTCTAGGTTTTCTTCTGGTAAGAATGGTTTTTAATATTTTTTAATGGATGAGAAAAATCAAAAGAAGAAAAATATTTCAGAGGCCAAGGTGGGCAGATCACAGGGTCAAGAGATTGAGACCATCCTGGCCAACATGGTGAAACTCCATCTCTACTAAAAGTACAAAAATTAGCTGGGCATGGTGGCATGTGCCTGTAGCCCCAGCTACTTAGGAGTCTGCCACAGGATAATTGCTTGAACCCAGGAGGCGGAGGTTGCAGTGAGCCGAAATCGCGCTACTGCACTCCAGCCTGGTGATAAAGCAAGATTCCGTCTCAAAAAAAAAAAAAAAGAAAAGAAAAGAAAAGAAAAATATTTCATGACTCATGAAAATGATATAAAATTCAAATTTCAGGGCCTGTAAGTAAAGTTTTATTGGAATATAGCCACAGTCATTCATTTATACATTATTTCTGGTTGTTTTTGTGCTATAATAGCAGAGTTAAATACAGTTGACCTTTGAACAACATAGGTTTGGACTGCATGGGTCTACTGTTACATGGATTTCTTTCAATAAATATACTGGAACAATTTTTTGACATTTGTGACGATTTGAAAAAATTCGCAGATGAACCACCTAGTTTAGAAATATCAAAAAAATTAAGAAAAAGGTATGTCATGAATGCATGAAATATATGTAAATAATAGTCTATGTTACCATTTACAACCATAAAATACACACAAATTACTATAAAAAGATAAAATTTATCAAAATGAATGCACACAAACACAGACCGTACCTGGCACCATTTGAAAGAAATGTCAACAAACTTATTACATTAATCATAACTGCATAAAATTAACTGTAATACATTCTGTACTACATAATGATTTTGTAGCCACCTCCTGTTGCTGTTGTGGTGAGGTTGAATATTTTGAATATCTGCTTAAAACGCCATGTGACACAAATCATCTCTGTGTGAGCAGTTGTCTCTCCGGTATATCCTGGAGTGCGGTAAAAAGTGACCTGTCCTGGAGCTCTTGTATTTTTCATCATGTTTAATGCAATACTGTAAACCTTGAATAACACCATGGGATCCATACAAAAAGCCCCTAGTGATGCTGGAAGTGCTCCTAAGAAGCAGAGAAAAGCCATGACATTACAAGAAAAAGTTGAATTGCTTGATATGCACCATAGATTGAGGTCTGTAGAGGGAGGTTGCCCACTATTTTGGACAATTTCTTTTGTAAACAGATGATGTAAACTTAAGGTATCAATAAGTACAGTACTATATTTTCTCTTCCTTATAATTTTCTTAATAACATTTTCTCATTTCTAGCTCACTTTATTGTAAGAATACAGTATACAGTAAAAATAACTTACAAAATATGTGTTATTTGATTGTTTATGTTATCAGTAAGGCTTCTGCTCAACAACTGGCTATTAGTAGTTAAGATTTTGGGGAGTTGAAAGTTGCACTTGGGGCCAGGCGTGGTGGCTCAGGCCTGTAATCCCAGCACTTTGGGAGGCCAAGGCAGGCAGATCACTTGAGGTCAGGAGTTTGAGACCAGCCTGGCCAACATTATGAAACCCCGTCTCTACTAAAATTACAAAAATTATCTGGGCATGGTGGCACACACCTATAAGCCCAGCTACTCAAGAGGCTGAGGCACGAGAATCGCTTGAACCCGGGAGGCGGAGGTTGCAGTGAGCTGAGATTGCACCACTGCACCCCATCCTGCGTGAAGGAGTGAGACTCTATCTCAAAAAAAAAAAAAAAAAAAAAAAAGTTATACACTTTAGTTGCAACAGAGACAAAATATGGTTCTCTTATCTCTTCACAGTGATGCTCAGTGCATTATAAATTGCAGTGACACATCTATAATTCTACAGCCTTTCAAACAAAAAAGACGTGGACTTTGATTGTTGTATGTATTTTTAAAGAGACAGAGGTCTTGTTGCCTAGGCTGGGCTCAAACTTCCGGCCTCAAGTGATCTGCCTTGGCCTTCTGAGTAGCTGGGACAGCAGGCACACACCACAACGTCCAGTTCTGATTGTTGTATTGTTAAGACACACTGGAGTTTGGATATTTGGTTGTCTAATTATATGGCAAAGCATTATATTTATTGTGCAATGACACTACAGCTGTAGGATACCAAAAGAATACGGTATATGCCAATATTTCCAGACTAAGCACTCTTAATATCCCCAACTCACAGGAAAGCAATGGTCAGAAAAATTAGAACATTTAAAACAGAATGCCTTATCGCAGAAGAATTTCTTCACAGGAAATGAGGTTGCCACCAAAGTAAATTTCCAAGTGGCTCATTTATTAGGCAAGCAAGGAAAGCCATTTACTGATGGTGACTTAATTAAAGCCTATGGTTATTCATGCTTCAGCAGGCACTTTGCAGAAAATATTTGCATCTACTGTGTTATTATACCAGTAGTGTCAGTGATGAAGTTCACATTCTCTCCTGGACTTAGCCATGAACACTTCTGTGAATTTTTGTCAGAAATAGAAACTGAATATCTGACTTGCCCTATGACACTGAAGTTCAATGGCTTAGCAGTGGTAACTTTTTATTGAGTTTTTCTTAGCTCAGGGCTGAGATTGAAATTTTTCTGAATGATAAAATCTGGCCTCAAATCACTATCACTGAACATTGAATATGTGGAAATTTGTTCTCTCTCTTGCTATATGAACACCGACATAATATCCTCAATTTTATCTCTTGAGACACAAAGCCCAACATATTTACTATATGATCATTTACAGAAAATGTTTGCCAACCCCTACCATAGACATTTGAACAAAAGCCACTTGGGTCTTATTGGAAAACATTTCTCCCTGCCAACAAAAAATCCAATGTCTGTGATAGTGCCTAGGTTCCTCAAACCTATTCTACTTTGGGGGTCCCTACTCATTCTTGGCATTACCTCTCATGCTTCCTAAGATAAGGGTGACTATTGTCCGACTGCTTTGTTTAGGATCTTGATCTCTTTGTCACAAGAACCTACTGTCAGTCAAAAAGCAATCTGTTTTTAATTCTCAAGAGGCTTGATAGTATTAATGTAAATAGGATTTCTGATTGTCAACACTGAGGATCCAGCTTTTCTGAAGCTAGATATGCCATTCAGGGGTTCTCACTAGAGGGACAGAGACCCGGCTTCCTATCACACAAACAAAAGACCTTGCCACTACCTTCTGCTACTGTCACCTCTTTCTTCCTATATCCAGTTACATGATGTAAAGAATCCTCATTAAGATATCACCCACGAACTGGAATAGACAACTGTCTAGAGAGCTATTAAGTTGTGGCCTCCAGTTATCTCTGTCTTTGTTTATAAGAGCAGTAATTTAAAAATTACAGATGTGCTGACTTACCAAATACTGTTTGGGGGAGTATAAACTTACTAATTCAGCAGGATCTAATTCAGTAACTATGCTCCTCTAAAACCACTTAGGTGAAAGTTATTGTTAGTGAACCTAGAAAGGGCAAATAATTTGCTTTTATAAGCTTTAATGGCGTGAAATGACTTAAACATTGGCTGCATATATAGAAAATTTCTTTACATCCTTAGTTACACATCCTTACTCCAATATGTGTATTCATGGTTAAAAGACAGAAATGCACACCACAAAATGGATACTAATACAACAATGAAGCTTAGAAGTAATTTGTGACCAGGAAATGAAAGGCTGATAATTAGTCTCTAGGGTGTATATTACTGTTAAAAAACAAAATAAAATAACAAATTCTAAACCAAAAATTCACCCATTTCTGTTTGCTTCTCTTGAAAAACATAGACCCACTGATACAGAATTTATGGTTTTGTACTTTTAGGGATACTTGTTTGTTTTTATTACTTTTCTATTGTGGCCATTAAATGAAGCCTTTATAGAGTCAGTCACTTTCAGATTGATCGAGCTTTTTGAAACATAAAATTTCACTCCCCAGCCCAACCCCAACAACCCTTCCCAAGGGAACACCTGTTTCATTAAATGGTGTTTTATTTTTGTTTCCTTCATAGGAATTCCCCCTTTTTAAATTACAAATGACCCATCAACATCCATGTTAACTTCTAGATAAAGTGAGTTTATCTTCTAAAAAATTTAGGTGAAGGCAAATCTTCAAAGAGTATGCCATCCTGTCATCATCAGAATGTGAGGGTACTCTCATGCTGTCCATGTAGTATCTTTAGTGGAAAAACCCAAATTCTTTTTTTTTTTTTTTTTTTTTTTTTGACAGAGTCTCAGTCTGTCACCCAGGCTAGAGTGCAGTGGCATAATTTTGTCTCACTGCAACCTCCGACTCCCAGGTTTAAGTGATTCTCCTGCCTCAGCTTCTTGAGTAGCTGGGATTACAGGCGCACACCACCATGCCCAGCTATTTTTGTATCTTTAGTTGAGATGGGGTTTCACCGTGTTGGTCAGGCTGGTCTCAAACTCCTGACCTCGTGATCCTCCTGCCTCAGCCTCCTAAAGTACTGGTATTACAGGCGTGAGCCACCGAGCCTGATCAAAAACACCAAATTCTTAATGGGATGGTTTACTGATGACATCCTAAGTCATTAAAGTCTTGATAACCTATCTGCTCCTTAAAGTTATTTATAAGTAAATAACTGATAATCCATGTGATTTATTACATTTTGATTTTTTTAAAAAGAATTTCAAGTCAAAATTCAACTATCACGTAAAGACTTTCAGTCATCTTTCACCAAAACATTCTTTAAAAAAGTACACTTCTGGGCTGGGCATGGTGGCTCACGCCTGCAACCCCAACAGTTTGGGAGACTGAGGCAGGAGGATCACTTGAAGCCAGGAGTTTGAACTAGCCTGGGTAACATAGTGATACCCCATCTCCACACACACACACACACACACACACACACACACACACACACACACGAAATAAAAAGAGGAAAAAGTACAATTTCTGATGTAAACCACACAGATGGGGTTGGTTTGGCACATCTGAAGTTGGGTGGACACTATCCAAAAAAAGAGCCAAATTTCTTCAAAGACTGTTCAACTGAAGTGGTTTCTACATTAACAATAAACCTAGTTTTCTATTGCACACCTTATCAATTTAAAAACAAAGGAATAGGTTCAGGCAATATTTCCTTGCTTTTAACATGTCCTTCTATGTTTGTTGAGTGTCGTGATGGCCTAGACCTGAAATCTTGGTTTTCATCTTTTCCTGACAGTATCTATGTGGGGAAAGACTTTGTATTAGTTTCCTATGACTGCTGTAACAAATTACCACAAACTTGGTGGCTTAAAACAATGCACACTTATTTTCTTACAATTTTGGAGGCTAGAAGTCCAAAATCAGTTTCACTGGCTTGAAATTCAGGTATTGGCAGAACTGTGCTCCCTGGAAGCTCTAGGGGAGAATCTGTTTTCTTGCCTTCTGGCTTCAAGATCTGCGTTCCTTGTTTTGTGGGCGGGCCCTTCCTCCATCTACAGTACCTATACCTTGGCATCTTCAAATCTCTCTCTCTGTGCTGAGGTTGTCATATTGCCTTCTTTCTTCTGTGTCAAATCTCCCTCTGCTTCACTCTTAAAGGATGCACGTGATTGCATCTAAGGCTCACCTAAATAATCCAGGATAATTTCCCTATCTTAAGGGCTTTAATGTAATTATATCTGCACAGTCTCTTCTGCCATATAGCATGCACAAATTCCAGAAATTAAGACCTGGATATCTTTAGGGGCCATTAATCAGCATACCACAGACTCCAAATTTGGAGTTCAACATTTAGTTTACAATCTGTAAGTCTCAGTTTGCTAGCCAACTGTGGAATTATCTCTAGGGCTCCAAAGCTTTTATGGAAATAAATCACTTACAGGTATGACTCCTACCAATTACATATTCATGTACATGCCATTGTTATTAATAAAATGCAAGTTTCTTTTATAAAGAGATTCAAAAGACCTGCTTCAGACAAGTAATTTCCAAATAAAATGCTATTTGTATTCCATTCATTCCTTTTTAACAAAAGCTGTCATTACAAAATGGTAATTTATATATAATACATAAACATATAAAGCATATAAATGTGAATAATGTATATAAAGAAGATTACCTGCTATATAATAAGGGTTTAATAAATGTCAGCAGTTAACATTGTGTTGGGTGTTCTGCAAGCTGAATGGAAGAATTTCAACACTAAAATCTAGTAGCAATAGGCTTTTCTTACTTTGCAAGTAAAAGAACACAAAAAGATGGAATTTAGTTCCTTTTGAATATTTCTGGCTTATAATTTTTATTTAAAAGTTTGATACCTCTTATTATGAGACTGTTAGTGAATGCTTACAGATCACAGAAAAATAAGCCAAAGAATATTAAGGAGAAACTGAGAATCAGCCAGTCATGCATAGCTCAAAAGTTTGTCTAGGTTATATGTACACAGGGCTATGCTTTTATATTTGATATTCAAACCATAGTTGTTTTTTGCCACTAAAATTGTTCTGCATTTATAGGAACCAATCAAATACATCAATATTTTATAGTGTTCTTTAAAAAGCACTGTAACTTCCAGGTATATCAGCATTTGAGCAAGTCTGAGGGCTGCTAATGCTAATGCTAATACAATATTTATTAATACAAAAGAGCTTACATTCATGATGAACTAAAATGGTGGTTTTCAATCCTGGCTACACACTAAGATCACCTGGGGAGCTTTTAAAAATCCCAATCTCTGGGTTGCATCTAAGACTAATTAAACTAGAATTTGTGAGGTGGGACCCAGGCATCAACATTTTTAAAGCACCCCAGTTAATTTCAGTGGGCAGCTGTGGCTAAGAACACTGGACTAAAATAACACATGACATGAAGACCAACACAAGTAATGAAGTCTAAAGTTCCATGGTCAAGGTAAGGAATGCAATGTGAATTCAAAGAGAGAATATCTTGCTTAATTAGAGGAGGGAGGAGATGGAAAATGAACTGAGCCTTGAAAACTGGGCAATAAAGAGGGAAAGGTTAAAAGAGACAGTGACAGGCATATGAGGGGTAAAAATTAGTTCTGGAGTAGAGGAAAATGGAAATATCTAAAAATTTTTATTATGGGATTAAAGAAAACGAGTGGTGCCTCATGTTCTTACTTATAAGTGGGAGCTGAACAATGAAGACACATGGACACAGGAAGGGGAACAATATACACTGAAGCGTGTCAGGATTGGCGGGGGACAGGAAGAGCATCAGGAAAAATAGCTAAAGCATGCTGGGTTTAATACCTAGGTTATGGGTTGATAGATGCAGCAAACTACCATGGCACACATTTACCTATGTAACACACCCGCACATCCTGAACATGTACCCCAGAACTTTAAAAAATAATAATAAAATTTTTAAAAAACTGGTGGTAAAAGGAAGATATTCACCAACCCCCCCTTTTTTTTTCTGGTTTCTGCCCCACTCCCATCATATCCAGGCCTCAGTATCTCCATATAGTGAGTTTTAAACACTAGAATGAATTATTGAGGGAGGCACATTCTTCTATTTGGAAATAAAGAGATCAAACTAAAATACAGAAATACCTAGTAGGAAAGTGCCCAGACTCAGCATCTTTGAATCAAAAGGCAACGTTATAGCCTGAATATATATATGCCTAAATCACATATATTTTTTATGAAGGCCAACTCTTCTCTGCAGACACTATCCACCCACCTTCCTAGTGCTAGAGAACAAAACAGCCTACATTTAAGCAACTCAGAAAACTCTATGGAAAAATCAACTTACGTTTTTATGATCATTGCAAAACAACCTAGTTCTGGCAGTTGAAACAACCTAAAACTTGTTTATTAAACATGGGATTTTTGATCATTGATAACACACTAGTTCTTTCAATTACAGGCATATCATAATGTCTTGATAGCACCTTCTCATGCAATGATTATGACCCAATATTAAGCGATATGGGGTCCTGAAAGTAATGGAAAAGGAAAGATTTATACATAGCTAGTGCTTATACAGAACTTAGTATGTGTCAGGCACTCTTTTAAGTGCTTTGTATGCACTACTTTATTTACTCCTCATAAGAAACGAATACTATTTTTATACCCATTTTACAGACAAAGTCATTGCAGGGTACAGAGAAGATAAGCTACCAGCTGAAGTATACAGTTAAGTAAGTGGTGGAGCTGGAATTCAAACTCAGATCATGTGGCTCCAAAGCCCACACTTTTAAAATCATTTTGCTATGATTCTTAATTATAACAACATTGATGAATTTTCTTCTTTAAATTATTTTCTGGAGAGAATGCCATTGAGCTTATACATTTATTTTATCAATTTTTCTATGCGTTGAAGTGAAAATATTTTTTTCATTTTTACTTTTAATTTGCTTAAATTATTTGTTATCAAAGTCAATTAGTTTCTTCATAAAGGTTATATTGAAATTTATTTTGTATATATATAGCTTTACTTTTAAAAATGTTTTTAACAGTTGTGGGTACATAGTAGGTGTATATATTTATGGGGTACATGAGATGTTTTGATTTAGCCATGCAATGTGAAATAAGCACATCATGGAAAATGGGGTATCCACCCCTCAAGCATTTATCTCTTGTGTTACAAATAATCCAATTATACTCCTTTAGTCATTTTTAAATGAACAATTATTATTGTCTATAGTCACCCTGTTGTGCTATCAAATACTAGGCCTTGTTCATTCATTTTATTTTTTTGTACCCATTTACCATCCCCACCTCCCCACCAACCTCCTACTACCCTTCTTGGCCTCTGGTAACCATCCTTCTACTCTCTATCTCCATGGGTTCCATTATTTTGATGTTTAGATTTCACAAATAAATGAGAACATGTGACGTTTGTCTTTCTGTGCCTGGCTTATTTCACTTAACATAATGCCCTTCAGTTCCATCTATGGTGTTGCAAATGTCTGAAGCTCATTCTTTTTTATGGCTGAATAGTTCTCCATTGTGGATATGTATGACACATTCTTTTTCCATTCATCTGTTGAGGGACACTTAGGTGGCTTCCAAATCTCGGCTGTTGGAAACAGTGCTGCAACAAACACAGGAGTGCAGATGTCTCCTCAATAAATTGATTTCCTTTCTTTTGGATACATACCCAGTAGTGGGATTGCTGGATCACCTTGTAGCTCTATTTTTAGTTTTTTGAGGAACCTCCAAACTTTTCTCCATAGTGATTGTACTAATTTACATTCTCTCCAACAATGTACGAGGGTTCCCTTTTCTTCACATCTCGCCAGCATTTGTTATTGCAGTCTTTGTTATTTCTGTCTTTTGGATAGAAGCCATTTTAACTGGCATGAGATGATATCTCACTGTAGTTTTGATTTGTATTTTTCTGATGATCAATGATGTTGAGCACATTTTCATATACCTGTCTGTCACACGTATGTTTTCTTTTGAGCAATGTCTACTCAAATATTTTGCCCATTTTTTAAATCAGATTATTGGATTTTTTTTTCCTATAGAGTTGTTTGAGTTCCTTATATGTTCTGGCTATGAATTCCTTGTCAGAAGGGTTGTTTGCAAACATTTTCTCCCTAGTTTCACGTTTATGGCAATTATTTCTACACACTTCAATTTGCCTTAGTCCTATTGGAAAGATACATATTTTGCAAAATTTTCTTTCCTATTCAATTTGCAATTAATGACATATTTTGCTTGGTGTGTTTTTATTCATTTTCCATTCGATTTCTTTGATAAGTTCTACCAAGTCTAACTCATCAGGTCAATTTTTGCAGTTTTTTGACTAAAAAGGTCTGATTCTTAGTTTTTCATCTATATTATCAAATATAGTTAGTTTTGCTTCAGCTTTTTCAGTTTCATTTTGTGCTGATTTTTTTACCAGTAATATTTATTTTGATTTGGACAAAAATGCAAAAGGTTTATATTAATTTCTTATTGGATTCATAACAGATTGTGAAATTAGATATTACAGGATTTTTCTAATGACCAGTCTTTATTTGGGGTTTCATCATTCTCAGGGTCAAAATGATGAATTCACAATGTGCTGTTTTGTTGAGGGTGGGAATTATTATCTCAATTTCATAGGTTGTCTTAGTTTGGGCTGCTATAAGAAAATACCATAAACTGGGAAGTTTATAAACAACATAATGTATGTCTCACGGTCTGGAGCCTGGAGTCCAATATCAAGGCATTGGCAGATTTGGTCTTTGTTGAGGGAACACCTGTTTCCTTTTCCATAGATAGTGCCTATTTGCTGTGTCCTCACATGGTGGAAGGGGTGTGCTAGCACTCCAGGGTTTCTTATAAAGGCACTAATCTCAATCCTGAGCTCTTCCTTCATGGCCTAATCACCTCCTAGAGGCTCCACCTCCTAATACCATCACCTTGTGGGTTAAGATTTCAACAGTTGAATTTTTAGAGATACACAAACATTCAGACCATAGCATAGGTGTACTTTAAAAACGTTAAATGACCTGCCTGAGGTAAATGATAAGTCAAGATTGGAGATAATAGGATGGTAGTAGAATGGTTTTGGGAATCACTGACATGGACTGACTCCATACTCAGCCACTTAGAGCTGAGTGAACTTAGGCAAGCAACTTAACCTTCAAGTTCCAATGCCTCCATCTGTAAGATGGGGATAATAACCTACTTCATCCGGTTATTAAGAGAAGTGAAAGAGATAATGCATGTAATAGCAGTTAGCATACTGGTTGGCTTATACTAAGGAATCAATAAATGTTAATAGTTCAGCAGCAGCATCTGTAGCATTTGTTCTTCCATTATACCCTACACCGTGCTGAGCAATGAAGTAGACACTAAATCCTCAAGGAGCTTAGGATATTCTTGATGAGACAAAATGAATGCATATGAAAATAATCAGAGAACTACTTTTCTTAACACAGTGCAAAGCACAAAGTAAATGCTGAACAAATGTTAGGTATTATTATTTGTATTCTTTCCCAGCAAGCTTTCTCTGGATGAAGATAGAAGGTATCTGTGACAATGTGTTGGGAGTAGCCTATGTCAATGAACCACCCATCTACACAGAAATTATGATAGAAGCAGCTTCCTAATTACTGCATCCTCCCTAAATGGGTTTAGGATAGCTACCTAATTACTTAATCCTCCCTAAGTGGACAACCAGAAGCTCTAGTGTTTGGAGCTCCTGGGGTGCAATTTCCAAAGACCTTGATAGGCCCGGGGTCCCCCCACATTCTTTTGCCACTTTGCTTCCTGGCTGGAGTCTGAGATGTCTCCACCAGACATTTACGCCTTTGGGTTAAGTCTAAGGTATTTTTAAAATATAAACATAGCCTGGTAGTAACAAAAGTTATGTCTTATTGAACACCTTCCATTTGCCAGATATTTTATATGTAATATCATTTAATCTCACAAGGAAATCTTTCAGAAGTAGATATTATTAGGTCCATTTTCAAATGAGAAAAATGGAAGGTAGGAGCTTGGTATCTTATCCAAATTCAGGTCTTATGACACTAAAGCCCTTTCCGTCTCTGCTACATTACTTTCCTCCGAGTTTCTTGTTTTTTGCACATTCATTTCTAATGAAAGTAAATGTGATATTCAGGCCATGCGACAGTTAAGGAATGACAACAAGAATGCTTAATGTGCCAAGTTAGCAAAGCTCAATGGGCAGGCTGATTGAAAGTTCCTCACGGATTCAGGGTCAGATACTCAGCTTTGCAGATCCAGAAACTTGGTTTATTTAGCACCAAAGTGGCCAATTTTGGGGAACTGCTTCACACTATCTACACCTGTAAAAGGCTGACATATAAACCACAGAGTCACTTATTAATTTACAGATGGATCTGGTAGAATAATTCACATCTGTCATTTTCTCATGACATTCCTTCTGGATGGGCACTCAGGGAACCAAATTATAGATGGGAAGACTGCTTGGTGAGCAAAGAATTTGGATGAAGGGAAGGAGGGTTCTTGAGTTCTGTACTTTTATTTTTATCAAATAAGCATGACTAAATGAATGTTTTTCTCTACATCTAGGCCATTGTTTCTCAATAACCCATAGAAAGAGTGAATATCTAATTTCACAATCTGTTATGAATCCAATAAGAAATTAATATAAACCTTTTGCATAGAAAGTAATCCACAGGAAGACTGCTTGGTGAGCAAAAAATTTGGATGAAGGGAAGGAGGGTTCTTGAGTTCTGTACTTTTATTTTTATCAAATAAGCATGGCTAAATGAATGTCTTTCTCTACGTCAAGGTAGGTTATTGTTTCTCAATAACCCATAGAAAGGGCGAGAGTTTACTCTTCTTTGAAAACTGATAAATTATTCCCATTTTTAAAATCCCATTTTCTCCCAGTTTTAAAATTTCCTTTCTCCTTTCATATTTTTCATCATGATTATGTCATGCCAGAGAAGTTCCAATGGAGTTGAGTAGATTATAATTTTCCACTGTCATCATAAGCCAGCCAGTTCGGTTTCTTGATTGACCTTGAGGAAGATGAGAGTCTTTTTGACAAGATTTCAGGCACACCTTTTCTTTCTATAACACATTTACAAACTTTCTCCAAAGAAAGCCCCTTACAATCAATCAGTTCTACAGACTTTGCATTTTTATGGCTTACCTTTTTTTCTTTTTTTGTTTTTTGAGACGGAGTCTCGCTCTGTCGCCCAGGCTGGAGTGCAGTGGCGCAATCTCGGCTCACTGCAAGCTCCGCCTCTCGGGTTCACGCCATTCTCCTGCCTCAGCCTCCGGAGCAGCTGGGACTACAGGCGCCCGCCACCACGCCCGGTTTTTTGTATTTTTAGTAGAGACGGGGTTTCACCGTGTTCGCCAGGATGGTCTCGATTTCCTCACCTCGCGATCCGCCCGCCTCGGCCTCCTAAAGTGCTAGGATTACAGGCGTGAGCCACCGCGCCCGGTCGGCTTACCTTTTTTTCTATTGACCCATCCATCCAACCAAAGCACAGAGTGGAGTACTTTAATGTTGTTCCTTATGCATTTAAGTAGGGGGCAGCATTAGAATAACACTAGATAGTCACAGGAAGTAAAACAAACCACCTATTTCTTAATCTGACCTAAGCTTCAACATTTTTTTTTTTCATTCCAGAACCCTGATTAGCAGAAATATTCATTTCTGGGAATGAATCCAGATTCTTTCCAAATCCCTCAGATGCCGGCCAGAAAAATGAAGACATTTTCTAATAATCTGTCTTTTGGACTGGCAAAATTAACTAATAGCAGTTTAATTCAAATGATAATTGAGCAACTACTTTTGAGACACCATGATAGACACTAAGAACACTGTGCTAGGCACCTGATAAACAGTTGTTGAATTGTCTTGCAGTATAAATTTTGAGACAAGAAAGGGAATTGTAATTCTGAATCACTTGTTTTAGAGAATTAATAGCTTTAAAAAATTGTGCTGTATAGTTATCTCCAGCCACCCTATGAATAGAGGCAGAATATGTAGATGAACTGTTTCCCATATTTATATCATTTTTATTCCTATTTTAGGTCAAAGCAGGTCTTAGAAAACTAAACCCAAGAAGACACACACAGGTTCTCAAAAATACAGATGAAGGTCTGGATCTAATAAGGGCCAAGTATTTGGCTTTTTAACTGATGGAATTTCTTAGGGAAATAAGGGATCTATAGGTTTGAGCAAATGGCCACATTGAAGTCAGCAGGGTTATGGCCACGCACAGGCTTTGACCTTAAAACACAAACCCTGTGGACATCTAGTCAATTTTCCCGGAAGAGGGACTGGTCTAGGTTCCATTGCCTATTGGACTGCTTTTAGGGCTTGTTGGAGGGTCCCTCAATAGTCTTCAACAAAACTTCTAGTTCTGAATTCTTCCTTCTCCTTACTCTCAATGGGCTTAGTTCTGTCTTCATTCGTGCACATGTGAGTGTATGTGTGTATGTGTACATATGAAGGTATTGGGTGGGGACAGGAAGGGTGGTGGTGTAGAGGAGACAAAGGGAGAGATTGAATTTATTAGAGGAGTTTTGTTTTTAATTTTTTCAATTCCAAAGTAAGAGAAAAATTTACAATTTTCTCTGAGTCTATACTAATTTCCTTCTTCCAGTGTTTTACTCTTTTTTTTCCTCAGTGGTATCTGCTTGTGCTTTCTTTACTATCTATACGCTTGAGTTAGATTCCAATATATCCCAAATCAGAGGCCAAAAGGAGAACGCAAAGCATATCCCACAAATACTGAGGCACTGGATGAAATCTTAATCTGATCAAAGGTGACAAGCTTTTTCCCAAAGCCAGATGGAAGCAGAGAGGGCCCCTCATTACCCATAGCCTGAAGGCAGACGGAAATGTAGAACTGACACCTTGCTTGTCTAGGGTGCTCACAGCGTCAAGTTTCTCACTATTTATTAACAGTATTATGTTAGCTATAGATTTTTTGTAGATATTCTCTATCAAGTTGAAGAATTTCTCCTCTATTACTAATTTATTGAGAGTTTTTGTCACGAATGGGTGTTGGATTTTGTCAGATGCTTTTTCTGCACCTATTGATATGATCATGTGGTTTTTCTCCTTTAGCATGTTGATGTGTTGGATTGCATTAATTGATTTTCTTTCTTCTTTTTAACTGATAAACAATAAAACGGGAATTAATTGATTTTCAAATGTTGAACAAGCCTTGCATACCTGGTACGGTAGTGACATATAATTATTTTTATATATCATTGACTTTCCATAAAAAAGGATGAGTTCATGTCCTTTGTAGGGACATGGATGAAGCTGGAAACCATCATTCTCAGCAAACTATCACAAGGACAGAAAACCAAACACCGCATGTTCTCATTCATAGGTGGGAATTGAACAATGAGAACACTTAGAGACAGGAAGGGGAACATGACACACCGGGGCCTGTCGTGGGGTGGGGGATGGAGGGAGGAATAGCATTAGGAGATATACCTAATGTAAATGATGAGTCTCGCTCTGTCCCCCAGGTTGGAGTGCAGTGGCAGGATCTTGGCTCACCGCAAGCTCTGCCTCCCGGGTTCATGCCATTCTCCTGCCTCAGCCTCCCGAGTAGCTGGGACTACAGGTGCCCGCCACCACACCCAGCTAATTTTTAAAATTTTTTTGTATTTTTAATAGAGATGGGGTTTCACCGTGTTAGCCAGGATGGTCTCTATCTCCTGACCTCGTGATCCGCCCGCCTTGGCCTCCCAAAGTGCTGGGATTACAGGCGTGAGCCACCGCACCTGGCTAATTTTTTTTTCTAGTGTCCTAAAGTAGAAGCTTAGATGACTGATATTAAACCTTTTTTTCCTCTAATATATAGATTCAGTGCTACAAATTTCCCTCTAATTACTGCTTTTGCTGAATCCCACAAATTTCAAGAAGTTTCATTTTCATTTTCATTTAGTTCAAAATATTTTTCAAATTTCTCTTGAGATTTTTTTTTGACCCACACGTTATTTAGCAGTTTAACATTTAATCTCCAAGTATTTGGAAAATTTCCAGCTATCTTTTTGTTACTGATTTCTAGGTGAATACCATTGTGGTCCGAGAGCAGGCATTATATGATTTCTATTCCTTTCAATTTGTTAAGGTGTGTTTTATGATCCAGAATGTCAATCTTGGTGAATGTTCCACATGAGCTTCAGAATAATGTGTAATCTGCTGTTGCTATGAGGTAGTCTATAGATGTCAATTATAATTAGTTGATTAATGGTGCTAAGTTTAGCCATGTCCTTACTGATTTTCTGCTGTTGGAATCTGTCCATTTCTGATATATAGGTGTTACAAAGTTTACATCTATAATAGTAGATTCATCTACTTCTCTTTGAAGTTCTTGAAGTTCTGTCAGTGTTTGCCTCATGTATTTTGACGTCCTAAAGTTAGGCTTATTAAAAGTACATATTAAACCTAAGGGACCATACACCATCTCCATTTTATAGGCCCCTGTTTGACACTCTTAGGCATTTCAGGTTTATCCCACAACCTTGAACTGTATTGAAGATTATGGATTCTGTGTTGTTGTTTGGCTCAATCCCAGTTCTCACTCTTAATCTGGTAAAAATCCTGACATTAGGGAGGCTGGCATCAAAGGAAATATACTGTAACTGAAGCACAACTAGACATCCATAGTGTACAGTACAATTCAATCTTGCGGTGATTGCAAAGGGATAAAGATGTAGGCACAGTGTTTATCCATTTTCAAGTCTGCAGCATCTATTCTGTGATTTTTGTTTGCTGAGAAAGAATATTTCAAAGGCATTTCAGCTCCTTTCACTCTCATTCTGGAGAATTTCAGACTGTTCAGCTTCTCCTAACATATTTTTTTTTTTTTCTGATTTTTTTCTGTCTCTTTCCCAGGTTAATGTGCATGGGAGGTAGAGGTGATCCTAAGAAATAGAGGAGGAACAAATTCAGAAATAAGTATTTTCAATTCACCTCTGAATGCCTAAGAGGACTTAGAATGAATGATATATTTTCATGAATGATCACTAAAATGATTGGCCAGATTACAGCTAAAGCACAAATACTTTTGTAGAGGCTAACTTAACTTTACGTAATAGATTTTTTTTCCGAAAAAAGCAAAGAAATTTAATTTGCCAATTAAATTATTTAAATGGCCTTAATGTTGCAAGAGCTGACTGACCGGGTGATCTAGATGTATATAAGGTAACTTTCAGCTTTAACATTCTCTGATTTTAATCTATAATGTTAAATATAGGCTTGGGCAGGATAAACTTGAAATGCCTTAAGAGTGTCAAACAGGGGCCTATAAAATGGAGATGGTGTGTGGTCCCTTAGGTTTGGAGACAAAAGGCGTAGGCAAGGAAAGAGAGTGGGTGCGATGACTCTGTGTGTGTGTGTGTGTGTGTGTGTGTGTGTGTGTGTGTACTTCCCATGCTGAGAATTGCTCCTATTGCCCACAAAGGAAAGGAATTCTGTGGATCAGACTCTCGCTAAAGTCCAGTGTAAGTACATCACCTTTATTC
Source organism: Macaca fascicularis (assembly GCF_037993035.2). Classification (NCBI taxonomy): domain Eukaryota; kingdom Metazoa; phylum Chordata; class Mammalia; order Primates; family Cercopithecidae; genus Macaca; species Macaca fascicularis. The sequence goes on along the minus strand of NC_088395.1, from coordinate 121,731,200 downwards.
AATGTGTAGAGATCTTTCCCTCAGAGAACAAAGCATGCATCCAGCCTCGTGGTAGGAGAGAAAGCTTATTTCTACCCACTTTCTTCCCTGAACAGTTACTAAGCATAATATTCACCTGAACAGTTCTTACCAAAAAAAAAAAAAGCATTCATGATTAGCCCTTTCCTTTCTCTAAAATCCAATGTATTGTGATTTCATTTTCATTTAATTTGCATTTGGTACTTTACAAAACCTGAAAGGTCAGGATTAGTAGAATTTTCGAGTAAAGGGCAATTGCATGAAAAGATTTTCATTTTCTCTTTATGTAAGATTTCCACGATTACCTAGGACTGGTTTTTGTATTCTTTAATTTCTTTGTGTGTGCTGCTTTCTGAATTTGCACACAAAATTTTTATTATTAAAGCCAAGTTAAAATTGGAGTTTCCCAGGGAATTAAATGTGGCTCTTTGTTTAGACTTCATAGAATTCTAATTCCAGACTAAAGGTCATTCAACAGTAAAATGGAGGTTAATTTTCTTTTTCTGTAAACTAATTTTAAGCAATTTTTCTCCCTCCCCACATTCTCTGATTTTAAGTAACTTTCCTTCCTCTCAGCTTTTTCTTGCCTAGGTTTATTGATTATTATACCTTTGTGCAGCTCATCTCTTTATTGGCTTCTTGGCCCCGTCCGTCTCCATCTCTGTTTTCCTTTCTTTTAGCCCCAAAAAGCAACCTGGCTAAGAAATAGAGTTCCAGGGAGAAGGGGAGTAATGCATGGAAGTGAATTGCTGAACATTTGCCTTGTTTATTCTTGATTTATATATTTTAAAAAATCTCTGGATTTTTAGAAAAGCGAATCTGGAAATGCTGTTGAGGATAGTCTTTGGCACTAACTCAGTCTTCTAAGGCAGCGTTCATGATGACTTCATTCCTTTAAAATGTGGCCCTTAGGATAGCTCTCACACATGCCTTAGGTCACTTGAAGGAAGTGTCCTCTGATACTCAGTAAACAATAAAAGCTTTCTCCGTCCTCCCATCTTCAGACACTTCTTGATCAGCAAAGCGTTTACGAAAATGGACTTCAAGAAGGACTGAGTAGCTGGATTGTTGAAAGGAAAAAGACAATATGTGTGTCAGTGGTTTTTTTTAAATTTTATTTTAGGAACATGCATTAGCAAATGAGACAGCTGCATGGAGGCAGATACAGTTGCTCCTTAAATTCTGCAGTATTATCAGAGTGTGTGAAGGTTAATTTGCCAGTTGTTATATAAAGTATGCCAAGCAATTCTGGGTGTCTGCTTGGATAACTTACTTTCCCATGTAAGTCTGCTTTTCTAAGTGCCATTAAGACAATTCTGCCAGGTAGCATGAAAAGAAAAATGGAATAAGCAAATTAAAATGCAGCAGTAATTTTGTGCAAATCTTTTTAAATCAGTCACAAAATAATCCATTTTGTGTGGGTGAGTTTCTGCACATACTACTAAGAAGCACAAGATCTGGGGTAACCACAACTATGTAACAAAGTAGAAATGGTGAAATAATATGAAACTATTAATTACAATTAGTAAATATAAAATAGATCTTATAGATCTTAAAACATCCTTGCTGTATGGAGATTAATTTTCAATAATTATTTTCAAGGGAAGGTAGAGGGCACTGATATATATTGAGTTACTGCTGTGTGTTAAGTGCATGACTAGCTGCTTTGCATATTTAAACTCATTAGAGGCCCACCACAGCCCTGTGAGGTAAGTACAACCCTGTGAGGTGACTGGTGGCTCGTGCCTGTAATCCCCGCACTTTGGGAGGTGAGGTGGGCAGATCACTTCAGGTCAGGAGTTTGAGACCAGCCTGGCCAACATGACAAAACCTCATCTCTACTAAAAATACAAAAATTATCCAGGCCAGCTACTTGGGAGGCTGAGGCAGGAGGACTGCTTGAACCCAGGAGGCAGAGGTTGCAATGAGCTGAGATAATGCCACTGCATTCCAGCCTGGGCGGTAGAGTAAGACTCCATTAAAAAAAAATGCCTAGTAAATAAGTCTCAGAAAGGTCACCATCTTGACTACGATCACACAGCTGGGAAGCAGCAGAGTTGGGATCCAAACCGATACCTGTCTGTATGTATATACTTTATCTTTTAAATGTTTTGACAGCATAGCTTATGTGTCATTACATAGCAATACGTCACATCATTATTTTAATTATTTTCTTCTGTAACATTTCTAAAACAAATAGAAGGTAAAAGATTATACCTGTCAGGGTTCATGTTCATGAATGGCCAATGTCATCATAGCAGCAAATTAAACTGTGCTCCAATTGACACTTTTGTTCTTAACCTTACACTGATTCACTGATTCGTTTAATGGCTTCTGTCTTCAATAGAGTTTCTTAGCATATCAAAATGTCCCCATTCCCTCATAAGCATTCTGTAACCTCGAGAGCAAAAGAGTAATGTTTCTCATGGGCCTTGAGTTTTTGATATGTGAGTATGTGCATATGCGTGCCAACTCAAAATATTGCTGCAAAGTGATTCTCTACTCCTTTTTTTTAATACTCATAGGCTGTACTGCCTAAATGGCACACAGAATACAGAGACGCATAGTAATTAGTCTGGTTCCTTTCTTTTTCAGCCTTGTGGCTTAAATTACTTACCATTATCGGTCTCGGTTTCCTCACCTACAAAATGGAAATAATATTAGCACCTACTTGGTAGGTTTTGACAATAATAGGATGACAGAGGCAAAGTAATAAGCACAATGGTTGGTAGATAATAAACACCCAAAGTGAGCTACTACTCATATTTATTTAGCTTCAGCTACTAGAAAGCAGTGTGCACGTTTGTTTAAAACTTGGGCTTCAGAGTCAGACTACACTAGTTTGAGTTCTAGCTTTACCACCTAATATCTGTGAGACCTCAGTCATATTGTTTAATATCTCTAATAGTCAGTTTTTAACATCTCTAAGAGTCAATTTTTAATTCTCTAAGAATCAATTTTAGAGACGTTTAACAACATCTCTAAGAGTCCATTTAAAAGTCCTGGGCCAGGTGCAGTGGCTCACGACTGTAATTCCAGCACTTTGGGAGGCCAAGGCGGGCAGATCACCTGAGGTCAGGAGTTCGAGACCAGTCAGGCCAACGTGGCAAAATCCTGTCTCTACTAAAAATACAAAAAATTAACTGGGTGTGGTGGTGGGTGCCTGTAATTCCACCTACTCGGGAGGCTGAGGCAGGAGAATGGCATGAACCCAGGAGGCAGAGGTTGCAGTGAGCCGAGATCGCGCCACTGCATTCCAGCCTGGGCGACAGAGAGAGATTCTGTCTCAAATAAAATAAAATAAATAAATAAATAAATAAATAAATAAATAAATAAATAAAATAAAAATAAAAGCCCCAATACCAGTCAATTTATAGTGCCACTATACTATAGTGGTATCTTCCTTTTTTGATGTTGAAGAACGTTAAATGAAATAACACACATAAAGTATCCAGCATGTAGTGGCTATTTAATGTGATATTTTCACCTTTCTAAACATACAACCAGTCACATTTCCAAGTTCATTAAATATTATTGCTGTGTTATCATTTAGTGAAGGCAATGACCATATATTGCATTTTCAAAAATTATATTCAGGAAATTCCAGCACAGACTTAATCTACTAATGCTCTGACATATACTATTAATTTCCCATAAAGATCAAAGAACAAGTACATTGCTAACACTAAGACATTTAAGACCAAGAAGGATGATAAAATCATTAGAGATATTTTGTAATGTTTAAAAATGGTAAACATGCCATCTGTCAGCCTAGAACTATCCAATGTAGATAGAGCAAGATAAAAAGATTCGTAAATCCTAGTCTTGCCTTTTTCATCATTTCCCCACAAAACTTTGAGTGATTCTTTTAAACTCTGTGTCTCAGTTTTCTTTCTCACTGAATTGGGAAAATAAAACATGTTTTGCCTATCTCACAGGGTTGTTGTGACGATCAAATCAAGTAAAGTATGGGGAGGCATTTGGTAAAGTATGAATATGAAAAAAAGCATGGCTCCTTTGTTAACTTACAAGTGATTCTAATTATTTATTTTTGTGATATTCTTACACTTTTAAAATATTTAACCACAGCATAGCAACCCAGTTTTTTAAAATGCAGTATTCAAAGAAAGACACACTTAATAGGAAAGCTTATCTTTGATACATTTTAAGACAAAAAAAACTTCAGTCTGTTTGATAGATTTATGGATTTTGACTAGCTGGGTAGAGAGCTTGTATGAAAGGTCCTTATTCTTTGGATCAGAGTAGGGTTTTAATTTCTCTCAAACCAGCTGTCCAGGACCACAGGCTATTATTTTCACTTTAAACGTATCACCTGCTCCAATGCACCAGCAGGATGACTAAAACATTTCAAAGCTGGGGAACTATTTCTCTTGCTCTTGTATGAAACCAAAACATCCTTTGTGTGAAGGGATAGAAGCAAGAAATGTTTCTGCTTCAGCTTAAATGAGGACTTATATTGAGAAGATCTCAAGGGGTCTAGGAAAAGTTTATAAAACATATCCTCCTCACTAGACTGGCAGCTGGTGATAAATCCAGGAGGCAACTATTTTCTATAGTAACTGTCTTTATTTGAGGATAATAGGGTAGTATAGTCTGGTGGTAAAGACTTAGGCATTTCTGGATTCCAGTATTAGTTCTGACACTTACTAGGTATATGACCTTGGGCAAAACACTCCCAAACTCCCCAGTTTCCTCATCTGTAATATGGAAGATACCAGCCCCAAAGTGGTGACTTGATGATTATATAATTCCCATGAATAAATTAGATTCATGTCAGACACATAGCGAGGGTTCAGAAAATCTTAACTCATTTGAACTGTTCTGACTTATTATTAGCATCGTTATTATCACTATTATTACAGAATTAGGAGAATCTCAGTTTCAAATTTGGATTTGCACCCAATTCATTCTCACAGAAACAAAGATGTTATTAAGTATGCCTTTTCCTTCATCTCACCTTTGAGCACACACATCTCTTTAGAGTCCTTTTGGAGGTGTTCCATCTCTGACTCTCACAAATCACCCTTCTTATTTCACTAAATTTTACTTATTTGGGGCATGAAGTAATTTACCATGTCTAGGCACTGCCTGGAGTCAACTAGTAAAGGGTTGGATTAGACGACCTCTCGGCTTCCTTCCATCCCTGAGAATCTATGATTCTATGAGTCAGTGTTTGGGGAAAAAAATGAAGGGCTGTTTAGTGATGAGTGACAGTTCTGTCCTAAAAGAACAAAGAACTTACTCACTGTGCCAGAAGCCATGTTGAAGATCACAGGATAATGAATTATAACTCTACTACCCTCTGGCAGGACAGGAAAGGAATCTCATAGACAAATTGCACTGGGAGACAGATTATGGATTAAAGGCTCCAGTATTCATGACTTCCAACCAGTCAGCATGTAAGACCATAACAAGTGCCAAAGGCCACTCCTGTATATTAAAAAAAAATAATGGAAATATCCCCAAAGAGAAGCAAGGGAATGAAATTCTGGCCAAGACAGTATTTCTGAATCCTTCTCCTTTTCTGGCAATAGCTATGATAAACAGCTCATGAGACAATAGAAGCCATCATCTATAAACTTGTGGCTTTTGAGAAAAAAACATAATGGTGGAATTTAAATTCTACCCTGTCTTTTTCCATTTACCAGCAACTGGGGGTTGCCCAGCAGGAGAAATGAGATCATTTCCCTCTGAGTGGCTAGCTGAGCTTGCCCACATTCATTCTTCTTCCCACGTCGTGTTTTAGCAGGCATCAACACGTCAGCAGCTTCTGAAATGTGCCAGATCTGGGGAAGCAGGGCATTGTCACTACTGCATGAAAGAACTCCCCACCTCTGCAGTGGACTCACACCAGCCACATTTTCTCTTGTCTGCTCATCAAATGGTGTTAGGAGGTCAAAGAGGACCCTCTGGTTTACTGCCTGACATACTGCTTGGCTAACCTTTGGGGCCTATAGTCCACCAGCCAGCCTTCCTGATGTCATTTGATACACTCCATTTCTTCTCTGCATTCTTTTCAAACACCCCTTTCCTTGATTCTGTTTCTCAGGTGGCTATGAGGCTAGAAAGGCTGGTGATCGATGGAAGGGAGAGAATGGTGCTGTCCACCAAGCACTCTAAGACATGAAGTCATTATCATTGTGATACCAGAAATGCTACCTAAACTTTACAGCTTCTCAGACTTAATAAACAGTTGTCTCTTTTCAAAAATGAAAAGCATTTTGTTTCACATATTATATGTACACCAGGAATACATTCTCATTGTGAAAATTCACATGCCGAACTGTCTAGAGTATAATGGGAATCTCCTTTCATTCTCACCCCTGCATCCCAATCTAAGTCTCTTCCCCAGAAAGAACTGCTGTCAACTGTTCCATATATAACCTTTCAGATCTTTTTATACTTAGTTATATACATATTTGCATATAAACTGTATGCAACAAATAGATAACTCTTGGAATCCTCATTAGAAGTCTACTTGATGTAACTGCTTTCCTCTCCCACTTTATCTTACCCAGCTCCAGCAGTAAACCATCCAGCTGAGTTCAGGAGAAGGTGAATGAGTGGTTGTACTAGTAGGCATGTGTTTGGATTTGGATATCTATGTCAGGCTACAGTCCAAGACTAAAGACTATTGTTCCTGGATTATCCATTAAACATATTATCTGCTTCTTTCTTTCCAACATATATGCTAAGCTCTTCTGTGTCTTTTGCACTTGAGAGTGAATGGAGAATCTGGAAATAGGTTTGCAGCACTGAGCCAATTAACTGGGGCAGTGTTCAGTACAGGCCGGTTGGACACACATTGATTTATTTTTAGTTGTAAGGGCCATTTGGGCCCTTCTGAGATTCAAAAGGAGGAGTGGTAGAGTTGAGTCTAGAATCCAGGTTTCTTTTTTTGAGACAGAGGTTTGCTGTGTTTCCCAGGTGGTGTAATCATGGCCCACTGAAGCCTTGACCTGCTGGGCTTAAGTGATCCTCCCACCTCAGCCTCCCAAGTAGCTGGGACTACAGGTGTGCACCAGCATGGCCAGCTAATATTTGTATTTTTTCTAGAGACCGGGCCTCACCATGTTGCCCAGGTTGGTCTCAAACTCCTGGCCTCAAGCAATCCTCCTGCCTCAGCCTCCCAAAGTGCTCAGATTACAAGAGTGAGCCACCATGCCCAGCTTAGAATCCAGGTTTCTTGAATCCCAGTTTACGTTCTTGCCATGTAACCAACTTGACCCACTCAAATTAGTTTTGTCTTCATCACAATATTAAGAGGAGCTTTCTATAATCTGAATGTGTCCCTGAAAATTCATGTGTTCAAGACTTCACCCTCAATGCAACAGTATTGCTAATTGGGTGGGGCCTTTTGGGAGGTGTTTACGTCTTTAGGGTTCTGCCCTCATGAATGGATCAATGCCATTAGAAAAGGACACGACAGAGGGAGTTTGGTCCCCTTTTTGGCTCGTCTGTTTTATCCGCCATGTGAAGACACAGTGTTCCTCCCCGCTGGAGGATGCAGCAACAAGCCACCCTCTTGGAAGTGAAGATAAGGCCCTCATCAGACATAGAACCTGTCAGTGCCTTGATCTTAGGTTCCCAGCCTCCAGTACTGTGAGAAGTAAATTTCTGTTCTTTATGAATTATCCAGTCTGTGGTATTTTATTTTCACCGTGTAAACAGACTAAGACAGAGGGCAAGTAGAGGGAGATAAGGGTATTTAAGATCTAAGTGGAAGGGAAAGACACCACCAAAGGGGGGAAAAAAAAGAAAGAAAGAGGGGCAGCCAGAGGCTCCTAATACCAGCTCCTTCAGAGTTCCACATGGGGCCAGCCTTACCCTCTGGACCACATTCAAATTCTCACCTTAACATCTGAAGCCCTGCATCAACAGTTTGTCTAACTTATTCAACCCTTCTGGCTGATGACTTTAAAATGTGTATCTCTTATCCCAGATAACTCTTGCCAGTCACCTGTCTCTAGTTACCAGATTTTTTGTTTTGGTTGTCAACTCAAATCCAAAATCATCATCTTACCACCCTCCAAATGCACCCCCAACCGCAAAAAAAAAAAAAAAAAAAAAAAAAAAAAGACTTCTCTTAATAGCTATGTTTGAAAACTCTGGGCCCTAAATGAGATTTTTAAAATTTACTTCCCCCTCCCGGCCCTGATATCTGGCCAGACCCCAAGTTCTGTCCATTTTCCCACATGGAAAGTTTGTTATCTGCACTTCTTCTTCATCCTCATTGCCATTGCTCTCATCCTGGTCCATATGACCTGGATTACTGCCACATCCTTCTCACTGGCTTCCCAGTCTCTATTCTCACTGTTCTCAAATCCAGCTCTGCTTATTCTCATCAGACACAGATTCATTAGACTCCCTTTTCTTTGTTGTTGTTCTCCAGCTAAAAAAATGTAAATGATTCTCTATTTCTTGCCATATTTAATCTATCAAGTCAAGTGGAAGAGGGTGTCAGCTTATTCTGTGTTATTCTCAATGGCAGAACTAAAGCCAATAGGCAAAAGTTACAGGAGAGCTCAAGTTTACTTCAGCTGATCAAAGGAAATTCCTCTGACAACAAGAGCTGTTGCACAAGGAAGAAGCCTGCTCAAATACTGAGCTTCCTGCCCTTGGGGAGATGTATTATCAGGAGCTGGGAACTACCTGTCAAGATTGTTGTAAAAAGGATTCATATTTTTTGGAGGCAGGAAAACACTGATGACATTAAAGATGATGATAGCCAACCATTTTTGAACATTGGCTCCATGCCAGGCACTCTCCTTGCTGTTTTTAGTGTTACCTCATTTATTCTCATATCAACTCTGTAGTAGACAACATTTTTATCCCCACTTTACAGTTGAGTCTACTGTAGTGATTAAGTGCGTAGACTCTGGAGTAAGACCACAGTTCAAGTTAGCTCTGCCACTTACTGGATGAATGATTTTAAACAAGATTCATAACCTATTTTGACCTTAGTATCCTCATATTTACAATAGAGGGAATAATAGTACTTGCTTCACTGGGATGTTGTGAGGATTATGTTGTAAGATAACCTATGTAAAGCACTACTTGGCTCACAGTAAATATTCAATTATCACTATTAATCTTGTTTTCATTGGATTATATGTTACTTGGGAGAAGTGGCCCCATTTCTTCTATTTTCCTCATCTCAGCTAGCTCAAACTGGCCATGCAGTAAATCTTCCTTCAATATGTACTTATGGTCAGTGATGTAGTGAATACTCCCCAAAGCTTCTCCATGAGACTTAATGCCTTGTTTCACCACCTATGATGTATTCCTATTGACCATCTTTCTCAGTCAACCCAAGGTCAGGCCTTCCCTGCCTGCTTTGTGGGTGTGCGTGAACTCCACTTACCATTTCATCAGTAAGTAGCCGATCATGATGATTTTTAAGGTTCAGAGTCCACGTACTTTCTAATCACTAACCCCAGTTACTAAGTAAATGAAAATACCTTTGCCAACGACCTTCCCAAACTGTGAACCAGACTTCAATTATACTAATATCCTGCCATACTGCATACCTTCCTTTCATATTGAACCTCATAAGTTCTGTTCACAGCTTATAGATCTCAAAACATTTCCTTAGTATAGCTCATCGTTTGCTTTGTTTGAGGAAGTTGCATGAAATAACCTGACAAAGAGATAACTGTCTATTGGGAAGCTCTTTTCTTAGAGCCCTTTGATATCATCCTCATTTTGGTTTATAAGCTTTACATGAAAGGAGTGGGGAGGGGAGACTTTCCTTTTCAGCACGAATAAATTAGTAGCTGTCCTAGAGATTATGCTTCTGAAGCCAGGTGCCGCCACTTAGCTTAATGTTTCATGATGTGTCACCCAGCAAATTATGAGTTGTTTGAATTGATTTTCTCCAAACAGCTGAGCTACAGCAGCTTTTGTTCTATTGATGTTTGCTTCAATTTCTGAATGTGTATTGCTTCCAGACAGAAAAAAAACATTGCATGTCTTATAAAGAAATGTCATTAACTCACAGAGCCTAGTCTATGATTAGAAGGTTTGAGGGGGGTATGCTTTTTTCATACAATGGGGTTACTCTTGATGGTTTAAATTCTTTTGCCAGTTCCTAACTCCTTTCTACGTCCTTTGAATATAATATGCCATATCATTATCCTCACATCTGTAAAACCAGGTTGTATTGACTTTCAAAATTAGGGATTTATTTTTTCATTCAATCATACACATATTGACTGAGCATTTATTCTGTGCCTCAGTTAAGCCTTTTGAGACATAGAAGCAGCATGGATATTGGATCTGGCTCTCAATGAGTTTCTAATCTTTCTGGGGATTCAGGACAAATATTTATGAAACAATCCAAGAGCACCATAGGCCATCACCATAGTACATTCTAATATATGTACTATACTTAATCAAAAGCCTCCAAAATAATGATGGCCTTTAGGGGTTGCTCACTCTGCTGGTGAATGGAGTAACTGAAGTGAAGTGGGCTCTTTTCCTTCCCTAAGAGCACTGGAACTGCTCTGAGCAAACTAAGCCATCTGTCTCTCTCCCAGTGCTTGTTCACTTGCATGTGGCTAAGAGAAGTCACAGGCATTCTCATCTAGACACTGCACATTAACCTTCGACCCCTCCTCCACCCTGTGTCCAGAATTGGTTCCTTCCGGTGGGTTCTTGCTCTTGCTGACTTCAAGAATGAAGCCCCGGACCCTTGCAGTGAGTGCTACAGTTCTTAAAGATGGTGTGTCCTGAGTTGTTCCTTCAGATGTTCAGATGTCTCCGCAGTTTTTTCCTTCCAGTGGGTTCGTGGTCTTGCTTGACTTCAAGAGTGAAGCCCCAGACCTTCGCAGTGTTACAGCTCTTGAAGGTGGCACGTCCAGAGTTGTTTGTTCCTCCTGGTGGGTTCGTGGTCTGGCTGACTTCAGGAGTGAAGTCACAGACCTTCGCAGTGAGTGTTACATCCCATAAAGGTAGTGCAGACCCAAAGAATGAGCAGCAGCAAGATTTATTGTGGAGAGCGAAAGAACAAAACTTACACAGCATGGAAGGGGACCCTAGAGGGTTGCCACTGCTGGCTGGGGTGTCCAGCTTTTAGTCCCTTATTTGGCCACATCCTGCTGATTGGTCCATTTTCCAGAGTGCTGATTGGTGCGTTTTTACAGAGTGCTGATTGGTGCATTTACAAACCTTTAGCTAGACACAAAGCACTGATTGGTGTGTTTACAATCCTTTAGCTAGACAGAAAAGTTCTCCAAGTCCCCACCTGACCCAGGAAGTCCAGCTGGCTTCACCTCTCAACCCCACATACAAACACACACATACACACACCTATATAGGCATTGGGGCTTATGAGTGTGTATTTTTCTTCTATTATTTCTTGACTTGTTTGGCCAATTTTCAGTTGGAGTGTTAAGATTTGGGATTGGGTTTTGGGATAGAAAGAGAAGTAAGATGGCCTTTTGCCATCCTTTGTATTGTATCTTTTTTTTTTCTTTTCAGGAAAAGGTAAGCTTTATGTCACAGCAATCTCAGAAGGGAGCAGTCATTAGCACCATATCTACAAACTGGTAGAAAATAATAAACACCTCTACATACATATTTGATAATATATCAGCAGAAGTCATATCAATTCCTGTTATTCCTGCCACTCCTTGCTCAACATCCTTTCCTATTTGAAGCTGAAAAGATAGACTTGAAGTTGCTTATGCTTTTTACTCAAACATGCACCAATTTCAGGAAAGGGGGTATCTGGTGGCAACTATTTTAGGGGATCAGCTAAATTAGTAAATGTCTTCGTTAGTATGACAGTTAATTTAGTAGCTTTCTTGATTTTTTTCTCACATTTATTTTTATTTTTTATTTTTTTGTTTTTTGAGAGACGGTCTCACTCTGTCGCCCAGGCTGGAGTGAAGTGGCATGGTCTCCACTTACTGCGACCTCTGCCTCCAAGGTTCAAGTGATTCTCCTGCCTCAGCCTCCTGAGTAGCTGGGACTACACGTGCCCGCCACCATGCCCAGCTAATCTTTTGCATTTTTAGTAGAGATGGGGCTTCACCATGTTGGCCAGGCTGGTCTTGAATTCCTGACCTTATGATCCACCTGCCTCAACCTCCCAAAGTCCTGGGATTACAGGTGTGAGCCACCATACCCAGCGTTTTCTCACATTTTTAAACAGGCTGCAGAAATTTCTCATGTTGAAAGTAATGTAGTTGATATATATTAAAAAATAAAGCACTACCTCCATTACTTAGAAGGCAGATACTTTCAATCACCATTCACAATAGCCAGTGGAAGGATTGATCCATTGTTTTTGGAAACACTGGCAGGGTGGCCATCTGTACTATAGGCCAAGAAAGTGGGAAGTCTGTGCAGCACATGCTGGTACTAGGTGCATTGGGCAGCCAAGTACTTGTTTTATTACTTGTTGGTCTATCTTACTTCACAATATAGAGCTGCTAGAGTCTTCGGGTTGTCCTCCCCCTTGCCCTGAAACCGCTCTGGCAGGAATGCCATGTCATCTCCAGGGCAGTCTGGTGATTTAAGTATTACTGGGTCCTCTGGCGAAATACCATTCAATGCCATATTAATAAATGCCAAATCCTCAACAGACAATGAATCTTAAGGGATGTAGGAAAGAAATATCAGTGAGGATTGGAATGAGTCAGCAAAGCCCGCTTGGAAGAGAAGATGAGGCTTTAAAGCATCAATAGGATTTGGCTGGACAGAAGAGGTGGGCAGAGCAGTCTGCAAATCTACAGGAATGGGTCAATGTGTTTGGTAATGTCAAAATCCATACTTATTGCTAGGATACTAGAGACTTGGGACTGCTATCTTTGTTGGTATTGAAGGCAAGCCAAGGAAACTGAAGACATGTATTTTCCACAATTGAATTTTAACTTATTACTAATGAAGTCTATGCAGACAGAAGTGGCAGCATTTGTGATAAAGAGAATAATGCTCAGGGTCTCGGCTTAAGGTTATGCAGGCTGCATCCTGCACAGAGGCTCTGAGTGCCTGGGTGGGAGGTGGGGAAGTACTACTGGCACAGGCATTTCCAGAAGCTGTGTCTCTCTATCATTGATCCGATTAGAGGGGACTATTTTTTTCCCCAGTTCATCTGCCTACAGGAAATGCCATTTTATAATTTGCCAGAAGGCACTATATGTGCCAGTAGTGGCCTTGGCACTGATATATACTTGTAGAGTATGGCTTTGGAAGAGATTCATCTTGCTTGCTATCTTTAGGCAGGAAAAATCATCAGCAATTTTCTTCCCTATTAAAACTTTTTTGTAGACGATCATGTGGCTTTGTTGGACAATACATTTTAGCCTCTTATTTTTATCCTCTTTTCATTCTGTTGGGGATAATAATGAAAACAATAATAACTAAACTTATGTCTTACTGGTTGTATTAGTCCATTCTCTTGCTGCTAATAAAGACATACCCAAGACTGGCTAATTTATAAAGGAAAGAAGTTTAATTGACTCACAGTTCAGCATGGCTGGGGAGGCCTCAGGAAACTTACAATTATGGTGGAAGGAGAAGCAAACACATCCTTCTTACATAGCGGCAGCAAGAAGTGCTGAGCAAAAGGGGAAAAAGCCCCTTATAAAACCATGAGATCTCGTGAGAACTCAGTCGCTATCACAAGAATAGCAGCATGGAGGTAACCACCCCCATGATTCAATTACCTCCCACCAGGTCCCTCCCATGACATGTGGAGATTATGGGAACCACAATTGAAGATGAGATTTGGGTTGGGACACAGCCAAACCATATAACTGGTGGAGAAATGAAAGCCAAAATAAAAACTAAAGAATATGCAACTAAAGTCAATTATGGTCTCAGTAACTGGTTTCATATTTAATAGTTGGACATCTTATAGAAAGAAGGAAAATTCAAGTGTTACTACTTACAGGAACTTATCAGGTCATATGATATCAAATCTAAGTAATGGAATATTTATTATTATAGTAAGATTCAGAAGATTCCATTTTTAACCTTCCTATTTACTAGTGTTGATCTTAGGCAACTCATATCTGTGCCTTAGCTGATTTGCCTGCAAAATGACTCTGTTATTTCTAATGCTCCTTCCAGCTCTATAATTCTCTGATTCTATTTTATTATTATACTAAATTCACTCAAGACCATAAAATGGAATAGAAATAACAATCACCTGGCCTAACTATCCTTCAATATATAAAATAACTGCATCCCTAGATTTTTTGTTTGTTTGTTTATTAGAGCATCCTTGAATAAAAGGAATTCTGCGTTACCACTCCCTTACATCCTATAACTAAAGAGGTATTCCTGAGACATGACATTTTTTAAAAGTTACATTCCAGACTTGGAAATCACAGACATTCTGAAGATCATACCGTTTTCCATTTCTGAAGCTTTGATAACACTCAAGGGTACAGATGATGAAACATTTTCTTTCATCTTACCTAAAAAACCCTAAAGCATTGTTCTCTCGCTTTGTTCAGGTAGAACTTTCCTCTGGTCAATAGTGTTATTGCCATAAGTGTCTGCAGTGCAAAAGGCATTCAACAATTCTCATAAAATCAGGAAAGGAAGAAATAGGAAAAAGGAAGGGAAGTGGGGAGAGTAACTAAATCTTCATCCTGAGTCTTTCTTTTCTTTTATCCCCATAACTGTACCTCAGATCTCACTTGAGGACATAAAGAGCCATGTATTCCCACTGCTATTCTGAAGTTTGTTTTTAGCTGTACTTTTGATAGTACCATTAGACAGCGGGGCTTGAGACATTTCCAATAAGCAATTCTTTAATTAATCCATTTTACATTTATTCCTTACTTTATAAATTATGTTATGGAAAAATGTGGTATTGTCATTTTCTTATGATAAGGCCTAATTGTACCATCTGGGATAGAGTGATAGTAAATGACCTGCTCAAGGTCAAGGAGGGTATGATTTGTCCAAAGAGAAGCCAGAAATAGAACTGAGGTCTGATGACTTTCACTTTAGTTTAGCATTCAAAAAACCACATTCTCTTTCCTCTGTACATTTTAACTCCAGTGGTTTGCCCTGCGCACAGATATTAGACAGCTTCCAAACCTAAGCAACCATCAAATGGTCAGAGGTAGTAAAATGGGTTCCATGGAGAACAAAATGTATTATGTCATTGTCAGTAACCAAATAGGACTATCAAGTCCACATTAGCAGTCGAGGTAGTCTACCTTTACCCCTCCTTGGACACTTTTCTAAGGAAGAATATGACTTTTTGTTTGTTTGAGTCAAAAACATATTTTGAATGAAAAGGTCAGATTATTTTTATATTTTTGCCTGCAATTGAGGTAATGAAGGATGGAGTTCATTTGTGAATGTTTTGAGTGGCAACGTCTCCTTGAAATTATTTTTGCTGGGAACTCAAATGAACATTCTTTCAAAAGAGTCACTGTTGTAATTGGCTAACCTCTGAGACAGTATCTTGGGAGAGAAACAGCATGCAGTTGGAAAGGAATATAAAATTCATAGGCTTGCAACCTGAATTGTCCATTTCATATACCATATTTTCATGTTAAAACCATCTCCAGATAGAAAGACCAAATCTTAGTATCTTTAATTGTGAAAAATCTCTATTAACACTAGAAACCAGGAGGACATAACAATTTTATTATATCCTTTGTGTGCCTGTATCTTATTACCTGTTGATTCAAAATGTGTCTTATTATTTTTATCGTAAGATGTAGTTGACTATTTTTAGCTTCCTTAAAAGTCTTTTGGAGGAAATAATGGATTTGTCTTCCACAGGATCATGACCTCTTGGCTATGGCTCAGGCCTCAAGTCTATTTAAGGATGCTTGCATTACTAAACCCTAAAATTGCTGTATGACTCCTGATCAACTGTGTAGGTTTTAAATAATTGATTTAAATAACTATACTTATACTTCATCTTCTAATAACAAATGCACCCCTCTGGGGCTAATCCCTACTAATAATAGAGAGAAGTCTTTCAGTTTCAGGGTTGGAGGGGTGGTGAGGTGAGGTTCACTTCTTAGAAGCACTGGCTATGTACAGAAAGATGAACTCTGAGAAGAACTCAATTCTAGAGTGTTCAGTCTTTGCAAATGTTTTATGAGTTTTCCTCTCATTTACAAAATGCCATCAATTCATCAAGGAAAAAGAAAGAAAAGCTTTCCTCTAACCTCTGGAAATATGCCTTACTGGGATCCCAGGGGTGATTGCCTGGATCAAGCTAAGACAACCTAGAAGCTGTAAGTTTTTCTAATCCTATGGAGCCCTAGGAAAATAATATGGCTACCTCCATTCAACGTCAAGTAATGGGGATACACAAACAGAGTGTAGTTTCATTGGAAAGTTAAATAGAGAGTGCTTTGGTTTTTTCCAAATTCATTTTTCTAGCCCAGAGAACATGAATCAAAGTGGGATGTGATGTTTCTATAACAACTCTAGTGTGTTAAAGACCACGAGACTGTTGTTTACTCCTGCTTCAGAGAAAATAGCATGCCTATAGCTCATTTCAACACAGAAGACAACTTATTCTCAATAAGATGTTTGGTTTTCTTCCTTGAAAACTGAATTCAGTGGATAAGCTTCTTTCTTTCCAGTTTTATTTTTGATGATTTGTATCTCCTGTGTCTAGTATATTTCACCCCAAAGCACCAAAATATTTTTGGTCTGCCAGTCATCATAATAATAACTATGTAAAAAGTAAAAGGTACAAGGCTGGTTAAATACTTTATCCAGTTTCAACAACTTCAGAAAGGTTGATGTAAGACAGAGGTATTATGCTACTTGTAAATATTTCTCAATCCTTTCCTCATTCTGGGCTGCTAGAGGATCAAGAGCAAATTCTTTCAGTTTAGCAAATAATAAATTGTGCTTGTGTTCACTCTTAAGATCCATGGACCAAATTTTAATAGCCTTATGATATTTACAGACTCCCTGACAAATGAGTTTAATGACTACGTTGAGAAGAGACATGCTAACCAGACGAACACTAGATTGTTAATTATCACTAGCTATTAGCTGGTGGTTGCTAATATTAGTTTATTGCCAGATACAAAATGGAAGTACATGAGATAACACTTATTTCTCTCTTAATTTTTTTCTTACAGGTCAAATTTATAAGTAGATTTCTTTATATATTTTTCTAATCTCTCCTCTCTGCCATCTCTAAATGCCCACCTTGGGTTTACACTTCTTCTTTAGGTATTCCAACTCACTCTAATTATCAAAATCAACAAATGACCATTAAACACCTCTATGGGCCAGGCAATGCTTGTCACTTTACATGCGCTTGCCCATTTAATCTTCAGAACAACCCTGTATAGCAAGTTGTACAGTTATCCTCATTTTACAGTTGAGAAAATTGAATTACAGTGAATTTATGCAATAAGCCCAAGGTCACATAAGAAAGTTTTAAATCCAGATCTGACTGATTCTAAAGACATCTTTCCTCCATTGCAATGTTTCTCTTCTCTTATCTCTTATGATATCATAATTTGCACTATGCCATTTCATACCAAACTGTTTTAAAATCGTCCTCTCTATATTTAGTCTGATCTTCCTACCTACATGCTAATCAGAACGAGGAGAGGCACCATATGTTACGCTTCATTTCCAACTCCTGCAGTCTCTTGAAGAGGGCTAGAAGTACAGAGACTCAGTAATGTGTGATTGGTTGTTGTCTTCAAAATTCTTTTACAAAACAGGTACTTTAGAAACAAGTAATTTAAAAGTTCCTGTTGTTGTCTTTTGCTGACTTGTTAAGGGGTATTACATCTTTCTGCAAAATGCCCTTTTTCCATCTCCTTGTGATTATGGTCTGAATCATTCAATTTGATCTCCCTAACTTTCCCATTGATGCGGGAAGTGATGCTAGTAAAGAAAGCACTTTAATAAATTATTACAGCATTTCCATTTTGGGAAGGAAAGAGTGTTTTCATGAAAAATTAATGACAAACCATAGAATGTTTAAGCTGAAGGGATCTGAGAGATCATTACATACTTTTCTGTACCTCTTTCATGGTTCTCATGTCTGTCTGCTTTGTATTTCAGTCCTTTGGGTATGTATCGTCTACCTTCTAGTCTTATAAGCTCCTCAAGGACAGAAGCTCATGTCTGGGTTCTACTCAAGTCACCTTTCTATTACATAAAGTGTCCTGTACCATGCCTATCACGTATTCGGCAACCACTAAAAATTTGTGAAATGAATGAATCAAATGCACCACCATTATCCTATGTTTGACAGATGTAGAAATAGATTCACAATAAGTATTTACATGACTCTAAGATCATACTGCTAATTCCTGGTAAAACCAAGTCTAGAACCCCATTATTCTGATTGTTAAGTCAATGATTTTTCCAGAACATCTTGTTTCCCAGCCCATTAAAAATAAATATGGAATTTCTCTTAGTGGGCGTAATCCATCATTTGCCTTCAGCTAAAACTCCTGTTGACTGCCTATGGACCCATTGGGAATATACCCATTGTGGGAACCAGTACAAAGAACAAACACAAAGCACAAAGAGAATGAAGAGTTATTTTTTCTCTATTAGTACACTTGGCTAGAATGGGTTGTATATTTAGTAGCGATAAGACAGATTTAAGCTTAAGCACTTAGAGGCAAGTCAAATCATAACAGTGTAGGTGTTTGGGATACATATTAAGGAATTAGGTCAGTCTCTGCCAAAGCTTGACTTAACTCTATGTGAATGTGTGTATATGTGTAAAAATATAGATAATATGAAATATTTTTTCTGAAGATTAATGGTTACAAAGATTAAATCAAATAATAACATAAGCCTTTAGCAAATACAGGAATATCTTCTGTGAATTTGATTATGGAGTATTAAATGAAAATATTTTGATATTATATTATAGGAAGCAATAAGAAACATTTACCAAGTGTCTAATTGGTTCTAGTATATGGAAATTGAAAGACAAGAAGCTAGAGTTCCTGCCCCTACAAATTTACAATCCAGTGTCAGAAATAAGATATGTTCATAAACAAATGACTACAAAGGAGGACAAAGGAGATGACTGTGAAGTCAGCATAAGAATTTGGCCTTTATCCTTGGTTAATGGGGAACATTAAATGCATTAAATATTAAATAAACATTAAATTAATTTTGAACAGAGTTGTGATGGAGGAATGCAAAGTGGTGCTTTAGGAATATTAATCTGACATAGGTGTGCATTGACTGAAGGGTGATAAAAAATCAATATAGGAATACCACTTTAGAGATGGCTGCAACAATCCCTATGAGAGGTGGTAAGGATGCAGTCTAAGGTGAGAATGAAGGTGATGTGAGTAAAGGGGCAGGTCCGGAAGAGATTATGAAGTTAGAATCTACGTGACTTGATGCCTAAATGGATCAAGAGAGGGGATGTTAAAGTTGATTCCAAAGAGAGAAATTAGTTCTTTATGATTGACTTTATTAAATTTGCTACCCCTGTTGATTTGAATCTGCTATAAAGCAGAGACTTTCACTTGCTATCTTTAAATTCCAATATCCCAGCATAAATTAGGCAATATTGCTCATATATTTTGGCCTTCACAATAGGAAATCTTTATTACAAGGAAGGAAAATGGAGAACTTCATGATGGCAAAATATCCTAAATGGAACTTTCACTCCCAGTAGTATGTAGCAGAGTGCTGAACATGTAGCTGTTTAACAAGCACCGAAATGGAATTTAATTGTGTGGTAAAAGGATCGAAGTTCTGTTAGTTTTATTTCTAGCTCTACAAAGAAATACCATATGACCTTGGAACTGTCACTTAACCTTTCCATATCTTCATATTATCTTGGCATTAAGGACCTGTAATAATCTTTCTAACTCTCCTAGTCCACAACTTGATCACTCTCAATTTGACTTTGACCTTCACCAAATCCTTTTCTGTACCCATGCTTCACTTCCACCCACTACCCAACACAGGACCTGAAACTGCAGTCAGCTACCCAAACTTAACTTCCCCTATATTTTCCCATGCTCCAAAATACTCCTCTTCTCTTACTTTGGCACCATCTTTCATCCTCCAACCTCTTTAGTCAAAACTTTTTTCTTTTTCTTTTCTTTTTTTTTTTTTTTTTTTTTTGAGACAGAGTTTCACTCTTGTTGTCCGTGCTGGAGAGTAATGGTGCAGTCTCAGTTCACTGCAACCTTCATCTCCTGGGTTCAAGCAATTCTCCTGCCTCAGACTCCCAAGTAGCTGGGATTACAGGCACCCACCATCACACCCAGCTACTTTTTGTAATTTCAGTAGAGATGGGGTTTCACCGTGTTGGTCAGGCTGGTCTCGAACTCCTGACCTCAGGTGATTCATCTGCCTTGATCTCCCAAAGTGCTGGGATTACAGGTGTGAACCACCGCGCCTGGTCAAAACTCTTTTTTTATGTGTGCCAATATCAGCTAGGTGTTAAAAGTAGAACAACCTGATCCAACAATTGCATACTATGATATGAAAGACAAATCACATGAAAGAACCTCAAGAATTCTCAGACTTTACAAAACGGATCTCATTATCGTGAGATTTCAGGCAAAATGACAGAATAAAGTCATGAAGTTCAGGAGAAAGAGATTTAGTTAAGATAGGCTTTTTACTCATATTATATAATCCTGGTCCTGTCATAGAGATGGGCTCAGATTCAGGAATGCAGATTTTCATCCACATCATGGAAAACA
This sequence comes from Macaca fascicularis, assembly GCF_037993035.2. Taxonomy (NCBI): domain Eukaryota; kingdom Metazoa; phylum Chordata; class Mammalia; order Primates; family Cercopithecidae; genus Macaca; species Macaca fascicularis. Next base: position 121,710,504 of record NC_088395.1, on the reverse strand, counting down.
GACTAAAAAGTGGACCATATTTTGAAGGTTCACTTTAGATCACCCCTGCTCAATTTTCATTTGTCCCACTGCCTGTCTTCTAACAACAGTTAAACAAATATTTATTTAGCACCTAATCTATATTATACAGCAAGTTAGTAGTGGTGTTTTAAATATAAGTAGAATATGGTATCTGCCTTCAAAGACCTTACAGTGTATTGTGAAGGACAGAAATCTAAACAGATAATTACTTAGAAATGTATCACTGGACATTTCACCCACATTCTTTCCTGAATGTGGGGAATTTAGGGAAGGCTTTCCTGAGATCAAACCTCAACAACAACAAAAAAATTTTTTTGAGACAGAGTCTCACTCTGTCTCCAAGGCTGGAGTGCAGTGGCATGATCTGGGCTCACAGCAACCTCTGTCTCTGGGGTTCAAGCAATTCTCCTGCCTCACCCTCCTGAGTAGCTGGGACTACAGGTGTATGTCACCACGCCCTGCTAATTTTTATATTTTTAGTAGAGACAGAGTTTTACCACGTTGGCCAGGCTGGTCTCGAACTCCTGACCTCAGGTGATCTGCCCGCCTTGGCCTCCCAAAGTGCTGGAATTAGAGGTGTGAGCCACCGCACCCAGCCAACAACTTTTTAAAGGTCTATAGACAAGGGCTGGTGCATATCATCATAACTGGCCGAATGTATGCAATCATTATATCTGAAATGTAAGTCCTGGACATTAAGCATAGATTATCCACTTTTTCAAACCATACTGGTACATGCAACTTGCTGAGGATTTTGCTAACAGTGGTGTATATCACCAAAGTCAGTTACCTCAATTTTTCTTACAAAGAAGTCTGAAAGGATATGCCTTTATCCTCTGGTTCTTTGGATATTCTGAATAACCTGGCTCTAGATAAATAGTTCTATCCCATTCTGTTTGTCTCCAAAAGGCAAAAGCATTTATTTTCACTAATTCTAGCCTTCTATTCTGACCTTCTATGAACTCTGACTTTAGTTCATTCAAACTCTACATTCGTCTAAGAATTAAAGAGTTTTATAGTCTTGTAAAAAAAAAAAAAAGTCCGGAAAGACTTTTTATTTGGTGGCTGTCTCCTAGTTAGGTGCAAAATCGTCAGAATGAAAACATGTTTCATGATGTTCTTCTGTTTAAGTGATTAAAGTGGACTATGTCTATATAAAAGCTAGTCAAAGTTCAACTGAACTGGGATTATAAGAAAAGTCTTGGATGTTTTGGAGGCTGCAAAGTACATGGAAAAATCTCTCCAACTTCAACGTACTCTGCAAGAGACTATCCAATTCCAATGGTAAAACGTGGGGGCTGCATATGCATAAAAAGCACAGTAGCCAAAGCTTCTGCAGCCGCCATCACCTTCCAACCTAGCAGGCCTTGGGTCCTGGCCAGACACTCGTCAGGGGATAAATGGTCTGATCTGTGAACAGTTTGCACTATGTTAACTGAACCTACTGGAAGAGAAAACCAGGAATGGACTTAGCCTTCTTACATCATTTTCATGAAGATTGCCAGTTACTGAAAGACTTCTACGTGCAAGTGTGTTCTTTAGATGCACATATGCACATAATCAAAGACACAAGCTTTTGGACTCCAATATTGATACCACTGCTTCCAGCCTCTTGAATTTTTTAAGTGCTAACTGGCTGTAATTGGCACCAGACACTTATAAGTATTTTATATTTGTCAGTGTTTCCTTTGTGCTTCAACCTAGGCTACTTGCTGGTGCTCTGACGCCTTGCTGGCTGGCTGGCAGTCACATGAGCCACGAATATACAGATGAATATACCATGAATAGGCCTGGGGCACTGAAGCAGATGTGCCTGTGAGCATGAGTGACAGTAAGACAGCAGGGAGCAAGGCCACTGATAGGCAGGCTGACTCAGGCTGGAATGAAACTCTGCTTTCCTTGTGAGACATGATGTGCTCCAGAAGCTTCAAGGAGATTCTAGACTCAAGTCTGGACCCCTCCCTGCTTCTCACCATTACCTCTCAAAACTTCTCTTCTCTTGCTTTCCACCCCCAATCCTCACTTCTGCCCAATATACGTTTACATCATGGCCCTCTGTCTCTGTTACTGTCTCTCTTTCTTTCTCTCACTCTGTCTTCCCTCCCTCCTTCCTCCTCTCTCTTTCTCATACATTCCCTGCCCGTATACACTAGGGTCTCCAGACAGTTAATCTGAATCCCTTAAATCTATCAACTTTGAAACCCTGTCAAAATCCCAAAATATTACCTATCAGCAAATTCTAGGAAGACTGTTCCTGGGCATAACTTCTATACCCAGTTACCATGCCATACTGTGCAGTTGACTGAGGCCTGTGTCCCCATAGGGCTTTCTGATACACTTGGAGGAGCCTCAGTGCCTTGGTGTCCCTGTTATCATCATCTTTTGTCATTTATGGAACAGTCTTGAGATGGAAAGGTTAAAAGAGGAACAACAGCTTTGCACCCCTGTGTTTTGAATGTATACTTTGCTCTCTACCAACACTGACCAGATTTTTAGTAAATTCTACTGAATAGTTTTTAAGAGGACAGGAAGAGTATTGTCTTTGGGGGTCAAATGTCTCTGTGCTGTGATGTTGCCACAGAAAACATTTGAAGTCCCATAGCTCATCAGGATGTATCTATTAGTCTGGGAAATGGACTTAGTGGACTGCCACAATAGTGCCATCTCTGGTTCCTCAGAGCACCTGTTTCATAGGTTACTGAGGCACAGACATGAAAACCATTGAAATGACCAATTCTAGGCCCAAGCCATCCTTTATTGATTGCAGCAGAGCAATGATTCAGGAAGATTGTAGTTAACAATAACACTAACACTACTCACTAGATGCCAGCCACTGTTCTAGGTACTGTACCTAGAACATGTAATGCTGTACATGCATTATTTTATTTAATGTTTACAACATGCCTATGAAATATATAGTAATATTATCCTCATTGTACAGTTAAAGAAACTAAGGCAGGCCGGGCGCGGTGGGTCAAGCCTGTAATCCCAGCACTTTGGGAGGCCGAGACAGGCGGATCACGAGGTCAGGAGATCGAGAGCATCCTGGCTAACAAGGTGAAACCCTGTCTCTACTAAAAAAAAAAAATACAAAAAACTAGCCAGGCGAGGTGGCGGGTGCCTGTAGTCCCAGCTACCCGGGAGGCTGAGGCAGGAGAATGGCGTGAGCCCGGGAGGAGGAGCTTGCAGTGAGCCGAGATCGCGCCACTGCACTCCACCCTGGGTGACAGAGCGAGACTCCGTCTCAAAAAAAAAAAGAAAAAGAAACTAAGGCATGGAAAAGTTAAATGACTTGCCCAAGGTTACACAGCTAATAATTGGCAGTGAGAGGATTCAAACCCAGGCAGTTGGGCTCCACAGTAAAAAGACCTGACCAGCTGTGTTTTAAAAAAAGACCTGAAGTTCAAGTATATATATTCTATTGACCTAGAGCCACCCCCATGGCATCTTTGCAAACCCCCTTTCTTTGGCTATTGGCCAGCTGTCTTAGGGGCCAGTTTTCACCATATCATTATCTTTAAGGTTTTCTTTTATGTTCATTTGAATCAAATTTCATGTGGAAAAGGGATTATGGAGACAGAGTTGAGGTAGCAAGTGTCCTTTCCCAAAGAACATCCACTCTCCGGCACCCCTCATCTCACGGTCCTCTTAAGGATAACCCTGTTATTTTTCTTCTATTCCTATGTGAACCTTAAAATAAACAGATTATCTATAGAGATTTAAAAGAGATTCCTGAACAGTTCAAGGCTATAGATTCACTTCCAATTGAGGTATGGCCCAGAGACCACGTTTATCAGAAGCATTTGGGAACCTTGTTAAAAATGCAGACTCCAGATACATATTCTAGACCCGTGGTATCTCTGAGGGTAGAGTCCATAAGTATGCATTTGTGAAGTGCTTCCCAGGTGATTATGATGCAACTGACTATTTGAGAACCAGCACTCCATAGTTTGGTGTGTAAAAGACGTAACAACCCTGGAAACTGATGACCTAATAGATCTGGCTCTACAACTAATTTCCTGTGTGACTTTGGGCAAATCAATTAATTTCCCTGGACCTCAGTTTTCTCATCTGTAAAAAGGGACAAGTCTCTTCTTTTCATCCTCCCAAAGTTGTATAGATCAAATATAAATGTGTGAGAAACTTCTTTAGAGATTATAAAAACACACATTATTATTATTAGTAGTAGTAGTAGTAGTAGTATGGGTGGGGTCAGGGAGAACAAACTGAAGAAGGAATGCTGTTGGCAAAGACTGATGGGAGGGGAATCCAGTTTTTTTCTCTTTCCCACCAGAGTCCAGACAATGGATTATAGTATTGTGGAACTTCAAGGTTCTTTCCAAGACGCAGTCTCCCTCCCCCTACCTCCATGCTTTTGCAGTTTACTATTAACAGTGAAGAAGGAGGCTTCTCTCTTCCACAATATTTATTTAGGTGAAAAACCTATCTGAGCAGGTTGAGGTCAGCTCCAAGTTGAGACCAGTGGCCAACATGGCACTGTCAGTCAGGAAGACATTGGATGTTTCCTCTTCCTTATTAGGGGCAAATGTAATTAAACAATAGTCATCTACATATCAGCAGAGATGGAAAACAATAGATATTTTTGTGCTCATTTATAGTTAGGCATGGGGATGGTACATGCCACAGGCAGTCATCATAAAAGGCACAGAAAATATTGTTTATTCTTCATGTTTAATAGACTGCTATAACAAAATACATTACCCTGGGTAATTTATAAACAATAGAACATTATTGCTTACAGTTCTGAAGGCTGGGAAGTCCCAGATCAAGGCATCAGCAGATTCAGTGTGTGATGGGGCCTCACTATCTGCTTCATGGATGGCACTTTCTTGCTGCATCTTCACATGGCTGAAGGGCCAAACAAGCTCCCTCTGGCTTCTTTTATAAGGGCACTAATCCCATCCATGAGGGCTCTGCCCTCATGACCTAATTACCACCTAAAGGCTCTACCTTCAATTGCCACCACATTGGGGATAAGATTTCAATATATGAATTTTGGGGGAGACAAAAATATTCAGACCATGGCACTTAAAGAGTCAAAACGTTTGTTTCTGATATAAATAGAGGGATCTGGTTATTTTCAAGATGTGTTACCCTACTTAGGCCCCATTAATTCCCCTCTACTCTAGAAAGTTTTAGTAATAGGATTTCATCAAGGTTATCAACACTCCTAGGATTCAAATTGAGTCTAGAGTTTTATTCCAACATCTGGCTTTCAATTTCTGAATGTCTAGGTCATTCCTGCCTCTCAGAAAAGAATGTCTGTCCATTCTTGTCCATTCCCTGAGCGCTCCAGCTTGGTGCCTTTCCCCTCTGCCATTCTGACTTTCCAACAGGTAAACACACTTCATGAACTTTAGCTTGCAGAGCAGAGGCTATACCTGAGGTGATCCCAAAATTCATCCAAATACTCTATCCAAGGGCAGGCAAATGCTGCATGGGAAATCACAAAGAGGAAGAAAAAAAGAGAGAGAAGAGACAAAATGAAGCTTTGACAAGCAGCTCAGCTGGGCCAGCCCCTTGGATGGGAGCCAGCATTGGGAAAGCAGCAGCAGCTCTGGGTTTCACAGTCAGTCTGGAATGCACTTCAATACAGCCCAGCCTCCATCTCGTTAGAGGTCTAGTGTTTGATGATTCAGCTGCTTCCCGGCTGCCAGGAGAGATCTGGCCAACTGTTTGAAAAACACTGTCTGCCCTAAACCACACTTGTTTTTATTCTCTGCCTGTTGTCAGGGGCCTCTTCTGAAATGGAACACCTCAGGAAATCAGACCCAAACTCTGAAGAGTTGATGCTCCCTCTTGTGCCCTTTTCAAAGGCAATTAAACCAACATAGGGATTGTTTGTAGCAAAGTGCTTTCCTAGTGATGTTGAAAGCAATGTGTTATCAGGAAATGATCTCTCATTAGATCTCCTTTAGATCAAATGAAAAACATGGTGTGCTAGCAGACATATCAAACATTAAAGGCACAGCTGAGATCTGCCATTGCTGAACTCCCCATATATCAGTTTGTTCAAAGATGCAGGTTAAAGGGTAATGGAGACAAGCATTCTGGGAAGGGATTGAGCAAGAGCCTCTGCTGTCGGTTGGACTCTTGAACTCTTCTGTTTGCTTCTGAGAAGTCTATTAGAGCTGCAGACACAACTTTCTAACAAAGAAAGCTGACTCTCAAAGTGGACTGGGCTTCCTCACACAGAAACGAATATTTTTACCTTAACATAGCTTAGCAGCTAAAAGGATGATCTTTGGAGTCAGAGTGCCCGAATTTGTAGCCCTGCTGCACCATTTATTAGTTCCATGAACTTAACACCTCTCTGTGCCTCACTTTCCTTACGGTAAAATGGGCCCAATAACAGCACCTTCTTTATAGAGTGTGAGATGTAGAGCCTATAGTTGACATAGGTGAGTGTTTAGAATAGGGTCTACCATATAATAAGCCTTCCACAACAGCCTTAACTATAATTACTATTATGCCCCTGAAGGCATTCTAGCTAACACCTCTCTTGTACCGTGTGGCAGAGTGATTGAGAACATAGCTCTTTTAGTAACACAGTCTTAGGTTTGAATCCCACGTCCACCACTTACTAGCTGTTTAGGCTTGGTTAAAGTTACTTAACCTCTATAAGCCTCAGTTTCCTCCTCTGTAAAATGGGGATAATAATTGTACCTATTTCATAGGGCTGTTTTCAAGACTAATAAACTATGTAATAAACTTCAGCCAGGTGTGGTGGCACACACCTGTATTCCCAGCTGCTTGGGAGACTGAGGCAGGGGAATTACCTGAGCCCAGGAGTTTGAGGTGCAGTGAGCTATTATCTCATGCCACTGCACTCCAGCCTGGGTGAGAGTGGGACTCTATCTCTAATAAGTAAATAAGTAAAAATTTAAAATTGAACTATGTAATAGACTATGTAAAATGCTTAATGCAGTGGCTGGTCCATAGTAAGTGCTCAACAAATGATAACCGATAATAAAATATGCCTAAAATTCCATAATTCTGGAAACCTCATATCTGTTTTTTCCCCTAGTTTTGGCTCTATGTTTATACTGGATAATAAACGTTCAGTGTCTGTTAATAGGTCCTTATACACAAAAAGCAGATTGAAAAGTTATTGCCTCTCCTTATTTGCAAAAAAAAGAAAAAAACTAACGGTATCTTCATTAATTCTTTGCTCAGGAGGAAGCAGAGTCACCCAAGAGAGCAGGAAGTGGAAAATGGGACTCCTGTCTCCTCAACCCTGAGATGCTTCCATGGTCTCAATAGTCACACTTGGGCTAATCAGCTGAAAAGGGAACCAAATGGAAGCAAAACCAGAGTAAATTGGCAATTACCAAACTCTTTCTTTTTATGAAAATGCTTGGTTATTTGTCAGACTTTTGGCCCATTCAATATTTCTCAGTGTATTCTTTATTCCTGTTGTATGGTGTGACAACCTGGGTGGGAAGGGTAACAAGGAAGAGAAATTTTGGCCCTCAAAACCTCTCCTGTTGCCTGGCATGGAAAGTGGATTTATCTTTCCAGAGAAGATAGTGTGACCCTGATGAAAATAGAAGCCAATCTAAACGGTTGTAATGGCTCTGTACTCCTCTCATGCTCCAGCCTGTTCCTCAGCTGGGAAACATGATTTAGAAAAAATCCATGTTGCCCCCTTTCTCTTGCACTTGCTGTGTGAAGATGCAAAAGGTCTCATATTGTCTCCTGTTTTTCAAGCAATAAATATATTGAGATTGAAGAGGACAGCATTGCTCTAGCTTCATTCTGGAACATGAAAATAAACTAGATCCTAATCAACAGATTCTCAGAGAGTGATTTAATGTGTTACTGGAGAACTTACCTTCATAGCTTCATCATTTGACTTTCTGGCCAAATTTACAGAATTGCACATGTAAATCCTTGCATGGAATACCCTTCATGTGGCTGTGGTTCTGCAAAGTCCAAACTAATTCTCTCTTTTCTCTTTAGTGCAGTGGCTGGCCCATAGCAAATGTCATTGATTTTTAGCATGGCTTCAAAACAGCTTCCAGAGATTTCCTGATATCTAATTAATTTCACCCCTCTGAGGCTCTTCTCAGCTCTCTTGTTCTCACCCCATCATCTCAGAATTCTTCACCAGAACTGAGAAGGAAGAGACACAGATGGTTAGCCCCCTTTGGAAGCCTTGCCTTGCTCTCTACAGACACAGTCATTAACGAACTACTCTTTTGTTAATTTTCAAGAAGGAAAAACATATGCAGATGTCATTTTATATTACTGTTTAAGAATGCTAAAATATTATAAAGTGGGTTCTAGGCATTTTAACAGCAAAAGGCAGTGAAGGATATTTTAATAGTCACTGTAAACAGCAGCCCATTGTACTACAATTATTAAGAGTTAATTATTGGGCACAACAGAATACAGAACAGACTATTGTGTCAGAAAGTGTTCTCTAAGAGTCTATTTTATTTTATTTTATTTTTTAAATTTATTTTTAAATTTCAGTAGAGATGAAGTTTTGCCATGTTGCCCAGCCTGGTCTTGAACTCCTGAGCTCAAGCGATCCTCCCACTTCAGCCTCCCAAAGTGCTGAGATTACAGGCATGAGCCACTGCTTGGGATTACAGGCATGGCCCAGCTGAGCTGCTTGTCAAAGCTTCATTTTGTCTCTTCTCTCTCTTTTTTTCTTCCTCTTTGTGATTTCCCATGCAGCATTTGCCTGCCCTTGGATAGAGTATTTGGATGAATTTTGGGATCACCTCAGGTACAGCCTCTGCTCTGCAAGCTAAAGGTCATGAAATGTATTTACCTGTTGGAAAGTCAGAATGGCAGAGGGGAAAGGCACCAAACTGGAGCACTCGGGGAATGGACAAGAATGGACAGACATTCTTTTCTGAGAGGCAGGAATGACCTAGACATTCAGAAATTAAAAGGCCAAGAGTCAATTTTAAAAACCAATCTAGGGTGCAAAGTAAAAAAGTAAGCTGGCAGGGCTGTGGTGGAAACCTGTTGGCAATGGTGTAAAATAGAGCAAGGCACATCTGGACAGAGTCTTCATGGATGGTCACACTTTGTCTATGTAGGGTGAGAGAAGACAAAGAAATTGGTTCTCGAAGGTAAAGTGCTCTCTCTCTCTCAGCTCTGTAGGCCCAAAACCTTGAGAGTCAACTTACCCATGGATGACTGAGCCCCAGAATGACTTATACTATTCCTAATCTGAACTGCACCAAAATCTAAGTCTGAACACCCTGTTTTCTGCACAGGCCTCATCTCCTTTGTCAGGAAGTCCATTTAGAGAAACAACATACTGTCTAGATTTTATATTGTGGTATAATTAAATGATATAAAGTCAGAGTAGACCACATGCAGTGGCTCACACCTGTACTCCCAGCACTTTGGGAAGCTGAAGCTGGTGGATCGCTTGAGCCCAGGAGTTCAAGACCAGCCTGGGCAACATAGCGAAATCTTGTCTCTACAAAAAATACAAAAATTAGCTGGTCATGGTGGCACACACCTGTAGTCCTAGCTACTTGCCAGGCTGAGGTGGGAGGATCGATTGAGCTCGGGAGGTGGAGGTTGCAGTGAGCCGAGGTTGCCCTACTGCACCCTAGCCTAGGAGACAGAGTGAGAACCTGTCTAAAAAAAAAAAAATCTGAATAATGGAACTAAGAGGTCTTTTCATCTCCCTAATGGAACAACCTCTATCACCTAAATATTTTTTGTCAGACTTTTGCCCAATTATCAGAATTCAGAACATCCTCTCCCTGGGAAATGCAGGAGATAATGTAAACAGACATATAGTAACCATATTTGCTACTTTCTGTGATGACAATGTTGATTTTAGGAAAAAAGTCAACAAAACACTGAACAAAGCCCTGAATTTTTCCACAACGATGCATCAAAAATCTTTTGACTCTGCAAATTCTCTTTTAAAAGTTAAAGGTTCCCTTGTTTTTTTCAGGTGCCCTAGTCAGGATGGGACTGACCCCTAGTCCCTTTGGGAAGAGCTCCCAACTGCCACTAATCTCTCTGTAATGCCTACAACGTCCTATTCCCTCTAAGCAAAAAGGGATCCTTTTTTATTTTTTTATTTTTTTCTTTTTTTTAATTAATTAATTAATTTATTATTATTATTGTACTTTAAGTTCTAGGGTACATGTGCATAACGTGCAGGTTTGTTACATATGTATACTTTTGCCATGTTGCTGTGCTGCACCCATCAACTCGTCAGCACCCATCAACTCGTCATTTACATCAGGTATAACTCCCAATGCAATCCCTCCCTGCTCCCCCCTCCCCATGATAGGCTCCGGTGTGTGATGTTCCCCTTCCCGAGTCCAAGTGATCTCATTGTTCAGTTCCCACCTATGAGTGAGAACATGCGGTGTTTGGTTTTCTGTTCTTGTGATAGTTTGCTAAGAATGATGGTTTCCAGCTGCATCCATGTCCCTACAAAGGACACCATACAGCCAACAGACACATGAAAAAATGCTCATCATCACTGGCCATCAGAGAAATGCAAATCAAAACCACAATGAGATACCATCTCACACCAGTTAGAATGGCGATCATTAAAAAATCAGGAAACAACAGGTGTTGGAGAGGATGTGGAGAAATAGGAACACTTTTACACTGTTGGTGGGATTGTAAACTAGTTCAACCATTATGGAAAACAGTATGGCGATTCCTCAAGGATCTAGAACTAGAAATACCATATGACCCAGCCATCTCATTACTGGGTATATACCCAAAGGATTATAAATCATGCTGCTATAAAGACACATGCACACGTATGTTTATTGCGGCACTATTCACAATAGCAAAGACTTGGAATCAACCCAAATGTCCATCAGTGACAGACTGGATTAAGAAAATGTGGCACATATACACCATGGAATACTATGCAGCCTTTTTTATTTTTTGACTCGACTTCTGCCTCAACTTCAGAAGTACACAAAGATGAAAGGGCTAGTTGGGTCTTTTGAGAAAGCGACAGCTTTATAAGGGGGAGTTGGAAGTGTCTCTGTGCTGGATATGCAATAGTTCTTTGACTTTTGCTGAACTGGGTCACCTTACTAATTCCTTTTCTAAGCCATTTCTACCCCAATCGCACATTATTCACCACTCCTTCCTTCTCACCCTCCCATCCTTCTTAATGCATTTGTTGACAACAGTATTAGGCACTATTTTAGTTACTAATCTGTGACTCCGGAGATTCATAACATCTTTTTTTCTTACTGTTTCCATTCCTATTTGTAGCTTTTTAAACCAGTGCACACTCTAGATCTGAAGTGGGCTGTTTCATTTTTTTTGTTTTTGTTTTTTGTTTTGCTTTTTTTCCAAGACACATCTACCTTTTCACATCACAAAGAGACCTTTTCCTCAAAAATGATTCCAGTGAGCTCGCTCTATTGCAGCTTCCTAAGATGTGTAACTTACTCTCCCCAACTTCCTTAGAATAGATATTATGAATACCCTGATATTATCGTGAAAATGTGAAATTTTTACATTGGAATGCCAAAACTTTAAAACAGGATGGAATAAGGAAACCAAATATAATTACGAAATCAGAAAGGCAAACATAATTCACCGTAATTCAGATAGGGGAGGAGCTAGATTCCTCTAGTTAAGTAGTTTGATATGATAGAAAACTAAAAGAGCAGGAAGGGAAAGAGACATAAATATAATACATTACATATCTATTATGTTTCGTGTCATTTAACTTAATTTCCACATGAAGGCTGATATTTGGCTGTGCATCAATTAGGCACTAGAATGGTCAAACCAATTGTTTTCAGCAGGTGCCACTCTGATTGGTCAGTGCCCAGACTCTATCAGTAGTTAAATACTTGAAATATCATTTAAAACCACAGCAAGCCTACATAATATGTATTAATCCTACAAAGTAGTTATTTTTGTCTACATTTCAAAGTAAGGCTTAGTGAAGTTAAGTGAATCTACAGCCAGAAATGGAGTTTTATGAGAATTATCTCATTTACCCCTTTTTGAATACCCCTTAGGAGATATTATCCTAATTTTACAGATTAGGAAACTGAGGCTCAGAGAGATTAAATAAATTGCCCCACGATGCACAAGTAGAAAAGCAAGAGTTCAAATTCAAGCCCAGATCTATCTGACTCAGAGATCCATTCATTTCATTATACCGCTCTGCCTGCAAATGTCTTTGTACTATATTGGTCACTAAGGCAACTCTACATGGGTAAGGAGAATTCTGGGATCCTAGCTTTGTATTCTTTGTTTCAGTGATCTCTAGGCCTTTTCCAGCCATAACTATCTACGTCAAGGTGTAAGTTAAGGTCTTTGTTCAAGGAGTCCACAAGGCATTTGTGTATACTCTAGTCATTCCCATATGGGGAGTGCTTTCATTAGACAATCAGTTGTGTCATTTTCCTTGATACGTTCTCTCTGGGATGAAGAGAGGAAGAACAGCTTAACTCTCTGGCTGGGTACTTTCCAAGTGTGGTGTGTGGGAACTGAACATTTTGAAGGTAGAATTAGTTGCTTCTGCTTCTGTAACTGAAATTCTCAGGATGCCAAAGAACTTTCCAACTTTCGTGTCTATGTTGCCCAACATCACTTCTGAGGAAATTTTCTGCTTATTATTTCCCACTACAATCAAGTTTTGAGAAGTGTTGTAATATAGTGCAGTGGAAGCTAGATAAGCAATCAACATAAAAAAGACCTAGGTTCCAGTCATGGTTCTTCCATACCTGGCTACAGAAGTTCAGGCAAGGACTTCCCTGTCTCTTAATGTCTCATTATTTTTTTAAACAAATTTTTTTTGAGACAAGATCTTGCTCTGTCACCCAGGCTGGAATATAGTGGCATGATCACAACTCACTGCAACCTTGACCTCCTGAGTTTGAGCAATCCTCCCACTTCAGCCTCGTGAGTAGTTGGGCATACAGGTGCACACCACCACGCCTGGCTAATTTTTAAAAACTTTTTGTAGAGATGGGGTCTCACTATGTTGCCCAGGCTGATCTCGAACTCCTGAGCTCAAGCGATTCTCCTGCCTCAGCCTCCCAAAGTGTTAGGATTACAGGCCTGAATCACCATGCCTGGTCTGATCTCTCATTCTTTAACCCTCATGGGGTTGTTCTGGGTATCAAATGAGATAATGGTGTCAATGTGCTTTTTAAGCTATATTTTCCTTTAGAAATACATCATTGCAAGAGAAAGAAATAAAGGGTATTCAGTTAGGAAAAGAAGAAGTCAAATTGTCCCTGTTTGCATATGATGTGATTGTGTATTTAGAAAAACCCACTGTCTCAGCCCCAAATCTCCTTAAGCTGATAAGCAACTTCAGCAAAGTCTCAGGATACAAAATCAGTGTGCAAAAATCACAAGCATTCCTATACACCAGTAACAGACAAACAGAGAGCCAAATCATGAATGAACTCCCATTCACAATAGCTTCAAAGAGAATAAAATACCTAGGAATCCAACTTACAAGGGATGTAAAGGACCTCTTCAAGGAGAACTACAAACCACTGCTCAGTGAAATAAAAGAGGACACAAACAAATGGAAGAACATACCATGCTCATGGATAGGAAGAATCAATATCATGAAAATGGCCATACTGCCCAAGGTAACATATAGATTCAATGCCATCCCCATTAAGCTACCAATGACTTTCTTCACAGAATTGGAAAAAACTGCTTTAAAGTCCATATGGAACCAAAAAAGACCCTGCATTGCCAAAACAATCCTAAGCCAAAAGAACAAAGCTGGAGGCATCACACTACCTGACTTCAAACTATACTACAAGGCTACAGTAACCAAAACAGCATGGTACTGGTACCAAAACAGTGATATAGACCAATGGAACAGAACAGAGTCCTCAGAAATAATACCACACATCTATAGCCATCTGATCTTTGACGAACCTGACAAAAACAAGAAATGGGGAAAGGATTCCTATTTAATAAATAGTGCTGGGAAAATTAGCTAGCCGTAAGTAGAAAGCTGAAGCTGGATCCTTTCCTTACTCCTTATACGAAAATTAATTCAAGATGGATTAGAGACTTAAATGTTAGACCTAAAACCATAAAAACCCTAGAAGAAAACCTAGGTAATACCATTCAGGACATAGGCATGGGCAAGGACTTCATGTCTAAAACACCAAAAGCAACAGCAACAAAAGCCAAAATTGACAAATGGGATCCAATTAAACTAAAGAGCTTCTGCACAGCAAAAGAAACTACCATCAGAGTGAACAGGCAACCTACAGAATGGGAAAAAATTTTTGCAATCTACTCATCTGACAAAGGGCTAATATACAGAACCTGTAAAGAACTCAATCAAATTTACAAGAAAAAAACAAACAGCCCCATCAAAAAGTGGGCAAAGGATATGAACAGACACTTCTCAAAAGAAGACATTCATACAGCCAACAGACACATGAAAAAAATGCTCATCATCACTGGTCATCAGAGAAATGCAAATCAAAACCACAATGAGATACCATCTCACACCAGTTAGAATGGTGATCATTAAAAAATCAGGAAACAATAGGTGTTGGAGAGGATGTGGAGAAATAGGAACACTTTTACACTGTTGGTGGGACTGTAAACTAGTTCAACCACTGTGGAAAACAGTGTGGTGATTCCTCAAGGATCTAGAACTAGAAATACCATTTGACCCAGCCATCCCATTACTGGGTATATACCCAAAGGACTATAAGTCATGCTGCTATAAAGACACATACACACGTATGTTTACTGTGGCACTATTCACAATAGCAAAGACTTGGAATCAACCCAAATGTCCATCAGTGACAGACTGGATTAAGAAAATGTGGCACATATACACCATGGAATACTATGCAGCCACAAAAAAGGATGAGTTTGTGTCCTTTGTAGGGACATGGATGCAGCTGGAAACCATCATTCTCAGCAAACTATCGCAAGAACAGAAAATCAAATACTGCATGTTCTCACTCATAGGTGGGAATTGAACAATGAGATCACTTGGACACAGGAAGGGGAACATCACACACCAGGTCCTATTGTGGGGAGGAGGTAAGGGGGAGGGATAGCATAAGGAGATATACCTAATGTAAATGACGAGTTAATGGGTGCAGCACACCAACATGGCACATGTATACATATATAACAAACCTGCACGTTGTGCACGTGTACCCTAGAACTTAAAGTATAATAATAAAAAAAAGAAAAATAAAGAAAAATAAATAAAAATAAAAAATAAAACCAGAAGAAAAAAAAAAAAAAAGAAATACATCGTTGCATTCAACATTTAACTAGTTACATAATTCCTTTACAGTCATGAAATTTTAGCATGGAAAAGGTGTTAGGATCTACTTCAGTGGTTAAATAAATTTATAAATAAAACCCTTATTTCAATAGAAAACTTATTAGAAAAAGCAATAAATAAAAAGGTAGAAGCAGAATTTAGTTGCTCTGGTTGAAGCAAAAGTGGGTGTACTGAGTTCCCTGCCAATTCTGCTTTTTACCATTATAGAGTTCCCTGAGTCTCCTGTTTGAAACCTTAAGTTCCCAAAGAAACACAGTTTGAAAATCACTTACATAATCCAAACCCTCATGTACAGATGGGCCTGATATCCAGAGAAGGAAATGGACTTGCCTAGTGCCATCCACCTCATAGAGGGAGAACTGGAATTAGAAAGCACACAGCTCACCCATAATATGGCAATATACTTGTCTTGCATAATGGTAATTTTGATCAAGAGATAGGCAAGGATACTTTATTCGACATGAAGTATCTGAATTAGGGCAAATACACATTAAGTAGCAGGTATTTTGATGTGAGGGGTACAATTCCAGACAGTCTCACTCCAGAACCTGTGCTCTTTTTGTTGGTTTTTGTATTTTGTTTTGTTTTGTTTTTTTGTTTTTGTTTATGCTTTTGTTTGTTTGAGACTAGGTCTCACTCTGTCACCCGGGCTGGCAGGCAGTGGTGCAATCATGGCTCACTGCAACCTCCGCTTCCTGAGCTCAAGTGATCCTAGAGCCTTGGCATCCCTCGTAGTTGGCACTATATGCATGAGCCACACACCTTTATGTTTTGAAAGCACATGCCATAGTGGCTTTCACGTAGTAGATGCTAAATATACGTTAATTCTCTTCTGGTCTTATTGAAAACAGGAGATATTTGGACAACCATAAGTCGGGGAGGTAAAGAAAAGGGAGGGGAGGAACTTAAGCATTTGATAGAATCAGATCATATGGACGGGCAAACATGGAGTTAATATTACTATTCTTAATCACTTTCCCTACTTCCCACTTTCCTTAGCATCCTCCCCTCCACCCTTGAAAATCATCCAGTTTGATCTTCAAGTCATTGCACTAGAGCTGGCTGCTTTCCTGCTATAGGACTTCATCCAAACCTACACCCACACAAGCCATGTGTCTACTCCCTCCTGTATCTCATTAAAGGCCATGTTGACAATTAAAAAAAAAAATAAGAAAATTATGTTTGGAGAGAAGACCGTAAGCCTGGATACACTTGGCTAGGGCAGAACTTGCCTGTCTGCAGAAGTTCACTCTGATGAAAGAGGGAATTCTGCTTCCCATCTTCTCATGATATCGTCTGTAATAAAGTTGCATTTGTGTTGCACTTTATACAATCCAAAGAACTTTTGCAGATGTTATCACATGTGATGCTCACAAGAAACTTCTGAGCGAGGCAGAGCAAGTTCATTCAATAAGCATTTAATGCAACCTACTACCTGCCAAGCCTTGAGCTAGGCCTTGGCTTAAGCCTATGAATAAGGCTAACTCCTACTCATTCTCTCAGCTCAACACAAATGTCATCCTTTTCTGAGAGGATTTCCCTTTCCGGCCCTCTGCTTTCTCCTAATTTCCTGCTTGTATCCTTCATAGGACTTATCACAATTTAATTTTAGATCTATTTGTTTATTGTCTGGCTTCTCTACTTGCACTGTGAGCTTCAAGAGGGTTAAGATTTGGTAGTGTTCCCCAGTGATTCCCCACACATAGCACAGTGGGGAAGGTTTCATAGTCTGGTAGAGAAACAGACAAGCATACACAGAAGCATAAGAAACTACTCTTGAAAAGAGGGGCGGAGCAAGATGGCCGAATAGGAGCAGCTCCAGTCTCCAACTCCCAGCGCCAGCGACACAGAAGACCGGTGATTTCTGCATTTTCAACTGAGGTACTGGGTTCATCTCACTGGGGAGTGCCGGACGATCGGAGCTGGTCAGCCGCTGCAGCCCGACCAGCAAGAGCTGAAGCAGGGCGAGGCATTGCCTCACCTGGGAAGCGCAAGGGGGAAGGGAATCCCTTTTCCTAGCCAGGGGAACTGAGACACACAACACCTGGAAAATCGGGTAACTCCCACCCCAATACTGCGCTTTAGGAAACAGGCACACCAGGAGATCATATCCCACACCTGGCTGGGAGGGTCCCACACCCACGGAGCCTCCCTCGTTGCTAGCGCAGCAGTCTGTGATCTACCCGCAAGGCAGCAGCGAGGCTGGTTGAGGGGCGCCCGCCATTGCTGAGGCTTAAGTAGGTAAACAAAGCTGCTGGGAAGCTCGAACTGGGTGGAGCTCACAGCAGCTCAAGGAAACCTGCCTGTCTCTGTAGACTCCACCTCTGGGGGCAGGGCACAGTAAACTAAGACACACAGACACCTCTGCACAGACGCAAACGACTCTGTCTGACAGCTTTGAAGAGAGCAGTGGATCTCCCAACACGGAGGTTGAGATCTGAGAAGGGACAGACTCCCTGCTCAAGCAGGTCCCTGACCCCTGAGTAGCCTAACTGGGAGACATCCCCCACTAGGGGCAGTCTGACACCCCACACCTCACAGGGAGGAGTACACCCCTGAGAGGAAGCTTCCAAAGCAAGAATCAGACAGGTACACTCGCTGTTCAGAAATATTCTATCTTCTGCAGCCTCTGCTGCTGATACCCAGGCAAACAGGGTCTGGAGTGGACCTCAAGCAATCTCCAACAGACCTACAGCTGAGGGTCCTGACTGTTAGAAGGAAAACTATCAAACAGGAAGGACACCTACACCAAAACCCCATCAGTACATCACCATCATCAAAGACCAGAGGCAGATAAAACCACAAAGATGGGGAAAAAGCAGGGCAGAAAAGCTGGAAATTCAAAAAATAAGAGCGCATCTCCCCCGGCAAAGGAGCGCAGCTCATCGCCAGCAACGGATCAAAGCTGGACGGAGAATGACTTTGACGAGATGAGAGAAGAAGGCTTCAGTCCATCAAATTTCTCAGAGTTAAAGGAGGAGTTACGTACCCAGCGCAAAGAAACTAAAAATCTTGAAAAAAAAGTGGAAGAATTGATGGCTAGAGTAATTAATGCAGAGAAGGTCCTAAACGAAATGAAAGAGATGAAAACCATGACACGAGAAATACGTGACAAATGCACAAGCTTCAGTAACCGACTCGATCAACTGGAAGAAAGAGTATCAGCGATTGAGGATCAAATGAATGAAATGAAGCGAGAAGAGAAACCAAAAGAAAAAAGAAGAAAAAGAAACGAACAAAGCCTGCAAGAAGTATGGGATTATGTAAAAAGACCAAATCTACGTCTGATTGGGGTGCCTGAAAGTGAGGGGGAAGATGGAACCAAGTTGGAAAACACTCTTCAGGATATCATCCAGGAGAACTTCCCCAACCTAGTAGGGCAGGCCAACATTCAAATCCAGGAAATACAGAGAACGCCACAAAGATACTCCTCGAGAAGAGCAACTCCAAGACACATAATTGCCAGATTCACCAAAGTTGAAATGAAGGAAAAAATCTTAAGGGCAGCCAGAGAGAAAGGTCGGGTTACCCACAAAGGGAAGCCCATCAGACTAACAGCAGATCTCTCAGCAGAAACTCTACAAGCCAGAAGAGAGTGGGGGCCAATATTCAACATTCTTAAAGAAAAGAATTTTAAACCCAGAATTTCATATCCAGCCAAACTAAGTTTCATAAGTGAAGGAGAAATAAAATCCTTTACAGATAAGCAAATGCTTAGAGATTTTGTCACCACTAGGCCTGCCTTACAAGAGATCCTGAAGGAAGCACTAAACATGGAAAGGAACAACCGGTACCAGCCATTGCAAAAACATGCCAAAATGTAAAGACCATTGAGGCTAGGAAGAAACTGCATCAACTAATGAGCAAAATAACCAGTTAATATCATAATGGCAGGATCAAGTTCACACATAACAATATTAACCTTAAATGTAAATGGACTAAATGCTCCAATTAAAAGACACAGACTGGCAAACTGGATAAAGAGTCAAGACCCATCAGTCTGCTGTATTCAGGAGACCCATCTCACACGCAGAGACATACATAGGCTCAAAATAAAGGGATGGAGGAAGATTTACCAAGCAAATGGAGAACAAAAAAAAGCAGGGGTTGCAATACTAGTCTCTGATAAAACAGACTTTAAACCATCAAAGATCAAAAGAGACAAAGAAGGCCATTACATAATGGTAAAGGGATCAATTCAACAGGAAGAGCTAACTATCCTAAATATATATGCACCCAATACAGGAGCACCCAGATTCATAAAGCAAGTCCTTAGAGACTTACAAAGAGACTTAGACTCCCATACAATAATAATGGGAGACTTCAACACTCCACTGTCAACATTAGACAGATCAACGAGACAGAAAGTTAACAAGGATATCCAGGAATTGAACTCATCTCTGCAGCAAGCAGACCTAATAGACATCTATAGAACTCTCCACCCCAAATCAACAGAATATACATTCTTCTCAGCACCACATCATACTTACTCCAAAATTGACCACGTAATTGGAAGTAAAGCACTCCTCAGCAAATGTACAAGAACAGAAATTATAACAAACTGTCTCTCAGACCACAGTGCAATCAAACTAGAACTCAGGACTAAGAAACTCAATCAAAACCGCTCAACTACATGGAAACTGAACAACCTGCTCCTGAATGACTACTGGGTACATAACGAAATGAAGGCAGAAATAAAGATGTTCTTTGAAACCAATGAGAACAAAGATACAACATACCAGAATCTCTGGGACACATTTAAAGCAGTGTGTAGAGGGAAATTTATAGCACTAAATGCCCACAAGAGAAAGCAGGAAAGATGTAAAATTGACACTCTAACATCGCAATTAAAAGAACTAGAGAAGCAAGAGCAAACACATTCGAAAGCTAGCAGAAGGCAAGAAATAACTAAGATCAGAGCAGAACTGAAGGAGATAGAAACACAAAAAACCCTCCAAAAAATCAATGAATCCAGGAGTTGGTTTTTTGAAAAGATCAACAAAATTGACAGACCACTAGCCAGACTAATAAAGAAGAAAAGAGAGAAGAATCAAATCGATGCAATTAAAAATGATCAAGGGGATATCACCACCGACCCCACAGAAATACAAACTACCATCAGAGAATACTATAAACACCTCTACGCAAATAAACTGGAAAATCTAGAAGAAATGGATAATTTCCTGGACACTTACACTCTTCCAAGACTAAACCAGGAAGAAGTTGAATCCCTGAATAGACCAATAGCAGGCTCTGAAATTGAGGCAACAATTAATAGCCTACCAACCAAAAAAAGTCCAGGACCAGATGGATTCACAGCTGAATTCTACCAGAGGTACAAAGAGGAGTTGGTACCATTCCTTCTGAAACTATTCCAATCAATAGAAAAAGAGGGAATCCTCCCTAACTCATTTTATGAGGCCAACATCATCCTGATACCAAAGCCTGGCAGAGACACAACAAAAAAAGAGAATTTTAGACCAATATCCCTGATGAACATCGATGCAAAAATCCTCAATAAAATACTGGCAAACCGGATTCAGCAACACATCAAAAAGCTTATCCACCATGATCAAGTGGGCTTCATCCCTGGGATGCAAGGCTGGTTCAACATTCGCAAATCAATAAACATAATCCAGCATATAAACAGAACCAAAGACAAGAACCACATGATTATCTCAATTGATGCAGAAAAGGCTTTTGACAAAATTCAACAGCCCTTCATGCTAAAAACGCTCAATAAATTCGGTATTGATGGAACGTACCTGAAAATAATAAGAGCTATTTATGACAAACCCACAGCCAATATCATACTGAATGGGCAAAAACTGGAAAAATTCCCTTTGAAAACTGGCACAAGACAGGGATGCCCTCTCTCACCACTCCTATTCAACATAGTGTTGGAAGTTCTGGCTACGGCAATCAGGCAAGAGAAAGAAATCAAGGGTATTCAGTTAGGAAAAGAAGAAGTCAAATTGTCCCTGTTTGCAGATGACATGATTGTATATTTAGAAAACCCCATTGTCTCAGCCCAAAATCTCCTTAAGCTGATAAGCAACTTCAGCAAAGTCTCAGGATACAAAATTAATGTGCAAAAATCACAAGCATTCTTATACACCAGTAACAGACAAACAGAGAGCCAAATCAGGAATGAACTTCCATTCACAATTGCTTCAAAGAGAATCAAATACCTAGGAATCCAACTTACAAGGGATGTAAAGGACCTCTTCAAGGAGAACTACAAACCACTGCTCAGTGAAATCAAAGAGGACACAAACAAATGGAAGAACATACCATGCTCATGGATAGGAAGAATCAATATTGTGAAAATGGCCATACTGCCCAAGGTAATTTATAGATTCAATGCCATCCCCATCAAGCTACCAATGAGTTTCTTCACAGAATTGGAAAAAACTGCTTTAAAGTTCATATGGAACCAAAAAAGAGCCCGCATCTCCAAGACAATCCTAAGCCAAAAGAACAAAGCTGGAGGCATCACGCTACCTGACTTCAAACTATACTACAAGGCTACAGTAACCAAAACAGCATGGTACTGGTACCAAAACAGAGATATAGACCAATGGAACAGAACAGAGTCCTCAGAAATAATACCACACATCTACAGCCATTTGATCTTTGACAAACCTGAGAGAAACAAGAAATGGGGAAAGGATTCCCTATTTAATAAATGGTGCTGGGAAAATTGGCTAGCCATAAGTAGAAAGCTGAAACTGGATCCTTTCCTTACTCCTTATACGAAAATTAATTCAAGATGGATTAGAGACTTAAATGTTAGACCTAATACCATAAAAATCCTAGAGGAAAACCTAGGTAGTACCATTCAGGACATAGGCATGGGCAAAGATTTCATGTCTAAAACACCAAAAGCAACAGCAGCAAAAGCCAAAATTGACAAATGGGATCTCATTAAACTAAAGAGCTTCTGCACAGCAAAAGACACTACCATCAGAGTGAACAGGCAACCTACAGAATGGGAGAAAATTTTTGCAATCTACTCATCTGACAAAGGGCTAATATCCAGAACCTACAAAGAACTCAAACAAATTTACAAGAAAAAAACAAACAACCCCATCAAAAAGTGGGCAAAGGACATGAACAGACATTTCTCAAAAGAAGACATTCATACAGCCAACAGACACATGAAAAAATGCTCATCATCACTGGCCATCAGAGAAATGCAAATCAAAACCACCATGAGATACCATCTCACACCAGTTAGAATGGCAATCATTAAAAAGTCAGGAAACAACAGGTGCTGGAGAAGATGTGGAGAAATAGGAACACTTTTACACTGTTGGTGGGATTGTAAACTAGTTCAACCATTATGGAAAACAGTATGGCGATTCCTCAAGGATCTAGAACTAGATGTACCATATGACCCAGCCATCCCATTACTGGGTATATACCCAAAGGATTACAAATTATGCTGCTATAAAGACACATGCACACGTATGTTTATTGCAGCACTATTCACAATAGCAAAGACTTGGAATCAACCCAAATGTCCATCAGTGACAGATTGGATTAAGAAAATGTGGCACATATACACCATGGAATACTATGCAGCCATAAAAAAGGATGAGTTTGAGTCCTTTGTAGGGACTTGGATGCAGCTGGAATCCATCATTCTTAGCAAACTATCACAAGAACAGAAAACCAAACACCGCATGTTCTCACTCATAGGTGGGAACTGAACAATGAGATCACTCGGACTCAGGAAGGGGAACATCACACACCGGGGCCTATCATGGGGAGGGGGGAGGGGGGAGGGATTGCATTGGGAGTTATACCTGATGTAAATGACGAGTTGATGGGTGCAGCACAGCAACATGGCACAAGTATACATATGTAACAAACCTGCACGTTATGCACATGTACCCTACAACTTAAAGTATAATAATAATAAATAAATTAAAAAAAAAAAAAAAAAAGAAAAGTAAAAAGAAATGGGTAAAATTAATCTTAACATATATCATTTAACCTACTGTCTCTAAAGTATTATCAACATACAATCAATATAAAAGTCATTAATGCGAAAAAAAAAAAAAAAAAAAAAAAAGAAACTACTCTTGATGCCTTGGAAGAAGTCTGTTTAGAGTAGGGTCCTAATAACCAGAGGAACAAATTCTATTTCTATGTGTTAGAAAAAGCTTCCCTGATGGAGTTACATCTGAGCTGAATCTTGAAGCATTATACAGAAACAAAGGTGGGGAAATACTTCCCAAAAGAGAAAGCAACTTAGGCAGTAGCATGGAGACATAAGCACGGAGCCATATTCTAGGAATTGTAGGTATTTTGGTAATTTCTGGAGCATGTAGGAGCGAAGTGAAGGGTGTGAGTTGGTAAAAGATGAACTTGAAGAAGCAAAAACCAAATTAGCAGAAGGACTGTGAATGCTGTGCTACCCAGACTGAACTTCATTCCAATGACAATAATAATGGCTACTATTTGTTGACTACTTCTATTCACAATAGTAATAGATACTATTTATTGACTATTAACTTTGAGCTGAGTACTTTACATACATTTCTTTCCTAAAAAACTCTTTCTTATAGAAAATTCCACACATATGTATAAGTAGAAAGAATAATAGAATGAACCTCCATGTACCCAATTACCCAGCTTCAACAGTTATCAACTCATGCCAATTGTTCTGGTAATCTGCAGCTGCATTGAAAAACCACCCTCCAAACTTCATGGGATAAAACAAGAATTTTATTAGATTCTGCAACTTGGGGAGCCAGGAATGTGGGCAGGGCTTACCTGGGCAATTCTGTTGGTTGCAGCACCAACTGAGGCCGCTCAGGAGTGGCCTACTGATAGATGGCTGATAGTAGTGACTAATAGATGAACTGGTCTGGAGGGTCCAAACAAAGCTGCACTCCTATGTCTGGTGGCTTGATGGAAATTGCTGGAAGGCTGAGATGAACTGCAACTGTTGACTGGAATACCTAAATGTAGTGTCTCTGGCATGACGGTCTCAGGGTAGTCAAAGTTCTTACTAGCTTCTCCCTTAGCAAGTGTCCAGAGAGAACTAGGTGGAAGCTTCATGAAGTTTTCTGATTTTGTCTCAGATGTCACACAGCATCACTTCTGCTATACTGGTTCTAAGTGAGCTACAAGGTTTGCTAGGATGCAAAGAGAGCAGAATTATATTCAACCTCTTAAATGGGGTGGGTGTCAAGGTCACCTTGTAGAAGAGCACGTAGAATGGGAGATACTGTTGCAGCTATATTTGAAAACACAATCTGCCACACCATTCCTGTTTTATCTATACCCCTACACATCCTCCATTTCCATGGACTATGTGAAACCAAATCTCAGACATCACATTTTCACCTGCAAATATTTCTGCATATATAGACTCGTTAGTGGGCTTTTTTTTTTTTTTGCCATTAACAAATGAAGAAAGTAGAACCAAGAGAAGCTTGTATCTCTTGTCAAAAGTCACAAACTAGCCTTTACAAAATAAAAAAAATTAGCCAGGTGTGGTGGCATACACCTATGGTCCCAGCTATTCGGGAGGCAGAGGCTGAGGCTTGAGCCCAGGAGGTCGAGGCTGCAGTTAACCTTGATTGCACCACTGCACTCCAGGCTGGGCAACAGAGTGAGAACCTGTAACAACAACAACAAGGAAAGCCACAAAACTTACTGTTTCAAACATATGATTCCCTAATATGTTTGATTCTACTGCCTAGGCTCTTTTTATATTGCTATTTTATAATGGTGAGCCACAGAGGGATTTTATTTTGTGTACTTAAGAGCCAGGTTATCACTGTGTTGCCCAGACTCGAGTGCAGTGGCTATTCATAGGCAAGATCATAGTACACTGCCACCTTGAACTCTTGGCCTCAAGCAATCCTCCTGCCTCGGCCTCCTGAGTAGCTGGGACTATAGACACATGCCACCGTGCCTGGCTTCCTGAGGGATTTTAAACAGGGAAGTGATATAATCTTGGCTTAGAAAAGTTCTTCTTAGTTACAATGTAGAAGGTAGATTGGAAGGGCCCAGAGTGGGGACAGAAAAACCAGCTAAAAGGCTGTAATTAGTGTAGGCCAGTACTTCTCAGATTTTAATGTGCATATGAATCACCTAAAGATCTCGTTAAAATGTGGATTCTGATTTGTTAGGGTCTGGAGTGAAGCCCAAGATTCTGTGTTTCCAACAAGCTGCTACTTGGCTGAAGACCACATTTTGGGTAGCAAGAGCCTAGGCTAAGAGTGATGAAAATCTGAACCAGGGAAGTAATATTGGGAGTAATAAAGGGTTGACAAAGAAAATAAGATAGACTCTCTAGGAATTGTTTATCAATAGGTAGTACCTTTCCCATTTTCCTATTGATTCATCAGGAGGGTTAAAGGAGCTGAAAGATTATATACCTAGGTAACAACTAACCTAGGACCAGAACCCAAACCTATCAATTCCTCATCCCACCTATTTACCACCCAAGGGAAGGTAAACAATATGGCTACAAAGCATTAGTATTCCCAGTAAAACCAAACAATGAAAGTCTTTAACCAGCGCAGTCTACACAAAATTCAGTTCACATTTACTTCAAACTTATCTCCCTTAACCATTTCTTTTCTTTCTTTCTTTCTTTCTTTCTTTTTTTTTTTTTTGTTTTCAGACAGGGACTCACTTTGTCACCCAGGCTGGAGTGCAGTGGAGTGATCTCAGCTCACTGCAGCCTCAACCTCCTGCAGTCAAGCAATCCTCCTGTTTCAGCCTCCCAAGTAGGTGGGACTACAGGCACATGCCACCAAGCACAGCTAATTTTTGATTTTTGTATTTCTTGTAGAGATGGGTTTCACCATGTTGCCCAGGCTGGTCTTGAACTCATGAGGTTAAGCCATCCACCTGCCTCGGCCCCACAGAGTGCTAGGATTACATGCATGAGCCATCCCTCCTGGCCCCTTAAATATTTCTGAAACTCTTTGTGCCTGCCACCATTTCTTTAGCATAAGGTGGAACATAAATCCAAAAAAATCATGTGCTTCACTATGTTAAGTTTTTAAAAGCAGCATTTTATGGTGTTTAGTTACGAGTACTGGGATATCCGGGAGCTATGCTACCCAGTCACTGGGCACTTTTATCCCGGATTTAACTGAGCAAAAATTTTACAGAGGGCACGAGATTTGACCTGTATCTCACAGGATGGGAAGGAGCTAGACAAGATGAAAGGAATGAAGGGGGCATTTCCAGGAGCAGAATGGTGGCAATCAGATCCAGGGGCAGGACAATATGTAATGTGAACTGCATATGTAAGTTACATGGTAAGCCTCTGCTCACACTTTCAAAAAATCCCCAGAAAATCAGTTATAACAAAGAGGGGAAACCATGGATTATCTTTTCTGCACTAGTTGTTTTGGAGAGAATTTGTATTGCAGTAGGATAGCTACCACTCAGGAAGGTGAGAACTGGGGATGGGGGTGGGGATAAGATGTGAGGGGACACCAAAGAGATGAATATCAGATCCACATATCCATCTGTCTATCTGAATGGGCATGTGTTTAATGAGTATCCCATCCCAAGGGGAGGAGGGAGGAAGCTTCTCTAGCTATTCTGTTCAGGGCCTGACCACCCCCTCCCATGCCCAGGAGACATTCACAAATGAAGGCTCGAAGTTTAACCATTTGAGGAACTACCAGACTGTTTTCCAAAGCAGTGGCACCATTTTACAATCTCACTGGCAATGTATGAGGGTTTCAGTTTCTCTGCATTCTCCCTGACACTTGTTATTGTCTGCCTAGTAGATGTAACGTGGTATCTCATTGTGGTTTGGTTTGCATTTCCCCCTTCCCAGGGCGAATGATGTTGAATATGTTTCCACGTACTGATTTCCAAATAGCTCTTGATTGCTGATTGTAGGCATTTATTCACAACTCTGGTAACACAGTTACCATATGACCCAGAAATTCGACTCCCATGTATATACCCAAGAAAATTTAAAACATGCTTACACAAAAAATTATACAGAAATGTTCACAGTAGTATTATTCATAACAAATGAGGAAACAGTCCAAATGTCCATCAATTATTGAATGGACAAACAAAAGGGGTATATTCATACAACTGAACATTATTCAGTCATAAAAAGGAATGAAGTACTGATATATGCTACAAAGTGAATGAACTTTGGAAACGTTACACTAGGTGAAAGAAGTCAGGAACAAAAGGTCACATGATTCCACTTATATGAAATATCCAGAATAGGAAAATCCAGATAAATAAAAAGTAGAATGGTTGTTACCAGAGCCTGAAAGGGGGATGAATGGTGAGTAACTGCTTAATTGGTGTGGGGTTTTATTCTGTAGTGATGGATGGAAATGTTTTGGAACAAGATGTGCACTGAGTTGTTTACTTTAAAATGGTTAATTTTAGCTCAAGGAGTCAGTTGGAGCCGGCTCCAGCACATCACTGCTTGAAGATTTTGTCCTCTTAAGTCAGACAGATCTTACTGTTTATGCCTTACGATAGTCACATGCCACCACTGAGAAAATGAGTACTGAAATGACTAGCACTTTGAATGGGAAGGGGGCGAACTCCTGGAGGGCAAAAATTCAATATCTCAAATATATTATCCTATCCCCTCTCTGTCTACCTCTCTATCTACCTTCTTACTCACCTTTATTGAATACTTAATTTTTCCAACAGTTTTATTTATGGGGAGATTGAGAACTAGAAATAACTAAGATCATACACATCTAGGAAGTGGAGAGGTGGGATTTAAACTTTGGTCCACCTCAGTCTGTGTTCTTACATTCAAATGGAAGCCTCAGGGAGCCGTGGGAGTGGTACATAGCCATGTTCCTTGGGTACCCTCAAGCTATGGGGAAACTGCAACACTAAGTACGGCTGCTTCCTAAAGACTTCAGTCCCAGTTCAGAACTGGTGGCTTTGGAGCCTTCTGAGGAACTGTGGGGCTGTGGAACTGCCTAGCTGTCAGAAATGATTTAGTCAGAACCATGGGGGCTCTACCTGATCTGAGGCTTCTTTTGTCATCCTTTCAGAAAATCCAAAGAGGAATTTAAATATTTGGGGGTTTTCGTAGGGAGCTGAGATGCATATTGCTTCCAGGTACCTTTAGGACCATCATTTCTAAAGACCTCACTTACCAGATGAAGAAACAAGCTTATAGAGGGGAAATGACTTCCCTAAGATCACACAGCTGATTCGGTCAAGCATCACCAGTAGATGAAGAAATAACTGGAAGAAATTTGTCCTCATCCTCAGCTTCTCCATTTTCCATTCCATCTTTTTTAATGTTCCTTCGTTGGTATCTCAATCAGATATACTCTTAAAAAAACCTTTATTATAAAATTGCATATACTGTATATTATTATTTTATAAATTTCTTGTTTTTTTCTCTTTTCTCTTTTTTTTTTTTTTTTTTTTGAGGCAGGGTCTCACTCCATAACTCAGGCTGTAGTGCAGTGGCATGATCTCGGCTCACTGCAGCCTCTGTCTCCCTGGCTCAAGCAATCCTCCCATCTCAGCCTCCCGAGTACCTGTGGGACGACGGGTGCGCCCCATCATGCCCAGCTAATATTTATTTATAAATTATACATAATTTATATATTTTGCTGAATGGGTGACTGATTTCTAAAATATTTTAAAGCAAGTCCCAGACAGCATACTATTGCAAGGTATATATTCATAAAGAAAAGCAATGTGATATATATAATAGCAGAACCCAAATAAACGTAAAGCCTACAGTGGGCTGAAGGTAGGAGACCTAGGCCTTGTTTTACTTAGCTCTGCCACTAAGTAGCTATCTAATCATGGGAAAGTTGTTTAAGCCCTTAGTCCCAGATTTATTTCCTTAAAAACAAAATAAAACTATATTTTATTTATTACCTTACAACATTAAAATTCTATGACAACTCATGGCTGGACACGGTGGCTCACGCCTGTAATCCCAGCACTTTGGAAGGCCAAGGTGGGCAGATCAACTGAGGTCAGGAGTTCGAGACCAGCCTGGCCAGTATGGTGAAACCTCATCTCTACTAAAAATGCAAAAATTAGCTGGGTTTTGTGGCACATGCCTGTAGCCCCAACTACTTGGGAGGCTGAGGCACAAGAATCGCTTGAACCCAGGAGGCAGAGGTTGCAGTGAGCCGAGATCGTGCCACTACACTCCAGTCTGGGGGGACAGAGCAAGACCTCCTTGTCTCAAAAACAAAACAAAACACAAAAACCTGTAACAATTCAAATTCCTGGAAGGATATTTGAATTTAAAAAGGGAACCGACGTTTAATGCTCCCTGGTTACTTATCTGGCAAAGGAAAGTGATTTGGGGGAGCATTAGTTATAGCTGTGCAGATGGGAGAAGAATTGTTCAGAGGTCTTAAAGTTACGCTTTTCGCGCAGATGCCAAAACATTTCCAAAGAAAGTTGGTCTTGACTACCACAACTGCCAGATGTGGTTCTGAGAAATGCAAAATTATGCCATAACTCCTCTTTACTAGTAGACTTTCAGGATTAGTTGTTTGAATACCCTGAAGATCAACTGTCCGAATTACATTGGGAAACTGTGGTTTAAGGATAAAATATTTTCCAGCTTCAACCGAATATCTATTTTCTGAAGTATCCCAAAACTCCACAATTTGTTTAACCATAAAGGTTTTCTTTTTTTCTTTTATTTTATTGCGGTTTGTGAGAAGTTAGCTAAAAGCCAGATTTCGGAAGTTGAATGCTGCCATCTGGTGGTTGACAGGTAGCACTGAGCTGGAGTGGGGAAATCTTTCCGCCAGACCCACGGCAGAAAACAAACAAAAAACCCCACAGGACTGAAGGCATAAGATGTAGGGCCGGACGCAGTGGCCCACGCCTGTAATCCCAAACTTTTGGAGGCGTATGTGGGAGGATTACCTGAGGCAAGAGTTCGAGACCAGCTGGGCAACACAGTGAGACCACCGTCCCCCTGCCATCTCTTAAAGGGAAAAAAAAGCATGAGATGTACAAATGTGGTTTTTTTTTCCTAATATAAGTAAAATATGATTATTTCAGGAATTTATAAAACATGTTAAAGTAAATGTGGGAAAATACAAATTTCCTACAGTTCTTAAATTCTAACGCATTTTGGTGCACTTTTTTCCAATCTTTGTTTATTGCATTCTTTGCAATATCCCAACTTTCATTAAAAATTCAGTTTTTTTCATAACTCTGACTTTCATCCAAAAATATTTCTTGAGCACTTTTTATATACCAAGTACTTCATTAGGTACTAGAGATAAAATAATAAAGAAAAAACTCTAGAAAGTCCCCGTCCTCACAGAGCTTGCATTCGGGGTCAGGAGCAACAATAAACAAAGGAAGACATAATTAAAGGTTAAATCATGAGAAATGCTATGAAGAAAAATAAGGCATCACAAAAGGAAATAGAATGATTACAGAGCTACTTCAGATAGGGTGGTCATGAAAGGTCCCTCTGAGGTAGTGTAAGAAGTAACATTTGAACAGCATTCTGAATGACCAGAAGGAGAAAGCCATGTAAATGTGTAGGAGAAGAGTCCCATAGGGCAGGGGTCCCCAACCCCCAGGCCACAGACCGATATCTGTCCATGGCCTGATCAGAACCAGGCCGCAGAGCAGGAGGTGAGAGGAGGCTGAGCTTCATCTGTATTTGCAGCTTCTCCCCATCACTGGCATTACCACCTGAGAGCTGCCTCTTGTCAGATCAGTGGTAGCATTAGATTCTCATAGAAGCGTGAACCCTATTGTGAACTGTGTATGCAAGGGATCTAGGTTGCAAGCTCCTTGTGAGAATCTAATGCTTGATGATCTGTCATTGTCTCCCATCACCTCCATCCAGATGGGACTGTCTAGTTGCAGGAAAACAAGTTCAGGGCTCCCACTGATTCTACATTAAATTGTATATTTCATTATATATTACATTCATTATATTCATTCAGTATATTCATTATATATTACAATGTAATAATAATAGAAATAACGTGCACAATGTAATGCACTTGAATCATCCCGAAACCATCCCCCGTGCCCACACCTAATCCATGATAAAATTGTCTTCCACAAAACCTGTCTTTAGTGCCAAAAAGGTTGGGGACCTCTGCCCTAGGTGTGAAAAGTGTTCTAAGAGGAAAGACAAGTGCAAATGCTCTGAGGCAGGAGCATGCTTACTGTATTAGCAGCATAGTAAGGAAGTTGGTGTGGCTGGAAAGATGTGCGGGAGATAAAAACAGGAAGGAAATAAAATAGGAGAGTACAGCCAGAGATCAAACCACAACAGGGCCAAACCATGTAAAAACTTTATTTTCCCCCATTTAAATCCATTTAACATAACAGAGCTGCATCTTGAAGGATGGGGCAGGATCCACAGTCAGCAAAGGAGGGAAAGAACATCCCAGAAAGAGACAATGTTGAAGCAAGCAAAGGCATGAGTGCTTTTAAGGTTAAGAGTATGAGCTCTGGGACTTGAGAGAGATCTCCCAGCTCTGCCACTTCTGGTTGTACCATGATTCCCTTTTCTCGAACCAATAAATAGAGTGTAATCAGTTAGTACATCATAGACCCTATCTCTAGGAACCCTAAGATCAGACGAGGCTGGCTACACTGATAGAGTGCTAAAGGTCCAGCCAAGCAGAGGGTCACCCAACATCCACTATTATTATTGGATAGAGTATTAGAGTGGGGATGTAGTAGATGGGAGAGAGGGAGGGAGTTTGGCACATTAAAAAGTAAGAAGCAGAAAGATTGATGGATGGAGAGATGGAGACAATGGGGAAGCACTATAATTTCACCTGATCTTGGGCAGGTGTTTTAGCTACCACTAAGAAGTAAGATCCTGCAAAATCTCAAACTTCAGTATACATCAAAATTTTCTGGAGGGTTTGTTAAAACACAGATTTCTGGGAACCACACCAAGAGTTTTTGATTCAATAGGTCTGATGCGAAGCCTGAGAATTTGCAAGTTCCCAGATGAGACTGAGAATGCCGGTTTGAAGACCACACTCAGAAAACTCATGCTATGATTGGTGCCAAATGAGGCAAAAATGGAAAATTCAGTCAGCCTGTTTCTTTGTTCACATACTGCCAAACAGATAGACTTCACATCTCTTGGCATTGTCCCAACTGATTGTTGTGACAATGTTGTACTTCTGATGTTATTCAAGGCAGAGTGGGAGAGGTTTGTGACTTATATAGATACTGTTTCATACAGGGGAAAAACCATTTGAAGCTTGGGAAATATTTCTGGGTTCATTGCCTTATGCTGTTTCTTTTGCTTCTTGTTTTTTCTTTTTCTTTCTTTCTTTTTTTTTTTTTTTAGATAGTTTCTAGCTCTGTCGCCCAGACTGGAGTGCAGTGGCACCACTCACTGCAGTCTCCACCTTCCAGGTTCAGATGATTCTCTCACTTCAGCCTCCCAAGTAGCTGGGATTACAGGCACACACTGCCCCACTGGGCTATTATTTTCTGTAGAGGCAGGGTTTCTCCATGTTGCCCAGGCTGGTCTGGAACTCCTGGGCTCAAGCAATCTACCTGCCTTGGCCTCCCAAAGTGCTGGGATTATAGGTATGAGTCACTGCGCCTGGCCATACTGTTGCTCTTTACCCGTAATTACCCATTAGCAAGCAAGACATTGAAAATAATATATCCATCCCATATTCTTTGTAAATAAGATTATGAGAAAACAAGCTTTTTAGTATTCTGGTAGTGGGGATGTCAAACGGTACAACCTTTCTGTACAGCAACTTTTTTGTAGCATTCCAAATATGTACTATTTGATTCAGCAATTTCACTTCTGGAAAATTATCATACGTAATGAACTGAAGAGGTACTGCAAATATATAAGTACATGAAAACTCGCCAAAGCATAATTTACAAAAACTTAAACTGAAAACGGCCTAACTGTCCAGCAATGGGGAACTGGGTAAATAGTGTAATAGTGTAGAAAGCTTTACTGTGGAAGAAGGCTTAGTGGCAGTAAAATAAATACAGATGTAGATATTACAAGTTTGCGTGTGTGTGTGTGTGTGTGAGAGAGAGAGAGAGAGAGAGAGAGATAATTTTTGGTATTTTGTATTTTGAAAAATTTCTGCAAATAACATGTATTATTTTTGCGATATGAAGAAACATTCTCTCTCCAAATCATTTGCCACTAATTACAGTAGGAAACTTCATGCACATTGGGCAACAGAGTGAGACCACGTCTCAAAAAAAAAGTATACAAGAAGATGTGTATAGCTTATATGCAATTACTATGTTATTTCATATCAGGGACCTACGGACCCATGATTTTGGTATCCACTGGGGTCCTGGAGCTAATCCCCCACAGACACTGAGGGACAAATGTAGTAGATTGAACTAAATCCACGTTCAACTTGAAGTTTGTTTTAAAAATAACTAATTGAAGTTGACTTATTTCTTTGACCTTTGTATCCTTCATGAAGGTGCAGTACAGGAAGAGACTCTTTGTGAATTAAGGGCTCCAGGTAGAATCTAGTTAACTGCATTTTTTTTCTGATACATAAAAGATATCTTTTTATACATTAGGTAGTCCTAAAACAGACATGAATTCTTTAACATCACGTGAACAAGCTTATTGTGCAATTCTATTACATTCACCTGTTTACCCATTGCTTGAAAGTTGAATTTCAAGTATATTCCTCTGGGCTGGTACAGAAACTCTTGGTTGTAGTATATTTTATCCTTAGGAGTAAAGTTTTAACTGTATGTCTCACATTTGTGTCATTTAAGCATAATAATTAATAAAAATATATTTGACAGCCACTAATTAGATGAGCAATTTTGGGCCATTCAACTTCACCTAGGTCTCATTAAAACCAGCTATAAAATGAAGAAGGTATATTCCACTTCAAGCTTCCTTTTTAGTAGAATCCAAGTTCTGAATCAGGGAGTATTAGTGCAGCATTCAGAAGGATTGTAAACTTGCATTAATCTAGTCTTTTTAAAATCATTACATCAAAATATCTAGGTGAGTTTTTCTATCGTTTATCTTTTTTAAGAATTGCATGCATGCATTAATCTAGTCGTTTTTATATTGTTACTTCAAAATCCCTAGATGAGTTTTTCTACTGTTTATTTAAAAAAATTTCTTCTTCTTCCTGGGCTCAGGTGATCCTCCCACCTCAGCCTCCTGAGTAGCTAGTACTACAGCACGTGCCACCACGCCCAGCTAATTTTTTATATCTTTTTTTTTTTTTGTAGAGACAGGATCTCACTCTGTTGCCCAGGCTGGACTCAAACTTCTGGGCTCAAGTGATCAGCCCATCTTGGCCTCCCATAGTGCTAGGATAATAGGTGTGAGCCACCGTGCGCAGATTCTACTGTTTAAATGCCAAATCAGTCTTACTATTTTTAAAGTATGGTTATACCTATATGCATTTTGGAACAAAAGCAGCCAGAGCCTTCATATAGAGAAAAAAAAATAGATTCATGGTTGCCTTGGGCTGTGAGAAGGGGAGGAAAGGAGGGAAAGGGGGAGTGACTACTAATGGGCACAGAGTTTCTTTGGGGGACATTGAAAATGTTCTAAAATTAGACTTTAGTATTGGTTGCACACTCTGTTAATATACTAACTGAACCGTACACTTTAACTTGGTGAACCTTATAGTATGAGAATTATATCTCAATAAAGTTGTTACCAAAAAAGTAGCTGGACCACATGGATTCATAGCAGTTAATATGAAAAGCAGCTCAGTTATCCAAAATTTCATTCTGCCACATTGTAGAGATATGTTCTACACGAGGTCTCCTGAAAGGCTGCTAGTGGGGCCTGATTCTTGCTTTGTCTTACTAAAACAGCTCTTCACGTAAATAAACAGTACAGAAGAGTTTTCTTTTCTTTCCATTTTTTTTTTTTTTGAGACATTAAGACAAGGTCTCACTCCAGTCCCCTAGGATCATAGCTCATTGCATTCTCACCTTCCCCAGCTCAGTTGATTCTCCCACCTCAGCCTCCCAAGTAGCTGGGACTACAGGCACACACCACCACTGCCCAGCTAATTTTTTGTACTTTTAGTAGAGATGGAGTTTGGCCATGTTACTCGGCTGGTCTCAAACTCCTGGGCTCGAGCAATCAGTCCACCTTGGGCTCCCAAAGTGTTGGGATTATAGGCATGAACCATAGCACCTGGCTGAAGACTTTTTTAAATGGGTAGTTAGATATTTCAAGGGAATATGTTTATCACATGTAGTCACATTCTGTTAGAGGTAAAATGCAGCAAAAGCCCAAATGCTGTGTGGTGATTCTGTCTTTGTCAGTTGAGTTGCTGTAGTTAGTAGTTCCAAATAAATCAGGTATTTTTTTCACAGTTTATTTTTTTTCAGTCTGGTTATAAATGTTTTTCCTACTATGACCCAACTGGACAAAAACTGTTTATTTTGGAAAAAAGGGAGAGAATGCTCTGAGTAATTAAATACATGTTAGTTTCCTAATTGCTTTTCAGTTGTGATTTCGCATTCTTTTTCTTTATTTTCTTTGACAACATACATCGGGGTTGGCCTAATCTAATCATATGATAAAAGCAAAAGAGTAAGTCAGAATGATTCAAAGAGTGAGAAGGACATAACCTGTTGCTGGTTTAAAGATGGAGGGAATTCAAGCTGCCTCTAGAAGCAGAGTGCCCCTGGATGACAGCCAGCAAGCAAATGGGAACCTCATTCTCACAATCCCAAGGAACTGAAATCTGCTAACAACTAGAAGGAGCTTGGAAGCAGATTTTTCCCCAGAACTTCCAAGTTAGAGGGCAGCCTGGCTGGCACCTTGATTTTGTCAGAGGCGTTTGAATCAGCTTGAATAGGGGCTGGGTAAAATAAGGCTGAGACCTACAGGAATGCATTCCCAGATGGTTAGGCATTCTAAGTCACGGGATGAGATATGAGGTTGGCACAAGATACAGATCAAAAAGACCTTGCTGATAAAACAGTTTGCAGTAAAGCAGCTGGCCAAAACCCACCAAAACCAAGATGGTGACAAGATGACCTCTAGTCGTCCTTACTGCTACACTCCCACCAGATCCATGACAGTTTACAAATGCCATGGCAAAGTCAAGAAATACCCTATATGGTCTTAAAAGGGGAGGGATGAATAATCCACCCATTCTTTAGCATATAATCAAAAAATAACCATAATAATGAGCAACCAGCAGCCCTCAGGTCTGCCCTGCCTATGGAGTAGCCATTCTTTATTCCTTTACTTTCTTAATAAACTTACTTTCACTTTATGAATTTGCCTTGAATTCTTTCTTGCACAAGATCCAAGAACCCTCTCTTGAGATCTGGATCGGGACCCCTTTCAGGTGACAATTTCAGCTCTATGGAACCCTAGGGAGAGAACTAGCCAAGCATGCCTGGACATCTGACCTATCGAACTGTGAGATAATGAATGGGTGCTATTTTAAGCTGCTTTTTGTGGTAGTTTTTGTTTTGCTTTGTTTTGTTTTTGAGACAGGGTGTCTGTTGCCCAGGCTGGAGTGCAGTGGCATGATCTCAGGTCACTGCAACCTCCACCTCCAAGGTTCAAGTGATTCTCCCACCTCAGACTACTGAGTAGCTGGGACCATGGGCGCACACCAGCACACCTAGCTAATTTGTGTATTTTGTGGTAGACACGGGGTTTCACCATGTTGGCCAGGCTGGTCTTGAATTCCTGACCTCAAGTGATCCACCCACCTCATCCTCCCAAAGTGCTGGGATTACAGGCGTGAGCCACCCCGCCTGTGGTAATCTGGCAGCAATAGAAAACTAATACATTAGGCTTTTAAAGAATTTAACTTCCTTACTTGTACTTATGGGGTTTGGTGTATAAATTATTTCATCACCCA
Organism: Macaca fascicularis; assembly: GCF_037993035.2. Classification (NCBI taxonomy): domain Eukaryota; kingdom Metazoa; phylum Chordata; class Mammalia; order Primates; family Cercopithecidae; genus Macaca; species Macaca fascicularis. Next base: position 121,673,361 of record NC_088395.1, on the reverse strand, counting down.
GATAGTGGGCATATTACCTGATAGGTAATATTCAACCCTCAACCTCCTCCCACTCTGCATGCTAAAGTAGGCCCCAGTGTCTGTTGTTCCCTTCTTTGTGTCCATTTGTACTTAATATTTAGCTTCCACTTAAATAAATGAGATCATGCGGTAATTGGTTTTCTGTTCCTGTGTTAATTTGCTTAGGATAATGACCTCCAGCTGCATCCATATTGCTGCAAAGGACATGATTCCATTCTCTCACAATAAAATATTTTTAAGATAAGATATGCACATTGTCTTTGTAGACATAATGCTATTGCACACTTAATAGACTATAGTATAGTATACATAAAACTTGTGTTACAGTCTTGCCAATGCACCACAATGTAGCAGTTTCTTATTGTGAGGCATTACCTGAAGTTTTTTGTCTCACAACCAAGAGAATTAAGGAGCATGGACGCAAAGGGTGAGGTTGGAGTGAAAGTTTAATAAGCAAAAAAGAAAGCTCTCTGCTGCAGAGAGGGGACCCAGAAGTGGGTAGCCATTTTTACAGTTGAACACAAAGGTTTTTATAGGAAGTCGATGAGGGCTCGGCATCTCATTTGCATAAACCATGAATTTCTTGTAGCTCCGCCCTGTCCTCCTAATGCACATGCTGGTCCTTAGCTTGAGTTACTTCATATTGTTTTGTTTCCCTTACTGTGCATGTGTCAGGGAACAGAATTTTCTATTGCAGGCATGTCTGGGCAAGTCACCCGTGTAGCCTTTCTTATCTGTGCAGCTGTGGGCATATCTTAGGAAAGCCCCCTTGTGCAAGTTCCCTTATCAGTGCATGCCAGCTGTTCTGTTGGACAAAAGGATTAAACTCAGGACCCACCTTAACTGCCTGCCTGACTGGGTTTTTTCTTTTCTCCTCTTTCACTTGTACATGCACTGGAAAACCAAAAAAATTGTGTGATAGCTTTATTGCTATATTTACTCTATTGGGATATTCACTTTATTGTGGTAAGCCTGCACTATCTGTGGTATGCCTGTATACGCAAATAAACTTCTAATTATTTTTCTCCTGTTAATCTGTCTTTTGTTACAGGGGTCTGTCTCAACTAACTCAGAAAAGGTAGAGGAAAAATTATTCTTTTTTCCCTTACATCGTCACCAGGCAAAGTCCTCTGCTATTGGAGCCAATAGCATTTGGAATACTGAAATTTATTTAGCATGTCTAGTACGTTTTTATTATTAAAGAGAAGAAGAATTTTAAATTTTAAGATTGAAATCGAGGAAAAATCTTCATGGCATTGAATTCTTCAACATGACATTGCCTGCATGCTTTAAGCAGAAAGGGTACAACATCAAGATATTTATAATCACCAGAGAAAACTGATGCATGGAAATCTCAAATGTAAAAATAAAACCAAGCCAGATGGCTGAGCGCGGTGGTTCACTCCTATAATCCCAGCACTTTGGAAGGCCAAGACACGTGGATTACAAGGTCAGGACATCGAGACTATCCTGGGTAACCTGGTGAAATTCCATCTCTACTAAAAATACAAAAAATTAGCCAGGTGTGGTGGCAAACAACTGTAGTCCCAGCTACTTGTGAGGCTGAGGCAGGAGAATTGCTTGAACCCCGGAGGCAGAGGTTGCAGTGAGCTGAGATCACGTCACTGCACTGCAGCGAGCTGAGATCACGTCACTGCACTGCAGCGAGCTGAGATCACGTCACTGCACTGCAGCCTGGGCGTCAGAGCAAGACTCCGTCTTAAAAACAAAAACAAAAACAAAAAACAAAACAAAACAAAAGAAGCAAGCCAGGTAGTTTTACTTAAGAATTTTCTGGTTCTGCATTACGATTGTTACAGAAGTTGTTATGGATTGTTCCGTCAGATTCTTGAAGCTCCCTGCTGAAAATTACATTTTTTTGTTTCATATTGTCCATTTAGAATAATTAAATATAGTTGTACATATGTCTGAGTGCAATTACCTTTCTGTCTTCTATGATTTTCATAGGAATTACACTCATTTTCTGGTGTTATCTAAATGGGAAAAGTTGAAACGAATCATCCAAAAGTCATCCTTACTCAGCACAAGGCGTTTATTGTCTATATTTAAAATTGACTCAGCATTTTCAGTGACAATATTCTCTTTGCTTGATCCTCAGTCTGACATTCAATTTCACATTTTTTGCCACTATTACCAGATGCAAGAATGTCAAAGCCAGTGAAACCTAGAGATCAAGCAGATCAACTTCTTCACTTAAGAGATAAGGAAACTGGGATTCAGAAGAGTCAAAAGACTTCCTGAAGGCCTTATAGCTAGTAGTGACCCAGAGGCAAACTCTCTTAAGATCTCGATGGGGCCTGGATCCAAACACTGCTTGTCAGAATCTAGAGAAGATATCATAGTTGGAGATAAAATCTACAAATAGTGCCCTGAAAATCTTTACATATACTAGGCCCGTGACTTTGACTGTATTCATAATAGCTAAGTGAGATAGAAAACTATATTATCCCAATAACTTAATTTACTCTTTATTATTATTTTAAAATTTTTCTTTTCAAATGTGGAGGGTAAATAGTAGCTGCATGTATTTATGGGGTACACGAGATGTTTTGATACAGGCATTCAGTGTGAAATAAGCACATCGTGGAGAATGGGGTATTGATTCCCTCAAGCATTCATCCTTTGAGTTGCAAACAATCCAATTACACTTTTTAAGTTATTTTAAAGTGTACAATTAAGTTATTCTTGACTATAGTCATCCTATTGTGCTATGAAATAGTAGGCCTTATTTATTCTATTTTTTGTACCCATTAACCATCCCCACTTCTCCCCAAGCCCCCCACTACCCTTCACAGCCTCTGGTAACCATCCTTCTACTTCTACTCTCTATGTCCATGAGTTCAATAGTTTCGATTTTTAGATCCCACAAATAAGTGAGAACATGTAATGCTTGTCTTTCTATGCCTGGCTTATTTCACCTAACATAATGTCCTGCAGTTCCATCCATACTGTTGCAAATGACTGGATCTTATTCATTTTTATGGCTGAAGAGGTGTCCATTATGTACAAGTAGCATATTTTAATCCATTTATCTGTTGATGGACACTTACGTTGCTTCCAAATCTTGGCAATTGTGAACACAGCTGCAACAAGCATGGGAAGGCAGATATCTCTTCGACATATTGATTTAATTTCCTTTAGATGCATAACCAGTAGTAGGATTGCTGAATCATACTTCAGTTCTATTTTGACTTTTTTGAGGAACCTCCAAGCTGTTCTCCACAGTGGTTGTACTAATTTACATTCCCACTGTTAAAGCAAAGTAAATATGACCTGAGACGGACTCCATACTTCTATATTTAGGTTCTTGCAGATGAACCAAAAGAGTAGACAATATTGAAACCTTAACTTAGGAATATGTGCCTGTAACAATAGCTGAGTCAATCCATGAACATGGAATATTTTTCCATTTTCTGGTGTCCTCTTCAATTTCCTTTATCAGTGTTTTATAGTTTGCATTGTAGATATCATTTACTTCATTGGTTAAGTTAATTCCTACGCATTTCATTTTATGTGTGTCTATTATAAATGGGATTACTTTTTAAAATCACTTTCTCCACATTGTTCACTATTGATTTATAGAAACGCTATTAATTTTTGTATGTTGATTTTGTGTCCTGTGACCATACTAAATTTTTAAAGTCAGTTCTAATAGTTTTTTTGTGGAGTCTTTGAGTTTTTTCCAAATATAAGATCATATAATCTGCACGCAAGGATAATTTTACTTCTTCTTTTCCAATTTGGATGCCCTTTATATTTTTCTCTTGACTGATTGCTCTAGACAAGACATGAATGCCTGCTTTTACTACTTCTATTCAACATAGTGTTGGACATGCTAGCCAGAGCAATTAGGCAAGCACAAGAAATAAAATGCATCCAAATTGGAAAGGAAGAAGTAAAATTATCTGTTTGTAGATCACATGATCTCATATGTACAGAACCTTAAAGATTCCACTAAAAAACTGTTAGAACTAATAAACAAAGTCACCAAAGTTGCAGAACATAAAATCAACACACAAAAAGCAGTTTGATTTCTACAAACTAACAATTAACCATCCAAAAAGGAAATTAAGAAAAAAATTCCTTTTACAATAGTATCAAAAAGAACAAAATATTTAGGAATAAACCTAACCAAGGAGGCTAAAGATTTGTACACTGAAAACATCACTGAAAGAAATTAAAGAAGACACAAATAAATGGATATAAGGCAGGAGAATAAGGTCTGGAGTCAGGGAACATAAGGTTAATTCACCCTTATTTCCGAGAACTAAATCAAATGGAAACACTTCAGCTATGACAGGAAATATCCTCTCCATTTACACAGGGTGCACACTAAGTAAGTTACTTCGTAACTTTACTTCATCCTCTTCATTCATATCGGGCTTACACCAAGCAATCAATGGAAACCTCTAGAGGGTAATTAAACCCCAGAAAATTCTGAAACAGGGTTTTTCAGTCCCTATGCTCTTGACCACTCCCATACTGTGGAGTGCATTTTCGTTTTCAATAAATCTCTGCTTTTGCTGTTTCATTCTTTCCTTGCTTTGTGCATTTTGTCGTTTTTTCTTCAAGACGCCAAGAACCCGGACACCCTCCACCGGTAACACACTTTGGTGAGCCACTCAGGAGGTAAGCCCAAAGTTTGGAATTTAATTTTCTCTTTTTCCTTTCTGCTTCATACAAGGGAATCTCTCTCTCTTTTTCTTTCCAACTCAGGACCCTCGGTGAGCAGCAGCTAAACATGGAGGCAACTGGAAGTTTCCGGCCATGGCAGGTGAAACTAAGGGGTGTCCATGTGGAGGCACCTAACCACCACCACCCAGTTCGGGTAAAGGATCTGGGTCTTTTTCCTTTTTTTTCCCCCTCTTTCTTTACTCTTTTCTATCTTTTCTGGTTGTGGTCCCTGATCCTTACATGTGGCGCAGCTTGGAGCAAACTCACACGCTTTTCAGGTGACTTAAACCTTTTCTTATGCTAAATTCTTCCCTTCTCCTACTTGACTGGCTAAGGACAAAAGAAACCCACCTAGCCTTTAGTTTCCTATCATTAAAGTTCATAGCTATCACTCTAGTGAAGAACAGGAAGCATGGGAAAAGGTGGCCTTACATATTAAAAGGCTGCTAGAAGTTGAGGCCTTCATCCAGGGACAAAAGGAAAGCTCATAGTAGGCCATCACCTCTGGAAAGAAAACATGCAAGTGGCACTGGTGCCCTCCTAAGGTCAGAGACGTTTGACAATCTAAGACTGGACCTCAGAGGGGGATACCCTGGGGGAATCCTCTAGACCTCAACATCTCCAAATGGGATACCCTCAGCAGAGGTTCTGAGGTCTAGTACTAAACCATCCTTAGAATTTTCTCTTGCAGTTGCAATACTGTTTGGCCCCAATATTGTTTGGAACCTGGAGTTTACTGTTGAATGGCAAAGTGTGATGGCATTACATGTATCCAGGCTTTTGTGCTGCTAGCAGTTCTAAGCAAGTGGCCTGATCAACGTGTGATGCTCTCCTTTGGTGCTGTTTGGCCCCAGTGTTCTTTGGAGTAAGGAGGTTTGGCCTTTAAAAATTACACTGCCATGGAAACTGCTTTACCTGAAATTTTGGTTCACAGCCTTCATCGGATTAGCTATTGGGGTAAACAAAGTAAAACTGGCAAGCCTATCTCATGGCTAGGGCTCCAAACTATTGGATATGTCAGTGTTTGGCATAGAAGGTTATAAAACTATAAACCTAGCCAAAACAAAATGATCTTGGTTTGCGTGCCTGTTTTTTGTTGTTGTTGTTGTTGTTTTTTTTTTTTTTTTTTTTTTTTTTTTTTTTTTTTACGAGTGAGAGTAATTCGTGAAAGGAAAATATTATCTTGGGCCACAAAAATCACTAAGCTAAAGGGAAAATTCAAGCTGAGACCTGCTTAGGGCAAACCTATCTTCCATTCTATTCAAAGCCATCCCTCTGCTCACTGAGATAAATGCATATTTGACTGCCTTCTTCGGAAAGGCTCATCAGAATCTCAAAAGAATGCAGCCGTTTGTTTCTCACCTACCTGTGACCTGGAAGACCCCTGCCCACTTTGTCCCGCCTTTCCAGACTGAACCAATGTTCATTTTACATATGTTGATTGATGTCTCATGTCTGCTTTGTTAAAAGTGAAAGAACTGAGTACAGTTAATGGAGTAAATGTTTTAGGTAAACTTTTTGTGTAAATTAAAATCTTAAAATTATTTTTGATGCTCATTTACTATCTGGGTCATTTCCAATTAAGAAAGGGTTGTGATATGCGGAAATATGTTTCTAAAATTGTGGAATTGTTCTTATGTATAAATGCCCATATCTTATGGTTCAGGATTTCTTGCTTTTTAGGGTTTCACTAAAGTTTTAGGTTACTAAGGATAAGAATTCTAGTTAACACATAATTCTGTACACAAAATGTGCCAGAAAGGGTTATATTATTAGTGAGAAAAAGAATAATTTTGTCTAATTATCTGAAAGTTGGTTAAACAATGTATTAAGGAACCAGTAAGTAGGAGAGAAGATTGTGGACAAAGTTTAGATAATAAAATATTCTTTAAAACCTGATAGAGAATTGGAGACATTTGGCTAATTAACATTTTCAAAGTTAAAGGTCTTAGGCCTGATTAAAGTAAAATAAGAAGTATTGTAAATAAATGCATCAGCAGTTAGGCAATTCTTTTTTTTAAAATACAGTTAAACCTGAATTTAGCATGGAGCCAAATTTCACATACATGCTTGCATTGCTTCACACTATGTTTACTGTTTTGTGCTTATAGTACTGGCACTAGAGGAATTATTGGTCATGTGTCTAGAGTGAATTTCTTTATTGCATAGGATGTATGGTGATACTGGTGGACTTAAGGATATTAAATTGTGTATCAGGAATAAAATATTCATTACATGGTTTTTAGGGGGCCCTGGGTAACACTGTAGACTCCAGGGAAGATTGAATAGAAAAGGTTTAGGGTTGGGTTCCTGTTTGTTTTTGCTTCTAGTTTTCATTCATTTGCTGTTTATTCTTCTCTGGCTTTGCTTGTGTATGCATATGTAAAACCATATATATATATTTTTTTTTTTTTTGGTTTCTAGTGGAAGTCTTTTATTTGGTTCTGTGAATACTTTGTTTCTTATGTGTTTCTAGCAAGTTATCATTTGTTACATTTAACTGGAATTCCTAGGCTACCTTTGTTGGGCTACAGGAATTAATGGAACACATCAACTTTTTCACCTTAAACTAACTTTTTGGAGCTTAGGCTTCCTGATACTTTAAGTGTGTTGAGTATACTTTTGTAAATAGAATTTGAGTCATGTTTCTCACTTTCTGCCTAATTTGTCCAACATTTGTAAACTATTTGTGAATATTCTTAATTCATGGCAATGTGTTTGTTTGCATAAAGTCAAGCAGAGTTGCTAGGACTGCTCAGGGAGAGAGAACACAAAAACCTGACATGCCAGCAAAATGGTAAGAATTTCTTAGCAGTCACACTCTGGCCTCTCTCTCTGTGCAAACCGGTTAAATGAAAGGTAAAAGTCACTGTTTATCTCCTCTGTAAAGTTGTAATTAATATAAAAAAGAACTCTGATGTTGGTCTTATGCTGTAGCAAATCTGGTGTGCTTTGTGTGTCTTTCCGTATTGTTCTGTCATAAAGAGGGATACCTTAAGATAATATGTGTGCCTAGTATCTCCATAGGTCTGTTGTTCAACATGGCCCAGCAAACTGGTCAGTCATGTTCTTGGGAGCTTGACTTTGTAACCATGTGGCCATGCTTTCTTTTTTCAAAATGGTTGCCTGGGTTTAGGGTCCAATTCCTGGATTAGGGAATGAGTCCTTTATCTTCTGCGTATTTATATGTGTTGTGTGTGTAATATAAAAGAGCTTTAACTGGTTTAATAATAATAAGAGCTTAAATCCACTATTTTGTCAGGAAAGTAAAAAGTATAATGCCTTTTACTTTATGTGACTGAAGTAATCTCTGGGAAATAAAGACAGTTTTAAAGATTATTGGTAAAATAAAAATATCTTCTAAAATGTAAACATTTGGTCTAAATTATGCAGGTCAAATAGTAGGTATGCTAAATGCTTTAAGGTCATAAACTGCTTCTTTGACTTTTAAAAACTGTTCAATTTATTTTGGAGCATTAGATTCTAGAGAAGGCCTAGGGACATGTGAAATTAGCCACGCCCCACAGCTATGCAAAGAAGGTTATAAAGAAAAGAGATTATATATAAGAAAGGATATTGTATGGTAAATTCTTGTCCTAAAGTAAAATAGCTGATTGTTTAAAAGAGCGATGTTTAGGACAAGTCAGAAGTCCAATCGTGTCATAGATGGTCTGTGTAAGCTGTGAAAGAATTTATGAACAAGAATTTATGCAAAAAATGTTACACAATTTAAAGGCGATTAGGCCTCCTAAATGCTACATTAAATGCCACTATGACTCTTAACTGTACAACTTGCCTGCTTTACAGCTAGGTAATGCCTGGGACACTTGGAGTTAGATGCTAGAGAGTCAGACCTTATCTGTGCTCTATCTGGGTCCTAGGCTCCACATCTAATACACAATTAAAATCCTGAACTTACCAAGGTTTTCACCAAAAGTGAAAGTCACTAAGAGTTAACATGGTAACATGTAATTGAAACTATCGAAGAAACAGTTTTACATGCAAGGTGTGTAGAAAAGTGAAATGTGTTTTTGGCAGAAAATTATAAGAAGACATGGGAATATAAATTTTTTAAACCTTTAAAATATTAATAGGTTTCCCCAAATGAAATTTAAGCTTTACAATTGTCTTTTATTCTTTGACATGTTTAGTTACATGGGAAGCATTGTCAAAATAAAAAAAAAAAGTTTAATCATCTTCAGGTTATATTTTAGTGAATAATATTAACATATGTTCCAAAATTGTATGGGATTTATAAAATTCTAATATGCCTGAGTATATGCTATCATAATTATGCTTATTATGTTCCCAATGTAGGTAAGAAGTTATTTTATTTTATTTTATTTTTTTGAGACAGAGTCTCGCTCTGTCACCCAGGCTGGAGTGCAGTGGCATGATCTCGGCAGACTGCAAGCTCTGCCTCCCGGGTTCACGCCATTCTCCTGCCTCAGCTTCCTGAGTAGCTGGGACTACAGACGCCCGCCACTGCACCCGGCTAATTTTTTGTATTTTTAGTAGAGACGGGGTTTCACCATGTTAACCAGGATGATCTCGATCTCCTGACCTTGTGATCCGCCCGCCTTGGCCTCCCAAAGTGCTGGGATTACAAGCATGAGCCAATGTGCCCTGCCAAGAAGTTTTAATAGTACATTCGCTGCCTCATAATCAGTCGGAAACAACATTGGTTCACTCCTGTTAACCCACATCACGGGTTAAAAAGAACATTTCTAGGAGGCCTTCACCCTTCTAGAAGGGCATCATTAGTTAGGTACTTTTTCCATGGTTTGGAGTAAAAGAAGCAATGATTAAAAATGTATCCCTTATGATAGGCTTATAGCAAATTCTACTGTACAGGCTACAGTTATACAATAAACTTTAAATTCTCTTGTGAAAGTTATGATAGAATTGGTTGAACAAAGAAGTAGCTGTGCAGCTGCTGGCACTCATGGCCTATGGAGAAAACATTGGGTATTACAGAGATTCAGTTGCAGTGGATTAACAAAGAGACTGCTTGGTTAAGTGAGGAGACTCTTTAGCTCATTCTTTGATCTATTTGATTTTAGGAGGTTTGTTTTATGGGGACACTAGGAAAGAAGCATACTCCAAACTCTTGGTATGATTCTCCCAATAGTCATAGTAATAGTCTCCCTAGTGCACCGTATTCTCTCAAAGGTTTCAAATGCTTGCATGGAGCCATCTCTACAATGTCAAGTGGTCTCTCTTCAACTGGAATGACAAGAGCTGAAAAAAATGTGCTACTATGAGGACACCATAACCTATGCATAATGTGCTGAGAATGGAAATGCAAAATGATGGTAACTGAGGGTGGCACTAAGGCCCTAAGTTTTGGTCACATTCTCACCTAAGTGAGAACCTAAGCAGAAAGGGGAAATATTTTTAAACAAAATTATTGGAGGCCATTGTTTTGGACTGAGCTCATTCACTAGGCCCCAACAGACCAAACCAAACTAAAATGGAGTTACTTGTGCTAAGACTTTAAGCAAACACATAGATCCTAGAGCAGACTAGGTTTTGTTTTTTCTCCTGCAAATCTCTATAATAAACATTCCTGACAGTAGAGGTATCCACTTCCTGAAGTTCCCATTAAATCTTTTAACCAAATTCATTTCCTGTTGCCTAGAGACCATCAAGCTTCAGATGATCATGCAACAAGGGTTCCAGTCAGTTCCAGGTGAAGACACCAACCCTGGCCATCAAGGAATTAACCTGCCTCCACTAGACAGAGCAAGGTGAGAGTTCCATTATCCGCAATAGGTAGAGACTATGCCCCAAGCCAGTATGAAGCAGTTACAGAACAAAGACCATTGGTTCCTCCACCAGCCATAAAGATTTGTGGGTATCACATCTCTCAGGTGGGAACTGAAGCAGGAGAATAGGGTCTGGAGGCAGGGAATATAAGGCCAATTCACGCTGGCTTCCTAGAGCTAAATCAAATGGAAACACTTCAGCTATGACAGGAAATATCCTCCCCATTTATATAGGGCGTATGCCAAGTAAATTACTTTGTAACTTTACTTCATCCTCTTCATTTACAAAGGGCACATGCCAAGCAACCAAAGGAAACCTCTGGAGGGTATTTAAACCCCCCAAAAACTGTTATGGGGCTCTTGGGCCCCTATGCTTCAGCTGCACCCACACTGTAGAGTGTACTTTCATTTTCAATAAATCTCTGCTTTTGTTATTTCATTCTTTCCTTGCTTTGTTTGTGCATTTTGTCCAATTCTGTGTTCAAGACACCAAGAACCTGGACACCCTCCACCGGTAACAAATAGATGTCTCACGTTCATGGATTATACGACTTAATATGGTTAAAATGTCTATAATACCCAAAGAAATCTATAGATTCAGTGAAATCCCTATCAAAATCCAATGACATTTTTTGCGGAAATAAGAAATTCATTCTAAATTTCATATGCAATCTCAAGGGACCCCAAATAGACAAAACAATTTTGAGGAAAAAAAAAAACAAGTTGGAGAACTCACACTTTTTGATTTCAAAACATAGTACAAACTATAGCAATCAAAATAGTGAGTGCCATCAGCACAACACACACACAACAAAGGAAGAAACTTGTTGTCCATGGGAGGCCCCCGGCGGCAGGCAGCAGCCGGCCAGCGGGCGCAGAGGCCAGGAGAGGAGGCCAGGGGCTGCCGGAGTGCAGGGAGGGAGTGAGGCCTGCTGTCATGCTCCCGGGCCCCCTGCACTGTGGCCACAGCTCCCTGGCCTTGTATGCCTGCAGCACGGGTCGCCTGGGGCAGCGCAGCTCACCACAGCCCAGAAAGGAGCAGCACCTGTGCATCACATGGCAGGCAGCCCCATGCCCAGCGAGCTCCCTACCTACTGGCCTTGGCTGTAAGCCGCCCCACAGCTGGTGACACTGGCGGCCTGGCTGCTTGGCAGGCAGAGCTTGTATGAACACGGGACTTCTTGGTGAGGCCTGAGCAGACAGCTGGCCAGAGTGATCAACAGGTTGGTAAAAACCCTGTGTCCTTGGAGAAAGCTGGTTCCCGTTTTCCAGAGGGGAAACCCAGGGTTTGAAAGGCTGTGGTTGGCACTTTGAGAAGGAAGAAGAGAGTAAAGACAGGGCCTGGAGCACAGGACTGGGGGAACCCTTTGTAAATCCAGTTGCAGAAACAGACACCCCAATGCTGTTTACATAGAGCTCTCTCTATATATATAGAAAAAGAAAATATGAACTATTTATCAGGTGCATGCCTTGTCGAGGATGTGGTCACCTTCCTTTTCTGCACCTTCCAATGTGAAGTTTAATATTCTGTAATGTCTGGGGCACCAGAAGAGAGATGCCTGCTGTGTGCTTAGAAAATTTGCATGGGAAATAGCTGATGGGAATTAGCTCCAGCATCGACCAACTGCCTGGGGACAGATGCTGGTGGAATAAGAGGTAACACTGCAGAAGACATGATAGAAAGAAAAATAAAAAGTGAGGACTTGGCGCCTATTGTGTAGGGGCAATCTAGGATACCTCCATTTCTTGGCATATCCTAGCTTCTCTCTGTGTACCTACCTAAGTAGATTGCTAGCTCCCACTGTCATGACAAGAGAACTGGGAATTTTGTTTTTCCTACCAAAAACTGGCATCATACTGGCATAAAGACAAACCACTAGAATAGAATAAAAAGCCCAGAAATAAACCCTTGGTTATATGATTAAATGATCTTCTACCAGAGTGCCAAGACCACTCACTGGGGAAAAGACAATCTTTTCAAAAAAGGGTATTAGGAAAACTGGATATCCACATGCAAAAGAAGGGAGTTCGACCCTTATCATATACCATATACAAAAATTAACTGAAAATGGATTAAAGATCTAAAACAATAAAACTCCTAAAGTAAACATAGGGGGAAGCTTCATGATGCTGGAATTAGCAATAATTTCTTGGAAAGGACATCAAAAGTACAAACAAGAAAAACAAAAAAATATGCAAATGAGATTATATTAAAGTTAAGAACTTTTGTGCATCAAAAGACACGATCAACAAGGTGAAATGACAACCTATGGAACGGGAGAAAATATTTGCAAATCATATATCAATAAATGGTTAATATCCAGAATATATAAGAAACTCCTACAACATCAAAAACTCAAATAACCCAATTAAAAAGCAGGGAAAGGACTTGAACAGCCATTTCTGCAAAGATGATATATAAATGCACAGCAAGCATGTGAAAAGATGCTCAACATCACTAATCATTAGATAAATGAAAATTAAAGCCACAATTAGATATAATTTCATACCCATTAGGTTGTCTATTACCAGAAAAATGGAAAATAACAAGTATTGTTGAGCATGTGGAGAAATTGGAACAGTTGTGTGCTGTTGAGACTGTAAAATGGTTCCACTGGTATAAAAACAGTATGGGGGTTCTTCAGAAAATTCAAAATAGAGCTACCATAAGATCCAGTATTCCCACTTCTGGGTATATTACCAAAAGAAATGAAAGGGTAGTCTCAACGAGATTTACACATCCATGTTCGTAGCAGTACTGTTTATTAACAGTCAAGTTGTGGAAGCAAGCCAAATGTTTATCAATAGATGAGTAGATAAAGAAAATGTGGTATATACATTCTAGCCTAATGGATGAAGGAATTCTTGTCACATGCTACAGTATAGATGAATGTTGATGATGCTAAGTGAAATAAAACAGTCACAAAAAGACAAATCTTGTATGACTCCACTTATATGAGGTATATGAAGTAGCCAAAATTGTAGGAAAAAGATAAATGGTAGGGAATGCTGAGGGAAGTGGGAAAAGGGGAGTTATTGTTTAATGGGTATAGAATTAAGATCTACAAGATGAAAAAGTTCTAGAGATGTATTGCATAATAATGTGAATGTATTTACTACTGAACTGTACATTTAAAAATGGATAAGATGGTGAATTTTTATCTTTTTAACCACAGTTTTTAGAATGAAAAAATGAATAAATCATTCATTTTTCATGACTCATACGACGTTTTTAGTTGGTATAGGTTTTTAAAGACATGCAGTCCAAACTCCTCCTTTCATGTATTAGGAAATTGAGATGCATATTATTAACTAATTTGTCTAATGTTATATACTTTGACAGATTTGGGACATGGAGACATGTCTTCTTATTCTTATGTCACTTTCACTTACTCATGCTACTCATGCCACATTAGAGGCCAATTCCTTAGAAAAATGCAAACCAGATTTTCACTGGCATCTTCTTTCAAGAAATAAGAAAAATACGAACAACTGGGTAACAAATGGGGCTAGGGAAAAGTGAAGAACTTGGGAATAAAAATAGGAAAATCAAATAATAAAGTCAAATATCAGAAAAAACTTCTGTCTTCAGAATGAATATTAAGGATTTGAGACCCAAAGATCAGATTGTCAATTATAATCAAGCCTGAATCTATTTTAAGAATTACTTGGAATGCTGTCTAGTATTAAAATTCAAAGAGATGCTAAATAATAATGAGGTATTAGTTGTCACTCTATAATTGGAGTTCAAATAGCAAGCACTACTAAATTAAATACGTAATTTCCTCTGAAGCTATTATCTATGTTTACAAAAGCTTTAATCTGGTGGACAGCCCAACTAATGTAAAGATATGCATATTTTGCCACACATTTCATTTTGCCACACCTAGTGGGGGTACAAAAGACAGTTTTTGTTCTGCTATCCCTCTCTATTTACCTATCAATCCAGCCAAGGAAGGCATTTGACTATGAATATTATTACCATATCAGGAAAGAAGACAAAAAGCTGAAATTATCAGGTATTTTAAGGGAGTTAAAAATTCAAATTTCCACCTTGTTTGCATACATCCTGTTTAGAGTTTTTATTGGGAGGCATATTAGTTTTTCAAAAATGAAAATGTTATTCCAAACTTCATAAATAATATTCTGTATATGCTATCATATTTTATTTGAGGTGTTTGCCCAGCTATTTATTAAGGCCACAATGGCCTTCTAGATTTAACTTGTTTGTTTAAAGCAGAAATGTAGCTTCTCTGGCATGTCTTTACCTTCTGGTGAACCTGGCCTGAGGGGAAGATTTTGAGTGGGATCATGAAATTACTGAAATCTTTATTTTATACTTGACATAGAAGCAAATTTTAGTTCTGAAGGGTGCTATTAAGCCCATCTGGTCAACTTATTGTTATTCTAATACATATTAGAATAGAAAGTTATGGAGTAGAATAATTAATCTCCAAAAGATCAATTAATACATGTTAATTTTCTGTAATTTATGTATTCTTTAGTAATAGCTCTACATGTGATTAATTTAACCTTAACCATTCAGGTGGTACTTATTTGTGCTCAGCATATGAAAAAATTATAATGGAACATAAAGGAAAAAAACTGAGTGGACTTGTTTATTATATTTTAAAATGTATTTGCAAAACGATAGGAATATGCCAATGGACAATAATTTAAATAGAATTTTCAGTGCCTTAATGGAAGTTTCTTTTTTTTTTTTGAGACGGAGTCTCGCTCTGTCACCCAGGCTGGAGTGCAGTGGCGTGATGTCAGCTCACTGCAAGCTCTGCCTCCCGGGTTCACGCCATTCTCCTGCCTCAGCTTCCCAAGTAGCTGGGACTGCAGATGCCTGCCACCATGCCCGGCTAATTTTTGGTATTTTTAGTAGAGACAGGATTTCACCGTGTTAGCTAGGATGGTCTCGATCTCCTGACCTCGGGATCCACCTACCTCAGCTTTCCAAAGTGCTGGGATTACAGGCGTGAGCCTCCGCACCCTTAATGGAAGTATTATACCACTTGACAAACAAAAATTGGTATGTAAAATTAAGTAAAATGTGTACAAATCCCTAATAAATGCAGAAATATGGATTGCTTGTCATCAGTGTTAAACATTTTCATTTTTATAGCAAATTATGTGTATACTGCTAATGTAAGTAGGGTGGGACCTTTTGCATTAAAATTATCCCTGCATCAGACATCGTCTACATACACAATAACTCATACACACATCTTGGAAATAGTTTTTTTTTTTCCTCTGAGACAGATTCTTGCTCTGTCACCCAGGCTAGAGTGCAGTGGCAAGATCTCAGCTCACTGCAACCTCTGCCTCCCGGGTTCAAGCAATTCTCCTGCCTCAGCCTCCCAAGTAGCTGGATTACAGGCACTCACCACCTCGCCTGGCTAATTTTTGTATTTTTAGTAGAGATGGAGTTTGACCATGTTGGCTAGGCTGGTCTCAAACTCCTGACCTCAAGTGATCCGCCCACCTTGGCCTCCCGAAGTGCTGGGATTATAGGCATGAGCCACCGCGCTCAGCCGGAAATAATTTTTTTAGCTGAAGTAAGTAATTCTGTGCAGCAGTTAATATGAACCTAAAATATTTGACTAGACATTTACAGTCAATACAAGCAAGGAAATCACTGAGAAACTAAAACTAAAACTTTTATTGAATAACCAAACAAATTGCAATTGCAATAAACATACCTTGTGTTTTTAAAAACATAACTCCCAGTACATTTAAATTTCTCTGTTTCTTTTGCTAGGGTAGACAGACCTACCCTAACAGTTTTATAAGGCAACAGTGAATATATAAATGTATTCAAAATATATTCAGAAGGTTAGCATTACATCTATGCATAGAATATATCCTCTCCTATGGTCTGATTTGAGGAAAGCAGAAAAGTTCAGCTGCCCAAAGATACATCTACCATTTGTCTGCTAAGGACTCTCTGAGGACGGTTTAGGAAGGAGAGAGAGTGGGAAGCAGAGATATTCATTATCATAGATTATATATTATCAATTTGGCAATTAGTTGTTAGATTAGCTTGCTTACCAGGTTGGAATGTCCAAGGGAGACAGGACACTAAATCAAAATATTCTAATTGTGGGAAAGGCCCAATAGGAAAGGCTGAGTACATAGGGCTCTTCCAGGGAAAGCAGATCTACAGGGAACAACTTAATGGGACATCTTGGGTAACTGGATGATAGCTTAGAGGACATCAAGTTGAAAGAATATTGATACCATGTATACATTGCCTCCATTCTAATATTTATGTCTTTGTCCCAATATATGTCTGTTTCAACAAATATGTATTAGCCATTAGAATATAGATATATGCTTTTCTAGTTCCACAGAATTCAACACATTGTTCTGATGATTAAGAAGTCACTGTATTTTTACCTGTTGAGTATCTCTGATGTCTCTCTGATTGGCCATGAGATCTCCCTGACTGACCATGAGATCTCTCTCAGTGGCCATGAGATCTCTCTGAGTGACTATGAGATCTCTCTGAGTAGCTATGAGATCTTTCTGAGTGGCTATGAGATCTCTCTGAGTGGCTATGAGATCTCTCTGAGTGACCAGGAGATCATTCTGAGTGACCACAAGATCTCCCTGGATATGAGATCTCTTGGAGTGACCATGAGATCTCTCTAAGTGACCATGTGATCTCTTTGATTGGCCATGAGATCTCTCAGACTGACCATGAGATCTCTTGGATTGGCTGTGAGATCTCTCAGATTGGGCATGATATATCTTTAGTTGCCCTTGAGATCTCTCTAAATGATAATAAGATCTCTCTAAGTGGTTTCGGGATCGCTCAGAATGATGATTTTCTTCTGGTTGGCCCTGAGATTCTTCTGATTTGTCCGGATTTCCTTCTGATTGATGCTGATTCCCCTCTGATTGGCCTTGATTCTTCTCTGCTTGGGCCTCATAATTGTCATTGCACTTCTCCTGAAAAAGATCCCAATTATGAAAAACAAATGAAACATATACTTCATGATTTAAGTCATAATGATATATTCTCAAGACCATTTTCAGGGGCAACTGTTTCTTTTAGAATTCCGCTGTCCTTAATTTTATTTATCAACCAGCTTTTAGAACTAACTTACAGAATAGCTCCATTGTATCATGTCATTGGCACAAAAATGCTATGCAACTAAAACTTTAATAAAATAAAAGTATGGAAAATTAGTTGTTTTATGAGTTTGACTGTATTCTATGGTCATGTTCTACCTACTAATTTCTGAATGTATGTTTTACTAAACAAACAACAGATTCTGCGACTTTGATAGAATATTTTGTAGTGTAAGTCCTTAGGATGAAAAGGAAAGTGTTCAAAATCATATTTACTCTCTGCCTACTCAATGATCATTAAAAAGAAACTATCTTTTCATTATAAATTAATACTTAATTCTAGAGAGAAAGACGAAGTAAGTAAGGGGAAAGGAAGCTGTAAAAAAGCGGAAGGTTGGCTTAATACTATTCAAGTAAATTAGCTTGGCAACAACACAGCCTTTCTACCTTTTCAGTTTTTAAGCCAAAAAGGCAGTGGAGTGAATCAGCCAAATGGAAATAATGAAACCTCTGACAAAACTCTATGATGCTACATAAATGTAAGTGGATAAAGTCCTATAGACCATGCTGAGAAATCAAGCTTTCTACTAGTATATGTTGCCTGACAAGCACAACATGCCCTAAATTTGGCATTATGACTTTTTAGTTTAACACTAACAGAAGCTGGATGCAACTGCTAAACAGCAGGGGAGGTACCAGTACAAAAGATATTATGCACAGAAAACTTTTTTTAAAATAAAAAATGTAAAAAATTAGTTGTTTTGCTAAAACATAAAGCTATAGCCACTCTCCAGCTTTTGTACTGAAAAACCTAAATAGGGAGATTGGGTGAAATGCACATGTACCTTTTCTCTTTTCTAAGTGACTGGTGTTGGGAGCACAGTAGGTCAGTAGGAAAGATAGGACTGAGTTCCATCTTCTAAAGACCCATATGTATCCAAGTACCTCTCCAAAGGAGCTTGCAGTCCCTTTTATGAATGTTTATATAAGAAATGTTTTCATCAACTTGTGTACTATGTATTTCCTACCTTTGGAAAACAAAGTGCACATTAGTTTTCTTTCCTTATAAACAAGTGAAGCCTTCTATCAAAAGGTTGTGTTGAATAAATACATGGGGTGAACAAATAAAACTGTGTTCCACTGATAATAAGACTAAATCTTGTTGAGTACAAAACTAGCTTAATAGAATTGTAAAGTATTATTGAAAACTGTAATTATTTCAATTTATTGGTAAAATAATTATGCTTAAATTTTAACACATTTCTTTATTGCAGGGTAATTTTTTTTTTCTGGTGAGTTCAGCTATGATAGTCTCAAAAGTTTCGAAAGTATGAATAATAGGATACTTTCCCAGCCTGGGCAACACAGTGAGACCTCATCTCTACAGAAAAGAAAAAAAAATTCGCAGGGCATGGTGGCAGGGTATAGTCCCAGCTACTTGGGAGGCTGTAGTGGGAGGATTACTTGATCCCAGGAGGTAGAAGGGGCAGTGAGCCATGATCACACCACTACATTCCAGCCTGGGCAACGGAATGAGACCCTGTCTCAAAAAAACAAACAAACAAAAAATAAATAAAAGGAAAAGGATGCTTTCAATTTGAAAATATTGTTTAATATTTATTCTCAGTTTATGCATCTTGGACTGTATCAGAAGGAAGCTCATGTTCTTCTTTCCAAACTTTATAAATAAATCTCCTCATCCTATAAGGCACAGATCATATGCCATCTCTTCCACCAAAGTTTCTCAAGAACCCCAATCAGAATGAATTACTACATCCCCACAATATATAACTTATGCCCTATTATGCACATACTGCATACTGTCTGGCATTACATTTCTTTCCTATCTTTCTCTTCCACCACCGTACAGACTATTTGAAGCAGGCTGTTCTGGTATCATAGTGCCTGCATAGAGTAGGCATTGAATCATCATTTGAACAATTTTTTTTTTTTTTTTTTTTTTTTTTTTTTGAGACAGAGTCTTGCTCTGTCGCCTGGGCTGGAGTGCAGTGGCGCGATCTCGGCTCACTGCAAGCTCCGCCTCCCGGGTTCACGCCATTCTCCTGCCTCAGCCTCCCGAGTAGCTGGACTACGGGTGCCCACCACAACGCCCGGCTCATTTTTTGTATTTTTAGTAGAAACGGGGTTTCACCGTGTTAGCCAGGATGGTCTCGATCTCCTGACCTCGTGATCCGCCTGCCTCAGCCTCCTAAAGTGCTGGGATTACAGGCGTGAGCCACCGCGCCCGGTCCATTTGAACAATTTAAAATAATCCTTTAAATATTTGAAAATGCAATATGTTTTTCTCCAAAATAAATCGATAAGCAAATAAATAAACATTTGCTTTTACATGATTTGGCAAAAATGATTTAAGCTCCCGGAACTGCCATTTTTGCTAAATGACCACGTAACACCTTAAGAAGAATCAGTTTATAAGCTAGGATGAAACATTAGCACCAATGTTAGCTAGTGAATCTGGATCTGAGCACCTCTCAAATTCCTCTCTATTGACTGGCTCACCTATACGTGGTTAGAGGAAATGGATTCGTACAGGTATAGTCTGTGCCACCTGTTGCTTCTAGAGTATATTTCATATCTGATATCATCTGGCTTCTGACTTTTACAGTTCATTCACAAAGATACTAAAACTTTTTATATTATAACTTAAGCTCAAAGCCTCTGTATGAGGACAAATAAAAATGATTACATAGGATTAATGACAATAACTAATAATCTGTTTTGGCATTTCATAAATTCAGAAGTTTTAGTAATGACTGAAAACAGCAAAAATCAAATGTTTTTTAAAATAGTTACAGGGGAAAAATCAACTAACAAACATTGAATTTAAAGTACATTCAAGGCACCATGGAGGAATACCAAGAAACAATCCCTGCTTTCAATAGAATTTAAAGTAAATCATTAATATTAGGAAATATATTAAATGTAGGATTTTTAATATTGGTTAATTCTTGGTAGTTATCTACCTGTTCAATTAAAGGCTGCTCATTTAAAGGGTGTTGTCCAGACTTGAATCCAGAAGGTTCTTGGGATGTTTTTTTATCATGATTTCTTTCCTCAGAGTTGCTTCTGAATCTTGAGTAGCCTTTGAAAAAAAAATATTTTCTGTATTTTCAAGTAGTAAATTCAATGTATCTCTCAGAGAAGTATTATCTCTGATCTCATTTTTTTAAAGCTATGCACTGGGTTTTGCAAAACTTTTGATATTTCATTACTCTGGTATCATCTGGGAGTCTCACTGAATTCTAGAACAGTCTTTGCCATACTATTTCAATTTGCATACCTTAATAGGGTAGTCTTCTCAGTATATAATACCTCAATTTTGGTTTCATATGCCACCAAAGTTGGGACATACTATCTGAAATTAAATGAAAGAATACTCCAGTAGAAAAAGGAGAGATGGAGAGAAACTGTCTGCTTTGTATTAATCATGTGAATATTTGTCTCAATTGTCTGCTTTGTTTGGGTAAACAAACAAAGACAGTAGAAAACCCATCAAAGAATATCTCCAAAAGGCTCACAAAGATCAATTTTGTGATGACTGGTTAGGCACATAAGAATGGGCCATGTTACCCTTTTTGGCTGCTCTGCCCCTGTAATAACTACCATCATTTATCTTCTCTTCTCAGAACATGTTGAGCTACTGAAGATTCACACAAGAACTGAAATGAAGCTGCATAGGCAACTGTTGGGGCTTATAGTAATCATGATGTCAAAATGGTTCCAATCTGTTGACTAGATTATGAAGACCTTTAATTGTTGAAAAGACTTCTGTATCGTGGCAATCTGTAGCACATTCATATTAAAAAATGCACACTGCACTTACCAATGAGGTTAGGTATACAGAGGACATTTGTCATGTTCTACCCTACTCTTTTTGTCTTACAACATTTGTATTTTCAAAATGTGGATGCCATAGTGTTCAGATTATTGACTATGCTCTTAACCCTCCTTTATTGCCTCCTAAAAGCAGAACTGGACCAACCAACCCAGGCTTGTAAACAAGTACAAAATATCTCTCAGCTCATATGGTTACTTTTCTTATCCCACTCTCCATTAGGGAAATAATTCTTATAAATTAAAATAAATTTGTATTCATATGACATGGCATAAATTCTTACCAACCCTGTATAAGTCCATGCCCAGAAAAAATAAAACAAGCAATATAATGCAACTTTAGAACAATATTGTGAATTCTTGATTTTACTTACCTAGTTATTCACAAATATTTCAGACTCTTTTTACCATGTGTGACTATTTTCAGCATACTTTACCTCTCTGATGGCAATATCCATGAGTATTTGATTGCTGTCTTGAAGACGATTCCTTTTTACTATGGTTCTGTCTTTTACTCTTTTCTTCTTTTTCAGCGTTTGTCCCTTCTAACTCTTTATAGATTATAATGTCATCTATATTAGAAAATACATAAAAAAATCAATAAAATGGCAAAAACCAAATAATAATGTCTCAAGTGAATAATCTATATGCTATCTCATGATATTTCAGAATACCTAAAAACTGGTATCCCTAAAACATGATAATACAATAATAATAATAAATTTGTTAAACTGTAACAAAGGTCAATCAATACCGACATCTTAGGGTTTGCTGGAATAAGAAAGAAAAATTCCTGTTAGATTTATGGTAACTTTATTTACGCAAAGGCAAAATACTTTCACACTGCAATAGCTCAGGGGGGATATCATCTAAATAAATGATTTTACTAAATGTTATTTCAGTGTCACAGAAATATAGAGCAATACAGTCATTAAGTTGCTGAATAAATAAATGTAAATCAGTAATTAAATGTAAAGTGATAGACCATTAAATGTCTATCTGATTAAATGTAAGTAATAGACAATTAGTTACATGTATATTATCAAAAAGTAACAAAGAAAAAGGAAGTGACAAAAGTAAGAAAGTGGTGATGGAAGTTCACAGGAGACACCACAGAAGTGAGGAACCTAGATTATTGTAGCAGCAGGAAGCAATCAGACTTGACTCTGTAGTCAGGCACGTACTTACACGTACTCAGGCAGACAGCACTTACATGGCATAATTTAAAGATTGGGAGACAGGTACAACTTGCTCTAAAATATCTCTCCTAACATCTAGAATGGAAGAGTCTACAGGTGGGATGCTCTATCAGTGGATAAAACTATACTCATGTCAAGGCATCTTTAGAAATAAGCACAAGTCCCCACACCTTCCGGAAGCTACACTCAGGAAGGGGGGGGAGGAAAGGACAAGCTAGGTATTTAGAAAAAACTGGAGATTCTAAAAGAAAAGAAGAGCTGAAAAGGGTACAAAAGAGGCAGTTGGGTGACACAGATTAATCACTCCTTTTTTATTTTGCTTAGTACTAGTCCTGCTTCAGGTCTCTAAATATCTGATTCTGGGATAGGGAGCAAGATGGCAGAATGGAAGCCTCCACCAATTGTCCCCCCAGCAAGGACACAAATTTAACAACTATCTACACAGAAAAAACACCTTCATAAAAACCAAAAATCATGTGAGCACTCATAGTAACTGGTTTTAACTTCATATCACTGAAAGAGGCACTGAAGAGACAGAAAAAACAGTCCTGAATCGCCAATGCCACCCCTCCCCCACCCCCGGCAGCAATGGCATGGTGGTGCCAAGAGCATCTCTGGGCACTGGGGGAGGAAGAACACAGCAATCGTGAGGCATTGAATTTAGTGCTGTCCTGTTAGAGCAGAAAGGAAAACTGG
Source organism: Macaca fascicularis (assembly GCF_037993035.2). Taxonomy (NCBI): domain Eukaryota; kingdom Metazoa; phylum Chordata; class Mammalia; order Primates; family Cercopithecidae; genus Macaca; species Macaca fascicularis. Next base: position 121,650,044 of record NC_088395.1, on the reverse strand, counting down.
ACCAAACTCACCTGACACCTGCCCATTGGAAGGAAGATTTAAACTAGCCCCAGTCAGAGAGGAATCACCCATCCCGGCAGCCCGAGCATGAGTTCCCACAAACCTCTCCATCAAGGGTTACAGTGCTCTGGATCTCCAAGTAAACCTGAAAGGCAGTCTAGGCCAAGCTTTTCTAACCCGCGGCCTGCAGGCCGCACACGGCCCAGGATGGTTTTGAATGCAGCCCGATACAAATTCGTAAACTTTCTTAAAACATTATGAGATTTTTTTTTGCAATTTTTTTTTTTTTTTTAGCTCATCAGCTATTGTTAATGTTAGTGTATTTTATGTGTGGCTCAAGACAATTATTCTTTCAGTGTGGCCCAGGGAAGCCAAAAGATTGGAAACACCTGGTCTAGGCCATAAGGGCTGCAACTCTTAGGCAAGCCTTAGTGCTGAACTGGGCCAACAGAGTGTGGACTTGGGGGGCCACACGACATACTGAGACACCAGCTGGGGCAGCCAAGGGAGTGGTGGCATCGCCCCTCCCCTAACCCCAGGCTGGACAGCTCACAGCTCCAAAAGAGACCCCTTCCTTCCACTTGAGAAGAGAGGGAAGAGTGGGGAGGACTTTGTCTTACATCTTGGATACTAGCTCAGCCACAGAAGGCTAGGGCACCGGTTAGAGTTATGAGGTTCCTGTTTCAGGCTCTAGCTCCTGGACCACATTTCTAGACATACCCTAGGCCAGAAGGGAACCGACTGCCTTGAAGGAAAGGACTCAGCCCTGGCAGAATTCATCAACTGTTAACTGAAAAGCTCTTGGGCACTGAATAACTAGCAGCAATACCCAGGTACTATGTTGAGGGCCTTGGGTGAGCCTCTGAGACTTGCTGGCTTCAGGTACCAGCACAGCCACAGAAGGGTAGAGCACCAAGTGGGCTCTTGGAATCCCTGATTCCAGGACTTGACTCTTGGATAGCACTTCTGGAACTGCCCTAGGCCAGAGGGGAGCTCACTGCTCTGAAGGGTGAGTCTCAGACCAGGCAGCATTCATCGCAAAGTGACTTAAGAGCCCCTGAGTCTTAAGGGAACATCTATGGTAGTCCACAGTAAACAATACTTTTCCTGGCCTAGGATGACTAGTTACGGGGTGAGGCTCCTCTGCCTTTAGAAAGGGAAGGGAAGAGTGGGAAGGACTGCATTTTGTGGTATGAGTGCCAGCTCAGCCATAATACAATAGAACACCAGGTAGACTTCTAAGGTTTTTGACTCTAGGTCCTGAGTCCCAGATGTCACTTCTGGACCCACCTCGGGCTTGGGGGACCTTGCCACCCTGAAGGAAAGGACACAGGCCTGGTTGGTTTTGCCACTGGCTGATTGTAGAGCTCCAGAGCCTTGAGCAAGCTAGGCAGTAGCCAGGAGTATTTGCAGCAGACCTTGGGTGAGACCCAGAGCTGTGCTGGCTTCGGGTCTGACCCAGTGCAGTCATAGTGGTGGTGGCCACAGGGGTGCTTGTGTCACTCCACCCCAGCTCTGGGTGGCTCAGAACAGAGACACTCTGTTTGTTTAGGAGAAAATAAGGGAAAAGAACAAGAGGCTCTGCCTGGTGATCCAGAGAATTCTCCCAGATCCTGTCCAAAACCATCAAGGCGGTACCTCTATGAGTCTGCAAGAACCACAGCATTACTGCGCTTGGGATGTCCCCTAAAGTAGAAACTGCTCAGATCACAACACTGAAGTCTTTTCAAATATCTGGAAAGCCTTCCCAAAAAGGATGAGTACAAAGAAGCCCAGACAGTAAAGACTACAATAAATACCTAACCCTTCAACGCCCAGACACTGAAGAACATCTACTAGTATCAGTAGGTTCCAGGAAAACATGACCTCACCAAATGAACTAAATAAGGCACTAAGGACGAGTCCTGGAAAAACAGAGATATGTGACTTTTCAGACAGAGAATTCCAAATAGCTGTGTTGAGAAAACTCAAATAAATTCAAGCAAACACAGAAGGAATTCAGAATTCTATCAGATAAATGTAACAAAGAGATAGAAATGATTAAAAAGTGTCAAGGAGAAATTCCGGAACTGGAAAAATGCAATTGGCATACTGAAGAATGCATCAGTCCTTTAATAACAGAATGAATCTGGTAGAAGAATTAGTGAGCTTGAAGAAAGGCTATTTGAAAATGTACAATCAGAGGAGACAAAAGAAAACAAACAAACAATGAAACATACCTACAGGATCTAGAAAACAGCCTCAAAATGGCAAATCTGAGAGTTATTGGCTTTAAAGAGGATGTAGAGAAAGAGATAGGGGTAGAACGTTTATTCAACGGGGCTGGGAGTGGTGGCTCACGGGTGGATCGCTTGATGTCAGGAGTTTAAGAACAGCCTGGCCAACATGATTAAACACCACCTCTACAAAAATTAGCTGGGTGTGGTGGTGCGCACCTGTAATACCAGCTACTTGGGAGGCTGAGGCAGGAGAATTGTTTGAACCTGTGAGGCTGAGGTTGCAGTGAGTTGAGATTACGCCACTGCTCTCCAGCCTGAGCTACAGAGCAACCCTCTGTCAAAAAAAAGAAAAAAGAAAGAAAAAAAATAGTTCTCAAACCTAGAGAAAGATATCAATATCCAAGTACAAGAAGGTTATAGAACACTAAGCAGATTTAACCCAAAGAAGACTACCTCAAGGCATTTAATAATCAGACTCTTAAAGGTCAAGGATAAAGAAAGGATCCTAAAAGCAGCAAGAGAAAAGAAACAAATAACAAACAACAGAGCTCTAATATGTCCGGCAGCAACCCCTTCAGTGGAAACCTTACAAATCAGGAGAGAGTGGGCTGATACATTTAAAGTGCTGAAAGGAAAAACTTTACCCTAGAATAGCACACCCAGTGAGAATATCCTTCAAACATGAAGGAGAAATAAAAAGTTTCACAGACAAACAAAAGCTGAGGGATTTCATCAACACCAGACCTGTCCTACAAAAAAGGCTAAAGGGAGTGCTTCAACCAGGAAGAAAAGACATTAATGAGTAGTAAGTCATCATCTGAGGGTATAAAACTCATGGATAATAGTAAGTACACAGAAAAACACAGAATATTAAAATACTGTAACTGTGGTGTATAAACTACTCTCATCCTAAGTAGTAAACGATGAACCAATAAAAAATAATAACTACAACAACTTTTCAGTACATAGGCAGTACAATAAAATATAAATAGAAAGAATGAATAAGACCTACTATTTGATAGCACAACAGGGTGACTATAGTCAATAATAACTATATATTTTAAAATAAAGAGTGTAATAATTGGATTGTTTGTAACTCGAAGGATGAATGCTTAAGAGGATGGATAATCTCTATGATGTGCTTATTTCACATTGCAATTACATGCATGCCTGTATCAAAACATCTCATGTACCCCATAAATATATACACCTACTATATAACCACAAAAATTACAAATAAATAAAAATTAAAATAATAAGAAAAAATCTGATTCTGATTTTCTTTGAAAAGGCTGACATCTCCTGGAATTACAGATGTGAACTACCACACCCGGCCTAAAACTTATTTTAAAAAATGTTTTTGAATTATCCACATCCTGGAATGTGTTGCTGGATTTTTTTTAAGTGAAATCATATGTAATTTTAATCCTTAGACTTTGTAATTCCAGAGACCACCATTTGATTTGTTGGATTGTAATGGAATTGGGTAGATCTCACCAGCTACAATTTAGAGATGAAATCAAATTGCTGCTCAGCCTTTCATATTGAAGAGAAAGCAAATGCCTATGAACCTGGGTAAGCTGTGTAAATGCCCTTCCAACATAGGCTATGAGGTTATGAAGAAAGCGTCCTTAATACTACAGTATTTTTCCAGATTCTCATGTCCTTTTCCTTAGTTCTCAGAATACATCATTATAAAGACATGGGGCTTTGTTCATTCTGCTCTCTGTAATGATATTCTCCACCGAATCCACCTAGAGAACACTTAGCCAATCTCTCAAGGAGAGACATTTGATTCAGGCCTCACCAAAGAGCCTTAAATTTGAATTCTTGATATACTTAGTCTCAGAAATAAACTGTCAGGACTGAAGAAAGACAGTATTCCTCACACAGTTTAAAACTGATTGCACTGCTTGAGATGCCATATGAATAATTACGTTTTTATTTAAATTGTGTAATTTTCTTGTGAAAAGCATACTTATATTGCATTTTATTTTACAGTGGGTTGAAAGCACTATTTTACATTTATAAACATGTAAAATGAACCACAATTTTTGTTTTGCCATTTTTTAAATATTTAAAATGCTGGAAACCTCAAAAAATGTAAGTGACTTAGGTTCCTCTCAATTTCTGAAAAATTCTGACTATACATACTTCTAGAATACTTAAAACAATGTATAATTGCACATATTTACTTAGCTGTCTCTCCAACTAGATTAGGAGGTACTTGAGAAGAGACCACTGTTTATTTATTAGTGTACTAAGTGCCTAGCACAGAATACAGAGTGGATAATCCATATTTGTGAATTCGTGGTCCAATATATCTAGCAGGCAGAAAAAGTTCTTTTCTTTCTAACTACAACACTTTTGCATGTCTCTTTTAGGTAAAAGTAATGAACAGAGGAGTGGAGTTCCTATTAAGTTCTTGCTGTTACCAGTTCGATTTTTGGTCTTCTTTTTGCCTTTTATTTGTTTTAAAAAAAAAAAAAGACTCTAATACCTTTTGGGTATGTTTACTGAGCACAAAAACAAAAATTCATTTGTAGAGCCTTTTCCTACTTTAGCATGTACTACAATGGAAGTAAAAACCTTGCATCCAACATACTACTGCTTTTCTAAAGCATGTGTTTAGTTATATAAAAACAAAGATATGTATTATTAAAAAGTATTATTTTCACTGAGAAAAACATGGGGAAATTTATCAGGAAAAAGTATGGCTTTCTCATTACACCGTAGAAAGCAACATGTATTTGCTACTTATTGTGTATTTTTCTTGCCTTCAAACTGCAAGGGCCTCAGCCTGGCGTGGTGGCTCACGGCTGTAATCCCAGCACTTTGGGAGGCCAAGGCGAGAAGATTCCTCGAGCCCAGGAGTTCGAGACCAGCCTGGGCAACATGGTGAAACTCTGTCTCTACCAAAGAAAATACAAAAATAAGCCAGGTGTGGTGGTGCACACCTAGGGTCCCAGCTACTCTAGGGGCAAAGGTGGGAGGATCGCTTGAGCCTGGGAGGTCCAGGCTGCAGTGAGCTGTGATTGCGCCACTGCACTCCAGCCTCAGCGACAGAGACCCTGTCTCAAAAAATTAAATAAAAATAAAAATAAAATAAATTGCAAGGGCCTGTGATGACTAGTCGAAAGTTTGCTGTTCCTCCTGACATGATCAAAACTGGGATTCTCATCTATAAATATGGATATAGAGAACCAACATTTAAAACACGGATACACAGAACCAGCGTTTAAAAGGATAAAACAATGACTTCAAGATTTTTAACAACTCAGTGACTATGAGGTCTTACAGTTATACTTAATCTCCAGCTAACCTACCAAATTCAACTCAACATCTTTCCTCAGCCTTTCAAATAACTGAACTAATCTTTCCCAAAGCAGACTCTCCAGTATCCTTCCAGCTGTAATAGTCTACTAAAATGTAAGTGCCTCCTAAGTCTGTTTACTTCACTATTATTCAAGTTACACGACACCACCTCCTCTCTCAGTCTCCCAGAGACTTAGGCAAGCTGTTTAAACCCCATCTTTCACCTGGATAGTTTTTAATCTCTTTCATAACTACTGAATCTCTGAAGTTTGATAACAAAATCCTGAGAGGAGAGGTAATTTCTCCAGCTTGCCAAATTGCTGGCTACGCAAAAGGGAGGGTTTAGGCCCACTTTCCGGGGCACATATAGCAAATATTTACTCAGCTTTATCCACGTCAGGCAGCATACTCTGTGAACATTACCTGTATTATCTCATTTAATCTTCAACAACTCTATGATGTAGATTTTATTCAGATCAGGAAACTCAGGCCCCAAGAGATGGAGCAACTTGCACAAGGTCACACAACGACTGCATTTTTGGGACCAAGCCACTCTGCAACTATGGCCCTTATTTCCCTGAATTTTGAGATAAACCCATTGCTTTAGCTATTTATCAGTTTTGTTTTTTCTTTTCTGTTGGCAATTGCAAAAATGTCAGTGAAATCAACACAAAGAAAAGTGCAGGAAGCATGAAGTTTTAACTCAGTGCTATAAATTTCCTTCAGTTCTGGGTTTTTCTTCCTTCAAGGTCCCAGTGACAAGGCAGGACCTAGAGTGAGGTAAGTGAGGAATTCACTTCAGGCACAAAATTCAAGGAGGCCCCCCAAAACTCAGTAATCAAGATTGAAATATCTTAACACAATATTTTCTTTCTTTTTTTTTTTTTTTTTTTGAGACAGAGTCTAGGTTCTGTAACCCATGCTGGAGTGCAGTGGCATGATCTCGGCTCACTGCAACCTCGGCCTCCCGGGTTCAAGCAATTCTCCTGTCTCAGCCTCCCGAGTAGCTGGGACTACAGGCACCCACGACCACACCCGGCTAATTTTTGTATTTCTAGTAGAGACAGGATTTCACCATGTTGGCCAGGGTGGTCTCGAACTCCTGACCTCAGGTCATCCACCTGCCTCAGCCTCCCAAAGAGCTGGGATTATAGGCGTGAGCCACCGAGCCCAGCCTCACAATATTTTCAAAAATAAAAATCAATGCAAAACCAATCCGTGACGAACAAAATATCAAACTTTTTTTTGAAAAGATAGGATCAAAGGCTGGACGTGGTGGCTCACACCTGTAATCCTAGCACTTTGGGAGGTCAAGGTGGGTGAATTGCTGGAGCCCAGAAGTCAAGACCAGTCTAGGCAATATAGGGAGAACCTGTCTCTACAAAACTACAAAAAAATTAGCTGGGCGTGGTGGCACACGCCTATATCCCAGCTACTTGGGAGGCTGAGGTGGGAGGACTGCCTAAGCACAGGAAGTCGAGGCTGCAGTGAGCTGTGATCATGCCACTGCACTCCAGCCTGGGTGACAGAGTGAGATTCCATTAAAAAAAAAAAGATCAGATCAGACCCTGTACTTGCACAGCCCTCCTTCACTTGCTTCACCCTAGTTCTTAAGTGAAGAAAACTTTATTTACAGAAACAGGTGGCCAGAAAGATGGCTGTAGTTTGTCCATTTAATTTTTTAAATATTTCATTAAAATATTAATTATCCCTATTAATGAATTTTTTTTGTGACTCCTTGAACTTTATACTCGAAGCAAGTGCCTCATTTACCTCGCCTTAACCCAGCCCTGGCCAGTGACCAAATATTATTTTTAAAGTCATTTTAATGCCACAAAATATTTCAGAACTTGTGATGAAGTTGAGGTGGGGGAAAGTAGCAGTATGGGATCAACAGGGACCATGTCTTAGAAGAGGAAATTGATACCAGTCTTGAAATAGATTGCTTAAACACCTTAAAGACAACAACAACAAAAAATACTTAGTTACTTTTCATGGTCATTCCTCCTCAGAAATAAAGTGGGAGGCAGGTAAATTCCTCAACCTCATAAGGGCATCTACAAAAACCCAACCAAAGGTAAAATGATTAATGGTGAAAAACGGAAAACTTTTCTCCCTAAGATCAGAAACAAGTCAAAGATGTCCAATCTCACCACATCTAATTAACGTTTTGCTAGAAATTCTATCCAGAGCAATTAGTCAAAAAGAACAAAAGACAAGCAGATTAGAAAAAAGTAAAACTATCTCTGTTCTCAGATATCATGATCTTGTATGTAGAAATTCCTAAAGATACACACACACACACACACACACACGGAGATTAGCACTAATGAACACGCTCAGCAAGGTTGCAAGATACAAGATCTATATGCAAAAATTAATTCTATTTATATATACCAGCAATTAACTATCCAAAAATGAAATTAAGAAAGCAATTCCACCAAGAAGAGCTTTCAATGAAGGAAAATTAGTCTTTTTAACAAGTAGTGCTGGAACAATTAGACATCAAAATGCAATATAATGAAGTTGGCTCTTAACTCACCCCATATACAAGAATGAACTCAAAATGGATCAAAGATGTAAATGTAAGAGTTAAAACTAGAAAACTCAGAAGGAAACAAGGGTATATCTTCATGATTTTCTAGAAATGACTCCAAAGCATGAACAACAACAAAAAACAGATAAATTGTATTTTATCAGAATCTGAAACTTCAGGACTTCAAAGGACACTATAAAGAAAGTTTAGGCCGGGCGAGGTGGCTCACGCCTGTAATCCCAGCACTGTGTGAGGCCGAGGCAAGCGTATCACTTGAGGTCAGGAGTTCAAGACCAGCCTAACCTCTGCCTCCCACGATTACAGGCATGAGCCACAGCGTCCCTCTTCATTTCAGTACTTTTTTTTTTTTTTTTTTTGAGATGGAGTCTCACTCTGGCACCCAGGCTGGAGTGCAGTGCCGCGATCTCAACTCACTGGAGCCTCCACCTCCCGGGTTCAAGCAATTCTCCTGCCTCAGCCTCCCACATAGCTGGGACTACAGGCACACAACACCATGCCCAGCTAATTTTTGTATTTTTAGTACAGATGGGGTTTCACCATGTTGGCCAGGCTGGTCTCGAACTCCTGGCCTCAAGTAAGCCGCCCACCTCAGCCTCCCAAACTGCTGGGATTACAGGAATGAGCCACCAAGCCCAGCCAAACTTCTTCATTTCTATGGTACACTCTCCCTCCACTTATCCTGCCCCTTTTAAAGTTCAGCCCTCCCTGCTCTGCTCCCCTACCCTCATCTCTAAGGTGAACCCTCTTTCCACTGTTCCATCCATTTCTAAGGTCCGCCCTCCTTGTTCCTGCTTCTCCTCGCTCCACCCCTGCACTTCCACATTGAAGCTCAGCTCCCACTGCTCTGCCTCTCCCTCTCTCATTTCTAAAGTGGCCCCTGGCCAGGCGCGGTGGCTCAGGCCCACAATCCCAGCATTTTGGGAGGCCAAGCCGGGAGGATTGTTTGAGGCCAGGAGTTCGAGACCAGCCTGGGCAACATAAGGAGACCCATTCTCTACAAAAATTTAAAAATTAGGTAGGTGTGGTGGCAAGCACCTGTGGTTCCAGCTCCTCTAGAGGCTGAGGTGGTAGGATCACTTGATTGAGCCTGAGAGCTTGAGGCCACAGTGAGCCGTGATCGTGCCACTATAATCCAGCCCAGACAACAGTCCCTGACCTTGTCTCAAAAACAACTAACCAGGCTGGGGGCGGTTGCTCACGCCTGTAATTGCAGGACTTTGGGAGGCCGAGGGGGGCAGATCACTTGAGACCAGGAGACCAGTCTGGGCAACATGGTGAAACCTCGTTCTACTAATACAAAAAAAACAAAAACAAAAACAAAAAACAACCTAGACGGGTGTGGTGGCATGTGCCTGTAGTCCCAGCTACTCGGGCGGCTGAGGTGGGAGGATCGCTTGACGCCAGGGGGTGGAGGTTGCAGTGAGCCAAGATGATGCCACTGCACACCTGCTTGAGAAACAGAGCAAGCCCCTGTTTCACACACAGACACACAAACCTAAATAAATAAAGTAGGCCTTTTCTGTTTTGTCCTCCTTCCCCCATTTCTACAGTTTCCTTCTTCCGTGCTCTGATGCCCCTCTCCATTTCTAAAGTCAGCTTCCATCCTCTACTCAGCTCTGCTCACTCCCTATCTGGCTTGGAAAGTCTATTCCCTCCCCTCTTCCCCATTTCTAAGGTGGATAATAGCAGAGGAACTGGTCCGAGTAAAATTCACTTTTTCTGGGTTTGGTGCGAATGGAGGAGGTTAGGGGCATTGATAAAGGATTTATTTTTTCTAAGGTTCCACTCTCCGTGTAGAGGTCTCAAGTTAGAGACTAGAGAGTGCCTGCAAAGGAAGGCGATCCAGAGCGAATAACCACCAGCCAACAAGCAAATAAACGCACCAACCACCCCTTCCAACAAAGCAGATACACCAACCCACCAACAACTCTTGGCACTACCACGCTGGAATCCCTAGCAAAATAGCCTGAGGCTTGCTCCTCCGGGCCCTGGAATCTAGTAATTTATGACATCCGCTTGGACTGAGAAGAGCACTTGGCCCCATGTGTTTGAAGGAGGCCAGTAATTAGGTATCAATTCTTAGGAGAGTAAAATACACGGAAATGGTCTATTTTCTCCGCCTGCCCCTTTCAGCAATCCTTAATCCCCACGCACTTTTTGTCAGCCTCCCTCAGAGTTCCCCACCTGAAAGGAGAGGGCTGGAGGTGAGGAGAAGAAGAGGAGAGGAGGGATAGGGGCCGGGCAGGTGCGGAGATGCCCTGAGGGGGAAGCCTCTCCTTGAAGCGGTGTGCTCCTCCCGACGCCACTTCTAGTCAGCAGTATGCCGAGGTCTTGCGCTCAAGACCAGTGAGCCCAAACTAGTGGGGACTGGGATCCGAGATCTACATACCTAGAGACATATCTAGGAAGTTAACCTTTTTCCGACTGGGACGATTTGGCGACACTTTTTCAGGAAGTGTTAGCTTCTGAAACGAAGCCATCTCCTCTGTATCATGGCGTCACACTCCGAGCGTGAGCGTGTACCGCCCCCTCACCGCGCGGGAGGAGCATGGTGGGCTAACCTGATCCTCCAATCATAGCCTCTTCCTTTGCTGTTGCTAAGCCCCAAGGGGTGGAGCTTGGCGTATACCTCTCACCAAGTCTCCTATCAGGAGCTTGGCTCACTAGAAAAAAAAAAAAAAAGGAAAGACCCGCTCATCTCCCACTGCATACCCCTTTCTAAAAATATTGTCTCCACCCAGAACACTACCTAGTTGGCTACAAGTTTCTAGTGTATGTGGTGTTCCGACCCTTGCCTTTCACAGTTCCTAGAACCCATTTCTCCTCTTTGCTGTTGGCATTCATGGGGAATAAAACCTTATATTCTTGACTTAATGGGCTGGTGCTCTGCTTCTCTCAAATTCCAAGAGCGAGCCCAAATTTACATCTAGGGAGGATTCACAGGCTTGCAATGCCACATGCTTTCTTTTCTTTCTTTCTTTCTCTGTTTCTTTCTTTCATCTTTCATTCTTTCTTTCCTCTTTTTTTTTTTTTTTTTTTTTTTTTTTACTGAGACAATCTCTCTCTGTCGCCCAGGCTGGAGTGAAGTGGTGCCATCTCCATTCACTGCAACCTCTGCCTCTCAGATTCAAGTGATTCTCCCACCTCAGCCTCCCAAGTAGCTGAGATAACAGGAGTGTGCCACCACGCTTGGCTAATTTTTGTATTTTTAGTAGAGATGGAGTTTCACCATGTTGGCCAGGCTGGTCTCCTGGGCTCAAGTGATCCACCCGTCTCGGCTGCCCTCATACCACCGTGCCCACACTTTCCCTCCCTCCCTCCCTCCCTCCCTCCCTCTTTCTTCTTCCTACTTTCTTTCTTTCCATCCACCTCGGCCTCCCTCCCTCACCACACCTGGCTATTTCTTTTCCTTCCTTCCTTCCTTCCTTCCTTCCTTCCTTCCTTCCTTCCTTCCTTCCTTCCTTCCTTCCTTCCTTCCTTTCTTTTGTTTCTTTCCCTCTTTCTCTCCCTTCCTTCCTTCCTTCCTTCCTTCCTTCCTTCCTTCCTTCCTTCCTTCCTTCCTCCCTCCCTCCCTCCCTCCCTTCCTTCTTCCTAACTTCTTTTTTTCCACCCGCCTCGGCCTCCCTCCCTCACCGCACCCGGCTATTTCTTTTCCTTCCTTCCTCTTTCTTTCTTCCTTCCTTCCCTTTCTTCCTTTCTTCCTTCCTTCCTTGCTAGCTTCCTTCCTTTTTTCCTTCCTTCCTTCCTTTCTTTCTTTTCTTTTTTCTTTCTTTCCTGGATCTGTTGCCCAGGTTGGCATGCCTTAACCTCCCAGGCTCCTCTCGGGCTGTAGAGATGGGGATCTCACCATGTTGGCCAAGCTGATCTTAAACTCCTGGCCTCAAGCAATCCTCCCACCTTGGCCTCCCAAAGTGTTGGGATTACAGGCATGACCCACCATATCCGACCTGCCACATGCTGTTCGATGGCCTTAAAGTTGTGTCCATGACATTTCTTAAGAAAAATGTAATTGTTCCTGTTATCACCTAATACTGCTCAATCAAACGCTGTTTTAAAATGTTAGAGAAATCTTGTCACTGGCTCTTCAGTAGAAATAAAGATCAAATTAATACATTTTCAAAGCTGAAAATATATTCAAGCTATTACAGAAGCCACAACATAAATAAATGTCTGAAGAGATTTTGAAAAATGTAAATTATTTAACTCTTTATTGCATTTAAGTAAATGCTTCACACCTAAGACCTAAAGATTAATAAATCTTTTTCTCCATGCATATACAATTGGCTGAAGACAATAAATGCCTGCAAAATATTAATTTAGGTGCTGTAATTTAGTCTGTCAACAAATACTGAGCTCCTGCTGTGTTAGGTTCTGAGGATGTAGGTATGTACAAAATGTATTTGGGATTGAAAGGAGAAAATTCACCTAAGGAATCAAGAAAAAATTATTTAAATCCTGAAAAATTAGGGAATAATGGTAGGGGTGGGAATGGTATTTCTTGGCAGAGGAAGTAGCACTACTAACACACTGTGGAAAGTTCTGTTAATTCCGTGTGGTGGGTACTGAGAGATGACTCTAAAGAGATCAAGAGATATTAGATCATGGAGTGACTTTTATAATATATTATGCTAATGGTTTGGGGCTTTTTTTCTGTCAGATTTATTTTTCTGTCAGGTATGAAGTGAGAATGAAAAAGCATCAAAGATAGAACCCCAAGAAAATTGAAAAGAATATTGAGTAGAAAATATCAGAGAGATATGGGTAGAATCAGGAAAGAAGTATTCATTTATTAAGGGAGAGCTCCAGGAGGAACCGACAGGTCCATCTTGTCAAGGGTTGATGGAAGGTCAAATGAGCTAAGAACTGATTAATTCATTAAATTTAGTAATTATGAGATCTGGTTTTTACCTTCTGCAGATTTCTAGCAGGCTATAAACTGATAAATAACTAATTTTTTTAAACAAACACATATAGCATTTACTATCTGCCAGGCCTTGTTCTGAGAGCTTTACAAATATTCAATAATTTAGTCTTCACAATAACCTCATGAGAAATAATATCTCCTTTTACCGGCAAGGAAAAGAAGGCACAAAGACATTTAAAAAATTGCCCAAGGACACAGAGCTAGTAAATGTTGGAATTACATTGAAACCCATGCAGTTCAGCTCTAAAAATCATGCCTGTAACTCCTACCTTTACACAAGGTAGTATAGGGTGTGTTTTTTTTTAATGGAAGAGATTAAATTAAACATGCTTATAGGTCATGAGAAAGGAGCTAGCAAAGAGAGACACATTAAAAATAAAGAAAAGGGAGGCTGGTCTAGTGGCTAACACCTGTAGTCCCAGCACTTTGGGAGGCCAAGACAGGCAGATCACTTGAGGTCAGGACTTCCAGACCAGCCTGGCCAACATGGTGAAACCCCAACTGTATTAAAAATACAAAAATTAGCCGTGCATGGTGGTGTGCGCCTGTAATCCCAGCTGCTTGGGAAGCTGAGGCAGAAGAATTGCTTGAACACGGGAGGCGGAGATTACAGTGAACTGAAATTGCACCACCACACTCCAGCCTGGGCGACAGAGCCAGACTCTGTTTCAGATAAATAAATAAATTAAATAAATAAATAAATAAATAAAAACAAAGAAAAGGGAGTAAGGAAATAATCAATGAATTTCCTTTCTCCCTAGGTTTCAGAATTGAGCCATAGTAGAGATGGGACCAGGAGATAACTTTGAAAGACATTGTGCTTTGCTTGAAATTGCTTATTATTTGATTAATTTGATCTTGCATAACTTTCACTTCTCTTAGTTGAACTTCTCTACCTTCATTCAAATAGGTTCTCTCAAATTCAAAGAGCGAGCAGAAATCTAGCATCTAGAGACAGACTTGCAAAACCACGCAGAAACCAAAGTGAGTCTTTTAAAACATCAGTCTTGGCGTGGTGCTCATGCCTGTAATCTCAGCACTTTGAGAGGTTGAGGCAGGAGGATCCCTTGAGCCCTGGAGTTCGAGGTCAGCCAACAAAGTGACAACAACGTGAGACTCCGTCTCTACAAAAAATTAAAAAATTAGCCGGGCATAGTGGTGCGTACCTGTGGTCCCAGCTACTCTAGAGGCTAAGGTCGGGGAATCGCTCGAGCCAGGAAGGCAGAAGTTGAGGTGAGCCATTATCTCGCCACTGCAACTCCAATGTGAGAGACAGAGCAAGATCCTGTCTCAAACGAAACAAAACAAAATAGCAGGGACAATGTGGAATACTGGCCACAGTAGTGGGAACAGCAAAAGCCAGTTTCAAAAGGCAGCAATGGCAGTGTTACAAATCATGGTATCTAGTGTCTGGCAGTGGTGGCCTCTTCAGATTTGTTTTGATGTGTGATTTTAGCTGATACTATAAATTTCTCGCCTCTCTTGGTTCCTGCACTTCTTCCTGAGCTCGGTTCTTTAGACATACTGGCTGTTCCTTGAACTATGTAACATAACAGGCTCTCAATACATTTCTTCTATGCTTAAAGCAGCTAGGATTTGTTGCATTCAACTAAGAACTCTGCTTCTACTGGCATCAAGAGCAATATAAAGGAGATAATTCACTGGTTTTTGCTTCAGTTTTGGGCACCAGTTGTTACTGGACAAACTACAGTGAAACCAAAGAAAACCGACCAGGTTTGTGAGGAGATTTAAATCATGTCATCTGAAGTATGGTTGAAGAAATTTTGCCCGTAGAACAGAAATCTCAGGGGACTATAATAACTCTTCAAATAATTTTATGGGAAGAGGAAGTGAATTTATTATTTGGTCTGGCAGGAGAGGGCAGCATTATTACCCCAAGTGGACCCAAATTACAGGAAAACAGATTTCTGCACTATATAGAGATAAACTTTCTAATAATGAAAACTAAAACAATGGGACAAAACTACAGTGGGAGAAGCTGCATTGAATGGACATACTTGGCACTGTGAATATTAAAGCAGAAGCTAGATTACTGCCTACTTCAATGAGATAGGTTCAGTGGTTACTGAGCTTCCTTTTAATCTGATATTGCAGAAAAAACAGACATACAGAGACTTCTCTTGCTGGTTATTTAAATCACATGACTTAAGACCATTCTCAATTTCTCAGATTTTTAAAATACAAATGAACATAGTAATAAAGGAACATATAGTTAATCATTGCACTAGAGAGGCAATAGCAACATAAACGATTTTACGTACCTAGAATGGAAATTAAGCACTATATTTCAGTAAAAAACTGAACCCGCTAATTTTTTGATTTTTTTTGTAGATATAGGGGTCTCCCTGCATTGCCCAGGCTGGTCTCGAAATCCTGGGCTCAAGTGTCTTGCCCTCCTCGGCCTCCCAAAGTGCTGGGATTTACAGGCATGAGCTGCCGTGTCTGGCCTTAGCTATCAATTCTTGCAGATTTCCTTTGCAAAACCAGGCCCACAGGTGCATGCCACCACATTTTGCTAATTTTTAAAATTATTTGTAGATACGGGTTTTCACCATGTTGTCCAGGCTGCTCTCGAACTCTTGATCTCAGGCAATCCAGTCGCGTAGGTCTCCCAAAGTGTTGGGATTACAGGTGTGGGCCACCACACCTGGCCAAGGTTAAGTTCTTTAGAGAAAGAGCTCGTTTATATGGTTTTTGGCCAACATTTTTTAGGAATAAAATAATTTCTATTGCTAGGTTGTGTGCTTTTTAAGATAAGCTTAATTTATTCTTTGGTGGGTAACCAGTTGATCCCTAAATAGATATATGTTCCAACGATATTTAGGGCAAACCTCTATTTGTTCCTTTTTCCAAAAAAAAAAAACCCAATTTTTAAATTATAAATTTAAATGATCAGTTTCACTCATATTTTTGTAGGCAGTCTGGAAAATATAAAAAAGTAAATAAATAGGCTGGACGCAGTGGCTCACGCCTGTGATCCCAGCATTTTGGGAGGCTGAGGTGGGCAGATCACCTGACGTCAGGAGTTCGAGACCAGACTGGTCAACATGGTGAAACACCGTCTCTACTAAAAATACAAAAATTAGTCAGGCGTGGTGGTGCATGCCTGTAATTCCAACTACTTGAGGGGCTGAGGCAGGAGAATCGCTGGAACCCGGGAGGCGGAGGTTGCAGTGAGCCGAGATTGCACCACTGCATTCCATCCTAGGTGACAGAGTGAGACTCCAGTTCAAAAAAAAAAGAAAAAAAAAAGTAAATAAATAGAACCAAATCATTTTAAACATCTTATTTATTTACTTCTAGCCACACTTTCTATGTTAAAAAATTTTGAATTTAGCATTTAATGGTACAGTAGGAAATTATAGTTAACAATAATTTATTGTATATGTCAAAATAACTGGAAGAGAAGATATGTAATGTTCCCAACACAAAGAAAAGATAAATGTTTGAGGTGATGGATATCCCAGTTACCAGAGATTAAGAGACTAAGCTCAACTCTGAATACTTCATAGGCAAGTGGGAACTGATAGCCAAGCAACAGGGTGGGGAGCAGTTAACTCTGTTTTTAAAATGATAAAACCAAGAATGAGAATGTTTAAGTAACTTGTGCAAGGCTTTATCCCTTGTAAGTAGCAATACCAGCATAACAACCTAAGACTGTTTGACACCATGACCCACAATATTTTCATTGTCTCTGAGCACTTCTCCTGCTACTTCCTACCACCCCAACCATGTAAGAGCTTGATGTTATCATGATCATGCTTCATCTGGACACATTTGCAAACTATGTGCCTTTGTATATACTGTCCCCTTAGATTAGAATGATCTTAAAAATTCTCTCTCCAACTTAAGCCCCTAATTTATTCTTCTGAACCTATCTCAAATGTCACCACCTCTGTAAAGCCTTACCAAATCTCTTCTGACAAAGAGAATTTTTAACTCCTCTTGACTCCTGTTGCACTTTATGCATCCCTCTTATACCATAACATATATCATGTTGCGTATGAATTATTTGCATTTCTACCTTAACTGCATGTGTCACAGTTTGTATTTCATATTAATTTGTTTGTTTATTTGTCAGTTGTGCATCTCCTCCACTGGACTGCAACTACAAAAAGTCAAGGATTATGTTTCTCTTCTTAACCTAGTAGTTTAATGATAATAATAATAACCAGCACCTAGTACTCTGATGACAATGATACTAAGTAGTATTTATTAAGAACATACTTTCTGTAAATAGACTTACAAAATCTATTTATTTATTTATTTATTTATTTGTTTATTTATTTTTGAGGCAGGGTCTCACTCTGTCACCCAGGCTGGAGTGTGGTGGCACGAACACAGCTCACTGCAGCCTTGTCCTCCTGGTCTGAAGCAATCCTCCTACCTCAGCCCCTCGTGTAGCTGGGACCACAGGCATGCATTTTTATTGTTGCCTGGCTAATATTTTTATTGTTATATTTTTTGTAGAGACAGGGTTTCACCCTGTTGCCTAGGCTACTCTCAAACTCCTGGGCTCAAGGAATCCACCCGCCTCAGCTTCGCAAAGTACTAGGATTACAGGCATGAGCCACTGCACTCAGCTGCACGTGCCGTTAAGAAGCATCTGGCCTTGGATATTATTTTTACTCCCATTTTACATATGAGGAAATTGAGACATAGAAAGGTTAAGTATCTTCTTTGAGGTCACAGAGATAGTAAGTGACAATGCCAGGATTTGAACTCAGAATGCACACATGAGTAAGTGAATGATAAATAAATGAATCTATCCCCTCAACCCCGTTGTGAATTCTTCAATGGTGGGGAATTCATCTTTATGAGTCTTATTCATTTTTATGCCACCAATATTTCTAGCATGTCGTCTGGTACATAGTTGGCATTCTGATGTTTGATGGACAAAAGAACAAAGAGTGTTTGGAACATGTGGTTATAAATGTGGTTAGTTAGTTTTGTTATATAATCACACGCCTCACCTCTATCTTTGGATAATTGAAATGTGTTGTAGGATCACAAAAGAAATGACGTTTTAATACCAGCACTTTAGAAGGCTGAGTCAGGAGAATGGCTTGAGCCCAGGAATTCAAGGCTCCAGTGGCTGTGTAGTCTAGACTGGGCTACAGAGCAAGATCTCATCTCAGGAAGAAAGAGACACAGAGAGAGAGAGAGAGAGAGAGAGAGAGAGAGAGAGAGAGAGAGAGAGAGAGAAGGAAAGAAAGAAAGAAAGAAAGAAAGAAAGAAAGAAAGAAAGAAAGAAAGAAAAAGAAAGAGGGAGGGAGGGAAAGAAAGAAAGGGAGAGGGAGGGAAAGAAAGAAAGAGAGAGAGAAAAAGAAAGAAAAAGAAAGAAAGAAAGAAAGAAAGAAAGAAAGAAAGAAAGAAAGAAAGAAAGAAAAGAGAGAGAAAGAGAGGGAGGGAGGGAGGAAGGAAGGAAGGAAGGAAGGAAACGATATTATACAGGGCATTGAACCAGGCAAATTTGCCTTCTCCCTCTTTCCCCACCCACTTTAATTGTTGTAGGTTTTTTGTAGCTATTCTTCACCAAGGTGAGGCAGTTTTTCTCTATCACTAGTTTCTGAAGAGTTTTTGTTATGAATCAGTGTTGAATTTTGTTGTATACTTTTTCTGCATCTACTCATATGGTCATGTGATTTTTCTTCTTAAACCCGTTGATGTTGTGGATTACCTTAACTGATTTTTGAATCTCCTGATTTAATAGAATGCAATCCAAACACCTTGCTTTCTTGGAAATATTTGATTAGAACTTAGTTACTGAATTTTCTGCGAGAAAAAATATGGATTATGATCTTGCAGAAATATTTCTATATGTTTCAAATGTAAGGTTTCTAAAGAGACTTTCTTTTAAAGGCTAATATTTTAAACGAGATTATTAGTTATACTACTAGATTTTTAAAAACTCTTTTCAAGATGCTGTATTTCCTTTTGTTTTTAAACACACACACACACACACACACACACACACACACACACACACACACACATATATGTGTATATATATAATTTTATCACCCTGGCTGGAGTGCAGTGGTGTGATCATGATTCACCACAGCCTTGACTTCCTGGATTCAAGCAATCCTCTTGCCTCAGTCTCCCAGGTAGCTGGGACTACAAGTGTATACTGCAATGCCTGGTTAACTTTTTATTTTTTGTAGAGACAGGTTCTCACTATGTTGCCCAGGCTGGTCTTGAGCTCCTGGGCTCAAATGATCATCCCACATTGGCCTCCCAAAGGACTGGGGTTACAGGCCTGAGCCACTGCATCCAGCCTGCATTATTTATTTAATGTGATTTTTAAAAAGCATATTCTAAGTATTAATTTCTGCTGCTTATTAGGGAGTCAAATAAGTTTCCAAATATTTAGCAGTATAAATATACAATCATGTAAAGAGAGGATTATATAACTTCTAAAGAGAGTAAACTTTTTGAACTTTTATCAAAGCCCATGTTCACATTTCTCAAAATTGCATTAGTATTTTCCTAGAGAGTAAATCATCTATCATTTCTCCTATCCTGCAATTCTAGATTACAAACCTGGCTAGTGGTAGACAGCAAATAGAATAGATACAAGTGGAGCAAATATTTAATGCTACTATTTTTTTTTTTTTTTTCCTATTCCAGTTTCTTACTCCTGGCATCTCACTGAACACATTAGTGGTGTCGAAATTTAAAATCAGGTGGGCAATATATCAAAACATCATGCCAAATATATGGTTTGATAGAAGACATGAGACCTAGTGTTTGATATATCAGTAGGGTGACTATAGTTTACAATAATATCGTGTGCATTTTAAAAATAGGAGAATCATTAAAATGTTTCTAACATAAAGAAAGGCAAATATTTAAGTTGATGGATATCCCAAGTAACACTGATTTGATCTTTATGAATTATATGAATGTATTAAATTATCACATGCACTCTAAAACTTTGTCCATCTATTATGCATAAATAAAAAATATTGTTTTAAAAAACAAAAAATACAAAAAAAAAAAAAACCCAAACATAACTGGAAGCAAATGATTCTGAGCAAAAAAAACCAAAAAAACCCAAAAAAACCGAAAACATCATGTTGCACGCCATGAATATATACAATTTTTGCTTATCAATGAATAAAATAAATGAAATGTTTTAAAAACACCAAGAGAAATGAAATAATTATGTCAAAGTGTTGTAAATATATACAAGAAGATGTTAGAAGGGAGTAGAACTCTCCCTTTGTAACTATGCTAATTTTCTCACACAAATGAATTATATACGGGATATGCCGAAATGTATGAAGGAAATTTTGGGGGAAGTTTTATCCAAATTCTACTTGACATTTCCTTTTGTTGTTGTTGTTGTTGTTGTTGTGCAGGCTGGAGTGCAGTGGCGCGATCTCAGCTCACTGCAACTTCCACCTCCTGGGTTTAAGTGATTCTCCTGTCTCCTCCTTCCAAGTAGCTGAGATTACAGGTGCACACTACCATGCCCAGCTAATTTTTGTATTTTTTGTTTGTTTATTTGTTTTTGAGACAGAGTCTTGCTACCGCACTTGGCAAATTTTTGTATTTTCAGGAGAGATGGGTTTTTGTCATGTTGGCCAGGCTGGTCTCGAACTCCTGAGCTCAGGTGATCTGCTTGCCTCGGCCTCCCAAAGTGCTGAGATTACAGGTGTGAGCCACCTTGCCGGGCCTCTACTTGACATTTTCAAGTGTTGGCTGCATTTTTAAAGTTGCCTTTGAGAAAGTTGGTGCTCCGATTTGGCTGTGGTTTGTTTGTTCTCACCAAAGTTTATGTCAAAATTTGATTACCAATGTGGCATTGTTGGGAGGTAGGGCCTAGTGGGAGGTGTTAAGGCAATGGGGTGGATGCCTCATGAGTGGCTTGGGTGCTATTCTTGAGTTCTCACTCTCTCCAGACTGACTTTGTTCTCATGGAATGGATTAGTACCTGCAGAGTTGGTTGTTATAAAGCTAGGATGCCCCTCAGGTTTCCCTCTTTTCACATGTGCCTGACTCCCCTTTGACCTTCACCACCATGTTTTCATGCAGCACAGAAGCCCTCACTAGAAGCTGAGCAGATGCCAGAGCCATGCTTCTTGTACAGTTTGCAGAACCAGGGACTAAATACATTTCTCTTCTTTATAAATTACCCAGCCTCAGGTATTCTATTACAGCAACAAAAAATAGACTAAGACAGTAGGATATCAGAATATTGAACTCAAATGCTAAGCATGGCAATAATATCTTTGAGGCTAATACATAACAATGGCATTAATTCAGTCATTTCACAACATGGGTTGCTACCTATTTTCTCCTTCGTAATTTACTAGTGTCATCCAAAAGACTGCCAGGATGGCTAAATAGTAGAAAGGAGAGCTTCATTGGCAATACTGGTTTGCAAGCCAGAAAGAACATCCCCAGCCTGGACTGAAGGTGCTCACTCTTTGAAGAGGGGAAGGACTGGTTGGATTTTATGCCTTGCGGAGCCTCATACATATTCAGGATATCATACATATTTAGCAGGTTTGGAGGAAAAGCTTTACATATTTATAAGGGTTAGCCAAGTACATGTGGACTGAGTAAACATACATCCCACATTCACTTTGGGGCAGGGCTTTCTTTACATGAAAAGGTGAACTCTAGGACACAAAAGCAGTTTGTGTGCAGCCTCTATAAGACGGATGAAACTGGCCTAAGGTTTCCGTTAGCTTATCAGAACAAAATATGTTTGTATGGTTGGTCTTCTGTCCAATCAGAGTTATAGCTGATAGCTCCCATTGTTTGGGAGTGTAGCTGTAGGAATTTAGAAATTTGCCATTCCAACCAGACCCTGAACTTTCGACCAATAACTTTGTTTCCTTAATCTTGGGGTTCATCCTAGTTGACAAAGGGGTGTCTATTTTGGTCTCTCAGATCACACTAGGTTCTGTAGTGCAGAGACAACTGAGATGCAGTAGTAGGGAGAGTAACAAATACAAAATCATAAAATAACAGAGAATTGTGAAAAGTCATATAATAGACTAGTGATCAATGTGCTGTAGAATCAGAGAGCAGAATAAAAATTCTCTCTTATGGTATAAAGGTGTAGAAAAACAATCACAAGCATATATGCACATAACAACAGAGCCCCAAATACGTGAAACAAAAACTAACTGAATTGAAGGGAGAAAGAGAAAATTCAAGCATAATCGTTGGAGACTTTCAATAATGGTTATAGTGTCTACTTCAAGTAGGTGATCTGTACAGTATGTAAATTATATATCAACATACCTGTTTAATTTCTATTTTTTATTTTTATTTTTTAAAGATGGGGTCTTGTTCTGTTGCCCAGGCTGGAGTGCAGTGGCATGATCATAGCTTACTGCAGCTTTCAACTCCTGGGCTCAAGTTATCCTCCCATCTAAGCCTCTTGAATAGCTGGTACTATAGACACATGCCATGACACCTGACTACATTACTGATTTTTCATTTTTTTAGAGCAGTGTGTCACATGGTGAGAGCAGGAGCAAGAGGGTGGGTAGGTGCCACACACTTTCAAACAACCAGATCTTGTGAGAACTCATTTGCTTTTGCGAAGACAGCATCAAGCTATGAGGGATCCTCCCTCATGACCCAAACACCTCCCATCAGGCTCCACTTCCAACATTGGACATTACATTTCCACATGGAATTTAAAGGCAACAACAACACCCAAACTGTATCAGCCGCCATGCTTGGTTAATTTTAAAAATCTTTTCTAGTGATGAGGTCTCATTATGTTTCCCAGGCTGATCTCGAACTCCTGGGCTCAAGTAATCCTCTTGCCTCAGCCTCTCAAAGTGCCAAAACTACAGGCGTGAGCCACCCTGCCCAGTGGAGGCTGATTTTTTTATTTCATGTCTACTGGCTATTTGCTGTTTCTCCTTTTGCAAAATATATTTTACATGCTACACCTGTTTTTCAACTGGGATATTTATATTTCCTTGACTTAAGGAGCTCTCTGAATCTTATGGATATTAGTCTTTGGTCTATCATATGACTGGAAGTCCTCTCATACACATTTGCCTATAACATGATGGAAACTACATTATATTTCCTATTCCTTATCTATGTCTTTCAGGATCCCCTTCTCACATAAATATGTATAAAGTGGCAAGAAGATTTTGATGGAAAGTCTGTGATTTTTCTGATGCACATCAGAAACTGTTTGAATTTAAACTAACCTTCACCTTTATTACATAGACTTTATACAATATCCAAATTCAAAATCAAAGCTGTCTCCCTAACAGATCACTTGATCTTCCTCAATTTTGGCTAGTTTACCTCCTAAAAGGGCAACATTACCTTCTTTGTTTCCATGTTTACAAGGGGTTATACATACACAAAGTTAAATGTGCAATGCTTTTTTTTTCCCTAGCTAGGATAATTGTTTAAAGATTGACATAATGCCATATCCTTTGTAGAGAAAAAAATAGTATTTGAGAGATTATCCCATACTTCATTTAATACCAAGAGAACATTGTAAAAGCATTGATTGATTTAGAAATGTAACCCCCTTTATTTTTATTTATTTTAAAAATTGTGGTAAAACATATAACGTAAAACTTACCATCTTAATGTACCACCTTAACTATTTTTAAGTGTACAGTTCAGCAGTGCTGTGCATATTCACGTTGTTGTACAACAAATCTACACCCTTACAGTAACATATTAAAAATACAACAAATATTATTTCCCTACTGAGCATTACTTAATAATTTTATTTATTCTTAGGGATTTTATAAAAATATGCCTAATTTCCACATGAATATTTTCCATTATTGAAAATTTGAAAGAAGGTTAGAAAAACAAAGATTCTTCTTGCAAATAAATATACAAGGCATTAAGATGTTATTGAGGAAAATAAAGTTATAAATATTAATTTACAAAAGCAAGTTTATAAAATTGCACCTTTACACAGAGGATAAATGCTTGAGGGAATGGATACCCCATTCTCTATGATATGATTATTTCACATTGCATGCCTGTATCAAAACATCACATGTACCCACAAAAATTAAAAATAAAAAAGTAAAAAAAAAACCCAAAAACCCAAATGGCGTCTTTGTATATTAGTTATAACATTGAGGTTTAACACACTTGAGACTAGTACTATTTCTGAAATATAATTTTCTTGATCAATATGCATAATGTCATTTTTCGGCTCACTAAGATAATTTTCATAAATCGACATAATGGCATATCCTGTGTGCAGAATAGCAAACATAAGGCTTGAGAAGTGATGCTATATTTTCTTTTTTTTTTTTTTTTAAGACGGAGTCTCGCTCTGTTACCCAGACTGGAGTGCAGTGGCCGGATCTCAGCTCATTGCAAGCTCCGCCTCCCAGGTTTACGCCATTCTCCTGCCTCAGCCTCCCGAGTAGCTGGGACTACAGGCGCCCGCCACCACGCCCGGCTAGTTTTTTGTATTTTTTAGTAGAGACGGGGTTTCACCGTGTTAGCCAGGATGGTCTCGATCTCCTGACCTCGTGATCCCCCCGTCTCGGCCTCCCAAAGTGCTGGGATTACAGGCTTGAGCCACCGCGCCCGGCCTATATTTTCTTTTATGTAATACCATTTATATTGAAAACAACAGATTTTAATATTTAATTTTTAGATAATAATACCCTCCAATGAGATACCTATGTTACTTTTGTCTATTTTTAAAAAGACAAAATTCATAAAGTCTTGAAAACAATTTAGTTTATTATTATTTTCAATAAGATGTGTTACTTTTATTATCTGAAATCTGATGTCAGAGAAAACTATTTATTAAATTTATTCCTTTTGGCATTATCCATTTTCATGATGACATCATGAAAAATAGAGATATTAAGATTGTCAAATGTTCTACATATTTTCAAGTTATTTCTCACTTTAAGTACAGTATATATAAGGAACATGTGTAAAAAGCTGAAACTGATTCATATTAGAAACCTATCAGAGTAATTTCTTATTTAAGAGAAACACATAGTGAAACCATAAGAAAAGGACTTTTAAAATAAATAATTTACCCATTCTCTAATTTCTGTTTTTGGTGTCATTGTTTATATATGTTATTGAGTTTTCTAAAAGCAGGATACACCTAATTTTACATAAAACATAAGATCCTTTTGTTGATCAGGAACATTTTCGTTGAATGGAACTATACACGTCTATTCTCTATGGCAGAGGAGCAGCTCAAGTATATCCATATTTTACATAAGATAGCACAGAAAGAGCCTCACTAACTGCTTAGGTTGTGTCTTACAGAGTGTTTATATGTGTGGGGGAGGGAG
Source organism: Macaca fascicularis (assembly GCF_037993035.2). Lineage (NCBI taxonomy): Eukaryota > Metazoa > Chordata > Mammalia > Primates > Cercopithecidae > Macaca > Macaca fascicularis. The sequence goes on along the minus strand of NC_088395.1, from coordinate 121,624,718 downwards.
TTACAATGCATACAGTCTACCCATCAGAGACTTGTGAGGCAATGTTCACAATGAAAAACATTACTGACAGATAAAAGTCTCCTTTAGAGATAGCACGAAGAACTGAATTATCTCAATGGGCTTCTGTAATCCAACTATGATAATCAATTGCATCCATTGCCTCTATAGGGATGGTGTTGCCAAGAATGGAGTCTCCTTTCTTGCATGGTACTGGAGAAATGGACAAATTATTTTACTCTGAATCCCTTATTTTAATGTATTGCTCTGTCAATCATCAAAACTTTCTTCCCATTTCAATTCTTCCTCACGATAGACCGATTATAGGCCATTATTATGTTTAAAATCAACATTTTCTTTTAAAGGAGGTGGTTCTGACTTAAAGAACCCCTAGTCAAACTGGCAACATGCTCAGAGATCATCTCTTACATGGGCTATTTTTCTTGGAATATTTACCCAGGTGGTTAATTTTATCCATTTGGTGTTGATTCGTTTAAATTTCCAGTTCAGACCGTAACATTTCTTGACCTCATCTAACAATTCTGGGGGTGTATTGTATTTCGAGCCTTTAGTTCTGTTGACTGATAAAATTCACATGGAGACATCTATTCTTTTAAAATGTATATAATGCATTTAAACTACTAAAGGATTAAGACTTTCATATTCTTAATTTTAGCTAAATGGATTCTGAGTTTCTGCCAGCTCTTACCCACAGTAAGGTATAGTCAAAAGCTGTTCCTCTGGGATTAGTCACATCTCACTGAATTCACTCACCGATTAAAGGCCGAGTAAAGGTCAATTGCTTTTAAGTGACCAATGAACCTATGAGGTATTTTCCTGCATTTAACCAATTTCTCAAATTATCATACAAAACCTGCCAAGGAAGGATTATAAGCAGGAACCATGACACATTTCTTTAGTTTCAACCCACTAAATTCAATCTTGTCTTACTTCAATTTAATTATCTTCTTACTGCTTAAAGGATAACCAAAAAACGTTAGCAGTTTTGCAGTTAAAAATATGACCGCGTTACATTCCTTTAAAATAAAGAACAAAAAACCAAAATGGCCATTTGAGGACATGAATAGAAATTCCCATTTTTAAAAAATTTACAATTTTATGATAACATTATATATACTGATATTTTGTGAGACCATTGCAGGTTTTTAAATGCTTTCATGTTTTTACTTTTTCTACCCCTTAACCACTAGCTATACTTTGTAATAATAGACAATTTATATTGCTGCAGATTAAAGTAAAATTTGGGCATATATATATACATATATATACACACACACACAAAAGGCTTCATGATAATAAAGACAGCCACTATTTGTGGACCCTCACTAGTTCCATATGTTCCTCTGACAATATGTTTCTAAAGATGTACAATGGTTTAAGCTTGCTTTGGAGTTCAGAAACTGAACATTACCTAAGTACTGTGGCTGACCCACCATTATATTTCAATGTGCAAGCCTTTTAATGGTGAATCTCTAAACCACTCTATGGGCGTTACCATGGACACTAGGAGGCACTGCATTGCCAAATCAGATGGCTAGAAGAACATGGTTCTTTTAATATATTTCAGGTATCTGCAGACTTCCAGAACTGGTTCTGTTACAGATAAATAGGATTTAGCCTTAATTTGTCAGAGATTTTCTGGCAGCATTTCAGCTACACATTTTTGTTTCATTCTCTTCTATACTCTGCCTCAGTTGGTATGTCATCTTTGTTAAAGACCTTATAGTGCAGACACGTAGATTCCTAGATGTTAGTTAGTCTTGACAAAAAGGCCTATATTTAAGATTGAACTGGCAGATAAGGAAAAGGGAGATTTGCTTAGTTTTTCTCCTTCTCAGGAAGACATATTAAATCTTGGAGAGAAAGACTTATTTCTGCCTACACTCTTTCATTTGCTAAGTGTGATCCTTCATGCATTCTTCTTGTACTTTGTGGTCGTTGCTATACATACTCTAAAACAATGAATTTAAAATCTATTTATGTTCTTGGGAGGATCTTCTTTGATAGGGATTCATTACATAATCCAGTTGATAGACCGATGAAACCTATTCTCCTATGAAGAGGTTTGATTTATTAGGCTAATATAATTGTGCTATTATTTTTTACCATAACATGTATTTTATCTTTTAAAATCTGTTTAAATTAAAGGTTATGGAATGAATTAAGTTTTAAGCAGAGGCCAAAAAGAATAGGACTAGTTCTTTACTTATTATATAATACACATAATTATATAATTAGATATTCTTATATATTATCAAATATTTCTCAAATATTTACATAAATTTATATTCAGTATTATAATTTTGCATCTGCAATAATATTCTAAAGCTGATCTATGACGTTGAGCTAACCAATGTACTGTCAAACATTTATGTCTTTTTCTGATTCTAGTTATTTAAATTATTTTTACTTTTGGTCAAATTAACAGTTTTATTAGTATTAGACCTGCACAAATTTAAGGCCTCTTTCCATGAACTGCTCTATGTCTCTTTTTTAGAGACTAAATCATTAAATATACATAATTCAGCAAAGTGTTATATAACATTATTCATTCTCTTCCCATATTAATTACTTTTATTTAGGCCACTTATTTAGAATTTCACCTGTATTGGCAAAACTATTATTTGTTTTCATCTCTACAGCGAATGCCCAACAGATGCATTAGGAAAATAGGCGAACAGCTGGTAAACAGACTTATTCACTGCCTCAGGGATAACAAAACAATTCACCAAATTCATCTTTCTCTCATTTACTTCACATTATCATAATTTCCAAATCTTCTGCTTTTGGTCTCTAAGGATTTGAGCATATCTAATGTATAATAGAAACTGAACCCAAACTTGTACTCCATCAGTTTTAATATTAGTTAACAGGATTTCTTTCCTTTTACTAAATTTTGTAGTATGCATTCTTGTTTTTTTTTAGTTGTTGAATTTTTAAGAAGTTTGTATAATTGATAAATAAAAGTGCAAATATTTATGGTATATAACATGATGTTTTGATATATGTATACCCTGTAGAATGGCTAAATCAAGCTTATTAACATATCTTTTACCTCATGTACTTAGTATTTTCTGGTGATGAGAACACTTAAAATGTATTAAAATGTGTTCTGGTTTTTTATTGCTTCACCTTCCTTTTCTTTTTAATTACAACTTAAATTTCAAAGACTTACTATTATGAAGGTTGTAAACTATGTATTTCTTTCCTAATATCCTGAATTATACATTTTCAGTATTTAATATCAATATAATTTTAGAATTTTTATTTTTAACTACAGGATCACCCAGACCAAAGTGCAGTGGCATAATCATAGTTCGCTGCAGGCTTGAACTCCTGGGCTCAAGTGATCCTCCCACTTCAGCCTCCTGAGTAGCTAGGACTACAAGTGTGCAACACTATGCCCAGCTGTTTTTTTTTTAATTTTAATTTTTGTAGAGATAGAGTCTCATGTTTCCCAGGAGGGTTTAGAGCTCCTGGGTTAAACCAATCCTCCCACCTCGGCCTCCCAAAGTACTGGGATAATAGGCATGAGCCACCATGCCTGGTCTAACTTCAGAATTTTTAAAATAATGTTATATTAATCTTCTGGGTTTGGATGAAACCAGAATCAGAGAGTTAGAAATACAACGAATGTTGCAACCATTACCAAGTGTTGAGGCAAATGGCAATTTCATTATGCAAAGGAGGAGAAAACCCAGGGTCAGTGGTGTCCATCCAGGACTGAAAACTACATTACAGTTGAGAGATAAAGTGGTACATCAGAACCAAGAGCAACAAGACATCATGATAAGAAAGAGCCACCATTTGTGGGCCCTCATTAGTTCCAGGCCTTACACTCAGGCACTAGATAAGCAGGTAGGATTCCAGAACACTGCTGCTGAAAGTCAGAGCAAGAGATTGTTATGTGAGTGAAGAAAGTTATCAGAAAAGCAACTAGTCAAATGGGACAAAGAGTGCATTCTAATATATACCATATCATTAGAGTTCAGTAACTCACAGAAAGAGATATAACAATACAAATGAATTAGTAAAAAAAAAAAAAAAAACCTGAATATTCTCAGTGTTCTCTTCTTCCTTATCTGGTAGCTTAATTAATCGTTTTCAGAGAGATTTGTCCTAGACTTCCTTCTCAGTTAGTACATTTTCCCTGGGTGAACCTATCCACTCACGTGGTTCCAAAAGTTGATGACTCTAAAACTTACATCTCTGGCTCAGATCCCGCTCTTGCTTTACATACCCAGCTTTCTATTGCCTAGGAAGAATCTGGATGTCTTATAGGCTGCTCAAATTCTCCATGTTCAAAATCTAACTCATCACAACCATTTTCCCTGCATAAAACCTCCTACTCCTGGTTCACTCTCTCAGTGGTGTCACTATTCGGCCGGCTGCTCAAGCCATAAACCTGAGTCATTCTTGACTCCTGTCTCCCTTAAGCCTTTACATTCAATCTATCACCAAGTCCCATCAATAATAGCTTCTAAATATTTATCAAATAATTTGCTTCTCACCATCTCCAATACCCTTTCACTCATCTTAGCAATACTGTCTTTCTTCTGGACTACTGAAAGAAACCTTTTGTATCTGTCTTTGGCCCTCTAGTCTTTCCTCCTCTCTAATACTTTCTCCTCACTGAAGAATGGTTTTTGTACACTGAAAATTTGGTCAATTTATAATTTATTTCCTTTCCTTTCTTTTCTTTTTTTTTTTTTTTTTTTTTGAGATGGAGTCTTGCTCTCTCGCCTAGGCTGGAGTGCAATGGCATGATCTCCACTCACTGCAACCTCTGTCTCTTGGGTTCAAGCGATTCTACTGCCTCAGCCTCCCAAGTAGCTGGGATTACGGGTGCCCGACACCACACCCAGCTAATTTTTGTGTTTTTAGTAGAGACGGGGTTTCACCACATTGGCCAGGCTGGTCTCGAATCCCTGACCTCAGGTGATTCGCCCGCCTCGGCCTCCCGAAGTGCTGGCATTACAGGCATGAGTCACTGTCCCTGGCCTATTTCCTTTCTTAAAATCCTTCAGTAACTCCACATTGCCCTTGGGATAAAATCCAAGGCTCAGAGAGATTTTGACCATATGTACCATTTTGGTCTTATTTTATGTCTCCTGGCACTTCTGTTTTAAGTCATTCAAACCACTTTCATTTGTTTGAATGGGCATCCTATACCTTTCCTCCCAGCCTTTGCACGGGCTCCTCCCTCTCTTTACCTCAATAGCTCCTGGTAATCCCTTAGTTCTCAGTTTAGATATTACCTCCTCCAGAAAGCTTTTCCTGACTCCCAAGTCTGATAAGGTATCCCTTCTCTATTTTCCCTTCACATCTTTTAGTTCCTTCACCACAGCACGTAGCACTGTAACCTTGTACGTTACCTGTTTCCCTCATTATGCTATAAATTTCATGAAGGCAGCAACACTGTTGCCTGCTGACCATTGTATTCCTGCAACTTAGCACAGTGTACAGTACAAAGTAGTTGCTTACAAATGTATTCTAATTAAGGGAAAGAGCGAAGAGACAAGGATTATCAACTTCAGAAGCCATGGCATAATCTGACTAATGTGAAACTTTTGGTATAAATCAATCAATCAAACGCATTAGCTTGAAGGGACTAGAGAAGTCCCTTTGTTCAATCTCCCACTCAATGCTAAAATCCCTATTACCTCATCCCTTAAACAGAGCTCTCTATCCTCTCTATGTGAATACTTTTAAGGACGCATTATTTTGCAAGACAGTTAATCCCATTGATGGCTATATCTATTTTTTTGTCTTTCTCATACTTGAACGTTTTCCTGTTATAACTTTCATCCATTCCTCTGCCTTCTTTCTTTTATCTATGTTCTGTTTTTTTGAGCAACACAAAACGAATCTTTTCCATTTTACATGTAAGAACACGTCCAAGTATTTGAAGGGTGTTGTCATGTGCTTCCTAAACCATTAATCTTTAAGCTTTCATTTGCAATGGAATTGCCTAGGGAGCAGGTTAAATATGAAGATTTCCTGGTCCCATCTTCCAAGACTCGCATTCAATAGGTCTGATATGAATCCTATGAAAACACTTTTTTTTTTTTTTTTTTTGAGATAGAGTCTTGCTTTGTCACCCAGGCTGGAGTGCAGTGGTGTGAACACAGCTTACTGCAGCCTCAAACTCCCGGGCTCCAGCAATCCTCTTGATAGAGACAGGAGGCAGTGAAATTCTGGGCAGAAGAGGGCAGGTCCCTAGCGAGGGCCCCACCTTCAAGCTGCAAAGCCTGATACCGCAGCCCAGAGTGAGAATATATGTCCCTGTTTTCCCTCTCGAATGTTGTCTTTTCCAAAACCATCCATGGCCCATCCTGCCCCCAATCCTGTGCCCCTAAAAACCTCAGGTTCAGCTGACAGAGAGAGGAGAAGCAGCTGGACATCAGAGACTATGGTTGGACGTTGGAGAGAAGCAGTTTGACTTCAGAGGTATAGCTTGACAGCATAGCTTTGAAGAGGAGTATGACAGGGGATAGCTGGACTTCAGGGGAGGATTGCTTTCCTGCCCCATCCCCTTTTCAACTCCCCATCCCACTGAGAGCCACTTGTATCAGCAATAAAATCTCCCCCATTTATCATATTCAGTTTGTTCGTGTGACCTCATTTTTCCTGGATGCTGGACAAGAGCTCAGAGCCACGAGTGTAGATACAAGAGGGCCCACTGAGCTATTAACACTTAAGCTGTCCACAGATGGCAGAGCTAAAAGAGCGCTGACTGTAACACTCCCTCTGGGGCTTTAGGGGTCATAGTCACCCTACTAGATGCTGCCAATAGGTCCTGCAAGCACTCACGCTGGCTCCTGCACCCACTCACCTGCATGCTCCCTCCTGCAAGTGGTGGAGTGCTGCGGGCTGAGTAAGCGAGGCACCCTGTCACGAGGCCCATGAAGGGGTCAGGGAAATATCTTGCTTCACTCCCACCTTAGCCTCCGGAGGAGCTGGGACTACAGGCGTGCATCACCAAGCACAGCTAATTTTTGTATTTTTTTTGTAGAGATAGGGATTCGCCATGTTGTCCAGGCTGGTCTTAGATGCCTGAGCTTAAGCAAGCTGCCCACCTCAGTCTCCCAAAGTGATGGGATTACAGGCGTGAGCCATTGTGCCCAGCAAATACAAAATTTTAAAAAACACTCTAGATCATTTTTATGCAGATAGTCCACAGACTACTTGTCACAAAACACTGCTTAGGTAAAAATACTTGTAAAATTTTTCAATAAACAGTACTTATAAAATTTAATCCTCAAAGTCACTGGATATTTGTATCTATTCTCTTTAGGTGTAGTCCCCACAAGGAAACCAAATATTCAGGTGTATTTTGACTAATTAGAAGTGGACTTAGGATATGATCACATTTAACCTGATTTATGTTCTACTAAAACTATCCACAATTATCTTAACAATTTTTGGTAGACTTGGTCACATTATTTACTCTGTGATTGTGTGTTAACTGAAACCTTTTAGGGCAGGAATGAGTTTCAGGAATGGATGACCCAAAGCTCACAAATAATGTAAGCAAAACAGAAGCAAGACACTCTTCTGTGATAACTTTCATCCACTCCTCTACCTTCTTTCTTTCATCCAAGTTCTGTCTTCTTGAGCAACACAAAACTAATATTTTCATTTCTCCATATAAGAACACTTCCAAATATTTGAAGGATGTCGTCATGTACTTCCTAAATCATTAGTTCTCAAGCTTTAATGTGCAACAGAATTGAATGGGATGTGTGAATGGGATGAGATGACAGTAGATGAAAGTTTATCTGGAGAGGGGTAGCAATATGTAGTATTCCCACCAAAGGCGGCACACAGACTTCTCAGTAACTCCAGTTCCCCTTTCCTGCAGCCCATCAGATTTTTTTACAGCCAACCATGTGCAAGAACTACTGCTCACAGTCACCTATTTATCTTCTCTCTGCAATCAGCAGATTAAAAGTCTGCTTTGCCTCTTATTAGAAATCTAGTAGACCTGCTGTCCATCCTTTTAACCCACAAAAAGAATTAGAATTCTGTAGTCATTCTTCCTTATTCCAAACCCTGCCACACGAGGAGGAGTTGGAACCTTGGCATGCTTCTTTAAAAATGTGTTTGATCTCTGACAGATTACTGAGGGTACCTTGGCATATTTGTGGAGGATGATCTAAAACTCTAAAAATAGCTATAAACACAATTCTTTCACATGCATACAATTTGAATAGGCCTGGAAAGATGCTTTTAAGCTCATAAAAGTGTCATAGAATGTTATGAATTGGCTTTACATGCCTCAATACACCCAGTGTACAGATTAGCACTTTCTGTTACGACACCCAGGCTCTGTGCCTTCTACTCTAAACAGCAGGAAAAATTTATGAGCTAGAAAACCTCTCTTGGATTTGGCCTTAGGGAAGTAAGGAGTGGAATTTTGTTGCTCACAAGGCTAGAGTGTGAGGCTCCCAGGAATCAGGAAGTGGGGGGTGCAGTCACATTAAGTGAAAAAGCAGGATTGCAAATAACAAAACTTTGAAACACAGCAGCTTTACGTTGAATGCAAGGATAGAGAGATGATTGCAACTGTGATGTGGGGAGAGGAGAATTTAGAATGTGGTTTCGAGGAAAAAAAGATCACACTATTGCAGACATTAGGATTAAATGATTTCAATTGTCACACACATACATGTGTGCCTCAAAAAGAGTTGGCATCAGACTCTTTCCAGTGGTACCCAGAAGCCAATTATGAGGTGGTGGTTCTGAGGCTTATGTTGTAGTCACCTTTGCGTTTCTCTATTCATGGAACGAACATTTTTGAGTATCAAATGTGTGCCAGAACACAAATATGAATTTGATACGCCTTTTAGGAGTTTTTGTCCAGGTGAGAAGAAACAAGACAATTAAAAGGATGGTCATATACTATAATACTTTATCTGATAGAGCTAAGCACAGGATGTTTTGAGAACACAGTGAACTGGAGGGAAGCAAACTGATGAGAAGTTGAAGAAAGGCTTTTTGGAGAAGTGATGCCTGAACTGAATCCTGAAAGATGAGTAGGACTTACCTAGAGGGAAGAGTTTGGGAGGTCATTTTAGTCAGGAGGAGCTGCATGGTATGTAAGTATTTCAGCATGGTTAGACTAGATAATAAAGTGCGAAGAAAGTGAATGGTGAGAGATGAGACCACAGAAATAGGCAGGAGCCAAATTTGGAAGACCCTATATGCCTTACCAAAGCAGCTGAACTTTCTCCTACAGGCAACAGGGAAGCTGGTAAGTGACCATTTTTGATAATTCATTCTGGTAGCAGCAATGGAGAATGGAAAGAACCAGAGGCAAGACCAGTGCGGAGGGACTAGTTAAGAGTGGTAATAGTCGAGGACGGAGATGACTGGGGTCTCAACAAAGATAGTAGCATAGGGGATGGCAGCAAGGAGATGGGTTTAAGACTATTGAGAAAGACTTTTGTTGCTGTCCTTGTTTTGTATTGTTTTGATTCAAGGCTTACTTTGACTTGGAAGTCAAAGTAGTTGATGTGGTAGCAGTAGAAAGAGGGCAATGGGATAGTGTGATGCAATATCACAAAAGCTTATTTCAGATAAGATATTTGTGAAAAAGAATTAATTCTGAAAATACTCTTTAAAAATTGCTTTTTTTTTTTTTTTACTCAGCTTGCAAGAGTAATTATTTGCTGAAGATTGGTTGCTTAGCCTATAGGGTTAATAACTCATGTGGTTTAGCATGTTCTAAGAAATTGTTCCGTGGGAATAAGGCAAGTTAGGGTCACAGCGAGGGAGAAAGGCTCAGCCAGCTGTCTCTTTTTCTTCTTTACAGAAGCACAAATACCCTCTAAGAAATCCCACATAAAAGAAGCTTTCCATGCCAGAAGTCTGTTTATTTTGCAAAGGAAGAGTCCAGAAAACCATATGGAATGCAATTGATGATGATATTTAGTTCAGAACGTGCAAGAACAGAATAAATAATAAATTATTAAGACATGATACAGAATCACTGAGAATTAAGTTTAAAATACTTTAAAAAGTTTTTAAAATTATAGATTGATATAATCATTTTAAAATGAATCTTATATAAAACAAAAATCAGAATAGTGTATCGGATTATGAAATGAAGTTATAATGGAAAACAATTATACACAGAACATTGATGAAACTAAATTCTCTATACTAAATAAATTAATCAGGAAGAATTACATGAAACATTATGACTGAATGAGAATAGAAAATATCACAGGCTTAGACTATGTAAATGATATTACATGATTAATCTTTAATATGGATGTGAAAGGTGACATAAACATTAAATTAACACTAGATTGCAATGTTAAGGAAATAAGGGATAGAACTAACAATGTGAGAGAAATAAGTGTCTCATCTGTCTCCACGTCCTGTTGAGTCCTCCCATAAAATACGTCTTAAATTTGTCTCTTAAACATTTCTAATACCACGACCTTAGTCTACCACAATAGTTAATCTCTCCCACTCTACTTAGCCCCATTGAGCATAATGATGCCAGATCCTCTTCGAGAAACTTCATTGATGAATCTAATCTAGTTTCCTCTTTCTGACTTGAAGGTCTTCCATAACTCAGTTCCATTCTACCTGTGTAAGATATTTCCCGTTCTCCCCAAAATTCTCCCTTTGTTCTGAACAAGCCATGCTGCATATTGTCCCTAAAATACTACATGCTCATTTCTGTCTTTGTCCCTTCCTGAGGTGTCATATCCTTTCTGCTTTGCCTGCCCTATCTTCCTTCACGGCTCAGGTCAAGTTCCAATCCCTTCATAAAGATTTCCTTCACTCTCTTACTTCTCTGATTTCCCAATACTATTTTAGATGGAACCACATACTCTCTAGACAATTTAACTATTTAATATAAGCAAGTTTTACTTCTTCAACTACATTGTAAATTCACTAAGGGGATAATAATGCAATATTATCTCAATCATCCCAACTGAGTTTAGGCCATTTTTATTCTAACAGTTTGATACAGTGGATAATGTAGACTATGACATTTGGACCCTAAAGACATTTTGACTTCTCACTTATACATACAAACATTTGGTTCTGAATTACATATCACTGACCCTTTTTGTTGAAGAAGTATATTAAGAGTGAACACAGTTCACTCTTTCTTTTTTTTTTTTTTTTTTTCTTTGAGACAAGAGTCTCTCTCTGTCACCCAGGCTGGAGTGTGGTGGCATGATCTCAGCTCACTGCAACCTCTACCTCCTGGGTTCAAGAGATTCCTATGCCTCAGCCTCCCAAGTAGCTGGGATTACAGGCACACATCATGACACCTGGCTAATTTTTTAATTTTTAGTAGAAATGGGGTTTCACCATGTTGTCTAGGCTGGTCTTGAATTCCTGGCCTTAAGTGATCCACCACCTTGGCCTCCCAAAGTGCTGGGATTACAGATGTGAGTCACCGTGCCCGGCCAGTTCACTCAGTTTAACTCTTCAACCAATTTTCTATTAAGTTGTATAAAGACATTTTAATATTTCTATATTAATTGTTATTTTATGGGAATTTTAATCTTAAACAATCTCTTTCATATTAATTTTACAATGAACATTTATCAACTTTAACATTTTTTTCTGGAGGTGTAATTGACAAAATAAGCTGCACATAATGGAAGGGTACAATGTCCTAAGTTTTGGCATATGTTTACACTCATGCAGCCCACGCTAGGATTAAGATGGTGAATATACACATCACTCCCAAAAGTTTCCTCATAACTCTTTGCAATTTCTCTTCCCATATTTCCACACCCACATTCCTTCCAGGAAACCACTAATTTGGTTTCTGTCAGTATAGATTAGTTTGCATTTTTTAGAGTTTTATGTAAATGGAATAATATATTTGGGTAGATCATATGGTAAGTGTATGTTTCACATTTTAGGAAACTGCCACACTATTTTCCAAAGTGGTCTTACTATTTTACCTTCCCAACAGCAGTATATGAGGATTCCGGTTTCTCCACATCCTTGTCAATATTTGGTAAGGCTAAGGCTAATCCTTTGAATTTTAGCCATTCTAGTAGGTGTGTAGTATTATCTCATGTGGTTTTATTTTTGATTCATTTTTTGTTTTATTTTCGTTTTTGAGACAGGGTCTTGCTCTGTCATCCAGGCTGGTCAGTCTGAAGTGCAGTGATGTGATCATAGCTCATTGTTATAATCTTGACCGCCTGAACTCAAGATATCCTTCTGCCTCAGCCTCCTGAGTAGCTCGAACTACAGGTGTGTGCCACCATGACAGGCTAATTTTTAAATTTTTTGTAGAGATAAGGTCTTGCTATGTTGCCCAGACTGGTCTTGAACTCCTGAACTCAAGTAGTCCTCCTGCCTTAGCCTCCTAAAGCACTGGGGTTACAGGCATTAACCACTGCTCCCAACCTATTTTTCATTTCTTAATGACTAATGATGTTGACGTCATTTTATGTGCTTATTTGTTATTCATGTATTTTCTTTGTTAAAGTATTAAAATCATTTGCTCCTTTTTTATTGGGTTGTTTGTTTTCTTATTATTGTTTGTGACTCATTACTCTGGAGAGTTGTATGCACAGCGTAGATACAAGCCTTTATCTTACACATGATTTGCAAATATTTTTGCTCATTCTGTCATTTGTCTTTTCATTCTCTGAACAGTGTTTTTCAAAGAACAGAGGTTTATTTTTAAAAAGACCAGGACAGCCTGGGGAACATAGCACAACCTCATCTCTACAAACAAACAAACAAAACAAAACAAAACAAAAAAATTCAGCCGGACCTGGTTGTGTGGGGGCCTGTAGTTCCAGCTAGTCAGGAGGCTCAGGTGAGAGGATTGCTTGAGCCCAGGAAGTTGAGGCTGCAGTGAGCTGTGATCATGCCTCTGCACTCTAGCCTGGTGACACAGAGAGACCTTGCCTCAAAAAAAAAAAAAAAAAAAAAAAGGCAGAGGTTTATACTTCTGATGAAGTCCAATTTCATTTTTTTAATGACGTACTTAAGAGATCTTTGCTTAAATCAAGGCCACTAAGAGTTCTTCCTATATTTTAATTTCAGATTTAAGTCTATGATGCATTTGAGATTAGTTTTTACATGTGATGTGAGATACGGATTCAAGTTAGTCTTTTTTTGCATATGGATGTCCAATTCTGCTTAGCGACATTTGTTGAAACTAGCCTTTTTCCCACTGACTTGTCTTTATACCTCTGTCAAAAGCCATTTTTCCATATGTATGAGATTATCTTTGGATTTTCTATTATGTGCCATTGATGGAATTCTCTATCTTTACACCCGTACTACACTGTCTAGATTAGTATAACTTTTTAGTAAGCCTTAAAATCTGGTAGTCTTAGTCTTCCAACTGTGTTCCTTTTTTTCAAATTGTTTTCACTATTCTATATCCTTTGCATTTTCATATGAATTTGAAAATTAGTTTGTCTGTTTCTACAAAAGTGCCTGCCAAATTTTGGGGGCGAACTGGCATCATAGAAATATTGATTCTTCTAATCCATGAAACTGATATAGCTCTTCATTTACTTATGTCTTATTTAATTTCTTTTAGCAATGGTTTGTAGCCTTCAGCATACAAGTTTTTACATTTTTGTGAGATTTATGCCCAAGTATTTTATATTTTTTGATACTATGGTGAAATATATTTATTTTCATTTGAATTTTTAATTGTCTACTGTTAGGGTATAATATGCAATTGATTTTTGTATATTGACTTTCTATGCCAAAACTTTGCTAAACTCGTTTATTTTTTTGTGTAGCTTTTTTGTAGATTCCTTTCGATTTTCTGCACAAATGATCATAGAATCTGCAAATAAAGATAGTATTATGGTTTTACTTCTTTCCAATCTGGATGTCATTTTTTCCTTCCTTCTTTCTTTCCTTCCCTTCTTTTTCTTTCCTTTCATCCTCCCTGCCTTCCTTCTATCTCTTCTTCCTTTTCTTTTCCCCCTTCTTCCCTTCCCTCTCTCTTCAACTCCTTTTTTTTCCTTCTCTTTGCCTTCTTACTCTGGAAACTTCAGTACAATGTTCAATGAGTAGTGAGAGTAGACATCCTTGTCTTATTCCTGATCTTAGAGAGAAAATGTTCAATCTTTCATTACTAAGTTTATTGTTATCCGTAGGTGTTTCACAAATCCTCCTTTTTTTCTGGTTGAAGAAGGACGTTTCCTTCTATTTCTAGTTTACACAGAGTTTTTATTAAAAATAATATTAGACTTTTTTTTTTAAAAAAAGCCTTTTCTGCATTAATTGAGCTGCTCATATGGCTTTTCTTTTTAGTTTGTTTATTGGTGAATCACACTGAATTTTTTTTAATGTTAAACCCTACTGGGTCTTGATGTATTATCCTTTTAATATATTGATACAGTTTGATAAATTTTGTGTTTAGATATTTTGCATCTATATTCACAAAAGTTATCAGTCTATTGTTTTCTTGTAATGTCTTTGTCTTTTTTTATGACAAGGTTGGCCTGCTATAATAAAGTGGTATAATCTCCCTTCTCTTGAGTATCCTGGAAGGACTTGTATAGAATTGGTATTATTTTGTCCTTAAATATTTTGTAGATTTCTCCGGTGAAGCCATCTGGGTCTGGAGTTTTCTTTATGATATGTTTTAAAACTACAAATTCAATTTTTAAAATAGACATAGGGCTCCTCACTCAACCTCTATTTTCTTGAGTGACCTGTTTGTCTTCCAAGGAATTTGTTCATTTAACCTGTTATTAAATTTATTGCCAAAAAGCTATTCATAATATTCTCTTATTATCACTTTAATGTCTGTGGATTCTGTGGTGATGTTCCCTCTTCATTCTTGATATTGGTAATTTGTATCTTCTCACTTTTTATCTTAGTCTGTTTAGAGGTTTTTCAGTTTTACTGATCTAAAAAATCCGTATTTCCTTTCATTGATTTTTCTGTATCAATTCACTTTTCTTTCTCTCTCTCTCTTTCTTTCTTTCTCTCTCTCTTTCTCTCTCTCTTTCTTTCTCTCTCTCTCCTTCCTTCCTTCTTTCCTTCCTTCTTTCTTTCCTTCCTTCCTTCCTTCCTTCCTTCCTTCCTTCCTTCCTTCCTTCCTTCCTTCCTTCCTTCCTTCCTTCCTTTCTTTCTTTCTTTCTTTCTTTCTTTCTTTCTTTCTTTCTTTCTTTCTTTCTTTCTTTCTTTCTTTCTTTCTTTCTTTCTTTCATTTGACAGGGTTTCACTCTATCACCCAGGCTGAGAACAGTGGCACGATTATAACTTATTGCAGCCTTGAATCCTTCCACCTCAGTCTCCTGAGTAGCTTAGACTACGGGCCCCTGCCACTATACTCGGCTAATTTTTTATTTTTTGTAGAGATGGTGGGGGGGTCTCACTATGTTGTCCAGGATGATCTCGAACTCCTGGACACAAGTCATCCTCTAGCCTGTGTCTCAGGATGTATTCCTGACAACTTGGATGAACCTAAAGGACATTATGTGAAATAAGTAAACAAGTTGTCAATGGAATACAATTCAGTTATTGAAAAGAAAGAAATCCTGTCACTTGTTCTTTTTTTAATCACTTGGATGACAGGATTTGATTATTTTTAATAGCTGAATTGTATTCCGTTGTGTATACATACCACATTTTCTTTGTCCATTCATTTGTTGTTGGACACTTAGGTTGATTCCACATCTTGGTTGTTGTGAATAGTTCTACAATAAATATAAGAGTGCAAATACATCTTTGACGTACTGATTTAATTTCCTTTAGGTACAACATACCCAGTAGTAGCAACAGACCCACTATGATCCTATTGGATCACATGGTAGTTCTATTTTTAACTTTTTGAGCAACCTCTATACGGTTTTCCAAATTAGCGGTGCTAATTTACATTCCCACCTACAGTGGTTAAGAGATCTCTTCTTTACACATCCTCACCAGCATTTATCTTTTGTCTTTTTGATAATAGCCATTCTAACTGCAGTGAGGTGATATCTCATTGTGGTTTCAATTTTCATTTCTCTGATGGTTAGTGATGTTGAACATTTTTTCATATACCTGTTGGCCATTTGTATGTCTTCTTTCGAGAAATATCTATTAAGATATTTTGCCTATTTTCTCGTTGGATTATTTGTTTTTATATTTTCTTGCTATTGAGCTGTTTGTTCCTTACATGTTCTGGATATTAACCCCTCGTTAGATGTATTGTATGCAAATATTTTCTATTCTGTGGGTTGCCTGTTTGCTCTGTTGAGTCTTTCCTTTGCTTCACAGAAGCTTTTTAGTATGATGTAATCGTCCATTTTTGGTTTTGTTTCCTGTACTTTTGAGGTCTTATCCAAAAATATCCTTGTCCCGTCCAACGTCTTAAAGTGTTTCTCCTATGTTTTCTTCTAGTAGCTTCATAATTTCAGATCTTAATATTTAAATTTTTAATCCATTTTTAGTTTTTTTAGTATGGTGAGAGATACAGGTTTGGTTTCATTCTTCTGCATATGGATATACAATTTTCCCAGCACCATTTATTGAAGAGACAGTCTTTTCCCCAGTGTGTGTTTTTGGCACCTTTGTTGAAAATCAGTTGGCTGTAAATGCACAGATTTATTTCTGGGCTGTCTATTCTGTTCCATTGTTCTATGTGTCTATTCTTATGCCAATATCATGCTATTTCAGTTATTATAGCTTGGTGATATATTTTGAAACCAGGCACGATTTATTCTTTGACCTATGACTATGTAAAGTATACTATTTAGTTTCCACATATTTGTGAATCCAAAATTTCTTTCTGTTATTGTGGTCAGAGAGTATACTTTATATATTTTCAGTTCTTTTGAATTTATTGAGACATGTTTTATGTCCCAGCATATGGCCTACCTTGCTAAATATTCTGTATGCCTTTGAAAAGATTGTGCACTCTGTTGTTGTATAGAATATTCTATAAATGTCAATTAGGTCAAGTTGGTTTAGTATTGTTCAGGTATTTTATATGGTTACTGATTTTCTTTTATTTTTATTTTTATTTTTTTATTATTGTTATTATTATTATACTTTAAGTTCTAGGGTACATGTGCATACCGTGCAGGTTTGTTACATATGTATACTTGTGCCATGTTGCTGTGCTGCACCCATCAACTCGTCAGCACCCATCAACTCGCCATTTACATCAGGTATAACTCCCAATGCAATCCCTCACCCCTCACCCCTCCCCCCTCCCCATGATAGGCCCCAGTCTTCCCGTTCCATCAATTATTGTGAAAGGGTTATTGCAATCTCTGACTATAATTGTTGATTTCTCTATTGCTCCTTATAGTCCATTGCTGCTTTCTAGATTTTGAAGTTCTGTTTTTCATAAAAATATTGTTGTGTCCTCCTAATGGATTGATCATTTTACCATTGTGAAATGACTTCCTTTATTGCTAGTAATATTCTTTGCTCTGAAATATACTTAGTCTGTTACTAATGTAGCTTTCTTTTGATTAGCATCTTTTTCTATTTTTTTTACTTTTTATCTATTCATGTATTTATATTAAAATGCACTCTTTGTAAGTAGAAAGTAATTAGGTCTTGCGTTCTTATTCAATTTGACCATTTCTGCCTTTTAAATGGGGTTTTATTTACATTTATTAACATTCACATTTAATAATTATTAGTGTGGTTTTGCTTATTACTATCATCTTGCTATTTATTTTCTGTTTCTCCTGCCAGTCTTTTACTTGCTTTTCCCTCTTTTAATGCCTTCTTTTGAATTAAATGTGTATATTTTTACTATTCTATATTATCTTCTTTGTTGGCTTATTAGCTATAACTCATTGTTTTGTTTTTTAGTACTTGCTTTAGGGTTTATAGTATAATTTATCACAGTCTACTTGCAAGTAATATTTTTCCTGTTCACATATATTATAAAAACTTTACATTAGTGCATTTCCAATTTTCCCCTCACAGCCTTTCTGTTGGGGTCAATAAACTTTATCTGTAAGGGGTCAAATAAGTTTTTTCAGCTTTGTGAGCCATACGGTCTCTGTCACTACTCAACTCTGCAATTGTAAAACAAAAGCAATCATAGACAATACGAAGATGAATTAACATGACTATGTGCCAATAGACCTTTATTTACAAAAATGGATGCTGAGCTGGATTTAGCCCACAGACCCCACGGTTTGCTAACCTTTTCTTTTTGCTTTTGTTTTCATACCTTTTACTATCACATCTGTCAGAAACCCATGTTACTTTATCATTATTGTTTTTGAAACAGCCATTTATCTTTTAAAGAAATTTAAATAATAAACATTAAAAATATATATTTACCCATGAAGTTACCATTTCCAGTGTTCTTCATTCTTTTATGTAGATCCATGTTTATGTTTGGTATTATTCTCCTGCTGTCTGAAGCACTTCCTTTAACATTTCTTATAGTATAAGTCTGTTGGTGATGAATACTTTCAACTTTTGTATGTGTGAAAAACATCTCTTTCTTTTATCCTTCATTTTTGAAGGGCTTTTTTAGTGGATATAGAACTCTAGGTTGACAGTTTATACCCTGGTATTTTAAAGATGTTACTCCTCTGTCTTCTTACTTGCATTACTTCTGATATACTGTAATCTTTAGCTTTTTTCTCTGTACATAATGTATCTTTTACTCTGGCTGCTTTTAAGATTTCATCTTTGTCATTGGCTTAGGGCAATTCAATTATGATATGCCTTGGTGCAGTTGTCTTTGCATTTCTTTTGCTTGGAGTTCATTGAGTTTCTTGGATGTGTTGGTTTATCATTTTCATCAAATGGGAAAAATGTTTTTCATTATTTCTTCAAAAACTTTTTTGTAACTTATCTCTCTTGCCTTTTTTTGGCAAGTCTCCAATTACATACATATTAGGCCAGTTGAATACGTCTGTTTGCCCTATTTATTTATTTTTGGTCTTTTTTAAATCTCTGTGTTTCATTTTAAATAGTTTCTATAGCTACGTCTTCATTATCACTAATCTTTTATTCCACAATGTCTAATCTGCAGTTAATCTCACCTTGTTATTTTTCATCTTGGTCATTGTAATTTTTATGTCTAGACTAATCTTTTCTTCCATAGTGCCTAATCTGTAGTTAACCACATCTTGTTATTTTTCACATCTTAGTCATTGCAGTTTTCATGTCTGGATGTTCAGTTGGGTCTTTTTAAAAATCGTGCATGTCTCTACTATAGGTTTTAACATATAGAACACAGTTATAATGACTGTTTATATGTCTATGTTTGGTACTTTTAACATCTGTATCCATTTTAGGTTGTTTTCAATTGATGGATTTTCTCCTTGCCATGGGTCATATTTTTCTGTTCCTTTGTGTATATGGTAATTTGTTCATTGGATGCCAGAAATTGTTAATTTTATCTTTCTGGATATTTTTGTATTGCTATAAAATTATTTAACTGTGTTCACAGTTAAGTTACTTGGAAACTGATCCTTTTAACTCTTACTTTTAAGATTTGTTAGGCCAAACCACAGCTGTGTTTAGTTTAGGGTTAATTATTCCCCACTACTGAGGCAAGATCCTTCTTGGTTCCATACTCAATACCCACGAATTATAAGGTTTTCCAGTCTTGTTTATAGGAATGTGTGCTAATCCCTGCCATGTGTGAGTTCAAAATACTATTACCTTTACTCATTTTGGAGGGCTGTTTCCTGGGCTTTTGGTAGTTTTCTCACATTCTGATGAATATTTAAGATAGACTCTCTGCATATCTCCTGAGTTTTCTGTGTGACTCTCTCCTATCCAGTGAACTATTCTGCAAATTGTAACTGTCTTGGTGTCCATGAAATCTCAAGTTTCTCTCCTAAAATTAGGTTGCCCTCCAGGTTCTGCCTGGATTTCCCCTCCTTGCCTCATGGCCTGAAAACTCTCTTACAGCAATAAGATTGGGCATTTGTAGATCTCACCGCCTTCGTGTTCCATAACTCAGGTGTCACTGTTCTTGTTGCTTGATGTTCGGTGTCTTGAAAACCACTGTCTCATATACTTTGTCTAAGTTTTTGGTTATTTCAAGTGGGAGGGTAAATCCAGTCCCTATTTTTCCATGTTGGCTTACAGCAGAAGAACCAACACTGTTTTTTGGGTCATATATAATATAGTAAAAGTATTAGAAAACTTAACATACCCAGCACTGACAATGTTCTTGCACATATTATTGTTGACAATATAAATTGGTACAAACCTTTTGGAAAGAAACTTGGCAATACTTACTAAAATATTATTATTATTATTTTTGACAGAGTCTGGCTCTGTTGCCCAGGCTGGAGAGCAGTGGGGCGATCTCAGGTCACTCTCTGCCTCCTGGGTTCATGCCATTCTCCTGCCTCAGCCTCCTTAGTAGCTGGGACTATAGGCATCCGCCACCATGTCCAGCTAGTTTTTTTTTTTTTTTTTTTTTTTTTTTGTATTTTTAGTAGAGACGGGGTTTCACCGTGTTAGCCAGGATGATCTCGATCTCCTGACCTCATAATCCGCCCGCCTCGGCCTCCCAAAGTGTTGGGATTACAGGCGTGAGCCACCATGCCCAGCCAATACTTACTAAAATATTTTAAAATATTTCATCCCAGCATTTTGGGAGGCCAAGGTGGGAGGATCATTTGAGCCCACGTGTTTGAGACCAGCCTGGGCAACATGATGAGACCTGTCTCTACAAAAAATAAAAATTAGCCTGGCATGGTAGCATGTGCCTGTGGTCCCCGCTACTTGGGAAGCTGAGGAAGGAGGATAGTTTGAGCCTGGGAGGTCAAGGCTACAGTGAGCTGTGTTCACGTCACTGCACTCTAGCCTGAGCAACAGACCAAGACCCTGTCTCAATAAATAAATAAATAAATAAATATGTGTATGTGTGTGCATATATATATATATATATATATTTCTACTCTATGATTAACTGATCTTCTTGAAATCTAGCATCCAGAAATATAAACAAAAATGCTTTTTCATAATATCTTAATAACAAGGTTATACATAATAAAGGAATATTGGTAAGAACTCAAATAGCCAATCATAAATGCAAGTAGTATATGATTATGTAATATAGGGTAATACATATCATACAGCAGGGGTCCCAAAGCCCTGGGTGACGAACTGGTACTGGGCCACATAACAGGAAGTGAGTGGCTAGTGAGAGAGCAAAGCTTCATCTGTATTTACAGCCTCACCCCATCACTTGCATTACCGTCGGAGCTCTGCCTCCTATCAGATCAGCGGTGGCATTAGATTCTCTTAGGAGTATGAACCCTATTGAGAACTTCGTATGCAAGGGATCTAAGTCATACATTGCTTATGAGAATCTAATGTCCGATGATCTGTCACTGTCTCCCATCACCCCAGATGGGACCATCTAGTTGCAGGAAAACAAGCTCAGGGCTCCCACTGATTCTACATTATGGTAAATTGTGTATTTCATTATATATTACAATGTAATAATAATAGAAATAAAGTTTACAATAAATATAATACGCTTGAATCATCCTGAAACCACCCCCGCCCCTCCCCCGCCCTCCGCAACACCAACTGGTCTGTGGAAAAATTGTATTCCATGAAACCTGTCCCTGGTGTCAAAAAGGTTGAGGATTGCTGTTATATAGTATATGATTATAATATTTCTAAAGAGTATGTCACAATGCAAATAAATGCTTATAATATGTATAAATAAAATAGATAATTAATGAAATAAGAATTTGTGCTAATAGGAAAACCTAGAACCAAATGTATAAAAATATCACCCCCAAATACAACGAAATGGTTGTATTTGGGAGCTGGGTTTATGAGTAAGTTTTCATAATGAAGAAAAAACCTTGAAAAAGGTTGTGATAATCTTAGGTTCATGATACTTTAAAAAAGAAGCCAGTCTATTTAAGTCCATATAAGAAAGTATGTTGATTTGAAGTTTAATGGAAGTTGTTAACGAGCAAACGTAGTAATTTTACTTAAGTTAACCAGGCAGCACTTAGCAATTGGCAATCACTACTACATGGGGATAGCTTGGAAGGAGTAAAGTAACTAAGTATTTTGGGGCTGAGAAAAGACACTAATGCAGATGGATAACTGCCAGGAGTTATAGTGGTTTAGAAACTGGGTTTAGGAGTCAGGCATGCTTCTATTAAAATTTTTGCTTTGCCACTTCTCAGCTGAAACCTGAGATAAATAACTTAATTTCTCTGAACAATCGTTTCCTCACTTACAAAATCGAGACAATAATGATGCCTGTGGCTGGGCGTGGTGTTTCACATCTGTAATCCCAAACTTTGGGAGACCGAGGTGAGAGGATTGCTTGATGTGGCAATCAAAATGTGGTGAATCCCTGTCTGTATAAAAAATACAAAAATTAGCCATGTGGTGGTACAAACCTGTAGTCTCAGCTACTCAGGAGGCTGAGGTGGGAGGATCATTTGAGCCTGGGAGGTCGAGGCTGCAGTGAGCTGTAATTGTGCCGCTGCACTCCAGCCAGAGCAACAGAGCGATATCTTGTCCAAAAAAAAAAAAAAAGCCTGCTTCACAAGACTCTTGTGAAATTAAGAGAGTTAATTTACCTTTAATACTAGCTGTCATTCTTTGAGTACTTACTATGTGCTAGAAGCTCTTTCAGGTGTTGTATTTATATTAACTAATTTTAATCCTCTCAATATTCCTATCAGGTGGGTAGCATTATCATCCCTGTTTTTCAAATGAGGAAACAGACGCAAAGAGAAGATAAGTACTTGCCCAAAACCACATAGTTATTAAGTGGCAGAGGAGTAGAAGCAGAAAGGACTAAATTAGGAAGTTAGTGTAGTAGTCCAGAGAAAATAGTGACTTGAATTGAGGTTACAGCAGTGGAGATGCTAGTAATGTGAACAGAGACTTTATTCCAGTGAACAGTTTGCAAACAGGGGAGATACAGACTTTGGTGTAAAATGAAGGTGTGTTCCAGGGAACAAACAGTTTGTGTGTGTGTTTTTGAGTCAGGGCCTCACTCTGTTGCCCAGGCTGGAGTGCAATGGCACGATCACAGCTCACTGGAGCCTCAAACTCCTGAGCTCACGGGATCCTCCCACCTCAGCCTTTCCAGTAGCTGGGACTACAGGCACATTTAACCATGGCTGGTTAAATTTTTAATTTTTTTGTAGAGATGAAGAGGACCTTGCCCAGGCTGGTCTTGAATTCTTGGGCTCAAGCAATCCTCCTGCCTTGGCCTCCCAAAGTGTTGGGATTGCAGGCATGTGCCACTGCACCTGGCAAGTTTGTGTTTGTTTCTTTATTTTATTATTGTTATTATTTTTAAGTCCCGGGGTACATGTGCAGGACGTGCAGGTTTGATACATAGGTAAACATGTTCCATGGCGGTTTGCTGCCCCTATCACCTAGGTATTAAGCCCAACATGCATTAGCTCTTTTCCCTAATGCTCTCTCCACCCACCCTCTCTCGACAGGCCCCAGTGAGTGTTGTTCCCCTCCCTGTGTCCATGTGTTCTCATTGTTCAACTCCCACTTATAAGTGAGAACACGCAGTGTTTGGTTTTCTGTTCCTGCATTAGTTTGCTGAGGATAACGGCTTCCAGATTCATCCGTGTACCTGCAAGTTTGTGTTATTTTTAAATAATTATTTATTTATTAATTATTATTATTACTTTTTGAGACAAAGTCTTACTCTGTGACACAGGCTGGAGAGCAGTGGCTTGATCATGGCTCACTGACACCTGAAACTCCTGGGCTCAAAGCTATCCTCCTGCCTCAGCCTCCCAAGTAGCTGGGACTACAGGTTCATGCCACCATGTCTGGCTATATTTTTTCTTTTGCAAATGGGGGGGGTCTCACCATGTTGATCAGGCTGGTTTCCAACTCCTGTGCTCAAGTGAACCTCCCACTTTGGTCTCCCAAAGTGCTAGGATAACAGGAAGGAACCACCATGCCTGTGAGTTTGTCTTTTATAGCAAAAATTAAAACCAAGGTTCGAATGAGGTCCATTTATGCAAATGAAGGATTCAAACTTGCTTAGTTCTGATTGGTTGACACAGCCAAGTCCTGATTGGTTGATACAACTGATCCCTGATTGTCCAGGGCAGGTGAATTCTGATTGATTGGTTTCCAAGTTCCAAACTAGAAGTCTGTCAGACTTTTCTTTCAAACAGCTTGGGGAGGGGTGATCTGCCTGCAGTTTATCTTGGCACCAACAATAGGAACTGGTTTGGCTTGACTGTAGAAAGTGAGGTCCTGTGATACCTTTACAACATCTTTCTGAGAACAGAGTAAGTGATGGCTCTCTCATGAGCCATGGCCACCTGGTTCTGTTTTAACTCACTTCAGTTAACCACAAGGAGTCCATTTTGTCTGTTGACTAAGCATACAGGGACATACTGTAACAGAGGTCAAACAGTATGGTGCATTTATGTCTGTAGTTTTGCTACCCTCTCAAAAAGCTATCGCTTACCACCAGTAAAAGAAGCCATTGGAAGCTAAGAAAATTTTAAGCTCCTCTGAAACCTAATAAAAGGTTTTAATATAAGTAGAGGTGTTTAAATAGAAGGTTTTTATTAAGGAGTGCTTAAGATATACAATATAGAAGAAGTAGATGAGTTCATCAAGAAGAACCTAGTTGTTTACGAATTAGTACCTTAGAAATATCTACTCCTTTATTTAATGACTAATGTTAGCTGTTTTAATAAAGATACTTTTAAAACCACAAAAGAGGGGGGAAGTATGTTAGTTTTCTACCTTAATTACACCTGGTAGTGTGAAACATGAGAACATAACAACCAATATATTTTTTCCTACTTTGTGGAATCATACCATAAATGTAGACAATGTACTTAAGCAGAAATAAATATCCTCTTGAAGGTTATCATTGCCAGCCTAAATCTGTAATGTAAGTGAAAGCTGGAATTTCTGACTGCCTCACCAAAACACATTTAAGATATTCTGCAATATTTGCTCACATACTCTCTACTAATATACAAACTAGGGTCATGATGTAGTCCATGGTCAAGAAGAAACAAATCTTGTCACCAAATAGAAAACTTGGATTTTAGGGTCATGTGTGACCCTGTTATGTTTAGTGTCAAGTTTACAGATTTAGACTTTAAAATAAATTTCATCATTCATCAAAACAAAACAAAAGAACCCTTGTGGCTGGGCATGGTGGCTCGCTCCTGTAATCCCAGCACTTTGGGAGTCCAATGTAGTCAGATCGCTTGGGCTCAGGAGTTTGAGACCAGGCTGGGAAACATGGTGAAACCCATCTCTACAAAAATTACAAAAATTAGCCGGGTTTGGTGGCGGGTGCTTGTAGCCCCAGCTGCTTGGGAGGCTAAAGTGGGAGAATGGCTTGAGTCCCGGAGGCAGAGGTTGCAGTGAGCTGCTAGATTGCACTTCTGCACTCCAGCCTGGGTGACAGAGCCAGATCCTGTCTCAAAAAACAAAACAAAACAAAACAAAACCCCTTGTAATTTGGGTGCATTGCCATTAGGAGATGCCTCATAGCAGTCCAACAGAAATTCATAAGTTTAATCAATTGAGGAAGATAAACTAAAAAACCTAAACTTGTAAAGCAGTCAAGTTTACTTGAAGTAAATGCTATACAGAATGGTTAAGATTGAAACAAATTTTAAAGTAAAAAAATATGATTAGACTTTCATAGATGCCCAACTGGATTCTTCAACATTTCATTCCAATCTTCTTTTTTTTCCCTTCTGTTGCCCAGGCTAGAGTGCAGTGGAGCAGCTAGGGCTGACTCAGCCTGGAAGTTCCAGGCTCAAGAGATCCTCCCATCTCAGTCTCCTGAGTAGCTGGGACTACAGGTGCATATCACTGCTCTCGGCTAATTTTTTATTTTTTTATTTTATGTAGAGACAGGGTTTCACTACGTTGCCAGGGCTGGTCTTGAACTCCTGGGCTCAAAGATCTTCTCTCCTTCATCTCCCAACCTGTTAGGATTATGGACATTTTATTATGGGCACTTTATTATGCCTGCTTAGAGGTAGTATGATAATTACTTAGGTTTTACTTTTAGGAATTTGGATTTCGCTTGAAAAGACCCTATTTCATTGTTCCCTCTCCCACAGTGCAAGAAGAGGAAAATATAAAAGACACACTTGTCAAAAAGGGCATATGTCATGGTCTTAGACTGTTTTGTGTTGTTATAACAGAATATCTGAGACTGAGTAATTTTTTTTTAGAGATAGGGTCTCACTATGTTGCCCAGGCTAGTCTCGAACTCCTGGCCTCAAACAACCCTCCCACCTTGGCCTCCCAAAGCACTAGCATTTTAGGCGTGAACTATCGAGTCCAGTTGACACTGGGTAATTTATAAAGAAAAAAGGTTTATTTAGCTCATGGTTTTAGGAGTTGGGAAATATGAGAAGCATGGTGCTGGTATCTGCTTGGCTTCTGGTGAGGGCCAAGTGCTAGGCCAAAACACAGCAGAGAAGGTCAAGGGGAAGTGGTCAGTGGGAAGAAGAGAACCAAACAGGAGGAGGAAAATGGCTTTATAACAATCTGCTCTCTCTGGAACTAATCCAGTCTCAAGAGATCGAAAATGCACTACCAGGAAAACAGAACCAAGACATTCATGAGAGTTCTGCCCCATGACCCAAATACCTCCCAGTAGGCCCCCTACCTCCCAACTCCACCACATTAAGTATCAAACTTCAACATGAGTTTTGGAGGGGGCAGATCATCTACAAAACAGGTGTTTTTCCATGTTTATACATCATAGCATGTTTGTTTCCATGTTTATACATGAAAAGGAGATTTTCCAATGTAATCCTAAGGAAGACTAAAAATCTTCCTCAACATTATGTTTTCTAACTGGACGTAACAAGTTTACAGTAATTTTGTGTGATGTTTTACTTACTTTCCTTTGACCAAGCCACACTAGTAAAATTTAACAATCTCTGTATTTTTACATACTACTCTAATAAGAAAACTCTTCAAAATTTGTAACAGACCAATGTTGTGTACACAAAAACATTTAGGACATATTTTAAAGAAGGATTTGGAACATATATTTTAAATAAATTTCGTGATATCAGGTTAAAATACTAGAAACACAGAGGTCAAAATCTGGGATTGCATTAGAGGCAGTAAGCAGAAACTGGAGTCAGGTTAACTGTTTATAGTGAAAACACAATGATTAGGGGAGGCAGGAACTTGGGGTGAATTGACAAGGCTATAACCTCAACAGTAACACTAAAGGAAGTGCCCATTAGTGCTGGTAGCACAATAGTATGGAAGAATTTAGGAACTGCTCTGCTGTTAACTCATGGTCCACTCAGATAGGTGTCCTATTGGCAGAATGAACTTAGAACCATTGAAAATAATCTTTAATATGCTAGTTACTTAATATAATTATCTCATATAATTCTCACTACAATCCTAAAGATAGCTAATAATGTAATGATCTCTGGTTTATAGATGAGGTATCTGAGACTTTGAGAGGTTAAGTGACTTGTCTAACATCTCACATTTTTAAAATGTCAGGGCAGAGATTCTAACCGAGATGGAAAATAATAGTGCTTGTTGACATCAACTTTGAAGACTAGGTATGTAGTAGCTTCTTTTAAGTAATAGTGATCATTCGTACATTTGTCCAAATGCTTTATGAGTTAATAAACATTAACTTTGGGATTAGTTTGTTAGGATTGGTTAAAGCAGGACAAAGGATTATCTGAAAAGGCAGAATCAAGAACAGATAGGTGAAGGAGGATCAGAGACGCTGTATATAGTATGTGGTAAATTATGCTAAAATACATTAATGTATAATCCTTTACAAGGCCCCATGAAAGAACAGGGATTTTGGAAGAGACTGAAGATCAAGTTACGAGACAGAGGAGGGCCAAGTGAGCTTCCTCCTCCTCCTCATCTCTAATCATTTTGTATGCATTTATCAAGGCTTTCTGTAATTCAAGACTGTGCTGAGATTTGAGTGAGCAGAACTGCATATCTTATTCCAGCTGCAGCTAACTCCAATAGTTTAGTATGGGGTAAAGCAACATGTTTTCTCAGGTTTTTGATACATGTTTTGATTACACCCAACATTTCATTTTTTCCCCTAAAGTTAGCATTTAGTTGAGCTGATGTTTTCAAAAAACATACTACAGAGATTTTCATGTTGTTTTCCTGTGTCTTGATCAAGATTTTTAAAAATTCATAATATACTTTGAGCGATTTAATCTCCAGGTTGGTTGCCTTTTTCTGGATCCTGAGCTAAAACATATCTCACATTTGATTTATTTACAGATTAGTAAGAACATCCTGTACTTTAGCCCAATAATCTTGACCTTTAATAGAATTTGTAGCTTTGGACATTTGGTTGTGCCTTTCTTTCCCCATATATTTATAAGTGTTTGTTTGGAATAGCAGTGAATATAAACTGGTCTGGAATTTCAGAAATCCTCTCTAGAGTTCTTTTGAACAGAAATTACATTTGGAGTCTGCCAGTGATTTAGCAGAGGCTGCATGTTTTGTTCAAAACTCCCCTACTTTCCCCCCGTTCTCCTTGTATATGTCATATAGTTGGTGACTTACCAACATATATTTTGTAAGTTTGGCTTGGATAATGCTGACTGCTGGCTGTAATTCAACCAGTTACCAATGTGTCATTTCAGGGATTGCATTGCAGTGGTAATCAGTGTAAAATATCCTCTAGTATAGACTGAACCAAAAAATTCATGCAATATGTCAGATATGTCTTTACCCACAATTATCAGGACATTTACTAATTTTTTCCTTGGCTTCCTACATTTTGAATGTTATTTATTATTTTAGTTCTTGAAGGAGTAGAGGTGTAGTAAAGAGATTAACACTTATTGAGTGCCCAGTGCTATAGTATTAGTGGCATGGAGAGTTTCTGGCACAGAGTAATTGCTCCTTAAATACTTATTAAATGAATCAATGAATGTCAGGTATGTGCCTGTCACTTTACATGTATGACTTTATTTATTCTTACCACAATCGTATGTGAGGTATGTACTATTTTCCCTCATCTATAAAATGGAAGAATAATAGTACCTACTTTATAAGGTTGTTATGAGGATTGATAGACAATTATATACAAAGCAGTCTCTGGCAAGTAGCAAGCACTTTAAAAATATTATTATTATTATTGTTATTTTCCATTGTTACATATGAAGACACTGAAGTACCGAGCTTTTAAGTCATTTTCCCAAGTATTGCACGGGGAGTTAAAAGTTCAGAATAAATTTCTAAACTTTAGGCCCTCTCTTCTAAATTTTTTGGCCTTGGTGTTCTTGTCAAAGAGCTCTACAACATGTTATTTTGTCTGATTTTAATGTATACATAGCTTACTTAATAAGCGTCCCATTTTCTTACTTAGATTATCTTTCAACCTTTTGAAAAATTATTTTCCTTCTTAAATTTGGCTGTATATGCCTTTTTTCACTGGACAGGTATCCTGATAGGACATATTTTTCCTGGAGTCCAATACATTGTTTTAAATAATTGCGAAAATTCTCATTGACTAATTATTAAAATATTTTCTTTCCTAATCTTTTCTTTAACTAATGAACTTAGTGTTCTTTCTCATTCATCTTAATTCTGAAGTTCTCAATTAATTATGAATTATTAATTAATAATTTGATTTAAGATTAAGGAAGATGAGGTATAAGGTACAACATGCCTTTTTGACACCGGTGTGTTTTAATAATTTATCTCACTTGCTAATTCACTATACAGAGTGTGATTCTCTATTTTCTTTCTTCTGGGTCACGCATGTGGTGAATGCAATTTCTCATGACATAATCATTTTAGTTAACCAGTATAGCCACAAAGCATTTTAGCCAAGTTGTAATTCTTTCCTGTAACCTTTTATAAAGTAGAGCCTATGGCAGATACACTTTTTTGAAGTGGAGATTTCTCTTAAAAAATGAGACTGCTGACACATTGCTCAAATTGAAATGGGTGTAAAAGAGATACATAGGATATTCAATGATAAGTGAATATGTCCAAGCGTTCTGATAATTTTCTTCGTCAACTTTACTGAATACTAGTGAAAAAGATTTGAATGACTGTGATCGAGAGTGGAGAGGGTAGTGGGTAAAGGGATGGCAGTGGCCTAAATGGTTGGGTGATAAACCCGGCTAGATAGTCTGGGGTTAAATTACGGAGGCCTGGACTTTGAACTTTCTTCTCTATGTCCTCTACATTAAAAATATCTTCAGGTTCTGAGAATGAACTCCTAAAATTCAGGATCGATTGGCTTCATAATACCCAGGGTTAAATCTTCAGAATTCCATCTAAAAACAAAATCTGTATTTCAGAAATAAACTTTAAGATTGTTTGATGATCAAAGAGATTTTCATCAGGCAATACTGACACGAGGAGAAGAAACTAGAGATATTTTGGAGATCTTGGCACAACTTCAAAGAGTGATAGAACAGAATGTGGATAACTCTTCCAAGTTTTGGAAGGCAACAGTCTGACTGAGACTTACATACATTGAAACGAGAGGCTTCCTTGAAAACATTTTACAAATCTTTTCCTATTATAGAATTCTAAACTATGGAGAAATCCATATATGCCCCAAACTCAACACAGCACTCATTTCCCTCCCCAAATGATTCCCCAGGGTTTCTCTAACACTGTAAAAGATTCCTGAGGCATTTGCAGTAAGCTTCTCAATAAGCTGCCCCAAAGCCCTTCTAAGTGCTGTTTCTGTATATTCTGAAACGAATCCCTTTCATCCCTAGCTCACATATTTGTTTCTGTTTTGCAGAACGGAAACAGTGAAGCAACTTAGCGATTTGGGGACATACAGCCCAGATGACCTATAGTTCGCCTGATGTCGTTTCGCAAGATTTTGGTACCCAAAGCAGCAGAACCGGGATTTAGCATCCTTCTTCTCATCATACATTTCTTAAAGCAAGCGTTCTGCACTTTCAAACATCATCTTTTCTCTATCCAACACCTCCTCCCAGCCCGCCCCCTGGTTCCTTCCCACTCTCTACCTCGCCCCCCCTGCCCCGCCGCCCGCCCCCAGCCTGCGCATGCGTCCTAAGAACCCCTTACACTCGCGGCACAGGCTGACAGTATTGTCGGGGGCTATTCTCTCTCCCAGGAACATGGCGGCGAGTCAGGGAGGAGGTGGTAACAGTGGGGGCGGCGGTTGTGGTGGAGGTGGAAGTAGCGGTGGCGGTGGCACGGCCGGAGGGGGAGGTGGCGGGGCTGGAGGGGGAGGGGGAGGCGGCGGCGGCGGCGGCGGCGGCGGCGGCGGCGGGGGGACCCTGGTGGTCCCCATCCCGGTACCGACTCTTTTCGGTCAGCCGTTTCCCAACGGGCCGCCGTGGAACCCGGGTAGCCTGCAGCCTCAGCACACCGTGAGGAGCCTGGACCGGGCCCTGGAGGAGGCGGGCAACTCCGGTATCCTGAGCCTCGGTGGTCGGAAGCTCCGAGACTTCCCGGGCAGCGGCTACGACCTGACGGACACCACCCAAGCAGGTGACAGGACTGGGGGAGGGGAAGCTGGCTGTGAAGGAGGAGGTGCGGGAAGTGGGTGGCTGCGTGGCTGCGTTGTTGGACTCTGCAGGTCTGGGCGGGTGCGCGGGGGCTGCCAGACTAACAAAGTCGGGGCAGCCAGTTCTCCTGAACGTGAGGGGCAAAGCAAGCAATCGGGAAGGGGCGGAATGCTGCCTCAAGGATGTATGGAAACTGGTGGGATGTTAGGGGTGAAAGAGCATCATTGTTAAAGCGAGTTTCCCCAGTTTGGGTGGGAGGGAGGCATTGACACCTTCCTTAATGCACTTCTTTCAACTCTCCTCGATCTTCCCATCTTTCCCGGAAAACCAAACCCAACCAAACTAAACCAAACACAAAAATCTTAATCTCTACATATTCCTTAAAGGCATACGTGCCTGAAAGAATGGCATATCCTTTTTCAGAGTACAGCAGCAGGATTGCCATGGCTTTTTTGTGTGGTTTAATCATCCTAGGATATTCTTGACTTCTTTCTTGTCACGTATGCCTTTAAAGACTGAGATTTTTCATTTTCCTGGTGTTGAGAAGGTAGTGGTGGTTAAATCAGTATTTGCTGCAGTGGCAAATTAAATCATCAATCACTTGCATGTCTGCTTACTAGAAGAAAGCTAATCCTTGCTTTGAGTTATCTTAGAGTCTTAATTTTTATAATAGAAAGCCAATAATTTTAAGGGCATTTTTGAGAAAAAATTAACTCCATTCCTTAGGGAGTTGTGGATTAAAGGTTTATCATTTTGGATGAGAAATTGGCTATTGTAATGTTCTTCATATACTCTCTGGTAGTCTTTGTTGTGGCTGGCGTTTTTTGTTAGGAACACACTCTCTTATAAACCAATGCTGGATTATTTTAGATATGTCTTGATTTGATGAAAGTTTTTGTTTTTTTTTTTTTTTTTTTTGCTTTTTGTAATCTTTAAATTTGTTATTTATTTCTGTTTTCATCTGCTTTGCTGAAATCTGGCCAAAATTATTTTAATAGATGTCGTGATTTTGAAACAATATAGTAAGTAAATTCACCCATAATGAGGAGTAGAAAATACCTCTTATTTTCAAAACAAGACAATTTCAGTTGTATTCAGTTTTTAGATCTTAAATCAAGGTATTTGTGTTGGAACAAGGTGGGGAGAGGAGGAAAACCTAAAATTGAAGCTTTCCATCCCGTGATTCTTTTAGGAATTATCCTAAGAACTATGAATGTGTAATCAACCACTGATTTTAGATTTTGTAAAGCATGTTTGCGTTTTTACTCCTTCACTCAGAACAAATTTCCTAAATAATGTGTTCACATATTCATGACTGTTAGCGAGATATTATGCAACTTGGTATGTTCTTCAAAGGCTTCAAGTAAAACAGTTTCAGACTGCATCATTATAGTGATTTTTTTTCTTTTCTTTTTCTTCTTTTTGTTTTTGCTTATTGTTCTTTATAACCTATAAAGGATTCTTCCACCTGCAGGACAAAGTTTAAGCATCCTAGCTTGGCATTCAGGGCTTTCATTGTTAGGCTCCACTTTATTGTTGCAACCTTGTCCCTCAAAATGCTCCCACATAGAATCCTCTCTTCCAACTAGGTCCACTCTCTGTCTTTCAAATATATTTTATGCATTTCTGCCTCATCTTTGTACAAGATCATCTCTATGCCTAGGATTTCCCTCTTTTCTCCATTTATTTAATTTTATTGAAGCCCCAGCTCTTCCAAGAAGTTGTCTGCAACTCCCTTAGTCCACAGGAATCTCCTGTTTCTTTGAATTCCCATGGTACTTATTGTCTTTACCACTTATTTGGCAGTGCTGGCTTTATTTTCTTTTTATATTTCTGTCTTGCTATCCCTGAGAAGAAATAGAGCCTCTTAAAAGGCAGGGCATACACCATATACTTGTTCAGTCTTCTCATTATATATTCCCTTTATTGTATTTGATAATATTTCTCATAAATATGAATATCATCTGATGCAGTTACAGCCTTTGGCTTTTAAACCTTCAGTTGGTTTTCTGAGGCAAGCTTCAACACAAAGCAGAGCCATATCTGTTCATGGTAAACATTCATTCATCATAAGTTTCATTTTACTTTTTCTCTTCAGTTGAATGAGCATTTCTTGTGGGAACATTTCAAAAATCAGAGTAAACCAGATCTTGTGCTGCTCTTTTTTTTCCATTTAAATTAGATATCTTTGGGTGACTCATTTGCCATTTGTTTTTGACAAAATTTAGCCATGACATTTTTAGGGGCAGTATTTTTTAATGTAAAGAGACCACTATTCATTATGTGTAAATGAAAGCAGGTACATTGGAACTGAAGAAAAATAGAGCATGTTTGAGATTATACATACATATGTACATATACACACACATCCATACAGGAACACACATACAGTATATTCTCTATTTGATGAAAATGATCTGATTGGTGATTTTGTTATACTTAAAATGACTCTTAGTGGAATAATGTTTCAGAACCAAACTGATTAGTTAGATAAGCATTCCTTATTGCATTGGGAAGAGACAAGAGAAAGGGAAAATAGCTAAGAAGCGGTTAATGTTAATCTAGGTGAGAGGTGGTGAGAATCTGGGTGAAACAATATTGAATAAGGAGAAATTAATACATTTCAAAATAAGTGGGGAAAGGTTTTTTTACGTTAAGATGAAATAGACACCTGGTTCTCCACCCTGGCTGCACATTACAATTACAAAGGAGATTTTTTGGTTTTTGTTTTTTGTTTTAACCCTGCCTGGATCCTACCCCAGACCAATTAAATCAGAATCTTAGGGGCCAAGGAACTTAAGGAAAAAAAATCTTCCCAGGTAATTCTAATATGTACTCAGGACTGTGAAACCCTAAAATTGTTTATTTTTGAAGCACTCAAGAAATATTTGTTCTTTGAGTGAGTAAGAACATTGATAAAAGTTTAGATATTAACCTTAAAGCCACTTGTCAAGAGAGTCAAAACCAAAACTAGGAACTAAGTACTCAAAAATTGTTTCAGATTGTTTGATAAATTTACATGAAGAAAATGGTGCCCCCCAAACATGTAGCAGCAGAATCTTTTCTCTGCTAACAGGCTTCCTATGAGGGAAAATGTATTTTAGGCAGCTGTTTGCAGAGTTTATCTTTGGTGTCTTTTTACCTCTCTCTGCATTTCTAGTGTCTGTTCTTCACTTGCCCCCTCCCTTTGTCCCCATCACACTTTTCTTCAAACCTTACTCCCCTTACTTTATTGGGATAGAGCTCAGGTAAATGATTATGGCAGCCTGTCTAGGAGATTAACATTTAAAAGGGGGAGTTTGCTAATTTACTTGAATCTCCAATTGGTGATTGGAGATTAATGACCTTTTTGAGTAGATCTCCCTTCCAGATACTCCTTGATTAGAATTTTCACCCACATAAGGACAAAAAACAGCGATCAGAAAGTTGGTAACCCATTTCAGTAAAGTAGCTGACTCTTGCTGTAATGTCTTCTCCGACATGGTCGATTTGACAAGATGAAGGGAAATTGCATAGAACTTTTTGGTCCATCTGGATACTATGATAATTTGTTGACTTGAAAGTGATTTTAATGGTTACCCAAACAAATCCTGAAACCTTGCATAGTTGACTCTGTCACCAGTGCTACAAATAAGTGGATATGTTTCAGCCTATTTGCAGCTGCTCCCTCTGCTTCTTTATACCTGTTTATGTACATGAGCAGTAGGTCTATGAAACAGATTTAGGAATTCTTACATCAGATTGTGCCATGTCCTGGATAATCACGTGTTTTCCTGTAAACCAGGAGTCAACTCTAGTATTTCCTACGTGGCTGGTTCACCTTTTCAACTGTAGGGCATGGTGCATTTTATCAGGTTGTAAAATGGAGCCAGATAAACACAGCATTTCATTTTGTGAGGTGAAGGTCCTCGCAGTGCATTTAGTGGAATGAGCTCATGATTGTGATTTTGTGGCCTTATTCAGATATCTGCTTTGCTTTATTTAATAAATGTCTTCCTGAAAAATCAAATGTGAAGCACATTTTTGACAGTTGATTCATATTTTAATTGCTATAGGTTGAATCTGAATTACTGAACCTTGTTCTGATTTATTGAGTGATAAGTTCTACAGCATAAATAGTTATCCCTTAATTTCTTTCATTTAAAATAAAATGTTATCTTTAATTGAAGGGTACATTCATCATTAAGATAATACCATTTATACAGCTCTTTATACATTTCTAAGTACTTTGATATATATTATCCTATTGTATCCTAATAATAACCCTGTGAGCTTGGCAGAGTACACAGTAATTGCTTGTTGTGGTTGAGAGAGGTTAAGTGATTTGTCCAAAGTTAAATGGTGAGTCTGGCAGAGTGTGTGGGTCAGAGCCTAGGTTTTTCAACTCCAGTGCTATCCTAATGTTATTTCCATTGTAACACATTCTCTCTTTATAAAAATGCAGTTATTAAACACCGTGCCAATAAATAGGCTATTTATTCTGAAAATCCAATGCTTATTTAACTTCATAGGTTATATACCTTTCGTTTGTGGTATGGTGTGTTTTGTTTTGTGTGTATTTGCATAGCTATCATGCCTCTCTTTCTCATGGTTTTAGAATAGATTCATTCAGCATTTATTGAACTCCAACTTTGGAAACATGATTATGGCTAATAGAAAGAGACATAGTTTTTGTACTTAAAGAGTTTATACAATAGTCAAATGTGTACAGTAATATAACCATTAGAAAAGAATTTCATTATAATATATAACAGTATTCAAAATAATATACTTCAACATGCTGTACACATAAGAGATATGGAACTGTGGCATAAGGCTTAATTTTAGAGGGGATTAATTTAGTTTGAGAAAGCTCCTGAAAAGTTAGGTTAGGTATTTGTTGCATGACAGGTATAAGAACAGAAGTGGTTGATTGGGATGTTTTAAAATTGGAGTTAGTGGAATACTTTTGCTTAAGGTTTAAATTTGATATTTCAATTTAGATTATTTGTGATATAAATTCTGAAGCATTTATTTGGCATGAAGGTAGACAAGATCCAGAACCTCATTGAGAACATAAGAAGTAATGCTAGGGACACTTACTACAAATAAAGATAATTGAAGGCTTACAAAATTGATTTGCTGGGAGGTGCCATTTGTTTAAGTTCCTAGGCAACAGTGAAACTTTGCAAAAGAGGCGTATTGTTCTCCCAGCTCAGCCTAGCAGCCCACTCTGTGACATGCCTTAACTGCATAATACCCACCTCCCCATTCTGCAGAGGATAGTTATCGTCATGACCTAGAAAAGGAAATCTTTTAGTTTTCTTTTTTTCTCTACACTTTGAGTGTATTTGGGTGCTTCTTAAAACATTGTAATACTCTTATAATCAGTTATCTGGAAAGTTTCAGAAACGGTTGTCTGCTTCTCGTTTATAGAAAAAAATACCTTACACGCCAGGGAACCATTTAATGTAATTAAAGAAAGCTGTATAAGCCAGTTTAATAACAATGTAAGTTTATGTTTACTCTCACTTTCAACTAGTGCACTCAATCTGCTGAAGGTCAAACTGTAATGTTTAATCTTTACATTTCTCTTGTTTCATGTAAATCAGTAGCATTCCATTAACAGAATACCTGTCAATGGACTGTAATGGATAATTCAACAGTGGATATTTTCTAATATATTTTTATATCAAATTTTTTGAGGAAAAGTTCTTTCCAAATAGGAAAGTAAGTTCTTTCCTTTTCAGAAACACTTGATTCTCTGTAGTCTTTTATAATTTGTGACAGAGAATGTTGTCACTTTATCTTTAAATTAATTGTCTCAGTAGAATATTAGAGATTCAAGGTGACAAGAGACAGGTGTAAGATAACTATGACATAAACTTTTCTTTGAACCATATGGAGACAAACCGATTCTAGAACATTTGTGAATTTGGATTTCACTCAGAAATGGCTTTTTGTTAATGATTTTGTTCCTGAGAATCTAGGGTATAGAGTCTAGAGTTTTTCACTTCTTAAAAAAATAATTGCAATATGTAAATCCTTAGTATTTTGAGCTACTTGGTTGGGCATGTTTATGTCAATGGGAAATAATTACATTTAAAGTATTTGTGAATTAGAAATAGTAAATTAAACATAGATGACTGTGTCCTTAAACTACCTAGTGAGTATATAAGAATGGATTTGTCATATCCATATTTTGTAAAGGTTGTAAAGTTGCTACTTTCAGTGAGGTAATGATTTCATAATGGTTTAAAATAAGAACTCATATACCTATTATTTCCTAGATCAGTAGTTCTCATTGTGGGGAAGTGTAGGGTTAGAGAAGTTGCCTCCAGAGGATATTTTACAGTATCTGGAGACTTATTTTTATTTTTATTTTTTTAAGAGACAAGGCCTTGCTATGTTGCCCTGGCTATGTTGCCTGGGCTGGAATATAGTGGCTGTTCACAGGCTCTAACTCCAGGGCTCAAGTGATCCTCCTGTCTCAGCCTGCTGAGTAGCTTGGACTATAGTCCTACAGCACCACAGCTGGCTGAAGACATTTTTGATTATCACAGTTTGGGGGTTGCTGCTGACATCTGGTGGGTAGAGGCAAGGGATGCTGCCAAGCATCCTACAATGAAAAGGACAGCCCTATACAACAAAGACTTAACTTTTCTAAAATGTCTATGGTGCCAAGGTTGAGAAACCCTGGGTTAGAGTAAGATAAATGGAAAGTGCCGCATAAGTTCAAAGAGGGAGAGATGACATTTGATTGGGTTGTTGCAACAGCAGAGTGGGGCTTTATAAAGAAGTTGGAGGATCGGCCTTTAAAGAGGAGGCATCAGATTTTATAGTTAATTTTAGAGGGAGGAAACTACATGAATGCTGATATCTCAGAGTCTCCTCAAACTCAGTATGTCAAATAATGAACTCTCATTATTCACCCTAGGCCCCTTTGTCACGTAGATCTAAAACCTGGGACGTATTCTCCACTCTTCCCTTTCCCTCACCCTCTATATCTAGTGAGGGACTAAGGCCTGTTGGTCATAACTCTTTGAATAGCTTTCAAATCAGTTTCCTTCCTTTCTATTCTCAGTGTCAATGTTCAGATTCTCTATTCCTCACCTTTAACTGGACCTGTCAGTAGTTTCCTAAATGATCTCTCTGCCTCAAGTTTTCTTCAACTTCAATTAGTTAGCCCTTCACACTGTAGCTAAACCATTCTTTCTAATATGCAAATCTGATTGCAACATGTTACTAAAACAATGTTACTAAAACACCTTCAAGCCAGTAGCCAGTTTTCAAACCATACGTTTCAAAATCTTATTTCCTTATTCCTTGTTTTGAACATTAAAAAAGGTAATACATACACTATGCTTTAACTGTGGATTTTATTAGTTAAAATTAAATTGCTAAGATTCAGCCAAATTGTTATGTAAAACTGTGGTTCATTCTTTTGAATGGCTGTGTTATCTTGCATCATGTGAGTATACCACCTTTATTCACTTTCTCACTGATACCCATTTTCATTCACCCCCTCTTTTTCTCTTGGGAATAGCACTACTGTCAACAATATTATACATGTCTCTTGTACTTGTGCAAGGATTTCTCTTATGTATATACTTGAAAATGGAATTGCTGGGTTGTATGGTATGTCAGTGTTCAAACCGGTTTATAATTTCTGTTTCCATTGACATGTATAGGAGATCCTGTGAATCTATGTGCCCTCCAAAACAGTATTGTCAAATTTAAAAATTTTGGCCAAGTGTGTTTAAAATGGTATTTCGATGAAGTCTTTCTTGATTTACATTCCCCTGATCACCAATGATGTTAACCTTTCTTCACATGTCTGTTGGTCATATGTCTTTCCTGTACCGTGAAATAACTTTTCATTTATTTTGCCCATTTTCTGTTGGTTGGTTGTCCTTTTTTTAAAAAAAAAAAAAAATAGAATTCTATGAGTTTAAAAAAATGCTCCTTATACTAATCATTTGTTTTGTATATTTTGAATATCTTCTTGTTTATAACTTGCCTTTTTGCTTTTTGAGGGGTGTTTTGATGGACAAATTTGTAAATTTTAATACAGCCATGAATTTTATAGTCAATTATTTTTGTGTCCTATTTAAGAACATGTAAAATATATTCATCTACATTTTTTACTAAGAGTTTTAGTTTTGTTTTTGGTATTAAAGTTCTTAATTCATATGGAATCGATTTTTGTATATAGTGTGAGGTGGAGTTCCATGTTGCTGTTTTTACATATGGGTTATCTTTTTTCAGATCCATCCTTACCTATGTTGGGGCTCAGAAAACAATATCCCCAAATGAAGGCCTCAGCAGCAGCCTCAGAAGCAGAAGTTTTGCACTGACCTTGTCCTGCCCTCCTGTCTCTCGGTCCCATTCTTCTCCAAGGCTAACCATAGAAACTAGAATCCCTCTTCCCCAAGGAGGATCCTAGAAGCCAGAACCACTTTTCCTGAAAGCCAGCCATAAGACCTAAAAATAGTACTCGAATTTCCCCTCTGCCTTTCTGTGTAAAAACTGGCCAC
Organism: Macaca fascicularis; assembly: GCF_037993035.2. Classification (NCBI taxonomy): domain Eukaryota; kingdom Metazoa; phylum Chordata; class Mammalia; order Primates; family Cercopithecidae; genus Macaca; species Macaca fascicularis. The sequence continues at coordinate 121,584,754 of NC_088395.1, read as the reverse complement.
AAAGAAATGATCGGACTTAACTTGTTTGACTGTAGGTCTTAAGACCCCCATTCCAGAGAGGGCCATGCCCACAGCCAGAGAAAGAAATACAGGCTCAGAGAGGCCTAGAATAATCTATTTAATAGGTAGACAGGCCTTGCTAGGTTTCCCCACTCAGTCTGTCAGCTTTAGATCATATTATTTTTGTCCAGTCATATTTCTGCACAGCTGGGCTGTCCATACTTTGTTGAACCTAAGTGTAAAATAGGCAATTCCTCTTTTGGGTAATTAATTCTGAGGGCTCCCATATATATACTTTAAATAAACGTATATGCCTTTTCCTCATTTCAGTGATTTTTCAGTGAAATTGTGAAACTTTAGGGGACCAAGGGCCTTGGCTTCTATTCTATATCTACTTCTTTTCTCCTTACTTTACTTTTCTTTCTTTCTTTCTTTCTTTGTTTTTTTCAGGGTCTCGCTGTATTGCCAGGGCTGGAGTACAGTGGCACAATCATGGCTCACTGCAGCCTCAACTTCCCAGGCTCAAGTGATCCTCCCACCTCAGCCCTCCTGAGTAGCTGGGACCACAGGGGTGTGCTACCATACACAGCTAATTTTTGTATTTTTTTGTAGAGACAAGGTTTCACCATGTTGCCCAGACTGGTCTTGAACTTCTGGGCTCAAGTGACCCACCTGCCTCAGCCTCCCAAAGTGCTGGGGTTACAGGGGTGAGCCACTGCACCTGGCCTACTTCTTTTCTTTTTAACACTTTATTGAGAGTTCACAGACCAAAAGTGGACACATTTAAAGTATATTGTTTATTGGTTGTTAGCTGTGCAGCCATCACTATAATTTAGTTTTGGAATATTTTCATCTCCCCTGAAAGAAATCCTGTACAAATAAATCCCTTCCCATTCTCCCTGCCTCCTCCCCAACCAATCAAACCCTACACAACCATTCATCTATTTTCTGTCTCTATAGACTTACCCCAACTGTACATTTGATGTAAATGACTTCATTCAGGATATGACCTTTTGTGATTGGCTTCTTTAATTTACTATGTTTTCAAAGTTCATTTATGTTGTAGCATGTATCAGTATTTCATTCGTTTTCTTTCTGAATAATATTCCATTGTGCATTTTGGTTATCCATTCATCAGTTGATGGATAATTGGATTGTTTACACTTTTTGCATATTATAAATAATGCTGCTATGAACAGTGATATACATGTTTCTTGTGTAGCCATATGTCTTCATTTCTCTTGGTCATATACATAGGAGTGAGATTGCTGGGTCATATGGCGATTCTGTGTTTAACATTTTAAAGAAATATCAGATTGTTTTCCAAAGTGGCCACACCATTTTACATTTCCATCAACAGTATGTGAGAATTCCAATTTCTTTGCATTCTCAACAGCACTTGTTTTTATCTTTTTGTTTATAGCCATCCTAGTGGATGTGAGGCAGTATTTCTTTCCTTTTTTTTTTGAGACAGAGTTTTGCTCTTGTCGCCCAGGCTGGAGTGCAAGGATGCAATCTCGGCTCACTGCACCTCTGCCTCCCGGACTCAAGTGGTTCTCCTGCCTCAGCCTCCTGAGTAACTATGATTACAGGTGTGCGCCACCACGCCTGGCTAATTTTTGTATTTTTTTTTCAGTAGAGATGGGGTTTCACCATGTTCCCAGACTGGTCTTGAACTCCTGATCTCAGGTGATCCACCCACCTCAGCGTCCCAGAGTGTTGGGATTACAGGCGTGAGCCACTGTGCACAGCCTGAGGCAGGATTTCATTGTGGATTTGATTTTACTTTTCCTGATGACTAATGATGTTGAATATCTTTTCATGTGCTTATTGACTATTTGTATATTTTCATAAGCAAAATGACTATTCAGACCCTTTGTCCATTTACTAATTGGGTTGTCTTCATGTCTTCATTACTGAGTTGTAAGAGGTTTTTTTTTTTTTTCTTTCTTTCTTTTAAATTTCTGTATTCAAGTCTCTTAACAGGTGTATCGTTTGCAAATATTTCTTTCCTATTCTGTTCGTTCATCTACTTTGAAACACAAAATTAAAACATACTGATATCACTCATTTTATCTATTTTCTTATGTTGCTTGTGCTTTTTGTGTCATGTCTAAGGAAGCATTGCCTAACCCAGGGTCAGAATGATTTATCCTTATGTATTTTGAGTTTATAGTTTTAGCTCTTTCATTTTTTTACATTTAGCTTCACTGCTTATTTAAGTTGATTTTTCTGTGTCATGTAAGATCAGGGTCCAACTTCATTCTTTTACATGTGGATATCTAGTTTTCCTAGCACCATTTTTTGAAAAGATCATTTTTTTCTTCATCTAATTGTCTTGTCACCCTTGTTTAAAATCAGTTGACCATAAATGTCAAGATTTATTTCTGGGCTCTCAATTGTATTTCATTGATCTCTATTTCTGTTCTTAACCCAATACCACACTGTATTGATTATTGTAGCTGTGTAGTAAATTTGGTAATTGGGAAGTGTGAGTTTTCCAACATTTTTTTTTCAAGATTTTTGGGGCTATTCTGGGGTCCTTGCAGGAATTTCAGGATAAGCCACACAATTTCTTTGGAAAATGCAGAATGCAAGTTGGAATTTTGAAAAGGATTGTGTTGAATCATCAATTTGGGGGAATTTTGCCATCTTATCAATATTAAGTTGTCCAATCCATAAATAGGGGATGTCTTTTCATTTATTTATATCTTCTTTAATTTCTTTTAACATTATTTTGTAGTTTCCTATTTTGTAGTTTTTGATGCTGTTGTAGTTGGAATTTTAAAAATTTAGTTTTTGGATTGTTCATTGCCAGTGTGTAGAAAATACAACTGATTTTTATGAGTGATCATTTATCCTTCAACCTTGCTGAACTTGTTTGTTCTAGTAGTCTTTTAAATGGATTCATTAGGATTTTCTATGTCATGTCATCTGCAAATAGAGATAGTTTTACTTCCTTTCAAATCTGGAGCCTTTTATTTCTGTATCTTGCCTAATTGTCCCTGTTAGAACTTCTAGTTTCAATAATGTTAAGCAGATGCTGTGAAAGTGGACATTTTTCTTTTGTTCTTGAATTTAGGGGGAATATATTCAGTCTTTCACCATTCAATATAATGTTAGCTATGTTTTTTTTTTTTGGTTTTTGGTTTTTCGTAAATGGTCTTTATCAGGTGGAAGAAATTCCCTTTCATACCTGGCTTTTCAAATGTTTTTATCATGAAAGGGTGTTGGATTTTGTCAAAGGCTTTTTCTGTTCTATTGAGTTAATCATATGGTTTTTGTCCTTTGTTGTGTTAACATGGTATATAATATTGTTTGGTTTTTTAATATAAGATGAACCCAGTTTGCGTTCCTGACCTACCTGCACTTCAGTTTAGTCTCATACTGCCTCGGACCTCTATATTCCAGCCTATCAAACTATAATATGTGCTGCTCATTGAAAGTATCATGCTGTTCCATGCCTCAGGGTTTTTTAATTTTTTTTTTCTGTTAATATCCTTCTACTTTCTACCTGGTAAACTCCTGTTGATTCTTTGTATCCCAGATCATGCCTTTGTCTTTTCCCTTACCCCTCATCTTCTACATACAGTGATTACTCTATACCTCTATTATAGCTGCTGTGATTTTGTATTGCAGTGAATATATTTCCTTCACCCTAGTATGCACCATCAATTTAATAACTTTTCTGACAAATAAACACCGCCTCAGTAAATGCATACATAGATTTCAAAAACGTTAGCATTAGAAGAAAATATGCATTGTTGAATTAAAGAAATATGGGTTATTTGTTTGCACTTCCCTTTTTATTGGTTTTAGAGTTATTTGAGTATAGTGACTTTGTCGCCACTCCAATAGCTAGTAGTACAGTGTGTGGTACATAGTAGTTGTTCAGCATATTTTGTTCAATTAAGCCTGCTTCTTGCCATGGGTGCCTTTTTAACCCCCTGCACAATTTGTCCCTTTGCTTTTCCTCTGTGTTTTCCACTTCTTCATAAATATATACCCTGTTCTTCAGGGTATGTATTTGAGCCTCTCATTGTTTTCCTGATTTTTGTTTTTATTGTTTTGTTATTTTTAAAAATGAAAAATTAGAGAAAAGACATACATTGTTATTGCTTCATAAGCAGAGATATGAGTGATTTGAGTATTAAGCTTTAACAGTTTGGAAATTTGCTGTAGTTTTTATATATTCTTATACTATGCCACTAGATATGTTTTTATTTTAGAGTAGCTGGCTGTTTAAAAATATTTAGGTTAGCTATTCATTAAAATTGATTTGAAAGTTCTGTTTATGATGTTAAATAAGTTTGACATTGAAAATACTAAATTACAAAATGTTTTGAGGATTAATATGTTCTTTTAACAAATTTTATTTTGAAAATCATGTTTGTAGATGAAGTCCAGAAAAATTGAGAGATAAATGGACATTTCATGATTAGGTTTAGGAGTTTTCTCAGTAGTATAGCTCTGAATTATTTAAAATTGTGTTTTAGCATGTCTTGGTCTTACTTTGTCCTCTTACTGTCTGCTCTCCACCATTTGCCATGTGCAAAGTTAAGATCCCGGAATCCGCTACCTTTCAGTTACGAAGTTTATCATCCTTAGTAGGATCAGAGCTTAAAGGCACTCACAGCAGCTCTCCATAGTCACTGCTTCTTCTCTTGCAAAAAGCCTCATGAATGACTAAACTTTCTCACATTTATCAATATAATATTGTTGCCTTAAGCATCTTTCCATTGTAGTCCACTGTATACTCTTCTTCTATGTCGTTCTTTTGGAAAGTTTTCCCTATGCCACTGTTCCACTGAAGAAAAATATATGGATGCACCATAACTTATTTAGCCATTCCTCTATCATTAGGTGTTTAAGTTACTGTTTAATATTAATAAACAACCAGGTGCATTTGTGCTCCTGACTTTACATTGCTTTCTCCCCAGAGAAATTTAAACTTCTTTAGGACAGATAATGCATTCTCTGTATAAATTCTCAACAGTGTTTGGTTCGATGCTATGACTCTCTGCAATAGTTTATAATAGATGCTTCTCAAATTTTTAAACTTTAAATTATGGGAAAGAGTGTGATAATTTTATATACTGACTTCTTATACTATTTGTGTGTAGGAGAATGGCTCTGCCATGGCACCTTGGTGATCTTGCATTTTCCCACTTAGGCCACATAGGCATGACTCAACCACAATCTGTCTCAAGTCTTGGGGGAATACTCTGTGATCCTCCTTGGTACATGGTAAGATAGACTTGTGAGGAACTGTCACAAGACCATTTATTATCCACCTCTCTATCTTACAGGAGGCTGCCTCAAGGCAGCTTATTATTTCCCATTTTCATTTTGGTGAGGCATGGGACTTTCCTTCAGGCACAGTTGTGACTATAAAATGACATAGCTGCAGTCTAGAATTGACTCCTCAACAACAGAGCAACCCACTGTGTGTGTTGTCTTTCATTTAGTCCCTCCAGTTTGGGTTTCTCCTGTAGGACTAGGGACATGGGGAGCTGATACCATGCTGATATGCCTTCTCTGTCTGTGTTAGTAATAAACCATCTGAATCCATTTGGTCTTTCTGGCAGCTGCCACCGTGCTGATGTGTAGGGGCTGCTTGACCACTTAATGTAAACAAATGGGATGTTTTTGGACCAGTTTGTGGAATTTGTCATTACTTTTTAATTGGTCAATTTATTCTAAATTGCTTTTAATTTCAGGATTCAGTGGTTAGTGCTTTGCTATCAGATAACTCAAGTAAGGATGGTCCTTGCTCTCTAATACAGTATTATTTTAGGGGGTACAGTATGTAGCTATAAAATTAGTCTTAATCTGAATAAATCAAAGATAAAGCAATTAGTTTTGTTTAGTACAGTGGCTTGCACTTGTTTTTTTTTTTCTCCCTCTCTTCTGAAGGACTACTTTTGTTTTGCAATCGGAAGGCTGCTGAAGTTGTCCTGGAGAGTCAGTTTGATGCAGACCTTTCTCGTATTATATTAGACTTTCCTTTCTCATGCAGTAGAAAGGTACTAACATATCTTAACATGCAAATAAAATGTATATTGTATACACAGATCTACTTCATTTTCTGTGGCTAGTTGACCTTGACTTAGGCAGAAAGATCAAACTGTTACCAGTGGAGGGTGTCCAGGTTCTTGGTGTTTTGAACAAAGAATTGGACAAAGTGCACAAAGCAAGGAAAGAATGAAGCAGCAAAAGCTGAGATTTATCGAAAAGGAAAATACACTTTACAGGGTGGGAGCAGGTTGAGCAGCCTCTCACAGACTCAATACAGAATCTTCTTGGGTCCAAATACCCTGCTAGAGGATTCCCATTGGCCACTTTGTGTTCACGTCATGTAAATGAAGTGATGGCCCCAATCAATCTGATTGGTTGTGGAAAGTGACCGAACAGAGCCTAAAGTGAAGTTACAAAGCTACACTGCTGTGTTAACGAAGACTTGGCCTGCAGTCAGTCTGATTGGTTGCGAAAAACAATCAATCAGAAGCTGAAGTGAAGTTACAAAGTTACACTCCTATGCAAAAGTCTGATTGGTTACAAAAAGCAACCAGTCAGAGATACTTTCTATTTCCCATCTGCCATGCAGAAATAGTGGGGGTTTGCAAAGGGCCTAGTCTCTTGTTCTTTTGTTACTTAGGTGTGGAAAGTTAGGGTTTTCCTTTCAGTTTAGTTCCAGGAAGTCAGCGTGAAATGGCCCTGCCTCCAGATCCTATTCTCCTGCCTCAAAACTAATTGAACATCATCAATTCTGATGTACTAGAGATGGTCAAGATACATGTTTTGCCATTGGTTACTTCATTAATCAGACTAATCATAACAATTCAGATATTAGGGGTTTTTTTTTGCTTTAAAAAACAAGTTACATGAAAGCATGATTTTGTTTAATTAATTACTTTATTTATTTACTTTTTATTTTTTGAGACGGGGGTTCCCTCTGTTGCCCAGGCTGGAGTGCAGTGGTCCAATCTTGGCTCACTGCAACCCCATAAAAAACTGAGCAAAGGATATGAACAGACACTTCTCAAAAGAAGACATTTATGCAGCCAACAAACATAAGAAAAAAAGTTCATCATCACAGGTCATTAGAGAAATGCAGATCAAAACCACAATGAGATACCATCTCATGCCAGTTAGAATGATGATCATTAAAAAGTCACGAAACAACAGATGCTGGGGAGGATGTGGAGAAATAGGAATGCTTTTACACTGTTGGTGGGAGTGTAAATTAGTTCAACCATTGTGGAAGACAGTGTGGCAATTCCTCAAGGATCTAGAACCAGAAATACCATTTGACCCAGCAATCCCATTACTGGTTATATAACCAAAGCATTATAAATCATTCTACTATAAAGACACATGCACACGTATCTTTATTCCAGCACCGTTCACAATAGCAAAGACTTGGAATCAGTCCAAATGTCCATCAGTGATAGACTGGATAAAGAAAATGTGGCACATATATACCATGGAATAGTATATAGCCATAAAAAAGGATGAGTTCATGTCCTTTGCAGGGATATGGATGAAGCTGGAAACCATCATTCTCATCAAACTAACACAGAAACAGAAAACCAAACACCACATATTCTCACTCATAAGTGGGAGTTGAACAATGAGAACACATGGACACAGGGAGGGGAACATCACACACGGGCCTGTTGCGTAGGAAGCCAGGGGAGGGATAGCATTAGGAGAAATACCTAATGTAGATGATGGGTTGATGGATGCAGCAAACCACCATGGCACGTGTATGCCTATGTAACAAACTTGCACATTCTGCACATGTATCCCAGAACTTAAAGTATAATAAAAAATATTTTTATAAGTTTGGGGGTACAAGTGTAGTTTTGTTACATGGATATATTACATAGTGACGAAGTCTGGACTATTAGTGTAACTATCACTCAAATAGTGTACATTGTACCCATTAGGTAATTTCTCACCCCTCAACCCCCTCCTACCCTCCTAAGTTTCTGAGTCTCCAGTGTGTCTTATTCCACTGTCTATGTCCATGTGCACACATTATTTAACTACCACTTATAAGTGAGAACATGTGGTATTTGACTTTCTGTTTATGAGTTATTTCAAATATAATGCCTGTAGTTCCATCCATGTTGCTGCAAAAGACATGATTTTGGCTTGGTACAGTGGCTCATGCCTACAACCCCAACACTCTGGGAGGCTGAGTCAAGAGGATCACTTGAGCTCTGGAGTTTAGGACCAGCCTGGGCAACATAGCAAGACCTTGTCTCTACTAAAAATAAAAAAATTAGTTGGGTGTGGTACCACACACCTGTAATCCCAGCCTAGGGACAGGAGGATTGCTTATGCCCAGAAGATGGAGACTACAGTGGTCTATGATCATGCCACTGCACTCCAGCCTGGGTGACAGAGTGAGACCCTGTCTCAAAAAAAAAGATAAGATTTTGTTATTTTTTTATGGCTGAGTAATATTCCATGGTGTGTGTGTGCATGTGTGTGTATACACATATATGTACGTATACATATATATGCCACTTTTTTTTTTTTTTTTGAGGCGGAGTCTCGATCTGTCACTCAGGCTGGAGTGCAGTGACACGATCTTGGCTCACTGCAACCTCCGCCTCCCAGGGTCAAGCAACTCTCCTGCTTCAGCCTCCTGAGTAGCTGGAATTACAGGTGCCTGCCACCATGCCCAGCTAATTTTTGTACTTTTTTTAGTAAAGACGGGGTTTCACCATTTTGGCCAGGCCATTTTTTAACCAAGTCTTCCATTGATGGACACTTAGCTTGATTCTTTATCTTTGCTATTGTGAATAGTGCTGCAATAAACATATAAGTGCAGGTATCTTTTTAATATAATGATTTCTTTTCTTTCTTTTTTTTTTTTTTCAATTTGAGAGCAGGTACTGTTTATTAACTGACCAGCTTAGAAAAATAATCATGGTAGACATGTTAGCTCATTCTTCTAATTAGCCTGTTGATCTGGTCCTCCCTGTTGCCAGCATCTCCACCTTCTACAAAATGGGTGATCTTTTTCTTCATTCTGCCTCATGGAGAAGATAATTTGAAGAGCCAGAGGAAGTTATTTGCTTCTTTGAAGCATTTTTCAACAGTATAGATCTCATGAATCAGATCCTTCATGCAGATGATGCCATATTTACTAAGAGATTGAGCAATCAAAGCGTTGTCTGTCAAAGCAGTTCACTTCTTAGTGAATTTGCCATAACCACACTTGTAGATGAATTCATTTACTGACTTCAAATTTGGGTACCCCCTATGCAATATATAGCTCTACAATCTTCAGCATGTTAATTGAAGCCTTGTTGAGCTTCACAGAGGTTCCATTGAAGATTTGATGAAGGTGAAGAAGGTGCAACACCTTTCGGACCTTTGGGCTCACACCGTTGATACCTCTGATCCTGATGACAAATGCCAATTTGGGTTCTGCAGGTACATAGAAGTTTCCAGCTTTTCTTGCCATCCTTGCCATTCGAAATTCAGTTCTGTACATCTGCCTATATTCGTTGTGACAGTGCTTCACTTTTTCATAGATAACCTTCCTCCTTGCCTTTCGAAGCATGTTTTGGTCAAACTTCTTTCTCAGGCACTTGATCTTCAGCTCTGCAAAATTCCTTTACTTTTTCTTAAGGGTTTCTGGCACACCAGGAACCTTCTTCATCTTCTCTTCTACACCCTCCATGGTTCCAGTCAGAAAAAGAGGATGATTTCTTTTCTTTTAGGTAGATACTTAGTAGTGGGATTGCTAGATGGAATGGTAGTTCTATTTTTAGTTCTTTGAGAAATCGTCATACTGTTTTCCTCAGGGGTTGTACTAATTTACATTCTCACTAACAATATATAAGTGTTCCCTTTTCTCCATATCCTCATCAACTGTTATTTTTTTACTTTTTAGTAATTGCCATTCTGACTGGTGTAGGGTGGTACATTGGCTGTCTCAAAATTTTGTCTGTTTTAATTTGTACTTCTCTGATGCTTAGTGATGTTGAGTATTTTTACATTTCATATTTTTCATTTTTTCATATTCTTTTTGGCCATTTGTATGTATATAACAAAAATGGTGCTTGCTTATTGTAGAAAATTTGGAAAATAGAAGCATAGGGAAGAAAATACAAATTGCTTCTCATTCCCGCAACCTTAAATAAACATTAATGTTTTGGTATATTTCCTTTATATTCCCAACACTCATCCTCTTGCACATACCTGTAGGTCTTTATAAATTTATGTAGGATCTTTAAAGAAAACTATTGCTGCATTTGGTGTATATAGTTTTACATTTTAAATGTTCTAGTTATTATACTGTGAGCATATTTCCATACTAAGAAATCTAGTCTATAATATGATTTTTAAAGGCTACAGGATATTCCATGTTAAGGATGTAAAAATTGTTTAGCCTTTATCTTATTGTTGGACATTTAAGTTGTTTCTAATTTTTTACTATTTTAAATAATCCTGAAATATGCATATTTTTTACATATTGCTATTAGGTTTCAATCAAAAATTGCTATTAATTGAATTATTGGATCAATGATTATGAACAGTTTTAGGGACCTTGATTCACTTTGCCAAATTGCACTCCAGAAAAGTTACCTCATTTTGTATTCCCACCAATGATGTATGGAAGTGCCTAATTCAAAATAGCCTTGCCAACACCAAGTAATATCTTTAAAAACCTTTACATTTGATTAATGAATTATGGTTTTTTTTTTTTTTTGAGATGAAATCTTGCTCTGTCACCCATGTCACCCAGGCTAGAGTTCAGTGGCACGATCTTGGCTCACTGCAACCTCTGCCTCCTGGGTTCAAGCGATTCTCCTGCCTTAGCCTCCTGGGTAGCTGGGACTACAGGCACACGCCACCTCACTTGGCTAATTTTTTATTTTTATTTTTTGTATTTTTAGTAGAGACGGGGTTTCATCATGTTGGCTAAGCTGGTCTTGAACTCCTGACCTCAAGTGATCCTCCGGCATTGACCACCCAAAGTGCTGAGAATACAGACGTGAGCCACCGCACCTGAACAAATTATGTTATCATAATTTTTACATTTATTTTGATTACAGTGAGGTTGAAGATATTTTCATATGCATCTTGGTCATTGATAGTTTTCATTTTTCAAACTGTTTATGTCCTTGGCCTAGGTTTTATCTATGAGTTGTTGGTATCTTTTTGCTTTTTGATAGACTGAAGTTTTTCCTTCTTTTTATGTAACTTAACCTAGAAATCTTTCATGTGTGAATTCTTTCTTTATATTAACACTTTGAAACTCCTTCCCCATTCTAATATTAGGTGACTAGTCACTATAATGTTTTTCTTAAAGCTTGATTTTCATGTTTATCTTTTTCTTCCATCTGGATTTTATTTTAGTAAAAGTTATGTGATAAAGCAATAGTATTTGTCTTGAAAATATAATTATTCAATAGCTATTTAATAAGTAATACTACATTGATTTGAAATGACAAACATAATAAACTTTATAATGGTCGAAGTATAGTACCATTCTTAAATATCACTTTGATGTTTGAATGCTGTTACAGTGATTCATTAGTCATTATTTCTTGGTGAAACTGGAAAACTTAACTAGAATTTCCTACATATAACTCTGCATAGAGCTGCCCCCCCCCCCCTTCTTTTAAATAAGGTCTTGTCTTTCCACGTGGCTTAATTGTTGCAAGACTCACAGTTCTTTCTTTACTGAGCATGCACGTATCTGCCCTCTGGTTAGCAGCTGTGGCTTCCCCTTGCAATATCTCAATATCTGTTTTTGTTTGCACCTTTCCTTCTCAAAGTGCCTGTGCTCAAAATAAGCCTGCCATTATTGGTTGCTTCAGGTCAGTGAGATCTGCTTGTTATTGTTTATCATAATTGTTAACTTTGAAGCATTTTTTCCCAATGTCTACAAGTTATTTTTTCTCTCTGCTGCACTTGCGGTTAAAATTTTAATTCATGGAGTAGCTTACAAATTCTGTAATCCATACATCTTACTCGTTCAACAAGGTCTCAGTGTTATAGACTGTTCATTATTTTGTCCTGCACAACACCCTTCTAGGGAATACTGAATCAAGAAATCACCTGTCTTTGCAAAGGGCATCTGTTGAAGCAGATGCCAGAGCCATGGGGTTGTCATTTCCCATCAGGCTCCATCCAGTATCAGTCTCTAATGTTTCAAAGACACTTTCCATCCTTGCGTCGATAGACAGCTGTGGTGCCTTCTGTTTTCGTGCTGCTTTTGTTTCTAGCCTTAACAGTTCTTTTAGAAAGAAAAATAGATGAAGAATTGCTAACATTTAAGAACATATTAATCAGATTTTATATACTGTAACTGCTCAACTTTGAGTAATAATATTAATAGTTACCAAAGAATAGAGAAAATTTAATTATTTCTTTTTCATGTTAGGAAATAAGTATCTGAGTTGGTTGATTTTATGCACTCTCCTGGAGACATATTTCTGCTATATATTTTTTATGTTACAAGAAATGAATATAATGGTCTAATTTCCATCATTTTATTTTCTATCTTTATGAACATTACCTATCATTATGTACAAATCGACAATTTTCCCTTCATTTCTATTGATTATTTCTTCTAGGGATTTTAGGTTGTTGCAGAATATTTAGTCATTACCAATTGCTCTGAAATAGTGAGGAATTAAGTGATTTTGGCACTATTTAATAGGTAGTAGTGGATTCAGAAATGCAGTTCAGATCCAGTCTAGTGTTCGTCTCCCCTCTTTTTTAGTCAGTGAGACTTCTGTGAACTTTGTGACATACCCCAAGGATGATGCTGTATTGGTCTAGCCACAAGAGCTTTATATTATAGAAACTACAATTTTAGTAGAACTAAATGGAGGTTTTTCTTTTTGCATTCTTTCACTGAAGTGTTACTATCTAAGCAGGAATTATTTGGTGTTGGAGTGGAGTAAGAATTGATATTACCTAGAGTTGGTGTCTGGTTGAGCTTTTGATTTACCCTAACATCTCATGCTTAATTTATAGTTAATGTTTAATGGAATTTTGTCAAATGGATGATAAAGGCTATTAGTCAAGTCAGGATGCTACCTGGCAAATATGGAGAATGAGGCTTGCAAGGTGAGGATCAGAATTTGCTTGCCTCTGTCACAGACTCTGGAAATGCAGGACCACAGATAATTTGATATTAAGATATTTGAATATTTTACCTTGCATGTTTTCTGTGGTTAGGCTGCAACTTCTAAGCCCTGCTGGAAAAGGAATGGTAATGTTCAAAGACAGTTCACCATGGCTTCGTATTTCTGCACATCTTACAAGTGAGGCACTAACTGCCCTGTGTTCTGAACTGTATTTTCAATGATGTTGGTACAGTGAACAACTTTGCAAGATAAACATACTGTTTGCCTTCAGAACAAAGTGCAGACTGGATGCAGTGGCTCATACCTGTAATCCCAACACTTTAGGAGGCCAAGGCAGGAGGATTGCTTGAGCCCAGGAATTTGAGACCAGCCTGGGCAACATAGCAAGACCCTGTCCCCCTGACCTTTTTTTTTTTTTTTTCTTTTTTTTTCTTTTTTTCTTTTTTTTGAGACAGTGTCTTGCTCTGTTTCCCAGGCTGGAGTGCAGTGGCACACATGGCTCACCACAGCCTCAACCTCCTCAGGCTCAGGTGATCCTCCTGCCTCAGCCTCCCAAGTAGCTGGGACTATAGGTCCATGCCACCACACCCAGCTATTTTTTTGTATTTTTTGTAGAAATGGGGTTTTGCTATGTTGCCCAGGCTGGTCTCAAGCTCCTAGACTCAAGCAATATACCCTCCTCGGCCTCCCAAAGTGTTGGGATTATAGATATGAGCCACTGCTCCCGGCCAGGATCCTGTTTCTTAAAAAAATAGCCAAGCATGGTGGTGCATGCTTGTAGTCCCAGCTACTTAGGAGGCTGAGGCAATAGGACCGCTTTAGTCTGGGAGGTCAAGGCTACAGTGAGCTGTGATCTCACCACTGCACTCCAGCTTGGGCGACAAAGCAAGATACTTTCTTAAAAAGCAAACAAATAAAACAAAAACAAACCAAAGCAAAGGCAGGATGAATTAGATAGTATTTCTCTCCAAAAGCAAAAGACAATCATGCTTAATTAAGTCCAATAAAATAAAGATAATGTCTCCCTTAGAACAAAAGGCAGGCATGCTTACTATGATAAAAGATTTGGGTTCCCTCAGCTCAGGTTCCTTTCCTATAATGTGATAATATTGCATGTGTATGCATCCATCTGGGCCCATCAATGTTGCCCCTATGCGATTTTGGGGAGTAAGGGGAACTGAGCCGAATATGCTGTTCATGCCACTTGCTGTGTTGTGAGCAATAAAGGGCTCTCTCACACAGGAGTCTCATGTCTTCTGCTAGCATCTATACAACAGTGTTAGGCTAACATACTGGCTTACAAGTAGGGTAAAATCTGACCCTTCAGAGTTCTTGACAGGTACTCAGCACAATGATTTTGTCTATAAGATGTTATCCTCCTTTAGACAAAATTTATTTGACTAATTTTATTTAATTCTTGTTTATTGAATTGGTTAAAAATATTGAAAAAGTAATAACAGCCCATCTCTTTAAGTATCCGAGAAAGCTGTGTGTCATCTCAGATGAAACAATTTTGAATTGGTAAATTAGGAACAGCTGAGGGCTTTATAATCGTGTTCGTTATTGTCTGAAACAAAAATTGAACCTAGCAGTAAGATTTACATTCTGCCTCCTATTGCAAGAAGCAATCTTGGTGGTGTGTGTGGATATTGTTAGGAGATTTAGAATTCTTCAGACCCTGGTTTGTGGTTGCAGTGGGACAGAATATTTGAGATGTGGGACAGAAGGTTGCGATAGTGTGTTAGAGGACTGGAAAATCACACATAGAACATAGACTTTGAAGACACATGAGTTTGGAATCCCAGCGCTGTCAGTTATTACTAGTTTTTAATTTTTTTTTAGCTTTGGGAAGGCATGTCATTGAGTGTACCGTTGCTTCATATGTGTATTAGTCTGTTTTCATGCTGCTGATAAAGACATACCCGAGACTGGGCAATTTACAAAAGAAAGAAATTTGTTGGACTTACAGTTCCACGTGGCTGGGGAGGCTTCACAATCGTGGCAGAAGGTGAAAGGCACTTCTCACATGGTGGTAGACAAGAGAACAGAGCTTGTGCAGGGAACCTCCCCTTTTTAAAACCATCAGATCTCATGAAACTTACTATCATGAGAACAGCACAGGAAAGACCTGCCCCTATGATTCAATTATTTTCCATCAGTTCCCTCCCACAACACATGGGAATTCAAGATGAGAGTTGAGTAAGAACACAGCCAAACCATATAATTCTGCCCTTGACCCCTCTCAAATCTCATGTCCTCACATTTCAAAACCAATCATACCTTCCCAACAGTCACACAAAGTCTTAACTCATTTCAGTATTGACTCAAAAGTCCACAGTCCAAAGTCTCATCTGAGACAAGGCAAGACCCTTTTGGCTATGAGCCTGTAAAATCAAAAGCGAGTGAGTTACTTCCTAGATACAATGAGGATACAGGCATCTGGTAAATACAACCATTCCAAATGGGAGAATTTGGCCAAAATGAAGGGGCTACAGGCCCTGTGCAAGTTTGAAATCCAGTGGGGGAGTCAAATCTTGAAGTTCCAAAATGATCTCCTTTGACTCCATGTCTCACATCCAGGTCACGCTGATGCAAGAGGTGGGTTCCTATGGTCTTGGGCAGCTCCGCCCCTGTGGCTTAGCAGGGTACAGCCTCCCTCCTGGCTGCTTTCATAAGCTGGCACCGGGTGTCTGTGGCTTTTCCAGGTGCACGGTGCAAGCTGTCAGTGGATCTACTGTTGTGGGGTCTGGAGAACGGTGGCCCTCTTCTCATAGTTCCACTAGGCAGTGCCCCAGTGGGGACTTTGTGTGGAGGGTCTGACCCCACATTTCCTTTCTGCACTGCCCTAGCAGAGGTTCTCCATGAGGTCCCCACCCCTGCAGCAACGTTCTGCCTGGACATACAGGCATTTCCATACATTCTCTGAAATCTAGGTAGAGATTCCCAAAGCTCAATTCTTGACTTCTGTGCACCCGCAGGCTCAGCACCACATGGAAGCTGCCATGACTTGGGGCTTGCACCCTCTGAAGCCACGGCCCAAGCTGTACCTTGGCCCCTTATAGTCATGCCTGGAGTGGCTGGGACACAGGGCAACAAGTCCCTAGCCTGCACACCGTACAGGGACCCTGGGCCTGGCCCACGAAGCCATTTTTTCATCCTAGGCTTTCAGACCTGTGATGGGATGGGCTGCTGTGAAGACCTCTGACATGCCCTGGAGACATCTTCCCCATTTGCTTGGGGATTAACATTTGGGTCCTGGATACTTATGCAAATTTCTGCAGCCAGCTTGAATTTCTCCTCAGAAAATGGGATTTTCTTTTCTATCACATTGTCAGGGTGCAAATTTTCCAAACTTGTATGCTGTTTCCCTTTTAAAACTGAGTGCTTTTAATGGCACCCAAGTCACCTCTTGAATGCTTTGCTGCCTAGAAATTTCTTCCACCAGATACTCTAAATCATCTCTCTCAAGTTCAAAGTTCCACAAATCTCTCGGGCAGGGGCAAAATGCCACCAGTCTCTTTGCTAAAACATAACAAGAGTGTCACCTTTGCTCCAGTTCCCAACAAGTTCCTCATCTCCATCTGAGATCACCTCAGCCTGGATTTCATTGTCCATATCATTATTAGCATTTTGTTCAAAACCATTCAACAAGTTTCTAGGGAGTTCCAAACTTTCCCACATTTTCCTGTCTTCTTCTGAGCCCTCCAAACTGTTCCAACTTCTGCCTGTTACCCAGTTCCAGAGTCACTTCCACATTTTTGGGTATCTTTTCAGCAGTGCCCCACTCTACTGGTACCAATTTACTGTATTCATCCATTTTCATGCTGCAGATAAAGACATACCCGAGACTGGGCAATTTACAAAAGAAAGAGGTTTATTGGACTTAAACAGTTCCATGTGGCTGAGGAGACCTCACAATCATGGTGGAAGGTAAAAGGCACATCTCACATGGTGGCAGACAAGAGAATAGAGCTTGTGCAGGGAACCTCCCCTTTTTAAAACCATCAGATCTTGTGAGACTTACTCACTATCATAAGAACAGCATGGGCAAGACTTGCCCCTAGGATTCAATTAACTCCCACCGGGTCCCTCCCACAACATGTGGGAATTCAAGATGAGATTTTGGTGGGGACATGGCCAAACCATATCAACATGTTAAATGAGAAACAGTAACTACCTTACAAAATTGTTAAAAGGATTAGAAATAATCTATGCAAAGTGCATGGTATTGTGATCTAGCATATAGGGTGTCTGTGTATAATATTTCCCTCAATTCCACTTAGGTTATTCTTGATGTGAATTTAGAGTTCTGATTTCAAGTTATTTCTCCATTAACTCCCATGTTCCTTCAAGCAGACAATTCTATGGTGATTACTGTAACGATGAAGATGTGTTCAAACAGCACACTTCATTATTAGGAATTTTATCAGAGGTAAAAATCACATGGCCCTCTCCTTAATGTGTCTGTTTAATTTCCCTCTGCTTTCCTCTTATAAGGATACATGTGATGGCATTTTTAGGGCCAGAGGTAAAAGTGTGTCAGGCTTTCAAAT
This sequence comes from Macaca fascicularis, assembly GCF_037993035.2. Lineage (NCBI taxonomy): Eukaryota > Metazoa > Chordata > Mammalia > Primates > Cercopithecidae > Macaca > Macaca fascicularis. Next base: position 121,567,074 of record NC_088395.1, on the reverse strand, counting down.
ATTACCTAGGATTTTTTTAAAAAGGAGAGACTATGGTAATCTATATTATTAAACAGCACTTAAACTCAAGTTTAACAATTTGTGCAAAAAACTCTCTCTACCCATTTGTACACTGAATACGATAAGACTATAATTAGTACAGTATAATAGTATAATTTCTGAAAGTCATTTTGTATATTTGGAAGAAATGGTAGCCAGTGGGCCAGGAATTTCAATGGGCAGCAAGCAGATAGACCAATCTGTGGCTCTGTGGGTGCAGCTTGGGAGACAGCAAACAGATTTCTATTCCATCTGACTCCTCTCCTTCTCTAGTTCCTTGGTCTCTCAAGCTCAAGAGTGATACAGAACATAATTTAGATTGGGTTACTTAAGATTATTGACCAAGGTCTCTAATAGACTCCCAGCAGTTTTACAAGGAATGTCTTGAAGGAAGGCGGGAAACAGTACATAGCAATCTGTCTACTGTTGATTTACTGCCAATACTGGATTTTATGATTAAAAATGAGACAAGAAAAACAGCTCAGTGGTTATAAAGGTGCTTATCCCTTTGGATACTAATTAACTGAGGTATCGATACTGCACAAGAAAAAAATACACAGCTATATAATTAAAAATATTTACAATCATTCTCTTATTAATTCCAATAAACTATCATTATGGTGTGTATTAGTTTCTTGTGCCTGCCATAACAAATTATCACAAACTTAATGATTTAAAAAACAAATTTAGTCACTCACAGGTTTGGAGACTGGAAGTTAGAAGCGAATTTAATTGAGCTAAAATCAAGGTTTTGGCAGGGCTGCACTCTCTATGAGGAGGCTCTAGGGGAGAATCCATTCTTTGCCTCTTCTAGCTTCTGATGGCTACTGGCATTGTGTGGCAGAATTATTCCAGTGGCTCCCTCCTTCTCCACGTGGCCCCCTCTTCAGTCTGTGTAGTTTACCCGCTGCTTTCCTCTTACAAGGATACATGTGATGGCATTTAGAGTCCACATGGATGATGCAGGCTAATCTCATCACAAGATTCTTAATTACGTCTGTAAAAACTTTAGCATATAAGATAACACTTACAGGTTCCAGAATTAGGATCTGATATCTTCAGCCTACGATAGGAAGATAAATACACGTTTTAATGTCCTTTTTTATGTGGAAAAGGTGAAACATTTTTATAATTTTATAATTGTCTTTTCCCAAGTGCTGTTTGTTGCCTAAGAAAGTAGGCTTTGAAATTGTTGTGAAGTGAATCTTCCATGGAGGAATAAATGACCAGTTTTCCAATTTTTATTTATTTTTATTTTTTGAAAAAGACAGGGTCTCACTCTGTCACCCAGGCATGAGTGCAGTGGCATGATCATGGCTCACTGCAGCCTCAACCTCCTGGGCTCAAACCATCCTCCCACCTTAAGAGTAGCTGGAACTACAGGCATGCACCAAGCCCAGCTACTTTTTGTATGTTTTTGTAAAGATAGCGTTTTGCCATATTGCCCAGGCTGGTCTGGAACACTTGGGCTCAAATGATCCCCCAACCTGGCCCTCCCAAAGTGTTGGGATTACAGGCATGTAATCCCAACAGGCCACCAACTACACCCAGCTGGTTTTTTCCCCCAATTTTTAGGTGGAATTTTTATTTATTTAATTTTTTTGCTGGAACTCAATTAAAATACCAGTTTTGCATGTATTTCTCAATTATTTGTTCATTATTAGTCATATTTTTCTAGTTGCCCTAGTGTACATGTTAAGTGATTTTTAATGTTTAAAAAGCTCCTTTATTGTATATCACAAGATAAACATTTTAAATCAGTTTAAATTTTATTCATTGTAGTGATATAAAAGTTAATCTTCACTTTTTTGATGGAAAATATGAGATGCTGTTAGTTTGAGATAGTTCAAGAAATTAAGACACAAATAGTTTTGTGTTATTTCCCATCTTCCTTTCCATGGTTGTATTTTTTTGGCACTGTTACTGTATTTACTCAGTACTTTAAAAAGGACGTTCATAATGATTTAAAATCTGAAACACCTAAGAATTAGATTTTGCCGAGACCAGCTCGGTTGTGCAGACCTTAAACCAGTGGCACTAGAGGAATTGAAGACACACACACAGAAATATAGAGTGTGGAGTGGGAAATCAGGGGTCTTACAACCTTCAGAGCTGAGAACCTTGAACAGAGATTTACCTGTATATTTATTGACAGCAAGCCAGTGATAAGCATTGTTTCTATAGATTATAGATTAGCTAAAAGTATTCCTTGCAGGAAACAAAGGGATGGACTGAAATAAAGGGATGGGTCTGACTAGTTATCTGTGGTAGGAGCATCTCCTTAAGGCACAGTTCGCTCATGCTATTGTTTGTGGTTCAGGAACACCTTTAAGTGGTTTTCCACCCTGGGTGGGCCAGGTATTCCTTGCCCTCATTTCGGCAAGCCCACAACCTTCCAGCGTGGGCTTCATGGCCATCACGAACATGTCACAGTGCTGCAGAGATTTTGTTAATGGCCAGTTTTGGGGCCAGTTCATGGCCAGATTTGGGGGCCTGTTCCCAACAAGATTTATTATTCTTTATTTGATTTAACTCCATTAAATAAGAATAATAATTATAATTTTAAATGGTATTTAGTAAATAAATACATGGAATCATCCAGAAAATAGTTTATGAATGCACATTTAATTAAATTCCCTAAGGGAGCTTATAATGTTACTTTGTAATTTAACTAAATAATCTTTTATTTGAAGGGGAATGAACATAAAAGATTATGAAAAATGTGTAGATTAGTAATGTCTTGATATTATTTAAATCATTAAATTATTCTTGTTATTAATACTGATGGTTTAGTATTTTTTTCTGTCCCTTTTTTGTAGTTTATTTGCTTTTTTCATATGTTATTTTTTCAGAAGTTTTAGGTTTACAAAAAAATTGAGCAGATAGTACAGTTACCCCATACTCCTTTTCTCCAGCTCATAGTTTTCCTATTTTTAGCATCTTATATTTTTGTAATGTGTTTTTACAATTAACGAACCAATATATGGTACACTTGATGATTACGAAAATTGATGAAGCTATACTTTATTATTAAAGTCTATACATTAGGGTTCAGTCTTTGTGTTGTATAGTTGTATGTGTTTTGACAAATGCATGTGTCATGTATGCATCATCACAGTATCACATAGAAGAGTGTAACTGCCCTGAAAATTCTGTGTTCCATGTATTAATCACTCTGTGATATGGTTTAGCTCTGGGTCCCCACCCAAATCTCATATTGAATTGTAACCACCATGTGTTGGGGTAGGGACCTGGTAGGAGGTGATTGGATCATGAGAGTGGTTTCCCCAATACTGTTCTCATGATAGTGAGTTCTTATGAGATCTGATGGTTTATAAGTGTGTAGCATTCTCCTCCTGCCCTCTGCCTTGTGAAGAAGGTGCTTGCTTCTTCTTCACCTTCTGCCATGATTGTGTTTCCTAAGGCCTCCCCAGCCATGCAGAACTGTGTGTCAATTAAACCTCTTTTCGTTATAAATTACCCATTCTCAAGTGGTTTTATATCACAGCGTGAGAATGGACTAATACAGAAAATTGTTACTAAAGAAGTGGGGCATTGCTATAAAGATACTTGAAAATATGGAAGCAACTTTGGAACTGGGTAATGGGCAGAAGTTGGAACAGTTTGGAGGGCTCAGAAGAAGACAGGAATATGATGTGGGAAAATTTGGAACTCCCTAGAGACTTGTTGAATTGTTATGACTAAAATGTGATAGTGATGTGGACAATGAAATCCAGGCTGAGGTCGTCTCAGATGGAGATGAGGAACTTACTGGGAACTGAAGTAAAGGTCACTCTTGCTGTGCTTTAACAAGGAGACTGATGGCATTTTGTTCCCGCCCTAGAGATCTGTGGAACTTTGAACTTAAGAGACATGATTTAGGGTATCTGGCAGAAGAAATTTCTAAGTAGAAAAGCATTCAAGATGTGACCTGGCTGTTTCTGAAAGTGTTCAGTCATATGCATTCACAAAGAGGTGGTCTGACATTGGAACTTAATGTTTAAAAGGGAAGAAAAGCATAAAAGTTTGGAAAATTTAAAGCCTATATGATGGAAAAGAAAAACCGATTTACTGGGAAGTAATTCAAGCCTGCTGCAGAAATTTGCATAAGTAAAAAGGAGCCAAATGTTAATTGTCAAAATCATGGGGAAAATGTCTCCAGGGCATTTCAGAGATCTTCACAACAGCCCTTCCCATCACAGGCCTGGAGGCCTAGGAGGGAAAAATGGTTTCACGAGCTGGGCCCAGGGCCCTACTGCTCTGTGCAGCCTCATGACATGGTGCTCTGTGTCCCAGCCACTCCAGCTTCAGCTGTGGTTAAAAGGGGTCAAGGCACAGCTCATAATGTTGCCTCAGAGGGTGCAAGCCTCAAGCCTTGATGGCCTCCACACGGTGTTCAGCCTGTGGGTGCTTAGAAGACAGGAACTGGGGTTTGGGAACCTCTGCCTAGATTTCAGAAGCTGTATGGTAATGTCTGAATGTCCAGGAAGAAGTCTGCTGCAGGGCGAGAGCCCTCATGGGTAACCTCTACTAGGACAGTGTAGAGGGGAAATGTGGGGTTGGAGACTCACACAGAGTCCCCATTGGGGTACTGCCTAGTGAAGCTGTGAGAAGGTGGCCACTATCCTCCATACCTCCAGACTGACAGCTTGTACCAAGCACTTGGAAAAGCTGCAGGCACTCAATGCTGGCCCCTGAAACTAGCCATGGGGCTATACCCTGAAGACCCACAAGGGTAGAGCTATGCAAGGCCTTGGGAACCCACCCCTTCCATCAGTGTACCCTGGATGTGAGACATGGAGTCAAAGGAGATTATTTTGGAACTTTAAGTTTTAATGACTTCCTCATTGTATTTTGGACTTGCACGGGGCCTGAGGCCCTTTCATTTTGGCCAATTTCTCTCATTTGGAACGTGTGTATTTATACAATGCCTGTACTCCCATTGTATATAGGAAGTAACTAACTTGCTTTTGATTTTACAGACTCATAGGCAGAATGGGACTTGCCTTGTCTCAGATGAGACTTTGGAGTTAGACTTTTGACTTAATGCTGGAATTGGTTAAGACATTTGGGGACTGTTGAGGTGGAATAATTGTATTTTGCAGTGTGATAAGGAAATGAGATTTGGGAAGGGCTGTGACAGAATGATATGGTTTAGCTCTGTGTCCCCACTCAGGTCTCATATCGAATTGTAATCACCATGTGTCAGGGGAGGGACCTGGTGAGAAGTGATTGGGTCATGGGACTGGTTTCCCTCATGCTTTTCTCATGGTAGTGAGTGAGTTCTTACAATATCTGATGGTTTATAATTGTGTAGCGGTTCCCCTGCCCTGCCCCCCATCTTGTGAAGAAGGTGCTTGCTCTTCCTTTGCCTTCTGCCGTGATTGTAAGTTTCCTGAGGCCTGCAAGCTATGTGGACTGTGAGTCAATTAAACCTCTTTTCTTTATAAATTACTCAGTTTCTGGTAGTTCTTTATAGCAGTGTGAAAATGGACTAATACTCTCTTCCTCTTCCCTTATTCCCTCTTTTCCTCCCAAATCCATGGCAACCATTGATCTTTCTACTATCACCATAGTTTTACCCTTCCCAGAATGATATTTACTAGGAATCCTAGCATATGTAGACATTTCAGACTAGCTTCTTTCAAGAAGCAATATATGTTAAGGTCTCTCCATGTCTTTTCATGGCTTGAAAGCTCATTTCCTGGAAGCGATTCCATTGTATGGATATTCCACAGTTTATTCATTCACCTATTGAAAGATGCGTCTTGTTTGTTTCTAAATTTTGGCAATTATGAATAAGGCTGCTATAATTGTTAGTGTGAAGACTTCGTGTAGACATTAGTTTTGAACTGATTTGAGTAAATACCCAGGCTTGCAATTGCTGAATTAAGACCATATTTATCTTTGTAAACGCATACCAGACTGTTTTCCAGTGTGGCTGTTCTTTTTTTTTTTCATTAAAAATTTATTTATATAATTTATGGGGTACAAGTGCGAATTTATTGCATGCATAGTAGTCCAGTTAGGGGATTCAGAGAATCTGTCACCCAAATAACATACATTGTACCCATTAGGTGATTTATTATTATATACCCCTCTCCCAATCTGTCACCCTTCTGAGTCTCCATTGTCTATCACTCTGCTCTCTTTATCTATGTATACACCATTTTTTAGCATTCACTAAAAAATGAGTGAGTGAGAACATGTGATATTTGTCTTTCTGTGTCTGGTTTGTTTCACTTAAGATAATGACCTTCAGTTCTATCCATGTTGTTGCAAAAGACCAATGCTTTGGCTATTTGGACTCTTTTTTGGTTCTATATGAATTTTATGATTTTTTTTTCTAATTCTGTGAAAAAATGGTGTTGGTATTTTGGTAGGGATTGCATTGAACCTGTAGATTGCTTTGGGTAGTATGGTCATTTTAACAATATTAATTCTTCTGATCCATCAGCATGAGATATCTTTCCATTTGTTTTTGTCATCTTCAATTTCTTTCATCTGTGTTTTATAGTTTTCCTTGTAGAGATCTTTCACCTCTTTGGTTAAATTTATTCCTAGGTATTTTATTTTTTTGGTAGGTATGGTAAATAGGATTGACTTCTTGATTTCATTCTCAGTGAGATCATTATTGGTATATAGAAATGCTACTGTGTTTTATATGTTAATTTTTGTATCCTGAAACTTTATCAAATCTAAGAGTTTTTTTGGTGGAGTCTTTAGGGTTTTCTAGATATAAGATCATATCGTCAGCAATCAGCGATACTTTGACTTCCTTCTTTCTGATTTGGATGTGTTTTATTTCTTTCTCTTGCCCAGTTGCTCTGGCTAGGACTTTCAGTACTATATTCAATAACAGTGGTGAAAGTGGGCATCTTTGTCTTGTTGTAGATCTTAGAGGGAAGGCCTTCAGCTTTTCCCCATTCAGTATGATATGTGGGTTTGTTGTATGGTATGTGGGTTGTAGGTATGATATGTGTGTTTGTTGTATATGGCCTTTATTTTTTTGAGGTATGTTCCTTCTATGCCTCGTTTGTTGAGGGGTTTTATCATGACCGGAAGCTTAATTTTATCAAATGCTTTTTCTGCATCTATTGAGATGATCATATGTTTTTTGTCCTTAATTCTGTTTATGTGATATATCACATTTATTAATTTGCATATACTCAACCATCTTTCTATCCTTGGTGTAAAACCCACTTGGTCATGGTGTATGATATGGTTTGGCTCTGTGTCCCCACCAAAATCTCATCTTATAGCTGCCATAATTCCCACGTATTGTGGAAGGGATCCGGTGGGAGATGGTTGAATCATGGGGGTGGGTCATTCCCGTGCTGTTCTTGTGACAGTGAATGAGTCTCATGACATCTGATGGTTTCAAAAATGGGAGTTTCCCTACACAAGCTCTTTGTCTGCTATCATTCATGTAAGATGTGACTTGCTCCTCCTTGCCTTCCACCATGATTGTGAGGCCTCCCCAGCCATGTGGAACTGTAAGTCCTATAAACCTCTTTCTTTTGTAAATTGCCTAGTCTCAGGCATGTCTTTATCAGCAGCATGAGAATGAACTGATACAGTGCATTATCTTTTTGATGTCCTGTATTCAATTTACTAGTATTTTGTTGAGGATTCTTGCATGAATGTTCATCAGGGATGTTGGTCTGCTGTTTGCCTTTTTTGGTTGTTGTGTCCTTGTCCAGTTTTGGTATTAGGGTGAGAGCGACCTCATGGAATGAATTAGGGAGAATACTCTCCTCTTCAATTTTTTGGAACAGTTTCAGGAGGAGTGGTATTACTTCTTTTTATATTTGATAGAATTTGGCTGTGAATCCCTCAGCCAAGCTCCGTCAACAATCCCTGAGCTTGTCTTTGTCGGGAATTTTTTTTTTTTTTTACTACTGATTCAATGTTGCTGTTCATTATTGGCCTGTTTAGATTTTCTATTTCTTCCTTGTTCAATCTTGGTAGGTTGTGTGTTTCCAGGAATTTATCTCTTTCCTTTAGGTTTTCTTGTTTGTGAGTATATAGTTGTTCATAATAGTTTCTGATGTTCTATTGTGTTTCTGTGGTATCAGTTGTAATGTTTCCTTTTTTATTTCTCATTGTGTTTATTTGATTCATCTCTCTTCTAGGTTAGTCTAGCTACTGGTTTATCAGTTTTATTTATCTTTTTGCAGAATCAACTGTTTTTTTTAATACTTTGTATCTTTTTTTGGTCTCTATTTCATTTCATTTCATTTCATTCATACTGTGATCTTTGTTATTTCAAATTCTGCTAGTTTTGAGTGTGGTTTGTTCTTGATTTTCTAGTTTTTTGAGATGCACTGTTAGGTTGATAATTTATAATCTTTTTTTTAAATAATAGGCATTTAATGCTATAAATTTCCCTCTTACCACTGCTTTTGCTATGTCCCACAGGTTTTGGTTTGTTGTGTTTACATTTTCATTTGTTTCAAAAAATTTTTAATCTTTTGTATTAATTTCTTCTTTGATCCAGTGATTGTTCAGGAGCTTGTGTAATATCCATGTGTTTGTATAGTTTCTGAAGTTCCTTTTTGTATTGATTTCTATCCACTGTGGTATGAGAAAATAATTGGGCCGGGCGCGGTGGCTCAAGCCTGTAATCCCAGCACTTTGGGAGGCCGAGGCGGGCGGATCAAAAGGTCAGGAGATCGAGACCACAGTGAAACCCCGTCTCTACTAAAAATACAAAAAATTAGCCGGGCGCGGTGGCGGGCGCCTGTAGTCCCAGCTACTCAGGAGGCTGAGGCAGGAGAATGGCGGGTACCCGGGAGGCGGAGCTTGCAGTGAGCCGAGATCGCGCCACTGCACTCCAGCCTGGGCAACAGCGTGAGACTCCGTCTCAAAAAAAAAAAAAAAAAAGAAAAAAAAAAAGAAAATAATTGATAGGATTTCATTTTTAAACATTTGTTGATACTTGCTTTATGGCCTAACATGTGATTTATCTTGGAGAATGTTCCATGCGCTCATTGAAAGAGTGTATATTCTGCAGTTGTTGGGCAGAATATTCTGTAAATTTGTTAGGTCCGTTTGGTGTAAAGTCCAATTTACATCTAATGTTTCTTTGTTGGTTTCCTGTCTAGATGATCAGTCTGATGCTGTTAGTGGTGCATTGAAGTCTCCCACCGTTATTGTATCTCTCTCTCTCTTTAGGCCTAGTGATATTTGTTTTATGGATCTGGGTGCTCCAGTGCTGGGTGCATATAAATTTAAAATTGTTATAACCTCTTGCCAAATTGATCCCTTTATTATAGAATGACGTTCTTTGTCTTTTTTTAACCGTCTTTTATTTAATATCTGATTTAATTGATGCAAGTACAGCTAGGGCTGCTCACTTTTGGAATTTGTTTGTGTGGACTGTCTTTCTACTCCTTTACTTTTGGTCTATATGTGTCTTTACAAGTAATGTGAGTTTCTCGTAAGCATCATATAGTTGGATTATATTTTTAAAATCTATTTTGCCAATCTGTTTCTTTTAAAGGGCATTTAATTCATTTATTTTCAAGGTTTATATTGATATGTGAGGGTTTGTTCTTGTCATATTGTTAATCATTTTCCAGTTTTATAAATTCTCTGTTTTTTTCTTGGAATGTTTGTCTTTGTGGTTTGGTGGAATTCTGTAGTGGTGCCATTTGATTTCTTTTTCTTCCTCCTTTGTGTGATTGCTTTACCAGTGAGTTTTATACTTTTGTGTGTTTTCATGATGATGAATATCACTTTTACTTCCAAGTTTAGGACTTCTTTGAGCATTTCTTGTAGGGCCAGTTTAGTGGCGATGAATTCCTCAGTATTTGCATGTTTGGGAAAGACTTCATTTCTTCTTATTTATGAAGCTTATTGCTGGATATTGAGTTCTTGGCTGACAGTCTTGTTTTTTTTGTTTTGTTTTTTTTTTTTATCAGCACTTTTAATATGTCATTCCCTTCTCTTCTGGCTTTTAAGGTTTCTGGTGAGAAGTCTCATGTTAGTCTCATGGAGTTTCCTTATGTAGGTGATTTTTTTTTTATTTCAGCACTTTTAATATGTCATTCCCTTCTCTTCTGGCTTTTAAGGGTTCTGGTGAGAAGTCTCATGTTAGTCTCATGGAGTTTCCTTATGTAGGTGATAGGGTGCTTTTCTCTTGATGATTTTATTTTATTTTTTTTCTGTCAAGCTGTTCTTTATCTCAGGAAGAGGGCAGGGCAGGGGGCTCAGTCTTTCTTAGCAGTAATTTTCCTCATGGTGGCCAGGACATTGCTCAGCTCCTCTCGTTTCCTCTTGGTGAGGATGTGTGTCCCCACCCTTTTCTTGATGAACTTGAGGGCCTGTTTGTCCTTGGAGACCTTCAGTAACTCCTTGATTCGCCGCTCGTATGGGGTGAAGCCACACACCTCTCGGGTCATGCTCCGCACACACTTGGTATGTTTGGTCAGGCGCCCGAGGCTACGACTGTGTCTGGGCTTGCTCACATTCTTGGTCACCTTGTGGCCTTTGTTGAGGCCCGCAACCATAGTGTAGCACAGAGCCATTGCTGCTGCTCTCCAGTGGTGGCTGTGGTTAAAGGCTGTCTTGCTGATTTTAGAATTCTTTTTACGTTAGACAATCTGATTATAATATGCTGTGGCAAACTCCTTTTTGCATTGTGTTTTCCTTGGGATCACTGAGTCTCCTGTGTCTGGATGTCTAAATCTTGCTATACTTGGAAAAGTTTCATTTCTTATTTTGTTAAATAGGCTTTCTAAGCCTTTTAATCTCTCATCTCTCTCAGGAATACCAATAATTTGTAAGTTTGGTCATTTTATGTAGTCTCAAATGGCACATGTATACCTATGTAGCAAACCTGCATGTTCTCCATGTGGATCCCAGAACTTAAAGTCTAATAAAAAAATAAATAAATGAAAGTAATAAGCAAGTTCAAAAAAAAAAAAGAAAAAAGCTTTGTTTATTCTTTTTCTTTATTTCTGTCTGACTGGATTATTTCAAAAGACCTGTCTTCAAGTTCTGAAATTCTTTCTTCTGCTTGATCTAGTATTTCAAATGTATTTTGTATTTCCTTCAATGAATCTTTTAGTTTCAGAATTTGTGTGTGTATGTGTGTGTGTGTGTATGTATGTATGTGTGTGTGGGGAGGGGGGGAGAGAGAGACTTGTTCTGTTGCCCAGGCTGGAGTGTAGTGGTATGATCATAGCTCAGTATGACCTCAAACTTTTGGACTCAAGTGATCCTCCTGCCTCAGCTTCCTGAGTAGTTGGGATTTACAAGCATGTGCCAACATGCCTAGCTAATGTTTGTATTTTTAGTAGAGACAGGTTCTCGCTATGTTGCCGAAACTGGTCCTAAACACCTGGGTTCAAGCAGTCCTCTTACCTTGGCCTCCCAAAGTGCTGAGATTATAGGCGTTAGCCACTGTACTCGGCCTTTTTATCTTTTAAAGATATTTATCTCCATGTTAAAAGGTTTTATTTGTATTCTGAATTGATTTTTTGAGTTCTTTGTATTGGTTTTTAGATTTCTCTGGCATCTCATTGAGCTTCTTTAAAATCAGTATTTTGAATTCTTTATCTGGGATTTGAGGATTTTTTTTTCTTTTTTGGTTAGGATCTATTGCTGGAGAATTACTGCATTCATTTGAGGCCATCATATTACCTAGCTTTTTCATGTTTTCTGTATCTTTATGTTGGTTTCTGCTCATCTGGCTTCGTAGTTACATCTTCTTTTTTAAAAAATGACTTTCATGTGGATGGGGGACTTTTTTCTTGAAGATGTGACAATGATGTTAGTTGGGTAAGGCCGTCTGGCTTTGCTTTCAGGTGCATGCAGTAGTGAAGACTGTGTATAATTTATATGGCTATCTTCATTGTGGTAATGTGTGGTTCTTGGCGGGGCCTGTGGTGAAGTTGTGCTTGTGACTTGAGTGCCTGATGGGCCCATCATCAGGTTTTAATGGTAGCAGAAGTGTGCCAAGTATGTCTGTCCTTGTGACCTGGGACAGCATATGCTGGCTCCTGTGTTGGCAGTTTCCAGGCAGGCTAATGTTTGGGCATCTGGGTGGCTTTCTCAGATGCCAGTTTTAGTAGCAGTATACCAGGCATATAAGAAGGCTCTCGAGCTCCCGAGCAGCTAGGGTAGTGAGGGTGATAGACGTAGCAGTGGTGGTGAGATGCTCTCCTTGTTCCCTTGCACTGTGCTCTTGTGCTGGAAGTGGTTGCAACAGGCTGTGCAAACTGGCTTCTAGGTCAGAGGTGGTGCTTGCAGGTAAGAACCAGCTGAGACTGTAGAAGTAGGGTGTTTATGCTCAGTCTCTGTCCCCTAGAAGTGCTCATGTGCCCCAGGTGGTGGATTGGGTTGTGGAACACCCAGAACCTGGCCCCCCCCCCCCACCAGTTTGTGTTGGCATAGGGTTAGGGGGGTGAAGCTGGGTGGATCCAGACTGGGCAAGCTTGTACTCAACACCTCCCAATGGCAAGTGCATGCATGAACTATGATGTGGGGGTAGGGCAGGCAGTGTAGTCCTCACGCCTCTGGTGAAATGCTTGGGTGAGAGGTGACTGCTGCTGTGCTGAGGTCGTGCCATAGGTGCCAGGAAGGATGAGACCACTGCTGTCCCTCCCCATCCCAGCTGTGGCAGCCAACCTGGCTGTTCTGTTAGTATGGCAGTTTGCACCTAGCCCGTAATTCAGCCATGAGCCATAGAAGCCAGCACCCAGCTCAAGACCAAGCCTCTGCAGTAACTCATCCTGCTCAGGATTAGAGCATTGGGAGCCTGGTTCCAGTGCCAGAGACTGCAGCCCATGCCATGTCTGCTTCTTAGTTTTGGTTGTGGGATCCCCATTGATCCCCATTCCTGCTCAAGCCCCTGCTCCACAAGATGCAACCTGATCTTCCCCAATGGCCAAGACTGGTGCTGCAGATTTCCAGGACCACTCATAGTTGCTAAGAGCTAGGATTAAGAATGGCATCTTACTGTGGCTACTTAGTTCTCAGGAATTGTGTGGGACCCAGGGCATGTTGCCTCCCTGGAGCTGTTCCTTCTCATAGTCTCCTGGATGCTCCCTAAATCAGATTCAGAATTTGGGTGGGTCAGGGTGCTCTCCTGTGGCCTGAATTGTGTGATTCCCCAGTGGGAAAGTGGACTGCAGAAAGATATTCACTCTCTCTTGTATTGGGGATTCATTGCCAGTTCCCAGCCGGTCTTGACCACACAGGCTGTCTGCTTTCCTTCTCATTCCCAGATTTTGGAGTTTCCTTTCACTTTTTCTGTTGAACCCTGTGTTCCCTGTTGGATAATGTATTCAAAGTGTGATTGTCTGCATACCACTTTGGTTTTTCTAAGTGGATGAGGCATGCTGGAAATGTTTTTAGTCAGCTATCTTGGAAAACAAAGGTCAGCCTCCTGTCACTTTTTGAGCTTCTTTGATCTTTTCATATGGTTACTGTGTTTTCTTATGACCATTATTTTCAGACTTCTCTGCTTGCTGTTTTTTCTCTACTCACTTTCTAACTGTTGGCCTTCCTGATAGCCCATTCTTTGTCCTCTAATTCGATACTCTGATATTAGGTGATGTCCTCCATTTCTGTGATTTAATAGAACTAACCATATTCCTACAACTTTCAAATTTTTTTTTTGTTTGTTTGTTTTTGAGATGGAGTCTCATTCTGTCGCTCAGGCTGGAGTGCAGTGGCACAATCTTGGCTCACTGCAACCTCTGCCTCCCGGGTTCAAGCAATTCTCCTGCCTTAGCCTCCTGAGTAGCTGGAATTACAGGTGCGCACCACCATACCTGGCTAAATTTTGTATTTTTTTTTTTTTTTTTTTGAGACGGAGTCTGGCTCTGTCGCCCAGGCTGGAGTGCAGTGGCTGGATCTCAGCTCACTGCAAGCTCCGCTTCCTGGGTTTGCGCCATTCTCCTGCCTCAGCCTCCCGAGTAGCTGGGACTACAGGCGCCCGCCACCTCGCCCGGCTAGTTTTTTGTATTTTTTAGTAGAGACGGGGTTTCTCCGTGTTAGCCAGGATGGTCTCGATCTCCTGACCTCGTGATCCGCCCGTCTTGGCCTCCCAAAGTGCTGGGATTACAGGCTTGAGCCACCGCGCCCGGCCTAAATTTTGTATTTTTAGAAAGAGATGGGGTTTCACCATTGTTGGTCAGGCTGGTCTCGAACTCCTGACCTTGTGATCCGCCCATGTCGGCCTCCCAAAGTGCTGGGATTACAGGCGTGAGCCACTGTGCCTGGCCACAACTTTCAATTTTATATATCTATCCCAGACTTCACTTAGGAGATCAAGATTCATCTGTCTAATGCCCATTTAACAGCCCCTCTTTGAGTCTCTCTCAGATGTCTCGGTTTATACAGATATAAACGTGAACCCTTCATTGCACCTCTGTTTCAAAAAAAAAAAAAAAAACAAAGCCAAAACCTCACCAGCAGAAGAAACTACAAAAATCCTGTTACACTCCCACTGTTTATTAGATAATATTATTTTAGCTGTCTAGGCCAGAATCCTGGGTGCCATCCTTGATTCTTTCCTCTCGTTTCTTCCACATACCTAGTTCCTTGCCACTCCCTGTGAGTACTAATTTCAAAATATATTTCAAATTTTATCCACTTTCTCTTATCCCTATTCTTGCAATCTTAATATAAGTTACTATCATCTATCTCTGAGACCACTGTATTATTTATGAGTGCCTAATACTAGGTATTATACAGAATAACAAACTGAGCATAATTTTGTTTTTAGGATTTCAAATTAATTGTAAATACTAATTTTGAACTCCCAGAATTCTGAAGTTACAAGAATAAGAGGTAAAACCCTAAATATAAAAAAAAAATCCTAAACTAAAAACAGTGACTTCATTTTCCTCCCTAATAGAACTGTGTGATGCTTGGGTATCCAGAGGAGGTAAGCCAGAATATTGGGAAACATTTGTTTCTAGTTCAGATTTTGGTTTCTAGTAATTCTATTGTTTTTTAAGTTATTCAGAATTTTATGGTGGGAGGAGGAAGAATAGAAATTAATTTTTATATTATATAAACATAACTTTTTTTTGCCAGTTATATAATTTTACATTAGGTTAAGAGTGAGAATATATATCTATCTCCTCTATATGTATCTCTATATATTACATATGTAGTAATACATATGTTAATGTTCTGAATAAGGAACTTACTATATTGCTAAGTGACTAGGTCTCATCCCTTGGAATGAAGTTGAGCATTATTGATAGGAGGTTGTTTTTATGAGGGCAGACCAGATACTAAATGAGATACATTGAACTAAACTGCATGCTCTTCCTAACAGAGGCACAAAATTTTCTTACGTTTTTAACCAATTAAGTATAATGGGCTAGTGTGAGCAAAGTAAATTTCTATGATAAGGTAACTAACTTGATATTCAGGTAGTTGTTGGGGGTTTGTACCTTTGGGGACATTATTTGTCTGCCATGAATAGAGGTTATTGCTGGCATCTAGTGGGTAGATGCCAGAGATGCTGCTAAGTATCCTACAGTGGCCAGGATAGCCCCCCACAATGGTTATCAGACGTCCACAGTGGTGAGGTTGAGCCAACTCTCTTCTAGAGTATTTGTTTTTCAACCCACTACTGCAATGTCCTAAGTATTCTTCAAAATTCATTTAACAAATAAACCCTTAATAGAGGAGTAATGGTTGTAACAATTCCATGATTTTATTTTTGTGAAAATTTAAATGAATGGAAGTATATTTGTGTGTACTTGCAATAATTTAGGAGACGAATGAATCAAGGATGAATACCAGGTTTCTGGCTTGAGCAACTCACCAGGAGGATGTTGTTGACATTGAGATGAGAAGAAAAAAAAAAAAATAGAAGTGTGGGAAAAGATCTTCATTTCAGATTTTATACTTGTAGAATTTGAGGTGCCTGAGAGATATCAAGGTGAAGTCCTGAAGATCAGAACATAGGCTTTTAGACATATCCTTAATTTGCAATTCATCAGTATATAAATATAATTTGGACCTAGGATGGATGAAATCACCCAGTAGAGTGTATATCTTTTTTTTTCCATTTACTTTTCAGATTTACTGAGTGAACATAATTTTCTTTTCATAAACATTTGATCTAAATCATTTTTGTTGTTGTTGTTGCTGGTTGTTTGGTTTTTAATACTGGGAACACTGAGATTCAGTTAGAAAGATACCCTGAAATCTGAAATACACCAATCCCTCCCACTCTCCACCCAAAATCTAGTTGGTTTAAATGAGCAGAATGATCCATTTTTCCATTTTAGGTGAGCAGATGTTTATGAAAGATCTTAGAACTGTTTGCCTCATTTATCAGGCAAATTTACAAGCAAAGAAGCCATTAATCGTATTTCAACTTGTAAATAGAAGACGACTAGGACTCAGGTTCATATCTTACACTTTTAACATGAACTGGTTGAAAGAAACATTAACAATTTCAAACTAAAGAAATTTTAAGTTTTTCCTCACAAAAGCATAAAAATGGAGATCTTAACAGGAAATTCTTAAAAGGTAAAAACAACTCTTACTTATACTAGTCCTTGGGTAGTTTAATATAGAACAGGTTGTTCTTTTTGTTTCTTTGAAAAGGAATTTTTGGTCCCAAGTCTGTTCCTGCTTAGTTAGTATCTGCTCCAGCCTTCCCCTCTCTCCAAGCGGCCTCCTTGACGGCCTCCACCCCTGGGCACCCTGCAGCTCGACCAGCTGTAAGAATCATGCAGGGGAGGGCTGCTCCTTTCCATGGGCAGAGGGAGCCCAAGATCCGGTCTGCCTACCCGATCTCGACCTCTCGAGTAGCTATCGCTCCGGCCGTAACTGTTGCTGGAACTGTTGCGGCCCCCACCGTAGGCGTCGGGCGAGCTGCCCAGGTACTCCTTATAGCGGCCTGCTCCTGCGTAGCGGTCACTCAGGCCGTGGCTGTTGATGGAACTGTCGTGGCCCCCACCGTAGGCGTCAGGTGAGCGGCCTCCGTACTCCTCGTAGCGGCCTCCTCCTCCGTAGCGGTGGCTCCGGCCATGACTGTTGCTGGAACTGTCGCGGCCCCTGCTGTAGGTGTCGGGCGAGTGGCCTTGGTACTCCTCGTAGCTGCCTCCTCCTCCGTAGTGGTCGCTCCGGCCGTAACTGTTGCTGGAACTGTCGTGGCCCCTGCTGCAGGCATCGGTGGAGCGGTCCCCGCTGTGGGCGTTGGGCGAGTGGCCCCCAGTGTGAGCCCTGGGATAGCGGCCACCACTGTGGGTGTCAGGCGAGCGGCCCCCGCTGTGGGTGTCCTGCGAGCAGCCTCGGTACTCCTCGTAGTGGTCTCCGCCTCCATAGCGTTGGCTCCCGCCGTAAGTGTTGCTAGAACTGTGGCGGCCCCCGCTGTAGGCGGCCTCGGGCGAGCGGCCCCCGCTGTAGGCGGCCTCGGGCGAGCGGCCCCCGCTGTAGGCGGCCTCGGGCGAGCGGCCCCCGCTGTAGGCGGCCTCGGGCGAGCGGCCCCCGCTGTTGGCGGCCTCGGGCGAGCGGCCCCCGCTGTAGGCGGCCTCGGGCGAGCGGCCCCCGCTGTTGGCGGCCTCGGGCGAGCGGCCCCCGCTGTAGGCAGCCTCGGGCGAGCGGCCCCCGCTGTTGGCGGCCTCGGGCGAGCGGCCCCCGCTGTAGGTGGCCTCGGGCGAGCGACCTTGGTACTCCTCGTAGTGGCCTCCTCCTCTGTAGCGGTGGCTCCAGCTGTAACTGTTGCTGGAACTGTCGCGGCCTCTGCTGTAGGGGATGGGCGAGTGGCCCCCGCTGTAGGTGTCAGGGGAAGGGCCTCCATACTCCTCGTAGTGGCCTCTTCCTCCATAGCGGTCGCTCCGGCCGTTGCTGGAACTGTCGCGGCCCCCGCTGTAGGCATCTGGCAAGGTGACGGGCAACGCGTCGGGTGAGCGGCCCCGGTACCCCTCATAGCGGTATCCTCCTCCGTAAGATGGCAGTGTCCCCCGCCCAGGGGTGGCGCCGCACGGGCCTCCGTAGCTCTCGAGGGGCTCTCGGTAGGAGCCTCTGCTGGGATGATCCACGTAGTCACGGTCGCGACCCCTGTAGCTGTTTTGCTTGCCATAGCCTCTCAAGGGACAGTAGTCCCGGACACTGGAGTGGCTATAATAGCGGCGGCTGTACTCTCTGAGCGCGGGGATAAAATCCCCGGGGTCGCGGCACCGGGGCAGTGGCTCCCGGAGCAGTGGGCCTGAGTAGCCCTCTCGCCCCCACATGGCCGGCGCCTTCCCAGGCATACCACCGCCACCAATGCGAGCCAGGCTCGACGGGGGCACAGCCCTCTTGCGGGTTGGGCCGGCCCAGCGCTGCAGCTGCACGCTTGAGTAGCCGTCTCGCCCCCACACAGCCGGGGCCTTCCCGCGCATTCCACTGCCAACACTGCGAGCCAGGCTCGACGGCGCGGCCCTCTTGCGGAGTGGGCTGGCCCAGCGCTGTGGCGGTGGCCCACGCTTCCTGGGCATTGGGGCCCTGTAGGGCCACTGGTCAAAATACCCCGCGTAGCCGTGGCCATCATCAGGCCCGCCCCGGGAGTGGGGTCGCTGTGGGCTGCTGCCACACCCACGGGTTCCATGTGGGAACCTCAAGCAACTGCTGCTGCCGGGGGGCGGCGGCCCCCACCAGCTGCTCTTGAATGCTGGTTTGATGGCCCGGGCCACCTTGATGGCCTTACCATCAAGGTACTTGCCATTCAGATCTCTGGCGGCGGCCTTGGCATCTGCAGGGCTTTCGAAGGTGACGAACGCAAAGCCCCTCGATTTGTTGGTTTCTCGGTCTTTCATCAGGAAAACGTTGATGATGCGGCCATACTTGACAAACTCAGCCTTGAGGGCTTTCTCCTCGGTTTTGAGGTTGAGGCCCCCAACAAAAAGCTTCTCTGGGCGATCCGCTTCCATCATGTCTGCTTTTCGAATGGTGGGTCAGAGGCAGTGGGAGGTGATGAGGCAGCAACTCAGTCGCGGTCTTCCAGCGCTCTCGTAGAGGGCGGCTCCTACCGGTTGGGGGGTGTATGTCTCAAGAAGGAAAAGAGTACCTTAGTCATAGTTCCTGGGAATAACAACGTTTATGATACAGGTAGAGGAAAACCTAGGAAAAGAAAATAAGAAGTAGCCAGAGAGGTAGGAAGAGATCCCAGAAGTGTAGTCTTCTAAGCCAAAGGAAAATAATCTTTCCAGACATATGGAATGGTTATTGATATGGTGGTTGTTGGTAACATTGGTGGATGTGAGAGTGGATAGAAACCAAATTGTAGTGGGTTGAGAAGTCCATGGTAAGTAATACATTTAGTTGTGTTGTAGATTTATGTAAGTTTGGCTGTAAAAGAAGAGGCAGATGGAGGGGGATGTGGGATCGTGGGAGGTATTTTTGTGTTTGCTTTTAAAGATCAGAGATAATTCTTCATTGGTATTTTAAAAGACAAACCACATATTTGAAATTTAGGTATACTGAAGCATATCAAATACGTTTGGTTAATAGACATGCATTCTGTGAGTTTTTTTTTTTTTTTTTTTTTTGAGACAGAGTCTCGCTCTGTCACCCAGGCTGGAGTGTAGCGGCGTGATCTCAGCTCCCTGCAACCTCCGAGCCTCCTGGGTTCAAGCGATTCTCCTGCCTCATCCTCCTGAGGAGCTGGGATTACAGGGGCCCACCACCACATCCGGCTAATTTTTGTGTTTTTAGTAGAGACAGGGTTTCACCATGTTGGCCAGGCTGGTCTCCAACTCCTTAGCTCAAAAGATCTGCCTGCTTTGGCCTGCCAAAGTGCTGGTATTACAGGTGTGAGCCACCGCGCCCAGCCGTATGAGTGTATTTCTAAATGATGTTTTTTGCTTTCAAGGTATTGATGGATAATATTCTATATTTTAAAGTATTTTAAGTAGCTTAGATTCTAAGTGATTCAGCAAGTGTGAAAATAGTTCTTTTAATTACCATAGATATTGGTATATGTTTAATACTCAGACACTTTTTTTTTCCAGATCTTTCCAGAAATCGTTTTACAGAAATTCCTTCTGATGTCTGGTTATTTGCACCCCTTGAAACATTAAATTTATATCATAATTGCATCAAAAGCATTCCTGAAGCCATTAAAAATCTGCAGATGTTAACGTACCTTAACATTAGGTAAGGAAACAATTTAAAAATAAATTTTGGTTTTTATTGTCGTTCTAATCCTTTTTTAGTGGCAAAGGAATATGTTTGATTTGGCTGTGTAGCTTAAATTTATCTCAACAGTATCTTATTTGTGTTTTTTATATGTTCACATTATTTTGTAGGCTTTTCTTGAGAGCAGAGCTTTGCAAACTTTAACACACAGGAATTACCTGGGGATCTGTTAGAATGCAGATTGTAATTTCTTAGGTCTGTTGTGGGGCCTGCATTTCTAACAAGCCCCTTGGCAATGCTCATGCCTACCTGCTGGTCCTTAGACCTCAGTTTGAGTAGCAAGGCTTTAGACCATAAATATTTTCCAGAAATTATAGCACCACAATACAGATTTTATATGCATCCTTAGATATGTGCAACAAACAGTACTTGAGTTATTTTTTCTCACTTTTGTGACTTCTTGCTTCTACTTCAAGGATGGTTAGAGTGGGATGAGAATATTGAAAGGTTTGGAAGTGGATGACAGTTCATGTTTATACTTAGTAAGTACTTACCATGTGCTAGGCCGTGTTCCAAACACTTTACCCATATTACGTTATCTAGTTTTCATGACAGCATTTTGAGATAGGTACTGTTGTTATCCCTGCATTACAGATGAGGAAACTGGGTTAAGCTCTTTGTCCAAATTCATAGATATATTCAGCAAGTGGTAGAGCCAAGATTAAAATCAAAGCAGTCTGGCTGTAGAGCTCTCATTCATACATAGCTTTTACCCTATATATATAAAAGAGTGAACACTTACTAAGTATAAGAAAAAACTTTCCCTGCCAAATCAGTAACATTGAATGAAAATTGATATATTGTGACTTAATTTTAGAAATTTTTTCTTTTTTTATTCAGTTGGAAGGGATAATCTCCTCATTAACCAAGTTACTTGTCTAAATTCCCATATGGAGAAGTAGTAAATATAATTAATATACATAAATGATAATGTTCCCTTCTCACTGTGATATATCAATTCTTTTATATGACTCTCCTAGTGGTGTTACCTGACAGTACAAGCTATTTTAACTGAAACCACTTTACACCTTAAAATGTGTGAGGGAGGTTTCCTTCCATAGATGTCAGTCATTTGGGTTGTCCTTTCTCTAAGTAGGTATAAATCTTCTTGGCCTGGCTTAGGAGAGGTTTGAGGAAAATGAGGTGTTTTTAAGTTTTGTCTTTGCTTCTGTTTCATTTTGTTCTTTTGCGGAAAAAGTGATTTGCCAAAAACTGAATTACATTTCTCTATTAACACATATGGTAATCTTAGTTTTACTAAAATGTTCTCTAATTCTATCCTGTCATGATCTGTAAAAGTCAACTTTTTTTACAGTCACAAAAATCTTTGAGCAAACTATATTGAAATAACATTTGTTCTAGTGAGTGAATTCCTCTTTAAAGCATGTAGTAAAAAAGGGACAATTAATAATTTGTTTGCCAGTATGAAGAAACCAGATCCTGGTGAAAGATAATTGTGTTAACTCTATGAATATGCCTTTTTTTTTTTTTTTTAGACGGAGTCTTGCTCTGTCTCTCAGGGTGGAGTGGCACCATCTTGGCTCACTGCAACCTCCACCTCCCAAGTTCAAATGATTCACCTGCCTCAGCCTCTCAAGTAGCTGGAACTACAGGTGCCTGCCACCAGGCCCGGCTAATTTTTAGTAGAGACAGTGTTTCACCATGTTGGCCAGGCTGGTCTCAAACTCCTGACCTCAAATGATTTGCCCGCCTCGGCCTCCCAGAAGTGCTGGAATTACAAGCATGAGCCACTGTGCTTGGCCTGAATATGCTTTTTAAGGGAAGAAAATAATTTTAAGCTATTTTTGGCCTGAAGATGTATTAGAATGAGTTCGCCATTATTTCTTCCATGTATTTATTTATTTTGGTGAAAATATCTTAATAAACGTGTTAAATAATTTTCAACTGTTCTTTCTTCCTATATACTACCCCCCCCTTTTTCAGTAGAATCCTATAGAAAGATCCTTGTGTGCCCTGGTGTGAAGGGCCCCAGGCAGACCATTTCTCCAAGGAGCCTGCTTGATCCTGAAAGTATGAAGGATTATGACAGGACCCTAGCATATTTGACGTTCTAGTAGTCTGGCCAGTATTGCTAGTTGAGGGGCATTGCCATTTTTTTTTTGTTTGTTTGTTTGTGCTGTGTTATTAAAGCCAGTTTAGTATTTCTGGATGTCCTTTGCCACAGAAAAGATGGGGAGGACGGTCTTCAAGTCCCCACTTGAGTAACACTGGACTTTTGTTGCTGTGTATGTTACATGAAATGCTAGGTATAGGTCTATAAATGTCACTTTGAAAAATAGGAAAAATAATAGCTTATCACTTACCAATGCTTGTTAGTATGTAAATGGAATGGAAATATATACATTTTGGTAGTGGTTCATTTGGGTCAGTCAGTCTGTTTTGGCATATAAATTTGACCATAGTACTTTGAGGGCAAAGACCCCAGAGCCAGATTGCCTGGGTTTGAATCCTGCCTCTCCCACTTTCAGCTGTGTGACTTTGAGCAGTTTATTTACACTCTTGTGACTATTTCTTCATCTGCAAAATGGGGATCACTGTGAGAGTTAATTCACATGAGCTGCTCTGAACATGGCCTGGCAATAGTAGGCACTCAGTAAATGTTAGTTATTATATTTAAATGTATCTACAAAGATAAGAATGTTTTATCAACTTTGGGCTGAGATAAAGGGCTAATAGGCTGTTAAACCTTAAAAGGGAATGGGTTAGGGTTACTACATGTTTTTGAAGATATAGTCCTATTCATTCTTTTATAAACTTGAACGTAGTGCATGCACATTTATCCCTGGAGACTTTCCCTAGCATGGAAGTATTGAATATGCCAGAATTATATCAAGGAGCAAAGTTCTGACATTATTGAGCTCAGAAGAATCATTCTGTGTTTTTGAGAACTGACGGTGTGTAGAGTAGTATCATAGGTCTGCCTGCATAGGCTTTGCTATGCTATAAATCTCTGCAGTACTTGGGCAAATCACTTAAGCAGTTTTAACTTTCATTTTCTGATTTGTATAATGGAGATAATAACTACTTAATCTTGTGTCATCAACATGAGGATTAAATGAGACAGTGCTTATAAGAAAGTTACCACTGTGCCTGATACAAAGTGAGCACTCAGTAAGTAATTATTAAGTTATTACTTAGTGATAGAATATTATTTACTTAAAAAGTGATTTCTTCATTTTTAATATGTCACATTACATACATACTCTCATAAAGAAACTTTCTCATTCTTTTCAGCCGAAATCTTTTATCAACATTGCCAAAATACCTATTTGATCTTCCCCTTAAAGTTTTGGTCGTCAGTAATAATAAACTAGTATCCATTCCAGAAGAAATTGGGAAGTTAAAAGATTTAATGGAGTTGGTGAGTAAAATAGTTGTATTAATTGAATGCAATATGCATAATATATCTACATTTTGGAAGATTACTCATTTTTAATGGAATTTCATTGTAAGTTTTTTAAAAAGTACTAACTTGGTATATGTCTAAATTCGGTAAGACTTAGTAAAATCTTGAGATACTATATGTCTGAGTTTTTCCAGTCACAAAATAGCATGATTCTTCCTTAGTCCTAGTGGAGTCAGAAGGCTTGCTTACAAACTTTAAGAAATACTTTTCAAATGAATAAGCATTTGTTTACTCATTTTGTGTACAGTAAAGGTCTTAGATAAAAGCTAAGGGAATTTTTAAAATAAAGCTTTTATAGGACTATGATATATCCTTAGAGTAAGGAGATAAAAGAAGAAAGTATCTGCAAATGGTAGAATTAGCAACGTAACTCCTCCTCACTGTTTGCTTCTGTGATGTTATAACACTTTTTAGACTGAAATAAACAATAAAAGGCTGTTATATGCAATTGATTGTAGAAATATAGAATAATTTAAATTAATTACCTTGGACATAACATTTTAGGTATTGAAGGATATTGAATTCTGAGAGAAATATGTTCAGATCCTCTTAGATGTCTTAGATATTGTTTGAAAGAGGTAGGTAGGATATATTTTCCTAATCATCTATAGCATTGTTATAATAGCTTTCAGTTATTTTTCGTATCTTTTGGTTACCTCCACTTTATGCAGTGTACCATGCTGCATGTTTTTCTTTTATTTTGAGTGATGCTTTCCTAATAAATAAGTATTTTAAAAGTTGTTTTTTTTTTTTTTTTTTTTTTTTTTTTGAGATAGAGCCTCGCTCTGTTGCCCAGACTGGTGTGCAGTGACACGATCTTGGTTCACTGCAACCTCCGCCTCACGGGTTCAGGCGATTCTCATGCTTAGCCACCCAAGTAGTTGGGATTACAGCCATGCGCCACCACACACAACTAATTTTTGCATTTTTCGTAGAGATAGGGTTTCACTGCATTGCCCAAGCTGGTCTTGAACTCCTGGCCTCAAGTGATCCACTTGCCTCGGCCTCCCAAAGTGCTGGCATTACAGGTGTGAGCCACTGTGCATGGACTAAAGTCCTGAAGTATTCTTATGTATGACTTTATTATGTCCGGGGTGTCAAAAGTTTTCTTGAGGAACTTACCTACAATTTCATAATGAGAAATGAATAAATTAACAGAATGTAGTGAGCAGAAATTTCAGGAATACCTTTTATTCATTAAGGAATACCTGCATATCCAATTACAATACAAGGAAACTTCCTTGAATTTCACTTTATGCTTTAGAACCATATAATTTTGAAGTTAAAAAAGATCTTAGAAGTGATCAGATACAACCACTTTCTAATGTAGGAATCCCTGATATATCTACTGTATATTTTCAATGGTGACAACTCTGTATATGTGTGTGTGTGTGTGCATGTGTGACTGTCCTAATTCTTCTTTGCAAAACTCTATTTGTTATTAATCTTTCTTATTTTGAACCAAAATACATGCTTCTATATTTCTTCCATTGGTCCTGGGACTACCATGTGAAGAAATATAAGTAATGACAACTCCTTTTTTTTTTTTTTTTTTTTTTGAGACAGAGTCTCACTCTGTCTCCCAGACTGGAGTGCAGTGGTGCGATCTTGGCTCACTACAACCTCCGCCCTCTGAGTTCAAGCAATTCTCCTGCCTCAGCCTCCTGAGTAGCTGGGATTACAGGCACCTGCCACCACGCCTGGCTAACTTTTTGTATTTTTAGTAGAGATAGGGCTTCACCATCTTGGCCAGGCTGATCTTGAACTCCTGACCTCATGATCCACCCGCCTCGGCCTCCTAAAGTGCTGAGATTACAGGCGTGAGCCACCGTGCCCGGCCTAACAAACTCTTAAGAAGTGTTTTTGTATACCTTAAACATCCTTATTACCTTTATTCCTTTGTATGACTTTTTTACTTTTAGGTAATTCAATTTAGAAAATGTTCCTTTTAGTTAAAGTCTCCCTTAATGTTATACTAAAAAATGAATGGAGATTCCAGATATGATCTAACAAGTTCATAATAAAAGGGACCATTATTTTCTTTGACTTAAACACTATTAATATTTTTCCAGATTTTATAAAGGTTATAATTTAAGATTTTATGTCTCTTCATTTTTTAAAATTTAATTTTTGGCCCTATGTTTTTAATTACATTACATGATGTAATTTTTAGATAAATGAAATGTAAAACATAATTAGGAGTTTTAGATTAATTCTACTACAGTTGTCCCTCTATGGGGGATTGGTTCCAGGATTCACCCCATACCACAATCCACGAATGCTAAAGTCTCTTATACACAGTGATAGTATTTACATATAACCTAAATACATTTTCCGTATACTTTAAATCATCTCTAGATTACTTATAATGCCTAATACAGTGTAAATGCTATGTGAATAGTTGTTATGTTATATTATTTAAGGAGTAATGACAAGACAAAAAAGTCAATATATGTTCAGTACAGGCACAACCGTGCTTTTTTTTTTCCTGAATATTTTTGATTTGTATTTGGTTGAATTCATGGATGAGGAACCCATAGATACAGAGGACCAACTGTTTTTTAATTCATGTAGAAAATTCTAAAATGTTAAACACTATTATTTTACTAGGTACTATAAAATTATTATGCTTTAAACTCTTGAAATCAGTAACAGTAGATGGGTAGATAGCATTAGGAGGGCTAATTGACAGTTGTACATATTGAATTGGTGGGTATTCCCTGTCTTTGGAATACTTTCCCATGATACTCTTCCACATGATGTGATAATCAACTGCAATGAAATTCTATCATTAGAAACCTAGGAAATACTCCCTGGCTTCCAATCCTCTGCAGAATATTTTGTAGAGCACCCACTGGAGTGGGTTCATTTCCTATGCCTGGGTTTATTTCTCCTGGGAAATGACAGCTATCTCTCAAATTTCTGTGGATTTTCCATATGGAAATCATAAGTATCAAATACCTTTAGAAAGAAGCAATAATGTTTAAATAACATTTTCACAAACTTCTATTATCTATCATTTGAATAATAGTCTATTCTGAACATAGCAGCTAAAGTGATCCTGTCAAAATATAAGTCAGATCACGTCAATCTCCTGTTCAAAAGTTTCTGGTTCCTGCCCACATCTCTCAAAATAAAAGCTAAAGTCATATCCTTCCCTCTATTCTACTCTCTCCCTTGTCCGTTTCCCTCTAGTTACACTGGATTCCTTGCTGTTCTTTGTATTTGTCAGGTGTACTCTGAGCGCCTTTACTTTTATTGTTCCTTCTGTCTGGAATATTCCTGTCTTATATATTAGTATGGTTCACTCTTTTAGCTCTGACAGTACTGCTCAATATCACCTTCTCTGTGAGATGAGGTAGTATCCCTCCCCACTATTGTGAGCATAGCCATTTTCCTACCCTGTTACTTTTTCTTTTTAAATAGTACTTATCACCTTCTAGCATATTATATAATTTACTCCCCTTGCTAGCATGTAAACTCCATGAGGAGCTATGAGAGCAGGAAATTTTGTTTTGTCCCTTGATGTGTCCCCAGTCCCTGGAACAGTACCTAGCAAATGTTAATAGTATTTAATAAATATTTCTTGTTGAATGAAGATGTCTTAGATATTGTTTGAAAGAGGTATGTAGGATATATTTTCCTAATCATCTATAGCATTATTATATTATTCCCTACATGGTTTTAATATTATTTTGAAAACTGAATGTATGTACTATTCTCCTCCCTCCAGGCCATTATTGTTTTCACTACAAGTTGGAAATTGGGGGCAGTTGCATTAGAATATGAATTTCATTTGAAGTGTGTCTGGTCTGAGACCATGCTGTATATTTCTCTTTTCTTTTTGTTGATGTTATTATAAGAAAGAGAGGAGAGAGCATAGTTAACTTAAACTGTTCTTTTTTCTGTTTCTTATTATGATAATAAATAAAAACCTCAATTTGTTATTATGGAAACTTGATATTGTTTGCCTTTAAATAGGGGCTTGGATTTTAACCACAGAGATGTCCTGAGAGATACCTTAGATAACCTGAGAGATTTCCAACTCAGACCTCTTAGAATGTCTTTGAACTATGATATGAGTCACAAGTGTTTGGGCTTGTAACTTCTCATTTTGTATCCCTTTGGAGAAATAGATTTAGTTAAATCCATCCTGATCATAGTCTGTTTCTCCAGTGCACATTTATAAATCCTTGACTTTCTTAGCTTCTGCCCAGCCAAGTATCTCAAGACAGCTACTGTAATTGACAGATTATACAATGTTTGAGAGTTGTAAGTCTTTTACTTTACCTCCACATGAAGAGTGCTGGATCATTCTTTCTTCTGGTTTTGGCTAGTATGAGTTGGCCTTTACTTGAGATTTTTGAGAGGTTGACTTATGTAGTTATTAAGATATAACCTTACATTTTTGTATGGAAAGTTTCTATTTACTGTGCTAGATTGACTTCATGATGTCATATAAATAGAAATCTGCCAGATAATCCATCTTTAGAGCAATGACATTAGAGGGTAACTTTTGCTAGCTGTTAACTGTGCTTTAATTTAAAAATTAGAATATATATATATATGTATTTCTCAGTTAGCTTGTTATAATTCTGTTTTATTGTTTTCCTTAGGATATTAGCTGCAATGAGATTCAAGTCCTTCCCCAACAAATGGGAAAATTACATTCACTTAGAGAGCTAAATATAAGAAGAAATAATCTTCATGTTTTGCCAGATGGTAAGATGTTCACTATTTTTACTCACATGAATAAAAGAGTAACTATGTAGAATTTAATTAATTATTTTTCATTTCTGACCAGAATTAGGAGATCTTCCCTTAGTCAAGCTGGATTTCTCTTGTAATAAAGTGACCGAAATTCCAGTTTGTTACAGAAAGCTGCATCATTTACAAGTAATAATTTTGGATAACAATCCATTGCAAGTACCACCAGCACAGGTTTGTAATAGAAATATTTTACATGTTTCTTCTCATTTTTATTCATAATTTTATCTGTTTGTGACTGGTAAATCAAAAAGCACCTAAATCAAGAGCCAATTTGTTGTTCAAGCACCGTTGTCTAAAGTTTTTCTGAGCATTGCCTTTTGCACTTTGGTAGGAGTTTTAGCTTAGGCTCTAGGATAGCATTTAGAAAACCCAGATAATAACTTTCTGCTTGTGAACTGATAATTCTGGTTGTTAGTTATTTACAAAAGAGACTCTGAAGTCTTTCTACTTTATTTCCCACTCAGGTATATATCTACTTGGGATTTGTTGTGGGATTGATTGGAGCACATTCTTGGCACTGAGAGATGGAATTATAACAGAAAGAACAAAATACAAGTGGAAAATATTAATTATGACTTTTAGTTTAATGAGGATTAAATCCACGTGGAATCCTTTTAAATGATAGTTAAGGAATAAACGATGATATAATCCACTATGGACAAAATATGAAAGAGAAGAAAGAAGACAGTGGGGAAGAGATGCCAACAGAATTTCTGAAAATGGAAAATAGAATAGTAGAAACTAGTACCTTTACTTAGACTGCAGAAGATTATTTGGCTGAGGAGCAGGTAGCAGTGAAATGGTACTTTATGCTGTATGCCCTGGCAGAGGGTTTGCAGATATCCAGAAGAAAGGTAGTCTTTTTCTTCCTACAAAAGTACATTGCACTCATTCCAAAGGGGTTACCTTTTCTAATTCAAATAAAGACTGGCTAGAGTCCTGGTGGTAGCTGCCTTAGCAGAATGAAGAAAGCTGAAACTTGTGCCTGCTCTAGGAGAAGGCAATCAGATTCAAGTTGATTTACAGCCTCAAACCTGGGAATGGCTTGAGTATTGGAAGAAACATGTAACTCTGAATATAGGGATTAAGTACTGAAAACATGATGGTTTGTGGAATGTCTAAGACAGTGCTGTCCAGTAGAACTTTCTGAATGATGGAAATGTTTTATAATCGACAACGGTCCAATACTGTAACCACTTGTTTATGTGGCTGTGGAATGCTTGGGATATAGCTAGTGCAACTAAGGAACCAAATTTTAAATTTTATTTTAATTTGATTTATTTAAATTTAAATTTAAATTGCTGCATGTGACTGGTAGCTCCCATATTAAACACCACAGCTCTAATATTTACACCCTCAGATTCTTGCCCTCAGCCCCACAGCCACAGACTATGCCTTACTTGCATCAGCAGAAGCCCAGAATTTATTCTAAGGAGTAAGTAGATCCTTAGATTTTCTTCATTAGCTCAGTGGCCAGATGATGACTCACTTCTTGCCTCAGCAGAAGACTGGTGTTTACTCCTTAAAGAAGCACCATCCCATTTGTACTGGCTGTGGTGATGAGCATGTTCTATATCTGTACTGTCCAATACGGTAACCATAGTGGCTACTGAGTACTTGAAAGTGTATAGTGTGACAAAAGAACTGAAATTTTATTTTATTTAGATTTGATTAATTTACATTTAAATACACATGTAGAACAGGAAACCAAACACCACATGTTCTCACTCATAAGTGGGAGTTGAACAATGAGAACACATGGACACAGGGAGGGGAACGTCACAAACTGGGGCCTGTTGCGGTGTGGGGGGCAAGGGGAGGGGGAGAGCATTAGGACACATACCTAATACATGCGGGGTTTAAAACCTAGATGATAGGTTGATAGGTGCAGCAAATCACCATGGCACATGAATACCTGTGTAACAAACCTGCATTGTTTTGCACATGTATCCCAGAACTTAAAGTTAAATAAATAGACACATGTGGCTAGTGGTACCCTATTGGACAGTGAAGCTATAAAGGGATTGAACCAGAGTCAGGGGCTCCAGGTACAGCTTATATAGCAAGAGCGAGACCCCATACTGAAATCAGTGAATGCTTGCATACTGAATGTTGAGGCGCTCCAGTTTGGCTCCCAGAATGCTTGCAGCCTGTCTTCCATATTTCAGGCAGAATTGGTGGATTTCTTCCTTAGTAAACTGCAGCAGGAGAAGAGACCTATCTATATACTGAACTTTTGGAGTCACCTGATGAAATGGCTAGCCTGTGTCTGATTACCAGATAGATGGAAACACCATCAGGAAACTTCCCCATGTACACAGAGCTTCCAGTTTGTTTTTTATTATCCCTTTTGGAAATTAACAGACAGGTTGGATGGTAGCTCATGCCTATAATCCCAGTACTTTGGAACTTTGGTAGGCTGAGGTGGGAGGATTATTTGAACCCAGTAGGTTGAGGCTACCGTGAGCCCTGATCACACTACTGTACTACAGCCTAGAGAGCAGAGTGAGACACTGTCTTTAAAAGAAAAAAAAAAAAAAAAAAAAGGCCAGGCGCGGTGGCTCACACTTGTAATCCCAGCACTTTGGGAGGCCGAGGTGGGTAGATCACCTGAGCTCAGGAGTTTGAGACCACCCTGGGCAATATGGTGAAATCCCGTCTGTACTAAAATACAAAAAATTAGCTGGGCATGGTGGCACGTGCCTGTAGTCCCAGCTGCTGGGGAGGCTGAGGCATGAGAATTGCTTGAGCCTCAGAGGTGGAGGTTGCGGTGAGCTGAGATTGTGCCACTGGACTCCAGCTTGGGCTACCAAGTGAGACTCTGTCTAAAAAAAAAAAAAAAAAAAAAAAAAAAAAAAAAAAAAAGTAGAAAGAAAATGAACAGACAGCCAAGGATCATTAGATATTGCAAGAATAATCTCTAACATGAAACACAGAGACCAAAACACCAAAGGCTTACATTGAAACAAAAGGGAGCACATTTATTTATTTTTTTGTGTGGATATCAAGAAATATTTGTAAACCATATATCTGATAAGGGGTTAATAGCCAAAATATATAAGGAATTCATTTAACTCAATAGCAAAAAAAAAAAAAAAAAAAAAAATTGAAAAATAGGCAAAGGACTTGAATAGACATTTTTTCAAAGAAGACATACAAATGGCCAACAGCTCTATGAAAAGATGTTCAGCATTCCTAATCATTGGGGAAATGTAAATCAAAACCACAATGAGGTATCACTTCACACTTGTTAGGATGCCTGTTATCAAAAAGAAAAGATAACCAATGCTGGCAAGGATATGGAGAAAAGGGAACCGTTGTGCACTATTGGTGGGAATGTAAAGTGGTATAGCCATTATGGAAAACAGTATAGTGCTTCCTCAAAAAATGAAAAATAGAACTACCATACAATATTGCAATCCTACCTCTGGGTATACATCTGTAAGAGATAGAAAAATTAATCAAACTTTTTCTATTCTGACTATCAATACAGAATACTTCACTTCTGGTCAAAAATATGTGGAGATTTCTTCACTTCTCCAGCAGACACTGACTGGGTGTCCTGTAATTCGATTCCATTCTAACACTACCTGGAGTTAACATCAGATCCCACAGGTTAAGAGCTCAGTCCCACAGACTACTCACCTATACTTCTGACTGACCAGCTATAAGTTAAGGTTCCCATGACCCCCTCCTCAGATTCAATTAATTTACTAGAGTGGTTCACAGAACTCAGCGAAACACTTTACTTACTATTGCTAATGTATTACAAAGGATACAAATGAATAGCCGGATGGAAGAGATGGATAGTACAAGGCATATGAGAAGGGGTGCTAACTGAAGGGGTGGAGAAGGGATGATCCCTTTCCTCCCCATCATAAGGGTCATGGCTGATACCCCTATAACAAAAAACAAGTAAACAAGATAAAAGGATAACAAATTTATTTGATCATAGTTTTACGTGATACTGGAGCCTTCAGACTAAGGACCCAAGGATATAGAGAAAGTTAGCTGACTTTATGCTTAGATTCACTTGAGACTGGGACAGCAGTGTAGAAATATGATTGGACAAAAAAAGAGTATGAGCTAATGGTAATAGATGGAGTGGGAAGACCTAGCAAGGCCTTTTCTTGGTGTCTCTGTTGTAGCGTTTGTTCCTCCTGGGTATAGGGCAATACTCCTCTAGAATGAGGGTTTTAATTTCATTATGGCCAGTGGTTACACAGAAAGGTAGGGGAAGGGTAGATTGGGCTTCATGGCTGGCTTTGGAAAAAAGGGGTTCTAGTGCCTATGACTGGCCTTGGGGAAGAGAAATTCTTGTTTCCATGACTTGCCTGTAGTGAGAATGAGGAGGTGAGATACAGGGGAGGGGCATCTGGAGGTCAGAGAAAAACTTTGCCTCTGAGACTGCTTCTGAGGCTTTCATTTTGGGGTATCATTTTCTGAGTCTCAGTGAAGCTTTCGTGCCCTCTTCGGACACACCACCTTCTAGGCACCTCCACGTGTTTAGCAATTTGTAAGCTTTCCGAACCCTGTCCTTTTGGTTTTTGTGGAGGCTTCATTGCGGAGGCATGATTGGTTACATCATTGGCCATTCGTGATCATCTCAACTTTCAGCCCTTCTCTGGTTCCTGGAGGTGAGGGAGGTAGGATTGAAAGTTTCAACCCTCTAATCCCATGGTTGGTTTTCCTGGCAATCAGGCCCCTATCCTGTGGCTATCCAGGAGCTCCCAGCCACCAGTCATTCATTGGCATACAAAAGGATACTTCCCACTTAAGAGATCATGTAAGATTTTTAGGAGCTGTGTATAGGACATGTGAGCAAGACTAAGTATACATTCCTTACACATTACAATATCCGAAGGAAATGAAATCAGGATCTTAAAGAAATAATCTGCACTCCCATGTTCATTGCAACATTATTCACTATAGTCAACCTGTATGTCCGTCAACAGATGAATGGATAAAGAAAATACAGTGTGTGTGTGTGGGGAGGGGGGGGTGTTTGTGTGTAATGGAATACTATTCAGCCTTAGAAAAAGAAGGAAATCCTGTCATTTGCAACAGCATGGATGAAACTTAAGGACATTATACTAATTGAAATAAGCCCGACACAGAAAGATAAAGCTGTGTGATCTCACGTATATGTGGAATCTTAAAAAAAAAAAAAAAAAAAAAAAGTTGAACTCAGTGACAGAGAGTAGAATGGTGGTTACCAGGGACTGGGGTATGTGGATAAAAGGGAGATTTTAAATGGTATCATCCTTCAGTTATAAGATGAATAAGTACTGGGGACCTAATATATAGCATGCTGATAATAGTTAATAATATTGTATTTACTTGAAATTTGTTGAGAGTTGAACTGAAGTGTTCTCACTACACACACAAACAAGGTAATTACATGAGGTAATGGGCATGTGTTAATTAGCTTGACTGTGGTATTCATTTCACTATGTATAATACAGTTGATCCTTGAACAACATGAGGGTTAGGGGCACCGATCCCTGCATACTGTAAAAAATCTTTGTATAACTTTGGAATTGCAGAAAATTTAGCTGCTAATAGCCTACTGTTGACTAGAAGCCTTATCAACAACATAAACAGTTGACTAACACATATTTTATATGTTATATGTTATTTACTGTATTCTTACAATCAAGTAAGCTAGAGAAAAGAAAATGTTATCAAGAAAATCATAAGGAAGAGAAAATATATTTACCATTCACTAAGTGAAAGTTGATCATCATAAAGATCTTCATCCCCGTGGTCTTCACGTTGAACAGGGCTGAAGAGGAGGAAATGGAGGGGTTGGTCTAGCTGTCTGAGGAGTGGCAGAGGTGGAAGAAAATCCATGTATAATGGACCTCCACAGTTCAAACCTGTGTTGTTCAAGGGTCAACTGTATATTAAAGCATCATGTTGTACACCTTAAATGTGGGAGTTCAGTCAGGGTGGTGGGAAAAATTATAGAGGAAAAATTACGAAGATAGTTATAGGAAATAGACACAAACCTTGGAAGGCTGGAGGGTTGCATAGCTTCAGTAAAAGATTTAGCTGAAGTCAACCTAATCCTCTTACCTTGAGTTAATAGCTTAAAGTAGGTACAAAGGAATGTAAGGGAGTTTATCTAAATAGCTTGTTTACTCATGTGGCCCTAAGCCCAACTTTTATCACCTGCAGGTGCATGATTGCTCTCTACTCGAGGGGTGGGCAATGTTAATTACCCTCTAGTGATGTTTACTTGAGACCTTTGTCACTTAATCTGTACTAAATAAATGTGAACTTCACCAGCTTATCGAGGCAGATGCTGCAGACTGAGGCAGCAGAGCCCCTTAACTAGAATGACAGGCAAAATATCTGTGTCAATTTACGTCTTTCATCCGTCGTTGGGTCAGGGTCAGCGGGACGGACCTGGCACTTAAATATAAAAAAATTTTATTTGTAACTTATACTTTAATAAAGCTTGAAGAAAAAATAAAGAGGAAAAATGGAGCATATTCATAGGAGTGCTAATCAGCATGGCTTTCTAGCAGCAGTTGTGGAAACTGGCAGATGTTGGAATGATACCTTCGAGGACTAAGGGAGTATTTCTAACATTCTACACTCAAACTGTCATCAAATATGAGATAGAAAAAGGTTTCAAACATGCAGGGTCTTGGAAATTTTTACTCCCATGTACCCTTTCTTAGGATGCTAGCAGAGGGTGTACTATACCAAAGTGAGGGAGTAAACTAAAAAAGGAATTCTTCATGTCTGAGATTGACAGATATGCACAGGCCTAGTAAGCAGCCAGTCAGTAGTTTGGAGTACAGGAGTTGTCTCCAAAAAAAAAAAAAAAGAAAAAAAAAAAAGAAAGTAAGAGATGACTTGATAGGTTTGTCCACATGGAGAGATGTTTTATAGTTCTGTCAGAGTCAAGAAGGAATTTATAATAGGCATATAGAAAATTTTTCAAAAGAAAAAAATGGGGGCCATTAATTACTTTAGGAAAAACAAAAACTTATAGGAGAAAGGAAATACAATCATATTACTCTGTGGAGTTTATCTGTGAATATTTTCTTGGTCATAATGTAAATACTGGATTTTGATTTAGTGGAAAATTGTGACATAGCTATAATAGCAGAGATTTATATAGTATTTACTGTGTTTTAGACACTATTGAAAATGCTTTACATATATTAACTCATTTAATTCTTACATTAACCCTGTAAAACAAGTACTGTCATTATCCGCATTTTACATATAAGGAAACAGAGGCGTAGAAGTTAAATGACTTGTTCAAAGTCACATTGCTAACATGGGTTAGAGCCAGGATTCAACCTAAGGCAGTGTGACTCTGGAGTCCATGCTCTTTAACCACTATGTTATGCTTCTGAACACAGAAGTGTGTTTATGTGAATTGATAGGAAGCGGGGAGGCTGGGACGGTGGTGGTGATGTGGGTAATGTAAGAAATCCAAGCCCTCATCTTCCTTAGTGAGACTCCAATAAATCTACCGTTGAAAAATTTAAAGCAAATAGCAGTAGAAGCATGTTATTTATAAATATGAGGGCAAATAGCAGAAATTCAGCAAAAGGAGTTTAAAGTGGGAATTTGGTCTTAGAGATTGAATGAAGTAGAATGGGCCGGGCACGGTGGTTCATGCCTGTAATCCCAGCACTTTGGAAGGCCGAGGTGGGAGGATCCCTTGAACCCAGGAATTTGAGAACAGCCTGGGCAACAACATAGTGGAACCCTGCCTCTGCAAAATATAAAAAAGATTAGCCGGGTATGGTGACGCATGCCTGTAATTTCATCCCAGCTAATCTGGGAGGATCACTTGCAGGATGTCGAGGGTGCAGTGAGCCATGTTTGTGCCACTGCACTCCAGCCTGGGTGACAGAGTGAGATACTGTTTTCCAAAAAAAAAAAGAAGTAAAATTGAGGATTATGTCTTGTCAGCTTTGTAATCATTTTTAAATTTAAAAACTGTATGTGAAGTACTATGATAAAAAGTTAAAATTTACAAAAGAGAGTGATTTACCAGCACTTTGTTTGATAATTAAGATAAATTTTTGTGGCCGGGCGCGGTGACTCAAGCCTGTAATCCCAGCACTTTGGGAGGCCAAGACGGGCAGATCACAGGGTCAGGAGATCGAGACCATCCTGGCTAACAAGGTGAAACCCCGTCTCTACTAAAAAATACAAGAAACTAGCCGGGCGAGGTAGCGGGCGCCTGTAGTCCCAGCTACTCGGGAGGCTGAGGCAGGAGAATGGCGTAAACCCGGGAGGTGGAGCTTGCAGTGAGCTGAGATCCGGCCACTGCACCCCAGCCTGGGTGACAGAGCAAGACTCCGTCTCAAAAAAAAAAAAAAAAGATAAATTTTTGTTTAGTTTGGACATAGAATACTACCTCACACATTTTAATTTTAGCACATTTTAGTTGATAATATTTAATATTAATAATTTATAATTAATAGAAAATTAATATTTAGCACGTTTAATTGGCAATTGATATATTTCTATTCTAATAGCTCAAAAGTTTTAATTTTCCTTTTAAATGAAATTTTTCAGTTGTCACGTCAGACCTAGTATCTGTTAGAATTATCTAGGAAACATTCTTCCTTTTAACCTGGAATGATAATTACTTTTTAATGTTTTTGTCTTACTGTTTTCTTTGCTGATTTTTTTGCATGTGAGATAAGCTTATGTGAGCCCATAAAATGTTACATTTTTATTAGAATTTTGAGAAATATTTATTTGATGTCACTTAGTGACTGTAATTAACCTTGGTAAAGCTGACTTACAGTTTTCTTACCTCTCATTTTCTATTGTTTTTATACAGAATATCTTTGTTCAAATAATATTTTATTCCTCATTTTTCATTTTCTCTATGGCCAACGAAAGTAATTTCTCAGTATATTATTCTAGTTGAATTGACCAGTGTTTTCTTTTATTATTTTAATCTCACCAGCCTAATATCGTACCTTTCAACAAATTCGTTTTTCCTATATTTATATTTTTTATGTTAGCATTTTCCAGTATTTATGCCAAACATCTTAGTGGTTCTGACGAGATTACTTTAAAGAATTGCATAGATTATTTGTTCTTTTCTTACCTTTCCAACGAATATATATTTTTCATTTTTTCGAATAAAGGCCACTTTTATGAGTTGTAAACCTTATATTGTTTAATAGTTTGTACATTCTGCTTTTAACAAGAAAATTCCAGTGAAATAGAGAACAATTAAGTCTTTTCAATAAGAACAGAGATGGCAATAGAATTTTAGTTAGTATCAGTGTTGTCAGATTTTTCCACCTGGTGTCAGAAGTACAAATTATTTAAATATGCAAAGTATCAATCAAGATCGTGATGTCTCAGTGTAATTTGAGACTATTCAATGGTTTAAAATGATAGATGTCATTTATATTTGGAACTATATAATTAAATCTCCTTTCTTTTTTATTGACAGATATGTTTAAAGGGTAAGGTGCATATATTTAAGTACTTAAATATTCAAGCATGTTGCAGAATGGATAAGAAACCAGATTCCCTGGATCTTCCATCATTGAGTAAACGAATGCCCTCCCAGCTTCTCACAGACAGGTAATGTAACATTCTTACAGTTTCATTTGATGATTGCTGTCTTCCCTTTTTATAAAATATACTTATTAATCTTGAGTGTTCTGAATATATTTAGGCTCATTGGTCCAGCACTAAAATCAATAATTGACTGAAGCTACATATCACCATCATAGAATGAAGTTCTAGGATACTAGAATATTTTTGACATATTCTCAATTATTAACATTTTAGTAGTAAAAATGTAAATGTTTGACATTATAGTACAGAAACACTAATTTCTCAGCATATGACAACTATTAATTTACTTTTGTAATCACTGTATTGTACATTTGCAACAACAGGTAGAATTTGACTTTGAACTAAGGTTGGTGGAAGAGCAAGACATTTGAGGAATACCTTTTCCCTTTCATCATAGTCTTTATGTCTGCATCAAAGATGATATATCATAATGATATATAATGGTATATCATATTTGATGAACATCTTTGATGTTGTTTATGATTTCAGTGTTTTGCTCCTCATGAGATTTTGAGATGGTAGATGGAACATTCTGTTTTTAATTCATCCTTTCAAGATGTAAATTGGTCTGAAAGATTTTATGAAAGTATAAATCCATGTAATAGTTTAGAAAATAACCTAGAATGGGGTGAGACTACCAAAAGCTAGACCATGCTTTTGCCTAAAATATTTAAAGATTTGTCATTGCATATATGATAAATTTTATATTGCTTTGAATGGCAATATAGTAAGTACTGTTGTTAACAGCACAAGTTCGTGAATTCCCAAATGGGACTTTTACTTGAATATTTTTATTTTGCAAGTAGAATTAAGTATCTAACATTAGATTTCGTTCTTAAAGATTATTGTGTTTAATATTGTGAACATTATTAGACCAAACAAGGCTCCAAAAATTGCAATGAAGACATTCTAATCTCTATTAATCTGCTTTATATTTATTTTAACATGAATTTACTTTTAGTAATGGCATTTACTGTTTTAGTCATTTATTTTTGCAAATATCAGTTGAATGCCTACTGGTAGATTCAGGTATGTTTTGTTGAATGTCATACATATTGGTCTTGGCACTCATGGTGCTCACAATGTAGTGGAGCAGGAGTCAGTGAATAAACAAAGCAAGGAAATACACACACATATAAAATTTCAAATTGTATTCAGTGCTATGAAGGAATGTATTTGAAATTCCAAGAATGTGGTCAGGGAATGAATAAAAGCCAGCTCTGTGAAGAGCAAAGTAAGAGCATCTTAGGCAGAAAGAATGACATTGCCATGGCCTTAAGTTAGGAAGGAACTTTGTGTGTTCAAACAGCTGAAAGGAGACCAGCGTGGTTGGAGCAGAGTAGCTGAAGGGGAACGTGGTACAAGTTGATTTTAGAGAGGTACTCAGAGCTCAAGTCATGTGGATTCTTTGTAGGATGTGGTAAGAAGTTTGAATTTTACTTAAAGTACAGTGGGAAGTCATTGGACAGTTTTAAGTGGGAGAATAACATGATTTGACTCATTTTTGTTTTAAAAAAACTATTTTGGCTTATAGGAGAATAGATTGGAAGCAAGCAAAAATAGAAGCACAGGGACTAGTTGGATTGTTGTAGTACTGCCAAGAGATCAGAGGGGTCTAGAATAAAGTGATTGCAATAGAGATGAAAAGAAATGACAGAATTAAGATATATTTTGGAGAGATTCTCTAGCAGGACCATCCAAAAAAAATATAATGTGAGCCACATATATAATTTTTAATTTTTTTGTTATCCATTTTGAAAAAAGTAAAAAGAAATACATGTTATTTGAGTATATCCAAAATATTATCATTTCAACATGTAATTAATGTGAAAACTTGGTGAGATATTTTACATGCTTATTTAATATTAAATCTTTGAAATCTAGTATGTAGTTTACGTGTATAGTGTGTCTCAATTTGGAATGGCCGTATATGACTACTGGCTACTTACTGTATTGGACAGTGCAGGTCTATAGAGTGGGTTGTCAGTTGTATTAATTTCTCACTCACAGCTGGTATTGAACTACTTAGAAAATTCTTGTATGTGCTTTCCACTTTCATACTTAGACACTTGGCTGTATGGTTCTTACTACCTAGAATGCCCTTCCATGCCTTGTCTGTTTTGTAAACTCTTTATTATACATAGATAGGCACTACAGTAGTTACATATAATAACTTTTGGAGTCAGACATAATATGGCTTTGAAGCCCATTTATGACTCTTAATAACTGTATGTCCTTGTGTATTAATGTCTGTGGTCCTCAGTTTTCCAAATAATTACACAGGTGCAGTCAGGATTAAATGAAGAAATGTATGTAGAGTACTTAGTACAATGTCTTACCCATAATATTTCCTCAACAAGTAGCTTATTATCATCATTGTCATTTACTACAAATCCACGAATGTATTTTGTGCAGTGCAGTCAGATGAATTTTGGCTCTAATCGTGGTTTAACCACTTAATTTCTCTGTGGCCTTGTGTAAGTTATTTGACTTCTCTGAGCCTGTTTCCTTATTTAAATGTTAACCATTCCCACTTCTACAGTTGTGAGAATTAAATGTGTACCTAACAATTAGTTCAATAAATGATAAACAGTAAATGTTGTAATTTTTCCCCTTGGGACGTTAACTTTTGTAAGCTTTATTATTTTTCTTTGTGAAAAGAAATAATAATTATAACTTCAAGACCATAAGAATTATGTCTAAAATATGAGATGCATCTAGCACAGTACATAACACAGTGTAGACACTCAATGAATGCTAACAGTTATCGCCTCTTCATCCTCAAGACTGAGCTCAAATGCCACATTCTTGAGTGACACTTTTCCTAACTTTACCGAAGAGAATTAGTTGACCTTTTTTTCTCATAGCACTTTGTATTTACCTTTGTCATAGTCTTCAAAACATTTGAACACATTCATTTTTCCTCTGGGCTGAGAGCTAGCTCTTTGGAGGCAAATTTTAAAAACATATTTTCTCTTAAACATTCAACATAGTACTTGATACTTGGTAGGTGCTTCCCTAAATGTGTTCATATACTTCTGAAAAGTATAAAAATCAGGTTTTTTTGTGTTTTGTTTTGTTTTGTTTTAGCATGAAACTGGTTTTAGGAGAGGAATTATAACATAGTGATTATGACCAGGGACTTTGGTGCTAGATAATTGAGGGATCAAATTTGGACTGCTGGCTGCAAGTTGCATATCCTTGGATAAATTGCTTAATCCCTTCCAGTCTAAGTTTTCTCATATATGAAATGAGAAAACACCATCAATTTGCTACAGTTTTTCACAGTAAATATGTAACGTATTGCCTTTTAAACATTTAGCACAGTTCCTCATACATAATAAGTGATCATTGTAGACTGTGTGGTAAAATTGCAAATTAAGTCAAAAATACTTTGCTTCCTGGGTGGCATATTTTGTAAATCAGAAATTTGCAAGGACAAATTGAATTTGAAAGTATTGAATTGCATATTCAATAGTTTGTAGCCTTCATTTTTGCATCCTCTCTTAAGTATTAGATGGGCATTATTTATATAAATAAAACATATTTTTAGAGCCAATGAAGAGTAAACCATATAAATTGAAGTTAAAAAATGTTTCGAAGCTCTGTGATGAAATTTGACAAACCAATGGGAAAAAACAGGTCTTTTATCATGATAATGTTCTAACAAGGCAGCCTGATTTTCTGAATCTCTGAAGAGAAATAATAGGTTATTGTTGACAGTTGACATTGTAGAGTACACGAAGGGAACAATATTGCATGAATGGCATGAATAAAATGTTTTGTAGGAAGAGTTCTGATATTTTTCTCCTCATGTCCTAATTAAGGATCTTAGACATCAAAAGTATATATTCTGTATTATCTAGGGAAATTTTAGGTCAAGTGTGCATTATCTATTTAAGAAGAAAACCCTAACTGCTCTTAGGATTTCTATTTCCATAGTATGGAAGATTTTTATCCAAATAAAAATCATGGTCCTGACTCTGGAATTGGAAGTGATAATGGAGAGAAACGATTATCCACAACAGAAGTGAGTATTTTCTATTGCGATCTATTCTGTTTTACAATTTTATTAGAGCATTGAAATAGAGACCCTTGTGCATACTTGAGTTTATTTTGCTTGAAAATATGATCATTATATTTTATGACTAAAACTGAAAAAAGGCATGCTGATTTTTAACGCTGAGCAGTAAACCTTATGTTAATTTTGGGTTTGAAAACTGGAGATGTAAAGCAGACATTCTGTAATTCATATGTAAAATTGAAGCAACATATCCATATCATAAGTTTAAAATGCCTCATTTGTACTTTTTGCTTATTCCTTTTAGCCATCAGATGATGACACAGTCAGCCTTCATTCTCAAGTCTCAGAATCAAATAGAGAGCAGACATCAAGAAATGACAGTCACATAATAGGAAGTAAGACTGATTCTCAGAAAGGTAATTCATATGGTACCTGCTATTTTTGTTTCACGTACATAGCCCACATTAAAAATGGGATTTGAAAAATTATATTGTCTTTAGCCAACTCTTATATTGAGAAAATACACATTTTTCTAAGGACAACAGTGTCAAGTATACAGTTTACTATGTACATTTTCTAATAAATATTAATCTGTACCTAGACCAGGAGGTATATGATTTTGTTGACCCCAACACAGAAGATGTAGCAGTTTCTGAACAGGGAGATGCACATATTGGATCATTTGTATCTTTCTTTAAGGTAAATAAAACTTTGAACAAATATTAATAACATGTTCTCTTGATCTCATGAAAGTGGACTGTACAATTTAAAATGTAACTTTCTTTTATGTAAGGGAAAAGAAAAATGTTCTGAAAAATCTCAGAAAAATGAAGAATTAGGAGATGAAAAAAGGTAAGCACGTATGAAAATGAAATGTTACTTATAAGCACTTGAGCCATTCATTAGATATTCCTACTTGAAAGAGTACCTGAATAAAATATATTTTTTGTTCACTTACCTCTTATGTTTAGATAGTTAATTTATAAATACTTCACATCTATCTGTATTCCTCAATTAAACACAAAATTATAGTAAGCGTTTGAGTGTAGGATATGCACTATTTTTCCTCCTGAAGTGTAATGATGACTTCTATTATTATTATTGAGGAGGACTGTACCATCATATACATTGCTTCATTTGAGCTATTTAACAACCCTCTGAAATAGATTGACATCACTTTACCAATTAAGACACTGAAACTAGGAGTTTTAAATGTCTGGAACTCAGATGTACTGTCTCTTGTTCTACTATACTTTCCATTTGGTCAGGCTGGTTATGACTTTTAAGGGTACTTATGTCCAGATTTTATTAAAATAATTGTGCTTTGGATCTTTTCTGAACCATTCATCTTATGAAATGATGGAATATGACCTACCACATTTTTTCAGTTACTCCTTCAGGTTGCTTTATAGCTGCAGAAAGGAAAGAAGGAACATTTGGTGAATACCTACCATGTACCAGGATTGGTGCTATGTGCTTTCCCTTCTTTCTCATTTTATCTTCATTAAAATGCTGCAGGGTAGATATTGACCTCATTTTTTCAGGTGAGGAAGGTGAAGTTCAAAGACTCTTAAGTTTTATGCCTAAAATCACTTAACTAGTGTCCACTAGTACCTAGAGTATGAACGTAGCTCTCTTTGATTTTTAAACTTTTCTCTTTTCTCTACATTATGCTTCCTCCAAATGACTTTGTCAGATTTTAAAGCAGTTATTAGTTAATCATCTCTGATGTCCTGTAAGGAGGTACATTGCTTTGTCTTGAACTCTTTAGATTTCATTCTTTTACTTTGTCACCTCATCTAATGAGGCCAGTTGCTTAAACTTGAGAGTCACCTGTAGCATGTATGATGTAAAGTCACAAAGATTCATGGTTTGATACTGTTTTTAAAGTGAAATCCCTTAAGATAAAATGACTAGAGTTTGAATAACTATTTTAAATTTTTTTGTTCTCTTTTATAAAAATGACATATTAGTATCTTCAGGCAAATTTGCCAATGTTATTTGAACCTATTTTGGATTTTCTTTATTTAGACATTTTATATACAGATTTAAAAAATCAAAATCAATAAACTGATAAAAACAGGATGGTTCAATTAAATGACAAAATTTTACAACATTTTAAATTTATGTATTAAGACAGGCCATATAGAACTTTGCAGTCCTTTTTATACTCAAGGCTGGAAAATATACATTTTTAGATTACTATGACCATTACACGTTTCAGAAATTTAAAAAATGGTTATATACTTTGCTATTATTTGTTAGTCATTAATTATAGTAATACAGCCAGTATGCTACATTTCATAATGAGTAGAGAACATAGATGTTTTCCTTATTTCTTATTTTAGTATTTTAAAAGGAGGACCTAGGATTTTAACTTTCACATGGTGTTAAAAACAAAAATGGTTTCTATTTCTGGAAGCTGGCATAAAATGTATCTGCCTTACTTTTTGGATAACCATGATTGTGTCACCTTTCAGACTTGAGAAAGAACAGTTACTGGCAGAGGAAGAGGATGATGATTTGAAGGAAGTAACTGATTTGAGGAAAATAGCTGCTCAGTTATTGCAGCA
Source organism: Macaca fascicularis (assembly GCF_037993035.2). Taxonomy (NCBI): domain Eukaryota; kingdom Metazoa; phylum Chordata; class Mammalia; order Primates; family Cercopithecidae; genus Macaca; species Macaca fascicularis. The sequence goes on along the minus strand of NC_088395.1, from coordinate 121,522,496 downwards.
AGAACAGAAGAACAGGTATTCCTTTCAGTAATGAGATTTGAAATGGCAAATTTTATAATAATTAAATCTGATTATTTAAAGATTATCAAATGAAGTATATGAAGTTTTGAGTAAACAATAGTGCCCTCTTAAAATCTATCTCAAGGGACTAACTACAGATTGAGCATCCTTCATTCAAAAATCTGAAATCCGATCCCAAGCATTTCAAATAAGGGATACTCAACCTGTACTAAAAGGCAATAGGAAATACTTAGGACAGGAATATAAAATTACATTACAACTAACAGAATGTACTCATATATATGGTCACTATGTTTAATATTGCTTAGGTATTTCTTTTTTATTCCTGTGTGTGTGCTGAATCATAAAAACTGATTTATTTGTTGATATTAATTTTAGCTCACAGCAGCATTATTTACATTGTAAGCATTTTTTTTTCTAGGTACATGTCATGTATATAATGTGCTTTTTAAAACTCAGATTCCAAATAACTTAGGATATGTCTAAACTCCTTAGAATGGAGTTGAATTTTACAAGAGTGGATTAAATCAGTATGATGATTTGAGGGTCACTAGCTCACTTTGGTCTGTTTCTTGGTCAAAGACCATTTTCCCCATCTTTTGGTTAGACTTTCTTCAAATCATGTTGTTGGCAATGAGAAGACACTGTGTGAATGAGAATAAAATCAAGACAAGTCCACTTCTAATGCAGAAAAAGTTACATATGCTGCTCAGGGTCGGCTGTTATTGCCATCTTCATGTACTGAGAGGAATACATTTATAGTTTTGAAATGAGAAAGATCTGAGTGGTTTTTTTGTTTGTTTGTTTTGGGAAAAGAGAATAATTTTGGTGCATTTAACATGGATAAGTAAAAAGCATTTTATTTCATTTATTCAAAATAATAAATGTTTATGGTTAATATGACCATGTTTTGGGAAGTTTCAAATTTAAATATACTGGCATTTGTTTAAATGTACATTGAAAAATACAACTAAAGCTTATCAAATGACAAATATATGGTTTCTAGGGGCAACTTTTTAGGGGCAATCTGTATAATAGCTAATAAGCTAAATAGCCTAAGTATCTTTTTTGCACAGCTGCTACATTTATAGATATACAAAATCATACTAGAAAATCACCAACCTGGGGGGCGCCCAAGATGGCCAAATAGGAACAGCTTCAGCCTCCAGCTCCCAGCGTGAGCGACACAGAAGACGGGTGACTTCTGCATTTTCAACTGAGGTACCGGGTTCATCTCACTGGGGCGTGTCGGACAGTCGATGCTGGTCTGCGGGTGCAGACCTACCAGTGAGAGCTGAAGCAGGGCGAGGCATCACCTCACCTGGGAAGTGCAAGGGGGAAGGGAATTCCTTTTCCTAGCCAAGGGAAATTGAGACACACGACACCTGGAAAATCGGGTAACTCCCACCCTAATACTGCACTTTACCAAGGGTCTTAGCAAACGGCACATCAGGAAATTATATCCCACACCTGGCCCGGAGGGTCCCACACCCATGGAGCCTCCCTCATTGCTAGCACAGCAGTCTGAGATCTAACTGCAAGGAGGCAGCGAGGCTGGGGGAGGGGCACCCGCCATTGCTAAGGCTTAAGTAGCTAAACAAAGCCACTGGGTAGCTCAAATTGGGCACCGCAGCTCAAGGAGGTTTGCCTGCCTCTGCAGACTCCACATCTGGGGACAGGGCATAGTTAAACAAAAAGCAGGAGAAACCTCTGCAGATGTAAAAGTCCCTATCTGATAGCTTTGAAGAGAGCAGTGGTTCTCCCAGCACGGAGGTCGAGATCTGAGAATGGACAGACTGCCTGCTCAAGTGGGTCACTGACTCCTGAGTAGCCTAACTGGGAGACATCCCGCAGTAGGGGCAGACCCTACCTCACACCTCACACGGCTGGGTACACCCCTGAGACGAAGCTTCCAGAGCAAGAATCAGACAACAACACTCACTGTTCAGCAATATTCTATCTTCTGCAGCCTCCGCTGCTGATACCCAGGCAAACAGGGTCTGGAGTAGACCTCAAGCAAACTCCAACAGACCTGCAGCTGAGGGTCCTGATTGTTAGAAGGAAAACTAACAAACAGAAAGGACACCCACACCAAAACCGCGTCAGTACGTCACCATCATCAAAGACCAAAGGCAGATAAAACCACAAAGATGGGGAAAAAGCAGGGCAGAAAAGCTGGAAATTGAAAAAATCAGAGCACATCTCCCCCTCCAAAGGAACGCAGCTCATCGCCAGCAATGGAACAAAGCTGGACTGAGAATGACTTTGATGAGTTGAGAGAAGAAGGCTTGAGTCGATCAAACTTCTCAGAGCTAAAGGAGGAACTACGTAATCAGCGCAAATAAACTAAAAACCTTGAAAAAAGAGTGGATGAATGGATAACTAGAATAATCAATGCAGAGAATACCTTAAAAGAACTGATAGAGATGAAAACCATGACACGAGAACTACGCGACAAATACACAAGCTTCAGTAACCTACTCGATCAACTGGAAGAAAGAGTATCAGTGATTGAAGATCAAGTGAATGAAGTGAGAAGAGAAGTGTAGAGAAAAAAGAGTAAAAAGAAATGAACAAAGCCTCCAAGAAATGTGGGATTATGTGAAAAGACCAAATCTACGTCTGATTTGAGTGCCTGAAAGTGAGGGGGAAAATGGAACCAAGTTGGAAAACACTCTGCAGAATATCATCCAGGAGAACTTCCCCAACCTAGTAAGGCAGGCCAACATTCAAATTCAGGAAATACAGAGAACACCACAAAGATACTCCTCGAGAAGAGCAACTCCAATGGTCTTCAACATAATGGTCAGATTCAACAAAGTTGAAATGAAGGAAAAAATGTTAAGGGCAGCCAGAGAGAAAGGTCGGGTTACCCACAAAGGGAAGCCCATCAGACTAACAGCAGATCTCTCAGCAGAAACTCTCCAAGCCAGAAGAGAGTGGGGGCCAATATTCAACATTCTTAAAGAAAAGAATTTTAAACCCAGAATTTCATATCTAGCCAAACTAAGTTTCATAAGTGAAGGAGAAATAAAATCCTTTACAGACAAGCAAATGCTTAGAGATTTTGTCACCACCAGGCCTGCCCTACAAGAGATCCTGAAGGAAGCACTAAACATGGAAAGGAACAACCGGTACCAGCCATTGCAAAAACATGCCAAAATGTAAAGTCCATCGATGCTGGGAAGAAACTGCATCAACTGATGAGCAAAATAACCAGCTAATATCATAATGACAGTATCAAGTTCACACAAAGCAATATTAACCTTAAATGTAAATGGACTAAATGCTCCAATTAAAAGACACAGACTGGCAAATTGGATAAAGAGTCAAGACCCATCAGTTTGCTTTATTCAGGAGACCCATCTCACATACAGAGACACACATAGGCTCAAAATAAAGGGATGGAGGAAGATCTACCAAGCAAATGGAGAACAAAAAAAAGCAGGGGTTGCAATCCTAGTCTCTGGTAAAACAGACTTCAAACCATCAAAGGTCAAAAGAGACAAAGAAGGCCATTACATAATGGGAAGGGGATCAATTCATCAGGAAGAGCTAACTATCCTAAATGTATATGCACCCAATACAAGAGCACCCAGATTCATAAAGCAAGTCCTTAGAGACTTACAAAGAGACTTAAACTCCCATACAATAATAATGGGAGACTTCAACACCCCACTGTCAACATTAGAGAGATCAACGAGAGAGAAAGTTAACAAGGATATCCAGGAATTGAACTCAACTCTTCACCAAGCAGACCTAATAGACATCTACAGAACTCTCCACCCCAAATAAACAGAATATACATTCTTCTCAGCACCACATCGCACTTATTCCAAAATTGACCACATAGTTGGAAGTAAAGCACTCCTCAGCAAATGTAAAAGAACAGAAATTATAACAAACTGTCTCTGAGACTGCAGTGCAATCAAATTAGAACTCAGGACTAAGAAACTCAATCAAAACCACTCAACTACATGGAAACTGAACAACCTGCTCCTGAATAACTACTGGGTACATAAAGAAATGAAGGCAGAAATAAAGATGTTCTTTGAAACCAATGAGAACAAAGATACAACATACCAGAATCTCTGGGACACATTTAAAGCAGTGTGTAGAGGGAAATTTATAGCACTAAATGCCCACAAGAGAAAGGAGGAAAGATCTAAAATTGACACCCTTACATCACAATTAAAAGAACTAGAGAAGCAAGAGCAAACACATTTAAAAGCTGGCAGAAGGCAAGAAATAACTAAGATCAGAGCAGAACTGAAGGAGATAGAAACACAAAAAACCCTCAAAAAAATCAATGAATCCAGGAGTTGGTTTTTTGAAAAGATCAACAAAATTGATAGACTGCTAGCAGGACTAATAATGAAGAAAAGAGAGAAGAATCAAATAGATGCAATAAAAAATGATAAAGGGGATATCACCACCGACCCCACAGAAATACAAACTACCATCAGAGAATACTATAAACACCTCTACGCAAATAAACAAGAAAACCTAGAAGAAATGGATAATTTCCTGGACACTTACACTCTCCCAAGACTAAACCAGAAAGAAGTTGAATCCCTGAATAGACCAATATCAGGCTCTGAAATTGAGGCAATAATTAATAGCCTACCAATGAAAAAAAGTCCAGGACCAGATGGATTCACAGCTGAATTCTACCAGAGGTACAAGGAGGAGCTGGTAACATTCTTTCTGAAACTATTCCAATCAATAGAAAAAGAGGGAATCCTCGCTAACTCATTTTATGAGGCCAACATCATCCTGATACTAAAGCCTGGCAGAGACACAACAAAAAAAGAGAATTTTAGACCAATATCCCTGATGAACATCAATGTAAAAATTCTCAATAAAATACTGGCAAACCAAATCCAGCAGCACATCAAAAAGCTTATCCACCATGATTAAGTGGGCTTCATCCCCGGAGTGCAAGGCTGGTTCAACATACGCAAATCAATAAACGTAATCCGGCATATAAGCAGAACCAAAGACAAAAACCACATGATTATCTCAATAGATGCAGAAAAGGCCTTTGACAAAATTCAACAGCCCTTCATGCTAAAAACTCTCAATAAACTAGGTATTGATGCAAGGTATCTCAAAATAATAAGAGCTATTTATGCCAAACCCCCAGCCAATATCATACTGAATGGGCAAAAACTGGAAGCATTCCCTTTGAAAACTGGCACAAGACAGGGATGCCCTCTCTCACCACTCCTATTCAACATAGTGTTGGAAGTTCTGGCTAGGGCAATCAGGCAAGAGAAAGAAATAAAGGGTATTCAGTTATGAAAAGAAGAAGTCAAATTGTCCTTGTTTGCAGATGACATGATTGTATATTTAGAAAACCCCATCATCTCAGCCCAAAATCTCCTTAAGCTGATAAACAACATCAACAAAGTCTCAGGATACAAAATCAATGTGCAAAAATCACAAGCATTCTTTTACACCAGTAACAGACAAACAGAGAGCCAAATCATGAATGAACTCCCATTCACAATTGCTTCAAAGAGAATAAAATACCTAGGAATCCAACTTACAAGGGATGTAAAGGACCTCTTCAAGGAGAACTACAAACCACTGCACAGTGAAATAAAAGAGGACACAAACAAATGGAAGAACATAACCATGCTCATGGATAGGAAGAATCAATATTGTGAAAATGGCCATACTGCCCAAGGTAATTTATAGATTCAATGCCATCCCCATCAAGCTACCAATGAGTTTCTTCACAGAATTGGAAAAAACTGCTTTAAAGTTCATATGGAACCAAAAAAGAGCCCACATTGCCAAGACAATCCTAAGCCAGAAGAAGAAAGCTGGAGGCCTCACGCTACTTCAAACTATACTACAAGGCTACAGTAACCAAAACAGCATGGTACTGGTACCATAACAGATATAGACCAATGGAACAGAACAGAGCCCTCAGAAATAATACCACACATCTACAGCCATCTGATCTTTGACAAACCTGACAAAAACCAGGAATGGTAAAGGATTCCCTATTTAATAATTGGTACTGGGAAAATTGGCTAGCCATAAGTAGAAAGCTGAAACTGGGTCCTTTCCTTACTCCTTATATGAAAGTTAATTCAAGATGGATTGGAGACTTAAATGTTAGACCTAAAACCATAAAAACCCTAGAAGAAAACCTAGGTAATACCATTCAAGACATAGGCATGGGCAAGGACTTCATGTCTAAAACACCAAAAGCAATGGCAACAAAAGCCAAAATTGACAAATGGGATCTAATTAAACTGAAGAGCTTCTGTACAGCAAAAGAAACTACCATCAGAGTGAACAGGCAACCTACAGAATGGGAGAAAATTTTTGCAATCTACTCATCTGACAAAGGGCTAATATCCAGAACCTACAAAAAACTCAAAGAAATTTAAAAGAAAAAAACAACCCCATCAAAAAGTGGGCAAAGGATATGAACAGACCCTTCTCAAAAGAAGACATTCATACAGCCAACAGACACATGAAAAAATGCTCATCATCACTCGCCATCAGAGCAATGCAAATCAAAACCACAATGAGATACCATCTCCCACCAGTTAGAATGGCAATCACTAAAAACTCAGGTAACAACAGGTGCTGGAGAGGATGTGGAGAAATAGGAACACTTTTACACTGTTGGTGGGACTGTAAACTAGTACAACCATTGTGGAAAACAGTGTGGTGATTCCTCAAGGATCTAGAACTAGAAATACCATTTGACCCAGCCATCCCATTACTGGGTATATACCCAAAGGATTATAAGTCATGCCGCTATAAAGACACATGCACATGTGTGTTTATTGCAGCACTCTTCACAATAGCAAAGACTTGGAATCAACCCAAATGTCCATCAGTGACAGACTGGATTAAGAAAATGTGGCACATATAATATTTTTGATTGACTGCTTGAAAATTAAATCAATACATTTAAAACTAGTAGGAGCCATTAGTTAGAAAATTATGTGTTCTCCCCAAAGAAAACTCCTGCTATTCTTCAAGATGTATGTAAAAGTAATTTCTGTCTTTTTCTGACTCTCTTCTTCATCATCCTTTTTAGATGTTAGTACATACTAATATAAGAGCTTTTTAGATTAAATATAAATATACAGTGACATTGTTGTAAGTATGTCTAATTTTTGCAGACATTAAAATATTTATAATATGATCATAAAGAGCACTATTTTTTTTCGATACAGAGCCTTGCTCTGTTGCCCATGCTGGAGTGCAGTGGCACAATCTTGGCTCACTGCAGCCTCTGCCTTCTGTGTTCAAGTCGTTCTCATGCCTCGGCCTCCCAAGTAGCTGGGATTACCGGTGTGTGCCACCACACCCGGCTATTTTTTTGTATTTTAGTAGAGACGGGGTTTCACCATGTTGGCTAGGCTGGTCTCAATCTCCTGGCCTTAAGGGTTGCACCCGCCTTGGCCTTCCAAAGTGCTGGGATTACAGGCTGAGCCACCAGGCTCGGCCAAAGAGCACATTTTACTTTTAAAATTTATAATGTATAGAGAATTTAAGATTCCCTAGCCAATTCTGTTAATGCCTGAACTTAAACTGGATCTCATAATTTTTTAATGCTAAATCTAGTATTTTTTCTATTAAATAATCTTTCTTCCTTCTACAATACGTTGCCGTTACTTAGATCTTTTTGATTTGGGGAATTAAAATTTTTTGTTTACTGTCACAATAGTTGAATTTGAATGAGACCAAAAATCTAAGTGTAATCCTATATGAAGATATATCCTACAGTGGATTTGGTATAATTTATACCTTCTCTGGTTGTGGATTTTCCTTTTCATGCTTTATTATTGTGTCTTATATTCCAAATATATTAGAGAAGGATCTGAAATGCTATTTAAAATTGTAGGCCAGGAGTTGTAACATCTCTTTTTAGGTTTTAAAATAATTATTGTACATTTTGTTTGTTTTTAGTCTTGATTAAAAATAATTTAACTGGATTAAGATTTCCCTCACCTACAGGGAAATATCATCCAGGACTGCTACTTTGACTGCATATTACTTAGCTGTTCCTTAACTTGCTACTAGTAGAAGTCAAATGCAGTGTTAGCTCTCAGCTAAATGAAGCCATGTATCTTCTCCCAAACTAGAGGTAATTAAAAAACAGCTTACATTGAGTTCAGTGATGATTTCCTTATGGCAGTTTTGCCACTTGCTTAGTTGATATATATTTTTTATTTTTTAATTAAAAAAAAATTTTTTTTGAGACAGAGTCTCACTCTGTTGCCCAGGCTGGAGTGCAGTGGTGTAATCTCAGCTCACCACAACCTCCACCTCCCGGGTTCAAGCAATTCTCCTGCCTCAGCCTCCCGAGTAGCTGGGACTACAGGCGTGTGCCACCATGCCTGGCTAATTTTTGTATTTTTAGTAGACACAGGGTTTCACTATGTTGGCCAGGCTGGTCTCGAACTGCTGATCTCATGATCTGCCCACCTCAGCCTCCCAAAGTTCTGGGATTACAGGAGTGAGCCACCACGCCTGGCAGTTCATATTATTTTTAAAAATGTCTTTGATTCTTTAAGAAACCTTATGCCAGTACTTGGTACATGAAACTATCCTAGGGGAGCAGCAAGAGGATATTGTACAGAATTAATACTCAAAAAGGGTGAGAAAAGAGATCAGCAAATAAACCATCAAATTGATAATTCATAAGGTTTTAAAGTCTGAAGCCTAGTTATTTAGAAGACTGCCCCCACTTTGATTAAGATGTGTTGATTAAGCTACTTTATGTTTATAGTTTATTGTTGATTTTTTTTTAATTGAAAAATAGTCTTTATCATCCCCTGTCAAAATATTGGATTATTATTTCTACTTGCGTCTGAGTGTATTGAAGTCACTCTGAATCAATGGCTTTAACTATATTTAAATAGCCATTCAGCAAGTTCTAATTTTACGTTCACTATTATTTTGGGAAATAAAAAAAAGTCTTGAAAAAAATCATTATCTTAAAAATAATGTTGTATGATGAATAAGTTCTAGGGATCTGCTGTACAACATTGTGCCTATAATTTACAATACTCTATTGTATACTTAAAAATTTGTTAAGAGAGTAGATCTCTTGTTAAATGTTCTTACCAAAACAAGATAAAATTGAAAAAAGGGAGCATGTTTTTTAGAACAAGAAAAATCAAGGAAGGAACTGAGAATAAAATGATACTATTAGAATATTCTTAATATTCACTTGATAATAAAGGAAATTCTGTTGAAAAACAAAGAAGTTGATATGTATTATAAATTATTGAGCCAGTTTTACAAATTTCCATGAGTCTTACTCATTTATATTAGTGTTAGAAAGGTGGCTACTGCTCTTTTTCTTATACTGATTTTCTTAAGGGGCTTAATAAGTCGACGTTTAGCTGGCTTCTGAAATTTTGTTTAGTTATCATTCTAAAGAAAGGATTAAAATATATGTGTGATTTTGCAATAAATAGCTTCATTTAACTGGTTCCCATTGCATGTTTGTTCCTGCTAACTTACACTGTAGTATTTTCTGTTGTGTCTTTCCTTTTAGTAATTATTTTATTTGCTTTTAGGTGTGTCTTGAGAGTTTTTCTTTATTGTGGAAAGATGAGCCTCTAATTACTATGTGATATAGCTAAATAACAAAAAGCAATTATGAAAAGTTATAATTAAAATGTAATTAAGGATCATGGAAAGCAAAACTAGGTTTGGGAAGTTTATAATTTTGTTTTAGAATTATAGAAATTATGGACATTACCTCTTTTATTATGATTTTTTCCTGATCATATGAACATTTCAATTTGAGGAGCATCATGTTAACCTCTAGCTTGTTATAACTAATTAGGTAGATCTCTGAGTCCTTGAAATCTATGCATTCTTTTGTTTCTGCTTCCTTTACAAATGACTACCCTGTGTCTCCAAAAACATCTTCCCCCATCTTTTGGTTTGGTTGATTTATGTGAAATGTGAATACAGACAGAGGCCTTTAAGTTGTAGAGCATCATTCAGTGATAAACTCTTCCAGAGGACCAGAGCAACAGGACACGCATCAAGGTATCTTGTGTGGAAGCCTTCAAGTATTATGGGGCCAGGTTGACATAGCTGAATTGTATAGTCTTTTACTTAAAATAAGTACTGGTAACTGGATTAGGGAAGTATGTTAATAGTCTAGATGTTTAATTAGAATAGATGTTTGTTTTGACTTTGGGTATCAGAGTAAAACACAAAATAATGTACATAGCAAAATTTTACATAGGTGAATTCTCAAGTACATAAAATATATTTTATGGGTAAGTGGATCTCAACTTTTTTTTCTGTTTCAGTATAACTCATACACAACCATAATCCCAACGCTAATGAATGTGTGGTGAGAAGGAATCAGAATTTACCATAGTGAAGGCCATTGTAGTTTGACTCCCCTGCCCCTGCAATAATTCTGCAATTTCCCCCAGGATGGTACTTACTGCTATCTCTTCTTAAAAAAAAAAAAAAAAATACTCTTTTAAAATATATTTTTCCTAATAGTTTTAGATATTTCATTACCTTAATTTTTCTGCATTTAAGAATTTAAGGTAGCCGGGCGTGGTGGCTCACGCCTGTAATCCCAGCACTTTGGGAGGCCGAGGCGGGCGGATCACAAGGTCAGGAGATCGAGACCACAGTGAAACCCCGTCTCTACTAAAAATACAAAAAATTAGCCGGGCGCGGTGGCGGGCGCCTGTAGTCCCAGCTACTCAGGAGGCTGAGGCAGGAGAATGGCGTGAACCCGGGAGGCGGAGCTTGCAGTGAGCCGAGATCGCGCCACTGCACTCCAGCCTGGGCGACAGAGCGAGACTCCCTCTCAAAAAAAAAAAAAAAAAAAAAAAGAATTTAAGGTAATTTTAATGCATGCCTGTACAAAGAAGAATGAATGTCCTTAATTCTGAAATTGTTTGGCCCAAGCTACACTGATTGGTGTATGATATTTGTCCTTTGCATCTCTATCACTTTTTCCTAGTGAGGTCCTACTAGATCCAAGCTGGTGAGGAATCCAGCATAATGGACTTTGCTTTCTTTATGCTAACCATATTTCTGTAATTACCAACTTATATTTAATTCATTATGTATTTTATTGGTCAATATATAGCTTTTATTTAAAATCCGTTTCTCTGTTCTTTTGGCAGTTGACATCTATAGATTTTATTTTGAATAAAAGGCAGAGATTTTACTTCTATGATATTAAATTTTAAAAGTGAAAATTATATTTATATATATAGTAACATTAAGAACTCAAGTATGGTTAGTTATGTTAAGGAGAGTTAGTAATTCATTACTTTTGACTTTGAGATTAATACTTAGAATTATGTAACATTATGTAGAAATAGTTCTCTCTTATAATGGTTCATCGTTTTCTTTTGTTTTAATGGTTTTATATAGTTATTAAAAGTTTAAGAAACTTGTGGGTTTTTTTTTAAAGAATTGAACTTGAGCACTGATTTTGCATTTAGAATTAGAATTTTTCATTTGGCAAAATAATTACGTATTACATCAACACATCTCATATCATTTGCTGTGCTGGAAAAAATAAATCAGTCATGATGGTACCTCTGTATCTCTTTATCTTCTGTCTCAGCCAAAAGTTAGATATGCAAAGGGCAAAAATAGCATGGCTAGAAGATAATCCAAACTTTGAGAAAGGGTTTATAAAAGAAGACGCCTGGAAAAGTTGCCGAGCTTCATTTTGTTGTAAATAGTACACTTATGGGCATCTGATCTAAATAATATTTAAATATTATTTTCTAGCAAAGATCTTCAAGGACCAGATACAGTTTATTTTAGAGATTTTTTTATATATCTTGTGATATAATATTCTCCTTAATATATTTGGGAATTAATGTGTTGATTTACTTCTAGGATTCTTAATCATTCAACTTCTGTGATGAGAAACAAGCCAAAACAAACTGTGGAATGTGAAAAGAGGTATAAAAATATCTTAGCTTTTACTTAATATTTTATAATGAGTACTGATCCTTTGACGGTGATGTTTTTGTATATAGACTTTAGTTAAATAAGTGATACAGATTTAATATAACTAGATAATTTAAATAGGAGTTAAATTTACTTTTGATATAAGCAAAATAAAAAATGCTGATCTTCTTTGCTCATAGATGCATTTTTGTCTTAATGATAGAATCATTTACCTATTCATTCAGCAAACATTTATTATATTGCTATTCCTGCCAGGAATAATGTGTTTCTTTAGCATTGATTGTGTTTATTCTCTATAATATTGCTTATATTTTCATTGCTTTTCAATTGGGTGTTACTCAATTCTTCTATGTGAATACATTATATAAATCCACATATATGAATTCCTGAGAACTAGAAGACCTTGAAAGTTTGTATTTATTCTTTTTGATGGTTTGAATTTAGATTAGACTCAACTCCTGAGTCAATCCTCTGAGAATGTTCAGGCCCAGTCTTTTTCTGCTTGGCTTATTGCAACAGTCCCCAGACATAGCTCCTTTCTTCAGGTTTGCCTAGCTTTAAGTCTGTTTTCTGTACAGTGGAAGAGTGATAATTCTGAAACATAAATCTTACTTGTGACTCCCATGTATTATCTTCTAATGACTCTTTACAACTTTTAGAATAAACCTTAAAATATTTAACTTAACCCATAAGATTGAAGTGGGTTTCTGCTTACCCTGAGAGCTTCATCTTATACATTCCCCCACTGGCACCATTTGCATTTAGGAGCAGAACTTCTTTCTTCATTCCAGGATGATTTTATCCCTGTGTTCTACCTTCTTTTATTTTATTTATTTATTTTTAATTTTTTATCTTTTGTTTGTGTTCTACCTTCTACATCCTGGTCTCTTTACTAGGATTTCCCTTCCGTCTACCTTCTTCACTTAGTCTTTCAGAATTCAGTTCAAGTGTGAGATTACTTTTCATATCCAAGCCTAGGAATATTCATCCATCTCACATTTAATTTAACTGGATTTAACCCACTTTTTCTCTTTTTGAATACTGATTCTGCTATCTTACATGTTTGCTTTCTTTTAAGTTTCCCATTCCTTTATTTCCTGCCTTAAGCTTCCTCCACAGGTTCCTAACATTCTCTTGAGAAGGCCTCAATTGCCCAAACCGTAAAACTGTGATATCCAATCTTGGCTTTTCTTTTATAAAACTATTACTTTTTCTTTTCTCATTTTCAAAACAATTATCCAGTTCTTTCTTGAAAGACAAAACCAAAGATTCTTTAATGTTTTCCTGATTATGAGAGTAATGTAGCTTTCTTGTTGAAAAATTGGAAAATTTAGCAAACATAAAGAAAAAATAAACAAATGAATATCACTCATTATCTCACTCCCCAGAGATGACAAGTCACATTATTTTGCTACTTTGCCTTTTAGACCTTTTTACCATATGAGTATTTGCATTTGCATATGTGTACATGTATATGTACACACACACACTGCAGGGTTATATAACCTGTTAAATACCCAACACTGCCACTTAGATGCATATTAGGCATGTCAAACATTATTTTCCAAAACCATACTATTAATGTTCCTGTTGCACCCCTAAACTTGTTCCTCCTACATTTTTCTCAATTTCAGAAAATGTCAACTCCATCTTTCTAGTTGGTCATCTCAAAACCTGAGAATCATCCTTCACTTATCCCTTTCTCTCACATCTGATATCTAATCCATTAGCAAATCTTGTTGCTGTACTTTAGAATATATTTAGAATCCGATCATGTCTTACCACCTCCACTCCTACCATCCTAGTCCTAGCCATCTCTCACTTGAGTTATTATAGCAGCCTCTTAACAGGTCTCTTTTCTATCCTAGCTTTCCTTTAGTCTGTTTCCCACAAAGCATCAGATTGATATGTTTAACCACCTCAACTGCTACCATCCTAGTCCTAGCCATCTCTTACTTGAATTATTACAGGAGCCTCTTAACAGGTCTCTTTTCTACCCTAGCTTTCCTTTAGTCTGTTTCCCGAAAAGCATCAGATTGATATTTTTGAAATGTAAGTCAGATCGTATCATTCATCTTCAGAATTCTCTGCTGACTTCCCATGTTATTCAGAATAGAAACTAGAGTGCTTTAAGGCCTAGTAATGCCCTGCATTTGGTTTCAAAACCTGTCTTTTCTTTCTCTCTCTGGTTGGTTCTTTTCTATCTATACTGGCCTCCTTGTTGAATCTCAGCAGATCAGGCATTCTCCTCATCCCCCAAGGCTTTTTGTTTTTGCCTCTGCCTGGAATGATTTTCCCCCAGCCATATTTCTTAATCTTGTACATTCAGGTTTCTGTTTAAATGTTACTTCATCAGCAAAGCGTTCCCTGAACAACATATATAAGAGCATGCCTCCCCAACCCTTTTGTCTCTGTTTCCCACACCTTGCTTTACTTTTCTTTATAAAACTGAACACCATTTGGCATTCTGAATATATACTTCTATACTTGTTTATTGTTTTTCATCAGCATCCCACTACCCAGTAGGTACACTACAATGAACATTTTATGAGATCACGGACTTTATTTTCTATTCCATTTAGCACAATGCATAGCACACATAGTAGGTACTCAATAAATATTCATTGAGTGACTAAGTTGGGAGAGTAGGTTGAAATGATGAATGCCAGGAACTGTGTTGTGTGCTGGGAGATACAATAGTGATCAAGAGAGACATGGTCCCCGCCCTCATGAGATTAATGATTGATGGTTTTGTTTGTTTGTTTGAGATGGAGTCTTGTCTGTTGCCCGGGAGTGGCGTGATCTTGGCTCCCTGTAACCTCTGCCTCCCGGGTTCAAGCGATTCTCCTGCCTCAGCCTCCAAATAGCGGGAATTACAGGCATGCACCACCATGCCCAGCTAAGTTTTGTATTTTTAATAGAGACAGGGTTTCGCCATGTTGGCCAGGCTGGTCTCGAACTCCTGGCCTCAAGTGATGTGCCCGCCTTGTCCTCCCAAAGTGCTGGGATTACAGACATGAGCCACCATGCCCGGCATGATCAATGTTTTAATATATTGCAGTTTTGAGTGTGTTCATATTTTGAAATACGGCTTTTGAATATACAAATCCACAATTAATAGGAATGGATTACCTGTTGGTGACATTAGGTAGCATGTAGATTTGTAAGAGAAAACTGGAAAAATTCTGGGTACTTAGGTTTTGGGTATGAATGATCAGTCTCCCTGAAATGCCTGGACAGCTTTGTACTGGAAGTGATCTCAGTGGTCTACTTTCCAAAGATTTCCAGCCACTTCTAGCAATCAGCATGAGCCCTGGGACATTGCAAACATACAAGAAAGTTGTGATAAACTATTGAGAAATTGGTTGGCAAAGTATCAGGGTACAGTTGAAAGAGCTTAGGTCTTGAAGTCAGGCAGATTCGGGTCAGAGTCCCACCTTTAGTACTTACTAGCTGTGAGGCTTTGGGTAAGTTTTAAAATCAGCCCTAGTGCCTGGCACCTACATGCTTAGTAAATGTTAGCTCTCTGATTATTTCTTTCTACTTACCTTTCTTCCTATAGAGGGGTAGATTATTGTAGTGGTTAAGAGTTCAGGCTAATAGAACCATGCTGTCTGCGTTTGGATCCTGGATCTGTCTCTTGGGGAAGTTATTTAGCTTACTCTGAGCCACATTTACCCCTTCTGTAAAACACGAATAATAACAGTGTCTACCTCATGGTTACTGTAAGGATGAAATGGGTTAATGTATTAAATTGCTTATGACAGTGATTAGCACACAGAAAGTGTCACATATGTCATTAATTGTTAAACTATAGTGATTACTATTACAGACTTTTTATTTTTCCTTTCTTTTGTATCTCAGTCCTTCCTTTCTCAATTCTCACCTGCTTTTTTATTCAAAAGGGAAATAACTTTGTGGGTATTCTTTTTCTAATATTAAGAAGTATTACATGACCTTAACTTTTTTTTTCTTTTTTTAAAATTATACTTTAAGTTCTGGGATACATGTGCAGAATCTGCCGGTTTGTTACTAGGTATACATCATGTGCTATGATGGTTTGCTGCACCCATCAAAACACATTAAATTATGGGAAAATAATAATTTAAATTCTGTGACTTTTTTTCAGCAGTGCATGGGTGAGCACACCCCATCCCTTCCCCGCCTTTAGAAATATCTCACATACTTTCTGTTAACAAAAATGAGATCATACTGAGTATACTGTTTAGTAATATGCATTTTTCATTTAATATTATAGTGATAGTTTTATATACCTACTAAATCTAAATATACATTTTGATGAACTTTATATATTCTGTACACTTGCATTCTTTTCCCTTCTTCCCTCCCCTCCCCTCCCCTCCCTTCCCCTTCCCTTCGCTTCCTTTCATCTCTCTCTCTCTCTTTTTTTTTTTTTTTTGACAGAGTCTCACTCTGTCACCCAGGCTGGAGTGCGGCGCAGAGATGAGGTTTCACCATGTTGGCCAGGCTGGTCTCGAACTCCTGACCTCAAGTGATTGACCTACCTCAACCTCCCAAAATGCTGGGATTACAGGTGTGAGCCACCATGCCTGGCCCACTTGTATTATTTTCTTAACTTAAATGCTTAAAGGTATGCTATTGATGGATTAAAACATAAATGTACATTTAAAGCTTTTGATATATTGTCTCCAGAAGCTTTATGTTTGCATTCCCACAAGTAACACATGGATAGCTTTACTTCCATACTTGTTAACATTATACATTATCAATCTATTTAATCTTTGCCAATCTAAAAAGAACAAATTATATCAGAATGTTTTATTTTTCATTTCAGTGATTAAATTAGTGATGTTGAGTATTATTTCAAGTATTTATTGCCTATCTATATTGCTGCTTTTGTAATTTGTTTGTTTGCGTCTCTTGTAGTCAGAAGTACTCTCTATTGTTGAAATAATATTGAGTTTTTCCAGAATATGGTCTATCATGGTAAAAGTTCTGTAGGAACTTGGAAAAAAATGTATTCTGTGGTTATTGGTTAGAGTCTTGTATAATTTCAACTATGTTAAGTTGGTTGATAGTATTGTTTAAATCTTCCATACCTTACCTATTTTCTGTTTTCTTGGTCTATCAGTTAGTAAGAGAAGGTTATTGAAATCTCCAACACTAATTGCAGATTTATCTTCCTCCTTGTAGTTCTATAATTTTTCCTTTATACATTCTGAAGCTCTATTATTAGATATGTAAATGTTTAGGATTGTATTGTCCTCTTGGTGAATTTTTACTGCCATTCTGAAATGACTTTTCTTTATATTCTTGATAATATTCTCTGCTCTGAAGTCTCCTTTTCTGATATTAATATTGTCAGTACAGCTCTCTTTTGTTTAGTATTAGCATGATGCATGTTTCTCCATCCTTTTGTTTTTAACTGATTTGTGTCTTTGTAGAGAAAGTACATTTCTTGTAGTTAGCATATGGTAGTATCTTCCTGCTTTTTATTGAATCTGACAATCTACTTTTTAATTACAGTGTTAAAAATCATTTATATTTGTGTAATTAATGATATTTTGAGGTTTGCTGTATATTTCCCTTCTATTCTATCCTTTTTATTCATTTTTCCTCCTTCTCTGTTGTCTTTTGAATTATATTTTAAAATTTTTGTTTATTTCCTTTGTGGGCTTATTTGCTGTAACTTTTTGTTATGTTAGTGGTTGTTTTAGGGGTTAGAGTATGATATTTAGCTTATCACAGTCTGTCTTCAACAGCTATTATACCATTTCATGTATCATGTGAGAACCTTACAATAGTGTATTTATATTTCTTCCTTTTTAGCCTTGGTGTGTTGTCATACATTTTACTTTTTATATATCTGTTATGTATACTATAACACATTGTTATTTATGCTTTAAACAATTATTTCTTAAGGACATTTAGATAATCAGAATAATGTCTTTTATGTGTTCAATCCCTTAGTTACTATCTCCAGTGCCCTTTATTTTTTGTGTAGAATCGTATTTACGTGTGCATCATTTTCTTTCTGCCTAAAAGAGAGATTTTAACATAATTTTGCTATTGGTCTGCTGATTGAATGCTTTTAGCTTTTGTGTGTCTGAAAAAGTATTTTTTTAATTTTTTAATTTTTTTTTCTTTTTTAAAGAAACAGAATCTTGCTCTGTCACCCAGGCTGGAGTGCAGTGGTGCCATCACAGCTCACTGCAGCTTCGACTTCCTGTGCTCAAGTGATCCTCCCACCTCTCAGCCTCCCAAGTAGCTGGGATCACAGGCATGTGTCATCCCACCCAGCCAACTTAAAAAAAATTATTTTTTGTAGAGACAGGGTCTCACTATGTTGCCCAGGCTGGTTTTGAACTCTTGGTCTCAAGAAATCCTCCTTCCTTGGCCTCCCAATGTGTTGGGATTACAGGCATGAGCTACCATGCCTAGCTTACCTTCATTTTTGAAAGATATTTTGTCTCATACACAATTCTAGTTTGACATTTTAGTTTTCTTTGAGTACCTTGAAGAGGTTTCTCCACCATCCTCTGGATTGTATTGTTTTCTATGAGAATCTTCTTATCTTTGTTTTACTTTGCCTAATATGTCCGTTTTTTCCTCTGGGTGTCTGTAACATTTTTTATCACTCATTTTAAGTAATTTGATGGTGATGTATCTTGGTGTAGTTTTCTTCATGTTACTTTTGTTTGGAGTTCATTGAGCTTCTTGAATTTGTGGGTTTATTTTCATGAAATTTGAAATTTTGGGGCCCTTATTTCTTCAAATATGTTTTCTATCATTCGACCTCTTCTATTATGGAACACCAATTAGGCCACTTGACGTTTGCCACGGAACATTAATGTTCTATTCATTCTTTAATATTTTTCTGTCTGTGTTGGGTTTTGGCAAGTCCTTCTGCTTTGTCTTTGTGTTTGCTAGTCATTTCTTGTGAAATGTCTAATCTGCAGTTAATTCCATCCAGTTTGTTTTAATTTTAGATGTTGCACTTTTTATTTCTAGAAGTTTGCTTATGTCTGTACTTACCACGTTCAGTCTTTTCCTTTAGCTTCCTGAACATTGCTTGGTTGAATTTTTGATTGAATGACAGACATTGTATACTTTACATTCTTGAATGTGGATTTTTTAGTATTATTATACATATTTTTGACTTCTGTTCTGGGATATGGTTAAATTACTTGGAAATAATTTGATATTTTGGAACTGGGTTTTATAATTTATTTATGTGGGACCAGTGCAGCATTTAGTCTAGGAATAAATTTGTCCCCTTAATGAGGCAACACCTTTCTCTACTGGATGTCCTGTGAATTATGAGGTTTTCCAATCTAGCTGGTTGGAACTGGTACCACTCCTGATCCTCTTGAGAATCTGGGAATTATTCCCTCTAATCTTTGGGGGTAATTTCATCCTTTTGCCTAGGGTAATTTCCTCACATACATGTTCAATGATCAGTACACTCAGATGAAAATTTGAAGGATTGTAGATCTCTTTCCTTTCTCTGTGCATTGCCCTTTTCGTTGTTACTGTGTGCTATGAACTCACTCTGCCCTTTTCTCCCTGGCTCCAGCTCTGTCTCCTGAATTCTGGGCCTGCTAGACTCTGCCTTAGTTTTTTTCTCCTGGGATGTGGGCTGGAAACTCTTTCCATGCACCAACTTGGCTCAGTTACGGGATTCGCCTTCTTACTCATCTCTAAAGGATAATGTCATTTTTTTGCCTAATATTCAATGTCATGGAAGGCATAGTTTTAAATATTTTGGCCATTCTTTTAGTTTTTTTCAGTAAGAATATATATCTGGTCACTGTTAGTCTATCTTGGCCATGAGCAAAGTCGAGTTTTTACATTTTATGTGTTCAAATTTGTTAGTATTTAATTTTGATTGTTTCTCCCATAGGCTCTCTCTATTCCAATATTTAAAAAATTACTGCCTGTATTTTTTTGTGATACTTTGTGATTTCTTCTTTATATTTAAATCTTTTAATTTTTCATTTTGATATTTGGTATGAGGTAAGGAATCTAGTTTTCTTCCTCCCTCCCCCGCCTTTTTCTCACCATGTCTCCTCCCCCTTTTTTATTCTTTCTTTCTGTGTATATTTTACAAGTGATCAATCAGTTGTCTCTCTACTACTTGTTATATAAGCCATTACTTTCACAATGATCTTAAATGTCTTTTTTTTCAGAAGTTATTATACGTGTGGTCCTATACTCCTCTTCCATTGAAAAATCTGTAGATTCTGGAGCTAGTAGAAAGGGAGGGTTGAGAAGTCCCCTTTATTATATAACTTTTCTCTTCCTGATCATCCATTCTTCCAAATTAACTTTGGAACTTCTTTGTCAAATTTTTAAAGCAAATGAAAAAATATTTCTCGAGTTAAAAAAAATTATTATTACAGTTCATTTCAGTTATTAATTAAGTTGAAAGATAAGTTATACCTGTAATACTTATCTATCCAAGAACCTTTTGGTTATTCAAGTCTCTTACTAGACATTTGTAGTTTTTTCATATAGGTACTTGTACAAGTATAGTTAAATTTCTTCCTAGGTATTTTATGTTTTTCTTTCCTTTTATGAATAGTGTTTTTTCTAATATATCTTTTAACTCATTATGGTTGATATGTAGGAAAACTATTAACTTTTGTATGTTTTTCTTTAACTGGTAACCTTACCTCTTGTAATAATAGATTTTTTGTCTTTTTCTCTTGGATAATCATGTGTTCTATAAATTTTAAAAAATTGGATTCTTTATATCCAATTTTTGTGGGTTTTTTTTTTTCATTATTGCACTATACAGAAGTTCCAGAATAGTGTTAAGGTATAGCAGCTTCAGTGGACATTTTGTTTATATATTTTTTCCAAAGGAACTCTTTGTTCAAAATTGCCATCTAATAACAGCATGCATAGTCTACCTTATCTCAACAACAAAAAATTAGATGAAAATAATTTCCTTCGTAGCCTCTGTTTTGTTAGAATGAACAGGTTGAGTCCATAATCAGTAATTCAGTAGGTAAAAACAACTACTCGGTTGAGCTCTTTTTTAGACCAAAGAAATTATTAGTATTTTTTCTTAGTTTTTGTTAGTTATTTTGATATAATAAATATCTTGTCTGTCCTTTGACAGTGTATCTTTAGATATTTCACTTATTTTAGCTTCTGAGAATTCCTTAGAGTAGACCTATGCATAGGGCCTACATAGAATAAAACCATTTTGATGTTTCCTGTAGAGCAACAGGTATTAGAAACTTAAATAAGTTTCTGTCAACTTTAAGTTTTATGTTGTTAGGCCAAAGTGTAGACATGGGTAAATTCTTTACAATTTTTTTTAGAAGATAACATAATAAGGTTCATAATATATATTTAACGATTTATTCTAAATATTTTAACATATTAAGGCATCTTTAATTTTTTAGTGTCTCAGCAGATGAAGTTAATTCACCATTATCACCCCTCACATGGCAGGTAAGAAGAAATTAAGTTACTATTATATCTATAATTTTGTTCTTTTTTATTTAGTTAAAAGAAATTGTCTCATTACAGCCCTTAGAAAATCAGAAGGATCAAATAGATGAACAACCGTGGCCAGAATCTCACCCTATAATCTGGCAGAGTGAAGAAAGGAGGAGGAGCAAACAGATTAGAAAAGAATATTTTAAGGTACTCTATATTAAGTTTTGAAATTTACTTTGTAATTATTAGTTTTTATTTTGTCAGTTTTGTTTTGAGTTAATAAGGTAGACTGTAACTCTATAGTTTAATGTAGTAAATGTGTTATTTTGATTTCTCACATATATGGGGTAATACGATCTAATTATATTCATAAGATTTCAGTAATTGAGAATAATTGAGTAGATAAATATAAATTATGATTTACCAAATACTTTACAAGATAGACGAATGTTTGCTACACTGCTAGTTGTAGCAATATGTACTATGTTTTTAAAAAATTGTCCAGGAAAAGTCTTTCATTGGATTTGTTTCAATAAATATTTGACACATATTTACAATTAGCATTTAACTGTTCCTATGTAAATAAGTGCTGTTTATGTAGTTCTAAAAATGCTTGAGGGCAGGTTCTTCCATTTTTTTCTTCTTGTTACCTTAGTAGATTGCTGGAGGGTCTTTTATCTTAGCTAAAAGAAAAGCTCAGATCATCCAAATTATCCCAAATTTCTAGTTAGCAGGGTTTTAGTGAAATTTTACTGTGTATACCTTTGTAAATATTGTATTATTGTCTATTTGTGGTTGGGGTCTGCTGTATTTGTAGAAGCCAATCATTAGAATTCGGAATAATTTTCAATACTAGCCAGAACTCATTTCTGGAATTTGACTCAAATGAATAGTACAAACAAGCTTCTGCTCCATGGATAGCAAATTTTGTTGTTTTTGTACATGTTTTATATTTCTCAAAGCCTAATTATTATTAGATGATAATAGTAATTTTATCTAAAAACATAGTACTAGTCTACATTGTAGGTAAGTTTAAGTTTATATCACTAATAAATCGGATTATATTCTCTGTTTTTCTCTGGTAGAAATAGATCTACATGCACATTTGTTTGTTTCTATATATGGGTGTGTAACATACATTTGGAAATAGTATCATATGACTAAAACAAAACTGTTATATGTCTTAGTGGATCTGTGATCAATTTAAGCCTTCAACAAATAAATACTGAGTCCTTTTATGAGTCTTACATTTCCTGGTCAATGTGAGAGATAACTTAGAAACAAAAGACATGAGGAAAAAGGGAAGGACATTCTAAGTAGAACCCTGGTCAATAATAGTGAAAGTTTATTTATCCCAACCCTTTATACATCTGTAATTGTGTTTATATTCCATCATTAAAGTTTCCCTTTTTAGTTCATTGGACCTTGAACAAAGGCACTGAATAAAATTTGCTTGTAGATAAAACTTAGTGAGTGACTGATGATATGGGGGAAATTTTAGTAGTATTTCAAAATAATAAAAGAAATTTGATATTTATTTGATCTCCTTTATTGTAGTATACCAGTACAAATTCTTAGTATACTACCAATATCGTAGTATAACAAAACCAGTTCTCCTTTATCATAATAACAATACCAATTCTGAGTATTTGTCAAAAAACTTACATAGCACTAAGTGCCAGGCACTGTCCTAAGACTTCACAAAGATCAACTCGTTTAATCTTCATAACAACCCTATGAGTTAAGTACAGTTATGATTATTTCTGTTTTACAGATGATGAAATTAAGGCACAGAGATGCAAAGTAGTATTCTTCAGGTCACTTAGTAATAAGTGGCAGAGTTGAGATTTGAACCCAAAGCCTATGCTAGGCTGCCTTTTTATCTACTGTGTATAGCCCAATATCAAATGAGCAAACACTTTCAAACAAACCTTACTGGTTTTTAATTTTTTTGTTTTTCTTTTAGAGACAGAGTCTCTCTCTGTTGCCCGGACTGCAGTACAATGGCATGATCATAGCATACAACAGCCTCAAATGCCTGGGCTCAGGCCATCCTCTGGGCTCACGTGATCCTCTTGCTTCAGCCTCCCCAATAGCTAGAACTACAGGCATGTCCCCCAGTGCCCTGCAAACTTTAAAATTTCTTGTAGAGATGAGGTCTTATTATGTTGCCCAGGCTGGTCTCAAATTCCTGGCTTCAAGAGATCCTCCTACCTAGGCCCACCAGAGTGCTGAGATTACTGCCATTTTTGGCCTACTTTTAGTGATTAAAAAAAGATTTTACAGTAACTTAAGTGGACTTCTCAAGATGTCTTAATAGAGGCCACAGTGAGCATTTTAAAAACAATTCTTTGGTTTAATAGTATCATTCATTGGTATTTTATTTTTTATAAAATAAACATCTTCTATAATATTAGTTATCTTATAAAGTTATTAAACGAGATCAAATGATATAATATTTGAAGTGCACATTACATAATCATCATTCAACAAATGTTAATTTTTTCCTTAATGAGGTAGGTGGAAAAGATAAGCTTCAGTCACTGGGAAATGTTTTAAGGAGATGTGTAATTCTCCTAAACTGTCAGAAGATGTCAGTATTAGGACATAGTAAAATGAGTATGTCACTAGTTTTTTCCTAAGATGTCAAGAAAATATAAATTGACATACAGTTTCCTAAATTAAATCAACACTGTTATTCAGAATTGTCAGTATTTTCATGACTAAAACATCAGCAGCTTCTATGAGGTGACTTTCTTCCAAAAATGAAATTTCTCGTAATCACCTATCTCCCGATAATTGAAAGGGCTATTGGTAGGTTGTATTATTAAAAGCTAATCAGGATTTATAGTTCATTAAACAGTAAAATACACTACACTCGAGGTTTATATCAGGTTATCACTGAGCTTGTTCAAGGGTGGCTCTTTTAGGTTTGCTGTGTTATGAAATGTACAGAACTTCTCTGCAACTTTATCTTAATGCATATAAATGACTGGGGCACAGGGTTTCTTTGTTTCTGTCCCATGGTAAATTATTTGTCATGGTTATTCAGTGTATTTATTGAAAGTATGTGTGTGTGTGTGTGTGTGTGTGTGTGCGTGTGTGTATGTAAGAAATCCAACTCCCCTTTCTTCTTAGTTTTGAAGGCTAATTTTGGATAGTATTTTTTTCAGGTAAGTCCCTGAAACTAGGTAAAACTGTTTCAACATATTGGCTAGATTATGTGAGCAAGAAGATGAATTGGGTCAGGTTAAGTTAGTAAGTAAATCATGGTAGGAAAGTTACATTGACTCTTTTAGATTCCCAGGCCACTGTTGTGTAGATTATTTTTCTAGTATATAAAATTTAGTGTTCTTATAGCCAAAATAAAATCACTGTATTTCAGTGAAATTCATTATGCCAGGAAGTATTTTATTAAACAACTTTTTAAATTTTAAATTTTTGTGGGTTCATATTAGGTATATATATTTGTGGGATACATGAGATATTTTGAAAGGCATACAATGTGTAATAATCACATCATGGAGAATGGGGTATCTATTCCTTCAAATATTTATCATTTGTGTTATGATCAAATTATACTCTTTTAGTTATTTTGAGATGTACGATTAAATTATTATTGACTATTGTCACTCCATTGCGCTATCAAATACTAGGTCTTATTTATTCTATGTTTTGTGCCCATTATCCATCTTCAGCTACCCTCTACTCCCCCACTACCCTTCCCTAGCCTGTGGTAACCATCCTTCTGCTCTCTATCTTTATGAGTTCAATTGTTTTGATTTTTACATCCTACGAATAAGTGAGAACATGTGGTGTTTGTCTTTCTGTGCCTGGCTTATTTCACTTACCATAATGACCTACATTTCAATCCATGTTGCAAATGACAGACTCTTAGTACTCCTTTGTGTATGTGTACCACATTTTCTTTATCCGTTCTTCTATTGATGGACACTTAAGTTGCTTCCAAATCTTGGCTATTGTAAATAGTTTTGCAATAAATATGGAAGTGCAGATATCTCTTTGATATACTGATTTCCTTTCTTTGGGGTATATACCCAGCAGTAGGATTGCTGGATTGTTTGGTAGTTGTATTTTTAGTTTTCTGAGGAGCCTCCAAACTGTTCTCCATATTGATCGTACTAGTTTACGTTCCCACCAACAGTGTACGAGAGTTCCCTTTTCTCCACATTCTCACCAGCATGTTATTGCCTGTCTTTTGGATATAAGTCACTTTAACTAGGGTAAGATGATATATCATTGTAGTTTTGATTTGCATTTCTCTCATGATCAGTGATGTTGAGCACCTTTTCGTATGCCAGTTTGCCATCTGTATGTCTTCTTTTCAGAAATGTCTATTCACATCTTTTGCCCATGTTTTAATCTAATTATTAGATATTTTCCTAAAGAGTCACTTGACCTCCTTAAATTCTGGTTATTAATTCCTTGTCATATGGGTAGTTTGCAGATATTCCCTCCTATTCTGTGGGTTGTCTCTTCACTTTCTTGTTTCCTTTGCCGTGCAGAAGCTTTTTAACTTGATATGATCCCATTTCTCCATGTTTGCTTTGGTTGCCTGCGCTTATGGGGTAGCTCAGGAAATTTTTGCCCAGACCTGTATCCTGGAGATTTTCCCCAATGTTTTCTTATAGTAGTTTTATAGATTGAAGTCTTAAATTTAAGTCCTTAATCCATTTTGATTTGATTTTTGTATACAGCAAGAGATAAGGGCCTAGTTTCATTCTTCAACATATGGATATCCAGTTTTCCCAGCATCATTTACTGAAGAGACTGTCTTTTCCCCCATGTATGTTCTTGGCACCTTTGTCGAAAATGAGTTCACTGTAGGTGTGTGGAGTTGTTTCTGGGTTCACTGTTCTGTTCCATTGGTCTGTGTATCTGTTTTTATGCCAGTGCCATGATGTTTTGGTTACCATAGGTCTGTAGTATAATTTGAAGTCATGTAATATGATTCCTCTAGTTTTGTCTCTTATTCCCAGAATAGCTTTGGCCATTCTTGGTCTTTTGTGGTGTCTTCTAAATTTTAGACTTGATTTTTCTATTTCTCTGATGAATGTCATTGGTATTTTGATAGGGATTGCATTGAATCTATAGATTGCTCCGAGTAGTATGGACATTTTAACAATATTGTTTCTTCCAATCCATGAATGTGGAATATCTTTCCATATTTGCGTGTCCTCTTCAATTTCTTCCAGCAGTGTTTTATAGTTTTCGTTGTAGAGATCTTTTACTTCTTTGGTTAATTCCTAGGTATTTAATTTTGTTTGTGAGTATTGTAAATGGGATTATTTTTTAAATTTCTTTTTTAGATTGTTCATTGTTGGCATATAGAAATGCTACTGACTTTTGTATGTTGATTTTGTATCCTACAACTTTACAGAATTTATCAGTTCTATTTTTTTTTTTTTTTTTTTTTGGTGGAGTTTAGGTTTTTCCAAATACAAGATTATATCATCTACAGACAAGGATAATTTAACTTATTCTTTTCCAATTTGGATGCCCTTTATTTCTTTCTCTTGTCTGATTGCTCTAGGTGGGACTTCCAGTATTGTGTTGAATAACAGTGGTGACAATGCACATCCCTGTCATCTTTTAGATCTTAGGGGAAAGGCTATGAGTTTTGGCTTTTATTATGTTGCGATATATTTCCTCTATACCCCAATTTTTTGAGAGTGTATTAGTCTATTTTTATGCTGCTGATAAAGACATACCCAAGACTGGTCAATTTACAAAAGAAAGAGGTTTATTGGACTGACAGTTCCACATGGCTGAGGAGGCCTCACAATCATGGTGGAAAGTGAAAGGCACGTCTTACGTGGTGGCAGACAAAAGAAGAGAGCTTGTGCAGGGAAACTCCCCTTTTTAAAGTCATCATGTCTCGAGAGACTTATTCACTATCATGAGAACAACACTGGAAAAACCCACCCCCATGATTCAATTACCTCCCACTGGTATCTCCCATGACACTTGTGAATTGGGTGAGTTACGATTCAAGATGATATTTGGGTGGGGACACAAGCAAACCATATCAAAGGGGTTTTATCATGAAGGAATGTTGGATTTTAGCAGATTCTTGTCCAGCATCGATTGGAATGGTCATATGATTTTTGTCCTTTATTCTGTTGATATGATGTATCACAACAATTGATTTGCGTATGTTGAACCGTGCTTGCATCCCTGGAATAAATCCTACTTGGTCATGATGAATGACCTTTTTAATATATTGTTGAATTCGGTTTGCTAGTATTTTGTTGAAGATTTTTGCATCCATATTTTTCAGAGATTTTGGCCTGTAGTTTTCTATTTTGCATGTATCTTTGTCTGGTATTAGGCTAATAGTGGCCTTGTAGAATCAGTTTGCCAGTATTCCCTCCTCTTCAATTTTTTGAATACTTTGAGTAGGATTGGTATTAGGTTTTAAGTTTTTGGTGGAATTCAGCAGTGAAGCCATCAGGTCCCAGGCGTTTCTTTACTGGGAGACTATTTATTACAGATTTAATCTCATTGCTTGTTATTGACCTGTTCACATTTTGGATTTCTTCATGATCTAATTTTGGTAGATTTTACGTGTCTAAGAATTTGTCCATCTCCTCTAGATTTTCCTCTAGATTTTCCAATTTATTGGCACATAGCTGTTCATAGTAGCCAGTAGTGACCCTTCGAATTTCTGTGGTATCAGTTGTAATGTCTCCTTTTTCACCTCTGATTTTATTTGGGTCTTCTCCTCTTTTTTTCTTAATCTGACTAAAGGTTTGTCAATTTTGTTTATGTTCTCAATAAACCATATTTTTGTTTCATTGATCTTTCGTATTTTGTTTTCTTCATTTCAAATTTATTTATTTCTGCTCTGATCTTTATTATTTCTTCTGTTTTTGTTTGCTTGTTTGTTTATACCAGAGTCTCACTCTTTCTCCCAGGCTGAGGTGCAGTGGTGTCATGGCTCACTGCAGCCTTGACCTCCCAGGGTCAAGTCATTCTTTCACCTTTTAGCCTCCCAAGTAGCTGGGACTACAGGCACCACCACACCCAGCTAATTTTTGTACTTTTTGTAGAGATGGGGTTTTGCCATGTTACCCAGGCTGGTCTTGAGCTCCTTGGCTCAAGCAATCTGCCCTCCTCACTCTCCCAAAGTGTTGGGATTACACATGTGAGCCATGACACCTGGGCTGTTTCTTTTCTTCTACTAATTTTGGGTTTGGTCTGCTCTTCCTTTTCTGGTTCTTTAAGATGAATAATTGTTATTTGTTTGAGATTTTTCTTCTTTTTTGATGTAGCACTTATAGCTGGAAGTTTTCCTCTTAATATTGGTTTTGCTGTATCCCATTGGTTTTGCTCTGCTGTATTTGTATTATCATTTGTTTCAATAAATTTTTCAATTTCCTTCTTAATTTCTTCATTGACCCACTGGTCATTCAGGAGCATATTGTTTAATTTCCATTTGTTTGTATAGTTTTCAAAATTCTTCTTGTTATTGATTTCTAGTTTTATTTCATTGTGGTCAGAGAAGTTGCTTGATGTTATCTCAGCAACTTCTTTGTTGTTTGAATGTTTTAAGACTTATTTTGTGACAACGTATGGTCTATCCTTGAGAATGACCCATGTGCTGAGGAGAAGAACATATATTCTGTAGCCACTGGATGAAATGTTCAGTAAATATCTGTTAGGTCCATTTGGTCTATAGTGCAGATTAAGTCCAATTGTTCTTTGATGATTTTCTGTCTGGGACATCTGTCCAATGCTGAAAGTGGGGTGTTGAAGTCTCCAGCTATTATTGTATTGAGATCTATGTCTCTCTTGAGCTACAATAATATTTGCTTTATATATCTGAGTGCTCCAGTATTGGGTGCATATATATTTACAATCACTATATCCTCTGACTAAGTTTACCCCTTTTTCATTAGATAATGACCTTCTTTGTCTCTTGTTAATTTTATTCTTGAAATCTATTTTGTCTTCTATAAGTATAGCTACACCTGCTCTTTTTTGGTTTCCATTGGCATGGAATATCTTTCTCCATTCTTTTTTTTCTTTTTTCTTTCCTTTTTTTTTTTTTTTTTTTTTTTTAGGTGGAGTCTTCTTCTGTCACCCAGGCTGGAGTGCAATGGCATGATCTCGGCTCACTGCAGCCTCTGCTGTTGGGGAAACCCCACCCCCGATATTCAACATGTGTTCTTTTCTATTTTCCTAAGTGGCAGCTGGTCTGAGAAATAAAGGGAAAGAGTACAAAAGAGATAAATTTTAAAGCTGGGTGTCTGAGGGAGACATCACATGTCGGCAGGTTCTGTGATACTCCCTGAGCCGTAAAACCAGCAAGTTTTTATTAGCAATTTTCAAAGGCGAGGGAGTGCATGAATACGGTATGCGTCACAGAGATCACATGCTTTAAGGGCAACAAAAGATCACAAGGCAGGTCAGGGCGAGATCACAAGGTCAGGGCGAAACTACAATCACTAACGAACTTCCGTGTCCAGCTGTGCACACATTGTTGTTGATAAACAAGGTTCAAGAGCAGAGAACCGGTCTGACTGTAATTTGCCAGGCTGGAATTTCCTAATCCTAGCAAGCCTGGGGGCGCTGCAGGAGATTAGGGCATGTTTCATCCCTATTTACATCTGCATAAACGCAGACACTCCCAGGGCGGCCATTTTAGAGGCCTCACCCTGGGAATGCATTCTTTTCCCAGGGCTATTAGTTATTAATATTCCTTACTGGGGAAAGAATTCAGCGATATTTATCTTACCCATTTTCGGTAATAAGAGAAATATGGCTCTGTTCCACCCGGCCCACAGACAGTCAGACTTTAAAATTATCTCCTTTGTTCCCTGAAAATCACTGTTATCCTGTTCTTAAGATGCCCAATTTCATGTTGTTCAAATACACATGCTCTACAAACAATTTGTGCAGTTAACACATTCATCACAGGGTCCTGAGGTGACGTACATCCTCCTCAGTTTACGAAGATGACAGGATTAAGACATTAAAGTAAAGACAGGCATAGGAAATCACAAGGGTATTGATTGGGGAAATGATAAGTGTCCAT
This sequence comes from Macaca fascicularis, assembly GCF_037993035.2. NCBI lineage: Eukaryota > Metazoa > Chordata > Mammalia > Primates > Cercopithecidae > Macaca > Macaca fascicularis. The sequence continues at coordinate 121,492,021 of NC_088395.1, read as the reverse complement.
GAAATCTTCACAATTTATGTTCAGAGATTGCAGTAAAGACAGGCGTAAGAAATTATAAAAGTATTGGGGAACTAATAAATGTCCATGAAATCTTCACAATTTATGTTCTTCTGCCATGGCTTCAGCTGGTCCCTCCGTTCAGGGTCCCTGACTTTCCGTAACACTCTGCCTCTTGGGTTCAAGCAATTTTCCTGCCTCAGCCTCCTGAGTAGCACATGCCCAGCTAGTTTTTTTATTTTTTGTATTTTTAGTAGAGATGGAGTTTCACTGTGTTGGCCAGGCTGGTCTTGAAACTCCTGACTTCAAGTGATCCACCCCCTCGGCCTCACTCCAACATCACTAAGCTAAAGGGAAAGGTCAAGCTGGGAACTGCTTAGGGGAAACCTGCCTCCAATTCTATTCAAAGTCACCACTGTGCTCACTGAGATAAATGCCTATCTGATTGCCTCCTATGGAGAGGCTAATCAGAAACTTAAGAGAATGCAGCCATTTGTATCTTATCTACCTATGACCTGGAAGCCCCCTCCCCACTTCCAGTTTTCCTGCCTTTCTGGACTGAAATAATGTTTGTCTTACATATGTTGATTGATGTCTTGTGTCTTCCTCAAATGTATAAAACCAAGCTGTGCTCTGACCACCTTGGCCACATGTCCTCAGGACTGCCTGAGGCTGTGTCGCAGGCACCATCCTCAACCTTGGCAAAATAAGCTTTCTAAATTAACTGAGACCTCAAGTGATCCACCCCCCTCGACCTCCCAAAGCGCTGGAATTACAGGCATGAGCTACCACACCTGGCCTCAAGTGTGTTTCTTGTAGGTAGCAGGTCATTGTGTCTTATTTTTTCATCTAGTCAGCCATTCTATATCTTTTTATTTTAATAGTTTAGTTCACTGACATTTAACGTTATTATTGATGTTTTATTCTACTGCAGCTAAGATGGCACTCAAACCACAATACAAAGTCCTTCCCACTCTTCTTTCCCCTTTCCACAGATAGAGGAACCGCCTTCTGTGGCCACCACCACCACTGGCCCATGGGGGTTTCTGCTAGGCCACTGCTCATGTTCTATTAAAGCCAAAGGGCTCTTCAATCAGCTTGTGGTGAATGCTGCCAGTCCTGGGACTCACCCTGAATTCTGGCTTGGGGCAGGTCCAGAAATGCTGCCCAAGAGTGGAGGCCTAGATTCCTGAACTCCAAGAGACTGCTTGTTGCTTACCTCACTGTGAATGAGTGGGTTCCTAAGGTGCCAAGTTTCCCTTTATTTTTCCCTCTGCTTTTTTCAAACAGAAGTGTCTCCATGTAGCCACTACAGCTAGTTTTGTGCTAAGTCTTACTTGAAGCCAGCACATCTCAGAGTCTCTCCCAAGGCCCACAGCATACTACCTGGGCATTGCTGCTGGTTATTCAGGGCCCAAGGGCTCTTTCGTCAGCTGGTGATGACTCCTGGCAGGACTGGGTCCTTCCCTTCAAGGCAGTGGGTTCCCTTTTGGCCCAGAGTGTGTCTAGAAATGTCATCTAGGAGCTAGGGCCTGGAATGGGGGTCTCACAACTCTAGCCAGTGCCCCATCCTATTGTGGCTGAGCTGGTATCCAAGAGGTAAGACACAGTCCTCCTCAGTCTTCCCTGTCCTGTCCTCAGGTGAAAGGAAGGGGTCTCTTTCTCATTGATGCGAGGTGCACTGCCTGGGGTTGGGAGAAAAGTGGTGCAAGCACTCCCTTAGCTTCCCCTGCTGGTGTCTCCTTAAGTCACATGCCACCCTAGTACACTGGCTCTAAGCCTAGCACAGCACTAGGAGTTGCCTAGAAATTGCAATCCTAGGCTGCCTTTCAAGTTTACCTAGAACCCCAGAGTACTTTAGCCTGTGATTGGTGAGGTTACTGAGAAACTTAAGTTCCAGTTGCTGGCATGAGCGATTCCCATCTGACTAGGGCTGATCCAAATGCTCCCTCCATGCCTGGGTGCTGGTTGAGCACAGCACAGCTTTGTTCCCCTCTGTGGCAGGGCAGCACTAAGTTCAATGTAAAGTCCCCCAGTCCCTGTGCTCTCCCTCCCGCAAGTGTACAGGCTTTCTCTCCCTGCACTGCTGGCTGCTGTGGGTAGCTGGCTAATTTTTGTATTTTTAGTAGAGATGGTGTTTCACCATATTGTCTAGGCTGGTCTCAAACTCCTGACCTCGTGATCTGCCTGCCCTGGCCTCCCAAAGTGTTGAGATTACAGGTGTGAGCCACTGCGCCTGGCCACAAGTGAATTTCGAAATGCATTTAATAATTGATTTCTAGACAAAACAGTTAAAAAGTATTAGAGTATCTCTAGCCAGTTAGTTTTAAATATTATTTGATTTATTTAAGTGGCATATATGTCTTCAAATGTATCTCATTACTATTGTGATAAAACATTATAACTCATAAAATACATATTGATTTCATAAATACAGTACACTATTTTTATTTAAAGGCTAACCCCCTGGAAAATATTTTGACACATTTTCTATGATCATTGTTAGTTTTATACGGGAATAAAAAAGCCACTGGGATTGTAAAATAAACTGATTTATTCTGAGTCAGAGTTTGTGTACAAGTTATTGTCTCTCTTTTGAAATTAATGTAAGCTTCTGAGGCTAGTCCGAATTCAGTGGTGTTTACAACAAATTGCTCACAATTACACATTTCCTTGTTTATTTTACACTCCCGCTGCTTCACTTGACTAGCCTCAAAAAATATGTGTGTATATATATGTATATAAAAGCTTCTGAGATGGACTGATCTTTCTATTTTTCTGGTTTTTATACTAGGCCTTTATTGTAACATTTGAATTTAGATGTAATAAAACTTTGGTAATTCAGAATTCATACCAATACTAGTTGGGGATAGTTGAGTTGAATTAGTAAAAACTTGGAATTAGAGAGTATTTTCAAATCTATATATATATTAGGTTTGGGTTTTCAAGACATTTAAATATGTGCAGTACTGCAAACTTAGCATCTTTCTAAGTTTTCTTGTATAATGAGTATTTTAAATTAGAATTGTAGTTGAGTAACAGTAATACATTTCCCATTTTCTAAATTCTTAAGTATATCATCTTGTATTTCTTTGCATTTCAATTATCCTCTTATTCTTCTATGTCTTTCCTGCCTCTTTACCTTTCACCTTATAAATGTGCTCAAACCTCTATTATAGAGAAGAAAAAGTAATATCTTTTCCCTACCCATTGCAAGAATCATAGCTGACACCCCATAACAAAAGATGGATTAACAAGAGAAAAGCATAAAAATTTAATCAAGCTTTTATGTGACACAAAAATGAAGACCCAAAGACCCAGGGAAACGAAGACCCAAAGACTCAGGGAAAACTGTATGTTCATGCTAAGTTTGATGAAAGAAATGAATAGTTGTGGAGACACATGATTGAACAAAAAAGGGTATGATCTAATGGTAACAAACTGGGCCTGTTTGTTGAGAATCTTTCCTGTGTCTCTCTATGACATTCCTTCTCCTTCAGTGTGCTGCAGGAAACCTGTCTCATGCATCTTAAAGGGAGAAGGGAGGGGGTTTGAGAGGGACCTTTCTAGATTGTATGGCTTGCTTTGTGAGATGGGGAATTCTAGTTTCTATTACCTGCCTTAGGGAGAGGAAGGGGGATTGAAGAAAGGAGGGCCTGGAGAAGGTCAGAGAGTGACCTTGAAGGTGCCATATCTTGGGGTAGTATTTTCTGAGCCCTGACACTACCATTATCCCTGACTGCCCTTTTAGCTGTTGCCTTATCTCTTTGCTCTTTTTTAGGGCTAAACTTTCTTTTTTTTTTTTTTTTCTTTTGAGTCGGAGCCTCGCTCTGTCGCCCAGGCTGGAGTGCAGTGGCGCGATCTCAGCTCACTGCAACCTCCGCCTGCCAGGTTCAAGCGATTCTCCTGCCTCAGCCTCCCGAGTAGCTGGGATTATGGGCGCCCTCCGCCACACCCGGCTGATTTTTGTATTTTTAGTAGAGACAAGGTTTCACTTTGTTGGCTAGGCTGGTCTTGAACTCCTGACCATGGCCAGGGCCAAACTTTCTAGTTCTCCAGTTTCTGATCATTCCTTAACCCACTGCAATCTGGCTTTCGCTTCCATTTCTCCACTGAAATAGCCCCTCACTAGATTTTAACGTGCACCTACTAATGGCAAAATCCAGTGTAGCATTTGACAATGATGACCACATCTTCCTTCTTGATACTCCTGTCTTGGTTTCTATCTCATTTTTCTTCCCTGTTATCATTTTGATGTCCTTGCGTAAGTTTTCTTCTGCTTGCTCTTAGGGTCTGATCCTCATTTTATTACTCTAAAAAGCGCTCTCTGGAGTGTTAATGACTCTAGATGTTTTTTATATTCTGCTGTGTCTAAATTTACATCCTATAACATTTTTTCTGTTCCCTGAATCTGTGTTTCTGATTGTTTGCATGCCCTACATATATTTCAGGTTAAGTATCTACCCCATCCCCTAATGGTATCTACCCAGTTGTCTAAGCTCTATTCCTCAGTCTTTCTTGATTCTTTTTCTTTCTCATTTCCATCACCTAGTTGGTTATCAGCCCTAATATATGCATCCTTTCTGCAATTCATGTCTGTCTCTATTGCCCTTGCCCTTTTTGGAACCCTCATACTTTCTTGCCTAGGCAGTTGTGATAACTGATTAATGGTCCTCCTTTCTCAGCTCTTGGATAATTCTCTGACTTTAAATTTCTTTATTCTAGTGTTCAGTAGCATCATAGCTTGACTGTAGTTAATAATAACTTATTATATATTTTAAAATAGCTAGAAGAAAAGATTGATAATATTCCCAGCACAAAGAAATGATAAATATCTTTGAAGTGATTACCCTAATTTGATGATTACACATTCTATGCATGTATCACAATATCACAAGTACCTGATAAATATGTACAATTATGTATCAATAAAAAATAATTATCAGACAATGTGAGAAAATGCCCTTAAATAAAACTGTAAATCTGTAAATGCTCTTTTAAATAAAACTGTAAAACTGTAAATCATCCAAAAAATTTCTTATTGGCTTCCCATTACCAATAAGATAAAGTTTGGACTTGTTAAAATCTTTGTGGACCATTCCTTGTTTCCTTCTCTATATTTAATTACCTGCCAAAATTCACTTCCTCACTAGCTTCATTGAACTGCTCTTTGTTTTCTACACAGGCTATGCTTTCTTAGTTCTTTTTGCTTTTCTTCTTCTGAGAATGCCCATTAGCCCTGTTATCTCTGGCAAATTCCTATTAATTAGAAATGGGAGTATAGTTGGCCCTCTGTATCTGCAGGTTCCACATTCATGCATTCAGCCAACCAAGATTGAAAATATGTGGGAAAAAAGGCAAAAAAAAAATAATAATACAAATCAAAAACAATATAGTATGACAACTGTTTAGATAGCATTTACATTGTATTCAGTATTATAAGTAATCTGGAGATGATTTAAACTATACAGGAGGATGTGAGTAGGTTATATGCAAATACTATGCCATTTTATATAAGGGAAGGGACCTGAATATCTGTGAATTTTGGCATGGGTGAGGCGGGGGCAGAGTTCCTGGAACCAATCCCTTGCAGATATCAAGAGATGATTTTATGGCACAGTGCCTGGGCTTCTAGAATCAAACCACTTGGGTTCCAGTCCTTACTTGGATACCTATTAACTATGTGACTTTGTCAAGTCATGTAACCTTAATTAAGTTTGTTTATAAAAACTTTACAAATGAGTGTAACAATACAGGCATACTTAAGAGATATTGTGGGTTTGACTCCAGACAATGCCATTAAAGTAAATATCTATTCAATAAAGCAAGTCACATGAATATATATCACTAAAGCACGTTACATGAATATTTTTGGGTTTCCCAGTGCATAAAAGTTATGTTTACATTGTTCTGTAATCAGCTAAGTGCATAATAGTATTATGTATTAAAAAATGATATACCTTGATTAAAAATACTTTATTGCTAAAAATTGCTCACAATTATCTGAGCCTTCAGCGAGTCATAATCTTTTTGCTGGTGGAGGGTCTTGTGTAGATGTTAATGGTGGTTACTGAAGGTTGGGTGGCTATGGCGATTTCTAGTTTGCCACATCAATGGACTTTCCTTTCACAACAGATTTCTCTGTAGCATGTGATGCTGTTAGATAGCATTTTACTTACGGTAGAACTTCTCTCAAAATTGGAGTCAATCCTCTAAAACCCTGCCACTGGTTTATCAAATAAGAGTATGTCACATTGTAAATCATTTGTTTTCATTTCAACAGTGTTCACAGCTTCTTCAGCAGGAGTAAATTCTACCTTAAAAATTCCCACCTTTCTTGCACATCAATTAAAAGCAACTCCTTATTTGTTAAAGTTTTATCATGAGATTGCAGTAATTCACTCACATCTTTAAGCTCTACTTCTAGGCCAGGCGTGGTAGCTCATGCCTGTAATCCTAGAACTTTGGGAGGCCGAGGTAGGTGGATCCCTTGAGCTCAGGAGTTTGAGACCAGCTTGGGCCAATGACAAAACCTCGTCTCTACAAAAAATACAAAAAAATTAGCTGGTCATGGTGGCACATGCTTGTAGTCCCCTCTACTTGGTGGGGAGGGCTGAGGCAGGAGGATCGTTAGAGCCCAGGAGGTCAAGGCTGCACAGTGAGCCAAGATTATGACACTGCACTCCAGCCAGGGTGACAAAATGAAACCCTGTCTCAAAAAAAAAAAAAAAAAAAAAAAAAAAAAAAAAAGCTGTACTTTTTAGTTCTCCTGCTGTTTCTACCACATCTGCAGTTATTTCCTCCACTGATGTCTTGAGTCCTTCAAAATCATGCATTGACAATCAGAATGAATTTCTTCCAAAATCTCGTTAATGTTGATATTTTGACCTCCTCCCATAAATCACAAATGTTCTTAATAGCATCTAGAATGATGAATCATTTGCAGAGGTTTTCAATTTACTTTGCCCAGGCCCATCAGAAGAATCACTATCTATGACCCCAATAGCTTTATATGTTATGTTATTACTTAAATAGTAAGACTTGAAAGTTGATATTACTCCTTGATCCATGCACTGCAGAATGGATGTTATGCATGAAAACAACATTGATCTCTTTGAACATCTTCATGAGAACTGTTGGTTGACTAGACTCATTGTATATGAGCAGTAACATTATGAAAGGAATCTTTTTTTCTGAGCTCGATAGTAGGCTTAACATGTTCAGTAAAGCATGCTGTAAACAGATGTGCTGTCATCCAGGCTTTGCTGTTCTATTTATAAAGCACAGGCAGAAAATATTTAGCATAATTATTAAGGGACCTAGGATTTTGGGGATGGTTAAATGAACATTGGCTTCAATTTAGAGTCAGCAGCTGCATTAGCCCCTAACAAGAGTCAGCCTGTTCTTTGAAGCTTTGAAGCAGGCATTAACTTCTATCTACAACAGTCCTAGATGTCATATTCTTCCAATAGAAGGCTGTTTTGTCTACATAGAAAATTTGTTGTTTAGTGTAGTCACCTTTATCAGTTGTCTTAGCTAGCTAGATCTTCTGTATAATTTGCTTCACCTTCTACATCAGCACTTGCTACTTCACCTTACACTTTTATGTTATGCAGTCAGCTTCTCTCCTTCAATCTCATGAACGAACCAACCTCTACAGCTTCCAACTTTTCTTCTGCAGCTTCCTCACCTTGACTTCATAGGATTGAAGAGAGTTAAGGCCTTGCTCTGGACTGGGCTTTGTCTTAAGGGGATGTTGTGGCTGGTTTGCTGTTCTATCCAGACCACTCAAACTTTGTCCATATTAGCAATAAGACTGTTTTGCTTTCTTATTTTTGGTATGTTCACTGGAATGAGTAGCACTTTTAATTTTCTTCAACACTTATTTGCATGCACAGCTTAGTTAATTGGAGCAAGAGGCCTAGCTTCATCCTATCTCTGCTTTCTACCTGTCTTCCTCACTAAGCTTAATCATTTCAAGCTTTTTATTTAAAGTGAAAGACATACGATTTCTTTTCACTTGAACACTCAGAGGCCATTGTGGGATTATTAATTGGCTTAATTACAATATTGTTGTGTGTCAGAGAATAGGAGATAGGGAACAACCTGTTAGTGGAGCAGTCAGAACACACACAACATTTATCGATTAAGTTTGTTTTCTTATATGGGCGTCATTTGAGTCATCTCTCAAAAATTGCAATAGAAACGTCAAAGATCACTATCACAGATCACCATAACAGATATGATAATAATGAAAAAGTTTGAAATATTGTTAGAATTCCCAGAATTTGACAGACATGAAGCCAGTACGTGCTATTGGAAAAATGGCACCAATAGGCTTGCTTGATACAGGGTTGCCACAAACCTTTTCTGCACATTTTGAAACTTTGTATTTGCACATTTAAAAAATTGTATATCCCAATAAAATCACTGGAACAAAAAAATCGATACTGTGATTAAACTGAATTTTATAGCTTGCAGGACACCTTGGATCAGCTTGGTTTTACTATAGCTTTTACTGTCATTCCACCCTGCTTCTTCCTTCACCAACATTCAAATTCTTTCCCTTATCTGCTAGCCAGGCAGATGGGAGAGGCAAAAGCAGTCTTCATTTTCAGTAGCTCTTGATTCTTTGATGTGAGAGGAACAGCACAGTCATTTAAACTTGATCCAACCTCTTTGTATCTTGCAAAGTTCATCAGCCAAAAAAAGTAAAATATGAAGGCAATGCTTGTGCAATGTACAGTTCATTTTCATGATGTATACCTTATTATGATTTGTCTGCTTGCTTCTCTTGTTTGGTCATTTCTTTGGAAGGCAGTGAATTTTTTTCTTGCGTTTTTTGTCTTCTTCAATTGTGACTTACCAAATTTCTCAATCCCAGCCGTATCAGATTTGTTGGATGTGGTTGCCAAGGAAGTAGAGTAAGGCATTTGAGCGAGCAGAATCTGATCTGCTCAATGGCCACCAGTGGGTGTCTACAAACATTCAATTTGTAAAAAGAAAAATATTGTATCTGTGAAGTGCAGTAAAGCAAAACTCAATAAGATGAGGTGTGCCTGTACTTTCCTTCACATGATTGTTGTAACTATTAAATTATTTAATAATAAAAGTGCTTAGAATTACACTTGCCACAGAGTAAGCACTTAATAAATATTAGCATATTCACTCAAATATCACTGTTTCATTGACATATAGATTAAAACCAAAAATAAGTGACTTCAGTGATTGTCTTACCTGATAAATAGGATTTTTTCACACATGCCAATTTCATTCAGTGGCTCTCTGGCACACTGGGTTGAAGGCATATTGAGGTTGTGTGTGAGATCACCTGGAAAGAGCATGCTGCTAGATTTGTGATAGTTGTCATAGGAGAGACGGTGGAGGAACAATACGTCTTGTATTTATTATCTCTAATACAGCTCACCCCCCAGTTTGTGGTTAAGATATCAGGTTGGTTATCTATTTTTCCAAGGGTTGTGGAAGATAGTGCTGCATATGTAAAGGGGACCATTAAATAGAACCAATGGAACAGAACAGAGGCCTCAGAAATAACACCACACATCTACAACCATCTGATCTTTGACAAACCTGACAAAAACAAGAAATGGGGAAAGGAGTCTCTATTTAATAAAAGGTGCTGGGAAAACTGGCTAGCCATATGTAGAAAGCTGAAACTGGATCCCTTCCTTACATCTTATACAAAAATTAATTCAAGATGGATTAAAGACTTAAATGTTAGACCTAAAACCATAAAAACCCTAGAAGAAAGCCTAGGCAATACCATTCAGGACATAGGCATGGGCAAGGACTTCATGACTAAAACACTGAAAGCAATGGCAACAAAAGCCAAAATAGACAAATGGGATCTAATTAAAGAGCTTCTGCACAGCAAAAGAAACTATCATCAGAGTGAACAGACAACCTACAGAATGGGAGAAAATTTTAACAATCTACCCATCTGACAAAGGGCTAATATCCAGAATCTACAAAGAACTTAAACAAATTTACAAGAAAAAAAAATCAAACAACCCCATCAAAAAGTGGGCAAAAGATAGGAACAGACACTTCTCGAAAGAAGACATTTATGCAGCCAACAGACACATGAAAAAATGCTCATCATCACTGGCCATCAGAAATGCACATCAAAACCACAGTGAGATACCATCTCCCAACAGTTAGAATGGCAATCATTAAAAAGTCAGGAAACAACAGGTGCTGGAGAGGATGTGGAGAAATAGGAACACTTTTACACTGTTGGTGGGACCGTAAACTAGTTCAACCATTGTGGAAGACAGTGTGGCGATTTCTCAAGGATTTAGAACTGGAAATACCATTTGACCTAGCCATCCCATTACTGGTTATATACCCAAAGGATTATAAATCATGCTACTATAAAGACACATGCACACATATGTTTATTGTGGCACTATTCACAATAGCAAACACTTGGAACCAACCTAAATGTCCATCAATGACAGACTGGATTAAGAAAATGTGGCACATATACACCATGGAATACAATGCAGCCATAAAAAAGGATGAGTTCATGTCCTTTGTAGGGACATGGATGAAGCTGGAAACCATCATTCTCAGCAAACTATCACAAGGACAGAAAACCAAACACTGCATGTTCTCACTCATAGGTGGGAATTGAACAATGAGAACACTTGGACACAGGGTGGGGAACATCACACACTGGGGCCTGTCATGGGGTGGAGGGAAGCGGGAGGAATACCGTTAGGAGACATACCTAATGTAAATGACGAGTTAATGGGTGCAGCACACCAACATGACACATGTATGCATATGTAACAAACCTGCACATTGTGCACGTGTACACTAGAACTTAAAGTATAATTTAAAAAATTGACCACAAATATAAGTATATACAAATGTAAAAAAAAATAAGAATAATTAAAAAAGAAAGAACCTTGAATGCCAGACAAAGAAGTTTGGACATAATCCAAAAGTTAGTAGGTGTTACAACAGGACAGTCATGAGTTGCAAACGGAAGGTTAATCTGCCACTGATATGTAGGATCATTTGCAGTGAAGAGGAGTCAGAAGTAAGAATTCCAGTGGTTGTCATACTGTATTTTCTTGACTCTAAGCATTTTTTCACATATAAGCATAGTTCTTATGTAGTAGGGTTGTTAAGAAGATTAAATGGATTAATACATGTAAGACATTTAAATCAGTGCCTGGCATATAGCAAGCAGTAGTACAAGTGTTAGCTGTCATCATTATTACAATTATTAATCAATATATACATTTAATGTAGTGTTTTTTTAACCCGAAAGCAGCAGGTTTCTTAATAATAGATGACATCTTAGAATGGTGAGATTATAGACCAGGTGTACGATAATGAGGGCCTGGAAAAGGGTGGTAGTTGTGAGAATTCTGAAGAAGTAAGTCTGAGAGAGATTAAAAAAAGAATTGACTTGATGACGTATTAGGTATAGTAAATTAAGAAAAAGGAAAACTCTAAGACAACCCTCAGATTACACACCTTAATGAATGGGAAATAGCTTGATTAAGAAAGAAATGTTACTTGATCTGTGTAAAGTACTTACAACAAGGCCTTGCACATGGAAAGCATTATATTTGTTAGTTTTAGTAGTAGGACTGTTTATACTTGTTATATACTTAAATTTGTTATCAGGTCATTTAATAAAGCTACCAAAATATGAAAGAACCTTGTACATAATTTACTAGTAGGGAATTTATATGTTCAAGGGAAAATAAATTATGTGTTTTAAATATTTTTCAGTATAAATCAATGAGGAAGAGTTCAAGTGGCAATGAAAATGATGAGGTAAGAAAAGATAATTATTTGAAATGTTTACTTATATGAAGTTGGCTCAGTGAGAGTAAAATGCAATCCATTTTTCAGATTCTTTGTTTTGATTTAATGCATGGTTTTTTTCCAACAATAAAAACATATGAGCATCATCATGCAGTTATTAATTTAATCATTTAATTTCCATATGTCCTTTAGAATGGAATTATAATTCAGTTTTAGAATTTTATCATCATTCATCTTAGACCTGTAATCCATGAGTGTAAGTGTGTTGTCTTTCATATCTTTTATGTTTCTAAGTCAGCCTGGTTGTCAATTGAGATTTTTTTTTAGGAACTTTGTTTAGGAACTCCTTCCACAAATTCTGCATACTATTTTAAAATTTAAAATTTGACTTCTACAGTTTGTGCATTACCATAAACCTTTCTACTGCACCAGTGTAAACTATGCAGCAACCTATCATTGTTGAAAAGATATATTCTCATTACTATAAATTTTGTGTATTTTTGTTGGAGAGATTGGTATTTAATTTCATGTTGGGTACTTGGCAGGGCTTCTGAAAATGTCTTCAGTTTTAGGAAATAGAGTCACACGGGGAAGAATAATGAATAGAGCCAGATGATTGGGCATCTGCCAGATCAGATGCTGATTTCTCTCCATGGCCTCTCCAGTAGTATTTACTGGGATGAATAAAAGTCAGCTATAGCTATAACTGGTCATATTTTCACTGTTAGTATTTATGCTTAAGCCTGAATTACATGTTTGGTATGGGTATGCTTGGCAATATTTACCCGTGCATGAGCACAATCAGTTCCTGCACACCTGTCTAAGCTTTCCATTGCACCAACTCCATAAGATCCCAGCTTACACTTTAAATATTATTCCCAGGGAATGGCCTATTGTGTGGTCTCTAGCATGTCTTCACCAGCTGTCAAAGCTTCAGTGAATAACACCTGTGTACCTGCTGAAGCCTCTCAGATTTGTCTGGGAGAGGTTCAAGCCCTTGCAATCTTTTATCTGTCTTCTTACCTGCTTAGAATTTCTGCTGGATATATCTCATAAACCCAATAGGAGTAAATATGTTCAAAACTGAGTTTTTAAAAAATTTTTGCTTGTACCCATTTTTTCACTAATATCCAACAGTTTGTGCAGTGGCTCTCAACTTTGGCTGTACACTAAAATTACCAAGTGAGCTTTAGACAATACTGTTGCCTGGGTCACACCCCCTAGATATTATAATTTAATTGGCATGTGGTATGATATGGTATGGACTGAGCAATGAAGTTTTTAATGTTTCCCGTGTAAGTTTAATGTCCAGCCAAGGTTGAGAACTACTGAGTTAATGGAATCACCTTCCATCATCTAGCTGGAGCAGGGTCTGGCAAATTATGACCCACGGGCCAAATTTGACATACTGTATGTGATTGTAAGTGAAGCTTTGTCAGAAAACAGCCATACTCATTTGCCTATGGCTACTTTTTCATTACTGTGGCAGAGTTTGAGTATAGTAGCCCTCCTTTTTCTCCATTTCACTTTCCAAGGTTTCAGTTACCTGTGGTCAGCCACAGTCTAAAAAATAGGTGAGTACAGTACAATAAGACACTTAGAGACCACATTTACATAACTTTTATTAGAATACATTGTTATAATTGTTCTATTTTATTATTAGTTATTGATGTTAATCTCATACCTGATTTATAAATTAAACTTTATCATAGGTATGTATGTATAGGAAAAAACATAGCACGTATATTATAAAGGATCTGGTACTATCTGCAGTTTCAGGCATTCGCTGGGGTTCTTGGAACATATTCCTCATGGATTAGGGGAACAGTTAGTTGTCACAAAGCCTAAAATATTTGTCATCTGCCTTTGACAGAAAACATTTTGTTTTCCCTGTCTCCTCATACCCGCTTTTCTCTTGCCTGCCTCAATATCTAATCAGTAGCCAAGACTTACTGTTTGTTTATGTGCACTAAAATATTTTGCATACATTACGCTTTTTTTTCTACTGTTTCTGCTCTGGTGGAGGCCCCCATCCATTTCTTGCCTGTACTACTGCAATAGCCTCCTTGCTCTTCTCCCTTTCTCTAGTCCATTCTCACTGCAGCCGGAGTGGTCGTTTCAAAGAACACAGATGCAATCAGGCTATTCCCTTGCTTGGAAACCTTCAATTTCCCCCCATAACTTAGAAGATAAATTCTAGATCCTCTTTTATCAAGCCCCTGCTTGCCACATCAGCCTTAATTCATATCTTGGTCTTCTTTCACCTTACCCTCCATTCACCTTACCCTCCAGCAAGACAAAACTGCTCAGAGGTTTTCTGCACTCATCTTTACATTTGTTGCTTCCATGCTTTGGTTCTTCTCCTCTCATCTTAGCATGTTATTCCCTTCTTTCTTCTTCTGGTAAACACTCAGTTTTTTACTGAATTTATACTTTCTCAGGATACTTGCCTTTCTCTACCATCTTTACCATCCCCCCAAGTGCCCCTTATCTGTGCCTCATAATATACCATGCATTGTTCTGTATTATACTGAGAATGTTGTATTACCTGTATACATGAATCTATTTCTCTCTTCGACTGAAAGGTCCTTGGATGGGTGATATTTTACTAAATTTCAGTACTCTCAGTGTCTAGCATAGTGTCTGACATATAGTAGGTGGCTAATAATCATTTGTTGAATGAATGAATACATGTTCTATGTAGTGTGCATATTCAAAGTTAAATGTCAAAATTTTCGTATTTGGTTGGCAGTAGAATAGTCATTTAAAAATCATGGACCATTTAATGTTTTATTAAATGAAATTCTTTGTAATTATCAATAAGCCTATATTAGATACATGTAAATTTTCAAATGAAAGTTATTTCGATTGATGGAGATTTTGCATGCCTTCATTTACATGTCTCAGGTTGGTAACACATCCGTGCTATTATATGTAGATAGTATTTTTCAAACTTTAAAGTACTATATTTTGAACCACTTGAGGGTCTTATTGAAATGTAGATTCTGATTAGTTAGGTCTTGGGTGAGGCCTAAGATTCTGCATTTCTAAACTCCCAGAGGATCCCTAGGCTGCTGGTTCACAGACCACATGTAGAGTGGCAATGTGCTGGATGGTATATCTTTAGTAGTTCTTCCTTTAGTAGTTGATCAAAACAATTTTTGTTTTCCTTTTATATGTTTAAATCATCATTTGTATTGTAATTTCATCTTCCATCCTTTTATTTTTATGTTTTAGCAAGACAGTGATAATGCTAATATGTCACCACAATCTCCAGTATCATCTGAGGTACAAGTTCTGTTTTTATATGTTTTAAAAATATGTTTTGTATGTTTTCTGTGTTTTACATAAGATTCTTCCTTGCCAGTTCTCTGTAACCTGATTTTTTTTTTTGCAATGTAATATTCACTTATATTTTAAAATCCATGGCAGAATAGTTTGTACAAACCTTCTAGCCTATAAAAAGTTCTAAGAATGCCCTTTTTTGGTAAAAATATTGATACTAGCACTTGTTTATTTATGATTTTCTTATTGGGAAGTGTCTGTAGATCGCAGAAAAGAATTCACTTTATCAAATCTATGCTTTCTCATTCATCCATATTTTAAAATAAATGATAGATTTTAAGAACAACTTTCCAATTTTAAATTTGAAAAAAGTACTTCAGCATTGTGCAATGGCCTTTGGTTTTTCTTGTAACCAGTTAGGTCTGAAACCAATGCAAAAGAAATTTCCTTTTTCCACGAGAAACATCCCTGCAGTGGGTTGTTCCTATCGACAGGAGGTTACACCTTTTTGGAAGAATGGGTATCAGAAAGTTAGAGTTTGTGAAATCTCGATCAAATACTCTGGTGACTTGAATGACTGATTCTTCTAACTTATTTATTCAATTCTGTTGCTTAACAGCAAGAGATACATTTTAAAAATTCTGAACTCTATCTCTTCTACTTCAGATTACCTTAAAGTGTATTGACATTAGTAAGTAAATGATTACACATTCATTTGATGAATTCAACACTTTGCCTAAAGTGTTGGATGGCCCAAATTCACCGTGTAACTTTGGTTACATAGATGCTATTAATATTTCATTATATGTAGGTGATGTTGCTTTTTTAATAGGCTAGGATTCTCTTTGTCTGTTGTTGTGGGTGATCTGCATTACAAAACTTTTAAATGGATTTGGACATTAATTTTGTAAACATGTTTCTAAATTATTTATATGATAGGTAAAATGGTATACATACTTTTAGAAAACGATTTAAATTAAGATATCTTAAAATTAGTCTTTGTCAGATGCTTTTGTAATTCTTTTACTTAAGTTACAAGTATAAGCATATAAGTGACTACTGCCTATTTGCTTGATTTATGATCTTACGATCTGTGCTCACAGGATAGACTATTCATACCAAATTTCTCAAATAACTTAACATTGCCATATGTATATATATATTTTTTTCTTTTCTTTTCTTTTTTTTATTGACACATGATCTCACTCTGTTGCCCAGGCTGGAGTGCAGTGGCACGATCTCAGATCACTGCAACCTCCACCTCCCACATTCAAGCGATTCTTGTGCCTCAGCCTCCCGAGTAGCTGGGACTACAGGCACATGCCACCCTACCTGGCAAATTTTTGTATTTTTAGTAGAGACAGGGTTTCACCATGTTGATCAGGCTGGTCTTGAACTTCTGGCCTCAAGTGATCTACCTGCCTCGGCCTCCCAAAGTGTTGAGATTACAGGTGTGAGTTTTATAATATATTTTTTATTTCATTTGGATCAGTGAAATTTTCATCTAGGAATTCATATTAATGTAACCAAAATAGTGAAGACAAACTGGGAGGCTTGTAGATTTGGATAGGGTGGTGAGTATGTATGTGTTTTGGTAACTCAACTGACGTTTAACTTGAACTGCATATCACATGTTAACAGAAGATTTAGGTAATCTACAGAATTCTGATTGCATTAATTTCATGTGTGAATGGAAAATAGTAAAACCAATTAGTGTAGTGCTTTACTGTTAACAAAGTGCTTGCCTGTATATTTGAACCTAAAAGCAGCCCCATAAAATAGGTATGATTCTCATCATTTTACAGCTGAAGAGATGGGTAACTTTCCCAACTATCTTAGTTAATAAATGGCAGAGAAGTGACTGAAGCTGAGCCCTACTCACTTCACAGAGTTGTTGCACAGGTTAAATAAGGTGCTGCTTAGGTTACATTATTTTATCACTTTACACAATAGTTTCATTTAGTTATCTCATTTCATCTTCACGGTAACCTCATTTGAAAGATGAAGAAACAATCACAGAGAAATTATATGTTGTGCTCAAAACACAGCCTAAGCTTTCTAACTCCCCCTTCAGATTTAATATACTACAAATCTTTCCACAGCAAACCACTGTGTGTGAAACATTTGAAACAATATGTATTCAAATATAAGAGATGATATTTGTCATCTGTCATTCTGCAGTCCCTATACAAATATGTTTGCCTTCCGATTATCTACTGTTAGGTGTTAAGTCCATAGTAGATGCTGAGTAAATACTAAATTCACTTATCTTTTCCTTGACGCTTACTTCATTTTTTGGGAAACTTCAATCTGGTTCTTTCAAAAAGTACGATCTATTTTATACAGTTCACTAATGATTTTCATTTTCTTTCTACTATGAAAGTATTTAAAGCCTGTATAGTTAGCTCAACTAGCAAATATTAGTTGACCTCTTAAAAGTGAAATGTATCAACTTGAATTGAAATGCAAGTTACTTTTCTCTTCACTAATTGTAGGGAAAATAAGTATTTCCCCAAACTGGAATGGATATGAATAAGCACCTTGATTATTTTGAAATAAAAGAAGTTGTATTATTTATTTATTTTTAACCTTTTAACTTTTTTTTAGGAATATGACAGAACTGATGGTTTTTCACACAGTCCCTTTGGCTTGAAGCCTAGATCAGGTAAATAGATATTCTGTAAATAAAATTTATCAGTTATATTTGAAACTAGTTTCCCAGCTTAAATGGGATTGATTCCATAGTTTTAAGTACACATAGATTCTTTCCCCTCTCCTAAAAGCAATTTTCTCTTAATCTTATTTGTCTTTCCAATTCCCATTCCCATTTCTTTCTTCCTCTTTACCTTCAAGCTCCTGAAACCTCAGCTTTTTGCCTTAGATATACCGCAGTCTTATTTCTACTCTACTGTGACTGCTGTTAGAATGACCACTCTGCCAGCAGACCAAACACTGTTTGAAATTATAGCACTCCATTATATTGTGGTTTTATAAAGGGATCTTTTCGCATTTGGCAAGCCCAAAAGAAAATGGATCCATGTTACTTGGCAAGGTATTGAATTACAGTTTTTATTCCTGAATAACTGTATTGACCTTCAAGAATAATTTCCTTTTTTAAAAGATAAAAGGCTGACGTATGTTCAGTAATCATTTTTAACCTGGGCCATAAGTTTCTAACAACGTATGTTTGAATAAGAACATGTATAGGTAGTATAAATCATTAACACTTATCTTCCCTGTTGCTTTCAATTATGCATATAAATAGAGTTCAAATATATTCTTTAAAAATATTTGGAATGTATTAGTAAGTAATAATGTTTTATGTCGTTTTGTATTGATTCTTTTTATCATGCCTCTTTCCCCATCAATAGTTGCTCCTTCCCATTAACTTTGTAACAAGTTAGGAAATTTCTGTTTTTATAGCTTTTAGCCGCTCATCTCGCCAAGAATATGGGGCAGCAGATCCGGGATTTACAATGAGAAGAAAGATGGAACATTTACGGGAAGAGCGAGAGCAAATACGACAACTTCGCAACGTAAGTCAGATTGCTCTTTCAGATCTGCTTTGTGGAAATGGGTTTAACTTGGAAAATTAATAAGGCATATGGATTTTATTTTCAATGCTCCTTAAAATGTTTGGATTATACAACAATTAGTAATATAAACATATAACATGTATGTTTAGATAAAGTATCTGATTTATACCTGTTTCTCTGTAGAATCTTGAATCCAGGTTAAAAGTAATTTTGCCTGATGACATTGGAGCTGCACTGATGGATGGGGTTGTTCTTTGCCATTTAGCCAATCATATAAGGCCACGTTCTGTTGCTAGTATTCATGTACCATCACCAGCAGTGGTAAGTTTTGTTTACAGTTTGTTAGTTCTCTAAAGGAAGATATTGCTTCTTATAATTGTCTTTAAATAATATACCTTAGTGAACGTAGTTTTCAGTTTTGATTAAGTTCCATAGAAAAATGCCTAAAAGTACATTTTTTCCCTTTTTACAGCCCAAACTGAGCATGGCAAAATGTCGAAGAAATGTAGAAAATTTTCTTGATGCTTGTAAAAAGTTGGGTGTCTCACAGGTAATTGTTATTTGTCTAACAACGTGATCACTTAAATTTGAATTTATTACATGCAAACTGGGATTCTTCTTAGAGCAATGAATAATGCTTTCTGAACATGAAAATGAACGCCTTCTCTTGGTACCTTCTCCTAAGCTCCAGCTTTAACTGTAGCAGTTATCTAATGGATGTTTTTAACTGCCTTTAAAGTCATTTATAAAATAGCTACAAATCTGGAAAATCATGCACATCACTGACCAAACGTAACTCAGTGGCCATGTTTACAACTTGGTTGTGATGCCATTGTTACCATCTTTTTTTCTTTCTTTCTTTTTTTTTTTTTTTCCAGAGAACATTTGGACTCCTTTGTAAGTCATTGGATAGATTCTGATTGGAAGATTTGCATTCAGTGTAAACAGCCTTTCAAACTTTATTTAAAATGCAAAATTGGAAATTATAGCAGCATATTATGATAGTATCTGTATTGGGCAAACTTTGAAATTTTTAGGAATTGTCTTACATTTCATGTAATAATTGCACTACTATGCAATTAATCATTAAAGCAGTATTGTAAATATATAAGGAACATGTGTAATCACAATATTGCTTCTTTGTAAAGTGTTATAAACCTAACCTCTACATGAATGACTATGGAGAAAAATGACATTGTTATCAGACCACAATTAAGTTGTTCTTGTTAAGCTGTCTTTTGAACAGTGTCTTAATAATCTGGTCTACAGATCCCATTTTAACCTCTTCCCTCAAGTAAGGAAACATAATTTAATGTGTAGAGAATCAGTGAATTGTTGGATAATTTGGAAATTACATGATGTTCTCTAATTACCTCTTATCTATACTTGATGTAATAGTGGTTTTTTTTGAGACGGAGTCTCACTCTGTTGCCCAGGCTGGAGTAGTGCAGTGGCATGATCTTGGCTCACTGCAACCGCTGCCTCCCGGTTCAAGCAATTTTCCTGCCTCAGCCTCCCAAGTAGCTGAGACTACAGGCACATGCCGCCACACCCAGATAATTTTTTATTTTTAGTAGAGACAGGGTTTCACCATGTTGGCCAGGCTGGTCTTGAACTCCTGACCTCAAGTGATCCACTCGCCTCGGCCTCCCAAACTGCTGGGATTACAGGCGCAAGCCACTGCGCTAGTTGATGTGATGTTTTAAATTTTTAATTCTTTAAAATATTTATTGTTTCTTTTTTCTACTCTCAATCTTCCAATGGGGAAATAGCAAACTTAGCAATGCTTTCTCCAGCCATTACATTATACAGATTTTCCCATTTTGCCATTTTTTCTTTTTTAAAATTAAAAAAAAACCTTGTTTTAGAGATGGAGTCTCACTGTGTTGCCCAGGCTGGACTGGAACTCCTGAGCTCTAGACTTCTATTTCACGAATAACTGGGATTGCAAGCATTCACTACCTCACTAATGTTATGTCATTTCTGTTTTAAGGGTTTTATTTTTAGCTTGAGTGTTTTTCCTCTGACCTCAGAATTGGTAATATATAATAATTTTTAAATTAATTTTCTTTGTTTTAGGATGTTTTCTAATTTTTAACAGCCTTATTGAGTTATTAACATACAATATAGTGCATATAAATAAAGTATACAATTTGATCAGTTTTGACATATGCATACACCATGAAATCACCACCACAGTCAAGATGATGAACATATCTACTGCCCCCAAAATTTCCTCATGTGTCTTTCCAATCCTTCCTTCTCCAGCAACCACTAATCTGCTTTCTGTCATTGTAGATTGTTTGCACTTTCTAGAGTTGTATATAAATGGAATGATACAATATGTATTATATTTTTCTATCTTCTTTCAGTCAGCATAATTATTTTATGACTCGTCAGTGTCATTGCATGTATGAATACACCATTGCTCTTCATTGCTAGATAGTATTTTATTGTATGGATATACCACAGTTTGTTGATCCCTTGACCTGCTGATGGATGTTTGGGTTGTTTCCAGTTTTAGTGGCTACTACAAATAAAGCTGCTGTGAACATTTGTATACAAGTCTTTGTATGGATTTATGCATTCTTTAATTTTTGGTAAATACCTAGCAGTGGAATAACTGGAACATATGGTAGGTGCGTGCTTAACATTTTAAGAAAATACAAAACTCTTCCAAAGTGGTTGTACCGTTTTACATTCCTGTCAGCAGTATGTGAGAGTTCCAGTTCCTCCACATCCTCACTGGCATTCAGTATGATCAGTCTTTTAAAAATTTTAGTCATTGTGATATGTATGTCCTGACTTGCCAGGGCAGTTTTAATTTGCATTTTCCTAAAGACTAATAATGCTGATCATATTTTCAAGGGCTTATTTGCCATCTGTATATCTTCTTTTTGAAGTACTTTGAAGTGTACTTCTTTTTTGAAGTACATATTCTAATCTGAGGTCTATTTTGTATTGGGTTGTTTATTTTCCTATGTTTGAGTTTCAGATTTCTTTACAAATTATGGATAAAGTCCTTTACCAGATTTATAAATATTACATCCAAATCTTTGTCTTATCCTTTCATTGTCCTTAGAGTGTCTTTCAAAGAGCAGGATCTTCAGTTATTGAAATACTATTTATTTTTTTAAATGGGCTGTGCTTTTTGTGTCAAACCTAGGAAATCTTTATATAATCCAAGGCCACAAAGATTTTTTTTCCTATGTTTACTTCTAGAAATTTTATAATCTTGAG
Source organism: Macaca fascicularis (assembly GCF_037993035.2). Classification (NCBI taxonomy): domain Eukaryota; kingdom Metazoa; phylum Chordata; class Mammalia; order Primates; family Cercopithecidae; genus Macaca; species Macaca fascicularis. The sequence goes on along the minus strand of NC_088395.1, from coordinate 121,470,155 downwards.
TTTTATGTTCATGTCTATGATCAATTTTGAGTTAGTTTTTGTATGTGGTTAAAAAGTATGGATTGAAGTTCTCTTTTTTTAAGCCTGGGATTGGGCATATACATTGACTTTTTTAAGAAAATATTTTTATTGAGATATAATTAAAATGCCATAGCATTCACTGATTTAAAGTGTATAAATGGTTTTTAGTATGATCACAGAGTTCAACAACAGTTACAACAATCTGTTTCAAGTATTTTTGTCACCCCAGAAACAAAGCCCTTACCCATTCGTAGTCCCTCCCCTGTTCTTTCTATGGATTTGCCTACTCTAGACATTACATATAATGAAATCATACAATATGGGGTCTTTAGTGTCTGGCTTCTTTGACTTAGTATAATTTTTCCAAGGTTCATCCATTTGTAGCCTAAATCAGTACTTCATTTCTTTTTATGGCTGAATAGTGTTCTGTTCTAAATACATACCACATGTTGTTTATCCATTCATCAGTTGATAGACATTTGGGTTTTTTTCACTCATTGTTTATTATGAATAATGTTGCTTTGAACATCCGTGAATAAGTTTTTCTTTGAACACCTGTTTTCAGTTCTCTTGGTTGTATACCTAGCAGTGAAATTTTTAGGTTATATGGTAACTCTATGTTTATAATATTTTTTAAGAAACTACCAAAATATGTTGCAAAGTGGCTCCACTATTTTTACATTTCCACCAGCAATATGTGAGGGTTCTAATTTCTTTATATCATCACCAACAATGGTTACTGTCTACCTTTTTGGTTCTAGCTATTTTAGTGTGTGTGTGATGTGATATCTTATTGAGGTTTTGATTTGCATTTTCCTAATAGTTAATGATGTTGAGCATCTTAGCTTGTGCTTATTGATTTGTATATATTCTTTAGAGTAACGTCTATTCAAACCCTGTGTCCATTTCTGAGTTGGATTATTTATCTTTTTTTTTTTGAGTTGTAGTTATGTATTCTGGATACAAATTGCTTATGAGATATATGACTTGGAAATATTTTCTCCCATTCTGCAGGTTGTCTTTTCACTTTCTTGATGGTGTCATTTACAGCACAAAAGTTACTAATTTGATGAAGTATAGTTTATCTCGTTTTTTCTTTTGCTGCTTATGATTTTGATATCATATCTAAGAAAACATTGTGTAATTCAAGGTCACAAAGATTTACATCTGTGTTTTCTTCTAAAAGTTTTATAGTTTTAGGGCTTACCTTTTTGTCTGTGATCCATTTTGAGATCAGTTTTGTGCATGGTATGAGGTACGGATCCAAATTCATTCTTTTACATGTGGATATCCAATTTTCCCAGCACCATTTGTTGATAAGATTCTTCTTTTCCCCATTGAATTGTCTGTCTTAGCATCTTTGTCAAAAATCAGTTGACCATAAACGTAAGGCTTTTTTTCTGGACTCTCAGTTTTTTATGACTAAATTCCTTATTCCAGTATCACACTGTCTTGCTTACTGTAGTTCTGTGATGCATTTTGAAATCAAGAAGTGTGAGTCTTCCAGCTTTGTTCTGTATCAAGGTCGTTTTGGATATACTGGGTCCCTTGCATTTCCATATCAATTTTAGGATTGATTAGCTTGTCAATTTCTGCAAAAAAGCCAGTTGGGATTTTGCTGGGGATACCAAATCTGTAAAATGATTTGAGGAATATTGTCATCTTCACAGTATTTATTCCTGTGATCCATTAACATGAGACATCTTTCCATTTATTTATATCTTTTAATTTTTATTCCAACAATGTTTTGTAGTTTTCAATGTATGAGTCTTTCATTAGATTTGTTAAATTAAATGTTTAGTATTTTATTCTCTTTGGTACTATTATAAATACCATTATTTCCTTAATTCCACTGTCAATTTTTTATTGCTACTTTATAGAAATAGAAGTGATTTTCTTTTATTGATCTTGTATTCTGCAACCTTGCAGAACTCATTTATTAGTTCTAATAGTTTGTGTGTGTGTGTGTGTTTCTGTGCCTTAGGAGTTTCTTTATACAGAATCATGTAATTATTCTTTCAAAGAATTCATCCATTTCATCTAACTTGTCAAACTATTAGTATGAAGTTGTTTATAATGTCTCCTTATTATCATTTTAGTATTTATAGAATATCTTGTGGTGTCACTTCCCTTATTTATGATATTGGTAATTTGTGTATTCTCTCTTTTTTCCTGATTAGCCTAGCTTGAGGTTTATGAATTTTTAAAAAATCTTCTAAATGAACTAACTTTGGGTTTCATTACTTTTTTTATCTATTGTTTTTTGTTTTTTTACTTTATTGTTTTCCTCTCTCATTCTCATTATTTGCACCTTTCTTTTGCCAGTGGTTCAATTTGCTCTTCTTTTTTTAGTTTCTAGAGTAGAGGCTGAAGTCATTGATTTGAAGCCTTTCTTCTTTTCTAGTGTACACTTCAGTGGTTATTTGAATAAATAAGCAAAATATTAAGAGGGCAACAAATATAGCAGTGAAGATGGAGATAAGGCAATAATTTTGAGAACTCTTTGTGGGATACCATCAGTAGTATTTGGAGAATTGGTTATGGGGATAAGGAAGAAAGAGGAAGACTCTTATATTTCACAGGTTTGTCAATGGAAATCGAATAGTGTATTACTCACTAAGACATGGATCACAGAAGGACAAGTTAATTTGGTAAAGTAATTCTGTTGTGGACACATTGATTTTGATATGTCTGTTAGATGTCCATTTGACTGTGTCTAGTTGGATATTTGTATTTGGAGCTCAATAGAGAGATCTTGGAAGGAAATAAAGACTTGGAAGTCATCAGTATGGAAGGGGTAGTTAAAACTGGAAATAGATGAGAATACCAAAAGAGAGGATATAGCGTAAAAGAGAAGAGAGTGAAGACAGAACCCTTGGAAACATTTGGGATGTTAGAAGAGGATCAGTGAGGGCTAATGAATGAAAGCTACTGCACAATTTCTGTCAGAAAAGTTGAAGTAGAAAAAATGGTGTCACAGAAGACAGGGGAGGGGTAAGGTTTCCAGAAAGGCATTAATCAAAAGCATAATATGACTGAGCAGTCAACTAGACATGTGCAACATTTGACATTTAAGATGACATTGGTGATTTTTACTAAAATAGTTTTAGTGGGCATATGCTTTAGGGTTAGATGTGAGATAGCAGTGGCTGAGTAGTGAATGGGAAATGCAAAAGTGGTGACCAACTCTTTTATAAACATTTTCTTTGTAGAGAAAGAGGTACAAGTGTAGAATGACAGCATTTCAAACAAGGCCAACTTCTATAATCTTTTTCTTACTATAAATTAAGAATCTAAAAACATTTTAGATTGCAATATTTATAAGAGAAGACTTAGAATTATGTATTTTTTCTTTATATTTTACAGAAATCATGTTTTTAAAATCAAATTCTGACTTAATGTTATTACATTTCTAAAAAATGAATGTTCAAATACCTTTTGTTTTTTTTTCTCCAGGAAAGACTTTGTTTGCCTCATCATATTTTGGAAGAACGAGGACTTGTGAAAGTTGGTGTCACAGTTCAGGCGCTCCTTGAATTACCAACAACCAAGGCATCTCAGCTTTCTATGGCTTGATATAACATTTAAAAGATTTAAGTGTATAGTTTCATTTATTTGCAGTGATTTCAAATATTTCAAATTCATGAATAAGAGTATTCCATCAGAAATAGTTTGCCTTAGGTCACGCCTTAGGATTTTAAAAAAATTACGTTGAAACATCAGACTTAAACATTGAATTGCCCAAACTTCTTTTGGGTTAAAACTGGATTAATTTAATAAGAGTATTTGATAAACTCAAATTCTCTTTTTACTAAATCAGTTGATAATCTTGATTATTTTTCAGAAAGCAGACTGATACTAAATTTAAAATGTAGTTTCAATTTAATAATCACGTTAGGTTTAATTTTTTTACATCATAGCATACTAGTAAACATCTGGATAAAGGTAATTGTTTTTTAGCAATTTAGAGCAATTCTATATTTGAGTTATTTAATACACTTCTAATTCTAATTTATACACAATTTCTTCAATCTTTGGTCTTAGTTTTCTAGAAAAAAAGGCGTAGAAGAAACAATTCTGGCTTTATATTAAATTCTTTTAGTATTATAGGTTGGTGCCAAAATATTTTCAGTTGTACTGTAGATTGTTTACATGTGAAGTGCCTGTGTAATTGATGACTCTTATATAGTCTTAAGCATTTTTGCAATTTTTTAGATGTATTTAAATAGAGTCAATGGAACTTTAAAATATTTTAGTAGATTTTGTAGGGTCAGTAATATGTGAGGATTTAAATGAGCCTCACATTGTGACATTTGTGATTTTTTAGTTAGTCCATTGCAGTTTCCCTTAAATTGGTTATTTCATGTTGTCAAAAATACCAATGTTAATATGGTTAATTTATGATATTTAATTTTGTGAAACTTAATCATCTTTTAAAATGTATTATTTGAAGAGTATTTTATTTCTGTATTGAAAATGTTACACAAAGCAGTAAAGTTTTTGAGAACTAGTGGAGTACTAATTATCAAGGACATTTTGATAAAACTGCCAAAGTTTGGGTTTATATCTTGCCTTTGAGCAGCATTATATCAGTGCTGCCTTTAGCTATATTCAGAGAGCAGCAATTGAGGAATAGCCTTTTACTCAAAATCTGGCCATTTGTGAATCCTGTAAACCTTGTGATCTTCAATTACTTTGATGTTAAATTAAATACAGACTCTTCTATAAATATTTTCATGAGATACTATGTTACACAAAGTCCTTGTTTAACTTACATATGGGTAAATTTACATTGGTGGTATTACAGGAATTTTTCAAAAACATTACTGTAATGAATAACTGAGTTTCCTATAGAAAAATCTTAATAATTACTTTTGTAGTAACCAAGCAAGCATCATATCTTAAGTATGTGATCATTTGTACTTCTTACCTCTTAATATGGATGCAAGTTATTAAAACTGTTGGCCTGGGTATTTCAAAGGGTATATATAAACGGTAAAAACTAGTATGCCAAATGGTATAGGAACAAATGTACTTTTTTTGATCAGTTGGCATGAAGCCATAGAATTAAATTTTGGCTTTAGAAATCAGATGTGTTCATTACATTCCCCAAGGGTCAAATTGGAGCTTTTAAAGAATTAAAGCTTCTATAACTGTATGGTTTAAGAATTAAAGTATTAGTAATTTATTAAATATTTGAGCTTATTAGTTGTTAATTTTTTAGTTGGATTAAAAAAAAAACTCACACATTCTCCCTAGTAAAAACTTGGGTAATATATGTAAGAAATGGCAAATAAATACCTTAGTTAATGACTTTTTATGTAGAAATTTGACAGCATTACAAATTAAGTGACCATTTAAAACACAGCAATCATTCATACTGCTTTCATAGGTGTTATGATAGTCTCTGATTAATCAATCTAGTGTTAATTATTTTACAAGTGTTGTCCTGTTTCATATCTTTGAAGTAGTAGTGAAATTGTAGGCCATTTTCTTATTGCATTTCACTTACTTGTCAGTTAATTATTCCTTTAAAAAGAAAATACAGCAGAACCTCACTGTAGCATTCTTTACTGCAAAGCAAAATTCAATTTAAGATGGGCTTATCTGAGGTCCATATCATGGCAGTTCATTACTCTTGTGCCAAATGGCAACACCACCTCTAAAGCAGTTTCACAGCATAGTCCCCTACAACGTTATACCAAGGCTCTGATGTATTTCTTTTAGTAGTTTCTAAGTGTAAAATTTATTCTAAATGTTTTTATGGCTATTATCTATTTCATCAGTTATTGAATTAAGAATGATTTTCATTACTTGAGTGGGATTTGTGATTTTATGACAGTTAAATAATCAAAAATATTTTATTAGGCCCCCAAAATTTAATAGATAGCTATTTCTGTTACATTTTATTACTGTATGGCACAAGAAAGAAGTGACATTGGGTATGTTAGAAATGAAATAAGTAAAAATGCATTACCATTTGTTTAATAATTATCTTTACAGAATGCTAGTTTAATGACTTTTTTAACTGAATTTTTTGAATAAATCAGAAATGTTTGTATTTGTCACAGATCTATCATAATTGATTTTCTGATGCATTTAAAAATAAATGGAACACTTAAATGTATATTACCGATGCAAACTGTGGATAAAGTTGAAAGACAAAATTTTAAGTCTGGGATTTCTTTTTTCCCTCTCTACCTCCTTTCTTACCATCATATCATCCATTTTCTGTCAGCATTTGATAGATGGTGTCTGTGTTCCCTAGTATAGAAAAATAGCCAGACTTAGAATATTCAAAGTAAGTGGTTTAAAGGTCCAGATTCACTTTATATTGTGAAAGGAAAATAAATCTTGGGGCCCCAACATCACTAAGCTAAAGGGAAAGGTCAAGCTGGGAACTGCTTAGGGGAAACCTACCTCCAGTTCTATTCAAAGTCACCACTGTGCTCACTGAGATAAATGCCTATCTGATTGCCTCCTATGGAGAGGCTAATCAGAAACTTAAGAGAATGCAGCCATTTGTATCTTATCTACCCATGACCTGGAAGCCCCCTCCCCGCTTCCAGTTTTCCCGCCTTTCCGGACTGAAATAATGTTTGTCTTACATATGTTGATTGATGTCTTGTGTCTCCCCAAAATGTCTAAAACCAAGCTGTGCTCTGACCACCTTGGCCACATGTCCTCAGGACTGCCTGAGGCTGTGTCGCAGGCACCATCCTCAACCTTGGCAAAATAAGCTTTCTAAATTAACCGAGACCTGTCTCAGATATTCAGGGTTCACATTTGGTAACCATGAAGGGATTCTGAGTGGAGGTACCCCTGACCTTTGACAAATCTCTTATTGGTACTTGGTACCAACATGAGCTAACCATATGGCTCAAACCCATAAGGCAATTTGTTGAGGTCTGGGAGCACCCCCTCCAGAGAATCCCTGATCTCCCAAAATCTGGTCGAAATCTAAAGTTTGTTTTGCTGTATGATTCCCTTTTTTGGAGTTTTACTTGCTCCCAACAAGGAAGGCAAGATTTCCTGCTTCCAGGACAATGGAAAGCAGGTAATCCTTTATGGAGTCTGAGCTTGCTCCCAACAGAGAAGATAGGTTTGAGTTTTTTCCTGCTTTTAGGATGGTAGAGCGCATTGTTCAGCCTGAGACCCATCTCTAGGTAAGTAACTGAATTGGGGTTTTGATTTGACTAAAATTAACAACCAGCTGGTTTTAATTTCTCCTTACCATTAGAGTGCTCAGTGATCATATCGTTGGGTTTTTTTTTGCTGTTGGTTGTTCCTGTCTTTCCCCCATCAGATTTGACCATCTCTACCTGATTTCGTCAAATCCGAGTGAGAATTCCAAATTATGGGTAAGATAGCCTCTCTAATTTGTCCAAAATTCCTTGCAGCTGCAAAAGGGGAAAAAAACAAAACCAAAAACCGTGCACTTGGTTTCTGTATTTGCTTCCTGTCTTGAAAAACAAACATTCTTTCATTTACTTTTCTTCCACCCTATTTTTTGCCATTTGCAGTACCAAAAAAAAAAAAAAAAAAAAAAAAAAAAATCTAGAGGAGGCTTCTAATAACTTGAACCCCTTTAAAAAATTCAGAACAAAGGTATCACTCATCCCTTTTGGGGTGTTCTGTGTTGTCAACCTTGGCAAAACAAACTGTCTAAATTAACTGAGACCTGTCTCAAGTATTAGGGGTTCACAATATGTCATTTTCAGTAGGTAATATTTTCCTTAAATAACAATAATTTTTTATGATATCCTCACCAAATAATATTGCCTTTATGTAAGATAAACTATATAGCATAAATATAAGAGAACTTTTTTGTTTTTTGTTTTTTTTAGACAGAGCCTTGCCCTGTCACCGAGGCTGGGGTGTAGTGGTGTGATTTCAGCTCACTGCAACCTCCACCTCCCCAGCTCAAGCGATTCTCATGCCTCAGCCTCTTGAGTAGCTGGGACTATAGGCACGCACCACCACACCCAGCTGATTTTTGTAGTTTTAGTTGAGATGGGGTTTTGCCATGTTGGCCAGGCTGATCTCGAACACCCGGTCTCAAGTTATGCACCCACCTTGGCTTCTGAAAGTGCTGGGATTACAAGTGTGAGCCAACGCACCCAGCCAGTATAAGAGAACTTTATGTTAAATAAATGTAGAATAGGTAAAACTGTGATTTTTTTTTTTTTTTTTTTGAGACAGAGTCTTGTGCTGTCGCCCAGGCTGGAATGCAGTGGAGTGATCTTGGCTCACTGCAACCTCCACCTCCTGAGTTCAAGCAATTCTTCTGCCTCAGCCTCCCTAGTAGCTCGAACCACAGGCGTACACCACCACACCAGCTGGTATTTGTATTTTTAGTAGAGATGGGGTTGGCCAGGCTGGTCTCAAACTCCTGACCTCAGGTGATCTGCCCACTTTGGCCTCCCAAAGTGCTGGGATTACAAGTGTGAGTCACCACGCCCAGCCAATTGTGATTAATTTTAGTGTAGTTTTAGTGAAAGGTGTATTATTGAATTGCCCTTAAGCTATATGATTAAAAATTAATCTTTCTTTTTTCAGGTAAATTTAATATTTTAAAAATCCACATATTTTATTAAAATTAATTTGTAATTGTGATTTACCCTACAAGTAGAAAGTCATCCAGGTAAATGTTATTGAAGATAATATTATTCGCTGTTTTATAGTTACTCATCCTAAACTTTCAGATTTAAACAAGTACTTAAGTAAGTAAATATTCGGTGTAAGTTTTTTGAAAACGATTCTAAGTTTATCACAGAATTTTGAATTATCTTTAGATAATCGTACTAAACTTGTTTCCTCCTTCAGTAAATCTACAGTTTTGGTACACTACATGGAATGGTCCTAGAATTCTCAGGAACCTATGTCACTATCCAGAGCACTCCAGGGTACTGATATATTACTGTATATTAGATTCATGTGGAAATGCCCAGATATATTCTGGAATTGGTAAATTGGAAAATATCAATGTCATCTATTTCTTAAGGCATAAACTTCTCTAATCCTGTATTTCAAAACATGAAAAATATCCTTATGCTTACAGTGTTTAAATAACTTAGAATTTCCACAGTTGTGTGTGTGTGTGTGTGTGTGTGTGTGTGTGTGTGTGTGTGTGTGTTTCATGTAAGGCTCCAGTTATTTTAGCAAAAAAGAATCTTATTGCATTTGCATTGGAAAGCCAGAGTTTAGAAGTTATGAGAATTCTTACATAAAGAGTTTAGGATGGAAGGTTGGTGACTGAATAATTTGAGTTACCAAAGTAAAAACAGAAGTTTCTTTAAAATGTGGTCATTTTAAAATTTAAGTTATTGCATAATATTTTCCTCATTTCTTGGATACTTTATTTTGAGTACCCTGCCATTTATGGTTAGAGAAAAATAAATTTATTTTTACTCTAGTCCATTGATATGTATCAATGAATTATCTACCTAACTAGGTGAGAAATGTATTGGGTATGTATATATGTAAATGATAAATAGAAATAGATTTTTCAATAGCGAATTGAATGTTAGAAAACTTCAGATATTCATTTCCAATTCAAATAAACACAAAGTGATCCTGTATAATTTATGAAGTAGTAATTAAAATAATACCTTAGGGCAGTGATTCTTAAACTTTGGATTTTAGGAAATCCATATGAATCAATATGGATCACCTAAGGATTTTGTTAACGAAGTACAGATTGATTCAATAGGTCATGTGTGGCGTCTGAGATTCTGCGTTTCTAACAAGCTTCCAAGTGATGCTGGTCCAATAGCCAACTTGAATAATAAAGCCCTATAGTCGTTCAAGTGCTGTAGTAATATCAATTTACTGTACGCTAGTATAGTAGTTTGATATTTTAAGAGATGTTTCAAGATCTTAACATTTTAAATTCTATTCTGAAATGTGTTCTACTTTATTAAGGGCTTTGGGATTTTCTTTATGGTTTAAAAAGGTATACTTTGTGTTGTGATTAGTACTATCTCAAATTTTCATTTCTGAAAAATCATTTTAAACACACACAGCTGTATAATTTTCAAGATAAATTAAACTAGTCACAGGTATGTGTGATTATAAAATGGTCATATATATCTAAACAAGTTAAATTAACAAATATTAAAGCAAAAAGATGTCATCCTTCTTTTGTGGAGCACTTAGAAAACTACATGAATTTTTTTATAGTCTTGAGATCAGTCCATTTTCTTGCTATCCTTGCTTTTAAGTTGAACACATAATCATTTTTTCAGGATAGCATGTTAAATATAGACCATATACAAATAAACTAATACATATTTAACATAATAGTTATGTTTTGTGATCAGAGCTTAATTTTGAGATAAAGATAAATTTCTCCCCTTCACAAAACAAATGAGAAACGCTATTTCCTTCATTTAAAACATTTGGAATCATTTTACTCATTTTAATAGCCTTACAAAAGTTGTGGATACATTGCTAGTTAGAAAACAAATCAAGATTGAAGTTAGCCTGAAATGCCAAAGGCAGTCAAATGCCTTTCATGGCAAGATATGACTCATGTACTTTGACAATAAATGGAAATATTAATAATTAAATATGAAAGGGAAGAGCACAGACATGTGCAACATTGAACTAGAACCTTTTTCTATAATTGAGTTATAAATAATAAAACATTATGTATGTCTGTCATTTATTATCTTTAACATCTAAGATTAACAACTGAGTAGAAATGAATATTATGCTGTAGCTTAAATTTTAAAATCCCACATACTTGGATATAATCATGGTTAGTAGTGAATAAAATATATTTACAAATATACGTTTTAACATATGGGCATAATTTTTAGGTATTTTGTACCACAGTTTTTCATTGTGAAAGATAAAGAAGAGCTTATGATACTTCTAGTATAATCGTAAAAAATTAAAACCATAAAAGAATTACAGAATTTGGGTATTGCCATATTTTCATTCTTCAGGCTAGGAAACTAAGGCCCAGAAATATGATTTGAACAATTATTTAAGGACTGAACTTTTTTGTAACCATCCCTGGATCATTTACCTACTCTACTAAAACTTAACTTTGTATGTATGATTTTTGTTTTTTACAAATCTTTGAAGCTTTTATGTATGACCATTTGTTTGCAATATGTAACATTATTATACTGTGAAAAAATAATTCTGAATTAGTTAATTTGAAACACTGTTTTCAGCTCTTACTACATACCAGGTATTGGTACTGCAGGCCTTGTGGGTATGGCGATGAATAGAAAATGGTCTTTTTTTTTGAGAGCTTTATAAAGGAATTCAGTTGCTGGTTTCTGACTGTTGCATTAAAATAGATGAACATTTATAATATTAAATTTTGTTATTGAAATTTATCATTGGCCAGGCACGGTGGCTCATACCTGTAATCCCAGCACTTGGGGAGGCTGAGGCAGGCAGATCACTTGAGCCCAGGACTTCAAGGCCAGCCTGGGCAACGTGGTGAAACTCCTTCTTCACAAAAAAGACAAAAATTAGCCTGGTGTGGTGGTGCCCATCTGTGGTCTCAGCTACTTGGAAGGCTGAGGTGGGAAGATATCTTATCCCAGGGAGATTGAGGCTGTAGTGAGCTGTGATTACAGAGTGAGACCTGTCCCAAAAAAGAAAAGAAGACATTTATTATTCTTAATTCTTATGTTTTACAAGCAATTTTTAAAGTTTACTTCTCAGTAGTAAACATTGCAATTGAATATTTATTGCCGCTAGTTGGTTCTAACAGTTGTTTTTTTGAAAAATAATTTTACATGTTTATTTTTTCCCATTTCATTTTTTCTCTAGCTTTATTGAAGTATAATTGACAAAAATTGTATATATTTAAGCTATATAACCTGATGTTTGATGTATGTGTACATCATGAAATGATAACTCTTATCAAGCTAATGAACATGTCCTTCACCTCAAAGTATTACCTTTCTTTTTTGGTGGTGAAACATTTACGATCTACCCTGTTGGCAAATTTAAAGTATACAATATAATATTACTAACTATAGTCACCATGCTGTTCATTAGATATCTAGAACTTATTCATGCTGCATAGCTAAAACTTTATATCCTTTGACCCATTTCCCCCAGCCCCAAACCCTGGAAAAACTGTGTCTGTTAAGGTGCTATAGCAGAATACCATATAACTTTTGTAGCTTATAAATAACAGAATTTTATTTTTCACAGTTTTGGAGGTAGAGAAATCCAAGATCAGGGCACAGGCAGACTTTGTGTCTGGTAAGGGCCCACTTTTTGGTTAATAGATGGTGCTTTCTCATTGTGTCCTCACATGGCAGAAGGGGCAATCAAGCTCCCTTAGGCCTCCTAAGGGCACAAATGCCATTCATGAGGGTTCCATCATTTTTTAAAATTTAATTTAATTTAATTTTAAGTTCTGGGGTACATGTACAGGACGTTCAGGTTTGTTACATAGGTAAATGTGTGCCATGGTTGTTTGCTGCACCTATCAACCCATCACCTAGATATTAGGCCCCACATGCAGTAGCTGTTTATCCTGATGTTCTCCCTCCCCACTCTGTACCTCCAGAGAGGCCCCAGTATATGTTATTCCCCTCCCTGTGTCCATTTGTTCTCATTGTTCAGCTTCCACTTACAAGCAAGAACATGTGGTGGTTGGTTTTCTGTTCCTGTGTTTGTTTGCTGAGGATATTGGCTTCCAGTTCCATCCATGTCCCTGCAAAGGACATGATATCGTTCTGTTTTATGGCTGCAAGGTATTCCATGGTGTACATGTACCACATTTTCTTTATCCAGTCTATCATTGATAGGAATTTGGGTTGATTCCATGTCTTTGCTATTGTGAATAGTGCTACAATGAACATATGCATGCATGTGTCTTTATAATAGAATGATTTATATTCCTTTGGGTATATACCCAATAATGGGACTGCTAGGTCAAATGATATTTCTGGTTCTAGGTCTTTGAGGAATCATGTCACTGTTTTCCACAATGATTGAACTAATTTGCCTTCCCACCAACAGTGTAAAAGTGTTCCTGTTTCTCCACAATCTTGCCAACAATCTGTTGTTTCTTGACTTTTTCATAATTGCCATTCTTGCTGGCACAAGAGGGTATCTCATTGTTTTTGATTTGTGTTTCTCTAATGATCAATGAAGTTGAACTTTTTCTTAATATGTTTCTTGGCCACATAAATGTCCTTTTGAGAAGCGTCTGTTCATATCCATTGCCCACTTTTTAATGGGGTTGTTTCTTTTTTTCTTGTAAATTTGTTTAAGTTCCTTGTAGATTCTGGATATTAGATCTTTGTCAGATGGATAGATTGCAAAAATTTTCTCCTATTCTGTAGGTTGTCTGTTCACTCTGATGATAGTTTATTTTGCTGTGCAGAAGCTCTTTAGTTTATTAGATCCCATTTGTGAATTTTTGCTTTTGTTGCAATTGCCTTTGATGTTTTCATCATGAAATCTTTGCCTGTGCCTATGTCCTGAATACTATTGCCTAGATTTTCTTCTAGGGTTTTCCTAGTTTTGGGATGTACATTTAAGTCTTTAATTCATCTTGAGTTAATTTTTGTATAAGGTGTAAGGAAAGAGTCTAGTTGCAATTTTAGGCATATGGCTAGCCAGTTTTCCCAGCACCATTTATTAAATAGGGAATCCTTTCCCCATTGCTTGTTTATGTCAGCTTTGTTGAAGATCAGATAGTTGTAGGTGTGCAGTCTTATTTCTGAAATCTCTATTCTGTTCCATTGGTCTATGTGTCTGTTTTTGTACCAGTACCATGCTGTTTTGGTTACTGTAGCCTTGTAGTATAGTTTGAAGTCAAGTAGCGTGTTGCCTCCAGCTTTGTTCTTTTTCCTTAGGATTGTCTTAGCTATATGGGCTCTCTTTTGGTTCCATATTAATTTTAAAGTAGTTTTTTTTCTAATTCTTTGAAGAGTTTCAATGGCAGTTTAATGGGAATACCAATTAATCTATAAATTACTTTGGGCAGTATGGCCATTTTCACAGTATTTCTTCTTCCTATCCATGAGTATGGAATGTTTTCCCATTTGTTTGTGTTCTCTGATTTCCTTGAGCAGTGGTTTGTAGTTCTCTTTGAAGAGGTCCTTCACTTCCCTTGTTAGCTGTATTCCTAGGTATTTTATTCTCTTTGTAGCAATTGTGAATGGGAGTTCATTCATGATTTGGCTCTCTGCTTGTCTATTGTTGGTATATAGGAATGCTTGTGAATTTTGCACATTGATTTTGTTTCCGGAGGCTTTGCTGAAGTTGCTTATCATCTTAAGAAGCTTTTGGGCTGAGCCAATAGGATTTTCTAAATATAGGATCATGTCATCTGCAAAAAGAGACAGTTTGACTTCCTCTCTTTCTATTTGAATACCTTTTATTTATTTTTCTTGCCTGATTTCCCTGACAGAACTTCTAATACTGTGTTGAATAGGAGTGGTGAGAGAGACCATCCTTGTTTTGTGTGGATTTTCAAGGGAAATGCTTCCAGCTTTTGCCCATTCAGTATGATATTAACTGTGGCTTTGTGATAAATGGCTCTTATTATTTTGAGGTATGTTCCATCAATACTTAGTTTATGGAGTTTTTTTATGTGAAGGGATGGTTAATTTTATCTGAGGACTTTTCTGTGTGTATTGAGATAATCATGTGTTAGTTCCATTTATGTGATGAATTACTTTTATTGATTTTTGTATGTTGAACCAGCCTTGCATCCTGGGGATGAAGCTGACTTGATTGTATTGATAAACTTTTTGATGTGCTGCTGGATTTGGTTTGCCAGTATTTTACTGAGGATTTTTGCATCGACATTCATCAGGGTTATTGGCTTGAAGTGTTTTGGTTTTTGTTGTTGTTGTTGTATCTCTGCCAGGTTTTGGTATCAGGATGATGCTGGTCTCATAAAATGAGTTAGGGAGAAATTCCTCCTTTTCAATCGTTTGGAATAGTTTCAGAAGAAATGGTAACAGTTCCTCTTTGTATCTCTCTGGTATAATTCAGATGTAAATCCATCTAGTCTTGGACTTTTTTTTTTTTTTTTTGGTTGCTAGGCTATTTATTACTGCCTCAATTTCAGAACTTGTTATTGGTCTATTCATAGATTCCATCTTCCTGGTTCAGTCTTGGGAGGGTGTATATATTCAGGAATTTATCCATTTCTTCTAGATTTTCTAGTTTATTTGCATAGAGGTGTTTACAGTAATCTCTGATAGTTGTTTGTATTTCTGAGTGGTCAGTGGTGATATCCCTTTTATCATTTTTA
This sequence comes from Macaca fascicularis, assembly GCF_037993035.2. Classification (NCBI taxonomy): domain Eukaryota; kingdom Metazoa; phylum Chordata; class Mammalia; order Primates; family Cercopithecidae; genus Macaca; species Macaca fascicularis. The sequence goes on along the minus strand of NC_088395.1, from coordinate 121,454,881 downwards.
TTGTCTCTCTTAGATTCTTCTCTTTTCATTATTAGTCTACCTAGCAGTCTATCTAGTTTATTAACTTTTTCAGAAAACCAGCTCCTGAATTTGTTGATTTTTTGAATGGCTTTTCATGCCTCTGTCTTCTTCAGTTCTGCTCCGATCTTGGTTATTTCTTGTCTTCTGCTAGCTTTGGGATTTGTTCGCTGTGTGTCCTCTAGTTGTTTTAGTTCTGATGTTCGTGTGACAATTTGAGATCTTTCTAGCTTTTTGATGTGGGCATTTAGTGTTATAAATTTCCCTCTTAACACTGCTTTAATTGTATCCCAGAGATTATGGTATGTTGTCTCTTTGTTCTCATTGGTTTCAAAGAACTTCTTGATTTCTGCCTTAATTTCATTATTTACCTAGGAGCCATTCAGGAGCAGGTTGTTCAGTGTCCATGTAGTTTTGTGGTTTTGAGTGAGTTTCTTAATCTTGAATTCTAATTTGTTCGCTCTGTGGTCTGAGAGACTGTTTTTATTTCAGTTTATTTTGCATTTACTGAGGAATGTTTTACTTCCAATTTTGTGATTGATTTTAGAGTAAGTGCCATGTGTCACCAACAGGAATGTATATTCTTTTGTTTTGGGGTGGATAATTCTGTAGATATTTATCAGGTCCACTTGATCCAGAGCTGAGTTCAAGTCCTGAATATCCTTGTTAATTTTCTGTCTCGATGACCTAATATTGACAGTGGGGTGTTAAAGTCTCCCACTATTATTGTGTGGGAGTTTATATCTCTTTGTAGGTCTCTAAGAACTTGTTTTATGAATCTGGTTGCTCCTGTATTGGGTGGATATATATTTAGGATAGTTAGTTCTTCTTGTTGAATTGAACCTTTAACATTATGTAATGCCCTTCTTTGTCGTTTTCTATGTTTGTTGGTTTAAAGTCTATTTTGTAAGAAACTAGGATTGCAACCCCTGCTTTTTTCTGTTTTGCATTTGCTTGGTAAATTTTCCTCCATCCCTTTATTTTGAGCCTATGTGTCTCTTTGTGCATGAGATGGGTCTCTTGAATACAGCACACCAATGCATCTTGACTCTTTATCCGGCTTGCTCTTCTGTGTCTTTTCATTGGGGCATTTAGCCCATTTACATTTAAGGTTAATATTGTTGCATGTGAATCTGATCCTGTCATTATGATCCTAGCTGATCATTTTGCAGACTTGTTGATGTAGTTCCTTCATAGTGTCCTTGGCCGTTGTACTTCAGTGTGTTTTTATAGCAGCTGGTAGCAGTTTTTCCTTTCCATATTTAGTGCTTCCTTCAAGGACTCTTGCAAGGCAGGCCTGGTGGTAACTGATTGCCTCAGCATTTGCTTGTCTGAAAATGATTTTATTGCTCCTTCACATATGAAGCTTAGTTTGGCCAGATATGAAATTCTGAGTTGGAAATTACTTTCTTTAAGAATGTTGAATATTGACCTACAGTCTCTTCTGATTTGTAGGGTGTCTGCTGAGAGGTCTGCTGTTAGTCTGATGGACTTCCCTTTGTAGGTGACCTGGCCTTTCTCTTTAATTGCCCTTAACATTTTTTCCTGCATTTCAGCCTTGGAGGATCTGATGATTTTGTCTTGGGGTTGATCTTCTCATGAAGTATCTTACTGGGATTTTCTGGATTTCCTTAATTTGAGTATTGGCCTGTCTTGCTAGGTTGGGGAAGTTCTCCTGGATGATATCCTGAAGTATGTTTTCCAACTTAGTTCTGTTCTCCCCATCTCTTTCAGGTACCCCAATCAGTCATAGGTTCAGTCTTTTTACATAATCCCATAGTTCTTAGAGGTTTTGTTCATTCCTTTTCATTCATTTTTCTCTAATCTTGTCTTACTCTCTTATTATAAAGTTTGTTATTATCCACCTTCTGAAGCCTGTTTTCCTCAGTTCATCCATCTCAGCCTCCACCCAGTTCGGTGCCCTTGCTGGAGAAGTGTTGTGATCATTTGGAGGAGAAGAAGCACTCTGGGTTTTTGAGTTTTCATTGTTTTTTTCACCGATTCTTTCTCCTCTTCGTGAATTTATCTAGCTTTGATCTTTGAGGCCACTGACCTTTGGATGGGCTTTTTGTGGGGACTTTTTTGTTGATTTTGTTGTTGTTGTTGCTTTCTGTTTGTTTTTCTTTTAATAGTCAGGCCCCTCTTCCATAGCTGCTGCGATTTCCTGGGGGTCCACTCCAGAGCCTATTCTCTTGAGTCCCTCCCACTCCTGGAAGTGTCACCAGTAGAGGCTGCAGAATGGCAAAGATGGCTGCCTGCTTCTTCCTCTGGGATCTCCATCCCTGACGGGCACTGGTGCAGCAGGAACACGCCTATATAAGGTGTCTGGTGATCTGGTGGCCCCTGTTTAAGGGTCTCACCTAGTTAGGAAGCACAGGATCCAGGAGCTGCTTAACAAAGCACTCTGGCTGCCCCTTGGCAGATGGAGTGTGCTGCACTGAGGGCAGTGCCACTCATCCAGACTGCCCAGATTCTCCAGAGCCATCAGGAGGAAAGACTAAGTCTTCTGATCCACACAGACTTTGGCCACTCCTCCCCACAGGGGCTTAGTCCTAGGGAGATCAGAGTTCTGTCCCTAAACACCTGGCTGCAGTTGCTGAAATTCCTGCATGGAGGCCCTGTCCGTCAGGAGGGATGGGTCAGGGTCCGGCCTAAAGAAGCAGTCTGGCCATGATCTGCTGTAACCACTGTGCTGCACTGTGGGCAATTCCGCCTGGTTTCAAACTGTTCAGTCTCCCTGGCACCAGCAGAAGAAAAATGGCAGCCTGGAGCTACAATGATGGTGGCCGCCCCTCCCTGCAGGAGCTCAGTCATAGGCAGCAGGCAGCCAGAGTGATGATGGCTGTCCCTCCCCCTGGGAACTTGGTAGCCTTAGGCAGTCTCCAGCCAAGTGGTCACTGTGAATGTGCACAGCTCTGTCCTTGAGACCTAAGACCCTATTGGCTTGGTCTCACAATGAGGATCTCCTGATTCTTGGGTTGCACAAATCTGTGGAAAAATCTGGTTTCCTGCGTGGGATAGCAGGATCACTCACTGCCTCCCTTGGCTGAGGGTGGGAGCTCCTCTTGCCCTGTGTGGCTCTCATGTAGGTCATTGCACCACCCTGCTTTTCCTTGCTCTCCGTGGGTTGCATCAGTCGCCTACTCAGTCCCAATGAGAGAACCTGTATACCTCAGTTGCCTGTGCAGGATTCACTCATCATTTCTGTTCTTGTGGGACCCTCCGACTGCATTTGTTTCTAGTTGGCTATCTTGGCCTCTCCCTGAGGGCTCCATCCTTATAAACGAATCACCTTCCAGAAGCCCAGGTTCTTAGTACCGTCACTGGGAATTAGGTTTCAACATATGAATTTTGGAGGCAGACACATTCAGAACATGGCAACCACCATTCTACTGTTTAGTTATATGCCTAGTTTGACTGTTTTAGATTCTACATCTAAGTGAAATCATGCAGTATTTGTCTTTCTTCGCCTGGTTTATTTCATTTAGCATAACGTCCTTCAGGTTCATCTGTATCATTGCAAATGACAGAACTTCCTTCTTTTTTAAGGTTGAATAATATTTCATTTTGTGTATGTGTATACCACTATATGTGTGTATATAGAAAACTTTTATTTATCCATTCTTCCATCAAAGGACACTTTGGTTGATTTCATATCTTGGCTGTTGTGAATAACATTGCAATATACAGGAAAGTGCAGATATCTCTTCAAGATACTGATTTCATTTCCCTTGGATGTATATCCAGAAGTGGAATTGCTGGATTATATAGTAGTTCTATTTTTAATTTTTTGAGGAACCTCTATAGTTTCTCCATAATGACTGTGTACCATTTTACATTCCCACTAATACTGTGCAAAGGTTCCCTTTTTTCCACATCCTCACCAACACTTGTTATCTTTTGACTTTTTGATTACAGCCATCCTAACAGGTGTGAGGTGATATGTCATTGTGGTTTTGATTTACATTTTCCTGATCATCAGTGATGTTGAGTATTTTTTCATATGCCTATTGGTCATTTGTATGTCTTTTGAGAAATGTGTATTCAGGTCCTTTGACAATTTTTTAATCAGGTTATTTGTTTTCCTGCTAGTGAGTTTCTTACATATTTTGGATATTAGCCCTTTATCAGATATATAGTTTGCAAATATTTTTTTCCATACCATAGGTTGTCCCTTCACTTTGTTCATTGTTTCCTTTGCTGTGCAGAAGCTTTTTAGTTTGATGCAATCCTGTTTCTTTCTTTCTTTTGTTTTTTAATGGAGTCTCACTCTGTTGCCAGGCTGGAGTGCCGTGGCGTGATCTCGGCTCACCGCAACCTCCAACTCCCTGGTTCAAGCTATTCTTCTGCCTCAGCCTCCTGAGTACCTGGGATTACAGGCATGCACCACCATGCCCAGCTAATTTTTGTATTTTTAGTAGAGACGGGGTTTTACCATGTTGGCCAGGATGGTATTGATCTCCTGACCTCGTGATCCACCTGCCTCAGCCTCCCAAAGTGCTGGGATTACAGGCGTGAGCCACCATGCCCGGCCTCCTGTTTGTTTCTTATTTATTTTGGATATTAGCCCCTTATTAGATATAGAGTTTGCAAATATTTTCTCCATACCATAGGTTGTCTCTTCACTTCATTGATTCTTTTCTGCACAGAAGCTTTTTAGTTTGATGCAATCCCATTTGTCTACTTTTGCTTTTGGGGTCATATCCAAAAATTCTTTGTCCAGACCAATGTTTAGATGCTTTGCCCCTATGTTTTCTTCTAGTGTTTTACAGTTTCAGGTCTTACATTTAAGTCTTTAATCCATATTGAGTTGTTTTTTATATATGGTGTGAGATTAGGATCCAGTTTCATTCTTCTACATGTTGATATCCAGTTGTCCCAACACTGTTATTGAGAAGACTGTTTTTTTCCCATTATGTGTTCTTGGGGCCTTTGTCAAAAATGAGTTGACCATAGATGTGTAGACTTATTTATTGGCTTTCTATCCTATTCTATTGGTTGATGTACCTCTTTTTATTTCAGTACTATGCTGTTTTGATTGCTATAGCTTTTGTAGTATATTTTGAAATCAGGTAATATGATGCCTCTTGCTTTGTTCTTCTTGGTAAGAGTTGTATTGGCTATTCTGGGTGTATTGTGGCTCCATATGAATTTTATGATTATTTCGTTTGATCTCTATGGAAAATGTCACTGAAATTTTGATAGGGATTGTGTTCAGTCTACAGATCACTTTGTGTAGTGTGGACATTTTAACAATACTAATTTTTCCAACTCATGAGTACAGGATATTTTTCCATGTATTTGTGTCTTAGTCAATCAATTTTTCATAGTTTTATTGTACAGATATTTTACCTCCTTTTTAAACATTTATTCCTAAGTATTTTGTTTATTCATTTTTGATGCTATTGTAAATGGGATTGTTTTATTTCTTTTTCAATAGTTTATTGTTAGTGTATAGAAATGCAACTGATTTTTGTATGTTGATTTTGTATCCTACAACTTTACTGAATTTATTATTTCTAACAGTTTTCTGGTGGAGATTTTGGGGTTTTCTATATATAAGATTATGTCATCTGCAAAGAGACTATTTTTCTTTATCCTTTTTATTTTGGATATCTTTTTTTTTTTTCTTGCCTCATTCTATGGCTAGGATTTCTAGGATCATCTTGAATAGAAGTGGTGAGAGTAGATATCTTTATTTGGTTCCTGAACTTAGAGGAAAAGCTTTTGGCTTTTCACCATTGAGTATATATTAACTGTGGGATTGTCATAGGTGACTTTTATCATGTTGAGTTTCATTTTTTCTACACCTTATTTGTTGATAGTTTTTTTAATCACAAAAGGATGTTAAATTTTGTTGAATGCTTTTTCTGCATCTATGCAGATGATCATATGATTTTTGTCCTTCATTCTATTAATGTGGTTCATCACATTTATTGATTTGTGAAAGTTGAACCATCTTCATATCCCAGGGATAAATCCCACTCAATCATGATGTGTGATCTGTTAATGTGCTGTTGAATTCAGTTTACTACTATTTTATTGAGGATATTTGCATCCATATTCAACTGGGATATTGGCCTCTAATTTTCTTTTCTTGTACACTCTTCATATGGCTTTGGTATCAGAGTAATGTTGGCCTTGTAAGATGAGTTTAGAAGTATTCTCGTCTCTTATTTTTTTGAAGAGTTGGAGAACGATTGGTGTTAATTCTTTAAATGTTTGGTAAAATTCACCTGTGAAGGCTTTTGTTCTTGGGCTTTTCTTCATGGAGAGCTTTTTTATTACTGATTCAATCTTCTTATTCTTGATTAATCTGTTTCAATTTCCTATGTCTTCATGATTCTTGGTAAGTTGTGTATTTTTATGAGTTGATCCATTTCTTCAAGGTTATCCAATTTATTGCAGTCTAATTATTCATAGTCTTTTATGATTCTTTGCATTTTTGTGATATCAGTTGTAAGGTCTCCTCTTTTATTTTTAATTTTATTTATTTGAGTCTTTTGCCATTTTTTAATCTTTAAGATTTGTAAATTGTTTGTCTTTTCAGTATACTAACTTGTTCGTGTCACAGATCTTTTCTCTTGTTTTCCTGTTCTCTATTTGCCTTGTGTCTGCTCTTTTTATTATTTCTTTCATTTTGCCAACTTTTAGCTTAATTTATTCTTCTTTTTCTACTTTGTTGAAGTGTAAATTTAGATGTTTTATGTGAGATCTTTCTTTTTCTCAATGTAGGCATTTATAGCTATAAAATTCTCTCTTAGAACTGCTTTTGCTGCATCCAATACATTTTAGTATGTTGTGTTCCCATATTTGTTTGTCTCAATTTATTTTTTGATTTCCTTTTTATTTGTTTTTTGACCCATTGGTTGTTCAGAAGTGTGATGTTTAATTTCCATACATTTGTGAATTTTCCAGTTTCCCTCATTACTGATTTCTAGTTTCATACTACTGTGGTCAGAATTGATGCTTGATAATATTTCATACTTAAATTTTTTAAGACTCATTTTGTGGCTTAACATATGACCTATCCTGGAGAATGTTCTGTGTGCACTTGAGATGCATGTGTATTCTGCTGCTGTTGGATGGAATGTTCTGTATATGTCTGTTAGGTTTATTTGCTCTAGAGTGTTGTCCTGGTCTACTGTTTCCTTATTGATTTTTCTGTCTAGATGGTCTATCCATAGTTGAAAGTGGGGTATCAAAGTCCCCTACTATTATTGTATTGCAATCCATTTCTCCCTTCAGTTCTGTTACTATTTGCATTATGTATTTGGGTGTTCTGATGTTGTGTGCATATATATTGTTTTCTCTTTCTTCCTATGGCAAACCTGCAGCTGATAAATACAAATGGAAATGTTTTTCTGTCCGCTAGATATTTTTATAAACCAATATGTCTCTTTAATGTTGCTTCAGTCTGGTTTAATGTACTTTTCAGTCTGGTTAATCCACAGGAATAAAAGAGAAGAATGCCACAAAATATCTTTAGTCCTACGACCTACACCTAAGTGTCTTTTAGGCAGACTTGATAGAAGTATGTTTTATTGCTAAAGGGGTGAAGTGGGAGTGCTGAATAATAAAACGCAAGATTTAATGAGTTCTTATTAATACATATGTACATAGCATTGTACTGTATGCTTTAAGCATTATCTTGTGTGATCCTCAGAATAACACTATGAGAAGAGTACTCTCATTATCCTACTTTTACAGATGAGGAAACATAGGCCAGAGGTTAAGTAATCTGCTCAAGTTTATGCATGTTGTAGGTGTAAAATCTAGGATTCCAAGTCTTTGCCACATCAAAGAATGTTTGTTCTACCACATCACCTGTGGGAAATAAAGTTCTGTGTCCCTTCTAAGGAATTAATTATACCTGCTTTGTTTGTAGATTAAGTTATATTTGTTTTTGAAAAGTGTGTATATCTGTTTTCTGGTTTTATATCTTTCAGGAATTGCCACACTGTCTTCCACAATGGTTGAACTAATTTACATTCCCACTAACAGTGTATAAGTGTTTCTTGTTTGCTGAAACAACACCAGCATCTGTTATTTTTTTACTTTTTACTAATAGCCATTCTGACTGGCATAAGATGGCATCTCATTGTGGTTTTGTTTTGCATTTTTTAATGATCCGTGATGGTGAGCTTTTTTTCATATGATTGTTGACCACATGTATATCTTATCTTGAAAAATGTCTGTTCATGTCCTTTGCGCACATTTTAATGTTTTTTTTTCTTGTAAATTTGTTCAGATTCCTTATAGATGCTGGATATTAGACCTTTGTGACATGCATGGTTTGCAAATATTTTCTCCATTCTGTAGGTTGTCTGTTTACTCTGCTGATAGTTTCCTTTGCTGTGAAGAAGCTCCTAAGTTTAGATCCCATTTGTCAAGTTTTGCTTTTGTTGCAGTTGCTTTTGGCATCTTCGTCATAAAATCTTTGTCCATTCCTATGTCCAGAATGGTATTGCCTACGTTGTCTTCTAGGGTTTTTATAGTTTTGGGTTTTATATTTAAACCTTTAATCCATCTTGAGTTTATTTTTATATACGGTGGAACGAAGGAGTCCAGTTTCAATTTTCTGCATATGGCTGGCCAGTTATCCCAACAATAGCAAAGACATGAAATAAACTTAAATGCCCATCAGTGATAGACTGAATAAAGAAAATGTGGTACATATACACCATGGAATACTATGCAGCCATAAAAAAGAATGAGATCATGTCCTTTGCAGGGACATGGATAGAGGCCATTATCCTTAGTAAACTAATGCAGAAACAGAAAATCAAATGCTGTATATTCTCATTTAAAAGTGGGAGATAAATGATGAGAAAATATGAACACATAAAGGGAAATAACACACACTGGGGCCTATTGGAGGGTGGAGAATGGGAGGAGGGAGCGGATCAGGAAAAATAACTATGGGTACTAGGCTTAATACCTGAATGATGAAATAATCTGTATAAATCTCCATGACACAATTTTACCTGTATAACAAACCTGCTCATGTACCCCTGAACTTAAAAGTTAAAAAAAAATGTATCTGTTTTCTGTGTATACCTCCACAGGATATATTAGACCATATACATATTTGCATTATAACAAATATTTAATATACATCTTAATATAATAAAATAATTTAATTTCAAATAAAATATGTATGTGGGCTAATGTCCTGCAGATATTAAAATGGGTATTAACATTGTTCTTATATTGAGAAATTTGGTGAAATTGCATCTTTGAAATAATAAACAGTACATTCCATGACATGTTTTAACACTTCATTTGCAAATCATTCAGGAAATACTGAGTACCTTTTTTGTGCCAAGCATTCTGTAGAAGTACCAGGTATTTACCAGTGATTAAGACAGGTATCATTATCCTCAGGAGGCTCACAGTCATTGGATTATTCTAAATGGAGTGCCTTGTTCAAGAGTTGTTTCTAAGCCTTCTATGACCCTTAAAAATGTAAATTACAGAGGTTATTACTTACTGTGGTGGTTAATTTTGTGTATCACCTTGACCAAATGAGGGGATGCCCAAGTAGCTGCTAATACATTATTTCTGTGTGTGTCTGGGAGGGTGGTTCTAGAAGAGATTAGCATTTGAATCAGTGGACTGAGTAAAGAAGATCACCTTCATCAGTGTGGGTGGGCATCATTCACTCCATTGAAGGCCCTAAGAGAACAAAAAGGTGGAAGAAAGGTGAATTTGTCCTCGCTACTTAAACTTGGACATCCATCTTCCCCTGCGCTCAGACATCGGTGCTCCTTGTTCTTAGCCTTTGGACTTAGACTGTAACTTATACCATTGGCTCCCCTGGTTCTCAGGCTTTGGAGTTTGCACTGGAGTCCACTGTTAGCTTTCCTGAGCAGATAGATGTTAGATCGTGGAATTTCTCAGCCTCCATAATCATGTGGGCTTCTGGGCAGATGGCAGATCATGAGACTTCTCAGCCTTCATAATCGTGTGAGCCAATTCCTCATAACAAATCTCTTTTTTATATATGTCTATATATCCTATTGGTTCTGTTTCTCTGTAGAACCCAGACTCATATGCCATTGTGCTTTGGAAGTACATAACATGTTTGATTTCACATATTCATAGTTGGAGGGGAATTTTACTCAGAATCATGTCTTGAGTCTCACCTGTATCTAATTTAGATATTTAGATGAGATGTTGGACTATAGACTTTTGTACTGATGCTGGAATGAGTAAAGACTTTTGGGGTTATTGGGATGGAATGAATGTATTTTGCATGTGAGAAGGACAGGAATTTGGTGGGGGTCAGTGGCAGAATACTCTTGACTGTCTGTATCTCCCCCAATTTCATATGTTGAAATGCTAACCACCCCCAGTGCGATCGTATTAGGATGTGGGGCCTTTGGGAGTTGATTAGGTCATGAGGGCAGAACCTTCATGAACGTGATTAGTGCCCTCATCTTTAAGAGACCTCAGAAAGCTTCCTCACCCCTTCTGACAAGGACACAACAAGAAGACAAGTCTATGAACCAGGAAGCAGACCCTCACCAGATACCAAATCTTCTAGCACCTTGATCTTGGACTTTCTAGCCTCTAGAACTGTGAGAAATACATTCCTGTTGCTCATAAGCCATCCTGTCTATGATATTCTGTTATAGTATCCCCAACAGACTAAGACTCTTACTATTTGGTCTATACCTCACTTACTTTTAAAAATAATAAGATTGTTTGAAATAAAAGTAATCAATAACCTCTGTGTCCATCCCATATAACTAGTTGATAAAGAAGAGCCAAGTAAGGAATGGGATGAGAGAACAAATATAGCAGAATACCCAAACTAAAGTAAATTATTATGATTTTGTTTAAAATTTAGTTATGAGCCTCCTGGAAGACAAGGAATACATTAATGCACCTAGATTGTTATTTTCTCTAGGCTTTGGACATCATTCAGTACTGCATTTGCTGAACCTTAAATGTAGTAAATGCTGTTATATATTGTGCAGAGTACAGGCCTTGCAGTTGGACAAATACTTTAATGCCGATTTCTTTTACCAGCTATGAAACTTTATGTTAATTTCACCCCTCTACATGGCTACAGTACTACATAGAATAGAGTAGATTAAATGAGAATTGCACAGATTGCCTAGCATAGCATCTCATGCAAAGTAAGTTTCCTCCAGTTGGGTATTAAACACATACCTGGCCAGAGATATTTTGCTGTGAAAATTACATCCTAATTCAGATGGAGGCTTTACATTGTTCATCTGCACGATTACCTGTAGGCAGCTACCAAACTTGGTTTGTAAACAAATATCATCTATTTAAAAGTCTAGCAGTTGCTCAGTTGAAATTGCAGATTTCCCCCATAATGTAAAAAAGATGACTTTAAGCCAAAAAGTACTAAGGTAACTTCCTTAGCAACAAAATAGCTTTAATATGGTTCTTATAGGACACTGGATTTTTGAGCTGGAATGCTATCTCAGTGGGCCAACCAGAAGTAATTTATACCCTTAAAAAAATTTATCCTGCATTCTCAGTTGATGAATTTGCCTTACAGTTCATTGAAAAACCGTCAGTTGGGAACCTCCTGATATTCCCACTTACAACTTAACTATGCTTATACTTATTGGATTATTCAGTATGGTTACAATGGAAGATGTGTCTTTCTTCTTATCAAAGATGCATATTCTCTAAATAAACAACTAAGTACTTCATTTTTGGGGGTGATTATTCTTGTTGAATCTTTGATTCCCCCTCTCTACCTGGATTGTTACATTCAGCATAAAAGCGCATGCGAGTATCTCCCGTTTGAAAATGACCATACAATTCCCACAATACTTCAAGCAATTGGCTTGTTTTTTTGCTGGTCTTCAAACCCAAGTCTCTTAAAGGAGTACTATATGTATGCTGTTTCCACTTCATCACCTTCCACTCATTCTTAAATGCACTCTGTTTTAGCTTCCTACATCATCTCCTTACTAAAATTGATTGATTCCTGAATCATTATGAACTCCATTTTGCCAGATATGGTCACTTCTTCATACTCACCTTTTTTGACCTCTCAGCAACTTTCATCTCAGTTGACTCCACCCTCTTTGAAAGATTCTTTTTTCTCAGCTTTTTGTGACCTTATTGTATCTCAGTTTGTTTTCTTATCCCCCTGGGTACTCCTATTCTACTTCTAAATAAATCTCAAATTTTAATGTACATTAAAATCACTTGGGAAGCTTGTTAAGATGGAGATTTTGAGGGCTTATTCTCAAGAGTTTCTGGTATAATCATTCTGGATGAAGCCTAGGAATTTTTATCTTTAACCAACACTCCAAAAGATTATCATGTAGATGGCTTATGAATCATACTTTTGAGAAACTTTGCTCCTTAGTTCTCATTTCTGTGTCTCACCTCTCTATATACTTTCTCCTTTGGAGAGCTCATCCATTTCTACTTTTGTCAATGCCTCTCAGCCCTGGCTGCGTATAGAGTCACCTACGAAGCTTTTGAAAAATGCCAATGGCCATTCCAGACCAATTAAGTCGCAAGCTCTATGGATATATTAGACTGGGGCTTTAGTAGTTTTAAAGCCTTCCTGGGTTATTCTCATTTGCAGCCAGGATTGAGAACCGCTAATCTGTAGCCATATAACCCTTATCTTTAGCTCAACCCTTTCCTCAGTGGTTCAAATCTATGTAGTCAATGGCCTGCTTGACATCACATTGCTATATCTCAGACACTTCAAATCTAAAATGGTCAATAAAGAACTGTTGATTCTGCACCCTGTCCTCAAGCACATTCTTACTCATAGAAGATAGTGAGTGGCTCATGACAGGAAATAGAGAGTCATCTTTGTTTTTTTTTTTTTAAACTTTATTTTCTATATTCAAGTCATTAGTAAGACTTGTTAGCTTTGTTTTCAGAATTTACCTCAACACTGTCTCATTTTTCCATTTCCACTGTCACCATTCTAGTCCAAGCCACCATCCTCTGTTGTTTGGACTGCTGCAATAGCCTCCTAACTGGCCTTGCTTCTACATTTGTTTCTCCAATCTATACTCCGCATGGCAAAGTCAAGTGACCTAAAGACATACATTATCATGTCATCGCTTCCTTAAAACATCTCACTTAAAATAAACCCTGACTTACCTCTTCATCTTCAGCTCTACTGTATTTCTTCTCCCAACCAATCATGCTCCAGCTATGTGGGCCTCGTTACTGTGCACTGACCCCACGAATGTATCAGGACCTTTGTATGCCGCCTGAAATGCAATTTCACAGAGGCTGACTTCTTAACATTTATCTTAAAAGTCTCCTCTTCTCTTCAAGAGTTCTCTCCTGTTATTCTGTGACACAGTATCCTGTTTATTTCTTTCGTAGTACTTATCAATGTGGCAATTTATGTGTTCATAACACTTCCACACTAGATTATAAGATTCACTAGGGCTGGGATCTTAATGTGCTTTGTTCGTTACTGTATCTTTAACAGTTAACAAAGCATCTGGTACCTAGTAGGAGCTCAATACAAATTTGAAATATGACTAACCAGATTTAATTAATATCCCCAGATAACTAAATGAAATGACTCCCTGAACCTCCCTTCCCTGCTCACTGACCTTGGCAAATTCCAATTTACCATTCAGGGACAAGGTTTCTTAGGGAACCCTTTGCCAACACCACCCTCTTCCCTGCCACATACAAGTCTGAGGTCTCTTTTAGACATTCTCATACACTTTTAAGAATTATTTTCCTACTAAGTGTTTGTTTAATCAATTAATGGTGTATCAAAAAATCGGAAACTATAACAAATTTCTTAGAAATGTTAGAGATGGAATCATTCCCACCTAGTTCACTTTATAAATAGTGAAGAAACAGTGAACCCTGGAAACTAGAACATGATTCATAAGTGGCTCCAATCTATAAATTCAAAGGCCGGATGTTTTTCATTAAATTCTGTAAAATTCTTATGTCATTATTAACTTCTCAATTGCATTCAAATAGTTACATAATAGTCAAAAGAAGACCATTTGTGTTTTTTAAAACAGGATTTTCAGGAGGAAAGAAGAGAGGCAAAAAAGGGGGCAAAAGGACAAAATTTTGAGGAGATATTTAGGAAACTGTTGAATTCTAATCTTGGGGAGAGCATTTTGGAAATGGAGTGAACATTACTTTGATTCCTTCCACCTAAATTATACCTGAACATTTAGAGTAAAAGGTTTTCCAAAGATTGGAGTTTCCAGTGATTTCAATAATTTTGAACACAAAAATATTCTTTTCAGGACTTTGAAACTTTTATACAAAGTTTAAAAGGTTCCAGCTTTAAACTTCAAGCAGTTAATAAAATGAACAGTAACTGGTGGGATGATTATTTTTCTGGTAGGGAGAATTCTGCAATATGTAAAACATGGGGCTACAAAGCCAGGAGAAATATCTCCCAACCTCCAGTGTGCTTCCCTGTCTGTCACTGAATGACATAAAGGGAAATGTGATCACAGTAGGGATAAGTAGAGAAGGGCCAGTTACTAATATTTATTGTCCTTTGATTAAAAATATGAGTGAGTTCCTTTCTTATTCCACAGGTTTTCAGTTAACAAGATTAAGTGGTAATTAGATATGATCAAGCACACATCTCCACTTTTTTTTTTTTTTTAACTTGGAAGCTTGGTGAGCCATCAAAGAAGTTGTGTTTTGTTCACACCTTCTTCATTAAAATGGTATTGGTACATTCTACAACCAGTTGACAAAATATATTGTATTAAAAAATATTAACCAGTGGTGGTAGGACTTGCAGGCACTGAAATAAAAGTTGTAAGACTGCAAAGGGGCTGATTTACTTACCACAAAGTTGTGCCAGAGCAAAAAATTTCTTTGACCTTGTGTGTAGTTAAAATGCCATATATTTAACATTTTTAAAAATGTTGCAATTAGGGAAACACTATTTTGGTTTTTTTTTAAGACAGTTTATTTAAAAAGGAAGGAATCTTGGTCAAAATGGAGTTCTCAGTCCCGCTTTTGGCAACAGGGACAGGCATTGGGGCAGAGACTTTTTAAAGTCATTTATTTTCTTCCTATGGAGAGTACGTTTTCTCAATAGTACGTACTAAATGATCCTTTATTTTCTTTTTATTTGTGCTGCTACCTTTATCATTTATTAAATTCCATATATATGTGTCTATCTCTGAGACTTCTGTTTTGTTCTATAGGTCTATTAGATTAGTTACGCCAATATCACAGTTTTTTAAAATGGAAAATGTTGTTATGGCCCTTTCCTTATCCTTATTAAGGTCGGCATAACAATTTGTGGACCCTTATCCTACTGCATACATTTTAGTACATTTATTGACTTAAAATTTTCAACTGGAATTTTGGCTGAGATTACATTAAGTTTAAATATTAATTTGGGGATAATTGATATATTTATAATGTCAACCCATTCAAGAACATTGAATGTATCTCTATTCAGATCATCTGTGTCCTCTATTAGAATTTTGTCATTTCCTCCATAGAGGTCTTGGGCCTCCCTGATTAACTTAATCCCTGGATATTATTCTAAGGCAATTGCAAATGGTATCTTATTAAAAGTATATATTTAATTTGTTATTTCTGGCATGGGAAAATGTTGATTTTGTATTTAATAATTTTGCTTAACTATTCTTAATTTTAATGATTTGCTGATTCTACTGATGCTTCTATGTGAATGACTATATAATTTTCAAGTAATAATGATTTTAAGGTCTTCTAATACACAAACCTCTTATTTGTTTATAACATTGGCCAGGACCTGCAGTACTGTGTTAAACTATGGTGTTGACTAGCTTCAGTTTTCTCTTCTTGGTCTTAACAGGAATGTAATTAATGTTATTCCATTAAATATAATATTTTCTGTGGGTTTTTGAATAACAAGTATCCTAGTTTTCTGGATTTTTTACATAATCAAAAGGAGATGTTGAACCTATCAAATACTTTTCTGCATCAATTGTAATATAATCCAATAATCTGTTATGTGGTGATTTACATGAATAGATTTTCTGATGTATTGATGAGATAAATCCCACTTGCTCATAATTTTATAGTACTTTATATTTCACTTGGCTACTCTGATATTAGCCCTATTGTCATACACATCTACTCTCATTGTAGTGCAATTATTATCTCAAAGCAATGCAGTGTAGAGGCAAAACCAAAACATAAACTTCTTTTTCCTAACCAGTCTTCTCGCTGCTGCCTCCAACTAATGTCTGCACCAGGTGCAGCCCGCTGTTCCACTTCACATACATACATTCATGTCTTCGTAGTGGGATTTTAAGGATATTTTATTAGTTCTCAAGGCTTATGTTTCCCTTTATAGTTTCTCTAGAGTTAAGTTTGGGGAGGGAGGCAGTATAGGTTAGTACATGGGAAAATCAAAACAAATATTGCCTGTACTAAGTGATAACAACAATGGTTAATTTGAGGAATTAAAGAAAATATAAGATGAAAATAAAATACCAGATCATATTTACATACTGTATTAGTATGTTCTCATACTGCTAATAAAGACATACCCGAGACTGGGTAATTTATGAAAAAGGTTTAATTGACTCACAGTTCCACATGGATAGAGAGGCCTCACCATCATGGCTGAAGGTGAATGAGGAACAAAGTCAAGTCTTACATAGTGGCAGGCAAGAGAGAGCATGTGCAGGGGAACTCCTTTTTATAAAACCATCAGATCTTGTGAGAGTTATTCACTATCATGAGAACAGCATGGGAAAGGACCACCCCCATGATTCAATTATCTCCCACTGGGTCCCTCTCATAATACTTGGGAATTATGGGAACTTGAATTCAAGATGAGATTTGGGTAGGGACACAGCCAAACCATATCATTCCACTCCTAGCCCCTGCCAAATCTCATGTCCTCACATTTCAAAACCAATCATGCCTTCCCAACAGTTCCCCAAAGTCGTAACTCATTTCAGCATTAACTCAAAAGTCAACAGTCCAAAGTCTCATCTGAGACAAGGCAAGCCCCTTCCACCTAGGAGCCTGTGAAATCAAAAGCAAGTTAGTTACTTCCTAGATAGAATGCAGGTACAGGCATTGGGTAAATACAACCCTTCCAAGTGGGAGAAATTGTCCAAACCAAAAGGGCTACAGGCCCCATGCAAGTTTGAAATCCAGGGGGCAGTCAAATCTTAAAGCTCCAAAATGATCTCCTTTGACTCCATGTTTCACATCCAGGTCACACTGATGCAAGAGATAGGTTCCCATGGTCTTGGGCAGCTCTTCCCCTGTGGCTTTACAGGGTAAAACCCCTTTCCTGACTTCTTTCACCAGCTGATGTTGAGTGTCTGCAGGTTTTCCAGGTGCATGGTGCAAGCTGTCAGTAGATCAACCTTTCTTGGGTCTGGAGAATGGTAGTCCTTCTCTCACAGTTCCACTAGGCAGTGCCTCAGTGGAGACTCTGTGTGAGGGTTCCAACCCCACATTTCCCTTCCACACTGTCCTAACAGAGGTTCTTCATGAGGGCTCTGCCTCTGCAGCACACATCTGCCTGGACATCCAGGCATTTTGATACATTTTCTGAGATCTAGGCAGAGGTTTCCAAACCTCAATTCTTGACTTATGTGCATCCATAGGCCCAACACCACGTGTCAGCTGCCAAGGCTTGGGGCTTGCACCCTCTGAAGCAACAGCCTAAACTCTGTGTTGGCCCCTTTTAGCCATGGCTTGGACACAGGGCATCCAGTCCCAAGACTGCACAAAACAGCAAGGCCCTGGGTCCAGCCCACAAAACCATTTTTTGCCTCCTAGGTATCTGGGCCTGTGATGGGAGGGGCTGCCGTGAAGACTTCCAACATGCCCTGGAGACATTTTCCCCATTGTCTTGGTAATTAACATTTGGCTCCTCTTTACTTATGCAGACTTCTGCAGCCAGCTTGAATTTCTCCTCAGAAAGTGGGGTTTTCTTTTCTATTGCATCATCAGGATGCAAATTTTCTGAACTTTTATGCTCTGCTTCCCTTCTAAACCTAAGTTCCAATTCTAAACTATATTTTTGTGAATACATAAAACGAAATGCTTTTAACAGCACCCAAATCACCTCTTGAATGCTTTGCTACTTAGAAATTTCTTCCACCAGGTACCCTAAATCATTTCTCTCAAGTTCAAAGTTTGACAGATCTCTAGGCCAGGGGTAAAATGCCACCAGTCTTTTTGCTAAAGCATAGCAAGAGTCACCTTTGCTCCATTTTCTAGCAAGTTCCTCATCTCCATCTGAGACCACCTCAGCCAGGACTTTATTGTCTATGTTACTATCAGCATTTTGAGCAAAGCCATTCAACAAGTCTCTAGGAAGTTCCAAACTTTCTCACATCTTCCTGTCTTCTGAGCCCCCCAAACTGTTCCAACCTGTTACCCAGTTCCAAAATTGCTTCCACATTTTCGGTTATCTTTACAGCAGTGCTGCATTACCTGGTACCAATTTACTCTATTAGTCTGTTCTCACACTGCTAATAAAGACATACCCAAGACTGGGTAACTTATAAAGGAAAGAAGTTTAATTGACTTATAGTTCTACATGGCTGGCGAGGCCTCACAATCATGGCTGAAGGTGAATGAGGAGCAAAGTCAAGTCTTACATGGCAGCAGACAAGAGAGAGCATGTGTAGGGGAACTCCCCTTTATAAAACTATCAGATCTTGTGAGAGTTATTCACTATTGTGAGAACAGCGTGGGAAAGATCTGCCCCCATGATTCAATTACCTCCCATTGGGTCCCTCTCATGACGTGGGAATTATGGGAACTAGAATTCCAGATGAGATTTGGATGGGGACACAGCCATACCATATCACATACCTTGTGAGGGAGGTATCATCTGAGTTAATGTTCTGTGGCCCTTGTCTTCTCAAAAGAAGGTAAAATGTTTAACTTTAGACATTAAGTATGCATGAGAAAATACCAAGGGTAACCATTAAATGGTTAAAGAGAGAGTATTCTAAAGTAAGGGTAAAATGACCTAAGAGGAAAAAATGAAGGATGATGAGAGAAATGCTTCTGCATTGGTGGGGTAAGGACCTCTGAAAATTCATTCCTTCATAAAGGCAATGACAATGAGGCAGGAGAATAGAGTCAAGAGACAGGGAACCTTCACATCAGCCTCTGATTGGTCACAGACCAAACCTTCAGCCTCTGATTTGTCACAAGCCAAATCTTCACTTCAGCCTTTGATTGTTCACTGGCTAAACCTTCAGCCTACGATGGGTTATGGGCCAAAACTTCATTTACATATGGTGTAACCAATGGGAAACCTCTAAAGGATACTTAAATCCCAGAAAATATTGCAACTGGGGACCTTGAGCCACTTGATTGAGCCTGTTCCCACCCTGTGGAGTGTACTTTCACTTCAATAAACCTGTGCTTTCACTGCTTCATTCTTTCGCTGCTTTGTGCATTTTGTTCAGTTCTTTGATCAACACACCAAGAATCTGGAAAACTTGTAGTCAAGACCCTCCATCAGTAACAAGAACACTAGCAAAAATTGCCAAAATTAACTTTCTCATGATTCTGGAAATCAACCAAAGGTCTCCAACAATCCAAGGAACATTTATTTAAGAAAAATGGCCGAATTTCAGTAAGAATGCTGAGAATTATGACATTTTTAGCCTGTCCTGTCCCCATACTCTCCCCTACTCTGTGATAGCCTTGAAAACCAACAGCCACAGAATCATATGTATCTGTGCATATCTGCAACCTAGCAAATACAGAAGGGGGCAGAATGGGCTGGAGCTCCCAAAAGAGTCCTAGCTCAATAATTGTCACTATTTGATCATTCTGGCAGTTCCTTGGAAAAACCTTATTCTCAGGACTGGTCTTTATTTGGTTTCATTCTTGACTTGCTCAATGAAAAAAGGCCTATCCCCAGGATATTTTCCATTAAAAAAATTAGAAGCAATTGTTTGACATCACAGTTTCTTGAGGCATCAGCAACAGTTGGGTTAAACAAACAGTAGGCCCCAAAACATAAAAATTTGGAGAATGAGATGTCCAAATGGGTCTTTGAAAAGTTCTGACATATTTCTGGAGATCCAGATGGCCATACACAAGTGCAAGACTGGGTGCATACAAAAGAAAGACCTAAGAAGACCCTAGTGTCTTGACTCTGGCTAACTTTGAAGCTCTGCATAGGCAAGCAATGAAGGATAAGGCAGATTTCCAAACTGTCGGAGCATTGAAGGCATTCTCCAACAAATAAACAGAGCCCTGAGGGCATACTTTTTGATTGAAGGCATTCAAGATAATCTCTGTTTAATCATTTGCTGACCACTAAACTATCTGAACAGAGACATCCGTGGCTGCTCACAATGAAGAATACAGACTCTAAAGAGTTAGTTCAGGGAAATCACTAGGCAAACAGTGATAACAACAAACCCTGGGTGGATAGTTGGGGATGTCTGACTTCCAGAGTTGCCACATTATATAACATAGCCAGTTCTCAACAAGAAATTGAAAAACATACAAAGAAATGGAAAATATGGTGCATATATAGGAAAAGTAGTCATTAGACCTGAGGAAGCCCACATGTTTGATATACTGTGCAAAATTCATAAACAATTATAAATGTTCACTAAACTAAAGGAAATCATGCTTCAAGAATTAAAGGAATTATGAACATGATGTTTACCAAATAGAGAAGATAAAGAGATAAAATCTATATGACAGAATCAAATAAAAATTTTACATTTGAAATGTAGTTCATTAGGGTGCAGGGGCATAGCAGAGGGTGGAGCTCAAAAGCACGTTTGAGCTCACAAGAATAAGAAATCTTAAAAGTAGGAACACTTGAGAGGATCTATTCAGAGGAACAGAAAAAAAGAAAAAGCAGAAACCTGTGGGACACCATCAAGTGTACCAACTTACACATAATTGGACTTCCAATAAAAAAAAAAAAAAGCAAGCCATTAAGCACATTTTGAAGAAATAATGGCTGAGAACTTTCCAAATTTTATGAAAATTTACATACTAAGAAGTTCAATAAACTGAGTAAAATAAATACATCTACACCAAGACAAATGATATTCAAACTTATCAAAAGACAAGAGAAATTTGAAAGATGCAAGAGAAAAATGACTGATCAGGTGCAAGAGATCCTCAATAAGATTACTAATTTCTCATTAGTAAAAAATAGAGGCCATATAAGGCAGTGGGATGGCATTCAATGTGCTGAAAGGAAAAGATTCAAATAAGAATTCTGTAACAAGATTATTAAAAAATGAAGGAGGAAAGAAATGACAGAATTCAACACTAGGAGACCCATCATATAAGAAACGCTAACAGATAATCAATCTTTTAACCTGAAATGAAGGAATGATGGGCAGTGACTTGAATCTACATGAAGACATAAGGAACATCATTATAGGTAAATATAATACTCAATGTAAATGCATTTTTGTTTGTAACTCTTCTTCTCCTATCTGACTTGAAAGACATCAGCATAAAGCAATATTGAGAAAACTGTTGACGGGTTTATAATGTACAAAGATGTAATGTGTATTGTGGGTGGAAAGCAACCCAGGTGGCAAAGCAAGAGACTGAAGGCACAGCCTGTTCCAATATAATAAAGAAAATAGTTAGAATAAGAAAAGTTATAATAGAAATAGGATATAGAGATGATCATATATGAATATTATTAATCATTAGCTTTAGTATCAATCTCTCTTTTACTATTATAATAATCTCTGTTTTATTATTATAACTGAGGAAAAACCAGGCCATACAGACTCAGGAGCTGAAGGGACATCGTGAGAAGCAACCAGAAGACAGTGGGCAAATGACATGAATAGACTAGGACTTCTGACCCAGGAATTTTACTTTTAGGTGTCACTCAAGAGAAATAAAAATATATATCCACACACGATTTTGTTCATGGATGTTTATACCAGCATTATTTATAATAGCCCAAAGTAGAAACAACCTAGATGTCCATTAACTGATGAACAAATAAGCAAAACATGGTGTATCCACACAATGGAATATTACTAGGCAATGAAAAGGAATGATGAATTGACACATGCTACATCATGGATTAACCTTGAAAACATGCTAAGAAGTCAGTCACAAAAGACCAACATTATATGATTTCATTTATATGAAATGTCCAGAATAGGTAAATCTATAGAGACAGAACATAGATTAATGGTTGCTTAGGGCTGACAGTTTTGGGGCAGGGCATGGCCTGAACCTGCGAATGCATATGGGGTTTCTTTTTGTGATGATAAAAACATTCTAAAATTGAGAGTGTTGAACGTTACACAACTCTGTATGCTAAAAACCATTGAGTTTTATACTTTAAAATTAGAGTAAATTCTATGATATGTGACTTGTATCTCAATAAAACTTTTTAAAAGATTACAAAACAGGGAGAAAAGCAAGACAAAAGGACTATGAAAATTTTAGGCAATAAATGTAAATGGAGCTAAATTTCCAGTTGAAGACAAAGATTGACAGACTGAATTTAAAAATATAAGAGATTAAAACAACCAAGTATATGTTATTTAAAAGATACACTGAAAGGTTGAATGTAAAATCCTGGTAAAGTTAGCAGATATATTTCAACAGTAGAGAACTTATGTATTATACTATTATGGGGCAAAATAGACAATAACTATGACACATTGCTAGAAAAAGTTACCATATAATAAAAATTTCAACTCATCATGTAGTTACTAAAAAGCCCAAATTTCTGTGCATCTAATATCTTTGCCTTAAAATACATGAAGCAAAATTTATAGAAACAAAATGAAAAATTAACAAATCTATCACCAATGTTTTAGCATATCTTTCTTAGTGTTTGAGTCATCAAGCAGATCAAAAAATCAGTAAGGATAAAGAAGATTTTAATAGCACAATTAACATGTATATTTAAGTACACTTTTAGATAAAGCACTTTATCAAGCAAGTGGTAGGCCACATAACATGGGAGTTAAGGATACTGCCAAGAGAGGGTTGAAGTGATAGACCATGCAACCTAAGTTTGATAGGGAGGTAAAACAAAGACAAAGGATGGTTCATATGGGTGAAGTAAATGGGTCTGTGAGCTATGGTTGAAGAACTGACGTCTTGAGATTGATAGAGTGAGATTCCTAAAAATGTTGTCAAATTGTATAGTGGCTAGATTTATTTCAGAGGTAATTAGTCATGAGTGATTACAAGGTCCAGAGTGTCGCCATGGAAGTGGATTGCTGAAATGGGGTAGAAGTCATGGAAGATAAAGAGATTAAGATACTGAAAGTTCAAAAATGCTGAGTGAGTCATTAACTTAGATTTGAAATACCCCAGGACTTCAGTACTGGGAATGGAAAAGAAGACAAATGAAACATGTGTTTAATGTTAATTGAATGGAGGAACATTAGCAGTAATTGGTAGAATCTGCAACCAAAGAAGATGGGGTTAGAGCTGACTTCATGAACTGAGGTTTTCACAAAGTAGATGTGTGAAGTTGTGGAAGCAGTAGTATAAAATTAAAAGGATACTGATCCCATCACTTGACCCAGTGCTGAATTGAATGTGGAAGAAATAGCAGCCTCCACTTGATGGCGTGGCAAGAGATGTGTTATCCAGAGATCACTCTATTTAAATTAAAGTCAGAGAAGAAAGTTAACCATCAGCGAAGGACCACAGTTTGTTAAAGTGTAATGGATGTTTTAAAAGGCACAATGGAGAGTTAAGAGATTAAGCCGTCAGTGTAAATTTAGTCAGGGAAAAAGAAATAGTAGTTAATAAGGCATGACAACTTTATACATATAACCCACATATGAGATAAATTTGTAAGAGCGATAAGAAAAGGTCTCATAAGAACATACATGAGGGAACAATTATTTCTTTGTGCCTAGGGTGTGTGTGTGTGTGGGGGGGTGGATTGTGGAAATGAAGGGAAAGCTGAAGAACAAAAGTGATATTTGAGAGTTGGATCTTTAAGCATGAGTTAATAATGGCTGAAGGTGGTGAGGGCATCCCATATAGAAAAAGCATTAGAAAAAAAAAAAAAAAAACAAGTCTGAAACTACATAGTACAACTAGGAGAAATAAATCCTGGGTATTAGTGTATAAGATGCATGGAAATGAATGACTGCAGATGAGATTGGAAAGGTAGACTAGGTTAGGTTATGAAAAATCTTGAACTCCATGCTAAGGAATTTAGCTATAATTCTGTAAGTAATGGACATGAATGAGGGACTGTAAGCAAAGGAATACTCAGATTGGACTTTTAGAGAGATGTGTGGATGGCAGGGGGGAAGATTGGCAAAGAGAAAATCTGGGGGACTAAGAGATTTTTGTGAGAAATGATGAGAGCAAAGTCTAGGTCAGTGGCAGTGGGGTAAGAGAGGAAGGGACTGATACGAGAGATTTTTTTCAAAGTGAATTAAAGAAAACTTGATAAGTGGCTACATGTGGGCATTGGAGACGTCAAGACTATTCTAGACTTTCTGACTTGAACCATATTGATGGTGATGCCATTAGCAATGTAAGTTAGTAGAAGAAGCAGATTTGGAATAGGGAAGATACATATATTGAATTTGAGTTACCTAAAGGGTATCATTTCCTACTGTTGTTTCATTTGATTTTTTTAGTGAAGCTCCTCCCTCTCATTTTCTTTTATGTTTCTACTTGGATCACAGAGAGGAAACTGGAATAATATGAACAACACTCACGTTTCTGGTGGACATGACAGAGAGCAAAATAGTTTAACCTAGAGATAACCAGGAATCAATCCATCATTCCCTGGGCTGCACACTGGCAGTCTGACTTTGAAATATTTGAGCAAACTTAGATTAAAACTCTAGGGAAGATCTCTTCTCAAAGGATATCTGTACCTACCTTTAAAAAATACTATAAAGCAATGCAATTTTATTTAAATGTGCTTTCCCAAATTCATATACAAAAGATGGTAATCAAAAACATCTAAAAAGGTTTGGAGATGACCCTTTACCAAAACAAGGGTCAAGCTTTGGGTCTTGCCAAGAGATGGTCTTTTTTCATGGTTTAGATAGTAATTTCTTCATTTTGAGTCATGGCTTGTTCCCTTACAGCAGGAAGAGGATCTGAGGCCAAGTTCATACTCTGCTGCACTGGTGGACTGGTGGGGGCTATAATGTTCATCTGAGAGGGCATGGCCTTCCTGGGGTCCTGCCATGTTGTCTGATCAATGTGATTTAAGAAATATCGCTCGCCAGAAGATGTCTTCGCTATCTCCCAGCTTGCTGGCAGAGGTACATCATCAGGTATCTCCAAAGAGGACTGTCGAAGATGTTGAGCTGTGGGTGTAGCAGCTAGGCCAGACTACTCCAGTGGGAGTCCCAGGAGAAACAGCTCCCAACTGCAGAGAAGCTGGAGAGGAATGAGCTGGAACATACTATGAAGTCAGGGCTCCTGTAGTGCCTTTGTCAGTACTGGCCTGTCCGGAGTGGGATTTGGGCTCCTGCGGCTTGAAGGAGTCAGGCAGCTTCCAGAGCCTCATAGGCACTGTCTGGGGTATGTTGGCCATCTTAGGGTTCATGACGGCGCTCAAAAGCGCCTCCAGGTCGGTCTCCAAGTCCTCCTGGACGTGCATGATCTGGTGCCTGGTGAAGAATGCCTATGGCGCCGTCTGGGTCGCTGGGAAGGTTGGGGTGCTGGTTGCCTGGGCCCGGAAGGCGGATCTTGCCCCTGGGAGGATTGCGTAGGCGGCTGCCCTTGGCCCTGGAGGGCCGATAGAGATGGTGGCTACTGCCCACGATCCACAGTTTCTGCCTTCCGCGACATGGAACTCTGACCAGGCGAGCGAGGGCTCCGCCAGGACTCCCCGGCTCGATGGGCCAAGAAGACAAAGGTGGCAAGGGCTTCGGGCCAGATGGCACTGGGTGGCTGGAGCGGCCCTCTTCTCTCTCTCAGGGCCGCTGGGTGGGTAGGGGGGTGCGCCATGGCCCCTCAACCCCCATCCTGCCCCTCCGCCCCACGCTGCTCCCTGGCTCTACTAACTGGTCTGTGTACCTACTTTTGATAAGCTTTATAAAGTCACTAGAGCCATTTAATTTCTCAAACAAGAATAACCACCCCACAGGTTAACTCTTAAGGAATTGCAAAAGTTAATTAAGATAAAACGCTTCTTTTTCCTTAGAAGCCAAGGGTTTGTCCCACAAAGATAAATCAAGTATTTTTTTTTCTTGAATTTCTTTTTCTGTCAAGCCATTTTTATTTATTATGTCCAATGCCACTGAACTCTTTAATTTCTATAGATTCTAAAAATAAATACCCTAGAAGAGAAAAAATAATGAACAAATAGAGAAAATAAGCCAACACCATGACATGGAGCAGCATGCACAACTGGCTATGCACTAATAAACAGCATCCAAGAAGACACTGGGTTCTTAAGAACATTTCCTTAATTACCGTCATGATCTGTGCCTTTCAAGAATAACAGTATGTGCAGTATTTTATCATTGGCAGTAAGATCTCTATTTTCATTAGGGTTTTTCAAGTCATGACATGTAAACAAAGATGTCTGTCATACATTCCTAGGAAAGTGAGATAAGAAACCTTTCAGCTACAAAGTGTTTATCATTTTGAAAATGTTTTAACATAAATGATAGATTTATGAAACTTTAAATGAAACGTCAAGAATTCTAGCATACTCAAAAGTTTCAAGGTATAGATGATTTTGTTTTTGTTTCCACTAACCCAGAGCAAGTTATTTCTTTTGCTTTTGGCGACTCCACCACCAATTTCCTCTTCGTTTAATTTAGTTTATTTTGTGTAATGAGCAAAGCTTGTAACTCAATCTTCCCGGATCCTTTTTTAATTTTTTTTATTTTTTTAATGTTCTCTCCTTGAACTATCTCCCAGTTTCCTCTGTTCTAAAACTGGTGTAATGTAATTTTGATTCTGAATGTTATTTGGGGTGAGAAAACAAACTGAGATTGAAACTCTAATGGGAAAAAGAGAAAATGCCATAATACCTATTTGCCTGTACTTCGTATTTCTCTTTCTCAAGAGACATTTGCTCGACTTATAACTTGGCTTTCTACTATTGTATTCTTCCTCTGTTTGTGCCCAGAAACTTCACACTGATTCCACACCTTTCAGTCTTCTAGATCAACCCTGGATCTGATTTAGTAGATAAAAAAAAAATAGAGATTAGAAAAAGAAATGTAAAATAGCATGAGGAAACTGCAGAAAAAGAAAAACAAAGAGGGAACCAGAATATCTGAACATGGACCCAATCGAATTTATAAAGCAGATAAACTCTTATCTTGGTGCCTTCTATTTCTATTCAGCCTCCTTTCCCATCCCCACCCTCCTACATTTTCACTTTCCCCCTGTTCATGCCTAGCCTTCTCACAGGGCCTTGCCATTTGCTGTCTCATCAAAGTGGCCTTGCCATTTGCTGTTTCCTCTAGTAGAAATATTAGTGGGCACATCTAAAAGTATTATCCCTGCCCCAGGCTTTTGCATTTTACTAAATGTCTATTGCAGACTAGAATGCTTTTGAGGCCCAAAGAATGAATTACTGATGATTTAATGGAATTTGATTCACCATTTCTATAACGGTGTTCTTTGTGTCACTACTTCCATACCTCTCACTTTCATATATGCTTCCCCACAAAAAACTCATTCTTCTAGCTATCTCAGTATGACCAGGCTTTGTACCTGGTCAATTCCCAGAAGATGTTAGTACTCTCACCAGGAAAGTATGTGGTGGATAAGTTTGTGGGGGGTTGCGGGAGAGAGGACAATACCTAAATGTACACACACACACACACACACACTCAAGAAGAGACAGATTGCAAACTTTACTGAGAGCTATAATTCCATTCTCAGAGCGATAAAGACCCTTCCAATCCATCCAAACAACAAACAATAACATAAGAACCTCTCCCACAAGAGACATTTGCTCGACCATTGCATTCAGGGAAAGAGGATTTTTATCTGTTTTAAGAAACTCATCTTGTATCTATAATCACCTGATTGCTAGCTTATTCTTGAATTCTTTTACAGTGAAATATGATTATCATATCTGTGATGCAGGCTTAAAAACACGCTTTTTAAGAGTTATACAGAATCTAACTGTTCGGCAAGTCTCTCTCTCTCTCCCTCTCTTGTGTGCACATGCGTGCGTGCGTGCGTGAGGGTGTGTGTGTGTATTCTATTTGATTTAGCTTTTCTCCATTTTTGCAGGGGAATAGTATGTACTATAGGGGCAGATACTTCTGCCTTGTTGCTCTAGGAAACTCTAGGAGACAGCCAAGATAGCCTTCAGAAATATGAGAGGAGAGAAGGACTACATAGAGGCTTAACTCTATTTAAGGCCACCTTGGTCTTAAAGATGGACTGGGGAAAGAGAAGGAGAAAGAGGGAGAGAAAATATTAACCTTGCCAGACCATAAGGAAATCATATGCTTTAGTATGAAGTTCTTCTATGATCCATTTGAAAAAGAACAGTTTGAATAAATAAAACACAGATAGAGGTATAATAAATTGGATTTATTATTATTGTCTACCAATATCTGTTCTCCCCTTTTTCCTGGGCACACAGCTTAGACTACATTTCCCAGCCTCTCTTGCCGTTAGGTTAGACCATCTGACTAAATTCGCTCCAGTGGAATAGAGCAGAAGTTACATGTGTTAATTCCAAGACTTGCCCAAAGAACCTCCACACATGCACTTCGGAACTTTATTTGACTCTCCACAGAAAGGAATGGTGAAAACCAAACCAACATTGGAAACCACATGTTGAAAGTAGAAAGGCCACCTAGTGACCTCCATATTCACCCTCGTTGCTGTACAAACAAGAATTGACCCTCTGTTGCATTTGAATCATTACATATTTGGGTTAATTTATTATAGCAGTTTAGTCTACCTTACTGTGATCCTTGAGAGTATGATATCCACTACCATATGCAGCACAATGTGCAGCATAGAATGGGTGCTCAATAAATAATTGTTGAATTAATGAGATACTACACCAGCCCCTTCATGAAAGATCTCCTAAAATGTGTAATTACTATGGAATGCTAAGTTGCAAAATTCCTTCATTCACACATAATTTTATTCATTTTAAATGGTAATTGATATTTAAGTATTGAACACTTATTTATTACCATCTTTTACAAGAAATCCTGATAAGGTAGATGATATTATCTTCATTTAACACATGAGGAAACTGAAACTCAGAGAGTTAAGGCACTTTTCCAAGGCCACACAGCTCCTACATAGCTAAGCCAGAATTCAAATTCAAACCTGTATGACTACAAAACTCTTTCCAATACATCATGCTTCCTTAAACATATGTTTGGTTTAATGCATTACATTTTAGTTTAGATCTGTAATCTTGAGGATATAATGATTCAGAGCAAAGTGTAATCACTTGAAACCCAGTAAGTCCCTCAATAAAGTTCTTAAACATGAGCTATATAATCTTACTGAATTAATATAACTATTTTATTAATCTGGTAATCAACTTATGACCTCTAACCTCTTACACTCTTTTTTTTTTTTTTTTTTTTTCTGAGAACGAGTCATCTTGCTCTGTTGCCCAGACTGGAGTGCAGTGGCGTGATCTCGGCTTACTGCAAGCTCCGCCTCCTGGGTTCGTGCCATTCTGCTGCCTCAGCCTCCCAAATGGCTGGGACTACAGGTGCCCGCCAAGACGCCAAGCTAATTTTTTGTATTTTTTGTAGAGACGGGGTTTCACTGTGTTAGCCAGGATGGTCTCGATCTCCTGACCTTGTGATCCACCCACCTCGGCCTCCCAAAGTGCTGGAATTACAGGCATGAGCCACTGTGCCTGGCCAATGACCTCTTACACTCTAAGTGATATTTAAATATATAGTAAATATAGGCTCGGTATGGTGGCTCATGCCTGTAATCCGAGTGCTTTGGGAGGCTGAGGTGGGAGGAACTCTTGAGCCCAGGAGTTCAAAACCAGCCTGGGCAACATAATAAGACCCCGTCTCTATAAAAAAACAGGCCAGGTGTAGTGGCACATGCTTGTAGTCTCAGCTACTTGGGAGGCTGAGGTAGGAGGATTGCTTGAGCCTGGGAAGTCAAGGCTGCAGTGAGCCATGATTGTGCCATTGCATTCCATCCTGAGTGACAGAGTGAGACTCTGTCTCAAAATAGATAGATATAAATATAAATAGATAGATATAGGTATAGATATACAGAGAGAGTAAATATAGTAAAAACTCAGCTAAAAGGCTAGGTGACTGAATTTGAGACAGCATGGTGAGATGATTTCCTGCTGAAGCATCAGGAAGCAATGGAAAATGATTTATATTTTAGTCCTCACATTTTTGGGATATCTTTCAAAATTCAGGAATTCATTTTCTGATCATAGAACAAACCGATGCAATGGTGTCCAAAACTACAGAAATATACTCTGGGTTTTTTTAATTAGACATTGGAGTTGCGAATAGAAATATAAGAGTGCCTGGGGATTTCATCTCCACTGCTTTATCTTCTCTGCTGCCAGAGGTCCCAAGTGGCTCTGTCATAGCCTCTGTTACCCTGTGAACTGAAGGTACTGAGAGATCCATAGATAGGACATTGAGACATACCAGAAGCTGGGAAATGGACTAAGTGGCCTTTTGAAGATGTGGCAGGAAACTCACTCAGGAGAAGTGGGCATTACTGGATCCTTCTCAGAAGAATCTCTACAGAGATGTGATGGAGAAAACCTCCAGGAACTTGGCTTCTGTAGGAAACAAATAGGAAGATCGGAACATTGGAGATGAGTTCAAAAATCCTGGGAGAAATCTAAGAAGTTATATTATGGAGAGACTGTGTGAAAGTAAAGAAGGTAATCATCATGGGGAAACCTTCAGCCAGATTCCAAATCTTAATGTGAAGAAGAAAAGTCCTACCAGAGTAAAACCATGTGAATGTAGTGTGTGTGGAAAAGTTTTCATGTCATTCATCCCTTGACAGGCACATCATACGTCACACTACACAAACTGTGAGTGTGGGGAATGTGGAGATAAGTCACATAAATGTAAACAATGTGGGAAAGCCTTAATTTCTCTCAAGACTGAATAGAGTAACACACACTTTGATTTTCTCAGTTCATTTGGTAAACATTAGAGAACACACACAGGAGAGAAAGCTTATAAATGTAAACAACGTAGTAAAACCTTCCGTTTTTTCAGTATGCATAGAATATATGAAAGAACTCACACTAGAGAGAAACCCTATGAATGTAAGCAATGTAGGAAAGCATCCCATTGTCCCAGTTTCATTTAATGATATAAAAGGGTTCGCAGTGGTTTAAAAACCCCTATGCAACTAAGAAACGTGGCAAAGCATTCAGTCTTTCCAGTTCCCTTCAAAAACATAAAAGAACTCATATTGGAGAGAAACTCCACAAATGTAAGAAATGTGGTAAAGGCTTCAGTTGTTCCAGTTCCATGCAAAGACATGAAAAATATTATTCTGAAGAAAAACCTTATGAATGTGCAAAATATGGTAAACCCATCAGATGTTCCAGTTTCCTTAGAATACATGAAAGGACTCCCAGTGGAGAAAAACTATATGAATGTTAGAAATGTGGTAAAGTCTTCAGATGCTCTGGTTCCCTTTGAGCATATGAAAGAACTCATACTGGAGAGAAACTCTGTGAATGCAAGAAACATGGGAAAGCATGCAATTTTCCCAGTTCTCTTTAAAAACGTGGAAGAACTCGTACTGGAGAAAATCCCTATGAATGTAAGAAATGTAGTAAAGTCTTCCGTTTTTCCAGTAATGTTCAAAAACATGAAAGGACTCATACTGGAGAGAAGCTCTTTTAATATAAGAAAATGTGGTAAAAGATTCAAATTTCCCAATTGCTTTCAAAGACATGAGAGGGTTCACAATGAAGAAAACCCTTATGACTGTAAGAAAGGTGATAAAGCCTTCAGTTTTTCCAGTTCTTTTTGAAAACATAGAAAGACTCACAGGGAAGAAAACCCTTATGAATGTAAACATATGGTTAGGCCTTCAGTTCCAGTTCCATTGGCAGATATGAAAAAACTCGTTCCTGAGAAAAACTTTATGAATGTAAATCATAGTTGGAAGGCCTTCATTTCTCTCATATCCATTGAAAGACACATGATAATGCACACTGGAGAGGGATCTTATAAATAAGAAGGCACATTGGATTAAAACCCTAGTAGTTTGTAAAATATAGGAAAGTCTTCTATTTTAATAATTACTTCAAAAGTCATATGAAAATTCCCACTGGAAACTACTCCTATAAATCTAAGTAATTTGGAATGCCTGATGCTTGAGAAAAATGCACATAAATGAAATGTTATACAAGTTATAAATATATTTATCTGCAGCTCATTCTTTTTTTTAAATAAAGATGGGATCTCACCCTGTCACCCAAGGCTGGAGTGCAGTGACATGATAATGGCTCACTGCAGCCTCAAACTCCTGGGCTCAAGGGATTCTCCCACCTTTACCTCCCAAAGCTCTGGGAGTGGAGTAGGGAACAAAGACACATTCATTTATTAGTTTATGTTCACCATATTGCAAGATATTGCAGTATACATGTTCCCAGTTAGATTTCCCAATCACATTATCTAGTTTGAAATAAACTAATCCCCAAAAAATGAATGTAAAAGACGACTGCAAAGAATATTGAAGGTATTGCTAATAACAAAAGCACAAGTGAACAACAAATTGACAGCATTCTTTGTCAGCCACATTATTAGGATAAATACAAAATAGAACAATCTGAAAATCATGATGATTTATTTAGTCATACCTGCTAAAATGTTGGCCTAAAAAATTCAAAATTAGCAAGAAGACCAACTCAGAAGCCCATCAATGATAGACTGCCTAAAGAAAATGTGGTACATATACACCATGGAATACTATGCAGCCATAAAAAGGAATGAGATCATGTCCTTTGCAGGGACCTGGATGAAGCTGGAAGCCATTATCCTCAGCAAACTAACGCAAGAACAGAAAATCAAACACTGCATGTTCTCACTCACAAGTGGGAGTTGAGCAATGACAACACATGGAAACAGTGAGGGGAACAACACACACCAGGGCCTGTTGTGGGGTGGGGGGTGAGGGGAGGGAACTTAGAGGATGGGTCAATAGGTGCAGCAAATCACCATGGCACTCGTATACCTATGTAGTAAACCTGCACCTTCTGCACATGTATTCTGGAATGTAAAGTAAAATTTTTAAAAAATTAGCAAGAAGACTTTGATATATAAATTTACATTTGTATAGTAACAGTAAACTTTTGCCTGAAATATGTTTTGTCTTAACATATAAGCTAATTATGACACTGCATGTATGACACTGCATGTATATAATTTATAAATACACATACTTCTACTGAGAGGGTGTGTTCAAAATAAGAAAGCACAATGGAGCATATTATGTACAAAGTTTGGAAACCTATCTTTTTTCTCTTTTATTTTCTTTTTCTTTTCTTTCTATTTTCTTCAGACAGGATCTTGCTTTGTCACCCAGGCTGGAGTACAGTGACATGAACTAAGCTCACTGCAGCTTTGATTTCCTGGGCTCAAGAGATCCTCCCACCTCAGCTTTTAGAGTAGGTAGGACTACAGGGGTGAGTCACCTCATCTGGCTAAGTTTTTTTTCTTTTTGTGGAGATGAGCTCTCGTTTTGTTGCTCAGGCTAGTATTGAACTCCTGGCCTTAACTGGTCCTCCCACTTTGACCTAACAAAGTTGTGGGCTTACAGTCATGAGCCACTGTGCCTGGCCTGGAGACCTGTCTATACACAACCCTTTATTTTATTGTATTGGCAATACATATCTATATGTCTCTTTTTTGTATTAGATACTAATTTCTTTGAGGGGAGCTAAATCAGCAGATATTAAGGCATTTTCACTGATTGGTGCATTCACAATCCTTTAGCTAGACACAGAGCACTGATTGGTGCATTTTTATAGAGCACTGATTGGTGCATTTACAATCCTTTAGCTACACACAGAGTGCTGACTGGTGCATTTACAATTCTTTAGCTAGACACAGAGTGCTGATTGGTGTGTTTTTACAGAGTGCTGATTGGTACATTTATAATCCTTTAGCTAGACACAGAGTGCTGACTGGTGTGTTTACAATCCATTAGCTAGACACAGAGCACTGATTGATGCATTTTTACAGACTGCTGATTGGTGCATTTACAATCCTTTATCTAGACACAGAGCGCTGATTGGTGCGTTTTTACAGAGTGCTGATTGGTGCCTTTGAAATCCTTTAGCTAAACACAGAGCACTGATTGGTGCATTTACAATCCTGTAGCTAGACACAGAGTGCTAATTGATGTATCTACAATCCTTTAGCTAGACACAGAGCACTGATTGGTGCGTTTTTACAAAGTGCTGATTGGTGCATTTACAATCCTTTAGCTAGACACAGAGTGCTCATTGGTGCATTTACAATCCTTTAGCTAGACACAGAGCACTGATTGGTGCTTTTTTACAGAGAGCTGATTGGTGTGTTTACAATCCTCTAGCTAGACAGAAAAGTTTTCCAAGTCCCCACTAGACCCAGGAAGTCCAGCTGGCTTCACCTATCAGATGGCCTTATGTAGATGTTGATGGTTGCTTAACTCATCAAGGTAGTGGTTACTGGAGGTTGGAGTGGCTGTGGCAGCTTCTTAAAATAAGACAATAATGAAGTTTGTCATGTCAATTGGCACTTCCTTCGCTACATTTCTCTGTAGCATGTGATGCTGTTTGATAGCATTTTACCTACAGGAGAACTGTTTTCAAAATTGAAGTCAGTCTTCTCAAACCCTATCACTGCTTTAGCAAACAAATTTATGTAATATTTTAAATTGTTTGTTGTCATTTCAACAATGTTCACAGCATCTTTACCAGCAGTAGATTCCATCTCAATAAAC